>NC_090836.1:73168200-78168200 GCF_028021215.1 Eschrichtius robustus | reverse complement strand
CCTCTAATGTTTCAGGGTACAGAGGAGGTTAGGAGCTTCTGGAGATTGCTGATATTCTAGATCCATCATTGGGGTTCAAATCCTAGGTTTGAATCTTACTGGACGTGTGACTGTCTGTGTGTGCGATCTTGGCAAATTACTTAATTTCTGTGTCTCTGTTTCTTTATTTGTAAAGTAGAGATAATGCAAGTCCCTACCTCATAAAGTGACGTTGAGGAAAACTGAAGTGGTGCATTTGATTATCAACAAGGTCTGGAATACAGTGATTGCTCAATACATGTTAAATATTATTTTTTTTTCTGTTGCAGTTGCCTGGTTTCTGGGAATGTGGCTGGTAAATGTCAGAAGGGTAGGGTGGAGATCACTTACTCAGCATATACCATCCCCAAATTCAATTCCACCCCTTCATGGATTAGCTGCTACATGCCAGGCATTCTGCTGGGGATGTGGAGATGGATGACACACATGGAGAGCACAGGCATTGAGGAAGTTTTCTCCTTGGGTGCAGCCACGTGATGACCCCAGAGAAAATCAGTAGACACATTTGTCTTTCCCTTGAAAATAGATGTTATTTTAAAGCCTCACTAAAACATCTTGCCTATTTGAAATATGTGTGTCATTGCACCAATGACTGCTGCAGCTGACCCTTAAGCATTATTCAGACTGAATTTAAATTATCTTTGGTATCTGCTAGAAGGTTTATTAGACAGCTTCTGGGGACAAATCTCTAAGTGAGTGTATTAGTCAGTGTCCTTCAGAGAAAACAGAAACAACAGGATGTGTGTCCATGTAGAAAGAGATTTATGTCAAGGAATTGGCTCACATGATTCTGGAGGTTAACAACTCTAAAATCTGCAGAGTGGGCTGGCAGGCTGGAGATCCAGGAAGAGCCAATGTTGCAGATGAAGTCCAAAGGCCATCTGTCGTCAGAATTTCCTCTTGCTCAGGGGAGGTCAGTCTTTTGTGCTAGTCATGCCTTCAACTGATTAGACGAGGCCCACCAACATTATAAGGGCAATCTGTTTCACTTAAAATCCACCATTTAAAATGTTCATCTCATTCGAAAACACCCTTACAGGAAAATCCAAAAGAATGTTTGACCACATTTTTGGTCATCACGCCCCAGCCAAATTGACATAACTATCACAGTGAGTCAGGAAGTGTGGTCAAATACTGGTCAAGGAACAGTGCTTGAAACTGTCTAGGTTTCAAAAGCAGTGCCTACCTCTAAAGTGTCCCTGTTAGACGTATACTTGGAGTGGCCAGCCAAATGGCAAAACTTGCTTTTCAATTGCACGTGTTACCTGGCAGAAGAAGCCTTTTTGTGTTAGCTGGCACAAAAAGCGCCAGCTTCTTCTTTCTAGAACAGTTGAGGGTCTCTGATTTTCTTACTG
The DNA here is from genome assembly GCF_028021215.1 of Eschrichtius robustus. Taxonomy (NCBI): domain Eukaryota; kingdom Metazoa; phylum Chordata; class Mammalia; order Artiodactyla; family Eschrichtiidae; genus Eschrichtius; species Eschrichtius robustus. Next base: position 78,166,806 of record NC_090836.1, on the reverse strand, counting down.
ACTAGTCAAGATCCTACCTTTTATTAATGTCATCCCATATGACATTTTTTTCTGTGATTTTGTCATAGTTAGAAAGGAACAAATTTTCTCCGTGTTTGGATATTTTTCTTAGATTGCTGCCGTCATTTCAAAGCTTATTGATATGGATAAGTTGAAGCCCCATTGTCATATTTGTACCTCGTACTCTCTTAGAATAGTGATTTAAGAGGCTCAACCCTTACAGGAAAATTCTCTGAGGAAATTGAGCAGAGATATGAAAAATAAATTGTCATTTGTTTATAATCAAATTCATTCCCCTTTAATAAATTTTGCATTAGGAGCTGCCAAATCTAGTCTCATCTTCCTGTTTCTCCTGCAACCTGCATACAAAAGTGTTTCATTCAACCACCCCTTCTAGTGCCTGATTCCTTGCCAGAAACTCCTAGCATGCACTGCCATCTGTTCACCTCTCAGCTGCTTGAATCCACACCCCCCTTCTAAATTAATTCTAAAATATATTTTCCAAATGCCAGTCCTTTGGCTAGTTTTTTTAGGCAACAGCTAACTCCAACCTAAGTCTAAGTATCAGGATCCATCCACTACTCTCTAGGAAGAAACAACAGCAACAAAACAAGGAAAGCAAATTGTCTAAATGTATATATAACTCAAATTAGTTGCTTAAAAGCAGTGTGTATCTCAAACAGGCTATCTGAATCTAATTAGGGTATATGACATCAGATTTGAACTGTAGGACCTTTTAGAGGCAAATCCTGTTTTTGCTGTCCTCTTCTGCAACTGCTGCTGGATCATCCAGGCACAAGAGTCCTTAGCGCAAGCCTTTGGGGGAGAAAAGCTCCCAGATCAATAGTTATTCTTTATTTTTCTCCCTACTTGGCTCTTATGTAGAATTAACCACTTATTGTTATGTTGGAAGTTTCTTATGAACACCTCTTTGGAAATTAGGAAAGACTGGATTCAAGGAGGAGAGAAAGATGGAGGGAATACCCAGCTCTCCTCAAAATTTCTTCTCTCTCCTTTGGAGAGGCTGTGTGAATAAAGGAGTTAGAGGAAAGATGTGTGGTTGCAGGAGGTGACCTTGAGAAAACCTAAGTGTGTTTATTTGCTAGGGCTGCCATAACAAAGTGGTTGGCTTAACCAACAGACCTGGAGGCTAGACGTCCAAGGTGAAGGTGTCAGCAGGGTTGATTCCTTCTAAGGGCTGTGTGGGAGAAACTGTTCCATTCCTGCCTCCTAGTTTCTGAGGATTTGCTGGCCATATATAGTCTTCCTTGGCTTGTGGATGCTTCACCCTGATTTCAACCTAATGACCTCATCTTAACTTGATCGTCTATAGACCCATGTTTCCAAATAAGGTTACATTCACAGGTACTGGGGGTTAGGATTTCAACATCTTTGGGAGGGGACAATTCAGCTCATAACACTAGGATTGACTGGAGGTGGAAAAGTCCATTGTCTTCTTCTGTATCAAACTTGAATATGGAGGTTTCGGCTGGTTGTGCACGAATGTTATCTGTTGCTTAGCATTACCACCAAATCACCAATGCATAGGCTACTCTCTTCCACATGTCTTGCATTGTATGTTTTCCTATATAAGATGTTTTTTATTGCTTTGTTGCTATCAGTATAACTTTCTCCAAGAGAATGACTACACGTGGTTTTGGAAAAGATTAACAGAATGAAATTTTCCATTTCAAGCATGAGAAATTGATCCAAACCTTATAGTACTTCAGAAAATAGGAATGGCTTTTAGATTCTCACTAGCTATTTTTCCAGGATCCTATCCTTTCACTCACATTTCCCCATCCCCCTCTCATGCACACACCCACATAATCCTAAAGCACACACAGGCATCCATACGCAGACAGAAAGTATAGTTTCCCAAAAGATGAACGTACGTTGGTCCTAAACAAGGCTACCTAAAGAAAGTATTGGTTGTAATTCTTCTGATATGGAAGACTCCCTTCATGTTCCTCTTGTTTTTTTTTTTGTCTGTTTTGGGGTGTATGTGTGTGTGTGTGTTTTATTACCTTCCACTGGCAGATGACTGTCTCTTAGATGCCCAACCAGCTGTCTGCCAGCAGCAGAGCAAAAAGATAAACTGCTACTGGTTTCCCTCAGAGAAAACCTGCTTTATCTCAAAGAGCTGAGCTGCCAGGTGGGGTTGAGTAAACTCTGGGGTTACGATACAGTTGAGGCACAAAGTTCACCACCAACGTAAACCAGCCAGCCCAGTTCTGCTTTTTAATGTGCTCTAAACTGACGGAACTGAGCAACGTAAACAAGGGTGAAGCAATAGCTTCAGGAGAAAAAGGGGCTGTGTTCTGTTGACAACTAACGGGTGAATGGCTGTTTTGGCATCTTTATGCGCAGAATACAATTTTGTTTATTCGCCCCCAAAGTTTACTGGGAAATTGAGGTTGAGAGGGGAGAAGGTATGTGGAAATTATAAGAGAGAAGTTTTTTGTTGCCTGCTGGGCTTACAGAGTTAGAAGGACCTTATTGAGAGCAACCACTTCAATTGTCTTGCTTTCTTAGGTGACGAACTTGAAACCTGGGTAAATTAACTGCATGGGGCTGTATGGTTTAATACAAAGTTTTGGGACTTTGAGCTGAAGTCTCTAACTTGTAAAATGGAGATACTAATAGGTTAACACTGTAGGTGATACATTGTTATGGGGATTAAAATGAGCGAGCACTGCCTGGGTTTCTAATGTGTCACCTTGTGAGTTACCTTTCCTCCTTTGACCAGGATCACTCAGCTAATTAGTCCTAGAAGAGGGACTAGACACCATTTCTTAGTTCAGTGTTTGACCTTTGCCAGTGTTATCTCAGATTTTGGAGGACAGGATTTTGGAAATCTCCAATCGAATGAGCTCTATGGTTAAACGAAAAACCTCTTTTCAGATGGTTGTTTCCAACAGCCCTACCAACAAATTTCACCAGAGCTGCTAATAATTAACCAAAGGGAGTGACTGGATGGAAACTTTTCCAGGCCTCTCCAGAGTGTTCCCTGCCAGAAATGGTGGGAGAGGCAGCCAAAGGAAGGACGAGAAGGGAAAGCCAGGGGCCTGCAAAAACACAACATGCGTGATTGAACGTCTTGGCTCTCTGACAGACGGAGCTGTGAGACACTGAAGCACTTTCCCCATTTGTGTATCTTCAGATTCAGGATCTCGTTTAGGATCCAAATTCAGAGGAGGGGACCAATGCTCTGGGTTTTCTCAGTGGTGTTTACTTATTCAATAAATTGAGTAGCGACTTTCTGCAGCCTTATCTGAATCTCAGTCCCTATTTTAACACCTTGACCTTACGAAGGGGTTTTGGAAGAGAATGGGTACATACGGAAGGGGAGGAGGGGTGGTGTTTGAGCATCAAGCACTTTGTTGTTGATGCTCTGGTGCTTGACATCTCTTCATCGAGACTGGACAAAGGATGCTTAAATTAGATATGAAAATAGAGGAAGAAATTAGCGACCCCTAACTTCTCTCTAAAACACTAGTGAAGAAATGGTTTACTAAGTGTCAGTGGTGGGATGCTAAGTGAATCCTACTTTCGTGGCTTCGTTCACTTTCACTGTTCAGTTCTCCTGAGCAATTCGGATCAAGTAGCATTGCTATGTCACTGGAAGCTGTCCTTTTCTCAGGAAGGGAATCTTGCCCGATGATGTTGTCAAAGTAAAGCCCGATCGTTTTCCCACCCAGTTTCAGGACGAGAGGTCAAAATGCACCAGGTGATGTGAATTGCTGGCCACCCCAAGCTATCAACAACTCAGAGGCTGTCACAGCCACCACTGTGCAACAGTTGTTCAGTGGTTCCTTGTCGAATGAATGAATGACGGAAGAAGTTAATGATGAAGACAGTTGCCCTTGATTTAGGTGACTCACACCAACCTTGGCTCGCTGGGCAGCTATAGCTTTATTGATGGTACCCTGTTGAATTCCATCTTCTAGATCCAGACACTAAAGGAAACAAACTAAGATCACTAAAGAAGCAAATGAGATGGTTGATTTTATTTGAATTTTTCAAATGTTCATCTCTCAAGTTACGGAGGAGTAAGTGGGACTCCTCTCTTGTAGAAAATAAAGATATTAATATCTCCATTGTAGGGTTATTGTGAGGATTAATGAGTCAATACCTGCTTAGGACACTGTCAATAGTGAGGGTTCAATAAGTATTAGATTTTATATTATCATTACTATTATCATGTTTTGAGCTTGCTTTTGAAATAGCTTTTCACTCTTTTTATAATTTTTCATATACAATATGAAATGTATATAGTTTTGCATAAATGCATACATGCTATCTCACACACATATTTATCTGTTATTTAGAGAAGTCTTCTTTTTTTTTAATTGAAGTATAGTTGATTTACAATGTTGTGTTAGTTTCAGGTTGCAGCAAAGTGATTCAGTTATACATATATATATGTCTATTCTTTTTCAGATTCTTTTCCCTTATAGGTTATTACAAAATATTGAGTAGAGTTAGTTTCATTTTCTTCTTGACGTTTCGCTTCAACTTCCCTCTCTTCTCCTTTGCATCCCTCTGCACCCTTCTCTGTCATGTAACTATTGTTAGTGACCTGATATGTGCTTCTACCTTTTTTCCCCTTGCTTATATAATCACATATACACATTTTATTCACACAGATGTATGGCGGGAGGTTTGTTTATTTTTCATTTTATGAGCGTTGAATAATGCACATTTTTTGTGTCTTATTATTATTTTTTTCACTTATGGTGTAACTGTATAGAAATCCCTCCAAAGTGGCTATTCAGTTGTAACTCATTCTGTGGAATGGCTACATAATAATCCATGGTGTGGGTGAGCTATAATCTATTTAGACATTCTCACTGATGAGCATTTACTTTGATCCCTGTCTGCCTTTCCTTTTCTTGCTACTATAAGTGTCCTCTTACACTTGCCCCTGTGCGCTGATTATCTTCGAGTTTTCAAGAGGAGATTGCAGTGTTGAATGGCACATACAGGTATATGTTTAATTTTTTATATATGCTACTAAATGGCTTGCCAAAACCGTTTTAACAGCTAAATTTTTTCCAGCAGTATATGAGTAACCATTTCTCCACATAACCATCACCAGTAGAGGTTATTGATCATTTCAACTTTTTTGCCAGTCTGATGGGTATAAAGATACATCATTGTTATTTTAATTTGCATTTCCCGGACTGATTTAATGTGAGCATGTTTTCATTTGCTTGTTGGCCATGTGGGTTTGCTCCTCTGTGAATTTCCTATTTCTTTATTCATTTTTTTCCATGAGTTTGTCTATTTTTGTCAATTTGTTAAAAACAAAGCAAAAAACTGTTGTCATCTATGTTACAAATATTTACGAACCTATCCTTTGTCTATTTACCTTGTAAGAAAAACTTCCTTTTGTCAAAAAAGATTTTAAATTCTTATATGATCAAGTATGTTTACCTTTTCTTTATAGCTTCTGTATTTGGTCAAGAAATGCATTGATCAGGAAAGTCGCCTTTCACCAGCAGATTGTACATATATGTACATATAATGTGCTAGATTTCCTTGAAAGTATTTTTTTACAGTTGTCTTTAATTCAGTCATTTATTTTTGTAGCTGGCATAAGACTGGGGTTCAATTGTTTTTAAATGCAGTTGAATAACTGTGCCATAACCAGTCAAATACATATACAAATGTGTGTGCACATACATATATTCATATACAGATGGTCCCAACTTGCGATGGTTTGATTTTACGATGGTGCAAAAGCGATACGCACTCAGTAGAAACCGTACTTCGAATTTTGAATTTTGATCTTTTCCTGGGTTAGTGATACGTGGTCTGATACTTTCTCATGATTCTGGGCACCAACAGCAGCTCAAAGTCAGCCCCAGGATCACAACCATAAACAATCGATACACTTACAACCATTCTGGACCCACACAACCATTCTGTTTTTCACTTTCAGTACAGCATTCAATGAATCACATGAGATATTCAACACTTTATTACAAAATAGGCTTTGTAGATGATTTGTAGATGATTTTGCCCAACTGAAGGCTAGTATAAATGTTCTGAGCATGTTTAAGGTAGGCTAGGCTAAGCCGTTGATGTTTGGTAGATTAGGTGTATTAAATGCATCTTTGACTTATGACATTTTCAATTTACGATGGGTTTATCAGGATGTAATCCCATCATAAATTGAGGAAGATCTGTACGTATGTGTGTATATATACCCATATGTATGTGTGCATCTATATATATATATATATACACACACACACATATGTGTATATATATATATATATCCATATAGGTATAAGTATGTATGGGGTGTGTGTGTGTGTGTGTGTATGTGTGTGGTATATCTCCATATAGGTATATATATATATAGATATATATCCATATATATTTATATATATCCCCACATATATGTAAGTGTGTATATGTATACCCATATTCATATATGTATGTATGTATATAAATATTGATTCTCTGTATAGTTTCACTGAAGTCTACTACTACCCATAGGCCCCATCAACCAGTTGATTCAGGAGTCCAAGAGAAATTTGAATTAGTTTGAAAGGGAAGAAAGCTATGCTTAAGACCGCATCACTCCAACACTCCCTTTCAAACCTTTTGATCCTGTGACACTATAATTCACACTCTCTTCTCAAAATGAACACAGTCTTCTCTCATGAATGTCTCTCTTGTACTACTTACCTCTATTAGCCATCAGAGGGTTTTCTTCGTGTCCAGTTAGACTCAAAAAGAGTCCACACATCTCCGGCCCAATTACTCTTTCTATAGAAAGTAGCTAGAGAAGCAGCAGGCGACTAGGTTGGTTGTCGGAGAAGAAATAGTTAATATATCTTTTTCCTCCTTAATTTCTTTCACTCGTATATCCTAGTCTGGCATTTTGGTACCTGAGACCCAATTTTTCTTATAGCTACATTAAAATGTGCATATCAGTTGTGGAGATTTGTTAGCAACAATTATGCCAGTGAAATAATAGAGTTACATATAAGCATTTTAGAAAAGCAAAATTAGATGTACTCAGAAACATTTCCTAATAATCTAGGTTCATTTCAACATGAATTCTATTTAAAGTCACAGGAAAAAAAGCAAGACATAGCAATTTAATTATTTAATCTAAAATGTGACATGCAATAATGGTTCGCCTTTAGCCGAGGACAACGCGTCTCATACTTGAAAGTGACTAAAGAGCAATGATTCTTTATGAGTTTTCCCTTTGGTGACCTTTACAAAAAGTCTAAGGTAAAGTTCTAAGTGAGGGCATTCCACCTCCCCCTCACTGCTCTCAAAGAAGTATTAGAGAAGTGTCACTTCTACAAATCAAGTCTGGACTCAATGCCAAAGCAATTTTAAGGAACAGAATTTTATATGCAGATTGCCTAACCCAAGACAACTTTATAGTTCCTAGGACATTTTTTTTCAGTGTTGTTCCCTGTTAAATTTTATTATATAAAGCATATCCTTTTCCTCTTTCTTTTCTGTACTTAAAGGAGAAAATAGGTTTGCTTCTTCTCATCCCAGAAATTTACAGTATCATGGGATCTTAGAATTGTAAGGGACATTATAAGTCAACCAACATTAGAAATCAGCTACTTTAAATCTTGCTAAATGCTCCTTTTTTTTTTTTTTCTTTTTTTTAAGCTGCCAGTTGATTCAAGGGAAGGCAAGATTCTGTGAATGCCTGACCTCTGTTTCATGTCCTACTTCTGTCTTCCTCTGAACTTTGCTTAAATGGCTCTGCCAGGAGGACTTTCCAGGGGTGGGGTTGTGTGCTCGAACACATGTGAGAATCCACTTGTGCCCTACATTCTTGGGGGAGGTGATTTCGGCAGGGGATTTTTGCTTCACTGAGGGAGAGTGTATGAGTGCTTTTTTCTTTTTCCTACTCGGCACAGCTGGTAGTTGCCTACTGACTGGTGTTTGTTTTGAAGTCACATGGCAAAGGGGGTTTCTGCCAATGTTTATTCATTACACATTCAAATATAACACTCTGACGCCCATTCACAGGATCACGTCAGTGTTGCTATCCAATTCTCCTGCCAGCAACGGAAAGTTTATTCCCAGAGCAAAAGTTGCTTTCTTTGCAGATGCAGGAGGATTCATGCACAACAGGCATATTTTAGAACTGTTGCTTTTTAAAATATTACATTTATTTAATTATTTAATTTTTACATTGTGTAAGGTGACTGCTTGGCTGATCCTATCTGAAATGTTAATCGGTACCACATTGATTAGAGAATACGTCATGGTACAAGGAAAGGAAACCCAAAAGGACTTTATCCATCACTACCTAATATAATATACCTCTTTTGGGCTCCTCCCTGTGGAAAGATAATACATCTCTGCTATAGTGTATGGGGATAAGGCCACATGACTTGCTTTGGCCAAAGAACTGAGACTGACAGTCACTTTCTATCAGAGACTTTCAGAGCTAGTGTGAGGTCCATCACTCTTGCTTTTCATTCTGCCCCATGACTGGCTGTGTTCCAGTTAGAGGCTGTTATGTGATCCAGCTGTAAACACAAAGTAGACCAAAGCCACAGGTGACAAGGGACGTGAACAAGAAATCAAGCTTTATTATTGTGAGCCCCTGAGATCTGAAGGCCATTTGTTACTGCAACGTAACCTTGCTCATCTCGACCAATGCAGACTGCGTACCAGAAAGAGCGGATAGAACGTAAGTTCAAATCCTGGTTCTGCCATTAAATAGTGATGCGAACTTGGACATTTCTAAAGTACCTGTGACCTTTACAACTTGAACCTCAGTTTCCTCAGGAATGGGTAAAACAACCATCACCTTCTGGATCTCACAGGCTTGGTATGAGTCTAAAATGGCATTATTTATGTTACAGTACACTGAAAAGGATCACGCCTTTTATAAATGCAAGGCACTGTGACAAATGGATTTTCCCTCTTTTAGTGAGTTGCATGTACTTATCTTCGCTTCTTTCTAACTTTTTAATAAGTAAACATTCTGAAGTGTATCATCCTCACAAAGTCCTATAAGCAGTTAAGCACAGATACTTCCATATACTTGTCTGAGAATGGCACTTCTGATTGTAGAAGACCATTCTTTTTAAGCATCCACCTTTGAAAGGGAAACATGTGGAGTAATGTTGAGCCATGTGGATACTTGCCTGGCCAGGACAATCAGCCTGATTATTTTTCCTGAGCCATAAAGCCAAATTGCTTCACTTTTTGAGAGAATATTATTAATAATAAGAACACTGTTATATAATTTATTTTACTAGGAAGAATTAGATAGTGGAAAGAACATTAGCTTTAGAGTCATATAGACCTGGCACTTGGTAGTCATTCAATAAATATTTATTGACTAAATGACCGAATCAGCTCAAATCTCACCACCAATTTCTAGCTGTGTGATCTTGCGCAAGACAGTTAACCTCTCTGAGCTTCAGTTTCCTCACCTGCGACGTACAAAATAATAATCTCCTCATAGGGCTTTTAAAAAAAAGGATTAATGAAGTGATCGATGTACTCTCTCAGAGTGTTTAGGAAAAATTTAATAAGCATGAAAATTTAGTTTATTAGCTATGCTATGTCCTAGAGTGGGTAGCCAGCTTATAAAAAGAAGAGTGGGCTTTTGAGCTTGTATGTAAGGTTCCGCTAATGAGGTCTTGAGATTCCTTCTGAAAAAATCAATAGCATTTTGAGAAGACCAGGCTTTCTTTGCCACAGAAGCAATACCATATGCATGCACCTGAGGAAAGCATTTAAAATGCTTTTGACTCGCAAAAGCTTCAAGGGCTCTGCTTTGGAAAAGCTTTCCTAACACAGGGAACCACACTGCCTCCCATTGCCTGGTTTCTAGATTGGTTTTCCATCTCCTCTTAACTGCACTGCCTTTATCTCTCAGTGCCATGTGTCTGCCTCTTTAATAAACTTGCAGGTCCTCGAAAGGCCCTTCTGTAGGTGTTCCTTAGTATCAAACTTAGGAACTTATATCAGCAACAATAAGGTGGGTGGCAAACTTTTAAAGGATCTGCATCAACAAAGGGAGGAGAGAAGGAGCCAATTATATACATGGTGCGTTTCTAGGTATTTATCATTCATTTAATCCTGGCAGCAACCATGTGGGGTAAATGGCTTTATTTATATATTTTTCACAATAGTGATTTTAAAACAAGGACATCAAAGTACAAAGAGGTTCAGGAATCTGTCCAAAGTCACATAACCAGTAAGTGGTGTGGCTAGAAATTGAATACAAGTCTGTTTAGTTCCAAAACCATGTTTTTCCCTGCCATTACCCTGCCTCGCTGTTTACTAATGCTTCACTACCTCTGTGCATGATGCAACAAAGAAGTCCAGACAACATGGTGTGTTGTGGAGACAGCTTTTGGAGCTAGAGAACCTGGGTTCTCACACTGATAATGTCATTTACTAATTATGGGCCCTTGAGCAGTTTACTTATCAACACTGAGTCTCAAGTGCTTCATTGCTAAAGAGAGAGAAATCACCCCTTTCTGGCAATGTCAGCGAGAAAACTAGAGACTATGTAAGTAGAGTGAGTGCCTGGAGTAGAGGACATTCAGTGAAAGCTACTGATATTATTATTGTTATCCTCAAACTAATCCCTGAATACAATGATTAACTCTACAGAGCCGTACTGGATGAGTGTCCAATGGGTGGTACAGATACCATGAAGATTTGAAAGAAGGTGCAAGAGAGATTGTTTCTTGCTTGAACAACTGGGTAAGAGTAAAGCATAGACAGTCACCAGACTGCAGATTCCATGATGGTGGGGATCGTGCCTGCCTTTCTTTTCCTTAACATTGTTTCTCTAGGGCCGAGGACAATGGGTTTGAGTGCAAAGTGGGTGCTCCCTAAAAGTGTATTGAATGCTTGAATGAATGTTGGTCCTTAACAATGGATTTTGAAGGGGCATGAAGGAGACTGGAGGGAAGGCAAGAGGTGATTTTAAAAGGTAGGAGGGCCAGAAATCCTACAGCATTTATGGAAGACAGAAAGGAAAATGAAACGGCTGGAGGAGAGGTGGTCGGGTAAGTAAATTGAGAGGTCACAGAAAATGGGAGTTTCAAATGTGACATGATAGTCCGTAGGAGCGAATTCTGCAGAGAGTTCGAAGAAAGGCTAATTCAATCATCAGGCAATGAAAAGACCGATGATTGTCCTTATTATAAGATAATTATAGTACTAACTCAGCTGGGTATTGTGAGGATTAAATGAAATATTCCTTGTAAAGAGCTTGGCCCAGTGCCTTGCCCATACTAGACCCTCAGTACATTAGTTATTATTCATATCAAATTGTTGTTTATTACTCTGTGACATTTCGGCGGGTGATGATAACAGAGGTCGCTGTGGAGGTAGAGGCAACAGACCAGAGGGAGTGCGGACATCAATGTTTATGGAGAACCTGTAAGTATAAAGCATGATCCAGGCCCTCTGGGCACACAGATAAAACGTCCTCCTACCGATTCTCAAGACACTGAAACATCCCTCAAGGATCTTATTGCCAGGTGTAGAGTTAATGTCTGCATGACAGGTATACTATCACTAGCCAGTTTTGTAAGTTGATCTTAGGACCTCTTCCCGTGACATCTCCTGAACCCAGTCAATTTCTCTCCTCCACCCAAATGCCACCCTGAGAAAATATAGCGTGAGTGGGGAGATCTAAGGTCTGGCCTTTATCCAAATGTGACTGAATTACCTAAAGCAACTGTTTCAATTCTATGATCAATCTGAGATAACAAGATTGGACTAAAATTTACTTTTTTTCCCCTGCTTCCAGCAGCATGGGGTCTCATGAGGAAGAACAGAGAAGTTGTAGACTAAATAAAGAGCAGTTTTAGAACAAATGTTCTCCGCATGGCTGAGTGTTGCCTTAGCAATTTTATGACCCACTATGTGAGTACTTAACTGTAATGCAAGGTAGAAAGTGATAAACGCAGAGTACATAAGTGCTGTGGGAATTCAGAGGAATTATTTCAGCTAATTCAGGAAAGGCTTTGTGGAGGATAGAATTGGAGCTATTTTTCACTCCAACATTTCATTGTGAAAAATTTAAAACAGACAGAAAAAGGGAAAGAATTATAAAATGAACACCCATATACCCTTCAGTGAGATTCAACATTTAGTAATATTTCGGTATGTTTGCTTTCCCTCTATGTATTAAAAATACATGCATACATATATATATGTACATATAATATACATGTTACATATTTTTCAGAAGCATTTGAGAGTAAGTTGTAGACATCATGACACTTTATTCCTAAATAATCAGCATGCATCTTTTAAGAACAAGGACTTTCTTTTACATAACCTCATCATTATCACCGAAGAAAATGAGGACTCATGACTGAGCTGGATTTTGGAGGAAAGGTAGAGTTTGGGTTTTTGATGATCAGTGATAGGTCCTCTTGGGCAGAGGACACAGTGTGAGTCCAAGCCCAGATGCAGTGGCCTATTTTTTTAAAATTCATTAATTAATTAATTTTTAATAGATCTTTATTGGAGTATAATTGCTTCACAATACTGTGTTAGTTTCTGTTGCACAACAAAGCAAATCAGCCATATGCATACACATGTCCCCATATCCCCTCCCTCTTGAACCTCCCTCCCATCCTCCTAAACCCACCCCTCTAGGTCATCACAGAGCACCGAGCCGATCTCCCTGTGCTATGCTGCTGCTTCTGGCCAGCCAACTATTTTATATTCGGTACTGTATATATGTCGATGCTACTCTCACTTTGCCCCAGCTTTGCCTTCCCACCCCATCTCCTCAAGTCTATTCTCTATGTCTACCTCTTTATTCCTGCCCTGCAACTAGGTTCATCAGTATCGTGTTTTTTTTTTAGATTCCATATATATGCATTAGCATACGGTATTTGTTTTTCTCTTTCTGACTTAATTCACTCTGTATGATAGACTCTAGGTCCATCCACCTCACTACAAATAACTCAAGTTCATTTCTTTTTATGGCTGAGTAATATTCCATTGTATATATGTGCCATATCTTCTTTATCTTCTTTAGCCAGAGAATTCTGTGCATTAATTTTGTATCCTGCAACCTTACCAAATTCATTAATTAGTTCTAGTAGTTTTCTGGTGGCATCTTTAGGATTTTCTATGTATAGTATCATGTCATCTGCAAACATTGACAGTTTTATTTCTTCTTTTCCAATTTGTTTTCATTTTATTTCTTTTTCTTCTCTGATTGCTGTGGCTAGGACTTCCAAAACTACGTTGAATAAGAGTGGTGGGAGTGGACATCCTTCTCTTGTTCCTGATCCTAGTGGAAATGCTTTCAGTTTTTCACCATTGAGTATGATGCTTGCTGTGGGTTTGTCACATATGGCCTTTATTATGTTGAGGTACATTCCTTCTATGCCCATTTTCTGGAGAGTTTTTATCATAAATGAGTGTTGAATTTTGTCAAAAGCTTTTTCTGCATCTATTGAGATGATCATATGGCTTTTATTCCTTAATTTGTTAATGTGGTGGATCACATTGATTGATTTGTGTATATTGAAGAATCCTTGCATCCCTGGGATAAATCCCACTTGATCATGGTGTATGATCCTTTTAATGTGCTGTTGGATTCTGTTTGCTAGTATTTTGTTCAGGATTTTTGCATCTATGTTCATCAGTGATATTGGCCTGTAGTTTTCTTTTTTGTGACATCCTTGTCTGGTTTTGGTATCAGGGTGATGGTGGCTTCGTAGAATGAATTTGTAAGTGTTTCTCCCTCTTCGGTTTTTTGGAAGAGTTTGAGAAGGATTGGTGTTAGCTCTTCTCTAAATGTTTGATAGAATTCGCCTGTGAAGCCATCTGGTCCTGGACTTGTGTTTGTTGGAAGATTTTTAATTACGGTTTCAATTTCATTGCTTGTGTTAGGTCTGTTTATATTTTCTAATTCTTCCTGGTTCAGTCTTGGAAAATTGTACCTTTCCAAGAATTTGTCCATTTCTTCGTGGTTGTCCATTTTATTGGCATTTATTTGTTTGTAGTAGTCTCTTATAATCCTTTGTATTTCTGCAATGTCAGTTGTGATTTCTCCTTTTTCATTTCTAATTTTATTGATTTGTGTCTTCTCCCTTTTTTTTCTTGATGAGTCTGGCTAAGGGTTTATCAATTTTGTTTATCTTCTCAAAGAACCAGCTTTTGGTTTTATTGATCTTTGCTATTGTTTTCTTCATTTCTATTTCATTTATTTCTGCTCTGATTATGATTTCTTTCCTTCTACTGACTTTGGGTTTTCTTTGTTCTTCTTTCTCTAGTTGTTTTCAGTGTAGGGCTAGATTGTTTATTTGAGATGTTTCTTGTTTCTTGAGGTGAGATTGAATTGCTATAAACTTCCCTCTTAGAACTGCTTTTGCTGCATCCCATAGGTTTTGGGTCGTCATGTTTTCATTGTCATTTGTTTCTATGTATTTTTAAATTTCTTCTTTGATTTCTTCAGTGATCTCTTGGTTATTTAGTAGCACACTGTTTAGCCTCCATGTATTTGTGTTTTTTACAGTTTTTTTCTGTAATTGATTTTCAGTCTCATAGCATTTTGGTTAGAAAATATGCTTGATATGACTTAAATTTTCTTAAATTTTCCGAGGCTTGATTTGTGACCCAAGTTGTGATCTATCCTGGAGAATGTTCCATGTGCACTTGAGAAGAAAGAGTATTCTGCCACTTTTGGGTGGAATGTTCTATAAATATCAATTAAATCTATCGGGTCTATTGTGTCATTTAAAGCGTGTGTTTCCTTATTTATTTTCTGTTTGGATGATCTGTAATCATCCAATCTGTTGGATGTATTGTTTAATCTGTTTGGTTTGGTGTAAATGGGGTGTTAAAGTCCTCTACTCTTATTGTGTTACTGTCGATTTCTCCTTTCATGGTTGTTAACATTTGCCTTATTGATGAGGTGCTCCTATATTGGGTGCATAAACATTTATAATTGTTATATCTTCTTCTTGGATTGATCCCTTGATCATTATGTAGCATCCCTCCTTATGTCTTGTAACAGTCTTTATTTTAAACTCTATTTTATCTGATACGAGTATTGCTACTCCAGCTTTCTTTTGATTTCCATTTGCATGGAATATCTTTTTCCACCCTGTCACTTTCAGTCTGTATGTGTCCCTAGGTCTGAAGTGGGTCTCTTGTAGACAGCATATATATGGGTCTTGTTTTTGTATCCATTCAGCCAGTCTGTATCTTTTGGTTGGGGCATTTAATCCACTTACATTCAAGGTTATTATCGATATGTATGTTCCTATTACCATTTTCTTAACTGTTTTGGGTTTGTTTTTGTGGGTCTTTTTCTTCTCTTGTGTTTTCCGCTTAGAGAAGTTTCTTTAGCATTTGTTGTAAAGCTGGTTTGGTGATGCTGAATTCTCTTAGCTTTTGCTTGTCTGAAAAGCTTTTGACTTCTCCATTGAATCTGAATGAGATCCTTGCTGGGTAGAGCAATCTTGGTTGTAGGTTTTTCTCTTTCATCACTTTAAGTATATCCTGCCACTCCCTTCTGGCCTGCAGAGTTTCTGCTGAAAAATCAGCTGCTAACCTTATGGGGATTCCTTTGTAAGTTATTTTTTGTTTTTCCCTTGCTGCTTTTAATATTTTTTCTTTGTATTTAATTTTTGTTAGTTTGATTAATATGTGTCTTGGTGTGTTTTTCCTAGGGTTTATCCTTTATGGGACTCTCTGTGCTTCCTGGACTTGGGTGACTATTTCTTTTCCCATGTTAGGGAAGTTTTCCACTATAATCTCTTCAAATATTTTCTCAGGCCCTTTCTTTTTCTCTTCTTCTTCTGGGACCCCTATGATTCGAATATTGGTGCGTTTAGTGTTGTTCCAGAGGTCTCTGCGATTGTCTTCATTCTTTTTTCTTTATTCTGCTCCTTGGCAGTGATTTCCACCATTTTGTCTTCCAGCTCACTTATTTATTCTTCTGCCTCAGTTATTTTGTTATTGATTTCTTCTAGTGTATTTTTCATTTCAGTTATTGTGTTATTCATCTCTGTTTGTTCTTTAGTTCTTCTAGATCTTTGTTAAACATTTTTTGTATTTTCTCAGTCCGTGCCTCCTTTCTATTTCTGAGATTCTGGATCATCTTTACTATCATTACTCTGAATTCTTTTTCAGGTAGATTGCCTATTTCCTCTTCATTTATTTGGTCTTGTAGGTTTTTACCATGCTCTTTCATCTATGACATACATTTTTGCCATCTCATTTTTTTTTCTTTTTTTTTTTTTTATGAGTGGGATTGTGTTCCTGTCTTACTGGTTGTTTGGCCAGAGGCTTCCAACAGTGGAGTTTGTAGATTATTGGGTAGAGCTGGGTCTTGGTGTTGAGATGAGGAACTCCGTGAGGCCTCATTCCAATGAATATTCCCTGAGGTCTGAGGTTCTCTGTTAGTCCAGTGTTTCAGACTCAGAGCTCCCACCACAGGAGCTTCAGCCCAACCCTCAGCTCATGAACCAAGATCCTGCAAACCCCATGGGGTGGCAAAAAAAAAAAAAGAGAAAAATAACAAAGTAAAAAATAAAATTAGACTAGGAAACTAACAGATATGTTAGAAAGAATGTAAAAATAAGAATACAGATGAATCAATAACTGGAAGGTACATCAGTACCACAATAGTAAAAAAGAGGAGGAGGGAAAAGAAAAAAAAAAAGAAGGGGGGAAAGGCCCTGGCTGTGGAGGGTGGGGCCTAAGCAAGGGCGAGGTTTGGGTGGTGGGTGGGGCCAATGCTCAGGACCCACAGGGCTGGAAAAGGCCCTGGGGGCTGTGGGGGTAGGGCTTAGGATCAAGGAACAGAAGGGGCCCAGACGTGCCCCCCACCCCTGGGCTCTGAGGGCAGGGGACCTCACCTGGGAGCCCAGCAGGCTTCCTGGGCTAGAGTGGGCTGGGCAAACGCCCTCCTCTCCTCTCCTGCTCCTCCGGTCTGGGAGGGCCCCTCACGCCTGCCTCTGCTGATCTCCCCGGCCTCCTTCCTATGCTCCCAGGACCCACGCTGCCTGGATGGGGCTTTGGGGTGGGGGTACCAGCTTGGGAGTTCAGCAGTCTCCCCGGCCCAAGTGCGCCAGGTGATTTCCCTCTGTCTCTCTCCTGCTCTTCCCGGAGAGTCCCTCCCACCTGCCTCTCCTGATCTCCCTGGCCTCAGGGGCGCTGATCCTGTCTGGCCTCCACTTCTCCTCCCCCCTCAGCCCCCCTACATCCTACCAGTTCACTTTGGGGTTCCTCCCGTCTCCTTGGGCGTCAGAGTCTCCCACCAGTGGCTGGCAGGTGCCCTAGTTGTGGGGAGACGCTAACTGTGCGTCTTCCCACACTGTCATCTTGGCTGCCTTAAATTTATTTTTTATTGAAGTAAAGCTGAATTACAATGTTGTGTCAATTACTGCTGTACAGCAAAGTGACTCAGTTGTACATATATATATACATTGTTTTTCATATTCTTTTCCATTATGGTTTATCACAGGATATTGAATATAGTTCCCTGCACTACACGGTAGGACCTTGTTGTTTATCTATCTTATATATACCAGTTTGCATCTGCTAATCCCAAATTCCCAATCCAACCCTCTCCCACCCATCTCCCCCTTGGCAACCACCAGTTTGTTCTCTATGTCCCTGATTCTGTTTCTGTTTCATAGGTAGGTTCATTTGTGCCATATTTTAGATTCCACATATAAGTGATATCACCTGGTATTGTCTTTCTCTTTCTGACTTACTCCACTTAGTATGGTAATCTCTGGTTGCATTGTAGTGGCCTATTTTAATCCCTTCATCTGATGGGAAACTGCTCCTAGACCAGAAAGCCGAAGTGATTTGCTAAAGGCCACAAAGGTAGTTTGGAAAGAGCTGGAACCTGCAGCCACACTTCCTGATTCCTTTTGCATCGGTCCCCACCCCCCCGCCCCGTTACACTCTTCTTGGAAGAGCGCTAAATTTAGAACATGGCACTCTTGGTTCCTACACAGGCCCACTTTTAAATCCGTCTCAGTTAAAAAAGCTTTTTGGATGGCACCTTTCTATGTGGTTTTCCAAGATGTTGCCAATGTGAATCCTGCCAGTTCTCCTGGAAGATCAAGGTTTAAACAGGTGGAGAAATAGAAATAGGGATGACGAGCTGCACAATAAGTCATGGAGAAAGCCAGGAGTAATGTCCCAGGTTCCTGGAAAAAAGCAGTGCTGTCACCTGTGCCAGCCTCGTCTCCTGTTCTAACCCCCCGGCCTTTACCACCTGCGTGCCTCTTCTCCTCCTCCTGCTTCCCACAGCCAAAGAAGAGGATCCGGCTGATACAGGGAGGTGGCTGGGCTGTGAATCAGGACTTTTGAGTGATGTGCTGCCTCCGCTTCTGATTATCAGTGTGACTTTACACAGTGGTTCTCAATCAGGGGTGACTTTGTCCCCCACTGAATGTTTGGCCACGACTGGAGACATTTTTGGTTGTTGCAACTGCAGGGTTGCTAGTGGCATCTGGTTGTTAATGGCCGGGGACGCGCCTAAACGTCCCACAGTGCACAGGACAGTCCCCAGCAACGAAGGGTTACTTGGTCTGAAACGTCAGTGCTGCTGAAGTTAAGATACTGTTTTAGACAAATCATTGGTTTTCTTCAGTTGTTAATATCCTGACTTTGAAATGGGGACAGTTGCACTACCACTGTGGTTTTCCATCTTCAGAATGCTGAAGAATCCCCTGAGATGCTTGTTTAAAAAGGCAGGTTTCTGGCCTCATCTTCAGGGATTCCATAGTTGGTCCACAGGGCACACCTTGAGAAATGCCATTCTGAATAGTTTCTAAGGTCCTCTGCCCTCCTGTTTTCTAATTCTAAAATGCAGATGAGTAACAAATGTACGTAAGAGCTCCTGCCTGAGCACAGGATGAATATGGTAACAGGAAACGATAATTCTCCTTCGAATCTCCTCACACATGCGTGTACCTCCGTGCCCACAGGCCACACAGAGTGGTCAAGTGTGTAGGTGGTAAGGCTTGAGGCCAGCCCATCTCTCCAGCTCACTGGACTCTCCAGGCACATGGGCTGCCTTTCATTTCCTCCCAGGTGCCAAGCTTTCTCCTGCCTTTGGCTCTTTCCCGTTTGCTGGGCTTTGTCTGTCTCTTCCCCTTTCTACTTCCAACACACATACTTCGGCTAAAGCTTACTCATCCTTCAGGTCACAAGCCTCCTATCACTTCCCCAGGGAAGCCCCCATCACTTCCCATTATCTTACTCATTACACATCATTGAAATTACTTATATTTAAACAGATCAGTCAGCACTGCTAGACTATAGGCTCTGCCAGGGTGCAGACACTGTCCTTCTGATGTGCTACTAATCGCCAGCCCCTACACAGTGCCTGACATTTTAGAAGGGCTCAATAAATATTTGTTGAATGATGAAATGATTGATTGAATGAATGATTAGCAGGAGATAAAGGTGAACGGGGTAGCGATTACAAAAATGGGAGATGTGGAGACTAGCGGGGTGGTCCAGTGGCTAAGACTCTGTGCTCCCAATGCAGGGGGCCCAGGTTCAATCCCTGGTCAGGGAACTAGATCCCACACACCACAACTAAGAGTTCACATGCCGCAACTAAGACCCGGAGCAGCCAAATAAATAAATAAATAAATAAACCCAAAAAACAAAAAAACAAAAAGGGGAGATGTAACATATGGGATCCAGATTGTGCAGAAACTAGGCTTGGCTGGGGTGGGGTGATGGGGCGTGGGGACATTGAGTGTAGCCATGTAAAATACTGCTTCTAACTGAACCTTCTCTCCTTCTTGTATGATAACACCTGAATTATTTGAATAAAAGTGAAATCGTTCCTTGTTAGGACTCCCTGGTGGCTTTCTGTTGCGTGCACGGTCAGGTTCCAATACCTCAGCGTGACATATGAGTCCATGAGAGTCTGACCCCTACTTTGCTTCTTCTCCCACCACCTCCTCCATCCGTCCCCATGCGTACTCTGCTTCAGTCAAATCAAATGTTTCTTTCATCCTCTCTGAAGTACATGCGAAGCTCCCACCCTGCCATGTGGCCAACTCTTACTCATATTTTAAGACTCAGGTTAAATGACGCCTCCTCTGTAAAGACTGTTTCAAGTCCCGCAGTGTTAGACACTCAGCATTTTGGGTTTCAATAATGCTGTGTCTTTAGGTAGCACTTAGAACGTAATTATTTGTTTACGTGTGTGTCACTCTCACTAAGAGACGAGCAGCTCTGGGTGGGGACTCTGTGTAACTTACTCATCTTTTATTTCCTATTACAGTGCCTAGTCAAAAGGGAAGCGCTATGAATCCTTGTGGAGTGAATGAATGAATGAATGAATGAAAGAAAGCTAGAATATGACAGTGGATGCAATTCCTAGTTTTGCTCTTTGTTTTAAAATATTTTCTTTTCTTGAATGACTACATAGGGATGGGAATGGAGGTAGCATAGGAGAAAAAATAACTTCTTTTAAAAATCCAGTTTTCCACTTCCACCTTTTCTCTTAGGACCAACTAGATTTCAAAGTGCTATATAATATGGAGAGCATATTTCATACATCATGGCTATTTAGGATTTGGTAGCAAAATCTTTATTCAGAATGCACATACCTTTGATTTCTGACAAATAAGAAATAGCTTTTCCTAATTACCTTAAAATTAATACTCTGTGTATATTTTAAAATACAAGCTTTTCTTTTAAAAGTTTCCTTTCTGGGACACATAAGCTTAACATTTTTCCTAAGTTGGGGGTGGGGAGTATTTCATTTACATTTATCTTTTCTTCTAATTTTAAGTGTTTTAAATTATTATTTTTTAATTCTTTTCAGTCATTCATCCCTGAGCCCTGGGAAAATCTCATTTCCCCTTCACCATCCAGGATATTATTGTGAAAGGTTATTAGTCTTGACAACTCTCTGAGATTGTGTCACTGGCCCAGGATACTAGAATGATTAAAAAAAAAAAAAATCCACATATCTCAGTGGACTGACTTCTTAAGAACCTATTGAAATGATTCCCTAAACACCTAGTGCTGGGTCTGGTTTGCTCAGATGGCACGTCTGCCTCATACCCCTGTTGACTGACCCCACCCCACCCCATCCCAAAGAAGCTGGGAAGGTTTTGAAAAGTAGCTGCTCATGCACTGGGGCAGACACGTTAAGAATAAATAACGCTTCGAGGAGCACCATGTGTAGCTCCGAATCTCCAACTGGGCTGAGAATATCTGAAGGAGAGAGATTGCCACTCTTTTCAGATCAGTCTAGGGATTCAGCCAGATCACAGCAAAATGGATGTAAAGGAGTGGAAGGTGGCAGGTTTCAGTTATATGTGGTCTAGAACTGTCAGACCTGACATATTCCACTTTAACCAGGCTAAAAGAGTCCTAATGTCATCTCCAGGACCGTCAAGAACAATTTTTGTGTGGGTGCATGTGTGTGTGTACACATGGGTTTGTACATTTCCATCCTGCAGGGACAATTGTGTTTTGGCTTACAGGTATAACGTTCTGTTTTCCTCTGCCAGGTGACCATGGGATTTTTTTGTACTCAGCAAGCCTTTTGTCTAATGCATTGACATCTTAATGAAAAACAAAAGGTAGATTCATCAAAAGAGACAAGATTATTCGAATCATAAATGGAGAGCATTGGGAGGCTAGCAACAATAATAATAATAAATTGCAGCTATTGTCCACAGAAACTTGCTTTTCTAAGGTGCTTTTGATAATTACCTGTCAATGTTTCCATTTCAACACCCGCTCCTTTAATTGATGGAGTCTATTTATATCACATGAAATTCTTGTATTTGCTTCTTGAAGTGCATTCCATTCCCAGGCACGACCAGGGTCGGGGTTATTTTATTTTTCCAGTAGGGGGACATGGCATTGTTGAATCTGACATATGTAAGCATTGCTTTCTGGCTGAAGGGAAGCAAAACAAAGCAACAAATGAACATCAGCTTTAATAGGGAAGCAAAAAGAGGGAGTCGTAGCTAAGAAGGGATGGGGGGGCAAGCTGTGTTTGTGGCTGCAGCAGAGTGGCGCCTGTTCCTTCCTCTGAGGTTGTCTAGCTCAGGTGATGTCTACCTCGTTATCTCTGTCAGGTGACATATTGAAGCTTCAGTGAAATATCAGTACAAGGGAAGATGGAGAGAAACGGAATCAGTGGAGATCCATGTTAGGAATGGAGGAACTTCAGAGATTATAGTTTTGTCTTTATTTAGATTGTCCTAGTATGAATGATTGAATTTAATAAAACTACAAGCATCTAAAACAGAATGGATGTTTCATTGATTCAGTTCTTCTTTATGGTTTAATTCATAGAAATAGAAGTGGGAAGATTGGCTGCACAGGATGATGTGATAGGGAACCTCCACATTTCCATCAGAGGAGGAGAAAGCCCCAAATCAAGAGATATGTGTCCTGGCATCAATTTTGCTACTGTGTGACTTGGGACAACTAGTTTTTCTGCTCTCAGGCTCAAATTCCTTATTTGTTAAATGAGAAAGCTGGGTCAGAACCTATCCAGCTCTAAAACCCATTTAAAAAATATTTTAGTATCCCTAATTCTTCACACAGTGTCTCACAAAAATCTGGGGATAAACCAGTGTTTATTAAGTGAATAAACAAATGAATGAGTGTTTCTCTTAGGTATAATTACCTGTGCAGGTCCCTTGTTCCATCAGCTGGATGGCTGGATTTCAGAATTACAAGGACTGGCGGTAAGGATAACACATTTAATAAATGCACATTTTTCTGATTTCTTGCTATGTGTGGAAGGCAGCCCCTAAGATGGGCTCTGGGGACTCCACCTCCTAGTGTGCACGCCCTGTGTCATCCCTTCCTCCAGCGTAGGCTAGACATACTGACTCACTTCTAACAAGTAGAATATGGCAGAAGTGATGGCTTGTCACTTCTGAAATTAGGTTACCAAAAAACTGTGACTTCTGTTTTGTTTTTTCTCTCTCTCTCTCTCAGAGTCTTTGCTCTGGGGGAAGCCAGCTGCCATATTGTGAGCTGCCTTTTGGAGAGGCCCACATGGCAGACAATTGGTGTCTCCAGATAACATCCAGCAGACCTGGGGTTGCCAAGAGTCACATGCATAAGTTTGGAAGTGGATCGTTCCCTAATTGAGCCCTAAAACTGATGGCAGCCCTGGCGGATGCCTTGATTGCAGCCTCACCAGACACTCTGAGCCATGACTAAATTTCTGATTCACAGAAACTGAGATAATAAATGTTTGTTACTTTAAATTGATAAGTTTTGAGGTCATTTGTTACACAGCAATTGATGACTAATATACTATGTTGCAAAAAGAACCTCAATCAGACAGATCCTTTAAAGTGCATGTAATCTAAATGAGATATGACAAATACACCAATAATTATTATGTACAATTATAATTTAACAGTAACCAATTCCTACATAGCGCTTACTATGTGTCCCAAACTAATATATATACACACATATTTATATAAATATTTATACATACATATATATTAATATATATACACATATGAATATATATACATGTATAAATATACATTAACCCATTCATTCCTTACAACACACTATGAAGTACTTGACATGACTATCCCCATTTTACAGATGAAGAAATGGATTCACAGAAAGGTGATGTAAATTACCCAAGGTCACCCAGCTTGTAAAGGTAGCAATCCGTAGACCAAAAGTTCAAACCCAATTTCCAGATAACTTACTTGTTACCACTAAGCTCATTCACTATAAATGAGATAAGAGGATTATCATGAAATGACAAAAGGTTCAAAAGACATGATTACATCCAATTTGAGGGATAAGAACAGGATTTTATGGAGGAGGTGAATTGTGAGATGGAGAGGATTAAGTAGAGTGAGACAGAAGCATGACATAAACAGTTCCCTGTTGCAATGGACGGAATGTTTGTGTTCTCCCAAAATTCACTGTATACTTTGTTAACTGTATATGGTTATTGCTAAAATTGCTGCATTCATATATGTCTAGTTATTGCTAATATTGCTGCTGACATTCATTCATTGTTTTGCTAATCATTTCTTTCTTTACTTGTGCCAGCGATGTGGACACATTGTTTAGTATTCAGTTCAACCCCACCCAGCATAAATGTGAAGTCAGCCTGCAAAGGAAGAGTAGGCTGCAGGTTCCCATTTTCCTGCTGAGTGTGGGTTGCCTTCTAGAAAGGTTTCAAGGCTTTGAAACCTTTCCACACCACAATCTGGGGTCTCAAGAATTCAACTCAGAGGCAGAGTCTCATTTTCAAAGGTGTTACATTTGCATAATTTTACAACTGGGGATATCAGTAGCTCAGCTAAATCAATAAGTTTATGCCTTTGCACAAATAAAAACTAGCTCCCTTTCCCCAGGCCCCCATCATCCTCTTATAACCATTCCTTGGGTTCTGGCTCTTTCTCAAACCTCCCCACATTGCATCTTATGTTCAGAAATAACTTGGGCTCTGCAGCCATTTCACGCTGCCCCGCCTCTGTGTGCCTTCCATTAAAATACAAGGCTTAGCTATGGTGGTGGAGGAGGGCAGGAGCCTCAGTCTTAGGAGATGGGATTCAAATCCTGTTTCTGTACCATCAGAAGCCTAGTGATCACTGCCTCCTGCCTGGCCAGTTGCAGCAGCCTTCTAACTTGTCTCCTTGTACTCTTTCCCACCTCCAATTTTTCTCTACATACAGTGGACAGATTAATCACTCAAAACAATTTGCTTTTTTTAAAAAAATTTAAAAACAATGTAAGAATATAGTTAAAAAGAACAGAGAGACAAGTTCAAAATTGCATGTGATGAAAAGTCTCTCTACTCAGGCAGACCTCTAGTCCCCAGGGACCTCTTCCTAGAAGCAACCACATTCACCAGTTTACTGTATATTTTTCGGAGATAGTCTATGTATATACACATATGTATAAGATATATATGTGTATATTTTTGATGAATTTTTTCATTTATACATGAATGATTTTAATATGTAAATTTGATTATAACAGACAACAGAAACTCTCCATTAACCTTAGGAAAACATCCAAAATTTTTAATGTGGTCTTCAATCCCTACATGATCTGGCCCCTTCCGGACTGTCCGGCCTTTTCTCATGCCATTCTCGTCTTCATTTTCTGTTTTTCACATGGGACTTAGGTCCTCAAACATCTAATCTAACCTCCTAAGGTTCTTTGCATGCTTCTATCTTTGATCAGAATAGCTTTCTGTCTGGAATGAAAATTATGTCCTCAACATATATCCCATCTATGCTCGGCAGCCATATGGTTTGGATGGAAGAGATTCACCCTAGGGTCCATGGGTCCCCAAATCCCATTCTGCTGACCAAAATGATTGGTTCAGGTAGCTAATCTTAAGACTTAAAGACTTAAGTCAACCAGGAGGCATCCACTGGTTAAAAGGGTTGGTTTGGGGTAGCCTAATCAGAGTAAAGGGGGAAATTGCTCTTTCTCTCTGTGACTATAAACAAATAAACTCTGGTTGTTCTTGGTAAACAATATCATGATAGAAACCAAGAGACTGAAACCAACATATAAAATTTGACAGGAGAGTTAGAATCTCAGAGAAACAAAACCAGAGCCTTGATCAAACTGTGCCTGAAGCAGCCCTAATAAATACCTTCTAGTATTTAAAGCATATTTACATTGAGCTTTATTTGACTTGCAGACAATTTAAAACATCCTGACATATCCCTCCTTCCTCACACTGATCTTCTGATATCTGGCTAACTCTTACCCAGTCTCCACGCCTCTTAAATGTTACCTCAGAGAGGCTTTTTCTGACTTTTCCAGACTAAGTTTGTTCTTCCTTTCATCTGTTTTCCTTACAATGAAGTCTTTTCCTCCTGTGTACTTGTCACAATTGTAATGAAAGATGATTTTTTAATGTCCCTCTCCCCCATAGGATTGTAAATTAAGTAAAATCTGGGCTATGTCTGTCTGGTTACGGCTCCAGCTCCAGGTTCTGGCATGCACCAGACCCTTATTAACTGCTCAGTAAATATTTGTTGGATGCAAAAGTGAATGAATGATAAAATTTATTATAGACAACTTGATCATTCACAGTGATTTTGAAATTAATAATATTCCATAAACTGAACTATAGTTTTTTATCTTTGGTCAAACTCAGGCAAAATATCCTGAGTCTTCAGGATATTTTACTAGCTGTAATTCGATTCCCATCACTGAATCTCTGTGGAGAGGATGTGTGGGTGATAGTTAAGAGTCCCATTCCAAAGCAGATAGGAATCCTGGATTAGAAACCTGGGTCTTTCATATACTGGGTTTCTGGTCTTGGGCAAATTACTGGACTTTAAGCCTCAGTCTATCTTTAAAAGGAGGATTATAGGGGACTTCTCTGGTGGTGCAGTGGTTGAGAGTCCGCCTGCCGGTGCAGGGGACAGAGGTTCAAGCCCTGGTCCAGGAGGATCTCACATGCCGCGGAGCAACTGGGCCCCTGCACCACAACTGCTGAGCCTGCGAACCTCAACTACTGGGCCCGTGTGCTGCAGCTGCTGAGACCCGTGTCCCTGGTGCCCGTGCTCCACAGTGGGAGGGGCCACTGTGGTGAGGGACCACGTGCCGTGGCGGGGAGTGGCCCCTGCTCGCTGCAGCTGGAGGGGGCCCGCGCACAGCAACGCGGGCCTGGTGCAGCCAGAAATAAATAAATTAATTAATTAATTTTTAAAAATGAGGATTATAATGGTATCTGCCTAGCAGGTGAGGATTCAGTGGTATAATGTATGCAATGCACCTATCTCAAGAATAAGTACTTGTGTATAAAATGGATAACTAATAAGGACCTGCTGTATAAAAAAATAAATAAAATAAAATTCCAAAAAATAGAATAAGTACTTGCATACAGTATTATCCCTCACATAGTAAATACTTATAAACATATTGCATGATATCTGTAGCTACTTGCTATTATTGTCATTATTTAGCGTTGGACCTCAATTTCTAGGGCCTCAAAATGAGACTTCTCTGAACTCTACTCCAGAGCTTTGAGGGGCTTTACTTATGAATGATTTAACGTACATAGGATTGACCAAATGCTGGATTTTTTTATTATTTCTGCTTGATTCAGATTCTTGTTTAACCCCGTGATTTTGAACAGCCATTGTTGTTCAAAGAAGAAAATGGATTTGAAGGAGTATTCATACTGATTTATTGTTGGTTGTCTGTGGAAATGTAAATAGCCCTGAATGTGCCACTCACTGGGATAGGACAGTGCTTTTCATAATGGACAAAATAGCCTTGTTTCACTTTAATAACCTGCTTGTGGTCTAACCAGTCATGGGATTCCTTAAACACAGCAGAAGGCCTGCTATTGTCATTTGCATATCAATGAGCAGACATCTCTCTGCTGTTGCTATTACACAGCACTGCCATTTCCCTAACTTGGGAACCGTACTGAGGGGCTGAAATGTGAAATGCACACGTCCGTCTCTTTCATACAGACACGAATGCACTAAGCATAGGCAGCTGCTGCTGAGGCAGTTACACAGCTAATCTACTGTGTATGTGTAAAAGTTGTAAGGGTTAGAAATAGATCACCTATCCCCAATATCTTATGGACCTATGTGTGTACGTTTCTTTTACAGAAGTATGCTAGGAATAATCATTTTGGGTTTTTAAAGTTGTTTGCATTAGATGAGGTAGGTTTAAATAAGAATTAAAAAACAAAAAACAAAACACTGCTTACACAGGAAACTCTTTGACTTTAAAATTCAGTGGGGAAAAAAACTCCAAACTTGTTTCCTCTGCTTATCACGCCATTCCAGCCTAAGCATTTTCCCCGAGTTGGAAAGAGTCCTTCCATTTTACCCATTTGGAAATAAACAGGCATGTTCATTCTGTCGCCCAAGGGTCACCAGGGGTGTTGAGGTTGGCTGCAGAGTTTTGTGATGTCCAGGGTGGTGCAAAAGGCGAGGACTGCTAATTCAGTGATCATCTCTAGCCCTCTTTGACAAGCCCTAGCATAAAGCTTTTAATAACGTTTTAGGTGACCTTAATCACCACAGCAGCATTAAACAGCAGTTTCAAATCAGAGACACAATCTGAACGAGGACTTATTACTGAGACAAGTTCAGTGAGAATGCCAAGCTGAGGATACAGACTCCCGCTAACATTATCATACTAGTTGTAGCTGTGCTTTGTACAGTGAAAGAAGCAAGTGTGGGAAATATCCATGTGATAGTGGATTTTTTTGAATTGAAAATTGGTTATCCATATCATCCTCATCTCTAGAAAAATGTGAGACACACACGTGTGAAATAAAATCATCATACTTATTACCTGCTTGACACTGTTCTAGACTCTATTTGAGAATTAACTCATCTAACTCCTTTCCTCAGCAACATAGTGCGACATATACTATTATTATCCGTGTATTCCGTTGAGCAGCTGAGGCTGGGAGAGGTCTGGTGCTTCACCCATGGCGGGTGTATAAAGGTGAAATTCACACATCTATCACTTTCATGTGACATACAGATACTGACCTGGAGGCCACAGCTGCCAAGGTGGTTAGTCAACTTCTCCACCATGTAACTGTAGAAGTTGTAATGGTAGGAAATAAACTGCTCACTCCCAATATCTTACTATACTGAGAGTAGAGGGTGGAGATATTAATGAAAATAATAATAATAAACATGAATCCAGTGTTTCCTAGGTCAGGCGAGGCACTCTTCTAAGATGTATTATCTTATTTAATTCCTCCAACAGCCCAAGGAGAGAGTTCTTATGTTCATTTCAGAGCAACAGAAGTTGGAGACCGTGTCCTAAATCTAGGGAACAGGAGAGCAGGGGTTTGAATTCCTGAGCTTATGTGAAAACCATGGATCAGTAGTGTCTCTAAATGGAAAAGCTCTTCAGCAGGGTGGCTGGGAGAACAGGGGGGGCCTGGTGGTTGTGGCTGTGTTTCTTCTCCCTCTACCAAACCTCAGAATCTTCCTAGCCCCTCATCCTCGTATCTCATTGTCACAGTCACCCACTTTCCTTTCCAATGTTCCATTTCTTCAAGAGCTAGCCCAGGCTTGTTAGCATATGGCTGATCTGAGAACCTACTTCACAACGACATATACAAGGTGGTCCCCCCTTATCCACGGTTTCACTTTCTGCAGTTTGGGTTACCTGTGATCAACTGCAGTTTGAACATATTAACTGGAAATATCCAGAAATAAACAATTCGTAAGTTTGAAATTGCATGCCGCCGTTCTCAGTGACATGATGCAATCTCACACCGGCCTGTTTCATCCTGCCCAAGATGAGAATCATCCCTTTGTCCAGCCCATCCCACAGGTTAGTCACTTAGTAGGCATGTTGGTTATCAGATCTACTGCTGTGTTCAAGTCACTCTTATTTTACTTAATAATGGACCCAAAGCACAAGAGATGTGACGCTATTCAGATATGCCAAAGAGAAGCGGGTCAAGTGCTTCCACTAAGTGAAAAGGTGAAAGTTCTCCACTTAATAAGGAAAGAAAAGAAATCCTATGCTGACGTTGCTAAGCTCTGTGGTAAAAATGAATCTTTTGCTCTAGGACCTCACACTGCAAAAGCTATGGCCACAGTGTGTGATAAGTGCTTAGTTAGGGTGGAAAAGGCATTAAGCTTGTTCAATAAGCTATTTTGAGAGGGAGAGACCACATTGACAAAAATTTTATTACAGTATATTGTTATAATTGTTCTGTTTATTATTAGTTATTGTTGTGCTTGATTTATAAATTAAACTTTATTATGGGTATGTACGTACAAGAAAAAACATAATATAGAGAGGATTTGGTACTACCCATGGTTTTATGCATCCACTGGGGGTCTTGGAACATACACCCTGTGGATAAGGGGAGACAACAGTAGTGGGAGCAAATAAGCTAATATGTTCCAGATAGTAACATATATCTGACATAGAATCTAACCAATATAATCACAGTTTATTACCCTTTGCAGGCCACAATCATTCTTTTATTCGTTCAGTAAACATTGAGTGACTGAGAGGGCCTGGGCACTGTGCGAGGCCTACGTTAGTGTTCGTGACAGGAGCATTTTGGAAATGCAGTGACTTTCATGGTGGAAGCCTCAGGCACCTTGGCAGCCAAGCTTTTTGGCTTCTCTCAAGTCACATTAACTCAATGGCCAATGAGCCTGCTTATCTGAAGGGCTGGTCTCACTGAGAAAAAAGTGACAGAGTTTGATTCTATTGTAAAGAAAAGAAGAAAATGCTGCGTCTGGGGCTAGATAAACTCTTTCCGATGTAGGAGGTGCCATTTTTCTGACCTGGGACATAAAATATATGAAAGGGAACTTAGCTGATGTGAAATTCAGCTTCGAAAGAGAAGTTTAGTTTCTCTGCTGGGATTGGGATAATGTCTTTATAGTTTTTGTTGTGGTTAGTTTGTTTAAATAACTGGGTTTTCCTTTTGCCCGTTTCTATGCCATGTGAGAGGCTGTTTCCTTGGTCAGGCCTTGTTGCTGCTACACTGTCTACCCACCCCCCGCGCTCCCCCGCCTGCCAATAGAACTTAGGCTGTTTATTTCATACCGGATGACCGTCATCTGTAAGCAGTTTGTGGAGAGCCCTCCCAGACTCTAGAACAGCCAATTTACAGTAACATGAACAAGTCAGGGGACTCAGAGCTAAAACAGGCAGGTTTTTTAGATCTAATGAAGACTCTCTGTCAGGCCTGATTTGGATCTAGTTAATAAGGGTCTGATTGAATTTGCCATCTTTAGAACATTGTGAGGTCTTTTGGACCCGTAAACGATTTCCCTTCTTTTTCTGCACAGACACAAGGGTGAGGTGGAGTTGTCAGTGGAAGCATTTGTGTGTCACAAGTCACCAGGAGTCATGTGTTTGGTGAATGACTTGCTAGGTCATCTTAGATAGGCCGTTTAATCTTTTTGCGTTTTTGTTTCTCCATCTGTGAAAGCATGATAACACACAGTGGGCTTCTAAGGAAAGTGCTCTTAGGAA
Organism: Eschrichtius robustus; assembly: GCF_028021215.1. Lineage (NCBI taxonomy): Eukaryota > Metazoa > Chordata > Mammalia > Artiodactyla > Eschrichtiidae > Eschrichtius > Eschrichtius robustus. Next base: position 78,135,837 of record NC_090836.1, on the reverse strand, counting down.
GGATATAGAAGGTGTGTTACTTGAGAGGCTTTTGCAAAAACTCTGGTTCACTGTTTACAAGAGAGATTGTAATCTTGAGGTGGTACAGCAGCTTTACGGCAAGTTAGTTTGAGCCAAAGTCCTTGCCAAGGAAATATCAGATCTGAAGGAAGGGAGGGCCATTCCTGGTACTTCATGAATTTGGAGATGACCTTTGACATGGCCTTTCTTGTTTGTGTTTTTGTTTCATTGGGAGAATACCATTTGAGAGGCCAAATGAAACCTACCCACAATGAGAAAGGGCAAATTCTTATGTGTTCAGCTTCAGATTATAAATCACCAGTAACATCTTGGCAGTTTTGTTTTGTTGCTTTGGGGGGATTTTTTCATGCTTATGAGCCAAACTCAGCAGAACCCGTGATATTCTGTCACCTTCTTGCTTACCTGCTCTCTGCCTTCTCCCTCCTCCGCCCCCTTGAAACTACCAGGAGAGACCTGGGGCTTTCGTCTGTGTGAATTTCCCATTGGCAGTGCCCGAGCCCTCAGAATCATTCTATTTTCCCCAAAGGGGATCACCAGATGCTCAAGTCTGTGATCAATGAGCAATGTGCTATTCGGCTTTGCCTGGGCTTGCCCATGTGTCCTTGCAAAAATGTAAACAGAGGTGCTGCAACTCTGCCCCGGAGTGATGGGCAGGACTTCAAGTCAAGTAACAAAGCCAGACAAAGGCAGGAAACGTTGCTCCTTCCCCTGAATAGCTGGTACTTGCAGGAGGATGGGTTTTCTCTGTAAGAGTTCTAGGGCGTCAGGTGGTGGTGTTCGAACAATGAGGTGTCTCTGGGGTAAACAGCCATCTTCTAAGAGCTGTGACGATTTGTCAATCTGTGTTATTCCACACTTAAAAATTTCTCAGGGGCTTCCCTGGTGGCGCAGTGGTTGGGAATCTGCCTGCTAATGCAGGGGACACGGGTTTGAGCCCTGGTCTGGGAGGATCCCACATGCCGCGGAGCGGCTGGGCCCGTGAGCCACAACTGCTGAGCCTGTGCGTTTGGAGCCTGTGCTCTGCAACGGGAGAGGCCGCGACAGTGAGAGGCCCGCGCACCGCGATGAAGAGTGGCCCCCGCTTGCCACAACTAGAGGGGGCCCTCGCACAGAAACGAAGACCCAACATAGCAATAAATCAATCAATCAATAAATAAATCTTTAAAAAAAAAAAAAATTTCTCAGCCATTTCATATCTTGCAGTATCATGGGGGAAAATACAGTTATGTAGTCAAACTTTAAAGCGACAGTTGTAGTCACTGTGTATTGTTTATATCAGCCAAAAACTGGAATGGATCTAAATGTCTTGCAAGAAGAATTTGGTTAAATAGGTCCTGATGTTTATCTGTATATTTCCCTGCAGATATATCTGTTTCTACCATTTAAAATGAGGGTGTAAAACAGTGGGTTTCTAATTTTAGATTGTTGATGACCATGGAGAGCTTGATAAAAGTGATCAGCCACCTTCCCAGAAAAACGCCTATATGCTCCAACATTTTCATAGGATATCAGGGGATTTCAACATAAACTTGTCTATCACTCAGAGGTTAAGAGCAGTCAATATAAAGAACTTAGTAGAAATAATATTGAATAATTTCCATATATGGGGTAGTGGAACAAGCAGCTTATAAAGGAGTAAAAGCTCATTAAAAAAACAAAACAAGGGGCTTCCCTGGTGGCGCAGTGGTTGAGAATCTGCCTGCCAATGCAGGGGACACGGGTTTGAGCCCTGGTCTGGGAAGATCCCACATGCCGCGGAGCAACTAGGCCCGTGAGCCACAACTACTGAGCCTGCGCGTCTGGAGCCTGTGCTCCGCAACAATAGAGGCCGCGATAGTGAGAGGCCCGCGCACCGTGATGAAGAGTGGCCCCCCGCTTGCTGCAACTAGAGAAAGCACTCGCACAGAAACGAAGACCCAACACAGCCAAAAATAAAAATAAATAAATTAAAACAAAAACAAAAACAAAAAAAAAACCCCCAAAAAACAAAAAAAAACAAACCTCAGCTATATATGTATTGGGAGGAAAAATTTTTCTCATCCCTCTGGATCCCTTGCTGGGCCTGAAAATTCAACTGACAAAGATTAACAGGAGAAAAGCATACATGTTTATTTAACATAAGTTTTACATGACACGGGAGCCTTCATAAGGAAATGAACACCCAAGCAAACAAACTTGAATATTTTATGCTCGCTTCAGTGAAGAGGACTGGATAAGTTACAGAGTAGGAGGTAAGTGTGCTCAACTGGGGGAAACTCAGCAAAGCCTGTTTGCTAAGATTCTTCTGGTGTCCCTTTGTCTTCAGAGATAAGGATGCTTCTTTCCTCTGGGTGTGGGGAGTATGCCTTTCACTGGAGGGTTTTATGGGCTGTTTGGGGAAGAAAGGGGAAGGAGGAAGAGGTCAGGGTAACTTTCCAGCTTCTGCTGTTTTTTCAAACTCCTTCAGCTTAAAATATTCAAGAAGCCAAGGTGCCATTGGAAAGGCTTTGAAAGGCTGAACAGGCAGATGCTTAACCACAGCTTCTCTGGAGGATGATAATACAGTCTCTGTGTGCTTATTTGTAGCTTCTTCCTTTCTAGAACTATCCACAGAATTGCTTTCACAAGAAGAAATATGCCACACAAGTTTGTTTAAATTTTTTAAAAAGCTGTAATCTTTTTTGGCAAGTGTGTTGGAAACCTGGGTGCATTTGTAGCACTGCTCTTTATTCAGCAAATGATGAAATGAAGAGACATTAGGATGCAGGGACACCATTTCTAAGTGACATTTAATTAGGGCCAAATAAGAAGATACCAGATTGACAAACTTCTTTTCAATATGAAATACACAGATAAAACATATTTAAAAGATCCAAATGAATCAACCAATTCAACAACGCCAATCTCACGGTGAGGAAGAAAAGCCAGTCTATAGGTAATCTTTAGCTTGAAACCAACAGCATTTCCACCCCGGGAATGGCCTTTGGGGATCTATGGCAACTCAATATCTCAAGAGATTAGGGGTCTGACATTCCTATTTCTTGTGTCTTAGGAGGCATCTGGGAGAACTTGTTCCAACTTTGCCGACCTTGCTGTCACAGCTTGAAGGTGAAGTTTGCATATCCCCTATTCACCGGCAAGTATCTTTAAGGAAAGAGAAGTTAGCTTGGGGGCTGCAGGGCTATCTACTCGCCATCCACGCCCCCTTTCTTGGGTGGCAAGGCGCCCTCATCTTCCTTCGGGGAAGCGCCTTCTCCCACCCTCAATCGCTGCATCTTCCTTGAGGTGGGCGGGCGGGCATCACCCCTCCGCTCCGGGACGAACACGTGACCCAGGCCGGGCCAATTGGCGCACTCTCTCTCTCAGGGCACGGCATGGCTCCAGGGATGTGCAAATGATCCGATCCCATCAATGAGATTACAGAGAAGGAGCTCTTGATAGAGATTTCTACACCTGAGGTTTCTCAGTTGGGAGGACGGAAGCCTGAAAGCGTGGAAAGATTCTGCAGGAGAGTGAGGGGCAAACAGCATGGCAGAGTCACAAGGTGGAAAAAGGCAGGAAGGCGTCGGGGTTGGACCTCAAGTCCTGGGGCTCCATTTGATGTGAGCGTGCCTGAACCAAACTGGCCACTGGAGTTTTCAATTGTGTGTGGCAATCATTTCTTTTTTTGCTTTGTTTAAGTCAGTTTGTATTAGAGCTATTTCATTTGCAACCAGTTGGGTCCTGATTTATATACTGGTATAATAATAATAATAATAATTCTTATTGAGCACTCCTCAAATAGCAGACCTTGTGTAAATCCTTTATATGGATTTACACTTATTTAACTCTTACAATAGATCTTTTTATCTTTTGAAGAAAGGAAACTGAGGCTCAGAAAGGTTAAGTAACTAACACAAGATGCCTCAGCAAGTAGTAGAATCAGATTCAAACCCAGATTTCTCTAAAACCCTGCATTCTTAACCAGCCTACTATCAACTTAGCAGTGATACTGGATGAAAGTTAGGCCTGACAGCTGGTGGGGTGTTCGTTTTTACAAAGGGAGTACTGAGGATAATAAACGAGTATTTAGTCACCATGGTCAGTTTTAGGGATTAAATTTTCTTCACCTTCAGTGGAGCGGTCAGTGCCCCCTGTTATTACATTGTTTTGTTTTCTGACTACCAGGCAATGTTTAACAGAAGAATCTCAACTGTTTTCATTTTATAGTCAAAGAGTCTGGTGGAAACTAATTGACCTGCAGGTGCATGTCCTACAAGTGCTCTGGGGCCCCTTGGGCTACAGACAAGCAGACTTGGAGATAAAGCGTGGGTCCTTTAAGAATCAAGGAGGAGCTCCAGGCCCCTTTGGTGATGATATGTTGTTATAAACCCGAGGGGGCTTTCTTTTCAATAATGAAATGAAAATAAGGAGATTGATCAGTTCTGCACTGCTCCATTCTCGGGTAGAGTTTTCTTACACCTCAGAACAGAAGAGTTCTCTCTTGAAGTTTGAAGAAAACAAGGTAAACATGTGCCTGGGAAGCGCTGAGTATGGTTTTGACTCTGGCTCTGAGGTTCACGCTGTACTCATAACATCCTGTTCTTCTCTGCCGGCTGTGATGTGGTAGATAGCGGTCCCTCCCTGGGCTGTTAACAGCTGAGCTCATTTTTCATAAAGATGCTGCTCTGTGAGACCGAGGAAATGGGCCACTGCCGCCTCCCCCTTTGTTACTCTTACGGTCAAGGACGGGTCTTCCTAGTTGCCTTGAGAATGCCCTTTCCATCTTCTCTAAAATTAATTCCTTTAATTCCTTTGGGATATGTGGCAAACTTAAAATTTTACTGGAAGCCCAGAGAGTATTAGTGAGTGGGAAATAAGTCTCAAAAAAAAAAGTCACTTGTTTAGCATAGGAGAAATGTGCTCTGTTGATCTCTGCAGCTATAGAGTCAGGAAAGGAAGAGTGGCTGTTGGGAAAGGTGTGATGACACCTGATACGGAGAAAAAGCAGTGTAAGTGAAATCATCCTTGGGACAGGGATTTCTCACTTCTGACCCATCCCTTCAGCGGGGCACAGGAGGGCTGAGAGCTGACTTTTTATACAATGTATTTATCAGCTTCCAATTGACCTTGTGGCTAAAAATCACATCTATTGCAAAGACATAATGGAATAAGGAATAAAATCTCACTTCTGTGGTCAGGGAGCTGACCCCAAATTAGTTCTTTGCATTTGGAGATTCTGAAGGCATAACTACCATAGGAATGACTTCTGCTGGTCAATTACAAAGGAAGTTGTTTCCCTTCTGTCTTCACTGTGTTGCAGAGTCACTGTTTCGCCATCCAGGAGATGGACAACACAGCGGGGTGTGTTTTGAATGGCTTTTGTTAGAGAGCATGATGTGCACCCGTCCTGTGGTTGTGCTTCTCATCGGGTGGTTCCAAAACTTGCCTCATCACTGGGACCATGAAGATGCTTTAAAAAGGATAGAGAGATCCTTTGTTAAACTGAGACCTACTGAATAGAAACACTTAAGAACAAAGCCATCTATAATTTTATCTGGGTGATTATTATAATCAACCAGGGAGCCACCACTCTAGTCTTCCCTCATTGGGATAGATAAATTAATTAGATGAGCAACTTGCCATCTGAGACCTGTGGACATGATGTACCCGACAGGCCAGCCTTCAATTAGGGGCAGAGGGTAGGGAGTAGATAGTGAGGAGTAGAGGGACATGGCAGAAGCAAGGCTGGGCAGCATGGAGACATCATATACGAAGGCCCCAAATGGGGTATAGAGGATTCTTGGGATGGTTGGCCATCTGAATGGGTTCTGAAGATTGGTTTGTTAAAAGAACAGAGAATGTCAAAGCCCACTTGGCCTCTTTCAAGTAAAAACAAAAATCTTCTTTGTGTCTGGCTGTAGCGGCCACCATTTTTATGCTATTCTTCACAGTCAGAAACCAGAGATGTGTATGAAAACCTCATTCCTTTCCAACAGAGACATGAAACAGAGGAAATTTAAATACAGACATTTCAATGCAACAGGCATGTAGGTGGTATGTTAGTTAGTCTCCCTTTTCCACCGGGGAGAGCACATTCACATACCCGTTTACTCATTCAGTGATTTACTTCACCATCACTTTTTTTTTCATTTTTTTTTTTTTTTAATTTATTTAATTAATTTATTTATTTTTGGCTGTGTTGGGTCTGTTGATACGCACGGGCTTTCTCTAGTTGTGGCGAGCGGGGGCCACTCTTGACTGCGGTGTGTGGGCCTCTCACTGTGGTGACCTCTCCTGTTGTGGAGCACGGGCTCCAGGCGCGCAGGCTTCATTAGTTGTGGCACGCAGGCCCAGCAGCTGTGGCTCGTGGGCTCCAGAGCACAGGCTCAGCAGTTGTGGCGCACGGGCACAGCTGCTCCGCGGCATGCGGGATCTTCCCGGACCAGGGCTCGAACCCATGTCCCCTGCATTGGCAGGCGGACTCCCAACCACTGCGCCACCAGGGAAGCCCCACCATCATTTATTGAGCAAAACCCATGCTTGTCAGGCATGGTGGCAGGGGTTGGGGAAATGAATAAATCAAACGTGGTCTCTGCCCTCTAAATGGTCACAGTTCCAAGGGCATGTAAGAAATCATACAGAAGAGGGAATGATCAGCTGTCCCTGGGCAGGAGAAAAAGGTATATCAGGGAAATCTTAGAGAAGGAGATGCCTGACCAAGGTGTTTATGAATGAAAGGGAGATTCACCTGGAAAATGGACCCAGTCTTCTCAGGCAAAGGCAATAGCTTAAACAAAGGCAAAAGGGCCTGGTGGGTCTATAGGAGTCTGTGTAATTTGCTACTATAGTGTGAGAGGGAAAGTAGTGGGACGTGATCTGGTGATTTGGCAGCATCCAAATCATGCAGGGTCTTCAACGTCCACGCTTATGTTCTAAGGAAAGAACTTGATACAACTTAACCACGTGACCTTATAAACATAGCAGAAGAGAACAGAGGCTGTTCAAAGACATGGATGAGTATGCATGAACTCTTGCTTTCATTATGTACAAACCTTGGGATTGGGGCTGTAAGAATCTACCTCTCAGAGAAGCTGGATATATTAGTATAGCAACTCACAATTTTTAGAGAATTGGTATATTTTTTCCTTAGCTGCAGAATATGTTAAAAAAAAAAATAGAAAACCACTTCTAGCTTCAGTTTTAAAATGCCTCAATTTGAGAGGCCATTAGTCATGAAGGTGTTTCCATAGCAAACGTGTGTGGGATGTCCTAGCTTTGTTGCCACTGGTTCAAGGGAACTTATATTATTAAATTGGGACAAGGCCTGGCATGATGGAGAAAAAATTTATGGCACTGTTCCCATAGCATGAGGCCTCCATTTAAGGGCAAGATAAAGGAAAGGCAAAGAGCAAGAAGAGAAAGTGCTGGAATGAAAACAAGTAACAAAAGGAAGATAAAAATGGAAATCCTAGTTCAGTGTGAATAATAGGAATGCAAATGGTGCTGCTAAAATGGAAGGAACGTTACTTTTCAAAAAGGCAAAGCAAAGGAAAATTGTAGTAGCAAAAGCATTTTGCATGGTGAAATTGTACACTGTGTATGTCTCTCAGAAGCAAAGCCACCTACGCTAATTTTTCCCAGCACGATGCTGTGAATCTGGTGAGTCATTTTTTGAAGGTTTACTACAAAGCTCCAATCTGCATATTTTTTTGGTAAAACATTTGGATTAAATCTTCTTTTTCCCAGCAGCTGCCTACTAATGCTCCTATTTTATAGCCAGTTTTTTCACCTGGGCCACAAAATAACACACTTTTAAAAAATTAATAAGTTTATGGAATGATCTCTATGATTTACTGTGAAGTTGAAAAAATCATGTTTATGGTATGCTGCCCTTTATCGAAGAAGGTAATCTGAATATAAATTTGCTTAAATCTCAGGAAGAAGTTATTTATGAGGGAGTGAGTGAGGAAACAAGTGGAGGGGACAGAATTAGAAGTTAAATGTCTCCAAATATATTTTGTTTCTGTTTTGAATTAAAAAAACATGTAAGTATTTTACATGATTATAAAACAAAGTTAATCGCGAGACAAAGCAATCTCTAAAAATTGAAAGCAAAATGGCACAGATGAATCTGAGTCTCAAATTAGTGGCATAAATGCAGAGAGATTATTTCAAGTGACTAATTTATCTGTAGAAATACCCTAAGAAAAAAATTGTCAAAATTTTAAACTGTTTTTTCTAACTGTATTGTTTATGATAGTATTGTTACTGTTTTAGATTCTCTCTCTCTCTCTCTCTCTCTCTGTCTCTCTCTCTCTCGTTGTGTGTACTATACAATAAAACAAATGAGATATTATGTTGGGGTTGGCAATTAGATTTCTGGCATGGAAGAAGGTAATTCAAATGTAAGATCAAAGAGGTTAAGTAAAAACCATGTGGTCTTGAATTTGTATTGTAATCGTCAGTTGAACTTGTGACGTATTTTAATACAAAAAATACAGATTCCCTAGCTGTACTCACAGAAAAGACCTAGAAATAACGACCAGCTCAGCAAAAATGAACACCCCTGTGTTCATTAACTAGGTTCAAAACTCAGATTGTGGTCTCTCAATACTGTACTGTTGCGGTCTCTTAATACTGTTCCTCCCTAAAAAGAACTAGGGGTCCGTGGTAGAGAACTGATTCCAAATCTGGGGCAGGAAATGTGTAACAACAAGCCTGGAATAATTTGCCAAACCAAAGAGCAGGGAAGCTATCAATGACTTTTGGGGTTATGTCTAAAATACTCTGGAACCAACTAGGAAAGGCTTTCTGCAGTCAAAGATGGGACAATTTGAGCATCAATAAAATAATAACTGCAATGGATTGAAACACATCCATTATACTTAAACTTATAGTGATTCTAAAACACACACACCCCCCCAAAACACATCCCCTCAAACCCCCAAAACCATTGGTCCTCTTTGGAGGATACTAGGTAACCAACTCATAAATTTGAATGCTAAAAAATGAAGAGAAATAATTCAGCATATATCTTGCCTTTTCTGTATACTATACCACCAGGTAACCAACTAGAAAATAGCTTCTGATTCAAATCAATGAAATGAAAACAAAATTATTAGACTATTGGGGAAATGTGAGCCCTTACTGGAAAGTTAGTAATATTATGGACTTACTGTTAATTATCTTTAGTTATGATAATAAATTGTCGTTACATTTAAGAAAAAGTTTTTATCTCCGAAATATATATGTATATCTATTTCATATGTATATATAATTATATATTATACACATATATATTTACAGGTGAAATGTTGTGATGTTTTGGTTTTGTTTCTAAATAATACAGTGCATGTGGGGGTGAGGAGCATCGGATGGGGTTATAAATAAAATAAGGTTGACTATGAGTCAAAAAATTGTTGAAGCTGAGGGCGTGTGCATGGGGGCTTATTCTATTATTCTTTTTCTTTGGTATGTATTTGAAATTTCCCATATAAAAAGTTATTTAAAACATTAATTGCTTTGCTCATCTCTCTTTTCTCATCACCTGATAATCCTGCTTCCCAAAGTATTTTTATCCTCATAGGGCTGGTACTCAATAAATGGCGACGGTCATGCTGCTGTTGGTAAAGGTGTCTGTCTAGGATTGTTCACGATTCTCATTCTGCATGATACTTGGACAGATAGAAAAGTGAATTCTAGGCATTATTCAGGCCAGTTAGTGGATAAATCCTTTAGGGCAGTCATGAGTTTTCAGACTTAAACATCTGATGTTTGGAGTACTTTGGTCTTAAAGTGAAAGATACTGGCTCTCTTATCGAGGAGCAATACTTCCTTGAACCACAAGAAAATAGTTTTCCAACTCAACTGCTCATGAAAAATTGACATGTTGTGGTCTCATGATGGATTAAATCCTCAACTGCAGGAAGACTCATCACTAATTATTTTACCTTAAAGCAGATGAGCTCATGACTATCTTTGTTCAGTAAGTATCTGTAGTTCTTTACCAGCAAGACCCATGTTTCAATACCTTGCTGTCATTCTGAAGGTTTTAATCTGCATATTTTTCAGTGGTAATATATTTTCTTGTATTAATTCATTGATAGTTTTCCCTTTCAGTTTATTGTTTCTGAAACAATAATTCAGATCTCTGGCTCTCTGGGTTGATCCCGTGATTCGTTTTTCTTTATCCTTCTGTCCTACTTTCCATCTCTATTATTTTGATCTAATTTCTGGGCAATTTCTACTTTATGCTCCTAACCTTTTTATTTGCTTAAAAAATTTCTGTTCATGCAGAAAGGATCCTTTCTTATATTTCTGATGGTTTCTTTCTTTTTCTTTTAAATAGTATTCTATTGTTTGTTTCATGGATAAATATCTTTTTATATTTCTCTGAAAATATAACACTTTTGAAGTTTCCTCCTGCTTGCTGAATTACCTCTGCTACCTACAAATTCTGTTAATTTATTTTTATTATTATTATTATTTTAATCTTTGCTTTCCACATTGGAGTCTTTCTTTAAATATCTGGCGACCATTGGCCGGCTATTCACACTTAAGAGTGAGGCTCCAAATAGCTGATGGAATGTTCTGTGCATGAGGCTGGGTCTTTATTGACTCCTGGTCTTCCTAGTAACTAAGTGTGGAACTGGTTATTTACTGGGGAACCCCAAGTGTAATATTAAAAGTATTTGACAATTGCTATGGCATGGGTATCATTCAATCAGAGAAGGTGTCCAGACACTCAGAATGCACTTGTCATCAACAACTCCTTTAAGAATACTGTCTGTACAAACTGGATTCAGCCTTGTCAGTGGGTCATCCCTTGGATGGGATGGTTCCAGCAGGGAGGACTTCTCCAGTGTCCTGTCCAGAGTGGGATGGGGATAATAATGCTGCTTCCAGGGCTGGAAGGGTCCCAGAGTTCTTCAAGTAGACAGTCTCTCCACTGTGCTTCATGTCTATGAAGTGTAGAGCTTCTCAGATTCAATCTCTTCAGAATCTTTTACTCTCCTTTTTTAGATGTGTTAGAGGTACTCACCTAGCTGTTGGTATAGCGGAGGACTTTGGGGGTCTAACTGCTCCTTATTCAGACTTTTTTCAAAGATTCCTTTCTTCTGTTTCACCCCTCACCTTCATCTTCAGAGATACTTGGAACCTCCAATTCTTAAAGTATTCTGGGTTTTTTTCTGCACAGATTGTCTTCATTTCCTGTTAGCATTCTTCTCTCAGGCATAAAGTTTAGCTTTCTCTAATCTATTAAATCAGTTACCACTTACCCAACTGTTTTCTTTTCTTCTCTTTGTTTTACATACTTTATTTGTTATCATTTCCTCTCCAATTCTCTTTGCTATTATTGGTCTGAAGTGTGTATGTGTGTGTGTGTGTACGTGTGCTTAATTTCCTTTTAAGGTTTTAGAAGCATTTCAAAGGAAGTAAAGTGAATATGTGTATTTAATTCACTATGTTTAACCAGAAGATTTACCTTTAAATTCTTAAGAGGTATCTTTAAACATAATTAGTTTTGGGCAATAACTAGAACTCATCAGCATTTTTATGCTCCCAGAAAACAAAATAACAACATTAATATTTTTTCATTTCTTTGTGCTTCATCACCTCCCAATTTAGAATCATCTGAAATTTTAATTTGGAATTACAATAAAAATATTTTTTATATTATGCATAAAAGAATTTAAAGTTAGTAATACACTTTTTATTGTAATACACTTTTTATTGTTTCTTTTGTTCTTTGTACCATGCTTTCTTATATCCCATATCTTTCCTTATCTCGGCTTCTTAGTTTTGTTGGCATACAAGTTTGAATATCTCGTTTACATTTTAGTAGAAGTTGGTTTAGATTATAGAGCTTGTCTCACTGATTGTGGAGGCAGAAGAAGACATCCTTCAAGGAGGCAATGTGAGTATCACTAGCCACCTGTGACATGAACTGCCCCAGCTCTTTGGTCTCAGAGCCCACATTCATCTGTTTTCGCCTGTGGGCAATTGCTGCTCTCTCTTGCTCCACGTATTCAGGAGGTGGGGGGCTGGCTGACAGACCTAGTTCTTCCAAATGCACTGCCCCAATTAATCACTGTGACAATCGCTCCCTGACCTCCTTCTGCCTGAAGTTCCCTGTAATCGCTCTCATTCCACGCTCGTTCTCTCCTGTATGTTGTTCTCTGGTCTTGTTTCACCAAGAATTCAATCCTGTCTGCTCTATATCTCTTACGATGATCTTACCTCTTTGATGTTGACATTACTTTTTCTTGTTTTCCAGTGCTGTTATGAATATATTTCTTTATTTGATCATATCAGAGAAATTAGAGTGGGAGAGACTGTGTTCACGCTGCCATTTTGCTCCTATTTCTGGGTAACATATATAACATATTTAACAATGTCCCTGCTACTCAGCTAGGCTATTATTCCTATGTTGTTTCAAAAAGAAAATTTCGTTTGTGCTTTCTTTCCTTTGGTCTTGTCTCTTCTTTTTTTTAACCCATTCATCCCTATTTTTGTTTAGTATAATCCAACGTGATGGTAAAAGTCTGTCTTTTTAACCAGCCACACATAAAAACCAACAATAAAATCTTAACTCTGATACTTATTTATGATGTAGACTCTGCCAAACAGCAAAGAAAGAATTTCCAGTAGAGGTTCCCCACTGGTACTAGAGCATGTGTAGAGACATAGTCATGTGAAAGAAAGCCAAAAACGAACGATGGAATTAGTGTTGTCCAAAACAGTTTTCTTTAAATGTACTTCTCTTAAAAGGGCTCCGTATGTTCCTTCAGGGAAATGGATACTTTCTCTTCCCACATTTTCAATTGGCAATCACCCCATTTTCTGGAACAGCATTATCAACTTTTCTTGTTTGCTACTGGAATCAGGGCAAAGAATATTAATATTTTACCAGAAAGTTACTGTTTTCTCTAAAAACTATGATTACTAAAGAGATATTTCTGTGCTCTTTAAGGTAAAATGTTCTCTTTAAGAGAAATTGTTCTCATTTATTGGTGCCAGTTATTGCTTTTGCCATGGAATTCCATCACTGAGATTATAATGTAAAACCTTAGAATAGAAGTTAACTTATAACATTTCATCTAAGGCACATTCAGCATTAGTGTTTAGTGTTAGTGTTATTATATTGTATGTAATAAATGTATACCAGAAAGTGTGGTTTACCTAAATTAATGCAATTCTCTTAGATTGAAGGAATGATGATTCTTCTTTCAAACTGCCAAACATATTTGAAATTCCACTTGATCAGTATATAATTAACAGTAGTTTGTAAAAAAAAAAAAAAAAAAAAAAAGGGTCTGCGCATGTCAAATGTTTTTTAACACTTTGAAGTCTGTATTTTGAGAGTACGGTTGTACCAACATCTCGAGATATATGTAACCTCTGGGTGCTCACTTAGACCATTTTTCTCTTAACACATATAATTCACGTGTACCTTTAGATTTTACCTGAAGCCTCGTTTGCTCTGTGTCTTATTCTTATGCCAGCTCTCTCTGTCCCTGGGACATATGTTGAGTCTTATTTAGATTTTAGAGCAAATGATAAAAGTGAGAACTAAAAGGAACAGGATATTCTGGTGCTATAAGGGACTAACAAGGTAATTTATCCAGACTTTTCATTGTTTCCATGAGAAAACTTAGGCCTAGAAAGAGAATGCCTGGCTAAATTTTCACAACTGGCTTGCACTTAACGAGAAAGGGTGTACATCCTTGGCAGGCAGATTAGGTCTTCTGGCATCTCTCACTCCTGCCCCTGCTTTGAGCAGATGATTCAGGCTAAGATGATGCCAAATTTTAGGATACCTAAAAATGTTTTTAGCTGTAGAATGTGGATAATACATATTAAACTTGTACCTTGATTTTGAAGAAATGAACACTTAAAGTTTGTGTTTTTGCCTTGTCTTTTTTCTTAATTGTCTGAGCTTATGATAACTGAGTATGTAAAATAAATCAAGTCGCTAAGGCAAACTTTGAATAACCACAGTATGGAATGTACATGAATGCCACCTTGGAAAAAATATTTCTTGTCAAAGACTAAGTGTAATACTGTAATATTTTTTTCGAGTCCTTGAAAAAGTTCCGGTCTGTTCAACTCAGGCTTTTATGTTTAAACACTAAACCATTTTCTGTATAAAATCAAACAAACCCACAAGTAGACAGCAAAGAATCTGGAGTAATCAACTGGGCTTTGTCTGAAAGCTTCTTTCAGGGGCTGAATTAACAAAGAACACATATTTTTTTCTGTCTGCTATGTAACAGTAGTAGTGTAACACTAGATTACTATTTAGTTGCTAGCTTTTGCCTTAAGCATATTCTTTTATTGCTCCGTGTGTGTGTGTGTGTGTGTGTGTATGAGAGAGAGAGAGAGAGAGAGGGAATTTTTTTAAAAAAAGTAAACCATGACCTCTTTGGTAATTAGCATCCTTACAAAAAAGTAAAGGGTTTATTGCAACCTGGTTTGGAGGAAAGAACCCTGAATGAGGAAACCCAAGTTTCACTTCTAGCTCTTACACATATACTTGTGATGTTGAGTAAGTCACTTGCTTTTTCTGGATCTTTGTTTCCTCATCTGTGAAACTATAAGGGGGAATAGGATTTAATTTCAAAACCTTCTCCCAACTCTAAAGTTTCATAATACTCTGAAATAAAATGAGTACTCGTACTTCACTGATCCTCACAAAATAAATAGATAACATTTAGTAGCCGTAAGTGTCAATGATTTGTTACATCACTTTCTTCTTGGAAAGAAATGCATGAGAAAGTAGCCTTTCTTACTGGACAAGCCTACATTTAGAAATAACTTGATTTTCATCAACCCAGCAAGCTTTATCCTTTGGGGACTTATTGGTAACTTTTTGGTTATTATAGCCAAAATTTTAATTACACCTCTTTCCTAAAATGTATTCATTATATAATAATTTTTTAAAAAAACTGATTATTTTCTTTGAGAGGAATTATAGTCTATACTCATTTATATATTTCTGTGATTATTCGATTATCTGTTTTCATACCAGACTATATGGTCCATGAGGGCAGATATCATTTCTGTATAGTTTATAATTTAATCCTAGAGTTTAATGTAGTGCCTGGCACCTAGTATGTGTTCAATGAAGGAAGAAATATGGTTGTATAGGCTGACCAGGATGGTTACATCAGATGCCGTATGTTATTCTTGAATCATCCAAGAACATTTCCGCATATAGTCTCACATGCAGTCTTTCTGAGTTCTCTGGATTATATTGTTGCTGGGGAAGCATTCTCTTAGTTAGTGGTTTTCTCTTTTTGGAGGCGAATAGAGATGGCGTTGATCTGGCCTGATAAGTTTCCGACAGCCACTAGATGTTAGAGAGTGTTTAGATCTTATCTGTTTTCCCTGGTTGTCATCTATGGAGAAAGGCTGTTTGTAAACTGGGTTTAAGCAGCTAATTGATGACCCTTCCTCCTCTACCGCTGCGCAAACTTTTATGACTCTTCACATAGATCCTTAACCTCAATTTGTCAAAGTACTTGGCTGAGCATTCTGACTCAGCATCTTCCACAAGGATGAGGGGACTCATACCAGCAAGCCAGAGAGACCAGAGTCAGGGCAAAGCCGACAGATGCAGAATGTCCCCAGCAAGGACATTGGCCAGAAGAGTCAGTGTGGACAGAGCTTCACGCTGGTTATGATGTCCAAGCGATGTCACAGCTCAGTTAAATCAGGGATTTTGATCATCTTTATAATATTTCTTCATAAATCATAACTGTGACAGGTGGAACTTGGGTGCTACATGGAAAGAAATGCAATGATATTGTTTGAAGAATTCTGCAAGGGTAAAAGTTAGGCAGAGTTAAAAGAAAAATTATCTCAATCCTCTTTTCTTTCTTCCTTCTTTATTTCTTCCCTCCCTGTCTTCTTCCCTCCCTCCATCCTTTCCCTCCTTCCTTCCTCCCTCCTTCCCACCCTTTCATTTCACAGAGAGGCTGAATTCTATAGTTAAAGATCTTGGATTTTAGAGTCAGGAAGTTATTATTTAGTTGGATATTATTAACATCTTGACATTGCCATTCCGAGGCTCAGTTCCCTCAAGTGTTAAAAGGCAGATCATAAATACTTATATCACAGTGTTGCAGTGAAGCTAAGTAATATAACAACATCAGCAACTGTTTATTAAACATCAAATATGTGCATTATCTAATTTAACACAATAACTTTGCAAGTAAAATGTCTGGTACATGGTAGGTGACACATAAATAACAAGGTAATGGAAATACTGTGTGTTCTCTATACCATGTTTTTAAAGTGCGTACTTACTTGTCAGGTGTCATTATTCATGCCATTAGGCTCCACAGTCCCTGCCACCAAGTGAAACTGATCATTCATTCATTCAAAATATGTTCTTTGAGTATCTGCTACATACCAGGTATTGCATGTGTTACTTGGGGAAAAATGGAGAGCAAGGAACAGGACACAGTTCCTAACTTCAAAGAGGTTATAATTGAGTAGAGGTTATAGATAAATAGACAGTTAAAACTAAAAGTGATGAGTCCATTGACAGCAGGAAATACAAAATGGATGTTTTAGGAGGGACTCCATAATTCCAATTTGGGGGGTTCAGTGAGGGTTCCTTGGAGGACATCACGTCTATGCTGAGACTTGAGCGATGAGTAAAATGCGGATTAGAGGCTGTGGTGTGTTCTAAAGAACTCTAAGTGCAAAGGCACTAAGAGGAGAGGCGCTATAACATATCTGAGAAACGGAAAGCAGTTCATTCTGGAATTTGAGGGGAGGAATGATGAGAGTTGCAGCCGGGGGTTAGCAGGGCTGCTAGGCCATGGAAAGGCTTGGTGGCCACCTAGCAGACATCGTCTAATCCCAGGCTACCTTTTAGCCGTTCCTGAGTTCTCAGTTCCTCCCCTCCTCAGCTTGGCTTTGGAACGAGGGCCAGCTCTACTGCGGACCCGGGACGCCTGATCTGAGTGGGTCTACTGTTATGGTGCTAACCCCTGATTCTCGTGTAATCTTTTAAGCTGTGTTCTTGGTCCTGAAAAACAAAGGCTTATCTTACTAGTAACATGGAGGGACATTCTTGGTCAGTTGGCTATCTGTAAATATCAGCCCTCCCCTAATCTGAGGGGGGTTGGGCTGCAGGGCAAGGAGGTTCTTATCAAGGGGCTCTTCTGGCCGGCACCTTGCAGTCTGGGGCCCTTTCAACAGGCTCAGGGATCCGAGGCCAGGCTGGTGAGAGTTAACTCTCACCCCACTTGGCCTTGAATCTAAGTGCCTTCTCGAAATCCTGAGCAGTTAGGATCTGGGACGTGATCATCTAATTGCCAGACTCTGGGACATGACCATCTAATTGCCATTTCACTTTTCCTGGGACTGGGGAGATAAGTGATACACAGATCAATAAGCTGGGTGGACTGATTCATTTATTGACTCTTAGATAGTTCATCTTTGAGCTTGTGCTACAGAAAGTTCTCTCCCAGCAGCTAGGCTGCCAGAGCGCTGAGAAAAGTCTGAGGTGTGCTCAGGGTCCAGACAAAGGAAAACAGTCAGCCAGTTCTCGATGTTGCCTTTCTTTCTTTTGTGCACAAATCAAATGCTCATTAACTCCGTGTGAAGGTGACTCTATACGTCACGTCCAGACGCAGACATTTTGAAAAAGAAAGAGGCTGCTAGGAATTACCGTCCTGGGACAGCAGGCATAAACCGGGACTGTTTCAGGCAGACTCAGACGTAGGGTTGCCCTAACCATGGGTTCCCTGTTGGTCTGACACTGCTCCCCAGTTCTTGGAGTCTGTACTTAGGGGGAGAAACTGCGGCCAAGTCATTTCTGGGTCTTTTTATGGCATTATTTTTTTTATGCTTCCAAAAGCAATTTTTGGAACATTCCCCATTTTATGAAATCCTCATGTTTCTGAAAGGTCACATTAGCCATTTGAGTGCAAGACAGTTGATCTCTATTCAAAGCAGAGGAATGGGGTGGTAAAATGGAAAATCTGAAGGGAGAGGTAATCCTGAAAAGGAAAACTTGAGCTGTATCTTCTGGCTTTTTATAATCCTTTCTTAATTAGAATGTGGAGGTGGAGACATCATTCTCTTTAAAGTGTTGACTCTTAAATTCCGTCTCATACATTATTAACTTTGATGATAACAGACTAAGTGGGTAGGGATAATTATTTGTGTTGTTATTGTTTGTCCAGAGAGGTGACAAGGAAGAAAATATGTCACATGCAACTAAAAGGTGAGAGACTAAGGAAGCACTTTCTTGATTTATGAACTGTTTTCTTCTAAACATGCTTCTTGGTAAAATAACTAAAATGTCACTGTGCTGTGAAGCCAATACCCATCTCAGCAGCAGTATTTTTCTCCACCTCAAATTAAGCAGGCTGTGGGAGAATTTGGAGACCAAGTGTTACTTCGTTTTTTAACTCCTCCATTCTAACAATTTTAACAATAATTCTAACAATATTAAAAACAAGCATTTTAAAGCACTGACTCCCAAAGCAGAAGTTTTCACCTCGGAAATTTTGTCCGTCAGGGGGTATCTGGCAATGCTGGGACACGTTTTTGCTTGCACAGCTGGGGGTGGAGTGCGATTGGCATCTAATGGTTAGAGGTCAATGGTGCTGCTAAACATGCCACAAAGCGCTGGACAGGCCCCCAAACAAATAAATTATCTGACTCCGAGTGTCGACAGTGTTAAAGCTGAGAAACTGCTCTGCCACGTCATAACCATTCATTTATTTATTCATTCGACAGTTATTTATTGAGCACCTACTATGTGCAGGTGCCGCGCTGCTGAAGATATAGCAGTGAACAAAAATCCCCACTCTTGTCTGGTTTTGCGTTCTGATAGGAGAGATAGACGATAAACAAGATAAATAAAAAGTTGTAAGCATCAGGGAGAAAAAATAAAGCTGGGAAAATATAGGAAGTGGTGAGATGGACACGCTCATATGACTCATTGAGGTAGGGGTATTTGTCAGTATTTATGGATAAGGAAACTGAGTCTTAGAGAGGTGAAGTATTTACTTGGTCAAGGGTGACATTGCTCCCAAGAGATGTAGCTGAGGTTCGACGGCGGATGCTTCTGATGCTTTAGAGTCTAAAGGGTTATTTCCACGTGTGCTCTGCTATATATCATCACCAGAAACTAGGGGTCTCCTTGCTTCTTTTGATGAAATTCCCCTTTTTAATTCTCCCTTTTTAACTTACTGGCCCACCCAAAGTGTTCATTTCTAGCATTTCTATTTCTGTTGGTTAGAACATTCCCTGACTATATCCTTTTCCCAGACTTCTTTCCCTCGTGACTTAAACAGGTTCAAAGCTCTATGCTGTTTAAAAATAAAATGAAAAAAGTCCCTACCGTAGTTCTACAAGCCCTTCCATCTATAGCCCCTCCCTCTCCTTTTTCATAACTTAAATGTCTTAAAAAGATATGCATTTATGTTGTCTCTCTCCCTCTATACTCCCCCAATTTACCTGTAAAAGGACCTCTGTACTCTCATTCCACACAAAGTGTTTTTGTCAAGGTCCAGCAATGACCCCACAGCCTCCATTTAGATAGACGGGGACTTCTCCCGGGTTTATCTGCTCACGTGTCCTCCTCCCAGCACTTGGTGCTCGGCACAGTTTTTTCCCCTGTGTCTGACGTACTTCTCCTCTCTTGACTTCCATCTTTTAGCTCTAGAAATTCCTTCTTCCTCTTTGGCTTTTCCTTCTAGGTAGTCTTCATAGGTTCCTCTTCTCTTTCACCTGTTCATAAATTGGTATGCTTTTGTATCCTGTTCTTAGTTTTTTGTTTTTTGTTTTTTTTAAATTTGATTCTTTTCACTTTATTTATTTATTTTGGCTGTGTTGGGTCTTCGTTTCGTGCGAGGGCTTTCTCTAGTTGCGGCAAGCGGGGGCCACTCTTCATCGCGGTGCGCGGGCCTCTCACTATCGCGGCCTCTCTTGTTGCGGAGCACAGGCTCCAGACGCGCAGGCTCAGCACCTGTGGCTCACGGGCCCAGTTGCTCCGCGGCATGTGGGATCTTCCCAGACCAGGGCTTGAACCCGTGTCCCCTGCACTGGCAGGCAGACTCTCAACCACTGCACCACCAGGGAAGCCCTCCTGTTCTTAGTTTTACTTTCTTTTCCACTATGGCTTCTACTGATTTGTTGCTTTGAGTAATCCCAAAGGTATATCACACACTCTGGAATTTGCCGAGATGTTAACGTGGTTTAATGGGGTAAGCGGGTGATATGCAAGAATAAGGACCACCTCTGATGAGTGGTCCTGGCCAGCCACCCAGAATCCACACTGCTGAGCTAAACTGCGTGAGCATCGCAGAGACCCCTGTGATGATTGTAAGGGCTCCCTGGCTGGCCTCTCTGTTCGCAACTTTAGCTCCATCCTTTACTCTCACCATATTCATCTTTCCAAAGCGCAAACCTGATCGGGATCTACTTACTACCCCCTTGTATCGGTCTGTTCAGGCTGCTGTAACAAAATACCACAGACTGGGTGGCTTATAAACAGCAGATGTTTATTTCTCACGGTCTGGAGTCTGGGAAATCCAAGATCGAGGCGCCAGCATGGTCAGATGAGGGCCCTTTTCCTGACTCATCGTTGTCTGGCTGTCTTCTCACTGTGTCCTCACATGGTGGGGAGGGCAAGTGACTTATTTCTTTTATAACTGGAAGTTTGCACCTCTTAATCCCCTTCACTTATTTTGCCCACTGCCTGGTAGCCTCCGCCCCTCTGGCAACGCTAGTTTGTGTACATGAGTCTCTCTATTTTGTTTTGTTTATTCTTTTGGTTTTTAGATTCTCTATATAAGTGAAGTCATACAGTGTTTGTCTTTTCCTGTTTGACTTATTTTACTTAGCATATGCCCTCTTGGTCCATTACGTTGCCACAAATGACAAGATTTCATTCATTTGTTGGCTGGGTAGTAGTCATATATACCACATCTCCTGTAAGGGCACTAATGACCTAATCACTCCCAAAGTCCCCACCTCCAAACTCCATCATATTGGGGATTAGGTATCAATACTTGAATTTAGGGGCTATGAAGACTCTTTCTATAGCCCCCCTTCAGCTTTCACAACACAGATCGTCTACACTCATGTTTTCATGCCGCTGCACAGCTCTCCCATCTGGTTGGAACGCCTTCCCTTCCCAGTCCACAGTGTGGTCCGTGGGAAGTCCTACCCATTTGTCACAGCTCACCTTATGCATTACTTTTGTACCCCTTGCCAGCTTTTTAGGCAAAGTACTATCTCACATATGCCCCGTTGCTCCCCACCTCCGATGAGATTATGTATTCCTTTAGTGTATGGAGAGGAAGATTCAAGAGCAAAGTTTCTGTCTTCAAGCAAACTGTTCTACCCAGCAACTTACCTCTGTTTTCTCATTGTAAAGCTTCTGCACTCTCTTAATTCCAAATTATTGAATTTCTGTCACTAATGTGCTGTGTGATCCTGTATATTTCACTTAACGTCTCTGAGCTGTCATTTTATCAACTCAAATTCTGTCAAATAATGTTCTTGTTGTAACTCAAAGAAATGTACCAAATTCTCTGAGTTCTCCAGAGGAAAGGATATCATAAGCCAAAGATGAAATAAACTGTCATGTATTAAAATAATAATTTTTATCAAACATTTCATTCAGACCCCAACAAAGTGAAACTATTTCCAGCGAACAGTGTCCCCCTCCTTATGTGTCTTTAAAGCTTGAAGCCACTTACAATAAAACAAGGTTTTGCCATGTTATTTTTTTTTCTGCTTCACAAGATCGTCATTCATTTTTTCTCCAATTTCCTTAAATTTTTGAAAAACTCAAGATTCATCTTTTGCTATTTTACTTAGGTCTTTTTCCCCTCAAACAAAAGGAGAGTTTCATGTCAAAGAAGTGAGGAGATAAAAGTTTAAAGTTATATGTCCTTGATCTGGATCTGGAGCTTTCTTATATTATCAGCAGCACTTACTGTCACAACCTGGGGGAAGGAAGTGAAGCAATAAGAAACGAGGAATTAGAAGAAAAGAACTGTAGATACGAATGCCAAGTATCTTATTCACTTTATTACTCCTAGTTTTAGAATTAAAATCATCTTTTAAAAATCTCATTTTGGTGAGATGGCTAAATGTGTGTGAAATGAATACTTGTAAGAGAAAATAATGGAAGAAGTGTTTCAATCAGGGTATCTTTCAGTCATAACACTTTCGTGTCCCATTGACATTTCCAAGGAATATCTCTGTGCATGGAAAACTGATGCTTAGATACTAGGGGTGGGATGGATATAGAGAAATAGAATGTATTGATTACATTTCCTGGGCTATTTGTTTATGTAATTTGTTTCATTTAACCTTTCCAATAACTCTATGTAGTATATTTACTTACTTTTGAATTAAATCAACTGGAACTCACTCTACAGTTAGTAAGTAGAGTCCAAATCGAAACCTGGGGTTTTCTGCCTCAAACACCATACCACACTGATGTCCTGTTATAAATATAGAAATAAATGTCCTGGCCTCAAGTGGTTTATAATCCAGGAAAGACTACAAATGTCTCTGTAAAAAGCAAAATCAGCAGACCACATATTTATCCTATTTTAAGTACTGTAAAAATAACTCCATCTACATGCTTATGAAGGTTCAGCCTCACTGCCAGTGGAATACCCACTTTGAGTTGTTTTTTCCTTGACAGTGATGCAGAAACATAGAGATACTACTTTGCTAACATTTTTTTTTTCCAGCAAATAATGTAACGTCACACAGACTTTGAAGTTATCTCTATGAGACTCAGTTTCCACTTGTTAAATTGGGAAGATGGTACCCATCATAGAGTTGCTATAAAGATTAGACAGTTGCTTGATTCATGCTCAGTTCTCAAACATGATGGTTGTGACCACTTGCGGCAGCCTTTAATGCTGGCATGTGTCTTCATACATTTTGATGTATTTTGAAGACCTCTGGTGGTAAGTGGGGCTGTGGTCCTAGATGGAGCCTCTGAACTCACTGTTGATGGTGACAGTCAGCCTGACATGTGCACCAAAGTGTTAAGTAATTGGCTGTGGGGAGGAGAGATGCTAGGGTCGGGGAGGTACTGGAAAGAAGGAATCAAGAGTTTCGCTAAAAGTACTTTTCAAAATTGAGTCAAGGAATCGGCAGGAATCTATGGGAAGAAAGTGGGAAAGGGGCCGGGGTGCGAGATGAACATTTTTCTCCCAAATTGAACATCGCAGTTCTTGGGCCAACTGTCACAAAATTTTCCTCTCAATGCGGAAGTCTCTTTTGAAGGACTAACCTTACAAAACACAAAATCACAGAATCATGACCCATGCTTTCCTCCCCCTTATTTCATCCTTTAATATAATACATTGAAAAGAGAAGCTGTTTCACGTAAACCTGTAGAGAGTCATAATCCATCTGAACCAATCCAAATGAAGGTAAAAGAAATAATCAGGCTCCCATTGTGCACAATGGCGCTCAGTTAATTTATTGCACTGCACTGAATAATAAGCTGTTAGGCTCCACATGACTTTATTCATGTTAGATCAAATAGCTTATTGCTGCTGGAGCTTATTTCATATCGCATAAAATTCGGATATATTACAATGGAGTAGATATTAGTCCGTTATGAGAGACAGACTTAAGTACTTCATTTACAGGATCTCTCCATTAGGAAAATGGCAAGGGAGAAGAAGAAATGCAAACAACGTAATGGAAAGAGGGGGATTTATGTGTGTTGCCCATCAACCGGCTCTGCTGTGAGTGACTGCTGGTTACCACGCATGGGGCTGGTGCTATGGAGAAAAGCAATGTTTCCAGTGGGAAGAAAATCCAAAGAGAGTTTATGTTCCTTTTCAGGGAAGTGTTGACATTTTAATTACTTTCTGTTTTCTTTGGAGCTACATTTGAGAATTGGAAGCAAGTTAGAAAAATAAAAATTGGCTTTATTAGAAATCACATGAATTGACTTGCAGCCATGAGCTGGAGAAAGTCCAGATTCAGCTCTTGACAAACTCAAGTCTCCAGCAGGACCCAGAGAGCCAAAAAATTCAGCTATTGAAAAACTAACCAGAAGAATTCCTACCCGGGGCATGTCGTCTCTGAAAGCAAACCATTTGTTTTTGGGTGCAATCTAATCTTTTCTGGCTTCTGGGCCCCTGTTCTTCACTTTTGTAAATTTTTTCCTTTAAACTTCGGTCTCTCAGGCATTTGTGAAGATAAGTAGAACAGGGATACAAAGCAAAAAGAGAATGAGCACGAAGAACTGGAATGAGCTGGGGAGATTGGTGGGTTTAGCATTATTTAGCTTTGAAGATCATCTGATACTTTTGGTATTTCATCAGAGAAAACTGCCTGTCCAAGTGTGGGTGGAGCCAGAGTAAATGGCTTAGGGACACGTGGTATACCTGTACTCTCTCCTTGCACCTGCAATTGTCTGGAATTGAATAAATATTTAGCAAAACCAAGGTATCCACACGTGCTCCAGTATCAGCAAATCTAATAATTGTAACTGGGTACAAGACTGAAGTTGAAAAAAAAAAAAAGAACAACTCCAACCAGCATGTTTGTGGTGCCCCACAGGGTGGCAGCTGAGGGCGTGAGCTCTTCTTGCCCCTTCCTAAGCCCTCCTAGTCTTACTACACTCCAGGGACAGTGTGGAAACTCCACTAAGCTTAGGCCAGTCAATTCAATAATAAGTGGGTCAACCTGAGTCCCTAAAATATTTCTCTAATATCTATAGTGAGCCACGTGCTTAAATCCATAATTTACATTTTCCAAAAAACCTGTAAGGAGATGTTATTCTTGCCCTTGATAATGTTATTTCTGTTTTACAAATGAAAACAGGCTTGGGCAGGTTAAGTAAATTTGTAAGTTATACAAACTTGTATTATAAAACATTTCAAATGCATGCAAAAAGAACATAAAATAGTAAAATGGACCTCTGTGCTTATGTGACTTCACCCACTCAGGATCAGCCTGCTTCACTGACATCTACCCCACCCCATTATGTATTCTGAAACAAATCCCAGACATCAGGTCCTTTCATCTGTATATCTTCCAATATGAGTCTCGAAGAGATAAGGATTCTTTAAAATAAAATAACTGCAATGCCTTTATCACACCTAAAACATTAACGACAATTCCTGATATCAAGAAATATCGGGGTCTTCCCTAGTGGCGCAGTGGTTAAGAATCTGCCTGCCAACGAAGGGACACGGGTTCGAGCCCTGGTCCGGGAAGATCCCACATGCCGCGGAGCAGCAAAGCCTGCGAACCACAACTGCTGAGCCTGCGTGCCACAACTACTGAAGCCCGCGCGCCTAGAGCCCGTGCTCCACAACAAGAGAAGCCACTGCAATGAGAAGCCTGCGCACCGCAACGAAAAGTAGCCCCTGCTCGCTGCAACTAGGGAAAGCCCACGCGCAGCAACGAAGACCTAACGTGGCCAAAAATAAATAATTAATTAAAAAAAAAAAAAGAAATATGCAGTCAGCATTCACCTATCCCCAACTGTCTTATAATCTGATTTTTTAAAAAGTTTGTTTGAATTCAGATCCAAACAAGGTTCATACCTTGTGATTGCTTGTGAGTAGCTAAAGTCTCTTTAAATCTGCTGGGTCCTCCTTCAACTCCAACATTTTTCTTAGGATTTTTGGTTGAAGAAACGAGACTGTTTTCCCTGAAATTTTCTAACAGTCTTAATTGTTTTTCCCCGAAATTTCCTAAGAGTCCGATAACAGTCTGGATTGTCTTGATTCTGTTCCTTGAGGTGTTCTCAAGTATATTTACTGTCTTATACTTTGCACTTCCTATACATTTATAGGTAAAGGTAGAGATTTTATTAGATTCTGGTTCCATGTTTTTAGCAAGACTATGTCATAAATTGTAGTATACATTTCCATCAGTAGAAATGTATTTGTGCGTGTGTCATGTTATCAATTATTGAGTTTTGCTTGGATCCATTATTTCATTAGCTATTGCAAAGTTGTGATACCCTAATTTTACAATTTTAAAAGAATAGACTTTATTTTTTAGAGCAGGTTTAGATTCATGCAAAATTGAGTGGAAAATACACATCTATTCCTTCTCCCCTGTCTCCCCCACCGGCCTCAGCCTCTTTCCCTATCAACATCCAGCACCAAAGTGGTACATTTTGACAATAAGTGAACCTAAACTGACACGTCATTGTCACTCAAAGTCCATAGTGTACATTAGGGTTCACTCTTCATGTTGTACATTCTGTAAGTTTTGACAAATATATAGTGGCATGTATCCATCAGTGATTTCTTTTTATTTTATTGACCGGGGTCCTTCTACAAGGAGAAACTTCCCCCTCATAACCTATTTGGTTATGTGAAGTAAGTTCATATAAAAAACCCAGGACAAATGCTTTGTTCTTTTATCTACCAGTTTGCAGAGTAATGAGTTGTTTCTCTCTGGTAACCTCTGAAGTGAACAGAAGCTGTTGTTTTTTGCTCTTATTGTTAATATCACTAAGACCTCATGAATTTAAGCATATTTGATATGTTTCAATGCTCTATTGTATATGTATATATATGAATATACATATATATGCTAATAACTCACTGGTAAATTCCTAGGTTACCAATGTCTGTAAATCTACACTATTTTGCTGTTTTGATTTGAAGAAAGTAATTCTTGTGGTGGTTTAACATTTTATCTTAAAACACTTTTCCACTTACTGACGGTTATAAAGATTCCCCTGAGTCTCTGAGGATGGTAGAAAACCTTGCTTTGTTGCTAGAAAAACAGAAGCAGCTGTTTATATAGACATAAGAGCAGGAAAGAAAGAAGGAAGGAGGGAGGAGGAAAGGAGGAAGAAATGAAAAACAGAGCCAGCAAGTGAGTATTAAAATACAAGCTGATTAATTAATAGGCTACTGCATAGTCTGGGAAAATTATTGCAGTTAAATTATTTACATGGGGTCATGTGACATTACTGTAACGTGGTTAAGCTCGAGGCCTTGAGATTCAGATGCTTGGGTCAAATCTCCAGTTCTGGTCCTTCCTAGTTTTGTCAGCTTGGCCACGTTACTTCTCTGTGCTTCAGCTTCCTCAGTGTAATAGGAATAAAACAGCACAAGTGTGTAAGGATAAAATAAATGCTAGTTGGTTTTGTTGTCATTGTAATGATGACGTGTAAATATGGGGATATTTACAAAGTAGTGTCTCTTTCTGGACACAGAAGAGAAGAATAGTAAAACTGATATTTGTTGAGTAACTACTAGGGGCAGGTACCAAACTAGCATCTGTATTATATTATATGATTTAGCAACTTTAATATATAATCTGTCACCATTACTCACTATTTATTCTAGCACAGTAATGGGCATAGGGAAGAGATACAGTATACCTTTTGTGTGTGTGTGTGTGTGTGTGTGTGTGTGTGTATGTGTATTGAGTGATACTGTTAGGTGTATTTGACCCATTTTTGATTTTGTGAACATCTGCAAAGAACTTTTACAAGACAGGGGATGGTATGATACTAGCAAAGAACAGAACTTCCAAATTCTGTTAGAAAATCTTAACGACCAATCCCAGTAAAGATGTTCAAGCGCTAAAGTGGGCAGCGAGGCCCTAGTGAATCACATAATTCTAGTATTGTCCTTGGCAAACTGATATCAGTAGTCACCAAAATTCTTTCCTTGCACAGGAAAAGAAAGAAAGGAAAGAGGAACAATTTCTGAATCAGTCCTCCAACCACGGAAATGATTTTAATTACCATTTCATCTGTTGGCAGACTCTTCTGGCAGATGTACCTGCAACTTGGAAAGATAACAAATGAACCAATTCCTTGCTCCAGAGTTGACACTGATAGTGCTTGCTGAATTTGCTCTCAGAAAAGAATCCTGGGCAACAATACATCTGGCACTCCATTCGAGGAATTTGTCATGTCGTTGACATGTTCAGCCTCCATTGTCCACACCACCATGACAGCATGTCCTTTATATTTCAAAGAAATTGCAGTCTGAATTAATATAATTAGAATGTAACTGCTATTCACTGCACAAACTCCTCATTTCCAGGAGTACAGATCCGATAGCGCGTCTGTGCTCAGAATCTTTCCAGTGATGGCTGCAGGGGAGCAAGCAGATAATGAAATGACAGAATATACCCTCTTTCATCAGCCTCTTTAAGTACCAACTAACGGAAATATAGGAGGAGAAGAAAACTGTCCTGGGACTTCCCTGGTGGCACAGTGGTTAAGAATCCGCCTGCCAATGCAGGGGACACGGGTTTGATCCCTGCTCCGGGAAGACCCCACATGCCGCGGAGCAACTAAGCCCGTGCAACACAACTACGGAGCCTGTGCTCTAGAGCCCATGAACCACAACTACTGAGCCCATGCGCCACAAATACTGAAGCCCGCATGCTCTAGGGCCCATGCTCTGCAACAAGAGAAGCCTCCGTAATGAGAAGACCGCGCACCACAACGAAGAGTAGCCCCCCTTCACCGCAACTAGAGAAAGCCCGCGCACAGCAACGAAGACCCAACACAGCCAAAAAATAATTAATTAAAAAAATTTTTTTTAATTAGTTAAAAAAAAAAAAGAAAACTGTCCTGTCTCTGGCATGTCTAAATAGAAATACTTTTCAAGTTTACCGGTCTGTATAGCACTTTTATAAAATAGGTAGTATAGAGTGTCTGTCTGAAGTAAGAGAAAAAAACGAAATAGGAAAGACAGTTACATGAAGTAGAGTGGATAATTTATGGACAGAATTACAGAATTAAATAGCGGTTGGATAATTTCATTCATTCTTTACTACTTCACCTTGAACCGTCAATGCCACTAACCAAGCAATTACTACCAAGTAAACAACAACTTGAGTGCTAGATTCTTGAATTTCATTCTTTGTCATTGTTATGTTTCTACAAATGCTTGACTATAAATATGGTAGAAACTGACATCAGCATCTTTTTTGGGGGGGATAAGATTGATTTACATTCTCTCAAATAAGTTAACTTTCTCACCTCCAAGGACTCATTTGAGGGGAGCAATGACTTTGACGTATTAACGTGTAGACTGGTGCTCATGGCCTCTCCTCTGAAGAGTATAAAGTTTATCCTTGTGTATGTTAGGGACTGAATGTTTGTGTTCGTCCAAAATTTATATGTTGAAGTCCTAACCCCCAATGTTCTGATATTTGGAGGTGAAGCCTTTGGGAGGTAATTAGGTTTAGAAGCAGTCTTGAGGTTGGGGCCCCCATGGTAGGATTACTGACCTTATAAGAAGAGGAAGAGATACCAGAGTGCTCTCCCCCCTCCATGTCTTTCTGTCTCTGTCTCTCTCCCGCTGTGCCATGTATGGACACAGCAAGAAGCCGGCTATCTGCAAGCCAGGAAGAGAGACCGGGAGCCAAACGGGCTGGTACCTTGATCTTGAACTGCCCAGCCTCCAGAACTGTGAGAAATAAAAGACTTGCTTAAGCCACCCACACCGCAGTATTTTGTCACTGTAGACCCAGCTGACTGACAGTGCTTAGGAGTTGTTTGTTAATGAGCATTAAGAAGGGATAATGGTTTTCATTTTCTTGTTTTTCTTAGAGGTATCACTTGATCTTCACTTGAAATCCTGTGTCAGAAATTGCAGTACTAGAAATACGGAGAATGGGTAAGGTAGTACAAAAATAGGGCCAAGGCTTATGAGAGAAGGTTTCAACAGAGGAGTACCAGAGCCCCTTTTAATTTTAAACCAAATACATGTTATAAACCAAAAACGTTATGTTAAAGAGCTGTGTAACCTGGTAGACGGGTCTGCGGGGAAGACTTGTTAAGATGCTGATGTCTGGACCCCTTCAGATCCATGGAATCAGAATTTTCAGCTGTGGGGCTGAAATCGCTCAAGTTGAAAACCACTCCAAGTGCTTCTCATGCACCCCAAACCTGGCACCCACAGGCCCATGTTCTCTTTCACTGATACAAATACTCAATACTCAATACTCGACCTGGGTCGATCTTCCTATAGATGATATGTGCGATTTTAAAAATGGATACATTTAATTTCTATAAATGGAAATCTATTTAGGATGTTTGGGGCTGGTCGTTTTTAGAGGGGCTTCTCAGAACACCTGTCTGTGTACACTCCCCTTCCCCTTTGCCCTAGTTACCCTTGTTTATATTCTCAGTCTGTGTGTTCTGTCTGGGTTAGGAAAAAAAAAATGGCATCTCAGAGTTTTAGGCAGCTTACTTTGCAAAGAATGCGATAAGGATTTATATTTTAATGTGAAAAATCCTTGAATAGAGTAAATAAATGCCCCTTCCTCCAATGCATTTGTCTTATTACTCTGGATGTTTAATAATAGGATTGCGTGTTATAAACACACATTTAGACATCCAAATACATGCACAGATGGAAAATATCAAGCTTGCAGGAAAGGCCCCTCCTCCGAACATGGGGGTTCAGTGGAACTCACCTCTCTTTTCTCTATGGAATATGAATGTCAGCTTGAATGCAGGGGGTTTAGGAAATTCTTGTCCCTAGCCTCCTGACTTCCACCAGCTGCTGGCTCTGACATTGTCTTTTTGATCTCAAGGGGAGTAGGTAGGAAGTGGATTGGGAGCGGGGAGTTCCTATTCCTTGTCTGACCAATGGATTGCGGATAGACTTGTCATGTGGAAAAAAGCTTGATTTATCCAAAGGAGGTAATAGTGACCCCCAGGACCCAGCCTGCCCCATCACATCCCAGAGGACTTTATTCTGAGGTTTACAGAATAAACTGATTGGTGATTAGTTATTAAACTAAGTGTAATGCATATATAACAATTATTTTCCATAAGAGAATTTTTTTTTTTTAATTGTAAAAGAAGTACACAGCCATGGAAGACTTTGGGGAAAAACAGAGGAAAATGAAAAAAAGTAAAAAGGGAAAAAGTTTAGGCTAAGGTGTGATTTTAGAAACAGAGAGATGTGGATTAGAATCCACTCTTACTGATTGCATACCCTTCTTAAATTAATACTATTATTATCAAGAAATAGATTTAAGTTATGTCTGTTTTCATAATTTATTAACTGAAATCCCCTAATTCTTGCCTTAAGCCTACAAGCATTCTTCCTAGTATGTAAGAATTATTAAAAAAAAGTATCCTCAGAAACAATTAACATTCACAAGAAAGTAAGAAGTCTTTGTGGCAATGTTTTGTTTTATTATCGTATTTTTCTCTTTCCTGAAAAACCAATGAAGAATGGCAGTTTTACATGTAAAACAGTAGTTATCCTTTATATGGATGACATTTTCCTAAAAGCCTAGAAGTATTTCACATTTACAGAAAAACACTCTGTTCCCAAGTTGGATCTGATTAAAATTCAAATCTATATTAACATCTCATTATGTTTTGAAAAAAGTGAACTCTATGCTGAATGGAAAATGCTTGGTGTCTGCCAGCTCTGTTTTTGTGGGTTCCTTAACAAGGCTGTCTGGGGACCCAGGAGGGCCGGGTCACAGCTACATCCTTGTTAAAACAGTCAGCCAGCGTGAATGCAGGCCCTTAGTTTTTCCTTCCTTTCTGCTCTCCCATCCCTACATTGTTTCAGCTGCCAGCCCCTAATTTTTCTCTGAAGCAAGGGAAAGGGAAGGGCAAAAATGACTTTGAAAGAATAACATTTCTTTCTATGGACTTAAATAGAACACTCAACACAAAACATCCTGTGTTTTCTTTTAATTGATGACACTCTGACTGTAGTAATGGGTGAACTAAAACCTAGGGCTTGCTGTTGGCATAGGCATTGTTTTTGTGGCATTCTACCAGATCGAGGAATGTTGCTTGCTACTTAAAATTACAACCTGGCCGCTGCCCACAGGTACTCCTTGTCTCCTTCTCTCACTGTGCCTTTTCTTCTCTCCATTGTACTTATCACCTTCTAACATTTGTTTATTATGTTTTTTGTTTATTCTCTGACTCCTCTGGCCATAACGGAAACCCATGATAGCAAGGATCTGTGTATTTTGCTCATTGTTGGATTCTTTGTTCTAAAAACAGTGTCCGGCACAAAGTAGGCACTCAATAAATATTTGCAGTATAAATGAATGTACTCATTTCTTCCTCGGTGTCCTTTCCCATACAATTATGGGGAAAATAACTGGTAAAAATAGGATACAAAAATCCTATAAATATAATACGTTTATACCTAGTAGGTGTATTTGAAAGTATACCTCTGTTTGGAGTTTATGTATCTTAGTTGGTAAAGAAAAGATACAAGAGATGGATAAAAGAGAAACATCTCCTTATCACTCTCTATCTTCTTATTTTGCTTTATTTTTCTTCCAAGCGTGACTCCCCGACACTCCGACATGATATATATTTCTCTGCTTACTGCCTACCACCTCTCACTAGAATGTAAGCGTTTGAAGGGTAGGAACTTTGCGTATTTCATTCACTGCTATGGCCCCATTGCTTAGAACAGTCTGGCACAGAGTAAGCCCTCAACACTTATTTGGTGAGTAAGTGAGGGTGTGGATGAGTGATGGAGACCATCCAGGCCTGGCCCCAGTGCTGTAGGGACTCTACAGAGTGATTGAACACCAAGACCTTGGTACTTCTGAGGTGGATGGTAGGTAGGGAGATCAGAAATGGAAAAAGATGACCAAGGTGACACTGACATTTTAAATTTTCCATTCATAGTGAAAAAGACATCCCACTCATTATGTATATGTGATATAGTATGAGCCTAGGGACTGTGGTTTGGATCCTGGACCATCCATCTATTTTCAGAATAAGCTGAAATAATTTCTTCATTTCTTGCTGTCACACTTTCATTGTTTGTAAAATTAAAACAGTGTTACCTAATCCATGGCTATAGTGGGAGGATAGGAAGGGCCTGACGCATAAGAGTTGGCTAGTAAATGTTTGCTATCATTCTCATCATCATCGTCCTGGGGGTTGGCAGACTATAGCATGTGGGCCAAACCCAGCCTGTGACCGGCTTTCGTAAATACAATTTTCTTGGAATGTAGCCATGCCCATTCATTTTCTTATTGTCTGTGGCTGCCTTCTCACTGTAGCGGCGGAACTGAGGAGTTACAAGAGACTGTATGGTCTGCAAAGCCTAAATTTTTACTCTCTGGCCCTTTACAGAAAGAGTTTGTGAACCTGATCTAAAAGATGGTCGATCAGCGATATAACTAAGCCCACAGTCCAGCAAAGTGTGGTCCACGGACCAGCGTGATTCACAAACTATTTGTTACTGATCCGGGACAAACTAAATACAGAAACTAAGAGTAAAGTATTTAGAAACGTCTATAACAATCTGATGTGCTGTTGACATCCAAGTGCATGATTTTGGTTTATACAAAAGTCTTGGTTTATGACAGAGGAAATTAAAAAAAAATTCCTTGGCCCTTCCCATTGGAATAGAATCTGGTGTTTTGTAACAGGATTTTGTTGTATTGGTAACTTAGTGAGATATATTCGTGTGGTTTCAGATGAGAATATCTAGGTACTCCCATCAGGTGGGAGTGACGAAGGGGTCCTGAGATTGCAACTGACCTGGATGTGTTGACGAGTGAGCCCGTTAACAACGCCACGCAAATGGATTTCGTATGCGGACGGATGCGCAGCCCCAGTTCACTTATCAGCTGATACAGTTGTACTGTGTTGCTTCATATCTGAGAGAAGGCGACCACCTCAGGATATTATGTGTGTCTCATACACGTATATAAATGAACTCCTTTTGAGGTAAACGGATTTTAAGTTGATAATTCATCTTCTCTGAACAGTAAGCCAACAACTTTCCTGGAAATCTAGCAAAACAACAGTTCTATGACCAGCCTTATGCTTTGTTGCATGTGCGCTTAAAAAAAGCAGACTGACTTTTTCCTTTTCTGTTTTAGAAGCGGTTCCAAACAGTAAAGTCTGCCAGAAAAAACAGACCAACTCTCAGGAACAACAATGCCCATTATGTGTGGGGTGGAAGCTGCCAGACTTTGATTTCTGGCCAGACATTAACCCCTTTGGTGTCTTAGGGGGGAAATGACAAGTCTGAATCCAGACGCTTCCAGGATTTTAACAGTCACTTATGGTGTGAGACCAGGCGATTTATAATGACGTGTGCAAAAAAGGACTATTGTGAGAAGGAAGTACAAGTTCAAGGCCACATCTCCTTGCTTCCTGAATTCTGCCGTAACTCATCCTGGCAAATGGACATAGATTCGATCACCTCTGCTGTTCCCTTTGCAGGCCTGCTGGTCATGGGTGAGAAGCGCCGTGCTCTTGTCCCGTGCCTCACCTGTGTTTTCAGCTGGACGTCACAAGGGCCAATTCGGCACTCTCAGAGCTAAACACACAGATTCCTTGAGGCCACCATTTACAGTAAAGCTGCTAGAAAAGAGAATTCCTGCAAACTCTTTTGTGATCAGTTTCTTTCCCTTGTCATATACCCCATAGGTTGACAGACTGTATCCCATTTTGAGAGCTCAGATAAGCAGAAAGCAGTGCAATTTATAGTAGGAGGATGATTGTATGTGTTCTGTGTATATATGTGTGTATTTCATTTGTTCCTTTACTTTATTCTTTAATATGTATTTGTTGATAGTCTACTATGGGATGGCTGGGGATACTAAGTTAATTACAATCATAATAATAGCTACCATTTATTGAGAGCTTATTGCATGTCGGTATTATGTTAAACATTTTACATACATGTAGTTTAATTCACGTAATTCTTTAAAAAAACTTTATGAAATAGCCCCATTTGACATATTAGTAAAATGAGTTCCAGAAAAGTCAAGGGCACATGGCTAGTTGATGACAGAGCTAGGATTCACGTCTAGATCTGTCTGATATAAAACCTATTCCCTCATTCATTTAGCTAAGTTGCCTTCCTAGAAATGAATACAAATATCAAAAGGCATTTACTCAATTTCTTGGAATTCACATTCTGGTTGGCAAGAAAGACATGTGATGCAGAATGGAAAAGGCTATCACGCAGCTATGTACATGAGTAACTAATTCTGTTGGAGAGTGGGAGAAGGTGGGAGAGGGTTAGAGGAAGGCCCCAGAAAGAAACTAGTACTTGAGTTATGCCTCTATGGAGTGGGATATTCAAGAGGGAGAGAGAGAGAGAGAGAGATTCAGTTGGGTGAGCTTTGTTGTGTAGGAGGAGACCTGGACTTACAGAGTGATTCTGTGCACAGAATAGTGGGAATAGCAGTGGGAGATTCTTTAAGGTTGCTTCTCCACTTATCACGTCCAGATCTCTGTCCTCTTTGCTCTTATGGCATTGCCATGTCTTACTAAAAGGAGACTCAGGGAGAAAGGAAGTTTAGCCTGGGTAAATTAGAGGTGGTGATCACTGTTATGGTGACCACAGGAAAGAGAAACAAAGGTAACCTGTCTCTCTGCTCACTGCAATGGCGGGACGCTTATAGGATGACCGTTTCACGGATGAAGGTATCCACCAGCCTGGAAGTGAACGTGCAGGCTTTGGCTGTGTTTTAGTACCAAGTGAAGGGAAAAAGGAGCTGATATACGTTGTTCTTTTCAATTGTATGTTTGACCCTGAAGGACATGGCTGCCTACCTCTTTTGCCAGAGATACAGGGATACAGATAAAGAACAGAAATAGCATCCACAGACAGCCCTACGTGAAGAAGACTGTGTTAAAGGCAAGGGTGTAGCTGAACACTGGGAAATAAAGTGATCACCTATTCGGTCCCAGCCAAGGGAGCAATCCAGCTCCGAGAAAAGGAGGACAATGGTGTTACAGCCAGGATTCTTCTGAGCTTTGGGCTGTTCTGTTTAGAACAAATAAAAAGCAATCAACATAGATGGAGCCCACACTGTTGGCAACCACAACAACACAATTCTTTGGGGTTTCACTTTGAGAAGTTGAGACTTTGAAATTTGGGGGGTTAAGATTTCAGACTGGAATGATCCCCAGACTGTTCATTTGCAGTAATAATTCTGGGTTTTGTGCATATTTTTAAAAGGGCTACTGGGCTTTCCTATATTCATTGCCAAGTCCTCCCAGCCTCCAAATGTTCCTATAAAATGCTTCTTCTCTAGGCTTTAACCTTATCCTGTGACTGAATATGATTATGGGATATTTACATGCATTCTTGTCTATTGTATCAAAAGATCATGAAAAAAATGCCCATCATTAAAGCCCTAAAGTGATTGGATTGGCATGGGGACCGGGGATGGGGCTGGCATGGGAGAGAGGATCCGACTCTGAGATTTCATGAAATCCAAAACAATAGGACAGCTGCTTTTCCATAAACAGATTATTATTATTATTTCTACCTAGACAGCTTGATAGCAGCCATTATCTTCTTTCTGGGTGTCTTATCAAGTTCCGGCTGTGTGCAGCATGGGTGATAAGGCATAAGAAATGTCACCCAAGGGATTGCCAAGGATTATTTCTATGCACTGCTGTTCAGCAACGGCCAGTCCCTTAGAACTGAAAGTAGTCCTATTGTTCACGCCAGGCAGTTGCTATTCTGACAACACCAAGAGAGCAGAAAGAGGATGTAGCTGCCATTGTATGAAAGATTGAAATTTCATTACTCTCAGCTCAAGTTCAAGCAGTCTTGATTTTGAAAAGCAGAATCATCATGGAATATCTTTGAAGAGGGAGAAGACAAAGGAAGGAAAAAAGAATAAAATGAGCTCAGGGCTTTTCAGGACTATGAAGGAGTATTAAAAAAAGAGAGAGAGGGAGAGACGTATAATATTTTCAATCACCGGAACATAAAATGCCAGGCATATAAAGCCTCAAAGGAATTGAATATCATCATATAACCATTACCTGTGATCCAATTATTTAATGTAAAGACTCCATCCTGCATATTACTCACCAGAAAATAGTTAAGTTACTGGATTTCTGTTTAATTGTCTCTGTTTTACATTAAGTTCTTGAATGAAATCAATCCGTTGATATTGGAAAATTTTCCTTTGCTTCTCAAAAAAATAAATGTTTGATTGTAGAAGTAGATGTGCTGGCTTTAAATATTTGAGGTAAAAATACAATCTTAGTATTGTATTTTTATCTTCCCAGAGAAAAGACTGCATTAGAAAAAGGCAAAAGTGGGAGTTCCTTGGTGGCGCAGTGGTTAAGAATCCGCCTGCCAATGCAGGGAACACGGGTTCAAGCCCTGATCCGGAAAGATCCCATATGCCACAGAGCAACTAAGCCCACGTGCCACAACTACTGAGCCTGCATGCCACAACTACTGAAGCCCGCGCACCTAGAGCCCATGCTCCGCAACAAGAGAAGCCACCACAATGAGAAGCCTGTGCACCACAACGTAGAGTAGCCCCTGCTCACCGCAACTAGAGAGAAAGCCCACGCGCAGCAACGAAGACCCAACGCAGCCAAATATAAATAAATAAATAAATAAATAAATAAATAAATTTTTTTTAAAAAAAGAAAAAGACAAAAGCAACAACTAAAGTATATGACTAACCTGTACTCTATTCATACAGAATTTCCTCCCAAAGTGTTCAGAGTACCTCAGTCATCTTTATACACAGTTTTAGGGTCATGCTGATATTATAATGTAAGCTGCTTGGAAATGAGCCAAATAAAATTTTCCCAACATCTTAAACCACTATTCTGAAATTGGAATTTCAAATGAATAAAATGCTTTGCTCTTAAACCAACAGCTTCTGAAATTAGATTTCAGTGGTGGAATCGTTAAAGATGAGGAGTGGGAGGAGGTCGGGAAGGTAAAGAGCAAAGAGAGGGCACAGAGGCAGGAAGGAGGAGGTGGGAAAAAGGGAAGGGGTCTGACTCCCTTGGGGCGTATGAACCCCAGGAGGGCAAGACCTGCTCTTGATGTTTTTACAACACCTCGGACAGAGTAAGTCTCAGGAGGTATTTGTTAAATAAATTAGTGAGAGGTGTGTAATAATATGGTTTCAGTGTTAATGTATCCAAAGGAACATTCTCCTAACTAGACAAGTTCCTTTAGTTTTTTTTTTTTTAGCCGTTAAGCGTTTATTAGGAAGCCTAGAGTATCTCCAGCTTTAATACACATATGAATTATCTGGGGATCTTGTTAAAATCCAGATTCTGATTCAGTAGGCCTGGGAGAGGGTCTGAGATTCTCCATTTCTATCAAGCTCCCATGGGATGCTGGTGCTACTGGACCACAGATGCACTTTGAGTGACAAGGTACTGGAGTAATACATGGGGGAGCTGGCCTGGGAGTCATGAATTCCAGTTCTAGTTCTGATATTAACTATCTGTGTTTTCAAGACAACTGATTCATTTTCTTAGCCTTGGTTTCCCTATCTATATAATGAGTGGGTTGCATCTACATAATTTCTAGGGTTCTTACAGACTTAATATTTTAAAATGAAAGGAAGAAAGAAAGAAAGAAAGAAAGAAAGAAAGAAAGAAAGAAAGAAAGAAAGAAAGAAAGAAAGAAAGGAAGGAAGGAAAAAAGGAAGGTGGGAAGGAGGGAAGGAAGGAAGGAATAATTTAGAGAATGCCCAGTTTGTCTCTAAAAATCCCAGGGAGGCTGAATTATTTCCTTCCAAAGTCGCACAGGTAATTTGGCATAGTTGAATTGTGATTCAGCTGATTTCTGATTTCTAATAGAGTACTTTTCCACTATCATTTCTTTTATCATTATTAATCATTTTTGTGGAATGCCTACAATTTGCCTGATGCAATGCTAAGTGTTGGGAATATAAAGATGAGTAAATTATCATATTTTATTATCAAATCCCTTGCCTGATTAACTGAGAGCTTTCCATCCTGCAAAGTGAAGACCAACTAATCAAGGCAAATGTCTAATATGTGTGTTAATATGCTAGTTCCCCATCCTCTGTGATATAACATATTACTGGCTACAGTAGAATGCTTGCAAAGATGGCTAATTCTCCAACTCTTCCCACATCCACTTTCTTCGCTGTGTGATTTCCAGCTGATCCTATCAAAAGGTGGCATTTCTTTCCCTAGTCCCTGATTTCAGGCTGGCCTTTGTGACTTGCTTTGGCTAACAGAATGCAGTGGAAGGAACAAAGTTCTAGTTCTAAGTCCTGGCCTCAGGAGGCCATGCCCAATTCTGTCTCTCTCAGACCCCTGCCACTGCCATAAAGAACAAGCTTGGGATAGCCTCCTGGAAGGTGAAGCATCACAAGGAGTGACTAATTGTCCCAGCTGAGGCCAATCTAGACCAGTCTACAGCAAGTCATCCCACAGATTAATGTGAGAGCCCTACCATGGGCAACAGAGTTTCTCACGGAGTCCACCACTGACCACAGATGCACAAGTGAACTCAGCTGAGACCAGGAGGACTGCCCAGTTCATCTATGAACTTCTGAGCAATAAGAAGTGCCTATTAAAGCTACTTAGTTTGGGGGTGTTTTGTTATGCAGCATAGTTAAGTGGTGTGATGGCCTTCTAGACACCGAGCTTTGACTCAGATAAATGGTTCTAGTTTGGGTTCTTCCTGGAAGACATTAGGTAAGATATTATGGGAGAGGTATGAACTTTGCTACCTCTTTCATATTTTTGAGCTGACTTTCATTTACAAAAAGGGAGGAACTTAGCTTGAATTATGTTTTATTTAGTGATAAAAGAAAAATGTGCACGATGATGACAGGGAAAGCTAAGTTGAGAGACTGAAGCTCAAGGTAACATACATGCATATTCCTTTTCTAAAGGAAGCCTAAAGGACAGAGACAAGATCAGAAATCAGAAAGGACTGTTCCCGTCCTGCTTTTGCCATGTGCGTATGTATGTTATCTTGAGCTTCTATTTCCTTTGTAGTAACCAGGTCTAACTATAGCTGCCTGCCTTCCTTCAAATGTGGCCATGTGCTACTCAAATTATTTTATTCTATTTTCACATAATAGTATCTAGTAATTATTGAGAAGTCATAATTCTCTCTATAAGTATCATAATAACTACCATATATACATTTTATAGTTTTCAAGTTGCCTTTATGTAACTTATCTCACTTTGATTCTCCAATGATGCCTCGAAATACTGACCTTTATTTTCTTATTTTGCAGATGAGGAACCTCTGCTGTCTTCTAAATGGTGGTATTTCTAAGAAATGTCTGAGATCATGACAGACTTGCTAAGACAAGAACCCCACCATTTTGGAGCTTTTTTTTTTTTTTAAAGAGCCAAACCTGGTGAGTAGATCAGATCTCTGGCTTTTATTATCAAATAGATACCTTACTTCTTGTTACCAGTTTTTTCATAACAGCTCTTGTCTATGAGGTGCCATTGGTTTTTTCCGCCAAGACATTTTTAAAATGGGAGAAAGGTAATGGTTACTCTGAAGTTGCATCTGGGTCTAGTATTTATATTCTTAAACCATCAGATTGTCTATTTAATGATGTTGATAGACTACACATATAATTAAATTATTATCATCAGTGCTTGAGCCATGAATTTTTATTTTTGGTTATGTAGTTGAGTTGGTTGATAATGTAGGTTCTGGGCTCAGGAAGTTTCTATCTGAGATACGTATAATGGCCTAAGTATCTTGTGAATATTGCCTGGCCCCTGACCAGTGATTTAAGTTTCACCCATGGTTATGAGTCTTACAAGGCAGAGCTATTTCCTCTGTTCTACTTAATTTTAAGTGTTATACTTATTTTTACCATCTCGTATAAGTGTTCCAGTACCACGTTTTGATAGTATGAAGGAGAGTGGCTATTGTGACACTATAATAGCTGCAATTTATTGAGAGCTTACTATGTGAGAGCCAACACTCTAAGAGTTTTACTTAGTTTAACTCAGCTAGTTCCCACAACAGCCCATTGAGATGAGATCTGTTATTATCCCCATTTTACAGACAAGGGAAATGAAGCACAGGAAGATTAAGTAAATTGCCCAAAGTCACACAGCTAATAGGTGATAGAGCTCCG
The DNA here is from genome assembly GCF_028021215.1 of Eschrichtius robustus. Classification (NCBI taxonomy): domain Eukaryota; kingdom Metazoa; phylum Chordata; class Mammalia; order Artiodactyla; family Eschrichtiidae; genus Eschrichtius; species Eschrichtius robustus. The sequence goes on along the minus strand of NC_090836.1, from coordinate 78,095,007 downwards.
ACCACTTGAGTAGGAAATTCCCGTACCATATACTGCTATATTTCTTGTGCTATGAGATTTTCTTTAAATCAGACACCAAGAAAAATGATGTGTATCAGTCTAGCCGTTGCAGTGCTACATCACCACAAATCTATGTGTTCACAAGCAATCTAGGTACTATGAACTCCCTTGCAGAAATCTCCCAGTAATCAACCTCCAGTAGGGCGTTTCCCTGTGTGCTAGACATGCAGAAGATGTAAAAGAGGTAGAAGAAATTCTCCCTCTAATGGACCTGAGGATTTATAGGAGTAGATGATCGTTTTGGAGTGTTGGGAGGATAGAGTTGGTTGTATAAGGTCTGAAGGTCATAGTGGGGAGGCAATGGATATTGGTCCTTGAAATGACTTCATTTCCAGACACTGTCATCAGATTTTAGGTCGGTCTGCCAGTCTTTCAAACGTGGGCAGGCTTGCCTCTAACCCCAATTCCTCAAATTGAGAAAGCACTAGGCCATGCCAGAGTTAATTCTCACAGTTCTACTGACCACATCTTGTGGTTTCTATTTACTTCCATGTCAACCCAGATGTAGAAGTCAAACTCTTTAAATATTTCCACCAGAAAGTCAATCCATACCAGTTATGGGTTGAATTGTATACTGCAAAAATTCATGTGTTAAAATCCTAACCCCCAGTACCTCAGAATGTGGCCTTATTTGGAAATCGAGCTGTTACAAATGCAGTTAAGTTAAGATGAAGTCATACAGGAATGGGGTGAGCCCTTCATCCAGGATAACTGGCGTCCTTAACAGAAGAGGAAATTTGGACACAGATACAGATGCAAGGAGAACTCTTTGTGAAGATGAAGGCACAGATCATGGTGAGGCTTCTATACACCAAGGAACACCAATGTTTGCCAGAAGCTCGGGGAAGAGGCACGGAACAGATCCTTTCTGCACAGCCAGAAGTAACCAACCTTACTGACACCTTGATCTTGGACATCTAGCCTCCAGAACCGTGACAATGAATTTCTGTTCTTTATCTAGTCAGTTTGTGGTACTTTGTTATGGCAGCTCTAGTGAATGAATACACTACCAAACCTGTCCTGAGTTGGGTAGATTTTACTGAAGATGTTTGGAGGGAGGCATGTCACAGGGAGGGATCACCTCACCCAGCCCACAGCACCCCCCCCCCCCCCACTTAAATCGCCTCATCTCTCCCTGCACTCTCTTTCCTCCCATCTCCCGCATTCTGGGTTAATCTCTAAATGCTCAGCTACAAATCTGTCTTGCTATTTTTTTCGGAGTAGCTTTTCCCTGCCTCTGAAGTTACGGCAACAACCAACGTCTAGCTCCTAAGGCTCAGCTTCTAGCCCAACCATTAATCAAAGTACACGTCAAACACAAGCAGTCCATTCACATAGAGGAATTCCTGAGCCAAATATTACAGTAAGAACATTTTCTAGATGTTTCTAGGTGGCGAGGTTTCAAATCTTGGCTCTGCTACTTACTAGATGTGTGAACTTGAACAAATTACTTCACCTCTCTAAAATGAGAATAATAATAATAATAATCCACCGGGTCTGTCTTATATTTTGTACCCCCTCAAACACACTCTGAGGCAGATATCTGTGAAAGGTGATGCACTGGGGAAGGCTCCCAGGAGTAGCATTGTAAGGGAGTGAGAGGAGCAGGAAGGGGCCGAGTGAGAAGTTGACCTGTGGTGCAGGTGCCGTTGGGGCCTCAGCCCTTCCCACGGGGATCTGTGGGGCTGGATGGCCCTTCAGAGTGGTCTCATATTAAGGCAAGGGGGCTGAGACTTCGTCCCCTCTCACCCATGACAACTAGTTACTGGAAGTGGGCTACCCCCAGCCAGGGGTCATAACCTTTGGTGAGGTAGTTCCCTTTGGCTGAAAGCAATTTCTTGAGAGCAATTTGGCTCTGAGCGGTCAGTCGCCAGCACTGCCGTGGTAGCTGGGGAATGAAGTGACTTGGCCGCCTGTCTGTCCTGCAGGCAGTTTCTAGGTGACACATTATAGCATTTACGACAGGGTGATTGTGAGCATGAAATAAGTAAACACAAAAAAACGACTTGGAACAGTACCTGGTGTGTGATAAGTGCTGTGTAAATGACAGCCATCATACACACTCGAGGTCCACCTTAGCACTTTTTAGTGTGATGTAGTTACATACAGTTCACAGGATGATTTCATATAGATTTTGATTCTTATAGAGGTGCTTACAGAGGTAAGTGAAGCAGACGTTTCATCTAAAATGCTTTCTATGAGGAAACCAAGGCTCAGAGCAGTTAAATGACTTGACTGGTGCCACTGTTAGCAGGACACTTGTCCTTCCCTGTTTTTAGTTTCTTCCTCCCTATTTGCAATCATGGCTAATTTTTGAAGCCACAAGCGCCCATGTGTAGGCTCAGTCTCACCAACCCTAATCTTAGGACAGACTGTTAGAAGGATTTACAATTCCCTAGTCTAACACCAGGATTCAGCATTAATGATCTTGTGGCTGGCTTAGCCCTATCTTGAGCCATGATGACATTGCAAAGGTGGTCGATGGGGTGAATGCATTTCACCAGGGGAGGTTGACCATCTGGCTGTAAGAGCCCTTGTGTGGCAGTCTTTACCTTAGTGGATTCTCTGTATAATTGCGTATGTCTGGCCTTCCACTTCAAAGACTTAATTTTATGTTGACTGATGGCAGAGAAAGCTTTCAGGGGAAGAGTACACTAACTAAATACAGCAAAGATTGGTATTTAAGCGAGAATCCTGTTTTTGTTTTTATTTTTTTATTTTTATTTTATTTATTTATTTATTTATGGCTGTGTTGGGTCTTCGTTTCTGTGCGAGGGCTTTCTCTAGTTGCGGCAAGCGGGGGCCACTCTTCATCGCGGTGCGCGGGCCTTTTCACTATCGCGGCCTCTCTTGTTGCGGAGCACAGGCTCCAGACGCGCAGGCTCAGCAATTGTGGCTCACGGGCCCAGTTGCTCCGCGGCATGTGGGATCTTCCCAGACCAGGGCTCGAACCCGTGTCCCCTGCGTTGGCAGGCAGATTCTCAACCACTGCGCCACCAGGGAAGCCCCCTGTTTTTATTTTTTAAAGTTACCCAAAATACTTGAATCCCCAGAGCAACACATTTTTTTTTTTTTTTTCTATAGGCAAACTAATCAAACATTTGCTTGGTGAACATAACATCACAGCAAAGAGAATTGGTTGATCTTAAGAAGAATACCTCAGCTAAGATATCTGGGGCACTTTTTCTCTTCTGTAGGAGTACTGACCTTAATATTTTTGTCTGGTGACCAAAGGCTCCCTCACCCCTGCTTAGGGTTGTACATGCACTGCTAGTCTTTGTCTCTGGGAGCCTCATTTTTTTCGTGTTCCATGGTTGACCAACTCCCCTTTTAAGATCACCACATTAATAACTCTAGTGAGTTTACAGGGAAGGCTGACTCTAGCCAGATGGTGATTCTGACTCCTTGGAGGGATTTTGCATGTTGCCGTGTTTATTTCATAGCTTAACTCTCAGAGGGCAATACTATACCCCTTATTTAGAGGGGCAGCAGAGTAAGCAGAGTGTTTAGAATTCAGGGTCTGAAACTGGGTTGCCTGGGCTTACACCTCAGCTTGCCTTTTGGTAACAGTGTGACCTGGGACTAGTGGCTTTCACTGGATATGCCTCAGTTTCCTTATCTGCAAAGTGGAGGTGATAGTACAGATTTCATAGGGTTGTTTAAGGATTTAATAAAGTTATTAATGTAAAGGACTTAGAATGGCTGGCTAAAAAAATTGCTAATTAAATCTTAATTAATGATATATATCTTACAAACTAATAAACAGAGTGAACATTTATCAATTGCTTATATAATCCATGCACTGTTATAAGGCTTTAACTTGAATATCATGTTATCTTTCCAAAATTCAGTCAGATGGAAAACATTTTGAGTCTATTTTATAGATAAGGAAATGGAGATAGAGAGGTTAGAGACCACAAAAAAGAGGTGGAACAGGTGACCTGGGGGAATCAAGATTTTTATCTCTACGTATTACCTACATGTTCAATTCTTGCAGGTAAACTTCAACACTGCCCCACGTGCTGAAAGTTCTTTCTTTAGCACGGTAACTCAAAATAGTGCCCTACGATGCTTCTTTCAGTCTCACAAGGAAATACCTAGATCTTTCAGGTCACCAGGAAGCTGGACTTACCTACTGATCCATGCCCCTGTTTCTCCAGCTTGCTCATCGCACTGTCTGAGCAGTACTGGATGTTCGGTCCCTCTTATCTCAGGCTACCCACCCTGCTAAGGCTCCTCTAACTCTGTGTCCAAGTCCCTCAATAGCAACTGCTGTGTAAGTCTTCATTGCTCCCTGCTGCAGCTCCTCAAGGTACCATATTCTACCTGCCCAACTGGACTTCCTTCAAACACAGGCAGTCAGGGTCCCCCCTCTTGGGCCTCAGTACCTGCTTCTGCTGCCCTCCGAGGTGGGGATGGTCAAAGGTCTTGGTCTCCCTTGTATTGCCTGTTGGGTATCCTTAACCAGAGAAATCCCATATTGGTCTTGGAGTATAACTATAAGGGGTATAACTGGAATTGAATCCATGTCTCCTGATTCCACGTTCTTCATTGTAGGTGAGGTTGAGAGACAATGGCTGGGGTTAATTATCTGGGTGTAGACTTCATGGATCGAGGTAGAGCCTGGCATCTAAGTCTTGAGGTTCCAGAAAGATGCTTCTGCCCAATGTAGTAAAGGAATCCTGGTTGCCAAAAGACTAAGTCAAGGCCCCCTTACAACAGAAGAAGCCCAAACCCCAGTCCCCAGTGGTGGCTTATAAGACTTCATGGTCAGTGAAACAGAGGTAGGGATTGAGACTGAGCTACTTAGGAAGAACTCAGAGTTAGCTGAAGATGGTTCAGAGGGCAAGCAGGTCAAGAATGGGCAAAAGGGAGTTCCAGACGACTTTTCCATTATCATTGCTCTTTGTAACTTGCGTTTTTCAGAGGGGTAGTGCATGGGGTGGGGAGGTCCAAGCAAGTTTAAAGGGCCTGTGGCCAGTGGGATAGGCTCAGATTTTTTGTCTCTTACCATCCTCCATCTCTTCATCTTCTTAAGTCCTAGGAGCACGTATGGTGCTTAGCTAGAGAAAAGACTCTTCTAGAGTCTATAATATTGTCCTTGGGCATCTTTGGATGATCTGGCATTCTGTATTGCTGCCTTAGCTTCTGCATTCCACCACCCTTAAAAAGCTTTGAATTGTTTCATGTCCATGTACTTTTGTCTATGCTGTCCCTTCTACAAGTTGTACCCTCCCTGTCTTTAAGACACAGCAGGAGTGTTCTCTGACTTTGTACTTTCTTGTTTTGTGTCCATGCCTCTATTGTAATAATATGTGATATTTACTGAATACTAATTACACATTAGGCACAAGCAATTTATGAGCTAAGTATTATTGTTATCTTCATATAACAGAAAAATGAAAACTGAGACTTTAAGTAAGTGAATAATTTTCCAAAGGTAATCTGTGTAAACAAAATTCAAACCCAGATGTCTGACTTCAGAACCCAAGTTTTAACCACCATGTAAGCTGTCTGCAGCTCATGCACCCATGAATTCAACCATCTTGCAAATATTCATTGAGATTTTCTTGTATACCAGAAAACTCTTGGATCTGAAAATATAGCAGAGAACAAAACAGAAAAATCGCAAAATCTCTACCTTCATGGAATTTGCATTCTATTGGAGGAGACTGACAATAAACAAATGTAATGTAATTCCAGGAAGTTGTAAGTGCAATGAAAAAAAAAAATACACAGAAGAAGAAAATAGAGGACTTCAGGGAGTTGCTATTTTAAGTGGCAGAGTGATGGAAGGCTGCTCTGAGGAGGGGATATATGAGCAGAGACCTGACTAAATGACATTATTTTCTGCACCACAAAAAATGTGATCTCTTTTTTAAAGGCAGGGCTTGGTTTTTTTATGTCTTCCCAGCATGCTTCCAGATTTATGGTACCCAAAAGATGATTGTATGATGAAAAGAGGAATATGATTATGCACATGAAACAAGGGGCTAGAAAGTCATGTCTGAAGTGGCAAGTGATTAATGAGAGCATTTTCCTGGGGGGTTAATTGAAGGAGACAGCAGTGAGCAAATTTTCCTCTTTAACTCCTTGCATTTCAAGGCCCAGTGACCTCCTGGCCAAGAAATACACGCTATACCCTCTCTCCAGTGTCTTCTGTTGCTTGCATTTTCATTGGCTAAATATATTTCAATCCACAATCCACAGTAGGGAGACTTGGTCTGCTTTCTTTTTTTTATAGGAACTTTATAAACAGGAATGATTGTATCTGTCTACTGAATATTCCTGTAACTACCTCTAGCACCAAAGATCTTGAAAGCTGAAATGATCAAAAGGGGATTGAGTTCTGAAACTGTACTTTACTTGTCCAGGTAGCACATTTGAGACTTAAGTCAGGGACACCTCAGTGATTTTATCGCCTCACACCAACTCCTAAAAGGGATCTGCTTTCATTTATGAATGGCAAATAAAGGAGAAACAAAGGCTCTTGCGTTTTCTTGGCAATTGGAAGGGAAGGGAGGGCTGGGATATTCATTCAGCTTTTCATTTATAGTCTTTGTCTTCTAGATGTTAAGATACTACAAACAAAGAACGAACTCTCTGTCCAAACCAATAGGACAGTTAAAGGTTAACTCTGCACACGGAGGCAGTTTCAGAAAAGACAGACCTAATGAAATGACACTAGGAGAAAAATAAGAGAGTGATTTGCAATTTTTATTTAATTAAACTGTTTTGCATTTCACTGTTCATGTATGAACTTCATGCTGAGCCTCTGTAGGTTCAAACAGGGTCACAAGTGAATTGGAGGGAGTCGAGGGGCCAAAAGCAGGGGCCGAAGGTAGGAAGGAGAGTGACATGCTAAACACTTGGACTGACTGCATGTGTTGAACTTTGATGTGGCAGCACCCACGTCAGACGTTGCCAATATTTAGCGAACGCACTTCTGAATCTCCTGATCGGTCTTGAAGTACACTCTTTTCCCTTCCTTTTTCTCTTTTCCAACATCTCTGCTTCACTGCCCCACATACTGAAACGTACCCACCGTCAGATGCCAGATTGGGGCTATTCTCAGGCTGTAAAATTACCCAATGTGCCATTGATTAAAACCATCACTTGGAGTCCATCCAGAAGTCAACCTCAGGGAGTTAGAAATAAGGATGTGATTCTCTTTATAGACTGGCATGTAAATTATGAATTTGCCTTTTAATGAAAGACATTTAATATTTTATTTCTTAGTCTGGCAAGATAGAATACCTTCAGGATGAGAAGTATAACTCCCCACTCCTGAAGCCATGACAGACATTCTTAATCAATCTCTGTATTCCCTTTCTTGGGTTCTGGTCTTGGCCTCAGATTAATTTACGAAACACAGCTTCAGGCAGCAGCTACCAATCAGTTGGAGTAGGATTGTAATGGAAACCTCCTTACCGTCTTTGCACTACATGGCATTCTGTTTTACCTTACCACTATATATATAACAGCAAGATCTTCTCACATGTTGTCCTATGCGTATGATATACCTTAAAAATTCTATATTTAAAATTAATAGAAGCATTGATTAAGTTAATAAGTTCAGTGAGACTGCATAGTTATCATTGTCTGGGTGAACCAGTCTTAAAATGCACCATTTAATTTACACCAGAGACCTATGTATTAGAATAGATATCAGCAAAACCTCTTTAATATTGAGGGCTATCATTTTATGGATTTTGGAAAATGCTAGCTGACCAGCTTCGGAGAGTTTGGTAAGGGAAATGGGTAACTCTAAGATACAAAAATGGTTAAAAAAAAAAAAAAAAAAGAGTGTGTGTTGAGGGGGTGGAGTGCAGAGAAAGGCACAGTGATTAAATGAAACAGTTCCTTCCCTCCCCTGAGGGCTGCCTCTCTCTCCCTCTCTCTGTTTCATACACACACACAAAAACCAAAAAAGTCATATTTAGTATTTATGACCATAAATATGCCTTGCATACGTGGACAGTCTTCACTCATCAGTTTTATTCGTGTCAAGTTGTTTTCGGGTTTTATTGGCAAAGGCAGAATGTGGGAAACTTGTAAAGGATTTTGGAATCAAAAATCTTTCTGTACCAGTCTTGGTGTGCCATTGGTGCTTGCCTGTAGAAAGTTGGGAAAATAATTTACCATATCAAAGGTTTGGTTTCTTCAGCAAAATGGCTGGCATGGTAATAATATTTATCTTTCAGGGTTTTTACGAGGATTAAACGAGTGAACTTTCCTGAGTCAACACTTTGAAACTGTCGTGTACTGAGAAATATGAGCTATTTTTGAAAAGTGGTAGGTGGAGTACTTATAAAAATGTAACACACCTAGTCAGTACCTATTGTTATTCATCAATATCATTATGACCATTTATTTTCAACTTTGAATTAAAGTTTTAAAATACAGAGCTTTCTATGTATTGCCAATATCATTTACATGCAATATCATTGACCTTAGGTAATGCTTTATAACATTTCTGCTTCCTTTTAATTTTCTGGTTTTTGATAACTTTATATACAAATCAACATAGATTCAACAGCAGCTTCTGTTAGAACTTTATCCACACGTGCGAGAAGCACCAGGGTCACCATTGGTTGGCCCACGTGTGGGAATTCAGGGAATTCAGGAAACTAAGCAGTGTCCTGTCTTCATGCTTGTCTAAAATTAAATTTGGATTTCAGCTCAGTGCTTTTGTGGTTCAGCAATAGCCAAATAAACTGCAATCAGTTTATTTAATGTTTACTCTATGCGAGTGGGTTGAATTGACTAAACACTCAAGATCTTCCCACAGAAAAACTGAGTCTCTCACTGCGCTCTTTTGCGATTATTTTTTCTTCAGCACGTTTGTTAACACAACCAGCTTTCACTGTCTCTGCTAATGAAAGCAGAGTTTAGGTGCAGATTACCAAGGTGGATGAGATCGGCTGTGAATAGTTACTTTAAGATGTAAAGCAACAGAATTGAGAAAGAGTTTTCTCAGCCTTTTAAAAGGCTCCTCGCCAAAATATTCTTTCCCTGAGAACTAAAGAGGACTGCTCCCTTGGATCTCCACCTGGGTCTTCATTTTGTCACTGATGGATCCTGACCCTACTTAAATTTATCACTGATGCCAACATTTGTTTCTAGTGACTCTTGTGGTTTGCCTGCTCGCACCCTGCCTGCACATCTTAACCACCCTGGGCCATGATCTATCTGCCTGGCTTTAGCTTGGTGCTCCCCAGAATGACCCCTGAGGCTTCATTCCAGGGGTTGGATTCCACTGTGTCCCAGTACGTGGCCAGAGAGCATTTCAGCGTTCAAGTGGGTCGTGCTCATAGCAGAAGATAAGGAAGCACCTCTGGCTTTTGTCCTCCTCTGTTGATTCCTCCTGGAAGGAAACCTTGGATGAATAGGAATAGCCAGGAGAGAAGTCACTGGTTGCCATCAGGTCTGTGTTCAGGGTCTTAGTGTCGCTTTTAAAGGAACCCAGTGTCCTGGCTGACTTCAGCCCTGGTGTTCACCTGCTCCTCCAGTGCTGGTGCTGGGCTCGTTTCACTGCACCCCACTCTGTGGAGCTTCATGAACAGAGAATGCCGCAAATAAAGGAAGCATTATTTTAGAGCATGTTTCTGGATTTTGCACTTTTCATTCTTAAGACACAGGGGAACATCAGAATGAGAAGTGGTGGAACTGTGCACTTCCATCTTCCATGCCCGTCTTCAGGGTCTTCCCTGCCTCCAGGTGCATGATGGGAATGGAGAACATCATTTCCCATGATGACGAATGGCACCCTTGAGTTCAGCTGTTCCTACTCACGCTGAGTGTGTGAATTCACAGCTCTCTTAGACAAAGAGGCAACTGATTTGGACCAGTATCTACTAATTTTTATTTTATTTTAATAAATGGGCTACTACTTACAAAGTGTACATAGATAAGTAACTACTTCCTCCTGGCACCAAAGCTAAGCATGACGATAACAATAGGAATTTGATATGAAGATTTGTGTGTATGGAGCAAACCCAAGTACAAATAGTGCAGAGGTAGAGTTCAATGTTCTGAACAGTTGGTAAATTACTTGTCATCACGTGCTGCCCAAATAGCTGGCATTGCTCTAAATTGTGAAAACAACACACACAGGTCCACAGGTCTTCTTGCTGATTCCAGAACGGGCCAAGCAGACTTCTGTGTCAGAGCTTCTTCCCTGCTCTTTCCTCCATCTGCAATACTTTTCATCCAGCTACTTTTCTGCATAGCTCCTTCTCTCCTTTTTTTTCCAAGTCTCTGTTCAACTATTATGTCAATAGATCCGCTACTTCTAAGCACCCCATATAAAATGGCATCTTCCTATCACCCCTATTCATTCTCTTTCCCTCTTACTTGGCTTATTTTTCTTCCTGGCACAGATTGCCACCTGACATATACATACATTGGTTTATTGATTTGTAACTCTTTTGTTCTTTGTTGAATTCTAAGAGTCTAGAACAGAGCCTTGCACATCATAGGCACTGAGTATTATTTGTTGAATGAGTGAATACATGCAGTCTGGAGGCTTTCTCTCTCAACCTCACAAGACAAGATTTATTTGTGGCACAGCTTCAGGTCTGGGATGTTCTTTTTAAGAAATTAATAGTAGTCATGGCTGGCTGCAATTTATTGAGTGCCTGTCATTTTCTGGTCACTTTTTGTATTATATTATTTTGTCTTTTTTTTTGGTCCCTGGGACTCAGGTCCCCAGGACCTTTGTTCTTTAGCTTGCAAGGCCTGTTTTGCCCAAGGCCATTCCCCGGTCCTTTTCCAAAATGACTGTAGGTCTGTCTCATACATACGTACATACTTACAGATAGACATGACCAGAGATTTCATACCTTTCATTTTAAAACTTTAGTCAGTCATGCATCAGGTAGTACCTATATTATTTTGTCTTTATAGGAATTCTATGATAGTAATTTTATCCCCAATTGACAAATGAGTAAAAGGTAGCTCAGAGAGGTCTAACAACCTGGCCAAGGCCATGGCTTTGGGAAGCCATGACACCAAACCATATCTTTGTGCCAAAGCCAAGACTGATGCCATTTCACCAGACTAGCTCTCAGAAGAAGAACAAGCAGAGCAAGATGCACTGATTACTGAGAAAAGCTCAGCCTAATGAGCAGTGGCTAAGTGCTAGTTTAGCTAACTGGCTAGCAAGGACCTGGCTTGGAATCCTAGCTCTGCCCCTGAAAAGAGTAAGGCATCAAGTCATCTTTCTTTGTCTCTCTCACTCTGGTTTTAAAATCAACTTTATTCAGGTATAATTAACATACAATAAAATATACCCATTTTAAGCGTACAGTTTTAATGAGTGTTGACAAATTTATGCACTTTGTAACCACCAGCACAATCAAGATATAAAACATTTTATGAAAGATATAAAATTTGTCCCTCACTCCAAAAAGTTCCCTTGTGCCCCTTCACAGTCAAATTCTCACTTCCTACCTCTCTCCCCGCAAGGCATCAGACAACTAATGCTATGCTTTGGATCTCTAGAGATTAGTATGTGTTCTCTGGAACTCCAGATCAATAGAGTCAGGCAGTATGTACGCCTTTGTACTGCTTCTACTCAGCGTGATGTTTTTAGATTCATCCATGTTGTTGTGTGTACCAGTAGTTCATTTTTTTATTGCTGAATGTGTTCTATTGTATGAAATTTATTTATTTATTCTCCTGTTGATGGACATTTGATTGTTTCCAGTTTAGGTTGTTATGAATAAAGCTGCTGTGATATTTATGTGCAAGTCTTTGTGTAAATGTAAGTTTTTATTTCTCTTGGGTAGATACTAATGGACTTACTAGGTTGTCCATGTAAACATGGTAAGTCCGTGTTGAATGTTATAAAAAACTGCCAAAATGTTTTCAAAAGTAGTTGTACCACTGAGATGTTTCTTAGTGTTAGGCTGCTCATTTGTAAAATGAAGATGTTTGACTCGATGATCTCTAAATGCCCTTCCAACATTTTGTGATTCTAGGAACAGCTGTGCTAGAATTTTGACCTTTACCTGTCTTGTGGTACTAGAATTTGTTATTCCTTCTTTTTCTTTCACATACCTTTTTGTTTGTTTGTTTGTTTTTTGGCTGCACCGCCCAGCTTGTGGGATCTTAGTTCCCCCACCAGGGACTGAACCCGCGCGCTCAGCAGTGAAAACATGGCGTCCTAACCATTGGACTGCCGGGGAATTCCCTTCTTTCACATATCTTAATTTCTATACATTTGTCTTGTTTGTTCCTGTTAGTGTTGATGATGATGATAATAATGATTAGAGAAAGCTGTCATTCTTTTTTGAGAAATTATGTGTGTCAAGCACAATGCTAAGTGTTTTACCTGAATTTTTCCGTCTAACCCTCACAATAAATATTTGCAGTAGACACTATTTTTATAATCTATCTTTGTGATGTAACTTCCCCAAATTAACAAAGTTATTAAATAGCAGAATTGGGAAGCAAAATTAGGTCTGTCTTGATCACTTCTAAATCAACTAATTTCGTAGCCTTTGCTCTGACTTGCTGGTTGCTACTTCTTCATCTTTTACATGACCCTAAGACCTGCCTGGCTGAATTCTGGACCTCCTTCACCTTCTCAATGTTGTTTACCAGTTCTTCTTCCATACCCTGGCATGACATCAGTGTTCAGTGATCCAGCAATTTTCCAGAAGGCAACAAAAAAAAGCAATTTAGAGTGAGGCAGGCTTAAGATCATCTTACTTATGTCAGCTCCATTAAGTTTTCATTAACAGTCAAATGGGGTTTCTCAAATCAGCATAATGCCAGTAAGCATTGCTTTGAAAAATGAAATGCTTAACTAGTAAGGTACCCTGTCTACATTTTGTCTGAATCTAGAGAGCCAGTCATTTCAAAGCATCATAGAGGTCATTGCCAATTTTGCGCTGGACAATTAGCAAACTCCTTCTCATCAAGTGGTGAAATTACCATGTTAGCTCTTTGCAGAAATCAGAACGTATTATTGGCTCTTCATGATTTTCTATGCAGTCATCACTAGGCATAACACGGACTCAGATATTGAGTATTATCATTTAGATTAGTAAAGTACTGTGTGAATATCCTAAGCATTTCCCACTCAATTATTTTTCAGTATATGTAGGGCAAAAGCCAAGACTGTATCAGTCTCATTCTTCGCATGCCCATATAATGCCTAAGCTATGTTATGTGGCTTGTGAGTAAACCATTTCCGGCCTCCACATTATTTATAGTGCTAATCAAACAATACCATTAACAAAAAAACACATTTATTGACTTTAAAGAGTCCTGATGGGACTTCTGAAATTGCTTTTCCTGAAGTGATCTCTGCTCTACTCTACGTCTAGAGACTTTAGGAGTTACCTCAAATCCCCACTGCCCCATGAGTCTGTTCTGACTATTTTATTTTCACTCTTCTCATTTTTTGAATTCCTAAATCATTTATACTCACCCCTGGACATTTTAAAATTTAATTATGTGTTGTATTTTATCACTTTTGTTCCACTCGTAGAGAGACTTTGTGGAATACAAGAAAGAGTATGAACACTGAATTCAGACAAATACTGGCTTTTCCATTTAAAAATGACGTGACCCTGGGCAAGCTCCATATCTTCTGTAAGACTCAATTTCCTCATCTTGAAAAGCAGATAGAAGTGCATACAAATTATGGTAATAGTAGCTGTCTCATGAGGTCCTTGCAAGCAGTAAATGATTTAATGCGTGGAAACCGGCATGTGGAAAATGCTAAACAAATGGGAGCCCCTCACCCTTTCCCCCTGTGTAAGTTTTAAATTCCCTGAGGCAGAACCAGGTCTTGTGCCTCTGGATGTACTGCATCCACTCATTCATTTAATAAAAGTTTATTTAGCACCTGCTTTGTACTAAGCAATGAACTCAGTACTGTGAATAGTCATGAACAAAACAACCTTACTTTTCCCTGTGGACTTATGCTCCCCTGATTTACGATGGTTCAACATAAGATTTTTTTTTGACTTTAAGATGATGTGAAAGCAATATGCATTCAGTAGAAATGGTACTTTGAATTTTATCTTTCCCCTGCCTAGCAATATGTGGTATGAGGCTCTCTTGTGACGCTGGGCAGGAACGGTCCCCAGCTCCCAGTCAGCCCCACGATCACAAGGGCGAACAACTGATACCCTGACAACCATCCTGGGCCCAGACACCAATCTGTGTTTCACTTAACCATACAATATCCAATAAATTACATGAGATATTCAACACTTTATTCTAAAATAGACTTTGTTTTAGATGATTTTGCCCAACTGAAGGCTCATGTAAGTGTTCTGAGCACATTTAAGGTAGGCTAGGCTAAGCCCTGACGTTCAGTAGGTGAGGTGTATTAAATGTAATTTCGACTTATGATATTTTCAACGTAGGGTGGCCTTATCAGGACATAACCTCATTGTAAGTGGAGAAGGACCTGTAGTAAATAAAACATAATTATGTGGTTTCACAAACATTTGGAACAACAAGTCCTCAATACTATTTTTTTTTTTAAGTCCTCCATACTATTAATGAAATCAAAGGTGTAAAGCAATTTATTCCTAAACTCTTGCTGGAGAATCGAAAAAACAGATTTATGATGGTGCCTCTTCTCACTCCCTGACCTTCATGTTTGTGCTCACTTCTTTTGCATTTGCCTCATAAATATTTTTAATTGACTAAACAGAGACATATTATAGACAGACTCTAGATTTTTATCTATTTTTCCAATCATGTTACAATCATAATTATTTCAAAGTATTCTATGGTAAGAAGTATCATTTTTAAGAGTCAGTGTTTCAGATATTTTATAATTATTTGGCCATTTCTGCAATATGAAGCTTCTGTTTGGCTGAATTATGAAGTCAGTACTGTCTTCATAATTATTGTCAAGTATTACTTGAGTGTTTACCATGGGTTAAGCACTGCGTTAGGTACCAAGAATAATTTGGCACTGAAGAAACATATACTTTAGATAGGAAATCAACACACATGCATTTAATTGAAAAGATAAATTGTAATACAGAACAAGTCCATTTCTAGTAAGAGGAGGCCAAGAACAACTAAAATTACTAGATAAGATACAAAACTCTTTCATAAAAGTGTTGAAGCTCTAACATGGGATAGTAAGGAATTATTTTTATTTATTTATTTATGGCTGTGTTGGGTCTTCGTTTCTGTGCGAGGGCTTTCTCTAGTTGTGGCAAGTGGGGGCTACTCTTCACCGCAGTGCGCGGGCCTCTCACTATCGCGGCCTCTCTTGTTGCGGAGCACAGGCTCCAGACGCGCAGGCTCAGTAATTGTGGCTCATGGGCCTAGTTGCTCCGCGGCATGTGGGATCTTCCCAGACCAGGGCTCGAACCCGTGTCCCCTGCATTGGCAGGCAGATTCTCAACCACTGCGCCACCAGGGAAGCCCCAGGAATTATTTTAAGAGCTATGGTTTTAGAGAGGTGAGCAGATCACTGCTTTGGCCCTGAGGACATTTGCTGATCTAGTTTAAAGTAAGCTGTCAAACATAGCTGTGGGTTTGAAGGGCTCAGCACGACGGGGAACAGAAGTGAAAGTTCAGAGCCTACAGAAACATGCCACATCCATAATCAAATCTGGTCACTGCCACAGGCGATGTTGGGCAGAGGGGTCAGCAAAAGCCAAGTGAAGTCAGAGACCTAAGTTCAACCTAAGTCAAACATCTAGGTGCTTGTTGTAGGGAGGGAAGGAAATCTAAGTGAAAAGCCGTGGACTAGACCAAGTGCTCAGACCAGAGCCAACAGGTTCAGAATGGAGAATGGGAGACAAAACTTGGATTTTTAGTTGAGGTTTGAGCAGCTGGATCTTTTAAAGCCAATGAGCCGGGCTGAACATATACAGACATTCCTCATTTTATTGTGCTTTGCTTTATTGCACTTCAAAGATACTGCATTTTTTCACAAATGGAACGTTTGTGGCAACCCTGAATCAAGCAGGCTATTGGCGCCATTTTTTCAACAGGATTTGCTCGCTTTGTGTCTCTGTGTCACATTTTGGTAATTCTCACAATATTTCAAGCTTTTTCGTCGTTATTATATTTGTTATGGTGATCTCTGATCAGTGATCTTTGATGTTTCTACTATGACTCACTGAAGGCTCGAATGATGGTAAGCAGTTTTTAGCAATAAAGTATTTTAAAATTAAGGTATGTACATTGTATTTTTAGACATAATGCTTTGCACACTTAATAGATTACAGTACAGTGTACACATAACTTTTATGTGCACTGGGAAACCAAAAAGTTCATGTGACTCCCTTCATTGTGATATTCACTTTATTGCAGTTTTCTGGAACCGAACCTGAAATATTTCTGAGGCATGCCTGTAATATAAAGCAATGATGAAGAAAAAGATTATTCAATATGTGAGGCTTGTATTGTAAACAGTGGTTGATGAAAAATTAAATTTTGGTCCTCATTTTATTCCCTTCCCCCAATTCCAGCTATACTAAAGAGTTAAATGTAAAATATCCTGTTATTATCACAAAGAAAAAAAAGAGAGAAACTTCAAAGAAACATACGTTACCATGTATTTCTGGAATAGGGAAGATTTTCTACATTTAAAAGCAATGGTAAATATCAAGAATATATTAAGAGAAGTAACTTAGTTTCTTATGTTGAAAAGCAAAAAAAAAAAAAAAAGAAAATGTATTTGTAGTAAATATAACCAAGGGTTAATATATATGTTTTCTTAAAGATTTTTTTGATGTGGAACATTTTTAAAGTCTTTATTGAATTTGTTACAATATTGCTTCTGTTTTATGTTTTGGTTTTTTGGCCACGAGGCACGTGGGATCTTAGCTCCCTGACGAGGGAGCGAACCTGCACTCCCTTCATTGGAAGGCGAAGTCTTAACCACTGGACCACCAGGGAAGTCCCCGAGGGTTAATATTTTAAAACAAAAAGAACATACTAAATCTTAATTAAAATGTTAAGATACCAATAGGTAGTAAACATGAAGAGATATTAATAAAAATAAACATAATTAGATAAACTAAAGGGATATGATAATATAATAATATTAGATAATAGTTATTGCATATTTATTATATGCTAGACACCATGTTATGTACTTTGCACATATTATTTTATTTAATCCCCACAGCCTTTTAAACTAGGTTCTATTGAGATCCCTGGTTTATAGATGAGTAAGTAGGCAGGTCAGGCCAGGTGGCTTTGTGGCTGAGTTTTCTCTCTCATTTCCTTTTGTATTTATTGAACTTAGCCTGTTGTTATTTTCATTATCTTTATCAAGGAGAGAATCAATAAATATTTATTTTTTATGATAATCTATAGGAATAGTTTTTAAAAAATTTTTATCAGAGTATAGTTGCTTTACAATGTTGTGTTAGTTTCTGCTGTACAGCAAAGGGAATCAGCTATATGTACACATATATCCCCTCTTTTTTGGATTTACTTCCCATTTAGGTCACCATAGAACATTGAGTAGAGTTCCCTGTGCTATACAGTAGGTTCTTATTAGTTATCTATTTTATACATAGTATCAATAGTGTATATATGTCAATCCCAATCTCCCAATTCATCCCAACCCCCCTTTCCCCTTTGGTATCCATGTGTTTGTTCTCTATGTCTGTGTCTCTACTTCTGCTTTGTAAATAAGATCATCTATCTCAATTTTTTCAGATTCCACATATATGTGTTAATATATGATACTTATATTTTTCTCTTTCTGACTTACTTTACTCTGTACTCTGTCTGTAGGTGCATCCACGTCTCTACAAATGACCCAATTTCATTCCTCTTTATGGCTGAGTAATATTCCATTGTATGTCTATGCCACATCTTCTTTATCCATTCCTCTTTCGATGGACATTTAGGTTGCTTCCATTTCCTGGCTATTATAAGTAGTGCTGCAATGAACATTGGGGTACATGTATCTTTTTGAATTATAGTTTTCTCTGGGTATATGCCCAGTAGTGGGATTGCTGGGTCATATGGTATTTCTATTTTTAATTTTTTAAGGAACCTCCATACTGTTCTCTATAGTGGTTGTATCAATTTACATTCCCACCAACAGTGCAAGAGGGTTCCCTTTTCTCCACACCCTCTCCAGCATTTATTGTTTCTAGATTTTTTGATGATGGCCATTCTGACCAGTGTGAGGTGATACCTCATTGTGGTTTTGATTTGCATTTCTCTAATGATTAGTGATGTTGAGCATCTTTTCATGTGTTTGTTGGCAATCTGTATGTCTTCTTTGGAGAAAAGTCTATTTAGGTGTTCCACCCATTTTTGGATTGGGTTGATTGTATTTTTGATATTGAGCTGCACGAGCTCCTTATATATTTTGGAGATTAATCCTCTGTCAGTTGTTTCATTTACAAATATTTTCTCCCATTCTGAGGGTTGTCCTTTTGTCTTGTTTAGGGTTTTCTTTGCTGTGCAAAAGCTTTTAAGTTTCATTAGGTCCCATTTGTTTATATTTATTTTTATACTCATTACTCTAGGAGGTGGGTCAGAAAAGATCTTGCTGTGATTGATGTCAAAGAGTGTTCTGCCTATGTTTTCCTCTAGGAGTTTTATAGTGTCTGGCCTTACATTGAGGTCTTTAATCCAATTTGAGTTTATTTTTGTGTATGGTGTTAGGGAGTGTTCTAATTTCATTCTTTTACACGTGGCTGTCCAAGACAAGGGGGCCCACTCTTGACACTGTCATTCAACATAGTTTTGGAAGTCCTAGCCATGGCAATCAGAGAAGAAAAAAAAATAAAAGGAATCCAAATTAGCAAAGAAAAAGTAAAACTGTCACTGTTTGCAGATGACCTGATACTATACATAGGAAATCCTAAAGATGCCACCAGAAAACTACTAGAGCTCATCAGAGAATTTAGTAAAGTTGCAGGATACAAAATTAATACATAGAAATCTCTTATATTCCTATACACTAACAATGAAAGATCAGAAATAGAAATTAAGGAAACAATCCCATTTACTATTGCAACAAAAAGAATAAAATACCTAGGAATAAACCTACCTAAGGAGGCAAAAGTCCTGTACACAGGAATAGTTTCAGACTCATCTCACTTATACAGTATTACCTTCAGCAGATTCTAGCTTATTAGAGATAGTATGAACCAATAAGGAGATATTCCAAATTACTGAATTAGAATACAATGTTATACAAAAGTCATGCTTTTCTATGTAACTTATAGGATCTGATAAAAATATTCTACATGATTTTAGGATTGGAACCTTAAAAACTTTTTGGAAACTTAGGCAAAAACGTTAGGAAACATTTTTAGAGAGGTAGTTACAGGAGAAAATTCTTGTGTGTGTGGCGCCTTTTTGTTTGTTTGTTTTTGTTTAGTTGTTTTGCTTTGTTTTTCATCTACTCTTGCCAGTTTTTAAAGCCTCGCCTCCCCCCCTTAAAAAATTACCTTTCTTTTTAGCTACTAAAGGCTAAGAGTTTGATTTTCAATTAACTTTATAGAGGTCCATATGCATTGCAAGGATTTAGTAAATGTATTTGACAGAAGATAATTTCAGAAGATTTTGTTTATTGAAGCTGACCAAAAAAAAAAAAAGAAAAAGACTTGCAACCAATTGATTCCAACATCTGTCATGTTCGGACAGATTGTTTAAACCACAGTTTGAATATAAATTGAGTTTTGGCTGGCAAACAGATTCATATTTCAGAAATGGTTTACCTCAAGAACATTTTGAGGATAAATGTTTTTTACCTTTTCCAAACATTTATGCTAATTCAAGCATGGGCAAGCTTAAAGGCAGAGGAGAAAGCTCTTGGAAAGGGAGGGATTGAAGATAGTGGTGAGAAAATCGCACCCCTATTATCCCAGCATGAAGCCTTGCATATTTGATTTCTTTTTTCCCTTCATCACTCTTATCAAATCAGTCAACCAGTCTTATAAATTCTTTCTCTACAGTGTCTCCTAAATGGTTCCTTTTCTTCCCCCATTTGCATTGCTAGTATCCCAATTTAGTCCTCGTCCCCTTAGTCCTAGGCTATTGTAATAATGTAATATTTCATTTCCTTGATTCTGGTTTCTCTTACCTTCATTCTGTCTCACACAGGCCACCAGGCACATTTTGTTAAAGGACAAGCTTCCCCATATCACTCCCCTGCACAGAATTTTTATTGCTTTCTCATGGCCTCTAAGTTTGAGCTCCTTAGCTGATATTAGAGATTTCCACATCTGATTGGTGACTCCACACATCTGGTCTAATTTGCCTGCTTTTCCAGTGTTGTTTCCAACATTCTGGGATGGTGAGACATCCCCACTTACTGCCTACTTACTACTGTCCAAGTGTATTTTACATATTCCCAGTGGCATGGTTTTGTTCAGGTAATTATCGGTCTTCTCAAATTTGGTTTCCATTTTTGTACCATATTTTAGGAAGATATAGGGTTGTCATAAAGTTTGTGTAGACTCCCTGAGCCTAGGTGTTACATTTTTCTCTCTTTTAAATAGACTTTATTTTTCAGGGAAGTTTTAGTTTCACAGCAAAATTGAGTGGAAAGTACACAGAGTTCCCATATAGCCCTTCCCCCCACACGCACAGCCTCTCCTAGTACCAACAGCGCAGAGCAGAGCCCTACACTTGTCACAACTAATAACCTACATCACCCAAAGTCCATAGTTTACACTGGGGTTCACTCTTGGTGTTGGATATTCTATACGTTTGGACCAACATATAATGGCATCTGTCTACCATTATAATAGCATACAGAATAATTTCACTGCCCTAAAATTCCTTGGTGCTCTTCTTATTCACCCTTCCCCCTCCCCGGACCACTGGCAACCACTGATCTTTTTACTGTTTCCATGGTTTTGCCATATAGTTGGCATAGTACAATATGTAGCCTTTTCAGATTGGCTTCTTTCACTGAGTAATATGCATTTAAGTTTACTTCATGTCTTTTCATGGCTTTATAACTCATTTCTTTTTACCTTTGAATAATATTCCATTGTCTGGAATGTTTATATTTATCCACACAGCTACTGAAGAATCTCTTGGTTGCTTCCAAGTTTTGGCAATAAAACTTCGATGACCATCTATATTCAGAGGAAGAGCCTTACATATTTTCAGGTATAAATAATATTTACCTCTGTTACTCCTGTCCTACATACAATGCATAGTTTTCAACTGAAAATTATGAGACACACAAAAAAAGCAAGAAAAAACCTCCACCCTTTGTCAAGAGGCAAAGCAACTACAGAACTCAGATATGACTCAGGTGTTGGAAATATCAGACAGGGAATTTAGAATTACTACAATTATTATGTGAAAGTCTCTGAAAAAAAGGTGGGTAAGAATCATAAACAGCTGGGGAATTTCTTCAGAGAGATAGAAGCTATAAGAAGGAATCAAGTCAAAATCATAGAGAAAGCCATGGTAACAGAGATGATGATTGCTTTTGATAGGGTTATCAGTAGGCTAGACACAGACAAGGAAAACATCAGTGAAGATAGGTCAATAGAAATTACTCAAAGTGAAACACAAAGAGAGAAGAGTAAGAAAATAAAATAAAAAATAGGACATCTAAGAGCTGTGGGACAATATCAAATGGTCTAACACATGTGTTAGGGAAATCTAGGAGAAATGGAGGGGAGGTGGAAGAAGAAAAACTTGAAGAGTAAGAATCACAGCAGACCTCACCAGAAACTATTCAATCCAGAAGAAATTGAAGTGACATCTTTAAAGTGTTGGGGGAAAAAAAAGAAAGCAATCCAAAATTTTTACTCAGCAAAATATCCTTAAAAAAACTAAGGAGAATTATGTACTTTTGCAGACAAACAAAAACTAAATTTATTCTCAGGATAACTGTATTACAAGAATAGTTAAAGGAAGTTCTTCAGAAGGACTATGATACCACATAGAAACTTATATCTTCAGAGAGAAAAAGAATGAGGAACATTGTGAAAATAAATGTTAAAATAAATGGTATTTTAAATTATTTTATTTTATTTTTTTTCCTCTTTTATTCTTGAATTTTATTTTATTTATTTTTTTATACAGCAGGTCCTTATTAGTTATCCATTTAATACATATTAGTGTATAGATGTCAATCCCAATCTCCCAATTCATCACCTCCCCACGCCCACCACTTTCCCCCTTGGTGTCCATACGTTTGCTGTCTGCATCTCTGTCTCAATTTCTGCCCTGCAAACCGGTTCATCTGTACCATTTTTCTAGGTTCCACATATATGCGTTAATAAAAGATATTTGTTTTTCTCTTTCTGAGTTACTTCACTCTGTATAACAGTCTCTAGATTCATCCACGTCTATACAAATGACCCAATTTCGTTCCTTTTTATGGCTGAGTAATATTCCATTGTATATATGTACCACATCTTCTTTATCCATTCCTCTGTCGATGGGCATTTAGGTTGCTTCCATGTACTATTGTAAATAGTGCTGCAATAAACGATGGGGTTCATATCCTTTGGAATTATGGTTTTCTCTGAGTATATGCCCAGTAGTAGGATTGCTGGGTCATATGGTAATTCTATTTTTAGTTTTTTAAGGAACCTCCATACTGTTCTCCATAGTGGCTGTACCAATTTACATTCCCACCAACGGTGCAAGAGGGTTCCCTTTTCTCCACACCCTCTCCAGCATTTGTTGTTTGTAGATTTTCTGATGATGCCCATTCTGACTGGTGTGAGGTGATACCTCACTGTAGTTTTGATTTGCATTTCTCTAATAATTAGTGATGTTGAGCAGCTCTTCATGTGCTTCCTGGCCATCTGTATGTCTTCTTTGGAGAAATGACTCTTTAGGTCTTCTGCCCATTTTTGGATTGGGTTGTTTGTTTTTTAATATTGAGCTTCATGAGCTGTTTATATATTTTGGAGATTAATCCTTTGTCCATTGATTCGTTTGCAAATATTTTCTCCCATTCTGAGGGTTGTCTTCTCGTCTTGTTTGTACTTTCCTTTGCTGTGTAAAAACTTTTAAGTTTCATTACGTCCCATTTGTTTATTTTTGTTTTTATTTCCATTACTCTAGGAGGTGGATCAAAAAAGATCTTGCTGTGATTGATGTCAAAGAGTGTTCTTCCTATGTTTTCCTCTAAGAGTTTTATAGTGTCCGGTCTTACATTTAGGTCTCTAATCCATTTTGAGTTTATTTTTGTGTATGGTGTTAGGGAGTGTTCTAATTTCATTCTTTTACATGTAGCTGTCCAGTTTTCCCAGCACCACTTATTGAAGAGACTGTCTTTTCTCCATTGTATACCCTTGCCTCCTTTGTCATAGATTAGTTGACCATAGGTGCATGGGTTTATCTCTGGGCTTTCTATCCTGTTCCATTGATCTATATTTCTGTCTATGTGCCAGTACCATATTGTCTTTTTTTTTTTAATAGTTATCCTTTTAATAATTTATAAGTATACAGTTCCATGGCATTAATTACATTCACAATGCTGTGTGCCCATCACTGTTTCCCCCCACACACACACACACTGTATTTTATTTTTACAAGAGATAAATAGACTGACACCAAGCATTGTAAATGGATGACCACAACAAAAGCAACAATGATTGCAATTACCAAACACGAAACACACTCATGCTATGTCATAATATTGACATTCAGTCCAGTAATCCTCCACTGTAACAGCTCCTTTACTTTGCAGTGAAAATTGATTTGTATATTCTTTGCCTGAGTCCTTGTGGGATTTTTTTTTTTAATTCAAACAGAAAGTCACAAAAATTATAATCATCCTCATCAGTTCACTCAGTCCCATGTAATTAATTTTTTTTTTCATCTTGATCTTTTGTTAGCACTTTTATGAGTTCATCAGTTTTTCATTAGAGTTTTGAAAATGCTTATTCATTCAGTTCAGCAGTACAGTCTGTTACCAGAAACCTGTACTTGTCAGAGACTTTTCCATGAATTCCTTGAAGATGGAACCCTTTTATAGGAACATATTTGCAAAAGCATCACAGTACACCCAGAACTGTCTGTAAATGAAAAAAGACTTAAAAATGACCACAGTTAAAGATTTGATGAAAGTTCATAATAATGCAATTGACAAGGAAATTTAGTTATTTCTGAGATATACATTTTAAAGTAATAACTAGAATTATGACTTATAACATTATACCAGAACATGTAAGATTTTTAGAAATTTCATGTAATGTCTGAAACATTTATATTAACATATTTCCACACAAATAACCCAAAGAAAGTTTAGTATTAGTTGTTTTGTTTGTTTCTTTGTTTTACACTGCAGGTTCTTATTAGTCATCAATTTTATACACATCAGTGCATACATGTCAATCCCAATCGCCCAATTCAGCACACCACCATCCCCACCCCACCGCGGTTTTCCCCCCTTGGTGTCCATAGGTTTGTTCTCTACATCTGTGTCTCAACTTCTGCCCTGCAAACCGGCTCATCTGTACCATTGTTCTAGGTTCCACATACATGCGTTAATATACGATATTTGTTTTTCTCTTTCTGACTTACTTCACTCTGTGTGACAGTCTCTAGATCCATCCACGTCTCAGCAAATGACTCAATTTCGTTCCTTTTTATGGCTGAGTAATATTCCATTGTATATATGTACCACCACTTCTTTATCCATTCCTCTGTCGATGGGCATTTAGGTTGCTTCCATGACCTGGCTATTGTAAATAGTGCTGCAATGAACATTGGGGTGCATGTGTCTTTTTGAATTATGGTTTTCTCTGGGTATATGCCCAGTAGTGGGATTGCTGGATCATATGGTAAATCTATTTTTAGTTTTTTAAGGAACCTCCATACTGTTCTCCATAGTGGCTGTACCAATTTACATTCCCACCAACAGTGCAAGAGGGTTCCCTTTTCTCCACACCCTCTCCAGCATTTGTTGTTTGTAGATTTTCTGATGATGCCCATTCTGACTGGTGTGAGGTGATACCTCATTGTAGTTTTGATTTGCATTTCTCTAATAATTAGTGATGTTGAGCATCTTTTCATGTGCTTCTTGGCCATCTGTGTGTCTTCTTTGGAGAAATGACTATTTAGGTCTTCTGCCCATTTTTGGATTGGGTTGCTTGTTTCTTTAATATTGAGCTGAATGAGCTGTTTATATATTTTGGAGATTAATCCTTTGTCCGTTGATTCATTTGCAAATATTTTCTCCCATTCTGAGGGTTGTCTTTTCGTCTTGTTTATGGTTTCCTTTGCTGTGCAAAAGCTTTGAAGTTTCATTAGGTCCCATTTGTTTATTTTTGTTTTTATTTCCATTACTCTAGGAGGTGGATCAAAAAAGATCTTGCTGTGATTTATGTCAAAGAGTGTTCTTCCTATGTTTTCCTCTAAGAGTTTTATAGTGTCCAGTCTTACATTTAGGTCTCTAATCCATTTTGAGTTTATTTTTGTGTATGGTGTTAGGGAGTGTTCTAATTTCATTCTTTTACATGTAGCTGTCCAGTTTTCCCAGCACCACTTATTGAAGAGACTGTCTTTTCTCCATTGTATATCTTTGCCTCCTTTGTCATAGATTAGTTGACCATATGTGTGTGGGTTTATATCTGGGCTTTCTATCTTGTTCCATTGATCTATGTTTCTGTTTTTGTGCCAGTACCATATTGTCTTGATTACTATAGCTTTGTAGTATAGTCTGAAGTCAGGGAGTCTGATTCCTCCAGCTCCGTTTTTTTCCCTCAAGACTGCTTTTGCTATTCGGGGTCTTTTGTGTCTCCATACAAATTTTAAGATGATTTGTTCTAGTTCCGTAAAAAATGCCATTGGTAATTTGATAGGGATTGCATTGAATCTGTAGATTGCTTTGGGTAGTAGAGTCATTTTCACAATGTTGATTCTTCCAATCCAAGAACATGGTATATCTCTCCATCTGTTGGTATCATCTTTAATTTCTTTCATGAGTGTCTTACAGTTTTCTGCATACAGGTCTTTTGTCTCCCTAGGTAGGTTTATTCCTAGGTATTTTATCCTTTTTGTTGCAATGGTAAATGGGAGTGTTTCCTTAATTTCTCTTTCAGATTTTTCATCATTAGTGTATAGGAATGCAAGTGATTTCTGTGCATTAACTTTGTATCCTGCAACTTTACCAAATTCATTGATGAGCTCTAGTAGTTTTCTGATGGCATCTTTAGGCTTTTCTATGTATAGTATCATGTCATCTGCAAACAGTGACGGTTTTACACCTTCTTTTCCAATTGGTATTCCTTTTATTTCTTTTTCTTCTCTGACTGCTGTGGCTAGGACTTCCAAAACTATGTTGAATAATAGCGGTGAGAGTGGACATCCTTGTCTTATTCCTGATCTTAGAGGAAATACTTTCAGTTTTTCACCATTGAGAATGATGTTTGCTGTGGGTTTTTCGTATATGGCCTTTATTATGTTGAGGTAGTTTCCCTCTATGCCTACTTTCTGGAGAGATTTTATCATAAATGGGTGTTGAATTTTGTCAAAAGCTTTTTCTGCATCTATTGAGATGATCATATGGTTTTTATTCTTCGATTTGTTAATATGGTGTATCACATTGATTGATTTGCGTATATTGAAGAATCCTTGCATCCCTGGGAAAATTCCCACTTGATCGTGGTGTATGATCCTTATTATGTGTTGTTGGATTCTGTTTGCTAGTATTTTGTTGAGGATTTTTGCATCTATATTCATCAGTGATGTTGGTCTGTAATTTTTATTTTCTTGTAGTATCTTTGTCTGGTTTTGGTATCAGGGTGATGGTGGCCTCATAGAATGAGTTTTGGAGTGTTCCTTCCTCTGCAATTTTTTGGAAGAGTTTGAGAAGGATGGGTGTTAGCTCTTCTCTAAATGTTTGATAGAATTCACCTGTGAACCCATCTGGTCCTGGACTTTTGTTTGTTGGAAGGTTTGTTTTTTTTTTTAAATAAATTTATTTATTTATTTATTTTTGTTGTGTTGGGTCTTCGTTTCTGTGCGAAGGCTTTCTCTCGTTGCAGCGAGCGGGGGCCACTCTTCGTCGCGGTGCATGGGCCTCTCAGTATCGCGGCCTCTGTTGTTGCGGAGAACAGGCTCCAGACGCACAGGCTCAGTAGTTGTGGCTCACAGGCCCAGTTGCTCTGCGGCATGTGGGATCTTCCCAGACCAGGGCTCGAACCCGTGTCCCCTGCATTGGCAGGCAGATTCTCAACCACTGCGCCACCAGGGAAGCCCCAGTTGGAAGGTTTTTAATCACAGTTTCAATTTCATTATTTGTGATTGGTCCCTTCATATTTTCTATCTCTTCCTTGTTCCGTCTTGGAAGGTTATACCTTTCTAAGAATTTGTCCATTTCTTCCAGGTTGTCCATCTTATTGGCATAGAGCTGCTTGCAGTAGTCTCTTAGGATGCTTTGTATTTCTGTGGTGTCTGTTGTAACTTCTCCTTTTTCATTTCTAATTTTAATGATTGGAGTCCCTCCCTCTTTTTCTTGATGCGTCTGGCTAATGATTGATCAATGTTGTTTATCTTCTCAAAGAACCAGCTTTTAGTTTTATTGATCTTTCCTTTTGTTTTCTTTGTTTCTATTTCATTTATTTCTGCTCTGATCTTTATGATTTCTTTCCTTCTATTAATTTGGGTTTCGTTTGTTCTTCTTTCTTTTGTTCTTTTTGGTGTAAGGGTAGATTGTTTATTTGAGATGTTTGTTGTTTCTTGACGTAGGATTGTATTGCTATAAACTTCCCTCTTAGAACTGCTTTTGCTGCATCCCATAGGTTTTGGATCGTAGTGCTTTCATTGTCATTTGTTTCTAGGTATTTTTTTATTTCATCTTTGATTTCTTCAGTGATCTCTTGGTTATTTAGTCATGTATTGTTTAGCCTCCAATGTGTTTGTGTTTTTTACGTTTTTTTCCCTGTAATTGATTTCTAAACTCATAGCGTTGTGGTCAGAAAAAATGCTTGATATGATTTCAGTTTTCTTAAATTTACTGAGGCTTGATTTGTGACCCAAGATGTGATCAGTCCTGGAGAATGTTCTGTGCACACTTGAGAAGAAACTGTAATCTGCTGTTTTTGGATGGAATGTCCTATAAATATCAATTAAATCTATCTGGTCTATGGTGTCATTTAAAGCTTCTGTTTCCTTATTAATTTTCTGTTTGGATGATCTGTTCATTGGTGTAAGTAAGGTGTTAAAGTCCCCCACTATTCCTGTGTTACTGTCGATTTCCTCTTTTACAGCTGTTAGCAGTTGCCTTATGTATTGAGGTGCTCCTATGTTGGGTGCATATATATTTATAGTTATTATATCTTCTTCTTGGATTGATCCCTTGATCATTATGTAGTGTCCTTCCTTGTCTCTTGTAATATTCTTTATTTTAAAGTCTATTTTATCTGATATGAGTATTGCTACTCCAGCTTTCTTTTGCTTTCCATTTGCATGGAATACCTTTTTCCATCCCCTCACTTTCAGTCCGTACGTGTCCCTAGGTCTGAAGTGGGTCTCTTGTAGACAGCATATAGATGGGTCTTGTTTTTGTATCCATTCAGTGAGCCTGTGTCTTTCGTTTGGAGCATTTAATCCATTCACGTTTAAGGTAATTATCGATATGTATGTCCCTATTACCATTTTCTTAATTGTTTTGGGTTTCTTATTATAGGTCCTTTTCTTCTCTTGTGTTTCCCACTTAGAGAAGTTCCTTTAGCATTTGTTGTAGAGCTGGTTTGGTGGTGCTGAATTCTCTTAGCTTTTGCCTGCTTGTAAAGCTTTTGATTTCTCCATCGAATCTGAATGAGATCCTTGCCGGGTAGAGTAATCTTGGTTGTAGGTTCTTCCCGTTCATCACTTTAAATATGTCATGCCACTCTCTTTGGGCTTGTAGAGTTTCTGCTGAGAAATCAGCTGTTAACCTTATGGGAGTTCCCTTGTATGTTATTTGTCTTTTTTCCCTTGCTGCTTTCGATAATTTTTCTTTGTCCTCAATTTTTGCCAATTTGATTACTATGTGTCTTGGCGTGTTTATCCTGTATGGGACTCGCTGCGCTTCCTGGACTTGGGTGGCTATTTCCTTTCCCATGTTAGGGAAGTTTTCAACTGTAATCTCTTCAAATATTTTCTTGGGTCCTTTCTGTCTCTCTTCTCCTTCTGGGACCCCTCTAATGCGAATGTTGGTGCATTTAATGTTGTCCCAGAGGTCTCTTAGGCTATCTTCATTTCTTTTCATTCTTTTTTCTTTATTCTGTTCCGCAGCAGTGAATTCCACCATTTTGTCTTCCCGGTCACTTATTCGTTCTTCTGTCTCAGTTATTCTGCTATTGATTCCTTTTAGTGTATTTTTCATTTTAGTTATTGAATTGTTCATCTCTGTTTGTTTGTTCTTTAATTCTTCTGGGTCTTTGTTAAACATTTCTTGCATCTTCTTGATCTTTGCCTCCATTCTTTTTCAGAGGTCCTGGATCATCTTCACTATCATTATTCTGAATTCTTTTTCTGGAAGGTTGCCTATCTCCACTTCATTTAGTTGCTTTTCTGGGGTTTTATCTTGTTCCTTCATCTGGTACATAGCCCTCTGTCTTTTCATCTTGTCTATCTTTCTTTGAATGTGGTTTTTGTTCCACAGGCTGCAGGATTGCAGTTTTTCTTGCTTCTGCTGTCTGCTCTCTGGTAGATTCTATTTTTCATTATTTTAATCACTAAGAGATCATTACTTGTCTAAAGCAAAAATAGTGGCAATTGATTCTGGGTTTATAAAAGTGAAATATGTGACAATAATTGCACAAAGAGTGAGAGGGAGGGATTGGTAACATACTGTTATAAGGTGATTGTACTACAAGTAAATTGTTACAGTTATTATTTGAAAGTAGACTCTGATTAAAGAGTAATATTTTTTAAAGTAATTTTTATTGGAGTATAGTTGATTTACAATGTTGTGTTAGTTACTGTTGTACAGCAAACTGAATCATTTATACATATACATATATCCACTCTTATTTAGATTCTATTCCCATATAGGTCATTACAGAGTATTGAGTTGAGGTCTCTCTGCTATACAGTAGGTTCTTATTAGTTATCTATTTTATATATAGTAATGTGTATATGTCAATTCCAGTCTCTCAGTTTATCCCTCTTCCTGCTTTCCCCCTTGGTAACCATAAGTTTTTTTGCTGCGTCTGTGACTCTATTTCTGTTTTGTAAATAGGTTCATTTGTACCACTTTTTTTAGATTCCATATATACACAATATCATATGATATTTGTCTTTTTCTGTCTGACTTACTTCACTCAGTATGACAATCTCTAGGTCCATCCATGTCTCTGCAAATGGCATTATTTTGTTCTTTTTTTATGCCTGAGTAATATTCCATTGTATGTATATATATATATATATATATATATATATATATATATATATACACACACACATATATATATACACATATATATATATGTATATATATATATATATATATATATATACCACATCTTCTTTATCCACTCCTCCATCAAAGGACATTTAGGTTGCTTCCATGTCCCAGATATTGTAAATAGTGCTGCAATGAACTTTAGAATACATGTATCTTTTTGAATTGTGGCTTTCTCCAAATATATGCCCAGGAGTGGGATTGCTGGATTATATGGTAGCTCTATTTTTAGTTTTTTAAGGAACCTCCATACTATTCTCCACAGTGGCTGTAGCAATTTACATTCCCACCAACAGCGTAGGAGGGTTCCCTTTTCTCCACACCCTCTCCAGCATTTATTGTTTGTAGACTTTTTGATGATGGCCATTCTGACCAGTGTGAGGTGATACCTCATTGCAGTTTTGAT
Source organism: Eschrichtius robustus (assembly GCF_028021215.1). NCBI lineage: Eukaryota > Metazoa > Chordata > Mammalia > Artiodactyla > Eschrichtiidae > Eschrichtius > Eschrichtius robustus. Next base: position 78,064,195 of record NC_090836.1, on the reverse strand, counting down.
TGCATTTCTCTGATAGTTAGTGAGGTTGAGCATGTGCCTCTTGGCCACCTGTATGTCTTCATGTGCCTCTTGGCCATCTGTATGTCTTATTTGGAGAAATATCTATTTCGATCTTCTGCACAGTTTTTGATTGGGTTTTTTTTTTTTTTTTTTTTGCTACTGAGCTGCATGAACTGTTTGTATATTTTGGAGATTAAGCCCTTGTCGGTTGTTTCATCTGCAAATCTTTTCTCCCATTCTGTAAGACCGGATACTATAATACTCTTAGAGGAAAACATAGGCAGAATGCTCTCTGACATAAATTGCAGCAAGATTGTTTTTGATCCACCTCCTAGAGTAATGAAAATAAAAACAAAAATAAACAAATGGGACCTAATTAAACTTAAAAGCTTTTGCACAGCAAAGGAAACCATAAACAATACGTAAGGAGTAATATTTTAAGCCCTAGGACAACTACCAAAAAACTTTAAAAAAGAAATGTAAATAATAATTAGATGAGAAACATCTTCTTTCTGGTCACCTCACTCTATTCAGTATAAAATTTATGTCATTCTGTCTTTTTATTTGATTTTCACTTATAGATCACTTTTTCTTTTGCAGTCTCTTTTTAGATCTATCTGCTATTGTTTCATATCATAGAGATTTTTAAGGACTAAGCACCCTAACATTACCTTTACATTCTCTACAAATGAAATGTGGACTCACATTTGAAGAAAACATAAAATAGGACAAAAACAGAGTTATATCACAATTGCATTGGAAACTACATTACTTATCTGTGTTAGAGGACATAGAAGGCAAAGAAAACTGTCTTAAACATGAAACTTGAAAATGACAATGCCAGCCTGGAGGGGCGGGTAGTCTGGGGGAGAATGGATACATGTATATGTATGGCTGAGTCACTTTGCTGTGCACTTGAAACTATCACAACATTGCTAATTGGCTATACTCCAATATAAATTAAAAAGTTAAAAAAAAAAAGAAAAATGATGATGCCAGAGGGAAAACATCTTTGCATTATTTCCGTCCTATGAGCACATGTACAAATTTGATTTGTAATATGAGCAACAGACTTTTTGAATGAGGGAAGAAATTAATATGTGCAAATGCATGATCTATGATACATCAAGGAATGGAAAAGTCACATGCTTATTCTGATAAAATAAAGAACCAACATAAAATAAGAGGTGATTTTGATAATCCCAGCCCAGAAAGAGACAAGTGCAATTCTCAAATAAGGTTTCATTTAGCCTTTCTACATCCATATGCATTGTGCCTCAATTTTTATAAAATACACATAAAGAGTAGAGCCAAAATTTGGCAATTAAATATCCAACATTCACTTATTTGTCCCTCTGGGTTGCATTATAAATAGTCTGTTGTTTTGGTGGCTGACAGGAAACATTCAACTTTAATGAAACTTGGCAAATATACATATAAGATTGGGAGTTAGACTGGATTTTAATGTAGGCTTGGTAAATTGACTTTTTTTTTTTAAACATTCTATTAATTAATTTATTTATTTATTTTTGGCTGTGTTGGGTCTTCGTTTCTGTGCGAGGGCTTTCTCTAGTTGCGGCAAGTGGGGGCCACTCTTCATCACGGTGCGCGGGCCTCTCACTATCGCGGCCTCTCTTGTTGTGGAGCACAGGCTCCAGATGCGCAGGCTCAGTAGTTGTGGCTCACGGGCCTAGTTGCTCCGTGGCATGTGGGATCCTTCCAGACAAGGGCTCGAACCCGTGTCCCCTGCATTGGCAGGCAGATTCTCAACCACTGTGCCACCAGGGAAGCCCCTAAATTGACATTCTTGAGCCTCATCTTCAAATGGTGAAAATATTTAGAGATTTCGCTGGAGTCATTAGTAAATACAGGCAGAATAACTAGCATGGAGCACAACATTCAGTAGCTGATGGGGATAAATCTTATCGTCAAGAGAACAATGTGGTGGAAATAACCTGGATTGGGAGTCTGGACACCTTTTATCTGGTCCTGATTGGAGGACTGACTTTTGAGGGATCTTTGGTGATTTCTGTCATCTCTCTGGCCTTTAATTTCCTCATCTCTAAAATGAGCAAGTTGGACTAGATCAACTAGTTAAACATTTTTATAGCAACCCAAACCTTTGTGTAAATGAAGTCTTAGACAAAAGGTCAGTGTTTCAAAGTGATAAAAGCAGAGCTGGTGGGGTTAAACCTAGCAAGTGGAGCAGGAGCCAATCTCTCGACCTCCCCTCTCACCACCTCCCAGGATTGCCCAAGCAAATCCTAGGATGTCTTGGACTCAGGAGAGCATAGGAATAGATGATTGCCAAGATGCTTGGACAAGTCTTTCTGCTCTGTTAATGTTTCTCCAGTGTATCAGACCGATGATATTTTAGTAAACAAATAGCCCATGGTGTCTCTCTCAGAATAAGCCCAAACAGTAGTCTTTATAACAAAAGTGATAGACTGATGCAATCCATTTTAACAGTTAAATACGTTTAGTGACCATTGCTCAGAACTCATTAAAGATTGAATCAATATGCCATAACAACTTGGCGCATACACACACACACACACCACACACACATATGTATGTATATATATCCAATCAGTCCCATACAATCATAGCTATCATAACTGGTAAAGTGGAGACAACATATATTTTTTTAACCTGTCACTTCATTTCCATCAGAAAGATGTCATCAGCTTCATAGAGGTCAAAACAGAATTCCCAAAGTGAATAAGGTTAATTATTAAAGTTTTTGTGGGATATCCTCAATTCTAAATCAGATTTAATTAACTGGATACTAGACTCTACTCTCACTTTATCTTCAAATAACCCTTTGTAGGAGGTGCCATTACGGTCATTTTATAGATGTGGAAAATGTAACTTCAACTTTAAAGAACATATTGAAATCACATTGGCTATTAAGTGGCAAGGCCAATATGGAAGCCCAGTTTTCTTGATTCCATATTCAGTCCTCTTATTACTAAGTCATAAGAGCCAGGGAAAATACAGACAGAACAATATACAAGCTTTCCTTTACTGAGAATGTGTTTTTACTGCTCTGCTTGAGAATTCTAAGTAGTTCAGAGATGCTCTCTGAATCATCTGATGACACACAGTTCATAAGTATTCAGGGTAGCCTGGATTTCTCAAAGGCATGATGGGTAAATAGTCTTCATGTTTCAGATTATAGTGCGAACATTTGTGCCCTGATATTAATATTTATTGATTTTTTTGAGGTTCAATGAATTGTTCTCACGATAATTCCTAAATCTTCAGAAAAACCTTGCATTCATAAATAACAAATTGTGTTATTATCCACATCTGTTCTCATTTTCTATAGGCTTAAAAAATTCTCTGTTATGGGAGCCAAAAGAAATGACTACTCACCAGTGTCTATCAAATTCTGGCTCGTTTTCTCACTTAATTCTTTATTTGCCAATGAAATGCTTATCCAAAATAAATAAGGGAGCTACCAAACTGCAGTGATTAACATGCAATGAGTCTCAGATCCCATTCACTGATGGAAATTGAGTAAAATTCAACGCTTTAGTTATACTGTTGTGATGTCGATGGCCCGATTAGGCTGATAGAACTGCAGGAGTTACTACTTTAATATCACATGAGCACATCACTAACTTGAACCATGCCAAAGCAGTATGAAAATGAGCAATTTTCATTTTTTAAAAGAGAAAATATGAACTCTTCCTGCTGCTTAAATTTGTTTCATGTGTGTGTGTTGGGATGGGGGTTGGTAACAGAGGATATGTAGAGTGCAGTTATATTTTAAATTAATAACAAGTTGCTTTCACAAAGTGTGTGTATATTTAGAAATTAAATCTAAGGTATATTTTTAAAATTAAAAAATGAGATGAATCCTTGTGTATTAAATTTTTTTGTATACTTTTGTTAGCTGCCTGAAGATCTTTTCTGGATCAGGATGCATTAGAAATAAGCAAGCAAACAAGCAAACAGATACGTGAAACACTTCTGCTTTACTATTTCCAAATTATATCTACTGACTGAAGCCCTATTAAAGAAATATTTTGAATGGATGATTTTAAAATGCTATTATCTGTTAACTCTGTGACCAAATCCCCTTTTTAAAATTTGGCACACATATTTCATTATATTTTTATTATAATTTCAAATTGTAAAATACTTTACAATTTCTAAAGCACTTGAACACTTATTAGTATTACTTCATCTTCATGTACCCTTGTAATGTGGTCAGAGCAAATATCCACCTCTTTATTTCATAGATGAGGAAAGTGGGTTTTGACACTCTAATGCTAAATGACTTCCTAGGTCAACACAAATCCATTTCCATTGTTTGTTATCTGCATGACCTTGGAAAAATTAGTACTCTATGCCTCGGTTTTGACATCTGTAAAATGGGAATAACAAGTAGGTATGTCTTGCAAGATTGTTGTGAGGAATAAATGAGATAATCCATAAAAAGTCTTAATACAGTGCTTGGAACCCAACAAACATCTATAAATACTAACTGCTGCTGCTGTTGTTTTTTTTTTTGAAAAAAACTACACAAGATAATTATACTACAGAAAAGCATTGAAACTGCTCTTATACAGTTGTCACGAATACTTGTATACTGTTAATTGTCAACATGTTTTCTTTAGATTGATTGATTTGCTCATAACTGCTTCTGGTCCCTTTACTCCTGGGGTTCGTTTTCTTTCTTGCCTATCTGTATCCTTCCGTAGTTCTTTCATGAGGGCCTGTGAGGAGTGAAGTTGTTTATATTTTGTACATTTGAGAAAAGTCACAATTTTTGCCTTCATTCCTAAATGACGTTTAGCTGCGGGGAGACTCTGTGGTTGCCAGTGAGAAAGCTGATGTCCATCTGATTGTCATTCCTCAGCTGGCCATCCATCTGTTCTCTTTGGTAGCTTTGAGGATCAGACGAAGGATCCTGTCTTTATCCTTCCTGCTCTACACTTGAACTATTATGCACTGAGGTAGGAACTTATCTTTATTTATTATGTTGATGTTAGGCTACCATTTTGAATTGGATGCTCATGGATATATTGAAGTTAGCATCACTCAAAAGATCCTTTTCCACCATTTCCTCTATTATCTTCTTCTGGAACTCCTATTAAACATATATTAGAACTTCTCATTCTATACTTCCTGTCTCTTCTCAATATTTTTCCTTCACTTAGTTTTTCAGTTAAATATTTCACCTGCATTTTGGTTGATTTTCTCAGATCTATTTTTCATGTATTCTCTCTTTAGCTATGCTTAATCTAATTTTTATTTCTAGAATTTCTACTTGGTTCTTTAAAATCTGCCTATCTTTTTCTTTTAAAAATAATCATTTACTCTTATTTACCTTATTTTCTATTCCTTTTTTTATCTCCTTGAATAATTAAACATACTCGTTTTAAGACTGCATTGTTTTCTCTGTTCTGAAGTTTCTTGGGTGTAATTTCTCCTGTTGTTTCTCCTTCTGATATTCTTCCATTTTGGCACAGTACGTTATTGTCTGTGCGCACATATGGCATGACAGTGCTGCATGGGTATCCCATGTATGCCCTAAGTCGTTGTAGAGTTTTTGTAAGGGCAATGTCATAAGTGCCTTTCTGGAGCCCTGGAGAAAATAACAGTCTCACACTGGTGTTTGCTCAGTTCTGGGCTTGGAATTTCCATTCTCTTTGGGCCATGTAGGAGTCCAGGTTCCATGCACAGTACAAACTCAAGGCTATGGAGACTGGCAGCATACTCTGTTTTTATTAAGAAATTTTCACATATTGAGGAATGGGGACGTCATTTTGGCTTATACATGAGTTAACTTGAACTTTATGCTAACTAAAACAGCATGTTTGTGGCCTATGAAACATACTTTGTACATCTGCTTTAATTACTAAAAAATGACACATTGACCAGAAGTAAAGAATGTGTATGTTGGACTTCCCTGGTGGCGCAGTGGTTAAGAATCTGCCTGCCAATGCAGGGGACATGGGTTCTAGCCCTGGTCTGGGAAGATCCCACATGCCGCGGAGCAACTAAGCCCGTGTGCCACAACTACTGAGCCTAAGCTCTAGAGCCCGTGTGCCACAACTACTGAGCCTGCGTGCTGCAACTACTGAAGCCCACACGCCTAGAGCCCACACACCACAACAAAGAGTAGCCCCCGCTTGCTGCAACTAGAGAAAACCCACATGCAGCAATGAAGACCCAACGCAGCCAAGAATAAATAAATAAGTAATTAAAATAAAAAGAATGTCCATGTTAAAAATAAAGATTAAATGCCTCCCTTCCTGGTACAGCAATGCTGGTACCCCTTTGATGAGACTCCCTTTCTAGGTGTCAAGGCAATACTGACTCACTGTGTATATGCTGGTCTTTTTTTTTTTTTTTTTTTTTTTTAAACCTTGAAGATATGTATCCCTGACTTTAATGTTTGTCCTGACAGGATATGAGACTGTGCTGGAAACCAGTCTTCCTGGGAGCAGTTTCTCAGAGTAATCTTGGGAGCTGGCTGCTGGGCTATAGTCTTCAGTTTGGCTCAAATAAAACTATTTTCTATTCTTATTATTGATTGTTTATTGATTACTTTCATTGACACAATATTAATAACGTTTCAACGTAATTATCGCTGCTGCTACAGGGTATAGGGAAAAAGTTGCTGAAAAGAAAAAAGCCGGCATAACTACAGAGAATTTAATTAGTCTATCAATGTAGCTGTCCCAGTGCTCTCTTTAGGCTTGTAGCACTTGCATTCTGATATAAAAGCACACTAAACTAATAAGGAAACAGTTTTGAATCTCACTCTTAGCAGTATAAAAACATAACAGCCCTTATCCTTAAAGAGTATAACAACATTTTCATTAGCTGTGCTACTATTAAACAGGTGGGATTAGTGATGTGCCATTAACTATTTTCATCGGGTTCTGGTAGATATTGGCCATCAACCCCATCAAACAGCTAAGGGGTAGGAAGAAATGATGGAGCTTGGCAATATAAGAACTAGATTCCTGTCTCTTTTTCACTGGTTAGAAGCTGTAAGAGCTTAGGTGTTAAATTTCTTTATTCCTTTGTTTCCTTTCCTGAAAAATGAGGATAATGAGGCCTCTTCTACAGAGTTATGGTAAGGATTAAATAAGATAATACCTGTAAAGATGCTTCACAAGCTCTAAAGCAGTGGATCTCAAAGTGAGGTCCCCGGACCAGCAGCATGGGAATCACCTGGGGGCTTATTAGAAATGCAAATTCTTGACCTACTCCAGTTCCTGGTCCTAGTGCTTTCCTGAAGTCCTACTTCTTAGGACACCCTTAAATCCCTAATAAATTCTCTCTTTTTCACTTAAGCTAGGCTCAGTGGTTTTCAGTTGGCTGCAATTAATCATCTCATTGAGTGATGGAAAACATCTGCAGGCAACTCAGCCCCTCTCCCATACGATTGTTGTGCTCATGACCATTTTTTCTGGCTGCCCAAGATCCTTTTATGTCCTGTCAACTTCATTTCCTTACCCTTTCCTCTGTAGTAAACTTGGTTGTTTGGATGCTGGATTAGATATGTGCTTATTTCTTCACCCCTCTCTCTCCATCTCTACCATCAGCACGTACCTCCCCTGACCCCTGCCACACGCTCCCCCACCTTCATGCACATGAGCTTTTTTTCTTACAGTTTGTAAAATTCCAGGTCCTGACAAGGTTCCAGTCATCCTTCTCAAACATCATTACTACAGGTTGGAATTCTTTACTCTCAAACAGTAAATTACCTTTTTAGTGGCTCATGCAGTTAAACCAAATGTAACATTCAGTGCCAAATCCTACGGTGTAAACCTTAAACATTCCAGTTTTATCTGCCTTCCTGTTCCATTGGATACCAAGACTGACACACTCCATAGCTCATCCCGTAACCACTCAAGGATGTGTGAATGATGTTTAAATACAGAATTATGGAAGTTTAGAGTTGGAAGATACCCAACTTCTTCCCATTGCAGGGGTCCCTGCTACAACCTCCCTGCTTTTTGGTCATCAAACCTCTTATACACTTTCGGTGATGGAGAGTTGTGTGTTTAATAATGAGCGTTTCCTTCTGTTAAAATAAAACCTACCTCTTTGTCACATCCAAACTCTGCCTCATGGAGCACTTCAGAGGAAAGGTACTCTCTGTGCTCTACAACAGCTTCATCTCTAAATTTTCCTTTCTTAGGGTAAACAATATCAACCACATTTGTTTTATTTTTTTTTAATTTTAGATTTATTTTTTATTGAGGCAATACTGGTTTATAACATTATATAAGTCTCATGTGTATAACATTGTATTTCTATTCCTGTATACCCTACGGTGTGCTCACCACCAGAAATTACCTCGATGCAAAAATACCTTCTCCAAGACACATTATATTAAAATTGTGAAAAGTCCTCTAAGTGTTTTTTGTTACGTGGGTTTATGGGGTTATAATCCTTAATATTCTTCTCCTGACCATGACCTTATTTCACAATGCCTTTTCTTAATGTGGCCCTTGAAAATTGAACATAATAATTGGAATGTGACCTGGATGTCCATCTCTATGGATGTATATTAGGACTGTATTTATTTTTCTAATGCTTCTGTTATGTTGTTGGCTCCTAAGATATTTTTCACATTATATTGTCAAGTTAGGACTTCTGAATTCTGTAATAGGAGTTTAAAAGAAGAAGTATAGAACTTATGTAACTACCATCACAACAATAGCATATCATTGAGAAAATTGGTCACCTTACACTTACCATATATCCATCGACTTAGCCGCAACTTACCCTCATTTCCTCCCAATTTTTACAGGCTAAGCTGACCCCCTCTTTTTTTTTTTTTTTTTTTTAAATCAAAACTAACCTCTCCACCCATGTAATTCATTCTTTTCTTTCTCCCTGGAACCTTATCTTAATTCTTTTTTATTTTCTTCTTCTATTCTCTTCTACTGGCTTTGCCACATTTACTTCTAAACTGTTTGAAATCTCTTCCATTATAAATGAAACAATCTCTCTTATACCTACTACCTTACCTCTTTCCTTTCTTTTATTACCAAGAAAGTGCATGCTACACTTACTCATCTCTCATTTATTATTTAAAATATACTTTAACTTGTCTCCCATCTCAACCACTCTACCAAAATTGTTCCTATTAAGTCTAACAATTGGTCTGACTGTGAAATTTGGAGGTCATTTGAAAGTCCTTATCTTATATGTGGTATTGGATACTGTAAATCACGTTTCCCTCTTGTAACTCTGTTTCCATGGCTTCCATGACCCAGGACCCTTGTAGTTTTCCCTGTATTTCTCTAACCATCTTTTCCTGTTTCTCTATGGATTTTTCTTCCTCCTTCTGGCCCTTAAAGCCTGGAGTGCCCACAGTAACACTGGACTAATTAAAATCTTTGGCTCCTCTCACCCGGGTCTGGGCCTCCAGTCTTCTCCCCTTCGTCTTTCCCTCCTTCCTCGCCCATCACAATCATCCTCCGTATTGCTTCCTGAGGGATCATGTGAAATGCAAGTCTGAGCCTGCTGCTTCCTGGTTGAATCTCTGCTTCAGCTCTTCATGCTTCTGTGATGAAGCCCCACTCCTTTACATGACGTAATGTCTCTACGGCTCACTCTGCTTCTCCAGGATCATCTCTCACTATTTCTTGAACTGCATTTTAGTGCCTAAGATTTTCTGCATACACCATACTAGTTTTTACTTGTGTGTCTCTCTCAGATTGTGTCCTCTGGCTGGAATAAAACCCCGCTTAGCTTGAGAGCCTATTTCACTGGGACACCGGCCTTTATCCCTTCACTCTCCATTGGATGAGTTAGATGTTACTTCTCTGTGCTTGTGTGAATATGCCTAGCACTGCGCTTTTTATGATTCTCTCTCAATTAGACTGAATATTATGAGGAGCTGGGATAAAATATTTTTCATTTTTTGGTATCTGTGTCTCCTAACAAAGGGCCTGGATGAATGATTAACCACTGTATGGTAATTTGCTATTTACATCATTCTACATTTTTATAAATATCATTCTACATTCATCTTTTATTATAGCTAGTTTTTAGTCCAACATTCCAGGCTGTCCTACTCTTTTTGTTCTCCAGTTGACCATCAAAGCTATTCATTATCTTGCCATTCTTTGTAGTACTGGCAGATTAGATATGCATGCCATCTTAGTCTCTATCCAAATCATTAACAGTAAATGTTGAATAGGATAAATCCTAGGCTAGAATTCTAGAGTAGTGAGTGGTATCCTAGCACCTAATGTCTCATTATTCTTTTCTATTTTATTTTATTTTTACAAATTGCCAGGAAGTCATCTTTGCCAAATAGCTCAGTTTCAGATGGAACTTATGCATCTGATTCCACCTACTGTCTTATGTCTCCTCCTTTACAAATATTCCATTATTTGTCTTGAGGAAATATACAATCACATCTTCTGGAATCTCATAAAACATCTTTAATGTTGATTGTAGAAAACTTTAAACTGATAAGTAATATAGAGTGCTTACAAGTGCCAGGCTCTTTTCTATGTGTTTTATATATATATTAGCTTATTTATTCCTCAGAAGAACTTTATGACGGAGGTATTATTATTTATCTATTTTACAGATAAGACACTGAATCACAGAGAGGTTAAGTAACTTGTGTAAGGTTACACAGTTAGTAAGTTATAATGCTTATCAGGCTTGGTTCTAGAAAATTCTCAAGCGTATGGTTACCACAAATTCTAACAATCACTGTCCTACCTAACATATAGTCATATCCTTCTTAGAAAGGATCATCATCTCCTTCAATACAATACACCCAATTCTCTTTGTGTGCATATCTGTGTGTGGGTGGGCAGAGTTCCTGGGTTTATAGTACCAATGATGGAAACTGTGGTGGGTGGAGAAGAAAAAAAAACCTCCTGTAATCGAATTTGTTTTTTTTTTTTTTATGAATGCATACATTTATTTTACCTTATTTGGGATATGAAAGAATGCATTATTCCATAATTCATGCACATAAAAAAGAATAAGCAAGATTGCAAAACAAATGAACATTAAACAAGAAGTTTTCAGATCACAATCGAATTAGTTTCTGATAGGATTAGGAGGGAAATGGGGATGGAAAAAGGCCCATCATTATCTTCTTTATTATTATAGTCATAACCATTATCTTCATTGTGGTAGGAAATGTTCTGTCCCTTTCCCAGTATTTCTCTCTTGGCCCACAAAAAGGAACTTGGCCCTCCTAACTATATTAGGATGATAACACGGGAGTTTCCCACCCCCAGTTTCATTCCTCCTTGCCTGGGGACGAGTGAATCATATGCCTGTGGGACCACTGGACCCAATGGAGAGTCCCGTGGGGCCTGCCCTTCTTTAATTTGAGATCTTGTCTACTCTGTATCCTAATCTTGTTGCCATGCAATAGGTGAATGAACTAGTCATGGCTTCTGCATCCTGCCCCTGGGTAGGGAACACTATTTTAGGGTGAGAGGAATACAGAATTCCTTTTGTTCATGGGTCTAAGCTGAATTTCTAAATCCAAAATTAAAGGTAGTACTATGATCCAATTGACTCATCTTTCAGTAATGAATATGTATTCAGTAGCTGCTGTGTGCCATACAGTATCCTAGGTGCTGGGGATTCCACAGTAAACAAAAGTAGCCATGACCCTGTTCCCAAGGAACTTGCATTCTAGTCAGAGGAGACAAACAAAAAAGTACATAACATGTCTGATAGTGATGAAAGATAGGAAGAAAAACAGAGCAGGTGAAAGGGAACAGAGCATGCATAGTGTGGGTGGGATGGTGCTATTTCATATGGGTGCTCAAGGAAAGTTTCTCTGCTCATGTGACATTTGAACAGAGAGTAAAGAAGTGAGACATGTGGCCACCTGGGCTAAGAGTTTTCTGTGTAGAGGGAAGAACAGATTCAAAGGCTTTGAGGTAGGCTTATGCTTGCCATTTTTCTTGAGTGCCACAGGGAGGCCATTGTGGCTGGAGCACAGTGAATGAAATAGGAGAATGTAGGAGATAAGTTAAAAGAGGACACATGAAAACAAGTTTACTGAGGTCCTTAAAAGAAAACGCAAGGAATTTGAATTTTACATTGCAAGAGATGGGAAATCAGAGAATTTTAAGTAGTAGGATAAACAAGTATTATAGCTTGTTTATTGAAAAGATGGTTCTGAATTTAGAGTGGAATATAGGCATCATGGGGAAACTGTGGACATAGAGAGGATGGTTAGGAGGTTACCGTAGTAGTTCTGCTGAGAGATGAAGGTGGCTTCATTCAGGAAGGCAGCAGTGGAGGTGGTAAGAATTGATGTATTGTGGATGTATTTTCAAGTTGGAGGCAACAGAATTGGTTGTAGATCGAGAACGGAGTTTATTATCTATGTGGTAATTAATTTATTTTACTAAATGGTTCTTGTAAAATGTATTTTGAAAATTTAAATATACATGTAATTAGATTGAGTAGTAAAATGAATCCCCATATAACCCTCACCCAGATTCCTACTTATCAGTATTCTGACACATTTGCTTTAATTATCTCCTTTTGAATCATTTTTGTATTTTCTGAGTTTTTTAAAAGTAATCTAGACATCGTATCATTTCACCCACATACACTTCTGTAAATATCTCTCAGTATCATGAACATGTTCTTACATAATGCTATAATCATACTCTAATAAAATTAATAAGAACAATTCCTCGGTATCAACTAATACCGAGATGATATTCAAATTTCCCTGAACGTTTTTTTCCTTAATTGCGATAATGTTTACTTAGAGTGAAACACACCAATCTTAAGGGTACAATACAAACACTTTTGGGGAAAAAAACCCCTGTAAAATCAATACCTTAATCTAAAATATAGGATTTTTCCATCCCCTTAGAAAGTTATCTTGCACACCCTTCTAGTCAAATCCCACTTCTATAGGCAACTACTGTTATGATTCTTATCAACATAGATTTACTTTTCCTGTTTGTGAATTTCACAGAAATGAAATCATACAATATGTATTCTTTCACGTTTGGCTTATTTTTTCAATACAATATTTTTGAGATTCATCCTAGTTGTTTACATGTAGTTCATTCTTTTTAGAATATCTAATATTTTAAAGTATTAATTTAAATTAATTAAAATATTTAAATTATTCTATTTTAGGAATATAAAATAGAAACCATTAAAAATCTTTCCATATTCTAAGTTATTTTCCATATTTCTCCAGTAAAACATGTACCACACTTTGAGAATCATTGCTCAGTATTGCCTCTCTTTGAATCATCTTGATCATGGACAATACAGTAAGTCCCCTACATACAAACGAGTTCCGTTCCGAGAGCGCATTTGTAAGTCCAATTTGTTTAAGTCCAACAAAGTTAGTCTAGGTACCCAACTAACACAATCAACTGTATAGTACTGTACTGTAATAGGTTTATAATACTTTTCATACAAATAATACATAAAAAACAAACAAGTACAAAAATAAAAACATTTTTAATCTTACAGTACAGTACCTTGAAAAGTACAGCAGTACAGTACAACAGCTGGCATATGGGGGCTGGCATCGAGTGAACAGGCAAGAAGAATTACTGACTGGAAGAGGGAGAGGAGGTGGGAGATGGTAGAGCTGAAGGATCATCACAATAGGAGACAGAGGGCAAGCTGCAATTTCACTCACTCCTGACATTGGTGGCACAGGTTCTGGTTCCTTGCTGGAACCAGAGGCACATTTGCATCTTTGAAAGTTCACAACTTGAAGATTCATATGTAGGATACTGACTGTATTGAGAAATGTCTCAAATGGAATAGCCATAGAGGTTATTTGTTGAACATCACCATAATGGGTATTATGACAAATACAAAGGTGAGTGGAACATGGTTTCTCAAAGCACTTATATGTCCATGGGGAAGCAGACATGTAAGTAATCACTTATAACAGAAAGCAGAAGTAAAAATAATATCGTGTGTAAGTATAGATGTGATGAATTTGGGGTGTTGGTGGAGTATATAGGACAGGGAATTTGGGAAGCTGCTACACAGCTAGGGAATGTCCCCCAAACTTTGAAAGAGGGCTGGACTATCTGTAGGTGGTAAATGGGGAATGGATAGTTCAGGCTGAAGGAAGGGTTTTACAAAGTCACAATGACATAAATGTGTCTGATCTTTATCCACCCAATCGGTGGGGCAAGAACCTTGAGGATTGTCTTTAACTCCACCTCTCCCTCACTCCTGTGACATCTGTCACCAAATTCTATTGGTAACACTTTACCAATCTCTTGAATCACCTACTCTCTTCTGTTCGCATTGCCACTTCCTCATTTCAAGCCCCCTTTACCTCATTTCCTCTCTCCCACACAATTGCAACTGACTTTCCACTGCTTTGCCTGCTTCTGCTCTATCTCTGTTCTAATTGCTTGTAGACACTGCCGTTAGAACTATCTTTGCCAAACCCTAAACTGATCGTGCTATTTCCCTGCTTAGAGCATTGCGTATAGAATAGGATTTACATTGCTCTGTCTGTTCCTTGGGCCCTTCAACATCTCAGCCCTCTTTCTACCCTAATGTCTGGCCTTATGCTCTCTGAGTCACCATGTATTTTACCTGTAATAAACAATTTTGCTCCCTAAATATGCCTTAATTTTCTCCTGACTCTGCATCTTTGTTGAAATGACCAATCCCAGTCTTCAAGGTTTTTCCCCCTTCTCTCTGCTTACTTGATCCTCTGAGGCCAAATTCAATGTTACTTCCTTCTGGGAAGCTTTTCTCAACCCCTACTCCAGTCAAAATTAATCACTCTTTCGACATTGCATTTGCCAGGTAGTCCACACTTTGTATCATAATGATTTATATTCGTTCCCATACCGCCACTGAACTGTAACCTCCTTGGAAAAAAAGGCCATGTTTTGGTTACTCTTGGCGTAGCAAATTGCCCTTTCCATGTCTGGCCTTCATTACTAGTGTATAAAATCATCCTCTTTAACTTATAAGGTACACTGTTTTCTAGAAGCAAACCTCAGTAAATTTTAAACTATCCTTGTCATGACATATAGTCTGACATCGTGCTGAAAATCACTGAACATGGCTAATTATATGATGAGTTATAAAAATTAGATCTTAGCATGCCCAAGCAGATAGCTAGTTTATCATTTGGGAGATTCATAGCCTTGCCTTACTTGGAGACATGTGGGAGTTTTTCTTTTTTTTGCTACACCTATTTTTGAAAAATGTTTTCCTTCATAACTTGAGGGAAGCATGTCATACTTAAGAATAAATTGTCTGACTCAGGCAAAAATACAAGATTAGGCTAAAGATATTTTCAGCATTCAGAAATAGGACACACTGAGGTCTTGGGAACTATAACATTAAATTGAGGTAGAGATATATTAAATAGACTAAAAAATAATATCTCATGATTGAGTGCATATCTAGTATCTGGCCCTATGAAATATTTAGACTGAATTAAGGTTTTCATTATAGTTTAACTGAAATAATGAACTGAATGTTGAACTAGAGATAGGTGCGTCAATCATCATGGCCCCAGTTTTGACCTGATTCATTCAGCTCCTGGGAGGTTTCTCCCTCTCTCATTAAGAGAAAATAAAAATTGAACATTATATATATGGACAATGAGACTAATAAGAAATAATTATCTATTTCAGTCATGTGACTTCATGCTCTATATGACTTTTCAAAAACATTCTTTGTTGTAACTCATGATGTGAAATGTATAAAATATTTAAAGAGGCATTGAAACTGACATCAGACACAGGTTTGTTCTTTAAAATCATATGAATTTCAGCAGATGAAGATTCTAAACCCTTTTCCATATTTATGCTGTTAAGAAATACTTATAGAATTATCACTTATACCCCCATCCCTCCTCCCCCACCAGCCCCCTAAATTCACTAGTCACATGTGATAGAAGACACTAAACAATGTAGAAGATATTTTTATTTCCACTGAAGGAATATGTATACATATTCAGAGTATATATCTTCAATCATTAAAAGTTACTTTGAACAAATAAATAACTAAAGGTACAGAAGGATATCTACAGAGGTATTCTACTCAAAAGTCAGAATTACTTTGGTTTCAGAAAAATAATGTGATTTTTTTTTGTTAATAGTAGCACAGAATCATTTATACTTTTTATAATAAAAGAAGAAATTGTGGAGTATCTCAATAATGAGCCTATATTGTATAAAAAGGAATTACATTGCAATCCATTACTTGGGTGTTCTTTATTTATAAAATGATGCTCTTGGAAATGCATTCTATCCTAATTTTTAAAATTTTCTTTTGTTTATGTACATGCAATAAAATTTTCTTCATTGTTTACTAGGAATAACAAACATATATTAAAAGCCTGATATTAAAAATATTGAGAATAAAGAGTTTTGGGGGAAGAAATGCTCAATTTTTTGGTTCTTGAAACAATAGCTATGTAAATTAAACTAATTTTTTTTTAATTTTATTTATTTATTTATTTATTTATTTATTTATTTATTTATTTATTTATTTATTTATGGCTGTGTTGGGTCTTCGTTTTTTTGTGTGTGTGTGCGAGGGCTTTCTCTAGTTGCGGCAAGTGGGGGGCCACTCTTCATCGCGGTGCGCGGGCCTCTCACTATCGCGGCCTCTCTTATTGCGGAGCACAGGCTCCAGACGTGCAGGCTCAGCAATTGTGGCTCACAGGCCTAGTCGCTCCGCGGCACGTGGGATCTTTCCAGACCAGGGCTCGAACCCGTGTCCCCTGCACTGGCAGGCAGATTCTCAACCACTGCGCCACGAGGGAAGCCCAAACTAATTTTTATAGAAAGAATATACAATAATGTAAAGTAAAGAAAAGGCAAGGTAAATTTTTTTTTACAAATTAAGTTAACACTGTGTATAAGTGAGAAGCCAGGAGGTATTATTTCTAGAAATATTGTTAGACAAGGACTAGGTAAAGAAAGTGGGAATTTTGTCCTGAGAAAGAGAGGACTAGAGAGACAAAATTTTTGATTATTTAAAATCTTCCCTGGAAAAGGACAAACAGGTCTGCTTTGGATGACACAGCCTGGCTCCTGAATGTTGCAGTTACTCAAGTCTGCCTCTTCCTGCTAACATCGGGATAGGCTGCAAATTAAGGACACACATAGTCTGGGGGAGGAAGATGGACCTACCAGGCAGGTGTCCAAGGGCTGTGAAATCACATCAAGAGTATTAATGATGGCCTTGTGCTCTATTCCAGTGTTTCTACAGAATATTATCACCAGCAGTGATGGCAACAACAATAACAGGATACTAATCCCTTTATTCTTCTAAGTACTTTATGTATTTTAAAATAAATGTAAATATGGCAATAAAGCAGCAGCCATTCTTAAATTATTTTTCCTTAGCCATTTAAAAATATCTTACTACAAGTCTCGGTAAATTTAAGAAAATTGAAATCACATCAAGCATCTTTTCTGGCCACAACGCTATGAGATTAGAAATAAATTACAGGGGAAAAAACCGTAAAACACACACACACAAGGGGGCTAAACAATACGTTACTAAATAACCAAGAGATCACTGAAGAAATCAAAGAGGAAATCCAAAAATACCTAGAGACAAATGACAACAAAAACACGATGACCCAAAACCTATGGGATGCAGCAAAAGCAGTTCTAAGAGGGAAGTATATAGCAATACAATCCTACTTCAAGAAACAAGAAAAATCTCAAATAAACAATCTAACCTTATACCTAAAGGAACTAGAGAAAGAACAACAAACAAAACCTAAAGTTAGTAGAAGGAAAGAAATCATAAGGATCAGAGCAGAAATAATGTAATAGAAACAAAGGAAACAATAGCAAAGATCAATAAAACTAAAAGCTGGTTCTTTGAGAAGATAAACAAGGTTGATAAATCTTTAGCCAGACTCATCAAGAAAAAGAGGGAGAGGACTCAAATCAATAAAATTAGAAATGAAAAAGAAGAAATACAAAGCACCCTGATAGACTACTACAAGCAACTCTATGCCAATAAAATGGACAACTTGGAAGAAATGGACAAATTCACAGAAAGGTATAACCTTCCACGACTGAACTAGGAAGAAATAGAAAATATGAACAGACCAATCACAAGTAATGAAGTTGGAACTGCGATTAAAAACCTTCCAACTGGGGCTTCCGTGGTGGCGCAGGGGTTGAGAATCTGCCTGCCAATGCAGGGGACACGGGTTCGAGCCCTGGTCTGGGAAGATCCCACATGCCGCGGAGCAACTAGGCCCGTGAGCCACAACTACTGAGCCTGCGTGTCTGGAGCCTGTGCTCCACAACAAGAGAGGCCGCGACAGTGAGAGGCCCGTGCACCGCAATGAAGAGTGGCCCCTGCTCACCGCAACTAGAGAAAGCCCTTGCACAGAAACGAAGACCCAACACGGCCAAAAATAAATAAATAAATAAATTAAACAAACAAACAAAACCTTCCAACAAACAGAAGTCTAGGACCAGATGGCTTCACAGGCGAATTCTATCAAACATTTAGAGAAGAGCTAACACCTATCCTTCTCAAACTCTTCCAAAAAATTGCAGAGGAAGGAACACTCCAAAACTCATTCTATGAGGCCACCATCACCCTGATACCAAAACCAGACAAAGATACTTCCAAAAAAAAAAAAAAATTACAGACCAATATCACTGATGAATATAGATGCAAAAATCCTCAACAAAATACTAGCAAACAGAATCCAACAACATATTAATAGGATCGTACACCATGATCAAGTGGGATTTATACAGGGATGCAAGGATTCTTTAGTATATGCAAATCAATCAGTGTGATACACCATATTAACAAATCGAAGAATAAAAACCATATGATCATCTGAATAGATGCAGAAGAAGTTTTTGACAAAATTCAACACCCATTTATGATAAAAACTCTCCAGAAAGTGGGCATAGAGGGAACTTACCTCAACATAATAAAGGCCATATACGACAAACCCCCAACAAACATCATTCTCAATGGTGAAAAACTGAAAGTATTTCCTCTGAGATCAGGAATAAGACAAGGATGTCCACTCTCACCACTATTATTCAACATAGTTTTGGAAGTCCTAGCCACAGCAATCAGAGAAGAAAAAGAAATAAAAGGAATACCAATTGTAAAAGAAGGTGTAAAACTGTCACTGTTTGCAGGTGATATGTTACTATACATAGAAAATCCTAAAGATGCCATCAGAAAACTACTAGAGCTCATCAATGAATTTGGTAAAGTTGCAGAATACAAAATTAATGCACAGAAATCTCTTGCATTCCTATACACTAACAATGAAAGATCAGAAAGAGAAATTAAGGAAATAATCCCATTCACCACTGCAACAAAAAGAATAAAATACCTAGGAATAAACCTACCTAAGGAAGTAAAAGACCTGTACTCAGAAAACTATAAGACACTGATGAAAGAACTCAAAGATGACACAAACAGATGGAGAGATATACCATGTTCTTGGATTGGAAGAATCAATATCGTGAAAATGACTATACTACCCAAAGCAATCTACAGATTCAATGCAATCCCTATCAAATTACCAATGGCAGTTTTTACAGAACTAGAACAAAGAATCCTAAAATTTGTGTAGAGACACAAAAGACCCCGAATAGCCAAAGCAATCTTGAGGGAAAAAAATGCAGCTGGTAGAATCAGATCCCCTGACTTCAGACTATACTACAAAGCTTCAGTAATCAAGACAATGTGGTACTGGCACAAAAACAGAAATATAGATCAATGGAACAGGATAGAAATCCCACAGATAAACCCACGTACCTATGGTCAACTAATCTATGACAAAGGAGGCAAGGCTATACAATGGAGAAAAGACAGTCTCTTCAATAAGTGGTCCTGGGGAAACTGGACAGATACATGTAAATGAATGAAATTAGAACACTTCTTAACACCATACACACACAAAAAAACTCAAAATGGATTAAAGTCCTGAACGTAAGACCGACACTATAAAACTGTTAGAGGAAAACATAGGAAGAACACACTTTGACATAAATCACAGCAAGATCTTTTTTGATCCACCTCCTAGAGTAATGGAAATAAAAACAAAAATAAACAAAGGGGACCTAATGAAACTTAAAAGCTTTTGCACAGCAAAGGAAACTAAACAAGACGAAAAGACACACCTCAGAATGGGAGAAAATATTTGCAAATGAATCAGTGGACAAAGGATTAATCTCCAAAATATACAGACAGCTCATGCAGCTCAATATTAAAAAAACAAACAACCCAATCCAAAAATGGGCAGAAGACCTAAATAGGCATTTCTCCAAAGAAGACACACAGATGGCCAAGAAGCACATGAAAAGATGCTCAACATCACTAATTATTAGAGAAATGCAAATCAAAACTACAATGAGGTATCACCTCACACCAGTTAGAATGGGCATCATCAGAAAATCTACAAACAACAAATGCTGGAGAGGGTGTGAAGGAAAGGGAACCCTCTTGCACTGTTGGTGGGAATGTAAATTGGTACAGCCACTATGGAGAACAGTATGGAGGTTCCTTAAAAACCTAAAAATAGAATTACCATATGATCCAGCAATCCCACTACTGGGCATATACCCAGAGGAAACCATTATTCAAAAAGACACATGCACCCCAATGTCCATTGCAGCACTATTTACAATAGCCAGGACATGGAAGCAACCTAAATGCCCATCGACAAATAGATAAAGAAGTTGTGGTACATATATACAATGGAATATCACTCAGCCGTAAAAAGGAACGAAACTGGGTCATTTGTAGAGACGTGGATGGACCTAGAGACTGTGATACAGAGTGAAGTAAGTCAGAAAGAGAAAAACAAATACTATATATTAACACATACATGTGGAATCTAGAAAAATGGTACAGATGAACCGGTTTGCAAGGCAGAAATAGAGACACAGATGTAGAGAACAAACATATGGTCTCCAAGCTGGGAAAGTGGCGGGGCAGTGGTTGTGGTGGTGGTGGTGGGATGCATTGGGAGATTGGGATTGACATGTATATACTGATGTGTATAAAATAGATAACTAATAAGAACCTGCTGTATAAAAAAATAAAATAAAATTCAAAAAAATATCTTACTACAAATACAAATATATTTTTATGTGAAAATAAAGACAATTCTAAGATACTGATGTAACTGGAATAATTCACAGTCTTTAAAACAAAGACATGGAACTTCCCTGGTGGCACAGTGGTTAAGAATCTGCCTGCCAATGCAGGGGACACGGGTTTGAGCCCTGGTTCAGGAAGATCCCACATTCTGTGGAGGAAATACGCCTGTGTGCCACAACTAGTGAGCTTGTGAGCCACAACTGCTGAGCCCACGTGCCACAACTACTGAAGCCCACGTGCTTAGGGCCCATGCTCCGCAACAAGGAGAAGCCACTGCAACGAGAAGCCCGTACACTGCAACAAAGAGTAGCCCCCGCTCACCGCAACTTGAGAAAGCCAACGTGCAGCAAAGAAGACCCAATGCAGAGAAAAATAAATAAATCAATTAAAAAACAAAAAACAAAGATATGATTTCAAAGAATAAATGGGGCTCTATTGAGACAGGTATAAATTGAGTTTCAGAAATAAGTTGAGATTTTTAATGGGCTTCATTATATTGTTCCACTGAAATTAAAAATCTGAGCAGTTCTTAACCTACAAAACAGAAAGAGACTCACAGATTTAGAAAACGAACTTATGGCTACCAAAGGGGAAAGGTGGGAGGGGGGGAGGCATATACCAGGAGGTTGAAATTAGCACGCATACCCTTCCATAGAGAAAATAGGTAATCGATAAGGGCCTACTGCATAGCACATAGAACTCGACTCAACACACTGTAATCACCAGAAAAGAATATACATGACTGTTAAGAATCTGAAAAAGAGTGTGTGTGTGTGTGAAAAAAAAAAAACAATCAAAAAAAAACCATGAAACAAAAAAAAAACAACAAAAAAAAAACTGCCATCTCAAGCATCACCCATCAAGGTTCAGAGTTTCATCAGCTTTGATCCTCTAGAAACAGGGCCACATTATGAATTCTGGTAGCCTGAAGCCTTCAGGAGCCCCTCCTCCATAAAAAAACATTAAAAATTATCTTCGAAGACTGTGTTGTTATAAAGATAAGTATAATCCAAAAAAAAAAAAAAAAAAGAACCTGAAAAAGAATATGTAGATGTCTCTCTGTAAGTGAATCAAGTGGATGTAGAGCAGAAAGAAACACGGCATTGTAAATCAGCTATACACCACTATAAAAATCAAGATAAATTACAATAAATAAATAAATAAATAAATAAATAAAAATCTGAGCAGTTCTTTAAATGCTTACCATTATTTTCTCTCCATTTCGTTTTGCCTATTAGAACTGTTGTTTTGCCATAGTGTACCCTCTTTCAAGTTAGGGTGATACATGAAACTAATACATTCTTGCCTGAATTTTGTTTGACAATGCAAGAAATACCAATGCTCTATATGTATAGAACCTGGAAGTTACATATGTATAAAAATTGTCTTTCAGAGCAAAATATTCAACAGTGGCAATGATAATAAAATAATTCACAATACTAATCTCATAGATATTTGCTGTAAATAGAAGCATATAGGAAAACATTTTAATGTATATAAATTATATTTTAATAAAAATGATATATTAAATAAAGTAATACGATACAAAAAGAAGGAAGAAAACCAAATGTTCATGGAGAGTTGGATGGAGAGCAAGGGTTAGTGGGAGATATGGTTTGAAGGCCATCACTGTTGGCTGAAGAGTTGGATTTTTCTTTACTTGTAAATGTGCCATCAAAGATGGTTTCTAAGGGGGGAAGTGAGAGGATCAGAACTATGTTCTAAGGTGATTCACCTTGCTCAGGTGTGAGGAGTAAGGAATGTGATGAGGCAATGATGAGATGCCAAAGACCTGCTGGAGAGACTAGGAATTAAGATGGTGGCAACAGGAATGAAAACGAGGTAATACATTTGAGAGATTATCACAAAGGAAAAATTCACAGGATTTAATAATAGAATTAATACAAGGAAAAAGATTAGGGAGTCAAAAAATTTAGGGCCCAGCACAGTGCCTGGCACATAGCAGATACTCTATAAATATCTGTTGAAAAAATAAACAAATGAAGGAAGTTATAATCTGAGAAATCTAGATCAGTTTGGTACTATGCAGATAAATAGGAAATGAGGAGAAGTTGGCTGGTCAAAATGATGGCTGAAATTTAATTTTAGACATGTTTTAATGAAGGTGTCTGCTGCACATAGAGATGAAAATGCAGAGTAGAGAGTTGGAACCATTGTTTTGAACATCTGGAAAGAGGTCATGGTTGGAGATAGAGATTTTAGGATGATTAATGTAGAGAAAACAGCTGAATTATGTGAATAGAGGAGATCATCTAGGGACACTTATAGAAAGAAGAGAAGAGGGCTGAGGATAGAAGCTCGGCAAGGTGCAGTGGGACTACGGCAGAGTATTGAGGAAATAGAGGCAGCAAAGGAGATTGGGCAGGAATTGTCAGGCAGGTAAGAGGAGGACAGAGTCAAGAAAGCTAAGGGGGGACAAAGGGTTTCTGAGGGATTGGTGGTCAGGTCTCATAAACTGTAAAGAAAAGATGGATAGAAGAAAAGAGAAAAAAAAAGATGGTTAAAAAAACAGACAACTATAGGAAACACAAATGGCCAATAAATATATAAACAAGTGTTTTACCTCACTGTTAATTCAAAAAACATAATGAGACACCATTTTCATTTCTCATGTTGGCAAAGATTTAGAAAAAATATATAGCATTGACTCAATTGGGCCAGACAGCACAGTCTTGTAGGAGTGAAGGGGCAAATGCATACTAGATTTCCTACAGGGTGAATACCAGCTTTGCTTATTGCAACAAAAAGTCCAGATGCTACAGCCTTCCTCTCGATCTGGAAGTCATCCTTGACTCCTCCCTTTCTGCTCCCCTTCCACACATTCTATTCCATCAACAAGTCCTGTAGATTCTACTAAATATGTTCTGAATCCATCAACTTTTCTAGATCTCCACTGTTACCCACTTTGTCCAAGCCACCATCATCTAGCTTTTGTCCTGGCAACTATTCTTGCTCCTGTTAATCCATCCATCCTCCACACAACCAGAGAGAGCGATGTTTTATTAATGTAAATTATATGCCAATTTTTCTGTTTAAAACTCTGCAATGTCTTTTTTTTTTTTTTTCAGGGACATCAGTGGTTAATGGAGTGGGGAGCTTACATGTCTGAAGCAAGATCCTAGAGCAACACCCCACCATGTGTGGTGGATGGTGGGCAGGACATGGTGGCAGTCTTCACTGGGGGCGGGGGGCTGGGCAGGGAGATTACCAATTATAGGGGAACTGACATCAGGTGGGCTCATTAGTTACCAGGGAAACCAGCAGAAGGGCACGCCCCTCCCGGCCCCTTTGATAAGAACAGTCACCAGCTGGGGCCCGGGGCAAGCACCCAGGAAGGTGAGTCAGGTGAGCAAGACACAGGAGAAGCAGGCACCGGTCGGGCAGGGGACGCACAGAGAACAAGAGAACAGCCACCTTGAGTGGCCTGACCGTATATACTCCACCCCTACATACCCTGTATAACCCTTACAATCTTGGTCTGCCTCTCTTCCGAGATATCCCTGGGGTCAGGTATGTAGAGGGGCACTGCAATCTGCAATGTCTTTTAATTGAGCTTAGAAGAAATCCCAGACTTCAAGATTTTACATTATCTGGCTCCTGCCTACCTCTTCACACTCATATTTTTTTCCTGCTGCCCTTGTTCTAACTTAAAAGCTAGCATTTGTAACTATCATTCTGAGGGTAGAGGAAGCTATGTTTCTCTTGCTACCTGCAGGTTGGTTCTCAGATTAACGTTATGGCACATTGCTCTGACCAGTTGTCACCAGATGGACCAAAGAGTCTTTTGTTTTGAATTCCAAAAGTTCTGAATTCTTTGATCAACTCCCTTTTGCTCATGCAGATGCCTCCTTGAGAGATTTCCTTACCCAAATGATTCTGCTTTCAGAGAAGCCACTCTTGTCAATTTTGAAATTTAGGACAAGGCCTAATTCTAGGTCTCTGCCTTGTGTTCATGGAACACCTCAAGCTAAATTTATATTTTCATGACTTTTCTTCCTTTTCTGGACTCTGTCTCATCTCCAAATTGTTAGTGGTTTTTGCTGTTCTCATTTGAGTAGCCACATGATTATGGGAACCTACAAACTGGGAAGAGAACTAGTTATTAAGATGGGGCATGCAGAGTTCGGAACAACTTATTAACTGCTGGGTGTGGTCCCCATGAACCTGGCAAGCTCAGACTCATAGTGCTTCTCCCGAATTTACCCTGGGGAAGAGGCTTAGCTAGCAGTTCTTTAAAGAGCCCAGGATTTGGTGCCAGGTGTTTTCCTTGTAAAACAGCTGAACGACTTTATTCAGTGCAATCAGAGTCTTGGGTTGTCTCCCACAAGGAAAAACTGATGACCCACTTTATTTAGAACTGCAGGAAACTTTCCTTGAGATCTAAAATTGTTTTGGGGGAACAAGGAAAGTACCCGGTAATTGAGTTTTGGAGAATTCTTTTTGTTGTGGTAAAATACACATAACATAAAATTTACCAGTTTGATCATTTTAAAGTGTACAATTCAGGGCCTTAAGTGCAGCCATGATATGTGAGACCATCACCACTGTCTAGTTCCAGAACATTTTCATCCTGCTAAAAGAAATTCTACACTCATTAGGAGTCACTCCCCTTTTCCCCCTGGAAACCACAAATCTACTTTCTGTCTCTGTGGATTTGCCTATTCTGGATATTTCAAATAAATGGAATATACAATGTGTGGCCTTTTGTGTCTAGATTCTTTCACTTAGCATGTTTTCAAGCTTCATATGCGTTGTAGCATGTATCAATGCTACATTCCTTTTTTTGGCTGAATAATATTCCACTACATGGGTACACCACATTTTATTTACCCATTCTTCTGTTGATGGGTATTTAGGTTGTTTCCAGCTTTAGGCTGTTGTGAGTGGTGCTGCTATGGTATTTGTGCTAAGCTTTTGTTTGCATATTTGTTTTCAATTCTTTGGAGTATCCCTAGGAGTGGTATTGTTGGATCATATGGTAATTCTATGTTTAACTTATTGAAGAAGCATGAAACCAACTTCCATAGTGGCTGAACAACCTTACAATTCCACCAGTAATGTATGAGGATGAGTTTTGGAGAATTTTAAGAGTGTTTTGGAGTGGGGGAGAGGGATAAATTAGGAGTTTGTGATTAAAATATACACACTACTATATATAAAATAGATAACCAACAAGGACCTACTGTACAGCACAGGGAAATATACTCAATATCTTATAATAACCTATAATGGAAGAGAATGTAAAACAAGAACATATATATATATATATATATATAACTGAATCACTTTGCTGTACACCTAAAACTAATACAACACTGTAAAACAACGATATTTCAATAAAAATTTTAAAATGTAAAAAAAGGAGTGTATTGTAAAGGTGTCTGTGCCTGTAAGTGAATCATTAAATGACATTTGGATGGTTGTGCAGAAAATTGCTTCATATTTTTAAAATGAGATGAATTTATCTCCTCCTTCTTGATTAAATTCTCCCTCCTGCACGGATGAGAATGGATCATGATGGCTAATTTTGAGTTGGGTTCCAGGAAGTTCTGAAAGCTGTTGTCAGGGCACCTGCGTAAAAGATGATTACATGTGTAGTGTTTTGAAATAGTCACAGCTTAGCCATGTGGAAATGTAACTTTACCTTTTCTATTACTGAACTCAGCTTTGGTGGCGCCATTTTTTCTGATGTTGAAAACTTCCTAATCTTGCCACTGAAGAGTAATATGGTCTCTTCTGGTTTAAATAGTAACAAGTAATTAAAACTTGTTAATTCCACTCGGGATTTAAACTCATTAATTCAAAGGTCAAACCACCCACTAGAATTGTTCTGGGCCTGGCTATCCCCACTGCTTCCCTCCAACCCAGGAAGGTACAAACATCATGACATTGGGGAGGTGTGGTTGGTCTACACATTCTTCTCAGGTCCTCACTACCTCTGCTTGGTCTTTTGACATGAACCTTGTCATTGCTATACCTGTCTGAACTGCACTAGCCAAGCCTTTAGGAATGTACCAGAATTTTCTGTTGATATCCTCATCCTTGCCCATGCCCTGTGGTAACAAGATGTGGACCCCTTGAACCTTTTTTTCTCAGACCCTAGGCCTCCTCCAATCCTCTGGACCACTTAGCATTTGTATCACTCTCTCAGGCCTGTAGCCGGTGGAACTCATAGTATTTGCCCATCATGCCATGGTATTTGTCATAAAATGGACTCCTTGATCTGATGTAATGCTGTTTGGGAATCCCATTTGGGTGGCTTGAGTTTTGTAAGCCCGCAAATAATAGTCTGTTTAAGACCCTGTGGATAAGAAGTCAAACTCACACCTGGAATATATGTGGTCAAGTCAAAATGAATCTGTGTTCCTTCTAGGATAGAAAAGATCCAATGAAGGCAAATTCTAGTGCTAAGTGGATTGTTGGTGTCCTTGAGGGATGTTCCTGTGTAAGGGGATCAGCATTAGTCAGTGCTGCTGGAAGGTTGGACATTAGTAGGTAGAAACCCATGATTGTGGGCCTACGTATAGCCTCTTTCTCTGCCACCATGGTTCTACGTTTACAAACCCATTTTGTCAGCCCTGGGAAAGCAGATGACAGAGGCTGGTCAACATCAGCTGGCCAAGTCATGCTCTCTATCTGATTGTTTAATGCCTCTTCCTTGGAGGACACTCTATGATTGTGATAACGTGTAATGCAAATGCAAAGATCTTCTCTCTTCAAGCCCCAAAGTCTATCCACATATGTCTATTCCAGGCCCTCTTTTCTCTGATCATCTAATATTTGTTTCTTCCAGGCTTATGACTAACCAGCTAAGCTATTTGTTGAATCCATGCACATTTAATATTAGGACACTTCTCTTTCCATATAAAGAAGATCAGATATGTTGCCTAAAGATCTGCCCACTGGGGAAGTTTTATCTCACAGACCTTACCTTCCAGACCATCACTGGATGGGGATGCAGTGTGGCCCAAGTCCATTTTCAGCTATTCTCATATACTGACCCACATTCAAGGTCATGAGATAGGTCATCCATGAACCAAGCTTGTCACTGGAAGAGGCACAAATGAGATCATGATGGGTGACACAGGTCCACCTCCTTGTATCTCTGGCCATGTCTTGGCTTTGATCCCAATATTTTCCTTCCAGCTATGATCAATTTCTTCTGGTCCTGCTCACTTTGGTATGTTGGGCAGAACCCAGCACCTAATAGGAAATTTGACTCATGGTTGCTTTGTGCTTCATGGTCATGTACTTAGTCTTTACCAGGGCCAAGTAGCACACTTAAGCAGATTTTGGAAAGGTGTATGCTGCAGATGCCATTGCCTTGTTTCAGAATTCTAAAGGTGATTCTCCTATTTTGGCTTGCCTTAACCTCCACTCTGCACCTTTCTTTAACTTTGATACATCTAATAACTTAGGGTCTGCTGAGTCAAATGGCCCAAATGGCAAGACCACTTGCATCACAGCCGTTTCCTACGCTGGCCCTCAATCAAAGTTGGCACCTTTCATGCCCGCTGGTTTATGGGTCAGAGGGGTATATAGATACCAACAGTCTTCAAAAATAAGACATGAACTTGGTTGAGGTGGGTCTATGGAGTTGAGAGCAATTTCCAGTAAGATTGATAGCCATGGGTTGTCAGCTGGTAGTACTCTCAGCACCTGAGAGTACAACTCCTTCCATCCCAAAGGAATTCTGACAGCACAGAACAGAGTTCTCTCTGTCTCAAAGCAGTGAGGCTGACAGCTGACTTATCAACAGCCACAATGGAAGTCAGAGACAGTGGGTAATACCAGAAATGTGTGAAGAAAGTAATTCCCAAATTGCTATTCGATATTCATCCATTATACTTCATGAATGAAAGTGAAATAAAAACATTTTCAAGAAAAAAAAAAAAAAGAGAATTTGCCTCCAGCAACCTCTCACTAAGGCAATTAATTCTTAAGGATGTATTTCAGGCAAAAGAAAAATGCTCTGAGATGAAGACAGGAAGAAATGAGAAACAAAGAATATGGTTAACATGTGGGTAAATCTATGTGAACATTGGCTATATAAAATAACAATAATAACGCCTTGTGGGTTTTACTTAAAATTTGACACCTCCTAGAGAAGCCAAAGTAAAGAGTAGCATGAATATAAATTTGGACAAAAACCATGCTTCAGGTACATATATTATTTCCTCTTTAAAAAAATTACAAGAACACACAAACAAAAACTACCAAATGGCATGAAAATAAACAGCTTTAAATATGGACCACTGCATAGAATTTCACATCCCCACATGTGGTTTTTGTGGTAGTTATTTAATAACAGATGCTAAAAAAATAATTAAAGACACAATGGTTAAATTGCATTTTTCTATTTTCGTTTTCCTTTTTTCCCCTTAAGAGAGAATTCTCGGAGGAGCTTCAAGATGGTGGAAGAGTAAGACGCAGAGATCATCTTCCTCCCCACAAATACATCAGAAATACATCTACATGTGGAACAACTCCTACAGAACACCTACTGAACGCTGGCAGAAGACCTCAGACCTCCCAAAAGGCAAGAAACCCCCCACGTCCCTGGGTAGGGCAAAAGAAAAAGAAAAAACAGAGACAAAAGAATACGGACGGGACCTGCACCAGTGGGAGGGAGCTGTGAAGGAGGAAAGGTTTCCACACACTAGGAAGCCCCTTCGCAGGTGGAGACTGTGGGTGGTGGAGGGGGGAAGCTTTGGAGCCACAGAGGAGAGCACAGCAACAGGGGTGCGGAGGGCAAAGTGGAGAGATTCCCATACAGAGCATCGGTGCGGACCAGCACTCACCAGCCCGAGAGGCTTGTCTGCTCACCCGCCGGGGCGGGCGGGGGCTGGGAGCTGAGGCTCGGGCTTCCGTCGGATCCCAGGGAGAGGACTGGGGTTGGCTGCGTGAACACAGCCTGAAGGGGCTAGTGTGCCACAGCTAGCCGGGAGGGAGTCCGGGAAAAAGTCCGGACCTGCCGAAGAGGCAAGAGACTTTTTCTTGCCTCTTTGTTTCCTGGTGCGCGAGGAGAGGGGATTAAGAGCACCACTTAAAGGAGCTCCAGAGATGGGCGTGAGCTGCGGCTATCAGCGTGGATCCCAGAGATGGGCATGAGATGCTAAGGCTGCTGCTGCCACCAAGAAGCCTGTGTGCAAGCACAGGTCACTATCCACACCTCCCCTCCCGGGAGCCTGTGCAGCCCACCACTGCCAGGGTCCCGTGATCCAGGGACAACTTCCCAGGGAGAACGCACGGTGCACCTCAGGCTGGTGTAATGTCATGCTGGCCTCTGCTGCCTCAGGCTCACCCCACATCCGTACTCCTCTCTTCCCCCGGCCTGAGTGAGCCAGAGCCCCCAAATCAGCTACTCCTTTAACCCCATCCTGTCTGAGCGAAGAACAGATGCCCTCAGGTGACCTACACGCAGTGGCTGGTCCAAATCCAAAATTGAAGCCAGGGAGCTGTGTGAACAAAGAAGAGAAAGGGAAATTTCCCCCAGCAGCCTCAGGAGCAGCGGATTAAATCTCCACAATCAACTGGAAGTACCCTGCATCTGTGGAATACCTGAATAGACAACGAATCATCCCAAATTGAGGAGGTGGACTTGGGAGCAACGATATCTTGGGTCACAAATCAAGCCCTGGTAAATTTAAGAAAATTGAAATCATACCAAGTATCTTTTCCGACAATAATGTTATGAGACTAGATATCAATTACAGGAAAAAATCTGTAAGAAATACAAACACATGGAGGCTAAACAACACACTACTTAATAACCAAGAGATCACTGAAGAAATCAAAGAGGAAATCAAAAAATACCTAGACACAAATGACAATGAAAACACAATGACCCAAAACCTATGGGATGCAGCAAAAGCAGTTCTAAGTGGGAATTTTATAGCTATACAAGCCTACCTTAAGAAACAAGAAACATGTCAAATAAACAACCTAACCTGACAACTAAAGCAATTAGAGAAAGAAGAACCAAAAAACCCCAAAGTTAGCAGAAGGAAAGAAATCATAAAGATCAGATCAGAAATAAATGAAAAAGAAATGAAGGAAACGATAGCAAAGATCAATAAAACTAAAAGCTGGTTCTTTGAGAAGATAAACAAAATTGATAAACCATTAGCCAGACTTATAAAGAAAAAAAGGGAGAAGACTCAAATCAATAGAATTAGAAATGAAAAAGGAGAAGTAACAACTGACATTGCAGAAATATAAACGATCACGAGAGATTACTACAAGCAACTCTATGCCAATAAAATGGACAACCTGGAAGAAATGGACAAATTCTTAGAAATGCACAACCTTCCGAGACTGAACCAGGAAGAAATAGAAAATATGAACAGACCAATCACAAGCACTGAAATTGAAACTGTGATTAAAAATCTTCCAACAAACAAAAGCCCAGGACCAGATGGCTTCACAGGCGAACTCTATCAAACATTTAGAGAAGAGCTAACACCCATCCTTCTCAAACTCTTCCAAAAAATTGCACAGGAAGGAACACTCCCAAACTCATTCTACGAGGCCACCATCACTCTGATACCAAAACCAGACAAAGATGTCACAAAGAAAGAAAACTACAGGCCAATAACACTGGTGAACATAGATGCAAAAATCCTCAACAAAATACTAGCAGATAGAATCCAACAGCACATTAAAAGGATCATACACTATGATCAAGTGGGGTTTATCCCAAGGAATGCAAGGATTCTTCAATATACGCAAATCAATCAACATGATACACCATATTAACAAATTGAAGGAGAAAAACCATATGATCATCTCAATAGATGCAGAGAAAGCTTTCAACAAAATTCAACACCCATTTATGATAAAAACCCTCCAGAAAGTAGGCATAGAGGGAACTTTCCTCAACATAATAAAGGCCATATATGACAAACCCACAGCCAACATTGTCCTCAGTGGTGAAAAACTGAAACCATTTCCACTAAGATCAGGAACAAGACAAGGTTGCCCACTCTCACCACTATTATTCAACATAGTTTTGGAAGTTTTAGCCACAGAAATCAGAGAAGAAAAAGAAATAAAAGGAATCCAAATCGGAAAAGAAGAAGTGAAGCTGTCACTGTTTGCAGATGACATGATACTATACATAGAGAATCCTAAAGATGCTACCAGAAAACTACTAGAGCTAATCAATGAATTTGGTAAAGTAGCA
Source organism: Eschrichtius robustus (assembly GCF_028021215.1). Classification (NCBI taxonomy): domain Eukaryota; kingdom Metazoa; phylum Chordata; class Mammalia; order Artiodactyla; family Eschrichtiidae; genus Eschrichtius; species Eschrichtius robustus. Next base: position 78,031,878 of record NC_090836.1, on the reverse strand, counting down.
GGATACAAAATTAATGCACAGAAATCTCTTGCATTCCTATACACTAATGATGAAAAATCTGAAAGTGAAATTAAGAAAACACTCCCATTTACCATTGCAAGAAAAGGAATAAAATATCTAGGAATAAACCTACCTAAGGAGACAAAAGACCTGTATGCAGAAAATTATAAGATACTGATGAAAGAAATTAAAGATGATACAAACAGATGGAGAGATATACCATGTTCTTGGATTGGAAGAATCAACATTGTGAAAATGACTCTACTACCCAAAGCAATATACAGATTCAATGCAATCCCTATCAAACTACCACTGGCATTTTTCACAGAACTAGAACAAAAAATTTCACAATTTGTATGGAAACACAAAAGACCCCGAATAGCCAAAGCAATATTGTGAAAGAAAAACGGAGCTGGAGGAGTCAGGCTCCCTGACTTCAGACTAAACCACAAAGCTACAGTAATCAAGACAGTATGTTACTGGCACAAAAACAGAAATATAGATCAATAGAACAGGATAGAAAGCCCAGAGATAAACCCACGCACATATGGTCACCTTATCTTTGATAAAGGAGGCAAGAATATACAGTGGAGAAAAGACAGTCTCTTCAATAAGTGGTTCTGGGAAAACTGGACAGCTACATGTAAAAGAATGAAATTAGAACACTCCCAAACACCATACACAAAAATAAACTCAAAATGGATTAAAGACCTAAATGTAAGGCCAGACACTATAAAACTCTTAGAGGAAAACATAGGCAGAACACTCTATGACATAAATCACAGCAAGATCCTTTTTGACCCACCTCCAACACAAATGGAAATAAAGACAAAAATAAATAAATGGGGCCTAATGAGACTTAAACGCTTTTGCACAGCAAAGGAAACCATAAACAAGATGAAAAGACTACCCTTCGAATGGGAGAAAATATTTGCAAATGAAGCAACTGACAAAGGATTAATCTCCAAAACATACAAGCAAATCATGCAGCTCAATATCAAAAAAACAAAGAACCCAATCCAAAAATGGGGAGAAGACCTAAATAGACATTTCTCCAAAGAAGATATACAGATTGCCAAGAAACACATGAAAGAATGCTCAACATCATTAATCATTAGAGAAAGGCAAATCAAAACTACAATGAGATATCATCTCACACTGGTCTGAATGGCCATCATCAAAAAATCTACAAACAATAAATGCTGGAGAGGGTGTGGAGAAAAGGGAACCCTCTTGCACTGTTGGTGGGAATGTAAATTGATACAGCCACTATAGAGAATAGTATGGAGGTGCCTTAAAAAACTAAAAATAGAACTACCATATGACCCAGCAATCCCACTACTGGGCATATATCCTGAGAAAACGATAATTCAAAAAGAGTCATGTACCAAAATGTTCATTGCAGCTCTATTTACAATAGCCAGGACATGGAAGCAACCTAAGTGTCCATCAACAGATGAATGGATAAAGAAGATGTGGCACATATATACAATGGAATATTACTCAGCCATAAAAGGGAAGGAAACTGAGTTATTTGTAGTGAGGTGGATGGACCTAGAGACTGTCATACAGAGTGAAGTAAGTCAGAAAGAGAAAAACAAATACTGTATGCTAACACATATATATGGAATCTAAAAAAAAAGAAAAAGAAAAGAAAAGAAAATGGTCAGAAGAACCTAGGGGCAAGACGGGAATAAAGATGCAGACCTACTAGAGAATGGACTTGAGGATATGGGGAGGGGGAAGGGTAAGCTGGGACAAAGTGAGAGAGTGTCATGGACATATATCCACTACCAAACGTAAAATAGATAGCTAGTGGGAAGCAGCCGCATAGCACAGGGAGATCAGCTTGGTGCTTTGTGACCACCTATAGGGGTGGGATAGGGAGGGTGGGAGGGAGATGCAAGAGGGAAGAGATATGGGGACATATGTATATGTATAACTGATTCACTTTGTTATAAAGCAGAAACTGACACTCCATTGTAAAGCAATTATACTCTAATAAAGACGTTAAAAAAAAAGATAATTCTCAACCACTTGTCTAGTATATATTGATTGAAACCATTTGGAAATTACTCCATCTGTCAGTGAAATGCAAACACCTCTGTAGTGAAACCAAGCAGCTGTTTAAATGCTCAAAGCTTTACTAGACAAAGAAATCCTCTTCCTTAACACTGGCTCTGTTTATACTATTCCAAAACAACAACTCATTTAGGGAAAAATCCAGTATTTCCAGGTGTATAAACACAACCATTATTTATAAGGTGATTTATAAGAAGACCGAGACTAACCACTTCCCAGTTGAGGAACTGCTTAGCACTAGAATTCGTAGAGTTAGACTCCTCTGCGTGTGTGTGTGTGTGTGTGTGTGTGTGTGTATGTGTGTGTATTTGGTGGATTCAGAATTATTTGTATTTGTGGGCTACATTTAAAATTCACAATAGCTCAGGCACCCTTAATTGCACAAAATCCACAAACAAGCTTGGAATAAATAAAAGTCTTACAAGCAGTAGACTTGTAAATTATAAATTATAATTTATAATTCTTAACAGCCTATTTATACCATACAGGAATTTGCAAATATTTTCCATTTAAACAAAGACATACCTTCGTCATATATTCTTAGTTATTCCCTCATTAACTAAGGAGGAAATTGAGTAGCATGTAGCCTCTGGACTCTGACGGCCTGGGTTTGAATACCAGCTCCACTGATGACTGCCTATGTAGCACTGAGCAAGGTATTTCTCCTAGCTAAGCCTCGGTTTTCACACCTGTCAAATGGCAAAAATAATATATCTCACAGAGTAATTGTGAGGACTAAAAGAATTTAAAATGTGTAAAAGTGAATTTGTAAGAATTTAAAAATGTAAATCACTTGATGCAATGCTTGTCACACAGCACTTAATACAAGTTACATATTATTTTAAATCATGAAGCCTTTTGCTGGGTTTAATATTGATGATCCTCAATTAATTTTCACCTCTTGTCACTTTTGGCAATAAATGATTATTCACATAGAACTTCTTGAAATGAAAACTGCTGCCAATCACTGTCTCATTCAAATAACAACTAGGTAATTCAACAATCAATTATTTTTAATTAGTTGTGACTATACTTTACAGTTAATGTATACCTGCAGGGAGCTTGGGAGGCTGAGCTGTTTAAAAGCAGTCACTCACAAAAGGTACAAACTTTTAGTTATATGATAAATAAGTACTAGGGATGTAACGTAGTACTAGGATGTAACGTACCATGATAAATATACTTGGCACTGCTGTATGTTATATCTGAAAGTTGTTAGAGAGTAAATCCTGAGTTTTTATCACAAGGAAAAAAATTTTCTATTTCTTTAATTTTGTATTGACACGAGATGATGGCTGTTCACTAAACTTATTGTGGTGATCATTTCATGATGTAAGTAAGACAAATCATTATGCTTCCATCTTGAATTTAACCAGTGCTGTGTATCAATTACATCTCAATACAGCTGGAAGATAGATAGATAGATAGATAGATAGATAGATAGATAGATAGATAGATAGATAGATAGAAAGAAGATAGATAGATAGATAGATAGATAGATAGATAGATAGATAGATAGATAAAACCAGCCATTTCACAGTAGCTATCAGTTGGGTCCTGGCAGGAAACAGGTGACATATTCAAACTGAGTATGGAGAAGAGTTTAGTAAAGAACTATTTACAAAGTTGTGGGCAGGTTTAGGGGGAAAAGAGTGATAATGAAGTGCCCTAGAGTTCATAAATGTGGGAGAGCGGTTACCACTTCTAAGTCTGAATGTGCAGGGGGAGGACGTGGCCTCAGGAACGTAGCGTGGATAGCTGTTCAGAGAGGACCTCCCGACAGGGGCTGTCACCTTTGGTATTGAGATATAGCTAATGCTGCTCTGGGAAGGAGTTGGGAGTAAATACAGCAGCCTCATTCTCTTTCTGCCCTTTTAACCCCCTCCCATTGCTTCCAACTGGCCAGACCTAACTTGAGAAGTCTGAGGTCAAGAGAGCCTGCTCATGAAGTCCATGCAGGCCAGTTTTCTACAGACCAGAATCTTGAAGAGTAGATTTGGAAGAACAAACAGAAAGCAGCCAGTATCATCATTACTGAAGCTGTCCCATAGCTGATGAGGGAACTGTTAAAATTGACTTTGAACACAAGCCCAGCCCTTGTGCTCAACTAGAAGGTGCAGAACTCTGGACTTACTAGACATGCATGCAAAGTGGTTCCATGAGGAAAATCCTGGCTCGCTTGCAGGTCGTTTTCATGTGGAGACAGGGTAGACTTTTACCAGGCAAAGGTACTACTAGGCTTTGTGAACTTCAATCCATTAAGTCCCCAGATAAGAAAACCAATTTGATCCAAAGCTAGGGATTTCGTGTCTAGATGAGAAAAGCCAGACGGTAAGCCCACAGTGAGTAAATCAGTAAGTGCTCTGATGATCACAATTTGGGGTTGCACAGTTTACTTGATTGCTGAGATGGGTTCTATGGTAGGTACTGTACTTTGTGTCCTCCAGCCCCATAGAGTCTTGTGATGCCCTGAAGCCCCAGCGTTGGGAGAGACCCTGAGCCAGAACAACCCAGCTAAGATGCTCCTGGTTTCCTGACTCTCAGACACTGTATGAGGTGATAAGGTTTGTTGTTATTCAGCAATGAACAACTCCTACAATAACATACAAAACATTTTGTAAAGGTCAAAGGCATTCATTGTAAACTGATCAAGGGGTGGTCTTAAAAGCAGAGTGAGTATGAAACCTAGGAGAAAGGAAGCAGATTGGCTGGGAAAAGTAGACTTAGCTGTAACGGACAACTAGAGTAAGGCAAAACCAACTAGATGTTCAAGTAACATATAGCTACTAACAGAGAGACAAAGACACAGTCATTTTCTGAGCATTTACCCTGTATATTATTTACTCTTTGCAAAAATTCTGCGGTTCTGTGATACACATTGCTATCTTTATTTTACAGGGGAAGACACTCAGGGTCAAGAGTAGAAACACGTGCTTCAGAGTCACACAGACAAGAGATAATAGAGCTCGGATTAGAACCCAAGCAAGTCTGACTCCAAAGTTCACTTTCTCTCTGTGCTTCTGTGTGCAGGAGTAAAGAAAAGGAATATTGAACAAGGGAGGTCATATTGGGAGATAAAATAAGATAACAAAACTGTCACGGGAAAATTCTTCAGTCTTTTGGAAGGAGTGGGGGAAACTGCCTGTGGTGAAAACAAAACTAAACCCAGCAAAAACATATGGCTGATTAAAAGGAGGAAGCTCACTAGAGAACAGAAGATATTTTGGGTGATAATAGAGCTTAGAGTGAAAGAAGCCCCATCTGTAGTCATCTCTTCAAGGCCAGATCTAAATATGCAGAATGTGGGTAGCTCCGCCCCCACCCCAAGGGGTACACCAGGGAAAAGCACACCACCTAGAGTAACGTGTAAACACACGAGCACAGCAGAGACAGCACTCCCTGGCTGTGAGCAGATGGGGAGGAGGGCAGGTCTCGGAAAGTTCTCCAGCAGGAAAGTGAAAGAAGGTAAAGAACATTTTGCCAAGAATGTGCCACGTGGTGCCATCATTTTCTATTTCTGAGTGTTTGTTGGTACTGTCCAGCTGACACAAAAGCCACAGTGGGTACAAATTTAAGATGACATATTCTTGTTTTACTGGGGTTGGTGAAAGAGGATGCTGTGGGAAATAGATTTGGGGACCTTAACTCTGAGGGGAAATGGTTAAGCTACCTGATATTTTGAGTAAAGTGGTTAAACAGGAAAGTCTGAGAGCTAATTCTACTAGAATAGTGGTGGGGTATTCCATAGCAAGTGTTATGACTCCACTTTTCGACCCAAAGGCGAATCTGTTTTACACCCCAGTAGAAATGGAACATCAGCCCTGACCCACTGAACAAAATGGCACATCAACTTCTCTGCCACTTCAGAGGAACAGAAAGCAGAGAGAGAAAATACACAACAGTCGTCTTAGAGAGACACAGTGCACGCTGTAGCAAAGCCCAGCCACTCTTGCTGTGGTTTGTAAGCTCAGGCCCTCAGCAATTTTGCTTTATTTGTTTGGCCTTAGTGATACTATCTTCACCTGGGTTCCCATGAGAAAGCAGAGTCTGAGACTAACTTTTATGAAGTTAGTTTACTAGAGGACGTCATCTCAGGGGGTCATGAGTGAAGACTGGGAAGATTGAAATGGGAGAGGAGGGATTGCCAAAATAAGGATGCATCTTCGAGTAGGTCATAGCTGTGGGTGACAAAGGCTTGGTTCCATTGTGACTCTCTGAGGATCATGTAGAATGCACCTCTGAATTGTCAGGAGGATGGGGCAGAACAGCAGGCCTTTACCCACTGTTTCCAATTCTGCATTGACCCAAGGGTTACCCCGTAGGATGCCGATCTTCCAGCTTTAGGCATGCATGGGTACCAGTCAGGGCTCCACAGGCATCTGATGTCAGGTGTCAGACAAGTCCAAGCACAGAAAGCAAGAGAACTGGGTACAGCTGGGGCAAGGTGGTGACAGGTTTTACCTTCCCAAAAGGTGACTGTGGCCACTGCGATGGAGTAAAAGATTTGAGGTGTAGCTCAAGAAATACTTAATACAAATATCTTAAAAATTTGCTTAAGATAAAAAAATTTGAAAACAACGCAGAGGCTGTAATTCAAGAAAACACTGCCCTGCTTGTGTAGGACATGGATGCAGGACACACAAATACTGAGCAGAAGATGAAATGAGACATTTTTAAATTGAACTATTCCTTTGATTATTGCCATAGCTTTACTAATTCCTCTGCAGGAGCAAAAGTGGGAATTACTCTGAATTTCCCATTACTTATTATTTGTCATTTGTTTTATGTAAGTGTATTTAAATAAATTGTTGAATTATTCTTATGTAGTTCTCATCCTGTTGAGTGGGCTCAGTAGTTTTCATCAAATTTTTTTTGGGGGGTTCTTTTAAGTCTTGTGTCTCCCTCCAATACCACAATGTATACACACACATGCATAGATTTTTTTTGTAGATAATTGGAAGGTAGCGCTCAGGTAGACCACCAGAGTCAAGATTTCAGTGCCTTGAGAGAGCAAACTCAGATAAGCATCATTCTTTTACAGACTGAGTTTTCAGTCTGTGTGTGCTTCAAGTTATAACAACTACTGTGACAGTTTCCTGCAAAAGCATTGCTGACCTGTGATGACATTAAATCATATCAGGTGACCTCCTCAATTCAGAACAAATGCCATTCAAGAGTAAGCTTAGGAAATCCCACTACCAGGCATATACCCAGAGAAAACCATAATTCAAAAAGACACATGCACCCCAATGTTCATTGCAGCACTATATACAATAGCCAGGTCATGGAAGCAACCTAAATGCCCATCGACAGACGAATGGATAAAGAAGATGTGGTACATATATACAGTAGAATATTACTCAGCTGTAAAAAGGAACAAAATTGGGTCATTTGTAGAGATGTGGATGGACCTAGAGACTGTCATACAGAGTGAAGTAAGTCAGAAAGAGAAAAACAAATATCGTATATTAATGCATATATGTGGAATCTAGAAAAATGGTATAAATGAACCAGTGTGCAAGGCAGAAACAGAGGCACAGATGTAGAGAACAAACGTATGGACACAAAGTGGGGAAAGCGTGTAGGGGGGTGGTGGTAGTGGGATGAATTGGGAGACTGCGATTGACATATATACACTAATATGTATAAAATAGATAAGTAATAAGAACCTGCTGTATAAAATTAAATAAATAAACTAAAATTAAAAAAAAAAGAGTAAGCTTAGGAGAAATCCTGTTTTTTCATACAGAAATTCTTAAAAAGCAATCTTTCATTGTGCATCTTTTATTTGCCAGTTGCTCTATACATATATTACTCAAGTTTCCCATAAGCACACAAAGGAAATATTATCTCCATTCTTATGGAAGAGGCAATGGAGGCTAAATGAGCTGAGTTGCTGAAGTTCTCATGATCAGAAAGAGGCAGAGCCAGGATTTAAGTCCAGGCATGTCTGGCTCTGAAGCTCTGTTCTTTCCCCTACACCTGGGGCCTTGCCACATGCAGTGTGCTAGTCTTCTTGGAAACCAAGCATATCCAATCCACTGCACCTCACCTTCTTATGTAATAACCTGGAGGGTAGGGAGAGCCATCTGCTTCAAGAGCAACATATTTCAGTCCATAAGGCAAATAAGTTGGCAGAAAACAGAAGGATTGTGACATTGTCATTTGGCATTCCTGACTTACTCTGCATTTATAAAATAGAAATATGTAGTCCAACATGTTGATTTCACAAGCCTATCATTATCATTCACTCTGAAATAAACATAGTCAGGGACATCATGTATGAAGTAAGGAATCCTTGTTTTGGGGGATGATGTCAGGCAGGAGAAGTTTCCTTTTTTTTAACTCTTACTACCTAAAGCACTAGTTTACAAGTGACTTCCTGAAATATACTTCAGTACTGAGGCCAGTGAAGGAGAAAAACAAGTAAGGCAGAAAGCTTGGGATTGAATTTAAGAACACAAACTCACAAGATTATTTAAAAGATAATACAAAGTAATGCTTTCAAAGCAAGGCTGGTCCTCCAAATTCACCTGAAGAGCTTTAAATATATATATAGAAACCTGAACCCAGTTTCAGGCAGAGCTTCCAGGAATAAGGACCAAGCACCTGTCTAGTCAAAATTTCCCATGGTTATTCTGATGATCAGTTTCAGTTTAGAGCTGCTGCTTAAGAATTTGGAAGCTAATGTATGGGGAGCCTATTTGTGTATTTTAAGTTGTATGTGTAATCTTGAAAAATGAGCTCATAATTTTTCTTTAGTATGATTTCTAAATGCTCATAACAGTCTAGATATTTAGTACACTTTCTTGTCAATAGCCATTTGGAAATCCCTTCACTAATAACAAGTCAATTAGTAGAGAAAAAGTAAGAGATGTCAATCACTTTATCTCAATATGATTATATTTTAGCAGGAAACAAAAGATGACCCTAAAGAAATAGAAAGTGTGGCCTCAGAATGAGCCCAACAGTTGCAATAAAAGAAAAAAAAAATAAAGACAAATATAAGAGGAATTCCAGTTGATTCTCAGGTGCATTCCCAGAAGCCCCAAAGAATCTAAAAAACCTTCAGGAAGTTCCTGTTGACTATCTTAGCTTTCTGAAGAACTGGAACAGCAGAGCTCACCCAGAAGTTACTGTGAATTTTATACGGGGTATATGCCCATACTTCTAGTAATAGCCTCTCTTTTAGAGAAGGAAACTCCAATCCACACTCAAATACAGAACATACAGAGAAGATTATTCTGGGAGATGTAGTTCCCAGATTCTCCTCTGCTATACAGGTGCAGCAAGGAAGGAGTAGCAACAGAGAATCTAGCATAATCTTTCAATGTTTAGAATAAGAAAGGGTATGAAAATAAATAAGCTGAACATTTATATTGGTTGAATTCATTCATTCATTCAAGTGAGTGAAACAAATCACTCTAGGTATTTCAACAAAAAGAATTTAATAGAGGGAATTTGTTAATCAAGTGCTAGAGGACTGAAGAAAGGAAAATGAGAACAGAAGGGATCATTACAAAAAGCTGTTACCACCCTTAGGGGTGGAGAGGTCAAAAGAAGAGGCTGAGATCATTAGAATCTAGAGTCTTCATGAAAGGAGCCTACAAAGTTAGAACTCAGGATTCCAAGGGAGGGTGCCACCTAGCTGGATGCTGCTGGTATCTCAGGGGTTTGGAGGAGGGAGCAGGGGATGCCCTGAGCAGGGAATGCTGCCCAGCTGGTGCTGGTGTTTCAGAAGATTGGGAGAGGTCTTGTGTTGTTGTGACTCAGACACAAGGAGTCACACTCAGACACATGAGGAGTAGGCACTGTCTAGCTGGTGCACAAGGAGGCTGGTGGTGGGAACGCCTCAGTAAGCTGCAGCTGTGAGCTTTTATCCTTCTGCTGCCAGGATACAAGGCAAGTAGGGTGGCCTGATAGGATAAATCAACAAGCATGAATAGACAAGTCCCTTCTCCTCTTCTCCTGCCATCCAGTCTCCCTGCTAGTTCCTCCTAGGGAGGGAAACAGTAGACTTTCTGACAAAGAGAACTGCCTGTTGTTTGCAGAACTGTCATCACAAAGTAGAGTATAGAATTTGGAACCTAATACCTGGCACATTATTCAGTGGAAAAATTCGGAAAATAGCAACAGAATAAGCCAAAACAAAGTACAGGGTAGAAATAATAGAGGGAAGAGAAGAAGTATATGATAGGACATGAATATTTTTTGGAGCGGACCAACAAAACTAAATTTTGATTCGTTGGGAAAACTAATACAATAAAACTTTGGTGGGACTTCCCTGGTGGTGCAGTGGTTAAGAATCTGCCTGCCAATGCAGGGGACGTGGGTTTGAGCCCTGGTCTGGGAAGATCCCACATGCCATGGAGCAGCTAAGCCTGTGCACCACAACTACTGAGCCTGCGCTCTAGAGCCCGTGAGCCACAACTACTGAGCCCACGTGCCACAATTAATGAAGCCCGTGCGACTAGAGCCCGTGTTCCACAACAAGAGAAGCCACCGCAACAAGAGTAGCCCCCGCTCGCCGACACTAGAGAAACCCCGTGTGCAGCAATGGAGTCCCAACGCAGCCAAAAAAAGATAAATAAATAAATAAATTTGTATAAAAAAATACTTTGGCAAGTGTGAGTCAGAAAAAGGGAGAAAAAAGAAACAATATTAGAAATGAGGGCTTCCCTGGTGGCACAGAGGTTAAGAATCTGCCTGCCAATGCAGGGGACACAGGTTCGAGCCCTGGTCCAGGAAGATCCCACATGCCGCGGAGCAACTAAATCTGTGTGCGATAACTACTGAGCCTGCACTCTAGAGCCTGCGAGCCACAACTACTGAAGCTCACGCGCCACAACTACTGAAGCTCGCCTGCCCCAACTACTGAAGCCCGTGTGCCTAGAGCCCGTGCTTCGCAACAAGAGAAGCCACCGCAATGAGAAGCCCACGCACCACAACGAACAGTAGCCCCCGCTCGCCGCAACTAGAGAAAGCCTGCACACAGCAACAAAGACCCAACACAGCCAAAAATAAACAAATAAATAAAATAAATTTATAAAAAATTAAAAAAAAAAAAAGAAATGAAAAACGTGTAGCTGAAGATGCAGCAAAGATAATAAATGTAATGAAAATGTGAACAACTTTATATCAATAAGTTTGGAAAACTTCAACAGGCACATCATGGAAAAATAAAATTATTAAATTTGATGCTTAAAGATATAGGAACTTGAATGTTCCTAAAGGATCAATGAAATTGCACAGTAGTTAAAAATATTCTCACACACGTAAAGGATAAAAAACCCTAGGTTCAGATCCTTTAAAATAAATAGGTAGTTCTTGTTTAATTTTTGTGTCCTTAATTTCTTTAAAGATTTCATACATACCTATTTTATATTTTGCACCTAATAATTCCAGTATCTACAGTCCCTGAAGGGGGAGGCATCAATAACTATTGTTTATTGTTTCTGTTGATGGTCACTCTTTATAGCTTGCCTTCTTGTGTACTTGGTGTTCTGTGATTTTGTACTTACTTTGGTTTTAATATGTGTGACATCCATGCACTTAAATGAAGGTATCTTTCTTCTGGAGAGGGTTTTGCTTCTATTTCTACTTCTATTTTTACAAGTAGCCAGGAGACACCCTTGACTTGGGACCATTTTAGCCTTAAGGTTTTAGGCTTAGATTTGGCCTCATCACTTGTGTGCTGGCCCTAGGCTCAGTATCCCAATAGCCATGTGCTATGGGATCCATGCTTCAGGCAAGCTGCCCCAGCCACCTCCCAGCTGTTCCAACGTGAGCTCCCCTCTAATTCTGCCCTAGCTGACCTTTCTCGGGGGGGAGATTCACAAAGCTCTCCCTTCACTTTGAAAATCAACAATACCTGAAATAGCATGTCTTGGATAATGTTTAATTGTGAACACAGGAGGAAAAGAAGGGGTTTAGAGATACAGGGAAAGCTTCAAATCTTTGGGAAAGTTTCATTTCTCAAGCTGAACTGTGGGTACAGGAGGCTTATTTTATTTAATTTATTAGTATTATTATTTAAGGACAATTATAAATGATATTCTTTTGTATGTATTGTATTTTATAAGAAGCTGAAAAAAAAAACCCTAATGGTGGTCTCACTAAAATCTCTCTATGGCATTGAGAGAGCACTAAGAAATCAGCAGCAACACTGCGTACATTGCTGCACCGACTAAAGACAGTGTCCTCATCACAGACAAAAGTGCTGTAGAAAACAGCATTGGCCCAAACAGGAGACATGCCCGGGTTGAGCTGGGTAGAAAGGAGGAAAATGGTGAAGGACGTATGGTAGCCTTGCAGGTTTGTTCATGGGGTCCATACGAGATGACTCCTGGGGACTTCAATACGAACGTGAGAGGAACTTGGGGTGATGTTCTCATAGATATAGTGGGAACAGATCAGAGAAATATTGTATATTGTGCATCTACAAGCTACTGTGGCCCTGGGTTCATGGATTATGCAAATTACACATAAATATAGTCCTGATTCCCCTCCTGGCCTTGAGAGCATCCTTAAAATCTTTGTTTCTGTCTAGTACCAACTCCAGTTGTCTCTTCTCTTGTGTTCCAATTCTATATACTTCTCTGTGGTTGCCCAGTAACGTACCATGGAGAAGCAAGTTGCAAAATGGAGCCATGGTGCTTAGAAACATTAATTCCACTCTTATGGGGAACAATTTGCTCTCAGGGTGTGGCTTTTTTCATCATAGGCTCAGGACCATTGAGATAGCAGCATAGCAAAGATATGTGTTAAATTCTTATCTATGGGTCAAGATATTAAAATGCCATGTAATCGGAGCCCCTGTTTAGAAATATTAATAACTATTGCATTGAAAACCAACTTAGTAGTAAATGAGAAAACAGCAAGCCAGGAGGGTTTGTATAATTTCACTCAACTTTATGTTCTACCCAATTTACCAGGCAAAAAATAAATTATGTTTGAAAATCAGTCATGCAATATTTCTGGCTACTTTTCATGAAAATGGATTATCTGTCAGAGTTCTCTGAGGCTTTAACCCCGTGTGACATAGTAACATTTTAGGACAGAGCTGTGAGCCAGGCTTACGCAAGCATTAGCCAGCCAGTTATGATTTCAGGGGTTCCAAGGGCTGCCCACTGCAAATGTTAACTCTACCCATGGTCTTCTTGTTGTTTATAGAAGTTGAATTCACTCCCTAAATGTCTTCTGGAGTTGAAAGTTTTTCTGTCATTGTTGTTTGCTTATCAATAATTTGTTCTTTTTTGTTATCAGTGAGGAATATCCAGTTTACAAACCAGAAGAGAGTACTTTCTGATTGTCTCTCACTTGCCGGTCTTAGCTGGCAGACAACCTAATTCTGAAAGACTTTGCTACGTGGGAGAGTAGTAATAGTAGAAGTGGTTGTTGTTATTGTTGCTTGAATTGAAATATAACTTGCATGAAGTGAAGCAGTGTTCAGTGTTCAGCTCATTAAATTTTTACATGTGTATATAGCCAAGTAACCACCACCTGGAGGCTCTTTCCTCTCCCTTTCCAGTCAATACACAGCTCTGTCTCCTCTCCCACGCATACCAAAAAGTAAACACTACTCTGACTTTTATCACCACAGCCTGGTTTTGCCTATTTTAGGACTTTTTATAAATAGAATCATTCAGTATGTACTCTTTGGTGTCTGGCTTTTTCGACTTCATATTATATGTGTAAGATTCATTCATGCTGTCGCATTTATCAGTGGTTTGCTGTTTTTCATTGCTGTATACTCTTTTATGAATATGCTACAATTTAACCATTCTACAGTTGGTAGACATTTGGGTTGTTTCTATTTTTTGATTATTTAAAATATGAACATTTTTGTACACGTAGCTTGGTGGATATATGCATACATTTCTCTTACACATATACACCAAGGAGTGGAATTGCTGGATCATAGTATACATAAGTATAGTATACATAAGTTTAGCTTTAGTAGAAAATGCCCAAACTGTTTTCTGGGAGGGTAGTTTTGATGGGAGATGTACTGGTGGTCCTCTGTTTGCCCCTCTAGATCAATTTTCTGCTTTTCTCTGTCATACTCTGTGCCCTGAATCATCCTAGTTTCCCGTTTCCTTATATTGGGTTGGCCAAAAAGTTGGTTCGGGGTCCATTCGTAACATCTTAACAGAAAAACCCGAATGAACTTTTTGGCCAACCCAATACTTTGGCTGCTGGTTGGATTTAGCCAATGGAAGCCCCAGCAGTTGATTGGAGAATGAGGAGAGAGAGAGAGATCAGAGTATTTATTCCTTCTGTTGTCTCTTTACTTCACCACCATAGAGAGAGAGTTTCCATTCTTCTACAGACACAGCTCCTGTTGGACAGCCACTGTTCCAAAGCGCCAGCTCTCACTGGTTCTACAAACACCTTTCTTCTTCCTTGCCTTTTTAGGCTTAGTGGGTGATTATGGATACCCATTGTTGCTAGTGCCTGGGCATTTCTCCATCTAGCATGGCACTCTTAGCCCTACTCACATTCCTGAAAAAATAATTATTCTATAAAAATCTAAAACCTTTGAGTAGGCTATTTTTTCTTGTAGGGATTTTAACTGATACAGGAGGAGAAAAGATTTTGAGAGATGTCAGAATGTGTTGAAACACATAAGGGCTCAGCATGAGAGAATTGGCACAGGAAGGAGATTGTGCTGAAGGTAGTTATTTAGGGTAATTTAAGTTAGCAAATATATTGGGTGTGAACCAGAACTCTGAGCAACATAAAGATGAGGTTCTCATCCGTAAGTAGTTTTGTTGACAAGTAGATCTTGATTTTGATCCTGGTTGCACATGACTCCTCTAATAAGCCTCAATCACGTTGTCTATGAAGTGGAAATTATGATTATACCTGTCTCAGGTTGACCAGTAGCTCAACCACTACCATACCTCCGAAGCAGTCAGATAGTGAAGAAAATCAAGGAAACCACACACCAAAAGTGACACAGAATTTCTCTTATTTCATTAAAGGAATTCATCCAGCAGTGGTAGGTTTACCTAGGAGGTATTTTTGTACTCAGAATCTTGGAGGCAAGGTCCTACACATCCTCTAACTTCAGGGAGGCTACAACCACCAACCAAGGGTAAAGAGGTTGCTTCAGGGGTGGCAGTCTGGTAGAGTGGCTAAAACAAAGAAAGGTTTGAGAGTCAGATCTAGACTTTGTCTCTTATTGGCTATATACTCTTGAGTTGGTGATGAACATTTCTCAGTTCTCCCCACTGCAAAATGAGGATAATCATTCTCATACCTTTTATAATAACAACTGTTATTAATGCATTTATCACATTCAAAGAGGTACATAAACATATTTATGAACATGGTCTTTTCTATCCAAGCTAAGTGCTGGTATAAGCTGTTAGGACATACAAAGCTGCTAGTAGAGCTGTGGGTAACACTGCTGTGAGGGTAATATTGAGAGGGGGCATGTCGGGGGCAGGGAAGGAGCTGCATGAGAAGATAAGATACCAAAGTTGCATAGACATGAAGACTAGGAATGGTGGTGCTGAGGGCCAACATGGGTGTATCTGAATTCTATCCTGATTCTGGGATAGAAAATTAGAAACTGCTATGTGTAAGCAGAAGAAATCTGAGAGGCAGACCATTAAAGTATGTGACTTACATTGGATTTGTCTGCAGGGATATTTGGGGTTTTGCTTTTTTGAACAATAGTCATTTGAATAAGTTCTCTTTTTGCACGTCTAGCACTCTATTCCTACTGTCTTCATTTTATTCATTTTAGAGACACAAAGTCAAAGTTAATCTCTGCGCTTGCTTGTGTGTGCATGTGTGTATGTCTTTCTTATACACACATAGACACACACACATACACAAACAATGACATATTTCAAGGCAAGCACTGACTTAATTAGCCAGAATAGAAGCAAGGATAAATAAAGGGATTTCTGAGAAAACAAATTCCAATTTGTCTGTGGGCATGTGTGCCAAAGTAAAAAAGTTTTGAAGGCAGCTAAGGCTTTGGGCAA
Source organism: Eschrichtius robustus (assembly GCF_028021215.1). NCBI lineage: Eukaryota > Metazoa > Chordata > Mammalia > Artiodactyla > Eschrichtiidae > Eschrichtius > Eschrichtius robustus. The sequence continues at coordinate 78,015,796 of NC_090836.1, read as the reverse complement.
ATTGTAATAGCACTAAAGGGTGAGGGAATATGCAAGGAAGTAAACAATGTGATTCTGGCATCCTGCTGGTGATTAGGAAAATTCTGATTCAAAAACAAGAATTATTTTCAAAGGTCTTTTGACAGAGCTGACAGCTCCTCAGCTGTCAGCTACTCTCCAGAGACCCTAATGAACTCTTCCTTGTCAGGTCTTTCTGTCTAAACAAGAAATTGCTAGTCTCTCTATCTGCCTCCCTACCGTGAATGCACCTACCTTTGCTTTGCATAGCATAAATTATTATTTAATGCAAACACTTGTTCAGGTTGATCAGTAGGTTGTTTCTGTCAACCTATATCCATGTGGTCTTTAATGTGTCAATGACGCAACAGCAGAGTATGTGTGAAACAGGTGGTCAGAAAGAGCTTTTCTATTGATAGGTATTTCTAAAGAAGTTGCTGCAACTGTCTTTAGTACTCAAGATTCCTGAAGTTCTTGTAGATGGTCAAAATACTTTACCTCATTTTCCACAATAATAGCAAATAGTAATAAGGGGCAATAAACATGACTTCCCAGGGAACGAATGCTTCTTTAAATGTATTTAATAAATCTCATTGCTCCTTCTCTACAATATTCAAGATACTTGCTCAATTCTATACAAAGAGCTTGAGATTTCAATTTTAGAATTCAGAAACCCCTTTTTAAATTGGCTTCTGTTGTTAGATAACACAAAGAGCTCCATTTTCTAAAATAATTTTTTTTTTGCTAATTTCCTCACATTCTTTGAAAAAAAAATATTCACTGGCTTCTCTTTTCTCCTCCATGTTAAATGGTATTTTCCCATCTTCAGTTTTAATATTCTTCCTCAGTATAGCATGGGTGGGCAAGAGTGTGCACCTTGGAGTAATTCACACCTGGGTTTGAGTGCTGGCCAAATTCTTCTTGGTTCTCTTTTCTCACATTTACCACTTCTCTGTCATCTGATGTGCCATCAATGTATTTGGAATTAACTCCTACTCTACTCTGTTGTGCCGTTTCCTTTTCTTTGATCACATCTCTTCAAACACTTCGATTTTCATAGTAAATTTGCCTCGTATATTTAAGAAGAGAGACTACCCATTTCATTAAAAAAGAGATGAATAACTAAAATAACAACACAACTCCCCCCAAAATCATCAAACTATGTTCTTTAAAGTTTGTTTCTACAATCAAATAACGCAATTAAAAAAAATAAAAGAAGAGGAGAAAGAAAGAAATAATAAAAGCAACCAGTGTCTACATTATATCAATATAACCTTGAGTTTGATCTCTGGTATGGCCTAGTAATCTCTTACCTAACCCTCTTATAGATAATAATTATAACTCTGGACAAAATTTTAAGAATAATTTTTACTATATTGGAGAATAAAGAAAGTTGAAGAAATTCTGGGCAGAAGTTGACCCTTGGGTAAATGGAATGACATGGGTGAATGTCCCATTTTTACACATGGAATCAGTCTTTTGCCCTGAAAAATGAGAGGACAGAGATCAGGGAAAGCACAGCTGCTGGGAAAGTGAAGGGAAGGGGAATCCAGGAAAGAAGAGAGCCAGAGATGAGAGGTTCCAAATTCTGTGTATACATTCTGCCCAGACCTTAGACTGACTCCTGAAATAATACATTTGTGGGACAGACTTAAAGCAGTCCAACTGAGGATGAAAGAATAAAACTGATATTTTAGTTGCCACTCAAAAGACAGAATTTCCAGTTTGAGAGCAATAAAATTAATTACTTGCTAAAATAAGAACAAGAAAAATCATTATTGGATCACTCACTATGTTCAGGACACAATTCAAGATTATTTGATGCACACAGATTTGGGAAAGTATGGGTCAGCTTCAAGAGAAAAGACAATCAACCAAGACCAGTCCAAAGAATAACCAGATGTTGGAATTAGCAGACTAGGGAATTTATAGCAGCGCAATAAAACAAAGGAAAATATACACATAAGAAATGACAAATAGAAAACTCAGCAGATAAATTTAAAATATATCAAAGAACCATATGTAAATTCTATAAATAAAAACTTCCAACCTAAAATTAAAATATACTGGATAGGCTAACAGGAGAATAGAAAAGATAGAGAAATAAATTAGTAAAATTTAATTTTGAACAATATAAGTTATTCATTCTGGGGAACAAAACAAAATAAAACAAAACAGAGTTCCAGGGACCTGAGGAACAATATAAAAAGGTATAATATGTGTAATATATATGTAATTGGAGTTCCCAAAGGAGAAGGAAGAATGGGGTAGTAAAAATATTTTGAGAAATAATGGCCAAAATTTTTACCAATTTGGTGAAAGACATAAATTTTCAGATGTAAGAAGCTCAGTGAATCTAGAAAGGGCAAATGCAAAGAAAGCCACGTTTATGCACATCAGAGTCAATCTGGTAGAAAGTCAAAGTAGAGAAGAAAGTCTTGAGAGCAGCCAAAGAAAAATGACACATTATACATAGTGGATCAGTGATCAAGTTTTGCTAATTTCTCAACAAAACTATGAAGGCCATAAGACAGTGTAATGACAGTGTAACACAGTGCTGAAAAAGTGAAACTTCAACCCAGAATTCTATATTCAGGAAAAAAAATAGAAATATACTTCAAGAAATAGCACAAAATAAAGAACTTCTTACATAAAAGAAAAATAAAGAGAATCAATTACCAATCAGACCTGTGCTACAAAAAAAGGCTAAAAGAAATTCTTCAGAATTAGGGGAAATGAAAGCAGATACAAACTCAGATCTTCAGAAAGCAATTAACAGCATTAGAAAAGGTCTGGATAAACATAAAGACTATTTTATTCTTAATTTCTTTAAAATATATGTGACTTAAAAGGAAAGGTTACATTATTGTCTATGAGGTATTTACTGTATGAAGACGTAATGAATATGACAGTTATAAAGGACAGGGAAAGGGGTGAATGGACCTATATGGTTGAAAGTTTCTGTACAACGTTAACTCTAAGAAGACTGTGAAAAGTTAGAGGTGTATATTGTAATTCCAAAGCAATCATTAAAAAATAATGCAAAGAAGCATAGCTAGAAGCCAATAAACACATTCAAATTTGTATTATAAAATACTTGAAAATACTTGATACGATACAATTTAATTATGTTTTCCAATTCTGAATCTGCACATTAGCCTAGGGGGAAAAAATGTGCATTTGAAGAAGGCTTAGGATGAGTACTGTTTACTTTAAGACCAAAGAGAGTATTCATGATGAAGACTTCTGCGGTAGGGTTAAAAGAATTTGTGGTTCAGGATTTGGGTTTTAACTTCTAAAACCAAAACCCTCTGCTCTTCTCCATGAAAATCTCTTTGTCCTGTTCCTCTCATCCCACATTTAGTGAGCCTCTGCGAGAGGGCTCTGTCTCCTCTCTGTTCCCATATTCACACCCTAGGAGCACATCCAGAAGCTGTGTGAGGGAAGTGTATGGGTACCACTGGGAAAATAAACAGATGGGCCTGAAATTCCTGGAACACCCATGTATTGGTATTTTTCTTCTTTTAAGAATAGGTGAAATAATAAAGTATGACCATTATTTTAAGCAAAGTATGACTATCAAGGTCACAGAGACCCCAGCTGTAAGATATCTGCCTATCTCATTTAGAAATGATAAAAATACTGAAAATATGCAAATTCCTTTTTTGTTCAGAATATTTTTGATATGTCTGTATATTTATAGAGCCATAGCCATATTTACAGTTGGTCTTCTGTATCCATGAGTTCTGCCTTTGCAGTTTCAGCCAACCTTAGATCAAAAATCTTTTTAAAAATTCCAGAAATTTCCAAAAAGGAAAACTTGAATTCTCTGTGCACTGGCAACTATTTACATAGCATGTACATTGTATTAAGTATTATAAGTAATCTAGAGATGATTTAAAGTATAGTCATCCGTCTTTATCCATGGGGGATAGTTTCAGGAGCCCCAGTGGATGCCAAAATCCACAGGTGTTCAAGTCCCTTTTATAAAATGATATAGAACAATGAGTATAGCTGGCCCTCCATATCTGCGGATGTGAAACCTGTAGATACGGACTGTATATGGGAGGATGTGCCTAGATTATATGCAAATACTACACCGTTTTTATAAAAGGGACTTGAGCATCCTCGGATTTTGGTATCCTGGGGGGTCCTAGAACCAATCCCCTGTGGATACCAAGGGATAACTGTATATACATAGATTAAGGAGAAGAATGCCCATTTCTATCCAAAATAAAGCAAAAGAAAGTTTTAGTATGATTTCACCATGGATACATGTCATAGTTGGATTTTTATTATGAATGGTTGGAGGTTGTAAGTAAATGTGCATCTGGGTTTACAGTCTACCCAGAACATTCTTCCCCTTTTATGTAGTAAGAGAGGAAGAAAGGTCAGAAGTTTTCTCTCCTCTTATGGAGTATTTCCTTGGTGTTTCCTGTGGAGAATTAATATAGTCTTGGTATAACCCTTCTATTAGCTTCTCCCTGCTGCTTCTCCCCCTATCTGTGAATGAGAAATTCCAGCTTTAGGGCTCAGAAAAATTGAAACAGCTGAAATGCGAGTAATATCTAAAAGCTGTTGGTGTAATATATTAACCAGGGAATAAGTGCATGTGAAACTTTTCAACTGTTTTGTTTTGGGGATTTTTAAAAGTGCTTTTAGTTGTATCTGTATTCAGCATCAGTTATGCTATGTCCCTCTCCTCATCTCATGCTTTAAAAATTCAAGGAATAGTTCAGCCCAGAGAGAGAAATTTCAGCCCCAGTACTTTCATGACTTGTTGGCTCTTCCAGGAACTTAGTCCTCAACATGAAGGATGCAGTAAAGCTATAAGTTAAGATCTATAGGAGAATGATGGTTCTAAAGTTATATTACCTGAAACGAAATTGCAGTTCTACCCTATTCCCAGCTGCTGTAATCTTGAGTAGCTACTCAGCTTCTTTAAGCCTTGGTTTTCTAACCTTTAAAATGCAGGAATGATAGTATCCATGCCATAGGTTAATTGTACATATTACATCAAATGAATCATTTCAAGTACTTAACACAGTGCCTGGAACATCATAAGCAAGCTACAAATGTTCGTTGTTATTATCACCATATTTCTGTCCGTTTGACTTTTTCCATTTCAAGAAATTTCCTTTCAGTCTCTTTGCAAAGAAACCAAAGTCATTGTTGGCTCATCCCATCAAGCATCCATTAATAATGCAGATAGACAGGTTCATGTTTTATAGCCAGAGGCCCAAATTACCCATAGCCATCTTGTCCAAAAGAGAGGATAAAAGTCAGCAGGTTGAATTTTTTCCAAACTTCAGCTTGTAGCCTAGAGCATCTTGGATTCTCAGCTGCTTCAGCAGAAACCAAAGTTTAGCTGATTAAAAAATATATATATAAGCTACTCTCATTCAATAATGAAGGAATGTCAAAATGTATTCTGAAATGGATTATTGTGCTACTCCTGATTAACAAATGTACAAGAAGGAATAGAAAGTGTAAAGATATTCATAGTTGATTTCACTTTTCCTGATCCTCATGTAAGTACATACTCTGTGTATATATTTCTTGACAACAAATCACATATATCATAGTGAGATGAATATAATAGAATTTCCAAAATACAATTAATTTGAAACATGTATATTTGGCAAAACTTAAAGTTCCTATGCGACCATGAGCAGAGAGATGACACACTAAATTATGAATGATTCTTCTGTGATATTGACTCCAAATCTCCTTCTTCCATTTTGATTCGAAGTCATCATTTTCTCATCTTTCCTCTGCATCTCGTCCTGATGTCCTTTCATTTATTCATCTTTCAGTAAAATTTCACCTCCCTCCCCACCATCAATCATCAGAAGACATCGTTTGGTTATCTGCCCAACTTAAAACAATTCCTTTTTCTCTGGGAACTGGTCTTCCATTTACTTAGGTAATTTACACAGGAGCCATGATTTTCATGTGCAAACCCATTCTCCTAGTGAAGGCCAGTTGGACCTTGGGTGGACATTTGATTTAAGCTGAACCCGTCAGATCACCCCAGAGATTTAGTACTGGGAACAAGAAACAGTCTCTGAGGGGTGGATAAATAATAATATATTGACATGTTAAAAGATTTAAACTCAGGAGCACTAGGAAACCCAGGGGAACAGAGCGGCAGAGAAAGCCAGGTAGTGGAGAAGAACAATGAAGCTGAAATAATGGCAGAGAAAAGATATGGTTCCTGACAACCTTTAAGGACACGGTTTCAGTTTCCTTGATAACCAGCCGCATTCTTGCTCTAACTATGATATATTCATTTACTCATTTAATAGCTCATTCACTACACATTTTTCGAGTGTCCACCAGACATTGTGCTAAGCATTTTGCATACCTTATCTCACGGAGTTTCAATTAGACCAACCTACCAAATAGCAAAACAATGGCCAATGTTTAATATACTTTGACAACATCTCAGGAAACCTTGGAGATTTGATTCTGGCTACCATGCAACTTTCAAGTGAAATCCCAATTGTATTATGACTACTTTCAGGCAGGTGAGTTGAAAAAAAGTTTCTATTTATAAAACTCAGTGCTATCTTCCAAGATTGTACTGGCAAGCAGATGATAATCTCTGGCCATTATTATGACCTATTTAAGGTTTCACATAATCACCTGAGAATTTGGATGTGAGAAAGAAAAGTCACAAGGTAGCACAAATATGATTTTTAGTTTTCACTTGTGAAGTACATGACTGGGGATGTAAGGCTAATGGCACCTAATGCCTAATGGCAAAAGAAAATTGAATCTTCAGACCTACAGTTTCCTAACATTCTACGTCTATTTAGCATAATGATGCAAGTCCATAAATATCAGTCTCTAGGGAAAAAATTTGTAGGCTATCCTAAATGTAAGTAAGATGTGGATAAATTATAACTGGTCCTACAAGTAGTCAACTTTACAAGAGAAAAGAATGTGCTTGTTTTGGTGGTAGGGGTAAGTCATTTGTCAGGGGACTGCTGCTTCTTTTTTCACTGAGGAAGCAGAATTGTTTATATTAGATCAAGGCATTAAACTTGTATTGAATTTCTCATATTAAATACCAACCAGTGTGACACGGGTTTTTGTTAGAGGAAAGACATCGGTAGTTTTGTCACCTATGTTCCCTGAGTCCATGGTCTTACCACCCATTTAGACATTTTTAAATCCACTGCATGTCTGGCTGACATCATTGCCTATCAAAGCTGCTCAAATCTTACTTTCTCAAAGGGGCTTGTCCATATTGTTGAATTCCATATTCCCCCCTCTATCTCATTTAGAATAAAATTCTAATTCCTTCCCATACCTGAAGACTATATCTGATCTTGACCCAGTCCTTCTTTCCAGTCTTACTTTTCCCCACATTTCCCCTTGACCTCAAATAGGTGCTAAAACTTGAATTAGAGAAAAATATTTGTATTAGTTTGTTAGAGCTGCCATAACAAAATACAGTTGTCTAAGAGGCTTCAGCAACAGAAATGTATTTTCTCCCAGTTCTGGAGGCTAGAAATCTGAGATCGAGGTTTTGGCAGGGTTTCCTCTGAGGCTTCTCTCCTTGGCTTGTAGATGGCTAGCTCCTCTCTATGATTTCACATGGTCTTCCCTCTGTGCATGTCTGTGTCTTACCGAATCTCCTCTTCTTGTAAGGACACCAGTCATATTGGATTAGGACCCACCCATATAATCTCATTTTACCTTAATTACCTCTTTAAAGACCTTATTTCCAAATACAGTCACATTCTGAGGTACTGGAGAATAGGACTTCAACATACAAATTTTGGGGGAACATAATTGAGCCCATAACAATAATGTTCTTTAGACATTGATGAATATGCCGTGGGAAGTTTGGACAGGCCATATTAGTCATAAGGTACTTGGGAAGAGGTGACAAAAGAAGTACAATGACTCATAGAAGCTTTGAGTGTGACAGAATCTTGAGCACTTGTGCTCTTGGCTGCGTAGATCTGAACAGGAATTTTCATGATTATTTTTTCCAGAAGATGGTCTTCAGGAAGTCAGCGTGGGAGGGGAGCTTAACAGAGGAGGATAGATCAGTATATAAGACCAGCAGTCTGCCAGGGCAGCCCCATATCTCTTTAGAAAATTGAAACTAACTGAAGGGGTCTCAGAAGGAAACTGCCTCTAATGTTGTTCTAATAAGAAAGCAAGCTTTGTGAAAAATGGCAGTGTAAGAAAGTCCTTTCACTTCCATTTATCATAAACTATCCAATGAAATGACTATGCAAATAGTGAGCAACATGATGGATTAGGATAATATTATTAAGACATTTAGAAACTTTTTTAGGTGGTTCTTGGGAAATGTTTTTGAATAAATAAATGCCACATTGTTTAGCTCAGGCAAAGACCCACAGGATTTATCATATTATTGAAAGGAAAGTAAAAGATGGAGAATTTAATGTTCTGAAAGATTTAATGAGGCTGCCCCAACTACACCAATAGTAACTCATTTTTAAGTTAACTATTTCCTCATGTGGGGAAACAATAAACAAAAACAAAGAATTTTTAAAACAAAACAACAGCAAGATAATGAATTCTCTCAGGGCAGTGACTAAAGTGTCCTTATTCAAAGAGAAGGAAATTGTAAGGACTTACTGCTTAAAGCTGGAATCTAGCTTTATTTACATTGTTCACGGAGAAGTTAGAAAAGTTCGTTAGGATTGATGTTTTCTCTGAAAAAATCAAAAAGCAGCAGCAGATCAAAGACACTTCCTATATTTTTAGAATGCCTGATGCATACACGTTAAGACAAGTGCTAGAAATGAACTTTCCAATTTCTGCGGACGTAAGTGTGTTATGATTCCACTATGGAGTTTTCTTCCTTTCTTGCCTGATACCCTTTGTCCTAGCTTGAGCCACGTTTAGATTAAGACGTATTTGATAAAAGATATCCCAAAGAGTTAACTGTTTTTAAAAGGGTTAGAGTCTTTCCTTTAGAGATTCTCTCTTAGTCAACTCAGAGTATTGCTTATGACACAGGCTTCATGAAGCAGGTATTTGAGACCTTGAAGCTGGGACTACTGCAGGAGAAATTTTAGAACTTTGCCTGAGAATCATCAATAAGGAAGCCGAAAGCTCAGCCTCTCTGCACCGGTGCCAAATTGGATCTACGAGACAAAGTTTTGGGTGAAGCAGAAAAGAATAGCCTTATTGGTTTTCCAGCAAAGGGGGACACAGTGGACTCCTGCCCTCAAAAACTATGTGTCCCAACCCAGGAGGGTTTGGTGAGGAGTTTTATAGCAATAGTTCAAGGGTGGGCTTGCTGATAAGATTAGGGTGTGTGCAGGGCCTGCACTGCCTTAATCTCGTCTCAGGTGGTTGGTCTCCTAATCTTGATGAACTTCTCTGGTCCCCATAATCTTGCCTCAGGTGGTTTCTTGGCTGCCCCTCCCTCGATTAGCAACTGTTCGAATCTGCCCTTTGCCACTCAGGGAAGGTCATGGAGGCTGGAGTCTTGCCTACAAGAAACTGGGGACAAAAAGGCTTTCATGCCCAGGAGCCCCGTCCTTCTTGGTTTCAATAGCAAACTCTGGTTCCCAAACTCCTTTGAGGGAAAAACTGAACAACTATGATTTCTGAGCTGTGCAACAATGATGTGTGTATGTCTGGCTTGGAGAGGTGCCTTTACTTTTAGTATGAAAACTTGAAGTGAATTCAAATTCTTCACTGTTTAAAAGGTTGAGATACAAATATTTGTGAGAGAAAAATGGCTTCTTAAAAATATTCATAATCATCAGGCATGCCCTGGGATTTGTTTGCAGAACAATTCAAAAACTTAAGACTTGTGCATTAATCCCTGTGGGAATTTGATTAATTTTAGATGGTTTTCTAGATTTAAACATATGGGGATGATTTTCAAAATTACTTTTCTGACCTAATTTATGCTGAGCTATAAACAGAGATAATATAGGTCGTTATAATATTCTTTTATTAAGACATTTAAATCTACTGTTGAGCCTTTGTATTGATGTGTTTGATGGGGTGATGAGTTATGATGCAAGCCATTAGGGCAATTAAACTCTTCTAGACACAATGTTCTGAGAAATTATTTATTTACAATCAAGGCAACGTGAGATCTATTTTTCTAATATTGGACTAACATGGACTAGTGTCATTAATAATAGTACTTTTCAAGCAGTATATGTCTCAGAATAGAAAAATATACCTTCTGATTTTCTAATTTTAATAAAAAGTGTATGCTTAATTCCAGTATCTGGGTTATTTATTACCATGCACCCTAGACAAGCAATTAAAATCTGGTCAATAACATGTCTTCCAACCCGACACATGAATGACCCTTGGCAAGTCATTCATCCTCTCTGCTACTCAGTATCCTTACCTTTCTGATAAGGGATTAGATAAGGTTCCAAAATAGACTTTGTTTTGGTTGGTCTGGGGGTAGCCCAAGCATCTCTATGCTTTCAAAACTCCTCAGGTGTTTCTATCATGCAGTGAAGGTTGAGTACCACCCACCTGGATAATGTTAGCTTTCTAGCTCTACTATTTTATGATCTAACAATGGTTCTTATATAATGGTAGATCATCAACCTTTATTACTGGAGATAAAATTTGCAGAGTTTTGCCATGGTGAGAGTTTGGAAGTGAGGGTTGGAATTTCACCCTGCTTTCTGTATGAGAATCCCTAAAGGCTTGCATATGACTTTGGTAGAGGGGCCTACGGTGAAGGAATGGAGCAGGGACGGGACAGCTGAATTGAGAGGATGCTATGAATTCCAGGGACTTCTGGGAGGCTGAAGTAGAAATCACTGAAAGAAAGTAACAGGATCAGTACTGAATGGTAAAATGTTGCATTTTTCAGATATGATGACTCTTACCTGGGAGGACCTGCAAATCCTGGGATTTTCCAGAGAAGAAGTAAACTAAAATATCTGAGTATATACATCGACCTTCTTGAATTATGAAATCACACAGGCCTATAAAAACAAAGGAAAAATACAGTGGAGTAAGAAAAGAAAGTAGAAGTCCCCCATCTCTGCCAAACTCCACCTGCTGCTTTCCAGAAGTAGCCACTGCTTACACTTTGTTGTGAATCCTAGCAGATGTTTCCTTTGCATAACAATTCTGTAAAATATTCATGAAATCTATCCACTGATAATGTTTTTTAAAATAAGATTAGAATCATCATATTATAATGCTATTCTGTGACCTTTTCCCCTTGCCCATCCCCCATCTAATATATTGAAAGGCTATATAATATATGCAGAAGCATATTGTAGCTCATTCCTTTAAAGGCTGTTCAGGATTTTTGTTGAAAGGAGGTACCATAATGTAATAAACCAGTTCTCTCATGGTGAACATTTTAATCATTTCTAGTTCTTTGCACCTATGAAATATTCAGCAGTGAACCTCTTTGTTCATATATGTGTGATCAACTGGGCAACTATTTCTATAGAGTAAATCAAGTGATGTAAAATTCTTGGGAGAAGTGGATTTAGAGTGTAGATAAATTTTCAAATTGTCAGTCCAAACTGTAATATTATTTAATAAGGCCATCAAGACGGCATGGAGTTTCTGTTTTGTCACAACTATACCAATCTGGAGAATTATCAATATTTTGGATCCTCACCATTTTGGCAGGGGTACTGTTATTTCGCAGCTTTAATTTGCATTTCTTTAATTATCAATATAATGTTTTTTAAATACGAAAATTTACAAAGAGACTCCCACTCACCTACCAACAAAACAAAATTTATGTAAGTTTTCTAGTTAGATGGTGATGAAAGAAAACAACTGAAAGGATATATTGGAGGAATTTAGGCAGAATGCAGGCATTAATTTGCGTTTTCTATCAGAAATGCATTTTTCTCTTTGTCCTCTGTGGCTCTCCAATTTGAATATTCAGAAGGAGGAGAAGCTTGACTGAATACTTAGATTGAACAATAGTTAAGCATATTCCTTTTCTTATGATTCTGCTGCAGCTTTCTAAGGTGAAACATTTCAAACAAAGTAAATCTTAATTTTGAATTTAAATGGCTCACTGCCGAAATCATTACGAACACAGTGGAAATGGGAAACTTTTCAGAATGTCTTACCTCTGTAGACAAACTGGCACTCTCAAAGAATGTTAGCATGATATGGGCCCCGTGCACCATTTCCATCCCCTCTTGCCCAGCCTCATCAAAGCCAAGGTGAATGGTCACCTTGTACCGACGATGGCCCTCAACATGAACTTCCTGGGCTGGCTGGTAGGCACCATGTTTTCCAAAACCATCTGTCCTGGAACACTGGCTCTCTCACCAGGCTCTCCTTTCCCCCTTTTCCTGTCCTCCTCTCTCATCCTTCCAAACATCTCACTATTCTTCTAGTACTCCCCACCCCCTCCCTACCCCCCTTACTGCAGGGAGCAACCTTCCTCAACCAGTGCAGTCACACATTTGTCTCATGGGACAGCCATCAAGGGGAGCCCCACCTGCCCCTCACACCACAGCCTCATTCCCTGTCTCTCTCTTTCTCCCTCCTCTATCTCAGCCGCAGGCCCTGTGCTGTCAGGCTCTTTCCCTTTGTCCTACATTAGTTTATCAAAAATCTGGTCCCTTTAGTCAACCGTGAATGTCCAAGAGCATGCACTTGGAACAGGCCACTGCTCTTGGCGCCAAGGAGAGTGGTATGCATGATGAATTATGAAACCCTTTTCCGGACAAGTTTAGAATCTCTGGTTCTGCCAGGGCACTGGACCAATGAATGGGAACATGTGTGACAAATCAGAAAATCCTTCTTGGGAAATGCTTGGGAGGAAAAATCTGCAGTCTGCTACTGTGACAAACTGAAGGCCTGATGAAAATCCTTCAGGGATGACCTGAAAACAAGCCACTTCTTATTTATGTTTTAAATTTAGGGATTGCTTAAGATTTAGCTAATGTAGTCCAGGTTTGATTTTTTCAATGCTCACAACAAACTCTGTCTCTATGTTTGGTTTTATATATTATCTCTGTGTGTGAGTTAAATATCTACCGATGCCTGTAAACACAAATACTAGTTTGATGAAATGGATTAATGCTTTCATCCATTTTAGACGGCAAATACCACGTGACCTTTTGCATGCTCTCTATCTCCAGGGACTGACTGTGCAGGACTCACTGCCATGCTGCTAGAAGGGTTTCCATTCTGCCCATGTGAACACTCTGGGTTTAGATTTTATACATATGTGACAAGTTCAGCCCCCACCACATTTTCTCCCCTCCATTCTTTTTTCTTGTTATCACAAGACTAAGATCCCAGATTTGTTAAGCCAGGTGTTTTCAGTATGAGACTTGTACACATGAGCACTCCTCACATTTCTCAACACTCATGAATTATTCAACTTGGTTTTTTCCTCTATGCACTACGTACAGGTTTCTCTTCTCTCCCTTCTACCAGAAAGGAGGAAAGAGCTTTCTCTTCTTCTTCTTCTTCTTTTTTTTTAATATCTCCCCTTGTTACTACTGCTTTTTTAAATGGAATATTTGTTAGCATCATTTTAAAATAGCTTGACACATACATCTACACAGAGATGGCTTTGTCCTCCTGGTTAAAGCCCATCAGTCACCTCTATCCATTACTAACCTCTGTCTGCTTGATAATGGGATAAAAACACCCTACATGTACAGAACACTTCTCTTTGGCCCTCTCTTGATGTCCTATTCAGAGGAAGGATAATATTACAGCATTTGGCTTTGTTCATAGTAGCTATTTCAATGCAGTACATGTTTGCTGAATTTAACTGGGCATCCTGTATTTAGTAACTCTAGTTGATACCCTATTCCATGCCTATTACTGTATTGTAATACTAGCTTGTATTTAACAAACATAGAAGAAGAAAAAAAAGTTGAACAGGGACCATTACAATAAAGCCTGAGAAAACCATGAACTTTGTGAAGCAAACGACTCTGCGGGTTCTGTTCCCTGTTGTATCCTCAGAGCCTCCCACCCAGGAAGTTCTTCACAAATATTTGTCAAATGAACCAAAATGTGGTAAATATTGAGCAGACTGTTCCCCATGTGTGTCTCTACTTTACCTTAGATCAAGTCAAACTTTTTTGGAAAGGGCCAGATAGTAAATGTCTTAGACTTTGTGGGTCATATATGGTCTCTGTGGCAATTGCTCAACTTTACCAGCATGATGGCTGCTGTAGGTGACATGTAAACAAATGAGTATGGCTGTGCTGCAATTAAACCTTACAGTCATCCCTCTATATCTGCACGTTCTGCATCTGTGGATTCAACCTAATATTAAAAAAAAATTCCAGAAAGTTCCAAAAAAGCAAACCTTCAATTTGCCACACGCCAGCAACTATTTACCTAGTATCTACATTGTATTTGCAACTATTTACATAGAAATTACATTGTATTAGGTATTATAAGTAGAGATGATTTAACGTATTGGGGAAGATATGAAAATAGAAGTGTAATATTGTGAGCATTATCAAAATGTGATGGAGAGACCTGCAATGAACAGCACTGTGGGAAAAATGGTGCTGATAGACTTGCTCAATACAGGGTTGCCACAAACCTTCAATTTGTAGAAAATGCAGTATTTTCAAAGTTCAATAAGAGGTGCGCAATAAAATGAGGTATGCCTGTACTCTGCCATTTTATATAAGGCACTTAAGCATCCACAGATTTTGGTATCCTCAGGTGGTCCTGAAACCAATCCCCAGTGGATACCAAGGGATGACTGTATTTATAAAAACAGATGACGGACTGGATTTGCCCTGCAGACCAAAGTTTATTGACATTTGCCATTGACCCAAGTGCCCTCCCTAAATGTGAATGTGGTGATGCTGATCTGTCCCTCCTGCTTCTGGATGGCAGAAGTGGCAGAGGAGAGAGTAAAGAGAGCTGTGATGATGAATATAGACCTTCTCTCCCCACCACTCCCTAGCCACTGACAATCCCAGGGGGAATATGAATAGCTTTCTTTTAATCTAACATTCTCAGGGAGCCTTAATTTAAAGCTTGTTGTTTAAGTGTCACAAATAATAAATAGCAAATCGTGTCAGAAATGAATTAGTGTTTTTCAGGGGGTTTTTTTTGGTTGTTGTTAATAAAAAATTAAATGGAGATCCCCAGGTGGGACAACTCTTCATGAGAGCGTCTCATTCCCTGCTTCCAGGAAGAACATTTCCTCAGGGGAATGGGTCGATGACTCACACGGAGTCTCTCTCTAGGGGTCAGATAGTGAGTTGCTGTTCTCTGAACATTACCCAGGGACCCTGTGGTTCCAAATAATACATGTCTAGACACCAAAAACTGAAGCCTCATGAGACATCTAGATTCAGAAGGAGGTGATAGTAAGTCTGTAGGTTCTGATTAGCATTGACGTCTGAGGGAATCCAAGAGAAGCTTCTCTCTCGAAAATTTGCACTGGCCATACCAGAGAGGGGTCAAACATTGCTCAGCCTTAATTTTGAGAGGGATTCCCAGTGCCGGGGGAAGGGGATCACACAGGCAGGGCCCCGTGTGTGTGTGTGTGTGTGTGTGTGCGTGCGTGCGTGCGTGCGTGCGTGCGTGTGTGTGTGTGTGTGTGCAGGCGGGGAGGGGTTGCTGCTACTGGGATCTGAAAGAGTTGCCTGCCTAGTCTGTCTGTATCAGAGATTCACTGGTGCAACCTGTCCCACAAGAAAGGAGAAGGAGTTTCGATGAACACAGCTGCTAAGTGGTCTTGTGCAGTTGCAAATAAACCACAAAGGCAGAAGCGGAATGTAAAGAAAGAAAAGGCTTTTCTTGGTGGGAAAGGAATTTATTTGGGATCTCCAGTCACTCCTTTTTTTTTTTCTTTCCTTTTTAAACAATATTTGTTTCTCTACTTTCTTTAACTCTTTACCTGTTCAGGCATGGAGCGTTTTTCTATTTTATAAATCTCTCTCTTTTTCCAAACTGGGGAAGGATTTCTTTTTATATATAAATTTTTTCATAGCCATATATTTTTCCCCAGTCTTTGTTCATGCTCTTTTCTCCATGAACTACCTATTCCTTCCTAAACTGCTGTTCATCCTTAATGATTTAGCCCAGATACCACTTCCTCCACCACGAAGTCTTTCAAGACCGTGCCTATGTCTGTCATCCGATTCATGGAATTATAGGATAAATATCTATTTGTGTGAGTTCTTCGGATTCCGCTCCTTTTGTTATGCTACGCTGTTTGCGAGGTTAGCCTTCAGTAGAACAAGTCAGATTGGAAACTGAGGCTCACAGAGGTTAAATGCGGCCAAAGCTAGAGAGATAGAAGGTGGCAGATGGAGGGTTCTGGCCTGAATGCGTTCCCGTTCCCCAAACCACTGCCTCTTCAGATTAACCTACTTTAAAAGTTCAGGAATGCCTGGCCGTCTATGACAGACAGCTCAGTAAGAACAATATTCAGTCCTTTCTACAGAGTTTTTCGTCTTGCTCCTCCCTCTTTTCACTCTTCCAGCCACGCCAGCTATCTGGTTCCCTAGAGAGAATCCACAGGTGAAGCTGATGGAGCATATCCCCTGGATGCTCCTCGTACCGTGCGGGCGTTTTTGCATGAGCCTCTCTCACGGGAAGGATCATTGCCCCTGGTACCTGGCCCGAACAACCCATCTCCGAAGGCTAAGCCCTCTCATTTGATCTCCTTATCCACAAAACCTCAGAAACTCGAGATTCTCCGTTCAGCATCAGTGTGTTCTACCATACGAGCTGCTAATGTAAAAATGTGTCTGGGTGTACATATATATATATACACATACACACACATATACAGTGATAACATAACAGTGTGTCACTGAAACGGTCTTAAGGGTTGGCTGATATTAACAGAAAGATTTTGGCTTCTTCCCACATCAAGAGAAGCCACATAAATAGCCCATATTTATCTGTGACTTGCTCTTTTTCCTAGCATTGTTTGGGAGAATAGAATCATGGTTCATTTTACACACACACACACACACACACACACACACGATGCCATTCAGTCCACAGGACAGCATCATTGAGTTTGAGTTGCTTGAGAAGGAAGGAGGCTGACACTGATAACGGCTAGAATTTAGACCAACACTGGCCAATAGAACTTCTTGCCATGATGGAAATGTTCCATATTTGTGGTGCCCAATACAAGAGGCACTAGCCCCTTGTGGCTATAAAATCCTTGAAATATGGTTAGTGTGATGGAGGAACTGCTATTTTTATGTCATTTAACTTATTAAAATTAATTTAAATTTTAATAGCCACATATGGTTAGTGGATACTGTATAGGACAAAGCAGATTTACAGCATCTGCTCTCATTATTTCAATATAGGGGCTTATATCACTCATTCTTAGATGTTTGAATGATAACAGGCAGAAGACAGAAGCCTAATTTTGTTTTGTTAAAATAGCTCTCCATAAATTTCCCACTTGAGAACAACCTTGAGAACAATTCTTGGGGTACCTTAAAAGCTTGATGAGCTTTTTGAGAGAGGAAAATGACTTAGTTGCTGGAAAAAAAAAATTAAAGGGATTTTATGTGGAAGTTCGTTGGAGGCTTAGAAGAGGATGGATCCAGGAACAGAGTCCTGAGTGACAGGTGTAGCACGTGACCTTGGGTAAGTCACTTAACCCCTTCAAACTTCTAGTTCCTCATCTGTACCTTAGGAATGATGACAACACCTACCCAAACTATTCCATGGGGTTTCTGGGATAAAATGATATAAAACAGAAGCAATCATTTTGTAAAATAGGGGATAGTTGTTGAAATTTGAATTAATATTATCATCCTTCCAGAATCCTTCTGAAGTAATTCAGAGCGGGCATCAGCAACAGGAAGAAGGAACTACCTGTCTTCACCTTTTACTGTAAGTAATTCTGAAAAAGGAGGAAATTGTGCTACTAAGCATGGTAGGGTTTGCTTTCATATTAACCCAAAGAAATATTTGTGTGTGTGTTACTGGATTCTATAGTTACACAAAGCAATCTTGTTTTGAAAATGAAACCTAAACATGTATGCCTTTCTTTTCTGACTAAGGCTGTTCAATTTAAAGATTTCCCTCCTCTGTTTTCATAGTAAAAGGATATTTCAGAAAAAGCATGATAAGCTCTTTACTACAATTCTCATGACTCACCCACTATCTTGTTTTGTAATCTCCTGTCCTTTGGCCAAAGCCTCCAGGGCAAGCGGCATCTGTGATCTGGAAAAGTTAAAGATTGAAGAAGATGGAGGAAATCACCACGTTTAGTCAAAATGCCTTACCCACCTAAGTTTTATTGTTCTCACTTACGGGAACAGTAATAATTTCAGATACTTAACTATTGCTTCGCATTTTATTTTTTCTGTTGCTGTATCAATGGGTCTGTCAAGGCATCCCCAAATGACAGCAAATTATTCCAAACGGTAGGGGGATATGCACCTTCCTTATTTTCCATACTTGGAGAATGTCTACATGAATTTTCAGTTTCTTTTATTCAACCCCAAAATACTTTTTACAAAAAGAAAAAAATTTTAATATAGTCACCTATTGAAGTTTTTTAAATTTCCCATAAATACTACATTTGATTAATATTTTCAAATTGCTAGGCTGAAATCTAAATACGCTTTTGACTGACAAATAAATGTAACAGTTTTCAGAGCAATCTATTTTGGTTTATATACTTTAATGCATATGAAACAATTGATATATGGCTTATTATGTTTGTAAGCATTTAATAATGAAAGTGCTGTTTCATTATATACAATGAATCAGAGAATACCTTGGCAATTTGATTTCTGCCATTTTGAGATTGTATATTTCATACTTTAACATTCTAGCCAAGCCTGGAGTCTAGGTATTTTATGAGTTTATCTATAAACATATTTTTAGATTATGCCATTCTATAACATGTACCATAAATACTTATAATTGAAAGCATTTCACTGTAAATTCTCTGAATGTAACATCACGGATGAATATTCCAATATGGGTTAAAACAGATGAAGCCACCTTTGTGTTACATGAATCACGAAGACAAGTTTTACTCTTTAAGGTGTGTGTAGTTGATCTAAGTTAGAACATGCACATAAGACTCTGAGAGCACAAAATTGAATGTTATGTTTCCTTTGCAGTTGATTTTCTGCATCTCACATATTATGCAAATATGACAATATGCACATTTGTAAAAATGTGTTGGAGAAAACTCTAGAAGCCAGTAAGCAAACCTACAGCCCATTCTCTAGACTGATAAAGGCAAAATGTAAGGATACCAGTACCACACAAGCAGATTTTAATGATTAGTTATTGTATGACTAGAGAAAAGTTAAAAGTAGCAAATTTCCTTTGGCAAATCTAGTTCCTTCTATATATACTTGGTTCCAGGAGCACAGTGCTATAAATTTGCTCCTTGGAATTGTGTAAAATCAGGGAATAATGTATTGAGTCCACTGGGTAATAGGAATTAAAGTTAGGTAATAGAAATCTTTGGAAAATTTTGAATTCTAACTCTCAAACAAGACTGAGTACCGACTTTTTTATTGCAAAGGCCATGTGTTGACCCTCCTCTGGTTTAGTAAAATCAAAGATGGGAACTGGGGATGTTGCTTGGCTAAGCAGAGACCCAGGTGGCATTTACTAGATTACGGCCGCAATGTCCTAAATGGTACTTTAGTGCTTGAATGAGTCAGCGTGCCTCTGAAAATACCCCACACCCAGGGACCGGATGGGTAGGGCTAAGTAAACATTAGCAATATCAGATGATTACAAAAAAATATTCAAACTCTCAACAATCCAGGCCAAGATACCTGGGAGGGATTGGCTCACAGGTCGCATGGTTGGTGAGGGAATGAGTGGGCATCAGTCTTAAACTCTGAGAGGCTGAATCTTCTTACCTTCTTTACACAAGAGACATGTAACCTTTTATGTCAGGAGTGCCCTCCTGGGGTCATCTAGAGTTTAGCCTAGGAGAGGTCACCCATTTGTGTCTCTTGCTTGTTTAGAGACCGGGGTGCCAGTTATTCAAAGGTCTTTGTCTTATGATGGATTTTGATTGATGTATTTCTTCGTTTAACTATTATCTGAGATGGTAGCTCAAAAAAATGTTAAATCTTACGTTCAGTCTTGATGACTCAACATTCTAAATGTTAGGAATGTAATTTGAAAAAAATGGAATATGCAATTAAGTTAAAAGAAACTTGCTTTTTTTTTTTTTTTAATCAAGATGAGATTGCCAGGGCTTCACTTGTGGTGCAATGATTAAGAATCGGCCTGTCAAGGCAGGGGACATGGGTTCGAGCCCTGGTCGGGGAAGATCCCACATGCTGTGGAGCAACTAAGCCCGTGCACCACAACTACTGAGCCTGCGCTCTACAGCCTGCAAGCCACAGCTACTGAGCCCACGTGCCACAACTACTGAAGCCCGTGCACCTAGAGCCAGTGCTCTGCAACAGGAGAAGCCACTGCAATGAGAAGCCCACGCACCGCAACGAAGAGTAGCCCCTGCTCACTGCAACTAGAGAAAGCCCACGCGCGGGAACGAAGACCCAATGCAGCGAAAAATAAAATAAATAAATAAATAAATTTTTTTTAAAAAAAAGATGAGATTGCCAGATAAGGGCAAAAATGCAAATATTGTCCTGCTGAGTGAAAGGTTTTAATACAGGCATGACCAGTTTCACTGAAGCCCTCATTCTATAAACCTTTCATAAAGGAAGTCTGTCTATCATTATGTGGATTCCAAAACATCTGTTCCATGGAACAGTAGAGTGATGCCTGAGGTCTGTGCTGTACCAGGGTAAATTTCACTTTGATTAAGGTGAAAAAGCATGGGAATCTCAGAATTCAGAGAGGCCCTATCAGACAATTAAAGGTACCTTTCTTTTCAAATACATTGCTAAACTCTATGAAAGGATTTATTGGGAATGGGTATAATTCATCGTATTTCTGAATAATTTCTCAACTATTAACGAAGATTTAAATATTACATTTCCTTTTCAGAAACTGAGCTATTAAAACATACATTCACATATAAGACATTAAATAGAATATTCTTAAAATGTTTAACAAATATATTCTGGGGCTTCCCTAGTGGTGCAGTGGTTAAGAATCCGCCTGCCAATGCAGGGGACACAGGTTCGAGTCCTGGTCGGGGAAGATCCCGTATGCTGTGGAGCAACTAAGCCCGTGCGCCACAACTACTGAGCCTACTCTCTAGAGCCCACGAGCTGCAACTACTGAGCCTGTGCTCTAGAGCACATGAGCCACAACTACTGAAGCCCGCATGCCTAGAGCCCGTGCTCTGCAGCAAGAGAAGCCACCACAATGAGAAGACCGCGCACCGTAACGAACAGTAGCCCTCGCTCGCCACAACTAGAGAAAGCCCGCGAGCAGCAGCAAAGACACGACACAGCCAAAAATAAATAAATAAAATAAATTTTAAACCAAAGTGTTAAAAAAAATAAAAAAATAAAAAAATATATATATATATATTCTGGAAGCAAGATGTAAATGTTACTATTTTTTATTCCTTTTGAACAGATTTGTGTGTTTATGTTTTTCCAAAAAAAGTCGAATTGCTCATTCTTTAGAATTAGATAAGAATGAGTTTTTAAAAAATCTTCTATAAAAAGCATTAGGTAAAATTATAAAATAGTCTCTTGTCAGCCAATCTAACACTTCGCAGCACACAGCATGGTTTGATTAAACTCTTTCATTTGCTTTGTGTGTGTGTGTACTTGAATATCAATGATCTTAGTTTTTTTAAAACATGTTTTCCCTATATAATGCTTTATTTAAATGGCAGAAAACAACAATAAGCACCCAATGACTTTAGAGAGATTAACACTGCACAGTGAGAGGTTTGACACAAAAGAGACAAAAGCTGGGAAAGAAAAGGAAGAAAGGCAGGGACCTAGGTACGTGGTGGATAGTGTTGCACTTTTCATTAGGGAAGAAGCACGTGGGACACGTCATATATTTCATGTCAAACTGGGCAAAGACATTATTTTAAAATGTCATGTGGTTCATCGGGAATCATTTGACTCCCATTCTTATGCTCAAATTAGGTAATTATTATTTTTTTTTAAGTTTTCTTAAAGGGGGGAAACATACCATCCCTTTACAGACCTGCAGGGAAAGGCACGGCGGTTTGAGGCTCGAGGACGCTAAACAGCCAAATTATGCCGTAGGCACAGATTCCATTATTCAACAGTAACCTACACTCTAGCTTTCTGTGGGAAGTATATCGCTAGCACTGTACTGACTGGCCTGTCATTCTGTTCTGATTGGAAAACCTGTTCGATTAAGAGATTTCCCTTTTAGACCCAGTGAAGAATGACCGCTTATGAATGCAGAGGTTCCAATTTGAGGACAAATATTTATTCACATCATGGATGGACTTTTCAAAGCACTGTTCTGTGGTTTACTACTCCTAGGAAACTTACCCAAGTATATATTTGAAAGGCTAACTGTCAGGATTCTTGCTTGGTTTACCAGAGCTCTTTTTCACCTTATGCAAAATCACAGATGGGTGTTAAGGTTTCAGTGAATGAGATAGTCCATTGTGTGAAATAATGAGCTTCTAGCTTTCATGCAACAACGCAATTCCAGGATCAAGTCATTTCATTTTTTTAGTAATATTGACCGTAGGCATGATCACTATAAGAGTTATGGGATAGAAACACCGTTAAGCAAGGCATGTAAGTTCTTGAGGCCTCAGTTTTTCCATCTGTACATTGAGTATAATAATGCCCTCCTAAAATGTTGTTATGAGGATCAAAGGAGAAAATATGATTACAGGCCCAGAGTAGGTACTTAATAAATGATAGTTACTCTCATTAGTGTTAAGCCTTTACATTGTATAGGACTTCTGTCTTTTTGAGAGAGATACAGATGTGATTGAGTGGAACTCCTTCCTCAGGGAGTCAGGCCTGCAAAGAAACAAACAATACTGTCCACAGAATGATTCTCCATTAGGATGGAAATAAATACAGCTCGGCTGCTCTGGATGAAATAGTTCCAATGATTACCACGCTCTTATTTTTCTCTGTCAAAAGAAGTAAGATTACAGCCCTGGGTCAGTTTGACTTAAACACAGTTTCTGGTCATCAGGGCCCAATGCAAAGTACCTTTTAAAAATTAGAATTCTCCATAAGACAGGAACTTTTAACATGGTCGACTTTTAAAAAGCTATTTTCATGTACTATTTTAAGCTGTAAAATTGTAACAGTATTGACTATTATGCAATTTAATTAATATTTTCTTTTGATTTTGTGCTTATGCCTTGGGATAGTACCGAGAAAGAAAGTACTTTAAAATTATTGTAAAGATCGAATGAATAAATAACCCCAAACAAATGATTTACCCTCCCCTGGATTGTGATATTTGGAACAAAACTGAAAAAGTGGCTTTTAAATATTATAAGTGATTAGATTTTTTCCTTCTATTTTTTTCTCTGTAGTTATGTTAGTCAAATTCCCATCCTCTCAAGTTTTAAAATAAAACTGATATTTGTTTCTCTAAATTTTTGAGAGTTATATTTTATTGACCTACATGTAAAATACAGAAATTTCCCAAGTGCATTGGTCAAAATATAAAATAGATTATTTGGGCCGAAGGCTAATACCTACCATCGCCATATGACTTCCTTGGAAGTCATCAGCTATCAGGTGACTATAGCTGCTGTTCATAAGGATCAACCAGTCATTCCCCAGGGTTCAATAGTTCATCACTGATAAATGTCTACAGTTAGATCTGCTTTTCAAACTTGTCAGGAAAATCTTAAAAGCATCGCCTTATTAATTTTCTTGTTATTTCTCATTGTGGCAATTAAGTATTACAAGAGCTCAAAGCAGTATATCCAGAAAGGAAAAAAAAGGCCCATTTATTAACCTAAGCATGGAGTGGAAATTCTCCAAGTTGATTATGTCTTGCTTCACGACTCACATATACCAGGGATTTGGGCTCAGTCCTGACTCCAAAGCTCACACGGAACTTCCCAATTTTCAGCTATTCCTTCTAGAATAACACAGGAAAAAAGGAAACCAAGAGATAAAGTCTTCACCTCTTTAAGGTTCTGTATCCTTCCATCCGTATCTTTCACATTCTTTTCTGCATCAGCCCCACCACCTGTCTTTGTAATAGACTTTTACTCTTCCTAACTGGGTCTGATGTTCCACTCAGGTGAACAACTTCCTATTACTCTCCTGGCTATTGTCTCCCTTCAGGGAAGAAAACATTGATGGTAGGACAAACATCTTGTATGGGTCTAGTGTTTTAGTGAACTTTGCATTCGCTTTGCCTCAGTGTCATCTTCTACAAAATGAGCCAGTGGATTCTCCAAGTCCTAACCTTGAAGACGGGAGAAATTAGTGCCTGGAGTGCTGCAGCCTGAATACCTGATTTGAACCCTGTTTCTAGCACCTACTATTGCTGTGACCTTGTCCAGTGCCTTTATCTTTAGAAGTCTCAGTTTTCTCATCTGTGGTATGGACTTAATAATAATTCCTGCTTCAGAGAGTTGTTATGAAAATTAAACGAGACACACACACACACACACACACACACACACACATTACTAAAAAAGTATCTGGCACATACTTAGTGCTCAGTAGCTGTTGTTATTTTAAACTACTTGGTTACTAAGGATGAGTTCTTATCTGAACTACCTAGTCTAGGAGCAATGTCCATGATCATATATAATTATAGTAAACTTGGGTAATGTCTAAAGTCAAAATATTTTTTCCTGTCACTCATACTTTCCTGAGGATGCACGTTGGGATGGAGAATGGGTTGCTGCAAAGTTAATTTGAGGATTAGCATGCAAACAAAAGCTGCTGCTCTGTTTGGGTAAAAATGCGCCACTCGTAGGATATTCTGTAACACTAGTGTGAACTGTTAGTGTGTGTATGTGTGCATATTGGTGGGTCTAACTGTACCGAAATGGAGAGAGTGGTGAGCTTTTGAAAGCCATACTCATACATTTCTGTTTAAATACATTAATCAACATTCCCATCTTAACACTTTATTTGGGGAGAATAAGTTCAAGTGCAGGACTGACTTATTTGGCCTCTTTACTGAGAAAGAAAGTGTGATTAATTTTTGTGCTTACCTGTTCTGTCCTTCTCTATCTAAACAAGGGTGGTAACATCCTGACACTCGGGCAGCAGTTGCCTGATTTCAAGTCCAGGGCGGGTAGGTCCTCTGTGACACCCTCCAGCGTCCTCAGCCACTGACTCTTGCCGTTCACAGGGCTCCAGCCTCCCCTGGGACTGATGGGCGGGGGGATGGACCTTGCGGACAAGTAGAGTCTAAACCATTCTGGATGCATTTTAACCCCCTGAACAACTACCCCTTTTACTTACATCATTAATTTGCTTTAAACAAATGTATTGCTGTAAGGTTTGGGGTAAATTAAATAAATAACTAAATTTTGAAAAAAAAAATTGTGCTTACAAGGATAGAAGTGCAGAAAGCTTTTCCTTCCCTGTGTTATCCCTGTGACATCTACTGACCTACACCTGGCAATTCTCTGGGACAAAAATATGCCGAAGAGAACAGCACTGAGCAGACAGATGTGAGGGAAAAGGTACAGGAAGACAGAGTGGGTGGGAAGTGCATTTTACAAAGTATGAAATGGAGTGTTTTATTTATTTTAACAGCAAAAAAAAAAGGCATTGCTTAAAGGAAATATAGTTTGAGATGGGTCAAGGAGCCAAGCAAGGCAGAGCCATCAACAGATCTTCTGGTCTTGTCTCCTTTTAACCAGACTTCTTGTTTTGTTTTCACCAGGAAAAGATGCTATTCATTATTGCACGCATAATGCATGCCTGGTACAATCCTATACACATCAACTGCATCATGATTTAACTTTCTTCTTACAATAATTCTAACGTTCCTTTGCTGTGGGTATTTGGTTCCTGTTTTACAGATAAGGTTTAGAAAATTCACATAGTTTTCTCAGAGCTGATAGGTCGAAGAGTCATAGTTTGCACACGTTTCTGCCTGGCTCTGAAACTTGTAATCTTAACTATTGCACTCAGCATCTGTTGAGGATGAGTTTCATGGAATGTGTGAAGGTTAATTTTATGTGTCAACTTGACTAGGCCACAGTACCCAGACAGTTGGTCAAACATTTTTCTAGATGTTTCTGTGAAGATGTTTCTGTATTTTTAGATGAGATTAACATTTAAATCAGTAGATACTGTTTTAAAGCAGATTACCCTCCATAATGTAAGTGGGCCTCATCCAATCAGTTAAAGGCCTTAATGGAACAAAATCTGAAGTCCTGAAAGAAGAAGGCATTCTACCAACAGACAGCCTCTGACTTGAACTGCAACATTGGCTTTTCCCCAGGTCTCCAGCCATCTGGCCCACTCTGCAGATTTCAGATTTGCAGCCTCCATCATCACGTAAGCCAGTTCCTTAAAATAAATCTCTCTGTTCATTCATACACATCCTATTGATTCTGTTTCTCTGTAGAACCCTGACTAATGCAGGATGCTTCCTCTCTTCACTCAGGTGAGTTGGCTGAGAGACGAGCCAGAGCATGTTGGCCTGGTGTGGCTTTTAGGTCATGGGATCCAGGTGGGCTTGAAGGGCCTCCATGAGCTTTCTCAAGGTGTTGGCGTGGTGGCTAAGGGCAGATGAATCTCCTTTTCTCCAATGCATGACAATACTTCTTATTTCCTGGTTTGCTAGCATAAGATGGGCCACATTATTTAGTATTTAGTAAATACATTCCAGTTTATCTTGGGAATATATTCAGAAATTAGTCCACAGGTAGTACATATGTAAAATAAATATAAATGTATATCTGATCTATATATATACATGCTAAGTGCCATAATGATAGGTCTTCTATATCCAAAAATATGTTATCTTTTTCCCTTTCAAAAAAAACTCTAACAAACAAATTTGGTGATCCTTTTCAGATGAGGAAACTAAGGCTCAACGATAATTAATAACTTGCATTGGGTAAGTAGAGGAGTTGGTTTTCAGTTCAGATCTGTCTGATTTCTAAATCCATCTTTTGAACAACTATAATTAGTACCCTCTTTTGTATATTATATGCCTCTGAAAATAAGCACAACAATCTAAAGTATGAAAACTAAATAGATATTAGTTGATTTTCAGAGATTAAAATACATATTATGATATTCCTAAATAAATCTCTGCTATTAGAATAACCTTTGGTGACTTACTTTTCTTAAACAGTTGAACGAACAATTGACCTGATTTAGTACAATAACTATCTAATGCTATTTTATTATATTGATTTTATCTCTATTTCAATCATATTGGGTTTATAAAGTTTACAATTCATAATATTATTATTTATTCACTTTCATTCATTTAATAAAATAAGAGGGAGAGGATGTGATAAAACAAACTCAGCTATACAGACAAAAATAAGCGTTTCCAAACCTAAGCTGTTGGTGAGTGAAAAAGTACCCCCCATTAGAGAATTAAAAAGTGTTTTTTTATCAGTTGATGTACCTACTTCCAGAAGGGATGTTACTATATAGTAAATGAAAGTATGATGACATTTTTTTTTGAGAGATTAACTTGTGAAAGTTAAGGATTATCTGCTTTGCATAATATCCCTTTTATTTGTCCCGTTTCCCATCACAAATGATCTTTCAGGCTTTGGAATTTAGTTTGGTCAGCCTATGGTTCATTACAAAAGTCCGTTGAGAAAGGTTAAAACCAGATAATGAACAGAAGCAAAATGTCGAATATTTCATAAGGGCTCCTTGATACCTTCCACATCATGGGTATATTCTTATAAGCTGTGTTTCCTGTGCCATTTTGTGAGAAAACCAATGCTAGCCTCATAAGCATCTACCAACGTAAATGAGACCATCATGTTTGGAAATTTATGGCTTAACACAATATAGTCTCTAATATTTAGCTCCAACTCTAGAAGGCAATATTATCTCTTTATCTTATGAACTTAGTATGGCTGACCAAACTAAGTCTGAAAAAATTAGATGAGGTTGAAAGAAGTCAGACTGTGGTGGGCAGATCACTTTAATACAAGTCTAAAATAGAATCAAGAACATTGGAGCTGTTCTACTTCTGAACACGGAGACATTTTGCCAAGACGTGTGTCATCAGCACTACAATGAGTGCATTAGAAACTGGGAAAAGCCTTGGAAAGTCCCCCAGTGAGATAGCTGCCAAGGGAGGTGCTTCTCTGCGACCCTTACCCCAGGTAACCAGGGTACTATCAAATTTAGCTCAGAAATGATTCAAAGAAGTATGAACAGAGGAGATATTCTAAACTAGGAAAAAAAAAGCCTAAGTTTCTCTACGGTCTTGGTTTATTTCCAATAAGTCTTGACCTCTTTTTCCATCCTCCCCTCCCCTCCAGAGCTAAAATAGTTCAATTCAAAATAAAGAGCTCACTATGAGTACTTAGATTGATCCAATAATCTGATGATTATTTGAGCCTGGTCAATTAAGTGGATAAAGTTCAAAAACATGGAATCGAGTTAAACGTAATGGTAAATTTATATCCACAACATTTTGTAAACTCAGAGAAACAACTGGATCAAAATTATTGGCTGATTTAAAGTTTAAGTGGATTTTAATATTACAGATGTTCTTTGTAATCCTCTGCAAATTTACTTGAATGGTACAAAGTAAGTAGATGAGAGTTTTTGAAAGAAGAGAGTGCTTAAGTGATACCAAATGATTAAGTATGTTGAGTTACCGTTTGGCGTGTGGCACAAGCTTCAGAGCTTTCTGGGGGAAAGAAGCCTGGCCCACATTTGGTGGGCTTCTGCAGAACTTATACACATCTCCTTTCTGCTGAAAAGTAACAGACATCTATTGGAAAAAATGAAAAAAGACATATCCTCTTCGATATGTCATTTAAAGGGAAAATTAATGCGATTGTAAGGCAACAGGATGTGGGTGTCTGACTCACAATGCAAGTGGGCCACATGATGTGATGCTGACATCAGAAGCTGCAGGGACATTTCCTTGGGTTTCACACCAGCAGCAGCTGAACCCACTCCTCTGAGTAGCACCACACACAGCACCAAGCAAGTCTTTGTGGCTCCGTGTCTCTCTCAGGGCCCTGCTGTCCACAGTGTCTTAGGGGAAAGCTGACATTACTCAACACCCCTCCCTCCCCCTGTGACCTGCCTTTTCCTCTAACCATTTTCACAGCTGTCATGCTCCAAGCTGCCCAGGAAGAGCAGCAGATGGCTGGGAGAGCTGTGCTCACCATTCAGCTACCTGCGAGATAAGAGCAGCCTTTTTTCCCTTCCTTGTTCCAACCTGCGTTATAATAATGGAAAGATGTTGTTCCCTAAAACACAGATGAGGCTGGATGGCATATGTGTGCTCTCCTCCATCCTGTGGACCCTAATCTCATTCTCCATGAGAATCCCGCAGACCAGATTCAGTTCTTTATGTGACACAGGTCATGTTCTGCCTCTTGTAATTATTGTTTGTGTGCAAATCTTATTCCTCCTCTTTGAAACAGGGAACAAGACCCACTAATCTTTTCATTGTCCATGGCAGCTGTAAGAGGCCCTGAAAATTGGTATTTGTTAAACTGAATAAACTTCAGAAGCATTTGAATGGAAAACAATAGGTGCATTAACCCATCAACAATTTACTGAACGGCTACTATGTTCTAAGCACTGTCCTAGTTCTAAGTGTCATGAATGTGAATAAATGTAAGTTCTTGTTCTCAACTAAGTCATATACTAGAGGGAGCCAGAGAAAGAGAGAGAGAGAGAGAAAGAGAGAGAGTGAGGGATCACAGGGTGCGGTGGAGTACAGAACAGAAAGGAATGAAATCTGTGCCTGGGACAATCGGTCAAGGCTTCCAGGAGAGGGCGAGTTGATCTGGGTCCTGAAGGATGGGTGATATTCAACAAGCAGAAAGAGGAAAAGGGCATTCCAGGCAAAGTGAGCATTGCTTGCAAAACCACAGTCATGGAAGTAATGTTTTAATTAGGAAACTAAGGAAAGTTCAGAGTGACTGAAGCATTGAGAGGAACAGGGAAGGAAGGGAGAGAGGCGGGGGGATTTATTTTCTATTGCTGCATCACAAATGACCGCAACCTTAGTGACTTAAAACAACACATATTTATTATCTCAGGGTTTCTGTGGGTTAACTGAGTCCTCTGCCCAGGGTCTTACCAGGCTAAATTTGCAGAGTTGCCTGGGTCTATGATCTCTTCTGAGGCTCAGGGGCCTTTTCCAAGCTCACAGAGTTGTTGGCAGAATGTAGTTCTTTGAGGCTGTGTGATCCAGAAACTTTTTTTTTTGCTAGCTGTTCACTGGAGATTACTCTAAACTCCTGGGGGTCACCTTCAGGTCCTTGCCCCATGGCTGCTCCATAGGTCCTGTCACAACATGCTTCATTCTTGAGGTCAAAAGGAGAGCATCCTCCTGACGCTTTCCTTCTCTTAAAGCACTCACCTGATTAGGTCTGGCCCACCCAGGCTATTCTCCCTTTAGCTGCATTAGTAACTACAGATACACTATAATATTCAATGGCCCTGCCCACACTCAAAGGGAGGGTATTATAGCAGGGTATATGTGAAGGGGGTTGAAATATTGCTGCTGTCTTAGAATTCTTCCTACCACAGAAGGAAGAATGGTGAAGAAAGTGAATGAATGAGTGAGTGAGAGTGGAGTGAATGGTGGAGAAAAACAATGGGGTCCAAAACTTGAATTTTCTCTAGACCCTGCCACTTATTATCCATCCAGTGTTGGGTCCTTTCATAGATATAAATTCTTTTGCTTATAAAATTGGATAATAACCTTCATAGAGATGGTCTAAGTAGTAAATACACAATATATCATCAAGAACTCTATACAGTGCTTTGGGTATGTATGTTTGGTATAAAGGATCTTGTGAACTATGTTGAGGCACTCACACTATTCCCTAGGGCAGGGAGTGGAAAACTCATCAAAATCTCCCAGAAGGGAAAAAACATGATGAGGTTTACTTTTTTTTTTTGCACTGGGCCCTGAGGTTCAGCAATCTGGCCTCAAACCAACCACTCATTTGTATTTTAGTTCTAACAGATACTAAGAATTTGTAAATCATTTTTTAGGTGTTTTTTATTATACAAAATGTCAAACATATTCAAAGTAGATAGAATAGTATAATGTTTACCCACGTAATTATTATCAAGCTTCAATAGCATTAACATTCTGCCATGCTTGTTTCATCTATACTTTTTCCTTCTTCCAATTTCCCCCAACTTTATTATTATTTCTTTATATAGTTTTCTTTAAGGTTAGGTTTACATATATTAAAATGTGCTAATCTTAACTATATAATTTTGACTAATTGATACACCCATATACCCCACACCCCTATCAAGATATAAAATATTTTTGTAGCTTAGAAAGTTCCCCCATACCTCTTCCCAGTCAACCCCTCTCGCCTTGTTCAGACAGCCACAGCTCCCTATTCTTTTTTTTTAAAATTTTTTACTTTATTTTATTATTTATTTATTTATTTATGGCTGTGTTGGGTCTTCGTTTCTGTGCGAGGGCTTTCTCTAGTTGCGGCAAGCGGGGGCCATTCTTCATCGCAGTGCGCGGGCCTCTCATTATCGCGGCCTCTCTTGTTGCGCAGCACAGGCTCCAGACGCGCAGGCTCAGTAATTGTGGCTCACGGGCCCAGTTGCTCCGCGGCACATGGGATCTTCCCAGACCAGGGCTCGAACCCGTGTGCCCTGCATTGGCAGGCAGACTCTCAACCACTGCCCCACCAGGGAAGCCCCAGCTCCCTATTCTTACCAATAATTTAGTTTTATCAATTTTAGAACATCATGCAAATGGAATCATACAGCATGTACTCTTTTGTGTCTTTTTTTTTTCCAGCATAATATCTGTGAGTGCATTCGTGTCACTGAATGTATTAGTAGTTTATTTTTTTGTATTGTTGAGTAGTGTTCCATTAAAAGAATATACCACAGTTCGTTTTTTCATTCTTCACATACCTGGGCTGTTTCCAGTTTGGGGCTATTGCCAATAAAGCTGCCATGTATTATACATCCTTATAGTGTCCATCTTTATGTGGACATATATTTTTACTTTTCTTGGGTATACATACAGAAGTGGGATCGCCGAGTCAAAGGGCAAGCGTATGTTTAAATTTATTAGAAACTACCAAACTTCTTCCAAAGTGTTTAGAGCATTTTTAGACTCTCACCAACAATGTATGAGTTACAGTTGCACTATATCCTTTCCAACACTTGGTGTTGCCAGTATTAATTTCAGCCATTCTGATGGGTGTGTACTAGTGTCTCACTATGGTTTAATTTGTATTTCCCTGATGACTAATGATATCGGGTAATCACATTTAGATGTGGAATAACATTGCTTAAGAGCATTGGCTGAACCAACCCTGGTTAAAATCCTTGCTCTGCTCTTGCCTGGCAAGATTCTTTTTTTATTTTATTTTATTTTTTTAATTGAAGTATTGTTGATTTATAATGTTGTGTTAGTTTCTGGTGTACAGCAAAGTGATCCAGTTATACTATATATATTTTCATACTCTTTTCCATTATAGGTTATTAAAGATATTAAATATAGTTCCCTGTGCTATATAGTCAGACCTTGTTGTTTATCTATTTTATATATAGTAGTTTGTATCTATCAATCCCAAACTCCTAGTTTATCTCTCCCCACCCCATTCCCCTTTGGTAATCATAAGTTTGTTATCTATGTCTGTGAGTCTGTTTCTGTTTTGTAACTAAATTCATTTGTATCATATTTCAGATTCCATATATAAGTGATATCATATGATATTTGTCTTTGATTTGCTTCACTTAGTATGATAATCTCTAGGTCCATCCATATTGCTGCAAATGGCGTTATTTCATTCTTTTTTATGGCTGAGTAGTATTCCATGGTACATATATACCACATCTTATTTATCCATTCATCTGTCGATGGACGTTCAAGTTGCTTCCATGTCTTGGCTATTGTAAATAGTGCTGCTATGAACGTTGGGGTGCATGTATCTTTTCAAATTAGTGCCTGGCAAGATTCTTGACTTATTTGCAAAAGAAATAAAATTATAGTATCTTCTTCATGGAGTTGTTGTAAAGATTAAGTGAGATAATACCTATAAAGTTCTTAGCAAAGTACTTGGCCCAATAAAGAGTAGCTTTACTACTCATTAAGACTATTTAACAAACTCTGCTTATTGACGTACCGCTACTCAAGTAGGTGATATTATTATTATTTTTAAATGGAGGGAATTAAAGGAGGGAATCTCTTGTACACACAAAGG
Organism: Eschrichtius robustus; assembly: GCF_028021215.1. Lineage (NCBI taxonomy): Eukaryota > Metazoa > Chordata > Mammalia > Artiodactyla > Eschrichtiidae > Eschrichtius > Eschrichtius robustus. Next base: position 77,982,588 of record NC_090836.1, on the reverse strand, counting down.
CTGAAATCCCAAACACTACATTCTCACCCCAACAGATGGCATAACCAAGCCTCTCTCCACACCAGAACGTCCTGGACTGAGCGGACTTGGCTACAAGTCTTAGCCCATTTCCCCCATGATGAACAGACATGGATTCCAAGGTCGCTGCTTCCTGTATATCTTTTCCCTAATGTTGCTCTGCAGAAACACACACTGCCTGAGCCATCCATTTCTCTCTTTTCTCTTCTCCACCTCTATTTCTCTCTTTTCATTATTTTCAGTATACACCATTTGATTTTTAAAATTGAGGGAAAGGAAGGCAAATGTGATTCTTGGTAGTATCTATTTTGGAGGTGGGAGTGAGGGAGGTATAACCTTTTGGAAAGAAAAGGAAAGAGGAGTTCTCTCTTCGCAAATGTCTATTTGGTTAAATTCACTAGGTATTCTGGTAGTGGTAACATACTTCTTCCTGCTGCTACTCCCCAACAGGGTGTGGGATGTATCAGAACATCCAGGATCTTGGCAGAGGGTGTGAATAGTTTAAAAAATCTCCCAGATGATTCTGATGTCTTCCTGAGACCCACTCGTTAGAACTGGAAGAGAAAAGGGTGAAAGACAAAGCTGGAAGCTGTCCAGAAATGTAAAAAGTGGCTGAAACAAGGATTGAAGGCAATGATTGAAGGCAAGTGTCCAGCAAAACAGGAGCAAAGCCAGGCATAGGTGGCTCCTGGGCAGTCAAAGGGAAGGGGAGTGTCCACATTATGAAATGCTTCAGAGAAGTGAAATGGGATGAGGAATAAAAACAGGTCACTGGGCTTCCCTGGTGGCGCAGTGGTTGAGACTCTGCCTGCCAACGCAGGGGACACGGGTTCGAGCCCTGGTCTGGGAAGATCCCACATGCCGCGGAGCAGCTGGGCCCGTGAGCCACAATTACTGAGCCTGCGCGTCTGGAGCCTGTGCTCCGCAACGGGAGAGGCTGTGATAGTGAGAGGCCCGCGCACTGCGATGAAGAGTGGCCCCCGCTTGCCACAATTAGAGAAAGCCCTCGCACAGAAACGAAGACCCAACACAGCCATAAATAAATAAATAAACAAATACTTTAAAAAAAAAAAAAAGAAAGCACGTTCTTCAAAAATTATTAAAAAAAAAACAAAACGGGTCACTGGAGCTGGAAGTTAAGAGGTCACAGGTGATGCCTCTGAAAGGTCCATTTATGTGTATTGTTGGGAGCGAGTGGAGAGGATAGAAGCCAAATTTTATTGGGTTAAAGAGTAAGTGGGAAATAAGTAAATTCATATTTCTCCTTTAAGAAATGGTTGAAAACATGGAGGAGAGAAGAGAAAAAAGGGGGGAAAAAGACAGCTTATATAAGTGTGGGCAAGTTATTTCTCTGGGCCTCAATTTCTTCCTCTACAAAATGGGGGTAATAATAGTACATATCGCACAGGATTTTGTGAGAATTAAATTAACAGGTAGCATATGCTTAAAACAGTTTTGGGAACATAGAAATACTCAAAAAAATGTCAACTCATATTATATTATTGAAGGAGAAATAGAGTAACTCTTTTCTTCTTATCGCAAAGTCTCAGGGATGAGTCAACCTGCCCTTTTCCACTGCCACTGCCTGCTGTTCCATTTAGGTGCCTCCCCCAGATGTCAGACACACTATACCCCTCATTCAAGTTCCAATTGCTCCTCAGCTCGGCAGAGCCACAGTAAAATTCTTTAATCTTTGAAAGGATTTTTTTTTCTGCCTTCAAGTAGGTACAAGACTAGGATAACAAAAAACACAACCAGTGGGGAAGGTACAAGAAATCTGAAAAGAAATGGTATTAGTTCTCATTGACCTTCATTTCAAAATAAATTGGCAACAGCCCTCAGCATTTCAAGTTTTCCCCTTTTCCTTCCTCCTCATCCCGACTCTCCCCGACTCTCTTTCTCCTTCTTGTTTTACAAGGTTTCTCAATAACAATACTTTATTACTATTTTTTAATCTTGGGGCTTTGCTTCTCCTTCAGCACTCCCTGCCCTTTTGAAACACTGACTCCAACGTCTAGCTTACCTTATATTTGATGTGGGGTACTGGGGGGTGAGAGAAGAACAAATAAACACAGGTGTTATAACGGAGGAAAAAAGTGTGGTATTATGAAAGGGACATTGGTTTTCATATCAGAAGGGCTTTAACCCCAGGTACAACACTTACTAGTTGAGAACATGACTTTGTTTCTCTGTGCTTTTGTTTTTTCATTATTAAATGTTACTAAAATGGGACTAATAACATGACCTATCTCATGGGGTTTAGTGAGAAATAAATGAAATCACATGAAAGAGCCCCTGGTAGTGTGAGGCCTGTATATACACATCAGCCACTTTCCTCCCCAGGACTAAGTAAGTGTAATTTATATATTAGGGAATAACTTGGCTGCATCCACCCCGAAGTGGCCCCTGCCTCATGAAGGAAAAATAAAGTTTTAGTTTTTTTCCTGACAGGAGTCATTGAAGGGGAATAAATCTATTTCAAATAATGGTGAATAGAACCTTTAAGACTGCTATAGCATCCTGTTGTAAAGTGTGCATTTTATAAATGAAAATAGTGTTTACCAATGCTGAAACGTAAATGAGACATAAGAAAGCACGTACTCACCTAGGAATGGAAGGTCAGGGGTGGGGTGTTAAATCCTAAATGGTAGTCCTCTTGGATTCATATATTGTGAATTCTATATATTCTATAGTTGGAATGGGAATTTTTCTGTATTTCTGAGAGGGCCATAACATGAGCTAGTTAACTGCTTTGATTTTGTCTCACCTTGAGTGTACAAAAGCCATAATGTGTAAACAGTGTTTTTGATATACCAATATTGTTGCCTCAGCACCCTTGCTCTGATACCCGCTGCTGGCTCACCTCGGAGGCGGGGCATCCCGCCCCCATTTGGAAACAGGAGAAAGGTGAGCTTCCACAATAGAGCTAAGAGGATTTACCTCCTACACCTGCTCCAGTTGGTCCTCTTACCACAGCCTGAGTCTGCCTGAAGAATTGCTTGCTTACTGTGCCTTTCTAACAATGGGGTTTTCAAAATGGGGAGTGCAGGATTGGACATGAAGATTGACATCAGTCCCCTCAGGCCTTTGTAGCCACTAATTCTAAAAAGTCATGGTCATATCCATTGAGGGCAAACACCTGTGCCAGCCTTCATCAGGAAAGCTTTTGTTCCAAAGGCACATACCTGCCCCTAGCTGGTCATGCCTTCCTACTCAAGGGCATATCTATAGGAGTCATTAATTAAAACCAATTAATTAATACCTATTTTGGTCACTGTGTTTACTTGTTTTTTATATTTTCATGGACTTTTAAGACATGGGAAAAGCATATATAAACATTCTTGCTCTGGATTCTATGATGTGGAAACAAGAAATGTCAGCTTGATCCACTCAGGGAAGTTTTCCTGTATCTCCTGAGTCATTTCTTTTCGGTGAAGTAAAAATCATATTGCAAACCATTCTGCCCACAGTAAACTCAGAATCCTTACACGCTAGAGGTATGTTTCAGTAAGAAATTGATTAGGCTTGAGCCTAGGTGATCAAAGGCAGATAGTTCCTATAGAGATGAATTTTCACCATGAAGGAATCCTCAGCTCAGGATGGTAGCTCTGAGAAATTCCATTGGTTATTTGAAAATGGGTGTGTAAATATACTAAATCAGGTAACTTATAGCCATGTGAGAATTTGCATTTAAAAATTTAAAAATTTCCCTGTGAGATGGCAATTTTAGCTGTCAACTTGACTGAGCTAAAGGATGCTGAGATGGCTGGTAAAATGGTATTTCTAAGTAATCAGTTTAGCACTTAAGTTGTAGGGGAGTTCTCTGCATTTTCATCCACTAACATTGGTCTCTAAACCCTGCAGTGTGTGAAACATCAGCTTATTTGCTTTCCTTGTTACAGATCTGACCACTGTTCACAAAATTCTCCTGTTGTTACAGATAAAGAATATCTTGATATTAAAAAAAAAACAACACATTAGTTCTAGGTCTGTCTGTGAGGGTGTTTCTGGAAGATACTAGCATGTGCATCAGTAGACTGAGTAAAGAAGATCACCCTCATCACTGTGGTTTAGGCATCATCCAAAACATTGAGGGCCTGAATAGAAGAAAAAGGAAAAGAAAGGGCAAATTTCCTCTCTACCTGATCTAGGACATCGATCTTCTCCTGCCCTTGGAAATTAGTGCTCCTGGTTCTTGAGCCTTTGGACACGGACTGGGGCTTTCACCTTGGCCCCGGTTCTTAGGCCTTTGGATTTGGACTGGAATCACACCACTTGCTTTCCTGGGCCTCCAGCTTGCAGAAGGCAGATTGTGGGACTTTTCATAATCACCTAAACCAATCACCAAGCCTCCATAATCACGTGAACCAATTCCTCACAATAAATCTCTTTCTATATATCTATATACTCCCGTTGGTTGTGTTTCTCTGGAGAGCCTGACTAATACACCCTATAAATGAAAGCTTTGCTCCCACTGCACTGACGCATCAAGGCCCGTCTTGCACAGAATCCCTGGTGCTTGAATGGTGGTCAGGAGACTGTGAACAATGAACACTGGCTCAGGATATCCATGTAGAAGCTGCAGTGTTCTTATTAGATTTAAAAGTGTCCTAAATGCAATAGCCAACTTCTCCCGTCCCAACAATGAAAAACTATGATATTCATCTATACCTGTAGATGACTGCAAGAACTACAGTGGCAAATTCCCCATATGAGTGATCTTAAGCAGCTTCATACCTTCTCAATTTCAAATTCTATTTAGAATTTCTCTAAGGCTCGCTAATTTTATAAATAATATACATATACATATGTTTATATATACATATTTATGTATATTTATATATACATGTATATATATAAAATATATATGTGTAAAATACATACATGTATAATATATGTACTAAATACAAAATATATAAATATACGTACATATAAAATGAAAGGCCTGTAAATTCTCAAATAACAAAAGAATTAAGTTCTCAAAGTCATTTATAGAAGTAAATTTTTAGGACTCAGAATATGTTAGAGGTTCGATTCTTAATCTATTGTTAGTTTAGTACCAATCCATTATGTCCTAGGGTAAGGTAATCACAGTGAACTAATCACAGAAACTACCCATTTCAGTATTTTTCTTTCCCTTTATTTCTGTGCTTATGTCTCCCATCTAGGCCTTAGCTGATGTCTCTCCCAGCCCCCTGGGCTCCCGGTCCGGTCCAGAACCAGCACTTACAAAGGGATCCTATGCTGTGATATTTGGGACTTTGCAAATCCAGTTAACAGAGCAAGTAGGAGGCTGGGCCTGGGCCACCACCCTTCCTTCCCCAAGTCAACGGTTTCCCCTACAGTGATAGCTCCAGGGGGGAAGTGGGCAACAGTTTTCTCAGGAGCTGGGGAGGGGGAGCCTCGTCCAGACCCACTGGAGTGCTGTTAGTCCTGGTGACTCAGAGGCACTGAACTCCTTGTGTTACATGAGTAGTTTTTCAATGAAGTTTTATGTCTTTTTTTTTCTTTTCTGTTTTAGTATTTGGTCTGTTGTTGTTCTGCATATAGAGCAGAAAAGTACATCGAGCTGCTTTTCAGTTTCTATGGAAAGGTGCCTTCATCCTCTCTTTCAGCTTGAGATCCAGACACGTCTGTCTTCAGAGGCAAGCACCAGTAGTGGAAGGGGCATATGACTTAGTTTAAATTTTCCATCTGGCACTTACTGGCTGTGTGACCTCAGGAATGATATTTAACCTCACTACTTCTCTTCTCTCAGTCAATAATACCTGCCTTCAAGGGTTATTTTGAGTTGATGAAGTAAAGTATTAGAAAGTGCCCAGCATGGTACCTGGCTTATAGTTAGTCACATTTCTTTCCACATCCTAGTTTCCATTCCTTCCTGCCCCTCCTCTTAATTCTGAAGACGTTGGCCGATGGGAAGAACTCATTCCCCACATCCAAGCTTTTGGGAGATGGGGCTGAGCCTGGCCACAATTGTGCAACATTGGGAGATGTTGTGGTTAGTTTCTGTGCCATGATTAGTTTATTATCTTATCCTTAGTCCTCATGGTTGGTAGGAGACTAAAAATTGATGGAGAATCTAACCACTAACTTGTGGAAGGTGGGGAGGATGGCCGAGATAGGACAGGGATTCCAGTATGGGCTCCACCAGATGGTAGATCAGGAAATACCAAGCAATGGAGCCAATGGGAGGCTGGGTCTGGGCCAGCACCCCAACCTCCCCAAGAAAACAGCTTCCTGTCAAGTGTAGCCATAGAGCGCAGTGGCAGCACTCTCCCCATGGGTCCCTGAACTGGGGGAGTGATGCCATTCCAGCCCTTGGATTCACGCAGAGAACAGTTGGCTGGGCCCCAAGACCAAAGGCGAGTCAAGGACATAATCGGAACAGAACAGACTCCCCCTGTAGCCACAGCCTTTCTGCCATTCCTGTCCTCCTCACTCAGTGAGTCATGAGATTTCTTATTTTCTACTTCTCAGCTTTTCCTGCTTTGTGGCTGAGATCAGCCACATGTGACATGATTCTCATTCTACCTAAGAGCATGGGGAGAGAATTTCCTATGGCTGTTCTCACGTAGCTGGTCTGTACAAGAGAGGCTGGACACAGCTAAATCAGTATTTCATATAAACGGTATGTACAGTGTTAAGATCCTGGAAAAACTTGAGTCAAACCCAGCCTTTATTGCTTTCTTGTTACGGGACCTTTGGTGAGTGTCAAACTCTCCGAATCCCATAGCAGCCTATGCTTCTTCCACTGGAGCACTTAGCACACTGCATTCTAACTGTATGGATACTTCATTTGGTTTCTCTGTTAGACTAAACACATCTTGAGAGAAATGCTGTGTCTATAGCAAATAGCACTGTCCCAGAACATGATAGACATGGAAGATATAATTCAAATAAATGGACAGATTAGATGAGGTCAATTCCTATGCCTTTTATACTATTTTTACTTCTGATAAAGTAACAATTGTGGTCTGGTATTAAATGACAATATGGACTGCTCTTCATAGTAAGGGTGTATAAAGCTGGCGCAGAGGAATCTGACACATATACTGGGTTCTTCTTTGAGACAGGGGAAAAAGATGATAACATCATGCTCTGAATTGTATAATTAGAAGTGGGAGGGATCTAGGGAATTAATTGGAGGTCTTCAGGGATTCATCATTCTTTAGAGAGTCTCTTCTATTTATTTATGGAAATTTCGGGGACATTTCCTTAAGGAAGGTTTGATTTTCATAATACAATCCAAGGCAAGATTGGCTTTGTTTTAAATACTGAAACTATATTTTAAATACTGGAACCATATAATTTATAGTGAGGTATGATGACATCCTAGCCAAGTACAGCTACAATTCATGATATTTCTGGAACCTTGGCATATCCAGTAAGGTGCTTCCTCCTCACTGTTTATTATATGCAATCTCAGTCTCATAAAACAAAAGAGCTAAAATTTTTTCACTTTTCATAGTAGGTTACCACTTGGATTCTGATGCAATGTATTGTATAAACTACTAAGAGGAATTGGGTGTAATTTAACTTTGCAAACTAAAATTCAGATACAGCTAGTATCCTTATAAAAATGTGTGGGAGGGAATGGTATCAAGTCCCATTTTCAGTTTATCATTATGGTCTTAAAAGCTCATCTCTTAGAGTGGATTGACAGCAAATACTAATAGAGAGAAAGGGGAAATTTGGCATGCTCGATAGGGTTGGAATTATTTTCTTGTGACCCTATAAAGGAGGGCTGGGAGCTGACCAAAAAGAATTGAGAGAAGGGGCGAGGAGACCCTGTCTGCAAAGCTGACAAGCTCCTTTGCCTGCATGATACAATTTAAATACTTTCATTTTATGATTATGATTATTTTTTATTTTTAGCAGGCTTTGTTCAGTGCCCTAAAACCTTATAATGGCTCCTTATTCTTGTTCAACAAAAGGCACATTTCCTCACTTGATTCTATTCTTGTCTCCCTCCTGGAGAAATTAAGGGAGCAAACACACTTTTTATCAAACAGTATGCCAATTTTCAAAAGCACATGCCATCCACCAAACCTTACTGAATAACAAAGACTTCTGTCGAACAGTTTGCACTGTCATTCTTTTGCTTCCATGCTGCACAGAACGCTCTGATTGAGGGCATGACAACTGGACACTGATGATCACCTGAGAATGCTATTCAGTGTATGCAAATTCCCTTCCCAGCATTCTGAGTAAAGCCCGTTGGGAGGGCAGTACTGTGACAAAGCATATTTGAAAGAGGATGGTCAACCATGGATATTACCATGCACATATGGCCACATAAGGCTTGAATATATAACGCTTCTTCCTGAAAAATAAGTTGGCAGACATATAGAATTTGCTGTTAATATTTGATGCAGGGAGGGGTTGCTATCCAATCTGGAATGAGTGGGGAGTGATTCTGGGCACATTTTTTTGTTTTTTTTCACGGCTATTGTCCTGTCTGTAACCACTGCAGAACTGACATTCAGGAGATGTAGCGTTAGACTCAGCAGTAGCAGCCAGGGGAAGCTTGGTCCATTCTTCACTGACTGCATGGCAAACACTATTAAAGGCAGGGGAAGCCATTTGTTCATGAATATACATTTGATACATATAAATGCTTTGTGCCATGAATATTTATCTCTTTCATGGATTGCAGCTGTTGTGTATTGAAAACTATTAACAGGTTGGAAACTGTCCTTTAGAAATCTATGTCTGCCAAAAAAAAAAAAAAACAAAAACAAAAAGAAATCTATGTCTGCCATTTGTGTGCAAAACCATGTCTGGAAATTTATGTTTTCCCCCTCCCTCTTTTGTGGGAAAGATAGAATACTACTGGGGCTTAAAATGAGGTTGATCCCTTAGTAGACAGAAAAGAGAATTTGGTAAAAATGGAAGACTGCTTTCATTAGGGAGATATATATATGTTTTCTAACTTAAATTGTTTATGTAATTTTACAACTAAGGCAGTTTTTTGTTTATCAGTTGGTATTCAGGTTTTGATGAATGTTCCATTGTTAACAGAGGTGAAAACACCAGATATTAAATAGTGTACAATTGTGGGGGAAAGGAGGGTCACATGATCTCTACCACTAAAGATGGGATTCTTAGGCCTGTGGATACTCAGGGACTTTAAGGTGGGATGTATAGTTTTTCAGGCTCTGATGTTACACTCCCGCATGTGCTCTATAATCTAGCCACTCTTAACTCTTCTATGTTCCTCCAACAAACAAAGCTCTCTCATGCCTCAGGGCATTTGTTAATTCCATTCCCATTGTCTGAAATATTTTTCTCTCCAACAGTTCTGGGCACCCCTCCAGGTTCTCCTCTTAGCCCCTTTCTCTTCCAGAATCAGCTCAAACATTTGTATCTTATGATGTCTTCTATGACCTAACCACCTCTTTAGGCATCACTCTCATCCTTTGAACAGTCCTTAAATAGACCCTACCTTAAACAAAACAACATGTTACTTAAATGAATAGACAAATGTATCACACATTAGGTATGAAGCTTTTTTAGTTATCTGGTACACTACCCAGGTATCACTAGGTTGTATCCTAGGAATGTGATCTGTGTCAATCTGTTTTGCTTAAAATGTGTTCAGGCACTTCCCTGGTGGTCCAGCGGTTAAGAATCCACCTTCCAGGGCTTACCTGGGGGTGCAGTGGTTAAGAATCCGCCTAAGAGTACAGGAGACACGGGTTCAAGCCCTGGTCCAGGAAGATCCCACATGCATGGAGCTACTAAGCCCATGCGCCACAACTACTGACCCTGTGCTCTAGAGCCTGTGAGCCACAACTACTGAGCCCGTGGGCCACAAATACTGAAGCCCGCACACCTAAAGCCCCAGCTCTGCAACAAGAGAAGCCACCGCAATGAGAAGCCCACGCACTGCAACGAAGAGTAGTGCCCACTCGCCGCAACTAGAGAAACCCTGAGCACAGCAATGAAGACCCAGTGCAGCCAAAAATAAATAAATTAATTAATTAATTAATTAAAAAGAATCCGCTTTCCATTGCAGGGGACACGGGTTCTATCCCTGGTCAGGGAACTAAGATCCCACATGCTGCGGGGCAACTAAGCCCATGCTCTGCAACTACTGAGCCCGAGCACTCTAGAGCCTGTGTGCCACAACTACAGAGAAGCCCGTGTGCCACAACCAAAGATCCCGCATGCTGTAACGAAGATCCTGTGTCACAACTAAGACCCGACGCAGCCAAATAAATAAATTAATTAATAAATTAATATTAAAAAGAATAAAAAATGAAATGTGTTGTGTTAACATAATGCTTGGGAAAACTCTTTTATTAACCAGTGGTTCATATCTCTACATGTTCTGGGCTTATACACTTCCCATTACTCAGGCTGAAAATAAAGCCCTTTTGGAGAATTCATTTGTACTAGGTTAACTAATTCCATACTACTTTGGGGCTCATGAATTAAATTAGATCTAGGCTTACTTCTTTCCTCAGCTATTTGTATTTAGCCTTAAAATTTCTTCACTCACTTCCCCAGTCAAGGTTATCACTCTTGTCTGGATTTTATCCAAGACCTTTGTCCTCTTTCTAACCATGGAACTCACATTTGAATTAGGAATTTCAAGTTTGTTTGAGAAAAATTCTTAATGCCAGTCAATCAATTTTAATCTGTAAGATAAAAATTATTGTGTGCTTCTAATTAACATAAAGAGCTGCCAATAAGATTTTTTAGACACTTCTATCTCTTTATGCATATAGGTCTAGATAAAGATGTATGAACATAGGTGTATCATAAATATATCTCTGTCTAGACTACAGATCTTTTCGTACATTTGCATGTTGTTTACATCTATCTATATCTATCATCAACATCATCATCACCACCAACATCATCTGTCTTAGTTCTCTCAGGCTGCTATAACAAAAGTACCATAAACTGGGTGGCTTATAAACCGCATTTATATCTCACAATTCTAGAGGCTGGGAAGTCCAAGATCATGATGCCAGCAGATTTGACGTCTGATGAGGATCCAATTTTTGGTTTATAGACAACACTTTCTTGCTGTGTTCTTACATGGCAGGATAGGCAAGTGATCGCTCTGGGGCCTCTTTTATAAGGGCACTAATCTCATTCATGAAGGCAGAGCCCTCATACTCTAATTATTTCCCAAAGGTCCCTCTTCCTAATATCGTCACCTTGGGCATTAGATTTTTAACATATGAATTTTGGGGGGACACAAACATTCAATCTATAGCATAATCTCTTTCTCTATTCAGTTTATGTGTATAAATAGATCTCTGTATATATTTGAATAACTTATGACTACCAATATTAAGAAGGAATGAGGAAAGTCCAGGCAGCTCTTTTCTTAGGGACCAATTATTAATTCCTTTTATTTCTCTAGCCTTTCCTCTTTCATGTCTAGTTTTTAGCTATTTCATTGTTCATTAAAATGTTCTCCAGGGGAAGGAAGATGAGCTCTTAGCATCAAGTGCAGTGTGCAGTGCTCGAGGGATACTCATTAAGTGTCTGTTGACAATGCCGGTGACGATGATAAAATTCAAATCAGTTAATTGGTTCTGCACCTGTTAGTAATCTCAGTGAAACTTTGCATTAGATATAGGTTAAAACAGCTGGAGGATTTTCTGTGAATAGGGATGTGCTTCTTATGGATAGGAATACCCATGTAGAGGGCTTTTTTTTTTTTTTTTAATTAATTAATTTATTTATTTATGGCTGTGTTGGGTCTTCGTTTCTGTGCGAGGGCTTTCTCTAGTTGTGGCAAGCGGGGGCCACTCTTCATCGCGGTGCGCGGGCCACGCCTCTCACTATCGCGGCCTCTCTTGTTGCGGAGCACAGGCCCAGATGCGCAGGCTCAGTAATTGTGGCTCACGGGCCCAGTTGCTCCGCGGCACGTGGGATCTTCCCAGACCAGGGCTCGAACCCGTGTGCCCTGCATTGGCAGGCAGATTCTCAACCACTGCGCCACCAGGGAAGCCCCGCCCCCACGTAGAGGGCTTTTATCTCTCAACTTCTCTCAGCTTGGAATGGAATAACAGAGTGAGACCAGTCCTGGTAAAAGCACAGCAGACAAGTGCGTCTGTGGTGACTGTGGGGTTGTCAGAAGCCACTATCTGCTCACACTCTTCCTTCACCTGCAAAAGTTAAACCCACAGTTTATCCTTTGGGCTAAGACATCCCTTCTATTTTCCCCTGTTTGGGTATGCACAGGACATTGTAGAAACAGAGAGGAGGTTCTCTAACTCAGAGAAGGAAACCTTTCAGCTAATTCTTGAGCGACGTGTAGAAGTAAGTGGAATGGACGGGAGTGTTTGGGGAAAGCCTTTCTTCCTCTTGTATCAGCCAAGATAGGCCGAATTCAAAGTCCTGAAAGGGTGGCATGAGATTATAAAATACCTAAAGAGAGGAACCCAGAGGAAGTGACAGCTGAGAGACAAACTTCACCCACTTTACAGTTTCCTCTTGGGCCACTCGGTGTACCCAGAGAAGCACTCTTCATTTTCATATTTCAGAGCTTTTCCCTTTGTCTCTCAAAGATTTTGTATTGTTCTCTGTATTTAATTGCTGTAACAATTTTAGATGTTTATTGATGTTAATGGTGAAGGCAAGTATAAGTAGAAATTTAGTCCCTGGAGTACATATACTTCCCTTGCAGTGTATTTTCCATTACATTATCGAATACAACCAATATAGTCTGGGGATACAGGAAAACCTACCAACTTGTTCGCCAGGTAGTAATACTACGAATAATGCCTATTTTATTTAAAAGTTAAGTCTTAATGAGATTCAAACCAATTTTCCAAATCTGAGATCAATTTCACACACACACACAAATATATGGGTGTGCTGTGAGATTTTAAGAGGAAATTTATTCAAGAGAATGTTGTTATTTTACATCACCCACAGATTACATGTTGAAATATGTCCTATTTATTTAAAATGTCTTTCCTGCATGAAGTAAGCCTGTTCCTGGTAAACACATGTCTCCTGCCCCACCTACTTCAGGTTCTTGTCATTTTCCATCTCCTTTTTTTTTCTGTAGAATTTTGTGTCCTCAAAATTTAAAGAAGCCTGTGGCTTTAAATTTCTACAAGACCTCCAAAATGCTAACTGCACCCCAAATTCCTGCCTTTATTTTCTTTGCCTAAAAATAAAGAGAAAAACAAACAAAATACACACACATACACACACACCATAAACAAATTCCACAGGTTTCCACAGAAGGAAATAGCTAAAGAGGGAAAAGAGGAAAAAGTGGGGTGTGTGTTGGAATTAAGGCAGTCAATAAATAACATTCCTCTCTTCCCTGCCTGAGTTTGAAACCATCTAACAAATGGGAGTCAGGATAATCATCAAAATATCAGCTGTATTTGAGACAAAAACTTGGATTGGAGAATGACTTACATATGTGACAAATGGACTTATTAATTCTATATACCAGAATGGGATAGATTTATCAATCTGTTCACAAAGCAGAGGTAGAAAAATCACTGTCTTTCTGACATAGTAAAAGTGACAGGAGTGGTATGTGCCCCTGTAAATTTTATAGCAACAAGAAGTACAGACAGCATCTTCCTGGGGGGAAAACTGGCTTCTAAATAGAGGAGGGAGCTAAGTGGAGGATTCCCCGTTCCTTCTTTCAATTACCAATCACATTAAAAAAAGTAAGAGAGGGCGTGAGCAAAAGACAGGACTATTTCTCCAGCAGTGGTCCCTTCATAGGGAAATCTTAAGACAGGGAATAGGAAGAGCCCCTCGTTTTGACATTTAAGGACTTCTGTTAGCCCCACTGTCTGAATTTAATTAGGCCACTTCGATTTTCTTTAAGCCTTTGGCAAGCTTCATGGTCACTCTGAACTATTCTTGGTTTGCTTATGCCTTTCAAAATTATCCTTAGTAGGGTTCTGAGGGCCTGGCTCTTGGGAAAGAGTACACTTTGTTCCAAATTTGTTTTTAGCTAAACCAGAATAGAGCCAGATCTTGGTGCTTTCAAAACAGAACCTCTATATTAGTCACCAAAATTAGAAGCAATAAAACCTATCAGATCATCTGCTCCCTCTTCATGCCAAGCCCAGGGAAGATGGGCTGCTTATTCTCTTGAATTTACACTGTTTATAAGAAGAGTAACTAAATCAAGCTTCCTCAGAAACAGATGCTGAGGGGCTCATTATGTGTCAGCACACACACATTCAGAAATGTATCCAGAGCACATGGAGAAGAATACACTCGAACAAAAGAAATCTGCACTGAGAAGACTCTTTTTTCCCACTAGGTCAATTTAATTCCTTAATCAACTTCCTACCTAGCACTCAAATCATATCTAACTTTTTAATGTTCACTTTTATTTTGTTGAAATTATTCTCATCAGAATCATTATTTTCCATGTAAGATTTTCAATGGAAATGAGTTCTTGCTCATCAAGTTTTTTATTCATATCAACAATTATAGCATCTACAATTGGAAATTTTGTTTTATGGACACTCTTATCTGTCAAGTCCATTTATTCTAAATCAAATTCTGCAGAGAGAAATTTTATAAAAAAGTTTTGCTTTTGTCAATTTTTAGTCAAGAACCAACTTTACCGTATGCAATTTTTGTTTTATTTTGTATGCTTATTTTTACCATTAATATTCATTATGAATTGGATAGAAGAAAATAGTTTGTATTTATTTCTTAGCAAATTTGTGAGAAAATACTAAGCAATTCACGTGCTATTCCAGGATTACTGTATGGTACAGGATTGGACTACTCTATTGCTAACCCAACTCTACTGTATATTTTTCCATCACTCTGAGTATTGCATTTTAAAGTGCCTCTTCTGATGGAGCAAAGAGCATATGGAAGGGCCAAATGTCTTGTTTTGCTCCATATTTATCAATATTTAGGAGAAAAGAAAGGTAGGAGTGTTAAAAAAAACCCTCTTTCTTCTCTTTTTCCCTTTAATATTTGTTTTATTTTTCCTCTCTTCAGCCTTATCAAAATTTCTCTGACTTATCCTTTTATTCTTCTGTCACTTTGTCTCTTGTTCAGTACTCTGTCTGCCTGCTGTTGGCTTTATCCTCTCTTTCTTGCATCTTCTAAACCTCACTCACTATCTTGAATGCTCTCCTCTGAAGCATTTAGCTGAACCTCTATCATCCTACTTGCATCTCTTACCAAGAGCTGCTTATCAGAGCGCTCGATGTCATGATTATAAAGGCGCAGAGAAGAACCTCTTGCCCCTGCCACTTAGAATCCCACTTGGATCCAGTCACCATACCAAAAGAGGTTGTGAAACTGTTTTTTATATGGCTTTAAATGCAGCACTGAAAACGACCCTCTTATCTGGGCTTGGTTTTATGGGGCAGAGGGATGGATGTTATGATCTCAGGAGGACCTTGCCAGATCAAGGAACTTGGAATCATCAATTTAGACTTATTGGACACCCTCTGGGTGCTTGGACCTGTATTAGATGATTTCACCGTTCATGCCCTGAAATATAGTTTCTGCCTTTGTCTCAGCTGTTTAAAATATTGTGCTATTGGGCTGTTTTCGCAAGCATTTGTTTTTGTTTCTGTTGTTATTTACTACTAACTGGGTTTTCATGTTTGTTTGTCTTATAGTTCAGTGGTTTTTAGAATATTCAGAGTTGTATAACCATCACCAAAGTCTAATTTTAGAACATTTACAACCACCCCCAAAAGAAACTCCAACTCATGTTCATTAGCAATCTTTTCTCATTCCCCAACTGAGGAACTACGACTATTCAATTTTCTGTCCCCATAGATTTGCCTATTCAGGATGTTTCAAATAAATGGAATTATACAATGTGTGGTCTTTTGTGACTGGTTTCTTTCATTTAGCATGATATGTTCAACACTCATTCATTTTATAGCATGTATCTGTACTTCATTTTTTTTTATTGCTAAGAAATATTCTATTGCATGAATATGCCACATTTTGATTATCCATTCATCAGTTGATGGACATTTAGCTTTTTTCCCACTTTTTAGCCATTATAAATAATGCTGCTATGAACATTCATGAGTGGGTTTTTGTGTGGACATATGTTTTAATTTCTCTTGGGTATCTATCTAGCATTGATATAGACAGTTATCTTAGGATAATTCCATGGCTACCATTTTGAGGAAGTTCCAAACTCTGTGTTCTAAAATGCCTGCACTGTTTTACATCTTCACGAGCAATGTATAAGGGTTCCAATTTCTCCCCATCCTCATCATCACTTATCATCTGTCTTTTTAGCCATTCTAATGGGTGTGAAATGGTTTTAATTTGTATTTTCCTAGTGATTAATGATGTACAGCATCTGTCCATGTGATTATGTGACATTTATATCTTATTTGGAGAAATGTCTGTTCAAATTCTTTGCCCATTTTTAAATTGGGTTATATCTCAGCCAATTCAGATGGCTGTAACAAAAATACCATAGAGTGAATATAGTATAAATGATAAAAATATATTTCTCACAGTTCTGGAGGCTGGGAAGTCCAAGATCAAGGTACTGGCAGATTTGGTGTCTGGTGAGGACCTGTTCCTGGTTCTTAGAAGGCTGTCTTCTGTGCATTGCATGGCGGAAGGGGTGAGGGAACCCTCTGGGGTCTCTTTTACGAAGGCACTAATTCCATTCATGAGGACTCCGCCCTCATGACTTAATCACCTCCCAAAGGCCCCACCTTCAAATACCATAATATTGGCATTAAGATTTAACATATGAATTTGAAGGAGAGGCACAGATATTCAGTCTATAGCAGACTGTCTTTCCATTATTGAGTTATTAAGAATTCTTTATATACTCTGTACATAAAACCTTTGTCATATGCACTTCCAAGTACTTTCTTTCATTCTGTGGCTGTCTTTTCACACTCTGGATAGCATCCTTTTTAAGTTAGATGAGTCCAGTTTATCTATTTTCTTTTGGTGCTTGTGCTTTTCACATCATATGGAAGAAGCCATTGCCTAACCTAAGATCACAGAGACTCACTGCTAAGTTTTCTTCTAGTTTGATAGTTTTAACTCTTCCATTTAGATCTGCAATTCATTTTTAGTTAATGTTTTTTTTTAATTAATTTATTTATTTATTTATTTTTGGCTGTGTTGGGTCTTCGTTTCTGTACGAGGGCTTGCTCTAGTTGCAGCAAGCAGGGGCCACTCTTCATCGCGGTGCGTGGGCCTCTCACTATCGTGGCCTCTCCTGTTGCGGAGCACAGGCCCCAGACGCGCAGGCTCAGTAGTTGTGGCTCACGGGCCTAGTTGCTCCACGGCATGTGGGATCTTCCCAGACCAGGGCTCGAACCCATGTACCCTGCATTAGCAGGCAGATTCTCAACCACCGTGCCACCAGGGAAGCCCCCAGTTAATGTTTTTATTTGGTGTAAGGTAAGAGTCCAACTTCATTCTTTTGACTGTGGGCATCCAGTTTTCCCAGCACCATTTGTTGAAAAGACTGTCCTTTGCCCATTGAATTGTCTTGGCACCCTTGCTGCAAGTGAATTGGATGTGAATGTAAAGATTTTTTTTGGACTGTCAATTCAATTCCTTCGATCTGTATGTCTAATCTTATGCCAGCACCACATTGTCTTGATTACTGTAAATAAGTTTTGAAAATGAGAAGTGCAAATCCTCCAACTTTTTCTTTTTCAAGATTGTTTTGGCTATTCCGAGTCCCTTGAATTTTTGAATCATTTTGTCAATTGCAAGAAAATCAGCTAAACTTTGAAAAGGATTGCATTGAGTTGGTAGATCAATTTGCTGAGTATTACATCTTAACAATGTTAAGTTTTCTCATCCATGAATGTAAGACGTTGTTCCATTTATTTAGACCTTTAATTTTTTTAATGTTTTATACTTTTCAGTGTACAAGCATTGCACTTTAAAATTTTATTCCTATTTATTTTATATGTTTTGCTATTATTATAAGTGGGGTTGTTTTCTTAGTTTCATTTTTGGATTATTTGTGGCTTGGGTATAGAGATACAATTAATTTTTATACTTTGAGCTTATATCCAGGCACAAAGTTGAACTTGATTATTAGTACTAATAGTTTATAATGAATTTCTTTGGATTTTCTATATGCAAGATGATGTCACTTGCAAATAGAAATAGTTCTACTTCTTCCTCAAGGTCAGCTGGAGGTGAGTGACTGGTACTTTCTTCTTTCCTATGTATTTCCTGGTCATGCACCCAGATTTGTTCATGCAAATGGCCTGTTAGATGCTCAGAAATATGTCAAACTCCTCTACTGCCATCTACTTCTCTAGTAATTCCTTTTAAATTCCAGGTGAGGTCCATGTTTTCCATAACTGAAATCACAACCATAAGCAGTTGCTTCTAGAAGTTTGTTAGAACTTCTATGTTAGAAGTGCCTTGCCTCAGCTAAGTTGAGCTCTGAGTCAAATCAAAGAGCCAACATACTCTGGAAATAGAGATTTTCTAGGTCTCTGCAATTTTGGACAGATTATTGACCATTTTCTTGGATGATGGTTTTACTGGAATTCCACAGTGGTCAGATTTCTCCATTGTCAGCAATGTTGTCAGCTTCTGGCTAGGGTGCCACTGAGCTGGGGAGTGAAAAGGGATGGGAATAGTCCTAAGTTAGAATGTCAAATAACCCATTGTCTCACTGAGGTTCAGTAATTTTTTTTCATAGTTGATTTTTAGTTTACTCTTTGGTTAATTTTCAGGGTTAGAAAATGGTTGATTTTAGGTGTTTTGCCTGTATTTTCATTGTTTTAGAGGGACAGCAAGTTCACTAAGGTCTTCATTTCACCATTCCAGAAATCCACCTCCCTGAGAAGATTTAAAAAAAAATGAAAATCAGGTACTACATATAAATATGAACACATTAAAGATTTTGTTTGACTCATAGTGAGAGAAACAGGCAGATGTTATAACTGATCCAAAAATGAATCCAATGAATAGATAAATTTGTAGATTACAGATATTGAAATAAATGTATAAATGGAGGTGAAACTGATTTTTCTGAAGAGTGGGGAGGGCTGCCCCTCCACTGGACAGAATTCATTTTCATGTGCACAGACAAAAATCATTTTGTATTGTTATCAGTTACTTATAACTCATAAAGTTGTAAAATAGCTCCCACTGAATCAGAATCTGATAAGGATAAAGGGTATGTTATAGAAACGTGTAGTTTTCCATTGAAGCACAAATTTTTCCCTACAGAGTTGGTAAGAAGACTTTTGGAAAAAAAAAGTCTTATTTTGTTGAAAAAGAGAAAGAGGTAGAAAGGAAAGTAAATAAATATTTTAAAAATTTAAAAATTTTTTAAAAAAGAAAAGAATCACTACACTTTATATCTTCATATTCAAATCTCCCCAATCATCACTTTGTAATCACCAAGGCCATTCCATTTGGGAGACTCTCTCTGTCCTATATTCATCAAAGTTAAAGTACTAGGGGACTTTACATTTAGGGGTTGGAAAACCATTGCTGTTTTGACTTTGTGAAGTGGGTGTACCTATTAAAGCAATGTCAGGTGCAGAGAGAATGCTAATGTTAAGAAGGCTTCCAAGTTGCCTAAAATGGCTTCCAAAGTAGTCGACCAGCATTCCAAGCATTGTTGGACTCACACTTTGTGTCTTTAATCACAGAGCAGAAATCTGTTTTTTACATCAACTTCCTAAATCCTGGTGGAGAATATTCGTGATTTAAAACTATAATGATGACGATGATGATAATAATAATAAAACAAGTGTAGATATGGGTATAACAGTCACTCAAATAAAATATTGTCCTGCCAGACTTTAGCTCAGACTCATTGTAGACATTTGAGACACACTTGTTGTTTGTGGCATTATTCCACTATAAAAACTTAGCAAGCCCAATTCCTATTGTCAAGTAAGAATGAAATGTTGAGTAATAAGAAAAAAAATGTCTTGATGTAGTTCTTCTAACAACTGCAGAGTAGCCTTAATAGAGAGCAGTCTGTTTACAGCCTCATCATTTGCTGGAGATGGTGCAGTTTATTGGATAATGTTTGAATTATGGGTACATAGTTCCAAACTTTAGTTGATGGAAACTCACACCCACTATCAGATATGCCTCTTGAATTTTGGACAAATTAGAAAAGAGTTTTGACTTTTGTGTCAGAGGACTGAGATTGAAATAGGAACATATCAATATACATTAAGAAACAGATCTCAAAATCGAGAAATTTCACCCTAAAAATGATTGTGGTAGGTTGAGTAATGGTCCTCCAATGATATTAAATCCTAATCCCTGGAGCCTGTAAGTGATCCCTTATATGGGAACAGGGTGTTTGTAAATGTGATTGGATTTTGTGATGGGGAGATTATCCTGGAATATCAGGGTGGGCTCCAAATGCTATTACATCTGTCCTGATAAGAGGGAAGCAGCAGAAGATTTGACAACACACAACAAAGGAGAAGGTGGAGTAAAGACAGAGAAGAGAGAGATTTAAAAATGCTGGCCTTGAAGATTGGAGTGACACAGCCACAAGTCAAGGAATGCTAGTAGCCACCAGAAGCTGCAAGATGCAAGGAATGAATTCTCCTCTAGAGCTTCCAAAGTGCAGCTCCAAAACATCTTGGTTTCAGCCCAGTGATACTGAATTCAGACTCCTGACGTCTAGATCTGTGAAAGAAGAAATTTCTGCTGTTTTAAGCCACCAAGTTTATGGTAATTTATTACAGCCGCCTCAGTTAACTAATAAAATGGTGATGAAATATACTTATTAAATCCTTCAAATGGTTTTGGTGTTTGTTGAGATCAGTAGTTGTATTTTTCACTCTAAGTCTCCTTGGATTATCACACCCATTTCTTCAGTGGAGTCACCCACTGCCTTCTCAGTTCTGTCAGAGCACTCTGCACAAAGTTTTATATCAGTACAGATCATATTATTCCAGTTTGTAAAAACCACTCCAAACTTAACAGCATAAAACAACCTCCATTTCATTATGCTCATGAATTCTGTGGGACAGGAATTGGTTAGGCTACAAAAAGATGGCTTGGTCTGTTCCACAGTCCCCAGGGCCTCGCTGGGAAGACTGAAATGTCTGAGGAACTGGAATCATATGGAAACTTATTCAGATACATGACTGGTGCCTGGGCTATAATGACTCAAAAGTTGGGCTTACCTTGCATAGGTTGACTAGAGCCTGTACATGTAACCTCCTAGGTTTCTCATAGAATAGTGACTAGGTTCCAAGAGGGAGCATCCAAGTCACCTGTAAATATTTCCATCACACTTTATTGATCAAAGCAATCAAAAGCTCACCCAGATTCCAAGAGAGGGTTCACAACTCAGCCTCTTTACGGGCTGTAGCTAGGTGCTGTTGCAAAAAACATGTGGGTGGCGGATATTGTGTGGATATCTATTGAAAGTACAATCGTACCCATTCATTGCAATGTAGATACATTTTTACCTGTCTGTCATCTGGTCTGAAACTCAAGTTCAAGGAAGTTGATCTCTCTTTATATCCCTAATGCAAAGCACACAGTAAATGTTTGAACTGCAGGCATAAAGGTTGGAGAGATGCAAAGAGGAAATGTGAGAAGAAAAAGGAACTTGAAATGGACTAACTGTATCAGCTTTAAAATGAGTGAGGATTTCTTCTTGATATAAAAACAGCTTCGTGTGTGGATCTATCTTTCCTTAACCTACTTTTCCTTTCTGCCTTCATTTCCTTTTTTTTTTTTCACACAGCAGGTTCTTATTAGTCAACAATTTTATACACATCAGTGTATACATGTCAATCCCAAACGCCCAATTCATCACACCCCCACCCTCACCCCCCCGCGGCTTTCCTCCCTTGGTGTCCATACGTTTGTTCTCTACATCTGTGTCTCAATTTCTGCCCTGAAAACCGGCTCATCTGTACTATTTTTCTAGGTTCCACATATATGCGTTAATATACGATATTTCTTTTTCTCTTTCTGACTCACTTCACTCTGTATGACAGTCTCTAGATCCATCCACATCTCAACAAATGACCCAATTTCGTTCATTTTTATGGCTGAGTAATATTCTATTGTATACTTGTACCACATCTTCTTTATCCATTCATCTGTCGATGGGCATTTAGGTTGCTTCCATGACCTGGCTATTGTAAACAGTGTTGCAATGAACATTGGGGTGCATGTGTCTTTTGGAATTGTGGTTTCCTCTGGGTATATGCCCAGTAGTGGGATTGCTGGATCATATGGTAATTCTATTTTTAGTTTTTTAAGGAAACTCCATAGTGTTCTCCATACTGGCTGTATCAGTTTACATTCCCACCAACAGTGCAAGAGGGTTCCCTTTTCTCCACACCCTCTCCAGCATTTGTTGTTTGTAGATTTTCTGATGAAGTCCATTCTACCTGGTGTGAGGTGATACCTCATTGTAGTTTTGATTTGCATTTCTCTAATAATTAGTGATGTTGCGCAGCTTTTCATGTGCTTCTTGGCCATCTGTATGTCTTCTTTGGAGAAATGTCTATTTAGGTCTTCTGCCCATTTTTGGATTGGGTTGTTTGTTTTCTTTATATTGAGCTGCATGAGCTGTTTATATATTTTGGAGATTAATCTTTTGTCCGTTGATTCATTTGGAAATATTTTCTCCCATTCTGAGGGCTCTTTTTGTCTTATGGTTTCCTTAGCTGTGCAAAAGGTTTTATGTTACATTAGGTCCCATTTGTTTATTTTTGTTTTTGTTTCCATTACTCTAGGAGGTGGATCAAAAAAGATCTTGCTGTGATTTATGTCAAAGAGTGTTCTTCCTATGTTTTCCTCTAAGAGTTTTATAGTGTCCACTCTTACATTTAGGTCTCGAATCCATTTTGAGTTTATTTTTGTGTATGGTGTTAGGGAGTGTTCTAATTTCATTCTTTTACGTGTAGCTGTCCAGTTTTCCCAGCACCACTTATTGAAGAGACTGTCATTTCTCCATTGTATATCCTTGCCTCCTTTGTCATAGATTAGTTGACCATAGGTGAGTGGGTTTATCTCTGGGCTTTCTATTTTGTTCCATTGATCTATGTTTCTGTTTTTGTGCCAGTACCATATTGTCTTGATTACTATAGCTTTGTAGTATAGTCTGAAGTCAGGAAGTCTGATTCCTCCAGCTCCGTTTTTTCCCCTCAAGGCTGCTTTGGCTATTCGGGGTCTTTTGTGTCTCCATACAAATTTTAAGATGATTTGTTCTAGTTCCGTAAAAAATGCCATTGGTAATTTGATAGGGATTGCATTGAATCTGTAGATTGTTTTGGGTAGTAGAGTCATTTTCACAATATTGATTCTTCCAATCCAAGAACATGGTATATCTCTCCATCTGTTGGTATCATCTTTAATTTCTTTCATCAGTGTCTTATAGTTTTCTGCATACAGGTCTTTTGTCTCCCTAGGTAGGTTTATTCCTAGGTATTTTATTCTTTTTGTTGCAATGGTAAATGGGAGTGTTTCCTTAATTTCTCTTTCAGATATTTCATCATTACTGTATAGGAATGCAAGAGATTTCTGTGCATTAATTTTGTATCCTGTAACTTCAACAAATTCATTGATTAGCTCTAGTAGTTTTCTGGTGGCATCTTTAGGATTCTCTATGTATAGTATCATGTCATTTGCAAACAGTGACAGTTTTACTTCTTCTTTTCCAATTTGTATTCCTTTTATTTCTTTTTCTTCTCCGATTGCCAAGGCTAGGACTTCCAAAACTATGTTGAATAATAGCAGTGAGAGTGGAAATCGTTGTCTTATTCCTGATCTTAGAGGAAATGCTTTCAGTTTTTCACCATTGAGAATGATGTTTGCTGTAGGTTTGTCGTATATGGCCTTTACTGTGTTGAGGTAGGTTCCCTCTATGCCCACTTTCTGAGGAGTTTTTATCATAAATGGGTGTTGAATTTTGTCAAAAGCTTTTTCTGCATCTATTCAGATGATCTTATGCTTTTTATTCTTCGATTTGTTAATGTGGTGTATCACACTGATTGATTTGCGTATATTGAAGAATCTTTGCATCCCTGGGATAAATCCCACTTGATCATGGTGTATGATCCTTTTAATGTGTTGTTGGATTCTGTTTGCTAGTATTTTGTTGAGGATTTTTGCATTTGTATTCATCAGTGATACTGGTCTGTAATTTTCTTTTTTTGTAGTATCTTTGTCTGGTTTTGGTGTCAGGGTGATGGTGGCCTCATAGAATGAGTTTGGGAGTGTTCCTCCTCTGCAATTTTTTGGAAGAGTTTGAGAAGGATGGGTGTTAGCGCTTCTCTAAATGTTTGATAGAATTCACCTGTGAAGCCATCTGGTCCTGGACTTTTGTTTGTTGGAAGATTTTTAATCACAGTTTCAATTTCATTACTTGTGATTGGTCTGTTCATATTTTCTGTTTCTTCCTGGTTCAGTCTTGGAAGGTTATACCTTTCTATGAATTTGTCCATTTCTTCCAGGTTGTCCATTTTATTGGCATAGAGTTGATTGTAGTAGTCTCTTAGAATGCTTTGTATTTCTGCGGTGTCTGTTGTAACTTCTTTTTCATTTCTAATTTTATTGATTTGAGTCCTCTCCCTCTTTTTCTTGATGAGTCTGGCTAATGGTTTATCAATATCGTTTATCTTCTCAAAGAACCAGCTTTTAGTTTTATTGATCTTTGCTCTTCTTTTCTTTGTTTCTATTTCATTTATCTCTGCTCTGATCTTTATGATTTCTTTCCTTCTGCTAACTTTGGATTTTGTTTGTTCTTCTTTCTCTAGTTCCTTTAGGGGTAAGGTTAGATTATTTATTTGAGATTTTTCCTGTTTCTTGAGGTAGGCTTGTATAGCTATAAACTTCCCTCTTAGAACTGCTTTTGCTGCATCCCATAGGTTTTGGATTGTCGTGTTTTCATTGTCATTTATCTCTAGATACTTTCTGATTTCCTCTTTGATTTCTTCAGTGATCTCTTGGTTATTTAGTAATGTAGTGTTTAGCCTCCATGTATTTGTGTTTTTTACGTTTTTTCCTCTGTAATTCATTTCTAATCTCATATGGTGTTGTGGTCAGAAAAGATGCTTGATATGATTTCAATTTTCTTAAATTCACTGAGGCTTGATTTGTGACCCAAGATGTGATCTATCCTGGAGAATGTTCCATGCACACTTGAGAAGAAAGTGTAATCTGCTGTTTTTGGATGGACTGTCCTATAAATATCAATTAAATCTATCTGGTCTATTGTGTCATTTAAAGCTTCTGTTTCCTTATTTATTTTCATTTTGGATGATCTGTCCATTGGTGTAAGTGAGGTGTTAAAGTCCCCCACTATTATTGTGTTACTGTCAATTTCCTCTTTTACGGCTGTTAGCAGTTGCCTTATGTATTGAGGTGCTCCTATGTTGGGTGCATATATATTTATAATTGTTATATCTTCTTCTTGGATTGATCCCTTGATCATTATGTAGTGTCCTTCCTTGTCTCTTGTAACATTCTTTATTTTAAAGTCCATTTTATCTGATATGAGTATTGCTACTCCAGCTTTCTTTTGATTTCCATTTGCATGGAATATCTTTTTCCATCCCCTCACTTTCAGTCTGTATGTGTCCCTAGGTCTGAAGTGGGTCTCTTGTAGATAGCATATATATGGGTCTTGTTTTTGTATCCATTCAGCAAGCCTGTATCTTTTGGTTGGAGCATTTAACCTTTTGGTTTTTTGGTTGGAGCATTTAATCCATTCACGTTTAAGGTAATTATCGATATGTGTGTTCCTATGACCATTTTCTTAATTGTTTTGGGTTTGTTTTTGTAGGTCCCTTTCTTCTCTTGTGTTTCCCACTTAGAGAAGTTCCTTTAGCATTTGTTGTAGAGCTGGTTTGGTGGTGCTGAATTCTCTTAGCTTTTGCTTGTCTGTAAAGCTTTTGATTTCTCCATCGAATCTGAATGAGATCCTTGCCAGGTAGAGTAATCTTCATTGTAGGTTCTTCTCTTTCATCACTTTAAGTATATCATGCCACTCCCTTCTGGCTTGTAGAGTTTCTGCTGAGAAATCAGCTGTTAACCTTATGGGAGTTCCCTTGTATGTTATTTGTCCTTTTTCCCTTGCTGCTTTCAATAATTTTTCTTTGTCTTTAATTTTTACCAATTTGATTACTATGTGTCTTGGCATGTTTCTCCTTGGGTTTATCCTGTATGGGACTCTCTGTGCTTCCCGGACTTGGGTGGCTATTTCCTTTCCTATGTTAGGGAAGTTTTTGACTATAATCTGTTCAAATATTTTCTCAGATCCTTTCTCTCTCTCTTCTCCTTCTGGGACCCCTATAATGCGAATGTTGTTGCGTTTAATGTTGTCCCAGAGGTCTCTTAGGCTGTTTTCATTTCTTTTCATTCTTTTTTCTTTTTTCTGGTCTGCAGCAGTGAATTCCACCATTCTGTCTTCCAGTTCACTTATCTGTTCTTCTGTCTCAGTTATTCTGCTATTGATTCCTTCTAGTGTAGTTTTCATTTCAGTTATTGTATTTTTCATCTCTGTTTGTTTGTTCTTTAGTTCTTCTAGGTCTTCGTTAAACATTTCTTTCATCTTCTCGATCTTTGCCTCCATTCTTTTTCAGGGGTCCTGGATCATCTTCACTATCATTATTCTGAATTCTTTTTCTGGAAGGTTGCCTATCATCTCCACTTCATTTAGTTGTTTTTCTGGGTTTTTTTCTTGTTCCTTCATCTGGTACATAGCCCTCTGCCTTTTCATCTTGTCTTTCTGTGAATGTGGTTTTTGTTCCACAGGCTGCAGGGTTGTAGTTCTTCTTGCTTCTGCTCTCTGTCCTCTGTTGGATGAGGCTATCTGAAAGGCTTGTGCCTCCCTTCCTTTTTCATTCTGCCAAGATGAGAATACTCATAATTTCAATGGCTCTATGTCATTACCCTCAATTAACATTTTGCTTTCAGCTTTGTCCTGGCAAAACACTGCCCCTGGCCAACCTAAACATCCACCTCTCTGTACTCTACTGAATTGTTGATCATTGTCAGATAAAAGTTACACAGGCTACTAGGATGCTGCTGTGAGTTCATAGTTGATGATGGTATTACTTTGGACAAGTCTGTAGTTTGACTGGGCTTGGCTCCTGGCTATAGTTCTTCTCTCATTTCTCCTCCTAAGGCCTAGGCTGAAGGGGCATCAACTACCTGAGGCATATTCTTCTCATGATAAGGGTTAGAAATTCCCAGAGACACTGTGAGCAGAAATATATAATGCTTTTATTACTTAGAATCAAAACTGACACACTATCTTTTCTGGCTACACTCCATTGCCAAAGCAAGTCACCAGAGTAAGCCAAACATTATGAAGCAGAGAAGTATATTCCTCACATAAATAGAGGCAAACAATGATATATTATATTCCTGTATTTTACTAGATCCTCTCAGCTGTCCCTCATCCTTTCTTTCTCTGTATCTCCAATTAGTGCTTTCTATAATTTTCCCCAAAAGTCATTTACAATTTCATTCAAGATCTCAGTCTTTCCATTCACCTATCTTATCTTGAGCAAAAGAGTTAGTCTCCAACTTCAAAGAGAAATCTGAGATTTTTCAGCAGGAACTTGCTTAACTTGCAGTGGATCCCTTATAACAGTCACTTCTCTGTATGCTTCCTTTCCATCTTAGTGGAAATCATATCCATGGTTCAATTTAATGCTAATCCTTCCACCTCTTTTCTGGAGCCCATCCCCTCTGATCTTCTTTGGTTTTGACACTGTTAATTATATCCTCTTATAACTTTAAATTATTCTTCTCTTGTTGTTAGTTGAGTAACTACAAGACAGTATAAACTATGAAAGTTATCAAAAATTCAGCCATATTATTTTATTACATGAAAATTGGAAATATTATTTTAATATAGGAAAAATATGAAAATAATTCAGAATAGAATGAAACAGTAGATTAACTGAATGAACCAAGTGGTATGGACATCCATGTGGGAGGACTTAAACTGATAGGGGACATGAATTCTTTAAATTTTTTTTTCTGTGGCATAGCAATTATAAGAAGAGACTCAAAATGGCAGCTGTGATAGTTAAAGAATTTTCTTGGATGCCTTCATCTCTAGACCTCAAGGCAATTGAAATCTCTGGTTGCTAAGCCAATTCAGTGAGCTGATGATGAATTAGTTTTGTATTGCTGAGTAAGAAATCATCAGCATAAACTTATGAGCTTAAGATAGCATATATTTATTATCTCGGTTTCTGTGGGTCAGGAGTCTGGGTATCCTTTAACTGAGTCTTCTTCTCAAGATTTTAGAAAATTTGGGTCAGAACTTTGATCTCATCTGAGACTTGGCATCAAATTCATAGCTCACACTGATTGTTGGCAGAGTTCAATTCCTTGTAGTTGTAAGACTGAAGTCCCTATATTCTTTCTGGCTGTAGTTTGAGGACTGCTGTCAGTCACTAAAGGCTGCCCTCAGGTCCTTGCCACATGGTCCTTTAGATAGGCAGTTCACAACATGATTGTTTGCTTCTTTATGCTGCAGGAGAATCTATCTTGCTGTGAAGCTCTCTCTCTCTCTCTCTCTTTTTTTTTTTAAAGAAGCTCTCTTTTAAAGAAAGCCTAGATTCTAATTTAAATGACTTACCTAATTAGATAAGACTCACTCAGGCAAAACTCTCTTTGATTACCTCAGTTTGGTACCTCAATTATATCTACAAAATTCCTTCTCATTTGCCATGAAGTAATCACCAAGGTGAAATCTCATATTCATAAATCTCATCCACACTCAAGGGGAGAAGATTATAGAGATTGTGTATACCAGGGGGAAATCTTGAGGTCCAACTTAAAATTATTCCTATCACAAATCAGAACCTCCAAATTACCTTTCAAATGCAACTCAACATTTTTAAGGCTGATGTAATTGTTTATTTAATGAATATTTATCTTTAATTCTGACTAGAGGTAAGATAAATAAAAGTTTTGAATTTGTTTTAATTTTTGTGGTTAGTAATTTGATTTTTTTTTTTTTTTTTTTAGTAAAAAAAAGATCTAGTTTTTTTTTTTTTTTTTTTCTCCTTACCTATTACTCTGGGAAATTCCTTTGCCTCTCGTGTGTTAGATCTTTTTTTCTTGGATTTTATCTTCATTTCTTTTGTTTTTTCCTACCTTTTGGTTTTGTACATCCTCTAGTAGCATCCTAAAAGTGAGTTAAGGAAAGATGAGCATTTGGAACTCATGTTCATCTGAAAATCTTTATCCTATTTTTATGCTTCACCTAGTTTGGCTGGATATAAAATTCCAGGTTGAAAATTTTTTTCCTTGGAATTTTGAAGGCATACCTCAATTCTTTAAAAATTCAAATGTGGCTATTAACTCTGGTGTCATTCTGATTTTGTTACTTAGTTTGTGACATAGTTTAATCTTTCTGGAAGTTTTACAACCTGATCTTTGTCCTTAGTGTTCTAAATTTTCACAATGAACTGTATCAGTGGAAGTCTTTTAAAAATTCATTGTTCTGACTGGTTTGAGCTTAGATATTATATTTTTCATATCTGGAAAGTTTTCTAGTGTTTTTTCTTTGATAATTTCCTTCTTTCCATTTTTCTCTGTTGTCTCTTTATAAAACTCCTACCAATAAATTGTTAGGTTTCCTAGATTAATCCTGCAATCATCTTTTCCTTCTATTTTTATATTTTCATTTGTTTATTGAAGTTATATCCAAATGTCCTAAAACAATTTTAATTTCAGCTTTCTTATTTAATTCCTAGAATTTTTATCTTGTTTGCTGAATTTTCCTCTTTATAATACCATGTTTTGTTTCAAGGATGCAGTATGTCCATTTACCACTTTTGAGTATGTTAGTGATAGTATTTAAAAAAATATTTTCTTCTCTTTTATGTTGCCGATTCTGTCTCTCATGTTGTAGATTCTCTTCAAACCTTTATTGATCCTTAAATGTTGGAAATAATGGGCACTCTCTGTATTTAGATGGGGCTTGTTGACCACTGGACTTCCTCTATGTTGAACATGTGAGAACTAGTTCATTTTATTGTGTAATCCTCAAATCTCAGTATCTACAGGTATTTCTTGGGAACTATATAGTTTCTCAATGGATATATATATATATATATATATATATATATATATATATATATATATACACAAACACACATATGTAATGTAGCTGTGAACATTCTGGACATTGAGCTGGAGAAGGCAGCTGATGGCCTCAAGTTCAATATGCAGACTTATTAATTTCCCCTTGGTTCAGCTTGAATCCTTAAACTTACTTTCTACCATGTTTTTTGTCCCTCAACCCTTTATCTCCTAAAAGATTCCTTTCTCTCTTATTGCTTTCCTGTCACTTATATTCTAACAACTTCCAATCTATCATGATGTGTATCTAAATGCCAACTAGACATAGCCCTGTGGGATGTCCCACAAGGACTTCAACTCAACATGTCCCAAACTAATCTCATCACCTTCTTTCAAAATTCCCTCCTTGTATTTTTCTGATGTTCTTAAGAGCATCACCATTTCTGTTTCCCGACCATAAACTTGGGAGGCATTTAGGCTCCCTCCTGTCCAAATGAGTTGTTCACCAAGCTCCATATGCAATGGAGAACATGGTATATCTCTCAAGAACATGGTATATCTCTCCATCTGTTTGTGTTGTCTTTGATTTCCTTCATCAGTATCTTATAGTTTTCTGAGTACAGGTCTTTTGCCTCCCTATGTAGGTTTATTCCTAGGTATTTTATTCTTTCTGTTGCAGTGTTAAAATAATGGATTTGGATAGTCAAAATTGGAAGTGTGGGAGCTTTATGTTTTAGACTCTTTATGGTGGCTTAAACTAAGGCAATTATGGTATCATAGGGAGGTGGATATATTTAAGATATATTTATGTATTGAGGAGACATAAACTGGCAAAAGTGTTTTTACAGGTGACATCCTGGCTTTGGGGCCATGAATCAAAGTGGGTAGAGAAGCACATTGAAAACAAGAGCAAAAATACAGTTGTGTGTGAGCTTGTAGTTGGATATATAGGTCTGGACTTAGAAGAGAGATCTAGAAAAGGCACACATTTGGGACTTGTTAGTATTGAGATAGTATTTAAAATCATGACAGTAGAAAAGGTAAAAAAGCTGGCAAATGTAGAATGAGAAAAAAGAATTCCCAGGTGGAGCCATGGGGAATTATAACAATTAGAGGTTAAGGAGGGAAGGATGAACCAAGAAAAGGATCTTGAGGAGGGACTAAAGAAATAGGAGGAAAAATAGGAAAGGTGGAATCCTAAATGCCCAGAGAAAAGATTTTTCAGAGGAAGTAATGGCTAGTTGTGTTGAATTTTGCTGAGAGGTCTAAACGGTCTGAGAAGTAAGTATCTATTATGTTTAGCCACAGATTGATCATTGTGACCTTAGAAAGAGAAGTTTTAGTATTGTGCTGAGAGAAGACAGAATGGGAAGTAAAAAGAAGCAACTCTTAAAGTCATTAGGCTGTGAAATATAGGTAAGAAAAGAATGGAAATTGGAGAGAATTACACAGTCACGCGACTTCTTCAAGGTGACTAGTGTTGCAAGCACTTCTGAATGTTAATAAAAAAGATCTAGTGGGAAAAAAAGAGATAGAATCAAGAAGAATCAAGCATGAGGAATTGTTCCCAAAGAAAAGGAGTCCCTGAAAGAATGGGAGGGAATAGCATCCACAACTCAGGGGGAGAGATGAGTCTTAGAGAGGGAAGGGACACTAATTCTATAGTTACAGGAGGAAGAACAGTAAAGGATAGATCCAGACATGTATGGTGAATTCGGTTGGGGGAAAATGAGGAAGTCTGTATTTGATGGCTACAACTTGTAGAGTGAGGAGGGTTGAAGCTGTTTGGGGAGATCTGGAGAGATTGCTAAGTGGTGCTGAGAGCCCTATTGAAGTTGGTAATCATGAATTTTTAATCATGTCAATTATATTAGTTATATAATTTTCTCCTAAAATCCAAACTCCTTCACATAAGGATTCTCAACTGAAGGTTTTCTTCAGAATTACATGAGAACTTTTTCCTGACCTTCAACTCAGACCAAATGACTCAAAATGTCTGGGTATAAAAAATAACATGTCTTTTTACAACTTCCGTACAATTTTTTCTTTGTTTATTATGCACAGAATCACTTTCTTGGCATAACATACAAGGCTTTTCATGATTAGGCTGATGATTTCTACGTGTGTTCATCTTCACCTCCCGCTACTCCTTGGCTTGAACTCCCAAACTCCATAATAAACTACATGTTATGGGGGCCCCTAATTGCTCCATACTTTCTCACCATTTTATCACTACTGACCTGGAATGGAAAGCCAAACAAGTAGCACATCTTAATTACTCATAGAGAAGACTTAATTATACGTCAGTAGTTACAGAACACAGATCAATTCCTACATTCTTTTCTGCATCTCTCCCTGGTAGGGGTCTGGCCTGCATTGTCTAGATTCCTTTGTTAAAGGCAGGAGTTCAGAACATAACAGTTGTGATAGAAAAATGTTGAATACATTGGCAGCTCTGCTGCAAGTACAAAACCAATGGGTCTTTTCCATATATTTTGGAACCAGGGCGCCAGTCAAACCAAGGTGAGAGAAGAAAATCAAGTCCCATGAAAGCCAAGAGGGCCTGACTTCTATAAATGTACAAAGCACCAAGAGCCATGGTGTTTCAGAGATATAGAGAGGATAGAGTTTTCAGAACGGGGAGAGACTAATTAAATGGGTCAAATGCTGCAGACAGTCATGTCAGATAAGAACTGAGAATCATTCATTGTCTTTGGAAATACAAAAGCCCTTGGTGACCTTTATAAGAGCAATTCCAGTGGGCACAGGGAACAAAAAACCCAGATCACATCAGGGTGAGGAGTAAACTGCTTATTAGGAAGTAGAGACTGCATGTAGCAGGAAATTCTTCAAGGAGTTTCATAGTAAAAAAGCAGAGTAGGGGGGAGTATGGGGTCACAGAGAAGCATTTCTTTATTCAAGACTGGAGAGACTTAACTCTCCATATATACATAAACATGTATATCAATTTTAGGGAATGATCCAGGAAAGAGAAGAAAAAAAGAGAAAGAAGAGGGTGAAGGAGAGGATGAAAGAGAGTAAGAGGAAGAAGAGGAGGAGGAACAGGAAGAGGAAGAAGAGGAGGAGGAACAGGAAGAGGAAGAAGAGGAGGAAGAGGAGACGGGGTGGGGGCGGGGAGGAGGTAGGGTAACTGATAAACAAGGTTCCTGAGGAGAAATTGGAATCCACAGGAGAGAGAACTTTAACTAGAAAGAGGACATCTTCTTTCACTAAGAAAGGAAGGAATGCTGAAAGGATGCAGATGATGAAATACACTCTAGGGTCTAGGAGACAAAGGTGGAAAGAGCTGTTGTTTGTAGTCTCACCTTGATCAAGTAAAATATAATGTTCATAAGTAAGGGTGAGGGAGGAGGCATCCAATCTGGGTTTTGAGGAGGAGTAAAATTTTCTAACATAGCCTCTGAGGGAAAAGTGAAAGGAAACTGGTGATGAACACAAGGAAACATAGCTTAGTAATAACTGAGGTTGGAGACCACGAATGCGAATTATCTCTGATGATGTGATTTTACCCTAGCAGCTTTCAGCATCAAGAATTATGCCTGTATGTTATAGATATTTATATGATATTGCTATTTTAATTTCAATGATATAGAGTAATATCATCTCATGAGATAGGGCCTTTTTTCAAAACTATAATAAATGCTAATCTTCATTCCACCAGAGATACTACTAGAAGGATTCATCATGAACCCCACATATGAAATGATCATGAAATATGTCATTTAAGAAATGTTGCAAATTGTGCTATGGAAACAGGACATTCTAAGCTTGTTTCTGAAGCTTATCACAATAATCTATCTTTAAATGAAGATCAGATGTCTCATGACCTACACTCAGGAGATTATGTATGCTGGAAAAGACAACATTTAAATAACTCACTCCAGCCTAGATGGAAAGGCCCTTACTAGGTACACTTGACTAGCTCATGTGCATCATAACTAAGAGTAATTGACTCTTGGATTTATATTTCCCACTTAAAAAGGGCCCCTGCACCAGACCAGTCTATAGAGCTGACCTCAAAATCACCTTAAAACAATGCTTTAAAAGAGGAGAAAGTACACCCACATCAGGATGAGAAGATGACGACACCAGCAGTAGACAGCTATCCCAAGATGCCTCACCTGACCCACATGATTATTAATAGCATTTTTTTGATTTCTTGGACTTTTGCATAAATCAAATATTTTTCTGTCATGAGTATGATCCTATGCAGAGTTTAGAAATCAACACAATTGTTGGGTTTATAGTTAATTACCTAAGTCCAGTACTTCTGGGTTACCTAGGTAGACTTCTCTACTCCAAGGCCCTAATTGGATGGCCCTTAGGAAATTTATTCTAGAAGAAAGAAATTGTATTTGTGCTCAGGCCACAGTTGATATCATTAGATGAGATTCCCCTCACTTGGCAAATCAATCACACTTGCTCTGACCATGGCCATAAATAAGAATTTTATTTAAAGTTATTCAAGCTTAATCAGAGCATTGAGCTAAATTTCAGTCAAAAAATATAACTTCCCTCAGCTCTGGGATGGATTTATATGGCTAACATCATGCTATGATTATTTAAGTTTAAAAGCACTTATGTTGGGAACAATGAAGACATACTAAGGATATCAGCCTAATAACACTAGGAAATTGGGTTAGTTGCCTCATGAACAGTGCTAGTATATCATTACCTTTTAAGATAGCACTTGGTACAGAACGAACTTGGTCAAATGACCTGGGAATATACTGGGCCATGCCTAATGAAAGTCCTTGGCTTAAATTCTTCCTTATGACTTTACTAATTCTACTAGCTATATTACTTGTACTCTGCCTATTTTACAAGATTGTTGTTTCTTGCATTACCAAATGTGCAACTGACTGAGTCTCCAATAAAAATACTGATGACTAAGTGATGTGAAATGATCCATCAAACATATAGTTCTATGAGATCAAAAAAAAAAAAAAAAAAAAAGAAATGTTGCAAATTGTGCTATGGAAACAGGTGGCATGGCTCTGCAATATAAGCAGCAATGCCCTCACCAGCTGTTGATTTTGCCTGCAAAATTGAAATCACAGTATAATGGCTGCTAATGCTGATGTGAAGTGTATCTAATATAATCCCACAAGTTCTAAGAATGATTAAGTGTCCTAGGTTTGGGAGACGTTGGGGTAAATAGGTACTTTATTATTGTACATGTTTGAACTGCAGAGACTTCCAGAAAATATCACTTATGTTTGGGTGTGCTTTAAAGTAGGTAAAAAAAACCCCAACAGCTCCTTCTGTAGTACATAGGAAGGAGACTGACTGTATAAATGTCTTCATTTTGCCCTAAAGCCTCTGTCTTCATTTTGGCATCTGTGATATTTTACTATCCTCGAATGCTCTAGCTCTCTTTTCTTCTTTGTGTGTTTTTTTTTTTTCTTTTATTATCCCTGAAATTTAGAGGATCTCCAAAGTTAGATCCTTGGTTTTCTCTTTCTATACTCTATTAATGGCCTAATCCCTCCTTTGTCTTCTCCTATTGCCTGTATGTTGTATGTTTCCTTCTGTTGCCTGTATGCTGTCAGCCAGCGAAAAGGGTCATAAGAAGTCTAGAATATAGATCTGAAATTTAGGAGAGAGGTGGAGGCTGTAAAAACACACAGAGTTAAGAACATTTACTATCTTTTCATTTGACAAACTCCTGCACATCTATGTAGATCCAGCTCTAATAATACTAGTAAAATAATAATAATCAATAATTAATGAGTTTTTCTATATATAAAGCAATGTTCTGAGTATTTTATTCTTTGATTTCATATTAAAATGTGTTATTTAATTTTTAGTTTTTATTAATTTATATCAATTTTAATTTTTTCCAGTTTTATTGAGATATAATTGACATACAGCACTGTATAAGTTTAAGGTATACAGCATAATGACAACATATATATTATGAAATGGTTACCACAATAAGTTTGATTAACATCCATCTTCTCATACAGATACAAAAACAAAAAGAAAAAAATGTTTTTCCCTTTTGATGAGAACTCACAGGATCTACTCTCTTGACTTTCCCATATATCATACAGTGTCAAATATAGTCATGTTGTACATGACATCCCAGGTACTTGTTTATCTTATACCTGGAAGATTGTAGCTTTTGACCATCTTCATTCAATTCTCCCTTCTCCTACTCTCCACTTCTGTGTTCTGAGTATTTTAAATGTATCAACTCATTTTATCCAACCCCAAACTTGGTGGTATTATTGTTTACTTGTATGCAGATATTTAACTTCCCTAGACTTCAAACTCTTTTAAGAAGAGAGAAATTATATCATTTATATTTTTATCCCCTGCAGGGCTTCTTGGTACTTCCTGCATTAAGTATGTGATAAACACATACTTGTTGAATGACTAAATGAATCAAAGAAAAGACGAAGAATGCACACAATAAAAAATTGAAAACCATTAACTCTATACTTACAAATCTTTCTTTTTCATGTAAATTGTGAGTTCTTTGAGGACAGCATTTGTTTGATTGGTTATTTCTCTCAAGGTGCTAGGCACATGGTAGACACTCAGTAAATATTTGTTGGTTTATTGATTAAAAATCTGTATTTTACCCTGAAGAGTGGAAAGCTAAGGGATGTATCTTCTAACTCAAAGTCAGAATTCACTGACTACCTGCTTCCTACCTTCCCACATATTGTGTGTTAGGTATTTGATTCTTTGGATGTGGTTTGAAGAACGACTGCAGGGTATGCTGCTCCATTGCCAAGGTTCCATTTGCCGCTATGACTAACTACTTATGCTCCAATCTGTTTCTCTTCTGTTCCAGTCGTCTACCACCCTGGCACCCTTGTGCAATATTCTTTGCATCTACTGAAGACAATTTGTTATGTACGTAACAGGTGCCTTAAGGCAAGTTGCACATTAATAGTGGACACTTTAAGTGGAAATATATACTAATAGAACCAATTTGCGGAAATTATTCAGTTTATAAAAAGGTTAATTTCTATTTATGGAAAAATCATGAAATTTTACATTGGTTAAAATGGAGAAATAAGATGTTCAACTAAATGATACAGATTGACCTATTTTTGTTTGTTATAAAATCACACAATAAAAGATGTAAGAAATCTAAGGATTATTTGTTCGAACTGACAAAGTAAATTTGTGAGGAGATATTACATATTTGCAACTGAAATATCTTTTTCTTTTTCTGAAAAGCATCCAAACAATTCTATGCTGATTAGTACATAGCAAAAATACATTTGGAATGAGTTCCAGAAATAAATCTAATTCTAATTTTTGCCAAAATTAATAGCAAATTGTCATTACAAAAAGGAAATCTCTTTATTTTGAGAAGATAGTAATTAAGTTTTGATTACATAATTTCTACATTTTCCCCCAGTGGAGCTGTATAATCACTCAGGATATGGATATGTCATCATTTTATCTGAAGGGATGCCCTGGGCCCTCAAGCAAAGTAGTATCCCTAGAATTTGGACTGGAGACAACTTGCATGTCATGATCCTGTGATTCTCTTAAATTCTCTTCTCAACTTCCTGCTCTCCCTTTTCTGATACCTAGCAAAGATGAGAATTTTGATATTGGATAACCAAGGTGGTAAAAATGCGACATATAAGACCATCTCCTTCAACCTTTCGGACATGATGCGGAATAACTGGTGTTTCCATGATGGAGTACATGAAATGAGTTGTAGATGTTTCCTGATACTCCTAAGCATGACAATGCCAGTAGAACAGGGATTTGTGTCTTCCTTAGAAGTTTTTAGACTACTCAAATTCTTTCATAAATCTTTTAGTAATCAAATAAATCCCTATAAAATAGGAAAGAAAAAAATATCTTTTTGCATGGTGTCTAATGTTGATCTGTATATATCAGGCCCCAAATAAGCAGGGACATATTCGAAGACATAGAAAAAAAGTTTACACCCACCCAAGAGCAGATCTTAGATTTAACATAATTCAATTCCATAATTCACATAAACCTCCGAGAAATTGAAACTAATTTCTGTATATGAATGAAAGGATCAGCAACATTCAGAAACCATTCCTTGCCTTTGCACTTTAACTCTGGAATTTCTGGAGTTATCAGGTGGTAAAACTATAAGTACACAGCAGAGGCAAATAGGTCAGCCCTATGGGTCAAAAGATATGGATAGAATGCTTATAAATTTATTATTTATGAAAAAGCTAATATTCTAGAAACTAAATTAGGAAGTGTTTGGCTAGAAATACTTTCTTACCCAGAATCAATTATTCTTCATTAGGCTGCTTCGTACAGTTGTCTAACGGAAAAGGCTATGGAGGGACTTCCCTGGCAGCCCAGTGGTTAAGACTCTGTGCTTCCACTGCAGGGGGCATGGGTTCGATCCCTGGTCGGGGAACTAAGATCCCACATGCAGTGCAGCACAGCCAAAAGTAAATAAATAAATAAAAATAAACAAGTAAGACTGACACCATTGCTGTTTGTTAAAAAAAAAAAAAAAGGCCTATGGAAAGCCTTAACATATGGAAAAGCCATTAGACAACAAGCATGTGTAGAGATAGCTAACTTAATTACTAATCAGGTTGCTATAAATCATTATTGCAAGGAAATGCCATTTTACATCCATCTGATTAAAACAGTGAAAAGTTTGATAATGCCAATTGTTGGAGAGATATAGATCAATAATGTATCGTACATGGTTGATAAGAGAATAAAATGGTAAAACCACTTTGGAAACCAATTGAGCACTGTCTTGTGAAAAACTAACATTCACATATCCTATCACCTATCAGTCCTCTTCAAGATAAAAATTCAAGTGACACTTGCTTATGTGTATCAGGAGACATGTATAAGAATGTTTATAGCAGCACTGTTCACAATAACACAAAGAAAGGTAAGTAAAAAATCTGCGTAAAATGCAAATAACCATCAAGAGTAGAATGAATAAAAAGAATCATTCAAGAATGTGATATTACACAGTAGTGAAAATGAATGAATCACAACTGTATACAACATGGATGAAGCATACCTATTGCTGAATGACAAGAAAATCTCAGAAGTTGTATAAAAGCATAATAGCCTTTTTTAAAAAATGAAAAAGCGCAATATAAAAAGTTGCTTAACCATTTGCTATTTGTAATAAAAAACATTTTTTTTAAAAAAGGTATAATCAGCACAGTAAGTCTAGTTAACATGTCAATTATACCTCAAAACAACAACAACAACAAGAGAATAAATGTACAAAAAGCAGTATGATGGATAACATGGGTTGGAGCCATAGACAGGAGGACAGAATAGGGAGGAACATGAAGATACATGTAAACAATCGTCAGTGTTCTAGTTCTTGGCCTGGATGTTGGGTTCACAGATATTTGTTATTTGTTGAAATGAATGAATGAATAACTAAGTAAAATAAAAGAGGGTAGAAATGCAAATCAAAACTACAGTGAGGAAGCACCTCACACCAGTCAGAATGGCCATCATCAAAAAATCTACAAACAATAAGTACTGGAGAGGGTGTGGAGAAAAGGGAACCCTCTTGCACTGTTGGTGGGAATGTAAGTTGATACAACCACTATGGAGAACAGTATGAAGCTTCCTTAAAAAACTAAAAATAGAACTACCATATGACCCAGCAATCCCACTCCAGGGCATATACCCAGAGAAAACCATAATTCAAAAAGACACATGCACCCCAATGTTCATTGCAGCACTACTTATGACAGCCAGGACATG
Source organism: Eschrichtius robustus (assembly GCF_028021215.1). Classification (NCBI taxonomy): domain Eukaryota; kingdom Metazoa; phylum Chordata; class Mammalia; order Artiodactyla; family Eschrichtiidae; genus Eschrichtius; species Eschrichtius robustus. Next base: position 77,942,832 of record NC_090836.1, on the reverse strand, counting down.
GAAGCAACCTAAATGTCCGTCAACAGAGGAATGGATAAAGAAGATGTGGTACATATATACAATGGACTATTACTCAGCCATAAAAAGGAATGAAATTGGGTCATTTGCAGAGATGTGGATGGACCTAGAGAGTGTCATACAGAGTGGAGTAAGTTAGAAAGAGAAAAGCAAATATTGTATATTAAGGCATATATGTGGAATCTAGAAAAATGGTATGGATGATTTTATTTGCCAAGCAGAAATAGAGACACAGATGTAGAGAACAAATGTATGGATACCAAGGGGGAAGGGGGTTTGGGATGAATTGGGAGATGGGGATTGACATATATACACTACTGATACCGTGTATAAAATAGATAACTCATAAGAACCTACCGTATAGCACAGGAAACTCTACTCAGTGCTCTGTGGTGACCTAGATGGGAGGGAAATCTAAAAAAGAGGGGATATGTGTATGCGTGTGGCTGATTCACTTTGCTGTACAGTAGAAACTAACACAACATTGTAAAGCAACTATACTCCAATAAAAATTAAAGAAAAAAAAGAGGGTTATGCATGGATCAGTTCTGATAATGTGTCATGACTCATGAATTAATTCAAATCTTTATACCACAGGTTCATTTAAAAACCAAGCAAGAGAACAAAAGAAAAATTTAAAAAGCTATTGCTGATTTTACCTGTTTAATTTTTTAAGTTTTCTAGCTGAAGAAATAAAAGGCATAATGAATTTGATTGTATATGCTTAAAATACATGAAAACATCAATTGAATGGATATTTACTTTTGGAGGATTTACAGCCTAATGTCATTATGAACAATCACAGAATGTATGGCACACAGCTAGGCACTTGATTCTTTAAATCCAGATTTTATTAGGGTTTTGTTTGGAATAAGAGGATAGGCAGGAATGTTCCCTTGGAGAAATGACATTTCATTAACATAATATATAGATCAATCTGTCAGTAGGGATTGATTCTGCTCTGTGATACTATTAGGTTTTTATCTTTGAGTGATGATGTTTCTTACAACTTCATGTTGGTTCCATTACAATTCTTTTTTTTCTCCCTCTGTATTTTTTTCTTTCACCCTGTTAAGAGAGTTACTGCAGTCTGTGTGAAGGTGACATTATAATTATTACCTATATTAAGCAATCAGGATCCATGGCTACCTGGACTGAACGAAATAGAGAAACTGGTCAGTCATATGCTTTATGTGATTTATATCATCTTGATCTGAACAATTTAAATTTCTAAACTCTAAGCTTAGAGACATATCTCAATAGGGAGTTGTGTTCTTACATATCTCAATAGGGAGTTGTGTTCTTCATAAATATAATTCAGACCCTCCAGTCTCCCATGTTGAATGATGGAAACGTCCAGAGCAGTCAAAACTTATGGCTGGAACAGATCTCAAATGAGGAGTCATAAAGGATTAGGGGGTGTGTGCATGGGTGTGAGGAGTTTTTTGGGGGGAGGGCACTGCACAGACACAGATCAGAATATCTTTGCACACTTTGCCCAAGTAATTGTATGAATAGAAACAGAGCAGCACTTTTTTTGTTTCCTTCAGGCCTTTATCACGAATCGTAGGGTTTAAAAAACTCTCTTTACAGTCCTTTCTTGTTAGTGTCCTATATAAAAATACTGGAGCGCCAGGACAGGGGTTATTACTCACCATTGCATCGCATGTATTACAGTGTCAGCTCCAAGGCCAGGCAGCAAATATATGCTGAATGATTGACTAGCCCCCATTATGCAATGAGGCTGCTTTAGCAATCAGTCTCCTTAAATGGCATTATTTACTTGTTGAAAACGTGCTTTCCACATTGGCTTAGCTCTTCAATTGACATAGGCCCATTGCCACTCTGCGCTGACACAGATCACTTTCTGAACACTCCGCAGTTTTCTGACCTCCTTCTCACATAGAGACACGTTGACAATTGCATCCATTTTCATTCAATGGCACTGCCTTGCCCTACCCCTACCTCTAAACTGCAATTCTTTGATTCTTTATTATAGATCTAATATGTCCCAGCCTGGTCTGGGATTCCACCAGGGTTATAGATTTTAAATAGGGTTTAGATTATAAATAGGGTTGCAATTCAAGTGAAGTTTTGTCTGCCTGTTTACTAGGCTGCTTTCAAGATTGTTCAAACCCAAATAGTCAGGGGAGAGATGGAAACTTAATTTGTTTCAGGCTTCAATGCTTGGAGTCAAGGCAGACTCTCAGTTTCCCATGAGCAGACTACTAAATGTTTTCAACCTGGGTAGGCAGCAAAGTCTTTGTGCACAGGCCATACCGAGATTTCCCAACAAGAAGAGCTCATACTCAAATAACAGGGTTACCTGTCATACACCGAATGAGACCCACCTACCCAGGGAGTTGAGCCATTCTTTGCTTGTTGAATATGTTAATCCTCGACTCAGTTAAGCAGAGGCCCTGGCACACACTGCAGAAAGTACAGCAAACACTCCATGTGCCAAACATGATGGGGCTTTTGCTTGCTCTCCTCTGTCGTCACCTTCACCAATCCCTACAGGAATAATGAGTTTAAAGTCCTTTCTGCTGTCCTGGAAGCTGTTATTGTTGAGAAAAAACTACAGTCAGGATGAATTGAATTGTTATGCAAGACTGAAGCCAGTTGTTTGGAAGAATGAATCTCAGGCAAGAATTAAGTTTGAAATTTTAATGTGTTAAGTGACATAATATGAAAGAATTACTGTTTTGTGAACCGTGTAGAAAGAAAGATGGTAAGCTGAGCATGTCCCAAACAATTTAATTCAGTTCAGAAATTATTTACAAAGACCAATCATGAAGCCTTGAATTAGACTATATGTTAGACACTGAACGAGAACAGAACTGATTCTTCTTCTTAGGAATCCCATAGTTTGGATGTTGACTGATTCACATTGGCCAGTGTAATACCTGTGGTTAACACAGAGACCAACATGTAGTAGGCATTTGATAAATCTTGTGCTTTTGTGTTATTATTGTGTTGTGTTATTATTATTAATGTGACAAGTATTACATTGCTGCTATGTGTTAATTATAGGACTGGCTGAATATTTTTATTATGCCTATGGGAGGCTTACTAGATAAAGCAATATACCAACTGATTCTTGAATACTGATCCTGCCAGTAGGAAGAAGGGAAGGACATTTAGACAGAGGGAATGGCATGTATAAAACATCCCTGGCATAAAGAGACAACCAGTTCAGTGGCAAGAAATGTCCAGATCCTTCTTGGCAGGCAAGGGCACACATGGCAAGAGAACAGCCACTGTACTCTAGTCCAGACCTAGTGGGCCTTGTCCAGGGTAGACCAGACCAGGATAACTTGAGACGGTGTAGTCAGAGGGAGGTTTTGAAACACAGTAAAAGAATACATCCAAAGTAAGCAGAAAGCAATGCCAGTGGTCAAGTTTGAAGAGCCAGCTGAAGCTGTGGGTGGGATAACGAGTAATGCAGTAACAAGTCAATAGGGATTGGAAGTATGTCAAATGCAGATATAGAAATAAGTTGGAAGGGAGGGCATTTCATTTGGATTATGATTGGCACCATTGAAAATGGATAAGAGACAAGAAGGAAAAGCACCAGGTAGGAAGCATTGCAAAATTCAAGTAGATGATAAGGACTTGAAATAAAGCAGTAGTACTGGGTTAAAGTGTGAGAAAAGTTTAGGAAGCAAAATGCATCAGACTTGATACACAATGGAATAAATATGAGGCTGAGAAGACAGATGTAGAAAATGCTGCTTAGGGACAACACCTTGCAGAGTGTGGGATATAGATGGAACCTGTGACTGATCTACGTTGAACCAGTCGCAAGAACACATGAGTCTGGAAACCAAAGGGAAGAAGTAACATTAGTCTCTCTCATCATCATTCTTAATGACCAACCCTTCTGTGGATTTGTGTTTCCCATCACCACTGGTTCTGCCAAATTAGAGGTCCAAATTCTTAGTGGGGGAATGTTTGCATTAGTGGACATATAAGTGATCCATTAGTGGACTGAACTTGAAGTTATGACTTGAAGCTACCACATCACTTTGCAATCCTCATGCTAGTGGCCCTGCAGGTAAAAATTCAGGGAAAAATGACCCTGACAATAAATAGAGGTGGAATGTGATTAGTTCCAAAAGAGAAAAATATAAAAGAATGCCATGGAGATCTCGAAGATGGAGAAATTTGGTAAGATTCAGAAATGCAAAGATGAAAGGCCCAAAGATGGCAATGCATAAAGGTTAATAAGAACAAATAACAATATCAGAGGGCTACTTATTATTTTATTGCATGAAAATATTTACAATTGCCCTTTTGAAAGTATCCTTGTTGGATAAATAGAGGTGCATCTGTATACAATCCAGTTATATTTTATTGGACTTGGTGATATTGTCTCATCATTATTTTTAATAATAAAGAAGGAAATAACCCCTGATAGCAAAATTCTAACACATTTTTTCTATTGCCACATGGAGACTATTTTTCTTGCATATTTTCACCTTATTGTTCAGAGTTGTAATACCTTATGTATTCAAAAATATTTTTAATACAATGATTGAAACAATTAATAAAATTTGTAAGAGTTAAATGGATTCAATATTATTGCCTTGACCTTGTGCTGATTTTCCCCTTGCCCTGCCAAGATTCAGATTCTTATTTCAGGCATAATATAAAGACAGTCATGTAATAAACTGATATGAAACATCAGCTTAACTTGAGTTGTCCTTCTTTCTATATAGTCAGTATTTCTGCTTCCATTCTCCAGCACATAGAATATTTTGGCTTAAGTGGTGTTGCTGACAATCAATATAGTGTTATGATTAAGAGCATGAGTTCTGGAGTCAGATGCAACTGGGCATCAAGATCTAGGAACGACCTCACCTGTGTTACCATGTGCAAGTCAATTAACCTCACTGAGCCTCAGGTTCTCCATCTGTAAAGGAGGGTTAATAATAAGATTCACCTACCTTTAGGATTTTTGTGAAGATTACATGACCTAGTGCAAATAAAACATTAGCCCCATTTGAAGACTATAGTGAACTTCTGATAACACAAAACCTCTGGTAGACCTCTGATAAATTCAGTAGTATTAGTATCTCTGGTAGTAGAAATCATAATAGTAGTAGTAGTCGTTGTTGTAATTAAAAAATAATTTCAAAACATAGGTAACTCATGACTTTCATACAGATGTAAAAATGAACATGTATTAAATTTTATTTAACTCATTAATCAGTGAGGGGATCAGGCAGATGCTCTAACCTGTTCAAAAGATGATCCAAAGAACAGACACATTTATCAATGAGGAATATCAAAAGGAATGTGAAAATGGAGGCAAAACTTGACCTCTTCTATAGTGAGGAGGGAGACCAGTTGGATGCCCACTGGATAGAACTTACATGTCTATAGACCAGGTTTATTTTTGCATTACTCTCAGCTATCTACAGCTTACAGAGTTTAAAAGAGTTTCCATAGAACCAACATTTTAAAATGGAGAGGGATGTGCTATAGACAATGTGTACTTTTCCATCGAAGTACAATTTTCTCTACATAGTGGTGGCAGTGGTAATATTTTTGGGTCACAAAGAACACATGTGATGTAAACATTACTAAGAACAGGTTAAATCCTGAAAAACCCAAAAAAGAACACAGTGTATAAATTATTCAGAAGGTGCTGATAGCAAGAACTCTGGCCCTAGCATCAAACAAACCTGGATTCTAGTTCCATGTTTTTACCATTTATCAGATGATTGACCTTGGACAAGTCATTTAACCTCTTTCAGTTTCGTCTTCCTTATCTGTGAAATTAGATGCCAGAGCAAATGCTTTCTAAACCATCCCCTCCCCCGGCCCCCCGGACTCACATCTATAGACAGGAAGCAATGACTGTTGATGTGAATGATCATGCAAGTCTCTTGTGGATAGTCTACACATGGATAATTGAGACTTGGTTACAAATGAGCAATGTGATTAGAGTTACTGACCTAAACAATTCCAGCAAATGACAAGTCTTCAGGGTCTTTGAAATGTCACCCATTTTACTGTGTATATTTAATGAAATGCTAATGTAATTTTGCTAAACATGCAGTACTTATCATTACATGTGACGGATTGGAAATATGAGTTTCCAATGGTAGTAAACTGTCATAGAAATAGTGATTAAGCACTACAATTATGGGAACACCTACCTTTTATATTAGAAAGCCATTTTTTTCCAGTTTGTGTCAGTTAAAATCGTTAAGAGACTGTAAATGTGAGGCAAAGGATGTGTATTGAAAGTATGATTTAAGAACATTCAACTCAAACTCTGCTTGCATGGTGTCACCTGGATGGGAGATGTCTACTCTATAGTACCATGGGCACCACATACAACTTTTGTATGTCATTCCCTCAATTCTGTGTGTGAGATCACCTGAGATATCCAAGCAAATGTTGGACAACAAGTGGTTTGCTTTTATAAAATGATTTTTTATTACAGAATAAAACTTTTAACAGAATATTTATTATAACATTTAAAAAATAATTTATTATAAAATAGGAAACTGCATAAAACATGTGGAGAGCTTAATGGATTATTATGATGCATCTAACTCAGATTAAGAAACAGACTTTGGATAGTTACCCAAGAGATCCTTCAGGTATCCTGTCTCAGTCATAACACTCTTCCTTCTTCCTAAAGGAAATTGCTCTCCTGTATGATAATCTCTTTCATTTCTTCACAGTTTTATAAATATGTTGCTAAACATGGCCAAATATCTCTGGGTGGGAGGGATCTTCCCTGGTTAGAAGCACTATTCTAAGAAGTCCTTAAGACATAAATACACTTGGAGGAAAGAAGGAATTTGCCTGTAGTTTGCATATAAAACATCTAACCCATCATTAAATTCTAGCAATGGTTTGACATAACCACATTCTCTAACATACCAGAGAGAAATCATGTAGCTATGTAAACATATATTCATCTTTACATAATTTTTAATGTCTTCAAATATGCATAATTTTTTAAAACTATGTGTATATAGTGTTCTGGCTTTATTACTCATACATATTTGTTATCTAAAAGGCAAAAAGAACTCAAAGAAGATACAGAGATCTGTGATCATGTCCTACAGATCTAGCTATTATTTACATTTGAGGTTTATCAAACCTCAAATTTAGAATTTAAACCTCAAATTTAAAATTAAGATTTTCATCTCTCTCTCTCTATCATCTACCTATGCCATTTAAATATAAAGCTATATCACATAAATATACATATAGTATATAAAATAGTTTGGATCATTATATAATGCACATGGCCATGTTTCTTTAATCTATTTTCCCATATACTTCTTCTCTCTTCTTGAAATAAATAGTTAAAATGTATTTTTGAAGGCCAAGGACTTAAAAAGAAAACTATCCACAATGCCATTTATCTCATCAAAAATTAATAATAATTTTTTTAAATTATAAAATATCCTGTCACTACTGAAGGGAAATAACTATTTGAATTCAGTTAGTGAATTAAAATGTATTGAATCTAAATCTTGGGCTACACTGTATTTTACCGACAGAGTGATTTTATGCAGCTAAAGCACTGCCCTTTGAACAAAGATTGCAGTTTCTGGAAGGGAATATTTTTCATGTTTTAGTAATTCACACAACTGTTTTACATTGATAGAACAAGGGGAGTATCTTAAGACAGGAGTCTCTTATAGGCTTGTCCATTCTCGTGGTGGCCCCCTGGTGGTCAGATGGACTTTGCATGTGTTTCTTGGCTGAGTGTTTTAAAAAGTGTGTGTGTGTGTGTGTGTGTGTGTGTGTGTAATTTTGAGAGGAGAGGACGGGAATGACTTTCAGAGGGTACAATGGAATAAATGATTGTGTATTTCTTTCCCCATAGACAGAAATACTCTGAAGTCCACTGAAGGCTGTTCTATCAGCTATGGTTTCAGCTGTAGTGAAGCCAGGGATCTTGATTCAATGCAGCTGGGTTGCAGAAACCAGAAGACCATAGCCTGAGCCCTTGATAGTCAAGCCTCTAGGTCAATTCAGGTTTTAATTTTCTATTTTATAAACCTAGAAATCATAATAAATGAACTGTTTAGGTCCCTTATAATCCTCCTGACTGTATACTTCTATAAAATAAACTCTCCCATCAGTAGCAAATGTTTACATAAATATTCCAGTTAAAGTATTCTGAATTTGAAGGCAAATGTTTACATAAATATTCCAGTTAAAGCATTCTGAATATAAAGTGCTTGGAGAAGAAGTGAGCAAGTTCTATTCTCTTCTAATGTTGTATCTGCAGTGTTTTTTTTCCAAAAATTAAATTTAAAAATGCTAATTAATTCATTGTTAAAAATGTTACTGAGCCTACAGTAGACAATCTACTCTGCTAGATATTGGGGTGGAGATGAGGAGAGGAGGTAAGAAGAGAAAAAACACACATAATCTGTCATAAAAAAGTCTGTAGTTTGTAGATGAAAAGATTAAAGTGATCCACTTTGAGAAAAATTTGAATGTGACAAAATAAATATATCATGAAAAAGTTATTTGAACCATAACAGAAATGTTGAGGGTCATGCTTTCGTAGGGTTAACCTGTATAAAACAAGCCAATTATTGGGTTGGCCAAAAAGTTCGTTCGGTTTTTTCTGTACCGTCTTAGGGAAAAACCCGAAGAAACTTTTTGGCCAACCCAATACATGCATACGCACATACACACATAACCATTTGCAACCTGAGTTCTTTATCTATTGTGAGTACAAATTAAAAGTAATAGTTATATTGACTGAGTTGGGTGCTTTAGATGTATTATCTCATTTAATTATTATCATAATGCTGCAAGAGAAGCATTATTATTATTTTCGTTTTACATCTGAGTAAATGAAGCACCCAAAGCCCAGGTAATTCCCTCAAAAGACAAAGCCAGTAAGCCATGAGACTGGGATTTGTCTCCTTAGCTTGAGCTCTTAACCATTCAACCATATATGTTTTTACTTTTGGCGCCCCTCCTGGTTGAACTGTTGTGACACTCAGGTCAAAAACCACTGTTCTAAAAGCGAGTGTTGGTCAGAGAAGAATACATTTTGATTTTCTTTAATCCTAGGGTACTAAAGTAGCAAGGCACTAAAAATATTTCTATTCCTTCAAGATTTTTTAAAGAAAGTACTAAATGTAAGAAGATTTACAAGCAATCAGGACTAGCAGCAGATTATTATTTTTTTTTATTGTGGTAAAAAACACATAACACGAAATCTACCTTGTTAACAATTTTTTAAGTGTACAGTGCAGTAGTGTTAACTATACATACATCATTGTACAGCAGATCTCTAGAACTTTTTCATCTCCCATGACTGAAACTCCATACCCATTTGAGGAGCAACTCCCTATTTTCTGCTCCCCGGCCCCTGGCAATCATCAATCTACTTTCTGCTTCTATGAGTTTGATTACGTTAGATATACCAAATAAACGGAATCATGTAGTATTTGTCCTGATGTGAGTGGCTTATTTCACCTATAATATCCTCAAGGTTCATCATGTTGCAGCATATGACAGGATTTCCTTTTTTTTTCTTTAAGGCTGAGTAATATTCCATTGTATGTATATGCTACATTTTCTGTATCCCTTCATCTGTCAACAGACATTTAGATTGTCTCCAATCTTGGCTATTATAAAGAATGCTGCAATGAACATTGGAATGCAAATATCTTTTGGAGATCTTGTTTCCAGTTCTTTTGGATGAATACCCAGATCATATAGTCGTTCTATTTTTAATTTTTAAGGAAACTCCATACTGTTTTCCACAGTGGCTGCACCATTTTACATTCCAACAAACAGTGCACAAGGGTTCCAATTTTTCTATATACTTGCCAACACTTGTTATTTTCTTCCTTTTCTTTTCTTTAAAAGAAAATAATAGCCATCCTAACAGGTGTGAGGTGATTTCACTGTGGTTTTGATTTGCATTTCCCTGGTAATTAGTGATGCTGACTGTCTTTTTATACAACTGTAAAAAGTGGCCATTTGTATGTCTTCTTTGGAGAAATGTCTATACTAATGATTATCTACTTTGCCTTTTGAAGCAAAGTTCATTCCTCTTCCATGAATAAAATATTTTAATTCCCTGCAAAGAGCATGCACTGAACACATGTTGCAGAAGGTATACTGAGCCTACAAGGATGCACATCACCCGTTCTTGAAAAGCAGTTTGCATCAATGGAAGAGAAGCGAGTCATGTATATTCAAATCCTACTATAAAGCAAGGTCTGAAATGTGTTAATAACGGTACTGGTTTCAGTGGGGGTGCTGTGAGGGGAAGGGAGCTAACATTTATTAATCCAGTACCATCACATACAAATCTTATTTGGTGTGTAAGGATCATCATCAGAGCTATCTGAGGCTCAAAGAGCTTAAGTCATGTGTCCAAGGTTACCAGCAAGTAGATCAAAGAGTCAACATTTGAACTGAATCCCAAATCCATAATCTTTCCTACTGTAACATTTTGTATCCTTTTCTTTGGGAATTGAGGGAAATTACAGAGAAATTTGACTCTGGAGCTGAAACTTAAAGAATGGATCAGTGTCAAAATTAGAGAAAAAACAGTTTCACTGATTCTTCTGCTGTCTCTGTGATCTGCCTTAGAAATGAAGTGATAAGCTCCAAGATAACTCCTTTCTCCCTGAAGAGAAAGGGGGTGAAGGGGGCGAGATTCTGAAGTATGCATTAAAAGCGCTATTCACCCCAGGAGCACTGTTTAGCTTGCAAGGGCCTCCTCATTTTAGAGACTGAGGTTTCTAATTAGTCAGTTAAGCATAACCCTTCCTCTGATTGTTCTGAACTCTTCCCATTTCCTAGGGACCTCAGACCCTTACTTCCATCCAGAGTAATTGCCCTAAAGTGAGCTTCTCACAGCTATGATTTTTTTTTTCCTCTCTTGAGCAGCAGCTATTTCCGAATCGTTAAATGCAAATGGTAATTTGTTGATTCTGAGGGCAATTTTGGGGACAGCACAGCTATTAGGCAAATCAGGATTATGAACTACGGTTCAAAGGCAAGATCTTTAACATCACCAAGGACCCAACAACTAAGGATATGTTGTAATCAAGATTTGAAGCTCTGCAAAGAAAATGTCCTTGCCTAAGGGAGTCTGGTCTTGGGTGGTGGAGGGGCTCTGTGGACCCTTGTGGCATCCTCAGTGTTTATTTCCATCTGGAGTTGTTAGTTGAAGTGTGTTTCTCATTGGAGTCAACTGTGGGAATCCAAGGGTTTTATAATGTCTCCATTTATTCATTTTTAGCCAACAAATATTTAGAGGCTGCAGAGCATTATTAGGGACATCATAAAGTTGTAATTCATTGAGTCATATTCAGAAGGGAGAGGAGATGAGGACTGTGGGGCTGCTTCTGGACCCCCTGCCAGGCCACCCAATCTCCTAGAGTGGCCTCAGAACTGACCCTGTCCTGAAGATGGCTCATCTCCTTATCAGAAAAACAGGGGAAAGATGCAGCCAGGTGGACACCCCTGTGAAAATGTCCAGTCATTGCCCTTGATGGTTTGTTGTCACCTTTTAATAAAATGAACGTAAAATTGACAGATTGTCACCTTCTATTATTAATGAGCTGCTCTTAGGAAAGTAGTGTTGAAGGCGTGAGGTACAGACAGGAGACAGGCAGATATTGTTCTGAATCCTGACTGTGTCACAGGCTGTGTGATTTGGGGCAGGTGACTTTACCCCTGGAGTCTTAGTTTCATTTGTAATGTGGGCATATTAGTACATGGGTTTTGCAAGCAGTAAATGAGATGCATTTTGTAAATGTTCTTATTGTATTAATTGGCACTTGATACGTGCCTAGTGAACAGCATTTCCCTTCTCCATGAGGTACAAGAACAAAGGAAATTTTAGATAGAATATGTTGTGTTGAAGTATATGTTAAAGAATTTCCCCCAAATGAGGATAAATCAATACATATTTAGGCAATGTTGAAAAATATATGATGGAATTTGGGTTGTTGTCAGCAAATAATAATATTCTACATATTTGGAAAGAAAGCGAATTAAAAAATTACTAATGTGTACATCCTGCAAATGTTCTTGAAATTCTTATTATGTTTATGTAACTAAACTGAAGTGGAAACTAGATGGTGAGGATGATTAAGGTAAAATAAGATGATTAAAGTAATATAACATGACCTAAGAGACATATGCAAACAAAAGAGAATTGGGGATTTTAAGAAAGAAGAGATTAGTAGAATTAAGATAAACTTTATGGAGGAAAAAACAGAATGCCTTACACCTAGTTTCAAAGGACAGAAATTAGGGATAATGCATTCAGAGGAGGACCTGAGAAAGAGGGGCAAGCATCAGATGTTCAAGAGGCTAGGAGATGGTCTGGTTTTATTGGAGGCTCAGCCAGTTTCCATGGATGTGTGACTTGTGTAGTTCTACGGGGCTGCACACTTGGTTTATTGCTCTGCTGTTGCCATCCTGATATTCTTAACAAATTTTGAACAAGGCACCTACATTTTCATCGTGCACTGGGCCTCAAAAATTATGTAGCTCCCTACTGAATAAGAGAAGATATTTGCAAATGGTATCTCTGACAAAGGGTTAATATCCAAAAATGTACCAAGAACTCATTCAACTCAACATCAAAAAAACCCCCCCAAAAACAAAAAAAACAACCTGACAAAAAAATGGGCAGAGGATCTGAATAGACATTTTTCCAAAGAAGACATACAGATGGCTAATAGGCACGAGAAAAGATGTTCAACATCGCTAATCATCAGGGAAATACAAATCAAAACCACAATGAGCTATCACCTCAAAACTGTCAGAATGGCTATTACCCAAAAGACAAGAAATAACTAGTGTTGGCAAGGATGTGGAAAAAGGGGAACCTTCAAACACTGGTGGTGGGATTGTAAATTGGTGCAGCTACTATGGAAAACAGTATGGAGACTCCTATACTCCTATTTTTAAAAATTAAAAATGGAACTACCATAAGTCCAGTAATTTCACTCCTGGGTATTTATTTAAAAAAAAGAAAACACTAATTCGAAAAGATGCATGCACCCCTATGTTCACTGCAGCACTATTTACAATAGCCAAGATATGAAAGCAACCTAAGTGCCCATCAATAAAGAAGATGATACATAATACATAAATACATACATATAGATATATATATACACACACATAAATATATAGGTGTGTGTATATTAATATATATATAAATATATATATATATAAAGAATGAAATCTTGCCATTTGCAACAATATGGGTGGACCTAGAAGGTATTAAGCTAAGTGAAATATGTCAGAAAGAGAAACACAAATACTGTATGATTTCACTTATGTGCGGAATCTAAAAAACAAATAAACAAACATAACTCAATAGAAGCAGAGTCATAGACACAGAGCAAACAGGCAGTTGCCAGAGGGGAGGGGGTGTCAGGGGAGGAGAGAAATAGGTGAGGGAGATTAAGAGGAACAAACTTCCAAAAAAATTATGTAGCTGGTCTTGACTGGAGAAAATGGTTGAAATAAAAATCCTGAAATCCTGCAGGATTTGAAATGTCAGCATAAAGAACCCAAATTTTATTGTGCCTGGGAATGAGGAGACAAGTGACATGACCAGGGTTATGTATTAGCCATGAAAACCATATGTATGTTGGGTAGAAAGAGAGAGGAGAGTCAGGGAAGGAAGTGGTTTCTGCTGGGACCACCACAGCCCCCTCTTTGCTTAGGGCTGCCCTGGTTTACAACACCTATCCCAGTGTAATTATTAATAGTGCCCTCTCTCAGTCTCAAAAATATCCTAGTTTGAATGACTAATTGTATGGTCACCCAAGTTACTTTGATCATCAAGGCGAATTAAGCCCTGAATTTGAATGAGGACAGGAGGTATGGTGAACACAGAACAAAGAAGCTGGATAACTGGCAAGACTTATGAAACTCTGAGTCTGACTTTCCTTCTTAACATCCATAAATTCTGGAAATGCCTATGTTCTAGTAGTTGAACTTTTGATATCTATTACTTGAGAAAATCCATGATGACATAAAATTACTTGGAATTTAGTGTACTGTTAGATATATAGGTATTTTATTAGTTATAGATATTTGAAGATTTGTATTACTTATTTGAATGAGATATTATTATTCATTCCATTTAAAGTCACCACTTGCTGTGCTTCTAGATTGGTGGATCTCTTGCAAAATTCCAGCCCTCCCTCCATAACAAAGTATCCATCCGTGGCCCAGAAGGGCAGACTTACTGATTTGTAGACAAAGCTTAAATTCTTCAGCATGACACTGAAGGTCCCAACTGGACAGAATTTAAAGTGGAGTCTGTGTATTATGATTTGAAGAATTCACTAATGGATGGCTGGTGAGAAAAGGCGATGTGTGTGTGTATATGAGGGAGTAGGGGGTGGAGTAAATGATTGTGGTTTCATGGAAGTTATACTCCCACATAAGAATAAATATAAAATAATTTCTATATAAAAATAAATATAAAATAATCAAGAATTGATTTTTACCTAATTTATACATTGGGCATCCACATATTTCCTTTGAGATCTATCTGAAATCCATGAGTGCGGTGGAAAGAGCATTGTGAAATTTCAGATGTAAATCCTGGCTCTACAATTTATCAGTTCTGTGAAGTTAAGCAAATCCTTGAGATTTTCTGAGCCTCCCTTTCTTCATTTATAAAATGGGGTTAGTGAAGCCACTGTGCAGGCTGTCATGAGGAGCAAAGTAGATGCAGTGTGTGAAATGCTTTAAAAACTAAATCAGTGGTTCTCGAACTTTGGCATACATTAGAATTACTTAGAAGGCTTATTAAGACACATGTTGCTGGGCCCCATCCCCCAGAATTTCTGATTTGGTAGAATCTGTATTTTAGCAGGACTGCCTGTGTTATGGACTGAATGTTTGTGTCCCCCTAAAATTCATATGTTGAAATTCTAACCCCCAATGTGATGATATTAGGATGTGGGACCTTTGGGAGGTAATTAGTTCATGAGGGTGGCACCCTCATGAATGAGATTAGTGCCTTTATGAAAGAGACCCTTGAGAGCTCTCTCACCCTCTTTCTACCATGTTGAGGATACAAGGAGAAGAGAGGTTGTTAGTCTCTACGTGGAGGAAGACCCTCACCTGACCATGCTGATACCCTGATCTTGGTCTTCCAGTCACCAGAATTGTGAGAAATAAAGTTCTGTTGTTTATAAGCCACCCAGTCTATGGTAATTTTTTACAGCACCTGACTAAGAGTCCATGTCATTATAATGCTGCTCCTCTGGCTACCACACTTTGAGAACCACTGCTCTTAGCAAATTTAAATTTTACCAGAGTTAAAAGAATAACTCCCATCTTCCTAAAGGATAGGTTTTTTTGGGGGGGGAGGTTGCACATTATAAAATAAAAGAGACTTTAACAAAGAAATACATGTGACTAAATATTTTACTAGAGAAGGAAAACCTTGGCTATGTGAAGAAAATAATAAAGATTGCTATGAATCATCTATTGGTCTCATGCAAACTAAACCAAGGATTATACATCCAGCTTAATTTCAACTTTATAATGATTTCCTTTAATTACTGTATAGGACCAAACACGAAGATGCAGTAGTGTGAAATTAATACTGACAACACTGGGCTGGCCTGGGCTCTGCAGATTAACCAGCATTTTACTGCATCAATAAAGGAATGAGGAAATAAAATTAAAAACTGATAGTAAATGGAATTACTTATTTGAAGCTAGTGATTATGTCAAGCTGTCACTCCCACAGATGGATTAAGCATAGAAAGACAACCAGATAAATTATAAACCACTCTACGAAGCTCATATCCATCTAGCCCACAAGCCTGGTAACAGTGGAAATCTGAAATCGACTTGGTCATGGCAGATTTGGGTTGCGTGTTTAGCATTTCATAGACTACTAGCACCTTGAAGAGTAGAGATCAAAAAGACCTTAGAGGTCATGTGAGATTAGATTTCACCTTTTGAGGCATTACACTGAATTATTTAATCTTAATGGAAAAAATAAATTTTTTCTTCCCTCTTTAAAAAAATCACTGAAATACAATTTACAGAAAAAGGAATAGTGTCAAATAGTATACCTAAGTCATGTGAAACACAGAAATTACCTTAAAAAATAGCAAGGTTAGTTCTCTGCACTTTGAATAGGCTATGTTTATTCAGGCCATAGATTTTATTTCAGTTTCCCTTTCCTTTTATTAATTCTTTTCCTTTCCCCCTCTCTGCTCTTCTCGTTACCACAACTCTTTTATAATCTAGACTCTTAGATCATCCAAAAGTCTCCTTAAAATTGACTGGAACACTGATCCCTTATTACCAACTGATTGCTGGGCAAATTGTGTCTGATTATAGAGGTTCCTGCCTTTAGCAGAAAAAAGGCTGCATTTCTTTGTAGAGATGAAAGTAAAGAATTGTGGAATTGAACATGATCTTAGAGACACTCTCCTTCTGTGTCTCTGTCAAATTGTGGTGAGATGTGTTTCTGTCTAGCCTATGCTCCTTATGCCCTCACTGTTGCAATGGAGAGAGGCAAGCATTAGGATTTTGCTAGAAGGGGAACTTAATATTAGCAATGAGGTTTTGTTTATTTTGCAGCTGATCCCTTCTGAAGAGTATAAGGATGCAATATACTCTTTTTAGGATGGAAGTTTGATCACAAAGTATTGAAACAGGATGGAATCTGGACACTGGAGGAAAAAACAGAAAAGAAAAAAGTGAAGGAGATCTGGGGGCTCCAGGCATACAACTAAAGATGGACTCTCTGTGGCCTGAAAGACCCTGCGTGGTCATGTAGAGGATCACGATTGATTTCTTTCAGGCAATGGACAGAATTCGACCACCCCTCCCATCATTGGGGGGCAAAATGGCTGGATTTTAACAGATATGGTAGAATTCAAAATCATACTAGACACATTTGTAAGCCTGCTGTCACAGAGCCAACACTTTCTGTTTGGCTAGGATTCCCAGTGGAAAAAAGAACATAACAACTGGAGTTTTTCTTTAAGATTTGCTATCAAATAATTCCCCCATATGCCAATTTATTCTAGGAGTCCTCTGACTTCCCCCTTCAACAGTCTCAAAACCTGGGGGAAAACAACCAAATCTTCCAGTTAGAAGGGTTCCCTGGTCATGGATCTCTTCATTATCCATGACAAAGGCTTCACTGAAGCCCTTCAATAATGGAAAGTGATGGAGATTTCAGTGATGGAGCTCTGGCTGCGTTCCATTTTTCCCACGGTTTTATTGTTGGAGCATTCTTTCAAATGAAAACCCCTCCCACCAGTTCTGAGAAAGTGGAGTCAATCCAAGCCCCTAATGGATTAAGTCTAACTTTTTTAAATGCTCTGTATACTTATCCTATATAGTAGCTAATGCTCCTCAGTACTTACTGTTCAAGAACTGTGCACTAAACCCTTGCAGTAATGCTAGGTACTATTATTACACCCATTTTACAGATGAGGAAACCAAGGTATAGAAGTATGAAGTATATCACCCAAGGTCACATGGGATTTAGACAAAAGAGCTGGTATGTGCGACCAGGTAGTCTTATGGCCAGAGTCCATGGCCTTAACCACTGGGCAAATGACCTTTGATCTACTGATGGAAAATGCTTTTCTGTGTCCTCTCTATCCTCCGGATATTTCTATTCTTCTAATTGAAAAAGTGTCACTGGTTCTCCAATTAGACCCAGGACCTTTGATGCATATAAAAAGCAATCTTAATATTTAGGTATATTTCTTAGCGTCATTCAATAAATTAACTAATACAACTAAATACACTCCTTAATGGGGGGTAAAGGATAAATGAAAGTCAATGGAAGATATACTTTGTAGAATAGGCAGCTTTAGGGTTTACAAGCGGTACGTTAACAGGTGTTTATTCAATGTCATTATAAGAAATTGATCTCAGATGCTAGAAAATGGAATTCCTTACGGAAATCTCAGATTCATCCATACCAAGCATATATTTTTCACAGTTCTTTCCAGCTTGCCTCCCACTTACTGTCAGAGCAATAAGAAAACATGCAAATGGAGAAGAACTGTTGGAAGCTCTTCTAAAAGCATTCAAATACAACGGAGGGAGACAGATATTTTTAAAAGCGTTAACCTGTGCTTCCTGGGTGATCTGATGATATACTAAAAAGACCAAAATAAACTTTGTATGCAAAGGACCTACTTGCTTTCTGTGGAGAGCTACTGCTTTCTCTCTCTCTCTCTCCCTCTTTCTTTCTCTCTCTCTCTTCTTCCTTCCCTCCTGCTCTTGTATATTACTCATTATTATCACCCATGCCTGCTTCTAAGATTCTGAAAATTATTTAAAAGAAGGAATTAGTACAATGTATTAAAAATACAAGGAAAATGAAAACAGAGGCACCCACTGGATAAAACAAATCAAGTGGTAAATCTTAAAAACAATAGCAACAACAATTTTATTCAAAGCTAAAGGATTACAATGATAGAAGTAACATCAGAACCCTGAAGGTATTTCTTTAAGCCCAATTACTGTTATGAATATTTACAGTAAATACATGTATGCCTTAAACTCAAGAGTTTCTTAAGAAACTAAACAATAGAGGGAAATAGAGTTGTTCCTTTCTTATACATTTACCAGAAGTCCGCCAGATAAGAGATAAAAGTATAGAGTGTGTTCAGTATGCATGGAATTTCCCTTGCAAAGAGTTGTCAATTTAGGTGGTACAGGCAACATTTTCTGCCTTGGGATTACTGTTGAACCTGGTGGAGATGTTTGAGGATTACTCCACATTTCTCATCCAGTGATGGAGTATCTCTAAGACACAAGTCTAAGACACACAAAAAAGTAAAAGACAAAGTCTTTAGGACTCTAAGACAAAATAGAGCTTTTAAGTGTATAACCAAAAGAGTGGATCATTCCAATTGTTAAAAACAAAAGTATACCTCAGAGTTTGTTTATCATCTAGTAATCTTTGCTATAAACTCTAGTGCAGATAAAGTGTGCTAAATTGGTACTGGTGTGTTTGGCTCATCATTAATTAACTATTCATTTGAAGTTATAGGTTGATAGCTAATGTCACTATTGGATGGAAGCATCATATGAGATACATTAATGTTAGATTTTTATATAAAAGATTTTCCAGGGGGAGGGGGAAATAAATGAGAACCCACAATATGAAATTGAGCAGACATCTGTCACAGTGGCCAAACCTCCAGTAGGCTGGATTAATGATTATGAATGTATTACTGTCGATATATTACATAAAGCTGTGGGAATAGAAAGCTTTTCAAATTACACAGAGAGTAATCAACAGCCAACAGCAATAGCTCCACGCTCTCACACCTGCTGCATGCCTCCCGTGGGAATATGTGCATCTCCAAGCGTGGAATTATTGGCAAGACAGAAGGAGTTTTCTTTCACCCTTAGTTTGACTTTCGAATTATAAAATAAACCATTGGTTAGTCAATCCCACAGTAGGGGTGATAGGAACGATGCTGTCAAAGCACTGCTAATGGAAGCATCCTGTGCTTCATTTGCTCAACATCTCGAGCCCCATTACTAAAGCTTGCTCTCTTGCGATCTCTTTCTCTCTTTGGTGTCTCTCTACCACACAAGTCACATATTTTAAGAAAATTCAAAGTTCTAAAAACTCACAGTATACCTCAAGGAAAGGGAGAGGCAGAGGGAGAAGGAGACAAAGAGAAAGAGAGAGAGAGAATGAAAGAAATGCGAAGGATTTCTTTAGAAATTTGAATAAAATTCTGAAACAGGAACATTTTTAAACTATGAGAATAGAAATTTCAGCTATTGTGATCATAGGTTCAGAATCTACTTAACCAAAATCATAAGCTACCGAGTGCTGGTTACTATAGCGAGGTGGATAACCTGGTGGTCTGCATTGATAGTGGACAAAGATGAAATGTCTGATTTCATGACTATCACGTAATGTGTTGTCCACTCTTTTTTTTTTTTTTTTTTTGTCCACTCTTGAAAAGTATAGTTAGCACTGATCTGAAGTTAAGACAACTAGGTTTCCTTTATAACCTTTAGTCTCATTTGCATTCTATCTGTACAAATACGATAGTTGGCACCACTTTAGCCTATATAAAAGCTTCATGTGAATTTGAAAAAGGCTCCCCTTCTTCAAGATATGTTCTTATTATCTGCCATAAATTTGTAATAATTATACAAATATATTACGACTAACATGTGAAGTGCCCCCCAGCAGTATACCACTTGTACAACCAAATGCAACTATTTTGGTAGGTTGTGTATGAATGCTTCCCCATAATTCCAATCCATTGGTTCTTGGCCTTCCCACACTATGTTGTATTCACCTAGGTATATCTTGATCTTGTATTTTGATCCAGCCTGACACCTCCAGACACACTAGCTTGCACATTAGACGGCTACTCTTACACTAGTAGTATTTGCGGCACACATCCTTGGCCATTTTCACTTATTTTTATATTTGCACTTTGGTTCTGATCCCATCCACTTCTTGACTCTTAACTACACTTCTTATTTAGGTTCTTTGTTTACAGAATGTTCATGATAGTAATCAAGCTGTATTTCATATGTGACATGCACACACATAAAAGGCCACTTTCTGATGTAAAACTGGTAAAAATCAGAATAAAGGAGATCCCCCTGAAAAATTATATACGTTGAGAGTTGTTCACAAATATTTTGTTGAAGAAGACTAGGAAATACTCCAATAGGATCACAATGGCATCCTTAGGTCTGGAATATAACTAAAGCAACTGTTATTCTGAGAAGGCAGACTGCATACAAAAGGGAGAAACACAAGAAATTTTAGTGTTTATCTTATACTAACTAGTGGAAACTGCTCCCTTATCCTAGACGTGTGCCCTACTTATTTAGATAGAAGCGTTCTTTCCTTAGAGAAAGGACGATTCACCTGCCAATGATTATCTGATGTGATTGTGCCAGTTTTTAACAAGCAGCTAATCTGTAACTTAGTCTCCTGAGAGGTCTTACATCCAAGATCAGTCATGATTCTTGACTCAGGCCTATTTTTCACTGTATTAAACTGGGGCTAAAATTTTTTTAAAGCTGTCTCCTATGAGTTAGTTTAACGCTAATTCCCTAGGATCTGAAATACTATATATAGATAAGTTGATCGAGTGTAGTTTCGTTCAGAAAACCTGACAATCTGACCCAGATACACCTGCATGATCCCACAACACTATAGACCAGCCTAGGAGACCTGTCTAGAGCAACTAGCAAGACTCTCTCTTGAATATTTGACATCTGAATGCCTCACTCTTTAAATAGATGCCTATTAAGGTACTTATCTGAAATTGGGAAGCTATCACTCTACATGGTCACAGGCGTAGCTCCCAGCAACCATCTTGGTTCTGCATGGCTCGCACCATGTAGTAAATGAATGGCTGAGGATAGAAGGTGGACAGAATTACATAGCTGCACACTGTTGATTGGAACAGGACTTATCATTTGACTCACTCTGGACAATTAAAGGTCCTCCTCCAGGAATCTGAAATTTGGACTGAATTTTAATTTTCCCTTGTGGCTGGAAATTAAACACATTAGTTTGAAAGCCATGGATGGTCATGTGTACAGGAGATCAGAGAGAGAAAGAAAAATGCCACAGTTAAGCAGAGAGGCAAATATGAGGAACAGAAAAAAATTCTGCTATGCTCCTGACAGATTCTGGTCCTTCCAACATGTCCGGACATCACCCTACCCTTGGGGTCTACAAAACAGTCAAGGAGACTCACTGCCTTTTCTTTTTTTTTTTTGCTTAAGTTAATTTATGTTTCCAGTACTTAATGCAAAAGTCTTAACTATCACAAGTCTACAATTGTGAATTTTTATCAATACACCTGATCTTTTTACTCATTAGTTCAGTTAATAGACTCTTTATTTTAATGAATTCCAAAGTTATCTGTATCCCAGGGCAAATCACTTAATAAGATTCTTAGTTTGTAAGATGATGTACGATACATCATAGAGTTGTTGTGAGGATGAATTGATTTAATATGGATATGAAATCTGAATAATACTACCAGGGACACATGGAAAGCACCAAGTATATTTAAATTTTATAATTTTATAATTATTTACATTAATATGATTAACTAGGATCTTTTCATGATCTTTCTGTAATAAAAATATTTGGAATGTTCTTTATGTTTTAGCTTAACTCATATCTCCAAAATGGAGTTTTAACTAGTACTTACAAATACTCTATAGATATATTCGTTGATTAATTACTGCACTCATTCACTCAAGCAACAAGTTATTGGACACTTCATATGTTCATGTATATTTCTGTTTGTATAAAAATTACCATTAAGCTACTATTTAGAAACAATCCTATTATGTTGTTCAATTTAGGATTTTAATTAATGAGATGCTTTCTCTCGAGTTACGTCTTATCTGCATTAATCATTTTTTGGCTTCAGAGAAAAAAAGAAATGATGTTCTTTGAAGATAATTCTGTAATATATCGTTAGATGTGAATGTTTGTTTAATAAGCAAAAGAGACACAAAGGTGAGCATATTTTAAGCTTTATGATTACTCAGGTAATTGAATTATTAAGAGGATGGACAGAATCCCACGAGGGATGGTTACATATGCCTTCATCCTGATCGTTGCCTAAAAAGAGCGTTCTTTGATGCCCATGAACATTTGTTCCAACAGGCCCACTGAGTATTTGAAGCTTATTCAAAAGGTCACATTTTTGGGCAAGACTTCAGTCATATACTCCAGATGGGCTAAAATACAAAGGAATGTAAATACCTCAAAGTTTGAGCTGTTAATACAAGGACTTCTGGACTGATTTCTTGGATGTTGCTCTAACTTTGGAGAGTTTCATTTGGAAATGTTATGAGTAATTCTCAAGAGGGGTTAAAGTGAACATGAAGCCACCACCACCACTAACACACAACAAAAAGTTGGCACGGACAAATATTGAAAAAAATCTTTTCTCTGAACAGTTTGAAAATGTATTCCTAGAAACTACTGAAAATATCACTGAAATCAACATTTGCCTCTGTGGGTCACTAAGAGAGCTGAGGAGGTCAAGCTATTAAACCAAGCCTGGGCACTATAACATGATATCAACAACTTTTATCCCTCATAAGTTGCCATCATAACATTTCTTTGGACATTTTCTAGTTTAGAAGTTTCCAAGATTCGGTCTTATGCTTTTCTACCCTAATTAATGCCTTCTTCATTTCTTATCCTGTAAATCTCAGTCTATCAGATAAAAAATCTTTTTATAACAAATATTTTTACTTTTCTGAAATGAAATTAATAGATAACAAAGCTACCAATAATGTAATTTTAAAAGTCAATGTAATATCCTAGCTTTAACAATTTTAAGAAATAAAAAGAAAGTATAATTATATTAAAATAATATGCATAACTAGAGTAGAACATAAATGATTCCATCTGATGTCTGTGCTTGACTGTCTGGGAATATATTTAAAATTTGAATAAGACAACTCTGTGCATTTGCGGGATACTTAGCATCCATTGTTTCCACTCACTAAATGCCTTAGCACATTCATCATTGATAGAACCAAAAAACGTACTCCGTAAAATTTTAAAACTCCCCCTAGCAGCAGTGCTACCTCATTACTAACCATTACCATTTCCGTTTCTAAAAGGAAATTACACCATAATTCCAATGACCACAGTTAGTCAGTCCCCAATCAAACAATACTACTTATCAATATTTATTGTGTATATTGTTTACTAACATCATGTTGCTATCTTTTAAAATCTTAATTCCCAGCACTCCAAAATGCAGAGACAGTTTTATCTAAAGAGTTGTTCATTTGTAATTTTTTATCTGAAAAATTGACACTGGTTTCAGGCACAGACACAATGTAATATAGTTACTGTTTTTTTAGGAAATGCTTAAACTTTGTTGCAAGACTTTGAGAGAGGATGCAAGTCTTGATGTACCGCTACAAGTTATGTAGGTTTTTAAAGGGCAAGAACTATTATTAAACAGGTTTAATTGGTTTACAGTGAGCGCTTCCATGCATTGGTCTAGTCTTGTTTCCAGGTAATCTTGATGGTAAGAGCACCAGGGGAGTCAACACATGGAGAAAAATAATCCTGATAGATTCTAGGATCTGAAGATTACTGAAAGCAGCCTTGTTCCAGGTGTCCAAGCAGTTGCTTTGCATTATAACCTGAAATAATGGAGTATAATGAGCAGTTTAAACTGTAAGTTTGAGAGATGTGCATTCGGACAGCTTTCAGACTCTGATTTGGTTATGATTGCAAAAATGCAGTTTCCCATCTTCTCGTTTAGATGGTTGTCCTAATGTCTGTGTTTATATCCGTATCTCCACCTATATTTATAGCTATCTATTTTTCTTTTGCGGCAGCACATAGGATATTTTGATGCCTGGAGTAAACAAAAAGACCCAACCATCAGAAGAGTTATAGCATCTGACTTCAATCATGCTGCCTTAACAGTTCCTGAAAGTATTGTTGCTTGTTCTGGGCACAGAGCAGGGGTCGCAGGCCTCGTTGGTGCCACTCCTGCTTTGGAGCGGGCTCCCCCATGGAGCCCCCGAGGGGCCTGGCCCCAACAACTCAGGGTCCCTCCCAGCCCCCATGTCTCCGGCCCAGGCCGCAGACCCGTGTGTACAGGGCAGGGTGGCTGGCACCAGATGTGTGGGACTGGGGACTTCCTTGGGGACCGAAGGACTGCTGGGCCATTTAGGCGTGTGGGAGGCACTGAGGGGGTGGCCTGAAGCAGGCCGTGGGGACCACAGAGGGGGGCCTGCTTCTGGACAGGCCAGGGCTCTGTCCGGGGTTGCTCTGCCCACGTGCGGCACTGCTCCAGGCCCTGCCTGCTGCCCGCAGTGTCCCCAGGAGCTGGTGCCCCAGGGGCTGAGCTCCACTGGGGGAGGGGATGGGGGAGCAAGGGGAGAGGTGGGGTCGGCCTTCCGCCCAGGCCCACCATCGTGAGATCTGGTTGTGCTCCGTGGTCAGACGAACCCCGACCAGCCCTGGCTGAGAGTCTTGTGCTCCTGTGAGAGCTGCTGACTTGCCTGGGGGTGGGTGTCTATACTCCATTGTCTCAAGGCCTGTTTATGTTTTCCTTTCACTAAGGGTTTTCAGTTTGGGTTTATTTTGGTTGGGTTGGCACTAATTCTTTTCTTAAGATGCTGTGAGAACCGTTTCATCCGAATGCCAAATAAATTTGTGTTCTGGAAAAAAAAAAAAATTATGAAGAATCTGGATGTGTGTATGTATATATATATATATATATATATATATAATTTTTAAAATGAAAATTTAGTCAAAGTCAACTAAAGTTTTAGAAGGCCCTGGACAATTCTTTCCATTAGTCAATTAATAAGATAGCCCAATATAAAGAACAAGGGTAGCAAAGAAAGGGAGAACAATTATTGATTAAGCATTAATTTTAGCCCTAGATTGCCTGTCTCTTAGCTGTGCTAATATGGGTAAATTATGTATCTAGTTTGAGCTTCATTTTTTTGGTAAAATGTAATAATAGTATCTCCCTTATAAATGACCTAGAACTCTGAGGAGATTCACTTGTAAAGAGTTCAGATGGTGCCTAACACAGGACAAGCACTCAGTAAATATTATTGATATTATTGGTTGGCTCTTCAGTTCCACTAGTTTTTATTTTTAGGTAAAATCCAGAGAGAAAAAAGGGATACGATCTGAATGGAATACTGTTTAAGTCATTTTGTGACCACTCTGGTTGGAGTACCATATGATTGTATAACCTGTGTCTATTTCAGATTTGGATCAACATGGCATGTAAGTGTAAAACAGAGTAAAGTGGATCTGACAGGTGGTCTGTTGGTAAATCTTTTTCCAGAAAGATTCAGTGGTTCCTCTGGTGATTTTTGATAGGACTAAAGTCTAATGGGATTACTTCTGAGTTGGTCCTAAGAAAGGGACAGAGACTAAATCTATGGTCCATTGGGTAATGCTGATCTCTGATATCATGTGGTGAAAATAGCTCACCCACCCAAGATTTTATCACCTATAACCTTGGTTTCCTTATCTCTAATCCTATGTTCCACGTAGCTACTTGG
Source organism: Eschrichtius robustus (assembly GCF_028021215.1). Lineage (NCBI taxonomy): Eukaryota > Metazoa > Chordata > Mammalia > Artiodactyla > Eschrichtiidae > Eschrichtius > Eschrichtius robustus. The sequence continues at coordinate 77,916,747 of NC_090836.1, read as the reverse complement.
AAAACATGTACTACTTGAAAAACATGTGCTTCCAAATTAATTATTCTGAAACAAGGCAGAGATCTCATAGACCAGTTCACTTAGCTTACCAGTTCATAATAAAAGATGAACAATTTTAAGTTTCAGCTAAGTTAAAGCATGTAGTTCTTTATCACTTCGTACTTTAATGGTGTGAATTTTATGGATTTTATTTGGAGAAATTATTTATTGGTGATATGGAATTATTTGAAGTCGATATAAGAATAAGCAGCAAAAACGATTTTACTTTTAAACTTGAACAAAATGAGTTTAATTTGCATGCAGCCAAAATTCCAAAGACTGTGCATTGCATGCAGCAGCTTTGCCTGACATCAAAGACACTCTAGAGATCAAAACAAAATCAAGTTCAGCGGAGCGATTCTCTTATTCTCCTTCTTAATAAGAGCGATTTTGTTTTCTTTGTTGGTGTTGGCCATTTCAAGGCAATATCAAAGTCTGTAGACGCCATCAGCCTTTGAGTGACTCCATCTTAACCTCAGAGGTAAGAGTGGTAGTTAATGAAAATGTGGAAAGTCTGACACCTGAGGAAGAGCCTGTGATTGGAATCTGAAAACCTGGAGCCGAGACCTTTGTACTGTTTCAGTCTCCCTCTTGCAGAGAAGTGCAGTCACTGTCGCCAGGTTGGATTTATGTTGCGACATTTCCCCTTCCCTTTCAATTTTTTTGTATATGACCAACACGAAGATCATCGATTGTCCTTATTAAACCTGCCTGAGCCAAAGGACAAAGACCTTTTCCGTGTTCTGTCATCTGTTGGGTAGGTTTGTCCCAGTCTTCTTGCTTTGTTTTCTCAGGGAAAGAAATTCAGAGCCAATAAAACTGTAAGATCCTGACTGGTTTAAAACCAGGCCAGTGTTGCTAAAGCAATGCTAACACTTTCGGAGATCATTTTTGTGACAAAGATTGAAAGGAGTATAGAAAATAGCACAACGGGATTCAATTCACGTGACAAAAGGAAATTGTACAAAGTTTAATACATTCCTATTACAGTCTCAAGATTGTAATCTCCTTGGATGCTAAGCCAAGGGAAGATTTTTTTCCTACAGTATGCTTCATCAGGTTGCTTTAGCAGTGGTGCTGCGGGATGGAGGGAGGTGGCACAAGTTATACAACATGCAATTTAAAATAATGGCCTTTGAAAAGGAGAAATTAATATAAGCAGACGAGGCCAACAAAGCTTCAGTCATCTAAAAGGTAGTTTCAATCACCACTGACATTAAACAATACCACCCCCACTGAGTCTACACTATGTTTATTATCATTTAATTTCTTGCCCAAGTTGGCGCTTTCTTATCATGATGTTTCAGGGATTGCAAGCTCTATTATGACTACAATTGGTAAAAAAATTGCATTCATCTAAGTGAGTAACAAGATACAGAAATTGAGCTCTCTATCTTAACCTTTTGTGGCTTTAAATGTTCCACTAAAAACATTAGCAAAAATGGAAGCTATAGCGTTTCCATAATTATCACAGCACTGTCTTTGTTCTTATAATGATAGAATCCATACTTTCAATTTGGAGTGCTTAATAATAGCAGCTGTCTTGTCTTCTCAACTGTGGGGTTTTAGGGCTCCCATAATTATTCATTTTCGCTCACTTGACAGTGGGTGTTTCCTTGAAATATTTCAGGCCACATCAGAAGATAGAATTTTAAAATCCTTTTAAGCATTCTGCTCTACGCAACAATGTTGAATTATGCATTAATAAACCAAATTTAATTGATTTGGAGGTGCCTAAGCCCTTATTAATATACCTCGATACTAAAAACTGATTGCCACAAATCGTCAGCCAAACACAAATGCAGGCATGATTGTACTGTTAATGTATGAAGATCCTCTGTCTCTTGGTCCCTAAAACCACAAACTTCTCTTTTTTTCACGTTCTCCCTTGCTCTTTCCTTCCTCATATTCTGGTTTTCCTTCTCCTCCTCTTATTTGTAAAAACATTTTATTTTGGAATAATTTTAGGTTTACAGAAGAGTTGTATGGATAGTACAGAGAGTCTGCCTTTCACCCAGCCCTCCTCTTATTATTTACTAAAACTGATTAATGCGTAGTTGAAAGGGAAAAAAATAAGAACAGAAACCTACCCATAGAAAATGCACATGGCACTCCATCTTTCTGATATGCATCAAGCTAATTACAATAATAAATAAAATATGAATATTGGGAATAAACCAGGTCAATCATTTCCCATTATTATTTAGTCTAAATGTTTCATAGTGAGAGAGTATAACATACATGCATATACGTGTACTGCTACCAACAGCAGTGTGCTTTATTATAATGGGTGAAAATTATATGCCGAGAAGAGAGGTTCAAAAGATGAGGGAAGTAGTTTTATGGGTATGGCTATGGAGATGCTAGAGAGGATAACTGAGGGAGAGAGGTTTTTATGATACAACAGGGCACAGACAGAGGGTATGTATGTGGTAGGGGAGCGTGGGGATAGGGCCAGGGTGGGTGGGGATGGGTAAGTAGTTACAGAATGCTCTCAGGACATTTATGCTGGGATCTGTAGACTCTTAACACTCTTTCATGTAAAAGTACGTGTTCCAGGGATAGTGCAGAGGTAAGTTCTCACATTATGCATACAGCACTCATATTTAGTCTAAACAATTCATCTTAATTTTTTTTAAGAAAAGCACTGTACATTTTGTACAATTATGAATTAATGCACAGTTTAATTGTACAATTGAAAATGACTAAAATAAATGTCATTAAATTTTGTAAGTCCTTGCCACTATAATTTTGAAAATTTATAATAGCAGTAAGAAGAAATGACCTATCATAGATAACCACTCTGAATAATTTAATGCATTTTATTTTCAATTATTTTATTCATTTTTTTCTAAATTTTATGATATAATTGTTCTAAATCCTGTTTTGTTGTTGTTTTTGTTTATTTTTCCCTTATGTCTATTGATTTTCACATCCAATTATGAGACTGGGTCTCCAGATAGCTCACAGAAAATGCCATATCTTTTTCTAAATCATATAAAAATATTCCAGAAAATGCCGCTCACTATGCAGAGGCAAACATGTAGATATAACCACTGGAAAGCATTAAAGAGACAGTTCCAAAGATGGAAGGTTTCTACTGACTCCCGAGTACATGCTCTGCTTTGTTCTTTACTAAATGATCAGTATTGTTTTATAATTCAGTGTAACAACTCCTGCTGCCAAATGTAATCTCTTCTCATCTATGTCATTTTCACTTATAGCTATAGCGTTTCTTTTTTCACAATATCTATATCCATATTTCTCAGAAATCATCAATGTTTACTCTACAGGTGCAATACCTAGCACCACAATCAGTCAAAATACTTAATGACCGAATAAAAAAGTTTATCTATGAGGAGGGTGTATTAGAGTTCTACAGAGAAACAGAACCGATAGATAGATAGATAGATAGATAGATAGATAGATAGATAGATAGATAGATAGACAGACAGACAGATAGATAGAAAAAGACTTATTATGAGGGGTTGGCTCACTCAGGGAGGCTAAAAAGTCCCATGATCTGCACTCTGCAAGCTGGAGGCCCAAGATAAACAGAGGTATGTTTCTAGTCCAAGGCCAAAGGGTTGAGAACCAGGGATCCAATGGGCTAAGTCCTAGTCTGAATCTGAAGACTCAAGAATCAGGAGAACCAATGTCTGAGGACAGGAGAAGATGGATATCCCAAACTTGATAGAGACCAAATTTGTCCTTCCTCCACTTTTATGTTCTATCCAGGCCCTCAATCTACCAATCCAAATGCTAATCTTTTCTGGAAACCCCCTTGCAGTCATACCCAGAAACAATGTCTCACCAGCTATCTGGGTATCTCTTAGCCTGGTCAAGGTGACACATAAAATTAACCATCACAGAGGTTCAGTATCAAACATCGTCCAGAGAAACTGAAGCACTGTGACAGACTGTTCAAAGATGCCAGAGTTATCAAATTATTCCAAGAACAAAGACTGGTCAGGACATTAGTTATAGTCTCACTCCAGAGCAGTGCCATTAAAACATTTAAGAAACATCAGTTATCTAGTTACGCTTCTTGCTGGCTATGTCTTCAGGGAGTCAAAACCTACTTTCCCTGGATATTAGAGCCAGAGTAAGAATCAGGAACCAGCCTCAAGTCTACTCGATGCTTGGAAGCATTCCATTGGACATCTCAATAGTTTGAGGGCAGCTATAGTGTATAAACATGTCCATATAAATTTATCTAAATGTAAATGTAAATGTGAAATAAATATTATGTGGTGTTTTTTTTTAGGGAGAAATGAGCATATTATGAAATCACACCAAGTAGAGCAAGGTGTTGCAATTCCCAAAGTCTAGAAACCTCTGGCTTTAGCTGGTAAACTATACTGTGACCTCAAGATAGGCACAGATTAAAATAAAATAAAATAAATAAAATAAAATAAAATAAAATAAATAAAATAAAAGTAAATAAAATAAAAGTAAATAAAAATAAAGTAAAAAGATAAAACAAAAAATAAAAATAAAATAAAGTAAAATTCAAAAAAATGAAGCAATTTATATAGCCTAATGTAATTCTCTCAGGTCAAAAGCACAATAAATTACTGAGAATCTGTGGGTATCTTAGTCTAAAAGCCTCAAGAACATTTCTCTAAACCAGTGGTTCAAGATATTCATTTCACTTCAATAAATATCTATTTAGTATTTAAGATGTGCCAATAACCATACAAGATGCTGAAGCTAAAATATTGAATAAGGCAACAGAGCATGCAGGTCTGTGGAGCTTATCATCCAACAAGGAAGCAAGATCATTAAACATACGATTATAACTAAAGGTGTTTGTAGCTATGAAGAAGTACTGGATTAGGTGAAGAAACAGCACGGTGTCTGTAATTGGGCTGTTAGGAAAAACTTCCCAGGCAAAATGACTGCTAAGCTATGACCTAGACTACAGGTAACGTTTAGCTCATTAAAGCTGGAACAGCAATAATGAGAAATGGGAACAAAACAAAAATTAAAGAAAATTAAAAAGAAATAAGGTAAAAAGAACAGCATGTGTGAAAACTGGAGATTGAGAGATGTGAGTCTGTGATCCATATTTTCAGGTGTGGAACGGCAACAGATGAGACTGGGGAGCTAATCAGGCCTTATTTTCCGTGTATTCTGTGGGACGTTAATAGGAGGTATAAAAAATAGTTGAACACATTTAGAAAATGTGGGTCATTCCCACAGGACTTCTCAGAGCCTTTACTATGTTAATATCCACCACAAATCTCCAATGTTTAGAGCTTCTGACTTACATTATTGTCTTGCTGTTATTGTGCTTTTTTAGCTGTCTGCAGGAAGTTGAAGCTGTTACCACCTCCCTATTTCACTTTAACCTGGAGAAAAAAATGGTATAAGAAAATGAGATCAAATGGGATTTAGGTAGCAGTGTATTATTTCTTGGTATATTTCCACTGCCCTGTACCTACAAAGTGTCTCATCTACTGTGTAATCCTAATCCCAAAAAATTCATTTTTTTTAGTGAGTTATAGATATGCATATTCACCTCCATGCAAAGTTCACAGTAGACAGGAATCATCTCCCCATAATGATTTTTTTCCTTACTCCTAAAGGAGTGTTTTCCTATATTAGGTGCACATTTTAAAGGCATTGATATATTCTACTACTCCAGAAGCTTCTTTTATTTGGCAGCCATAGCTACCCCACTGCAAAATGAATGAATGAGTAAATAAATATATAAATAAATAAGAATACAGGCAACATGTTCCAAGAGCTGTACATCTTCTTGACAGGAAATCAATATACAGTGGGTCTGGAAATTGAGACTGTTGAGCTAAATTTTTGTTTACTTTCCAGATAATTCCAGTTTCTGCTGTCATCAGGATGGTAAAAAGAGAGCTTTCCTGCATTCCCATTTCATAAAACCCTTTATGGATCATGACAAGCTATTTGCAATTACGTTCATTCAAATTCTAAATTCTGCCCAAATGCAGTTAACAGAATGCAGACAGCTAAGTGATGGGAATGGTACACATAAATTCTGTATATGATAATTATTTATTGATCTGCAAAGTGCTTTTGATTTGGATCAGTACTAGAACAAAGGCATGGATGTGCTGAAAGCTCATATAATCATACTGAGAATATGGACAAGAACATCTTCCTAGCATGGACAGAGCAGAAATGTTCCTGCTAGAAGAATAAGACTTCCTTCTATTTCAATTTCTTTTAACCAATGAGTGTTTAAAAGTTAGTTGTTTCCCAGGACTTCCCTGGTGGCACAGTGGTTAAGCATCCACCTGACAATGCAGGGGACATGGGTTCAAGCCCTGGTCCGGGAGGCTCCCACATGCCGCGGAGCAACTAAGCCCGTGCGCCACAACTACTGAGCTTGTGCTCTAGAGCCTGTGACCCACAACTACTGAAGCCCGCGCGCCTAGGGCCCATGCTCCGCAACAAGAGAAGCCACTGCAATGAGAAGCCCGCGCACCGCAACAAAGAGTAGCCCTCGCTTGCCACAACTAGAGAAAGCCCGCGTGCAGCAACGAAGACCCAACCCAGCCCAAAATAAACAAATAAATTAGTGGTTTCTGTTTCTATACCCAAATTCTGAGTTAAGAAGCTCCTTTAAAAATATTTATTACCATCCCAGCCACTGCATCACAACCCTATTATTGGTGTTTAAAATGTATACACTTATAAATTAAGAATGGAAATTCAGAGTCACTTACTTTTTTTTTTTTTTTTTTTTTTTAGTTTAAATTAGCAAAAGTTCCATGACAGTGAAAATCTCTTCAATTCTTCCGTTCATTTTGGAAATGAAGATCTGACTTTTGTTTCAAGCAAATTTGTCTTTGTACAGTCATTGAAATAGTCCTGCCCAAAACATATGGCTGAGTGGTGCCATTACGGTCCAGTCTGTTAAGCAGAACTCCACCGGGGGTCTCATAGTTCTCACAAGTCAGGTACAACAGCCTACTTTTATATCTACAGGAATAAATCAAAATAACCTGTGTGTCCTTATCTACCATTAGATCAGTCCCAAACATAAAGATGCGCAAGACTTATTTGACTAGCTTGTTCTAGGTCCTCATGCCTAGACATTCTCTTCCAATAAGTCTGAATTCAGTTCTAGGGATTTTTTATTTTTAGCAGCACTCCAGGTGGTTCTAATGCAAGTGCTCCTTCAGTTTAGAGAGTTTTCATCTTTGTACTTCTGGTACCCAAACCAGTGCCTGGTACACATCAGACTCTTAAAAATGAATCTTTTAAACAAAGCTAAATTAAAAGAAACTGAAATTTCATTGGACATAAGTATGGCTGTGTTTGTCAAAATAGGTTGGATTATGCAGCAGGAAGAAACACCCTTAAGCCTCGGTTGTTAACATAACATAGGCCTATTGCTCATGTCATGGTCCTGGCCACTCTCCACAGGCAGCTAGTGTCCAGGAAGCCACTCAGGGATCCAGGCTGACAAAGATGTTACCATGATGCAGCTTCACCTTGCAGCTGCATACTCCAGCTGTGGTGGCTTTTGAAATCACCATGGAAGGGAAAAGGCATGTTGGAAGGGTTTTCTCTATCAATTAAGCATGTTAGCTTGGGATTAATGTACATTAGTTTATTCCCAGTCCTTTGGCCAGAACTAGTGTGTGGCCCCACCAAACTGCAAGGTGGCTGGAATGTGTGACACTCCTGTGTCCTCAGAAGGAGAGAACTGATAGTGATGAACATTAGGGCTCTTTATCTCTGAGGTTAACATATGAGTCATTTTTTCATATGCTTCTTTACGATGTTTTAGGTAGTGCTCCAATACCATTTATGGACTCCTCTACACCAGCTGGACTCCTGTCATGGTCCTCCAGTGCAGCTCAACCAATGCATACCTACTCTTTTCATGGAAGAATTGATGAATGACAAGATCAGTCACCGTACAGTCATTGAAATAGGCACAATATCTTTTGTAGACATTCCCACAAAGACTTGGTCAAACATGGTATAAATCATACTCAAACGTTGAGCCCTGAGTTTTAGAGAATTAAAAACCGTACTTGGAGAATCGAATACATAGCCGAAAAGGTCTCCAAGAGCATGTGGTTGATGCTTAGATACTGAACAAAACACTTTTGAATTTAACCCAAATAACTGTTAGTTCTTCCAGGGTTGGTGTCAGTATTTTGTATGCCAAATAACACTGTGGATTGGGAAGCTATGTGATATGTCTGCAATATACCCAAAGAAAAGGGATAAGAAGAGGGTTTCATGTGTAATCACTATTACACGGGAGTAGAATAGAGACCCAGTGGACAGTTTTAAAAATTGTCTTAAATACAAAAAGATAGTCAAACTGGCTGTTAGTATCAAAAAATTTTTTTAAAAAATGAAACCTACAAAGTTTTTTGTTACTATGAAGATTATGATAACCAGTTATACACTCAGCTTAAAAGCAATGCTTTCCCCCAGAGTTTTAAGTAAATAGTTAAAAATATTTAAGTGTTACCAAAGTAATAGACATTTTAAAATAAATTCAAACAAAAGAAAAATTGAACATCTCTTACTTCCTCCTTTTCAAATCCCTGGTGTTAAAATCTTGTTTCTTGATTTATATTGTTCCAAACTTGTGATATGTATATGAAAATACACATATGCAAGCAAACACTAGCACTTATATTTTTATCCACATATTATAAATACATATTGATCTCATCTAGACCTTAAGTAAAATGAAACTAGAGAAGGGTCAGTATTTCCTTATTTTTATCCCTGGTACCAAAGTGTCTAGCACATCATGGATGCTTAATTGATCATCTGATGAACAGAAGACCCTTAAGTTAACAAGACATCTGAGACAGTTTTCAATATGAGCCTTATTATTTTTAATGGCAGTATAGTATTCCATAATATAAATGTGCTATAATATTTTAAACTATTTTCTATTGATGGATATGTAAGGTTTTTTCTATTCTTTGACTATTACAAACAATTCAGAAATTGTTCATTAGGATGATTATTTATGTCAGATAGATTCCTGAAGATGGAATGTTTAGCTCAAAGTCGCAAATGTTTTAAATTTTGAGAGACACAAGTGATATGGTTCTTCTCCTTTTTTGGGAGAATCACAGAATCATTGGACAATCTGATAAAAACTAATATACCCTCTCCCAGTAAACTGTACAAATGCTCTACGTAATCACTGAAGCGTCTGGGTACAACACTTAGTTAAGAACCCTTGCTTTAGAGTGTTACATTAACTACTGAGGTTGATTTTGTCACAAGTGATCTCAACTTTTAGCTGCAGCATGGTCTGCCAGCTTTCCTTCAGAAAGCAGATGTTCTCTGAAAGGAGAATTATGAGATCTTGAGATACCACATGCTAATTTGCCCGCATGCAAACTTTAAGCTCAGTTTACCCAATTTCAAAGGCAAATACTTCCGTGTCAGTACAATCGTATGACCGTAAGAACTCCCACAATTTGTCACATTAAAATCCCCAGTTAAGCCATGATTTTCTTATTTTCTTCTCGAAGTTTCCCTAACTGTTCCAGCCACAGTGATATTACCAATTTTTTTCTTAAGAAAAAGGGGGGCACAGTCTGTTTCCACTCAGATTGCATCAGGTTGGATTAAGTAAGAACTTGAAGGTTGCCCAGCCCAAACATAAGAGTTGCACTGAGTCATAAAAGAGAACTCCAAGTGAAGACAGTTACTAATAGCTAGGAGAATGCTTGGTGAGCAGACATGCAGAACCTGATCTCCCAGTGACCAATGGGGGGACTCGGACCAGCCCTAACAGGGGCAATTGGGTCAAAGAAATTACTGTTTTATAATTCTGAGTCAAAACAAGAAACTTGAGGTACTTGGGACACTAGCATTGAGTGTCTCTCTATCACACACACACACCCCAATTCTTCTGTTCTCTAAGCTAGTTCATTTTTCCTAAAAGAACAAAGACAAAATTTCAATAGTCCTCCTCTCCAATTTCAGAGAAAACACTGCCGGAACTAGAATAAGAGATGTATGTTTCAGCTGTCTTCAGGAGGAAGGATGCTTTTCTTTAAGGAACTGTGACTGATTTACATGAGAAAAAGTGCTCTTGGTTTACTCAGCTACAGATGATTGAGGACTTTCCTCCTTCACTTCTGAAGCAGGAATATTTGGACATCGCAGAGAACTGACTCTGACATCTTTAGAGAGTGGAATCACTTGGCTGGGCTCATTTCCTGGCTCCTGTGTTTTTATAGCACAGAGTTTCAAAGACTTGTAAAGCCAACACGCACTTAAATTTCTCGGTTTCTATCAAAACAAATCTGCCATTTAGCTTCACTTTTTCAGCGAGGCTCATTACAGTCCTAAATTTGAACCTCATTAGAGAATAAAATCTACACCTGTCTTTAGATCATTCCTAAAAACTAACACTCTCCTAGTTTTTGGTAAATGCTATTGTACACAAACTTGAAATTCATAATTAATATTATTGAATAAAATTGTTACCAGACGGTTTTAAACTATGAAAGAAAAAGTGTGTAAGTTTTCTCCTCATTGCCTTTTAAGAAATCAAATTGAAGTTTAATTCAGGTAGGAAACAGGTTAATGACAATAAAAAAGTTTAATCTAGACCCTTGTTATGCAAAGGGTGTTTATTGCATCACCAGTGTCAATATCACCTGGGTGTTGATTAGAAATGCAGAATCTAGAGCCCTACTGGAGATCTACTTACTCTTGATGTGCATTTTTTTAAGATTCCCAGGTAATTTGCATATACAATAAAGTTTTATTTTGTTTTTTGATTTTAATGTATCACGGTCTTTATTTACAACTTTATTGGCAAAAAAGAAAAGGAATAGTTTAAAACAGGTTAACACAGGGCATTGCAGCTGATCCTGGCAGATTAATGAAATTTCATTTTAAATGTCCATCTAATTGTCCAAAGATATACAATACTGAATCTGCATACGCAGTTTCCTTTATGAAGTACAGGCTCATATCTTAGGCAGTCTTTTGAACATATAAATACAAAGGAAAGAAAATCACTCATTAAAAACTGCATTAAATGAAGGGTAATTTAAATTTATGTTGTCCTTGGAATAACACATACCCAGTGAAAATCAGAAGCTGGAAAAGCAGTTACACTTCCTACTTGAGTGGACAGTTAAAACAATCAATCATTTTCTGCAATGACCATTATATTTTTAATTTATCATGAACTACTCTGAACTTACTATGAGATGTAGCCAAAGTCAGAAGACAAGATGTAGGGAGAATATTCCTTTTTTGGAGGAGAGTAAGCCCTCCAAAATCAGCACAGGAAACAAACATCCTGTTGAATTCTAGGTGGAAAAAAATTAATGTAGTCAATTTCAACTCATGCTGAGCTGGCTTAATTTTTTCATTGACTTGTTTGGTGTCATTCTTCTAAATCAAGTGTGTTTAATTCTTCTTCTAGTTCATCCAAATCTTCCCCAGTAAGAAGATTTTCGTCAACAGGAACAGAATCAATGGCTCCATTTCCCTGTCCCTCCCTTTCGTTGTCCTCTTCCAAATCACTTCTTTCACCATTTTCAGCCCTACCTCCGGAAGCTTCACTTAATTTGTTTTCATCCTTTTCTGAAGTATATGTGCTGAATCTTTCAAGACTGGCTACAGTAATACCTGTCTCATCTACATCTCTTGGGATGTACAGGCTTAAATCTATGTCATTTATGCTCACTGAATCATCAACCTCATCACCACCTGTTCCCTGGGTAGAACAGGTATCATCTGCTTCCTCCTCCTCCTCATCAACCAGTTCAGGATGAAATTCAAACACCTCACAAACACTAATCACTAATGCTTTCCCTGCTTTGAAGTCTGCTTTCCTTCTTTCTATATCTTGCTCAAGTTTATCAATCTTTTCTTGTCTTTTTCTTTTCTTCCATGCAAGAAAAGATTCTAACGTGACTTTGGTAACATTTGGACCTACGGCAGAATGCTCTCTTTCAATTAGATCTTCTAATGAAATTTCATCTTCTTTTTCTTCTTTCTTTTTATCTTTTTTAAAGACAAACCCAGGAGAAAGTGCATGACGATACATGCAAATATTACCCCCTCTAGGGCATACCCAAAACCAGCCATATTTGTTGTTTTCAATAGCTTCAAGGAAATGCTTGCACACTATTTGAGTTTTTGGTTTTCTCTTTTCCACCTCACCGTGCTTCTTGTTTACTACTTCTTCCAGTTTTTTCTCATTCCAATTATCCATAGTATCTTTATCAAGCTCTTCATCTCTTGCATCAATGTAAACACTTCGCCTTTCACATTTTGTCTCCAGAGTCAAGTCATGAGAGAACTTACACTTATCTCCTTTAGTACACTGTCCTTGCTTGAAGAATGCACATACCATGGATTTGGGATCTGCACCTTTACTTATTTTTTGAGCGGCAACTACAGGTTTGAACAACTCATTTAGCTCTTGCAGTTCCTTCTTCTTGTCATCTTTCTTCAACTTCTTTTCAGCTTCACTTTGTGCTACCTGAAGTGGATTTTGTTGACCAAATTTAACTTGATGAGTGACAGCCTTGATAAACTTCTGTTGCTTTGCTCCTTTCTTATTCTTTAGACCAGAAGTTTTGCCTTCGATAATCTTCTCCTTCTTTTTCTGCTCCGCCTTTTTGCTGCCCCCGGCCTGAGCCTGTTTCTTGGGGGGCATGGCGGAGACAGGTGGCACCCGCCAGACTTAAACACAGCTGGACTCCCTCAGGGACTCTGGCCCTGCGGTTGGAGAAGGAGGAAGACACCTACAATAAAGTTTAAGGAACACTGATCTAAGCCACCTTTGTGAAGCTATCTAGAGACACAAAATGTTTCATCCCTTAAAATGCACCATCCTGTGACTAACGCCAGCTACCACGGGTATTTACTGTCCTCAAGATTACAGCACTCCACGTAAATTCTCTGAGCTGGACAGGTATGGAAGAACATGTCCTTGCAGAAATCTAATCAAAAACAGAAAGTCAAAAAGATACTCAAGTTCTTCATGGCTCTGTAAAGATCCTTGTGCAAAAAACATTACTGCAGAATGACCAAATAAAGACAAGCGTATGATTCAACTAAAACTACCAGTTTTAGTTGCAAAAAAGAAAATTAAGGGCTCAAAATAATGAATAAAAACAGCCTCACTTTCTTTTACCTTATATATTTATATTGCTAATGTATTATTAATTAAAATTAGTATTTAATAACTTAATAACTTCAGTCCCCAAATAGTAATGCTAAATTTTTTTGTTGTTCTTTTTTTTTCATTATAAATAGAGGGTCTGAGAAGCAATACTAAAACTTTGCTCATATAGTCAAAAATATCATTCAATGCCAGGTACTGCTTTAGGTATTTAAGATACAATCAGTAAAGAAAAAAAAGTTGTCCACTTTGGTGATGCTTACATTCTTGTGTGGAAACATCAGCAATAAACACCAACAAGAAGTAAATTGCATAGTAGGTTGGAAGTGATAAATGCCATAAAGAGCAGTGTTGGGAGTGGGGAGAAGGTTGCCATTTTAAACAGGACTATAAGTTGTGGAGGTACCATTTGGGCAAAACTTGAAGGAAGTGAGAAAGGCAGGAGAAAGTAGAGGAAAGCCTAATTGTTTTGGCCAGTGAATGATGCATGTAAATCTCTTCCATGTATTTACTATTTTTCTTTTTTCTTCCAGTTTCATTGATATATAATTGACATATAGCACTGTATAAGTTTATAGTGTAGAGCATAATGATTTGATTTACATGCATCATGAAATGATTACCACAATAAGATTAGTGAACCTCCATCATCTCATAGAGGTACAAAATAGAAATTAAAAAAATTTTTTTTTCCTTATGATGAGAACTCTTAGGATTTACTCTCTTAATAACTTTCATAAATAACATACAGCAGTATTAATTATATTAATCATGTTGTGCATTACATTCCTAGTACTTATTTATCGTATAATCGGAAGTTTGTGCCTTTTGACACATCTTCAACCAGTCCCTCTTCCCTTTACCCACTGCCTCTGGTAACCACAAATCTGATCTTTTTTTCTATGAGTTGATTTGTTTTTGAAGTATAATTGACCTACAACACTATGTTAGTTCCTGGAGCACACCATAATGATTCGATATTTCTCTGTATTATAAAATGATCATCACCATAAGTCTAGTTTCCATCTGTCACCATACAAAGGTATTACATTACTACTGACTATATTTCCCATGCTGTACATTTCATACCCCTGACTCATTTATTTTGTAACTGGAAGTTTGCACGTCTTAATTTCCCTCATTTATTTCACACATCTCCTGACTCTCCTCCCCTCTGACAATCACCTGTTTGTTCTCTGCATCTATGACTCCATTTGTGTTTTGTTTGTTCATTTATTGTTTTTTAGATTACACATATGAGTGAAATCATATGGTATTTGTCTTTGTCTGACTTATTTCACTTAGCATAATACCCTCTAGGTCCACCTATGTTGTCACAAATGGCAAGATCTCATTCTTTTTTATGACTGAGTAATATTCTGTTATATATATATACCACATGTTCTTTATCCATTATCTATTGATGGACACTTCGGTTGCTTCTATATCTTGTGCTATTGTAAATACTGCAGTGTGCATATATCTTTTCAAATTAGTGTTTTTGTTTTCTTTGGAATTGCTGAATTGTATGGTAGCTTTATTTTTAATATTTTTGAGGAAACTCCATACTGTTTTCCAAAGTGGCTGCAGCAATTTACATTTTGATTAACAGTGCATGAGGATTCCCTTTTCTCCAAATCCTTTCCAACACTTGTTATGTGTTGTCTTTTGCTTAATAGCCATTCTGACAGGTGTGAAGTGATATTTCATTGTGGTTTTAATTAGCTTTTCCCTGATGATTAATGATGTTGAGCATCTTTTCATGTGTCTGTTGGCTATCTGTATGTCTTCTTTGGAAAAAGGTCTATACAAGTTCTCTGACCATTTTTAATCATGGTGTGTGTGTGTGTGTTTTGATGTTGAGATGTATGAGTTCTTTGTATATTTTGGATATTAACCTCTTATGAGATATATCATTTGCAAATATCTTCTCCCATTCACTAGGTGGCCTTTTCATTTTATTGATAGTCTCCTTCATTGTGCAAAAGCTTTTTAGTTTGATGTAATCCCATTTGTTTATTTTGCTTTTGTTTCCATTGCCTGAGGAGACATATCTGAAAAAAAAAAAGTATTGCTAAGACAAAGAGTGTACTGCCTATGTTTTCTTCTAGGAGTTTTATGGTTTCAGGTCTTACATAAGTCTTTAATTCATTTTGAGTTTATTTTTATACATGGTGTGAGAAAGTAGTCCAGTTTGACTCTTTTGCATGGAGCTGTTCAGTTTTCCTAGCACCATTTGCTGACGAGGCTGTCTTTCTTCATTGTATATTCTTGCCTCCTTTGTTGTGGATTTATTAATCATGTAAGTGTGGGTTTACTTCTGGATTCTCTATTCTGTTCCATTGATCTATGTGTCTGTTTTTGTGTCATTACCATACTGTTTTGATCATAGCAACTTTGTAGTATAGCTTGAAATCAGGGAACGTGATACTTCAGCTTTGTTCTTCCTTCTCAAGATTATTTTGGTTATTCAGGGTGTTTTGTGTTTCCATACAAAGTTTAGAATTATTTGTTCTAGTTCTGTGAAAAATGCCATTAGTATTTTGACAGGGATTGCACTGAATCTGTAGACCGCCTTAGGTAGTATGGTCATTTTAACAATATTTATTATTACAATCCATGAGCATGGTATATCTTTTCGTTTGTTTGCGTGGCCTTCAATTTCTTTCATTGGTGTCTTATAGTTTTCCTGGTAAAGGTGTTTTACCTCTGTAGTTAGATTTATTCTTAGGTATTTTATTCTTTTTGATGCAATTGTAAATGAATTGTTTTCTACACTTAAGGAAGAGCAAGGGAGGGAAGTGTTCTCCTAACTTGTAGTATGATTGCTGATCCACTGCTTTAGTGATAGCGTACAACCCCACTCTATAATTTTATATATCATCCTTTCTGGTGAGCCATACATTCAGCCAAGAGTGAACTCAGATTTTATTTTTCAGTAGCCCTTATTTTATATGTAATTACATCTAGAAATTAAATACCTGACAATAACTTTATTATGTGCTTACTATGTACAAATTTTATCTTTTTCTAATCTTGGAAGAAGATATATTTTTTTAAATTTTTTAATTTAATTTTATTTATGTTTTTATACAGCAGGTTCTTATTAGTTATCCATTTTATACATATTAGTGTATATATGTCAATCCTAATCTCCCAATCCATCACACCACCACCCCTGCCCCCCACCACTTTCCCCCCTTGGTGTCCATATGTTTGTTCTCTACATCTGTGTCTCTATTTCTGCCCTGCAAACCAGTTCATCTGTACCACTTTTCTAGGTTTCACATATATGTGTTAATATACGATATTTGTTTTCTCTTCTGACTTATTTCACTCTGTATGACAGTCTCTAGATCCATCCACATCTCTACAAATGACCCAATTTCATTCCTTTTTATGGCTGAGTAATATCCCGTTGTATATATGTACCACATCTTGGAAGAAGATACTTTTATCCTTATTTTAGAGATAAGAAAACACAGGGTCCGAGATAATGAGATGGCTCCTCTCAAAAACCAAAGTCACATTTTTTTTTACTAAGCCACACCCACAATTTGAGCTCAATGCATTATGTTAGACACCTCTAATCTCTAATTTTGTTACAAGTTTACTTATGGGATGGACTACACCAACTTCTTACTACAGACTTCATACAGTAGTAACGGACACAAAAAGAGTCCACACAGACAAGTAAATAAGTGTTTGATGGCAGCTCAATACTTAAACCAAAATAGAATTTCAAGGCCCTAAAGTAGTCTTTATAATACAACCATTTATCAGTCTTTTTTATCTACAACCACTATCATTTTCCACACATATAGTTTTTTTCATTGACTGAATTCTTCCTATGAGTTGGAGACTATACCATGTATTCCAAATATATAATTGCATTTTATCTAAATGACATTATTTTATAGATGAGAAAACAGGCCCAGGAAGGTTAAGCAGGCTTGTGTCCTTAAGTTTCATGATGAATGGTGAGCCTTAGCTCCATATTTGGAGCTCTAGAAACTTCCATGTAAGGAACTGCTTAAGGTACTCAGTGCAGGGGTAAGAAATAGCCCATCAGAACATGGTAAATCTAGGGGTGGGTAAGGAGTAATTATCTTGGACTATGGGCAGGAAGTCAGGACAAAACACAAATCATGCCTCTAGGAAGAAGGTTCAGGAACCAACTACACTGCATATTAGTACAAATCTGCCATTTTTGCCCATCAAGGCCCCAGCAAAGGACCTAGACTCTCTAGGTGACATGACATATCTTTATAAATCTATCCTTGCTGGGAGGTGGGGGGGCAAAAACCCTCTCAGGGTCTGAAATGACTCTTAGTGTCCCTGGTCATCATAAGCAGCTGGCAAACTGAGATGAAAAAGGAGACTAAAAAATCCAACAGCACTGTTTGTAGCTCTAAGTACAATAAGCTATTGATAACAGAGATCCTGAGTCATCAAGAATATATTGAAGGAAACAGAGATGTGTGCAGTATATGACAGAAAGCTTTTCATTTAAAATTGTTAAACTGAAAGTCTAGGCACTTGATCTGGCAAGTTTTATGAGCCCTACTGGAGCATGCACTTTATGTGGAATTCTCATTTCCTGACAGCCCTGGATAGATCAGGCCGAGCTGTGATAATGCTCATCTCTGTGCATTATAATGAAGCTGCCATGGTAACTCTAGAAGTCACTTTTTAAATGTGCAGTTTTAAAAGTTCATTTCTAAGAAAAAAAGATTAGCACAGCTGTAACACTCATAATAATCTAATGAGACTTGAAAGGAACGTTTGGGCAAAGAAAAAAACATATAGACTGCTCAGATTTCACAATTGCACTGTCCTTCTGAGAATGACATGGTCCACCCATGACTTCCCTAATCAGTGAAACAAGGGGGGCATTAGATCAGAAACTTAATTAAATTTTGGTGCGTATAACCCAGCAGTAGAACTCATTAAACTCCTACTTAGCTCAGTATGCTTGCTAAGTAAGTCACAGAGTGCTTGAATGAAAAATTTTATGTACTTGTCATTTTCATAATTTAAGGAGCTAGGTATAATAAATGTTCCTAGCATTAGTTATTTAGGAAAGGTTGACTGTACCTTTTATGACTGGTCACAGAAATCATACTGGGAAGGAAACAAATGTGACACATCGGAATTGGGTCCATTTCCAAAGTAAAACCCTCTATACTCAGCCCCACCCACCTCTGGCTTTTTGAGAAGGAAAAGGCATAAATCAACGCCCAAGGTCTCTGTACCTTGTTATGGAAAACATTTATCTTCTTTTCTAAGGGAGATTGTAACTTTTTAAAAGTTCATTGTTTTTTGGAGACTGAATCAGTGCCACTGATCTAGAGGTATGGCATGCTCAGGAAGCTCCCGTTATCTCTGGGACCTCATAAGCACCAGAAGCATACTTTCCTCGAGGCATGATGTGATGATTTCTTCGAGTGGCATGTTTAATTGGAATGTCTTTTCCAGTGTCTTCCTTGAAGGCTTACAATTTAGGACCAGGGCCCTGGCTGCAAATCCAAATAAGTCAAATTTAATAAATATTTATTAGCAGAAGGCTTTTATGGCCATCTGTTAATAGAAGAACCTTAATCTATATGTAGCATTCAATATTGCTCAGAAAACTGTCCTACAAGGTTCAAGTAGTTATTAACCTCACAATTGCCTTTTAAAGAAACTAAGCTACATCGTCCAGGAGTCACAGAATTCCACTTCCCCACTTAGCCTGGCTTTTGGGGCTAACACCCCACAGTGACTTGATCATCAATTTCACCAATTTAGTTAAAGAGAAGGACAACGAAACTGTTTGCTTGATACACCACCCCTGCTCTCTCTCTCTCACACACACACACACACACACTCACTCACGCAGTTCCTACCCCACACACACACACTCACTCACGCAGTTCCTACCCCACACACACACACTCACTCACGCAGTTCCTACCCCAGTCAGGTGAATTGATTGACATCGTGTGGAGAAAACAGTAGAAATATATTGAGTCATCTGTTTTGACTTCACCTCAAACCAGCCTTGCCATCAAAACATTATTTTGGCCCTCTCAATAATTTCTAAACATGCTGGTGGCAGTGGAATCAGGTAGAGGTGGACAAGTTTCCTTGAAACTGATATTACATGCGGTGGAAAAGAAGTAGAAAATCAAATTAGGCCAGTCAGCCTGCTTAGTAGACTTCCATAATATTTGGTTGTCAAAGGACCAAGAAATGTTAGCTCAGACGTCTGCCCTGAGAACAGTGACAGGGCTCATTCTACCTCACACATGTTTAACTTGAATCTTTTATAAGAATTGTGGCTAGTTTCTTGGGGCACTTCACGACTCTCACAACTTGAAAATTTAGTGGCTGGAAAGTTCTATTCAGCAGATAGGAGCAAACACCGGTGAACTGAGTCCCTGCCAGTTCTGTGCCCCATTTTATCCATAAGCTGACAATGGTTAGAGAAACTCCACTCTAATCATTTACATTAATAGCAGCTACCTTGTCCTGGATTGTGTTTTAAGCATTGGGCCACAGAGTGAAAACGACAGAATTCCTACTTTCAGGAAGTTTGCTCCAAAGTGAACAAACCACTGCTAGAGTGGGAAGAATGGACCCTCTTTCTACTCAGCCATTCACATTCGTCCATCCCCAGGCACCTCACTTCCCCTTTCCATCTGAAGGTTTTCCAAAGTTTTCACATATTCACCTTCAACCAAACCACTGCCTTCTTGATTCTATCAGGAGATCTAGCAACTTATTTTATCCAGCAGAAAAAGAGACATGCAAAATCATGGATTTCCTCGACTCCTGTCCCCTCTACCTCAAAATATATATCTTGGACTAACTGTCCCCAGTTCTTTTCCTGTGATGCTATCTTTATCCCTTGCAAGGCTATTACTCATTTTCTAAATATCCTCTATCATGCTGCCGCTCTTAGCTCCTCGTAATCCATGGACACGGCTGGCTGTTTCATACCCCAGTGCCTCTCTGAACTCTTCCACTCAGCCTAGAGCATTCTTCCACAATTGCCCTGCAGGAACGCCATCACTCAGCTCTTACAACTCATCTTCCGCCGCTCCCTTTTACACTCTGCGTGCTCCCTTATCTTTTCTTTCTTATATTTTTGACCTCTCTTTCTCCACTGAATCTATATCCCCTTAGCCTTCAAAGGGGTGTAAGTCATCCTAAAGAAAAATTGAGAAAAATCAATGCTTTTCTTAAATGTTACTCATCAAATTACTACAATCTTCTCTTCCCTCCATATCCCACAAGAAGGACATTCATTAGCTCTACTTTCTTTAAAAAGATTTGACTTGGATCTTTTAAATTATAAAATGGATGTAGAAAATTTGGAAAAAATGCCTAAGAGTTATAAGAAGAGAAATAAACACCCCTTGTAATCCCACCAGGTAGAGAAAAAGGCTAAGATGATGGAAGGCAGGATACTGTTGGCTTAAGTGAGCAGCTTCCAGAAATAGACTCAAGGTTTGAGTCCTGGCTCAGTCACACATCAGGCGTGTGACTTTGGCCAAGTGACCTTACCTCTGTTCGTTTCCCCTTGTGCAAAGTGTATAACAGCAGCCCTTTAGGGGATTTTTGTGAAAATTAAACAGGTTAATGTAAGCGCATGTAAAACCCTTATAATAACTGGCACTAGTAAATAAAGCAGTAAATACGTTAGTACTTTTTTATAGTTGATATGTATATTTCTAGTCTTTTCTTTGCACGTATACTTAAATAGATTTTTACTTGGGATCTTGCAATCCAAATTAACAACTTGATTTCTTACGTAACAGTATCGTGCATCTCCACTCCCTAAGTCTTTATTTACTCTTCATGTGATGGCAGCATGGCGTGGGCACCTGTGCAGCAATTCAGCCACTTGATCAGAGATAAACCGTGATCTCTAACAAAATGTGAAGAGCTCATCCCTAATTCCCAATCTTGTTGAAGTTTTAATACTACTGACCTTCCCTTACTGAAACTCCTTTCTTAACTTCACTGACACTGTTCTCTCATCGTTGTTTTCCACGTGTCTTGGTCTCCTGTGAGACATTTGCCTTCTGTTGTTAAACTGCTAAACATTGTCAGTTCTTTTCCAGAGCACCAAATGCCTATTTCCTGCTTTGTGCTCTACTTCTTGCCTTGCATATATACATCACCTACTTTTCAAACTTAAGATTTTCAAAACTAACCCTATTTTCTTAAAAAAAAATCTTTATTTCATTGTTCATCCAACTACAGTTAATTGCATTACCACCATGCATCCAGCCATCTAAGTCACTGTAAAACTTTTGCTTTCCCCTTGAGGATAGCCTCACTCAAAGCACTTTACCTTGTGTGAAACTGAACTTTTATAAGTTCTCCACACCTCAGAACTCGTCCTTCAAATCTGTTCCTACTCATATAGTTCCTATCTCAACCACTGGTACCAAACTCCACCTGGTTTCCCCAGCCAGAAATATTGGAGTTGTCCTCAACTTCTAACTTCACGTCTTCTTCCGCTTCCTCCAAACATGACTTCCTGTCACTGTGACCTCCTTCCCACCGACCTCTTTATTTCCTCTGTTCTCCTTTATCTGGGATCCTCACACTCCTCTGCCTGTGTTATTGCAATCGCCTCTCGTGGTAGTTTGAATAGTGTTTCACAAAAATGCATGTCCCCCTGGAACCTCAGAATTTGCCTTTATTTGGAAATGGGGTCTTTGCAAATGTACTTGAAGTAAGAATCAAGATGAAGTAATTCTGGATTTGGGTGTGAATGTCTTACAAGAGACAGAAAGAGATACACGGAGATCCATACAGGGAAGCAGACCATGTGAAGATGGAGGCAGAGATCAGAGTGATGCTGCCACAAGCCAAGGAATGCCAGGAGCCAGCAAAAGCTGGAAGAGGCAAGGAAGATTCTCCCCTAGAGCTTTCAGACGGAGCGTAGCCCTGTTGATACCTAAATTAAATTCCTTAAGCCACAGAATTTGGGGTAATTTGTTATGGCAGCTCTAAGAAACTAATACAACTCTCAACTAGTTTTCCCCACAAATCCACCCTCTGTGCTTCTGCCAGAAATATGAGACCACACTATTGCTCTGATTAATGTCTTTCAATACAATACAAACAAAGCTCTTACCAACCTGGCTTTTCTTCCTTTTCTTATTCTCTTCCTGCATTCTTTATACTTCTGACCCTCTGTGACTCCTGGGCACAAGTTTCATTCACACCTAAGTGCATTTCTGGATTCTACCCCTTTGTTTGGAATTCTTTACCAGCCTTTCTTCTCATGCTATTAGCCATCTATCACAACCCAGCCTGGGTATAATCTTCTCTTTATGGTCCCTCTTAACTCTTCTCTCTCAAGTTCATTTCATGTTCATGTTTTACATTTTCTTCTATTATTGTATTTATCACACACTGTAATTGTTTGTTTATATCCTCTTATTCATCTTTATAGTCCAATACATAGTAGGTACTCAACATATATTTGTTGAATGAAAGAATTCCTTCTCCCTTATAAATTACACATAACTAAATGTATATCAATTTTAATTCAAAAGGTCAGTTTTGAGTCTTTCCTCCCAGTTTGCTCCCCAATCTTGTTCTCTTGGTTCAAAAGTTCAACTCTCTCTCTTAAACGGTTTTCCTGCCTCCATAGCCCTGTTCTCCACTTTGTTTCTTCTTCCACCGTTAATAGGATCTTTCTGAAGCACATCTGGGATCATTCCCTCAGCTGGAAACTTCAACAGTTTCCCATTATCTTAAAGATAAAGCCCTAATTTTATACCATGACTTATAAAGTAGTTCCAATCTCTCTCCATCATGAATGCCATGCTCCAATCTCACTAGATTTCCTACAAATCCTTAAAACCTATCTCTATGTTTGTGTTTTCATATCTTTATTCTTCAGCTTTCTCCTCCTGGTGGAGTCTTCTTCCTCCTCAGTGGGGCTCAAGTGTCTCCTCTTTGAGATTCTTCTCAGATCCTGGGGTGGGCATCAAGGAATCCATTACTCTTTCTCCCATCTTCTTGCAGAACGCTGTCACAACCTCTTCATTAAAACTCAGCACAGTGTAGCATAGTTGTTTGAATACATTACATATCTGTCTCTGTCTCCCTGAACTGTCCCACCCAGATTATGGAAATTTCTAAACTTGGGACCTTCGTTGTAGTTCGATATCCAGCAAAGAGTAGGTGCTCAGTAAGTATTGTTTCAGAGTTGGCTAATTCTTCTTCTCTATTAAGGATTTTGCTAATTTGTTTTCAACCATAACATATAAATATATAAACACATACAAGTGTACAATTGCGATGGTTAATTTTATATGTCAACTTGGCTGGGCCACTGTACCCAGATAGATGTCTGTGAAGATATTTAAAGATGAGATTAACATTTAAATCGGTAGGCTTTGAATAAAGAAGATTATCCTTCATAATGAGGGTGGGCCACATCCAATCAGCAGAGGTCTTAATAGGAAAAAGATTCATGCTGCCCGAGGAAGAGAAAATTCTGCCAGAAGATAACCTTTGGACACGAGCTATAACTCTTCCCTGGATCCCCAGTCTGCTGACCTACTCTGAAGATTTCGGACTTGGCAGTCTCCACAATCTCAGGAGCCAATTCCTAAAATAAATCTCTCTCTATGTGCACATCCCATTGGTTCTGTTTCTCTGGAGAACCCTGATGAATACAACAGTCAACACGTTCTTCTTATCACATGAAACATTTCATTGGTTCTCTCTCCACACAAAAGTTTCTAAAACACAGGAACACACAAATATTTATAAATAAACCTCATGAGTTTAGATTTGGAAATATTTGTTTGTGAAGGTGTGTTTGTGACCCAGTAGTCCCGAAGTCACTCTAAGTGTGAGTTTGAATCCTGGCTCTGGCAGCTGGGTGACCATGGTCAAGTTACTTGGTCTCTTGGTTTTCTGTGACTTTATTTTAGAATGAGGTCAAACTACCTACCTTATAGGATTGCTGTTGTGAGGATTACATGATTTACAATGAAACATGTAAAGTGCTTAACACAGTGCCTGGCACATAGTAAGTGCTCAATGAACATTAACTGTCATGTTAATAAAGTCTGCTCTGTCTGCCTAATTGCTTCAGTTTATTCACTTCCCCTTGTTAATTTACCACTGGAAAAAAAAATAGGAATTATGTTTCTCTGCAGCTCTGACAGTTTAAAAATTAATGCACAATAATGTATTCATTATTATAAAATTCAACTATTAAATTTTTTTAGATGGCTTATATTTCTTGATGTAATGATATTATATGTGTATTCCTAGGGTATTTTTTGTTTGCTTATTGTTTAAACAAACATATCTACTTTGATTCTAGGATATAGGAAATGTGAAAAGTTCAAATATATAGGTAAAAATAAAAGGTATCTTCATTTACTAAAGCTGTAATCAAGGCAGAGGCATTAATTAATTAGTTAAGAGAATAAAAGTGTTGTTTTTGAGTTTGCTAACTATTCTTCCCTGCAGAAGAGTTGCTAGCATTCTGTCTTGAGCTATAACGTATGCAAATATATACTTAGTTAGAGCCAACTCTGGGTTTTCCTTGCTTATGAAAGAAAACAGTGGTTCAAAAAGATCTCAAAAGAAATTTTGTTTGGCCTGGAACTGGACCACATGATTTAGGGGGAATTAGTGGATTTATTTTGGAATATGTATGTATGTTTTAAGCCTTAATCTAAAACAAGACAAAAATCAATCTATTTCTTAGCACAGTCCTGCTTATTATTTAAGAATTTGTCTCAGAATTGTGTTAATAAGATAGGAGAGTCAATCAGGAAGAAAGGAATGAGAGTGTGTGAGTGTGTGTGTGTGTGTGTGTGTGTGTGTGTGTTTCACACATCATTTCCATAAGACATTGGTTTTTCCTCAGTACTTTCTGTTTTCCACTGATGGCACTGAATTCCTCTTGCCCTTTCTTGATAAAGCATCATGTCCCTAGGTATATACTAAATGCTGAAAGAAAACATTCTTTTTTTTCTTTTCCCCCTTTGAGTATGTGAAAGATTGATAATGAAGACACTTCCTATCTTCTCTCATGCAGTTCTCTCTTTAGATCATTACTAATAATTTGGCAATCAAATGCACTTGAAAGACGTAGATGAAATAATCTTCATTTTTTTTATCAGTGGCAAAAGAATTTCTGATTTACAAGTGGATCAAGAAACAGAAACACATTTCACTGAAATATATTAATAACTATATAAAAGACCTACAAGCAAATGATAAACTGAGCATAAAGCAATATAAAATAAAAATATAAATATAAAAGGGCCCATATTCCTGAAGTCACTTAAGTCATTTCTCATCTCCCAATCAGGCCTCATTAAATCAATACAGATTGATGAGTGTTTATCTCTTTCTTGTAAATTTCCAGGAAGAAAGATGCCTCATTTAAGGAGTAATTATTACTTATATATGTACATACATGCATATATATATATCATATGCTATTTTTAAAAATTCAAATTAAGTTTTAACTTGTAACCTTGCATTAAGCATTTGCTTCTTTTTGAATTCTGATAGGACAACCTCACTATAGTCTTATGAAATCAGAATTGTTATCTTGTTTGTAGAAAGAAAAAAATGAGGCACAGACTTTCCTTCATTCCACAGATAATTAATTTTTTTAAAAAGTGTTTTGCTTTTTAAAAAAATTTTAATACTAGGGTTCTTTGTTCAGTCCAAGTCATCTTTTAAAAAAGTCTAAACCATTTCTCACGAAAGTATTATGAATGGAGGGAAATCCTCAGTTGGCATAATTTTTCTCTCTCACACCTTACCTTTCCCACCCAAAATTTTCTTTCATGTTTAAATAAAAACCGCTTAGAAGCACACTCCATTGGTATACTATGGTAGATACAGGTTAAACTAGCCCCTTATTGTCAGTATTTCTGTATGTAAAAATCAGTTTGGTTTGAAATCTTTGTGTTTGGGTGTTTATTAGACTTGCTGACTAACACAGATGCATCTGGTGAATTTTCTCAGCTTCGAAAGGACTTGAGAAACAAACCCAGAAACCCTTTGAAAGACAGCCCACTAGATCCCAAGGTAGTTGTTTGATATCCATGGTCAGCTTAGTTTGGCTGATTTCCAGAGCCTGGAATGAGAAATGTTCCCTGATAGTTTCATCAAGCCCTTCTTATAAATGACCTGTGTCATATCTTTAATTAGACTCTTCATCCTTCATACCCCTTCCTTTTTTCCCCAACTGGACCCGACCCCAACTTTTCTCTCTTTTCTTCCAACCTAATGTTAACACCGTGGGAGCTGAAACAGCATAATATTATCAAACCCATTTTCCTTTGACTGATAAGCAGAACCTTACTTCTATGTCTTTTAATGCCTAATTTCCAATCAGGCCTTTCCTCTAATCTCTCCTATGCTTCAGTTTCTCCTTCAGTGCAAAAGGAGTTTTCCTTAATGCATTCAACAGATGCTCCTTCCCAATGCCATCTTTCCAGAGCGCTGAAAAGTGCTCTATTGTGGAGCCTAGCGGATATGCTTGAATATACAAACACAGCAATACTTCTTTTCTTTATTGACTTGCACTGAAATCTGTGCCTCTACTAAATAAAACACTTCGCTATCCCAGTATCAGGCCGCCCATGTGCTGAGACATTTGTGTCTCCTTTAAATGCATCAAAACTTCCCAGGTTTGCCTCCAACAATATTTTAACAGATAACACACTGCCAAAACCCGATCAAACGCTTTCCAAATCTTCTCGACAGCATTATTGATGACAGATGCTTAGCCTCCACATTTCACCAAACCGTGGGACAGTATTAGAAATAAGATTGCCTCTATATGATTATGTAGGAAGACAGCATATGTAATTCCTGCTCAACTCTTGACCCCTGCAAGAACATAAACATTTAGAAGAGTTCCAAAGTACTAGAATAACTATAATTGCACATGGTTTTATGTGAACTTTTTCCTTACGGATCCCCTTAGCTGAAGGGGAATTATTTATTTGCTTTTCTTTTCATAGGAATCATGTGTCATTCTACTATATTTATAATGCCCATTTTCAGAGCTTACCAAAGAAAGGCAACTAATTTTTCATGAGTGAAAAAGCTCTGAAAATAGATGTACTCAGGGCTTGAAAATGCAATTTCTCAGAAGTCTGTTGTTGTTTCCAGTTAGGAATTTTTGAACTAGAAATAAAATCATATATTGTTTTTTCTAATTACTGTTTGGTTCTCTGTGATGTTAATCCTCCATCTGTAAATATCAAAAAGGCCATTAATATTGCACAAAATGTGTTACTAATGTAGCTGCTTATGTAAAAATTTTAAAATTTGTAGGTAGTTATAATTTAAGTAAGTCTTTTGGGCACCAAAATATGCTATCATAATAAATAGCTTATCTTGGATGTGTGGAATGGTTGTCATGTTCCCAGCTTCTTAAATACTCCCAAATATTACCTTCCTAGATTATAAACTCCCTGAAGATGGGGATTATGTCTGTCCTGTTCACTTTTGTATACCCATTGACAAGCATAGAATCTGCTGCCATAATTGCTACTCAATAAATATATGACTATCCAGATGAATAAATAGATGGATAAATGGATGGATGGATTTATCTAGTTAAAGCATATTACAACTTTCGTCTTTTTTTTTTTTTTTTAAAGAATTACACAGTGAGAGTTAGTATACACTATGGGTAAAAGCCTGGCTTTAGCTCTGGTTATACTTATCAGCTTTATAAAAGTGGAAGGTTCTTAAAATCTAGTGTAATTTCCGTCTTTAAAATGGAAGTAGTAATACTTTCTACAATGTAAGAATATAGAGACAGTATTGTGATGGTGCTAAGCACATTGGTTCTGGGTATAGATTTTCTGTACTTGAATCTATGTCCTACATGTAATAGCTATGTGTCTTTGCTCAAGGTTTTTATGAGAATTTGGTAAGTTGATACTTATAAAGCTACAGCACCTAGGGCTTAGTAAACACTTAAAATAAATGTTAGTTATTTTCATTGTATGATACTATTTTTTTCTTTCTTGAACCAAATAAGCGTTTTTTGTTTCTTTGTTTCTCACTGTGATTAGTTTAAAGGAAAAAAATCAGTAATTGTAATTTAAGAGCTGTAAATATGAATTCATCAATCAAGTTGCAAATGTGAGATAAAAGGGCTTTAGGGCTAGGAATGGTGATGGAAAAATAACCCTTCAATGTAATAGGGCTTTACAGAAAAAGATTAACTTGTTTTTTGCTATCCATCTATTCACCTACTTCATTTATTCATTCAATCAATTATTTATTCAACAAATGTATTGAGCCTTGGCTCTATGGAAGGCACTACTCTAAGTTAGTAAATATAGTTAGCAAATAAACAGAAATCACAGCCTTCGACAGTACTTAGGAACATGTATGTGTTGTGAGGTGTGTGTGTGTGTGTGTGTGTAGGAAACAACAGTAGGCAAAATAAGTAAATACATATTTTATCTAGTGCTAAAGTAGGTTAAATTCACGTAGGTAATTCATGTTAAGGAGAAAATAGCTCAGAAAGAGAGAATTTGGAGTTTTGGCAGCATAATTTTCCCAGAGTAGACAGGGGAATCTTCATTTACATCGTGGATTTAGAATAAAGATCTAACAGAGGTGAGGGAGTGAATCATGCTGGTGTCTTTGGAAAAGAAAGCCAGGCTGACTGCGAAGCAGTGGGAAAGACCCTGAAGCGGAAGAAGCCTAGCTAGTACATTCCAGAAACATCAAGGAGGCTGGACTTTTTGCAATGAAGTTCCATAAGGAAGAGAGTAGTAGGAGATGAAGTCAGAGAGGTAGGTGGGAGTGGGCTGCACTGTGCAGGGCCTTGTATGTCAAAGGAATAATTTGAAATTTCACTTGTGAATTTGAAGGTTTTTAGCAGGAGGATGAACTTATCTGATCAGCATTTTAACAGGATTATTTTAATTACTGTATTGAGAATATACAATAGGGAAGGTAAGGGTGGAAACAGAGTCAAGGAGACTTCCAAAAATCATAGTAGGAGATGATGTGCTTTTGGACCAGGATGTTATAATATGAAGATTGTACAAAGTGGACAAATTCAGAAGCCAGTTTGAAGTTAAAGCCAAGAAGACTTATTGGCAAATTAGATGTGAGAAAGGAAAGGACAGAGAGCCATTTTTTAAAGATCTGGAGCTACTGGAAAGATAAAGTTACCATTAACTATTTGGAAAAGCTGAAGGAGGGAAATGAAAATATATATATATGTGGTATTTAAGCATAAATGGTTTTTACTGTACATATTGTTCTCCCACATAATTTTTCACTTGAAAATATGTCTCAGAGAGTTCCATATGTTATATAGAATTCCTTTAATTGTTGCATGATATTTTATATAATACCCTCTTGATGAAACTTAGAGCATTCTCAGTTTTATTGCTATTATCAACAGCTATGTAACCAACATCCTGGGCGTGCCTCTTTGTGCATATAGGTGAGTGGTACTCTAGAGTCAATGTTTATAATCAAATATATGCACAATGAAAGTTTAACTGATACTTCACACTTTCCTCTAGTAAAATAGTTCTAGTTTATACTTTCACTAATAGAGTAAAAGTAAGAATAAAATTAAAGGTTTTTTTTTTAATTAAGATAGAAAGAATTTGCAAAAGATAACTTCCTAGTGTTCTTTGCACATAAATAAAACACTGGCAATATGTTATGGGCTGATTAACAATTATTGATTTTTCCAAAAATACTTCCACATAGTAAGGACATATCCATGGGGAAGCTTGGCAAAGTTCCTGCTGTGATGAAGATAACACTCTAGGGGGTATAAATTTTGTGGACTCAGGGTTTTGTTTGGATTATCTCATATACTAAAGAGAATTTTGTTTCTCTCATATTCTCTAATTGCCATGTTCTCTTTGAGAAACTGAAAATGTATACCTAAAATAGTCTAAAAACTTTCTGCATTAAAAAACCAAATAAATAAAATGCAATAATTAATGACAAATCAGGAAAATATTTTTCAATTTATAAAACAAATATTAAAATTCCTTACAAAATTTCTTTAAAATGAGGAAAAAAATGCCTAATAATGGGCAACTCAATAAAAATAATGCAAATAGCCCCAAAACATATGAGATGCTTAAACTCTCACAATGACAGATTTACAAATGAAAACCACAGTGAGATAATATTTTTCACTCACCAGCATATCAAACATCAAGGACTTAAACCATTAACTTTTGGCAAGACTCTGGGGAAACAGGCACTTTCATTTACTGCTGGTGCATATGCAAAATGCCATTCTAAGGGAGTTTGGAAATATCCAGCAAAATATATGTCTTTATTCATTTTTTTTTAATTTTATTTTTTTATACAGCAGGTTATTATTAGTTATCTATTTTATACATATTAGTGTATATATGTCAATCCTAATCTCCCAATTCATTCCCCCCCAGCCACCGCTTTCTCCCCTTGGTGTCTATACGCTTGTTCTCTACATCTGTGTCTCTATTTCTGCCTTGCAAACCGGATCATTTGTACCATTTTTCTAGATTCCACACATATGCATTAATATATGACATTTGTTTTTCTCTTTCTACTTCACTCTGTATGACAGTCTCTAGGTCCATCCTAGAGACTCTACAAATGACCCAATTTCGTTCCTTTTTTTGGCTGAGTAGTATTCCATTGTATATATGTACCATGTCTTCTTTATCCATTCGTCTGTTGATGGGCATTTAGGTTGCTTCCATGACCTGGCTATTGTAAATAGCGCTGCAATGAACATTGGGGTGCATGTGTCTTTTTGAATAATGGTTTTCTCTGGGTATACTGCCCAGTAGTGGCATTGTTGGGTCATATGCTAATTCTATTTTTAGTTTTGTAAGGAACCTCCATACTGTTCTCCATAGCGGCTGTATCAATTTACATTCCCACCAACAGTGTCAGAGGGTTCCCTTTTCTCAACACCCTCTCCAGCATTTATTGTTTGTAGATTTTTTGATGATGGCCGTTCTGACTGGTGTGAGGTGATACCTCATTGCAGTTTTGATTTGCATTTCTCTAATAATTAGTGATGTTGAGTAGCTTTTCATGTGCCATTGGTATGTCTTCTTTGGAGAAATGTTTATTTAGGTCTTCTGCCCATTTTTGGATTGGGTTGTTTGTTTTTTTATATTGAGCTGCATGAGCTGTTTATATATTTTGGAGATTAATCCTTTGTCCATTGATTCGTTTGCAAATATTTTCTCCCATTCTGAGGGTTGCCTTTTTGTCTTGTTTATAGTTTCCTTTGCTGTGCAAAAGCTTTTCAGTTTCATTAGGTCCCTTTTGTTTATTTTTGTTTTTATTTCCTTTACTCTAGGAGGTGGGTCAAAAAAGATCTTGCTGTGATTTATGTCAAAGAGTGTTCTTCCTATGTTTTCCTCTAAGGGTTTTATAGTGTCGGTCTTACATTCAGGTCTTTAATCCATTTTGAGTTTATTTTTGTGTATGCTGTTAGGGAGTGTTCTAATTTCATTCTTTTACATGTAGCTGTCCAGTTTTCCCAGCACCATTTATTGAAGAGACTGTCTTTTCTCCATTGTATATCCTTGCTTCCTTTGTCATAGATTAGTTGACCACAAGTGCGTGGGTTTATCTCTGGGCTTTCTATCCTGTTCCATTGATCTAGTTTCTGTTTTTGTGCCAGTACCATATTGTCTTGATTACTGAAGCTTTGTAGTATAGTCTGAAGTCAGGGGGTCTGATTCCACCAGCTCCGTTTTTTTCCCTCAAGATTGCTTTGGCTATTCGGGGTCTTTTGTGTCTCCGAACAAATTTTAAGATTTTTTGTTCTAGTTCTGTAAAAAATGCCATTGGTGATTTGATAGGGATTGCATTGAATCTGTAGATTGCTTTGGGTAGTATATTCATTTTCACAATATTGATTCTTCCAATCTAAGAACATGGTATATCTCTCCATCTGTTTGTGTCATCTTTGAGTTCTTTCATCAGTGTGTTATAGTTTTCTGAGTACAGGTCTTTTACCTCCTTAGGTAGGTTTATTCCTAGGTATTTTATTCTTTTTGTTGCAATGGTGAATGGGATTGTTTCCTTAATTTCTGTTTCTGATCTTTTGTTGTTAGTGTATAGGAATGCAAGAGATTTCTGTGCATTAATTTTGTATCCTGCAACTTTACCAAATTCACTGATTAGCTCTAGTACTTTTCCGGCAGCACCCTTAGGATTATCTACATATAGTATCATGTCATCTGCAAATAGTGACGGTTTTACGTCTTTTCCAAATTGTATTCCTTTAATTTCTTTTTCTTCTCTTATTGACGTGGCTAGGGCTTCCAAAACTACGTTGAATAATAGTGGTGAGAGTGGACATCCTTGTCTTGTTCCTGATCTTAGAGGAAATGCTTTCAGTTTTTCCCCACTGAGAATGATGTTTGCTGTGGGTTTGTCGTATATGGCCTTTATTATGTTGAGGTAGGTTCCCTCTATGCCCACTTTCTGGAGAGTTTTTATCATAAATGGGCGGTGAATTTTGTCAAAAACTTTTTCTGCATCTATTGAGATGATCATATGGTTTTTATTCTTCAGTTTGTTAATATGGTGTATCACATTGATTGATTTCCATATGTTGAAGAATCCTTGCATCCCTGGGATAAATCCCACTTGATCATGGTGTATGATCCTTTTAATGTGTTGTTGGATTCTGTTTGCTAGTATGTTGTTGAGGATCTTTACATCTATATTTATCAGTGATATTGGTCTGTAATTTTCTTTTTTTATAATATCTTTGTCTGATTTTGGCATCAGGGTGATGGTGGCCCCATAGAATGAGTTTGGGAGTTTTCCTTCCTCTGCAATTTTTTGGAAGAGTTTGAGAAGGATGGGTGTTAGCTCTTCTCTAAACGTTTCATAGAATTCACCTGTGAAGCCATCTGGTCCTGAACTTTTTTTTGTTGGAAGATTTTTAATCACAGTTTCAATTTCATTACCTGTGATTGGTCTGTTCATACTTTCTATTTCTTCCTGGTTCAGTTCTTGGAAGGTTATACCTTTCTAAGAATTTGTCCATTTCTTCCAGGTTGTCCATTTTATTGGCATAGAGTTGTTTGTAGTAGTCTCTTATGATGCTTGGTATTTCTCCCTTTTCATTTCTAATTTTCCTGATTTGAGTCTTCTCCCTTTTCTTCTTGATGAGTCTGGCTATAGATTTATCAATCTTGTTTATCTTCTCAAAGAACCACCTTTTAGTTTTATTGATTTTTGCTATTGTTTTCTTTGTTTCTATTTCATTTATTTCTGCACTGGTCTTTATGATTTCTTTCCTTCTATTAACTTTGGGTTTTGTTTGTTCTTCTTTCTCTTGTTCCTTTAGGTGTAAGGTTAGATTGTTTATTTGAGATTTTTCTTTTTTTTTTTTTTTTTGCTATAAACTTCCCTCTTAGAACTGCTTTTGCTGCATCCCATAGGTTTTGGATTTTCGTGTTTCATTGTCATTTGTCTCTTGGTTTTTTTTGATTTCCTCTTTGATTTCTTCAGTGATCTCTTGGTTATTTAGTAATGTATTGCTTAGCCTCCATGTGTTTGTGTTTTTTACATTTTTTCCCCTGTAATTGATTTCTAATCTCACAGCATTGTGTTTAGAAAAAAGGCTTGATATGATTTCAATTTTCTTATATTTACCGAGGCTTTATTTGTGACCCAAGATGTGATCTATCCTGGAGAATGTTCCATGTGCACTTGAGAAGGAAGTGTAGTCTGCTGTTTTCGGATGGAATGTCCTATAAATATCAATTAAATCTCTCCGGTCTATTGTGTCATTTAACGCTTGTGTTTCCTTATTAATTTTCAGTCTGTATGATCTCTCCATTGGTGTAAGTGAGGTGTTAAAGTCCCTCACTATTATTGTGTTACTGTCGATTTCCTCTTTTATAGCTGTTAGCAGTTGTCTTATGTATTGACGTGCTCCTATGTTGGGTGCATATATATTTGTAATTGTTATATCTTCTTCTTGGATTGATCCCTTGATCATTATGTAGTGTCCTTCTTTGTTTCTTATAATAGTCTTTATTTTAAAGTCTATTTTGTCTGATATAAGACTTGCTACTCCAGCTTTCTTTTGATTTCCATTTGCATGGAATATCTTTTTCTATCCCCTCACTTTCAGTCTGTATGTGTTCTAGGTCTGAAGTGGGCCTCCTGTAGGCAGCATATATATGGATCTTGTTTTTGCATCCATTCAGTGAGCCTGTGTCTTTTTGTTGGAGCATTTATTCCATTCACATTTAAGGTAATTATCAATATGTATGCTCCTATTACCATTTTCTTAATTGTTTTGGGTTTGTTTTTGTAGGTCCCTTTCTTCTCTTGTGTTTCCCACTTAGAGAAGTTCCTTTAGCATTTGTTGTAGAGCTGGTTTGGTGGTGCTGAATTCTCTTAGCTTTCGCTTGTCTGTAAAGCTTTTGATTTCTCCATGGAATCTGAATGAGATCCTTGCCCGGTAGAGTAATCTTGGTTGTAGGTTCTTCCCTTTCATCAATTTAAATATATCCTGCCACTCCCTTCTGGCCTGCAGAGTTTCTGCTGAGAAATGAGCTGTTAAACTTATGGGAGTTCCCTTGTATGTTATTTGTCATTTTTCCCTTCTTGCTTTTAATAGTTTTTCTTTGCCCTTAATTTTTGTCAGTTTGATTACTATGTGTCTTGGCATGTTTCTCCTTTGGTTTATCCTGCCTGGGACTCTCTGTGCTTCCTGGACTTAGGTGGCTATTTCCTTTCCCATGTTAGGGAAGTTTTTGACTATAATCTCTTCAAATGTTTTCTTGGGTCCTTTCTCTCTCTCTTCTCCTTCTGGGACCCCTATAATGTGAATGTTGGTGCATTTAATGTTGTCCCAGAGGTCTCTCAGGCTGTTTTCATTTCTTTTCATTCTTTTTTCTTTACTCTGTTCCACAGCAGTGAATTCCACCATTCTGTCTTCCAGGTCACTTATCCGTTCTTCTCCCTCAGTTATTCTGCTATTGATTCCTTCTAGTGTATTTTTCATTTCAGTTATTGTATTGTTCATCTCTGTTTGTTTGTTCTTTAATTCTTCTAGGTGTTTGTTTTTTAATTCTTCTAGGTCTTTGTTAAACATTTCTTACATCTTCTTGATCTTTGCTTCCATTCTTTTTCTGAGGCCCTGGATCATCTTCACTATCATTATTCTGAATTATTTTTCTGGAAGGTTGCCTATCTCTACTTCATTTAGTTGTTTTTCTGGGGTTTTACCTTGTTCCTTCATCTGGTACATAGTCCTCTGCCTTTTCATTTTGTCTATCTTTCTGTGAATGTGGTTTTCATTCCACAGGATTCAGGATTGTAGTTCTTCTTGCTTCTGCTGTCTGCCCTCTCTATGTCTTTATTCTTGTATATATTCCTTCTGGGAATCTACTTGAAGATCCCCTTGCAAAAAATACAAAATGATATATGTACAAGATATTGATTTTGACAATATTTAAAATAGCAAAAGCCCAGAAACAACATATGTCCATTCCCAGTGAACTGGTTCAATAAATTATAATATGTCCACATAATACAGTACCAATCCTCTGTAAAATGTGATGAGGAAATCTCTGTATTCTGATATGAGTTGACTCCAGGGTGTTTAGTTAAGTGCAAAAAATGCAGAAAATGCAGGGGTAAAGGTGACAGGACCAGGTTGGAAGCAAGACTTCTTTGGATATATATTGCAATATGTTTTTATTTTGAAATCATTTAATGTTTTATAAAATTTTAAAAATAAAATTAAATAAAAATAATCACTAAACACTGAATAAAGATTAAATATATGATCCTAATTTTATGTAATGTAGAGTATAACAGGAAAAT
Organism: Eschrichtius robustus; assembly: GCF_028021215.1. NCBI lineage: Eukaryota > Metazoa > Chordata > Mammalia > Artiodactyla > Eschrichtiidae > Eschrichtius > Eschrichtius robustus. The sequence continues at coordinate 77,880,710 of NC_090836.1, read as the reverse complement.
GTTTATTTCATGTGATTTAAAATGCAATATTTTTGGGCTTCCCTGGTGGCGCAGTGGTTGAGAATCTGCCTGCCAATGCAGGGGACACGGGTTCAAGCCCTGGTCTGGGAAGATCCCACATGCCGCGGAGCAACTAGGCCCGTGAGCCACAACTACTGAGCCTGAGCGTCTGGAGCCTCTGCTCCGCAACAAGAGAGGCCACGACAGTGAAAGGCCCGCGCACTGCGATGAAGAGTGGCCCCTGCTTGCCGCAACTAGAGAAAGCCCTCGCACAGAAACGAAGACCCACCACAGCCAAAAAAAAAAAAAAGCAATATTTTTACCATATAACCCTAATAAGATGTATCCTCAAGACCAACTTCTATTTAAAAAAATATTTCACTGAATTCAGTAGACTTGTTTCTAGTAGTTCTGTTGTTATTTTGAATATTGTTAGTTTTTTAGGAATCTATATTTTCAGTATATGAAAAAAATTATAAAATCAAACATTAATTTAAAACCTGTAATTTGATATGTGAACTGGAAAACACTATAAAATCATTAATAATTTTTTTTTTTCCTAATATTTACCCCTGTCCACTAAAAAGACCTGGAAGCAATGACAACAACTGCTATGGACACTCCAATGCCAGACTGTGGTCTCTAAAAAGTATCTTCTTTAAAAGCATTTAATTAAAGAGTTTACTCTTAAGACTGTGATATAAATTGCACATTTTTTTCCATTTTATTTACTTTTGTCTTTGCACTGATATTTTTGTCATGAAGATTTTTTTATTCCTACATATTTAAATTTATTATTTTTTTCTATTAAGATTTCTGGATTTTCTTAAATTTACAATTAAATAGACTTTTCTTCCCCTAAAGTTATAAAGGAATTTATTTATGTTTTAGTCTAGTACTTCTATGGTTTTACTTCTTATATTTCATTTTTAAACATTTAGAGAGTATTCTGGTGTTTGATTAGAGGTATGGTTTGATTAGAGGTGTGGTTTGATTAGCGGTATAGATCCAATTTTGTCTTTTTTCTAGCTGGCTGCCCAATTGCCTCAATACCATGCACTTTTATACTTCTATTTGAAGATGCTACCTTTACCATATGCTAAATTTTCATACATATTTGGATCTATTGGTAGACTTTATATTCTGTTTTGTTGATCTTTCTATTAGTAAATCTACTGTTTTATTATATAAATTTGTAATACAATTTAATACTTGGTAGAGTTAGTACCAATAATATCTCTACCATTTTTTCATAACTTTCCAAAATATTTTTACTTTTTAATTTTTTCCTATGCATTTTTGAATCACTTTTCTTAGTTCCAAAACAAAACAAACTACAGCAACAATCAAGAAACAACATCCCTTCCCCCCCCAAAAAAATCCTAGAACAGGAAGAACATGGCTTATCTCTCCCTTGATGAAGTATATTTTTGTGTCTTTCAGAACTGATTTAAAATTTTCCTTGCAAAGGATTTGAATATTTCCTATTAAGTACTTCAAACAGTTATTAATGCTGCAAAATCACCAAAACTTTGTAGTATAAAACAACCATGTTGTTATACTCATAGATTCTATGCATCAGGAATTCGGAAAAAAAAGAATGGTGACAGCTTGCTCCATTTTCCATGACATCAACTGAAAAGAATCAAAGGCTGAGGTATCTCAATTGCTAGGGACAGGAATCATCGGGAGGCATCTTCATTCACAAATCTAGTAGTTGAGTCTGACTGTTGTCAGGAATCTCAGCTGGGGCTGTCACCTGGAAACCTATATATGGCCTCCCTATGTCATCTGGGCTGACTCATGGCATGGTGGCCTTGGATATCTTACATGGTGCTCAGGGCTCCAAAGGCAAGTGTCTCAAGGGAACCAGATGGAAACTGTATCACCTTTGATAATCTATCTTTAGAAGTCATATAATATCACTTCTACCACAGTCACAAGCCCATCTAGTTTCAGGCAGAGGGACATGGATTCTACCTCTTTTGATAAGAGGAGTGTCTAAGTCATATTTTAAGAATATGTGGGATGAAAGATATTGCTGAAGTCATGTTTTGAAAATACAATGAGCCAGAGGATTTTTCTTTAACATTTTTTTCTGTTGCCTTTATAGATTGGGCCTTTTCTTTCATTTTATACCCTAACTGGGTGTTTATTAATGAATGTTACTGATTTCTGTATATGACTTCTATACCCTACAACCTTATTGATTTCTGTCGCTTTTTTTTTGTGTGCTTGATTCTTTTGGGTAATTAGTTATACAATCAGATAATCAGCAAAAACAGTTTTATCACTTTTGTTCCAATTTTTGAGATTTTTTTTACTCTAAACTTTTACTCTTGCAAATTGTGTTGGCTTTGAGCCAGTATAATGTTAAATGTAATGGTGACTGTGGATATCCTTGTCTTTTTCCTGACTGTAGAAGAAATGTCTCTTTGTTTCCATTAATTAAAATGCTACAATTGAAAAGATCATATTTTCTCCACAGTCTCCTTTTTTTTTTTTTTTTTTTAATAATTCTCCATTTACTGGTTCAGGTCCTTTTTATTAATTAATTAATTTATTTTTGGCTGTGTTGGGTCTTCGTTTCTGTGCGAGGGCTTTCTCTAGTTGTGGCAAGCGCGGACCACTCTTCATCGTGGTGCGCGGGCCTCTCACTATCGCGGCCTCTCTTGTTGCAGAGCACAGGCTCCAGATGCGCAGGCTCAGTAGTTGTGGCTCACGGGCCTAGTTGCTCCATGGCATGTGGGATCTTCCCAGACCAGGGCTCGAACCCGTGTCCCCTGCATTGGCAGGTGGATTCTCAACCACTGTGCCACCAGGGAAGCCCATCTCCTCCTTTTTTAAAGTTGTGCTATGGTATTTGATATATAGGTAATCATTACTTCACATTTTCATTTTGAATCACAATCCTAACTATTATAAAGTGTCTCTTTCTTTCTTCCTCCCTTCCTTCCTTCCTTCCTTCCTCCCTCCCTCTTTTCTTTCTTTCTTTTCTTTCTTTCTTTCTTTCTTTCTGTCTCTCTCCCTCTCTCTCTCCTCTCTCTCTCTCTTTCTTCACTTTTTGGTCTTATTTCTACCTGATCTGATATTAAGATCATCAACCCTGATTTTCTTTTATGGCTTATATTTTCTTTCCTTAAACACCTTGTAGGTGTTCCTCCACTGTCTTCTGGCATTAAAAGATACAGTTTGAAAAGTCTGATACTGTCTTAGCCTGTTTGGGCTGCTATAAAAAAAACACCAGAGACTGGAGTAGCCTGTAAATAACAGAAATTTATTTCTCAAAGTTCTGAAGACTGGAAATCTAAGATCAGGGTGCCAGCATGGTTGAGTGAGGGCCCTCTACTGGATTGCAGACTTCCTTGTTGTATCCTCCCATGAAGAAGAGGCTAGAAATCTCTCTAGAGCTGCTCTTATAAGGTCATTAATTTCATCTGTGAGGGCTCTGTCCTCATGACCTAATCACCGCAAAGGTCCCACCTCCTAATATGATAGTATACTGGACGTTAGGATTTAACATATGAGTTTTCAGGGAGACACAAACATTTAGCCCAGAGCAGATACTAATCTTATTTTTTTCCTTTATAAGAGGGTTGATGTTTTTGTCTATCCAATGAAATTTTCTTTGCCTTTAAAGCCCAATATATTTATTAGGCTGTGTCTGGAGGCCAGTTTTTCTTGGTACACAGGTTCAATATATAGATTCACATCTTTTAGTTCAAACAATTTTTTAAAATATGTTTTAAAGTATTAATTCTCTCATTGTTTTTCTTCCTTGGAAGCTTCAGCTATGCACATACAAAATTTCCTTTACCTGTCTTCTATATCCATCATTTAAGATTTATTTGTTTCCATTTCATTTGTTTGTTTTCCTTACCTCTATTTGTCAGACCCTTTACTAAACTTTCCATGTCACCATTTTCTTTCATTTTTGAAAGAACTTTGTCCTTTTCTTTTCCTGAGTTCTGTCAATTCCTTTTTTCCTTTTCTGGTTTTCTAGCCATTACCTCTTATAGTCTGACTGTTATTCCAGAACTCTTGTACTTCTGCTTTGTAATCTTTCCTTATAGGTGCAAATAATTCAGTGTTATTTAAAAATTCTTATTGGAATATTGGATTATAATTATTTGCTATATAGTACAGAAGTATTTTAGTAATGTTGCTTTGTATTGGAAAATTTCTGTATAATTTTTCACGTTTTTTCTTACACTATTTTCCTATTTTTTGGTTTTTTGGTTGTCATATATAGATTAGAGCAAAATGTTCCTGGATGTGAGTATGGAATGGAATGGGGTGAGAGCAGGAATAGCTTCCCTGATTCACAACTCCCACTAGAATGGTATGGACACTGGTATAATATGGAAACTGATCAGTAAGAATAGATATTTCAGGGGGAATTCCCTGGCAGTCCAGTGGTTAGGACACAGCACTTTCACTGCTGTGGGCCCGGGTTCAATCCTTGGTCGAGGAACTAAGATAAAAAAAAAAAAAAAAAGATACCTCAGCCAACCATTTCATTTTATAAAATAAAATAAAAAATGTTCAGGAGTGAGTTTATATTGAAAATCAGCCCTGGCCTCAAAAATCTTTCCTTATAGTGTGCTACTTCTATGTCGGCATCCTTCCTTTGCCACTTGGAATCTAAGTTGGCTCTGGAGGGCTTCTTCCTCCAGCCCTGTATCTCCTCAGCTTATTCTCTCAGCTGCTGTTACTGAGGGACACAGGTCTTGTCCTTTGTAATCCACTCACTTTTAGAAAGTAGATTATTACTGATGTTTTCTAAATACACTCTCCTCTGCACTCATCTCTGGGCAATTTCAAGTCTTCCTTCTGTCCCCAGTGCTCATGTCCAAATGTCTTTCAATGCTGTGTTCAGAGCACTTGCGTACAGTTTGGGACCCTCACCTTTTGGAGAATAGATATGTATTTTGCTGTTGGTTTCTGGGATGGGCCTCTGCAGTGTCAGCACTCTCCAATCTTCCCAACTACTGAATCATGGCTGCGCTGGGGCCTTCCTGCCTGGCTCTGCTGGTCTCAGTTGCTTTTGGCAGCATGCACACATAATTTGAAATTTATGGGCTTTCTCTATCTCCTATTTTTAAGTGAAACTGGAGCTTGTGATTTTTTTGTTCTTTTTCTTTTCATTGTCTTGTTGCTCTATTTCCAAGAGAAGCAGAAAGATTCAGAATTGGGCTGCCACCATACTCTTCCAGAATCATAATTAATATAATTATTTTTGTCATAGTGAAGATATGAAGGATATTCTCACTTAAGTCAGGTAAAGAATGGACTTTTCATGTGGAAATATGAGATTCTCTACAAGACGGATTCCTGGGCAAAATATATTCCCCACTGGTGACTTTTCAAGATGTGCTCTGAACATAATTGAGAGAGTGCAGCTCGATAAACTTATTAGGTAAGCAAATCTATGCAGAGAGTCTGTTACTCCCTGAGAAATAAAACTGGGTAGAGGAAAAAGATTCAGATTTACATGTTACAAAAATGCTGTTCTTTATTTTAATCGACAGAATTGAATTAGACTCCAGCATCAGCATGCATTTCCCATTGTTTTCTTTTTATATTAACTACAGGAGACTCATTAGAATTTCATGGATGTAATTGTTTCTGGGTTACATCCTCAATTAATGACTGTAATTGAAAGATCGGATAGGATTTGGATAACGTGACTGTAATTTAAGCGTAAGACAGACGTCTGGGCCTCTATTTACAATGCATTTGTTATTTTTTTTCTTCTACTGTGGAGGAGTATTTACGAGAGGCAGAAATAAATGCATTTCAAACAGCAATGTCTCAATCAAAACAATGTACATATTGTGTGCTGGGTACTGTTTTCCCGGGCTGTTTTGTGACTCTGCCGGCCTCAGCAGGATGCATGTGCATAAAAAGAGCTTGTGCGCTCAGATCTTCTGGGAGGACTTGGGGGAGGAGAACAAGCTTCAACAAACGGGAGGTGGAAGAGAAGGCTATCTCTGTCTTTCTTTATGTTCTGTTACAACACTGTTCAAAACCCAGCATCTCAGCCTGCACTTGCCAAGGATTCCCTAATCAGTTTTAGATTATGTCATGGGGAAAGAAAAAAGGACCACCCTCAAGCTCCTAATTATGGCTCTTCTCCGCTTTCCTCTCCTTATATTTTCCCCCAGAAGTAGATATTAACCTTATTAGCTTTTTTGAGCAGTGCATCACTGATTATCTATACACAGGCTTTGAGGCAGCTGCGAGGGGCAGCTGAACAATTACCCAGGGTTAGCCGGATTTGCTCCAGACTCTGGAAACACAGGAGTCTATAGACCAAAGCTCTTGGGTTCAAGGATGTCTGCTATTTCTTCATCCAAGGTCAAATGTGGACTGTGTAGCTCATTATGTGTCTTTTTCAATACTAATGACCTTCTTTCTCTTGTGGATCTTTTGATCTGGACGGAATGGCAAAGACAGTATCAGGATTGAAGATGTGATAGATGAAATGGAGAGGCCAAGATGTGTGGCTGGGCTAAACCACCATGGAAAGAAAAAAGAAAGTGGGACAATGAACAGTAGGAATACAGAGTTAGGAAACAGAGAAGATGGGAAGGGAGGGGCCCCTGATTCAGAGATGATTTATCAACAATGATAATAACTTGACACCTATGGTACCTCTTGTTGTGGCTCTCATGCTCATATTGTGAGCTGAGGAGTACTTCCTAATATGTCATCTCTGCTTCAGAAACACAAAGGTGGGTGCTTGCTAGAAAGCAGATTATCAGACCCTACCACAGTCCTATAGGAATCAGAATTGCTGGGTATGGTTCCAGGATACTTCATCTTTCCAAGATCCTAGGTGATTCTGATAGACGTTGGAGTTGAGAGCAACTGGGGAGGAGGCAGTGGAAAGCAGAAGGAATGACATGATGGTGACGGGCCGGAGAAGGTGGCTGGGAGGGTGAGAACTGAGAGCAGACTCAACAGGCACATATTCAGCCCTTACAGAAGGGGGGCTGGTAATCAGAGGAGTTCAGTGTCTTCCTGTAAGTTATGCACCTGATAAGTGGCAGAGCCATAGTTTATACTTCTAAGTCCAAGGCTCTTTCTTTGTACAAAACCTAAGTCGATAGGGTTAGGAAAGTGTTAGAATTTGGATGGCAGGTTACGGGAAGAAAGCAACATGTCTTGGATCTAGGTCTCAAATTTATCTGTTGAGATAGGGACAATTTCAGGAAAATAGTGTGGAGGCAAAATATGTTCTATTTTGTTTAACCTCATATTCTAAACTCTTTTTTTTTTTTGCATCTTTCATGAATATTTTGGGGCATGGTTGTATATTAGATGTAAAGTTACACACTCAACTTACTCTTTTGTTAAATTGATGGCTTTTAAAATTTAGCATGGTTCTAACTCATAATATTGTAAAACCATCATTTGATATATTAATTAAGGTGTTTTAGTACGTATTAGCAAATACCCAACTAATAACTTCTTTAAAACTCTATCTGTATAGTATTTAAAATCACCTTGCCAGCAGTACTACACAGAACTTTGGATGTAATGAATTTATCAATTTTATCTTCTGCTCCAGACAGATGCCTCTTTCCATTGCCTTCCTGAGCCTTGCCGTCTTTCATGTCTGCATCATCTCAAATCATCATGTTTACCAGATCGGCTTGTTCAGCACTGCTTTCCCAGTGGCACAGCCTGGGTCACCCTCTCTCTTCAGTATCTTTTCTTGTCCCGCTCCACATTTTGCCACTGAGCTGCTCCTCCAGCTTTCATTTCTGGCTGAACTTTACCCATGGAATTTGGATCTCTCTGCCTAGTGGTCATAACAAGCTCCCCTCCCTATTCATCTATTGAATGTGGCCATCTTTATGAATAGTCTTCAATCATAATGCCCCTTATTGACATGGTGTCAGTAAAATGTTTGATTAATAAATAAATTAATAAATGATTTCAGACCACTAAGTAATTAGATGGCTTTTAAGTGCCCAAATGACAGGCATTAAAAATGAACAAATAAATATAATACCAATACTGATTTCCTCTATGAAGAAAGTAAAACAGAGTAAAGTATTAGAGAGAGAAAGAGAGACAAGAAGGTTTTTACTCTCTATGTGGGATGGATAGGGAAGATCTTCTTGAGAGAGGAAGACTTGAATAATGAGAAAATGTTCATTTAATGGTAGAAAAGAGTGTACAAAGGAGAGGTGTGCAAAGGCCCTGAGATGGGGATGAATTTGAAGCTCCGGTGGGAACAGAGAATAAGCCCTCATAGAGCAATAATAGGAGAGATTAGAGAGGTAGGCAAAGGGAAGATTCTACTGACTTTTCTAGACCACAGCCAGGAGTATGATGTATATTCTAAGTGGAATGGAAGCCACTGGAGGGGGTTCCCAAGGGAGGACCCTGATCTAGCCTCCCCATCCAGGTTCTGGGGAGACTGAACCTCTTCAGAGAAGCATTCTAGACATTTAAGCTAACCTAGTCCTTCTTTCTACAGTTGTAAAATAGACATAGTCATTCTCTGATGATTGTCTTTTGTATTAGGGTTCTCCAGAGAAACAGAACCAACAGGATGTGTGTGTGTGTGGGGAGAGAGAGAGAGATTTATTTTCAGGAATTGGCTCAGGTTATTATGGAGGCTCACAAGTCTAAAATCTGCAGGGTGGGCTGTTAGTCTGGAGACCCCCAGAGTAGCCTAACCTACAGTTCAAGTCCAAAGGCCATCTGCTGCAGAATTCCCTCTTACTTGGGGGAGGTCAGTATTTTGTTCTATTCAGGTCATCAACTGATTGAATGAAGTCCACCCACATTCGGGAGGGCAGTCTGCTTTATTCAAAGTCCTCTAGCTTAAATGTTAATCTCATTCAAGAAATCCTCAGAGAAACAGCCAGAATAACATTTGGCTACATATCTGGACACTATGGCCCAGTCAGATTGTTACCTAAAATTAACCATCATGCTATGCTTTTCTTATAGGACAAGACAAAGGAAGAAACATTTTCCATTTTAAGAAGTAGTTCTGTATTTCATCACAGGTGGATTTGCATGTATACATTTTTGGTGTTGCAGTAAATCAGCAACCATAGAATTAACAATCTCCTTCCAATAATGGTCATATTTATTAAAGGCTTTTCTGAAATAAATGTTAAAAGTATAGTAATCAGACTGGAAGAGTGAAATAAAGAACAAAAGAACATAGACTAGGTCAGGATAAGAAGAACAGAAAGGAAAAGATTCATAGGAATTTACTGATGAGATTCCTTAGTAAAAGAGAGTAGAGACAGCTAGTAGGAACCTAAGTTTTGTTGATGCAGAATGGGATGATGAATATTTTTTTTCCAAGAGAAGCACTTCATGCAAATGAATAATGGAGGTTAGCCTTATCAGCATGCTGGAAGCTTCCAATTATTCAAATTATGCAAAGCCATCAAATATGTGAAAATCAAAACAGAAAGAACCATTAATTCCCATTCTGTCCCCTAGCCTTCTAGGGTTTTACCCACATTTGTGATAGAAAGATACTTCAACCTTGAAATTAAACAGAGAACACAGTGTGGTGATTTAGTTACACATTCACTATTTAATTGTTTTAAAGGTGATCTAGGCAAATGTACAACATTGAAGTATGCATGTTTTTAGTGTGCAGTCCAATTCAATTCATGTCTTGCATGATGGATTTGGAGTTTCAGATCATTCTAGTTAATAGAAAATGTGTTAATTAAGATCAGTTTAATAATGGTGTTTTTGGAGAATTAAAAAATGTTTAATTCAAGCACCACATTTCCATACTGGAAAGCTACAGTGCTTTGAAAATGAATACATTGGATATGAAATATGTCCTTCACAAATCATCCTTCAAAAATTGGATTTCTGTATTTTCTAAGTTTGAATCCATCTGTCAATCCACAAAGGACCCCTCCCTTTCCTCTCTCCCAGCCGTCCCCTTCCTCTCCATACACCTGTGACATCAATAGCTTAAGACAGTGGCTGCCAGCTAGAGTCCTGGAGACCCACTGGGGAGAGAGGGCCCAGAAAATGTTGGCTTTTTGTTGAACTGGAGAAGAAATTCACAGCATAAGGGTCCCTCTGTTAGTTCCCATTGAGCTGAGTCCCAATTATAATGTGGCCACAGGGACCCCTTCCTGTGTGTCCTAACAATATCTCTTTTAAAGATGTCAGGAAAATGGCCTAATGGTAAGTTCCATCAGAAAAGAAATATTAGACTAAGGGGATCTGATAGTCTGGAAAATCCACTGCCACTAGCAAGCATTTATGTTCTGGGGCGAGCTACCAATCTTGTTGTGCTGATATTGTTTCATCTGTAAAATGGATACAACTATTGTTTATTGAGGTTGTACTATGTGCTATGTACTTTCATACTTAATCTCTCTTAATCTTCATGATAACATTATGAAGTAGGCATGATTATACACTTACTCATCCCTCTGTAGAAGAGACAACTGATGCTTAGAGATGTCAGGTATTGACCAAGATTGCACAAGCATGGAGAAAAGATTTGAAAGCAAGCCCTCCTCAGTGCTTGATCTTAATTATCGCACTGATTTCCAGTATGCTACTTAGCACCTACCTCATAGTGTTGTTTCTGGGATGAATTTATTTAATGCATGTAAAACACATAGCACAAATACCTGAAAATAAAAGGTAGCTTCAGCATCCGGATACAACAGCAGCAACAACAAAGTCTTCTTAGGTAATCTTTTTACTAATCCCCTTCCAACATTCCCCTCACCTTTCTTCAGTGCTAATGAATTCAGAGACAGTACCATCTAATGGGTATCTGTTCATGTAATCAAGACGTTTTCATTATTCCCTAATTATTTTATGAAGACTATGTTTCTCTACAGTTCTGTTGTTTTATGTAGGGAGAGTCAAGGAGCAACAGGCTCTTGGTTAGAAGATCAGCATGGATTCTTAGCTCTTCCACTGGACTTCGAGGAAAAAAATCTAAGTTCAGTTTTCTTATTTCTGAAAAGGGAACAATGATACCTGTTCTTTGCCTCTGTCAGCTCTAGAATAAAATTCAAATTAAAGCAAGCATAAGAAAGGCTTTATAAATGCCAATGTGCCATAGAAATATAAGGGTGTTAGCAAGGGTTATGACATCTTCTGCTTCCCTTTCATTCATCCATTTTTATGTGTCTATCAACATAAAAAGCAATAATTTTTGACTTGCAAATTTTACTGTTAGACTGAACTGCTGAATGATACAATCAAAGGAGGATGCATTCACATTTTATTTTTATGTGAATAAATTAAGGACAATTGTTTTTCCCTTTTACTTTTTTTCCCCCCTTGTGGCAAATGAGCTCATCTGTTGATATTTAGACCAAAGATTCAAATTTCTTTCTGGAAAGTATTTAGGCTATAAAAGCTCATGTGAGCTAATCAACCTGTGTGAGGTTGGTTGGTTTGTTTCAGACGGTGTTAGAGGTTGGCCCCCCTGAAGAAGACTTTGACGCAGAGATTTGAATATAAGAAGGCTATTAGGAAACACTCTTGGGTTCAAAACCTGGGGTGAAAGAGAAGGAAATAGGATTGGGCAAAGGGAAAAGGTTACTTTAATCAAACTCAGAAAAGGTCTCAGCTGACTCCGTGGGTAACTCTAATATGGGATGATCCTTCAGAGTTGCCCTGAACTGGGGAGGAGGGACTGAATCTTTGTACTCTCACAACAGCCAATCTTGGATGCAAGGCTTCCCCATGGAAGATGACATGGCTTAAGGTGAGTTGGCTTTCTTCAGACAAAAGCAATTCCCAGAAGAGACTGACAGCCAGGAGCACTTGCAGCTGCTGGGGGATCATGCCCTTTAGTTCTGAAAGGGACCCTGTGTAGCATATTACAGTATCTAATACAGATAGCAATGTACCCGCTTTACCAGATCTACTGATGATTCTCATCAACATCCTCCTGGTGAATTATCGTGCAGACTCAGGTAAGTCATTACCTTATGAGTATTTCTACCTAAGTTTAGACAGAAAATAATTCTTATTATATTATGCTGAGCCTTATATTAAGCTGAAATCTGACACCAGATTCTTTAATCCTTGAAAAGAGAAGATTCTGAGGGAACTCTACTAAAGGGCTCGACTTAGCATTGGAACAAAGTGAGAATAGTACAATATTTGGAGTTCATAAATGTTTGCTGGAGGAATAAAATGTTGGGTGAAATGGAGAATTTATGTAGCTAATGGCTATAGCATCAATCTTTACTCACAGTCACAGTTTTCAGCCCCTGAGTAAGAATAATGCCTAATACTTTTTGAATATTCATTACATACTGGATACTGTTGTAAGTTCATTACATAAGTTAACTATATTAATATCATAATAACCCTATGGGATGGGCATTATAACCACATTTTACAAACGAGAAAACAGGCTCAGAGAGATTAAAGTGTATATCTAAAGTCACATGACTAGTAAATACTGAAAACCAGAACACTCTTACATCTCATAAAGGGAATGATAGTTAAAGGAAATTTGCATCTCACATTTTAATCCTTACTCTTTTTCCTAACCTTTTCTTTTTCTCTTTGCCATATGCATTAGTTTCCTAGGGCTTCCCTAACAATGTAGCACAACTTGTGTGGCTTAAAACAACAGAAATTTATTCTCTCACTCTTCTGGAGGCCAGAAGTCTAAATTCAAGGTATTGGCAAAGTTGGGTTTTTTCTAGAGAGTTCTGAGGGAAAGTCTGTTCCAAGCTCTTAGCTTCTGATGTTACCAACAATCCTTTGTGTGAAGACATACCACTCCAGTCTCTGTCTCCATCATCACATGGTATTCTACCTTTGTGTCTGTCCCTAATTGAATTAAGGCCACCTTAATAAAGAATGACCTAATCTTAATTACATCAGCAAAGGCATTGCTTCCAAATGAGATCACATTCACAGGTACCAGGGGTTGAATTCAACATATCTTTTTGGGGAATGCAATTCAACCCATAACACCACATAATTGTCAAGAAGATTAATTCTCAGAGAACACAATAATTCAACCAATGAATATTTCTTATGTGCCTAGAATGTGTCTGGTATCATGCTAGCCACTGAAGGGAGAGTGATTAACAAGCAAACTCTCTACCATTCAGTCAAAATATTTATTAAGCATCTATTATTTATCAGGCACAGGTCCAAGAAGAGAGAATACAGTAATTAACAGGATTAAGTCTCTATTCTTAAGGAGTTCATCTTCAAGTGAGATGAGATAGACAATAAACATATTAACAAATATGATCATTTATGATACCAAAATGTGTTATGAAAAAATTAAAGTAGGAAAATATGAGGAAGAGTGACTGGGGAAGGGTGGGCAACTGTATCTAAAGAGTCAAGGAAGATCTCCCTGGGAGGGTAACGTCTGAGTTGAGAGCTGAGTGACTAGAAGAAAGTGGCCATGCAAAGATCTTGGAGCAGAGAATCCAAGCAGAAGAGCAGCCAAGGGTAAAGACGCTGGTTGGGAATAATGTAGAATGCCCAAGAAAGAAAAGGAAAGCCATTTCTCTGAAGTGTATGAACTAGGGAAAAATGAAAAGAAACATGTTAGAGAAGTAAGTGGGTAAGGGGTTTGGCTTTTATCATCCTTTTCATAGGAAGTTACCTAGGGGCTTATTCAGGACAATATCTTAAATATAAGTTTTAGAAACAAAGCTCTGGCTGCATTCTGTAGGGTAGACTATAGAGGGATAAGAACAGAATCAGGAAGACCACTTAGGTGGCTACTAGATGAATCCAAACAAAAGATGGGAGGACCCTGGAGTAGGGTTGTAGCAGTGAAGTTGGTGAGAAAGAGTTTGAACAGAGATATATTTTACAACTAGAGAGGGTGGACCCTTCTCATGAATTAGATGCAGGGTCTGAATAAAAACATAAATCAGGGCTTCCCTGGTGGCACAGTGGTTGAGAATCTGCCTGCCAATGCAGGGGACACGGGTTCGAGCCCTGGTCTGGGAAGATCCCACATGCCACGGAGCAACTAGGCCCGTGAGCCACAATTACTGAGCCTGCGCGTCTGGAGCCTGCGCTCTGCAACAAGAGAGGCCGCAATAATGAGAGGCCCGCACACCGCGATGAAGAGTGGCCCCCACTTGCCGCAACTAGAGAAAGCCCTCACACAGAAACGAAGACCCAACACAGCCATAAATAAATAAATAAATAAAAATTTAAAAAAACATAAATCAAGGATGATACCTCTTCATCAAAAAGCTTATGATATAATCGGTGGCATCACAGAGAGGGATAATTTTAATTCGTTGTGATAATTGCAAGAATAAGCCCAGATGGAATTCCCAAAATCATCTGGGAAAACTTGAAGGGAAGCTAGAGTTCCCTCAAGAGTTGTGGGGATGTATCTTTCATAGCTGATGTTTTGTCCTATTCTCATTTCAAAGGCTGGCTTGCCTTTGAGAAACAGGTTACAGATGGTTTTCTGCACAGGGAGAACCCATATCAGAACACTATGTTTTGATGAAGACTTCCGTTTCATGTCTCCTGAAATGTAAGTGAGTGTGTTTTACAGTATTGGGGAGCCATTTGATGAGTTGAGGGAGGGCTGGAACCAGAACATGAGATTGACCCTAGCTGTCTCTCTCTGACTCTAGGGGAACAAGACTTAAGGCAGTGGGGTGTTGTTCTTGAAAAGAACCTCATGTGAGAACATAATGGGCAGACATATAATTTATTTAAGGCCAGTCTCTCAAGATACTGTGGGTCTTTAGCCAGCACAGTTCCTCTCAAATGTATAATGGGCTCCCTCAGGGAGCACAAGAACTCAGAGTGGAATTGGCATGACTTCATAAGCTCCCAAATCCCATTTCCCTAGACAGCATCATCCGTATCAGTATAAAACAAAACTATCAGTAGCATAACCTTAATAATTACAATTGGTGTGTATTAATTACATTAAGAGAGAAATATACTATTGCCAAACGGGTACAGAACTTCCTATATAATACCTAAGCAGGTTGTAACTTTACACATACACTGCTTTGTGCTTACCTCACTTTATCTTTCCAATATTGAAGTTTAGTTTGACATTGCCCCAGGCTGTTAGCTTATCTTGCTGCTCATCTAGGCTTCTGACCACTCATTTATGGGTTGTTTCTCTTGAGGATCTATCCCTTTACTGTATCTTCCCCACCATTGACCATCCTGTTGATTTGCTGCTGGGGTTCTATTTATTTCACCCCATCTGCATGGTAAGCTATTCCAATGTACATTTGTTAGTCTCTGATTTAGTGGGTGGTTTCTGTGATATATTTGTCTGAAAATATGTTAAGTCTTTCAAACAAGCCGTGATCTCTTAGAACTCTGCTTGAAATACCAATCATTACTACCATTTGGAATAGTAAGTTAACCTCACTATTGTGTGCTTTTCTATAAACACAGAACTTCTAAATAAAATATTCAGTGTAAATACTGACTAAAGTAAACTGTAAAGGAAATGTCTAAGAAAAAAAGATAAACTGGAGCAAGATTTAAGCAATTACAACTGGGTAAGCACCGATTAAAGCATTTACTCGACTCTCAACCATGTATATGTATTTGCATATATATCCACATATATGCATGTATATAAAATCAAACTTCTGATATTCTCTCAGAATTAATTTCTATATCCTGACTTTTACTCTTTAGGTTCATAAATCTTTCAGTGTTGTGCTAGAAGCTAGTGTTATTTGAAAGCTTAATGCATATCTACTTTGGGCAGGCTTTTGTATAGATACTCAATCCTTAATTGAGTAAAAAGTAGTTAGCAATTTCACTATCTTAGTTCTTTCATTAAGCTTTTCAACTGATTACCTAAGGCCATCCTATTTTCATTTGATAAGGGAAACAAAACCAAATCTTTTTGTATCATTTTCTTCTAAGGCATACTGAGAAAAGGAAATTAATATGTATTGATTCTCCTTTCTTTTCTTAGGACTGATTTAAGAAAACTCTGTGAATTCTCATATTTGCCCATTTTGCTAATTTCTGCTTTTACACTCTACTTCTGAAAAATGGTCATTGACTTTTCTATTACATGCTTAAACTGCTGCCACTTAATTTTAAAGATGCTGAACTCTGCTGCCATGAAAGTTTTAACACATCCTGAGCAAATCACACTGCAACTATTTTAAGTGAAACCAGAGAATGGCTTACCCCAAAACAGTAACTAGTTTTCCCGGTGGAGATAATTATTCCTTTCAGTATAGTTCAGAATAAAAATCAAGACCATCAGTTTAGAGTATAAATAGAAATATACTCTAGGTTCTCTAGGTTGTCTTAAGCCTTGGTGAGTGCAAGAATGAAAAAACAATCAAAATTAAGTGAAAAGAAATTCTAGGCAATAGATTTTTTTAAGATGTGATAAGAAAAAACCTAAAAGCCCACTCTGAGACCTTACAATTTCTAAAAGTGAAAGGAATGTCAAAACAGCATGTATAGGAATTTTTAAAAAATCTGAATACTCAAGACTTACCTCTGTGAAACAGCTACTGACTTGTAGAATCTTGGAGGTGATGGTAGCCAATCAGAATAACCAGATTTTTGTCAAATATCAGATTCCAACATTAAATACACAGTCAAAATCAAAATCAGGCATCAGCCTGCATGCCCCACATCTTTCCTGAAAAACAAAAGATATGAACAGAAAGGATGACAACATGTTACCATGGGGAGGTCATCCAAAGAAATCATAACTAATTAAGCAAACACCATTAAAAATAAATTATTGTATTGTCACTGTGAACTTTCCTGTTATATTAGCTCCTAGATATTTTATTATTTCTAATCTCTTTCTGCAGGTACTGATGCTTTTTGATAGCGAGTGAGAGCAAACCAAGAAAAAATGCACATTGTGCATTAAGTCAGCTCGTAAGTCTTTCAAGAACGTTACTTGAGAAATGTTGATTTCCACATTGCTATACCCTTTGGCACGCTGCGATGTATTAACTGGTGAGTAGTACATAAAATAAAACATCAACATTCTAAGTTTCATATTCATGACAGCTAATGAGGATTAACATAGTGGTCTTTTTTATAGATATAGGTTTTGGAAAATGTCTCTCTATATATCATTAGTGTATAATGGCATCATTTAGAAATTTAGAGAAAAACATAGCAATTTTATCTTAATTAAAATATTCTTCTGAAGGGATTCACTTTCAAGTAATTCAATGTTCCTGAGTGCTGGTGACATTATCTTTCCAATAATAATTAGACAAAAATGCAATCATTGTATCATGGAAAAATTTATTGCAAGTTGCATATACAATCATTTCCCTCTGTTGCAGATTTTATCTTTCCTTTGGAATTACTCTGAGGTGAACCATTACGAATGATTATTGAGGGATATAATTAAAGTTGTGCTGCCTTCTGATGTTTGGGGGCATTAAATACCCCTGGTTCTTTTGATGTTCTTTGTAACTTGTATTTCTTTCAAAACTTAGGTAGCTTAATTTATATGACTAGGTGACAGTGTACTTCTTATATGTCACAGAAAACTGATGCAAAGATGAGAATATATGGCTCATCATGATGATATTCAGGTATAAAGAAGTATTAGATAAAATGTAGAGTAATTGGGGAAAAGATTTATGTCTTGTGCCAGTCATATGAATTTTAAAAATAGCTTTACTTTTTAACATTGAAAAAGAGAATGTTTAATATCTATTTTCTTTCTTATATTTACCTGTACCATACGTCAGTACATGTGTGCATTCACTAAACTAAATGTGGGCTTTTATTTTGTAAATCAAGAAAATAGAAGCAGTTTCTATAGAGGAATAGAGAGGAAAATGAATGGAGGGGACCAGCATAGCTTTTGTTCCTTCAAACTCTCTGCTTTTGTTATTGTTTTTGATTACTTAGTGTTAGAGAAGCTATTTTGATGAGAGATTTTGGAAATTCCTGGATAGCATATTTTGTTTTGGGATCCAGATGACAAAAGCTAGCAAAAAATTTTGGAGAAGGCAATTCTTACCACCTATACCAAACATTCTACAATGTTATGGCTTCGATAACATTGACAGGTAGGCTTCTTTGTGCAAATGTTCTTGTAAGGGGTAGCAGCAATGAAAAGGCTCTTCAAGTGACTTGTTGTGTATCATTCTTCAAAAGGAAGATCCAGAGCAGAAGCAGAACATGATGGGTATCATGTATGTACTGTAGCTGATAGCTTGGGTTGCAAACACACTTATATGTTGGGGGAATGTCCTAGAAAACATGTGGGAATCATAAAGAGCCTGGTGGTTCTGCGTGAATAAGTGAGGGCATTTTATAGGAATATTGGTTTATTGATTTTATTGTAGGTTTATTTGTACTCATCAGATAAAGTGGCTTAATATTTGGGGGTTGTACATTTTAGCCTATCTTAGTTTTAAGCTCTGGATTAAAGTCAGAATAGAGCCTAGATCCCAAAATATTGTGTTAGGATACTTTGTGTTAGCTGTCTCAATGATGTGTCATATAAAGGTTTGTTTCTCGCTCAGGGGAAATCTGATGCAGGTCAGATGTCTTCCATTTTGAGTTATGCTCCGTGGGGGCCATGATTACCATGTTCACTGCAACAGAGGGAGGGAGGGAGGGAGGGATAGAAGAGGCACCCCACTCCTGGTACCAAAATCTGTATTAGTCAGCCTTCTCCAGAGAAACAGAATCAATAGGACATAGACAGATTGATGGATTGATAGATGTCTATCTATCTATCTATCTATCTATCTATCTATCTATCTATCTATCATCTATCATCAAGAGATTTATCATAAGGAATGGCTCACATGATTATGGAGGTGAGCAGGTCCAAAGATTTGTAGGATAAATTAGCATGCTGGGACCAGGAGAGCCAATAGTTTAGTTCCAGTCCAAAGGCAGGAAAAAAAAATGATGTCACAGTTTGAAGGCAGTTAGGCAGGAAGAATTCTCTCTCACTTGGGAGAGGGCAGCCTTTTTGTTCTATTCAAGCTTTCAACTGATTAAATGAGGCCCACTCACATTAGGGAGAGCAATCTGCTTTACTCAGTCTATCTACCAATTTAAATGTTAATCTCATCCAAAACATCCTCACAGAAACACCCAGAACAATGTTTGACCAAATATCTGGGCACCTTGTGGCCTAGTCAAGTTGTCACATAAAATTAACCTCAAGTTTACACCTTGCAATTGGGTACCCATACAAATCTCCTTAAGCCATACTTAACCTTCAAATAAAGATAATACCAAGGTCATCACTCTACCTAAAATGATACAACTATCCTGTGTATAATAGAAAACTCACTAACTCCTTTCCCAGAAGAGGAGGTGAAGCTCTTGAGTAATGTTTACTCTTTTTGATATCCTGCATTTAAATACTATGATGTACAGTTAACAATACTTAAATACTATGATATAAAATCAAACAATCAACATCTTATTTTACATTATAAGGGAATAAGAAAGGGAAGAAAACAGAGACATTTGCTTAAAATTATACACACACACAAACTATCTGTTATAGTCTTAACAAAATAGGGAGGAAATACTTACGACAATTATAGTCCTTGGTGAGCCCTAAACATCTCCAGTATGATAGCTGAAGTTTGAAAAGTGAAAAGCACATACACAAGTCAAGCTTTGTACCAAACCTTGAAAGTCAAACAGACATTTGTACTTTTGGACCATATGAAGCAGTTTTAGTTGAGTATCAATTCTATGTTCTTTGCCTACGTGAAAAAAAAAATGATTTTTATGCCTCAGTTCTGGATGACTCTTCTGTTGATTTTTTTGCTTCCCACACTGATGATAGAGCCACATTGGCTATTTCCTTAGGGAATCTCAGACATTTTCACTATAGAGTCTGCATTAATCAAATATGAAGTTATCCAGGTTATTCAGTAAGAAATGAAAGTCCACAGTAGATTCTATCATCTTGTAGTCATTTTTGAGGTGTAGACAAGCCTCTTCACCAACTATTCCTCTTCTCGTAAAAGTACATTTTTGGGATTAAAAAAACAAAAAAATTGTACCACATGGACTTATTCCTCTGTTTACCCACAAAGTATGGTGCTGCTATGTCATCTTCTCATCCAAAGCATCCATCATACAGAAATAAAATTGTAAGAAACAGGTCTACTACTACCCTTAAAGACTCTTCCTTCCATGAGTCTTGCTCTCTATCCAAGACTAAGCTAAACACCAGGTATGCTTAAAGATTTCTTGTTTATCTTCCTCTCAACCAAAACACAACTATATAAGAAATTATTATTATAACTATAGTAATAATAATTCTTATTTTACTGAAAAGCCACAGTTGAGAGAAAATGGGTGAAAACCCAGAAGAAAGGAGAAAGGAAGGAGAACAATCAGGAAGCATGCTGCCAAAGGAACACAAATTAACGAGATGATTTTACTACCAATTACTCAAGTGATTTCCTAGATCTTTATTTACTTTTTTATTCTCCAGCAGTTTGATTGTAGCAGTTACCTTCTAGTTTGGCTCTCTTTACATGATACTTAAAAATTTGATAGATTTAGTCAACTAATGAGAATATTAAATTTACGTTTGTCATCACGTGACTAAAACAACAAATATTCACTGGATTAACATTTTGCTACTAAGTTCTCTTGGAATCAAGGACACATGGCTTGACCCAATTAATATACAAAACAAAGTTCTCTCTATCACAACTTATTCCAATAGATGTGTTCAGTGGGGGGTATTAAGCAAGTCACCTGGTTCTTATTTAAATAACATTCTTCAGTTAAGCAAACCCAGGGTTATACACTTTATTATAAAGACTTCTTCAGCACGTAGAAGGGTGTACAGAGTATGTATACGTCTGTGTGTTGGCATATGTATTTGTGTGTATGGATTCTGATGCAAAACAAGATTTAAAATTAATTCGAGATGGGACACAATCAAATCTCCAATTCAGTTTTGTAGTGTTCCTGATCAGCCTTTTTCTTTTTTTTTTTGACTCACAGCCTTACCTTTAGACTTTGTTCTGAAAGAATGTGGTCACTATCACTACTTTGTGACAATACAGATTTTCAGTCAACATGTTTGCAGTACGAACATTTTTTCTCATACTGTACTTATCTGCTTTGATGTTTCTGACTCTTTCCTTAGATAGGATTTCTTGTGTTATTTTCTTCTCCCAGATCAAAGAAATGTCGCAAAGCCCAGGGATTTCATATCTTAGTGTACAGAAAATTCAAGGGTATGAAGTTTAGGAAGATTTAAAAGAAACATCTGAGTAATGCAACTCTGATAGCCAGGTGTTCCTTGCAGCTTTATATCATATAGGGATGATAGAATTGAGATGAGGTCTGGGAATCACAATACATATTTTTTTGGTATAAAATACAGTTTACAAAGAACATTCACATATATCATATATATTCATATATATTTATATATATACATATAAAATATATAAATATATTCATACTTATTTACAGCAACTCTAAAGAAAGATGGAGCAGATATTATCTTAATTTTACCAACCATAAAATCAGGAGCCAAAGAATTTTTAAAAACTAATATTTTAGCAGTGGGACAATGATTAGAAACTATCTAATCTAGTGTATGTCAAACAATGCTAGTCCAAGTTTATACAGCTGGTAAGGGGTAAAACTAGGACTCTGGTATTCCCAGCCAAAGTTCTTGAGTAAGAATTGAGATTCAAAAGCTGGAGAAATCAGATATATGATGAGATCCAAAAGACTAGAGTGAGACCATAGGCAGGCAATGGAGCCAGTGGTCAGAGTGATTGAGTAATAAGACTAGAGTAGTTTGAACAGGCAGAAGACTCCTAGGTCATTATTGGAAAGTGATGGGGGGCTATGAATTGGGAGTGTGCTACGTCAATCATCATGTTGGTATAAAAGCACAGAATCAGAAGAGACAATGTTGTCTGTATAGAATTTCTGGACTGTGAAAGAAAGAACTTGGTCATCAGATTCACTAGTCAAATCAATGTTTGATCCAGACTGACTCTGAAACTCTTAAAGATAAAAATTAGTATATTTAGCATTTGTATAGAAAGAGTCACAGGCACTGCTGAATCACAGACAAGATTTAATACCAACATGGCAACAGGCATTGACAGAGTGCTGGAACACTGGTCACTCAGGTGTGGCCTTAGGGAGTTGGCTTACACAGGGTGATTCTCAGATTAACTGAGAATGTTGGACTAGGGAGGGACGGCATTAATAAAATATTTTGAGCTGTGAAGCCCTTTCTTCAAAGGATATCATGCATGATTACCTAGTCTGTAAGAGAAGCACACGTTGTTGAAGGTTGGTGGGGGACCCAGACTCCTGCTCTCTCCCACTCACCCCATAGTTAGTCCCTGAGGTACACTTCCGAATCCCTCATGATCTACAGAGCATTGTTTAAAAATCATTAGATTAGATGATTTATAATAATACTTTCACTGCTAAAAATACTAGGTGGCTGTGGTTCTAGATGCAGGCTTTTACATTTGTTAATGAAGGTAGAAGGGGTGTGTCATTGCTCTAATTTATGATGTTTGTCTATGACTTCTTGGATAAGTCTTGCAGGGAAGAAGATCCTAGCCCCCATCTGACTTTTACAGGACTCTTAAGTTAGGGGATATGACAGAGAATGAGAATTAAAGAAGCAAAAATATATGTCAAGGTTATAATTCCCACTTCCCAGGGTCAGGGGATTCATTGCCTTCTTGGGCGGGGGGGAATCAGTCCTTCCAGACAGCCTGAGGGATTGGACATTGGCAGCATAAGTAGCATCTGCTGTCACATCAGGTATGGTTTTCTGAACATGGAAAAGCTGAGTCTGAGTAGAGTGGACAGTACTGCTTCGTTTTATTCCCATTTTGGCTATTTCCTGACTTAGGGATTTCGGATGTATATCACCTGACATAGCAGTAAGCATGGTATTTAGCACGCCACTTGGAGAGTTAAGAGACTAGAATCTGTAGCCCTGGTTTGCTAATCCTTAGTTTTTTGACCTTGGGCACGTTAGGGTGTTCGGAGGAGTAAATGAGCTAAGTGGCGGTACTAACCATATAGCCAAGCAATATAAATAGCATCTATAAATGATAGGTACAACTAGCCCATCAGCAATCATAGTGGTAATATAACTTCTTCTCTGTGACTAGTCTTTTCAGCAGCAAAATTATAATAACAAAATACCTAATAAACCCTTTTCTGGGGGCTTCCCTAGTGGTGCAGTGGTTAAGAATCCACCTGCCAACACAGGGGACACAGGTTCGATCCCTGGTCCGGGAAGATCCCATATGCCACGGAGCAACTAAGGCCATGCACCACAACTACTGAGCCTGTGAGCCACAACTACTGAAGCCCGCACGCCTAGAGCCCATGCTCTACAGCAAGAGAAGCCACCACAATGAGAAGCCCGCGCACCACAACGAAGAGTAGCCCCCACTTGCCGCAACTAGAGAAAGCCTATGCGCAGCAACGAAGACCCAACGCAGCCAAAAATAAAATGAATAAAATGAATCAATCAATCAATCAATCAATCAATCCTTTTCTGGGGGGAAAGCATCTTTTATTTCTATCCAGGCAGCTTTGTGATCTTTCTAGAGGTGGAGTCACATTTTGGGGGGGATTTAGCAGCAGAGTCTCATGCGTCCTCTTAGGCCTGATCTCAAAGGGTTCTGCAGGAGTCACTTTGTCACCTATTTTTGTGTAAGTGGAATAAAGGGAACAGAGGTATGATTACTTGGTACATGCTTTAGGGACAGGTATGGGACAGCACCCTAACATTCTTAGAGACAAAATACTCTTACCTGAGGTGACAACATTTATTATCAAGGAAGTGTAGAGATCCTTCCTTTGTTGCTGGTATAATAAGCAGGTAACATCAGGCCACAGAGGACATACATTTTCATAGTGCATCAATATTTCCTTGATTTTGCTGTTACTGATAGGAGACGTATAATTGGCCTTTGCTCATTCAGGAATCCTTATCATTTGCATGATTTCAGATTTTAATAAGATATTTGATTGACAGAGGAAAACTAGACTTTGAGGGAACTACATAATAGACTATCCATAGTGTGGAATCTTAGAATATTTTCTAGCAAAATTTGATGGAATCCTTCTAAATAAGTTCAAACCAGGAAGAAACAATATTAAATAATACTAAACATTGCAATGGAGTTTGGGACACTAAGGTTGATTAGGCTATTTGTTTTGTGATGTCCCCCAGGGTTATTTTGTTGAGAGTTTGCCATTAAGTGGTCTAATTGTGTCAGTGGATGGGGGCCTTTTCAATTTGCATAATTTCCTCAGGGGACTGTAGCTGCTAATTTGGTGATTAATTATCCATATTACACATTGTTTATTTGACCATGCCTAGATTAATTTCTTTTTCCCAGCAAATCACATTTAGATATAAATTTGCATATCTTGATTACATTTTAATGCCTTGGCTATCATTGTCTCTTCCCTGGACACCTCATCAGATTATAGAAGAGTGCTCAAGCAGAGAATGATGGAATGTCTTAAATGACATTGCACATCAGTGGACAGATAATGCACATGACTTATTTTTAATGAAGAATGTGTTCTTTCATAATCAAGTGAGTTATGACATCTAATGTACAATACATTTTGTTTTTACCATTTCCATTTTACCATTATCAACCAATTAAAAAAAGTCTTAATTAACATTTTGAATATTGCTATATGTTTGTTTCTCTCTTTTTATGTCAAAATATTTTATTTCTATTCATTTGTAATCTTATATTTTGCTGTCAATTACTTGCAAGCTGGGTTAATATTTAAGTTCTCTAATTAGTTAATCTCCTACCTAATTTTTTCCAAGATTTAAAACCACCAGGATTCTGGTGGCACTACACCATAGGTTTCTTGTAGTCAAGGACTATGCCTCAATTCGTCTTTTAATTTATCTAATAGAGTGTCTTTACTGTTATCATTATTGCAAAAATATATAATAATTAATATTTATAGCTACACATTTTTGAGCACTATCTGGGTTCCATATAGTGTTAAGAGCTTTACTTGCATCACCTCCTTTAGTTGTCAAACCATCTTATGAGAAAAGTATTATTTTCCTTGCTTTACAGTGAGACAATGAGTTTTAGAGACAGACAGAAAGGAATTTGTTCAAGGTAAGATAACTAGGAAATCATGTAGCTAAAATTAGAAACTGTCTTCCTTCCTCCCTGCCTCCCTCCTTCCCCTTCTTTCTTTGCACCATCTCTTCACAAAGTCATGACCATGTATCACAACCAATCTCTTACTATCAATAGTCTCTTATTTAACATTTGTCTACCATTTTTACTCTACATCTTTAAAAAATGTTGGTTTATTTCTCAAATATCTTTTAACCATTCTCAGGCTGCAACCTGTTAGTCTCCCAAATATTCTTACCATTTATATTGGCTTCTACTCACCCTACAGGCATCCTAAGGCTCAGTTTCCCTACATCAACTCTGTGAATCCTTATTTTCCAGCACCCAGAGCTAACCAGCAGAGCTGAGGGTGTCACAGAACTCTGGTATATCCTGTATGATTATCTTAGTTTGTAACTTTACCTAAGCTTCATCGCTACTTAGAAATTTTTGTATACTCCTTGCTGCAAGAGTCACATGGCTATTTTAATTATCTTACAACTTCTTTATGCCGTTTGTGTGGCATTTAGTATATTCTGCTTTATGTTGTATATATGTGTTTGTGTGTGTGTGTGTATGTGTGTAGTTCTAGACCGTACTTCTTAGAGGTCAGTCCTCATTTTTAATAAATTTTTGTAGCGCCTATTATATCTATTAAATTTTTATTTATTTATTAACAAATATTTATTGAATGAATTCTATGTGTTAGAATGCTCTAAGCATAGGGAATTCTGCAGTATCCCAAATGAGAACATTTCCTGCTCTCATGAAACTTATATTCTATCAAGAGACAGACAAAAAATATATAAAGAGATAAATAATCAAAATAATAATAGATAATAATTAAGTTACTTATCCCCTACAAGATTATTACCATTAATGACAATAAAAGTGGAAGGAATCCTTGGATAGGAGTCATGACACCTCAGGTCTAGTCACAACTTAGACATGAATTAGGTTGCATCAGTTGTTCTCTCTTGGCCTCCATGTCCTCTCCTGTAAAATGAAGGAGCCACCCTGGATAATTATAAGGCACCCCCCTTCCAGCTTACTACAGTGTGTTTCTAAGATCTATGATGTTGCTATTCATATGTAGAAGCCCCAATTGATGCATCAAAGTATGCAGAATATCTTTGAAAAGATACTGTAAATGTCTTCTGGGAAGAGTTTCATTTTAATAACTATTATGACAACAGGAACACTGTGTCTTTTATTAAATTTGTCTGTTCTCTGGTGTTGATAGTATCTTCAGAATATAAATTGCACAATATAATATAATAAAGCACAGTTTAGAATTGTTTTCATAATAGTGCATGCCATAGTACTCGGCCATAAACTAAGAACTGAAAGTACATCTTGTTCTGTAAACTCATAATTTTCAGCTGTCTAAAAACTGGGTGTAAAAAGGAAATTAATAAGAGAAAAACATTTCACAGCATGCATGCACAGGGTAAAAAAAAGATTATGATCTTTGTAGGAAAAAAAAAAGCAGAGACGTCATTTTTCTGGAATTTGATAACCTAGAAAAATGTTTGTATTTTTTAATCTTTGTTTTTGCTAATAATTATCGCTGTCACATGTGTTTATTCATTGATTCTGTAATTCTGTTAACAAGCATTGGTTTAGCAGTTACCATGTACTCAGCTCTACTTCAAGATCAGCTAATGTGCAGATTCATTAGACATTAAAAGAAAAGGTGGCTCTGGAAGCTTGGAAGTTGTGAGATTTACATTAAGGATAAGTGAATATCTTACCCAGCTGATAAACATCAGCTGAAGTTGAATACCTTTAATTTGAGTTTGGCCAACCTGTAGGATTAGCTTAAAAGTGATTTTTTTCTAGTAGCATTGTTAAATTAACTTTGGGAGATCATTCGTTAACATGGGCATATGGTAAGTAAAAGTACAGATTGGATGCAAAGCTTGTTGTGGTAATGCAGTTTTGTTAATCAACTTTCTTGCCATTGGGACCAAACTTACGGTTTTGCTTTTTGTGGATCTGGGTAATATAATAATGGCATTAATAATATTATTATTTATTGTACACTTAACATATGTCATGGGCTTTATTCTTTCATTGTATAGGCATCATTTCACCATATTCTTGGGAGAAAATGGAAAAAAAACAGCAAAGTTACTGTCTTCGAAGTGCTAATTCAGGAAGCTCATAGTTACAAGAGCATGTGATAAATGCTAAGGAGTGTATGGAAGCACGTGCTAATGGTAACCAGCCTAGCCTTAGAAGGGTTAAGTGGACAAATTTACACATTGTGCGTGGTTTATTTTTGTGGTATTTTAAAAAATTCCTATTGGAGTATAGTTGATTTACAATGCTGTGCTAATTTCAGGTGTACAGCAAAGTGAATCAGTTACACACATACATATATCCACTCTTTTATAGATTCTTTTCCCATATAGGCCATTACAGAGTATTGAGTAGAGTTCCCTGTGCTATACAGTAGGTCGTTATTAGTTATCTATTTTATATATATTAGTGTGTATATGTCAATCCCAGTCTCCCAATTTATCCCTCTCCCCCCTTACAGAGTTTTGATTGTTTAAAATCTTAGGTAGATATGACAATCTACATTATACAGATAAAGAAATTGAGGCCAGAAATGATAAGTGACTAGACCAAGATCATGCAGGTAGAAATTTTGACAGCTGAAGTTTTAACCCTTAGTTCCAAAGCACTTGCTCTATTTGCTACAGCAGAGGTTGCAATCCCTGTCTCTTTCCCAAATGCTTGCTTGCTGATGGCTGTGGGGAAGATGATTAAAGGAATGTGAGCAGAGCAATAGAAAAGCAGATAAACAATGACAACAACTACACATGAATATATACACATATACACACTATATACATAAATATATATGCAAACTAATAAATGCCCGTATTCACACATACACATACATATTCTACTTTTTTGAGTCAATGGACTCATCCTTCTGCAAAAAAATGGTATAAGAGGAAAAACTTGGCTTGTGGAGCCAAATGACAGTATTTAAATTCCATTTTCAACACATGCAAAGTGAAACTGCCTCCTTTAGAGGCTCTTGTTCCACATCTGTAAAATGACATTAATAATGATAATAATTACCATTCCCATATGTTGAATGTTACACCTTCAATAATGCACTTGTAAGCCATTGTAAATATTAAATGTTCTACATATATCAGTAGTTTATTTTAAAGGTGGTGATTTGCATGAAATTGTCAGATGCCAACGTTAATCTACCAGCCTCTCTGCTCAGAGTCCAGTCTAGGTGAATTTGAGGCAGCAGTAGATGTAATAAAGAATCACATGAATAATTACATTGCTCTTATCATGGTATTTTTGAAGATTCATTTTTATACTAACGTGGAGTCATCTGGATCAATAACATTTTTTATGTAGAAGACAAACTGTGTTGCTAGGTTCAATGGTCTCAGTTCACCTATCCAGAACTATGACACACTGATAACTCTGCCAGAAAACACGTTTGCTCCAGTTTCTACCTTTATAGACACTATTCTTCATCATCTCCCTGCCCTCTTAAAGCTGTAGTGTCCTTGGGATTAGGATATGGACTTCTTTCCTTCCCAATCTACATTCACTGCCTTGGTGATCTCATCCACTCTGATGACTTTTAATGCCATTTAGATCTTGAACATTTATTTTTTCAACACAAACTTTACCCCTGAGCTCCAAACTCATATACTCAGCAGCCTACTTGACATCTCCACTTGGATGTCAAAAACACATCTCAAATTTAACACGATCTACCCTGAACCAATGATATTAATACCATTCACTCTTACTTGTCCTTCAACTTTCTCTCATTTAACTTAACAAAATGTTATCTATTTTGTCGCTCAGATCAACAACTTTCATATAATCCTTGACCCATTTCTTACCCTCAAATGCCACATGTGGTCTATCACCATATTTGACTCTACTTGCATAATTTGACCCGTTGTAGACTCCAGGGTTGCCATCAAAACTATTGTCACCTTGCATCTGGATTAGACAAGAACCTACCTGCTGTCCTTGCTTCTACCCTTGCCCTGTTCTGTGGTCTATTCGACACAGCTGCCAAAGCAATTCTCTTAAAATGTAAGCCAGAGCACATCACTTCTTTGCTAGAAACTTTCCAATGATTTCGCATTCCACTTAAAACAAAAATCAAAGTCCTAACAACAATGTAGATGACCTTCATCATTTGCAGCACCCTCCCCCAATCTCTCCGACCTCCTCTTCTTTTGTTTCAATCTGCTCCAGCCTCACTAACTCCTTGCTGCCCCTTGAAGCCCCAGGCACCCTCTTTTGGTCCTTGGCAATCACTGTTTCCTCTGCCTAGAGTACTTTCCCCCAGATACCTGAACACAGCCTTCACCTCACTCTTGTGTTTACCAAAATACACCTCTGTGAAACATGCTCTGGTCAGTCTCCCTAAAATTACACTATGCCTATGTTTCATATTACTTTTTCCTGCTCCACATTTCCTCCTTGACAGTTATCACCATCTAATGTACTTTATATTTTACTTATTTGTCTGTGTCTTATCTACATCCCCCCTTCATGGAAAATAAGTTCCAAAAGTATTTTTGTCTGTTTTCTTTGTCACACTACCCTTAGGACTATAACAATGCCCATAATATTATAGGTGCTCATAAGTATTTATTGAATTGATGAATTAATGAATTTTGTTACACACATACACACATATCAATAACATATATGTGAGATATGTGTGTAACATATGTTACATAAAAACAAATCATACAAATGTTCCCTAAACTTGAACAATCTATATAAATATCTCAAACATCTATTCTATTTAATTGTATAGGCACAGTCTGAAGACAATTTGCATCAGAAAAAAAGCCTGTATTCATTCCTTAAATAAAGGACTATTGGGAATGTTAGAGAGAAATTAGGACAATCTGAAGGCAAAATTAGTTGGGTAAGTTTGCAGGTATCATAGAAATATGCAGGCCTAATTGGCTTAAAAATTCTCCCCAAGACTACCCTACTCAGCTGGTGGGCAAAACAAAACATCATGAAATGTTATCATTGCCACAATGTGAACCAGAATTTCAGCATAGATTATTTAGTTGTAGCTTCAAGTGCAGTTTGCTCAGTAGTCAAGAAATGCAGTAGCTCTGGTGAAAATATGGCACATTCTTTGTGTAGCAATTAAAGTCTGCATTTTTAAGTTGAAGTTAATAAAATGGATAGAGTTGCATTTTCACCCAGAAGTCGGTACCATCAGACACTGGTACTATCCTCATAAAAGGAAAACAGGAAATATTAAGTTTACCTAGAAATATATTAAAGACAATTGAATAATAGGAAGTAAGTGAGAAAGCACTTAAGAAATTTTAAAATATACATTGGAAGGTCTTATTGTTATCTAATTCTATAGTACCACGTTGTATCTAATGTATGTTTGCCCTGCCTTCTTCTTTATTATAAGGTTATAGAGGGTAAAAATCATAAAGGCAGGTAACTGGTTACTTAGTGCCCACACTTAGTCACGTAGCATATTAGAGTAGCAAGTAGGGAGCAAATAACAAGCCAGAGCTGGAATAAAATTCCAGAAGCATGGTCTTCTCAAAATTATGTGGTGGCCTGAGGATTTCCCCAGGAATCTCCATTTAGTTGCTATAAAAGCCATCTGGTAATCTTGAGATAACCAGATTTAGGGTGCCTTTCTGGAGTAATGTATTTATTCAACAAATATTTTCTGAATTTCTAGTATGTTTCTGACATTATTCCAGGTGCTGGGGATACTGAGGTGAACAAAAAATTCCTTTCCTTATGAAACATATATTACAGAGTGATGGGTAGTCAATTAATAATATATAGCATTGCATAGTATCAGCATTGCATACTATTATAAGGTTAGACTGAAAACAATAAAGCAGAGATAGAGCAAAAGGGAGGGGTGATTTTTCTTTTCATTTTTTACGACTTGGAAAGAAATTGTGTCTCTGAAGAGGAGACTAGGGAAATTACGTGGTGGAATTGTCCATGGGACTATCCAGAAAAAAACTCTCCAGGTAGAGGGAACAACACAACTCTGGGAGTGGTGAGGGAGGGAGAGCATGTTTGGTGTGTTTGAAGGATATCAGGAAGCTGATGTGGTTGGCGCCCAGAGAGCTACATCGAGTAGAGTTTTGTAGGTCATGGTCAGATCTTTGGACTGAGTTTTGAATGAAACAGAAAGCCATGCGGGCTATGGTGAATAACAGAATGTCTTTACATGATTCATGTTTTAAAGGATAATTATGGCTATCATGTGGCAAATGCACGATAAGTGATGTGAAGTAGAATTGGGAAACCATTAGGAGGCTATTCCAGTGTGCAGAGGGGACATGACGGTGGCTTGTACCACGTATAGTGAAGAATGGGGAGTATTTTTTAATACAACATGAAGATAGAGCTGATATGATTTGATAGCAGACTGAATATGGAGACAGAAAGCACAGATCAAGAATGTCACTTAGGTTTGAGTCATTTGCTGAGGTAGAAAACACCTGAGGAGGGTAAAGTTTGGGGGATGTTGAAACTCAGAGTTCATTTTACAGATGTTAATTTTGATGTTTCCAGGGAGTAACGTTGAATGGGCAGTTGTACAGATGAGAGTGACGTTCAGAGGAGTGGACTATAGATAAAAAAAAAAATTGAAGATGTAAGTATATGGAGAGAAGAGAACAGCGAGATGCACCTACCAGACACCAGATCCGTTAGGAAAGTATAGCAAAAGCAAGAGCAGAAGATCTGTCAGGCATGGTGGATTTTAGGTTGGACACAACTTAATCCTCTTGAAGATTTATTGCATGATGTCCTTATCAGCACAAACACTCAGACACAAAGCATCAAGCTGTTTTCAGATCTTCTTCTTAGTCTTCACAACACCGGTGGTCCTTGGCTCAGGATTATGGATTTTTGCTAATAACACGACAGGGTTGGAGCAATCAGGTCTTTACAGAGCACCATGCACATGGAGGGTATACAGTCTGAATCAATTAATTAATGATAAGAACTTTTCCCCCTCAGAACTGAGATTCAATATTCCCAATGTCCTCTGAGTGTTTGAAAACATTAAGTCAAAGAAGAAGGCCTGGGACTTACAACATAAATGGCTCCTGGACAGTGGATGCAAGTCCAACTTCGATGAGTGAAGGCATCACTTCTTTTGGTGCTTGCAGCTTATGTTGAAATCTGATCTTATGCCAATCCATTTCTTTTCTTAAGAAAACAAAATATCTTTGTCCCGAAAATAGTTTCCTTGGATGCCCCACTGTGTTACTGAACCAAACTTGGGCCCACTTGCTTGATGCAGAGCAAAGCTAATCTACTGACACCAGGTTGTGGTGAAGGAAAGTACAGCATTTATTTCAGGGTCAAGCAAGGAGAATAGGCAGTTCATGCTCAAAAGACTCAAAACTCCCTGATGGCTTTCAGGGAAGGATATTTAAAGACAGTGGGAGGGAAAGGATCACAGGGAGTATGATCAACTCATGCATAATTCTCTGATTGGTTGATGGGGAGGTAACAGGGTGATGTTTCAGGAATCTCAATCATCAACCTTCTGGTTCCAACCAGTCTGGGGTCTACATGCTGGTGGTGGGCATGCAGTTAACTTCTTCCACATGGTGGCGGTTTTAGTATCTGCAAAACAACTCAAAGATATGGCTCAGGATATTATCTATAGCCCTTGAGGAGGAATCAAAGGTCCTTGACTTTGTTTTATGGCTAAACTATTATTATTTTGTCTTGTTTGACTGCTTTTCTTTGTTTCTGCATTTTCTCACCTCTCTGATTAAATTTGCTCTTTGAAACTCGGAGAAGGCCTAGGAGGCTAAAGTTTTCTATAAACAAAGGTGGGGACAAGGCAGGGGGGAGGTGGTCTTCCCCTGGGAAGGCCCCACAGTGTCCTGATCTGTTTCAACTGGTCCTTTTCTTCAATATGTAAAATGTTTTAATGGGCTTATAGCCACATGAATTCAATAGGTCTTATCCTGTGTTTATGCAATCAAAAGTTTCTCCAGTGTATGAATCATCCTTCCTCATTTTCTCATCACCTCTGGTTACTTTGACCCAGTGACTACTGGTTTAGTGTGATGTCAAGGTCAATTGGACTTCACTGTCATGGTGAGATTATACAACTATGAGTTTTGGTCACTACTGTAAGGGGAGCTTGTTTATGATAAGAAATGTTGGAAAAATGAGACGTCGCAAGTGGAGATATGATAAATTGACATGTCAGAGGTTGCCTTAACATTATATATAAATGTTAGTTATTTAATGTTATTCACTCCACATTATAAGCTTATGTTTAACCTATAATTTATTCATTCAACAACTAGTGAGCAGGCTTTAGTTAGACTCTGGATGTACAATGGTGTAAAAACAGACACTAGGTTTACCAGTAAGCTTCCATGCAGACAATAAACAAGTAAGCACCCTGTAAAAATATAGCAAATTACAGCTTATGAGGGAAACAAACAGGGTGCAAAGAAAGATGGGACTTGCTTAGGTAGAGAGACCAGTAATAGCATTTCAGAGGAAGTGACAATTATATTGAAACTTGAAGGATTTAAAAAAAAAATGAGTCAACTGTGTAAATACTGAGGGAGATGGGAACAGTGTATCAAATTCCTGAGACAGGTGCGCTAGGGAAAGATTAAGACATTTGTGTTAAAGAGGGGAGAGACAAGTAAGTGAAGGAAAAAATAGAACAGGTGAGGCTGGAAGGCAAATGAGATCTTTAAACCTTGGTAAGCTTGTTAGTATTTCATTTTGGAAGTAGACCAAATAGCAGCAAACACTAGCCTTACATGAATCAGTGCTTGCCTCTTCAGATCAGAGTCTTTTTACCCTTTAAAATTCCATACCAATTGATATGTTACGTAATAGTATATCCCCTATGGGCTTTATGATTCACTTTATCCTGGAGATTATTCATTTATTCCTGATTTCTACCATATTATTTAAAAAAATCTTGAATCATAATAAGGACCTAATGTAGGTGTTAGAATCAAAGAGGCCTGGTAAGTATGTATGGGTAAGTAGTTAGCTGTGTGACTTTTGGCAATTAATCTGAGTCTTAGTTTTCCTTAGCAACAAAATGGTAATAAAAATATTTACATAATCAAGTTGTTGTAAGAATTAACTGAGATGATACAGATAATGTGCAAGGTCTCAATAAACAGAAGATTATTATTACTGTTATTGTCATTATTATTATTATATTATTATTATTATTACGGCAACTATTGCCCTTATGGCTGTTAGATAAAATCACTTTCTTTCTTGCTTTAGAATGAAATATAAGCTTAAATATTTATCTTAAACAATGGCAAGTTCTGAGCAAAGTGTATTTTATATGCTATCTGAGGGGAATAACAGAATATAAACAGAGTAGCCTCCCCAGAGGGATGGCCCAAGTGTATAAAGAGTTCTGAAGGTAGTTGTGGTTTCTTCCTAGATTGGAAATAGTTATTCAAAGATTTACAGAAATCCAGCTTACCACACACCTATGTACATGGTTTTTTTCTTCTTTGCGTCTTTGTGCTGTAGATTAGAGGAAGTAAAACAGCAGAGAAGTTACAAGATACTATGAAGCATTTCTTTCGATTAAGTTTCAGAAGCAGATTGTGAAACTCATTCTAGAGAAAGAGTGAAGAAACACATAAGTTGTCTCTAAAGGCCTGTCCTTACACTGTAGTGAGGCTTTGGAAATGAAGCTGACAGTATGAAGGTATGGAGGGCTTCTCTGG
This sequence comes from Eschrichtius robustus, assembly GCF_028021215.1. Classification (NCBI taxonomy): domain Eukaryota; kingdom Metazoa; phylum Chordata; class Mammalia; order Artiodactyla; family Eschrichtiidae; genus Eschrichtius; species Eschrichtius robustus. Next base: position 77,845,819 of record NC_090836.1, on the reverse strand, counting down.
GATGTGAATGGAGGAATGACTGTATAATGTTACTTTGAAGAAGTTCTGTTTTGACTAGTGGTATTTTTAAATGGTGTATAACTCTAAAATTAAAAATAGATATTTTTGTAGATATGGTAAAGAGTTAATCCTAACATCTTAGTTAGGGAAAAACAAATTAGTGACTTGAGTATGTCAAAATGTCTTAAGAATTATCTACACAGGACTCAGTCATTGTAACTGGAGGGGGCAGACTGGTCACTTTATATGTGAGTAATGCAGAAAATATACAAGGAAAGTAATCCTGAGGAAGTTGTATACACAAGAGGTTTGGTTTGAGAGTCAAATCCCAATGGCAAAGGTCTCCAAAAATGTAAGCAGAATGGAGACTATAGGATTTGCTATTTTAAAACATTTCTAAATTCTATTTCAATATTATAAAATTTAGTGAAATTTATTATGTATGCACTACTTGTTAAACCAGAGGTGTACACAGATGAAAAAAATTGTACCTGTCCAGGAGAGATGACACATAAATAAATGAGTGTAATACAATGAGAAGTAGGGTGTATAGATGACAGTCTAGAAAATGTCAATGGTTTAGCATTCTAAAACTTGGCACATAGCTGGATCTGGTTCTTTGTTACATTATAGTACATATGCACACACCATGTGTGCAGTAAACATACATGTGTGTGCATTTATATGCATATGCATTATGGGTTTATGATGCTTAGTGATAATTAAGAAAGCTCCTCTAGAAATAGGACATCTGTGACCCTATAACCTGGTTCTAACACTTACCGGGAAAATTATTTAAACCCTCTAAGTTTTCATTTCTTCACATGTGAAACAGGAATATTTGTATCTATTCCATAGCCTTGTTAAGATTACATAAGATAGTGCTAGTTAAGCACTGGCCCAGTGCCTGACACAGGGGATTTCAAGAAATATTAGCTATTACTTTCATGTTGCTTTTGTCACTTTTAGTAGTAGTAGCAGCAGTTTTATAAAATCAAGGTAACTAAAAGAATAGTTTCTCAGTGACTATTATTCTCCTATCTATCTTAGAGGACACATATCGAGAAGATCTTTTCCAAACTTTCATTGTATCAAGAATAGAGGGACTTCCCTGGTGGCACAGTGGTTAAGAATCCGCCTGCCAATTCAGGGGACACGGGTTCGATCCCTGGTCCGGGAAGCTCCCACATGCTGTGGAGCAACTAAGCCCGTGTGCCACAACTACTGAGCCTGCGCTCTAGAACCCGTGAGCCACAACTACTGAGCCCGCATGCCACAACTATTGAAGCCCGCATGCCTAGAGCCCATGCTCCGCAACAAGAGAAGCCACTGCAATGAGAAGCCTGAGCACCACAACGAAGAGTAGCTCCCGCTCACCACAACTAGAGAAAGCCTGTGCGCAGCAACGAAGACACAACGAAGCCAAAAATAAATAAATAAACAAATTTAAAAAAATAAAATAAAAAGCGTTTTTTAAAAAAAAAGAATAGAAACATTTCTGTGACATTTACCAAGTGCCCAGAAGTGATCTAACCGCTATACAAGTATTAATTCATTTAATCAGCATAATAATGAGATAGCAATGATGATCATTATACTGTGTCACATCGTACTAACAGGGAAGCTTCTCTACTAACCACTGAATGGGAGGAAAGGCAATTTCCAGAAAATTAGTGCTGACAGGATAATCCCTTAAATACACTCTCTCCCTCTCTCTCTCATATTGGAAAATAGATCCAGATTATACTACAACTCTCCAACTTTCCTTCTAGTAATATGTCATGTACATCTTTCTATGGTATTACCCATAGATCCACCTCATCATTTTTTAAGTTTATTGAGTTTCAGTTTTGCAAGATGAAGAGTCCTTGGCACGGATGGCGGTGGTGGTTGCACAGCAACACGCGTGTTCTTAATCCCACTGAACTGTACACTTTAAAATGGTTAAGTAGTAAATTCTGTGTTATGTGTATTTTACCTCAATAAAACACTGGAGAAAAAGAAAGTCTATAGAATGCCAAGGCTGTACTAGATTTTGAATGATATATAGATTACTTCAAAATCTTTACTTTTATAAGCAGTGCTTCAATAAATATCACAATAATATTCTTCAAACACTGATTTTCTGTAGAGTATGATAAGAAAATAACAACTATCATTTATTGAGTGTTTACTGTGTGCCAGGCACTACACTTTATACAGATAATCTCGTTTGAACCTCACAATAACCCTATAAAGTTGATACTCCTTGCCTACTCTTTCCAGATGATGCAGGATGTTCCTTGCACAGGAACACCTGTTTGAAGTGGCAAGTTGGGGCTGACATCCAGTTTGAACATCTTTTACCAGCAGTGGCTCTGAAGTTCCCTGCCCTGAGGTTTCCCCTAACTTGTATGATACAGAACCAGGGTTGAATTCAGGAAGTCTCACATGAGAACACACTGAATCACTACACAAACGCCTCCTGTAGAACTAAATTCCCAGGAGTGCAATTGCTATGTCAGGGGGTAGACACGCTGAAGATATTTCTTCCAAAAAGAGTTTCACTTTTTACTCTCCACCAATGGTTTTTGAGAGTGTCTGTTTCCTCACGCCCTAGGTAATCTGGATATCACAATTCCTTTTTTTTTATTTGTTAGGTGTTTATTATCATAGTGCAAAAAGTTGCCAGACACTGCTATATTTTTTTCCTGGAAAAAGTCATTGTGGTTCTTTTATCCAATCTATGGTAATTGACACTTTTCTGTTATTTGACTTTTTGTCAAAAGTAGATGTTTTAAAATCTTGGAAAATTGATGTTGTGATGGCATTGATTTTGCTGCCTGAGCAACTTGACTTGACACACACTGACACACTTGATAAAGGGATTTGGTTACACAAAGTCGTAGACTTCTTTTGGATGACATTTTGAAATTTTTGAGAGCAGACAGAGATACTAAAATGCCTTATTGTATTTTTAAAGGCCGTTTCATCCATTGCAAGGCCATTTCCCTTGGTATGAACAAAATCAATTTTATTAGAATATTTGCCAACCATAAGCTGTATTTATAGACAGCATATGTGCTTTATATTAAGCTACTTCAAAGCCTGTGTTAATAGAATCATCAAGGCCCTCCAGTCCAGGCGTACTTGTAAATTGCTAGTGTGTCCTTTTATCTTTTAAGATCTTCTGATGTGGAGAGTGGATAAAGGTTTGGAACAATTTTTAAAGACTCACGTAAAATTTCATCCATGCAAAAGCATTTTACTCCAATGCTTTTTCTATTAGATGAGTGCAAACTTTACCTCTCATTTTAATCTAGTCCATGCATTCACATTTTTAATTCTGTTTACCATCTTTTCATGCCCAATAAACGTGTGCCTCAAATAAAGAATTAGATCTCACTCTCGGTTCAACAGAATGACTCGGAAGAGTCTCTGATAACACACATATTCAGTTTGCCATTTCTTTAAAATAGGTATCATCATGGCAACCAAAATTTTAAAATTCAATAGTAAAAGCAGATTGTATGAAATCTCTCCATGTCTAAGACTTTTATTCTTATGAGCCTTCCTTAGAGTCCCCGTAATACATTTGTGTTTCTCTTGAGCCTCAAGCATGAGAGCAGTTGCTTCTTTTCATTTGGATACTGAGTTAAGGTGAGTATTAGGGCTAGATATGTCTAGTAATCATAAATAAGTTTTGCTCACAGTTATGTCAACTCATATGTTCTTTGTGATCTTTTTATATAAGATCAAGCAAATGAAACAGTAGGACATATGAATAGTTCCAACTCAATTCTTATTTGGAACATCATTCCTGGCTACAAACAACAATGTGGTTCAGGTTGCATCCTGATTCAGACATAGAGATAATAAGTGATCAGTTAGACCCCAATGACTGCAAGCAGTAGAAACTAATTCTAGCTAACTCATACAGAGAAAAATGGACATCAGTTAGCTGGATGATGAGAAGAGCAATGGGAAGGTGATTAGAAGGCTGACGAGAAGACTAAAGAGTCAAGCTACTTCTAGACTCAGAAGATCTGTGGGTTTAGATTACAATAACTACTCCAAATGAACATGCTTCACCTGATATTTTTCCTGCACCAGCATCATGCTTTTCAAGATTTAAAGTCTTCAAAGAGAGAATCTGATTAAACTTGCTTGGGTTAGGGGGTAAGCAGTAACACACTGAATAAGAGCCCTACCATGACTGTGCATAATAGAGGCAAGATAATTCCTTAAAGTACTAAAAGAAGAAGAGTGAGTGGATGCTAAGCAAACATAAATCAGAAAAAAAGTATATTATGGCAGAAAATGAATCATTCCTGGCAGACTCCATTATTTAGAAACATATTTTTATTTAAAAAACTATACACATTTTATAACAAGTTTTTTTTAAAAGTACTATCTGGATTTAATGTAGAAAGATATATAATAAAACTTACTGAATAAGCATTGTTTTTTAGCCATTTTTGGACATGGCAGAATAAACATTTATTTCATAATTCTGGCCTTGCCACTAACCAGCTGTGTGACTTTGGGTCAATAATATTTTCTGGATAGCCAATGTTTTGCCTACTTAAAATGAATAAATTGGGCAAAGATCTCTCTAAGGTATCAACTATAGCATAAGCATGATCCCTGGATCCCACTTACTTTTTCAACCCTAACCCAAACTGGTAAGGTGAATAGTTTATGGCCATGCTTTCAAGCTTTGGCCATAATGAGCTGGATTAGCTTTCCTTGATTAACTTGTCTCGTTCCAATAAAAAGAGAAGTTCCATAATTATTCTCGGCAAGCATCCAAAAATATGCCTCACTATCCAGTTCCAATTAATAATGTGTGACTTGTTAAAAACAGATTTTGTTCATTTGAAGGTTTTAATAGCACCCAGTTTCAACTTAGTTCTCTTGGGAAAATATTTAGCATGCATTTAGCTAGCCTGACACACACAACTAATTAATTTGTCTAAAGCGAACTATTATATGAATCATAAACAAAGAACTGAGAATTGAAATAGTGCCAGAATTAAAGCTTGAGGTAGTTTATGCTTAATTAGCCTCAGGTTGTTTTTTTGGTTCCTATTTCTATTAAATAAGGTACACAGATTAATATTATATCATTTTTCAGGCAGAAAACTGAAAACTCACATAGAGTAATGGGTGCTTTTATGTATTTTGAGAAATTGAAAGAGCTTTCAGAAACCTGATTTTTAAGAAATATGTCTAAATGACACAGATCAACTGATGATGGACAGGGTGACAAACTAACATGAGCTGCTATGCCTCACTCCCTAGCTCAGTCCTAGAGATGCACAGAAGCGGGAGGGAGGTTGATGGATCTAAGTAGAATATTTACGTTACACACTTATTAAATGTTTAATACTTTCCATTTCTTGGTAGGAGTATTCATTTACTGTAAAAAATCTTGGGAAACAGAGTTGGTTATATTCTAGTGTAAGGGGGAAACAGTCCTCCAAAGTAGAAGAGAGCCAGGTGCAATGAGAGGGAGAGAGGTACAAAGACAAATCTTTAGTTGTGATGTCTCCCTGCTCCCTGTCTTCCACTGGTATTGCTTTGGAAAACCATTGTCCAGCCAGTAATTAATGCAAGATAGAAAAACAGCAGTGCTGTTTTAGCTTGGGCGTGGGATCGTATTATAATATCATCGAGCTGAGATGGGGTATAGATAACAAGAAATGTAAGTAGATTGGTTGGCCATTGCCATTTATTACTTCTTATCCCCACCTTTTTTATGAAACTGAAGGTGAGAAAATTATATCCCAGTAAGATAATATTGGTGGAGGTAAATTTGCCTGGTAAATAAATTTGCCTGGTGTGGAACAGTTTGTAAAGACTCTCTACCTTGAGACACTTCTATTCCCAAGTACTAAATTTATGGGTGGCTGCTAAGTAGGGCCTGGGCTACTTTAGCTACTTCTCCCCACACTCATCATCAGCCTCGTGGTTGATATATCCAGGGGAAAGGTGACTGGAGGGAAGCATAGCAATTTATGTGAGGAAGACAATTGCTTCAGAAGACAGATATTTAACTTCTTGTATGACAAGAAGCAGAATTTCTCGACCAGATGAAAAAAGGATTTTAAAAAAAGAAAAGAAATTATCTTCAAAAGATAAAAAAAAAAAATTGGTATAATAGGAGTTAAGTGGTTATAAAAAAGAATTAATTCAAAATACTGGGTATGAAATGTATAATAATTTGAACAGACAACTTAATGAATGGATGAAAAGCAGAAAGAAAACAACCAAAGCATGAATTAGTAAATTGAAAGATCAGATTTAGAAACTCTTTTCATATATCTTAGGAAAAGATCAGTAAGGGATAGAAAGGAGGAAAATTAAGAGTTAAGACATGTGAAGGCTAGAGGAATTCTCAGTAGATGTATAATGGATTTTCCATAAGACAGAGAAAAATAAACAATGAATAAATAGAAGGAAATACTTGAAGAAATAAATTACCCAAATTTCTCAGAAAAAAAAAAGAAAAGAAACTGTCATTTTAAAGGAACACATAGAATGCCAAACAAAAAATAATGAATAGAACAAAGTAAAACTAACCAAAAAAAAAAAAAAAACCCTTAGAAACAATAAACTGAATCTCAAGAATATCAATAAAAGACAGGGGAAAGGGAGGCTCTAAAAACTTATAGAGAAAGAAATAGATTACTTCCATAGGTACAAAATTTGGATTGGTGTCAGACTTCTCAAAAACTTTAAAAACAAGGATGAAATAATATTTTCAAAGAAAAGAAACTCTAACATAGAATTTTATATTTGTCTAACTCTTTACACAAATGTGAGAGTAATACACAATCATTCCCAGGCATATAAGACCTCAGAAGTTTCATCAATTTAGTTTACTAATTTTAAAAGGAACCTCAGATGAAGTATTTCATTAAAAACAAGAGCAAGTATTCTGGTAGGATGCGACAAGTTATATGAGGACTAAGGATGAGTAAATAATTTAGTAGAATTTAATATCTTCTTTAAAAACTCTGCCCCCAAAATGTGTATAAATGACAATCCAGAAGTAAAGTCCTATGGCACAAACATGAAGTAAGAGTAGCACATGTTACTAAGCACTTATCTTTTCCATGAAGAAGATATAAATAATAATACATTTAGAAAATTGAAATGAAATATTAAACATAAATGAGTCAAATAAATTAAGCCCAATTTTAAATGATATAAAAATATAATGCAAAACTTTCAAATAAACAAAAAGCATGAACAGAGAAAAAAGAAGTAGAGAATGTGGTAAATATGTAACATGAAATAAGATCACTAAAACAGCCATAATACAGCTGTAATTGCAATAAATGTAAATAAGTTAAATTTATTGATCAAAATAGCATCTCAGATTGGATGAAAATGATTTGTCACTCTCATAATTTTAGTTTACCAAGAAACAGACTTTTAGACAGTGATTTGTGTGCAAGAGGTTTATTGAGGTGGGTTCTTAAGAACCATAGTTGTAGGGAGTGAGGGAAGGAGGATTGAGCAGAGGAAGAAGTTGAACTGTGATAGAGTTTCAACAAAACACACAACTGATTCCACAGGGAGGTCTAAAGCTGGAATGGTCTTTCAGATATGTCCAAAACTGGGGAAAGGAGGTTGGAACTTTACGCCAACTCACTGACCAGGGAAATATTTGGTGTGGGCTAACACTAGGAGGTGACATAACCTTGAGTGAAGCAGTTCCCTTTGGCCAAGGGTAACCCCTAGACAAGGACTCATCTGTGAGTCATAGAGGGGTAATAATGCCAGTGACTGAGAGAATGAGTTTCTCAGTCCTGAAATGGAAACGGGTGGTGGGGACAGTTACAGTCCACACCTTGAGTCACTCAACTTCACTTGCTTCATGAAATATATTCACCCATCTATGAACTACTTCTATAAAACTCTAGCTGGTCTCTTCCTGGGAAAACTTCAAGAAAGATTAGTGGGGCAAACTATAGTCCCTGCCCCTGTAGTTAGTGTTGGGACCACAAATGATACTCATCGTCTTCCTGTACTACTACTCATGCTAATCACACCTCAATTTCATCTGGTATCTCTGCTAGTCTTGGTGACACTAACATCTATATGAGGTCTGAGCCCCTAGTTCAGGATATGGCCACTACACTTTTCATTTACTACTGAGATTGATTAAGGCAGCACCAAGCAGCCACCATGGATAACTAAGTGTCACATACATTCTTTCTGCCTCCAGGTGTAATAGCAGCCCTACCTTCTCTTGATACTCAGGGTCAAATAGCTCCAACAGGATGGTGTCTCCTTCCCTGGTCTGCTGAGTTTTCAACATGAAGAGCCTGAAGTGACTAGGGGGTAGCCATGGCTTAAAATTTCATGGAAGTGAAAGTGCTTCCATCTGGGATCCAGAACCTCTATATCCATAGTGCTTGGAGTTGCAGGAATGGAAATCAAATATTTCCCAAGTGGATCAGTGAACACAACAATAACTCTTCTAGTTCTATCCCTGGGTTCTTGCACTCTATTTGTTGGGGTCACAGCACCCCGACATATATTGTTGATTTAGAGTATATACTATGACTGGAAGATGAGACCCTGTTCTTTCTGGGTATCAGAAACTGATGCCTCAGTTTGAGTGGTGCAGTATGTGGTAGGACCAGTGGATTCCAGGGTAATGTATCACTGCTGGACCTCCTTTGCTGTGAAAGGAATCCCTTGCACTGAAGTGATACTTTGTGGGATTCCTTGTTGATGGAACAAACTTTATAAACCTTCAGACAGTGATGTTAGCCACCAGTACTTGCCACCAGGTGCTGGTTGGTTTCACTGAGGCATGGTACCAAATCAGAAGCTCAGTTGCTGGAAAAGTAGACATTCTGCAGTGTCAGTACCTAGATCAGACTTAGTGATATATAATCAGAACCATCACTTCTGCATAATTTAGTTTTTTAAGGGAGGCACCAATCTCCACCAATACCCAGATAAAATATTGGTTTGCATTAACTATTTTAGCTAGGTTGATGAGGGGAGTTTTCAGAGTCTTCCTCTTGGCTTTCCCCCACTCTGATAGTTCTTATCCCAAAGACCAAGGAACTAATGTGTCAGTTCTGCTAACTAGCAAGTATATGTATTCTAATTATTTATTTGGTGGCTGGGGAAAGTGACCGCTGGGTGAACCCTTGAGCTCAGTGAATCTACTGGTGAGCTGGACCTAGACCAGAGTTCTTTGGTTGATCTCCATATATCCTCATTCTAACAGGGGCACCATAATCATGTTTCAAGTTCCCAAATATCAGTATCAACTCAGATTTTGTGTCCAACATTTTCAAATATCTGTGCAGTTTGAGTATTCCCCTTTTCCCAGTGTAGTTACTTGCATCAATGATCATAGTTACATTTGGGGAAAGACTGAGGGAATCATTACAATAAATACTTGTAATTACTACAGAGTTCTCCTCCTAAGGACCTGGTATTTCTTTCAGTCATTGGGTTCTTGGTCTAAGGTGTGGCTCAGAGCTAGAAAGTGGCAAGGAGTCATGATTTTACTGGATTGGATATCCTCAGCTTCCTGATCATCCATCCTTGAATTATTTTGATTGTATAGACTGAGTAATAACCCTCTGTGTCACTGATCCATCTTGCTTCTAGGGTATTGTGTTCTATCAGTATATAACCACCTTCATAGCTTTCTGTAGGTCAGCACCACCCCTGTTTTCTGGCTGCCATTGAGGTCTTTTTGCTTATTTCTATAATTGCAGCCATGTGCCTTCTCATAAATACCACCAGTTGGTCTCTGTTATTTTGAGATCTTATCATGTCCCATTGTTATCAGTCTGTAACAGCATCTTCTACCACCAGATGGCAAGCTTCTCAGTGATGCTGGTGCCCCACTCAATAGTGCATTCCTTAGAACTTTGGAAAACCAAGTGTCTCTGGGCTTTCTCATGGAACATTGTTAGATGGTGGTTTTCCTAGTTGTTCTGGTTATCACTGAGGGGAGCTATAAGCCAAAGGGGACTAGTCGTGGATATAGGTTGAGAAGGAGCCAGGGTTTTTTAGTGGATGAAAACAGCAGAGGTGAAAACAACGATCTAGGTACAGTCCTTTGGAAACAGTAGACTTTATTCTGCTCAATAAATTAGTTCGTCTTCTTTCCTTTACTTAATGTATACACAGCTGACTGTAGCACAATGATGCTAACAAAAAATTGAAAAAATTAGAAAACACAATACTCAACCTTGGTTCAGAGTTCTTATTAATTCTAAACCCAAATATATCCAATGATTTATTTCTGTGAGTTATTAAAATCCATAAATTTATTCTCTTAGGAAAGAACTTATTGGCCCCATTTTAAACTTCACTAAAAAGTAAGAACCATGGATGCAGAGATGTTTTCCCTATTGTTTACTTAACCTAAAGTCACAAAGACATTTTCCTATATTTTCTTCTAGAGGTTTTATAGTTTTCAGTTTCACTTCTAGGTCTATGATATATTTTGAGTTAACTTTTGTATGTGGTGTGAGGTATAGATCAAATGTCTTTCTTTTTTTCCCCTTATGCATATGGAAATCCAATCATTCCAGTATCATCTACTGAAAAGACAATCCTTTTTTTCTACTGAATATTCTTCTCTCCTTTGTTAAATGACTATACATATGTGGGTCTATTTCTGGACTCTATTTTTTTCACATTGACTTATTTGCCTATCTTCACATTAACACCATACTCTTTTGAAGTTTTTCATTTTGGGGTGCTTTTACTTTTTTTCTTGCCTTATTGCTGTGGTTAGAACCTCCAGTATGATTTTGAATAGAAGTGGTTGTGAGTGGATATCCTTGCCTTGTTCTTGATCTTAGGAAGTAAGTTCAGTCTTTCACAATGAAGAATAATGTTAGATGTAAATTTATTACAGATCCCCTTTATTAAATTTTTTAAAAAGTGTCTGTTGCTAGTGTGCTGACAGTTTTTTAAGTAAGTAATGGGTGTTGGATTTTGTCAAATGATTTTTCTGTGTCTAGTGAGATGATGATATATTTTCTTCAGTCTGATAATACAGTGAATTGCACTGGTTTGTTTTCAAGTGTTAAACTAACCTCACACTCAAGATAAATCCCAATTTGTCATGATGTATTATTCTCTTAATACATTGTTGGATTCGATTTGCTAACATTTTATTAGGAATTTTTGTATCCTTCTTCATGAGAGATATTAGTCTGTAGTTTTCTTTTCCTATAATAACTTTGCCTGATTTTGATATTAGAACAATACTTTCCCCATAAATGAGTTGGAAAGATTTTCCTCTGCAATTTTCTGGCAGAATGTGCATAGATTTGTGTTTTTTCTTTCTTACATGTTTGGTGGACTTAGTGAAGCTACACATTTTTGGAAGTTTTTAACTTGATATTCAATTTCCTCAATAAATATAGGACTATTCAGATTATCTGAGAAGACCCAAATTACTTTTTAATACTGTTTAACTGATAGCCTTGCTTCTGAAGAAAATTGGAAAAAAAAAGAGAATTCTCTAGCATTAGTGACTTGTAAAAATTAGAGGAAAAAGAAGGTAAGAAAAATGGAATAAAACCAATTGCAAAAGAAGTTTTTAAAATTCATGTGAATTTTGACAGTGGAAAAAGAAGTATGTCAAGGGGTTTTCTTAATCTAAATACATCTAAGTTTGTAAGGTTTGTTCTTATCAGATATCATTAATTTATATATGCCACATAAAGTTTATGGAGATGGCTAGGTCATGATTAGTAATACATAATATTTCATATTAGTACTGATATAATCAAGATAATGTAAATGTCAAGAAATAAAATTCCTTTATTCATGCATTTATTCACAAACTCACTTATATATTCATTGATTCAGTATCTTAACACATTCATGAACTTATTTATTCCCAAATGTCAATTACTGAAGATCTTTTATGTGCCAGACACTGTTTGAGGCCCTGGAAATTTAGCTGTGAACAATAAAGACCAGCATAAGAAAACAAATAGGAAAACTTCCGATGACTATAAATACTGTAATAAAAATAAAGCCAAATGATGCAAAAGAGAATGATCTAGGGGCTGCTTTAGATTGAGGGATCAGAAGGGTATTAATAAGGAGATGGAATTCAAGCTGACCCCTCAATGACAAAAAGGAACTTGTCACGAACGTATTTAGAGGACAAATAATTCATGCAAAGGAAACAACTCATGAATAAAAGAACATGATGGAATGAGCTGGGCCTATCTGAGGATCTCTGAGGCCAGTAAAGCTGGAGGAGACTGAGGGAAATGCAGACAGTGGGAGCTAAAGAGAAGTGGAGAGGATCTACATAAAAGGCACTTTAGGCCAAAGTGTAGTGTACTTTAGTTAGGAGAAATGGGAATTTCATGGACGGCAACAAGCCTAAAAGTGACATATGACTTATACTTTTAAAAGATCGTCCACATAGTTTTGGAAGTGTTAGCCACAGCAATCAGAGAAGAAAAAGAAATAAAAGGAATCCAAATCGGAAAAGAAGAAGTAAAGCTGTCACTGTTTGCAGATGACATGATACTATACATAGAGAATCCTAAAACTGCCACCAGAAAACTACTAGAGCTAATCAATGAATTTGGTAAAGTAGCAGGATACAAAATTAATGCACAGAAATCTCTTGCATTCCTATATACTAATGATGAAAAATCTGAAAGTGAAATTAAGAAAACACTCCCGTTTACCACTGCAACAAAAAGAATAAAATATCTAGGAATAAACCTACCTAAGGAGACAAAAGACCTGTATGCAGAAAATTATAGGACACTGATGAAAGAAATTAAAGATGATACAAATAGATGGAGAGATATACCATGTTCTTGGATTGGAAGAATCAACATTGTGAAAATGACTCTACTACCCAAAGCAATCTACGGATTCAATGCAATCCCTATCAAACTACCACTGGCATTTTTCACAGAACTAGAACAAAAAATTTCACAATTTGTATGGAGACACAAAAGACCCCGAATAGCCAAAGCAATCTTGAGAACGAAAAATGGAGCTGGAGGAATCAGGCTCCCTGACTTCAGACTATATTACAAAGCTACAGTAATCAAGACAGTTTGGTACTGGCACAAAAACAGAAATATAGATCAATGGAACAGGATAGAAAGCCCAGAGATAAACCCACGCACATATGGTCACCTTATCTTTGATAAAGGAGGCAAGCATATACAGTGGAGAAAAGACAGCCTCTTCAATAAGTGGTGCTGGGAAAATTGGACAGGTACATGTAAAAGTATGAAATTAGAACACTCCCTGACACCATACACAAAAATAAACTCAAAATGGATTAAAGACCTAAGTGTAAGGCCAGACACTATCAAACTCTTAGAGGAAAACATAGGCAGAACACTCTATGACATAAATCACAGCAAAATCCTTTTTGACCCAGCTCCTAGAGAAATGGAAATAAAAACACAAATAAACAAATGGGACCTAATGAAACTTAAAAGCTTTTGCACAGCAAAGAAAACCATAAACAAGACCAAAAGACAACCCTCAGAATGGGAAAAAATATTTGCAAATGAAGCAACTGACAAAGGATTAATCTCCAAGATTTACAAGCAGCTCATGCAGCTCAGTAACAAAAAAACAAACAACCCAATCCAAAAATGGGCAGAAGACCTAAATAGACATTTCTCCAAAGAAGATATACAGATGGCCAACAGACACATGAAAGAATGCTCAACATCATTAATCATTAGAGAAATGCAAATCAATACTACAGTGAGGTATCATCTCACACCAGTCAGAATGGCCATCATCAAAAAATCTACAAACAATAAATGCTGGAGAGGGTGTGGAGAAAAGGGAACACTCTTGCACTGTTGGTGGGAATGTAAATTGATACAGCCACTATGGAGAACAGTATGGAGGTTCCTTCAAAAACTAAAAATAGAACTACCATACGACCCAGCAATCCCACTACTGGGCATATACCCTGAGAAAACCATAATTCAAAAAGAGTCATGTACCAAAATGTTCATTGCAGCCCTATTTACAATAGCCAGGACATGGAAGCAACCTAAGTGTCCATCATCGGATGAATGGATAAAGAAGATGTGGCACATATATACGATGGAATATTACTCAGCCATAAAAAGAAATGAAATGGAGGTATTTGTAATGAGGTGGATGGAGTTAGAGTCTGTCACACAGAGTGAAGTAAGTCAGAAAGAGAAAAACAAATGCTGTATGCTAACACATATATATGGAATCTAAGAAAAAAAAAAAAAAAAGGTCATGAAGAACCTAGTGGCAAGATGGGAATAAAGACACAGACCTACTAAAGAATGGACTTGAGGATATGGGGAGGGGGAGGGGTGAGATGTGACAGGGTGAGAGAGTGTCATGGACATATATACACTACCAAATGTAAAATAGATAGCTAGTGGGAAGCAGCCGCATAGCACAGGGAGATCAGCTCAGTGCTTTGTGACTGCCTGGGGGGGTGGGATGGGGAGGGTGGGAGGGAGGGAGATACAGGAGGGAGGAGATATGGGAACGTGTGTATATGTGTAGCTGATTCACTTTGTTATAAAGCAGAAACTAACACACCATTGTGAAGCAATTATACTTTGTTTAAAAAAAAAAAAAAAAAAGATCGTCCAGATGCTATGTGGAGAATAGACTGGGGCAAGAGTAGAAATGAAGAGATCAGATGAAAAATTATGGTGGCTTGAACCAGGGTGATGGTAACAGATATGGAAATAAGTGAATAGATATGTGTTACACTTTGGACATAGACACGACATGCTGCTGGACTGGATTAAGGAGTTGGAGAATATTTCCCTCCAGCTGACTTGCACATTTTTGGCCTTAGTGGCTGCATGTGGTGTTATCATTTCCTGAGATAGAAGGTACTGAATAAGAAGATTTGAAGGAATGCAAATTAATAGGTTTTTTGGGATATCTTAAGTTTGAGGTATCTAATGGATATTCCAGTGGAAATGTCAAATAGGCATTTGAATTATATAAATTCAGAGTTTAGGGTGATGTCACTCACTTACTCATTCACTCATTACACAAAAACTTACCAAGAGACTACTATATGTGAGGTAACTGTGACAGCAATGGGGATGTTAATATAAGGAAGAAGTAACATCATCTTTTACTTCAAAAAAATTCACCTTCTAGAGAGGGAGACAGGCATATAAACGTATAATTACTATACAGTGGGGTAAGTAATATGATAAAGGAAGGAACAGATCAGCTGATCTGTTAAATATCAGCTGATGGCAAATCATTTCTGCTTGAGGGAATTGGTAAAGGAGCTGCTAAAACTTTGAAGTTGATAGTGTTTTACTTTTAGTGCAGAAATGATGTCAAATTACTAGAGTAAAATTTCTGAAAATAATCTTGTAAATGTGTATGAGATCTTTGAAAGTTAAGCTGAATATCTTCAGAAAGACACCATAGATCTCATACACATTTACAAGAGTATTTTCAGAAATTGTACAGACAAATAGAAGAATCAATGCACCACATGCACTGAAAGTAGAGCATTTCTCATGTATTGTATTTGGTCCAAATAGTTTTATCACCTTTTTTGGATAACGTATTATCCAATGAGTAATTCAATGGGCATCAATTTCCTTTTCATCTTCTTTAATATTGTCTAGGCAAGTGAGAATTTGTCAAGGTATATTTAAAAAATAGCAATAAGTGCCCACATCCTCCAGGCAGTTTCCTGGCAACACATATATACCAAATCTTATTTTCAAATGCTTGCTGCTGCTATCACCTACTCTATTTAATTAAGGACTTTGTGGACTTCTTGTCCTACTTCTGTTTCTGCTTCACATACAGCCTTGAAAGCAGCAAGTAAATTGCTTGAAACCAAAAGTTCAATTCCTTCTTGCATCCTCCTGGAAACTGTGAGTGTGGGGGAAGAGATGGGCGATTAGGTAGATAATTTGCCTCAGTTAGACAGGTTATGTATTCCCAGCAGAGTTAAGAAATAAGAATGCTCTAAATGGAGGAAGCAGTTTTCCTGTCAGTTTTCAGGTCCCTCTTCAGGTGTGTAGTGTAAGGCCTAAAATTAAGTCCCAATATTATGTGCTGTCTTGACATCTGGTGAAACCAGGAGGACCTCAAATAGCCTAACCACAAGCTCCCTTTCCAATTCTGCTTCTGTGAATAAAGTCTCCTGGCCAAGCAACCCTTCTTATCAAGAGGGCCAACTGAAGTTTCCAGTTATGCCTGAGAAGTCAGTTTCAGTTCCCTCCCAGTCTATGGGATTATGCAAACAAGCCAATTATATCCTCCCACAGAACCAGGGGTCATCCCACCCTCTTGGTACTACAAAGCCCACCTCCCCTGGCTGTTCACTCTGTTTCTGAGTGCAGCCCCCATGTAGCCCTGCATTGAATGCAGTGTTTTACTCCTCTGGGCTGTGAGTATACGTGACTAATAAACTGCTGTCAAGCTCATCTGTTTGATGTCAGGTGTTGTGCGTTTGGCCATCCCCATAATATTAGGGCAGGGATCGCTTCTTCATGAATGGGGTGACTAGGGGGTGGTTGAAACAGGTTGGTACTAGAATACACACAGCTTTTTGCCCTGGACAGGAACAGAACACTTTAAGAACAGGAGGGGTACACCTTCACCCCAAGAAGTGTGGGTTGATAGCAGCTAATTTCCAATGTAACCAAAAGAAATAACTTGCCTTCTTTGCCAACGTAAATCGTCCTGTTTTCTGAAACTTGATGTTATATATACACAGCTCTGCTTTCTTCCTGCCTCCTTGCCTTTTGATATGATCCTCTACCTGCACCAGTATCTTAATTCTCAGTTTGGCATAGATTAGTCCCTTTTCTAATTAAACTTTCTTTTCTGGGGGCCTTTCCAAGATACACAGCCTTCTCACACTGTGCTACAATGGGTGTTCAGAAGCAGGCGTTCTGTGAAAACAAATCCTTTCCATCCTCTCTTGGCCCTTGACTTCTACAATTATGATCCTTCAGGTTTTGATTGGAGTCTATTCTTTGCTCGTCAACTCCTGCCAAGTTCAGTAGTTAGGATGCTTGCATGTGGTCTCATTATTTTGTTTGGAGTATTATCCAGTTTTAGATCACCAGGCAATGTTCCTTCCAAAAATGTAAAAACTCCACCACAAACGATAGCTATTAGGGTTTCTTTCCTGCTCCTTGGATTAGCACTGTGAATTAAAGTTGACTAACATCTATTACCCACATGGGTATGTCTGCGAACATCTGACGCAGTAAGTTGTGACCCATTTGCAGTTGCCTTCAGTCTCCAAGCACACACAGTTTTCAGGAATAACTGTTGATGGTATCAGCTTTGTAGCTATTTTCATATACATAGGTAGCCACTCTGTAGTCACACATGTGCACGTACATACACACTCATGCATACTCCATTTTCATACATACAATAGATTACTTGTTTGTTCCCCATTCTCTCTCCTCTGCTGCAAAAATATTCCATTTCCATTTGATCCTAATGGAAAATGTTCTCCAGAATGAAAGGGGTCACTTGGTTATCTAATAAACTGGAGCTGCAGTGATAACACATTCAGAGTTGTCAAGGAGGAGGAGATTGATTTCTGCAAATGGAATCAGATGGCAACCAAAAGTGATAGCTTCAAAACTATCTCCCCCCTTCTGTTTGACATCGATCTTTTCTACATGTGCCAGCTCATTATCTGGTGGGCAAAGGGGAATTGCGACTTGACGTCATCCATGGCAGTTTTACAACGGAGAGTGGAAGGGCAGACTGTCTGGTACTGATTGACAGAGGTTTTTAGCCCACAAATGATGGCATGATATACTTATCTGGGAAGAAAAGTATTTATTTGTGGATCAAAGTTGCATTTAAATAGCTGTAGATCATGTTGTAAATGGTGAGAAAACCTACAATATGCAATTTCAGTCTACGCTAGTATTTTAAAAAATAGGCTTGTATTAATATGGTATTTTTCAGCTCATACTTTGGTCTGCTCTGCAAACTGAAGACAATTTAATTCTAGTTTGAGTCTTTGGAGCACTTTGGTGTATTTCCAAGGGCAGATTAAAGACAATTCATGGGCTGTGGAATGCATCACAGTTACCCAAGTTAGGACCTGGTAATTGATACAAATGAATGAATGCATAGAAGGGCTCTGATATCAAGCAGGGCTAATGAAATTGTTTTAAATGGATTCTTTACCTCATTTAAAAAAGAGTGTCTGTAACCCCATCAATTTACATTGAAAGGTCCTTTTGGCCTTCCAGGGAGATGTGTATATGCATTTATTTTTGATAATCAGTATATACATTTATTTTTGAGTTATTGCTGCCCTCTATTACACGTGTGTCTGTCACAGTGTGCTCTCAGTGTCTGGGAATTGTGCATCACATACTTTTTGCATTAACGCTGGAGATAATACAGCTTTAATGGAACTGGAATCCTGTGGCACATGGAACAAACAACTCACTGCTTCTAGGCAGAGTGCACTAATAGTACATCAAAATACACTGCAGCATAGGCATTGAGTCCACATATTCAGTTTTTTTTTTTCCCCTGGTCCCACACATTTTATTTTATTTTTTTATTTGTTAACATCTTTATTGGAGTATAATTGCTTTACATTGTTGTGTTAGTTTCTGCTGTATAACAAAGTGAATCAGCTATATGTATACATATATCCCCGTATCCCCTCCCTCTTGCATCTCTCTCCCACCCTCCCTATCCCACCGCTCTAGGTGGTCACAAAGCACTGAGCTGATCTCCCTGTGCTATGCAGCTGCTTCCCACTAGCTATCTATTTTACATCTGGTAGTGTATATATGTCCATGCCACTCTCTTACTTTGTCCCAGCTTACCCTTCCCCTTCCCCATGTCCTCAAGTGCATTCTCTATGCCTGTGCTTTTATTCCTGTCCTGCCTCTAGGTTCTTCAGAACCATTTTTTTTTTTTATATTCCATATATATGTGTTAGCATACAGCATTTGTTTTTCTCTTTCTGACTTACTTCACTCTGTATGACAGACTCTAGGTCCATCCACCTTATTACAAATAACTCAATTTCGTTTCTTTATATGGCTGAGTAATATTCCATTGTATATATGTGCCACATCTTCTTTATCCATTCGTCTGTCGATGGACACTTAGGTTGTTTCCATGTCCTGGCTATTGTAAATAGTGCTGCAATGAACATTGTGGTACATGTCTCTTTTTGAATTATGGTTTTCTCAGGGTATATGCCCAGTAGTGGGATTGCTGGGTCGTATGCTAGTTCTATTTTTAGTTTTTTAAGGAACCTTCATACTGTTCTCCATAGTGGCTGTATCAATTTATATTCCCACCAACAGTGCAAGAGGGTTCCCTTTTCTCCACACCCTCTCCAGCATTTATCATTTGCAGATTTTTTGATGATGGCCATTCTGACTGGTGTGAGGTGATACCTCATTGGAAATAAACACAGGGTAATTCTCTTGTCATCTTGATGTAAATTTTACTTACCTTTTAAATCATAGCTCACATCCTCCCTTCAGTTCTCAGCCATTCTCTGACTTCTATGCTCCACTTCCATGATCCTTACTCTCAACAGATAACTTCGTCCCTATGGTATGAAAAAGATAAAGGCCATCCATAATTAGTAGAAATCCTCACAAATTATCTCCTCTCTCTCTCTCAACAAAAACTTCTTGAAGAGGGGTTCATATCAATTCCACTTCCTCATCCTCTGCTTGTTCTTCACCTATGGCAATTCAGCTTTTAGCCACACTGTTCTATTAAAATAAGCTCCCAATAAAATCAAGGAGGACTTTCTAACTGGTAAATGAAATCACTGTATTCCTGCCTCTCTCCACACGATCTCTGTGACATTTGGCGTTACAGTTCTATCTTCCTTTCCATTCCTCTTCTTCTTCCTTCTCATCCAAAATCCCATTTTCCCTTGCTTTAACTTTTTAAAATGCAGATTGTTCCATTTCTGATTGCCCCAGGGACTCCTTTGCCTATGCTTGTTTGGAGTAGAGGTGAGGGAGGCTTATGCTTGGTTGTAGGTATTCTCAGAGTCACATGGCACCTGGGGCTGGAGGGCTCACCCCCACCCCCTTAACACTGATTGGCTCCTCTGCTTTGCTTTCTGTCATGCCTGGTATGCCCTCTGTGACCATTTCAACTCCAATTTTGTAGCCAGGCTTGGGGATAGAAAGTGCTTATGTCATTACTTGGTATACAGTAAGTGCTTAATTAAAGCCAGATAATTATGGATGGATTTAAGTGACTTAATATAGATATTTTAATATTTTTTATAATTTGCATTTGCCATTAACTCTCAATAATGCTTCCTCCTCTTTAAAATAATTTAATTTATAAACAAATTAAAATTATCCATGAATTATCCTATGTCACTTCTTTCTTCATTCCTCTATATTAATCATTTCTTTTATTAAACTTGGGTCAATAGTTCTTTATCTATATCATCAGAGTTCCAGTAAAGCCTTTTGATAATTTCCTCTATAATTAAAAAAAATATGTTTCACAGAGCAGGAATCGTAGAAGAATTTTAAGGTAAAGTTAAAGGTATTTCTGAAATAAAATGGAAGTCATACATTTGCTTTGGATGAGCATTTAGTTGGACTAAAATTAGAAATTAACAATAGAAATCACCATGCAAAGCATTTTGGGCTTTAGTTTTTATCTTAAAGTTAGGATCTACCACCAAAGCCTTTGAAAAGACTGCTAATAGGCCAAACGATGTGTCATAACCTCTGGCTGGTGTAAAGAGGTGATGAACATGAAGAAAAAAATAGAGAAATGGGGCAATGAGGTTTAGTAGAAAAATACAGAGGACCTAGATTCAAGTTATATCTCCAGCACTCATAGCTCCATGATAACTCAAACTCTCTAAATGGGACCCTCCATGTTGGGAAGAATTCCACCTACCTGTCTTCTAGTGCTGGAAATTTCTTCATGCATGGTAACTGCTACATACAATGTAAAGGATTATTTAGACTATCTTGCACCCAATAAATGTGTATTATCAGTTGGCTAAATTGAATTGCCTTTTTCCTAAAAGACAGTACTTTCATGGACCAGGCAGATCAATCCCATGCTGCCTGAGGCAAATCATTTTTATAATAGTAACTGCTACTTTTACATCCCCAAATTTTACTTTGTTCATCTACAAAATATGACCATTAATAACACTTGTTTCATGGGAGAGTTGTAAGGATTCATTGAGATGATACACATAACTGGTTGGCTGAGCACTCGCCATCTCTGCCTACCTTTCTAGTCTTATTTTTAATAATCGTTTCTCATGTACCTTAAGAACTCTTCATATTGCCCTGTGTTCAAGTTCTGAAATGCCATCTTCTCTCACCTCTGCTAGGAACATTGTTCTTCCATCCTCCTTCCTGCCCACATTCTTCCCATAAAAAAAATGTACCTCTGTAAAGACAATTCACTTCTCCTTCTGGTGCTTGTCACTTCTGACCACCAGGCACGTTTTGAATCAACCTCTAGAATAATAACCTCCATTCCAAAACAACACCTCACTGTGTGAGCAGTATTTTCACTATGGCTTTAAAAATGATAGGCAAGGTAGAACATCAGGCAACATCTGCCACTACTTCCTCCCCGAGCCCCTACCGTTCTAGGACATTTTTTTATAATGCTAATATTTGAAAAATACATAGAAAAGTGCTGTTAGAAAAGAGTGATATTTAAAAATCATGGCTAGACGTACACTACTACAAAAAGCCTAGGAAAGCAAAACTCCAGAAAAATGGAAGTCTATTACCATGTGAAGCATTCAACTTTAAATTACTTCTTTATTTTTACCATATTAATCATTTTTAAAGTGTACAGTTCAACAGTGTTGAGTACATCCGTATTGCTGTGCAACCAACCTTCAAAACTCTTTTCACCTTGCAAAACTAAATCTCTGTACCCATTAAACAACAATTTCCCATTTCACTCTCCCCCCATCCCCTGGCCAACCACCATTCTATTTTCTGTCCTTATAAATTTGACTATTCCAGGTACCTTGGATAAGTGGAATTATCAATATTTCTCTTTTTGTGACTGACTTATTCCATTTAGCATAGTGTCCTCAAGTTTCATTCATGTTGTTGCATGTACCTGAATTTCCTTCCTTTCTAAGGCTGAATAACATTCCATTTTGTTTATCTATTTATCTGTTATTCAACTTAGGTTTTTTACATCTTTTGTCCACTGTGAAAAATGTTGCTAAAAACATGGGTATACAAATGTCTCTTTGAGACCCTACTTTCAGTTCCTTTGGGTGTATAACCAGAAGTGGAATTGCTATATCACATAGTAATTTATTTTTAATCTTTTGAAGAAACACCATATTGTTTTCACAGCAGCTACACCATGTTACATTTCCACCAGCGTTGAATGAGGGTTCCAATTTCTCCACATCCTCACCAGCACTTGATGTTTGTATGTTTGTTTTTATAGTATCCAGCCTAATGGGCGTGCTTCACTACCCTTTTTGGGGTCTGCCATTGATCCTCTTTGTAGAATCTTTCTTCTAACACTGGCTCCCCAGCTACAAAGAGCAGATCCAAAAACACAAAGAGCCACAAAGAGCAGATCCTTGTGCTGGTGCAAGATTCTAGGCCTCAAAAAAGCAGAGATTAGCAGATGTCTTTGACTTTTTGGCTATCAAACTCAAATTTCCAGATACATACGTTGCCTCCTCAGGATTTTTGTTCTGTCTTAATTTGGGTTTACACTAAGTTAATCCCTTAGACTCAAGACTGTTCAATTTTCCTGCCATTTGTAAAACACTGATTACCTCTTCAGGCAGAATTAATGTATCCTTTAACTTTTTTCCCAAGACTTTCTATATATTGCTTAAGTTGATACATTACAGTAAAATTATTTGCTTATGTATTTCTCTGGAGCAGACCCAACAGACCCAATTACCATCCCCACTTTGTTTTGACTAAAAGAACTTTTTCTTTTGAATAGCCTATAACCAGCGAAAAACCTATATTCCACAGACTCTTTTACAGCCAAGGCTACCCACATGACACAGTTCTGATTAAGAGAATAACTGGAACATTGTTGGTGATTTCTGAATGTTTTCGTTTCCTAATGTAGGTATAACTTCCTTCTTTATAACTGGAATACAGATGAGAGGATAGACATGGAGCAGCCATTTTGGAGGTCTGTGGCAACCATGAAAATAAAAGCCATATGTGAAGGATGATGAAACAAAAACATAAAAAGAAGATATAATGATGTAATGGAACTTCCAGTACCATGCTTAGCTGTGTACTATGGATTTTTAAAAAATATGATAAAATATCAACCTGTTTGGTAAAGCCACTGTTTCCCAGTATTTTTTTCACATCACAAAATATATAGAAAATGATAATATTTGATACTTACAAGGAAAAGGCAACTCATAGACAAAGTTGAATATTCAGAATGCTCCTTTTGCTCTCAAGTAGAAGCACCTTATCTTGTCACACCTATAACACATCGGCAAAACAGTAATGTACTGTGTAGCATGCCTGTTGAGAATCTCTGACTAAACCACAACAGTCATATTGTTTTTTCAAGGAGCTGAACATAATTTCTTACTAACAGAGTTTCTCTAGCTAGACAATGAGATTATTGAGAGCAAAACTATGCATTATTTATCTTGTTTCTCTCTTACCCAGTATGCTGCTAGAAACATAGTAATTACTCAACAAATATTTACTGAATAAATGAAAAGAAAAAATAATTCATTATTTCAGACTGACTGGTTTTCTCATAGTTCTGGATTGTGCTCCTTTCTGACTAAAAGGCGTTATTCATTTTCTCTCTGCCTGGAAAAACTTCCTAATTCCTCTCCATGTAGCCAAATCCTATTCATTCTTCAAAGTTCTTCTTAACTCTCATCTCTTCCATAAAACTCTTCTTAACATTTTGGCTCAGGTCATACCATTTTATTCCTTTCTCTGTACTCCTATAATTCATGCTGAAAGAAAGGTTCACTGTGGCCTTAAAAATACAGGTGTCCTCCAACTAATGACCCAGCTTTTCCAGGTCATATGCTAGCCATATTTCCTAATGACAGAAGGCTGTACTTTGGATATTCCTTTTCTAAAAACATATTTCATTCCATGAAAATACAAACAATTGATGACAAAATAAAAAATTAATCAAGCAAACAATAAAAAAAAATATAAGAATTACATTTTAAATGTTCTCCTTGGGGAAATGCTTTGTCTGAGATAAATCAGCTTCAGTTTCCTAAAGTATGAATCCAGTAAAGTTGCGCTAAGCACACCAAATTAGTCAGAATCTCCCTAGGTTAAACACTGAGATTTTTCAGCTCTTAGAACTGCATTTAGAGATATTATCATCTGTCCCAAAATTTCTACTGAAAATTTGATACAAGGTAGGCTTATAAAGGTCTTTGGATGGTAAACTAGAGTTGGGCCTTTTATTTCCTGCAACAATTCTCTCCTGTCTAATTCATCACCTTCAATATTGTGGAGAAAACTCACCTTTCTGGGCATAATTAGATGCTTTTGGATCAATGCTTAGAGCTTCCCCTTGAGCGCTAGGAATTCACTAGTATTCCTCTCGCTACAATCAAATTATTCTTTCCTCACTCTAAAATACCTTTTATTTTTCACTTTTCCTGTTTTTCAGTATTTTGGAGAGATAATATTTTACCAGAATTTTTGCTCAGGTGTGTTTGATTGTACATTCATATCATCAAAAGTTATTGCATTTATATAAATGTATTTAGTGAACTGGACACTGAGTAAACAGTCTGGTGTATCACCCTCCTACTGCTTTCTTTCAGCTGGCTTTGAAGAATTACTCAGGCCTCAGTTTGAGTCTACAATGAGGAACACTGCCATCTAACATAGTACCTTTTTAGTATATCCAAAAGGGTACTACAATATTTTTGAATTTGATATATTTAATGTTTCTAGAATTTGCAGCCTATTAAGACCTTTATTCTTTGTTGGAATATCATATGTAGGTAACCCCTTTAAAATCTCTACTGATAAATATAGCAGGATTGGTTGAGATGTTGAAGAAGGGGCAAAGACTGAGAAATGTACACTAGCCTTAGACCAAAATTTTCTACTTTAGCTCTTAAAATTTTTGTGACTTTGGACAATAACTAAGTCACTATAAGTCTTTGCTTTCTCATCTGGAAAATGAAGCTGGTTCCAAACTTACCACACAGAGTTGTTATAAAAAATCATTAACATATTCAACATGCTTTGTAAATTGAAAGCTTTATTTTGAAAATCCAACTACATATGTTAGTATCCAGTATTCACACATTGACCCACATTTTCCCTATGAAAGGGAATAATATTTTTTGTATTATAGGACTATTTCACTGTTTTGAATTGTATTAATGTTCTTAATCATTTGGTTAATGTATCCCTTGGATATTTCTGGGTTGGTTTACTCCCAGTTTGCTACCAAACTGAAATATTACTGTACTGTACTCTGTGCTCATTGAGGGAAGAAATGCTTACCTGCTTGCTTAAAGTGATTTAAATCTGAAATAATGGCCTTTACACCTTCAAATTTTTTATATTCCTTGATAACTGGATGGGTAATAAATGTTCTAAATTTGTTGAGCATTAAACACTCATGGCTTATAAACAGACTTTATTTGGGGTTGTACTCTTTGCTTATCCTTTGGGTTTTCATATCAGATACCTTTCAGTCTTGAAAGGTTTTCATATCAGATGCCTTTCAGTCTTCTTGAAGAAGAAGCAGTTACAATAAAATATCTTAGAGGGAATTCCCTGGCAGTCCACTGGTTAGGGGTCCATGCTTCCACTGCAGGGGACATGGGTTTGATCCCTGGTCAGGGACTAAGATCTCACACGCCATGTGGTGCAGCCAGAAATAAAATAAAATAAAATATCTTAGAACTGAGCAGTCACTTATCACTGGTTAGAGAGAATCCATGGCCCTGTAAAATGTGCCCATGGCCGGTTCTGGTAGTTTATTTTGAAAGGTTAGTTCACAGTACCAAAGAAGCCCTTTAACAGGAAGCTCATAGGGCCTGTTTACCAGGTAATTCTGCCACATGCATTCAACTTGCAACTGTTTTAAAATTCAGAGCCATAAGGCCTTCTGCAGGTATGGCTTTCAGTAGGTTGTAAAGTGTTTAAACAGATGGGACATTGTTATTAGCATGGATAATATATTTTCATCATATTAGAGTTGAAAGTGATTTTCCAGATAATGGCTTAGACAAATGTTTGTAGAATCTGTCTAGTTAATTCACCAAAAATGCAGCCTGGCTTTCAGGAGCAATTCTACTTTTATTGAATGTTTTTGATTAAACATTTAACTCCAGTGAATTTCTCACCACATTGTTAAAGAAACTCTATTGCTTTGTTTTCTTCTTGGAGTCATTGTTATTGTATTATTTAACCTAATAGTGACTTCTGACTGATCCAGAAACCCATTTTAAGCTAAATAGCTACACATTTTACTATATATTAAGTGATTTATTTAAAAAATAATCTCAACAAAGGTCTTTTTATATTACCATAGGTATCATGGAGTACAGGGCAAAGTGTTGTTTGAACTTACTAGATGAGATACTGTAGCGGGGGTCCAAACCTGATGAACTGTGCACTCTTCAACCTAAGAGTTAGCCACAGAACAGCTATGTCATCTATTTATTCCATCAGCAAATTAAGTGTATCATATGTAGCAGTCACTGGGCTAGGTGCTGGGGACACAAAAGATAAAAAAGAGTATCTTTTTTTTGTGAAGACAAGGAAATGACTGACATTTAAAAAGTACATTTGCAACTTGTTGTAATTAGGGCTCCGTGGGGACTTAATACTTATGAGCTGAGTGGCTGAGTTACGTAAGTTGTTCTGTCTCAGCCCCAATTTCCCCATTAGGATGGAGGATATTAACCATATAGGCTTCCAGAGTTGCTGGAAGAGTTAAATGGGATATGGCTGGCCTGGTATAAATGGAAGCTGTATAGAGTGGGAAAAAAAAAAATAATGAAGATTTGAATAACTTAGAGTTCACAATATTTACACACCATTTATGTCCTTCCCTAAATTTCTCAGCTGATAAATATTCTAGCAACTATTTCAGTATTGCTTTGATTAGTTTTGAGGTTCTTTGAGTCTCTAAATTGCCAAGTTCCTGGTTATTGTTATAACCTATGTGAGACATAGAGAAGCCCTGAGAGCAGCTCTTGGTTTGGCTGACTGACATTTTCTTTGTGTTTGGTTTCCTGACTCAGTTATAAAACCTGTATCACCAACACTAACACCCCTCCACCAACAAATAAAAAATAACTCATAAAAATAGCTGTGTTGGTTTCCTATTGCTGCTGTGATAAACTACCACAAATTTAGTGGCTTAAAGTACACCAATTGATTCACTTAGAGTTCTGGAGGACGCAAGTCTAAAATGTATCAGCAGAGATGCATTCCTTCTGGAGGCTCCGGGGCAAATCCATTTCCTTGCCTTTTCTAGCTTCTAGAGGCTGCCCACATTCCTTGGCTCATGGCTCCACATCACTCAAACCTCTGCTTCTGCTGTCACCTTGCTTCTCTGATTCTGACTCTACTGCCCCCTATTACAAAGCCCCTGTAGTTACAATGAACTCACTGGCATAACCCAAGATATTCTCACACCTCAAGTTTCTTAATCACATCCACAAAGCTCCTTTTGCCATGTAAAGTAACATATTCACAGCTTCCAGGGATTAAGCCAGGGGCATCTTTGGGAAACTATTATTTTTACCTACCACAAAGTATAAGAAGATGAAAAGAAATCTAAAACATATTTTATTTTTCAGGAATTAGCTGAGATGGCAGAAAATAGACAAAGAACAGGTGATGAAGAAATGTGACACTCTCTTTCAATGGACATAATCAATTCCGTTAGGACTAATTGAGGGAAAAGCCAAACGGTGGTGTGAATTATGTAGTTTTGTTCATCAAAGCAGTATATTGGCATTGACTAACAAAGAATAACTAGGACTGAGCTAATTGAAAATGACCTAGTAGGCATTGTTAAGAAATTTGTTTGGGGGAACAGATAGGAAGAGTTAGAAATTAGCATATGGATTCATCATGAAATAATCACAGTTTGTTATTTTTTATGGTAGTATAGAGATCACAAAAAAGTTTCTTGGATATTATTTTCCTTTTAATACTGTGAGCACCCTTATAAGGTGCATGTGTTTTGAACCCTATATTTCTTTTTTTTAAAAACGTGATGATCCATTTATTTATTTATTTACTTATGTATTTATTTCTGGCTGTGTTGGGTCTTCGTTTCTGTGTGAGGGCTTTCTCCAGTTGCGGCAAGCAGGGGGCGCTCTTCATCGCTGTGCGCGGGCCCTCTCACCGTCGCGGCCTCTCTTGTTGCGGAGCACAGGCTCCAGACACGCAGGCTCAGTAGTTGTGGCTCACGGGCCTAGTTGCTCCGCGGCACGTGGGATCTTCCCAGACCAGGGCTCGAACCCGTGTCCCCTGCATTGGCAGGCAGACTCTCAACCACTGCGCCACCAGGGAAGCCCCTGAACCCTATATTTCTGATGAAGCATTGAGGCTCAGAGATATGAAATAGCTAGCTCAGGGTTCCAGACTGGAATGCCAGGTGAGGGACTAACTGGCAAAGATCGAATCTGTGAACTCTGATGCCTCAGGGTACCTGAAACCCATTAGATCCCAAAAGTAGCTGAAAATTTCCCTTTCAAGTCTTGTTTACACTATGAATTCCCCTTGATGTGCTAAATGATCACAGTTTAAGACCACAGAAAATTCTCTCAGTTAACAAATAACACCCTTTTTTTCTTATTTTCTTATTTCTAATATCACTGTTAATGCAATTCATCACATCCCTGAGGTGAGCTACTACTGCATTCAATAGTACACTCTTTATCTTACATTCTTTCACAACCACCAGCAAAACTAAATGTTGTCTTTTATTTTCTGAACCATTTCTAATAAAGGACCAAGCATTTTTACCAGCTCTCAAAGATGACCTACCTACAATTGCTTTCACAAATTATTAATCCCTGTCTGGTAATGAACCACTTGCAGCTGTTCAACATTGGAGCACGCTTACTAGAACCTGCTCATTTGAGAAGCAACAAGCAAATTAAACCTGCATCTGCCTTTGTGACTCTCAACGTGAGACTCACAGCAGATACGCCATGCCTTCAGTTGGGCTCCTACTGCAGCTCCTCTGGAGGACAGATACCTATGTTTTAGCGCTTCTTGTTCCATGAAATTCATTTCGTGTTGACTAGAGAGCCAACATTTTAAGTCAGACAAACACAAGCATACTCTTATAATTTGGTGCAAAATCTGTCCTCAGTTTTAACTAATCTGGAGGATAACAACTTATCCCTTTGAACTATCCCCAAAGGATCCCAAAGTGACATTCCATCATTCTAAATTTTTTCTCTAAACGCAGGCAATTACCATCCAGATGTTTTCCTGGGGTGAAAGAAAATCTTGATTTTATGTAAAGGCAAGAGGTACTATTTATTTAAAGATATATAAACAACAACAAAAATGTACCAAATAACTCTCTGGGCTCTCCAGCTTTATAGATCCCATGATTCAAATTTGTGCCTCAGCAAAACACATCACAGTATATTATAGGTCATCAGTTTCATTCTCACTTGGCCCACCTGTGCATTTTCCAAGCATCTTCTGAATTGATTTACTTAGCTAACTTCATATGTATTCATCATCAGGACCACAAATGGCTTACAGTGAACTGAATAATGTCAAGAAACCTTTAGTCTAGCCTCTGTGTGAATTACCAGAGGATCTTCCTACTGCAATTAATGAAGTGCCAATCAGGGAGACTCCTTATATACTCAATTTCTGTACACACCTCACCCTTCACTACTTCCACAGTCATTATGCTTTCATCTTCTCACATCTAGCCTAGACAGCTGTTACATCTACTTTAAAATATTTTTTTCCTTAACAAATTCCTTGTTTTATGTTATTGTCCAGTGAGGCTTACAGACTAGAAGAAACAAGCCAACAAAACAAAACAGCAGGAACTCTATCATTTTGAAAGGTTCCAATTGCATAAGCCTTTATGACACAGGCTTCTGCTATATTTTGTATCAACAGCTTGTCACATGGGTTCCAGTTCATAGTATGGGTCATTATTTTCCAAATTGAATTTGCTTATCTGCTCTTCCCTTTATGGGTAACACTACCTAGGACACCAAGCTCACACTACTTTTGAGAGTGTTCTTTTGAAATCTTTTTCTCTCCATTTTTGAACACTGTGCACTGGAATTAATAATCTAACATATGTATCTGGTAAAATGGCTCATTTTAATCAGGTTCTTCTGTTCCTGTGGTGTCTCAGACTTAAGGAAAAACTTTGACTTTTGATTATTTTCTTCTATTTCACTTTTCAAACTCTCATTTTACCTAGTTCTGCCATAAAGCAATTTTTTGAAAAAGCACTGCTATCTGGTTTCTCGATTATTTAAAAAACCTGTGGTCTGAGATCCTCCTTCCTACTCAGCCCCACACTAAAGCAAGTGACCTTGTTTCAAGACGAATATTGTTCTTTGCTTTGATGCTCACATCGCTACCATTTTGTATGCTCTTATTACTATTGTCAGCTCTTATTAGTGTGGACAGAGCCATCCCCAGGATAAAGCCCACCAGAGCAATGGCTTTATGCCCCAAACACTAGGTAGCTCACATTTTTGTCACTAGGCTGCAAGTCAGAGAGCTGCGGTGGGGGGCAGGCAAGGTAGGGAAATGGTGGGAGGAAAGTCCTTGATAGAGAATACTACAAAGAACCAGAGCTCACATTTTTCAATAATTTATCAACCTCCCTTTCTGCTTCATATCCCTACCCTCCTCCTTTTCTCTCACACGGCACCATCAAGCCCCCCATTCCCAAAAGAAACAGGCAATACTATTCCATCCATGTTATTTACACATTCTCTGTATCAGTTTTGGTTTTAAACGATCATCACCAACTCGGCCTTCTTTACCTAAAGTGAAATTTACTGAACTGTTATGGGGCCTCACAATATTAATGGGAGGTAAGTGGAGAGAACTGATAAGACCCAAGAATAACTGAGGGATGGACAGTAGAAATCACATCAAAAGTAATGCTGCAGAATCGGTCTGATCCACAAGCTGCTACAGCTGAGGTGCATATGAGGGTGTCTTTAGAATGCAAAGCCCTGGGAGGAAGATCTGAATGACCACAGCTACTGTTAGTCCAAACTGAATTTTTGTATGAATTATTGTAGAATATGGCATCCCATCTGGGGAGACGCAACCCCATAGGTGCCAGGCTTGGCAAGCAGACCCCAGCTGATTTTCAGTCCCCATTGACCATCTTGAAAGGGTGTTCTTATGAATAGGACACAACCTGCATAATCTTTCCCAGGACTCTGACGTTGGGCTGTGCCTGATTGAAGCAGGAAGGGAAGGAGAGAAGGATCTGATTCACCTGATATTCTTAGTGGGAGGTGGGCACTGTATACGGTGGAGAATCCACCAAAAGGGAAAATGGAGGAGGAGAATTAAAAAGAAGTTTAAATATTGGAAAAATATTGAGAAAGACCCATTGCATGCCCAGGGATCTAAAGACATCATTTGTTACATCATTTCATTTTCATTTTCCCTTGAATGAAAGTACTTATAGGCTCTGAGGAGTGCCAAGGATGAAAGGACTTCCCCTCTTTATGATTTGTATGGGCTTCGACACCCCTAAATTCAGCCTCCTTAGACTTTACAAGATCACATGTAAGTGATATTATAAGAAAAGGATACATAGTCAATGTTAGACAACTAGGAAATCATTCTTCCCTTATTTAGTATAGACGTTTTTAGGGAGAGAGAATTAAACAAATTATACAGTTTAGGAAATGTGGTCTTTAATAACATGAATGCTTAGACCAAATTTTGGTTTTGCTTAAATTAAGTGCATGTCTCGGTTAGTGATCATATGCCCTTGGTATATCTGGAATAAAGTAGTACGCTATTCTTTAAATTTTTATTTTGTATGTTTGTAATGATTCCAGTAGCTTTCTGATTATACAAAGATTAAACACATGGTTTTCATTTTAGTTCTCTCCCCAAACCTCATTAAAGTGAAAGTAAAGGAATTAAAAATGGTAAAAACACAAAAAGAAAAAGAATGCAAGAAGAGACAATAATAGATTGAAACGGCAACTATTTGCAGTAAATGGAAAGTGAATGGAGGAGTCAGTATTGCTGAGAAAGCTGGATAAAAGTACTGGCTGGAGAGAAAGACACTTAGTTCTTTCTCCAGATCCCTGCACAGGCTCTGGGAAAGGGTATTACACAAAGCAGGGAAGGTATGGTGCTGCCATCAGGAAGGTGGTGGGAAGTCTCTCTAGAGACAGGTAAAATCTTCTTCCCTGGTGTGTGCAGTCAACAGATTCACCCATCTTGAGTCTGGCAGGAGACTGCAGGTTTATCCTGAATCGGAATAAGAGGCCCTCCTCTGTGACATGAATGGACCTTGAGGGCATCATGCTAAGTAAAATAGCCAGACAGAGAAAAACAAATACTGTAAGATATCACTTACATGTGGAATCTAAAAAAAAAAAAAAAAATCATAGAAAGAAGAGTAGAATGGACT
The DNA here is from genome assembly GCF_028021215.1 of Eschrichtius robustus. Lineage (NCBI taxonomy): Eukaryota > Metazoa > Chordata > Mammalia > Artiodactyla > Eschrichtiidae > Eschrichtius > Eschrichtius robustus. The sequence goes on along the minus strand of NC_090836.1, from coordinate 77,813,188 downwards.
GGAGGGTGGGAAAAATGAGATGTTGGTCAAAGGGTACAAACTTCCAGTTATAAGATGAATACGTTCTGGGAATCTAATGTACAGCATAGTGACTATAGTTAACAATACTATATTATATACTTGAAAGTCCTTTAAAAGAGTAGATCTTAAATGTTCTCACCATACCGACACACAAAAAGGTAATTATATGAGGTGACAGATGTATTAACTAACTTTATTGTGGTAATAATTTCACAATACACACAGGTATCAAATCATCACATCATACACCTTAAACTTACACAATGTTATTTGTCTATATGTCAGCTGGAAAATTTTAAATAAAAAATCAATTGCATTTCTATATACTAGCAGTGGACACATGGAAAACAAGGCAAATGAATTACCTAGGTATAATTCTAGCAAAACATCTACAAGACTTGTGAGGTAAAAACTATCACATGTTGATGAAAGAAATCAAAGAAAATTTAAGTAAATGGAGAGATACTCTATTAAAAAAAAAGAGAATAAGATGCACTGAGCTCAGGGACAGGAGGTAGAGCAGAAGGCAGAAGAGAGGAGCCAAACAGATAATTAAAAACAGACAAATTAAATAAATGTTTAGACACTGAACTATGCAACTGATGTCCCCCATAATGCTTATCATACACTGCTACCTGGAGGTTGGAGGGTTATGTTTTAGGGAAAATGGGATGGACTGTGGGGTGGGATTCCCAATATGAAATGAAAAAGTTCCAAATAAATCACTCTCAAGGAGAAGTCTCTCAGCTGGAAGATTTCATGTTCTCACACAGACCTTCAATTCAAGCTTCTGAAGCCCCAATCTTAAAAATGAACAGATAACAAAAATCCCAGGCTATAGAGGAAAGCCCCACCCAAAAATAAAGACATCAAAGAGAAAAAAAGAACTCATAGAAAACAGGAATGCAGAGAACAGATGAAGACTATAGTTAAAACTATAATTTATGTTCTCAGATAAATAAGTCATTGCATCCAATAGGGCACTATGAAAGTGGAACTGTCAGTTAGCTAGATAGAGCTCTTAAAGACTAGAAATATGAATATAGAAATAAAAAACTCATCCAAAGAGCTAGATAATAAAACCAAGGTATCACAGAAAGCAGAACAAAATTAAATGAAAAATATGATAGACATAAAAAGATAAGATTATTAGTAGATCAGTCCAGGAAGTCCAAAGGCTGACCAAAAAGAGTTCCCCAAACAAGATAACAGAAGGGAGGAAATTAGTAAATGAAGAATACAATAAAACGTTCCAAAACTAAAGCAATGAAGTTTCCAAATAAACAGAGCTTAAAAAATGTCTAGCAGAATTATTAAGAAAATGATCACACTAAGGCCCATCACTGTGAGACTTCAAAGTACTGGCAATACTGAGAAGATGCAAAAATATTCAAGCAGCAAAATTAAAAAGTTCACATTTGAAAGAAAACAAATTTAGGATCAAATTGGACTCCTCAAGAGAAATATTCAAGGCAAGAAATCAAGGAAAAAATGGGGACAAACTTCTGGATTCTCCAAAACCAGAAGACGCCATTACAAGAAATAAAAACTAGAGACCAATATTGTTCATGAGTATAGATGCAACATCCTCAATCAAATATTAGCAATTCAAATCCAACAATATATTAAAAAATTATACAACATAACTATGTGGGATATTTTTTCTGGATAGACAAGGCTAGTTCGACACTTGAAAATCAAGTAATGCACTAAATCACAACAACAGGATAAAGAAGAAAATCATATGATCTTATCAATAGATGCAGAAAAAGCATTTGACAATATCTAACACTCATTCATGAGTAAAAACAAAAACAAACAAAAAACCAAAAACCCAAAACAAAACACTCAGTAATCTAAGAATAGAAGAGAAATTTCTCAACTTGATATAGAACATTTACAAAAAACCTACAGCTAACATTATACTTAATGGTGAGAAATGAGATTTTTTTCCCCCCTAAGATCAAGAACAAGGCAAGGATGTCCCTCTTACCATTCCTACTCAACATCATAGTAGAAGTCCTAGCTTTTGCAATAAGAAAAGGAAACAAAAGGTATACAAATAGGGAAGGAAAACAAAACAAAACAAAACTGTCTTTGTTCACAGATGAGATGATTGCCTACAAAATTTCCCAAAGAATTAACAACAAAGAAAACAACAAAATTAAACTACCAAATGCTGGTGAGGATGTAGAAAAATAGGAACTCTTATTTATTCATTGTTGGTGGGAATGCAGCATGCTACAGCCACATTGGAAGACAGTACGGCAGTTCCTTACAAAGCTAAATTTGGTTTTACTATATGATCCAGCAATTGTGCTTCCAGGTATTTACCCAAATGAGTTGAAAACTTTTGTCCTTACAAAAACCTGCATATGAATGCTTAAAGAGACTTTATTCATAATTGCCAAAATACTGGAAGCAACCGAAATGTTCTTCAAAAGATGAATGGATAAAGTGATACATTCATACAACAGAATATTATTCAACAATAAAGAGAAATGAGCTGCCAAGCCATTGAAAGACATGGAGGAAGCTTAAGTACATATTGTTAGTGGAAAAAGTCAGTCTGAAAAGGCTGCACGCTGTATGATTCCAACTATATAACATTCTGGAAAAGGCAAAACTTATAGAGACAGTAAAAGATCAGTGGTTGCCAGAAGTTTGGGGAAAGGGAGGATGGATGAATTAAAAAAAAAGTTCTGGACCCTAATGACTGACAATTATCCCACATGGAGAATGAACTTGCCCCTTCCCAAGACCTCCAAAAGTCTTATCCCACTATTCAGGCTCAGGTTCAGAATATTTCATCATTTAAATTAGTTTGAAGTAGAATGGGGTAAGAGGAGGCTTCTCAGGGGAAGTTCCTCAGTCACAGCTTTTAAAGAATAATTTATATTGATTTGAAGGCGAGTGAACTGAGCGACGAGTTATTTGACACCTGCCCTTCCCTTCCCTTCATCCTTTGTATACACACACCCTTTGATTACATAATTGTAAAAACAAAAAAAAAAACAAAACAAAAAGGTAAAGGGAGGCCCGGAGTAGTCACTAGTCAACAACAACTATGAAATCCAATGGGCACCTGCTTCCAGTCCTTGATTAGGGCTCAGTTCTCCTTTCTGCAAGAGGCTCTTCCTATCTCTTAGTGAGTCATCTTCCTTTTCTTTAGAAATGGCCTGTGTTTGTAGCTGAGTAGATTTCTCAGTCTGCTTCCTGTTCATTAAAGTTTGGGGGCCCAGAAGCCTCTTCCCAGAAGTGTAAATGATTTCTGTTCAATTCATTCAAAGCTGTAGGTGCTTCCATAGTTATAGTTTCTTATAAATCTTATTGTAGTCGACTCCATTAGACAAAGCCACTCCCACAAGTCTCTTTGAGACGGACTTCATTCTACTTTGGGCCAAGCGTAAGGGTCTTTTGGACAAGGCCTTTAAGATTCTTAAAGCCTTTATCTAGCTAAGAGGGTCTCTGAGATATAACCTTAAATCTCTCTGAGGTTACAACTAGGAGTCTTGTAGCCTACTCTAATATGACCACCTAATCAAAAGTGTTCTTCCCCTTTCCCCTACTGTGTAGTCAACCATAGAACTTAATATTTCTTGATATTTTCTAGTTTATTTTAAAATTTTTTCATTTGATTGTTATCTGCCGCTGCTGATTAAAATGTAGGATCCATGGGATAAACAATTTCATTTTGTTTTCCATAGTGTACCCAGGGCCAAATCCAGTGTCTGTTACATAGTGGGTCATAAATATTTGTGACTGAAACAATAAGTAAGCATTACTGATAATAGTGGTATTGGTACTACTATTGTTATGGTTATTGATTTAATAATAACAGTTACAGTTGAAATGCATTTAGAGAGAAAGCCACATGTTTCCATTAAAAATGAATCTTGGCTTAATTATCGGGCCCTTGTGGCTATACCAAAAGTGGGGATACACCCCAAAGGATGCCATCACGCTCTCCCTTGGCCTACATCTGTATTAGATTTCCACATCAATGGAATTAACTATCCTTATTCCCAGTTTCCTACTTATCTCACAGGGCTGTTGGAAGAATTAAAAATAAATTCCTACATAGCACTTGACAGAAGAAGCACTTGATGTAGTGTAGCTTTTATTATTGTTAAGAGAGGGAAAGAATTTCCATCCTGGAGTGAATCTTTACATTTCATTCATCATCCTTACTTCAGTAACAAATTATTTGATCATGAAATATGTTTTAATAACTATTTTTTCATTATTAGACACTTTGACATGCTTCTATGTATTTTTTTGAGGGTTATCTGCATCTTTCCTTTTTTTAAAAAAATTATTTTATTGAAGTATAGTTGATTTACAATGTTGTGTTAATTTCTACTGTACAGCAAAGTGATTCAGTTATACATATGTATACATTCCTTTTCATATTCTTTTCCATTATGGTTTATCACAGGATATTGAATATAGTTGCTTCTATATATTAAATAGAGATTCCCATCCCATCATGAAATAGTCAATAATAGAGTAACAATAAAAATAATAACTAATGAAGTATTGTCTATGGCAAAATTTTACCTCTTACTAAAATGGATGCTGAATTGTTACTGGCAATTTATAATCCAGTTGCTATTAGGTTAGACCAGATTGACAAAATGGGGACATTTCCATTTTTCTACAAATATCTTCTGACACCAACATGCATTCTTATAAATTGAAGGGAAGTGATAGTATGTTGGGATTATTTCCCAGTTTGTCTTTTTTTCTGTACTTGAGAGGTCTTCACACACAGCCCCATATTCATTTTCAGAAGCAGCATAAGCCCAGGGCTTCCTCACTCTAATTCCCTGCACTAAACACTTTATATAACATTCAATCCTAATGGTAACACCACAAGGTAGATATTACAGCAGGGTTAGATAAATATTTTCTGTAAAGGGCCACAGATTAATTATCTTAGGCTCTGTGGGCCATGCAGTCCCTACTGTAACTTTCTGTCTGGTCACAAGAAAGCAGCATAGAAAGCAAACCATACGTAAACAAATGAGCGTGGCTATCTTCCAATAAAGCTTTATCTATGGATCATGAAATTTAAATTTCATACTATGTTTGTGTGTCACAAAACATTCTTCTTCCTTTGATTTTAATACTTAAAGATTTAAAAAATTAGCTTGCAAGTTGAGCCAAAACAGATGGCAAGCCACATTTGTCCCAGAGGTCCTAGCTTGCTGATCCCTGTCATGTACAGACTAGGGAACTGCGTTCAGAGAGGTCACAAAAACCCCCCAAAGTGACACTACCAGTGAGTGGGTGAGCCCAGACTCAAAAGTGGGTATCTCTGATTCTTAACTCATGTGGTATATTGCCTCTTGGACAGTGATCTTAACTCTTATCTTAAATTTTAAAACTCTAGTTTAAATAAACTAGAAATTCAGATCACTTTTGTTTAGCCTGGAAACCTGACCACTGCTTACAACATTTTATATATATAGAAAGATAGTTCCATTTCTAAGTCACATCATTACTTTGGGATTATTCTCTGCTCTGGGGACTACCTATAGGAGGTACATATGCACTTACATATGAAAACATTTGTTCCTTTCTCCTACAAGCATTTAAACAATAGTGTTATAATTTAATATATGATGATTAATTTGCACCAATGTGTAAACAGATGCAAATTCAGCTAAAATTCAGTTTCCCTTGTGATCTATCCACAGTGCCAACAATTGCAAGACCCCTGCCCTCCACTCCCCCACCTCCCAGCTGGGGATAGAAAGAGGTTGGCTCACTAGCCAAACTGGAGACCGGATTTCTCCTGGGTAATTTGGGATGATCATAATATTTGCACAAAGCTCTGCTCTGCCTCATGTTAGTATAACTATAACTATATAGTTGACTGAGCATCTGGGACAGTGCAGGATACAAAAAGATTTTCCCAGCCCTGACAAAAAAACAAGTCATGTACAAATGCTTATGTTTATATCTCCTCTCCCCGATGTTTTCACCCCTCAAATCTTTGCTCTCTGGGGGCGATTTGGGTCCAGTCTGTTTGTTGAGGGTCTACTTATTATCTTGAGCTCTAAAACTCTATCCTTTTATATTTGAATTCAAAAGGGAGCATTGTTCCAAATCATCCATTATTTTCAACGAGGGCAAAATAATACAAGCTGTCAAGAGCCCCCAGCACAGGTAATTTATTGCTCAGAAATTCTGGGTTGAATGTATTCTTCAGGAAAGCATTCTTCAAAACCAAATATCAGGCACCACCGTGTAGGAATCAGACTGTAAATGATTAAAAACACGATGGATCACTGGTCACTCGTTTGGTCTGTCTAGAATCATTATGCTTGGAAGAGAAGTTAAGAAGCTAGGAAAGGAAACCCTTTGAGGTCTGCTCCCTATAAAGAAAGAGGATTAAAAAGAAAGTCCAGTCCTCCTCCTCCCCCAACATCACAGACAGTGTATGTGTACACACATAGACACAGACAAACACACACACACAGCCATAGATTGCTCAAACAGCCCAGGGCTAAAGGTTAAGAATTATAAGGTTAAGATTTAAACATGCAAGTTTGGGCAATGATTTAAAACAGACAAGGAAGAAGTCAAAGCAAAGAGCATTATTTAATCCTACAAATGTGCTGGCCTATGCTATACTTAAAGATGTAGGTAAAGGCATTTGTTTGCTTACTGTTGTGGCTAGAAGCCTAGGAAAATAAATTTATTCAGGCACGCCAGTCTGTCTGCAAAGACTTCCATTTTGCCTTTTATGGGAATTTTGAACAAAGAAGACGATCTTTGCTTCTGTCAGGAAAGCAGTTTCAATCAGACTGATGAATAAAAAGCACAGCTGCCAAAAATGATCCATGGCAGGGTAAAGTTTAGATGCCCAACTGCCCATTATGCTATTAAGATGTGTCATTAATGTTGGCCTGGGCTAATAGAGCAGGGCAATGTAACATGCTAAATTGCTTCCCAATTTTAAAATATCAGTTCTAGGAAGAATTACATAGGATAAAATATGGAACCTCAGTGTCACAAAACGGAGGCAGTTCAGTGAGACAAAGGTTTGGTTTTGCAGCCACCACAGATAGGTTTATGCTATTTACATATTTGGTAGCTCTGTGGTTACGCCTGTTTCCTGAGAATTGTGTTTGATAAATGAATATTCTGGGACAATCACATTTTTTATCTGAATTTAGTGAGCCTAATATCTCATTTGAAAGAAGCAACATACATGACACTTTTAATTTTCTAAAATAGTTCTGAGGAGACCTTCAAGATGGCGGAGGACTAGGACGTGGAGATCACCTTCCTCCCCACAAATACATCAGAAACACATTTACATGTGGAACAACTCCTACAGAACACCTACTGAACGCTGGCAGAGGACCTCAGACCTCCCAAAAGGCAAGAAACCCCCCACGTACCTGGGTAGGGCAAAAGAAAAAAGAAAAAACAGAGACAAAAGAATAGGGACGGGACCTGCACCAGTGGGAGGGAGCTGTGAAGGAGGAAAGGTTTCCACACACTAGGAAGCCCGTTCGCGGGCGGAGGCTGCGGGTGGTGGAGGGGGGAAGCTTCGGAGCCACGGAGGAGAGCGCAGCCACAGGGGTGCGGAGGGCAAAGCGGAGAGATTCCCGCACAGAGGATCGGTGCCGACCAGCACTCACAAGCCAGAGAGGCTTGTCTGCTCACCCGCTGGGGTGGGCGGGGGCTGGGAGCTGAGGCTCGGGCTTCAGTCGGATCGCAGGGAGAGGACTGGGGTTGGCAGCGTGAACACAGCCTGAAGGGGGCTAGTGCACCACAGCTAGCCGGGAGGGAGTCCGGGAAAAACTCTGGAGCTGCCAAAGACGCAAGAGACCATTGTTTCGGGGTGCTCAAGGAGAGGGGATTCAGAGCGCCGCCTAAACGAGCTCCAGCGACGGGCGCGAGCCGCGGCTATCAGCGCGGACCCCAGAGACGGGCATGAGACGCTAAGGCTGCTGCTGCCGTCACCAAGAAGCCTGTGTGCAAGCACAGGTCACTATCCACACCCCTCCTCCTGGGAGCCTGTGCAGCCCACCACTGCCAGGGTCCCGTGATCCAGGGACAGCTTCCCTGGGAGAACACACGGCGCACCTCGGGCTGGTGCAACGTCACGCTGGCCTCCGCCGCCGCAGGCTCGCCCCGCATTCTATACCCCTCCCTCCCCCTGGCCTGAGTGAGCCAGAGCCCCTGAATCAGCTGCTCCTTTAACCCCATCCTGTCTGAGCAAAGAACAGATGCCCTCAGGTGACCTACACACAGAGGCGGGGCCAAATCCAAAGCTGAACCCCAGGAGCTGTGCGAACAAAGAAGAGAAAGGAATATCACTCCCAGCAGCCTCAGGAGCAGCGGATTAAATCTCCACAATCAACTTGATGTACCTGCATCTGTGGAATACATGAATAGACAACGAATCATACCAAATTGAGGAGGTGGACTTTGGGAGCAACTGTACACTTGGGGTTTGCTGTATGTGACTGACTGGTTTCTGGTTTTACATTTACCTTAGTTTAGTATTTAGAGTTTATTGTCATTGGTAGATTTGTGTATTGACTTGGTTGCTCTCTCCCTTTTTTTAAAAATATATATAGATATATATATATTTTTCCTTTTTCTCTTTTTGTGAGTGTGTATGTGTATGCTTCTCTGTGTGATTTTGTCTGTATAGCTTTGCTTTTACCATATGTCCTAGGATTCTGTCTGTCCATTTTTTTTTTTTTGTATAGTTTTTAGTGCTTGTTATCATTGGTGGATTTGTTTTTTGGTTTGGATGCTCTCTTCTTTCTTTCTTTTTTTTTTACTTTTTAATTTTTTTACTTTTAATAATTTTTTAAATTTTTTATTTTAATAACTTTCATTTCTTTCCTTCCTCCCTCCCTGCCTCCCTCTCTCTCTCTCTCCCTCCCTCTCTCTCTCTCTCTTTCTTTCTTTCTTTTTCTCCCTTTTCTTCTGAGTCATGTGGCTGACACGGTCTTCGTGCTCCAGCTGGGTGTCAGGCCTGTGCCTCTGAGGTGGGAGGGCCAAGTTCAGGACACTGGTCCACCAGAGACCTCCCAGCTCCATGTAATATCAAACAGCAAAAGCTGTCCCAGAGATCTCTGTCTGAATGCTAAGAGCCAGCTCCACTCAACGACCAACAAGCTACAGTGCTGGACACCCTATGCCAAACCAGCAAGAGAGGAACACAATCCCACCCATTAGCAGAGAGGCTGCCTAAAATCATAATAAGGTCACAGACACCCCAAAACACACCACCGGACGCGGTCATGCCCACCAGAAAGACAAGGTCCTGTCTCATCCACCAGAACACAGGCACCAGTCTGCTCCACCAGGAAGCCTACACAACCCACTGAACCAACCTTAGCCACTGGGGGCAGACCCCCAAAACAATGGGAACTATGAACCTGCAGCCTGCGAAACAGAGACCCCAAACACAGTAAGTTAAGCAAAATGAGAAGACAGAGAAACACACAGCAGATGAAGTAGCAAGGTAAAAACCAAGCAGACCAAACAAATGAAGAGGAAATAGGCAGTCTACCTGAAAACGGATTCAGGGTAATGATAGTAAAGATGATCCAAAATCTTGGAAATAGAATGGAGAAAATACAAGCAACATTTAACAAGGACCTAGAAGAATGAAAGAGCAAACAAACAATGATGAACAACACTATACATGAAATTAAAAATTCTCTAGAAGGAATCAATAGCAGAATAACTGAGGCAGAAGAACTGATAAGTGACTTGGAAGATAAAATAGTGGAAATAACTACTGCAGAGCAGAATAAAGAAAAAAGAACGAAAAGAATTGAGGACAGTCTCAGAGACCTCTGGGACAACATTAAATGCACCAACATTCGAATTATAGGGGTCCCAGAAGAAGAAGAGAAAAAGAAAGGGACTGAGAAAATATTTGAAGAGATTATAGTGGAAAACTTCCCTAATATGGGAAAGGAAATAGTTAATCAAATCCAGGAAGCACAGAGAGTCCCATACAGGATAAATCCAAGGAGAAACACGTCAAGATACATATTAATCAAACTATCAAAAATTAAATACAAAGAAAAAATATTGAGAGCAGCAAGGAGAAAACAACAAGTAACATACAAGGGAATGCCCATAAGGTTAACACCTGATCTTTCAGCAGAAACTCTGCAAGCCAGAAGGGAGTGGCAGGACATATTTAAAGTGATGAAAGGGAAAAACCTACAACCAAGATTATTCTACCCAGCAAGGATCTGATTCAGATTCGACAGAGAAATTAAAACCTTTACAGACAAGCAAAAGCTAAGAGAATTCAGCACCACCAAACCAGATTTACAACAAATGCTAAAGGAACTTCTCTAGGCAGGAAACAAAAGAGAAGGAAAAGACCTGCAATAACAAACCCAAAACAGTTAAGAAAATGGTAATAGGAACATACATATTGATAACTACCTTAAATGTAAACAGATTAAATACTCCAACCAAAAGATATAGACTGGCTGAATGGATACAAAAACAAGACCTGTATATATGCTGTCTACAAGAGACCTACTTCAGACCTAGGGACACATACAGACTGAAAGTGAGGGGATGGAAAAAGATATTCCAAGCAAATGGAAATCAAAAGAAAGCTGGAGTAGCAATTCTCATATCAGACAAAATAGACTTTAAAATAAAGACTATTACAAGAGACAAAAAAGGACATTACATAATGATAAAGGGATCAATCCAAGAAGAAGAAATAACAATTGTGAATATTTATGCACCCAACATAGGAACACCTCAATACACAAGGCAAATGCTAACAGCCATAAAAGGGGAAATCGACAGTAACACAATCATAGTAGGGGACTTTAACACCCCACTTTCACCAATGAACAGATCATCCAAAATGAAAATAAATAAGGAAACACAAGCTTTAAATGACACATTACACAAGATGGACTTAATTGACATTTATAGGACATTCCACCCAAAAAAAACAGAATACACTTTCTTCTCAAGTGCTCATGGAACATTCTCCAGGAGAGATCATATATTGGGTATGATCAATCTATGAAATTTACCAAATCAATCCTTGGTAAATTTAAGAAAATTGAAATTGTATCAAGCATCTTTTCCAACCACAACGCTATGAGACTAGATAGCCATTACAGGAAAAAGTCTGTAAAAAATACAAACACATGGAGGCTAAACAATACACTACTAAATGACTAAGAGATCTCTGAAGAAATCAAAAGGAAATTAAAAAATACCTAGAAACAAATGACAATGAAAACACGAAAACCCAAAGCCTATGGGATGCAGCAAAAGCAGTTCTAAGAGGGAAGTCTACAGCAACACAATCCTACCTCAAGAAACAAGAAACTTCTCAAATAACCTAAACTTACACCTAAAGCAATTAGAGACAGAAGAACAAAAAAAACCCCAAAGTTAGCAGAAGGAAAGAAATCATAAAGATCAGATCAGAAATAAATGAAAAAGAAATAAAGGAAACAATAGCAAAGATCAATAAAACTGAAAGCTGGTTCTTTGAGAAGATAAACAAAATTTATAAACCATTAGCCAGACTCATCAAGAATAAAAGGGAGAAGACTCAAGTCAATACACTTAGAAATGAAAAAGGAGAAGTAACAACTTGACACTGCAGAAATACAAAGGATCATGAGAGATTACTACAAGCAACTATATGCCAATAAAATGGACAACCTGGAAGAAACGGACAAATTCTTAGAAAAGCACAAACTTCTGACACTGAACCAGGAAGAAATGGAAAATATAAACAGACCAATCACAAGCACTGAAATTCAGACTGTGATTAAAAATCTTCCAACAAACAAAAGCCCAGGACCAGATGGCTTCACAGGCGAATTCTACCAAACATTTACAGAAGAGCTAACAACTATCCATCTCAAACTCTTTCAAAATATAGCAGAGGGAGGAACACTCGCAAACTCATTCTATGAGAGCACCATCACCCTGATACTAAAACCAGACAAAGTTGTCACAAAAAAAGAAAACTAAAGGCTAATATCACTGATGAACATAGATGCAAAAATCCTCAACAAAATACTAGCAAACAGAATCCAACAGCACATTAAAAGGATCATACACCATGATCAAGTGTGGTTTATCTCAGGAATGCAAGGATTCTTCAGTATATTCAAATCAATCAATGTGATGCACCATATTAACAAACTGAAGGATAAAAACCATATGATAATCTCAATAGAAGCAGAAAAAGCTTTCAACAAAATTCAACACCTATTTATGATAAAAGCCCTCCAGAAAGTAGGCATAGAGGGAACTTAACTAAACCTAATAAAGGCCATATATGACAAACCCACAGCCAGCATCATTCTCAATGGTGAAAAACTGAAACTATTTCCACTAAGATCAGGAACAAGACACTGTTGTCCTCTCTCACCACTATTATTCAACATAGTTTGGAAGTTTTAGCCACAGCAATCAGAAAGAAAAAGAAATAAAAGGAATCCAAATCGGAAAAGAAGTAAAGCTGTCACTGTTTGCAGATGACATGATACTACACATAGAGAATCCTAAAAATGCCACCAGAAATCTACTGGAGCTACTCAATGAATTTGGTAAAGTAGAAGGATACAAAATTAATGCACAGATATCTCTTGCATTCCTATACACTAATGATGAAAAATCTGAAAGAGAAATTAAGGAAACACTCCCATTTACCATTGCAACAAAAAGAATAAAATACCCAGGAATAAACCTAAATACAGAGATAAAACACCTGTAAGACACTGATGAAAGAAATTAAAGATGATACAAACAGATGGAAAGATATACCATGTACTTGGATTGGAAGAATTAACATTGTGAAAATGACTATACTACCCAAAGCAATCTACAGATTCAATGCAATCCCTATTAAACTACCAATGCATTTTTCACAGAACTAGAGCAAAAAACTTCACAATGTGTATGGAAACACAAAAGACCCTGAACAGCCAAAGCAATTTGAGAAAGAAAAACGGAGCTTGACAAACCAGTCTCCCAGACTTCAGACTATACTACAAAGCTACAGTAATCAAGACAGTATGGTACTGACACAAAAACATAAATATAGATCAGTGGAACAGGATAGAAAGCCCAGAGATTAAACCCACGCACATATGGTCACCTTATTTCTGATAAAGGAGGCAAGAATATACAATGGAGAAAAGACAGCCTCTTCAGTAAGTGGTGCTGGGAAAACTGGACAGCTATGAGTAGAAGAATGAAATTAGAACACCCCCTAACACCATACACAAAAATAAACTCAAAATGGATTAAAGACCTAAATGTAAGGCCAGACACTATAACACTTTTAGAGGAAAACATAGGCAGAACACTCTATGACATAAACCACAGCAAGATCCTCTTTGACCCACCTCCTAGAGAAATGGAAGTAAAAACAAAAATAAACAAATGGGACCTAATGAAACTTAAAAGCTTATGCATAGCAAAGGAAAACATAAACCAGATGAAAAGACAACCCTCAGAATGGGAGAAAATATTTGAAAATGAAACTGACAAAGGATTAATCTCCAAAATTTACAAGCAGCTCATGCAGCTCAATATCAAAAAAACAAAGAACCCAATCCAAAAATGGGCAGAAGCCCTAAAGAGACATTCCTCCAAAGAAGATATAGATTGCCAATAAACACATGAAAGGATGCTCAACATCATTAATCATTGGAGAAATGCAAATCAAAACTACAATGAGGTATCACCTCACACCGGTCAGAATGGTCACCATCAAAAAATCTACAAACAATAAATGCTGGAGAGAGTGTGGAGAAAAGGGAACCTCTTGCACTGCTAGTGGGAATGCAAACTGATACAGCCACTATGGAGAACAGTATGGAGGTTCCTTAAAAAACTAAAAATAGAACTACCATACGACCCAGCAATCCCACTACTGGGCATATACCCTGAGAAAACCATAATTCAAAAAGAGTCATGTACCACAATGTTCATTGCAGCTCTATTTACCATAGCCGGGACATGGAAGCAACCTAAGTGTTCATTGACAGACGAATGTATAGAGAAGATGTGGCACATATTTACAATGGAATATTACTCAGCCATAAAAAGAAACGAAGTTGAGTTATTTGTAGTGAGGTGATGGACCTAGAGTCTGTCATACAGAATGAAGTAAGTCAGAAAGAGAAAAAGAAATACCATATGCTAACATATATAAGGAATCTTAAAAAAAAAAAAATGGTTCTGAAGAATCTAGGGGTAGGACAGGAATAAAGATGCAGACAGAGAAAATGGACTTGAGGACACGGGGAGGGGAAGGGTAAGCTGGGACAAAGTGAGAGTGGCATGGACATACATACACTACCAAATGTAAAATAGATAGCTAGTTGGAAGCAGCTACATAGCACAGGAAGATCAGCTCAGTACTTTGTGACCACCTAGAGGGGTGGGATAGTGAGTGTGGGAGGGAGAGGCAAGAGGGAGGAGATATGGGGACATATGTATATGTATAGCTGATCACTTTGTTATAAAGCAGAAACTAACAAAAAAAAAAAAGTGGAAACCAAAGTGAGAAAAAAAAGAAAAAGAAAATAGAGAGAGCAGAGGAAATGCAAATGTCATTGAACAAATGTTAATGAAAAGCATGAATCTACTGATTCGGGAAACAATCCATCTCAGAAGAAATTCACCAGTGTTAATAATCTCCTACATTTTTTAGTTGGGTGGTAAATTCATGGGCGTTCATTGCATTATTATGCTTTTAATATACATGTATGTTAAATATAAAAAAAATAAAAGAAAGATTCTACCTTGTTAAAAAAAAAAAAAAGTTCCAAGACCTTAGGAAGCTCCAGGAAGTTGAAACAGCATCTGCATTACCCTTTCATTTTACAAGTGAAAACACTTAGAAGAATTTCAAATTCTCTCAAACCATATGTCTGGAAGTGGCAAAGCAGAAGCCAGAATCTTTAATTTCAAATCTATACTCTTTCTGCTCAAATTCTCAGTGGAGAAACTTCAAGTTTGTGACTCCTGAAAAATTTTCCCAGGAAGGGACAACTGATATTTCGATGACTACAAAGAACAAAGAGACAAAATAGCAGCAACCAAAAGATCACCAGCAGAGAGAAGTCCACCCTTATCGCTAATCTTTCCTGCTACAGGCATGTCCTGTCAAAGTTGTTCTTGGTGTATTTAAATGGCATTGATTCTAACCTCCTTCTACTGCCACATGACAATTACCCCATAGCCTAGTGGCTTAAGACAATAGCATTTATTTTTTCAAAGTTTCTTTGGGCCAAGATTCCAGCATGGCTTAGCTGCCTCAGGGTCTCTCTTGAGATTGCAGACAAGGCATGTGAAGGGGCTGCATCATCTGAAGATTGTGTGGGCCCGGAGGATCTGTTTTCACGAAGGCTCACTCATATGCTCCTGGAAGTTGGCAGAAGGCTTCAGTTTCTCCCTACATTGTCCTCTCCACAGACTGCTTGTATGTCATCACAGTATGGTGGCTGACTTCCTCCAGGATGATCACTCCAGGATAGCAAGGCAAGGCAGAATGCATTTACTGACCTACACACATCATCATTTCCTCACTATTCTATTCGTTATACAGGTTGGCCCTATTGAGTGTGGTACTCCATAAGGGCATCCAAGAGGCGAGGATCATAGAGGGCCGCCTTGGAACTTGGCCTCACAACTGTCTTCACTTACACTTTTGCTGTGTCTCCATTGGGGATATTTGGTTAATTTGGCTAAATGTACTGGTCAATTCAAACCACCAAATTGCTAAGCATACTATCACCTTCTAAAGCACTGCTTTTCATTAACATCATGTGCATAATAATAGTGCCTAATGTAATCATAGCCCTATACAATTTATAAACATTTTTGCAAGCATTATCTCTTTAAATCTCAACTTTCATTTTATATTCGTATTTTAAATGATTATTTTATTTTAAATGATTTTAGGTTTAAATAAGAGTTGTAAAGATAGTAAAGAGAATTCCCTTCATCCTTTTACCCAGCTTCCCCTAATATTGATGTCGTACATAATTATAATGCTGTTGTCAAAACTAAGAAATTCACATTGATACACTACAGTTAACTAAACCATAGACTTTATTCATATTTTCCTAGTGTTTCCATTAATGTTCTTTTCCTGTTCTAGAATCCAATCCAGGATACCAAGATACCATTTAGTCACTATCCTTAGTTTCCTCTGATCTGTGACTATCCCTCAGTCTTTCATGACCTTGACACTTTTAAAGAGTGCTGGTCAGGTCATTTGTAGAAGTTCCTCAATTTGGGTTTGTTTGATGTTTTCTCATTATTAGACTGAGATTATGGATATGGGGGAACGGTACCACTAATGTGACGTACCCTTTTCATGATATCAATATGCCTTATTATTACTGGTGACGTTAACTGTGATTTCTCGGTTAAGGTGCTTTCTAGAAGGATTTTCCACTGTAAAGTTACTTTTTACCCCTTTCCAAATTCTATTCTTAAAAGTGAGCTACTCAGTCCAGCCCTACTTAAATGGGAGGGAAATTAAGCTCCACCTCCTGGAGGGAAGTGTTTCAAAGATTTTGTGAACATAAGTTAAAACCATTACAGTAATTAGTAAACATTTGGGGTGAGATTCTTTGAGGCTATGCAAATATCCTGTTTCTCCTTAAAGGTTTATTCTTTAACAGCCATCAGTGGATCTTGCTTTGTTTAATAATAGTGACTTTCCATTCCTCTCATTCTTTCTACATTTATTAATTGGAATTCTTCTGTTAGGAAGATCTCTCCCTTCTCTGCCATTTAGTTACTTATTCAATCATATAAATATAAATATATATATATATATATATATCTCAACATGGGCTCATGGGTATTTATTTTATGTTTTGGGTTATAATCTAATAATATCATTATTTATTTTAATGTTCAAATTGTTCCAGGTTTGGCTATTGGAAGCTCTTTCAGGCTGTGGCCAATGTCCTTTCTGCATGGTCTCCTCACTCCCACTCCCACCCCTGTCTCTTTTTACCTACTTTCTTACCTTTTGGTATCACAAAATATTCCAGGCTTATCCTGAAATTTCCCTGCCTCAGCCCTAGAATTATTTCTTTTCCTCCAAGGAGCTCTGGTTCATTTTATTGGAGAATGATATTTAGAAACCAAGACCTGAGCGTTAGTTGTGCTCATTGGTTCTGGGGTGTCACTGCTTCTAGGCTCTCTCTGCAGACAGAGCCAGGAAATGTAAGTGTATATGTTGAACCAGGTTAGCTTTTATTTTTGCGTGTCTTCTATATGTCACACACCATACTAGGCATTTTATATCCCTCATTTCATCTTGTCCTCACTGCAACTCTGTGAGGTAGGTTTTATTAACCTTATTTTTACAAGAAAAGTAATAGACTCCAAGTAAATGAGAACAAGGAGGAAAAAGAGCCAAAACTAGAAGTCAGGTTGGTGGACTCCAAATCATATCCCCTTTTCTTTAAATCAGCATAAATAGCTACCTATGTACTCTCCCTTTATATGTCCCTCTTTCAATCTTTCTCTCCTTATTTTTCCTTCCTATTTTGTTTTCCTCCCCTTATTTCCATCATAGCAATAGAGAAATAAGATGTATATTTAATGAGTTGAGTCTTGATAGTGGAACTACTGTGGCCTTTAAAATATTTTTTTAGCTTAAATTTTTGCTTTCACAAGGATTTGGATATTTGGGATGGGATACACCAAGAGATTTCCTTCACAAAGTGTACAGCATTGCAATTTTTCATTCACCATTTCAACAAATATTATTATTATTATGTACCAGGATCAATTCTAGATGCTGGGATACAATGGTGAACAAAATAGATAAAAAGGTCTATTTTCATGGAGCTCTTTAGCCAGTGTGGAAGAAAAACAAATGAAAAATACAATAAAATAAGTAAATTCTATAGTTTATTTGAAAGTGATATGGAGAAATAAAGCAAGAAAGGGGATGTGAAGAGGTTGAATTTTTAAACAGGTTGATGGGCATGGGCTTCTCTGATGAGGTGACAATTGATCAAAGACTTACAGGAGCTGTGAGGTCTACATGCATTTATGGGTAAAGTACATTCCAGGCTTCCAAAAGTCAATTCAAAGGCCCTGAACCAGAACTGTGCATGTTGTGTTTGAAGAACAAATACAACGTCACTGTGACTTGAGCCAAATGAGCACAGGAAAGCAGTAGAATAGGAGTAGGGTGTTGTGGCATGAAAGCATAGGTCATATAGAACTTTTTAGACCATTATAAGAGCTTTGGCTTTTCCTCTGAGTGGGATGGGAGACTTTAGAATGTTTTGAGCAGAGGAGTGACATTATATGACTTACTGACATTTCAAAAAGACCACTCTGTCTATTGTAGGGAAAATAGTAGCAACAAAGGTAGATGCTGGGAGTACAGTTAGAGGGTGGTTCAGTGAGACTCAGTCATGGCTTGGATCTACATGGAGATGGTGAAAGATTGTCAGATATTAGAGATATTTACAAGTTGAGCCAAGAGAATTTTCTTAGTCATTGGATAAGTAGTATGAAAGAAAGAGAGGAGTCAGTCAGGACTCCCAACATTTTAGTACGAGTGGCTGGATAGAGGAACTTGCCATTTCAGTGTGGGAAGAAGTGTAGGGTGTGTGCGATAATAGAAAATATATGCATTGGTCTCTGCCGCTGGTTACTGGCACAGACGTCCTAAAACACTTGTAATTTCCTAAGTGATAAGAACATGAGGAGCATCTTTTCTTCTAACGAGGTGACTCTGAATGGGCATCTGGATGGCTCCTGGATGGGGGCTGGTCACCAGGAGGACCAAACCATGATTAGAAGCTTGGAATTTTCAGTATCACCCCCATCCTCCAGAGAGGGGAGAGACACTAGAGGGGTTAAAAATTGATCATGCCTACATGAGGAAGCCTCCATAAGATCCCAATAGTATGAGGTTTGGGGAGCTTCCAGGCATGCACACTAGGAGGGTGACACACCCCCAACTCCATGGCACAGAAGCTCCTGTGCTCAGGATCCTGCCAGACTTTGCCCTAAGTGTCTCTTCATCTGTATCCTTTGTCATATCTTTTAATAAACTGGTAAACAAAAGTAAGTGCTTCCCTGGGTTTTGTGAGCCACTCTGGCAAATTAATCCTACCTGAGGAGGGGGTCATGGGAACCTCCGATGTGCGGCCATTGGGTCAGAAGCACAGGACTTGGCGACTGGTGTCTGAGGTGTATGCAGTGGTGTGGGGTCTCAGTCTTGTGGGACTGAACACTTAACTTGCGGGACCTGAGGCCATCTGCAGGTTGACAGTGTCAGAATTGAGTTAACTTGTAGGACACTCAGCTTGGCAACACAGAGAACTGCTTGTTGTGGGGAAAAAAACCTTCCACATTTGGCGACCAGAAGTGTTGGAAGGGAAGCGTTCTGAGTGAATGGTAAAAGAGACTCAGAGGGAAGAAAGTCGTAGTAGGGAAGAACTGGGTTTTTCCCTACTCGGGAAGGTGGAAAACTGAGTTTTTCTATTTTAGGGTGGAAGATCAGAAGTTCAACTTTGGACATGTTAGATTGTCTATATGTTTGGAAT
Organism: Eschrichtius robustus; assembly: GCF_028021215.1. Classification (NCBI taxonomy): domain Eukaryota; kingdom Metazoa; phylum Chordata; class Mammalia; order Artiodactyla; family Eschrichtiidae; genus Eschrichtius; species Eschrichtius robustus. The sequence goes on along the minus strand of NC_090836.1, from coordinate 77,793,572 downwards.
GTCTATATATGATTTGCATGATATAAGGTGAAATGAGGCTGGAGAAAATCTGAGCCTCCAGTAAACTAAGACATCTTCTAAGACTGAGCATAGCACAGAGGATCAGAGCCCTGATCTAGTCTCAGGGAAGCAAAGATATGGCATGGGGAGGCTGGGTTTCTTGGAAAAATAGCAATGTCAAGATCAGGGAATGTTTCCAAAATATGTACCAGCACTTGAAAATCCACACTGGATTCTTCAACTCTAAATTTATTTGTATCCTAAAAATGTAATTTTTATCTTCCCCCATTTCTGCTGTTTAAAAGAACACTTCTTTTATTTTTCTTAACAGAATTTGATGATAATTTCACATTCATTCTAAACCTACTTTGTTTTGATAAGCATTTGTCTTTTCAGACTGTAAAGGTATACATTTTATCATCTTTTTTCCTATGATCAGCCTCACTGAAAGAATTTCCAAAAGAAATTTATTTTTTCAGAGGGTCAGATAAATAGCTATTTAAAGGAGCAAGTACAAAGCAAGATAGAACCTCAGGTATGCACACTGACAATGATTAAAAAAAGGAGAAAGTCTTAAAGGGGAGAAGGAATGAGTTTGTCAGAGACTGCTTCTTGAAGGTGTTAGCTTTCAAAGAAGTGACGGCTAACAAAGAAAGGTCCAGGAACAGAATAGGGTCCCTTTATAAGATTGTTTTGCCTGAATGCATGAGAAAAGTTCATATGTGTATTTTTTGAAGGCAAGGCTTTCTCTTTCATTTTCTTTTGCTTTCTATTTTCAAAGCACAATATTTCGAAGAGGCTCTTCCTACTTAACTCTCCTGTGGTTTAAAAATCTAACCTAGACATATGTTGTTAATACTTTTATATGTTAGGAGCCTGGAGGGTAGAAACAATTTTAAACTTAACTTTTTAATTTTGGTTTCCTGACAACACCTTTTTTTCTCAGCCTGAAGAATTTTGCAATGCCAAAAGTTATGAATCTTTCCAGATTTAACCAATAACTTGGGTGACATGAAGCAAATGATCGATCACAAACAAAATGATGGAAAACAGAAAAGTGTCCCTATTTATTGATACAAATTTGTATATTCATCATCATATTGAAAAGGCTGATTACATATGAGATAAAAATTAAAATAAATAAAAATAAATAATTTTAAAACAGTACCAAAGGAAAAAAAGTGCAATAAGTCAATTATAGCAAAGATGTCCTTCCTTCCCCCAAAAAGAACCTAAACGTTTGAGAAGAGGCAACATGTTATCTCCAACAGGGAGGTAGATGCATGAGGACAGTAGCCCAATAAATGCATTTAAATTGAATCATTATTACTCAAATTTTTCAATTTAAAAAAATTAATTTTTAAAAATTTAATTCTGTAGTCTGAAAAAGATCAACTATATTTCTCTCATTTGGGAGTATTTTCAGATGACTGTTAAGTTTTTTTTTTTTTTTTCTTTTTCTTTTTTATTCAACTGCTGGAGAGTAACTAGAAACAAATCTGTTGCTTGGAATAAATGTTCAGTCCATATGTTATCTTTCATGGTAAGTGATGGAAGTGTGAATTCCCCCTCAGTAAATTCTGCTTGAGGTCTTGCTGTCCCTTCCCCACCACCATATGTAACACATTTTGAGAGTGTGGAGAATTATTCCTTCATCATTGACTTTGTTGCTTGCATTTTTCCTCGAGTAACATAAAATTTTCAAAGAGAATCAGTGTTACTAATACGAAGCGTGGACAAACCAACCAAGCTACTCTGAAAGGCATTTGAGAGAAATGATGGGCAATGGGAAAAAAAAAAAAAAAAGACAAAGAAGACAGATGAACAGTGAGCATATTCTCCAATTCTCTGCACAGTGGGAGACAAAAGAATTATCAAGGACTTTGGAGACAAAGAAATCTGGGTTTGTTCCCAGCACCACCATCTACCTAGCAGATCTGGGCAAGTTTCTTAATCTGAATCTAAATTTTCCCATCTGGAGAACAGTGGTATGTGATACCTACTTCACAGTGTTGACAGAAAAATTTAAAGAGATAATCCAAGAAAAGTGACTGGAACATCATAGGTGTTTAATAAATATTAGTTTCCTTGTTAACAATAATGAAACATTTTTGTTTATGTTTCAGTGATTTATGGGCATTCAGCCAAGACCATAAGTGTGATCAAGTACATGTCTTATAGTAAAAGATTTACCAGAATTTTTTCTTTCATACTAGAAAGTCAGTCTTAATTGACTTCTCTTGTTAAAACTTTTAGTGTAGCCAGAAGACTTGGGAGTTTGAATACAGACCGATACTTTAGGAGAATTTAACCCCAGGCCAAATGCTTTATGCTGAAAAAACAGTCTTTGATGTTTGAATGGGTCTGAGTGTTGCCCAGAGCCAAATGTGTTGGGTAGGACCCCTTGTGAATTGAAACATCAAAAAAGATTTGCATTAATTCCCTGCAAACAAAACATATAGAGTTTCATGCAGCTCTAATTGAAATGTAGTAACTATTTACAGATTCCAGTGCACTATCACCATAGAATAATTGCTTTTCCACACCAAGCAAGTGGGAGATGAAGTAAATGTATCTAGAAGGGTTTGGAAGTTCAATAAAATGTTTCCAAAAAACACTGTTTTTAGTGGTGTCTTTCCTGTCTCAAAGTTCAGTCAGAGTCTGACCTCTAGAGAGTCAAGTTACTGCTGGCCTTGGGTGTCAGAAGAGACCTTTATTACTCTGGCTTGGGTTCATTAAAACATGAAACTTCATTATCGCAAAAAGCTGCATTACAAAAGTTACTTATTGTTGGTTTTTCATATGTTCTGCACAGTACTGGGCTCAACAAATCAGAGGCATCTTGGTTTTTTATGCAAACTAAGTATGTTGGCATCTCTGCAGAGGGCAGAAAGAAAGAATGAAAGGAAAAGTGGTAAACTTGAAAATTTCTAATGAATCCCACTGCGATTCGTTCATTGTGAAAATGCTCAAGAATCATTTACAATGGAATAATGACCAGCCTAGCTCAGAGCAACTGAAAATATAGTTTAAAAAATAAATAAGAACAAAACAGTATTTGGGAAATGATTTACTGAACACGATAAGCGAAAAAGTGGTTTCCTCCATCCCCAATCCCAAAGGCTTTAGAATATCTTTATAAGAGGCAAAATAATCAGGGAAAGGGGGAGAGTTCTGCCTTTTGAGAATGTTAGAAAAATAATACTCCATCAGAGAAGGAATCTAGCTTTTTTGAGAGCTTATATAACAATCTCATGAGGCCTGTATTATTTCCTCCGTTTTAAAGATAGGGAATCTAAAGCTCTGGGAAGTTAATTATTTTCCACATAGAGAAAAAATTGCAAAATACAAACTCAGATCCAATTCCTGTTTTTTCCAAAGCCAGCGCTTTTTCCGGAATAACAAGTGGGCAATTTCAAAATTAAAAAAATGTATCTATCATAGGTTCAAAGAAAAACCACATTTTGATATAAAGGTCTGATGTGAAGTTTAATTATTTTCATGCATTATATGTTACTACTCAGAAAGTTAAAAAATGGAAGCATAATTGAAATAAAGTTACTAGACCTTGGGTTCTTACTCTAAAAGATGGGATATATAATGTAAATTTTCCCAGGGGTAGTGTGAAGGATAAATCAAAAACAATACCTACAGGGTGGTTCAGAAATATTAGCGCCTTTTATGATGAAAACTTAGTGGTAACTGAAATCATCTTGTCCCATAACCTAATAGTGAGCAGACTTGAGGTGGAATGCCAGTTCCACTTGTGCAATAATGGGCAAGAACACTTGCTTTTCTAAAACCTCAGTTTCTATGTTGGTAAAATGGAATCATAATAGTGCGTATCTCACACCATGAGAAAATGCATGTAAAGGGTATAATGCAGCAGTTAGCACATAGTAAGCATCCATTAATTATTTTTTTATTAATACATCAACTCCAGAAATATTGATACCTAACAGCTCAGAGCACAATAATACTTTTCGCAAATAAAAAGAGTCTTCTCCTAAATTATTCTAGTTCTTTGCTGATACATCTCACACCAATATTTTAAGAACTTCTCTTTTGAAAGGTATAAATATTGGCAAGGTACTTTTATAATGACCTTAACAGAGGGTTACAATATACTCTGTGTAAGATGGTGCCTTTTCTAGAACAATGTCATTTTTCACAAAAAGTACAAAAAAGCCTTAAGAATTTCCATGTTAATTTTCTTCATCACCATATTTAAGGTTTTCATATTGCCTCCTTTAACATGAACTACACATTGTATGTATTCAAATTCTACCTGCCAACATGCACAATAAATAGAAAATACTAGGGCAGTTGTGTTGTGGTTGGCAAGGTACTGTCCATCACCCAAGATGTCCATTTCCTCCAAATGTATTACCTTACATGACACTTTGCTGATGTGATTAAGTTAAGGATCTTGCGATGGAAAGATTATCCTGGATTATCTGGGTACGTCCAATGTAATCACAAGAGTTGTTTATAAGAGTGAGGTGAGGGATCAGAGTCAGAAAAGGAAATGTGGTGAGGGAAGCAGAGTCAGAAGGATGACATTGCTGGAAAGAGCCGGGAGCCAAAACATGGAGGTAGTTTCTAGAAGCTGTAAAAGGCAAGGAACGGATTCTTCTCCAAAGTCTCCAGAATAAACACAGACCTCCTGACAACTTGCTTTCAGCCTATAAGATCCATTTTTAAATTTCTGACCTCCAGAAATATAAGAAAATAAACGTGTTGTTTTAATTCACTAAGTTTCTGGTAATTTGTTACAGCAGCAACAGGAAATTAATACAGGTGTATTTTTCATATTTAGTACCTATTATATTAGAGAACTGGAAAGTTATTATCAAGAAAAAAACATTTTGTCAAAAATATATTTTGTCAAATATCAAACCTCTCTCTCTCTATATATATATTTGTCAAGAGGTATATGCCATAATAAAATTGCTTTACATGTTATTTTACTTTAGAGAACTGTGTATGAAACTGTGTATACAATTATCTTAGAAAAAAATGAAATGGGAATATACATGATAGCATTACTCAAGCTTTAAATAAAAGTTTCTCTTTTTATCTTTATAAAAATCTTTACTGTGGGCTGTTCAAGAACCTTGACCACAATCTAAATATACTTGAGAAGCTGAGTTCACATATTTTTAAAGGAAAGTTTTTCCTATAGAATTTTCTATAGATTTAGAGTTCTGCTACCCTATGATATATTTTGTTTGTCAGCCTTCATTTAAATATGTTTTCAATGCATGAGAGGAGACGTGAAAGAATTAGAGGATTGTATTTATTTATTCTTTTTATTCTTTAGATGAGTGTCTAAAAATGGTACATGGAGAATTTTAAATTTAATTTTTCTAAAGAAGTTACTAAAAACAAGTAAATGGATTTGTTTCATATTTTCTTTTCTTATGGTGATTATGGTTATAATAAACTTTAGAGAGCTTAACAAAATGGATGTAAATTGGCAAATCAATTGGTTTCATAGGTTGGATAAAATGAAGTCTAGAGGATAAAATTTTTTTCTCCTATTGTTATTGGTGAAATGACCATTGAAATGTGCCAGGTCTGTGCATTTGATTCCATTGTTCTCGCTATTATGTCAGTTGACCTCATGCTAGTCATTGAAGTTGTTGTTCCTCTATTGTTCCCTCAAACAAAACATGAGGAGGATATCAAATTGCTTATAAAAACAGCTGTAAAGGACCTGCTAAAATATCCCATGCATGTAAATTGCTCCATAGACTATATAACATACCCACAGAAGCTAATGAAATTAACAATGAGTTGTCATTAACTATGTGTCCTCAACATATGTTCTTACTGGCTCATAGAAGAAGACTGATGAATGGTCATAGCAGGGTTTTCAAATCTTTAAATTTTAAAACTAATTCTTCAAAACGGTAAATCCTAAAACCAACTCCCACACTGATTTACCTATTTAATTTCCGATAAATGTTGTGGGAAAATCCAAATAAGTATGCTTCATAGTCGTAAAATTCAGAGATTCATAGAATGTTAAAACTGGAATAGATCTTAGATATTATTTAGTCCGGCCCTCTAAATTTACTGCCTGAGACAGATGCCTAGATATTCTCGGTTATCCAATTAGGTGGGAGAAGGACTGAAATTAAAACTCAGTTTAAAGATTTATGAAGTGCAAATTTCACTACTTCTCTTTATGAGGGTTTCCAGCAAATGTTCTGCCCAAAACATTACCACTCATCCCACTAGTATAAAACTCAATTCTTGTAGAGTTGTGAAAGTTGTTTGTTGCTTATAAGTTCCTATTGAATGGCAAACACTGCTAGCAGGGAATCTATAATTAACCTCCATTCCCCTCATGTTTGAGCCACCAGACAGCACCTACTCAGGGGTATACTACCACATAGTTAGGCTGGGGCTGGACAATGACCAAGAAGATAGTTATGTCAAGGGAAGAGGCTGGAGAGTGAGGAAGGTAAGAGAGACGCAGTGACCTAAAGGATAACCCCATTGTTATCCTTTCCTCAAATGCCAACAACTTCCTCTAACTTTTGCTATTAAATGATGAGGAATTCGAGATCAAGAATCAAGGCTTGGGACTTCCCTGGTGGCCCAGCGGTAAAGAAGCCACCTTCCAATGCAGGAGACGCGGGTTTGATCCCTGGTCGGGAAGCTAAGATCCCACATGCCACAGGGCAACTAAGCACCAGCACTACAACTACTGAGCTCGTGTGCCTCAACGAGAGAGCCCATGTGCCACAAACTACAGAGCCCACGTGCCCCGGAGCCCGTACGCCATAACTAGAGAGAGAAAACCCACGTGCCACAACTAGAGAGAAGCCCGTGAGCCTCAACGAAAGATCCCACATGCCTCAATGACCCAACGCAGCCAAAAAAAAAAAAAAAAAAGAATCAAGCCTTATTTACTTTTTTCTTACTCTCCTTCTTCACATTCTACATGTTAAACTTGTAGTAAATTTTATTTGTTAAATGAATGAATGATTACAGCTCCCCTCTACAAAGTGCAACAGATCATCCATGTCTAAATCTGAGCTCTGAAAGATAACTCATTATTCATAATAGCCAAGGTGTGGAAACAACCTTAGTGTTCATTGACAGGTGAATGGATAAAGAGAATGTGGTATATTTGTACAATGGAATATTATTCAGCCTTAAAAAAAGAAGAAAATCCTGTCCTTTGGGACAACATGGATGAACTTGGAGGGCATTATGCTAAGTGAAATAAGCCAAACAGAGAAAGATAAATACTGTATGGTATCAATTATAACGCTTGGGGGTGAGGGAAATAGAGAGAGGTTGGTAAAAATGCACAAAATTTCAGTTATAAGATGAATGAGGTCTGAGGATCTAATTACAACATGCTGACTAAAGTTGATAACACTGTACTGTATAATTGAAATTTTCTAAGAGAGTAGAAATAAAATGTTCTCACTAAAAAAAAAAAAAAGATAAATATATGAGATGATGAGTGTGTTAATTGACTTGATGGGGAGAATTCTTTCACAATATTATATTAAATCATCATGTTGCACACTTTAAAAAAAGAATCCAATTATATATTAAACAGAAAGTCTCAGAGATTTAAGAATATTTATTTTAAAATATTTCCATCATGCTTCCTGCCAAAAATAAAATGTGATTCAAAAGCCAAAATAAATAAATAAAAATAAAAATTAAAAATTAAAAAAAGATGCTTACTAGTTGTGCAACTTATTATTAACCCCTGTGCCATGATTTCCACATTTGTAACAAAGGGTTAATAACAATATTTACATTTAAGGTTGTTTTGAGGATTAAATAAATTGATACTTGTAAAATGCCTAAGCATTGCTTAGCATATAGGAAGTGCTCAATAAAGATCACTATTATTGATGGTTCTCCAGTGGGGAAGGGGGTTGATTTTGTCCCTCAGAGGACATTGGTCATTGTCTGGAGGTGGTTTTGGTTGTCACAACTGGGGGAATGCTACTGGAATCTAGTGAGTAGAGGCCAGACACACTGCTAAACACCCTTTAATGCACAGGGAAGCCCCATAACAAAGAAGCAGACCGGAATGTCAATAATGCTAAAGCAAAAAAACTAAACTCTTACTACTACTGCTACTGCTACTACCATTGCTACTAGTACTCTTCCTCCTCCTCCTGAGTAGTGTAATGTAGGTATAGTCTTTCCTTTTTCATTATTATTGTTGTTGTTGTTTATTTTTAAATTTGTCTATTTGTCTATTTTTATTTATTTGTAATTCCTTCTCAGATAATTATCAAAGCAACTCTCTGGAGTACGGGGAATTTAATCAATGTCTACTACTTTAATATAAAAATCGCTTCCTATGGAGAACATGTTTATTAAACTAATCTTCAATTCAGAACAAGGCAAAGTCAATTTTGTTAAGAATACCACCAAAGCTGGTCAGAATCTTAGGTAATAAAAACAAAAGTGCTATTCAATGGCCAATTCAGCATTAACATTCCCAAGGGTCAGGGACCCCATATTTCTAAACAGAAGCAAACATGTGCACTAGCTGGTGGATTAAAGACGATTTATTTGTGTAAAATTCAACTTCTTTGAAGTTATCGATACAACTCATGTTCTAAATATGAGGTTATATGTTTTTTTTCTAATTTTTGAGTTCAGCTTGTGTATCTGTCTGATCTGGCTGCCATAACAAAATTTGACAGACTGAGGGGCTTAAACAACAGAAATTAATTTTGTCACAGTCCTGGAGGCTAGAAGTCCAAGATCAAAGTGTTGTTAGGGTTGGTTTCTGTTGAGAACTCTCTTCCTGACTTCTTAATATGTCTTCACATGGCCTTTCTTCTTAGAAGGACACAAGTCCTATTGGATTAGGGCCCCACCCTTACGATCTCATTTAACCTTAATTACCTCCTTAGAGGCCCTATCTCCAAATACAGTCACACTGAGAGTTAGGGCTTCTGCATGAATTTTGGAGGGTCACAATTCAGTCTATAACAAGCGTGCTCAAGGGGTGAAAACAGAAAGATAGATGAAAGCAAGGAGTGAGAGAAGAAAATTGTATTCTACTCCATTGTAATCGCTTTCTCTCTTTGGGACTAATTAGAGCTGGGAATTTTATTGGAAAGCTGTTTTAAATTTTGTATGTTGTAGCTCATTAACTCTGGAGAAAATTCTTTAGGTTTACTTTTCTGTGCATAGTGTTATTCTTTTCTATTAGTCTGAGAGTTAGACATGCAGAGAAAAATGCTCGCATTTAAAAATATGTGCAAATATATACCATACCTACATTTTTTTCATCGCAGAACACTGTTCATGTTATTAAGAAGAATGCATGTGAAGAAGTTTCTAGTATTTTGAAAGTCTAACACTTATTCTGATTTTAAGTATATTTTGAAAAAAGCAGCATTCACTACATAGCTTTGACATTTATGTCCTTAGCAAAACAAAGAATCTTAACTGAATTCCTATGATCTGTTACTAGGAAAAAAATATTGTTAGGCTTTGAATGTGACTTTGGATAATCTTAAGAAATATTTTAAGTACGTAAAAGTTTAAAGTCCAGTTTCCTCTGATGTACTAATTTGTTGAAAAATATCAGGTCATTTGTTTGCTTTCTAACTAGGTTACCAAAATTTCTGCCTTCATCTTTCTTCTCCCATCTTGCCTTCCTCCCATTCTTATTGGGATAAAGGTCTGCATTATCTGGATTTGGAAATACCCCAGAGAAAAAATTCTTTACTATAAATTATGGAAGAAAAGCTCTATACTATGTGATTCATGACAACATTATGGGAAGTCCCTCTTTCAAGCCTGAGGATTATCTCTTCAGTCTGATCCTTCATGATCTTTCATGGGTGATGGCAAAATTTTTGTAATGAACAAGATTCTCTTGGATACAATTCCACTGTTGCCTCCCTAACCCGACCTCCCTCAGTTAATTCTCCACTGAGATGTTTTCTCAAAGAGTAATTCAGATAAACACCTCCCCATGCCTACAACTCTTCAAAAGGTTTAGAACAAGATCCAAACTCTCATCGTTATATGGTGCTTCCTTTCTGTCATGTTGGCCTTGACACAACTCTCATCTTTCCTGACAGCTGTTCCCTGACCACCTTGGTTAAAGTAGCACCCCAATCCCCATCAAGCCAATCTCTAACTCTTGCCCTATTTTATTTTTCTTTGTAGAACATGCCTCTCTTGAAAATCTATATATACATTTATTCTATTTTCTGTGTGTATTATCATATTGTCATTTTTACCCCATTATAATCTTAGGTCCATTAGGGTAGAGCTTTTCATCTGTCACGTACATCGTTTTACCTGTATGCATGTTTCAGCACTGGCATATAGGCAGTGCTTGCATTAGTTTTTTTTTATCCCTATGCAACAAAGAGCCACAGACAAATTGCAATAGAAATTAAAACAACTCAAATTTATTACCTCAGGGTTTTGAAGGTCAGAAGTCCAGGCCTGGCTAAGATAGATTCTCTCCTTAGGCCTTCATCAGGCTGGAATCAAGCTATCACCTGGACTGTGTTGTTTTCTGAAGCTGGGGATCTTTTTACAAATTTACTTGGCTATTGGCAGAATTAAGTTTGATGTTGTTCTAGCACTGAGGTCCCTGGTTTTTAGGCTGGCTGTTGAACAGGGGCTGCTCTCGGCTCCTAGAGGCCCTACACAGTTCCTTGCCCCATGGTCCTCTCTATTGGACCTGTCATACTTTGAACTTCTCTGACTTCTTCTGTTGCTGACCACCATCCCGATTAGGTCAGGCCCACACACATACAATGGGAGAGTTATTATGCAGGTTGTGCACCCCAGGAGGCGGGTATCTTGGGGGTTATATACTCAATAAATTCTGAACTTATAAAGTGGTGCCACTCCACATTTGCAACAAATTTCTGAAATCGCAAAAGTGAAAACATTAAAGAAGTATTTAATTAGCTTGTACTAAGAAGCATTGTTTGTTGTGGTTCCTTTGTTTTAATCTAAAGCCATATATATCTTCCCATAACTAAATTTTGAGTAGCCATCTTTGTTAGACTCATGAATGACTAACCAGAATTTGGTCACCAGTGTATAGACATGCTTGTTCATTACCTAACTAGCCTTCAATTAGAAAATTGAAAATGTTTCTCCTCTTAAACTACTTTCTTAATCCAATGCTTATCTTATCTTTTCCTTCCAATGGTTTGTGGTTTTCTGATGAGAATTTAGAAGATATTAAATAGGTTGTCATCTTCTTGACATTTTGTTTTATCCTTTATCTAATGTTTTTTCTCCAAAATATATTTAAAAAAACCCTTTATTCCTAGTATTGATTATGAACGTGTCTTTATCATGATAGATAGTAAATAGGAAAGAGCAGGGTCTTTGGTCTTATCAGTCTCTGAATTTTGACTTCATTCTTTATATGTTGTACCATCATGAGGAATGTATCTTTCTTCCACCTCAGTTAGCCTGTCAATAAAATGTGGATAATAATATTTAACTCAAAAGACTGGTGTAAAGAGTAAGGAAATAAATTGTCTATAAAAGCAGCACACAGTAGGCATTCAGTGAAAGTGAGACTGTTTTTCACAGGTAGAAAATATAGATATGGGTAATATTTCCCTAAATATTTGCTTAAAAAGCAGATTCCTATGCTTTTCGCCAGACCTATTAGGTTAGATACTCTAGAACAAGGATCCAGGAATTTACATTTTAAACAAATACCTCAAGTCATCAGTAGTACACTAATGTCTGAAAACCGAAGACAGGGAATTACATAAAGAATTCATTAGAGAGAAATTTAATATATTTAAACTGTTGAAAAATAATTTTCTGCTTTTAAAGATATAATAATTACATAAAAGGTCAAGCATACTTCCTGTTTTGTTAAATTCTGTGTATTCTATGTCAGCTCATATTGTATTGAAATATGTATTGCATAGTTTAAGAATCTTATTTTTGCTTTTTCTCCTGGTATGTTGCAAACTGAAATTACTTTATCCCTCCCACCCTCCAATGTCTTAGAGTCCTGTCTTTGTTTTCAAAGAACAATATTCAAGAAGGCAAATAATATTCACATTTTGATTCTTCATTTTTACATTATAAATATAGGCTTATTGCCATATATGTTTGGTCTTTCAATTAGAAGCAAAACGGCGTTGTTCACAAACCAGTATGTCTTACAGAAATATTTTTGGAACAAAAAATCAAGATGTGGTTAAAAATAGATGGAGACACTTGGAGAGAATATTTGACTATTTAAAACCAGTGTATCCTGGAAAATCAGCCACAATCCTGAGGTTCACTAAGTGTCCACATGCCTAATTACACTCTTGGATAAAGGTAAAGCTTTTAGTTTTCTCTTTTAGGGTTTCACATTTCAACTGTTATCAGTTAAATTCAGAAAATTGCGTCTCTTCTCTTCAGGAACCCCACCCCCACCCGACCTTGAACTATCTCTAGCTCTTACTTTTGATTAGAACCATATGCAGTGATAGTCTTTACTGGGATGGGAGCAGATCATTGCAGTGCAGCATAACTGAAGCTCATAAAGAGCTTTATTGCCATCGTCCTTTGAAACTGGAAGAGAATGTGTCCCGTCTTCCCACTGTGTCTCATCAGCCCAGCAAATTATGTCTTTTCCCCTTATGAGGAGCTGCATCACCCCCAGATGTGTCTCTAAAGCACAATTTGAAGATAATGAGACAAGTACTGGACACAACATGCTTCTGACAGAGGCCACTGAGTATAAGCTTGTTGAAGAGAATTAATTTGGCCAGAGGCTGCAGCCTTGGTTTAGCTTCCCTCACTTCGTGACCTGGATCATCGGGCCTCTCAGATTTAGGAAATGCCAATACACAGATCAAAAATTATATTCCAAAATGAAAACAGCCATTTTAGAGCTTTGCGTGGCATGTGGCTTTGCTCATGAATGGCAGAACTGAGGGAGGCTAGTTAGCAACACTTATGCCGGTTGAAGTGTTCACACGCTTGCTGAAGGTTCAGATTTAAACTCTCTCACTCTTCATTGTCCCCCACACAAAGGATTGCTTCTTTGTAGTTTTAAATAACTAAAGGACTTCATACATTTCTTTAGATGCTGCGATTTTACATTTAACATTTTGTTGTGATATTAAAAAAAAAATCTTGCGTGGTAACAAATATGACAAAAGGTATGTAAAAAGCTCATACAAATAATAAAAATAACCTAAATTCCTCACAAAAGGATAGAAAGTATGTAAAACTGCCTTAATGGTTATTATATGCCAGGCTCTCTACCGAGAGTACAGACTTTGGAGAAAGAATTTCTGGGTTCAAATTCTAGCTCTGGCAAGTTACTAGTTGCAGAACTTTACAGAAGTTACTTCAAGTCTCTGGGCCTTAGTTTCTTAAAATGAGTATAAAACCAATTACTTAGAGCTGCTGTTAAGAGCTAGTACATGTACAGTGCTTAGAATATTGTCTACACATCCTAAGTACTTAAAAAATAACTATTATCATCATTGATAACTATGCTACTAATAGCTATTATTTCTAATAACTCTTAGCATTAATAACTATTTTAATTATTATTAGTGATAACTTATAGTTACTGATAATTATGACTAATGATAATACATCATTTTTATTACTTTAAGCATTATCTTTTCTAATTTCACAAAAATCTTAACTTGATTCGTTTCCCTTTATACAGATGCTTTGTCATACAAAGCCCAAAAAGAAAAAAAAAAAAAAGCCTGGTATTATACGATCAATAATTGGCAGTACTGGACAGAAGTTGTCTAACTCTAAAGTGTGAGGCATTACGTGTTTCTACCTCTGAAGGTAGGAACATAATTCAAAAACAAATTTAAAAAGGCAACCAGCATTTATTGAGTTTCTTCCCTGTTTTATTAGAGTCTCTGTCCTGTGTTGGGACGGTGCTTCCCCACTGAGCCATCTTGGAGCAGATTTTCACCTGGTTTCTTTTAGCATCACTTAATACATGCATATGTGTGGGCGGCAGCGGGGTGGGGTGGGGCTGGGGGGAGGGCGAGACTTTTCCTTTCAAACCTTCACTACCCCTCCAGCACCATTTTTTGCAATGCAAGTACTTGTGAGCAACCCAGGACACTGAAAATGGTAAGCCAGATAGGATCCAAATAATGTTCAAAGACAAAGATCCATTCATTCATCCATTCATTACCAAACTGAGTGCCTATTATGTACCAGACAGTGCTCCAGACAAGAGGAACGGCACTGAAAAAGACAAAAAAAGGTTTTCCGCTCTCATGGAGCTTACTACTGAATGGAGAAGACAGACAACAATCAAGCAGATGAATATATTATAAATATTTATTAGTGTAAGAGCTAGATTGTGTGTGATGAAGAATAACTGGGTGGTTACTTTAAATCTAGTACTAGGAAAGACCCCTTTGAACATTTAAGTTGAGATCTGAATGACAGAAAAAAAGTAGCTATGGAAAGATGAGAGAAAAGTACATTCTGGGAAGAGAGAAGAGTTCGAGAAAATACTCTAACATGGGATGGACTTGGAATTTTCAAGAAACTGAAAAAAAGAAAAACCAGTATGGCGGGGGCTAGTAGACAAGGAGGACAGAGGTAGGAAATAAGTTCAGAGAAGTAGGTGGGGGCCAGAGTAAAGAGAGCTTGATAAGCCAGGATAAGATAGTTAGATATTACTGAAGGAATGAAATGACCTGATTTACTTTTTGATTTTTTTTTTTTTCAATTATCCTGGCTGCTATGTGAAATATGGATAGTAGAAGGATAAGAGGAAAAACAGGTCCCTGGGAAACTAATTAGGAAGTTTTATAGGATTCCAGGTGAGATATGAGGGTGGATTGGGCAGAAGTAATTGTACTATAAGATGGAGAAAGGGGACATAAGTGGGGATGAGCTTGGGAGTTGGAGCTGATATTTTTATTGAATGCTTGTGTGTCGACATTCAGGGAAAGAGCAGAGTCAGGGGTGGCCATAACTCCTAATGATGAATATTCAAAGTCCACAGCTGAATCTAGATACCAATGGGAAGGCAGCCAAGGTGGGTCCTGAGCCCAAACACTTTTGGTGCCCGTTGGGAGTTTGCAGCATTTCCTCCACAGGGCTGCTGGGATATGAGGGTGGGCGAGGTAGTGCTCTCTCCACCTCTGGATGCTGATTTTGGTCCTGTTCATGTGGTCCCAGCAGTTCTTGTTGCCACATCCTGGGCACCACTGACCTCTCCATCCTCAGGCAGATTCTCTTCTGTCTCTCAACCTTCCTGTGAAACCAGAGATGTCTCTCTAGTTTTAGGAGAGGTGACTGTTCTCTTACACACTGCACATTCTCCCAGGTCTCTTGCCTAACCACCCACCCATGTCTCCCATTTCCTAGGCCTAAACTTTAGGCTTCTAAAACACAAGAGCTATAAATCTGTTCCCTTTTTGTTTTCTGCTATGTAATTTCCTCCCTTATTGAACACGTTGCTAACCAAATAGAGGGAAGAATCAGAGGGTAGAAGAAAACTCCAATAAAGTACACACACTCACACTACACATACACACACACACATATACACACATACTCACATTGATATTTCAAAATCTCTATCCCTCTACACTTACCTTATTTAGTCTCAAATGTCACTGCTCCCACTACTCACTAACTGACTTTAAGCTTGTCCCCTGGCTTTTGTTTCAGTTTTATCACATATTAACTGAGAATAAATAATTTTCAAATCCTCTTTAGATCCAAGGTAACTATACTTCCATTCTAGATTCTGGGCAGAAACTAACATTCATTCGCTGCCTACAATCTCCCAGGAGTTTCAGGAAAATGGAGTGGGGGACGGTCACCCTAAATTGTATCTCTCACTTAGTTTCAAGGATTTTTGATAAGAAGATGGATCAAAGTTGCTAGGATTGTGTTTGAACTTGTTCACTAGATGACCTCTAGAAGAGAAGTCATCCTAAGAGTGCAGACACAAAACCTTAGTTGCATGTTGGGAACTGGGGGCTATTCTCAGAATAGCAGGGGCCGGCCTGGTGGCAGATAGAAACCTACTGGGAGCAGGTCATCTGCCAGTACTAAAGGCAACAACTGAAATTAGAGAGAGAGAGGGACAGAAAGGAAGGCAAGTGACGGGAAAGAACACAGAAGACACATGCAGTAGACTTATACATATTAAACATGTATCATGAAAAACCATAAGTAGGACTAGATATCATGCAACAGAAGCTGGGGAACACAGTCTGCACTTCTAATCTGTTATTCCAGAAACTGAAGTTTTAAAAGTTTAAGTAACGTTACAAGGTTTTATATATGTAACTAGGAAAAGTAGAAAGGTATTAATTCATCATTCAAATATATTTGTTGATCACTATTTTAGACATGTGTTAGGTACCTTTTTAGACATCGAGAATATAGTAATATCAGATAATAACTGCTGCACTAGATGTCTTCTAGAAGAGAAGTTATCCTAAGAGCTGACCTCAGATAATATTGCTGACCTCATAGAACATACATAAGGAGTTAACAAATAAACAAGTAAGTACATGGTATATGAGATGATGATAGATGGCGCAAAGAAAAAAATAGAACAGGGTTAGCAGGGTGGGACAAGCCATGCTATTTTCTATCAAGGAGGTTCTCAGTGTGAAAGGGACTGATAGGTTTTATCAAACCAAAGTCTGAAAAAATGTGGCTGGTGGATACTCGATCCTCCAGTGCCTGAGCATAGCATGTGTTTTTTACATATTTACGATTCCAAAGACAGCGTGACCTTTTGATTACAACATTGCCTTATTCATGGTATATTCAACACAACATGTAAAATAATTTACGTTGTGGATAAGATCAGGAAGAAAATTCTCTTCTAAGTCTTAAACTTCTAAATCGTACAATTCTTCCTCCTACTTGAACTGAATTATACTACCAAACATAATATTATAAATAGGGGCCAGACAATGAGAGAAAAATTTAAGAACACAATATCAGAGGTAATCTAGAAATCTGGGATAGGTGATTGAAAGTCAGATAAGAAAGCTTCTATTTGCTCTTTAATCAGAGACATTCTGGTGCCAAAACACTGGTACTGACATTTCATTTTCCCAAACACTAAAGGAGTCTTTTCAAATGTTTTCTTTAAAATAGTTAATTCTGGTTCTAGTTCTTCTTGAACTGATTAAAGAAAATCTTGTTTGAATTTGCTTTAACCTTGCAAGTCAAAATATCAACTGTGTTTTCATCCCATAAAAGGAAAAGAGAGAAAGTGTATTGCTAGGTTTAGGGAACTGCTCGTATCGCTGTCTCCTTGAAAATTCTTTAAGTTAGAAACCCAAGGAATTTGAGATTTCCTTAGATAAACAATGACTTGATGCTGGAATATTAGCAGGGAAATTGGTAATTGCCAGCCTCAAAAGTTTTGATGGAGTATTTTCTGTTATCACTGCCAACCTCACCTGTAATTCAACCCTCTATCACCTTCCGTCCTGGTTACACAAAAGCTGAGACCCAAAGTACACCGTGTATAGGAATCATATTTAATCATGTTAGACTTGAGAATCTAATTTTCTATAATGAACCTTCTAGTTCCTGCTGTGCCACTCCCTAGCTATAAAATCTTGAATTTATCTTCTCTAGATTATTGTTTCTTCATCTTTAAAAATGTTGTTAGTTACATATTTTAAAAATCTCTTTAAGCTCCAGTAGTCTTAGGTATTTACACAAACTGTAAGATGTTTTGCAGGTTGCAAAATATTTAAACATTTTCTGAGTCAGACAAATATGCATTTGGATCCCAATTCATCAACTTACTGGTTGGGTTATCTTAGGCTAGTAACTTAGACTTGTTTGTGTCTCATTTTTTTTTTCTTTAAAGTGGAGATTAAAAATAAGATATTCTTTGAATGGTAAATGAGGTAATGCATGGGAGGTACTCAGCTCAATGACCAGCACTTAAAAATTCAATCAATGTTCCCTTGTGTTCCCATGTGTCATGCTTCATATTTTCCCAAAGATTCCTGGTAGAATTTGCCCATAACCGCGCTCCTCACATTGCCAAATAGGGTATGGTTTCTGCAGTTTTATTAGAAAAAAACAGCAATTAGAGGTAGTTGTGGAAGAACAAGCTGTGCCTATAGGTCAGTATTTTTAAGTTTAAAACAAACTGCCTCTTTGAATGGAATTGTTAGCTCTACCAGTATTGGCTAGGCATTTGGAAATTTCCTAAAAATATTGTATTTGTTAGCTTTTACTGTGTAACAAACTACTTCTAAACTTAGTGGCACAAAACAACAATCACGTTATGTAGCGCACAGTTCCCTGGGTGAGCTGGACAGTTTTTCTGGTCTAAGCAGGCTGCGCTGAGCTCTGTTAGGCTGTGACTACTGTTGAATTTATATATACATGTATATATGTGTGTGTGTGTGTGTGTGTGTGTGTGTGTGTGTATAGTACAATTACAAACATATATTCTTCAAATTAGGACATTTCTATTACTTATCCTTTAACTGACATTCTAATCTATGTGGAATTTAATTTGGGAAACTCCACTCATTTGAATCTCTAAGCTTTGTGATACTACATATTCCTTCATTTAAACTATTGTTTCTAAATAAAGACAGCACACTGTAAAAATGAAGAAACAGAACTTGAGTTAGCACAGATTAAAATCTTCTTTTCCTATATGGCCACTTTTTATTTGTTCTTAAAATTTAAATCAGTGAAACAGAGGGCAAATTGCCAGGTGTAATATTTTTGGTTGGTAAGTGGAAAATTTAGTTTACAGAAAAAATATATATTTGTTGCATTTTGTGAATGTTACTGAAAATAATTTTGTCAAATGCGGGGGGAAGGTGTTAAACAATTATTGCTCCAGGTGTCAAATATGCTAGGTATACCACTGATTAAAAGCACAATCAAAATGTATTTCTGGGCTTAAGGGCTATAAAATATAGTAAGTCAAATGGACATCAGAATAAGTAATAACAATACTGTACCAGATCTCAGCGATATGTATGCAGCAGTCTGTTGAAACAGAGAAAAGACAAAAGCATAAATGTTGTTTCTTTAAAATTGTTCCAGACCCATGAATTGAGAGCTTAAAATTCTCAACAAATTTCTTGGAAGGAGGTTGTGAAATAATACAAAATATATATTTTGGTCTCTGTCCCTAGTTCCCCGCGCAGAGCTCCTAAAACAGTTATAATTTCCCCAGTGATAAGAATACTAGGAGCATCTTTTATTCTAAATTTGGTCTTTTACCCTGGTTCCTGACACAGAGTTCCAAAATCCTTGGAATTTCCTGGGTGATGATAGGAGAATCTTTTGTTCTAATGAGATGACTCTTGGTGGGCTCCTGGATGGGGTTGGTCACCAGAAAAGACCAAGCTATGATTAGAAGCTTGGAAAGTTTATCTCTGCTCTCCAGAGAGGGTTGAGGGGCTGGAAATGTAGTTTATAATTGATCATGGCTACATGATGAAACTGCCATAAAATTCCCAGTAGTATGGGCTTTGTGTTGCAGAACATGTGGAGGTGCTGGGAGGGTGGCACGCCTGGCAAGGGCATGGAACTCCAAGCCCTGTCACTATACCTTGCCCAATGCATCTTTTCCATTTGGATGTTCATCTGTATCCTTTATCATATTCTTTATTACATAATAAACCAGTAAGTGTTTTCCTGAGTTCTGTGAGTCATTCTAGCACTCAAGAAGGGGATTGTGGGAACTCTGACTTATAGCTGTTTGGTCAGAAATACAGGAGACAACCTAGGGCTTGCGTTTGGCCTCTGAAGTATTTGAGGGGTGGCACGAAGTCTTGTGGGACTGAGTACTTTTAACCTGTGGGATCTGATGCCATCTCCAAGTTGACAGCGTCCAAATTGAATTATATTGTAGGACACCCAGTTGGTATCACAGAGAATTGCTTGGTGTGGTCTGGTTTTAGAAGTGTTGTGAGCGTGGTAGTAGTGTGAGAATAAAGGAGAAACACAGAGGAAGTGGGTTTTTTTTCCCATACAGAAGCCATCCTGGAAATAGCCTTACTCTTCCTGCTATTATTTTCCAAAATACTGTGACCAAGAGGCAAGTTTTTCAAACTAGAATTATATATCTTAACTGTGTGATTGAATTTCCATTTCTGTGTTATCTTTACTACTCTCCCTTTTTCTATGTAATGAAATATATGGCTGCAGATAAAAAGAACACTGGTAATAATTGTTGATTTGGAAATATCTACTTCATAGGAATCTTGTTTCTGCCTGTGTTATGCACACATGTGCACTTATTTTCTGTTTCGAATAAACGTTTAAGGCTGCATACCAATCATTAACATGTCCACAATGCCAGAAAAGATACTCTGTTAGGAAAAATATAAATGCTTTTATTTAAATAAATGATTTATAATATAATCAATGAACTCTAAATTGCATTTGCAAGTTCTCTTAAGTAATTACATTACTAACCTTTTTGAAATATGAGTAAAACAAATGTTAGACTTTTATTGCTTCATTCTAAATGATGTTTTAAACCAAAATAATGGATTTAAAAAATACTCTACATTACATCATACATATTAAGTAGAAAGAGGAAAAAGTCTTATGATATTACAAAAATGTATAAACATAACAGAATTAGATCTTTAATTATGAGGCATTCTCAAAAATTAGAACATAATGGGATACAAAAATAAGCAATATCTGGGATTGATTTCTTGTTTATTTTCTACTTCCTAAAAATATTATTTCAATAGAATAATCAGAGACAAGTGAAATATATAAAATCAGAGCCAAGTGACCCATCTATCTATCTATCTATCTATCTATCTATCTATCTATCTATCTATCTATCTACTATCTACTAGGGTGATCAATTTGAGGAACAAACCCCATAGGATAGAATCTACCCCCATAACCTATAGTATAAAGGAGATAAAAGTGATGATAATTAGGCAATATCACAATATTTTAATAATCCCTCTTCAGGAAATTTGTATTTCTTTGAAACTCAAGGATTTCAAAAAGCAAAGCTTAGAACTCACAGGACATAGAAAAATATTGGATTATTCAAAATTGTAGATAGTAGGGAAGAATCTGTGCTTTTTAATATGCTAATAAAAATCTAAATAATGCTGCTCATGAGATGTGTTTTCTGTAATAAACAAGAACTAGACTTATAATAACATCAGAATTATATACATAAATTGAATTTGACTTCAGTGTAAAAATACAGAGAAAGCAACTAACTTGTGTTACCTTGCACAATAATTTTAATATCTAAGTTTTAAATTTATTTTGCCAACAATCTTTTTTTGTGTGTATAGACTCAAAAGAAATAAAAAAGACACTAGGAGTACGTGGGTGTGCTTTATAAATAAGCAAAGTAAGGACATGATCTCTTTAAATTTCCAGTGGCAGAGTTAATTTTGTTTTATAGGAGTTCTAGCTACTAAGCTTAAAATAGCAGTTGTAAAGGACCCCTTGAGAAGTAAGAAGGCATTTTCTTTTTCAGTAGATGGGAATGTGTATAGATATTAATCTCATTTCTTCTCTTAAATATGTATAGGATCTACCTAAACACTCTAAGCAAATTTATCTCAAAATTATAAGATATAAATGTTTTCCTCACTAATATTTAATGAGAAATAAACTCTCGAGATAAAACATTTCATTAGGAAGGATGGTAATATAAACCTTGGGAAAAGCAGAATTTGCCAATAGAATTTTGTTCCTTGCCATATAGCCTTTAAAGACATCTCTATCAGATTGTTCAGAGTTCATGTTAAGACTTGATAATTCTGTAGAAGGACTAATTCTAATATTATGGCATTCATTTTACCTTATTAACATAGGTTCTCATATCTTTGCCACTGCTTTGTGTTTTGTTATACACAACATATAGCCCTCCTCAGACTTCCCGATCTTGTTAGTTAGCATAAGTTATTCTGTTTGCTTGTTTGTTTTTAGTTATAAGGTAAAATGAAGCCAACAAGGATTCAAGAATTTAGTATTGTTCAGACTAAGCTTAATCTCATCTATTACACACACAATATGGGAGAGCTCAATCAAAGAAGGTAGGTTATTCTTCAACACCAGTTCTTTTCTGATGGTCAGAACCATCTGTGGCCACCTGGTGAAGCTCCATGGACTGCAGATACTTTTCATGATTTTTTCTGTGACATCTTAGGGATGCTATCCTCTCAGGCAAGTTGTTGTAACTCTCTGGAACTGATGAAATTAGGTATTAAATTAAAATGTCTCATAATGTAAATATTTAACAAAAAGAAATTAGGAGTTCTGGCTTACTGGCATTTGACTTTGTCTAAAGAACTTTGGTTTCTTTATTTATGAAATATGGATTATGTGAAAGGCTGCAGTTGCTTTACCTTAAACAATGAGAGCAAGCCTCTCCGTCTCTCACCTTTTTTGCCCAGAATCTAAAAGTAACTAAAAGAAGTGAAAACAAGTGAGTCCTTGTCTGGCAATAGAAATTTGATCTCTCAGGACAACTTTAGGTCTAACCTGTTGCTCTATCATGTTGCTAGGATGGTACCCCATGAATGAAAAAAACTACTATGGTTTGAGTTGTTATTGTGTGCTAGACTTTGTGCTAAGAGCCTTACATATTTTGTTTCATTGAATTCTCACAGTAAATTATTCACTTTTTCAGACAAGAAGACTGAAGCTTAAGTATCAGTAACAGTTAAAAGGTGGTGTTTAAAAATGGAGGTGTGTAATTCCAAAGGTAGACAACTGAATTAAAGTGCATTTGTGCCCTTTTCTGTTCCAGTAAAATACATTTGGGTGGTTAGGATCCATCTTCACCACTACACTTAGGTTGTTTCCTCAGATTCTGTTTTGTATTTAGAGCATTGCTGTTTTTCATTCTATTAGTTAGGATGGGCTATATTGTGCTGCAGTAACAAGCAACCCACAATCTCAATGGCTTAAAGCAATACAGCATTATTTCTTGTTCATGCTACATGTTCTTTGCTGGTTAGCTAGGGATTCTGCTCCACAGTATCTGTACTCCATGACGAAAGTCACTTTTCTGGTTAATCAATATAACGTGAGCATGTTCCATAGCATAAAATAATGTTATTTCATCTATTATGTAGATACGCCATAACTTTCTTAACAAAGCCCCAGCTGTTGCATCTAAGATGGTTTCATCATTTTAGTTAGCTGGTATTCCCATCCTCATAAGAAGCAATATTCTCTAGTGCATAAGAGCACAGTTCTGAGGAAGCAGAACCTCTGGGTTCACAGCCTTGTATGCCAGTAGCTATGTGACCTTAGGTAAGCTACCTGAATTTTCCATGTCTCAGTTTCTTTACCTGAAAGAAATGTAATTGTGACCATTTCATAGGGTTGCTATGAGAATTAATTGAGGTTTTATTCCAAAGAGGAAATGCAGATGGCCAACAGGCACATGAAAGATGCTCAACATTGCTAATCATCAGGGAAATGCAAGTCAAAATCACGATGTCACCTCACACTTGTCAGAATGGTTATCAGCAAAAACAACACAAATAACAAATGTTGGTGAGGGCATGGAGAAAAGGGAACCCTTGTATACTGCTGGTGGGAATATAAATTGGTGTAGCCACTGTAGAAAACAGTATGGAGGTTTCTCAAAAAGCTAAAAATAGAACTACCATATGACCCAGCAATTTCACTTCTGGGTATATATCTGAAAAAAACGAAAGCACTAATTCAAAAAGATACATGCGCCCCAATGTTCATAGCAGCATTATTTACAATTGCCAAGGTATGGAAGCAACCTAAGTGTCCATCAACAGATGAATGGGTAAAGAAGATGTGGTATATATATGCAATGGAATACTACTCAGCCATTAAAAAAGAACAAAATTTTGCCAATTGCAGCAACACGGATAGACTTGAAGGGCAATATGCTAAGTGAAAGAAGTCAGACAAAGAAAGACAAACACTGTATGATATCACTTTTATGTGGAATCTAAAAAACACAACAAACTAGTGAATATAACAAAAAAGAAGCAGACTCACAGATATAGAGAGCCAACTAATGGTTACCAGTGGGGAGAGAGAAGGAGGGAGGGGCAATATAGAGGTAGGGGAGTAAGAGGTATAAACTATTAGATATAAAATAAGCTACAAGGATATATTATATAACATGGGGAATATAGCCAATATTTTATAATAACTATAAATGGAGTATGACCTTTAAAAATTGTGAACCACTATATTGTATACCTGTAACATATAATATTGTACAGCAACTATACTTCGATAAAATCTTTTTAAAAGAGAATTCATTGAGGTTTTAGATGTACATAAAGTGTGTAGACTTTGACTGACTCATGGTAAATACCATATATGTGTTAGCTAATAATTTATGAATAAAAATAATAATTACTAGGAGTAGAAATTTTGAGAAAAAGGTTATCTAAGTATTAAGGCTTTAAATACACAAAGCAAAGATGGAATGTATTTTTAAAATTTAGGACCCTACAAATGTAATAAAGGGTTTCCTGAGAAGAACTAAAGTTACTCTATGGATAGGCTCTGCACAGTTTACTAATGAAGTATAGGGAACTGATGAAGCTCTAAGCTACATGTAGATAGGTTAGAATCTTTTGAGTAACATGTTCTTTGTAAATAGTCCCAAATCTACAATCTCCATAAATCAACTTCCCCTCTACACTCTGGCCTATGTCTGACACTGCACCACAGGAACATTTATTCTTTGTTACAAAGCTCACTTCTGAACCTCGGGCTAACCTCAATATAAGGCAGACTTGCCCATCAGCCCCACCCTTCAGACCTTTCATCATTTTACTGTATAAAGCTAAGCAAGAATGATTCAACTTAACAATCATCCATGACACAGGCATGTCTCAGTTCCCCGGTTCTTATACAGTAACTTTGTCTCCTCTCTTTTCTGTTTCTGGGCTCTGAGAAACATGATCTTCCCAGACATTTGATTATCTCCCGTTAACATTTACATTTTTCATACATAAGGCTATACCATCCATCTAATTTTTACAGGAGGCAATGGAGTTTCCAAAAATGAAAAGTATTATTACAGTGTATTCTATATGTTGCTAAGATTATCATTGTACTTACTATTTGACTTATTTTTTTCCTGAAGAATTTTAAAGCCTTGTTTTATTACTTGCAACTCCATGTACGTACTGCATATTGCTTTTTATTGAAAGGATATGTACATTACAGAGAAATAAACAGAAAAATTTGCATTGAAATTTCCTAAGCAGGTAGATGAGTTGACTACTATAGTTTTACTAACAAAACATGAGGCTACATATCACTGTAATTTGAGAGTCCGGCAATCCCCATATTGATAGATGGAAAGACTCATATACCATTGACTTAAAAACTCAAAGTCCATTCAAAATACAGAGTCTAGACTTAGCTCTTTGTTCCTTGACACATCTGACTAGCATTTAGTTAATGTCAGTGTCTTGCTAATACTTTCGATGTAATCTCTTCCCCAGCATGATTAACTGTAATAGGGCTGCTGCTGAAAAGGTGTGCTCAATGTATTGTAAAGGGTCACAGATGGGGAGTATTAAGTCCAAGATGCCCAGCTAGCTAGACTATGAAAGATATAATCCGTATTTAATATCCTTTCCCATTAACGGTAACAATCACATGTAAGCGATTTCAGTTAAGAACTAATCTAAGGCAGTAACAAAGTTAGATGGCATCTCTAATTACAGAAGGTAGGGCCCCATTAGTTCCACCCACTACTGGCTGTTCACCAATGCTAGCAGAAATCAATGTGGGCTTTATGACAACAGGTAACTAAAGCAGATATTTGGTATATGGTTATTCAAGAAAAAAATTAAGAGGATCAAGTTTATTCCACACCTTCAGCCTATTTCTTTTGAAAAACATGATTTAAAAAATCATCTAACTTAATATGCACTCATGGGGTCTTTTATTTTTCTTCTTTTCTAAAATTAATGGACACTGACAGGGCAATTTACTTATTCAGCATAAGTGAAACCTCTTTCAAAATATGCCTTTTTCTGGATCATCTGATTTTGTTTAGTGGGGTTAATTAAATTTACTCTATTTCCATCTGACAGACTCTCTTCTTTGGATAGTACACTATAAAAATGACATAATGCACTTACTAATTTGCAACCAGACCAATTAACATGAACTCACAGTCTAAAAAATATGATTATACTTAAAGAAAACATAGCATAGTTAAGCTATATTGAAACTGTCAAGGTGCCCACAGCAGAAAAGTAGCCATGCTTGACTGTCTATCTTATCACTTCAGATTTAGTAGGAGTTTTCCATATGCGTTTGAGACTTTGTACCCACAGCCTCTGACAATTTTCCATTCCTTCTCCATATGGGATTATTAGCCCAGTACACGTTCATGACTGGGATTCATTCATTCAATAGTTATTTATTACTCACTGTATCAGTCAATGTGCTAAGTGCTAGAGATACAGTTGTAAACAGAATAAACATAAACTCTAACCTTGTAATGCTAACCTTAATAATCTAGTAGGGAGACAAGTTGTTCAACAAACACAAACACAAAAATGTATATAAATTGTCATGAATTTATATAAGAATAGTGCATATAAATGCCTAATCAGGACTTTCTGTTATAAAGTCAGCAGTGCACTGGTTTAAATTGGGTGAAATGGAGAAAGTCTTTTAAAAGGAGTGTACTGAATGTGGGGCATAAAGGATGAATAAGAGTTAAGCAGACAGGTAGGGGGATGTTCCAGACAGGAAAGAGCACGTGCAAGTTCCTGGGTGGTTATGAGCTTGGTGCTATAAGGAAACTGAAAGACGGTTTGAGTGAGTTAAAAAATTGCCTTCTGCATGATTAATCTTGGGGCACAAATTATAAACAGGTGGTAAAGGATAAGTGCACACATCTTGTCACAGAATTTAGCTTGCTCTGGCTTAACACTGAAGTCTTATTTCATAGTTTTAGCTGGATTTGTGCCCAAGACAGGCTCTTTTTCTCAGCCCCAGGCCTTGGGAAAGAACAATGCCCAATCTACCCACTACAGTCTGGATCCAAATGGATTGATTCCAACAGCTATTGCCTCACATTGAGCTTTTTGCTGTTTTATTATGAATCTCTTGCCCAGAAGCTCTTTAAGCACCCTCTCTCTGTCTCAGTCAAATTGGACCTACTGCTGGATTTCTAGTCGTCTTACCTCAAAAGAATGTAAAGACTCCCAAACCCTTTCTTCATTATCTTCTGCAGGCACTTTCTGCTTGCTGTTTCACCCATCTCTTCAACTCTGGAGACAAACAACTGCTAAGCTTTCCAACTCATTATTCCTTATGTCCTGTCAACCAAATATCTTACATCCCTAAAACCAGTTTGCAAAGATCACAGTTAAGACAGGTAAGTTTTTTTTAATAGCATCTCTTATGGTTCATGTATTATATAAAACACATTAAGATATAATGGAGAGGGCTTCCCTGGTGGCGCAGTGGTTAAGAATCTGCTTGCCAATGCAGGCGACACGGGTTCGAGCCCTGGTCTGGGAAGATCCCACATGCCGCGGAGCAACTAAGCCCGTGAGCCACAACTACTGAGCCTGCGCATCTGGAGCCTGTGCTCCGCAACAAGAGAGGCCGCGACAGTGAGAGGCCCGCGCACCGCGATGAAGAGTGGCCCCCGCTCTCCACAACGGGAGAAAGCCCTCGCACAGAAACGAAGACCCAACACAGCCAAAAATAAATAAATAAATAAATTAATTAAAAAAAAAAAAAAAGCTACAGATTCTTATCTAAAAAAAAAAAAAAGATATAATGGAGAATAAAACAAAGGTTTATAGTTAAGTAGTCAAATATATACATATATACAGATATAAATCATATATATATACAGAAACATAATTACAAATTATAATAAATAAATATATAAAAACCTAAATTAAATTTAAACCTGAGAGATGGGTATCTGTCAATCTGACAAAGAATGGGAAAGGCAATCTTTTCAGAAAGAAATGAAAATGTATGTCAAGCCCTGGAATGAGAAAACACTATGTAGTCAGTTAGGGCCAGAATATGTGTTGAGAAATAGACAATGGTGATGAATATAACCAAGGTACTGGGGTAAAGATGTTAATAGATAACGGATTTTTTTCAAACTTTTAGGCAATAAATCTTTGCTTCACAGCCTCCTGTAAATGTTTATGAAATTTTGTTTAAAAAATACTGTGAGACAAATAGAAGCAAATTAACAGATGGCAATTAAAAGTATATATCAGAAAAGGCTGCATGGCATGGATTTCTTTGTGGGGCACCCTGTGGCTATAACACTTACTAATTTGTGATATTAAGGAATGTTTTTTCTTTCCTTGATGTGTGACTCCTAATACATGCTTCCCCATATTTGTACTATTTATGCAGGATGATGTTTTCCTGTTTTGTTTTGTTTTTAGGTATTACCTGGCATCAGGCAAACTGCAAATTCTTTTTTTAAAAAATTTTTATAGGGGTATAATTGATTTACAATGTTGTGTTAGTGTCAGGTGTGCAGGAAAGTGAATAAGTTACACATATACATATATCCACTCTTTTTTAGATTCTTTTCCCATATAGGCCATTACAGAGTATTGGGTAGAGTTCCCTGTGCTATACAGTAGGTCCTTATTTGTTCTCTATCTTATACATAGTAGTGTGTATGTGTCAATCCCAATCTTCTAATTTATCCCTCCCCCTCTCTTACCCCTCAGTAACCATAAGTTTATTTTCTACATCTGTAACTCTATTTCAGTTTTGTAGGTAAGTTTACTTGTTGCCTTCTTTTTAGATTACACATATAAGTGATATTGTATGATATTTGTCTTTCTCTGTCATGACTTAGTATGAGAATCTCTTGAGAACTGTGCATTCAGAATTTGCAGTTTAATGCCATTTGTAGCAAACTGCAAATTCTGAGTGCACAGTTCTCAAGACTCACTTCTGACAGCAACTACAAGTTTGGTGGGATTCCCAAAACTCACCTTCAAGTTGGACAATTCATTAGAAGGACTCACAGAACTCACTGAAAACTATTATACTCATGGTTATGGTTCATTACAGGGAAAGGATACAAACTAGAACCAGCCAAAGGAAGACATGCATAAGGCAGAGGCTAGGAATGCTCCCCACATGAAGCTTCTATTGTTCTCAGGACACTTTACTCTCCTAGCTTCAACATTTGACAACATGCAAAGAGTATTGTTAATCTGGGAAGCTCATTCAAGCTTTGGTGTCCAGAGTTTTTATTGAAGCTTCCTTACACAGGCATAATTGACTGATTGATTGCCCATGTGATTGGGCTCAGTCTTCAGCCACCCCTTTCCTCAGAGGTCAGGCCGATATCAGCTGGCCAGAGTGCTTCACCATGAGTCACCTCCTTAGCACAAACTATCACATGTAGGTAGAGGGGCAAATCATGAATAACAAAGACACTCCAATCACACAGGAAATTTCAAGGGTTTACAGACTGCCTCCCAAGAGCTAAGGACAAATGCTAGACCTCTTTGGGTGAGGCCAAGTTCTTTACTATACAAATATTTAGAGGTATTTCCAATACAACTGTACTGCTCCAGTAATGACCAGAAAACGATGCAATTTATGCTCTGAGTAATTTGTCAGGTTCAAGCATAGCAAAAAAGTACAAAATAATTGAGAGAGGAGAATAAGTATAGGTGTTTATATCCATCTATTGTTATGCTGTGATCACTGAATAATTCCTACCCATCACCTTGTAATAACCAGCATTATTACAGTTGGGAAATAGGTCAGTCATATCATTTAACATATCAAAAGGTTTCCAATCATGAAAAACAAGTGGCCATGGTATTGAGTTAATTGTCATATACATGAAATGAAAACTAAAGCCCCAAGAGAAACCTTTGAAAATGCTGTGTAAGCATAACATTGTGGTTGGATTTTATATAAGTCAGGTAAGAAAAGTCCTGGGAAGTGTGGTTTCGGTAATAGGTATGGTAGATTTTCAGGGTTATAACCAACGCTGTATTACATAATTGAACAAACTAATTATGTGCTTCTTATCTGGCAGAAAGGAAGGGCAAGACTTCATATTTCTGTAACTAGAACATCTAGGAAGATGCTATTTGTGATGGTTAATTTTATGTTTTGACTTGACTTGCCCAGGTAGTTGGTTAAACATTATTTCTGGGTGTGTCTGTGAGGATGTCTCCGGATGCAATTAGCATTTTAATTGGTAGACTGAATAAAGCAGATTGCCCTCCCCTATGTAGGCTGACACCATTGAGGGCCTGAATAGAACAAAAAGGCAGAGTAAGGAAGAATTTGCTCTCTCTCAGCAATACTCTCTTTGAGCTGGGACTTTGGTCCTCTCCTGCCCTCAGACTGGAAGCACACTCCCAGCTCTCCTGGGTTTTCAGCTTGCCTACTGCAGATTGTGGGGACTTCTCAGCCTCCATAATTGTGTGTGCCAATTTCTTATAATATATCTCTTTAAATCCCTCTATCTATCTATCTATCTATCTATCTATCTATCTATCTATCTATCTATCTACCTACCTACCTATCTATCTATCTCTATATAGATATATATCCTACTGGTTATGTTTCTCTGGAGAACACTAACTAATACACTGTTCTAATTTCAACATATATGAAAACTCATGCTTTACAGTTAGCAATATTTTGATTTATGAATTACACTTGTATAAAGACTAAACTCAAAAATTTCTAATTCAGCTCTATCCAAGACAATACGAAGAGAATTTCTAAACACCTTGGTCTTCAAAATGAATAAGCAGGAAGATGATACAGACAGAGAAATAAAGGCAACATTCACAGTTCAACATCTATGAGTAAGTCTTAAGTGAAATGAGATTGCAATTGATAATCAAAGGAAATAATTATGTCTTTTATGTCCTTTTAGATGGGAACTAAGAAGGACCCACAGGTGCATACTATATATCTGGCTCAGGTGGTAGAAGTGGCTCATTGAGGAAGAGAGATAAAACTTATCTAAACATTTGGTAGAAAATGTGGAAAAACACATACTTTAGGCTTTGCACACAGCAGGACATAGGTGATAAAAAAGGTACTTCCTCCCTTTTTTCTAATCATTATATTCTATCATCTCTTTTAGGTGTCTCTGAGAAGTCTTTCTTTATAAACACTAAAACACAAAACTGACACAAAAACAACAAATAGAAAATACTGCATTCTGAGTAGAAACTTGAAATCCCAGGAGATTGCACCCATGTACATAGCAAGTAATCTGCCTGTATTTGTTAGGTCTGTTTTGATTATGCTTAGTGGCATGTTAAGGACTGTGAAGCATAGGGAATAAAGAGATATTGATGGAGTCATTCGTTCAATCTATATTTATTCAGCATTTAGTAAGTGTAAGGCACTGTGATAGATACTGGGGATAGAGCAATAAACAAGATGAAAGGAACCCCTGCCTTTGTCGGGTAGCTTATATTTTAGAAATAGAGATACGCAACATACACATCATTATGCAGATAATCAATTATAACTCTGATGTATCTGTGAAGGAGAATTGCAAGATGCTAAAGAATACTCCAGCAGAGGAATACAACTAAGAATGTGTGTGTGTGTGTCTGTGTGTCTGTGTGTGTGTGTGTGTGTGTGTGTGTGTGTGTGCTTCTGAATGTGCTTTGGGGGAAAGGAACAGTTAGGAAAGAATCCCCCAAGGAGGTAATACTGTGAGTCAAGACTAGCAAAATGAGTAGAAATCAACTAATAAAGAAGGAAGAGGTGGCAAGAGTAGCTGGTGGGCAGACCCTTGGTTGTACAGGTCCTCTATAGCTGTAACTCAGAAAGCAAGAGACATCAAGGCATGAAGTCAGGCTGCTAAGGTTGGTCTGGGCCAGATAATGCAGAACCTGATAATAATCTGGGTGTTTTGTGTTATCAATATATGGAAAGACGTTGAAGGGAAACCTGAGATGATCATGTTCTTAAAAGATCAATCTGCCTATAAGATAGAAAATGGCTAGGGCAGGATCAAAATGGGATACATGAAGGTCAGTTAGGAGTCTATATCACTATAGCATCATGCAATAAAGGTAGCTTGGACAGGAGTTGCAGAGTGGATGGGGAGAGCAGTAGACAACTTGGGAAATGTTTTAGGAACTGACATTGACAAACTTTAATAATTTACAATATAAATGTGAGAAGGGGGAGTGTCAAAAATGATCTCTACATTTCTTGTCTCCTGTTTTGGAACTTAACATTTTGAAGAAAAACAAGAATTGATTGTAATTTCTTTAAGATTCGCAAATCTCTGACATAGAAATTTGCTGCTTTATTTTGATATTTGTGAAGATGCCCTTTAGTAGAATTAGACAGACATACTTTTGGTAGATAGTATTCTGATCTTTCTAAGTGCTCCATCAGATTCTTTTCTTTAAAATGGGTCATGGGGAGTAATGGTTCCTTAGAGGAAAAAAAAACATTAGAAAAGCAATGGTTAGGTGGCAGTGATAAAATGCGTTAGCAGAGCCTATACACTTGTCAGTTGTCAGTGACCTATATCATGGAGCCGTGCTACCATTTCTGACAGTTTCATTAGGCAAGTGAAGTTCAGAGTCGTCAGGAAGGCTAAACTCCCTTCTCAGTCTTAAAAACTGGTCCAAAAATTTATCTTGGTGCATGTGCAGAAGAGAGCCTGAGACTGCTATCCTTAGAAAGTTCTGGTTGCAAAGTTGTTCCTGGGCTGGTGTCTAGCAACTTGACTGGCAAATAACTCCCTACACTGACATAAAAATTTCCCTAAATGATAAGAGAGGCTCACTGTGCCTAAACAGTTCATATAAACAATATGGTTTACACTGAACACCTGCTTTCCTTTTGGGAGTCTGAAATTTTGGTACATGCTATGCAGAGGGTACACATATGACCAGTCCCCAGTAAAATCCCGGGCACTGAGTGTCTAACAAGCTTCCCTAGTAGACAAAATTTCACACAGGTTGTTGGAAATTAAGGATGAGGAAAATTAAGCGCTTTGGATGAGGAAGTTAAGCGCTTGCATTCTTTGTGACTCCACTGGCAGACGGCTCTTGGTAGTTTGTGTCTGGTTTCCACTGAATTTCACCCCATGTGCCTTTTCCTTTTGCTGAATTTTGCTTTCTATCCTTTTACTGTAATAAATCTTGACTGTAATAAATCTTCATGAGTGTGACTATAGGTTGAGTCTTACAAGTCCTCATAGGGAAACATCAAACCTGGGGTGGTCTTGGGGACCCTTGACACAGTAAATTATTGGGGAAAATTATCTTGTTATTACCTAAGTTATTTCTATGAAGAGACATTGGGCATGAATTATCGATATATTAACTCATGAGAGTAATGATTTTGTCATGTAATTTTGGCAGAGATTATTTAGAAAAATTTCAAGTATAAAGGAGTATTTTAGTGTTAGTATATCTTAGTATACTTAGCATAAATTTGCCAGATTCACCTGAAGATGACAATACAAGACATCATAATTTTGCATGCGAACATCTTCAGTAGTATGAAAATAAAAAATCACTATCTTAAGTCCTACCTTGTTTTTATTAAAATTTCTTTGTTACTAGCATTTGTATTTTTGATGTTATATTTAGACCACAAAGCTTTTCCATGAGAAGGCTCTAGTATTTAAAATGTTTTAAACACAAGGTTAAAACATCTCATGGAAATGATGGTGAAATGAACAAGATACAGGAAACTGCTGTAAGCATCTTCATTTTAAAAGCTAAGACGCTTTTAACATGCTACAGAAGATGGAATGGCATCAATAACATTATCGACCATAAGTGACCCCCCAGATGTGAATTGTGATTGTGGAAATAGCAGTGTCCTTTCATTTAAGTAATTACTAAGCCTCTTAGAGCACCTGTGTGTGCAGGGTCCAAGATTCTTATTACCTTCTGAAGTCTTTATTAACCTGCACACATTTAGCATTCACTCTCTAATGCTCTGCCTTATCAAATTCTCATAAAATATCAATAACATGTCCTGAAGAAAGTTCTACTTTTTCTTTTTCCTCTGGAGTCATAACTGAGTTCTTTAATCTCTGGTTATTATACTTAGGTTGAAACACACCAGGCTGCTCCTTAAGTGTATTCCTCACCCCACCTCACCCATGCCCCATGATTGGATTGACTCTATGTGTGTGTGTATTTTCCTACTAAGAGTGACCTTGGGTAAGGATAAAGACTAACTGTGAATATCACTTTAAATTTCACCTCACATAAATTTTTAACTCATTCTTAAGCTTTCCTAAGTTCTGAAAATGAAAGCTAAATATTTATTAAGGGCGTATTACTTGCCTGGTACTATTTTAAATCTATTTAACGTACTAACTCCTTTAAATCTCACAGTAGCTTATGAGGTAGGTGCTACTATTATCTTCATTATATTGTTGGGGAATCAAGACACAGAGGTGTTAAGCCACTTGTCCAAGGTCACACAGCTACTCAGGGACAGAGCCAGGGGAGAGGGAGGCAATCTGGTCCCAAAGCCTGAGCTCTTAATTTTTGCCATTTACTGCCCCTGAGCATGCCTTTGTTTTTCATATTCACTGCCTCAGTCATGACTGACTCCTTCTAACCATACTTTGTCCCTTTCTTCAGCTGTATGTTGGTCTACATTTTTGCCCTGATGTGACTTGTCCTATGCATACTTCATCCTATGATGCTCTTCTCTTATGCTCTCTCTTCTGGAAAAGCTTTCACAGTCTGATAGGCAGCCTGGGAAATGCTGTGCAGGCAGCACGGGAAAAATTTTTGCCCATAGGGCTCAGGCTGGGAACAAAGTGTGAAAGATTATTTCTGATTCCATTACTTACAACGATTTAGAATCTCTTTCCCTAGCGTGAAGAAGGGGAACTACCACAAAAATCTAGATTTCTAACATCAAACAATGCGGTTCTGGAAGAATTCTGACAAAACCGGACCCAGCTTTGCTTGCCTAGTGTTAAATCTATATTCAGACTTTAGAATGTGTCAGACAGTTTTAAATACAAGCCGTCAATTTTGAGTGGAAGGATTTAGAACATTTTCCCTTCCAGTGAAATCATGTAATCCTCATTAAAATGTTATCTTATGGTTCAAATGATTAGCAAGCATTATATTCTCTGAATCCAAGAAGCCTGAAATTTTGTAGATGAATAAAATTCCACCAACGACTACATGTTTTCTTAACAAAAATCTCCCCAGCTTATCAGTATGGTATTATTCTTTTTGTAGTTGTAGCCTTCTGGTTACTTCTCAGTCATTTCACACTTGCTCATTCCCAGCCTCCAGTTCTCAGTCTCAGAAATAAAAGGTATTTCAAACCAAAGCACCAAGTGTTTATTGTACAGTGCCATCAACGTTCTCATTCTCTCTCTTTCTGTCTCTCTATATGTACATCTATAATGTGAACCTTATGGCAAATCGTCTTTAGGTTTTCAAGCAGAGTCTTTTCTTCTTGTAAATGGCAATTATTTTTAAAAAATTACAATTATTTTTGAATTTTTTCTCTCCTTTTTCCCCAGCAGGTCTCAAAGTTTATTTTCTAAAATGTTAATCCTAAAGATAAATTAAAGAAAGCCTGACAGAAAGAAACAAATTTAAGCTAATAGTAAGACCACTAACCCTACACATTCTTCAGATAAATTAGTTTTTTAAAATGAAGTCCAGATTATGGCTATTTCTCAGTTGTTGTTCAAATATGGATTCTCTTGGAAATATTAAGAAAGATTTATACCTTACATTGTTGGCTTCAGATGTCATAAGGTTGAAGGATTACATGTAAAAACAAAATGGTGGAATCTGTATTTCATACAATTTTGTGATTCAGATTCCACTCACATTTACTGAATATCTATAATAACAAATAATTATATAGATAGGTGGTAAGAAGGTAAAATACTTAGGAAATATTATAGACAGATAGCTGGCTGGCTGGCTGGCTGGATTTAGTACTTGTTATATGTATATCAATGACTGTTGATTGTATTTCCAACTCTCATTTCTTACCCTGAGCCCTAGATTCATACAGGTATTTCCATTTGGATGGTTAAAAGGTGTCTCAAGCTTAACATGTCCAAAAAATTCTTTTTTTTTTAATTCTCCTTGTTTATTTTCCTCCAGTCCCACCACCCTCCCAATTTACTTCTTCCCTAATATTCCAGGTAACAGTTAGCAACACTATTCAACCCATTAGTTTCCCAGTTCAACACAATTTCTCAGTATCCAATTAATCAGAAAATCCTGTCAACTCTACCTCCAAAATGTATACCAAATCACACCATTTCTCACTATTTACATGGCCATACATTTAAATCCCTGGGCAATCTATAGTGGGACAAGATCATCCTAATTTGTTTCCCAGTTTCCACTCTC
The DNA here is from genome assembly GCF_028021215.1 of Eschrichtius robustus. Lineage (NCBI taxonomy): Eukaryota > Metazoa > Chordata > Mammalia > Artiodactyla > Eschrichtiidae > Eschrichtius > Eschrichtius robustus. The sequence goes on along the minus strand of NC_090836.1, from coordinate 77,757,225 downwards.
TCGCCTCCTACACCCAGTTCTAAAACAGCAGAAAATAGGATCTTAATACTTCAATCTTATTATGCCCCTGACTGAAATCCTTCAATGGGTTTTCTACTGCAATCAGAATAAAATCCAAATTTCTTATTATCCTTCAATGTCTGGTCTCTGCTTACCTCTCCCATGTTATCTCTTACTTCTCATTGTCTTGCCCATCCTGCTCCAGGCAGACAATCTTGCAACACGCCAAGCTCTTTCTCCTAAGCCTTTCACTAGCTCTTCTTTACGCCAGAAAGCAGTTTCCCCAGACCTTTACCTGGCCAGCTTCTTTCCATCATCCACATCTCTATCCGAATGTTATCTACTCAGAGATGTCTTCTTTAACCATCCTAATTAAATTAGCTATCATCACCCCCTTTCCTTTACCCTGTTTTATTTTCATCAAATAACCTATTGTCTGAAATTATCCTATTTATATATGTATTTATGTGTTTAATGTTTCTTCTGTCAATAAAATATAAGCTTCCTGAGGCAAGATCTGTCTGTTTGGGCTTCCCTGGTGGCTCAGGGGTTGAGAATCTGCCTGCCAATGCAGGGGACACGGGTTCGAGCCCTGGTCTGGGAAGATCCCACATGCCACGGAGCGACTAGGCCCGTGAGCCACAACTACTGAGCCTGCGCGTCTGGAGCCTGTGCTCCGCAACAGGAGAGGCCGCGATAGTGAGAGGCCCACGCACCGCGATGAAGAGTGGCCCCCGCTTGCCGCAGCTGGAGAAAGCCCTTGCACAGAAACGAAGACCCAACACAGCCATAAATAAATAAATGAATGAATGAATAAATAAATAAATAAATAAATAAATAAAGGAGTTCCTTTAAAAAAAAACCTTTAAAAGATCTGTCTGTTTTATTTACTTCTGTGTTCCCAGTGCCTAGCATGGGGATTGCTGCTTAGTAGGAGCTTGAATAATAATTGTTGAATAAATGAATGAATGAATGAATGAGTGAATAGATCATATCATATAATTTGCACAACCACCTTGTAAGATGAGTGGCACAGTCACTGAAATTTCAGGGCTGTAAAATTATCTCTCTAAAATCATATCTGGTTAAACCCAGGACTCTTGACAATTTCTAGGTTCATACCTCTCAAAAGTTTCTCCACAGTGAGTAGACAGTTGGATTGATGTTCAAATTAAACTGTATCAATTGATACAGTCCTAACCTACCTTAAAAAGAAGTCAACTTTCCACATGCCTCAGAGATCAAACTACATGAGGACAAAGACTTGAAGATTTATTACTGCCAATGCAGAATAAGAACAACATGAGAACTGTAAGTTAACTGGACGTAATTTCAGTTGTGCTGTTCTCCTGAGCCCTTTCCTAAATGAGAAAATAAATGAGAAGAAAATGTAAATGAAAAGGAGAAGCCTTCATCTGGGACACACAGCAAGTGTAATCGAAAATGTAGGCAGATGCCAATCACTTCTGGAGAATTTCAGAGTCTGGAGACTATGGGCATTCAGGAAAGAAGTCATTAGTTGTTACTGCAAAAACAGAGAACTATGTTACGTAAGGGAAGGATGCTGTTACAGCTTTTGGATTCATACATGTTGCAGGTTATTCACTTCAGAAATTTTGATGAAACTTTATATCAATCTCTGAGTTAAAAATCACAAAGAGGCATTCATTTAATTCACTATTTTAATGAATATCTGTGATCAAAATCTTGGCTTTAATTGATTTATTCCTATGGTTGTGAGAAAGCAAGGTTCTTGGTTCTCCTCATAATAATTGTTACTTGGTAGTATTACTCTGGTAAAGAAAGTAGGGACTTCATAAAGGAGAGGGTGATATGGCATGCCATAGACATCCAAAATCCCAATTCTGGTGAAAAACTGCATTTAAAGGTTAATGCTTAAGAAATCTTGATCACTATTAATAACTATTTACTCAGCACAAAATTTTGTGGAATGATTGAGGGTGCAAATAAATCTACAACACAATCTGTCAGGAATATTGTATTCTCTAACAAAAAACCAGACTATGTATGACTAACCTATTATTCATTCTTGCTTCCTGGTTTCTATCAGGAAATTCCTTTGGTGTGATGACATATCCAGGTACTTTATATCTCAATGAGCTGCCTGTCTGTTGTTATTTCTAAAGGTTTGTTGTTCAGTTTTTGTTAGGTCCCTGATGTTCTTTTTAGCTTGTTACCTAGAGTCAGTTTCTGTTGTTTACAACCAAAGAACCCTAACTGATTTTTATACTAAGTCTTCCAGAGAGGTGTGGATTTAGTATTGAGGCTTCAGAATTAGAGCACACTTATTTTTTATCCATGGAGACCAATTTCACTTTAAAAAGTACTCAAAGATACAGAATAATGGAAAGATCTCTTCTGTATTTTTGTGCAGAAAATAAAGGCTCATTAACCAAGAATCTTAGTATTATTAAAGATATAAATTAAGCACCTACAGTGAAACTTCCAGTATTCATTTTAAACTCCTGAAGTTGCCAAATGAATTCAAGAGCTTCCAGAAACCCCAAAAGTCCTGTAGAAGAACTTGGTTCTTTACATATCCATGAAAAAGAATGGGTAGAGAAAACAGCTATGGAAGCTTGAGGTGTAGCATTTCTTTCTCCTCACTTTCAACTAAAGAAGTTCTGCCTTTCTCCATGGGTCTGAGGACTCAGTGGGAAGCTTTCCAGTTGGGGGAGCAGCCAGATATTTGCTGCAAGAATGCATGATCCACTGCAAATACTGAAATTGGTGGGGCGTGTGGTGAGATGACATCTTCCCATGAGGCTGACATAAAAGAAAAACCTCAGCAGAGAAGGCTGGCCAGACGACATTGTAATGAGGGAAATACAGGCATTAGTTTCTGTTTACATTGGCTAAGTCAGGGTCAGAAGTTAATGTATTTGTTATGATTGCCCTTGTGGTAAGTGGGCAATAACTTCTGTCCCACATCTAGCTATTAGAGTAATTCAGTCCTTCGAGTAAGCAATAATGTAGAATAACCACTATCAGAGACCTTAAGTAAACATCAGGCATCTATCCATTTATAATAATTCAAAGACAGTTACTTACTATCTTGCCTTTGGGCACTTAGAATTCTTGATTCTTTTGACAATGGAAAGACCATAATTCTATGATTCCAATCTTGAGGACTGTAAGGAACTGAAGCCTCCCTTTGTATCATTTAGAACTTGGCAGGCAGCTGTGTTCATCTACACTGGGAATCACTTCCCTGGACCTTCTCTGATGCAGGTAATGGGCCTGTGTGATTAACACCTGGTGAACCAACCTTGATCCTCACTGTTGACAATGGCTTAGACCCACCATGTTCCTAATGAACCTTCTCCTATTTGCTTCATTACAGATACTGATAAGCAGTCTTTTACTCAACAACTCAAGTTCATGTCATAGCATTTTAATTATAAAATAATATATGTTAAGTAACAAATAGAGATTTGAGAACAAACACAACCCTAATATATTTGCTTTTTCCTTCGTCCCATTAGGTGCAACAAGTGCAAACTAATTATTCTGCTGCAATATTAAGACATTCAATTCTACTTTAGATATGAAATATTTGGGAAAAAATTCAATGAATCTTATATCTATCTATCTTCTTATTTGAAAAATAGCAAGATATAATAAGATTTTCCTCTCTTATCCATAGCTAATTTCTTAAACTTTTCAGTTTGCCTCATTATTTGGACTTAGGGTACTGAAGGAGAGAGCAAAGTTCAGTCAAAACTCAGTTTAAGAAAACATGAATATGCCAACTGCTTGGATACGGGAGTACCTAGTTTTGAGAACCACAGAACCCTTTACTAGCATATCCTTATAATAATAAAATAATTACTTTACAACTGTATACTGATTTAGAGTTTACCAAGAGCTCTTATACTATTTAATCCTATACTCCATTTGGAAGGGGAGTGAATGCAGTCCTGTTTTTTGTTTTTTGGCATTTTTTTTCCTGTCATAATCAATACAAAATGGTTAAATATAGCAACAGAGTAAAAATATACCAACATATGGAAAATAGGTAGGTTTGTTTGTTTTGTTTCCTTAAATTACAGTTTACAAGCATTTCAGATTCACCACACATACACTCACATTTGTTAGTTGTTATTACAGTAGCTATTATGCTAATGGATAAACAGATGGGAACATAACATGGGGCTTTCTAAAACCTGCTTCCTTTGGTTGTTCCTTCTGTGATTCTAGCTGTGCTGAGTTTAAGCAATGAGAATGTTAGGAAACTATTTATTTCACTGATACTGGGAAAAGGTAACTAATATTTATTGAGTGTCTATTTTGTAGCAAACAGTGCCCTGAAAATTTTCCATTTGCTATCTGATTAAATCTTCACAGCAATGTTGAGGTAGACATTATCTCTATGTTATCCCCAAGGAAACTGAGTCACAGAGGTCACCTAGCTTAGTGAAGGCTACTCAGCTGTTCTCAATGGCACCAGGCCCCAAATCCAAGTTTGACTCCATGCTCTTTCTACTGCTTGCTAAACATTTTTTTAAAAATAAAGTATCCCTAAAGGCAGAGGAGAATGAATATATACCCCTAGGGAGTCTGGGGGTGTAGTTCAAAGGGAATCACAGCAAGTGTGAAATTTCTTTGAAGTTTCATCTTTTATCTTTAACATGCATATAGTCTACTCCTTAATATATATATATTTGTTTTAATATAAAATATGTTTGTTTTCCCAAATCTTTAAGTGAAACTCAAGCCCCAGAAATATGCATTGTGTTTATCCTGTGGCTTTCTAGATCCCTCCTGGGTATCCTGGTGTAAGAAGCACAGCCGTTCACAACATGACCTCTAAAAAATGAAGCGTACAATTCTAGTCCTATTCATTTTAATGTGAAATCTCACTTTCCCACATTGGTTTTTCAGAGGAAGCCACCTTTTCAAATGCCCTTTCGACACTTCCACAGTACTCTGTACTTCCCTTTCATAGCATTCATCGTATTTATAAATACTTGTTCAAAGTCTGTCTGCCCCATACAACTGTAAATTCCACAAAGTAGGGAATCTTTGTGTTGGTTACTTCTATATCCCTAGCATCTACCCCAGTACTTAGGAAACAGTGACACCAAATACACTTCTGTTAAATAAATAATCAGTACATTTTATTTGCAAAATCTTTTCATATAGAGTCAGAGTAAGGGATGGGGCAGGTGAGATAACTTTGATACATTGTTGTAGAACTCATACAGATTTGATATTAAGGTACATGCTGGAGGTTCAAGAGCTGTGACTTCTAACTCTGCTCACAGAACTGATTTATTCAGTGGTTCTAGATAAAGGATATAATAAAAATTAAGTAGTAACGAAAAGGTGATAAACTTCTCACAGTTTTCACATCCTCATCTGGACTATATATATGACCAGATGTCAGCGTTTCAAAGCACAGGTGCTCACCCCTTGGTATATGTGCAAGTTCGCCCACCTCTGGATAGGTAGCTGCTGGCTTACCACACAACCACTCTTTCAAGAATCTAGAACCAGTATACACCAAACTGGTTTAGCAGATGTCTAACTAGACTCAGGCAGTAACAGATCAGATTCTTTTGATTTTGTTTTTCTGCAAAGGTAGGAACAGTCTTGTGTAGAGATTTTGGAGTAGTTGAGGGCAGATCTGGATAGTAAGAGGTTTGCTGAGAGTCCAGAACACCGTGATCTTGATTTTGTGCCACAGTATTAGGTGACGTGTCTCTGGAAATTCTTTGTACCTTTCCCTGGTAAGTTAGGAGCTCCCTTCTCTATGTTCTATTAGGACTTTGTACAAACCCTATGAATGCATTTAATTATTTAAGACTCTGTTTATCCCACTCATAATTCTTTTAGTGAAGACCCCCTTGAAGACAAGTACTTAATTACTTTTGTTTCCATAGCCTAGAGACTGACACATGGAAACTGTTCAATGAATGTTTTTTGACTAACTGAATACGTGAGTAATGTCACCATTTTCTAGGACTTTTTAGTTCTCATCTAGGTTATTGGGAGTGGGTAGAAATGCTCAGTTGTATTAAATCATTGCACAAATGCATTAACTAATTAAACAATGGCATCCCACGTGGCTACAGTTACCAAAAGGGGTTTGATGTTTGATACACCAAATATTCGAGTTTATGAGCTTCACGGGATTGGTAGTACTTTTCAGTTTTATTGAACCTAGACAATTTTCTCTTTTTGATAAAAATGTCATCTCTCTGCTAAAGCTCATAGATGATGTAAGGACAGACCTGAGACCGCATAGAGAAACAGAATGCAATGAAATGGTGAGCTAGCATGAGTTTCTGTCTGTCCCTAAAAGCCAGCTCTGAAAGCTATTTGAGCTGGTGCTTTTTGAAGGTATAGGGGGAGGATGAGAGACAATGGTAAAAGTGGAGGAGGAAAAGGAAGTTTCAGGCCACAGACAAAACTTTGGTTGGAGGATCTGCTTTTGCTTCTTGGTGTCTGACACAGGTGCCTGTCATGGATATTGACTACATCATAATCTTAGACCCCCGTGGACCACTCTGCTGCTGCTGGTGTCCACAGGGTATATGGGCACTGCAAAGCCTTTCCAGGGCAAGGAGTTGATAAAAACAATTGCAAAATTAAAAACTGACCTGAGCATTTCCTTTTATACTCCCTGTCTTCCAAACCTCCTAGGCTGATGGGGTATAACCTAGGGAGGTTTCATCTCCCCATACTACTTCTTCTAAAGTCTTTAAAGGTGAAGCTGAGGCTAGAGGATTTCCCTGGGAGAGCGGGTCTGTGGTGTTAGGAGCTCTCTGCATTAAGCTTCATCTTCCCTCATCTTTCTAAACTTACCGCCGTCATTATAGACTAAAGTCTGCTGAGTATTAGGCTTAGGTCCCTCCCCAGCATTCAGGACCCCAAAAGAAAAGCTAAACGTGAAGTCATAGAACAAGATAAATGGAGTCTTGAGGAATAATATTATTATAAAAGAAAGGCAAAAACTGAACAACATATATTTCTAAACTATCTAAAATAGAATTAGCATACTTTCTGAAGCAGAGCTATTGAAATAGATGGACCAAAAATTTAAAATCGTTATGACAAATATATTGAAGAATATAAAGGATGATATTAGCAATATCAAGCAAGTAAAAAAATTATAAAAAAGTAAGTGCAAATGTTATGTTTGAACACTGTAATAGTTGAAATAGAGAAATCAGTAGACGAGACTTTAAGAAGAAGGTGAATCTAACCGGAGAAGGAAGTGGTGAGTTGGAATATTGAAGCACAGCAGGAAAGGATCAATGAAAACTAAAAAATATGGCTAGAAGGAATAGCAGTACCAACATTTTAAATAACAAGAATTGAAGGAGAGAAAAATAAAAATGAAGAGAAGGAAATATTTGGAAATACTGGAGATAAATTCAGAATTAATGAGATAAAAGATGTTAATTGAGAGAGTTCCTGGAGTGCTTAAGTAGAAAGGACAAATGACAAAACCTAAATCTAGATACATGAGAGTGACATTAGAGAATATCAAAGTCCAAAGAAAATCTATTAGCTTTCAGAGAGGAAAAGCAGACTGCCTGTGAAAGAATAAGAATTAGAGTTGATCAGATCTCTCCACAGAAACAATGAAACCTAGACAATAACGGAACAAGTTTAAGTTTTAAGGGAAAAGAAGCCAGGAACCAAATTTGTTACCACCAAAATTTTCCTTTCATTCCAAAGTGAAGGCACAACAAAAATATTCTTAGGTATATAAGACCTCATAGGCTTTGCCAAAGACCCAAATCAAAACACTTTCTAGGGAAATTATCATTAAGAAACCAGTCCAGGAGATGGTTTAGAGGCATGTAAACTTGTAGTGGTACAGTTATTGCTAATTAAAATTCTAGGTAATATCGATATAATAGAAAAGGGGAAACCAAATTTATACTGCAGTATTCTAAAATACTTGTCTTGTTAGGAGCACACATAGATATTAGCAGGTTTAAGAAATAAATAGCATTAAATAATTTTAAGTATAGATAGTAAGAGCAACCATTAAAAGGACAAAAATAGAATATGTCATTTTTAAGCAAACAAAAGTGTGCTCAATCTGTTTAATAAAAAATAAGAAGTGAGAAAAAAAGAGACAAAAACAAAGTACCATGAATGAATAATTTAAAATATGATAATAGAAATAATTTGATGTAACTCTAGATACAATACATTTAAATTTTTGTAACTACCCCTTAATGACAGACACTATCAGATTGCATCTAAAAAACAGCCAGTGATGTGTATATAAAAAGAGACACACTCTTAATGAAAAAAAACCAACACAGAAAGCTTTGTGTATTTGTTTTCTATTGCTTCATAACAAATTACCTCAAACTTAGTGGCTTAAAATATCACACATCTTTTATCTCATAGTTTATGTGGGTCAGGAGTCTGGGCATGTTTTAACTGGTTCCTCATATCAGGGTCTCACAAGCCTGCCTGGATGTTTGATCAAGGAAGATCCACTTCCAAGCTCAATCTGGCTGTTGAAAGAATTCATTTCCCTGTGACAGCATGACTGAGGGTTCTGGCTTCTTCCTGGCTGTGGCTGGAGCCACTCTCAGGTGCTAGGAGCCACCCACAGTTCCTTGCTGTGTGGACTTCTCCACAGGCAGTTCCCACCATGGCTGCTGCCTTATTCAAGGGCATCAGGAGAATCTCTCTCCAGTCGGACAATAACAATCATAGGGGTGACATCCTGTCACCTTTCCCATATTCTATTGAATAGAAGCAAGTCACAGGTTGCTCCTGCATCCGAGGGGAAAGAATCACACAAGACTGTGGATCATTGGGGGTCACCTTAGGATGTCTCTGCTACACTTGGAAATAAAAAATCACAAAGTCACAAGAACTACATGCAGATCAAAGGAAGCCATACTGAGGGAAACTTATGATTTATGAGAGAGCATACGAATGGAAAACAAAAATCATAGGCTATACACTTGATGAAGATGTAGTATTTAGTTAAACCTTTGCACAATACTCAAAGTGATAAGAATTATCCAGTCAATTAAAAAGAAACAGAAAAAAGTGGCAATTTCTAAAAAAAAAATGACCATTTTAATTCATAAAGGGGGAAAATAATAAAAATAAAGAGTAGACTGGAGCCTCCAAATATTAAAAAAAAAAGTAGACTTTAGTAGAGCCAGAGATACAGCTAAGGGGTTTACTGATTTTTATCTAGAAGAGGAATTGAAAATCAAAACCAAAACCAAAAATATGTAATTTTCTATCAGCCAAATATATATATTTAGAAAGCTGTTTAGTAAACTATATATAGTTCATATTTCAAAGTGTGGGCTTGTTCAGTTGTTTTCAGTTAACCTTTTTGCTTTTTTTAAATAGCCAAACACATTCCAGGTGGTGTTAGACATAAACATAAACTTTTACCGGCAGAACAGAGTGTGGATTTTAGAGAAGGGAGATGCTTTGCGGAGTCCCGAGGGGCTCTATTTTTATCTGGAGCTGCCCACATACAATACATCCTTCCTCATTTTCCCTTCATAGCAAAATTCCCTGAAGGCTTATCTATACCTGCTATCTCCAATGCTTATCCCCTTTTTTCTTGAACCCACTTCACCCAGGCCTTTATTCCATGAATGCAAGCAAACTGTTCTGGTCCAAAATACTAATAACAACCTCTATTTTGCTAATCTAATGTCAGTCTTCAACTCATCTTACTAGACCTATCATCAGTATTCAACACCCTTGCTCACTCCCTCCTTCTCGAAACATGGGTGTCACTTGGTATCTAGGGCACACATGATGGTTTCCTTCCCCCTACCGTACTGGTCACTCCTTCTCAGTCTCCTCTGCTGGATCCTCCCCCTTTAAGCAAATCTGCCCTGTTGGTGTGCCACGCAGGGCTTAATCCCTTGACCTTCCCTATATCTATACTCACTACTTTGATGAGCTCATTTATTCGGACATGCTGGTGACTCTTGAATTGAGACTTCCAGGCCCCAACAGTGGCCCCACTCCCTGATTCACATTTTAAATGACACTGATCCTCATCATTTCTTTTTTTTTTTTTAACATCTTTATTGGAGTATAATTGCTTTACAATGTTGTGTTAGTTTCTGCTGTTTAAGAAAGTGAATCAGCTATACGTATACATATATCCCCATATTCCCTCCCTCTTGCGTATCCCTCCCACCTTCCCTATCCCACCCCTCTAGGTGGTCACAAAGCACTGAGCTGATCTCCGTGTGTTATGCGGCTGCTTCTCACTAGCTATCTATTTTACATTTGGTAGTGTATATATGTCCATGCCACTCTCTCACTGGGTAAGCTGGGTAAGGGTCCTGTGTCTTCAAGTCCATTCTCTATGTCTGTGTCTTTATTCCTGTCCTGCTCCTAGGTTCTTCAGAAGCATTTTTTTTTTTTAAGGTCTGTGTCTTTATTCCTGTCTTACCCCTAGGTTCTTCAGAAGCATTTTTTTTTTTAAGATTGCATATATATGTGTTAGCATACGGTATTTGTTTTTCTCTTCCTGACTTACTTCACTCTGTATGATAGACTCTAGGTCCATCCACCTCACTACAAATAACTCAGCTTCGTTTCTTTTTATGGCTGAATAATATTCCATTGTATATATGTGCCACGTCTTCTTTATCCACTCATCTGTCGATGGACACTTAGGCTGCTTCCACGTCCTGGCTATTGTAAATAGTGCTGCAATGAACACTGTGGTACATGACTCCTTTTGAATTATGGTTTTCTCAGGGTATATGCCCAGTAGTGGGATTGCTGGGTCATATGGTAGTTCTATTTTTAGTTTTTTAAGGAACCTCCATACTGTTCTCCATAGTGGCTGTATCAATTTACATTCCCACCAACAGTGTAAGAGGGTTCCCTTTTCTCCACACCCTCTCCAGCATTTGTTGTTTGTAGATTTTCTGATGCCCATTCTAATTGGTGTGAGGTGATACCTCATTGTGGTTTTGATTTGCATTTCTCTAATGATTAGTAATGTTGAGCATCCTTTCATGTGTTTGTTGGCGATCTGTATATTTTCTTTGGAGAAATGTCTATTTAGATTTTCTGCCCATTTTTGGATTGGGTTGTTTGTTTTTCTGATATTTAGCTGCATGAGCTGCTTGTACATTTTGGAGATTAATCCTTTGTCAGTTGCTTCATTTGCAAATATTTTCTCCCATTCTGAGGGCTGTCTTTTTATCTTGTTTATGTTTACCTTTTCTGTGCAAAAGCTTTTAAGTTTCATTAGGTCCCCTTTGTTTATTTTTGTTTTTATTTCCATTTCTCTAGGAGGTAGGTCAAAAAGGATCTTGCTGTGATGTATGTCAAAGAGTGTTCTTCCTATGTTTCCCTCTAAGAGTTTTATAGTGTCTGGCCTTACATTTAGGTCTTTAATCCATTTTGAGTTTATTTTTGCGTGTGGTGTTAGGGAGTGTTCTAATTTCATTCTTTTACATGTAGCTGTCCAGTTTTCCCAGCACCACTTATTGAAGAGGCTGTCTTTTCTCCATTGTATATTCTTGCCTCCTTTATCAAAGATAAGGTGACCATATGTGTGTGGGTTTATCTCTGGGCTTTCTATCCTGTTCCATTGATCTATATTTCTAATTTTGTGCCAGTACCATACTGTCTTGATTACTGCAGCTTTGTAGTATAGTCTGAAGTCAGGGAGCCTCATTCCTCCAGCTCTATTCTTCTTTCTCAAGATTGCTTTGGCTATTCGGGGTCTTTTGTGTTTCCATACAAATTGTGAAATTTTTTTGTTCTAGTTCTGTGAAAAATGCCATTGGTAATTTGATAGAGATTGCACTGAATCTTTAGATTGCTTTGGGTGGTATAGTCATTTTCATAATGTTGATTCTTCCAATCCAAGAACATGGTATATCTCTCTATCTGTTTGTATCATCTTTAATTTCTTTCATCAGTGTCTTATAATTTTCTGCATACAGGTCTTTTGTCTCCTTAGGCAGGTTTATTCCTAGGTATTTATTCTTTTTGTTGCAATGGTAAGTGGGAGTGTTTCCTTAATTTCTCTTTCAGATTTTTCATCATTAGTGTATAGGAGTACGAGAGAGTTCTGTGCATTAATTTTGTGTCCTGCTACTTTACCAAATTCATTGATTAGGTCTAGTAGTTTTCTGGTAGCATCTTTTATGTATAGTACCATGTCATCTGCAAATACTGACAGTTTTACTTCTTCTTTTCTGATTTGGATTCAGTTTATTTCTTTTTCTTCTCTGATTGCTGTGGCTAAAACTTCCAAAACTATGTTGAATGATAGTGGTGAGAGTAGACATCCTTGCCTTGTTCCTGATTTTAGAGGAAATGGTTTCAGTTTTTCACCATTGAGAACGACGCTGGCTGTGGGTTTGTCATATATGGCCTTTATAATGTTGAGGCAGGCTCCCTCTATGCCTACTTTCTGGAGAGCTTTTATCATAAATGGGTGTTGAATTTTGTCGAAAGCTTTTTCTGCATCTATTGAGATGATCATATGGTTTTTATCCTTCAGTTTGTTAATATGGTGCATCACATTGATTGATTTGCATATATTGAAGAATCCTTGCATTCCTGAATAAACCACACTTGATCATGGTGTATGATCCTTTTAATGTGCTGTTGGATTCTGTTTGCTAGGATTTTGTTGAGGATTTCTGCATCTATGTTCATCAGTGATATTGGTCTGTAGTTTTCTTTTTTTGTGACATCTTTGGTTTGGTATCAGGGTGATGGTGGCCTCATAGAATGAGTTTGGGAGTGTTCCTCCCTCTGCTATATTTTGGAAGAGTTTGAAAGGACAGTTGTTAGCTCTTCTCTAAATGTTTGATAGAATTCACCTGTGAAGCCATCTGGTCCTGGGCTTTTGTTTGTTGGAAGATTTTTAATCACAGTTTCAATTTCAGTGCTTGTGATTGGTCTGTTTATATTTTCTATTTCTTCCTGCTTCAGTCTCAGAAGGTAGTGCTTTTCTAAGAATTTGTCCATTATATCCAAATTGTCTATTTTATTGGCATATAGTTGCTTGTAGTAATCCCTCATGATTCTTTGTGTTTCTGCAGGATCAGCTGTTACTTCTCCTTTTTCATTTCTAATTCTGTTGATTTAAGTCTTCTCCCTTTTTTTTGGATGAGTCTGGCTAGTGGTTTTTCAATTTTGTTTATCTTCTCAAAGAACCAGCTTTTACTTTTATTGATCTTTGCTATTGTTTCCTTCGTTTCTTTTTCATTTATTTCTGATCTGATCTTTATGATTTCTTTCCTTCTGCTAACTTTGGGGTTTTTTGGTTGTTCTTTCTTTAATTGCTTTAGATGTAAGGTTAGGTTGTTTGAGATGTTTCTTGTTTCTTGAGGTAGGATTGTATTGCTATATACTTTCCCCTTAGAACTGCTTTTGATTCATCCCATAGATTTTGGGTGGTAGTGTTTTCACTGTCATTTGTTTCTAGGTATTTTTTTATTTCCTGTTTGATTTCTTCAGTGATCTCTTGGTTATTTAGTGGTGTATTGTTTAGCCTCCATGTGTTTGTATGTTTTACAGATTTTTTCCTGTAATTGGTATCTAGTCTCATAGCATGGTGGTCAGAAAAGATACTTGGTACAGTTTCAATTTTCTTTAATTTACCAAGGCTTGATTTATTACTCAAGATATGATCTATCCTGGAGAATGTTCCATGAGCACTTGAGAAGAAAGTGTATTCTGTTGTTTTTGGATGGAATGTCCTATAAATATCAATTAAGTCCATCTTGTTTACATGTGCCATTTAGAGCTTGTGTTTCCTTATTTATTTTCATTTTGGATGATCCGTCCATTGGTGAAAGTGGGGTGTTAAAGTCCCCTACTATGATTGTGTTACTGTCGATTTCCCCTTTTATGGCTGTTAGCATTTGCCTTATGTATTGAGGTGCTCCTATGTTGGGTGCATAAATATTTACAAGTGTTATATCTTCTTCTTCGATTGATCCCTTGATCGTTATGTAGTGTCCTTCTTTCTCTCTTGTAATAGTCTTTATTTTAAAGTCCATTTTGTCTGATACGAGAATTGCTACTCCAGCTTTCTTTTGATTTCCATTTGCAAGGAATATCTTTTTCCATCCCCTCACTTTCAGTCTGTATGTGTCCCTAGGTCTGAAGTGGGTCTCTTGTAGACAGCATATATATGGGTCTTGTTTTTGCATCCATTCAGCCAGTCTATGTCTTTTGGTTGGAGCATTTAATCCATTCACTTTTAAGGTAATTATCAATATGTATGTTCCTATTACCATTTTCTTAATTGTTTTGGGTTTGTTTTTGTAGGTCTTTTCCTTCTCTTGTGTTTCCTGCCTAGAGAAGTTCCTTTAGCATTTGCTGTAAAGCTGGTTTGGTGGTGCTGAATTCTCTTAACTTTTTCTTGTCTGTAAAGGTTTTAATTTCTATGCCGAATCTGAATCAGATCCTTGCTGAGTAGAGTAGTCTTGATTGTAGTTCTCTCCCTTTCATCACTTTAAATATGTCCTGCCACTCCCTTCTGGTTTGCAGAGCTTCTGCTGAAAGATCAGCTGTTAACCATTTGGGGATTCCCTTGTGTGTTATTTGTTGCTTTTCCCTTGCTGGTTTTAATATTTTTTCTTTGTATTTAATTTTTGATAGTTTGATTAATATGTGTCTTGGTGTGTTTCTCCTTGGATTTATCCTGTATGGGACTCTCTGTGCTTCCTGGACTTGATTAACTATTTCCTTTCCCATATTAGGGAAGTTTTCAACTATAATCTCGTCAAATATTTTCTCAGACCCTTTCTTTTTCTCTTCTTCTTCTGGGACCCCTGTAATTCAAATGTTGGTGCATTTAATGTTGTCCAGAGGTCTCTGAGAGTGTCTTCAATTCTTTTCATTCTTTTTTCTTTATTCTGCTCTGCAGTAGTTATTTCCACTATTTTATCTTCCAGGTCACTTATCCATTCTTCTGTCTCCATTATTCTGCTATTGATTCCTTCTAGAAAAATTTTAATTTCATTTATTGTGTGTTCATCATTGTTTGTTTGCTCTTTAGTTCTTCTAGATCCTTATTAAATGTTTCTTGTATTTTCTCCATTCTATTTCCAAGATTTTGGAACATCTTTACCATCATTACTCTGAATTCTTTTTCAGGTAGACTGCCTGTTTCCTCTTCATTTCTTTGTTTCGGTGGGTTTTTACCTTGCTTCTTCATCTGTTGCATATTTCTGTCTTCCCATTTTGCTTAACTTAGTGTGTTTGGGGTCTCCTTTTCGCAGGCTGCAGGTTTGTAGTTCCCATAGTTTTTGGTGTCTACCCCCAGTGGGTAAGGTTGTTTCAGTGGCTTGTGTAGGCTTCGTGGTGGAGGGGACTGGTGCCTGTGTTCTGGTGGGTGGGGTTGGATCTTGTCCTTCTTTTGGGCAGGGCCGGGTCCAGTGGTGTGTTTTGGGGTGTCTGTGAACTTAGTATGACTGTAGGCAGCCTTTCTGCTAATCAGTGGGGTTGTGTTCCTGTCTTCCTAGTTTTTTGGCATGGGGCGTCCAGCACTGGAGCTCGCTGGCCGTTGGGTGGAGCTGGGTCTTAGCATTGAGGTGGAGATCTCTGGGAGATCTCTCACTGATTGATATTACGTGGGGCCAGGAGGTCTCTGGTGGTCCAATGTCCTGAACTCAGCTCTCCCACCTCAGAGGCTCAGGCCTGACACCAGGTTGGAGCACCAAGACCTTGTCAGCCACACGGCTCAGAAGAAAAGGGAGAAAAAAAGAAAGAAAAAAATTTTTTAAAATAAAATAATAAAATAATTAAAATAAAAAAAAGAATTATTAAAATAAAAAAATTAAAAAGTAATAGAAAAAAAAGAACAAAAAAAAGAGCAACTAAACCAATAAAGAAATCCACCAATTATAACAAGCACTAAAAACTATACTAAGATAAACATAAAAATCAGAAACAAGTCAGTCGCAGACGGCAAACCCCAAGTCTACAGTTGCTCCCAAAGTCCACTGCCTCAATTTTGGGTTGATTCATTGACTATTCAGGTATTCCACAGATTCAGGGTACCTCAAGTTGATTGTGGGGATTTAATCTGCTGCTCCCGAGGCTGCACAGAGAAATTTCCCTTTCTCTTCTTTGTTCATGCATCACCTAGGTTTTGGCCCCACCTCTGCATGTAGGTTGCCCTCAGGCTTCTGTTCCTGCCCAGACAGGACGGGGTTAAAGCAGCAGTTGATTAGGGGTCTCTGGCTCACTCAGGCCAGGGGGTGGGAGGGGTACGGAATGCGGGGCGAGCCTGTGGCGGTGGAGGCCAGCATGACATTGCAACAGCCTGAGGCGCACTGTGTGTTCTCCCAAGGAAGTTGTCCCTGGATCACGGGACCCTGGCAGTGGCGGGCTGCACAGGCTCCTGGTGGGAGGGAAGGGGGGCCATGTGGATAATGACCTGTGCTTGCATACAGGATTCTTGGGGGCTACAGCAGCAGTGTTAGCGTTTCATGCCTGTCTCTGGGGTCCGAGCCGATAGCCGTGGCTCGCACCCATCTCTGGAGCTCATTTAGGCGGTGCTCTGCCTTCTGTGGGAAGACAAGGAAGGAATCCTCTGTCTTCATGCACCCTGAAACAATGGTCTCTTGCCTCTTAGACAGTTCCAGGCTTTTTCCCAGACTCCCTCCTGGCTAGCTGTGGCGCACTAGCCCCCTTCAGGCTGTGTTCACGCAGCCAACCCCAGTCCTCTCCCTGGGATCTGACCTCCAAAGCCTGAGCCTCAGCTCCCAGCCCCCACCCGCCCCGGCAGGTGAGCAGACAAGCCTCTCAGGCTGGTGAGTGCTGTTCAGCACCGATCCTCTGTGAGGGAATCTCTCCACTTTGCCCTCTGCACCCCTGTTGCTGCACTCTCCTCCATGGCTCTGAAGCTTCCCCCCTGGCCACCCCCCGTCTCCTCCAGTGAAGGGGCTTCCTAGTGTTTGGAAACTTTTCCTCCTTCACAGCTCCCTCCCAGAGGTGCAGGTCCCATCCCTATTCTTTTGTCTCTGTTTTTCCTTTTTTTCTTTTGCCCTACCCAGGTACGTGGGGATTTTCTTGCCTTTTGGGAAGTCTGAGGTCTTCTGCCAGCGTTCAGTAGGTGTTCTGTAGGAGCTGTTCCACATGTAGACATATTTTTGATGTATTTGTGGGGAGAAAGGTGATCTCCATGTCTTACTCCTCTGCCATCTTGAAGTTCCCCACTCTCATCATTTAATTTCTTGCTCCCATATGTGCTTGCACTGTCCCCTCTACCTGAAAGGTCCTAACAATTTCCCTGACTAATGTATAGGACTGTTCCCTGGCTGTTTTCTCCACAGTGCCTTTCAGCCTCCTTTTGCCTTAGATGTCTTGCTATGGTCTGAATTCTGTCCCCTTAAAATTCTTTTGTTGAAACCCTATCTTGCAATAGGACTATATTTGGAGATAGGGTTTAAAGGAGGTAACAAAGTCATAGGGGTGAGGCCTTAATCCAATAGAATTGTAGTGCTTATAAGAAGAGGAAGAAAGACCAGAGGTCTCTCTCTCTCTCTCTCTACCATGTGAGGACATGGCGAGAAGGCAGCTGTCTGCAAGTCAGGAAGAGAATCTGAACCCTGCCAAAAACTTGATCTTGGATTTTCTAGCCTCTAGAGCTGTGAGAAACTTAATTTCTGTTGTTTAATCCATCCAGTCTATAGTATTTTGTTCACAGCAGTTTGAGTTGACTAACATATGCCTTTCCAGGGCTCTGATGGCATCCTTTCTTCTACTGTATCATAACCTTTAGCCGACTGCATTATAATTGTTTGTTTACTTCTCATTCTCCCCCAAATAAATTGTGACATATTTGAGTTCAGTCTACATTTTATTCATTTTTGTTTTCCAGCAATCAGAGTAGCTAATATACTTTTGCCACTGAGTTGACTTAAAAACTAGACCTGGGAGAGGGGCAGTTTTGTTAAAGCTCAGGTCTGACTTAAGCCTTTCCCAGATAGAAAGTTAATTCCTAGATAGAAGTGGGCCTTTGCAGAACCAATGAGCAGGACAATTGACTCTTTTTTTTTTTTTTGTATTTGCTGATAATTTCAATGAACTCCCAGTTAAGAACCTAGAAGTTTGGCCTGAAAAGAATAGAAAGGGAATTTTCTCTGGAAAAAAGGAAAGGGAAACTCTTACCAATTAATTAATTCCTGTGAAAGATATGATTTCAAATACGTAGGTATCCTAATGGCCCCTTTCAGAAGTAGGGGTTTCAAATTCTACTCACAGAGAAGAATTCAGGTATTCATTTATTCTGCCATTCATTAATTTACCAGATAAGTACTATGTCCTAGACATGAGCTAAATTTTGAGAATGCAGTATTGAATAAAATGGACACAGCACCTACTCTCAAGGAACTCACAGTATTTGATCTGAATACATATTTATCTTTTATTTTGTTCACATGAGTTTTGGAGAATATTCAACAAATATGAGTTTTATTGTTAGCACAGTTGCTATCAAAATGTCATTCTGGCAATAGCCAGCAGAGTTAACTATTCCTTAAAATGAGTTTAAGATAATAAATTACAAGTACCAGGATGAAGGCACACCTGCTGCATTCCTTAGTAGAGATCTGTCTTTTGATCCTTGTATTGCTACTACATATCACAGTGGCTGGCATATAGGCAGTGTTGATGCAGTCTCTGTCGAAATGAACTGTCATCCTATTTCTTATAGCTAGAGAATACACATTCAATTTATGTAACAGTGATGGCAATTTATATATAAATTGGAAAGAAATAGTTTTCTAACATAATAAGTGTATTTCCTATCTAGGAAAAAGTACCAATCAGAATACATATTTTAAATTTAAGTTAAAACACTTTCAAAGAGGTCAGCTACTTAATGTGACTTTCCCACATTTGTTTTAACTGGCGTTAATGAGGGTTGCCATTGTCTAGTTCACACCTAACAGTCAATTACTATAATAACTATTTGTGGATTGACTAGTTAGTGATTTTAGCTTGGTGATTTTTCAGTATTATAGTTATTCAATTAAAGGCCGTTGACACTCAACAGGCTTCATGCTGACTTCTGATATGTCAAGACTGAAAGTGTCTTGAATATTTCTTGAATCCATTCACTTCTTTCTTACATCACCTCTTCCCTGCCCTAAGCCACTCTCTTTCTCCCAGAGACTAATGAGCTAACCTCCTCTGCCTTCCTTCCTATTCACCTTCAACAATACAGCCAAAGTGACCTTCCAAATAAGCACATATGATCTGGATACTCATCTCTATAAAATCTTCCCGGATTTCCATTGCTTAAAAGACAAATTCCCAATGCCTAACATTGTCCACAAAATACTCAGAATTTGCCCTCAATCTTCTCTACGATCTCATCTCTAACCCTCTGCTCCCCACTCATTACACTACATCAAATATTTTTCTTTTCCTTTAAATTTTCAACTGCTTTACTTCTTAGGAACTATGCAAATTTCATTTCCTTTCTGCAGAACACAGTCCCGTCCAGTTTCTGTTCAGCTAACATGTACTTTGCCTTTAACTTTGGTTCAAATATCATTTCTTTCAGAATGCCTTCCCTCACAGTTCCCCACCTCCCAAACTAAATTGGGTCTTGTTATGATATACTTTCATAGCCCCTTTATATTTCCTTCATAGAACTTAACCTTAGATTGTAACTATATAATTTCTTAATGTGTTTAATATTTATCTACTCTTCTAAATAGCTTGGGATCATATCTCTAGTTTCTAGCACAATACTATTCCATAGAAAAATTTACATATTTGGTATATGAATGGGGCAGCAAGAATCACTGGCAAAAAAATGAAAGTTACATCCAGGGAGTGGATAAGCCCCTCTAGAATATGACTACTGCAAAGAGAAAAGAGGTTGCTAAACCTAGAATATGCAATATTCAATATTCAATAAGCAAATATGAATTGATAACAGTAGGAAACATGTTCATTAGCCAGGAGAATCTTAACAATTCTATTTAAGATTTGTTTGTGATAAAATCTTTAAAACAACTAGACTTTGTGATCCAAGAGAAATACATAATCATAGATGATATTTATTGCTAGCTTACTGTACTGAGTACTTAACATTCATAATTGCAGGAAATCCTTTCAATGACCCCGTGAGATAGGTACTGTTTGGCAGATGAACATAATAAAGAGCAGTTTAAGTGGCAGAGCTAGAGTTTCAAAACCTACCTAGACAGCCTAATTCCAGAGTAGGTGGAGCCACCATGATGTTGTGCTAATTTGAACACATAGAAAACCACAACTTAAATCCTCCGTAATTTATCAATTGCACAAATATATTTTGAGTATATACTATGAACCAGGTAGTCCTACAGGCCCTGAGGATTCAGCAGTGATCAAAAGAGACACCTTTACTGCCCTCATGTTGTTTATATTCTAGCAGGGAGAGCAGACGATAAACTCATAAACAAGTAAATATAATTTCGGATATTAATCTTTATAAATAAAATAGAGTTTTTCCAGTGTGTGATTGGAGCAGGGTATTGAGTTTTTTAGATTGGATGATCAAGGTAGGGATCTCTGAGATGAAGGCCTTTGAGCTGAGACTGGAATGACAAGAAGGGTCTACAAGTAAAGGTATGGGGAGAGGAGGGGTTTACAGAAGTTCTGGCAAACACAGAAAGACAGGGACGTTCAGAGCCATGAAGAATGCTAGTGTGGCCAGAGGAGAGTATGCAAGGGGAGGGTGCATAAGACAGCTGGTCTTAGAGCTAGGCAAGGACAAGCCTACAGAGGGACTTAAAGATTTTGGTAAGAAGTGTGGATCATATTCTAAATTTGATGGAAGATAATCCAGTTTAATGTAGAAAAGTCACAGGATCTGGTTTTTAATTTTGACTTCACTATCCAGTGATATAGTTTCCACTGGTAAAATTGTGTTGTGTTATAACTTTAAAAATATTAACTATAATTGTGGCTATGAATTGATTGTTTCTAGGGTCCTTGGTCATTCGTGCCTGGAAGGACTTTTCCTGGGAGAAGATAAGTCCTTGGAAACCTGAAAAGATTCTGAGGATTGTGCCTAAAAATGTTAACAATTAACAATGCTGCAAATAGTGTGAAAAATAAGTGAGCACTAATATCTAAGTAAATAACTCTATTTTGAACAAAATTATTTCCCTTCCACGTATAATGATTCTGCATTGATAAAAGTCCTGTGACTGTCCCAGGCTCTCAGCTACATACTCTGTTAAATTTTTATCCTAAACTATATCTGCTCTCCAGTCACAGAAGCTACCATTGTTAGAGACATTTTGATGGACTTTATAATAAAAGATAAATGTTCTACCATGGAAGGAAAAGTACCCTGTAATTTAGAAATAGTAGAAAAAAAGTATTCTCTAGATTTCTTATTTTACAGTTTCTTTCAGTTAATGAAAAAAAATGACAAATTCCCCATGAAGTTTTGAAACAGCTAAAAGTGGAAAGCAACATTAGCTAATGCAATAAAATATAATATATGATTAATTATTGAGCACACATTCCTGAATTAGACACTACTGGAGGTTAGAGACACGAGCAACTTCACTGAGGGAGAAAATTGAATTTACCAGGCATAATCTCCCTCCGGTGTCATGACTCAAACTTGACTATAATAATAATATAATAGCCATCATTTATTAAGTGCATACTATGTGTCCAGCACTGGGAAGTGATTTGCATATATTATCGCATTTGTTCTTGGTAAGAGCCCTTTGAAGGAGATATTATTACCTTCATTTCATAGATGAGGACACTGGGGTTCACCCAGGTTAGGTCGTTTGCTCACATCCTCACACCTGGTGAGTAGCAGAGTTGAATTTAAACCTAGTCTGTGGGATTTGAAAGCATGTACACGCAACCACTGCACCTATTGCTTCCTTTCTATGATTGAATTTCTATTTCTTTTTTCTTTCTTTTTTTTTTTTTTGAAGCAGAAAAGGATAGCTTTATTACTTTGCCAGGCAAAGCGGGACACAGTGGGCTCTTGCCTCAAAAAACTATGTGTCCCCCCTTGGAGAGGACAGTGAGAAGTTTTATAGCAATGGTTCAAAGGGGGCATGATCAGCTCCTGGACATTCTTCTGATGTGTTGATGGTGAGGTGAGCAGGAGTCAGCATCATCAACCTTCAGGTTCCAACTGGTCTGGGGTCTACTGTGCTTGTGGCAACATACCCTCGTTAATCATTAACTTCTCCCACCTGGAAGGGGTTTCAGTATCTGCAAAACAGCTCAAAGATACTGTTGTGTGTATCAGTTGATGGGGAACCAGGACCTTGCCCCAAGGCCACACTATTGTTTCTCTTGACTGTTTCTCCCTGGTCTGGCATCCCCTCCCTTCCCTAATTAAC
Organism: Eschrichtius robustus; assembly: GCF_028021215.1. NCBI lineage: Eukaryota > Metazoa > Chordata > Mammalia > Artiodactyla > Eschrichtiidae > Eschrichtius > Eschrichtius robustus. Next base: position 77,734,873 of record NC_090836.1, on the reverse strand, counting down.
AACTGCTTGAATCTGCCCATTGGAACTCAGGGAAGGTCATGGCAGCTGAATGAAGGCTATTTCCTGTAATCAAAGAAATGGGGGACACAGAAAGGCTTTGTTCCCCAGAGCCCCACAGGGTCCTGCTTGGTATCTATTTCTATTTCTAATGTAACTTTTCCCTGGTCTATAGTTATTATTGAATTACTCTACATATTTCTGAAATTCAATATTTTTACCTATTTTGAGAAGAAACTCAAGCAAGCTTGGCCCTGTAAAGAATGACTATATAATTATCCATATGTCATTTATTTCAGAACTGAACTTCTTGATTTTGAATACCAGCTTCATTGATCATTTGTTCTGTGATCTTGGGCAAATTAGTTAACTCCTCCAGGCCTCAGTTTCCTCACCTTCAAAAATGGAGATAATATAGTATCTATATTACAAGGTTTTTATGAAACAAAAGAATGTATTTCACTAAAGGCCCTATTAATAGTTACTGGTATACCATAAGCTTCTATAAATGTTAGCTATTTATATAATTTACTGATGTAATTTTATTAATGGTCTGAAATCTAGGCACTAATAAAGTATTTCAGATATTTACTATGAAAATCCTGAAGCTTCACTGGATATTTCATTAATGAAAACAAATACCTTAATTCATACTGGTGCATATTTTTAGCTTTTTCTAACGTTTCTTTTTTCATTTTTAACTTCTCCCTACTTTCTCCACTATACCGTTCTGAATTTAGACTCTGTTTTTTTTTTTTTTTTTAACAAGGTGACTCTAAAAGAAATTAAATGGAATAGGTATAATATTAAAGTCTTGTCCATAAGGCAAGGAATCTTCATTCTCTTCTCTGTTTCTCTCTGTGTCTCTATCACTCTCTGTCTCTGTCTCTCTCTCAGTCTTTCAACTTATGGGAAACCTATGAGTTGCAAATGTGAAAAATAATTAAAGGTTTTATATGCTTGTCTGCTCAATACAAGTTAGCAGGCCGATCCTCTTGTCATAAAGATAATCTTTTTTCTTCTGTGTTATTAGGATGATATTCAGCAATGGGAGGTGATAATCCCTGTCTACTTTCTGCTAGTCAATCTTCCCTGGTAAAATATTCTTCCAAAAACATGGACAAACTGGGGCAACCTGAGGAGAATTATCTGTCATGCAGATGAAAAAAATGAAATCTTGTATGATGAGAAAGAGAGAATCTTGGAGAGTTTGACATTGAAAGGGAAATACTTTGAATGTTTGAAGAGCTGTCATAAGCAAGAGGGATCAATTAGAACTTTCATGGTGGTTCCACAGGGCAAACTCAGGACAAAGGCATGGAGGGTATAAGGAGAGCATATTTCAGACCAACTTTCTAGCACTGTAACTTGCCTTAATACATGAGTGGACTGCTTTGTGAGAAAGTCACTTCATGGAAATGTTCATTGTCAGTAAAGTTTTTCAAGGAGTCTCTCTGTGGGAGGTGTAATATAGGAGACTTCAGCATCTGACTGAAGACTGGGCTCTGTCAGTAATTTTTAACCTCTAATTTAGGATTCATGCCACTGTGTATCCAAAATGGAAACTAGAAAGGCAATGCATTTAATTTTATGTAAAAATAAATATTTTCTTTAACAGGATATTCTTTAAGATTATATTTTTCTTTCTTTTTTAGTTGTATAGTATTATTATTATTTGGTGGTTAAAATTGTGATATAAAATTTCCCTGGGTTAAACCCTGGCCAGATGTCCAAGGATCTGTGCAGTCTTGGACAACTATACATTTTGAGCCTCAGTATTCTCAACTGTAAAATGAGGAGAATAATACTAACCATTTAGGCTGTTCTAAGGATGGAAAGAGATGATGCCCAAAAAGTGCTCTGCAGACTGTTTGGTACATAGTAAGTGCTCATTAAATGCCTGCTTCTCCAGTAAAAATATTTCCTTTTAAGAAATGATAGTGGTAGTAGAAAGAACTTTGCACAGTTTATTCATTTACCTATTGAAGAGACCATACACTCATATGATCCAAGATTCAAACAGTTCCAAAAGGTCCCATCCTTGACACCAGTTGCCACCAAACTCTCTTTCCTGAAGGCATCCATATAGGTATGTATAATTCTGCTTCTCCTGTTTTTGCACAGCTGGTTGCAAACAATATCCACCGTTCTAGAACCTCTCTTTAAAATAATATATCCTGCTTGTCATTTCATAACAGTATACGAAGAGGTTCATCATTGTTTGTATGTATTCTATTGTATTCTATGTATTGCATTCTATTGATATCAAGTTACAGTAACTTATTAAGTCCTCTGGGTCTTTAGGTATCTTTCAATATTTTGCTACAAAAATCAATATGCAGTAACCAACCTTGTACATAGGTCATTTTATACATATGTGATATTTATAGAAACATTTTCTAGAAGTAGAATTTCTGAATAAATAGACACCAATGCATGTAACTTTGATAGATTTTGCCATGTTACCTCTGCAGGTGTCATATCAATTATAACTCCTTCTAGCAATATATCCAAGTTCCTGTTACCCTTCTTCTTCATTAGTATGTTATACTATTTGACCTTTGCCTATGTAGTAGTGAAAAATTGTCTCAGTATATGCTTAATTTATATTTCCCTTATGAGTGAAATCGAGTGATTTTATTTTCATGTATGTATGGGTTAGGTAGAATTCTAAAGATGTCTCCCTAAAATTCTCATTCCTGTCATAAAGATAACCTTACTTTTGTGGATAGACTTTGCAGATATAATTAAAGTTACTAATCAATGGACTTTAAAAAAGGGAGATTGTCCTGGATTATCTGGGTGGGCCCAATTTAGTCACACAAGTCCTTGAAAAAGGAAGAGGAAGACAGAAGAATCCTCCAGAGAAATGCGGCCAAAGAGGCAGGATAAATGAAGCAGAAGAGGAGGTCAGAGAGAATCAAAGCACAAGAAGGACTCAACCCACCATTACTGGCCTTGGAGATGGAGAAAGAGGGCATGAGTCAAGTAATATAGATGGAATTTAGAAGCTGAGAAAAACCCTTAGCTCACAGCCAGCAAGGAAATGAGGACCTTGGTCCTACATCCACAAGGAGCTAAACTCTGACAACTACCTGAATGCATTTGGAAGCTTCAGAACCATACACTAAAAAGAGTGAAATTTAATGTAAGTAAATTTTACCTCAGTAAAAACAAAACAGGGAAAAATATATGTTTAGGTTTAGAAAGTGATAGAACATTTTTTATGACACTCAAGGAAAGAAATATGAGACAGATTTTTATATCCTTCAAAGGTAAGGCCATTGACAACCAATCAACTGAAGTTATGAACAAGCTAGACATGTGGGAATATCATTCCCATGAGCCCTTCCTCAGGAATCTACTAGAGAATGATTTTCTTCCACTATAAAATGACTAGGACTAGAGATATTCCATCATAAAGTTCATGGGGGTGCAAACTGAATATACTTAACTGTAGAACCAAGACAAAAAGAAAAAAAAATCTTGACAGAATAGTATGTAAATGTAACACACTCTAAGAAAAGAGATATTCCACAACTAACAAAAATATGAGAAGGGAGGGAATTAATAGAAAGTAGAAGTAGGTCCCTGATATTTTCATAACTATTAATAGGGAGTATAATAGTATAACTTGAAAATCACAAATCAAGTAGAAGTTAAGCACACTTAGGGATAAAAACATCAAAACTAAAATTATACCAGTGATTAAAATTGAAGAATGAGAAAGAGGAAAGAAGAAAGAGAAATAGGGAAAGAAGCGGGTATTGTCTAATTTCAATATTACTCATAGTAAAAACTAAGTTTCCAAAGAAATAGGTGACTAAAGGTATTATATAAATTATTAGTATAAAGGTAACTACTGGAGCAAAAATATATACCTTCTAAATATCAACAGAAATGAAAAAAACATAGAGAATGAAATGGCAAAGTAAAAGACATTAAAAAAATAACAATTATACTCCAATATAAAATAAAAATTAAATTAAAAAAACATGAAACAATATTGCAGAACTAAGACTAAATCCATCAGTCGCATCAGTAATGTGAGCTTATTACACATATTACAAGAAAAATTTTTTTTAGTTTGGCTAACAAAGCAAAATCCAACTCAAGACTATGTAAAGAAATACACTTAAAGAAATTTAGATGGTTAAAGTGAAAAGAACTGGCAAAGAAATAACAGGCAAATATAAGTACAAAGAAAACATGAATCATGATGTTAATAACAGATAAAATAGAATTCAGGCCATAAAAAGCAGCTTTCTTTGGAGCATTATGCCAATTTTATATGTAGAATAAAGTCGACTCATTTCAGAATTTCAACTATTTGGGAAGAATTAAAATCTCTATGAAGAAAGCAGAATGACTAAATGAATTTCCTTGCAGCCATCTCTCAGCTTCAACAATTATCAACATCTGTCATTTTTATTTTATTTGTCCTTATATCCACTCCCCAAATCCCATTTCATTATTATCTATTGTATTTTTTTAGTTAATACATGTATTACATTTAAATTCACAAATCTTGACTATATAATTTTGACAACTGGATGCACTTCTTTAACTCACATCACATCAAGATATAAAATATTTCTATCATTCCAGAAAGTTCTATGCCTTTTTAAATCCATATCCCCCCACCCCCCCCATAGACAACCACTATTTCAATTTTAAAAAACATATAGTTAGGTTTGCCTGTTCTAGAACTTCACATACATCAAATCATACAGTATATGTTACCTTATATCCAGCTTCTTTCACTCAGCATGTTATCTGGATATCTCATCTACAATAATGGACATGCTAGTAATGTGTTCCTTTTGATGGCTTAGTATCATTTCACAGAATAAATATTCTTTGTATATCCTTTTTTTCTGTGAATGTATATTTGAATTGTTTCCAGCTTCTGGTTATCACGAATAAAGCTGGTATAAATATTCTTCTACAAATACCATTTTAATGGACATTTGTTTTAATTTCTATTGGATAAGTATCCAGAAGTAGAATTTCTGTGTCTAAGGAACATGTATGTTTATCTTTATAGGAAACTACCAAACTTTTTTCCAAAGTGGTTGGATCATTTACATTCACACCAGCAATGTATGAGAGTCAGGATGCTCCATCCTCCCAGTATTTGGAGTTCTCCGTCTTCAAATTTTAGCCATCCTAATGTGTGTGTAGTGGTATCTGGTTGAGATTTGAACTTTTATTCTCCTGCTAACTAATGATTCTGGGTACTTTTTCATGTGCCAGATTAAAAATTATTTTTCATACTTGTTCTGTCTACAACTATATTTTCTTCACTGCTTCAACCATGTATGTATCCCATCTTCCAAATGCATCTTTATTTTTGTTTCTATCTTTTTTTATTTCACTTCTTTCTGAAGTTCTACTAACTCATATTTTACATCCTCTTCTTTTATTGGCATATTCTCCTTAAGCTATTACATCTCTTCTTTGTATTCTTATTTTGCAAAAAAAAAAAATACTTCAGTGTCTTTTTTAACGATGGCAAAATACCTAGTCTCAATTAAAAAAATCGTTTTTATTGAAGTACAGTTGATTTACAATATCACGTAAGTTTCAGGTGTACAGCACTGCGATTCAGTTATATATATACATACACACACACACATACAAAATCTTTTTCAGATTCTTTTCCCATGCAGCTTATTACATAATATTGAGTATAGTTCCCTGTGCTATACAGTAGCTCCTTGTTGATTATCTTTTTTTTTTAACATCTTTATTGGAGTATAATTGCTTTACAATGGTGTGTTAGGTTCTGCTTTATAACAAAGTGAATCAGCTTTACATATACATATATCCTAACTCTTCCCTCTTGCGTCTCCCTCCCACCCTCCCCATCCCACCCCTCTAGGTGGTCACAAAGCACCGACCTGATCTCCCTGTGCTATGCAGCTGCTTCCCACTAGTTATCTATTTTACATTTGGTAGTGTATATATGTCCATGCCACTCTCTCACTCTGTCCCAGCTTACCCTTTCCCTTCCCTGTGTCCTCAAGTCCATTCTCTACATCTGCGTCTTTATTCCTGTCCTGCCCCTAGGTTCTTCAGGAGCTTTTTTTTTTTTTTTTTTTTAGATTCCATATATATGTGTTAGCATACGGTATTTTTTTTTCTCTTTCTGACTTACTTCACTCTGTATGACAGTCTCTAGGTCCTTCCACCTCACTACAAATAACTCAATTTCGTTTCTTTTTATGGCTGAGTAATATTCCATTGTATATATGTGCCACGTCTTCTTTATCCATTCATCTGTCGATGGCTTTCATGTCCTGGCTATTGTAAACAGAGCTGCAATGAACATTGTGGTACATGACTCCTTTTGAATTATGGTTTTCTCAGGGTATATGCCCAGTAATGGGATTGTTGGGTCGTATGGTAGTTCTACTTCTAGTTTTTTAAGGAACCTCCATACTCTTCTCCACAGTGGCTGTATCAATTTACATTCCCACCAACAGTGCAAGAGGGTTCCCTTTTCTCCACACCCTCTCCAGCATTTATTGTTTGTAGATTTTTTGATGATGGCCATTCTGACTGGTGTGAGATGATACCTCACTGTAGTATTGATTTGCATTTCTCTAATGATCAGTGATGTTGAGCATTGTTTCATGTGTTTGTTGGCAATATGTATAATCTTCTTTGGAGAAATGGCTATTTAGGTCTTCTGCCCATTTTTGGATTGGGTTGTTTGATATTGAGCTGCATGAGCTGCTTGTAAATTTTGGAGATTAATCCTTTGTCAGTTGCTTCATTTGCAAATATTTTTTCCCATTCTGAGGGTTGTCTTTTTGTCTTGTTTATGTTTTCCTTTGCTGTGCTGGTTATCTATTTTATATATAGTAGTGTGTATATGTTAATCCCAGCCTCCTAATTTATCCTTCCTAGTCTCAATTTTAATATATTCCATGAAAACAATTTTCTTGTGAGAGTTTAACCTGTTTTTCTGTTACTTTTTTTGATTTTTGTAGCATATTTTTATCAATCATTTCTGGGTTATATTGTGAATACTTAACTTTGAAGTTATTGTGTATTTTCTGTACCATTTATTTTTAGGGGTTCACGATGAGAAAGTTTGTTTACTCTATACTTGACCCAATGGGGATGATAACTGTGGTACTTCTCTCTCTCTCTCTCTCTCTATATATATATATATATACATATTTTTTTCTCTTTTGTTTCCAGGATACAGACTATTTCTTTCAACTATAGCATTATCATTTAGCCTCCCTCTACTTCTTAAAACAAAACTTAGATCATGTGAGCTAGTACTGTTGTTATGTACACCCACTTCTGATGCTGCAAACAGAAGTTTACTTCAGAAAGTGGCTCCATAAAAGTACTCTGATATTCCGAGAGGTGTAGCTTCTGTGTTCTCTGTCACACCCCTGTTCCATTGCCACTGTTCTTGGAAACTCCTCATCTACTCCAAAATTTGGGGTTCCAGCTGTCTCCTGGTTTCACTGAAAGCATATTTTGTGCTGTCGTTTCCTGGTCTCCTTTCTGCTTTCAATGAGTTTTAACAAAAAAGAGGGAGATGCTAATTTAAGCTGTCATTTTCAAACTGGCAGTGGTATTTTTTAAAATGTTTTTTCACTATATAAAAATCCTATGTCAGTATCCACCCTCTTTCTCCCTAGTTATTTTGTTTTCTAAAAAATTTATTTATATTTTTAAATGTTGCTGGTTCATGAAATTCAAAGGTCTGAAAAGCACTGGGTGGACAATCTATAGAATTCTTTCCAGTTTTAATTTTTAATTTTTCCAGTGGTGAGGATGATCTGTTTCCCTTCCCACCAGTAGTGGGGATAAATGAATACAAGCTGCCATTTGTCATAACAAAGATGCTTTCTGGGGGCTGAGCCATGGCTTGGTGAAGAATTCCTTCTGCTTGGCTCTTAAAGTCTCAAGGCCTGGCAGTGTCTATAGTCAAGAGACAGTGTTGCTATTGTTTGTCTGCTACAGTCCCTGGCAGGCATAGTTGTGTTTATTTGAAGTAGCAGAATGAGCTTCTTCACCAGTGGCCACACAAACTGCCTGAGCTTTAAATTCATTCATTAGGCTAATTATATATGGGTATTTTGGGAGAGCGAATGAGTGTGTGTGTGTGTGTGTGTGTATGTGTGCGTGTGCACACATGCTGATGGTCACTAGAGAGCCCCTCTCCCTCTAATATTAGGTTTTATAGATTCACATATAGCATGAATTATGTATTTTGGCAAACCCAATATTTAAAAAAATCAATATTTACAAGCATCATTTGACAAAGGGATATTTTTGTGGGTGGCTTCAAATGACAAACTTCCCCAGTGCATTTTAAAAGAGTTGATTTATCGCCTGCACCTCCCCAACACAATTTTACTAACAAAAATTTAAGTACACATCAGCTGTGTACTGTGTGTACATACATATGCATATTTGGGTACCTCTAGTACTTAGGAATCCCTGCAATATTGCTTACAGCTAACTATTTGAAAGAAGTCAAGTTACTTTGACTTGAGCTAAGAACAATCAGAATACATACTAAAGAGCTACCTTCCTTAACTTTCAAGTGATCTCATCAATGGTTGAAATGAACAAATGATCCAGGAGTGGGAATGCCTCTTGATACATGGACAGTGTCATATTAAAAGGTGTTTAAAGAAGGGTAGTACCTTGCTGCTTGTTTTATCAGCAATACCTTTCTGCAACCATGAAACATGAGGGATGATCTTAGTTGTGCTAAGCATCCAGAAATTAATTGCTCAGACTATACTGCAAAGCTACAGTAATCAAAACAGTTTGGTATTGGCACAAAAACAGAAATATAGATCGATGGAACAGGATAGAAACTCCAGAGATAAACCCACACACTTATGATCAACTAATCTATGACAAAGGAGGCAAGAATATAAAATGGAGAAAAGACAGTCTCTTCAATAAGTGGTGCTAGGAAAACTGGACAGCTACATGTAAATGAATGAAATTAGAACACTGTCTAACACCATACACAAAAATAAACTCAAAACGGATTAAAGGCCTAAATGTAAGTCTGGACACTATAAAACTCTTAGAGGAAAACATAGGCAGAACACTCTCTGACATAAATCGCAGCAATATCTTTTTTGATCCACCTCTTAGAGTAATGACAATAAAAACAAAAATAAACAAATGGGACCTAATTAAACTTAAAAGCTTCTGCACAGCAGAGGAAACTATAAACAAAATGAAAAGACAACCCACAGAATGGGAGAAAATATTTGCAAATGAAGCAACCAACAAGGGATTAATCTCCAAAATATACAAACAGCTCGCACAGATCAATATCAAAAAAAAAAACACCAAAAACCAAACAACCCAATCAAAAAATGGGTGGAAGATCTAAATAGACATTTCTCCAAAGAAGACACACAGATGGCCAACAAAAATATGAAAAAAATGCTCAACATCATTAATTATTAGAGAAATGCAAATCAAAACTACAATGAGGTATCACCACACACCAGTCAGAATCACCATTATCAAAAAATCTACAAACAATAAATGCTGGAGAGGGTGTGGAGAAAAGGGAACCCTCTTACACTGCTGGTGGGAATGTAAATTGGTACAACCATTATGGAGAACAGTATGGAGGTACATATATATATATATGTATATACAATGCAATATTATTTAGCCATAAAAAGGAATAAAATAATGCCATTTGCAGCAACATGGATGGACCTAGACATTGTCATACTGAGTGAAGTAAGTCAGACAAAGACAAATACCATATGATATGGCTTATATGTGGAATCTAAAAAAAAATGATACAAATGAACTTATTTACAAAACAGAAATAGAGTCACAAATGTAGAAAACAAACTTATGGTTACCAGGGGGAAAGCATGGGGGAGGGATAAATTGGGAGATTGGGATTGACATATACACACTACTATATATAAAATAGATAACTAATAAGGACCTACTGTATAGCACAGGGAACTCTACTCAATACTCTGTAATGACTTATATGGGAAAAGAATCTAAAAAAGAGTGTATATATGTATATGTATAACTGATTCACTTTACTGTACACCTGAAACTAACACAACACTGTAAATCAACTGTACTCCAATAAAAATTTTAAAAAAAGAAATTAATTGCTCAGATATTCTGCAAGACTGACCCACAGTAAGCAAATTGTGGAAAGATTTCCCTATAAACTTACCTCCAAATTTGCTAGTATACAATAGACCATGTACCTTTCCAGATACAGAATACTAATATCTGTTCTCCTGGCATCTCTTTCACAGTACCAGGGGAGAGTCAAGGAAAAGAAAATTTTACATGCTGAGAACCTGCTCTGTTTCCAGAATTTCTGCATTTGTTATCTCATTGAATCCTCAAGCAATTAATACAATGCAGAGCAGAATTCAGCTGGTTTGTGTTAAAAGGCCCTTGTCTCTATTCTGCAAGAGAGAGAAAACTAGCCATTTGATGTTTTGAGGTCTACATAGGAATACAACAAAGAGATCCAGATGATCATGAGGGATGATGCAACCAAGATGTCTGTAAAATCCCTGTGGCTTGCTCTATGTCTTAAGCTGTTGTCCACATAAGCATAATTAAATCAGAAACTTTCAATTTATTAAATCCTAGATTGATTCAAAGCCTCTGATACATCCTGTGCCTTTCTTTTACCTCTGCCTACACTCAAAGACTAAGGTTGTTTTCTTTTCCTCATTAAACACTTTTCTATCGTCTGTATACTTTCTCCACTCAAGAATGCCTATGGAGTAAGTTATGATCAACCCAGGATGTCTCTATTCATTTGTGACATGAAGACCAGCACATGAGCATTTTAATTTTCCCTTTCAGTGGGAAAGCAGAGGGTGGCAGGGTGCTGTTCCTTTCTAACTGGTTTTGCAACCCATCCAGCTATCTACCACTTTGCTCAGGCTTCCCAGATATAACATAGGATTGTTCTGGCCAACTGTACGTTCTTTATTTTTTTTTTAAATCAAATCTTGTCCCTTGGAATCTAAGCCATTCTGGCCCTGTTTACAATTTCTCACCTATGCAAACATCCCTGATGCCCAAAGGTAGGTCCAAAGTGACTGTGACTTCCATCTACAGCTGTAAGGCGAAGGAAGTTCTTTCTCCCAAGAATTTAGAATCTTGAATGGAAAAGCAACAACTAATCTGTCTTAATGCCAGCTCCCTAGAGGGAAGTTTCACAACCTTCCATTACTGAGACCTCTTCAACTATATTAGTTTATACTCTCCCAGTGATTTAGTTCAGTATTTGTTTAAATTCCATGGGCTATCTAAAATTGCTTCCAATATATTCCTTTTCGTGGTTTAAGTTAGTCATCAGCTTTTAATTACTTGCAAACAAATACATCTAAAATAATACATCAACTGATTCTTGATATAGTTTCCTATCCTGCTGTGTGGAACCAAACAACAGAAAGGCAACCACCTTTCCTTTTTACTGTCTCCCTTTAAAGCCCCAGGTCTACAGTAAATCCTAAACCCCAGTTCCATGATACCCTGGCCCCTATTGTGTCTCAAAGACCATGTCCCTCCCAAGGAGAAGGTTCCATACCCCAAATGGCAGATTTGATAATGCTGCCTCTTTAATATTGCCCACAATTGCAGAGGTCCTAGGGCAAGAAGGGCTTTTATAACCACTCCCTACCTCCTTCCTCCTGGGAGGTTCAGCTCCTTCAGGCTCTGCTACAGCTTGGACAGGAATAAAGATGGTGAAACTGTATTATCCTTTCCGAGCTTTTTTATTTCTTTGACAGCTTCATTATATGGCATTAAAGGGGGTCCTGCCTGTGGAGGAAGGTTTAGGTATAAAAGGATAGAGACAATACTATTCAATTATTTCCCAGTCCCTTAAAAAAATCAGTCACCTCATCATTATGTCACACCCGATATGCACTGAGGGATTAAGATATATATTGACTCCAACCCAGTCAATGATACAGTTCTAAACCACCTCTCACCAATGGCATGTAAATGGTCCATATTATTTGCATCGTATTGGTTTGATAACCTTCCATTCCAGATTGTGACTTCTCCTCTCACTTATCTGTGGGCACCCACTCTAAAGTCTATGCACTGGCACCTTGGATCTCTCCAGCCCTTGGCTCAGCTTTCCTCTACACTGATGCCATTTCCAGTTTCTTTCTTTGTGGAGGCAAAATGGCTTCAGGAAGATCCAGGTTTGTATTTTCATAGTTAAGGACAAGCACAAAGAGGCATTCTCTGATATCAATACTTTGACCTAAATCTTGGGCTTGAAATTCTTTGTCCAACCAAGTGGGATTCTAGGCCCATCTATGAGCCAATCACGTTGCTAATGACACAGACTATGCCTTATGTCGTATTATCTTCCCAGAAGTTAGGATTAGGGTCGGCTCAGTCCAAATCACATGTGCTGAATGGGGGATATTTCCATCAGAAGAGGGGAAGTAGATGCCAAACAGGACAAAAAAAAAAAAAAAAAAATCAAGCAAGTGGTGATGGGGGGTTGGTAAGTAGAGCAAATTCTTTGGGGAAAAAAATGTTCTTGATGCACTAAATTGAAATTCCAAGGATAGAAGTTTTGTTTGCCATGGTTTTTAAAATTGCTTTTACTAATAATATGCCTCTGTGTGTGTATAAACACATAGACACACACATATATCCAGTTTTATATATGTTGTTATATGTATACATGCATACATTATATGTACACATGTACATTATATGTAAACATAGAAACATGAATAATATCTATGGCTTATTTAAGTGATTAATTCATCTTCTACCTGTTTCTCCAGTGTAAGACTTGTACATTTCTCAGGCAAGAGACTAAATTTTAGTTTGTTGTTATAACTCAGATACATCACATGTTAAATTCTTTTTTTACCCACTCTAAGAAATCATCACCAGATATAGCAGCATTGTATTGTTTACATGATCTGTGTTTAAAATATCTACAAAAAGGTATACACTCAAGTACGTAACAAATACAAACACAAGTGTACATATATACATACATACTACGTGTATATACATGTGTATAGATGCACAAACATATATAAGTGTATATATGTCCTTTATGTATGTGTCTATGTAGCCAAAGAAATCAAATTATGGGACAATTACCGGAGGAAAATGTTTGGTGTTTCCTTTCCATATAGGGAGCATTTGCAAACCATTGCTTGGCTAGATCACTCTCTTAACTTCATCTCAGAACATTTTGTTTACCTGGAGCTAACCACATTGTTAAGAATCTACCAGACATATCTACAAGCTCTAGATAATTTGCTTCTCAATCATTCATTTACCAACATGTCAAGCAATTTTGAGATATTTTTGGGATCACCACTTAGGACAAACCAAACTCTATTTCAGCTTTTGTGTCACTTACTCCCAGGAATTTAAAAGAACATTTTCCCCAGAGACAAGGAAAGATAGTTTCATTTCTTCCCTCCACTTCTGGGAAGAATTATACTTACTTATCTCTTTTCATAAATCTATAGAGCTATTGAACTGCACTTCCCTCACCTTCAAAACTGATTCCCAGACCTCCATTTTTACAGGAAGCTTCCTTTGCGGAGGAGCTGTAATACCAGACACAACCAGACTTCACTCACTTCACAAAGGCAGCAATTTATAGCTCTCTATGAGCTCAGTTGGCTGCCTTGGAGCCAACAGATTAGGGATTTCTTGAGGGCCTCTTTTCCTTTTTCTGGTCATTACTTACCCCTCAATCATGAAATCATGTTGCCAAATAAATATTCATCAAAAAGGAGTTTATGTCAAAAGACAAAAAGATGAGGTTTTATAATTTTACTGCCCTAGGAGTCTTTTTTAGCCTACTCAGTTACCCTTGGAATCTTCACCCCCTCTGGTTCTCAAAATTTTGTTTTCTGCTAAGGAAAAGGATAGGGGCCTGATGCTTGATGCTGAGCCAATGTACAGTACTTTGAAGTAAAAGGCACCAACCAGGTCATTCTCCCCCTTCTGGAGCATAGAGATACATCTTTCTCCTTTTGTTTTCCCCAGCTCTGTGAGTCAAAGAGGAAGTATAAGGCAAACTTTTGCCAAGTCCCATGAGGGCTCTCTCAGAGTTGATTTCAATCCTCATCTTTCACAGGAGATGATTTTTACTTAATCTGAAAATTACTCTCAACTCTCAAATTCCTCCCTGGCTTGTTGTGTGTGCGTGGGCTCTCCTGCTTGCCAGAAGAGTCCCATAAAGTCGAGTCAGGTTGCTGAAGCAGACCACATGTCTCCTTGAGCACCTGCACAACACAATATGCCCTTTGGCTCTGACCCTACGGGAGGTGGTTTTAACACTTTCCTAAGTCCCTGCAACCAAAAAAGAACAGCTGGTAAGGAAGCTGTAGTGTTTTTAACCATCAGCTTTAAGTCTAACCTTTCAAAATTCAGAAAAGGAAGGAAAAATTGCAATAATCATGACCATTTCAGATTAACGAATAGAATGAATCTAAATGAACAGAAAGATACCTGGTATTGAATATTTGGCTAACTCCTCCCCAAACTATTTTGGGTTCAGTTCTTCCTCACATCTGGTTAGTTTAGAAATTTTGCAATAAGGACAGAGTGGGGGAGAACTGATAGAATTATCTAGATACGTTATTTTTACATTTTTTTTATCATCACAGAGATAAAAAACTCATAGTTCACTAATCATTTACTCTAAATTACAATTTGCTTCTCAATAGTTTACACTTAAAATATTTACATTCTTTATTTTAGCTGAAGAAAAAAGGGTAAATATACATGTAGTATGTACTAATATGTTTGCACACATAGATATACATATTTAATATACTCTGCATAGAAACACTGTAATATTCAAATTCGACAAATATTCATGGTATTAAAAGATTGCTTTCTGCATGGTGCTGCTGGAGGTAGAATGCACAATTCGACATGGTCTTACTGAAAATGATAAGAAGCGAATGATATCATACTGGGAACAATAGCGACATTTATGATTTCTATTACCACCACTATTTGTACTGGGTGTTACAACATTCACAGACATATGCATTTAAACTTTAGAAAAACTCATTGAAATGAATAGTTTTGGTGCTTCTTTTAATTCCCTCTTACAGATGTGGAAACCAGAGTGATTTTCCCAAGGCCATGTGGTTAGGAAGTGGTAGAGCCAAGATGCAAAAGCATATTTTCTGAATGAAGACTGTATGTTTTTCTCCATGACATCACACAACTGATCAAATAACAGTACAAGGTCAAGGTTATCAAGTGCCTGAAAAGACAATCATACATTCTAAAGCTGTTCAGAGATGAGAAAATAATCACTGTCCAATAGAATTTTCTACCATGACAGAAATATTCTATATCGCACTGTGTAATATGGTAGCCATTAGTCACACGTGACTATGGTGCACTTGAAATGTGGTTACTAGTGCAACTGAGGAACTGAATTAATTGTACTTAATTTTAATTAATTTAAATTTAAATAATCACCTGTGACCAATGGCTTCCATATTAGATTGCACAGGTTGTAGATTATTCTCAGAGGACAGTCACTAAATACTTTTCCATTTGGAGTGGTCAAATGAAGATTGTGTTTTAGGATATTAAAGTGACTGCACTAGAATTTTCTCCCAGGAGACATAGAGAACAGTTTGGTTGAGATTGTTCATATCAATTCAGATTTGAATGCACAAAGACCTCAAACAGGAGGGGTGGCAGTAAAAGTGGAAATAAGAGAAATTATGAAGAAGCAGTTTCTAGGACTTGAGTACTCATTAGCTGTGAGACACCAGTTTCTCTTCTTTAGTGCCTGAGAGACAATGAAATAATTGAAAAAGAAAATAGGTTAATAAGTACAGGCAGCTGGTTTTGAGGTAAAGACAATTTGATCTTTTTAAAGCATCCTCATAGGATGTAGGGAAGAATTCATTAAATGTCAATGAGAAGAGTGTATCACCTCTAGAGTGCTTTAGAAATGCAAGATATTGCATTTAAAGTATCTAGTTGGAACTGTCAGCTCCTGGTCAGGAACAAAG
The DNA here is from genome assembly GCF_028021215.1 of Eschrichtius robustus. Classification (NCBI taxonomy): domain Eukaryota; kingdom Metazoa; phylum Chordata; class Mammalia; order Artiodactyla; family Eschrichtiidae; genus Eschrichtius; species Eschrichtius robustus. Next base: position 77,718,824 of record NC_090836.1, on the reverse strand, counting down.
TTAACATCCAATACAGACTTTCCTTACTTCAAGTAAAGTGCTTGTTTAATTGCACCATCATTGTCTATATTCTAAAGAATATGAGGAGAAAAAATAAGGAAGAAGAAAGGAAAGAAGAGACTTTACAAAAGAATTGGGGCAGGGGGCTCAGCTCGCAGTCAATGGAATGATATAAATCCAATCTTGAGGCTAATGGCTTTCTATCTTGGTCTCATTAATTAGTTCTGAAGTCTTGACTGAGTGATATTTATCTTTATTTCCTGCGGTGTTAAATTCAGGTAGCGTTGGTTGAACAATAGCTTTGTCCTAGGTACTGTGGCAGCTTCCTCTGCCCTAAAGAAATCTAGTCTTACTGAGGATCAAGGCAGGAACACAAATCACTGCACTACAATAAAGAATGTATTGAACTACGTTGTCCTGTTTGAGTTTAAAGGAAGAAGGGAGACATGACCATTCATGAAGGACATCAGAAATGGATTTTTGGATAAAATGATAATTTCATAAGTTGACATACAAGGATAGTTAGGGCACTTTCAGACCTAGACAAAATGTCAAGGATATTCCAAGGACTAGATTAATTATGAGTCACATTATTATAGTAGAACTGTGAAGTGGGTTCGAGAAAACTTAACTAGTCTTTTGAAATACTAAGCTGGTAATGTAGGTTGGGGGTCATACTGTGGGGAATCTTGAAGGTTAGGTACATTCATTCAACAAGTATTTGGCGAACATCTACTAAATACTGGGTATTCTCTTGAGTTGTGAGGGAAACAGTGAATGAATAAAACAGATCAATTCTCTACCATCATGAAGCTTATATTTTAGTGGAAAAGAAACAGTAAACAAAAAAATCATACAAGTGGTTAGTTTTAGTTGTGATATGTTCCTTTAGGAAAATAAAAATGATGTTTAAGTGTATAACAGAGAAGCCTGGCGTCTTTTAAGGAGTCAAAGAAGGTGTTTCTGAGAAAGCTAACGTTTAAGCTGAGGCCTGAAAGATATGCAGACATTAACTGAGTAAAGAGAATTTGGAAAGTTGGACAGAGGAGAATGGGGGACACAGTGGTTGTGCCAGACAGGAATTAGCATGTTCAAAGGTCCCGGGGCAGGTATAGTTTAAACAGAAAAATTTCTATAAAGATAAAACTAAATTTTAACAGCAAAATTGAATAAAAGGTATGAAGTAGTTTAAAGAGAAAGTGAAATTATTGAAAAAGATTAGGATAAGGGAATTAGGATACACAGCCAGGGGCTACAGGGTCGCTCCATTACAGACCCTACTGCCACCCTTGCTGCTAGGAAAAGGGGCCTCAGACTTCATCACTTATGCTGGCTACAGGATACTGTTAGTACGACTTCAACAGGAGCTGCCTCTGAAATGAGGGTGCCTGCCTCCCTTGTTCTTCTTTCTCTTCAGAATGAATCTTCCTTCCTTATGTCACTGCTTTCTAAATTAAAATCTCCAGGGGTGTGTCTGATTGGTCACATATCTTAGGGAAACATGAATTTTTAAGATGGGAAATTCCTCAGATACAAAGAAAGCATCCGAAGTTCTTGGATAACCAAAAGGATGTAAATGTCCATTAAAAGGGCTATATTCAATTTTGTAGAAGTCAATAAAATTTGTGAGCAAAAGAGACCCACGATTAAGAGCTATATTTTAGGAAAATAAATTTTGGCAATCATATGTAGGTTAATGGGCGTGCAGGAGAAACCTGATAGGAGGCTTTTGCAAAGTTGTAATGAGGCAGTAGTGTCAGGACTAGAGAACTGGAAGTAGAAAAAACATGACATACAGGAGAAACAATTTGGGCTACAGTATCTACATCAAACTTTTAAAATGGGAAAGATCATAGTTGGCTCTAAGTTTCCAAGCTCGGGTGACTATGAGAATGGGGGAACCAGGAACAGAAATTTTGAACATTTCTGAGATGCTCTTGGGATGTTCAAATGAAGATATCCACCAAGTAGTTGGAAATTAGTTTCTTGAGGTTAGGAGAACATAAGGACTAGGGAAATAGACACTGCTATTGTTTTAAAGGGCGGGGAACCACTTCTTATTCTTAAATGTTGTTTCCTTCCATATGATGGGAGCTGAAATACTGTAACTCTTAGGCTCTGCCACCCTTTCACTCACTCAGTACACCAAGGGATGTGAGTAGTTTATCTGATTGTTAAATGTGAAAGGAAGAAACATGGCTGTGTTTTGCCCTTTTTCATCCTTGGAAGTCAGTATATGCTTTCCATTATTTTCCCATATACTGGTACTTGTGCTGGGGTAGCCTCTGTTGCTACAGGGGAGCGATTGGGAACTATAGCTTTTGAAGGAACATCATCAAGATCCTGCATTTTTTTTCATGTTGTCTGGGAACACTAGAAAATAAAACAAGAGAAATTCAGGGGAGCAAAATACACATGTGAAGTGATGGAGTATCTGATGTTGCCAGGGCATATGGTTCTAGGCTTTTAATTTTATGTGTGAGTTAAATGTTTTAACCTCGGTCACTTTTGGAAGCTTATATTGAGCCAGATTTGAACAAAAGCTTAAAACTTTGGGTCAAAGGTATTTTGACATTGGTGTGTGACCTCAGACTATGTTGGCTTTGTCCACAGGCATGTTTCTATAGAGTGCTTCCATAGAGGCAGGGATCTAAGAAAGCATGGGCCTTAAAATAAAAAAAAGGCATTCACACCACAGCAAAGGCACTTGGGTCCTGGCAGAAGTGCTTTGGTAGTGAAGGTGTATACAGGAGGCTCAGTAAAGGTCAGAGGACGTTTTAGACAGTGTCAGAGGACTCCAGCCAAGCAGACTCTGGCAAACTGCTGGCTGTTTTAAGAGTCACAAGCAGTTTCAGTGTGTGAGCCACTGCAGATTGCTACCCAGCACCGGATAACCTGGCATTGCAGGCTAGACTTAGGGGTGCAGAGATGCTACTGAGTCTCAACCCATTTTCTCTTCTTCCAGAGAACAACTAGATCTCATTTTCCAGTCTTCCTTGTAGCTCATTATGCCTGTGTGATTGAGTTTTAGCCAACGGAATATGAGTGGAAATGATGGTGTACCATTTTTAGGCTTGCCTCTTGTAAACCTTCCTCATATCATCCTCTCTGCTTTATTTACCTTCCTCAGCTTGGCCAGATGAACAAGAAACCTTGGAAACCACCTGGTGAAGATGACGGGACTAAAGAGTAAAATTAAAATTAAGATGTAACATATGTGTAGACCTTGCATCTCCAGAAACAATAAATGCTCAGGATTTAATTTAACTTCTTGCTGATAGATTTCTTCCAGTTGAGAGTAAATCGATAGTTTATGGGTTATGGGTAGATTAGACTGGCATCCTAATGAGGTTAAAAACAAGCAGAATTTCTGCATCTACCTTTTCCTGCACTCAAATACCAAAAAGTTTACACTATTTTTTTTAAATATTGCTGAACACTGGGTTTATAATTTTGCCTAAGAAAAAAACTGGAGCTGTGGACTGAATTATCTGAAGAAAAACATTGGTGTGAGGCCAGTTCTGTAATAATCTTGGATGTCTGGACTCCATTACTGTGAGGCAAAAAATTAAAACCACAATAAAACACCTAAAAATGGGTAAAATGAAAAAAGACTGTCTAATGTTGGCAGGGATGTGGAGCAACCAGAACTCTCAAATTTTGCCATGGAATTATAAAATGATATATCTACTTTGGAAAAAAACTGGTAGTTTCTTATAAAATTAAATATTCTTCTAACCTACAGCCTAGGAATTCTCCTAGGTAGTTATCCAAGAAAAATGAAGACATATCCACAAAACTCTTTGTGTAATAATGTCCATGGTGGCTTCATTCATAACATCCCAAAAGCTGGAAATAGCTCATGTATCCATCAATAGGAAAACAGACTTAAAAAAAAAACCGTGGCATATTCCTACATTTAACACACCCTCTCCCACAGTAATAAAAAGGGATGTACTATTGATACACAACACAGGTGAATTTCAAAAATATGCTGAGTGAAAGAAGCCAGACACTAGAGAGTACATACTTTATGATTCTTTGTATATGCACCTGTAGATCAGGCAAAACTGATGTACGATGAGAGAAATCAGTATGATTGGTTCTTGAGGGACAGGAATTTACTGGGAAGTTGCACAAGGGCACTTCCTGGAGTGACAAGAAACATTCCATTTCTTGATAGAGGTATGGTGTATACCAAAACTAATTGAACTGTATGCTGAAGATTTGTACATTTCACTATTTGTCAATTATGCCTCAATAAAAGCATAAATAATAAATTAAAAAACCCCTGCTTTAAAAAATGAGGCATAAAGTTCTGAGCTTTGAAAGAACTATAAACATTCTAGCAAACAACAGGTTAGGTTTGAGCTGCTGAAGGAGCCTCAACTCTGCCCAGGTATCGAGAACTTCTCTAGCCAATGCTGAGAAGATAAGGAAATGCTGAAAATGAATTTTTGACTCTTTTTTCTGCAAACTTGTAATTCAGGCGGAATATTATTTTGAATTCAATGCCATTGATTGTTAGAATTCAACTTGAAAGTCCATATAATTTTTAACTTTTATCTGGAAATTTGATAATGTTGGGGAGTTTATATTCACATTTGGGACATCTGTGTATTGTGATTTTTTTAAAACTGGAGAATCTTTATTATATGAGTATTCTAATGTTGTATTTTAATTTTATTGGAGAACCTCTGCCATACAATGTTAGCCAATATAGCTGGACATAATTTAGGATGGAAAAGGAATAGGGAGAAAATTTCAGTTTTACCTACAGAACCTTCTGATCAAACTTTACACGGCCTACAAAAGTCCCAGGAAGATACTCAAAGTGAGGAGCGTTTCCATGGTCTACAGCTGTGAAGAGTGGCAGAAGGATTATTTTGGGCAAAAGGCACTTGAGAAATAGCAGGTGCAAGAAGGATTGATTATCTGACCTCCCCTTTTCTTCCTGAAATCAGGAGATAAAACTCCCAAGTGAAAGATGCTCTCCTTACACCAGGAAGGAAGAAATGGTCTTATCACCAGAGGTGCGGCGTCAGCCCAAGAGAATGCTGTTCACACAGATTGTTAAAATAACTCATTTTCCTTTAGTCTCCCCATTTATTTAAGTTATTTTCCACAACTGTCTCTCTTTGTTCAACTTAGTATATAAGCATTTAGGTTTCTGCCGCTTCTTTGGGTTTTCATTTTCCTATCGGGACCCCCCACATGTACATGTAAAAATCTGTATGCTTTTCTCCTATTAATATATCGATGTCAATTTTAATTTTCAGGACCAGCAGAGATCCTAAGAGGGTAGAAGTAAAGTTTTGCCTTGCCTACTGGCAATGAATTATGAGGTTCAGTTAGCCAGCCCACTGGGTTCCCATGTAAAGCTGCATCTTTTTTCTTAGCCTTAAGCCATAAAAAAGTTCTTTTGTTCTCCTTCTGCAGACTCCTGTCTTATATCTCAACTCAGAATTTGGGTAAGGCAGAGAGGGAAATGTTTCTTTAGAAGTGATATTTAAAATCAGTAATACTTAAATTGCCCATGAAAAGAACGAATAGACAAAAACAAAGAGGACTGAGAAAGAATTCTTAAAAACATATTATTTATAAAGAATCTGAAAAAAGAAAAGGAGTCAGTTAATTAAATGGAGAATGAGCGATTGAGAGGTATGAGAAGCTACAGGAGAGTAGAGAGTCAGAGACAGCAAAGGAGAGGCTTCAGCAAGATGGATGATGCAGAGGTCTAAGAGGATGACACACGAGAAAGGCAATTCTGTTTTTCAGTTTCTATTCAATTACAGAATACATGGCAATCTCCAAAAAGCTTTGAAATACACTGTCACTGTTCATTGCTAGAATGTAATCATTATTAGAATGCAGGTTCCTCCAGGGCTCAAGATAACGTGCTGTTCATTTCGAGTGCCTACCTCCCAGTTGGCACTGAACAATGTATTTGTGAAATAAATGGTCTTACTTTTTTCCTCACCACAATCCTGTGTAGATATTTTCCCTATTTTTACTTTGTAGGTAAAGAAGCAAGATACTTGGCCATGAACACGAAGTTAAATAACTGACAGAGCCAGATTCCTGATACTTGGTACTATGCTCTGTTCTATGACAGCAAGGCACTGAATTCTCACTCCCTCACCTCCTTCACATCTTTGTTCAAATGACAATTTCTCAATACAGCTAACCCTGACCACTTCATTCAAAACCACACTTCCTTCTCTGAACAACCCCTGTTCTATTGCTTTCCACAGCACTTATTACCATCTACTATGGTATAGAATTAGATGTAATTGTTTTATTTTAGTTTACTGTTGATTCAGAATATGAGCTATAGTAGAGAGATCTTTTCTGCTTTGTTCACAGATATATTCCAGATGCTTTTCAGAGTGACTGGCATTAAGTAAATGTTTAAAAAATTATGTGTTGAATGAATTAAAAGTTACATCTCTTTGGAAGCATACGAAAATAAAACAAAACACACTTTTTTAGTCACCAAGTTTGAGTTTTGGAAAATAAGTTAGTCTAGCATTTTTCACTTTTCAACATTATAAAATCCCTGAACCCAGTCAATGGGTAAAAAAATAATGGTACTACCACTTCATTGTAAGTTATGTAGCACACTGAGCTATTTGGCAGAAAATGACTCTAAAACATAATATATGTTAACATATGTAAAGTGGATAGTAACTGATTTTCAAAACATTATTCATACATGTGTGACTTTAATTAGGAAGCTATAATAGATACATTATGAATTTTCATGAAGAAAAAAGCCAGCATCTGGACTTGAGATTCTACACAAAGGAAAAAGCTGGGTTTCCTCCTCCTTTTCCAGAGCCTATGAAACCTAAATTTTCTTCAGTTAAAATCTTCTCAGAAACAGCAAAATAAACCCTAAACTGTGAAGTCAATAAGCCTTCACCAACAATTTTTACATTCATGATTTAAAGCTTATACAGAAGGACCACAATTCCATAGTTTTTAAAAAATTCTCTTACATAGCTATAACATGACAATATTTCAATAAACCTCAAAATTCTTATTTTGTATATGTATTTTTAAAAGATATACATTTGTTACAACTATATTTATCTGAGATGTTCATTTTTTTTTTAATTTTAAAGTATTATCGGCAGTAAACCTTCCTAGATTTGAATTCTTTCACACTGGCCAAAAACACTACTTCAAGAAATATTTTTTCTCCAAAAATTCGTGGAAATATTTGAAGAGATCATAATTCTGTATTAAACCCTTGTGAAGAATTTTCTTCCACGTGTAGAGATATTTTGCCATCTTGGAAATACATATGAATGCAATAACTGTTTTTAATACACTAAAATATCCACTTAGCTTCTAGAGCACTTATATCTTACGTAATATAACAATTACTTAATGTATTCTAATTGTTCCTTTAATTTATCATCTCCCCAAGAATTTTGAAATCTCCAGAAAGACAGTAAACCACCGAAAAAATTTATCGTTACTCCCTTCTATTATTAAACATAAAATAGATATTCAAAATACATTTGATTGGTTCAACAATTATAAATTAACTTAAATACTACTCATTCAATGTAAATTGCTGTGCATACTTACCCCAAAAGTATGAACCATTATCATTCTTTAAGTCAAGTAAATAAATAATTGTTCTAAGTAGTCAAAAATCTTATTTTTTCATTTCTTGGTAAATATGAAATAATTTTATCTTGTTTCTTTGTGAAAATACTGAATGAATACCTCTGACTTTGATCACTCATATACATTCAAAGATACATACATATGTATATCCAATTATTTGCTATGCACTGTTTTGGATATTTCAGTACATTTTTCTTTCTTATTCCTTACAATACCCCTTAAAAGCATCAATGTCTTCACATCTTAGATGACAAAGCTGAGGATTAGAAAAGCATAACTAATTGTCTAAGGTCTTACTGGCAGTAAAAATCAAAGTTGATATTTAAATGCAAACCTTTAGAATACAAATTCAATTATCTTTCCAAAGTAACACAGTTGACTTATTACATACATATTCTCCATTCAAACAAGCAAGTATTACTAGTGTATATTGTGTATATACTAGGCGAGTGCATATTATATAAGACAGAGTAGCCTCCAAGCATAGGTAAGGACCTCTAAATGGTTACACAGTAATGACCACACAGGCTTGCTTTCTTGATTTGACATTAGATATCAGCAGTGAGTAAAAGAGAGTTTCATTTTGGCCCTTTCCAACATGGCTTGTCCTTAGGACAGAAAAATAGTGATTATTCTTATGACAGGAAGAATCAGCTAATCTTAATTCATTATTTACTCTTTTACCTTCTCTTTAAATGATTTTCCTCTCTTGAACTACGTTTACATTTATTCCTTAGCAATACAGAAAAAAAACTCATAGTCTAAATTCAACTCTATACTGTTTCTGTTATTCAATATTTGTCCTGTGATAAGCATATGATAGATATTTAAATATTTACTTTACTGAGCAAAAACTATGTGATTATTTTTTCTGAAACTAAGACCACTAGGTCAGTTGATGGGGCCCCTATAAATCACTGTGAATTATACTGCTGATTTTTTTTTTTAATTAATTAATTAATTTTATTTTATTTTATTTTTATTTTTGGCTGCGTTGGGTCTTTGTTGTGGTGTGCAGGCTTCTCATTGCAGTGGCTTCTTTTGTTGTGGAGCACGGGCTCTAGGAGCACAGGCTTCAGTAGTTGTGGCTCGCGGGCTCTAGAGCACAGGCTCGGTAGTTGTGGTGCATGGGTTTAGTTGCTCCGTGGCATGTGGGATCTTCCCGGACCAGAGATTGAACCTGTGTCCCCTGCATTGGCAAGCGGATTCTTAACCACTGCGTCACCAGGGAAGTCCCTATACTGCTGATTTCAAATGAGCTTTCACCCAGGCTGTTCAAGTACATGTTTCCTTCAGCTCTTTGGCATCTCTAATTTTATTGTACCTTCAGGAATTAGGAAAATCAAGTTGAATGCTCAGTTTAATATATTCACTCCATAAGTAGCCTCCACAATAAATGCCAGAGCTTACAGATTCATAAACCCCTCCCTACAAAACAGGAAATGTGACAGAAAACTCCAGAATTTTTGTAAATTATTAAAAATTACAATTGAAAATTCTTTCTGCTGTGTTTGCTCTTTTATGAGTATAAAGGCCACTAATGTAGGGATTCATCTTGTTCATTAGGCTCATAATCTTTGATTCATCTTCAATTTTGAGAAAGCAAGCCCTGAAGGGGGTCTGTTTTCCATCACTGGAATAAGACAATAGCTCTAATCTGCAATCTTCTATTTTGTTACAACTATTTGAAGACTAATTTCAATTTTAACTTGCCTGTTTTCCCTCCTCTCTCAGTACAAAGCTGTTTTGATTACAGGAGGGGTGGAGGTGATGGAGACAATGGTGATGGTGGTGGGGGAGGTGGTGATAGAGAAGGTGATGGTGATGGTGATGGGGTGTGTGTGTGTGTGTGTGTGTGTGTGTATAAAAGAGGTAGGGTGGGTCAGGGGGAGTGGGAGGCAGCGTACATGGACTGTATTTGTTAATCTGCTTATAAATTTAACAGATTTTTTAGCTGAAATTTTGCCAGTGTTAATTGTACATGCAGAATTCATGCTGGGAAAATCTCCTTGGGAAAAAAAAGAAGAAGTGTACAGCCGGCCTGTTACGTAAGATGTTTATTTTCATCCAATCCAACCCACCATAGGCAGAACAGAAAATAGGCCAGCACTTCTGACCAGTGACATCACCTCATCATCAGGAGAAAGCAGGAAAGGCTGATCACCATATTGTTCGCAAAGAGGATAATTTTCTTCCACAGTTGTTTCTCTTGTGGAAACCTTTATTTCTGAAGATAGTGATCTCATTTCCCTTTGATGTTTATTTCTTCAGATTCTGTAATATCAGTGAAGCTACCTGGATTTCATTTCTTGTACAATGCACATAAACACTTATTTCAGTACTTTTTCTATGGGTCTCCAAACTTTAAAAGATTGGATCATTTTAGCAAAACATTGACATCCTAAGGAAATTGTCAGAGGAGGAGGGATAAGCATCTCGATATTTAATTTTATGCTGTATTTTTTATAGCATTGGGTAATTTGCTTTGCAGAATGCCTTCTTTCTCAAACTGCTTTGCTTTGTAATATTTAAGTAGATGAATTTGTATTTATTTCATGAATACTAAGAGATGTACAGTTTGAAAAATGTATTTTAAGCAGCTCATCATCTCTTTTATAATACAGATATTGTTGCAATTTATAAAGAGTTCAGTGATTGAAATTATGTGTATGTGTGTGTGTGCATGCAGTTTTTTCTATTAACTCAAAATTAAAAGGAAACTAAAAACATGATCCATTTTATTTTAGAGGTTGATTCAGCTAAACTTAGAAAATTCTCCACAGTGAAACCAACCACTCTGGTTTTGCTATGACAGCTTTAGCAAAATGTCTCTTCTCTGTTAAGGGGCAATCTTCAGGTTCATTCTACGTTATCCACTTTCTAATACTGTCTATTCTTGTTTCATTCTCCCTCTAGAGGAAATTAGTGGTATTACAATTCAAACTTTAAAATCTAATATAGCAGCAGGTTTAAATGAAACACAATTGTAAGAATAATTCCTTGATTTCATTTATATTTAACTTAGTCCTAGAAGTCATTGTTTTAAGTAGCTCTAAGTCTTCAGCATCTTTTTCTTTAAGGCAGAGTGTCAGTATCTTAAGGTTTTTTGATTGGGGTTTGTTTGTTTGCTTTTTAATAGCAAAACCAAAATCTTAACCCTGGTCAAGAGTAGTTTCATTAGGAAAGGTGGATGTACTGTAAATGTTAGAATTTCAGTGTCTGATACAACGAGTGTTGTGCATTTGTGATTCCATCAGTCTGATTATTGTGTTCTGGGATTCACATTACATCTTTGAGGGCACTGGCTGCCATTTAATGGCAGTTGTATAAATTGAATATAACAATTAAAAGTGGCCCGGTGCCCTGAATATAGGACGGTAAAATATTAGGATTTGGACAAAAATATCCGTCTTTCAACTGAAGATGAGTATAGAAAAGGGCTCCTTTCTCTTCTTTCTAGAGACATGAATAGCTTGATTTGGGGAAACCTATTTTTTCTGTCTGTAAACTGGGAATAATTATATCTATCTCCAGTAGTGTGAGGATCAAACAATACACGTTCGTTGCCTAGTATGTGACTGACTCAGAGAAAATTCCTTTTCTCTTCCATTTTTTTTTAATAAAAATTCTCTGACTCTGAGAAGTAAAAACATAAAAATTGTAAAACTTTTTAGGAGAGTTTCTTCATTTTTTGATATACCCTCCTCTATGCTCTGACTTTAAATTTCAGAGTAATGGCATGATTTTGTCTTCAAAATGTTGCTGCCGTGTTCTTGCAGAAATGCCAGTCATGCGAGGGCAGTCTGGAAAGACAGAAATCTGTGATGTATGCGTTTCATATGGGGCTGTGTCTGTGGTGGAACATAGAAGCAAAAGGAGGAACAGGTAGCTCCGTATGTCCTGCCCTAGAAAGAAGTTCAGCACATAAAGTTTAAAAAAGCAAGCTACAGTAGAATATGATCATGTATATTATATTTGCATTTTAAAAGCCTAGAAAATTATTTATGAAACTGTTTGCAGGAAAGTGGGATTATGCAGAACTTTGGGAACCTTTTTATGTTCCCTTCTGTACTGCATGCATGAAAATATTTCAATAGATAATATACGTGGTAAAATTCCATAAGGAGATAAGTAAGTCTTTCTCCCACTTCTGAACTCCAGTATCTTAGTTTCACTCCCCCAGACAACCCCTGTACACAGTTTATTTTATCATCTTTTAAAGATTTTTTTCCATGCATGATACATAAAGTAGCACACATATGCACATATGTATGTATATAATTGATTGTTATTCACAGTAGTCGTGTTCCATAGGTCTCTGTGCATATTGAATTAGCAACTACTGTATCATTACTCCTAGGGGAAGTACAGAGTTAGGTTCCTGTGAGCCTCTGGTCACAATGTTGTCATCAGTCGATCAATATGTAACTTTGCCTTATGTGTGTTTCTATTTGAAGACATCTTACTTATTCGAACTTACAGCCAACAGCACTATAACTCATGCCTGAACAAAAGTTATCTAACACACATATTTTCTCTGTAAAGCACATCACAGCATTTTTCTGCTTAGGAATACTAGACAGAATTTCAGCATTATGCTTGGGGCCATTTTAAACAGCAAAATCACCAACAAAAGGCACAAAAATGAGAAAAACCAGGCATTAAACAGACCACAAAAGAGACATTTTTTTTTACAGTATGGGAGCAGAAACAAGAAGGCAGAGCATTGTCTTGTTTAATCTAGGAATTTCTGTGAGTATTGAGTTTGGGGTTATAAACAAATTTTAGCAAGTAGACAAATCTACAAATAATGAGGATTGACTGTTATATGTGTCTGTGTGCTGTGTATGCACATATATGGATATATGCATATATCTCCCTTATCACACACTAGCAATATATTACATATGTTTTTCTGAACATTTCTTTGTAGTATTGCTCAGTATTTAATAGCACAGACCCTGAAGTTAGACTGTCTGGGATCAAATCCTGACCTTAAGTTTAACTAGCTGTGTGACCTTAAGCAGGTTACCTAACCTTTCTGTGCCTCTGTTAAGCTAATCTATAATATGGGAATTATAAGGGGTCCTACGTAAGGTGGTAGCTGTGAGGATCAGATAAGTTAATATGACATGCCTATTTGCTCTGTCATCGTTTAAGAGTATATTGGGGGGATTATTCCCTATCGGCCCATACAGTGTACCCTCATTCTGTTTAAAAACAAAATAGTAATACATTGCATGGCTATACCATCATTTTTTAACCTCCTGCCCACAGAATACTTTTAGATAACTTCCTATCTTTTGCTTCACTAAGAATCTTGGAATGCAATTCCACGTGCACATGTGGAAATCTATCTCTAGGCAAAGGAATTGCGCATTTTTAATTCTGATGTATATTACCACATTTCTCTCCAGGACTTGTTATAATAATCATGTATAGCCAGGAGGGAAAAAGATATTTCCTTTCCGTAAAGAGAGAGAAAATAATGACTCTTAGTTCTTACCTTTTGCTCAGATGCAAAGTAAAAAAATTTTTTCCTACATTAGGTTGAATAAATGATCCCTTTATTGTTTACTATGTCAGTGTAAGTGACATTAGAATGACATTTTATGCCACCCAATGTTTAGGTTTACAAAGCACTAACAGGTTTGCAAATATTTTGCAGATTATATGAATTCTCTCCAAGCCCACCAATACAGAGTATCTTATCACCCCAATAAGATTTTACCCTCTCAGTTAAGTAGGAATAAAACTATCATTTCCTCTACTTGATGCTCCTCTTTACATTAGTCAGCCTCCAATAAAGTCACTTGATTATTACATTATTTAGGAAATGAAATAGGAAAATCAGAATAATTGATACACATACACATTGTGCTTTACAGGCACGAGTACTGGCAGCAGAAACTTAGAAAAAAATATCAAATCTTCTTTAAACGGATTTTTTTCCAAGGCAGAGAGCATTAAGAGCTTCCAAAAAAATAATTCTAACATAAAGTGGTCTTCTGGCTTCCTCAGTGTTTCCACCTTACTGCTGTCTGCCTCCCAAGTCACTATAGGACAAACATGATTGGATTTTTGCTTCCTCTTACAACTTCGTTAGAGCAGAGTATGTTTCACTTTTGTATTTATTTACTTTTTTTTAAGAACATTCATTCATCTCTTTGCAAGCACTCACAAAGATATCTGGAATTCCGATTATGGGCTGTGAAGACAATAACCACAAAGAACTGAGCTGAGGTACATTTTTAACGAGGGGAAGACGTCACTGGAAGCTTTCTATGGGACTGGGAAAAGGTTCTAGAAAATAGTCTGAGTCACTCTTATTAGGAGAGGCAGGGCGGAGAGCAGCTGTGCAAAATTAGTACCAGTATCCTCCTACCCTCCATTTTAAACTTTTCAAAAGATTTTTTTCTGGTCATTCTTCCTGAGAAGGGCGACCTAATCAGACATAATCTTTGCTTTTAGAGGTTACCATGGTGACTGGCCAGGACAGACTATCTTCTCTCAGCATCAAAAACACATTTTGTATGGCGCTAAATAAGCCTTGTATCCTTGTATACCATCAGTTTTTCTTTGAGCGATAAAACAAATAGGGTACATTGAAATTGTTCACAGCAATCATAAATGATATTTCCCCATATTGATTTTTTTCCTTTCTTTTTGTCCTTTCTTATCTGTGCCATATCTCTTTGAAGTATACATCAAGGCCCCATGCTTATTACAGGAAGCAAAGATACAGTGAATCTTAAAAAGAAAAAAAAAAATATGGGCCGGGATAGTGAAAGATTCACCTACGACTTATGTTCTGTTAAGCTGAAAGACAGTTTCACTCACCAAGGCTGACAAACAATGAGACTAGTACAGACAATCAGAAGACACTTCTGTGGCTCAATGAACATAAGAGCAGTCCCTAATTGGTGGGACAGAGGAAACAATACATACTATTTTTTTTAACATCTTTATTGTAGTATAATTGTTTTACAATTGTGTGTTAGTTTCTGCTTTATAACAAAGTGAATCAGCTATACATATACGTATATCTCCATATCTCCTCCCTCTTGCATCTCCCTCCCTCCCTCCCTCCCTCCCTATCCCACCCCTCTAGGTGGTCACAAAGCTCGGAGCCGACCTCCCTGTGCTATGCGGCTGCTTCCCACTAGCTATTTATTTTACATTTGGTAGTATATATAAGTCCATGCCACTCTCTCACTTCATCCCAGCTTACCCTTCCCCCTCCTCGTGTCCTCAAGTCCATTCTCTACATCTGTGTCTTTATTCCTGTGGATGGACCTAGAGTTTGTCATACAGAGTGAAGTAAGTCAGAAAGAGAAAAACAAATACCATATGCTAACACATATATATGGAATCTAAAAAAAAAAAATGGTTCTGAAGAACCTAGGAGCGGGACAGGCACACTATTTTTTTTTAATGGACTTTATTTTTTAGAGCAGTTTTAGGTTCAGAACAAAAATGAGTAGAAAGTACAGAGAATTCCTATGTACCCCCTGGCCCCACAAATGCAGAGACTCCCCCACGACCAATATCCCCTACCAGAGTGATATTTTTATAATAATTGATGAACTTACACTGACACGTCCTTATCCCCGAAAGTCCATATATTAGTGTTCACTCTCGGTGTTGTACACTCAGTGGGTTTGGACAAATGTATAATGACTTATATCCACCACAGTAGTACCAGACAGAGTATTTTCACTGTTCTAAAAATCCTCTGTGTTCTGCCTCTTCATCCGTCCCACCACCCTCCCAACCTCTAGCAACCACTGATCTCTTTACTGTCTCCATAGTTTTGCCTTTTCCATAATGTCATACTGTTGGAATCGTATAATATGTAGAGTTTCCAGATTGGCTTCTTTCACTTAGTAACATGCTTTTTAAATTTTTAGCATTTCTCTCTTCTGCCATATTGATCACTTCATTTTCCTAAAGCTTCTGATTCTTCTAGTTTAGCTAGTTAGAAAATGCCAAGCACAAAGTAGTTCAGAATTTGAAATCAACTTCTCAAGTGAAAATAAAAGAGAAAGGAAATATTACAAAAAGACAGAGAAAACTCACAAACACTACCACCGTCGCCACCACAACCAAAAGACAAGGAGGCCAGAGAATGACTGACCCAGAATGCATAAGCTTTAGAAAAGTAGAGGCAGAGAGACGGCTCTAGCACTGAGTGAGGATGGGTGTGAAGAATCCCTTAGCAAAAAGTTCTGGACCCTCCAAGACACACAAATGAGCCTGTCCAGGGGCTGAAGAAGCAGTGAGTAATCCTCTGCACCTCCACCCCAAATTGCCCAGAGAGTTGTTAACATTCTGTTTACTGGTAGGCTATGAGTCAGTGCTAGGTCTGAAGTTTTCTCCAATCCCCTGATTAAAATTAATCGTCTTCTCAGTACTCCCAAAGCTCTTTGTTTATGACTCATGCAGGCAGATTAACCATTTTAGGTTTTGCATTACTGTTATTTATGTTCTAGTCTTCCTTCTTCACTAGACTGCAAATTCCTCTAGGACAGGAATCTTGTTTTTCTTCAACTTCGTGTTATGCAAAGTACCTTACAAACAGCAAATGTGCAGTAAACATTGGTTAAATAAAACTGAACTTGAGTCCATAGGTGTATATGATTTTTTTTCCTCCCCTACCAAAAGGATATTTATGGATGACAAAGCCCAACTTTGCCAATTTTACTGTTGTCTAACAGAAGGAATGGTTACGATATATAAAAACATGGTGGGTAAACATTTTGAGATACTATCTTTTTCTCTTCCTATAACTTCCCACAAGTCTTTCTGGGTTTTGGTTTACAAAATGTCTAATGCAAGAAGGGATTTTAAAGCATAGATGGATTATTTTGCAATAAACTAGCACACAAAAAATAACCCCCACCAAATATCCTTATTAAAAGACCTCTGAGTTAACGGTGGGGGAGAAAGGGTAAGCTAAATAGAGAGGTCTATGTGTTCCCAAAGCAGAGGGAAACTATACACTGTAGTGCTGCTGGGAAGGCCACAAGACCCAAGAAAGAAATAGCTATGGGGCACACAAGACAGACAGCCCCATATGCAGTCTGGAAAAAAAAATTCCATGCCAGAATCATGGCTCAGAACAGCAGAGTATCCCTGGATCTCAAGGGAACCAGGCAGATGGGGATAACGAATGTTTCAGTGAAAATCAATGTGGACAAGTGACTGAAAAACAGATTGCTTCCCTCCCCCACCTGCATTTTCCACCCTTCCCTCTACCTGACCTGTGTGATATCCTGGACCTAAAGTTGTAATATGACCAAGGAAGAAATCCTAAAAGTTTAGGAGGTTATGGTTCCCATCGGTGGTGTAATGTGGGTTCTGTGTAAGAAACTAAGTCAAATTATAGAAAAGAAGCCACAATTTGTTACTTAGACAATTGTATTTATGGACTGAGATTCATACTTGTTTCAGAAATTCCACTGTTGAATCTTAATACCTCTAAACAAATATAAGGAATGAGGAGGTAGTTGAACCAACAGTTTACTTTGAAATGAAAAGAGAGAAATAATTCAACACCATTCACTAAGTTTCTCATCTCTCAACCTGAAACTCTAAAGTCAATAGAATTTAGCCCTAGATTATCAGTGTCAAAATATGTCCCCGTTTGGAGTTAGGTGAAAGTTTCTAAGATAAATAAAAATGAATTCTGGATACTACTATTTGCAAGTTCATGTTGACTCATGAGAGTGGTCTGTAGGAAACAGTTTCCAATTCAGTGGAAAGGGTGAGGCTGTTTATAATACAAGCCTGAAGTTCAGAGAGCGAGTCATGACATTGCTTTGTCAGGCAGTAGCTGTATCACTCCCTTCACGATGAGACAACATGATAAGGATATTTGGGGTTGACTTTTTTGGTATCACCTCTTGAAGACCCAAGAGAATCATATAATGAATATAGTAATAACAAATCCTCTCTATTCTCTTCAAGCATCCTAACTTATGCTATCCCCACATTTATTCATTGGTAGAGGTCCCTCCTCCTATCTTCTATTTCACTATTTCATAGAAAAAGTGTGACCAACAATTTTAGTCCCCACGTACACAATCAGAGAAATACTCTTTTGTCTCTGAGGCCCCTCCTCCTGCGCTCTCTCTGACCTCCTTAACTCCAATCTAAATTCTTTATCATGGCAAATGACGCTATTTCTTATAACTCTTCCTGCTTTATTTCCAAACCCAACCATCTCTTTTTACTGTGGGCAGCAGTTGTGTTGAGTAACATCCATTCCTTAATTATGTCATGTGTTTCCCACCTTTTCATATGCATCTTGCTTTGTCTGCAACTTCCTACCTCTATTCCTTAGCAGTCTTGCAACCCAGAAAGGCTAACTAAAACATCTCTTGTATGTATCCCTTACTTTCTCCTCTCCCACTCCAGCTAGAATTGTTCATTTTCTTTGTGTGCCCTACTGTACCACACAAATCATTCATTCATTTTTCTCATTGAACACTTATTAAATAACATTTATTATGTGCCAGACACTGTGCTAGGTGCTGTCATGCTGAGGGAGGAGATTCATGTTCTCAATGACAACGAAAACTAGTTATATGTGCAGTTTAGACATGAACTTAATTCCTTACTGTCCTTCTCACTCTATGATATTAAGGATCACTGAGACTGATACCGTGTTTGTATTTTACTTTTTTCATTGTTGGGTCGCCAGTACCATACATGGGGGCTAGGACCTAGTAGGCATTAAATAGATGTGTTGATTTCAAATTTCCCTTTTGCCATAAATAACAAAGTGGAGTACCTTGAGGGTTTCTTTTTTAAAAAGTTACATTTCTTTTTCTTTGCTTTAAATGTTATTATTTATTTATAAAGAGCTTGCAGAGGAGATGGTTTATATTAATACCAAAGGTAATAACTAACAGTTAATAAAGCAAAACTATGTACCAAGCCTTGTTCTGAGTACTTTATATATCTTACACCTGTCAAAAAAGTTACATTTTTAAATTTAAAAAAAAAAACAGACTAGGGTATACTATAAAATTTAAGCAATACAGAGATGAAAACTCAACAATTTCCTCACCATGGTAATCTCCCCACATTAACCGAGTTAACAATATTGTTTTACTCTCTTCTCTATCCCTCATACAAAGCTATACAAATATATATATATATGTATAAAATACATATATGGGTTTTATTTGCATATTTTATAAAAATGCATCACATATTTTCATGAGGGAAATCTATCTGCAGTATTTTTGTAATATCTTTGGGTAAGTTTTAAACTATAGACTCAATTTCTTAAATAAAGACAGGGATATTTAGGTTATCATTTTTAAATGAGTTTTGGTAGTTTGTGTCTTTTAAAATTTTTGACCATTTCACTTAGGTATTGAATTTATTAGCATAAAATTGTTCTTCATATTTTCACATAG
The DNA here is from genome assembly GCF_028021215.1 of Eschrichtius robustus. Taxonomy (NCBI): domain Eukaryota; kingdom Metazoa; phylum Chordata; class Mammalia; order Artiodactyla; family Eschrichtiidae; genus Eschrichtius; species Eschrichtius robustus. The sequence continues at coordinate 77,699,754 of NC_090836.1, read as the reverse complement.
CTCCCTATCCTATGTAAAGTTCGACTGTATTCCTCAAAAAATTAAAAACAGAATTACCATATGATCTAGCAATTCCACTTCTGGGTATATACCTAAAAGATTGAAAGTAGGGTCTTGAAGAGATACTTGTACACCCATGTTTAGAGCAGCATTATTCATGAAAACAACCTAAGTGTCCATCAATGGATGAATGGTTAAGGAAAATGTGGTATATGCATACAATGGAATATTACTCAGCCTTAAAAAGGAAGGAAATTCTGACCCATGCTACAACATGGATGAACATTGAGGACGTTATGCTAAGTGAAATAAGACAGTCACAAAAAGACAAATACTGTATGATTCTACTTATACGAGGTACTTAGAGCAGTCAAAATCATAAAGACAGAAAGTAGAATGGTAGTTACCGGAGGTTGGGGAGAGGGAAGAATGGGGAATTATTAATGGGTATAGGGTTTCATTTTTACAAGATGAACAAAGTTACAGGAATGGGTGGTGGTGATGGTTGCTCAACAATGTGAATGTATTTAATACCTGTACATTTAAAAATGTACGGTTAAAAATGGTTAAGATGGTAAATTTTATGTTACTTAAAAATGAACTATACACTTAAAAATGGCTAAAATAGTAAATTTTATGTTACGTGTATTTTATCAACATAAATTTTTTTTTTAAATTATCAACATCTGGGAGCCAGGAACTGTCTTTATTTTTAAGCTTTGTATTCACAAACCTAGAAAAATGTCTAGGACATTGTAGTATCTTGAAAAGCACTAGTAGTCACAAATAGTCAACCATCTTCAAGATACCAATAGACATTTTCTCTATCAAAAGCCAAATTAAAGTCCTAAATCAGAAAAGGTGGGGGTGGGGATGCAGCAGTAGAAATGAGCTGAGCAGGAGATGCTCATAATGATAGTGACCTGTACTCTTCCAGGTGACAGGTTTAAATTTTTAATTTACTCTTATTTATGTGGGAAATCCTATATAGTAACCAGGGGTAAATACTATTCTTTCTAGTAAGACAAGCAAACAGCAACATCAGGAGAACCCCTTTTAGGCCAAAAAATATACCGCACATCAAAGCCCGAAATATCAGAGAGTGTCTGGTGCCTGGAAATCAAACAGCACCCAAGTTATGATAGAGAGAAGTGTTCTCATAGTGGCAGGTGGCCCATGAAGGCAACCAAGGAGAATCCACACGCTGTGTTTATGGGCAAACATCAGAACTGAATAGACTTTTAAGGAGGAGAATACAGAAAAAAATTTTTTAAATCTACAACATAAAAAATACTGAAAATATAACACTCGATAATGCAGAAGAAAAACTATATATGTGTGTGCACATATATACATAGGTACATAAATATGTATGTATATGTGTATTTTCCCATATAAATATAGATACTTACTATGGAGAAATGAACCAATTTAAAAGATGATAGTTACTTATTGAGAGTTATTGTTCAACAGAGTTCTAAATATTTAATGTATATTGCCTCTTACAATTCACATAAAAATTATGATATCATTCCCATTTTACAAAAGGTTGGTAACATGCTCACAGCCATGTGGCTTTGTAAAAGGCAAAGCTGGGGTTCAAACTCAGGTAGCCTGATTCCAGAGTCTGAGCTCTTAGCAAAGTTGAAAACAATCGCCATATGCTCTCAATTAAGTTCTAAGATAATGAATTATAATAGAAGAGTTAAAATGAGATAATATAAAAGGAGTCAGTTGAAAAATATTAGCTGAAAAATTGGCAGACTCTAACAAAAATCTTAAAGTTTTGTGAGGTAAGGAAACGTTATAAGGACTTTTAAAGCAGCAGAATTAAAATTAGCATTCGAAAAAATAAAGCATAGCATCAAATTCTCAGAAATATGTGAAATATAGGAAAAACAAAACTTAAAAAGAAAAAAGTTCTGAGTCTATAAATAAAAGAAAACATGAAAACTATAAGAGAGAATTTGTTAGCTATGAAGTCTGGAAAATGAAGAATTCACACACAACACATAAATACATAACATCCACCTCCACACCAGCTGAACTAGATGTATACAACCAGACCTTGCACTGTGCCAGCGTAATTTCAATTCTCAAGCATAAAATTTTTGAGATACTCTGAGCATTTTGCAACAGAATTTGTTAGTAAATATTTTGCAGCAAAGGAATTTAAACTTATGAACAGTTGTGAACAGTTAAAATGGAAATCTAAACATGCATATTGAGTTTGTATCTTCACGTTCGCAGGACTCATTTTTATATAGATTTCTATATATGAATTTTCTATAGATTAAATATGTGCTAGGCACTATTCTAAAAACTTTCAATGTATTATTAATTTCTCACAAAAACCTCCATTGATGGATGAGGAAACTAAGAGTAGGAAGGTTAAATAACGTGTCAAAGATTATAGTTAGTAAGTGGTAAAGTCAGAATTCAAAAAGACCAGGTAGTGAGCATCTAAAGGCTGCCTTATGAACATTAAATTAAAATCAATACTTTTATTCTAGCCCTATTTGACAAATAGTAACAATACTTAATATAGGCAAAGGGTCTTGTTCCTTTCATAGCACTTTCACAGATTTTATCTCATTTAATACTCAGACTATTTTTCTGGATGGACTGTTGTTATCACTATTTTATAAATAAATAATTCGAGGCCCAGAGAAGTTTAAATGACTTTTCTAAGGAGAGGAAACAAGCCTAGGTCTTCTCATATCCCAAATATCATCCTATCCTTTATGCCACCAGTGTCCTTTGTCATAATTCGCCCAGAGCAGCCTAAATCAGATCAGCAAAACATGTGAGAAAAAGTATTCAAATTGATGCCAGGAGAGTATTGGGTTGACAATGATCTGATTGGTACAATTGACCTGCCACATTTTCAGGTCATTATATAGCCACCCAAGTTTTAGAAGTTGAATCTTGGGACCATGATCAGGAAATTCAATTTTGGGAACTTTTAAGAGTAGTCTTTTCTGTAAACTCCCTTCATTTGAACCATCTGTTTCCACCATGATCTGGACTGACACCAATGTATCAGTCATCTAGAACTTTTGTCCATGAGGTCCAAAAGCACAGGGAGAAATACTGTTTTGTAATGTGATGCCTCTAGTCAAGGGAGTTATTTTTTAGCCTCAAAGGTGTTGAGGAAGGGAGGAAGGAAGAAAGGAAGCAAAGAAGGAAGGAAGGCAGGAAAGAAGGAAAAAAAGGTGGGAAGGGAAGAAAGGAAAAATAAAAGGAAGAGAACCAATTTCCTACCCTGCTGTGACCACTGGGGAACTGAAGCTTTTAAAATATTTCTCCATGCCCTTCCTCTTGAGGGAAAAGCATACACACAAGGGAGATTTTAAATAGAAGCAGCTGAGTATTACCTTCAGTCCATCCCTGTAGGAACTCTTCCCTTATTCCAAAAGAACTCTCGCATTTTTCAGTTCAATATTGTTTTTCAATTCTATTTGAGAATTTGAAATGTTGGGGTTTGTTTCTCAATGAATTATTTTGTATGCTTATTTCCACTCTGAGGTCTGTGTTGGTCAGCCAACATTTGCACACTTTCAGTCTACTGAAGCTCTCTTGTGTACTTCATTCCTTGGTTTGCTTCAAGCCTGCTTTGTGCTGGCTGCTGAACATACAGAGTTGTATGTTATTAATTCCACAGCTTATTTTGAAACTTGCCCCTGAGACCATCTCTTCAACTGCCCTTCAGTGTGAGACACAAAGATTTTAATCTCTAATATTTCTCTATCAAAATGGTTTATATTACCATTGTATTTCTACTTTCCTTCCAGAACAATATCATCTATGAGTTTTTATTAGACTTGTGTGGCCAAAGGAATCTGGGCCAGAGTAATTAAATGAAGCAAATGAAACATTTTATCGACAGCAATATGTTATTGAGTGAAGGGGAGCATTTTAGAAGTAAAGATTTTTTTCCCCCACAAGTAACACATTGCCATCTGTTCTTATTTCACACAAATCAGTACTGAGGGAGCAACATGAAAGAGGAAACTGGGTCAACATTTACATTTCAAGTCAGGTTAGATCTTGCTTTGTCAATTTCTTTGGACTGGAAATCTAAAGGTTAAAAGACTATTGCAGGCATGGGGTAAGCCAGCCAAAAAATGGATCCTTCTAGGTAGCCCCATGAAACTGTGAGACCCAAATAGAGAAAAAAAATAATAGGGAAGGAGTAATGTTTTGTGGGATCTGAGTCTGCCCTTAAATTTATGAGACCAAAAGGATAATAAAATTCACTTGAACTTGTCATTGTTAAATCTCTGTGTTCAGCCCTTATTTTCTAACTGTACTTGGTCCAAATACGTGCCTCTAGGTTAGGTAGTGGCCTGCGAGGTTATCCATCTGACTGGTGGCCTAGAAACATTGAGTTCTTAAAAAGAGAAATCTCAAAGCACATGTAATGCCTGAAATACACTGTCTCTACATTTCTTTACTCTCAAGATGACTAAAATTTCACAAAATCATGAGACTGAATTGTGGAGTTTGTGGTCAAGGGAGACCAAAAAAAATAGGAAACTTCATCTATCCTACAAGAATATCTTAGAAGATTCTGAGGCAGGACAAGTTCTTCCTGCTGACTCAGCTGTGTGTGTGTGTGCATGCACAAGCATGCCTGTACACATGTGTTTTGGGAGTGACACTAAGCTTGAATCTCTTTCCTTATTGCTCATTCATTCTTGGGCTTAATGGATACCTAAGCATTATCAAAAATCTCCTTCATTCTATGAATTTCATTTTTACATGTTAAAAATGATTTGGTGTTGATAACATACTTTTTGTTTCATTTTGTTTTTCAAATCCTCTTCTTTATGGCCCAAACCTGTTTAAATGCTTTGCTTAACACTCACATGAGGATGTTTGGGGTGGATGTGAGTGAACAGACAATATATAGTTTATTTCATTCACATCCCTGCTAAAATTCTTCAATGTCTTCTCATTGTCCTTTGGGTTAAATACAAGTACTTTATCTTGATGTAAACTATATGTTCAGTCTCTTAAGACTTTCCCCATTTTAGGGTTTTCTTCCACATTTATTACTTGCAATCATGTATTCTTCAGTTAAGTGTTGTGTTCTCAAAACGTCTATTAGGCCAGTTTTTAAATATTTTTGCTGATATTTTTTCTAAAAATTACTTATAAAGGGTTACTAAAATCTCCAACTATCATGCTCCATATATTTTGAAGCTCTTTTATTAGGTGCATACACATTTAGGTTTTTTGTAACTTCTAGACCATTACTCTTTTATCATTACGAAATATCCCTTTTTATCTCTGGCAATATTCCTTGCCATATTTTTTGTCCAATATTAATTTAGTTACACTAGCTTTCTTGTGCTTATTGTTGTTATCATTTCCATTTCAACTTACATGTATGTTATATTTCAAATGTGTCTCTGGTAAGCAGCACATAGTTGGGTTTGGTTCTTCTATCCAATTTTATCCAGTCATTATATAATTGCATCTCTGACCATTTCTCCTACGCAAAGTGAACGAGCAGATACTCTGCGCATTGGGAGGATTCCCCTTCACTACCGTCCGCCAGGGACCCCCGAGAGGGGCTGTAGTGCTGCAGCTGTCCACTCCTGGGTAGTGCCTGCATAATGTACCAGACCATCTGTAAACCAGATTCGAGACTTCTCTTCCTCTGCCAACTGATTACGTGAGGCCATAGTTGCAGGCTGAGAAACAGAAGGTAGTGAAGCAGGAGTGGGGACCATGGGCATTTGGGCCACACCTTCATATAACTTATTGTGCCTTCAGGGCCTGCTCAGGCCACTTCCATTTGATGGTGGAGCATTGCCATGCACACCCAACTTTATAGTTTGGTGGGTCAGATAATAACCAGTTCATGATGGCAGCTCAGGCTGCACGGTAACTTGGTGGCACATGGTTAAGCATTTGGTCTCCACTAAGGCACAGCAGTAGGCCAAGACTATTTCTTAAGAAGAAAGTAGTTATCTGCAGATGATGGCAGGGCCTTGCTCCAAAATTCTAAAGGCCTGCGTGGTGTGATTCATGTGTAGGGGCCTACCACAGGGTCTAACCACCATCCCTGCCTGCCACTGCCACTGCAAGCATCATTGGATCTGTTGGATCACACGGCCCAAGTGGCAGAGCATCCTGCACAGCAACATGAACCTGGTGCAGAGGCTTCTCTTCTTCTGGGCCCCACACAAACCCAGCAGCTTTTTGGGTCACTTGGTAAATAGGCTGAAGTAACGCACCTAAATGGCGAATGTGTTGGCTCTAAAATCCAAAGAGGCTCACTAGGCATTGTGCCTCTTTCTGGGTTGTAGGAGGGGCCAGACACAATATCTTGTCCTTCACCTCAGAAGGAATATCAACATGCCCCCCACCATGGACCACTAGAAATTACACTGCAGTAGAAGCCCCTGAATTTTAGTCAGATGCATTTCTCCTCTCTGACACACAAATGCCTTCCCAACAAATCTAGAGTAGCTGTTAGTTCTTGCTCACTAGGTCCAGTTAGCATAGTGCCATCAATGTACTGGACCAGTGTTATATCTTGTGGAAGGGAAAGGTGATCAAGATCCCTGCAAAGTAGATTATGATGTATGACTGGATAGTTGATACACCCCTGAGGTAGGACAGTGAAGGTATATTACTGGCCTTGCCAGCTGAAAGCAAACTGCTTCTGGTGGGCTTTATGGACAGGATATATTTCTCTTCTGGAAACACCCTCACAGACACACCTAGAAATAATGTCTAATCTAAACATCCCATGGTCAGTCAAGTTAATACATAAAATTAACCGTCACAACAGGTTCTAGAGAGTAGGACACGGACATCTTTAGATGAGGGTAGCTGTCACAATGGGATTGACATATAACCTATATATGGCTTTGCCTTGCTTGCTTACAACACTTCACACAGCACAACTATCCAAGGCCTCAGAATATCTTAGCCATTGACGTGGGATTCTTTCCAACATCGTTTCAAATTAAGGTAGCCACCTTACAGCCAAAGAATTGTGAGAGTGGGCATATAAACACTGGATCCATTCATCCTACCACACGTTGCACTATCCAGAAGCAGAAGCTACTGGCTTGATAGAGTGATGAAATGACCCCTGAAGGAGCAGCTGAAGCTTCGTTTTGGAGACGAGGTAGTACAGAGATGGAGCTCTATCCTTCAGAGAGCAGTACACATCTTAACCAACACTGTATTGCTGTGTCACCAACAGACAGAATATAAGGGTCTGGGGGCAAGGGAGTGCCAACGTTCACTTTCACTTCTGTTACTCTAAGTTCTGTGGGTCTAGAACTTTTGGATCACAAAGAAAATAGGATTCCACCAGGTGACACAGAAAGGGTCACAGTAAATAAAAATTTTGGACTATTACCTGATTACTTCAGGATCTTTGTGCCAGCAGACCAGGAAGCAAAGAAAATAGCTGCTGCATTGGCATAGGTAATTGACCATGATCATGATGCAGAAATGGAAGCGTTCTTCATAAAGAGGGCAAAGACAAGTATCTATAGCACTTAGCTGATACACTGGTGGGTTCATGGTATTCCCTGGGCCAGTAACAATTTGAAATGTATAAGCACATCAACCATGGTGTTTTGGGGTGCAGTAAGTAGGAAGTCAGGACTCTCAGGGATGAGGATATGAGTAAACTCAATAGGCAAGATATCCAGACCAACAGAAGTCCTAGATGAGGAGGAGGGCAATCTAGAATGGGTGATAAAGGAGGGATATAATGAGTAGTATCCGTTATGGCCTAAGGATCAACTGTAGCAGTACAGTTTGGAATTTGTCCCAGTAAGTCTTCTCTTGAAAAACTTCCTAGAATTGTGACCAAAAAATAGCTCAAAGAAGCTGAGCCTGGATGGAGAGAACTTACTGTGAAAAGCAGTAAATCTGAGTGGTGGAAGTGGTGAACTAGAATTGATGCTGTTGGTGCCCCATTCTGATCCCCCATTAACAGCCTGTACACTATTCCCTATTGTTGAATTGATTGATGACAACTCACAGCTCTCCCCTTTGCTACAGATTTGCCTTCAGCCAAATGAAGATACCTTGTCCAGGAGGCACTGCTGCCCACTTCTACATCCCTGAATTCAGAGCTTGGCCTATGACTGACTGGCATGGAATACAAAAAATTGACCCCCTTCTCTCAAAGTGGGAACAATTCTGTAGTGCAATCTTTTTCCAAAACTTGCCCCTGTGATCAGACTGAAACTAGTCTCCATCTGAGACTGTATCCTTGCTTTGTTTTCCCCCTGCTCTATGCTGCTTCTATCACCTTTCTCCTGAGAGAGGTTCCCAATAAATTAACTGAATAAAAATCCATGTATTAGCTTCTGCTTCTAGGGAACCTGAACTAAGACATTCAATATCAGATTATCAAATAATAGGTATATGTTTATATTTAACATACATGTACGTTAAGCAAGATATGTTTATATATCTTGTATTTCCCACTTACCAATCCTGGCAGGCAAGCTATGTTCTTCCTTATCTTTGTAGTCTTTTTATAACCCCTTGCATTATACGATGAACACAGTAGGCCTTCAATAAACACTTCTGGATATAAAGACAGAAACAAGCTAACCATGTGATGATCTTCTCTCAGCAAAGTACCCAATTATGACAGTTCTGAGCTATATTCCTTCTAAATAAATTTTAAATGTATTTTATAATGGAAAGTTGGCTAATAAAAGACAAGCTCAAAGATATAACACTAAACTGTCATGGTCTCAATTTCTCACCGAACAGCATCATTTTTATTGTTGTTTCCAAAATGAGATCATTTTTCTCTTCCTCTTTCATATTAACTAGATTTGTTCAAAGATCTGATGTTAATGTCATCAGTCTGGCCTATTGCATGAGTTCTGCTAACTGAGTTTTAAAATATAGCCATTAGCATGCCATGGAGGAAGATTTGATCTCATCATGCTATAAATCACTTGTTTTTCTGAGAAGACTGGAAATATGACAGGCAGCTATGCTTTATCAATGTGTTCATTTATACATTATATCTTTCCCACTACAAAGTTTGCAGAAGGGAAGTGAGATAATGTGATTAGGTAGCCAAGCATATTCAATGTTCTGAAAACTAGGTCATTTTTGAGATTAAGTGATGGATTAAAAGGATTTAGAAAGGTGGTAAATTTTTGATTTGCATATTTCTCTAAAGAGTCTTGACTCTTGTCAACTCTCCCTCCCACCTTTTACAGAGCAGCAAGCCAAAGCACTACATCTAGCAGTTTAGTAGTTGCAAATTACTCTTGCCTGGTTTTTGTTTTTTTTTTTTGACCTTGAGCAAATTATCAGTATTTCCACACTAGATTTATTTTCCATAATCCATCAACTGCATTGCTTTGGGGGCACTGGAAATGAGACAGGAGAGTGCTAATGTGACAGATGAGGACTGGAATAATTAAATAGTGCTCAGCATAAGGCTACTATACATCTCTTTGACCAAGCATCTTTTGAAAATGCCTAAAATGCCAATTAAATAAAGACGGCTTAGTGGTGAGCATTGTTCAATGCCACTCTTCCTTTTGGCATTTTTGGCCTTATCAATGGCCAAAAAGATAAATTAATAGCCTGCTACCAGATGGGTGAACATAATTTATTCTATCTGGTTCTGTAGTTCACCAACTAGTGTTTTATTGTATGAACAGTATATATTATATACATGCAAAGATTTGAGAACTGAATCATTTTAAGAATTTGAAATATGCAAAAAGTTGAAATAAATATTCTTCTACTCACTTATTCATTCATTCATTTATTCAATAAACCATCTCATGTTTAGTGAAGAGAGGCACATAGATGATTATAATAGAATGAGTACATGTAATAATAGATATAAGCTTATGATGCACACAAGGGAGCATAAAGAAAGGACACCTAGCCCAAGGGGCTGATATCAGGAAAGTCTCTCTGGCAGAGATGATGCCAGCAGCTATATCTTGGTGAATAAATTAGAGTCAGCCAGGCAAAGGGTAAAATGAAGAATAGCCTGGGTAGGCTGAGATATGGTGAGATAGATCAAGAAAATGGACTTTAAGAAGAGAGAAAAACACAAGTGAAACTGGTGGGACAGGCCTAGACGAAGACTTTTAGAAAGAAATTAAAAATAAAATGCTATTTTTAAAAATGACACAAGATATGCATGCATGCTGAGATTAAAATAGCTTCTTTCTAGATTTTCTGATGGCAAAATTCTGGATATATTTACCCAAACTCATCTTTTATCATTTGGGGGATGTGGAATGGGATGGGGTAGGCTTGATTTATTTTTCTGGGACCCTAATTCCTAGGGGAATAATACAGCAAATCAGCAGGGTAGAAGGCAGCTAGCACGATGTGGATGTGAAGTGAGTCCAAGGGTTTGGCAAGTCCACACCATGAATCTATTCTGGTTAATAGGCCAAGGATTTTGACCTTTATGGATGACAGGAGGAAGTCAATGAAAATTTAGAAATTATAAGCAGAAAAGAGATATGAGACATTGATGATATAAAGTCCTGATATACTACTCATTTAATGTTTTTTGAGTTCTATGTAATAGTTACGAGAGATTAGGTGAGGACAGAATAAATCTAAATCAGTTCCATAATCTTGTGTCTTAACACAAGCAGAGGTTTCTATTTTTATTATTTTGAACATAATTCTTTTTTTTTCTCTAATGAAGTAGGTTTTTATTAATACAAAGATGTCAAAAGGCAGTTTCCTATTGATGGTCAATAAAAATGAATAAATCAAGAAATATTTATTCAGAGTCTACAATGTGCCTGGTACTGTGCTTTCTTCTGGGTAAATGCCAGTGAATATATCATGAAACATCTGTTATAAAGAACTTAATGCAAATATTTTATAAGATAAAACTAAAGCCTGAACCCATGTGGTTTGATTATTTCACTAAATAATTGCTTGATCTTACATTAAAGGACAATTTCATAATGTTTTTTAAAATCCTATCTAAGCAATTATAAATTTGATAATATTCAAAAGTATTATTTGTACTTATAATTTAAAAATTTGAAACACCTATAGCTACCTGAAAACAGACAAACTGTAAATATGGCTTTTAGTTGATTTTTGAGGACTATCAATCAACATCAACCACTTCACCTGAAAAAAGAAAAATTGCATAATTGACCAGACAAATTAGTTTTTCATATAAATTGTGGCTGAGGGAGGAGAGTGAAATATCTCAGGGACATTTCTTATGTTGAAACATCAGTACTTAATTACAAAGCCAGATGAAATCAATCACATGACCCTATTAAATCTATAAACTTTACCATTTACAATTAGAAACTATATGCATAATTATTAAATACATATTTTAAATTACAAAAGGCATACATTCTAGCTGTAAAAAGTCAAACAGTATTGGAGTGTATAATTTGAAAAGTGAAATTCCTCATTTTCCTTCCTCTCCTTCCGAAGTCCCACATGGGATATGACCACTGTTTCCTGCTTAGAGTGATTCTTCCTGTTTTTATTCTCTACATTTGCAAATAAATGCAGTTGCAAAATTTTAAGTACATGAGATCATGCTATGCATTCTTTTCTGTATCTTGCTTTGATTCACACAACATGTACTTGAAAAACTTTTCATGTCAGTACTAATAGACGTTCCTTTTCCCTTATAATGATTGCAAAGTATTTAAGTCTTTATGATTGCAAGGCATTTACTCATACAGATACATGATAACTTTTTAAATATTTTCTCTTTTGATAAGTTTTTATCTAACAGCTTTTTATAAATTACAAACAATGTTGTAATGATCATCTTTACATGTATTATATCAGAAGTGCAAACAGTTCGCTAGGATAAAATTGTTGGAGTAAAACCCATACATCCTTTTAATGTTTTAAACGTTGTTAAATTGAAAAAAATATTTCTTCCAATATATGACGTCACTTTTCATTTCCCCACAACATTGCCAAGACTGAGTTTTACAAATCTTAAAAATTTTACCTAATCTTATGAAAGAAATATAGTACTGCCCATATGCTATTTGAAAGAATTGCCCATGTGCTATTTTCTTAACTTTCTAGTTAACATTTCTATGTTATTCATTGAAATCAGGTGAGCAAAGGCAGGGCAAATGGCAATTAAAAATATTTTGCTAACACTTCTGCCTCTAATATTAGATATACTTACAGACAAAGACTCCACTACTACACAGAGATCTATGCCTTCTTCCAAATTATAACACATAGAATATGCTAAAAAATAACTATATACCCACATATTTGTTTTGTACTAAAATTTAACTTGAAAAGGAATATTTTATTGTTCTAAAAAGTCCTTATTTTGCATAGAAAATCATCATCACGCTGTGAATTTATGTACAGCTTCTTGATTAATCAAGTCTTACAAGAAAAGTTTGCTGATTCAGATGGGAATAGGAGTAGAGATACAGATTTGCCTCCTCTGGAAAGAGCTGTTACTATGAATGCTACTTCTATACATGCTGTTGAGTAATATAAAAGTTACACTTTATTCTACAAGTGGGTTTTTACTTAAAACAATAAACCAGCCTTAACAATATTTTATTGTATTTGGAAACAAAAACCAATGTAAAAAAGAAGATCACTTAAGCTCCATGATTTTACCTCCTTGTTAAATCTATCATATTCTGTATAACTGCATGCTAATGTCCACAGAAAGTTAGAGAAGCAAAGTCATGTAGAAGACAAAGTCATGTAGATATTACCATCATAAAATATAATAATTTGTTAACCTGAGGGAGTTACCTAAATCTGCCCTGGAATAAAATGGTAAAATAATATTAATCATGATCCTGATCATCATCAGCCCATGACTGAAGCAGGAGGCCAAAATCTAACAGATACTTTAGGCCAGTATAATTGGAATTCTGAACTTCTAAATGACACATGGTACAAGGTAATTATAGATTTATATAAAAGAGTTTTACCATTTATGATTATTTTTCCTATTCCTTAAGTTTCCCATTTTTTTTCATTACTGGGTTGTACATGAGCAAGCTAATGTAGCTAAAACTACATTTAAAATATAAGAATTTGAAAGACAATTATACATATGAAAATTCATTAACAAGAGTTTCATGAAAGATACAAGTATTCTTAGTAGAAGGAGGCCATATGTTTCCTTTACAACAGGAAAGATGGTTTATACTAATCATGACTCATAAAGTCAAATAATGATTCTCAATGATTGTTGTAGTTAGCTATTTGGTGCTATTCGAATAGCCACAGTCAAAATACTAACTTACTGTAGAAATGGGGAACACATACTATTCATTCAAAAACTTTTATTCAACATCAATTTGTCAATGTATTGACTTCCTTTTTTTTTAGAAATTCACGTTCTTTTTATTTATTTATTTATTTATTTATTTATGACTGTGTTGAGTCTTCGTTTCTGTGCGAGGGCTTTCTCTAGTTGCGGCAAGTGGGGACCACTCTTCATCGCGGTGCACGGGCCTCTCACCATCGCGGCCTCTCTTGTTGCGGAGCACAGGCTCCAGACACGCAGGCTCAGTAATTGTGGCTCACGGGCCCAGTTGCTCCGTGGCATGTGGGATCTTCCCAGACCAGGGCTCGAACCCGTGTCCCCTGCATTGGCAGGCAGATTCTCAACCACTGCGCCACCAGGGAAGCCCTTGACTTCCTTTTTTTATATTGAAAGTTATTTTAAATAATTTGCTCTTGGATTAAACTATTCAAAATTTCCAAATCTGAAGTTTCCCTTCAATGACCTTCACGGGTTTAATAACCCTCCTTTGCAGGCTTTCCACCATGACCTTATTTTTACAAACATTTTACTGCTAAGTAGAATCCTCATTATCTGCATCTTCATTAATCTCTCCTTGCCCCCAAAGAGACCCCAAGTGCAATCTGGTTCTCTTCTAGGACTCTTCACAATTTTCACAGATTGTTTCTACCTCTTCTCAAATCCTCCGTCATATTCACCATTCTCTTTGCCTAATAACCAGCTGCCGTAGAGACTAACTGTTGTGCCTCTTGCTTGTAGAGCGCTCTAATCTTATTTTAAGGAACAATTCTCAAATGTTGATTACTCTATAGGGATGGGTGAGTGGGAGGTACAAACTATTGGGTGTAAGATAGGTTACAAGGGTGTATTGTACGACATGGGGAATATAGCCAATATTTTGTAATAACTGTAATTGGAGTGTAACCTTTAAAATTGTATAAAAAGTTAAAAATAGGTGAAGGGGATTAAGGGGTATAAACTTTCTCTTATAAAATGAATGTCATGAAGATGTAATATACAGCATAAAAAATATAGTCAATAACACTGTACTAACTTTGTATGGTGACAGATGGTTACCAGACTTATCGTGGTGATTATTTTGTAATGTATTTAAATGTCAAATCACTATGTTGTAATTCTAGTTATTACTTTAAAATGTATATCTCAGAAATAACTAAATTTCCTTGTCAATTGCATTATTATGAACTTTCATCAGATCTTTAACTGTGGTCATTTTTAAGTCTTTTGTCATTTACAGACAGTTCTGGGTGTACTCTGATGCTTTTGCAAATATGTTCCTATAAAAGGGTTTCATCTTCAAGGAATTCATGGAAAAGACTCTGACAAGTACAGGTTTCTGGTAACTGACTGTACTGCTGAACTGAATGAATAAGCATTTTCAGAACTCTAATGAAAAACTGATGAACTCATAAAAGTGCTAACAAAAGATCAAGATGAAAAAAAAAATTAATTACATGGGACTGAGTGAACTGGTGAGGATGATTATAATTTTTGTGACTTTCTGTTTGAATTAAAAAAAAAAATCCCACAAGGACTCAGAGGCAAAGAATATACAAATCAATTTTCACTGCAAAGTAAAGGAGCTGTTACAGTGGAGGATTACTGGACTGAATGTCAATATTATGACATAGCATGAGTGTGTTTCGTGTTTGGTAGTTGCAATCATTGTTGCTTTTGTTGTGGTCATCCATTTACAATGCTTGGTGTCAGTCTATTTATCTCTTGTAAAAATAAAATACAGTGTGTGTGTGTAAAAAAAAAAAAAAAGAAGTTCAGTTATACTGGTGAGCAAAACTAATCAGTTTTGTTGATTGATATAAACATTGTGGTATTTATGAGAACTTGTTGCCATTTTGCTTCCTTCTTCACATGAGGCTACTGGTCAATAAAATAACGATAATTTATCAGCAAAAAAAAAAAAACAAAACAAAACACTATGTTGTACACCTGAAACTAACATAATATTGTACATCAACTATACTTCAATTAAAAAAGGCAATGGGTTTAATATTTAAAAATAAATTAATTCATTTAAAAAAATGTTGATTACTCTAGAGAGTTTTCCGTTCTAAGATCTGAAATATACTCTAGTTAGTAAGACAGTAGCTATAAAACAAATGTTTTGAAAAATAAAAACTGTGGTACACATTGAGTGGTGATTGAGAAGCCTAAAATGTTTTCATTAAAAAAACATGATTACTGCCATATTGAGAAAGATGAGTTGATTTTATTTTTTCTTCTGTTTTAGGCCTTCATGTTTTCTATATAATTGGTTATTGTTAAGAATTTAACGAGTTCTGAATTCAGATAATTTCTACTCTGCCACTTACTACTTTGGGCAAATTGTCTAATGTTTCTAATCTGTTTTTCATTTGTTACATCAGAATGATAATACTTTTATGGTTTTGGAGAGGAAAACTTTGAGCACCATCCGTGGTACAGAATAACAGTCATTCAGTAGCAGCTACTATTATAGTACCTGGACCAAGAACTAAGTACCAACAGCCCCAGGCTACTGAGCAGTTTCCTCAGAGTCCACGGAGGAAAGAATCCAATTTCTGATGTAAAGGAGAATATGTTTTTAACAGTTTGTACTACAAAAATTCTTGCAGTAGCAACTCTTTACAGATACACCCTAAGAAATGTAAAAGATGTATAGAGAATATTATTTATTTTAGCTTTATTTCCATAGTAGCACTTGCTTGTTGAGATGTCTATACTATTTTAGTCAAATGAGAAATTTCAGTTTGATATCAGATTCTCATGACATAGTAATTATAATAAATTTGGAAATAGGAGAGAGAGTTCAAAATATCCACACAGAAAATGTGATTTAAAAGGACTCATATATCTTCTCACTAAATTACCAAAATGAAAAAAATAAAATGTAGTTGGGATAATAATTTTTATGAAGTAAAATTAGAAATTTACATGGAAGTATTTCTAATTTGTCTGAAATTTTCTTATTCTTTCAAGGCAATCTTACAGTGCTAGAGTAATATGTTCTTGCATCTTTATTAACATAATTGCACTTATCACATATTGCTTTTTTTCAAATTTATTATTTTGAACTGCCAGTTATTTCTGGCTATTTGCTCTTTTCCAGCACATTTAACATTGAGTCAAAATGGTGTCATTTCACATGCAAGCTCCAACACCATTTCAGGCCCTTTGACCCTTCTTCAAATAGCTACTTCCCTGGTGTGCAGAGGTGGTGGCAGAGATGGCAGCAAATGACAAGGTGCTGAAAATTCTGTTGCATGAATTAGCTCTTCAGCTGTCAAGGTCTTTATATGAGACTGCTAAAGCTAGTATGATTTAAATATGTTGAAAACATTTTATAAACAAAAATCAAAAAGAAGTTGATTCTTCCAGTAGGCTGACACCAGCCCTGGTTCCCCCTGGATACTGCAGGTAGCTACCCTGGGATTTAGTCCCACCAGTGGGCTAGAATCAGCCTTGCCCCCACCCCCTGCTGCACAGCCAGTACACCAGGACCTGGCTCCCTCCACCAGTGGGCTGGCAGTCACTGCACATGACAGGGCCTGGCAGCCAACTGGTCTGGGGGCCAGCCTGGCATACCAGTGCACCCACAGTACTCAGCCCCACCACAACAGAACCCCAAGCAACCCATGTAGGGGACTCCTAGAGCATACAGGTCTGGGGTCCAAAGGGGAGTGTTCTGCTAGGCCCCATAGGATGTCTTCTACATAAGGCTACTTCTCCAAGTTTGGGGAATGTAACTAACCAACCTACCTAATACACATAAACACAGAGAATTAGCAAAATGAGGGGACAGAGGAATATGTTCCAAATGAAAAAACAAGATAAATCCCCAGAAGAAGAGCTAAGTGAAGGGGAAATAAGCAACCTACTGATAAATAGTTCAAGGTAGTGATCTTAAAGATGCTCAACAAACTCAGGAGAAGAATATAGAAACCAATGAGAAGTTTAATAAAGAGTTAGAAAACATAAAGAAGAACCAAACAGAGCTGAAGAATACAATAACTGAAATAAAAACACACTACAAAGAATCAACAGTTGATTGGATGATACAGAGGAATAGATCAACAAACTGGAAGACAGAGTAGTAGAAATCACTGAAGCTGAACAGGAAAAAAAATAGGATAGTTTAAGAGACCTCTGGGACAACATCAAGAATACTAACATTCACATTATAGGGGGTCCCAGAAGTAGAAGACAGAGTAAAAGGAGCAGAGAACTTATTTGAAAAATGATAGCTGAAACTTCCCTACCCTGGGAAAGGAAACAGACATCTAGGTTCAGGAAGCACAGAGAGTCCTAAACAAGATGAACCCAGAGGTCCACACCAAGACATATTATAATTAAAATGGCAAATTAAAGGTAGAGAGAGTCTTAAAAGCAGCAAGTGAAAAGCAACTAGTTACATACAAGGGAACTCCCATAAGGCAATCAGCTGACTTTTCAGCAGAAACTTTATAGAACAGAAGTGGGGTGGCATGATATATTCAAAATGATAAAAGGAAAGAAACCCTACATCCAATAATACTCTAACCAGCAAGGCTATCATTCATATTTGAAGGAGAGATAAAGGGTTTTACAAAGCAAAACCCAGAAGAGTTCAGCACCACTGAATCGGCTTTACCAGAAATATTAAAAGGATATCTCTAAGTGGAAACGACTATAAAAATATGAAAATTACAAAAGGAAATATCTCATTGGTAAAGGCAAACATGCAGTGAAGGTAGTAGAACAACCACTTATAAAGCTGGTAGGAAGGTTAAAAGACAAAATCATCTATATCCACAAAACAAAGGATGTAAAATATAATATCAAAAACATTGAACATGGCGGGGGTAAAAATGTAGGGTTGTTAGAATGCTTTCAAACTTAAAAGATCATCAACTTAAAATGATCATATATGGAGAGAGACATATATATATATATATATATATATATATATATAGACATATATATATTCATGATGTTATATATGAACCTCACTGTAACCACAAACCAAAAACCTATAATAGATACACACATACAAAAGAGAAAGGAATACAAGCATAACACTTAAGATAGTCATCAAATTACAAGGAAAGAGAGAAAAAAGAAGAAAAACGGAACAAAAAATAGCTACCAATAAAGCTTAAAAAGAATGAACAAAATGGCAATAAGTTCATACCTATCAATAATTTAAATGTAAATGGACTAAATGCTCCAATCAAAAGACACAGAGTGGCTGAATGGATTAAAAACAACAACAACAAGACCCATATATATGCTGCCTACAAGAGAATCACTTCAGATCTAAAGACACACGCAGACTGAAAGTGAGGGGATGGAAAAAGATATTCCATGCAAATGGAAACAAAAAGAAAGCTAAGGGAGTAATACTTATATCAGACAAAATAGACTTTAAAACAAAGACTGTGACAAGAGAAAAAGAATGGCATTACATAATGATCAAAGGATGAATTTGAGAAGAAGATATAGCAATTCTAAATATATATGTACCCAACATAGGAGCACCTAAGTACAAAAAGAAAATATTAACAAACATAAAGCGAGAAATTGCCAGTAACACAATAATAGCAGAGAACGTTAACACCCCACTTACATCTATTGACAGATTATCCAGACAGAAAATCAATAAGGAAACACTAGCTATAAATGACATATTGGACCAGATGGACTTAATGGATACATGTAAAACATTCCATCCATAAGCAGGAGAACACACATTCTTTTCGAGTGCATATGAAACATTCTCCAGAACAGATCACATTCTAGGCCACAAGACAAGTCTCCATAAATTTAAAAACACTGAAATCATACCAAAAATCTTTTCTGACCACAAAGGTATGAGACTAAATCAACTACAAGAAAAAGAAAGTGCAAAAATCACAAACACATGGATGCTAAACCATATGCCACTAAACAACCAATGGGTCACTGAAGAAATCAAAGAGGAAATAAAAAATACCTGGAGATAAATGAAAAGGAAAATACAATATTCCAAAATCTATGGGATGCAGCAAAGTCAGTTTAAGAGCAATGTTTATAGAGATACAGGCCTACCTCAGGAAATAAGAAAAATCTTAAAAAAAAAAAACAAAACCAATCTAACCTTACACCTAAAAGAACTAAAACAAGAAGAACAATCAAAACTGACAGTTAGTAGAAGAAAATAAATAATAAAGATCAAAGCAGAAATAAATGAAATAGAGAGTAAAACTATAGTAGAAAAGATTGATGAAACTAAGAGCTGTTTTTTTGAAAAGATAATACAAATTAATAAACCTTTAGCCAAGAATAAAAAAGAGAGGGCCCACATAAAATCAGAAAAAAAACAGAAGTTACAACTGACACCAGAGAAATACAAAGGATCATAAGGGATTACTATGAACAACTATATGCCAATAAAATGGACAACCTAGAAGAAATGGATCAACTCCTAGAAAAGTACAATCTCCCAAAACTGAATTAGGAAGAAATAGAAATATACGAACAGACCAATTACCAGCAATGAAACTGAATTAGTAATCAAAAAACTCCCAACAAACAAAAGTCCATAACCAGACAGCATCACTGGTGAATTCTACCAAACTTTTAAAGAAGAGTTAACACCTATACTTCTCAAACTATTCCAAACATTTGTGTAGCAAGGGATGCCTTCTTTCTACAAGGCCAGCATCATCTTTATACCAAAACCAAACCAAGCCACTACAAAAAAGAAAATTACAGGCTAATATCACTGATGAGCATAGATGCAAAATGTTCAACAAAATATTAGTAAAGTGAATTCTACAATACCTTAAAAGGATCATATATCATGATCAAGTGGGATGTATCCCAGTGATGCAAGCATGGTTTGATATCCACAACTCAATCAATGTGATACACTATATTGACAAATTGAATAATAAGAACCATATTATCATCTCAATAGATGCAAAAAAGCTTTTGACAAAATTCAACATCCATTTATTATAAAAACTCTCAACAAAGTGGATATAGAGGCAACATTCCTCAACATAATAAAAGCCATATATGACAAACCTACAACCAACATCATACTCAACTGTGAAAAGCTGAAGGCATATTTTCTAAAATCAGGAATAAGACAAGGATGCCCACACTGACCACTTTTATTCAACACAGCATTGGAAGTCCTGGCCACAGTAATAAGTCAAGAAAAAGAAATAAAAGGAATTCAAACTAGAAAGGAAGAAGAACTGTCACTGTTTGTAGATTACACGATACTATATATAGAAAATCTTAAAGATGACACAAAAAAACTATTAAAACTCATCAAGGAATTCAGTAAAGTTGCAGAATACAAATTTAACATATATAAATCTGTTGCATTTCTACACATAACAACGAACCATCAGAAAGAGAAATTAAGAAAACAATCCCACTTGCAACTGCATCAAAAAGAGTAAAATACCTAGGAATAAATCTAACCAAGGGGTAAAAGATGTGTGCTTGGAAAAGTATAAGACATCGATGAAAGAAACTGAACATGACACAAATGGAAAGCTATACTGTGGGAGAATTAATTTTGCTAAAATGACCATACTACCCAAGCAATCTACAGATTCAGTGCAATCCCTATTAAAATACTAATGCCTTTTTTCACAGAACTAGAACAAATCATTCTAAAATCTGTATGGAAACACAAAAGACCCCAAATAGCCAAAACAATGTTGAGAAAGAACAAAGCTGGAGTTAGCCAAAACAATGCTGAGAAAGAACAAGGCTGGAGTTATCATGCTCCCTGATTTCAAACTATACTACAAAGCTACAGCAATCAAAACAGTATGGGACTGGCACAAAAACAGACATGTAAGTCAATGGCACAGAAGAGAGAACCCACAAATGAACCCACATTTATATGTTCAATTAATGTACAACAAAGGAGGCAAGAATACACAATGAGGAAAAGACAGTTTCTTAAATAAATAGTGTTGGAAAAACTGGACAGCTATACTCACAAAAGAATCAAATTGGACTACTTTCCCCCACCATATACCAAAATAAGCCCAAGTGATTACAAAATTAAATGTAAGACCTGAAACCATAAAACTCTAAGAAGAAAACACAGGCAGTACACTCTTTGCCGTCAATCTTAGCAATATTTTTCTGGATACACCTCCTCAGACAAGGGAAACAAAAGCAAAAATAAACAAATGGGACTTAATTAAACTGAAAGGTTTTTGCACAAATGAAGGAAGCTATCAACAAAATGAAAAGGCAGCCTACTGAATGGGACAAGATATTTGCAAATGATTTATCAGGTAAGGGGTTAATATGCAAATTATACAAAGAGCACATATAACTCAACATCAAAAACAACCCAACCAAAAAATGGGCAGAGGACCTGAATAGTCATTCTTCCAAAGACATACAGATGGCTAACAGACATGAAAAGATGCTCAACATCACTAACCATCTGGGGAATACAAATCAAACCACAGTGAGACACCACCTCACATCTCTCAGAATGGCTATCATCAAGAAGACAACAAATAACAAGTGCACTACTGGTTGGATTGTAAATTGGTGCAACCACTATAAAAAACAGTATGGTGGTTTCTCAAAATATTAAAAATACAACTACCATACCATCCAGCAATTTCTATTCTGGGTATTTACCTGAAGAAAACAAAAACACTAATTCAAAAAGATATATGAACTCCAGTGTTTTTTGTAGCTTTATTTACAGTAGCCAAAATATGGAAGCAACTTAAGTGTTTATCAATAGACGAACGGATAAAGATGTGGTATATAAATACACACACACATATATATATATATATATACACACACACAATGAAATATCACTGAGACATTAAAAAAAAGAAAACCCATCTACTTGCAACAACATGGATGAATCCAGAGTGTATTATGCTAAGCGAAATAAGTCAGACAGAGAAAGACAAATACCATATGATCTCACTTATATGTGGAATCTAAAAAACAAGACAAAAGAAAATGAAAATACACTCCTAGATACACACAATAAATGGGTTTACCCAAAGGGAGGAGTCTGGGACGTGGGTGATATAGGTGAAGGGGATTAAGAGGTACAAACCTCCAGTTATATATTAACTAAGTCATAGGGATGTAATATAAAGCATAAGGAATATGGTCAATAATATTGTAATAACTTTACATGGGAACAGATAGTTGCTAGACTTATTGTGGTAATCATTTTATATTGTATGCAAATGTCAAATCATTATGTAATACACCTAAAACCAATGTAATATTTGTATATAAACTACGTTTCAATTAAAAAAAAAGAAATTCCATACCCATTAGCAGTCACTTCCATATGCCTTCCTCCCAGCCTCTGACATCCCAATAATCTGCTTTCTGTCTCTTCTGTATATTTTATGTAAATGGAATCATTCAAGAAAAAAATTAAATAAATAATAAAACAAAAATAAGCTGCTTCTTGAGATCCATTTTGGCAACACATCTATGAATATTTTTGTGAATTTGATTTTTACTTCAATTACATAATCAAATAAAACTAAAATTTCACTTTAGTTTTCAATAGCCATGTAAATTTCTGTATTATCCAATAATGCTTTGTATTAAATAATCACTTTGGCATTGCCTAAAAAATCTAGTTGAAAGGGGAAAATTTCAGCAGGCTTCCTCAAATTAATACAATGCCCCCTATGGTAGGCAGAATTCTAAGATGACTTCCAATGACACTAGATCTTGTATAATCTCTCCTTGAGTGTGCGTGGAACCTGTGGTTATTAGCAGATATAATTCCCATAGTTATTTTACATTATATGTCAAATGGGATTCTGCAGATGTAATTAAGTTTCCAAATCAGTTGATCTTAAGATAGCAAGATTATCCAGGTAGACCTTATCTGATCACATTAGCCTTTTAAATCTGGGTCTCAAGGACAGAGATGGAGGAAGTCAGAGATTTAAAGCACAAGAAGAATTCAACATATAATAGCTGATTTGAAGACAGAGGGGACCACATACCAAAGAATGAATGTGGGAGGCCTCTATGATCTGAAAGCAGCACTTGGATGACAGCCAGCAGGGAAACATGGACCTCAGCCTTAGAAATTGAAGAAACTGAATTACGCCAACACCAAGAATGAACTTGAAAGCAGATTTTCCTAGAGAGCATCTACACAAGAAATCAGCCCTGTAACATCATCATGAGTTTAGCTTTATGATACTCTGAAAATAGAACTAGCTATATCATGTCATATTTCTGACCTACAGAGCTGTGAGGTGTTGTTTTACACTGCTAAATTTGCAGTACTTTATTACACAGCAATAGAAAACTAATATACCCCTTTTCCTCCAAAAAAAAAAGCTTGAGCTAATTAGCACTGAATATTCTAAATTAACTACTTGTTTTGTAAGTTAAAAATCATCTTTTTCTATTTTTTGGGTAGCATCAATTTTGAGGAGTATTTTTTATTTTAATACCAGTTTAAAATGTTTTAATTTTAGCTAATGTGGGAAACTTCTCTGAATGCTCATACACTATTCTCTTTTACATATTCAATCCAGGTTTGAAATGTTCATTGATGGGGATGAAGGTAGGAAGAAATATGGGCCATGAAAATTTCTGTTAAAAAAAAAATCCAGATTGCAAAAGTAATAAAGCTACATAGCTTGCTGTGACACATCACATTAATGCTAAATTTAATTCAGAAGATGAGACAAAAAGCAAACAGGAATGTAATTAAAAGCAATTTAGGCAACGAGAAATCACAAGGAAGATTTTCCAGATTAGAAAAGGAATTTCATGAAGTATGATGCTTTTGAAGATACTATCTATTATCTTCTAAACAGGGGAGTTTCCATAAAGAGGCTTCAGGGGGAAACACTGCTTAATTTACAATAAGCGTTTTCATATTTATTTGATATAAAAAAAGAACGCTAGTATAGGGAACTAGAGTGCTTTGCTTTATTGGTTTCAGATGAAGTGAAATGAAAGATTAATTCCCCTTTATCACTAAATAGCTAGGACAAGCCCAGGCAACCTTCCAAGAAATGTTATAAGAGATTGACCTAAGTCTGGTTGGTTGGTTAGCCTTCTCCCAGTTCATAGTGTATGTGTCTATTTTGTAGAAAAGGGAGCAGTGAAAGTATTATTCTTTATAGTTCAGTTTCAATTTAATTTAGTAAAAGAGCTACGTGGAAAAATAGAAGCTTTGCAACTTCTTATATCTAAGCAGTTCCAAGTTAAAATGTATAGCAACTGACTAAATGAGGTCAAGGTTTACTTTCTGCAGATCTTAGCTTTGGGAAAAATTGCAGCATCTTACAGGGAGCAAAAGGAGCTAAAAGGAGCATCTTAATATATAATCCAAAGAAGTTGTTCAATGTATGCTACTTACATCTTGGAGTGTGCATCAGAAAACTTGTTTAAGGACACTCTCAACAGAAAGGCTCTTGCTTGAGAATATGTCATTCTAATTTTTAGATCTATTGCTCTGAATGCCAATATTGCATTTATTTAGATACTTAGAATGCTACATTTTTAAAGAAAATTATTGCTTAATCTACTTCTCACAGAGAACAAAAGCCATGGGGAGTAAAACTAACGAATATAATGGCTGAGCAACCTCGACTAATAAGAAAAGCTATATTACACATATTCTGGGCGACAACTAGGATTCAACACAGAAAGAATTCAGCATGTGAATTCTACAAAGGGCTAACAGCTTGCAGTGTCTCTTCCCTAAGTGTGCTGGAGGAGGAGTCAACTTTCCTCTTATTCTACCACCTGTCATTACTTCCAGATCTGTGAATGAAAATATTCATCTATTATTTCATTCATTAAATATTAAGTACCATCTTCGCTCAGCAATGAATAGGACAAAGGTCCTATTTTTATGTGGCTTATATTTTAGTTGGAAGAAAATATCAGCATGACCTGAAAGACAAATGACAAATTTAAACCCAGAAAAAGAAGGCATATATGCATAGGACTTTGAGTTCACTAAATTTTACTGGTAAAAATTTCAGTAATGGATGTGGGAATGGATTTCTAGGATTCTCAGCCAAGGATCTGGCTAAATTTACTGATAACTGATGAATTTATCAGAGATTCTGAATTTGATTTTGAGATTCTAAATGATAAAAACTGTGATTCATTGGTGACCCAACCTACATGAAGTTAAAATTAAAGAAATTCTTCTAGAATAATATGCCAGACGAAATACAAGGATTTATCATGCTTGACCATCATGCACTTATGTTTTCTTAGGGAGTCCAGCTCACTCTCTTCACCATAACCTTGAGATCTACATTGGTAAGGGAAGCACTGCCATGCAGGTAGGAGGTGGGAGACTCTACAAGTAAAATTCTACTGGAGCTAGGAGGATTCTGAGATGGCTAAGACCATGTTATGGCATTTAGCTGACTGAAGCAAATTGGGCATGTTTCCTATAATAATCAACACAGCCTATGCGGTAGTCTGAATATAGTCCTCAGAGAGATTTGTTGATGACTAGTGATTATGACATTCCCAGGAGATGAATATGTAGGCAGCCTGCTAAGGGCCTGCTTGACATGTAAAATGGACAACCACCCTGACTTGAAGAGAGGCTTGTTTGTGTCACAATTTTAGAGAATCATGGCCCTTCCCCAAATCTAAGACCTGAGTCTCAAATTGAGGTATGAATGGGCATCCTTCATGAAGGGCCTTTGAAATAACATCACAAGTATGTCTGGGAAGTGGCCTTTCCCAAAGGAATGTGCAAGTACTTATTTAGGAAACTGCTCTCTAGGAAAGGAGATCCACACAGACCTTGGGGGATTGTTAGACATTGGCTCCAGACTAAAACAATAACTATAAATACATTATAACCACTGGGATCCACTGACAGAGGGGATTCCTAAGGGTGTTAATTGATGATTTTTAAAAATGATTATTGTTTCCAGTTTAGATAAATTGATTTCAGGATTGAACTTTACTTTTGGGCTAGAGATGGGAAACATCAACTTGCCCAACTCTCTCTTTTAGAGGCAGAAGTTCAGGGAAGTTAAATCACTGCTTTTAAGTACAAAATAAGAACCTAAGTCTTTTAAATTCTTACCAGGTTGCTATACCAGCCCAGCTGCCTGGGTCCCTTGGTTAGGGGGATGGGATGGAAGGAACTGGAGGTTATCCAGTTTCCAAGAAAGAACTGAGGAGGGAAGGGTCATATTTTCTTCGTTCTTCACTTTGGTTTAAAATTTTTATTTTATTCAAATTGCAAAAAATAAAAAAACACAAATTCTTGCCTTTTTTTGTGGTGGCAGGGGTTGGGGTTGGGGGAGTCTAAGAGAAAAAATTTGTGAAAAGATAATAGATGAAAATTTCCCCGAAATGGTGAAAACTATAAAGCCACAGTTACTAGAAGCACAAGAAATATGCAGAAAACATCAAAGCATAAAATAATCTAATTGTTTATAATAGTAAGAAAGAGAAAATCTTAAAAAAGACAGAGGAAAAAAGACATTATGTGGAGGAACAAAGGTAAAGAGTACTGAATATTTCTTTTGGAAATATGCAAGCTAGAATACAGAAGAGCAACTGAATGTACTCTAAAGTACTGAAAGATAGAAACTATCAAGCTAGAATTCTTAACTCGGAAAAAAATTACTTTCAAACATAAAAGTGAAATGAAGAGTTTTTCAGACATGCGAAAGCTGAAAGAATTCAATACTGGAAGATCTGAACTACAAGAAAATATTAAAAGGAAAGCCTTTAAATGAAATCACTATCTCAAAGACATCTGCATCCTTATATTCATTGTAGCATTATTTACAATAGCCAAGAGGTGGAAACAACAGATGGTTCCGTGATAGATGAATGGATAGAGAAAATATGGAAGATGTATATTCAATGGAATATTATTCAGCCATTAAAAAAAGGAAATCCTACTATTTGTGAGAACATGGATGAAACTTGAAGGCATTGTGCTAAGTGAAATAAGTCAAACAGAGAAGGACAAGTTCTGTATAATCTCACTTATATGTAGACTCTAAATAAAGCCAAACTCACAAAATCAAAATGCAGATGATTGGCGGTTGGCAGGGGTTGGGGTGTGGGAGAAATGGGGAGATATTGATTAAAGGGTACAAACTTCCAGGTATCAGATGAATAAGTTCTGGGGATCTAATTAATATACAGCATGGCGACTCAAATGTCTCCAGCCTCAGGAGACAACTTAAAAAACACCTCTATATCTTCTGCTTGTCTTCTTAGCGTCTTAGCAGCTGCTTTCTGTTTTTCTCCTCAGTGTCTCACTCTGCACATTTGCAACTTAAGAGCCAAGACTTGAGGGAAAATTGCCCAGGAGAATATTGAGTTTATCTCAGTGCATTTTACTTCCCTCTAAGATCTTGGCTTTTCAAATCGCTGCAATTTTAGTTTCACTGATGCTTTCAATCTGTTCTATTAAGGGTTTAATCTAACATACATAGTCATTCTCTGTGGGTGTGTTAGTTTAAACTAGACACTTCACCATGGTCACTGGTAGATGTATCATATACACTAATACATCTTAAGTAATTGCCTCTCCAAATACAGTGTGCAGGACATGTTGGCATTAGTGCTTGTATTAACTATTTCATTTAGTCTGGAGTAGCGCTGCCCAATAGACATTTTGCCCAATTAATTGTGATTAATCATTTGTTATTTAATATATGAATCACATATGGAATTTAAAAATTAAAAAATTTCAAGTACTCACATTAGAAAAGTTAAAAGTAACAGGCAGAATTACCATAAATAATATACTTTACTTAATTAAAATTAAATATATTTAAAATATTGCCATTTTAATGTACATGAATTCAAACTCCATTGTATATTTTATGTTTACAGCTCATCTCAATACACACTAGGCCCATTTCAAATGCTTAAGAGCTAGCCTCATGGGACTAGTGGTTACCATATTGGAAAAGGCAGGTCTAGAGGTTTCAGAATATTCAGAGGAGATGTGAAAGACTAAAGGACAAACATATATTATGTGGTAATATTGACTTAAAGACTTGGATTATCTCCCTTGAGAAACCAGTGGGTCTCTATTTAGCTATACAAAGAATATTTTCATCATGTTAGGTGGAAAAATTGCAGATTGTTTTTAACTTCTCAGCATCAAATGCTCCTTCCTCTTTTAGAGAAATAACACAAATTATTCAATACAAGGTAGGATTCAGCTTCCCATGACTGAATCCAAAATGATGAAAAACTTTCTGAAAGCCTGAGAAAGCCAAGAATCAGATGTGTAACTCAGGCTCAGATAATCATAATATGTCTTCCAAGGACTCAATACATTAAATACAGAAATGTAGAGAAGGCTTTAAAATATTCCTAGAAATTGCCTTGAGTGAGGCAGAAAGGAGTCCTAGCAGTGATCTTGGTCTTGTAGGTCATTCTCACAGGACATTTTCTGGGTTATGAAAGTCACTGTGTTGTTTCCTAGGCTTAATTGTTCCTGCAGGTGTTCAGTCCATTACATGAATCCCTGATTCCTAGGAGTTTGTGGACCCATGATTTTACTTTTTAGTACAACACGGTTGCTAAGTGCATAAACTTAGGGGTCAAATGGCCTGAGTTTGAATCCTGCTTTTCCTACTCATTAGCTATCTGGACTTAGACACATTATTTTACCCTTTTTTCCCTCTCAATGTCTTCATCTATCAAGTAGTGATGATAATTGTACCTACCTCATGGGTTGTTACAAAAGCTCGATGAGATAACCCATACACAGTTAAGTATACTTACATGTCCTTATTATGTACTGAATATTTACCTTTTAATAATTGAGCTTTTACTATTATTTTAAAAGTTTATGGAACGTCTACTGTGTACTAGGTGCACATAAAACAATACTCCTCATTTTTTCCTCCTACAATTACCTTAATAAGAAAGAATACTTATTCTACATCCCTAAAGATTTGGGAAGGGGTTATGTGTAGCCTGACAAGACCACTGCAAGCCTAATATCTTTATACTCGCAGGCTTTATCTTGAATATTACTCCAACTATACATGCTTCAAATGTGTTTCAAATTATTTACCATTGAATAATGTGCCATGTTTATTTGGTGGCTGTAAGTAGTGCCAAATACATAGCCCACTACCATACTTTAAGAAGTGTGTATATATATATATATATATATATATACACACACACACATACACGCACACATAGATATCTATATAGATATATATAGATAGATGGATATATACAATGGATTATTACTCAGCCATAAAAAAGAATGAAATAATGCCATTTGCAGCAACATGGATGAACCTAGAGATTGTCATACTGAGTGAAGTAAGTCAAACAGAGAAAGACAATTATCATAAGATATCCGTTATATGTGGAATCTAAAAAAAATGGTACAAATGAACTTATTTACAAAACAGAAATAGAGTCACAGATATAGAAACAAACTTATGGTTACCAAGGGGGAAGGGGAGAGGGAGGGATAAATTGGGAGATTGGAATTGACATATACACACTGCTATATATAAAATAGATAACTAATAAGAACCTACTATATAGCAAAGGGAACTCTACTCAATACTCTGTAATGACCTGTATTGGAAAAGAATCTTAAAAAAAGTGAATATATGTATATGTATAACTGATTCACTTTGCTGTACAGCAGAAACTAACACAATATTGTAAAGCAACTATACTCCAATAAAAATTAATTTAAAAAAAGGAAGTGTAGACAAAATGATTAAATTAATACTGGCAATAACCCTGTGATGCAGGCATTACTACTTCCATTTTTAAGGTGAGGAAATTGATTCAGAGAAGTTAGGTATTTTGCCTACAATTACAGAGCTGGTGAGTGCACAATTACACATTTTATTTTGATCATGAGTTCCATTTTCCTGGACAAGGACTTCAATACAATATTTGAAGGTGTTTAATTTCTTGGCCTACAGCTCATAGAAGAGTTCTGACATTATCTGGAGCATCCTTGATATTTTTAGAAAGGTAAGCCAAGCCTCAACGAATGCACGTCTCATAAATCTATTTCATTTCACTGACATCACCACTTTCTTAATCCCTCTTTCACCTTCTCTATTTTTTTCTGTTTCTTTCCTAAAGTCTAGGATCATAAATATTTCTTCAGTTGTAAACAGCCCATTATTTAAATAGCTTTCATCTAAAAGAACTCTGGAAATTTACTTTAGGTGAAATTTCAAGGGGAGAATTGTGATTAATCATTTGTGAGAATGACATTCTAAGTTCTCATACTTGCTGTACCTGCTAAATCAAATAAGATAGGCTTTGACATAAGGCACTTTTCCAAATGTCACTCTTAGACTTTTCCAGGAGGCTCACTGATAGAACCAGTTCAATGATATTGATAACTGCATGAGGGCAGAACAAAATTCTCCCAGGAATTAAAATCAAAGGCTGTACATCTAAATTTCTATATCTGCTAATCCAATATATGTTACTTTTTCTTCTTCAAGTGTTTTAAAAACTGGCAGAGGCATTGAAACAGCTATGTAACTTTGTTGTCCAAGGCTCCTTGCTATGACACTGACTTCTAACCATGAACATGTGTGAATTCTCTTCTCCCCTCTCTAAATCATCCTAGAAGCTTCTCATTTCACCTCTACTTAGATGTTACTCTTTGTAATTTTTTTGTAAATAATTCATTTTAAACACAAGGAATGAACTTTATTTTCCTCACTCATGAAAAGTGTCTCTGTGCTACAGAAATGTCTTAGTCAGCCAATTTTCTTCACCTGCAGTTTGCCTTTGCATAATGATCTCATCGTGAAAAACAAACTGACAGCTTGATTATAGCAAAGCTTCGGTTATTGAAATACACCCCTCATATCTTTTAGGTAGGATTGCTGACCTTACATCTGCATTGTCTATAATGTTACTCCAAATTGGTTCAAATACTAGATGATTAACAGTGATGAACAAGAAGTTTTGCCAACTGAGAATCAACTTGCTCAAACAATTCATTCGCCCATTATTTAAAATGAGTCACATTTAAGAATTTAAAAATAAGGAACCAAGTTTTTTTTTTTTTGATTACTTTGAAAAATCTCCATATATATTCTGGTTCTGAGAGAAATACACAGGTTAAATAAAAGATAAGGTAAACTATCAACACTTGTCAGCTGAAAATCTGATTTGGAGGCTGTGTTTAGAAGTGAGGTCCACAGGCTTTGAATTACACAACTCATGCAAGAAGAGAAAAAGTTCCTTTGAATATCCAGATAGTGGGACTCCCTAATGCCAATTTTAAAATAAATGATCATCAGAAGAAAACATCTGGATAACTGAGTAAATGTTTTCCACTTCTTGGGGCCAAATCTATTCCTGAAAGCCAGACCACTGTAATCAATTGCATGCAGGACACCTACACTTGGATGTCCTCAGATTCAAAAATAAATTAGTCATCGTATCTTGGACACCCATTTCTCCTCTGTTGTTTCTATATTCAGTATCTCATGAAATAATGTCACTATTTGTATAGTTGCTCAAGCCTGAAATTTGATTTTTTCTATCTCTGTTATGCCTCACATCTAATTAAGCAACAAGTTCTATGGTGTCTACATTATAAATAACTCACTAATCCATCCACCTTTCCTTGTCTCCACTCAATGCCTTAAAGGGAGCCCTGGTATAGGTCCCTCACTTAGATCCCGAGGCAGATTCTTAGCAGAGCTCCCAATTCCCAGGTTTTTCTTTTGCTTCTCCTCCAAACCATTCTCCACCCCGCAGAGTGATTACTTAAAGATATATTTACCTGCTCAAAATCCATTAGGAGGTCCTGATAAAGACGGGGCTTCATGATAAGGTTTATAAGGCTTCTTGTGATTTAGCCTTCAGGAATCTCTGCAATTGTTTCTTGGGCCACAGAGATGTCTCTTCTTCACCTACATGTCAGATGTGCTATGCCTCCTTGCCTCTGGTGGATTCTTTTTGTACATTTCCTTTTCACCATATCCAATAGCTTCTCTTTGCTTGCTCTTACTCATCCTTTAGCTTTCACGTGGGTTACACTTTCCCTGATATCCATGTTGGAGTCATATGCCTTTTCTTTGCACTTCAATAGCAACATATAGTTCCCCTTTTGCAATACATATAACACTGCATAATAATTTCCTATTCATTCCTCTGTTTTCCTAACTAAAGTAAAAATTCCTAGATGACAAGAACCACATCTTTCTTATTGTGGAAATACTGATGTATTTCCACATCTAACATAGAGACGGGAATGTAAGAAGCATTTAACACATATTTGTTAGATGAATCATCCAAGAATAAATATTAAGATTTCAGATAAATAACTATATTCCCAAGAAAAAAAAATCTAAAAATGTGAAAGCATAAGAAAAGCAGAATGGAAAATTCTAAAAATTTTATTAAAAATTAGAAATGGATGAAAGGCAGTAAATTAAACTGTTTCTGATCCCTTCCACCGCCCCCCCACCAAGTTTTTCACATCAGTGTACATATGCCCAAGACAAATAATCATCGTATGTTTCACATCTTTAGTTCAGACCATTGTAAACCCATCTGATAATTGTCTGGCCCTTCCAATGTTAACAGCAAATATATCTCTTTTGCTAGATGCTTAGGGGGAGGCAGAGTACCCCATTAGCAGGTCTACCCTCTGAATTGCTCTTGTAGGATCAGCAGTGGGTTTACCACTATGCCTTCATACTTTTGTCTAAGAGCCCACAACTGGGCTCTTCTGAACCTGGCTGGATGTCTGATCCCACTGAACCCCATTCTTGAAGGCAAATCTTTGTCTTAGAACTAATAATAGCTGACATGCACTGAGCATTACTATACGCCAGGAATAATCTCATTTATTCTTCAAGGCACCCTGAGAAACAAATATTATTATAGAGATGAGGAAACTGAAGCTCAGGGAAGTTAAGTAACCTCTTCAATAACAAGCAATTGTTTGAATTCAAATTATTGTGTCCAATAGTTCTGAGTTTTCTTAAAATTGCCTCAATCTCTCTAGATGGTAAGTCTGAGGTTCTCAACAAGATTTCAATGACTGACATTCTCATGGTTACTTCTAGTGTTGAATTCCTCTTCCCACTGAACTGTTATTCTCGTGAGTGTCTCACATCTTCTGTTTGTTCATGACTCTGCCCATGCTAACCTAAAGCTGGAATATCCATCTCTAATTTCTCCAAAAGGCCATCCACACAAGACATTTGTAGGTTCAGCAGATTTTACCAAGAATTAGGGCAATAGAAGAGGGTTGCATAGTAGCAAAAATTCCCAAACTGTTTAATACTGAATATTAGATAGCCTTATTTTTTCATCTGGGCTACCAGCGCAAAGGTAGGTATCAGGGATTTCTTAGTAATAACAGAGTTTCAATATCTCTAGCTTCCTACCATGTAACTTTGTTTCTCTCGCTCACTCTCTCACTCACTCTCTCTCTCTCTCTCTCCTTCAGAGGAATAAGGTCTGCTTTTCTGCCTTCCCCTATTTCTTGTTTTCTTCTAAAATTCTATTAAATTTTTAGACACAGAAATTTATCTTTTTTTTCTTCTGGGATCCTTCCAGAACATGCCCTTAGGGCCTACACATCTAAAGCAGAATATCAAGGTGTTTTCCTAAACAAAGATAGTTTTCTCCCTAAGGGGAACTCTGAGCCAGCTGTTAACATTACAATCTTATTTATCTTGCCACCTTTACTTAAAGAGTAAATCAATGAAGATGTTTTGGGAATTAACTTCTCCAGGGCAAGGCATACCTAACATGACAGAAATATTATCATAATATAATTTTTCTCAAAGGTTTTGATTACACTGATATATGTAATTCAGTGGTCTCAGTGCACAGCACCCCATTAGAGAAAACTAGGTTGACTGAGGTGGTAACACACATTTACTTCTACTCAACATATATTCATGCTGTATTCACACTCTGCTCCCTCCAAACCTGGATCACTCCTCGAAGCAAGCTTTCATACCTTTTTTTTTTTTTCCCTTAAGGTAGGTTCTCTACCTATTTTCCTAAATGTATTCATTTGCTTCTACAAACAAGTTAGGTGGTACTCCAAATAATGAACTAATGAATAGGAAATGTGAGGATGATGCGAGCACCCACCCATGTCCTTGACCCCTTGTAGGAGTCTTGGCTAACTGTAAGTGTGTCTGATTGGAGTGGTCAAGAACTCTGATTTGTCTTTAACAATTTGTTGTGCCTCTGAATGTCAACTGCATTGTTGTCCTCAAAGTTGATATCCAAAATATTGGAAACACGTTGGTCACAGGGTGAGTAAACATATCTTGATGGAGAGCCCACTGTGGGCAAAACATTATGCAAAGAGCTTGAAAGAAATGCCAAAGAGTAAGTAAATCACGCAGCTCTTGTGCTTGGAGAGACGTGGATGCAAGGGAAAGTGAAAACAAAAAAAAAGGTTTATGGGAGCTATGTTTACTTGTATATGCACACATATGTGAGTCTCTCATATGTATAGACACGTAACCATGCATTTTTATAAATATACATATGATAGCTAATCAGACTTCTGACTCTCCAGTTTATTCTCTTGCCACACCCAGGCAGTAACACTGAACTGCTTGTTGCTCTATTTCCTGCCTCGGTGACACACATACTATTCACTCTAACTCCAAAGCCCTTCACAATGACCCATTCCTCTCAGAGTAACTCTCTCCTATCCTTTAATACTCCTCCTTGGACTCAAACCCTCCAAGAAGCCTAGCTGAGGAAATACACTGACACAGTCACATAAGTCCTTGAGTTTTATTTTGTTCCTCTCTTCAGAGCGAGCTAGTCATACCCAGAGATGTTGGGTTAGATTTTTTTTTTAATTGGAGTACAGTTGCTTTACAATGTTGGGTTAGTTTCTGCTGTACAACAAAGTGAATCAGCTACATGTATACATATATTCCTTCCCTCTTGGAACTCCCTCCCACCCCTCCCCCCAATCCCACCCATCTAGGTCATCACAGAGCACCGAGCTGAGCTCCCTGTGCTATACAGCAGGTTCCCACTAGCTATCTATTTTACACATGGTAGTGTATATATGTCAATCCTAATCTCCCAATTCGTCCCACCTTCTCCTGACCACTGCATTCAAATTCCAATGTGTCCCCTCCGTGTCTACATGTCTGTTCTCTACGTCTGCGTCTCTAGTCCTGCCCTGCAAACTGGTTCATCTGTACCATTTTTCTAGATTCCATATATATGCATTAATAAACAATATTTGTTTTTCTCTTTCTGACTTACTTCACTCTGTATCACAGACTCTAGATCCATCCACATCTCTAAAAATGACCCAATTTCATTCCTTTTAATGGCTGAATAATATTCCATTGAATATATGTACCACATCTTTATCCATTCATCTGTCAATGGACATTTAGGTTGTTTCCATGTCTTGGCTATTGTAAATAGTGCTGCAGTGAAAACTGGGGTACATGTGTCTTTTTGAATTATGGTTTTCTCAGGGTATATACCCAGTAGTGAGATTGCTGGGTCATATGGTAGTTCTATTTTTAGTTTTTTAAGGAACTTCCATACTGTTCTCCATAGTGGCTGTATCAATTTACATTCCCACCAACAGTGCAAGAGGGCTTCCTTTTCTCCACACCCTCTCCAGCATTTGTTGTTTGTAGATTTTCTGATGATGGCCATTCTGACCGGTGTGAGGTGATACCACATTGTAGATTTGATTTGCATTTCTCTAGTAATTAGTGATGTTGAGCATCTTTTCATGTGCCTCTTGGCCATCTGTATGTCTTCTTTGGAGAAATGTCTATTCAGGTCTTCTGCCCATTTTTGGATTGGGTTGTTTTTTGTTGATATTGAGCTGCATGAGCTGTTTGTATACTTTGGAGATTAATCCTTTGCCAGTTGCTTCATTTGCAAATATTTTCTCCCATTCTGAGGGTTGTCTTGTCATCTTGGTTATGGTTTCCTTTGCTGTGCAAAAGCTTTTAAGTCCCATTTATTTATTTTTGTTTTTATTTTCATTACTCTAGGAGGTGGGTCAAAGAAGATCTTGCTGTGGTTTATGTCAAAGAGTGTTTTTCCTATGTTTTACTCTAAGAGTTTTATAGTGTCTGGTCTTACATTTAGGTCTTTAATCCATTTTGAGTTTATTTTTGTGTATGGTGTTAGGGAGTGGTCTAATTTCATTCTTTAACATGTAGCTGTTCAGTTTTCCCAGCACCACTTATTGAAGAGACTGTCTTTTCTCTATTGTATATTCTTGCCTCCTTTGTCATAGATTAGGTGACCATGGGTGCATGGGTTTATCTCTGGGCTTTCTATCCTGTACCATTGATCTATATTTCTGTTTTTGTGCAAGTACCATATTGTCTTGATTACTGTAGCTTTGTAGTATAGTCTGAAGTCAGGGCGCCTGATTTCTCCAGCTCCGTTCTTTCTCAAGATTGCTTTGGCTATTCAGGATCTTTTGTGTTTCCATACAAATTGTAAATTATTTTGTTCTAATTCTTTAAAAAATGCCATTGGTAATTTGATAGGGATTGCATTGAATCTGTAGATGGCTTTGGGTAGTATAGTCATTTTCACAATATTGATTCTTCCAATCCAAGAACATGGTATATCTCTCCATCTGTTTGTATCATCTTTAATTTCTTTCATCAGTGTTTTATAGTTTACTGAGTACAGGTCTTTTGTCTCCTTAGGTAGGTTTATTCATAGGTATTTTATTCTTTTTGTTGCAATGGTGAATGGGATTGTTTCTTTAATTTCTCTTTCTGATCTTTCGTTGTTAGTGTATAGGAATGCAAGAGATTTCTGTGCATTAATTTTGTATCCTGAAACTTTACCAAATTCACTGATGAGCTCTAGTAGTTTTCTGGTGGCATCTTTAGGATTTTCTACGTATAGTATCATGTCATCTGCAAACAGTGACAGTTTTACATCTTCTTCTCCAATTTGTATTCCTTTTATTTCTTTTCCTTCTCTGATTGCCGTGGCTAGGACTTCCATAACTATGTTGAATAAGAGTGGCGAGAGTGGACTTCCTTGTCTTGTTCCTGATCTTAAGAGGAAATGCTTTCAGTTTTTCACCATTGAGAATGATGTTTGCTGTCAGTTTGTCATATATGGCCTTTATTATGTTGAGGTAGCTTCCCTCTATGCCCACTTTCTGGAGAGGTTTTATCATAAATGGGTGTTGAATTTTGCTAAAAATGGTTTTTGCATCTATTAAGATGATCATATGGTTTTTATTCTTTAATTTGTTAATATGGTGTATCACATTGTTTGATTTGCATATATTGAAGAATGCTTGCATCCCTGGGATAAATCCCACTTGATTATGGTGTATGAATCTTTTAATGTGTTGCTGGATTCTGTTTGCTAGAATTTTTTTGAGGATTTTTGCGTCTGTGTTCATCAGTGATATTGGTCTGTAATTTTCTTTTTTTGTGATATCTTTGTCTGGTTTTGGTATCAGGGTGATGGTGGCCTCATAGAATGAGTTTGGGAGTGTTCCTCCCTCTGCAATTTTTTGGAAGAGTGTGAGAAGGACATGTGTTACCTCTTCTCTAAATGTTTGATAGCATTCGCCTGTGAAGCCATCTGGTCCTGGACTTTTATTTGCTGGAAGATTTTTAATTACAGTTTCAATTTCATTACTTGTGATTGGTCTGTTTATATTTTCTGATTCTTCCTGGTTCAGTCTTGGGAAGTTGTACCTTTCTAAGAATTTGTCCATTACTTCCAGGTTGTCCATTTTATTGGCATATAGTTGCTTGTAGTAGTGTCTTATGATCCTTTGTATTTCTGTGGTGTCAGTTGCACTTTCTCCTTTTTCATTTCTAATTTTATTAATTTGAATCCTCTCCCTTTTTTCTTGATGAGTTTGGTTACATGTTTATCAATTTTGTTTATCTTCGATCTTCAGTTTTCTAATCTGATTAGTGAAGACATACACATTTTCCTCCTCATAACTGCCTTTGTTAGCTCTGTTAGTAGGCATCTATGAAAATGTCTCTTCTACAATTCTTTCCCAGAGTCTGTCTTGCTGATTACAGCTCCCTCAATAACTTACCCTTTGGAGCTGTTCCACTGCAATTACTAAACTGGTTCCAAGAAGGAAAAGGACAGGAAGGGTTACACACTTTTGTGAAAGTCGACTGATCCAATGTGGAATACAAGACTGAAATAATGTGTTCCCATCTTTTCTATGACATGTCAATTACTGGGGGAGTTTCAAAAATTGTTTTTCTTTTTCCTTCCTGCCATGTAGTAAAAGGAGAATTACATTGTGTGGACTCTTAATATCTTCTCTCAACTTAGCTACTGCTGGAAGTTTGAGGCATGAGATGAACAACATGTCCTGGTTTCTTCCTAATACATGGTATTCCTTATTTTTGCTTCATTTTAGGTTCTTAAAATCTTGTCTTGAAAATCTTCTTTCGATATATCAGTTGCTTCCAATGAGAACCACGCCATAAACTAACATAAACAAACCATACTTTGAGGATAAAAATACACACAAGCATACAGAGAGCTTACTCTCAGTCTGTTCTTGATGGGCATCATCAGGTTTGATATTTATGCAAAATTATGTGCATACAGGTATTGTATAAACAAATGCTGAGAGGCTTACTGAATTATTGAAGTTTCTGAGGCAACATAATAGCTCAAAAGCACATTTCCCACAATGTCTCCTGTACACACACACAGCCACCCACACCAAAACTAGAATTCAAATAACAAAGTTGGCATTGTGTGTGTCTGCCTAATTCAAATACTATCTGCAGCCTAGTTTCTCAAATTACTCTGCTTCCTACAGAACTAATTTTAAAATGAATCTCCCACTGACTTCAAGGGGCTTTCATCTCTTTAGGATGGTGATGAAGGCTAAAAATGTGTGCTTGGTACCCCAGAACACTGAAGAATGAAGTCTGTGTAAGCCAAGCTCAGAAGTGCTGAAACAGACCCAGTTCCTCCCTGGGTGCTGCCCATTAATCCCTGTGAAATCTTTCAAAGGGTTTTAAGTGATAAGCTAAGAGAAAATGGGCCCTAGGAAAAACACCCTTCTTTGGATTGACTTCATATCAGAATTCTATAGTCATATCAGAAATGAGACTGCTCACTATACAGCTCCTTTTGTGCTATGAATACAGACTGGTTTTCCCTTATTTTTAGGAAAAATGTAAATACATTTTGTACAAGGAATGCAATTCAACTGCAGCATTATAAGAAACAACAAAGGAAGTTACTCTAAACAGCATCTCAGCCTCCTGGTGTATAATAAACTCTAAACAACTTCCAGGAAATTAAGGTTCTTTTAAATTGTTGAATAAAATGAAGAAAAAATCCTGAGCGCACACACACACACATGCATGCACACACACACACACAATGGAAATTATGTTATAATTACTGCACACCTGCTCCAGAAACTTGAAGGTACACTGCTATCTTCTTTGTTGATCAGATATAATCTGATTATGCTCCTTGCTTGAAGTATCTCTGGTCCTCCATCTCCAAAAATAAATTCTCATTGAAGTATGACATTTCCACATCTACTGGCTAATTACTTTAAGAATGGGATTTGTCTTGTATAGTTTTAACCTAATCCTTTTACTCATGTAGATAAGGTCACAGCTGGGGGTATCGACAGAATAAATTTCTGCTGGAGAGTAATCTATCAGGATTCTTTACTGTGCCACAGTCTTTCCTCTCCCGTGTTAATATTCTGACAAGGCATCAGTGGAAAAGGCTTTATTCCTTTGCTCAAATATCTTTCCTTAAGCATGCTCCTCCATTCTTGCTTCACTGGTTCTTTCTCCAATTTGCTTCTCCATTCATCTCTTCTATTCCTCTTACAGAAATTTGTTGGCATTTTTCTTCCTTTCTGCCATTGACATAAGCTTTTCTTCATATCATTCCTCATACCTCTAAGAAAATTAACTCAAAGACAGTCACTTGGGTCAGATTCTAACCTTAAGCCTTTTAGTTTACCTTGCCTCCTCTTGTCCCAATCTGGATATATCATACTAATTAATATTTGCTTGGACTTTAAAATATTTGAATTATTTTCACATCTATAATTACAATCTTTACAAGCTTTAAAGGCTTATTATGAATTATTTTCATTTTATATGTAAAAAATAAGATTGAGATATACCCAAACAGACAAAAATAACAAAGAGTAAAGGAGAGATTTGAACCCTTGTGTATTTTGGTTCCAAAGTTTATTGGTATCCATTGCATCACAGTGCCTGATTCAACCAAAAGCTTCTTAAACCACTACTTCTACAGAAATATTAATGGGCATAATAATCCTAGATAATAGAAAAATTCTATCATATCAGTAGGGAGACATTAGTAGATAGTAGACAGAGGATTCAGAAACTTGTGGTTTTGAATGTCATTGTCTATCAAATCATATAAGGAATTAAAATTTAACCATGACAGATTGAAATACTATTCATAGCTATTGTTTATTAAAATCAGTTAGGTAGTCTGTCCTTCTTGCCAAAAGCAGATAATTCAGATGATACAACACTTCTTTTAGGGTGATGTCATATCAGTAGGAAGTCTTATTACATTAGATTTTAAACACACTTTCCTTGAGATAGCTGTGGAATAAACTGCTTTCCAAAGGGTTCTGCATAATTTTAATTTGCCTTTTTATTGCTATTAATGGACCATCTGCACCTGTGCTTTTCTATGAAATTTAAAAAGAACATACTGAGAAAATCTTGCAATTTAAAATGCTGAAACATATAATTAAATAAACCATGTCAAGTAGAATGAAAATTATATTGATAAGTTCTAAATATCAGTAAAAACAAAGAATTTAATACCTAGAGTATATGTTCAAAATTTGAACTAGCAAAAACTAATTTGGGTCTGCTACCAAATTGTTAGCATGCTCAATTTGCAAAGCATGAAGAAACAAAAAGAATAAAAATGTTTAATTCCAAATAAAATACTTTTCCTTCTAATTGGATTAAAGTTAGAAATCAGGAATAACTCAAATTATATGAACTAATCTAAATTATCAACCGATTGTTAGTTCACTGGGGAGATGTGATGACATTTTAGAGAGAATTTTATGGTATAATTCAAATCTTAAGTGGGGAACTGTGATTCTTCTCATTATATCATAATTTTAATTCATACACTTTTCTTTTTTAGTTTTAGCATTTCCCCTCTGTATTTAGGGGAAGTTTTCAATGTTCATTCATTCATTCATATCTAATATTCATTCATATTCCATTGGCGCAAACTTAATCACATGGCTACCTTAGTTGCTAACACTGTTAGGAAACATAATCTCTTTCTGGGTATCCTTCTGTCTGCCCCTGTGCCTTAAACATACATGAACTGCTAAAGGAGATAAAAGCAGAATAGATATTGGGGGGTTGTTGACAAAAGTCTGCCCCTTTTTCTGGACACACAGAACATGTTCATCATCCTCAGTGGAGTCACCCATGGCATTTTCTGTGTCCAGTTTGAAGCCCACAATCTCTTACTAATGTGCCATTCTCTTCTTGTGATCCCTCATCTATAAACTAAGAGACAAGCCTCACTCAGGCCCATCATCTAATACACAATAATGGAGTAAAAAATAATTCATTCATGGAGATAAAAATAGAAAACATAAAGCACTTAGTGGTCTATAACTGCTAGATCCTGGTGTGTAGGAACTTTGAAATATCCCATTCCTTGCTTAGCTCTCCCTGCTTTTGTTCCTTTGGATCATTCTCTTGGCCATTTTCTTTCATAACATCTGGATCCCTCTGAAGTTTTCACTTGAATATTATACCTTGTGGCCAAAACCAAAGTGAGTTTTGAAGGGTATGCTTTCTTTGGAGGCTATATAATTTTCACTTCTGGCTGATACACATTTGGAAACCTAAGGTCTTGCTTGTTGGCCAGACTTGTGGCTTTTATATTTTTAAGCCATATTCATCCCCTCAAAAATTTAGTGAAGCTTCTATTTGCTTTCCAATCAGATTCCATATAAAAATTCTCATACTTGATGATCTCTCTTAAATAGTTCTTAGACCTGAAGATTCCTCACTTCTATTTTCCGGTTTCTGTTCTAAGGGCTGTCTTTCTGAGACTACAGGTTTTGGTGAGAAGTTACTGTGATTTTATCTGATCTTTGTAAGTGGGCAGAGCTGCTGCTGTCCGACTGTGGAATACAAATGGGAGGTTTTTGAGAAGGGCTCTGAGCAAGTTTTAGCCTGCTCAGGCTACCATAACAAAAATGCCATAGATTAGCTGGCTTAAACAAAAAACAACTATTTCTCACAGTTCTGGAAGGTAGGAAGTCCAAGATCAAGGCACCAGCAGATTCGGTGTCTGGTGAGAGCTTATTGGTTCATAGACAGCCATCTTCTCACTGAGTCATCACATGATGGAAGAAGCGAGGGAGCTCTCTGGGGGTCTCTCTTTTCACTGTCTAGGGCTCCACCCTCATGATCTAATCACTTCCCAAAGACCCTCCTCCTCCCTCATAATACCATCACATTGAGGATTAGGTTTCAACATATGGATTTCGGAAGGACACGAACATTCAGTCTATAGCAAAGTCTTATCTTCTGCTAATTGGGACATACAAGCAAGGGATTTCCCTTTTATAAAAGATACCAATGTATGGTCGAGTTAATGTTTAGACTTTGGTCAGAGACTCTCTTAGCAAGGTCTATTCCTTTTTATCTCTACATGAACACTGGCAATCCTTACACAAGCTTTTCTCTCTTGTATTTGGCTAAAAGTATCAAGAGGCAGCTAACATAGACAAATATTTAGCCTTTTCTTAATCTCACTTACTACAACCAAATTTGTAGGTATGACCTTTTTTTCTTTACAATTGACAGTTTTACTAAATAGGTTGCCATGCCATAAGAAAGGTCATTCGCTTTCCAAACTGCAGTATTTGTACAAGTTGTAGCCTACAACTCAACGGCTAAAACAATGCCACATATTTTTTATGGCAGCACACCTCTTATGACACCAAGTTCTTTATTAGCTAAGGCATAGGCTGAAGATTTATTACAAAGAAACCTCAAAATACAAGGTCTTGAATTAGATAGAAGAATACTCTCTCTTGTGATAAGAG
Organism: Eschrichtius robustus; assembly: GCF_028021215.1. Taxonomy (NCBI): domain Eukaryota; kingdom Metazoa; phylum Chordata; class Mammalia; order Artiodactyla; family Eschrichtiidae; genus Eschrichtius; species Eschrichtius robustus. Next base: position 77,656,372 of record NC_090836.1, on the reverse strand, counting down.
TGTGATCCATAAGAACTCTGATTGGTCAGGTGGCTATATCATCATCAAAATGTGGCTTCCATCTTCGGGTCTAAGATCTGCTCTAGCTGCTGTTCTTGGCCAAGAATAAGAGAAACAAGGATGTCTTGGGAGAGCAGCTTTCTCTTCAAGGCAATAATCTAGAAGTTGCACATATTTTTGCAGTTCCCCACTGGCCCAAACACAGTCACTGACTGCAAGAGAGAATAGAAAATACAGTCTCTAGCTAAATGGCCATGTGTCCTGGTCACCAAATTAAGTTAAAAAGAAAAAAAAAAAACTTAGAAAAAAGGAGAATGGATACTATGGAACACAGCTTCTCTTCCACCATTTTCTTTTTTGGAGAAAAGAAACATAATAAAGATCTTCTTAAGACCTAAATATATGGGCTAATAATATGCCAATACCCTGACCAAATCTACTAAGTATATTAATAATTTCCATTAATATAACTCATTCCTAATGTGGAAAAGACTTTAGGAAGGACTTCATATGCCCATCAATGATTTAATATGGATGTTAAGATTGATTCTTCATTGACACATATTATTTTTAGTTTTATAGCTTGGTCTTTTATTGGTCTACAGACACAAAGTACTGGCCAATATTAAGAGCTTAGGCTTTTATTTCTTTTTGGCCTGTACAATTATTTTCAGACACAGAAACTTCCAAACACATAAATAATTTTTAAAAGGATGTATATTATTTGATTACTAGAGGAACAACTATTAAAGTAGCTAGTGATTCCTATTCTCATCAATCATTCTTTCTAAACTTAATCCAGCTATGATATGTACTACTTCATTTAGAATGTTTGTTGTAAGTTCATTTTCATTTCTAGGTTTAGTCAAAAGCTCTAGGCCATTTGAGCTCAAATTTCTATCCCTATGCATCAGATTTCCTGAGGACTTGTTTCTCTACCATAAATAACCTTTATTAGCCTCACAAAGAAATGACACTTGTAGACTAAGTCCTTCACTTGTTTTCTTAGTCTTTTGTATGATTCTAAACCACACTTTTAAAGCTGCATTCTGCAGAGCCCTGGGATTCTGCAAAGATGCCAATGTCGGACAGAGACAAGGGGTTAGCTTTTCCTGGACTCTGAGCTCTCCCAATCCACTTCAGAGATAAAAGCTCAACACTTACCTTTGTTATATATCGGAGCTCTGCGTAAGATTTTCTTTGGGAAAAAAGTTCGACAGCTTAAGATGCATTTAAAAATCAGAAATCTCTGAAGTTCTGTGCCACTATTTTCAACTTCCTACAATTATCCCCAATTCATGAAAAAATTAGAAGAAAGTAAAAAAGTCAAACGGAGCTTCATCTGTTAAGGGCTCCAATCATTCTCTGTTAGTCCTCTCCAAACAAAAACACAGTTAATTTTCCATTTTATTCTTTGAGAGTGAAATATAAAAACAAGTAATATCCCATATCTCTCTCTCTGAAAGCTTTATGTGTAGCTAAGCCATTGTTCCTTGATCAGATAGGTAATACAGCAGAGGATATAGGGTAATATTTGTATTGGCATGACAACCACTGACAAATGTCTAACTGCAATAGAAAAGTCTCACTAATTATAATGGAATAGTTATGACCACGAAGTAATTTCCTAGGTCCTCTATTAAGTTGGTTACCTTGACTTATTTCCTATCTAGAGTTTCCTAAAAACATTGTTGAAATATTATAGCTCCCTATATGAACAAGAAAAACTTCATATTTTCTAGCCTTGAAATATCAATTTAATGCACCCCATTGAGGAGCTTTTTACGGAAATGTTACCATTTTGACCTCTATTATTTCAGTGTATCATTGTAATGAATAAAGAGTTAAAAGCAGATTGGTGCCTTATTGAGTTTTGTCTTGAGCTCAAATCCTGAAAAGAAACAATGCATATTTTACTCACTTTTGGTCTATAACATGCCTCTCTAATGAGCATGCATTACGAAATTTTCTTTTTGGCTCATACCTATTGGGCAAGGAGGGAGGTGTTAAGGAAACAAACAAAGCTCACCCTTTTGAAGTTTTAGAGCATTTACTTTAAAAAAAAGGGAGTCAAGTTAAATAAATAATATTTTCTTTAGTAGTTATTGTGTAGGTGGAGGCAATGTGGGAGAGGGGAAAGAGTACTAGGTGGAGAGGTAGGACCTTGGTGTCACATTCTCAGAATTGTCAATAATGGAGCCTCAGTTTAACCATCTCTAAAGCATTGGGTTAGACTAGGATAATCCATTTTGGATTTCCTAATCCAAATCATTTCCACTCAATTTTATTGGGAAAAGTTATCACAAGTACTCAAAACTTTACAGTCAGTTCTCAAATGAACGTATTTTAAATCTAATTTTTAAAAATGTTATTGAAGTACAAAATTGGAAAAAATATCTGAGAACATTAAGGTAACTCATCTTTGATTTATACTGAGCATTTAAAATTTCAGTTATGTTACTCCTTAAATACCAAAATATCATCATTTGTACTGACCTAAGTGTCCAGAATTCCATCAAAGGGAAGCAACCTTTCTACAGCTTTCCTTTCTAAACTATAGCTTTGGAAAAAGAAGCTAGTTGAGATGGGTTATGTTTTGCTTTGTTTTGTTCTAATAAAAGAGTATTAAAGGAGAACTGGAGACTTAATTTTACTTATTCATAATGCTATTTGTGCCAAATTATATTTTAAAGTAATGCATAATGATTTTAAATCTAAAAGCATCATTTTCTGTTTTAGAATAGGTTTTGATGATTAAATAACCCTAAATTTGTTTTTCAGTCTTCAGAGGAGGGTTATTTAGCATAGTTCAATCGTAGCTTTTCTAGCCGCTCACATTAAAGAAATATATTCTCCATCTCAGCCAATGCATCTCTCCGTAATGCTCTGAAGAGCAAGCACGTGGCTTTTATTTTCTGGGCCAGAGTTTTGAAAAGTCTTATGGCATTTGTTTTCATTTTAATTCCTGAGGCCTTTAAAATAACATTCTGGAGTAGTTGGAGAAGGATGTCAACTATATCAATAGTTGACAGCTCAGTGCTGCTATTCAGCATTAATTAAAACAGTGGATTTAGACCTAGCAGCTCTTTAATGTGCTGTATATTCAAGTATTTGGTACCAAAAAAAAAAAAAAAAATGAACTGAGTTTCCAACAACAACAAATCAGCAAGCAGGGATTTTGCTGTGATTTTTCCAAAATGATAAATACAGCTTTGAATTGCTACCTTGAAAGAGTCCCACTGTGTATTGAAAAATAGGCAGATCTCTTCAAAGCATATTTCTAACAGATGGAATAAAATCTTCCCCTTTGCTGTCAATCTTGTGTTTCATTTCTCTTTGAATCCAGTGGTATAGAATTTATCTGTATTTTTATCATAAATTTGTGGGCATAAATAAACAAAAATAAACAATATCTGTATATAGTTTTATATTAAGGGCTATCTGGATTTACAGAGGTAAAAGGCAATGGGTTTGAGTAATTATGGATTTAAGTCTAAATATATTTTACTTTTATTTTCGTGTATGAAACAAAAGAAAATGCAGTGTGAGCCTGCCTGTATTCATTCAAGAATGAGTTAGTTCAGAATCTTTTCTATTATATATGCAAATTTAATGACACATGCTATGTTCTCCATCTAGAGTGTGAGGACTATCTTAGAAAAGCATAGGTTGGCCCAATTTTACTTTGTAGGTGAGTCTGTCAGTTCAGTTTCTCTCTAAACTTATACACCAGGACAATTATATTTCTGATATCAAGCACAAATACAGCTTAAATGCTATGGAAAATTCTGTTAAGGCAGTACCGCAGTATATTAGTAGAAAGAATACAGACTTCTAATTCTGCCTCTCACTCACCATGCTTATACAGGCAAATTACATAGTCTCTAAGAGCTTCAGCTTCCTAATCCGTAAAATGAGTTATTGTGCTGCTTAAAAGAATAATGTATGTAAGATATTTCTCTCAAACTAGAAACTCAGGAAAGGTTCTCTTAGAACCACTCTGCCCAGTGCATTAGCTCTACTGAGATACAATACTTACATCTAAAACTGTTGTCAGATAAATCAGAAAAAAAATAATCATCACACTTTCTGTAGCATCATTTCCTTTAGAAGTTCTCCAAACAGAGGCGTGTGCAAAGTGCTCAGGCACTACCTGAATGGCATAAAGCAATGCCACTAAATGTGGATGTGAGCAGCTATATCCACATGGAGATGTGTATTTATGGTGGGTGTCGGTTTTTTTTTTGGAATCACCCTATTGAGGTCTCCATTCTAACCCTTAAGGGCACCTCCTCCCAAGAAATTATCTATTTTTAAAGATAATTTATTTTTGTTAAAAGTACAATACATAATCCCCCAATTTCTTTGAAATAAAAACAGACAAATAAAGAAGAAAATAAACGTTATTAGAGATGAGCACTATTAATATTTTGGAATTTTTTTCCATTTTCTCTATGAGCAAGTGTACATATGGGTTCATACTGTAGGTACTCTTATAATTTACTCTTAATCATACCATCAAACATTTTTGAAAATATAATTTTCAATTTTTCTATAATTATCCATAATAGGAAGTTAGCATAATTTTTAGCCATTATCTTATTGTGGGACATAGAATTGTTTCCAACATTTTGCTATATAAAATAATACCATGATCAAAAATTGTACACAGTTTTTTGTCTGCACCTTTGATTATTTTTATTCTAAGAGATTTCTAGAAATTCAATTATGTGATCAAAAATTTTAAATATTTTAAGACAATTGGCAAATAGTTTTAAGTGCACATATATATAGTGAAGCAACGTACATTCTTATTGACACTGAAGCAACAATTATTCTCATCGACAGTATTTAAAATATTCATCTTACTATTCCCTTACCAGAGATGATTATTTTCATCTTACATGCACATGTACATGCGTGCAAACACACATATCCTCTAACAAGAATAATTTTGGGGGATTATTTATTCAAGTTACTAGATCACTCTTATTTTCCCTTCTAATATTTAGCCTCCACAACACAACTGATGTTTCCTATCAATAAATGAACAAAGCTTCTTACCATCCTTCACTATGATATACATCCTAGATTTTATATCTAATCTTTGTTTAAAGCTATGCTTTAACATATCAGTGGATGCCTAAGGCTATCATAGGGTGAGTTGTATTCCTAGATGAATTCTAAAGTAAACTTTACTAGTTACTAGAATTTTTTGTCAAATAAGCAAAATAGAAATTGGAATAAAATTGCTATATAAATTAGTATAATGTGAATTAAATTAAAGTTTTGGAATATTGACAGTGAAAATACTCTCATTTATTGTAAAACAGAACCCCTTAATAAAGGATTCAAGGAACAAGACTAATATGTTCCTACCCACAGGCTAATTATTTTAATTATGTTTATAAATATCAGAAGATTATTTCTGGACACATAATTCAAAGTATGCTTGCTCTCATAGAGTGGGAGTGAGATAAATTCATTGGGATTTGAATTGTGGTTTGGTCACTCATTGTCTTTATAACCATCATCAAGTTACTTAATTTCTATGATCCTGCAATTTCTCATCCTTTAAATGAATAAGAGAATACCTACTTCCCAGAGCTATTTGAAGGGTAAGACTAAAAAAATCCATGTATATATTTCTCAGACATAATAAGTATTCACAATAGTGATTTTGTATACGAGACAATTTTTATGAGGTAACAAGAGCACGATTTTTCATGATAAAACATTGAGGAAGCCTTTAAGGCAAATTTTGTTTATTATTGCATAGACTAAAAAATTTAGAAACATTTGTTCTTCAAAAATTCTAATTCCTGAAACATTCTTAAAGACAGTAGGTTAATTTTGCCTGTTGTATGATCAAAACCCTTAATTCCTGTTCTGTTTAATTCCTTGGTCTCTGAAGATTTCAGTACTTGTCCAAGTTCCAACTAGATTTAGGAAGCACAATATGAGACATACAAAAAAAAAAAAACAAATCTTAAGAATGCTGAAGACACCAGAAAGGTAAATCCTTCCCTGGCAAGCTGTAGAATCTCAATCACTTCTGCTTTCAAAGAGCCTTTAAAAAAAAAAAACAAAAAAAAACACTGTATTTTTGTATTTCGAAGCTCAGCACTTTTCAGATTTTATCCATAGACACAAAATTTTAAATTGTTCCCTTTGCTAAGATATCATGGAGAAAAATAGAAAACATTTTATGCAGAGTTCAAAAGGAATGTTATGATTCTCCCATCAGATGTTTATGATTATTTGTTCTTCTTTCTGATCATCTTGTAACACAAATGCAATCTTGCTGTTTTTACTGTTGTTTTCGAGTTCTCCTTTAACATTCAGGCCTCCAAACTTTCTTAAGTGGAACTTTGGTTCCTTGAAAATCCATGTCAAGAATATCCTTTGTGAGAACCAATTAAAATATGAGAAAGAACAGGCTGACTAAAAGAAGCTTAAATAGCTGGAGAGAATTAGATGAGACAAAGAAAACATCTTTAACGTTAAGTTTGGTTAGTCTTTGTAATAGGTTTTAAAGGATGTGTCACTTTTTGAACAGTATTCCAGCAAATCTTGGGAAAATGGCCTAGATAGTCCACATTTCATCAGGAAATAATAAATATTGATGAATGAATGCCCCAATTACTTTCGTTTATTCAAAGCCCACTTTAATTTGCACCCAGTTAATGTGAATGCTACTACAAACTGTCATTGCATCACTACTGGGAGCAGTAACATGTTTGGAACCATAACAATATGGTCTGTATAAACCTTGCTCATTCTACCTTTGAAAGTTACAATCGATTTTGTATTATCAGTCTTACTCTCACATAGAAACTCTTCTATGGTAGTTACATCTTGAACGCTTTATCCTTAGAAAATTACATATCTACCACTCAGTGTACTATGTGATGTCATTTTGTATACTACACAGTGCTAAATAGTTAAACAACTCAGTATACTAGATACCCATAAATGAAGATATTTCCAGATTAAAAAAAAAAAAGACTACGAGAATTTCGGGTTCAGAGGGTAAAGGAGGAAGATCAATGATCAGAAAAATGAATTATGAGGTCAGATCCAGAAAAGTGCAAAGACTGTTTACCTCATATGGAATTGGTCAAGCAAGTATCTCAGAAATAAATCTGTAAGTAATACAAAGTTATAGATGCATTTCTGTGGTGCCGAACAAGTCAGATAGTAGAACATGTTTTTACATTCTCAACGTGCCCTCATGTAAGAAGGACTACAGTATTGATATTATGATTTAAAGTTTGCTAATTTCTCTCTCTCCTCGAGTTGTGAAATCTCTTTTGTAGATAACAAGCCATAGAAATGTCTAGTATATAACTAATGTGTATAGGCTAGTCATATGAAATTGCCATTATTTGACTACCTTTGATTTAAAAAATGGCATTTAATATGGATCCACCTAATCAAACAAATCTTGACAGGGTCATTGTATTAGTTTTCTAGGACTGCTGTAACAAAGTACTCCTGGAACAGGAGTAGGAGAGGAAATGTGAAGGGACATGTGTATGTTCATATCAATTTGAGTACTTTAAAAATATGATATATGAAAAAATGTTCTCATTAAAAATGTCATTATTGTCAGAAACATTTTCTAATTACTTGGAACATTCCAGAATAGGCTAAGAACTTTAAATTGTTATGATCCTTGAATTTTTGGAATACTTCGATTATGAAAACCCTAAACCTTGGGAACTGCTATGGGATCATCTGCTGGGCAACTGTTATGCAGCATGTGTCCTGGATGGTGAAAGGACCAATGACAAAAGTCTTCAGCTAGGCAGTGGCTTTTCCACTAGAGAAGAGGCAGGGTTACTAATATGTAGATACCGTCTCAAAGCTTTTCTGTGCAGAGTACCAGGAGGAAACCTCAGGATATATAATACACATTGATTATTGCATTGGTTCACTGAAGACATTATCCTTATGTCTCAAATTGAAGGAACAGTCAGATAAATTCTTAATATATTTTATACATTCTCTCTCATGCTAAAGCATTTTAGAAAAAAAATATGCTACCTCCAACTGATTTATGCAGGGCCATGTAGTGTATTAGGAGAGCACCAGGCTGTGTCAGGAGGCAGGATTTTTATTACTGACCCTGCCACTAATAAGCTGTGTGATGTTGCGTTAGTTAAGTTCTCTGTGCCTGTTTCCTCATTCATAAACTTGGTGGACATTAGACTTTATGATTATCAAGGTTCCTTCCAGCTATACAATTAATTTCTCTTTTTTTATTTCATGGTCTTATGCATATGCTTAGTATTACCTGTCAACTTAAATAACAGAGAAAAATCACCTTCCCCCAGATTTTGTCTGGAGCATTATCTGGATCAGAGTTTCATAGGCAGTGCTCTATAAATTCCTAGGGATTCTAGGAATCTAGACCGCAGGGTCTGCAGACTTTGGTGGAGGGAAGCTCTGAGCAGAAAGCTTTTCTAGACTTCTCTTGCTTCTCACAGACAGGTTCTGTTTCTTTATGCCTAAAATATTGGGCTCTTTGTAAAAAGAACTACTTGAACAAAGTTTTTTTGTTTATTTTTAAAAATATGAAAACTGCCAATCAGAGCTATTTGACAAGAGTGTATCAACCTTGGCAATGGAATAATTCTATATTCAATGTTTTTCTTACATGACTGAATTATAAACTCTTGAGTTAAGTTTTAGCAAATTTGATAATATTAACTCATCTTGTTTTATGGGTCATGTCAATTTCCTTAAACAATTTACTATGGAAATGATTAAACTGGTTTGCAGGAAATAAAATTAGATCATTTTATATCTAATAGGTTAAAAAAAATTGGGTCAAAAATGCTGAAATCCTAAAATTCTGGTTCAAGATATTGTTGAGTTGAGTTACATATATATTCTTGAAGGATTAATCTTTATCTCAATGTTCTCTGTTCGAGGTTTTGCTCTTTTTTATTGTACTTTGATGACCTCATGGTTACTCATCCAACAATCTATTTTTTACTTTGTTCCTTGGAATTCCCTACTGAAGAAGAATACTGAAATTAAAAGCCAAACACAGTTCTACAGTTCTGCACTCTGGTAAGAACTGTATTGGAACACTTAGCATAGGCTTAAGGACTCTCTGGAGGTTCTCCTGTCCTTTGCCCTGCTCCTGGGTGGTACAGATAGCAGCCAACTGCCTACCCTAATTACAAGTGTATAAATGATGGGACAGAAAGAGAAAGACCTAGGCAGGCCTGCTTATCACATTGACAAGCAAAGAATATGAACAAAAGGAAGGCTAAGCCTGGCTTGAGGTCTGGCACTTGTAGAGCAGAAAATGCCACAGAAGCGGTCCTGAGTGGGCTCAGGGGCTGTCCATGACTCTGATCAATGAGCTGGACTTCTCTTGGTGGAAGCTCAGAGGGGCTGACTTCCAGAGAAAAAGGCAGAATCTGTCAATTTTCACAGAATTGCTTTGTGCTATTTAAAATATGCCTTGGGAATTGGAGAAAGGTGCTTTTTAAACTTCCAGTTGTAAGATAAATAAGTACTAGGGATGTAATGTACAACATGATGACTATAGTTAACACTGATATATGTTACATAAGAAGGTTGTTAAGAAAGTATATCCTAAGAGTTCTCATCCCAAGAAAAATAATATTTTTTTGCTTTTTCTCTTCGTTGTGTCTATATGAGTTGATGGATGATAACATATAACATATTGCAGTAATAATTTAATAATACATGTAAGTCAGACCATCATGTTGTACACCTTAAACTTATACAGTGATGTATGTCAATTATATCTCAATAAAACTAGGAAAAAATACATCTCACATATGATCACATGGCTTATCCATCCAGTCATTTAAACAAATGCTCATCAGTGAACAAAACCATGGACTTTGGTTTGGATTTGAATCTTGGCCTTGTGATTCATTAGTTTGGCTAAGTTATTTAACCTCTCTAAGCTTCACTTCACTCACTTTTAAGATGGGGATAAGACACGCAATTCAAATGATTCTAAGCAGTTAAAATCATGTTACAAGGTTTAAAACATTTAGCTCAGTTCTTGGCACATAGAAAATACTCAGTGTGTGGCAGCTGTTACTATAGTGCACAGAAAAGGTTTCGTATGAAAATCCAAACCTCAACACAGTATTTACCCATTAGAGCTAAGTTTCCCAAAAATGTGTTCTGCATAATATTAATTCTGGAAGATAAAAGGTATGAGGTTAAATAAACTTGAAAAAGTACTAAATCAAATTCTCCCCTTCTGGAGATTTCTTTTAGCCCATTAGAGGCTCTGAGAAGTTTTGAGATAAGGCGTTAACTTCGTTTAACCGAGAATTTTCCCAACATATTTGAACACAAAACCCCTTATAAGAGTAACTTCCATTGTTTTATTACTTTTTTTGTGTTCTGCTGAACATGTTTTGGAAAATACTGCCTATAAAGAAAGAATTTACTACATAAAATCAAAACAATAATATGGAATCATATCCTTGCCCCCCTGTCTCATGCTATTTCATTTGAATTTTACTACACTCAGGAAGATGGACTAGGAAGGTATCATTATGGACATTTCACAGTAAGGAAGCAGGCTGATGTTTTGTAACTGGACAAAATGACACAACTAATACATGGTGGAACCAAGACTTACAAGTAGGTGTTCAAACACCCAGGCCACCTGCCCCCAAATGCTGGCTTTCCTTCTACAAATATTACTTAAATGTTTGATACACATGCTCTGAATATTTTCTATATAAAAGCTTTGGGATTCAGAATTTTACAATACAATTTTATTTTCCCACAGAGGTAATTTGACTTACTGTTCTCCCACTCTGTCCTACTCCTGTTGCATATGGTGTCTTTGCTAGGCCAGAGTGAACGAATATTCAGGCAAGCAGGCATTGTGAAGAGGGTGTGCCTTGACCTCGAGCACTTTTAAATATGATAAACTCAGCCTCTCAAAATCCAAAAGACATAAATGCCTTTTATGCAAATATTAAAAGTCAATTATACAATTTCTCCATGACAAGATACAGGTATAAGGGCAATTATGATGACTATTATGACATCCAGATTCAGAGAAAGTCCCTGCTCAATTTACCTCATGTTTGGAGAAACTGAACTTGGAATTGGTAGATAAGGAATCATAGGGCATTTCCCATGACAAACAACCTAATGCTGCATCAATTAAGGCAAGCAGTGCTGCTGGTCAAGGTCAGAGACCACCAAGAATCATTTCTTGGTCCAGGGTTGCTGGGAGTTGGTCTGAAGCTTCAAGAGCTGTGCAACAGCAAAACAGTCTCATCGTTTTGATAAAGGCCCCTAAAGATCTCATTCAATACCATTCACTCTGACAGTTAGTAGTTGTGTGGCTTTGACATCTTTGAACCTCACTGTAAGCTGGGGATGTTAATACAACTTTACAGGAAGTTTAGATGAAAACTACAGGTAAGTGTATACAGCATAGGATTTAACAAATGGTAGGCACTAGTAAGTTTTTTTGTTTTTTGTTTTAAGTAGAACCCCATGAGGTCATTTCTATATTTTCCATTTAACACATATAAGTAAGTAAAGCTCAGAGAGGTCAAAAATGTACTTGAAGTCATGCAGCCATTAAGAAGTTGACATTGGGATTCAATTAGATCTTGACTCTTAAGTAAATCCTACTTCACCATGCTGCTTTCCCTTATTTATTTTCAAACCATAAAGGAGGGGGCTCAGTTGAAGAGTTTCTCAACTTTGCTTCATTCATGATGTTTTTAAAAACTCCATAGATCTAAACACTTCTAATGATTAATCATGATGAAACATGGTGCTGGAGCTGTATTATTATCACTCCTTTCTCTGAAGGAGATCTTATGCCAGCATGGCTGGTGTGGCCTGAAATCTAGAGCGCACCCTTAAAATGGGCATCTTTAGTCTGAGCACAATGGTTCCACAGTATAATAAAACTCAGGAGCAGATCTTGGGAGGGAAGCCAGGTATTGATTAGTTCTTATGTGCTGACTGCTATGGGAATTTCTGAGTCTCACACAAATGAAAGTACAAATTGCTTTTTTGGAAATCGTTGCAAGAGCTTTTACAGATGATTTATCTATCTATTGATCGATCGATCTATCAGATGTTTCTCTCACACACATATATACATGTGCATGCACATACACCATACACAAACAAAAATATAAAAGCTGAAACACTTGGACAACTTTATCCTCAGCTTATGTACAAGAATACTCTCCCACCACAGGTAAAAAAATGGGGAGTAAGTATAAACAGAAAATAGAGCAGCCTGTCCTTATGTGCTCCACACATTGAGTGAAAGTGTTCCCTTGAACATAAACCTTGTCATTTCCCTTCTACCATGGATTTCATATAACTAGTTCAACACAACCAACAAAATAAATATTACGTAATAATTTTTAGTATTTGGATTTACCAGAAGAAATAGATGAATTAATTTACTTGTGAGTTGAGAATCAAATGGGGTCTCTACCACTTAGACACTAAATATTTAGTCCTTCACTTAATAGGTATGTATAAATTGCCTATTATATGCAAGCATATCAATAGGTATTAGGGATAAAAGAATGAGAAAAATATATGTGGACTTACTCTTAAGGAATTTATTATTTTGTAGGAGAAACAGGCATTAATAAGCATAAAAATAAGTTCTAGCAAGAAACATATGGAACACCATGAGAGAAGAGGAGAATCCAGCAAAGTTTGGAGGGATAGGGACAGTTTCAATGAAGAAGTGACTTTGAGATAAAATGAGAGTAAGCCAGAGGTAGGTAAAGCATAGGAGGAAGAACATGGTAGACAGAGTGCTCAAAGTCTCTGGAAAACAAAAAGATTACAGTACACAAAGAGACTGAGTGTAGGCCCTTGTGGCTGTAATTAAGAGAGAAAAGGTGACATTGATGTGTGATGACAATTGGGCAAGTACAGAGATTAGACCCAGTGGGATCTTGTGGGTCATAATGAGAATTTTACATAGGTGGAATGCAGTGGGTTAATGCTGTGGGTCGAGGTGTTTCAATCACATCTTGTTTTCTTTGAAATATGTAATTAATATGCCAACCAATTCAACTAGCTTTAATTAAATTGCTGTCATTGTTGTTCTTATTACTATTATTATTATTATTATAAATTTCTCTATAATCTGCCAGATTGTCCTTGCAGTTAATTCTGTTGTTTGTGGTTGTCAAGACCACTTGTTCTACTTATTTTCATCTTGGGACACAGTGATTATCTAAGATACGGTCTGGTTAAAAAAAAAGTGCAACTTTGGCAAACATATACATTTTTAAAATATGATGCTTTCCTTCATATCTAAAATATACAAAAATCTATTAAAATATAAAAGTTGAAATGTAAATGTAACTTTAAGTGTTAATATGATTTTAAAGTTTCGTGTGAAAAGTCAAAAATTAAATACATCTCAGATTTAAAAAAATGTATTGATAGCTCCCTTTGATGATTATATTTTGGCTCAAGAATCGAGACATTTCATCTTTGATTTGCCTATGGATGCCTGGTGTAAATACTTTTCCTAACTTTACCTTTCTCTTCTTTCTAGCGATCTCTTTAACAGGAACAATGTTTGTAACTGTTACAGGAAACATCAGTTATAGTATATTATCTAAGATTAAGCTTATTGAATGTTCTCTGGGCTTTGCAGTGGACAATCCTAGAATTTGCTAGTCTCACTAAATACAGTTTATAGGAAAAGAAATACTATAAGAACATTTTAGACTAATATCAATAATTAATGTTTTATCTCACATTAAGACTGAGAAAAAACTTTTTAAATATGTGATTTCATTTGAGTAGTTAACAACTCTTGTCAGATTTAGTGTCATTATTTCCATTTTATAGCCCAAGATATTAACGGTCAGAGGCAAAGTTCTTTGCCAAAGGACATCCGATAGTTGACCTATAGTGAAATCTTTGTCTTCTGTTCCATTTCTTATTTTCCTTCCATCACTCCACTACTCTTCATATATACACTAGAGCCTGTTATACTGAATTTGTAGAGGAGTGTGCTATATATTTAATTACATGTGTAATTACATATTTGGCAATTGGAGACATTTTTCCCCAACTTTCTAGTATCAGGATCTGTGGCAGCAAAAAGTCTCCAAGGAATCGAGCTCATCATTTCAAAGTAATACCTTTTCCCTTTGACATCCCTCCCTGTGTTTTCAATTATCTCCTCGACTTATGGATGTTTTAAGTCTCAATACTCATGATTTTTTTTCAAAAGCTGAAATTATATTATTTTTCTCCAAGCATCCTTTCTTCTTTGTTCCATCTTAGTATTAATAATGGACCTATTCTTCCTGTCACTGAAGATGTCAGCCTCAGTGTGATTTTGAGATCCTTTCTTAATTCCCTTTGACATACAGAATGGATTAATCCAATCTTTTCTTTTTTTTTTTTTACGGAGTTGTCTGATGCTGTCTCTCCCTCTTACCTTTCCGAAGTGCTAATCTGCAGACAGATACCCAGCTTGCATATATTTATGTTCTCAGGAAAAGACACATCCCTTCCTCTCCCATTAGTGTAATCTCCAACAAGCTGACTGTTAGAGTTTCTCTTGTAATGGCCACACTTCCCCATCTCATTGAAAAAGTCAGGATGAATTAATTGAAACATTTAACCAATTGCATTTATCCTCAGAACATCGTCATAAAATGAGACATTTTACGTAAGGGGATTTTCTGGTTACCTTAAGTATATTCTTTTTAACACCAACATTTTTGTTTTAACTATTTGTAACCAAAATTTCCCCAAGACCATGAGATACCTGAGTTTTACAGAGTCCTTTATCCCCTTCTGCTGATGTCCTGTAGTTCTAACCTCCACTCCCTTAGTTTTTACCAATTATTTCTAGTTATCTCCAGAGACATTTAACATAGTTTTCATACTGCTCCAGTGGACGCTGCATTCTCCCTTGAACTCTATTGGAAAGTCCCATTTCTCCTGTCCCTGGATGCATGGCCTCTGACCCTGCTCCACTGGGCTCCAACATTTTTGCCAGATGGCGACACCACTATGCCATTGTCCCTACAGCACAAAAAGGGGCTTTGCCTTCTCCCCTCTCCTTAGCCCCAGCCCCTGCTAGATATTGCCACTCCACTAGGTTCTGAGGGTCCCGCTGGTTATTCCATTCTCTTTTTTTGAGTATTAAAATCTTTAATGCTGCTCTTCCAGGGGCTCATTGATAGCTGCCTGAGTATTCATTGTGCCAAAGCCCCAGGTTATCCTACAATAGAGAGGGAAACCCTAAAACAATGATATTTGGGTTGAGATTTGTACATGGTTTAGTTGAAATTACTTCCTCAAGTTTTATTGGTTTGTATTGCTGTTTATTTTGTTTTGTTACATCTTAATTCCAGGTCATTGATTTAATCACTTCCATCACAAAGTCCCTCTCAAATTTATTCATTTCTATATATACTCCTTTATCTCCATTACTCACTTCCATTCCCTCTTGTCTTCATAGTCAATAACTCTAATGTATTTAATAAACATCTTTTTGATCTTAAACTATGCTTTTGAAATATATATTGTTTTTTTGAACAAATGTCATTTTGGACCATATATTACAGCTATTTTTTTCTCTCGTTACTATGCTTTCAAGTTTGCTATATGTACATCTAGTCTGTTGTTTCTGACTGTTGCATGGTACCCCAGCATGTGCAACCATAGCATTTTGCCTATCCAGTTCCAGTGATAGATACCCAGATCGTAGCCAACTCATCACCATCTCAACTAATGCTGCAATTTACAGGAGGGATCAGATCCCCTTGTGGTCCTGTGTGAGGATTTGTTTGAGCCACATACCTAGAAGAAGAACTGCTGGACAATATACACACTGAATTTAAGTAAGTGTTTCCAGGTTGTCCTCCAGAATAGCAGCATCAGTCTACATTCACACCACCACATGAGGATTTCTCTCTACATCTGCACTATGCTAACACCTGGAATTATCTGGCAAAGTACAGATGTTCACCAATATCTCTTATTCTCCTCTTTCTGGACATAAGGTAGTGTTGTACTTTCATACCACTTCAAATTAGATGTAGCTATGTGACTTGCATCGAGCAATGGAATATGCACAGAAGTGACATGAGAGTTGGTACCTAAGTGGCCATGTGAGGCTTATTATTGAGTCAATGTGTTGTACTTGGCTACATCTTCCTTTGTTTAGAGCTCCCTTACATGAGATCTTTTAGTGGGTTGACACTGTGGGATCCCTCTAGCATTCCCCAGACATAATCAAATATCCTTGAACCTCTATATTTAGACTCAGACCTGGCTCAAGATGAGATCCCTGTTAGAGATGTCTACCACATGCCCACATTTTTCTGCCTTTTCAGAGGATAGAGTTTATTGTGTATTTTCTTGATGGCCAAGTCCATCATTTACAATGTCAAATACTACAAAACATTGTCTTGGAAAATGTGCTCAGGAACTCCTGAAACGTACAGGGCAGTGTTAAATTCAACTAAAAGAGCCCAGAAAATGATGCTACTTGGGATCATGCATCTACTTTTCTACAATTTTCTTTTCTCATTCATCCTGTCATTCTGCAGGTACTCCACATCTTGTTAGTGTCCTTGCTCTTTCAGATGTTCTCAATTCCTCCACAAAAGCAGAAGCAATAGCTTTAAAAAAAAAAAAAATCACCTCCACACACTCACTGCATGACTTTCTTATAGGATACGTTTAATTAATATTTTTGTATTTGTTGTTTCGAATTTGATATGATTGTAAAATATGAGAAGTGAGATTATTGTAACGGCCTGAAACAATGGTAAATATTTCTTGAGGGAATGACTGAGGGATCACCTATGGATAAAGTGAAGAAGTTTAATGTCAGTATTTAATGAGCTCATTTTGGTTCATTAAGGATCCTTTGCTCTTCTTTTTTATTGAGGTATAGTTGACACATAACATTATATTTGTTTCAGGTGTAAATCATAATGATCAATATTTGTATATATTGCCAAATGATCACTACAGTAAGTCTAATTAACATCAGCCACCATTCATAGTTACAATTTTTCTTCTTGTGATGAGAATTTTTAAGATCTACTCATTTAGTAACTTTCAAGTATGCAATACAGTATTATAAACTGTAGTCATCATTTTAACATTACAGTCCCAGGACTGACTTATTTTATAATTGGAAGTTTGTACCTTTTGACTCCAGGTTTTAAATTACCAATTCTCAATTCTGTTTCAGTTAGTTGAGCTTACACAACAAATGTTCTTTGAAATAACTGCAATTATTATGTTAAACTGAAAAAAAAATGTTTGGTAAGTCAAAAGACCAACACTTTTTAGGTATTTAGGATAAAAAACTTTCAGGGAGGACATCAGAATATTTTTTTCTCATCTGTGTTTTCTCATTTATAAGATCAAATATCTATAAGAGCATCTTTTAGTCCCTTCTTCCTCAGATATGCGCTATTGAGTCTATATATCTATGTCAAAAGCTTTTAATTTTTTATTGAGAGCCTAAAATTTAAATATTTATAAACAGATGTTTTAAAATATCCAGATATCTAACTTTTAGTTTTATAGATAAAATATATCCAAATATGTTGTTACCCAGGGTCTACTTGGGGAAAAAAACAAGTCTTTATTTTAGAAAAACAAAAATTGTTTTTACATAGCACACAGCGGAATGCATTTTAATGTGCAAGCAAAAAAATTTTAAGATAATACTTGTTTACCCATTTTGGAACCACTACTAATTCCATATTCTTAGAATTATGAATCATCATTTCAACAGTGTCCTTTTCAAAGTGTCACCAGTGTGTTTCTACCTGAAATGCTTTTTAACAATTTCGAATCAGCCATCCGGAGACCAGCTAAAGACTCAAAGGTGCTATATGAAAACAATAATGTTTTACTTTTAAAAGTGCATCTTACCTTGTTTTCCCTCATATGGGGTGGTGCTCAGTGGAGGACTGAGGTAGGATGGTAATAGTCAAGAGCAGCGCACTGAATTAGCTCAGCTCTGACAGCAGGGTGTGGGTCATCTGTGCACAATGGGGAAGAATTGGTCCCCAGATGCCAATGACGACGAAAACGGTCTACAGTGTGGCTTTTAAGGTGAAAAGAGGGCTTTATAAGCTTGCAGTAGTGGTCTGCTCTGACTTATAAAGGGTAAACGAGGATTCACTCTGGGTTTAGGAATTTAACCAAGGCCAAAGAACTAGTTAGAGATGAGCCAAGACTAGAACTCATTTTTTGCCTTCCTCGCAGATTTTCTTTCTCCACAGAGCACTCCCTCTGTGTAATACCTTATATAACTTTTCTTTTTGGCTTTAGAGAATAATTTTATATTTGCTGCTTCTTTAGACTCTTTGAAAAACAGTTTTTTTCTGACCTATATTCATTTAAAATATGACATATTCAGAGAGAAAGAAGCCTCACTCAGACAGAATTCTTTAAGGGGCACTGTTTAACTCCACCCATACTAATATTGACTAGAAATTTCCATAGTTCCATTCAGTCTGTTATATATTTATAATAATAACCAGAGGTGTTTGTCAGCTGTTATATATTTATAATAATAACCAAAGGTATTCATTGCCTTAGGGCTTTATGCAGGCAGCAAAAGGATTCATTAAGAAAAATGAACTTGTACGCTGTAATGAGGAATATATGTAGTTTACAATATGGAATGCTCTAAAATACATGCCTGGTTTTCTGAGACCATTCTCCAATTCCTCTTCAATAAATAGAGGAGGATAACATGTGACCAGATTGGCTATGGATATTTTCATTTAAGTTGGGAAAATCTGCCTGTGAATGAAGCTTACTTTGTCCCAACTTAATTTTTCTTGGGATGTCTACTTGCTGTTTCAGGGTATCTCTTACCAAGTCTAATTTTTTTTATGCCTAGTCTCCAAGTACCTACTTTAAATGCAAAAGTTGTATGTTTTGTTGGCTGCTGTAAGTTTCACTTCCTTCCAATATATTCTGCAAAATGTTGCAAAGACTGTTAGGCTTCAGCTTTCTGTTTCCCTGAGAATTCTGAGTCCATTTCCTTTGCTGGCTGCATTCTCTTGTAGGTTTATTACTTCTGATGAGAATGCTATTTTAAATCTACTTTGCCTGGAAGAGTTCCCTCCAAAAATGAATCCCCCCATTGTGCAAAATATAGCCACCATAATATTTCCTTTGTATCCCTATAGCAGCAGTAGCTCAGAAGTAGCTCCAGGGAATTGATGGCTTAATCATTCCTTGTCCAATATCATGTGAGTTATACTAATATAATTGTTTTTCTATCAGATGGCCTTGTAATATAATACTACTGCTTTCAGCAGCTGCTTTTAAGGCAGTGTCTACACAACATCATACATTTGATTAAAGAGTAGGAAAATTATTATAAAACAAAAACTAACCAGTTTTATGTTTTGGAATCATGTATGAGTTTATATACCTTCCTAAGTAATTTGAGGTTAGGTATAAAATATACATGGTAACAATTAATTTAAGATAATTGGGTTTAGTGAGCAGAATATGGCCAAAAGGAGTCAATTCAACAATCATTTTTCAAGTGTGTTCTATGTGCAAGGAATCCTTGGAGATACAGTGATGAATAAAACCAAGTTCTTTTTTCTAAAGAATATAAAGCTAGAAAGGATAAAAAGTTACGTATGTAAAAAAACAAAATAAGTGTACCAGCTATGGCCTAGCCTCTGCTTACTGATGTGTTTCGGACTTCCTTCGACAGTTAGAATGAATCAACATAACTTATTTTGCACCATTTGCCTTGAGGGATTGGGATCAAAGGGGCAGGAAGGAACCAACATAGGTTCTCACATTGTATTAGGTGGAGATGAAGGACGATGGGCTGGGAAGAGCAGCCTGGACTCTATTTCAAAGATTTGTCTCCCAGACTGGCCCCATGGACTTGAAGAAAAAATCGAGTAAGTGACCATTTTACTTTATTAAGAGCCTAGTATATTCAAATGATTTCATATGCATTCTACTAAATCCTCTCAATACAGGGAAGTCTTTCTGGTTTAGGTTCTTCTACAGTTGTTCTCAAATTAGGTAAGAAAAATGAAATAATTTGCCTGACACACGAACATACTAGATTTAAAAGATAAACAGACCACTTGTAACCAAAGTACAGGATAACTTTAAAGAAAATATCTCCATTTAATATTGTTCAAACAGAATCAGAAATGTAGGTTTCTTGTGAAAATATCTTCATTACTTACTGTTAAAAGGTAATCACTTCAGCTATATGGAGACAAGGAGCTATAAGCAGGAAAGGAAGAAGCTGTATTTTATGAGAGATTCTATGAGGTGTGCCGGCAAGCCACCTACTTTTGTGCCTATGTGGAAAAGTGTGACCTGGGGAATAGGGACATTATCCTGCTTCTGTCTGGACCACGAATGATTTGGGGAAATCAGTGCTGTTTTGGCATGTGAATGATTTACAGCTTCGGAGGAGTCAACAATGGATCCAAAACAGAATATGGTCAGTGCCATATGATAGTGAAAATGACAATTTGTGAGTTCAAGTGAGAAACTTTTGGAACTCCTCAGATAGAACTAGGGAAGACTGAAGGGATCACAACAGTCTGCTCGTTAGAGGAATGGGTGATGTGATTATTACTGCTACTAGTGTGGTCCCTTTTATATGCACAGGCTGTGAAGCCTTGTAAGAACTGCTTTATATACCCAGAAGATTAAAGGTAAGTTCCGAAAGAGCAAGGTCCCAGACATTCTTGTTTATAACCACATACCCAGAAGATACAGGGATGTTTTGGGAAATAAATATTTCCATTTAGGTGTACACTAGATACATGGAAAATTGCAGTGGGGATAATATTAGAATGAACAGATGGAGACAGAACATGGAAAATGGTAAATGTCAAGGTAAAGAGTTGAGCTTTATTCTGCAGTAATTGCTAACTCTTGAAGGTGTTGAACTGGAAGATGATGGAGGAGGGCTGGTTTCCTTCCATCTACCACTTCTTAGAGAATATGTCTTGTTTCATTCCACATTGAAATGTAAATAAATGCACAGGAGAAGGAATTGAGTATTTCAGTCATTATGAATATACTACACTGAGAGACACTACCCTTTTCTTCGAGTCATAGATATGTGCCCTGGGAAGAACTAATGTCAATGATCCTACTTTGTCTTGGTGAACAGAATGGAGCTTTAGAAAGAGAGTCAAGCAGAGAATTGACTCTGCAGAATTGACTCTGCAGGGAATTTGAGGTTCTCTACAGTCCAGAGAACCTGAAATTCCCACATCTTTCTAGTTATGTGTCCCTGAAGTCTGGAATTTGCTAAATGCTAGGATGTCTTAGGCAACAAGATCAGGCTGTTTGGCTACTTCCAGGATGACTGTAGTCAATCAACATCTGCAGAGAACAATCACAGAACAACCTCAATAGGTACAGAAAGTGTACCTATGCAACTTCTATTCTCAAAATGAATTGTCTCAAAAATTTTCAAAAAATGAAATAGTAAATACAGCCATCATCCAAGTTTCCATTTTGTACCAGCTGAATTTGCTGACAAATTATATCTATAGTAAACACTCTTGCGGACAAAACAAAAATGGACTGCTGTTCTAGAGTCTTCTGTTAGTTTTATGTATTTATCTAAAATCTGAATATGTATTAAGTTACATTTCTATGAAAGTGCATCAACTTTGTGTCAGACATTCAGCTTAAATGTGAAAATTAGGTGAATTAATCACTAGGTTATATTGGTTATGGCACAGTGTCATGGGAAGACAATAAGTGTTAGAGTTCAGCCTTTCAATCTGATTTTGAGCACCTATGAGCTGTGGGTCTCTGGGAAACTCATTTAATTTATTTGGGCTTTAGAATATCTCTTATAAAACTGAGATAAAAATGCCAAATAACCAAATTTCCATGATGAATAAATAAAATATAGAAAAATACTCTGTGTAGAGCCTTGCTCATAGAGGCTCTAGACAAATTTAGTTGTTATTTTGTTCCCATTCTATTCTACATCAGATGTTTTAAATTATATTTTTAAAAATTAATGTTATTGGAGTCTTTTTTCCTTACCAACATATGTACATCGTGTTGTTTATGTTTTGCTGCCATCAAAATGAATTTGAGGCAACTTAAATTATTAAAAACAGGAAACACAATTATGAAAAAAATTTAAATTAACATATGGAATACATCTCACTCGAAAGACAAGAAAATGAATGATATGAATTAATAACTGAAATTCTTCACCGTAGCTTTCATAGCCATACTCCATAAAAAAAAAAAAAACCTATCTTTCCATGTTTCGTTCACATTTTGTAATATCAAGCATCATTTGCTCCAATCAAATAAGATTTCTTAATAATTCCTATATAGCTCATTTACTTTTTTTCTACCTGAAATACTTTTTCCTCTTCTCCAAACCTTCAATAAAAGCCAAGGCAAATGCTAATCTTCTCCATACAGACTGCAGAGTCCCTGATCTAAATATTTTCTTTTCCTCCTTGGCCTCCTCTAAGTCAGTCTTTAGGAACCACCGGTAATATCATCCTACTCAACCTTATTTGTTCACTTGTCTTAGCTTCTCTTTTCCTGCTGACAAGTATGCTGGGCAGTAATCCTGGCTAAAACATGGATTGGGCCATTTACTCTGTCTCCTCTGAAACACCCAGTATAGTTTCTTCCCTTTTTTGTTGTTCATTATCTATTAGTTAAGTTGTACTAAATGGAAATATAATACAAAATTATTCTCTAAGTTTCCTGACAACTGAGGGGAAAAACAGAATTAAATAATTTAGCTGTCCATTAAATAAAGCAAGGTAAAATCATTTGGAATAACTATATATTTTATTCTGATCTCTAGGATAAATGTATCTCATAGATCATGATATTAAGCTATTTACATGGTAAGTGGACAATAAGTGAAAACAGTTCTCCAAAAGATTAAAAAATCTTTGTTAAAACTAGACATCCACAAGTAAAAAAATGAATCTAGACACAGACCTTATACTCTTCACAAAACTTAAAATGAATCACAGACCTAAATGTAAAATGAAAAACTATAAAACTGCTAAAAAGATAACATAGGAGAAAAGCTAGATGACCATGTGTATGGTGATGACTTTTTAGATACAACACCAAAGGCATGATCCATGAAAGAAATAATTGATAAGCTGGACTTCATTAAAATTAAAAACTTCTGCTCTGCTAAAGACAGTGTCAAGAGAATAAGAAAACAAAACACAGACTGAGAGAAAATATTTACAAAAGACCCATTTGATAAAAGACTATTATCCAAAATATATAAAGAACTCTTAAAACTCAACTGTAAGAAAGCAACCTGATAGAAGAATGAGCCAAAGATCTTAACAAACACCTCACCAAAGAAGATATACAGATGGCAAATACGTAAAAATAAAGATGTTCCATATCATATGTCAGCAAAGAAATTCAAATCAAAGCACACACCACTACACACCTATTAGAATGGTCAAAATCCAGAATGCTGAAAGCACCAAATGCTGGTGAGGAGCTAGAGCAACAGCAACTCTCATTCATTGCTGGTGGGAACGCAAAATGGTACAGCCATTTTGGAAGACAGTTTGGTGTTTTCTTATAAAACTAAATATACTCTTACTGTATGATCCAAAAACAGTGCTTCTTGATATTTACCCAAAGGAGTTGAAAACTTATGTTCACACAAAACCCTGCACATGGATGTTTATAGCAGATTTATTATGAATTGACCAAACTTGGAAGCAACCAAGATGTTCTCCAGTAGCTGAATGGATAAATCAACTGGTACATCCAGACAATGAGATATTATTCAGTGCTAAAAAGAAATGACAAAGCCCTAAAAGGACATGGGGGAACCTTAAACACCCAAGTGCAAGAAGCCAGTTTGAAAAGTTTTCATATTATTACAAATGGACCACTCTTGTGGGGGATGTTGAAAACGCAGGAGGCTGTGCATGGTGGGGCGGGGGGTGGGGGGAGGTACACGGGGAATCTGTGTACCTTACCCTCAATTGTTATGAATCCAAAACAACTTATATATACATGGGGAAGCTACCGACAACCACAAAGAATCTTTGTTGAGCTGAATTTCTCTTATATTACACATATTCCAATTTTAACTTCAGGAAGATGAATGACATTATTCAGCCATGTTGTGTCCTGATTATATTTCTTAACATAGGTCAGAGCTTGGAGAATATGTAAGAATGGCTGGTTAGCTTGCCCAAGTTCAAGTAAATTTTGACAAGACCTGGCTATTTGCAGTCAATTTGTGGTGTAACTCTCTGACAAGTGCCCAAAGCACAGATATCTGTGTTGCTGATTAAAGAGCACTATGGGTATCTTACATACCAGACGTGCAGACGGCAGAGTTTATAAAACCTTCTGGAATGTTTGGAGCCTGTTTTGCCTTCTCACCCAGATAGAAAGCCATATAATTTCAAGAAAGCATAATGGTGGGACACAGGAAGATAGGTATGTGTCTATGTGTGGGCAGGGTGGAGGGATTTGAGGAGGAAGCAGGAAAGGGGGAGTAAAATAGGACCTTCAAGTCTGCCCAAATGTTTGTATAAAACACTCATTAGATATCTGAGCATTCCATGCTATAAAGTATGGAAGAGAAAATTACGTTCCGAAATACTGCTTTTATCATATAACTTGAAAGAATACAAATTAGTAATTTATTGCCATGACCAGAAAACTACCACAGAGTAACCCTGAAGTAACAGAATAGCTGTTTTTGAAATAAACAAACAAAAATCTCTTATTAGTAATAGGCAAAATGCGTTTAACTGAACTGAACACTTTAGCAAGAATAAAGACCTGCAGTTCACAGATTCTCTTTTCTTTTGTCCTTTCCCAGAAAAAAATGTTAGATCAGATGCTTTAAATTTAGTGGAACCCCTGAACACACAAACAAATTTTCCTTTGCTCCCTCCTTCCTTTCTTCTTTCTTTAGTACCTACTACACCGGGCATGGTGCATGGCACAGTTCCTTTGTGAGCAAAGTCAGGCATGACCCTTCTTCCCTCATTGGAGCTTATCATTTACTTCTTTTATAGTATGTATCCATTTGCATTATTGTTAAAAGGTTTGTCCCAGCCCACTAGCTCAGCAAAGGATAATAGAGCAGATGTGGGTATCCCTTTTACCGCAACAAAATCAATAGGTATGACTGACCCCTCCCCACCATAATTCCTTCCATTCTCACCAGCTACTTCTAGACGTCCACAGAGGACCACAGGGCTCACTAATGCTCTTTGTTACTCCAGTTTCTGAGCCCTCCCACCTCCTATGATCCTCTCTTGTAAGCTAACCCCCAACTGCTGACAGAATCAGCAGCCTTAAAATGCAGACACCTTTGGGAAGATTACTGTATTTATCGCTGTATTTAAACATAAGTTTCCTGGGGAATTCCCTGGCGGTCCAGTGGTTAGGACTCTGTGCTTTCCTAACTGCCGAAGTTTCCTAACTAATGGGAAAAGCCATTAGCTTAACCACACCCAGTTCTAAAATACAGGCAGAATTTGATGCTACATCTCAACAGTTCACCATCACTTCCCATCCTCCCCACAAAACATTCCAGGGGCACAGCAAGGGCAGTCTCCTCTGCCCTTGAGAAGGCAGAACATATTATATCTTAATATATTAAGTAAGTTGTTACAGTTGCTCCTGATTCTTGGTCTGAAGCCTCAACATCTTCCTATGAATTGTGTGATCTATGCCGTCACCTCAAACATTGCTAGGACCTACATTCTGCCACCTTCTCTGCAAGGCCGCCTATCTGTTCCACTGACAGAGTCAAATTTTGTCCATTTCCCCTGCTTAAGGCATCATGAACTTTTACATAATAACTCCTCATCTCACATAATCCTAAGAAAGAAGCTAGCAGGAGGTAGAAGTAGAAACTAGTGTCCCTCAATCAGGGACTTTTTCCTCACTAATGAGGTGGAAGTATCTGTTCACACCTGAACTCAGAACAACAGAATTATTTTCAAGGAGAAACTTGGTTTGTTTGGAAAAATATCTTTTAAGTGCTTGAGAATAATGTTTGTTTCCAGTAATTACGGAATAATTCAAAACAATCCTATTGAGGAAACACTAGAAAACCTAGAAAAAAAATGAACAAAATAATCTGTGTGAAGGTTTAGAAGAACTAACCAGTGGGTATCTGAAAGCAAATTCAGGAGTCCTGAGTCAAAGATTTAATTCTCACACATGCTTTTTGCCTGCCAATCTAAAAGGAAAGGACGACGTGAAGGTTTCCCTTCCTCTCGCGACCAGGCACCACACATAGAGGCCTAGGAGAGATGACTTTGATAAGAATTCTTACCTTTGCCGGCTTCTTCCAGTTTCCCCAGGATTCTGCAGGCTCCGGAGCGCGCACGCGGCGTCCCAGCGGGTCTCATGCTGGTCACGAGCAGCTGAAGAGGAGGGAAAATGGTTTTCCCTCTACGCTTTAGAGTGAGCGCTTGGCTGAGACCCCTTTTTCTTTGAGTCGCCTCCTAAATGGATAAACTAATCTACGTTAAAAGTTCTCTGTTGTGGTCGCTGTAATTCAGGATTATCTTGGGTACGAGTAACCTGCTTGTTCGGCCTTAAAAGAAAATTGTATTCACCTCATGCTAGGCCCGGTCCGGCTTAAATAGTTCAGAGCCAGTCCGACCCGGAACCAGTCCTGTTTCTAACTCCTTGGCTGTCCGACCCTCCACCCGGTCCGCCTTCTAAATCTGACGCGGTCCAACCTTAGACCCGGAAGGGTTTCTAAGTCGGACGCGGTCTGGAAAAGAAATGCTCAAATAAAGCCTGAAAGCCCCTCAGGCAGAAGTCATGGAGGCTCCACGAGCGACAGACCCAGCACCTCCTGAGGCGGAAGAGGCAGCGAGCTCAGGGCTCAGCAGGTACCACGTCTGGTTGCTCGTTGCTCCTGGGGCCGTCGGGGGTCTCCTTCGGGCCCCGCTTCTTACTGTTACTAACAGAACTGTTAAAAGATAAACTGAGGTTATGTTAAAATTGTTAAGATTTTATTTGAGCAAAACTCGCTTCAAATTGGCCAGCATCCAGTCTGGTAGATAGAAAGGAGCTCGAGGAGCTGTGTGAAATGAAAGACTTAAAAGTCTTTTACTGGCAGAAGGGAGCAGGAACGAGGAAAAATAAAGTAGGGAGAGAAGCGGTGGGTTAATGCGAAGTCACTTTCCTTCGGGGGAGGCAGGGGCCTGTCAGGTAGACGGCCCCACTAGTGCTGATCAGGGGGTTCCTGACTGACTGGTTTAAGGTTCCATTTCTGGGAGAACTGGAACTGCAATTAGGTCTCAGTTTGGTGACGGGGGTACTTAGCATAAGCACCTCCATTTTGGGACTACGGTTTTTAACAAGATTTATAAAGTTTATCAATACAGTATGATACTGGTGCCCAAAATACAACTGACCAAAGGAAGAAAAAAAGAAAAAAATCCAGAAACACAACCACACATATTCAGACCCGATTTGTTACAAAGCTAACGTTAACCATGTCTCTTTTCAATAAACGCTGCTGAAGCCTTTAGATATCTGTATTTTTAAAAATTAGCACTTATAGCATTCACAAAAATTTATTTCAGGTATATTTAGATTTCTAAATATAAAAGGCAGAATAATAATGCGTCTAGAAGAAAAGACATAAGACACTACTTTAAAGGCCTTGAAGAGAAAAATTCTCAAACAGGATACTGTGATATTGTGACTTATAATCAGAAACATATATTTGGTCTTCCTCCACTCCCTGGCACATAGATCCCCAAACCCTCGTAATTTCCTAAGTGATTAGAGCAATAGTGGTGTCGTTCCTTAAAATATTTTATTTCTGTTCTTAGTTCCCAAAATGGCTTCAGAGAGATAAAGCTGAAAGGAGCATCTTTTGTGATTCCTAACAGTTCCCTTTCCACCACACCTGAGTTGGTTATTGAGGTGACTTTTGGAAAGCCTCTAAGGATGTGGACTGGTTGCCAGGGGAACCAAACACGATTAGAGAGTTGGAACTTTCAGTTTTACCCGCCCCTCCCCCCACCTCCCAAAAGTGGAGAGGGGCTGGGGCTGAATTTAATCACCAGTGGTCATTGGTTTACTCAATCATACCTATGTAATGAACCCTCCATAAAAACCCCAAAGGGCGGGGTGTGATGAGCTTCTGAGTTGGTGGAGGTGCTTTTTGTGTGCTCTACCCAAAGATGGCATGGAAACTCTGCACCCCTTCCCAAGTCCCTTGCCCCACGCACGTTTTACATCTGGCCGTTCCCGAGTTACATCCTTTTATAATAAACCAGTAAGTAGTAAGTAAAATGTTTTCATGAATTCTTTGAGCTGCTGTAGCAAATTAATTGAACTCAAGGAGGGGGCTGTGCGAATCTATAGCCAGTGGTCAGAAGCACAGGTAACAACCTGGACTTGCAGTTGGCATCTGAAGTGGGAGCAGAGGCAGTCTTGTAGGACTGAATCCTTAATGTGCAGAATATGACTCTATTTCCACACATTATTATCTAATTTCTGATTAGATAGAATCAGAATGGAGTTAAATTCTAGGACACCCAGTTGGTGTCGTAGAATTGTCTTGTATGAGAACCCCCTGCCCTCCCCCATACACATATGTGGTGACGGGAGAATAGTGTGTGTGTTTTTACAGATATAAAAAAGAATAACAAAAGAAAATATTTTCAATTGTTCATCAAAATTAAGGGTTTCAGCTTAGTAAAGATATTATTTAGAAAGCGAAATAGTAAACTCAAGAGCAGAAGAAGATACTGCAAAATATTTAGCTTTCAAAGATCTTGTATTTGCGAATCATAAAGAACTCCTACACATCAAGAGGAGAAAGATACCCGAATGGAAAAATATGCAAGTATTTGTATTAAAACAAATACTTTCAGAGAGAAGATAGTAAAATAAGCAGATAAAAAGGACCTCAATTTCTTCAGTAATCAAGGAAGTGCAAATTAAAGCCATAATGAAATATTGCTACAAACTCACCACAAAGACTAGATTTGAAATATGACAATTCCAAATGTTGATGAAAGTAGAGCCACTTGGAGTATAAATTGGAGATATTTGTTCTTTGTTGCCTCTTGCTGAAGGCAAATATGATACTGTCTCCAAATACCAATTTGTTTTTGAGTCTAATGGCTACGCCATGATCTTTCAATAGTTTTCTATCAGGCATCTTTTTTAATGGACAAGTTGTTAACACAGTATATTTATTCCATAACCATGATTGTGATTTCATCTAAATTCTGTACAAGTCTTATCTTATGAACAACTCTAGGTTTATTTGATTATTTTTGTTCATTTGCTTCTTTCTGGCTCCTATTAGACTTTACAAAACTAGAGGCAGAGTTTCCAGATTGCTCCATAATGGTTTTAGTCTGACAATTTGTTGTTATATAGTTAGATGAAAAACATGTCCCCAAAATACAATTTGTGTAGAGAAGAGAAATTTTGACTTAACCTTCTTATCCCTACAATCTCATTAGTCAGCAACGTTCAACAGAGTTTTTTTTAACATCTTTATCGGAGTATAATTGCTTTACAATGTGTGTTAGTTTCTGCTGTATAACAAAGTGAATCAGCTATATGTATACATATATCCCCATATCCCCTCCCTGTTGCATCTCCCTTCCACCCTCCCTATCCCACCCATCTAGGTGGACACAAAGCACCAAGCTGATCTCCCTGTGCTATGCGGCTGCTTCCCACTAGCTATCTATTTTACATTTGGTAGTGTATATATGTCCATGCCACTCTCTCACTTCGTCCCAGCTTACCCTTCCCCCTCCCTGTGTCCTCGTGTCCTCAAGTCCATTCTCTACGTCTGGGTCTTTATTCCTGTACTGCCCCTAGGTTCATGAAAACCTTTTTTTTTTTTTTTAGATTCCATATATATGTGTTAGCATACGGTATTTGTTTTCCTCTTTCTGACTTACTTCACTCTGTATAACAGACTCTAGGTCCATCCACCTCACTACAAATAGTTCAGTTTTGTTTCTTTTTATGGCTGAGTAATATTCCATTGTATATATGTGGACATTGTATACATGTCTTCTTTATCCATTCATCTGTCGATGGACACTTAGGTTGCTTCCATGTCCTGGCTACTGTAAATAGTGCTGCAATGAACACTGTGGTACATGACTCCTTTTGAATTATGGTTTTCTCAGGGTATATGCCCAGTAGTGGGATTGCTGGGTCATACGGTAGTTCTACTTTTAATTTTTGAAGGAACCTCCATACTGTTCTCCATAGTGGCTATATCAGTTTACATTCCTACCAACAGTGCAAGAGGGTTCCCTTTTCTCCACACCCTCTCCAGCATTTACTGTTTCTAGATTTTTTGATGATGGTCATTCTGACCGGTGTGAGGTGATACCTCATTGTAGTTTTGATTTGCATCTCTCTAATGATTAGTAACAATCAGAGTATTGGATATTCATTTCCTTTTCGTCCTTAGGATGGGTACCAGTAAAGCAAAATGGATTATTCAATAATCAATGACATTAATTTTTTATTAGATACATAAATGAGATTTCCCCTAGACTTATCCTACAGACGGCATTTAACATCATTATTACATATCTACTAGTTCAGTTCCATAAACATTTACTAACTGGCTATTTGTGTGGTTTTAAAAATAACAAAGAGGGCAGTTTCATCCTTTTATTTTGGTAATTTTTTAATTTAATTTATTTATGTTTTATACAGCAGGTTCTTATTATCTATTTTATACTTATTAGTGTATATATGTCAACCCCAATCTCCCAATTCATCCCACCACCACCACCACCCGCCACTTTCCCCCATGGTGTCCATACGTTTGTTCTCTACATCTGTGTCTCTGTTTCTGCCTTGCAAACTGGTTCATCTGTACCATTTTTTTCGATTCCACATACATGTGTTAGTATACGATATTTGTTTTTCTCTTTCTGACTTACTTCACTCTGTATGACAGTCTCTAGGTCCATCCACGTCTCTACAAATGACCCAGTTTTGTTCTTTTTAATGCCTGATTAATATTTCATTGTATATATGTACCACACAGATGTAGAGAACAAGCGTATGGATACCAAGGGGAAAGGGGGGTGGGATCAGTTGGGAGATGGGGATTGACATATATACACTACTGATACTATGTATAAAATAGATGACTAATGAGAACCTACTGTATAGCACAAGGAATGTTCTGCAGTAACTTAAACGGGAAGGAAATCCAAAAAAAGAGGGAATACATGTTTACATATAGCTGATGCACTTTGCTGTACAGTAGAAACTAACACAACATTGTAAAGCAACTATACTCCAATAAAAAAATAAAAAATAAATGAAAAAAAAAAGCCATTTCTAGTTTTCTAAAGCAGCACTGATGATGTTTCCAGCAGTAACTTCCAGGGCAAATATCAGTGATATCAAAGGAACCAGCAGTAGTATCTCTGCTGAGAGATGTCACCAGTGGTGTCTTCATGGGAGCAATTCTACATATGATTTTTGAAACTCTTCCTAGCAGTATATCCCCCATCCCTACCCCTCTGTCCCCCGGGGTTCTGTGAGCCATCTACGCACTTTAATCCATTCTGTTTCTCTTAAATTAGACAGAAATAGGCCTTGGTTAGGGTTCTGGAGTAAGTATGGTCACGTTAAGTCCAACTCTTCACCTATTTATGCTTGTACCTGTGGAGTAAATGTGACTGGAAGAAGATACACACACACATACACATGCACTGCTTGGTCACACTTGAATTTATCACCTCAGTTGTGCCCCTGATGGTGGGAGCAATTCTGTTTTACAGTGGATAGATTATAATTGATTTAAATAATTTCATATTGTCAGACCTATAGATTGTTTCCAGTTTTTTAGTGATAGAAAAATTGTTGTTATAGGTTATCCAAGTAGCTGAATCTTTGCCACATTTATAATTATTTCCTTCAATTAATTTATTTTCTAGAAGTGGAGTTCTGATTCCAATTATGAATAAGTGACTTGAATTGGCTAACTTTTCTGTTGTTACAATTATTAAAGCTGAGCAAGTTGTAAAATACAACTGTTTGAAGGCACTGGAATACAACCAAAGTAGTTAGAGACAGGAGGGACTACAATCCTTTTAAGAAGGAAAGAACATAAGGTGAGTTCCACATTTAGCTGGCTTCTCTTCTGAAGGTATTAGAAATTTTCTGCTATGAGAGGCAATAGAGGCAAAGCAGGAAGCAAGAATCTTATAGGACTAAGGAGACAGAAATCAAAGTTTAAGATTGTGAGAGAGGGTACAAATAGAGTGGCAATATCTCAAAGTGTCTCAGGTTGGAGACTTCAGAGGAGTACCAAAATCTCCTACTGATTCTCTTCAAGATATTGATGGACTCCTAATTATGCAGGCAAGAAAACCAAAGGAAAGCAGCAGCTGGGAGGGAGAAAAAACAGAGCAGATTTCAATATCTGCCTACTTCTAAGGAACAAGATTGAACTTCAAGTTCCACCAAATCAGAAGAACTTACTAAATACCCAGGGCTTTCCACTGAGTTTCCACAAAAGCCATGACAGAATAACAAAGACAAAATGGAAACAAAATAATCTTAAAAAAAACCAAACTAAGATCAACTCATGAAAGGATTAAAGTTATCCTCTGATATCTGATACTCTATCTGTGTTCCACAAAAAGAAAACAAAAGAGAGAGATTGTCTTTGGAAGAAGATATATCATTCATAGAGTATATAATTTTTTAATGTTTCATTTCCAATATCAAATTAAAATTAAAGGTATGTTAAAAAATACGACCAATTGAACAAAGCCAAGAAAAAAACCAAACAGGGGACTTCCCTGGTGGCACAGCGGTTAAGAATCTGCCTGCCAGTGCAGGGGACACAGGTTCGAGCCCTAGTCCGAGAAGATCGCACATGCCGTGGAGCAACTAAGCCCATGCTCCACACATACGGAGCCTGCGCTCTAGAGCCTGCGAGCCACAACTACTCAGCATGTGCTCTAGAACCTGTGAGCCACAACTACTGAGCCTGCGTGCCTAGAGCCTGTGCTCCACAACAAGAGAAGCCACCACAGTGAGAAGCCTATGCACCGCAACAAAGAGCAACCCCTGCTCGCTGCAACTAGAGAAAGCCTGCATGCAGCAATGAAGACCCAACGCAGCCAAAAATATATAAAGAAAGAAAGAAAGAAAAAAGAAAAAAAAACAATTGAAATAGACCTATGGGTGAATCTGATATTGGAATTATCAGAGATTTTAAAATAACACGATTGATATAATTCAAGAAAATAGAGGAAAGAATGGGAAACTTCAGTAAATGCCTAGAGTACAAACGCACACACACATACAACCTGTCAAATGGAAATTCTACATCTGAAGAATATAATGACTAAGATGAAAAATTTACCAAAGTAGTTTATTAGCAGATTAGAAATAGCAAAAAAAAAAAAAGAAAAGAATCAGTAAATCAGATCATAGGGCAGTAGAGAGTATTCAGTGCAATGCACAGGGAGAAAAAAAATATACAATAAAAAGCATATGAGACATGTAAGACATAGGGAAAATGTTTAACATGTCTAATCAGAGGGGCAATAGTTGAAGAAATAGTGGCTGAGAATTTCCTAGACATGACTAGATGCCAAGCCACAAACTCAAGAAGGTCTACAAACCCCACAGAGTATAAACAGAAAGAAAATTACCCTTAGAGACATCCTAGTTAAACTACTGAAAACCAAAGATAAAGTGAAATCTTTAGAGTGAAAAGGTACAAACTTCCAGTTTAAAGATCAGTAATTACTAGAGATGTAAAACATGATAAATATAATTAACACTGTTGTATGTTATATAGGAAAGTTGTTGAGAGTAAATCCTGAGTTCTCATCACAAATTTTTTTCTATTTCTTTAATTTTGTATCTATATGAGGTGATGGATGTCCACTAAAATTATTGTGATAATCATTTCATAATTATGTGAGTCAGATTATTATGTTGTATACCTTATACAGTGCTGCATATCAATTATATCTCAATAAAAGTGGAAGAAAAAACAGAAAAACAGAGTGAAATCTTAAAAGGTTGCCGGGCGAGGGGGGAGGAGTTCAAGAAGTGCAATTATGGAGTCAAAAATTTTGAGATTTTTTTTAAAGATTCTGTTGTGAACTTTCAATCTACTCTCTAGAAATTGTGCACCTTTTCCCCACATCCTTGACAATACTGTCACAAATCTTGGTATGACTTTGGCATTCTAAGTAGTAGAATCATTAAACCTCTTTAATCTGTTGTGGTTTCTGAATGATGAATGAAGTTGTTGGAAGTTTTGGAGAGATTCAGCCCTTCTGAAACTATTCGTGAACTTTGGTCTTTTTGGATTAAAGTACAGTTTATAATTTAGATATTACTAAGATAGTGTTCCCATGCATATTTATGCCAAATTTTGCCTACACATATGTACATAAGGTTGATGTTTTATAGGTTTTATAGTTTTCCAATATTCACTGTTTTCAATCTCAAATAACAAAACTGCAGGGGCTCTTAGTGTTTGCATTGCTTACATATTGTTGTTTTTAAAAAATTTTGAGTTACACTCACTCATAGAATAGTTTATACATTACAGTTATTTTCCTAAGTAATTTTGATTTTATTGTGGTTCTTGGTTTCATAACATGCCTTCAGGTGTCCTTGAAAGAAGTGCTTTCATCTCTGTGGGTTCAAATGCCCTCCCTTGGCTTCCATGGGCAGCAATTATGGTGTCTTGTATCATCTGGTCTCTTTATACGGTTATCCCTATGAAGCTGAGATGCAAAGATTCTACCCCAGTGATTTAGGTCTGGCCTCATTCCAAGCCTTAATTGATGGAGACTTTGTCCTGTATTTAGTATTCAGCATAGAGCAAAGCGTTTTTCATGAAATGGTTCCAGGGAATGAAAAGGCCCTAGTTATTGCAAGCCCCACAGCAAAGTGGAATTACCTCTGGACCAGACCTGAGGCTCAGTGCCATGCTGACCACTTTCTCTTACCAAGTAATTCCCTAAAATACAAACTAGACTCATTTTGAAAATACAAAACTCTATTAAATATATACAATAAAGTGAAAAGACAGTGTGCAAAATGTTACGTGCACACATTAGAATTGTAAACAAAAAAATTAATAAAAGCATATGAAGAAAGCCTGTAAGGAACTCCACCAAAATAATAATAATGGTAGTTTGAGTACAGGAATAATAGGCAATTATTTTTCTTTTTACCATTTTACATATTTCCTAGATTGTAGTTATATTACTTTTATAATTAAACAATAAATTTCCTTTAAAAATGTTAAAATAACTCCTCTGATAAAGATTTTGGCAACCTACTTTTATAACCT
Source organism: Eschrichtius robustus (assembly GCF_028021215.1). Taxonomy (NCBI): domain Eukaryota; kingdom Metazoa; phylum Chordata; class Mammalia; order Artiodactyla; family Eschrichtiidae; genus Eschrichtius; species Eschrichtius robustus. The sequence goes on along the minus strand of NC_090836.1, from coordinate 77,620,983 downwards.
CCTCTCTTTAGCAATAGACCTGGGATTATAATACTGGAATGTCATAATTAAGATCATAACATGTTAATAACCCAACTGGAGTTCTTAACATTATGGTTTGCTTATTTTGTAATACACTTCTTTCTAGCACCTGTACAATTTAAACCTTTTAATTACATTTTGCATCACTGTCAGGCAAAATAATTGCAAGCAAGTTTTCATATATGCATTTTTCTTAAGCTTGACTTATTATAGCAATCCAAGTGTAGTGGGAACACTGCATTTAACCAAGCAGAAGACACAGCGGTAATTGTAATTTCACTCTAAGTCATCAGGAATGGAATTTTCGAGTCATCTTTTTAACGTCCCAGATGCCTTAACTGCCAAAATTAAGATTAATTTATCAAAAGTATGTGAAGATGTTACATACTCTCTAACAAATCTTGTAGGCTACAAATAGGGAAAAATATGAAAATGAAAATATGAGAATTAAAAACGAAGTACTTTTTCTTGCACGTGTCTTATTTGACTACAGAACAGGTCTATACATAGAATTAAAGATTTTATATGCATTTAATCTTTGTTTTTTCTAATATTGTCCTCTAATATTAACTCTATTTAGTTTGAATGACTATAGAAAATATCCATAGCACTTTAAGTTAGCATAACTTTTATTTTTACCTGCATTACTAAAAACAATACAGTTATCTTTAAACTAAAATAAATTTATTTAGAAATAAATTACACAATAGCATCCCTTTCTTCAAGGTGCTGAGATCAGGAACTGTGGAAATAGCTCCCATTAAAACACGATAGCTATATGGTTACATAATGGCTGACTTCTTTCTATGTCTTCCTGTGGTAAGGTCTGTTTGCCCTTTTGGCAAGTTTATAACAATTTCCAAGTTGATTTTGAACCCCATGATATACATTTCAAATGAAGACTTTTCTTGCCTGCATGACTATGGCAAGCAAACTTCCTGTTTTATGCTATTATTTGCTCACTGTCACAAATCTTGTGACACTTCACTAAACAAAATTGAGCAGGTGATGTCAAGCTGAGTATCAGAGCAATTTCATATGACTCCAACCTCACCGTATGCCGTGGAAGGGAATGTGAATTAACTTTTGCTGCTCTGGGTTTTTACAATCATAAACTATTTCATGTGGAGTCAGAAGGAAATTCTAATCCAGTGGCTTTAGAGTTTAACCCCTTTTTCAAATATCAATCCTGTGTAGAAACCCAATACATAGAATGATATAAGCAGAACTCCTCCACTGAGTGAGAGGCTGCTGTGGAGCCCTTACAATTCACTTGTCTTATCCCTTCTTTCTATGTGGGAGCTGCTGAGCATCCCAGCAGAACACAAGAGGTCCTCAGGACAGATGGCAAACCACGCGTCTAATTCCAATCTCTCTCATGTTACAGACAAGTCAACAAAAGCCTAAGGAAATGAAGTTACTTGTCCGAGGTTATAAAACACAAAGCCTTGCACACATTAGGTCTCAAAATATAAGTTACCACGGTGGGTGTTATATTAGTCAGTGAAAGAGGCAGACCTAAAAATCAGGAGTATTTTTTCCACCAAAATTACTGTTGTTTAATAGAAAGGTTTTGTGTTTTGGTTTTTTTTTTTCATTTTTCTGAAAGTTCTTCATTTGTGTGGAAGTGTTCAAAGGAAAGTGTAAAAGGAAAATGTTCATTATGAAAATCAACCCCAAAAAGTCTATGAGTAGGTCAAGGAATATACAAAAAATATGGAAGAGATCTCAGCATATTATCCTGAGGGAACGACAAAATATTCAGTTCAAGTACCACTGCTGCACAGGTCTGGTGGGACCCAGCTGCTACTGGAACCATGAATGCTTCATTCTGTTCAGAGAGGTATTTACAGGGAAGTAATTTCCTAAGAACAAGAGCTCTGGCCAACTCTGGATAAGGTTGAAGGCATGTTGGATTCTAAGTGTAGAGGATCAAAAATGTAGATTATAGATGAGTTTTCTTATGTCACAGAAATCATAAAGCACGGAAAGCTCTAGGACTCCTAGATATTCTGATTGCTTAAAATGTGTGTTGTGACATACATTCTCACTTTACATTAGTTAAAATATTTGATTTAACCAAAGCACTAATTTTTTGCATCAGAAGAAGGCACTTTCCCTCTCTACACTTCAGGTGCCCCATAACTCAGGAGTTATATCAGCATTTCATAGAAATACAAAATAAATTATCACAATATCAAACAGTTATGCTTATTACAACAAACATGAGAAATCTGTAGAGAATGCAGTGAGACTTTTGCTGGGTCTCAGAATTTCATCTAAAGTCTGAAAGCTGAGACAATGAAGAGCAAGTTTTGTTACTTATCTAAAAAGAAGCAACAAACTCATCCCCACATGGCCAGACTGGCCCAGCCATCATCATTCCCAATAGCTAGTGTAAGAGAAGTTTAGAGATTTGCTGGAGAGCAAAATCAATGAAGGGATTTTATAGGTATATATAAGACTATCACATTCCCTCTTCTCTTGAGTCAAGTAAGGGTACCTCCCAATAACCACTCAGAGATTGGAATGTCTGTCAAAAGAGACACACTAACACACTCCCAAATCCTTGCCAAATGCTTGTTAGCCGCTAAAAATGCATAGGTTTGCTCATGCTGGTATGGAACAGACATCTCCAGCTTGGCATGTGTTTGCTGGAGTTTGTGCACACAGTTTGTGCTTGTCTCTTGCCTGAAGAATTCCAAATACTGGAGGTTGCCTAGAGCAGGTCCCATTGCAGAATGAGAATAAAGCGTGCAGTGAATTGGCCTCACTCCTGGAGCATGTCAGGGCGAGGTGGTATGCATTTTCACATGGACCACCTGGATACACAGAAAAGTAGCCAGGCTTGAATATTTTTGAAAGGACTCGGGTGTCTGCCAAGAGGAAAAATGGACCATTTTGCTTTACGGCCACCAGGAATGGAAGGCAAGTTGTAAGAAGTCATCCAGAGGGTCTATTACCAATGCCATGAAATCGTGTGGTGCAGAGATACCCAGCAAAGGATCAGAGTCTTTGCCATTTTACTGTGCACCCCTCCCTAGCTCCTGACCACAGAATAGTTAGAAGCAGAGTGAGGAGGAGGTGAAAGAAAGTTCTATTTGAAGTCAGTAGGGAGAAGAAAGAATAAGGTGATCATATTATTTACCCTATTTAAGATAGACTGTTTAGTACACCACTTATACATTTCTAAATTTGTTTTACAGTAGAGGAAACTGAAAATCAGAAAGATAATTTACCCAAAAGCACAGAGGTTGGAAGTGACAAAGCCAGTAACCTTAAATTCCTTGAGAGAATGCCACCATCCTTTATTAGAGAGGTTGCAAAGAAATCGAGCATAATACTCTGTGATACTTTTCTCTTTGGCATTTTCAACTTACATCTTAGAAAAATCAGACTGAAAAATTGTGAATAGGTATTCTGGCACTACCTAGGTGATGTGGATAAGTTGCTTCATTTACCTAAGCCTCCTTTTTCTCATTTACAAAATGCAGAGTTTGGATCAATTTAGCTCTAAATTCCCTTTTGGATTTTATAATATAGCTCAAAAAGACAGAGAGGAGAAGAGAGGAGAGGAAGGGAGGAGAGAGGAGGGGAGGGGAGGGGAGGGGAGGGGAAAGATGTGGAAGAGTAAGATTCTGTATTAGTTGTATTAGTTAAATATTTTATACCTTAAATTTGTATTTTTTCAGGAGAGTCAGGGAATTAGAACTCCAAAAATTGTCTTTATATTCTCCCTCCTCCTTCCCATCATTTCTTTCAGAGGTATTGCTAGGATGATTTCGTAATAAAAAAAAGAAAACATAATTTTAGGAGATGGAATCATTTAATCGTCTCTGAAATGCTTTCAGCTGTAGATAGTAAAGAAAATTCTGCACCCTCTGAAAGCTACCCTGTAACTGGATTCTCAGGAGAAATGGTGGTATGGAGGTTTGTTATGTTTGGTTTTGTTTGTTTGTTGTTGTTTTTTAAACATGATGGGAATAAGACTGGGAAATTGTAACTTCGGATAGGTTTGTTGCTGCAGCTTTCAATCCTGTCACAATTGGTGTCATGAAGATGAATAAAGGTGGTGCCATCTTCTGTTTTCATTATCATCCAAGGGGCTGGGATCGGAAGGGATTCATTTTGTGCCACTGTCATTTCTCATTACTATCTTTGTCATGAGAGTGAATTATAACAGCCCTCCGATGCCAGCTATGGCTTTGCTCTCATTACAGACTTTCATTCTTGGGACAAAGATGGTAATAAGAATGGAATGTCGTGTGAAAACAGAGCTCACTTTCATGACAGTTGGAAATTGGTGATGAAAATGGAAAATGGCAGAAAAAAATTAATCTTTTTTTTTTGTGGCAAAAATTGTCCTGCAAACAACATTGTGCATCAAGGGTGTCCCTCACCGTGGCAATGACAAAGCAATGAAAAGGCAAACGATGAAGAGCTTTTGGAGCAAATGAGGGATTCTGAGGCATCCATCTTGCTTGGTGCTTTGGAAATATCTCTCTTAATGCTGAATAATGTAACATCCATTTAGCTCCAAAAGTAATGTGATAGGCAATTAGGAGCTTCTCTGTTCTCCCTTCAGTGATATGAGTATCTCTATTATATACTGCCAGAAAGGCACTACCAAGTTTATGGAAATCATTAGAATTTCTATATAGGATACTTTTCACACACATACACACACACACTCATACACTCACACACATGCAAATATATGCCTATGTATATGTGCTCATATATATATAATTCTAGAAAAGTATTTAGCTGACTCAAAAATAGTGGTATTGAAAGGAAAGACGTTGTCTTTTCATCTTGTTTATAGTTTCCTTTGCTGTGCAAAAGCTTTTAAGTTTCATTAGGTCCCATTTGTATATTTTTGTTTTTATTTTATTTTTGTTTTGTTTCCATTACTCTGGGAGGTGGGTCAAAAAAGATCTTGCTGTGATTTATGTCAAAGAGTGTCTTCCTGTGTTTTCTTCTAAGAGTTTTATAGTGTCCAGTCTTACATTTAGGTCTTTAGCCATTTTGAGTTTATTTTTGTGTATGGTGTTAAGGGAGTGTTCTAATTTCGTTCTTTTCCATGTAGCTGTCCAGGTTTTCCAGAACCACTTATTGAAGAGACTGTCTTTTCTCCATTGTATATCCTTGCCTCCTTTGTCATAGATTAGTTGGCCGTAGGTACGTGGGTTTATCCCTGGACTTTCTATCCTGTTCCATTGATCTATATTTCTGTTTTTGTGCCAGTACCATATTGTCTTGATTACTGTAGCTTTGTAGTATAGTCTGAAGTCAGGGAGTCTGATTCCTTCCGCTCTGTTTTTTCCCCTCAAGACTGCTTTGGCTATTCGGGGTCTTTTGTGTCTCCATACAAATTTTAAGATTTTTTGTTCTAGCTCTGTAAAAAATACCATTGGTAATTTGATAGGGATTGCATTGAATCTGTAGATTGCTTTGGGTAGAATAGTCATATTCACAATATTGATTCTTCCAATTGAAGAACATGGTATATCTCTCCATCTGTTTGTGTCATCTTTGGTTTCTTTCATCAGTGTCTTATAGTTTTCTTAGTACAAGTCTTTTACCCCATTAAGTAGACTTATTCCTAGGTATTTTATTCTTTTTGTTGCAGTGGTGAATGGGATTGTTTCCTTAATTTCTCTTTCTGATTTTTCGTTCTTAGTGTATAGGAATGCAAGAGATTTCTGTGCATTAATTTTGTATCCTGCAACTTTACCAAATTCACTGATTAGCTCTAGTAGTTTTCTGGTTGCATCTTTAGGATTATCTGTGTACAGTATCATGTCATCTGCAAACAGTGACAGTTTTACTTCTTCTTTTCCAATTTGTATTCCTTTTATTTCTTTTTCTTCTCTGATTGCCGTGGCTAGGACTTCCAAAACTATGTTGAATAATAGGAGTGAGAGGGGACATCCTTTTCTTGTTCCTGATCTTAGAGGAAATGCTTTCAGTTTTTCACCATTGAGAATGATGTTTGCTGTGGGTTTGTCATATGTGGCCTTTATTATGTTGAGATAGGTTCCCTCTATGCCCACTCTCTGGAGAGTTTTTATCATAAATGGGTGTTGAATTTTGTCAAAAGCTTTTTCTGCTTCTATTGAGATGATCATATGGTTTTTATTCTTCAGTTTGTTAATATGGTGTATCACATTGTTTGATTTGCATATCTTGAAGAATCCTTTCATCCCTGGGATAAATCCCACTTGATCGTGGTATATGATCCTTTTAATGTGTTGTTGGATTCTGTTTGCTAGTATTTTGTTGAGGATTTTTGCATCTATATTCATCAGTGATATTGCTCTGTAATTTACTTTTTTTTGTAGTTTCTTTGTCTGGTTTTGGCATCAGGGTGATGGTGGCCTCATAGAATGAGTTTGGGAGTGTTCCCTCCTCTGCAGTTTTTTGGAAGAGTTTGAGACGAATGGGTGTTAGCTCTTCTCTAAATGTTTGATAGAATTCACCTCTGAAGCCATCTGGTCCTGGACTTCTGTTTGTTGGAAGATTTTTAACACAGTTTCAATTTCATTACCTGTGATTGGTCTGTTCATATTTTCTATTTCTTCCTGGTTCAGTCTTGGAAGGTTGTGCATTTCTAAGAATTTGTCCATTTCTTCCAGGTTGTCCATTTTATTGTCATAGATTGGCTTGTAGTAGTCTCTTATGATGCTCTGTATTTTTGTGGTGTCCTTTCTCCTTTTTCATTTTTAATTTTATTGATTTGAGTCCTCTCCCTCTTTTTCTTGATGAGTCTAGCTAAAGATTTATCAATCTTGTTTATCTTCTCAAAAAACCAGATTTAGTTTTATTGACCTTTGCTATTGTTTTCTTTCTTTCTATTTCATTTATTTCTGCTCTGATGTTTATGATTTCTTTCCCTCTACTAACTTTGGTTCTGTTTGTTTTTCTTTCTCTAGTTCCTTTAGGTGTAAGGTTAGATTGTTTATTTGAGATTTTTCTTCTTTCTTGAGGTAGGCTTGTATTGCCATAAACTTCCCTCTTAGAACTGCTTTTGCTGCATCCCATAGGTTTTGGATCGTTGTGGTTTGGTTGTCATTTGTCTCTAGGTATATTTTGATTTCCTTTTTAGTTTCTTCAGTGATCTCTTGGTTATTTAGTAACGTATTGTTTAGCCTCCATGGGTTTGTGTTTTTTACATTTTTTTCCCTGTAATTGATTTCTAATCTCATAGCATTGTGGTCGGAAAAGATGCTTGATATAATTTCAATTTTCTTAAATTTACCGAGGCTTGATTTGTGACCCAAGATGTGGTCTATCCTGGAGAATGTTCCGTGTGCACTTGAGAAGAAAGTGTAATCTGCTGTTTTTGGATGGAATGTCCTATAAATATCAATTAAATCTATCTGGTCTATTGTGTCATTTAAAGCTTGTGTTTCCTTATTAATTTTCTGTCTGGATGATCTGTCCATTGGTGTAAGTGAGGTGTTAAAGTCCCCCGCTATTATTGTGTTACTGTCGATTTCCTCTTTTATAGCTGTTAACATTTGCCTTATGTATTGAGATGCTCCTTTGTTGGGTGCATATATATTTATAATTGTTATATTCTCTTCTTGGATTGATCCCTTGATCATTATGTAGTGTCCTTCCTTGTCTCTTGTAACATTCTTTATTTTAAAGTCCATCTTATCTGATATGAGTATTGCTACTCCAGCTTTGTTTACATTTCCATTTGCATGGAATATTTTTTCCATCCCCTCACTTTCAGTCTGTATGTGTCCCTAGGTCTGAAGTGGGTCTCTTGTACACAGCATATATACAGGTCTTGTTTTGCATCCATTCAGTGAACCTGTGTCTTTTGGTTGGAGCATTTAATCCATTCACATTTAAGGTAATTATTGATATGTATATTCCTATGACCATTTTCTTAATTGTTTTGGGTTTGTTTTTGTAGGCCCTTTTCTTCTCTGTGTTTCCCACTTAGAGAAGTTCCTTTAGCATTTGTTGTAGAGCCGGTTTTGTGGTGCTGAATTCTCTTAGCTTTTGCTTGTCTGTAAAACTTTTGATTTCTCCATCGAATCTGAATGAGATCCTTGCTGCGTAGAGTAATCTTGGTTGTAGGTTCTTCCCCTTCATCACTTTAAATATATCGTGCCACTCTCTTCTGGCTTGTAGAGTTTCTGCTGAGAAATCAGCTGTTACCCTTATGGGAGTTCCCTTGTATGGTATTTGTCATTTTTCTCTTGTTGCTTTTAATAATTTTTCTTTGTCTTTAATTTTTGTCAATTTGATTACTATGTGTCTCAGCGTGTTTCTCCTTGGGTTTATCCTGTCTGGGACTCTCTGCACTTCTTGGACTTGGGTGGCTATTCCCTTTCCCGTGTTAGGGAAGTTTTTGACTCTAATCTCTTCAAATGTTTTATCAGGTCCTTTCTCTCTCTCGTCTCTTTCTGGGACCCCTATAATATGAATGTTGGTGTGTTTAATGTTGTCCCAGAGGTCTCTTAGGCTGTCTTCACTTCTTTTCATTCTTTTTTCTTTATTCTGTTCCACGGCAGTGAATTCCACCATTCTGTCTTCCAGGTCACTTATCCATTCTTCTGCCTCAGTTATTCTGCTATTGATTCCTTCTGGTGTATTTTTCATTTCAGTTATTGTGTTGTTCATCTCTGTTTGTTCTTTAATTCTTCTAGGTGTTTGTCCTTTAATTCTTCTAGGTCTTTCTTAAACATTTCTTGCATCGTCTCAATCTTTGCCTCCATTCTTTTTCCGAGGTCCTGGATCATCTTCCCCATCATTATTCTGATTTCTTTTTCTGGAATGTTGCCTATCTCCACTTCATTTAGTTGTTTTTCTGTGGTTTTATCTTGTTTCTTCATCTGGTACATAGTCCTCTGCCTTTTCATTTTGTCTGTCTCTCTGTGAATGTGATTTTCATTCCACAGGCTGCAGGACTTTAGTTCTTCTTGCTTCTGCTGTCTGCTGTGTGGTGGATGAGGCTATCTAAGAGGTTTGTGTAGGCTTCCTAATGGGAGGGACTGGTGGTGGGTAGAGCTGGGTGTTGCTCTCATTATTGATAAAGAAATTTTGTAGTCTCCAAGTATAATGGTTGATTTGTCTCTTCCTTTTAGGTCTGTCATTTTCTGTTTCATATATTTTGATAATCTGTAAAGTGAATATATGGTTTGTATTGTTATATCTTCTTGACGAATTCATTCCTTTACCAGCACAGTGCCATAGTTTCATAGATTCTGGAAGAAGACACAAGACCCCTGGGTCAGAGAGAGCCTTTTATTACTCACAGCACAGAAAATAGCATGAACTTCATGTTTATATCAACTCTTCCTTACCCCTAACTCTTGTGAGTGCAGAATAAAGTGTAAGCCCAGGTAGATGCTGTACACACAGTGAGTTTATGTCCAGTTGAGAAACCCTGAACTTAGTAAACCCCAGTCCTATGAATAAAGCTGCTAGGAAGCCTGCCCAGCATTTTCTCTAGAGGACATTATTATCCCAGACTGCAAACAAATATACCCTATGCCCTAGATATGAAGGAAGATACAATATCTTTCTAGCTGTTCACTGCACATTCTTAAAAGGATTATCCATAATAAATGAAATCACAAGATGTGAGGATATGTTACAGACACATGGAGAATTGTTTCCCAACTATATCCCTTCTTATGCCTGGAGATCTTTCTCTTTCTATATTCTATTTTGTGTATTTATATAGCCAGTTGCCCTTCCTTTCGATCAGTATTTTCTTGTCATGTATTTTTCCATTTTTTACTTTTAACCTACCAGTATCTTTATATTTAAACTGGGCTTTTTTGTGGGAGGCATTTGATCTCAATTTTTTATCCAATCTGACACTCTCTGCCTTTGGTTGAGGGGTTTAGACCATATATATTAAATATAACTATTAAAATGTATAAATTTAAATCTACTAATTTGCTGTTATTTTCTGTTTGTATCATCTGTTCTGTTACTTTTCCCCCTTTTTTTGTTATTTTTCTATGGTTTATAATATATTCTACCTTCAGATTATATTGTCTGACTGCAAATTATATTATTCCACTTCACTTCATTTTACAACTGTATACTTCCAGTTACTTCCATTTCCTCACTTCCATCCATTTTGCTATTTTTGTGCTACATTTTGCTACTATATATGTTAAACATCCCATGATATTTTGTTACTATTTTTTACATAAACAGATACTTATCTTGTTAATCTAATAAAATAAGAAAAAACCCTTACACTTAATTTAATTTATATGATTTCTGGGGTTAATTTTTTATGTAATTTCAAATTTTCATATAGTATTCTAATTTTATTCTGCCTGAAGTGCATGCCTTAACATTTTTCATAGTATAGATATTCTGGCAATGAGCTCTGTAAGCTTTTGTTTGAATAAGTCTTTGTCTTTAATATTAGCTTTCTTCTTCTTGTCTTAAGTTTAATTTACTCTTCTCTTTCCAGTTTACTAAAGTGGAGGCTTTGGTTATTGCATTGAGATTTTTCTTCATTTCTAATCTGTGAATTCTATGTTCTAAATTTCCCTTAAACACTGCTTTTGCTGCATCCCACAAATTTTGATAATTTTTTGGTTTTGTTTTCATTTGATTTTTAAATATCTCTTAAGACTTCTTTGTCCCTTGTGTTACTTAGAAAGATGTTGATTAATTTTCAAGGGGAAGTGGACACTTTTTTTTACATATTAAGTGAAAGCAGAACATTGGTTTAACTATTATTTGTATGTTTTTTATTCCTCCTAGAAAGGTTGAATCTTTTCTATATATTTATTAACTAGTCTATTTCATTGACTCTTAGCCATTTTTTAATGCTTATTTTAACACTGAAATTAAGTTGTGTTTTACAACTAATCTCCTTTTTCAGTCATGTTTGGTCAGGCAATCTTTTTTATTATTGCCTGAGTAAAGACGTAAGTATCATTGCCTGAGCATGGTCAAGCATTAAAAGTACTGTTAGGAAAACCTTCAGAATCAATGTCAGTGATTTTGAAAAAACAAACAAACAAACAAAAAACTAAACCCCAAACCTGGGAACAATATACTAGTGGAACATTTTTTAAACACTTAGTACATAATGTGGTGGGAGCAGTGGGAGGGATAAAACAGAAGTGTGTAGTAACATTCTGAAATTGAAATCAGAAGCAGAGCAATCCTTCATAATTGCAATGTGGCTTAGAAACCAAGCACGAATAGCTTTAATTTTCTACATAGACTCTGTTAAGAAATGCTGCGTCACCAATATTCTTTTGTATAGAAGATGATATCGTGTGGGAAAACATGGACAATAATGGCTCTGACTCAAAAAATGTTTCAGAAGACACAGATTCTGAATGGAAAGACATTTTAGGAATACCTTAATGAATATCATTTCCTGATTTATTATATGTAGATATAAGATGAATATGATGAAAATTAATGTTTAAATGTCTAAAATAGCTCTTTTAGTATTTGAAGTTAAAAAGTCTAAGTGATAAGAAGACATTATGTCACTTGATTGGCTGAATTTTTTTCTTTCTTTGCTGTACAGAAAATAAGATGCAACGTATAAGCAATGGTATGAGATTCACTAAAATATGATCATTGATAAATGTTCATTTATATATAATAATTTTTAACAATTAGTTTTTAAACTCATTTCTATTTACCTTTTGTGAATTCATTTTCTTCTAAACAAATATTTTACTACAATTTAAAAAAATGTGTTAATTCCCTCATTCCCCATGTAAATATTCACTTAAATCTTTAAATGTGTTGTTTTACCTATAATCACCTAGGTATTTTGCCTATGTAACAAAATAAAATTTAATCATTTAGGGCAGATTTCATTACTTAGACATTGCCATAGAAATGATATTTATCAACTATTCAAAACTTTGTTTGATATCAAGATATAAAAATTATACAAATGGATTATTATGGCTTTAGCAGAAAGAGTAACTTCATAGATAAATTTCTGACATAAGTATAATTGCACTGTGCTCCCAAACTGTGATAAAGACTTTCATGGTCAGCGTAAAACCTTTTGACATTATTTATTTTCATTTAGCTTCACCATTTTTTTAAAGAAAAGTATTTCTTTGTCTAACTTGTCACAGTCATTCTTTTGACTTTTTATTGCCACTCTTGTCAAGAACTATGGAGACTGAAAGGCAGTATTGGTATGGCCTTGTCTCTGGAGCCATAACGGGAGTTTGTTTCCAGTTTCTGTCACTTAGCAGCTGAGTGACCTTTGGTGAACCATCTAACCTCTCTGTTCCTATTTTTTCAGCTGTAAGATGGGGATTAAAATAATCATTATATCTATAGCTAACATTTATAGAATACTTCTTATTCAAGTAATATATTAGGAACTTTACGCATATCATTCCATTTAGTCTTCACAAGAAGTCTATGGAGAAGGTGCTATTACTACCTCCATTTCACAGATGAGATGCTAATGACACCACAATAGAATAAAATGAAATAGTGCTTATTGTGCTCTGTGTGGAGAGTAGGCAGTCAATATGGTAATGATGATGATGATGTCAAAGATGATGACAAGTGGTGATGGTGACAGCAATGACAAAGATAAAATTTCCATGCATCAGCATTATGCCATCATCTTAGATAAATATGTTTTTAACTCTTAGAAATATAGCATCAACAGTTTATTTCATAAATATTTATTGACATCCTTTCATGGCCAGACCCTGAAGGTATAAACATACATAATGCTGTTTTCAAGGAGTTTCTAGACTAGTAGAAAAGGGGAAAATATGGTCAAAGGAAGAAAATATTAAGGGAAGGAATGATGAGGGGGAAAAGAAGGAAAGAAGAAAATAGGGAAGAGAAAGTGGAGAGATGGTAAAATGAGAAAAGAAAACAAGGCAGGATAATCTTGTAGGAAATGCAGTTGGCTTCATTTGGATTGCACAATAGGAGGTATATTCCAATCTCTAATACACGCCATGCATCAGAGCCCAAATTCAGAAATCAGCTGCTGGGAAGACACATGTAAACACAGCAGAGAATTTTTCTTAAGGATGTGTGATGATGCATAGCGCCTGTCAAGCTGGAATCTAGTTTTATGCACAACGACTGCTGATCAGTGGTCCTGATTCGGTGTGCCATTCTTTAAAAAAAAAAAAAAAAGCACTGTAGCACATGTGTGTACAATTGATATTATGAAATGATGTTAAATTACAAAATCTAGTGGGAACAAGATGGATCTTTTTTTTTATTCATGCTGTGACCAGTTTTTTTTTTTTCAAACATGCATATCAAATATGCATATTCTCTCATACTTGACCTTATGTAATATGCTGATGAATCCTGGTATCGACTTTTCTTATTTATTTTCTTACTGTACACCACTGAGTCTCTTTTTTAAAAGAAATTGTAAGAAGTTTGATCCCTTGCTTAAAAACATTATTCTCTGTCCTTTTTTCTTATTTGATAGTTGCAGAAGATCCTCTCTTCATGTAATATTTACATCTAGTCGCAGTTCAATAATGTTACTTCTTTCTTTTCAAGAGGCTACTTCTGTTGCATCCACATTTAATTCTTTCATGGATATTGTAATGAACCAGTGGCACTCCAGAAAGTTTAATTGTAATAATGTCAGTAAATTTTTCTTAAAAATTTAATTTTAAAAATCTGCTAAAATATTCAATAAGCCCCTACAATGCAATTTTGATGCTAACTACCCAAATCTAGCACAGAATTCTCAGGTTAAAGAAACAGTCCCCAGTAGAACTCCCCTTATGTCAGACATCAGCTCCAAGTTTAGGGGTGCCCAGGCCACTTATACTTCTGATCAACTGGCTACCAACTTGGGGGTTTCCACTATCCCCTCATATTCAGTAATTCACTGAAGTAACTCACAGAACTTAGGAAAATGTGAAATATTTTTGTATATGATTATACTTTTATTATAGCAAATGGATACAAATCTGAACCAAACAAAGAGAGAGACACATAGGGTGAAGCCTGGGAGGGTCCCAAATGTGAAGCTTCCTTGTCCTCAGGACACATCACTCTCCTGGCCCTTGGATGGATGATTATCAACCAGGGATGCTCACCTGAGCACCAGAGTCCAGAGTTTTTATTGGGGTTTTATTACATAGGCATGACTGATTGTTGAATCATTGAACTCAGTCTTAAGCTCCTACCCACTCCCTGGAGATAAGAAATCAGGCTAGTATCATTCGGCTGAAACCTCAAACCTTTTAATCACATGATTGATCTTTCTGATGTGGCAAGCTCCCATTCTGAAACTACCTGGGTACCTACCATGAGTCATCTTATGTACAAAAACTCAGGTGTGGCCCCAGGGGCCCACCGTGAAAAACAAAGATACTCCCATCACTCAAGAAATTCCAAGGACTTAGAAGCTTTCTCCCAGGAATCTGGGACAAAGACCAGACAAGTTCTTTAGTATACAACAGTCCTCCCTTTAAACTAAACTCAATTTATACATCACTGAAATATTCACTAAGTGAGTTTGGTGCTTTTTATCTATTACTGTACTTTTCAGGAAGAGCGTAAAAGAAGTTTGGGGGGGAAAAAGAACCAAGAATAAAATATATGTGTTAGGAGTAGGCTTCGGTGAAATTGTGAAATACAGATCTTCCTCCACTTATGATGGGGTTATGTCCTGTTAAAACTATTGTGAATTGAAAATATTGTTAAGTAGGAAATGTATTTAATACACCTCACCACTGAACATCAGCGCTTAGCCTAGCCTGCCTTAAATGTGCTCAGAACACTTACATTAGCCTACAGTTGGCAAAGTCATCTAACACAAAGTGTGTTTTATAATTAAAACATTCAATATCTCATGTGATTTATGGAATACTTTACTGAAAGTGAAAAACAAAATGGTTGTAAGTGTGTAGGTTGCTTACCTTCGTGATTGCATGGCTGACTGGGAGCTGCAGCTCGCTGCCACTGCCCAGCAACATGAAAGAATATTGTACCACATATGGCTAGCCTGGGAAAAGATCAAAATTCAAAACATACAATTTCTACTGAATGCGTATTGCTTTCAAACCACCATAAAATCAAAAAATCTAAGTCGAACTATCGTAAGTCAGGGACTGTCTGTAGTTGAACATTAGAATATTAGAACTTGAAGAGATTTCAGAGATTCTCTCCTCTTATGTTATTTTTCTTTCGAAACAAATAGGTCAGGAGAATTAAGTGCTTTACCCATAGAAAAGAAAATTAACTCTCAAATTGGAATGAAAATTCAAGTTTCCCAGCTTTTCCCACCATACCACTTGAGTATTCCTTTGGAGCCTGCCTCAACTCTTCATTTAGGGCCCACACATTGGAGTTTCTCTACCCTGCCCTCTATCTTTCTCCATCACTTGGGAGACTTCATGATACCTAACTCTCTTCTTTCCCTACTGTTCTCTTCTACCTCTCCCTCTTCAGCACTTTGCAACTCCAATGGACTAAAAACTGAACTACAAATTCTGCTCCTTACACATTCAGATCTCTGAGATCTGGCAAGGCCAGAAATGTGCTCATAATTCATTTATAGCTCTTCTAGATATCATGATAGCTTAACTCAGGTTCTTAAAATTAACCTTCTCCATTGGCATTAATGAAGGGGATTTCAGAAAGGAGGGACTTGGCTATTTTGTGCACACAGGTAGTTTTTTATACCACAGAAGGCAGAATTTGAGTAAATAAAAAGAAAATCTCCTTTGCAGATTAGGTCATTAACTGAGTGTGCTGCCTAATATGACAGGAGAAGAATCAGAATAACAGAAGTGCCTGCTGACTGATCCTCTCATGGTATATCTCCTATTCTTCTCCCAGGATAACCTTTCTAAAATGCAAATCTTACCTGAAATACAGGGCTGACAGTCTGTCAGTGCTCTCCATAGACTTCAGTCCCCTTAGCTTTGCATGCAGTGGCTTCCTTCATCTGGTTTCAACCTGTCTTTCAGTCTAATCTCTAGCCACTCCAGGTAATGTTACACTGTACCTCCCCAACCATATCATGCTATTGCACACTTCCCACATGCCATTCCCTCTGGCCGAAATGCCCTCCTGCTAATCCTCCTGGGCCTCTTTAATGCATACGGGTAACTCCTTGAAAAAACAGCATAAAAATTACCTTTCCCAAATACTCAGATTTGATTAAAGTGTCCCTGTTCTAGTCTCTTTCAGTAATCTTTAGAAAGCCCTGAGTTAGCACTTCTCATGCTGTAATCTTTATAGTGAGTTATCTGTCTCTCTCTCAAATGGATTATGAATTCCCAAAAGGCAAGGACCATGTGAGCTTGATTTTGTATCCTCAGAACGTAGCACATAGCATGAGCTAAATTAAGGTTTGATGAATGCATGAATGCATGAATGAACAATATATATCATTATCATCCCTATCTACCTTCATCTTTCCTAGAGCATTATGGAAAAGGTCTTTAAAATGTTAAATAATTTCCAGTTTAGGCTTTGGAAGAATCAGTAACTTCAATAAAATCATGAGTGTGTGTGTGTGTGTATGTGTGTGTGTGTGTGTGTGTGCATATAGAATCTTGCTCCCTCTCCCTCCCCACTCTCTTTAAATTCCTCAGTGTTCACAGGATGTTATTTTGAAATTGCATTTCACATCATGAATTTTTTTCCAAGAGAATATGTTATGATCTTTGTTTTCAAATATAAATAGTAGCATGTCAGAGCTGTGGTGAAAGGTAAATGTTAGAAATCTTCATTCTTTGCAGTGGTAAATATTTCAAATGAACTGGAAGAACGCTATCCCCAGCTGCATCCACAATTGCCATAGCCACTATTATATTTTGACAAAATACACATGGAATTTTGGCAGTGTCTTTTACAAATATCACAAGATTATTTTTTTTTCCAACTTAAAGGCCAGTGTTTTCTCCTGGCTTCTGCTGTCAGGGCATTGTCTTCTTACCATAAACCCATTTCATAATTTACTCAATTTCATACAGTTCACAGAATGTGTAAACAAAAGTCTTAAGTTCATAACACTGTAAATTCTCAAAAATCAAAGATAAGCATCTATTGACAACGCTGTGGGACAGAAAGCAGGCCTCCTATCTCTTCTAAAATTCACCATTGTTACTTAGTTCTCACTTCCACAAGGCTAGAGCTCTTTGCTTGGAATTTTATTTAAAAGAAGATAAATAATGGATGAGTTAGTTGAAGTGAACAAGGTATTATGTAATATCTAGCTCTCACAAAAGTGTGAGAGGCAAGAGCTTTTAAAGAGAGAGCTTTTTAAAGAGAGTTTTAAAGGCAAGAGCTTATATTCAGACAGAATTTTTCGTGGTATAAAATGTTTGTACATGTGAATGGATTGATTTTTAAAATATAGATCATAAAAACTGACATTTAATAACAGCAGAATGTAATTATTTGTGTCCACTATTCCTGTTTTGCTTACCAGATGTTGGCATCAAAAAAGATTAATGATATTTAAGCTGTTTATCTTTAGATTGATATTTATACTGTTTTTTGAAAGTTTGGGCTTCCACTTTTATATACATATATGTAGGTTCTCTGATTTTGCATCTCTAGCAGACCTCTGTGGCTCCTATAATGATGTTGACAAAATTTACTTAGGCTATTGTAAAATTAGCACAGTGGGAAAAATAAAGTAAGACACAAATAAGTTGCATGAAATATTCCATGGAATTACTGAGAGTTGAGGCAGAGTGCTAGCTTCCCTCAGTAGATCTAAGGATCTAAGAACTGTTCCATTTTCCTTGATTAATTAAGTAAAACTGTACCTTTTTTTGGGGGGTGAGAGGAGGGAAGCATGCTAAAAGTAGACTCAGTAGTACAATTTTGGAATGTTTTAGGTAGTTAAAAAATTAAACTAAAACAACAATAAACATATTTTCTCTGTTAAGATTAAAATCTCAAATTTTAAAATACTATAGCTAATAGTCTTTTGGCTTAAATACATGTATAATTATGACAACTAAGCATTAAATATATTATGCTTATATAGAGTATCCATAGTCTTGGGAAAAGTTGCCAAAGCAAAATAGTATGTATTTTTAGATTTACATTGTGTTTTGCTGTATGGTCTAAAAGAAATGATATAGTTTGCAAGATGAGCTCAAAGCTCACTGTGAAAGTTTGCAAGTTTTAGTTACAACCCTGAGGCTTAGGATGCATCTCTGTAAATGGCTGGTGAATCATCATGTTCTATTGAATCCATTGTTTTTTGATAACTAAATCTCTACTATTTCCATAGTCTATTTGAACAATTAAGTAATATATCTGATATAGTCATTAAAATTCCTAAAATTCCGGTAATGTTGACCAGGTATGGCAATAATTTATTATTAACATTATTATTATTTTGGTAGAGGTAATACATGCTTTTGGGAAAAAAAAATTTTTTTTTTTCTCAATGGGTCTTTTTTTTTTTCTCTCTCATTCTCCAAACTCTACCCTGACGATTCAATTGAATTAGAGGAAGGGGAGAGAATGTATCCGAAGGAGACTTGAACAATGCATTTTCCTGTTTATGTTGATGCCCAAAAGGCATTTAGAACAGGCATTGGCTGGTTTGCAGAATTTGCAGTAACTTAATTCAAATGTCTTGCTGATCCTAAGGGTGGATTCAAAAAAGGCTATAAATGGCAATAAGCACTAAAACAAGTTCTGTGGTTACTGTTGGTAGAGTGTTTTGGTAAAATGTCTCCTCTTCCTGTGAATGTTCTGATGTAAAATGGTTGCAGACCACACTGAGATTGTAGAGGTCAATGAGGTTAGGAACACTGAGTTCTGCCAGTGACTTCCTGTGTGGTCTCCAGGAAAGATATTTAAACTTTCAGGGGTTCCACCTCTTCATGTATGGAAGAGAAATAATAACACTTAAATATTTCTCAGTGTATTGCTGTAATTAATTCTTCTGAAATGCTTTGAAATAAGCATCAAAGAGATTCACTTATGTGCTTCAGCTTTGATTTTATTTGTTAGTGAGGGAGAACATATTTTGCATGGGAGAAAAAAAAATCTTGGTAATACAAATGGTAAAATTCTATGCATTATATTAAGTTCAAGCTACATGATTTCATTAAGATCATTAAAGAAACTGGAAAGTCCCCTTCTGTTTCATGTGGGTGTCCACAGAGATGGTATCCTCCCTCTTGGTAGCCACAACCACCCCAAACTAAGTATTGGGCGTTACAGATGCAAGACTATATAGCAGCGTACCTTTGGGAAGTTTGCAGGTTCAAAGGCTTTCCTACTACCACTGAGGGTTAACAACATTATTCAATTGACTAAAATGGGTTTGTCAGTTAAGATATTTTCAATGCAAAATAACAAAAAAACTCATACCAGCTTCAGCAATGGAGGACATGCATTGGCTTTTTCAATGGCAAAGATCAGAGATCATAGATAGTAGTAATCACTTTTCACAAGGTTATGCTATAGAAAGAATTCCAAAATTGCAGTAGCTTATATTAAATGTTTCTTTGAAGCAGGCTACTGATCTACAAAGGTCTACTTTTATCCTTGTAAGCAGGGCTGAAGGGCAGCCCCTACCTAGGATATCTCATGGAATAATACAAAGAAATGGTGGAATTATATATTGGCTTCTAAAGCTTCTTCTCAAAAATCACATGCTTTTTCCAACTCACAAAGCAGGTTGCATGGCAAAGGCTGATGTCAATGGGGTGGATAAATATAATTCTTAGAGGGATAGGCAATGAATATTCTGAAATAATTATGTAACCTGCCACTGAGAATGCATATCAGATGCAGTTTGGTCAGGGCTCAGCTCCATTTCCCTGAGTGACTACCCTCCTTCATTTACTGGTTTGACCTCAGATCATTGTTCTTCATGGTAGTAAACTGACAATCATTCTCGGTCTCATATCCAGAAATCATCCATCAAAAGAAGAGAACTCTCTTTTTCCAACCATTATAAAAAAGATTTGGGTTTCATTTTCATTGGGCCCACTTGAGTCACATGCTCAAGCCAGAAATCATCACTGTGGCCAGGAAAGGCCAAACATTGATTGTCTGAGACCTACAGTTGCAATGAACTCTGGGTGACTTAGACTAACATGCTGCACCCTGAATCAGAGATTGATGTTGATCCCACCCAAACCATACTGTGGCAGGGCCAGAAGAAATACAAGGAGCCAACCCCAGATCTACAGGTCCCAATCCATCTCATGATTGGTCAGCTTTCATGTCACTCCCTCATGAAGTTCCATTGCCCTCCCTGCCCTTAAATTCTGTGATATAACCCCCTATATGGTACTGTCATAACAACCTTAAGTTTGATTTAATTTGGAAAGGATTTCCGTTACTTGCAACTCAAAATGTTTTACTTGGTAAAAAAAAAAATTACAGGATTCACAACAAATTGTTACATAAAAGAGGATTCAATAAATTTTTTTAAAAATTGACCTTAATTTGAATCTAACTCCTCCACTTCCTAACTATGGAACTTGCAACAAGTTATTAAATTTTCTAGGCATATTCCCCTATCTTTAAAAAGAGAATAATAGATGTATAAGGCTTTGGGCAAAAATTCAGTGAGGTAATGTACATGTGTAAAGGTCTTGCCTAGTGTAGGGTAATGACGAACTAATGCGGGGTGTTTTATAAAGTGTTAGAAGAGTTTAGAGATGGTAGAGATCATAGCTTGAGGGATTAGAAAATCTTTGTGGGGAATGTGGCATTTAAGCTTGATTTTAACATCTACATAGAATTTCCACATGGGAAATCTCTAGAAGATAATAGGTAAGCATCCAAGGCTCACTGGCTTGTATCCAGCAAAGGTGCAGAGGCGGGATACACGAGGAGTGCTCAGAAAATGGGAAATAAGCAGGTTAGTTATATAAAAGTTCTTATTCACAACTCCCTCCATATTTCATCTCTGTTTCCATCTCCAAACCTAAAACAGTCCTTTTGCCGATTTCAGCCAGGTTTTTACACCTGTGATCAGGTTCAGCTCCAGCCTCCTCCTCGGTGGTATTTCCTATCTCTGTATTCACACTTTTCATAAATGGTTGCTTATTCAAGCAGGGCATTTTCAATACTTTTATCCATACTTTCATGCTGTTATCCATCTTACTTTTATGTGAATATTTCATAATTCCTAACATACTCTGGGCATGAATAAAAAATATATACCTTTATTTAAAATGTGCATAATTATACTTTCTGCTGACTTGAGGGGAAAAGGAAACTTTCCAAATGGAATTAATTTTATCCCAAAATGAGCAATTAATAATGTATACTATGTACATTACATAGAATATTCCTCATTTAGAGAATGGCACAAAATTCACGTTTTTCCTAATTAAATTGTGCTTTGTTCAAAAGTGTGTGTGCGTTATTTATTGCTGGGCCTGATTTCAAGAATGAAAAGAATTAAATATTCTCAGTACCACAGAACTAGTTTTGGTTTTCCTTTACTAGGTTCCATCCTTATATGCTTAACATGAGCTGAAAACATTAGCGAGCTACCTAATTCCACAGGCCACTTCATCATCAAAATATCAAATTCAATGCTTCCAAAATCCCCAGTATAGAATATATCATTTCAGTTGCCTGTTCTCAGAGTCTCCTTTTTTTCTGACCTTTATAATAAATTTTTTTATTCTTCTGTTTGAAATCTATTTCTCATGGCTTGCTGGTGATCTGAAATGCTTTGAACAGTGAATAAAATGTGTTGAGCTTCTAATCAGAAAAATTGGGTCACAATTTTTGAAAATAGGCATGATAAATCACACATAAAAATGAGTTGAGGGAAAATAGAGGCAAAACAAAAGAAGGAAGTAAATTTCTTTGATTTAAAAACGTTGCATCTGACATTCTTAAACTGGATTTTGTTGTCACCGTTCTTGGTATGTTTGTGTGTTTGTGTGCTTACTGGCACTTTTTAACCACCACTAAGCATTGTTTTGTTGCAATTGCTGCATCAGCCAATGGAAAACAAAGAGCCTTTCTGGGCCAATTCCGGTAAAATTCTGACAATTGAGAGGAGGACTTTGAAAGGCAGTTCCCAGAGAGAGGGGTATATTTAAGTCCCGTCTTTACATAGTTTAATACTCCAGGCATTCCTGTCTCCTGATAAAAACATTCCTGGAGTTATTTTATGCCAAGGAATATCCATTTTTTGTCCTCATAGTATGACAGTTTTGAATAAAAATCAAATGTTTTTAATCAGACCATTTAGTTCCACCTGTACTATACCAATCTGATATAAAAAAGAATGTTCAGAGATCATTTAAAACCAAGTAAACAAGAAGTTCAGGCCACCTGCCCAGTCTTGGAAAGTTCTGTTTTGCATTACAGTGTACTCAAGGTTAATTGGTTTTAATCTCAAGTTTGGATCTCATCGCTCAGAATCACCGAAAACAAAATATCAAAATGAATGGATATAATGGAAAATCTTATTACTGGCCATTCTGAATGATCTTTGACAATATAAAGAAATGGAAGACCTTAGATATATGGCATTTTATTTGTTCAGCTTAAAACTGGAGAGGGAGATAACAATGTTTGTTTCCCAAATACAAATTTCAATCCCCTCCCAAAAAATAGCTGAAAGAATAAGTAATCATATACAATAAGAAATTAATTTCTGTTTGTATTTAACGAACTACAAGTAATTAAAATATCTGCAGGAAGCCCCCAATGACATGGACTTAGGAGAAAAATATTTTTTTTAAAAATCCTGTAAAATGACTCAAAGAACTCAAAGATCTAGCTATAAAAAATATTTTCTTGTCTTAGAGGCCTCTGCTTGTCCTCAGAATGCTGTCATTATTGACGAATCTCCATACTATAAATGGCTAAGAACACACAGAACCCTGCCTGTCAGCCAGTCTTCCACCCCATCAGGAGCTCCTAGCAACTCTTTTGACAAGTAAATGAGGTAACAGATAAACTGCATAGTGAATAGTCACGTGCTAGGCATATGTCACTTGTTTTGCTTCATGGTAGGTCATTGCTAGGTTTTCTCTGAAAGTCAGCCTGAAACGAATTCTGTTTATATCATGATTTTGCCTCTAGATAGCTCTTGTGGTGATTGTGAGTATATATGCACCATTTTAAGTGGGAGAGAATTTCAATTTTACAGTCAAATAAGTATCTCCTTAAGCACGTGATCATTTTAGTCGTCACTTCCTTGGATTTATTTGTTTGCTTGTTTTTTCCTTATTGAAGTGGTCAGTTTTGCAAATGCTGCCCTAGATGTAGATACACCATGGTTTTGAATACAGGTAAAAGTAAATTCTTTGGTTTGCAGGAAACTTGTTGACGCCTATCATTTAATCGTCAGCAGCACTGAGAGCTAATTTCACAGGGGACACTCCCATAACGGCAACCTCTCCACTCCTGTTTTGTGAAGGGTTGCTTAGAAGAATCATTTCATGGACCTCCTATGGTACATTTTTCTTCCCCTTTCAACTGGTTACCTTTTCCCCTGGAACTCATCCAAGCCCTTTTCCACCCACTCACAGTAACTTTGGGCATCCCCCCTCCCCACCCCCGCTCTGGCATTTCACTACTCAGAGAAAGCTTAATGCCATCTGCAAATTGGGAAATTCAATTTAGAGAAGTTGAGAAAATGTGAAATATAATTGATCTTAGCATATTTCAGTAGAACCCAGCACTTAACCATTTTATATCTGTTTGAATAAATGCTGTGGAAAACCCAAATAATACAGTTTTTTGTCTGCTTGCTTGTGTTTTTTTCACATTACAGTATCAAGTGACCAAACTTTATGCATTTTCAATTGCATAGTGTTTAAAAATAATTTTGACACATTTAATTCTTTTAAAATATTTTATAATAAAGGCACCACACATTGAAGACTTACTATGAGCTAGGAACAGTGTTACATGTTCTAATTTAACCCTACAACAACCACGGAGGTAACTATTATTAACTACATTTTACTATTGAGGAAGTAGCTTAGAAATAATCTTTTTTCTTACCCAGGTACACAAAGCTAATAAAAGAGATAGAACAACAATATAAATCAATTGCCTGAGCACTTATCAGTTACAAATTAGCATGACTGTAAATACAGTTTTAAAATCAGTTCATCTAAAGTAGTGTTTTCAAATACTTTAGCAGTGAAATATTCTTTTTTTAAAAAATCTAATGCAAAAGAGATTGACTGCATTTTGTCATGTAATATTTATTTTTCTTTTTGACAATAATAATGTGTATACATTGTAAACATTCAAACAGCTTGAAAATGCACAGCATGAAAAGAAGTGAAAATTCTGTTTGACAAACACAATACTTTCAGATAGTAATTTAGGTGACTGCTGAAGTCCCATCAGCCTTGGCATTCAATTTACTTTTCTAATTTACTGGGTTGTTTAGGAAATAGAACATCTTGACTCTTACAGACCAGCAAGAGGGTATGACCTTGTATTTGTGTGTGTATATATATGTGTGTGTGTGTGTGTGTGTGTGCGCGCGCACACACGCATGCACAGATATGAGTTACAAAAAAACCCAGTACAGCTATAACCATCTTAATCAAGGACACATGTCTGAAAGTTCAAATATAGTCCCAGAGATGGTAAGAAAGATTTTAAGTTAGGGCCTGCACAAAAATGAATTCACCTGGCCGCAGAAGTCAGTATGCTGGTGGACTACAGTGTGTTAAAATGTAGTATATAACACATTTGAATGTGTGTCCTAACAATTTATTACAGTTAAAATCTTAAATTGGAATCAAATATCAATAAACCTTTCAAGACACCTTTAAGAACTAAGGTCCCATAGAAAACAGTGTGAAAATCACCTCTCAAAACAGCACGTTCACAACTAACCCCCTTTATTTGAGCACTGTAATCCTTTCTAAACTCTGCCTAAGCTGTAGATTTTCACATCAGATAGTTGGCAAGCATCAGGGAAGATAAATACACAAAAACACACTCTCACACTCACTCATGTACATGCGTGAGCGCGCGCGCACACACACACACACACACACTTCTCTAAACAATCTGTAGCCAATACCTACCCTAAAGATATCTGTTTGACACATATCAAATATATTTAGATCTTGGGGTTGTAGAGAAATAACGGAAAGTCCTAAGCCAATGGCTCATAATGGGCCACACCAAAGATAAGAATATCATTTGGAACAGACAATTTGTATAAAACAAAGAATATGGTTAAAGTTAAAGGTAAAACAACACATAAAACCTATGCTGAGGTTAAGATTGGTGTTTATTTTAATCCTTGGTTATGGTACTCAAGGATGTCAATCCTTTAATTTTTCCGTGAATATGTTTTCTTAGTGGAAGAGAATGCTCAATTAGGGATATTATCTTCAACACTCATCCATATACAAATTAGTTATTTTAAGGGAGGTCCAGTCTTGAAAATCATAAACTTAGATTCAGTGGCAAGCAGATTTTCCTGTAAGTTTGTTTGTTTGTTTTATTCCTCATGTGGCTTAAATTCAAAACTATGACCAAGCCCTTGAACCGAGCCTCTAAGTCGTTTTGCCATTTGATTAAGTACCTGTTCTGGCTAAGAAGCTACATTTGTGCAGATGGTAGAAGAGGCATGCTAAAATATAAAAGGAAGACCAATTTCTTCATATTTTTTAATGTTTGCCTTACAGCAGTTGAGGGATTTAATTATCTTCTTTTGAATCCTGTTGTGTTTTTTTTTCTTGTTAGACTTAGTGCAGCTTTTATTATTCATTTCTATGACGGCACAAGATGAACTGAAAAACACCACGCACATAAGGAACTAATTTAACTTGGGTCCCAGTTAAGGATGAAGGAAGGTCTTGGTTCTGTGCCATATACAAAAGTGAGGGGCAGCATTCTGTGTTGCTTTTTGTACTATTTAATATACCATCTAAAATAGTCCTTTCAAATGGTGGTTTTCAACGTGGGTCTTCTGGCTCCCTGGAGTTCCATGAAAGTCCTCCACAGCCATCTGCATAACAGTACCAAATACAAGTAACAAAGGGAAAAAGACCAGTGAAAAACAGGACTCTGGCTATAGAAAAAGTAACATTAAAAAATAAAGAAACATTTTAAAACATCATAATGAGGCTTTTCTTTTTTCTGTCTTTTTTTTTTTTTTTTTAGCATTATGAAGTAAACTGTGTAGGAGGTCTGAGGAGTCTTTACTGTTTAAATGTAGTCTATAAAACAAAAGATTTGGGGTAAATGCTAATAGCTTTATTTACACAGTTGATTTCACATGTCAAACTGTTTAATAACATTGGAAGAGAGAAATATAGATCCATAATCCCTTATATAAAATTTTCAAAGTCAGATGTGTTTCAGAATTGAGAATTTTTCATAATTTAATGAGGTAATAACAAGATATATGACATATATCATGTAACATCACTAGGAGTGTCTGTCTGGGGTAATGCCCAGTAATTAAACATGTTAGTATCTACACAGCAAAATGTATGAATATTCCCATTAAATAGAATAAAGAACATAAATAATCTCATTTCCATCATTTCAGGGCAAGTCTTGCCAAAAAACCTGTTTTTGGTGTTTTCTGCATTTCAGATGTAGTTAAGCGATTATGCACCTCTATTGCCTAATAGCTGTCCAAGATGGCACACCAGTTCACACTCCCACCAGCATTTATAGATGATTTCTTGGCAGGTCTTTATCATCCTTGAATTCGTATCCAGCATGGTGTCTAACTCATAGTGAGTATTAGTTTTTTAATTGAATTATTTAAGCAAAATATCACCATCAGGAAGAAGAACCAAAATAACACCCTCTGGGGAATGTTCAGTGAGCAGTCACTTGGAAATAAATTGAATAACAAAAATATGGGGTTTTCTCAGATGCTGTAATTTGGTTTTGGTTTGAGTAAGGCTAAACTAAACAAGATCTGCATTTCCCAAGGCATTAGGACCCCCAAGTATTTAAATGACCAAGCTCTATGCAGTCAGTTACAGATCAAACACAGAGTTAGTCCAGTTTAAGAGTTTAAACGGCCAAATATAAAATGTGTTAGAAGTGTTTCTCATACCTTTACAGTGAGCATGCTAGGAGCTTATTGACAGTTCAGGATACAGGATTCTTCTAGCACAGAGGTTTGCAAAGTTTCACTATAAATATAAACCTCATCAGCTGAAATCTAATTATTTTTCCTAAAGAATACTATGGCAATTTTTCCTATCTCGTATCGTCATTAAACCACAGCAATCCTTTCTAATTAGCATTTGAGGGTATTTGTCCAAACAGTATCAGATCTGAAATATACCAAAAGTTATCATAATATATAATGCAATTCCACCAAGAAAAAGTAATCCTTGGAATGCATCTCAAAGAGTAAGTCTTTCTTGGTTTAACACAAAACAGATTAGGCATCTAGAATATTCACCATTTACTTGTGAAAACATTATCTTGCCCTGTTTTTTGACTGACTCTGCAGAGATGCCACTCTCCTTGGTTCTGGGCTACCAGCACTCTCCAAACCCCATAGCTGCCAGGCATATTCTTTTAGAAAGTGAATATTCCAGAAATGCATTTATCATCAGCTCTGGATCTAGAGAATGCTTCATGAATTTCCTCCAAACATCAAAGCTCTTATATTTTAGAAATTATAAATATTTAGGAGAGAAAATGTTAATTCAGAGATTTACATTTTTAGTTTGCCCCCTACTGTTTACCACTCCTTCCAGGCCATCTCTCACCCTATCATAGTAATGTGTCTAAGCCATTCATCTGTTTAATCATGTTGGTCTTTTTCTTAGAAACCGCCTTTGGTTCCCTTTTACCTTTAGTGTAAGAAAAGTTATTTTGTATGTTTTTTACTATTATTCTGAATTTACTTCTCTGACTTCATGTGTCTTCCTTCCTCACCTGCCCCAAGTATACCTGTGCTTCAACTTCAGCAAACTCCATGCTGTTCTAAAAACACCAAAACCTTGATCTTGTATTATACCATTGTACATTCTTGTCTTTTTGTTTGTGATACACTCCACTCCTTCTAAAGCAAACTCATATTTATCCCCCAGGAAGCAGTTTAAATGTCATCTGAGGGAAACTTCCTAACGATCTCCCTTAGTGCTCTTATAACACTTTCTACATCCTTCTAGCACTTTGTCAATGTCATTTTAAGTATTCTGTGATATTTCTATCTCTTCTTAATCTTTCTGTGTCTTTCCAGAACATCTCATATTGCCGAGCATATTTTTGGTACCCTGTAAATGTACCTTGATTAAATAAAAATGGATGAATGTTTCATGGTTTCGTTAACAAATTTCTTTTGAGGAGGGGTCAGTTCATGACATACCTAATAAGAAAACTCCACTCCAATAATACAGAAATCCATGGATTTTTTTAACTGAAGAAATAAATATTTTTCATTTTGAACCCAACTTATGCTATGATGAGGCAAAACATCATGCAATGTCTGTGAAAATAACATCGTCTGTGTTCATGAGATTTGCAGATCTTTCTCAACAATCAAGTTCCTAAAAATCCTCTGATATGTGATAAAGAGTGGTGATGAAGAGTGATCCAAGTTGTAGTAAATGTCAACGATTAAGGATTATGAGAATACCAAACACGTGTGCTAAATTGACTTTCTTCAATATTGCACACAAGTTTTAGAACATATGATGTCTTAAAAACCAGTGACAAAGAAGCCACCCAGGCCCTGTTTTCATGCAGGGCTGAGCCTGATTTCTTTATGGCACATTCTTCCTGGAGCCAAGGACCTTTCTCTAGGCTATTTTTTGCTGTCAAGAGAGCAAAATGCAGGACTTCCCTGAACTGCCATCCTTCCTTGCCCAGTTTCACTGCTCTCTGCCAATATCACCAAGCAAAGCCCAAGGGAACCAGGACCTGAAAACAAACCATTTATTTGGTTGCATTTCCTCACAGGGTGGTATGCAGTGTTCATCTAACTTAGATACTACAACAGCTGAGCAAAATAGGGTGTCACAAATGAAACACATTATGGCTAATCCAAGATTATTTGTATTTGGAGTAATTGAATTGACTCTCTTCCCATGATGGCTGTACCAGGAGACATCTTTTCTCTGAATTTCCATTTTAACATTCTTACTTGAACCTAGGGACCTTATACTCTTCTACTGAAATTGATATCACCCAGCATGAAATCCTCTATTAAATCTTCCCCTTTTTTTGCGGGGAAAGAGGGAGCACTTAGCTTATCCCCATTTCTCTACACATCATTAATCCTATATTTTTTTCTGCAACCCTGAAAGAAAAAGAGTTTTTATTATTTTTGCACTTGTGTTCTTATTTTAAATAATCCTACTTCCTGAAAGGATTTATAGAAAAAATCTAGGAAATTTTAGAACCCCCAGATATTATTGTCAAATAGGAATTAGGATCTGGATGTTGTACTCAGCTATTAGGAATTTGGGTTGAAATATTCTAAAATTTTGCAATTTTTACATAAATGTGGATTATGCTGGATATTCAAGGATATTTCTCAATATAAAGATTCAAATTCTTTACCATCTCTGGAATATTGACTTATTGACTTATTTGCCTTTTATGATACTAACATGGTACTGTCTTGATTACTGTACTTGTATAATAACTCCAGAAATCCAGTAGCGTTATTCCTCCAACTTTGTCCTTTTTCAAAATTTTCTTGACTATTCTAGGTCCTCTGCATTTCCATATGAATTTTAAAATCAGCTTGCCCGTTTTTACAAAAATGTCTGCTCAGATTTTGATGGGGATTGCATTGAATCTATAGATCAATATGAGAAGAACTGACATCTTAACAATAATGAATCTTACAATCCCAATCTTAATAATACTGGATTTTGTAAGAGAAAAGATAAACTCATGTGCTTTTATCTAATCTCTTTACTGGAAGCTTTGTTTATGATCTTTCATTTTTTTTTCCACACTCAGTCTTCCCCTTCTAACTTCTAACATAGAAAGTTTCAACTGTTGCTAAAATAAACAATACTCAATTCACTTAACACAGTTATCTTTTCTCACTAGTTCTCTATTTTCTTTCACAACTAGATCAATGGAGTCAAATTGCTGTTAATACATTTTCATCACTAACATTTCTGAGATCTAGTTTGGCCTACAACTTCACACCACTAAGTCACTAGTGTTCCCATCCTGATCAAACACTAATATTCCTTTTCTTAGTCCTTTTCTTCCTGATCGTTTGGCGTATTTCACCACTGCCTTTCCTCTCTGTAACCTCCCTTTCCTCATTGAATCCTAGGGACTATATATTTCTGGTTCTGATCCCCAAATCTTTGACTATACTTTACACCAGCTATTAGATCTAGTGTAATATTTTCTAAAACATATTCCAGAAAGCACCAGCTCCTCGGGATATTGATCAGCAAAAAAAAGGAAACAAAAAGAAATATAATTAAATATAGTCAGCCCTCCATATACACAGGTTCCACATCTGTGGATTCAGACAACCACAGGTAGAAAATATTTTTTAAAAATTCCAGAAAGTTCCAAAAAGCAAAACTTGAACTTGCCACTTGCAGGCAACTATTTACATAGCATTTACCTTGTTTTAGGTATTATAAGTAATCTAGAAGTTATTTAAAGTATATGGGAGAGTATGCATAGGTTATATGCAAATACTACGTAATTTCATACAAGAGACTTGAGCATCTACAGATTTTGGCATCAGCAGGGTGGAACCAGTCCCCCACGGATACCAAGGGACATCCGTAAGTTTAGGCAACACAAGTTTAGAGTTCTTCAGTTTGAAGCCTTTAATATGCTAATGCGCATCATGTGTCACATGGAAGATGTTACAACATATGGCATTAACCAGACCTGCAAGCCTCGTGATATAAGCTCTGAGCAAGTAATAGGGCGTTAAAACTTGCCATGCCTAGCAGGGGAACCTGAGTAATTCAGGTATCTTCCCATTCCTTAGTTTCCTCATCTGTTTTATTCATGTACAATTTTCCAGTCTCATCTTTGAAATTTAGCATAGATTTTATTACTCAAAATATCAATTCATGATTTTTTCTTTAACTTTTCATCATTATGACAGTTATAATGATCCTAAAATTTCAGCACAATATTCCTTAACTTGAGAGGTAGCTTGCTCCTAGCTGCGAGTAGAATTACTTTTAGTTTAACATGTATTTTAAAAATAATTTTGAGGGAGAGAACAGGGGTGGAAATGGTGTTGAAAAAACAAAATCATCTTGGAGGAGAGCATAGCTCTGAATTATAGAAATATTCCAATCTTCCATTCTGTGGTCAGAGGGAAAAACTGGATCTCAAAGTACCAATTATGGGTTATAGCTAGTATGTTCAAGATGACTAGAAGTACTCTGCATCAGAATACAGAACACTGTGGTCAGACTAGGAGGAAGATATGCACTTAAAAAAGTTTCAACAGTTGGACTAAACCAAGCTCCCTCACACCTGAAAGAAGAATGATTTCAAACTCTAGTAAAAGCATAAGTTTCCAGTCAATGTGACAGAATGGCCTAATCAGTAATAAACTGCAGTGAGTTTAGGGGCTATTTTACCTTCTTTGGTCAATATGGTATCTGCCATCTTTCTGGAGCTCTACAAAAAGTGATGTTCCCTGACTTCCAGGGGAAAAGTTGGCAAGAAGTACCAAGGTCTGTCCACGTTTATGAAACCAAGAGCTTAGACTATATTCTTTGGAATTTAAGAACCAAGGAGGGGAAAAAAAGGTAAACAAGCATCCATTAATTTAAAATTATTTTTTTCATGTAAAGAAAAAAAGCACAAGAGCATTCATGCTTGATCAATGAAGAGGGATAAGGGTATATATTTTTGAGTTCATTTTACATGTGATTTATTTTAACAGACTTTCTCTACTGATTTTTAACTTGGATTTTCCGACTCATGTTATATAATATTAACTTGCAAAGTAAATGTGCTTTCAATTTTGTTTTAATATGAAGTCATGGGTATTTGATCAATATTAAATGAATATTAAAAACATATTTATCTAGAATCAAAAATATGAAGTACCACAAGGAAGGAAGTATAGTTTTTGCCATTAATCACTTAAAGATATTTGATAGTTGTGCTGCCTGCTGGGTCTTTTGGAGCAATGAAATCTTTTCTACTATTTTTTTCATATTTAAGAATAATGAACAGATTAGAATTCAGCCTGTTCAGCTATCATGGTATAGAATCTTACAACAGGGAAGATTGACTAATGTGTTGTTTCATTTCAGAAAATGAAACATCTTTTTTTCTTAAAATCCTTATTTACTGTGGTTTTGATATGAGAGATGTTCTAAAAGCCTTGGGAGAGTGATTTTCATTGGAAAGGTGATTGCACATCCAGGTTCTCTGAAGTGTACTTTAAGTTAAGCAATTTGTGGCAAAATTAACATCTTAGATCGTGTGATAGTCAATGTTATGTCAACTTAGATAGCCTAAAGTACCCAACTATTCAATTAAATATTAATCTTGGTGTTGGTGTGAAGGTTTTTGGTAAATGTGATTAACTCTACAATCAGTTGCCTTTAAGTAAAGGAGATTATCTTTGATAATTTGGGTGGGCCTGATCCAATCAGTTGAAAATGTACCCCCCCAAAAACCCCTGAGATTTCACTGAAAAAGAAGAAATTCCACCTGTGACTGCAGCTTCAGCTTCTGCTCTAGAATTTCCAGCCTGCCACATGGGTTTTGGACTTGCCAAGCTAGCCTATCCCATAAGCCAGATCCTTGCAATAAATCATATAGATTATATATGAATATAAATACATATTTTCATATAAGCATACATACACACACTCACACACTATGTAAGTGTGTTTTCGGTTAGAGGATTTTGTGTCTAATTGTAAATTATATGTATTTCTTTTTTGTTGAGGACTAATTGCACAATATAATTGTACGTGTGTGTGTGTGCGCGTGCGCATGTGTGAGTATGTATGTCCCACCAGTTCTGTTCCTCTGGTGGAACCCTGATTGATACAGAGCACATACTATGCACTGTCCAGCTGTTCCCCAAAGAGACATATCCTGGTCATCCTAAGTTTCGTACCCTCCCTTTCCCATCATTATTTAGCACAGCATCATGCCTGTTTTCCTCATAAAAGTTATAATGATCTGCAGTTTTTTAAATTGTTTAATTTTTTTTAACTGCCTTTCTACACTAAAATTAAATTTCCTGAGGTAAGGCACCCTATTTCTTCCAATAATGTGTCCTTTAGACTCAACACAGTGCCTGGATCATAGTAGGTGCTCATTTTGTTGGATGAATGAAAATAAATGAATTATCTCATTTAATCCTCATAAAGTCTCTGTAACGTGAGGTCTATTATGCCCATTTTACAAACCTCAGAGAAATTAAGTGATTTACCTCAAGTCACACAACTAGTAAGTGAGGGATCTGAGATATAAACCCAGATTGTTCTATTTCCAAATCTATATTATTTCCTTTATGTAACATTGACTGATTTGGCTTTTTATTAAACTTAGCATCTACAGTATATCAGGCTGTCAGTTAAGCACTGTGGAGAACACAAGAAGGAATTACACACTGTGATCAGATATACAATTCGCTCTATTACTTAGCCACGTGCATACCCGCAGATGAAGCAACTGTTGTGGTGGTACTTCTGCTTGAGATTGGGAAGAGGCCTCAGAGCTAAGGAAGCCATTCAGATGGGCCTTGAGTGGTGGGGTTGGAACTGTGAAGAAGATCAGTTTAAACACAAGAGGCAAAATTGGCAAAGACACAAGCAGTTGCAGGTTGAATGAGGAGTGGTGACAATTCAAGTCACTTTAGAGTAGGAGGTATGTGGGTGTCAGGAATAGATAGGAGACCATGTGTGAAATGGACTTGAAGGCTGGACTTAATCCTGTATGTAGTTGTAACAACCATGCTAGGTCATGCTTTGTGTGTTTGTTTCATTTTGAAAATGTAAACTGTGATTTAAAGATTGTTAGCAAGTTTGATTTTTGATGGTGGAGACATTAATAACTATGGAGTAGAAGGAATCTCTCACTGGGCCCTTTTAGGGTGTTATTCCTGTCCCCTAAGAAACAAGTAACAAGATATAATTAAATTTGCAAGGATTTTATTAGGGAACACAACTGTGTGAAATAAAATGGAGAGGGAGCTAGAAGAGACTAGAAGAGCTGTCTGAAGATGATGCTGACTGGATCCCTAGTGAAGGAGAGAGAGAGGGGAGATTCAGCAGAAGCATCCCTAACTGTCCAGCAATGTCAGGAATGTTCAGCAAGGCCATCAGGAGTTTTTGAGTGAAGTAAACTATCTCAGGAGTTCCTTGTCTCCAGGAATGGCCTGAACTTTGTTCTCCCCATTATGCTCAGTAATTGACTGGGTGTGGCCTGTGGGAGGTGTGGCACAGATTCTGAACCCTTGGTCAGTGGTGCTGCCTATAGCTGGAGTCTGGGAGTCACAGTCTTTAGTTACATACTTCAGCTAGCCTGTGCCCTACAGAATTAAAGATTTCTTTTTGTCCTAATTAGGGCTTTAGACTATAGTCTCCCTGAAAAGTATTATTTACTTTAGGGAGAGATGGGTGGTGTTTGGTACAATTATTTTTCAACAGAAATAAAAGAAATTTATTTCACAATTAGACACAAAGTCCTCTAAATGTGAACCACTGAGGTTAGGTTTCCACTTAAATGCCTGTAACTGAAGATACATCGCTTCTATTTTAAAAGGAAGACATGAGCTGGCAAATAGCAGGCTATGGGATGGGAAAGAAAAAATGTATAGAAGAGAACTAACACTTATTTCATATATATGAAAATAAATATTTTTATATTAGCCATTAATTTTATATCCATTTTCCCACTGTGGAAACTGAGGCTTAGTGAACCTCACACAACTACAAAGTCAATAAAGGTTGTATCCATTTCTCTGTTCCATGCTGCTTTTTTCTTTTTTAAAACTTTATTTTTTAGAGCAGTTTTAGGTTCACAGCAAAATTAAGAGGAGGAAGGTACAGAGATTCCCCGTATAGCCCCTGACCCCACACACGCATAGCCTCCCCCATAATCAACATCCCCCACCAGAGTGTTACACTTGTTACAATTGATGAAACTACACTGACACATTGATAATTCCCCCCAAGTCCATCGTTTACATTAATGTTCACTCTTGGTGTTGTACATTCTATGCGTTTGGATAAATACATAATGACTTGTCTCTATCATTATGGTATCATAGAGAGAATTTTCACAGGCCTTAACATTTTCATCTCCCTTCCATACCCATAGCAGCCACTGACAATTTAACTGTCTCCTTTGCTTTGCCTTTCCCAGAATGTTGTATAGTTAAAAGTATACAGTGTGTAGCCTTTTCAGATTGGCTTCTTTCACTTACTAATATGAATTTAAGTTTCCTCCATGTATTTTCATAACCTGATAGCTCATTTCTTTTTCATGCTGAATAATATTTGGTTGTTTGGATATACTACTGTTTATCCATTCAGCTACTGAATGACATCTTGGTTGCTTCCAAGTTTTGGCAATTATGAATAAAGCTTCAGTAAACATCTGTGTACTGGATTTTGTGTGGACATAACTTTTCATTCCTTTGGGTAAATACCAAGAAGTGAAATTGCTAGATCATATCGTTTTATAAGAAATTGACAAACTGTCTTCCAAAGTAGCTGTACCATTTTGCAATCCTATCAGTAATGAATGAGAGTTCCTGTTGCTCCACATCTTTGTCAGCCTTTGGTGTTGTCAGTGTTCTGGATTTTGGCCATTCTAACAGGCCTGTAGTGCTATGTCATTGTTGCTTTAATTTGCAGTTCCCTGATGACGCATGATGTGGAACATGTTTTCATATGTTTATTTGACATCTGTATATCTTCTTTGGTGAGATGTCTGTTAACATCTTTGACCCATTTTTAAAATCAGATAGTTTGTTCTCTTACTGTTGAGTTTTGAGAATTGATTATTTTATATCTTTTACATAGATGATTATGTCATCTGCAAACAAAGACAGTTTTATTTCTTTTTTCCCAATGTGTATACTTTATATTTCCTTTTCTTGTCTTATTGCATAAACTTGAATTTCCATACAATGTTGAAAAGGAGTGTTAAGAGGGAACATCCTTGCCTTGTACCTGTAGTAGGAAAGCTTCAAGTTTCTCCCCATTAAGTATGATGTTATCTATAGGTTTTTTGTAGATATTCTTTATTCAGTTGAAGAAGTTTTTCTTCCTAGTTTACTGAGAGTTTTTATCATGAACGGGCATTGGGTTTTGTCAAATGCTTTTTCTGCATCTATTAATATGATCATGTGATTTTTACATTTTTTAGCCCTTTGATGTGATAGATTATATTAATTGATTCTCTTCCCTTAGGTCCCAGTGCTTTTTGAGCTCATATGCTTTAACTTTTAAATTCCTACACTAACAATCACTCGTTTGCTCTATTTTTGCCCCACGATTTAATAAAGATGTTGTTTTCAGGGTCAATATGTCACAACCAGAGGAAAAAAGAAGAGAACTTGGAAGCCCGTAAGGTCAATTACATGAATTAAAAATATGATTTTGGGGAACAAACAAAAACTTGGCAAGGGTCTCAAAAATCTGGTTTTCATATTTTGGAATGTATCTCTAAAAGATAAGACCTCTTTAAAGACTATAACCACAATACCATTATCACCCACCAAAATAAATATAACAGTTCCTTAATATCATCAAATATCCAGTCTGCATTCTCATTTCTTTGATATTCTCATATTATTAAATACATTATTTATTGAATCTTTTCTCTAACATTTTATTATAAAAATTTTCATACAGCAAAGTCAAAATTATTTTATAGTGAACACCTATTTACAGATGCTCTGTCTGAAATTAATATAGTAACTTCTGCTTTCTTTTGATTAGTGTTAACCTGGTATATTTTCTTCTATCCATTTACTTTTAATCTATACTTGTATTTCTCTTTGAAGTGGGTTTCTTATAGACAACATATAGTTTTGTGTTGTTTTTTAATCCACTCTAACAATTTCTGTCATTTAATTGGTACATTTAGACAATTGACATTCAAAGTGACTGTTGACATAGATTACTGTCCACCATATTTGTTGCTGTTTTCTATTTGTTGCCCTCATTTTTTGTTCTTATTTCTACTTTCTCTGCTTCTGTGGTTTTATTTTTTTTATTTTTTCATTTTTTTTAAGGCAGGGATGAGTGGATGGGTAAGGGGGCCAGGGAATTGTTGCCAGTTATAACTGTCTCAGTGATTGCTTTTAGATGCTTGCTTGCAGGGTGGCATTTCTCTCTCTCTGTCTTTAAATAGGTTTGGGTGTGAGTGCTTGCCTTTTCAGCACAAAACCATAAAAAGATGTGGTGGATAGTAAAAGAAAGCCCTCTCTGTTCCCCAAGCATGCTAACCACTTTTGTGGTTTTAATTGAGCATTTTATATGATTCCATTTTGTCCTTTCTTAGTGTATTAATTATACTTATACTTCTCATTATTACTGTTATTTTATTGTTTTTAGAGGTTGCTCTAGAGTTTGCACTAGACATTTACAGCTAATCTAAGTTCACTTTAAAATAACACCATACCACTTTATGGGTAGTGTGAGTACCTTATAATTACAAAATTATTCTAATTTCTTCCTCCTGTTCCTTTTATCATTGCTGTTATTCATTTCACTTATATATAAGCATATATAAGCATGTATTTATATATAAGATATATACATAAACATTCATAATCAAATACATTGTTGGTATTTTGATTTTTAACAAACTGGTATCTGTTGGATCAATTAAGAAAAAGAAAAGTTTCACTTTACTTTCACTTATTCTTTCTTTGTTACTCTTTCTTACATTGTAGATCTGAGTTCTGACCTATATTATTTTCCATCTTGCCAAAAAATTTCTTTCAACATTTCTTTTTTTTTTTTTTTTTTTTTTAGTTGTTTGTTTTTTTATACTGCAGGTTCTTATTAGGCATCAATTTTATACACATCAGTGTATACATGTCAATCCCAATCGCCCAATTCAGCACACCACCATCCCCACCCCACCGCAGTTTTCCCCCCTTGGTGTCCATATGTCTATTCTCTACATCTGTGTATCAACTTCTGCCCTGCAAACTGGCTCATCTCTACCATTTTTCTAGGTTCCACATACATGCATTAATATACGATATTTGTTTTTCTCTTTCTGACTTACTTCACTCTGTATGACAGTCTCTAGATCCATCCACGTCTCAACAAATGACTCAATTTCGTTCCTTTTTATGGCTGAGTAATATTCCATTGTATATATGTACCACCTCTTCTTTATCCATTCGTCTGCTGATGGGCATTTAGGTTGCTTCCATGACCTGGCTATTGTAAATAGTGCCGCAATGAACATTCGGGTGCATGTGTCTTTTTGAATTACGGTTTCCTCTGGGTATATGCCCAGTAGTGGGATTGCTGGGTCATATGGTAATTCTATTTTTACTTTTTTAAGGAACTTCCATATTGTTCTCCATAGTGGCTGTATCAATTTACATTCCCACCAACAGTGCAAGAGGTTTCCCTTTTCTCCACACCCTCTCCAGCATTTGTTGTTTGTAGATTTTCTGATGATGCCCATTCTAACAGGAGTGAGGTGGTACCTCATTGTAGTTTTGATTTGCATTTCTCTAATAATTAGTGATGTTGAGCATCTTTTCATGTGCTTCGTGGCCGTCTGTATGTCTTCTTTGGAGAAATGTCTATTTAGATTTTCCGCCCATTTTTGGATTGGGGTGTTTGTTTCTTTAATATTGAGCTGAATGAGCTGTTTATATATTTTGGAGATTAATCCTTTGTCCGTTGATTCATTTGCAAATATTTTCTCCCATTCTGAGGGTTGTCTTTTCGTCTTGTTTATGGTTTCCTTTGCTGTGCAAAAGCTTTGAAGTTTCATTAGGTCCCACTTGTTTATTTTTGTTTTTATTTCCATTACTCTAGGAGGTGGATCAAAAAAGATCTTGCTGTGATTTATGTCAAAGAGTGTTCTTCCTATGTTTTCCTCTAAGAGTTTTATAGTGTCCAGTCTTATATTTAGGTCTCTAATCCATTTTGAGTTTATTTTTGTGTATGGTGTTAGGCAGTTTTCTAATTTCATTCTTTTACATGTAGCTGTCCAGTTTTCCCAGCACCACTTATTGAAGAGACTGTCTTTTCTCCATTGTATATCTTTGCCTCCTTTGTCATAGATTAGTTGACCATAGGTGCGTGGGTTAATCTCTGGGCTTTCTATCTTGTTCCATTGATCTATGTTTCTGTTTTTGTGCCAGTACCATATTGTCTTGATTACTGTAGCTTTGTAGTATAGTCTGAAGTCAGGGAGTCTGATTCCTCCAGCTCCATTTTTTTGCCTCAAGACTGCTTTGGCTATTCGGGGTCTTTTGTGTCTCCATACAAATTTTAAGATGATTTGTTCTAGCTCTGTAAAAAATGCCATTGGTAATTTGATAGGGATTGCATTGAATCTGTAGATTGCTTTGGATAGTATACTCATTTTCACAATGTTGATTCTTCCAATCCAAGAACATGGTATATCTCTCCATCTGTTGGTATCATCTTTAATTTCTTTCATCAGTGTCTTATAGTTTTCTGCATACAGGTCTTTTGTCTCCCTAGGTAGGTTTATTCCTAGGTATTTTATTCTTTTTGTTGCAATGGTAAATGGGAGTGTTTCCATAATTTCTCTTTCAGATTTTTCATCATTAGTGTATAGGAATGCAAGAGATTTCTGTGCATTAATTTTGTATCCTGCAACTTTACCATATTCATTAATTAGCTCTAGCAGTTTTCTGGTGGCAGTTTTAGGATTCTCTATGTATAGTATCATGTCATCCGCAAACAGTGACAGTTTTACTTCTTCTTTTCCAATTTGTATTCCTTTTATTTCTTTTTCTTCTCTGATTGCCGTGGCTAGGACTTCCAGAACTATGTTGAATAATAGTGGTGAGAGTGGACATCCTTGTCTCGTTCCTGATCTTAGAGGAAATGCTTTCAGTTTTTCACCATTGAGAATGATGTTTGCTGTGGGTTTGTCATATATGGCCTTTATTATGTTGAGGTAGGTTCCCTCTATGCCCACTTTCTGGAGAGTTTTTATCAGAAATGGGTGTTGAATTTTGTCAAAAGCTTTTTCTGCATCTATTGAGATGATCATATGGTTTTTCTTCTTCAGTTTGTTAATATGGTGTATCACATTGATTGATTTGCGTATATTGAAGAATCCTTGCATCCCTGGGATAAATCCCACTTGATCGTGGTGTATGATCCTTTTAATGTGTTGTTGGATTCTGTTTGCTAGTATTTTGTTGAGGATTTTTGCATCTATATTCATCAGTGATATTGGTCTGTAATTTTCTTTTTTTGCAGTGTCTTTGTCTGGTTTTGGTATCAGGGTGATGGTGGCCTCATAGAATGAGTTTGGGAGTGTTCCTTCCTCTGCAATCTTTTGGAAGAGTTTGAGAAGGATGGGTGTTAGCTCTTCTCTAAATGTTTGATAGAATTCACCTGTGAAGCCATCTGGTCCTGGACTTTTGTTTGTTGGAAGATTTTTAATCACAGTTTCAATTTCATTACTTCTGATTGGTCTGTTCATATTTTCTGTTTCTTCCTGGTTCAGCCTTGGAAGGTTATACCTTTCTAAGAATTTGTCCATTTCTTCCAGGTTGTCTATTTTATTGGCATAAAGTTGCTTGTAGTAGTCTCTTAGGATGCTTTGTATTTCTGCGGTGTCTGTTGTAACTTCTCCTTTTTCATTTCTGATTTTATTGATTTGAGTCCTCTCCCTCTTTTTCTTGATGAGTCTGGCTAATGGCTTATCAATTTTGTTTATCTTCTCAAAGAACCAACTTTTAGTTTTATTGATCTTTGCTATTGTTTTCTTTGTTTCTATTTCATTTATTTCTGCTCTGATCTTTATGATTTCTTTCCTTCTGCTAACTTTGGGTTTTGTTTGTTCTTCTTTCTCTAGTTTCTTTAGGTGTAAGGTTAGATTGTTTACTTGAGATTTTTCTTGTTTCTTTAGGTAGGCTTGTATAGCTATAAACTTCCCTCTTAGAACCGCTTTTGCTGCATCCCATAGGTTTTGGGTCGTCGTGTTTTCATTGTCATTTGTCTCTAGGTATTTTTTTTATTTCCTCTTTGATTTCTTCAGTGATCTCTTGGTTATTTAGTAACGTATTGTTTAGCCTCCATGTCCTTGTCTTTTTTACGTTTTTTTCTCTGTAATTCATTTCTAATCTCATAGCGTTGTGGTCAGAAAAGATGCTTGATATGATTTCAATTTTCTTAAATGTACTGAGGCTTGATTTGTGACCCAAGATGTGATCTATCCTGGAGAATGTTCCGTGCGCACTTGAGAAGAACGTGTAATCTGCTGTTTTTGGATGGAATGTCCTATAAATATCAATTAAATCTATCTGGTCTATTGTGTCATTTAAAGCTTCTGTTTCCTTATTTATTTTCATTTTGGATGATCTGTCCATTGGTGTAAGTGAGGTGTTAAATTCCCCCACTATTATTGTGTTACTGTCGATTTCCTCTTTTATAGCTGTTAGCAGTTGCCTTATGTATTGAGGTGCTCCTATGTTGGGTGCATATATATTTATAATTGTTATATCTTCTTCTTGGATTGATCCCTGGATCATTATGTAGTGTCCTTCCTTGTCTCTTGTAACATTCTTTATTTTAAAGTCTATTTTATCTGATATGAGTATAGCTACTCCAGCTTTCTTTTGATTTCCATTAGCATGGAATATCTTTTTCCATCCCCTCACTTTCAGTCTGTATGTGTCCCTAGGTCTAAAGTGGGTCTCTTGTAGACAGCATATATATGGGTCTTGTTTTTGTATCCATTCAGCCAGCCTATGTCTTTTGGTTGGGGCATTTAATCCATTCACGTTTAAGGTAATTATCGATATGTATGTTCCTATGACCATTTTCTTAATTGTTTTGGGTTTCTTTTTGTAGGTCCTTTTCTTCTCTTGTGTTTCCCACTTAGAGAAGTTCCTTTAGCATTTGTTGTAGAGCTGGTTTGGTGGTGCTGAATTCTCTTAGCTTTTGCTTGTCTCTAAAACTTTTGATTTCTCCATCAAATCTAAATGAGATCCTTGCCGGGTAGAGTAATCTTGGTTGTAGGTTCTTCCCTTTCATCACTTTAAGTATATCATGCCACTCCCTTCTGGCTTGCAGAGTTTCTGCTGAGAAATCAGCTGTTAACCTTATGGGAGTTCCCTTGTATGTTATTTGTCATTTTTCCCTTGCTGCTTTCAATAATTTTTCTTTGTCTTTAATTTTTGCCACTTTGATTACTATGTGTCTCGGCGTGTTTCTCCTTGGGTTTATTCTGTATGGGACTCTCTGCGCTTCCTGGACTTGGTTGGCTATTTCCTTTCCCATGTTAGGGAAGTTTTCGACTATAACCTCTTCAAATATTTTCTCTGGTCCTTTCTCTCTCTCTTCTCCTTCTGGGACCCCTATAATGCGAATGTTGTTGCATTTAATGTTGTCCCAGAGGTCTCTTAGGCTGTCTTCATTTCTTTTCATCCTTTTTTCTTTAGTCTGTTCCGCAGCAGTGAATTCCACCATTCTGTCTTCCAGGTCACTTATCCGTTCTTCTGCCTCAGTTATTCTGCTATTGATTCCTTCTAGTGTAGTTTTCATTTCAGTTATTGTATTGGTCGTCTCTGTTTGTTTGTTCTTTAATTCTTCTAGGTCTTTGTTAATCATTTCTTGCATCTTCTCAATCTTTGCCTCCATTCTTATTCCGAGGTCCTGGACCATCTTCACTATCATTATTCTGAATTCTTTTTCTGGAAGGTTGCCTATCTCCACTTCATTTAGTTGTTTTTCTGGGGTTTTTTCTTGTTCCTTCATCTGGTACATAGCCCTCTGCCTTTTCATCTTCTCTATCTTTCTGTAACTGTGGTTTTTGGTCCACAGGCTGCAGGAATGTAGTTTTTCTTGCTTCTGCTGTCTGCCCTCTGGTGGTTGAGGCTATCTAAGAGGCTCGATGGGAGGCTCTGGTGGTGGGTAGAGCTGACTGTTGCTCTCTTTAAACATTTCTTGCAGTGCAGGCCTACAGACAAAAAGTTCTCTGAGTTTTTATTAGCTTGAAAAAGTCTTTATCTCTTCCTCACTTTGAAGGATAATTTTGCAGGGTACAGAATTCTAGGTTGGTGTTTTTTTCCACTGAACACATTAAATATTTCACTTCAGTCTCTTCTTGCTTGGATGATTTCTGAGGATAAGTCAGATGTAATTGTTATCTTTGTTTCTCTATAGATAAGGTGTTTCCTTCCTCACCTCACCCCTGGCTTCTTTCAGAATTTTTTCTTTATCTTTGATTTTTGTAATTTGAAAATGAATGCCTAGGTACAGTTCTTTGACTTCTTTTTAAAAATATTTATCTGCATGGTGTTCTCTGAGCTCTCTGTATCTGTTGTTTGAAGAAATTTGAGGAAATTCTCGGTGATATCTTTTTTCAAATATTTCTTCTGTTCCTTTCTATCTTTCTTCTCCTTCTGGTACTAGCATTATACATGTTACACCTTTTGTAGTTGTCCCAGTTCTTGAATATTCTGTTCTGGTTTTTTTTCATTCTGTGTGTTCTCTTTGTTTTTCAGCTTTTGAGGATTCTATTGATGTGTCCTCAGAGATTCTTTCCCCAGGTGTGTTCAACCTACTAATAAGTCCATCAAAGGAATTCTTTGCTTCTCTTACAGTGTTCCTTTTATCTCTAGCATTTCTTTTTTTTTTTTTAAACATCTTTATTGAAGTATAATTGCCTTACAATGGTGTGTTAGCTTCTGCTTTATAACAAAGTGAATCAGTTATACATATACAATATGTTCCCATTTCTCTTCCCTCTTGCATCTCCCTCCCTCCCACCCTCCCCATCCCACCCCTCTAGGTGGTCACAAAGCACCGAGCTGATCTCCCTGTGCTATGCGGCTGCTTCCCACTAGTTATCTATTTTACATTTGGTAGTGTATATATGTCCATGACACTCTCTTACCCTGTCACATCTCACCCCACCCCCTCCCCATATCCTCAAGTCCATTCTCTAGTAGGTCTGTGTCTTTATTCCCGTCTTGCCACTAGGTTCTTCATGGCCTTTTTTTTTTTTTTTCCCTTAGATTCCATATATATGTGTTAGCATACTGTATTTGTTTTTCTCTTTCTGACTTACTTCACTCTGTATGACAGACTCTAACTCCATCCACCTCATTACAAATACCTCCATTTCATTTCTTTTTATGGCTGAGTAATATTCCATTGTATATATGTGCCACATCTTCTTTATCCATTCATCTGTCGATGGACATTTAGGTTGCTTCCATGTCCTGGCTATTGTAAATAGAGCTGCAATGAACATTTTGGTACATGACTCTTTTTGACCTATGGTTTTCTCAGGGTATATGCCCAGTATTGGGATTGCTGGGTCGTATGGTAGTTCTATTTGTAGTTTTTTAAGGAACCTCCATACTGTTCTCCATAGTGGCTGTATCAATTTACATTCCCACCAACAGTGCAAGAGTGTTCCTTTTCCTCCACACCCTCTCCAGCATTTATTGTTTTTAGATTTGTTGATGATGGCCATTCTGACCGGTGTGAGATGATATCTCATTGTAGTTTCGATTTGCATTTCTCTAATGATTAATGATGTTGAGCATTCTTTCATGTGTCTGTAGGCCATCTGTATATCTTCTTTGGAGAAATGTCTTTTTAGGTCTTCTGCCCATTTTTGGATTGGGTTGTTGGTTTTTTTGTTATTGAGCTGCATGAGCTGCTTG
Organism: Eschrichtius robustus; assembly: GCF_028021215.1. Taxonomy (NCBI): domain Eukaryota; kingdom Metazoa; phylum Chordata; class Mammalia; order Artiodactyla; family Eschrichtiidae; genus Eschrichtius; species Eschrichtius robustus. Next base: position 77,576,216 of record NC_090836.1, on the reverse strand, counting down.
TAAATCTTGGAGATTAATCCTTTGTCAGTTGCTTCATTTGCAAATATTTTCTCCCATTCTGAGGGTTGTCTTTTGGTCTTGTTTATGGTTTCCTTTGCTGTGCAAAAGCTTTTAAGTTTCATTAGGTCCCATTTGTTTATTTGTGTTCTTATTTCCATTTCTCTGGGAGCTGGGTCAAAAAGAATCTTGCTGTGATGTATGCCATAGAGTGTTCTGCCTATGTTTTCCTCTAAGAGTTTGATAGTGTCTGCCCTTACACTTAGGTCTTTAATCCATTTTGAGTTTATTTTTGTGCATGGTGTAAGGGAGTGTTCTAATTTCATACTTTTACATGTACCTGTCCAATTTTCCCAGCACCACTTATTGAAGAGGCTGTCTTTTCTCCACTGTATATGCTTGCCTCCTTTATCAAAGATAAGGTGACCATATGTGTGTGGGTTTATCTCTGGGCTTTCTATCCTGTTCCATTGATCTATATTTCTGTTTTTGTGCCAGTACCAAACTGCCTTGATTACTGAAGCTTTGTAATATAGTCTGAAGTCAGGGAGCCTGATTCCCCCAGCTCCATTTTTCGTTCTCAAGATTGCTTTGGCTATTCGGGGTCTTTTGTGTTTCCATACAAATTGTGAAATTTTTTGTTCTAATTCTGTGAAAAATGCCAGTGGTAGTTTGATAGGGATTGCATTGAATATGTAGATTGCTTTGGGTAGTAGAGTCATTTTCACAATGTTGATTCTTCCAATCCAGGAACATGGTATATCTCTCCATCTATTTGTATCATCTTTAATTTCTTTCATCAGTGTCTTATAATTTTCTGCATACAGGTCTTTTGTCTCCTTAGGCAGGTTTATTCCTAGATATTTTATTCTTTTTGTTGCAATGGTAAATGGGAGTGTTTTCTTAATTTCACTTTCAGATTTTTCGTCATTAGTGTATAGAAATGCAAGAGATTTCTGTGCATTAATTTTGTATCCTGCTACTTTACCAAATTCATTGATTAGCTCTAGGAGTTTTCTGGTAGCACCTTTAGGATTCTCTATGTATAGTATCATGTCATCTGCAAATAGTGACAGCTTTACTTCTTCTTTTCCGATTTGGATTCCTTTTATTTCTTTGTCTTCTCTGATTGCTGTGGCTAACACTTCCAAAACTATGTTGAATAATAGTGGTGAGAGTGGGCAGCCTTGTCTTGTTCCTGATCTTAGTGGAAATGGTTTCAGTTTTTCACCATTGAGGACAATGTTGGCTGTGGGTTTGTCATATATGGCCTTTATTATGTTGAGGAAAGTTCCCTCTATGCCTACTTTCTGCAGGGCTTTTATCATAAATGGGTGTTGAATTTTGTCAAAAGCTTTCTCTGCATCTATTGAGATGATCATATGGTTTTTCTCCTTCAATTTGTTAATATGGTGTATCACATTGATTGATTTGCGTATATTGAAGAATCCTTGCATTCCTGGGATAAACCCCACTTGATCATGGTGTATGATCCTTTTAATGTGCTGTTGGATTCTGTTTGCTAGTATTTTGTTGAGGATTTTTGCATCTATGTTCATCAGTGATATTGGCCTGTAGTTTTCTTTCTTTGTGACATCTTTGTCTGGTTTTGGTATCAGGGTGATGGTGGCCTCGTAGAATGAGTTTGGGAGTGTTCCTCCCTCTGCAATATTTTGGAAGAGTTTGAGAAGGATAGGTGTTAGCTCGTCTCTAAATGTTTGATAGAATTCACCTGTGAAGCCATCTGGTCCTGGGCTTTTGTTTGTTGGAAGGTTTTTAATCACAGTTTCAATTTCAGTGCTTGTGATTGGTCTGTTCATATTTTCTATTTCTTCCTGGTTCAGTCTCGGCAGTTTGTGCATTTCTATGAATCTGTCCATTTCTTCCAGGTTCTCCATTTTATTGGCATAGAGTTGCTTGTAGTAATCTCTCATGATCTTTTGTATTTCTGCAGTGTCAGTGGTTACTTCTCCTTTTTCATTTCTAATTCTATTGATCTGAGTCTTCTCCCTTTTTCTCTTGATGAGTCTGGCTAATGGTTTATCAATTTTGTTTATCTTCTCGAAGAACCAGCTTTTAGTTTCATTGATTTTTGCTATTGTTTCCTTCATTTCTTTTTCATTTATTTCTGACCTGATCTTTATAATTTCTTTCCTTCTGCTGGCTTTGGGGTTTTTTTGTTCTTCTTTCTCTAATTGCTTCAGGTGCAAGGTTAGGTTGTTTATTCGAGATGTTTCCTGTTTCTTGAGGTAGGCTTGTATTGCTATAAACTTCCCTCTTAGCACTGCTTTTGCTGCGTCCCATAGGTTTTGGGTCGTCGTATCTCCATTGTCATTTGTTTCTAGGTATTTTTTGATTTCCCCTTTGATTTCTTCAGTAATCACTTCGTTATTAAGTAGTGTATTGTGTAGCCTCCATGTGTTTGTATTTTTTACAGATCTTTTCCTGTAATTGATATCTAGTCTCATAGCGTTGTGGTCGGAAAAGATACTTGATACGATTTCAATTTTCTTAAATTTACCAAGGCTTGATTTGTGACCCAAGATATGATCTATCCTGGAGAATGTTCCATGAGCACTTGAGAAAAATGTGTATTCTGTTGTTTTTGGGTGGAATGTCCTATAAATATCAATTAAGTCCATCTTGTTTAATGTATCATTTAAAGCTTGTGTTTCCTTATTTATTTTCATTTTGGATGATCTGTCCATTGGTGAAAGTGGGGTGTTAAAGTCCCCTACTATGATTGTGTTGCTGTCGATTTCCCCTTTTATGGCTGTTAGTATTTGCCTTATGTATTGAGGTGCTCCTATGTTGGGTGCATAAATATTTACAATTGTTATAGCTTCCTCTTGGATCGATCCCTTGATCATTATATAGTGTCCTTCTTTGTCTCTTGTAATAGTCTTTATTTTAAAGTCTATTTTGTCTGATATGAGAATTGCTACTCCAGCTTTCTTTTGATTTCCATTTGCATGGAATATCTTTTTCCATCCCCTCACTTTCAGTCTGTATGTGTCCCTAGGTCTGAAGTGGGTCTCTTGTAGACAGCATATATATGGGTCTTGTTTTTGTATCCATTCAGCCAGCCTGTGTCTTTTGGTGGGAGCATTTAATCCATTTACATTCAAGGTAATTATCGATATGTATGTTCCTATTCCCATTTTCTTAAATGTTTTGGGTTTGTTGTTGTAGGTGTTTTCCTTCTCTTGTGTTTCTTGCCTAGAGAAGTTCCTTTAGCATTTGCTGTAAAGCTGGTTTGGTGGTGCTGAACTCTCTCAGCTTTTGCTTGTCTGTAAAGGTTTTAATTTCTCCATCGAATCTGAATGAGATCCTTGCTGGGTAGAGTAATCTTGGTTGTAGGTTTTTCTCCTTCATCACTTTAAGTATATCCTGCCACTCCCTTCTGGCTTGCAGAGTTTCTGCTGAAAGATCAGATGTTAACCTTATGGGGATTCCCTTGTGTGTTATTTGTTATTTTTCCCTTGCTGCCTTTAATATGTTTTCCTTATATATAATTTTTGACAGTTTGATTAATATGTGTCTTGGCGTGTTTCTCCTTGGGTTTATCCTGTATGGGACTCTCTGTGCTTCCAGGACTTGATTAACTATTTCCTTTCCCATATTAGGGAAGTTTTCAACTATAATCTCTTCAAATATTTTCTCAGTCCCTTTCTTTTTCTCTTCTTCTTCTGGGACCCCTATAATTCGAATGTTGGTGCGTTTAATGTTGTCCCAGAGGTCTCTGAGACTGTCCTCAGTTCTTTTCATTCCTTTTTCTTTATCCTGCTCTGTAGTAGTTATTTCCACCATTTTATCTTCCAGGTCACTTATCCTTTCTTCTGCCTCAGTTATTCTGCTATTGATCCCATCTAGAGTATTTATTTTTAATTTCATTTATTGTGTTTTTCATCATTGCTTGGTTCCTCTTTAGTTCTTCTACATCCTTGTTAAATGTTTCTTGCATTTTGTCTATTCTATTTCCAAGATTTTGGATCATCCTTACTATCATTATTCTGAATTCTTTTTCAGGTAGACTACCTATTTCCTCTTCATTTGTTAGGTCTGGTGTGCTTTGACCCTGCTCCTTCATCTGCTGTGTGTTTTTCTGTCGTCTCATTTTGCTTATCTTACTGTGTTTGGGGTCTCCTTTTCACAGACTGCAGGTTTGTAGTTCCCGTTGTTTTTGGTATCTGTCCCCAGTGGCTAAGGTTGGTTCAGTGGGTTGTGTAGGCTTCCTGGTGTAGGGAACTAGTGCCTGAGCTCTGGTGGATGAGGCTGGATCTTGTCTTTCTGGTGGGCACATCCACGTCTGGTGGTGTATTTTGGGGTGTCTGTGGCCTTATTATGATTTTAGGCAGCCTCTCTGCTAATGGATGGGGCTGTGTTCCTGTCTTGCTAGTTGTTTGGCATAGGGTGTTCAGCACTGTAGCTTGCTGGTCATTGAGTGATGCTGGGTCTTGATGTTGAGATGGAGATCTCTGAGAGATTTTTGCTGTTTGGTATTACGTGGAGCTGGGAGGTCTCTTGTGGACCAGTGTCCTAAAGTTGGCTCTCCCACCTCAGAGGCACGGCCCTGATGCCTGGCTGGAGCACCAAGAGCCTTTCGTCCACACGGCTCAGAGTAAAAGGGAGAAAAAATAGAAAGAAAGAAAGAAGGAGGCTATAATATAGTGCAGTAAAATAAAGCTATTGTAAAGCAAAGCTATACAGACAAAATCTCACCCAGAAGCATATACATATACTCACAAAAAAAAAGGAAAAGGGGAAAAATAAATATATCCTGCTCCCAAAGTCCACCTCCTGAATTTGGGATGATTCGTTGTCTATTCAGGTATTCAACAGATGCAGGCACATCAAGTTGTTTGTGGAGTTTTAATCCGCTGCTTCTGAGGCTGCTGGGAGAGATTTCCCCTTCTCTTCCCTGTTCGCACAGCTCCTGGGGTTCAGCTTTGGATTTGGACCCGCCTCTGCGTGTAGGTCGCCTGAGGGCGTCCGTTCCCCGCCCAGACAGAACGGGGTTAAAGGAGCCGCTGCTTCGGGGGCGCTGGCTCACTCAGGCCGCGGGGAGGGAGGGGTACAGAGGAGTAGGGGCGAGCCTGCGGCGTCAGAGGCCGGCGTGACGTTGCACCAGCCTGAGGCGCGCAGTGCGTTCTCCTGGGGAATTTGTCCCTGGATCATGGGACCCTGGCAGTGGCGGGCTGCACCGGCTCCGGGAGGGGCGGTGTGGAGAGTGACCTGTGCTCACACACAGGCTTTTTGGAGGCGGCAGCAGCAGCCCCAGCGTCTCACGCCCGTCTCTGGGGTCCGCGCTGATCGCCGCGGCTCGCGCCCTTCTCTGGAGTTCGTTTAGGCGGCGCTCTGAATCCCCTCTCCTTGCGCGCAGCGAAACAAAGAGGCAAGAAAAAGTCTCTTGCCTCTTCGGCAGCTGCAGACTTTTTCCCGGACTCCCTCCCGGCCAGCTGTGGTGCGCTAACCCCTTCAGGCTGTGTTCACGCCGCCAGCCCCAGTCCTCTCCCTGCGATCCGACCGAAGCTGAGCCTCAGCTCCCAGCCCCGCCTGCCCCGGCGGGGGAGCAGACAAGCCTCTCGGGCTGGTGAGCGCTGCTTGGCGCCGAGCCTCTGTGCGGGAGTCTCTCCGCTTTTTCCTCTGCGCCCCTGTTGCTGTGGGATCCGCGCTGTTAGCTGCGGCTCGCGCCCGTCTCTGAAGTTCGTTTAGGCGGCGCTCTGAATCCCCCTCTCCTCGCGCACCAGGAAACAAAGAGGGAAGAAAAAGTCTCTTGCCTCTTCGGCAGCTGCAGACTTTTTCCCGGGCTCCCTCCTGGCTAGCTGTGGTGCACTAACCCCTTCAGGCTGTGTTCACGCCGCCAACCCCAGTCGTCTCCCTGCGATCCTACCGAAGCCGAGCCTCAGCTCCCAGCCCCGCCCGCCCCGGCGGGGGAGCAGAGAGGCCTCTCCGGCTGGAGAGTGCTGGTCGGCACCGCTCCTCTGTGCGGGAACCTCTCCACTTTGCCCTCCGCACCCCTGTGGCTGCGCTCTCCTCCGTGGCCCCAAAGCTTCCCCCCTCTGCCACCCGCAGTCTCTGCCCGCGAAGGGGCTTCCTAGTGCGTGGAAATCTTTCCTCCTTCACAGCTCCCTCCCACTGGTGCAGGTGCCGTCCTTATTCTTTTGTCTCTGTTATTTCTTTTTTCTTTTGCCCTACCCAAGTACGGGGGGAGTTTCTTGCCTTTTGGGAGGTCTGACGTTTTCTGCCAGCGTTCAGTGGGTGTTCTGTAGGAGCAGTTCCACGTGTAGATGTATTTCTACTGTATCTGTGGGAAGGAAGGTGATCTCCGCGTCTTACTCTTCCGCCATCTTCTCTCCTCCCCCTCTCTAGCATTTCTTTTTTTTGCCTCCTTCTTAGGATTTCCATCTCTGCTTACATTCCCCATCAATTCTTGCATGTTGTTTATCCATTAGCGCCCTTAGCATATTAACCATAATTGTCTTAAATTCCTAGTGTGATAATTCCAGCATCCCTGCTATGCCTGATTCTATGCTTGCTCTGTCTCTTCAAACTTTTTTGGGGGGAGTGTTGTTTGTTTTTTGTTGTTGTTGATTTTACTTTTGGTATGACTTGTAATTTTTTTCTTGTTGGTGGACATGATGTAAACAGGTCTTTAGTAATGTGGTGATGTGTGGGGATGGGGGAAAATTCTATAGTCCTATGATTAAGTCCCGGTCTTTCAGTGAGTCTATGCTTCTGAACTGTGAACTTCACAAAAGTTTCTCAGGTCTTTTTCCTCTCCTTGCTAAGTGAGCAGGGTGCTGAAAGTGACCACCCTGCCTTTCCATTTGTCACTTATTCATTGGACAAGTTCTTACTGCTCATTTCCTATGTGGCAGGTACTGTGCTAGCAGCTAGGAATTTTGCAGTAAGTAGGCCAGATGTAGTCCCTGCCTTCACAGAACCTACTTTTAATTAAGTGACAGGGTAGCAGTTGCACTTGCCAAAACTAGCTATGTTGCAGTAACCAGTATGCATGTTTAGAGACTCCCTAACAAGCTTCCCTATTATTGAATAGAGTCTCCCATCCCTCCCTACACTTACACATACATACACCCCAAAAATTATCCTCCAGCTATCAGAATTTCTTTCTCACTGTATCTGACCTTAAAAACCATCCATAGCTGTTCATTAACTCCAAACTTCATAGCATGACACACAGAGTTTTTCTATGTGGCTTAGCCTGACATTCCAGCTTTATCTGTCTTTATTCCCCACCCACCTTATATAGGTATATCCTGTTTCAGAGCAGTTTGCTTAATTGTGCTTCACAGATACTGTGTTTCTTACAAATTGGAGGTTTGTTCCAACCCTGAATTAAACAAGTCTATTTCCACCATTTTCCCAACAGTATTTGCTCACTTTGTGTCTCTGTGTCACATTTTGGTAATTCTTACAATCTTTCAAACTTTTTCATCATTATTATATTTGTTATGGTGACCTGTGATTAGTGATCTTTGATGTAACTGTTGCAAAAAGATTACAATTTGCTGAAGGCTCAGATGATGGTTAGCATTTCTAGCAATAAAGTATTTTTAATTCAAGTATATACATTTTTTTTAGACATAATGTTATCACACACTTGATAGACTACAATATAGTGTTGACATAACTCTTATATGCAGTGGGAAACCAAAATAATTTGTGCGACTCACTTTATTGTGATACACACTCTATTGAGGTGGTTTGGAACCAAATCCACAATATCTCTGAGGTATGCCTGTACTCCAGCCACGCAGAGATGCTCCAGGTTCTCCCAAAGTATCCTATTTTTTGTATGTGCTGTTTCCTTTACACAGAATGCTTTACTTCCTTTTTTCATCAGGCAAACTCCTATTGACCTGTTATGGGCTCATTTAAATGTCCCTTCACCTAAGACGTCTTTGCTTTTTCCTCCGGTAAACTGGTCAGCTCTCCTCTGGAGTCATAATGATTTATATTTACATGTGTTACAAAGAACATTACATTGTATTGTAATAATTTGCCTAACTGCATTTCACTTTTTGTTCCTGTAAGATACCATGTCTTCTTGTTTTTGAGCCTTCAGTGCATAGCAAAGGTCCTGCAACATGGTAGGGAATGAATTAATGGTTAGTTGAAATTGATTTCATTTGAATTAAGACTGTGGTTGAGAAAACTTGGTTTTGATTATTTGTGATGAGCATTAATTCCCATCCAGAAATGTCATTTAGTTAAGAGCACCAGGTTCTCATTTTTTGATGACTACATATCTAGGTGTATAGATTTAATCAGAGTAAGTCACCTTATAAGAATTGTGTATAGGTCTTTCTCAACATTTTGTTAATTCTGATTTAGAGCAAAGACATTTGAAAATAAAATATGATGAGTCACAAGTGCTTAACATTTTAACATTTCAAATGCTATAATGTGATTTACCTAAAATCCAGGATTTAGGCAAAGGTTACTCTAGAGATATATGAAAATCCCCATACTCTTCTAAAATAACTGAATGAGGCTGTTTATTTTTACATGATGTACAGTGAAAACACTGTAATTAGAATGTGTAAACCCAGCTGTGCTTTGGGGTTATCGAATTTCTCAGCGTTGTTTTTGACTATTTGGGGTCTATGAAGACTAAAGCCTACATTTCCAAGAATTTTCCCTCAATTTTTAAATCAGTGTTTATTTTAAAAGAAGTACAATCCATATGGTTTCGATTCCTTTACACTTAACTCATCCAAATGCAGTTTTGCAAGAACTATTTGAAGTGAAAAGCATTTTGAAATTTTTATGAGCTTTTTTGCCTTTTTTCCCTCCCTCAGAAAAGGAAGCAATACTTTGCCAAGTGTAAACAAAGCTAATCACCAAACACTTTTATATTCTAAAATAATGAAACCAGATTGGGTGCTGAATTTAACAGAATAGTTCGTTCATCCCTAGTGAAGTTGTTGTCTAAGCTCATACAGAAACTGCCTTCTCTAAAGCACAGCCCAGGTGACGCCAGCATTGTACTATTCAGACTTTCAGCTCTCACACAGAACAGCAGCCAACTGAGTTGTTTCCCAGCCAGGGTTTACTTATGATATCTTTATTTTGTCACAGAAGCCACCAAAGTACGATATTAAATGTCATGACAACCCAGAAAAGTTAGTGATAGCGTATGTGAATGGATAAGCAATGCTGCATCTGTGAATAAGTGCCTTTCAGGATTGTCAGACCTGAGTAGGAAATCAAGGAAATCAAAAAGCACAGGACTCCATACATGCTTTCAAAGTTGTGCCTAGAAGAGCTGTAGACAGGCTATTGCCCATAGACTAAAAAGAGCCCGCCGTTTTTGTAAATAAAATTTTATTAGAACACACCCATTCCTCCGTATATGACCTATGGTTGCTTTTGTGCTGTGAAAGTTGAGTAGTTGTGACAGAGACCATATGAAGCGTAAAGTCTAAAATATTTACTACCTGGATTTTTACAGAAAAATATTGCTGACTCCTGATCTAGATGATATATGGCTAATAACCCTTAGCCTCTCAGCTCTGGCCATAATACAGAAATTCTCTGAGTGTCATATTCTCTCTAGATCAAGGATTAGGAGGATATTTTTTTTAAAAAGAAGGTATTATTAGAAAACAAATATATGTTATGAATATAAGTTATTTTTCATATGACAGTCAGAAATGAACATTTGCTGAAAATTTCCCAACTTCTAGCTTCTCTATGACCAAACATTTTGGGGATTTGAAAAATGTATACAATTCTCCCAGCACTAAAGTATTCATGGTAGAGATCTATTTGGTGAGGTGATTAATTTTTTTCCTTCTATAATTAATATAACAGAAAAATAATAGTCATATTTCATAAACCTTACTTTGTGCTAACACCTATGCTATGCTTTTTTCCTGCATTATTATATTTAATCCTCACAAAAGCACTTTCCTAAGTTGTTTAAACTCTTCTTCTTCTTTTGTAAAATATGGATAATAATATTACCTACCTCACAAAGCTATTTGGAAGATTAAAGAATTTAACACATTTATGATATTTAGGAGAAGGCCTAAGTTATCTGTCAACCCCCATAAGGAGCCCCCAAAAGCCAGTTGAGCCAGCAGAACTCAACTGATTAAACCTACTGTGGTAAAGGGGAGTACCAATCCATAGTCTTAGGAGAGTCTCAGAAGAGGGAAGTCAAGAGGAAAAAAAAAAATATATATATATATATATATAAAATATATAAAAATATGTATATGTAATACCATATATATGTATTTTTATGTGTGTATATATCTATGTTTATGTGTGTGTTGTATATGGTATTAGAATTTGGACTGATGATTTTGGGAGGAGTCTTGCAGAGCAGGTGACTGATTAGGCCGTTTTTGATGCGAGAGTTATGGATTGGTGGGCACAGTGAGGCAAGGCGTTTGGTTCGAGTATTGATGCAGAAGCAGTTAGTCTTGCTAAATGCGTTGTTTTAGTTAGTGTGTCTTCTAGGAACAATTTCCTGGTCCACGTAGCTGTTAATTTCTTGCCCAGTCCCAGAACTGTTTAGCACAACAACAGGAAAGTGTGTTGATTTCAGTTTCACATCAGATGTAGTAAGGGCTAAATATGTATTACCAATTTTCATTATTTTTTAAAATTATCATTATTTTATAGATGAGACTTAGGTTAGATAATTTTCCCATGGGCACACAGTCCAGTTATCATTATTGCCCACGTTTTGTTCATACCCAAATACATTCATGTAAGTGTAGAATTAACAAGGTCTGTACTTTAAGCATCTCCTTGCTCAAATAAGCCTCATTCTCTTATAGGAGACTTTTTCTTAATTTTAGTGTGTGGGCTTTCAGTTTTGTTTTGTTTGTATTAGTTCACCTGGAATCAGTTAAGTTTGATGGAGCTGATGGTGGTATGTGAATGGTGTTGGTAGCAGCAGGGGAGAGGGAGGGGGTACTATGGATATCCTCATCAACTCCCCCTCAAAACACAAAATATATGTCAATTAGGCAAAGCTGTTCATCAGACCTATTGCAGTAAGAGGGAACGTTACCTGGACAGTTTTATTTAGGTCTCTGAAGGGAAAGTCAGAGAGGGATATCTATCAGGGTTGAGATCTGGTCACAACTGGTTTAAAGTGGCTTTTTCAAGATGGAAAACTGATTGAGATTAGACACAGTTGGTGGCATAAAACTGGTGGACGCAGTGAGGCAAGAGTTTTGAAGCAGCTCTAGTTAAGTAAAATATTGTTTGATAAGTGAACTGTTGGCCAGGTGAGCAATCTATTGTCCTGATAGGAGAGCTGTTTGCCTAGTTGAGCAAACTATTTGCCCAAATTGGTTTGCACAAATTTCCTAAAGCCAAGAGTGAAATTATTTATTGGTTATATTCTTATCTTCCTGGGTGAGAACTTTTCTGGAACACTTAAGTCATGTTGACACAGGTGGGCTTAGTTCTCATTCCTAATAATTAAGCTACAGGGATGTAGGTGGGTTCAATTCTGAAATCAGACAGTGATGGATTATACTTGTGCTTATTCTCATTCCCAAGACTATTTCTTTTCTAAAAACCCCCTTTCGTATGTTAATCCTCTAATCAGGTGAGTTGTATGCAGATTGAAAAATTCAAAAATTTATTAGGTTAAACAATGTTACTCAGGCCACCAAATTAACTTATCATTGATTAACTGTATCTGCAGTCTTTGTATAAGATTTTTAATTTGTGGCAACTTTGTTAACACCTCTAATAAAGTGCAAGTGTTTGTTTATTCACCTATGCACTAGAATTTTACTATCTTGTAATGTTGTGTCAACTGGGCTAAATCACTTGCCAAAGCTAAATGTCCCCTAGTCTTTTTCAGTTTGGATATATCTATGCCTTTTATTTATTAATTATTTTTTTCAATTTTCTACCTTTTCATGGTAAATTAGTTGGGGGGTAATTCCGGTTTTTTCATGCAGCTGCTGATCTACTTCTTAGGATTTCACTTTTACTTACTAAATAAAGAAAAGAAAAGAAAAACAATTATACAATTGTACCTGAGCAAGCAGATAAAGCCCTAAGATGAATAGCCGTAAGGATCCACCTAGCTACATATCAAGTAAAAAAGAATGTAAGCATTCTAGGCAGAAGCTAAATAAATATCGTTAGGGAAGGAGGAAGGAAGGGAGGGAAGGAGGGAAATAAGTAAAAATTTTTAAACTATTAAAAAAGAAAATCATTCTTTAAACAGATGTGTTGAAACATGATCAACAAAAATAACAAAAAGATTTTAAATAAAAGCAATAAATCATTTGGAAAGGAGATATTCCAGATTTTAAAGATAGATATCCAAGTGCATAAACTGTGTATCACAAATCAAGTTTGCTAAGATGCCACAGTAATTTAAAAATAAGAAACAACTACGAAATGGTCAATGATCAACATTAAATAGAAGTCTAATAAAACCAGTGTGCAAAGGGACAGAGTATGTCAGGCCTCTGAGGACTGTAAGCAAAATGCAGAAATTTATCTCCCGAAATTATTATTTTTATTAATTTCATCTCCCTTGGTTAACCAATGAAGTTCTACAGGTGAAAGTTACAATTAAATATGCATTTCCTATCCATTATGGAGTGTACAAAAAGAACTATAAAATGAAATGCAAATGAATTACCCTTTCGTGGAGGGGAAAATAAACGTTAACAAGGAAGCTGTATGCTAACAGGAACCATAGACATCTGACAAGCCGCTACCAATTATGTATTATAATTCATGTTAATAATAAATCAGCCTGTTTTTCCCAACTTTACATGTATTCATAGCACTTTATATTAAGTAGAGAGAAAGCAAAGCCAGCAACCAGCAGCTGAGGCAGATCCTTCCAACATGGCAGCCAGTGGCAGTCAGTTAACTGCACCCTTGTGGCAAGTTCTTTCTTGAGGGCAAGTCTCACAGGAGCACTTTCACAGCTATCACAGCCTCACCTTGTGCCACGTCTCCCTGTATGCTGGGAAGCAGCTCCTCAATGGTCTCCATGGGCCTCTCTTCCTGAGAGAAAAGCTAGAAGGAGGTTAATGGGGTAAACTGCAATCGCCATCGCCACAGTTGGTCTTGGGGCAGCAACGGATGCTCATCCAGTCTCTCCTCCACTGTCCATTCCAGATTCTAGCAGTTCTAGTTATCTTACCTGATGGTTGGACCTAAACCTTCATTGCTGATGGATCTGAGCCCTTGGCAACCATTCTTAGCAGGAGTTGTTGCTCCTGTCAATTCATAATTAGAGTGGGACAAGGGAATATGAGGAAGTGACCAGGTTCCACACATACTCCTTCTACTGTTGAGGGTCAATTCCTCTGGTATGACGGCAACTCTTTCTCTTGCCACAAGGAATCCTAAGTGCCCTGGTAACAGCAGCAGTGTGTAGTTCAATACTACCCTTGCTGTTCCCGTGGTAAATGTGCATCCTTTAAGGCAGGGTTTCTCAACTTTAACACTATTGACATTTGGCAGGAGGGTTGTCCTGCACCTTGTAGGATATTTAGCATCATTACTGGCTTCTACACAGTAGATGCCAGTATTTCCCTGCCCAATAGTGATGGTAAGTGGGGCCACCCTTGTTTCCATCCCTTGGATTTCAGATCCCATATATTCTTCCTATTTGGGACACAAAGCAGTATAGAGACCTCTGATTTAATGTCAATATCACATTATGAAGGATGGCATGCCATTCTTTCAGACTGTTTATGCTGAGCTGGTGGTTCAGCTGGGTCTTTAGAAGCATGTTCCAGCTCTCTGAGTCCAGTTACTTTTGGATCTTGTGATATATGATGCTGCACTTTCTCTGCTGTGAAGTGGGCCCATTGGTTAGATTTTTTTATTGTTTGGGATTTAATGTTTGTGGATCAGGCATTCCATAAACCCTGGACAGTTGAGCTGACTGAAGCTCAAAATGTAAACCAATACTTGTAATAGGTATCTATCCCTATCAGGATGAACCATAGAAAAGGTATGATGTAGTCAACTTACAGCTAAGTCCCTGGTTGGTTTCTTCAAGGAACAGTGCCAGATCATGTGCTCAGTGTTGGTCTCTGCTGGCTACACAAAGGTAACAGTAGGTAGAATGGCCTTGGTAAGTTGAAGTCCATGCCCTTGGGACCATCTATAGTCTTCATCTCTCCCACCATGTCTGTTCCATTCATTTGCCCATTGTGCCAGTTCCAGGGAAGCCAGTGATGAAGGCCATCTAATGTCAACTGGCTGAGTCACTTTGTTTACATGGTTAATTCAGTGCCTTTTCCATGTTGGATGTTTTCTCATAGCTATTACTGTATGATACAAAACTCTTCACATTTTATTTCCACTCCAGTATGTCCAACCACCTGCTTCTGGGCCAGCCTTCCTTGACTTCAATCTTCTAAACCCTTTCCTTCCAGACCCTTAACCAGATGGCTAGGTAATTGGTCACCGCACAAATCTCTCTCTCTCTCTCTCTAAATATAGTGTTGGCACTATAACCCTAACAGGCCTATCAGACACTGTGCTGTTTTCTTTGTTGTAGGAGACACAAAATGCAGCAATCTGTCTTTCAAATTTGAGGTAATATCCCAGTACAGCCATGACCACTAAACCCCTAAAACTATACTGAAGTGACAGGTCTGAGATTCTTTGTAGGGTTTATCTCCTACTCTCTGAAGCACACGTTGTCTTGCCAAGACTTCCAGTATGCTAGCCACATCTCACTCTTCCTGTCCAATCAGCATGATGCTGTCAGTACAGTGGATCCATGTGATGCTCTGTGAGCTGTCCCAATGGTCCAGAGCTCTTCACATTATATTATGTCATGGGAGGGAGTGTGATTAATATAACCCTGCTGCAAAACTGTAAATGAATACTGTTGCATGTGAAAACAAACTGTTCGTCATCTTCTTTTCCAATGGGAATAGAAAAGAATGCATTTGCCAAATCAGTGGCTCTGTGCCATAGACCTGAGGCTTTATTAATTTGCTCTAGCAATGTTTCCACATTCCACGCACCAGCTGTGATAGTACTAGTAATTGGTTGAGCTTGTGGTATCTCTAGGATCCATCTTGTTTCTGCTGGGGCCAGACTGTGAATGAAAAGGAAATATGATAATGATCATCATTCTAGTTTTTTATTTATGGCACTAATCTTTGCTACCTTATCCCTGCTGCACAATGTGATATGGTTTTTAATTTGCCATCTGGGCCAATGGAGTCAGATTCAGAGGTTTCCAATTAGCTTCTCCCACAATAATAGCTCTTACCATACCAGCCAAGAAACCAGTATGGGGGTTACTCCTATACCCACTGTATCAGTTCCAACTGTATACTCAGAATCTGAGGAAATGATGACTGTGTTGGTCCACAGACCCAGTGGTGCACTGTGAGCTGGGCTTTAGTCAGGACTTCATTTATTACCTGGCTTCCACAAGCCCCCACTCTAACAGAAGGGCCATGAGAATGCTTCGAATCTCTGGCTATCAGCGTCAGCTCAGACCCTGTGTCCAGTACTTCTTGAATTATCTTTCCCAGTGTGTAGGTGGCCATTAGTCCCTTTAGGAGAGGAATGAGGCAACCATTACATTATTTACTTGCTTCAGTGTTGCAGAGTCCTTCATACAAGAGACCTAGTTATATTTTCAGTCAGTGGGTTCCAGATCTGAAAATCAGTTCAGCGACTAAACAGGGAATTGTGACTTTTTATCTGGAAGACTGCCCTCAACTTCCTATTCCTCCATTCTTGCCTATTTCTTGTTGTAGATATTAATCAGCCATCTTTTTGGTTGCCTGTGTATTCTGCTCTTAGGGATACCATGCTCAACTATCTCCATAACTCCCTGGAGGTCATACCCCCTTCACTGCCCTTCTGACCTTGCTGGTATTAATGATCATTGTGGTCCCCAAGCTTCTGGTGGTTAAGAGCTACCACCTGGCCTCTATTTCTTTGCAGTCCCATTGTCCCCAGTGACATTACTTGCTCAGAGCTAGTTTGCAGAGAAGGACCTATATTGACCTCATAAGTCGTGATGGTGCTATAATCACCAGTACATTTCTTATAGTCATGGCGCATGGTGTCCTCTGGGGCCTCCCATAAAATATAATCTTCTGGTGAGCCATCTGACCACACATATCCATTCCAGCAGGCCCACTTTCCTCAGTCTCTTTATTCCTTCCTCTACTCTCTGCCAAGGCATCAAGAAACCCATTTTGCTCTGTGGATTGGCCATCATTTTCCATGCTTCCTACCTCAGGGGTCATTGGCAAGGTTTTATGCCCTTTGTCCTCAGAGAGTGTCTCCAAGTCAATGAATTCTTGCCCTCCTTGGTCAAACACCCTCAAAATGCAAAGTTAACTCTAAGCCCAGATGGTTTCACTTATGATTTCTACCAAACATTTAGGGAAGAAATGAAAAATACTAATTCAACATAAAATCTTCCAGACAATTGAAGAGGAAGGAATACTTAATGACACATACCCATGATGAAATAATTCTAAAATCCATAGAGAAATGAAAAAAATAGTTTAGAAAAACTTCATAAAATAATAAAAAGCTAGAAAAATGTATAGTACATGACTTCAAGACTTATAAATCTGTAGTCAACAAGACAGTGTGGGATTTACATAAAGGTAGACACATAGATCAATATAATAGAATGGAGTCTAGAAATGGGTCCACACATATATTCTCAATTGATTTTGAACCAAAGTTCAAAAGCAGTTCAGTGGAGAAAGGATAATCTTTTCAACAAATGGTGCTGGAACAATGGATATCCATATGCAAAAGAAAGCATTGTCCATACCTTGCCACTTACACAAAAATTAACACCAAATGAATCATAGACCTAAGAATAAAATCTAAAACCATAAAAGTTCTTTTAGGTAAATATTTCTTAGATGCAATGAAAAAAGCATGATCAATTTAAACAAACCATAAATTGAACTTTACCAAAATTTAAAAAATATAAGTAAACAACTTTTGCTCTATGAAAGTCACAGAGGTGACTTTCCTCTGTGGAGAGGATACCAAAGGTATTGAGGTCCAGTCTCTTAAGAGAATGAAAAGACAAGCCATAGACTGGAAGAAAGTACTTGTGAATCACATACATGAGAAAGTAGTTATATCCATAATATATAAAGAACTTTCAAAATTCAATGACTAGGAAACAAACAATATGATTTTTTTTTAACAGCAGAAGGTTTGAACAGACTCTTCTCCAAAGAAGATACATGGTAGACAAATAAGCAGAAGAGGAAAATAATAATTATGGTAGTGATGAAATAATAATAAATTTAGAAAGTAAAGCCTGTAAGGAAATTGTTACTGCGTAAGGATTATTTAATTTAGCAATTTGAATTGGCTCTTTCACGGTGGAACCAGAATTAGTTAAACTGTGGGCATATGTTAAATTATAGGTGAGCCCTTTCTGCTACCATCTTTGGTTGTCTATTCATGGTCTTATGTTGGTGGTAGCAACATGCAAAGTCAGGAATTATTTGGTTTAGCTAAGCATAAAGATTGATTCAGTATTTGCTCTGGGAAGATATAAATTTTCTCTGCTGCTTTTGCAGTTTGTTTATAATGTTTCTTAGTTGTAAAACTACAAAGGCCATTCCCATGGTACAGATAGAGGGGATGGGATGGAGAGGAGTGCTTCTTGAATAACAAATTAGAAGAAGAGTCAAGAAATTATGTTGAGCTGTTAACCTCAAAAGGAAATGGTCTAATTATACATTGGAACCATTTATCTTGGAAGTATCATGCAGCCCAGGGCTTAAAGGGAAAGGGCCAAGGATTAGATCCAGAGGGAAACCTGTGAATTTGTTTCTACAATGTTCTGAAAACCCCATCAATAGAAGCAAAGGGGCCAACTGGCATCCAACTGAGTTGGTCTTAATACCTACTCTGTCCTTGGCATCAGCAGACAGGGGAGTACGTACAGTCCTTTACAGAACAGACATGGTCTGTGAACTCTGAGTTTACAGTCTGTCGTCAGCATTTGGGGGTGTAAGGATAAGGCTTCTATACTTAGACATTTTTTTTTTTACTCCAAATCAGGTCAGATTGCTGGATTTTAAGTGCATATAAACCAGTATTAACTTTAGGCCATGTCATAAAAATTGAAACTGATCCCACAAGTGACCCAGGTACATTGAGGGATCATCCTGATCTCCAGGGACAGAAACTTTGTATCTAGATAATAAGGCCTAATTCTCTCCCAAAGTTCTTCTCTAGGCCAAAGACAAGATCCCTTGGTACCAAGTAAATAACCATGTTATCAAGTAAGAATTCACTGTTTAGGGTGAGCAGACTAGCCCACCCACAAACCCTATATGTGTCTTTTAACTGGCCTCTACTCCAAAACATTTTAAACAAAGTATGTGTGCCATGAATTTCAAACTTGTAAAGCTTCTCATGTACATCTTCACATAGAAAAATAGATAAAAAGATATTCACATGTTTCCAGGACTTTGGGGAGTTTTCTTCTCATTTCCTTTCACTCCATACAATAATGTAGAAATGCCTTTATTCCATTTAGCTGATCTTAATGTTATTTAATTATCATTTTACTTAAGTTACCAAATAGGCCCTAGGATTCTAACATATATATATTTGAGCATATTTGTAGTAGTGATCTATTTTTAATAACGTTTATAGAATTTGATATATTTTGGTAGGATATTAAAAGCAGGGGTTCCCTTTTTGCCAAATATTTTTGTGTTAATAAACGTAATATTCTGGAGCTGTATGTTATACTATTAATAATTAATAACAATTTACTGAGCACTTACTGTGTGCAAAGCAGTGTGTCAAGTGCTGACATAATTTAATTTGATCTTTAAAACAACTCCATACTGAAGGTTTTATTGACACTTTAAACAGATTGGGAAGTTGAAGTTCAGGAGAGTTAAGTAAACTATACAAAGCCCCACTGTCAATATGACCCCAAAGGTCCTTCATCTTAACTTCTGTTCTATATCACCTCACCACATTTAAAATTCCTTTGTTCTCAAGAAGCTAACATTCCAAACAGATGTTAATGTTATTACTTTTTCTTGCAATTTCCACTCATGGTTTGACCTAAATTTTGGGTCATCTCTTTTTTTTTTTAATTTAATTTTATTTATTTTTTTATACAGCAGGTCCTTATTAGTCATCAATTTTATACACATCAGTTTATACATGTCAATCCCAATCGCCCAATTCATCACACTGGGTCATCTCTTGCTTTGGTTACATGCAAAATTGGCCAAAGAATAACACCCATAAAAGGGAAGAGATTCTGATGAAATTTCTACTGACTTTATTGATCATTTCAGGACTTTAATGGAAGAAGTTTATTTCATATTTCAAAGGGAAGACAAGTTCACTGTGAATAGTCTTTTATTAAGCAGCATTCTAGACAGCAATCAAACTAGGAGGACCAAAGTAGTTGCACATGTTCCCAACTAAAGCACATTAGTCATGTTCTATTTTAGAAGAAGAGCCAGGTTTGGGGTAGGCGAGAAAAACAAGTGGAGTGGTTGAACCACTAATTTGTTCCATGTGATATACATAAAGCAAAGGGGCAAAGTGGAAACAAGGTGAATGTGTTTTCATCTGAGGAACATGTCCTTTGGTTTTTGCATTTTTCATGACCAGCCATATATAATAGCCACCTACATAGTACAAAATTAATTGTTCACTTTTATTCTAAAATATCAGCAGTTTTTAGTTTAGTTGTGTTGTTTTCCTCTTAGAAAGGATGAATGAGTGGCATCTAGTGCATAGTGTGGGGACATAGATCCAGTTTATATTTCTGATGTATAAATTTCAGAGTATTTAGCCCCATGTTTGGCATAAATAACTAAACAAATATATAATTACAAAAATAAATGTATTTCATGATTTGGAGCCATTTCATGTTTGAATAAGAACATCATTTTGTTAGGAAGCAGGTTGGGGCCCCTATAATAGCATCATACACCTAGAAGAATTTTTTGAGTGTTCATTTAAAAATTTTAAAAACACACACACTTGGAATCACTTTCTTGAAAATGTTTAATAAATTCTGATTAAATGTGTTTTAAAATGTTATGATGTGGTCATTTGAGTTTTGTACTTTGAGATGGGCTATACAGTTAAGGCTTTAGAAAAGATAAATTCTTTATTATGTTCTATATTTTCTGACTGGAATGCTTACCCTAGTAACAATTGAATGAGCAATTTATTTCACCCAGAAAAAAAATTATTTATCATTAAAGAGAAGCAGGAACCCAGCTAGTAATACGGATAAGAAAACTTTTCCTAATTAGGCAAGAGACTAGCTTTCATGAAGATCAACATCTTCACATCCTGGCAAATTAATCTCTCTTAGCAGGAACTGGAAAGAGGATACTGTCTTTATCTTCCACAAAGGGCAGTGTTATTTTTGTGATGTGAGAGATGGAAGGGAGCAAGGGTGAGAAAAGACAACCTAATTCTGCCCTTTGATTAGCTAACTGTGAGCTTCTTGAAGTAAGACAACAAATAATAAGTTTCTTTTATTTCCTATAATTCAATGCCTTGCAGAAGGTAGAGGTATATGTGTGTGTTGTGTGTGTGTGTGTGTGTGTGTGTGTCTGTGTGTGTGTGTGTATTAAACCTTCTTTCATATTGGCCATTAGGTTTTGCTCCCTAGAAAGATGAACAAAAAGCATAGATTTTACATAAAAACAGTATCACAGCTATGAGAAAAAAGGAAATATAATGACAAGTTTTATTTCAAGGAAATATAAAGATGGAAGGCACATTTTTGTCATAACAGGGATAATGAGGATATTAAGAGATAATGAGTAGAGGAAGAGTGAAAAAGGTAGCAAACTGCAAAGGAGTTTATTGTAAAACAGGTATTGGTGGTTTTCTTTAATATCGTAATGTTTGGAGTTATTTTGTGTTGTGATCAAAGTTTTAGCTATTTGAATAAATTGTCGAAAGGACTTTGTGTTAGTCAGAAGTGTTTAGGGCGGCCATGGAGGTATGATGCACAGACTTGCTTTCAAAAGAAAACCTGTCAAAAGTAGTACAGTTAAATCACAGCCTCCAGGTCCAGGTGCCTTCAAACTATGCCAAACGTGAACATGAGCCAAGGCCTCATGTTTCTTGCACGGTGCTCAGCCAGAGAGTATGGCAGTGGCAAAAGATCCTCAGTTTTGAGGCAGAACAGGACTCCTCAAAAAGCAGTCTTTCCAATGAAGCTTCCCATGAGGTCAGCTGAGATTTTCTGAGCTGCACTGCTGTGTGAGTCTTACCCTACCCAATCCTCTGGCCTTCCTTCTCTCTTTCACAGGAGCCAGAACTTTTTCACAGTTGGAAGGGTCTCTTTGGATGTTCTTGCCCCCTTTACCTTTTTATGTATGTTTCACATCTATGTTTTTTTCCAATACATTTTTTGGGGTTTTGTCTTGTTTTGCTTTGGTTTGGTTTTTTTTGCACTTTTAACTCAATGGCTTCTGCTTCCCAAAAGAACCAATTGACATGATTGACACTGGAAGTGGTTTATGATATCAGCGAATAAGATGGAGTTTGGCAACTGGATCATTGGCCACCTACCAGCAATGAGGATCCCTTCCCAAGTGGTGTATGGATCATGGATAGTTTCTGGCACAAAACAGCAGTCCAGCTGATAAACATTTCATCAATGGTGACTTTGGAGAATGTCTTGTTGAATGTGAATTCCCTAGCTAGAACAATATTCAGGTATTTGAAAAATATGGAGCAAAGAACCAACAGAAAAACAGTGGAATTAGCTGATTATTAGTAAGTTATACTGTAGACCGAAAGAGAGTTAATGAGAAACTGAACATGGTTAAGAAGTAGCTTAAATGTAAATATGAAAGCAGGAAGGCTTTTTGGGTAGCTTTTAAACAGTTTCTTATCTGTTGCAAAAGGAGAGTGTACATAGTTGGAGAGAAAATTCAGAATCTGACATTTAGGGCCACTGAACTGCAAAGATGATTAAATGTTCAGTTGAGGAGTGTTCTTATGATAAGGTCAGAGCTCTGCTTAGGAAAAGTTGGGGCATAGAAACATAGGATGAGTACATCTGGGTGAATTCCCCCACAGAGCTACAACCTGAGCACCTGCAGAGTTGGCCCAAACACCTCTCTGAAGAGATAGACATTTTCCCTTGCAGGAAGATAGTTCAGAGGCTGCTCTCACACAATGTAAAAGAGACATCCCTCAGGAGTTGCCTCTATCTTCTCCCCTGGCTTCTAGGCTGAAAAGTATGGTTAAATTCCAACATAACCCAGATATGGAATGAAAATATACTGGGATTGATAAACAAGAAAAGAGATAATCACCCCATGAATCCTCAAGAATTAACCAGCATGGATTATCAGGAGTCAGGAAAGTATCTGTAGGATTGGATTTTCAGAGTATGTGGTCAACAGGCCTGGAAGTTATGACTAGAAAAGTAAGAATTTATTGATGTGGGGGGCATTTTCTTGAAATACGGGATTTAATGTTCTGGTAAGGATCCCAGGGCATGGAGAAAATTTACCAGAAGAATGGGTCTTAGAAATCTGGAGAAAGTCTTAATAATATTGAAATTCCTGAATTGCCACGCAAGACGGTGGAGGCGTAAAATGGGTAAAAGACTCTGGGAAGGGGGTATGTTGGAACGGGAATATCATGTCATGCCAAGAGACCTGTCAGAGTAATTTTTTCCATAGAAGAAACCATAGGGCACATAATTCACCAAAGCCATGGGGAATGTGCTGGTGAGACACGAGAATCATTCATTTGCTCCATCATGGCTCTTTTCTGAGGATCAGGGCTGACAGTGGGGAAACTGTTACGTAGGTTAGTGTGTTAATAGCGATGGAGATGATGGGAGGCCTGAAGACTCTGAGTCCAGATGGCCGTGCTTAACTGCTGTAATCAGGAGGCTGCAATGACCATAACAACTAGCAAGGTCGGAGGGGCAACCAAAAAGCCTTCATCTGCAGAGAGTTTATATGCCATCAGAAAAGAAGATTAGAAACAGTCTGCATTCACAAGGAACCCTCAGCAATATAAGGAACATTTTTTTCTAAATTTTGACTATGTTAACTCTCCTGCCCTCTGTCATAATATAGTCCAAAGATATCAGAAACATCAGGAAATTTCACAGAACATTACATTGTTCCATTATACTCAAGTTGATCAAGACAGACTAAGAAAGCAGTGGCTAATGAGCTCAAAGCCTTGGTAAGACATACAGACTCCAAAATGGGATAAAATCTACAAAGTGTCAGGACTTGCCACTTGTAGTCAGATTTTAGGTGTCCTGTGTCTATAATGTACTGGGTTATCCCTGTCAAAGTAAAAGACAAATTGATGTATTTTTGTTTTGTATCCCCACCACAAAGAAGGAGGCACAAAAGTTGATAGTCCTCTTTGAGCTCTGTGGACAACCCATTCTACACCTAAGAATAGTGTCTGGCCTGTATACTGTGTAACACAAAAGGCTGCCAGGTTTGAGTGGGGTTTGGAGTAGGAAAAGGCTCTGTAGCAGGTCTAGGCTGCAGTGCAAGCAGCCCTGCTGCTTGGAGCATACTATCTGGAAGACCCTGTACTATTGGAGGTGTCAGTTATGAAGAAAGGTGCAGTTTGAAGTATATACCAAGAGCCAGTGAGAGAATCAGAACATTGACTTATGGGATTTCTGGATCAAGGTCACACTATGTATAATGGAGAGTTATAAACCTTTTAAGAAACATCTCCTGGAGTGCTCTGGGGTACTTGTAGAGATGCAATATTTGACCGTCAAGTCAAACAAGTGACCATGAACCCTTAGCTTCCCAATTCAAGTGAAC
The DNA here is from genome assembly GCF_028021215.1 of Eschrichtius robustus. Lineage (NCBI taxonomy): Eukaryota > Metazoa > Chordata > Mammalia > Artiodactyla > Eschrichtiidae > Eschrichtius > Eschrichtius robustus. The sequence goes on along the minus strand of NC_090836.1, from coordinate 77,552,400 downwards.
CCAGTAGCAGTCCATCATAAAATGGAAATGACACATCTTGAATCTAGCCAGCTAGGAAGTGTGAATAAGCTTCATGTACAGGAAATCCAGGCTCCCAAGTGATCCCATCTGGTTGAACCAGTGTCCTTCCCTCACCATGCAGCTAAGGTCAACTTAAAATGGTGCATTTGGTCATATACTTTGTGTGGGATGAGAAGTAGCCTGAGGTAAGAAGATATATGGATTCATGGAAAGGGGCCAGTAGCCTGGCCAACTGGTGAGGGATCTAGATAGAAAAGGATCAAAAGATTAGGTTAAATGATAACAGATGTGGAAAGGTGAGGTAGAAAGATGTTGATGGATATATGGCAGCAGGCAAAAGTGTAAGCTTTATTTTATCCCATATTAATTTCTATTAGAAAGCATTCAATACAGAAGAGGCAGTGAACAACCAAGTTAAAAAAAAATGGCTATGTTAGTTGATATTAGCCAGTCTCCATCACTGGTCACTCCAAAACAGGCACAATGGGCACATCAACAGAGTTGCCACATTGGCCAACATGGATGCGAAGCCTGGGCTCCACAGTATGAATTCCTATTTAATAAAGCCATTCTAACTACTGCCACCTCTAAATAGCCAACATATCAGCAATAGAGACCAACAATGAGCCCTTGCGTAGCATTATTCCTTGAGAAGATCAACTGGCCACTTGGCTGAAAGTTGACTAGGTTGGGACCCTTCCTTCCTAGAAGAGACAGTGGTTTGTTACTCTAGGAAGAGATACCCATTCTAGGTGGATTTGCCTCTCCTGGCTGCAGATCATTGGCTAGCACTACTATCAGGAGGCTTAAGGAGTATCTGATCTACTGAGTTGGAATGATGCACAAAACTCTGCAGTCAAAGTCCACTTCACAGTGAAAAGGCTACAGAGGTGAGCCATGAAAATGGGGTCCCTGGTTGTATTGCATACCACACTATCTAGATGCTGCCAGCCTGAAAGACAGAGCACTGGAGTGACCCGCTGAAGGCTGAAGCTGAAGCACCAGCTTGGAGGCAGTGCTGTGCAAAGACTGTGTGCAGGCTGAACTGACTCCCGAGGCCACAGGGAAAGCCCAGAGGCAGAAAGTCTGAGGGTAGCATGTCCAGTGCTTGAGTTGTGATGCTGTCAGCGTCCTCAAAACTGCCAGAGTCAAAGGTGGGCTTTGAGATAGTAGAAAATATATATATATATTGGTCTCTGGCCCCAGTTCCTGGCACAGAACTCTTAAAATTCTTTTAATTTCCTAAGTAATGAGAATGTACACAGGAGCATCTTTTGTTTTAATATTTGGCCTTTGACCCTTGTTCCTAATATAGAGCTCCTAAATGCCTTGGAATTTCCTGAGTGATAGGAGTATCCTTTGTTCTAATGAGAGGACTACTGGGGGCTCCTGAATGGGGGCTGGTCACCAGAAAGTCCAAACCATGATTAGAAGCTTGACATTTTCAGCCCATTCCTCATTTTCCACAGAGGGGAGAGGGGTTAGAAATGGAGTTAGTGATCAATCATGCCTATGTGATGAAGCCTCCATAAAAATCCCAAAAGTACTGTACAGGGTTTGGAGAGTTTCAGGAAGGTGCTGTGAGAACTCACTGTCCCTCCCCCCATACCTTGCTTTATGCATCCCTTCCATCTGGGTTTTCATCTGCATGCTTTGCCAGTTCCTTATATAATAAACTGGCAAACAGTAAGTAGACTGTTTTCCTGAGTTCTGTGAGCAGCTTTAGTAAATTAATTGAATCTGAGAAGGGGGTGGTGTGAGCCTCTGATTTAGTGCCTATCAGTCAGAAGCACAGGTGACAACCTGGACTTGCAATTGACATCTGAAGGGGCGGGGGCAGTCTTGTGAGACTGAGCCCTTAACCTGTGGGATCTGACACTATCTACAGGTAGATACTGTCAGAACTGAATTAAATTGTAGAACACCCAACTGGTGTCCCAGAATTGCTTGGTGGGTAAAAAACCCCCACCCATCTGGTGTCAAAAGTGTTATGAGTTTGGTAATAATGTGAGAATAAAGGAGAGACACGGGACTTGTGCAGGTTTTCTCTACATGGGTTCAGGTGATATAATATGTGATACCAGGTGTTTGCATCAAACTCAGTTCACACTTGAGTTCCTCCTCTCTGCCATGAAAATAGCAAGTCCCGGAGGAGAGCGGCTGCTTCTTTAGTCTAGGTCTAGAATGAGAAGACATGGGGAGCAAGATCCAGCTGAGCCCTAGTCCTCATGTAATATAAACAAAATCTAAATGTTTATGTCATAAGCCACTGATATTTTAGAGTTGTTTGTTATTTCACCCAGAATTGACTGATATATTAACCAAGGTTTGAGTTGAGGGTGTTGTATGGATTTTTTAAAATCTTTTTCTGTTTTTTCTTTTCAGTGCCAGAAGGAAGAAACTAATAGAAGGTTCACCTTTGATATTCATAATGATATAGAATTTTCATTATAAAAATCATGAATCATGGGCATTTAAAATTTCTATTTAGCTGCTTTTTATAGTTTTACCTAGAAAGACTGCATTACTATTCCATTTCTAACTTGAAAAGTATTTCATAAAGAGTATTCTAGGAAGTTTATCTATTTAAAACATGCTATCTCTAAAAACAAATTTAGAATATATAATAAGGGCCTTTGAACAATCAATAAAGCATTTCAGAGGTGATTTTTGCAGACTTGGGAATTTGTTTTTCATTGTAATCCTCTTCAAAATTCATTTTCATGAAAGAAAACACTCATTTAAAGTCAATAATGGTAAACAATTTTTTATTCATTTAATATTTTAAAATACTAAAAAAATAAACTCAACCAATTATAATTTTAAGAAGATAAGGACAGTCATTCAAGTGATAGCTAATAAATCTGTACTTTAGAGCAAACCAAAATATAGTAGATAGCATAGAGTTTTATAGAATATTTCAACCTACTTCTTAATAAGATATAATTTAATAATCATCACAGAAACTATTCATTATGTATGAAATTTAAGTGACTAGCAATGTAACTTATTCCTTCAATCACTAAATAAGAAAAACAACATAAAATACCATTGAGTAATCTGAATATTTCTTTCCTCTAGGGATAAGGAAACTTTTAACAGAGTTGTTTTTCCAGTTGCTTTCATCAGATTAAAGCTGCTTCCCACTCTGCCCTATACTCTTTCAAAATCTTTTGACCTAAGCTGAGGCCAAATTTAACATGTTTAAATACTATTTAAGAGCTGGGGAGAAACTATCAAGCAAAAACTTGTGCTTAATGTTCCCAATGTACTTTGAATTTAAAGCTTAAAGTCCACCCCAGCTATTTGAAATTCAGCTCATAGAGATTTCCCATGGTCAGTGCTCCTGAGGAATTCTTTTTGGTCCTTATTTTCCTTCTCCTTGTCTCTCTATAGAGTCTTCTTCCTGTCGTACACACAGTAAGTCACCAAACTAGTCCTAGTTTGCCAGGGACTTTCCTAGTTTTAGAACGAAAAATCCAAAAATCCGGTATCTTCAGAAACCTCTGTGGCATGGGCACATCAAAACAGTGGGTCACCCTTATCCAGTCCAACTCCAATCCTGTTTTTCCTCTTACCCAATTGACCTTTAATAGTAAATCTGTGGTGGTGTAAGAAGGAAAGGAAGGAAAAAATAAGCGAGGATATGAGAATGAAAATAATAGAGAAGATTAAAAAGGAATTAGTAATAGGAGGAAGGAATGAAGGAAAAATTCCACCCTGTTAAAGATGAGAACCCTTTCCTGAACAGCTAGCTGTTCTCAACTCCACATTCCCATTATCTTCTCCCCTCACTTATACATTTGATCTAAGAGCTTCTTCTGCCCACCCCTCCCCATCCAACCCCACCCCTCTTCCAGCCCTTTCTGGAAGAGGTGGTTGAGAACATTAGCCTTGAAGCCAGAATGCCTGGGTCCAAATTATGCCTCTATCAGATGAGTGCTGTGTGCAGGTGACTTGATCTCTTTGTCCTCATAAACTCTGGATGAAAGTAATGCCTATCTCTGAGTTGTTGCTAAAGAAGTTAATACATGTACAGCTGAGTAATTCACTATATTATTGATATTACTCTTCTCCAACTCAGAAATCAAGACTAAAGGTAGTCAGAAGCTTTAGCACTCCATGCCAGGCTCTGATGGGCGGGCTTACGTACCTCACCACCGTGTAGCAGTGTTTCAGTGAGGAACTGATTCTGGGTTCTAAGCAACTTACACATAAACTGTTGGGAAAGAACCTGCTCATAAGCATGAGATTGCCTGTAGATCAGGTACAACTTATATTGCACTTGTCATTCTCATGCTTTGTTGCTGAAGCTGATTTTATCTGAGAGTAAAAATCTGGCATAAGCCATTTGCTCATGCATTTTTAATTTATGGACTCAAGAGTTTGGAATAACATTCAAAGTCACAGATGCTTATCTGAACCAAACCCAAAATATTTTGAGGTTTTCATATCAGTCATAACCATCAGAGAACTATAAAAAAGAAAAAAACATTCTACCAAAAAACCCAGCTATAATTTACTTTTAATATTTATCTCGAGAGAAAAACTACCTCTAAATTCACAAACTATATCACATGTATGGATAGATTCAAAAATTATTTTGCTTCAGTGAAACTTGGGCAGAATAATGAACAGTCCCCTTAAAGGGATTCATTCAATTATTTCAGGACATTTATAATCTACAAAATTTTAAAAATTTCTGAAGAGGACACAATTTTTAAGTAACAGAGGAAACTCCAGGGTACTTGAGATGGAACTGGGGCTATTGGAAATAAAGAGAGGTTTTCCAGGTGCTCTAGAAGATAATTCTGAATAATTCTAATGGTAGACTAGAGCAATGGGTAGCTTTAGAACCCAAAGCCAATTGTGTAAGATAGATACACATAATGACAAATATGGCTTAAAATTAGTGGAGGTCCAGTGCACAAAGCTAAATAAATTTTACTGAGTAAGGCAGGCACAACTAGAGAGAGAGTCCAAAGAATGGAGCTTGATTAAATACTCTGAAGATTGGTCTGGAGGGCCTGTGGGCTTATGGGTAAGAAAATTTACAAGTTACATCTCTAATAATATTTGAAGGTCCATTAACTGAACCTTCCACATACTAAAATAAAATACCACCGTGATTTTTTACTTTGTCTTCAGCAAATACATGTTTTAGATTTAAATGCAGATATCATAGCTAAAGTTGGCCTGAACTTAGGTTGAAAACCGTAAACAACAAACAAACATTATGACTCTGACTAATGTATTAGGGAAGACAGTGCTGTCTGTTCTTTATTTAAGATGGGAGTTTGAGGAGAAAGAAGCAAAAGACCAAATGAGAAATGATGGAATCTGCATCTGTGGCTACATTAAGCCAAAGTGGTGGTGATGGTGGGAGGGAGCAGTTGATTTAATAAATTCTGTATTGTTTAATTCATTTAAAAAAGATTCTATGGGTAAAGAAGATGTGGCACATATATACAATGGAATATTACACAGCCATAAAAAGAAACGAAATTGAGTTATTTGTAGTGAGGTGGATGGACCTAGAATCTGTCATACAGAGTGAAGTAAGTCAGAAAGAGAAAAACAAATACCGTATGATAACACATATATATGGAATCTAAGAAAAAAAATAAAAACGTCATGAAGAACCTAGGGGCAAGACAGGAATAAAGACACAGACCTACCAGAGAATGGACTTGAGGGTATGGGGAGGGGGAAGGGTAAGCTGTGACAAAGTGAGAGAATGGCATGGACATATATACACTACCAAATGTAAAATAGATAGCTAGTGGGAAGCAGCCGCATAGCACAGGGAGATCAGCTCCGTGCTTTGTGACCACCTAGAGGGGTGGGATAGGGAGGGTGAGAGGGAGGGAGATGCAAGAGGGAAGAGATATGGGAACATATGTATATGTATAACTGATTCACTTTGTTGTAAAGCAGAAACTAACGCACCATTGTAAAGCAATTATACTCCAATAAAGATGTTAAAAAAAAATTCTATCAAAATAGTTTCAGAACTATCAATTAATTGGTGAATTTTTAAAATTCCTCATGAGTTGTTTTCAATGTGGACATAGCTCTAACTTCTATTTTGCACTAACTCCTTAAAACCAAACACTTCTGTATCAGCATGCCAACCTCTCTCTCACCACCTCCATGTCCCACCTCATTCTATTCCCACTCATCCTATTTACAATGACTTTGCACACGCTGTTTCTTCTGCTTTGAACTCCCTTCCCTCTTCTTAGTCTGATTATTCCTAGGTAACCTTCAAGTTTCAATTTAAGTAACTTCTAACTGCAAAGCTTTCCTTGGACTGTCCCAGGTTTTCATCTATAATACTTCTAGATTTTGTATATAGGTCCATTAACAGTAGACAGTGATGTGATTGGTATCTGTTGTACAAGCATCGCTGAGTCCTTCTATCACTGCAACGAATGGTTTATTTGTTTCCTTCCACCAGTAGATGAGGAACCTCAAAGCAATGACAAATTCTTATGCTTCCTAATACAGTGTCCAACATACAGGCGGCCAGGGATAGACAGAAAGTTAGTTTCAGCTCTAGTATCAATTCTATTTTACTGGTGTGGGTGCCAGGAGCACTTATGAAGGAGGATTCTGATGTTGAGCCTGTTCTAAGAGGAAAAGAATTCCATAATCAATTGGTGATGTCTGCCAGGGGAGCTGGAAGCTGGAAGTGGCAGTACATGTGCCTCACATTTGCTTCTTTACCTAGGCATTCTGTAACTGTTCAGAGAATGAATACATAAGTAAAACAAACAGTAACAGCACCTGGAATTTATCCAGCAATTTTAGATAAAATATGCTTTACCAACTCTCAGAGCCTCTGATTTAAAGGATACAAAACACATTGAGTACATCTTATGTCACTACTTACTCCATTTTGGTTTTGGATATAGGTATTAATTTCCCTTAGAAGGGAATCTGAGGCTCAGAGTCCATACAGACATGATAGGTATTCATAAGACAAATGCTGTCTCCATAGTATCCAATACTCAGGGAGTCTGCTTTCTTCACTGACTTGACTAACAGATTTTACACAACCTGAAGATTACATGACCAGTCAGAAATAGGGCTTAGCTGCTTCGATATTTGCCCAGTAGAGGGACCATATAATTTGTAGTTCATACTGGGAGACTATTGAGAATGAAAGGGGTGATATTAATAATTACGCTGCAACAAGAGATGTAAACCAGGACCATTCTGGGAAATCTGGGATGTATAGTTACCCTACCCTGTAGAACCATTATTCTCATTCTCCAATATATATATATTGATGTATTTGCTTTATATAGGCCTAAAATTGTAATTTCCAATGGATTATCTATGGTTTCTTAAGGCGCTATTGAGACGGCTTCTCGGGCTGCTGCTGGGCTTCACAGAAAATGATGGTCTGATCCACTGTTAACCAAGATGTCCTGCTAACCCTGTAGCCCTACCTGTGATTCTCTGGACTTCAGAGTTGTTGCCTACTGCTTCTAGTTCTAGCTGTGTTTCTCAGGATCTAGATTCTTTGTCTATGCATAATGTCATCATTGTGGACTTTTTTGTAGAGTTACTTCTACAGTTTTGTAGCAGCAATTCTACTAATTGTAGAGAAGTAACTCTGCTAATTGTAGAATTACTAGGCTTTTGGTCTTTGACCAGACCTCTCCATGCAGTGCATAGCTATGGTTTCTTGTCTTTTGTATCCTTTCGCCTTCAACTCCTAGCTTCCCAGCTATGACCGGTTTCTCCCTGGCACCTATAACTGACTAAATCCTAAGTACTTATGTAGCAGTTAATCTCAAAATCTAACTTCCAAGTCAGTGCTCTTTCCAGAGACTGTGGTTCTGTTTCCAAAATGAACAATAAAACATGAGTGATACAGGTAATTTTGAAAAAAAGAGAACTTGAAAATAAAAATTACCCAGGAGAGTACCCCAATTATCAATTTTGTTTTGGCACAGAAGACACAGCCTGAATGGTCTTTGCCAAATCCCTCAAATGTTTATTAGATGGAGATTATAATAATGACAAATCCTAGTGAGTGTTTTGAAGAATAACGTTTAAATGAATATGGCTTGCTTTATTGATGCTAAATGATAAACACCTAACTCCTTTATAGGATCGTACTGAAGATTAGAGGAAGTAATGAATAACATAGTTGTTAGAAAGTATAAAATATGGTTTTTGTATGATTTAAATCTCAGGTATGCAAGAAATGGCTTTTGTATTATTTTTCTTAACCTACTTTTAACTCCAAGACCCAATTCCACCATAGTGACAGGAATTCCTATAGCCTTCCCAAAATGGTATCAGAGACTGGGAGATTTAAATCTTCCTGAACACAGGGAAGAGACCATCATGTCCCAGCTAACATGGTCACTTCTGATTTTTTCACTATCCAAGAGATCCCCTTGAGGTCTGGTAGCTCTCACATGCTTGTCTGACATTCTCAGGTGGGACTCTTCGGAGAGGTGGGAGCCTGGGTGTAGTCACCCTTCCCTGTATCCACCTCACTCTTTTGGGTTTCCAAGATCTAGTGTTCAACTCTGGAGTCATCCTGCCTCTCCAGCATTCATCTGGGGACCAGGGCTCTGGTTCCACTGCTCTGGGGCCCACTGTCAATAAGACTCTCTCCTTAATTATTGGTGTAGGCCTGGAAACCAAAGCCAGGAAGGCTTTCATTCTTCTGCTTTTTGCTGTACCACATTTGTCTCTGAAGGGATGAACCTGAGCCACAGAATCTATTACCCCTTAGAATGGAAAGCATGGGTGCAAAACAGAAAGGAAACAAGGGGGAAATGGGGAAAATAATATTTTTAAACATACATTTTATGCAGACGTTCATATAAGGCTTCATACTGATGACCAGTTGAGGAAAGAAAGCACCTTTATTTCCTGTGAGGAATACTTTTGGCCTGTAAGAAGAGGAGGAAAGGAGCTTACTCTGTGCTTTTGACTCCAGCTTCAGAGTTGCACTGGCAGATAGGAGAAGATTTTTGAGTTCCTTCTTCTCTATTCTCCTCTTACAGAGCACCCTGATGATGGCACAGGGACAGCTGTCAGGGCTGGGCCTTGAGCAACTCAGCAGCTGAAGGCACCAGGAGATAAGGCACGGATAGCTCTCGCAGCCTCTTCCACGGAAACCACCCATCCTAAACTAAGCGCCGGACACTCCCTCATGGGTAGTGTAACTACACAGTTGGTAAGAATTCCTTTAACTGGCTCTGGGCCAACATGATAAAACCAAAACTATAAAACTCACAAAAGTACTTCAAGAGAACAGTACCCACATTCTTTCTAGACATGGAATGTTAAAAGCTACACATATACAATCCTCTGAGGATTTAGTTGTTTAGGAATATAATTCCTAGGTTGATTTTTCCCCATAGGAAACTATTTTAAAGTGAATGCAAAAAAAAGGTATATCACCTCTCTAGTTTTTGTATTACTTGGTAGGAGAATAGGATACTCCTCTCAGCAAACCCCCTTTCTCCCATCCATGTTTTATGGCAAAAGGTCTATTAAGGCTCATAAATGCAGTTGGGACCAGTAATTAGCAAATGCGGTATTTTTTGATTATGCATTTCCTTAAACAGATAACTTTTAAATAAATATTGCTCTTTGATTATACCTAGTCACATAATAAAATTATAATTCCATTTTACTGAGATGTTTGATTTACTTAGGTCTTTTATGTCACACCAAGAATAAAAGTTAATTAAGGCTTCATTCAATAATCATTTATCAGAAAAGCTATATTGAAGACAAAATGCATTGAACCTGTAGTTTTCTGGGAAGAGAACATGTAAATAATGCATTTGCAATCTGTATTTCCTTGTCAACAGTAACCTGTACAGGTTTTCTATACAAGAGGTTAAAGTGTGCATCCTCGTGTATTTCCTACAGCTTGGGGCCTATGAAGCGTCACACTGTCTTTCAATTACCACCTGCTCAATAAAGCCAGTTTAAAACCATGAAATGGCTTATGAGCGCCTATGTGTTATGTAACATTTCTAATGGTTACTATAGCAACATTTTGTCCTGTACAACATTTCAGTTCCATGTGAAGTAATCTGTATTGTTATGGGATGCTTTGTCCCATGGTGATCACCGCAAACCATGCTTAAGGGTTGCAAACACTGACTCCCCACTCCCTTTTGTCCTACCTGGAAGGCACCTACCAAGCCCATTTTCTCCTTTCATGTAAGATTAAAGGGGGAAGCAGACTGAAGAGGTTCGTCAGCTGTGCAACAGCGACCCCTAGAGGCGAAATGCCTTGACGATGACCAAAACCTCCCAAAGCTCAATGCTTCTGTCTCATATCACGTCCTGCTGTACTGTGTTTATCGGGCGAGCTATCACAGCGTTAATCCAGAACTGCCTTTATTTTGAGAACGAGAGATTTTTTTGATGCCCAGAAACCCAAGTCCAAAGTTTCGGGAGCTTTACTACCTACTATCCATGGCACATAAATTTTTGTCTTCTCTTTGTGCGATTTAAGGGAATCGTGGGTGAGTTGCTTTCTGTTCATCAGCAAATCAGCGTAATAACACATTTGTGCATAGTCAGAACACTACGCCTTTGATTTGCTTTTTCCTTGGTCAGAGAAAACGCTTGGAAAATAATTTAAAGTATCAGGTAGAAAGAAAAAAAGAATCCTAGCGCTCTTACTTTTCTGGGTTTGCAAATGTTATGTAGCTCAAGAGCCCGGATGATTCATCCCCTGAAAGCCTGAGCGTTCCATTTGTTTTGTAGATTTCACTACCCCCTTTGTTCTGCTTCAAACCTTTCAGAGGGCTGAAATGCATTATTACCTTGTTAAATCTCAACCAAAATCATTTCTACAGCCTGAAGCTGTTTTGACGTGGGTTGAGCATCTCACACACAAAAGAATTGCTTTTGTTCCCAGAAGCTCTCATTGGCTGAATGGTCTTTGCACCGAGCCAATCAGAAGCTAGTTGTTAGGCTTGGCTGGCTATTTTTAGCCTCACTCTCAAAAATACTTGGTCTTGGAGAGGGTAGGCTGCAGAATGAGAGTAGCATAGTTGAAGCAAACAGCTAAATACATTTTGCCTGTCACGGCGTGTTTGGCATTTTTCCTTTAAATACTCATAGGCTGTTACATTAGCATGTGTTTTTGTAAACAATAAATTTAGGAATGGACCTGCATTTCCCAGTTCCAAATTATCCTTTTAGTAAAGAGGCAGGAAGTCTAAGAAGTAGTCAATATTCCTTTTTTCTTTTTTTTTTATCCAAAAGCATCTAGTTATTTGACAAATACACAAAAATATCAGTTACCATATAGAGAATACTGAGGTGTTTTTTTTCCAAAGAATTTTTATAAATTTTCGTTTTGAGTTAATAGAAATTTTAAAGGACTTGCTCATCATGAATTATAAAGTCATAGTCATCAAATCATCCTTTTCCCTTGACCTTTAAAGGTGTATATAATTGTCCAAACGACTATGCACATGGTGTGTAACAATTAAAATCATAAATATTCAGTGTGTTTTATGCGTGGTGATAAAGCATTCTTTTGATCGTGTTCTTTCATTTGAGCCATTACTCAGTAGGCACAAGAAGTATTTTCCCCAAATGCACTTGAAGTGACAAAGCATTAGAACACACAATTTGTTAATTATCTAATATTATCAGGAAATGAAAGTTGCCAAATGGGAAAAGTCAGGCCCTAAACTTTTGTTTTCCATCAGCCATCTATTTAGCTGGGCAAGAAGGAGGCAGAGCCAAACTGAACCAAAATTTCATAACATAAAGCAATTTTATTAGCAGGAAGGGAAACTTCTTCTTGAGGTGGAGAAAAAAGAGCAAATCTGTGTCTAATTCTTTAAAATATGTTTAGGTTTTAGATTTCCCAATATTTATTACTCAGGCTTGGACTGTGACCTCATTTGCTGTTGCTTGCTTGCTTGCTTGCTTGTTTTAAGAAAAATCCCTTTTTACTTCTGGTTGCAAGAGCTCAGAATGCAATTTAGACATATAATAACAGGGAATCTGTAACATGAGTATATCGGTTAAACTGGAAGACTTCAAGAAAGAGAAAAGATTCAAGATCCAAGCCTGGGATTGCAGACGTGGTTTACAGTGGTCTTCTATGAGCAAGGATGGCCAAATATATGGCAGGTATAGGCCAAGAAATTCATGAAGAATTCTACCAGAGTGAATGGAGCACAAAGAAATTTTGGGAGGAAACTTTCCTCACTTTAAGCGGTACAGAATACAGTGTTGAGGGGAAACGTACCCTGGGTTTCTGAAGATGAATTTGAATAGCTGAAATAAGGCACTTTGGGAAGAGTTATCTTTTTTTTTCAACATCAATTTGGTGCACATTGGGACAGGTTTTAAGAAGGCGGATGTACAATAGCTCCCAGGAGTTTAGCTAGGTTTTTGTAGCCAACCAGCAGCTAACAATTTAGTTTCATATGCAGTCTTAGTAAATTAAAGGAATCTGATAAATTGAGACCCAGCAAGATTCTTATTTGTTTGCCATGGCATAACATGTTGAACCCTAGCAGAAATTAACCCATTGCCATTTTCTATTCAAGACTTACGTTTTATTTTCTCACTTTCCTGTGCCAGGTGTTTTGGCTCCAGACTTGGCCATCTGAGAAATTGCTTAGTATTATACTTGTCTGCTTAAAAAATAAATACATAATAAAAATAATAATAATAATAATTTTAGAATCATGTTTATTTCTAGTTTTCTCTATGTATTTGTATTTAAACTCCTTGAAGGCAAAAATAAATAAAATAAAATAAAAGAATTTGCTACTCCTTTTGTATCTTAACCTCTCTACCTAGCATTTAGTTAGTCTTAAACTTGGGTGGTATCCATTTTGTTTTCTGTGGGAATTGAGGCACTTGTGGGAGGAGAAACATGCAAATTTGCACTTAACTTCTTCTCCATGGGAGTGGTGAGCAGAAAAGGGACAGGGTCTTGCTAGATACCTAAAGGATAGAGGAGTTATGGACTGACTGGAGACACCAAAATTTAACATTGCTAATTTCATTTTTCTGTACCTACACATGATTCTGTTACCTGTGATAGTTGTTGTAAAAAGTGCATGATTACTAATTGATAGATAATTGTTCTAACATTAATTGTGAAATGTTGAAATAACTGGATTTTACCACTCATATCTACAAAAGTATAGAGCCAATAAGCCAGACACAATTACAACAGGTCAAATTCTAGTTCTCCTTACAATGAAGTAGATATTTTCTTAGAGTAACAGAGTTTCCTGTGTTTTGGCAAAACTGTGAAGTAAGCCAAGTTCCTCATGGGTACTTCTGGAATCTCCTGCTTTCTTCTCACCTCGTGAATTCAGTGCTTTCAAGTCTTGTTTTAATTCTCCCTTCTGTGTAGCCTTACCAAAGGCCAACACTACCTCGTGCCCCCAAACACTCCTCCCCCATCTTCCAAATTTGCAGGTAGGAGGGAATAGAAAAGCCTTTTTTTCCTCTCTGTTTAGATTCAATTGAAAACATAGTAGCTGCTTCTAAAATTATTCATTATCAGTTGTGTGTGTGTGTGTGTCACTGAATACAAGTTTGTGGAACACAAGTGTGTGTGTGTGTGTGTGCCACAGAACACATTCATTGTGCTCCTGGGTTGTCATCCTTTCATTCTGATTAATTTGTGGTCTCATAGAAAATCTGTGTGAATTACGTTAGCTTTGTTGAGCCCATTGTGCAGGAAGTCAGTCTGTATAAATATTATTCCAGGCTTAACAGTTTCACCTTAATAGGCTTAGTAGTTGCCTGTCACTTGTCTCTCAGCCTTTAAAAAAAATCTTGTGAATGGTTGGGCAGATAATTTGTGCAGTATTAATATGAAAACAATAAAACATGAGAAGAAAATTAGAACCATGTGTAATTTAGTAGATTCGTTGTGAGGTAACTTTCTACAAAATTCCGAGGGTGTTGTAGGAAATCAGGATCTTTAGTGACATGAGGGTATCCCAAGTTGGGATCAGGGGAAGTTCAGGGGAAAAGATTTAAGTTGAAGTGCAACTCCATGCAAGGATGACTGACATTTGTAAATTTTAGAAATTTACCATGCAACAAAGCCTACAAATTGAAACAACAATTTTAAAACAAACTGTCTGAATCAACCTTTTAACTAGAATGAGGTAAATGCTGTGGGGAAAATGATTTTATTGTGACAAGTGATTTAAGAGCAAGTAGATGTCATTAAAATTTTTACAACTCTGAACAGAAGAAAGAGAAAAAAAAATCACTAATCAGGGAAACAAATGAAATATGAAGTTTAAAATAAAAATAGGACACGTAATAGGAATTTGTCCTGCCTTAATCTTCTGGATTTTATCAAAAGATATATTGTATATTGCTAGTATTTACTCTAAAATATATTTCCCAAATGAGAAAATAATTGTATTTACATTATATTGTATATTATGTTTCAAAAGTAGTTATTGGAGAGTATAAAAATAGACTTCAGAGTAATGGAACAAAATCCCAATATTCCTTGTGTTTTTAATAAAACAGAGCTTATCATTATGGCTTTTACACTGAGGAAAAATATTGGAAGAATATAGGTAAAGAAGGTGAGGAAAAACTTAGGTGGGAGCAAAAACATGTAAACAATTTTGAGACAATGTATAAGTAAAGCAAATTATTTTAACAATTTGAAAGAATCTGTAAATAGTAGTTAAACATTCTTTTTCATTGACATCCAAATCATTAATCATGTGACGATTCATCACATAATTAGATAGTCACCCATAACTATGAATTTTATGAACCTCAAAGATTTTAGAGCTCCTCGGTGAGGTCCCCCTGCTGCTTTAGAATTTGTCCAGAATAAATGAGCAGAAAGCAGCAGTGTGAAGTGGCACCATTAATAGCGTTCATCATAGCGGTATGCCTAAGGGTCTTATTTACTGCTGACCCTTCCAGTGGTGGTTCTTTCCTCTTTCTTGCATTTTGAAAGCCTTTGTAATTTCTAAGGGAGGAGATTTGTTGTTTACTACTGACAGAACTAACAAAAGAATGCTTTTAAAAGCCCATGTCAAACACAGACTACTGGGAAAATGCTGTGAAAATCACTTAACCTTTTTTTTTCTTTTATTTATTTTTTCGTTTTGGGGGTTTTGTTTTGACTGGAACACCGCTGTCCATCCATGGAGTCACTAAAAGTAGAACGACAACTGTAGTTTTTCTTGACACATAATGACTTAGGCTTGTTTTGAAAAGACCCTTTGTTAATCTATCTGTTTTCCATTTGGGTGTGAGTACTAACGTCCATGACAAGGTCTTGCTTTGTTCCTTCGCTTACTTACTGAAATGTCAATGCTATGCTTCCTTTGATTAAAATAATAGAATGCATGATTGAATATTTTATAGGACCCATCGCACTAGGACTGGTGCCTGTGGTGCCAGAGTGCATGCTTCAAATGAGCACATGAGCTATTCAGCAAATTACTCCTGAAAAGAGGCATATGCACAGGCTTCTTGAAAACCTCACAGTTGTCGTGCCCAGATGTTGGCTGACATATGCCCCTGGGGTCAGCTTGGGAAAAGGAGTCATGATACTTTGTGATGGACTCTATATTAAACTTTACATCAGGAGCAAAACACAATTCAAACTGATGATGGATGAGGTGGCTTGAAAGCTGATGAGTATTACTTTGTCACCATTGAAAGGCATTACTCTTTACACAATGGGCAACCCCATTAACCTTTGGGACTAAATCTTCTTCATTAAAATCATCCCAGACCTTGTGCAGATTTTGCTTTAACTGTAGCCACTGGTATCAAAAGGCAATGAGACAACATGGGAAACTGGACACTGAAGCATTTCCTGGCAGAAAATATATAAGGTGTGGGCACTCCACATGCTAAAGGCTGAGAAATGCAAGATATTCGTGTTAATCTCCAACCTTTCACCCTATGCTAGAATTTGTTGAACACACTTAGAACTAAGGAAGCTGGAAGAGAAATAAAAAACCTCTAATCCAATCCATTTTAGAGCTCCCCTCTTGCCAGTTTATCTTTCTTCATTTAATATCATTTCTCAGGACTATCAGGAGTAATATAGTATTTTTGCAATTTGAATTTTGTGAATTATACTCTCACTACACAGTATAGGCATAGCCCAAGGCTAATGCAGTCCATCCAACTTGTAGAACAAGAGAGGAAGCCTGCTCAGAGAGTCATCCCTAACACTTAGAAGGGATTTTTCTTTAGGCTTTTTTTCTAAGAGGAAGAAAAGGCCAGGTCCACCAGACTACTGGCATAGCTCCTGATAAGGTTAAGTTAGCTAACTTGGGCAGTAAGAAAGATGGTGAATCACAGAGACCATGCAAGGAAGTGATCACAGAGCTTTCCCTGATTGAGAAAGATATCCCATTTCCTGCAAGAGATGGACATATGAAGATCCTTCTAAACAGAGCCCTGGGGTGCATGTGTTGCTCCAGGTTGGTTTAGGCACTTGGACTAAAATGAGGGGACTTGGAGAACACTCAGAAGTAAATATTCCTTCCAAGCTATTTCTGACTTCCCTTTGGTTACTTTAGGTACCCTCTGTATATTCATTCATTCATTCAACATTGAGATATCATGTAAAGATGAAAAGGCATAACTGCTATCTTTGAGAATTACCTATGACTAGGATATAGATTATTTTGGAGACATTTACAAAATAAGGTATCCAGTGCTTTAATGGACATTAAATGTGTTTGCTATACAAAATGGGCATTGAACAGGAATACTTAAGCAAGAGAAAATATTGTGAAGCCTTTAAACTAAGACCTGGAGGAAAAGTAGGTATTTCACAAGGGGATGATTCGGTTGAGTGGAGACAGAAAGGACATCCAGGCAAAAGGAACTGCTTGTGCAAAGTCATAGATGAAAAATATTCAGAGAAAATAATTAATTAGGAATAGCTGGTGACAGGGGGTAGAAATGGCATTAAATGAAACCAGACTTTAAGGTGGCTCCACATCCTAAAATGTCTCATATGTGATGCTATAGTTAGGGTGACCAGGCAACTTATAGTCTAAATTGGGACCCTTTTGAGAGACATAGAGGGGTGCTATTAATAATCCCCCTGATGAGAGTGTAAACCAGGAATGTCTTTGCTGAACTGAGACCTTTGATTACCCTAGCTATAGGCAAAGGGTATCACTACGGGATTCTGAAGAGGAAATGGTGATATAAGATGTAATTGTTATACTGACAACACTCTGATACCAGCGTGAAGGCTGGATTAAATTTCTGGACATTGAGAACTAGCTTAGAAGGAACTTTTTGCTAGCGACGTGAACCTGAGGGCCCACCTTTTCCTGGATGGCTAAAGAGAAACTCAACTGGGTCAGCGAATGCATGAGGTGACCCTTTTCACCCCCTCAGATGTTCAAGAAGTGATGTTGCTTTGCTCTTTTGAGTCCACAGAAATATAAATTGCTAGTGAGCTAGCTAGTCAGCAAAGCGAGGCTCTCTACCTGCTTGTCTTGACATTTTATTCAAAGAAAAATATTGGGAAAAGGGCTGAGGAGCTGGTGAATCGCTACTACTCTTTCTTTCTCATTGGTCCCAGAGCGCTAATATTTACGTAGCTCAGCTGAGTCAGTGATGTGCAGCCCGCTGGACCCTGCACAATGCTCTCAGCCTTAATGGGTTGATGGGACCATGAAAGGAGGCTGAGAGGGAGGCCGGGGGGTGGGGGGTTGGGCTGCAGGGCACATTAAAACTTCAAGGAAATCACTCTTGTAAAAGCGACTGGGCCTGGAGGGAATGCAGCTGTTTTTGCTTCTGCATACGATGTTTTCAGAGTCAAACTTTTGGCTTTATTTCTTCTGTCTTCTAGACTCCGATTTGCCATTTGAAGTTTTACCAGTGGAGGAATCCTGGGTCTTCGAGGCTCCTCTGTTTTGTGTTTGCTTTCCGGCTCCCTTCCGTGTTCCTTAGATAATGACTAGTTTTCCTAATGACTCATTTTCACATCGTATTTTACGTTTCTTTTTTGAGCTATACATTTTACATTTCCTGAGGCAAAATAACCCTAGTCAGAGTTCTTATAAAAGAGTTTTGTGTACATACCAGACCAGTATAAATAACATTATGCTTTTAGACCCTTAGCCCTTTCTAAATGAGTACTGATTCTCTTATTTGTGTATTTTAAATGATCCTTGGTACAACAAAATTTTTTGAGCATGCTGTTACTCTAAAAAGTATTCTCTCCATGTAAAGAATTCCCATTTCCATTCTTTCATATATTAAACAGTTATTTGTTGAGTATCTATCATGCCCTTAGCACTGTGCAAAATCCTGGGCTCACAGCTATTTGAAAGACAAAATCCTTACTCTTACAGAGTGTATAATTTATTGTAGGTAGAATGGGGGAGGTTAATGGAAGGAACCATAAATACAGGCTATTTCTCTGTAGCAGTCATTCTCAAAGGGTGGTCTCAGGCCCAGCAGCATCTGTATCACCAGGGAACTTGTTAAAAATGCAAATTATTGAGCCTGTCCCAAATTTGTCGAACCAGAAACTCTGGGTTGGGGCCCAGCAGTCTTTGCTTTAACAAGCCCATTGTTGACTCTGAGGCTCACTCGTTTGAGAACCGCCAAACTATAATATATTAAGACGTGAGTGTTGGATGGCATGGGAGAACATGTGCAAAGGGGCTGACTCACTTGCCTGGGGTCAAGGAAAGCTTCTCATAGAAGTTATTTCTAAATGGAGAATTGAAGGATTGGTAGGAATTGGACAGGCAAAGGGAAGATGGGAGTGGGCAGAAATCAAGCCCAAGGAGATGATATCCTGAAGCAGGCTAGAGGTGAAAAATATCAGAGTTAATTCTGGAGGAATTCGGAGAGGCTGGCACCTCCGATAGTGATGGGTGGGGACTGTTTACATCTCTTATCCAAGGGCAGGCAAAGCCTACCATCGCATCTACAGACAACAGTATGGTGAAAAACCACAGCTGCTGTCAGAGGTGACAGGTAGATTTTTCACATCAGGAAAGTAAGTCAGAATAAAGCCAATGGGGAAAGAGTCACAGTTGGGAGTGTGGAGTTAGGGAGCCTCTGGGATCTCTCTAAGCAGACAGGCGGAAAGTCAGTAGGAAGGATGATCCAGAAAATATGTGTGAGCTCAAATTAGGACTCCTCCTCAGGAGGATGGCATCTTAGTTTGCTATGGTTGCCATAACAAAATACCACAAACAGGGTGGCTTACCCAACAGAAATTTGTTTTCCCACAGTTTTGGAGGCTAGAAGTCCAAGATCATAGTGTTGGCAGAGTTGGTTTCTCTGAGGCCTCTCTCCTTGGCTTGCAGATGGCCACCTTCTTGCTGTGTCCTCACAGGATCTTTCCTCTGTGTACTTACATCCTAGTGTCCCTAATTTCCTCTTTTTATAAGGACACCAGTCATATTGGATTAGGGCTTACCCTAATGGCCTGATTTTAATGTAATTACCTCTTTAAAGACCAATAGCTACATACAGTCACTCTCTGATGTACTAGGGGTTAGGGCTTCAACATGTGCATTCTGGAAGGACACAGTTCAGCCCATAACAGAGGGCAATAACAAGCAAGACTCAAAGCCCAGAAGAAATGGAATCCTTGGTAGTTAATTAAGTCATGGACCCAGGAAGGTGGTGTTTGCCAAGAGAACTCAGGAGTCTTGTGCCTAGAGCAATGGGTCCATGTAAGAAAATAACCTGGTTTGTCACAACAACACATCAAGTCCCTACATGGGGCTCCTCAAAGTTCCCTAGGCTGAGGAAAGAGATTGATTCCATATTTGAAGCATCATGAACTCACAGGTGTGGGAAATGAAAATGTGATAATATGACATAGTAAGTGTGCAGAGAGACAAACTGGTTGCCACAGAGGGAAATTGTATAGTAAAATATCACCAGATTTGGAAATCAGAAAAGCTGAATTTAAATGTGGGCAGCAACTGTTAGCAACTCCAAACATAATAATGGTTACCTTTTTATTGAGAGTTTTCTATAAATCATATATTTACTCTAATGCCTTTATATATATGATCTCATTTAACTATAATCTGTAAATAAAATCATTCGAAAGTATCTAAAATAAATGTTCAAGAGAATTAACAAAAAAAAATATGTATCCAAAATAAGCCTTTCTAAGAAATAATTTACCAGTATTAGTTAGTAAGGTGCTTTCCAAGTTCAACACAAATGATCAGAATTCCACAGGAACCATGACTAGAGATGTAGTATACGGAAAGTAAGCAATATTTCCTTTACATAGAATTGTCTTATTTCAAATAATTCAGTGACATGGAGATTAAGTTTCAATGGAGATTAGAAAAAAGATAGTGAGCCAGAGGTGAAGAAGAGGTTGTAATCATTTGATATGTTTAATCGACTTTCTCTGGCTAACCCACCTATATAGTGGAGGTGAGTATATCAGGATATCAGAGCTGGGAGCACCAGCCATGAAGGCTGTTCTACAAGGTCTGTCTAGCTTTCTGTATACACAAAGCAATATTCCCACGGTATGTGATTTCTCAGGTGGGCATTTCGACAAAGGGAGAAAGAACAAACCAGCCATGAATGTTGTTATATGTCAATGAAGACCAAATGACAGTTTAATCTATCAGACCCCTCAATTTGATTCAACCAAAAATCACAAGGACACTTTGACATAGATTATTCAAAATATGAGGATTCAAAAATAATTTAAGTATGGGCCTAAAACATGATGTGAAAAGAGCAATTGTAAAAGTTGGTTCTTAGAGAGGCTTGCTACTACTTGTGGACAAGAGGCAAGGACAACTTTACAGAAGAGAAGAGATGTGAGCTGGGTTATGGAGCTAAATAGGAAGCATTTGTATGAATTAAGTAAGAAACATTTAAAGAAGAAGACTCAGAGCACATTATGTAAGTTTGAAACCACTGGGGAAGAGTTATGTCTTTGTGCAGGTTAATCACATTTTGTCCCTCAGCATCCCTCTATAGCTTGCTTTGTATCCCCAGGAGACTGGCATGAAGTAGGCATTGCATCATCCTTGCCTTCCTCTCCTATTTGGGATCAGTCAGTGGGTGGCAGTAGACACCAATAGCACAGTGGAAGAAGGGAGGAAATTGAGGCCAGGGTTTCAGTCCCCTGACCTTCTCCCTGCCACATTACTGCAGGTTGGTTTTATCCCTCTACTAAAGGCCACACTTCTTGCTGGGCAACCTCAAATCTCTAGATGCTGGTAATGGTTCCCTCCCCATTCTTTACAGAGCCATCGATTTGAGGGTTCCCTTCCCACTGTCCACATTTGAGAAGTGGGTTCCTTTGTAAAACTTCCCTCACTTATCCCACTTAAGCACTACAACTATATTCTGATGATATCCTGATTGATACATTTACATAACAAAATAACTGAGGAAAAGTCAAAAGTTCATTCTGCCCAGGGTTGCTGGTGCAGTCCCCCAAAGCCAGGTTTTATTGATTTGATTTTTCCCTATGTTCTCTCGTCTCTCCATTCTCACCGAGATGAGTGGTTATTTAATATTACCAAGGATATGCAGAATGATTCCGAAGTTACCATTTAAAGAATTGGCCACCTTGAAGTGAGGAAATTATTTCACATCAAAATTTTCTATTATCATAGAATAGACTTCATATTCATAAGTCTGTAAAAGTCCTCAGAGGTAATCTAATATTGTCCAGTGGTGCCTGAAACTGGCTCATGATCAAAGTCATCTAGACAGCTCTCTCTATATTTATTTACTTCTCTCTCTATATATTTATTTCTATTTTTTTCCAAGCTCACCAAGATCTCCTACATCAGAATCTCTGGGGGCAGCATCCGGACTTCTATTTTATTTATTTTTATTTATTTTTATTACTATGAGCTTTCCTGGCCTATGATTTCCATTTAAGGGGTGGTAAAATTAAGGACTATTGAAGTTCTATAACTTTCTCAAGCTCAGATAACAAGATAGAGGCACAATCAGAATGAGATCCACTACTCTTGACTCTCAGTTATTGAGAGCAAGGGAATTGAGAAATGGGAGAAATCAACAGAAACTTTAGAGAGAAAGTTAATGCCCTAATTTGGAAAAGTGTAACACTGAGCATAAATTAAGGGAAACAAGGTTGTTTCCCAATCTCCAAAATTGTATGTTCACCAAACGTTCAGCTGTACCTCACGTAGCTTTTAGGACTCCTATCATTTTGGTACGGACCTTTCGGTAGAGTTGTTTCTTATGATGACAATGATAACCTGCAGTTCCCCCATTCTATTTACATACTAGGATTGCAGTTCCACAGGAAGGAATCAGTGTTCTGATAAGTGATGGAATTAGTCATTTCATTAATCAGAAGATAACCCTGAGCCTTGCTTTGAAGTCTCACTGTTGTTTTCTGACTCATTTCCTAAGAAGAGAAAACCTGCCAAAGTCTTCCAAGAAGATAAACAATATTTGTTCAGTGGAAATCCGGCGTCTGAAGACAATCAACTGATCAGATATTTTCTACCAGAAAATCATACAAAATCCTTTAGTGTATAAAAGAATTTCTTCTCCCACAACTCTTTTCAACAATAATACAGTCTCTCTTCACTGATGAAGTAAGAATAGACTCTGAAAAGAGAAGTAACCCATTTGTTTCAGTCTGGATGAACTTCTTTGACCCTGATATCTTACAGCAGATATTTGTTGGCTTCCTCAACTATCTAAAACCAGAGAAGGAAGAAGATTCTCCCACAGCAAAATCTGATTTGGGGCTAGCCAATTTATCTTATCCTCTGCTGCTTTTCTCTTCATCAGTTTAGGCTATCTGAGCACTGTTGAGAATGTTGCAGAGACATTCCAGGGATTTTCCAGGGCAAGTAAGGAGGTATGGTCACTCTACCTTTGGCAAGTGTCTTAAGACCTGAGGTGTCCATCAGTATTGATTAACCTCACTGTGACCAGTTGAGGCTAAAGTTGTTATTCACTCCCACACTCTCTTCTGAGTTCTTATTTGAAGTTTCTTCTTAGATGTGATTTTCAGGTTCACTAGTAACTTCAAAACTTGTTTATATAGATGTCTGTCTAAATTTGTAGAAGAACTGTGACGATGCATCTTATAAGAACACTAGTTGCAGTTGCAAAATGCTTTGGTTAAAAGAACATAGACAAACATAGTACTTTAGGTCAGTGTTTAGCAAAGAGCTATTCTGAATGTTTGGTTATAGGGTAGTATTTTTTAAAAAACATATCTTTACCTAATGACAAAACAACATAGAAGCTGGAGATCACGTAATTTAGTAAACTAAAACCTTAATTTCTCTTATTTAATTCTCTCATTTTTTAGTTTTGAAATCCCACACCTCTTTGGAATGATCTCAGACATTCTTAAAGACTCTGAATGGCATTCTAAGCAATTCTTAATTTTAGTCTCATAATAAAAAGAGGATATTTGAGCTCTGAAATCTTATACAGTATATCAGCAGAGGTTGACACAGTGTGCAAACCACAGATGCTTCAAAAATGGAAAACCTGTATACACTAGGATGGCAGATATCTCTGTCACTTTTATTTGGGAGTTTTGACCAAAATTGGCCTTTTTGGTCACTTGAAGGCACTAATGCTTTCTCCAAACTTGAGAAACTTGAGGTTTCAAGTTTGGGGATTAAGGGGGAGGAGATATAGGAAGTATTTTCCCTAAACCATAAAAACACTGAGAAATTTGATGGGCTATTTTATATTGCAAATTCCCATTCTGTGCCATCATTGATCTGGGATAAATGCAATGGGAATACTTTAAACATTTTAAAATCACATTCTTAGTCTTTTACAATTTGTCTATTTTCAAATGACAAGTTTTAAATGCTTTCCCTCTGGACTCCAACTTTTAAATGCTTTCCCTCTGGCATTGCAACTGAATCTCAATTTTCATTCTTTGAATTTTTTTTCTTTCAAAAATAAAATTAATCATTAACAATCTCATTTTTCCAGTATCTTAGATTGGGTTTCCTAGGAGCAGAATTGGAGACGGGAATTCAAATGGAGCTATTTAATGAACAAAGAGCCTTTAAGAGAAGGGAGTGAGGGAAGCAGGACAGGCAGGAGGAGGAGCTAAGCTAGGATGAAGACTCAGCTGGAGATACTCCAACCTGATCCTCCGGGGGGCTGGCGGGGGGCTTTGAAGCATAAACTGTACCGCACATTGGGTCCCTCAATGAGGCACGTGCTCTACCATTTTTATCCCCGATTAGTCTGTCATCAGCTATGGGTTATAGAAGGGTAGAGTGGGGTGAGCATAACCTCTCAGGCTAGGCGGTACTGGATTAAAGAGAGAAATTCTCCAGAGAAGGGGATAGCTGTGAACAGCTATCATCTCAGGAACTGGGGGGCTGGTGCCACCACTGGCAAAGTGGATCAGGCTGTGGCAACACCACCACCATCTACTCAGATAAATAGAACTCTTACTTGTTCTTGGCTAGATAAAAATAACTATTTTATCAGTTTAATAGAGTATTAAACTAACTATTTAAATAAAAAGTAAATAAATAAAAAGTAACTATTTTATAAATAAAAAGTAAAATAAAAAGTAACTATTTTATCAGTTTGACTATTTATGACAAAGCTATTTTTTTCTCTTTAATTATTTATTAACCAAATTAAAAGAAGAGCTCACCTTTGCCTGACAGGTTGGAGCTAGATTTGATTCCTAGTTCTTTGTATAGTGCCAAAAAAATCAGTAACTTGACTTTCCTATACTTCATTCTTCCAATATATAAGTAAAATTACGTCAATTTTCAAAAGTATAAGAATTTGCAATATGTTTCAGGTGTACAACATGGTGATTCGACATTTGTATACATTGCAAAATGGTCACCACAGTAAGTCTAATTACCATCTGTCACCTTACAAAGTTAATATACAATATTATTGACTGTACTCATACTGTACATTATATGCCCATGACATTTTTTTTATAACTGGAAGTTTGGAGATCTCCAAAAAAAGAAATAAATAAAATCAACACCTTGATCTCCTTAAACATGAAGAGATATTAACATTTCAAAATTTACCAGTTCTGTAAATGGTACTGAGATAGTCTCCATTTTATTCATGGGACAGAAAATCAAAACTACTGGGGCAGGAATGCCTGGCATAAATGGAGCATTTGCATTGTGCAAGACATACACTTGGTTTTTTGCATTTGAAATCACTTTTAACACTCTCAACATATCTGCTAAGTAGAGATTGCGATCCCCTGTCCTAAAAGGGAAATTGAGACCCAGAAATTTTGAATGACTCACCTGAAATCGCTCAGCTAGTAGGAAGAGCCAAGATTTGAACACAAAGCTGAAATATTCCCACTAGAATCAGGCATCTTGCTTTTTTTCAGTATTCCAATGAGTAAACTACCTTCCTGGTTTATAATGAGAATATTTTCTGGGCAAATTCATCTTGGTGACAAGATAGTTTGTCATGTACCTTAGCTTATGTTCTTACAGAAGGTGTCAGAGGAGTATAATGGTAAAAGTTCTTTCAGATGTTCAGAGCATACCTCTGGTTAATAATTGTGTATCATTGGCCCGAATCCTAGTACTCTCTAGAAAGTCAGTCCCTCCAATGTTATCTTTTTTAAAGACTGGGCAACAGAACCCTAGAAATTCGTACTTTCAGGTACTTGAAGAAGAGAAGGAAGTTGTTTCTATACCTCGTCTCCTTCTTCATTGAATTGGTTTTTTTTTTTAAGTCCTTTTATTCCCCAGTTGGTTGATGATCTCTCACCTTTTCTCTGGGTTCTCAATGTCAGGGGCTAAAAATGGAACCTCATTTCTCTTAGTGCATGTGCCCAGCATGATTAAAAAGAAAGACATGGGTGCAATAGCCCAAAAAGAATTCTGTTTGAAATGCAAACATTGCCTCTTGCTGCCATTTACTTTATGACTCATAAAGAGTACCAGGTCTGTTATTTTCCATATTTCATTACCAGTGTTTCTCTTACTGCTTTTCTACTTTGTATGCATTTTTCAACTGCTATATTTTACTTCTTTGCACATTCCTCATACCTCTTTAATTATTCTTGCCAGGATTATGCTGAGGAAGAGGGTTGGGGTGATGATGTAGGGAGCAGAGAGGGTTTGGCTGTCTCTTTATATGTCCTGTGGGAGGTATCTGACCCCAGTAGTTGGTGCATAATTAACTGATGTGTTCTTCAAATGTGCCATACATAATACCTCTTTTTCCTCAGCTTTGGTTCCTAGCAATCAACTCCAAGGCAATAGAAAACATCACAAAATTTTGCCATAAATACATTATCAAATTTAACTTCCCCCAAATCCCCACTGAAGCTCAGAAAGTTTAAGCAGTTTGTTTAAAGTCACACAGATGGTGGTGGTAGATTTGGTATTCAAGTTAGGCCTGACTGGCTCCAGGCAATGCACACGCTCAATACCTGTGACTCCAGAGAGGCATATGATTTCCTGGGGCTGAGTCTTAGGAAATTTTTCTGTGAATTTTAGTATAAATTGTTAGGTGAGACATCAGAGTATAAAATATGCAAAGACATCCAGGCCTGTCCCTATATTTTGAGAGTTGGACCTAAGATCAAATGGGGACCTCTGACTCATGCCCTATCCCCCTTTCATTCCACAACTGGCTCTATTCTACACTCTAAGGAATCTCTGGCCATTTCTTGGGCCTGGGGTACTCTCAATAGGATGGATCTGGGAAAGGGGTCTATGCAAATCCCAGAAGCAATCTCAGGGAATCTTAGCAGGAAAATTCAGGGGCCTAAATAATGGGAAGAAAGTCTAGAAAGATGGGGAATGTGGGTAACAGATGTCTCATGTACCTTTGCTGCATAAACTCCTCTCTTAAGGAGAGAAGTACAGCTAGCAGGGCAGCAGTGCAAGCCAGGCGGGAGGCTCCGGTGCGTGGGCCCAAGGGCAGTATTGAATTTGGCACCGTAGGACACCTGTGACCACAAACTGGCACAGCTTGTGTAATTAGCGAGCCATCAAAAGCACAATGTGTTAAACCTGAGCTGTGACTAATTTGCTATTATGAAGCACACCTGACTGTATGAAATGTCCTTCCCCTGCTAATGCAAATATATGGCCAGGGCGGGATGGCCACATCAGTGGGTTGGCATTCTAAAGAGAGTAAGCAGTTAGTTTAAAAAAAAAAAGTGTCCAGAGCCTTCTGTTCAGCTGCTAGTTGTTAAATGTCTTTAATTAAATATTTACTCAGCCACTTTGTGCTGGAAACTGGAGTTATGTAGGAAATAATAATAAAGAGGGTGATACTAATAGCAATGTAAAGAAGATAACCTACTGTGTACTAGGCCCTGGGTACATTTGCAGATACCAAGGGTACCAAACATGCCTGATTCCTGCCTTTATGGAAACTTTTCAGCCTACAAGTATGTAATAGACATTTAAAATGACTTCTGCATGTATGTAATTATAGTTATGGTAAGTGCTACTGAGAAATTTTGGAGTGCTATGAGGGTTTATGTTATGAGATGAATTGTGTCCCTTCAAAATTCATATGTTGAGGTCCTAACCCTCTGTACCTCAGAATGTGACTGTATTTGAAGAAAAAGTATTTAAAGAAGAAAACAGGTTAAAATGAGGTCATTAGGGTGGACCCTAATCCAATATGACTGGTGTTCTTATAAGAAGAGGAAATTTGGATACAGACATGTACAGAGATAAGACGATGTGAAGATACAGGAAGAAGAAGACCATCTATCAGTCAAGGAGAGAGGTCCAGAAGAAACCAACCCTGTTGATATCTTGCTCTTGAATTTGTAATTTGCAGAGCTATGAGAAAATAAATCTCTGTTGTTTAAGCCGCCCAGTCTGTGATACTTTGTTATGGCTGCTGTAGCAAACTAACACAGTATGTAACACAGAATCCACATCTAGTAAGAGATGGCTAAAATCAGACATTTTTGAGGGTGCCTTCTAAATAGAGACCCAAAGAAGAAATAAGTCTTTACCCAGACGTAAATAGAAGAAAATAGAAGAAACCTGAATCGTGGATGAACTAGGAAGGTCAAGGAAGTTCAACCACAGTGAGAAAGAGGGAGAGTGACCTTTAAACAGTTATGGGAGTTGGTGCACACTGAAGGTAGTTGAGCTAGAGTGGAAAGTTCATGTTCCCAGCCCAATCCTTGGCCAGCTATAGAGCCTTACCTTCCTCGTTTATGCATGGGCATGCCTTATAAAGTTATGGTAAGAATTAAAGTAAAGGCTTTTTTCTTTGTCTCCTGGTATGAAAGACGAAGGAGAGAGAGAGAGAGAAGGGAGGAGGGAGAGAAGAAGGAAGGAAGGGAGGGAGGAAGGGAGGAAGGAAAAGGAAGAGAGTGAATATGTGATTTACTTGATAGATACTGCTAGATAGTTGGGAACTTTTGAATAACTGACTGAGCACATCACTTTGTTTATGTAAATAGTTGTAGTGCCTGAATTTTACAAGAAAATTTTACATCAGTATCAGGATCTAGGAATCCTAGGCCTTGTTTTTCCAGTGTATATTTATCGACACCTAGCGGCAGGATTCTGCATTGTTCTAGCATACTCGAAAAGTAAGTTGTTCACACAATAGAGATTTCAAGTCATTCTAAACATACATTTATTCACTTGTTTATCCTACAACTATTTATTGAACTCATTTTGTCTATCCAGCACTGTTTTGTGGGGAACTCAACTAAACTGAGCTCTATATCCTGATTTACATGAATTCAATCATGTAAATAGCCATGATTTATTGAGTGCTTACTATATACTAAGCATGGGGCTAGGCAGTTTTTGTACATTATTACATTTGAAATTGATAACCAAGTTCAGAATTTTTATGCTTTTCCTCAAGTGAGGAAACTGGGGCTCAAAAAGCTAAGATATTTTGCCCAAACTTAGTCAGTTAGTTGAAGAACTGAAGTTCAATCCTAACCTGCTTGGCTGAAAGGTTCAAGTTTATTCTACTTTACCATACAGCATCTTAAACAAGTCATTCATAAATTTATTTATTTAACATATATTATCCTGTTTTATATATTTAAGATGTATATGTATATATATTTGTATATAAATGTGTATGTGTGTGCATTACCTATTATATGCATGCCAGGGGCAGTATTAGATAAAGGTGCATCTATTCATTCGCAAAATATTTATTGAGCAACTACTATTTGCCATGCATTATGTTGTGCTGACAATACAGTGGTTGGCAAAAAAGATGTGATCCCTGTCCTCAGTGTGTTTAGGGCCAAATAGAGCAGAGGGACATTAATCACATAATCACACTAATAATAATGTATGCACAATTTTTTAAAATTAATTAATTAATTTATTTTTGGCTGCATTGGGTCTTCGTTGCTGCGTGCGGGCTTGCTCTAGTTGCAGTGAGCGGAGGCTACTCTTTGTTGCAGTGCGTGGGCTTCTCATTGTGGTGGTTTCTCTTGTCGCAGAGCATGGGCTCTAGGTGCGTGGGCTTCAGTAGTTGTGGCACATGGGCTCAGTAGTTGTGGCTTGCGGGCTCTAGAGCTGAGGCTCAGTAGTTTTGGCACATGGGCTTAGTTGCTCCGTGGCATGTGGGATCTTCCCAGACCAGGGCTCGAACCCGCATCCCCTGCACTGGCAGGCAGATTCTTAACCACTGTGCCACTAGGGAAGTCCCTGTATGCACAATTATAATCTAGACTACACTTTATTAGGAATGACAATTCAAGTATGTGTGTATATACATAAGAATCTAACTGCTCTTAAAAGTTCAAAAAGGGTTTCCCCAAGGATACACTGTTTCAGCTGAGATCTGAAGAATAAGTATCTTGAACATGTGTGTGTTTTAAGGAGGGAGTGGCAGGGGCAAGTGGGCAGGTGAGAGGAGTGTTCCAGATAGCAGGGACAGCATGTGCAAATGCCCTCTGGTCAGGGAAGAGAGAAAAGAAATAGTGTGGTATCAAATATGACTGGGGAAGTAGAGAAGTAGGTAGATAAGAAGGATGACTACTCTGAAGATTTGTTTATGATGCAATGTATTTTCAGCAACATCATGACACAGGAACTCTCCATCTGCATCTGGCTATTGCAAAGGGAAGTCCTCCTCCAATGCTGGGGGAAAGAAAAGTTAGTATAGATCCAGGGAAACCTCTGTGTATGGTCCTTACCGGGGGTGAGGCTGGGTAGTTGGCCATAGGCTGACTCAATTCCCCTGCAACCTCTGGGAATACAAGCAATGTCTTTCATGGGTGGCCCTATTCCGTGCCACTTTTCATTCTCGTCCATGTGGCCCCTTCACATCCAGTCCCATAAACAGAACCCCAACATCATCACTCCTCTTATCTCTACCGTCTTTGTCTTTCCTTTTCTTCTACTATCTGGGAGAATTTTTTCTAACCAAGTGCTCCCCCAATGCTAGAAAGAAATGCTAGGTGTCTTTCTTATGTTAAAAAGACACCTCTTTTTTCCTCTAGTTTCTGCCTGATCACACTTCTCTCCAGATGCACTAGGCTCAACGCCGCATGGAGGAGAGAAGAGCCTGAAAAAGAATTAGAAAGAAACAAACAAATATTACGAGGTATCTCAAAATATCATCCCTCCATATCTCCTGGAAAAACTGCACCCCTGCAAAATAATACAGAATTCTCTAGATGTTCAGTTTTCACAGAAGGTAGGAAAGTGTCTTGAATCGGTTTCTCCAAGACAATGATTTCCTCTCTCAAAGCAACTTAAGACAGCGTGAGCCATATTTCCCCCAAGTTCTCCAAAAATCAAGTGAGTGAACGTAAATCGCCCCCTTTGAGGATAAGTGCTTATTTCCTCAGACGTATTCCTGGGGTAGAGAACCCTCTCCCAAAGTTGGTTTTCCTCATTCTTTTGGTTTTAGTTATCTCTGCCTTGTCTTGCAGATCAGCGGCTCTACAGTGGGATTTGAGATCTGGCACATGGCACCTCTTTACAGGTCATACCCCCATCTCCCACTTTACTTGGTTTACTAATTCCTTGGTGCATGAGAGTCAAAGATTCCTGTATTCTTCCTGGAAAGCTGTTAATATCCTAGTTCAACTCTCTCAATGAGCATAGTTCTCCTTCTAAATCTTCCTATACAGGAAAATCCACCCCCACTGTAATGAAGTTCCTTTACTTGATCAGATCTATTTTTCTCCTGCACTTTGACTCTCCATTAGAATTTAAAAAGGGGGTGGGATTCCCACCGCAGCTCTTTTTATCTAATCCAGAAGTCCTCAGTGTAGAGCAATACTCTGTCCTCTCCTTGCAGAACCCGACACTTTACTTTGACATCATAGCGTTGCCTGTTGTGGTCTGCATTGCACTAAGCTATGTTAGAGCTTAGAAAGTTCAGTTTCCATAACACATTTTTAAAGCAAACTGAACACTGAAAAAGATGCTCACACATCACTCTTCTGTCACCCACCTTGAAGCAGGGATCAAAAGCAAACCAGGATCTTCCTGAGTGGTAAAATATAAGAAGGAAATCTAGTGGTATCATTCCTGGGGTCCTTGTGAACATATGGTAGGAGAGCCAGGTGCCAAGGGGGAAGTGTCTACATGTCTAGTAGAATTTGCTTTTAACAATTAATTTATTCCATCATTGAAAGCTTCTAACTCTTTGGTTCCAAGGATTAGAGATGTGTAACTCCAGGGGTTCGTTGCAATGAATACATTTCAGACAAGGTAAAGACTCTGAGAACAAGATCTTCAGCTGGATGTGGAGGCGTAAATCTTGCATTTGCTGTTGATTGAGAGCTTCTGCCATTTGGGGCCAAAAATCTTGACCTAAATTTATCCTAAAGCTCTCTTCCTGGACAGGGTACCCAAACCAGGAAGTGGTATTTACAGAACAGCATAGCTTTCTACTTTTCTTGTCCTAAACCCTGAGCTTCTTAAAATGGGATTTCACTAGTGACTTCTGGACTGCTCCAGTCTTCAGCCAAAATTTTAGGATCTTGGTGACTAAACTGGCCCTTCTGCCCTTTCCCTTTATCATCTCCATTAGTTCACAGCTTATTTTGACACCTTCCTTTCTTATATCCCTAACTTAGGAGAACAGATTTGGCTAGTTGTCCTCTGAATATCCATTCTGTACTCATTTCTTAGTAATAGAACCCCAAACTAATTCAAGTCACTAATGTGTCCAGCTGAAAGACTACATTTCCCAGCATACCTGTCAGCCAGATAGACAAGTGGCTACATTCTGGCCGATAGTATTAAGTAGAAATTTTTGGTAAGGATTTTCAGGGAAGCTTCTTTTTAAAAAATGGCATGCAACTAAGAAAAATCTGATTTTCTCTTCCACTTTCTTTCTTTCCATTTTGGAATGTAGTTGTGGTGCCTGGGCATTCAGTAGCCTTTTTGAACTAGCAGGTGACCTTGAGGACAGAAGCCTCATGCAGAAGATGGTAAACGGAAAGATAGCAGAAGACTCCATGGAGATAATTTTGCTCTGGATTTTTTACATAAAGAAGAATTAAATTTCTTTATTCATAGAGAGCTACTGTTTGTAGTCTCTGTTTCAAGCTACCACCACAATTCTTAACTTATGCAGTGAGAGAGTGGAACATGATCTAATGCAGGGTATGAGGGGAGGCACCTCAAGCTTTTGCTTACAAAACTAGATAGAGCCACTTTTCACTCTCAGAAATATATACTGTCCCTTTGGAATCCTAGATTTTCCTGACCTCCTCCCTGGGAATAATTTCACTATCCTGAATGTGGTGTTTGCAGGAAGGTGCACCTGAATTTCTATATTAAATACTAGAATTACAGGCTGCTACTATGACTGTCTATCATTGCCATTTGGAAAATTAACCATTGGTATGTATGCATGCATATGAATTGTTGTGCCATAATTCAAAAGCTACCCCCACGTCCTTTTCTGTGTTGGAAAGTTTTTAGGCCAGAAATATTAACCTGAGAAGAGGATAGTATGTCTGATGTTAAGAAAAATCCCAGATGATGAACGCTATTGGCATGCCCATGCGTTGCCTCTGGAGTGAAAGCATCTGAAGAGAATAGTAGGATTAATACAGGGGCTTTAGGGAAGGTGATAGAGAAGGAGGAATGAGCTCCATCTGCACTTCACCTTTTTTCCTTCCGTGAACCGAATACCCCAGCTCGACTCTGATAACTGAGAAATCTGAAACCTCCTATTGGAGGCACAACTGCCACCCCCCAAAAGCATTTTGTTCCCTTTGATTCATGGATCCAAGCACACTGTTGGTCACTGATGTTTTTTTCAGATATGGTGATTTCTCCTTCTTGGGACATTATATGTCCAGTTTTTCACAGAGCTTTGCCAGAATTGTCAGTCACCAAGCAAAAAGCCTTCAATTTCAAGGCAGCTGGCACCTTGAGATGTTGTTGTTTGTGTCCTTTCAGAGTTCTGCCAAGACTAATTATGTCGCTAAATAGACAAACACTACAAAGTAATTCATATTCCCCAGTAATCTTTTCTGTTAATTAATGAACATGACAGTGGTCAAAGAAATCATTATGAGCATCCTTTTAAGATTGAGAGAATCCTATAGGGTATATATGTAAACAATTTGTTTGCTTTTGTTTTGCCCTCATCAGTCATGCATATTTGATAATACCCAGTTCTCAGGATCAGCCTGATAAACAGTTGTTCTCAAAGACACTGTCCAAGACCACTTAGCCTCAGGGTACAGTTACTGGTCAATGTCAGTGAAATTCTTCAGTGTAGGAAGGTCTCAATATATCTGTATTTTGTCATCTTTCTTATAAACCACCATGATGGTAGAGGCCTGAATGGAGAAACCAGGCACTGAATTACTGTCCTCTGATTAGGATCTCACAAGTCCTTGATTCCAAGCAATGCAGTCTTTCTGAGATCTAGCTTGGAACTGACAAACCGTTCTTCTTCTGCATTCTATTGGACAAAGCAAGTCACAAAGCTAATGCAGATTCAACGGATAGGGAAATAGACTTGTTGGGAAGAGGTCCAAAGTTACACTGCAAATAATATGAAAGAGGGAGGCATGAACAACTGGGGCCGTGCCTGCAATCGATCTACAACAGTGAGACAGCACCCGGTGCCAAGAGAGTGGAGAGAAAGTGCATCTATTTCAGGAAAAGAAGTCAGGAGACATTTCCCAGAGGATGCAATTTCCAGGATTCATCTGGAATGAGAGTTGTCATTGAAAAAGTGAAGATAAAATCAGGGGAGAGTATGGCACTTCAAGGCAGAAGGAGTAGCCTAAGCAAGCATGAAATCAGGACACAACAACTTTTTTTTTAACATCTTTATTGGAGTATAATTGTGTTACAATGGTGTGTTAGTTTCTGCTGTATAAAATAGTGAATCAGCTATATATATACATTTATCCCCGTATCTCCTCCCTCTTGCGTCTCCCTCCCACCCTGCCTATCCCACCCCTCTAGGTGGTCACAAAGCACTGAGCTGATCTCCCTGTGCTATGCGGCTGCTTCCCACTAGCTATCTATTTTACATTTGGTAGTGTATATATGTCCATGCAACTCTCTCACTTCATCCCAGCTTACCCTTCCCCCTCCCCGTGTCCTCAACTCCATTCTCTACGTCTGCATCTTTATACCTGTCCTACCCCTAGGTTCTTCAGAACCATTCTTTTTTAGATTCCATATGTATATGTTAGCATACAGCATTTGTTTTTCACTTTCTGACTTACGTCACTCTGTATGACAGTCTCTAGGTCCATACATCTCACTACAAATAACTCAATTTCGTTTCTTTTCATGGCTGAGTAATATTCCATTGTATATATGTGCCACATCTTCTTTATCCATTCATTCATTCTCAGGGTATATGCCCAGTAGTGGGATTGCTGGGGCATATGGTAGTTCTATTTTTAGTTTTTTAAGGAACCTACATACTGTTCTCCATAGTGGCTGTATCAATTTACATCCCCACCAACAGTGCAAGAGGGTTCCCTTTTCTCCACTCCCTCTCCAGCATTTATTGTTTGTAGATTTTTTGATGATTGCCGTTCTGACTGGTGTGAGGTGATACCTCATTGTAGTTTTGATTTGCATTTCTCTAATGATTAGTGATGTTGAGCATCCTTTCATGTGTTTGTTGGCAATCTGTATATCTTCTTTGGAGAAATGTCTATTTAGATCTTCTGCCCATTTTTGGATTGGGTTGTTTGTTTTTCTGATATTTAGCTGCATGAGCTGCTTGTACATTTTGGAGATTAATCCTTTGTCAGTTGCTTCATTTGCAAATATTTTCTCCCATTCTGAGGGTTGTCTTTTTGTCTTGTTTATGGTTTCCTTTGCTGTGCAAGAGCTTTTAAGTTTCATTAGATCCCATTTGTTTATTTTTGTATTTATTACCATTTCTTTAGGAGGTGGGTGAAAAAGGATCTTGCTATGATTTATGTCATACAGTGTTCTGCCTATGTATTCCTCTAAGAGTTTTATAGTGTCTGGCCTTGCATTTAGGTCTTTAATCCATTTTGGTTTATTTTTTTGTATAGTGTTAGGGAGTGTTCTAATTTCATTCTTTCACATGTAGCTGTCCAGTTTTCCCAGCACTACTTATTGAAGAGGCTGTCTTTTCTCCATTGTATATTCTTGCCTCCTGTGTCAAAGATAAGGTGACCATATGTGTGTGGGTTTATCTCTGGGCTTTCTATCCTGTTCCATTGATCTATATTTCTGTTTTTGTGCCGGTACTGTACTGTCTTGACTACTGTAGGTTTGTAGTATAGTCTGAAGTCAGGGAGCCTGATTCCTCCAGCTCCTTTTTTTTCTTTCTTAAGATTGCTCTGGCTATTCGGGGTCTTTTGTGTTTCCATACAAATTGTGAAATTTTTTGTTCTAGTTCTGTGAAAAATGCCAGTGGTAGTTTGATAGGGATTGCATTGAATCTGTAGATTGCTTTGTGTAGTATAGTCATTTCCACAATATTGATTCTTCAAATCCAAGAACTTGGTATATCTCTCCATCTGTTTGTATCATCTTTAATTTCTTTCATCAGTGTCTTATAGTTTTCTGCATACAGGTCTTTTGTCTCCTTAGGTAGGTTTATTCCTAGGTATTTTATTCTTTTTGTTGCAATGGTAAATGGGAGTATTTCCTTAATTTCTCTTTCAGATTTTTCATCATTAGTGTATAAGAATGCAAGAGATTTCTGTGCATTAAATTTGTATCCTGCTACTTTACCAAATTCATTGATTTGCTCTAGTAGTTTTCTGGTAGCATCTTCAGGATTCTCTATGTATAATGTCATGTCATCTGCAAACAGTGACAGCTTTACTTCTTCTTTTCCAATTTGGTTTCCTTTTATTTCTTTTTCTTCTCTGATTGCTGTGGCTAGGACTTCCAAAACTATGTTGAATCATAGTGGTGAGAGTGGGCAACCTTGTCTTGTTCCTGATGGTAGTGGAAATGGTTTCAGTTTTTCACCACTGAGAACAATGTTGGCTGTGGGTTTGTCATATATGGCCTTTATTGTGTTGAGGAAAGTTCCCTCTATGCCTACTTTCTGGAGGGGTTTTATCATAAATGGGTGTTGAATTTTGTCAAAAGCTTTTTCTGCATCTATTGAGATGATCATATGATTTTTCTCCTTCAATTTTTTAATATGGTTTATCACATTGATTGATTTGCATATATTGAAGAATCCTTGCATTCCTGAATAAACCACACTTGATCATGGTATATGATCCTTTTAATGTGCTGTGGGATTGTGTTTGCTAGTATTTTGTTGAGGATTTTTGCATCTATGTTCATCAGTGATATTGGCCTGTAGTGTTCTTTCTTTGTGACATCTTTGTCTGGTTTTGGTATCAGGGTGATGGTGGCCTCGTAGAATGAGTTTGGGATTGTTCTTCCCTCTGCTATATTTTGGAAGAGTTTGAGAAGGATAGGTGTTAGCTCTTCTCTAAATGTTTGATGGAATTCACCTGTGAAGCCATCTGGTCCTGGACTTCTGTTTGTTGGAAGATTTTTAATCACAGTTTCAATGTCAGTGCTTGTGACTGGTCTGTTTATATTTTCTATTTCTTCCTTGTTCAGTCTCGGAAGGTTGTGCTTTTCTAAGAATTTTTCCACTTCTCCAAGTTGTCCATTTTAGTGGCATATAGTTGCTTGCAGTGATCTCTCATGATCTTTTGTATTTCTGCAGTGTCAGTTGTTACTTCTTCTTTTTCATTTCCAATTCTATTGACTTGAGTCTTCTCTCTTTTTTTCTTGATGAGTCTGGATAATGGTTTATCAATTTTCTTTATCTTCTCAAAGACCAGCTTTTGGTTTTATTGATCTTTGCTATCGTTTCCTTCATTTCTTTTTCATTTATTTCTGGTCTGATTTTATGATTTCTTTCCTTCTGCTAACTTTGGGTTTTTTTGTTCTTCTTTCTCTAATTGCTTTAGGTGTAAGGTTAGGTTGATTATTTGAGATGTTTCTTGTTTCTTGAGGTACGATTGTATTGCTATAAACTTCCCTCTTTGAACTGCTTTTTCTGCATATGATAGGTTTTGGGTCATCGTGTTTTCATTGTCATTTGTTTCTAGGTATTTTTTGATTTCCTCTTTGATTTCTTCAGTGATCTCTTGGTTATTAAGTAGTGTATTGTTTAGCCTCCATGTGTTTATATTTTTTACAGATTTTTTCCTGTAATTGATATCTAGTCTCATAGCATTGTGGTCAGAAAACGTACCTGATTCGATTTCACTTTTCTTGAATTTACCAAGGCTTGATTTGTGACCCATGATATGATCTATCCT
Source organism: Eschrichtius robustus (assembly GCF_028021215.1). NCBI lineage: Eukaryota > Metazoa > Chordata > Mammalia > Artiodactyla > Eschrichtiidae > Eschrichtius > Eschrichtius robustus. The sequence continues at coordinate 77,514,659 of NC_090836.1, read as the reverse complement.
GGAGAATGTTCCATGAGCACTTGAGAAGAAAGTGTATTCTGTTTTTGGGTGGAATGTCCTATAAATATCAACTAAGTCCATCTTGTTTAATGCATCTTTTAAAGCTTGTGTTTCCTTATTTATTTTCATTTTGCTTGATCTGTCCATTGGTGAAAGTGGGGTGTTAACGTCCCCTACTATGATTATGTTACTGTTGATTTCCCCTTTTATGGCTGTTAGCATTTGTCTTATGTATTGAGTTGGTCCTATGTTGGGTGCATAAATATTTACAATTGTTATGTCTTCTCGGATTGCTTCCTTGATCATTATCTAGTGTCCTTCTTTTTCTCTTGTAATAGTCTTTATTTTAAAGTCTACTTTGTCTGATATGAGAAGTGCTACTCCAGCTTTCTTTTGATTTCCATATACATGGAATATCTTTTTCCATCCCTTCACTTTCAGTCTGTATGTGTTCCTAGGTTTGAAGTGGGTCTCTTGTAGACAGCATATATATGGGTCTTGTTTTTGTATCCATTCACCCAGTCTATGTCTTTTGGTTGGAGCATTTAATCCATTTACATTTAAGTTAGTTATTGATATGTATGTTCCTATTACCATTTTCTTAATTGTTTTGGGTTTCTTATTGTAGATCTTTTCCTTCTCTTGTGTTTCTTGCCTAGAGAAGTTCCTTTAGCATTTGCTGTAAAGCTGGTTTGGTGGTGCTGAATTCTCTTAGCTTTTGCTTGTCTGTAAAGGTTTTAATTTCTCCATCAAATCTAAATGAGATCCTTGCTGGGTCGAGTAATCTTGGTTGTAGGTTTTTCCCTTTCATCACTTTAAATATGTCCTGCCACTCCCTTCTGGCTTGCAGAGTTTCTGCTGAAAGATCAGCTGTTAACCTTATCGGGATTCCCTTGTATGTTATTTGTTGTTTTTCCCTTGCTGCTTTTATATTTTTTCTTTGTATTTAATTTTTGATAGTTTTATTAATATGTGTCTTGGCGTGTTTCTCCTTGGATTTATCCTGTATGGGACTCTCTGTGCTTCCTGGACTTGATTGACTGTTTCCTTTCCCATATTATGGAAGTTTTCAACTATAATCTCTTTAAATATTTTCTCAGTCCCTTTCGTTTTCTCTTCTTCTTTTGGGACCCCTATAGTTCGAATGTTGGTGCATTTAATGTCCCAGAGGTCTCTGAGACTGTCCTCAATTCTTTTCATTCTTGTTTCTTTATTCTGCTCTGTGGTAGTTATTTCCACTATTTTATCTTCCAAGTCACTTGTCCGTTCTTTCTGCCTCAGTTATTCTGTTATTGATTCCTTCTAGAGAATTTTAAATTTCATTTATTGTGTTGTTCATCGTTGTTTGTTTTCTCTTTAGTTCTTCTAGCTTTAAATGTATTAAATATTTCTTGTATTTTCTCCATTCTATTTCCAAGATTTTGGATCATCTTTACTATCATTACTCTGGATTCTTTTTCTGGTAGACTGCCTATTTCCTCTTCATTTGTTTGGTCTGGTGGGTTTTCACCTTGCTCCTTCATCTTCTGTGTATTTCTCTATCTTCTCACTTTGCTTAACTTTTTGTGTTTGGGGTCTTCTTTTCTCAGGCTGCAGGTTCGTATTTCCGTTGTTTTTGGTGTCTGCCCCCAGTGGGTAAGATTGTTTCAGTGAGCTGTGAAGACTTCCTGGTGGAGGGAACAGTGCCTGTGTTCTAGTGGATGAGGCTGGGTCTTGTCTTTCTGGTGGGCAGGATCACGTCTGTTGGTGTGTTTTGGGATGTCTGTGAACTTGTTATGATTTTAGGCAGCCTCTCTGCTAATGGGTGGGGTTGTGTTACTGTCTTGCTAGTTTTTTGGCATAGGGTGTCCAGTACTTTAGCTTGCTGGCTGTTGAGTGGAGCTGGTTCTTAGCATTGAGATGGAGATCTCTGGGAGAGCTCTCGCCGATTGACATTATGTGGGGCCAGGAGGTCTCTGGTGGTCCAATGTCCTGAACTGGACTCTCCCACCTCAGAGGCTCAGGCCTGACACCCGGCTAGAGCACCAAGACCCTGTCAGCCACACGGCTCAGAAGAAAAGGTAGAAAAAGAAAGAAAGAAAGAAAAAATAAAATAAAATACATAAAGTTACTAAAATTAAAAAAATATTATTAAAAATAAAAAAATTTTTAAGTAATAAAAAAAAAGAAAGAAAGAAGAGAGCAACAAAAGTAAAAAACAAATCCACCAATGATAACAAGCACTAAACACTATAGTAAAAAAAAAAAAAAAAGGACAGACAGAACCCTAGGCCAAATGGTAAAAGGAAAGCTATACAGACAAAATCAAACAAAGAAGCATACACATACACACTCACAAAAAGAGAAAAAGGAAGAAAAATATATATTAAAAAAATAGGAAGAGAGCAACCAAATCAATAAACAAATCTACCAGTGGTAATAAGCTCTAAATTCTAAACTAAGGTAAACATAAAAGCAGAAACGAATTAGATGGAGAAAGCAAACCCCAAGTCTACAGTTGATCCCAAAGTCCACCGCCTCAATTTTGGGATGATTCATTGTCTATTCATGTATTCCACAGATGCTGGGTACATCAAGTTGATTGTGGAGGTTTAATCCACTACTCCTGAGGCTGCTGGGAAAAATTTCCTTTTCTCTTCTTTGTGCACACAGCTCCTGGGGTTCAGCTTTGGGTTTGGCCCTGCCTCTGCGTGTAGGTTGCCTGAGGGCGTCTGTTCTTCGCCCAGACAGGACGGGTGTTAAAGGAGCGGCTGATAGGGGGCTCTGGCTCACTCACGCCAGGGGGAGGGAGAGGTATGGGATGCGGGTTGAGCCTGTGGTGGCAGAGGATGGTGTGACATCGCACCAGCCTGAGGCATGCCGTGTGTTCTCCCAGAGAGGTTGGCCCTGAATCATGGGACCCTGACAATGGCAGGCTGCACAGGCTCCCAGGAGGGGAGGTGTGGATAATGACCTGTGCTTGCACACAAGCTTCTTGGTGGCTGCAGCAACAGCATTAGTGTTTCATGCCCGTCTATGGTGTCCACACTGACAGCCGTGGCTCATGCCCGTCTCTGGAGCTCATTTAGGCAGTGCTCTGTATCCCCTCTCCTTGCGCACCCCAAAACAATGGTCTCTTGCCTCTTAGGCAGATCCAGACTTTTTCCCGGACTCCCTCCATGCTAGCTGTGGCGCACTAGCCCCCTTCAGGCTGTGTTCACGCAGCCAACCCCAGTCCTCTCCCTGGGATCTGACCTCCGAAGCCCGAGCCTCAGCTCCCAGCCCCCACCCACCCCGGCGGGTGAGCAGACAAGCCTCTCAGGCTGGTGAGTGCTGGTCGGCACCGATCCTCTGTGTGGGAATCTCTCCGATTTGCCCTCTGCACCCCTATTGCTGCACTCTCCTCCGTGGCTCCGAAGCTTCCCCCCACCCCGCCACACCCCGTCTCTGTCAGTGAAGGGGCTTCCTAGTGTGTGGAAACTTGTCCTCCTTCACACCTCCCTCCCCGAGGTGCACGTCCCATCCCTATTCTTTTGTCTCTGTTTTTTCTTTTTTCTTTTGCCCTACCCAGGTACATGGGGAGTTTCTTGCCTTTTGGGAAGTCTGAGTTCTTCTGCCAGTGTTCAGTAGGTGTTCTGTAGGAGTTGTTCCACATGTAGATGTATTTCTGATGTATTTGTTGGGAGGAAGGTGATCTCCACGTCTTACTCCTCCACCATCTCGAAGGTCACAAGACCTTTTTGAAAATGATACTATATATGTTGGACAAGTGAAAGAGAGAGGCTCAAAACAAGTTTTTAAAACACAGTCAGTTTTTTTGTGCAATTTGGAAATGTCTTATTCCCTTAATCAAAGGAAATTGCTTTCTTTCTGTTTTGATTGTTTTGTCACCCTTGTTGTTTGCTTGATAAAAATCATGTTTTTTTCTGTTCTCCTTGACATGCAGAAGCATAGGAAAACACACCTTGGGAGAACGTAATTGTAGACTTTCACTGTATGTGGAAATGTCTTTTTGACAGAGTTGTCCTTACTGATATGTTTTGAAGGACTAATGAACACTTCTTACCCCGAGATGTCCCAGAAGGGAGCCATTTGGAATAAATGATGTGTGGATAGATGACCGTCAATCAATCTGTCTAAAAAGCAATCCACTGAATGTCAGAGGATGGTGAGGAAGACTAGAAGGGATTTGAAATGAGAACGTATGACTCCTAGGCCATTAAGATTTTTTTCAAATACTCAGTATGATGAGAGGCAGGGAGAAAAAAACTCCAACTGCTGTGAACACATAGAACTGAAAGGCAGAGATGTAATATAGAAATCAGTGGAATGATTAGTCTAGATGAGCTTTCATGAAATCATTCAATTCTCATCATTTTCTCTTGGCTCTTTAGAATATATACTATTCCACAATTAAAAACAATCTTAAGTTTTCATAACTACAAACAAAATATCAAATTTTGCTATGTTATGAAATATTGGCTCCAAAGTGGATTAATTTGTCATTTGTTTGGAATGCCAGCCATGAGTTATGAAGACATATGTACCAGAACTGGAATATTTTCATAACTATAGGATGATATTGTTTTAAATTGTTTATCTTTCAGTGTTGTCACATTCCATATCTAGAATTTCCCCCTCTCACCTATCCCCATTTATTTCTCTGGTATACCACTAGTATTTCTCTGAAATTTAATTCAAGTTTATTTTTTCCTATATTAAAGTGTTTTCTGTCTCTGCAACCCCTTTCCACTCCAACTTGGTGGAACTGAAAGCTCTCCTTTTATGAGCAAGCACTGAAGTTGGTACCAGTCTCTACTCCAATACATTATCACAACACATTGCATGTATTGATGTCTGTCTTCACTATTAGACTGTGATTTCCTCTAGGGTAAAGTCTGTGTTTTCTTGGTCTTTATGTCCTCTCATCCTATGATGATGACGTAGTAGCCACCCAATACATACTCATGGAAGTAAGCGATGAATACATGAGTGAGTGGCTTTCAACTGCAAGTGCAGCTTTGAATGGGATGCATCTGTTTCCATACAAAAAATTGAAAAAATAAAAATATATTAACTTAGATTTCTTTTAAATAATGCATTATTTATAAAGCCCTTATATATACCCTATCATTCAGCTGATACTTAGAACAACCACATCATCCCCATTTTAAAAGTAAGAACACTCATGTTCACAGGAGGTTATGTAGCTGCGTGAAAGAAAACGCAAACATTCGGTCACAGCCCCACACCCCATATTCCACACTGTTGAGGGAAATAGCAACTAAATGGGATGGCAGTTCTGCAGACAACTCTTTGTAACATAAAGTTTGGGTCATTTCTTTTTTTATTATTCATTTTTCTTATGTAGAAATAAGGGAAGTAGACAAGAGTTCCCTTTAACTCTACCTTACTTAACGAAAACTACTTATTAAAAACTCTGCATCTGGGCACCACATTATCTGAGCACTAGATGGCGATGCAGCTCAGCTCTGTGCTGCAATCCTAGCATCTGAGGAAAGCTGCGCCCAAGGCAATTTCCCACAGTCAGAAGTTTTTGAAAGATAGGTATAGTATTATAGTTAAGAATTCACCACATCCTTTTCCAAATGTGACTTCCTGGATTTCCCTTGTGGAGAAAGTGTTTTAGGTTGCCAGCCATCCATAAGCTTAAGGAAGAGGAACAGTCAATTTGAGGCCAGTGCTGGAACACAGATCAAGAAAGGGGCTCATGTAAGTCACTGAAAGCAAAGTATGATAGCCATGCCAGGACAACATTACCAACTGTAAAATGCAAAATTAAAGACTGTGGGTCCTCATCAGGCTCTAAACTTCATTACTGCAGACACTGGGTTTGTTCATTGTTGAATTCCCAGTAAATAGGTACAGAGAGAATAAATGTACTAAACATCAACTCGGAGTAAATCCATGTGCGAGAGGCTGGGGAAGAAGTAGTCACTCTTCGGTAAGGGTTCACAATCAGAATCATATATTTAATAAGCACTTACTGCACACGTTCTATGTGCCAGGTCTCAGGGAAATAGTGGTAAAACGGCTACTATTGTTTATTGATTGCCAGGGACTCTGCTCAGCCCTCTAATACTTAACTCCTTAAATCCTTATGACAACACTGCATATTAAGGGTTTTTATCCCCCTTTTACAGAGAATGAAAGGGAAGCTCAGAGAGATTAAGGAAATTTGCTAAGGTCCGACTCCAGTTTTTACAATAATAGGAAGACTACGAGCATACCAATGAATGAGAGGCACATGCCAACAAATCTAACAGATGTTACGCCAGAGAGTAGCTAGATGTGCACTTTCAGATCACAATCCTTATTCTTTGCCTTGGTTCTTGAAATTCACTTCCTTTGGTTCAGAACAGGGAAGAGGTAGGATTTCTGATTTGTCTCACAATAGCCGTTGTCCACCAATTTCCTCATACCTGTATGGTCTTAGGCTGGCTCATTTGGTGATCCCAAATCCAGAAAATTTTATTGCCTCAGTTGCAAAGCTTGATACTGTGCCTGTACCCTGGGAAATATTATTTCATTGGCAAGACTTATCCAACCTATGCAGAGGCTAGAGAAAGGCCAAAGAGACAAGTTCTCAAGGTGATATAATAAGATTCTCTCATCACAGGCTTGATTTGGATCAGTATTAAAACAGTAATTTTTAAAAGTTTATAATCCTTTTACCAAGTTGCATAGATTACTTATAAATTTGGCCTCAATTTGAATGATTTGTTTTGTTGATATATATCATCACATATATGGAAATATATATATATATTTCCTATATTCTTAGACCAAAGGAAACATTTCTGGAAACAAGGAAGAAAACAAGGAGAGGTCCTTTTGCCCCTGGCTTGTAATCTAATATTGACAGAGTCCCATAACATGAAACATTAAAGAACTGAAAATGCATTTTTTTTAACATCTTTATTGAAGTATAATTGCTTTACAATGGTGTGTTAGTTTCTGCTTTAAAACAAAGTGAATCAGTTATACATATACATATGTTCCCATATCTCTTCCCTCTTGCATCTCCCTCCCTCCCACCCTCCCTATCCCACCCCTCTAGGTGGTCACAAAGCACCTAGCTGATCTCCCTGTGCTATGCGGCTCCTTCCCACTAGCTATCTATTTTACATTTGGTAGTGTATATATGTCCATGACACTCTCTCACCCTGTCACATCTCACCGCTCCCCCTCCCCATATCCTCAAGTCCATTCTTTAGTAGGTCTGAGTCTTTATTCCCATCTTGCCACTAGGTTCTTCATGTCCTTTATTTTTTTTTTCCTTAGATTCCATATATATGTGTTAGCATACTGTATTTGTTTTTCTCTTTCTGACTTACTTCACTCTGTATGACAGACTCTAACTCCATCCACCTCATTACAAATACCTCCATTTTATTTCTTTTTTTGGCTAAGTAATATTCCATTGTATATATGTGCCACATCTTCTGATGATGGACACTTTGGTTGCTTCCATGTCCTGGCTATTGTAAATAGAGCTGCAATGAACATTTTGGTACATGACTCTTTTTGAATTATGGTTTTCTCAGGGTATATGCCCAGGAGTGGGATTGCTGGGTTGTATGGTAGTTCTATTTTTAGTTTTTGAAGGAACCTCCATACTGCTCTCCATAGTGGCTGTATCAATTTACATTCCCACCAACAGTGCAAGAGTGTTCCCTTTTCTCCACACCCTCTCCAGCATTTATTGTTTCTAGATTTTTTGATGATGGCCATTCTGACCGGTGTGAGATGATACCTCATTGTAGTTTTGATTTGCATTTCTCTAATGATTAAGGATGTTGAGCGTTCTTTCATGTGTCTGTTGGCCATCTGTATATCTTCTTTGGAGAAATGTCTGTTTAGGTCTTCTGCCCATTTTTGGATTGGGTAGTTTGTTTTTTTGTTATTGAGCTGCATGAGCTGCTTGTAAATCTTGGAGATTAATCCTTTGTCAGTTGCTTCATTTGCAAATATTTTCTCCCATTCTGAGGGTTGTCTTTTGGTCTTGTTTATGGTTTCCTTTGCTGTGCAAAAGCTTTTAAGTTTCATTAGGTCCCATTTGTTTATTTGTGTTTTTATTTCCATTTCTCTAGGAGCTGGGTCAAAAAGGATCTTGCTGTGATTTATGTCATAGAGTGTTCTGCCTATGTTTTCATCTAAGAGTTTGATGGTGTCTGGCTTAACATTTAGGTCTTTAATCCATTTTGAGTTTATTTTTGTGTATGGTGTCAGGGAGTGTTCTAGTTTCATACTTTTACATGTACCTGTCCAATTTTCCCAGCACCACTTATTGAAGAGGCTGTCTTTTCTCCACTGTATATGCTTGCCTCCTTTATCAAAGATAAGGTGACCATATGTGCGTGGGTTTATCTCTGGGCTTTCTATCCTGTTCCATTGATCTATGTTTCTATTTTTGTGCCAGTACCAAACTGTCTTGATTACTGTAGCTTTGTAATATAGTCTGAAGTCAGGGAGCCTGATTTCTCCAGCTCCATTTTTCGTTCGCAAGATTGCTTTGGCTATTCGGGGTCTTTTGTGTCTCCATACAAATTGTGAAATTTTTTGTTCTAGTTCTGTGAAAAATGCCAGCAGTAGTTTGATAGGGATTGCATTGAATCTGTAGATTGCTTTGGGTAGTAGAGTCATTTTCACAATGTTGATTCTTCCAATCCAAGAACATGGTATATCTCTCCATCTATTTGTATCATCTTTAATTTCTTTCATCAGTGTCCTATAATTTTCTGCATACAGGTCTTTTGTCTCCTTAGGTAGGTTTATTGCTAGATATTTTATTCTTTTTGTTGCAATGGTAAACGGGAGTGTTTTCTTAATTTCACTTTCAGATTTTTCATCATTAGTATATAGGAATGCAAGAGATTTCTGTGCATTAATTTTGTATCCTGCTACTTTTACCAAATTCATTGATTAGCTCTAGTAGTTTTCTAGTGGCAGTTTTAGGATTCTCTATGTATAGTATCATCTCATCTGCAAACAGTGACAGCTTTACTTCTTCTTTTCCGATTTGGATTCCTTTTATTTCTTTTTCTTCTCTGATTGCTGTGGCTAACACTTCCAAAACTATGTTGAATAATAGTGGTGAGAGTGGGCAACCTTGTCTTGTTCCTGATCTTAGTGGAAATGGTTTCAGTTTTTCACCATTGAGGACAATGTTGGCTGTGGGTTTGTCATATATGGCCTTTATTATGTTGAGGAAAGTTCCCTCTATGCCTACTTTCTGCAGGGCTTTTATCATAAATGGGTGTTGAATTTTGTCAAAAGCTTTCTCTGCATCTATTGAGATGATCATATGGTTTTTCTCCTTCAATTTGTTAATATGGTGTATCACATTGATTGATTTGCGTATATTGAAGAATCCTTGCATTCCTGGGATAAACCCCACTTGATCATGGTGTATGATCCTTTTAATGTGCTGTTGGATTCTGTTTGCTAGTATTTTGTTGAGGATTTTTGCATCTATGTTCATCAGTGATATTGGCCTGTAGTTTTCTTTCTTTGTGACATCTTTGTCTGGTTTTGGTATCAGGGTGATAGTGGCCTCGTAGAATGAGTTGGGGAGTGTTCCTCCCTCTGCAATATTTTGGAAGAGTTTGAGAAGGATAGGTGTTAGCTCGTCTCTAAATGTTTGATAGAATTCGCCAGTGAAGCCATCTGGTCCTGGGCTTTTGTTTGTTGGGAGATTTTTAATCACAGTTTCAATTTCAGTGCTTGTGATTGGTCTGTTCATATTTTCTATTTCTTCCTGGTTCAGTCTCGGCAGGTTGTGCATTTCTAAGAATCTGTCCGTTTCTTCCAAGTTGTCCATTTTATTGGCATAGAGTTGCTTGTAGTAATCTCTCATGATCGTTTGTATTTCTGCAGTGTCAGTGGTTACTTCTCCTTTTTCATTTCTAATTCTATTGATTTGAGTCTTCTCCCTTTTTCTCTTGATGAATCTGGCTAATGGTTTGTCAATTTTGTTTATCTGCTCGAAGAACCAGCTTTTAGTTTCATTGATTTTTGCTATTGTTTCCTTTATTTCTTTTTCATTTATTTCTGATCTGATCTTTATGATTTCTTTCCTTCTGCTAGCTTTGGGGTTTTTTTGCTCTTCTTTCTCTAATTGCTTTAGATGCAAGTTTAGGTTGTTTATTCGAGATGTTTCCTGTTTCTTGAGGTAGGCTTGTATTGCTATAAACTTCCCTCTTAGCACTGCTTTTGCTGCATCCCATAGGTTTTGGGTCGTCGTGTCTCCATTGTCATTTGTTTCTAGGTATTTTTTGATTTCCCCTTTGATTTCTTCAATGATCACTTCGTTATTAAGTAGTGCATTGTGTAGCCTCCATGTGTTTGTATTTTTTACAGATCTTTTCCTGTAATTGATATCTAGTCTCATAGCGTTGTGGTCGGAAAAGATACTTGATACGATTTCAATTTTCTTAAATTTACCAAGGCTTGATTTGTGACCCAAGATATGATCTATCCTGGAGAATGTTCCATGAGCACTTGAGAAAAATGTGTATTCTGTTGTTTTTGGGTGGAATGTCCTATAAATATCAATTAAGTCCATCTTGTTTAATGTATCATTTAAAGCTTGTGTTTCCTTATTTATTTTCATTTTGGATGATCTGTCCATTGGTGAAAGTGGGGTGTTAAAGTCCCCTACTATGATTGTGTTACTGTCGATTTCCCCTTTTATGGCTGTTAGTATTTGCCTTATGTATTGAGGTGCTCCTATGTTGGGTGCATAAATATTTACAATTGTTATATCTTCCTCTTGGATCGATCCCTTGATCATTATATAGTGTCATTCTTTGTCTCTTGTAATAGTCTTTATTTTAAAGTCTATTTTGTCTGATATGAGAATTGCTACTCCAGCTTTCTTTTGATTTCCATTTGCATGGAATATCTTTTTCCATCCCCTCACTTTCAGTCTGTATGTGTCTCTAGGTCTGAAGTGGGTCTCTTGTAGACAGCATATATATGGGTCTTGTTTTTGTATCCATTCACCCAGTCTGTGTCTTTTGGTGGGAGCATTTAATCCATTTACATTTAAGGTAATTATTGATATGTATGTTCCTATTCCCATTTTCTTAAATGTTTTGGGTTTGTTGTTGTAGGTGTTTTCCTTCTCTTGTGTTTCTTGCCTAGAGAAGTTCCTTTAGCATTTGTTGTAAAGCTGGTTTGGTGGTGCTGTACTCTCTCAGCTTTTGCTTATCTGTAAAGGTTTTAATTTCTCCATCAAATCTGAATGAGATCCTTGCTGGGTAGAGTAACCTTGGTTGTAGGTTTTTCTCCTTCATCACTTTAAGTATATCCTGCCACTCCCTTCTGGCTTGCAGAGTTTCTGCTGAAAGGTCAGTTGTTAACCTTATGGGGATTCCCTTGTGTGTTATTTGTTGTTTTTCCCTTGCTGCTTTTAATATGTTTTCTTTATATTTAATTTTGGATAGTTTGATTAATATGTGTCTTGGCGTGTTTCTCCTTGGATTTATCCTGTATGGGACTCTCTGTGCTTCCAGGACTTGATTAACTATTTCCTTTCCCATATTAGGGAAGTTTTCAACTATAATCTCTTCAAATATTTTCTCAGTCCCTTTCTTTTTCTCTTCTTCTTCTGGGACCCCTATAATTCGAATGTTGGTGCATTTAATGTTGTCCCAGAGGTCTCTGAGACTGTCCTCAGTTCTTTTCATTCTTTTTTCTTTATTCTGCTCTGCAGTAGTTATTTCCACTATTTTATCTTCCAGGTCACTTATCCGTTCTTCTGCCTCAGTTATTCTGCTATTGATCCCGTCTAGAGTATTTTTAATTTCATTTATTGTGTTTTTCATCGTTGCTTGGTTCCTCTTTAGTTCTTCTACATCCTTGTTAAATGTTTCTTGCATTTTGTCTATTCTATTTCCAAGATTTTGGATCATCTTTACTATCATTATTCTGAATTCTTTTTCAGGTAGATTGCCTATTTCCTCTTCATTTGTTAGGTCTGGTGTGTTTTGACCCTGCTCCTTCACCTGCTGTGTGGTTTTTTGTCTTCTCATTTTGCTTATCTTACTGTGTTTGGGGTCTCCTTTTCACAGGCTGCAGGTTCGTAGTTCCCGTTGTTTTTGGTATCTGTCCCCAGTGGCTAAGGTTGGTTCAGCGGGTTGTGTAGGCTTCCTGGTGGAGGGGACTAGTGCCTGTGTTCTGTTGGATGAGGTTGGATCCTGTCTTTCTGGTGGGCACGTTCACGTCTGGTGGTGTGTTTTGGGGTGTCTGTGGCCTTATTATGATTTTAGGCAGCCTCTCTGCTAATGGATGGGGCTGTGTTCCTGTCTTGCTAGTTGTTTGGCATAGGGTGTCCAGCACTGTAGCTTGCTGGTCGTTGAGTGAAGCTGGGTCTTGATGTTGAGATGGAGATCTCTGAGAGATTTTCACCGTTTGGTATTACATGGAGCTGGGAGGTCTGTTGTGGACCAGTGTCCTGAAGTTGGCTCTCCCACCTCAGAAGCACAGCCCTGATGCCTGGCTGGAGCACCAAGAGCCTTTCATCCGCACAGCTCAGAGTATAAGGGAGAAAAAAATAGAAAGAAAGAAAGAAAGAGGATAAAATAAAATAAAATAAAACTATTATAATAAAAAATAAGAAAAAAAATTATTAAGAGTAAATGTATTCAGAAAAAATTTTTTTTAATTTTTAAAGATAGATTTATTAATTTTTTATAATAAAAAATAAGAAAAAAAATTATTAAGAAAAAAATTTATTAAGAAAAAATTTTTTTAATTTTTTTTAAAATAAAAAATATGAAAAAACTTATTAAAAAAATTTTTTAATTTCTAAAAATAGAAAATAAGGAAAAAATTATTAAGAAAACATTTATTAGGAAAAAAAAATTTTTTTTTTAAGTAAAAAAAAAACGGACGGACCTAACCCTAGGATTAAGGGTGAAAGCAAAGCTATGCAGAGAAAATCTCACCGAGAAGCATACACATATCCACTCACAAAAAAAGGAAAAGGGGAAAAATTAATATATCCTGCTCCCAAAGTCCACCTCTTGAATTTGGGATGATTTGTTGTCTATTCAGGTATTCAACAGATGCAGGCACATCAAGTTGTTTGTGGAGCTTTAATCCGCTGCTTCTGAGGCTGCTGGGAGAGATTTCCCTTTCCCTTCTTTGTTCGTACAGCTCCCGGGGTTCAGCTTTGGATTTGGACCCGCCTCTGCATGTAGGTCGCCTGAGGGCGTCCGTTCCCCGCCCAGACAGAACGGGGTTAAAGGAGCAGCTGCTTCGGGGGCTCTGGCTCACTCAGGCCGGGGGGGAGGGAGGGGTACGGAGGAGGCGGGGCGAGCCTGCGGCGGCAGAGGCCGGCGTGACGTTGCAGCAGCCTGAGGCGCGCCGTGCCTTCTCCCGGGGAAGTTGTCCCCGGACCACGGGAACCCGGCAGCGGCGAGCTGCACCGGCTCCCGGGAGGGGCGGTGTGGAGAGTGACCTGCGCTCGCACACAGGCTTCTTGGTGGCGGCAGCAGCAGCCCTAGCGTCTCCTGCCCGTCTCTGGGTTCCGCGCTGTTAGCCGCGGCTCACGCCCGCCTCTGGGGTCCGCGCTGATAGCCGCAGCTCGCGCCAGTCTCTGGAGTTCGTTTAGGCAGCGCTCTGAATCCCCTCTCCTTGCGCGCCGCAAAACAAAGAGGCAAGAAAAAGTCTCTTGCCTCTTCGGCGGCTGCAGACTTTTTCTCGGGCTCCCTCCCGGCTAGCTGTGGCGCACTAGCCCCCCTCAGGCTGTGTCACGCCGCCAGCCCCAGTCCTCTCCCTGCGATCTGACCGAAGCCCAAGCCTCAGCTCCCAGCCCCTGCCCGCCCCGGCGGGTGAGCAGACAAGCCTCTTGGGCTGGTGAGTGCTGCTCGGTGCCAAGCCTCTGTGCGGGAATCTCTCTGTTTTTCCCTCTGCACCCCTGTTGCTGTGGGATCCGCGCTGATAGCCACGGCTTGCGCCCGTCTCTGGAGTTCGTTAAGGCGGCGCTCTGAATCCCCTCTCCTTGTGCACCGCGAAACAAAGAGGCAAGAAAAAGTCTCTTGCCTCTTCGGCAGCTGCAGACTTTTTCCCAGACTCCCTCCTGGCTAGCACCGAAGCCCGAGCCTCAGCTCCCAGCCCCCGCCCGCCCCGGCGGGGGAGCAGACAAGCCTCTCGGGCTGGTGAGTGCCACTCAGCACCGATCCTCCGTGCGGGAATCTCTCCGCTTTGCCCTCCGCACCCCTGTGGCTGCGCTCTCCTCCGTGGCTCCGAAGCTTCCCCCCTCTGCCACCCGCAGTCTCTTTCCACAAAGGGGCTTCCTAGTGTGTGGAAACCTTTCCTCCTTCACGGCTCCCTCTCACTGGCGCAGGTCCCGTCCCTATTCTTTTGTCTCTGTTATTTCTTTTTTCTTTTGCCCTACCCTAGTACGTGGGGATTTTCTTGCCTTTTGGGAGGTCTGACGTCTTCTGCCAGCGTTCAGTAGGTGTTCTGTAGGAGCAGTTCCACGTGTAGATGTGTTTCTACTGTATCTGTGGGAAGGAAGGTGATCTCCGCGTCTTACTCTTCGGCCATCTTGCCCCTCCTCCGAAAATGCAAGTTTTTTTAATCACAAGCTACAATGATAGGAGGAATAAATCCAATGAAACAGCCTTCACCCAACAAAGAATGGCACTTTTTATGTACACATGGGTAGCAGAGATTGCTCATTATAGTTGTGCCCCTATCTCCTAGGCTAATTCTTTCAAATGACCTCAAAGTAGAAAACATTAAGTGAGGGACAGAGGTTGGGCAGAGCACAGGGTCAGTGTCTAGGAGACAATTATTCTCAAAGATTGTAAATATGCAATTTTAGCTTTGCTTGTTGACTTGAAGCCCACTGTGGGAGAGATTGCCAATGATCTTTCAGTATTTCTTCTTCCTTAATTAATTCCTCTTAGTAATAAAAGCCCTTAATTTTAAGTGAAGCCTTGTGACTGAATTCCTCAACCCCCAATGGAACATGAGTACAAGTAACATGACCAGCTTCCAAGTCACCCTCTTTCCTTGGATACAAGGACTAGAAGACAAGTGTTGATAGCAGCTGCCCCCAGCCCTCCTCAGCTCATCTCTGATTATGAGAGTGACTTATAGACTATTGTCTTATAACATCTACTGCGTTGAAAAATACTTTGTTAAAACAACTAGCTACTACAGAAATTAGTGTCTGGATGTTAGTCATTATTATAACAAAAAACACGTGGCTGTTGATTAGCAGTCCAGCAGTGAATGATAAACAAATAGCTATTCCAACCCAGAGACCAGTACTGTGGCAAAACGTATGGTAAAAGTATTGCCTGTGATATTTGAGGCAGAACTTTTGCCTCCAAAGCATGTAGCTTTGGGCATAGAACATAGAAATCAGTGGAATGATTAGTCTAGATGAGCTTTCATGAAATCATTCAATTCTCATCATTTTCTCTTGGCTCTTTAGAGTATATACTATTCCACAATTAAAAATAATCTTAGTTTTCATAACTACAAACAAAATATCAAATTTTGTTATGTTATGAAATATTGGCTCCAAACTGGATTAACTTGTCATTTGTTTGGAATGCCAGCCATGAGTTATGAAGACATATGTACCAGAACTGGAATATTTTCATAACTATAGGATGATATTATTTTAAGTTGTTTTTTTTTCAGTGTTGTCACATTCCACATCTAGAATTTCCCCCTTTCACCTATCCCCATTTATTTCTCTGGTATACCACTAGTATTTCTCTAGTTCCAAGGGAACATTCCATATTCCAAGGGAACAGCTGAAGAAAAAGAGAAGTGACTTCTCCAGATTCATATGGTTGGACCAGAACTTAAGTCTCGGATTTATTGTTCATTTAGTTAAATACAGAAGGAGGTGCCCTGATCCCCACGACAAGAAGTTATCTCTAATCTATGCTCTTCTAATGGGTGTTCAGCTTCACTTCAGTTAAACTAAATTGAATTCCCATAAGATATGCAAATATTACATCACTGTCTGTTAGATGAATGTTTTCTCATTTCATTAACATCATAAATATAAAGATATGTTCTCTGGGGATGTTAATAGATAAAATTAGATTTAACAACTTCTCATTCATGACATCCTGTTAGTTGTCAACTAATAATGATTTGAAGCAGAGCTGGAAAATGAGCATTGTAAGTGCCTTTGCTTCCCTAACCTCCATCAAGGCTTCTCCAATCCCTCTCCCCCTTATCTTTGCCATCAGTCAACAGACGTGACTTTTTCATCATAGCACTATTTCACATAAGCCTCCATTTATTCTCAAAATCATCCTCAACCCATCCTCTAGGCAGCTCTACTTACTACAGAGTCAGTATAGGATAGGAGATTAAACCTATTTGGCTTGTGGTGGGTCCAGGAGAATTTGCATTGAATAGGTACATTTTTTTAAATTAATTTTTATTGTAGTATAGTTGATTTACACTGATGTGTTAGTGTCTGCTGTATAGCAAAGTGAATCAGTTATACATATACATATATCCATTCTTTTTAGATTCTATTCCCATATAGGCCATTATAGAGTATTGAGTAGAGTTCCCTGTACTATACAGTAGGTCGTTATTAGTTACCTATTTTATATATATTAGTATGTATATGTCAATCCCAATCTCCCAATTTATCCCCCCACCCTTTCCCCCTTGGTAATCATAAGTTTGTTTTCTATACATCTATGATGCTATGTATGTTCTGTAAATAGGTTCATTTGTACCATTTTTTTAGATTCCACATATAAGCGATATCATATGATATTTGTCTTTCTCTATCTGACTTACTTCACTCAGTATGACGATCTCTAGGTCTATCCATGTTGCTGCAAATGTTCTTTCTTATGGCTGAGTAATATTCCATTGTGTACATGTACCACAGCTTCTTAATCCATTCCTCCATCGATGGACATTTAGGTTCCTTCCATATCCTGGCTATTGTAAACAGTGCTGCAGTAAACATTGGGGTACATGTATCTTTGTGAATTATGGTTTTCTCCAGATATATGCCCAGGAGTGGGATTGCTGGATCATATGGTAGCTCTATTTTTAGTTTTTTAAGGAACCTCCATACTGTTATCCATAGCGGCTGTACCAATTTACTGGCACAAAAACAGAAATATAGATCAATGGAACAGGATAGAAAGTCCAGAGAGAAACCCATGCACCTATGGTCACCTAATCTATGACAAAGCAGGCAAGAATATAAAATGGAGAAAAGATTGTCTCTTAAATAAGTGGTGCTGGGAAAACTG
Source organism: Eschrichtius robustus (assembly GCF_028021215.1). Classification (NCBI taxonomy): domain Eukaryota; kingdom Metazoa; phylum Chordata; class Mammalia; order Artiodactyla; family Eschrichtiidae; genus Eschrichtius; species Eschrichtius robustus. The sequence goes on along the minus strand of NC_090836.1, from coordinate 77,497,392 downwards.
GACAGTTATATGTAAAAGAATGAAATTAGAATGTTGTCTAACACCATACACAAAAAGAAACTCACAATGGATTAAATACCTAAATGTAAGGCTGGATACTATAAAACTCTTAAAGGAAAACATAGGCAGAACACTCTCTGACATAAATCACAGCAAGATCTTTTTTAATCCACCTCCTAGAGTAATGGAAATGAAAACAAAAATAAACAAATGGGACTTAATTAAACTTAAAAGCATCTAAGGAAACCATAAACAAAACGAAAAGGCAACCCACAGAACGGGAAAAAATACTTGCAAATGAAGCAACCAACAAGGGATTAATCTCCAAAATATACAAACAGCTCATGCAGCACAGTATCAAAAACACAAACAACCCAATCAAAATATGGGTGGAAGATCTAAATAAACATTTCTCCAAAGAAGGTATACAGACGACCAAGAGGCACATGAAAAGATGCTCAACATCACTAATTTCCAGAGAAATGCAAATCAAGACTACAATGAGGTATCATCTCACACCAGTCAAAATGGCCATCATCAAGATTGGGACTGACATATACACACTACTATATAGAAAATAGATAACTAATAAGAACCTGCTATATAGCATAGGGAACTCTGCTCAATACTTGTAATGGCCTATGTGGTAAAAGGAATCTAAAAAAAAAAGAGGGGATATATGTATATGTATAACTGATTCACTTTGCTGTACACCTAAAACTAACACAACATTGTAAATCAACTACAGTCCAATAAAAATTTTTTTTTTTAATCTTCAAACAATAAATGCTGGAGAAAGTGTAGAGAAAAGGGAAACTTCCTACACTTTTGGTGAATCTGTACACTTTTAAGACAGAGTGAGTCTTAAGGTAAAATTTCCCAGCATACAAGAAGGCAGGTGTAAAGTCAACAATTCCACCATCTTCACAAAGCCATCCAGGGACATCCACCTCTTCCTACTGACAAGGATAGATCTGTGTTTGATTTCCCATGAGTACTATCTATTTGAGTTCCAAGGATCTGAGATTTCACAGACATTTTCCAGGACCAGAAAACACTTTCATTTTAGCAGCTAACAGCAGTGTCCTCACTCTGAGTTGGTAAGTAATGAGATTTGAGAGCAAACATTCAAGAATAACTGCTACTTAGGATTTTGTAATTGTTCTTCTTAGCAAGCTTTACATATGGCTAAGTATGGCATTCTACCAGTGTAATGCACTTCCATACTTATTCCCAGAAGAGCTGGGAAGCTCATCTTTGAAAAGTAGGGAACCATCATCATTCTTTGCATTTCACCTTGGCATTTTGGCATTCATCTTGGAATTTCTTCCCACTGTCTTCTTATTCCAGTTTTTCATTGTAACTACGGACTGTTAATGCCATTATTTGGTTATTTCAAAGGAAAGAATGTTCTATTGCTTTTAGGGGAATATTCAGCAACCCAAGCCTACAATTAGTGTTTCTAGGCATATGCCAGTTTCTATTTTTCCTTTTTATTTTAAATTGGAAGACCCCAAATCAGTATTCCAAAATCATTTTTTGTTTTTTTACGGTTATTTTGACAGCAGCTTTGTCAAAATTATTTAAATAACTAATCAGAAAATTTTTTTTCCACTAAATAAATCAAAATATCTACCCTCTTGAGATCAAATTTATACTAGGAAATATGTGAAAACTTACAAATACTAGAATTATGTAGTTTGAAAAAATATTTTTAAAAACTATTGAATTTTACATTTTGGATGGATTTAAATGCTGGATAGAGTATTTTAAATACAATTCTAGATGGCTTTTACTGTAATACTATAGCTTTAGAAACAGGGAAGAAGGAAATTAAATTTGATGCAGTTTAATTTTGTGATTTCAATTAATTCAAGAATTACAAATCATTATCTACATTTTATGCCACCTAAAATAAAAAGGAAATGCAAGATATGTACATGAATTGCAAACTTCTTAAACTGGTGGCCCAATCCTAAGGTACCCAGCTACCAAGATAAGGGACACCGGGAGCCGGGAGTCTCTAGCCAAGTTCACCAGGACTGGTTGCTACAGAGATTTTTAGAAGAGCAGCAGCAGTTAACCCTGATGATGTGACATTGGAGGCAAGGGCTCTGTAGGAGCAACTCATTTGTCTTTTACTTACACAACTAGCAGTTTTATTAAGAATGCTGAATCCGTGTATCTGATATGCTTTTTAGATTTGTCTTCAACTAATAAACCAATGGCTGGCTTTGGTATAATGTACAAATGACAAAAAAAAGGATTTAAGGTACCTGGATCCATAACTATTTTGCAATCCTCAGGCATCAGTCGAACTATCTCTCATTACTCATGCGCAAAATGTAGAAGTTGGGTTAATCCTATGGTCTGAGAGTGGTTTAGTGAAGAGAGCAGGGAGCATTTAATTCAGATAGACATATGCTAGAATTTCAGCTTTGCTTCCTTTTCTACATGGTACTTCTGTCTTTAGTTTTTGATAAATAAGTTAGGGGTAGGAATATCTACCTCCAAGAATTGGGAGAATTACGTGAGTTAGCAGAGATAAAGCTGCTAGCACACAGGGAAATAGTGGCAGCTAATATCACTGCAGGTCTAATATTGTACCTCTCTCTGCAAATACTTTCTCTCAGTTCTGTTCTACTACCGTCATCATATGCCTAAATTTTCTGCAACTGACATTTCTCCAGTCTTTGTAGAGCTAGGTGAGAACTATAGATCCATGAGCTGGAGAAAAATAGAAATTAAAAAAAAAAAACATTTGAAGAATAAATTGTTGGATGGCACAGAATGAGATCTGTATTTGGGGGAAGCACCTCTTATTCTTTTTTCACCATGTCTATGGTAATAATTCCATCCATACATTCATTCATACATCCAATGAACATTGATTAAGCTTTGACTATGTGCCAGGTCCATGTCCATATTCCTTGACCTACCTCTTTCCCCAGCCAGAATAGGCTAAATCTGTTTTATGAGTTAAAGTGGTGAATATTTTGGTGCCGATTATTATGTAATTATGATTTTCTCATTTCTAAACACCAAGGAAGCTTTTCTTTATTTACCTCCAGACTATTACATGACATATGGTTTGTTTTTTGGATATTTTCTTCACACTTTCCTAATTAGATCAACTTTCAAACTCCCCATTTAGAATATCTTCCAAGACTGTGTTCTGGGTTACTTGCATTTTTAAACATGAAAAGAAATCAATTCAAGTTTGTTATTATTTCCACCAGTCAGATTTTATCTCCTTTTACATTTGCTTTGGAAGGTGCTGAAACATTATGGGAATCCAAAAGTTCCCAATATTGGGGGAATTGCCACTTAAAAAGGGGGACCTATGTAATACTCTCATAGGTCATATTGATAAAGTCATGTGGATAAGACAGGTTAGTAGTGAAGATACAAAGATTCTGGCCACAAATTCATCAGTGAGGTGTTATGAAAAGAGATGTAACAGCTGTGACCCTCAGTTTTCACATCTTGAAAACTGGGAAATAATAACATCTCAGTTCTAAATGACAGTATTGAACAATAAAATTAGATATGTATTAGAGCTTGATAATTATAAAGTGCTTTATAACAAATAGCAGCAATTACCACATCCTGCCTTAACTAGGCTAGACCACTAAAGGTGGTCTGAATTTGAGCATTAGAGAGAATGATGACTTGGAATAGATTTGGGTTACTGGTGAATCAGCAAACATACAATGCATAGAATAAGCACACGATCCATGATGCTACCGAGTGGCCCTGACTCCAGGGTCCCTCCATTTGCCTTCACAGAGGTGTGCCCTGTGCTACCAAATCAGATCCAGCAACTCTCAATGAGTGGGGAATCTACCAAAACAGAGCACCCCAGGACTACAGGATTCCTGTCTTTCATATGTCGTTTTTCCTGGAGGGATGGGGAGGGGAGGTTGTATACATCAGCATGCGTGGGAGGCCTTATTTCCATAAAAGGAAATTCTTGTTGTGCCACTAACGCACGCACCAACAAACCATTTCTTTCTTTGGACTTGATGTTTCAGTCATCTGGCCGGCTTTATCTGACCACTGTGCCCCCCGAGGGACTTCAGAGAAAAAGGAAGACTCTGGCTTTGACTTCAGCCTAAGAGAGGTTACTTCAGACAGCCACCCAGTAAATATAAGGCATGGCAGAGACAAACAGATACAAAACCAGGCCTGACTTGAATAAATTAGACTCTAGTAGAGTTGTTTGTTTGTTTGTTTATTTATTTATTTATTTATTTATTTATTTATTACCCTTAGATTCCCCCACCTCTTCAATCATTCTGAGCAGACTCTCCTTACCCCAATTTTCTACTCTATCCAAAGCAGCACTGCTGCTTCAGGGACCATATCAATACCCACTGTCCAGAGTCTGCTCTGCAGGAACCTGCCTATTCTCTTCCTCCCTCCCTTTGGAATCTTATTTAGTCTTTCCCTTTGGAATGTTATTTAGTCTTTCCTGTCTCACAGTCATCCTGATCTTCAAGATCAGTCTTTCAAGGTACCGAGTACCTGGCTATCAAATGCAAAGCAATAGAATTTAAGAGAAAACCGCTGACTTCAGAATCACATAGACCTGAGGATGAATCTTAGTTCTGTCACTTGCTTGCTGGAGGATTTGGGGCAAATGATCTAATCTCTCTATAAACTGTTGCCTCCTTACTCTTGAACAGGCATGGTGTATCCCAGCTCAGAGGCTGGTGTGAGCACTACATGTAAATTTTATGTGAAATGTACATGGTAAGTTGTCAACAAATTTGCATCTTTCCATTTGCCCCAATCTGCAATGCTGACAATTTCAGAAACAAGACTAAGAGGAATACTTTTGATCTAAGAAATTAAACTCACTTAAGGGTTGCCTGGGTTTTTGGCTGCTCCTTGCCTAGACAACTTCAATTCTTGGCAAATTATGGACCAAATCCTAAGGAATCAAGATGAAGCGTAAAGTATCTATATGCCATATCTTCCAGACTTTGAGTTTTAAAAACAGTTGAAATGATATTTATTTCTTATAAAATATATCTCAAGTATATTCACCATTTACCTCTGAGTAGAAAGTAGGATACACTTTTTGCTTTTTTTTTTAGTTTTATGTCTAGGAGTTTCAATTTATGTTAGATCTTTTAATTTATATTAAATCTTTCTTAAATATGAGTCTTTTCTTTTTTTCTGAGTGTAAAAGAGAAGGTAGGTAGGAATACATTCATGGTGATGAAAAATATTTAGAGTTGTACACTTTTTCTTTCTTTTTTTTATCATTTCTGTTTCATAGTCTCACATTGGTTTTTCAGCTGGGTTTTAGTCAGCACTGAGCATGATTTATAATTGCAAACACTGTCTTTGTAGACAACTGAAATTGTTCCTGTGCCTGGAAAATGTGTGTGTGTTCTTTAAGACAGTGAAAAAGAGAAGCACCTTTAATGCACACTTAGATTCTTTTCTGGAACCCTGAAAGTCAGAGTCATTATATCATTTACCAAGATTACCTTGCAATTTATACCTCATGGGGGAATGTTTCCACTTCTGGGAAATGCATAGTATTAAGGATCCCATAGGACCTGGCGGGATGGGAGCAGCAAATAGCCCTCCAAAAACCAGTAAGGATCTGTGATGTCTTACTTCCTTTATTACTGTTCCTCAATCTCTTCTAGGCCTTTGCTGATTAAATAATTTATTACTAAATTGAGGGACTTCTACAAAATATTTATCAGTTAATAGTAAAGCATAGCTCAGGCACTGAATACAATATAGCCCTCAAGACTGTCTATATAGTTCAGTTATGTGATGAAAGCCTAATAAGACATGGGAGGTTGGTGCACTGGGAAATGCCCAGAAATGGGATAACAAAGGCATATGTGAAAGGAACAGGTAACATATAGATTTAAAATAATGCTAGTGGAGCAATAAGAAAAAGAAAATATTTGGCAAAACTGTGGACAAGGGAAAACAACCATAACAACAATAAAAGCATCATAGAAAACTCATTGCAGTATTATATGCCCCAATATTAAGATAAAACTTGGATTGCAACATAAAGAAATAATCTACGTTTAAGTCACTGTTAAAACAGAAAGAAGAAAAGAAGAAAAATGTTTTTTTATTTACTCATGCCAGAAAGGCATGGTTAAAGTTCATTCCATTTCTGTGAAATATCAGTATCTTTGACACAATTTCAACACTTTGTGACTTTTGCCAGCTAAGCCTCAGAAATCTCTCAAAAATCTAAAAATGTTCCCAACTCCAGTGTTTATTAGGCCTTTTGTAATATAGATGGATGCTGCAGAAACTGGCATTGTTATACATAATGATAGAAATATTCTACAATACGGAAAGAATGTAGTATTTTTCTTGATCCATGAATTTCCCCAAAGACCTGAATTATCTGCAATAAGAAAGCAGAGAAAATGCTTGGGCATGGAGAATCCAAAATAACTGTTTTTCATAAGGAAATATATATCCTTGCAACTTGGTAGATGAGAATACAATTCTAGGTATGCTTTTTCTTTGTTACCTTGAGAAAACCGAACTCTAAATGAATTATATTTATTTAAAGATCATGTTGAAATGACTTTATTTTTAATTTTGTGAGTTAGGCCACATGATTCAATATCCTAAGCTATACCTTCTAAGTGAAGCTAATATAAACATTTACCCCTTTTAATGTAGAATGGTAAGCACCATGTTGACCTGAAGGCCATGTATTAGTAGTCTTTTATTGTCTGGGTCAGGAATCCCTAGTGTTTTTTAATGAGTTTATCTCCCAAATGTACTTTGAATCACTGGTTTTTATTAGGAGTGCCTTAAATGGAAAGTGCCCTAGAGCAAGGTTTCTTCATGAAGAAAAACCCATCCACGTAATTAATCCTGTCCACCCCTTTATTCTGCTGGCTTTATCTCTGAGTGGAGATTTGCCTTACTTCCCTTAACCTCTTCTATTTTTTTTTTTTTTTTGTATTTAAAGAGTTTCCTTTTGTTTTTGTTTTTTAAATTTTATTGAAGTATAGTTGATTTACAGTGTTGTGTTAATTTCTGCTGTACAGCAAAGTGACTCAGTTATATATATATATATATGTATATATATATTCTTTTTCATGTTCTTTTCCATTATGGCTTGTCACTAGTTTTTTGGTTTTTTTTTTAAATTTTATTTATTTATTTATTTATGGCTGTGTTGGGTCTTCGTTTCTGTGCGAGGGCTTTCTCTAGTTGCGGCAAGTGGGGGCCCCTCTTCATCGCGGTGCGCGAGCCTCTCACTATCGCGGCCTCTCTTGTTGCGGAGCACAGGCTCCAGACACGCAGGCTCAGCAATTGTGGCTCACAGGCCTAGTCGCTCCACGGCATGTGGGATCTTTCCAGACCAGGGCTCGAACCCGTGTCCCCTGCATTGGCAGGCAGATTCTCAACCACTGCGCCACCAGGGAAGCCCTGTCACTAGTTATTGAATATAGCTCCCTGCACTATACAATAGGACATTGTTTATCCATACAATATATAATAGTTGCTTCTGCTAATCCCAAACTCCCAATCCTTCCCACCCCTACCACCCCTTGGCAACCACAAATCTGTTCTCTATATCTGTGAGACTGTTTTTGTTTTGCAGATATGTTCATTTGTGTCGTACTTTAGATTCCACATATAAGTGATACCATATGGTATTTGTCTTTCTCTTTCTGACTTACTTTGCTTAGTATGATAATCTCTAGGTCCATCTATGTTGCTGCATATATATATATATATATATATATATATATATATATATATATATATATATATGCCACATCTTCTTTATCCATTCATCTGTCGATGGATATTTAGGTTGTTTCCATGTCCTGGCTATTGTAAATAGTGCTGCTATGAACATAGGGGTGAATGTATCTTTTTGAATTATAGTTTTGTTTGAGAATATGCCCAGGAGTGGGATTGCTAGATCATATGGCAACTCTATTTTTAGTTTTTTGAGGAACCTTCCTACTGTTTTCCATAGTGGCTGCACCAATTTACATTCCCACCAGCAATGTAAGAGGGTTACCTTTTCTCCACACCTTCTCCAGCATTTGCCCCTAAGCTCTTCTTGATCTTCTCTTTTTCTCTGAAAACTCATGACCAAGGAGGATGAAATATCATAAGGAGATAGGTCCATATTACTTATCATGGAATTGATCTGAACTAAATTGCAAGCATTCTTTTCCAATTGGAGATATAAAATCACCATAGGTTAAGGCCCCCACACAACCAATGAATTGTTTGATGTGTCACAGAAACAGAGGAAATTTAGTTTTTCAATTTGGTCAAAACCTAATGTTACCAAAATAATGTTTATAAATTGTCATGTCATCTTTGTAGATCCTGGTTGTTTTGCATACACAAACATCTACCTTGCTTAGCCAATATAAATCATTTGTATGATGTGTTTGTTTTGTTTCCTCTTTTCCTTGAAAAACACCAAGAACAAAATATTGCAAGAGCTCTTACAAACAGAAAAAAGCTAAAAGTGTATTGTAGACGACAAGTTTATAAGAAGGAAATTCTTGACTACGTTTTTTACCATTTAGTTTTTACAGTAATTAACAGAAGTGATTACGTACAAATTTTATTTTTCTATTTATTCTTTCAGAGACAAGTATCGCCAGCAATTCTAAACTGGCTCCCAGGAAAAGTTTCCAAATATACAGCTTTTCTCCATCCTTCTTATGTTGAAATCCAGCTCTTTCCTTTTATCCTTCTTATATTTTTTGGTGGATGATGGGAAGTTGAACTATAAGCCCTCTTGAAATTTTATGGATTGAATCTGAACAGATCAGAGCTCATTTCTATTAGCTACACCTACCACTACCTTTCCTAAATGGACATGTCCATATAGACATCAAAAAACAGAAAGAAAAAACCCTGTGGCCAGCCAAAAATAAATAAATTTATTTAAAAAAGAAAAAAGAAAAGGGACTTCCTTGGTGGCACAGTGGTTAAGAATCTGCCTGCCAATGCAGGGGACATGGGTTCCAGCCCTGGTCTGGGGAAATCCCATATACCCTGGAGCAACTAAGCCCATGCGCCACAACTACTGAGCCTGCGCACTAGCGCCCACGAGCCACAACTACTGAGCCCTCATGCCACAACTACTAAGCCTGCACGCCTAGAGCCCGTGCTCTGCAACAAGAGAAGACACCGCAATGAGAAGCCCATGGACTGCAACGAAGAATAGCCCCACTCACTGCAACTAGAGAAAGCCCGTGCGCAGCAACAAAGACCCAACACAGCCAAAAATAAATAAATAAATAAATTTATTTTTAAAAAAAGAAAGCCTGTGCTAAATACAAAGGAATTTTTCCTGTGGTATTAAATATATCCAAAGATTAAAGACATGTTGAAATTCATAAAGTATATGTGAAAAGCAACTGATGACAGGAACTTGAAAAAAATCAGAATTTTTGAAATAACTTATTCTGCAAGGAGGTTATTGAATTTAATGAGAGATAAGGTAAACTTGATGGGAGGTAGGAGGTTGAGGGATCCCTACATCTAAGTTGAATTTTTGGCATGCTCTACTCCAGCTCACACTGGCCACCTTGCTATTTCTTGAATATACCCAAACATGCTACTGCTTCGGATTTTTGGCATTTGCCATTCTCCATATCTGGAAAATTCTCCCAGATAGTCACATGGTCCACTCCATCAGTTTGTTTAGATGTTTCTTCAAATGTTACCTTATTAGAGATAAATTTTCTATCCTCTTATTTAAACAGCACATGCCTATCAACGTCTAACTTCCTTCTTTGCTTATCTTTTCTGAATAGGATTTATCACCACCTAATATATAATTTGTTCTCTGCTGTATCCCCAATGCCTACAACAGTGCCTGGAACTCTGCAGGGCCTCAATTTATATATATTGAATAGAGAAATAATTTAAACAATTATATCTATTATCCAGTGAAATCTTTTCAGTGTACCTCAAATATTATGATACCTGCTAAGTAGGTCATTAGATTAAATGGAATAGAGTGGTTTTGAAGGATATTTGATCCAGGTCTTAAAGCTTTTTAAGACTGAATTTTTTTTTGAAGATTTCTCTCTTCAAAAAGACAATGGTATCTTTCTGCTTGTTATATAGTTCATTCTATTGTGTAATCCAAAAAAAATTCCGATTTAGAGAATTCTGATGAACTTTTCTATCTTAATAGTGTATTTCATTAGGTGCTTGTGATGTGTCCTGATATTCTTACTACAATTTCCACTTTATTTCCGAGCATACTGTTTGGGGATCTACTGTGCTTTATAATCAATGAGCATCTCAAAGCAACTATGCTGTCTAGGAGCCCTTCTGCCTGATGCAGGTTTTGATACATCAATCTCATATTAGTATTCTGATCTTCCTGATACATTTAGTTGTAGGTGGTACCAGCTGCCATTCATGCCCCCCAGTACTTATGGTCTCCCTGGAGTCACCCACATAGCATAATGAAGACTAATAGTGTCCAATCTAGGGTGTAAATCTTAGAAGCTTTATTGACCTCTCACTGTGTATTCATATCAAGGGAATATGTTTTGGGTCCTAAGTGCAATTTATGGTAGAAAGTTTTCATTAATTTTAGATGAACTAAACCTTTCCTCACTTTTCAGCACCTTTCATATGCCCTCCTAATCCACATCTATCCCATCACCATCACATAACAAAACAAAAGCATGGTCTATAAAAGAATAAACTGATAAATTGGATTTCATTAAAATTAAAAACATCTACTCTTCACAAGACACTGTTGAGGGAATGAAAACGCAAGTCACAGTCTGGGAGAAAACGTTTGCAAAGCATATATATGCATGTGATATATATGATTTAGGATATTTGATAAAGGATACGTCTTCAGAATATATAAAGGACTCTTACAACAGAATAATAATGAAAATGAACAATGCAACTAAAAATGGGCAATATATTTGAATAAATAATTCACTAAAGAACATATGCTGATGACAAGTGAACATGTTAAAAGATACTCAACACCACTCGTTATTTTGGAAATACAAATTGATGAAATACCACAATGAGCTAACACTATATACCTATTAGAATGGCTAAAATAAAACAGACCTACTGTACTCAGTGTTGGCAAGGTTGCTGGGGAAGTAGAACTGTCATGTATTCTTGGGAAGAATGTGAAATGGTACAAACACTTTGGAAAATAGTTTGGCTGTTTCTTAAACAGTTAAATATAAACTCAGCTATTTTACTCCTAGTTACTTACTCAAGAGAAATAAAAGCCCTATGTTCTTACAAAAACTTGTACATGAACGTTAATATTAGCCCTATTTGTAATAGTTAAAAATTGGAAACAACCCAAATGTTCATCAGCAAATGAATGGATAAACAGTCTGCTGTATACTTATAAAATAGAGTACTAGTTAGTCACTCATAAAAAGGAATTTATCCTAAAACATGGATGTAAATGTCAGCAAAATAATTATGTTAAGTAAAAGAAGCTATATAAGATAGGACATAATGTAGGGTTCTATCTATTCTAGCAAATGAAAATTAACATATAGTGTAGAAAGATGGTAAGTGGCTGCCTTCCATGGGAGAAAGGTGAGGAGGGGCAAGAGTGAGGGATTACAAAGGAACAGGAGGAAACTTTTAGAAGTGACAGTTTCATTCAATATCTCAATTGTGGCGATGGCTTCCTGGAGAGAGATACAGATATAGATATATAGATACAGATACAGATATATAGATATATGTTAAAGCATCACATTTTACACAATAAATATGTACAAATATTTTATGTCAATTATGTCTCAATGATTCTTTTAAAAAACAAAACAATATAAAGACCATCATCCATGTACCTCAATCTTTTGCTCCAGGCCGCTGCATAGGTGTCATTTGTTGTATGGATTGGTTGGCATTGGGTCAAGGGCTCACTGTTGGATTTACCAGCTATGGGTAGAGAGTGGAGATATGGTGTCCATCTGTTGTCATCCTGAAAACTTCTGTTTAAGAAATTGCCTTAGGTTGAAGGGCTGCAGGCATTCTGAGACTTGGTCTGTTTAGCACACCATCTAATATAAAGGAGCAGGCAAATATCACCGAGAATAAATATGAAATTAGTGAGGTAGGTTTGCAACATTTCTTACTGCTCCTTGTCCCTCAGGCTGGTTTGCAGGTCCAGCTTTGTAGTGACCTCGTTAAACTTCTCTAGCACTTCCGTTTATTCTGGTAATTTCAAATTTCACAATCCACATTCCAAAAAAGTAGATGTTGCTGAGACTTTGAACTTTGGTTTGAAATGTAATGCTGCACTCTACTAGCCATCTTACTTTACCACAACATTTTGACAGCTGTTTAAGGCTATTGATATGAATTAATGTTCAAGAAAGTTTACAATTACTCACTAGGGGTAAAAGGGTATAAGTTAACCAAAAACCTTCTTCTTGGTATTGGTCAGCAAAGGGATGCCCGTGTTTTATTGCTAATCAATACTCAGATTTCATCTTTCTCTGTCTCACACATTTTGGTTTTCCTTTCTTAAAAAGGCTACTCAGGTGAATAATTATATACTTACTAACCTTAGATGTTTAGTGGACAGATTTTAAGAAGGCATTAGGACAATTGCAAAAGAGGAGAATAAGAGTTAAACAAATCACAAAGTAGGTATTGTGCATTATTCCTTTAATACATATTCATCAAGCATTTCCTATGTGTCAGGCATCATATTGGAGCTGGATGAACAATAGTGAGCAAAAACTTATCTGTTTTTTGCTCTTAAGTAGCTTATAGTACAGGAAATGCATTCAAGTAGATGTGCAATTTATTCCAGACTCCAGCTCCTGGTTCTTTATTACTCATTTCCATTCAAATTATTTTAATTCACACTTATATTTAATTAAAATTATTTAATTAAAATTATTTAAATTCACACTTATATTACTGAGGTTATGGAACAGCTAGGAGTGAGAGAATTTTGGTATAAGATCTTCTAAGAAGGTAAGCCCCTCTCGTCATCTCCCTTCCCCCCTTTTCTCCTCTTCTTCCTTCTTTTTCTCTTTGTTTTCATTCCCCCTTCTTTTACCATTTTCAATTTTTAATTTTGAAATAATTTCAGATGCCCCCAAAATTTTCAAAATTAGTACAAAGGATTCCCATATACCCCAACACAGATTTCTCAACTTTTTACCACCATTGCTTGAACCCTCTCTCTCTCTTTCTCTCCCTTTCTCTCTCCCCACATGGCTATGGCTATGGATATAGATATAAATGTAGATAAAAATACAGCTATATCTAAATATTTGTTCTGAAATATTTCAGAGTAAGTTGCAGACATGATACCCTGTACATCTAAATATATTAGTATACAATACATTTTTTGCTACTTAACCACATCTCAATGAATATAATCAAGAAACTAACAATTCCATCATATATATATATACATATATATGAATATTATTTAGCCATAAAAAATGAAGAAATCTTGCCATTTGCAACAACATGGATGGACCTTGAGGCATTATGCTAAGTGAAATAAGTCAGACAGAGAAAGGCAAATACTGTATGATCTCACTTATATGTGGAATCTAATTAAAACAGAGAAAAAGAGATCAGATTTGTGGTTATTAGAGGAGAGGGGGAGAAGGCATGGAGAAAGGGAGTTAAAAAGTACCAACTTCCAGTTTTAAGATAAATAAGTACTAGGGATGTAACATACAGCATGATGACTATTATTAACATTGCTGTGTGATGTATAGGAAAATTTTTAAGAGAGTAGATACCAAAAGTTCTCATCGCAAGGAGAAATATTTTTTCTTTTTTTATCGTATCTATATGAGATGATAGATGTTAACTAAACCTATGGTGGTAATTATTTCCCAATATGTGTAAATCAAACCATCGTGCTATATACCTTAAATGTATACAGTGATGTATGTCAATTATTTCTCAATAAAACTGCAAAAAAAATTTTTAAAGAAACTAGCAATACTACTAGTATCTAATCTATAATCTATATTCAAATTCAGCTATTTGTACCACTAATGTTCTTAACCAGTCCAGGATCACATGTAGTGTATTGTTGTCATGTCTCTTTTTCTTCCTGTAATCTGGAACAGATCCTCAGTGTGTGTGTGTGTGTGTGTGTGTGTGTGTGTGTGTGTGTGTGTGTGTTGTCTTTCATAACTTAGATATTTTTGAGGAATACAGGACAAGTATTTTGTAAAATGTTCCTCTGTTTGGGTTTGTCTGATGTTTCCTTATTGTTAGATTTAAGTTATGCATTTTTGGAAGGAATACCACAGGGATGATGTGTCTTTCTCAATGCATCGTGATGTACCATTACTGGGATGGTAATTTAACTTTGTCCATATGGTAAATGTGGTACCTGCCAATTTTCTCCAATGTAAAGTTACCACTTTTCCTTTTGTAATTAATAACTATCTTGTTGAGAGCTACTTTGAGATTATATAATCATCCTGATTCTCACTATACTTTTATCTAGAAATCCATTGATGATTCTTACCAGATATGATTATTACTGGGGTACTGTAGTGGTTTCCAAATAGTGATTTTTCTATTTCTATCATTCTTTCCACCTTTATTCGTTGTAATTCTACTGTAAGGAAGAGCTGTCCTTTCTCCCCTGGTAAACTTCTTTTCTGAGTTCTCCCCATCTTTTCATCCATATAGCTATCCATCCATCTCTCTATTTACTTTTTATCCACCCATTGCGTCATCCTATGTAGTACCAAAGAGCTCCATGGTATAGATCTATTTCATTTTTCTCATCTAACTGAATTTTCACAGAAAACTCACTATGATGGTCCTACTCAAAATATTATGTCCCTAAGGGTAACTAAGTATTCATGGCGTTTTTTCTAAATTAATATTTTTTCATGGGATTACATCAGAAAACGGGATAAAAGCCCATTCTTAAAAATCTGTTGGAGGCTTGTCTATAAGGGAGAGATTAGTACTTTCCAAAGTGACCTCACATCATCAGATGAATCCAAATATATTCATGGGCATGCACTTAGACTGTCTGTACTCCTCTCCTAGTCTCCTTGTCAAAAGGTAATCCCTGCTTGGAGTTTAGGCTGAAACCATAAGCGTTGACTACTGTAAATTTGCTGCTTCTCTCAGGTTAAGTGTCTGACTCTAGTCCCATGCTTTACACTTACTGAAAAGATTAAGACATCTTACATCCTCTCATGACATCCCTGACATTTGTCCACTGAACCTCCCAAATTTGGGATTTTAGTGACAGTGCTCCACCAGGTTGTCAAGGTACAGATTGGGAATTCGAACAACTGCAAAGGAAATCAGTTAAGTCAATTTAACCTAAGCACGTGGCAACACATTTCGGAAATAGAAGTGCTAATAAACTTTTATTTGAAACTATAGAAGATGCACAGTTGTTGGTATTTTTTTAAATACAAAAATTGTGGGGAAAATACAGCCAGAGATGTCATATATGCAGTGCCTAACAGGCATCCTCAGTGCCTTTCGTATACCACTTGAAAGTCTAAAAAAACCCTACAAAGTCCATGTTGATATCACAATTTAAAAAATCTGCAACAGGGGTTTTGAAGAAGCTGCGTAATTAGACCGAGTTCAAAGCTAACAAGTAGAAGGGCTGGAATACAAATCCAAGTCTGTCCTTACTGAAAAGGCCATGTTTTCTCCCTGCATTACACTGATTTTATACCTGTTACCAGTAATAAATATACAGAGGAATAAACATGTATTGTCTATGAAATCAGTAAGAATAAAAGCTGGTGAGGTTGTGTGGCAGAAATATTAAATTCTCTTATTTTTAGACTGTAGCAGAGTACTCAAGTCGAAAATATTTATTTATTTGACTTGGCTTTACTTGTTTTGTTCCACTTATCTCTTTCCTTCTCCATAATATCAGTGTATTTAAAGATCTGCACACATGCTCAAAAAATACATTATTTAAAAATCTTAAAATCTGAGAGATAATGATAATAATGGCACTTTATCCTCATGATGAAATATAACTAGACCAAGCTTTGAGCTCCCATTTCTGTGACTGTAAGTTGACCTCACTAAATTGAATTTTCTGTTTCAAACACCAGGTGGTGGTACTGGGTTATTCTATTACGTTTAAGTACTTAATTATAGATATTGCAGTGTTGATGAAAGTAACATGTAATATATATTTTGGTTTCAGAACATCATCCTGTTAAGATTTACTTTATAAAATAATGTACATGATGAGGTGTTATATTACTAGAAAAATTTGCATATACATAAATCCTTTAGAAGAAAGGAAATGTATATATATATATATAATGTATATAAAACATATTATTTAAATCATTTAAATGGTTTAGTATGTCATACAGTTATTTAAATGATTTTAACTTTTTTTGGTAATAAATATGATTTAATATTGGGGATTAACTATATCAAATATACTTTAAATTTGTAATTATTATAAAAATAATGGTGCTAAATGGTAAAGACTAAATAAATTCTTTTCATTTGGTAAAAGAGTGGGTGGAAAAATAAAGCTTTGTCTCCTTTAATTAATTCCTAGTTGAGTATAATGATTACTTTTAATCACTTTCAACCAACCCTATAATTTACTATATATTTTTTATTACTCATCAATCTGTATTCCCATTCCACTATATTTAATATCTTTAAATAATTTATTTTGAGTCTTGGCTACATTTCAATTCTTTATTGGCCTTTAGTGAAGCTTAAAGGGGTTGGTATTTTTCCAGTCTTCGATCCAGCACTGGAGTTGGTTGGATGGTGGGAAACAGATAAGGAAAAAGGAGAGTATTGTACTTTTTAAAAAGCTATTGCTTTTACTGGTGAAATAATATTTACATGTTGTAGTTCACTAGACCATGATGATCACTATGATGTTCAATTATTTGAGCCAGTATCTCAGAGGTCCCAGGTCATTACAATGCAAAGGTAATATTTATAACCTTGGATGATTCATAGGCAGTATTAGGTAGCAGATGGCATCTCTAAAGATTTTAATGAGTATTTTGCAGTGCCTGCTTCATGGCAGATGGAATGGAGGAGTGGAGTGGCAGTGGCTGGGGACTGTTGGAATAAGGTGGGACCAGATGGTTGGCAGGAATTAGGGGTCCTGTGGAAGGAACAGGGGTTAAAATAGAGACAGTAGTTAAAGAGAAATAAGGTGAGTTAGGACTAAAAGTGCTGTATAGCAGAGGCTACAAAGTGGAGATATGGGGACAATTTACATTTTATTTTGGGGTCAATCTATACAACTTCAACAATTTTATTGTGGCCACTGTGAAACTGGTACTGGAGTTTAGTGGTGAAGTCATGACCAAAGTGTTCTAAATGATCAGCTGTATCTCTGACGGAGTTGATATGAGTAGAATCAATGCCTCCAAATGTGTGCTCAAAGGGCTACTTTGAAAGAGAGTACTTAAAAATGGAAACTTCTGTCCCCTCCCTAGCACCTTACGGTTGTCATCATTCCTAAATAGGAAGCCACCCAACAGAGAAGCAAAAATTTCAGCTTATTTTAAAATGAAAAATGTCACTAGCAGCCAAATTCTAAGGCTCCTTTCAATTTTGAAATTCTTGTCTAATATTTGATTCTCAACATGTGATCCAAAGACTAGCAGACTTAGTTGGGGTGTAGATATATAGGTTTTATATATATATACACAAATATATTGTACATAGTATGATATATAATATATAATCATATATTATACACACAAATATGTTGCATATACATCATTTATGTAATATATATATGCAATAGATACATATATTGCATATATATCATATATATAATATGCAATATAAATATAGATGGTCTTCAACTTATGATGGTTCAACTTAATGATTTTTCAACTTTATGATTGTGCAAAGGTGATATACATTTAGTAGAAAGAGTACTTCAAATTTTGAATTTTGATCCTTTCCTGGTCTGTGATATGTGGTAAGATACTCTCTTGTGAAGCCGGGTAGAGGCAGTGAGCCACAGCTCCCGGTCAGCCATACGATCACAAGGGTGAGCAACAAATATGCTTATAACCATTCTGTACCCAGACAACCATTGTCTTTCATTTTCAGTACAGTATACAATAAATTTCATGAGATATTAAATACTTTATTCTAAAATAGACTTTGTGTTAGATGATTTTGCCCAACTGTAGGCTAAAGTAAGCTTTCTGAGCACGTTTAAGGTAGGCTAGGCTAAGCTTTGATGTTTGGTAGGTTCGTGTATTAAGTGCATTTTCAACTTAGGATATTTCCAATTGGGATCCCATCATAAGTTGAGGAAGATCTGTATTCTTAAAGTTGCAAACTAGACTACTGAAGTAGAAGCTCTGTAGAGTAGGAATTTTGGAATCACATTTAAACAGATTTCTCCAGATAACTATTATGCACAGTATAGTTGAGAACCACTGGTTTGGATGTTTAAAAGACAGTTGCTAAAAGCAATAGCTTCATAATATTAGTGAAAGCAAAACAAAAAGAAGCAGCACAGGTCTAGCGAGGCAAATCAGCTTTATGTGGCTTGAAACCCACACATGTTGGGAGTTATCTTTATGGAATAAAATAAAACAATTAGAAGTAGAAAATCGGATACAGTGTCTTCAGAGTAAATCAGCTTCTGCGGCTTAAATATTGAGGCCAGCTTCATGTCTTGTCATCCTGGACATGTTTCTGGGCCTTTCTGAGTTGAGAATAATGGTCTCATGGGGTTGTAAAGATCAGATAAGCCAACAGCCCTTCATAAACAGTGAAAAACCCTACGGTTATGGAGGCTATCATCCTCTTCACCTCTGATTACCTACTTCATATGTGAGGGTGTGGAGTGAACAGAGAAAACTGCTCAAGATTGTGAGATACTCAGTAGGACAACTATGCACACTTGTGTCCTCTGCTCTTCTTCAACTTTTCTAGAGAAATTCAACACTCCAACACACTCAGACCTTAGTATTTGTTGATTATATGACTGATTGAATGATGAAAAAATGAGTGAATGTGTGAGGGAAAAAATGAAAAGAAAGATTCATGGCCCACCTGTTGCTATCATCAAATATGATTGGGCAGAACCTCAGAAGTGACTTGTTCTTTTGAAGATTTTAAACTGATTAACTTTAGGCTGGGATGAATGTGATTAATTGGTTGGGTGGAGTTTATCTGTAAGGATCTCCTGGAGGAAGAGCCTTTTTGCAAAGCTTTGGAAGGAAGGATAAAAGCAACAAGAAAGCCTTCTAAAGGGCATTTTGTTTTTCATTTCCATTCCAACATTAGCATACCAATGGTGCTCATTCACCTTGTACATCAGGGTGGTTTCACTGAAAAGTATTTAGGCTTTTAAAATAAGCAAAATTAATATTTACTAAGAGTCCTGTGGAAAAGGCACAGGAAATTGCACTAAATTCTCACCATAACCCACAAAGTCAGGCTTTTTTTAACTGGAAAACTGGGGCTTCAGGAGCTTAATAACTGCCCAAGATCACAAGATCTTGGATATTACACAAGATATTGCAAATAAGTTTCAAACCCCAAACTTTCTGATTTAATACTCATGTTCACCTACTATATAATTTTAAGTAACAAAATATTATTTTTTTGCATTTTATAAAAGTATGAGTAGACAAAGAGCCTCTCTATTTTAATCATTTCCCTGTTGAGAAAATGAATAATTTTTAATTATATGCATTAATTTTATAACATTTTCTACTGGGGTCATAAAAGGCTATATATTTCCTGGTAATGGTCCCTAAACTGTGTCTAAATCCCACACTTCCTACATGCAACATGGTAAAATATGAGGAGCTCATATACATACAGACACTCCATATACACAGTAGACACGCACATGCATACATACATATATATGTACATATATATATATATGAATCTCTATATATGTGCATGTATATTTATACCTTTTTACTTTTTTAATTACAGAATTTTAAAAAGAAATCTTAAACATCATGTTTGAATGCTTGCTTACTTGAGTACTGAAATATATGTAGGCTAAAGTACTTGAAAATTAATGACAACATTGACCAGTTTGTAAGCTAAGGTGAAAACAGTCAGGAACATTCTGAATATATTGGTGGAATGTGCAATCCTTGTTTCTGTTTTATTGCCATGTCCTCTATGAATTTTAGTAAAACATATATCAGAAGAAACAAGAATTTGATGGAAGCTATAGTTTAGAGAAAATGCATTTATCAAATAGTTACAAGTAGCTTTTTCTTATTTTATTCAGGGCATTATCATAGTCTTGCAGTCCTAAAGAACCCTATCTTAGACTTGCTTATATAAGCAAATATGCCTTGATGTGTGTGCTTGTGTGTGTGTGTGTGTGTGTGTGTGTGTGTGTTTGTATGTCTGAAGAGGTAGAGCACAGACTTTTAAGACCCATCCCCTTTTCTTGACCTCAAAAAATCAAGTTTCAGCCATCCTGATCTTACTCTCTAAGTATTTAAATCTTCTTTTATTTTTTCCAGTCATTTTTGATAATTCTTTGACTTTACTGATGATGTGACAAAATCAGAGGACACGTGTTTTAGATGCATGTGCTTTGTGACTGTTTGGGATGCAAATTAAATGTAAGAGAGCAAACCCCAAATAGAGTATGTGTGGCCAAATTACAGAGGTTTATGAACCCATAGGGAGAGACCAGATATAGGGATTCTAATTAGGAAAATAATAAATATATATTGCTCCCAGAAGCTCATTCAAAATGTTACATTTCCTTGGAAGGTCTTCACATTGACTTTTCATGTGAAATTCCAAGTAATTTTTGCAAAAGTCTGTTCTGAGTGATACTATTAAATGTCTGCCTTCACTTTAATTTTCAGAGTTCAAGGATTGTGGATGTGTCCTATTGACTCGACTCCCAAATTCTGGTAGTTGTCCCAGTATAAAAAAAAAAAAAAATGCATAAAAATAACCCAGATCCAAAAGTGCCCATTAGTTAGCTCTGAGCATGCCAAAGTTGTCAAGTGATATTGCAGTTATGGTCTTTAAAGCATTTCAAAAAAAGCTGGATAACATTGTATAAAAAGCTGGATTTTATGGCTTTGTCTATGCCAAAGAGATTGTCCAACAGAAAGCACCCTGGTAAGCCTAATTATTACTCCACATGGTACGTGGCATTATAAGCTATTTTGAGGTTTTTGGAAAGGGAGAGATATGAGTGACAACCACAGCAGGGCGTGCTGAAGAATTTTAACTCCAGCTCCTAACGGTCCCATGTTGGCAGGGCATAAAACACAAAATGCTGTTTTAGTAATTTATTTACTATTTATTTTCAGGGTGAATAATTTTGTTAAACTTTACAGGGTAGAGTGGGGAAGAAAGTGATATAAAAAAGTCAGTATAGTACATGTATTCAGTAAAGATTGTTCTTCAAAATGTTACGGCTGTTTATATGGGCAGCTTTCATTTCTTACTTTAAAATCAAAGCAGCTTTTGTCACATTTGGTTTTGGGAATAATGTAGAATCTGATTTGGAGTACAATTTAAGGTAAACATTAAAAAACACTTTGAATGTGTACATGTAGGTGGTTGTACCAAGAAAATAGTTTGGGAGAATGAACTCAGAGAAACATGGAAGCAATCAGCCGCATATCACATTTGCTTCTACGCCTTTAATTGCTTATGTTTGAAAGGTTCCTCAGAGAGAGAAGAGGACATATAAGGAAGAGGGGTGTTTTATACTTATGATTTCAATGTGTCAGTCCAATGAGAACTATTTCTAAGTCGAAGTTTTGGGTATCTCAACATGGCTTAAAACAAAATTCAGACATCCCCTAATTTCCATCTCTGAAGTATTTTAAAGTTCATCCTCATCTGTTTAGTTGCAGAATCTTGTGCTCAGCAGTCATAGTACCAGTGGAGGGCACACCCAGAATGCCCAGGACATGTGAAAGGTGTTTGCACATATTAAACAATAATTTTGCTTACATACTCTACCAAGCTTTGTAGGATTTCGAAAGCCTTGTCCAAGTCCAAGAAACTTAGCAGATTCCTGGCACCATTTTTTCCTTGTTTTGGATTAAATAAAGAAAAATTCTCTTCTCTAGCAAAACAAAGGGATCTGCCTCTCTGGTTTTCCACTCTAAATGTTAAAAACAAGACACTATGTGAGTGAAGTTACAGATTATCCAACCTAGGGCAGAGTAACAATTAATATTCCCAGTAGATCTCTATCCATGATCAAGGCTAAAAGAAAATCATGACATTAGGATTTGGGGTAGCATTTTGTTCTTTTGTGGTTATTTCAAACATTGTTTTAAAACAAAATCAGTTATACTTTATTACTATAATTTAAAAGATGAAGAAAACCAAGGCCAGATTTTAATTCAGCTTTTACTTATATTTTTAAGTCATATGATTTATAAACTTCTCTGGGATATAACATTATAATAAGATTAAAATGATATTTACCACTTCATTTTTCCCTTTGAGAGTTAAATAGAGTTAATGCTTAAATCTGGCCTCTGCTGCTATTGCTATTTTCTCCAAAAGGTGGCACTTGTGTAATCTTTTTCTTTCTCAGGGTGCAGAGAACCAGGGGAGCCAGAGGGACCAGAGTGAATTTTCAGAATTGTTTTTCTTTAACGAATTCCAAATAGCCATGTCAAAAATCTGCATTTCTGCAACTGCAGCTACTTTATGCTCTTAAGAACCCTTCAAATAAGAATTAGTCTGATTCTGAGAAAGAAAAACACGCCTTCCGTCTTAGTTTGGTTTAAACTTTGGAGTTCTTTATCCCAAGTTTATTTTATAATGTTCTTCTTCCCTTCTGATCTTTGACTAAAGTTCTAATTCTTTTTTTAGATAACCTTGATCCATTTGAAGTTGTCCTTCTTAATTAGAATGCATAAGCAACACATGAGTATGTCTAGACTCTATATAAACAAAGCTTTCTGACAGCATAAATCTAGAAGGATAAATCACTCAGACAGGAGAAATCTTTTGAACTGTGAACAGACAAGAAAGAGTGAGAGGCATAGAGGGAAAAGAAAACATGTTGGAGAGATTCTGATGATGAGACAGGAAGGAACAGATGAGACTTAATTCAAACTAGCAGTTTCTTTCCAGCAATTCAGGTAAATTTCCTCCCAATCCCTACAGCTGAAAAGAATTTTAAATATCTAATGAAGTCCAACCACTTCATTTTACAGATGAGGAAATTGAGTCCCAGAAAGCTAAAGAGTGTGTTCAATGGAATGCAACTGAATTCTGTTTCTACATCTGGTGGAAGAATGCAATGATCTGTCAAAGAGAGGTGTTAAGTCGCAAGTTATAGAAAACAAAATCTCAGATAGTTTTGAAAATTGGAATCTGTTTAACCATGATTCTTCAGGTACAGATTATTTTGAGCCACTATGCTGTCTTAGAAACCCTCTTCTGCTCCAAATAGGAATATGGTCATTCATTAACCATGTAAGTTATTAGATCTGTGTTGTCTAATACAGTAACCAATAGCCACATGCAACTATTTAATTGAATTTTAAATTAATGAAAATTAAATAAAATTTAAAATTTAGCTCCTTAGTTACACTAGCCACATTTCAAGTGCTCAACAACTACATGTGGCGAGTGGCTGCTATACTGGGCAGGGTACACATAGAATTTCCATCCTTGCTGAAAGTTCTCTTGGACAGCACTGGCATAGATCATCAACTGTAGAGAGTATGGGAAGAGTACAACACAAAGTCAGGTACACAGTGTCGTGGGGTAATCCAGTGTGTAATGGCTAAAGGCATTTGTTATGTGGGTTTATAAGCAAATTTACAACCAACTCTGGAAAATTAGCAGGTTTATGTCTTTTTAGGCCTTCTGCCCCTCCCTTTTTCATTATACTTTTGCCTTCTCTAATATTCTTCACTTTTGAGTGTTCAGTAAATCTTTGTGGGGACCTCCATGGTGGTGCAGTGCTTAAGAGTCCACCTGCCAATGCAGGGGACATGGGTTCGAGCCCTGGTCCCGGAAGATCCCACATGCCTCGGAGCCACTAAGCCCGTGCGGCACAACTACTGAGCCCACGTGCCACAACTACTGAAGCCCATGTGCCTAGAGCCTGTGCTCTGCAACAAGAGAAGCCACCGCCGTGAGAAGCCCACGCACCGCAATGAAGAGTAGCCCCCGCTTGCCGCAACTAGAGAAAGCCCGCGGGCAGCAACAAAGACCCAACACAGCCAAATATAAATAAATAAATAAATAAATCTTTGTGAGTACCTTATTTATTCCCTCTTCTGTGCATTATTCCATTACATTTCACAATGTTTATTGAACATCTACTGTGTCACAAACATTGCGTTAGGTAACCAAAAAGGAAGAATTAGATGCTCTGTGATAATGAATCAGGCAGTTTCCAGAACCGATTCAGGATATAGAATGAGCTCTTCTAATCATTTGAATTAGCAAAAGAAGTATTATTAGAATAATTATGTGGATTAAGAGATGGAAGCTTATTATGAGAGGTTTAGTGACTTGTCCAAAATAATACAGGTGGTATAAAAGGTATCCTCAGACTGGAATTCATGTCTTTTTATACCAAGTCCAGTGCTTTTTCTAATCTATTACCAACTCAGAGTAGAGATTGGTTTATGCCAACTTCCTAATTTTTTCTGACATCTGCCAATGAAACATCAAATAAGTTGTGCCTTCCATACATCTACATTTTCTTTTTTTAAGTCCAGTTTTCGAATTTCTTTGAATAAAGACAGAATTATATTTGTGTTTTTTACAGGGGTTCCCTTTGGAACTCTCAGCTAAGTGCTTATAGAAAGTTCTTGTGTTGAATTGACCTGTGCTTGGCATTCTATTAATACTTAGAACTCATAGGGGTTGACAGAGCTTAAATGTAAATTTACAAAAATGTTCTTTCTATTAAGAAAAAAAGAATAGATATAATTCTTATTAGTTGGCAGATGAATAAAATTACACCATTTGCAGGCGATCAGGGCAGCATCAATAGCATACAACGTTTGAGATTTTGTACTTCCTGTGCCTTTCTGCATAAAAGAGTGATTCAGTTAGGCACACCTAAATCCAGATGTTATCCAAAATCTAGGTCTTATATAGATTTTCTCTTTCCAGCAGTCCTTGCTTGGAAATGTGCCACCACCATCCCATCATTGAAGTGGCTTGGTAATGGGCTGTAACAACCCATTACTAAGCGTCTCTGCAGCACAGTATTTGGAAGTGCTCCACCTATATCACATGCCACTCAGCATGAAGATTAGTATGACTTTCCCCCACACATTCGTTATCAGTCAAATGTTATTTTTTATTTTTTGATGGGTCTTAGGATATGCTGTGTTGCTTGCAATTATTTTAATCACAAATTGTATGATAGGGAGATGGTACTGCATTTATTTATAAAAGAAACCTAGCTAGAGATTGTCCTTATCTTCATCAAATAGAAACCTCCAATAAACCTACCATGTTTTCTTATCTTATTCATCAAATTTGCTATACAGGATTTAATTGACTGAAACTTTTTCCCAGTCCTTCATAGAGTACTTCCCTGATTCCATCATCTTTTTCACTTTGTCATACTCTCCTACCAAAACAAAGAAAACAAAGCAAACAAACCAGCAAAAATCCTCTTCAGAATGACTCTTCTATGTTTTAGTGGCTCATACTCCTTTCTTCCCAACCCATAAATTCAAAGAATCTTCCTCTTCCTGTCTACAATTCATTTGTTCCTCTCTTTCGGGGTTTTCCTCTACTATCTTAGAATTTAAAGGTTCTCATAACCAACAGTACTGTTCATGCATTTTCAATACACTCTTCTTGCATAACAAAAGTGTATTCATGCATTGAATAATATATATGCTGCCCAGTGTAATGAAACACAATAACTTTTTCAGAGCAGGCACTCTCTACCTACGTGGCATTGGGCAAATGACTTTATCATTTTGGATTCCAATGCTCTCATCTAAAAAGATGAATTGAAAAGAACACTTGAGGACATGGGGAGGTGGAAGGGTAAGCTGAGACGAAGTGAGAGGGTGGCATTGACATACATACACTACCAAATGTAAAATAGCTAGCTAGTGGGAAACAGCCGCATAGTACAGGGAGATCAGCTCGGTGCTTTGTGACCACCTAGAGGGGTGGGATAAGGAGGGTGGGGGGGAGACGCAAGAGGGAGGGGATATGGGGACATATGTATATGTATAGCTGATTCAGTTTGTTATACAGCAGCAACTAACACAACAATGTAAAAATTATTCTCCAATAAAGATGTTAAAAAAAATAATAAAAATAAATTTTATTGTTCGCATTCTATTTTTCTGTTTTCTTTTAAAAGTCTAGTATAAAAAAATGTAGTAGCTAGTAAATGTGTTTTTTTCCTATAGATTGTGTGACAGTATAACTCAAAAATTCTTTTCTAGAATATATTATCACTAGTGAAAGTAATTCTGGAAAACAAAAACTTTCGGTCAAAGATAAAATTTATTTTTTTGAGGATTTGTATGACTCTCTGCTAGAAGGCTAGAGCTGGATATTTTGCAAAATAAATATACTCTAATACTAGCTACAAAAATAGGGAAAAATCAGTATATGTTTAGCCGAAGAGTGAATTTGTACCATTAAAATATATTCCAGTTTATATTACATAGCATTAAAAAATGCCACAATATTCTTTAATAATCCACACCTGGAAATTGGATGCATACTTAAAATGGCATTTGTGCCTGTTTCAGCTGGAATAATTTGTATTTGTTCTGTGGCTTGGGAATCTCTCCATCAAGTAAGGAGCACAGAGCCAACTTTCTACTTAGTCAAGCCTCCAATACGCGTGCCTCTCTCATAGCCACGGTACATTTCAACTAGCCAACTTGGCATTTTTAAAAAAGTATTTACCTTGATCACATGGAGATATGTGGCTCTTCATACGAAAAGAAAAATTTTATGTACAACGAGAAATTCTGAGTTGTTTCTTGTAAAATGTTTTAGAAACCGAAATAGCCAGACCACCACTTTGTAGGCTTTACTTCCAAATAAAAGTTACTTATGTGGGCTATACTCTATCTTGCTGTGATACCAGCTCAAATCTTGCAACTTGCTGAATATTTGGGCTCCCGTTACTCTATGAATACTTAAAGCACCTGTTGGCTGTTATCATACTGCTCTTTTCCCTCATTACTTTTCTCTTTAATATGGCTCTACTCTTGACAGAGAAAATGTTAGATCCTGAAGTGCATGATCTATTTATTATATACCTTTGACATGAGCAAAGGTCTAACCAGAGATCATAAATTTGGACAAACTACCCTTGAACAAAAAGAAAAACACTGAGAAACAAATAGAGGAGAGGAACATATTAACGTAAACTATTTGCTTTTATTAATTTTGACTACATGCCTTTGTACTTAGCTGGTCTGTAATAACTACTTATTGATTTGTCGTGAAAGACCTTTGCTTCTCTCTGATTCTCTTTGGCAAAATGCAACTTATAGTTACCATCCATTATGTGATAGTAGAGTATCCACTCAAAAGAACTATGTAAGAATTGATCTTGTTTGAAAGTGACAGGGTAGTGTATACCAGCTTATTATGTGAAAGTAAATAGTTTCCATTATTTTACAAAGTGTCTTTAACTGGGAAGATGGTGACTTTTTGCATCTATGGGTTAAGGTCTGTTACTCTCAAATGTGATACCAAGAGAGGTAGCAAACTGCTTTTCTGATATTATTTAAACAGCAAAGATTTTTATGCTGCCCTGTCTTGAATTTAACAGTGTTGAGTCACTATCTTCTGAGGTTCTGTCTCAACAGAACTCATTGGAAATTCAAGGGATACTGGAAACTATAATTTTGCTGTAGCTTGAACTTGCCCAGATTAAAGGAGGGACAAAGTTCTAAACAAACTCTCTTCTGGCTGAAGACCAGTACTACTCTATGCCAAATACCTTATTTTTTTGCCTGTAAAATGAAAAAAGGGAGTTCTTTATAAAGAAAAGTTATTTTCATTGAAAAGGACTTTTCATTCATCTTGTCATGATTATAACAATTTTCACTAATCTCACATTTTAGGTATCTTGACCTCTGAGCCTTTTAAAAAAATTTTTCTTTCCTTTATAATTTTTAAAAAACACTCTAAATTACCTAGAATGAGTGATGATTGAAGAATTTCCCACCATAGCCATAGACAAACATCAACAAGCAGGCAATGGATGGATGGATAAAATGACACTGGCAAATTCTTCTATTTACAGACATTGAAAAATAGGGACCTTGTCTTTTATCTCTCTGAATATTTATATTCTCAACATAAAATGAAGTCATAGAGACCTGCCCATCTGTTTGTTTTTTAAAATCCATGGCGTCAACAGTTTAGAAGTTTCCAGTAAAAACCAGGAATGAAGGCATTCTTGTGGGATTTCGTCAAGTCAAGGAATTCTGTCCAAATCTTCTAAACAAACAAAGTATTTGGCTTATGTTTCAGAAAAGTTTAGATAAGCTTTTCATTTTTATAATTTACATTCTTTCAACTGCTGTGTGTGTGTGTGTGTGTGTGTGTGTGTGTGTGTGTTTGTAGTTCTTAAAATTAGAAACAAAGTACTAAGGAGATCCCATATTGTTTGATAGCTGTGAAAACCTGGTTGACATCAAGTGCAACTGAGAAGCTGATGGTGTTTTGGCTACCAGAGTGGGAGGAAGGTATTGAGATGGGGAGGAATCACCCTTATTTGGGCATCATTTACTGGGACTTGGCTAGGAACATTACACTAGAGAATAGCAAAGGGTGCTTGGTTGTTCTCTCTTTGCCTTCTTAGTCTGTGCCCCATGCTTTTCTCCCCATTCTGGGCCTTAGGAGGAAATTGATGAAGACTGCCTCACCTGGGCTCCCTTGCTGGCTGGATTCTGCTTAGAATCATCCATTGGTCCCAGTGGACTGAGATACGAAGATGAAAAAAGGGAAAGATGCATTTCGTCCCCATTCCCTCCCTTCGTCAGCACCCTGTCCCTGGTAATAACCAGATTCCTCTTTCCCACCAGAAAACCACTCTTTTGCAATTCCAGTTCTCTGTGAATTCGGGTAGCACCATTTCTTCCTCTTGTCCCTTTGGTCCTATGGGTGGAAATGACTTTCCACTGTTGCTAGTCTCTGGGTGCCCTGCCAACCCTTGTTTGCTCCCTTTACTGTGCCTACACATAGCCAGGACTCCAATCAATAAAAATAACTCTATTCTTTAAAGGCAGATATGTACACTGTGTGGGAAGGAAGGGTGGGATTTGTTCATTGTCTCACTGG
The DNA here is from genome assembly GCF_028021215.1 of Eschrichtius robustus. Classification (NCBI taxonomy): domain Eukaryota; kingdom Metazoa; phylum Chordata; class Mammalia; order Artiodactyla; family Eschrichtiidae; genus Eschrichtius; species Eschrichtius robustus. The sequence goes on along the minus strand of NC_090836.1, from coordinate 77,468,121 downwards.
CTATGGAAATAGAATTAATTATTGTCACTCAGCCAAGTATTCATTATGGAAATCAAAATGTAATTCATATTTTTTATTGGATAATTTTTGAAAATACATAACATGGAAAAAAGTAAATAGGAAAGAAAATAGTAATTAATCTTACTGATTGATAGCAATGTATTAACTGCACCTCTATGAACTAGGCATTGCCATTGCCCCCATTTTAAAATATAAGAACCAAACTATAGAAAGGTGAAATGACTTGTGTAAGGTCACACAGCTATGGGATGGCAGAGGAAGGATTTGAACTGAGTCAGACTAGTTCCTAAGCCCATGCTCTTAACTACTAAGCACTACTACCTCTTAGAAAGGAAATAGGAAGCGAAGGGAAAAGCATCTATTAAGTACCTACTATGTGCCAGGAAGTGTACTAGATGCTTTCTTATGCACTATCTCATTTATTGCCCTTTCAGAAGCACTTGACACTGTCATCCATTCTCTGTTTTGAGGAACAGTTTCCTTTCTAGTTTCCTCTGACACCATGTGCTGCTATGATTTTTCTCTCATTTTCCTTTTCTTTGCTTGTTTTTGTCTATTCAACCTTTAAATGTGGGAATGTTTTGAGTTCCTTTCTTGCTTCTATTCTTCCTTGCTAAACTCATCTAATTAAGTGGCTTATGCCAATGATCTGCAGATTCTTATGTTTTTTACTTCCCTTCTCCTTAATGTCATACCTGTATGTTCAGCTGTCTCCTGGACATCTCCCTCTGGGTACCTAGTAAGCATCTCAGACTTAACATGGCTAACTGAGAATGCTTGATTCATTTCTTCTTCAACCTGTTTCTCTCTCTCTGTCATCTCCATTTTATAAAATAGCACTGTTATTTATTCCAACTGATCAAGCTAAAAATTGAGGAATTATCCTAGAGTGTTCATGCTTTCCTTTTCCTGATATCTAATTATCAATACATTCTGTCTGCTCCATGGATGGAGATCCAAGTCCCTCCCCACTCACTACCATGATGTTTTGCCTAAGTCATTGTGATAACTTCCTAACTAATCTTGCTAGTTCCAGTCTTGCTCTCCTTCAAGGCTTTCTACATATGGCAGCGAAATAATTATTTTAAACATATCATGCCACTTTGCTTAAAAGCCTTTATTGGTTTCCAAACAAAATGCAATCCAACTTCTCCTTTGCATAGGACAAAAACCTTATCTAAGCTGGTCTCTGTTGAATGAATGAATCCTGTAGTATCAATAGAAATGTTTGGGCTTTACAATAGCTCTTGCAGGTGGCTATTAGTATGTTCATTTTTTATTAAAGTAGATATGGAGGCAAAAATTAACATTATATTCTCTGCTCCCTCAGGAGGCCTTGAAATCAGTTCTTAGGTGGACTTGACTAATGTACTATATAATAAGCAGCCAATATTTTCTGAATTACTTACAATGTGTTAGGCACAATACTTTGGTGGGCACTTTTCACATATTAATAATTTTTTAAAATGAGAGTCTTAAGAAGGTGCTATTATCTGCATTTGATATTTGAGAAACAAGACTCAGAGAGGTTAAGTAATTTACTCAAAGTTACAGTACTGGTTAATGGGAAAGGGTTGATCTAATACCAGGTCTGTATTCCAAAGCCCACAGCCTTAACCATGTGACTTTTCTACCCCCTTGGAAAGATGATGTATACATTTCATTATTCCTACTAATTATATACACACCCACATTTTTTCTCTTTCAAAGAATATAAACTACTTTAAATATGCCAGGACTTAACATTATTATAAACTCTGTGTTTGTAGATGGACGGCAAAGACAGCAGTTTCATTCAAAACCTAGTGACTATTCTATTTCTCCTTGGCTTGTCCCAAAGCGATTACCAAATGGCACTTAACTATAAAATGCAAGGAAGGAGGACATTTATTGTGAGTGTTTAAAGGGAATTTTTTTAAAGAAATAAACTTTTTATTGACATCTTCTTAATTTGACCTTGTTATATGTAATTTCTAATCAGGGAACTTTTAATTAAAAAAATTCATACCAAAGAAAAAGAATCATTTACACATGTGGTTATGATCAATCCTTCTCTTATAAGGGAAATGTTTTCATATCAAATGGTTTTGATTCACACTGGGAGGAAAGAACACAAAAATATTATGTTAATATGTAACACAACAATAGATATGCAATGTAATCCCCAAATTCTACTAAACTGGACATCGGCATGATATGCCTTTATAGGGATTCCATCTTGTTCGTGCTGGGAGAGAAACACATTGTAATTTCCACTTTGAAAATGACTCTTTAAAATTGCCAAATATTTAGTTTGCTACACGACTTGCTGCTTTGACAATGGTAAGTTTATTAATGTCAATATATTGTTCCAAGTTAATCTTTTGCAGAACTATTTCCTTCTCATGCCTAAAGAAATCACAAAGGGAATATGTCATCTTGTTTATTCCAAAGAAATTATGAATCAAGATTTATTTTCTTTCTTGCCTTGGAAAACAAATGTCAGTAGAAAGCACTACCAGTCAGAAGTAAGGAAATTTGGTCCTCAAAGCAATTCAAATTGAAAACTAAGTTCAACGTTACCTAGGTTTTTATTCCAACATGCCACATTGATCCTTTCACTTACAGCCGCTCAGATAACTTTCAACAATAAGTATTTTTGTTTGTTTGCCTTTAAAAATAAAGATCCAGATGCTATGGTGAATATGTAGGCAATGACCATAATTTTATGGGAATAATTTTCTTGTATGACTTAGAAAATGGTCCTGATGAAAATTCCCAGGAAGTGTTTCAAAAATGTATTAAGCAATAGAAGCATCATCATGTGGTATCTCTTATGATGGTTATTATGAAAGACAGCAGCTATTTCTATGTGTGTCTTATGCTAAAATTATTATGTTTTAAAATTATTTTCAATGCTTGATCATTTTTCCTTTTGTCCTTAACGTGATAGCCATTAATTATACCTCTGGCCTACTTTTCTGCACATCTCAAAGGTTTCTTTAATGACACATCATAATCAGTAATGATTCATGTGGTTATTTGTTTCTGGATAATTTCCCCTCCCTTCCTGTGATAAATTCTAAAATACATCTGAGAACATTGACTAATGGCAGATTGGGTGTGGACCAAGTCCAATTAGATGTTTAAAAATTATAATGCTGTGCCTATCACAGAGGATTGATCTTCTTTCCAAGGAGTACATGCAGCTAAAAATACCCTCAAAATGAAGTTATCCACTTTCTGGTCTTATAATTCCTATGTAGACATCACTTACTTAGTCTTACCAACATATCTGGAAGCAATGAGATAGAAACTACTATTAAGCATTACTTTCATAACTCAAATTTACTTATCAAATGCCCAATCAGTTATCTACCAGGACCTGAAGGAAAAAGGGAAAAGAGAAAAGCCTTGGTATTTTGTTGGCAGTGATAAAAACATAAAGATCTTCAGAAAATGGTGAAGCCTTTTTTTTTTTTTTTTTTTTGGCACACCACGCTACTTGTGGTTCCCTGACCAGGGATTGAAACTTGGCCCAGGGTAGTGAAAACCCATGTCTCAGCTACTGGACCACTAGGGAGTTCCCGACAAAGACTCTTTTTGACCAGACTTTAGTCAGCCTCCTCTAACCCCTTTTCTCACTAGTCCTCATCCTTGGGCTTTGTCCTTAGACCTGCATAAACCAGTTTTAGCAAGAATCCTGCTAGTCAATTTAGTGAGAACCCCCAACACTCACCCTCAGTATCTGATCATTCTCGATATCTGATCAAAACCCTCATTCCCCCACCCATCCAGGTGGTAGCTGATTATCCTTGCCTGCCTTCAGCAAGAATCCTGTTAGGTCTATTCAGCAAGAATTCTCCCTACCCTTGACGTCTCCTCTTAGTAATTTTCTATCCGCCCCTCCCCACAACCTGCTTCTTGCCTATAAATTTCCACTGGTCCTTGCTGTATTTGGAATTGAGTCCAGTTCTGTACCGAGGTCTCTTTCCCTCTATTGCAGTAGTTCCTGAACAAAATCTTTTTTTTTACCACTTGAACTACTATCTGGCTCTGGTTTTCTTTAACAGTCTCAAAGATCTTTGGGAAGGAGGTGGGACAATATGTTGCTAATAAATGAGTAAAGGTGAGAAGGTGGGAGAAGAACCAGAGAGAGGAAGTCCTATTGGGGCTCACCAAGGGTCAAATACACTCCAGTGTGTCTGTGTCATAGATGAGCAGAAACTTCCCAACTTCCTCCAGATGAATAGAGTTCTTATTTTACATCTGCAGATTCTTTTCCTTTGCTCTGCTCTCTGTATCATGCTTTCCAACCAGTTGGTCACTGGTCTTTACTTTTTGCCCTGCCACTTTATTTCACCATGTTCTTAAATCATGTTGCTCTTTCCAGCTTTTAAAAGTAATTTCTCTTCTTGTGATGCAATCCATTTCCATCAGTCTTTAATTTGGTTAGTTAGAATTTGTCAAAACTTGAACTGATGTCATCTTTTCCCTTCTTAATAGTGAATCATAAAAATAATCCATTTTGTGATTTTAATTTGTAAAAACACACTTTGAGTGCAATTTTTTTCTTTCTCTTGTGACTTTTCTCTTTTCCTTCTGCACTTCTCCCTTGATTCGGGATCTATTCCTTCTCAATTTCTACACTGACTTCTTTGGTCACCTTAGCTCGAAGCACAGCAGGCATCATCCCGTTTTCTATAGCCTCTCTCCCTAATTGCTTCTCTAGATAACGTCTCTCATTTCTTCTTTCCTTCCCAGTGGGTTCAGATGGACTTCCCTCTTCTGTTCACGCTTCACGGCAAGGGTTGCATTCCCCAAGGAGATGACTTGCAACATCCATCATGACTCTGGTTGCCCTTCTGTCTTGCCACCACCTGAAAAGCATCTTAATTTTTCTTTTCTCTTGAAAAGCCTCTTCATCCTCTGTCCCTTTCTCTTAATGGCTTTTAGGTCTCCCCTGCATTGGGCAGATGTTACCCCTCAGTTTTTTAAATTCCCCTTTCATTCTGAAACCTTGAAGCTGACCCAACTGCGTCTGTCTCCATTTATTTTGATTTATTATTAAGAAGTTTGCTCAAATTTGTTCTTCTCTGCACAAACTTTTTACATCCCACTGTCTGCCTTGTTGTTTTGTTTGAGTTTGTTTTGTTTTTAAACAAGTTGCCTCTGTAGTCTAGATACCCAAATTTTCTCAACCATAGATTTCTGGAAGCTTTTTCCAATCTGTTCTTGGGTATCCTTTACCCTTTTGGGGAGGTCTCCCCTGTCATATTACTACTTCAAATTCATATCCCTTTATCCAAATTCCAAATCAGTCTCGTATTTTAATGTCTAGTACATCAGAATGACTCCTGCTTATATATCACAGTGCCACTTATCTTCATCATCTCTCTAAGCACTTGGGAAACCAAATAGCCTTCTACCTTGCTGCTCAAATGTGGTACCTGCTCCAAGTACTATTAACATCACCTGGGAGCTTGTTAGAAATGCAAATGCTCAAGCTTAACCACAGACCTTCTGAATTATAATCTGCATTTTAACAAGATTCTCTAGGTTATACCTACTCACACTGAAGTTCAAGAAATGTCAGTGTGCTACAATATTCACAAACTTGAGAGTGCATAGGAATTAACTGAGTGAGCTCAAGTATCTTGTGATTTGTACCCAAATCATATTGCCTCAAAGCTGCCGAGTTTCTCTTTGGGTTTACATATAGCTATTGCAGTTACTATTACTCTTTCTTCTTATTCAAATTTGCCAAACACTCTCCTTCACAGCATGCATCATGGTCACCTAGATGAACTTCTTTCCATGCCCATGGGCAAGGTAAGACAATTATTTTATTCCCCATTTTACTAATAGAAAACTGAAAAGAGAAATTACCTGATTTTCTCAAGGTTACCCAACTAATCACAAGTAGAAGGAAAACACGTACTCAAAATCCTTAACCCTTGGTCTAAAATTGGTACCATTACCATGCTGTTGTTTGTTGAATAAATATACAATGCTATAAATGTTATTTTTTCCCATTTATCTCAATGTTTTTTAATATTAATATGCAAGCTTTAAATTCTTGTTAAAGACACATTTGGAAATATAATCATGCCTGTAACATTCTATTTAAGTATACCTTGAGAGAAAGTAATCAAAAGTAATTGAAGCTTTAGAAATTATATGCAAGAAAAGGTGCAGATTTGCTTAGAAATGCACAGAGGTTGGTGATGAAATTTCACAAGGAAAAATTTATTAAGCTCAGATATCTTTTGGAGAAGATTACTAGAACTATTCTATGGTATGTGCCATCCTCCTTAAACTTTTACTGTCCCCTCATCCAGTTTGTCTTGACACACTTCCCCATCCCCCAAAACCCAACCCGTTAGCTTGTCTCCTTTCTCTTTAAAATAATGCAAATGTTATCATTTTGACTCTTCCTCATATATTGTAAATCTCTCTGATATTGATATTGGAGAAGCATGGTTCGAGGGAAGAAATGGAGTCACATTGAGGGACATTAAAAGCTTTATGAACATTCACAAAAAATGAAGAACTACTATTTTCACAGAGAAAGTAGAGTGATAGTCTAACTTGAGAGTCTCAGCAACTAGTCCATAGATAATTAGATAAGTTTTATAAAGTAGCAGTATGCAAAATAAATCTATTAGCTAGTAATTTTGGCATGTAATTAGAAGAGGAACATCTGTAGCTGAAATCAAAGTATGCTACTGCTACATAATTTAAAGTTCTATTAAAATACCTCACTAGAATTTTTTTCATTTCTCTATTGCTCTTGGAAACCTTAATTATTGACACCATATGATTTACAATGTGGAAATAAATATTATGGATGAAATCCAAATCAAAGAGGCAGCATGTGAAATGAATGTAAAATTTGGGAGCATATGAAGGACTGAACTTGAACTTTGTATCTGCAACTTATTGTATAACCTTGGATAAGTGACAGAGTGAACTACTGATTTGCTTGGGGCTTTCCTGCTTTTACAATTGAAAGCCCAGCATCCAAGGAACCCTCTTTATCTCGGGCAAACTAGGATGGTTGTCCATGCTAGTAAGGGACTTAGGCTTTCTAAGTATCAGATCCTTTACCTGAAATCTATACATACGAGATAAGATTTAAATCTTTTTTTTCTTTCTTCATATATATATATATTCTACCACAGTGTCTATAAAAATTAATTCTTTAGCAGGTTATATGCAATGATTGTAATAGATAAGTCATAGTTATAATGGAGGAGAAAAACATCACCAATCGATCAGCAGAATTTGCGCTTTAAGCACAAATTCATTAACACAAGAGTTTTCTCTAAGAACTCTTAGAGTAAAATCAAATTTTGAGTGGAAAACAAAATGCAAACTTGATTTAGTAATAGTGCAAGGAGACAAGGGTTTGAGACATTTTTCAGCCTGGAAACCAAATTTTCAGTTTTTAAGAGTAGAATGTTTTGGTAATATTATTTAGTCCACAGTTGAAATGAGGAAAATTGATGTCATTTTCCACTGAATCTTAACAGAAGTTTATGGGAGGATATTCTTGAAACAAAATAACAGAGATGTCTCCCTGATTCATTTCCTGATCTTACTTGCGCAAGTTTTAACAAGAGTCTTTGTGGAATATTGAGACTCCTGATTTCTGTGAGAGGACTCCATTTATTCTGTCATTCCTGCAATCCTCAAATAGACACACACTGGACTCCTTCTCCATGTCAGGAACTGAACCCAATATTGTGGGTATAAGGTTAGCATCCCTGCCCTTGAGGAGCTCTTGATTTAAGGAGTGAGTCAGGTAAGATATGGAGCCATATGGTTGAAGTACAATTTGATACATGCTAAAACAGAATTCTGAACAGTACTATGGAGACAAAAATGAAGAACAGCTATTTGCCCAAAGGAGTTTGGAAGGCTTCAGAGCTTGTGACACTTGAGTAGAGTCTGTAAGGATCAGTTAGACTCCACCAAGCAGAACAGGGTCAGAAAGGTAGTCCCATAAAGGAAACAGTATATCCAAATGCAAGAAGGCATGACAAAGCCTGTCATCTTTGCGGGAGAGCAATGCTGGCAGAATATTGGTGTCAAGATCAGAAAGATGAGCAGAAACGAATTCAGAGAGACTTTCTTAACATATTAAGGCCTTTTAGTCTTTTTCCTTTAGGTATTAGGGAAACATCAAATTTCTTTAGGGAAGGAATTGAGAAGCTTGGGTTCCTGTTTTTGAAAAAATAACCTTGACGGACATATGTTGGAAAGATTAATATGATGAGGAAGACTAGAGGTAAGAAGCTCAGAGTGAAGGCTACTATATTGATCAGGAGACACATGAAAAAAATCAAAGCAAGCTAGTGGTCATTGAGAAGGAGGAGGAGAGCAGGGTTTAGATTGAATATTTTCTGTCAGACTCTTGGACCATTGAATGTTGAGGAGGGAGTGGTATGAGGCAGATTTGTTTAGACAACTGGTTGGTTTGGGCTTTTTCGATGGGATTTTACTAGCTTAAGCTTTCTCTGTAGCATCTGGAGAGTCATAAAAAGAGTCTGTGCTTGACCATAAGGATGTTTGGGCCCGTTGTGACTTTTAAAGCCTGGAATTTAAAGTAAGAATAATGCTTTCAGAGAGGGAAAACTGAGTGATCTTAGAGTCTGTGTTCTACATGAATTCCCAGAGGAAAGAAACTTATCCAGTAAGAATAGGATTTGGGTTGTCAAGGTGAGCCCAGGGTACAGAAATCTCATGGTGACAGTGTACACTGACACAGAATGTGCATTTGGAACTTCAAACAGGCTGCTTTTAACTTAGAGGTAGGGCCACTCTTTCACAGAGTGTCTAATGCTTTCCAGGACCCCAAGCAATATTCAACATTTATCTTGGGTTAAATCTAGAGTCTTTGAAATTCAATAAAAGGATTGTCTCTTAGAGAATCAAGCCAGTAAATAGTACTATGGAAACTGGAATGCATGAAGAGAAAAGTGTGCCTTTGGGTGCTGGCAAAGCATCAAGAGCCTAGATGAAATCTTTAAGTAAACAAAAGTAGAGCAATGAACTACAGCAAATTAATAGATAAAAGTGTTGTAAGTGGAAGGGATTTACCAGAATCTCCTTTTAAACCAGGCCACAGAGCCATCTTAACAAGCTATAAATACTTGTAGAATGTAAATAACTGTTATAATAAAAGAAAAGCTGGCATAGCCAGACCAATTTCAAGGGAAGTAAATGAAAATGGGCAAGAAACAACTGGTATTGGGAGCTCTCAATGGGTGAAGCTGAAAGTATGAGGTTACATGGGAAAAAAAGAAAAGCGCCATGTTTGATCAGTGAAGAAAATATTTTTCTTTATAAATATTCTGATTTTAAAAAGTACAAATACATGCTCACTATAACAAATGAAACAATAAAAGAGGAATAAAAACAAGATAAAAATATCTCCAGCTGACCCCCAGCTCCTCCACTTCCATACTTCTGGGAGTAATAAATTAATGATGACTTTTACAAACAAGCAAGTCTTCAAATGAGAAGTTAGAGTTTTGTTCAGATTAAAATGTTTAAGACAAAATGATATCTTCTAAATACAGGGTATGCTCTAAGCTATATTCAGCAATAATTGTCAGTACATAAAGGAATCAGTCCATTTGTTCCTTTAGGAATCAACCCCAGAAAATATTAAAATGGTCACATAAATGGAAAACCCAGCCAAAAAAAAAAAAAAAAAAATGGGTTTGTGTGGCAATATTTTTACAGAACCAAGATATAACCACATTTTTCTGCAACGAAGATATAACCACATTTTTCTGCAACATTTTTACATAACCAAGATATGACCAAATTTCTGCAACTATAACCACATTTTTCTGCAACCAAGATATAGCTACATTTTTCTGCAAGTTTTTTCATTTTGCAATTGATTATGGGCAGCCCTTTAGTTGAGTAGGCAAAGATTTATTCCATCCATGATGAACACTCACATTGTTCCCAATGTTGCCATTATAAGCAGTGAGGCAAACAAACAAACGAGAACATCATATTGGGTTGGCCAAAAGGTTGTTCAGTTTTTTCCATAAGACGGCTCTAGTAGCACTTAGTTGTCTTTAACTTCATTCTAAACTATTTTGTTAGATTGTATGTGACAGCTGTCATATCAGCGTGTGTTTAAAAAAAGATTGATCAAAATTGATGAATTTTTGTGTAACCGTTTTAATATTGAAGATGGAAGAAAAAAAGCAACATTTTCAGCATATTATGCTTTATTATTTCAAGAAAGGTAAAAACACAACTGAAACACAAAAAAAGATTTGTGCGGTGTATGGAGAAGGCGCTGTGACTGATTGAATGTGTCAAAAGTGGTTTGCGAAGTTTTGTGCTGGAGATTGCTCGCTGAAAGATGCTCCACCTTCCGGTAGACCAATTGAAGTTGTTAGCGATCAAATTGAGACATTAATTGAGAACAATCAATGTTATACCACGCAGGAGATAGCCAACATACTCAAAATATCCAAATCAAGCACTGAAAATCATTTGCATCAGCTTGGTTATGTTAGTTGCTTTGATGTTTGGGTTCCACATAAACGGAAGCAAAAAAAAAAAAACCTTCTTGACCGTATTTATGCAGGCGATTCTCTACTTAATGAAAACGTTCCATTTTTAAAACAAATTGTGATGGGCGATGTAAAGCAGATACAGTACAATAATGTGGAATGGAAGAGATCGTGGGGCAAGCAAAATAAACCACTACCAACCACACCAAAGGCCGGTCTTCATCCAAAGAAGGTGATGTTGTGTATATGGTGGGATTGGAGGGGAGTCCTCTATTATGAGCTCCTTCCGGAAAACCAAATGATTAACTGCAGCAAGTACTGCTCCCAATTAGACCAACTGAAAGCAGCACTCGACGAAAAGCATCCAGAATTAGTCAACAGAAAACGCATAATCTTCCATCAGGATAACACAAGACCACATATTTTTTGATGACCAGGCAAAAACTGTTACAGCTTGGCTGGGAAGTTCTGATTCATCCGCTGTATTCACCAGACTTGAAACTTCGGATTGCCATTTATTTCGGTCTTCACAAAATTTGCCTAATGGAAAAACTTTCAATTCCCTGGAAGACTGTAAAATGCACCTGGAACAGTTCTTTGCTCAAAAAGATAAAGAGTTTTGGGAAGATGGAATTATGAAATTGCCTGAAAAATGGCAGAAGGTAGTGGAACAAAAGGGTGAATATGTTGTTCAATAAAGTTCTTGGTGAAAATGAAAAATGTGTCTTTTATTTTTACTTAAAAACTGAAGGCACTTTTTGGCCAACCCAATACATATATTTTTATATATGTTACTATCATTTTGGTAGAGCCAAACAAAGGGCTTATAAAATTTTAATTATAATAGATATTACCAGACTATTTTGAAGAAAAGTTTCAGTTAACACCCTCCCACTAGCATTTTGGCTAAGAAAGTTTCAGTTTTCTCACATTATTAGACCTGAATGTTACAGGTATTTTATTATTGTTTAAACTTGCATTTTCTTTTGAACTCTGATTGACACCTTTGAAATTAATTTTTTCCGTCTTTGAATTGTCTCTCCTGTGAATTGCCTGTCCATCTCTTTTACCAACTGACTCTTTCCTTTTTAGTTGTTTTGTATCAATTTGTAGGATGCCTTTATATACTCTGGAACTTAGGTCATCTCCTAATTTATTCAGGTTTTATTTTATAGTTTATTTCATATAGGCAACTTACTTATGTTACTAATTTTGTCACTAGGTATTTATAGTTTTGTCGTATTTAGAATTTTTTTTTGTCTTTTTAATTAAGAAGTAGAGCACATCTATAGCAAAGTGCAAGAAAATATAAATGTACACTTCAATGAATCAATACCAAGCACACATCTAAGTAACCATTTTTAGCACTTTTAGATCAGAAAATAAGCTATCACTAGCACCCAAGATGTTCTCTGCTATGCCACCTCCAAATTGCTATCCCTTCCTCTCCCAAAAGGTCACCCCTTTCTTAACTTTGAATATTATATATTTTGCTTTTTTTTTTATTGAACCATATACACAAAGGATAATACAATGTCTATTCTGCTGTGTCTGACTATGTGCGGACAGCAATATGTATTTCAGATTCATAGGATGTATATCTAGATACTTTATTGTCACTGTGCTGTATATCCATTCTATTGTTAATGGACATAAAGATTGTTTTCAGTTTGGGATTATTAGATATGTGGTTATTGTGATTTTCATCTGCATTTACCTAATGATTAGTGGTGTTGAACATTTTTTTGTGTGCTTATTAGCCATTCGTGTCTTCTTTGGACAAATATCAACTCTTTTGCCCATTTTTGAATAAGGTTGTTTGTTTTTTGTTGCTGTTGAATTTTAGGACTTCTCTATATATTGGATATTAATCTCTTATCAGGTAAATGATTTGCAAATATTTTCTCCCATTTCATAGGTCACCTTTTTACTCTGTTGATAGCGTTCTTTGATGTACAAATGTATGTAACTTTTTTATTTTTTTAATTTTTATTTATTTATTTATTTATTTTTGGCTGTGTTGGGTCTTCGTTTCTGTGCGAGGGCTTTCTCTAGTTGCGGCAAGCGGGGGCCACTCCTCATCGCGGTGCGCGGGCCTCTCACTACCGTGGCCTCTCTTGTTGCGGAGCACAGGCTCCAGACACGCAGGCTCAGCAGTTGTGGCTCACGGGCCCAGCTGCTCCGCGGCACATGGGATCCTTCCAGACCAGGGCTCGAACCCATGTCCCCTGCACCAGCAGGCAGACTCCCAACCACTGCGCCACCAGGGAAGCCCATATGTAACTTTTATGGAGTTCAATTTGTTTAATTTTGCTTTTATTGCCTTGTCTTTTGTGTCAGATCAAAAAAATCATTGCCAAATCCAATGTTGTGAAGTTTTGCCCTGTGTTATCTTCTAAGAGTTTTATTGTTTCTGATCTTACATTTAGGTATTTGATCCATTTTGAGTCAGCTTTTGCATATGTGTTAGGTAAGGGTCCAAATTCATTCTTTTGCATGTGGATATCCAATTTTGAATGATCTTAGAAGCCTTGTTGAAACTAATTTAACCATATATGTAAAGCTTTATTTCTGGGCTCTCTATTCTATTCCATAGGTCTATAGGTCTTATTTATGCCAGCACCACACTATTTTGATTATCTTTGTAGGAAGTTTGTATCTTTGTAGTAAGTTTTGAAATTTGAAAGTATGAATCCTCCAACTTTGTTCTTTCTCAAAATTGTTTGGGCAATTTGGGGTCCCTTGAAATTCCATATGAATTTTAGATGGATTTTTCTATTTCTGCAAAAAAAGTTGTTAAAATTTTGATTGGGATTGCATTGAATCTGTAGATCATTTTGATAAGTACTGACATCTTAATAATAATAAATCTTCCAGTCTATGAGCATGGGTTGTCTTTCCATTTATTTATGTCTTTCATTTCTTTCAGTAATGCTGTATAGTGTTCATTGTGTCTTTCGCCTCCTTGGCTAATTACTCAGTTTTAATTTTTTTGATGCTATTGTAAATAGAATTGTTTTCTTAATTTCCTTTTCAGATTGTTCATTGTTAGCGTATAGAAATGCAACTGACTTTTGTGTGTTGACTTTGTATTCCACAACTTTGATAAATTTGTTTTATTAGCTCAAACAAAATTTTTGGAGTCTTTAGGGACTCTTGTATATAAGATCATATCATCTGTGAACAGAGATCATTTTACTTCTTTATTTTTAATTTGGATGCATTTTATTTATTTTTTCTTGCTCAGTTGCTGTTTAGGACATCCAGTACTATGTTAAATAAAAGTGGTGAAAGCAAGCATCCTTGCCTTGTTCCTGATCTTAGAAGAAAAGCTTTCAGTATTTTACTATTGAGTATAATGTTCACTGTGGATTTTTCATGCATAGCTTTTATTATGCTGGGGTAGTTTTCTTCTATTTCTTTTTTGTCTTTATATCATGAAAAGTTGTTGAATTGTGTCAAATGCTTCTTTCTGCATCAAATGAGATAATCATATGTTTTTTTTCTCTTCGTCCTGGTAATGTGTTGTATCAAATTGATCAATTTTCATATGTTGGACGTTCCTTGCTTTCCAGGAATAAATCCTACATGGTCATGGTGCATAATCCTTTACGCTGTTGAAGTTAGTTTGCAAGGATTTTGTTAAGGATTTTTGCTATTTTTCTAGACACCTTCAGTGTTCTTATGGAAAACAGGGCCAATTTCCTGGCTTCCCAGTTTCTTGACTTTATTTCCAAAGACTTTCTCCTTCAATATATCTAAGTCACTGACACCTTCAATCACACATATCTGCCTGGCCCCCAACCTTGTCCTTCTCTATTCTTCCCTGTCTGTGAATGGGCACGTTAAGTTTGAGGTATTATTGAAGAATTAAAATGGAAATCTAACATATACAGTTAGATTTGAGTCTGGAATTCAGAAAAGTTGTATGGACTGGAGATATAAACTTTAGAGGCATGACCTTAATTAAGATGGCATGGGGATAGACTATAGAGTGAGAATAGGAGAGGGCCTAGGATTGAACAATGACTAGCTTCAATATTTAAAGACCAGAAGATAACCAAGAGACAGGGAATAAAGTAGCCATAGAGGTAAAAGGAGATACTATTGTCATGGAAGTCAACAGAATAGAGTGCTCTGGAAAGAGGCAATTTAATGATGTCCTAAGCAGTCAAGATTGGAAAATAAGCAGGAGTTCGAATGTTACTGAGGATATTTGAGTCCATATTAAAAACTATTTTAGTGACATAGAGGAATGGAAACCACATTAAAGAAGGTAAATAAGAAGAGAGGAAATTTAAAAATAAAAAATAGATCAGCTACTTTTCTGAAAGCCGGAGAAGGAAGCTTGTTTATTTAATTATTTTTTTTAAGGGTACAGTACACAATTTCTGATGTGTTTATCATCTACATTTCTTTCAAACAATACCAGGTCTCTGTCTCCTCTTCTGATCCACCTCTACCACCACCAGCAATACTACCCTCTCCTACCACCACCACTACCTTCTTGTTCCAAGTTACCACCTTTTTTACAAAGAATATAGCAATAGCATCTTATTGATGTTTCCTTATCCACTCCTCTCCTCTAGCAATAGATTCTTCACACAAAGCCAATGATCTTTCATAAACATAAATCATATCATCTCCAAGCTTAAAACACTTTGATGGCTTCCCGTTGCTCTTAGCATAAAGACTAAAATTCCTTATCTAATTTACAACACCCCCTGTGACGTGTTCCTGCTTTCTTTTCTAACCTCATTTCATGATATTTCCCTACTTCTAACTTTAAGTGACACTAGGTTTATTTCATTCAGTTCCCTGAACATGTCAAGCTTGTTCACCAGACTCTAGTTTCATGAGAGATGGATTTAGGTCTGTCTTGCTCAGAAAATTTTCTCAGGATCTAGCAGATTTCTTATATGTTCAAGGTGTGCAATAAAGATTTCTTGAATGAATAAATGATATTTCTTGTGCTTAAATAAAATATGGGGGGGGGGGGCTTCCCTGGTGGCGCAGTGGTTGAGAATCTGCCTGCCAATGCAGGGGACACGGGTTCGAGCCCTGGTCTGGGAAGATCCCACATGCCGCGGAGCGACTAGGCCCATGAGCCACAATTGCTGAGCCTGCGCATCTGGAGCCTGTGCTCCGCAACAAGAGAGGCCGCGATGGTGAGAGGCCCGCGCACCGCGATGCAGAGTGGTCCCCACTTGCCGCAACTAGAGAAAGCCCTCGCACAGAAACGAAGACTCAACACAGTCATAAATAAATAAATAAATAAAAGAACGTGAATATCTTTAAAAAAAAAAAAAAAAAAAAGCAAACTGGGCTATTCATTTCAGTAACAGTCAAGTGGTCTTAGTTTGCATTCAATTTCCAATCAGTTTCTCAATCTATTTCATCTGAAGTCTTCACATTACCCACTATAAAAAATACCTATAAAATAAAAAATATGGGGGGGGGGAAGACATGAGGGGAAAGAAAGGAGGAGAAAAAAAGCAGAGAAGAGAAAGAAAAAGTGGGGTAGAAAAAAAAGAAGTGAAAGAAAATGAGCAATAATTACCTTTTGTTCTAAATAAAATCCAAAATCTTTAAGGTATCTGTGGCTTACAAACCTCTTAATGGCTTACCTCTTAACTAAGCTTGAAGTTCTCTTCTGACCATTTGTGCATCCTCACTCCAAGACATTTTTGCACCTATAGGCCTGAAAAACTACATGCATGAATTCCATATGGATAATCTGCATTATTTGCTATATTCTCTCTGACCACTAGGCCTTTAAATTGCTGTTCCTTATGCTTCTATTACTCATTCCTACCTACCCAAAGCCCAAATCACTTTTTAAACTGTTTCCTACTAAATTTTGTGTCTCAGCTTAGATCTTGCTACTTTCTGAAGTCTTTCCTTATACTAGTGAAGATTAGCATTATAGCAATAAATAGATTAAAAAATAACACTGCTCTTGGGGCACCGTGTCAGTTCATAAAATAATGAATACTATTATTGTTGTGGTTGTTTTTGTTTTTATATAATACTCAGAAACATGAGGGGAATATGTTTTATTTCCTCCTAGAATTTATTACTAGGCTCTGATTTTTAGAGTTGAATTTTAATAGCAACGATGGGCCAAAAAATGATTAAATCCATTATAATAACCAAATTGCTACTAGTGTTAAGCCAAATCTAACTCATGATTAAAAGCATACAAGCAGTATTTCTGTTGATTGAATTAATAAAATTGATGTTAAAGTTGTTTTATTATTATTATTATTATTATCATTTTGTAATAGTGGCTAATAGTTGTTACACCAGGGTTTATTGTTGGTTGGGAGTTTGCAATGATTGACAAGCCCCTTAGTGATGCACACGTCCTGGTACTCAGAAACAGAGAGAGACACTGGTGTGTTCCTTTGAAATCACACAAATGCAGGAGGGAGGTGGTTACACAGACAGTGATGGCTTGAATACAGAGTGAGTACTTTATCCTTGAATCCATGCTTTCCTTCACTTGAGGGGACACCTTCTAAGCAAAACCCTATTTTAGTGACTTTGACAAGAGATACACTCTTAGGAACAATGATACATGCTTGGTTTTCTTCTGAGACAATCAGTCTTATTTTCTTTAAGAAGGCAAGGCCTGAAACAAACAAAAACCTGACAAAATTTTAGTTATATTATAAACAGGGTAAATTGGCAGAAATGCTATAATCATTCTCCTGTATATCTGACACCATTAAAGTAGCACTTCATTTAAAATCTGGTATCAGGATTTACATGGTGAAGGGCAAAGACATATTCAATTGAATTCAAGTAAATAATACCTTAGATAGTCACAATTCCAGGTTAGAGCTATTTCTATAAGTATCATAGTTTTATATCAATTTCAAAATATTGAATTGACTTCATCCTGCATATATCTTATAACCCACTTTTCAAAGGGGAGGAAATCAGTGATTCATTCATCAACTATATACTGCATGTTTACTATGTGGCACATATATGCTGTACACATATAATATGTATACTGTATATTTTAGTAGCTGAGGATATAGCGGTAAACAAAAACATCTCCACCTTTCTTCAGTTCTAGTCTAATATGAGTGGAGAAATTAATAAACTAATGTACAGATAAATCATATAATATGTCAGAGTCTCGAGTGCCATGAAAAAAATAAGTAGGATGGGTGGGGGGAGAGGAAGTGCAAGGAGTAGGGGAGAGTTGCTGTTTGAGAAAGAATGTAAGGGCGGCTTCTGAGAAGGTAGATGAGACCTGAAGGTGGTAAGAAGGTTGCTATCAGATATCTGGAGGAAGAGCATTTCCAAGGGCAGAGAAGAGCAAGAGCAAAGACCCACATATGAGGCTGTACTTAATGTGTTTGGGAAATGGGGAGGAAGCCAGTGTGCCTGGAGCTGGTTAATTGTTTTAGGAGATACGGTCAGTGAGATAGAAGGAGCCCAATTTTATAGGGCCTGTAAGCAACTAGCATTTACTGTAATGAAATTGTGTATCATTGTGAGGGCTTTGAAATAAAAGGAGTGTCAAGAGAACAACTGGTTATATGAGTCTGGGTTTTGAGAGAGAGGTCCAGGCTAGAGCTAAAATTTGGGTGTATAGTTGCTTTGAAAATCATGATAAAATGTCCTAGTGAGTAAAAAAAAAAAAATCACTGGCCAAAATATCAAGAAAATATTTAGTGGAGTAGTGGTGGTGGTGGTGGGTGAATGGATTCAATAAGAGGAAAAAGAAAATAAATACGGATAGCAAATATAGACGGTTTTTTTGAGGAGTAACGTTATAAAGAGAAACAGAAAAACGGGGTGATAGCTGGAAGAGAATGTGAAATCAAAAGGGACTTTTAAGTCAAATGGAATGTCCCAGGGCTTCCCTGGTGGCGCAGTGGTTGAGAATCTGCCTGCCAATGCAGGGGACATGGGTTCGAGCCCTGGTCTGGGAAGATCCCACATGCCGTGGAGCAACTGGGCCCGTGAGCCACAACTACTGAGCCTGCGCGTCTGGAGCCTGTGCTCCGCAACAAGAGAGGCCGCGATAGTGAGAGGCCCGCGCACCGCGATGAAGAGTGGCCCCCCGCTCGCCGCAACTAGAGAAAGCCCTCGCACAGAAACGAAGACCCAACACAGCCAAAAATAAATTAAAAAAAAAAAAAAATGGAATGTCCCAGTAGAGAAGGTAAAAATGAAGGTGTTGAAGAGATAGGGGTTACATGCTGGAGAAATGCCCTGAATGGGCAGTAAACTGAGGGGTTTGTCTTGAGAACAATAATAGAACCTCCATAATAATAAAAGCAAATACAAGCAGGTATATGGGGAGATGAGGTGGTGAGAACATGTGGATGTAGGCTTTTGATTGCCTCTGTTGTCTCAGTGGAATCGGACCCAAAGGCATCAACTAACAATGAGGGTGAAGGAAAATTGTGTAAGTTGGGAGAGATCAGAAAGTGACTGGACTAGGGGATTGTGATATAATTGCTATTATCATTAAAGACTCACTTAAGGTTAGTGACATGGATGTTTTTGGTTTTCTCCAGCATATTTGGTTTATGTGGATCCAGGTTCTGAGTAGATGAAAAGGGGATTTAACCAAGGTTATGGGTGTAGCTAGCCAGGTGAGATGAAGGGAGAGGACAATGTGATTGAAAATATGTGTGAAGTAATGATTATAATGTAGATAATGAAATCTAAACTAAATGAAAAGTATGGACATGGTAGAAACAGTGAAAAGTTCACAGGGCTAGTAGTTAGAGGATTGCCAGAGATGGGATACTAGGGAAATGGAGGTCAAAATTGGGCTAACTGAAATCAAGAAAAAGGAGTGGCATTTATTGATAATGACCAACTCTAAAGTATGACTGTGAGCATAGTTGAATGGGATAGGGTGAAGGACAAGGACAAGGAAAAAAATGGATGTCAGGGAACAGAGAGGCGAACAATTGGAAGGATTATTTATGTGGCTATTGAAGTCATCATGAATGATCACATAAGTAACGGTGGAAAGAATGAATGAGGTAGGAAACTTTTAAGAAATGAATAGAGTGACCTAGGGCTTGGTAGATGAGAACAACAAAAATTTGGTTTAGTATTCTGATAATAAGACATTCGATGGAGAGTGGCCTGGAATGAGCAGCTTCTGAAAGAGAAGAGAAGACACCTGGTTGGAGTGTTTGGGAGAGAAAAGAGCCAGTCTCGGTTTATGAAGGATGTGGGAGAAAAAAACAACCACCACTTATGAGGGCTGCCAAATAAGCAGTGACCTTGGGGGGAACTTGTAATTCAACTGAAGTAATAAAACAAAGGCAGAGGGTCAAAATTAAAGGTAGGAGATTTTGTTGATGACTGACAGTGAGTCAGTTACAAAATACCCAATGATTTGTCAACTTCACAAAAGATGTTTTGTGGTTTGGCCTCCAAGGTTTTATTTTTAAAACCACATACACAAATCAGTTATCATATGTGTTCACAGATTTGGAGGTAGAGACACAAGTGATGCCAGGTTTTCATAACTAGTCTGAATATAAAACACACAGAACCTTGGCTTGGTTCCGGTTATAGAAATCACTATTGTAAACGTCTTTTTGAATTTAATTTCATTTTTCAGAAGAGGGGTCCTAAGCAGGCATAAAAGCAACAATTTATCAAACTGCCTGAAGGGTAAGATGTGAAAAATGATGATGAAAAACAACCACCTGGACAGGACAAGAAATGAAACTAAGAGGATTTTGAAGAGTTTCTACCCAATTTCCCTAAGTTCCAGGAAGTTTTCTTAGGATAAATGGTGATGCTTGAAAAACACATCATTCCTAGGAGAGTAGAGACTTCTGGTCAGCAAATGTGACTTTAGGGAGAAATAAATAATTCACATTTTAGAAAAAATAATTAACTAAAGGTGAGTCTTTAATAAAGTCATAAAGTAGGCAGGAAATGGACATATGTCTTGTCTTCACAAACTCTTTCAGGACTCAGTGACTAGTAAATGGAGGTAACAACATAATTTTAAGGGAGCTTGTTTTCACTCTCTTTGTCCAGACTTACGTTAGTGTGTGAAATAGTTATTTTATTGTATATGATGTGTGCCAGTGTATTTTATAATATTTCCTTAGTAAAGGCAGTGAATGTCTCATGTTTGCCTTTATATCCCCCACATTCTGGAAACAAGAGTGGATATTCAAATATTGATTCAACTTGAAAAACATGAATAGTTCTAATTTTCCAAATTTTGCATTTTTCACAACATGAGTGAGTACCAATATCAGGGATAGTTTCAGAGGGTAAAAAGAATAAAAAAATAAAGATTAAGTAAAAATATTCAAAGATTATATAATTGAAAGTTGTTAAGAGAGTAAATATTAAATGCCATCAACACCAAAAAAAAAAAGAAGAGAGATAATTCTGTGAGGGGATTGTGGCCATTGTTTCACAATATACACGTGTATCAAATCACCATGTTGTATACCTTAAACATACATATATGTTAATAATATCTCAATAAAATGGAGAAAAGAAAAAAATATTTAAGAGAGTTAAGTAAAAATAAACAAGAATATAGAAATACTTGTGATTAGCGTTTGTAACTCATTGTCATTTCTCTTTCTTCTTAGTGTTGCTTGATAGTAGTTATGTGAAAAAATTTCAACTCTGGGGAGTAGACAGTTGACTTTTTCGAATGTATGATGAATGCACTCATGACTTTTCCATAAAGAAAATGTCAACTTTTAAACGTATATAAAAACTTGCGGACTTCCCTGGTGGTGCAGTGGTTAAGAATCCGCCTGCCAGTGCAGGAGACACAGGTTCGAGTCCTGGTCCAGGAAGATCCCACATGCCGCGGAGCAACTAAGCCCATGTGCCATAACTACTGAGCCTGCGCTCTAGAGTCCACGAGCCACAACTACTGAGCCCGCGAGCCGAGAGCCCGTGCTCCTCAACAAGAGAAGCCACTGCAATGAGAAGCCCGCACGTCGCAACGAACAGCAACCCCCACTCGCCACAACTAGAGAAAGCCCACACGCAGCAACAAAGACCCAATGCAGCCAAAAATAATAAATAAAACTACAAAAAAAAAAAAAAAAAAAGTTGCTTTCTCATTGTCTTGTACCAACATCACTTTCAAACAAACAACAGCCTGTCAACCAAGAAGCAGTTCAAAGCATATTGCATTTTTACTGAGTTCTCTCTTGAAATTACCAAAAAGGCGGAGATGGAGAATATATTCTTAACACTTAGAAAAAACTTCTAATACATGTCCTTCCATCATATTTCTTACTTTAAAATATCTCCCACAAAGAAGTTGCTCTCCTAAATGTCTCTTCTTCTTTCTGATCTACCTCAAACTCTCCCTTCACCTTTGCTTATGTTAATCTTATATTTTTTCCTCCATTTCCTTTATTCTACCCCCTGATCTGCTACAGTCTTCATTTACATAGAATGACCCAGAAATCTGTTAGCAAGACAAAATATTCTTTAGCTGAAGTGGGAAGGAAACTAGGCTGTGAAAACTCAAGCTTTAATATCTTACTCTTGGCCAAATAAATTGTAGTGGAGGCTTGAGTAGAAGGGGGTGAGAAAAAGAAATTTTTTACTCGATCTTTAAGATTTTCAACTGAAAATCTTGTAAGATGTATTTACATTAAGTCAAAGGATTTTGCTTGATCTTTGTTTTAGTTTAAATTGGAATAGAGATAAAAACTCAAGGCTTTCATTCAATATATGGATTAATTCCTTATCCAGACATTCTTTTGCTCCAGCTTGCTAAGATCCCTAGATCTTAGGGATTTTCTCAGTAGTATCCCCATGGAAGAGAGAAGAGTACTCAATGAGATGCTTCCAACACAGAGCTCTGTAGAAAGTTGAGGAAAAAAGGAACTACTATTTTGCAGAAAGTCCTTAAAGTGAAACAGACCACAAATTCTCTAATTACCAAGAGCATACCCAAGGCAAGCAGGCAGCCTTCTGTTTACCTCAAGACTAGGAAGGAGACCTGCTGGCTTTCCCTCAAAGATAACAAATGGTATTTATTGCTGTGTGAAAGAATCTTGCCAGATTAAGTGTATTTGCAAAAAAAAAAAAAAGGTTCACATTGGCATTTTTTAAACCCTTGAAGAAAATGAGTTTGTTATAAGAAGCAGCTTTGGGCGTCAAGCTAACTATGTGCTGTTCCTTTCCTTTCTTCAATACAAAATGAAAATAGTAGTACTTAGCCTACCCAGCCTCTTGAATTTGTTGTGAGGATCACATAAGATGATTCTTCTGACGGCATTAGAAGAAATGAGCTATAGGTTTCCATTTACATTCTACAGATGTAAAGTATTGCTCTGTACCTCCTGACTATTATCGTTATTGTTATTAGGCCAGTTTATAAAACTTGCTTTATTGAAATACAATTAATAGGAGGGTTTGACTACTGGACCCTCATGGAGCATGTAGAGCATTTTAGAAAATAATTGAATATTAAATAATCATTTAAAAATCACTTAGATGCAGCATTAGCTTTGAGGCTTCTAGGCTGCAGTGCATATTTAATACATATAATAATGTTTTCTTGATATTTGCATGTGTGATAAAAGAGGCAAACTTCTATGAAAAATGAGAAAAAAACTAATGAGATGTACATAATACCAAAAGAAAAAAGGAAGGAAAAGAATAATCAAAACAAGTGCTTCCAGATAGCAGAGTATCTTAATAATGTAAATAAGAGCAAAATGCAAGCTGAGAGATCACCAAAATAAAGAATAAATCTAGACTGATAAATGACCTTTCATATTGACTTAGAAAACAAAGAAAACCACTTTAATGTAAATATAACATTTATGGTATGTACAAAAATTTTGTTTCTAGGTAGGAGATTCACTTGGTAAGCCAATAAGTGTTGGTATTGGTCGATATTACCAATAACTGTTCTATGTCAGGCTTTGTCAGTTGGAAGAGACTTCCGAAATATTCTAGTTTTTTCCTGGGGTAGACGCTACTACTGAGATTCAGACTGAGAAAATTCTTTATTCTGTTTGGAAATGCTTGGCATCCCTGTTCTCAGGTAAACAAACATGAGGCGTCTCTCCTAGTCATTTTGACAAAATTGCCAAAATATCTTTACAGACTTCCAGTACACCATAGCTGGTGGTAAATCCCACTCCATCTTCCCAGGAACCACTTCATTTTGCACCTCAGGAATCACAGAGTCCCAAGGAAGTTAAGTGATCCTCCAAAAGCCACTGAGAGGCAGACCTGGGAAGTGACTTTTCCATCGTGGTGCTTTTCCTCTACCTCAAGCTGCCTCCTCTCCAAGTCCCCTAAAGTGCAATTGGAACAGCTCTGGAAGACTACACAACGAACTTCTAACTGAGGTTGCTTTTTTACAGTGGGAATTAAGAGACAGCAGTGAAAAGAATTTTACCTTTTCTCCATATTACTGTGACTTTTTTTGAAGAATTCACAAGAAGTATGCATTAGATTTGTGATTTTTAAAATAAATAAATTCTATTTGGTGTCTCTTTTTTTCTATTCCTAAGATAATTGGAGAGAACATTTTGTATTACTCTGTGGAGTATTTCTTTCCATTTTTATACATTGAAAGAAATGACACATAATGCTCTTCTGGAGGTGTTATTTTTCTACATGATTACCACTTCTACTCTCTCTGTTCCTTTTAAATATTAAGAATTCTGAATAGAATTTTCCTTCCATTTGATTTTCCCATTGTTTTTGTTTTTCTCCTCTTATCTTACTATGCAATGTTGATGAAGTATTCCACATTTCATGTATTGGTGCCCATGCACTGAAAAATAGCAAAATCATGGCAGGATGAAATATGTTGGACCATTGAAAACACAAAGGACAAAATAAAAATCACACATTTACAAATGTGTTTTCTCAATAAAGGCAGAATGCAAACTAAATTAAGTCATTTCTAATACTGACAAGTAAGATACCCATTTGAGAATCAATAGCATCACTTACCGATGTAAGATCACTAGTTTCTTTTACCAAATTAAGACCTCCCTCTTAAGTAGTGAGCAGACTACATTCTTTGGGGCATTATTCATTTCTTCACATATTTTCTTCACCAAAGCCTTTCATCCTGTATAAATTCAGAAGGAAATTAAGTCGAAATAAAAAGAAACTCAAGGTACTATCAAGACCTATCTTCTGGAATTAGGCCAACTTCTCTCTCCTTATTCCCCCACGTCCACACTTGCTGGGACTTAGCATCTCCTTTGAATTTATTGTTGTCATAGAAACATGTGTTCCTAGTTGACCTTTTGTTTTTCAAAGGGAAAGATAAACATACCACCCACTTTGGGGCCCCAACTAGAGGCTATTCCCAGAGAAATGCACCTTCCCAGCTGCAGAGTCTGACATGCCCAGGAGAGCAGCCATCTCCCAGCCTTATTGGCAGCAATAGGCAGAGAATGGATGCCAGCTGTACTGCAGCTGGAGCTTCGTGAACCTTTTCCTATTAGGCCACATCCTGTCTGTCTTTTAGGAGTGAAGGAATGCTTCAGGTCAAATAAAGAACAGTCTTCTGCAATATAACCCTTAAGATTAATCATTTGAAGATAAGAGCAGGCAGGCCACCTAAGGTAAAGGCTAAGTAATAGAATATCTCCAATTGGACATAATGGAAATATACTGCATGTTATAGATTAGAATGCTTAAAGGGAGGAAAATTCTAATGTTTCTAAGTCCTGCATACTATAAATGAATTTTAGATTTGGAAGACATTTCGGGTATTGAGGCTTAGAATCTGGACCCACATCATAGCAGTGACCAGTGACACATCTAGTGCATCCTGGGCCATTGTGTAGAGTTTCTTAAAAGTGCCACTTCTGGGGATATGCCACTGAGTGCCTTTGTGTAACGCATTAGCTGCACAAGTACTGTACGAGCCCTGCTGGTATGTCTCACTGTATACTTAGCATTTTGACTTAGATGTTTCAGAAACATCTCAGACTCAACAGAGAACTCTTGGTTTCTTCCACAAACCTGATTCTCCTCCATACCCATCCCCACTTCAGTAAATGGAAGGCAAATGCATACAGTTGTTTAAGTCAAAATTGCGGTTGTTCTAGAGCCTTCCCTTTCCCCTTGGAAGCCCCCACCCCATTTGCCACATTTAAACGGTCTGAAAGTCCACCAATGTCACCTCCAAAGTGCTTCTGGAATATACGTTCTTCCAGTAGCCTCTAGTTAATCTCCTTTCTCCCATACATTCCACTAGCATGTTTCATTCTCCCCGCAGCAACCAAAGTGTTCTTTTATAAAACCAACCAGTCTAGGTCACTTTTTCCTACTAAAACCCTTAAGTGTCTTCCACATTTTCTTGGAGTTAAATTCAACTCTTTATCATGACCTAAAAGGCTGTGCATGTTCTGAACTCTGCTTAGCTCTCTACCCTCCTCACACCATTATCTACCTTACTCATTGCACTTCATACTCTTCCCTCAAAAATACCAATCCATTTCGTGCTCAGAGATTTACATATGCTGATCCTCTGCCTGAACTATTCATTCCCTAGACCTTTCACATGACACCCAACTTCACTTCACTCAGCACTGTGCTCTAGCAGCATCTTTTCAGAAAGGCCTTCCCTTGGCAACACTCTTTATAATGAAGATAATAAATTAATTAAAACACTTAAAGAAATAAAACCCTTTCCTTGTTATTATTACATCACCCAGTGTATTTTCTCTATACCACTTATTGCATTCCAAGTTTACCCTTTTTGTTTCCCTATTCATTGACTATCTTACCCTACTAGAAGGTAGGGACCTCAACTGTTCCTAAAACATTGCTTGGCAACATGGTGTGAGCTTTATATAAATATACACATACCCATACCTATTTTTATAAATGGAAATTATTCCTAACATTGTGCAATAACTAATTTCTCCTATCTATCCTCAGTGACACCTTAGTTCACTTTCTTTTTTACTCTTTTATTTTAGTCTTCTTACTTCTTCTATAATTGAAGAGAAGCACAACTGAGACTCACTGCAAAGGAAAAAAGTGGGTTAATCTGTAACTAGTTTCATGTTACTCCTAGGTGGTAATCTGGGACCCTAGATCACCATTCCCCAAAGAATACTTGCCAGGAAACACTTTGATTTGTTGCTTTAAAGGAGATTTAGAAACATCTCTGTCTGCCTGGTTTGGCATGGAAGAGCGAATAAACATACTTGAACTCACTACATGCTTCAGGGCATATGTGTATAGTTTAATATAACATTCTGAAAACTTCTTTCTCCGGAATACAGACACACAACCATGCAAACAGAAGACACCCGTTATTGAGTCTAATTAGCTCCTGGGTGGTCTGGCACTAGAATCCTCATGTTGACAGCTTAGTGTATTCTTCATAGTGTCTTGACCCAAAGAAATCAAAGATTCACTCATTATATTATTTTATACATTGTTAGCATTAAAAAGTATAACTTCAGTTATAATTATCACAGATGATTTTATTATAAAAGCAATAAATACATATTTATGCCCATGCTTTTAATTCTTCTATAGCCATTGACAACAAATTTTCCACAGTTGTATCTTGGTCTTTATTATTATTATTATCATTTTGTATCTAATAATGTCTTTATCTCCCAAATTATAACATGTATTTTCTCTCTTTTTCTCATAATTTTAGTGAGCTCTCATAAACTCTTTATATGTGTAGCTTATTTGTTCATTCTCTCCTCTCTATATCACAATAGAGATTAGGTGATTCAAAGAGACTTTGATATAGCCCATTTAGAAATCAAACAGATGTCAGTGTGATTCCCTCCATCACATCTCCTCCTAAGGCAGTCTCTGACTTTTTCTATAGAATTCCATTTCTGCATAACCTGATGGTTTAGAAACTTTAATTCTCCAAATTCTTAGAAGTTCCAAGGTGAAGTGTCAAAGAGTATGATATGGTGAGGAGGGGGAAAGGGGCAGAGAGCAAGGCTGTGACATCCCCCTGTTTCCATCTGCCAGAGAAGATCCTCTTTATCTCTTTTAAATATTAGACTTCTGAATAGTATTTATTTTGAAGAAATTATTTCTACTCCACAAAAAAATTGAAAATTGTTGTTTGACTCATGATTTGTGCAACTGTGTATAGCACGAGACAAGCACCAGGTTGAGGTAGGCTTAGTATACCTGATTCTACTCGAGGAACTTGGGTCTACAAGGCACTGAACTGTTTACACTTCCCAGACGCCTGGAAATGTGACCCTCAGACCTCAGGCTTGTGGGAGAACCTCAGGTCCTCCCATGTGTGTGCCTGGGAACTCTCTTGTTTCTAAAATTAATTAGACCATCTTGAAAGTGCACCATGTTCCTCAGTACTTGATTACAGTTGAATGAAACAATAGCCTACATCTTGATCCATTATATTTTCTACTTCCTCTTCTTTGCTTTTTTTTTTTTTTATTTTTTTTTATTTTTTTTATTTTTTTTATTTTTTATTTTTTTGGTCTCTTCTTTGCTTTTGATTATAATGTTCCTTAAGCCTAGCATCCCTCAACAGGAATCCCTACCTTCTTCACTCCAGGCATTTCCCTATCAAAAATCTTACTCATTCTTCTAGACTTAATTAAAAACCTATCTCATCTATGAAGCCCCCCATGATTCCATCAGTCAGAAATGATTGTTACTTCTGTACTGAACAGCCTGTACTTCAGCATAGGACTTACATCATCCTGCCCCAGTTTTTGGTTGTTTTATGCTGCTTGCCCCTGAGAGCCGACCTGTGTCTTACATTTCAGTATTCACCTCTTCCCCACCTGCTCACCCCAGGACATAATGTGGTTCCCTGTGCATGCAGTAAATGTTCAATAGGAGATTACAGTTCTGGATTTGTTAGAAAGGTAGATGACCAGTCAAGCTTCTTCATTTTAGATATCATAAACCAACCCAGGCCACTGTAAAGAGAAAAGGAATTTTTAAAAGAATATTTAGAACTTGTGCTTAGACACTACACTATCAGGAACAATCTCTAAAGTGATGTCAGAGAATTGGTTTCATACAGACCTCTATGCAACCACCACTGTGCACCGGCGCAGCTGTTGTACTGTGGAAACCATGAATGCTACAACTTGGGCAGGCTGACAGAATCACAACCATTGGCTGCTTTGGAACTTGATACATCTTTATTTGCTGCCCTACTCTTGCCTGCATGGATTTCTCATTAGTCCTGTTTCTTTGCGTTAAATATCTTTGAGTTGAAGTGTTAGAATCTGAGGAGATTGTGTCTGAGAAAATGAGTTTTCACTTCTCCTGGAGGCCACCTCTGCCCCTACCAAGACTCACCAGGTAGAGAAGTGACCTAAAAGAGAAAAAGGTTTTAGAGGCCAAATGTCAAAAATGAACTTGATTACAGGTGTCATTTTTAATTCAACATTTCACAATTTATATTTATTGAAATCTGCAAGTCTTCATTTTCTCACCTCTGAAAGAAAATCCTTAATCTTTTTTTGCCTTCCTGTATATGATTTGTTTACTTTCAGTGCTGTCACAATTTATATTTATTGAAATGTCCAAATCTTCACTTTCTCAACTCTGAAAGAAAATCCTTAATTTCTGTTTGCCTCGTCAATGATTTGTTTACTTTCAGTGCCTCTACGTATAAGATTTAGTTAAAATTCACTCCCAAGTCCAATGCTTTTATTGTATAAAATAAAATGCCCCATGCTTAACTTATTTTATGTATACGTCTTCAGCCACATCTGTAGAATGCTTTTCCACCAAAATTGCTCACGTCAATTGATTAAAACAATACTTGGTATCTAGGCTATATGCATCATCTTGCCCTTACAACAGCTCCCTTTCCTTCACTCACTTTCCAGCTAAAACTCTTAATCCATCTGATACTTTTCCTGAAACCATTGATATATCCTGATATCCTTTTACCAGGACCCAGCTGTGCCTTCATCCACTGTTGCATTACTGAAAATGAGGAACAGAAGTCTTTATTCTTGATCTGCTATGTGGAAGAAGTCCTAATCCTTTTGTAATTGTATGGTCTCCAAAATAAATCCATGTTCTCCCATCATCTGAAACTTGTATAAAAGCTTCTTTGGAAGCTTACATAAAATATTCTGTAAGCCACAAATAAG
This sequence comes from Eschrichtius robustus, assembly GCF_028021215.1. NCBI lineage: Eukaryota > Metazoa > Chordata > Mammalia > Artiodactyla > Eschrichtiidae > Eschrichtius > Eschrichtius robustus. The sequence continues at coordinate 77,438,471 of NC_090836.1, read as the reverse complement.
ACATAATAATCAAGGCTCCTAAATGACCCATTACTAACAGCTTCTCTCATTGCTTTACTAAGTTGAGTGCATTCATATAACATATATTCTCTTTAAAAATCTTGTATGTATTGAAATTTAATTTATTTGAACCAGCCTTTATTGAGATAAAATATGAATCAGACTGTTCTAGGTTATGGGAATAGAAACTATATAAGTAAGACAAAGCCTCTACCTTCAAGAGGTTATGGACTAACAGGAGAGAGAGAGATGGTGAACAAAAATTGCAGTATTTTGTGAAAAGTACAAGAAGTAGGTTTAAGATATTTACAATGATAATATAGTGGTGGGGGGGGATGGATTTTTGTCTGGGTACAGAGGTCACATTTTTTTGAGTAGATGATGTTTAGCTAGGTTTTGAAAGATACATAGGAACGTTTCAGAGTTGAAAAGAGAAAGAGATGACCAGTCAGAGCAGAGGGAATAGCATGCACAAAAGTTCAAGAACTTGAAGCAACATTAAGTAGAGAATTTTAAGCAGTTAATTAACAAGCTAGATGTGGCTGGACAAGTATATAGGAACCAAAACATGCAGATTCTTATACGCCTACTGAAGACATTTAGCAATAATTTAGCTTTAATGCTGCAGGTGATGGGAAGTTGTTGAGGGAATTTTGAACAAGAAAATGACATGATCAGACTTATATTTTACTTTTATTAGAGATATCCCTCTTGGCAGCATGTGGAGGAAAGGATGGAAGAGGGTGAGATTGGAAGTAAGAAGGCTAATTTAATAGGAAGCTATTGTAGTAGTACACACAAGATGGTTAAAAGCTTAGCGACTAATGAAGGATAGCTGTTGACTTGATTCCCGTATTTCTTGCTTGGGAGACTATCTGTCTCTAACCAAGCCAGGAAATCAGAAACAAGAGCTCAGTGATGAGTGGAGAAAACATAACTTCTAGTGAGATATTTTAGTGCAAATACCTAGTAGGCAATAGTTTCTATGGTCAGACACTTTGCAGAGAAGCCTAAGTAGAGATATAAAGTTGAAAGGTACCAGCATGTAGGTTTGGGAATTAGGTTCCCTAGGGAAGAAGATAGAGACTGAGAAGAGATATATAGTCAGAAACATAGAAATTTAAATAGCAGGGAAAAACGTTTCCAGCAAATGAATCATATATGTAGGAAGAGAACCAAAAGAAAATGTCAGAGAAACAAAGGACATAGAGTTTCTACAAAGAAGGAATAATTAATAAAATGTCATAGTGAGACCAAGTCCTATGGATTTGATATTCAAATCATTTATTATCTGTCACTGTGGCTTCCATAATATTGTATGAGTGGAAGAAGCAAGTCTAAACTTTTATGTTATTTTATATTTTTGAAAAGCTAGCTAGAAAGCAATATACTGTATTGGAGAAATTTCTCGAAGATAGAGATTAAGCATACATCTGAGCTGAAAGGAAAGTTTCTGCAGAAAATAAGAGTTTGAAGGGAAAACAGATAAACCAAGTTTAGAGATGAGATGAAGAGTACAAATGGAGTTTTTTTAACCTCAGCATAGATACGTGGAACCTTCCTTTTGGAGACTTGAGAGAAGGAAAAAAAGATTCTTGTGGATGGAGATGCTATTGTCATTAGAATGGTAGAATGCTGAGTCATTTGGTCCCTGATGGTCTCACATTTTTGTGGTAGGAGAATAATTTAAATTAATAGAGTGAGCCATTCAGGGACTGGATGGGGCTTTTGGAGGTGGTACAGATTTGAAATAGCTACTAGAGAAATGTAAGAGGAGGTGTATCAAAGTGGAGTAGAGCAAGTGTTCTTGCCATATTCATTATAAATTTTTCTATCTTTATTTCTTATGTCTTTTTCCATCTCAGAAGTATAATTAAATTACTCAGTAGTCTCTTGTTTGTCATTTTCTTTCTTAATTGTATTCTTTCTTCTTTTTCCTCTCTCCTCTTCCAAACTGCCTCAAACTTATAGTATTTCCTCTTCAAAATTCCTATTTGCAGCTGACAATTGACATTTGGGCCAAAGGGGAACATTCAGGCTTGAGAACAGCCAGATTACAGTTTCACCCTTCCTGTTTTGTTCTTACAGCATTTTTTTCTTCTACTACTACATCTGCATGGCTTGTGCCTACATTGCTCATTCAGTAATCTCCTTTTTCATTTTTTTTCTGGAAGTTTGAAATGCTGCTTTAAAGCCTGTCATAGTCCAATCTACTTCTCTCCTCATGCTTAGGAGCCATGATGGACTTTTAGTGGCTTAAAAACAAAGACTTGAAGGAGTTATACATGCAGGTATCTGAGAGCTATGTCCTCAGTCTGGCTTCCTTCGTTGTAGAGAAATGGCATACAGAGGTTTCAACCTCATTTCTGCATATCATACCACCAAGAGAAAGACCTTGTTTTCCAGTCAAATAATAGTTCTGAACTTCAATAAGATTGGACCAATCTGAACAGATCACTTTGGTCTAGAATCTAGGCTTCAGACTGTTTGGCCTAAACCCGGGTTTACTGCATGTGTTACTGAGGTGAAGGGGATAAGATTGCACTGATTGGTTCATATCAATTAGGAGCCACTTGGATTTGAGGGTGGGGGTCAATTCCACCTTAACCAAATGAATCGTATATAATAGGGATGGGATGGGATGGAATGGATGCCAGGGAGTCAATAAAATGCTTTACTACTATAGGTTCAGTAGTGCTCATCCTCAGTCTGTCTCCAGAGAAAAATCCCCCCATGCAGGCTCATTTCATGTGTATGAGACCTATGTAGCTGCACACAATTACCATTTATTACACAGAGTATGCAACACATAGTATATTATGTACAGGGTACATAGAAATAATTATCAAATTTTTGGTCTTCCTCCCCAAGTCTAAATTGTAAGAGAAGGGAGATATATTCCTTTTTCTATCCCTAGGACTGAGTGCAATGAATGGTAACGAGACAGAGGTTATCTTCCCAAGGATACAAAGTGCTAGCACCTGCCTTGCCATGATAGACAATTTTTTTGTTTTCTTTCCTCATCTTGCAGAGGTGAAGCTCAACATCAACTAACGTTAAAGAAGCTACATTTGTGATTCAACATATGGTCTTGTGCAATTCACTTTTTTTTAAAGATAGATGGAAATGGTAATGGTAAAAATCTCTGTACCTTGCTGGCATGTACTGAATCCTGGACCACTCTGTTTTTGTTCGTTTATTGTTGCTTGCTCAATTGCTTTTTAATGCTGTTTGCTAAAGAACAAAATAGCAATGTTTTAAAAATTCATTGTACATTTTAAATATTTACATTTACCAAATTAAAACTTTATAGTGCATAAACGTTATAATAATGGGGTATATAACCTCATTTGGATTTATCCAGATGTTAAATTCAAGGCTATCAAATGTGAGAATAAGCCAAAACATTCCTACTAATTCCTGCATGATAGTCTCTGCCTACGCCATGGTTGCAGGTAGCAGAATTACAGGGCCTTTACATGCAGTTGTATTGGCTGTGTGCTGCACACCGTAGGAGGTGTCAGTCATATCACAGTTCCTGTGAATGGCGCCTCCTGTAGTTGTGCAGTGTGGGATGTGATAACTACAAGTCAATATCTACATTATGTTAATCCATTAACTTAAATGTTTTTCTCTCAATCTTTTTAAAGGGTCTAGAGTCATTTTAGAAAATGAATAATAAAGTAATTACATAAGTAGGAGCTTAGAACACCTTAAAGGAATAGCATAAATATCATCATTAAATATCATTAATATCATAAATAAAATATATCCCTTTAAATTACCAACAACTGTCTTTAAAAACTGTTTCTTAAATTCATATGCTCTGTCAAATGAGAAGTTTGACAGATTTCAGAACCTCCTAGCCTTGTATCTGAACTCTTTTTTTTTTTTTTTAATATTTTTGTCTTGTTCTCAGGGAAATGTTTATTTATTATTTATTTTATTTATTTATGGCTGTGTTGGGTCCTCGTTTCTGTGCAAGGACTTTCTCTAGTTGCGGCAAGCGGGGGCCGCTCACTATCGTGGCCTCTCTTGTTGCGGAGCACAGGCTCCAGATGCGCAGGCTCAGCAATTGTGGCTCACGGGCCTAGTCGCTCCGCGGCATGTGGGATCTTCCCAGACCAGGGCTCGAACCCGTGTCCCCTGCATTGGCAGGCAGATTCTCAACCACTGCGCCACCAGGGAAGCCCCTGAACTCTTTTTTATATGAACTCAAGCATCTAGTACCGAGTCCCAAAATAGGCCCTTAGTGTTTTTAGTATGCATGAATGAATCACTAAGGTAACTAGCATGAGTAACATGAGTTATGATTCCATTTATAGCAGGATAGTTATTAGCTGTTTGTTATGTATGCTTTCCATTTCTTATTTATCTGAAAAGGGAACTATAGCCATTTACTCAGGTGTCTATACATTGGAGTAAATATACTATTCAGATATTTCAAAGACCATTGGACATTTGGTATGAGTGGATATGATACCTGGAAACTTGAATCATCATTGTGACCTCTCTCATCAAAAGGGTGACCTATAGGCCAGATAATAAATGGAGGGTCTTGATATAGTCTGGCTTTCAATAGGAGCACTGAGTTCATTTTCCTGGTCATTGAATGCATAATGTGGAGTGCCATACTTGGCAATTGGGGTGATCCCACATTGGGCCTCAAGCCTGGGGACTAAGTGCTATGACCTTCAAGGATGCAGTGGTGATGGTTCTCATCATATATTCATTTAGTATGCTACTCTGGTCCCTGTGAAAACTGGACAGATCTTGGAGAATGACTGTAGTCTACACAAAGCCCCAATCAGAGCTGCTGTGCTGAACATGGTATGCTTGCATGAGACGACTAATAAAGTCTCAGGTGTATGGTATGTGGCCAATTATTTGGCAACTGCATTCTTTTGTATCCAATTCATAAAAAACAACATACCCTGTACACTTTCATGGGAGACAAGTAATAATATTTATTTACAGTTTTGCCCCAGAAATATGTTAACTCTAGTAACCTCTGTCATGATGTAGTCCAAAGAGACATAGACCATGTGAGAGAAGTACCCCACAGAACATCACATTGATTCATCACACTGATGACATTTTACAGTTCAATCAGAATGAGCAAGAGTTTATTAAGATTCTGGAGGCTTTGGTAAGACACATGCACTTCAGAGGCAGTAAGATAATCCTTATGAAGATTCAAGGACATGACACTTCAGTGAATTTTAAAAGGGCCTGTGGTAGGAGTATGCTGATATAACCCCTACAAAGTAAAAGATAAACTCCTGCATCTTGGCCCCTTGTTACAGAGAAGGAAGTATCATGATTGGAGGGGTTGTTGGGTTCTAGAGGCAACAGATTTTACATGTAAGTCTACTTCTCTGGCTGATATACCAGGTGACACAAAAGGCTGCCAGCTCTGAGTAGAGCCAAAAGCAGTAAAGGGTTCTGCAGAAAATTTAGGCTGCAAACAGCCCTGCCAGTTGGGCCAAATGATCCATCCCCGTTGTGTTTGACGAGTAAGTGGTTAAAAAGGTGCAGTGTGGCATTAATGACAAGCCCCGGAGGGAGAATCCTAACACAGGCCCCTCGGGTTCTGGACCATGGCCATGCTACCAGCAGAGGAGAATTATACTCCTTTTGAGAAACAGCTTCTTGTAAGTTACCGAGCCCTGGAAGATGGAGAATAATTTCCGCCGGGTACCAAATAACCACGTCTCTGAAACTGCTCATTCTAAGCTGTGTTCCATCAGACCGGCCAAGCATGATGTCAGAAGCGCCCAGGACAGTCCATCATAAGAAGAAAATGTAACTGAGTTTGAGGAAGATCAAGGGCCTGAATAAGATGCATGGCCCAGATCCCCATATCACCCACCAGAGTTGCTCCTGTGACCTTCCTTCAGTTTTCATTTTCCCGTGGCCACATGAGGGTTTTGCACATCCAGATCAAAGAGCAGGAAAAAGCCTAAGTTTGGTTTATGGAGGTATCAGCATGATGCATGCGTACAAAACACTAATGAACAGGGGCAGCATTACAGGCATACTGGAAGGAAGAGAAGTGGAGGATCAGAGACATGGATGTCTGCAGTGGAGACATGCGAATGAACATAAGGAAATGGGGCTGGTGTGAAGATTTTTGTTATTGCATAGTATTAATAATACCCACGAGAAAACATTCACCCTGGAGAGGCACTGAAAACTGAGTAGATAAAATGATTCAGCCAGCCTTTGTATTCAGCTATCCCAGAACTGATACAATGGGCACATGGGCAGAGTAGCCATAGTGGCAGAGATGGAAACCATGCATTGGCCCAATGGGCTTCCATTTAGTAAGACTACAGACATCTCTGAATGTCCAACCTGGCAGCCACAGAAACCATTGCTGAGATCTTAGTATGGCACTGTTCCTCAAGGAAAGCAACTGACCACTGATGGCAAGTCATCTGCTTTGGACCCCCTTCATTCTAGAAGGGCCAGTGTTTATCTTCACAGGGACGTATACATATTGGAGATATTGGTTTGCTCTTTCTCTCTGCAGAGCCTCAAACAGCATGCCTATTCAGTGGCTTATATACTGCAGACCTACAAACAGGGACTCTCACATACAATAGCGTTCGACTAAGGGACGCACTTCACAGCAAAGTGGGTGCAGGAATGACCATGGAACTCACATAGTATGAATTGCATCACATACCAGACTGTGTAGAAGCAGCTGTCCTGACAGCATTGGGATGGATGACTAATGGCACAGTCTAATCCTTGGAGCAAGTGGAAATGGTACTAATTTTTCTGATTTTTCAGAAGAGTTGAAAAGAATCCATTAATTCAAGGAACATCAGAGATACTTATTCCAACCTCATGATTTCCCCTGGCTTCTTGATCTCTCTCAAAATACTGGATAAAATATTAAGGTACCACCCCACAGGCATGAATTGAAACCCCAATAAATACATAGTCTTTTAGCTACACAACAAATCCTTTAGTTTTTAGTCTTCCTGTAGAAAATAATGCCAGATGAGTCTAATTGTGAAATTTTGTGCTGACTTTCTGTGGGTAAAAAAAAAAAAAAAAAAAGAATAAAAGTCAGATTTAGGAAATTAAATTCATGAGCTAAATCCTCCTTTAATTTCCCTTCAAATAAAACCCTTCATGTAGTTTTGTACAAAGCATAATCTTGAAGAATATATTCACTAAAAACTGACTCTAAAGTTTAAAATTTTCAACCCCTTAAACAAAATATATTTAGTTCTCTAAACTTAGAATTTATTAAATTTCTTTATCTTTTCCATTTATTTTATTTTATTAAAATGGATAGCAGGAGCCAGAAGACATGAATATGATTTCTATTTATTTTGAGTTATTAATAAAAAAAATTTAGACCTGGCTTAGGAAATTAATGTTGCTTTTCAAATTATTGATCATTCTAACTCATAAATCTGAAACATTCAGAGTATATTTCTCATGCAACATTAGAGAGTTAATCCTGATATTTAAAATTCAGTTGACTATGATATTTTTTTCCTTTACACCCAAGGTCTTCTGTGTACTGAATTTCAGAATTATATTGTATTGTATTGAATTTACAGAAATTCTGTAACTGAATTTCAGCTTGTTACTCTGAATTTATTATTAGGGATCCTTTCTAGTTCAAAGAGAGATAACTGATTACCTTCTGAACAGTAAATAGACAATTTGTTACTTCATTGTTATTCCCTTAATGTTAACTGTGGCCTTTTTTTACCTCTCAACTAGATTTTACAGCATCCTAGCTGTCAGTTGGCTTTCTCCCTCAGGCCACTCAATACGTAACCACTTAAGCGAACAATTCTGTCACATTTCCTGCACTAGCCAATGCACTTGACCCTTTAGCCAAACTGAAATATTGTACTTGCTGTACCCTTTTACCTGGGCCCCTGCTCCTTAGGTGTGGGAAGCCCTTCTTATTAATCTTTAGAAATCTTTCTCCTCCTTTCACACCTTGCTCCAAAGAAGCATGCATTCAGAAAAGGAAAACTCAACTGTAACCAGGGGACTTGGATCTTCACCCCAGTTCTGTCACTAATGAGCTATACACATTTTGGCTAGTTTTCACCTCTCTCAGACTCAGTTTTCTCATCTGTAAGTTGAGAATATGTGAACTAGATCAGTGATCCTCAGAGTGTGGTCCCCGGACCAGCAGCATCAGTATCACCTGGGAACTTGTTAGAAATGCAAATTCTTGGTGCACACCTGAGCTTTAATAAATCAAGAATTCTGAAGATGGGACCAAGCAATCTGTGTTTTAACACAGATTCTAGGTAATTCTAATTCCTGCTAAAGTTTGAGAACAACTAGACTAGATGATCTCCAAGGTCCCTCATATATATAAAATATCTTTATTCTATAATATCTTCCTCTTAGGTGTTTTCGTAGCATTTTAAATCTCTCTTACTACATACATCACATTATACATTGTGTTAGAATCTTTTTGATGTTTCCTCCATCTCTTACGAGATGTCCTTTTGAAGATTAGAATTTCATCTTATTTACCTTTATACCCTGGACAACATTTAGCCCAGAGCCTTACACATGTTAGATGTTTAGTAAATCTTAAAACTGATTTGTAATTTATAAGTAATAAAATTCACCAATTTTAAGTATACAATTCAGTGTTTTGACAGATATATACATTTGTTTAACAACCTCCACAGTCATGATATTGAACATTTGCATCTCTTCAAAAAGTTCCCTTGTGCCCTTTTATAGTCAACCCCCCTTCCCTTCCCCACAGAACCCTAGGAACAATGATTTGCTTTCTGTTGAAGAGTTTTGTCTTTTGTAGGATTTCACATAAATAGAATCATATAGCATATAGTCATTTCTGGCATTTTTCATTTAGCATAATAAATTTGATTTTCATTTATGTTATGTGTATCTCAGTAGTTCATTTATTTTTATTGCTAGTTAGTATTCCATTGTATGGATATGCAATATTTTGTTTATCCATTTACTATTCGATAGACATATGAGTTGTTTCCAATTTGGGGCTATTATGAATAAAACAAGTACAAGTCATTGTAAAAGTCATTGTAGGGACATATATTTTCTGAACTTGGGTAAACATCTAAGGGTGGACTGCTAAAAGATGATAAATTTGACTGCATAAAAATTTTAAATATTTTGCTTTTTAAAAGATACTATTAAGAAAATGAAAAGAGAAAATTTAGCAAAACTCACTTCTGATTAAAAAAAGAAAAGAAAAAGACTTTAGTCCAAAATATATGAGGAACTCTTACAACACAATAATAAGATTTTTTTTTTTAAGGCAAAAGAATTAAACAGATATACGGCCAAACAAGAATTTGTTCATTATTCATTCCTATTATTTGTAGAATATTGTGGATTCTACAAATAAAATCAACAATTAATAAACAATTAACAATAATTATTAATACATTTTTGCAAGCTGCGTAATTACTAGGGGTCCAGTATCTTGGTTTCTTTCCTTGGTATTAATTTTCACATAGTGCATTATGACAAAAAGTTTCCATACCTAAATTTGTCCCGAACCTTAAAAATCAGTTTAATTCAATTAGGATCAAGTTCCTTCCCCCTCAGTTGATATAAACCATATAAATTCTGTCAAAGGCATAATTATGAACATAATTGCTGTCAATCATAAAGACAAATACTAATATTGTATTGTAACCTGCTTTATTCAAGCGTTAATTAATATTCCATGGCAAACACATGAAATACTAATTGAAAATAAGTCTTATCCATCTCATTAAATTAGTCACAGATTTCTGTTGTTTTATCAGTTGTCAGTAATAAACATTACAATGATGACTCTGGACAAAATATTTTAGCAGTTAGAGCCCTAAGATTCCAGGAAAGTGAAACATATATATAAGCTAAAATTTATATAATTCATTTATATTATTAATATAAATTATTTCATTTAAATTTAATTATATTACATAATTATAACAAATTTTGTTATATATAACGTTGTACATTAGAATTATATTTACAATTTATATAATCTATGTAAATATTTTTGTTGTAGAAATGATATTAGAACAATCAAGAAAATATTTTTAAGTGTTAAGTCTATTACACTTGAAAAACTTCAGTAGAAGAATTGAAATGGAAATATGAGTTCAGATTAAAAGGAATGATGGAAAATTTCTGGCTGCCAAAGAAGAGCTTGTTCATGTATACTTTAATGGATGGTGGTGAGTGACATATTGCTTTGCAGTCTAAATTTCATTGGATATGATACACTTAAAAGAGAGACACAGTTTTATTTTTAAAAATCAATATTTATGATATGCTATAAATGAAATCCTTTGGAACTATGTACATTGCTGATGAAAAATTTTAAATATCAACTTAAAATAGGCAAGAGAGTACATAAGTTTTAAAAATCTTTTTAGAGGGTAAATGAGAAAAATACCTGGAGATCAGTGCCTTAACCCACCCAATCTGAGTAAGAAGTGCTATTTTGGAGTAGCTTGTGCTTTCTTCCATCATAGAATTTACTACAATCTTTTGTAACAGTCTGTTTACTTCTCTGCTTCCTCCCCTGAGCAGGAAGCTCTTTGTTGTCAGATATCAGGCCTTATGTAAGCAGTCTTGAGACAGAGGTTGTTGATGAATGTTTTTTGACTGAAAGCACAGATGAACTGATTTGTTTTAGATGCAGATTTCTCAGTGTTTTTTTATGATTTTGTGTAACGCCATTCACGCTTCGATTCTTACCTCTGAATTTTAAGATCTTCATGAATGAAATCAACATCATACTATAATAGTAAGAATAATATACTAAGATTTTGGATGTAGTCCAGTCTCTGACAAAGTAATTACGTAACTTAGGCAAATCATAAATTCTTAAGTTTCAAATTTCCTTATTTGTAAAATCAGGGCCTTTAACTAGATGCATTCTTTGGTCCCTTCCTGCCTTAAATTGATTTTATTTTCCTCTATAGTCAGAAGTGACTTAATTCATAAGTTACTTATTTCCTATATAATCACAAGTGAGAGTGCACAGGAATGGCTGCTGCCCCATTGCCCTGCTCTGCTGTTCTTGGTAGAAAAGAAGTAACAGTGACTGAAATTAACAACTATCCATGATCAATGAATAATTACACTTAAAACTAAAAGGGACTTTATACATTAACTGTTCCACTTTTATTTTCAAAATGAGAAAGAGGTCAAAGAATTTTAAATCACTTGCCCAAGGTGACACAGAGCTATTACCAAAGCTTAGTATAAAATTTGGTCTCATTCTTAATCCAGTGCTGATTCCATCAAAAACGGTTAAGAATTCAGGTTTTAGAGTCAAGTATATCTGAATTCAAATCTCAGCCATAGAGTTTTGGGAAAGTTATTTAAAATTTTCATTTTTGTATTTTTCTTTTACGTAATGAAATAATAATACCTTAACTCATAGCTTGTTTTGAGGTTATTAAATAATAGCTGTAAAATCCTAGGAACATAGAAAACCAAATAAGTGATAGTTATGATGATTACTATACCGTTCAGTACAAGGGCTGCAATATATCAAGCTGATAATGGTAATTTTATCTTAATATCACATATAACAGACAAAAACAGATCCTTAAAAATTATGCTTATCAATTTAACTTCTGGTGCTTTAAATTTTACTAAATATCTTTAAAATGGTAATGGGACCCATGATCTAAAACATGATTATTTACCAGTTAATCTATCTTCTTACCTATTTATCAATTGTATTTAAATTCAATTCAAGAAACGGTTGGTGAATATTGTGTGCAGGTCTCTGTGTTAGGTATTGGGGATTCACACAGGAATGAAGTATAATCCAGTCTCTAACTTCACTGAATTTCAATTTGACATTTTGAGTAAAAGGTCCTAATGAGTGTATGAACCATTCCCTACAGGAACTGTACCTGGTGCTATCTTACTGAAATTAAGAAATTTGGCTTTGCAACCCAAGATCCCTGTAGTATAGCCCTTGTCCCTCTTGATATTAAATTGCTTCATCCTACATGGTATCAACTGAGATGTAATGAAACCTGTTATATCAGATTTCCCTTAAGTGATGAGAAATCCTAACTAACTCCATGGAACTTCAGTTTACTTAACCCATTTAAAAGAGATTTTGGAAACTGGTATCTATCTGAAAAGACTGAAGAAGGGATGAGAACACAACAATATTCAGCATTACAAACAAAGAAAATCAGAATTACAAACTGCTCTGTGCTCAAAACAGTTCAGATTTTGTAATCAGAACTCTCCCAGATGTTCTCAAAGAGTCCCAGGGCAATCATGAGAAAAATAAGGAGATGAGACAATGAAAGAAATGTATATCCTAGGGATTTGTTTCATTATAACAAAATTTCTTTAAAGTAATTTATCAAAGTCACTGGAGAACTGAGGACATTTAACATGGCTTATAAAACCTCAAACATAGTGCTCTCTTTTTGAAAATTGAAAAAGCTGCAGGCTTTTTTGATTAGCCTTTTCCTTATGAAGTCAGATTGCCACTTGGCATAAATAGGAGTAAGGGAGGATGAGAAAGAAACTGCTGTCACAATTCTATTAGCAGCTTCCAACTTCCAGAAAGAGATGGAAGTTGGAAGCTACTAATAGAATTTATACTTGAGGACATATTTAAAAACATGATATGTAAATAAGGCATTGACTACATGACCAAGCTCCCATTTCTGCTTTTGAACAAAGAGCACATTCTGTGGATTTTAAGTCTGTAAACATCAGGAACTAATCTCTTACATAAGCCATTTCTATTATCTTCTCCAAAGTTGAGGTCATACACTAGGGAGATAGGGGTGGGTTTTCTTATTTCACACACACCCAGTGCTGGCTGAATATAATATATAAGTAAATTCGTTACCCTATTAACTATATGAGCTGAAAATAATTCTTATTCATATCAGTCAGAAGAATGTAACTGCCTTTATAATAAGTAAAGGTAGAAATCACTTTAAAATATTTTGAAGAATTTTGTAAAAACACAGTTAGGACAGAGTCTGCTGCCAGTTGTAGAACTGCTTTTAATTAAAACCTTGTTCAACATGCTTACTGCAGAGTTTTCTTATTTTCCTGTTGCATAAAGATGTACTGAATCAGCAATTATTGAACTCTGGATACAGTATAAAACTTTCTTCTGAGACTATCTAGCCAACAAAATCAGATGTGATTCATTAGATAATAGCACTACCAGGAAGAATGTTCCTAAGTTCTCCCTTAGTTATAGGTCTTTGGTGACTGTGGAATACAAAGGCCCAAACTAAGAAAAAAGCCTTCTCATTTCAAATTTAATAGATGTCTCTGTAATGAGATGGTAAAATAGATTTACATATGTAAGGCCAGTGAGTCTATTAAGCAGAGTGTGAAAGTGAGATAAACTTGGTTCCATTCACAACTTTGTTAGTGATTGCTTTGCTATATGCCCTAGTACAACTACTATTACTCAATATTTACTTATCACAAAAAGTCAACTTTGCCTATTAAGAAATGCTGTGCAATTTTCACACAATATGAGCATATTATAGAGGACCAGAAGACCTACACAGAACTTAATTCTTCGGCATCTACTTGGACTTCTAGAGACCAACTGGTTACGATTTGCTACGTTTTCCAATGCCAAATTTGTGTGTTTTGTCACTACCTATATGGAATATATCAAATTTCTGTTATTTTATCTCTCTGTACTTTCTGAGGAAGAAATTTGTAGTGGCAAAAGGAGAACTTTCAAGATCACATTCTTCTGGAGATCTAATGCACAGTGTAGTGATTATGGTCAACAATACTGTATTATATCCTTCAAAGTTGCCAAGAGACTAGATCTTAAATGTTCTCACCACAAAAAAGAAATGATAATTATGTGACATGATAGAGGTGTTAGCTAATTCTAGGTGGTAATCATACTATAACATGTAAATGTATCAAATCAACATATTGTACACCTTCAACTTACACAATGTTATATGTCAATTATACCTCAATTTTTGAAAAAGATCACATTCCACCATAATTCTAAGAATTATAAAGTGATTAAGCTGGTATCTAAATGCTCTTCAAAAAAATGACAAAATCGGGATTTCCCTCGTGGCCCAGTGGTTAAGAATCCGCCTTCCAATGCAGGGGACTCAGGTTTGATCCCTGGTTGGGGAACTAAGATCCCACAAGCCGCAGGACAACTAAGCCCGTGTGCCACAAGTAGGGAGTCTGCGTGCCACAACTACTGAGCCTGTGCACTCTGGAGCCCACGCGTCACAACTAGAGAGAAGCCCATGCACCACAACGAAGAGCCCAAGCACCGCAATGAAGGATCCCACATGCCACAACAAGGATCCCGCATGTCGCAAGTAAGACCCGAAGCAGCCAAATAAATAAATTTTTTTTTAAAATCACAAAATCATAATTATAGTTAGGGAATTCAGCAATCCCCCTCTCAGAAACAGATAGACCTACTAAGGAGAAAATCAGCAAGGATATGGAAGATCTGAAGAACACAACTAACCACAATAATATAATTGACATTTATAGAACACTACACAACAATAGCTAGATACACATTTTTTTCAAGGACTCATGAAACATTCTTCAAGACAGACCAAATACTATGTGATAAAACAAACCTCAACAACTTTAAAAGAATTGAAATCATAATGACCATAATGGAATTAAACCAAAAATTAACAACAGAGAGACAACAAGAAAATCTCCATGCACTTTGAAGTTAAACAATACACTTCTTAATAATCATGGTTTGAAGAGAAATTCTCAGAGGAAATAAAATTCATAGAACTGAATTAAAAGGAAAATACAAAATATCAAAATATGTGGGATGCAGGTAAAACTGTTCTGAGAGAAAATTTTATAGCACAAAATATTTACATTGAAAAAAGAGCAAATCTAAATTCTAACTTGAGAAACTAGAAAACTAATAGTAAAATAAATGCAAAGCAGGTAAAGAGTAGAATAATAAGGACAAGAGCAGAAATCAATGATATTGAAAATCAGAAAATAATACAGAAAAACAATGAAATAAAAAAGTTCTTTCTTTGAAAATAAAATTAAATTGATGAACTTCTAGCAGAACTGACAAAAATAAGACAAGAAAAAACACAAATTACATATATATGTGATATAACTACAGTTCCTACAGCCATTAAAAGGATAAGAAGGGAATGCTATGAATAACTTATGCTCATAAATTCAATCTAGGTTAATGAATGGACCAATTCATTTTAAGCCAAAAAATATAAAAACTCAGCAAAAAAGTGAAATTGATCATTTGAACAGTCCTGTAACCATTAAAGAAATTGAATTCATAATTAAAAGTTTCCTGAAGAATAAATTTCTATGCCCAAATAGCTTCACTGGAGAATTCTACCAATCATTTAAAGACTAACGAACACTAATTCTATCCATTCTCTTTCAGAAAAAGAAAAAGGAGGAGAAACTTCTCAATTCATTTTATGGTGCCAGAATTACCCTGATAGCAAAATTAGACAAAGATAGTACAAATCAATACAAAACAAAACAAAATAAAAACTTCAGACCAATATTACCCATGAATATATATGCAAAACTTCTAAGATAATTGAATCTGACAATGCGTAAAAAGAATTATACACCATGACCAAATGATGTTTATTCCAAGTAAGGAAGGCTGGTTCAAAATTCAAAAATCAATCAATGTAATCAACCATATTAACAAGCTAAAAAAGAAAATAATATATAATTAAATCAATTGAAAAAGAAGTGTTTGATAAAATCCAACACCCATTCATTATAAAAACCCTCAGCAAGTTAGGATTAGAATGTAATTATCTCAATATAATAATAAACATGTAAAAACAACCTATAGCTAACATTATGTGTAATGGTGAAAGACTGAAAGCTTTGTCACTAAGATAAGGAACGTGTTAAAAATGCCTGCCCTCACCTCTTTTATTTAACAGTGCACTACAAGATCTAGCCACCACAGTGGCTAGATAAAAGGAAATAGAGGTATACAGATTGAAATGCAAGAAATAAAATTGTCCCTGTTTGAAGATGACATGATTGTCTATGAAGAAAATCCTAGGGGATTTCCAAAAATCTCCTAGAACTATTAAGCTATTTCAGTGATTTGTAAGATACCAAACCAACACAAAATATCTCATTTTTATGTATTAACAAAGCATATGTGGGAACGGAATTTAAAAACAAAATGCTATTTACAAAAACCCAAATAAAATGAAACATATAAACTTAATAAAATGCATACCAGATTTTCTGCTGAAGTTTACAAAATACTGTTGAAAAGAATCAAAGAAGACCTAAATAAACAGAGAGGTGTACTGTGTTTATGGGTTGGAAGGCTGAAGATGTCATTTATCCCCAAACTGATGTATCTGATTAGTGTTAATTCTCAGCAAGGTTTTTTTTTTGTAGATATGTAGTCAAACTTAATTCTAAAATAATATGGAAACACACAGTCAAGAATAGCTAAAACAATCTTGACAAGAAGAATACAATGGAAAGAATTATTCTACCCAATATTAAGGCTTACTACCAAGCTATGCTACAAAAAAGTGTATTACAGAGATACAACCACAGATAAATGGAAAAGAACAGAAAATCCAGAAATAGGCCCATATAAATATGGCCAACTGATTTTTTTTCCTTGAGTGAGTTTATTTATTTATTTATTTATTTTATTGGAGTATAATTGCTTTACAATGGTGTGTTAGTTTCTGCTTTATAACAAAGTGAATCAGCTATACATATACATATATCCCCATATCTCTTCCGTCTTGTGTCTCCCTCCGTCTCACCCTCCCTATCCCACCCCTCTAGGTGGTCGGTCACAAAGCACCAAGCTGATCTTGCTGTGCTATGCGGCTGCTTCCCACTAGCTATCGGATTTACATTTGGTAGTGTATATATGTCCATGCCACTCTCTCACTTTTTTCCAGCTTACCCCTCCCCCTCCCCGTATCCTCAAGTCCATACTCTAGTAGGTCTGCGTCTTTATTCCCGTCCTGCCCCTAGGTTCTTCATGACCTTTTTTTTCTTTTTTTTAAGATTCCGTATATATGTGTTAGCATACGGTGTTTGTTTTTCTCTTTCTGACTTACTTCACTCTGTATGACAGACTCTAGGTCCATCCACCTCACTACAAGTAACTACTAGAGCTAATCAATGAATTTGGTAAAGTAGCAGGATACAACATTAATGCACAGAAATCTCTTGCATTCCTATACAGTAATGATGAAAAATCTGAAAGTGAAATTAAGGAAACACTCCCATTTACCATTGCAACAAAAAGAATAAAATACCTAGGAATAAACCTACCTAAGGAGACAAAAGACCTGTATGCAGAAAACTATAAGACACTGATGAAAGAAATTAAAGATGAAAAGATGATACAAATAGATGGAGAGATATACCATGTTCTTGGATTGGAAGAATCAACATTGTGAAAACGACTATACTATCCAAAGCAATCTACAGATTCAATGCAATCCCTATCAAACTACCACTGGCATTTTTCACAGAACTAGAACAAAAAATTTCTTAATTTGTATGGAAACACAAAAGATCCTGTATAGCCAAAGTAATCTTGAGAAAGAAAAATGGAGCTGGAGGAATCAGGCCAACTGATTTTTGACAAAGGTTCAAAAGCAACCTAAGAGAAGAAGGTTAGACTTTTCAACAAATGGTACTGGAGCAACTGTATATCCATGGAATGAAATAAACCTTGACCTAAGCATCACACGTTATACAAAATAATGAACTCAGAATGGATCACAGACTTAAATGTAAAACATAAATCATTGATTAAATTGAACCTCATCGAAATTTAAAACTTTTGCTCTGTGAAAGACCCTGTTAAAAGGATAAAAAGACAAGCCACAGACTTGGAGAAAACATTTGCAACCATATGTCTGACAAAAGACTGCATCTAGAACTTATAATAAACTCTCAAAACTCAACATTGAAAAGGAAACAATGCAAATAGAAAATGGGCAAAAGATATGAACAGACACTTTATTGATGAGGGTACACATGAAAAATATTCAACATCATTTAAAACTACAATGAACTTATTACTACACAAGTATCAGAATGGCTAAAATTAGAAAATAGTGACAAAATCAAATGCTGGTAAGGATGTGAGGAAAGCGGATCACTCATACATTGCTGGTGGGAATGTGAAATGATACAGCTACTCTGGAAAACAGTTTAGCAGTTTCTTATAAAACTAAACATGCAGTTATTTTATTACTCAGCAATTGAATTCTTGGGCATATATCCTTGAGAAACGAGAAGTAGTGTTCACAAAAAAACCTATGTAAAATGTTCACAGTAGCTTTATTCATAATAGCTCAAAACTGGAAACAATTCAGACGTTCTTCAGCTAGTGAATGGATAAACAACTGTGGTACATTCATACCTTGGAACACTACTCAGCAATAAAAAAAGGAGCAAGCTACACTACACCATAACGCAGATAAATCTCACAGGAATTATGCTCACTGAAAATGGAGATGAAAAATGTTACATATTGTATGATTCCATTTATATAACATTCTTGATGACAAAATTATAGAGATGGAGAAAAGATTAGTGGTTGTCAGGCATTATGGATGCCAGAGGGTAGGGGAAGGTAGGTGTTATTATGTAAGTACAACCAGAAGTATCTTTGCAATGATAATTTGTAGTTATATTTTAAACGATAGAGAGGATATAAAGGTAAAAGACAAGTCTTAAGAGCACTACTGAGGTAACTAGTTGAAGAAATAAGAAATCAAACAAGATATCCTTTGAAACATCAACAAGACATTGAATTCGTGTAAAAACCGCAAATACTGCTGCAACGTAAGTAGCAAAATGAATTCTTAGTAATATATAACATACCTTACTCTTTCTGGAAAGAAAAAGCATTAGATATGCAACTTAAATTTTCAGAAAATACCAACCAGCAATTCTTCTTCTGGGAATGTTTCATGTGGTTATGCAAGGACTTTGAATAGGGCTGCATATTTAGTCATAAAATTCAGTCCGTTCTTGACATCAAAATTTCAGAGGATTATGAATCATTTCAGAGTGTTTAAAAAATTTTCAGAACACGAGTAAAGAGTTGGAAGAAAAATATCTCTAAGTTAAATCTGGAAGAATCAGCATGTTTGAGGTAGGAAAGAGAATGACATGAAGAAGCTATAAGTTTTGCAAAACGTTATTTGCCAGCGATCGGAGTTGGCTATCGTTTGTTTATACAGAGGTTGAAGCAAGGTGACACAGGTTTACTTCTCTACTTGAAAAAATTATAGCCCAATAATGAAACTACTTCAGTGAGTACACAATAAGAACTTAAATTTACTTAACCCTTATGTTATTAAATAGAAATTGTTGTGCTTATAAAAATGAAGATAAAGAGGGTTTTATTTTGCCAAAAGTTGAACCGTAACTGGTAGAATTTTCATTATGATCAAACAGCACAATGGAAACAGCAATGAACATGACATTTAAACTGGGTAGAATATATGGTCTGGATCAGAGTGTTCCCAAATCATGTAGTTCACCTTTTATGTTCTATAATATTAAGCTCTAAATTCACTTTTAAAAAGTCAAACAAAAATATAAACCTCAGGTTGATATTTCTGAAAATACTGCAAATAAATATATTTATTAACAGTAATGCTATCAGTGCATTATTTTCTTAAAATAAAATATTGAAGGCTTCTACCGAAGAAATGAGTGAAAGGAACTGAAAGTTCTTATATCTAAGGCTCTCTTTCACAACCCATAATGATACCCTCAGCTGAGTAGTCGTAATAGCAATCTCTGAAAGTTACTCAACACCCCTTCAAGTAGTGAAGCAGATGATTTTGGGGAAGATGGATGGAAAGGTAATTCCTCTTTACTGTCTCTGCTCTTTTCTTCATTTCAGAGATGCTGTTGACTTTCCCTTTGGCATATTTCTCTCTTCCTAGAGGGCTCCTACTCTTTAGTTTATATGCAGGTAAATTCTTTTGCAGTTAGACATTGTGCAGATTCTCACTTTTATTAATCAAACTAGGCTTTAAGAATCACTGTGTTAGAAGAAGCATTTAATATTTGAAAAAACTCTTGGGACTCTAGCAAACACAGTGTAACACTTATTCAAACAAATATTGCCTCTTGTCTTGATATCAGTTTTTTTTCCATTCATAAAATAAAATAAACAATCTCTAAACTAAGTCCTTTCCATGACCACCCTTAAATGAGCAAATAACTCTGGAGGCTAATAAAGATAAACATGATAATAAACTCTGACCTTTTAAAAAAGAATTCATCCTACTCAGTCAATTAACCATCATTTTATTTCAATAGTAGTTTTGGCTTAAATAGCCTTGGGAGGCAGAACGGGGACATTTTAAAGAATATCGGCGATGTCACTCTGACAACAAAACTGATATCATGACTTTGATCAAGCATTCTATAAATCAACACCTTGGCATAATAAAGTGATAGATAAAGAAAGGAAAATGAATTCTGATTGGGTAGAGGCTGGGAGAAGCCACTGTATGATTCATTAGTGGCTTCAGTAGTTGAAGTTAAGAAAGAACCAAAAAGTTCTATTTTTCTATGACTAAGAGTGGATGTCTTGATAGGTTCAGAAAAAGTTCACATTGCCCTTGAACAAATATGTTTTCCATATTTCATTGCCAGAATGGGGAGAAACAGAAGGCCAGAAATTAGTGAAAAATTCTGATCTCATTTAGTTTTTCTGGGCTACCCTAGAGTAGGAAATACCAAATTACCCTGGAGAGACTAATGCTTTTTTCCTGTTGTTTTTGCCAGAAGTGAAAAGTATTTTGCATAGCTCGCCGCCTAAGCTAGCAAGAGACTCTAAAATTTTAGATTTTTTTTTCAAGCTCTCAAAACGCTGAGGCATTTTCATATATCCAGTTAAAAACTCAAATATTAGAAAAAGTAATACATGGAAATGATAAGCTAACTATAAAATATTTTATTCATATTGAAATTAACATGATTTCTTTTCCCCCAAGGAAAATGATAACAAAAAGTTTTGTTTTTATAAAATAAAAAAATGATAAAAATTTATACTTTTTATTTAGATTTTAAGATATAACTATTTCCTTGATCATTAAGCAATACTTAATTTGCCCTGAAGTAGGTTAAGTTAATTTTAAAAATCTTTGCCTTACTACAACATAAAAGTATGTGAAAACTAGACAATCCATATAGAACTAAGCTGGGAGATGCTGATACATTTTTAAATTTCCTGAACTTCTGGATTGATTTATGTACGTATGTATGTATGTATTCATTCATTTATAACAGATCTTATGAGATAATATTTTGAAATTGAATATCTACAGGCAATTTTCACCCATGGATTTCACATTGTACCTAGTTTGTTACTCCAGTGCACTAGACATTTTAAAAGATTTTCACAACACATAGAAAATGGTACTATTGCTATGATTTAAAATATAGGTGAAAAAATAATACTGACTGGGTTTCAAATTCTAGCTTTCCCACTAATTAACTGAATAGCTTTTAGCAAGTTACATATCTTCTGACCCTCAGCTTTCTCATCATGAATATGGAATCATAATATACTTTTTGGCTGTTATAGATATTAAGTGAAATAATCTGTAAAATGTCGAGCATAATATCAGACCTGAAATATGTGGTCCATAAACAGGGGCTTCCCTATTTTTCTCTTTTCCTTTCTTTTCTACACCATCTTTATTATCTTCAAAACTAACGGTGACAATAATGTTTATCTCATGAGCCATTAGGTCTATACTGCAGGGACATATCTTTTTCTCTTTGTGTTTGCAACAGCTAGCACATGGTCTATCAGGGTCTAATAAAGATTTGCAGAATGAATGCTAAGTTTTCTTTATGCATGTGGATGCAGCTCAAAATTCCAATTCCAAACAACCACACATTATTCAGGAGAGGCTCTCATCTTCTTTGCTATTTCAGAGATTGCCATTTCTAGTTAAACTTACGCTTAACATTAAATGTTCTTATGGTTGTTCCAAAAGGTCAGGAATACTACTTATTTTGTTCAGTAATATATTACAAATGTTCCTGTCCTTTAATAGGGACTCATTAAATAGATGTTTAATTAATGATTAAATAAACTATGATTAATTAATGAATAAATGAAGAGCTAAAGTATGCTATGGGTATTTAAGTTTCACAGTCCATAGCTGTGCAAGCTGCTGTGTTATTTTGCTAGAAGTTTTACTTCAACTTTTGCCTACAGTTCGCCTTACTCTATGGAGGCTACTTGGAAATTCCACTACTCAGTTCTCCCCAGGAGATATACAATCTGTTAGGTTTGTGCTAAGATACCCTTAAAAGACAAAATCTCAAGACTGTTAGCCAGTATTCAGGCTTGACATTTACCATCCAGTGCAACTCCAAGGTCATATTAAAGGAAATGGACAAGGTACTTAATATATTATCTATTTAAGGCCCAGAAGCTAGTCCTTTAAAGGATCAGACAACTTTCTGCAATTGTATCTGAATGTTAGACAAACAATGATTAGCTAACTACCCACCATGAGGCAGCCACTGGCTATGTGCATTTCTTATATTATCTTATTTAATTTTTTCAACACCGTTATTAGTATGTTTATTATCATATATATAGGGTAAGATTCCAACTACCATCAACAATAAGAGAAATACATACCGACTTTTGAGACTACAATATCAAACCCCCATATCCCATGAAGACATTTAGAACTAGATCAAATATTTTTCTTTATTGGTAATAGAATAATGATTGGTGCTAATGGTTGGTAGCAGGTTTTTAACTCTATAACTAACTATAAACTTGGTCTATTGGTTGGATTCTCCTGGAGTAGCCTATCATAACATCTAATTTTCCATTATTATTAATAAGTGTGTGAAAGAGTAGAGTACATAATCAATGAATGCATATTTTTTGAATTAGAAATTATATATATGCATTGTAGAAAAGGTAGACAATAAAGGAAAAAATAAGCAGGAAAATATAATAATGCAATCATTTATAACTACCATCTATAGTCAACCACTATTAACATTTTAACCTTTTTCTGTAATTATATATTTATATATAATATATACACACACACGTATACATATGAGAAACATTATATTGTATATATATTCATTTTGTATCTTTCTTTCATTTAACATCAGAGTAGCAAGAGTCACAGTATTTTCTCACGTCATTAAAATTTCTATAAAATATTCTTGTTACATGTCTAATATTCTATTGCATAGATTTATCATCATTTGCTTTACCCAAACCCTGCTGTTGAAAATGTTTATTGTTCCCAATTTATATTAAATATTATGACTATCTTTGAAATGAAGAGCTTATCCTCATTTTCTATCAAGTAGAAGACCATCTGCATGAAATACATACTTTCTAGATGACTTTTTCCAGGATATTTGATGACTCTCATCTTCTATTGAGTTAAAAATAATGCCAGTAAACATTTTCTGCAAGGACCCTGGTGCAGAATGAAATAATACTATATAGAAGAGATAAAAGGGCACTTTCTGTTATAATTTGTACTTTAATCCACTGGCATTAAGAAATAAAATGAACAAAGACGTTATGCATTTTGCTTATGCAAGATAGTAAATGACTACTAGTACTGAATATATGGCAAATGGCAGAATTTTGGAGAGCAAGAGATCATTGAGGGTCAGATTTTAATATTCTTCCAATTTTCATGATTTCAATTCCCATCTCTTTAGATATATTATTTCACTTCCCTGCTGTTTATTTGATATATGATGGTAAATACATATACAACTTTTTTTCGTTTAAGGAGTTAACTTGATTTACATCTTTCATTGCATTATTCTAAGATAATTGAGAATGCAATGATTTTGTTGGTGCCAAGTTAAAACATCAAGAATATTTTTCAAAAATTTGACAAAGATCCAGACTTCCTCCATAGTATTATAGATTTCCCTCTACAAATTCCAATGAGATTTCCCTATAATTATATTTCATCTGACAACATTGTTTCTCTAATGAGTTGTTTGATATATTAGTCCAGATATCAATTCTTCTAGTTCACAGGTTTGACAAATCCATTAAACTGTATTCCAGACCATGAATTTTTTTAAATTTAATTTAATTAATTTATTTTTTATACAGCAGGTTCTTATTACTTATCTATATTATACATATTAGTGTATATATGCCAATCACAATCTCCCAATTAATCCCACCACCACCACCCCCAACGCTTTCCCCCCTTTGTGTCCATACGTTTGTTCTCTACATCTGTGTCTCTATTTCTGCCTTGCAGACTGGTTCATCTGTACCATTTTTCTAGATTCCACATAAATGCCTTAATATACAATATTTGTCTTTCTCTTTCTGACTTACTTCACTCTGTATGACAGTCTCTAGGTCCATCCACGTCTCTGCAAATGACCCAATTTCGTTCCTTTTTATGGCTGAGTAATATTCTGTTGTATATATGTACCACATCTTCTTTATCCATTCATCTGTTGATGGGCATTTAGGTTGCTTCCATGACCTGGCTATTGTAAATAGTGCTGCACTGAACATTGGGGTGCATGTGTCTTTTTGAATTATGGTTTTCTCTGGGTATATGCCCAGTAGTGGGATTGCTGGGTCATATGGTAATTCTATTTTTAGGTTTTTAAGACACCTCCATACTGTTCTCTATAGTGGCTGTATCAATTTACATTCCCACCAAGAGTGCAAGAGGGTTCCCTTTTCTCCACACCCTCTCCAGCATTATTGTTTCTGGATTTTTTGATGATGGCCATTCTAACTGGTGTGAGGTGGTACCTCATTGTAGTTTTGATTTGCGTTTCTCTAATAATTACTGATGTTGAGCAGCTTTTCATGTGCTTCTTGGCCATCTGTATGTCTTTGGAGAAATGTCTATTTAGGTCTTCTGCCCATTTTTGGATTGGGTTGTTTGTTTTTTTAATATTGAGCTGCATGAGCTGTTTATATATTTTGGAGATTAATCCTTTGTCCGTTGATTCGTTTGCAAATATTTTCTCCCATTCTGAGGGTTGTCTTTCCGTCTTGTTTATAGTTTCCATTGCTGTGTAAAAGCTTTTAAGTTTCATTAGGTCCCATTTGCTTATTTTTGTTTTTATTTTCATTATTCTAGGAAGTGGGTCAAAAAAGATCTTGCTGTGATTTATGTCAAAGAGTGTTCTTCCTATGTTTTCCTCTAAGAGTTTTATAGTGTCCAGTCTTACATTTAGGTCTTTAATCCATTTTGAGTTTATTTTTGTGGATGGTGTTAAGGAGTGTTCTAATTTCATTCTTTTCCATGTAGCTCTCCAGTTTTCCCAGCAGCAGTTATTGAAGAGGCTGTCTTTTCTCTATTGTATATTCTTGCCTCCTTTGTCATAGATTAGTTGAACATAGGTGCATGGGTTTATCTCTGGGCTTTCTATCCTGTTCTATTGATCTATATTTCTGTTTTTGTGCCAGTACAATATTGTCTTAATTACTGTAGCTTTGTAGTATAGTCTGAAGTCAGGGAGTCTGATTCCTCCAGCTACGTTTTTTTCCCTCAAGATTGCTTTGGCTATTCGGGGTCTTTTGTGTCTCCATACAAATTTTAAGATTTTTTGTTCTAGTTCTGTGAAAAATGCCAGTGGTAGTTTGATAGGGATTGCATTGAATCTGTAGATTGCTTTGGATAGTATAGTCATTTTCACAATATTGATTCTTCCAATCCACAAATGTGGTATATCTCTCCATCTGTTTGTGTCATCTTTGATTTCTTTCATCAGTGTCTTATAGTTTTCTATATACAGGTCTTTTGTCTCCCTAGGTAGGTTTATTCCTAGGTATTTTATTCTTTTTGTTGCAGTGGTGAATGGGATTGTTTCCTTAATTTCTCTTTGTGATCTTTCGTTGTTAGTGTATAGGAATGCAAGAGATTTCTGTCCATTAATTTTGTATCCTGCAACTTTACCAAATTCACTGATTAAGTCTAGTAGTTTTCTGGTAGCATCTTTAGGATTTTCTATGTATAGTATCATGTCATCTGCAGACAGTGACAGTTTTACTTCTTCTTTTCCAATCTGTATTCCTTTTATTTCTTTTTCTTCTCTGATTGCCCTGGCTAGGACTTCCAAAACTATGTTGAATAATAGTGGTGAGAGTGAACATCCTTGTCTTGTTCCTGGTCTTAAAGGAAATGCTTTCAGTTTTTCACCATTGAAAATGATGTTTGCTGTGGGTTTGTCATACATGGCCTTTATTATGTTGAGGTAAGTTCCCTCTATGCCCACTTTCTGGAGAGTTTTTATCTTAAATGGTGTTGAATTTTGTCAAAAGCTTTTTCTGCATCTATTGAGATGATCATATGGTTTTTATTTTTCAATTTGTTAATATGGTGTATCACATTGATTGGTTTGTGTATATTGAAGAATCCTTTCATCCTTGGGATTAATCCCACTTGATCGTGTATGATCCTTTTAACGTATTGTTGGATTCTGTTTGCTAGTATTTTGTTGAGGATTTTTGCATCTATATTCAACAGTGGTATTGGTCTTTAATTTTCTATTTTTGTAGTATCTTTGACTGGTTTTTGTATCAGGGTGATGGTGGCCTCATAGAATGAGTTTGGGAGTGTTCCTTCCTCTGCAATTTTTTGGAAGAGTTTGAGAAGGATGGGTGTTAGCTCTTCTCTAAATGTTTGATAGAATTCACCTGTGAAGCCATCTGGTCCTGGGCTTTTGTTTGTTGGAAGATTTTTAATCGCAGTTTCAATTTCATTACTTGTGATTGGTCTGTTCTTATTTTCTATTTCTTTCTGGTTCAGTCTTGGAAGGTTATACCTTTCTAAGAATTTGTCCTTTTCTTCCAGGTTGTTCATTTTATTGGCATAGAGTTGCTTGTAGTAGTCTCTTATGATGCTTTGTATTTCTGCAGTGTCCATTGTAACGTCTCCTTTTACATTTCCAATTTTATTGATTTGAGTCCTCTCCCTCTTTTTCTTGATGAGTCTGGCTAATGGTTTATCAATCTTGTTTATTTTCTCAAAGAACCAGCTTTTAGTTTTGTTGGTCGTTGCTGTTGTTTTCTTTGTTTCTGTTTCATTTATTTCTGCTCTGATCTTTATGATTTTTTTTCCTTCTACTAACGTTGGGTTTTGTTTGTTCTTCTTTCTCTAGTTCCTTTAGGTGTAAGGTTAGATTGTTTATTTGAGATTTTTCTTGTTTCTTGAGGTAGGATTGTATTGCTATAAACTTCCCCCTTAGAACTGCTTTTGCTGTATCCCATAGATTTTGGATTGTCGTGTTTTCGTTGTCATTTGTCTCTAAGTATTTTCTGATTTCCTTTTTGATTTCTTCAGTCATCTCTTGGTTATTTAGTAATGTATTGCTTAGCCTCCATGTATTTGTGATTTTTACGTTTTTTTCCCTGTAATTGATTTCTAATCTCATAGCATTGTGGTCGGAAAAGATGCTTGATATGATTTCAATTTTCTTAAATTTACCGAGGCTTGATTTGTGACCCAAGATGTGATCTATCCTGGAGAATGTTCCGTGTGCACTTGAGAAGAAAGTGTAATCTGCTGTTTTCAGATGGAATGTCCTATAAATATCAATTAAATCTATCTGGTCTATTGTGTCATTTAAAGCTTGTGTTTCCTTATTAATTTTCTCTCTGTTGATCTTTCCATTGGTGTAAGTGAGGTGTTACCTAATGTGACTCTTCCTCTACAAACTGGACATGGAAGAAATGACATATCACATATTCCCCTTTAAATCTTAATAAATCTGACAATGATGCTCTGCCCCTAGAGCCAGCAAAAACTTAAATTTGAATCATTAACTTATTCCCTGTTTCCCATTCGGATTATTTAAGCTCCCAGGGCCTTTTGTTCACAGTGGGCTACCACTTAGATATCCATTGTCCAAGATCTCAAGGTACCTTGCTGAGCAGCAATGCTGTGTTTATGTCTATGTTTCATGAGCAAAGGATAATTTGATCATTGTGGAAGTCAAGGGCTGCCTCCCGTAAAGAGTCCTCCTCCCATTTCCATGGATGCTTCAAGGCTTTTGGTCTGCACTGTTCACAGAAGCAGTGAACCTCTAGCCCCTACTTTGAAATGAGGCAAACTTTTCTCCCCTTTGACCACTTCTCCCTCTTTCCTCTCATCCCTATAATCTTATTTTTAAATAGCTTAATTTTCTAAAAAAGAAAGAAAGGAAAATTTGAGGCAGAATACACTACACAGACTTTTCTGGGGGTTAAAGGAGTACAAAGTGTCTGCCTGCCTTGTTCAAATAGAGGGAATACAGAACAAGAACAAAACGTAAATTGCTATCTCAGCAGATTAACCTATGACTCTACCGTGATAGTCATTAGTAAGTCAGAGCTAAGCAGAGGGTCTCTCCAGTTACTACGTCTCTTCCTTGACCTACAAAAGAAGCCCACGGTTACTCAATCTAAAATGATAAACATTTGTGGCCTTTTGACCCTTGTTATGCTTGAGAAAAAAAAGGTAGAAAGGGCTTCTGAGGTGCAAAATAAAAAAGGAAACACACCAGTGACAACTCTATCCCAGTCTCCTTGATGTGGAAGACATTGGCAATGGAAAGGCAAATTCTTCTTTTTCCTCCCACGTGTCTACAACCAAAGTAGCATTTCAACATCATTTTCAAGTTTAAACCTCTACTTAGCAAAGTTTAGCATATGCTGTTTTGGAGAAACCAAACCCCAATAATGTATACTTATCCCAGGGCCAATGACAACCTCATGTTCAGAAAAAACAAAAAGAGACAGATAAAAGGAATTGAATCTGTAGTTGGGGATACTTGCTGACATGTCAAGAATTCCCCTGACCCATTGTTAGTGATAAAGTCTGGTTTTGGTACAAAATTTTAATATTTATTCCCACTCTTGCAGATATGTATCAACCCCATCAGACATTAACAAGGAACAACAATATAAAACAGTTTTTTCAAATGAATATTATAATTAAAATTTTATGTAGCTCTTTAGTGCTATAATACCTGTATTTAAATGCTTAATTTCATATTTTTATCTCATTCGTTGTATACACTTCAGATATTTCCTTAAAATTGTATTATTCTTAGAAAAAATTGTGTCAGGGTATGAGGATAATTTTTTGTATATTGGTATGTATTTCTTTGGGTGTACATTTTCCCTCTAAAAATGCAATTCTGTTTATTCATGTTTATACAAGAAATTTGACCAAACTTTAGCCAGTTCAATAACATAATTGGACACAAATCTTGTAACAAAGTATGACATCATCATTGCCCCATATTTAGTTCACACCTACAAGAAATATGGATCTATATTAGTGCTACGTTATTTTAATAGAATTATGTTAGGTGGGTATCTGTCCTTAAGCATTTAATAGTGCAATAGATAAACAAGACCAACGAGTACTAATGTGTCAGAGGGGTGTGTATGTGTGTGTGTGTAGCTTTGATTATATGATTAATTGCATAGTACATTTAGCCTAACTAACTCATTCAAGTTGAATAAATTCAGATGGAATGTTTTGGTAGGTAGTTTTGCATGATCATACAAAAATTAAGGACAACCTATTTAACAGGACAAAATTTCACTAAGACTTAAATGACAAGAAAAGAATGATTTGGGACCCAAGGTGTGATATATTAAAAGTTATTAGAAAGGTTGTCAGTGATGAAGGTAAGTCAGTATTAGAAAAACAAAACAAAGCAAAGAAACAACAGGAAGATAGTCAAAGCCAAATGTTAGGAGTCTAATGGGGTTGGGAGTGGGGTGGGAGGGAGGTCCAAGAAAGAGGGGATATAGGTATACATATAGCTGATTCACTTCATTGTACAGCAGAAACTAACACAACATTGTAAAGCAATTATACTCCAATAAAAAAAAAAAATGACTGGTAAGTTGAGTAAAGTCAAGATGATAAAATAGTAAGGACTCAAAGGAGATGTTAAAAGTATTTGGGATTACTTGATTTCTCAAATAAAATGATTGTCATAGATTATTGTAAGAGAGTTATAAAATATTAAAACTAAAAGGGACATAGAAATACATTTTCAAGTGAAGAAAGGGACCACAGAGTCTGAGATGCCAGTGTTTTCACAGAAAGTCATAGGTAGAGGGAATTTCGGAAGGCAGATTTCCCAACTCTCAATTACCTCCAAATACTTTCAGTAAGAGAGGAACTGGAAAAGCAAAGCAGAACTTTCTGGAATGTTGAACAGATCTTCCTGCTGTGAAGCTATGAGCCATTGTGTGTGGAAATTTACTTTTTAGTTATTATATCAGGTAAATTTCTCAAAAGAAAATTGTTACTTAACTCTGAATAAATGGTCCCCAGGCCCCTTTATATTCACCTTGGGCCAACCAATTTCCCCTTTGACCAGATGGACACAGATGTGCAGACAGCCGTGGCCCATGTGCTGTGGCCCAGAGGCTTTCCTGCCTCCTGTGTCACTGCTCCTCTCCAGCGGAATTTGGACTAAGACACAAAAGTGTAATCTTCCAAGTTTCGTGCTTTTCTTCTCTCAGGCAAAAAAACAGGAAGGAATTGTTGAATCATTTATTCAGCAAGTTTTTACTGATTCCTCTGCTTATTCTAATGTTTGTGGTACCCTCCGTTATATAATAGCCTCATTTTTAAACCAACCTTTGGAATCTTGGACTTCTAACTGTCCCATCCTTCTTTTGCTCTATGTCAAGGGTAAAGCTGACCATTGAAATTGGTCATTCTGACCACATCTCTGACTAAAATTCTTCAAAGATTTCCAGTGGTTAGAACCTAAAGTTCAGATTACCTAGGCCTCACTGATCTGGACCTCATGTTTTTCTTTAATCCAATATCTAGCCACACTCTCTTTCTCCTATAATCTAGTTTTCCCAACATTTTTGCAAATCCCCCAAAGCACAAAGTACGTGTGTATATTCTTAATCTCAATATTTATTATATCAATTATACAACTTGTCAGTCTCTCACTAAGGGCAGGAACTTTATCTTATTTTTCAGTGTTGCTTAGTTCTGGGAGCATGGCTTACTGATGTGTGTCTGTTACAATGATTATCACTTTTTTTTTTCTGAAAATTGTTTACTTGTCTCACTACATTTTGAATTCTTGGAAAAGGACAGTGTTGTTCTGTGTTGTTTCTGTATTCCCAGAACTTAACCCAGTATCAACTACATAGAAATAGTATAACTGTTTGCTGAATGTATTAACAGATAAATGAACCCTAGACTGACCCATTACTGTTGCTCAAGCGTCCTTGTAACTAGTCAAACTACTCATCTGCTCAGACTTTTATTCCTTTCTCTTCACCTAGTAAAATTTTATTCAGCACAGTGTTAGTCACAATGCCTGGTGAATTTTAGCTGCTTGAAAAAACATGCATTAAATGAATGAATTAAAACTTCTCTCAAGTCAAACTCTACTTTCTTCATGTAGTATGTCTTGATCCCCATCTAGAAGTAATTTCTCCCTATCCTGAGTCCCCCAAAAATTAGTTTTGAGATTTGTTTCCACTGGTTTTCATGCAGTGAATGAAGATGTTAGCTACCAAAATCCTTTCCTCTCTTGTGTAAGGAAAGACAAATCTCTGCCAAACAGCTTTGGTTTAGGGCTTCCCCGTCCCAGTCCACATCTGCTTGAGTAGCTATTTATGTGAGATGGAAAATGGAAACTTAACAACCTCACTTAGTGACTCTCTGCATGGACTGTTAGTACTCAGTGAGAGTTAAAAGCCATCAGAGCTGGAAAGAATTTAGGCTGGCAACAGTAGACAAATGTGTATATTTAGTAATACAAAGAGGCCATGAAGAATGACCACTTGGAATCTGTAAAAGCCAATCAAGTCTTTGTAATATGTGGGGCAGGGAGAAATTGTGTGCCAGCTGTTCTGTGACAGTGCACTGAAACACCCTGACTTTTTACTTAAGCTCAAGAATAGAAATCTCCTGATTTTGTGCTGTAACCCAGATGTGCTGAAGTCCCTGGCTAAAAACAATGTATAAACAAAACATTAAGTTAAAAAAATAATAATAATAAATGAAATATTGAAAAAAAAATCGTCTTCATTATCCTAAGTAAATATGCTTTACGTCAAAAACGGGAGTTAATGAAAAACCAGTAGCACATTCATTTCACAAAACCTTGCTAAGTCAGAGAAAATGAACTTTCAAACTTAAAGTAACTGCCCTGTGCAAAGGATGGTCACAAATATGCAAAGAACTTCCCTTTCACAAGACCATTTTTTTCATATATTATCTCAGTTATTCATACAATTGATTTTATTTCCCCCACCATATTGCCTCTTACTATTTTTAATGCAATTTATTATGTGCTTTATTTGTAAACTAAAATAAATAATACATAATAAAGTACAGAACTCTTTGAATTCTGCTATCCTCTTCCTAGTCACAGTGTCCTTTCCTTCTTTCTGGGTACATTTACCATCATGAATTTGATATGTATGTTTCCTTTCCTTTTAAAATATTGCTGCATACATACATATATGTTAATGAATGTTTTATATACATATTTTTATGCCACATTTTTTATTCAAATTATATTTTAAGGTTTATTTTTTTTTAAATTGAGTACTATGTGCCTTTCAATAGCTGGGCAGCATTGCACCATATGAATATAATACATATTATTTATCCATTCCATTTTCCTCTGAGAAAATTTGGCTTGCTTCCATTTTTTCCAACATTACAAATAGCACTGCAGACATCCTAGCATATATCCTATGCAAATGAAGCACATATTATTTTCCAAGAACTTTGCTACATAATCTAACTTAATCTTCATGCAAACCCTAGGAGAAATGTTGTTTCATTAACATCTTAAAGATTAATATTTCAGGCTTCCCTGGTGGCGCAGTGGTTAATAATCCGCCTGCCAGTGCAGGGGACACAGGTTCGAGCCCTGGTCCGGGAGGATCCCACATGCCGCGGAGCGGCCAAGCCCGTGCGCCACAACTACTGAGCCTGCGCTCTAGAGCCCACGTGCCACAACTACTGAAGCCTGCGCGCCTAGAGCCCGTGCTCTGCAACAAGAGAAGCCACCGCAATGAGAAGCCCGCACACCGCAACGAAGAGTAGCCCCTGCTCGCCTCAACTAGTGAAAGCCCACGCGCAGCAACAAAGACCCAACGCAACCAAAAAAATAAAATAAAAAAAATTAAAACTTAAAAACAAAAATTAATATATCAAAAAAGTTAAGAAACATTACCAAGTTCACACAATTATTAAGAAGAAAGGAGCTGGGATTAAATTTTCATCTATTGCTATTGAAATCATCTCATTTATTTTTTCACATACTATTGTCTGTCACACTCGCCAGAATGCAAGTCTCATGAGGACAAGAGGGGTTGATTTCTACCAATAAGTGCTTGATAAATAAATGAACGTTGAATAAATGAATGACTAAATGAAGGAATACAATAGTGCTCCTGTATGTGGCAGAGCTCAAAGAGCAAAAGAACTGTTTCCCACCCTGGGGTCCCTGAATGAATTAGTCTTAATTCTAAGCAATTCCATGTGCAAAAAAGCCCAGGCATGCTCCCCTGGGTTTGGCTCATCAAATATCTGTGCTTCCTCAAACTGGGAATTTGGGGATGTGTACTGGGTGAGCAATCTTTGAATCATTTCAGATGACATACACAGGGCTGGCAGTTTGTGGTTCTGAAGAAGTCTGGAAAGTTCAATGGCTTACTATAATATTTTTGCTCATTTTGTAAACTCTGGAAAAAGTAAATCTTCAAAGTTACAGCCACAAGTTTTGTGACACACCAGGCTCTTAAGAATGAGTAATTAAAAGAATATGAATTGTGGTGTCTTAAACAACAAGAATAGTCCTGGTTCTGGGGAAGAGACAGTTTAGCAATCCACTGTATTTAGAGTCGTTGGCAAAAATTTTTCATTCCTTCATTCTCTGCCATAAACATCAGATAAGACATGAGGAAAATTCAGTGAGCATTCTTGACATTCGAGACTGTTATCAGCACTGCATTTGTTTGAGTCCTGCATTTTGTTCTCCGGTATTACTACCCTGAAGGTCACTGAATAACCCTAACTCATAGAATATGATTAGTTCTGTTTATTAAATTTTCTAGTTAGCGAAAATGTGCAAAGGAAGCCTCTTTTTACTTTTTATCCCTGTTTTAGCAACTTTCTAAGATGTATTTAACATACTTTGTGGCCTGAGTTAATTTAGTGTAATTACCAACCCAATCTTCCTTTACAGATGTTGTATCTTTATGTATCTTAGGACCATCTTACTTGCAATAAGATCCTGTAAGTTTTTCTAAGAGGTGTACCAAGTCTGTAGAAATCACAAGACATATCCCAGAATTTATTTTTCAATGATTATATCTTACCTATCAATCTATTTGTGTTCATTCTACTCTTGCACAGATAATTGGACAAGATATTAATGTACGGTCCCAATTAGTTGAATTCTGTTGGATTAATGTTTTACTAAGTTGAGTATAAAATGAACCAATATGCTACATAAGATGTCACAAGTGCTCACATTTTGGACATCATAGAAACAATAATTTATCAACAGTACTGAAATTCAATCAGCCTGAAACCAAAAACAACTTTATACCATAGCAGAAATGGTGACTCTATAGCATGCTTATTTCCTAGGATAGCTTCTAGTTACTTCCTGCTAGAATGATTATGTGCAGATGTGTGCCCCAAAAGTGGCAAATATTTTGTAACCTGTACTTACTTTCCTCAAAAATTGTATTACATTCAGTTACCTCTACATTATAAATTATAGTAACGTACTAAATGAGAGATGAAAAAAATGAAATAAATAAATAAAGAGATGAGCTCTTTCTACTTACCTTTAAACTTCTTATATGGAAAATTTCAAACAAAGACAAAAGTTGAGAATACCATAATGGACCCCATGAACCTATGACCCAGGAATAGGACACAGCCAATCTCGTTTCCTCTATCTCTGCCCTAGTATAAACATCCCTAGCATTCCCAGTATAAGCATGAAACATGGTGTGGTGGAAACACCACTGAATGGAAGACAGAAAATCTGGGTCCAAGTCTTTGCTGTACCCTCAGAAACATCTAGTTTCTCCATAACTCACAACATGAGGCATATATAACCAAATATCTTTAAGCTTTCTTCACGATCTTGTTTTACACACTAGGCTGTAGTAGTATATGTTGGGTCAGTGTAGTCCACTGAATGCACTCTGCATCTTCAGTGACTTTTCTCTTTCTAAATAGACACTTGGGTGTAATCTACCTATACCACAAAGGCAAAATTATAACCAACTTAAAAAAAAGAAAAGAAAACCTACAATGGAATAGTTCTTTTAACCATAGCTATTCAATGATTATAATGATGTCAACTCTTAAAAAAGGCTGATGTACCAAAGTAGAGGTGCAGGCTAGATATATCTTGAATATACACATGCAATCAATGAAAAACAAAAACTCATACCATAAATATGTTGTAAAAATAAAACATTCTGAAATAGGCTGATGGCATTTCCAAAGCAACCCCAAATTATAAACTAAATAGTTTCATCTCAGCAGTAGAACAGAATGTTCTAAAATTTATTTTAACGTGGTGAGGTTGCAATTAATCTGACAATTAAAATTGATTACACATGCAGAATTCATGCAAAGATTAAGTGAAATAGAATCGACTCCATGTCATGTGTTGCCATTGTTTGCTCGTCATTAATTCTGTAATGCACAGACCTAGCTTGTCTTGTTCACTGCTATATCCCCAGCACCTAGCAAAGTACATGGCACACAAAAAAATTATGAGTAAATAAATAAATTTCTGATCAGTGTATTCTATGGAAGAAATATAGACATAATACATATGAATCATGCACATCTGGTTATTTGGTTTATACTCATTGAGATGATTTTTAGATGTATTCAAATACATTTTGATGCTGATTATAGTTATTTATATCTCCTCACCTCATATGGATAAAAGGCTACATGCATTTAGCTATAATTTTGGTAAAATTAAGTAAATTGAAATTGGTGATGAGCTGTGAGGAAGAAAACAACGATCTCTGGACAAATATGTCTACAAAAAGATAGTGATGGACTGAGGAGATGAGAAGTGTTACAAGGTGAAATTTACCAAAGGTAAATATGAGACTTTCACACATGTGCAATCAACAGAATTCACTGGTACAAAATAAGGAGACCATGACTTAGCAGCTTTATGGTTATCAGTACATTCAATATCAAGTAAGGGAGAGATTTCATCACCAAGAAGATAATACCATTTCAAACTTTACTAAGGGAAGAGTACTGTAGTTAAAACTAGGGAGGCAAAAATTCAGCTTTGTACTGATTAGTCAATGCTTGGACTATTTCTTTCAGTTCTGGGTACCTTTATTTAGAACAATTGAGAGTAAAATACTTTCATAGATGAATGACTAAAATGGTATATGAGAAATATTTAAAGGAAGTAGAAAAATTTAGCGTAAAGATATGGAACCTTATTAAGAGGAATATAAGAGTTTTAAAAATTAATGGATATCATCAAGAAGAATTTCTGTTCCTTTTACTTTCTCATTATGTCTTATTTTGATGGGACTCTCTCTGAGCCACCATCATGCCTTGCCTCGGCCCCCACATCAGTTCTTGATCCCTAGTCTCCAACTCCACTATCAACTTAGAAGTTAGAGAATTTCTTCTAAAGGGACTTGTGATGTGAGCAGAAATGACAACAGAGCTTATGTTTATGTTTGTCTCTTTAGATCCTTGCAACATCCAATGAAATAAATGTTACAGCCCAATTTTCTTAAGGTGCAGAAAGAGATCACTCAAAACAGTCAAGTGACTTGTTCAAAGACACATGAGTAGGGAGTTATGGATCTGTAATTAGGTCTATCTTATTTCAGAATCCACGTTTTGTAAGCAGCAATGTTATGGGTCCCGGGGCTATCAGGAATACGACTTTGGGGAGTGGGGAGAAATAGTCTGAAGTAGAGCTCCCCAATTAGTTATCTATTGCTCTGTAGCTAAATTACCCAAAACATAGTGGCTTAATGCTGCAAATATTTATTATCCTTCACAGTTTCTGTGAAATATATCACTTTTATTCAGTAACATATTTCATGTGTCTAGTGCCTGGCACTAGGTGCTCAATTATTATTAAAATAAACATAAATGAATGAAATATTAAAAGTATGTGTGAGTATATGCATATACATATATATATAACTAAATGCATAAAGTATCTTGGAAGAGGATAATATTTTAATATATGGTTATTGCTTGTATGATTCCTGTTAGATGCATTTTTTTCTACAAATCTGTAAATAACATTTGGGTGTGGTGACTTTTGGCGAATTTTGACTTTTTTCCAATCAACCTTACCTGAAAATACCTTGTGCTTTGGTTATCTATTGCCAAATGACAATTGACCCCAATACTTAGTGCCTTAAAACACCAATTCTTTTGTCTACTTGAGCACAATTTGGCAATTTGGGCCAGGGTCAGTGGAGTTTGTTTCCGGTCAAGATGATTCCAGCTAGGGCAGCTTATCTGCGGGACACCAATTAAGCATCCACTTCAAAGATGACCTCAGTCACATGGCTTCTTTATGTAGCTAGGTTGTCTTCCTCACAGCGTGCTGGTTTCAGGGTAGTCAGAGCCTTACATTATGGGGAGCTTTCTCCAGAATGAAATTGCTGAATCTCCCATCCTTCTTAACCTTTAGGCCACCACTTGCATAGCATGACTTTCTCTGCATTCTACTGGTTAAAGCAGGTCACAGGACCAACTCAGGTTTAGAGAGAAGGACTTCACGAGACTGGGAATACAGAGAGGCATTGTTTATTGGGGAAAGAGGCCACATCCAGTAGTTCTATGAGGGTAGAGAACCTGTCTATATTGTCCACCACTACATTTCCTTTCTTTAGACCAGTGCCTGGTTCATACTAGGGACTAAAAATATGTATTGAAATTATTGAGTAAAGGAATGGATAAATTATATGAGGAATAGGAAAAATTTTGGCTGACTAAAGAGGGGAAGAATTAAACAGAAGACTGTCATAAGATGATGAAAAATTTCCAATTTTGAAGAGCAAAGCTTGGATGAATTCCGGTGAGAGATTTCTGAGAGATGCTGGATGTCATAGGGAAGACAAGAAGCTGTCAGGAAGTCTGATGCAAGGAAAATTCATGGTCCAGTCTAAAGAAAGTCAAGCTATTTAAGCAGTTTGAAGTTAAAACATTTGACCTTTCAACCATTATTCTTTCTCAATACATGGTAAACAGATATAAATGAAGGAAGAATTCTGAAAGAGAAGAACAAAAACACTAACATCTTCAAGGGATGAAGCTCTGCAGAACAAAATAATGCCAAATAATCACTGCATTAAATTGTTCTATTATCAGCTCAATTAAGAAAAAAAAAAGTGCCAAATAATCACTGCTATAGATTGAATGTTTGTGTCACTTCAAAATTAACGTTAACATTCTAACCCCCAAAGAGATGGTATTAGAAGGTCAGTCTTTTGGGAGGTGATTGATTGGTCATGAGGGTGGAGCCCTCGTGAATAGGATTAGTGCCCTTATGAAAGAGGTCCCAGAGAGATCCCTCACCCTTTCCTTCATGTGAGGTTACAATGAGAAGACAGCTGTCAATGAGAAAGCAGGCTCTCACCAGACACTGAATATGCAGGTGCCATGATCTTGAATTTTCCTGTCTCCAGATTGTGAGAAATAAATATTCATAAGCCACCCAGTTTATGGTATTTGTGTTATAGCAGTCCAAATGAACTGAGACAATCACATCCATAATAACTGCTGACTAATTTCCAAGTAAGAGGATGTCACTAGTATCAATTAATAATGTTTAGAAAGAAAGACTCCAATCAGGAAAAAAAAAATACCAAGAAGAACTTATCTCTCTTATATATGTGTTTGTTTCTGTACAATTAAGATTTCACTAAAATAGAGATTATTTATTGGCTAGCTCTTTTTAAAAAGTTTAAAAGTAGAATCATAAATTTTTTTAGAAATTTCTGTTCTCCAGATAAAGATATGTGCCACATTGTGAAAAACGTACAATCCTTATACCTAGCGGTGTCCTGCTGGAAAAACTCAAATTTCAACCATGATGGGTCACACAATAAATCAATAAAGTCTATATTTATACCTTTGAGTTTCTGCTCAAAATTTTGTTACATACTTGGACCTTGGGCAAATGCTCAGAAACCCAAAATTGGCTGTGAACTAGTCACTGTTATGTCTATTATACCATTATTTAGTTTCATTTGAGAGTTGGGTTTTATTAAAACGCAGAAACAACTTAGAGTACTAAATATGCTCAAAGTACATTTTGTTGGCAAGAATATTTCCTAACATGGAGAAGGCCTAGACAAATAGTAGTCAGCATATTGGAAAATAAAGACAGGCAATCAATTTGCCCTTTTGGGTTACTGTTCTGTATAGGATAAGCCTGAACTACTGACTTGAATATATGGTTAATACAGTAGAAGCTCATTCAATCATTTATTTACTAAATATGTATTGAGCTATATTATGTGCCAAGTCTTCTTCTATGCCTCAGAATCAATCAGTGAACAAAATAATAATCTCTACTTTCATGGAGTTTACATTCTGATGATGGAGATATAAAATGAATAATGATGATAAGAATACATTACATTGCATGTGAGAAGGTAAAACATGCTATGGAAATAATAAAGTTAGAGCATGATATAGGGTTTTGGTGTCAAGGTATAAGGGAGGAATAGGATACAGTGTTAAATAGGGCACCATGTTAGCTATCATAGAGAGATAACTCTGAGCAGAGTTGTACAATGTAAGGGAAGAGTTTTTCAGGCAAAGGGAATTACTGGTGCCAAGGCTTTAAGGAGAGAGACTACCTGGATTAATTTGAGCAACAGCAAGGTATTAACAATAGTGGGAGGGGAGTGAGTGAGGGAGAGAGTATCACAAGATTAATCTTAAGTTATAGCGGTGATTAGGGGAGAGGGGTTGTTTCTGAAGTCTCATAGGCTTTTAAAATTTTTGGCTGATTATTTTAAATGGAAATGCAGAGCCACTATACAGTTTTGTAAAGAGAAGTTGTATGTTGTGAATTAGATTTTAACTCCTCGCTCAGATTGCTGTACTGAGAATAACCTGGAATGGGTTATCCCTGCTCTCCCCTAGCATACAAATCTTGAGTCCCTGCCTCACTGCCTTGAATTTTTTCATCAGTCACCTTATGATGCAGCTGCTCACATGATTTGAACAAGTTCTTTGGAGCACATGGTTTTTATTTGCTCCTTTTTTCCCAATGCCATGTAAATTAGTCATTAATGAAGAGATTTGGACACTTTAATAATCTAGACAGAAAAAATGTGATTTGTTTGACTCCAGCATGTGCATTTGTGGTCATTCTATTGGTAAACCTCAAACATTAGAAATATTAATTAATTGAATGAACTAATTAAACAAATATTTATTGTATGTCTACTATGTGTCAGGTACTATTCTATGACTGGGGGATTTAGTAGTAAACCAAATAAATCAGGACCCTATTCTCATGAAGCTCATATCAAACAGTATATGCAACTCACAATGTATATATTAGAGGTTAGCTCCCATACACATAATTTGAATTTCTTTTCAAAGAGGTAGATAGCGGAAATCATACTTAGGCATATCACTTTCTTTCATAGATGCCATAGCATTAAAGATCACAAGATTATTTTCTGATCCAGTTTTGTGCTTTTGAAAAGTGAGGGTATAATTGTTTCTACCACATATGTTCCTCCTTTTTCTTGGTAACAGTCTGCTAATTTTATTTTATTTTCCTCTTTTTCTGAGCAGCTCATGTGAATGGGTGTGGGGCGGGGGGCGGGGAAGGCGAGTGGAAATAGCCCAAACCCAGCTCTAGGTATGACCCAACTGACTAAGCCAATAGGCACAACCCATGCTGTTGGCCTTCAGGGATGAGCACACGATCCAATTCAGGTCAATGTGACAAGAGGAGATGTTTTGAGGGCTTCTGAGAAAGAAAGAAGCTTTTGTGTTCTCCCAGGAGAACTCCTCAGACCAATGTTCTCTCTGTCTGCTGACAGTAATTGAGTCACTGGTAACCACTAGCAGACCCTGGCAGCCATCTGTAACCCCAAGAAAGAGCAGCCTTAGGTTGAAACAGCACTGGGAATGGTGGCAAGGAGGCATGGAAACGAAGGGTCTTTTTTTTTTTTTTTTTTTAAACATCTTTATTGAAGTATAATTATTGCCTTACAATGGTGTGTTAGCTTCCGCTTTATAACAAAGTGAATCAGTTATACATATACAGTATGTTCCCATTTCTCTTCCCTCTTGCATCTCCCTCCCTCCCACCCTCCCTATCCCACCCCTCTAGGTGGTCACAAAGCACCGAGCTGATCTCCCTGTGCTATGCGGCTGCTTCCCACTAGTTATCTATTTTACATTTGGTAGTGTGTATATGTCCATGACACTCTCTTACCCTGTCACATCTCACCCCACCCCCTCCCCATATCCTCAAGTCCATTCTCTAGTAGGTCTGTGTCTTTATTCCCGTCTTGCCACTAGGTTCTTCATGGCCTTTTTTTTTTCCCTTAGATTCCGTATATATGTGTTAGCATACTGTATTTGTTTTTCTCTTTCTGACTTACTTCACTCTGTATGACAGACTCTAACTCCATCCACCTCATTACAAATACCTCCATTTCATTTCTTTTTATGGCTGAGTAATATTCCATTGTATATATGTGCCACATCTTCTTTATCCATTCATCTGTCGATGGACATTTAGGTTGCTTCCATGTCCTGGCTATTGTAAATAGAGCTGCAATGAACATTTTGGTACATGACTCTTTTTGACCTATGGTCGAAGGGTCTTTTTTTTGATGTCATCAAGAACATTTTATCAAACCTCGCCTAAATTCGGACATACCTCTGGTCGTCAGTTATGTAGCCCATTAAGTTCCTCTGTTGTTTAAGCCTGATTTTGAGTCAAGTTTTCCGTTACTTCAACCAAAGGATTCCTAAGTGCCCAGTGCTGGCAATAACAAGGGGGTAGCACAGAGTCTGGGACCTCAAGGGGTTTACATGTTAGTAACAAACAGAAAAGTAACAAATTAGATAGAGTGATGAGTTTTAGGATAAAGGGAAAGAGAAGGCTCCATCTAGCAAGGAGAACTCATTCAGCTTGTTGGTGGGGGACAGCAACAGGTTGCCAAGGAAGATTTCTTGGAGATGATCCCTGAATGCTTTTAATAAATAAGTGAGGCAGAGAAAAAGGAGAGTCAGTGGAAAGAAACAAGTCCAACACTCTTAATGATAGTACTCATTAACCTTTCTGGTCTGCTATCTCTCTGCTGTGCTCAAATATTTGCAGATATTGTCTCATCTAATTCTTACAACAGCTCAATGAAGTAAATTGAGGCTAATAAAAGTTAAATGACAACCCATTTTCAAATAGCTAAGAAGTTGCAGATCTGGGAATTGAACCAACACTTTGGCTTTAGGACCCACGTCTGAACCCACTATATACTACTGGCTTCCAGAATTTGCGGACTAAAGCAAACATTTTCATGTCAAATATTTCTTTATATCTGGAGCGTTGGATAAGACCAGCAGTGGAAATAAGTGTAAGTAGAGAGGAAATCAGGAGTTATATTATAAAAGGGTCTCATGCTCCAAAGCTTATATTTTAGGCCTGAAAATTTAATTCCTTATACAGTGGGATTCTAAATGTTATAATCTTGGATCTCACCAAGACATGACTGATCACCAGAAAACATCTGCATCAACCAGAGGCCAAGTACTGAGATTCAATAAAACCAACGTGACTTGTGATTAGCTCAGAAGTGTTGTAGAAATTCCTCAGACTCATCAGTTGTATATCTAACTTACAGTAATATAAATATACATGAAATGTAGTGAACATTATCACAGGTAGCTAAAAGTGTTCTTAAAGGATATTATACAAAAACACATTTTTTTCATGTATATGGAATATTTTAGATATATAGTTTAAATGATGGCGAAGTCTATAAAACAACACTATTAAACATATATCAAATTTTTTTATCTTGTGTAAACAAGAATTCCTATGATATGAAGTATAAGCTAACTGATGTTTAGTTATTAAACTATCCATACTCAGGAGCTATTTGGACTGATTTTATTTAGATTGTATTTCTTAAAATAAAAACATTTGTTTATAAAAACTCTTATTCTTTGTTGGTGGGAATACAAAATGATACAACCACTTTGTAAGACAGTTTGGCAGTCTCTTACAAGTTAAACATAGTCTTGCAATACAGCCAACAATCATGCTCCTAGGTATTTACCCAAATGAGTTAAAATTTTATGTCCACACAAAAACCTGCCCACGAATGTTTATAGCTGCTTTATTTGTAATTGCCAAAAATTGGAAACAATGAAATGTCTTTCAATAGGATAATGGATAAACAAATAATAATACAATTATGTGATGATAGAATATTATTCAGTGATAAAAATAAACTATCAAGCCACAGAAAAACTTGGAGGAACTTTAAATGCATGTTACTAAGAGAAAATAGCCAACCTGAAAATGCTACACACTGTATGATTCTAACCATATGATATTATGGAAAAGGCAAAACTATAACGATAGAAAAACAATCAGTGGTTTCCCAAGTTCAGGAGGAGGGAAACGGAGATGAAGAGGTGGAGCACAGGACACTTTTAGGGTTGTTGAAACTATTCTGTATGATACTATAATGGTGGACACATAACATTATGCACTTGTCAAAACTACAACATAAAGGGTGAGCCCTGATGCAAACTATGGAATTCAGTTAATGTACTGAATATATTGGTTTATCAATTGTAACAAATGTACCACAGTAATGCAAGATGTTAATAATAGGGGAAACAGAAGGGAGCAGAGAGTGTACAGGCATTCCTTGTACTTTCTGAACATTTTTTTTCTGAAAAACTAAAACTGCTCTAAAAAATAAAATCTATTAAAATATAAAATAAAACATTTATTTAGAGGCCATTTGGGGGCAACATAGGCCACAGATAATTGAATTCTAAAATTAGAAGTGTAAGTTTCGATACATTTCAGAATTTAGAGGGAACCTGGAGATTCTCTAGTTTAAGCATGACTTTGTTCACTTTAGAACCTCAGTCTCAGATAGTTAAATGACTGTCACCATGGCCACAAAGCATGAAAATGGGAGAACCTGAATTTGGACTGATTTTACTTGACTTATAAAGACTTGTTTACTTGACTTATAGTTCATAACATTCTTCACTACACCAACTGACTGTACTGTGAACGGGTCAAGGATACAGACCAAAGCATGAGGTCTTTTGAACAGCAGTG
Organism: Eschrichtius robustus; assembly: GCF_028021215.1. Taxonomy (NCBI): domain Eukaryota; kingdom Metazoa; phylum Chordata; class Mammalia; order Artiodactyla; family Eschrichtiidae; genus Eschrichtius; species Eschrichtius robustus. The sequence goes on along the minus strand of NC_090836.1, from coordinate 77,394,065 downwards.
AAAATCTAAGTGTACATTTCCTATGTGCTTTTTTCGTTTTCCAATAATGGTCCATATTTTAAAAACATGCACACACAAACACACTCATATATACAAACACCCTCTATCGGGGGCTTTTGATGTGTTTCATATAAAGAAATAAACTCAGAGCAAGGTAGAACCTGCTTATTTTATAGATTTATTGAACAATATTTGAGTTGTTGGATTGCATTCTTGGGGGCGAGAGGAGGAGAAGGAGTAGTTACCGAACAATTCCTAACTTGTATAAGTCCCTTCTTTTTTAAAATCTAGCATCTGTGTAGATTTTTGTAATTTGGCAGATCCTGTATCTGGACATGACAAATTTCATCTGGAAAAATACGTTGTGAAAAATCTTTCAGATGTCATATCACGACTAGGGCCTCTGCTAAATCCAAAAGTGCAGCTGGACCATATTATTACATAGTTATTTTATTTGCATTCCTGACCCCTAAGGAGTAAGTGGATTTCCATCTGGTATATTATATCATTCTTCTTCTATGATGAGGGCAAGCATTTTTTAAAGTTACACTAACATCATAACTGAATTAAACATTATCAATCAATTATACGAAACAATGTTATTCTTTATTAACTTAGCAAGGAACTGCAAAACCAACTATATCTCAAAAAAGAATTAATACTTGAATATGATCATAGCTAAATAACTTTGTACAAAGTTGAGAATTAAAAATAAAATTAAATATATTTTATTCAATAGGCTTTTTTAAAAAAATTATTTATTTATTTACTTACTTATTTATTTTTATTTATGGCTGTATTGGGTCTTCGTTTCTGTGCAAAGGCTTTCTCTAGTTGCGGCAAGTGGGGGCCACTCTTCATCGCAGTGCGCGGGCCTCTCGCTATCACGGCTTCTCTTGCTGCGGAGCACAGGCTCCAGACGCGCAGGCTCAGCAATTGTGGCTCATGGGCCTAGTCGCTCCGCGGCATGTGGGATCTTCCCAGACCAGGGCTCGAACCCGTGTCCCCTGCATTGGCAGGCAGATTCTCAACCACTGCGCCACCAGGGAAGCCCCTCAATAGGCTTTTAAAATAATATATCTTTAAAGTATCTATTATCTGTCTAGTGTCATTGGAGTTCTTCAAAGTCTCAGAGCTAGTCATTATATAACTCTTGACCAAAACCCTAGGCTTTCCCTGAGTTAGAGGATAGCAGAGTTCATGTTGCCAGAAAAAAAAAAGAAAGAGAAAGAGACAGAGACAGAGAGAGAGAAAAGAAAAAAGAATTAGTTTCTCAAATAAACCATAATTTACATAAAGATTCTCATATCTATTATGTGATTTCTACTCTAGATCAGGGCAAATATTCACATCCTAATGTCAAAGATGAAAGCATGGCCACCCACTGAGGCTAAGTGAGCTCTCTGAGCTAGTGGAGTCAGAAATTTACCTCAATCTTCTGCTTTAAATTATATCTAGCTACTTTAAAGCAATAGAGAAAAGACATTATGAAAACATGTTTTCTGTTTAATCACACACCAAGCCAGTATCTTATTCCCCTGAAATACTGTTGTGGAACAGTTTAAAAGTACCAACTATTTCACATGAAAGGAGTTCCAAAATTAAATGTACTGATATAAAGGGCAACTATTGACAAGTATCTTATATTTAATAAATTTACCTTCTTCTATTCAGAAAAAGATTAAATACTACTTGTGTTCAAAAGTGTGTCTTTGGGAGAGGAAAATGTAGTGGTGGTCTAGCTCCTCAGAGTTACCGATATTGGAAATGACTCAACAGAATAACACCGCTACGCCTACACTTTGTCTTCACATCAAAGCGCCCTTGGCAATGGTTTTCCATTAGGAGACCAGGACGAGAAGGCTTCCAGTACAGGGAACTTCTCTGGACTTGTGACCTCAAGACCCTTGGATTTGAAGGAAGAAGTCCATGTGGCTGAGAGAGAGTAACTGGCGTCCAGAGCAGTGGAGGCTCCAAGGAGGCCACAGCTGTATCCTGGATGAGACAGAGCAAGTGTTTGCTTGGCAAGCAGGCCCAGATTGTCACAATTCACGCAGGAGAAGATATGGGACCTCAGGAGGAGACTGTCAAATCTAATGCCATGCTGGCTACACTCTATTTACCATCTCTACCCTGTCCTGTGCCCCAGAGGGCTGACCTCTATGGACCTCATTATGGTGCTTCCTTAGTCTCTGGCTTCCACTGCATCTGACATATGAGAGTAATATGTAGGGCAGTGGAGAATTGATTTGCCTCACATCCCTCCCCACCAGCTGTGATTGTGTCAGTGGCTGTGTGACTCTGCTTCTGCTGCCACATTTATTCAGGGATCCCAGCCTCCTAAGCCTACAGATTTCCCTGCATTCTGATAATACCAGTCCCTTCCCTCTTTCTTACAGGCTGGTCATTGTTTGCAACTGTCTGCTTGTTATGGATAATCAACCATTCTCTCTACTTTCTTTACCGCCTGAACACGCCTCTGTATATGTCCTTCATTATAAAGTCTTTTCAATTCGATACTTTGAATGTGTTGTTTCTGCTCAAACCCTAACTAACATAAAGTAATAATAATAGGGAATAAGTATTACTATATACCAAATATTATATTTAGAAGTGAAAATGACCTATAAAATTTCATAATAAATGTCTGAGGCTGATATATGTTATTTACAAATAAATATTAGAAAAGTTGAATGATTGCCCCAAGGTCATGCATTTCAAATGAATGAACCAGGACTCAAGCTCTGATTTTCTGACTTCAGAGTTTAGTCTTTTATTTAATACTTGATCTTACATTGCAAATTATCACACCCTCAAGCAAGTATCAAAAGAGCCTTAGAAAATTTTGTAGTTGAGAAAATCAAATGAAGTCTGGCTTTCCAAATTGTATTTCCAAAAGGGTAAAATTTCCACATTCTGCTTAACTATTAGAGTATAAGATGATAGAGCAGGTATTCATACTTCCTAAAGCAACAGTGTATATTTTCACAAGTGGAAATTCTGCTTTTAACATTAGCTACGTGGTAGTGCGATGCCTATATAAATCTGCCCAACAACAAAAGTGAATGATACACCATCTGTCACTGTTTTTCCTCAAAAACACCAATAGCTTTGCAGCCTAATCCCATAGAGACAGACTGATCTCATCCTGCATTTGATGTCCTGAGAAATATCTACTTATCTATAAAACTTATCGCCAGCTGCAACAGAGAAAATCTGTTGTTAGTTGTTTAGTAAGTGTTAGTAGTTGGCTTTTCCATGGAAGCATAATAATACTGGAGAGTATCCTGTCCACAATTTTTTTAAGTCAAGTAAAAATTTGTCTTAACCTTTCCTGTAATTATTATAGGGGATGTGATATTCAGACTGTCTGTTAGAGGTATGCCGAGGTTATGTTACTGTCAGAAGATACAAGGATGAATTCATGCTGGGGTCACAAAAGCAAAAATTATGGCTACACAGCTGAATTAGTATTATTTATTATAAGTTCCAGGCAGTTCATCTTCTTTGGTTATGTTATTCTATATCAGGAAAAAAAAGAAATATTAGCTGTGAGAGTTACAGGGAAACAGTTGAATTTCATTCTTCTATATTGTTCATTTAAAAACATGAATGCTATGCTCAAACCTAAATTTGGACTTACTCATTTTACCTTACAGTTTTCTCTAAAAAGTAAAAACTAATTGAATGTATGAATGAAGAGACCAATCAATGAGTGAAAAAACAACCAACTATTAGATTGAAAATTATTTGCCCTACGTGTTGAGAGCTGATTAATGTAAAAATTACCTTATACAATACTTAAAAATTTCTACTTTACTTGATTCTCCTTCTACTCATAAAGCAGTGGGAGACAATCTCACAATTATTGAACATCTTTTATGTGTGAGATATGGCTAATGAAATTATTTAAACTTTAAAATATCGGTAATTGTAGCATGTAGGCAAAGATGATTAATGGTTAAGAATAAGACCTTTGGTGTCAGATCTGTGTTTGAGTCCAAACTGGTGATATGAGTAAATCCAGAACTACTGTATAGAAGGGATACTGAATTTTTAGGGAGTCACAAATAAAATTCATCTTGTATATAGCAGATACAGTGATAGGATGAATATGTCAACTTTATTGCCAGTGAAACCTGTATTGGAAAACGTGGCTTAGGTTAATGGCCAAATAGAGTTGGGAATGCTCTCTGTTCTTTTTATCCACCCTGAACCCCACTTGAGACATTAGAATAGACCACTGAAGGAAAATTTGAGGTCTACTGAGGGCAAACCCACCTACCAGTAATTGCTGCCACTCACAGTTCTGGAATAAAAATGGAAGGATGCAAAATGAATAGAGAAGCACTCCCCAGTGCCTATAAACTGAGAGTCATTTAGTTCCATTTAGTTGAGCACAATGCCAGGCACAGCACAAATGTTCTGATTTTTCTATTCTAACCTAGAGTTTCCAGAAAGGAATGTGGCCCCACTGGTATCTTCATTTTAGACCAGTGAAACCATTTCAGATTTCTGACCTCCACAACCGTAAGATAATAAATTTGTGTTGTTTCAAGCCACTCAATTTGTGGTAATTTGTTGCAGCAGCAATAGAGCACTAATACAAACCTTTCTTCCCCACAACACACTCTCCCTGTTCCTAACTGGAGAAGGACTGAACCAAAGGCTGAGATGTAAGGGCTGAGTTAGAAGGTGAGGTGGCATGAATTCCAGTTGTGCAGGAGTGGCAAGAAAGATATCTTGATGTAAATGGGTTATTTGCCACTAACATACTTTGAGAAATACTATATAGGAGATTTTGGTGAAAAGAGTATGGAAGAGTCAACCCTCTCACCTCAGTGACATGACCGCTTTTGGGGACACTGAATAAAATGGCAAAGACAGAGCATTTCTATAACATTTTTTCATGAACACATTGTGCTTCATAGGCAATTTTAAACCACATTGTCATTCTGTGGCTCTGTCAGTAAAAACTGGTTACCAAAATACAGATTACTCCAAAGCAAAAGAACTCCAAAACAATGTATCATGTCCACTTAAATCTACCTTTTAGTCTAGCACTAAACCAAAACCTTTTGTGAAAAAAATCTAACAGTAAGAAGAACTTGTTCTATTTTAGAAACTAGTAAAAATGGCTATTAATAGTTCAGGTTAATTATGGTCTTTAGGACATAAGTTGACCTTTTGAAGTAGAGCTGCTCATTCCACTGAGTTGAAATTGGACCTTTTATTTGGGTTCTACCTGGAAAGGAACCAACACCAACCAGAGGACATAAAGTGCCATGGGCTTCAGGTGGGATAGCATTAGGAAACTGTACATTATATTAATAAATCTTGGTCTTTTCATAGCAATTTATAGTAATGCATCAGAACTTTACAGAAGTTCATCTGTGCATGATTTTTTTCACTGCTTCTTAAAAACCAGTTTGCGGAAGATGTTTGGCCATGCATTGACCCAGAATTCTGGATCCTGAGATCACATTTTCTTTTGCTCACTCACCCTTCCCTGGCCACCATTGCCTCTCCTTGCTGCCTGGAGGCTAAAATTTGAAAAGAATTTCAAAGGGCTTCTGCCCCCTAAGACCACTGCTTCTGCTCTCAGACAAAACGTGGAGTTCTGGGATGGCAATTTAAGGATCTGAGTTTTCTTTCTCTACCAATGTCTCTAGGAGAAGCAGCTTATAAAACACATCTGGAACACACTCTTCTATGAAATGGAAATTCCCGGAAGTGAGTGAATGCATGTGATTAGTGATAAATATTTTCTTATGTATTCATTCACAGACTAACTTGCAAAATTTTGAGTAATCTTCCAGGAAAAGCACATACAGTGTAAATAAAGGTGGTACTAATAAATAAGAGACGTTGTTTTCACAGATTTACAGCTATTTCTGAAGAACTGAAATTTGGGTATGGATGTTCCCCTGACTCCAGGGACTTCTCACTCCAGATCAGGCCGATGGGTGTTTTAGGTCTTTTAACATGAATTGCATGCTTTAAAAGCCTTACTTTACAAACTTTGTATGTTAAAAAAAGCAGCTGAGTAATATTTACAGTTATATTCAGGGTTTAAATGTAATTTCAAGTGAAAAAAATGCATTAATGTATCCCTACAAATACATAAATTATGTGTCTCCATGATTCATAGCCCCAGAGTCCACACAAACATTATGGGGAAATGAATTTCTTTTAGAGAACAACAAGGTTTGGTCAATAATTACTTACAAAATAAAGCAATGAGGGAAAAAAAGACAACCAATTGGTAAGAAATATGGAAATCTTGAGTTAACAGTTAAAAAATATATATATTGTGCTCAAAACAGTATTATAAAATATCTTAACCCATCAATTTTTATATTCCCTCAATGAAAACATGTAAAAATTTCAAAAATAAGAATTGTACATGTGCATAAATAAATATATTCCCTCTCTTTATGTTTTCATACATAAAAATCAAAACTCATCATGGGGGTAAGGTATATAGAAGGACCATTTGGCTCTAGATTTGACATTTACAACTTTTCGAATTTTGACTTTTAATACTATTTCCAAATAGAGATACAGTCATAGATATGCTCTGTTGTAGAAATACACTGATGGAATTTAAAAGAAACCATGATAACATGTCTTTAAAAACACAACGGATTTCAAATCCTCTTTTCATGTATGTTACTTTTTTAAATGTTATCCTATAACATGAAAGGGATATTGGTCTCTAGTAAACAAAATGAGACAGCAAAGGAATATGTTCCAGACGAAGGAACAAGATAAAACCCCAGAACAACTAAGGGAAGTGGAGATAGGCAATCTGAGACTGTTGATTAGTTGGGGAGAAGGTTTTGGCATTTCCTGAGGTAGAAAATACACAGGGAACACTTAAGTTGGTGAATAATGATAAACTCAGTTTTCAACATGCTGAGACTGAGGGGCCTATGGGACATACCAGAGGGAATGTTCAATAGAAAGAGGAATAAAAACTTACAGAGTACAGGTCAAATGCCCGGACTCTAGTGTAGGGTTTGCCAAGCCAGGGTGCATGGCTCAAATCCAGCCCACTTCCTAGTTTTGTAAATAAAGTTTTACTTGCACGCAGTCATGCCTATTCATTTACATATGTCTATAGCTGCTTTTGCTCTACAATGCCAGAGCTAAATAGTTATAACAGGGATTTATGGCTCACAAACCAAAAATATTTAATACCTAGTCCTTTACCTAGAAAATATTTGCTGACTTCTACTCTAGAGCAGAATTCTATAATAAGCACACATCCCTCAACCCAATGTGTGAATGAATTCATTCAATTTGTTTGATCAATCAGAAACTATTATTTATTAAAAACTACCTATGTGCCAGGCATTAGACTAACAAATGATACATGGAAATTCTTCAGTAAAAGTAATAATTCAGCATTTAAAAAAAATATATGCAGATATAATTGTGATAAGGAAAAAGACTTAATATTAAAGATATTTTATTTTCCTCTCAAGGTATTACAAAGAAGAGTATCTTACCAACACAAATATGTGAGTTCTGCAAGTTTTGACAGTCTTCAAACAATTTTGTTTAGATTCATGCAAATTTTCTACCATAATGTTAGGTGATATTGGCTTCTCTGTCATTTCTCCCAGAGTCATTCAATATTAACACACAATTCCAGAAAGAAGAAAATGCTTACAGACTGACATCTATGAAACTCCAAAGGAGGTTCCAGCCTAAGCAGACCAATGATGAGGTGGTTTGAAGAGAAGACCCTTCTCGGCATACCTACAACTCCAGTAATTTAAGTGACCATTCATTCATTCGGTCATTCATTCATCTACCCATTTACTTAGCACATATTTTTTGAGGTACCTATTACTTACCAAGTACTGTTTTGACCTTGAAGATATAAAAGTGAACAAAATAATGATTCTAGGAGCCAATATAGATATTGACCTAGCTGAGGAAACTATGTCTCATGGAGTTCTGAGGGAATATAATGGTAAAGTTTAACTAATTGGGTGGGAAATTGAACAAATGTATTAACCTCTACTTCTTCACCAAATTCCATAAAAATGTCAAAAAAAGGTCTTAACATCAAAAAGGACAATGAAAAGAAAAAATAAGATTACAGCAATAGAATTTTAGAAGCTAGACAGACAAATGGCACTGACCTAAAAGAACTAAGACATTTCCAATTGCAGCAATAATATGTGAAGAGCTTGGAAGTAACTGCTGTTACAATTTAAAAACAAAAACAAAACGAAAACAAAAGCACCCACAAACCACAAATATCAATGACTTTTCTTGAACTCATCAGAAAATGGAGGTTTCAGGGCAAAACACTATACTGGCTAGACAGTTGAATTCAGAGACTCATAGTTGGAATCTGCTAACTGGAGCAGTAGCCGAGGTAGCCATAAACTGGTAGAAACACTTAAATGGTAATTTTGTGGTTTAGCATGAAAATGAGAAACTCTTAGGTTCTGAGGTCTTAGGGGAGCCCCAAACTTACACGGGTTTTACCTCTAGAAACTCTACCAGGTTTCAGTTGAAGACCCGAGGAAGATCCCCTCAGAGCTCCGGAATGGGGAGGAGCTGTATAATCATTGTGTAACACACCCAGAGTGCTCTCTGTAACAAAGATCTACTAAATGATATAGTATCATTTTAATAACAATTAGATTAATTAAAAATGTATATTGGAAAATCTAAGGCAAACACTACATTTTTAAAAACTAATTTATGTGCTAAGATGTGAAGTAAAAGGGAATCATATGAGATGTTCATTTAGCAGCCAGACAAGGCAGAAAAGGGAAAAGAAAAAACCAAATTCAACAAATAGAACAAAGTTACAAACATGTTAGATATTAATCCAACTATATCAAGAATTACTCTCAATGTGAGTAGTCAAAGCACCAATTAAAATTCAAAGATTGTCAGAGTAGATAAAAAAGCAAGACTCAATTTATGTTGTCTGATGGAAACCAACTTTAAAAATAAAATCTCAGATTGGTTAAAAGGGATAGAGCAATGGACATTATGCTAACAATAATCAAATGAAAACTGAAGTAGTTGTATTAATTTCAAACAAAGCATACTTCAGAACAAGGAAATTTATCATGGATAAATGGGCATTACATAATGATAAAAGAGTCAATTTTAATTTCTCTTAAATGTGTGTTCCTAACAATAGAGTGTCCAAAAAAATGAGGCAAAAACTGATAAAACTGAAGGGAGAAACAGACAAATTCACTACTATAGTAGGAGCCTTCAACACTGTTCTTTCAGCAACTGATAGATCATCAGACAGAAAATCAGGATATATTTAACCAAATTTAATCAATTTGAACTAATTGATATTTATGGACTATTCCAGCCAACAACAGCAGGGTACACATCCTTCTCAAGCTCACATAGAGCATTCACCAAGATTGACCACACTCTAGGATGTAAAATGTGCCTTTACAAATTTAATAGAATAGAAAACACACATAGTATGCTCTCAGACCCAAAGGAATTATAATAACAAATCAAACAGAAAGATAGCTGGCAAATTCCCAAATATTTAAAGTTAAACAACACACTTCTAAATAACTTTTAGGTAAAAGAAGACAAATGTTTGAAGAGAATTTTTTGAAAATACTTGAAGTGAATGAAAATGTAAAGACAGCTTATCAAATTTGTGGAATGCAGTAAAAAAGCAGTGGTAGGAAGAAATTTATAGCATTAAGTGCATGCATTACAAAAGAAGAAAGATCTAAAATCCGTAGCCTTAACTTCATCTTAGGAAAATAGACAAAATTTTTAAAAGATGTTTTTGAATCTTATGAATAGCCAAATTTTTAAAAAATGACATGATATATCTAATTTGTATATTCTTGTAATTATTTTACTTTAGAGCTGTTTGTAAATATGAGAAATTGTAGTAAAGTAGTATATTATAGACTCAATGTTTACAGCCCCTCAAAATTCATATATTGAAATCTAATTCCCAATGTGATGGTGTTAGGAGGTGGGGCCTCTGAGAGGTGATTAGTTCATGAGGGTGAAGCCCTCATGATTGGGATTAGTGCTCTTATTTTTTACTTTTTATGTTTTTACTTTTTATGTTTTTAATTTTTTTATTTATTTTATTTTATTTTTTTAACATCTTTATTGGAGTATAATTGCTATACAATGGTGTGCCAGTTTCTGCCTTATAACAAAGTGAATCAGCTACACATACACATATGCTCCCATATCTCTTCCCTCTTGCATCTCCCTCCCTCCCACCCTCCCCATCCCACCCCTCTAGGTGGTCACAAACCACCGAGCTGATCTCCCTGTGCTATGAGGCTGCTTCCCACCAGCCATGCATTTTACGTTTGGTAGTGTATATATGTCCATGCCACTCTCTCACTTTGTCACAGCTTACCCTTCCCCCTCCCCATATCCTCAAGTCCATTCTCTAGTAGGTCTGTGTCTTTATTCCCGTCTTACCCCTAGGTTCTTCATGACCTTTTTTTTTTTTTTTCTTAGATTCCATATATATGTTCTCTTATAAAAGAGGTCCCAGAGAAGATCTCTTGCCCCTTCTGCCATGTAGGTTATAGCAAAAACACAACCCTCTATGAACCAGGAAGCACACTCTCACCAAACACAGGATCTCCGGAACCTTGATGCTGGACATCCCAGCCACCAGAACAGTGAAAAATAAATATCTGTGGTTTATAAGTCTCTGATATTTCATTATAGCAGCCTTTACAGACTAGAACACTGTGTCTTTTTCATAGATATTGTATGAAATAACTGTTGAGAACTATTAGCTTTTTATGGACTTCTTTTCAGTGATGGGGTGATGTGGACATAAAATATCAGTATTGTTCTAGTTGCAGAGGAGGTTTGGGGAAGAATCAGCCATTTCTTTCCTCAACCCTCAAGTGCTAGTGTGTTTGAAACCCCTGGGTTAGATTACAATTCATCATACTTTTATAACAAAATGCTATAATATATAAAGTCATGTATAAGTCTGTTAGCTAAATTTGTGATTTTTATATACAGTTGTCCCTTGAACAACACAGGTTTGAACTTGGAGGGTCCACTTATACATGGATTTTTTTTTCAATAAATACATATTACAGAACCACACTGTCTGTGGTTCATTGAATCCAAAGATGTAAAAGGACTGTGTGTACAGAGGATCCAAGTATATGGAGGGCCCACTAACACCAGCGTTTTTCAAGGGTCAACTGTATTATTAATCTGTTGTAATTTGCTTGCTTATGGACTTGTGTCAAACGTCCAGTTTTTTAGTTTCAATGTTTTAACAATCTTTGAGCAACTATATACCTATTGTGCCAGATGTCAGGAATTAAAAATGGAAAAGTCTTGGCCCTGACCTTCAACCGACTCATAGTTTAGTGAGATAAACAATTACAAAGGCATTTTCAAAATAATGGAAAATACTGTGAACTTGATTCATATAAAAATTTGGTTTGTGGTTTCCTATACTATAGGATAGGAAGCTCTTGTGGTGGATGTGGGTCATTGCTCAGATCTCCTCTTCAGTATTGAGGCAATTATTTCTCTAGCTACAAGAATTTTTGTCATCTGACAGTTCACATCATGGTCCCTTGGTGAAGGGAGCTACATTGCACAAGGTTAAGTCCCTTCTCAGAGGCAACTCACACACTGTATCTGGCTGATGTTGGGGTATAGGAGTTCAGCTGTCTTGCTGAATTCGAGTCAAGTCTAAAGTCCACTCAGCTTCAGAGCTTTCCACTGGCTTCACCAAGGTTGTAGCTGTGACCTCAACACAGTTCAACTTCTCCTTCTGTCTAACCCTGCTTCCCCCTCTCCCTTACAAGGGTTGTTTCTGAGAGCTTTTTACAATCAACCTCCTGCAAGAAAGCTTTGTCTCAGGATCTACTTTCTGATGAACCTGACCTAAGGCATCTCTGAGTATATGTATATGTAAGAGTCTTAACTGTCAAAGAAAATATTGAGGGGCAAGTCTGGAAATAGGATAAGGCAATAATAAGGGAATCTATTAGGGAAGATCTAAAGCTGGATTGATAGGGCGTTAGAAGGTCTGTGAGATTTGGTCTAGATATTGTTGTTCCAGGTAACTTCACCCAGCAAAAGCATTATGGGTAACCAGCCCAGGATCCATACAGAGTAGATTTAACACAAAGAAAATAAGAGTAGTGTAGCCTTTAGACTGCTGTTATTGGGAATCTCTGTGACACTTGGGAAAGAGGTTTGAATGACCTCACAGACATGGAGAACTAGGGATATGTTTCTGACCTGACCCCAACAAAATAAAGGGGCATCAGATAGGAAGCCCTCAAATATCTACATGCCTGATATCTATTATGGATTAATCATTACTAACATTGTCAAATATAAAATATTGGAATTTGGTTTTAAGAGTATTGGGTTAAAGATTATTAAATATTTTCCAAAAAGTAAAACCTCTCTCATTGATAGTAGGCAATGCAATTTTAGGGGGTTCATTGATAAACAGTTTTATTATTATAATTATTTATTTAAACATATAATAGGAAATATAACTACTATATAGAGATATGGTCTTTCAGACTTTATTTAGAATAATAGTCATTAAGTAAATAATTATGAAGTAAAACTAATAATCATTAGGTAAGACAGAGAAGATAAAAAGTTATGATGTTGGTAATCAACTTAACGAATTTTGAAGATCACTGAGTTATGGGGGAAATGACAGTTGTGAGTGAAAGGATGCAGGGTTAAAAAAACCTGGGATACGGAAATGGAAGTAAAGAGGCACATAAGGAAGTTTAGACAGATGAGGTTTTGCAATTCTATGTGTGGGTACCTGGGGATCATTTGTGGTGCTTTAAAGAGCAATTAGGGATGGTGAAGTCTGAACTCTGGAATGCGGCAGGGAAAGCTGGAAGGACTATCTCCAAAATTACCAGTCTGAAGGAGGAACTTGGACTTGATCCTGTGCCAATCTAAGAGGTCTTTACCAGTGAAGAAAGATTCTTCTAGGTGTTTAAGGGATGTAACATGGAAGAATTGAATGTTGTATGCCCTGAAGTTGGGGACCCTCAGACCCTAGAGGGCTAGTACTCAACAACTATTTACCTTGGCCAACCATGTGCCATCCTTGTTTAAGCACAAGAAATATAGCAGTGAAACAAAGGGCAAATATCCCCGCTTTGATGGAACTTTCATTCTGGCACCCACATCTAGGATGCCTTAGTATAAATTAAATTTGGAGGGAACTGAATTTTGATTTTTAAATTATGGATAAAAGTAACTTCACTTCTCCCAGGGTAGCTTTTGTCTGGTACTGATATTTTTTTCTAAAAATCTTTGCACATTGCTTAAATTATTTCTGTTGTTTGGAATTAAACATTTAAGAAGTTTGTTTTTAATTTTAACATACTCAATATTTTTAAAAGAAATATTAAAAGCACTTTATAGAAGTAGATGCTATTCCTTCAGGAAGATATTGTCTTTAGTACTTACATAAAAATAGCTAGTTGGTTCAGAAAGTATTTCTCGTAAGACCAAGATTAAAGGTTTTATTTGGCTATGCCACGTTAGTTTAAGTGTATTTTATAGTCACAAAACATACCCTTTTGTTCCTTATTTCACAAAACTGCTGTGACAAGACACACATACTTACTATAGCTCAGTTACCAGCACTGAGCAAAGAACTGAAAATAAATGCCTACCAGTGAGAAGTGTCAATACCCTCATTCCAAATGCATTAGCTGGCCTGAAAATTATATTCTCAATGCTTATAAACAAACATTTGGTGATAAGAAAGTTTCCTTGGTGAATTATTTTCTACAGAAAATTAATATATCTTAATTGTTACATTTTTGTTTGGTGCTGATTTTAATAAAGAATGTTAGGTGCCTTCAAATTACATCTTTGACGTAAACAGAGCAAGCTCCCAGGCCCATCTATCAGGTTTAATGACTGAGGCCAGGGTTTTCCTCCTGGAAGAAACCCTTCCCTTGGAGCAACGTGGTTCTAGCTCTTTCATTGTCCCTGATAGTTTCTTTGCGTTCCACTCTCCCTCCACTTAAATACATTCTTTTTTTTTTAAAGCTAAAAAAAAAAAAAAGAAAGCTTATTTTTTTCCCTAAATTAAAATTTTGTTGTATGATTCCACTTTATGTGAGGTATCTAGAATAGGCAAATTCATGGAGACAGCAAAGTAGAGGTTACCGAGGACTGAGGGGAGAAGGAAATGTGGAGTTGTTAAATGGGTACAGAGTTTCTGTTTGAGATGATGAAAAAGTTCTGGAAATGGATAGTAGTGATGGTTGCACAACATTGTAAATGTACTTAATGACGCTAAATTGAACACAAAATGTAAAATGATAAAATATATGTTATGTATATTTTTACTACAATGAAAACATACCAGAAAAAGCCCTTGACACCACTAGGTTTGCAACGGCATCATTAAGTACTTGTTAATGTAATGTTGGTGCCATTACGTTTTAATTGCCAGCTGGCAACCAGGGGGGTTTGCAACTACATGGATTAAAAACAAAAAAATCTTCCCAGTATTTCCTGTAACCTCTCAGCAGCTTTCACTACGTGGTTTTACTCTTCTCAGACAAGCACATAATGTTCTTATCATTCAGAAGGTAACAAATCTTTAAGAGCTGTCTTGATAGCACCAACTTGTATGATTCTTGGCCTATGGGAAGAATTAAATACTTAATTTCTAGTTGGATTTTGTATTGTCTCAGACCATTAGGAATGCCAGAGAAATTATTGAAACTGGCCTCAAGGAATGAAGATGTTTCATGAGAAGCCAACCTTTTGATGAAGAAAGCCCCAAAGAGAATTTAAACCTGAAGTACCATATGTGATCATGCCTCCATTTTCTGTCTTTTCCCCAGAGACTCATAATTATAAAGTAAGCTCACACATTGGTGATTTAATGCTTTTATAAATAATATGCTCAGACATCATTCTACAAAAAAATGGGCACATAAATTATTTCTAAGCAGTAATATTTCTTCAAGAAGTTAACGTGGTTTTATTCAAAATAGAGGCTTGTTTCCAAAAATAAAAACACTCATGTGATTTAAATGGGAAAACATGGTTCACTTTGTTGTCATGTTAATGTCTATCTGCATCAAAACTTTCATCTCATGAATTATTAAAGAAATAAACAAGAAAAAACTACAAAGGATGAATTATTGCTATTGAAGGGACAACTTGAATCAAGTCAAATAATTCTCAGGGGGCTATAACTATCTCAGAAAAATTTCCTAAACAAAGCCATTATTTTACAGTACGGACATTAGAATCGAACTTTTCATTCATTTGCCTACTTAAATTCTGGAGGACTGTATTCTGTGGTGGAGCATTTATTTTTTCCTAGGATACAGGGTAAACTGAAAGGAGAGTATTTACAGACCAAATAGGTGCCCTGCAGTAAGTACACTGCACAGACATGGCCTGCATTTGCATGCTCCAAACTAAACAGGACATAACTTTCAGGTGAGAGTATGAATAAAAGGCAAGACGAAGAAGCAAATAATCTCTTAAAATTCTCAGTTTGTTCTAAAATTTGCGTTACTTGACATAGGACAGGTTCTGTTCTAAACCCTTTGCAAATACAGACTCATTTTATCCTTCTGTGTAATAAGGTGTGATTATTATTCCTGTGTAATAAGGTGCAATCGTTAATGGGGAAACTGCCTGAGGTCACACACATAATCAGTGGCAGAGCCAAGAATCAAACCTGAGCTTCTGGCCTCAGGGTGTGTGTGCTCAACTCACAATTCAGGCATTGGACATTACTGTGGTCTGTCTCATCTTCTGCTTGGCTTCAACTTTCATCTTCACACAGAATGTTTTTCTTCATTTGAGAAGGAAGTATAGCATTACCAAACTTTGGTGGGTTTGTGGTAGCAGGTTTCATTTCCAGCAGCACTAGTTAACTAATAAGTAAACAGGCAGGAGCACGGCTAGGAGGTGGTCTTTCAGATAACGTCTGGCTTTTATCTCTTTCTTTTGTAGTTTCCACTCACTTTCGATAGGCACATCTCCAAAGGTGGTCTTGTCTGTAAAATGTCAACATTTCTTCCATCACTCAAGGTGGGAAGCAAGCCTTCATGCAACCCAAGGCTTTTCCCATGTGAGAATTCACAGAGAAAGCTTCTATGTAAATCCTTCCTTTCTTTTTTTTATTCCATAATTTAGATTGCATGATTTCTCCATAATTACTCACACTAGAGTCACTATCAAGATGACTGATTATTTTAGTGCCTTAAAAGTTGAACTCACATAAAATAGTTAATTTCTTATGACTTTTGCAGACATCAAGAGCTTTAATTAATCATCTCTGTTTGCTGCTCTTTTCCATTTAAACAATGTTCTCCTTGGAGATAAAGATGCAAGCAAAGAAGTTAACTATTTTCCTGCCATTGCTTACATGACAAAAGCAGCTGGTTGGAGTGGTAAAGAGACCAGTGGGTGGAGTACAGAGCTTCTTCAAGCCTTAGTTCCAGGCTTTTAAAATTGATTACGAAAATTAATTATGATAGTGCATAAATGATAAGGTTAACATAAGTCTCAGTTGAGATAATGAATTTCAAGAACACACCACAGTGCCTGGCACAGAATAGGTGCGCTAAACATTTATCTTTAATATATCACATCAGCTTCCTGAGCAATTTCCTGAGGGCCCAATTTTTGGCCATGATCATCTTCTTGTTACTAAGGTATTAATACTTCAAGACTAAAGCAATAGCCTCCTAATTTCCTTGATTCCAGTTCCACCACCCTGCATATACTTGCTAGATTTGATTTGTTAAAATAAAATTGTATCATGTTATTACCTCATTCAAGTACCTTTGATGACATCCAGATGCTAGCACAGGAAATTGGCACATATTAATCATCAAATGAATATTTGCTGAACAAATGAATGAGTAAATAAGTGCCCCATGGGAGACTTTCAAGTCCTTCCACAGTCATACTCTACCCTCATTTCTTTCCTTATCTCCCTTTAGTTATTATCATAAACATGGAACATTTATTTATTGTGTGATATCCACATGTCAGACACCACTGTAGTGGTTGAATGTTCAAGGGTGAGAAAAGAGCTCACGGCTTCTTTGAAAAGTGTCCTTTTAAGACAAATTTATTTATTTATTATCTCTTGCTTTCTCATTGCCAAGGTTTTGAATAGTGCTGTTCTGCCAGTCTAAAAAAGCTGTCCCTCTACTTTCACGCTCTTTTTATCCTTCAGGATTCAGCTCAAACTATACCTTGTTTTGCATAAACACTTAGCTAACCACCCATGTGTAAGGTGATCTCTCCCCTGTTCCTCTTCTGACTTGCTAAGACAATTATTTTTAATTCCATCATACTTTATTTTGGCCAGGAGTTATAACTGTATAATACATTATAAGTTTTACGGTACTACAACTCTAAAATGTTATTCTCTCTCTATATATAGCTTATGCCCTATCTCCTTACTGCAGTGTAAGTCCTTGGAGGTCGTGCCCTTCACTTTATATTTTCTGTTTATTAGTATCCTCCACAGGACCTAGTATTAACATTTTCTTCCATAGTGGTTCATCAGTCAATATTTGCTGACTGATTGATTGCTTGATAGGTTACTAGATATTCGATAAACCTTGGCTTGGTGTCCCAGTACAACCTACTGATCAATTCTGTGAAAAGAGTAATAAATCTCTTGACTGCACTTGACAAAAGAGATGCTCCTGAACATTCAAGAGTCAGAGAATTAAGGAACTGAATACCTCCTTGTCATGCAAGAGAGGCACGTATCTCCATACCTTTATCTTAATTCATACCTTACCCTGTCCTTGTTTCTATTCCCACTTCTCCTTCATTGTTCAGAGTAGAGGTTCTTTACCTGGAGTCTCTGGATCCTTCTAAAGTCTATGAATGGATTTCAGCAGGGCTTGGAACCCAGTAAAACGTCATGCATGAAGAAAGCCAGACAGTTATTACACAAGTACAAAGTAGAGGTTTAAACCCAAGCTTATCTAACTGCAAAGTCCCTGTTTTCCCAACTATATCAAAGTTTAGGTGATATTTTGCGTTGCTAGGTAGACAACACCTTAGGCTAGGACAGGGGTGCAGTCTGATTACTGGACTGGAGTGTCCAAGGAAAGGTTTTGTAACAATCATGCCCACAAGAGTGGCAGCAGCAGAAGCAACGACAAACACTTATATATTGTTTGAGATGTGTCAGGTGCAGTTCTAGATGCTTTATGTATTAATCTTTTTCTAAACCTTACCACAAACCTATAATGTAGGTAGTACTATGTTTAGACACATTTTATAGATTAGAAACCTGAAAAACAGAAGGTTAAGTTACTTATGCAAGGCACAAGGACACTGAACACAGTGGCGATAGGTTGGGGGAGTAGAGGCATATGGGAAAGAAAGAAGATGGCCAAGGTAATCACTTTCTACTACCAATTTTGTTTCAAACCTGCATTCTAGGCCACCCTGAATTCCACCCTAGCCTTCTTTCTTGGCTAAAGAAGAAAATCTGTCTAGGGTGGCAAAAGAAAGAGCCAAACAACCCATTCCAGCTGCTGACCTTACTTTGAAGAGTCAGTCTGAGAACAAAGCAGTCACATCAGGTTTGTGAAGATAATCACTTGCTTCCAGACCTCTTTGAAAATAAAAGGGTGTCAGAAGGAGACCTTCCTAAGCTCTGGCATTCTTTACATCTTAGTATGCAGGTACAATTTAAATCACTTGTATTTGATGTCGGTGAGAAAGAG
Organism: Eschrichtius robustus; assembly: GCF_028021215.1. NCBI lineage: Eukaryota > Metazoa > Chordata > Mammalia > Artiodactyla > Eschrichtiidae > Eschrichtius > Eschrichtius robustus. The sequence goes on along the minus strand of NC_090836.1, from coordinate 77,375,310 downwards.
TGACTAGCCTTGAAATGAACTTTGACCACATGCAGAATATAGTCACCCTGTTAACTAGTGGCTTGTCACTAGAAATCACAGTTTAAGTGGTTTTAACAGCAGATTTGGTATCTGCTCTGTATTTGAATATTTCAAATATCTATACAGCAGCCAAGATTTCAGTGAACCCTACCCCCAAACATTCCAAGCCAGGATAAATTTCAGCCTCCTTTACACAAGCATGGCTTCTAGCCTCAAAACTGTTTCATTTCCCATTTGATTGCAAGAGACCTAGGATTCTGATGATGGTCCTTATGGCTTCTTTTTGCCTTGCTGTATATGACTTTGTTGTGACTTAATTTCTTCCATCTAAAAGTGGTTATAACAACATATGTAACAACATCTGATTAAAGGTACAAATTTTAAATAAAATGATATTCAGTAAAATCCTTGGGATTTTGGAGGTGAGGTTCTTACTAAAACTTAAAAGATAGAAATATTTTTTCCTGCACAAAGATAAAGTTTAAAAAGAATTGTAAAACTTGGTCACAGTTTTTAAACTAGTCTGCAAAGACATGTTACCCAAGAATTTTTATTATTGATTTCCTATAACTTAAGAGTTTGATCTTTCTTAAAATGCAGTATAGTAATGGTAAACTAGATTAGGTATGAGAAGGTTTGGGTATTCATTTCTGTTGGGCTTCTTACTAGCTCTGTGAGCTTGGGCGGATCATTGGACTTCAGTTTTCTCGTCTATAAACTGGAAAGAGTAAAAATGATTTCCCTTGCCCCACTCAAAGGATTGCTATGGTATACATCAGAAAACAATAAAGACTAACATTTACAGGGAGCTTAATTTATCCCAGCCATGCTCTGAATTATGTGCCTTATACCTTTTGCCTCATTTCATCTTTATTTCAACATTGTGTATTAAGTAATACTTTTTATGTATTTTACAGATATGGGAACTGAGACTCAGAGAGGATAAGAATGCTGAGTTCATATTGCTTACTATCAGAGGGAAGAACCTGGATGTGAAACTTAGCCAGAATGGTTCTGCTTTATAAAAGTAAGATGATCTACATATCAAGATAATGTGTCTTCTTCTCCTCCTGTCCTACTTCTTCTCCTTCTTCTTCCTTTTCTTCTTCTCCTTCTTCTCCTTCTCCTTCTCCTTCTTCTCCTTCTCCTTCTCCTTCTCCTTCTTCTTCTTCTTCCTTCTTTCTTCTTCTTCTTCTTCTTCTTCTTCTTCCTTCTTCTTCTTCCTCTTCTTCTTCCTCTTCTTCCTCTTCCTCTTCCTCTTCTTCTTCTTCCTCTTCTTCTTCCTCTTCTTCTTCCTCTTCTTCTTCCTCTTCTTCCTCCTCTTCTTCCTCTTCCTCTTCCTCTTCCTCTTCCCCTTCCCCTTCCCCTTCCCCTTCTCCTTCTCCTTCTCCTTCTTCTTCTTCTTCTTCTTCTTCTCCTTCTCCTCCTCCTCCTCCTCCCAATCCCCCTTCCCTCTTTCTCTCTCTCTCTGGTAACAATTACTACTGATATTCATCATATACACTATAACACTATAGTGGATTGGGTTTTGATAAGGAGCAAACCAGACCCGAGCAAAACAATAATCATGGTATGATCCATAGCTAATGATCTATCTTCATGTAATAGTCATTCATCAAGTGTTTCTTGAGAATTTACTATATACTTTGTGCTGAGTGTGGAGACTCTTACAAATATGAAGAGGATGTACTTTATTCCTTGGGGTAAGAGACGTACATAAAAAACCATAATATGAAGAAGTGATTGCATGTTATAAGAATGAGATAAATGCAAGAGGAGTTCAAGTGGAAAAGTTAATTGATTCCAGGTAAGGGGATCATGGATTTTGCACCAATGTCCAGGGAAAATATTTGCCTTTTCCTAAACCATCAGACTAACTGGGCATGGGTTTATTAAATGCCAAGGAGAAAAGGAGTGGGGTAAGGTGTTAAAATTATGGAGACTGGGCTTGGAAAATAAGACAAAATAGCATGTGATAGTACCCTTCCTCCCTTCTTTAGATGCACACTCAAAATTTTACTTTCTTCACATTTCATCAAGGCAAAAGTATATTTACTGTAGAATTGTGCACTTAGATGGCTAGAGGAGGGAGGGAGGGAGGGAGGGTGGAGGATGGGAGGGTTATCCTCTCATGTTTCACAGATGTTGATTTCAAGTTTCTACCTGGTAACAGCCTGGGGGCCAGGACATAAAGATACAAGTCAAAACATAGAGACACACACAGAGAACTGACAGCATCCAGCAAGGGAATTACAAAAACTCAAAAAAGCTTTCCACTGGCTGAATAAATATCTTTCCTTGAATTTGCACTTTCTATTTACTGAATTTGGAAAGAGCCATAGACTTTATTGCCATTTTCAAAGTTCTGAATTATATAAAAGTGTAGCCTATGAAAATAAAATTTTTCATATACAGGTTAAATTAAATTGTGATCAACTTCTAATATCTATGTGTTTTATTTAAAAACACACACACACACAACTGGTAGACAACAAGAAAGGTTTTAAACTATGAGTAAGGAAAGTAATAAATGACATGCTTTTCATATAAAACCATGGCTTTCTTCCAGGACACTTTAGAAATACGTTCAAAATACATAGAAAACCTCCACAGCATAGTACTTGAACTTGCACAAACAGCCCAAGGCAAGTAAGAATCCGAATGACTACTCATTTATTTTCACAGACCACACTTAAAATAATTTCATTCCATTTGCTGGACTTACACATCCTGAAAGCAAGAAAAACTGTCATTTCGGTAATATGATAAATGTGACTTATAAACAAGACTAGAAAGGGTGGATAAAAGAGTAGGGTTGGGGGTGGGGAAATAAACCCTTTAGTTACAATTTTAGGGAAATGAATCGACGCGGTAAAACAAATTCCAAGTCAAGTTTCTCCACTGCTATACTACAGAAGAAGTTTAGAATCTTAAGCAGATGAAAAAGGAATAAAGCATTTAAATGGGGAGAAAAAAAGGCCGATAAAATTTCTGGCTACAATACAAGAGACATATCATTACCATATGATCTAATGTGGGTGTCAGCCGGATTGTGTTCATTGAGGGAAACCTTATTTTTTAACTGTGCTATGGAGTAGAAGCAGGAGGTTTTCAACCTAGTGACAGTCACAGAGCAGCACCTGCCCCCTCCTCCTTTCCACACCTGCAAACTCTTTTGCCTGGGCTGAATATTTAGTGTAATTACATCTCAGCTTTGAGGGCTCCTGTGGCAGATCCCCGGATTAAAAGGTATGGTTTTCAATAATTGTCCTGAACTCTGCTACAGACTAATAAAACTTTGATCAAGTTGAGAAAAAAGGGATTATTTGGTAAGAGGAAAAAAGAAAACAGTGTGTGCTAAAGTTTTAGTAACCTTTATGCATCATTTTAAACAAGTATTGCTTGAAAACAGAAAGTAAATATTTGGTAAAATGGTTGAATGCATTGCTTTAGTTCTTTCTCTCTGTTCTTGCAAAGATGTTTCTTAAGAAACTATAACCTAACACCATGACTATCTTTATTGATATATTTTTTATTTGTACTAATTAAATGTTTAGCTCTTTGGGAAATGTTTATAGAAAAGTATTCTAGACTGGCATATTATTCGTAGTTGGATTATATATTTAAGGATTTATTCTCCTCCTGGATTCTTGTATATTTTAAGAACTTTAAAACCTCAGAGAAGTGAACTCTGGTGATAACTTATAGAAGTCTAATGTATATTTCTACAACCTAGAAAATAATAGAAATTGTCACCAGAGAGGTGAAAATAAACACTGAATATATTTATGCTGATTATTAAGGACTGAACTGAGATAATATCACAGTTAGCAACATAATTTCTGAAATGTAAAGAAGAGACCCTGCCAGAATTTTCGCTGCAAATAAAATTTTACTATAAGATACGTTCACTATAAAATGAAAGTGTGGGTTATTTTTCTTTCTAATTTCAAAACAGGGTAACATGATGACCACTGGTTAAATGGACTCCCAGTGGTGTAAATACCTGTGGCTTTTTCTTCAAATTGCTATTTTGACCAGAAAAAGAACCAAATGCCTCCTATAGTAGCCTTTATTTATGGATGGATACTGCTTTTACTGTTTATTTTTAACTTATTTCTATTATTATTGAGGTTTTTAATTCACCTAGTGCTGGGGGATTTAATTTGCTCTGCATTTACAGCTTCACTTATCTCTTGAGGGTTAAATTTTGACTTTGAAAATCACACCAAAGGCTTAAATGACATCATACAAATGTTGATCTGAATGGTATAATGAAATGAAGTAGTTTAAGAAACCAGAAATTATTATTTTTGATAGAACACATAAATTATGGCAATGAGCTTTAGTAAAGTAGTGACATTCTTAGCAATTAGCATTTAAAAAAGAGGCATACATTCTAAGAATACTTAAAACAGTTGAAATGAAATTTTAATAGCATATCATCTCAAGAATAGTCTCCTTGCCGTCTACATAGGCAACTGCTGGGTTTTTTTTTGTTTATTTTTCTGATTTATTAAGAAAGGAAGGAAATGATTAAAGAAATCATCAGTATCAACAGCCCACATTAATTGTTTTAAGATGCTGAGTTTTTAAATATTATGACGCTAATTTTAAAGAAGTTATTTCATGGAGGAATTTGTATAAAGTACCTGGACACATATTATTCTTCCCCAGGACATTCAGGGTTAAAATGCACGCACATGCGTGCACACACACACACACACACACACACACACACACACACGAAAATGATAAGTAATGGAAACTTAAAAGCTGTCTGAGTTCAGCTTCAACCAAAAAGATTATTGTATAGAGAATTTGTACCATTTTAACAAGAGTAAACAAATGTAAATGATAATATTCCTCTGAGCTAATGTTTAGCATTTCCTTTTTTTGGATTTGTGAACCAGGCATTTTCTGCTCTGGAGGAAGATCAGAAAGCAACATCTGCATTAATTCTTGTTGCTATTTATTAAATCTGCAATTAGTTTGCTTCATTTTTCTCAAAAATTGTAAGACATTAAATATGCAAGGCTAGCAAACTTGTGGTAAACCATAAACATTGCATTTTAATGTGAAACAGACAGAAAACCACTCCCTTAGATCCAATCCAAGGGAACACTGCCAAAACAATAGGGTCTCCTTTAAAAGGCAATGCAGTAACTGAGTGGGAATGGGTTTCTAAAGGAAACCTGATACTGAATTTAAAGGGGCAGTGTGAATAATAATCTTCGTGGTATTATTTAAATGAAAAGTCACTAGTCTGTATTGCATACGTGCTGCCTTAGATGTGCTTCAGTAATAAATATAAACTAAGAATAAAAGTGTAAGAAATTTTAAAACATTTGTTTCCCCTCTAGTAGATCTAGGCAAACATTTCCAGAAGATACATTAAGGTTAGAGCATACAAAGACTTTTTCTTTTCTGTATATGCTATAATTGGATAGTGACTGAAAATAATTCTCTAATTCTAATTATGAATGTACAACTTTAATATGAACCCTTATAAGTGTACAATTAAAGATGATGAGACTAAAGATAATATCTACAATGTGTTCTGGGAATACTTTGAGCAGTTTCAGTGGGGTTTGAAAATATAAGAACTCAAAAATTGACTGTTCCCCCATGATCAACTACTTTTTGTTATTCAGATTTATTAAGATTTTGTTATTCAGATACATTTAGTTCACTTCAGCCAACTAAACAACCGACTCAATAACATAGATGTACATATCTATAAGGGCTTGTTGAATGAATGGATAAAAATTGTATGGATTTGTCGAAATCATACTTTCTGTTTGTCGATTTGCTTACAAAATAGTCCTGTTGGTAAAATCAGATAACATATGTCATATAAAAATCAGATAGGATTTTCCATATATGTTTATTAGTTTATTAAAAATGATTAGTTTGAGAAACTAGCCAATAGATTTATTTTAAAAACTGAATCTTGCTTATACCAAGTTGAGGTTATCAATTTGATATCTTTCTTATGCTAGAAATTTGATACTGAAAAAAGATAATCATATTTTTAAAAATCAGACTAGTTGGTTGCCTAGAACAAATTGAATAACGTGTATTGTTAATAAATTGATGGTCAATTGAGTCATTTATGTGCAAAATATTGTGCAAGGCCCTGGTACACAACAAAGATTAAGACACGCCCTGAAGGAGTACATCTTCTAGTGGGGGGGGCAGGCCAAGCATGCGAAACAAATTACAATATAATGTGATAAGATCTTTAAAAGAGGTAAGCAACGTGCTTTGGGAGCATAGAAGAGAAAGCAGCATCCTGCCTGAATGAGCCAGGGAATACACAAGGGAAGCCCATTATCTCATTTAGTCTTTACCACACTCTTACAAGGTAGGTATTTTAAATGGTGATTAGCTTTGAGTGTCAGGTTTGAGGTGGGGACTGGGAGTAGAGAGAAAATGGAGAGAAATATGGCTTGAAATATCAGTTGGTATCAAATTATGTATGGTCTTATATGCAACAAAGGGGATGTAGACCTTACTGGCAAGCTGTGAGAAGTCAACAAAGGGTTTGCGGTAGAAAATTAATACAATGAAATTTAATTTTTAGAAGATGACTTGGGCAGCAGAGTGGAAGATGGCCTGGAGCAGAAGAAATATTCAAGGCTGAGTCCATTTGGAAGCTCTTGTTCAGGGAGTGATGAGAAGGGTCTGGACCAAGATAAATACAGTGGGGTGGAGAAATGAGATTGGCTTCCAGAGATATTTCTGAAGCAGGAATTGGAGATCTCTCATGTGTACAGACAGAACTTTATTTAACTGTGGCATGGCTTGTGTTGAGTGAGCATTGAAAATTCCAAAGTGGTTTATCATCATAACAGTTTTGCAGGTGGCTTGACTATATAACCCATGGTCTTAATTCAGACCCAAGTTCAACCAAGCAGTTTCAAATACTATTCAAATTTTTCTTCATAAGTAAATAGCTGTGCGAGTTAGTCTCTAATGTACCTTGTTACCTTCCAAATATATTTCTAATGCTCTGCTCCTAACTATAAATAAAATATTACTTTTTATGCTTTTCTCTATGCTCATTCCACTGTCAGGTGTTACTTAAGAATAACCACATACACTAGGCAAGGCTACTCTTCTAAACCTTTCATTTGTTTCCTAGGTTCCTTGGTTGTGAAAATACATGAGATAAATCATGAAGGCAACTTTCATCTTCCTCTTGCTTGCACAAGTTTCCTGGGCTGGACCGTTTCAGCAGAAAGGCTTATTTGACTTTATGCTGGAAGATGAGGCTTCTGGGATAGGCCCGGACGACCGCTTTCACGAAGTTCCTGAATTCGAGCCTCAGGCGCCAGTGTGCCCCTTCCGCTGTCAATGCCATCTTCGAGTTGTGCAGTGTTCTGATTTGGGTGAGTGGGGTGCAGGCTCTCTTTACCTACCTTGTCTGCTTTATTCATGGGAATGGCTTCTGTGGGAGTTTAGCATTTTCAGTTTTAATTTCTGCAATTCCAAATGTGAGAGACAGTGCCACCTAATGAGGAGTAAGGGAAGCAGAGTAGGAGAGAAAGAAATAGCTTTGAAGTTAGGGGACTTTCTTCTAAATCCGGGCTCCATCACTTTGCAATCTTGGACGAGTTACTTAAAAAGAAAATCATCTTTCTGAGCTTCATGGCTCCCTTTCTGTAAAATAAAATTTTGAACAAAATAATATCTTATGTTCTATGATTCCAGGGTGATAGCTTATTTTAATTTGATGATTTGCTCTCATGAAATCTTAGATATTAAGAAAACCTGGGTGATCTCTCTACTCTTGGCTTAGCCCAGATAACAGTTTGAACATTACTAAATTGTAAAGTATGCAGAGTTATCAAGAGCAAAACAAGTAAACTTTTAGAACAGAAATTTATCTTTCAAGTACCAAAATACTCCCTTAATCCCTGGGTCTTAGTTTTGCCTCTGCCTTTGACATTTTGTAATCTAGCTGTTTATATTCTTTAGAATGTTTCAAAGGAAATCTTTATAACTAAGTTATGGTATAAATATTCAACATAATCATGAAGCATATATCTTTATCCTAACACTGTAAATACAGTTTGATTTATTAGCTTTCAAGAAAAATTTGGCCTGGGAATTCCAAAAGCAATATACTCAGAAGATAAATCTCCAGAAAGTTTGAAGCCCCAGCAGATGGGCCAAAAGGGAATGAATTTAGTTTACATGGCAGCTGATTCACATTCCTCTTTTTTTTGGTTCATTTTTCTTACTGGAAAGAAAAAAAATCCTCACAGAATGATTCTGCCATGGTGCATTTCCTTGTAGAATAAACCCCATAGCTTTGTAGAGCACTTATTTTTGAAATCCTATATTTATTCAGAATATGCTTTCTAGGAGAATTTTGCAGGAAAATTTGCTACTAACTCCTAGAATTGGAATAAACTACATACAGGAACCCAGGAAAATGTAAAACATGTTAAATAGTAACAACTGAAAAACAAACACTTTGAGACAGATTCTTTGATGCTGACATGTACTGTATAGTCATTTAAACCCAAATAAAACGTGTAAATAAAGGCTTTAAGAAGGCTACAGGATAATTCCACTAGATTAATTAATTAACTCATAAATTCAGAAAATATATTGAGATCCCATAACAGGTCAGATCTGTTCTGGGCCCTGGGGAGAAAGGGATGAGGAAGATAAATATGGTCCTAGTTCTTGTGGGTCTGATATTCTACTGGTGGTGGTTATTCCTTTTTTGAATTGTGTATTAGAGACAAGGGGGATTAGATTACTAGCAAATGCTACAGAAACTTTTATGGCATCTAGAGATTACCTCCATTACTGGTTTAGACCGGAAAATAATGGTGTTAAAAATATCTGAAGAAGGGAATCACCATATGATGGATATACTAGTGGTAAAGTTTTTCAAATATTGCAAAAATGGCCGAGTTCCTAAGAAATGTGACGTAAATTGAATCTCACTTTGCCTGAGAACAAGTTTAAAAGGATCCATAACTACCCCCTACTACACATATTGTTAACAATAAAGAGTTGATATTTTTAAGGAAGGCTTGTCCAGTCACTTCACTGAAGTTTTATTCTTCCAAAAATATAGTTTTACTTTGCTTTCATGATAAATAACTCATAAAGCTTGACTCTGATTAAAGCATTTGGACAGTTTTCTAATTGTCTATCACAAAAAACTCCCAAGCCTATTGCTCCAAACTAAACAGAAAAATGTAGCCTTAGGGAACATCAAGTTCACTGGTGTGGATGTCTCATGATACAGTTTTTTGGTTGTCCTTGTTATTGTTTTGCTTTGTTTATTTTGTGTTGTTTTCAGATGAGAACGTTTTCCAAGTTATCTTTTCCTCTAAGAGCCCAGAGTGTACATCATTCCTTTGGGCTTACTGATCTTATATACAGAAGTAGCAGCTAAGATTGTAATAATGATTCGTTTTGGGGAACCACGTTTAAAGGGGAGTACTGAGTTCCAATGAGCAATGGTCTCATCCAAGTTACTTTTACTTTTTTTTTCACATATGCATATTTAAACATATTGTCCAAAAAATCAGTCAGATATTTCTGAAACAGAAAATACATTTCTTAAAAGGAAAAGCAATCCACTGCCTTTAAAGAAAACACTGTATTCACATTTTCAACTACTGCATAGCCTCTGCTCCCTTTATGATCATGGCAAGCTGTTCAGAGCCTTGACATTTTCATCTGTAGAGAAATCACAGTCAGTCTTAGAGATTCGATTATCTGTGTGAGGTACCTGACCCATAGTAGAGCCTCAATACTTTTTTTCTATATGATGATTATGTGGAGTAAAAGATGAAAGAAACACAGGAAAGAAGCAAAGAAGGGGAAATGGGCAACCTCACTCATAGTAAAGGCAATGCAGTTTATTTTATTTTTTGTTTTAAGTTCTCTAGTAATCTGAACATGAAGCTTGAATTATTATAGCAAAGAAAAAATGCAATGCACTTTGGGATGAGAAATGTGAATGCCTATTTATACCAAGGACTAATATTTTCTTAAGGATTATTCTTGCTAGAGCTTTTAATGAGCAGAGCGGAGCTTCAGTGTTGAAGGACAATAGAGCTTTGTCATCTTATTATCTACATAATGTTTAATATAAGCAAACATGTCTTATTCAAATGTCTGACTATTTTTGCCAGTAAGAAGTATTTCTGACACAGTTAAACAGCATCAAAATTTTAAACAGTTCTTTAAAAGCTAAGATATAAAAACTGTTGAAATTACAATTGAATAATCAGTCCATGGGAAACTTGAGGTGTTCAAGAAGATCCATTGACTCTTTTAGTCCCTAGTTCCAACTTATCAGAATAGCATTATAATATGTTTTTCTAGAGCATGGGGGATTGAAAAAGTAAACATATATTTTAGCCTGTCTAAGAAAGTAATGAATTCTCCATTGATATTGGCCAAATTATTTGGCTGAACTTGTAATTTAACTTGTAATTTGAACCAGAATTTTATGAGACCCATATCTTCTTTTCTTTCTTTATCTATCCTCTTAAGACATAAAAAATCCACTCATAATTATAGCATTTATAAAAATAACAATATAAAAATAAATGTAGGATTAGCAAATTCAGAACCCTATGGGTTTCCTTGAAATAATAATCCCACAATGTTACTCATTCTTGTCTGAATGGCCTAATATTAATCCTGTGATTGGACGCTTTGTTTTATGTACTTAGTATCTTAAAGGAAGACAGTTCCCTTACTTATGTACTCTTTGGCTCAGCCATTCATCTGTGGATCAAGTGTCACCAAGAAGCATTATTTGGTACCGACTTTCATCTCATTTATTAAAGGCACATCAGTCCTGCCAGGTGAAATAAGCCTAAGCATTGTTTTTTAACTATTCTTCCAAATTAAAGCAATATGTATTGATATACTTCTTATAAACAACTTTCAAAAGAATTGAAATACCCTTAAAAATATTTAATAGTGGAAAGATCTTGGGTCATGCAGTTCAACACCTCTGAACTCAAGTCCTGCTTTACCATTTATTACCTGTAACTTTGAAACTTTCAAAACCTGTTTCCTCACTGGATAAATGGGAATCTCTCTTACCTTATTAGGTAAGAATAGAAAATATTTATAAAAATATTTTTCATAGTAACTGTTATGTTCAGTTGGCCATTTCAGACAAAGTCAGCTAATAACACAAAGTTATTTCTCATGATGTTCTTTATTTTTATGTGAAGTTGAGAAACACTAAGTATATGGCTTGTGAAGCTGGCTACAAAATAGCACCTTCTCTCCCCTCCCCCCAAAGGAGGCCACATCACAAAATAGATAAAAATTAGAAAATTGTATAATTATCAAAATAGTATTCTCCAAATACTATTCCTTTGAACAAAATTGGTTTGGTTGAGTAGAGAGAACAATAAAGCTTTTGGCTATTTAGTAATCACAGATGATTCATAGCCTGCATAGTTAGCCCTCTAGACATGATGCCAGAAGATGAAACATTTTATTTTACCAAGCAAAAGCGTTGTAAACGACTAATGGTCCCTAAAGTGTACCTCATAATGCAAAGGATATTTTACTTTTTAAAAATCTCAGGAAAATGTACAACCCTTTAAATTGCATAAAGTTAGTTTTCTTCTTTTTAATCATTTTGCCTCAATTGGTGGAAATTTTGTTAGTGGTCACCACTTGGGACATAGATGCCAGAACTGTCTCTTGTTTGGGGAAACTGGTTTTCCAGAAGCAAATCTTATGCGTGAAGTAAATGAACCATTAGACTTCTTGCATGAAATCATCCTAGAAGAATAAATTAGGACTATTTGTAGAGAGGCAGAGAGAATGCTGGAAGCTTAGTTGCTTTCATTGTTTATATCTAGCTTTACAGCAGCAGGGATGTGGGGTGACTCTCATTCAGAGTTTCAGATGCATCAAAAGGGTATCTCTAAGATGTGGTGCAGGAAGGAGGCTGTGCACAGAGCATGCCCATGGGTTGCCTAAAATAGTTTTGGGTAAGGATAGAGTACGACAGATCTCAGATGCAGCAAGAGGAATGCTCAGGTGTGATCCAGATAACCAAAGCCCCTGACTCAAGGGTTTAAAGGTGAGGAGGAGGAAGAGAGGGGTCAGAGAAGGCCAAAGGAAGCATCTGTCTCCTTGACCTGACTGACAACTGACATTTCCCTGGTTTCCTTCTTAGTCCCAGGAGGGAGAAAGAGGCAGCTGTGTGGGATCAAGGCATTTGGTTAGACTGCAGCTGTGATGCATTCTCCTCTGGAGGATCATTCCTGGCTCCAGAGGACAGGATGGGAATATGTTAGTCAGAATATCAATTTCCTGGATGAAAGAGGAAACGCAGGAGACCCTCTAATCTTAACTTTTCTCCTTCAAAGGAGTAGCAAGAAAATTATATATTTCCTTGAAAATAAGGATAAAGAAGAATTAACCCAGTTTGCAATCTAGTCTTAACAAAAGGATGAAGCCCTGTAGCAGCTACACTGTAACACTCAAGATTCAATTAACCCTTGACTCAGTCTGAAGATGGTTTTGAGGCAATTTCTGCAGCTTGTCTACTTCTGTGCTTTCACTGTAATCTGTATTTGCTTTGATGATTCTGCAATAATCAATTATATGTACATAGATAGTAATTATTCATTATCTTTAATTGCCTATTTAAATATTTACTTTCTCTACCAGAAGAAGAGCATGGTGATAATTTATCTTTTGGTCTTCCACTCCAAAAAATGCTTTATACTTGGTAGGTTCTCAAACATCAATAAATGCTTGATAAATGAATAAATGAACATATGCATGGCTTAGTGCTTGAATGAGTGCATAGTTCTACAATATTCTTGATTCTCTCAAGCTGGAAACAGGGTGGAACATGGCTGACTGGAAATTAGGAGTCATGGAACTGTAGCGTATCCTTTCTTATCCTTTTTGAGGATGACTATAGAACCAGGAAGCTTAAACCTTCCTTAAGTTATTTGGAAAGAGAATCGAATTAAAATGATGATCTATTATTTCTGAATCCAACTGCCGTCAGAGTCAAATTGCTATTTTTTAAGAGGAAAAGAGGGAAACATTCCTGCCTTTGGAAGAAATGGTTTTTGATGGAGCTGGGACTCCTACATATTATTTTGATCATATGCCAAAACTAAAATGTATCACCATTGGCCTAATTATTAAATTGGAGACAGAAATATAAAAACTTTTTGGAAATCAACAAGAATAAATCTTGGAGTTTGGACCCCTGCCACAGGGCAGAAAACAACAAAAAAAGGCATGATGTTTTAGGACGACCTGGCCTTTGTCCAACATGATGTTTACCAGATTGATGAAATTTGCTAGCACAAAAATACCATTCATCACTGAGACAACTAGAAAAAAATGTACAATTCTTATTAGCTTATATTTTAGAAATGACTTTCTGGTAATGTCTTAAGTAGAGTTTTATTTACTTTAATTAATAACCCTATTTTAAAGAAGATAAATTTTCCTTTACTGAATTTGGAAGAGCAACTAAATAATTCAGTCTAGCCTTGAAAATAATTGCATTTTGATGGAAGATTTAGAATTATATTAAAGAATGCTCATTGAAAAATAATTAAATTTAGGAAACCACTTTTTTCCTGTTACTATTGCTGAATAAATATTACCTCAAAACTTAGTGACTTAAAAAATAATTTTATTTTGCTCTTGATTTAAGCTGCAGGGAATTTGAGCAGGGCTTAGAAGGGCTGCTCTCACTTGGGGTCTCTCATGCATTTGTAGTCAGGTGTTGGCTGAGGCCACAGCCATGGGGAGGATGGCCCAGACTGCACCTAAGACAGCTCACTCTCACGACTGGCAGTTTGTTCTGCTGTTGCCTAGGAGCTCAGCTCTTCTGTCATCTGGAGTGTCTCACGTGGCCTCTCCAGCATAGTGGTCTCAGTGTAGACAGACTTCTTACATGACCCCTCGATGCCCCCAGAGCGAGCATCCCAGAAGAATTGGGTAGCAGCTGAACAACCTTTTCTGACCTAGCTCCGGAAGTCATGCTCTGTCACCTTCACCACGTTCCATTAGTTCAGAGAGACATCATAAGGCCATGCCAGATTTGAAGGGACAGGAATTTGACTCCATCTTTTGATGGGGTTGGACAAGTGTGTATGAATAAGAACATGTAAGATGGGAGATATAATTAATGCCAAGGAAGGCAGAAAGGATGGGAGGGAGGAAGGGAGGGAGGAAAAAAGGGAGGAAGGAAGGGAGGGAGGGAGAGAGGAAGGGAGGGAGGAAAAGAAAGGAAAGAATATCCTAATATAAACAAAGACTGATATTTTACAGATTTGCAAGCCTGTAGGATTTGCCATCATTGAACTAGGGTTAACTTGACCGTGAACAGCTTTTTGCGGGGGTCTAATTGTTTTTTGGGAATATGTGCCTACTAAACTGAGGGGTTATCATCCAAAGGTGGGGGGCTTGGTAGACGAGTTGTCCAAAGGTCTTGAACTTCATGGGAAAAATGATGACTATAACAAGCCCACAAAATGACTGACAAGAAAAACCAACTCAGAATCAAGTGCTTTAGGTGAAAAATCTGTGTGCGATAACAACTGAAAAATAGATTGCAGCTTCCAGGATAATATGCATCATAATCGTATTGTACAGAAAATAAAAAACAATCATTTGTCACAGACTTACAGACTAATAATCAGCAAGATAATTAGAGTTTTACCCTCTCTTCTCATTATTGATAATAATTACAGGTACCAGGAGTTGGGACCCTGCTATGCACTATAGTAGGAAATTATTTTATAGAATAGCTTGTTGAATTCTGAGCCAGTTGCATCCTAATAATTTGGGAGATTTATTATGAGAATATGTACCTTTTTGAAAGAAGGATGTGAAGAGATGATTGTAACAAAACATAGCAGAAAAGATCTTGAAGCCATGGCCATGAACTTTTCACAATGGGACAGCAGAATATACTATGATTTTAAAACTAATCAGTCAAAAATTTATTTCTGTACATAGGGCAGTAAGACCAAAGCTCTCATGAAAAATAGTCATTTGTCCCTACTTACCCAGAATTTAAAGAAAAGAAAGAAAACTAAAATGTGGTATAATACATAATAAGTTGATAGATCAGAATTTTGGAGGAGTTTGTTTTATGGAGTGGTTATGACAAATATTATAGAGGGGGGTGGGGATAGTGGGTACACTTTAAAGGATTGTTAGAACGGAAGTGGAAGAAAATGAGTGGGTGGAGTATTCCATAAAATTATATGAACAAAATGAGTAGCTGGGAATAAGCACAGTATGTTCAGGGGACAGTGTAGATCAGTATCTTTTAAAAATATGTACATCGTTTCCACGCATGCATGGCATATCAGGTAGTTCTAGAGTGAGGACTCATGCATCTTGTTCTTGGTTTAGTTTAGCCATGAGGCACTGTGGAGAAGCCATTTAACTTCATTGGGTTTCTGTTTCTTTACCTATGAAAAGAGAGTATTAGACTGGCTTGAAAGTTCCTGATTTCTGGGACAAGTAAAATTTTTTGAATGTTGAACAAGTTACTTTCTTATGAAGGTCAAAACCAAATCCAACAAAATAACAGCAACCTGGCATCTGCTATCAGAATCATTATTTTAAAGAAGGTATATTTAAAATGGAGGCAGGAGCTAGTCTCAGAAATGTGTGTGTGTACATGTGTATGTGTGTCTAATAATTTATATTAAAACTAACCAAATTGCCCTCAGAGTTTTCTGATTTTGATATAGACTGATAAGAACCTCATCACAGAGTCTACCTGATCAGAATTTGGAAACCATAGATTAGCTGATACTCAATGGCCCTTCCCTTTGTGACATTCTAAGAACTCATAGCTAGGATAATTTCCCCTTTGTATTCTGCCTATACTTTTTGAGCGAGCTAGTTAACACTCCAATACCTTGTCTAGCCCTTAAATGTACAGCATGTTATTGGGTCTGATGTCAGAATAATTCTTCTTGGGGATACAAATAGGTATGATAGGAAAAAAAGTATCCTGTTGGATGCCAGAAGATTAGGCTTTTCATCTGCATTTTGTCACTCCTAGCTACATGAGCTTGTTCATGTCACTGAACTTTTTCTAAAAATCATCTGAAAAAATGAAATTATCATACTGCCTTACCTGTCTCATTGGACTGCTGTGAGGTAAATGAGATAACATATTTTCAATTTTTTTATAAATTGTAAGGCTAAATAAAGTTTTAATAATAAAGTGCTGATATGTGAAGTCCCTCAAATGAATATGAATTTTCTAGTAATTCAGAGAAGATTGTAGGATTATGATTTTAATCATTATAACAACTCTCTAAGAACTAAGCTGCAGAAACCACAAGCCTGGTTTTTTTTTAATGCTAAATCTTCAGGGAAAAGATGTATATAATTCACCCCAAGCAGTTCCTATTACTATAAAATTCTAGGATGACATAATCAAAATTGTCAGCCATCCAGATATATCATTTTCTCTTCACATCTGAAATGTTTCTTCACTTTGGCATTGAACAATTGTTAAGGGGGCCACTATAATGTAAGTTCAACAATGTCTAAAACTAAGCATAAGTGGGAATTAAGACTTTGACAAAGAAGCCCACTAAGTAATGATGAAATGTAGGCAGTAACTTTTCTCCAAATGAAAGGAAATGTGCCTTTTCTGCGTTGAAGAACACTAATTATCAAAGATTTGGCAGAAGTCTACCACTCTTAATTGCATGAAGTTAGCAAACTGACATTTCTGAAAATGTCAGTGATCATGAGTGTATAGTGCAGTTAAATATCCTCCTACAAGGTAGCTGTTCTGGTGGTTTGCTGTTCATCACTGAAAACACTTCATTTTTGTTATTTCTCTGTGAACTCTTTCTGTAGTGAGTTCTTGGAATATATTTATGCATGTGCAGAATCACCTGCACTTTGATATTCAAATTTATAACCATAGCTGATCACTGAATTGGGAACTAGACTTTTTGCCATTATCAACAGAACAGTGATAATGTGAACAAAAAATTTTTTTTTGGAAACAAATCAGAAGTTGGTATTTCAGATACATTTTCTGTAATTTTCATGGCAATATGAAGATAGGAATATGGTTAGCATGATAATTTACCTGTATGCTTACATAAGATTGAAAACTGAAAAGATATCTTCCCAACATAGCAGTTATTATGTACCCTGTTTCAATTTCCCTTTTAATTAAAAACTGTAGATTGAACTCTTTTATCCATGAGGATGTGGGCAATTTCTGTCTTCTTCCTGCTATATCCCCAGAGCCTAATAAATTAATGGTGTCTAAAAGGTATTCAATAAGACGTTATTCAATGAATGAAAGAATGATCTTCAGCACTTTTAAGTCTCAGATATGATGGAGAGGTTGAAAAGCGTTTCTGATTTATGTTATGCAATCTTAAAATATGAAAATGACCATAGGAATTTGAGTTAATAAAATATCAAATTTTTGCTTACATCAATATGGAACAAAGCCAGTGGAAGAAAGAAAGGAAAAAGGCTATATAATTTAATATTTTCTCTGTTAACATTCATAATGATAATTTATTTTAAATGCCACACCTTTTGAATAAAAGCAGTTTATCCTTATACATCTAGTTGAATGACTATTGAAATGTCTTTTTTTAATGCTATAGAGCATTTGGTTTTTCAATGTGTTTACGTTTATAAACTAAAAACAATAACTCAGTTATTTAGATCTAAATTTAAAGTCCGAAAGTAATGCTTCATATAATAAATTTTAGAGAAGTTATATTAACAAATTTTGTTCATTTTATTCTGATTAGCTACATATCTATTGGTCATAAAATTGATACTGTTTTAATGTTCCAATTAAAACTGAAAGAACCGTTCTCCTAAAAGTTTGGATAAATTTTCAAGTTTTTGGCACAACAGCGTGGTTCCATATTCGCATAATTTTAATTTTATATGTAGATCTGTGATAGCGTTAGGTTTATCAAAAGGATCTTTGATGATTTGGCTAAAGCTCTCTCTACTGAAAGGATATCTATGTAGAAAGATACAGGTTTACAAATCACTCCCACTTAACACTTATCGAAGGAATGACTTTCTAAAACAAGAACAATGAGGTAAAACACACTGTGTACTGAGACATTTGAACCACACCTTACAAAATATTAATTTTCCTATTATGCAGAAGAGTAATTACATGGGGTAAATAATGTGCTCTGTTTATGATTTTTTAAAAAATCATTTGACTTTGTTGGAAAAGATAGAACAGATATTTTAAACTACAGTTGATATAATTCCTAGAAGAAGAAAAATATGGTAGCGGTAAAACTATCACTGAAACATTGATTTCTCTGTAAACACATCCTTTGTCATTCTGTAGTCATGTGTCCCTTTTCACTGAGTGCACATTGCTTTTACTCTCGTGCTAGGTCTGGACAAAGTGCCAAAAGATCTTCCCCCGGACACTGCACTGCTGGACCTGCAAAACAACAAAATAACTGAAATCAAAGATGGAGACTTTAAGAACCTGAAGAACCTTCATGTAAGAATTATTATTTATTTGAGTTATAACAAGATCTAACTCAAAGTATTTTTGAAAACAAAACTTAGGTAAGGCCAAGATTACCATATGGTAATAAATAAGCACATAAGTGTTTATTAAATTCTCTTTTTAGGGGGTGATAAAGGAGCAAAGCATCATATTCATTAACCCCTAAAAAAACATCCAATTTTCTTACATATACCTCATATAACTTTAGTATTGGCTTTCTAAAAGATATGTTATATCTTAATCTTCTCACACATTTTATCGATAAAAATCTTTATCTTCCCAATTAGAATGTACTTCAATAGTGGAACAAAACACAAAATGGACTGATTTTAGTATTATTTTATTTCATTGTTTCTTTTGTTTTCTTTCATTCATTTTCTAAGACATGCAAATGGCTTTGTAAAGGCTCAAAGACTGGCACCAAGAGAAAAAAATAAATGTCTATATAGCTATATATTTTGCTTTGTATTTAAGATTATGCATGCTGCATCCTTATCTGTATCTGTGTTTTTATTCTGCTTTTTCACTTACTTCTACTCTATTGTAATGTAACACATCCAGTCTACCAGTCAGGATTCCAGCAGAAAAGAGATGGCATGATCAAGGCAAGATTTAGTTATCAACTTTCTGACAGCCAAGATGAGAAAAGCAATAAACATTTATCCATTAGGAGAAAATTTACCAGATTTTTAAAAGGAAGCAAAGAATTTTTCCTTGAGATTTTAAGATTGCCCATGGAACAGTTAACAAAAATAATAGCAAGTAATAAAATGGCATCATCAAATTACTGAAGTATCCAACAATGTAAGCACATTACGATATAAGTAGTGAATATTTTGGGCACTAAGTAAGAGAAGAAGAAGACATGCTCTTATATCAGGTTACCCAGTTAATGTTTTGAGAGAATATGGAACAAAGGGGTCATAGAGGATTAGCAGAATTTTGAAGGGAAGAGAAGAGAGTTTTCTGTGCAAGAGGAAAGGAAAGGCAGAAGAAAATGAGCAGCAAACAAAAAGAGAAGATGGCTAAAGTGAAAGATACAGGCTCCAAAGTAGTGGAAGGTAAGGCTTGTGCTGGAGATCTTGAACCCTGGACCAATGGGATCCTTCTCCACTGATAGGATACTGGACATGGGCCCCTACTCACCTTCTCTCTGCTTTCATGTTATGATCTCACTGGGAGTGAGATGATGGAGATACCAACAAAGTTTGTCAGTGAGTATTTAAACTATCCTTGGAATAAGTTAAAAGAGGTGATAATAAAAAATGAATATATTAGTTTCAATAAACTAAAATACTAAAAAGCTTCATTTTTTTTGCATAACTTGTAGCCTAAAGCTACTTTTTTAAGGAAGGAAAATTCTCTTATACCCAACTTCCTGTATGTTTAAGTATAATCTCAATAATTTGTTTAAACTCCTCATACTTTAAATAAGAGATACCTAGTTTCTGGTTCTCACTAAATCTGGTGTTTGTAACAATGTGTTCTTTCTTTTCCACATCTCCTGCTAAGTATGTTTTTAGGCAACTTATCATCTTGGCAATCTCCTTCTTTCTGCTTTAAAGTATACACTGGAAGAAGACTGAGTTTATTAGAGCTTCTAACCATTTAGAGGATGTTAAACAGCTATTTTTCTCTTACTCTTTCATTCATAATCATTTTTATCCCTGTTATTATGCAAATAAACATCATAATTTCAGCCAGGAAAGCCACCCTTGAATGAGAAGGGAGAGAAATAAAAATTTACCAAGGATTAAAATAGAAAGGATTTAACAGAAAAATGTTGCCTTTTTCTCAATAATTTTATTAATTTACAACCGTGCCTCACTATGAGCAGTATATATTGCTTAGGAGTAGTTGTATACTTACATATAGCAGAAAAAAATACATAATTATTCTATAAAGTAATGGAAAATTCAGTATAATAATATCAACATTCAATATATTTCCTTCGAATTAAAACTTAATAAATCTAATTTTTAAAATTTTTAATTAAAAATAAACAAAAATTGTCAAAGATTGAATAATAGCAAACACTTCTTTAGCCATTACTATATACTAGGCACTGTTCTTAATATCTTGTATACATTAACTTATTTAATTCTTGTAACTATTCTAATGAGGTAGACACTCTTGAGAACACCTTTAATACAGATGAGGATACTCAGGCACAGTGAGGTTATGTTACTTGCTTACTGTCACACAACAAATAAGAGCCAGAGTTTGAGATCTAAACTCAGGAACAGTCTGGCTTGAGTCTGTGCACTTATAAATTGCCTGTAAATATGATAGTAACAATAAAATCCCTTAAACAACACCTGGTACAGTGTGAGCCCTACATAAATGGCTTTGGAGAAAATTGTACCTACTATTAAGTCGGGTTTCAACATTTTTTTTCAGTTTTATTGAAATATAATTGATATACAGCACTATATAACTTCAAGGAGTACAGTATAATGACTTGACATACATATATTGCAAAATGATTACCATAATAAGTTTAATTAATATCCATCATCTCATACAGATATTAAAAAAAAAAAAGAAAAACAAATGTTTTCCTTGTGACAAGAACTTTTAGGATTTATTCTCTTAGCAATATTCAGGCATACCACACAGCAGTGTTAACTATAGTCATCGTGTTGTATGATGTTGTACATCCCCAGTACTTATTTGTCTTATAACTGTAAGTTTATACCTTTTGACCACTTTCTTTGATGAAGGTGGTAAAAATGCTTTTACTCCTCCTTCCACTCTATTTCTATTGTCAGTCACTTTTTTCGTCACCTCTCCCCTACCTACCAGGCTAGATCACTTTTCTTTAGTTACCAGAGAAGTAGGCAGTCCTGATTTTTTGAGCCTGGGCTTCAATTTCAGGTTAAATAGTACTCAAGGCATTTCCTGACCCTTGAGCAACAAGGTCTCTCCCAATTCGACTTCTCTCGGCCTCTTACCTAACTAATGATAATCCATTTCTGCTTGTGATTCTTTTTTTCATCAGTTGATCTCCTGAAGAATATCTGCGGTTCACCTTTGATTCTTTCTCTGTTTTGTCATTAGCCAATGTAATTAGTCAGTTTTTTCCCATGTTGACATCTTTCCATTGCCTGTTATTATATTATAACTATGCCTTCTTCAATACATTTCCCTGTGTATGAAACTAACATTAACCATCTTTAGCAGTACTGTATATACATGAGTACCTTTTTTCACATATGGATCTGTTTTAGATGAAGCTATAATTTATATATATCTTAACATTTTACATCATGATGACCAAAATTTGTATGGTTGATTCATTTTTCACATTTATTTTATTCTGAAAGTGGAGATGCTTTTTGCTGGACTAGACCTTTCAACCAACAATGCCATTTGAAAGGTGCTTTCCAAAGAAGCAGACTATATGCATGATCATTTTTTCATCCTAACAACAGCCTCCCGTAGGTGTTATTATAGTTTCTACTTTACTGAATAATTGGGAACAAATGTCACACCACCCCAAAATTTAGCAGCAGTTATTATTACTACAGCATACTCACCAGTAGAGACATTGTCTAGTTATTATCTAGGAAAAGAAGTAATATTTTATTACCTGAAATTGCAGATAACACATCAAGAATCAGGTTGATTCTTCATAATAGGTTTCAACATTTAATGTAAAATAAGACAGATTTTCAGACCACGTTTAATTCATTTAATTGTATCAGTCTTTCAGAATTTTCTTCCATGGGTGGCAATTAAGGATGGCCTTTGCCTTTATAATCAAGCATCCACCATTGTGGCTGCCTTTTAATGATGCAAGTGCTCTCTTCTCTCCTCTAGCTCTGGCTTTTACTGATTTTCTGGACATTTTGCTTGTTAATATCAATTTCCTATGACTTTAACCCTCATGGGTTTTTGAACTTTCTG
Source organism: Eschrichtius robustus (assembly GCF_028021215.1). Lineage (NCBI taxonomy): Eukaryota > Metazoa > Chordata > Mammalia > Artiodactyla > Eschrichtiidae > Eschrichtius > Eschrichtius robustus. The sequence continues at coordinate 77,352,836 of NC_090836.1, read as the reverse complement.
TAATAGTCTTTGAAATTTCCTAGGATTTTGTTTTAATCAACCAATGTACCTGTTAGGATTAGTTAAAAGATTATGTTACTTGTAATAAGTTTTAATTAGTCAAATAATGTGAACTATATGAGGATGTACATGGGTCATTAAACCAGCTGTTACCTTCAGAAAGTAGTCCTGCATTTCTGAGACAGAAAGCTCTCACTGTTCTAATACTCTAGTTCCTATTTCACCCCTCTCCATTTTCATATGCTCCTAAAAATGTGCTACAATTGAAAATACAGGTTTCTTAAACCTTGATAAAATTATCCTAAATTCCTTAGGATTAATTGATAAATTGACTTAAAATAATATCAGTGTTGTTCTGTATACATATAGATCATTGGAAGAGAATGAGGTAGTCCAAAAGTAGGTGTAGCAAAATCTATAGTATAACAATAATGGATTACAAGTAACTTCCTATATGAATGGAACTCAGAAACATTTTTAAATTACCCCCAAAATAACATATTTGAATACATAAAACCCTTATATGTAAAAAGGGCAAAAACAGAAGAAAAATATATTGTCTCTGCATATCGTATTATCTATACCTTTATTCTGTAAACCAGTTATTAAAATACATTAAAACTTAAGAAAAATGCGAAGTTTTGTGAGCAAGCAATCCATTTCCTCCAAACAATAAATGGTAGCAAAATAAAAAAGGAAATTTGTTTAACCTCTCAAGTGACAAGGAAATGCAAAGTAAAGCAATGAGCTACAACATAATGTGCTAATTTGGCAAACTTTTGGAAGGCGATTATATCTAACTCTGTGAGGCTGCAAGAAAATTTTACTCTCTTGCATTGTTGGTGATATTATAAATTAGTACCACCCTTTTGTAGTGGAATCCATGACAACAGCCAATGAAGATGGACTTTTAGGTTGAAAAGCTGACTGGAGAATGGATGCCTGTGGCAAACGATTCTTTTCAGGTCACTCTAGTAGTTTCAATATTTTGGAGTATTTATTGTTTAAAAATTAAATATCTATGTCTCTATCTATCTATCTATAATCTGTATTTTATCAAATTTCTCTCCCCTTTACTCCTGATGTTCAGGTCCTCATATGTTTTCAAGTAAAGGAATCAGATCGGTTTAATTTTTTTCTGATTTCTTCTAATTTTGCAGATTTCTCTGCTAGTCCCATGAATGGAACGAATAAACCACACACTTGCTTTACATACATATTTATGTGTGGAAGGTTTTGGAATTAAGATGTTGCTTTTGTTCACTGTCTACAGACGTTGATTCTTATCAACAACAAAATTAGCAAAATCAGCCCTGGGGCATTTGCACCTTTGGTGAAATTGGAACGACTTTATCTGTCCAAGAATCAACTGAAGGAATTGCCAGAGAAAATGCCCAAAACTCTTCAGGAGCTGCGTGTCCATGAGAACGAGATCACCAAAGTGCGAAAGTCTGTGCTCACTGGATTGAACCAGTTGATTGTCGTAGGTACAGATATTCTTATAACTCTAAGACCAGGCAGGATTCAAGGTTCACCTTAAGAGATTACAAGTAAGCTTTAGCTACAGGAAGGTAAATTAGCTAGAACTTACATGTCTTCATACTATAGAAATAACAGTAGCCGGGCCAGGAGAAATGGGATTTTGAATCTGTGCCTTAAGACGTTTTTATTCTTGTCCTTGAGGATCTGAGAATGTGGAAGAAAGCTCTAGGGCCGATGCTACACTAGCTGCCGCATGCCCAAGGTACAGGATGGAATTAAGTAGTGCTTTTTAGAGATATTTGGAGGATACCTTTCTGTTATGGGAATTTGTTCTAGTCTGAACATCTATAAATCACTTGCTTTAAAAAATGTGTTCTAAAGCTTTTCTCTATGTGCGGTAAAATATTTGTAATATTATAATTGGCTTAAAAAATCCTAGATTCAAATTATTTTAACAACATTTTAATATATCTTAGTAAAGTAATTGCCCCGTAATAAGTGTGATTTGTAAACACTTTTGTTGACTTCTAGGCAGACCTGTGTATGGACCTTAAATAATTTTGTTGTTATCATTTTTGCTACTGTTGCTTTTTCATAAATCTTTGGGGTTTTTTGTTGTTGTTCGTTTTTTGATTGTTTTAATAAGGGAAATTTTTACCCCATTTGCTATCGCTTTGAGAAGCATGTCCTTTAATTTCTCTTTTGTTTTTCAGGCAAGTTGTTATTAACTCAAATTTCTTCTTGTTGAACAGACACTACTCTGACTTGCAATATCCTCAAATTGTCCTCTAAAAGCTTTGCACTTATTGCATTTGTAGAACTTGGCACCAACCCTCTGAAGAGCTCAGGCATTGAAAACGGAGCCTTCCAGGGAATGAAGAAGCTCTCCTACATCCGCATTGCTGACACCAATATAACCACCATCCCTCAAGGTGACGAAAATTCTCCAAAGCAATTTGAATATCTAAATCCAAAGGCTTTGGCACTAAAAAATGGTTTTGGAAATTTGAATGGTGACTCAAGTGGCCATTCTCTATCCCTCGAAGTGTTTCTACTGAACCTAGCTGACCACTGGGCCCTCTAGGCTCACAGTAGAGATGGCTAGACTCTTTCACCTATAAAGTCTCTTACATCTAACATAAAATGTAGGTTAACACACAATGATTTTATATTATGGAATTGTGATATCACAAAGAAAAAAAGTACAGTTATTTAAAAAATAGAGTGCTTTAGTGGTACTTTGTTTAAAAAAATGATACGTGGAAATACCTCTGATATTGAGCCAATTTTTACTTTGAGTCTCTAATCCCTTAGTGAATTGCTTTCCATCTTAGGACATTCTAGTCATTACTAACTGAATAACAGGACTCACAGTGGTCACAGTCTTATTTAAGGGTGGTGGTGTGTGTTGTAAAGAGTGTGGATTTGAGGGTTCATTTGCGTGAGTTCAGACTGTCACTAATTGGCTCTACGATCTTGGACCAGTTATTCAACATCTATGACACATTTTTTAAATCTGTAAAGTGGTAATAATATTAACATCCACTTCATTGGGTTGTTTTAAAACTAAATAAATAATTAGAGAAATATCTGGCCTGTAGATAAGTGGTGGATTAGTATTACCTTCTATTATTCATTAAAAGTGTTTTAAACACTCCTTTTGCCTAAGCAAAGTACAAACACTGGAGACAGGGCAGTGAATAGGATGTAGACCTGCCTTCAAGGATCTTATTGCATAGAACAAAGACAGGCAAATAAACAGCAAACATCATACAGTCACAGGGGTAAGCTCATCATGCTAAGGCTTAGCCAGGAGAGGCACATAAGCCAATCTTTGTGACAGAAAAGGCATCAAATCACCAAAAATAAGTTTCTCTAAGTTTTCCATTTTTCTGGTCCCAGGTTTTTCAGTCTCACAAAACTGCCTCTGTATTCTCAAATATTCCCCTTAGTCTGGCCCTTCCTCAACTTAGATATCTTGTTCTTGAACTGGGTAGAAAATATAGGTACTTGCCCACAGAAAACAATTTCCCTTTACTGTGCTTCCACAGAAACTTCAAGTCTAGAGAGTACGGAGTCCATAGAATGGTTCCTTACTACCCCTTGCCCTCTCCACAGTCTTTTTGCTACAAAGTATGTTTTTGATGCCCATTAATAGCAACTACTGGTGCAGATGATAGATAGATAGATAGATAGATAGATAGATAGATAGATAGATAGATGGAGGGAGATTGATTTATAGTTCACAAAGTACTTTCATGTTGAGTCTCTGACTTGTTACATGTAACAAGTAATTTTTTAATCCCCAGTGCAAGGATTTTATATTTGTAAATATATTTTTAATTTATATTTATAATAGTATATTTTATTATATATATACATATACATATAATTTTCTATATATATTTTGCCTAAAGCCTTAGAGCTGTAGGAGGTGAAGTAAAGTAGCTAGAATTTAAAGTCCAGGTATTTCTCACTACTTGATGCTGCCAGATGATTTGCATTAAGTACAATCTTTGATTTTGCTGTCCTTCTAACTACATCTCCTAAATATACCTCAGTAACACATTTCATCATTTAGTGATCAGTTTTACTTGATTTCTTATATGTGTCTATCCCTATGCTAGGTGCTCTTTTCTCATCTTCTCTAGCTTGCTTTTATTTACTAAACTCTTAATAATATTAAAATCATAGTAAGTAAGTTTTATTAAGCACTTGTGCCAAATGCTTTTCATGGCTTCTGTTATATGAATCTCAAAACAATCCTTTATAGTAATATTATCACACCTGTCTTATAAATGAGGAAAATAAGTCTTAAAGAGATAAAGTAAATTGTGACCAAGGCCTTAGAGCTAGGAAGTGGCACAGCTGGGTTGTGCTGGGCTGACATCAGAGCTCATGTGTTTGACCATTTCACTCTGCTGCCGTCTTAAGTCCTTCTTCCTGTGAATATTTATGCCTGTGTCATGTATGAGTCTACCTTCCTAGGCTGGGACCCTTATGCCTGGAAGTCACCACTTTCCAAGAGTCTTAATTTCCACATATTATGTCCCATCACTGATGGACATGAAAAGTCCGTGGAGGAGTAGAGAGATTATAAATTCACACTCTGGAGTTAGACCAACCTGGGTGAGAGGCCTGACTCAGTCATTTAGCTGTTCTGTGACTTCAGGGTAATTATTCCACATCTCTAAAACCTCAGTTTTGTTACCTATAAAATGAAGGTATTAGTGACACCTATCTTCTAGGATATTTGTGAGGATTAATAGATGTATCAATAAATAAGACTGGTAATATATATATAGTACTTGGTCCAAAGTAAGCTCTCAATATATTTTATCTTAAAAATGGAAAAGGAAAGGAAAAAAAAAAAAGTAATGAGTATAGATTCTTTGGCTAAATGCTATAGTGGCAAAAGCTAATGATATTCTTTATAAATTTGCCTCTCTCCATCCCATTGCAAAATTTCCTTCCACAGTCAAACTTCCCATAACTTTTCTTTTTGGAAACTGATGTTCCAAAAGGGAAGACACTTAGAAACAAGGTAAGAATGATGGATGTGATGATAATTGGTGTTCCAGAGACACTACATTTTTTTAATGTCTTTTCATAGTGATAGGGAAAAAAGGACATACACTCATTGCTTTGTTATATACTCACTTGCTTTCTTTATAGAAGTATTTTTAAAATCCACGTTTATTTATTCTAAGGAGACTCAAGTGGTTGAAATCCCTTATTCCAAGAGTGACTGATTTCCTGACATTTACTCATAAGAATAATGCCATTGTTATTTCTTTTCCCTCATTTAAGAGCATGCTATTTTAACTCTCTTTGGCCATCTGGGAGCATATTACTTTCCCCACTTAGTAGCTAGATAGCCTACAAAATGGGTAATTGTGAATCTCTGTTTCCTCATCGATGAAACAAGGTTAATGAAAAATAATTTATACATTGAAAAAAATTACACGAGCTAAGTTACGAAAATGCTAATCTCAGTGTTCAGCACATAACAGACATTTAGTAAGTAGAAGTTCCTTTCCTTAGTATCTCCCACACAAATCATACTACTATTGAGAAACTAATAGTCATTTTCAAATCAAATATGGAATAAACTTTTACATTAAATAGACAATCTTGACAGAATTCAGTGGGATGCAATGAAAATTTCAGACCAAACATAACCTGTGATTTTCCACTTTTATTCTTTATGGACAAACAACCAATACTATTGGGTTGGCCAAAAAGTTCGTTCGGGTTTTCCTGAAACAGCTTATGAAAACCCGAACGACCTTTTTGGCCAACCCCATATCTGCTAAGCAGATGTTAGTTCTACATGTAACCAATTTGCTATTTTCTTTGTAGTTGTTGCTGTTCTTGTAAATGGAACAATATGCCGTTTAAAAAGCTGTATAAAAACCTAATAGAGCCTCAGACGGCAGGAGGAAATGAAAATAAAAGATTTTAAACTTTTAAATTTACATTACTAAAATTTTAGAAGTCATAGCCATTCACGAAGTACTATCCAGAGGTTTAGTGGATACTTTGGATTTAAAGTTTTTTCCCCAGGTGCCCCACATATGGCAGATCACTTGATTATAGGTCTCTGTACTCATCTTGTATAAAGAAACAGTCTTGATTTTAAAGGAACAAGTAAGCTTTAGCTCTTGCTACACACTGTATTGCAGAGGCATTTGATGTTTTTATGGAAAACTTGATTACAACTAAAGCCAGCACAGTATATAAGTGTTAGTTATTAATTATGCTCATTAATAAAATACCTGGTTAAGTTTATTTATAGGTTGAACTTATACATAATTGTTTTATTATGGTGCAAATGCCCATCTCCTCATTTTAAAGTTATTATCCTTTGTCAATGGCAGTGCTAGCCCATTAACAAAGCTGTAAGAAACTAATGAGATTCAGGGTTTTTCTTCAGTTCTACAACTGTATCCTGACAGTGGCTAAGACAAAAATCTACTACATGGTAAACCCAGTCCATGTTTTTGTCATAATAAATCTAGGAGAAAAGCAGAAAGGGCTTGTACTACTTCCCAAAACATATATTATTGTATGAAAGGGATGAAGGAAAAAGATGAAAAGCAAAACTGATGAATCAGATGCGAAGAAAATCCTTTGAAACTGTATGTCTTTTGGAAAATTGATGGCACATGTTCTCATTAAGTCTTTGTACATTCTCTAATTACATTTATCTGCTAATTTAATTTCTTATATTTCCATATTGCAGGTCTTCCTCCTTCCCTTACTGAATTACATCTTGATGGCAACAAAATCGCCAAAGTTGATGCAGCTAGCCTGAAAGGACTGAATAATTTGGCTAAGTAATAATATTCTTTCATAACATTCTATCAGTAAAATGGCTAGGTATATTGTGCCTATATGCTCAGAATTAGAAACATGATGATTGATTTTTTTGCCTAAACCACATTTTTTGTTGTTGTTTCTACAAACCTCAAACTTCAGCTTGCCCAATTTTTAATATTAAAAAAAACGAATGAAATAGTGTTCTTATCATAGCCCCACCAAAATCACCCTTATTTTTTATGAATACCATATTATTTTTAGATTAATTTAGATATATCATATGTACAAGATATTTGATTAAATCAGTATATTCATTCAATCTGTTCTAACTTGATTGTATGAAACAGAAGGCTAAGTAAATTATAACATAGTATCCAGAATTTGAAAATGTATTAAAATGAAAGCTACCAGACATGGGAATATTGGGCATCTCACACTACAGTACAGAATAGTTATCATGAGATTCTCTAATTCCTATCCTCTAAAGAGTTTAAAATGTCTCTGGACATTTGATGTACTCTGAAAAACATTTTTTCTGAGCCTTCTTAATTTTTTTTTTTTTCCTTATAGATGATCACTAGTGCCCATCCTGCTTTCTAACCTAACTTCAGTCTTTCTGTATTTGCAATGTGGTGAAGCAATAAAAAAAGAGTGCTGGCAGACCCTTTCAGCTGTCTTCAAGGGACACCCTGCTCTTGATCCACACATACTGCTGAATGTTCTTACAGAGAAGCACAGGGTTGTACCAAATTGGCTCACTCCTTTTTTTTGCATATACATTTCATAGTGGATAAATAAATGTAAAGCATATCACTTGTCTCTGAGAAATACCTAAGAGCAGATGGATATATAACGCAGTTTTTCCCATTTCTGTGGGTATCCCCCAGTGACCCAGTGGAGGTGAGGCCTGAAGGTGTCATATGCATGTGACTATAGCTGCAATATATAACCCTGGTGTCTCAAATGATAAGAAATCCTTTATCTAAAGCTATTTTAATTACACTCTCTAATGAAGAAGATATTTTTCAAAATACTGTTATGCATTACCTACCTTTCTATGTTGATTAGGTCTCTCTAGCTGGAGAAAAACGTAGGAAGATAAGTTGCATTGCTTATTGTGTAGAACTGTCTTTTGGACAGCTATTATTATTGGATTATTATTATTAGGAGGAGGAAGAGGAGGAGTAGAAGTAGCAGTTGGGACTGACCATAGTATAAAATTCTAAATATGGTAAATCAGTCGTAATATTTGTGCCATTTTAGAAAAGTAAGTTTATTTTGCACTGAAAGTGGTATGGAGATTTTGAGTTTCCTCTCTTTAATATAAAATCATATGCTTTGTATCAAAGAGAAGCATAGAAGTATAAAGAGCTAATAAACTTTGAAAAGGTCAATAGAAATGAAGATTTCTGTTTAAATGGATTTTGAATTCCATTCATTAAATCAGAGGAAAATACCTCATTGGCCAACAAACTTTCCCAACTCTTGAATTGACTAAATACATTTCTCTTTGGAATCAAGTCCAGAAAAATCCATCTATTAAACCATCAAATCCTTATGTTGTTTGCTCCTCACTGATTTTGGAACATGAAGGGTATTTTGGTGCTGAAAATCAAAACTGAGGAAAGGAGAAAAAAGCAGCCACTGACCTCAGAACGTTGTTGCAGCGCAAATATTCCGATTAGTTACTAGGAACAAGTGAAGAAAAAATACTGTATGTCCCTCTGCAAAAAAAATAAAGTGTTTTAATCAGGCAAACTTCCCTTTTCTTATTAAGCATATATATCATCATCTCCCCTAATAGGTGGAATATTCTTCGATGGAAAGAATCATGGTGGGTTTTGAGCCATGTCTCCTCTGCCCTCACAAGCCTAGGATAAAAGTCTTTAACATAATAGGTTCTCAAAAACATTTGATGAGTGAATATAAATTAATCATTGAAAATGTAGTTTCCTTCAATAGATAATTAAGATTATTATATTCTAAGAAATGTATTAGCCCAAATTGGATATGGGATTTAGAGTGCTATAAGAAATAGAGACATGATTCTGAAACAGAAAAGGAAAGACCAGAAACAAAAGATGAAAGTTTAAGACTGGGAAAAAACAAAATATTATGAGACAAGATGCCAGGTTGATAATCAATAGGTAAGACAAACCAACTGTGCTATTAATAGCCTAAAATCAGTACACTTTAATCTCAGTTATTTCAAATACCAAGTCATGATTAAAATTGGAAGACTTTGGTTACCTAAACCAACATCTAAATCCCAAAAGGGCTCAAAGATCTCAACTAGCTGAAAGCAAGCAGGAATCGTCCTACAAAAAGGGCCCGAGTCTTTTTCACTAAATTTGAAGGAATCCAATAGATTCTTCCCCTTTCTCTTCCTTGGAGCTTTCTGGTTCTCTTCCACAACCTTGTTGCCTCATCTCTCTCTGCCCTTTTGGATTGACAGAACCCTGGTTCTGACAGAGATTTATTCCTAGAACGTTGGGTACACAAGTTTTGTCTTCAAGTCAACTTCTCCTGACTTTTGAATCCCATTTATTGTGAGGGGACATCACAGCTGCAGACTCTCACTTGTTAAACATCTAATTAAAAAAAAATACAACCCAAAACCTTGAGTGGCATTGTATAAGAAATGTCAGAGGGGCCAAGATCAGGGTCAGAGATCAGGGCTCTAGAGGCCATAGCTCAGAGATCAGTGTCAGGAGGCCAAGAATGTTGGCACCAGGCATATTCTGACAGGTAACAGATGGTCACTGATAAACTCAAACAAATGTAAAATGCTAATTCTGTTAACCTTTGTGGCAAGTAGGTTTATTGACTCATTAGAACCTTTCACTTTTTATTTACAACAAATAAATTTGCATAATAAATATACAATTGCTTGGTTTACAAAGTGCAGGAAATGATAATGTTCCTTTCATTTTTCTCTCAAATGAATTCACTGTGTTCATTATACAGTCAATTCAGCAGCTATTCATTGATCATATCAAGCTCTGTGTTAGTACTGGATATACCACAAGACAGTCACTTTTCTCAAGGCAAGACACACAAGTACACAGTCCCTAGAGTTTTACAAGAGGGTGATAACAGGATGCTATATGAGCATTCACTAGGGGTACACCGTATCCAGTCTGGTACTGTCAGAGGAGTTTTAAAGAGGGTAACTCTGAGCTGAAACCTTAAGAACAAATGGGCTCTATCCAACTCAGAAAGTTTGGGAAAATCACACTAGGCAGAGGTAACAGTAAGTACAAAAACAAAACAAAACAAAATTCTTTTCCTACTGACTTGATTAATCACACAGTGCCTGTAAGAAGGCATCCACATGTAGTGTATCCATTCATTTCTGTTTTCTGTTGCAGGTTGGGACTGAGTTTCAACAGCATCTCTGCTGTCGACAATGACTCTCTGGCCAACACTCCTCATTTGAGGGAACTTCATTTGAACAACAACAAGCTTATCAAAGTGCCTGGTGGGCTGGCAGATCATAAGTACATCCAGGTAATGCAATGCCACTAAGGGATTGTGAGGGATATCTAGGGAGCAAATCCCCCCTACTGGGATGCTAGGAGGCAGGAAGTTCTGCTTAGAAATTCTTCTGCAGAGATATTTTTAATGTTTCTACATATTCATTCTGGTTTTGTGAAATCTATAGGTTTAAATTAGTATTACTTTTTTAAAATTAGGACTACTGCCTTGAACTTACTATAATGCTTGCTTCCAGAATGTAATTTTTTTTATGAAGCAGGGTAGTTTCAAGTCACAGATCAGTGTAACAAATACATACTTGTTGGAAAAGATGATATCATCTGTTGTGCATAGATACGGAATAAAATAGTAGTTTTAACTTTTAGCTTCAGCAGATGTCATATAGGTCAAAAGACAGTGTTTATCTATTGATAGTAGTGTGACTGACTGAATTAACTTTATATAAATTATCAAGTTATAGTGTATTCTTAAAGATAAGAAGATATGGTTCAGTGGCCCACTATGGTAATCTAGCTTTACAGTCCATAAATCTATAAATGTAAAGTGTGCTTATTACCTTAAATAATCATAGTAATTTCATATATAACAATATAAGATTTCCATTGTTACCTTGAGGAAATTAAACAAACACATTATTTAAATTATATATTTTTAAAAAATAAATAATGTGGTCATCGACAGATTTTACATATTTGTATATTTCTTCTAATTTTTCAGTTTTTTTAAAGATTGCATTTAAATTGTTTCTTTCAGAAATTTCAGTAGGTACTTAGTTAAATCATGGTGATTCAGAAACTGTGTCTTAAACTGACACTCTTTTACAGATAAAACCGTCTTATAAAGTTGACCTTTTGGTAATCTAGTATCTCAGCTTCTTTGTTTGGGGTTCAAAATGGGTTTATCCTTTACTCTGCCGTCAACAGTGTCAATAAATTTCTGATCTCTTTTATTTTATTGAGTTGTGCCAAAAACTCCAAATTAACTTTACATATCACAATTTACATTAGCTAGCTTTCAGTAAAGTGTAAGAATTCTACATATGAAGATGAAATTAAAGACGTTTTATTTCATGCTGATTCATTTTCAGTGGGTCTTTGGTGGTGGTAGAGTGGTGAGTAAGCATAGCTTGGAGCCACAAGTAAAACCAAGATGCTTGGAAGACCTAATAAAAATAGCTAACGTTGTCATTATTAAGGTTTTTGTTGGTGGTGGGCTTTTTTGTTTGGTTGGTTTGGGGTTTTTTTTAGATCTCAGAATAATAATTTTCATCTTCTTGATTACTGTTTTTCAAATTTTAGTCTGGACATATTACTGAGTTCATAAAATCAGTTTAATAATTTCATTTGGAACATCCCATGGGATGGGATGGAATAAGTTGAATAGAATAGAAAATATCACTGTAATGGTAAGTATTTTATAAAATTTTTGTTTCATATGCATAGATCCATATATACTAAAGCTCAGTATATAATGTGTGTCTTATTGTGGGTCACAGAGAAAAAATTCTAAAACATGCCATTTTGAAATCTTTGTTGAATATCAGCAAATCTCATGGACATTCACACAGAGCCCCACATTCAGAAGGACCTCACTCTTGGTTTTCCATCTCTAATTGGCATCCATGTACCCATTTTACCTGCATTTCTAGAGGGTCCCAGGGGTTTCACCTACTCTAGTTTCTTTTCTATATCTATATAGTCCCATTATTTTTAGCAAAATCATGTAATTATTCAACCATCACCACAATCCAGTTTTAGAACATTTTGATTACCTCCAAAATATCCCTTTTATATATTTCTAGTTGTTCTTAGTCTCATCCCCACCCACGGGGAACCATTACTCTACTTTCTGTCTCTATGGATTTGCCTTTTCTAGACATTTCATATAAATGTAATCATACAATGTGTGGCTTTTGTGGCTGGCTTCTTTCACTTATCATGGTAATTTTAGGTCACCCATATCGTAGCGTGTGTCAGTAATTCATTCATTTTTATTGATGAATTGCATTTCATTGTATGGATATACCACATTTTGTTTGCTAGTACTATACCTTTTGATAACTGTAGGTTTTGATTATGTTTAGAAATTAGAAATGAAGGCCCTCTAATGTTGTTCTTATTTTTCAAAATTTTGGCTATTCTTGTTTCTTTGCATTCCATTCAAATTTTAGAACCAACTTGTTCATTTCTTCTCAGATAGATTGCTAGGGCTTTGATAGGAATTGTGTTGAATCTATAGATCAAGAGGAGAGAATTTTCCTTGTAATAACATTGAGTCTTCCAATGCACAAACATGGGATATCTCTCTATTTTGTCTTTATTTTCTCACAGCAATATTTTGACATTTTTAGTGTGCAAGTTTTACAATTTTTTATTAAGTTTGTTCCTAAATTTTGTATTATTTTTGATGCTATTGTGAATGAATTGTTTACCTTAATTTTATTTTTGAATTTTTTGTTGTTAGTTTATAGAAATTCAGTTGATTTTTGTGTATCTTTCTTCTACCCTAGTGCTGTGCTGAAATTGTTTTTAGTTGCAGTAGTTTTTTGTGCATTCCTTTGGATATTCTACATTCAGGATCATGTAATTTGTAAATAAAGAGAATTTTAAGTATTCTTTTTTATCTGAATTCCTTTAATTTCTTTTCCTTACTTCATTGCATTGGCTAGCATCTCCAGTACAATGTTGAATAGAAGTGATAAAATTAGACATTTTTGCCTGGTCCCTAGTTTAAAAGGGCAATCAACCTTTTGCCATTCAGCATGATGCTAGCTATAGGTCTTTTGTAGATGCTCTTTATCAAGTTAAAAAAGTTCCCTTTGATTTCTAGTTTACTGAAAATTTTTATCATGAAAGCGTTTTTTCAAATGCTTTCTCTTTTCTATTGAGATGATCATGTGATTTTGTCCTTTATTCCTTTAATATGCTCTATAAAATTAATTGATTTCCAGTTAAATAAGTTTTACACCCTTGAGATAAATCATGCTTGGTCTTGGCCATGGTGAATAGTCCTTTTATGATGTTGTGAGATACAGTTTCCTAAAATTTTGTTAATTTTTTGTCTATATATGAGATATTTGATTGTAGTTTTCTTTTTTGTGATGATTTTTGTTTGGCTTTAAGAAAATATTGACCTCATAGAACAGGTTGGAAATTTACTTTCCTTTTTACACAGACTAATACTTTCTTTATGTCTTGATATTTCCTTCTCTCATTTTCACTATTAGCCATAAAATCTCACCAAACACCTCTCTCCTTTCTTGTTAATCACTTCTAAGAAATGGAGAATGGTCAATGACAAGAAGAAATTTTCAAAGTTTGAGAATCACACACACACACACACACACACACAAACACACACGAACCTCACAGATACTGTTTTGATTTTAATATTCCTTGTTTCTGTTTTTGTAATACATCTGTTGTTCTCCTTCTAAACCCTTTCTTAATCAAAACCCTTTTCACCAGCATATGAGTGCAAGTGTTCTGGTAGGTGGAACAATATTTCAAGTCAATTATTTTAAGGGAGTACCTCATAGGTTTTATAGCTTGCTTTAGAAATTATTGCCTTAGCATTATATTTTAGCCTTGGTTTTATGATCAATTCACTTCTTATTCTTCAGAATTCACATATAAATAATGGGAATAAAAACTCATTTCTATAATTCTTTTTAAGTCTGATATTAATTTCCCTAAGAAAATCTATGAACAAATTACCATTATCTTAAACATAACCATAAAATATATTTCAGAAAAAATTTCTGATGAACTATAACATTATATTCATTGAGCCGAATTTGTAACATAGAATACATTTTTGTTAAAAATTTCTAGGTCTATATACTCCAAATGCAGTGACATTCAAGTATTTCTTAGAGTTTGTGATTTTTAATTTTGATTCTAATACTCTATACCCTCTCTTACTTCACTATATATTACTTCCTTATTTTATATAATTCATTAAAAGGTCTATCATTTTATCTTTGCCCTGAAAACATAATGTTCCATGTAGACACAATTTATGAAATAACCATGAATTCATTCATTTATTCATTCAACATATATTTGTTGAATACCTACTCTGTTCTAGTAGATACTGGAGATACAGTCATGAACAAAACTGAACAGGTTTCCTACCTCATAGAGCTTTTATTCTAGAGGAGGAAAACAGACAAAAAGCAAATATATATATAATATGTTATATAGTGATCATTGCGCTAAATAAAAATAAATAAATATAATTGGAACAGAATATGGCAGAGTGGGATAGTCAAGAAAGACTTCTTTGGTAAGGATAAATGAATTACATGAGTCAGTAAGACTTGCAGATATCTTGGAGAAGTTTATGCCAGAAGGAGGAAACAGTGTGTGTCAACCTGAGGAGGGACCATCCTCTAGAGAAGAGAAACAAGTAGGTTAGGGCGGTTGGATTGAACAGTAGGGAGAGATGAGCTCGGAGTAGAAGGATGCCAGATCATGTAGGATTTGTCAGCCACTGTGAGAACTTTGGATTTTACTCTGCATAAGATGGGAAGTTGCTGGGGTATTGAGGCAAAGATGATATAACTTGCTTACTTTTTAAAATAATTGGTGAAAGGAAGGAAGGAAGGGACGCTGGAGGGAAGGAAGGAAGGGAGAAAAAGGGAAAGAAAGAAAGAACAGATTTCAAGAAGGCAAAAGAGGAAGCAGGAAGAACAATCAGGGAAACTTCAATAATCCAGAAGGAAATAATGGTGGCTTTGGATAAGACTGTAGGAGTAGATATGAGGCAGAACTGGATTATATGTGCATTTTGAAGGTTGCACTAGTGGGATTTGTTGATGGTTGGGCAGAGAGTATAAGAGACAGGGAGAGTCAGAGATAATGTCAATGTTTTTAGCCTGAGTCATCTGGAAAGACTGAAATGCCATATACTGAGATGAGGAAGACTAAGGGAGGGAAAAGCAGATTAAAAAGAGAGAAAGAAATCAAAAGTTTGGTTTGAGAAGTATTAAGGTATTTAAACTGAAGGATGAGTGTACTAAAAATGAATAAAGTATACATGTGTATGGTCTCAATATATTTAGAGGAAAATAACCATGTGCCATTATTTTGGGTTGTAGGTTGTCTACCTTCACAACAACAACATCTCTGCAATCGGCCCTAACGACTTCTGCCCACCTGGATACAACACCAAAAAGGCTTCTTATTCTGGGGTGAGCCTTTTCAGCAACCCAGTCCAGTACTGGGAGATCCAGCCATCCACCTTCCGATGTGTCTATGTGCGCTCTGCCATTCAGCTCGGAAACTACAAGTAGCTCCCAAGAAAGCCCTCGTTTTTATAACCTGGCAAAATCCCGTTAATGTCACTGCTCAAAAAAGAAAAAAAAAAAGAAAGCTAGATACTGGAAACCTAACTGCAATGTGGATGTTTTTCCCACATGACTTATTATGCGTAAAGCCAAATATGCAGTTTAAATAATTGCCTACAATAAAAAAAAAAATTTTGCCTGCCATTTTCAGAATCCTTTTTTGAAGTTTATTATTGACGTTAACTGAGCTATTGCAGATATTCTTATTTCACTAAATGTAAAATTTGGAGTAAACAATTTAGTAGAGCTTTTAATTTCCAGAAGAAATCAAATAAAAATGGTATCAATCTTCTGTAACTCGTAGGGGGGTTAGCGCCTTTGACATAGTCTAGCAATAATGTATTCATCCCCATTATTACTGATGAAGCCTCATTTGAGTGTGTAAATTCAATACAGGCTATGTAAAAATTTTGCTAATGTCATTATTTTGAAAAAAATAAATTCACAAGTACATTTTAAATTACTATTGTATAAAAGCGTAATTGTAAATCTTCCCTAACCTCAATTTTCTGAAGAGAGTAAACATTGCTTTCTTGATAAAAACAGCACACCTTTTCAAGTTCTTAGGTGTGTATTCTACCTCTGTCCTTTGACATTTGCGCATTATAACTCACTTTATCTATATTCAGTATTAAGCTGATAAGGCACAAAACTGACTTTCTCTTATTGGTCTAAAAAACCAATATTTTCAGTTACTAAATACTAAATCAATTTTAAAACTATTATGTGTGTAATCAGGCTGAGCATTTCTGTACTTACTAGATGTATTAGAAATATTTCCTGCATTTAGTTAAACCTTCGATTTTAAATTTTTTTTTCTGCAGGATTTAGAAATAGCTATCAAAGCAGACCATTCAACAAGCCTGGGGAATGGGCTGATTTACCAAGAGTAAATATTTATCAAAAAATACATTTATGCTATCACCATCTAATAAGTAAACATGAGAAAACAGTTTATTTCTTTTATAACCTTGGGTGTTTTCTGATTGTAAATACTGAGACCCAGATCCAAACTGGTAACGATAAAGGGAAATACAAAACAGTCCTGCTATTAGATGAGCCTCTAGAGGAGTTTCTCTGCAATTCTTTCAGCTTTGCCTTCCTTCATTACATTTTCAGGCTGGCTTCACGTATGGTTGCAAAATATGAATCTCCTCCATCATTTACCCACACACAAAAGCATATTAACACAAAATTTCAGGAAAAGTCATGAGATTCTCTCTCATTATTACATACAAATTTCACAACCCTATAGAGTAAATGAGTAAATACTGTTGTTATTCCCATTTTGTAGAAAAGTAAACTGAAGTTAGGAGAAGTTTAATAACTTTCCTATAGTTAAATACCTGGCAATAGAGCTTTCTCTTTTAACCTTTGTACAAGTCAGGGTCTGGTAGAAAACAGAATTTACCCCAGAGAATTTAAATGAGGAAAATTTAATGAAGGGACTATTTTAGAGTGTGTGCAGAGTTTATGGCATGAAATTAGGGATGGTGAGGCACCTAGGAATGGGCAATGGAGGAAAGGCATTCTCACCCATGTGGCTAAATGGACAGCAGAAGAAATTGAGTTTCTGGAGCTAAGTGAGAGGACACCCATGGAAGGTTTCCATGCCCAAGCAGCCATGTCCCTGGAGGGATTGCAACATCCACCAGAGGTGAAGTACTGAAGCAGGGTATCAACCTTTCTTTCCTTCTACTTCACATCCTTTCACTGATCAAACCTAAAGGGAAGATAACCATCAAGAAAACCAGGAAGATTAAGCCTCCTCCTGGGGCAGAGCAGAGAAGGGAGGGGAATGGATCTGGTCAGGACACTCAAAGAATAACTAGCCCAAACACTATAACAGTATCCGTAGGATGATTGAACAAATTCCACCAGCCTCAGCTAAGCATTACATTTACATCGTTTGTCATCCCAGGCACTTTTTATGACCCCAATTATTTTAGACTTTTCTGCATTGATCAGAGATGCTAATAAATACAAAAATATTTGATGAAACTTTGTCAAATGATTAGCTAAATCTGGTTTTCCATTATGAAACAGCAGACTGTTTTTATAATGGCTCTGACTAAAGCAGAGTTTACTTATTGAAAGAAATATGGTTAGTATTAAAAATCGAAGAGTAAACAGAAGATGCACACTGTCAATATTAACGGGCAGTCAATTATGTATTGTACATAAATTTGGCAGAAAACCAAAATAATATTTGGATAATTATAAGAATCATAAGAGGGCTTCCCTGGTGGCGCAGTGGTTAAGAATCCGCCTGCCAATGCAAGGGACACGGGTTCGAGCCCTGGTCCGGGAAGATCCCACATACCGCGGAGCAACTAAGCCCGTGCACCACAGCTACTGAGCCTGTGCTCTAGAGCCCGTGAGCCACAACTACTGAAGCCCACGTGCCACAACTACTGAGCCCGCGTGCCTAGAACCTGAGCTCTGCAACAAGAGAAGCCACCGCAGTGAGAAGTGCGCACACCGCAATGAAGACACAATACAGCCCAAAATAAAATAAATTAATTAAAAAATAAATTCAAAAAAAAAGAATCATGAGAGTCAGAGCACAGAGCTCTAAACTGTTGCAGTTAAAGTCATATTCTCCTCATACCAGTTACTGCCTGGAATGTACAAAGCTCTGTACGAGCTATTTAATTATACAGTGATCATGTTAGTGATATTTATTCATGGTCTATTATCAGCCAATAACTGGAAAATGCTATTTATTGCTTTAACATACTCTATTCATTCATTTGTTCATTCATTCATTCATTCAATAAACTAGCACTGAATATATTGCAGACATGAGATAACTCCTGGTAGAAAGATAAAAACAACAACAACAACAGTAGCAACAATAGATATTTATTTCTGGAGTTTATTCAATGCATACAACAAATTGCCAGCTTCTGTGTTTGGTTCTTTTTGGACCATGTCTACCTATCACAAAAATTCCATAAGAATGTACTATTTCCATTTCACAGATGATGACATTGAGATATAGGAAATGCAGAGTCAGAATCATAGCCCTGATCCAGTTAGGGTCAGCCCTTGCTTATACAACAGTTTATGCAATTCCTAGCATGTCAAGACCAAAGGTGATAGTCTTAAAGATTATGAAGGGAATCTATCCATGGTTCTCAGCAGTTCCTCTGCATTGTGCTAATAGGTTAGAGTGTTGAGGTGCAGGTGCCATAAAGATAATCACTATTATTTATTGAATACTATGTCTTAACTGTATATAAAGTATCTTATTTAATGTTTACAACAGCCCTGTGGGCTCTGTATGGTTATTTACTATCCCTTTTACAGATGAGCAGATGGAGCCACAGAGAGGTCAAGTAATTTTCCCATGGACACACAGCCTGTAAGTAAGAAAGGCAAACTTTCCGTCACTTCAGTGTGTTGCTTTCTGCTACTTTAGAAAAGAATGTGCCCGACAATGAGGAATCACTGAACATCCGTAGCATCTTCCATCTTCTTTGCAATAGTGTGCAGGGCTATAAAATAATGGGCATCCCAGCAGTCCAAATTAGTGCTTTCACATTTCAAAAAAGATGAATTTGTTCATAAAAATTGAAACTATTGTACAAAAACACTGTTCAACTTTGAAAATGTTCTACATCAATACTGTTCAGTACTGTATCCACTAGCCAAATATGGCTATGGAGCACTAGAAATGTGATAGAATTGAAGAACTTACTTTTAAATTTTATTTAATTTTAATGAATTTTAAGTTAATAGCCATATGTAACTGGTTGGTATCATATTCTAAATACTCCCAATGACTTTAAATATGATTTTCATGGTACAGAGTGGATTTTTATTCATGGAAAAGTATTTACTAGATCTGTGCCAGACACTGGGGATATAAGAATGAATTAGATGCCATCTTTGACTTTAAGGTGATCAGAGTTTAACAAAGGACACAGTCATTTAACCAAACAATAGAAATACAGAGGGATAAATTTTATCATAGGAGTATATGCAAGTTACAGCAGTAGTTCAGAGGATCTTCCAAGGGTAGGAGAATAAGCACAGAGGAACATGGAAGACTTCACTGAGCAGGTAAGGGTTGAAGTGGGTTTTGATGAATGTGTGAAGGTTCAACAGGGAGATTTGGGGGAGACTAAGTTCGACCACTCAGAAGTGTACATAGCACATCATCTCTGATCCGCTGGCATAAAGGAGGGTTTGCTCCTTTACTTTCTTCTGAAGCAGAAGCAGTGGTTTGTATGTACATTTGATATACACGGAGCTGAGGATAATATTAGCAGAAGTGGCCTTTTTTTCTTTTTCCACAGTCTTGCTGGCCCACAAAATATCAATTTCCCAGAACGTTCAATAGGAGGGAGGAAATGTCTTTCTTCTTCTTCCGTCTCACACCTCTCAAGAGATCCCACTCTCATGACTACAGTGAAATGGTAATCTCTATGGGAAGGCAGTTGGCGTTCAAGGTCTACGTCATCTCTAGACAATTTTTTCAGAGCTGGACCTTGAATGCTGCACTCTCCTCTCTAGTCTTGCCTCCTTCATGCTGCAGCTTCCTCTTGTAGGGGAAGAAGTGCAGCTACCCTGCTGCTTAATCTACAGCTGGGTGAGGGATGGATAGAGATAGAACGATGGGGAAGATTTTGGACTTTCCTCTGCAAGGTAGATACTCCAACACACCTTTTCCAGCAGTAAAACTGTTTCTAATTTTGTTCAGATCCATAGGAGAGAGAGGACTAACCCTTCAGCATCCCACTCTTAGGTATCAGCACAACTTCTTTCTTGTATATTTTTCTTTTGAAATAAAGATAAATGCGGCTCATTTCCTTGACTTCAACATTTGCTATTCGCCTACTTAGAAGAGTTACTTTACCTTTCTGTGACTCATTTCCCTGTCTGTGAAATGGGAATAATAATAGTGCATACCTTATAGATTGGTGTGTGAATTAAGTGGGTTAACTTAGAGTATAACTCTCAGATCAGAGCCTAATACATGAAAAGGGTTTAAATATGTTGATTGCTGTTGCTGTTTTCCCCCCAGGCTGCATAGTTTGGGCTGCAATCATCTCAAGGGAAATTATGTCTCAAGTCTAGGGTGGGGTCTGAGATTGTGCATTTCAAAAAGCTCCCAGGAATGTTGCTGTTCCTCGGTCTGTACTTTGAGGAACAAAGCAATAGAGTCCTCTCATTTCCTATTGGACCATGTCTGTCTCTTGTCTCCCACTGCCTGGCCCCTGTGAACAAGCCCCCCTGCCCCCCTGCCACCCACTGTATTAGTGTCCTAGTGCTGCTGTAACAAAGTACCACAAACTGGCTGGCTTAAAATAACAGGAATTTATTCTCTCACAGTTCTGGAGGCTAGAAGTCCAAGATCAAGGTGTTGGCAGGGCCATGCTCCCTCCGAAGGCTCCAAGGGAGACACCTCCATGCTGCTTCTAGGTTCCAGGTAGCTCCAGATGTTCTTGGTTTGAGGCAGCATAACTCTAATCTCTGCCTCCGTCTCCACATGGCCTCCTTCTCTTGTCTGTCTTTTCTCCTCTTTTATAAGGACAGCAGTTGTATCGGATTAAGCCCTACTCCAATTCAATATGACCTTGTCTTAACTTGATTACATCTGCCAAGGTCACACTCACAGGTACTAGGGGTTAGATCTTGAACCTATCTTTTGAGGGGACATAATTCAACCATTAACACTCACTTTCTTTTTATCTTTATTAGAATGCTTATTTATTTTTTGTTTTCCTTTTTATTAACACTTTTGTTTGACTGTGTGTGGTTTACATAACAGGTTGGAAAGTATGAATTTGGCCCTGACCCTTTGTGGCTGGGTAAGCCCCCTTCATACATTCAAGCTAGCCTAGGCTGTACACATTTTGGTCTTAAGAGCTGTCATCTTACCATATTCAAGTGACCCAAATTTTCCAGAACACAGCATTTATGTTCTTTTCATGCATTCCTCTTCAATGACCTTGATCTGGCAATGAAAGTTACTATGTCATTCTCATCACATAAATCAGGCGTAACCTGGGTGTCCGCTTTTTTTCCCGGTTCACTCATTTTACTGAATCCTCCCCATACCTTCCTTTTCTTTTTTCCTTCCTCCTTCTCCATAATACAATTCCTCATTCCACGGTTTATTGCAGCTGCAGATGCAGGATCTCATTCCCTTATCTTCCAGGCAAACAAAGAGATGCCTGATCCCTTAAGTAAACTAAAAACTAAAAATGTATACACAACACTTTCTCATTCATCCAGAGTTCCAGCAAGGCCTGTTCTAAGACTGCCCCTCAATGCACACTGTTAACTCTTTACAAGACTTCATTGCCCTTCAGACTCTCATCTCCTGCAGAACAGGTGTTACAGGTGGCTGAGTTATTTCATTTCTGATTTTGCTGCTCATTTTTTAATTCCCACACTTATTGCTAAGTAATTTCTTTTAAGAGATCTGTTTATATATTCTAGTGCACCATCTGTCACAGTTGCTTCAAGTCACAGGTCTGCGACAGACTGTCAGTTTTACACTACAAACCGTAACAGTGGAAAACAAAGGAAAATCAAGAGAGGGAAAACACTAAACTTATTAAAATCAAACATAAACATCCAGGAATGTAAAACAACCTTCAAATGGAGTTAAGTTTGAAGTAAGAGAAAGTCCATATTTCCCCCCAGTTCACAATAACCAGAGAAGGACTGGATGAAATGCCCCCCTGAGTGCATGACTCCCAGCCATTGATTAGCCGTTGATGGTTAGGAGACTTGCCCTCCAGGCTCCTTATTCCAGTAGGGGCTATGAGGGCTAAATTCATGCTCCCAGGCCTTCACAGACAAACGTAGGAACACAAATCAATTTTTAAGTCTACTCAAACATCAAAATAATCTAACCCTCCTATCTAGGCCTGACATGTCTACTAGAACATATCACTTTGTTCTTTCAACACATATTTATTAAAGACCTACTGTGTGTCTGACATTGCCCTGGTGGCTGAGATAGAGCAATGAACAGTGTCTCACCCTCATGCAGCAGACATCACAGTAGGAGGAGACCTTCTGGGACATGACAAAGAAAACAGAGGAAAAAAAAAGGATAAGGGAATAAGGAACATGAGAGGATGGGACTTGCTATTTTATATAGGATGGTCAGAAAAAGACCATCAGATAAAGTGACATCTGAGCAGAGATATGAATGATGGAAGGAAGCAAGCCAAAAAAGGAGCCCAATGTTAGGAGGATGCATGGCAGGTTCTAGTAAGAGAGAGATCAAATGTGAACAGGTAACATGAATAAAGGAGAGGGAAGATATGGCATGAAGTCAGAGAGGTAATGGGAACCTAAATCCTGTAGGACTATTTTAGGCAATTTTAAAGACTATCTTTTCCCCTGAGCAAGACAGGAAGCTATTGAAGGGTTTTCAGCAGGGGAATGACTTGATTCAAATGTCTATGAAAGGGTACCTCAGGTTGCATGGACCCAGAAACAGAAATGGACCCAGGAGGGGTATTTAGGATGCGATTGTAATAAACAATAGATGATGATGGTTTTTGACCTGGTTAGTAACAGAGAAGACGGTGAGAATGGGTCACAATATGGAAGTGTTTTGAAAATACAGAGGACAAGGATGGCTGAGAGATCAAACGGGGTGTGAGAGAGAAAGAAGAGGGACAGAGACGACTCCAAAAATTTTAGTCTGAGCCACTGGGAGGATGAAGTCACCATTGACTGCGTTGGGAAACACTGAGGAGGCTGTGGTGGAGAGCGCTGAAATCAGAAGTCTGGTTTTGGATTTGTTCCTTTTAAGATGCCTATTCAGTTTCTATGAGGAGGTATAAAAGAGGCTCTTGATCTAGGAGTCTGGAGCTCAGGGAGAGGGTTGGGCTGTAGACATAAGTTTGGGAGATGTCAGAGTATAGATTGCCCTCCTTTATCAGCACAGAAATGACTTGACTTTATCGAAACTAAGCAGTCATACTCTAATGTTAGCAACACATTTTACAGGGCCAATTCTGGCCTTTTGCAATGTTCTTGTGGTTTCTAAGATAAATAAACATATTATATGTTTCCCTCTGGATGCCTTTGCTAAGATCCTGTCAGCATTTCCAAAACAGTCCTTGCTTGAACAATACCAGGGAATAAAAACCTCTTGAGGAGAAAGCATTTTATTGTTTTTGAAAAAATCCCTGTGTTTTCTCTTATGAGTTAAAAATTATATAAAAACACAGTCTAGTTTCTGTTTCCCTCAAGGGTTCACATTAACAAAAATGCAGCTCGGTGCCTGCCTTGAATGTGGATGGATAACTTTCCGGTGGTTTGACAGTTGTGAATAAACAGTCCTGTACCATAAAGAAAGCATATTCCTCAAACTGCAGGAGGTCTCGGGGGGCCTCAGGCACTGTACCAACACATTTAACTAGAAAACCACGGAAACACGTATAAATTCCATAGTTGATCATTATTTCATGGAATTCCAGCATAGACAATTCTGTTATAAATTCTATTGATCACTAGTTTATGAAGAATCCACGAGGTCACCTGATCTGGCATCGATACGTAAAAAAATATAAAACATTTCTCTTGAAATAATTTACTTTTTCTTATCTTCTCACAAAACCATGTATGTGGGGGGGTGTGTGTGGAGGGGGTATCTTCTTGTAATCTTAACATGCTCATAAGAGAAAAAGTAAAATTCTACTTAATTTGATCATTCATTCATGTATTTATTTAATTCACACATTTATTGAGGACATAGAATATGACAGGAACTATGCTAGGTCTGGAGAAAATAAAAACAAAAAAATGTATATTTGATTTCCGGTAGTTAATAACAGTGGGATGTGAAAGTGAGATATTATTTCAATCAACTTTAAAACTGAATGAAATGGTAATACCTGAGAAGATTCTGAGAGGAAATGAAAGTCAAAAGTATTGTGTCCCTGTTCATGATTAAAAATTATAATGCTAAACAAATTTCCTGTGGCTGTCTTTGACTTCAGGAAAAACATCTGGAACACTGTGAGAGATACCAGGCCACCTACAACTCACAAAGCTTTTTCTGAGGTCTAGGAAATGATAAATAAAGCTTATGAGACCAGCTGTTCATGAATGCTGTTATTCTGATTAAGACCCTTTTCATAACATCTGGACTGATAGATGGATTTTTTCCTCTGGTATATCTTCCTAGCTTCAGCAACTCTCATTGATAAATATACTAGAAATCTATTTACCTAAGATGAGTGATGATAGAGTTCGTAGTTTCTGAAAGGGAAAGTTAGTGCAGAAAGCTCAGCTACTCATGAGTGGGCTGTAGAACACAGCTGGGATATAAAAGTTGCTGTCACATTCACAAAGCCTACATTTTCTCAGATATCTAGGGTCCACTTTAAACTCCTTTCTGAGAAAGAATGCCTTTGGCCCTAGTGGGCAAGAACTGGAAATCAGGTAATAATGTAAACACAGTCTTTTCATAGGTTGCTAGAACTCCTTGACCTTGGTCCTTTTTGACTCTGAGAATAGCAAATTGATTTGAAGTTGTTTTGGCTTATTTTTTCACATGGGCAAGCATGTATTTTTTCCCAGTTTTACTGAGATATAATTACAACTATTATTACAAATACTATAAATAATAACATTATCTTCAAGGTGTACAATTAACCCTTGAACAACACCAGTCTGAACTGTGCAGGTCCACTTATACACGTATTTTTTTCAATAAACACATGTAGTGATACGCAGTTAATGGAATCCATGGGTGCAGATCCACAGATACAGGGGACTGACTGGGACTTGAGCATCCATGGATTTTTGGCATCTGTGGGAAGTCCTGGAACCAATCTGCAATGGATACCGAGGGACGACTATACAACGTAATAATTTGGTGTTTACACACACATACTATACATATAGTGGTGAAACGATCACCACAATAAGTTTAGTTAACATCCTTCAGTTTATATCCTTTCACTGGGTTTTCTTTCAGTAGTAATAATAACAATAACAATAGCAATACTTTGCATTGATATGACAGCTTTTGGTTGACAAGTGTATTCACTGATAGAATCTCATTGCTGTTTTACGACCAACAGTGGAATTTGTTTATATTCTGAAAGAGACAAGGTATAAGTAATTTTAAAAGGCTTTGACAGAGAAATGAAATTAAACATAGGCCTAAATCCATTAGCTAGGGGACAAGGCGTGGCATTGCTAACAGACTGGGGAAGAAAAAGATCTTTTTTCCTGCTCCATATTCTTATTGGTATCTCCTCTACCTCTTCACTGGCTTACTCCCTCATTCCCTCTTTATCCATTCCCTCCCTGTTATGGCCTGAATGTCTGTGACATTCCAAAATTCACCTGCTGAAACCCTATCCCCCAATATGATGGTATTAGAAAGTGGGGCATTTTTCCCCAAGATCAGGAAAAAACAAAAAAGACTAATCTTACCACTTCTATTAAACATTGTACAGAAAGTGCTAGATAATGCAGTAGACAGGAAACATAAATGAAAAGAATGAAGATTAGAAGATGTAAAACCATCTTCGTTTGAAAATGACATGAATATAGCCATAAAAATACTAAGATAACAATAAAAGATACCTACTAAAATTAATGTCAGTTTAGCAAGATCACAGAATGCAAGGTTAATATACAAGAATCAGGTTTGTTTTAGCTTATCAGCAGCAAAAACCTGGAATTTTTAAAATTTTGTTTCTCTTAGAATTATAAAATGCATGTTTGAAAACTTATGAATAAATTTAACAGGAGACATGTAAGACATATACATAAAAAACTATAAAATATCCCTTATAGAAATCAAAGGATAGCTAGTGGGAAGCAGCCGCATAGCAGAGGGAGATCAGCTCGGTGCTTTGTGACCAGCTAGAGGGGTGGGATAGGGAGGGTGGGAGGGAGGGAGATGCAAGAGGGAAGAGATATGGGAACATATGTATATGTATAGCTGATTCACTTTGTTATAAAGCAGAAACTAACCCACCATTGTAAAGCAATTATACTCCAATAAAGATATTTTTTAAAAAAAGAAATCAAAGGAGACCTTAACAATGGAGACATATAGAGTGTTCATCATTTGACAATTCATTATTGTAAGATAATTGACCTATAGATTCATCACAATTTCAATCATAATTCTAATAAGACTTTATATCTAAATTGACAAGCTGATTCTAAAGTTTACATGAAAATGCAAACAACTGAGTAGATACAAAGCTCTTTTTCCAAGAAAAACATTTATCATTTACACTTTTAAAAAAGTTCTGTGAAGATAGTGTGGCACTAGCCAAGGGAGAGATATAAAAATCAATTGAACAAAAGAGAGGTGAGCCCAGAAATGAGCCCATACATATACAGTCAAGTGATTTTCAATGACAGTGACAAGGCAATTGAAACGGGACAGAAAGGCACTTTAACAAATGGTCCTGGAACAACTAGATATTGGTATGAAAAACAATTCAAATTGACCATTACCTTATACTCTACCTAAAAATTAAAATTAACTCAAAAGGGATCATAAATATAATGTAAAAATTAAAACTATAAAATTTCTAGAAGAAAACATAGGAGAAAGTCTTTGTGAACTTGAGGTAAGCAAAGATTTCCTAGATATGATACATAAAACATGAACCGTAATAAAAAAAAGTTTATAAGTTGGACTTTAATAAAATTAAAATTTTGTACTCTTCAAAAGACATTTTAAGAAAAATAAAGAATGCTACAGACTGAGAGATAACAATTCCAATACATATATTTAACAAAGAACTTTTATCCAGAGTGTGTGTGTGTGTGTGTATGTATACACACATAAACTTAACTTCGGTAAGACCAAACAACCTTCAAAAAATGGACAAACTTTTGAACAGACATTTCATGAAAGAAAATATGTAAATAACCCAAAAAATATATGGTAAGATCAACGATGTACAACATGTACAGACCACGTAGTCCTCAGGGAAATGCTGTTTAAAAGCTCATGATGACTATTGTTAATAATACTGTTTTGAATACTGGAAATTTGCTAAGAGAGTAGATTTCAGATGCTTTTACCACAAAGAAAAGAAAATGGTGACTCTAAGAAGATACATTAGTTAGCTTGACTGTAGTAATCATTTGACTATTTATATGTCTATCTAATCATCATGTTGTACACTTTTAATATATATATATATAATTTTTATTTAAAAAACAGAAAATAAAACAAACAAAACACAATAAGATGCTACCCTGTACCTATGACAATGGCTAAAAGTAAAAAGACTTCTAATACAGACTCTTCAGTGAGCAACTGGAATGGTCATATTTGGTTGGTGACAAGGTATAATTATCCTACCAAAAAAATACTGGTTCTTTGTCAGTCAGAGTAAGGAAACCAACACTACTATTTTTTTGGGGGCGGGTTGTTCTTATTAAGACATAATTGATATATAACATTGTTTACGTTTAAGGTGTAAAATGTATTGGTTTGGTAGTTCTTTAACTGAAGTATAGTTGACTTACAGTACATGTAGTTATCAGGTTACAACATAGTAATTTGATACTTTTACAGATTATACTCCACACAAAGTTATTATAAAATATTGGTTATATTCTCTGTGCTGTATATTACATCCTTGTGTCTTTTTTATTTTATAGCTCGTAGTTTGTACCTCTTAATCCCCTTCACCTATCTTGCCCTTCCCCCATTCCTCTTACTACTGGTAACCACTAGTTTGTTCACTGTATCTGTGAATCTGTTTCTTTTTTTTTTTAATATTCATTCATTTGTCTTACCTTTCAGGTTCCACATATAAGTGTTAACATACAGTGTTTGTCTTTCTCTGTTGGCCTTATTTCACTAAGCATAATATCCTCCAGGTCCATCCATGTTGTTGCAAGTGACAATTTTTAATTCTTTTTTTATGGCTGAGTAATATTCCATCACACACACACACACACACACACACACACACACACACATGTCTTCTTTATTTATTCATTTGTTGATAGACGCTTAGATTTCTTCCATATCTTAGCTATTGTAAATAATGGCACTATGAACACTGAGGTGCATAAATCTTTTCAAATTAGTGTTTTCATTTTCTTTGAATATATATACAAGAGTAGAATTGCTAGATCATATGGTAGTTCTATTTTTAATTTTTTGAGGACCCTCCATACTGTTTTCCATAGTCGCTATACCAATTTACTTCCCACCAACGGTGTACAAGTTTCCCATTTCTTCACATCCTTGCCAACACTTCTTATTTGTTATCTTTTTGATGATAGCCATTCTGATAGGTGTGAAGTGATATCTCATCGTGGTTTTGATTTGTATTTGCCTGATGATTAGTGATGCTGAGCATATTTTCATGTGTTTGATGGCCATCTGTATGTCTTTGGAAAAATGTCTTTTCAGATCCTTTGCTCATTTTTTAATTGGGCTGTGTTTTTTTTTATATGAGTGGTATGAGTTATTTATATATCTTGGATATTAACGCCTTATCAGACATATCATTTGCAAATATTTTTTCCCATTCCGTAGGTAACCTTTTAATTTTGTTGACAGTTTCCTTCACTGTGCAAAAGCTTTTAAGTGTGATCAGATCTCATTTCTTTATTTTTGCTCTTGTTTCCTTTGCCTGAGGAGACAGATCTAAAACAATATTGCTGAGACCATTGTCAAAGAGCCAACACTACTATTTATCTAGAGTCAATTTCTGAAAGAACAAGAGCTTTTATATTCTTTAATCTTATGCCTTAATTAATACTTTTTTGCACTAATTTTGGGATTGGAGTTTCAATAAGTTACATGCAAAATGGATAAAAATGGTATTCCATGTGCAACAGTGTAAGTTTGGAAATAGGCAATTCATTTTTGTAACATCTTATACAGGCTTTTTGTTTTTATGTTTCTTGGCAGAGCCACAGAAATGATGCACTTTTGGTTTTCTATGTTATTTTTGAAACTTTCCTCTTTTCATTGTATCTGGAAAGATAAGATGACCAGGTGATGGAACCAGGAATTTCCTCCTTAGCTCAGCAAATTCACAGTCTAAAAATCATTGTAAAAGACCAGAATGCTGCACACCACTTAGTTTCCTTGCTTAATATATAAAAGGATTATTTTTTAAAAGCCGAAAGAGAGAAAAAGACAAGAAGAAGAATCTGAAGTGTTTGTGGATGTGCAAAATGCCAGCCTGAGTAGAGATCACTCAAGGATGAGAAAACATTGTTAAAACAGCTAGAACTTTAGGAAAATATTCTGCAACATACAATAAAAAGGAGAACTGAACTGGCGTTGGGGGTGGGGAATCACTGCTTTGAAAATCATTTATCTAGAAAACAGAAATTTTGAAAAGTTCTAAATAAATATTGAAAAAGTAGCATTTATGAAATAAGAGATACTGAGATAGAGGGAAAGAGAGATCTGGGTGATAGGCAGAGTTTAAAGAAATGAAAATACATTATGAGAAAAAAAAGATCGTTTCAGAAACAGTAAAGAGGTAAATCAACACTGCAGAGAGAAGGCAAAGGAAAAAGACAAAGGTGTGAATAGTTCAATGTGATGACAAATAAAAACAGAAGGAGAAAACCGTCCCATGGGTAATTGTTGTTCTTTAAAACGAAACTAATTCAAACTGTGCAAAACAAATAATCAAAGGCAAAATTGGAGAAACATTCTGAGTTGAAGACTGGAATCTGGAGCTTACAAGGGGGCTCAAGAAGTATTAATGGAAAGAAAACAGTCTTAATGAAACCTGGTAATGTACTTGGATATCAAAAATGAACATAACACCAACCACAAAAACATCACACAGGTATAATGTGGGACAAACAATAAATAAAAGAGTCTATCCACAGGAGGAAAATAATTACACCTGCCTTGGACTTCTCTACAGCACTAAACTCCAGAAGAACATGGAGCAAACTTTTCAGTATTTTGACAGAAAGTTTTGTGACTATGTCCACGCACTCTTTTGTGTTATTTCCCTAAGACCTGGCTTGTAGTAAGCAATTAATAAATATTTGTTAATTGAATTCAGAAGCAATATCAGAAAAACAAACAACCCAATACAAAAATGGGCAGAAAACCTAAATAGACATCTCTCCAAAGAAGATATACAGATTACCAACAAACACATGAAAGAA
Organism: Eschrichtius robustus; assembly: GCF_028021215.1. Taxonomy (NCBI): domain Eukaryota; kingdom Metazoa; phylum Chordata; class Mammalia; order Artiodactyla; family Eschrichtiidae; genus Eschrichtius; species Eschrichtius robustus. The sequence goes on along the minus strand of NC_090836.1, from coordinate 77,322,061 downwards.
TGCTCAACATCATTAATTGTTAGAGAAACTCAAATCAAGACTACAATGAGATATCATCTCACACCGGTCAGAATGGCCAACATCAAAAAATCTACAAACAATAAATGCTGGAGAGGGTGTGGAGAAAAGGGAAACCTCTTGCACTGTTGGTGGGAATGTAAATTAATACAGCCACTATGGAGAACATTATGGAGGTTCCTTAAAACACTAATAATAGAACTACCATACGACCCAGCAATCCCACTACTGGGCATATACCCTGAGAAAACCATAATTCAAAAAAAGTCATGGGCTTCCCTGGTGGCACAGTGGTTGAGAATCTGCCTGCCAATGCAGGGGACACGGGTTCGAGCCCTGGTCTGGGTAGATCCCACATGCCGTGGAGCAACTAGGCCCGTGAGCCACAACTACTGAGCCTGCGCGTCTGGAGCCTGTGCTCCGCAACAAGAGAGGCCGCGATAGTAAGAGGCCCGTGCACCGTGATGAAGAGTGGCCCCCGCTTGCTGCAACTAGAGAAAGCCCTTGCACAGAATCGAAGACCCAACACAGCCAAAAATAAATAAATAAATAAATAAATTAAAAAAAAAAGAGTCATGTACCACAGTGTTCATTGCAGCTCTATTTACGATAGCCAGGACATGGAAGCAACCTAAGTGTCCATCAACAGATGAATGGATAAAGAAGATGTGCACATAAATACAATGGAGAATTATTCAGCCATAAAAAGAAATGAAATTGAGTTATTTGTAGTGAGGTGGATGGACCTAGAGTCTGTCATACAGAGTGAAGTAAGTCAGAAAGAGAAAAACAAATACTGTATGCTAACACATATATATGGAATCTAAAAAAAAAAAAAAATGGTCTTGAAGAACCTAAGGGCAAGGCGGAAATAAAGACGCAGACCTAGTAGAGAATGGACTTGAGGATATGGGGAGGGGGAAGGGTGAGGACAAAGAGAGAGAGTGGCATGGACATATATACACTACCAAATGTAAACTAGACAGCTAGTGGGAAGCAGCCACATAGCACAGGGAGATCAGCTCGGTACTTTGTGACCACCTAGAGGGGTGGGATAGGGAGGGTGGGAGGGAGGGAGATGCAAGAGGGAAGAGATATGGGAACATATGTATATGTATAGCTGATTCACTTTGTTATAAAGCAGAAACTAAGCCACCATTGTAAAGCAATTATACTCCAATAAAGATGTTAAAAAAAAAATCTATAAGTGTAAGTTTTAGAAAGCCAAAAAAAAAACAAAAAAAGAAACAAGGAATAGTAGAGAAAGCCTTTTCAAATCACTAGTGTACTGTAATAAACCCACTGAATTTTAAACAAGGAGTATGAGTTTTACTTATTAAGTAGTAATTAGTGCACCTGTTTTTCAACTAATCGTTATTAATATTCTTAGGTTTTTGTTGTCCAAAAGAATGCAATATGATTTTCATTCCCTTCTTGTTATTGAAATAAACAAACGTTTCTTGCCAGTATGCTACAGTCATTGATTAGTTCACCCAAAATCTGGGAAGTTTTTTGATAATCCATCAGTAAATACTACTAACATAACATCCAAAGTATATCCTCAATAAGTCCCCTTTTCATCAACTCTGCTATCAACCAATTCAACACCATCATCTCTCACCTGGGATGTAAATTATTCGGAGTGATTTTCCTGCTTCCACTCGCCCTCTCTCTCTACCCCACTCCTACACAACCCCACATCACAATCTATAAGGCTTTACACAAACACTTCCTTGTCCAAACCTCTGCACTTAACTCTCACCTGTAGCATGCTAATTTGGTCCTACCTCAGGACATTTATATTTGCTCTTTCCTCTGTCTGGAACACTTTGATCTGTGCTCAAATTCCATTTCCATGACCACCATTTATAAAACAGCATATATTCTCATCATTTTCCATCCTTTTACCTTATTTTATTTTTCATAGTACTTAAACTATTTTTGGACAGTGTCTTGTTTACTTATTATCTTTTCCCCAAAAAAACTCCTTGAGAGCAGGGACTTGTCCATCTTATCCACTGCTATCTGTCAAGAACAAAGGCTAATTCTAAACACACAGTTGGACATTCCATATATCTTGAGTGAATGAATGAAGGACTAAATGAATGAATGAATGTCGGAGCAAAGGAGACCATTTGGTTAGACTCTATACTCACACTCACAGCCAGCTACTCAGAAGGTTTGAAAGTATTATTCAAAACTGCAAACTAGCTGCTTTTATTTACCTTCTTTTTCTTAATTTTGAGTGTTCAGGGTGAAAGAGTTAATAGAGATATTTTATAACAGGGGTTCTGCCAGAAGAACCTGAGGGAGTAACTTGGATTCTAGAAGGCGGAGGCAGGGGATAGGTTCAAGGTGACACAAGATTAGCACATTTAGTAAAGTCTTCATTAGTCCTTGTATCTGCCTTATGAAACAGGTGTGTGCCGGTAGCATTTGTGATGCTGAAAATTCACTTCTTTTTAACAATGTTACTTCCATTTAGCCATAAGTTTCCAAAGAATAATTGACTGGAGAGAGAGAGAGAAGAAGGAGGAGGAGGAGAAGAGGGAGAATTAGTAGTAGTAGAAGGACAAGGAAGAGGAGGAGGAGAAGGAGAAGAAGAAGAAAGGAAAGGAAGGAAGGAAGGAAGGAAAGAAGGAAGGTGAGAAGAGAAGAGAAGAAGAAAAGAGAAAAGAAAAGTTCCATTTCAACAGCTGGATCAAATTAGAAAACCAAATGAAATTCTATGGGTTGGCCTCTGAAACCAGAAAACTGCAGTTGTGGTAAAACACCACATTATTTTCAGCAAGCAAAATGAGGGAAAATCACATCTGTTGTACTGGGTTCTATAAATGTTGGTGAGTTAGACCGATTCCTTAGGGGACAGTCCTCAGGAATTCTGATCGTTACTGATGAAACGGAAAATTAGAGTTAATGAAGTTTAAAAACAGTCACCTAAAAGATTCCTTTTTGCAAACTGAGCCAGGGTTTTTTTGAGGTTGGCTTGTGTTTACATGAAGCATAATGTCTGAAAAGCCTCCTTTGGTCATCAGACGGTACATTTATTTAAAACTATTTTTTTGGGGTGAGGCAATACTTTCTGAGTACCCAGAGTACTTTCTTCAAAACAAATATGGGCATAAAATGAGGGAAGATGTTCTTGACAAAATGTATCATAATATTTTTCACATTATTTATAATTAAAATGTGAATAAATTCATAACATATATAATTAAAATTTTTATTTTATCTTTTCTCAAATTTGAAATACAAAGTATAATTTCATTTCAGAAAACTATTATAATTGTCAAAGTATAAAAATTAAATGAAAAGTTTTCAAGCTTTTATCCAAAATGCCCACATACGTTTGAGAGTCAAACTCTTCACTTTATTTCTGGTTGGGGTAAGAATACATAAATAAGATCATAATTACAAAAAAAAAAAACCCATAAAATAATGAATTCTGTATCTGCATTTAGGAATTATTAATTATTAGGAATTGCTTCTTAGTAAGATGATTATTTTGATATTAAGTTGTGTAAAATTATGAGACTAGAGATAAAGATATCTTTAGTTCAAGGAGATAATTGTGTCAACGATTTCACTTTAATATTTCATTGTTAGGTATGCATGCTGATGCAAGAGCATACAGCTCTATATCAGTGCAAAGAGAGATTATGAAATTATATATTGCACTTTTACTGATTTATTTGAATAAAAATGTTTCCTCTTTATTACATAATATGGGTATAATTTTAGTAATGTATTATATTTCATTACATGAGTTTACCATATAATCACTTACACATGCTTTTTTCTCCTCTAATTTAGAATTTCGTCCAACTTTCTATTACTCTAAAATAATACATAATGTTGAAAAAATTATGTAAGGTTGAAAAACTTATTGTCCTGATTATAAATCACTTAATATTTTGATATTTAGATATGGGGATTACTGGATCAACGGCTTTGAACATTTCATTACATTTTGCCAATGAAAAAAATTTTCTTAATTAATATTATTTCATAGATCTAAAATGGTAACTGATTTTCTCTGCTTACTATTACTTTTGTTGTTGCTTTTTTACCTAGTTATACTTTACTAACTTCATTATAATGATAAAGATTGTAAAGTCCAAAGAAGTTAAAAAACTGCCCCGGGGAGAAAAAAACCAGCAAATTAGTGAAAGAACTAACCCTACCACCTGTACACAAGTTCTGTATTCTTTATCATTTACACGCAAACTTAGTGTTGATGGCATGTTTTAAATTGGCAATGAGAGACTGTTAAATCTGTGAGACTCATAGTATGAATATTTCTGAAGCACAAATTGGTTGAGAAGTGAAAGCTTAAAGACTCTACTGTGAGGCAAAAGGAACAAACTTAAATGCTTTCATGACACAGCCTAAGAAGTGTGGGGAGATTCGGATATCTCCCAGACTTTTAGAAGACCTCACATAATCCCGGAACTACCTCCATTATGGTTTAATTCTTAAAAGATATTCATCAGACTCCGAATCGAATTCAGAATCCTTTGGCATATACAATATTTTAGCTGTGAGTAGATTAAACCATGATCTTCATGTATTTGTTCATTCATTCAACAAATATTTAAACTCCTACTCTGTGCAGAACTTTGTGATAGATGCTGGAGATTTTACAGTGAAAACAACAACATAAAAAGCAAGTATGATCTCACTCCATTGAGGAATACACACATACACGCACAGAGTAAGCAGAAAAATAATAAAAGGCAAATTGTAATAGGTGCTATTGAAGCGGAGCAGGACCCTATGGTCCTTGTCTGCAGAAAAACTTTAATAAGTTTAATCAGAGAAGTGAGAAAATGCAGAACAGAAGCAAAGGAAAGCAGTCAAACAAGACCAAATATTAATAGTTTAGTCATTAAGCGTAGTCGAGGACTTTTAGTTCCTCCTCAAGGGCTATAGATAATATTCTGAGCCATGTCCTGTGAGCTGTCTTATAGATACTAAAACCCCCACCAGGAGGAAGAAGTTAACTACATGATGACCAGACTATAGCCATGACATAAGCTGCCACAATTCCGAGAGCTGGCCTCAAAAAATGGGAACAAATAGATCCTGGAACTGAAGATTAACTGTACTTAAAACAATCAAGATGACACTGATCTGAACACCGCATGACCAACTTCAAGATGACTGTCAGAGCTGACTGTGCCGTTTCTGCATGTAGACCTTCCCTCTGCCTACAAAAGCTCTTGCCTACTGATTGTCAGTGGGGGAGTTGGCCTTTGGACAGGAGTCCGCCCTCCCCCATGGTTGCTGGCCTCCAAAGTAAAGCAAATTTTCCTTTCCATCAACTTTGCCTCTTTATTGGCTTTAGAACAACGAGCAGCCAGATCCCACTTTCGATAACATTATGACAGAAACAAAAGAGTAACTGAGACAGACAGCCTGCTGAGAGAAAAGCCCTAGGGCTTACATGTACCATGTACAGTGGAAGAATCCGAATTGAGTTGGGGGTGGTCGTGAGGGGTGGTGAGAGAATGAGTATCCAAAAGGAAATGGAAAACATGAGACAGTATCTCCTCTTTCAGGGATGGTGGAGCTGAGAAGTCAAGGAATTTGGAGGCAGATGTCCTGTTTCTGAGGCCTGATTTTCTTCATCTTTAACACAGACTTAATAATTTGTATTTCACTGAGTTTTAACAGGGATCAGTTCAAATAATATACATGAAAGGGCTCTCTATATTGTAAATAACTAAAACGTTAATGATCTTTATTACCTTTGTCAAGAATGGTAAACGGTGAATTTCTCTAGATATCACTACCATGAAAGACTCTTTTAAGAAATAAGGAATTAAAATAAACTGCTCATGGAGCTCTGCATATACAACAAGATGTATTTAGAGAGACCTGATTAGATCTGGTGTTTTAGAGTGACTGTCTTCAAACACATAATAATGTCTTGGACATATTTCACCACTTCAATTGGAAAGATTCCTATATTAGTGGAAGAGGGAGACCTTGGAATTTCATTTAGGAAGAAAGTAACATTTGGAATTGAGGAAGGGAAGCAGAGGGCTCAGATTCAACCACATGTTAGCCCTATTTGAAAAATACTTACTTTGCCTTTCTTTTCTTTTTCTAAGGAATGCTCTCCAAATATATACTATAACAGTATTCCTTAAGAAGAATCATATATAAAAGCTAATTAAATTGAAGTAGTGAATCTAAAACTAATGGTACACTCCCTTCCTTTGTTTACTTTCTTGTTCTATTTAGTCTTCTTCTGTGTGGAAACCATAATAACTAAATGTATATACAGTAAGTCCCCTACATACCAATGAGTTCCATTCTGAGAACTCGTTTGTAAGTCCAATTTGTAAGTCCAACAAAGTTAGCCTAGGTACCCAACTAACACAATTGGCTATACAGTACTATACTGTAATATTATAATATTTTTCACACAAATAATACATAAAAAACAAACAAAAAATAAAGAAAACATTTTTAATATTACAGTACAGTACCTTGAAAAGTACAGTAGTACAGTACAACAGCTGGCATACAGGGGCATACAGGGACATCTTTGAAAGTTCACAACTTGAAGGTCCGTATGTAGGGGAATTACTGAACATGTTTTTATATATATATATACATTACATATATACATATATACATTTACTTTACATTATATATATTTATAAATGTAAAATAACATAATTATAAAATATGTAAATATATATTAATATATATTCACATTATGTATATATTTACATTATATATAAAACAATAGCAGGTGTTGCGTTTATCTCAAAGTGATCATAGGAGCAGTAAAGGGAAATGTAACTGGGAAGTAGGCAGGAAAATGGGGAAGGAGGGAGTCGGCGTTAGGAAGGATCCTGATAAAATTCATGGACAAAATGATATTAGAAAGTTGGTACTCATATTGGGATTAGTATTTTCAGTGGTTGTGATCCATGATCCAGAACAACCACATAGCTGTTTTTCTCTTAGATACTCATCTTTTTCTTTTTTTCCAAAGTGGCAAAGTGAGATATGACTCATTTAGGGATTCTACTCTGAGTCATGACCATGGTGATCACAGAAATAAATGGAGACTTGTGAGCACTCACACCCTCCTTTCTGAGACTGGTTGCCCAGACTAGTATACAACAACACTTCTGGGAAGAACAACCCACATGCCCACAAGGAAATGTCTCAGTGTACTTTTTAAGTTACTCCCAAGTCTGTTCCCAGAAAGGACATTAAGCAGAACAGGAATAAATTTATTATAATTTTATTTTCCCTTGATTCCAAGGGAATATTAAATACACAATTTGGCAATGTATAACAGCTGAATCACGCTACTAAAAGTCATATCTCAACTCACCTTTCTAGCTGGATAATAAAAGCTAAAAAATAAAAAGTCTAATGGTCTAATGTTAGAGTATAAATTAGGAGATACTATGTGATGTGGCTATAATTGATTTTTTTAAAATTATGATCAAACATATTAGAAGTCATAGATCTAAAGAGCACAACTTTCTTCTAATCAAACATCCTTGGAGATTTAATTTAAATGAACCCATAGTTCCCCAAAATGTTTTAGAAACTATTGTAGGCAAAATAGTGGCTTCTCAAAGATGTACACATCCTCATTCCCAGAAGTTGTGAACATATTACATTCCATGGCAATGAGGATTTAAGGTAGTTGACAGAAATAAGAACACTACTCATTTGACCTTAAAATAGAAGATTGCCCTTGTTTATCTGGGTGGGCCTCATGGAATCACAGGGTCCTTAAAAGTGGAAGAAGGAGTCAGAAAAGTTAATGTCAGAGTGATATAACATGATGTGACTGTGATGTGATGTGAGAAAGACACAACTGACCATTGCCGGCTTTGAAGATGGTGGACTTAAGAGACAAAAGAAAGTGATGTCTCTAGAAGCTGGAAAAGGCAAGGAAATGAATTCTCTCTTAGAGCCCCCCCAAAAAATGTAGTCCTGCTGACACCTTGATTTTAACCCAGTGAAACTCATTTTGGATTTCTGAGCTTCAGAACTGAAAGATAATATATTTGTGCTGTTTTAAGGCACAGAGTGTGTGATCATTTATTAGAGCAGCAACAGGAAAACTGATCCTGAAACTCATGTAAGTCTCTTCTTGACCTCCCTCACTCTACTCTGGCCTTGGTTCTATTACTGCAGTGATTGCAGACCACCACCCAAGCAGAGATTTATTTGGGAGTCATAGCCAAACATCAGGAAGTTACTCAAAGCCAGCCAGAGATGGTGAGAGATGAGCATCATAGAGGATTGATGGGTACACAATCCACCCCAGAGATAAGAGGCTACAAACTCAGGAGCCAAAATCTGCAGTGCAGGAGTTCATCAGTGAAGATACCAAGGAACAACAGAACCACCATACCAATCCTAGTAGCTGCTTCTTCCCTTCATCAGCCCCTGTCACCAGGAAGATATATTAAGTTCCACACCCAGATTCCATCCTGTAGAAGATAATGTTGAGGGAGTTAAACTCTGGAAGGCTAAAGGGACAATCTAAATTGAAAGAGACTATTTGAATAGATAGAGACTAACAAAATGTTAACTACTAAGCTCAGATTTCCTACCACCTAGTGTTGGTGTAAGGGAGATTAAACAAAAAATAAAATAAGTATTGTAATTTTCTTTGTCCATCTGAATACAGTGCATTAATTTTCAATCAACATAAAATGAATAAATATTCCACGACTAACTAGCTTCTAGATTTGCCAGAGCCCATGTCTGGACCAATAAAAATATTCCTGAAGACCCTGAGTCTTTTAACATCTTCTCTCCTCAAATTTGCATTATTAATAGACTGAATAGATAGTCATGAAGAAAGCTATGATGAAGTCTTCGCTTCCCCTATGGGTCTTTCTGATTAACTAATCCTGAATTTCCTCCATTGGAGTCACACGTTTTTCACTTAAAAAAAAAAAAAAAAGGCAGAGACACTCTCTCCATAAGACAACTGATAAGGCACAGGAATTACGAAGGGGCTGTTTAATTAGCACAGGGGACTATAAGAAATCAGGCTTTTGGAATCTAAGGTCCTGAGGAGAAGATCATTTCAATGGTACAAAGTACAAATAGTACAATCAGAATTTTTATAACTGTCTTACACTTATTGTACAATAGTACAAAATAGTACAAATGCCTGATATTAGCCTAAGGCCTCCAAACTTAGGGTGATGGTATCTTCCACTATACAGAGAAGCAAACATAGAGAAATGAGGAGAATCCAAACCTTGGATAGTCTACTACATAGAGAAGCAAAAATAGAGGAATGAATAGAACATAACTTACTTTCATCTGATTATCGTAATCACTTTCGGTGTTTGTTAAAAATGTAAATGTCATAGTCACACACATTCGATTGGGATCTCCAAGAGACATTTCTTGGGAATCTGTATTTTTTTTTAAAAACGTTCCTTGGATGATTTCAATCAACAATCAACTTTGGAAATCATTAATTTATTTCAAAATTTGAGTTATGGCCAAATCTAACTAGAGAAGCCAAAAAACATGATTTTTTTTTTTAATACAGAAATATTTAAATCAACAAATCATTGGCAAGATTACTGTAATGGATCTGCCCCATTTTCTTCTTGGAAACTTTAGAAAGACTTTTATTAACATGGTAATTTCATTGCTGTGCAAAGGAAGAAATTGGGCGTCAGTTGGAATATAATAGGTTTGGGTGAGTATCTAAAGATATATATTCTGCAGACGGGAAGCTTAGAAGTACACTAGAGTTTTCAATATTGAAGTAATTATCCTAAAAAACTTTGTGGTTTATGAATAAGTCAACTACAACTTATATTTTAAAACCCCAGAGCTATTTTCTAAAATTCTCTTCTGAATCTTAGGGGAAACCATATAGCCCTGGAAAATGTGTATCATCTGAAAGTCTATTAACTACTTAATCTTACAGGTCAACCATTTCCTTGCACATGTAATAGAGGAAGGATATTTGGAATGAAGGGTAGATATTAAATTTCAGGACCAAAGCTTTCAACACTAAAATAATGAGTACTTATACCATTTGCTGTTAGAAGTCAATTTGTTTTTGGTGGAACATGTTTTATAATGAGTCAATATTATGTCATTTTCAAAACATGACTTTGGCAGTAAAAATACACTTCAGGATTATTTAAGTTTTCAAAAACTTTGTAGTCATACAATATGCCTACTGGACTCCTAGGAAAGTGTTCATTTTTAAAAAGGTTAAGACAAAAATATTTTTAATCTTTTATGCTCTTTGTGCATAGTTAAACCCTTGTTTAATTTAGCTCCTTGGAAAACGATATGTTCTGAACCATCATAGAGTTAATCAGAAGAAAAAGGAATTTATTTTTAACTTTTAGTGTATATACAGACCTTTTATTCATGAATTCCATCATGGGAAAGCAGTGGATTCCCAAAAGTATAGGCTTCTTCCACCCTTTGTACCTTTTAAAAGCTTTCCCTCTGTCCGGAATTATGTGAACTATTCTCCCCTTGGCTAACCCCAGCTCACCCTTCACTGTAAAGGTTCATCTTGATTTTCACTTCCCAATGTAAAATCTTCTTCAGTCAATCAGGCTTGGTTCTGCTGCTACTCCTCTCTCTTATTCTTCCCTCTGTAGAAGCATTTGCCACACAGCATCATAACTGCATGCTTATTTGCATCTTTTCTACCTTGACTCTGTGCTTCGTGAGGACAGGGGGCTGGTCTCTAGTGCAATATGGTGCCTAAGTCTTTATAGGCATTTATGTGTGGACCAATAAATGAATAATTTGGTTTTCCCTCAAGAGGCAAATCAGAATTTTTCTAACTGTCTTACACTCATTGTATAGGTTTGCATTGATTTTAATTTGAATTGCATATTGAAGAGTAGCTCCATAAGATTTTTTTTCAGTGCTTACAGTCTTTAAAGTTCTTAATTAAGTTCCAGCTACAGACATTAGAAGGAAACATTTTTATGCAGTTAACTCATTCTTTGATTATACTGAAATTATATGTACTAAGTTCTATCCATTTCCATTGCCACCTCTGTAGTTCAAGTCACCATCTTCAATTCTTGTCTGGGCTAATGCTGCTGTGTCCAATTTGGCCTTTCGGCTTCCTCTTGTCATTCAATTACCTACAATTATTAGCATCCCAAAGCACTTGAATGAAAATCTAAAGTGTATAGTATGGACTGTGATGACCTACATAACCTGGTCATCATTACATGCCCAACTGCAATTTCCATGCCCCTAAACTACCCAGCTTTTATATTGACCTCTCATTAAGAAATTCTGAAATCTCTGCACTGAACACTCTTTGCTCCACTTCTTCACATTTTCCTACCCAATTTAAATATTTGTTTATCCAACAGGCAGGCTTTCTCTGCTTTCCAATGCTTGTAGTCTCTTTCATTACATCTTATTAGTTTACCTTATAATACTTTTGATAAGTTATATTTTTAATTTGTTTTTGCATGTTTAATGTAAATATTAGTATAAATATTAATAATTTGTCTATTTTTATATGTTTTAGCTTACCAAAATAAACCACTGTATGCTTACAATGTTCTAAGTAATGTATTAACTCATTTAATCCTTTTACCATCGCCCATGATGGTGGTAATTAATTCTATTCTACAAAAGGGGAAAAGGAGATTTAAAGGGTTTAAATACATAGAGTTTATATACATAGAGTTAGTTGCAAAGCAGACAACAGAAGAGACAGAAGCAAAGATTCCCATCTCAGGGAATTTGCTGCTCCTACACAATGCACTACCTTCCATGTCACTCCTTTCATACATGCTGGAAGTGGTGGACCTCCATAACAGTAATAATAGCTAACAATCATTGAGTGTTTACTGTCTGCAAGAAATTTTTCTAAAAGTTTTACATGCATAACTCATTTAAGGTCATGAGTAAAGCTTTGCAAAATAGGCACCATGACCTTTCCAATTTTAAAGATAAGCAAACTGAGGCGAAGTGAATTGCTCAAAATGAATCAGCAGATATGTTATAAAACACTCTTAAATGCTAGAACGTATTGGGGAAACACACACACAGAGATTAATAAGGGATAGAAGAAGGCAGAATGCCTGATGTCATCACTTTTTTATACTTAGTTGTCATAATCTTGATGTATTTTAAAAAATTTTTGTATTTGAAATGATTATTACACTTCTTCCTATTTCACTCCACTTAAATCCAATTAATATGTATAATCATGATACACATTATATTAGACATATATAAACCGTAACATCTGGCAGACATGCTTCACATACAGTGGCTTGTATCTGTCTTGTGAGCTTTAAAGGATATGTCAGAGAAATTTCTAGGTTGAAACTTTGAACTTAAAAAAAACTATAATGTCATGAGCACATTCCTTGTGCTTTACCTACTTTCATGAAAAATAAAGGGAAGTTAAATACTTGCTTATCATGTACAACAAAATCGAAATCCATATCAGCATTGTAAATGATAGTATTTTTGTATCTTCTGGGTTCGGTTGGTTCAGTAATAGAGACAAGATAATCTGGAGAAAACTAGACCTGAAAAAAAGATTAAAAATAAACTATTTAAAATTCTCCAGTGGTTAGAGTGGAATCATATTCCACCATGATTCTGTCATGGCATGGAGTTTTCAAAAGTTAATTAATTTACTGTACAGATTCAGTTAAAAGCTAGATATTCACAGTTACAAAAAACCACTTAGATAAATGCTAAGACAACCTATCCTTGGATGTCAAAATACAGTATTGTAAAGATGTCAACTTCTCCTCGGCTGAGTTATAAAAATCAGTGTGACCTCTTTCAAATCCAACACTATTGTTTTTGCTATAAAAATGTAAATGAGAATCCATCTGAAAAAATAGACAAGTTGAGAACAACAAGGAATATTCTTGAAAAGTATTTCATTCACTCAACAAACTTATATGGAGGATCTGGGCCAACCCTAAGGGACCAGTAAAGTCATCATTCTTGTGGAAATGATAGTTATAAAATACACTGCTAAAAAATCAACAAACAACCTAAGATAATTCCAGAGTGTGGTAAATGCAACAAATGATGATATGTTAAAACAATAGACAATAAGTGAAGGCAAGTCCCTGACCCCCTCAGTTTGGGTGGTAGAAAGCCTGTCTGAGGCAGCTGAGACCTAAGTGATGAGCAGCCCACAAGGAAAAGGTCTCAGGCAGTAGTTCTCAAAGTGTGGATCATGAACCTCAAGACTTGCAGAGAGTTCACAGTGTAAAAATTATTTTTATAATAACATTAAGATGTTGACAGTTACAGAAAGATAGACAAGATGAAAAGGCAGAGGGCTATGTACCAGATGAAGGAACAAGATAAAACCCCAGAAAAACAACTAAATGAAGTGGAGATAGGCAACCTTCCAGAAAAAGAATTCAGAATAATGATAGTGAAGATGATCCAGGACCTCGGAATAAGAATGGAGGCAAAGATTGAGAAGATGCAAGAAATGATTAACAAAGACCTAGAAGAATTAAAGAACAAACAAACAGAGATGACCAATACAATAACTGAAATGAAAACTACACTAGAAGGAATCAATAGCAGAATAACTGAGGCAGAAGAACGGATAAGTGACCTGGAAGACAGAATGGTGGAATTCACTGCTATGGAACAGACTAAAGAAAAAAGAATGAAAAGAAATGAAGACAGCCTAAGAGACCTCTGGGACAACATTAAACGCAACAACATTCACGTTATAGAGGTCCCAGAAGGAGAAGAGAGAGAGAAAGGACCAGAGAAAATATTTGAAGAGATTATAGTCAAAAACTTCCCTAACATGGGAAAGGAAATAGCCACCCAAGTCCAGGAAGCGCAGAGAGTCCCATACAGGATAAACCCAAGGAGAAACACACCGAGACACATAGTAATCAAACTGGCAAAAATTAAAGGCGAAGAAAAATTATTGAAAGCAGCAAGAGAAAAACAACAAATAACATACAAGGGAACTCCCATAAGGTTAACAGCTGATTTCCCAGCAGAAACTCTACAAGCCAGAAGGGAGTGGCATGATATACTTAAAGTGATGAAAGGGAAGAACCTACAACCAAGATTACTCTACCCGGCAAGGATCTCATTCAGATTCGATGGAGAAATCAAAAGCTTTACAGACAAGCAAAAGCTAAGAGAATTCAGCACCACCAAACCAGCTCTACAACAAATGCTAAAGGAACTTCTCTAAGTGGGAAACACAAGAGAAGAAAAGGACCTACAAAAACAAACCCAAAACAATTAAGAAAATGGTCATAGGAACATACATGTCGATAATTACCTTAAACGTGAATGGATTAAATGCTCCAACCAAAACACACAGGCTTGCTGAATGGATACAAAAACAAGACCCATCTATATGCTGTCTACAAGAGACCCACTTCAGACCTAGGGACACATACAGACTGAAAGTGAGGGGATGGAAAAAGATATTCCATGCAAATGGAAATCAAAAGAAAGCTGGAGTAGCTATACTCATATCAGATAAAATAGATTTTGAAATAAAGAATGTTACAAGAGACAAGGAAGGACACTATATAATGATCAAGGGATCAATCCAAGAAGAAGATATAACAATTATAAATATATATGCACCCAACATAGGAGCACCTCAATACATAAGGCAACTGCTAACAGCTATAAAAGAGGAAATTGACAGTAACAGAATAATAGTGGGGGACTTTAACACCTCACTTACACCAATGGACAGATCATCCAAAATGAAAATAAATAAGGAAACAAAAGCTTTAAATGACACAATAGACCAGATAGATTTAATTGATATTTATAGGACATTCCATCCAAAAACAGCAGATTACACGTTCTTCTCAAGTGCGCACGGAACATTCTCCAGGATAGATCACATCTTGGGTCACAAATCAAGCCTCAGTAAATTTAAGAAAATTGAAATCATATCAAGCATCTTTTCTGACCACAACACTCTGAGATTAGAAATGAATTAGACGGAAAAAAACATAAAAAACACAAACACATGGAGGCTAAACAATACGTTACTAAATAACCAAGAGATCACTGAAGAAATCAAAGAGGAAATCAAAAAATACCTAGAGACAAATGACAATGAAAACACGACAATCCAAAACCTACGGGATGCAGCGAAAGCAGTTCTAAGAGGGAATTTTATAGCTATAAAAGCCTACCTCAAGAAACAAGAAAAATCTCAATAAACAATCTCAACTTACACCTAAAGAAACTAGAGAAAGAAGAACAAACAAAACCCAAAGTTAGCAGAAGGAAAGAAATCATAAAGATCAGAGCAGAAATAAATGAAATAGAAACAAAGAAAACAATAGCAAAGATCAATAAAACTAAAAGCTGGTTCTTTGAGAAGATAAACAAATTGATAAACCATTAACCAGACTCATCAAGAAAAAGAAGGAGAGGACTCAAATCAATAAAATTAGAAATGAAAAAGGAGAAGTTACAACAGACACCGCAGAAATACAAAGCATCCTAGGAGATTACTACAAACAACTCTATGCCAATAAAATGGACAACCTGGAAAAAATGGACAAATTCTGAGAAAGGTATAACCTTCCAAGACTGAACCACGAAGAAATAGAAAATATGATCAGACCGATCACAAGTAATGAAATTGAAACTGTGATTAAAAATCTTCCAACAAACACAAGTCCAGGACCAAATGGCTTCACAGGTGAATTCTATCAGACATTTAGAGGAGGGCTAACAACTAGCCTTCTCAAACTCTTCCAAAGTACAGCAGAGGGAGGAACACTCCCAAACTTCATTCTATGAGGCCACCATCACCCTGATACCAAAACCAGACAGAGATGTCACAAAAAAAGAAAGTTACAGGCCAATATCACTGATGAACATAGATGCCAAAATCCTCAACAAAATACTAGCAAACAGAATCGAACAACACATTAAAAGGATCATACACCATGATCAAGTGGGATTTATCCCAGGGATGCAAGGATTCTTCAATATATGCAAATCAATCAATGTGATACACCATATTAACAAATTGAAGAATAAAAACCATATGATCATCTCAATAGATGCAGAAAAAGCTTTTGACAAAATTCAACACCCATTTATGATAAAAACTCTTGAGAATGTGGGCATAGAGGGAACCTACCTCAACATAATAAAGGCCATATACGACAAACCCACAGCAAACATCATTCTCAATGGTGAAAAACTGAAAACATTTCCTCTAAGATCAGGAACGAGACAAGGATGTCCACTCTCAGCACTATTATTCAACATAGTTTTAGAAGTCCTAGCCACGGCAATCAGAGAAGAAAAAGAAATAAAAGGAATACAAATTGGAAAAGAAGAAGTAAAACTGTCACTGTTTGCATGTGACATGATACTATACATAGAGAATCCTAAAGATGCCACCAGAAAACTACTAGAGCTAATCAATGAATTTGGTAAAGTTGCAGGATACAAAATTAATGCAAAGAAATCTCTTGCATTCCTATACACTAATGATGAAAAATCTGAAAGAGAAATTATGGAAACACTCCCGTTTACCATTGCAGCAAAAAGAATAAAATACCTAGGGATAAACCTACCTAGGGAGACAAAAGACTTGTATGCAGAAAACTATAAGACACTAATGAAAGAAATTAAAGATGATACCAACAGATGGAGAGATATACCATGTTCTTGGATTGGATGAATCAATATTGTGAAAATGACTATACTACCCAAAGCAATCTACGGATTCAATGCAATCCCTATCAAATTACCAATGGCATTTTTTACGGAACTAGAACAAATCATCTTAAAATTTGTATGGAGACACAATAGACCCCGAATAGCCAAAACCGTCTTGAGGGAAAAAAACGGAGCTGGAGGAATCAGACTCCCTGACTTCAGACTCTACTACAAAGCTACAGTAATCAAGAAAATATGGTACTGGCACAAAAACAGAAACATAGATCAATGGAACAAGATAGAAAGCTCAGAGATAAACCCACATACATATGGTCAACTAATCTATGACAAAGGAGGCAAAGATATACAATGGCGAAAAGACAGTCTCTTCAATAAGTGATGATGGGAAAACTGGACAGATACATGTAAAAAAATGAAATTAGAACACTCCCTAACACCATACACAAAAATAAACTCAACATGGATTTGACACCTAAATGTAAGAGTGGACACTATAAAACTCTTAGAGGAAAACATAGGAAGAACACTCTTTGACATAAATCACAGCAAGATCTTTTTCGATCCACCTCCTAGAGTAATGGAGATAAAAACAAAAATAAACAAATGGGACCTAATGAAACTTCAAAGCTTTTGCACAGCAAAGGAAACCATAAACAAGACAAAACGACAACCCTCAGAATGGGAGAAAATATTTGCAAATGAATCAATGGACAAAGGATTAATCTCCAAAATATATAAACAGTTCATGGAGCTCAATATTAAAGAAACAAACAACCCAATCCAAAAATGGGCAGAAGACCTAAATAGACATTTCTCCAAAGAAGACATACAGATGGCCAAGAAGCCCATGAAAAGCTGCTCAACATCACTAATTATTAGAGAAATGCAAATCAAAACTACAGTGAAGTATCACCTCACACCAGTTAGAATGGGCATCATCAGAAAATCTACAAACAACAAATGCTGGAGAGGGTGTGGAGAAAAGGGAACCCTCTTGCACTGTTGGTAGGAATGTAAATTGATACAGCCACTATGGAGAACAGTATGGAGGTTCCTTAAAAAACTAAATATAGAATTACCATATGACCCAGCAATCCCACTACTGGGCATATACCCAGAGAAAACCATAATTCAAAAAGACACATGCACCCCAATGTTCCTTGCAGCACTATTTACAGTAGCCAGGTCATGGAAGCAACCTAAATGCCCATCGACAGACAAATGGATAAAGAAGATGTGGTACATATATACAATGGAATATTACTCAGCCATAAAAAGGAACGAAATTGAGTCATTTGTTGGGACGTGGATGGATCTAGACACTGTCATACAGAGTGAAGTAAGTCAGAAAGAGAAAAACAAATATCGTATATTAACGCATGTATGTGGAACCTAGGAAAATGGTACAGATGAGCCGGTTTGCAGGGCAGAAGTTGAGACACAGATGTAGAGAACAAACCTATGGACACCAAGGGGGGAAAACCGCGGTGGGGTGGGGATGGTGGTGTGCTGAATTGGGAGATTGGGATTGACATGTATACACTGATGTGTATAAAATTGATGACTAATAAGAACCTGCAATATAAAAAAACAAACAAACAAACAAAAACAACTAATACTAAACTTTCTTTGGGTTATTTGTATGGAAATATGTTAATATAAATGTTTCAGACATTACATGATAAAAAATGTAAAAAGAAATACATATATATATATATATACATCCATATGTAAGGACTCTGCAGATGAAAGATAGTTCTATGGCTCATAAGAAATGCTAAAATTAAGAATGGTAAAAAGATTGATGTGAGGGGAGAAAATAAACTTCAAATCCACTCCTTTATTGTCTAATTTGAAAACATAAGCCACCTACTAAAATGGCATTTTCATTTAAAATGTGTCTATTGAGATAAGCAGAACAGACAGATTAGGTACAACCAATGTGAAGAATAAAATTCCATTGCACGTGACAGTGCTTTGCAAATTATAAGAGAAAGCAAGTGTTCGTTGTAATATTAAAAAATAACAACTACATTATGGTACCTCAATATAATAGAATTTAATGCAGTTAATTAAAATGACAGTAGAGAATAATATTTAATAATATATATAGAAAAGTATCCACAACTTACTGTTATGTGAAAAAGATTATAAAACTATAAGCGTAATGTTGTAATATTTTTGTGAAAACCGATGTCTGTTGGTTTGTGTGTGTACATAGTCACACCCTAAGAAAAGCACCAAAAGACAGTTATCTCTGGGCTAGAATATATATTTTTATTTTTCCCCTCTAAGTATTCTCCAAATGGCTAAAATTCTTATTTTCTTATTTTCCTCTGCATTTTCTAAATATGCCAAAACACACAACTTTTATGTCACATATAATAAGAAGAGAGCTGAGTTTGAAACCTCAATGTATAGAATGATAAAAACAGAACTTTCTCCTCTATTAGCAGGGAATTGTCATTATAGCTCATCCTATTCTATGCTCTGGGATGACTTCACTTTCATAGATGCACAGTTGTATCTCACTGCATACACAGAGCTCTGGGGAACATGGCATGCCATCCAACCACCACAAAGGGAAAACAATATTGCAGTTCATTTGGATGGAGCACTCTTACCACATTATCTTTAGCTCTTCACCTGAGAAAAAAAGACCAGCAGCAGAACTTGGGGAATTGGTTTCATAGAACCCATCATTAGATGATCTCTGAGATTCATCCCAAATCTGTGGTTCTATGACTCTATGAATAATAACTAATAATAGCTATAAAATATTATGCATTTAAATGTATTAATCACTTATTTTAAGCCAAGTCCCACACCAATGGCTTTATACATGTGTCCTTTGATGCTCATATGTTTTCCTACAGAAATCATCACAGCCATTTTAAAGACGAAGACACTAAAGCTATCAAGATTACATACTTTTTTCATTTTCACTCCTGATAGGTTGCTTGAGAAAGTTTCTAATCTATATCTATGTTTCCACAAAGTCTGGACTGTTTACTACTTTCCGACTACTACTTTTCTGTCCTACTTTTCAGAATGCTTATGACAGAGGGAACAGTCAAGTTGCAGTGAGCCTGGGGGCTTTGAGAAGTCCAAGGTTGGATTCAGAGCCAGGTGGGTGAAACAGTCATAATGTTCCTCATCATCCTTGCTGGTCTCAAGTAACAGAGGGAATCCAGTTGATGGGCTGAGGGGGCAGCTTAATCATTTTAACATGGATTCTGATGAAATCTCCAACATCCATTACCGCAAAGGACCTGATTTCCATTCACCAGGATGGAAAGCTCCAACCTCACCCAGAAGCTCTAACCTGTGCACATGGGCATGTTTGGGGATGTGAGCATGTGGTACACAAAGAAAGAAATGATTGCTTAGCTAACTTTTTTGCCATTTAAAAACTATTGCCTGGTTAATATTTAAGCCTTTTCTAAATGGCTAATAATATTGCCTAGAAAATATTTTAAACTGATTAACTACCTTGTCTCAGCTCCGTCCCGTCCACCCTCTTCCCAGTGGGTGAAGACGCTCATGACTTTGTTCTTCCATTTAGTTGTTAGGTGACTTTTAGTAAATTATTTAGACTTTCTGAGTCTCCATTTTTACTTCTTTGAAAATGTGAAAATAATACTCATATGGATTTTAAAGCGTGAAATTTAAACAGAAATATGTGAAAATTCTGAGAATAAAGCATAGACTAAAATAGATACACCATAAATATTAATTTCATTTCTTTCTAGTGGGCCCAAGCAATATGCTTTAAAATGTGCAACATTATCCAATTATTGGTCTCACAGAACTAATTTTATAGAAAAAGGTATATGTGGACAATATCAGTTTCACAATGAGTTAAATCCAACTTAATGCATTTAAACTTTATTACAGATACCACAACACATTTATTGCTCATAAAGAAAAATCCTTGGAATATATAGCTGGAATTTTTCACACAAAATCTCAGATTATAGAATTTGACACACAAGGTTAATGCTTAGAATTGTTTTAGCTGTCTCTTACAATGAGCCACTAATTATATGTGTTTGGTCTATTTGTCTTTTTTTTTCTTGATTTCTTCTAAGTTTATTCATGTCCTCTATTGTAAAACTGAGGCATTTCTAAAATTTTCTTAAAGTGTTATGCTATGAATCACCTTACCATTCTATGAATTACTTTCAATAAGATTATCTTTTGTTTTTTTAACAGTTCTCTGACAAAAATGAGACATTTACACTAATATTAATTTTTCGGGCAAATGCATCAGTGGCCATGGAGATTAAATAACTTTCAACAGGTCTCATAGCTAAAAAGTGACATATTTAAGTTATTTTAAAATGGAAAAATCTTACAATGTGGCAACTTAAAGTATCTGATTCTAAGAGTCCTTATAAACATGAGGAAATGAAAATTTTGGAGAGAAAAAATCATATAAATAAAGCTGATACAATCACAAAATGAAATAGACAAGATATTGAGTAGCTCTCTCATTTTCTAGAAGCATGCATCCGGAAATGATAAGGAAAGATATACCAAACCAGGCCTTTAGGAGATTACAACTTAGCATAATTTTTAGTTTTGAAAAAATATTGCTAGCATGCAAAGACAGAGTGAAAAATAATTACTTTGTGATATTTTTAGGATACATTTATTTCTTTCATGTTCTTTTATGTTTTTTGGCAATAAGCCATAGAATACTCTCCCCAAGTAAGGTTTTGGATGAATTCCTAAATTAAATCCACAAAATAAGAAACAGGCAGAATATTACTGATTGATTCCAGACCTGAAGAGCATAAAACGAGTCTGTTTAACATAAGTTAACTGGAAATGTTGTTGCTTATCACTTGTATCAGAGTATAAATGAAGCATTTAAATATTTTAGAAACTAATGTAAGCTTCCCCCTTGGCTAAAAATTAAGTTAGTCCAAGTAAATCAGTATAGATTTCACGAGTAATGAGCAAAAAGGATTCAACTCTTCTGAGTCTGCTCATTTGCATTTTCCTGAAATGGTTTACTCTGTTGATTTATGAGACCTTTAGATGAACATGATAGTTAGCTGAGAGAATTGCATTTAATTGTTGTCACAGCTATAGAAGTAAAGGGCTTTGTCAGAGAAATGTTCTCACTGGAGATGCCTCATTTGCAGCAGTACTCAATTTGGGATTGAAAGCTATGGTATTGGGGCTGGTGCAGCATGTATCTCTCTCTTATTCCATAGGGAGTGAGCTGGGCTGTCCTTGCTCCCCAAGTCCACCTGCACCTCGTTAGAGAACAGAATGTCTGCATGCCACACCACAAGATCCCCACAATGACATAACTCCATTCAGAGACTGGCGTGACTGGGCTGGGTTTCCCCCACTCAGCTCTTGTATCACTAAGAATCTGGCAGCCAGTTCCGTCCTGACAGAGTTTACAGCATATATTGGTGGATTCTTGTCCACCAAGCAGAGCATCTGCTTTAAGAATTAACGAAAGCAGTGTCGAGACAGTAAGGTAAGTGCTGTTTTAACTATAGCACTGGGGATGCTGACTGTTTGGGACGGTGTTTATTGTTAACAGGAACAGAAAAAATTCCAGAGCAACTTTGCCAATTGCTATTCAACAGCAAATCCACAGTTTTGAGCATTTACTTTCACATTTTGCTTAATATACTTTCCATGATTTATGGATTTGAGATACATTTTATACAGTCTATAATGCCTTACTTAGCTAAGGAAGTTATAAAAAGTTTCAAGGTTGGAATGAGAAAATTAGACACAGTGAAAAAGTATGGCATTTAAAATGTTTGCTATTTCATGCTAATTAGTTAAATATGTTAGTATTGTTAGAACCTAATTTTGGAGCAAAGAAGGGCCATTTCAATCAGTCATCAAAATATTTTGCAACAAGTATGTTGTTATAATTTGTTATAATTTGCCATAAACATTTTATGCTGTTATAAAATGTGAGCTAAAGGATTATTTATTTCTATTTTGTTAACTTTAAAGATTTGGATTGTGGATGTATGTCTTAAGAAACAGGAACGTGTTTTAAAGAAATTCTGGTAAATATGATTTACTTTTTGAAAAAAAAGCATTTTCTTCATAGCCACAGGTATTTGAAAAAACTGGGGGACAGTAAAGCATGGTTTTGCTTCATAATGGAGTCATTATACGGTTACAGATTCTCTTTGAATTCAGAGCCCTTGTTTTGACTCTGCCAAAAAATATGGAAGCATTTTCCATTACTATTTGCACTATAGTTCCCATGTCTAGTTTAGTGTATACTGAATTAAACTAAGGTGGAAGCTTATTAATGAAGTAAGAAAAATCTTTACAACATTAACATAACTGTAACTCGTAAAGAATCCTATAATTACATTAGCACTATGTAATAGATCTCATGGCCAAGTCCTGTCAACTAAATTAAATGACTCCATCATAATCTTAGAGAATAATTTACAAAGAATCTGGCTACATTATGTCAGTTATAAGAGTGATTCTAACAACGTTTTTGAGTGTTTCATCTGCTAAAATAAAGTGCTTTATAATTCCAAGTTACAGCAAAGCAAAGATGTTTAAAATTCCTGATAGTAGAAAATCCTGCTTATCCCAAACTACCTAGATCCAAAAGCTTGTACCATGTTTCTCACAGGAAGAGATTTTATTTTATGGTATCCACTGGAATGTGGATACTGCTTCACATTAACAATTTCCCTCCCAGAGTTACCAATTGCTCAGCTATAACTCCTCATTCTACAAAAGCCCAACTCTTATATCCTATTTCCCTTTACCTAAATTGCTGACCCGGTGCTTCCCCAAGCGATTGAAATGTACTTCTTTGAACCTCACCTTAGAAAGAGGTTCATATGAGAAGATCACTGTTACAAATTGTTTTTAATTTATATTCTCAAATTTATCCTTTCCTACATGGCTCTTAATGCCACTGTTTAATACAGACTTTCCTCAGTTCCACATCTCTCCCACTTCCATTCAGTGAGAGCACTAAAATCCAGATAAGCAAACCCTGCCTTCTTAAATTTTGACATGAAGAATGTAGACAAATTGTGAGTGACTGAGAGAAAGAAAAACATTCATTCAAATCTTTGAAAAGAATATCATTCTCTACCAGTTAGACCTCTTTCTAGGTTTAAAAAAATGTTTAGAGTTTGTGACATTTCCTTGATTAATGAACATTAATTTTACTAAAACTAATATACTAAATATTAATTTTCAAACACAGTTTTGTAATGTGCTTAGAAACATAGAATGTTAAACAATAGGTGAAATAATATGCACACACCCCCACCAAGACTTCTGTTCCCCTTCCTCAGAATCAACAACCATAAAGACATTTTTAAAGGA
Organism: Eschrichtius robustus; assembly: GCF_028021215.1. NCBI lineage: Eukaryota > Metazoa > Chordata > Mammalia > Artiodactyla > Eschrichtiidae > Eschrichtius > Eschrichtius robustus. The sequence goes on along the minus strand of NC_090836.1, from coordinate 77,297,998 downwards.
ACGTGCCACGACTGCCACCACGCCCCCTCCACACACACAGAAGAACAGCTTTCCTCCAGACAACATCACAGATTGCCCACGTTCTCAGTAAGGATCTACTTAATGAGACATTTCAATGATGTTGAATGGTGGGGTAGAGGGTACAATTTACAATTGTCTTCTCGTTTTCGTTTCTTCTGGTTTTGAAGGTATTCTGAAGCAGTGTTCTAACATGGTGGTTAATGGGCACCTCCCAGAAACCTCTTGCAGGAAGATATTTAATTAAGGAAGGACCTAGAGAGGTTGACTGGGACAGTTACGCCTGGCTCGCCCAGAAGGGGGCGCACGTGAATGCAATCTGCCCTGGAATCTGTTCACTTCCCCACCCATTGTAAACGTATATCCTTAACCTACTCCTCAAATGCAAATTAACAAGGCATCATTAGTGCAGTAAAAAAAAAAAAAGCACTATAAAATAATAAAATTCACATTTGCTAATGCATTTTCTTTCTTCTTAGTATACTTTTCCTGAAAGGATACTATTTTATAATAATACATGTTTCCACTTTATTTAGGATTCAAAGCATTTGCCAAAATGAATCTAGGTATGTTTCCTCTCCTCTTGGCATTAATTGGCTGTGCCAGCGGCAGCTACTATGAGGATTATGATTTCCCCCTATCGATTTATGGGAGATCATCACCAAACTGTGCACCAGAATGTAACTGCCCCGAAAGCTACCCAACGGCCATGTACTGCGATGAGCTGAAATTGAAAAGTGTGCCAATGGTGCCTCTTGGAATCAAGTACCTTTACCTTAGGAATAACCAGATTGACCATATTGATGATAAGGCCTTTGAAAACGTAACTGATCTGCAGTGGCTCATTCTAGATCATAACCTTCTAGAAAATTCCAAGATAAAAGGAAAAGTTTTCTCTAAACTGAAACAACTGAAGAAGCTGCATATAAATTACAACAATCTGACAGAATCTGTGGGTCCACTTCCCAAATCTCTGGTGGACCTGCAGCTCACTAACAACAAGATCTCGAAGCTTGGCTCCTTTGACGGACTGGTTAACCTGACATTTATCCACCTTCAACACAATCAGCTGAAAGAAGATGCTGTTTCAGCTGCTTTTAAAGGTCTTAAGTCACTTGAATACCTTGACTTGAGCTTCAATCAGATGACCAAAATGCCTTCTGGTCTCCCAGTATCTCTTCTAACTCTCTACTTAGACAACAATAAGATCAGCAACATCCCTGATGAGTATTTCAAGCGTTTTAATGGATTGCAGTATCTGCGTTTGTCTCATAATGAACTTGCTGATAGTGGAATACCTGGAAATTCTTTTAATGTATCATCCTTGCTGGAACTGGACCTCTCCTATAATAAACTTAAAAACATACCGACTGTCAATGAAAACCTTGAAAACTATTACCTGGAGGTCAATGAACTTGAAAGTAAGTAGAAAACTGTGCCTATGATTGATTGATGTTTCCTCGAGGTTTTAAATGCCTAAGTTGTGCGACACAAATACTGCATCTGGCTCCAGTTTAAAAAAATGAAAATGCCAACAAAATATTTCTCTAGAATATAGAATTCTAGCTGAGTTATTTATCCAATATCTGGCTTTGCTTTGGAGTGTCCAGATAAGAAACCATTAAGGTCATAGAATTTAAGCACTCATTTCTTCAAATTTAATACTCTGGGCTAATTAATCCTGCTGTGTTATCTCTTGATTTTTATCTGTTTATTATTTGCCTCCTTCATGACTTCGATTTGTGTCTACATTTATTTCTTGACAAGATGTAGCTGAGGGAGAAATCAACAAGTCCACAACCAGCAGAGGCTTTTACATCTCTCTCCTGCTTGTCCCCAGAGCAGCCCGTGTACACTCATGGCCTCCTCTGACATCTTTACTTGAGACTCAACATATTACTCTGCTATCATGACCATCATCTATCTCTGTTATCCCTGTTACAGTTGGTGTGTATGGTCTTCATGGTGTTCTTATGAAGACTGTGAGAAAGTTTAAGGAGGAATATGAAAAGGGTTTGGAATATTTTTTACTAGAATTACAAAGCCCCTTTTCTTATACACAACCCTTCACCTCATTTGATTTTCCCACAGTTTCTCCTTCCTTTCTCTTACTTCCATAGTTTATTTTTCATTTATCTGCTGGGTGGGAGTTTGACCTATTCCACTTGAGCTGCTTATGTACTCTTCTGGTCTCCTGGGACATTTTTCAATTTAAGCTATAAAGATTCAGATGGGAAACTGACATTCACCAATCCCTACCTCATTCTTTAATTGAAGTTGGAAGAAGAAAAAACCTATAATTCACAGATGAAGTTTTTAAAATGAAAACTCAGGTGGGAAACATTGATTCACATAGTAAATGATTTTATGTGCAAAATAATCTATTGAAATTGAACATCTTTATATTATAAAAGTTGGTTCCCTTGTCATACTGGGTAAGGATATTGACACTCTTATCAGAAAAAAAATTTTCAGTGTGCCTTATTAATATAGTTCTGCAATAGTAATTCTGTAATTCTGCAATAGTTTCATGTAACTCCTAGTAGGGTTGGGGTGTTCTCATGAAGGAGACCATGACTGCCGACTCTGCAATGCCATGTGTTCTTTCTTGTGTCTGCAAAGCTTGTTTGTCTCATAATACACAGTCAAGCTATCAGAGCTAAACCCTTACAGCTGTTTCCAGGGGAAAATTCACTATGTGGCAATAGATGGTCCCACATTATAAACATTTGTGGTCAGGAGGAAGGATACTCAGACAGGCCAAAATGCTAACGGGATTTAAGACGTTTGAGGGCTGAGGAAATCCATTAGATTTGGTGGGTGGAGGTTAGCTGCAGGAGCAAGACTACCTCCTACTCTGAGACAAGAAAGGGGAGAGGTACAGATGCAGGGGCATTTGAAGGTGGAAAAAACAGTTTTCATTGTGTGAGTAAAAAAGGAAGAGCCAATGCAGGAGATGGGACAGATGGACTATGGGAGAAATGCCAGCAGCTGCTCAGTGCCTAGCTGAGACTGAAATCCCAATGCCCAGCACATATAGTCATTGGAAAGTGAGTATTTACCTTTCTCCCTTCCTTATCCTTGACATTTAGGTTTACATATTTCAGGAATTCTTGCCGTGTGACTTTGCATGTGTGTCTTCAACTTAGTTTATCTTTCCGCATAATAATTATGCATACCAATTGCCCACTTTCTCTTAAGATAAAAAGAGTCTCTTAATGTTTTTCTGATATTAGGAAATACCCAGCCAAAACCAATTTGTCATATTTCAAACTTGCAACTTTAAGCATTAAGCTAGTCACAGATCTTCCTAGTGTAAAGCAATTTAGAAAACAGAAAAAATTAAAAGGACACTAATAATTATTTAGTACATAATATGTGCTAGCACTGTGTGAAGTGCTTTACATACCTTAATTAATGTAATCTTCATGGCACACAGTGTGATAGATATATCTAAAAAGAAGATCTGATAAATGTCTCAGATGGTAAACGACAGAGGTAAAAAACTAATATAGACCGAAACCCATGTTTTTTCCATTGTTCCATACTTCAGAGGCAGATACCATAACCAAGAACCCTGGAATTTGACAGATGAGTTATTTAAGACAACATCTTAGAGGAAAGGACTGCAGTGTGTTTGGGCTTCCACTGAAGTCTTTGTTAGCTAGAGTTGAAGAATGAAAGAAAATAATACGATACAGGACCAGATAACGTTAATCTGAAATAGACTTGGGCAACCATAGGCAGTTTCTATATACATACACAGACCATGCTATCCAGTAAACTTCTTAGTGTCCATTAAAAATTAAATCAGTTGTTCATTTGTGGCAGCTTTTTGACCACAGAAGAAAAGGGCATGAGCTGAGATGGTGGACATTCCATGATTTGGTTTTTGCTTTGGAGTTTTGAATCTCTGTCATGAAGTGCGGTTGTTGGAAAACTGTTTAGAGTTCATCTATTTAACCCCTTTTATTTTAAGAGGCAAAAACCCAGAATACTTACACTGGTGAGATTGCTCATATAACAGCACCAATCTTAGGTTTCCTCAAGCTAGACTTAATATTTCAAACTAAAGCTTAGACAATATGACACACTCACTGAGTGTCCTTCTATAAGCAAGTATTTCTAAATCAAGAACTTAAATAAGTTCTCTTCCTTGAAACATTTCATTAAATCTTCTGACCTACCATAAGTATTCTTTACTAAATATTGCTGGGCTATTTGGTAGTCTGAAATATTCCTTTAGTAGTTCCAAATTCAAAGATACATCAAATAAGTGGGAAAAAGTTTTATTGGATATTATTATAGGTTTGAAAGTTTTTAAAAATGATGGTTTCAAGCCCATGTACTAAAAAAAAAAAAAAAAGATTGAAGTGTTTCATTCTTTAATTTTCCAGAGTTTGAAGTAAAGAGCTTCTGTAAGATCCTGGGACCATTATCCTACTCCAAGATCAAACATTTGCGTTTGGATGGCAATCGCATCACCCAAACCAGTCTGCCACCTGATATGTATGAATGTCTACGTGTAGCAAATGAGATCACCGTTAATTGATATCTACTAATTCCAATTATACTGAAATATATCCTGGAACAGCAGTTTATGGTTATGTTTATTTGTGTGTCAGTTTTTATAGTATTCATTTTTTGTTGCTGTTTATTACTTCCATAAATTTCAAATTCTGAGGGAAAATGTTTTGTAAACATTTTACTACTTTTTTAAAAGAAAAGATGAAAGGCAGGCCTGTTTCATCACAAGTACAGACACACACACACACACACACACACACACACATAGACAATAAAATTAATGCTTTATTTGTAAATTTAGTGTTTTTTTTCCTATCTCCTGTCAAATGATGTGAAAAGCTTTTTACTGGTTTCGTGGAAGTCAGCCAAGTTTTATAATTTCTAAACCTTAACTTAATGTGCCAAAAAGCATGGATTACATGCATATGGATGTTTACTGTCTTGAAGCAAATTATCTCAATGTTCAAATTTCAGTGTTCAAATTTGTTTAGCTGAAAAATAGATGGTAAATTTTGAGACAAATGATCTTGCAAATTAGACAAAATTCATGAAACCACATACAATTAAAGCAGTATTTTTAGTGTTAGGAATATATACTTACCTAATGAAACTTTTCTTTTCTAGAATTATTTTTCACTCTAAGTCATATGTATGTTTCTTTTTGATTATTTGCATGTTATGTTTAACAAGCTAATAGCAAAATAAAACATAGCAAATGGGGTCACTGTGTTTGACTTCTTGTGAAATTCATATCTCTCCTATAAAAAATAGATAAAATAATAGATTAGAATTTTAAAAAAATCTCTAGCCTGAAATATTTTACTTATGTTAAATAGAATTTTTCATTAACTAAATTATCTGCTTCTAGCATCCACCTGTAAAGAGTTTTAAAACACATCTTACAACATGTACTTAAAAGTGTGCAGATCCCAATTGTGTCCTACAGTTCAACTCAGTTCTGACGGTATGTGCCTGGAGATAGTGTCAGATTGTACAGGTTAAGGGTTCAGTCCTACAAGACTGCCCTCCCTCCCCACTTCAGATGCCAGTTGAAAGCCCAGATTGTTACCTCCACTTCTGACCAACAAGCTATACATCAGAGGTTCCCAAGACCCTGTCCTGGACTTGAGGAATTTGCTGGAGCAGCTCACAGAACAGGAAAACTCTTTACTCACTAGATTATTCATTTATTATAAAATGCTACAACTCAGGGGGGACTTCCTTGGTGGTCCCGTGGTGAAGAATCCACCTTGCAATGCAGGGGACACGGGTTTGATCCCTGGTCGGGGAACTAAGATTCCCACATGCGGCTGTGCAACTAAGCCCGCGCGCCACAACTGCTGAGCCCACGCGCCTCAACTAGAGAGCCTGCGTGCCGCAAACTACAGAGCCCACGTGCCCTGGAGCCTGTGTGCCACAGCTAGAGAAGAGAAGAAATACCTGCACGCCACAACTAGAGAGAAGCCCATGTGTCACAATGAAAGATCCCGCTTGCCGCAACTAAGTCTCAACGCAACACTCCCAAAAAAATAAATAAATGAAATAAAATGATACAACTCAGGAACAGCCAGATAGAAGAGATGCAAGGCAAGGTATCGGGAAAGGGTGCTGAGCTTCCATGCCCTCTCCAAGCACGCCACCCTCCCCAAATCTCCACGGGTTCACCAATCAGAAAGCCCTCTGAATCTTGTCCTTTGGGTTTTTATGGAGGCTTCATTTCATAGCCATGACTGATTAAACAGTCATTGGCCATTGGCAATTGAAGTCAATCTCCAGCACCTCTGCCCTCCCAGGAGGTGAGGGGGAGCAACTGAAAGTTCAGACACTGTAATCACGGGTTGGATCTCTTGGCAACAAGCCCCCCCAATCCTTAGGTTACCTAAGAGCTTCCCAAAATCACCTCATTAACATAACAAAAGACACCTTATTGCTCTTATTCAGGAAGTTTCAAAGGCTTTAGGAGTTGTGAGTGAGAAACCTTAGACAAAGACCAAATATATATATAAGAAGTATATTTTGATCATCTGAATGACCAAATATATATTTCTTATAAATCACAATATTACAGTATTTAAATCTCACAACTTCCTTGGATATTTGTCATTATTTCCATTCCTGTTGGTTTTACAGATTTATACGCAATGATATTATATCAAATAAAAAGCAGCTGTAAGATCTCAGCAGTCACTAGTTGGTTGTAAGCAAAAATGGCAGATAACTCCCAGGACAGAAAATGTTGAATGTATATAAAAGTTTCAGAAAATGAGATTTAAAATATCACTTTATATTGAAGCCACTATATTTGTAACATAACGTTAGAATTTATAATACAGAAAAAGTATATCCAGGAGTCTATACAATGGAAAATAGTAAGGCATAAAATTTATAACTTCTACCTACCTAGTTAACAATAAAACATATGTTTGGAGCCAAATGTTGTTCAGTCAACTATACTCATCCCTGTATGAGCATATATATAGTCTCAAATGTGTCTAAAAGAAAGACATCATCTCTCTCAAGTATAATATGTTTTAACAGAACATTTTTAGTGAACTCTATCTTGTGGTAAAATGGCCTATCATCAAAGGACCATTATCAGTTAAGACAGCACTGACTGGCTGTTGTGTGACATGTATATTATGTAATTCTGAAAACAGCAATTTCCCTTGTAGTTAATGTTTGGTTGACAAGGACCAAATTAAGCACAAAGTCGCACTTCTTGCAGAAGCATCTGAGGAAGACACTAGTTAGATACTGTCTGGGGACAGTTCCTCTTTCTAGCGGCCAGACCCCATGTCTCCAGGGCAGAGCTGGAGAAGAGAAGATACTGTTTGCTCTTTCACTCACTGTGACAGCCTTAGGGAGGATAGGATATTGAAGATTCCTTATCTGCTCTTCTCTCATCCCTCCCACTCCCACCCCAGTTATGGTAATGTTTTCCAACATTTCAAGTGTATAATCAGCATGTTGAAATGATTTTGTAAATGCAGATTACCAAACACAGTGCCCCAGATATACAGACCCGATACGTTATGCAACATAGGATTCCACATTTTTAAAGAATGTAAGAATAAGTGATTCTTATACTGGTGGTCAGCAATACACATTTTTAAAAACTCCAACTTAGTGTGATCCAGCCATTGAAATCCCAAACAGTTAAAAAGCAGAAACGTCCTTTTCTTTAGGGAAGCAGAATAGAAAAAAGAAGCATGTCATTTGCAGTACATATACATAAGAAAAAATATTATTTTTCCTGTATTCTAATTTATTTAAGCTAACTTCATGAAGATAACATGTACCACTTCTGCCACCCAACTAACTCAAGAGTTGCTTCACAGATACTTCTTGCCTGTCTATGCTCTTTTCTCTCCAAGAAAAGGTACTCCATCAAGGGAGACGGCTTAGGATTTACTTTGATTAAATGTTCAAGAAGGTACCTAGGGGAAATGGTCAAAACAGGGTGAATTTAAAGCAAGAACTTCTCTTGGCTATCTCACTAACAATGATTCTGATTTTGTCTCCTTCTGGATAAACAACCCCATGAATGGATTAAAGCAATGATGCATGTGGATTATTAGTTTTTACTAAGATGGATTCACTGGAGACTTAACTATCGACCCTGATTTGGCGCAGGGAGGTGGGGAGCAGGGGGAATGGAAAATGAGAAAGTCCTTCAACATCTCCATTTGAAAATCAAGGCTAAGTTATGCTTTTATGGTGAAGGAGAACTATGATGTCCTTGGGTTTTGAGGTTTGTGAGGAATTATCATGCCCTAATAAGTACAAAACTACAGATGGAAGACAGACCACTAAATGAGCCAGAGGAATGTTGATTTCTTAGTTAAAAGTTCTCCAACCGGTAATAGCTGTTTTCAGAAATACTGGAGAATTTAAAAGGTTGGTTTTACAAAGGACTGTGAATTTTTTTCCTTGTGATTTTTTAAGTTCTGGGTTCTGGTTTTTTCTATAGCAGTAATTTTATCATAACGATGACCTTAGATTTTTCTTTGGTTGGATTTTGCAACTTGTTTAACATTTTACTCTCAAGTAAAAGAAAATGCTCATTTGAGTTAAAGTGAACTCTAAAGCAACTTTACTACCAGGAACTAAAGGTGTATATAAAATAACAATGTTATAAAATTTAAAGTAGACATGCTATAAGTATATGAAATAAACAGAAATGAATTTTTAAAATATCTAGCTAGGTATTTTTATTCATTCACTCATGCATTCAGTAGATTTTGTTCCCTAATAAGATATAAAAAATTGAACTACAACACATTTAGGGAAAAGTAGAAATTTAGGCAACATAAGAAGAGTGAGGTCTCATGCATTTTTAGCTCACTTTGTTAACCCCTGGTTTGCACTTCTACTGTGTAGTAACTCCTCTTTCACGTTTTGATTGACCTAAAGAGTATCACCTATATGTTTGTCTTGTCCCCTTAAAGTGTAACTGCTGTTCTATAAAAGAGAATACATTCTATGTTTTAAAAATATTCAAGAGCTTTAGCCACCTTATCTATGAATTATGTCTCAAATAAACCTCTCTCTATTCCCACTACCACTGCTTTATTTTATAATTTGCTCAATTTTCATCTAGATTTCTAAAGATTCTCATGTTTTGCTTAACTTCATCATCCACAATGTTACCAGAGTGAGTTTTTCTAATATATAAACCGGGTCCTTCATTATTTCCTTGCTTAAAATGACTCAATGATGCACCATCATTTTCAGGATGAGACTCAGGCTCCACAAGACAGCATACTAGTCACCTGGGATATCAAATGTCCTGTTTGATCTGGTCCTTGGTTACCTTTACAGCCTCATCTCTTACCAGGCTTGCCAGGTCCCACTGGCACCATGTTAAATCACTTGGTGCTGCAACCATATTTACCATTTTGCAGCTGGTTTTGCTCTGGTGTCTATGAAAACTCTGTCTTTTCTTCCTGGGATCTCTTTATGCTCCTTCTACTTGGAAACACTGACACAAACTCTTTCAAACTCACCTTAAGCTACTCTGTCCTTTTGCCATAAATCCCTCTTAACCTCCTCAGAATTAATATCCTTTATCATAATAGGAAAATCCTGTATCATAAAAATAAAAATTCTTTATCAAAGTTCTGAGCTAGAATTAACAGCTCCCTCTATTGTGCCTCTATCTGTAACTTTTCCGTTAATTCATTCAATAAATATTTATTGAGCTTCCACTATACTCCAGGAATGGCGTCAGTGTCAGGAATTCAGTAGTGAACAAGACCAAAAAATTACTCCCCTAACAAGGTTGACGTTCATAAGGAATTCAAACAATAAAGAAAATAAATTCATACTCTGTGACTTGACGTTAGGTAGTGATACATGCTATGAAGAAATAAACTACCTGAAGGGATAAGAGGGAGGGGAGGAAGTGGTGATTTTTGATTGGGTGATAAGGAAAGCCTTTCTGCGGAAGAGACTTAATTGTAATAATAATATTTATTTAAATTTTGTTATGTATTAGATACCTTAGGGAATGCTTTTTATATATTATTTTAGCTCAAATAATACCTATATGGTACATTTCTACTTAACAGGGGAGAAAAGCCAAGATGTAAGGTCAGACCTATTTTAAGTGCTGTAAACCTCATTGGAGACCAGATTTCTACTGTCAGAGTACATGTTCTGACTTGGTACATGCCCATGGAATTAAAAGGAGCTTAGATATGTTTATATGTGTGTCTGTAAATTCCCTCTTCCCACCCTGACAAAACACAGTGCCTGGTGGTAAGTTCTGAAGATATGATTGTTGGATAGAGTTACTGGAATCACACTGCAGTGACAAGGGGATAAGTCATGGAGGTCAGTCTTGACCCAGCCCTTTTCTGGCAAGCTCCAGTACAATTGCTTCTATTTTGGTCTCTTTAACTTTATGCAAAATATTTCAGTTTATTTTAATTCATGGAGTTCATCCAGTTCTCTCTATAAAGTCTATTTTTAACAGAACATTCTCTATCTCAAAACTTGGGATAATGGATATAGTAATATCAATCTATTTCTTCATAGTGAATTTGTCAACGTAATTTCTGGCTTGATCTTCAAAATATATCACAAATCTGACTGTTTGCCAAGACTGGTCCAGTCCACTGTCATCTCTCTTTTGAACTAAGGCAATAACCTCCTAATGCATGTCAAAGTGTACTCAAGAGTGGAATCTTACAGTTTACTCTCAAACCAGTCAGGATGAGTCTTGAAAAAATATTAATCAGATTATGTTCTACCCCAGCTTAGATAGCTGAAATATTTTCTCATCACACTTAAAATCTGAAGCCCTTATCATGACCTTCAAGGTCTGGTTGCCTTATCACTCTTCTTGCTCACTCCTCTCCAAACACACTGGTCACCCTGTTCATTGAACATGCCGAATTTATTCTTAGTCCAGGTTTCTTGCATTTGTCTCTATCTGTGATACAGCTATAGACACAGTTTATTTCCTTACTTAGCTCTGATCTCTGTCAAAAAAGACATCTGCTTAGAGTGGCCTTTACTAATCACCATATATGAAAGTTTTGTATGGACTCCTCAAGGGACCCAACTCATGAAAGCAATTTTGAAGGGGAACAAAGTTTTAGGCCTCACACTCCCTGATTTTAAAATATACTACAAAGCAACAGTAATTAAAACTATATGGTACTGCCATAAAAATAGATATACAGCCCAATGGAATAGAATAGAGAGCCCAGAAATAAACCCTTGTACAAGTGGCTAAATAGTTTTTGACAAGGGTGCCCAAGATGGCACAATAGGGCAAAAAACAGTCTCTTCAACAAAACGTGCTGAAAAAAACTGAATATCCACATGCTAAATAATGAAGTTGTACTCTTATCTTACACCACATATAAGATTTAACTGAAAATGGATTAAAGATTAAATATAAAATCTAAAACTGTTAAACTCCTGGAAAAATCATAGGGAAAAAACTTCAAGGCAATTAGATTTGGCAATGATTTTTGATTGTGAAAAAAAAGCAGGTAACAAGATTTAAAAATAGACAATGGGACTACATCTAATTAAAAGCTTTTGCATGTCTAAAGAAACAGTCAACAGAGTGAAAAGGCAATCTATGGAATGGAAGAAAATAATTGCAAATCATATATCTGATAAGGGGTTAATACACAGAATACAAAAGGAACTTCTACAACTCAACAATAATGACAACAAAACTCCAAATAACCTGATTAAAAATGGTCAGAAGAATAGACATTTCTCCAATGAAGACACACAAATAACCAATAAGCACATTAAAAGATGCTCAACATCACTAATCATTAGAGAAATAGAAAACCAAAACCATAATGATATACTACTTTATATCCATCAGGATGGTCACTTTCAAAAGAAGAGAAAAAAAAAAGTCATTGAAGATGCTGCGAAGTTGGAACCCTTGTGCAACGTCCATGGAAATGTAAACTGGTGCAGCCACTATGGAAAAAAGGATGGAGGCTCCTCATACAATTGAAGATAAGATTACCATGTGATCCAGTAATCCTACCTCGGGGTATATATCCAGAAGAACTCAAAGCAGGATTTTGAAGAGATATTTGCACACCCACATTCATTGCAGCACTGTTCACAATAGCCAAAAGGTGGAAGCAACCCAAATGTTCATCAATAGATGAATAGTTTACGAAAATGTGGTGTATACATACAATGGATTATTTTGCAGCCTTAAAAAGGAAGATTATTCTGTCACATGCTACAACATGGATGAACCTTGAGGATATTATGCTAAGTAAAATAAGTCAGACACAAAAGGGTATATGCAGTACTCATAGGAAATATCTAATGTAGTCAAAATCATAGAAACAGAAAGTAGAAACATGCATTTTAGAAATGCAATATATAATCATTGGGAAAAAAAGGATTTTTAGCAATAAAAGATATACTCGATAAAAACAGATTCCATGAATAAAGAACAGATTGAATACAGTTAGAGAGAGAATTAATGACCTTTAAGATATATAAGTGGAAAAGTTTATAGAATGCTGCAAAAGGAGATAAAGAGAAAACAAACAATGTGAGTTTTAGAATTAAGGAAGCTAGAATAATTATTTTTAATATAGGTCTAAAAGAAGACCTGTAAAGAAAGAATTGAGAAAATGCAGAGAGAAAATATTTTAAAAGATAATACAGGGAATTTTTCAGAGCTAACAAAAAATATAAATCCATTTACCTAGAAAGGAAAAACTACTTACAAAGGAACATCAGTTAGAATTATAGCAGATTTCTCCACAAAAAAGAGAAAAATGGAAGCCAGAAGATAATGGCATAATATATTCAAGCAGTTACAGTAAATAACTGATAACATATATTTGTGAAAATTGTTCATATCAGACAAAATACACTTGAAGACAAAATGTGTCATTAGCAATGAAGGTTCACAACGTCACAACCTAAAGTTTAATGTAATATAAAAATATATAATAATTTAAAATATATTTGCAACTAATGAATAGTATCAAAATAAACATAGAAAATTAATATAACTAAAGAAGGGTAGAGAAAAACTTTAATAGCACTGTGGTAGATTTGAACACTCCTTTAATTATTAACATTCAAGAAAATTTAAAAATCAGCAAGGATATAGAAGATTAGAACTTCCAACCTTGATTTAATGGACATATATGACATTCTATAACCAACAATTAGAGAATTAATACCTTTTTCAAGTTCAAATAGAGCATTTATAAAAATTGATTTCATATTTGGCCACAAAGCCAAATTTGTTTTAACAAGTTTCAAAGAATAGGTAGACTACAGGTCCCATTCTCAATTCACAAAATATATCAGAAGTTGACCATGAAGAAGATAATTCACATTTACTTGGAAACTAAGAAAACAATTCTAAAGCACTTATGGGTCAAAAAGAAGAAATCTGAATAAAGACCTAAAAATATAATACAAATAATAGTGAAAATATTGTATATCAGAATGAGTTTGAATCTGTGATATTAGTAATTTAAGAATAATTTATAGCCTTTAATCATGTTACTGAATTGAAAATTAATGTAATAAATATTCAATTTGAATAAGGATGATTTACTTTAAAATACGGGATAAAGAAAAGATATTCACTATCACTACTTCTATTCAACAGTTTTCTTGGCAGAACTTGCCAGCATAATAGAAAAAGAATGGAATGCATTAAGAATTGGAAGATTATAAAACTCTAAATTTTAGCAGATTATATGACTGCTTAGAAAACATGAAAGAGTCTATGGATACATTAGAAATAGTAAGAGAAAGTACGATTTATTTGCTTATTGAATGTCAGATCCAGTGCCATTTCTTTATATTCTGTAATGCTGGATATGGGACTCTGCAAACTAGTTCCTAGATGGCTCTGCCTGTAGAGGTTTGTCAGGGGAGACACTAGAGGAAAATTGATAGATGGAAGAAGAAAATGGACTTCCAGTGTAGTTTTGTGTGTGTGTGTGAACTTCACAACTGATTCTAAAATTTATGTGGGAAAGCAATGAATCAAGAATAGGCAAGGAAGGACCTTCAAGATGTCAGACGAGTGAGAAGTGGAGACCACCATCCTCCCCACAAATACATCAACATATGGAACAACTCCTACAGAACACTTACTGAACACTGGCAGAAGACCTCAGACTTCCCAAAAGCCGTGTGGCTGACACGGTCATGGTGCTGCGGCCAGCTGTCAGGCCTGAGCCTCTGAGGTAGAAGAGCCTAGTTCAGGACATTGGACCACCAGAGACCTCCGTGCCCCATGTAATATCAATCAGTGAGAGCTCTCCCAGAGATCTCCGTCTCAGTGCTAAGACCGAGCTCCACTCAATGACCAGCAAGCTACAGTACTGGACATGCCATACCAAACAACTAACAAGACAGGAACACAACAACATCCATTAGCAGAGAGGCTGATTAAAATCATAATAAGTTCACAGACACCCCAAAACACACCACTGGACATGGTCCTGCCCACCAGAAAGACAAGATCCAGCCTCATCCACCAGAACACAAGCACCAGTCCCCTCCACCAGGAAGCCTAGACAACCCACTGAACCAACCTCACTCACTGGGGGCAGACACCAAAAACAATGGGAAATACGAACCTGCAGCCTGTGAAAAGGAGACCCCAAACACAGAAAGTTAGGCAAAATGAGAAGACAGAGAAATATGCAGCAGATGAAGGAGCAAGGTAAAAACCCACCAGACCAAACAATTGAAGAGGAAATAGACAGTCTACCTGAAAAAGAATTCAGAGTAATGATAGTAAAGATGATCCAAAATCTTAGAAATAGAATGGAGAAAATACAGGAAACGTTTAATAAGGATGTAGAAGAACAAAAGAGCAGACAATGATGGACAACACAATAAATGAAATTTAAAATTCTCTAGGAGGAATCAATAGCAAAATAACTGAGGCAGAAGAATGGATAAGTGACCTGGAAGATAAAATAGTGGAAATAACTACCGCAGAGCAGAATAAAGAAAAAGTGAAAAGAATTGAGGACAGTCTCAGAGACCTCTGGGACAACACTAAACTCACCAACATTCGAATTATAGGGGCCCCAGAAGAAAAAGAGAAAAAGAAGGGGACTGAGAAACTATTTGAAGAGATTATAGTTGAAAAATTACCTAATATGGGAAAGGAAATAGTCAATCAAGTCCAGGACGCACAGAGTGTCCCATACAGGATAAATCCAAGGAGAAACACTCCAGGACACATATTAATCAAACTACCAAAAATTAAATACAAAGAAAAAATATTGAAAGTAGCAAGGGAAAAGCAACAAATAACATACAAGGGAATCCTCATAAGGTTAACAGCTGATCTTTCTGCAGAAAATCTGCAAGCCAGAAGGGAGTGGCAGGACATATTTAAAGTGATGAAAAGGAGAAACCTACAACCAAGATTACTCTATCCAGCAAGGATCTAATTCAGATGTGATGGAGAAATTAAAACCTTAACAGACAAGCAAAAGCTAAGAGAATTCAGCACCACCAAACCAGCTTTACAACAAATGCTAAAGGAACTTCTCTAGGCAGGAAACACAAGAGGAAAAGACCTACAAAAACAAACCCAAAACAGTTAAGTAAATGGTAATAGGAACATACATATCGACAATTACCTTAAATGTAAATGGATTAAATGCTCCAACCAAAAGACATAGAGTGGCTGAATGGATACAAAAACAATACCCATATATATGCTGTCTTTATAAAGAGACCCACATCACACCTAGGGACACATACAGACTGAAAGTGAGGGGATGCAAAAGGATATTCCATGCAAATGGAAATCAAAAGAAAGCTGGAGAGCAATTCTCATATCAGACAAAATAGACTTTAAAATAAAGACTATTACAAGAGACAAAGAAGGACGCTACATAATGATCAAGGGATCAATCCAAGAAGAAGATATAACAATTGTAAATACTTATGCACCCAACATAATAGCAGCTCAATACAAAAGGCAAATGCTAACAGCCATAAAAGGGGAAATCAACAGTAACACAATCATAGTAGGGGACTTTAACACCCCACTTTCACCAATGGACAGATCATCCAAAATGAAAATAAATAAGGAAACACAAGCTTTAAATGATACATTAAACAAGATGGACTTAAATGATATTTATAGGACATTCAATCCAAAAACAACAGAAGACACTTTCTTCTCAAGTGCTCACAGAACATTCTCCAGGATAGATCATATCTTGGGCCACAAATCAAGTAAATTTGTGAAAATTGGTAAATTTAAGAAAATTGAAATCATATCAGGTATCTTCTCTGACCACAAAGTTATGAGACTAAATACAAATTACAGGGAAAAAACTGTAAAAAATACAAACACATGGAGGCTAAACAAAATGCTACTAAGTAACCAAGAGATCATTAAAGAAATCAAAAAGGAAATCAAAAAATATCTGGAAACAAATGACAATGAAAACACGATGACCCCAAACCTATCATATGCAGCAAAAGCAGTTCTAAGAGGGAAGTTTATAGCAATACAATCCTACCTCAAGAAACAAGAAAAATCTCAAATAAGCCATCTAACCTTACACCTAAAGTGATTAGAGAAAGAAGAATAAAGAAACCCCAAAGTTAGCAGAAGGAAAGAAATCATAAAGATCAGATCAGAAATAAATGAAAAAGAAATAAAGGAAACAATAGCAAAGATCAATAAACCTAAAGCTGGTTCTTTGAGAAGCTAAACAAAATTGATAAACCATTAGCGAGACTCATCAAGAAAAAAAGGGAGAAGACTCAAATCAATAGAATTAGAAATGAAAAAGAAGTAACAACTGACACTGCAGAAATACAAAGGATCCTGAGAGATTACTACAAGCAATTATATGTCAATAAAATGGACAACCTGGAAGAAATGGACAAATTCTTAGAGAAGTAGAACCTTCCAAGAGTGAACCAGGAAGAAATGGAAAATACAGACAGACCAATCACAAGCACCGAAATTGAAACAGTGATTAAAAATGTTCCAACCAACAAAAGCCCAGGACCACATGGCTTCACAGGCGAATTCTATCAAACATTCACAGAAGATCTAACACCTATCCTTCTCAAACTCTTCCAAAATATAGCAGAGGAAGGAACACCCCCAAACTCATTCTACGAGGCCACCATCACCCTGATACCAAAACCAGACAAAGATGTCACAAAAAAGGAAAACTACAGGCCAATATCACTGACGAACACAGATGCAAAAATCCTCAACAAAATACTAGCAAACAGAATCCAATAGCACATTAAAAGGATCATACACCATGATCAAGTGGGGTTTATCCCAGGAATGCAAGAATTCTTCATTATACATAAATCAATCAATGTGATACACCATATTAACAAATTGAAGAATAAAACCATATGATCACCTCAATAAATGCAGAAAAAGCTTTTGACAAAATTCAACATCCACTTATGACAAAAAGTCTCCAGAAAGTAGGTATAGAGGGAACGTACCTCAACATAATACAGGCCATAAATGACAAACCCACAACCAACATCGTTTTCAATGGTGAAAAACTGAAACTATTTCCACTATGATCAGGAACACGACAAGGTTTCCCACTCTCACCACTATTATTCAGCATAGTTTTGGAATTTTTAGCCACAGCAGTCAGAGAAGAAAAAGAAATAAATGGAATCCAAATTGGAAAAGAAGAAGTAAAATTGTCACTGTTTGCAGATGACATTATACTATACATAGAGAATCCTAAAGATGCTACCAGAAAACTACTAGAGCTAATCAATGAATTTGGTGAAGTAGCAGGATACAAAATTAATGCACAGAAATCTCTTGCATTCCTATACACGAATAATGAAAAATCTGAAAGAGAAATTAAGGAAACACTCCCATTTACCACTGCAACAAAAAGAATAAAATACCTAGGAATAAACCTACCTAAGGAGAGATAAAAGACATGTATGCAGAAAACTATAAGACACTGATGAAAGAAATTAAAGATGATACAAACAGGTGGAGAGATATACCATGTTCTTGGATTGGAAGAATCAACATTGTGAAAATGACTATACTACCCAAAGCAATCTACAGATTCAATGCAATCCCCATCAAGCTACCAATGGCATTTTTCACAGAACTAGAACAAAAAATTTCACAATTTGTATGGAAACACAGAAGACCCCAAATAGCCAAAGCAATCTTGAGAAAGAAAAATGGAGCTGGAAGAATCAGGCTCCCTAACTTCAGACTATACTACAAAACTACAGTAATCAAGACAGTATGGTACTGACACAAAAACAGAAATATAGATCAATGGAACAGGTTAGAAAGCCCAGAGATAAACCCACACACATATGGTCACCTTATGTTTCAAAAAGGAGGCAAGAATATACAGTGGAGAAAAGACAGCCTCTTCAATAAGTGGTGCTGGGAAAACTGGACAGCTACATGTAAAAGAATGAAATTAGAACACTCCCTAACATCATACACAAAAATAAACTCAAAATGGATTAAAGATCTAAATGTAAGGCCAGACACTATAAAACTCTTAGAGGAAAACAGAGGCAGAACACTCTATGACATAAATCACAGCAAGATCCTAAAGACCCACCTCCTAGAGAAGTGGAAATAAAAACAAAAATAAACAAATGGGACTTAATGAAACGTAAAAGCTTTTGCACAGCAAAGGAAACCATAAACAAGATGAAAAGACAACCCTTAGAATGGGAGAAAATATTTGCAAATGAAGCAACGGACAAAGGATTAATCTCCAAAATATATAAGCAGCTCATGCAGCTCAATACCAAAAAAAACAACCAACCCAATCCAAAAATGGGTGGAAGACCTAAATGGACATTTGTACAAAGAAGATATACAGATTGCCAACCAACACATGAAAGGATGCTCAACATCACTAATCATAAGAGAAATGCAAATCAAAACCACAATGAGGTATCACATCACACTGGTCAAAATGGCCATCATCAAAAAATCTACAAACAAGGGCTTCCCTGGTGGCACAGTGGCTGAGAATCTGCCTGCCAATGCAGGGGACAAGTGTTCGAGCCCTGGTCTGGGAGGATCCCACATCCCGCGGAGCAACTGGGCCCATGAGCCACGACTACTGAGCCTGCGCAGCTGGAGCCTGTGCCCCGTAACAAGAGAGGCCGCGACAGTGAAAGGCCCGCACACCGCGATGAAGAGTGGCCCCCACTTGCCGCAACTAGAGAAAGCACTTGCACAGAAACGAAGACCCAACACAGCCAAAAATAAATTAAAAAAAAAAAAATCTACAAACAATAAAACCTGGAGAGGGTGTGGAGAAAAGGGAACCCTCCTGCACTGTTGGTGGGAATGTAAATTGATGCAGCCACTATGGAGAACTGTATGGAGGTTCCTTAAAAAACTAAAAATAGAACTACCATATGGCCCAGCAATCCCACTACTGGTCATATACCCCGAGAAAACCATAATTCAAAAAGAGTCATGTACCACAATGTTCATTGCAGCACTATTTACAATAGCCAGGACATGGAAGCAACCTAAGTGTCCATCGACAGATAAATGGATAAAGAAGATGGGGCACATATATACAATGGAATATTACTCAGCCATAAAAAAACAAGATTGAGTTATTTGTAGTGAGGTGGATGGACCTAGAGTCTGTCATACAGAGTGAAGTAAGCCAGAAAGAGACAAACAAATACCGTATGCTAACACATATATATGGAATCTAGAAAAAAAAAAATGGTTCTGATGAACCTAGGGTCAGGACAGGAATAAAGACACAGACATAGAGAATGGACTTAAGGACACGGGGAGGGGGAAGGGTAAGCTGGGATGAAGTGAGAGAGTGGCAATGACATATATACACTACCAAATGTAAAATAGATAGCTTGTGGGAAGCAGCCGTATAGCACAGGGATATCATCTCGGTGCTTTGTGACCACCTAGAGGGGTGGGATAGGGAGGGTGGAAGGGAGATGCAAGAGGGAGGGGATATGGGGATATAAGTATACGTATAGCTTATTCACTTTGTTATACAGCAAAAGTTAGCACAACAATGTAAAGCAATTATACTCCAATAAAGATGTTAAAAAAAAAAGAATAGGCAAGACACACCTGAAAATAAATGATGGAAGACTTGTCCAACTACAAGACTATATAAAGTTATAACTAAGATAGTATTGTGTTGGCAAAGCACAGAAAAATTGACCAATAGGATAGACTACAAAATGTATAACCATATTCCCATTTGTATGGAAATTTGATATATGAGAGACAATGTTGCATATCACTAGGGAGAGTAGGAACAAGTCAACAAAAATAACTGGAAAAATCGGTAATCCACAAGGAAAAATGATGAACTTGGATTCTTCATCTCACACTCAAAAATCAGTTCCAAATAGATTAAAAACTTAAATGTCAAGCACAAACTTTAAAATGCTTAGAAGAAAAGATAGATGAATATATTTCTGATGTGAAGTCAGGAGTGATTTCTTAAGACAAATCATTAAGGAAGAGATTTATGAATTGGATTATGTTATTATTAAGACTTTCTGTTTATCAAGAAATACTGTAAAAGGGAGTGAATGAAAAGACAGAAACTAAGAGAAGATAATTGCAACATATATAACCTGTAGAGGATTAATAACAATAATATGTAAAGAACCTCACTAAATCAATGAGAAAAAGGCAGACATTCTTATTTTAAAATGGGAAAAATCCTGAATAGAGATTTGACAGAAAACACTGACCCTTTAGTTTCCCCACCTCCAAAAAAGAAAGGATGTTCAACTCATTAGAAATTAGGGAAATGTAAATTAAAACCACAAAAAGACATAATTTTTGCCTCTTCGATTGTCAAAAATTAAGTATGACAATTTAAAGCATTGGAGGGGACATAACTTTTCTTATTTATTAATGATGTGAATGTAAATTGGTACAACTACTTAGGCAAACAATTTGGCATCATCTTGTAAAGTTGAAAATTCATTTATCCTGTAACCCAGCAATTCCTTTTCTACAGTGTTTCTCAAACCTCAATGTGCATATACATACAATAGAGATCTTGGTAAATTGCAAATTTTCAAGAATGTGCCAAGATTCCATGTTTTTAGCAAGGTCCCAGGTGATGCCCGCACTGCCAGTCAGCTCACACTTTGAGTAGCAAGACAAACCCAACACAAACTTTGCATATGTGCAAAGAGAGATGTGTATAGAATATCCATAATGGTCCTTTAAAAAATAGCAAAAGAGTAGCAAAACCCAAATGTGCATCAATAAAAAAATTAATGTAGTATCAAATGGAATATTATACAGTGGTAAAAATAATCAACTATGGCTAAACACAATAACATGAATGAATCTTGGTAATAGAACATTGAGTGAAAAGCAAATCTGAGAAGACTGTAATATATTTTTTATAAAGTTCAATATTAAGTAAAATAAGACAATATATTATTTATGTATAAATATATATGAAACAATTATAATTATGAAAGCAAAACCAAAAAATGATAAACACAAAATTCAGGACAATGGTTTTCATGGTGGGAGTGGCCATTAGAAGGGTAGCATAGGCACGAAGGTAATAGGCTCACGGAAGTGACAGGTAACACTCTACTTCTTGGACTGGATGCTTTACCCATGGGTATCATTATGTTATTAAAAAATGAATTTCAAAAATACATCAAAATCAAGAGAAAATAATATCTAATAGTATGTATTTCAGTACTTCATAAGTATTTTATATCTTAGAATTTATCCTCTCAACATTCCTATGCATTTGATATATCATAAAATCACAATGAAGAAACTGAGGAAAAGAGAGGTAAGGTAACTTTCCAGGATAATAAATGATATCCAGAGATTTCTCAAGACAGCAAACTAGAGAGCATCCTTGCTTCTTCTCTTACTCTTGTACCTCACATCCAGTTTATCAGCAATTCCTAATGAATAGGCCACCAAAATGTACATCAAATTTATCCATTTCTCCCCATCTCCACTTCTACCATCCTAGTGCAAGCTTCAGTTGATCTGCCCTGAACAACTGCAATGTTTCTAACTAATCTTTCTGCTCCCTCTCTTACTTCCTGTTATGGGTTGAATTTAAGCCCCCCAAATATTCATATGTTGAAGTACTAACCCCCAGTACCTCAGAATAACCATATCTGGAGGTCTCTATAAAGACAGGGGCCAAAGCCTGTATTTTTAACCACTTCAAACACTGTTCCTGTCAGGTTTCCAGAGTTAAGTTGCTTTGCTTCAAGGGCCCATACATCACTGAAAGATTTGGGCTAGGTAATACCCAAAGAAACTTTCATTCTAAAGTGCCTCATAGACTAGTAGATTTCCTTGGCTCGAAATAACCTATTCAGAGATTGTCTGGTATTCTATTCTCCCTTAGGTGTTATGTAGATTCCCATTCTACATCAATTCAGTTTTAAATATTGCTGTTAAAAGATGAGGGAGAGGACTGGAGAGATCATTTGTTCTGCTAATTACACTTGGCCAGTTAACACTGGCCAAGGATTGACATTCCTTTGAGTATTTCTATTCCCCAGACAAATATATAGTCTAAAAATCGGGGCCATTTTTATGGGACCTGAGCATTTTGTTGATAGGAGCATGGCTTTTCTTCTCTTTAGTTAGAAAGACTAAAGCTTTCCAAGATTTTGCAATCACTTTTCCGATTTGTCAACTCACTGGCAAAAAAAAAAAAAAAAAAATTCCATCTGCCTTCTCATTTCTATTCCTTGGCATTTTCCCAGAAAAATTCTGGAAGGAAGGTTCCATTTCAATTTTTTTTAATGGCCTTTAGTCCTGAGTACAATCATCTTAATTCTAGGTTTATTATTAAAATTTTATTGTTCTAAGAAAACAATAACCTTTATTTGTCTAAGATGGAAATTACAAGTACTATGACTTCATGGCTATTAGGATGTATAAAGAGGTGTTCAAATGTCTTAGCCTTGAAAATGGCTTTGTCCAAATTCTTAACAAAGACTTGCTTATTAAAGGATTATTTTAAAATTAAAAGAATGCGAAATCTAATGCCATTTGCTAAACTTTTTAATCATGACTTAGATATCACAATTTAGATCATTTCAATAAGAGACATTGCCTGGTAAATAGACATCCAGATTTTATCAGGAAACACTGCCAACAATGCAAATAAATCACCACACTCTCAGAAGTTGATGTACCCACTTAAGTTATTTTCCAGATATGTATTTTGAAAAGCCCTTGGGGGAGAGTTTCTTGACTATTATAATCTTGAGAACTACTTCTAACTCCCAGTTCACCACCATTTTCATTGCTGTTTAGGCTATTGCTAAGGTTGGAGTTTCCTCGACTACTGCTAGCATAGTTTTAGCTATTCCAGGGTTGTACTTTCCTTCTATTTACCTCATTCCACTATTTTAGCAACAGCTGAAAAGGTAATACTGTAAAAAAAAAAAAAAAAAAAAAAGAAGGTAAGCCTAATGAATGCCAGAAAGTAACTCTAGAGCAATTTTAGCTTATCTTTTTGCAATAGGTATATTTTTAAATATTCTCAATTTCAAACAGGGCAACCATTCTAAGTTTGCCTTATCTCTAGCCTTTCTTTATCCTTCCTCAGACAAGAAACAAGTGGAATTAGATTTCACTTAGACCTTGAAAAAAGTAACTGGAGACACACTTCAGGGCTATTTGTAACCATGATAGATGTCACCACACTCAGTACTAGAGAAGCCTTTCATTTATGTACTTTTTTTTCTAAAGTGTTATCTAATTCTCACTTCAGAGATGAAGTATCAGGCAGCAGTCAGCCAGGTTCCAAATAATTCTTTTACTGTAGAAGTAAAATGCTTCCTTTGTTTCTCAAGTAAACCCATCTAGCACCTGCTGAGCTGAAGTATTAGATACACAAATTCCAGTAGCATGAGTCCAAGATCTCCCTCCTTGAGAAGATGAGAATATTTAGCTTATGATAAAAGAATTCTCTCTCACTTGTACCTTTTCCATGTCGAGTTTAGCGTGAGGACAAAACTGGAAGGTTTGATTATTCACTTGGAATATAAGCTGTTATGCTGTCTCCTCTCCCTCTTCCTCCTCCTCTTCTTCTTTCTTCTTTTTCTTCTCCTTCTTCTTCCTCTCCTTTCTCCTTCCTCCCCCTCCCCCTTCTCCATCCCTTCCCCCTCTTTCTCCTCTCTCCTCCCCCTCCCCCTCCTCCTTCTTCTTCTCCACCAAAGACAATATAATGTAAGTATGTAAGCTGTGGCAACAAACAAACAACACTGATAAACGATTCAGTTTGTACAAACAACCCAAATAGGCTATTTTTAAAAATCATTAACAGTTTTATTCAAAACCCTAATATAATTATCTCCTTTAAAAATCAAAAGAGTTCCATGAGGTAAATCTTGCCCTTATTTTACACAGCAGGAATTTGAGGCTCAGGGAATTTATATTAACTAGCCAAATTTCATACTGATGGTGAGATTTGCAGCTGAGGTTTAAACCCAGATCTGTCTCATCCTAAAGACTATGAACTATTCTGTAGGCATTCACACCCATTTTTGAAAAGAAGAAAATGAAGCAAAGTTTCCTGGCCAAGTAGGTGGTTTTATAGAGCAGAAAGAACACTCAGTGGGAATAGAGAGGCCTGGGTTATAGTCATGGTTATGCCACTCAGTATCTGGCTGAGTGATTACTTCTTTGATCTTTGTTATCTTCATACATAAATCAAGAAGGCTGGAATAAATGAGCCCACAGTCTTCTGAGCTGTAGGAGTCTATGAGTTTTAACTGATTCTAGGTCACAGAGCAAGACTTTGGGATCACCATGTGTCTTGACTATCTCAGTATTCTTCCTATTGGTCCCCTTGATGACACAGGTTACCCAGGCAATTGCAGGGAGCAGGGCTAGACATGTGCCATCCTACAAAGGAGGTGAAGCTGGGCTTTGGCTCGTCCTGGGTTGTTGCCTCTTTTGCTGTCTCTCCACAGCTTTTGGTTTCCAGACTGTCCACTCAATCTCCAGTAGCCTTATCCGACCTGGAGGCTGCTCAGAGACACTAAGAAGGACACCCCAGGCAGAAAATAACCCATGGGCTCTTCTCGATTCTTATACTCTTAAGAAGAAACAGGTTACTCAGTTTTGTAGGTAGATACAAATTTGTTCCTCTCTTTCATTAATTCAAAGGCCTACTCCATACTACTTACCCTTTTCCATGACCTCACCTCTGCAGAACTTTCCCACCCCTGTAATAAGCTTCCTCTGCCTTCTATGGTCATTCTGCTTTTACTACAAGCTGAGATGAGTCAGTAATGTTCTTTCCCTTAAGAATATAAAAACTCCAAAGGAGACACAGAAAAGAATGTGGTCATCGCAAGGTAGCTAAAGATGAAATCCATCAACTCCTGGGGCAGGAGCCTGTGGGTAGCTCTTTGTCAGTTTCCTTCTAAAACTATAAAGTATTTATTTGTTTGCTTTGTTTTTTGTTTCTTTGTTTGTTACATATTTGCTTATTTGTTTTCTCTTCCTTACTTATGCAAGTAACCCTGGTATCTTTCTAATGAATCTGCCTCTATGTTTAAACTAGCCAGAGTTGCTTTTGGTAGTAACTCAAAGAACCTAAATTGATTCAGAATGGTTTGCTTCCTTCAGATCCTTATAAAACGTCACCTTGCTCAAATTCCCTTAACTAATTTTTGAAATCTCTTCACACATCCTATCCCATTCCTCCACACTTGTCACCACCTAATATGTATATTTTATTTATTTACATTCTCTTATTAATTGTTTTACCCCTAATAGAATATAAGTTCCATGGAGGCAGATATTTTAGTCTTTTACTTCCAATGCTCTCTCTCCAGGGCCTACTGGAGCATGAGCTCCTGGCACATATAAGTCACTTAGTAAATATTTGTTGAATGCATAGACATTTATGGGACTCAAGTGTTGGGGTATCGTTTATCTCTCTCACTCAGGGCATTGAGTCTCCTAATAATAAACTCTTCTCCCTTCTCTTCTCTTCCCTTCTCTCCTTTCTCTCTCTCTTTCTTTCTCTGTCTTTTTTCCACAAGGCCAAATTGCTTGTTAGTTTGCCTGTTTGCTAGTTGACAGATTTGTAGGATGACACAGTATAAAATTTTCCCTACCAGACTTATACATACGGCTCACCATTCTCACCTATCTAATAATATAGAATAGAAAAATAAGATTTAGTTGTGGGCTTGGGGTCTCCAGTGTCGTTGGCCTCTGACGTCTGACCCTCATCTAGAAAAAGAGTGTTTTCCATTTGGGCCAACAGTGTTACGGAGTAACATTGGGAGTAAAAAATCACGTCGAAGAAATTTGCATCTGTATGGCCTTGACTTCTGTGCATTTATTCTCCAGATGCCTGGGGTGGAGAAGAAGAGTGGAATGCAGGACAGGATGGAGACATGATGAGTCCTTGGTCTTGGCCATCATTCAACATCTTTTTCTCCTTGGATACGGGAAATTGAAAAGTTAAAAGAAAAGACAAATGCTCAGAAAATACAATAAACAGAAGCAACTTGATGAAGACCAGATTCCTTATTCCACATGTAATCCATCAGGTTTTCTCACATTATTTTTAAAAAAGTGCTAGGACATTCCATTCAAAGAAATAAATAAGTTCATTTTTAGTATAAAATAAATATGCACAAATTCTAGAAGATGACGCAAAACTTTTTTCCTTTGTTTTGGGAGATCCTCTGTAATGCTTTTTTTCCTTTCCGACAGGAAACACAATAGGATCAGCAAATTGTGACATTTAAATCAATTTTACTGATTACAGGAGAAAAATGGAACACCTGCAAAATCTCTTTTAAAAACCTTCTTTTTCAGAGATTAACCGGCCTTGCTCTTTATGTTTTCGATAGAGAGTAAAGAAAAATTTGTGATCTAGTGTCTTGATTAGGTAAAAGAAATATGAGAAATACATTCAGGTGTTACCAAGGGCCCATAGTTTCTTACAAGTTCTTTCTTATCTAAAGCGCATTTCTTTTTATTAGTTTACTCCTTCTGAACTGAAATCTTTGATTTCTTTGCACCACCTCTCCGTTCTCTCCCCCAGCTCTCCCCCTAGTCTCTGAGGAACGAATCCTTGCAGAATCCTCCTAGAGGGGATAAAATATCACTTAAAGAAATCTGATAGAAATAAAAGTATATGAAATCATCTACTTAAGTTGTAAAACGTGATGCAGGTCTAGTTGTTCTCAGATATTGTGAAGATTACGCATTTTTAATAAAAATCAACATTATTGACAAGGATGAACTTTGAGCATAATCTCATGAAAAAACCTACCACGGCTAAGAAGTTTAAGTCCTTATCATCACGTACTCGAAATGTTAAAGGAGAAAGAGAAGTTCTCAGGTGCTCAATGCAAACTGTTTTCATTCTCTCTAGCTCCCTCCAACCCATATTTCATGCCCTAGAGAACATCCCTGGCTAAATACTGATTGACTGAATGTAGTATCTGGGGAGGTGTCATCAGCAATAATTCTAACACTCCTTTAAAGACCTAGCCTGACCACTCAATACTCCTAATACATCATACTTTCCCACCTCCATGTCCAAACACTTTAGGGGGGATTTAAATGCCACTTTTTCTCTAAAGTCATTATTGCCTCCCATCATGAAATCAAATCACAGTCTCTTTCCCTGAACTTCCTCCCTGTCTGTCCCTCTCCCCACACCTCTATTTCTTTCTTTCTTTCTTTCTTTTCTTCAGGTGAGCTCTATGACAGTCCCCACTGTCTCATGCCACGTACCCTTTTATACCTTGTGTTAAGCTTGTTTACACACCTCTTCTCCACCTGTCTGGAAGATGAGTTCTATGGAAGAGGTGTTTATCTCCATTTATTCAAATGATTACTAGGGTAACACTTTCACCAAAAAGTGTTCTTGGCTTGGGGGACAGACACAAGGTGGCTTCCCACCTGTAATTGATGTCTGCTAAATGCTCCAAAGCATCTCTTGTGCTGGACCAGTGGGAAAAGAGGAAAGTTTCCTTTCTCTACAGCCAGGGAATAAGCTCATGATAACAAAGAAGCCAGCAAAATGAATTAATGCTAAAGACTAATTAATATCTTTTGCAAAGATGTTTATAAGTTTCCCAAGAGATAGATTCAGTGCCTAGAAATAGGGATCTTGTCAGTGCTAGAGCTGACAGTTTGTCTACAGCACACTCTTCCCAGCCTGAGCGGCTTTTAAAATGGATTGTTATGATAGATTCCATCTGGTGAAAATGGAAAGAAAACCAGGCAGGTTTTTCATTACAGTCCCCACATTGGCATAATGGCCAACTGGCAGAGTGTGCTTTCAAGGTTTCTCTATTTTTCTCTCCCTTCTCATAAGCTATGGAAAGTTCTAAATTTTAAAGAACAACAAGACTATATTTCAGAAGTGCCAGAGTGAAATTCTATGCTGTTCTCTCTACCTCAAGCTTAAGTAACGCTTTAATAACCGATTATAATGTAGCTAAAGAAAATTCCCCAGCTTTGAATACTTCTGCTGTAGGACCTGGTCTTCCAGGAAGCACAAGGGAAAAGAAAATGGTTGAGATCAGTAATCACAATTTAATAAAAAATAGACAGCAAAAATTTTCAGAGTGTTTTGTTTGAACAATCTGAATCAGTATCACCATGAAATCATGATAAAAGTACAGATTCCTGGGCTCCATCTCAAATCTACTAAGTCAGAGACTCTGATACTAAAGCTTTGGAACGTCAAAATTGGACAAGCTCCCTGGATGATTCTAAATTTTAAGAATCCCTTAGGTAAGGGTATGGAAAGAATATTGAAAGTTTCTAGAAGGAATCTTCATTTAAAAATGTGCTTCTTTTTATCTATTTGGATAATTTATAGAAGACATGATTATTTTTTTTGAATTTTATTTATTTTTTATATAGCAGGTTATCTGTTCTATACATATCAGTGTATATATGTCAATCCCAATCTCCCAGTTCATCCCACCACCACCACACACCCACACCCCAACTCCCCGCTTTCCCCTCTTGGTGTCCATATGTTTGTTCTCTACATCCATGTCTCCACCCCTGGAAGGCATTATTTTTAATATCTGAATTTAGATCATTGTTCTTCTAAGAATTTAGAGAAGGGTAAGATGTGTATTTAAAATTACTTTGAGGTACTGTCCCTAATATTCATAGATTGAATAAGTTAAAAGCAATGCAATTAGGTGGCCATTAAAGGACTTAAAAAGCCAAAAAAAAAAAAAAAATCACATATTCTTGTATAAAGTTTATGGATTTGAGATAAAATCCTAGAAATGATTATAGGGAGTGAGTTGTCAATTTATGAAGCCAACAGCTTGGAGGCTTTTTGAGCAATTGAAAATGAATTTAACAGTGAAAATATTTATTGTCCTTTGGCTGAAAATGTTATTTGAAATGAATATGTTTGGCTTGGGAGAAATTTGTGAATGTATAGTGGATTATGGGGCCAGTTCTTTTTAGATTTATAATATTTCAAATACAATCTGCAATATTTTACCTGAGGGGAAAAATGCTTAGTGGCAAGTACTCCCAGCCAAGTCACTTTAGGTTCCAATAACTTTGCTTTGCTTTACAAGAATTCTTTTCTATAAAATGTGTATGCTTGTTCAATTTTCCCCTTGGATTTTTCTTTTTCTCTAACAATTCTCTTTAGCTAAATTCCAAGCAGATGTAAGAATAACTTTGATTATAATGGAAAATATACAAATGTGAGAATAATAACAATCGTGTCATTTTGGGTACAGATCTCTTTTTAAAAAAAGTATTAAAGTATGGTTGATTTATAATGTGTAAATTTTTACTTTTTTGAAAATTTATTTTATTGGATACATATCTCTTTATAAACAAAATGCTTAAGCTCACTACGAACTTTCAGGTAAATGTGGAGAAACTATTTTGTAGTTTGAGGAGGCAAGGAAAAGGATATTTTGAAAATCCAATGTCTATCGGTCCTCTTGCTGAGGTGTTAAGTCTGATTTATGTGTGCAGACCGTGCAAAGACAATTCCAAAGGGCTTCAGACAGTCATTTGACCCTGTGATAGCTCAGGTGGCCCAGCTGATCATGTTTCCCCAGGCAGAATTAGAAAGTGTAAGTTTTTATAAAATTTTAATTTGATATTGGTCTTTCCTTACTGGTTTGATAAGGTAAACCCATCTTTACTAACAGCAATCTCACACATACACTCTCTCTCACATGCACAGAGAGACTGAAATATTAAGGATTCTAGAAATAAGGTCTTCAGAATCAATAGACACAGTTAAAATGATATGGTAGGTAGCAGTCCCTAGAATCTTCATAGTAGAAAAGCCAAATATGAGGAAACACAGCTATTTGAATTGGATTTGCAGAAAAGTTCTGATTGTGTGACATTTCCGTTATAAAACGTAAGAACTGTCTCAGAAAGGATTTATTCCAGGCTCCTCTAATACCCTAGCACACATTTTGTACTTATTGCATATGATTATTTCATAATATCCTTAAACACAAATTATGGCATAGAGACTTTGAGTGGGTTTGTTATAACAAATTAGTCTTTGGGAGACTGAATAACTGGTAAATGGATGGGGAAGTAGTTTGACATCTCAGTTCTTATGAACTGTGGGGTAGACTATCTCTTCTATATTGTTTGCAACTTTTATAGCATTTAGCAAGGTAAATGATTGTAAATTTGATTTGATATGATCTAAATCTGAAATATTGTGACATTTCTTGGCTTAAAAACTTGATCCAGTAGCCACATAATCAAAAACTTTCCCCAATTTTAACTTTCTATTTATATCTTTCACATTGTTTTTCTTTACACACAAAAAACAGCTCATGTTATGGCCATCAGTTACTGCCATCAAATTCTAAATTAATTACAAGCAAAGTAAGTGACCAAAGACAATGACCATTTCAAAATCTTTATCCTCCTTGAACTTTCTGAAGCACTGAACACTGATAGGTAATTGGTAATAAAATTTAAATAAATGAAAATTCTTTTTGTTATTGACCTTGAATCACACAGCTTCTTTTTCCTGTTTTCTCTTTTGTTCATTCAAATGCTACTTTGTTTGTATTTTCACCAGGAAAAAAATGAAATTACACTGGATACAAAATTGTAAAAAATAGTATGGTCCTGAGAGGTACAAAATTAGTGATGAGATTTTTTAATGCAAAAATAGTTAATGAGTTAATAAATTTTCCTTCAGACTACTAGAAGGTATCTTTAAAAAAAATTGGACAAAGAACAAAAGGCATTTGTTTGGGGCTTTCACAGCACAACTGCAATCACTTTATTTCTGCTTCCCTAACTTAGCAGATAGAGAGTGAAGAAAGGTTGGCTGTATTACCACCAGTGCAGTTTATTTCTTCAGATTCGATAAATGAAATTCACAGTGGTTTCTGGAATTTCCATTACTGTACACTGGCACGAAGCATAGAATAACAAAGACATTTTATTTGGTTTTATTCAAGAAAAGTAGGTTTGTATTACACTTCTTCAGTACTTTAGCTACGGTAGTCAAACAATAGCACCAAACATTTTTTTCTTTAGAGTTTCTTAATTTTTTTTTATGCCTCAATTAGGAATGTCATCCTTTTAGTAAAAAAAGAAGGCATCTTATCCAAAATTATGAATATGAAATATGGCTGTGGTTTCTAGCCAGGAACATGAATAATTATTCCAACAAGAACACGAAAAGAACATTGTTATACAACATCCTAGCTGTTTTGAAAAGATCTGCTAAAGAAAAAGTCAGGCTTTCAGTTACAGGTCGTGGACAAGATGTACACATTGTAAGGTTGAATCATAAAAAGAACTCGCTGGTTTAAAAAAGTAAGAAACAGTGAGATATAAGCAATAACATTTATATAAATTAAAAATATGTTAATATAAAGGTACATATTTTAAAGGAACAAATACAAACCAAAAGGTGTATATTAGATTAAAAGTATTGTTCATAAGGACGGGCACAAGAAAAGCAAATGGTAAAAACTGCAAAATATTAACAAAACACAAGAGAGGCCTATATGGACAATTAAAGCCACACTTGAAGTCTGGCTAAATAAACAAACAGAATGCCAGTTTCCTGATTCATTAAGATGTGTTTGAGGCACATTTCTTTCTTTAAAAAAAGACACTTCTTTTTCTTTTTTTACACTTATTTATTTGGCTGCGCCAGGTCTTAGTTGCCACCTGCAGGATCTTTAGTTGCGGCATGCAAGCTCTTAGTTGCGGCATGCGAACTCTTAGTTGCAGCATGCACGCCGGATCTAGCTCCCCGACCAGGGATCGAACCTGGGCCCCCTGCATTGGGAGCGTGGAGTCTTACCCACTGGACCACCAGGGAAGTGCCCCGAGAGACATTTCTTGAACCAGCTTTTCACTACAATTCCAGTTAGACCTTTCCCTTTAGCGTTCTGACGCTCTTATTCCTTAAAATAGCAGTGACGTTAACAGCTAAACTTTGATGATTGCCAATGTTCTGTTTTATATATTGATTTATACCTAATTTTCAAAACAGCCAAGGAGGTAATGCCATCATTGCCTCTATTTTACTAATGGAAAGGGCTGAGTGAGTGACCCAAAGTCACAGCTAGCTAGGTTCCTGACTCTGGAGACTTTCTTAACCATTATAATCCAGTTCTCACTGAATTCTTGTGTATAGTTGAAGTCAGTGTTTAGCGTTTAATTACATACTATCTTTAGCTATCCTTTAAAAAAATAATTTACCTTCCAGTGAGGAAACTACTACAGCAATGTTTTTATTTAAACCTATTTTTCTCTAACATATTTTAAAATTTGAGGAAAATACAAAAAGTCCATATTCATAGGTGATTTTTGCCCTAAAAGTTTTACTAAATGCCTAAAGTATTTAGTAAAAAGAAAGGAAAAAAAGGAAAAACCTATCCATAGGGAAGAAATTAATTGGAATATTCAATCCCAGAGAGTAGTTACAATCAGTAGAACTGAAAATTCCTATTGAGATAAATGATAAATATGCTAATTATTAATAATATTAAATATTTTATAACCAAGTCTCACAATGGAGGGAAGAGTTAAGAATTAAATGCTTAAAATTCAAGGGGACAGGTAGCTTAAAATTATTTTGTTAGGGAGTTAAAATTGGACTAAAAGTGCTAAAAGTGGACTAAATTTGGAACTATTGACCAAATTTAATTTATCTTCCTCATCATAAAAGCATCCGTTGAGCCCCTATGATATACCAGCACAATGCTGTTAGTCAATAGGGGGAAAAAGGCAGAAAAAGAATTGCCTGCCCTTCTCCCTGTCACCTCTCCACTCCTTCTTCCTGCTGCCTCCAACCTGTGGCTCCAGGAAAATCAAGTGTATCTGAGCTCAACTGTCCAGGGCCATGGGGAAAGCATATGAAAGTAATCCTTCTCGGAATTACAGCTGGAGGCTGCTTGACATATGCCGGCCTCACAGCATACGGGAGACGCTGGGTTAAGCTGTAACAACAGCGCTGCACGCCACCAGGCAGTAAATGCATTTCAGTTCCGCTTTAATTTCTAATGAACGGCCATGACTACGCCACACCCATCAGCAGGAGGAGACTATTCTGCCGCATTGACAGCCTTGCTTAATGGCTGCCTTCCTGCTTATCACACCTCAGCCTGATTAAATTGTTATATAAAGAGAAATGTTTTTGCAATAAATATCTGTCGGGAATTTCAATCGGGTTCCAAGGCCCAAAAAACAAACAAACAAAAAAGAATTGCCTGTCATCAAGAAACTTGTAGCCTAGAAGACAGAGAAACAATCACAAATTGTTAGCTGGAATTGAGTCTACGTTGGGTAAGTAGGTTCTAACAGGAGCATGTACTTATTTCTAAAGGAGAGTAGTATTGAATGCCCTCGATGAGGAAGTGATGCTGTGTTTGAGTGTTGTGTTCTACAGACGGATGGGTGGTAAGGGGATTTTTGTTGAGCAAGCATCATGAGCAAGGCTTGGAGTGAAGGTGTAACAGTAAATTCAGAAAACTGCAAAAATCTGGGTAAGGCTACAGCAGAGGGCTTGTGGATGCAGGGTGGGGGAACCCATCAAGACAGAGTCCTGGAGTAAGCAAGGGACAATCATGAAGGCTTCTGTGCTGAAAAGTGTCCAGTTCATGCTTTTAATCAGGCAATTACATATTCCTGAGTAAAGGTCTGTCACTTTTTCATCTGTCCCAGCTCCAGACCTTTTTCTTATATGTAGAAAACTGCCCTTGACTGTAATCTTAGTGGGGCTCAGTAGCCCCTCAGTATCTCTTTTCTTCCCAGCCTCATAAAGCCAGGATGGAGCTTATGTCAGGCTTAGCCAAGGAGAGGCGTGTTCTTGGCTTAGAATTCATCTGCGGTGGCCCCCAGTGAAGGCTGTTGGTAAGACCCTCTGGTTCCAGTGATAATCAGCAGTAATGGCAGTGCTTCCTGGCCAGATGATTTCTATCTAGTTTTTAAAAGCTTCCTTATCTTCTGCCTGTTTTCCAAGTTCACTCTTCCAGCCTCTTCTCATTTATGTGAGTCCACCTGTCACTTTCAAAGAAACCCTCTTTTTGTTGAAACACCCGGAATTATTCTCTGGTATTTATAGCCAAGGAGTCTAGTAGAAAAAGATATCAATACTAGAAATCCATTATTGACATCAGATTGTTGGGAAATATGGGGGAATTCACATTGGTTATCTGCATAGCTTAGGTAAAAGGCAGTCAGAACCCTGAAATTATTCAGAGGTAAGAGTCTGGATGACAGTGACCCACAAAATGGGACATGGCCCCTGTATAGTTACCAGAAATGACACATTTCCTGAGGGTAAGGCTTTGAAAAACCATACAGTAAGTCCCCTACGTACAAACGAGTTCCCTTCCAAGAGCACATTAGTAAGTCCAATTTGTTCATAAGTCCAACAAAGTTAGCCACTGATCTGGAAACAGAGGGCCACCCAAGAATTGGCATAGGGATTAGACAATAAGATACAGATGAGAAGGAGTGGTCACGATTCCCAGCCCCACCGAACCTCCTTTGTTTGCTGAAAGAGCCCCACACTCCTTGATTTGTAAAGAAATTCCTTCCTTTTTGGAGATACAACTAGTTCCTCAACTCAAGGCATTAACTTTAGGAGGGAATTTATTCTTTTCATGGCCCATTCCCCTTAACCTTCAATGATTCCCACCTATAATAAGAAGGAGCAACAGGGTATCAATGAGAAAGTAAAATCTAGAGATGGAAATACTGTTATAAATGAACTACAGGAATTGCCTAACTTATATTGGCTAAATATTAGAAAAGATGGATGGAGTCTGAGGGTACTCAACCAAGGAGAGAGAATGATAACATTAGATCAAGCTGAATTAGTTATATGAATGTACTTTCAGAGACTGTGGATCCATTGACATAGTTTAAGGAGCTGGGAGTCTGTTAGTTTGCTGAAATACCGCAAAATGGAACTCAATGGAAGCATACATTAAATGAAGTTGATTCCTCGGCATAGTATAGAAGCACAAAATAAAAATTTTCACAAAATGGAATTCTTATACTATATGATAAAATGGGTTTTTATCATGTATAAGCCACCCAACCATCTTCACCAATTGAGACATATATTGGAGATGGGAATTCCAGTATCTTTAAAAAGACTTTAGTGATGTCCATGAATTGTTGGTGGAAGGCATAGTAATGAAAATTGATTCCCTGATTTCAGTGAGGAAGGGCAAATCTGGAGTGGAAGAGATAATGTAGTGTCATTTAACTACCAATGAGTAAAACAGATATATTTTCCATTAATAGATATTAGTATCAGTACAAAGTCAGAATAGTCTGATCCAAAAAGAACTTAACAGCCAGTTGAGAATTAGATTTCTGGGAATGAAAGAGGTGTGAAGTCCTCTGTAGAGCTATTTGATTTGTGAAATTAATAACCCTCCAGAACTGCTCATCAGAGCCTTGGGTGTGTCATTATGACATAAGATATGGAATTTCTGCCCTTCACTGAATTTTTAAAACTTAGGTAAATCATGGACCTCGAGCCACCAGAATGAAAGAGAGGACATCTTGTCTTAAATAAGTACTTTGCAATGATATCTCAAGTGTGTGCTACTATTTTTTTTTTTTTTTTTTTTACCTAGTCTTTGCCTAAAAGAACAAGAGTTCGTTACCAAATTAACTGTGCCCTGTGAAAGAAAACATGGTTTTGAAACACAACTAATTCCCGGGGACACAGGACACTTCTGCAGTCCACTAGTGAGGGTATTTTGATGTTAAAATGACCAGTGGAGACGCTACCTTTATCCTTCCCATATTTATTACCCAAGTTCTTGTACAGCTGGAATACATGACTTCAAAATATGATGGATTCTTACATCAGCTCTGTAACCCATGAAAAAGGAACATTTTGATTGGAAATACGAAGTTGAAAATTGCAGAGCTTTCTACTCCTACAAAAATATTAAATTAATAGCAATAATGCTTCAATAAAAATCAGAAATATTAGTGCCATCTTTAGTGACTTAAAAGTGCAGTGCTAATGATCCTCAGCGGATTCTCATTTGTGTTTAGTAGTGGAAGGATAGTTTGAGAAGATAAAAATGGATTTTCCAAAGTTTAATTAGATGGCAACTTCTGTTGCAACTGCTGTTCCATATGGGGTCCAAATCATTATAGCTCTTAGTACTTTGTATAAAGCACCTGATCTGAATAATGTCTTTCTCCTCTATTCCAATAAACAAAATTACTAGAAGCAGTCTGTTTTATTTCACCAGGCAGGAACACTAATATAATTTTGCCATACTGTTTCTGGATTGTGTTAACTCCTTGGCTTTGCACCACATTATAGTCTGCAGAAATACCATCTCACAGAACATCATGTGATACAACCTAGAGGGTAAACTTTATTAGCTAGATACATTAATTAGACACTTGAATGCCAGCACGTTGGAGCCAAATACAATGGAAGACTATAGGGCTGTCAAGTTACTGATTTATTTTAAAGGTTAAGAGGTCTAAGGAAAGTTGGGCTAGCTCTCTAAAGTGAAGACAGTTTGCTGAACCATGTCTCTATGACCACTAGGAACATGAATAGTCTCTTTGAATTTTGGAGGCCACATATTACTGCATGTGAGTCTGGTGCTGAGAAGCTGTAAGATTTGAGTTTGTCCCATGGACAGAGAAGGCTCTCCAGACAGCTGAGGTCACAGTGATCCTGCTACTTATCACTCATCAGATTAAATGATGTTTAAAGGGTTCAGAGTAGGTCAGGTTGCTCTATGTAGTGTGTGGTAAGCCTTAGTAAGAGAATTAAAACCCTAGCTTTCCAAAGCAAGGGTATGCTTATATTTAGCAAATAACTACTATCCTTTTAAGAAACTGGACCCAAGGGGAAGCTAAACAACAATTTGACGTTAACTATTCATAAACCTAGTATTACCTGATCTATCTGGCCTAATCTCAATTGCTCGGCAGTGCTGATTCATCAAGTACACGGGGGCTCGTGGGGGCTTTCTCTATGACCAGCTGACTAAGAAGAGTATGAATACAATTATAATTATATAAATTATAATCAAAATTATACGATATATCGGAACAAACTGAGAGTGAAATGCTGCAACAGTATAGGATGGATTGGGATGCCCTGGAAGGCAGTTTGATAAGAAGCCAAGGAGAACAAGAATACTTATTTGACTCAATGGATCTCTTCAACATACTGGAGACATTATGAGTCTAATTCTCACTATTCTGATGAAATGCCTTCTTGTAAGAGACCTCTTCTGAAGTGCTTTGGAGGTGAGCTTTAAACTAATTGGCTTTCAAGTTGCTCACTTCCTGTTATCTTAGTATCCTCTGAAAGCCAGTAGTGCTAAGGTGGAACATTGTAGAAATGGAGAGAGCTTGAGAAGCTGGAGGAGAACAATCCTAGAGAATATTGGTTCTGGGTAGTTGGTAACACAGCTCACCCAAGAATCACAGAGATATTTTTATTTTTATTTTTTGATTAGGTATTGAAAGTCTTCTTGTAGAGTCTTGGAGGAACCGGCACCAGAGAGAGTCATAAATATCAAAGTTGAATCAAAACATAAATAGCTTATAAGTGACAGGGTGTGCTACTAGTTTCAGATACATTTTGGACAGCATAGCCTCAGGACGCTTCATATACAAAGGCTAAACTATGCATGGAAGGTTATTTGCTACTTAGTCACAACCAAAAAAATTCATGTTAGCAGTTTTAATTAAAAAATCGAAGTTATAAAAAGTACACTAAGAAGAATAAGTGTTGACTTTTTCCATTTATTCCCAATATGTGTGTGTATGTGTGTAATATATATAAAAAAGAGAGACAGAATACCTGATCCTTAGCTGACAAGTGCTATTGATTCTCATAGATCTTCTAATAAGATTACTAGCGCTTCTTCTTAAGTATCAAAATTCAGCAAAGCACCATCAGCTATGTGAGGAATGTTTCCAATGTGAAATACCTCTATAGGTCAAATCAAGCCAAGAAAAAGAAAAGATATCAAGGGAAATAAAATTCTTGCAGGGAGCAGAAAAAAACTCACAATACTATCGAAACCTTGTAGTTTTTAGTCTTGTTTTGAAGAGATTAAAAGAGAAGGTAGTAATTACATAAAAGAAAAGAATGCTTTAGGAAGGGAACAACCAGAGAATGTTTCCAAAGTAAATACATGAAGTATGATATAGAAATTTTAAAGAAGACAAAATTAAGGAAATCTGTTGGAAAGCATAAAAATCTTTTGATAATGGAAATAGAAAAGAAGAGATCAAAGATTTAGTGTAACAAGGAGGTGCACCATCTAAGACTTTCAAAAAGAGAAAATAGAAAAAAATGGATGGACCATATGGACGTGAATTTCCAGATTAAAAGGACTCCCTGGGTACTCAGTGAGTGAGTGAAATACACCCTCTCAAGTCATATTGTTGTAATAGTTCAGAAACTGAAGATGAAAGGAAAATCTCAAAAGTTTAATGAGAGCAAAAAAGGTCACATTCTAAAAACTGAAAATTATAATTTTATTAACCTTTTCTATTTCAACTCAAGAAGCAACAAGACAATCACTTTCTTGAGTATCTTCAAAATTTGGAAGGACCATTATTTCAAATTAGAATTGTATCTAGTCGAAATATCAGTTAAGCGTATGGGCTGAGTAAACACATTTTTATAAACGTGACTTCACACACACACAAAAAAAGAGAAGTAACTCATGTGCACAGGAAGTGATCAGAAGCTGTGTTCCCCCAATGCTGTGGAGTTAACCAAGAAAGAACAGAACACAAGATTCAGAAAGTAACAAGGGATCTAACCCAGGAGATGGGTGAAGGAAGTCTAGGACCACAACAATCTCACCGGACCAGAGACCAAGGATTCTATTATTCATAAATGTACTTTAAAAGACAGTACTTTGTCAGAGACAGCTGATTTTTGTTGTTTGGTTTTTTTTCTTTGACATATCGTTGATTTACTATGTTGTGTTAGTTTCAGAGGTACAGCGAAGTGATTCAGTTATACATACATATATCTATTCTTTTCCATTATAGGTTATTATAAGATATTGAATTTGCATTAGTTTTGACACCTTAGGTAAGCTTAGTTAACATTTGAAGAAATCTTATAATGGAGACTCACTTCATGAATTTTTTAAATATTTGGTGCAAAATAAAGGCCTGTTATGTAACATACAGTTGAACTTATTTTCATCAAACTTAACACCTCTTTGTAGGTTGTAGGGGAAGATTCCTATAGCCCTCATTAATTATGAGTCAACTGAAGTGTACCATAAAGAACTTAAAAATTGTCATTTACCAAATTTGCTTAGGTTGGTTTACAACAGCAAGCAAACTAGATTGAAGTAGGAGGATATGGAATTCCAGAAGAAATATCTCCCAGGAGAAAAAAGTGAACTTAATATTTCTGTTTGTTTGTTTTTTTTATGAACACTTTTACCATGTTCTAGGTGCTTTAAAAATACTAACCCATTTAATTTTCATAACAATCCTATGAGGGGGTATTATTACTATGATTATTTATATTATTATTATCCTTAATTTACAGATGAGAAGACTAAGGCAAGGATAAATAATTGTTCAATTTTTCACAGCTAGTAAATAAGAGAGATTTATTCAAGCCCAAGCAGATCTGACTTTTAACCAGCACACTATGTTACCCTACCCCCTGGGTGCAAAATATTTCCAAAATGGTTTTATAATTCTGTTTGAGGAATTATTCTGTTTTGGAAAATATTAGTGACATAGATATATATGTATAGAGAACTTCACATATATATGTATGTGTGTATATATATATATATGGCAAATAAGTGCAATACAATGAAGGAATTAAAATAATTTTGCACTGTTTTCTTCAGCAGTAAACAATATTTATATTATGTAATAACATGCAGTAAATATTTAATCAAAGTTTGTGGTATACATACATTAGGAGTTATTGAAAGGAATAATGGTTGCAGGTGGGGTAAGAGTGGGAATGAACAAATGTGCTAAATCTTTATCTAATGGGGGAGGTGGAAGGGAGGTCCAAGAGGGAGGAGATATATGTATACATATAACTGATGCACTTCATTGTACAGCGGAAACTAGCACAACATTGTAAAGCAATTATACTCCAATAAGAAAATAAAAATAAAAAAATAAAAGAAAATAGTTGATGTTTAAAATTGATAAGTTAAACAAAAAGTACAAGCAAGGACATTGAAGTAAATATTAAAAGAAATCCATAACAGAGTTGAAAACAATGGCCTCTTGGGAGTGGGACTTACACC
This sequence comes from Eschrichtius robustus, assembly GCF_028021215.1. NCBI lineage: Eukaryota > Metazoa > Chordata > Mammalia > Artiodactyla > Eschrichtiidae > Eschrichtius > Eschrichtius robustus. The sequence goes on along the minus strand of NC_090836.1, from coordinate 77,257,159 downwards.
GAAGTGTGGGGTGGGGGATAGCTTGGTTCATTATCAGTTTTGTAGTAATTTTGACCTTTTAGATGTGGCATTGCTATATTTTAAATGTATTATTTTGAAAAAATTTAAATGCACATGTATATGCATGTGTGTCAGCTATATATTTTAGTGGATTCCTTTTATATTTTTAAATATTTTGACAGAATTTAGTTAAACAGGCTAAAATTGATCTATGAAGAGAAAATTATTTCTCTTAGTAAACGTATAGTCAGTTGGACATAAACATATGTCCTGGGAGCACCTAACAGCCCAACTATTGCTAACATAGAATCATCAGATACATATGCCAACAAATTTGAAATCCTACTAGAGTTTCGTGTCTTTTATACCTTTATGCATCGCCTTCTTTTTTTAAATGTCAACGATCTTTAGGAATGCAACAAGACAAATTCCCCAGTCTAAGACAGTTTAGCAAAGCATCCTCCCTTTTACTAAGAAGTAGAAGCAAGATAAGCAAATAGGAAACATCAAAACGTGCTAACAGAAGGAAAAGAGGTTAAGCCAACAAGACTTTAACTCCATCTCAAGTTTCTAGGACTTCTCTCAGGGAGGCCAAGATACCAACTATCACATTCTCTGCTGAAAGAAATTTCTGGGCCTTCTGACATGTTCACCTTCATTATCTTCTTTGATTTTCAAACAACCCTTCATAGTAGTCAGAACAGGTGAATTATGGGTAGACTTAGGCTTATGATGGTTAAATAACCTGTGCCCGCACAAACAGCTAGTAAGATGCAACAGGAAAACTCTAACACATTTATTTTACCATATTTTGAAGGTTCTTCACTATATTCCTATTCACATAGTAGTTATGCTGATCAAAAAAATCATAATTATCAAAATGATACATGTGCCTTATGTGTTTATTTGTTCATTTGCTCATTTGGTAAATAGTTATTGGATACCTACCATGTCCAAAGCCCCAGGGACTTCTAAAATATTAGTCTGTCATTAGAAGGACAATTTCAAAGCCACATCGTTACACATTAGGCTTCATTTTTCCCTCTTAGCAGAGTCAGATAAGACTGGGCAGAGTCTTCCATTAATTCTTATAACAACTAGCATGACTCAGAGGTTCGCACCATTGTCTTAATTTAATTTATTGAACTTCCTCTTAAACAGTCCTAATGAAGAGTTAAATCCCCATCCTTCAGGAATCAGTAATCAAAGAAGGGTAGATTGAATTGTTATGGGAAAAATTAAGACATAGACAAACAGAGATTATACTAACAGTGGAAGACATCCTATATTTTAGTCTGGAAACAATGATACCAAACCTGGCAAACATTGTAGATGATCATTTTTATTTATATCATGTCTCCCAGGGTCCTTAAAATGTGATTGCTATCATATGCTCACAAAATGAGAAGGAAGAGTTGAGAATGATTTCCAGATTTCTGGTTTAGGAGACTGAATAAGATGATAGTGTCACTCAAAAGTATAAAGTGACAAGAGCAGTTAAAGGGAGATAGTGAATTTCATTTTAGATATATGGCTGTGAGACCTGCAGCAGGAGATGTCTAGAAAGCAAGTGGATACACACATTGGAGTGCAGGTTTTCTTCTGGAGGCTAGATTGAAGAAAGAGCATCAGGAGTCATCATAATAAAGGGAATGGTTAAAACCTTGGAATCGTTTAAAAATCTTTGAGATCTTAGAATCTCAAAGAGACTTAAATGCTAGAAAAGCTTTTTAAAAAACTGTTAGAGGAAACAGAGAGCTTCAGGACATAGATAGAGAGAAGTCACAAGGAAAGGGGAGGAAAAACTAGGAGAGAATGTAGTCCAAGAAACATTTTATTAAAGGGGTGGGTCTGCATTGCCAAAAGTCACAAGTCAAGTAGGTGAAACACTAAAAGACTTCAATAGATTAGTAAATATGAAGGTTATTGCTTTTTTGTTGTTGTTGTTGTTAGAGCAATGTGAGGGAAGCGGAGGGATTAGAAACCTTATTTTGATGGGTGAATCATGGGTGGAATGGTGAATAAGAAACAGAAATTGGAGGCAGCCAATGTACAACTAATTTTCCTACACTGGACACGTAGCAAAATTTGTGTAATAGAATTAAGAAATGACTAAAATAAGTTTGGCTAAAAAAGAAAATTAAGAAATAAGAGAGTAGCTAAAGGGGGTCATGCAGATTCAGAGATCATCTGTTGTTTTATACTGAGGGTTTAGAAAAAGAAGAAAGAGAAAAGGAAAAATGGAGTAGAGAGAGGAGATCATTGTTGTGACAAAAGCAAATTAACACTTGATTTGTTTCTTAAAATATGATAGGAGTGTACCTGTTGGGCTACTAAGAGATCATGTCTGAATTTGATCTTAAGCTATCAAGGCCCTGAAAATTAAAGGTATTTTTCAGTTGAGAGTGTAGGGCTAATGCTACAGAAAGGCTAACATTTCCTAATCATTTACAACAAATTAGGGCCAACCTTGCGAGGTAGTCCAGCAGTATGTTGTAGATGACAAAACTGTGTTTAGGAGAAAGGAAGTAGGTGGTTCAGAAAAAGTTTTTTGAGTCCAGTGCTCTCCCCTCTTCACTGTGTTCTATCTTTGATAATATTTATGTAGGCAGTGTTGAATGAGTCATATCAATACAACTCCCTTTTCCCAGAATAAGATAGATTTTGAAAAACAAAATGATTACAATCAATCAGCAGGGTAATATCTGAAAATGAGATTTTCAAAACTTTTTGTCTTTCCTTAAGAGGCATACCATTTTTTTTCCTCAAATACAAGAACTGGAAGACATATTACCCTAAACTTGTATGTTAAAGAAAAACAAAACAGGGCAGCAGAATGTCCTATAATGGCCTAAATGCAAAACATCTGTTATAATGCAGGAAAGAAAAATCTCATTTTAATAATTATTTGGAATAAAGCTCCCAATATGAAATAGAGAGACAAAAATTATTTCTATAAAAGTTATTTCTATACACCATATTTAGTGCCAACATCAGGTAGAGCTTTCCTGATTTCACTTTTAAATTTTTCAAATACATTTTTTATCTTTTTCCCCTTGACCAAAAACAATATATCTAAATAGAATCCCAGCATCTGTTTTATACAAAAAAATGAATAAAATATTTCCATATGAACAGAAAACATTGGTCTTTATGTCTTTGTATCCAATTTTTAAAAAAGATCATCTAGAGAAAAATGCTTTAAAATCTTTTTGTTGTAGTTGAAATCAAAACTGCTTTTAGTTTCTTGCTGTTAGATCAGGTCTCCAGATCAGTGCATTACAATATCTTTGGGACTGTGAACTCAGAGTGAAAGTTGCACTGAATTTTGTTATAGGTTCTTGAGATTAAAGTCAGAATTTCCTGTGCTGGGCTACCTAGGTACTGAGGTGCTGTGGTTGTTGGAGGGGTTAAAGCTGGAGCCATGGATGCATATATATTAGGGAGGATTCACAAAAACACGACAGTGGAGCCTGGGTCAGTCCATTACTATGAATGAGCAGTGACCAATAGAAAGGGACGAGGAAGATCCAAGAAAACTGAGGTAAGCGGTGTTCTGAAGCTCTGTCAAAGTGGAAACAATAGATCAAAGGTGTTCATGGTGACTGGTCAGAGGAGGTTTTATTTTTTCTCGTAGGAGGCTAGACAACGTAAAATAAAAACAAATTCTTCTAGTCAAAGTTTTTTTTTTTTTCTTAACTGATTTTAGCAAACTTCAGATCCAGACACAGGACTCAGCGATACATTCCTGGACAGCAAGGTAAACTATTTTACGCTTTTCAAAACTCTTAAAGTTAAGAATTCAAAGTTATGATTCATCAGAGGCAGGGTTACAGCTTCAACAACTAAAGCAAATCCCTTTTCTGACAAAAAAATAATGTTTTAATGTGTCTCTGTTGGAAGATGACCAGAGCAGTGTCTGCAATCGCAAGAAATTTGACAGCTTGCGGAAGCTGCCCTGCGCTTGTCATTTCCCTCGATTTAGTGGCAAAATCGAAAGATCAGCATTTCTAAATGATGCTGATTTTATCTCTTCCTAAGGAATCAGTGAAATTTATTTAGTCTTTATTACCAAGTGTTTGTTTGCACTAAATGTACATTGATAAGAACATTATTGTTATATAGATATATATTATTTTCCCGTTAGGATAGTTCTTTGTTCTCATAACCTTGTTGAAACTCAACGGGGAGGATTTATGTCTTTTAAATGTATCACATATCAGTGTTAACCTTTGCTCTGTTAGCATCCATACTGAAAATATGGAGGTCCACCTGTATCCTGAGTATGTTCTTTGTTTTGTTTTGTTTCTTATCAACCATAGTAACAGCGCTTACTTATGTAAGTGTGATATATATCTGTATCAACATCTATAGCTCTATCTATAGAGAGAGAGTTTCATAATCCAAATTTCTTGGCTAAACAACTTGATCCTCTACTTAAAATATTAGAAGTCTTTCCCTAAACCCCCCAAATAAAACTTACCTGAGAAGTTGAGCAACAGAGCAAGAGATTAATCACAAATTTTTCTTCAAATCCTAAAATTTTCCTTCACAAAAAATTGCTAAAATGTTCTTTGATCTCTCTATTTCTTTGGTTGAAGGGCCAAAGAGCCTGGGAAATCTCATCCAGATGTTCTGCTCATTTAGGAGTAAAAGTGAAAGCATATGCCAACTTCTTAGGAACAACATAGACTCTAAATCTGAGTTATTAAAAGGTCACTTTTTTTGTACTCGTGTGTTCAACTCTGGATTTCAGTTAACTTCCTTGCATTAAATAGCTTGAAATGGAAAAGCACTTAAGAGTTCCTAAAATTTGCTTTTTCTGTCTTGGTTTTCATTGTGATTGGGTTAAAACCAGAAAGTTACAAGTTGGTGAGTCAGTTTCAGTGTTTGCAAAAATGCTTTGCAGATAGTGCCCACTAAATAGATGGGTATTCGTTGATAAATATGTATAAAATGCTGACATGTCTTTACCTCCCCGCCCCCCCTTGAAGAAGCAATGTTTATCGATCATTTTGGTGCATGCAGTTATCTAAAGGTCAAGATCTTTAAACATCTAACAATTGCATCCCTTACTCTAGGTACTAAAATGGCAACCACAATCTGTTTCATCATCTGGGTGTTATTCATAACAGATACTGTATGGACTCGAAGTGTGAGACAGGTTTATGAGGCAAGTGATCCAGAAGACTGGATGGTGCATGACTTCCATTGTCCCAGGGAATGTTTCTGTCCCCCCAGTTTCCCTACCGCTTTGTACTGTGAAAACCGGGGTCTCAAAGAAATCCCTGCTGTACCATCAAGGATCTGGTATCTTTATCTTGAAAACAACCTGATAGAAACCATTCCTGAGAAGCCATTCGAGAATGCCACCCAGCTGAGATGGATAAATCTAAACAAGAACAAAATAACCAACTATGGAATTGAAAAAGGAGCCCTGAGCCAACTGAAGAAGCTGCTTTTCTTATTTCTGGAAGATAATGAGCTAGAGGAGGTACCTTCTCCATTGCCAAGAAGTTTAGAACAATTACAATTAGCTAGAAACAAGGTGTCCAGAATTCCTCAAGGGACCTTTAGCAATCTGGAGAACCTGACCCTTCTTGACCTGCAGCACAATAAACTATTAGACAATGCCTTTCAAAGAGACACCTTTAAAGGACTCAAGAACCTCATGCAGCTAAATATGGCTAAGAACTCCCTGAGGAATATGCCACCAAGATTACCAGCCAATACTATGCAGCTCTTTTTAGACAACAATTCCATTGAAGGAATACCAGAAAATTATTTTAATGTGATTCCTAAAGTGGCCTTCCTGAGACTCAACCACAACAAATTATCAGATGCTGGCCTCCCTTCTAGTGGTTTTAATGTGTCATCAATTCTAGATCTTCAACTGTCTCACAATCAACTCACAAAGGTCCCCAAAATCAGTGCTCATCTGCAGCACCTTCACCTCGATCATAACAAAATTAAAAGTAAGTAACCATCAGGGTGTGTCTTTGACTAAGATATTCATGGTTATTAAATTTATCCTATATCTTCTTTAAGAATATCAATAATGTTCGTTTTCTCTCCAGCTCTCGTGCCCTTGGATTTTTTGTAGTGTATTTTCAAGTTTTGTCTATTCACAGACAGTGTCAATGAACCAAGAAGTTCAAATGTTCAAACTGCAAATTGAAAAGTGGATTTTAGTAATCTACAGAGGGCTATTACCTGTTGGAGAAACTAAATGTCTCTATCTTCTTTTACTCTGAGCAGATTCTGATGATATTTCTGCCTCAGTGGGCAGACTCATTGAAGAAAGTGTACCAGCCACAAGCAACCTCATGAATAGTAATAGAAGGAATATGATTTAGGAGGTATCAGGAAGGGACCTCTGTCCTAAAACCTACAGGACAGCTGATGCCTACAATCACCCTAGTTAGAATTTCTGCTTTAGATCAGTGGGTTTCTCAAACTTTAGAGTACACAGATGGGTGGCCCCATCACAGAGTTTCTGATTGAGTAGGTCTGGTGGGACCTGAGACTTTTCATTTCTAGCAAGTTTCCTAGGGATGCTGAGATTGATGTTCTGGGGACCATACATGGGAAATGTTGTACTTTAAGGCTTTGCTCAATTGAAATTGAAACAAATGTCCCTGGAAGTTGGCAACTCCTTACGACTAATGGCAGTCAACAAGGTAGAATACACACTCCTTTCCTGAAAATAGCTTTTTTTTTTTTTTTAACATCCTTATTGGAGTATAATTGCTTTACAGTGTTGCGTTAGTTTCTGCCGTATAACAAAGTGAATCAGCTATATGCATACGTATATCCCCATATCCCCTCCCTCTTGCGTCTCCCTCCCACCCTCCTTATCCCACCCCTCTAGGTGGTCGCAAAGCACCGAGCTGATCTCCCTGTGCCATGCAGCTGCTTCCCACTAGCTATCTATTTTACATTTGGTAGTGTATATATGTCCATGCCACTCTCTCACTTCGTCCCAGCTTACCCTTCCCCTTCCCCGTGTGAGAGATGAGTGCAAAGTGTCTTGGAGGCAGAGGTGCCATGAAGGGAAGAAGTGGTTATAGAAAGAAGGGGCTGGAGACGTTAAAGGCAAACTTAGCGTCTTCACAATTACACCTGAGACCAGGCTGACTCAGGTGTAGAAGTAGACAATATCTTGGTCCAGCTACAGGGGGTGATACCAGCCTGGCAAGTATCCACGCATGCTCCACCCTAGCACAAGCCCTTTAGGAAGCTAATCTCGAAGAGGCTTCTGAACAACCTTATAAAATACATTCCTAAAATGAGAATCAATTGGATGGTTTGCAGGAAAATGACACAGATAATTGTCAGAAGGTTGTGCTGCCTGCTTATTACTCACTAAACTTTTCATTAAGCAAATAATTACATAAACATCCAACCTATAAGAATAGACTATTTTGCACTGGGTATTCTTCAGTTTTTCTATATATATATACATACATATATATATATATATATATATATATATATATATATATATATATATATATATATATATATATATTTTCTAACAGCAAACTTGAGCATAAAATCCATGAGCAGGCTGCTCCCACAGCAGTGATTTTTTTCCATGGTGATGAGACACATTGTTTAATCTTGTAGTTAAAGCAAAAGATGCAACAGGAAAAAAAAAATTTAATAGCTGAATCTGTGCACTGAACCAAATAGTACAGCAGCCAATATCAACCTAAATAAATGTAATTTTTTCCTGATGAAAGTTCTGTGCTTCTACAGGTGCATTCCTTACCTGACAACAAAAGTCCCATAGACATTTGATGTAGGAAGTTAATTTAAAGGGATTCCACATAGAGCCCTATTTGTGAATTGGGAATTCCCCTGAAGTGGGAACTTGAGAATGAGAGTGTTCAGGAGTGAGGCAGCAAAATTCAACACATGGTTGGGCACCTATGCTAGGTACTTACATAGTTTTACAAAGTTACACAAAGAAGAGGACTCTCTTCTTCCTCCACTTTTATTTTAGAGGGTTTTTTTTTCAAAGTTTTCTCATATATTTCTATTTTCCAATCATTCTCATACCTTAATGTGCATCAGAATCACCTGGAGGGCTTATAAGACACAGGCTGCTGGGCTCCAGCCTCTGGGTTTGCGACCTAATAGGTATGGGGTGGGGTCTAATCAGGCAGTTCTCAGGTAGTATTGATGCTGTTGGTCCAGGGACCACACTTTAAGAACCCCAAATTAATCATCAAAAGAACCTGGTGTGCTGTTATTAGGAATTTCTGAAGAAAGAAAAACTGAGGCTCAACTAAGTGAGGCTATTTTTCCAAGGACAAAGGATAAGTATAATAGCCAGGACCTGAACCTAAGGTTTCCCATATTAGGTGTTTTTTCCCCCACTCCAACACTATTATCATAGCACATTTTTCTTCGATGCCTAGAATATGAGACTTAAGACAAATTTCTATCAATAGAGGTAAAAATCGTTTTCACAGCAACAACGTCAACAAAGAGAAATTGATTTACTTGCTGCTTAATGTAGATATCAAGCATGGTCTTTTCTATATTCCAAGAAAAGAAATGGAAAAGAAGAATTGCCCTGGCAAGAGTTCTTGGCTCACCATTATATCACAATGCATTATAATAACTGCTAAAGTACTTAGTTCTTCTTACCTCATAATCTAGTCTAGTTGTTAATGAAGTGGTTGCCAAGAAACATACCTCTTATATGAAGAGTTCTCAGAATTTATAGGACAGTGAACTTTTCTTATCCAAAATAATGGAAATATTTATTTCTTCTGAACACCTTAGGGGACTTTAAATTTGACAAAAATGTTATCTATTTGAACAAGTTACTTCTTGGTACTCTCAGAAACATTGTAATTACTTTATGAAAATATAATAAAATTTAGAATGCTTGTTTTTACATTCTATTTATTCACACATGCATGGGTTATGGGTCATGAGGGTGATAAGGGTAGGAGATAATACATCAGAAAGGACATAATCTCTCCAGCAGGCAAGGGACCCTGTGTAGTAGGAAAGGGACGAGGCTGGGACTCTGCTCTGCCACTTACTTGCTGAAATACCTGGTGCACATTGCCTTACCCGTCTGAACCACTATTTCAGCAATGCCCAGGTGGGGAGAATAATAATGTTGCCCAATACAGGTTGTGTCATGATAAGGTTATAATATATGTAAGAAAAAATACCTTGATGAACACAAATCTGCTATACAGAGTCATTATTTTTAGCAAGTTGAATTCACAAAATGGCATAAGATCAGAGCAAAGCACCCGTGCTGTAAGCATAAAATCCTTCAGAACAAGTCAGTGTGCACCAACAGGACACAAAAGGAAGGTCATTGCCAAAGTTAGTTGGGTCTTATCTTCTAAGGGAAGATCTCTTCCTCAAAACAATTTCAAAATAGGATTTAAAAGGAGTACATGAATTCATGGTTGAGATCAGCTATTATGCACACTTGTCAGAATTTCGCTGGTTTAAGAGGCTTTCTCTCCTGAATGCTCCTAAACTTCAGTATAGACATTGATGCCAAGGGCTCTGATCCAAGGCAGGTGCACGATTTCTCACATCTTAACCATATGAAAAGGCTGACGGGATAGTTCCTGGTTTGAAATTTTGTAATTCAGTTCTTGGCAAATGTTTCCTTTCCAATTAAATACACTTAAGTATGGAGATTCAAGGTTGTTCTCTGCAAATATCACATATATAAAGTTATATTAATTGCACTTAAAAAAAAACTTATCATCATGTACTGCTAGTTTGAGTGTTTGCATTTTTTTAAGGTAACTTTCAAGCACCTTCTCTAATAATAGACTGGCTTTCTTCCTTTGCATCCATCTACTCCATTCCACCATGCACCTACCCATTCTTTCAGTACCAGCTCTGAACCACTGTTTCCACCTCTAATGCCCAAATACTACCTTTCTCATTCTACAGTAATCAAATCATGCCTTATCTGGCTTGCTAAAGGAAGAAGACAAGTGATATACACCTTTGTTTCCATCACAACTTTTAACAATATGTCCTTTCTAGTGCTCTGTATTAAGCATAGCAAAATATGGACTGAGATGACTCTGTGTACATTGCACATTTTTTCAGGTGTTACTTCTGTAAAACAGATACGCATAACTTCCAGCTTACACAAAAAAGGTTTGTCTCTCTGCCACTTTCATAGACCAGGCCACTAGACCCTCCGTAGGACTGTTATAATAGCTCTTGGTCTTCCCATCCTTAGTCTCTTGTATTTCAGTTCATTTATTCACGCTTTCTTTGTCTCCGTAGATGTGAATGTCTCTGTAATATGTCCTACCACTCCTATCACATTGCCTGCGGAACATGATTCCTTCAGTTATGGACCTCATCTTCGCTACCTCCGTCTGGATGGAAATGAAATCAAACCACCAGTCCCAATGGATTTAATGATCTGCTTCAGGCTCCTTCAGGCTGTCATTATTTAAACATGTCTTCAACAATCTAAAATTGATTTAATGAGTTCATATTTCTGACCTGAAATTTGGTTACCATTCATAGGTTTAAGATAAAAATCACTTGTTTAATGGCTTATGGCCACCATTTTTATTTGTATGGCTTACTTTTTTTCTATTCAGAGTTGCTTTTCTCCATGATATGTAGCACAGCCTGCTTTTCTTTAATTAATAAAATAGACACAGAGTTAAGATAGTTTATCAACTCAAAGATAGTTCCTTTTTGTCTCTCTCACAGCTTATTAATACCAAATAATACAAATACATTGTGATTCAATAGGAAGGATATATTTGTTTGCAAATGTTCAAAATTGCTTATGCAGATATTATATTCACAGTATAAACACAACATCTAACAAGAGGTAGGAATTTCTAGAGAAAATGAAAACATGAGATATTTCTTTATCATAATTATAAAGAAATAATTAAATTCAGATTGTTAAGTAACATTTGTAAGTATAAGTTTGGTATTTAGCTCAAGAATGGGTATGAAATGCATCGAATACTTTATAACAAGAAAATTCTAGTCATTTAATATCAAATAACAGAGCAATAGTCATTTTTAGTTCATTACTATTTCTTATACCTGCTGTTCTTAGATATAGTACAGTGTACTTTAGCAATTAAAGTTCTACATTTATTGTAACACATTTCTGACAGAATCTTAGTGTTTTAACACTTGAAATCCACTTGAATTGCAAATTGTTCAGTCCTTATATTTGCCAGTGCTTATTGGATTCCTTAAATAAAAAGAGCGAATGCTTTCTAACAAAACAGAAGTAAAATATTTATTTCAGGAGGCTTATTCACAAGTCTTATTAAGAATATATTTTTAATAAAAAGTGTTATAGTAACAATTAGTTCCATTTTTCTAGCATGAATACATTAAAATATATTTTCTCCTATCCGTTTTCCTCTTTTATCCAGTGAACACAAGAAAAAATTTATATTCTAATCACTTGACATAATATACCTGTTTCTCATGAGTCAAAAACAAAACAAAATAGGATTTTGTTAAGTAACAAAGTACAGTTTTCTTATATTCCTGATTTTGTTAGGTATATGTTATTAACAATAAATATTCCATATAGATTAATACATCTATTTATATACATTTTTCCAGACATTATTCTGAAAAATTCTATAAATATATTTCCTTGGAAAAAGGATCATATACATTTGTGAATCACCACGTTAATGAAAGCCCAACATGTTACTTTAATCCAAGGCTTCTCAGAAAACTAATATGTTATTTTGTTATGTGAATTCCCAAGAAGAAAATATAATGTGCAGGACTGCCTATGTATTTTCATACCAAAATTTATTTGGGGGTGGGAGGAAAGAACAGTGAACATATATGGGACAGTTTTTTAATGCTGGCTGAAGGCAAGACATTAAGAAAAAGAATAAGTTTCAAATACTTCAAAGCACATAAAGAAATTATGAAAATAATGTCATATAAAATTATGTCATAAAAATACAGGTAATCAGATATCATTAGGCTGGGGGAAAAGAATATGTTAAGAGAAACACAATAACTTAAATATTTGAAAACTTGCTCTATGAAAAGGGGGATGACATATATACCAGGAAGCTCCAAAACGAAAGTAAGTAGAACATATGAGTGAAATTTATAAGGAGCCATATTTCATAGCTAGCTAAGGAAGAATTTTCTGATATTTGATCAGAGTCACCCAGCGATGGAAGCAGCTTTTCCTAAGGTACAGTTACCTACCACTGAAAGTGTTCAGAGAGACGATTCAAGAGAAAGGATATAGCGCAGGGAATTATACCCATTATCTTGTAATAACCTATAATGGAATATAATCTGCAAAAATACTGAATCACTATGCTGTACACCTGAAACTAACACAATATTGTAAATCGACTAAACTTCAATTAAAAAAAATGGGAGAAAGGATGTGAAAAGGATTCCTGATCTGAAAGCAAAATTGTAAAATGTTCTTTTTAGACCTTTTCAACTCTAAGAATTTTCAGCCTTCCTTTTTTTCTTTCTTTCTTTCCTTCCTGTCTTTTTTCTTTATTTATTTCATAAAATATATATTGAGTGTCATATATATAATAGACCAGGGGTCCCCAACTGGTCCTTGGCCTGTTAGGAACTGGGCCGCACAGCATGAGGTGAGCGGCGGGTGAGCGAGCGAAGCTTCATTCTCTGCTCACCATCGCTCACATCACCGCCTGAACCATCCCCCCTCACCACCTGGTCCATGGAAAAGTTGTCTTCCACGAAACCGGTCCTTGGTGCAAGAAAGGTTGGGGACCGCTGTACTAGACTATACTACACACAGGGAATATAACAGTGTGCACGATTTATACTACAGTGGATGAGACACAAATTAGCTACATAATCAGAAAAATACGTAAAATTTCATCTGTGATAAGTTATATTAACAGAGAGCTGCATGGTGCAAAGGAATTTGAAAGGAGGATTCCCTAAAGAAATAATGGTTAAGGAAACACATAAAGCATGAGAGGTATTTAACCACACAGACTGAAAGGGAAGAATATTCCACGCCACGTTTAAAGAGTCTATAGTCCTAAGAACAATCTGTAAGTCACTGAAGAGTTTTAAGTCATAAGAGATTACATTCATTGAGGTAATATCACGTAGTGGTAAAGAATATTAATACTGAAGCTAAAGTTGCTGAGTTCAAATGCCAGCTTCACTGTTCTGTGGTCCTGGGCAGAATCTTTAAATTTTCTGTGTCTCAGTTTCTCCTAATCTATAAAATGAGGACAAATAATAATACCTACCTTATGGTGAGAATTAAATGAGTCAGAATATGTGAAGTGCCTTGAAGAGTGCATAACACATGGTAAGTGATAAATAAGTGTTTCTTATTATCCTTGGGTGCATATATATACAATATAAATAGATAGAGATATGTACTAGATAGATATATACAATATATTTATGCACATACACAAAAGTTTCTTCTTGGCTCAGTGAGTGAAACAATTTGGAGGAAACTAAGACTAGACGTGAGGAGAGCAGTTAGGATTTTAACACAAATTAGAAAAAACTGGTATCTTAAAGCGTAAGTTCACTGATCGTGGTGGTAGAAGTAGAGAGAAGTGGACACTGTGAGAAAATCAGGAGGTAAAATTATTAGGATCTGATGGCTGATTGGACAGATGGGAAGAGAGCAAGGAGGTGAGACGTTTTCTGGCATGCATAATTGAATAGATGGCAGTACATTTCCTAAGGAGAACACATTCAGAAGAGAAGATCATGAGTCTGATTTTAGACGTGGTTAGTTTGAAATTATTTTTATTTATCCAAGAGGAGATGTCATGTAAGTTGTTGAATGAGGTCTATGAGAGGCCTGAATAGATATATAAACATGTAGGTGAAATTTTCTAAATTTTATTGATATTTCCAATAATTTTGGAAGAATTCTGCATTTAAATATTCATGCTCCCATGAGGTAAGACTGAGTCAGGGACAGAGGATGGATTAGGAGAATGCACACATAACTCTAAGCATTGACAAATGAAGCTAGGAGGAATAGAATGAGCTTTCTAAAATCAGTTCCTTTATTTTTAATTTTTTTAATATATGCACGAAGTTACTAGAATGTCCCTAAAATTTATGAATAACCTGCTGTTCTCTTTCTTGATGTATATACATTGTGACTATTAAGAAAATCAAGAAGAATAGGAGGGGCTTCCCTGGTGGCGCAGTGGTTGAGAATCTGCCTGCCGATGCAGGGGACGCGGGTTCGAGCCCTGGTCTGGGAAGATCCCACATGCCGCGGAGCAGTTCGGCCCGTGAGCCACAACTGCTGAGCCTGCACGTCTGGAGCCTGTGCTCCGCAACAAGAGAGGCCGCGACAGTGAGAGGCCCGCGCACAGCGATGAAGAGCGCCCCCTGCTCGCCGCAACTGGAGAAAGCCCTCGCACAGAAACGAAGACCCAACACAGCCATAAATAAATAAATAAATAAATAAATAAATAAATTTAAGGGAAAAAAAAAAGAAAAATAGGAGATGACCCCAAGCCATTTTAAAAATTATGGGATCATAATAAATTCTCAATCCCTCCTTGATGGCCCTAACTAAAACACAGAACAAAACAAAACAACATTATCCATGATCTCTGCGTGTAAATATCACGAACATATAGGCAAAAAAAAAGAAAGAGAAAAGGCAGTGTCCAATGATAATGAGAAATGTATTTGTAAACAATAATGTTTAAAAAAATAAAGATGGACTTTTGGTAGTAAGAACTTTATAACACAATTTTTTATTTGATTTCCCTTAAAAAAAAAAAAAAAAAATAACTAGACAGAACAACTGGCATGGTGGAAGAAAATTCCCAGATGACATCTTTGACAAAACTGGTGTCAAAGAATCCGATGAATTCTCCCAAATGGTTGAATGCAAATGTGTGTGTGTGTGTATACTGATAGATAGATAGATAGATGAGAGATGAATATATGTAGATACTTAAAACTTAAAATGTTCTAGGAACCATGCATTGGCAAGGAGGAGTATAAAGCTTATCGGTTAAAGTTAGGATTGTATATAATATATAAGGAATAATTTTTTAAATAAATTTAACTACAATATATAGGTAAAGAATGTATAACTGTCAAACTAATATACAGAAAAATAGAATGACAAAGAGTATTTACTGAGTCCAAAAGAAGGCAAGAAGAGAAAGGTAATAAAAGGACAATAGAATGCATTTCAAAAAGTAGTATATTTGAAGCCATAGATATTGGTAATTACATGGTACAGTGGTTAGGAACTTGTGCTTTAGAGGAAAAAGATTGAGTTTCAAATTCTGCCTGTGCCATTTACTAACTATTTGATCTTTGGAAAATGTCTTAACATTTCTAAGCATTGGATCCTCATCTGCAAAACAGAGAACAATCTCTACGATCTTACACTTTTGCTATGGAGATAAGAGAGAGAACAGATGTGCAGTTCTTGTCACCTGACACATAAGAAGTACCCAATAACTGATAGGTAGAAATTTTATTATTAGTAGGGACTCCAGTACACAAAATTGCACACATTTTATCCAAACCAGACCATTTCACAAATAAGGAACTGAGAAAAATGATTGAACTGATCCAAGTTATAGGTTTTAAGTTTTAGTGCATTGGGAGGGTAAAAAATGAAATGGAGTTGAGGGTTAAGGAATGGGGCCAGTGAACCATGAGACTGAAGTTGGATAGTGAAAGAGATGAAATCAGGAGGGGACAGGAAAATTGGAAGAAATAAGACTGAAGTACAGGTTTGAGGGGAATTACAGAATACAAGACCTGGAAGAAAATGAGTGATCTGAGCTTGGGAGACTATACCTTAAAATGTCTTGAGTCCCAATGCTAAGACATGAGATTCTCGGTGTGGCTATGGAAAGGAACCACTAAAATGAGGAAGTGAATGTCACTGGGGTCAAAGAGACCAAGGAACTTTGAATTTTGTAAGAATCTCGGATGCAAGTGCTTCCAGTTTATTTAAGCATCCTGGAATCAGAGAAGAGTCAGCACAAAATGAGAAAACTTTCAAACAATACAAATAGTTTTAAGTATCTTTGTTCAGTGTCATGGAGCTGCCGAATGGCAGATACAGGATTTAAACCCAGGTAGTCTGGCTTCAGAGCTCCTGCTTTCAATCACTATGTTATACCACCTCTCATGATAAAATATGCCATTATGGTTGAAAAAAAGTAACAAAATTCTTCTAAGATATTACATATATACTTACAGTAATTGATTATTAAAATACCAGTTTAAAAGTTTGTGTACTATGAAATTATATTTTGCCCAATATCTGAAGCATTGCATGTATTGAAGGCAATTTATAATTTAGCAAAACAACAAAATGTCATATTTACCAAAAAACTCTAGGAAATTTTTGTTCTTTATGCATCTGAGACAGATCTCAGGAATACTTTGCTCAGAATATTTCTGTACTGGGAAAAGAAGGAAAATGATATAGTATAAGCATATTGTAGAATTCAAAATTGTTAAGTAAATATAACACGTAATTTGTAAAATCACAGGACTATTATCTTGAATTTTGAATTTATTGTTCTACCTTTGGAAAAATATCACTTTCTTTGTGACATTCAGCTGAGTAAACACAATTCAAGTGTAAAAAAGAGACTCGTTGTCAGTTCTTAAAGATTTCTTAAGACAAGTTAAAATAATCCTGGAAAAAAGATCAGAACAGTACAATGACTAGCGGGAGTGTCTTTTGCAAAACTCACAGGAAAAGTTATCTATAGCGTATATAATGGTGCCAGGGTTTGTTTCCAACAGGGCAAGAGCCCTGCCATATATTCCATTTGCTGGCCTCCAGCCTGCATTGAAAGTGACATAACAAAGCTGTTGGTTAGTGGGAACATAGACCATCCAGGTTGAGAAGTAGAAACATTGACTTCAGAGAGATGGAAAGAGAGATGGAGCAAACATATTTTCTATACAAGATTAGCAAATTTAGATCACACAGCTTTTATACACTGTTTGTTTAGGAGGAAAGAGACAGAAAGTGATTTAGGTGACAGTAGTTTCTGATGTATTAAAATCAAGGCTGGTGAGATACAGTAGTAAGAGCATTAAGGATGTAGAGTCAGATACAAATGATTTGAATCCTAGATCTGCTAAGGGAACGTGAGCAAGTTACTCAAACTCTTTGATCATTGGTTCTTTAATTAAAGTAGGCAGGGAATAATATGTACTTTACATGATAGTCCTCTGAGGATAAGAAATAGTGTATTTAAGATGCCTAGACTATAGTAGGTGCTTGGTAAATATCTTGTTAATTGAAGTATAGTTGTTTACAATATCATGTTAGTTTCAGGTGTACAGCACAGCAATTCAGTTATATATATATATATATATATATATATATATATATATATATATATACACACACACACACACACACACACATATATATGTGTATATATATGTGTGTGTGTATATATATATGTACATATATATATTCTTCAGATTCTCTTCCCTTATAGGTTACTAGAAAATATTGAGTATAGTTCCCTATGCTATACAGTAGGTCCTTGTTGATTATTCAATAAATATTATTATCATTAGTATTATTGGTATTATTATTATTTGAAGGTCTTAAGCAAAGTTATGCTAAAGAGGTTTTAGACAGTAATATATCTGGAAGAAATACGTGGTAAAGGAAATATAGCAAAGTGATAATGATAAAGTCTAGAGGCTTAGAATATAGGTGCTCACTGTAAAATTCTTTCAGTACTGTTGCTTGAAAATTTTTATCATAAAATTTTAGAAGAAAATACCTAGAGGTAGAAAAAGGACTTGAAAGTGTGTTAGGCTTTTTTCACTCATAATCTAATGGTTTGTAGAGGCTCCAAAATACTAATTATAATATTGAACCTATCAAAATCTTTAAATGCATATTTCTTTATTGTATTGGAGAAATCCAGTGTTCACCCACACTATAGTCTTCTCTTTCTTGGCACACTGAAGGATTAAACTTTCCCGTCTCCTTGAAAGAAAGAAGAGAAGCCATATGATAAGTTCTGGCCACTGGGCAATGAGTGGAAGTGATAGGTATCACTTCCAGGTCAAAGGATTTCATTGCTGAGGTGCAATCCTCTTTTCCATTCCACTGTTGCGAGGGAGAGAAATGTACACATGCTCCAGGTTCCCGTGATAGTGAGTCTTGTCTGCCACTCTGTCAGCTCTCTCTGTAGCTCTGTGGTGGATTATATGGGACAGAGTTGCTCTGCTAACTGCTATAGGGACAGATAGCATTTGAGTGAAAGTAACTTGCGGGGGGGGGGCATTAAGCCGTTGGAATTTGTGGTTATTTGTTATTATGGCATTACAGCCTATCCTTAATAATTCATTCATATTTTGCATATCTTTTCAGTGATGTAAACTGATAAAGTTTGAAAACAGTGCTATATAATCAGTTTAATATTTTCAATTTAAGTTATTTATAACTAAATGATACATGAGCTTAGTAAAAAACCAAATAGCGAAGAAAAGCTTCCAATAAAAAAACCAGTGATGTCCTGCCCCACCCTTTCAACCCAGTCCAGTTCTCTAGAAGTGACATTTTAAATGTTTACTGGTTTAATTTTTTGTAGTTTTCTCCATACTGCTGATACCATGTTTTTATCTTTCTTGATTTAGCAAGTTTATGCATGCTTTATTGACTCTGATATAGAGGACCATTTAGCATACTCACACCTATCCACTCCCTTATTCCTAGATTTTGATAGCTATCTTATTATCTGTATTTCTTAACTTAGGCAATAAACTTAAATAAAACCTTACAGTTCTATTTCTAGTTTCAACAACTCTAGAAAACTATCTCAAATTTTCTCTATGTGAAAAGAGAACCCTTCCTCTATTCTTCCATCATCTTCTGTGAAATATTCCTTTAATTTCACGGTCAAAGTTGTTCAAGTTTACCTTTTCTTAAACATTACGTTTTCCATGCATTGCCTATAAACTGATTCTAAAATGTGAAAGTTTAAAAAAGACAGTTTAGTGTATAGTGAGCATATAAATATCTTTTTTTCCAAGGTTAGGGTAAGAGATGGGCTTCTCAGTTTTTTGTATCCATCCTTCAGCAAATACTGAAATGTAACCTTGTCCTCTCTGACACACCAGTTGACACATGTTCATTTTCTTTCCACTATCATCCAAAGAGATGTTGAAATCTGCCATCCACAGTTGACCTCCTCCTGAATCCTCTTTGCTGTAATAAATTTAGTCCTTTTAAAAATTCTGTGCAATGATTTCAGTGGGATCCTGGGAAAACATGAGACAAATGTGCTTAGACAGCATCTCCCCTGTCCATCATTATGCTACTAAAGATTTAATGTCATGTAGCTGTTTGAAATCTTCTACCTGGAGTGTGTACATGAGTCTTGGGATGAGATAAATGTTTGAAGCAGGAAGGAGAAGTTTTAGGGAAAGTGTCAGGAAGTGGGGAGTTAAAGGTAAAGGTGTATAGAATAGGGTGTCATAAAGGAGCCACACCAGGAAGGGAAAGGTATTATGCATGGTCCCCTGGGTTACGTGACTGCGGTGACTGAATCTGAATGACCTTTGACAACATTTAGGCTTTCAAATGTAGAGGTAGGCACTTATTTCATTTTGAGAGTAAATATTGTATATGCTTTTAGTAAAATTGCATTGCTCTATTAGGCTTATATAAATAACTTTGCTCAAATGTTCCACTGTTAATAATCCAACAACACCTCGTCTCCATACACTTTCACTCCCTGTATGCCTGATATTAGTAGGATTCCTGTTTTCTCTAATTACAAGATTTTGTTCTTCAGTTAAATATTGAAATTACCATGTAGCTTCCTCCTCTCCCTCTCTCTTTCTTTTTCTAATTTATGGAACTCCAAACAACTTATAGTTGATTATCATTCTTTCTAAATTTTCAGTTAAATCTGCTTCTCTTTTTAAAACATTAAAATCTTTATATTCTTATGATTGTATTAGTTTGCTAGGGCTACCAAAATGAAATAACACAGATAGGGTAGCTTAGACAACAAAAATTTCTTTTCTCACCATTTTGAAAGCTAGAAGTCCAAGATCAAGGTGTTGGCAGGTTTGGTTTCTCCCAAGGCCTCTCCCCTTGGCTTGCAGGTGGCCGTTTTGTCCCTGTGTCCTGACATGGTCCTTTCTCTGTGCACATGAAATCCTGGTATCACTCAGGGTGTTCAAATTTCCTCTTCATAGAAGTACACCAGTCAGATTAAATAAGAATTTACCTTTAAAAACTCACCTTTTTAAAGACTTTATCTCCAAATACAGTCCATTCTGAGGTACTGGGGATTATGGCTTTAACGTATAAATTTTGGGGACACAAATCATTCTATAACAGTAGTCCTCAGAAAATTTAATATTTTCTTTTCTTGACTAAGTATTTTCCTGAACAACTAGTAAAGGTACACAATAATAGATTGTTTGAGTGTTTTTCCCACATTTTATCAGACTAACTGTTACTGTACACTAATATACACAGGTATATCTGCTAGGTGCTTAGTGCTTAAAGGAAAATCTGACTGCATTAGTAGCTATTGCTATAAAAATCTTTGCATACAAGAGAGCCCAGAAAAAGGAAAACGCATCAATCACTACTAGATTCGACCCTCAGTTATCAGCCCTACAAAATACATCAAACTTTAAATATAGACATGCATAATTTCTGATAGGAATAAAACTAATTAGTGTTCTCTGAAAGCAGTTCATTGCTTAGGAAGATGAAAATTGGTATTCTCAGAATCTAAGCAAATAAACCTGACGAAGAATGAATACTCAATCTAAATCATTAGCAATACTAAATGGCCAAGATAGTTCAACAATTCCTAAGTTATCTGACAGAATCTTTTGGTCCTAAATAATAATTCCAAATATTCCAATATTTCTCCAAATATTTGGAAAAAGATCTCAACAGAATAAAATGAGAATTGCCAAGTCAAAGCTTCTGTGTTTATAATAGAAAACAGCTGTGACTGAGGGCACTGAATTAATATTCCAAGTTATCTTTCTGAATTGGAATTATGAATTTGAACATGTTCTCAAGAAAATAAAATAAGCCCACACCCATTTGAAATGATCTTTACAGATGCTATGTAAATATATACTGATCCACTTTGCAATTAAATACCACATAATTAGTTCAGGGACTTCATGCCAAAAGTATGTTGTAATTCTACTAAATTTAAAGTGTGCACAGTGGTAAATGAGAATAAACATTCCAAAATGATAGCTCATTTAACATCTTCACACACACAGACACATACACATGCACAACAGACTTAAACCAATGCAAATCTGGAAATAATTATATCATCTCTTTACTGGCAAACCCAAAGGAAAAGTTCACAAGAAAACTAGTTTTACATTTAATTTCTCATATTTCATGCAAGAAATATGAAAAAATAAATGACGGCAAAAAAATGGTTTCTATATATCTTTTGTTGCATAGATTGCTTATTCGATGAACATATTGTAAAAATGTCCAAATGTTCTTTCTTTATCTACTTTACTAAATGGTAAGTATTTTAATTCCAGATGGTACATATTACACAATGTCATTCATTGAAAGCTGTGTGATTCCAAGCACAGAAGGCCCTTTTGCAAGAAAGTAACTGCTCCACAGTTCCTTTCTTTTTTGGTTGTTGTTTCTATTTCTTTCTCCCCTCCCATTTTTTGCAAGAGACAGCAGTATTAATTTCTGGGAGTGTGACACCTAACAGTACCTTTGAAAAGCAACAAAGATTCAGACACCACGAACTATTGTTTTCTAAGTGAAAAGTTCGCCTTTAGTCATGATTCTCTTAATAAGCATTTCTTAAGCTATGTACTTTGTCTAGGGAAGTCTGAAGGGCTCTGCAGTAGAGTAGCTAAAGTGCAAAAGCAAACAAACAATCAAACAAACAAAAACTAAGAACTCTTACACAGCAAAGAAACTAATCAGTCCAATTTGAGTGGAAGATAATGTGTCAAAAATATTATGCTATGTCTATATGAGATTTTATTTTAATTAGAAAGTAGAATTAGAAGTCCTAGCAGAGTCCTAGGTCCTGATAGAATCAGTTTCCTGTAATCTATTAGCCCATCAGCTAAGAGAAGATAATTTAGTCCATGAGGTTATGGCTGAGATTAAGACGAAAAATACACATAAAGAAACAAATGGCTGCTGTTTTTAACCACCAAAAGTAAACTGCGATATATATTTATAATGTTATGAATATACAATATCTAATATGTATTGAGCAATAAATAGTAGAAGTTTCAACTGCACAAACAAATCAACAAAATTTATAGCAAATCAAAAATCAAAGATGTTATCTCTCAGTCTGGAAAGCAAGGAGATTGCAGAGTCAACTAAAGCAAAAGAAGCTCAGCTCACTTCTATTTCTGGTTGACTCCAGCCACAGGGAACATGCTCTCACATCCTGTAATTGGTGGCAAGTAAACAACAGATTATACTTGTTCATCACACCACTGACTTCTTGTATGATTTCAGGCAACTACAACCTATCTAGACTTTGATTTTCTTAATTGTTAATGAGATTAATAATAGGTGCTACAGCAAAATGGTTGGTCGGTTATGTCAACAGCCTCTGCTGATTCCCATTTTCTATTTTCCACTTCTCTATAGACATTGGAAAGGCGAAACACTTACTTTCCAATTCTCCCTTTGTCCTAATTTCAGTTGTCCCCAAAGCACATTCTGAGACAAAGATCTGGATGTGAAAGAAAAGAAAATAATTTAGGAGGAAGTGAAATAGGAAAGCCAATAAAGGATGCATTAATAAGCAACCACCGTGGAGGCAACTAGGGATCCAACGCTATGGGGACGCTGAGAAACTATGGAGAAGATCTCCCAAAATTATCCAGTGAGAGATGAGGAAGCTGGGGGTTCTTGTATAACTACTCCCCTTCTTACCAATTCAACTTTCCACCTCTGTAAAATGGACAACTGAACATGACTGCACCGTGAGTAATTGGACACACAGGCATAGTTTTTAAAAGTTATATTAAAGGGCTTCCCTGGAGGCGCAGTGGTTGAGAATCTGCCTGCCAATGCAGGGGACACGGGTTCGAGCCCTGGTCTGGGAAGATCCCACATGCCGCGGAGCAGCTGGGCCCGTGAGCCACAACTACTGAGCCTGCGCGTCTGGAGCCCGTGCTCCGCAACGGGAGAGGCCGCGATGGTGAGAGGCCCGCGCACCGCGACGAAGAGTGGCCCCCGCTTGCCGCGACTGGAGAAAGCCCTCGCACAGAAACGAAGACCCACCGCAACCAAACAAATAATAATTAATTAACTTAAAAGAAAAAGAATAGCTCTTTAAAGAAAAAAACAGAAAAAAAGTTATATGAAAAATACGTGCTGTGCAGTATTACAAATTTGTCTTGGTAGTAGAAAGAGTACAGAATTTGATCAGAGACCTGGGTTTTATCTGGTTCTGGCTTTGCCACTAGCTGATAACAAAATGGAGTAGGCCTCTTTGACTGGGCCTTAGAGTTTTGTTATCTGAGAAATGATAAGGTTGGGTTGCTGATGAAACTAATTGTTTTGCCAGTTCTAAGTCCCAAGAATCTTTGATTAAATGCATTTTTACGATGTTTAGAATAAGTTTACTCTTTCCTTTGTCAGCCCCTAAAAAGTTTCGTTGCCGCACAAACGTTTTTCACTAAATAGAAAATAGAATGCCTTTCCAACGTCAGAAAGCCCTCTGTATTGTGAATAAATTAACATGGCTAAAACAAAATCTCTTTTCAGGAGAAACCAAATTATCTGTTAATAGCTCACACGAAGTTTCATAATAGTCCATGTAGTACAAGCAATGTTACCTCAAGACTTGAAATTAGTCAACGTTTAATTTTGAATTTTAAAGAGAATGTTACCAGGCGTTAGTAATAAAGCTAGAATCCCAAACAAACCAAATCTTCAAAAAAAAAACCTTTATGATTAAAATTGTTTCCTAAACGACCATATTATTGATGCCAGATGTTAAGCATGAAAACAAGATAAAGAACTTATGCAGAGAGAAATTTCCATTTTAAACAGTAGGACATTAACTTATGAAAGTAATGAGTCAGGGTAAGTCAGATTAGCCAATAAGCCTCTGTAACTTATTTAAATGAACCGTAGTTTGGGTAGTCCACATCTTTTTTACAGGACAAAAGACATACTTTTTTTGGATAAAAGTCTTAGACTTGTGGAGGTTAGTGGCTATGTGACAAATGCACAAAAAGTTACATTTGAGAGATTTGGGGGACCTTTTCCCTTTTTTTGTATTTTGTTTTTCTACGATGAGTTTAGAGTCTCATTTATGGTCACTAGCTATGTCTCCAAATCCTGCCTTTCTCTTACAGTCCAAATCCACATTTCACAGCTTTTGTAACATCTTTACCTGATTACTGCTTTAGCACCATAGAGACCCCATAGTGTTTGATCCCTTAGTATGTCCAAACTTCTTTTCTCTAAAAGTTCTTTCCTCAGGCTGATTTCCTTTTCATTCGAGTTCATTCATTCAAGCATTACTTCATTTATTTATTATCTCTTCACTCAACAAACAAGGGATTGATATGTTGGCAGAAGCTAAGGCAGATATAAAGAACCATAAAATACAGACTGCTCTTGAGGGGTCGGTCTACCAGGGCTGTATCATACAGGATAGTTATAATAAAATGGAGTAATCCTATAGTTGCTATTAATGAAGTCCTAAGCACTTCTTTACTCTGTAATTGTCAAGAAGTTTCCTCAGAGAGAATCAGTTGAATTTTGAATGTTGAGTAAAATTTTCCAGGGTACACAGAAAGGCAGTGGTACAGCATAACCCAAGTCAAAAAGGAGAGGGAAATAAAAAAATGATAGCATGCCTAAAATTTAGATTCATATTTCAAAAAGTATAATTCCATTTATCCCTCATCCTTTGTATTGCTATTTTTGTGTATGTATATATATCTACATATACATATATATATAACATCTACATATGTCATAGTTCCCATAAGAGTTTATCCAGTTCTACTGGATACAAATACTCTTAGTTTTCATTTATTGACAATGTCTGTATTTTACTCTCTTTTAAATTTTATTTTTGAACATTTTTTTTTTTCTGAATATAAACTTCATGGTAGACATCCTTTCAGCATTTTAAAGATGTCGCTTCACTGTCATCTGCCCTCCATAATGCCCTATAGGTAGTGTGTTTCTCTCTGCCTACTTTTAAAATAGTCTCCTTATTTTTGATTTTCAAGTTTTATCATTATAAAACTAGGAGTGTTTTCTTTATATTTATCTTGCGTGGGTCTGTTAGTAGGTATTTGTTACCACATTTGAGAAAATTTTAGCCATTATTCCTCTGTTATGGACTGAATTAAGTCCCTGCGAAATTTGTATGTTGAAGTCCTAATGCCCTACTTGACTGTGTCTGGAGATAGGACCTATCAGGAGGTAGTAGAGCTTAAATGAGGTCATCAGGATGAGGCCTTAATTCATTAGAACTGGTGTCCTTGTAGAAGAGAAAGAGACACTAGCTCTCTCTCTCTCTGCATGCCCACAGAGGAAAGGCCAGGCGGGGACACAGTGAAAAGTCATCAGTCCACAAGACAGACAGAGAAGACTCATAAGAAACTGACCCTAATGGCACCTTGACCTTGGACTTGTCTCCAAAATTTATGAGAAAATAAATTTCTGCTCTTTAAGCCACACAGTCTGTGATATTCTATTAGGTCAGCCCAAGAAGACTAAAATACCTTCCAAATATTTCTTATTTCCCTTTCTTTCTCTCCTCTCCTTCATGGACTCCAATTACACATATCTTAGACCTTTTGATATAATCTCACAGATCACTAAGAATCTACTGATTTATTTTCAACCTTTCTTCTCTCTGTTCTCTATTAAAATTGGATATTTTCTATTGATCTTTCCTCAAGCTTAGTAACCACTTATTTTACCATATCTGACATTCTTAATACTACACATTGTTTTGCTCAGTTGTAGAATTTCCACTGGGTTACTTTCTAGAGTTTCCATTTCTCTTCTGAGATCCCCTATCTGCCTATTCATCATCATCATATTTTACTTCAAGTTCCCAAACTTATTTATAATCGTTTATTTAAAGTCCTTGTATTCTAATTTCCATGTTCATAGTATTTTATGATTGTTTTCTGTTGACTGCTTTTCCTCTTGAGCGTGGGTCATAATTTCTTGTTCCTTCTCATTGTCTACTAATTGTTTATTGCATAGTGGACATTGTGGATGACCACTGTAGAAACTGGATTCTGTTACCTTGTTCTAAAGATGATTATTATTCTAGTAGTTAATTAAATTGATTTGACACAAACTCAAAGTTTTGGCTCCCCTGAAGTGGGCATCAATGAAATGACTCATTTATCTCAGTCTTCTGGTTGTGTTTTTCACTGAGAAATCTGAACTCTCCGCCCGTGTGAGGTTCAGTGGTTAGCAAATAATTTGGATAAAGTTTATAGACAGATGCGGGCTCTCTCCTCTGTTAGTCCCTCCTTTATTGAATCTTCCTCCTTACTCTCCTCAACCCAGTGAAAATATGGCTTGTATACTAACTTGAGAGTGCCCTCAAGAGAAAAGCTAGTGTAGTTTCCTCCTTTCATGGGTCAACTCCTTCCAGTTTCTGTCTACTTTGTTCACTATTTCTTCAAATATTTTACCCAGTGTTTATAATTTTTATCTGAATTAGGATTAGTAATGTACCATCTACTCTACCATTATGGGGATAAGAATTTATAGGAAGGTTTTTAGTAATAGTTTACATTTTTAAAATAGCTATTGGACACATCAGATTATTTTTTCTTTGCTCTCACTCTCTCTCCCCCACCCCCTCTCTTTTGGTCATCTTTAATAATTTGTCTTTTGTACGTACTTGTTTATTTCATATAGTTTTGTGAAATTTATTGGCAGAGATCCCGGGTTTCTTAGTTATATTATTGAGTGATACACCATAGAGTCTGGTGCTTACTTTGCCTCTGGATTTTGAGTTGTTGATTATGTAATATTACCTTATAATATCATAAATTTGATTCAGATTTTTTTATCTGAAAGCATCTTGACTAAAGAGTAAGAATTTAGTAAGTACTGATATCAATTAGTCAAGATCCAGAATTTTTTACATTAAAAATTCACTTTATTTATATATTGCCATCATATAAAATCTTCCAGATGAAAATGATAATTTCCTCATTTCAATTTCAAATGGTCCCATAACTGGCATCAATCTGTGGTAGTACAAGAGGAGTGTGAAAATTTCCACTATTTCTTTTTGTTTTTAAAGCATTATTCATTTTAATTAATTAATTTATTTATTTATTTTTGGCTGTGTTGGGTCTTCGTTTCTGTGCGAGGGCTTTCTCTAGTTGTGGCGAGCGGGGGCCACTCCTCATCGCGGTGCGCGGGCTTCTCACTATCGCGGCCTCTCTTGTTGTGGAGCACAGGCTCCAGACGCGCAGGTTCACTAGTTGTGGCTCACGGGCCTAGTTGCTCCGCGGCATGTGGGATCTTCCTAGACCAGGGCTCGAACCCATGCCCCCTGCATTAGCAGGCAGATTCTCAACCACTGCGCCACCAGGGAAGCCCTCCACTATTTCATTAAAAAGTTTAAAGTAATTTACTTTATTTAGTCCCCTGTGGATGCAAGTAAAACAGAATTATTCAAGTTATCACCAAATAATGGGAGGCTTACTGTAAGGATACAAGTGGATATACGGAAGTATGACACTCAGGTATGCAATCAGATCTGAGGTATAATGGAAACCATAGCAGTGCCTGGTATCACAAAGGCTGAAACTGGATTCTAAGCAGCTCTAAGTAATGCAGTAGTGACTAACCTTTAATGAATTTTTACAAACATCTGCTTCTCACTCTTCTCCCCAAACCAATCTATTTCCTTATAGCTTTTGCTTCCTCATAACTTTGATTTTTTTTATGATTCCTTTTCTCTGCCTTATGGGTGACCTCTATCTCTGTTTCTTTTTTAGCTTCAGATTTCTTTGCCTATGCATAAATTTTCTCTATATTAATTGGGATACTTTCAGTTGCAATTAATAAAAATGCAAAGCAAATTACCATTAATGTAAAACAATTTATTGTTGTGTATAACAGATAAGTAAAGGTTTACCATTGCATTCAGGAATGGTTGATGCAGGGACTGAATAATATTTCTCTCTCTCAATCTCTTTTTCTCTCTCTCAATCTCTTTTTCTCTCTCTCTCTAGATAGGTAGGTAGTTAGATAGATAGAGAAATAGAGATAAAGATATATACATATATATTAGACCAGATTGCTCCATATGATGGCCATATTGACATTACCAGTCCTAGAGTTACATCGTGTCTTCTTAGTGACCTGGATGAAAGAGAGCTTTAACATAATATCCACAAGGAGTATTCTGATTGACTCTAATTAGCATAACATATTATGTGCCCATCTCTGAACCAATCTTTGTTTCATACCTATGGCAGTAGAAGCAGGGAGAATGCCAGCCCCTCCCAAACCACATCCAGTAAGTTTCTAATAGGTAAAATTATTATATTCCTAGAAGAAATATGAAAAGAATTATTGGACATAAACGCAAAGAAGGCTAGCATACTAAATAGTTCCTAGTTCAGATTTCCGACAATGATTATGTTGCCATTCAGAGCATTTTCCACTGGCCACTCTCTTAGTCTGGCATGGATACACTTCTTGGATTCAGTCATTGTCTAGTCAGAGATGCTTTTGAGTAGTATCACACGGTACAAAACTAGGTGTACAGAGCAATCCTGTGATAAAAGCTCTGAGTGGAATTGTTTTCCCTTAGAAGTGTTTGTGGGTTTGGAAGACATCGTAATCGTCATTTAACTATTATTTCAGATGAAGGAAGTCAGTTGGTTACATTGCTTTTAAAAACACCAAGATTCATTATTATTCTCTCATAATTTCCATCTAATATGTCTATAAATCTATGCCTTAACTTTTATTAAATGACAAATATTATAAAATCCTGACATTTTTGTAGATATACTGGCGCATACCATTTTTGATTAAGTTTAATATTTAGGTTGACTAGAGAGGCAAGAATAGAGTTATAACCAGAAAATTGTCTCTTATAAAGGAACTATTTGAAGCCCTGGTTTGACTGTGGTTCATTTCATAAAGTTAAACAGTTCCAGGGGTTATAAATCTTTATTGAAGCCAAAGATAATGTTTATGCAAAAATGAACATTTAGACATGGAAAGGGGTAGAACAAATTTCACACAGAATGATGTCTATGTTATTATTTGTACTAAACTCTAGTATGTGCTTAAATTCTGAATGTTCTCATAACTTAATGTTTTAGTATTCAAAGCACACTGTGTCTAGAAAAAAATGTATAGAAAAATTAAAGAAGGAGACAAATCACCTTATAAAATTGTCTGGTTTTAATATAAAGTAGGATACCAACTGGGCTCAAATATGTTTCATATCTTTAAATATTTTCAGTAAAACAATTGGGGCATACACGATTTGAATACCAAACTGAATAAAAAGTAATATTTCATTCGGAAAACAAAACACAAAAGAGAATCAATGTTCCTTTCCTTTTTATCTCTCAACCTAGGAAAAGGCTTAACTTTGAAATGCAAATTCTAAATTTGGTATTCAATAATTCTAAAGCTTTCTCAATGAAATTAAAAGGAAATTCTCTTTCCTCAACTAAAAATTCCTCCTGCATTCCTCACAGGAAGAGATATGATTTTACTTAACTACTCACCTATCATAAACACTTGTATAAATACAATTTTTCCATAAAGTTGAAAACAAGTTCACCGTACTTCCCAACTCCACATGTCTGAAATATTCCACAACCCTTACCTTCTTTGAGAAATAGCAACAGACAAATCTGTCACTACAAACTTTCCTCACAGTGTTTTTTAACTTTGCTGTATTCAATACAAGTCTTTTAAAACAACAGCAGTAGTGCCAAATTTATCATTTGGTCTCTTGGGTATAATATTTGCAAAGTACTGAACTAGGCTTCCACAGATGAGAAATAAAAAGTGATTCCAGGATGGACCACGTTCCTCCAAGTCCACAGGTAGGCCAGTGACCACTGCGGAATTGGAGTTCTCCAATGTAATATTTGTGGTAAATTGGTTTTCAATTAAACCATGATCTTCTATTCATATCATTTTATGAGACTCTTCCTCTAATTGTGCAATTTAAGAAATATGAGATCTTACAACTTGAGTCATGAATGTCTATACATATAAACATTTATATTCATATTCATTTTCATACTTGGGAATATATATGTAAACATATTTTAAGAATTTGATATAAATTTTAATTCAAAATTTTGTAAACCTAAAGAAAATTAATAAAGCATTGCACATTGATACAACTGTGTAGTGTGTAAAGCTCACCCTATACTGTCTTTCTTTAGCTATTCTTTTTTTTTAGAGTCAAATTTCATGAAAATTTTGTCCTCACATTCTTTTCCTACTTTTTCATTTCTCTTTACCTCCAGTAACTCTAATTTGTCTCCTGATCCAACTAACATCACTGAAGCAGTTTTCTACCAGTGTCACCGGGGTCATACTTGTTGCTAAATTCAATCATAAACTTAACCCCTGTGGTAGTGTTAGTTACCCAACCAATATCCATTCTTTAGATGAACAGGCCCCAGTTAACCTACTGGTCCCAGGTGGAGCAGAACAATTGCACTTACAGCAATCTCTTACCTCAGGCAACCTCAGATCCACCGGAATAAACAGCTGATATTTTAAGCTGCCGAATTCTTGGGTTAATAGCTTTTTTGTTTTTTAATCAAAAACCATCAACACTTTTCAAAGAAATGTATTGCAAACAGTGACTTTTACTAAAGAGGTGAATTTGTTCTAAATGAAAAAAAAATCCCTCCATGAAAGAGCAAACACACATTTACCAGACAACTTATACTGCATTAATGATTTAACGGTGCACAAATAAGGACCATAGATTTTATTTCAATTAGGACCGAAAGATCAGTATAAATGCTGATGGTGGGTGGGTGGGGGGTATGTTTTATACCCTGAGCTCCAGCATTCCAACTCTGTCCTGTCCTGTTGTTATAATTTGTAAAAATCTTTGAGTTTTTGTAACTTCAATGATGTGTTTAAGGCAAAGAGTCTTGATTTGAAGAATTTGTTGTATCCAAAGGCCAGAAGAGTACTCAACTCTGATGAGTAAATACATAAAATGTTGTGTGATTCCTTCATGTATCCAATATCTTATTTTTTAATTCTGAAGTGGCAACTGTTCTAATTTTTTTCCATTATAGATTCATTTGCCTGTTTTCGAATTTGATACTAAAGTGTACGCACACTTTGTATAAATCTTCTTTCACTCATAGTAATGTTTTTGAAATTCCTTTACATTGTGTGTTTATCTATAGTCCATTCCTTTTAATTACTATGTAGTATTCTTTTGTATTTTACCTATTTTGATAACCTTTGCCTTTGCTTTTATTTGTTTAGTTTACTAAACTTTAATGGAATTATTGATATTATAGTTTTGGGTCTATTATCTTACTATTTGTTTTCTGTTTATACGCTCTTTTTGTTTTGATCCTTTATTCCCTTTTTCTTTTTTTGATTATTTGAGTATGTTTTTAAATTTAACTTATATATTTACTTTTCAGTTGTATATATCCCTTTTTGTTATATTTTTAGAATTACCTTAGGATTAGAATATGCATCCTGGAATGTTCTTAGTCTATTTAGATTTTATATTGTTGCTGGTTCCATTCTGATAACTCATGTTTGAATAAAATGATTTTTTTCTAGCCTGATTATTTGAAGGAGGTTTTCCTGAAGGATGGGCCAGTATTATATTCCAGGCTGGTGAGAAATATTTTCATGCTCTAGGTTGGTGTGTGTGAGAAGTTTATTAGCTTTTACTGATCCAAAAATATTAAGGTTAGCAACTGGCAGGCAACTCACAATGATGTGAAGTGCCTCTCATCTCTCCTTGGACTGACCTGCAATGTAGGTTGTCTGTGTGATTTCACGCTCATCCTTTTCCATCTTCTTTTCCTCAAAACACAGCCAGTTCCAAGGAAGCTCCCCAGGTGCTTCAGGCACCCTGTTGCCATTTTTGCAAACAAGAAACTGTTGCTTTTGAATCTCAAGCTTGTACCACCTACTTAAGAATAAAGAGTGTTTATGGCTTTTTCATTGAATTCTGCAACCACAAGGATCCTCTCTGTATAACCCTGTTGGTCTTCATGGTTTGGACAGTCCTCTCTCCTATTTAGGAATTCAGTGCTGCTTGTTGATACATCTGAGATTTTATTCATATATTTTTATTTAGTTTCTAATGGACCTCATGTTTCTATTTCTTATCCTCCTCGTTGCCTCTGGATGATTGCCAAGAAGAAGGGGGGGGTGTTGACTATACTTGTCCATAGTAAAATAAAAGTCTCACCTTCCCAGGAACTTTCCTCTTTTAACCTGTTTTATTTCCTTTGTAACACATATCATTATTTAAAATTTATCTATTTTTTCTTTTTATTTGTTTGTCACCGCCACCTGACAGTAGACTCAACAAAAGCAGCAGTTTTGACTGCCTAGATTGTTTCTGTATCTGCAGTGCGTAGAAAAACTCCTGACATCATAATTCATAAATATTTGTTGAAGCAATAGGAGTCCAGGAAACATCTCTTTTTTCAAGTTTTTATTTTATATTGGAGTACAGTTGATTAACAACATTGAGATAGTTTCAGGTGTACAGCAAAGTGATTCAGTTACACATTTTCCCATTTAGGTTGTTACATAATATTGAGCAGAGTCCCCTGTGCTACACAGTAGGTCCTTGTTCCCTGTGCTGTATAGTAGGTCCTCGTTGGTTATCCATTTTAAATATAGCAGTGTGTACATGTCATTCCCAAACATAAATATCTTTTTAAAAGCTATATTTTTACCTACATAAAACTAATTTTTCCCCAAAGCATGATACACTTTCAAGTGGTTTATGAGATACATATTTTGGCAGTTTACATAGGGAGTTTTAAAATTTATTTTTAATGTGATATGCACACAACAATAACAAAAACATGATTTCACAGAAATCATGAGATAGTATGAGGCTAAACTTTTAAAGAAATCAAGTTGCATTTGATTTGAAAAAATATTAAGTTTTTATATTTAAAACTTAATGGGTTCATAGGGATATGACAAAATTCATTTGAGTAGTCTGAGAATAAGGGAAGTTTGGAAAATACCGTATTGTTTCATATATTTAAGCATGACATTACCAGGCCATCTAACTCCAGAGCCAAGGTTCTTTACCTTGTATTAGGAATAAAATGCTCTGAAACCTGTAAATAAATATCAGTTATAAGGTAGTGTGATAGTTAATTTTGTGTGTCAACTTGTCTAGGCCAATGTGCCCAGCTGTTTGGTCAAACACTAGTCTAGATGTTGCTGTGAAGGTATTTTGTAGATGTGATTAAGATCGATAGTCAGCTGACTTTAAGTCAAAGAGATTACCCTTGATTATGTGGACGGGCTCCCCAATCAGTTGAAGGCCTGTAGAGGAAAAACTAAGGTTTTGAGGGGAAGGAGAAATTTGGCTTCAAGATTCTAATATAGAAATCCTGCCTCAGATTTCAACTTTCATTCTCCCCTATAAATTTCAGATTCAAGGCTGCCTTAACTACTGCCTGAATTTCCAGCTTGCTGGCCTGCCCTAGGAATTCTGGGCTTGCCAAGCCCTCACAATTGTTTCAGCTAATCCCTTAAAATGTATCTCTATAGAATATACATAGATTCTATTGGTTCTGCTTCTCTGGAGAATCCTGACTGATATAAAGGGCATTTGCACCTCCCCTAACTTGCATCATGTACATCGCTGACAAGGAAAGGTGTTGGTTAAAAACCTGCTTAGATTAGACTGTTATAACAGAACCCATAAATGGCACCATCTTATGTTACATGCTGACTCATGCTGGTCATTATAAATCAAAGGCATTTTTTCATGCATACTTTCAGAAATCCTACACGCTGCTTTGAAACTCTACATGACGTTAAGATTTCAGGCAACTTCAAGGATATCACCTTAGATTTCAAATGATAAATAAACCTCCCTTGGCCCATTCCCACTGCCCCCAGGCTCCACACACTTGCTCCCAAATTCTTCTTGATTGCCTTCAATGAAACCTCATTTGAATACCCCACGAGAGGCATTTACATATTGTACATTTTACATTCCTAGAAGACCTTTAAATTCCCTGTCATTTTAGAGATTTTGAGGTTCTATGTGGGATATTTTCAATGACTTGCTGGGTTTGAAGAGATCCACTCTTACTTTTTCTTGCTCAAGTTCTGAACTAATTAGAGTTGACCATAAAATACAGGACATTCAGTTAATTTAAATTTCAAGTAAATAATAAATGACTTTTTGAGTATAAATATGTCTCAAATATTGCACAAGACATACTTATACCTTTAAAACATGTCACTCACTTGAAGTTCAAATTTCACTGTGTTTGCTGTATTTTTATTTCCTAGATCTGGCAACACTCACTAGTAGTTGAGAGATATAATTACAGAGTTAACCGAACAGGAGAGTAAAACGTAACATTTGCTATTGATATAATAATCAGTGATATTGGCAAAATAATTAATAATTGCCAGAGATTTTACTTTAATTTTTATAAGAATACTATAACAAATTATAATCATAAAAACTGATTAAAGAGCTTTGACTTTTCCAGGTAGCATAGTTCAATTGACATTTTGCTCAGAGCTGATGGAGGTTAACGACAGATAACACTTCCTCAACTTAAATGATAATTTTGAAAAATGAAAGTTGTATAAAAGATGAAGAAAAAATGGTATTGTCTGTAATTTTAAACCATATAGGCAAACATCTATAACTTGGTATATTTCCCTCCAGTCTTTGTGTGTGTGTGTGTGTGTGTGTGTGTGTGCATGTGTGTATGTATGAGTATTTACACAGAATGTGGTCTAGATGTGCATAGGCAGAGTGAAGAATTGGTATCATAGTCTCTCTACTGCCTCCTGTCAACCTCTCCAGCTCTAAAGTTTATCATGTTTATTAATTTTTATTCCCTATGACTTTTGGGTGACTGGCATATCATGACTGAAGAAAGACTTCTTGAATGAAAAAGGGCTTTTATGAAACAGTGAGTAGAAGAAAAGTTAGGAAAACCCAACAGTAATTACCCACTGAGTGGCTAGAATGGTGCGTCTTTCAACCAAGTGTCAGCTCAAGGACTGACACAAGATGTACTGAATAATCACCAGTACCAAGTACTGTTTCCAAAATAGACACTTTGACCATACGAGGAAACAGTGATCCAGGTGGTCTTTACTTGGATCCTATGTATTTCTGTACTAATTTGTATTAGTATTGTATTTCTATACTAATTCGACTCAATAAAGCTGAATGGCCCGAAGAGCCTTACAATTTAAATTTTGAAATTATATCTTATTTATTCAACAAACATTGATTGGAGCCCTCCTTTGTTCCAGAGAAAGAGCTAGATAATGGGTATCCAAAGGTGGGAAAATAATTTTTGCCCCCATTAAAGTAGTAACAGTGGGAGAGGTAGTTAGTACCCATAACAATATTTGCCTCATTTCAGTTTTGTGGAAGTTAAATTTGATAGTACATAAACACAAAATATTTGGTAAGAAATATGGTAAAATAGAGCAGGATGCTATGGAGAAGAAGAAGACGCACTTGAAATGGGAATGAACTTGGTGTACTGGAGGCAGAGGACTGATGTGGCTGAATCTTTGATGAGCAAGGAACACAGCAGGATAAGATCAAGTTGGAAAGGCACTAGACCATATCAGAAAACACATTTCAGCTATATTTGTGTTTTTCTATTTAATTCTAAGCATAAGAAAGAGTCATCGCTTCATTTTGGATATCAACCGTATTATCAGAGGGTTATCTTAGTAACTCCGGTGTAAAACAATGCACTGTAGACAACTTAAAGAAACTCAGACCAATGCATTAATTAGAAATATAAATTTAGTAGTCCTTCAAATGGAAAAGTTCCTTAGTTGTTGTAAACAGTTTGTCTATACTTTCTCTTGTAAAGAGAAGCATTTATGATTCTTTGAGGCATTTACTTGGTATTTTAAAGCATAATAAAAACGACTAAGTAGAATTAAATCTTTAGGTTTGGTGTCCATACCACCTAGTATACTATACAGTTGCTTTTAAAATTTATCATCAATTATTAATAAACTTCCTAAAACCCCATTCTAGCTCTCTTTCTTAGGTATATTTGTTTTCTTTTTTATTATCTATCTTTTTGTTAATGATTTTGGTATTAAATAATTAAAAAACAAAGTCTAAAAAATGATTATAACTGGGGAACCTGTGAGAATAGGAGAGAAAATCTTAGTAGCAACTTATAAAACCTGTATTGAATGCTATCTGAAGCGGCAAACACCAGAGTAAAATCAACGTTTGAAACAGAAAGAGTGAAAATTGGATGGTATTTTGGGATCAGAATCAAGCTTGAAGCAAGAAGCCTATTCACCTACACCCGCTGTGAAGGCCAAGATGAAAAACATAATATCTTGTAAACAAGTACATGAATTAACTTATTCAATCCAGAAGAAGTGATTTAACCAAGTTAGACAACACAAAGTAACTTCAGCCAAGAGAATACTAGATATTAATTGTAACAGAGCCAACAAACATCAGACTTAGAAAACTTGGGAATGAAGTGTTAAGATTGCTGGCATTTATATGGCTGTGCAGACCTTAAAAGTTAGACGTCAGAAAATATTTTCTAGTAAGAACATCATAAATGTACTGTGTGATACAGTTTCCTGCTCTGATAAAAGCCTCTTTTGATTTCAAATGTTTTCCTTTAGCAAATATTTGCTAAAGGAGACAAAATTTCTCAAATAGGTATATAATGTACACAGTGTGTGGGTTATCCCTGAAGATTAATGTAGGAACACATCCATAATTAAAGTAGCAACAGTGGGAGAGGTAGTACCCATAATAATATTCACCTCATTATGAAACGTGGTCAATCTTTAATCTGGTATAATATGTATATTTAGTCTAGGTTCTTTCTACATTAGGATAATTCTGTAAAGCCATATACCCCAAGTACTGTGCCTGATATATAATAGGCACATAAAAAATAAGGCAAATTAGGGAGTACATTAATATATTAATCTTTTTATTGGTGTGAAATGAAAAGACTGGATATTTAATTTTGTTAGAACAGTTTTGGATTTACAGAAAAATTGAACAGATGGTACAGAGATTTTCATGTTACTCTCTCCCATCCCCTGCACACATTTCCTCTATTATTAATATCTTGTGTTAACGTGGAACATTTGTTATAATAAGTGAACCAATATTAATACATTATTATTAACTAAATTCCATAGTTTATATTAAGGTTTGCCACTTGTGATGTACAGTGCTATAGGTTTTGACAAATGCATAATGTCAGGTATCTACCATTACAGTATCATACAGATTGGTTTCCCTGCCCTAATAATTCACTCTGCCTCACCTCTTAATCCCTACTCACTCCATCTACACCCCTGGCAACCACAGATCTTTTTACTGTCTCCATAGTTTCCCTTTTCCAGAATGTCATATGGTTGGAATCATACAATATGTAGACTTTTAAGATTGGCTTCTTTCACTTAGTAACATGTATTCAAATTTCTTACAAGTTGTTTTATGGTTTGATAGCTCATTTTAAAAAATTGTTTTAGGAATGCTCCATTGTGTGAACATACCATTGTATATTCATTCACCTTTGAAGGATACCTTGATTCCGTCCAGTTTTTGGTGATCATAAATAAAACTGCTATAAACAGAGTATTTCCAACCTCTTCCTTCCATCCTTTATAACATTGCTGTTATTTATTTGTCCATATGCTATAATCACCTAAAACATTATTGCTATGATTATTTAAACAATTATTAAATTAAGAGTAAGAGAAAAGGTTTTATTTTATCATCATTTATTCCTTCCCTTATGCTCTTCCTTTCTTTATGTAGATCTAAGTTTCTGACCTATATCATTCTTCTCTCTAGACTTCTTTTGACATTTCTTGCAAGGAAGATCTGCTGGCAACAGATTTCCTCAGTTTACATTTGTCTAAGAGTATTTCTCCTTCACTTTTGAAAGTATGTTAAACGAATACATAATACATTAGGATTTGGGGGTTTTTTTCCCCTCAACACTTTAAACATTTCACTCCATTCTCTTCTTGCTTGCATTGTTTCTGACTAGAAGTCCAGTGTAATTCTTATTCTTATTCCTCTAAAGATAAGTTTCCTCTACCACATAATAATTTTTTCAAGATTTCCTCTTTGTCTTTGGTTTTCTGGTGTTTGCATATGATACGCCTAGGTGTAGCTGTTTTGGTATTTATCCTGCTTGTTGCTCTCTAAGTTTTCTGAATCTGTACTTTGGTGTCTATAAATAATTTTGGAAAATTCTATTATTAGTACTTCAAATATTTCTTCTGCTCCTGCCTGTCGTCCTTTTCTTTCGCACATTTCTATTATACACATGGTACACGTTTTGTCATTTTCCCACATTTCTTGGATATTCCATTTCTTTAATTTTTTTTTCTTTTTTTTTACTTTTTGCACTTCACTTTTGGCAGTTTCTATTGGCATATCTTCAGGCTCACTTATTATTTCCTTCGCCATGTTTAGTCTACTGATGAGGCCATCTAAAGCATTCTTCATTTCTATTACAGTGTCTGTGATTTCTAGAATTTCCTTTTGACTTTCTTGGAGTTTCTATCCCTCTGCTTACATTACCCATCTGTTCTTGAAAGTTGTCTACTTTTTCCAATAGAGTCTTTAACATCTTAAACATAATTGTGTTAAATTCTCTATCTGATAATTTCAAAATTCACGCCATATCTTAGTTGTGTTGTTACTTTGTTTGCTTTGTCTCTTCAGACTGTTTATTTGTTTGTTTTGTCTTTAGAATGCCTTGTAATGTTTTTTGTTGAAAGCTGGACACGATGGATTGGTTAATAGGCACTGAGGTAATTAAGCTTTTAGTGTGAGGCTTTATGTTAATCTGCCTAAGAGTTGGGTTGTGTTTAAAGTTTGACATAACTGTAGGCGCCAGAAGCTTCAATTTTCTCTAGTTTCCTTGTCAGACTGTTTTCCTCCTGTTGCCTTTGGGTTTCCCTTGGAACTTCTTAAATAGAGTCTGTGACTCTCACTTGTAATCTGTTTTTATATTGATGCCCTGTTGGTGTGGCAGTAAGGTGCTGGGAAGGGTAAGAATTCTATATTCTTATAATTAAATATCAGATTTTTAATAGTCCCTGGGATGTGATCTTCAGAACATTCCTTAGCCTTTTTTTCTCATTCTTTATGAGAGACAAGTCTAGCAGGGCCTGGATTTGTTTGATTGCCCTTTTCTCAAGTCAGGTAGGGTAGAATACCTTCCTACAGAGGGTGTTGTTAAGTTTCCTTTGGGCATACTTTTAAATATTTACTAAAATCTGTAGAATAGTGGCAGAGTTCAGAAAATATACAAAAAGAGTGAAATAATAAACAAACTGACTGATTGCAAAATGATGGTGATGGAACAAAGCAAAATGAGTTTCAATACAACATAATTATTATTCCAGAAAAATGATTACAGTGAATTAAACAGAAATAAAAATTCAAAGGTACGCTAGAAGAGATTTGTCCTGAAATTAACAATAGTAATTAACCTGCAAGTGAAAAATGGACCTTCTTCTTCTGGAAAGATTGATATGAAACTGTAAAGGGCAAACCATCATTTGTGATGTTACCAAGGTTCAAAGTCTAGAAAACATCTTGTGAGCCTCCAGAGAGGAAAAGTAAGTGACCTAAGCAGTGGAAAATAATTAGGCTGGTTTTAGACTTTTCCACTGCAACCTTTAGTGCAAGAAGACAATGAAGCAATGTCTCAATGTTCTAATAAAAATGGTACCTAAGAATATCCCACCAAACTATTTGTCCTTAGAGTAAAAAGTTCACAGACATTTTAAAAAATGCAAGGACTCAGGGAACATAGCACATAACGGATGGAAAGGAATATAGCTTAAAAAGAGTTGTATCAAAATTGTACATTCAAAACTAAAGCAGATGTGAAAAAAAAAAGAATAGGTCATTGGTATTAAATACTATTGTGTACATATCTAAGGTCAAACATAAGACACATAATTGTATAATGGGACAAATAATTGGTCTGGATCCAGATTCTTATATTATAGTTTCAACTCTGACGCATTTTAGGTGTATAATCTTGGGCAAATTAATAATAAGAAAGATTTCAGGAGGCCGTTGTGAAGATTAAATGTGTTATAATATGTAAATAAAAGTGAAGGAGACATTAGAACCCCTCAAAATATGTTAGCTAAAGCAAGCAAACATGTGTATTCAGACAAAAAGAAAAATTATCAATTTCTGATAAGTAAAATATAACAAAATTGGAAAGTGAAAAGAAGTGCAAATGTAAATGAGTGCATATAAACTAGAAATATTTTTAAAAGATTTAACTCAATAACTTTCATAATTTTTAATCTTTAAATGGATAATTTTGGCTATTTTCTGGATAAAATGTCTATCAAACTTTTACCAATTCCTTAAATTAAAGTTCAGTAAATTTTTCTCATATTAAATATAAGCAAAGTTAAATATTTTAAATAAAATATATTATATCATAGTATTGTATCTTGTAATATTATTTACACCTACCTCTTTCATCACTTTTTATCTGTAAATATGCAGAGATAATAACATTTTGGGTGGTAAGCATGTGGATGATTATTTTGCCTTTTTCTCAAAACTTAATTATAGTCCTTGAATTTTCATAATGATGAATATGTATAATTTCTACCAAAATAATAAGCTTTCTATAAAAATTCAACATAAAAAAGACAAGTAAAATGTAACAATTCAGAGTCTCAATTATGATAAAATAAGCATTAACAGTATCTAAAATTGTTATTTTAATTTTTACTGATTAAGCATGAGTAATGTGAAAATGACAAGGAAAATATAGTATACCATAAACTATGCATGAAGCAGAGATTTAATGATACTACCATAACATCTTGTTCATCAATGATTTGTATATATCTTACATCCAATTCATTTGCAAGACAGATAAGAATCAGAAATTTAGCAAAAGAAACAGCCAAAATAGTTTTCAGAAAGTCCATGCACAAAAGTTAAAAGACTTTGCGACTCATGACTAATTCACCCTTCTTTCACTAGTTTTTCCTGGGAACTACTCTTCACTCCCTTTTCAGTCTGTTGCAAGCTCAAGGAGAAAGCATTTGGCCAAAGGTCCAAGTCAGTTCATTGATTTATTCAACAAATATTTATTGAATGCCTAATATGTGCAATGTACTAGAAATACAGCAATAAACATAACAGATAAACCATGTTTTGTGGAGATAACATTCTGGTGGAGAAAATAAATTAATAATTTATGCATTGTCATATAGTTGTAAGCATTATGAAGAATTTGGTGCTCTTTTATATGGAGTGGTCAGGAAAGGAGTAACTGAAAGGTAACATTTAAGCAGAGCCTCAAATGAGGTACAGATTCAACCAAATAGACACCAAATTCTCCCAAATCTATTGTTATTTTTTTGGTGTTTGTTTTTTAAGTGATGAGCCTATGAGTTGATCAGAATCAATAGCACAAATGGAAATATTTTCTTGGGTTATGAGAATAAAAAATTGCCACTTTCTCATTTGATTTTAACCTAAAAAGATATAAGATATGGAGCAGATGTAGCCAACACCTCCATGTGGAAGACCACCAATTATGACATCAACCAAAAGGAAGTTCTCTGGAAAGAGAGAAACTTGTACTTTTCAGTTACTTGGGTCAATTACCTTTTTTCTTCTTTTTAAAATAAATTTATTTATTTATTTATTTTTGGCTGCGTTCTGTCTTCATTGCTGCTCGCAGGCTTTCTCTAGTTGCGGCGAGCAGGGGCTACTCTGTGCTGCGGTGCGTGGGCTTCTCATTGCGGTGGCTTCTCCTGTTGCAGAGCACAGCTCTAGACGCACAGGCTTCAGTAGTTGTGGCACGCGGCTTAGTTGCTCCGTGGCATGTGGGATCTTCCCAGACCAGCGCTTGAACCGTGTCCCCTTCACTGGCAGGCGGATTCTTAACCACTGTGCCACCATGGAAGTCCCCAATTACCTTTTTTCTAAGTCAGTTTGATTTGGAGTTGTCTATACTTCTATCCAGCAGTCTTAAGTGGTATGGAACTCTCTCAGATTCTCATCAAAAGTCTGTACTATATATCTTCGTATGTAACACAAGAAAGTCTTTAGCAAATAAACATAAAGCCTTGCTGCATGAGGCCCATGAGCAACGGCTTGAAAAGTGTCACCAACCAGACAGATTGGCAGTTAGCTAGAACAGAAAAATGCAATTAAAAAAAAAAAAAAAA
The DNA here is from genome assembly GCF_028021215.1 of Eschrichtius robustus. NCBI lineage: Eukaryota > Metazoa > Chordata > Mammalia > Artiodactyla > Eschrichtiidae > Eschrichtius > Eschrichtius robustus. The sequence goes on along the minus strand of NC_090836.1, from coordinate 77,214,681 downwards.
CAGAGAAAGAAATGAATTTAGCATGTTAACCAAGAACCAGTTATCATAAGTGGAAGTAATCCTATATATCTTAGAATAGCCCAAGGAAATCATTACAGTTTATTAAGTGATTGTTTATTATTTTGAATTACTTTGCACTTGATTCATACAGTCAATCATTAATTGATTGATTCATTCAAAAAACACTGCGCAAAAATTGTGGGCCAAGGACTACTTTAGACATTAAGGATGCAACTGTGAATATGACCAGTAAAGATAATGCAATGTGGAGTTTGTATTCACCTGAGAGAGACTTATATAAGAACAGAAAAATATAATAACAGGTTGTAGCAAGTGCTATGAAAAACAACTGTGGTGAGGGATCACCTTCTTTTCCCATGAAGGAAGTGGGTCTGTTTCGATGGTGAGGGGGACAGGGAAAGGCCCTTTGAAGTGACATTTATGCAGAAATGTAAACTATTTAAAAAGTGAGCCAGTCATTCTAAAATGAGGGGCAACGATATTAAGTGCAATACTTGGAAGAAACAATGATTGGGCGTGATTCAAGAACAGAAAGGTCATCCACATGACTGCAGCAGAGTGACTGAGGGAGAGGTGTTTGATCTAAGCTTAGAGAAGTAGGTAGGCCCCAGCTGATGGGGAGCTTTCCAGGACATGGCTCAGGAGTTTAGATTTTGTTCAAAGAGAAATATAAAGCTACTGAATGTTTTCAATGAAAAAACGTGGAGTTTTATATATTTACATTTTAAATGACCTCTTGCTGGTCTTTGGAGAGTAAATGATAGAAGCACAAAAGAGGAAGCAAGGAGACCCAGAAGTATGCTTTTTTGGTAGTCCATGGGAGAGAGGATGGTGGAATAAAATATATTTTAAGTAGAACTGATCTCTTCGATAGATTGGATGGGAGAGACACATTAAGGAAATGGAAGAAATCTACAATAATTGTAAGCTTTAGGCTGGAGTCAACTAGAGAGATGTGATATCATTTAATAAGATGCAGAGTAGAGGAACACAGTTTAGGGGGGATCCAAAGGTCATTATTTCAGGCATATTGTGATTTTCCAATTAGACATCCAAGTGAAGATGTCAAGTTCTAAGTAGTCAATGGCATAAAAGAGTCAGCAGCTCAGAGTGAACTGTGCAGACCGGAGATGTAATGCTGGGAAATTTAAACATAAGGCGGTGGTTCAGTGTTGTGGTTAAGAACTTGGGCTTTGCTTCCAGATGGCTTCAGCTCTGATTTTGGCTCTGCCTCTTACTAGCTGAAGCCACTTAATCTCCCTGGACCTTGGTTACCTCTCCAATAAGTGAGGATGACAAAAAATGCCAGGCACATAGTGAGCATTCAAAATGGTAGTTATTATTAAAATTACTTTTGTTTTTGTTGTAATTTTAGAGTGGAAACAGACGAAGTCACCCAAAGACTAAAACCTGAGGTACTCCAACATTTATAGGCCCAGTAGAGAAAGAGACAGCTGAGAAAGGAATTGAGAAGGTACAGCCAATGAGGTATGGAAACCAAGGTGGGTTGCCAGGACAGCAGTAAAGGCAAAGCCAGAAAATTACCCATACAGAACCCCAAACTGCAGTACAGTGAAGAGTGAATGGGAACAGAGCAAGAAGAAATAGCAAATGCATACCACATTTTTTGAGAATTTTTTCCGTAAAAGGGGTCATAAAATGGGATAGTAGGAGGAGGAAAATGTGGAGTCTAAGAGCCATTATTTTTTAAAGATAAGACATAATATCTGAAGTCGTAATTGAAGAATTTATAGGATGACTCAAGTCTGTAGATACATTTTTGGACTCTGGAGTGTTTTAAAATAATTTGATTTTGAATTTTATTTTAGAAATGGCATGTGTTCTCACAGCTACTACTGTACCCATTTTTGTATTTTCATTCAGTTCACTTGTGTTACGTAGAATTCCTGCCTGACTGTGCACAGACCATGTACGTCTGTACATAGAATTGACCTAGTAGGGAGGGGAGATACTGAGGGGGAGGAGATAATTAAAGAAGTGTAGACCTTGAGAAGAGGAAAGGGAGTTAGATCCTGGGCATCATTGGGGGAATTTACTTTTAAATTCTTGCACTGTCACAGAAGGGAAAACAAAGAAGACACATACAAGTGCAGGTGGATTTTATAGTGGAAAGTTAATTGAACACTTCTCTGATGACTTCTACCATCACTCTGTTGCTGTTCCATGAGGAGAAAAGGAATATAAGACTTTAAGGACAAAGAAAATGTTATAATGTAGTCATCTTAGAGTGTTGGAAAGGGAATCAACATCAGAAACACAGCAGATCTGCTGGCTAGGGTTGACGCTTATCTTTGAGAATTTAAAGTAACACCAATTGTTGTACATGATTTTTACTAGGAATATACAGCTGCTCAGATGCAGGAGAGAAGAGAGTTGGGTGTTGCGTTCAACCGAAATTTAAGTCTTCATAAATGAGTATAATAAAAGGAAAAAAAGAAGGAAAGCAGAAAGTGCTTGAAAGGGAGTAATTATGATAATGGTCCATCAAAACTAAAGTTAAGGAAGGATTTGAAGATAGGAGATTTAATAAATAGCGAAAAAGAGATGGAGTCTGTGGAATGAAGTTCTCACGAGGCAAAAGGAAAAATGATAACAATACCCCAGTAGTAGGGTTACATAATGCCTGGTGATAATAAGCTGGAGGGTATGACAATAATAGTGGGTAACTTTACTACACATGAGGAGATAAGGCAACTCCTAGGCCACCATGGTACGTGGATTATGCACATGGAAGCACATCACCGGACATGATGACCAGGTATCAGTAGAGAGTATGAGTGAGCCAGGAGCAAAAGTCATTGACAAGGAGAGGCTCGACTAGGAGGTCCAGCAGTTGGGGACAGGGAAGAGGTTGTAGGTAATTAAACCAGATGTCATGAGTTTCAGAATGGATGGAGATATTTTGAAAGAGTAAAAAGAAGAAATTGTTTGGAAGAGAAAATGTAGAGCAAGAACAGTAGAGTGTTCTTTGAGTTATGTGAGTGAAGAAGAAAACACAGCCACTACTTTAAAGGACTGCAGTGCAAAACCTTTGTCAGGAGACAGCCAGATACTTTTAAGATTAAGAAAAGCAAAGGGAAATTTTCCAAGAGAAACTGAGGACAAAGGAGAGTTTCTGGGTTGCGGATCAGGCTTGAAAGTTTCTGGAAGAGGAGACTGGGTAAGATTAGGGAATACAAGCAGCACATCGTATGTGAGTTTATGGTGATGCTGGAAGACTTGGAGCTTTGGACTTCTGTTGATAATTAGGTATCTGAGGCAACAAGGGAATTCTTCATAGTGGGGTAGCTAATCATTTCAGGCAATGGTTTTATTCCTTATAATCAGTGGAGTGGGATATCTATACCGTCCTGCAGGTCTTACTGATGTGGCCTTTGGGGGCTGGGGACAAGGGCAGAGCGCAGTGGACTGTCCTCAGAGTGACTGCTCCTCTCTGCTCACCACTGTTACAGAACAGAGAGAAGGCACTCATTAGCAGAAGACCATTCTGTTTAAAATTAATTCTGTCTCAGCAAGTAGGATGGCATTTAATTAATTTTGTAGAGAGTTGTAGCCAAAAGGATTTGTAAAATGTTTGGGGACTTAAAGGGATAAAGGCATAAGGCCTCTGTTACTAGATAATACAACTAGTCATAATAACTGATCTCCCGAGGGTGTCTGATAACAAAGTTCAGGCTCTATTAAGAAAATTATCATGAAACTAGAAGATATTTACCAGGGATATGAAAGGCTAGAACTGGTAATTAATCCTCCCTCACTGTTCAACGGAGATTAGAGCCTCATGAGGTGGTTACAAATTTGAGCTCCCACCGTTCAAAACAGATTTTGAAATATTGGAGAGAGTCCAAATAAGAATGAGAGAAATTATTTTTTAAATTGTCCATTTTTAAAAAAATTTTTATTGGAGTATAGTTGATTTACAAAGTTGTGTTAGTTTCAGGTGTACAACAAAGTGAATCAGTTATACCTACACATATATCCAAACTTTTTTTTTTTTTTTAGATTCTTTTCCCATATAGGCCATTGCAGAGTAATGAGTAGCGTTCCCTATGCTATAGAGCAAGTTCCTATCAGTTATCTATTTTATATACAGTAGTGTGTATATGTCAGTCCCAATCTCTCAATTTATCCCTCCCCTTCCCCCTTATACCCTGCTAACCATAAGTTTGTTTTCTACATCTGTGACTCTACTTCTGTTTTGTAAATAAGTTTATTTGTACCCTTTTTGTTTTTTTAGATTCCACATATAAGCGATATCATATGATATTAGTCTTTCTGTGTCTGACTTACTTCACTCAGTATGACAATCTCCATTTTTATAAGGAAAGAGAATTTGGAAGAAGAGAATACTGACAAATGATCATTTCTGCTTTCAATTCTATATTAAGACTCGTACTTGTCTTAATCTAATGTTAATTCTGTATATAGTATTACTTCTATATATAAGACAAGTAATTTGGTTATTAAATTATCATGAAAAAACTGCATTTGTGCAGAGTGTTCTGAGGCCTATAGAAGACATCACTTAAACACCAATAGTTAAAGGATAGTGTGCAAATGTTATTTCTGGAAATAGTCTTACAAAGTCAGCCAGAGCCTTCCAGAAAGCAAGGAACTAGGTAGATCCCACCTCACCGTCACCTGACAATGTGTGCAAAGTACTAGATTAAATAATGCAGGAAGAGGAAGAAATATTAGATATTTTCATGGATATTTTATTCATCTATTTTTATTCTAAAGCATTTGAAAGAGCTGAAAAACTAGTGGCAGGTAAGCAGCTTTCGAATCTAAGTAACTGAGAGATATCTGCCTTTTTACGTTCACCGATATCCCTTAGATGGGCCCAGTAACATCTGGGAACTTGTCCCAATTGATTTTCTCTTTGTTTGTGTCACATGTGACACTGGATAATTTAACCTCTGTAAAGAGTGATGATCACTCTGATTGAGAATGTGTTAAAAAAAATTAACAACATATAAAATCATCTAACACACAGTGTGGGACATTGCTGCTGAACAGCGCCAGGGTAGGAATTCAGATTCAGGTCTCTTTCCAGAAATGCTTCTGAAAGCAGCCTCTATATGATGTGGTTAAGACTGCCAGCACGCAGGACTGCCAGGAGGAAATCACTGCCTCCAAGATGGCCTCTCTACTGCTTGAGAGGTCTTGGTAGATTTCATACTTTACCTTGTATCACTGCTTCCAATACAAGTACAGCTGGTCCCAAGAAAAATAATTCACACTGAGAACAAATTATTTGGAAGCAGGTATAGATGATGGGAGTAATGACTGAGAGTGCCCTGAACAGACGGGCAAAGCAGTCTGAGGGAGGAAAGATGGGAGGGAAGCAGAAAGGGGAAGAGAGTTCTGAAGACACGCCATCTCCTCCATCAGTTTGTCCAGGACCAACCCTATTTCCAAAGTCTAGTACGTAAAGCTATTCACCTCTGGTCACAAGGAAAGATTCCTGATGCACAGGTGAGAGCTAGATTTACATAACGCATACCAGAATACAAAATGCAAGTTTTATCTTTCTCTAGAACTTTTGCAGTGTGAGTGGAAGTGAAGAACAGAGATTTAATACAAACATATTTTCTCTCCATACCTGTAATAAAACTCATTTTCACAAACCATGTCAGGTACCAAAAGCCTAAAACAAATCTTGTACTCTGGGAGAAAATTTTTTTTAATGTAATTTGATTTGTTTGGCTCTGACAGATAAAAGAGAAGAAAAGGAGCCTTCTTTTCAAAACACTCAGATCATATTTATGCATTATTTCTGGGCATAATTTTTCATAAATATTCATGCAAGAGGTTCATGGTTTGATTGCTCTCAAAGCATTCCAAGCAATCAAAATAATTGTTTTGTTTTGTTTTATTTTTTGCTTTTACTTACCCAACATTATACAGGTAAGGTTTTTGCAACATTTACTAAACTTCAGTTAACATTAGTGAAAACTGAAGAAAACAATTCAAGATATGCAAGGTTTGGGAAAATTATTTCTTATTAGAACATTTCTGAAATATCCATCTATAGTATCACTGTTTACATTAATGTCTTAATTGGTGAATTGGTTATAGATGAGATATGTTAAAACCAACTTTTTCCATTTAAAATTTTTAAGGTGACACATTTGCAATTATACCTCCTTTAACATAATTTCAAGAGCTTCATATACTCTGTAGTTTGGATTCTACTGCTTAATTTGAGTGATTATAAAATAATTTGGAGTTTTTAGAGACTGAGAAGCATTTCCCAAGGTTAGCTTTTCCAAACAGAAAATTGAGTATTATAAATTCCACCTCCCACAGACCAGAATTCACAACTATTGGTCAGGGGCAAACACCACTGGCTCTGCGTCCTCAGTCACTGTGTGCCATTTCACCAAGTAGGAGCCAAAGGTAAGTTTTTACACTTGCTTTCTTCTCAGGTTATACACTTTTTTCCCTACTATAATAACCTTTAAAAAAAATAATTCAACTTGCTTTAATATTTTGTGGTGAACTTTGATTCAATCAGTTGGGTTTAATTTTACTTTTTTTATATTTATATTATTCTTGGAAAATCCAAAATTCTGAATTAGCTTAGGAATTCATAACACACAGAAAAATAGTTGATCTTAATAGCCATGACAATAAAGTTAGATGCCAATAAAATTATAGTAGTTTCCAATATATTCCTTAAGTCAGGTGCCCTGACATGGAACACGTTCTTTGCCAGTATTGACAGGCACTATTGATTGTTATTGATTGAAATATTATGCAAAAGAAGAAAATGATAAGATTTCAGGTGTTTAAAATATACTGATGATTATAATTTTCCATTTACAATGTCTTTTTAAGCTATATATTTTAAATTTTTATATAAGTATATGCTATTAAAATGTCATTAAATGGTATAGAGCGGACAATATGTTTAAAGTTTCAACAAAGACATTACATTAAATACTAATGTAAGTATTCGAAGGAAGGAACATGCTTTTTTAAACTACACATGGATATGTGTTCTTCATATTTCTAAGGTTCACAGACTGCCTTATTGATGATAGCTTTAGGGGATATGTCAAATGTAAGTAAACTCTAATATGCAGATATATATAATCAAACAGAGTATGAAGTGAGAAAAAGAATAAGCAAGTGCATAATTTTTTTGAACAATGAAAGTTGCCAGAACTGTACAAGGAAAATATACATTTTTTAGGTTAGTGGTGGCCACTGTTAATGCTTCCCATCTGAATATGGGAGAATGGTTTCTGAAAGATTTGCAAATCACACTGTTTTATTAAGTAGGACTTTGTTGATAATTGCATAAAACTGTTCCAAATCTGAGATCCTGCAAAGACCTCTGCAAAGGCAAGTAAAATAGAGGCTTAGTTTATCCAGTATGAATAAAAAATTTATTTGAAGAAAGCATAGGAAAGGATAAAAAGGAGCTCCTTGTACTACTTCTTATTCTCAGAGGAATTTCATATCCTTCTGCCTAAACCTGCTTCATAAAGACTTTCTTTCAAGTAACTGAAGGTCAGTTTGTCTGCCAGTGCATTCAAGTTTAAAAGTAGTATTTATCATGAATTCCTTTTTGTATGTGTGCATAGGTACAAACACCACATGTACTGTTCTTAAAGTAAACCCAAGAAGTGTATCCAAAATACAAAACCTTTAAAACTAGACATGCTTGATAAAAATTTTACAAATACCTTGCTTCCTCAATGAATGATCACTAGGTAACACTTTTCATAGGCCTAATTTAAATGTTTAAAATTAAACATAAGAGATTTTTTTCTAAACTAAAATGTATGCAAAGGAGTATATACAGAATTAAAATAATTAAAATGATAAGATCTTGACTGAATCTCCCCAAAGCATGATGTTATCATGGAAACTAAGAATAGCATTTATTAAAGAATTACAAAACAAAAGATTGCTCTAATCCCATGTGTGTGCAAATCCTCCTCTAAGGAAATCTTGCTAAATGGTGACTTTTAGACATGTATTCCTATTGATTCTGAGTTTAAACTTTAGATAGCTATTAAGGATTGAAATAAAACACTAAGGACTAAAGGAAAAAAATAATTTTCTTGTCTGCTCCATTTAGTTAAGACAAGTTCTGAAAATATTGCATGAAATATTAATTTTATGTGTGTAAATATTAAATTATGTATGTATTAATGACACCCAGAGGCAACAAAGAAGAAAAAAAAAAACCAAACCTTCATTATTTTGTGTGGAAAAAGCCCTAGACTTAAATGTACAAGAAACAGTCCTAGCTGTATTACTAGCCAGCTCTGTCTTGGTTTCCTCATTTGTAAAGTGGTGTGACAGTTAACAGTGATTATCACCATCATCATCATCATCCCTACATCCCAGAGTTGACGAAAGAATCTTAATGCTTAGTAAGTGGTAAAACTCTTAGATAATGTGAAGGCTTTTGTGAATAAGTATACCGCCATCTTTCTGCATCCCATTTTCTCCATGTTTCTCTATAAAATAAAATCAATTTCACCATAATTCCAATATCTACTGTAAAAATGTGGATAGGTTTGTGAATTCATTTGAGTATCTGGCATCAATAGTCCTCGGAAGCCACACAATTTCACGTGCTATGTTTATAAATTATCCATGGAAAGAAAGCTACCAGCTTGAGTTTCTCAGTATTGACAGTGATTTATCATTCCTATTTAGTGCAAACTATTCATAAGTTATTATCAATTAAATATGTATGTGTTTTAATATTTTATGATTAGGAAAGTTTGAAAAATGAAAACATTAGCAAGACTCGTGCTGGGACTTGTCGTCTTGGATGTTGCTGTGACTGCCCCGACTCTAGAATCCATCAACTATGACTCAGAAACCTATGACGCCACCTTAGAAGACCTGGATAATCTATACAACTATGAAAACATATCAATGGGTCAAGCTGAGGTAACTGATTCCTCCCACTCCTGAGACTTTTTAAAGCATTGTATGAGGAATTATTAGGGTTTCTTCTCTTTAAATAGATTTTTGTTTACTTGTAAGTGGAGATGTTCCATCTTAATAATTTCATATTAACTTTTTCTCCAGAACATGTTCAATGTGATGGAGGTTAACATTGGGAAACTCTTTTGCTTTCTTTATACTTCACTTTATTTTCTTTATATTTCCTCATAAAATTGAAAAAAGAGTTTCTATCTAGTTAGAACAGAGAAAATTAGGGGAAGAGGCAATCAATGAGGAAAAGGTGAATTCAAATAGTACACATAAAATGATAAGGAAGTTTGGGAAGTTTGAAGTAAAGAAAAAAGACATGAGATTAAAATGTAATAGAAGAAAACTAAAAGAATGCAGAAAAAGGACAATGATTTGAAACTTTACTGTATTCCAAGCACAAATACGCTTCCCTAAATGACATTACCCTCAGCAGTAATGTAGGCATTGGCAAGGTTACAGACCATTACCTAAATCTGATATGACATGTTCCTAATTAAATGGTAGGCCTTTTACATAACTAAAGGATACAGACTAATTTTTCTGAATCAGAAAACAAGCAGACCTTGAAATGCTGGAGTCTAATGAATGTACAACATTGACAAAAACTAATTAAGTACAAATAAACCGAAAGGGAAATTACATCACCTTTACAAGATCAGAACATATTTGGGGCAGTCATTCAAGTGTAAATTTTCTTAGAATAACTACTTTTGATAACTAGGGAAATGAGATATTTAGACAAAAGCATGTATTTAAATTGTATGGGACTTAGACACATCTTTATTAAGATAGTAAACATTCTCATTATTGTTTATGTTGCCTTCTAAAATACAAGAATTAGATTTTCACAGTACAGTAGTTTTTTATGTATTCTCCCCCTGCACTATTCTTTTCCTGTCTTTCTCTCTTTTGCCATCTGTCTCTCTCTCTCTGTCTATATTTCTCTTCCCTTCTTTTTAGTAAAGTTTCAGGCTTGACAGCAGGCCGCTTTTCTTCTGAACATTTAGTTATGACTCTGTTTTTAAGTCTTTATCAATATTCAGTGCTTGATTCATTTCACTGTGTGGTTTCTATTATGTGAAGGGGATTTTCTGTTGAGAATTTGTAGTCATTAATACCAATCTTGCTATATGTGATCTCTGTATCTCTAATCTAATGCATCAACGTAGAGTATAAGAAGAAAGTTTTTCAGTGCTCCACTCATCTTCCCTGTTCCTTTTTCCATCTTGCAGAAATATTAAAAAAAAAAACAAAACTCAGTGCATATCCGCAGTTATCTACCAAATTAAATATTTTAATTTAAACTTATTTGTCATTCTTCAAAAAAATATTTCATTGGATCGGTGAGTACCATAGTGAATTCCTTATTTTAAGTAGGGCTGGGGAATTTGGATTCAAGGGTTTATTTATTCACTTCCGAAGACCACATGCATAATAGAGGGACTACCATTTGAGACCAAGCCTACCCTAGGCAAAACTGTGAAGGACGTGAATTTTATCTGCAGACTGTTTTTAAGCTATTCCTTGCTGTCGGGATCCTTTTTGTTGCCCAGGAGGCCCTAGACATTCTCATGAGAGTCTGAAGTTCTTCCTGCCATCAAGGAAAATTAAGCTAATATATATATACATATTAGCTTAATTAGCTTAATTATATATATATATAATATATATAATTATACATATTATATATTAGCTTAATTATATATATATATGTATATATATATATGTATATATATATAAAGATGATTTATTATACAACCTTTCCTCAGTATTTGCTTATTCTGGAATAACAACCTTCCTGTAAGGTACTGAATATGTGGCATTGTATCCTTACACACCCTAGCCCTTACTTCATGCAAACATTTCTAATTTTCATACTGGCTAAGCCAGACTCAGAAACCCTAACAACTGAGGGTTCCAGAAAGCCACTGATAATCACTGTAGTTGACTGAAATATACAAGTCAGCCCTGATTTAACAATCCTTTGTGGTGAAGTCATCATCAGAAAACTGGTTTTAGGTAGATGATAGATATAGATATAGATATATACATGCGCTATAATAAAACTATAACGCATTTGAAAACATCAACTATACATAATTTTTTAAAGATATTTATGAAGTTGTTCCAACAGCAAAAATCAATCGACCAAACTACTCACCCACCACCTATTGGAAAAAAATCCCAAAACAAACAAAATCAATATGATAAAGAAAATTAGATGACATAAGGAACAAAATTCAGAACTTTAACTCAGATCTCAATAACTTATTACTATAAATCCTTTACAAACAAACAACTAGCATATAATTCCCTAAGGGAAAATATGAAATAAAGCCAATACTTCCAGTCATGTGAATGGATTCTAGAATTTGGTTAACATGGCATGAATTTCTTGAATGCAGTCTTGTAAGTTCAGATTCTGGAAGGTCAAATAAACTTATTTACCTCGTCTTTATAAATTAAAGGCAGTGGTTGCACATGTTCTTGATCTTATGTGACACTTTTTGAGTGAACACTGATAACACACCCATATAAGGTCCAGTTGATGAAAAAGTTCATAGTAAATGATAGATACAGGGAACGATGGGATCAGATTCTTCAGTTTTTTGTCCTTGATGCCAAGAGTAGGGTTCTGCATAATTTAGCCTAGAATTTATTTCATCTGTACAAAAGACAACTTCACATTCTAAAGTTGTAAATTTATAGGATAACTGCTTCTAAATGCCAATTTCTTTCTTTTAAAGTCGAAGACTTGGCATCTTATGCCAATAGAGTAGACCCTTTGGTCTAAACTTGGAATGATTAATACTTAAGGCCTTTGATATATGTAGTAGGTAGAATTCTAAGATGTGCCCTAAGTGGCCCATCCCCTGATGTGTCCATGCTCTTTGTAATTGTTAACATCATGAATATATTGGGATATCACTCCTGTAATAGGTTATGTTATATGGCACAGTTGAAATTTAAAAAGGGAGATTATCTTGGTCAGCCTGACCTAAAGTCATGAGCCCCTTAAATCAGTGTCTTGAGGTTAGGGACAAAATTTGAAGCATGAGAGAAATTCAATGCAGGGGAAACTGTTTCTCGCTTTAAAGATATCAATAGATGGGTCTATGTTCATAACAAGAATGCAGGAATTCTCTAGACGCTGAGGAGAAGCTGACAGTCAGCAAGCATATAAGGATACAAGAAACTCAGTCCTAAAGATACAAGAAACTTCAAGTACTTCAAGTACTACATGAGGTTACAGCCCTGGCCCTCACTTTATTTTGGCCTTGTGAGACCCTAAGCAGAGAACCCAGTCAAGCCATCCTTGGACTTCGGATCCACAGAAACTATGGGTTTAAAAATGGGTATAGTTTTAAACTGCTAAGTTTATAGCAATTTGCAATGCAGCAACAGAAAACTACTACAATGTAATGATTTAAACTTTTTTTTTTCTGAAAGCCAGATTTGAATTACTATAAGGCTGCAAGGCTTCCATTTATGAGTCCAACAATTTATCTAGTCAGTGAACCAAACCACCCCTGATTCCCAGGGTTAGAATCTCAATACAGCTTTATTGATTTCTATTGGTGGTAGTATATTCATTACCTCCTCAGTGGTTGGAAAAGGGTAATTGAAAGTATTTCTGTTTTGAAAATTATATGCAGCAATAGTATTTCAGACTCATGACTTATGTGATTTCTGATGATCTAGAATATCCAGGATCCACTGGATACTATGTTAGAAAAAGATTTTAGGCCCAGCAATTCCATCATAATGTTCTATATTAGCCAGTGGATACATTTGCTGGTATAACATAAAGTTGTTGCAGTTTTTACTGAGCTTTCATTTTACTTTAATGATATGCATAGGAACTGGTTATAAGCCACAAGACCAAAATGCAGACGTTTTGCTTACTGATGAATACTAGCTAACCCTGAGCACTTATTATGTGTCAGTAGTGTTCTAGGAATATCACATGTATTATCTCATTTATTCCTCCCAAAAAACAATGAAGTGCCATTATTATTCCCATTGAATATAGATGAGGCTATTGAGACACAGAGTAGTTAAGTAACTTGACTAAGATTACAGTTATTCATAATGGGTAATCATAGTGATGTTCTCATATCAGAAAATAATTTCCAACAGACTAATGAAAGATTATATTATCCTCCCTCCATTTTTTACCACTTTCTAATTGTCCTTTTAACTTGAACTGGTTTTGGTTGAGCTGAATGCCAGGTGCATTCTATACTGCACTCTTAGAAAGAAAAGCATTCTTCTATGGGTGAATAATGTGAACTAGAAGTAACATTTATAGACAACTGACTGTTATCTAATTACTGTAAGGAAAAAATGGCTTAGACTAACTACTTAGTTAGACTAACTACTTAGTCTATACTTCAAAGAATAATTGTGAATATGTATTTGCCAACATATATCTAAGTTATGAGTAATAACCTGAATATATGCATATATACACATATATATATACGTGTGTGTGTGTGTGTGTATATATATATATATATATATATATATATATATATATATATATTTGGGAGCCTAGGATCCAGGGAAACATTTCCCTATTTTCCTTAAAGGGTTCACCACAAAACTAAATAGTTCAAAATTCTGTATTCTTTGAGTGGCTTAAGTTGAGACTGCGTTTTTGACCAAGGCAGGTATTTGTTTCCATTTTCATGCTATAGTTTTTGGGTTATTGATTTTCCATTCCTCTTAGGTCTAAAAAAACATTGGTCCTGACCATGAGTAATTTATTTTGCCCAGAAAAGTACTCAGTGACTATGTTAATATTTATGGAAGTTCTGCTGAAAGATATGAACTTCCATTCCTCCAGGAAACTCTCCTTGGCTCCAACCAGATAATTAGACTTCTCCTCACCTATATCACATTATTTAGTCTTACATAATTACCCCTACTTAAGTGAGCCTGCACTGTTCCTGCGTCTTCAATAAATACCAGGAATGTTATACCCTGTGGTCCCAAGAAGCACTTGGTTGTATTTGCTGTAGGGTGGCGTGAGGGCATTTACAACGCCACACAATGCTCTTTCATGAGAACGTGGAGGAACAGGTTGCAATTTTTGAGAAATTTGTCTATTTTCTGGGCCATACATCTTGTAACTAAGTGTGCTTATCATTTTGCTCAGAAAAATGGCTCTTAATTGTTGCCTCATTCTTCCCTGGTGTCATATTATTTCCCACACCTTTATTTTCCTATCATCCTAATCTCCTCATGGAGATTTTTTTGAAGTATTACCATACATGCTTTAAAAGCTGCCTTATATACTTTCTGGAATGAGATAAGGTATGCATTCATAAGTAAATAACATTAACAACTAATAAAAAAAAAAACACATCAGTAACAATTGGCCAATAGGAAATTTCTTGAATGAGGAATGCTTTTCTTGCTATTACTCTCCATTGATCTTAAAATGAAGGCCAGTTTTTCTCTTTCACAGAAAGAACAAGTGGCTAGATTGTTTAAAATTAACCGTATAAAGAAAACTCCCATTGAAATAAACACACTCAGCTTCAAAAATAGCATTTATGGATGAAGAAGCTATAAGCTCATCAAAGGGATGAAAATTAAATTTAGTTAAGTTATAGGAATGTGAGAGAACTCAGTGAAGGCAGTTGTATCAATTAACAATGGAGCAATGATTTCTTTTCTCTTGTCATAACAGGGTGTTATGCAACACATATTATTATTCTTTTAGAATACGTATTGATGGTCTGTAACACCTGAAATTACTTAAGTAGAATCAAACTAATTTAGGACTACTTATAGAAATCAACATCCACTTTAGATAATGATGTATAAGAAGGATCTTAAAATTAGGTTATCTAAGTATAATAAATTGGTATAGAACTTTGCTAATGCTAGAGGATAGTTTGTCTCAAAACTCATCTTTATACTTTCTGAACAAAAAGTAATTAAATTACAAATATTTCTACAATTTATTTCCTCTGGTGAAAAAGGCATGCAATACTTTTATCTTTATATTTGGAATTATGTCTCACTTTGGCCAATTTATACAATATGTTTTAAAGTTTCAAATATATGGTTGGCATATAAAATACCTCTTATTGGAAGAAGTAACTTGTTAAAGTGTCAGTCAGCCTGAAGTAAATATTCTTTTCAGGATATGGCAAAAAATAAAAGCTAATCTTTCTCTTTACCCTCCCTTTTCACTGAAGATCCTCTGGAGGATGAGAGGAAAGAATTTTGCTGATGATCTTTTAATACGATCGTCTGACTGACTTTCCATATGCTTCTTTCAAAAGCAGCCTTAAACCATTTGATTCTTATTGTAAGCTATTTGAAAACCTTAAAAAAATGAAGCAACAAAAATGTACAATCATGCAGGCTCACAGGAAACAAAAAATTATTCATAGTATTTGCCAGTGATTTGTTTGTGTTTGTATCTGTATTATACATTATTTATGAGACCACAAATATAAGTTAATTATCACAACTGTCCCTTGAAATAAGACTTGTTATTATTATTATTATTATTAAAAACAACTAAGGATCAGAATGTTGCCCAAGGTTATTCAACTAGTAAGTTTCAGAGTAAAATTTAAACCAGGCTCTTTTAACATCAAACTAGAGAGACCCTGGCACTAAAACCTCCATTATTTTCCTGTTCCTTCTCTTTCATCTTTACTTCTTTTAGCTGTGTCCAATATTGAGGTTTATTTTCTCTGAAATTAAGTAATTTGATTATTAGGAATCAGAAAAAGATTTTCAAGTGATTGCAATTAACACACTATCTAAGCATCTCTCTTAGTTGTCAAAGTATTTAAGGGAGAGACAGGACAGATGATCCTTCTGAACTGAAAGCAGCTTTGTCAAAAATATGGGGACTGAGCAATCTTTGCCAAACACATTTCTTCCTCATTCATTTTCAAGATAAAGTAGAAAATAAGATACAGCTTTCACTGCCAATGTTCATGGTCACATTCTTTTAGATAATTAACATGAATCATTTAAATCAGTTTGAGTACCAGACACGCTTAGAGCAGAATTTCACTGCACTTAGCATACCTACATGCCAGCATGTGGAACCCACAAGAATATTCTTTAGTAACTCAGGCCGAACGGCCCAGGGCCTTTTAACATGCTCAGAAACCAATTTCTGATATAATGATAACAACAAAGAACACTTTCAGGACTGAGTAGCAAGTGGTGGGATAATTTGGGAGAAAGATAAATATAAAATTCTGTTTTGTTTTACAAATATCTTACTTAGTGTTAGAGTAAAAATCCAAATAGCATTCTGGATTTCGAAGACTTTAACAAAAAGGGAGATGGGCCTATAATTTAAATATTATGTGCTGAGAAACTGAGCTTATTGATTAGGTATAGACTGGCAGAGTGGCGACCCTAAACTCAGCAAATAAACAGATGAGGACTTTTGCTTCTCACTCTGGCTTTGCCTGGGCACTGAAATCATTACCACACACACTACAAAGAATGGGGGGAGAAACCACTAGCTTTGGGTGTTGCTCATGAGCACACCCCATTCATCCTTGAGAGCCCGTTTTTCACAGTGTTGAGTGACACGGGCTATGGAGTCAGTCTCCTCATGTATGAGTCCCAAGTCCATCACACCAACTGTGTGGCCTTGGACAGTCATACAACCTCTCTGAGCCTCAGCTTCCTATTTATAAGATAACTCGTGAGCATTAAATTAAAAACTTAATGGTTTAACTTAGAGCCTGGCACATAGCAAATGTTCAATAAATGTTACTTTTACCATGGAATCAGTCATTGAATCAAGAGCCACGGAAGCTTATGCACTGGTGATCAGAGGAGGGAAGGGATGGGATTTGCGCTATAATGAAGACTAACTCTACTGGGCATGGGTTCACCTTGCATCCACTTCCCAATCTCTTGCTGAGAGCCAGGAACAGAAGCAGGTAAATCAGACCAAGACCCTCCCTGCCCCTCAGTATCTCTCAGTCTAGTTATCTTATAAACACACAATTTCAACACAATAAAGGAAGTGAAAAAATAAGAATAAACAAGATCAGTAGTTATTGGGACATAAGGTTTCTATGAGTTCAGTCACAAAATATATACATATGCTGAGAAATTATGTCTCCAAACCTGCCATTATTTTACTTGCATGTTTATCCACCACCTTCTTTGAACAGTATGTAAGTCTACTTACAGGAATAAAAGCTATAATGAATACAGAAATAGATATATAAATATATATAATAAAATATAGATAAAATCAGATTAAATATAAGCTACATGCAATAATATTACCTCATAAAATAGTTTATTATATATATAATATAGAGTATATTATATTGTCTATAATATCACATCTTATATTGTATATTATTAATTATGTGTTATATTACATTATAGTATAAAAATATAAATTAGGAGAGTGAGGCAAAGAAAAAATAATAGTTGAGAAAATAATATGAAGCCAGGGGCCAAGTACATATGTGAAAATGCATACCATTTTGTATTATGATACATATAGATACATATAATATTGAAGTTTTCTGGGCAATAGTGTTAGGTTTTAAGGAACCTCATACGTGCTTCTGCTGTGCCCTACCTAACTTTAGAATCAACTGAGGGACAGAAATGGGACTCAGACAAATAACATTCAAAATATCCCCTTTATTACTGATAAAGGCTAGGTTGTAATATATGACTTAGGTGTGAAGCAACTATGGGCTTCTTAATACAAAACTTCAGAAACAGACTAGGTCATCAGTCACAGGCAATGCTGGTCAACCACAGGCCTCAGAATACAGTAAACCTTAGTGCATGCACAGAGGGGCAAACCAGAACTTATGCTCCTGACAGGCAGGCAACTTCCCCTAAAAAAGAAGATGAACCACTCAGGCCAAGCTCCTTCTCTCACTCACCAATTACCCTGGTCTTTCTTCCTCTCATAGGAGGAGTGAGTAAAGGGGCCCACAGAGGATATACCCACTCCCCAACACGGTGGCCTCTCAAGCCATCAGGCTTGTCCATTAGGTTCAATATAGCTTTCCATGTCAAGAGAGAAAAGCAGCCCATTTCTTAGGACAGTCACTCCTACCTTCATGAGGCCTGCCCTCATGCCAACTGGCACTCTTAGATGTCCTCTGCAAGTCTGTAGATTTTGGCCCCAGAAAACTCTGAAGTGGATCCAAGAACATCAGTGAATTTATCTCAAAGGTCTCTCTGCACCTAAGATTGAAATTTCACTCTCAGTTCTGCATTCTACCTCAAATTATATCAAGCCACATTATCTAATATCAGAGTTTATGAGAGCTTCTGCAATGAAATGAAATGCTAAGTAAATACACTCCAATAAGACAATTCCAGAAACATAGAGGACACAGATTAGCATATAGCTCTCCTACCTCTATAAAGTTTTTGAGGAAAAATAAAAAACTGCACATTAATGTCTCTGGCATATTGAAGTCTAAACTTGTTTAAATCCAAAGATATTGCTGTACAAAGTCAGAATTACTTGTCTTGTGATTTAAAAGTCCAAAGAATATGCAGTCCCAAACTCCCCTTTCTCAATTTCTTTTGCTTCATCCCAGCTAGATGAATTCTTTTTGCTTGGGTCAAGCTGGCTTCTTTCAGTAACTACAACCTGAGTAGCCTCTGCTAGATACAGATGTAGTTCTTCAGAGGCACATAAATTGCTATCTGTTCATTACCAAGTCTCCCATGACCTTGATATTTAAAGAGAATGAAGCATTAATTGCACATACAATATTATCACATTATTGACCTTAACCCCCATCAAATTTTTAAAAACCAGGTAATACTGAGTCCCTAAAATAGTTATTCTAGGCAAAAGTATATTCCCCAAACCAGTACATACTGTTACCAGAGACCAAGAAGAGAGTTGATGGTACCTGAGAAGTTGGAAGATGGAAGAAATCTTGGTTTGACCTCATCCAGATATTGGTCAGCGTATGTTCATTGTCTCTAGTCTGCATAGTGTGAGCTCAAGTACAATTGGGAGAAATCTCCCACCAGGAGTTAAATTATGGCACTGTGTTACCATTATTAGAGCAGCTGTTCTCAAAGCGTCAGCATCTCCTGGGAGCTGGTCAGGAATGCTAATTCTCAGGTCCCACTCCAGACCTAACGAATCAGAAACTCGAGAGGGGGGCCCAGTGATCAATGATTTAACAAACCCTCCAGGTCATTCTGATGCACCTACGGTATGAGCAGCACAACATCCCCAAACACAGTGGCTCTTCTCTCAGAGTATTATTGGAGATATTCCTGTTTCTTAGCACAGTTTTTATACACCCTGTTTTCTAGCACAGGTGAGTGACGGCAGGCCCAATTACCAGGTCCATTTTAGGCTTCTCTTTCTTTCCGCATACTGTCTTTGAATTCCCATTTTCCTGCTAAGCCCTGGTATTCTGGTCCCTGGTGTTGCACTGAGTATGTGTTCTGTCAAGTGACAGATTCTGTTGTAAGCAAGGATCTTCAGCCAGGGGCTTCTTCAGTCTGGAAGCTATGTGCCCCAGGGCAGGGGCTTTTACTCTTGCTTCAGGCTGTGGAATTCAAGAAATCTGCCTCCCAGAGAGTTTCCACTTCTTCCCCATGTTTTTGTTTTGTTCTGTTTTGTTTTTCAGCTGGAGAATCAGCCTCAGCAGATTCCTGAACTGAAACTGCTGTTGATGTTTCTGATGCCTGTGGTCCTTGGGAGGCTAGTAAAAAACAATCCTTCTACCATATTCCCATCAAGACTTTACTCAACATTTCAAAGTTCCAGGACTTAATTAGCATTTCTGTCTCCCACGTCCTATTCTGCGGAATTAATTTCCCCTCTAGTGTAGTGGTTCTCGACCTCGGCCATATGTTTGAATCACCTCTAGAGTTTTAAAACATTTCAATGCCTAGACCACACCCTAGACTATTAAAATCAGAATCTCTGGGGGTAGGACCCAGGTAGGGTATTTGACGTCCCTCAGCTATTCTTTTAGTGTGTCAGGTACTATCTTTTTAACCAGTTTAATATGCTTTTTAATTTGGCCCCTTTACTTCTCTAGTACTGTGTGCTAAATGAGAGCCTTTTTCTCTTTTCTTTCTGGTCCAGATTTTTGTTTTTCTGACATAGTTCTCCAGATTTTGTCTTGTGGCATCTTCCACAGAGACATTAAAAAATCAGTAAATTACAAATCTGCCAAAAGTAACACTGTTCAAAAAATCTTTGGAAATCTTCACATTTCTGAGTTGGATAATCCTATCCTGGACATGTTCTCCTACCATACTAATTTCTAACCCCAGATGGGACCTGACTTCTTATTGCCCTACATAGCCTTTTTCTTAAATGCCTGATTTTCATTAGACCCTCCCTAATTCCACAAATTTCTCATTCTAACACTCCTAGGCCAAGTTATGGTAAACCTTGTCTTGAGTTTGCTAGGAACAGAGAGGCTTACACTGTTAAGGTACACGCACACACAGGCATTGAAATAATTCAAGAATTACTACTTGGTAATGTCGTCATCCATCAGGTCGTACAATTATTGGCTTGTGATGTCAGTGTACTCCACATAAGATGCAGATAGGTGGGCCCCAAAGGATAATCACAGTGACAGCATATCAATATCTTTGTTAACATTCAATATGGGCTTTAAAGAGGTAAATGGTATATATGTAAATATATTAAACACTCCATTTCTTAATGCATACAAGGAAAAAAGCAAATAAAATATATCTAAAAGATATTGAGGATTGATCAACTCTTTTTAAAGTGTGTTTTCTCTGGAGTTATGATATCAAAACTCTGATCAAAGACATAAACATGAAAGAAATCAAATACAGAACATTTAAGATAAAAATCCTTCACAATAACTATATTGAATCTATAACATATATAGAATGGATATTGAAGGGGATTCGTACATTTTGGTACTGAGATTAAAAAGTAAGAACATAGAGTGAAATATTGCCAAAGCCAATTAACTGTTATTCAGCAGCCTTCTCCTACTGGCAGGAGGATTTCTATCATGTTAATGCCTGCAAAAACTTAATGATAGTCAGCAAATCTAAGGATTTTGAACCCTTGAAAGACAGTCCTTCCTTTACATTATGCTATTATAGAGCTGATATGCCCAGGGTCCTTTGTTCTGCTCCTACAAACTTTTGATTATAATCAGGCCCCCAAGTGAAGCTACAGAGACTACAGAGAACATATTTGTGGCAATAACAGGGTTCACGCTAGCATCCTGGCTTAGTACAGTCTTTGGAATTTGTTTAAAGTAATTCTTCCCCTGAGAGATAAAGTCAGGTTTCTAAATTTGTAAAATTTTTCAAGCCTTTACCACTGATCCTGTACATTAGGAAAAAAATTAATGTAATAACTATCTATTTTGAAGGCAACTGGCTACTAGCTGCTCCTCCCTGGGACATCCTCCAAAATGCACGTTTTCTTATTCAAAATGTCTATAATTACATCTGATAATATATACATCATCAACATCATCATCAATGAAAAGCAGTTGTATGCAGAGAAGTTCTACGTATTAAAAGGCACAGCTTGTTATAGTTTGTGCCTCAATAAAGCCTGTGTTAGAAGGAACAATTTGCTTTGTGTTAGGATGGGAAAGATTGAAACTTAAAAAAATACTAAATTACTTCATCATAAAATAAAGAGCTAGCATTTGAAAGTTTCTAAATATCTTGGTTTTCAGTCCAACTTCTTTGTTTTCAATTACTGTGATTGACTGTCTCTCCCTATCCCCCCATCCTCATGAGATTACTGATTTCAGCCTACACTAAATTGTCCTGGCATCCTTACTTGGGGAACAAGGGCAGTAAGGGGAAAGGGAACATGAACTGACTTTGCTATTAAATAATGTTTCTACAGCCTTTGCCAAAGTTCCCTACCAATATTATTTGGAGACATTCAATTAGAACTAGATGATATATTTTGTGAGAACTAAGATATTGGAAACCTATTAAGTTTCTGGAGTCTAAGGGGATGATGGTGAACAGAGTCCTGAATAAACTGGGATAAAACTGAAGTAAAAAATCTTTCTGGCAAGTAAAAATGAAATATTGCCATGTTCTGACAACAAGGAAAGGAAATGAGAAAATAAACATGTGAACAAAGAAAAAAATGCTGAGGTCCCAGAAGAGACACAGACTAGGGAGGGTATGATTAAACGGAACCTTTAAATCATTAGCTTTTGTTTCTTTTGCATTAACTTTTTCACTTAAACATTGCACTGAATACAAAGAAGCATTACCATTTAGAGTTATCTATGAAGAGTAACCATACATTAGGATAGATTAAAAGAAAAGGAAGCACTTACATGTTTTCATCAATACATACATATCTTAGCAAGTCAATATCAAATGTTATGATTATTATATGCTATTTTGATTAAACAAAAAGCCATTAACTAATTTTGATTTTGACTTGCAGATATTGATTCATTATATAGATTTATTAATTTTGACTTAATAAAATACTGAGATTTAAAAATAAATTGAAACAATGGTGAATTCACTAAAATTAAGTGATACAATATTTCAGTAAGTACTATACCAAATAACCAGATCAAAGAACAGTTGTTTGTAAAAGAGAAATCAGAGAGGATAGAGAGACAAAAAAATGTGCATTTATTTTTTCTAATGTCAATGATATGTGCTAGATAGCTCAACCCCCAAAATATTAGAAACTGTTCCATCAGTTTAATTAGGAAACACATAAGAAAACAAAAATTGAAAAGGTCTGTATTAGGGCAAGTTACATTAGCAGCTGTAACAAACAATTCAAAATCCCAATGGCTTAACACAATAAAAATTTATATCTTGCTGACATGACTACCCAATGCAGGTCAATGAGTTTACTGTCTTCCACGTAGTTATTCAGGGATTCGAACATCTTTCATGCTATAACGTCACCATCCTCACCTTTGTCACAGTGGATCTTCTGTTGACAGATTAAGGGAGGCGAAAGAATCTGAAGAAAGTATGCTTATTCTTCACTGAATTTGACCAGATGCTGCACATGACCTTCTCTCCCCGTCAGTTGGCTAGAACTAGCCACATGACCCAAGCTAGAGTCAAATAAATTGGAAAATTTATTTTAGCTGAATGCCCAGGAGGAAAACGAAATGACTTGGTGAATATATGAAATTGTCTTAGCCATCATGCTTAACCAGACTAGAGTTTCATTCTACATAATACTTATTTCTCACGAAAGTGAGAGAAAATTATAATAAATGTGGCTTGAATTTTACACTCTACCTACATCACTGTTATGTGATTTTTTTTTATACTTGTCAATTTCAGGGAACGACTGGCTGCCAAGTGCTCCCACAGGGCAACATGGTCTTGGCAGGGTGTTCAGCCTTCAGGTTCAGCAACTGACTAACATAATCAGTCACCATCAGAGCTGATGGTAGGCTGATAAATGACACCAAGAAAAAAAATCATGTGAGGCTTAAAATATGTACAAGAAAGTCCATTTATGAATTTCTAATATGAAGTCATTCCCAGCGATGACAATGCTCACTTTTCCTATCCAGAGCTCCTCTTCCTCAGAATGAAGATATTTAAGAAGTTAGATTATTCAGCATGATTTTTTTTTTTTTTTTTTTTTTTTGGCTGAGTACAGAATCAGTAAATATTAAGGACGTCGTGCAGTTCTGTGGCAACGATAATCAGGTTCAAATCCTGGCCTTACTACACAGAAGCTATGTGACCTCAGGCAGTTTATTTAACCCTCCCTCCTTCCATCCTCAGTTTACAAATCTATTAAATGTGCACAATTATTGGTACAGATTTTTGTGTTGTATATGTGACTATTTAACTAATATCTATGTCCCCATGAGGGTTAATGTTATATACCTTATTGTTGTTTTTTCATCATTATATTTGGTGGCTTAAAACAACCATTTATTTAGCTCACAATTCTGTAGTTCAGCAATTTGGGCTGTGCTATGCTTCTAGTTTGCACTGGGCTCACTCATATATCTCCAACCAGCTGTTGGGTTGGTTCAGGGATGGATGGACTAGGTTGGCCTCAGCTTACATGGCTTTCCTGTACTCCATGTGCTCTGTCATCTTCCAACAGGCTGGAGCCAGCTCGTTCATATGATGACTGGGCAGGGTTCCTAGAGAGCAAATGAAAACATGCAATATTTCTGGAGAACTACCCTCAGAACTGACACAACAATACATTCTGTTGACTAAAGCAAATCAGAAGGCCAGTCTAAATTCAAACTTCAAGGGATGAGAAATTACCCTCTACTTCTTGATTGCAGGAGTTGAAAAGTCATGTTACAAAGAATCTTAGAAAAGGAATAATTGCAACAATCCAAAAAAAACACACAAATCTACCATGAAATCAATGGTGGATGTGCCAAAAGAAGTACACAAAGCTCTGAGAGCCACTCATCAGACATGTTTGTCTAAGTCACAAAGATCATGAGATGTTTCCTTGAGGAAGTAAGACCTGAACTAGATATGAGGGGCAAATAAGCAATTACAAGGCAACTTTGGGAGGTGGTGGATATTATCCAATATCTTGATTGTGATGATGGCATCACAGATGTTTGCACATATCCAAACTCATCACACTGTACACATTAAATATGTGAAGTTCTTTGTATAGCAATTATACTTTCAATAAAGCTGTTAAAAATAAAATAAGCGAAAAAAAGCTGGGGAGTGGAGGGAGTTCCAAGCAGATGACTAGTGCATGCAAATGTCCTATAGAAGAAGGAACATGGAGAGTATAAGAAACAAAAGATGGCCAGTGCAGCAAAAGAGGACAATTGGCAGGAGATGAAGGCAGAGGACACTTGAAGGGCAAACCATGCAGGACTCTGTGAATCAAAGAGTTTTAAATTTATTTTAATAATAATAGCAAACCTTTCCATGGCACTTACTATGTGTCTGACATTATTCTAAGTGTTTTATGTGTATTAACGTTTTCATCCTAACACAGTTGTAATATTTATATCAGGATTTTACAAATAAAGAAACTGAAGTTCAGGGAGGTAAAGTAACTGCCTAAACAGCGAGGCTAGATTCAAACTCATCTAGTCTGGATCCTTCCTCATAATCAATATGTTGCAGTGCTTCTTCAAGGCCATCGTTCTGTTGGTTATCAAGAGCAATAAAAAGCCACTGAAGGCTTTCAAACAGGGGTAGACATGATCAATTTTGTATTTTTAAGAGTTCATTCTCACTGAAGGTTGAATATATAGTAGAGGAGATCCCAACTTCCTGTAAGTAGACTATGACTGTATTTCAGGCAAGAGAACAAAGTAACTTAGATTATGGTGATGGTAATAGACAGGGAGAAAAAAACAATGGTATTTATAGATGTTTAGAAAATATTAATGATGGGTAAAATGGACAGTTGATCATAACAAGTGTAATGTTTGGCACAGACATTCAGTCTGGTTGATTAGACAATTATAAAGACTGGTGAACCTTCCATCATTTACAAATTCACTTATTCATTTAGTGATCCTTTCACTCATTCATAAATATAGGAGTCAAATCTGAGTAACAAATTCTTTCATAGCATTCTTTCCATCACACATATATTACATTTTCATTGAGTTCTTCATTGGAAACTTAGTGCAGATTAAGCGCAGAGATGAAAAAATATTAAAATATCAAAAAACAAAATACATTAGTTTTTATTAATTCAAACACAATGCTTAACAGCAGCAAATGGTTTGTGAGTGTTCTGAACAGGTGTGAGCGGCATGGTCAACAAGCGGTCTCTACTGAAGGAATCAGTGGTGAATGAGACAATTAGGAAGAAGTGTGACTGCTGTTTCTGAACGTACTAATTTTTCATATTTTTACTCTGAAATTAACATAAATAAGTAGGCTTAACACTAGTAATATGGTTAATATGGCTGTATGGATCATTTATATGTGCTTTTTGCTAAGGGACAAATGGAGATTTGATTGAAATTTGTTTTTTGTTTTTTTAAGTTAATTTTTATTGGAGTAGAGTTGATTTACAATGTTGTGTTCGTTTCAGGTGTCCAGCAAAGTGAATCAGTTATACATATACATATCTCTACTCTTTTTTAGATTCTTTTCCCATATAGGTCATTACAGAGTATTGAGTAGAGTTCCCTGTGCTATATAGTAGGTCCTTATTAGTTATCTATTATATATAGTGTGTATATGTCAATCCCAATCTCCCAATTTATCCGCCCCCCCCCCCTTTATGTTATTGTCACTTAAAATGGTGCTGAGTACTTTTATAGGAAGATTCTTCTATGGGCAATGTTTCTGACTATTGGGGAGTAAAAGTCTCAAATCTTTTGCAGTATTATTAATAACAATATAAATATTGCCGGTAAAAGTCTGAGTACACATCATCTGGTACAAAAAACTGTAACTAACTCACTTTCTACTGAGATTCCTTATTTCTCCAGGAGCAGAAACTTCATCTAA
The DNA here is from genome assembly GCF_028021215.1 of Eschrichtius robustus. Classification (NCBI taxonomy): domain Eukaryota; kingdom Metazoa; phylum Chordata; class Mammalia; order Artiodactyla; family Eschrichtiidae; genus Eschrichtius; species Eschrichtius robustus. The sequence continues at coordinate 77,188,221 of NC_090836.1, read as the reverse complement.
GACACCTCGGGGTCATTTCAGCCCTGATTTTCCTGAGATTGCATTGAGGTGCTGGGTTGCTTCTGTGGAGTCAAGTCTGTGCTGGGTGTGGAGGCTGAGGCAGGGTGGAGGACTCCTCTTGGCACTATTATCTCTCCAGCCTGACGTCTGCTGAGACGTCACTCTACCCAGGTCACTGTCTATGGGCTATGCATTTGCCATCCCTGGTAGAGATATACCTCTCTCGTGGACACGGAAGGTGCTTCTAAACACAGTCTACCATGGCATCAGTCATCTAAAGGACAGTAAACAAGAGAATAGAATGAGACGACAATCAACTCAAAGATGTACCCTGCTGGTACTGGGTCAAGAAGATAAGCAAGTGCAGTGATAACTAAGCTCAAGGTCACATGTGGGAGTGACCTTGTATTGTGTTTTTAAACTTTAGGGAAATATAATGATTAGATCAAAAAGTCAATTCAGTAGGGAGCAAGTCAGAGTAAAATAAGGAGGCAAAATGAAAAAGAGTGGAGAAAAACTCCAAAAGAATGAATATTTATATCAGAGGCTCAAATATGTTTGCATTTCAGTGTTACCAATTGTAGCCTGAGAAAGGGGGGCAGGGATATTTTCCGGCAATTTGTGTTTATTCCCAAATTTAGGTTTCTGCAGCATAAGCATAAAAGTCTGCCACACAGACAGCCAGGTGGTCACGTTTCCCTGGCCTCATTTCTCTGTGTGCATTGCCTCACAGCTTCACATCACGGTATGAAAATTGTTAAAGAGGAAAAGACGACAAAAGCCTAACTCACTTCTATTCAATGGTGAGAATAAATGGCGTCTGCAATGCAAAAGGCTCTCCAGACACAGTACTTTGAGGTTACAGTTCTGTAATTTTGCTGAACTGAAAAAACATTCCTTTTCTTTGGTCTTAAAATTTATTCAACATTCACATTTTATTAGCAAGTAAGCATGAACAAAAGTTTTTGATAAACACAAAAGTTATTTTGCCTCATTATATTGAATGACAAGTGAGACCTTACAGCTTCACATCAAATCAGTGGAAAAACAATTATCTGTAAAAAGTATGTGCAAACATTTTTCTACAAAGCTAAAGATTCAAGGCAATGTGTCTGGAATGTGTTTCTCCCTTTAGGCTGCCTCCATTCCATGAAAGATCTGTCTCAATTTCCGCTCTTCCCAGAGCCTCCTTTTGGTCTCTCTGCAAATCCATTCCTTCTGAATCTGCCTCCTTCCGACCCTGCAGATGGAAACCGTATGTTTCTCTGTTTAGGGAAGTGTGCCCAATCTTCTCAAGCAGAGATTTCTAGACACGTTTTATAATATCTTCATGTATGGCTTCCTAATGCACCAAATACACTGTAATTTGCTTTTGGTTTGCTTTCAACGCATTAATACATTCGTTGATTTTTTTCTCAGCAAAATCTCTAAAATTAAGCATAGAGCTGTGAATTAGATTTATTTTGGACAAGCAAAATTTTTTTATTATATTCAGTAAGTACTTGTTGATCACCTACTATGCTACAGCCTTGAGGTACAAAGATAAAAGATATAACTCAAAGCGTACCATCAAGTAGGCTTGGGTTGGCAGAAACCTGATGGAATCAATCCCATACAATGTAGGAAGGGCTGAAATGGAGAAACTACAGAAACATAGAAGGAGACACATCCAGAAAAGTAAACTGACAAAAAAAGTTTAGCGTTCCTTAAAAGGATGATTTTCATTTGTGAAGGAATGTATTCAAGTGTATAAAAGTGACATTAAATCGTAAGACTATCTTAAAATTTTATGGTTAACTGAAACATCTATCTAAAATATTCAGAAAATATCTAGCCTAATTATGTACTTATTTTACACATGAAAGTAATAGCTTGCATACCATTTTGACATTAAATAAGTTAGAAAGTAATTTGTGTGTTTTTCTTTTGTAATGAAAGCAAATAAAGAAGGATGGAAAGAATCAGGAGGCAGGGAGAATTTGGAATTTCTGGGATGCCATGAAAAAACTAGGCCTCAAAGAGTGGTTCCTACATGTTGATAACCAATTGTCTTGAACAGATTTCCTGCCCAAAGTTACAAGGTCAGCAGGAATGTAGGGTAGGGAGGTAGGGATTTACTAAGGGATACAAAGGAACAGACATTGAGATAAGGGAAGAAAGTTGAGAGTAACGGGTTGTTTTAAATGCAAACAGTGTTCTTAGAAGCAACAACTCACTACATAAAAAACGCAGGTAAGAAGAGTGTAAGTGCAAGTGTAATCTAAAATAGAAGCCATGAAAAAAATCTTTGAGAAGCTTTTTAAATTTTATAAAAGTGCCTCCTATTGTCAAAGCTCTCAAAAAGGTCAATTTTAATACCCAAATATTATTGGTAATATTTGTTATTCAAATAATAGTGAAAATATATGAGAAATAGCATTCCATAATCAAATCATGTAGTTTTCTTGTGTCCATATATTTTATTTTAGTACAAAGGATACTTTTCACTAAAAATGCAATTGGCGGAAGTGTAAGTCATTGTAAAGGAACAGAATATTTGAATCCAGAAAACCAAGGATTAAAAGGACTTGAAAATACATATCGATTTCTTATTGGTTATTGTCTACAAGAGGAGTAGAACTGGGGCTGCAGGATGAAGGGGACTTTGGATTTTTACTCTGCACACTTCTGGATTAATTTGAATCTTTCACAACAATAACGTATTCTTGCAATGCTAGGCATTTAGAAAACAATAAACGAGGTTATTTTTAATGTTGTAAAGAGCAGTAAGACCAAAATTAAAAAGGCATTGGAAACTATTACTAAGATTTGAGAAACAAAATTAATTGAAAACAATAACAGTAACTGGAACCGCATGTACCTTCCCAGGCAAGCAGGCGTCCCACCCTGTTCAACTTCAGAACACCAGCGACCTCTTGCGGCAAAGATGGATACATTTCAAATTTGTGTAACTGCCACAGAGGGTGATTGAGAAGGTTGCCTGATGAAATTCTGCTGCTTTTTCAGATTGAAATAGCGACAGTGATACCTTCGGGGAACAGAGAGCTCCTCACCCCACCACCACAGCCAAAGGAGGCTGAAGAGGAAGAGGAAGAGGAGTCCACCCCCAGGCTGATTGATGGCTCTTCTCCACAGGAGCCTGAATTCCCTGGGGTTCTGGGCCCACACACCAATGAAGGTCAGGTCCATCAAAGCTGGATTGTAATGAAGTCCACTTGTTCATTCCTCAAAACTGCCAAGCTCCAACTCTGCAGGGAGCCCCCATGACCCAAGGAGAAAACTTTGTTATAGGCTAGGTTTGAAGCAGGAGATATACATGTATTTGGTATTAAAATATAAAGCTGTTTTAATAATTCCGCTTTGGCATGATGGACATGATCAAATAACCAAAGATTTGGGGTCAAAATACTTGTCTGGCATCATTACTCAGAAAGCTTTGTAGTGGAATGCATTTCTAGAACAAATTATACACTATCAGCAAGATCAGAATCTGTGTCTGAGAGATCAGGCCCCAGCAGTTCAAGGAGATCAAGTGATGATGGATGCCGATGATGATGATGGTGATGATAGTAATGATATTTTACATTGATTGAGCACATGCTTTCTGTGGGCCATAATGCTCAGCACTTCACATTATCTCGTTTGACTATTGCAACCTCCTTGTGAAGGTATTAGTATTAATTTTTTTCATTATTACCAAGGAAACTAGCTCAGAAAGCATAGGAACTTTCCAGAGATCACATAGATATTAGGTTCACACACTGGGTTTGAAGCAAGCCTGTTCTGATTCTTGTCTGTGTACTTATTGGAAAACAGGCTTCTTTTCACTCAGTCCTGGGAAGCAGCAGGAAAAGGAAAAGAGAAGAAAGTATTTCATAACATTGGACTCCATCTCGTAGGGCCTGAAGTTGATGTAAACCATGGCCTTTTATTTAGGTCATGAGAAGGAATTCCTGGTGCTGAACCTGATTCTATGATTTGTCGGTATTTCATGTTAGAATTTGTCAGTGTCAACCCTGGGGGCTGTTCAAGTGGGCTCACACCAGAACACTTTTACACACATGGAGAATGGTGTTGTGAGGGGGTATAGAGTTCCCATTGCAAAGGTTTAGTTAGTATCAAGAGTCTCTGTACTATAAATTCTGGAGACACAAGACTTATCTTAAAATGACTACTGTTTTCACAGATATTTGTGTCTAGTACAGAGAGACAGACATGTAAACCAACTTAGAGACAGTAATGTGTTATAGGTAATATAAGAAAAGTTTGTACAGAACACACTGAGAGAACAGAAGAGAGGAGAGAGCATTCAAATCCCAGCTTTGAGACTTTGCTAGATATACAGTCTTGAGCAAAGCATTCAATATTTTTTTGCCTTTGTTTCCTCATCTAAAAAATGGGATAATAAATAATAGATCTTACCTCATAGAGTTGTTGTAAGGATTAACTGAGTGAAGTTAGTGCCTGGCCCACAGTAAACATCATAAATGTTAGTTATTCTCAATACTCTATTCTTGATAGGAGAGTATATCTTTTTTGTTTACTCTCAACAAACTTTTCAGTGTGCAATACAGCATTGTTAACTATAGGCACTGTGTTACAAGCAAATGTCTAGAACTTAATTCATCTTACATAACTGAAACTTTACACCTGTTGAACAGCTCTCTTTCCTCCTCCTTGCAGTCCCTGGTAACCACCGATCTACCCTCTGCTTCTGTGAGTTTTTAACTGTTCACCAATAAGTAGTGTAAAAAAGTTGTCTTTTGTGAAATGCTGCCTATACGCCAGCCACTAAAGTGTTTTATGTACATTAGCTCTTTGAAGAGATATAACAATACTAAGTAAGTACTAGTTACTATTATCTTCACTTTATAAATAGGAAAACTAAAATTCCAAAATACTATAAAAGTTGTCCAAGGTCATGGAAGTGGTACGTAGGGGTGCTGGAATGAAAATAGAGGCCACTAAATCCTGTCTTTAATGAAGACACCATATTCTTTCCACATAGTCAACTTTCTATGAGGTAGCAGAACATGCTACAGGCAGAACCAGGGAGATACACACACAGTGAGAAGGAAATGTACGTATCCAGCAGAAAGTCCTCAAAATAGGGAAATTAAATATCTCTAGAACATTACTTACTTTTAAGTAATTTCAGATCTTTCAAAAGTTGACTGATCTGGCATCACTACCTGATGAGCCAGGAACAATAGAAGAGCAGAATGTCCAATCTTTTTAAAAGCTTTAGTAAAACTTATGGCTCAATAATGTCAGTTTTGAAACAATATAAGAAAAAGTATGACTTAAAAAAATTTTTGTCTCTAAAGGAGTCTGAGAATAAGCAATGAAGTTAAAATTTTAATTCACATTTTACTTTCCAAAGAGGAAGCATCTCTCGAAATTCTAAACCTTAAAATTAAATTTAAATCTTATAAATTTATCAAAGGCAAATAGTTTGGAAATATTTAAAATATTAAAAATCAAAATATTATTTGTTACTATGAACACCAATTTCTAGAAATAGTATTCTGAAGCCACATAAAGTAGGCTTGAGTTATGAGTGGAAAAAACTAGAATTAAATAATAACTGGTGTGACTATATATAATTACCCTAAGTGATTATTAAACTAGCATGACCATGAATATATAGAAGAACAAAATGCTTTACTTTCTAAAAACTGTGATAAGTAGCAAATATTCATTTACAGTGATTAGAGAAATTAGCAAGTATTAAATATTTCATAGCTCTCTCTTAAAATTTTTTCCTAGATTTACATTCCTAAAATAGTTTTCATTCCTGAAGCTGTTATTATAAGTGATTTTTCTATTTAACAACGGTAATAAGACCTTAGTAGGTGCATTACTAGTTCTTGATTTCAAACCACGAATTGCTCCTTCAACGAAGGCAACCAAATGTCCCGATTTGCCTGGGAGTGAAGGGATCCCAAGACCGGGGGCTTCCAGTGCTAAAACTAGCAAAGTCTCAGCTAAATGGGGATGAATTGACACTGAGCAATCCCAAGAAAGTCTTCCATCATTTTCTTCTTCTATCTCTCATGGCTAGTTCACTTTCCCCATCCATCTCATGTCTCACAACTTTTTTCTCCTCCTCCCTAAACTCCTCAAACTCATCAGAGAGCTTAGCCGCCTCCTTCACAAAGAAAATGCTGTCTTCCGGTCAGCAGTTCTTTGGTCTTTCTGTTTGCAGACGTATAATTTACCTACATCTACATCCATGCACCTCCTCCTATTACAACAGAGGAACAGTCTGTCCTCCCACATGTGGGATGTAAATTCTTCCGATTGTGTTTTTTTCCCCTACTACACCTATGATTTATTATCAGAATTTTGCACTCTTTTTCCAGTAACGGTGGTAGAATTACATTAAGTTAATTCATAATTTTTCCAGGGTATGACTAGTGACCAGAAACAACTAGGAAAACTGACAAATTATAGAACAAACTTTCTCTCAATGAACTAAATGATACATACAGGGACTGAGCTAGGAACCTTGGTTTCACAGATGCGTCCTTCACACCACAGATTTTAAATTAAAGTGAAATCTTCATTCTTCCCATTTTTTTTTTAGTCCCATTTCCTGCTGCCCTCTCAGGATCCTTTTTATATTCAGTCTCTCTTCCTCTGGATTCTTTTCTTCAAATCTCTCCCACTTTAGTCCATTTCCTCATCATACACACCACAAATATGTCTTCTTACAGTTATCACCATCTTTCTTTCCTTTTTCTTTACAGTCAAACATCTCAATAGCATTGTTTGTATGTGCTGTAACTATTTCCTCACCTCTAACTTCCTCCTTCAGTGGCTGTAATCCAGCTTCCAGCCTCATCACTCCACAGTGTTTACTGAAGTTTCCTATAATCCCCACAGTAACTAATCCAAGAGACATTTTTCAGTCCTTAACTGACATCTCAGGAGGCTTAGATTATTTTCTATTCCCTATTCCTTCAAACTATCTCTCCACTTGGCCTCCATCGTCCATCCTATTGTCCTTCTTTTCTTCTGGCCATTGCTTCTCTATCTCCCTTGAAGCTCACTGTCCTCTACATGACCAATAAACAGAGAGTGAAGGACGGGTAGGAGTGTACGTACGGGGGTGATAGAAAACAATTAGATTAATAAATGGAGATATAATCCAGCCTGACAACTCTTTTGGATCTGTTGTCTTTTCTATCACCATTACCCTAGCCAAGCAACCATCATCTTTTATCTAGATAACTCATCTCCTCTCTGCCTGCTGGCCCTCCCTCAGTCTTCCAGCTTACCTTCAATCAGCGTGACATCTTAACACGCAAATCTGATCATGTAATACCCCTGCCCATCCTTAGGATAAGGAACAAAACCTGTAACACAGCCTATAAGGCCCGTGTGTGTTACGTCTTAAACATTGCAATGCTCGCTGTGCTGTAGCTACAGGGACCACCTTCTGGTTCCTCCAAAGTGAAGGGACTTGGCACCTGCTGCTTCCTCTGCCTGAATGCTCTTCCCTCTCACCTGCATAATCAAGTCTTGCTCTTCCTGCAGATTTCAACTCAATTATCACCTCCTCAGAAAACGATGACTCTCAGACTGAATCAAATTCCTGTAGTTTATGCTCCTATGATATTTCTTGACATTTACCACAGTCATCATTTTATTTATTTGTGTGATTAACATTCGTCTTATATAGCAGATTATAAAACAGAACTGTCTCTTTGGCTCACCACTGTTTCATCAGCTAGCACAGTGCCATTTACAAAGAAAAGATTTAATAAATGCACATTGAGTGAATTAATATTAATGATTATTGCCCTATCTTCTTCTTGATTTTGTTTCAGTGGGTTGTTTAAATATTGAATGAAAGACCTAATAAAAATATTATATGTGATGTTTTAAATTTATAAAAACCATAATCTTAATATTTACATTTGAAAATAGAATTTCCAGTAAATATAAGAGCAATAACCGTGCAATATTCACTCAGCAATTTAAAATAAAATTGTAAAGCATTACAAAGAATATACTAATTATTGGGGTAGCCTTAGTTGGTATATTTGACTTTAATATTCCATTTAAAGAAAACTATATGAGAAAATATTAAATATGCCAGAATAGTCTGTATGAGACTCGAATCTTGTTTAATAAATATTCGTAATCACATAATTTGTTAGAAATTGCTTTTGTTGCTTACATATATTGTTTGCCTCTTTCTTTTAGACTTTCCAACCTGCCTTCTGTGTACTTGTATAAGTACCACTGTATACTGTGATGACCATGAACTTGATGCTATTCCTCCGCTGCCCAAGAACACTGCTTATTTCTATTCCCGCTTTAACAGAATTAAAAAGATCAACAGAAATGATTTTGCAAGCCTAAGTAAGGATGATGGCACTAATATCCTTCTCTTTACAGACTTTTCCTAAAATGTTTGCACTGTGAAATGTTGGTACTGAAAATGAAACTTGAATATCCAAATATGACTCAAATCAATTATTTTTACGTTTGAAGGTTTGTTTTATAAGAAAAAATGATGAATAATTAAAGGTTGTTATGAAACTATATAGTTGTTGATATTCTCAAATAATTCTATTTTATAGGTTAAAACTCATTATCATGTTGTAACAATAAGAGTAGAAAGTCATGGTCATATATTTACTAGGATCTGGCTTGTTTGAATAGACTTCAAGTAAAGCACAATTGCTTTCTGGCTGATGAATGCAAACCTAAATCTGACTTTATAATTGTTGTCAACTTTGAAGAATTTTGGTACTTGTCTTCATTAAGTGTTTTAATCATTCGAAAGTTTCTTTTTAATGCCTTTGTATTTTAATGCTAATGCATCTATTACTATTAGAAAATACAACAATCTGCCATCAATGAGAAAAATGTTTTAAATAGAAAATCCAGACAAAGTTTATGAAGAATATGGGGAAAAGACCAGTTAAATATAATGAGTCAGTTTCTTTGCTAAATTTACACTTTCTTACAAGTGCATAAATATGAATAGTATTTGGGGAAAACAATTAAATTTTTATAAAGTTGTTAGAAATAATTGTTTCATTAATTGTCCACTGCTAATTAAATTCATATTTATATTTGCTTGTATATGGGAAAATTTATATTCCTATTTTTATGTGAGCAAAACATATTCAAGAATATTTAACTACTTCCCTCATTCTTTTTTCCAGATGATCTAAGAAGGATTGATCTGACATCAAATTTAATATCGGAGATTGATGAAGATGCATTCAGAAAGCTGCCTCAACTCCGAGAGCTTGTCCTGCGTGACAACAAGATAAGGCAGCTCCCAGAATTGCCAACCACTTTGACATATATTGATATTAGCAACAATAGACTTGGAAGGAAAGGAATAAAGCAAGAAGCATTTAAAGTGAGTTTTAAGTTTGAATATGAAAGACTTTCATCTTCCCATTCCCTTTTCTATCAATGACTAGCCTTTTTATTTCCACAAAAGGGATTCAATTTGATGAGACTTTTAACTCCTAAAATAAACTTTACAACACTATGTATCATGCTTTGGGGAAATACTGTGTTCTGGTACATTCTGAGGCTGCTCAAACACCAAGAACAGAAAGCAGAGCTGGAATAAGAAGTGCGTGGCTATCTGGAGCACCAGTCTATAAATTGCACCTGGAAATGCTGTAAGCTGGATGAACTGTATTTACCAAAAACGCCACTTAACAAGAGTATCTTATGTAGTTGGAAGGACAACTACTTGTACAGACTGTGGGTGTTGCCTTTGAGGGTAGAAGCCTTCTAAATTATTTTGTAAGGAGAATGGATTCAGTTAATCTTATGCATTTTGTTTTCTAAGTGAAGGAAACAAGTTTGGGGTTAGAGTGACTTGCTTGGAATAACAGCACAGAGTCTGAGAATAGTAACCAGATTGGCTTTCTTACCCACTCTTTCTCCATTCAAGCTGCTCCTCTAAATATATGTTGAACAAATAAATTTAAACTACTGTTTGAAGGGACATCACATTACTTCCATGGAGGCTACAGGGGGTTGTGTGGACCCCTTAGCCCTGAGCAATGGTGGAAACCCTGTCTCTCCACTAGCCCTCCTGTGACACCACCCTGGTGGGCAAGGAAGTTAGGGCACCTCATTAGAGCCTGGCAAAGGTCGAAATCTAGTCTCTCCACTCAGATTTTGTTGGCATGGGCAGTAGTGAGTCACAGTTTGTCCTGTGATGTTTGGCTAGAGTAGACCTGTTATTGTCTAAACTTATTCTGTCTTGCTAGGCTGCCCTTTACCTGGTACTTGGGCTGGAGTGCGCAGGATTTTGTTGGGGAGAACTTTTCATTTCTCCATTCCTGTAACATGAAGGAAATTCTTGCTATGTCTCACCAAAATCCTCAAAATCCTATTGCAGAGTGTCTTATGTGGGAAGTCGCTGCCTTGCTTAAATAGAGAAAGTTAGAGTGGGCAAAGAAAGCTTCTGCCTAGAGATTGAGAAACACGTTTCATTTGCATCGAGAGATATTTGTTTGCTTTCAGATCTTCCAAAACTCATTTGAATTGTCCAGTAACATAGAAAACTAATTTGCCTCAATTTTACAAAACAAGACCTGAACAGGCATGTATTATTTCACAAATAGTTTCACAGACAGGGAATGAAAAATACAACTGTAGCACCACTAATTTTTATTAAGACCCTACATTTGGAATGTTTACAGGATATGTATGATCTCCATCATCTCTACCTCTCCGATAACAACTTGGAACACATCCCTCTGCCACTCCCAGAAAATCTACGGGCCCTTCACCTCCAGGTAGGCTTCTACTAGTAAGTTATCCCCAACACCTCCATGGAAAACAGAAGCAAACAGGATGGGATGCAAAAGCTGTTTATAATGGCATGTTGATACATTGTGACAATTTTTCTTTTATTTTTCTCCTGTCTTTAATTCATTCTCTCTCTCAATCTGAGTACAAGGTAATTATACATTCATGACTCTTATCTCTACTGATTTATTTCTGATAACTTTAGTCTTTATTTTCATTCTTTGCCAAGTCATAATGCATCTTTTTGACATACAAAGCTTCTTTAAAAAAAATGAGAGCTTCCTCTGCTGAAGAAATGTGTAAAGATTAGAAATGGAAGAGAAGAAAGAGGGAAAGAAAAATCTAATTTGATTTCTAGCTTTCAGGGGGAAAAAAAATGTCAGTTTTAGCTCTTGATTTTAGGTTCCATGTACGGAGGAAGATTCAATCCTAGGGCATTGCTATCTGCTGAGAGATGACAGACTTCCATCTCTCTGGATTAAGAAAATGCAGTTTTTTCTAAACCAACATATTTGAAAGCTTGCATTATTTTAAATCCCTTTAAGCTACATTTTATCTCTGAAATAATGAGTGAAAACACATTTTCAAAATGCTATGATTTAATATTTTCTAAATATATTAAAAATATGATCAATTAAAACAAATGGTTTTGGTTGTTGAAAAAAAGAAAGATAAATTATTTATTTCAGATATGAGTAACTTTTGTTCTACAGCTGTAATCAATGTAATAATTTCATCTGTGGAATAAATCTGTAGGGAACACAACCATTATGTGCTCAAAGACACGATATCATGGTGTAATATTACAATCTTTTAGCAAAAAAAAAAAAAGTATAGACCATCACAAGAAGTGATTTTGCTATGTGAGAGCAAGTCTGATTCTTTTTTTCTCTGTGGATCCTGTAATTATTTACCTCTGTGAATTTTCTTTTATTCCTATTTATATCTTTCCATACTTCTTTTTGGTGTCTTTTTGTGAATATCTGTCTATGAGTCTTGTCCACGAGTCTGTCACTTCTGAGAGTTTTTCTGGCTGTGTTAACTTCCTTAATGTGTATTCCCTTTCAGGTGCTCATCCTGTTTCTCTATGGCTCTCTCTTGGTCTCTCTTTTTCTGGGGGTGAATTTCTATAAATATGAGGATTTCTTGCCTTGTTTAGGATTGGAAGAGGATTTTCAAGGGCATCCTCAGGGAAATTTTGGAATTTTTTTTCCAATTCTGAATTAAATTTTATTATTATTGTCTTTGATGATATTGACCTCTACAGGGTAACCAGGTCTCTGATGTTATATTTAAACTGAATGTGCTTGTATATACAATATAAGATTTTTTTTGAAGTAATTGGCTTTACAGTCCCTATTCTAAGGTTTAAAAAGGCCTTAAGTGAACCTTTTAAAATATTTCTCTTTCACAATCACCTCACCAATATCCAGTATAAAGCTGTTTTTAATTTAAATTATCTTCATTTTATATTCATTTTTAATGCTCATATAGAAATCTCCTTTTTTGATTCATTTGAAAAATGTTTTTCAACACATGGTATAGTAATTAAGAATGACAACTCTGGCAAAATCAGATTCCCTGGGCTGAAATTCTACTTGACACTATTTAATGATTGGACAAATATCTAAACCTGCCTGCATCTCAGGTTTAGTTTATAAAGTGGGTACTGCATTTACTGATACATGATAAGTATCACTTAAAGGTGAGGCATGATAATTATTAACAGTGTGTATCTACTACCTAGCAAAGAAAATAGTACAGTGCATAGGCACTAAATCTGTATTATTCCTCATGGGCACTTTGTAATAATAGAGAGTCAATCCATCAGAAAGATGTAATGCTTATAAACACATATGCACCTAACAACAGAGCCTCAGAAGTTATAAAGACTACACTCTCGGAATTAAAGGGGGAAGTAGACAATTCAACAGTAATAATTGGATTCCTCAATGCTCCACTTTTAATAGTGGATAGAACAACTAGCCATAAGATCAACTAAGAAATACAAGACTTGAGCAACATTATATACCAACTAGCCCTAACAGTCATCTATATAACATTCAACCCAACAACAGCAAATATACATTCTTCTCAAGTGACAAGGAACATCTCCAGGATATACAATATACTAAGCCACAAAACAGGCCTCAACAAACTGAAAAGAATTGAAATCATACAAAGTATTTTTCTGATTACAATGAAATTAAAATAAAAATCAACAACAAAGAAAACAGGAAATTCACAAATATGTAGATATTAAACAACACCTTCATTAATAAGCCATGGATCAGAGTAGAAATCAAATAAATTAGTTCAGCAATACGACAGTTTACAAAATCAATATATAAATACTAATGTATATGTATATACTAGAAATGAAAAATCTGAAAATAAAATTAAGAAAACAAGCTTATTTATAACAGTCACAAAATAATAAATTACCTAAGAATAATATTAATAAAAGAATGCAAAATTTGTATACTGAAAACTACGACATATTGTTGAAAGACTTCTGCACAGCAAAGGAAACAATTAACAGGGAGAAGAGATAACCTACGGAATGGGAGAAAATATTTGCAAATCATACATTTGAGAAGGGGTTAATATCCAAAATATATACAGAACTCAAACAACTCAATAGGAAAAAACAAATAAGCTAATTAAAATATTGGCAAAGGAGTTGATCAGACATTTCTCTAAAGAAGACGTACAAATGGCCAATAAATATGTGAAAAGGAGCTCAACAAAACTAATAATCAGGAAAATGCAAATCAAAACCACAAAGAGATGTCACCTCACACCTGTTAGAAGGGCTATTATCAAAAAGACCAAAGTTAAGTGTTGGCAAGGATGTGGAGAAAAGGTAACCTTTGCACACTGTTGGTGGGAATGTAAGGTGATACAGATACAGGAAACAGTATGATGTTTCTTCAAAAAAAATTAAAAACAGAACTACCATATGATTCAACAATCCCACTTCTGGGTATATGTCCAAGGGAAAAGAAATAAGTATCTTGAAGTTATCTGCACTTCCATGTTCATGGTGTCACTTTTCACAATAGCCAAGGTATGGAAACAACCTAAATGTCTGTCAATGGATGAATGGATAAAGAAATTGTGGTCTATGTATACAATGGAATATTATTAAGCCTTAGAAAAGAAGGAAATCCTGCCATTTGCAATAACATGGATGAATCTGGAGAAATAAGTGAAATAAGTCAGCTATAGAAAGAAAAATATTATATGATCTCTCCCATGTGTAAAATCTAAAAAAGTCAAGCTCATAGAATGGTGGTTACCAGGGACTGGGGAGTGGGGGATATAGGGAGACGTTGGTCAAAGGGTATAAAGTTTTAGTTATTCACGATAAATAAGTTCTGGAGGTGTAACATACAGCATGGTGACTGTAGTTAATAACACTATACTGTATACTTGAAATTTGTTGAGAGTAGATCTCTAGTGTTCTCACCAGACACATACACAAAAGGTAACTATGTAAGGTGATGGAAATGTTAATTAGCTTGATTGTGGTAACCATTTCACAATGTATACATAAATCAAAACATAATGCTGTACACATTGAATATCTACAGTTTTATTTGTCAAAGATACCTCAATAAACCTGGGGAGAAAGAGAGCTAAATAAAGGAAAGATATCCCCATATTCATGGTTTGGAAGTCTTAATATTAAGATGGAAATACCCCCCAAACTGATCTACAAATGTTTTATATAGAAACTCACAAGTAATTTATTAAATTATTTGAACTAATAAATGAGTTCAGCAAGGTAGAAGGTTATAAAATCAACATAAAATATCAATTGTATTTCTATGCTAGCAATGAACTAAACCACAATGGGATACCACTTCACACCCACTTGGTTGGCTAAAATAAAAGAGACAGACAATTACAAGTGTTGCTTAGGATGCAGAGAAAAATGGAACCCTCATACATTGCTGGTAGAGGTGTGAAAGAGTGCAGCTATTTTAAAAAGCAATTTAATACTTCCTCAGAATATTAAACATAGAGTTATCATATCACCCAGCAATTCAACTCCTACGTACATATGAAAGAGAACTGAAAACATATGTCCACACAAAATTTGTACACAAACGTTCATAGAAGCATTATGCATGAGAGCCAAAAAGTGGAAACAATCCAAATTCCCATTATCTGATAAATGGATAAACAAAAATGTGGCATATGCATAGAGCAGAATATTATTGAACAATAAAAGAAAAAGTACTGATACATGCTGCAGCATGTATGAATCTTGAAAATACAATTCTGAGAGGAAGAACCCAGTCACAAAAGATGATATATTGTTTGATTCCCTTTGTGAAATGTCTAGAATAGGAAAATCCATAGAAACAGAAAGTAGTTTAGAAATTGTCAGGGGCTAGAGGTTGGGGAAAATGGGGAGTTATTTCTAATATCTATGGGGTTTCTTTGGCGGATGTTTAAAATGCTCTGAAATTAAACTGTTGTGATCCTTATACAAGTCTGTGACTATACTGAAAACCACTGAATTGTACACTTAACATGGGTGAATTTTATGGTATGTGAAGTGTATTCAATAAAGCTATTTTAAAAAATCTAGTTCTGGGCCCTGCCCAGATCTATATCTTTCTGATATTTGCTCACTCTCTCCCTCACTTCACTTCAGCTATGTTGACTTTTTTCCCATTCTTTTTTTTTTTTTTTTTTAATTCAGGCTTTGATTTCTTTTTTTTAAAAAAATAATTAATTAATTAATTTATGGCTGTTTTGGGTCTTCGTTTCTGTTCGAGGGCTTCCTCTAGTTGCGGCAAGTGGGGGCCACTCTTCATCGCGGTGCGTGGGCCTCTCACTATCGCGGCCTCTCGTTGCGGGGCACAGGCTCCAGACGCGCAGGCTCAGTAATTGTGGCTCACAGGCCCAGTTGCTCCGCGGCATGTGGGATCTTCCCAGACCACGGCTCGAACCCGTGTCCCCTGCATTGGCAGGCAGATTCTCAACCACTGTGCCACCAGGGAAGCCCCTTTTTTCCCATTCTTAAACTTTCCATACTAATTACTCAGAATTGGAACTTGGTGTTCTCTCTGCCTGGGATATTCTTGCCTCAGCTCTCTCCATGCCCATGTCTCCTTGTCACTCCATGCTCAGCTCCACTGTTGCCTCTTAAGATAACTTGTCACAGTTACCATCCTTTCTTCTGAGTTCACATCGTTTTCGGAAATAACTTGTTTTCTTTGAATTTGTTTTTTCACCTCCTTATTGTATATTCCCATTACTGAAGTACAAGCTCCGTACTTGTGTATTGTGTTAATTGATTTATCCCCACTGCTTAGAAAGTGCTTGATGTATAATAATCACATAACGTGCAGTTTTGGATGACAGAAGGAATGAAAGAGTAAAAACAAGGGTGAAGCAAAATGGACTATTTATTAATCAATACTAAGAATATGTTATATCATGTCGAATCATTTATTTTAATCTTTTTTAGAATAACAACATTCTGGAGATGCATGAAGATACCTTCTGCAATGTTAAAAATTTGACTTACATTCGTAAGGCACTAGAGGATATTCGATTGGATGGAAACCCTATCAATCTCAGCAAAACTCCTCAAGCATACATGTGCCTACCTCGTTTGCCTATTGGGAGTCTTGTCTAATTTCAGATAATGGTCAGCGTTGTGATGCCTGCTATAACAAAACAATTCTTACCGCTCTCTTCCAAAAGAAAACTCAGCATGATAATTTCAAAATGTGTTCTGAAAGATTAATTACATAAAAAACGGCTAAAAGTTTTAATATATGATAGCAACTTAGTAATCTAAGAAAACACGAGATGAATCAGGAATAAACTAAAAGATGTACAGAAAGAGCAAAACTAAAAGACAGAAAATATTTCACAGATATTCTTATATATCACATGTAATTTGCAAGTTTTAGGGACTCATATTCTCTATAATTTTAAATTAATCATATAATAAAAATTAAAAATTAACATTTTAGGTATATTGCCAAGATTTAAATGTTTTTAATTAAACTTTTCTCTTTTTTTTTCACTAAAGCATGTTTCTTTTTTCAAATTCATTAAAGAAAATGAAGAAAAGAATAAAAATATTTGAAAATTATAATGGCTTTGTGGAAAAATATTCATTATAATCACAACGTGCAGATAACCACAATAATACACATAGCTTCAGTATTTGAAAAATATTTTATCATCTTAAAGACCTGCCAACTCATTTTAGACCTTTCCTAAACTGACTAGTTACTTGGCATATTTCTGTGCCTGTGAAAAAAATAAAATATACAAAATGGAAAACATAAACAATGATAAGAAAATCACAGTAGGTAAGAAGTTGAGGAGTACCTTCTAGAAAAAGTTGGTCTTTCTGAAATGTATGATAATAATACAGGCACTTGCTTAAAAATTGAAAGATAACAAAAGAGTATACAATGAAATGTGAGTTTCCTTCCAGCAGCAAACCCTAAGCTCCACTCCTTAGAAGTAGTCAATGGTTTCTTGCATACTTTTATCAAGTTTTCCATAAGAAACAAAAACTTGCACATAAATAATTTCCCCTTTTTTACAGAAAAGTGTATGCGCTTGCTACATGTATATATATGCCACCAATATGTATGTATCAGTACATGTAAACATGGATTTTTAAGCACAAAAGATAATCACTATTCTGCACCTTGCTTGTTTCACTTAAAAATATTTCTTGGTGATTTTTGTCAGATGAGCACATACAGCTCTACTGATTCTGAACAACACATATCAGCCCATTACATGGAGGTACATTGTTATAATAGGAGCCAATTCTCGGACACAAAATACATACCAGGCATCTACTAAGGTGTTCTGCATGTATTAATTCACAACATCTTAGGAGCTGGAGATAGTAATGACTATTCCAAGTCACAGATCAGAGACAGAGCTTAAATAATTTGCCCTGGATTAAGGGCTGACTCCAAAGGCCTATCCTATTCCACCCCACTGTCCCGCCTCAAATACTATGAATGTGACTTTTCCCTGCTTTATAATACAAGGAAGTGGTGTACAGGCTGGACAGAGAAGTTGTTATGAACTGAATGTTTACCCCCAGAATTCATACGTGGAAGCTCTAACCCTCAATGTGATGGTGCTTGGAGATGGGGCCTTTGGAAGTTGAATTAGGGTTAGATGAGGTCATGAGATAGGGCCCTCATGATGGGATTTGTGCTCTTATAAGAAGAGGAAGGAAAAGAGATTACTCTGTGTGTGTGTTTGTGTGTGTGTGCGTGTTTATGTATGTGCACATGCACTAAGGAAAAGCCATGTGAGGACATAATGAGAAGTCAGCCATGTGCAAGCCAGGGAGAGAGCTCCCATTAGAAACCAAATCAGCTGAGACTTTGATCTTGGACATCCTAGCCTCCAAAACTCTAAAACTGATCCCTGATTAAATACAATCCTTTTTTTTAATGACAACGTTTTTTTCTTTATGAATTTGCTACACACATTTACTTTTCTCTAAATATTACAGGTTATTTTCCAAAAGGGAGGACACTGCATTTTATTGCCCCGTATTACAGTGTACTTTAAAACTATTTATAAGCAAACATTTCCATTTAAAATTCCTAAGTAATTCTTACTGAATACACAGGTTTTTCAGATGACAGGCCTAAAATGTGTTGTGTTAATCCTCTGAAAACCCTGAGTTATTATAGGGTTAGTAATATTTTCAAAGGACGATAGCAAATAATACCTACACATAGTACTAGTACATAGAATAAAAAATAATTAATATTGGCAACCTGGAGTAATTTAAATAAGGTATTCGTGATCAAATATAATTATAAAGGGTCTAACTTCACATAGTTTCTTTCAAATAAGGACTTTCACTGACAATTTTTGAACGAGTTACTACTGCCATCAAGTGTTAGGATTCATTCTTTTCAAGTCACCCAAATGCACAAAAATCAACACCAAGATTGCAGTGTTTTCA
The DNA here is from genome assembly GCF_028021215.1 of Eschrichtius robustus. Lineage (NCBI taxonomy): Eukaryota > Metazoa > Chordata > Mammalia > Artiodactyla > Eschrichtiidae > Eschrichtius > Eschrichtius robustus. Next base: position 77,169,431 of record NC_090836.1, on the reverse strand, counting down.
ACTTAACAACATAGTGCTCTGAATAACATAAAGCATAGCAAAACCAATGCTGTCACATGGCACTTACCAGAATTTCAAAATGCAACAATATCATTAAAATCTCCCAAATAAAGTTGTAACTAGTTAATATGAAGGACATATTTTACTGCATTGACTTGAAACATGTGGCAAACAGACTCTAAGTTGATCCCCAATGATTTCCTGCCTCTTGGTGTTCATGCCTTTGTGTAACCCTCTCTCTTTGAGTGCTGGTAGGACCTGGGCCTTGCTTCTAACCAATAGGATATGGCAAAGGTGATGGATGTCACAAAAGTCAAGCTCCATGATTATGATACACACGTGTGTGTGTGTGTGTGTGTGTGTGTGTGTGTGTGTGTATTCATTGTGCTAGGAAGCACTAAGAAGATGCTCTCGGCTGGCTTGATGGGGTGAGCAGTCATGCTGAGGAAGCCCATGGAAGGGAACTGTGGGCAGCCGCTAGTACCACTGCTGTCCTCGAGGACCTGCAGGTTGCCTCGAAACCTGAAGGCTTCCTTCAGCCAACACACAGCTAAAGGGTGTGGCCCTCAGTTATACAGCCACAAGGAAACAAATCTGCCAAGAACATGAATAATCTTGGGAGCAGATTTTCCCGAATTGAGCTGCAGGATGAGAACCCAAACGGCCAAATGCTTTGACCACAGCCCTGGTAAGACCCTGAGCAGAGGACACAACTAAGCTGTTCCAGGATCCTTGGAAACTCTGAGATAACAAATGTATGTTGTTTTAAGTAACTAAGTTTGTGGGAACTTTTTATGTAGCAATATAAATGAATACAATATATAAAAACACGGTGTGTTATATTTTAATGTTGAATCAAAATAATTCATTTTGCAGTATTTAAAGAGTATGGGTCAATTTTAAAAGTCTTTAAAATTCCTTAGTTGCATTTCTGACGGTGGTGTTTAACATGTTCTGGTGCTAATTTTCTTGGGTGATTTACCAGTACATGAACAATCTGTATTATAATGTCAATCTATTGAAAAAACCAATAATCATAAATTGTAATTTGCTGCTTCTCTTAAGAAAGAGTAGCACAAGACAATCCTGCATTAATGTTTTTTAATAGGGAGGATGAATATGAAAGATATATATCTCACCATGAAAAAAGTGTATAAAGCCAGTATTATTGGTATAAAGTTCACATCAACTGTTCAAAAAAATGATGTCTTTAATTACCTGTGAGTCAATCTTTTTTTTAAAAAAGAAGAAATTGATGGGAATTCCACTAAGCAACGTGATCAATTTCTAAAGCTCTTAATTCAAACTCAGTATCATATACCAAGTATATTCTTAGAAAAATAAATCTGGATTATCACCATTCCGTTTCAAGTTAAGCAGATCAGAGGCTGAGGCCAAGTGTGTGAGTCTCCATCCAAAAAGAGACATTGGAGGCTAAAAATGTCAGCATTCTGCACTTTGAGTCAAGCAGGCTTGTCTCCTCAGCAAACCACAGAGCAAATGAACTTGAATGATGCCTGTGGAATCTATAGGTCCCACAGCAAAGGGTGGAGGGCTGAACCAAGAATCCATGTACTGTTCTCAATTTTCAAGCAGGAAGGCATAAATGACCTTTGCAAGCATCGGGGCTTCCCCTAATTTTGCTTCTCTATCATTCAATGAAAGCTTGTATGGACTCAGGTTCCCAGTGGGCAGTGTCCCATTTTTGCACAATTCCCCTCAACACAGGAAGGTGATAAGGAGATATGCTCAGTGGTTTTCTGTAGGCTCAAGGCTGGTAGCACTTCCTTGGGACAAGGAAAGTGGGACAAGAAAAGGACACAAGGATGGGGATGTCTATTTTTGCATCAGGCACAGGGTGAGCTATCTTTATGTATACTGTATCAATTTCTTTACAAGTCCTAAAGCATGTAAATATGATAATGATGATACTTCACAGTTACTGAGTGCTCACAGGGTACCTGTGCTAAGTGCTTTAATCAATACCTTACTTGATCCTTAACATAACTCTTTGGAACAGGCACTCTAACTGTACTCATGGTATGGGTAAGGAACTGGAGGCTTCCAGAGGTTAACTGGTGAGTTGAAGTTGAAACACCTCTACTTTTAAATAGACCTTGTTTTTTAGAGCAGTTTTAGATTCACAGCAAAACTGAGAAGAAGGTACAGAGATTCCTCATACACTCTCTCCCCCGACTCATACAGAGCCTCCTCCATTATAAACATCCTCCACCAGACTGGTACCTTTGTTAATAATGAACCTACAGTGACACATCATTATCACCAAAAGTCCATAGTTTACATTAGGGGTCACTCTTGATGTTGTACATTCTACAGATTCGGATAAACGTATAATGACTTGTACCCATATAGTATCATTCAGGGTAGGCTTTTGTCTATTTAAATCAAAGCCCATATTCTTAACCTTAATACTATAAAGGCTCCCAAGGTACCACACTGTCTGGTTAACAAAAGGAAAAATGTAATTGGCATACTAGCATTCTTAGGTACAAACCCACGGTATACATCCTGGTAATGTTGAATCAACGGACATATGTTTTGCATATGTTACAATTAGTAAACTGCTTGTCCATACAGATTCCTTGTACTCATCACCAGAGTGCTATTTAAGGTGCTTGGGCAGTGTAATATAGTAATCTCATTGACAATTTGGACTCTGAGGTCAAACAGGCTCAGGTTTAAATACTAGCCCTGAAATTCATCAGTCCCACTGCCTTAGGTAGATTAATTTCGTTTCCTAATCTATGAGATGTGGTAACAATGCCTACCTCCCTGAGTAGGTGTGAGGATTATGTGCCATGAGCCCACCTGCGCGCAGTAAGCACACGCAATAAACGTTTGCCGTCTTGTTTCAGGTACGTTGACACAGAGCTCCTAGGATTTAGAAGAGTGGGCACAGACCACAAGGTAAGGAGTGGGGCCCAGTTTTCTGACTCCGAGGGCTTTCTCTTTACCCCCTGGGCCGCCCCAAAGGTGTAGGATATTGTTTTTCGATACACAAATTCTTCCCCAACCCCCGCCTCTGGGTTCAGCCGAAGGTCCATCTTCTACAACCTCGCACCTCCAGGTGGTTTAAGGGTTCAAATAAACTGCCTCCACCGTTTCCTAACGTGGGCAGCACAAACCCAGCCTCCCGCCCCTCGCCACCTCCCTCAAAAACTGCGTCACAAGCCCCCTGCGAATGTTCACGGGCAACCTCGTTCTGGGCGTAACCCCAACTCCACGCCCAGGGAGAACGACCTCAAGCCCAATTGGCTGTCTCCCGGGGCAACCAAGGATGCGGTGGGCGCACGGGGCCCCTGGCCGGTATTTAAAGGCTGCCGTTGCCCACCCTGCCTCAGTCTAGCCAGGACGGTGACGGTGAAGCACCTGGGTTGAGAGGGAGCAGCAAGGTAACGCGCAACCCCTGCCTCTCCCGTCCCCAGCCCGAGCCTCCAGTGAGGCGGGGGTGTGTGGGACCCGGGAGCGGGTCTCACTGCGCGTCGCCCACCAGCAGCTTCCTCCCCCACCATCCTTACCCAGCCCCAGTCCCACCCAAACTCACCTGGACGAGACAACCCGGGTGCCAAGGGTCAGAGATTACGTGGAAGAACGATCGAGCGAGCAGAGAAGAGGGGTCCTTTTGGAGAGAAAGGCGTGATCCCAGCGGCAGGCACGTGGTGCTGCGCAGAGAGAGAGAGACACGAGGCTCTTCAGACCGTCAGATCTGGCCAAACTTGACGGCAGCTCCTAGGACGCTTCCGTTTAGACCTCTCGGAGCTCCCTGAATCATGACCCAGCCCCTCGATAGCAAAGAGGATCCTCTTAACCTGGGCCGCGGGGGGGCGTCCTCTGCCCCATTAAGCACCTGGTCTTCCTGCCATCGAAGGCGCAGGGGCGCTCCGGTTTACAGGTGGTGGCATCACTATGGTCCCAAGGCCGAGTATGAGCCCCCGAGGAAACAGCCGAAGCAACAGCACGGCTCAGGACCTTGGTTCCTGCCACCCAGACGTCCCTCTTGGGCCGTGTATTCTAATTGGGGGCGCTGGGGAGGACCCTGGCACCCACCTCCGGAGGGATTCCGGAAGCCCCCTGGCCGGGCGCAAGTGATCCAGGTGTACGGCCTGCACCCATTCTGCCTTTACTGCTGCTCCTGCTGGCGCGGGCCCTGGAACCCCGGCTGGGCGAGGCCCCCGGGCAGGAAGAAGCACTGGGGCCGCCGGGGCCGCGGCCTGCGCCGCGACCCTCGCCGCTCCTTCCAGAGGAGCCCTTCAGAGGATCTGAGCACGCTGCTGCGGCCGGTCAACCTGTCCAGGTGGCGGGTACCCGGCCTGCGGGCGCCGCGGAACACCACCCAGTTCATCATGAACCAGATCTACGAGGATATGCGGCAGCAGGAGGCGCTGCGCGCGCAGCAGGCCCAGGCGGGCGGCACCGCGTCCCCGGCCGGCTCCTTCGGAAACGATGCGCCCCCCAGCGGTGGCGAGGAAGACGCGGAGCTGCGGGAAACTTTGTATAGCTTCGGGCAGAATCTTTCTCTAGCCTTCAGTCCTGACCCGGATGGGGAAAACCAGTCTCCAAACCCACAGCTGGTAGAGGAAGAGGAGAAAAACGATGACGATGAGGAGGAGGGGTGTGACGAGGAGGAGTGTGATGGCAAGGGGTTGGAGAGCGAGGAGGAGGATGCAGAGGCAGAGGCCAAGGGTGAAGAGGAGGTCGAAGAGTCTGACTCTGCGGAGGAGAGGGAGGAGGAGGAAGAGGAGGGGCTGCAGGAGGATGAGCAGAGGGAGGAAGAGAATCGTTTGCCTCTGGAAATGCCTTTATCGATCCTAGTGGGGGCGGAAGAAGAGAGAGAGAACTTTATAAATTGTACTAATTTAAACCCAAAACAGATAATTCCCAAAGTGCCACAGGAAGCTCTCCTCATGGTACAGGACATTAACTGTTAGACATCAGGAAAGGGACTGAGGAATGAGATGGAACTGATGTGAGGCTAAAATGAATTAGCAACTTATTAAAAACTAATTAAAAAAGAGTTCCATTAATAAACATATCTATGTAAACCCCTTCTTTGGCCATTATAAAACGTTTAAAGATTGGTGTGTTTCTGTATGACTATGAGTGAGGGAGGGGGAGCTTTCAAATATAATTTAACTGGAAATGATTAAAGGCCAAATATTCATTACTACAGTTCGAATAGTTTCATTTGGTGTTTTCCCCTATAGATGCTTGAGGTTTTTGTTTTTTGTTTTTAAATTCTGGCAATGCTGAAAATGTTTCTTTTTATAACAGATTTATACATTCCATGCCTAAGAAGCATGTGCCGTGTCTATTCAATGTCCATCAGTGCTCTTAACGTGATAGCTGAAACCTTTTTAAAACGCCTATTTTAATTTTTTTTTCTTGTAGTTTTTCCACCTTCAGAGCCCATTTTTGACGGTTGTATCTTGGTAACCCCATTTGCAGTCTCTTGTGGCATCGCTCATTTATATTCCTTGTTCCACAGTGCTATGGATACTCCTCAGAAGAACGTGAAGTTGCTTCTGTGGAGCTGGTTATCTGCCATGGCCTCAACAATCCACAAGTCCACGAATGGAGAGGATTCCCCATGGTCAGAAGTCAACTTGCACACCTAGTTAAAATCCAAGGAAACTGCAAACAGTGGAACATAGCTTAGATTTTGAAGCCTTCTTCCTGGATATATTCCTTGTCATAAGTTCACAGGAATAATAAAAATAGTTTTTGCAGAATGGATTTTTTTTTTTTTAAAGATGATTGGCCTTTTGGGGGTGGAATATCTTTTTTTAAAATTTCTTTCCCAGTTGTCTTCCTTATAAAGGAGAGTAAAACCAATATGTTTAAGCGCAAGCCTGCGTGAGCTAGTTTCTAATGTCTAAACAATTACCTACGGAGAATTCATCACTCAAAAAAACAGCTTTTATTCAAACATTTTTAGGAAGTAATACCATTCTTCTTGGACCCTTAATACTCATAACTTAATAAAGGTTCCAGCCATAGCATATTTCCAGAATATCCTTAGATGAAAAATTTGAGCCCCACTTCTCAAAAATTACATCTTTTGACAAACTATACTTCTAAGTATAGTTTGAACCATAATTTAGTATTTAGTGAAGAGAAAACTCTAGAGTGATATCTTGCCTGGATGCTGATTTTATTGCAGCTTTCACGGGTGATAAGCTTAAACTGTTAAAAAATAAATAATAAAATAATTAAAGTGTTGAATGAAACTGCTTCTCACTTCTTATTTTTTAAATATCAGACCTCTTATTCAGCAATACTTCAGTGGCCAACAGGATGAACATAAGAAGAAAAACTCACACAAACATTGTGGGATTTTTAAAATCACACCAAACCCTCCAAACTACAGCAGTGAATAACCAAACATTTATTATACTCTTAAGAAATCACTATTTTCTACAAGATGCAATTTTTGAGTGACCTATAAAAGTAGTATAAAACTGACCACCCATTATGCACTTCTAATGCACAGGGGGAAACCAAGAATCCTGCTGCTGATATTGATCAATAAATCCTTACAAGCCATAGTCCCAAAATACTTCACCCATGATCCTCAATCACTAAGTTCTCATTAAAGAAACACTTTCATTCAGGACTGAATTTCTTCACAGTCATATCAAGACAATCCTCAAGTTATTCTTATAAAAGATTCCACTTTTACGTTACAAAATTCAGCACACACTAACTGCCTCCACATACGCAAGACATTACCCAGTAGTCATTGGAAGGGATGCAAATATGAGCAGTGCCTCAAGGGTTTCGTTCAGGAACCATTATTTAACAAATAATTATGGAACTACTAGGGGCCAAGCACAGTGAATAGTGATAAGGATACAGTGGTGAGTAAGCAAAATCCCCACTCTCATGCTGCTTGTAGTTTAGTTGAAAGGACAGACACTAAATGAAGTTAGACAAATTAGTCATTGCAAGAATTCTAAAGGAAACACACTATTATGAAAGGATATATGACAAGGGAACCCAAGAGTGAAGCTGGGGATGTTTACTGTGGGCAGAGGGAGCCTTGAGGCTAAAGGCCGCTGAGAGCTGGGAGGAGCTTGGTGCCTTTGAGGAACTGAGGACAGAAGGACAACAGCGTCCTGAAGGAGTGGCCAATGAGAAGTGAGAGCGGTAGGCAGAAGCCATATTACCTGCTCATTTCTGCACTATCCATATCTTCTGAATAGACACCAGCAAAAAATTAATGAAAGGAGAAAACAATTAGTCATTGATGATTCTCTACCTGAACTCATTTTTTTTTATTGGCCAGATACTGTGATGGTCCCTTTACTAACCCTGAAGGCTGATGTGAAGTGATTAAATCGAGTCGGGGGATGGGAGGGTTAGACATCCCAGTACACCTATTACACTTTTCAGAGACTTACCCACCCACTACCATGTAGTGACAGGGTCCTAGGCATTGCTGCTCAGCATGACTGGGGCTCCCTGGAAATGCTCCACACCGCCTGATGATGATTCGGGAGTATCAGTGTTACCATGGCTCAGAATAAACCGCGTCTTTAGTTTTAGAGGTAAGTGTGCTTGAAGAAAATTCACAATTTTTTAAAAATTCTCATTCTCAAAATCATTTCAAACTTGAGTGGACACAATGCTAATGAGGTGCCACTTAGCCATGTCTTTCAAGAATGGAAGTATTATTTCCTTTGTAAACTGTCGGAAAAATAACTTAATAAATCATAAATATATTTAGAAGGCCTAGGTTTGCTGTCGCTTCTCAGGTGTTTTTACGTGAGAGATTCTGGTATTTTCCTTTCCAGTGACTGACAGCGTTTCTTGATTTATCTTCATTACTTTGTCTCCACAGTAACTTAAAGGGATTTTTTTTTTTTTCTGTGAAAATATTAGTCTTCTAAGGATGGTAAATACACTTGACATTTAGAGATCAACTCTGAATTCTGAGTATGGTTTCATAAAATTTTATAACATCTGCATATGAGGACAAGAGTTATTCCAACATATTTAGTTCCATGAAAATAAACACAAGAGGTTAAATAACCCAGCTATACCAAACCCACAGAGTCTGGGAAGAATATGATATGAATATCACCCCTTAGGTGGTCTTGGGGTGAGGGAGTACATAGGATGAGAAAATAGCTTCTTCAGTTTAATTCTGATTTTAACAGCATAATAAAATGATATTTGTGGCTAAATTGTTTGTATTTTTACAGGTTCAAATTAACGTAATCACAATTGAAAATTACTCTTAATATTAATGCTTCTGAATCATTTTGGCCTTGATTATCTGTGTATTTAAAGCAAAATCAGAATATGGCTGTATCTTAGCTGTTTCAGTATTAACATTTTTCTACATCTATTTAGCTTTCAGCCAGTTAATGGAACATAGCTCCACCTCAGGGTCAGCTGACGGAAGAGAAGAGTTTGGGCATCTGTATGTTGTCACTGCTGCCTGAGAGCGGTGGTGGTAGTCTTGGGTCTCTGTTTCCTCAGACATAGTTGTCCTACCTTATTACCACTCACAACGATTGTGAAGACCAAATAACCAAATATTAAGAACAACTTCATTATATACTGTTAAATCACTGTTATTGTACACAAAACTACATTTCATCATCAAAGCCACCATCTCAATTTCTTTTATGTATTTATTTTATTTTTTCCTTTTTTAAATCGTTCTATTTTATATCGGAGTCTAGTTGATTAACAATGTTGTGTTAGTTTCAGGTGTACAGCAAAGTGATTCAGTTATACATATACATGTACCTATTCTTTTTCAAATTCTTTTCCCATTTAGGTTGTTACATAATATTGAGTAGAATTCCCTGTGCTATACAGTAGGCCCTTGTTGGTTATCCATTTTAAATAGAGCAGTGTGTACATGTCAATCCCAAACTCCCTAACTATCCCTCCCCCCCCCTTCCCCCCCCCCCCCCGGTAGCCATAAATTCGTTCTCTAAGTCTGTGAGTCTGTTTCTTTTTCGTAAATAAGTTCATTTGTATAACTTTTTTTTTCAGATTCCACATATAAGTGATATAAGATATTTCTCTTTCTCTGACTTACTTCACTCAGTATGACAATCTCTAGGTCCATCCATGTTGCTGCAAATGGCATTATTCGCAGCAATATTTTTTTCGATCCATCTCCCGGAGTAATGGAAATAAAAATAAACAAATGGGACTCAAAAGCTTTTGTACAGCAAAAGAAACCATAAGCACAATGAAAAGACAACCCACAGAATGGGAGAAAATATTTGCTAATGATGTGACCGACAAGGGTTTAGTCTCCAAAATTTACATCATCTCAATTTCTGAACATTAGGTCAGTCTCGATCCATTAACAAGGCTCAGGAAACCTCATCTCATTGTAGTTTTGTTGGACTGAGATATCTAGATATTATAGTTGTTACTAACTGAACTAAGCACGAACCAGCTTGTCCTGGAAATTCGGTTTTGATTTCTGGTAAAAAAAAAAAAATGTGCAAATGCAGTGCCCTGGCGCCTTGATATTGAAGCTGTGGTCCATGGACCAGCATTAGGGGCATCACCTGACAGCTTGTTAGAAATGCCGATCGCTCAGACCTACTGAATTAGAATCTGCTTTGTATAAAGACGTCTAAGTGATGTGCATACACATGAAAAACCTAGAAGCTCTGTGGGTTTTTGATCCATCGTAGAGCCCTCTTGGGAATTTAATGATTGAGATTGTGGCTTATGGGTTCAAAACTTCTGTTATTTACTACTTGTGTGACCTAAGGCATATTCTTGAAATTTCAGCTTCTCATTTTCCTCATCTATAGTATCTACCTCATGGTAGTAAATGAGATTATGATGATTAAATGGGTCAGTGCTTACCACACACACAGAACAGTGATATATTCAATATCTACCAGTTATAATAATAAGTATTTAATACATGCACAGATGATACCACTGACATCTGGTATCTAAAAGTCACCTGTTAGTAATTAGAGCAAGTATAAGTGTAATATCTCACAAGATAACTAACAAAACGATTCACTAACTGTCTTGTTTTCTCTTGGATAACTGTAGTCAGATACATTACTTTGAGCTGCACATTTCATTGTGCAGGACTGTGAAAACCACTTAAATCTCTAGAGCTGAACTCATTCCCCAAGTACACTTTCTGTCCTTTATCTCCTCCCCTTACTACCAGGTCATGATGTTTCCTTTCTTTTTATGGCTGACATTAATACTCTAATAGCTAGAGCTAAGAATTAACCACTCAAGTCAAGATCATTCCTTCCCATACAGGCAATGCATCTTTTCAAAATCAAAATGCATGTATCATAATGCTTAAAGAGGAAGGTTCTGTCTTATGCTATACCTGAAGACAGTGAAAATTTCAGTAAATATTAAATACCTACTGTAAGCCACTTATGCAGAACACAAAAGCTATTCAGAACAGAGATCTAAGAATTCAGAAAACATTTAAGTATATGCAAGATTTTAACATGCATTATCACATATAACCACACTATGAACTAATGCTTTATTTTTCCTTTTACAGATCAAGGACCTGCAATTTAAAGAAGTAAATTGTTTCGGGACTTAAAGTCCTCTATTCTGAGTTCAAAGTTGTGGGTCCACTGTACAGTATTATTGGAACATATCTCCCTGTTGTCTTATTTAAAACAATCTTTCTAGGAACAAAATTTCCTTTAATAAGCTTAACCTGAGTTCCAAAGAGGGTAGAAAAAAATATAGTCTCTTCAGTGTGCGGTCGGTAACAACGGTACCTAAGGAAGAAATACTGATATCTCCGTCACAATTATAATTGTTAGTAGTAGTTTAATAGCTTATATAATTCATATAATGACCATCTAACAAATTGTTGATTAATATTTTTATGTATATGTGTACCAACATACACATATTTGGTGGGAAAAAAATACCTGAGTGGAATAAATTAGCCTAAGATACTGTTGTGGTGCTGTTCATCTATAATTAAAGTAAAATCAAAATTTTACTGTAGGAAAATATTCATAAAATTTGTAGGTAATTTTATGTGTATAAGATAACTGGTTAACTTTCATAATATAACCACATTATTGAAGGTTCTGTCTTGTGCTACACCTAAAGATAAACCATTGATATTAGCATCTTCTGATGTTTTCATATGGCATTTGAACTTTTTATGATTGATACTATGTTATCATGAAATATTTGAATATTCCCTCCTATGAATATATTTAGATTTTAGCATGTTACTTTTAGTTCTAGTAATTTAAGACTTTTAACTGATGTTAATTTATCAATTCTCACAAAAATCACTAGTAGATTTGATAATTCATACGGCATTTATCATTAAATAGCACTACCAGATGCAAATGGAATATAGAATGCTGCTATATATAATTGTATTATTTGTGATTTTCTATTGATTGTAGCATTCCCTTGAACTGAGAGATTATAATATAAAATAACAAGCTGAGGTCAAGACTAAATGGCTGTACATTTTCCCTTGCTCCCAGGGAATTTTCCAAAGTCAAGCTTGATTTTTTATTTTTCCTTAAAATAGTTTATGTTTTTCTTTTTCTTAAAAAAATGTTTTATGAATTCCACACTATTTCTTGCAATAAACCCATGACCTCAAAATATACACTAGCACAAATATTTAGATACAAAACAAAGTTAATAAAACTAACTTTCCTTTCTCTCATTTACTTTCTATTTTGCCTTCTTAACATATGCTCACCAACTATTAATATTTAGGTGCCACCTAGTGGCAAAGGTATTGGATTGGCCAAAAAGTTCATTTGGGTTTTTGTAACATCTTACAGAAAAACCTGAATGAACTTTGTGGCCAACCTAATAAAACCTTCAAATAAAAATATTACTGGTCATGGTGTTCCTGTCGTATTTACAGATGCATTTTTGGTGACACATAATACATTGACACATATAAACGGAGTATTGCAAATGTGTTGGCACAAAGGGTCATATTAAAATATTTATATTGTTTATTTGAATGTGTTGCCATACATTGTGTTAATAATAGTATCTTCTTGCCCGATGAGACTAAGCCACAAAAATAAACTATCAGAGTTTGTAAAGGAAAGAGGGAAAACATAGACCCACAAGAGGCCTTGGATTTCCATGGGTTATTATTTTTATACTTATAATAAATTTCACTGTTAATAAGAGTTTAAAGGCATTACTACAAAAAAAATCTATTTTAGATTCCCTTTGACATTAACTCCATTAATTAACATTAGCAATCTGCAATTATATGTGTTTTGCTTTTAATACTGACAAGAGAGAAGAAAATTAACAAATCTGGAAGTTATATGTTTACAGTTTAAATCCAAATTCCTAAACTAAATAAAGCTTAATACTCTAATCCTGATAAATAAAATGAGAGTATATGTCCCTTGGCCTAGTTTTAAATGCAAGACTTGTGAAAGTCAATTACCTCCTAGGACTTGAGCATCATTTAATTTATTAATGATCACAGCCACTTATTAGAGCACAATTTGTTAAGGAAAGAGACAAACCTGTTTATTTGTTGGTCTGGTACCCAGAGGATAATTTATATTCGTATTACTGCCTTATTTCCAGCTCTTTCCAGCTGCTTAACCACTTCTATTGGAAGCATAAATCAGTGCTAAGGACTGGCTCTGCCTTGGACAGTTAGTTTCCACATTTACAACTTTCTTAATAATGCATTCATCAATTGTCCCAGAGTAGGTACTCCTGCTTTGTACTTCCTTCACACTCACTCCATTAATAATTCCATTATCCTTTTACAATTATAGTTGACTGTGGCTCTTTTCTGCCTAGAAAATCCTATAGGGCAAGGAACTGATTTTCTACTTCCAGTGCAGAGTCTTGCATATAAGAAGCCCTCAATAAACATTTTTAATATTATGAAAAAATAGGTATAACTAAATCATATGCAATGAACTATGATTATCAGGTAGTTCTAACAGGGAGGCATAGTGACTTATTCATGATGTGTGTGAAAACCGCTTTCAGTAGGAAAGCATAAAGAAGGGTGAGCAAGGAAAACCGCTTTCAGTAGGAAAGCATAAAGAAGGGTGAGCAAGGAAGGAGCTGTTAGAGGAGCAGGTACCCGACCACATCTCTTGCAGCCTGAATTCTCTGTTATACAACAGACTGGTCCTCATGGACAGACAGATCCTTATAGGAACGGAACACAAAATCCTTTGATGTAATAGGGAAGCTCTTGGCTCCGACCTGCTGGGCCACAGATTCATGAGTATGAACCTCCTTGATAATGCCCGCAACGACGATTCTTCTCTTAGGTGCACATTATAATAAACTTAAAACGTATTCTACAGTTTAAAGTACCTGGTTTGGAAATTGAAAACAGCCAACACATTTTATTCCATGTTTAAACTAGCATTTGCTGAGCCCTTACCCTGTACCAGGGCCTGGGCTAAGCACATGTGCGTAGTTTACCAATGAGAAAGCAGATGCTAACAGCTATTGAGCAACTTACCTAAAGTCACACAGCTAATAGGTGACAGAGGCTGGAAGCCACACAGTCTGTTTCCTTATATCATTAACTCTGCTCTGTGAAATGGATGGGAGTATGATGAAATTTTAAATTCAGCTCAGATTATTCAAGGATATAGTTCTGAGTCAATATTCAAAGTCAAACTTTTGCAGTCATACTGCATATTGTAATACTGTCCTGGAAAAATGCTGAGTCTCAGTAACTGATGTCCAAATGTTCTGTGATAAATTATTTATGAGATGAGAGATTTCAAAGAGAGAAAAGAAGCAGAGTGCAAAACTGCTGGAATATTCACATCATTCGAGAGGTTTCCTGGCCCCTTTCCTCTTTCTTCTAAGGTGAAAGTATAAAGCTCACTCTTATTGCAGAATTCTTAATTCTCTAAATTAGGAATCGGCTGTCACTAATGGAAGTGGGTGGAAATGAAAAGTTGCTAGCTACTGGCAGGAGAAGAGCCTAAGGGCTGACACATGGCAGTCACAGTTAGGGGAAAAAATTAAATACAGTATAAAAAGTAAAAGCAGTCACCAATATCAGGAAGTCAGTTGAAAGCATCTGGGTCTAATGAAGAATCCAAGTGTAAAAGCTGAGATAGTTTCGCCATAAGGAAAGTATCAGGAATTAGAGTAAGAATCTGAATAGGAGATGTGGATGAAACATAAAAAGAAATAAGAATTTATCTAGGAATAATGCCATGTAAGGTATTACAACTCCTATGTCCCTAAGATTACCAACAGACCCAGCCATAAGTATAGGCAAAAGACAGGGTGTTTACATCTTGTTGTACTTTAAAACTCTATTTTCTTTAAAATAGTTTCTACTGGTCACTGGCATATTCATATTCTCTCTAGCTTAAACATCTCACCTTAAGCGTCGCCACTCCTTTAGCTTAAGACAAATTTTATCCTTATAAGTCAACTATTATATTCTGTATATATCAGGAGAGAGTTGGCAATTAATAATTCCTGGTGAACATATTAGTATATTAGTACGGATTTGTTTATTCAGTTTGGTAAAGTTGTTGCTTTGAGGGAAAGAGAGACCGTAGGGAGTAGAAGAGAATAAGATCTGATGGGGATTCAAATGTGGTGATGCATTGTTGAAGGATAGGAGGAGAAAGCCGATCGGGCTAGATTACATATACAAGACAGAGCCACAGGATTTTGATAAATCCTGGACGTCAAGAATGTTTTAGGATGCAGAATTTTTCAGCATTTAGGGTGTTCATTACTATTAGCCATTTTTACAAAAAAACTATAGCACACTAAAGTTTAGACTCATAACACATCTGCTCTGCAGACAGACGTTAATCAGTACTAGATGGATTTAACATATCTTAGGGGTGTTACATGTGAACTGCCAAGTAATTTAAATAATTTTACTAGGCAGTGATCAAATGTCAAGTTTAGTTATCTAGGTAGATAAATTTATAATCCATCTTAATATATTTAAGAATCTTTTCTATTCTATTACCAAAGTTACTACTCATTCCTAAGATTATAGTTATTTGTATATATATATAATTATATGATTATTTATATATATACATATCATTATATGATTATACATGTTTACATATAAATACAATTTTGTATGATAAAATAGTTCCCTTTGGTGACCATTATCTTTTGATTACCTATAAAGATGCTTAGTCTAGTGATAACCTAAAAAGGGATGAGAATAATTTATATTTGCCTTTGCCTTTACAAATGTTAATTATGCCTTCTACAGTAGATTAACTTCTTAATTATGTTCTTCTCTTTTTTGTGGGAAAGTGGTACATTCAGTAAACATACACGAGGCAGTGGGTAGGTCCAATTTTGGAGGCCATTCACTCACCCATTATGCTTTGTATCCCTCCTAAATGTCAGGCACTATATACATTCTAAGTGGTATAGATACATGTATGGGTTATATTCAAAATATTTAACCACTGGTATTTACTATGGGTAGCAATTAATCAGAGCAGACACTGGCTCAATACCACCCTGGAAATGACTGCATACAAAACAGAGTCTCTGCCTCCAAGGAGCTTACCATTTAATGGGGAAGATTGAGGAGTTAATAGCCAGTCACTAAACAGTATGACAACTGATCTAATGAGGGTAAACACAGGACAATAAAACTTCTTCAAATAATCCATAAAGTTGTTTTCTCCCTATTTATACTTTTGCCTATTCTATAATACTTGATGCATTAAAAATTCACAATCCTGAGGCATCTAATTAACAAAAAATTATCTTCAGAACATGTGATTTAATTCGAAATTACTTTTAAGAGGTTTTTTTGAGAGAGTTAACTTTTGAAGGTAGCAGCTTTTTTTTCCTTAAACAGGACATAAATTTCTCACAGCTGCTAAATCATCCATTCAAAACTACCTTAAAGATTTTTTGCTTTCAAGTTCCCTTATTCGTAGCATAGCATGTAAAGATTACTACATGGATCATATTTCATGTTGAATTGCTTTCAGAAAATGCAGTGATTCAAAAACAGAAATTGAAGCAAAGAAAAATAGCCTATATTTACCTGAATCAACCAACTAAATTATCTCTCACTCTACTTGTTCTGATTTGGGACGTAGGCAGAAATGCTCAGAAGCAAATGAGTTTAAGGAGAAAATGTTTTTGTTAATTTCTAAGACTAAATTGAGACAGAAATCTTTGACATGTTAGGCTCAAACATTTTCAGGGTCCTAATTAAAATTTCTGCTTATTTTTAAATTGAAGAATTTGCCCCCAATGTAACTTTTATCCCTGTACTCAAATGTCAGGATACCTATTTTCTAAAAGTACTTCTACTTTTAAAAAATTAGAAGTCAAGCCCTAATGCATAAGCAAAAACTATATGCAGTTCTAATGTTACTTACGAATAAACATAAAATTAGACACAAACAAACATTCTAGGGCCACCAGTTAGTATGGGTTTCGTAGGTGGTTCACCTCATTTACTGAAATATGAGAACCTTTTACATGTTTTTATTCTTAAGTATGTCACCAGGTATTATGCAGCATGTGTGGTGCATTGCAGATGTTGCTTTGACTCATAATTTCCCCTAGGTGGCGATCTTTTCAAAGAAGCGTTGCCTGCACCTGCACCTAAAAGAACTGAGCTGGTATCAGCACCTAATATTTATACCCGAATCTAGTTGCTATTTTCATCTCCACCGGGAGAAAAAAAAGATACAATCTGGGGACACAATATGATTTTGAATTTTGTCTCCAAAATCTCAATAGATTGAAGAGATGAATGTTATCTACTTTAAAGTTTAAATGCATGTTTGAGAAAAGATGTTTCAAAAACATTAGTTTGAATTAAGCTGGGGTTTTAATTAACTAAGGCAGTGACTGAAGCATTTTACTCAAATTTTAGTTTCTGAACTGTCTAAAACTCCTTTTCTAAAATCCTGACATTATTATTTAATGAAATGTTCATCGATCTCTTTAGATTGGTAAATTTATTTTTTTCTTTCACACTGTCCACAGTTGCTCTTTTGTGGGTATACCACTGGTGAGTGAGAGAAGGTGAGTAAGTAGGGCTAAGCCCCCTTGCATTTTAGACTCTTCCATACTATATTGAAAAAGAGAGAGAGAGAGAGAGAATAACACAGAAAAAGAGAGACTACCTAGATGTAAGAACATGATATGGAGTGAAAAATATTCTAAAATTCACAAAGATACAACCGTTTTTCCTCTTCCCACATTCTTTTCACCCTGATATATATCTTCTAGGACAGTCACTCATTCACAATTGACATTCATATATATATAAACTTAGCTTTCATCTGCTTTGGAACTTACCTTTTGTTTTTGCTTGGTTTGTGTTTAATGTTTCATTTCTTCATCTAGAGGTTTAACCTTCAAGAGACATAGGGCTGGCAATGATGAAGCATGACTCCAGCATCTCTCTCCTAAATGCTGTTACAGAGTAATTTGAAGTATCCCATAATCCTTCAAAAGAGAAAGAAAAAATATAGAATTAAAGTACCGATTAATATTTATGTAGCTGTTTGCAAGGCAATTTCACATTTATTAAATACTTTAACGCTTAAACAATCCTGAGCAGTCAGAGGGCAGGAATTATCACTGTCCCCATTTTACAGATAAACTTCAAAGAAATTAAGGTCTGTAATCAGAGTTAAAAATTGGGTTTTTTTAGCACTCAAAGCCTGTTCTTTTCTCCTTTGTAAGCTCAGTGGTTTGGGTTGTATCCAGCTCTTTACAATGAGACCCAAATTCTGTCCCCACTGCCTTCCCCTGGCCTCTACCTGCCCCACACATACCATGAGTTTGCTGTTATATTCCACTAGAGGAGCTGTTTCCAATATGAAGTGCAGTTTCTAAGCTAAATGACCCCTGGGAAAGGCTTTATTGAACGAGCTTGTAAGAACCTCTCAACTTCCTGTTTGGTACCCTGAGCGGAAGCCAGCAGCAATCAAGCTGAGCATTAGAGTTCAGTCCGCTTACGCTAGACTTGCCCCAGAGTTCCATTTAGATCTGTGACAGGGTAACTCCCATGTCTTTCTGTTCCTCAGCCACTGCTCAAAATACAACGTCCACCATCCCCTGTTGTCTCAGTTTATCAGTCCATCCTCCTCCTCTCCTAAGGTCTCGCTGATGCCCCTTCTCACCAATCCCTCTTCTCACTATTGCTCTCCTATCATCTTTCCCGTTACCTTTGGAGACCTCCAGTCAGGACCTGCTACGTAATTTGCAGGACCCAGTGCAAATGAAAATGTAGGTCTCCTCGTGCAAAAGAACAAGGGGAAAAAAACCTATTTTTTTTCCTTTCTTTTGTGATCTCTCTCTAAACCCGTTCTGGTGGTTTTTATTATTATCATTCTGTGTCGAGCTCCCTCAGGCGCGGGGTGAGTATAGACTTGCCCAGGAGGCTGGCACAAGTCTGAGTGCGGGGCTTGTATTGCTAATCCCCATCCCTCCACAAGCCCCTTGCTAGGTCCCCTGGAGGCGGCAGCATCACGGGACAATGGGGTGGGAGCAGGTGGCTGAGGTCTTGCCCAGGGAGGCAAGATAACAGGTGAGCTGAGCTTCTAAGCCCCCAATGCATTCTCCATCATCCCACCAGATCAGATTTCACTTGCAAAACACAAATTCAGGAATAAAATTGAGAAGAATTTCAAGGTGATATCCAGAGTGCTGAGTCCCTTTTGAGGGCGAGACCCTGTTTGTGGGCCCTAGGAGCGCACATAGGAAGCCCAGTGGACCCCGCCATGGTGAGCAGCTTTCCCAGCATTCCCAGCGTTTTCTCAGACAGAGCCTTCTGTCCTCCTGAAATCTGGTGCTCCCTCGAGGAACTTGGCGTCTTTTGAAGCTGCCTGAGCATGCACTGCTTACTCTCACATGCCCATGGGAACTGGGGTGGGGGTGGGAGACACAGCTCCCAGCTCCATAATGCTGCCTCACTCAGAAACCATTACTCTTCCAACCTAATGTAAACGAGGTGCACAGCATGATGGTAGCCATCGAACACTTTCTCTTCATCCACCAGCCTCCTGTATGCTGTCCATCTTCCATGGATCATTTACTGCCTCTAGAGCACAGCCTTCCTCTCCACCCCAAACGCTGCCATCTTCCTAGCCGGTTAGAAACCATACACCAGTCCCTGTTTCATGGCCTCTTGGCCTCAACCCCATTGTCCTTCAGCTCCACATAGTCACTTCATTTGTCGTCATATCCTCAGACTTGCCAAAGTTGAGAGCCACCAGGCCAATGAAATCTGAAATTTTAACCTCCTGTACTTTGGCCACTTTCTTCTCTTATTCTGTTCTCTAACCCCTTACGCTCATAAAGAGTGAGAGGAGCCGATTCTTTGGATGCAGTCGAAATGAGCTTTTGGTTTTGTCTTGAGGGTTTTAAATTGTCCCATATCAAATTATCCTGTGTCATATATTTCACAACTTTTGTAGTTGATATCATGTACTTTTGATAATGTTATCACACTTCCAACTATTATAGACACAAACACACACACACACACACTTCCATTCCAGAAATTAGAGGAAAGGGAACACACTTTCTTCTCCACTCTCCATCCTGCCAACTCTCCATGTAGGCTCACTACACATTTTTCTTTGACTTCTTTGAGACTCTCAGACCCTCCAACACTCATTTTTCTTTCACTCTGCCAAGTCTTTTCTGGCTTCACGTTAATCAGTAATACGTCTAAATTTCACGATCTATTACTTGAACTGCTTTCTTGAAAACATCCTCAAATCCTTTGCTTTTCCATTGAACCAGCCCAGAAAACTGGTTGAACCCTAGGTCAACAATGATCAAAAATAGTACAAAACATCACATGCTTTACATGTTTTGTCTTGATTTTATCTAGTTTAATCTTCACAATGATTGAATGAGGTGAATATAATTATCCCCAATTTACAGATAAAGAAACTAAGGATCAGTGAGGCGCAATAACTTATTCATGTTATTTCTAAAGTTAGAATTTGTGGTTCTCAAACTTCAGTATATGAAAATATCATCCAGAGTTCTTGTTAAGTAGGGTTTCTGGGTCCTGCCATGGAAATTCTCATTTGGGAAAGTTTGCACGTGGTATGGGAATTCTGCATGTTTCATAAGCTCCTCCAATGACTCTGACTGTGACACTCACTTTGGACTTCCATAACTATCTTTTCTGTAGTTGTTTGTTTGGACATTTTTGGTGAAGGGGAGACTTATCCAGAGGGGGATGGCAGCTTGGGGAGCCCTCATTTTTACTTTTGGACCGTGGCTGTCCTATTACTATTGCCCTCTTGAGAGCAAAGTGAGATTAGAATGATCTGTGTCCAAAACCAAATTGACTTTGAAAAATAAATCATGCAATGAATAACATAAAACATCAGCTCTCACTACCAATCATATGAAAAATAATTTTATTTAAATTATTGACTCAACCTGAAATTGCAGCATTATTTATTAGTAACTATAATGTTTTTTCCTTTTTTTAAAACTGTTTTTTTCTATTGTGACTTTAAAAAATTTTTCAACAGTATCCATAAACTGTTGCAGTACTTCTTGTTCTGACCATGAGAAAGTAAAACACGTGGAGGTGTGCACTGACTTCTCTGTATAATTATTTGCATAGTGCTATGAGTTAGAGAAACGTTATAAATATTATTATAATGAAGTTTTACATAAACATCCTACAGATAAACATGTCGTGATTTTAAATACATCAATAGCAGAAACATCCAGCATTTTGTTTTTCTTTAATAACCTGTGATTTTGTTGTTGTTGTTGTTGTTAATAATGTATGTGTAATAAAGAGTATTGGCTTTGAAAGTCTGGGATTCTATGTGCATTATAGGGAGTTTCACTCTTCCACAACCCCTACACTTGCATGTCAACCTGATTTAACTGCATTCACTTTGTTCAAAAGTCTGCAGTGTATCTGAAGAACCCCTGAAATGTTATATTCCATTCCTTTTTTTCCCCTTATGTCAGTGGCTGCTTTATTAGATGTAGACAGCTGGGATAGCATATGTTTCTTTAAAAGAAACCTTTAAAATTAAAATTTGGAGAGCACACTTTTAAAAGCCACCAAAAGTAGGGTGAATTTTCCTTCTTATGAGACATGAGATGTCTGGAAGGATTCAAACATCAACATGTAAGAAGCTTCACTCTACACTTGAAGGTACACTGTAATAGAAGTTAAGTCCAGAGATATTTTAACTTTTGCTGCAGTTTCATATAAAACATTTAGATTAATGGTATTATATGTCTTCACTTATAAATTAAAGATAATAACGTTTGCCGTGTTACCTTACAGTACATTTTTTAAGACCAAATGAAGTGATGAAAGTAAAAGCCCATTGATAAAGATAGGAGACAAGATAGGGGAGAAGAAATAGTGTTTATTAGGTGTCCATTGTGTTCTAAGCATTATGCCAAGCACATCACATATATTTTTTTCATTTAATTCTCACAATCTGCTCACTGGAGTAGACACATTGGCCCATATTTTAAGGAAAGAATACTAAGGCTCTAAGAAATTAAGTAGTTTGCTTAGGGCCAAATAGTAAGTTGTGGAACCTTGATTAGCAAATTCTTTTCGTTCCACCTTCCAAATGTATCAAGAATCCAACCACCTCTCACCACCTTCACTCTTACCACCGTGGTCCAAGCTATCACCAATTCTCTTCTGGACGATTGCAATAGCTTAACTCTCATCCTATTTTTGTCTCTGTCTCCCTACAGTCTGTTCTTAACACATAAGAGGGAGCCTTTTAAATTTTGTCAGATCATTCACACCTCTGCTCAAAACCCTCAAATAACTTCCAAACTCATTCAGAATAAATGCCAAAGTCCTTAATGAGTCACAGAGCTCCTGCATTATCTGGGCTCCAATATCCTATTATTTCTTTGGCTTTGATCTCTTACCATTCTGTTCTTTGCAGGCTGTGATTCGGCCACACTGGCCAGCTCCACGCCCTCCCCTCACCTGGCAATTCCTCAAACATTGTAGTCATGCCCCTACTTGAGGCTTTTGCACAGGACTGTTTTCTCCAACATAAATTCTCTTTCCCCAGCTGTCCTCATGTATCTCCTCCTCATCTCTTTCCAACCTTTGCTCAAATGTCTCAAAAGCTTAATGAAGCTTCACCTAAATTGCCTCATACCCAACCCTCCCCCTTGAACTCCCTCTCCCTTGCTTTACTTTTTTTTCTTACAGCATGTCACCATCTGCCATAGGGAAAAAAAATATTACGTTGACAGTTTCTCCCATTTATCCACTAAATAAGCACCATGAGGGTAGGTAGTCTTACGTATCTTTACACTGTTTGTATACCAGTCCTCATCCGTAAAAGGGATTATAATAGTACCTTCCTCAGAGAATTTTTGTTAGGATTAAATGAGATAAAGCATGTAAACCCCATCCTGGTCCCTGGAACATTTACGTTCTTAGTAGATACTATAAAAATAATTATTACTGTTACTATTTATGCAAGAGATGTAGTCAACTTTCTAAATCAAGAGTCTTTCTTCCCATAGCTTGTTTCAGATCTATTACCAGGTGAGAATATTAAGAAGGAAATAAATGGAGACACTTTTCTTCATCTTCCCTAGGAAAATATGTGTGAGAGTGAAAGTGAGAAATATGAAAATAGTCATGATGGACACAGGTTAAATAGATTAAATAAAACTATAGTCACAGATTTCTACATCAGAAAAATAATGTAATATACCAGTAAGTATTATAATTCTGTTATAGTGGTTGAAAGGGCAATGAGTCCATCCCACTGTTCCTAGGCTGGACTTAGAAGTCGTTCAAAGCGGTTTGTCATCTAAATGATTCTAATAGATAGGTATGAAAGAATATTTCAAGAGCTTTTGCTGAAGTTTGTTCCAGTGTTTAATCACTGGATCATCAGATTCTCCTTCAAATAACTTTTCATCTATTTCTAGAATTTTAATCTATTTTACCCAGTTTTGGCTAGTATACTAATGCAGGACCACTGGTATCTGTCCTTTGAGCCTCAACTTGAGTACTTTAATTAATCAACGAGCTATTTACTGAGCCTTGTGCCAAGTATGGGGCTGAGCTTAACAACAAGTTCTAATTCATGATCCTCTTAGCTGTTCTCTGACCTCCTTGGAGTCCCCAGAGTCCCTTTCATCGTTTCTAATGGTCTCATTTTCATTTTTGTTGATCTTCTTTGAATGAGCTCCAATTTCTCTATAACTCATAAATACTTCAGGAAAGCCTTGACTATTGCCAAATATGGGAGAAAGACTACTACTCATGATAAGCTTGTCATACTCCTATTAAAATATATTCCAGCATAATGTTAGCTTTTTAAATAATTGCCTTATGCTGCTGAGTCATCAATTTGTGTTATATGATGAGGATTAAGCCATCCCCCCACCTCCACAGTACTTGAGCACACAAAGTCTTTCTTAAACCAGTTGAGTTTGTTTTTTTGTTCCTCACTGTACTATCTTTCACTCAAACTGATTAAATTCAGTCCTATTTTTTAAAGTTGTTTTTCTACATATTCAAGTTACATTCTCATCGTTTTTAAAATTAGCAATTCTTCCTACACCCTTCCTAGTTCAGTTCAATTCAATGCAACATTTGGCACCTATTATGTGCCAGGCATTGTGCTAGATATTAAGGCTACAAAATGGGTAAATGTAAGCCTTATTAAGAAGTTCTCAATATAGAGGAGACAGAAAATGTATTAAATTCCATGTGCCAAGATAGAGGAGTGCATACTTTCAGGAGATCACTTAGTAGGCTTCCTGGTGGAGATATACTAACTTGAGCTGTTAGGATTAAATGGGAATTAAGTAATGAAGAAAAGAGTACAGCATTGCAGGCAGAGGGAACTATATAATTAAAAGTTTAGAGGCTTATAACAGTGAATATATGTGGCAACTATAAACAGCTCCTTACCTTTAGTATAAAATGTGAGCTGAGGAACTGTAAGAAACTTAATAAACATCATTTCAACTTCAGTAAGAACTAAAAAAAGATTATATAATCTTTGGCTGCCTGGTGGCTGAATTGTCCTTAGTTCAAATGAACCTCATAATTTGCAGATTCCATATTTGTGAATTCCTCTACATGCTAAAATGTATCTGAAACTCCCATATCAACACCTGGGTGCTTTTACCTAGACATGTGCAGAGTGATGACAAGTTTAAGTCACCCAACCTGCACGTTCCCAGCTGAGGTCAAACAAGGCAACTCCTCCGTCTTCTTCTTTCAGCTCTCATACCGTAAACAAGTATCCTTTTCGAGGTCTACTTAGTGCCATGTGTTTTTGCCATGTGCTTTGTGTTAGTGGTTTCGCTACTTAAAATGGCCCCAAAGCATAGTGCTGAAGTGCTATCTAGAGTTTCTAAAGTGAAAGAAGGATGTGATGTGCTTTATGGTGAAGATATGTGTGTTTGATAAGCTTCACAGTTAATAAGGCTTAATTAACAAGAAGTGAGCTCCATCTCCCAACAAAATCATGGCAGTGCCTAAACATCTGCATTTCATCAATGTGAAGAGTAGCCGTAGCTATCTCATTTCATTATTTAAATGCATTGACATTGTCACCAAGACTTGCTTAACTTTGACCATCACCACCAATGAAATCAGGGAGTAAAATCTGCATTGGGTCTGTGCTGACCACACTCAGTTCTACCAAACTGAGCATGCCTTGAAACTGCAGACATTCAATGGCTCTTTCTTGATAATGAATATGCTGGTGGTGGTGTTGATAACCAAAAGCAGAAAGGTGCCTGAGGGAATCCTTCACATTCACCTAAAATGGAACAGCTGTACCCACATTAGGAAAATACATGCTTTGAGGGTACGTTCAATAAAATGAAATAAATCTGACGCTTAGTGAACTGCTTCTGCATGCGTGACTCTGCAGTAGCATCAGGTGTGGACAGCATAGGCTCTGCCCACAAGAAGTTTAAAATCTAGTGCATTTCTGAGGTTAAGACAATTATTCACTATAATGTACATTAAAGACGCATAGAAAGAAGGGATTAAAATGCTATGGAGTTTTAAAAACAGAACTACCATACAACCCAGCAATCCCACTACTGGGCATATACCCTGAGAAAACCATAATTCAAAAAGAGTCATGTACCACAATGTTCATTGCAGCTCTATTTACAATAGCCAGGACATGGGAGCAACCTAAGTGTCCATCAACAGATGAATGGATAAAGAAGATGTGGCACATATATACAATGAAGTATTACTCAGCCATAAAAAGGAAGGAAACTGAGTTATTTGTAGTGAGGTGGATGGACCTAGAGACTGTCATACAGAGTGAAGTAAGTCAGAAAGAGAAAAACAAATACCGTATGCTAACACATATATATGGAATCTAAAAAGAAAAAAAAAAAAAAAGAAAATGGTCAGAAGAACCTAGGGGCAAGATGGGAATAAAGATGCAGACCTAACTAGAGAATGGACTTGAGGACACGGGGAGGGGGAAGGGTAAGCTGGGACGAAGTGAGAGGGTGGCATGGACATATATACACTACCAAATGTAAAATAGATAGCTAGTGGGAAGCAGCCGCATAGCACAGGGAGATCAGCTCAGTGCTTTGTGACCACCTAGAGGGGTGGGATAGGGAGGGTGGGAGGAAGGGAGAGGCAAGAGGGAAGAGATATGGGGACATATGTATATGTATAACTGATTCACTTTGTTATAAAGCAGAAACTAACACACCATTGTAAAGCAATCATACTCTAATAAAGATGTTAAAAAAAAAAAAAAAAGAAGAACCAAAGATACATTTTATCAAGTTAAATAATTTTTCTTAAAAAAGAAAAAAATGCTATGGAGTTTTAATGGTGATCGAGACCATACTTGGTAATGGGGAAAAAGATATCAGAAAAAAGCTTCATAAGGGAAATGATGTTCCTGGAAAGAACACATTCCAAGTCCGAAAAATATGAGGCATATTAAGACTTTGTGAAGGTAAGAAACAGGAAATGTGACTGAAAACCAGGCTGTGCTTGTAAATGTAATTGGAGGTTTTTGATCAGAGGAATATTATGAGGAGCCTCCACTTTAGGAAGGGTCATCCTACAGCAGTGTGCTGGAGGAAGCCCATGGAGCAGGTCTGCGGATTTGGATATAGTTCCTGAGCAATTTTGAGGCCTATGAAAGGGTGGGAGCAGGAGAAACAGAAAGGAGGACAGGCACGTGAAGCTTTGCAGAGGTTTCACACCTAGAAAGCTAAGCCTTACAGCCTGAGTTACTAAAAAAACATGTGAGCCATTCATGGTCATAGGAAATTCAGGAGAAGCAACCAACTGAATTCCTTTTCATACCAGGTATATGTGCCAACAGACATTTAAGTGGAAATGTAAGAGTGGGAAGTTGGTAAATTGGGTAAGGATCGTGCAAGAAATTGGAATAGGGTTGATTATTTGGAGGACATCTTAAAGAAACAATCTTAAGTCCTTTAAAGTAAAAATCCTTGTGCTATAAAGTGAAAGCAATCAATGTATGTTATAAATGTAGAGACATGTATGCAAAATACATAGCATATGTATGTTGTTATTTATGTGTTCAGATGTGCTGTTTTATTGAATCCTCAGTGTAATTCTGTGGGGCAGTTGTTACAGAATGAAAAGGAGGGGGAAAAGTCTTTCATTTAGAAATCGAGAAAAAAAATTTTTTAAATGCTGCCACCGCCTCCCCCCTACCCACCAAAAAAGAATGAGAAGGATGAAAATGAGGCTGGAGGGTGGTAGAAATGGCTTTTATTTGTCAAAGACCTTTCCTTGCTTTTGTCTTACTCCAGGTGCCTATTACCTCTCACCTGGAATGTTAGGAAAGGATTCTTACTGGGTTTTCCTGCCTTATAATTCATTCATGCTCCCTTCATCTGCCAGGCTAATCTTTAAAATTTCGGCTATAATCTTTTATCCCTCTGCTTAAACACCTCCAGTGGGCTCTTCTTTTTTATTACAACATTAAAATCCCCTCCCGTCTCATTCCCACCATCCTTAGGTCCAAGCTCACTCTGGGGCACTCAGCATTTCCCAGACCCAGCCATGTACGTTCAGATCTGTGACACTTTTCTGGTGTTGTTATTTCTGCCCACAAACCTCCTTCCTCCCAGATACTCCTAGCAAAATCTTACTTAGCCTACAAGTTCCAGATCAAATGTAATACCCTGAGACCATTTTCTGATGTCCATACCCCAAGCAAATGTTTAGTCCTGTGTTGCCCAAGTAGCCAGACCAGGCTGATGTTGGATTAACAACTTGAGCTAAATCTCTGTGCTCATAAAAGCCTGTCAGGACTGAGTCCTTTGAGGGTACTTTATTGCATAAAATTTAGCAAACGGACATGGTATAACTCTAGGTTTGTTTGTTTCTTTGCTTTTAGCAAAAGTATTAGGACACTTGCAAGTTTGAAGCTATACCTATGTTAATATTATCAGAATAGATTTAATTGAAACTGGCACTGGGTGTATATGAAATCCAAGTGCAACCAGTATTCTTTGCATTTTGTACAACATACACCTGCTCAGACATGAGGAGTGTCATGATAAATGGCAACTTCAGCAAATGTTTGCTGCACACCAGGATCTGCTTTAATGTTTGTCTGTTTTGGAAAAGATTGCATGGTCTTTCAGTCAGACCCCCTTCATTACATACACAGTCAGATTATAAACATTGTCCACAAGGTTATATTTGAATCTTGATCACAACTGTAAGGATATGATTTATAAAATAATAAAAATGTTTAGTTTGATTCCTTTGGGACATGACTCAATAGGCAGGAAGCCCATATTCAACTTCTAAATATTACTCAATGGGTGTGATCCTAAAATCAGTGGTCTAACTGCCTATGAATTGAATTCTCAAAGCGGATAAAAGAATGTTACACTAATGAAGACACAGCAGAGGCAAGAGAAATTTTCAGAGCTTCGAGCCATTAACATTACATTTCACTTTGTCCTTTTTAAAATGGACAAAATGGTATATGAGCTCCAGCATATACCATGTCACATCAGAGTCAACACAACTTTCTAAGCTCCACTATAAAGCAAGAGTTCTGTGTGCTAGCTAAACTGTAATGCAAATGTGTATTTTAAAAAGTTAATCTACTGAAGATAATTTGCATGTTGCACTTTCTAAGAATTTTTCCAAGAGAGTTTTATTGTTGTTGTTGTTACAGAACTGGGAAATATTAAAAAACATTATGGTTTGGGGAAATAAACTTTGCAAAAAACAAGTCAATTAAAATACTAGTGAACACTGAAGAAATTTTAATAAGCATTAGGAAAAGGTCACAACTTTGGACCTTAATAGAAATTCTATTTCATCTTTCGTTCTTACCCATATTCAAACCCTCCCACCCTCTACTTTGTGTAAAAGTGTTTCCAGTCAACCCCATGATAGCTATTGCTTTTGTCTCATAATTTGTGTGTCCTCCTCAATTCTTTTGTCATTTCTGGTAGGAAGATAAGCAACTCCAATTATAGCCTTGCTACTTACTTAAATAACCCATTCTGCAGTGGTTCATCTCACCTCACTCCTTTTCTCCCCTCTCCATTATGAATAAAAAACTCACTTCTCCCAAAACTTTTTTAACCCTCTCCCTTTGTCATCTTTTTCTACTCTGCAGATAGATTAATTGTTCTGTTATGCCATGCCATTATTTTTTATTTATCACCAAACTGGAGGATCTAGTGGGGTCAATGTTTTCTTTGCTTCTTATTGCCATTTTTAAGGACATTTAAAGTGCTACTTTAAATATATATACACAAATTCATCACATTTTTTGTATTATTCTTTTAGATTCACTGTTGGCACTATCCGTCCATTTACATGTTTCTCCTTCATCCTGTTCATTGAGTCAGTTGTATCTGTTTTAGCTCCCCAGTTCCTTAAGACAGATTAACCCCCCACAGAACTGCCTTCTCATGGCTCATTATACTGGAAATAAAACATTAAAAGTTGTTGTATCTTCTCTTCAATCTCCACCTCAGTACCTAGTCTCTTCCACCACGTGTTACTTTCAATTAATACTCCCATACAGCAACTTTGGAACCTAATCATCAAAAATATAATTAAAGCATTTAGAATCACAGAACAACAGAGGTTTCTGTAGCATTAACCCCTTGCCTCTTCTAAACTTTTGGCTCAATTACATCAGACCTAATACAATCAATGCCCTCACCCGCCAGAAACTTTTCAAGCCATCTCTGTTAATCCCAAATGAGAATTCCTTCCTAGTAACCACTGCCCAAGCTCCCCAAACAAGCTCACTTAGTAATCCTTAGGGAATATTCAAAATCATGAAGAATTAAACAATTAGAGATTCTTGCTCTCCATTTTCAACTGGCTTTTGCCATTGCCTTGTACTCTTCCTATTCATGTCTTATTAATTCCCCAGTGAATTCTCCATACTTGCCATTCTTTGTCTGCTGAAGTGTTACTGGAAGTCCTTATTCTCATGATTCCTTCAATCCTTATAGTTGACATTTAGATTTATTTTATAGAGTTGAGACTATTTGTCACAAACAATCAACACTAGGGCTTCGGATGCTACAGCATGAAACTGAAGGACGCTAGGACTGGAGAACAATTACTATACCAGATGATTCTAACACATGATCAGAGGGTATACAAAAGGGATGATGATTGGCATGCAGTCCATAAAGGCAAGGAGCTTGAGAACTTTCCACTTGAGGAATAAGAGTATGTAGTATTCTAGGCCATCAGTATACGGAAGGAGGTTTAGGGTGGTAAAACAGATCCTCCTTGAGGGACTTGGTGAATATCTGAAAAGCCATAACATAGGATCTAAAATATAGGCTGGGAACCTGGGATAGGGACAAAGGAAAAGAAGTCTCACCACTCAGATCCAAAGAAAGTGGGAGCATTATTAAGCACAGCCTGAGCAGTAGATGTAGAGCCCAGGAGCAAGAATGATCTTGATGCCAAATAATGTCTTATGAGGTCAGGAGCCTAGAGCTAAACCAGTCCTAGGAGGCAGGCGGTAAACTGGATCCACTAAGAGTAGAAATAATCCTATGGTGGGAGGGAATAGGAATGAGGATAAGAATGAAGAAGTGAAGAGAAAGAGCCAAACAGCATCTTGGCAAAAGTTCTTTCATCCCTCTTCCCTCATGTCTTGGCATCAACATATATTTATATCTTTTTAAAACTTTTTCTTCAGATTCACAAGAGAAAATTTCTCCAAAGATAGTTATTTAACTGTTGTTTTTTTTTTTTTTTTTCTTGCAGACAGGGCATTTGATCGTGAAGAGTCCATGGAGGATTTCTTGAAATATTTTAATATTCTCTACTTAAAAGCTGTGTTTTACACCAGCACAGACTCATGATTTTAGTAATCCATGCATGGTTAAGGGCCATATGATAAAGAAGAAGACAACAAGGGACTTATTATTATATTAACATTTTATTGACCTAGGATGAGTGAACAATAGTCTCAATTTAGATTCACTGAATAGTTCTTATCTTATAAATAGCTGTGGTTTCATATGAGTTTCTCTTTTTATTTGTTTTAGTTTTAATACTTCACACCATTCACTTGGATTAGAATATGGAAATCACTCTGCAAAACTAGAGAGGCTTATTTGAAGGTTAATTTATAGCGAAAAAAACAAAAAGGAACAAAATTATAGGATATTCCTGAGTCTCTAACAACTGAGGGCCCCAACAGCCAGTACTTGCAAAATCCATAATATTCTACTAATAAAAAATAAAGGTCACCATTCCACCTGGATTGTAAAGCAATCTCTTTTACTTCCTTCTAGAAATGTATTCTTATAGTGCTCTTTCTAGCAGTCTCATATGGGTTCCTGACCTGCCTTCAATTTTCTCCACTCTTTGCCTTATAAAAAATTAAATTTTTTTTTCGACTTAACTGTATTTCCATTTTAACTCTCTCTTTTCTTTTTCCTGGAAGCTTTTAAGTCAAGCACCTGCCATTGTTAGAACGATATTGAAGAAATTATACTAAGTCATGTGGACCTCTCTCTTTAATATAAAAAAGGCTAGCTAATGATTCTTAAATGTTTTCTCATAACAAAGTCTTATGATTCTGAAAACATAAGTTTTTAAAGAGCTACAGTTTTAGAGAATTTTTAGAACCAAAAACTATAAAAG
This sequence comes from Eschrichtius robustus, assembly GCF_028021215.1. Lineage (NCBI taxonomy): Eukaryota > Metazoa > Chordata > Mammalia > Artiodactyla > Eschrichtiidae > Eschrichtius > Eschrichtius robustus. The sequence continues at coordinate 77,138,290 of NC_090836.1, read as the reverse complement.
AGACAACTTGGTTTAACTCCCCATTTTACAAAGAAGAAATTAATTATTGTTTAGGATATATTATATGCTTGAATAATATAGTTTTTCTTCACTGATTTATACTTTCCCAATTCATAACATCAGTATATACTAGGTGAACAACTAAATAGGGATCTGTATATCTTATTTTTAAGAAAATGAAGTACAGCTCTTTAAGTACATATAGTAGAATACCATTGTACAAATACTATACTCTTTTTCAAGGTATCTGGGATTTAATACATCCAGTAACTGTTGCACTAAAGTTCCAGTTTGAGAAATGTGGATATCTTTTGTGCTTATTAATTATGATAGAGGCTAGTATAAGGTATTTTGACCTATTTACTCACTTTACTGGGTAGAACAGGAGACCAAAGGATGTCATAAAAATATCCAACATGTATACAGTACTTACTATGTGTCAGACACTATCCTAAGCACTATATATACATATATATATGTATGTATGCGTATATATATATATATATATATATACTCATTCAATCCTCACAACAACCCTACAAGATACCTGTTTTTGAGATGAATAACCTAAGGTTCAAAAAGGTTAAGTAACTTTCCCAAGGTATGTGGAAAATTTGGAATTCAAATACAGCAGTGTTTCCCATGATTTTTGCTTCTAAGGATACATTCCTATGTCTCTTCTAAGGATCCTCTATTTCTGTCTATTTCCCAGCTCTGCTTGTCTCTTCTTAGCTTGATTAACATGCTATCTCCCTTATTCCAAAATGGCCACTGGCAATCCTGATGGAAAGATAGAAACTTTACTTGCAGGTGAAAAGCTCCAGGAGGGAATTTAATCAGTCTAGCTCAGTCACTGTAGCCAAGGAAAATGTGGTACTGTGATTGGCTGGGTTTCAGTCATGGGACAACACTTTAACTGATCAAAATCGATTCTACAAAAACCACTTCAAGATAGATATTAGGATATCCCTATAATTTTAAATATAGCAATCTTTAAAGTAGAATGTGGATTGGGCTAAATGAGAATTTAGGACTCTGCGGAATAAACTCACCTCAATTCACTGGGATTTTTCTTTTTTCTGGTGAATGTAATTCAAACGCAAATTTTAAGAGCCAAAGAGAAACCCAATCACATTCCCTGGGTTCTCAGTTAATTGGGCTGACACAAGGTCTTTTGGTCTGGTTATAGAAGTTTTTATGGCCCCAAATCTTTCATGGTATTCCAGAAAAATATTTGTATATTACATATGCCTTTGAAAGATGTTGAAAGGAAAAGAGATGGGAAGAAAAGACTTTTGGTATGCCTTATGAGCATTGTTCACTTTTTGGTATTTTGAAAAAGAAATTTAGCATAAAGTTGCATTTTTCCCCAATTATTCTAGATATCAAACTAACGTTTCTTTGAATGGAAAATGACAAAAAGAGCCACAGGATGCTTGGGCTTTATACATTTTATTATTTATATATAATATAATTTATAACATTATGTTTGCTCAAGACTACTGTGCCTATTAAATGATGTAATGTATGTAAAGAACACAGAACATAAGAAAAAATTAGCATAGGTTCTTTCCCTTTCTTATAGGGTTAGAAATGGGGAGAGGAAGAATCAGTCATCTGCATTCCTTTTTTTCATTTTCTAACTTGATGTGTGTCACCTCCACATTCTTGTTCCTAAAGTTTTCAAAAATACTAAGTCCAACATGCTGCAAAGGGCGATTGCAAAATGTGGTTTCTCAGATCAGCATTATCAGCATTACCTGGGCACTCAGAAATGCAAATACTCGTGCTCCATCCCAGACTGCTGCGTCAGAAACTCAGGACAAGGGGTCCCAGCAATCTGTGTTTGAACAAGCCTTCCAGGTAATGCTGTTGTACACTGACAAGAACATGGGTATAGGGACTCTTTCTTTTGCAGGGCCTCCTTACCTGGCCTAGGGGATAAGAGATTGCATTTACTAATTAGTATTAAACAGAAATTTATGCCGTATATTTAACACGATCAATCCCATATTATTCTCTTCCCAAACACAGAAGGTAAGCCTAGCTCTTCAACACCAAATTGAGAAAATATTTCTTGTCTTAGCTATTTTGTGCTAGCCAACAACACTCTAATTTGACATCAATACTATGTTCCCTGTGTCTTGTTTATGGTATAAGGTGTTTATCCCTTTGGGGAATGTTATGGTCTGCTTCGATGACTGATCCATAAGTTCAATGGGATTCTTTTTATCCATAAATTCAATGGGATGCAGTCTGATTTCTCGCTGGGTGAAGTTCCCAGAGTCTCTTTGCATGGCCCATGTAAACTGCAAACATTCAAACAGTAGAACAGGTTACTGAGAGTCATTTTTAGTGACTACTCTGGACAATTTATCATTTTTCCTACAATATGTCTCCAGCATATTATTCATAAATATTTGGTTGACTCTCACAGGCTAGACATCTCCTAGTGGATGATATGAGATGATCTAAAGTAGATGTTTTTGTAATAACCAGCTAGATCATCACCCACAATAACTAGCTTACAGTCTTCCATTGACACAGTGTACTCAGCTTAGAATCAATATACCACAAACCCCATGGGAGACAAATAGGTCTTCTTGGTTTAGGTAGGGTTATCTTGGTTACAACAGTTAAAGTTATACATCACTATGCATTTACTCTCTAGTTTTAAGAATGAATCCATACTTACTCACCTAAGTAGCTTAATAGCTTGACAATTTGCAGGTAAGCTATTCAACAGTATATACTTTTCTGCTGTAAAGGACAAGCGTATGCCTCATATTTGCACTGGGTCTGTACAGAGGTCTACCTACATCCAGCTACTTTGGTTACAAATAATATTTAGTTGAGTGATTTCAAGAAAAATATTTGTTTTAAGTATAACATAGGAATCCATTTTCCAATATCTTAGGTGGGATGCCATGCTATTTTTATTGCATTATTCACATAATTACGCAGAAGTTCCTTTCAACATTCATCTTAGGGTCTAGTCTTCCCTGTTGATGTTACAGCTCATGAAGCCAGCTTCTGAGCACTTAATTATGTTCCAGGCATTGATTTCAGAGCTGAAGGCAGATTGTGGGGAAGCATCCCATGGGAGAGTTCAGAGGTGGCTTGGGTTTGACATTATTCTAGACACGTACTTGGGTGCAGGTGGTTCAAAGCCTGAAAATGCTGAAAATGGATGACTTCTGCACAGATGATCCCCTTCAGGTGAGGCTATGCAGGCAGTCCTCTAATGAAGACTTTGCTCCCACACAGCTCCTGTCATTCAGACAATTCTTCATTCCCTGGTTAGTACCTTCTGGGTCTCATCTTCACTTATGTTTGCTCTCCAAGCTTGGACCTCCCGGCATTCAGGCTTTCCTCCTTGCTCTTCCTTTCTTCCCAGACTGCTTTGGCATTTTATACGTCCTCCTTCTTTACTCCTCCATGTAAAAAACAACGGTTCTTTTTGGACAATAAGATGGATCCTGCTCATCCATTCAAACTCGCACCCCAATTATTAGCAATGGAACTACTTCTTCCACTCCCACTAGAGGGCAGTGAAAGCTCAATCTTCCTAAAGACCGTTGCTTGGTATCCTTTGGAGAGTGTCAGGGTCTCAGGTGGCTTTACTCAGATGGCTTATTCTAGAAAGAGTTCCAGAAAAGGTGAGGAGGGTGTTTAGGAGTAGGGAATGGATTCAATATAAATAATCCAAATATAATAATATATTTCTCCCCCTTTGGAGAAATACTTTATTCCTAAGATCTAACCAATGGGCTTTTCTACCTTCCATGCCCAGTGTGTGAACAAAGGAAGCCATGGATGGCCTGAATATACTATCAAAGGGTTCTGAGTGCATTATATGAAAACATCAGCCAGCGTGCTACATAGATATTGGCTGTAGCACCTTCCCTGACCACACTCACTTCTAAACAAGCCTACCTCTGTGACAACATTGGCTGCTTGAGCTGTCATGTATCTAACAAATGGTCCCTTGACTATAGGCTGGCCAGGCAACAACAAGCCCTATGGCCTGACTTGAAAAGATGACTCAGTTCTGTCTATTTCTTGCTTCTATAAACTTAAATTTGGAATGAGAAACACATGAAATGTTTTCCAGTGAGCAGTGTGAGTTTAAGGTGAAAAGTTATGATATAGAGAAAAGGTCCAACAAATTGATATACAAACTAAAATTATGAGGAGCATAAAATAATGAGAAAGCTGATGTGGTGCAGAGAAGCAGATACAACCCGAGGGAGGAGAAAATAGGTGATCGCCATAATGAGCTTTTTATGGCTTTCCGCTTACAGTATATGCATATCTTTCTTTATATAACAGGATATGTACTCTCAACCAGTTTTGATTTTAAAAACTCAGCTTCTTTTTGATATATTTTAAATAGTCATTGATCCTTTCTGGGTCATTCTCTACCAGGTTCCTCTTGTTCCTAACAGTATTCAGAGTCTTATCAGTTTCCTCATCATGCCAAAGGCCTTCTCTCTATAGTTAGAGCTAAAGCCTTTTAAACCTGCTGTCTTACTGCTGGTAATAGCACCACCTTCCCAGCACTCTGCTGATGACCCTTGTCAAATGGCCTCTTGGTAGAAGTCTGAAAAACTCTTTTCACCACAGAGGTGGAGTATTTGGTTGACCTTTCCCAAGATGATCCCCTTAACTGGTGATTTCTCAGCTGGACATCTCTTAGTTCCTTTCCCTCTTTGCTTCTGGCTCCTGGCATGGTCTTCTCTTTAAGACTGTCTTGCTCTGAGGAGCTTGTAAGCAGTCTAAGCCTGTCTTCTCAGATCTTTCATGAGCTAGCTAGAATTACAGACTTTCATTTCACCCCACTTCTTTCCATAGACTCTACATTCAAGGTCATTCAAGTTGTTGGCCAGATGCAGTTCTTTGTGGTTGTATGGTTGAAGTTGTCATTTATTTGCTGGCTGTCAGCTGGGGGTTGCCCCTAGCTCCCAAAGTCACTTTCTGTTCTTGCATTTTCATGTAGGAGCCTTGCATGTGGGCTCCCACATCTCAGAGCCAGCACTGAATCCTCATCCCTTGTAGACTCTCTTGGACATTCCCTTTTTCTGTACCTCCCTTTCCTTCCTCTTCTTGCACATCTCTCTGACTCCACCTGAGAATGTTCTCCACTTGAAAAGGCTCTTGTGATTAGATTGGGCCCACCCAGATAACGCAAGACAATCTCCCAATTCTAAGGTGCAGGTCTGTAACCTTAATTACAATGGCAAAGTCCCCTTTGCCATTTAACATAACATATTCGCAGGCTCCAGGAATTAGGGTTTGGACATCTTTAGGGGTCCATTCTATCTTTCATGTTTGTCTAGTTCCTGTATATGAATCAGTTTTCAGACCCAATTTTATTGATCTTTCCCAGCAGGAAATATCTTGCAATACTTTGACAAATGAACATGGTAACAATCTTCCCCATTTATTCCCAGAGGTAACTATGGCCATTTATTCTGGTAACTGCACTGAGGAAAGGGTGATGCTTGTACATTTGGAGGGCTATTGAACTTACCAATCATGGCCTTCCTGTTTGAGTGTGTACATATGGGACCAGGTAATAAATGGAGTTCTGGCCAATATCAAGCCCACAAGGGATCCACTGAGTTTACAGACACAGATGGTGGTTATTTTATCATTCTCTGAACGTATAATTGGAATAGGCATACTTGGTAATTGGGATAACTCTCACATCAAGTCCTGCTCCTATGAGGTAAGAGCTATCATATTAGGGAAGGCCTCTGAAAATTTCCCTCTCCAAGATAGTAAAAAAACAATATATCTCTAGTTTATCATCAAACACTTGATAAACCAGAACACGTTCCCACATATCATTAAATCAGACCAGGATGATACACTATACATCAAAGGAGAAGTGGGAGTAGGCTTATAACTATGGGAACTATTAGTTATAGTACATACCAGACCACTCAGAAACTGCAGCCTGATAGACCATTGGTAATACCTGTGAAAGGCACTGCAGAAACTCCAGCTGCTCTGGGTGTAGAGCCTGTGGGACGGCCTAATAATCATCCTGCACCCCAGCTCTATCTTCGTGTCTGCCTCTCAGACAAATCAACCTGCTACACGTTTACTAGCTACTCAGCCAACATTTGTTGAGATGCACATAGCTAAAGTTTCTTCATAATCTGATGCCAGTATACTCTGCGGTGGACATTATGCTCAACTCCTCCATATGCATGCCTTCCAGAAGGTCAGTTTAAACAATGAGGGGTAGTCCACTCAGCTGGCTAGAGGTTAGCCATTTCACTAGTTTCACAATGTATTCTCAATCCAACCACTTCTGATCTTCACCACTATCATCCTTCTCCAAGCCACAATGTTCTTTTCACCTGTACTTCTGTTCTAGTCTCCTATCTCTGATTCTGCACTTGCCCCCCTACAATCGATTCTCTGTAGGCAGCGTGATCCTTTTCGAAATGTAAATCAGATCACACCACTCTTCTCTTCAAAATCATTCAATGCCTTCCTATCCCCCTTAGAAAAAAATCCAGCATCCTTACCAAGGCCTAGGACCCATTGTGATCTTCCCCCATTGCTAACTTTCTGACCTCACATATTCCTTACATATTCTAGTTTTCTTATTCTGTTCTAGACGCTTTACCTTCCACAGTGTTTCTTGAGCTTTGCCAAACTCATTCTTGGCTCAGGGCTCTGGACTTGCTGTTCTCTCTGTATAAAAACAGCTTTTCTCAGATATTCACATGGCTCCCTCCTTCAGTTCACTCAGGTCTCTCTGCTTAAAAGCTACTTCCTCAGAGACTCTTTCTCTGCCCACCCAACCCCAAACTCTTCCCCTGCTGTATATCTATTCTTCTTTCTCTATTACACTACTGTGTTTTTGTTCACAGAATTTATAACCTGACATTGTATGTTTTGTTAATTTGTGCATTTTTGGTTTCTCCAACCAGAATATAAATTCCACGGAGGCAAGGATTTTATTTATTTTAATGCTGTAGTATTTAAAGATGCCTAGGACAGTGCTTGGTGACATTAGATGGGCTCACTAAGCATTTGTTAAATGAAGAAGCTACTCAGAAATGGGCATGTGGTCCAACTCTGGTCTATGACATGTGAGGGAAAGCGTGTTAAGTGTCTTCTGAGAAGGTTGATTATTTCTAAGCTAGACCCACAGGAAGAGGCAAGAATCTCTCTTCTTCCTCTGGATGTGTTAATGTTGAAAATGTGAGGCCTGGAATTGTAGCAGTCATTTTGGAATCGACCTGAGGAGGAAGCCTATGTAACAATTGAAGGGTGTGGAGAGATGGAAAGAACCTGGGTCCTGGGTGATATCACTGAGCTGCTGACTCATCTCAGTCTGATGCATCCCTTCTAGGGGTTTTCAATTGTGAGAGGGAGTAAATGTCTAACTGTTTATGCCAGTGTTTTTAAGGGTAAAATTTCATTCACGGTTTTAGTCCTCACAGCCAAGAGCAATCTGGCTGATGCATGTACCTTTTCTAGCTCTTCTCACTACACCATCCCATACACCTGATTTTTAGATACATCAAGACTCCAGATGTCCAGCTAACTGTTCATCTGTGCTTTAGCTCAATCCTTCGCTTCTACACATGTAACAATTTACTCATTTCTAACACTTCCTCTTATGTGGACCAACGCAGAATTTTCCTTCCCTGTCATGCTTCCCCAACAATTCACTACTGCGTTACAATCACTTTCTCTGCTATAGCCCCATAACTTAGAGTTTATCTTCTTCCTGGTTCCTATTAATTCAGGTTTCATGCTACAGTGATTTTCCCCCATTCTCACCTTCATTCATTCATGTAATCATTTGTTCATTCATCTGCCAATATTCATTTAACGTTTATTGCCAGGCTTTGCGCATATGTCAATAAACAAAACATATAAAAATTTCTGCTGTAATAGAGTTTATATTCTTGTTGATGGGGTCGGGGTGTCCATTCAGTAAACTAATTAATTAAGCAGCACATCAGGGGATAAGTGATATGAAGAAAGGTAATGCAACAGAGGGGTGAATAAGGAATAGCAGGGTGTGGGAGGGAAGATTGCAGTTTTAAAAGTGGAAGTTCAGGGAGATAGTTCACCTCATTTAGAAGGTGACACAAGAGCAAAGACCAGAAAAAGCCATCTATCGGGGGCAGAGTGCTTCAGGTGTAGACAATAGGCCCTAGGGCAGGAGCGCCCTCATGAGTTTGAGGAACAGCCAAAAACCTTTTTGCCCGAGCAGAATGAGTACTGTCGTGAAAAACGAGCACCCAGCCCCAACACCCCAGCACAGTCATTCAGCCACTGAAACTTCCACAAGTGATTGTTTAAAGGGCGTCGCATTTTGTATCAAATAGTTGTTTCCATTGACTGGATTTGTGATTATGTACAGCATCAAAGTATTAAAGTATTCCTAATTTAAGAGTTAATAGGCTATATTATGAGCCAGATTTGTTTTCTACCATTCAGGAAGCTTTCATAAGATAATTACAAGTCCCAGTGTTCAGACTCACACTTCAGTCTTAACCCCTCCCGCCTCAACATTAACTCCAGGTCTCAGATTCATTGACCTAAGGCTAACAGATATCACAATCACACTTAGAGGTAAAATAAGCCACAACTGCAAGATGGACGGTACAACGAGCACTCCATCTGCTAATCCTGTGACCTCTTCTCTTGCCTGTGTGACACACTGCTTCTCATATGAAAGATTCTGTCCTGGCTCCACCATTCCAGGCTCATGGTAGCATTAGTCATCAGGTGTGCCCCTTGCAGCAAGACCGTCTCAGCTTCTACTGAGTCACCATCCCACAGCCATTGCTCCTGCCACTCTGGCCCAGTAGCATCGCTCTAGATGTCTGGCCAAGAACGGAGTTATCTTCGTTACTGCCTTAAAGGGCACTGTATCATTCCCATTCCCTATTGGGAGGACTGGGGCAGAGCTGTCCATCAAGAAACTTCTCCAGGACAAAGTCCCGCCCCACTCAAGATAATCCCGGCCTTGGTGGTTAAGTCTGCATCATAAGTCTAGGCGTCTGTGCTCTCAGGAGAGCCTTGGACATCCTTTCCTGTAGGTCAGGATTATCTCAGAATACCATTGTGCCACAAAGTGTTTGGATCCCATGATGGGACCTAAATGTTGAAAAGGATTCAGTCATGTGGATAATTCCAAGAAGAATGATTCCAAAAAAGGGAAGATGCACTACCCAGACTGCAGTTACAGATATCACTGCACTGAGGAAGTTTCAACTATCAAACGCTTCCAAATTCTTTAAGTAAATATATAGAATCAAATTATCTTCCAAGAAAAACATATCCTCAGGCTGTGATTATAAAATTCTCAATAAAATCTATCACTGTCATTTCCCATTGTGATTGTGTAGCAGATACTATTTTGGATGTTTGGATGATCCAACTCCTACCCTCCCTGGCCTCCTTCCCGGAGGTGACCATCTGACACAGCTCTGGCCAATAGAATGTCAAAGGGAGCAAATCGAATGGGGCTTCCTTGAAGCTTTGTGCTTTTCTGATAAAGTGTCTTTTACTCATCTGTTCTGTACTCTTTTAGACAGATAACTAAAGCCTCCTGTTCTTTAAGATGAGGAACATGGGAAAAAAACCAAGAGGATCATGGAGATTCTGGATATTGCTAAGCTGAGGAACCATCACCAGTGGCTGTCAACCTTCAGATTTCATATTATGCATAAACAAATAAACCTTTATTGAAAGTGTTACTATTTGCATATTCTGTTACTAGCAGCTGAAACATTGCTAACTGATACAAGCATGTGTGTTCACTTGGTCACTTTGTTGTGACTTCTATTCATTCCTCCTTGCTTATGCCCTTACTTCCATCAACTTTTTTCTTCAGTGACAGGGAACTAAAGCTCAGGGAAAAATATTTAGCTTTATGCTTTTCATGTATACTCAGATTTTATGGTTAATACTGTTTCTTTATGAATGATTTTTAAATTGTGTTGTTAAAATGTTTCCTTCATGTTCATTATTTCTAAAAGAAAAAAAAATAAGAATCATGCTTATTTTAGATATTTTTCCATAGGTGTAGTATTGATTAGCTTAGAACTGAAACATACAATTTTATCATCTTTCAAAATTTTATAGATTATAAAATTGGAGCTGGGAAAAACCTTTCTCTAGAACTCATGAAATAATACTTTACTTTGTGTTTCTCATCTTTCTTGCGATGATTCTGCTTTCACACAAATTGTTGTTCAAGAAGGATGACTGAGTCTAGAAAGGAAAGAGGGAGGTGAGTCATTTTTTTCCATCCCTGCACAGAATAAATAAGTCACTGAGTTTAGCATCTTGATTTGGTTTTCCCAAAGCATTGACTTTCTTAGATTTTTCTTGTATTTAAATTTGAAAATAAAACCAAATAACCAATTATATTAACAAATATATTCATTTCATCTATTACATTATTTAAAAGATTTTGAAAATCTCATTTTTATCAGATTTAATTTTTTTATATTTCTTCTATATGGAGATTATTGTTAATAAAGGTTACTAAAACCAAATATTTTGAACATATTTCTGTATTCTATGTTTGTTAGATAAAGTAAGAGGAGACCCAGTGGTTAGAGAATAATGCCTTGGTGATTCAGAAATCTGAAGGTCAGCCTCTTTCTGTATTTTTTTTTTTTTAAATAACCTCAGACAAATGGTTTCACCCTCTGTTTAACTTGTTTTAAATATGTTCATTCGATTTGTCTTCTACCAGATGTACTCATTCAATAATTTATTTATTTTGAACCTAGAAAAAAATGTTATGCAAGCCTCTGTAGAAGAAAATTTATATATATATACATACATATATATGTATATATATATGTATGTATATATATGGTATAGTCACTTATTTTACAAGCTAGCTGAGTGAATAAATAAAGTCTATGTGAGATAGTGTATGCTATGTTTCATGAGTGGTACTTACCAAAATAACTATAGGAAATCATAAAGATCTCCTTTAGTCAAGTAATCGAGAAAGATTTCACAGAGGGGATATGTTTTGAGCTTTGACCTTGACATTTTTGAAGGCATTAAGAGCATGGATTCTAGAGTAAGACTACTTCTGTTAAACTTCAGCTCATCTAGAATGTATGCCTACTTATGTGTAGACATAATAATACCTATTTTATAGAGCTGATAAAATACTTAAAGAATTTAATATATGGAAAGTCTTAAAACAGTGTCTCTCATGTTATATGAGCTGAAAAATTCTACCTATCATTTTAGTAGGTGGAGAGGTATGGTGAGCATCAAGGGAAACCACAGGAACAGACATCTTCAGGAAGACTTGATTAAGTCTACTGTGTTCGTTTCCTAGGACTGCGACAACTCAGTACCACAAACTGGGTGGCTTAAAACAAGAGACTTTTATCCTCTCACAGTTCTAGAGGCCATGAGTCTGAAATCAAGGTGTCAGCAGGGCCACACTCCCTGGGAAGGCTTTAGGGGAGAATCCTTCCTTACTTCTTCCAGCCTCTGATGACTTCTGGTGTTTCTTGGCTTAGATAACTTCAGTCTCTCCTTCCATCTTCACATGACCTTCTCCTCTATGTCTTCTCTCCTTCTCTTCTCTTGTAAGAACACATGTAACTGAATTTAGGGCCCACCCTGATCTAGGATAACCTTTTCCAAATAAGATCACATTTACAGGCTCCAGGTAGACATATCTTTTAGGGGGCCATCATTTAAGCTAATACAACTATTTATAGGAATTTAAAAGTATATAAAGGGGAGCTTTATAACAGACTTAGAAAAGTAAGAAGTGGCTTTCAATACCTGGGCACAAAGTTAATAATTTATTTTATAGATATTGGCAAACCACTGAAAATTAGAGTCACATGATGAGCTCTATGATTTAGAATATTAATCTGGTGGTAGAGTCCAGAATTTGCTGAATAGGGAAGAAACTTGAGGAAAAAGCAAAACAAAAAAAAAAGACAAGCAAACAAACCAAAAAACCCCAAACCAGTTAGGAGATATGTATGAAAGCTCCAAGTGAAGTTAAGACTTGGTCAAGGGTCATAATGCTGAAGATCAGAAAAATATTTTGAGGTAAAAATTCAAAGTCCTGGATGAAAAGTTGGTTGTAAGTGATTAAGAATATGGGACAAATTAAAGGCTCCTCTCAGATTTTAAGCATTAGTTACTCAGAGAATGCTAGTAGCATTTTCGAAAGTAGAATTAAATCCACGGAGAGAGCTATTGTGAGGAGATGATAATTTTTTTGTGGGACATTTGAATTTGTGTTGGGAATTCAGGGCTATATCCTAAAAAAGAATAAGGACCTGAGATATAGGTTTGAGAGACACTCTTATAATTGTGATACATGAAAAAATGAGATTAGGTAATGTTCCTCAGAGTTTATAGCCAAAGGTTTTGAGAGAGAATCTGTTCAGAGATTATCCTTAAAATGCCATATACAGTAATGTTGTTATTTGGGAACCTGGCTAACAAAAGAGGGAACCTACAGGGCTTCCCTGGTGGCGGGTTGAGAATCTGCCTGCTAATACAGGGGACCTGGGTTCGAGCCCTGGTCTGGGAAGATCCCACATGCCGCGGAGCAACTAGGCCCGTGAACAACAACTACTGAGCCTGCGCGTCTGGAGCCTGTGCTCCGCAACAGGAGAGGCCGCGATAGTGAGAGGCCCGCACACCGCGATGAAGAGTGGCCCCCACTTGCCGCAACTAGAGAAAGCCCTCACACAGAAACGAAGACCCAACACACCCAAAAATAAATAAATAAATAAATAAATAAATAAATAAAAGATTATTATTAAAAAAAAAAAGAGGGAACCTATAATTTAACTCTAATTCAACCATTCTGCCAAAATTGATCCATATAAGATAAAATAAATACAACAACTTGCCTCCCTTTCCACCTTTATTAGGCAAATGGCTTAACTTCAACTAGCCTTGTTTCCGAGCTGTAATTACTTCGGTGACTGTGGTATCTGGTCATCTCAGCACAAGCAGCCTGTCAACATTTTGGGTCATTTCAATCCATCACCCTGATAAAGGTCAAGCCTGACTTCCCCCCACCACACACACACACACACACACACACACACACACACACACACACCCAAAACTTGTTTTTCTCTTCTCTTGGCCAACATTCTTGCTTTCTGTTTCTTTGCCATCCTAATATGACAGCTGATATCAACTTCAGAACACCTCTCAGTATTAATAGCATGGGGATATGCTTTTCCAAAAGAGTAACACTTCTTTTAATGAAGAAAATCTACTCTCCTATCGACTACATTGTTGTCAAGAGCTGTATCATCAGAGACTGAAAAAAAATATGTAATCTGTAGAGCAGAAAAACATAAATGACAATTCACAAATAAATGATAAATTACTAACTAAAATAACGTCAGTGGGTGGGTGAAAGAGGGGAAAGGAAAGTGGGTGGAAGTTTAGCAAAAAAGCCGTAGAGATGCAGAGAAATCTGCACAGAGCCCACATCAGCAGGTGTACAGTCAGAAAGGACCGTCTGCAAGTTAGTGTTTCTCAAAGCGTGATTCTTGGGCCACCACTACCAAAATGAAATTAAGGGCTTGATAAAAAGGCAGATATCTGGACCCTAACTTTAGGAATTATTTTGTTTCTGAAAAAATATCTGCTCTGTAACTATAGAAATGTTACTCTAAAGCCCTTTGGAAGAAGCCAGTGAAGAAGGAACCCCAGCTAGCCAATAGCCAGCAGTGGCCTGAAATAGGCAATTAGAGCAGTTGCAGCCTCTCCTGCCCTCAGGTCATTCTCCTCCAAAGAGTAGCTCAGCCTGATGGGAAGCAGGAACCTCCTTTCAGCCTGCAGTCACCCTCAAAAGAGGTTAAGTGAGCTTTACCTTCAAAGCCAACCAGCTGATCCTAATAGGGCTTTCCAATCCCTCACCCCTCATCTGCAGTCTGAAGCTTGTTTTCAGTAAAGTGGAATTCTTTGACTCTTTCAGATCACAAGGAGGCAGGACCTGTTTAAAATAAACACGTCCTGTTTTAGGCAACCAACTGTTGTGAAGTAATTTTAGTCAAAGTATGAAGTAGATTGTGTGAAATAAATAGAAATGGGCTTACATTTTGACAGCGGCAGGGGGCAGTAAAGAGACCTGGAAGGCAATAGATGACCAACGTGATATAATGGGGACAAAGTGGACATGAGGATGAGACATGGATTCAACTCTGAAATCTTATGATGTAGAAAAGACATTGATTCTTTTGGACCCTCAGTTTCCCAACCTATGAAATGAAGACTGTTATCGCCAGCATCAGGGTTGCCGCATGGATTAAATGTGACAATATTGTCCTGGGGCACTCCAGGTGCTCAATGAAAAATATTTCTTTTTTCTTTCCTGGATTTGAGGAATATTTTATTCTCAAGAGGAGACAAATGGTTTAGAAAGTAGAGAAGAATAAGATGTAATCACACCTTAAAATCTTCACATTTTGCTCAAGATATGCCACGCTACAGCAATGCGGGAAACGGCAGGTGGGAATGATATGACTGACACTTTAAAAAGAACCTACTCCCAGGCATTAGCGTCATGACCTGGTTCTTATGTGTCCCCAGAAGGAAATATGGGATAGCCAATTTAGGACAAAGGTCCTGACTCAGGCATTTTTAAAGGCCAGTCTCACCAATTTTTTTTTTTTTTTTTACACTCCTGTCCCACTTACTTTCTGATTCCCTGACTTTCATGCTCCTCGTCTAGGATATCAGCTAAATGACTTTTCCTGTTCCCAGATCCATGAACACTTTGTCCCTTTCCCTCGGTTTTAATAATTATTTTATACATCTGTCTCAGTCCACAGTCGCCTCCATAGGTAAGGGAGGTATACTGGTTACAAATAAAATACTTTACAAATCAAATGTCCAACAATTCTATCAACAAACAGAATCTTGGCAATGTATGCATTGGTCGGGGTTTTTTCTTAGATTTTTAAAGCCTGAAATACATTTCTCACATGCTTAATGATTTATTTTTAACAAGGCTGATTTTATGGAGAGGAAGCTTGGATCCAGAGGTGTCTTTGTAAACTGATTGAGATGCTAGCTTTTTCCCTTGAACCCAGCCAAATGTAGTTGAAATAAAATGTTTTAACCAGTGGAAGTCATTAAATCAAATAAAAGTTTAAAAAGGGTTTAGTTGTTTGTGAATATAATACATAAAGATGTCCAAAAAATATTTAAGGGTGGCTTCTCATGTTGTTCTTGTATGTGGTTAGGCCATAATTTTAAAAGTATTTAATGGTCAACTACTGGACAACTTAGCTATGAAGGAAAAAAAGCACAGTGCTATGAGAGTTTGTAATAGGGATCACTGATCTACTTTTGGAAGTTACACAAGCCTTCTCAAGGAATTGTTGACTGAATGGAAATCTGAAATGTGAGTTAACTCAGACACAGAGTTGGGAACTTCCTACAGGGAAAAAGCATTATGTACATGGTCCTGGTGTGGGAAAAGGCATAGTGCATACCAAATGACCTGAAAGAAGTTGGGCAGAAGAGTAATAACTGAGTGTTGATACTGGAAAGATAGGCAAGAAGCACCAGCATACGCAGCCTTGCAAGTCTTATCATAGATTTTGGTTTTTCTCTTAAGAGCAAAGAAAGTTACTGAAAGGTTTTAAGCAGGAAATTGACATGATCAGACTTGTATTAAAAAAAAAATGCTACTCTAAGCTACTGCGATTAGAAAGGCAAAAGTAGATAGAGGGAGATCAGGGATGGAGTCCTTGCAGGATCCATGAGTAAGAAGCTAACTTCAAGGGTAGAGGTAAAGGTTGTCCTAAGGGCATTTATAGGGGTAGTGGTAAGAGTCATGCCTTGGATGCAGAGAAGCAAGTAACTTTTAGAAGCATTTATAATATAATATGACTCGACCATTGGTTACATTGGAGGAGTGAGAGAGATAGAGAGATTTCAGTTAACATCAAGTTTTGGCTTCTAGCTTGCTCAGCTGATGTGTGGATAAATCTTTGACTCTGGTATACACACATGAGGATATACAGATAAACGCTAGATAGTTAGATAGGCTTTATATTTTGTGTAGTATTACTCCAAACATACTAACAGAAAGGAACATAGTATGAGCTTATTCAGGAAGACTTTGGGCACCCTGGGATCAGGAATCTTCCCTTCTGGTCATGGGAAGCTGATATTCTTTTCAACAATCCCAAAAGATGTAAAAAATGATAGCACTGTCAAATCACACGTTGCTGCCCATTGTGGTTCTTACCAAACACATATGTATATGAACAGCTGTGTCTTTTACCCATCCATCTCAACCAAATACATTCAAAGCTCAAACCAACAGTTGCATCAATGAGGCAGTGTAAGAAAATAATTAGCATGGGAATTTTAGGACACATATTATTGATATACAAATCCTTGTTTTGATATTAGGACCTTGAATAATTTATATACCCTTTGTATGGTACTTTTCTATAAAAATAGAAAAATATAATAAAACTTATTTCATAGAGTTGTTGTGAGAAGTAAATGAGTTAATACACGTAAAGTGCTTAGGAAAATGCCTTACATTAGAATTACTGGTCTCTACTTATCTTTTCAGTGTTGTGGTGACTGTATTGAGTCCTATACATGCCACCAGATCTTGGAAAAGTCTAAATCAAAGATTTTCTTAGAATATATTCCAGCTAAACTAAGCAGGGCTGCAGGAGGATAAAGTTTCAGAACAGAAATCATGACTTCCATTTGTGGTGTGTTTATTTTTAGCTGACTCTGAGGTATTAAAGTGAATATTTTGAGACATCTGTGAGATATATTGTCTGGCTTTTAGAGGAGGTCTGGGATAGAGACCTCTAGATAGGAAAGGAAACTATTGATATAGATGAAATCACCAGTGGAGAGAGTATACAATAATGTTGCACTTTGAGTTTCACAGGAAACAAACTCTGTGATGTGAATTAGCATGTAGGCCATTTATTAGAGAGTATTCTTAGGATCAAAAAAATATGAAAAAAAAAAAGAGTCAGGATAGGGCAGTGAGAGAAGTTGCACTATGAGGCAATATAAAAGGCCTCAGAGAACCTGAAACCAGAACAGAATTTCAGAATTGTCCAAAGTTAAGGGAAGGTTTCAGGCCTTTATAGTCCTCTGTTGACCAGTCATTGAACGAATCCTCTTCTAACAGACAAGGGCTCTCTGACAGATATTCCCAGAGAATGGGCCCTACCATGCTGAATTTGAGAAGCATCCACCACAAGTGAAAGAAAAGATGCTACGACCAACCCTTGAACACCTCTAACTTTTAAAGTTCCAGGATGTGAAGATAAGCCAGGAAAATAGAATTAGAAGGGGAGGGGAGGCCAGATAATTAAAAAGATAAATGATACGTTGGGTGGGAGATGCTAAGAAAGAGAGTATAGTAAAAAGGATGGAGTGTTATGCAGTGTCAAATGTTGCTGGGTTTGGAATTTTAAAATTCATTGTAAAGAACAAACTAAACCTAAAAGAAGAAGACAGAAGAAAATACTAAAATTTAGAGTGGAGATAAAGAGAATGCAGAAGAGAAAATCTATCAAATCAAATGTATTTCTTTGAAAAAATAAACAATAGAGTTGACAAATTTGAAGCAATACTGACCAATTAAAAAAGAGAAGACTCAAATAAGTTAAAATGAGAAGGAAAGGGATCCATTACTACTGATCTTATAGAAATAAAAGGACTTATAAAGGAATACTGTGAACAACTGAGAAATTAGTTGATATAGATGAAATGAGCAAATTTTTAGAAGGACACAAACTACCATAACTGACTCGAGAATACATAGAATGTCTAAATGGGCCAATAATAATTTAAAATGTTGAGTTAGTAATTTAAAAATTTTCCCACAAAGAAAAGTTCAGGACCTGATGGTTTAACCAGTGAATTCTACCAAAACTTTAAAGAGGAATTAATATCAATCCTTCCCAAACTCCTTTAAAGCATGGAAGAAAAGAGAAGATATCTCAGCTCATTCTATGAGGCCAGTATTAATCTGACACTAAAACTGGACAAATACAAGAGAAAAGAAAGTTATAGACCAATATTCTTTATTAATATCGATACCAATATCCTCAACAAAATACTAGCAAACCAAATCCATTAGCATATAACAATGTTTTTATACCATGACCAAGTGGGATTTTTCTGAGGAAGACAAAGTTGATTTAACACCCTAAAATCAATCAATGTTACAATATTAATATAATAAAGGACAAAAACTTCATGATTAACTCAATAGATTCAAAAAGAGTATTTGATAAAACACGTGATAAAAACACTCAACAAATTAGGAATAAAAAGGATTTCCTTAACCTGAACTTTCTTAACCTGATGAAGAGCATTTATGAAAATGTGGTGAGATCTTAATTCCTTTTGAGTTGGTGTGTTGGGCAGGGGGAGAGGGCATAACTTGTGTATTAAATTAAGACTATGCAGATTATACCTTTTAAATGAGGAGGCATAAGCCCCTCACATAGGGCTGGCAGACAGCTCCCTCAGCTTCTGAGCTCCCACTTTTGTGAAGTAAAAACCCCTTGGTCATTTTGATTGAAGGTGCAGTTTCAATACACCCACACAAAAGAAGTCAAGTCACCAGATTTGTTACTTAGAGATTCCAGAAAACGGGCTGGGGGTATCCAACGAGCTAGTGCAGGGCAGTCTTCCATCCCAGGTCACGATCGAGCAGGAGAGAGGGAGCAGGGTAACAAGTACCTATTACTTATAAGATGTTTGGGTGGAGGTCACTTTTTGTGGACTCACCTCTAAGAGGTTATTTTAAAAGGTGCCTCAGGAAAAACAAAAAGGAACTTGTGGTGGGAATCCTAAGCTCAGGTCCTTATTTAACTGTCCAAACTCTGGGGAAAACAGGGTTGTCATACTGTAAAATGCCTAGGCAGCAACTCAGAACAGCTGTTTTCTCATCACATTTCTTGGATATTCAAATGGAGATATTGCCTAGGCAGTTAGATTACTAGTTTGGAGTTCAGGAGAAACATGAGAGATGAAAGTGTACATTTCACAGTCATTTGCATACAGATGGTATTTAAAGCCAGGGGACTGGACATAATGTAAATTGAACATTATAGAATTTACAGAAATGATATACTTGACGGATGCCTTATTGGATATATTGTGATTCCAAAAATGGGTAAGGTTTGAAGCATAAGTAGGTTTTGATTATAATAAAAGTAAGAAAAACATTGAATTATGTAGGTGGGCACATCTGAAGGATGATTGATGACTTTGATTTCAGCTAGTTGAATTTTACAAGATGTAAAATAAGTTTTGTAGCAATGTATTAGTAGGCAGTTGGAGTACAGAGAGCAGAATTTGGAAGAGAGAAAAGGGGGAAATATGAAGATGTTGGTGCTCTCAACCAAGATACGATATCTGAAGTTAAGAGATAGGATATAATGTCATGATATCAGCGAGAAAGACTATGGAGGGAATTTCAGATTCATAACTGATTGCGGCTGAATAATAGCATTACAAAATATATCCATGTCCTAATCTCTGGAACCTGTGAATGTTACCTTATAAGGCAAAAATGACTTTGCAGATAGAATTAAGTTAAGCATCTCAAGATGGAGAAGTTATCCTGTATTACATGTTGGACCACACGTATCCTCAAAAGAAAGGGAAGTAATCTGAGAATATAGATTCCTTGAATAGCAATTTTTATATTTAGATCTCTATTAAATATTCTTATTTTTATATTAATGTATATACTATAAATGTGACAAATTGTATCAATCTGTTATCAATAGTTCCATGAATGTTTATGGGAAGAAATTAAAATTTAATATACATGAGCATTATAGAGATGTACCTGAAATGAACAACCATATAGGAAAAGAAAACAATAAGAAAACTATAAAGCTTGCAAAACAGTGATGATCACAGGAAGGTAGTTATCTGTTTTTGTCTTAAACAGAGATGTAACCGAAATATATTTACTAATGACAAGTTAAATCAACAGTCGGCAGACACTATATTTACTGGTTGCCTAACACATACTTACATCTGATGCCTGGAGCTACAACAATGAACAAGACTGTTCCTACCATGAAAAAACACCACACATTAGGGCAATGTTCCTTCAAATGTGCTTATGAGGAATCAGAATCATCAGTAATCCACTTCAGCCCTCTTACATAAGAATCTTTTGGGGAGGTCTCAGAATCTACTTTTTTCCCCTAAAAATGGACTTTATCTTTTAACAATTGATTCAGGTATACAGAAAAATTGGGACGATAGTACAGAAAGTCTCTGTATACACCTCACATATTTTTCCCCTATTATTAACATCTTACATTAGTATGATATGTTTGTTACTACTAATGAACCAATGTTGATGCATTGTTATTAAGTCCATACTTTATTCAGATTTCTTTAGTTTTTCAAACCTCATGTCCTTCATCTGTTCCAGGATCCTATTACATTTAATAGTCACATCTCCTTAGGCTCC
The DNA here is from genome assembly GCF_028021215.1 of Eschrichtius robustus. Classification (NCBI taxonomy): domain Eukaryota; kingdom Metazoa; phylum Chordata; class Mammalia; order Artiodactyla; family Eschrichtiidae; genus Eschrichtius; species Eschrichtius robustus. The sequence goes on along the minus strand of NC_090836.1, from coordinate 77,117,781 downwards.
TCTTGTCAGTGAATGTTTCTTAGACTTTCTTTATTTTTGATGACCTTCACAATTTTAAGGCATACTGGTAAAGTATTATGTACAGTGTACCAACATTGGCAGTTTGGGGATTTATTTGATGTTGTTCCCATAAGTAGATTAAGGTTATGGGTTTGGGGGAAGAAAATGGAAGAGATAAATTTCCATTTACGTCGCAGATCAAGGGTATGTACTATCAGTGTGCTTTATGATTGTTGATATTGACCTTGATCACCTGGCTGAGGCAGTGTTTATCAGGTTTCTTCACTGTTACGTTACTCTTTTTTCCCTTTTTCATACTGTACTCTTTGGAAGGAAGTTTCTATACTCACACCACACTTAAGCCCACAACTCCTTTTAGGGCAGAGTATCTACATAAATTATTTGGAATTGTTATACATGGGAGATTTGTCTGTTCTCTCCGATTTTAATACCTTATTCAACCATTTATTTATATCACTATGTATTCATGAATATTTATTTTATACTTTGGGCTATAATCTTATATGACTTTATTCTGTTTGATCAAATTATTCCAGCATTGGCCATTGGGAGCTCTTTCAGTTGTCTTCTAAGCCCCTTTGATAGTCTCTATTAAGATGGGTTCGGTTTTAGCACTTTCTTACTTTCTGGCAGTATGAGATGCTCTGGGCTCACGTTTCCTGTCCCAAGTGTAGAATCAGCCATTTCTCTGAGGTGCCATGTTTTATTTTATTGCAGAATGGCATTAGACACCAAGATCTCTGTGCTAGGCGTGCTCATTACATCTGGGGTCTCATTTTTTATAGGTACTCTCAGCTGACAGAATAAGAAAATATATATGTTTATACTAACCTGTGTACATACACATATCTATAAGTATTTCAGTATGTAACCATCTGTGTTTAAGCTATTAAGCTAACTATATTAAACTAAACATGAGCTTTTCCTGATGTCTTCAACTCGATTCCATCACTACATGAATCATTCTTTTTCTCCTTGCTTACCTGTAAATTCTCACTTCAACAGTGAGAAACCTGAATCCTACCATCCACCATCCATTTATTTAATTGTTCAACTCCAGTATTCATTTATAGCAGTATCAGAATTGTTAACCTGTACTCCCACACTCTACATTTTTTTAGCAAGCTTTTCCAGTGCTTCTACACATCAAAGTGATGATGGGTTAACCACACTGAATAAATAATTTCTGAATCTAATTATACATACTTTTTTCTTCCTTTATAAGATTAAAAATACGTCTTCTGAAAAGGATCATAATTTTGATTTTTTTTGTATTTTAAATATTTAATACTAAGCATTAAAATTAAATGTAATTTATATTAGCTTTAATTTTGAAATTAATCAGTAATAAAAGGGAAGTAAATAGTCATAGCAACAACCACAATAATTTTTTTGTTTGCTGCATTTCATCTCTGTTTGTTAATAACAGGTAATAGGCTTCTCACTTTGAATGTTATTAGGTGATATTGTCTGCTTCTGCAGACTCTACTTATTAATAGAAATAATTCATTAGGAAATGTAAAATAATTCATTAGGAAATGTAAAAATGTGAGTAGTTCACTGCTTAACAGAAGAAATACTTGAGTTAAGCTTTAGGATTTAGCTATTAGTGACCTATATAAACTAGCTTATGGGGAAAAAAAGGCAGAAGTGGTTTAGATAAGGGCTGTCTCATGGGAACTCAAGGGAGGAAGAAACATGCTGAAATAAGGGACTGCCATGCCATCTTGACTTTGGTTTCACATCTCTGTTCTTCTCTGTGTACCTTCTTTATTTTTCCCTCTTGGCTTCTCTAGTTCATATGTCTGATAAAATATGGTCATTCTATGCTTCCTGTACTTGTACTTTACTGTGTTAGTTACCCCAAACAACAGTCTCTTCTATGTACATATTCTCAGTCAGACTCTCAGTGGCTTCTGTTTTAATCAATCAAGACTATAAGCAGAAGGGATGTACTGATCTAAATGGGTGCCAAGGTTGGTCATTGTGGAGGAAACAGGATGAAGAAATTGTGGTTGTAACTGGGCAGTATTTCCAAAAGCAACTGCTACAAAGCTTAATAAGACATTGAACATGGAGCTCTGTTCACCAATAAAGTAGCACTTCTGCCTGGGTCAAAATGATTGGTTGAGTTCTACCTTCTGAAGGTTAGTAGGTATATTGCCTAAACCATTTCTCTGGTATGTTATTTTTTCCAATATCTTTTTGTTTAATCCCTGTAACATTATATTCATTCATTCTTGATTAGTCATATCCAGGGCCACCCTCTCCACATTCAGAGAATCGCTACTCCCAAACATCTATCTGGCTGTGAGAATTGTTCCTCTCAGAGTTCTCATAGACTAAAAAAATTGCTCGGTGTGATTCCTCATTATGTGTCTTATCCCAAAGGATACACATCCCTGCCTTTCCATCCTTCTCAAAACTCAAGATGTTCTACTCCTAGACCATTTACTGATCATGAAATTGCCATCATTCTAATACCTTGGAGAGAGCCCAGCTAAACTCAGTGAGTATCTAAAAAGAACAAAATAAAAGTCAACACAAACACTGCACAATACCTATGTAAAGACACCTTAAGAATTCCTTTTCTCACTATGTTTTGTGATTGAATCCTGCATGTGAGAGAAGAATTAGCCTGCGTGGTTTACAAGTTAAAGTACCCACTTCAGGAGTTAATGAAATGTGAGGAACACATACTTTTCCACAGGAAGATTTAAAGAAAACCAAAACTACGTTGTTCTGGCCCATCAAAAGATACTGGAATCTTATCTTCCTATCTCCCACTTGACTTAAAAAAAAATCAAGTGCTGTAGAGGTTATATAATGTGTTCTTATACGCCTAAAAAGAGATCTCCTCACTTTTTACATCTATTCTTTCTTTAATTTCTAGAGTTTACCTGGTTCCAAGTCATGTAAGATGGCATACTTATTAGCAGACAACAGAGCTGTACTGTTAAATCACACATGCTTCTTGATATCAGGCATACAGTCATAGTAATACATTCATAAAGAGCACATTGGCTTTAAAAGGTTTTGTCATTGAGACTTCCCAAGTTGCTAACATTCCTTCTGAGCCCTTGGATACCATCAAGAATCATCCATTTAATGTCACGTTAATTTATTAATTTTACAATTCATTCTTAGGGACAGGGTTCCCTACGGCTGATTCTGTCTTGAAATTAATATTAGACTAATACATAAATATATGGTCATCAAAACTGGAACAACTTAAAACCAACCAGGAACTTCCTACAGAAAGAGAGAGAGAGAGAGAGAAAGGGAGAGAGATGAGGGGGACTAGACAATTTCCTTTCTGAAATACAGGAGTTAAAACTCTGTATAGCTGCATATGGAATATATTGCTTACATCCATTTTTAAGTCTGAGTACGGTAACTCATAAGGATGGACAATTTTGCTGGTAGCAAATACAGAGAGGCCTTAAGGCAGCAAGTATATGCTAAATATTAGGTCCTAGGGGAACATAGTACTAGTTACATATGGCCACCAGCCTTAAGAATGTTACAGTGATGCCAAAAGCAATGCCAATTTTTTAATATTAATACCAGTGAAATTGAACATATTTTACAAAATATTTTTTTAATGTGAGAGCCAAAATATTATGCATTCATTGGTATTGGCAACCATGACAAGAGAATATTTTAAAAGAAACATACTAACAAAAAGAAATAAAGATGAAAATGTATTTCTAACTGTGTTTATAGAGTTCCTGAACATTAAAGAAAGGAAAGGTGGTGAAAAGGGGGAAAATCTCTATTTTAGGTGTATATGAATACATTATGTAACTACTGCAGCACTGAAATTTTTAAATTTGCATATAGCATCACTTGCCAGAAGCAGATATTTTATGCATAACCACAGATGGAAGCTGTTAGCTGGGATTTTGTCTTTAGTTTATCATCATCATTAGATATTAATTGGAATGGATTGGTACCTACCTGCAGGCTTTCACAAGAAAAAGAAAAGGGCAAAGTTGATCAGTTTGCAGATCACAGTAATAACATCACAAAATTTTTTATGGGAAACATTTGGCATATATTCTTTAAATTTAAATTGGTGTTACTTGATTTATTGCAGAGTGCTTAAAAAGAAAATCTGATACTCCAAGAAGCCAGAGTCAAGAATATGGAAGAAATGAGAGTTCACCATACTCTCCTACTAGTTCCTGGATAATCCCCATGAAAACCACTTACCAAGACAGAGGTAAGAGAGAAAACTGGCCCTAACATTTCAAAAATAAGCTCCCTCCCTCTGAATTTTACCCATCTAAGAACTGTTTGCATTAATGTAATTCACATATATCTTATATTAAGATATTGTTCACATTACAGTATATAATCTGTCTATTCATTTTATTCACATAATGAAGGATATAATGATTTTTCTAAAAAGAAAACTGCTCTATGCCTCAGCTTTTATCTTCAGAGTGTTTAGTGTCTTTTGTTTATTACTTAATATTTAAACAACCTCAGTGTAGTAGAAAGGAAATTTAAGGACTAAAGTTAAAAAGAAAGAAAATTAGGATACAAAAAGTAGAGAAATAGGATATGTTACTATTATTTGCCTCCTAGTTTTATATAGTTACTCGAAGGAATTTGCTTCAGAAAGTCTAGATTCTGAACCCATCTCCATCATTTTCATTCACCTCAATGCTCAATTTCTTCACTCTGCACCATTTAGATGCTGAATTCTATAGAATTCTATAGAACCTTCACAAGGTTCTTAGGCAGATCAAATGAGACCGTAACTCTGAAGTGCCATTCAGACTGCACATGAAAAATCATTTCTTGAGCCTTATGCTCAGGTGGAGGAAGAGATAGGAGAGAAAGACATATTCAGAACAAGGAGACCGTTCCAGATTAATCGGTGCGGGAAGGAGAGATGGTATAAAGAAAAGAACTCTTACACACCATTTGTCATCAAAGTGCCATTTTCCCAACTGGTTTCTTCTTTCTTCCTCTGGCAGGAGTTGGCACTGGTAGTCCAAACTTTGTTTATTCATTTTCTGGAGGGTAGGTGTGGGTAAATGTAGTTCTTAAAGACAGAAGGCAGAGAAGCGTGATGGACATATTTAGGAACCTTCTCTGGTCAAGTCTGTCTACCTGGAAAAAGCTATGGAAAGTTCTGACAATTCCATACATCTCTCAAATGTCAGTTCTTTGCAATGGATCATTTTGCAATGAACTTTGCAATGAATGAAGTAAAGCAATGGATTCCTTTTATACAATAATAGTAATAATCATCACCTAATTGTTTCCCAAGCTTTAGTGTTTAAACATTGGCTTTATTAAAGGAACCAGAAAGTATCAAGTTTGTTCTTGGTATTACTAATCAGTAAGTGAGAGAGAGACTAAAGGAGATTAAGTACAGCATCTTCTTGAAGAATTTGCAATCTTTTTTTTAAAAAAAAAGACAAACATACATACATATAACTTCCAAGCACCAAGTTATATGATAGTAGGTCTAGAATGTTGTAGGAAATCAGAAAAGAAAGGGTAAGATAAGGCAAAGAGCTCTGTGGCCCACACAATTTCTAAACAGGAAAGGAACTTAGAAATCATCTACATAAACCCTTGTTTTATACACAAAGAGAGTTCAAGCTCATAATGCAGCTTAAGTTAGAAGTGACCCAGAACGAGAACCGTGATTTTCAATATCCTAGGCACCTAACAAAACTGATCTTGGTAGTGAAGGATGGGCAGGCTTTAGATAACAAGAGGAATGAGTATTTTAGGTAAGCGCTGGGGTAAACTGTCAATAGAAGTGTTTTATGGACTGACTATATTGTATTGCATCAATGGATCTATTATGCAAGTAGTTTTACCGATTTAAAGTTTTACTGATGCAAAAAAGAAATTTAACACATTGCAGAGCCACCAAATAAATATTTGCTGGATTACAACATGAAGATAATTTGACCATGCAAAGAAACCTACTTTGTGCTTTTATCCTTTACAAACCTATAAGAGTAGATGACAGAAACATTAATAGTCTTACCATCAATATTTTTGACTGAGAAAGAATGATTGTGAATTATATGTTTGGAGATTGAATTTCCATCCCTCAGTCTACCACAAATGCAGTTGTACAACCTTAATATTATCATCTGAAAAGGAGGGGTAGGTAATCTCAGATTTCCTTTCTGAGTCATCATTCAGACTTCATGAATGAAAATTTGTTTGGGTGATGCAGAAACATTATTTGTAAGCTAATAGTTGAAGAAAGAACAATGCAATATAAATTCTAAATGCTTACTTTATATTCTTCAGACTAGTTTTTTCTTTGATTTATAATTGTTTAAAATTCTTATTCATAATTTTGATCCTGCTTTCATTGGTTTTCTATTGATTCAGGAAATATTTAGCACATACTCTAGATCAAACATTGTACTAGATACTGAAAATATGGAGCTGAAAGGCAATTGCTTCCCCATATAAGGAGATAATTAAGGTACAAAAAATAAGGCATCTTTTATGATCTATTATACCCAAGATACCTTAGATCTTATTTAATTTAATTCTCATAAAAATCTATAAATTATTATCCTATTTATAGGAGAAGAACTGAAACAGTACCTAGCATAGAGTAAAACTCACACAAAATTAGGCAGAAAATAATGTACATCTTATATAATACAAACAGAAAAATGGTTTTGTATTTTTTAAAAGTCTTTGAAAAAATCACCTTAATTTTCTCATCTTATATTGAATTTAAACCTATAAAATTTACAAATTCAATTTAAACATTTCAAAAATTCACTGAATAGTTCACACACTGAAACAATTACATTTAAATAAATTACTGAAAATAAGTGTGTTTTACTTATTCTTCCAATTGTTTTTGGAGACACTTCTGCTTAGGGAAGTGCGTAAGCTTTTACAATGCAGTGAATAAATGGAAACTATTCATTTATATATTTAAAAAATACACAAAGAAAAATAGAATAGCGACTGCAAGTTTAATTGGCACGCAAGCTGTTTAGCCTTTGGTCCTGTGCTCTAACAAACTCTTAGTCATCCTTTAAGACCCATCTCAAATGCCCCTCCTATTCAACTGTCAACACATTTTATTATGAGTCATATTGCTGTGTTAGATGTTGAAAAAAGTAAGATGAAAAGATAAGTTCCTTGACCTTAAGATGCTACTGTTCTATTAAAGAGACAGATATCAAGGAAATAATTAAAATATAATGCAAAAATTGCTTGAGGTTTATGTATCAGTCAGTGGAAAAAGCCACTTTTAATTACCCAAATACGAACACTTAATATAAGGAAATAGAAGCTTAGAAAGTTATTGGGAGGAGTGGTAGACATTCTCCTTCAAAGAAGTTCTGCAGATATTTGGGTGGGCAAACAGCTTCGGGCTGTCATCATTTTAAGGGCTGTTTCAGTTTCGAGCACCACCCACACCCCCATCCAAGGTCATGCTATTCCTGGAACAGCCATCTCTGATGACGGAGCCAAGAATGGTTATACCTACACAGGAAAACAATTTGAAAAAAATAGATACATGTATATGTATAACTGAATCACTTTGCTATACACCTGAAACTAACAACACATTGTTAATCAACTGTGCTCCAATATAAAATTAAATTTTTTTTAAAAAGAGTGGTTATAAAGCTGAACTATTTTAACCCAATGTAGAACAACTTTAATACTCAACAATTCCTCTAGATCTCCCTATCAGATTGGCTAAAACTGTTTCAGGTCTGCATCGCAATTTGACTTCTTTTATTTTTTCCTATATTGCTTCTTCCCTCTTTCTTGCACAGCAGATCTGTGATATACAGCTTACATCCTGAATATGGTCTCAGTGTTTGATTCTGGAAAATCCCTACCTGTGTAGAAGGACTGGGGGATCTGAAGTCAGAAAATTTGCCACAGAGGATGTCAATGGGCAACACCAAAGCCTGCTTTTCTGTCTTCATCTCCTCATTGACACTATTCTGATAAAAGTTATTAATGATATCCTTGTTGCTGAAACTAATGAGATTCTTTCAGCCCTGTATTTAACCTGCTGACCATTCCCGTTCTCAGACCTGTATCTTCCCTTGCCAGGGTGGTGGATAATGAACTCAGACTCAAGTCCCGTCTCTATTACTGATGAACTGCGAGACCTCAGGCACTTCACTTAGTCTCTCTGTGCCTCGGTTTCCAGTCTGTAAAATGGTGATAATCATTGTATCTACTTCATAAGGTTGTTGTAAAGATCAGATGTTTAGAATAGTGCCTGTCACATAATTATCACTATATATCTGTCTTCTATTTGTATCCTGTTATACCATTTTATCTGTTTCTCCTTCTTCCTCTCTGACAGCTCCTTCTAAGCCCTGTCCCTTTTTCTTTGTGTCCCAATCACCACCTTAAATCTTGATGCTATCTTTCTTCGACTTTCTTCTCTTTCTCTAAACCATCTGACAAAGGTTTAGTTTAAATCCAGCCTTCTAAGTAGCAGATCCATATTTTCAACTCTCTGCTGAATACCTACATTTAATGTCCATAGGCACTGAAACTCAACATAGCTTAATATGGATTAATTTCTCCTCCTCCTTCCCCTCAAACACAAACACAAAACAAAACACAGTGAATGGTACCACTGAAGGTATATATACTCAGGTGCCCAAGTCAAAAGTGTAGAAATAATTTCTGACATTTTTCTCACCCATATTTGTCTTTTCCCTAGAGCATACAGATATAGATAGATATATATATATATATATATATATATATATATATACTTAGCATCTTTTGGATTTCTCCCCTCCTCTCCAGATCCATTGCCATTACCGTCTCCTTAATTTAAGTATTTTTTGTTTATTTGTTTGTTTATGCAGTGTTTACCAACATCATCAGCTCCTAACTTGTCATCCTTAGTCTAATCAATCACTTTCTCCAATCCGTTCCCCGTACTGCAGTCTGCATGACTTTTTTGAAATGAACATCTCAGCTTGTCACTCTCTTAACTTAAAGAGCTTTTTTTGTTCACCTATGTCCTTGAGGATGGATACTTACATCTTTTATGTGGTGTATAGTGCCCTTAATAATCTACCCCGTATTAATGTTTCCATCATTTTAATTAAGCTTCCAACTTTAGTTAAGCGCCAATAAATTTAAAGAACTTATAGTTCTCCAAGTGCCATTCAATCCTTTACACATATTCTTCTATGCGTCTGAAATGCCATCTCTACCACCAAACTTCCTGCATCAGTTTGCTTCGCTATTTATTGGACAACCACAAAATCTGAGTGGTATTTATTTACACATCTGGGATTCAGCTAGGATTTAGCTTATTTAGGCTGGGCTTTTTCCTCTGTGTCTCTCTTCCTCCTCTTGGGGCTTGTGGGCTATCCTGTGGGCACGTTCTTTCCATGGTGATGGGAGAGGTGCAAGAGGGAATGTGGAAGCATGTAAGACCCCTTATAGCACAGTCTCAGAACTGGACTACCATAAATTCTGCCTAATAGTTGGCCAAAGCAAATTACATGTAGGTATCCAGAGTCAAGAGGAGGGTAAATATACTCTGTCTCTTTTGTGGAAGGAATGGCAAAGTCATATGGCAAAAGGTGTGAATATAGGGAGGAGTGCTGCGGCCAGTAATGCTATCTACAGTACATCACTCCCTGCCTTGCCTACTGGTTCTATAGGTTTCATTTCAGCCATCGCCTCTTCCAGATACCCTCACTGACTCTAAGTTGGCTTTTGGTGCTCTGAGGTGCTTCCCTAGTTGCCTGTGCATACCTATATTTGTCATTAGGGGCAACTTTAGACTTGTAATTTCCAGTATCTATTTTTTTCTTTCCATTATACTGAAGATTCATTGAGAGTAACAATTGTGTTTTGATTTTATTTCCACTCACTTATCTAGAGCATATGATGTGTATTCAGTAATGGTCTGTGGTATTATCGAATACTTGAATACATAAATGACTGAAAGAAAGAGTGAATGAATGAATATTGCAAGGAAAAGGAGATAATGGCCTGAACCAGAGCAGTGTCAGTGAGAACAGACAGAAGGAAATTAACTTAAGCCATGTTTAGGAGGTAGAATTGTCAGGCCTTGGTGACTGATTATAGGGGAAAGTGTAGTAAAGATAAGCAAGACACTTAGGATATCAGTCCTCCAACTGTTCAAGCCTAAACTCTATTCTCCACTACCATCTTCCAAGAAATTAATCTGTTACATATTTCCTGCTGTGTGTAAGGCAATTTTGTACAGTTGCTAGAGATTACCAATATCTCTAATTGATTTGCATGATTTATGACCTTTCTAATGTAATCACTGAAATTCTTCCATTGGCAGTAGTTGTAACACAACTTTTACTATTTTTCTCTTCCCAGTTTTTGTTTGTCCATATGCAGATAATAAAACAAATAGAGTGAAATTTCTGTCTACAGATGATGTAATTTATGTTTTTCTTATTCTGACATAGTCCTTCATTGCACCTGAGCAAAAAAGTTATTATTAAAGTATTAGATGAATGTAAATTAAGGTTAGAGGAAAAGACTTAGAAAATAACAGTTTCACAGAAACTCAAAAAATTAGAAGAAAAAAACCTTACTAAACCCTTAAAAGCAACATTCACTTGCAAAATTTCATCTTGTAACACAGCTAGTTTCTACAGAACTCATGAATAAGCCATCAATTAGCACTATTACTGAAATAATGCATTTGAATATAATTTTATCTTTAGAAAATCACTAGCAGGTTAATCTCTGCATAATTATTTCAGTGAAGGCAGTGTTGCAAACATTCACTTCATGTCACTTTTGACCTTTAGGTTGTGGACTCAATCAAGCCTTGGAATTTATTTCTTTCCCCCAGACTTGATGGTGCTCCTAAAGTTATGGTTTTGCTTTCAGTATATATGTAACACTCTCAAGGTAAAACATTATCACCTTGGAAATCATTTTATGATTATTGCATATTTTATTTCTCAGTTTAGACTGGAGTCTTCTATCTTAATTTAATTTTTGAATTTCAATTGATTGCCAAAATGCTATAGAAGCAGGGAGGGGGAATTGTGGACAATTCCTGGGTTGCGGGATTCCAAGTTGCTGTTTAGCTGGTTTCCTATGTTTGATGAAATCAGCTTGCAATACTGCTCATTTTTGGAAGCTGCTTGATCTATGAAGTGGAGAAATTTAAAGATATTTAGAAATCAATTCTACTTTGTGTACTGAAAAGCAGGTTGATATTGCTAAAGGGATGCAGTAGCAGGGAGATAACTGAGCCTTTTCATCTTTTGTATCATTTTAGCAGAATCATTCTAGAACAAAATGTTTGCTTCATTCCAGAAGCTGATAACTATAATTCATTTTGCATGCATACACTTACCACTTGAATTTGCTAATGAATATAGTACATTACTTTTCAAGTCAGATTCCACATCTCTCTTGTTCGAGCGCATAAGACTGCAAACAATTTTTGAATGCCCTTTCAATCATTTTACCTACATTTATACCTCCCTCACCATAGAATCTTTTGAGAATAAACAGACCATGAACAAAACAAAACTCATAGAGGCTGTGACCAAAAATAACAAAGTGAAGTGGGGAGTTGAGAAATTATTCAATGAATTCAATCCCTCCAAATATACCATTTCTTCACAAAGCAGATAGTCATCCTGCCCTCTTTTCCCCTGACCTTCCGTCTCCCTCCCCCATCTTTGCACCAAATTATCTTGTTGCCATACTCACTCTTCTGATGTAACGATGATGATGATGATGTATCACCATCTACCAAGCTCGTATTATATAAAATCTTCTGTGCAAAAGCACTTGGCATTTTGCAAAAGATGAGACCGACAAGGGGTTGATCTCCAAAACATAAAAATAGCTCATACAGCTCAATAGCAAAAAAACAAACAACCCAATCAAAAAATGGGCAGAAGGCCTAAATAGAAGTTTCTCCAAAGAAGACATACAGATAGCCAACAGGCACATGAAAAGATGCTCAACATCGCTGATTATTAGAGAAATGCAAATCAAAACTACAATGAGGTATCATCTCACACTGGTCAGAATGGCCGTCATCATAAAGTCTACAAATAATAAATACTGGAGAGGGTGTGGAGAAAAGGGAAACCTCTTGCACTGTTGGTGGGAATGTAAATTGGTGCAGCCACTATGAAGAACAGTAAGGAGGGTCCTTAAAAAACTGAAACAAGAGTTACCATATGATCAAGCAATCCCACTCTTGGGCATATATTTGGAAAAGATAAAAACATTACTTTGAAAAGATACATACACCCCAATGTTTATAGCAGCACTATTTACAAGAACCAAGACATGGAAACAACCTATGTTTCCACTGACAGATGAATGGATAAAGGAGGTGTCATATATATATATATATATATATATATATATATATATATATATATATATATATATATATATACACAATAATGGAATACTATGAAAAGAATGAACTAATTCCATTGAAAAGAATGAACTAATGCCATTTGCACCAACATGGACAGACCTAGAGATTACCATACTAAGTGAAGTAAATCAGACAGAGAAGGACAAACATCATATGATATAACTTATATGTGGAATCTAAAAAAATGATACAAATAAACTTATTTACAAAACAGAAATAGACTCACAGACATAGAAAACAAACTTATGGTTACCACAGGAGAAAAGGGCGGGGAGGGATAAATTGGGAATTTGGGATTAACATATACACACTAGTATATATAAAACAGATGAACAACAAGGAACTACTGTATAGCACAGGGAACTATATTCAAACTATATTCAATATCTTGTAATAACCTATAATGGAAAAGGATCTGAAAAAGATTATATATATATATGTATGTGTAACTGAATCACATTGCTGTACACCTGAAACATTGTAAATCAACTGTACTTCAACTTACAAAATAAAGCACTCGGCATATTTTGTCTCTTCTAATCCTTTGAATAACCCTGAAGTTAGGTAGTATTTTACAATTAGGAAAAGAGTTTCAGAGAAACTGAAATATCTGAATTAAAAGCACATGTACTAAATAGCAGAGCTAGGATTCCGCTTAGGTAGGTCTGTCCGTTTCATCTTCCATGGGGTTAACCACCAATCTAAAAGGCATCTCTGAAGACTCAGGACTCAAAGGACCTAAAAAATTAGACAAAATATCCAACTTAAAATTTCACACCCTATAAGAATGCATAGTTTTCTTCTATTCAAAGCATTTTTTTGTATCAGTCTGAGTGTGGTTAACTGTAGCCCTATTTGTATGCATGACATTGATGATTTTACTAAAAATTTTAAGTACAAAAATAATCTTATTGTACAATTATATTACATTAGATAGCAAGAAAAATCTTTATTAGTTAGCTTTGGGATATGTGCATTTTCTCTCTTTCAAGTTTCTCTCTTCAAACTTCATCACGTTTCTAAAATATATAATAAAGTTTATACTGAGAAAAAACTTAAATATCTCAAGATTCATATGTGTGTGTGTGTATGAGTATGTGTACATGTATTTTCACACATACATATTGCATGCATATAAATAATGTATATACACATTTACAAACCTACCTATTGCATATAGGTAGTATCATATTTTCTTTAAGGAACATTTTTTTAAATTCAAAAAAGCATTAAATATTATAAAAATAAAAATTAGAAAATCAATATTCTTTAGTACAGTCCTAGGTGTTAAAATAGAGTAAAATAAATTCTGAAAAACGAAATTGAAAGAAAGATGCTAGAACCATGAAATTAAAGTGAACATAATTTGTCCCTAACTGCTGATATCGAGTGATATTTATTGTTTTTACAGTGAAGCAGAATAATTATCACAACTCTCTTAATTGTATACAGTAAAGGAAATTTTAGTTGTAAAAAAATCATCTGATTTTATATTTGACTTTTACAATCTCATGGCGTTTTAACCTTGATTATCAATCTGGATTTTTACCTTAAAAAAGAAAAGAAGAAAAAAGAAAAGATCTTAGCACCTCAGAGTAAATTACAGGAAAGTGACTTGTTTTTTCTTGTTTGCCTTGAAGAAGTATTGTGCTCTATCAGGTTTTCATGTAAACAGGACCAATTGACTCTTTCCTCCCTCTCACCCTCTCTCCATTCATCCCCTCATTCTTCCTTCTTTTCAATAATACTAACTTGTTTATTGTGAACCAACACTGTCCACAGTAACCACCATGGTTTGTGCAGCAGGAAGTTGTGGAGTGAATAAGCACACACGATGTCTAACTTCTCACTCCTTCTCAGTACCATTGATTCCAGAGCTCTGGGACCATCTTTTAGCTGGAAGCTGAATTGATTAAATACTGATCATAGATTTCTTCTGCTGTAGAAAAGATTTTTGTTTGTTTGATTTTGTTTTTGATTTTTAAGACAAAGGATGGTAAAGCTTCTAAATGCTGATGATTCATTTTTGGACATTTGGGCGTTAACTTGTAAAACTAAGTTCATCAAGTCTCTCATTGTGCCAAAGGGGCTGCAGCATCCTCCCCCTTAAGGACCACAGTTTGTTATGGAAAAGAACCAAATAATGTCAGGTAATATAAAATGTATTCTTTGTAATACATTCAGCTTTGGGAGGAAGGACTTTTTCAGGAGCAATTCTGTAGGAAAAATCAGGAAGCTTTGCTAGGAGGAAGGCAATGCAGGAGGTGACTGCACTTGCTTTTCGGTCTGAAACTTCAGAGTCATTTCTGTACATTTTAGGAACATTAAAACAATTGGCAGTCCTCTTGAAGAAAATGCCAGGGCTCCAGTCAGAGGAGGCTTGCTGAAAAGAATTAAGGTGCAATAGACAGAGATGCGGCAGCTCTTGCAGAACTTTGTTCTATGACTCATCTGCAACATTTTGCAAAATTTGATGTGGCAAAAGTACTGCATTATTATGATGTACCATGTGGTATCCTGATTTGTCATCTTCACTTGACATATCTTTTATTGAGGGGTACAAGAAGAAACCCCACATTGGCTGAGGAAAATTTTTCTACTTACATCCCACACGGAGATTTAAAAATATATTCCTAGAATTTGGCATTTACAGGAACATGTTTCACTTTTGTAGTTCTGGAAGAAGAGAGCATTTTTACCCTTTGAGTGTAAGAATCTATAACCCTAATATATCACCACTAGAGGGCCAATGGAATGCACCTTAATTTGGTAAGTGGTGGTGGTGAAGGAGCAGTAAACAAACATTTGAATTTACTTTGCATCCTTTTTTTTTTAATAGATCACCAGTTTATTATTAAAGGATATAACTCAAGAACTGCCAGATGGAAGAGAAGCAGAGGGTAAGGTATGGGGAAAGGGCACAGAGCTTCTCTCTCTCTCTTTACTTTGCATCTTTATCTTTTTCAGTTGACTGGTTTATTATTTTAAATTATATATATATTTTTTGCCTTGTCTCTTTGTTTATTGAGTTGAACAATATGTTCATTTTTTCATGCACTGAGTCAGGTCCAATTAAAAAATTTTTCTTCCACAGATAAAACTATTGCCTTAGAAGCCTCTACCATCTCAAGCCCCATAATTTTTCCATATAGTTATTTAAATTATTACACAACATAGTTGTTACAACGGCACTTGATGTGTGAAGGTAAAGAGAAAAAATATTAAAACCTACTCAGTGTAACAGTGATTGAAAAAAGGCATTCCTTTCATTGTAAGGAATGGGGTAATTTCCATGGTACAACTTTATGGATGAGAATGCCTTGTAATAAAGTTCTTTGACATATTCAGAAATTAAACTTTATAGAGACAAATATAAACATCTCAAACAGAATGCTACTAAAAGCACTCAGTAGAAAATGTTCTCATACATTTATTACTATATTATGTCTAATTCTAGGTAACGAGTCACCTTTAAGAAACTTAAAGACAATGACATTTCTGCTTTCATGGACTAATTCTTATTAATAATACTGTATAGAGATAAGATGAATGATGGATAATTTTCTAATATAAGCTTTGCAGTTAAATTCAGTGTTTTAACCTTAAGGAATATTATTCATCTTTCTAAGTGTAACAAATATGTCAGAGATGACCCCAATATGAAAGACCCAGATTAATTTCTGGGTTGTATCAAATTTCACTTGGTTTGATTTCTAACTAAACACCTGGGTCAAGCAAAGTAATTATTACATATATTTTATAATGTATATTATGTATGTATTATATGTACATAATATAAAATATAAAATATTTATAATATACATAATACATAATAATTATTTTACCTAACAATGTGATGGCCTGACTTGCAAGTACACTTAAAATGAATAAATAGAGAAACAAAGAAATGCCTCTCACTATAATATTTTCCTTGCAGTTTTTCTTCTTTGATTTCTGGAAAAATTAATCAATTATATACTATCCCGCCATCCTTTATACCTATTTTAATGTAATTGCTACATCGCTTTAGATTGTTTATATGATGGTTTCCCCTATGGACCCATGAGCTTCTTGAGGGAGCGGACATTAATCTCTGAATCTCCATACCCATTTGTGGTGTGGCCCTGTTGACGGAAATGACCAATAACCAGTCTATAATAAGAATAGAAGAGAATTTTATTCTAGCTAAACTGAGGACTATGGCCTGGGAGACAGCCCCTCACATAGCTCTGAGGAACTGTTCCAGAGAAGCATGGTTTTCAGCACTGTTTTATATCTTGTCAGAACAAAGAACATCAAACATGACGGGTATATTCCCTTAAGGTTTCAAAAAAGGCAGATCAGCATGTACAAAGAGAGTTAGTATGGCCTCCCACTTGGGCACCTGGGAAGGGAGCCTCATGTTCAAAGGAATGCTAGCACTTATATCCCAGGAAGGGAGACATATATCTCTATCTTCAAAATGAACATTTTTTACTTCTGGGCAATGTATGCTTTTCTTTAATAGTTTAAAGCAGATGTACAATGTATGTTTAATAGGCCACAAAACAGGCTGTCCTAGTTAGCATAAAGTTTAAGTTAAATCATGTATAAGGTAGAGTGACTTCCCCACACTTCAATATATGAAAATGTCTTCCATCAGCCCTTAACTTAGTAAAGTTAATTGGACTTCTTTTAATGATGGTAAATTTAAGACTAGTGGTATAGACTTAATCTTTTTCCCTCAGTCTCCTTGAAGGATGCCTGTTTTCCAGTCACCTAGAAAGTCACACTCTCACATGGAGAGCAGGTCATTTATCCATCACATGCTGGCAATGTGCCCCGGTAATGCCACATCAGGGCTGCTTTCCACTGAGCAGCAGGCACGTCTTTCATGCTGTCTTTCTTCATCCTACTTACTAAAGAAAACTTAAAAAGCTTAAAGAGCCTTACATTTTACTCAGAAGCTTCCACTTGTGTATAGATGTTTATTATTCTTCGGAGATAGTTTATAACCTAAATACAAAAGCACTGCTGATTTATAATGACCCTATGATGTATAAGATGCTCTTGTGTCTGACAGAACACGTTCTAATCTTTCTTCACTACTTTATAATAACAGTGATGTTAACAACAGCTAACACTTACTGAGCAGTTACTGCAAGTCAGGAGCTCCTGGAAACACCTTCTACATGCTTTAACTCATTCAATGCCTTGCTAAAATTGGGCAAAATGCCCATTCTTCATTTGTAAACTTGAGGTGTGTCCTTGTCTGGCGTTAATGACATACTGAGTATAAACACCTGTCACAATTGAGTTTCCTACTGATAATAGTTTCCCTCCCCTCTTTCCATTAATAAAACTCTTCTTGCTCAGTGATGGTCATGAATCCATCATTCACTGCTCTACCACCGCTTGAGCACTTGCACTGAGCCAGGAATTCCACTAGATGTTTTATGTAAAGTACCTTATTTCATTTTTACAATAACCATAGGTGGTTGCTAGCATTTTCTCCACTCAATATTCTAGGAAAATGAGGCAGAGAAAGATTACGTAACTTGCCTATTGAAAATAATCATGTTGGAATTCAGAGTAACAATCTGATACAGAAGACTGGTGTGCGTCTACCCTCTACATTATCTGTTTCCTAAATCCACAAATACACAGTTTATCACTGATCAAAACTTCTGATTTTTGGTATACTTCAATAAACAAGTTCTGGACCAGATTTTTACACTGATAACTTTCTACTTAGATTATAGTATTATTTTATCATCGAATCATTATTTTGTCACTGTTCTTTGGCAATACTACTTTCATATGAAATTGTTAGAATCACTTGGATTATTAATTAGAAGGGCATGGACAAATTAAATTTCCTCCCTCTGCCTCAGTTTCTGCATCTTTCACGTATAGTTGATCATATTCTCTCTTCTCATAGGGCTATGAGAATAAAATGGGAAACAGTTGAGAAGAAAATAACTTCAAATAATTATGATCATTTATATTAGATTAAAATGAAGAGATTCAGAATATCTTTAAATCTTAATTCACAGAAAAGTTACACAGTCTTTTACTATGTTAGGTCACAATAGTTCCAATGTAAGGCTGCTATCTTAAAACAACAACAAAAAAATCCTGTTAAAGATCTAAGAATTAAGATAGATTTCATATGATGACAATTTTTAATTAAGAAAGTTTCTTTGACGAATTAATAAGAACTGTATGAACTTTATTGATTTCTAAGCAGTTCTTTGAAAAACATGGGCTTTTCCTGCATCATTCATAAATAAGTGATTAATCATTATAAGATATTACACACAATTTAAATTAGAATAGCTCCTTAATTTAGTTTATAAAACAATTTACTTTTGCACGTGTATATTAGGTCATGTATATTTGTTATGGTCATAATCATTATTTATGAGCCTTTGAATACTGGGCTTTACTATGTTATGTAAAATAATTTACAGTGAAGTATGGATAAGAAAGCTTGCTTTTTGTGTTCAATTTTGGTTATCTTGGAATGTTACAGGATTATATTGTGAAATATAATTTGTTTAATCATAGGCAAATGCCTGCTTGGTTGTGGGCCACATACAGCCAGAAAAAAGTAAAAGCAATAAAGCTTCATGGTTAAAAGTGAGGATGCTGGTCTCAAAATCCAGGTGGTTCAAATCCCAGCTCTATCACTTAATAATCCTCTCACAATGAGCAAGTTACTTAAACTCATTCTGCCTCGATTGCCTTATTTAAAAATGGGAATAATGATTATACCTATCTCATAGTTTTTTTAAATTAAACTTTAAAAAAATTTTTGAGATAATTATAGATGCTCATGTAGTAGTAAGAAATAATACAGAGTAACCCCATGTACTCTAATCAGTTTCTCTCAATGATAATGTCTTGCAAAACATAGCACTCTATCACAACCAGGATATTGATATTGATACAGTCAAGATGCGGAACATTTTCGAGGAGTCAGGCCCCCTTGTGTTGCACTTTTATAGCCACATTCATTTCCCTCTTACTTCCACACCTTCTTTAATCCCTGTCCATCACTAATCAGTTCTTAATTTCTATAATTTTGTCATTTCAAGGATGGTACATACATGAAATCATACAGTATGTAAACTTTTTGCACTGAATTTTTTCACTCAGCATAATTCTCTGGAGACTGAGTTAGGTAGTTGACTTATCAATAGCTTGCTGCTTTTTATTGCTTATTAGTATTCTATGGTATAGGTGTACTACAGTTTTAAACATTTGCCCATTACAGAGGAATGGATAAAGAAGATGTGGTACATATATATAATGGAATATCACTCAGCCATAAAAAGGAATGAAATTGGGTCATTTGTAGAGATGTGGATGGACCTAGAGAGTGTCAGACAGAGTGAAGTAAGTCAGAAAGAAAAAAACAAATATCATATATTAAAGCATATACGTGGAATCTAGAAAAATGGTATAGATGACCTTAATTGCCAAGCAGAAACAGAGACACAGACGTAGAGAGCAAAAGTATGGATACCAAGGGGGAAAGGGGTGCAGTGGGAGGAACTGGGAGATTGTGATTGACACATATATTATTGATACTATGTATAAAATAGACAACTGATGAAAACATACTGTATAGCACTGGGAACTCTACTTAATGCACTGTAGTGTCCTAAATGGAGGGGATATATGTATATGTATATGTATGCCTGATTCATTTTGCTGTGCAGTAGAAGCTAGCACAACCCTGTAAGGCAACTGTACTCCAATAAAAATTAATTAAAAATTAAAAGATATTTGCATTTTTTCCAGTTCAGGACTATTATAAATAAAACTGCTATAAACATTTGTAAACAGGTTTTTGTATGAATATATGTTTTCATTTCTCTGGAATAAATGCCTGGAAGGCAACGTCTAGGTCATATGGTACTTGCTTATTTATTTTTTTAAAAGAAATTGCCAAACCGTTTTCCAGACTGGCCATTACATTTCCACCAGCAATGTATAAGTGATTCACCTTTTTAACATCTTCACCAGCATTTAGTGTTGTCACTATTTTTTGTTGTTTTGTTTAGTCATTCAGATAGGTGTGTCGTAGTATCGCATTGGGTTTTAATTTGCATTCCCCTGATGGTTAATAATGTTTAACATCTTTTTATGTGCTAATTCGCCATCTGTATATATCATTTGGTGAAATGTGTCTTCATATCTTTGCCTATTTTCTAACTGGATTGTTTTTTTTTACTGTTGAGTTTTGAGAATTCTTTATATTTTTTTAGATACTAGTCCTTTGTCATATACGTGGTCTGCAAATATGTTCTCCAAGTTGCTAGCTCATCTTTTCATACTTTTAACAGACTGTTTCACATAACAAAACTTTTAAATTGTGATGAGGTCCAGTTTATGAAATTTCTCTGTGAGGGGTTGTGCTTTTAGCATCAATTCTAGTAACTTTTTGTCTAGTCCCACATTGCAAAGATTTTTACTCATGTTTAAAAGTTTTATAGTTTTACATTTTATAGTTAAGTTTATAATCCATTTTGAGATCCACATGTTTTTTGTTGTTGTTTTTTTTTAACTTCCCTTGAAACTTCCTCTTTGATCCATGGATTATTTAGAAATGTATTGCTTAGTTTCAAAGAATTTAGAGATTTTAAAATTTTCTTTCTGTTATTAATTTTAATTTGATTCCATTGTGTTTGGAAGACACACTCTGTATGATTTCGAATTTTTTATTTGTTGAAGATTGTTCTATGACCCAGTGTATGGTCTATCCTGGTATATTACACAGGCACTTGACTGGCTCCCAAGTTCCCTACACTGTTCTTTTTGTAAGCCCAACTCTCAACATAATGAATACGAACATAAATATATTTTATCAGAATCTCTGTTTATTTTATTTCTCTGTTTTTGGTGGTTATATGGTAGAAAAAGAATTAATTAAAAATCCTGGGACTTCCCTGGTGGCACAGTGGTTAAGAAGCCTCCTGCCAATGTGGGGGACACGGGTGCGAGCCCTGGTCTGGGAAGATCCCACATGCCTCAGAGCAACTAAGCCTGTGCACTGCAACTACTGAGCCTGCGTTCTAGAGCCCGCAAGCCACAACTACTGAAGCCCGCACGCCTAGAGCCCGTGCTCCACAACAAGAGAAGCCACCGCAATGAGAAGCCCGTGCACCGCAACGAAGAGTAGCCCCTGCTTGCCGCAACTAGAGAAAGCCCACGCACAGCAACGAAGACCCAACGCAGCCAAAAATAAATCATAAATAAATTAATTAATTTTTTAAAAATCCTGATATTGCTGTTAGCTAAGATATTCAAGTCACAAACTCACTTTATTCACCCATTCAACAACGATTTCTAAAGTGCCTACTACGAGGCCTTGAGGATACCACTGTGAGCCAAAATCTACCACTTTGGTGAATGGGACAGGCATTGATCAAAGGTCATGGTAGGGAATGTAAAAACCTGAGACATATCCTCAGATGGACAGGAACTTAGTTCCAAGAGAGCATATAACAAAGAAGGCTCTCCTGGTCAGGAAAGCTCTGCTGAGCAATACCTGAAGAATATGCAGGAGATACATTCTGGTGTGACTAAATTTCAGAGCAGAAATTTGCTTAACTTAGAGTTGTGGTTCTCAAAATGGGCTCAAGATGGTAAGTTATCATCTGGGATGGTAAGATGACTTTGATGGGAGATGAAGAGACCATTTTGGTAATACAGTATTAAATATCTCTTTGGGGTTTGTTTTAGCTGCTGCTGGCCAGATGTCCTCACACAAATCTCAGATAAGCACTTCCTTCCTGTTTCTCCCACTTGGCCAAGAGTTAGCTCACATCCTTATGAAGTGTCTTTTTTTCTGCAGAGATCTCTTCAGGAGGTTTAAGGTCTCATGAATATTTCCTCTATATTCCATCCTTTCATTAGCTCCTTCCTTCTGAAATTGAAAAAGGTTGAGTGTTTCTAAGGAATCTATGTGATTTTTTTCCTGGTTTTGTCCATGTGTGTATAATGGAGTGATACTTACCACACAAGACAAAGCAACCTTATTATATATGATAGGTTTAGTGGAAGGGGATAGGAAATATGATGAAAAGTTATAATCAGTAGAGAAGAAAAATAAGCACAAATACAGATCATTAAATTCAACCTCTTCTTTTATATTTCTTTTTTCACAATATGTTCTCACAATCTTTTCTTGCCAAGGGTGTATTAGATATATTCATAAGTCTTCCTCAAGCAGTGTTTTCCTGAAATGTTCTTCCTTTCAAAAACCGAAAAGATTTATTTCAGTCTAGGACCTTTGATGTCAAACTGCAGAAGCTTTCCTTTAAAGGTGAAAGGAATTTCCATTTCAACTTCCACTTTTACTTGTTACAACATCCCAAGAAATTTGTTTGGATTTGAAATTTTACAGCCTTAGTCTTAATGAGAGATGTTATTTTTTATTTGTTCCACTTTCTGTTCCACTTTCTGGCCACCATTTCTCCCCCCCCCGACACCCCCACTTTAGAAAGAGTAAATTAAATTAGCTCAGTTATTTTTGAGTTATGAGACAGCAAAAAAATTTTTTTCCTCCTCTTAAAAATTGCTTGAAGCTTTATTTGAACTGGTTTAACACAAAAGTAGATTTAAACTTCACACTTGGCAGTATTATAAGAGGGGGGAAAATCTAGCCAAATTTTTTTAAAGTTTATACATTCTAAAGCTTAAAACATAAGTATTTTGTCCTGAATTTTTGTTATCCAAATACATTATGTAAAAGTACAGGTGCACAAAGAGAATATTATAATTTTGTTTACTTTAATTAAATAAAATAATCATTGACTACATGCTCTAAAGAAAGGGCCCAAAACCAGGAGAAAAAATAGAGATGAGTAAGATTTCCTCCCTGCCACCAAAAGAGTCTAAAATTGAAGTACAGGATTATTATAGCACAAAGCAGGGGTATAAACAAAATTTTATGAGTTCAGAGAAGGAATAGATCTCAGTCAGCCTGAAATTCTACCACAACCGTCCTATTCCAAGCAGCTATCAATTACTGTTTGGACCAAAGCAATAGCCTCCTGACTCATCACTCTGATTTCACTCCTATTTTCCTTTAATCCATTCTTTCCAAGTGCCCTGATTGACTTTTGTTATGTAAATCCAATTATATCACTCCTTTGCTTAAAACTCTCTCGTTTCTCATTGCACTTAAAATGCAGTCCAAATTCCTCACTACACCCCACAAGCTCCCACTTAAGCCAGCCCTGCCACCCTCTCTTTCAGACCCTTAAACATGCTAAGCTCCTTTCTGCCTTTGACATTTTTCCCTTGCTGATCCTTGAATTTGGAAACTTTTCTCCAAAATTCTGCTTTGACTTGCTCCTTCACATACTTCGTGTCACACATCAAATATGCATATAAAGTGCTGAGAATAGTGCCTGGCACACAGTGAGCATTGTAGAAGTGTTCGCTAATAACATTTGCACCAAAAAATTTTTTAATAAGACATCATTTGGTGTTATGGTCTCAACACTTCACAATATATAACCCATGGATTTTTAATTATTATTATTATTATTATTATTATTTGTCTGCTGGTTTATGATCTATCTCCCCTTACTACTTTCTAAGCTGCATGGGTCAATGACTTTGTCAGTTTTGCTTTCAGTTGGATTTCCAGGACCTAGAAGAGTGTCTGGTACATTGTGGTTACTTAATAAAAATATGCCACAAGAACTTTTTGAATAAAATATTAAAAGTTTAATTATTTCAGCTTGTTTTAAAATGAGAAGTCCTCTTTAGACAAAGAGCTATGCATGTTACTTGTTTTGGCTCAAAAACTGTGTTTGTGTTAGGAGTGGGAATGGATGGTAGAGATTTATTTTAGGGTATAGATGATTGCAATGATCACTGTGAAGATCTCCCCTGACTCATAATTTTCCATCAGAATGCCCTTTCCCCCTCCCACAATCTACTAGTAGAACTGTATGTCTCTGAGACCTGAAGGTTTGGGAACGGTTTAGATTCTACTTCTCCCCCCCCTCAGCTTTATTGAGGAATAATGGACAAACAAAAATTGTATATATTTAAGGTGTACAGTGTTTTGATATCAGTATACCTTGTGTAATGATTAGCACGACGAAACTAACATATCTAACACTTCACATATTTAAAAATTTTTGTGGTGAGAACACAATTCACTTTCTTAGCAAATTTCAAGTATACAATGCATTTTTAGTAACTATAATTATGCATTTGTACATATGTACATTTGATCTCTAAACTTATTCATCTTATACCTGAGAGTTTGTGCCCTTTGACCAACATCTCCCCATTTCCCCCACTCTCCAGCTCCTAGCAACTACTCTTCTACTGTTTATCTAAGTTCAGCTTTTTCAGATTTCACATATAATATGCGATATTATGCAATATTTGTCTTTCTGTGTCTGGCTTATTCACTCAGCATTATATCCTCTAAATTCATCCACATTGTCATGAATGTCAGAATTTCTTTCTTTTTTAAGGCTGTAAAAAATTCCATTGTATACCTATACATATAAAGATATATCATTCTTTTTTAACCATTCATCCACTGATGGACCCTGAGCTTGTTTCCATATCTTGGCTATTGTGAATAATGCTGCAGTGAACACAGGAGTTCAGAGATCTTTTTGAGAGAGATTTCATTTCCTTTGGATATATACTCAGAAATGGCATTGCTGGATCATATGGTAGTTGTATTTTTAATTTTTTAAGAAAATCATCCTGTTTTCCATGATGGCTGTACTAATTTACATTCCTTCAAACAGTGCATGAGGGTTCCCATTTCTCCACATCTTCACCAATAATTTTGTCTTTTTAATAATAGCCATTCTAACAGGTGTGAGATAAATATCTCATTGTGGTTTCCATTTGCATTTCCTTGATCATTCATTAGTGATGACCTTTTCATGTAACTTTTGACCATCTGTATGTCTTCTTTTGAGAGATGTCTATTTACTTCCTTTGCCCATTTTTAAATTGGTTCATTTGCTTTTTTGCTATTGAATTATTTGAGTTTTTATATACTTTGGATATTAATTAATTATCAGATACATGATTTGCAAATATTTTTTCCCATTCTGCAGATTATCTTTTCATTTTGTTGATTGTTTACTTTGCTCTGCAGAAGCTTTTTAGTTGTATATAGTTCCACTTGTTGAAGGTTGCTTTCATTGCCTGTGCTTTTTGGCGGTTTTTGGTCCAAAAAAATCTTTGCCAATACCAAAGAGATTATTTCCTATATTTTCTTCTAGGATTTTTACAGTTTCAGGTCTAACATTTAAATCTTTAATTCAGTTTAGTTGATTTTTGTGTAGGGTGAAAGGGACCAATTTCTTTCTTTGGCATCTGGATATCCATTTTCCCCAACACAATTTATTGAAAATACTGTCTTTTCTCCAGTGTGTATTCTTGGCACCATTGCCAAAGATTAATTGAACACATATGTGGGAGGTTGTTTCTGGGCTGCCTATTCTGTTCCATTGGTCTATGAGTCAATTTTTATGGCAGTACCAGGTTGTTTTGATTACATACTTTTTATTATGGTTTAAAATCAGGAAGTGTGATGCTTCCAGCTTTATTGTTCTTTCTCAATATTGCTTTAGCCACTCAAGGTCTTTTGTGGTTCCATACAAATTTTAGGATTTTTCCATTTCTGTAAAAAACGCCATTGGAATTTTGATAGGAATTACATTGTGTTGCTTTGGGTTGTATGGACATTTTAACAATATTAGCTCTTCCACCCTATGAACATGGAATACCTTTACATTTATTTGTTTCTTCTCTAATTTCTTTCACCATTGTCTTATAATTTTCAGTGTACAGGTCTTTCACCTCCTTGGTCTAACATATTCTTAAGAATTTTTTTTTTTATGCTATTGTAAATGGGATTGTTTTCTTAATTTCCCTTTCTGATAGTTAGTGTATAGAAACAACTGACTTTTGCATGTTTATTTTGTATCCTGCAACTTTACTGAATTTGTTTATTAGCTGAAACCATTTATTGATAGAGTCTTTAGGATTTCTCTCTGTATAAAAATATGTCATTTGCAAACAGAGACCATTTAAATTCTTCCTTTCAGTTTGGATTCCTCTTACTTCTTTTCTTTGCCTAACTGCTCTGGCTAGGACTTCCAAGTACCATGTTGTTGAATAGAAGCTGCGAGAGTGGACATCCTTGTCTTTTTCCTGATCTTAGGGGAAAAGCTTTTAGCTTTTCACTGTTGAGTACAATGTTAGCTGTGGATTTGTCATATATAGCCTTATGCTTGGTACATTTCTTCTATTATCTGTTGAGAGTTTTTATCGTGGAAGGATGTTTAATTTTATCAAGTGCCTTTTCTTCATCTATTGATATGAGATGACCATACCGAGTTTTATCCTTCATTCAGTTAATGTGGTGTAACGAGTGTATTGATTTGTGTATGTTGAACCATCCTTGCATCCCAGAGATAAATATTGCATGATCACAGTATGATCTTTTTAATGTGCTCTTGAATTTGGTTTGCCAATATTTTGTTGAGGATTTTTGCATTTCTGTTTATCATGTATATTGACCTGTAATTGTCTTTTCTGGTAATATCTTTATGATTTTAGTATCAGGGTAATTCGGATCTCCTAAAATAAGTTTGGAAGTGTTCCTTCCTCTTTGATTTTTTTGGAAGAGTTTTAGAAGGATTGGCATTAATTTTTCTTTAAGTGTTTGGTAGAATTCACCAGCAAAGCCATCTGGTCTGGGCATTTGTTTGTTGGGAGGTTTTTTATTACTGATTCAAACTTCTTGCTCATTATTGGTCTGTTCAGTTTTTTTTTTTTTTTTCTTCATGATTCAGTCTAGAATCATAAGTTGCATATTTGTAGGATTTATCCATTTCTCCTAGGTTATTCAATTTATTGGTGTATAAAGGTTCATAGCAGGCTCTTCTGACTGTATTTTGGTGGTGAAAGTTGTAATGTTATTTTCAGTCTCCAGAACTGAAAGAAAATAATTTTCTGTTGTTTAAAACATGCAGTATGTGGCATTTTGTTATGACAGCTTCAGTGGACTAATATAATTCTAAAGGGTATTTTGCCAGATATAGATTTCTGGGTGGAAAGTTGTTTGGTTTTTTTTTTCTCTTTTATTTTCAGCCCCTTAAACATATCCTACTGTTTCTTGGTCTCTGTAGTTTTATAGTTTCTGATGAGGAATTAGCAGTCCTTTAAATTGTTGCTCTCCTGTATGTAACGCGACAATGTTGAAAGTCTACCTTAAAGTTTTTCTCTGTTTCTTTGCTAATTAGCATTTTGACTATGATATGGATAGATGTGGTTTTCCTTGTATTTATTCTATTTGGGAAAGCTTCTTTAATTTGTAAATATATGCCTCACATTAGTTTTAGGAAGTTTTAGGCTATTATTTCCTCAATTATTTAGTCTGCCCCATTATCTCTTCTCTTCCCAGAACTCCAAATAAGTGTATATTGGACAATTTGATATTATTCCTCAAGTCCATGAGTATTTATTATTTATTCTTTTTAGCTGTTCTTTAAATTGGATCATTTTTATTGATCAATGTTCAAGTTCATAGATATTTTCTTCTTTTATTTCCTGAGGTGTATTCAGTGATTTTTTTTTTTTTTTTTTTTTTTTTGGTTTTTGTTTTTGGTATTGTTAAGTTATAGAATATTCATTTGGTTCTCTTTTATAGTTTCTATTTCTCTGTCAAAATCTCCTACCTTTTCATTCATCATGAGAATATTTAACTTTACCTGATTGAGCATAGTTATAATATCTTTAAAAATCCTTGCATACTCACTAAAACATCTGGATTATTTCAGGGTTGACATCTGTTGATTATCTTCTCTCTTGAGAATGGGTCAGATTTTCCTGATTCTTTGTGTTGGTTAATTTTAGATTGCAGATATTATGTTGTGGATTCTGTTATATTTTTGCAAAGAGCACTGACTTTTGTTTGTTTGGTTTTTTTGTTGTTGTTGTTTTAATAGGCAATTAGCTTGACTGCATTGAAACTGTAAACTGTTTTTGAAGAGGCAGCTCAAATTTTAGTTTTTTTTTAATATTAAGCTGGAATTTGTCCTTATATTTGTTAAGCATCAGCTAGAGATCTTGGCAGTTTGTTTACATAATTTGGGGCTTCCTCTTCTTACTGTTTTAATTTTCAAAGTTCTACCTCTTTACCCCCTACTTTCTAACAGGTCTGGTTGTCCAAACTCTGTACTGCAATCCAGAAAGACTATGGTTTTCTGTTGAAGTTTTAGCTGCCTCATGTGGCACTGATTTCATGAAGCCTGACTGACCCACACCACTAAATCAAGAAATTTACCTTTCTTCCAAGGCTTGACTCTCCTCTAGAATCTCATGTCAGATTTTTAATTAAAAAAAATTTTTTTTGGTTGGTTGGCTTATTTTTATTTTTTCCAGAATTTATAGTTATCTTTGGAACCACTGGTTTAGTAGATGCTTACTCTGCCATACCAGAAACATAAATTCTCTTTGTTCTGGATCTTAGATGACCCATTAATCCAAAGAATCCAGGTTCCTTTCAAAGAATCCAGGTTCCTTTAAGTGCGGAATGGTATTTAGCAACAAAGATATGGTGCTAGGTGTGCTCATAGCTTTTGAAGTATCACTGATTCCATGTCCTTTCAATGAACAACATCATATATATATGAGAGAGAGAGAGAGAGGGGATGAGTTTACATTGATACCTGATAGCTGTTGTGTGCTGAAGAAGTGCGTCTCCCTCAGTTTCATATGTTGAAGTCCTAATCCCTTGTACCTCACAATGGGACTGTATTTGGAGATCAGGACTTTAAAGAGGTAATGAAGAAAAAAGTGGTCATATAGATGAGCCCTAATCCAATTTGACTGGTGTCCTTAGAAGAAAAGATTAGGACACAAACAGCCCACAGACTGAGGAGTGACCATGCTGTGAGGACACAGTGAGAAAGCAGCCATCTGCAAGCTGAAGAGAGAGACCTCAGAAGACTTCAAACCTGCCTACACCTCAATCTTGAAGTACATTTCTATTGTTTAAGTCACCTGCTACACTATTTTTGTTATGGCAGCCCTAGCAGATTATTACAATACCATGAATTCTAAACCCAAACCACAGGGTGTATTCTAGTTTACTCCCTATCTATACCTGTAACTTACTTCTCTGACCATAAGTATCATGGCTCTCATCATCCTTAATATATTTATTTATTTGATCAATCTGTCTATATGTAATTTTCATTTCCACTTCAACTTCCTCTCTCACATAGATGAGAGCTCCTGTCTCAGCTTGAGCTCTAACATCTTGCACTGACCCATAGCCCCATGTAGACACAGTCATCCCCTGTTCAGGCGATGACTCTCTGCTTCACATGGATACCTCCTCACTGTGCACAGACCCTCACACTCCATGTCAAGCAGCCCTCCTATGTAGAAGAATCCTCAAGTCACTTGGGCTTTGACACCCCATTCAAGACTACTATAACTCTCCCCTCCACACCCTTTCCATCATCAGCTTGGACACCTACTTTGCTATGCCCTACCTAATGTCTGAAGACATGACTTTTTCTAGACAGAAACAGAACAGGGTAGGAAAGGAAAAGAAGTAAGGAAATTGATACATTCTCCTTTAAATTATAGTCAACTGAACTGCTTTTTATTAGCATTTACAGCTCCAAGCAAACTTAAACATTTACTACAAAAAAAAGGTAGCCCGGAATTTTGTGATGAAAAGAAAACAATTGCAGTTTTATTAAATTACAATGTAGCAAAAGCCTAGAAAAATATTACTAAGCAGATGGCAGTCAGGGGTTAGAAAATAACGTTCAGAGCCATACTTGTCAGATTGTGGAAAGGGTTGTATACATATTTCCAGGTAGTATCTTGGAATAGTGATGCTTAGCTTTTCCTCATTTTCTTGTATAAAACCTTTTCCTTATTCAGTTAGAAATATCCACATTGCCTGGCAGAGAGGTAGAATTATTATAGTAGGAATGAAAATATAAAGAAACAGCCAATACTCTTTGATGTCTAAAATAGGCTTTTGAGACACAGAAGAGATGGCCTGAGGAAAGAAGAGCATACATTCTACATTATAACTGTAACACTGGACAGAGACAAGAAGGAAGCTGTAACTACCTCAGTTCTTACTCCTGGAAGATGGTGACCAGGACTAGAGAGCTGGGGATTGGAGTGGGCCACAGGGGTGAGACATGATGTTAGACAAGGTCAGAGCAGGGGACGACACAGAGAGGAACCAAATTAACATCAATGACTGCTTGGCACTGGGGCAGGCTGTGCCAGCAAACTCGGAGGAGCTAAGCCAGTGCCTGTAGATCATTTGTTAACCAACTTAGGGACCAGAATAAGTCATCTAGCTGTTGGGCTCCTCCTGTCTTCTCTCTGGATGTGGGTCTTCTACTGAAAGCTGTCTTGGGGAATGTCCACCAGATGGACACCTCCTTATGCCCTGAGACTATGTCAAACCTCTTCTACCTGCCCCATAAAAAACTATCTACTACATTTTCAAGGAACAAGGGCACTCAGAAACTTCTAGAATCGGTGGTTTGGGTTCTTGATGCAGAGAGCTGTTGGGGATATAGAAAGCAAAGCCTCCGGAATCTGCACTCAGTTTGGACTGTAGAATGTTAAAACCCACCTCTAATGCACCCTCAATATCTTATATCCAGGTAGAAGTCCAGAATCTGTTACTTTGAATAGCTCTATCTATTTACCTTTAAACAAGTCACTTTAACCTTCCTGAGTCACAGTTTCCTTATTTATATAACAAAGATAATAATACCTAACTTTTAGGGTTATTGTTAGGAATAAATTAGATGGCCTGTTGTAACAAACCTGGCACATAGCAGACCCTTAGTAAAAATTATTACTTCTGTCATGAAAAGAATTAACAATTGCTTCATTCTGTCTCAAAAGTGACCCTGTTCAAAGGACAATCAATAGCTAGTGAAAGACTTTTCCACTACTATTGTTGAAACATCTATATTGAATTCATTCATTCATCAGATATTTATTATTACTGTGTGCCAGATACCTTAATAAGTATTTGGGACACAGCAGAATCAAGTCAAACGTGATCCTTGTTCTATGGACCTTATAATACAGCAGGAGAACAGACATTAAACAATTAATCAGCAATAATTTAATTACAGTTGTTAGAAGTGTTGCAGAAGAGAGACAAGGCTTTCAGCTTCCTACGTACAGCCCTTGGAACATTCCCTCTTGGAGTCTTTAACTTCTCTGGAAGAAGTTTGACTCCCTGATTGGAGAGTGCAGATGGAGAGATTCTGAGACCACGTGGAAAGATAGAAGGACCCAACTGAACCCGGTTTTCTGCTTTTCTCCAGCAAGGTGCCAGGCAATTCAGTAAAAACATCATGACGCTGCAGACCAGACCACACATTCACTGCATACATATCTTCAATCCATATCATGTGGCACCAAATCACCCAGCCAGGTCTAATTGAATTCCCTACCCAAAATAGTAATATCTGATAAAATGGTGGTAGTGGTTGTTTTATCACTAAGGTCTGGCCTAGTGTGTTAGGCAACAAAATATAAGACAGATTTTGAATTCTACTAAGGGTAAGAATTGTGTTCAATTCTTAAAAATTTTAAATTACAGGCCACATTTATAGACATGATAAGAAAAATAAACAAATACATAAACAATTAAGAAAATTTACATTAGTCAGAGGTTTGCTTTATTGGAAAGAGTGGGGGAAATACAGTCTGTGTGAGACTGGGACCACTGTTGTAACTTTTTTTGAGATGAGTCTAATGTCGAGTTTCCTATCATTGAACAAGTCCTGTTGTATATCTGGCAGAGGTCGCTTTCAAGTAAACATTGTCAAACAGAAAGTCTAGGGAGCAGGCTTGTTGAGACAGGGCAGGTTTTCTTCCACTGGCTCTGTGCAGTGCTCAACTGCTGACTTCAGATAACATTCTTGCTGATAGGCATGTAGAGGAACCATAACACGCAAGAACAGTGTCAATAGCCTCACTATCCAACACATACGCAATGAAATTCTAATCTCCACAACTTGGTTACTGGATTCTCTGTTGATCACAGTGCCCCATGTTCAGACAGTGTGTAGGCTGCTCCATGTTCTACATTGGTAGGTTTTATAGAAAGGGACTCAGCGTAGTAGCAAAGAAACAAGGGCGTCAGGAGTCAGAAGAACTAAACCTGTGATACAGCTCTGCTACTTCCTAGCTGTGTGGCTTTGGAAAAGTTACTGCAACTCAACTCTATCTATGGTAATAGGCATTTTCTTTTTCAATATCCCAAAGTTTTTTCCCTTCAGTCTTGCCTGTAATATTGTAGCAGAGATTTCAGAAAGTCAGTCTAAAATATGTGTGTTTTAATAAATAGCAATTTTGTAATAATGTTTCCCGTTGCTTCTGAATGCTCATCTTGAGGGTTTAGCTTGCTTTTTAATTGTATAAGTGTCTATTAAAGTGAAGGAAGAGCATTTTGCTTTTGAAAATAAAAGAGCCTCAGTTTTTTCCCAAAGCTATTCAGCAGTTTAAAAACCCATTTAAATATTCACTAAGTAAAATAACAAGAATCAAATGTTCATGGCACTTCATGAAGGTACAGTAGTCCCACCTTATCTGTGGTTTCACTTCCCATGGTTTCAGGTACCAGCAGTCAACCATGGCACATATTAAATGGAAAATTAAATGGCACATATTAAATGGAAAATTTAAAATTGCACAGTGTTCTCAGTAGAGTGATGACATCTCATGCTGTCTAGTTCCATCTTGCCTGGGATGTGAACCACCCCTTCGTCCAGCGTATCTTACCTGATAGTCACTTAGTAGGCACCTCCGTTATCTGATTGCCTATGGTAGTATGGCAGTGCTTGTGTTCAAGTACCCTTATTTTACTTAAAAATTGCCCCAATCACAAGAGGAGAGAGGCTAGCAATTTGAATACGCCAAAGAGAAGCTGTAAAGTGCTTCCTTTAAGTGAAAAGGTGAAAGTTCTGGACTTAATAAAAAAAGAAAACAACCGTATGCTAAAGTTGCTAAGATCTATGGTAAGAACGAATCCTCTATCCATGAAATTGTGAAGAAACAGAAATCCATGCTACTTTTGCCATTGTACCTCAAACTGCAAAAGTTATGACCACAGTGCATAGTAAGTGCTTGGTTAAGATGGAAAAGGCATTAAATTTGTACAAGATATTTTGAGGGAGAGAGAGACCACATTCACATAACTTATTACAGTATATTATTATAATTGTTCTATTTTATTATTGTTGTTGTTAATCTCTCACTATGCCTAATTCATAAATTAAACTTCATCATAAGTACGTATGTAGTACGTATGTATAGGTAAAAACATTATATATATAGATAAAATAATGTTTTTATATGTGTTTTTAAATATATATGACAGTACTATCCATGGTTTTAGGCATCCACTGGGGGTCTTGGAACGTATTCCCCACAGATAAGAGGGGACCACTATACTTCCGAATTAAGCTCACAGAATCATAGCTGGTTCATAGCTATTTTCGCACTGAGGTTTTAATACAGATTTTAGATTCTAAATGGCAGAAAAATTGACGGCTTGGGGAAGTATTTACTAATTATCATTTATTTCTAGCAGAAAGTTTGGGTTATTTATCTATAAAATACATAACATGAACTACTTGGTTTACTTCTACCCTAAAATGAAATCCTTAATGTATAATAATTTCAGAAGACTTAAAAGAGTTGAAGTTATACAGTTAATTTTCTTAAACTACTATATGTATGAAGTGAAGTCTGTGGTGAAACTTTACTCTGATTTGATTTAAAGTATCAATGATTTTGCCAGTCCTGGGTTAAGGTAATTTTTTTAAAGACAGTAATTCAATTATTTGTAGATTATTTTTGTTATAGTTTAAAAAATAAGGTGTCTGGTAGTTGATGTTAATACTTTTTTATTGTACTCTGGCAATAGAAATATAACTGTTCCTTCAAATAATACATTTTATACCCACTGAGAATAAGGATATATGTGATATTTAAGTAAAATTTACAAGCAATCAATAACAAAGTGTTCTTAAAAATGAAGGCAATAATAAAGATTGCTAGATGTTACATTCAAGTTCTTTTGATAGAGAGAAAAATAAAATGTCAATCATAAGACTTTGATACATACTATTTTAATATTAAAGAAAAGAGAACAAAGAGACTAATGTCAAAAATACTCCAGATATTCAGATAAGGTTTATAAAGTGATCAAATCTGTTTGTAAAAGGCTCTTATTAATATTTGTCTTGTGCAATGATAAGGGAACAGGGTGCTCTGACATACAACTGTTAAATCCTTCTAGGAATATTTATATTAAGAATTTTACACATTTTGTCCATTTATTGTGCTGTGCTCGTCGATGCTTATATTCCTTGCTCAGGAGAGGTTAAGGGGATAGAGTTCCAAAGGATTTGAATTAGAAGTAATCCAGGGGCTAAAGTTGGGGCAAAAAGTTACTTGGGACATTAGGAAGAATCATTACCATAAATAAATTATCTCTGACCTGTGTATCAAGTTCAATTCCTGTGATGAAACAAATGGTTTTTCCACTTTGCCACATTCTTCTTCCTTCTTATTTCTTTTTGGCTCCAAGGATGTATTTGATTTGTGGAAAATCTAGTGGCAAAGACATTTATACAAAATTGTTTGTAGTACCTTAGTTGCTAAAAGGTCTGATAGGAACCATTTGGTTAGAGAAGAAAACAATCTCCAGGTAATCTTGTTTTTTGCTTCCCTCTCCAACTTCTATGGACTGTGTAAAGTATTCAAAAAGGGCAAGAAAAAAAAGACAACTATACATGGCAGATACAACAATATACTTTATATTTCATTTCAACTAAAATCTGTAGTCTGATACGTGGATTTTCTTCTATCCCATATTCCCCATTGAACATAAAATACTGTCGTACCAAGATTAAGAATAGAGAATATTGGGCTCTTGTCCTAAAACTACTATTTGTCTATACACAGTTAAGTATAAATTTAAACTGGATAATGTAGTCTCTTCTATGGCTCAAGTAATTAAAAAAATCAATTTATGAAAAAAAGTGCGTACCTACCCTTTACAAGATACAGTAATTTAGTTAATGAAGTATGATGACCTTAAAAGGAAAGCATCTTTCCCCAGGAAGTATGAGTCTATTCAAGAAGACCAGACATGAATACAAGCAGAATTCAAAATAATATAATAGGCAAAACATATATAGCACAAAGTAGTGTGTGGTTGAATTGATAATTACTCTGACTCCAGTGAGCAGCCCCAGACTCCTGAGTATTTCCATCAGTTTTGAGTGTTTAACCCTGTCTAGAGAGCAAAAACTAAGTGCCTCTATCACATTCCCATATATAGTAGTCAAAACAAGAGATCCTTATCTTTTTAGTCCAAATTACCCCATACTCTGATGTACCTCTTCTGATCTGAACTCAACCTCTCAAAAAGAAAAGGAAAAGTCCTTCTCTTAAAACCCCACCACTTTGTCCTTTTGAACTCTAAATCCATAATCAGTGAGCTTATTTAAATTCTTAGTCTCTTCTCTGATTGTTCCCTTCACATCTGTGTTTTTATTGAAACTGAGCTGTCCCCTGAGGAAACTGCTTCTCTTCAAATGGAATCAAAGCTGTTTTTCTTTTCTCTCTCATCTCATGTTCCTCAGGGCCAGGAGGAGAAGGGGACATCCTCCTTGCTCTACATTGATGGCTTCCAAGCATAACAACCTCTTCCTTCTGCCAACACCTTGCTCATCTGAAGCGTGTGCTATCAGGTTACACCACCCACTCCCGCACCTCATTGCTTTACCCACCAATCTCTTGTTAAACCCTCCATTCACTCAAAGTTTTAGCTCTGCTTTATTTGCTCAAGAGTCCTTAGAATAATTACTTTTTGTTCTCACCAAAATCTCTAATCCACTACTTTCTTATTATTCACCAGTTCTCACCTGTCTTCACTTCCTGCATTGTCTAACAGAGATGTTATAATCCATAGTAAGTAATATTATGGTAACAAAGTTAACATTTATTGAGTACTTTCTCAGTGCCAGGCACACTACTCAGTGTTTTACACGTTTTACATTCAACTCACCACAACCTTATGAGATACAGTCTATTATTATTCCCATTTCACAAGGTCAGTCGTTTAAATCACTCTTTATTTATTATTTTTTGCAAATGATCCTCAATTCCCATACCTGCTTCCTTTTCACCATTGTTCTACCCTGCATGGCCCTGACATTGGAGGAACCCAGGCATATGTCTTCTCCCTACGGCACCCAAACAGGCAAACATCGTGCGAATAAACAATGCAACTATTTAGACTGATTTCACTTTCAATTAGTTTATGTTCTCAAGTGGGCAACTCTGGACTGCTGACCAGGGCTAACTTCCCACTCTTCAAGACAACTATTTCATTTCCCACACCTCCCCTTCCTCACTTCTCTCTCACTTGATGTCTTCCCTTCAAACATCATTTAGAAGTAAGATGCCATCCAGAAAGGAAACTCCCTTATTTTCACACACATAAATTTGTGAACATAACTGCCCCTGAAGCTTTCTGACCTCCCTCTCCCCTGGACAGCGATAGACTCTTTGTTCTTCCAATAAAAAACTGGGCCTTGTGCTTCTGAACTAAATCCCAGCCCCATCTCAGCCTTTCAAAGATTTTAGTCCCTTCCTCCTTTGGAATTATTAACACTTTCATCAAATCTATTAATAAAAACATCATAAATTGTAGGTTGCACCATTATTTTGTGTACTTTATATTATTTTCTTTAACTGTAGTAAAACATACATAAATAAAATTTACCATTTTAACACTTACCATTTTTGAATGTACAATTCAGTAGCATTAAGTACATTCACATTGTTGTGCAACCATTACCACCATCACCTACAGAACTTTTTTCATCCTTCCAAACTGAAACAATAACTCCTCACTCTCTGCCCCTACCCCAATCCTGGCCTTGGCAACCACTATTTTACTGTCTGTCTCTATAAATCTGACTGCTCTAGGTACCTTCTATAATTAAAATCATACAATATTTCTCCTTTTGTGACTGGATTATTTCACTTAGCATAATGTCTTCTAGGGTCATCCATGTTGTAGCATGGGTCAGAATTTCCTTCCTTTCTTAAGACTGAATAATATTCCATTGCATGAAAATACCACATTTTGTTTACCTGTTCATCTGCTGGTGGACACGATTGCACTTTTTGACTATTGTGAATAATGCTGCTATAGACATGGGTGAACAAATATCTATTCACGTCTCTGCTTTCAATTTTTTCAGTAACATACCTGGAAGTGGAATTGCTGGATCATATTCTATGTTTAATCTTTTAAGGAACCACCATACCACTTTCCATAGCACCTGAAAAATTTCACCTATCCATCAGCAATGAACAAGTCTTCTAATTTCTCCACATTCTTGCCAACACTTGTTCTTTTCTTTTCTTTCCTTTCTTTCTTTCTTTTTTTGTAATAGCCTTTATGTACAATTTTAAGGAAAAAACTATATATCCTTAGACAGGAAATCTTATCAGAAAACTCCCAAACACTGGGACAACAAAGGCCTGCATCCTTAGTATAAGGATATGTGAAGACAAAAGTCCATTAGGCAGAAAGAGACAGCAATAGAATGAGTCAATCTCAACCTTGACACAGAATGTAAAGAAGAGAAAAAAAATTGGCCCAAGATTTGAACACAAGCCAGTCTTCAAGCAAGTTGCCAGTCTAAATACATGCTACCAATGATATTTAAAGATCTCAAGTAAAAAATTTAACCTAAAGAGGAGTTTGGTGAATATGGACACAAGGTAACCCATAGAAGCAAATGCAAATATTCTATACTTCAATTAATGGATTATGAGACATGTTCACAAAATCATTAAAATGTGATCTTAGAATTGAAGAAATATGGTATTTCTATTTAGCAAATCATTTACATTGAACATATAAACATGTTCTACGTCCTTCATCTTAAGAAAATACTAAATCTGAACCTCTCAAGTATAAACCAACTTCTTTGATCCCCTTTGTTGATACAATTTTTCCAAAAGTAATATCTACAAGGCTATATTCACTTTCTCCATTACCATTCAATCGTTTTTCACTTTTGTTTTTTTTTCTTTTTTAATAACATAAATAACGTAAAGTGCATCTTCATTGTAAGAGATGCAAACAATACAGAAGGACACTCTTCATGTGTCCTCCAGCACCTCCTTCTCTTCTTGGAGGTTTGCCTCATTCCAGATTCTTCTCTATACATTTACAAAGAATATATCTTTGTGGATTTTTGTTTATATGACTGAAACATACTATATTTATTATTTCACATCTTATCTTTTAAATTTGTTTACTTAATAATACATTTTAGATGACTCTCCATGTCAATGCATCTAAGTCCACCACAGTGTTTTTATTTACTGCTTGCTATTCTACAGTGTAGATAAACACATCCATTCCTGGCAGAAATTTAAGTAATTCCTAATGTTCATGGTTTTAATGCTGCAAAGAATAAGTTCCTGGAAATAGTATTGCTGGCTCTATAAAGTGTATATGCATTTTACATTTGACAGACATCAGTAAGTGGTTCTACAGGAAAAAAAAAAAAAAATATATATATATATATATATATATATATATATATATATATATATATATATATATATATATATATATATACACATACATACACACACACACATATCCATGATTTACACCCTGAACAAAAGTTCCATAGGTCACCAGTCTCACCACATCACTAACTCTGTTCTTGTTAAGGTCCCAATTCTCCGGGTTGCCAAATTTACAAGCACTAGTCTATCCTTCTTTTATTTTACACCTTTGTCATTTTTACTACAACTGACCACTTCCTTCCTGCTGAAACAGTGGATGCTGTATTTCTAATAAAGCATAGGGAGAAAATCCAGCCAAGGAGTTCCCAGAATTCCCTTTAATCTCACTGGCCAGGACTGGGTTTCATGGCCACCTTAGCCGCAAGGGAGTCTGGAAAATTAGGTAACAAGATTTCTTTGTTGTTTTAGATAAATCATAATTTATATCCTTCTATATTTTTGGTTAAATGAGAGTTAAACACTTAATTAAAGGTAACTGAAATCATTTTACCAACAAGGGGCTATTGATGAGGGATCAGTATTATAATATTAACAGAGAAAAACTATACTAAATTTCCACATGGTATAATATTATTCATGAGGTTATAAAAGTTACAGTGGGGCTTCCCTGGTGGCGCAGTGGTTGAGAATCTGCCTGCCAATGCAGGGGACACGGGTTCGAGCCCTGGTCTGGGAAGATCCCACATGCCACGGAGCCACTAGGCCCGTGAGCCACAATTACTGAGCCTGCACGTCTGGAGCCTGTGCTCCGCAACAAGAGAGGCCGCGATAGTGAGAGGCCCGCGCACCGCGATGAAGAGTGGCCCCCACTTGCCACAACTGGAGAAAGCCCTCACACAGAAACGAAGACCCAACACAGCCATAAATTAAAAAAAAAAAAGTTACAGTGATTTGATATCAGAAGGCCTGGGTTTAGTCTTAGTTGTATCGGTAGCTATGTGACCTGGAGTATGTCTGTAAGCTTCTGATTTTCTTATCTATTAAATGAGGCTGATAGTACCCATCCTGAACACTTCTCAGAGATGCTGCAAAAATAAAAATGAGATGGATGTAGAAGGTACTCTCAAACAGTGAAGTATAATATGGATTGGTTTTTATTACATGTATATGAAATTTCATTTTGTTGATGGGAAATACATTGTCATTGCTACCTCTTATCTGTGCCTTTGTCTTCCTCTACACATTTTAATTTAAAAGAAAATTAGGAGGTTGGGATTAACATATACACACTACTATATACAAAATAGATAACCAACAAGGAGCTATTGTATAGCACAGGGAACTATACTCAATCTTTTGTAATAACCTATAAGGGAAGAGAATCTGATATGCATATATATACACACACACACACACACACACATATATATATATATATATATGTACAGACACATATCTGAATTGCTGTGCTGCATACCTGAAACTAACACAATATTGTAAATCAACTATACTTCAATTAAAAACAAAGTTAAAAAAAAAGAAAATTAGAAAAAGTACACATGTAGGGACCTTTAAACTCCCTGTTATTTATCTTATTGTTGTAGAAATGTCCCTTAAATTTTCCAAAATGACCAATTTGGGGATTACAGAGTAGGAAGAAAGCTCCAAGATTATTCTTGGCACCAGCAATAAGACAGAGAAGGAAAGACACAAAATTGAAAAGAGAAATAATGTAGGCTGCTTCCTGTGATGCATGAAGGTGATAATAGAGAGCCATGGCTTAGCAGGAGTCAGCTTATGAAGTCACACTGACAGGAAGTCCAGACCTTCCACACACAACCACATTCCTAAATTCTTTTGAGCCTTTTGAACAAACAACTCTGCCTCAGTAGATGTCTACTTCTACTGTATTGTTTTTGTATGTGCAGAACATTTTTCTATTATGAAAAAGTTTCCAGAATACTTTAAAAGGTCACTTTCATGGTGGGGGTTGAGAGGTGGAGATGGAAAGGGTTTCAGTCATCAGTGGAAACTTAGACAAGTAGGCAGAGAAGGTAGGTCAAGCACAGAGGACTTGATTGTTTACAGGGTTCAGAGCCTTCTACAGGAACTTAGGGGGAGGTCTAACAGAAGACTCTGAAGCTTATCCTGTCTACTGAAGGATGTTGGAACTGCTGATAAAAAGCAAATGGGCTCCAGTGATGATGGTGCCTGCCACATCAAGTGAGACTGGACCCAGATGGTGAAGAAAATAGGTAAAGAAATGAAGTCTCATCTAAAGAAAGGATCATCCTTATCTTAGCTAATGACTATGCTTCCAACAAATTCAACAGGTCCAAGACACACAGACATAAATGAGTTTCAGGGCCTAATCCCTTAACCCCTCAAGACAGGCATAAGAAGTTATTGATATATCAGTACTGGAAGGTTATATTTCTAATTTAGAGATAGATGACTACCATGCAGGTAAATATCTCTCCCACTAATGATACTCTAACCTATTTACCTTTTGACAGTTTTTCCCAAGCCGTAGATACTAGCTGGTAAACTGACCACTCAGACCCAAGTTGCTGACACCCATATCTGATATATTATGTCACTCATTGAATTGACACCCCCCCTTCCCCATCCCATTTGTCCTACCTGTAAATATAGGTCCCATGACTGAGTCATAATTGTGAATACTGTATATTGGAAAATCCATTTGCCTTTTTTGCTTGTAGCTAGTATCTAAGCATCATCAACCATGATTTTAAAAAGCTCCATGAAGGTAGGGATGACACCTGTTTTGTTAGCCACATTATTCCCACCTGCAACATATTAATTCTCAGTGAACAATTGAATGAATGAACAAATGAATGAATCAGGCTGACAGCAGACATGATGCATTTCTGATTACGTTTTCAACAGACATATTGATATAAGTCATGGATTCAATATCATTTGTATATTACCTACATCAGAAACACTCAATTAGATAGGACTATATGGCCTTACCTGAGAACACAGCTGACAAGTAAAACATTGCTTCTACAGAGAATGTGTTCCTAACAGCTGGTCTGCAAATGAACTTTTAGGATACAAATTATCTGTCTGTTGGAGATGCCTGTCTTTAAATGTATTTATTGAATAATTTTTTCCTCATCTCAAAATTTTTCCCTCACAGGATGTGTCGTAACATGTTGCTTTGAGCTTTTTTCTTTCCTTTTGTTCCTTTTTTTCCTTTCAAAATGAATCCTCTGAAGGTCTTGGCCACATGTCAATGCTGTATTCACAAGGATTAAGGATCAGCAGGGCTGCTGTGCAGCAATTCAGAAACTGAGTACATCCTGTGGATTGGCAGCACCTAGCCTGCTATTGTGCGGGAGGCACCGGTGTTCCAGTAAAGGCATGTTAAATTTAGCAGCTGTCTTGTATTTGTCACTGGGGATAGGGTGGAGGCGGTTGGCTGTAATCTAGATACATTTGGGAGTTTTACTTGAAAGTTTACTTTAAAGGATTCATCTGCAAGGGGAACATGTTTCACATATTCTTTTTTTCTGTAAATTGTAACAACTTTGTGATAAAAACACACACACACACACTTATACAACATGTACTGCACATTGGTACTCTTTATGGTTAACGTTTCCTTTGTTGT
Organism: Eschrichtius robustus; assembly: GCF_028021215.1. NCBI lineage: Eukaryota > Metazoa > Chordata > Mammalia > Artiodactyla > Eschrichtiidae > Eschrichtius > Eschrichtius robustus. The sequence continues at coordinate 77,075,086 of NC_090836.1, read as the reverse complement.
AAGGATTCTTTGTAATTCCATATAAACACTCAGGCCACTCAAAGGGAACCTATGGAGGCCATCACTCTTGTTATTTTTATTCATAACCTAAGTCTGTTTATAAAACAGAAATAAATCATTTTGGAAGGAAGTGGGAGAGGTCAACAAAGGAAGTAACAGTGAATCATTTGTTTTGATGACATGCAGGGGGCTGTTCTTTTTCTAATAAACATTCATGCAGGTGGGTAATGACAGTTAAACTCATTAATTTTATATTCCTTCCTTATCCCATCTATAGTCTAATTATGCTAACTGTGATAGAATCAAGGGAACTTCATGATGGAAGGAGCCTTGGATATCATCTATCTAGATCAAGCCCCTATTCTTACAACAAAGAAAAACTGAGCTACAAAGAAAAGAGGAACAAATTAGAATAAAACAGCGATGGTATAAATGAGAACAGGACATCTGACTTCCAGTCTAGTGCTTATTTTACTGCTTACAATAATTTCTCACCACACGGGTATAATATAGAGCCCTTCTCTACACCCAGGTCTGAGACTGGGCTCTCTCTATATTCTTGAAACTTGCAGATGTACAGGGAGTATTTCCAGAATCTGTTCTTATAGTCCCTTGCCAAGATTCCCAAAGGGATAGGAAAACATACCAACCCATAATTTCATCCTCCTAGCGCTCAACCCCTTGGCATTAAACCCTATATACAGAGTGAGGAGAGACAAGTGCCAAGGTAAAGAGGGAAATCAAACCCCTAACCCTAACAAACAACCCAAGTATTAAACCTGTATTCTACTCTATGTATCACATGGTGAAAAGGTATTTATGAAACATAACAATTTAGACACTTCTGCTTTACTCTAATTCTCAGGTTTTTAAATAGGGGTGAGCAGGCCTTCTACAGAAGGAGTATAATGAGAATGACTTCTGTCTTCAGGTGTGCAGAGGAATGAATGGGCAAAGCTGGTGGTGGTGATGGAAACAGTCAACACCTTCCACACACTTAGATCTATTTTATCTACTAATTAAAATTATTCAGAATCATAAGCTTCTGTTTTAGAACACATCTATTCCTGAAAAACAATTTTCATAGATTAAACACCTCAGTCTTTGGGGTAACTTTTTTGTAACATAATCTAACTTCAATGAGATAAATATTCAGTCTTCAAAGAAATTCAATAAGCTTGTGCTAATTATGAAGCCCCAGAGATCCAAAGATGAATAAGGCACATCCCTTGTCCTTACGAGACACGATTTTCCTGACTCATCTGTAGTGTCTGTGGTATTACTTACTTTGGGTTTTTCTTTGAATCCAATCAATTTTTAACTTAGTTTTACCCTAAGTAGTAATGCCTGTAAAGTCAGGGGTTTCAGGCAAATCTTTTACTTTTCCTATCCTACATTAAAATACACACACAGCTATTAACATGAAATAGAACGCTCATTAATGCCTCATCTAGAATCACTCATATACCACTAGTGTTACAGAAATAATGTTTAGGTAAACATATATTTCTTGTATTCCATAATACCATTGAAAGAAACACAGCTGACACAGTAACATCATTTAGGGGAGCAAAACAAAACATTACTATGTCAATTATACACATCAAATGTAAGATGTAAATTCAGAAGCTACTAAATGAAAAAAATATGCATTTTAGAATCAATGAGATAGGATGATAGAAAAATGCATAGACCAGGTTCAGTAATAACACCAAAGAGTGAATGAATTATTACAAAAACTAGCATTTCAATTTTAAGGAGAAGTAGAAAGAAGAAACATTAATGGGAAATACATAGTGCAAAGAAATCCTAGATGATACTTTACCCTAGGGACCTTGAAAAGGCAAGAGAGAAGATAGAGAGTACTGGGTACAGATAAGAGTGCTCTAGAATGTTGGGAAGGTGAAAAGAAATTTTTATCTAAGACCTTGTAGGCCTGAATTCAAGAGTCAGTGATGAAGGTCATTCACTGTGTCCTTACTGACACTAGTCCTGTAGAATTGCTGAAATTTGCCTTATTATTTATTAAGCCAGGGATTTTGTGGGCTCCAACTACATTTTCAGTAAAGAGAGAAGAAATGTTTTTTCTTGATCTTAAAATGCGTTTTTAGGTTTTTTGCAGCTGATTTCATTTTTTTCTACTAGTTAGAATATTTGCGTCAATGGTATGGAAGTTAGGTAGGGCAGTTAGGCCTGAATATAGTCCCAAATTATGAAATATCTAAGGAAAAATTGTCTAGAGATCATCCGTCAACCTTAAGATTCTACTCAAACCTTTGTCTAAATCACCCATCTAATAATAAGTCTTTTTTTGTTGTTGCTTTGTTTTGGTTTTGCTCTTCCATTTTAAGGTTTTCCATTTAGAAAATAATATAGATGGTGAAAAACTGAAAAATCCAGTCTGTTTTCCTCAGGTGAAAACGCTAGAAGTCTTTAAGCTGGAAGACATTAGAAAAATCAAGCACCTTTAAATTTACTTTTGGAGTGAAAATTGAACACATCTAAATAAAACAGAAATTCAAAGATCATAGTTTAAAGGACAGATTCTTATTTTTGTCTTAAACTTGAGCCAAGCCATTATCATAAGTTCCAAAGTCCAATAAATTTATTTAAAGCTCTAATTTATTTTACAGAATTTCAATTTGGAATCATCATTACTTCCATTTAGAAAAATACTTAGAAATCATTTTGAAAGGAAAATGTGATATGCTGAAATTCAGTAACCATATGGGTCATAATGAAAGTCATTCTGACTTTCAAAGGCTGAATGGCTTACCTATCTTTCATGTTGCTCTGTCCAGTAATGTGTATGTGATTCCAGTAGTATGTGATTCTTGAGGACACTTAAAAACATTTGCTTATTTGATACTTGCCGTAGGTGGCAGCAATAGGTTGTTTTTTAACAACAACCTGAGCTAGGTTTCCATCGCTATAATGCATACTAAGCCAGCTAGGGTAGGACTTGACATGCTTGCAAGAAGATAATCAAAGATGTACAATATTTAGACTCTTAAAGCAAAAATATGAAATACTAAGTGAAATGTAATCAACTTGAAACCTTTTCTTATAACAAATTTAGAATAATCTTAACAGTCAATGTATAGGAAGGAAATGAATTAAGAGAAGGTTATTTAATGATGATTTTTTAAATCAAAATTTATAAAAAATTGTTTCTCTGACTCAGAAGGATCAATCCAAGGTTAAAGTCCGTGAATTATAAAAGAAATCATTAAAAGAACATTTGGGTTTCAACTACCTAGGTATTAAATATAAAAGATCAAGACTGAATAGTTCCTTAAGTGGCCCAAAATAACACACTGAGTAAATCTCAGATCTATCTTCTGCCTAAGCAGAGCTCTGACCCACAGCATGATGGTGCTTTTCTGATCAGCAGCAGCGGAGGGAGGGGTGCCGTGGGAAAGAGGATGCATAGATGCTGGGTTCACATGCCCCCCTACCAACCCCTCCACTCCTTCTGGCAGAGTCTGGGGCAAGACCGCCTCTGTGTGTGTGAAAGGAACTCAAAGACATCTCTAGACAACACCCTCTGGAATCACCATGGTTGGTGAGCAGACCTAGAGTCTGGGTGTCCCCAGTGGCGTGCCCCCTTCCCTGTCTCCAGCATATCTTGAACCCAGTTCATAGGTGGGATTTCTGCCCTGCCTCTGCCTCATGGTCGCAGTTCTGCTCCTGTTTCACTGGACCAAAATCAAGGTGTGGGCCAGGCTGCACTCCCTTTGGAAGCTCTAGGGGGTAATCTGTTCTTGACCTTGTCTAGCTTCTGGTGGCTGCTGGTATTCTCTGATTTGAAGCCACACCTGTGCCTCCTGCTCTGTCTGTGTAAAATCTCCCTTTGTCTTCCTCTTACTGAGGATACATGCGATTGTATTTAGGGTCCACCTGATAATCTCCCCATCTCAAGATCCTTAATTTAATCACATCTGCAAAGGAGCCCCCCTCCCCTCCCTTTGCCACATAAAGTAACATTCACAGGCTCCAGGGATTAGGATGTAGGGGTCATTTTTCCACCTACCACAGTAGGTGATCAACAAAAAGGAATTTCCTTCTCATTCCTGCTGGAAATCATTCTCTGGCAATGTGCAGGCCTAAGAAGAATTTTGTACAGCTGGATATCACCGTGGGCCCTGTCGGAAGAAGTAGGATGCATGCTTGTTGAATATGGGCTGTGCATGGGCACCATAACATATCGCCTGGTTAGGAAGTACCTGTTAATATTCCCATTTGACAGAAGGGAAACTGAGACCCAAAGAGCAAGTGGTCAATGAAGGAAAAGCAGGGCAGTTGAAAGCAAATGAAACTGGTGGTTCAAACTTTGGTTTCTGATAAACTTTTTTGACCTTACCAAGTTGCTATCAAAGACTAGGGTAACTACTCGGTGGATGGGCGCCACCTGGTGTCCATACAGAGTAACTCTTCTGGGAACCGGCCTGCTCTGCGTTGTGGGACTGGCTTCTTCACTGTCTGCTTTCCTACTGTGGGACAGGTTATTGGGAGTGCTGTGGACATTGAGGCTTTCTGACCCTGGAGATCTAGGTTTGAAGTTCAGCTCTGCCACTGACTGAATGACCTGGGGTAAGTCACTTCTCCTCTTCTGAACTTTAACTCTAAAATGAAAATGACATCTCTGAGAGTTATGGAGAGATCTTGGGAAAGTACTTTGTAAATGGAATAACTGGAGGCAATGACAACAAGCATTATCTGCAATAAAACAGGTCTGGATTCATTTAGAAAAATACTTATTGTGCACCTGCTGTATGCCAGGCACTGTTCTGGTTGTGGGAATGTAAGAACAAATAAAACAGACAAAATTCATGTTTCAAAAAAAAAAAAGACTAAATAGTTCTTACTTAGTTTTTAGTTTGGTTACTGGCAAAGATTTTTTTTTTTTTTTTTTTGGTTACATTTTGCTCAACTTGGACTTCATCTTTATAATGCATCAGAGTTACGTCATTTTTACTATCTAGTCTTGAGAAAAATGACATTGATTTTGTACATTTCACAGTCATAAGAAGACCCCATCCCCCCCACCTTCCTAATGGATTCATGTCCACTGATGCATTTTTTTAGTTTGCGATCTGCTTTCCTCTTCCTCACTTGTGGCATGGACTAATGGATTATATCTCTAACATGTATTTACAATATCGTGGCTGATTTTCACTCATATGCAAAAGGCAATATAAATGGAGCTAAATAGGGCTGGAAAGCAATAGGATGTTGAAAGCAAGTAGTCAAAAGAATTTGTATGCAAGGCTGTTTCATTTATCCCCATCAATTTTCAGTGCAAATAAGAATATGCAGTCCAGTTAACTACACCATGAATATTCATGCTGGATTATCTGTATTTAGAATCCAAAGAACTATGAGCATATTTTCACATAATGTTGCATTAACATATATTTGTTTATATAATTTTGTTTTTCTTTGAATAAAAATAAATAAGTGAATACATTACAAGACTGGCAAGATGGGAAGGGTAATGGGGCCTTAGCAGAGGGTCTATAGTTCTCAAACCTAACTGATGATCAGAATCATCCTCAAAGCCATTAAGAAGTCCCTCTTGTACCACTGGGGAATAACTACAGGACACTAGTGATTTCTCCTCTCTGCTCTGGCCACCTCTTCCCAAAATGTGTAAAATAGTTCCCAAATACTGAAAAGGTACGTAAGGATTCCTTTTCTCCATCAGTAAGACTGTTTTCAGATTGTCACAATCTCACCATCTTTGTTGTATTTATCTTGACTGTTAAGTAACAGTGTCATGGTAGCATTGTCCTGACATGTCGTACACAGATAGCAGGTAAATAGAAGAACATGCAGTAATGAAGACTACTGGCGTCTTACAGATTTACAATGTTAATGCATGAACATTTTAGATATTTTGTATTTGAAAAAAAAGGTATACTTTTGCTTTATATAAACTGTACACTTTTAATTCCATCTAAGTTCTTTAACTTAGCTTTATTAAGATGTTCCAAGTTACTAAGATAAAATAACTGTCCAGAGGCATTTATCAGAAAATAATACAGATTAAGTATCAGGACCCTTGGAAATCAGGGGGGAACAGCTGACATAATATGATTCAACCGAATAGGAGGATGTATTTCTTGTCTAACAGTCTTTCCTTTGTTTCATTTTTACTTTTTTTTGCATTGTACTTTTGTTCTGTGCTTTTTCTTTCACTATGTTCAATTTATTCATATGAACTAATAAAAAACAGTCAAAACATGAAAGGACCCAAATTATCCGATTTTAAGATATACTATAAAGCTATAGTAATCAAGATAGTGTTGTATTGGTGAGAGGCTATTCATGTAGATCAATAAATCTAAAGAGAGCATCCAGAAATAAGGGCCACCCCCCTACAAAATGATCACTTGATTTTCAATAAAGATGTCATGGTAATGGAGAGAGAATAGTCTTTTCAAAAAATGATGCTGGAAAAATTGGATATCTATATGCCAAAACAAAGGTAATTTGAAATATATCACAAAGCTACACTAATACAATAAAACTTTTAGAAGAAAACATAATCATATCTTAGAGAACAAAAATCATGAACTGCCAAAAATTTTTTTGATAAATTTAACTTCACAAAACAAAACTAAAAATTCTCCTTGAAAGATACTATTAAGAAAGTAAAAAAGTTACACCATATACTGAGATAAAATACTTGCCATACATATTTGATAAAAATACTTGTATTTAGTATAAAAACTTTTAAAACTCTAAACTCAGAAAAAAATCCCAACTAAAGAAGGGACAAAAGTTTTGAAAAGTCACTTCACCAAAGATGAGACAGATGTCATATAAGCTCATGAAAATATGCCCAACATCACTTATCATTAGGGGAATGCAAATTAAAACCAAAGTTTACTACAGATCTACTGGAATGGCTAAAGTTAAAAACAGAAAAACAAACCGTACAAGTGTTGGTGAAGGTGATGAGAGACTGGAGCTCATGTACATCGCTGGTAGGAATGCAAAGTGGTACAGATACTTTGGAAAACAGTTTGGCAGCTTTTTATAAAGTTAAGCATACACTTACCAGATAATCCTACAATACCACTCATAGCTATTTTTAAACGAGAAGGAAACATATGTCTACACAAACACCTGTAAATGAATGTTTATAGCATCTTTATTCATAACATCAAAAAACGAAATAACCCGTGTCCGTCAGTAAAGGAATATTACTCAGAAATTAAAAAAAACAAACTACCACTAAACCCAATAATACAAACAAATCTCCAAAGCATTATGGTAAGTGAAAGAAATTAGACTCAAAAATTAGACTTCATATTTTCTCTGTGTAACATCTGAAAAAAGTAAAAGTATAGTAGCTAAAATCAGATCATTAGTTTCCAAGAGGTAGAGGTAAAGCAGAGGTTTGACAATTAAGGGTTATAAGAGGATGTGGGGGGAGATGATGGAAATATTCTACATTTGATTGTTGTGGTGGTTAGATTATTACATGCATTTGTCAAAACTAATTGGAGGCCACACCAAGAAAGGTGAATTTTAGTACAATTTTATGTATGTAAATTCTATCTGGGTAAACCTCACTTAAACAATGAAAACAGTGACTCAGAGAAGGGAAAATAGTGTGCATCACTGTGGAACTAAATTCAGACACAACTTTAAAATTCTCTGTTACCCAGTGCATTCAAAGAGATGACCAGGGACGTCCCTGGTGGTGCAGTGGTTAAGAATCCTCCTGTGGGGCTTCCCTGGTGGTGCAGTGGTTGAGAGTCTGCCTGCCAGTGCAGGGGACACGGGTTCGAGCCCTGGTCTGGGAGGATCCCACATGCCGCGGAGCAACTAGGCCCGTGAGCCACAATTACTGAGCCTGTGCTTCTGGAGCCTGTGCTCCGCAACAAGAGAGGCCGTGATAGTGAGAGGCCCGCGCACCGCGATGAAGACTGGCCCCCGCTTGCCGCAACTAGAGAAAGCCCTCGCACAGAAATGAAGACCCAACACAACCAAAAATAAATAAATAAAGTTAATTATTAAAAAAAAAAAAAAAAAAGCTCCTCTGATTAAAAAAAAAAAAAAACAAAGAATCCTCCTGCCAATTCAGGGGACATGGGTTCGAGCCCTGGTCCGGGAAGATCCCACATGCCGTGGAGCAACTAAACCCGTGTGCCACAACTACCGAGCCTGTGCTCTAGAGCCCGTGAGCCACAACTACTGAGCCCACATGCCACAACTACTGAAACCCGCTCGCCTAGAGCCCGTGCTCCGCAACAAGAGAAGCCTCGACAATGAGAAGCCCGCGCACCACAACAAAGAGCAGCCCCCGCTCCCCGCAACTAGAGAAAGCCCGCGTGCAGCAACGAAGACCCTACGCAGTCAAAAATTAATTAATTAATTTTAAAGAAAAGACAGATGACCAGCAAGAATATAAATCTGCAGCCTGGTTGGGAATTGGAGGTGATTCCATTGCAGTAGTATAGCACAAGGTCTAGTCCAGTCTTGAACAAAACTTCATCTGGAGGACTGTGGTGAGAATAGAGTTGTTGGCTTGCATTCTAGAATAATTCATGGATAGGTATGAAACTTAACTACTGTTCTTGACGCTCACCCAGTCAGATCTGCCATTTCACTGATCTCCTGCTATCCCATATTAAAATGAAATATAGAGGAGTAGTAATGAGTGCAGGAATTTGAGTAAACATTTTGCATGTTACATATTTGTTGTATAAATTGGAGTCGAGCCCTTTACCATTTCTAAGACTAGATATTTTTCATCTATAAAATTAAGGTACTAAAATCCACCTCACAGAGTTATCTAATAAGTAGAATAATGTACCTGGAAACATTTTGTAAACCACACAGCCCTATTTAAATACCACTAGTAGTAGCAGTCTGAAAGTTGCCCTTACAGAGTCCTAGAATCATTCTACTATATTCTACATCAGTAACAATCAGATTATTGTGTCAGTTTTCAATAGTTTTAAGATGATGAAAAGAATCAGGTGGATAATAAAAATGAGTCAAGGGACGGAGAAGAAGCACTCTGAAGAGAGGTTAAAGTGGTGGGAGAGAGTTAATCTGAAAGAAGAAAATGATTGGAATTGGTTCCATCATTGTTTTCACATGGAGAACGGAGGTCAGTTGTTAGTCATCACTGAGTCATAAACAAAACAGAATAGGCACACATTGACAAATCACAGAAAATACAATAGAGCTCACATAAGCATGAAAACTTCTTGAATACAATGACAATTACATACTGGAACAGCCTTCGAGAGGAAGCTTTACTTTCCTGGAAACCATCAGTAAAATAATCTAGAATTCATATACACAGTGAGTGGGTAGGCCAGGTCAATTGGTGAGGTGACATCTACCTGTCTGTTTTGACAGTGAGCACAAATACGTTCCTTTACACAGGGCGATTACGCAGAGCTATCTGAGAGCTCAAGCTTGGCCCCATTTTCAAGATTATTTCTCCTGGTCTGGTCTGTGGACTACTTCAACAGAATCATTACTTTCTTGTTAACAATAGCAGATTTCTGGATGCCACCACATCAGCAATACTTAGATTCTCTGAGAGTTGAACACAAAGTTTAAATTTAATAAGTACCTAAAGTGATTTTGATGCACAATAAAGATAGAGAACTGCTGTTTTAAACATATAACCTAATAATCTGAGTCACTGCTCTAGTCCTATAAAATTATGTTAAACTTGCATAGTATTTCCCAGATGTCATTTTTAGCTTCTACCTGGCTGAGGGAAACTCCATAATACTTTATTTGTAGTTAATACTTTCATACTTTTATGGGCAATTAATAAGTTTTGCTTATTTTTCATTTGGCTCTTTAATTGTCCAGTTGTAAGGAAGCAAACAAACAAACACTCTCTCCCCACACTCCACCAGGTGACACACACACTCTTTTCTATATATATCATATCTGGTTGGCTTTTCCAGAGGCAGTCGGAAGAAGGGTGTTGGTAAAAGCAAATATTTAATAACTGCCTGAAAAACTTATTAAAAGAATATACAGTTTTTTTTCCTTAAGTAAGACTATAGGAGGGGACACGGGATTTTTATGGCAGTGAAAATATTCTATATTGTACTCTAATGGTGGATATATAACATCATATGTTTGTTAAAACCCATAGAATGTATTACACAAAGAGTGAACCCTAACATAAACTATGAACTTTTGTTGATAATCATGTGTCAATATTTGCTCATCAATTGTAAAAAATGTACCACACTAATCAAGATGATAGAACTAAGAGAAACTGGGTGAGGAGAGAGGATATATATATATGGTTTGCCTGTGTTCTCCCCTCTCTTATAGATCCAAGAAGAGTTGTTGATTTTTCAGTCTGTTCAGTTTTTTCCTTGCTGTTGGATGGAGTGGTAACTTCCAAAATCCTTACATATGGAGCTGGAAACCTGAAGTTTGAGTTGCATAGTTTTGCTAACGTACTTTTAAAACTCCAATTTGCAAAAATAATTGAAATTAAAAACTAGCAGTCCTATGAGTTTATGACAAACAAGTATGACTCATTTTTAAAAAAATTTTTAAATGTTTAATATGCCTCAGTTTATCTTTTTTAAAAATTTATTTATTTTATTTATTTATTTTTGCTGTGTTGGGTCTTTGTTGCTGCATGCAGGGTCTCTCTAGTTGTGGTGAGAGGGGGCTACTTTTCACTGCGGTGTGTGGGCTTCTCATTGCGGTGGCTTCTCTTTGTTGTGGAGCATGGGCTCTAGGCAAGCGGGCTTCAGTAGTTGTGGCGCATCGGCTTAGTGGCTCGGCGGCATGTGGGATCCTCCTGGACCAGGGATCGAACCTGTGTCCCCTGCATTGGCAGGCGGACTCCCAACCACTGCGCCACCAGGGAAGTCCTGACTCTTATTTTTAAATTAACTATATTGTCTTGCTTAAAATTTTTCCCTGTATTCATAAATGTTTTATTTCATATTGAAAAGCCAATAATCAAAATAATATGGGGTTGAAAGAAATATCTCAGGCTTAAATGAATTTGTATTCTTAGAAGAGGTAAAGCATTAAGCAAAAAGGAATGAGAACATCCTCTTCTCTGAGTCTTATGAGAAAATAAAACTTGGTAGGTTTTTACTTCTGATTTCATACATTTGGGAAAAGGAGACCAATGAAAATGCTGGTTGATGGAAGGCATGATAGAAACGCTGAGCTCTGTTGACAGACCAGTGCTGCCGTTGTTATATTCTGTCCATTTGATTGGCTCCCTGAAATTCATTCTTTAGTATTCAGGCTCAGGCTTTTTCAGAGTTTCCCCCAATTCTTTGGGTTATATTAGTTGTTTTTCTATCATATTCTATCCTTACACCCATGCATAGTGTCTGCTTCTGTGTCAATCTCCTCGAAATCCCTGCCCTCATGAAGCTTATTTTCTGGTGGAGGACATAAAATAAAATCAAAGTGGAGAGGAAATATAGACTATATAACATAGTCAAATGGTGATAAATGCAATGGAATAAAAGCCAAGGAAAAGGGATATGTAGTGTGTATGAGGGGGCAATCAATTTTGAAAGGGGACAAGCAATGCCTTATTTAAATGTGACATTTGAGAAATAACCTGAAAGATATGAGGAAGCAAGCCCTGTGGATCTATGTGGAGAGAGAATTCCAGACTGAGGAAAGATCAGGTGCAAAGACCTTGAGACTGTGGTTTGATGGGCATGTTCCAGTAGGAGCTGGAGTGGAGTCAGCCAAGGGCAGAGTGGTAGGACATGAAGTAAGAGAGATGGTAGGGGAGGTTTAGTGAGGGGGCAGGCAGTTTGCAGCAGAGTTTATCAACAGGTAAGGATTATAACCAAAACTAAAAACATTAGAAGTAAAGAAGAAGGAAAATATATGGTATTTACTGCACACTTCCAGATAAAAGAAATATTTGTGGGCACATCTTCTTTCCCTATTGGATCTTGAGTATGGGTACTTAGTCCTACACACATTTAATTCCTATAACAATTGGGATACTTCCTTGCAAAGAATAAGCACTCAGAGTAAATTCTGTTGAATAAATGAATAAACTGAATGAATGAAATGTAAATAAATAAATACTCAAAGGCACCGTCTTAAGCAGGGTGGGAAACCATTGGCTTTTTCATTGGGAATCCCAAAATCTGAGTTGGCCTCTTGACACTGCAAGAGCACCAGGGCCTGATTTCTCTCCCTCTTCTATCAGCTCTGCTCTCTTTGCTGTGTTGGCTTCATTCTCAGACTTCATGTAGTGAAATGACACTGGGAATAGCTCCAGTGTATGTACTTTTGGATTCAAGATGGCAGAAAGAAATTGAGAGAGAGAGGTTGAGACAGAGGAAAGAAATTGATTCTCTCCTTCAGTTAAGAGGGTCTTGGGCCTGGTTCCTATTGTCCCAAACTGGGTGAACTAATAGAGCCAAGGAGAAGGAATATGATAATTGACTAGTTAGGCAATCAGAGCCCATTTCTAGAGCTAGTTGCCCAAGAAAATTCAATTCATATTTTATGACAAGAAAAAATAGATCCAGACCAATAAAATAATTGCAAATGTTCTCTTAAAAGAGGAATTTGTACTACCTTAAATCTGTAGATCTTAATTTTATCTTCTGTGCAAGGCCAGATACTGTGAAATCACAAGGGACATGCTGGTCTTCCAAACTAATTCTAACATGAACTCTATTCATATACCAGCATGTTCCAGTGGTTAACAGAAATTGATTATTATCATTAACGACATAATATGCATAAAGATGAAAGTTTAAAACATTACATAAAATCCTTTTCTCCAATTTCAGGAACAAGTAAATAATCAATTAAAGAATTTAGTTGTTGAGGCTTGACTGTAGTCTTACCTCTTTTGCATTCATCCACCCATTTTATGTCATCAGTTTTTGGACTTCTGTGTAATGTTTCACTAAAATCTTAATTTATTATTAAGATCTTGTGAGGATGGAATATGCCCTATGTATTAGTTTTCCATTGTTGCATTAAAAAATTACCCCCAAACTTTGTGGCTTAAATAACAAACATTTATTATCTCACAGTATCTGTCTGTCAAGTATCTGAATTTGGCTTTGCTGGGTGCCTCTGGCTCAGCTCAGGTTTTCTCATGGCTCAGAGTCTCTCATGAGGCTGCAGTCTCCAAAGTGTCAGCTGGGGCTGGAATCATTGGTCATATCAAGCCTCAACTGTGGGAAGATTTGCATCCAAACTTATACCCAGGGCTGTTGCCAGATCTCATGTGATCACTGATTGACCACACACATCAGTTTCTTGCCAATTGGGCCTTTGCATAGGGCAGCTTGCAACATGGCAGCTGTCTTCCCCAGAGTGAGGGCTCTGAGAAAAACTGAGCAAGAGATGATGCCAAAGATGGAAGCCAGAGTCTCTGTAATTTAATCTTGGAAGTGACAACCCATGGTTTCTTCACTATTCTATTTGTGAGAAGAAAGTCACTAGGTCCAACTTATATTTGAGAGAAAGGGATTACACAGGGATACAGACACCAGGAAGCAGGAATCATTGGGGACCAACTTAAGGTTTCCTACCACAATCTGGACCTCATCTATCTACAAAGTAATGAACAGAAGGAGGTCTCAATAAGTACTTGTAAATTGACAAGTACTTCTTTAAAATTAATGATATCTCTATAAAGAAATGAAATATTTTATCGGAGTTTAACCTAACAATCTAATTTTAGAAAAAGTCATACTTATCTTCAGAAAGTTTTGTATTATTTAGTATATTAGTGGCATTAACATATTTTGACACGTCTTCAAGGAGTTAAATATAATTTGGATGTATGATAAGCAAAATTAGGTGATACTTCATTTTAACAAGATTATGCTAATAGGTTTTTGTCCTTCCTAACTGAATACTCTGATTTGAAATTCTTTAAGATACTTGTTCTTCTCTTAGGTTTATTTTATCCTTAAATTTTCTAACACTTGTAAAGCTTATACAAATAACATTGGCATTTACTTTGGGATTCTCTAGAATTCCTGTAAAATACACTCAATTTTTGTTTCATATTAGAAGTATAATCTGTAGAGTTTACAAAATTAGAGCTAGTCTACGAGTATATTTTCGAACCATAAATTTCTCAATTTGCTAGATAATGAAAAAGGTCATAAGACAGAAATATTTCTGTTTTTTCTGATTTGTTTTCCTGCCTCAGTATTCACTTTCTAAGCAGAATGACTGAGAAGAAAGAACATAAGCTATGGAGTAAGAAGTTGATCAATCCTGATTTTAACACCTACTAAATGTGATTTTGGGCAATAACTCTGAGTCCCTATATGTAAATCAGAAGTAGACACAGCTCACATAGTTGTAAAACCTGGATGAGATGAGGCATATGAAGTGCTTTGTAAATTGCCAAGTGATATAGACCTAGAGTTTATGACTACTAGGTTACTGAAAAGGCACAAAAACATAGATGGGCAATGTTCTCTAATGCCTTGATACTTGCTTTAATAAATTAGGATTTCTGAATTGTAATAATACCTATTTTTACCATTTATTAAATGCTTTCTCTGGATCAGCTTTTGCGACAAACAGGAAATATGAAGATGAAAAACACACAAACCTTTCCTTCACGTCACTGAAAGTTTATGGATAAAATTGTAGTACAACTAGACATTTAATAAAATTGAGGAAAGTTTCAAAGGTCTAATATCAGATCATCTCGTTAAGTCTTTAGTTAATAATTATAACTAAATCTTCTCATAAGTAAATATAAACTCTTCCCAAATCAATTCTGAGGGAAATGACTAGAAAAAGAATACCTTTAAATTGCATCATTCTGCAGATTTCATTTCAGGATGTAATAATGTTTTTCAGGTGAAGCAGTAATTTTACTTGAAACTCTTTGGGAATTTTTTATAAATATATTATTTATGGTAATAAACATAGATACTTAGGATGTTGACATTTTAAGACTCAATAATGAATTAAGAAAATTATTTCTTTCCAACTGTGATAATAAATGACACTGTTTTGTCATCCATTAAAAACCAAACTTTTGCAGTTGTTTGGGTGGATGCTTCTCAAGGAGAAAATAACCATCTACTTAAATAATAATATTATATTCATTTTAACAGTTGACCATTATATCAACCTATATTAGTCAGCTTTGGCTGGATAATAAACAACCCAATAAATCAAAGTGGTTTACATAAACAAATATCTATTTCTTTCTCACATTTCATGAAGCTTGCAGTTTGTCTGTTGTCTCTGCTATAGGTCTATGGGTTTAAATGAAGGTACGCTCCACTCGACATTTCATTCTATGATGCAGGCTGAAGGAACAGCTTCTATCTGGGATATTCTATTCTTGTGGCAGAGGGCAAAAGCACAAGACAGACCAAGCTGAATTTGCATTAAAGCTTTTGTTCATTTGTGGTATGCTGTCATAGCCACTCAAAAGCCATTAATCAAAGTACGTCACAAGACAAACCTGCTACCATTGGGGTGGAAAGGAAGGATACATTTTCACAAAATTAAGATCTACAACAAAATTCTATGAGTAGATACAGTAGAAATTATGTCCTCATTTTAAAGATGTACAAATAGAAATATACAACTTAAGGGTCAGTATGGCTTAGTAGTTGAGAACATGAATGTGAGCCAGACAGATCTGAAGCTGATTCCTGACTCTGCCACTTACTAGCTTTTTGATCTTTGGCCATGACCTCTTTATCTGTTAAATGATGGGAATAATCCATATTTCAGGATATTTATTAATATTTAATCAAATAAAAAAACACAAAGAACCCAGCACAGTGTCTAGAACATAGCAATTACCTCCTAAATGTCAACTTTACTTTCATTGAAATAAACTTCCTAAGTCACTTGGTGAGTGAGTGGGAAGAGCTATAATGGAACTCAGAACTGGCACTTCAGTCTTGTGTTCTTTCAGAATGCTTATTTGTCTCCATGTTAAATGGTCCTTCTCAGATAATAGTTAACTAATAAGTCAGTCCAATAGATACTACAAGGAGGTTTCAAAAACATTATACAGAATGGTTCCAAGGAAGTATGAAAAGTTTGAACTGGGGTGTATCTGTATCCTTATTTCATAAACTATGAATAAACAAGAATGTTATGTTACAGATTTTTTTTTTAAAGTAATCATATATCCCACAACATCGTGAAGCACTTGGTAAATTGCCATATTCTTTTTTTTCAAATTATTTTAAAATAAATATCACTTGACAGCTTTTCCCTCTTACTAACTAGTAGGCATTTTATTAACATTTTAATCAACTCTCTTGAAACTTGCATTTAGCACATGAGATATTTTCCTTTTTGAATTTAAACTTCAAATACATTTGTTCTTTATCTTGAATTTCATTAAATAAATGTGTTTTTTTTTTAACTAAAAGGTGTTTTTAAATAACCTAGTCATGTTCCTCTGAACAATAATTTTATTATATAAATCATACAAATCAATTACCTAGTGTCAAATTGTTCTTTTTATATGTAGCAGTGGATAAAAATAATGTTACAGGCAAATCCAATAGAACAAGTCTTATTACAAAGCTGTAATTTGAGTCCAACCAGTTATTAGAAAATCTCGTATGGATAATGTTTACTAAGATTAAAGAGCTGTGCCATGTTGCAAAATTATTTTGGAAATTGATTTTCTTTCTGATTTATGATGAATATCTAAAATGCCAAAGGAATCAAGTAAAGAATAATGTAATGTAGAAACTTTTATTTTTCAGTTAAATGAACTAATTCACTAATGTGATAATAGCTCATCATTTTCTTTCCCTGCATTCTTAACATCAAAATGCCAGTATTTGGATGAACAATTAAAGTTGAGACACACTTTGGACAAATTGATGTAGAGAACTAAAAGAAAGTGGAAAGCATCACTTGGCTTTGTATGGGAAAACTGATGACCAAATAAGCCATTTAAAAACAGAAAACCAAACAATCAAACAACAACACAAAAAGACGATATATAAAAATGGCTAAATCTGTTGTTTCTGACAAAAAAGAGTTGTTACTATAGTCAGGATGACTAAAAATGTTTTTCCAGTCTGCTTGCTTAGGTCATTGTCTCCTTATATGCTGTTAACACAATTAAAAAAATAATAATTCCTCATAAAACCACAGAATTCAACCAATGTCAGAACAACCAGATGCTGAACTTAGAAATTCTGAAGCAACTCCACCAAGAGCCATCCTCAGCATCATTTCAGTTGTATGAGAAGTAGAAATATTTGGCAAATGGCATTTAATGAGAAAAAAATCATACAGTTACTTCATGCTTTAAGAGAATTGGGAACCAAGTTGGTTGGGTTGAATCTTTCAGGAAGAGAACTATCTTATGAGATGATTAGATAGGATCCTTGACAAAAAGAATATTGATTTATGAGTCCAGTTAACGTCTGCTAAATGTAAATGCAAATTATAGATGTCTGGAATACAGGTTTACCCTGCTACCCAAAGTAGAGCATTTCTATGAAAACTTTTGTAAGCTGAAATGGCTGTAAAGCAAAGAAGCAATTACCTTAAAACACATCTTGCTAATGGATGCACAAAACAAATTGAGGTAAAACACAAGTTCACAGACACTTTCCAAACCTATGGCAGCTTGATACTGAGATGCTGAGTGTAGTTCCCAAGGAAGGTGCTTGGTGCTGCCTCTATAAAGGCTTGCTGCTGAACGTTATTTTTGTTTTTTGACTTTTTTTTTTTTTGGTAAAACCTAAACCCCCCTTTGGATTTCTTTCAGCTAGCAAAAACAGGTACTAATGTAGGTCTTTTGTAAAAGACAAGTGGCATAAATTGAACTTTCCAAAAGTGAAGATACCTATATAGGCAAATGTCAAATCATTCTATTTTTTACCCCACAATATATCTTATTAGGAAAAAGAACTTATAATACTGAAATGTGAATTTAAAAATTTTTAAACTCAGTCTCTTTATCCATCAATAAACAAATTGATGAAAACTCTGAACACTGAAATTGTTAGTATCTAACTTCTAACCATTTATTTTACAATGAATTATTACTCTAATATATCTGGTTTATAATTTTAATACTTGATATGGCTAATTATAACCACCACCACCACCATCACCATTCCCTTCCACTAGCATAATACACTACTGACCCTGCCACTTTATTCTATTACTAAAATATGTTATTTTGGCACAATTACTTGGACATTTGAATAAAGGTAGAAAATTAGTATTTGATCCCACTGGAGACATCAGCACTGTATATTGCTAAGAAACAATGTAATAATAATTACTCAAAAGATTCTTAAGCATACAAAAAATAACATTTTCGTAATTCTCCTATTATTAAAAAATTAACCATTTTTGCAAAAGTAGAACTTTGTGTACTTCCTCTTTGTTTCATGAATTGTCACTACTAGAAAAAGAGGATAAAAATTCAAGGATGCTTTCATCAATAGTCATGCTAACAGAAATGTTAAAGATATTTCTATTTAGTAATAAATTTTGCTTGTAGAATCAATAAACCTTCCATTTTCTAAAAACATTTTAGGGATTTGCCAATATATGTAACGGTATCTGAAGGCTACATAAACACATGGTCCATAATGGAACAGGTAGTCTCTTTAACAATTATGCTGGAATAAACAAGCAAACCAAGCTACCTTGTTGAAAGTTAGCATTTCCTAAGACAAGCTTCTTTAATTGATTATAAATGTCAGGTTTGTACTCTACCTTTACCTTTACACAAAAGCTGACTCTATTATTAGTTACAGTTAATGAAAAGCCCACATAATTCCCACATGTTTCTCATACGTCTTTAATAGGGTAGTCCCTATGCTCTCTAATTAGGTAGTTCCTTGAATTTTTATCACTAAAGGCATTTCTTTGGATTGAGGCAGTGTTTGAACTCTTCTGTAAACCAACAAAAGTTCAATCAAATTCCAGGCAGCTTTTAGAAACTTGAAAGCTAATGCAAAAATATATATGGAAAGCAAAGAAGTTAGAACAGATAATACAATATTTTTGAAAGATAAATGAAGTTGGAGGATTCATCTGATTTCAAGACTTCCTCTGAGGCTACAGAAATCAAGACAGTGTTGTGTTGGCAAACAGATCAATGTAGCACAAAATAGAGTACAGAATTTATATGGTCAATAGAAAGTTATTCACAATTTGATAGTCAATTGTTCCTCTTGCAAATTCATATGCAGAAAAGTAAAACCTTAAACTTTATAATACATAAAATGAAACTCAAAACATATCACAGGTTTAAAGATGGGAGATGAAACTTTTATAAAACTTTAAGAAGGAAACAGTAAAAAATATCCCAAACATTTGTGACATTGGGTAGGCAAAGATTTCTTAAATAAGAAATAAAGACCACAAACCATAAAGGAAAAAAAAGATAAATGTGATTTCATTAAAATTAAATCTTCTGCTCTTGGAACACACTGCTAAGAGAATGAAAAGGCAAGCCACAGACTAGAAGAAAATATTGGCAAAAAATTCTTCTATATATGATAAAAAGACATGAATCTAGAATACGTAAAGACTTTTAAATTTTAACAAGAAGAACACAAAAAGTACAACTTAAAAATGGGTAGAAATATCTCAACAGGAAATTCCTCAGAGAAGCTATATGGATAATAAATAAGAAACGATGCTCAACATCAGTAGTCATTAGTAAAATAAATATTAAAACCGCACAAAGGTACTCCTGTATAAACACTAGAAAGGCTGAAACAAACAAACAGGCAAACAAACTGATAATACCAAGTATTGGGAAGGATGTGGAGCAAATAAAACACACATTGATGGAGGAAATGTAAAATGATATAGCCACATTGGAGAGCAGTTTGACAGTGTCTTTTAAAGTTATAAATGCACTTAACATAAACCCAGCTGAGGTATTTATCCAAGATAAATTATATGTTCATACAAGTAACTATGCTAATGTTCACAGCAAGTTTGTTTTTATAATAGCCAAACACAAGAGGAGACACCAAATTCCATCAACTAGTGAATGGATAAACTGTGGCACATCCATACAATGGTGTACCACTCAACAATGGAAAGGAATGAATACTGAGATATTCAACAAAATGGATGAATGTTAAAAGCATTACGCTAAGTGAAAGAAGTCAAACACAAAATTTTATATACTATGATTCCATGTATATGATGTTTGAGAAAAGATGAAACTATAGGGATAAAAACAGATTAATGATTGCCAGAGGCTAAAGTGGGGAGAGAAGATTAACTGCAAAGGGACCCATGGAAACTTTTCAGGGCCATTGGATATTTTATATTTTGATTTTGGTAGTAGTTGCACAACTATGTACAATTGTCAAAATTCATCCAACTGTACACTTTAAAAGGATGAACTTTATCATATGTATAATATACCTTAATAAACCTGATTTTAAAAAGAGAAAATAGAAATCTTCCCATTTGATTCCATTTCACACCAAAATATTACTTCCTAAAGTACACATTGGGGATTAACTGGATTGGTGTTTCTTAGAGCACTAGAAGTAGACCCAATCTGGAGTACAGTGTAGAACACAATAGAAAAGGAAAATGAAATATTCAATGTAATAAAATAATCTTTAATAGGTAGACCAAACACCTTAAGTAAATATTATTCCCAAGATGTGATAACGGGTCAGGAGCCACCAATCCTAAGATAAGATGGGAAAATGTACAATGCCAGGTGGGGAACATAAATAAAGCTAGGGTACTAGGCAATCATTAATGAGTATGTATTGATTGCATGATAAAATTGCAGGTGTGCTGGCAAAGATTTAAACTGGTAGTTAAAAAACAAAAAACAGTATAACAGTGTTAAGTAGTAGACACAAACATGCAATCATTGTTTGCTTTTGTTTTTTTTTTACTAACTACCTATCACCAAGCTGGGATCAAGTGCTGGGAGAGAGCAAATCACACAATAAATATGATTTGATGTAAAGAGTGAGTCAAGAAATATCTAGAGCAAGGGACTTGGCCATGGGAGCTACAGTGGCTTAAAGGAGGTCCATGAGAGACAAGGTGAGGACTAAAGATGCTTGTTCTGGGGAAGAAGTACAAATATATGAAGGAAAATATGGGGAAAGGGACTCATTAACTTTATGGTTTCATGCCTTATGTTTTCATTATTAAAGACATTAAAATTTTAAAATAATAATTGTAGAACACATTAATTTAGATGCACTATGTTTATCTCTATCTCTATAGCTCTCTATCTTACTGGAAAGTGATGTATATGCCACAATTTTAATATATTATAAAACCCATATTTTTAGAGTTATTTTTATTCTGTACTGTGAAGAGTTTGATGCTTCTTTTGCAAATATTTTCTCCCATTCTGTGGGTTATCTTTTTGTTTTGTCTATGGTTTCCTGTGCTGCACAAAAACTTTTAAGTTTAATTAGCTCCCATTTGTTAATTTTGTTTTTATTTTCATTACTGTAGAAGGTGAATCAAAAAAGACGTTGCTGAGATTTATGTCAGAGGATGTTCTGCTTATGTTTTCCTCTAAGAGTTTTAGAGTATATGGTCTTAAATTTAGGTCTTTAATCCATTTTGAGTTTATTTTTGTGTATGGTGTTAGAGAATTTTCTAATATTCATTCTTTTACATGTAGCTGTCCAGTTTTCCCAGAACCACTTATTAAAGAGACAGTCTTTTCTCCATTGTACATCCTTGCCTCCTTTGTCATAGATTAGGTGACCATAGGTGCTTGGGTTTATCTCTGGACTCTCTGTCCTGTTCCATTGTTCTATCTTTCTGTTTTTTGTGCCAGTACCATACTGTTTTGATGACTGTAGCTTTGTAGTTTAGTCTGAAGTCAGGGAGCCTGATTCCTCTAGCTCTGTTTTTCTTTCTCAAGATTGCTTTGGCTATTCAGGGTCTATTGTGTTTCCACACAAAATGTAAAACTTTTTGTTCTAATTCTGTGAAAAATTCTATTAGTAATTTGATAGGAATTGCATTAAATCTGTAGATTACTTTGGGTAGTATAATCATTTTGACAATATAGATTGTTCAAATCCAAGAACATGGTATATCTCCCCATCTGTTTGTGTCATCTTTGATTTCTTTCATCAGTGTTTTATAGTTTCCTCAGTACAGGTCTTTTGTCTCCTTAGGTAGGTTTAATCCTAGGTATTGTATTCTTTTTGATGCGATGGTAAATGCAAGTTCATGCAGCTCAATATCAAAAAAAAAAACAACCCAAACAAAAAATTGGGCAGAAGATCTAAATAGACACGTCTCCACAGAAGACATACAGATGGCCACAGTGCACATGAAAAGATGCTCAACATCACTAATTATTAGATAAATGCAACTCAAAACTACAATGAAGTATCATCTCACACTAATTAGAATGAACATCATAAAAAATCTACAAATTGGGATCTTCAAGACAGTGGAGGAGTAATACGTGGAGATCACCTTCCTCCCCACAAACACATTAAAAATACATCTACATGTGGAAAAACTCCTACAGAACACCTACCGAATGCTGGCAGAAGACCTCAGACTTCCCAAAACGCAAGAAAATCCCCATGTACCTGGGTAGGGCAAGAGAAAAAAAGAAAAAACAGAGACAAAAGTATAGGGATGGGACCTGCACTTCTGGGAGGGAACTGCGAAGGAGGAAAAGTTTCCACGCATAGCAAGCCCCTTCACTGGCAGGGATGAGGAGTGGGCAGGGTGGGGGAAGATTCGGAGCTACGGAGGAGAGCGCAGCAACAGGGATGCAGAGCGCAAAGCAGAGAGATTATGGCACAAAGGATCGGTGCCGACCAGCACTCACAAGCCTGAAAGGCTTGTCTGCTCACCCGCCAGGGCGGGTGAGGGCTGGGAGCTGAGGCTCAGGCTTGGGAGGTCAGATCCCAGGGAGAGGACTGGGGTTGGCTGCGTGAACACAGCCTGAAGGGGGCTAGTGCACCACAGCTAGCTGGGAGGGAGTCCAGGAGAAAGTCTGGACCTGCGTAAGAGGCAAGAGACCATTGTTTCGGGGTGCACGAGGAGAAGAGATTCCTTCCCTGTCTGCCCACAGAAGGCAGAATACCGCCTAAACAAGTTCCAGATACGGGGGTGAGCCGCGGCTATCAGCTCGGACACCAGAGATGGGCATGAAATGCTAGTGCTGCTGCTGCAGCCACCAAGAATCCTGTGTGGAAGCAGAGGTCACTATCCACACCCGCCTCCAGAGCCTGTGTAGCCTGCCACTGGCAAGGTCCCGTGATCCAGGGACAACTTCCCTGGGAGAACACACAGCACACCTCAGGCTGTTGCAATGTCACGCGGTCCTCTGCCACCACAAGCTTGCCACACATTCCAATTATAGCTACCATACCCCTCCCTCCCCTGGCATGAGGGATCCAGAGCCCCCTAATCAGCCACTGCTTTAACCCCATCCTGGCTGGGTGGGAACAGAAGCCTGAGGGCAACCTACATGGAGAGGTGGGGCCAAAACCAAAGCTGAACCCCTAGAGCTGTGCGAACAAAGAAGAGAAAGGGAAATTTCTCCATGCAGCCTCAGGATCAGTGAATTAAATCCCCACAGTCAACTTGAGGTACCCTGCATCTGTGGAATACCTGAATAGACAATGAATCAACCTAAAATTGAGGTGGTGGACTTTGGGAAAAACTGTAGACTTGGGGTTTGCTGTCTGCGAATGACTTGTTCCTGATTTATGTTTACCTTAGTATAGTTTTTAGCGGTTGTTATCTCTGGTGGATTTGTTTATTGGTTGGGTTGCTCCCTTCTTTTTTTTAATTACTTTTTTATTTTTGTATTTTAATAATTCTTAAAATTTTTTAAATTTTAATTATTTTTTTAATCTTTTTTTCTTTCTTTCTTTCTCCCTTTCTGAGCCATGTGGTTGACAGGGTCTTAGTGCTCCAGCCAGGTGTCAAGCCTGAGCCTCTTAGGTGGAAGAGCCGAGTTCAGAACAATGGCCCACCAGAGATTTCCTGGGCCCACATAATATTAATCGGTGAGAGCTCTCCCAGAGATCTCCACCTCAGTGCTAAGACCCAGCTACACACAATGGCCAGCAAGCTCCAGAGCTGGATGCACCATGCCAAACAACAAGCAAGAAAGAAACACAAGCCCACCCATTAGCAGAGAGGGTGCCTAAAATCATAATAAGTTCAAAGGCAGCCCAAAACACACCACTGGACTCAGTCCTGCCCACCAGAAAGACAACATCCAGCCTCATCCACCAGAACACAGGCACCAGGCTCCTCCACCAGGAAGCCTACACAACCCACTGAACCAACCTTACCCACTGGGGACAGACACCAAAAACATCGGGAACTATGAACCTGCAGCCTGAGAAAAGGAGACCCCAAACACAGTAAGTGAACAAAATGACAAGACAGAGAAACACAAAGCAGATGAAGGAGCAAGGTAAAAACCCACCAGACCAAACATATGAAGAGGAAATAGGCAGTCTACCTGAAAAGAATTCAGAGTAATGATAGTAAAGATGATCCAAAATCTTGGAAACAGAATGGAGAATATACAAGATAGGTTTAACAAGGACCTAAAAGAACTAAAGAGCAAACAAACAATGATGAACAACACAATAAATGACATTAAAAATTCTCTAGAAGGAATCAATAGCAGAATAAATAAGGCAGAAGAACGGATAAGTGACCTGGAAGATAAAACAGTGGAAATAACTACCACAGAGAAGAATAAAGAAAAAAGAATGAAAAGAATTGAGGACAGTCTCAGAGACCTCTGGGACAACATTAAACAGAAAAACACTCAAATTATAGGGGTCCAGGAAGAAGAAGAAGAAAAAAAGAAAGGCACTGAGAAAATATATGAAGAGATTATAGTTGAAAACTTCCCTAATATGGGAAAGGAAATAGTCAATCAAGTCCAGGAAGCACAGAGAGTCGCATACAGGATAAATCCAAGGAGAAACACGCCAAGACACATATTAATCAAACTATAAAAATTAAATACAAAGAAAAAATATTGAAAGCAGCAAGGGAAAAGCAACAAATAACATACAAGTGAATCCCCATAAGGTTAACATCTGATCTTTCAGCAGAAACTCTGTAAGCCAGAAGGGAGTGGCAGGACATATTTAAAGTGATGAAAGGGAAAAACCTCCAACCAAGATTACTCTACGCAGCAAGGATCTCATTCAGATTTGACAGAAAAATTAAAACCTTTGCAGACAAGCAAAACTTAAGAGAATTCAGCACCATCAAACTAGATTTACAACAAATGCTAAAGGAACTTCTCTAGGCAGGAAACACAAGAGAAGGAAAAGACCTACAAAAAGAAACCCAAAACAATTACGAAAATGGTAATAGGAACATACATATTGATAATTACCTTAAATGCAAGTGAATTAAATGCTCCAACCAAAAGACATAGACTAGCTGAATGGATACCAAAACAAGACCCATATATATGCTGTCCACAAGAGACCCACTTCAGACCTAGGGACACATACAGACTTAAAGTGAGGGTATGGAAAAAGATATTCCATGTAAGTGGAAATCAAAAGAAAGCTGGAGTAGCAATTCTCATATCAGACAAAATAGACTTTAAAATAAAGACTATTACAAGAGACAAAGAAGGACAATACATAATGATCAAGGGATCAATCCAAGAAGAAGATATAACAATTGTAAATATTTATGCACCCAACATAGGAGCACCTCAATACATAAGACAAATGCTAACAGCCATAAAAGGGGAAATCGAAAGCAACACAATAATAGTAGGAGACTTTAATACCACACTTTCACCAATGGACAGCTCATCCAAAATGAAAATAAATAAGGAAACACAAGCTTTAAATGACATGTTAAACAAGATGGACTTAATTGATATTTATAGGACATTCCATTCAAAAACAACAGAGTACACTTTCTTCTCAAGTGCTCATGGAACATTCTCCAGGATAGATCATATCCTGGGTCACAAATAAAGCCTTACTAAATTTAAGAAAACTGAAATCATATCAAGTATCTTTTCTGACCACAATACTATGAAACTAGATATCAATTACAGGAAAAAAACTGTAAAAAATACAAACACATGGAGGCTAAACAATACACTACTAAATAACCAAGAGATCACTGAAAAAATCAAAGAGGAAATCAAAAAGTACCTAGAAAAAAATGAGAATGATAACACGACAACCCAAAACCTATGGGATGCAGCAAAAGCAGTTTTAAGAGGGAAGTTTGTAGCAGTAAAATCCTATTTCAAGAAACAAGAAAAATCTCAAATAAAAATCCTAACCTTACACCTAAAGCAATTAGAAAAAGAACAAAAACCCCACAAAGTTAGCAGAAGGAAAGAAATCATAAAGATCAGATAAGAAATAAATGAAAAAGAAATGAAGGAAACAATAGCAAAGATCAATAAAACTAAAAGCTGGTTCTTTGATAAGATAAAGAAAATTGATAAACTACTAGCCAGGCTCATCAAGAAAAAAAGGGAGAAGACTCAAATCAACAGAATTGGAAATGAAAAAGAAGTAACAATTGACCCTGAAGAAATACAAAGAATCATGAGGGATTACTACAAGCAACTACATGCCAATAAAATGGACAACCTGGAAGAAATGGACTATTTCTTAGAAAAGCACAACCTTCCATGACTGAACCAGGAAGAAATAGAAAATACAAACAGACCAATCACAAGCACTGAAATTGAGACTGTGATTACAAATCTTCCAACAAACAAAAGACCATGACCAGATGCCTTCACAGGCGAACTCTATCAAACATTTTGAGAAGAGCTAACACCTCTCCTTCTCAAATTGTTCCAAAATATAGCAGAGGGAGGAACACTCCCAAACTCATTCTGTGAGGCCACCATCACCCTGATACCAAAACCAGACAAAGATGTCACAAAAAAAGAAAACTACAGGCCAATATCACTGATGAACATAGATGCAAAAATCCTCAACAAAATACTAGCAAACAGAATCCAACAGCACATTAAAAGGATCATACACCACGATCAAGTAAGGTTTATCCCGGGAATGTAAGGATTCTTCAATATACGCAAATCAATCAGTGTGATAAACCACATTAACAAACTGAAAGATAAAAACCATATGATAAGCTTAATAGACGCAGAAAAACTTTTGACAAAATTCAACACCCATTTATGAAAAAAACTCTCCAGAAAGTAGGCATAGAGGGAACTTACCTCAAAATAATAAAGGCCCTATATGACAAACCCACAGGCAACTTTGTTCTCAATGGTGAAAAACTGAAACCATTTCCTCTAAAATCAGGAACAAGACAATGATGCCCACTCTCATCACTATTATTCAACATAGTTTTGGAAGTTTTAGCCACAGCAATCAGAGAAGAAAAAGAAATAAAAGGAATTCAAATAGGAAAAGAAGAAGTAAAGATGTCACCGTTTGCAGATGACATGATACTATACATAGAGAATCCTAAAGATGCTACCAGAAAACTACTAGAGCTAATGAATGAATTTGGTAAAGTAGCAGCACACAAAATTAATGCACAGAAATCTCTTGCATTCCTATACACTAATGATAAAAAATCTGAAAGAGAAATTAAGGAAACACTCCCATTAACCACTGCAGCAAAAAAAATAAAATACCTAGGATTAAACCTACCTAAGGAGACAAAAGAACTGTATGCAGAAAACTATAAGACACTGATGAAAGAAATTAAAGATGATACAAACAGATGGAGAGATATACCATGTTCCTAGATTGGTAGAATCAACATTGTGAAAATGACTATACTACCCAAAGCAATCTACAGATTCAATGCAATCCCTATTAAACTACCAATGACATTTTTTACAGAACTAGAACAAAAAATTTCACAATTTGTATGGAGACACAAAAGACCCCGAATAGCTAGAGCAATCTTAAGAAAGAAAAACGGAGCTGGAGGAATCAGTCTCCCTGACTTCTACTTCTACTACTACAAGCCTCCAGTAGTCAAGACAGTATGGTACTGGCACAAACACAGAAATGTAGATCAATGGAACAGGATAGAAAGTCCAGAGGTAAACCCACGCACATATGGTCACCTTATCTTTTATAAAGGAGGCAAGAATATACAATGGAGAAAAGGCAGCCTTTTCAATAAGTGGTGCTGGGAAAACTGCACAGCTACATGTAAAAGAATGAAATTAGAACACTCCCTAACACCATACACAAAACTAAACTAAAAATGGATTAAAGGCCTAAATGTAAGGCCAGACACTATAAAACTCTTAGAGGAAAACATAGGAAGAACACTGTTTGACATAAATCATGGCAAGATCCTTTGTGAACCACCTCCTAGAGAAACGGCAATAATAAACAAATGGGACCTAATGAAACTTAAAAGCTTTTGCACCGCAAAGGAAACCATAAACAAGATGAAAGGACAACCTTCAGAATGGGAGAAAATATTTGCAAATTAGGCAACTGACAAAGGATTAATCTCCAAACTATACAAGCAGCTCATGCAGCTCAATATCAAAAAAACAAACAACCCAATCCAAAAATGGGCAGAAGACCTAAATAGACATTTCTCCAGAGAAGATATACAGATTGCCAACAAACACATGAAAGGATGCTCAACATCACTAATCATTAGAGAAATGTGGATCAAAACTGCAATGAGATATCACCTCACACCGGTCAGAATGGCCATCATCAAAAAATCTACAAACAATAAATGCTGGAGAGGGTGAGGAGAAAAAGGAACCCTCTTGCACTGTTGGTGGGAATGTAAATTGATACAGCCACTATGGAGAATAGTATTGAGCTTCCTTTAAAAACTAAAAATAAAACTACCATATGACCCAGCAATCCCATTACTGGGCATATACCCTGAGAAAACCATAATTCAAAAAGAGTCATGTACCACAATGTTCATTGCAGCACTATTTACAATAGCCAGGATATGGAAGCAACCTAAGTATCCATTGACAGATGAATGGATAAAGAAGATGTGGCACATATATACAATGGAATTTTACTCAGCCATAAAAAGGAATGAAACTGAGTTATTTGTAGTGAGGTGGATGGACCTAGAGACTGTCATACAGAGTGAAGTAAGTCAGAAAGAGAAAAACAAAATACCGTATGCTAACACATATATATGGAATCTAAAAGAAAAAAAAAAAAGAAAAAATGGTTCTGATGAACCTAGGGGCAGGACAGGAATAAAGACACAGACATAGAGAATGGACTGAGGACATGGGGAGGGGGAAGGGTAAGCTGGGACGAAGTGAGAGAGTAGCATTGTCATATGTACACTACGAAATGTAAAATAGATAGCTAGTGGGAAGCAGTTGTATCACACAGGGAGATCAGCTTGGTACTTTGTGACCACGTAGAGGGGTGGGATAGGGAGAGTGGGAGGGAGAGGCAAGATGGAGGGGATATGGGGATATATGTATACATATAGCTGATTCACTTTTTTATACAGCAGATACTAACACAACATTTTAAAGTAATTACACTCCAATAAAGATGTTAAAAAAATTCTACAAATAATAAATGCTGGAGGGGGTGTGGAGAAAAGGGAACCCCCCCAGTACACTGTTGGTGGAAATGTAAATTGATGAAGCCACTATGGAGAACAGTATGGATGTTCTTTACAAAACTAAAAATAGAGCTACCATATGATCCGGCAATCCCACTCCTGGGCATATATCTGGAGAAAACCATAATTTGCAAAGATACATGTACCCCAGTGTTCATACAGAACTATTTACAATAGCCAGGACATGGAAGCAACCTAAATGTCCATCAACAGATGAATGGATAAAGAAGATGTTGTACATATATACAATGGAATAGAACTCAGCCATAAAAAAATGAAATAATGCCACTTGCAGCAACATGGATGGGCATAGCGATTGTCATATTGGGTAAAGTCAGACAGAGAAAGACAAATAACATATGATATCACTTATATGTAGAATCTAAAAAAAAAATGGTACAAATGAGCTTATTTTAAAAACAGAAATAGAGCCACAGATATATGGTTGGTTACCATTATTCCTGTTATGGGCCAACATACATCTTTGCCATTTTTTTTTTTTTTTTTTTTTTGCATTTAGGGAGCAGTAGACATGAGGGAAGTAATCCTGCAGACTTGCTTGATGCAATTCTAATTCACAACCTGGCACATTTGAAATTATTTTTTGTTGGTTGTCTGTGGATGTTTTTTCAAGGACAGATGGAAGCAAAATTTACATACAGATTTTGAGCTTATATATACTAACTACAGGTAGATTTTTTTTCTCTATTCTTTAAAAATAAAGGAAAATCTAGAAATCTCTAGTGTGATTGATAATATCTAGGATATCATACTATTTTTAAAACAGGCTGAATATCTCATGAACAGCCAGTTAATGGCAATATAAAACAAAACGTGGGACATGGTAACCCATTTAAATTGTATTGTTTATGTTATTCTTTTTATTATTATATTTATTATTATTATATAAAAATCTTAGTGCTATGAAAGACTCAAAAGAATAAAAAGGCAATTTCTGCACACCAAACATTCTCCTGACTCAACACTAAAAAGAGCAGAGGCTTTGAAGATCTAGGTTATTAAGGACTTGATTCATGTTCTTTGGAGCTTGAAGGTTAATTTTGAGATCCCTCTTTAAGGAAAAGAATACAAAATTATGAATTCAAAATGGAATGTGAAAATGAAAATTTACTTAGAATAAGAAAAAGTACAACAAATTACAATTTTTAAAGAACTGAAATAAAATCACAAAATCCAGGGGAAAAATGCATAATTTATTGCCTTACCCGTCTCTATAATACATTTTGTCCCTTTACCTTTTGGTTGTTTACTCTTTGATGATCTTTTTCATATAAAAGTGATTTTGTGATATCATTATCTATCGAGAGGATAAAAGTAATTTACTCATCCCTCAGGAAGGTTGGTCAAAATTTAATTTTTTTTTATTACTGATAATTAGAAAAGTTTCAGCTTCTCAGTTCTGCTACTGTCTGGCCCGTGAAACCATGTTAGCAATAATGTAACTATATATAGATATGCTGTAAACCGCATAAATATACCCTACTCTGCCAAACTTAACTCCCCTTTACCAGATCTCCAGAATACTCTGCCCTATTCCGATGCCTGTCTTTACATACCCCCCAACTTCCACAGCTCCCCACACTTGAGGAGAACCTACCTAGAAGTCACAAAAGAAAGAGATGCTCATTTAACCAGTTGTGGTTAAATTCCTTCCCTTTTTGTAAATTTTACCAAAATATGAGTTCCAGGTGGACAAATTGCTAGGGTCTTCCCAGGGATCTGAAAGGGCCTTTGCAAAAGTGGAGTTCTGAAGCTTAAACTTCTTTCTCTTCACAATGTACCTGCATTTGATGCTATTACCAACCCTTCCTATGTCCCCCAAATACACACATATATTCTGGGATTAACCAGTGTGTTATGAAGAAAACATCCTCAAAGGTCTTTGCTTAGAATGCATTTTTGTTTTTGTTTTGTCCTATCAAGAAATGGAGCTGGAGATGTCCCAGTTAAGCAGGAGGGAAATGAATCAATGATGGTGGCTCTATGGGGAAAAGCCCTATGGGGATGGTATTCTCCAGAGGCTTAAAAGAATAAACACTGCTGCCAGTTGCCCCAATCGTGGGAATTGAAGCCCTAGTCAATTGTAGCACTTCTTACATGGTGGTGACTAAAACGGATCCTAGCATGCTAGACTTCAGATGCTAGACATTTAGAAAACTTGGCAAAGAAACTGTGGCATGGAATAGAGAAATTGAAGAGAGGGTCTTTGAGTAGACCATGTGAGCACAAACAAGGAACAATCGGACAGGTAGCCCATGATAGAATGATGACAAGACAAGCATAAGTGATGGTTAGAATGCTAAAGACTGACTTTCCCAACTACCTGGCAGCCAGAGGCTGTTCCACAATTAATTTGATTAAGAAAACCAAGGAAAGTGACATTTTTCTACCTCAGGAGCTATGCAGCAGATTCATACTTGTTGCAAATGCATTGCATATTCCTAATTACCAGTGTCATTTAAAAATAGATCTGCAATCACAATGAATCCCTTCAATCCTTAACTTATAAATATCAAATTATTAAGAAAATACATCTAAAACTTGGAAATAGGCAAAAGGATCGCTGTTTATTCTCTCAAGGTCATACAGTGACACTTCAGGCATCTAGGTGCATACACTCTCCATCGACTTCCCAATTACTATTCATTAGTATATTTTACATCTTTGAAGGAAAGGTGTTAATTTGTAGAAAACCAACAGTGATGCAAATAATTGTTGTTCTATAGAAATGAAATGATTCTTGCCTCATAGCTTTGCAAATGAACTTTATTTGATAGATATTCAAATTATATCAGCGAAATTACATTTCTAATGATCTATAGGACATTACTCAGTTTTGTATCTAAATCAGCAATCTAACTGAAGCATCCTTTTTGCCATAATAAATATTTGTTCTCTCTCCAATTCAGTTTGGACCTGCCTTACCGAATTGCTATTTCCTTCATTAATGAACTAAGTAAATCTTTGACACGTGCTCACTTAGTATCTGTAGGACAGTCAGGCTATAAAATTTTGGATAGTATCCACATTATGAAGAGAACTGAGAACTTCTTGGTACTACTTATGGTACTTGGATCATGAGATGGGAATGAGAACTTTGTTTCCTGCTAAAAAATGACTGACGGAATTTATCATTCCTGTAGGAATATTGTCACATAGTTCTTCTTGATGGTGATAGCTTTTACAATTTTTGTAACACAATATCTATGAATGAAAAGAGAGACTGGAAACTTGCTTAAATAAAAAAGTCATGATGAACCTTGTTATTAATATTTTTGGCTAAAGATATTTAGAAAAATAAATGAGGTAAGGGAAAGCATAGAGAGACCGCTTATTTATTAAAAAAAATTACTGAGTTAGAGTGAGTACATAACCATGAAAGATAGGTAACAGTATCTCTGAATGTTTGTATTTTTTAAATTAACATACATTAAAATTAATTTTTTTGTTGCTTTTGGCATGAAATTTTATGAGCTTTAACACATGCATAGCTTCATATAACTACTGTCACAATCACAGGGTATGCAATTGTTCTATTACTCCATGCTATATATTAGATCCCCAGAATTTATTCCTCTTATAACTGAAGTTTGTACCCTTTGACCAAAATCTCCTCATCACCAGCCCTCACCCCAGCCCCTGGAATTCACCAATCTACTCCATTTCTATGAGTTCAGCTTTTTTAGATTCCATATATTAGTGAGATACTACAGTATTTGTCTTCCTCTGTCTGACTTGTCTTCCTCTATAATGCCTTAGTGAGATACTACAGTATTTGCCTTCCTCTGTCTGATTTGTCTTCCTGTATAATGCCCTCAAGTTTCACCCATGTCTTTGCAAATGGTATAAGGAAGCTTCTTCTTGTTTCTGCTGTGCTGAGTTTTTTGTTTTTATAAATGGATGTTGAATTTTGGCAAATGCTTTCCTTGTATCAGTTGATATGATCCTATGGGGTTTTTTTTGTTAGTCTGCAAATATAATTGATTACATTGAATAATTTTCAAATATTTAACCAATCTTGTATTTCCAGGATAAAATGCACTTGGTTGTGGTTTTACATGTTTCTGAATTTGATGTACACTAGTATTAGGCTGAAAATTATTTGAATCTATCTTCACAAAGAGTTATTTGTCTGTAGTTCTCTTTTCTTGTGCTATCTTTGTGGGGTTTTGACAGCAAGATAATTCTGACCTCATAAAATGAATTGTAAAGTATTCTCTCCTATTATCTGGAAGAGATTGTATAGCCTTGGTGTCATATCTTACTTACATGTTTTATGAAATTTTCCAGTAAAACTATTTGGGAATACAAACCATCTTTTTTAGAAGGTTTTGAACTACAAATTAAAATTTCTTGGGACTTCCCTGGTGATGCAGTGGTTAAGAATCCACCTGCCAATGCAGGGGACAGGGGTTCGAGTCCTGGTCTGGAAAGATCCCACATGCTGTGGAGCAACTAAGCCTGTGCTCCACAACTACTGAGCCTGTGCTCTAGAGCCCGCAAGCCACAACTACTGAAGCCCGCGTGCCTAGAGCCAGTGCTCCGCAACAAGAGAAGCCACCATGATGAGAAGTCCGTGCACTGCAACAAATAGTAGCCCCCGCTTGCTGCAACTAGAGAAAGCCTGCGCACAGCAACAAATAAATAAATAATTTTATTTAAAATTTCTTTAATTATTACTATTCAGTTTACATATTTCTTCATGTGTGAATTTTCATACCTTGAGACTTTCAAATAAATGCTTTATTTTGTCTAAGTTTTTGGATTTATGTGTTTAAGTTCTTCATATTATTCCCCTATTTTTCATTTTCTGTAGGGTCTGTGGTGCTATCCCCCTTTAATTTCTGATATTGGTGGTTTTTGTCTTTTTTTTTTTTCTTTGTCAGTCTAATTAAAGTTTTATCAATTTTATCAATATTTGAAAATATAAATGTATAGAATATATATTGCAAAGAATATAAACTTTTCTAAATAATTTGAGGGTGAGTATATATGTTCATGATATACATGTTTAGATAGATAGATAGATAGATAGATGATAGATAGGCAGACATGCAGATTGATAGATATGATTGGGGCAAAACATAAACAATTGGTGAATAATAATAATTTCTACTAGTTCCTAAGCATCCTTTACAAGTATTTTTTTTAGTAACTGATTTAAGGGACTACACTATATTTACCAAATTCCATTAAGACATTTAATTTTTTAAGACTCATTAACATGATTCCTGTATAACACAATCCAATGTATTTAATGCTGAGCCTTTTGGGGAACTCAGAAATGGCCTTAAGTACTATTTTATATTGATTATCAGTCTATGTATACCGGTATGCATAAAAAGTTAAATGAATAATGATTGATTTTAATTACTAAATATTAAGTTCAAGTTAGACAATATGGAAAGGTTCACAGTCACACACTAAGATACAATAACAGATTTAATGTTAAAAATACTAAAAATAACATGGGCCCTGTCTTTGTTTATAACTATGGCTGGAGATTTAGTCTTGAATGTCATCAAGGTTGCCAGGATATAGAAAGTACAAGAAGAATTCTAAATAACTCATTTTTAAAAATCTCATTTGAAACTTTTATTCAGAATAAATGCATGTGTGTCTTGTCAAAAAGCAGACTAATTACTTTTGAAATACTGCTTTAAAGAGACCAGGCATTCTTTCAAGGACAAGGAAAGTGATGGTGAAATTTTACCTTACATGTCATTAAGCAAATAAATATATTATGATGGCTAGAATTAATGACTTCTCATCAATAAAGGGGAATATTTAGGTAAGTTACTCTGTATCTCACATATGAAAGTCCTTTATTTGTAGAACAAGTAATCCCTTCCAGAAATTCATTTATATGTTTAGGAAGCATTGAAATATGCCTTTTAAAAATATTACTTGCTTCAAGTCTATCAAGCTTAATGAAAATGACACTTTACAAACTGAAGAATAAACAAAATATCTCAGCAGATTTTTTTCCCTCTTAATATTGTACAAATAGCTTTTTCACTTGTTAAAAATTGTTTTGCCCTCCTGAAGTTTACTTGTCAGAAATGATAAAAAATAGAAAAAGGATTTTATACTTTAAATTATGCTAGCCTTAGGTAAAATATCTTTTAAAGCCCACTAATTTCTTCTTTTCTAGTATTAAAGGTTACTGGTATTGTGGAGATACATTAAAAAATCACTTTTATAATATTGTATAAATGGGGGTAAAAGATTCATAAAATAGTAATGTGTTTATTAAATAGAATTTATAAATCAAGGAAGGTATTATTTATGTTTTTGCATAATGTCAAAAATAAAGTACATGCAAGCTTTAAATAAAATTATTTTACTTAGGTCATCAACAGGATATTGACTTATAATTTTCTCCTCAGTATAAATTTAAACAGAAATTATATGAAAAATAAATTGTCAATTAGAAGTATAATAATACTGGAAAAAATGTTCCATCTGGAATTATTATTGTGAGCTTTATTTATTATCACATCCAATCTTCTTAAAGACAATTTGGGAGTAATTTATGGGAATTGTAACTTATGAGTTATAAGAAATGGTCATTATTGGAAAGTATGGTACCATTTTTGGGAATATAGTACATTAGCAACATTGAAAAGTTAATACATATGAACAAACATCTGTATTTGGTGGTAATTTTAATAGGTTACTGTATTTATGAGAATATATAAATGCAATAATATTTTACTTTTTCTTATCATTAGTTTAATGTTTAATAACACAATGATAATTAACATAATTTCTCTTAGTATAATTAAAATGAAATATTTGTTTTATGAAAATATATTTTTCTGAAAACATCTTTTACATTTGAATAGTAACAATATTTCTATAAGTACATGTTTTCCCAATTTTTTTTACAGGCTTTATTAATGTCTAGAATTTAAAATCTAAGCATGTTAATGAATCATGATCATGTTTGGCTTTGTAATCCTATAATTTGATAGTAAACTGGCAGGACTCAGCAAACTTACAATTTGCTTGACATATCAGAGGAAAGACAGCAGGTACCCTGAGAACTCGTTCAATGGTGAAGGCCTCTGAGGAAAGCTAAGAGTCACTTAGCTCTGGAGAAAATGCTGTGTGCTTTACACAGGGCAGCAGTAGAGAGGGAGCAGTGGAGAGAATGGAGGAATATACTGGATGGAAGATAGCAACTGTGAGTAAAGGAAAGATCCTTAAGATGATATTCCTTTTTCCAGCAAAATTTAAAATGTGTTCAGATTATGATTTTCAGGTTTCTGTATAATGAAAGAAGTCAACACACAGTTGAAAATTCCTACTGACCTCCCAGTGGCTTTGACAGCTTAGCTATAATTATTTCATTCTCTGTTCCCTGGTGAGAATAGGAAGTAAGGTAAGTTGAATGAGGTAAGCTCATCATGTGTAAAAGAAGCCAGTGTAGAAGATATGTCCTACCCAGAAGTACAGGTACTATTGGCATTAAGAAAGTACATGATATCAAGAGTGAAGCTGGGTAGAGAATGACTATATAATATTGATAGGACAAAAAAAAAAATCCAGTAAAACTGTAAGAAAATAAAGGTGCCTTAGACAGATACAAGGATCTGGAATGCAAAGCTAAAGTGTTGACTAAATCAAACAGACAAATAGGAGGATAGCTTCAGATATCCAAGAATTTCAACTGCTCTTAAAAGCTCCATGAACTTTAATGCTTGGGCTTGTCAACTATGATAAAAGAGCCAGGAAAGATGTGGATAACACCAAACTTCTTTAACCTCCTCAGGCCTGAGAACTTCATGTGTACTAGAATGTTTTGAAGTGGGAACTTTCTCCAGGTTTAGTTCTTTCCCAGTGAATAAAGCACCAGAAGTGACTAACATGTCAGTATGAATCTTAAAGCACTTTATGGATGTTCTCAAGGTCCTCATCCATAATTATGGAAATTGAACACTGGTTTTATGGATGGAGGGTGAGGTCATTGTACACTGCCATAGTATTTGTTCTGATTCTCCTCTTGAGGGACTGACTGAGGGCTGAAAGTTTTGGAAACATATTGGAGAATAATCCCAAGGTTGAGAAATAAGGCATTCTGGATGGGGGGTTTCAGTGAACTTTTCCCCCCTTTTAATTCAAATTTAGCCTTGATCGAGTAGATGGAGTAGTTGTATTAACTATGGAAGGCATAGGAAATGAGGTACACATGGACAAACATTACACCAGGTAGAGCTTACAAAAGTAAACTGTAAGAGTTCTTAGTTATTCACATATTCTGGTATTTAGATGCAACATTCCTTTTGGCCATTGATCTGTGGGTGTCCAGTGGTATATTTAGATATGAAAAGTTCACAGTGTTACCTTCTAAATCAAATACAAATTGAGAATATTGGTTGTGTTTTAAGTGCTGGGCTTGGCAGAGAGGAACATTCTTTTAAAAAGAGGAACATCTTTACAGGAGCAAATGAGAGTTTGATGACAGAGTAATTCCATCACTTCACTGAAAACATTTGTTTACTGAGTATGGTTGAGCTGTAAGAAGATATTCTAATGAAATATATACTGGTTTGTTCTGGGGTGTTTGGGTTTATGATTAAATGTAGCAGTATTTCAGTCTACTGGGAAGTCTTTGCCCTGGGAGTGTGTATCACAGGTTTGTATACTATCAGCCAATAAATATCATTAATATCTGGTCTAAACAGTGGTCTAAAATTGTGTATATAACAGTGAACTAGTCAATGTCCATTCTCTTCAGAAAGTTGAAACTCACAGGTCTGATATAGGGCTATTAATAGTCAATGTAAACTATGTTTAAAATTTGGAACACAGCCTAGTGTCCTGCCGGGGTGGCATTACTACCAGCATGCTAGTCAGTAGAACAACTCTCTGCTCTCTCCCCATCATGGGGTTATCTCTGAATGGCTCTGGATCTTGCTCAGTTGTATCACAGAGGACTCTTCTTACTACTGGTCTTAGATCATAATATTTAATTCTAGATGTGGTTATATAGTCATAAAGTTCTCAGATTGGAGAATTTTGTAGACTGGGTCAGCCTCTGTTATTCCAAAATTAGATCTGGGATAAGCTATCTACTCTTTGAGTTAGCTCTTAATGTATATGTCATGAATCTGAATTATTGAATTTCTTAAAGAAAGTAGACTAAATTCTCTGGCAAGAATTACATGCCTGGCTCTACATTTGCTGCTCCAGGATATGGTAGTCCAAATGTAATATTGAGTGTCCTAAGGACTACCCAAAATAGCACCTGATGTTTCAGCTAGTCATAATTGTAAATAACACTCAATACCATATGGGTTAATTTACCTTAACCAGAACTAATTACCTGCAAAAGCACACGCAGAGATTTAGGAAGCTGATGCCTGGATCATACTATGGAAGAGTGCCTTTCCCACTCTTTGGAAAAATCTGTTTTGATGGTTTAAAACCAAGGATCAGGGAAAGCCATTATTGGGGCAGAAGTGAAAGGGATGTGGTGGATACAAGACTAGGAATTGACAAAAGGCCTGAAATTTCACCTCTCTTTTCTGATACAGTTATTGAGGAGCATGGGACAGAAAAATGGAGCATGAGAGGGGTTGACAATAACCATGGAATCTCAGGAATCTCTGAATATCATTGAATGTGCAGGGCTCTCCAGATGGGACTACCAATATCATGTTGATGCCTTGGTTAAGCAGGAATTTCTCCTATTAACTATCAGTACCCAATAATACACATTTTCTGGAGCTAAGCTGAGATGGTGCTATTGCAAAACACCTACCCAGATCAGGAATTAATAGAGATCTATCAAGTACATTCCAATGAAACGTCCATTCAGGAGATCATGT
The DNA here is from genome assembly GCF_028021215.1 of Eschrichtius robustus. Taxonomy (NCBI): domain Eukaryota; kingdom Metazoa; phylum Chordata; class Mammalia; order Artiodactyla; family Eschrichtiidae; genus Eschrichtius; species Eschrichtius robustus. The sequence goes on along the minus strand of NC_090836.1, from coordinate 77,035,667 downwards.
GAATCCAATCATTAACTACTTCTATGTCTGAATTTTATGAAAAAGTTTCCTCAAGGAGACACTCATAATCTCTCAAAGGATGCCTTAGGGAATGCTTATACAATGTTAATAATTGAATTTTAATGAGACACAAAGTGACTACCTATTGATATAACTGATATATTTTTAATCTTTGAGGACAACTTATTGGAATAAGGAGCATAAGGAAATAATTTTATATCCCTTTTAACATCTTGTAACGTATCTGTTTTAATGAAGTTTAAAGTTACAGTCCAGTGTGTTCTAATTTTGTAGTTAAAGAAGCCATATGTGTGGTATTTTGAGAAGTTGGATTGTAAACATGGTATACTGGTGTTTATGGGATAATATAGTATGTAAGAAACCTCCATTAGTGCATTACCTTCATTGTCCTCTAATTATCCATTTAAATGTTTACACATTCCCCACTCTTCAACAACTATAAGTCATCTTACAGTGAGGGAACGAATTTTAATCTTAATCATTTTATGGACTAACATCAGCCTGGATCTATCCTATTCATGTTAGTAACTGGGCAATCCATACATTTTATGCATCAGCGTATGACTTAGGCAAATTTACTGGTATACTATCTAGTGAAACACCACATGGTGGTAGCTCACTCAAACTGTAGACAAAATACTCAGGTGTAAATAAACAGGCGTTTCATTATTACATTTGAAAAGGCAAACCTGTAAAATGAAGGCAAATTTTATATGTAGTTATGCCTTTAAATGTTTAATAAGTGACACAGATGGAAAGGAATTATTAACAGGAGTTACATATTGCAAGTCAAATGAGGTGCAGAGGTGTTAAGGTCAAGCTTGACTACAACATAATGAAATGTACATAATTTATGGGGATATAGTTAAATATAAAAATGAAGCGAAGTAATGAGATGTATCAAAAGAGAGGCAATTGGAGAACCATATATAAGAATTATAATGAGGTGCCTAAGCCTTAGAAAAGTTAGATTTTAAGAAAGAAGAACTGCAGCCAAGCGTAAGGAAGCACATTTTGATCCTTGTTATTTTATATAACCACTAGGAAAAGCTCTTCCCACCCTCACAACTCCAGCATGCTCCTTGCTTTGCCCCCAGCAAATCACTTTATGATCTTTGTGCTTTGGAAAATTATTTACATTTCTGTAATATCACCTCCCAGTAGGGTAAGGTGATTTGGTCAAGAGGTGGCTAATAAAATTGAATTAATTAAAGCTGCGCTTTAACTAAAGTAATTCTGTGTGAATTTTTTTTGCATTTAAATAGCAAATGGATCCAAATGTCACAGCCAATAATGGAAAACAAAATAAAAACAGCATGCTGCTTCTACTGAGTCAAATTAAGAAGAAAAATCTTACCTTAACAAAAAATATTTTAAAAGATTCCAATAGCAAAACTTAACAATCATGAGACAAAAATTAGGCTAATAGAGTAGTTAAATCTAATTTATCCACTTCGTTTATAACTTATTTTAAGTCTGGGAAATAATCGTATTCACAGAGAGTAAACATCACTTTGAATTCTCTTTTTCATCTAGCTTAAGTAAAGAAAAATAACCTATCTTTACATGTGTAATATTTGCTTATTACTACATAGAGGAGGCAAAACTACCTCTACCCATCTTAGGTTTTCAGCTCGAATTCTTATACAAAAAAGATTAACAAGAGAAAAACAAGTAATTTTTTAATGCATGCAGAACACATCACAGAATACATAACTAAATGATTGGGGAAAATGTCCAAAACGCAGAATATTTTGTGACATGTAAAAGTTATAGGAAACTCAGCATTCATAGAATAAGTTTTATGGTAACACAGTTGTACACATTTCTTTACTTATTGTCCATGGCTCAGGAGAAACCTAAACCAAAAGTTATTCAAAATGATGACTTAGGGGCTTCCCTGGTGGCGCAGTGGTTGAGAGTCTGCCTGCCAATGCAGGGGACACGGGTTCGAGCCCTGGTCTGGGAAGATCCCACATGCCGCGGAGCGACTAGGCCCGTGAGCCACAATTGCTGAGCCTGCGCGTCTGGAGCCTGTGCCCCGCAACAAGAGAGGCCGCGACAGTGAGAGGCCCGCGCACCGCGATGAAGAGTGGCCCCCGCTTGCCGCGACTGGAGAAAGCCCTCGCACAGAAACGAAGACCCAACACAGCCATAAATAAATTAATAAATAAATACATATTTTTTAAAAAAATGATGACTTAGAATTCCAGCTTCTATAGTATCTTTAACAAAGAACAATATGTTTGTAGAGAAATGACAGGACAGAAGAAAGCCGTTTTAAGCTCCCAAGGGCAGCAAGCTGTGGGAAGGTAAATATATGGGAGGAAACTAGGGAGTAAGTTTTGTTTGCAGGTTCCTTTGGTGCCATTTCTGTGTTGATAAGAGTCTGTCTCCAGTTAAATGAAATTTGTATCCTGCCTTTGAGCAGAAAAGGGGGAGCTTTTGCTGGGTTGGCTGTTTCTTAATTGCCTTCAGCTCAAATGATTTTTATGTCAAAGAGGCATATTTTAGGGTCACATATTCTGGTTTCTTTCAACTAGAAAAAGAAAAGAATATACAGATAACCAAAAGGCGGAAAATGAAAATCACATTTCATTTCAACCAAGAAAACTGCTGTTAAAACTTTGGCATATATTTTCATCTAGATACAAGTTTATTTCCTGAATATTTGTAAATTAACTTCATTGTACTGCTCTATTAAATAAATCACACTCTTCAAAATGTTGGTAGCAAGGACTGTGGTGTCAGAAGGAAGTTCAAATTTTGAAGTAGTTATGTAACTTTAGACTATTACTTGGTTTTGTGGTTGTTGTCATTTGCTTACTTGTTTATTTTCTGTGAAAGAGATCAAAATGCATATTTTTATTATAAATTTTATTTGATATTGTACTTTTTCATTTAAAAATTTCCATCTGATACTTTTACTACACTTTCTATTTCTCAACCAAGATTTTCTGTCTTTTAACTCATTATGAGTGTATTTTTTAATCTAATTGAGCTTAGTTATAATAGATGCACCTTATTTTTAAAGATGCATCTTTCAAGTCCTCGTCTGATCACTTCAACATCTGTATCAACTTTGTGTTGTCTCCACTGATTATCTTATCTTGAGAATGGGTTACATTTTCCTGGTTGTTTTTATATTGAGTTATTTTGCACTGATAACTAGACATTTTGAATGTCATATTGTGGAGACTCTGGATCCTGTTATACTACTCTGAAGTATATACTGAATATACTACTGATATATTTTTTCAAGCAGGCAATTAATTTGATTGAATTCAAGTTGTGAACTCTAACCCTTTGGTGATAGCTTAAGCAGACATTCAGTCCCTCTCTCCAGCCCTTAACTGGGCTTTTTTTCAATCCACCTCACGCTTATGTAGTTCAGGGTTCAACCAAAGTGTTGGAAAGAATTTACAACACAGGGGCACCTCCTCTCTGGATTTCTTTTTTCCCTCACTTTCTAATAGATGTGATTGTTCTGGAATCTTTTTGTTCTTCAATCCAGAAAGACTGTGGCTTACCAGTTTTAGCCACATCTGAGACTCCATGACTTCCTTCCCTTAGGCTAAAACTAGAAGAAGAAAAGAAAAAAAATTTCACACCTTGCGCTCTTTGTGTTTCCTTCTTCCAAATTTCAGCTCTCGTCTAGAATCTGCCTGGTTTTGTTCACTCTCCAGAGCCTCTAAGTATTTATTTTTTATGTTTTTTAGAATTTATGCTGTTATCTGTGGTATTATCAGTTGGTTAAGAACATGCTTGAGCACATAGAAAGTAAAAAATGTATATATATGGAGAGAGAGATTGTTAAGATGTAGTACAGTGAGTGATCAAAGTTTGGTTTATGCATCTGGCTCCTTGGGCACTGGAACATGAACTACTCTAGGAACTCTGCTGATACCCTGCCCAAACTAGGGACAATGTTATAAACTGCAACTAGCTGCCATGATAGATATCCGGGTAGTCAAGCCTCTCCTTAACTGCTTTCAGCCTTTATGGTGGATCAGTAATTCCATACAATTTCACAATGCTTCCCAGTTGTATTAGACTGTGGAGTGGGCTATCAGACCCCACTCTAGTCTAACTCCCATTGGAGGAGTCCCTAATGTGGTTTCATTCTCTTAGAGGCAACAACCTAGGGGAAACAGCAGACCCAGGCCCAGTCTGGCTAATCCAATACAGGAGGGAATCAGGGAAGCTTTGCTCTGGCTACTCTAAATTTTTGAATATCTTAGAGAATAGCCCTAGTCTCTTTTCCCTTCTCTTTTACGTTTTCTTCCTAGATGATCTCATCCATTCCCAGAACCCTAATTACCATCTATATGCTAATGACTGCCAAATTTATATCAGCAACCCACTTCTCTCCATTGAGTTCAAAATTGGAACACCCAACTGCCTAATTTACATCTACTTTGAATGTCTCACAGATATCTCAAATTTAATATGTCAAAAATCAAACTCTTAGTTTCTATCTCCCTTTGCCCTAAACCTTCATGTTCCCCAAACTTTCTCTGCTGAGTTGTTTAAGTCAAAGACCTGGGTTAGTCTCACTCTAATTTTAAACACTCTTAGAAATCTATGTGGAAAAAACCACAAATAACCCATTTCAAAATTAGGCAAAGAATATGATAGTTCATTGGGCAAATGTATGAAAAGACATAAAAATTTACTTATATTAAGAGGAATGCACTTATTCTAAAATATCAATGGACAAATTATCCAAAAATTTGAAAATTACTATATCTGTGAGGCCAGCACATAAACAGTGGAATAGCTCCTCTGAAGGAAGTAAATATCGGGCAATATCTACCAAAATTACAGATGCATTTACCCTTTGACCTAAGAATCCCATCTCAGGTCATCTAAGTAACAATTGGGGTATTCTAATATATATACAATGTTGTTAAGTGTGGCATTCTTTAGAATAACAAATTGGAAACAATTTAAGTATCCAGCAATAAGCAACTAAAGAAACTATCTTCTTTACTGCAAAGAGATACTGTTAAAAAAAAACAATCAGAAAATTTTTAAGTACAAATAGGGAGAGATTTTGAGAATATTTCTGTAAAGAGAAAGAAAAAATTAAGATGCATTACTGTGTATATTTTATGCCACCATTTGTAAGATAGGGAGGTGATAAGTATAAACAAGTTTTTATTTACATAAAAAATGAATAAGAAACTAATAAAAATGGTGAAAAGAGTTGGTGGGACAAAGATGGGAGTGAGGTTTCTCAGTGTAAATTTTTAAAAGTTTTGTCTTTGAATCACATAAATATACTAACCAATCATAAACTTTACATATATTAAATTAATAAAATTCAACAGAATAATAGAAAAAAGTAGCAATAGATTGTAGCCAAAAAAAGCTCATCTAGGAATCATTTAACATTAGAAAATACGCTAATGTAATTCACAAGGGTAACATTTTAAAGTAGAAAATTTGTATCATTATTGTCAAAGTTCCAAAAATAAAGATGGGTGTATTAGAACATGATATTCACTTTTAAAACACAGCTGTTACCATTTTCTTTCTCCTCTGTGTTTCCTCAAGAATTCACACAGTATGGTTTTCCAACTCTAGTAAATTAACAGTCAAGCATCCAGTACTTGAGTGAAAACTACACATTAATTTAGCAAAGTTAATACTGGAGAGTAACAGTTAATTCATAACTATAGATAAGAATTTCTGAATATTCTCTGAATGCGCATTTTCTGAAGGTATTAATTATTTTAAGAGATGTAAAAATGGCTGACCACGTGTAAGAAATCTTAGAAATCATAGAACAAACACTAAAGAAACAGAAGACATGCCTTACAAAATATTGATCTAAAACAAAGACACTGCCAGTTATTTCTCCACCAAAAAATGGGTTTATTCGGATCAACAAAGAATTGCAATTTGGGTTAGTCTTGTGAAAGTACCTATACAACAAGGAAATAAGGACTTTTAAAATTGGGAGGGCTATAGTAAACAAAGAGTCCATTGGAGGAACTGAGAGTTTAAAGTATAGTGGCTTTTCATTGGCTGAATTGTGACAGTCTCTCACTAGCTGAGCTCTTGCAGGCAAGAAGAGGAAGTCTTTCTTCCTCCTGTTGGGCTCTACTATCATCAAGGATGTGAATTCTCCCCCAGCTGGTCTCCCAACTCTATTTTAATTGAAGTTTCTATTTTGTTTTGTTTTTTGTTTACAAAAACAATGACCATGCATAAGAATAAATAGGAGGGCTTGTTAAAACATGGATCCTTGACTTCACCCTCAAAAATTCTGATTAAGTAGGTCTGGAGTGTGGCCAGAGATTTGTGTTTCTAACAGTCTACCAAGCAGTGCTGATAATGCCTGTCAAGAGAACAATATTTTGAGTTGGACTGAACTAGACCACAGCACTAAGATAAAACTCTACAAAGATGTACAGAGGAAATTTGTAAAAGAGAAAATTAATTACAAACAATAAAGATAGAGAAATTTATTAATTGGATGAGTATACATCAGACTTCATGGCCTATATGACAGTAATACAAAAGTACTTGGAGATCTCTGAAATTATCATACTTTTTAAAACTTTCTACATCCTTGCACATCATATACTTTTATGTTTATTTTTCTGCCCTCCTTTATCTGTCAAAATTGTAAAAAGTATTAAAGAATGTGAATGTGTCTTAGATTTATTCCATGGTGAGCAGAGAATCTTGAAGAATTAAAAGTAGGAAAATGACATATGTAGGGGAGGAAACTCTTCCCACTGCCTTCCTAGGTCTGAACCTAAGAATTAAACTAACATAAGAGATTAACAGGAAAAAACATACAAATTTTACTTAATATTTTTAAGTGTACGTGGGAGTCTTCAAAAAGAAAATGAAGAAAAACAAAAACCCAAAGAAGCTGTTATGCCCCAAAACTTAAATACCCTTTTAAACAAAGAAGGACAAATTGTAGGGATGTTACAAGACAAAAGGGCTTGGGGCAGTAAATTGTGAGCAGGGACTAGGACATATATGGAGAACAGGGAGTATGACTAATGGATAATAAGAATATTTTAGTGAGTTTGTTTGCACAGGTCCATTCTGGTGTTGACTCCCAGTCTCTGAAAATGTTCTCCCCTTCTTGGTACAGGAAGGGCACCTTTCTCGAGGGAAATTTTACGACCTGCTTTTAGCTAGAAAAGGGGAAGTCAGAGAGCTCTTCCTGTATCTGCTATTTCTCAAGTACCTTCAGTTCAAACTAATCAACATACCAAAATAAAATATTTTCGGTGTCATTTTCTGAAACCCTTCACATGATAATACTGTCTTTTATTTGGATCAGTGTGACAGAATGGATTGCTAAGGTCAAGTCAGAAAAGGCACTTAAAAATTACAAACCATACTTAAGCTGTCAATTTTTAACAAATGTGCCAAGGAAATTCATTAGGAAAAAGATTGTCATTTCAACTAATGGGGCTAGAACAATTGGCTATCTTTATAAAAACTAAATGAACTTAGACCCTTACTTAACACCACACATAAAAACTAACTTAAAATATGTCATAGGCCTAACATAAGACCCCAAACTATTAAATTTCTAAAAGAAAACATGGTAGAAAAGATTTGTGCTATTGAGTAAGGCACAAATTTCTTAAACAGGACATTAAAAGAACACAAACTGTGACAGAAAACATTTGATAAAATGGTCTTCATTAAAATTAAAAACATATACTCTTCAAAAGATACCGTTAAGAAAATGAAAATGCATGCCAGGTATTATAAGAAAATAAATAATGTAAAATACATATTTGACAGTTTGCATCCAGAATATACTTACAAAAATCAAAAACAAACCCAAAAAGCTTATACAACTCAATAATAAAACAAACAACACATTTTGAAAAGGGCAAATTATTTGAATAGGCACTTTACAAAAGAAGATCTCTGAATAGCCAATAAGCTTATGAAAATATACTCAATATCACTAGTCATCAGGGAAATGCAAATAGAAATCTTAATAAGATCCCACTTCTCACTTACAAGAATTGTTAAAGTTGAAACAAAACCAAAAACAAAACTGACGATGGCATGTGCTGGAAACAATGTAGAACACTTAAAACTTGCATTCTTGCTGAAATACAAAGCATACAGCCACTTTGGGAAACGATGTGGCAGTTTCTTTTAAAGTTAAACATATACCTTCCATATGATTCAGGCACACTCTCAGTATTTTCCCACTAGAAATGGAAACATATGCTCACATAAACACTTGTATGTAAATGTTAACAGCAGGATTGTGAATAATAGCCGAAACTGGAAGCAAATCAAAAGTCCATCAACTGGTTAATGAATACAATGTGATAATATCTATAATATTCAGTACTTTGTAATTTTAGGAGGTTTAAAGGATTTGGGAGTTGATCAAGGTAAAATCTGACAGTAAATATATGACCATAACAATCTTTATTGGGTAGCTCTTTAAAAGGGTTGTGTGTGAGAAATCCTTCCCAGCACGAGACTGTCCTGAGGCATGCAGTGATGGGTCTACCATCCAGAAGGGGAGGAGGGCAAGGAACTGCCAGGGGACAGGGGATCAGAGACAGGTCTCCCCCATCTAGGTGACATCTCTCAGCAGCACAGTGAGCAGTCCCTAGATCAGTGACAGCGACCTCTGAATGACAATAGGATCTTGGGTTCTTATAAACATAGGCTCTATCTTGTTAACGGTCAGCAGATGCTGGGTGTAGTTTCCCAGGGTATATAATACAAGCAGACTCTTTCAATGGCTAAAAACCTGCTAGCATGGTTGTTTTTAAAACGATTGAATGTGTGAAAATTTGAGTTTGCTGCCAGCGGGCTTTTGAGCTAATAGATTTCAGAATGTTGTGAAGAAACAATTTAGGAGCCAATACACAGGGTCTGTCTTTGGTTCATTTATATAACAGTAATGAAAAAGGGAAAAATATTGACACTTTCAACAACATGCATAACTCTCCAAAGCATTACTGTAAGTAAAGTAAATGCAAAAGAAAATATACTGTTTGATTTTGTTTATATGGAATACTAGAAAAGACAAAATTATAATGGCAGAAAGCACATTGGTGGTGCCCAAGGCCAGCAGCTGAGAACAGACAGCAAAAGAGGAAGCGGAAATTTGGGGGGAGATAGAAATGTTATGTATATCAATTGTGGTAGTGGTTACACAATTGTACACAATCACCAAAACTCATAAAACTGTACATCTAAATGGGAGAGTTTTATTGTTTGTAAATAAATAAATAAAACTTAAAAATTAACAATGAAATCCATTGTAATTGAGAATTATAACTCTACAATGTAGGGAATATAGCCAATAACTATGTAACATCTTTGTATGGTGACACATCTTAATTAGACTTATCATGATGATCAGTTTGAAACGTATAGAAATATCAAACCACTCTATTGTGTAATAAGAACTAACATAGTGCTGTAGGTTCATTGTACTTCAAAAACAAACAGACTCATAGAAAAAGAGATCAGATTTGTGGTTACCAGCGGTGGGGCAGTGGGTTTCGGGGTGCGGGGAGGAAGAATTGGATGAAGATGTGTCAAAAGGTACAAACTTCCAGTTATAAGATAAATAAGTACTAGGATTTCACATACAACATGATCAATGTAATTAACACTGCTGTACGTTATATATGAAAGTTGCTAAGAGAATAAATCCTGAGTTTTCACCACAAGAAAGCAAATTTTTTTCTATTTTTAAAATTTTATACCTAAATGAGATGATGGATGTTCACTAAACTGATTGTGATCATCACTTCATAATGCATGTAAACCTAATAATTATGCTGTATGCCTTAAACTTATCCAGTGCTGTATGTCAGTAGCATCTCAATAAAACTGGAAGAAAAAAAAAAAGGAATTGTATCTCTAGTGAAAATATCAATTCAAATTCATTCTTAATCATTTTCATATTTTAATCCTTTCCAGTAGTAAGAATTGTTAGCCCTCAAGACAGTGATAGAAATATGTTTGTTGATTAGATAAGTGCCAGAAAAGAAAGCATGCTCTTTGAAATGGAATATGGGGCACACAGCTTTCAAAAAGGTAGACAGCAAAAGTAGGACTATATATAGAAAAGCGTACCTTCTTCAGGCAAGATAACAGTTTACACTGGGCAACCAGTGAGAGCCAGGCATTTCTGGGGGACACACATTAATGTTTTGATTGACGGATTGAGCAGTTAAACAATAAACTAAGTGGGATTGGACAACAAATTAATTGGAAAGTTGTAGAACACCAGAAGGAAACTTCTTACCTGACCTTTGCTGTATTGCAGTTTACTTGTTATTACTTCCCAATGTATTATGATGCAGCTGGAAGAGTTGATGGTGTAGCTCACTGATATTCTAAAAATCCTTTCCATTATTTTTGGAATTCAACATTCAACGCAATTTGCTTATTTAGGAAATTTGGATCTACTAAAATTATGAGGCTAAATTAAAAAAAAATCAAGAACGGGACTTTCCTGGTGGTCCAGTGGGTAAGACTCCGCGCTCCATCCCTGGTCGGGGACTAGATCCCACATGCATGCTGCAGCTAAGAGTTCACATGCTGCAACTAAGAAGTCTGCATGTCACAACTAATAAGTCCACATGCTGCAATTTAAGATCCTGCATGCCACAACTAAGACCTGGCACAGCCAAAAAAAAAAAAAAAAAAGTCAAGAACAACAGCTATCAATTGTTGTTATCCTGAAACCTTATTCATTCTTCCTTATATCCCATTCTATGCACTCTCAGCTCTAGTTTAGCACAGATTTATCCTGACTTAGGTCTTCCAACATTTATCTGGAGCAGGGACTTGTTAAATTCTGTGGTTTCAAGGAAGATCATCAGAGACAAACAAAATAAGGCTTAATATGGAGATATGAACATACTAATAATTATGTTTATAGATTTAATGTCCTACTTCTATTCCATTTTAGGAAGAATTCTTCTGAAACAACAGGTAATTGTGTAGGATGAAGCAAATATGGATTAAAATGATTTTATCATTTTAATGATTTTCTGAAGATATGTTGCCCACAGATAATAGACTGTTCAAAAAAGTTTAACATTTATTCTCTTGAAAGTTCACTGTTATATTTACAATTTGATTCTTACCTGAAGGGATATATTCCATATTATTTTGTATTTCTTCTTTCTCTACTGTGAATTCAAGATGGATAATTCACCTTATTTCATAGTAGACCTCTCAATTTCTCCTCATCCATATGTGATAGATAGTATAAAATATAAGGTCACTTTATATTTTGCTATTCATGAAGTCAGGAAACCTGAGTTGTGGTCTAGTTTTATATCAGAGAGGTTAGTCTCTTTTGCTCTGAAAGGCAACGCCCTCATCTCTAAAATAAGACAAATTATATCAGCTCTGTCTGCTCCATAGTGAGGTTTGAATACCAAGTGATTTTGAAAGAGCTTTAAACAGTGTAAGGCCATCTGTAAACAGAAGATGTGTTCAACTCCAAAGTGGAATAATAGTAAATATACCATACAAGGTCATTTTTATTCATTCATGTAGTCAATAATTCAACCCCTTTTTTTCCTTACTAAACAAATAATAAGTATCTCCTGTATGCCAGGGATTATTCTATGTGCTAGAGATGAAGAGATTAAAGGACACAGAGTTTATCCTCAGGCACTCAAAGTCTATCTAGGTTGGGAGACAGAAATGTAAGCAGCTAATTAAAATACAAAGTCAGGGCTTCCCTGGTGGCGCAGTGGTTGAGGGTCCGCCTGCTAATGCAGGGGGCACGGGTTCGAGCCCCGGTCTGGGAGGATCCCGCGTGCCGCGGAGCAGCTGGGCCCGTGAGCCACAACTACTGAGCCTGCATGTCTGGAGCCTGTGCTCCGCAACAAGAGAGGCCGTGACAGTGAGAGGCCCGTGCACCGCGATGAAGAGTGGCCCCTGCTCGCCACAACTGGACAGAGCCCTCGCACAGAAGCGAAGACCCAACACAGCCAAAAATAAATTAATTAATTAATTAAAAAAAAAATACAAAGTCATAATGGCCATAATAAACATAATAACCAAATGCTGAAGAAATAGAAGAGTCTAATAACTCTGTGCAAGAGAAAGGCTTCATAGCAAAGGCAATAAGAGGTGAGTTTTGGTAGTTTATTGTAATCAGAAGTTTGATTTAGGGTAAGACAATAGGGGTGAAGGTCAATATTTAAGTTGAGTTCTGGGGATGGAAGGCTTGGTAGACTATTATTTGCACTGAGGTTTTGCATGAAGAATTTGCACCTTAGGCAAGATTGCTACACAGGCTCTAAGCTGGGTAAACCAGTAACAGTCATCAATAACAGGCCTCTGAATGGTTCAGAGTAATGAATTCAATCACATAATTTTATGCTTTTAGAAGATGACTGACATCCAGCCTCACTGTAGAGAGCATAGGAACCAACAATCTAGGGCTACGGGAATATACATGTATATGCTGTCTTCAAGAGGGATTTTCATGCTAAATTGCAAAGTCTTATGAAAATTTCAACCCAATCTGAGAGGAACTGATAGGGAGGCACGGAGGTAAGGTATGCATATACAACTTTCTGAATGATGAAAGTGAAAGGATTTAGACCATGCTATCCGAAATAGACTTCTTTGAAAAGTTGATTATTTTGAACTGAAGGTGCTGGAGAAACAGCAAATGCATAAAGGGCTCTGACCTCCCCCTTTCTATCTAAAAGCAGGTTATAAATTTTCCCATGAGAAAGACGCCCTTTCTGTGCTAGGAAGAGAAGAACATTCCTATCACCAGAGACTGGGAGTTGACACCAGAATGAACCTGTGTGAGCAAACTTGCTAAAATAACCCTTATCATCCATTAGTACCAACCCCCCCCGACACAATATATTTCCTGGTCACTGTCCCACAAATTACCACCCCTCATTCGAGACCTTTTGTCTTGTAACATCCCTGCAATTTACTGTTCTTTGTGTAAAAATGTGTACAAACATTGGCCCTAACAACTTTTTTGGATCTTTATTTTCCCTCTGAAGACCCCTGTGTGCACATTAAATAATTAAATAAAATGTGTATTTTTTCTTCTATTAATTTGTCTTATGTCAGTTGGATTCTTAGGCCCACCGTAGAACCTAAGAAGACAGAAGGAAGTTTTCCTCCCTTACAGAGGGGAATGAAATAGTCTACAGACTTCTTTAAGTCGTTTGGTTGACTCCAGAAGTGATTTGCAGCTTACTCCTTCTTCCAGACATAGACCAAATGGGAAAATAGTTGTTGTTGTTGTTGCTGTTTCTGAGATATTAGCATTTTTGGACTCAACTGCTAACATTTTCATTAAATTTGAGAAATCTTAACCAGGAAAACTGATCTGAGCATTAATATTTGATAAAGATCTTGGATTTTACCTTATAGGCAATGAGGATATTTTTAGAAAAAAATATGACAGTTAAATTAGTTTTTGCAAATAACTATTCTGAGTGCATCCAGGTCAACAGATAGAAAAGAGGATGGGGCTGCAGTCGACAGGTGAAAGGGAGAACAGTTAAGAATAATATACTGACTTAGAAGTAAGATCATCCATGGGGGGATTGGTGGTAGTAAAACAGTGATAATGAAAAAGGACTGTTCTTAGAAATACTTCTAAAGTAATATTGACAGTATATGATAAGACCGGTGTGGAGAGGAATGAGGAGGAGCTAAAAATTCTGGTTTTGGAAACTGTGTAATTAACTGTACCATTAAATAAAATATGTCGTATAAGTGGGATGGGTATGGCAGGGAAGATAATGAGTGAAATTTGGATATGTTCATCTTCAAGGTATTTGTGGGATATCCAAGGATAGATGTCAACATGACAGTTATAAATATGATTCAGGTGCTCAAGAGGAAGATCTAGACTTAAATAAATATGTGAAATAATCAACCTGGTTCAAGTCATAGAAGAAGACAAAATGTTTTTTAAAAGATTTTAATTTAAAAGATGGCAACATTAATAGCTAGCCTGAAGATGAGACACCAACAAAGGATTCTGAGGAAGAAAGTCACAGAGTAAAGGAAAGTAGTACAATAATTAATGAAAAGAGAGTTTTAAGAAAAAGAAGAGGGAAAGTGGGTGCAGACAAGAGAACCAAATGCTGCAGTGATATGGGTAGATGAGAAAAATGAAAAAGATTCTCAAAGAAAACTGAAGGACACTGTTAACCTTAATATAGTATTCTGGCATATGGTTGAAGAAAAATTCAAGTTTTTATGGGTTAAGTAATAAATAGATGTTGAGGAAGAACACAGAAAATGTACTTCCATGTTTCAGAAGGTTCGTCTAAAAATATAATAGAATAAAAAATATAGTAGCTTGAAAAGGAGTTGGTGTAAAGGGAAAGGGATTTTTGTAATTGGTTTATCAATTATGAGTTGATTTTGTTTTATGGAGGGAGGTATATTGTTAATAAAAGAGGATATCAGGACTGGATTCTGGATCCAGTTTTTCTATTGTCAAGGAGACAGTGTATAATAATGGTTAAGGGTGTGATTTTGGAGTTAGGCATCTTGTGTTCAAATATTACTTAACCAGTCGGCACCTCAATTCATTTACATATAAAGTTAAAGGAAATGATTATTCCTATCTCACTTGTTTGTTACATCTGGCACATAATAAATACTCAATGTGTGTTAATTATTTTATTATGAGATTATTATTGCATATTTCTTTCTATATAAGCATAGAGTATTTTTTAAGCAAATATATATATATTTATTAGCTAAGAATTTGGCTCCAAATCAATTCCTGATTAAGATTTTATGCCAGTGCAAATGTTGTTCTCTCCCTACATGAGAGGATTACTTTTTCCAGGATAAGTGGAACCTGTTAGGGCATGGAGTTGTCAATCAGGACTTTAACTCCAGAGTAAGTTTTATTCATGTTCATACCAAAATATCACTAGAGATCAAGATCTTTTCTCAACGTTAAAGACATGCTCTGAGTGTAGGGTACTAGTATTCAATAAATACAACTGTTCTTTTAGTTTGAGGTTCCTGCATTTGCTGAAATACCTAGCTCAGCAAATTTGCCCAAATACCTAGTTCCCTGGATATATTTTAATTTTAAATGGCAAAAGCACACTAGATGCTCAATTAAGAAAGAAAAGAAAATGAATAAAGATGGCCAGAATCTCAACATCCTTAATTAGGTGCTCAGAGAGTATAGCATAGTAGTTAATCATGGGGGTTATGGAATCAAACTTATTAGCTCCGACTTGGCTCTAAACATGCATGGAAACTGAGTATGATAATAAGAGAGTTGAGTAATAGATTTTTTCCTCTATAGGTTTAAGGAATCTGACCCATAGCCCCTTTCCCAGAGGCCCACCCTGATCCTACTTGACAACTTTTTAAAGACAAGTATATAATTTCAATTTGGAAAAGACACCAGACATGTTTTACCATGTCAGTTGAAGGCAAGGTAAAACATAGATGATAAGGTGATCTAGAAAAGACTGACTTCAAGTAACAGAGAGAAGATATAGAAAATGGAGAAGAACACAGAGGGAATGAAGCACTGATAACCAAAAGAGGAGTTTGGACAATCTAAGCTGAAGGTAAAAAGGTAAAAAATAGAGATTAAAATAGGAAAAATATGATATTGATGGAATAATCCTGGAGAAAGAAGGAGACTCCCACTATAGCTAAGAGAAGAAGGAGTGTTGATGAAAAGATGTCTTGAAAAAGTGGAGGGACTATAGACCTAATCTTCCCATGGCCTCAGACTCTGTGAAAATGTGCGGGAAACTTATCTAATCAGAGTGAGAGGGCTTGAGGAGATTTATAAGTATCTGCAACAAACCATGGAGAATCCAAGGGTTAGGGTTGTCAGGGAGGAAAAATAATTTTTCCTCTACCCTTCTAGGTTCTTGGCTGAGAACAACCTGTAATCAAAGACTGATTAACAGGAGAAAAACAAAACAGAAGTTTAATAACTTATATACCTCCTGTATACATGGGAGATACCCAGGAAGACTAACTCTTGGAAATGGCCCAAGCCATCACCTTAAATACTATCTCCAGCTAAAGACAAAAGAAATATGTTGGGGGTGGGGAGAGTCAGTTATGGGAGGTTATCAGGCAAAGCACAGTAAACAAGGATATGGTTGTCATGTAGATTTAAGTCCATGCCTTCTTTGTTGATAAGTTTAGAGATTGTCTTCCTCCTCTTTTTGGCACAGAGAGGAGACACCCTTACAAATAGTGATTTTCCTTATACATGTAAATGTCTCCTACAAAAAGTAACATGTTCCGTTTTCATGACTGCTCTTTTTAAAAAATATCCAGTTCAAAATAGTCCTTATGCCAAAGAGGCATATTTTGGGGAGGCATATTCTACTCCCCTTCAGGAATCAACATTTCCAATTTAGTTTAAGAACAGAACACTCTCAAATAGGATTTATCAGTTTAATCAGAAATTAAACAGAATGACTCCCTATGCATAGCAATTTTTTGAGAGAAATGGTCTATCTTGCTAAAGCATCTTTCTTTTTGGTTTGGTACACAAGAGACAAATTAAAAGCTTCCTCTGACACTTCTGACTATTCAATATCTGTGCTAGTAATATAAACTAAATAAAAATAAGGAAATGCTGTTTTGCGTTCCACAGTCATGTAACACCAATTGAAATATCTATCACTCTAAAATATTTGAAGTCTATTGTAAAAATTGTTAGAAAATTATAACAGTTTTCTTTTCCTGGTGAAATCAACAAGCTCAAGGAATGTACCTTTTGAAGTGAGTTTATGTTAAATTAATTTTATTTGGTTTAGCACATAAGCAGATGTGCTATCTATTGGGAGACTTTGGTTCTTCCTATAAAAGAGGTAATACAAAGAAGTAAAGAGTGCACACTCTTTGGTGTTGGGATATTTGGGTTCCAGACTCAACTCCAGGTGATGCCTAAATGTTCCATAAAGATTTTAATATCTACCCTACTGTAAGCAGATAGGGTAGGGAGTCCCCGGAGGAAAAGAACGAAGCATAGCTTTTTGACATAAGATAAGCCATTTTAAGTCTAAGCCATTTTGTGATCTAAGCCTGGTCACAATGCTTGCCTTTGAACAGGTCTCAGCAATAACATCTTAAAGGAACAGAAGAACAGACAACTGTTATCAGGCAAGAGAAGTAACAATAGCAAAGATGATGAATCAGTTGTAAAGACTCCCAGTTCTGTTAACAGAATTATTTAACTTAAAGCACTTTCTTGAGCTGTTTCGCAGAATTTAAAACCCCTCAAGCACTAAACCACCAGATCAACTGGAACTTAAAGGATGATGATGTTGACTTTTTCTGATCGTTGAGACTTCAATCACCTAAAGCTTGGACTCCGTCAACCTTTGATCCAATTCTCTGCTGAATTCTTCTCTGCCCAAGCCCCTTTAGGAATATACATGTACCCTTAGCTTAAAATTTCCCCAATTTTGCTGTTTGGGTAGACTGCTTTGGGAAAGATCCCCTGTGTTCTCCTACTTGCTGCAAGTAATAAATTCTTCCTCCTCCTGCTCTTTGGCTTGGTAGTGCCTTTTGGCTTGACACCCACCAAGAGGCAAACCCAGTTTTTGGGTAATGCTAACTCCCCACAAGATATGATAAACTTTATAACTGAGTCAAGAATTCCAATGAGCACTCTAATGATCAGGAAGTTAAAAAGTCCATTGGGGTATGACAGCAGCGGTGACAATTCTGAAGGACATGAGCTAATTTCAACCTAAGCCAGAACTTGAAGGAAATAAAATGTAAGGACCAATTTTCTGTCACTTTGCAAATCTCTTATGCCTAAGCCCTCTGTTTCTTCTTCATAGAGGCTCTATGAACAAGAGTCTCTAGCTTGTAGGCACTGATATATTCATGTATAATCATGGCTGCTTTCCTTCTGTACAGTATGTCTGCTTTGAGATGTATTCTTGGGAATGAATCCTTAATGTTTTATGAGATGTGAAATAGTTCAAAATAGTAATAGTAAAGCTGAGCAGGACCCTGTGAGGCTCCGGGGCATGAAAGTCTTTCTATGCCCCCCATTTCTTGTTTATAGAGAATAGGCTTCAATCTCCATTACCTTCTCTGAGTTCCAAAGGGCAGGTTCAAACCGTTGCTAATCAGGGAAGGGAGGGGATGCAGAGACAGTGGGAGGAGCAGTCAAGAAATAATAGTGCAGCCTTGGGGCAGGGTCCTGGTGCTGCCTCAAGAGATACACATAACAATATCTTTGGGCTCTTCTGTAGAACTAAAACCCCCGACAAATGGAAGATGTTTACTACTTGATGAAGCATTCTTCATTCCAGGGAGAAGGTCACAGTTTGATAACCTTGAGAACCACAGAAGCTCATCAGGAGACCACCTAAGGCCAGATTAAAGGAATACAGGCCCTGCACACACACTGATCCTTATCAGCAAACCTGCCCTTGAACCATTGCTATAAAATTCCTCATTAAATCCCCCCCAGGTTGGGACACATGGTTTTGTTTTGTTTTTTTTAATTGGAGTATAGTTGCTTTACAATATTGCATGAGTTTATACTGTACAGCAAAGTGAATCAGCTATACGTATACATTTATCCCCTCTTTTTTGGATTTCCTTCTCATTTAGGTCACCACATAGCTTTGAGTAGAGTTCCCTGTGCTATACAGTAGGTTCTCATTAGTTATCTATTTTATACATAGTATCAATAGTGTATATATGTCAATCCCAATTTCCCAATTCATCCCATCCCCCATTTCCCCCTTGGTATCCATACGTTTATTCTCTATGTCTGGGACACACAGTTTTGAGGGCAGGAACACATGTGTCTCCCTTTGCCTGGCAAAGCAATAAAGCTATTCTTTTCTACTTTACCCAAAACTCTGTCTCTGAGATTTGATTTGGCACCGGTGCACAGAGGCCAAGTTTTCAGCTGACAAGAATTTTCAATTTAAGTCTGTCTTCACTAAGGAGTGATTAACTCAAAAATCAAGTTTATTTATGTCCATACATGTACTGAAAACATATGCAGAGTAAAATGACTTAGAAAAAGTAAATAAGCCAAAATATTGGCAAGTGCTGTGATTCATGGGTTTTAATTTTCTTATTTATGTCTTTCTATGTTTTCCAGATTTTCTATAAGTATTGTAGGAGTTCAGAACAGGCCTCCAGAAGATGTGCCATTTGGGCATGTGGATTATTTTGAGCTAAAGGCAATGGAGATACTGTTGGCTCAAGAGAAAATACTGCCCCCCCACTCCCTTGGCTACCTAGAAGAATTTAAATGGGGAATTTTTCTCAGAAAAAGAATTACTACTGGAGATAAATTTTATCTAAGTGTCCCCATCTATATGGCAGGGCAAATATCTAACTACCAAACATCTTCACTTCTTCTTGTCCTGTGAATGACCCTCCTGTCCTTGGAAGCCCCAGGCCCCTATACCATTCCTTAGCTCAGGATGGCATATATACCTCATTTTACCTTTCTGTCTTTAAACCTCTCATATAAGTGGGGTTTCTGACTTGCTCATGCATGTGGGGTTTCTGTACATACGTCATTAAATTTGATTTTCTGCTGTTAATCTGTCTATGTCAATTTAATTCTTAGACCAGCCAGAGGAATTCTGAAGGGTAGAGGAAACTTTTCTTCCTCCTGGCAGTATCACTTTTACCAGTAGTAAAGACATGTGCTAGACTGGAACCTGATTACAGCAGAAAAAAGTCTGGGTGTCTCTGTTGGAATGTTTTGATAAGTTGGTAGGCCAAAAAAGGCTGCTGAAAGTTGAAATATTTCTTCTCCATTCCTGATTTTGGAAAGATAAATTTTATAAAGTTCAAGATAGGAAAATTCTTTCAAGTATGGATAAAAATTATTTCTTTATAAGCAGATAATAAAAAATTTGGGTGACTAGTAAACAAGTTTCTGCTTCTATGATTTTATTTAAAATATAGTTTTGCTTTTAGGAAATCTAATATTAGTATATTCATATGGTGATGTTAGGGAACCATTGACCGAAACCTCCTGCCTTGGCTAGGCACAATGATAACCACTTGCCTGAGTTGTCTCACAACAGTAAGTCCTGATAAAGAACACCGTGCTGCTGCCGAAACTAACTGGGAAGATTCAGGAAGGGCTGAAAGGAGGGAGGACATGCCAGCCCATAGTATGTCTTGTAACGCTAAGCTGGAAGAATTTGGGAGGGGCCAAAAGGAAGAGGGAGGAGATGATATGTCCTGCCAACCTCCCAGAAACCCTCCCGCTGGAATCCATCTTGGCTGAGAGATGCACACGCCACCACAGAGGACCCTGGGTTAGATGAAATATGGGCCAAGCCAGACGATTGGCCACAGACAACCTGGAAACTAACCCCATTACCATAAACCTGAGATTATGACCCACGTGGCAGAGCAGTGCTCCTGGGTTCCCTTACCCTGCTGCTGTCTGCCTGGGCACCCCTTCCCAATAAAGTCTTTTGCTTTGTCTGTACGTGTGTCTCCTCGGACAATTCATTTCTGAGTGTTAGACAAGAGCCCAATCTCAGGCCCTGGAAGGGGTCCCACTTCCTGCAACAGTAATATTTGTTTGGTGATTCATTTTTATGATTTTCTCCAATTCAGCTTTTTTCTGTATAACTTCTTTTAAAAATAGAAAATTACATTAATGTACTTTCAAAACAATGTTAGTTTAAAAGCACTAATGGGCTAACTTTCTCTCTAAAGTACACAGTGACTAACTCTTTCACTGTCTGGGGTTTGAAATAGTCCTTGGGATTACGCAAAATGTTTCATTTACCATCCAAGGAGTCACTGTAAGTGGATTCTTTAATTCCTTTTTTCAGATGGTGAGATGTGGTTCTTGGACAAACACAAAGATAAAATGTGTAAAAAGTAACACAAGCTAGATTTTAGATCCAAGTATGCCAACTAATTTAAACTTCCAATAAAATTAATCAACAAATTTTTTAAAGCATATATTAGACAACTGGTTTTTGACTAGGAGCCCCATCCTTCCTCCCTCCCTCCCTTCCTTCCTTCCTTTCTTCCTTCCTTCTTTCCTCCCTCCCTCCCTCTCTTTCCTCCTTTCTTTCTTTCTTTCTTTCTTTCTTCCCTTCTCTTTCTTTCTCTCTCTCTCTAACTTCATAACAAGCAAACAAATATTTGAAGCAGCTACAGCTTGAGGTGTAAAAGAAGGAAGTAGACTTGCGTGGGTTGAAATGGGGGCTGCCTATTTGTCTCTCGGTTCCTGCTCTTTCTACCCAAGCTGGAAATAAAACGTTCTTCAGAAACGTTAGGACTTCTCAAAGCCCAATTAGAAAATTCTTCTTGTAGACTAAGATTTATGACAGTTTCCTAATTTTATACTGTAAGGGAATAAAACTTGCCACCCCAAAATGTCTCTTTGGCAGGAGGATTAATTTAGGTTGATTATTTTTATGGCCCAAAACACTCAGGAAGAACCTTTGAACTTCCCTCCAACTGCCTAAAGAATATAGATAGAAGACCTGTTCCAGGAAGGGAGCTATCACCACAGATAACTATAGTATGAACACAGCGTGGTAGACAGGGAGGAACTTAGCAAAGTTTGTTAAAATCCTTCTCTGTGTCCCACTGTCTCTGCCTGCCCAACAAACATTTGTTTACCAAACATTTGCTTTTCCATCTTCATGTGAATTGTTTTCCTTCCCTTCAAAGTCCTAAACCACCACTCAAAACATCCTCTTATGTCTTTAGCTGAAGATGGTATATAAGGTGAGGGTTTCAGTCATTTTGGCAAGTCACTCAGTTTTCCTGGGTCTCTCCCATATATACATGTTATTAAACTTTGTTTGATTTTCTCCTGCTAATCTGTCTCATGTTAATTCTTAGATTAGCCAGAAGAATCTAGAAGGGTAGAGGAAATTTTCTTCCTCCCCAACAATACACATAGTTTTGGTTATTTTTTGGTTATTTGGGTGATTGGGAGGCAACGACTGAAAAAGGGAAGCAACTAGTCAGGCTGTAACATCTACTTTTGTCCCAATTCTTAGCTATCCTCCATGTCATTCTAATAGACCTCAAAAATGCTACTTGAAAAATTACTAGCACCTGATAGAATGGGAAACATCAGCTAAATTTCATCCCATTACTCTTGCAGCAAATAGACAAAATAATAAACAGATTAGTTAATTTAAGTGCAAGTTCCCATTTCAGGGACAGGATTTTGGAGCTCTCAGTTAATCTGGCAGTTAACAAGCTGGGCAGACTATGACTTTTGGCTGAAATTCACAGGCATTGAAGTACATTTTTCAAAAAATGCAAAAGGCATTGGAACTAGTTTTTACCCTGTGGAAGAAAACTGAACTTACGGGTGGGATATGCTCAAGTATCACTGAATTAAATATTGTCATAATTTGAAATTTGGTCCCAAAGTAGAATCTTTTTAGAGCTGCCACATGAGTGGGTGCTCAACAAAAATGACAATAATCATAACCACAAACACAATCATAAAAAAACATTTTTTGGCTAAAATTTACGAGACTATTATTTTGCTTGGTTCCATTTGTTCTCATTCTCTACTAAAGACTGAGCTGGTAGAATTACACTTAATATCCAGAATGATCACGGACTTCATTTAGAAATAAGACTTTTATCACATTGTAAAATATTAAATATTTAAATGACACATAAGTCCTATACAAGGCCCTGGGAAGTCTCTGTGATCTGTAGCATTTGTGTAAATGACAATACTTCTTAACAACCACCAGCCCTTACTATTCCACCCTAAGCAACAGATAATAGCAGCACATTCTCATTTCTTGGACAACAAATATATATTTCTTTCCGTATATTTTCTAAGATTTGGGTGGTTGAAGGACATTTTTCTCATTTGTAAGGATAACACTGAGAAGAAGCTGTATTTAAAGTGACATTAATATAAGTACTACTTTTATATGGACTACTTTGGGAAAAAAATGATTGATGATCTTTGAACACCTGTTTTACAAATGAGAAAAAAAGATTCCATTTAATGGTATTGTAATATAAGCTTAATTATCCAAGCCCCCAAACTCCAAATACAAGCCCAAAATTACAGTAAGTAGTTAAAATTTCTCTTTTCGTATTTTACATCCAATAATCAGTACACATATATTCAGAGAATATTGCAATAAATGATAAATGTCCACATTGTATTTATGACCTTTTTTTCAGTGAGTGTTGATCCTATTTCTAGTTTTGACTGGTTACATGGGCCTGGTCATTTTTTATATTGATAGTAGACTCTTACTGATAAAAATTTTAAATCAGCCTTTATTCGCATGCAGTTTTATTTGCTTCATAAAACCAGTATTGCCATCACTTAGCAACACGTTCAACATTTTTCACATGAAACAGTGAGTTTACTAGTTTACATCCATGTGCTTATCATTTAGAGAAATAATCTCAGCAATTTCTCTTGAGATTTTATTCACTGAAAAAAGGGACTTTTTAAAAAGCTCTGGACTTGGAGCAAAACAATTGGCATTGTCTATTATGCCTGGATAAATGTTTGTACTTTATAGGAGTTTCCTACCATTCTCTTTTTAAACAATGCCTGTCTCAAAATCAACATTGCACTCAATGATGTTTCTATTTTTGTTTTCCTTGATCAGTACCAGGGGAAGAAGAATATAATGGGCCCTTCAGAAAGCCTGTTCAGAGTAACATGGAACTCAAGGGAAAGCTAATCATCTAAAGATTTCAAGGGAGTTTAAATTCTCTCTACCCAGTTCACTTCTGTAAACAATCGGTGCCTGATGAGTGCCCGAAGGGCTAAAACACTGACTGCACATTTCTGCTACATTTATGGGAATAAAGCAGTACACATGTACGAAGCATGTGAGACAAGAACTACCCTGTGCTTTTGCCAGAGCTCAGCTCAGAAAACAAGACCAAATGAAACAGGATGCAAAACAGGTTAAAAGTATGTGTGCTAGTTTGAGATTTTTAATATGAGATATCCAAAAGAAAATACACAATTGTGTTGAATAAGAATATATTTTGAAATTGAAATATATATATAAAACAGAATGGGGATTTGGAATTGTTAAATATTTAATTTGAAGGAAATATATATTAAAGTAACTCAATTTTTACAAAACCAAGTTTGTACAGGGAAAATCCCAAAGACTGAATAGGAAAGCATGGGAAATGAAATACATTTTTACCTAAAAAGCATAGTGACTTGGAGGCTGAAAACTCTTCAAATAAAAAAGTTTTTTATTTTTAATGTTTAAAACCTCTATCTGTTGGTTTTTCAGTGATATCACGATGTTTCCAAAGAGAACGGCCAGTTTCATAGTTTCCTTTTCCTTGAACCAAAATGAAATCCTTTAACAAAACGTAATTTTAGTTAATCACTTACTGAATCACTAGCAGTGAATAGCTCAAGGCCTTGTTTAAAGAACCTCAATAATACCAAAAAGCAGAAGAGAATATGAAAAGGAAGAAAATCTGGACTAAGTATGATCTGAAAAATTAATTTAAGACATTCTTTTTTCCCCTTGCTTCTTCCAACAAAGTAATAACGGTTGGGAGTCTTTCACATACAATTGGCCTCAAGCAGTCCATGAAATACAGAGAATGTAGAGACAGAGTTGAAGCTGAAATTCTTTCAAAGACCTCAATCTACACTATCCTTCAATATGCAAATAAAATACATTAAAGGTATAATTAGGAAAGCCTGGTTGTAGAGGAAGAGAAATGGAATCCCATGTAAATATTCAGACTCACAACTGAAAACATACTATAGATTATATGATCTAAAATACTTCACCTTATATTCTAAGGGAAACATATCACAGTGGCAAAAATCAGATATCATTAATGGAATCTCTATTAAAGAGACCACAGATAATGCGTTTCTTTTTAAAAATTATAATTTTTAAGTTTACCATTAATCTGCACAAAAAATTATATTAAAAGATTGCACTTCATATAATACTAAAAGCTAAATACTTTATATATAAATAGATACATATGGATTATAAATAAACATACAATATATTCATACTCAAAATCATATCCTCCCACACCACACTCACAATTTGTATGTGTGTGTATATATATACATATACTATGCATTATGCATATATGTGCATAAATATACACATAATATTATATATTATGTTACGTGTATATATATGTTATATAAGTCTATAAAATATACATATATAATACATGTATATTTTACTAGCAGATGCCAATTTCTTACACTTTAAGACACACAAAAATGATTTCTTCATATAATGGCATGAAATATAAAACAGAAAGAACTAAGACAGTCATGAAAATTCATTAACCTGAATAGTCAGAAATCAAGATAAAAATTAAGATGTTAAGAGTCCCAAGCTTAGAATACATATATATAATTTTTTGTAAAGTGAGTTCAGGATGTTATACCCCACAAT
Organism: Eschrichtius robustus; assembly: GCF_028021215.1. NCBI lineage: Eukaryota > Metazoa > Chordata > Mammalia > Artiodactyla > Eschrichtiidae > Eschrichtius > Eschrichtius robustus. The sequence continues at coordinate 77,010,237 of NC_090836.1, read as the reverse complement.
TTTGTTCGAGGATCTACTTGTTTTACTTTGCTTATAAAAAAATAAGAAGGGGAAGTAAAAGTTTAAGACAGAGCTAGGATTATATTATTAAATAATTAAATGTAAAACAATTTTTGAAGTCCTCTGAATACTCAGTATCTCCAAAATTCTCAGTAATAATAATAGCAAACATATGACATTTGTCATATGGTCAGGCTATGTTCTAAAAACTTATATTAACTTATTACTAGGCCTGTGAAGTTTTGCAGTTGACATTAATGATAGTTTCCTCTCCTTCCAACCTAGATTGGTGCCTGTTTAGAGGCAGTATATTATGGTACAGAGTTTATCACTATTGAGCAATGTTCTGCTCTTTTCCCACAGAAAACAATTCTCAGATACTCATTCATATTGACTTAATTTTCTTTAATTGTAATTTTAAATAAATATGGTCAAACTAGGTATAAACTCTTTGTTTACAGATCTAATAAAGCTGTAAAACCAGATTTTCAAATTAAAAATGAACAAATCTATAAAATTATCAAAGCTGTATTGTTCTTGTTGTACAATGGATAATTTTTAAATATAATAATTGCTATTTTGACAAGTCCATCAATCTAATAGTGTGCCCCAAAATGTAACCCAGGAAGATTTTAAAGTTATTACCTAATGAAAATTTCTTCCTTGAAGCAAATAAAAATTCACATACAAAATGTGTCTGTGATAACAAATCACATTTTTGTTTTATTCGATAAATTAAGAAATGAATATGTTACACTACATAAAGGTCTTTCTATCAAACTTGGAAGCCACCAGTCAACTGAAACTGCTTGTTGAGGTTAACAGTGACCCCCAAGTTGCGAATCTAGTGGTCAGTTGTTAACCTTGATCGTATTTAATAACCAGCAACATCTACCACAGTTGACTGCCTTTCTTGAAACATACTTGTTACTTGGCTTTCCATATACCATACTCTTCTTGTTTTTCCTCCCAACTCTCTTGCAGCTCCTTTTCACTTTCTTTTGTTGATTTACCTAATTTCCCTGACCTCTAAAATTAGAGCTCTAGGGATCAGTCATCTCTATACTCTTTCCTATCTATAACCACTATTCAGAATTTCAATGTCTTCTTCCATAGTCATGCTGTCAGATATGGCATGACTGCCTATCTCTTACTTAGATTGTTGCAATAGCCTCCTAACTGACCATTGTTCTTATCTTGGACCTTCACTGTTTTTGACAGTGCAAGTAGTGATTTTTTCCCCCAGATATCTCACATCTCTTTAATCCTCTACTCAGAGCCCATGTGGTTCCCATCATATTCAAAATAAATCTAAATCTATATGGTGGCCTCCTTATTTCTACCTAATCTGGTTCTCTGCCTTTTCTGTCCTACTACTTTCCCCTTGCTCAGTCTGCCCCAGCACACTGACCATTTTGTTGGTCCTTGAGTACAGTAGGTACCCTGCAGCTCAGGCTCTCTACTTAGACTGCCTCTTCCTGGACTGTTCTTTTCCCAGATAATTTCAAGGATTACTCTGTTCTATTTGATTATGCCAATCAATTCTAGGATTAACTATCACCTTCTCAATGAGGCCTTCACTTACCACCCACTTTTAAATTGTAACCCTATAACCTCAGAGATTGCCTCAGCTCCTCCCTATGCACTGCTTTATTTTATTCACTATCACTTATCACCATTTTACATTCTATGCATTTTTATTTATTCATTATTTATTATCTGTCTTTCCTCACCAAAATGCACACTTCAAGTGCAGGCATTTTTGTGTGCTAAATTTCTCCTCTATCCTCAGTTCCCGACAGAGTGACTAGCATATTCTGATCAATCAATATCTTGGAGAATAGTAAAAGTAAAATAATTCATCTTTACTACAACGTCAGATGGGGGCCAGTCCCTGCTTTATTCACTAGAAAATACTGAACTAATGGCAGCCATACAAGCTTACTCAGATAGAATTCTCAGACTCATGAGAATATACCTGCAAACTTTTAAGTAGCAGAAACACTGGCATACAGCTTAATTTCATGGCCTTTGGATGTTGAAGACTTGGTTTAAATCCTGGTTCTGATACTTTCTAGCCCCATAACAGCTGGCAATTAACTTCTCTAAGCCTCAATTTCTACATCTGCAAAATGGGTATGAAATTTTCATACGATTACTATGAGGGTTAAATGAAGCAAATGATTTGACTGTAATAATTATTTATTATTTAATTATATTATAATTTTATTTTTATTTTTAACATTATTATTATAAGACCTCTACGACGGGGATCTTGGCTTCCCAGGTAGGGATGGAGACTGTGATTACTTAATTTAAAGCAAACCTGGTTGATTCAAGAGAAACTCAAAACTGTGACAGTGTCAGTGTCATCCCACTTCTAACCATTTGAACCACCATCCTCTGTTGGAAAAAGAAGATGTTACACACTTATTTTAATTCTGTTCCTGCTAAGAGACTATGTGATAAAACAAGGCTTTCAGAAATAAAGGATCATTTCAGTTTCACAATTAGATGTTCATTTAGTGCGATGACTTTGTAAATAAATGTTTCTGAAAATATGTTGTACTCTAACAGATCCCCATGGATCCAGAGTCTTAATTCATATTAATGTATAAGAACTACTTAATTACCATATAAAAACTGTAAAAGTCTCAAGTGGACATTTTTTTTTTTCTTTGTAATTGCTTTGTTTGTACCACTGAGTGACATATTTCTGAGGTTTATCAAGTAGATCATGGGATTCTGTGGGGTTTTTTAAGCTTTATTGAGATATAATTGACAAATAAATTGTAAGATATTTAAAGCATACAACATAATGATTTGATATATATATATACACTGTGAAAGGATTCTCCCCATCAAGTTAATTAATACATCCATCACTTCCCATATTTACCTTGTGTGTGTGTGTGTGTGTGAGAACATTTAATTCTACTGTCTTAGCAAATTTCAATTATACAATACAGTGTTATGAACTATAGTTACCATGTTATAAATTAGATTCTCACCTTACTCATCTTATAACAAAGTTTGTACCCTTTTGTTAGAGGAGGTCATTGAGAGGACAGGACCTGCGTGCTGGTAGACCTGAGAGCTGGACCCAGGCAGTCAAAGGCTCCTCATCCCTCCCCTGTCCTTGGAATGTGTATTCTACATGCCATTCCCACAGTGGGAGCCATTTTCAGGGACATAGCCTTGAGAGAGCAATGTGTTGTTGAGGTTATCTGGATGGTATACATGACTGAACCCAGTTAAGACCTCTGTATAAACTTTTAAGATTTTGGCAGGTAGGTGCAGAGATCTATTTATCTTGCAGCTGCCCAAGATAAGTCTCATATGTAAGTTCCCTTGCTTATTAAACCCGCGACCTACCAATCTGGAGTGGTCTGTTCTCTCTTTGGTCTCTTCTTGCTCTCTGTGCATTGGAGCCTGTTTTAGATTTCACCAGGGAACTCCTGAGGTTATGCACCAACAACATTTTCCAGCCTCTCCCTATTTCCTGTACCCTGAGTTGAACTTTTTTTTTTTCTTTCTTTCTTTTTTTTTTTTTTTGTTCCACATGTAAGTGATACCATGCAGTTTGTCTTTCTCTGGCTTATTTCACTTAGCATAATGCCCTTCAGTTGCATCCATGTTGTTGCACATGGCAGGATTTCCTTTTTTTTTAAGGTTAAATAATATTGCATTGTGTGTGTGTGTATACATATATACGTAATCACAATTCTTCATCCATTCATCTGTTCATAAACACTTAGGTTGTTTCCATACTTTGGCTATTGTGAATAATGCTGCAATGAATATGGGAGTGCAGATGTCTCTTTAAGATAATGGTTTCAACTGGGGTTCTCTTAAACTAAGACTTCCTTACCTTCTTTGTCTATGCTGCAAAATATTAACCATAAACTAAGTAGGACAACATTTATCAATTTAATTAATCATGAATATTTGGAAAGAATCCAATATCTCTCTAGTTTATAGACTCAAGTGTATTACAAAAAGGCAATATATTTTCAGTTTAAATTATTTTCTTCTGAAAATATCAATAATTGAAAAGTTGAACATAAAAAATTATACAACAAAATCTTGTATTGACTTGGAAACTTCCTTGAACTACCTGTAGAGCCTGAGACATGGTTCCATTAAAGCTGGAAGATTTCCTTTTACTCTAACTTGATTTTATTAGTGAATCATGCCTGATAACAGTCAGCATTTATGACTCAAAATTAAACTATGATGAATAAATAATACATCATCACCCAGCTACGGAGGAACTCAAGGTAAAAAATTTTACCAGAATATTTTACAATACAGAAATGCTTAACTAATTTATTCCTTTAGAATTCATGAATTAATTCACTTACTTTTATCTTCCAAATAAAATGGGCTTTTTAATTTCAACTTTGCTTCAAGTTGATATGCAAGCAAGATATGGCTACCTTAATACATTATTTCCTTCATCTCAGTTCAAAATGAGATGGTCATACTAATGAAAGTACACTTGCCTGTCCTTTTTCACCATTGGATTATACTTTAATGCAAGAGTTTATGTACTGAGGCCCTCATTTACTTATTGTAGTCTATGAATAAGTATTTCCAACACTTAATTGCCCTTCTATTCTATTTTCAGAAATAGAATTCCTGAGTTAGTTCAGTTCTACTATAAACCATTTATTGAACACTTATGTGCTAGGCACTGTTCTACATACAGAGTCAGCAAAAAGGAAAATTCTATATGAACATTTATAGCATCTTCATTGCCCATAGGATCTGAGATCTGTCACAAAATTCATATATAATACAAAGAATAATCTTTTTAATTCTTTTGAAGTAATCTAAATTCAAAAGTGATTTTTAAATTGGAATAAAAGTAACAGAAAGATACAGTTAAAAATTATAATGCCCTTAATATTTTTAAGGATTACAGCTTTTCTAGATATTGGGGCCAAAACCATGAAAAAATTCTTTTAGTTATCTGTTTTGATCAGAAAATAAAATTTAATATACACATCTTTCCCAAGTACTTATTTCACATTTAGAATTTTCATACGTACTAGACATTTGAGAGTTATGGTTTATTTTTAGGGTGAGTGTCTGGAAGGTTAATATTCTGTATTTCTAATTAAAGACATATCCATGAGCTTTAGCAGATGATTAGACATTAGGTTAGATTAAAGATGTTTTATGAAATGAAGCCATGATTGATGGCCTCACTCATACCTCCATGGAGGTGGGACTGCAAAGATAAATAGGCCAATAGTGAAATGAAAGAATAACGTAATTCAGTACAATAGTACCTCAATACAAACATATCTGAAAAGGATACTTCCAAACTGGATTTATTTATTGGACAGCCATTATTAAAACCTCCTATGTACCAGGCACAGAGGATGCAAAGATGAAATAAAACAGTCCCTGCCTTCAACAAATACAGCATTATGCTCCCTTTTGACAGCCTCTGCTCCCAACAGCTGTCCTAGGCATAACAGAGCAGAGAATTATGACTCATAATGACTCCCACAAGAGGTGATCTTTTTCCTGCAACTTCTATAAAGAAAAGCAAAATCAAGGATCATGTGGACTGCCTTACTCTCATTTAATTAAGAAAAAACCCTTCATAAACAATTCTTTTAAATCATTACTGCTTGTCTGCAATAATATTTACACTATATAAATAGATCTCCTAATCATTAAAGTACATTGCTGGCTCATGAAATCTGAAATTAGAGTGAACAAATAAAGACTTGGAATGTCACACCCAAAGGTCACTGACTGTTGATTTAATTGTTAAATGTTAAAAGCAGTATGTACTTTTATGAAGAAAATGAAAAAAAAAAAAGAGAAGCATCTGGAGCAAATGCTTTGATAAATGAATCATTTCTTTTTTCTTATGAACAAAGACTACTTTCCTCTGTAAGGAAAAATCTCATTAGTATTTCAAAGATAATAAACCAGTAACTTGATCAAACTGTCCCCGGAAGATAAAGTGTCCAATATATAAATGCTATTCATCTGTGAACACCTTTTTCTCTCTTTGAAAAAACAGAGCTTCTCATCATTTTCTCTGACAGGGGATAAAAATAGAACTCTGAGGAAAGCACCATTCTTTTAATGACGTTTTTTCTCATTGGAAATCCCAATGTCTCAGCGCTCCGCTGACGTTAGTGCCATTTGATCTTAATAGTGCAGCTTTGTCTTTTGGGCAGCTTGCTCTGACAGAGAACCAATTTATATTTGCCTAATTAGAATTCAGAAGGCAATGAGAGGTTGGAGATCTTTTAAACTGCTTGCCAAAATCTCCCTTTCATGGCTATAATTCAAATTCTTTAATTCAATGAAAATTTTATTTAAAATTACCTAAATCAGACAAATCATGACAAGGCAACTAAGAGCACACCACTTTGAAACTCCAACTGTAGCCAAATACATACATCTATATATACACACACACATATATATATTAAATAATATAATCTATATGTATTATGTATACAAAATATTTTACAATGTAAAATTGGCTTGAGGATAAAAATTTCAAGTAGATGTTCACCTGAACCTCTTGTAGAGAATAACTGAAGAATCATTAAAGATAAAAATTGCTTACTCTTTTAAAATAATTTGTAATAACAGGTACATCTAAATCAGTGTATGCAGGGTCCCTGTTGGATGCCACTTTGTCCAAGGATTTCATTTTTCTCACTCTCCCCCCTCATTGGTGTTGTTCCTGGATCACACCCAAGACATCTGCTCAGCTGTGCTCTAGTCTTTAAATATGATGATGCTGCGATTAGTGGCATACAATGTTAGTGCTGGGACTGGGTTGTATAATACAGACCACTGTTACTTACTCTGCCCCTCCTGCTCATTTGCTAAGCAGATGGTCAGGGTTAGGGGCACATCTGTGGCCATGAAAGAAATGTGTTTTCAGTGCAACCCCAACTGGCCTAAACAGGGAATGAACTCCTGGTCTTTGCCTTGTTTAGCCCTTACTCTAACACAACAAGATAATCAGTGCAGGTGCTAAGTCAATAAACTAAGGAAACACTAATTTATGACCAAGAAGAAAACAATCAGGTTCATGATGATATTTTGCTATGGCAATATTTATTCAGACCAAAATCCCAGAAAGAAAACACTAGAGATTTCAAGATACAGGACAAAATACAAGTCAGGTCCTACAAAAAATACTTAATGAAGAATAGCTGAAATGCTGTAGGCAGTTTACATGAAATGGCAAAGAGAAGGGGGACACAGCTTGGAAGTCTAGAAGAAGCTCCACTTTGAAATATAAAAACCAGATAGTTACCACGGCCATAATGTTGAGCATTATCCTAAGCACCTTACACACATTACTTAACTTAATTCTCAAGATATTCCTCCAAAGTAGATGTCTCTATTCACATTTTACAGGCCGAGGGATCAGGGATTCAGAGAAGTTAAGTGACTCTTTCAAGATAAGTATCTTCTAAGGTCAACATTCTTAAGAATTGACAAGAGGATAAAATAAAGAGAGATAAAGTCAGCAATTTAAAAATAATAGTGTTACTGAAGTGCCTACATTTTAAAAGAATTAAAGAAAAAAAGGTGGGAATGTACTGGAATATATTATAAAAGAAGAAGCTGCAGAAGATATGAGGTGGGATTGGGACCTACCAGAACAGGTGGGCCTGTTCTGCCAAACTGTTACATTTATTTACAAATCTACACACGAGTGACATCTTGGTTTTTATAACTGTGGGTGAAATTGTGCAGGGCACTTTCTGAATAGGCAACATATGTTAAAGCAGCTGGTTTTAAAATAAATGACAATAAGGGTAGCAATTTAGCTGGGTAATAATGATATAAGGAACAGGAGACAATGTCTTGAGACCTTGGATAAGAATAACCTGATTAAGATTCAGGCTATTGTCGAGGTTTGCGTATTAAATATTTCAATTTGAGTAAAAGGTAGAAATGGATATTTACACTGAAAGTATATATACAGAGATAAAGATTCACAGTTTAGACTAAATTAATGGCATGTATGTCTATATAAATAATGCACATACCCATACAGAAGATAACATTATTTTATCTATTATGTCACATATATGATACATATATAGCTATATGTACAATTACCCATGTACATATAAAATTAATTTATCTATCACATATCACTTATATATAATTATTAACTGTATTATAGCTATTTATGTATATAAATCACTTTAGATCTTAAATATCATATGTGCAATTTATGACATGATTAGCCTTTCTAGTTAACAGTTCATATGTTCTTTTTATCATCTTTTCAGGACATCAAAAAAGAAAATTTTGATATCCCTTCCTTTAATTATTCAATGTAAATAGGACTATATTATTAAGCCATTAATATCTGTCTTTCCTACAAGACAGGTCCATGAGGTCTGGAACTCTATGTATTTTTATGTACTATTGATCTCTTGCACCTAGAACTAAGGCACAATTATTATGAAATCTATTTTTTAAAAGAAGGCCAAACCATAAAATACCTAGAACTAAAAAACTGGAAAAGCAAAGTAACAAAATCATGCCAATTCTTAGTTAACAGTTATTGAGAGCTAGTACATCAAAAATTTATTGTAAGAAACCTAATGTCAATGAAGAAAACAATTAAGAGCTTAGAAAGAAAATTGAAAGTTTGAAATAAAATTTAAAATAGGAGTCACTTTGATTAAAATTACAGCATCACTTTATAGATGCAGAACTTCTGTGTAAGACAAATGTCATAGTAAGATTTTTTTGAAATAAAGATCTATAACATATAGTTTTGTCCTGTGGATGTCTGGGAATATTTTACCATTCTCTTCTTTTTGAAAAGTTGATTTGTTGAGAACTACCAGAGAGCAACACTTTCATATTTGGAAGTCTCTATCCCGTAAATAGATTTTATGTGGGAAGCTTAACTGACAATGGTACAGTTAGACACCAATATGAAAACCTTAGATACTGGATATACTTAGCTATTTATGACCTAATTTGGCATGGCTAACACAAATACAATGTGTTTCTTTACTATCTCCTTCTTGGATCATTTGCACTGCTTGCTTTGTTCACTTGCCATAATCTAAGGAAATGCAAAACACTATAGCTTTAGTCCACTATGTATACATGATACAAAATAGTTCCTTGCTCATTATCTTAATGGTGGAAAAACATTTAGTTTTTCTTTTGCTGTTTACTTCATGAATCTTCCACAAGATGAACTCTGATCTGATATCTTCAATTCTGTCACTTTCCATTGACCTACCTTTATCAGAAGACTCAGTAGGTTACTTCCACAGGAAGATTTAAGTTCTCTGTGTATAGCACAGGGAATTATATTCAATATCTTGTAATAACCTATAATGGAATATAATCTGAAAAAATAACTGAATCACAATGCTGTACACCTGAAACTAACATAATATTGTAAATCAACTATAGTTCAATTAAAAAAAAGATTTAAGTTCTCAGACATGAATTCAGCATTTTTTCTCATCATCAACTCGACAACTTTGTTTCTTTACCTATCCCCTCTCTTTCCCCATTAGGCTCTAGGAAAAAGAAAATTCTCTCTAGGGCTAGTGCTTCATTTTATATATTTATTCCATTTCTTTCTGATTTTCTGTGGATCTGAGTACCATTCAAAAATCTCTTTCCTAGCACCATTTTTCTTCTACTAAATCCAAATTTTGTCTTTTTTTCTCTTTAAACTCAATTTTCTGAGAAGCATACCGTTTATCTGTTCTTATCTCTAAGTCTCTAAAAGTCTTGTCTATTACTGTGTAAGGATTGGCTGCAGTACAGAAGAAGGGTATAAAGAATTTACTAGATGGAGAAGTTTAGCATAATACCACTTTGGGGGGATCCCTCTACTTGTTGTCCAGATTCTTGCTGGAACCTTTGGTCTTTACATCATCTTTAACCTCAATCTCTGACATTCCTTGTGCAATGATACTCTGATATATCAACACTTGGTTCAAGATCCCAGGTCTATGTCAAATATGACTCCTGCCATTTCTATGGCCCTTTCCCACTCTGTTCCCTAATTTTTTTCTGCATTCCTAACCTTTAACCAGTTTCTTCATCTTGAACTCTCACACCCAAATACATTTCATTTCAACAGATGCTTTTGGTATTTCCACTAAATGCCAGGGACTGTGATAAGCCCTTAGAACACAAACCTGAAAAATTATCCACTTTTCTCCAAGGATTGATGCCTTTGTTTCCTCTCCACTTTCTACTGTCATAGCCTTCTGCCAGCTGGCTTCCATCATCACTGCTCTACTGGAATTGTTCTCTCAAAGGTTGCCAATGGTTTCCTTGTTCCAGAATTAAATAGTTGTTTAAAAATTTTTAATATTCTCTTTCTCCTTGACTTTCCTCTTACTTTTGGTTCTTTTGAGCATCCCCTTGCAACTCTGCCACCTTGCCTTGTTTGTTATAATGTACTGATTGTACTCCAGCCTTTACAACTGCTTCATTTTCTTTTCCTTGGGGTTATTTGACTGACTCACCTAGCTAAGTTGCCTAATATTAGATCTAGATCTCCTATCCTCACTTTTCACTGTCTTCCAAAATCAAAACAAACAAACAATAACAAAAACATCCAACTTCAAGACAAATTCACACAGAACTATATTTTATTCATCTTGTTTTATTTATTCACTAAGCCTCTTTTCTTATCTCTTAAGGCTGCTCTTTTACCTAAGCTTTGTACCTATGAAGTGAGAAGGTAGATTAAATCTTTAAGTAATCATGACCTTTAAAAATTCTATGGCAGTGGAATAACAAATCCAACTTGTCTTTCAAGTTCCACATTTAAATTTATAGTTGCTTGCTTGCTTTAGCATTTCTATCTCTACTAAAATGTTCTAGCATAAAATGCTCTTAGCGTTAACACATCCATAGTTTAATGAATTGTTTTCCTCCTCTAATCCAGCCTGTCTTTCATATATCCACATTTTTTATTACAAATACCTTGAACATAAACCTGAATTCAAGGGCAAGCAAAGTCTATTTGGGAAGTAAATGATAAGCCCAGTTTTTTTTGCTATTTTTAAAAAAATATTTCCATTGTTCCAATCATTCAGACCTAGAATCCTGGAATAATTTTTGGGTTTCTTCTTCACCTTCCAGATAAAAGAAGTTTCCAAATACTCCAGACTTAGCTTCAGCAATAAAAGCAATAGTAAATAACACCTGACTTTGGAATATAGCTTAGAAGTTTATAATGCTTCCTCCCACACATTATCTCATTAAATGGAGAGGAAATGGATATGTAAATAAGATGCAGTATTACTTCATCATAATCCTGTGAGTTTGGTCACATTTAACAGATGGATATGCCAAGGCTGAGTTAAATGATTTATGATTCAGAATTTATACTAACCCTTTTATTCCATATGACACTATTTCATGATATACAGTGACTCTCAAACTTGTTTTTTTCTTCCTATGTCTACTATTTATATAGTTTAGATCTTATTATCTCCAACTTAAATTAGTAGAATGATTTATTTTGTATCACTACATCTTTGCTATTTCTTTATACTATTCATTCTGCTCATTGCCATCATTCTCTGTTTTATTACATTTCATCTTAGTTTTTTTTCTGATTATAAAATGGATAAAGAGATTCCCAAATGCCTGAAGATGTTTTATTTGTTGTGTTTTGGTATTTATTATTTTGGAAGAAAAATCTGAGGCCCTTTTAAATTCTGGTTTTTTGAAGATGTCTTTTTGTTTTCTTAATTGGGTGTTTGTAGAAATTCATCTACATTTGCACAAGTCTATGTCTAATTATTGAACTGTTTTGGAATACTATGTTTTAAGTTTCTTGTGTCTGTTAAATATTTTTCTCTCCTTCCAAAATGCTTATAACAAGTAAATTTTAGCTTCTGCCTTTATTTTTATTGTGCTAATAATATTAATTTGTGAAAAGGGGACAAAAGAGAATGAGGCAAAATTTTCTGAAAATTAATGAAGTAAAATTTTACTTTAAGAAGTTAGAAAAATCACAATACACATAAAATAAATGACATAATAAAGTTTTGAACAGACTTTATGATACAGAAAGCAAATAGAATAGAGATTTTTAACAAAATCAAAAATTCGCTCACTAAAAAGACGAATAAGATCAATAAACTTTTGGCAAGAATAATAAAGACTTAAAATCACCCTAAATTTTAAGAAACAGATACACCTTTGGGGAGTAATTTAAATACTGCACTGGGCTTTACTAGCTAATGTCTATATTCTTTCAATTCTTAATATGGAAACATTTAACAACTGTTTCTGCTCAATAAAATGTAAACATATCATGGGGTATAGATATATTCTGCATTTAAAGATATAATTGAGACTAACAATATGGAAGCTACATTTTATAGAATAAAATTTGCCCCCAAAAAAGAAAAATTTTAGATTTCTGCTCCTAAGACCTTTTAAGTTTAAAACTGTCTAGAGGAAAATGCATTAGTTTGATTTATTTGGGAGATAAAAAATTTCGGCTCAATAAACCTTTTTTTTGAGTGTGCCAGTTATAGTGAAACGCTTGAAAGCTCTTTCTCTCAAGTTCCTAAGGAGAGGTCCCATGTCAAACTTCAAGAAAGATGTGAAGCCCTCAGATTTTTTCCATATGAGAATTCTATGAGTCAAAAAATGTAAGAACTACAGCAGGAAAAAGATGAAGGTGTTGCTCTGGGTGTGTATGTGTGTGTGTGTGTATTTATATATGTGTGTAGAGTATCAGGATAAAACAGAGATTATGCCATGCCATATATTAGTACATGCAAAGGATGATACTGACATTTGTGAATTCTCAAGTCTGAGATTTTTTTAAAAAGTTAAAAAAAGTGTGCATGTGTGGTTACATATATGGTTATTTCTTCTCCTCACCAACTATATGTATATATATCACTAGTTGCTCCTTTCTTCTGTAATGTCTTTGGCATACTTTCTTTTTTTTTTTCATTTTTCTTACTTATTTTGTTTATTCATTAAGGGTTCGATAAAGAGATGTCAAAAGCATACTTCTGTGTGTTAAACAGCATAACTGGACATATAAACAAAGCACAGATGATAATGGGTTAGACATAACTGGTGGGAAATGGGTCTGGGGGGGACTTGGCATACTTTCTAATGAATTTCATTTAATTAAATTTGGAACTTTCATGGGGAAAGCTTTCTAATAAATCTCTTAATTTTACCTTTGATAGTGGCAAACATAGTCATTCGCATGCTTAACGATATATGAAATTCATCACGATCGCATTCATCACGATATATGAAATTTAGCATTTGCATGCACCATTAAAGAAGGGAGGTGAAAAATGTCTCACAGTTTATGAGCACTGAAGTCACAATTTTCAATTATCCTTCCACTAATGAAATTTGTGGCCTTTGAGCAGTACACTCTTCTGTACTGGGGGGGGGGGGGGGCGGGAATCAGTTATACGAAGACTCCTGCCTTACAAAAACCACACAACATGTTTATTTTACTGAGATTTTAGTTTTTCTTCTCTACCATCAAAAAATGAAGAACATATTAGGTATTAAGTAAGTAGACTGACTTTTGTTAAAGCTGATAGCCACATTGTGTGTGTGTGTGTGTGTGTGTGTGTGTGTGTGTGTGAGAGAGAGAGAGAGACAGAGAGACAGACAGAGAGAAATTCAAAGAGAAATGGTTGTAAAATATGTGACCCTTAGCTCATTAAGATTTCAGAGCATGGGTGATGCATTCAAAATGGTATTTCAATGTTATTGAAGCATTATCTCCTTTACTGCTAGTTTTTTAAAAAGTTAAACCTTTTCACATTGAGTCAGAAATAGCTAGATTCTATGAAGAAGAAAGAAGGAAAAATAAAAGAAGTTTTGAGATGGTATATTCAAGGAATCCTAAAAATATGATGATCCATTATTCCCTTCAGTCTTGAACCATATGTTCGGCTTTCCTGTCTAGGGGAGATATAGCACAGATGACATCTGGAAGGCTTTTCCTCCCCTTAATTTTTAAAAAATTCCTGCTTTAAATAAAGCTGAAATATTAGAAGTGATATATCAATAGAAATGTGTAAGCATGCTTTGTGACTAGCAGCAGTATTAAACTTTCAATATAAAGGACATTGGTTTTATATTTGATATTCAATTTATTGAATAGCATAGCATAAATGAGGTTTGGAGTCTCAAATGTATTAAGGAGAGCTCAACTAAATTAGCTAACAAAAATTGACATCCATTTCTTAAATCAAGATATTTCTCATTTGTAAAAAACAAAACAAAGGCGAACACTCTTTTTAATCCCCCAAATCAGAAGTGAAATATGACATATAAATTCAGAAACAAAAACATGTTTGCTAGCTAAATTTGGCATAAATCTCGCTTACTTGTCTAATGAACACAGTTATTTCAATCAGAAAGTGCACTGATATCATGACATAACCATGACCCAGATATGTGAGGCTGACTTTTAAATACCACCTGCTATCTCTAATTAATACACATCCCTCACCTTAAAATCTGAAAATAAGTTTAATATCAGAGGGTGTCATCAGTGTTAAGAAATTTAAACATAGCATCATATATAGTATCTGAGGAAAATCTAGTCTAAATTGCATATACCTTAAAAAGTTAGAAAAATCAAATAGTTCTGTACGTTTCATTTCATCAGAAAGAAATGCCATATATGAGGAAAATCATAGAAGTTGTTACAATAAATCTGCCATACCATAAATTAAGTTTCTTAAAGTTAGCTTCTTCCATAAATAAAAAGATTTTTACGTAGCTAACTAATGCTCTAATGTCAATTTTATAATTAAAGTCAAGTTTAAGACAATTTAGATTCAAAATTTGCTTTAAATACTGTTGGAACTTTTTTAACAACAAACTTTAAAAATAATATCCTGTTTCATATTTAATATGAGTCTTCAACTAGTAAATAAAATAGGCTTCTGCATAGGAGCATATAGCATATTCCACAGCTTCCAAAAGAGCTGTGCTAGTTTGGTAGCCACTAATCTCATGTGGATATTTAAATTTCAATTAATTATAATTACATAAAATTTAAAAATTCAGTCCCTCAGTTCCTCACATTTCATGTACTCCTTACACACATATGGCTAATGGTTGCTGCATTGGACAGCACAGATTTAGAACGTTTCCATGTGGCAGAAAGTTCTATTGGACAAGGCTGTAAATCAAGAGTCCTGGAAAGGATTTCAGGGGTAGGCACTCAGAATTTCAGGAAGTGTTAAAAATGGCAGAATTATTTAGCCTGGAAAGAAGAAAGAGACCTGGCCTCATGATGGTCTTGAATGACAGAAAGGATTCAAAGAGAGGCAACCAGCTGTTTTTCATCACATACTGGGTAGAGACAGGAGGAACTGATTTAAAATACAATGGAGGGATTTAGGTTAAACAGAAAAAGTGGGGATAATTAAAAAAGTGAATCACTTATGGGAAGCATCCCCTTCATGACTTTCCATGAGAAAGTCACATACCTAGTGAAATCTGTGAATATGTATCATTGATAATTAAGCTAAACACTTAGGTCTCTTTTCTAAACTGGAGAAATGCAGTTATTCAATCAATCAATTAATCAATATTTATTAGGTGGGTACTGTCTATCAGGCACTGTATTAGAGACAGGATATACAACAGGAGCACTGAACTCAATTTACCTAATTCCTCCTCTTACAATATCACATTGCAGGAATGAGAGAGATAACAAATGCATAAACAAATAAATAGTTTCAGGTAATAAAAGGGGTAATGAAAAAGATAAAATAGCATAATATTGAGGAAGTGATGGTGGGTAGTACATGAATTTGGGAAGTCAAGGAAGTCCCATAAGAAAAGTTGATATTTGTGTTAAGATTTCTGCAGAGAGAGGAAGCAACCTTGAGAGAATCAGATAATCTGGGGGAAGACTGTTTTAAGTAGAAGACACAGGAAGTGCTAAACCCTCAGACTTCACATATGAAGGGGAAAACAAAAGCCACTGTGTGTGGAGAATAATGGAGAAGGGGAAGAGTGGCTTGAGGTAAGTTTGAGACACATGCAGGGGCCAGTGGGCCGTGATATGGAGTTATATGTTTTTCTGGTCACATGAGAGCCAATGGAGGATTTAATAAGATCTTTCTGTCTCTTCTTTGACAACTGGGATGTGAAGTTATGAGGGGAGGAGAGGGGCAAAAAGGGCAATCAGTGAAAGATATCATGGTTGGACTATAGATTTATCCATAGAAATGTTCATAAGTTGTCATATTTAATATGTTTGGAGGTAGAACACGGTTGGAAGTAGTGTGTAAGAAAAAAAAGAAGTTAAGAAAATTATTCTTAGTGTTTGACTTGAGCAAAGGACAAATGGATGAATAGTGTTAAAACTTACTGAAATAGTGGAGGTTTGGTGGGGGACACATTTGAGCAGTTTCCTGTTGCGTCTAAGATATACTTTAGACAATGAAGTTAATATGTGTAACAGTCATTTGGATATAGGAATCTATGAATCAGGGGAAAGTCTACTAGAAAAATAAGTACCAGTTTCGAAAATTTGAACATCACTGTCAAACATCTTGATCTAATGACATTATTAGAACACTAACTCAACAAGTACAAACTATATAAACTTTACATGGGCATGTGAAAGATTCTCCAAGATAAACCATCTGCTCAGCCATAAAATAAATTTAATTCAAAGATTAAAATCTTACAGATTCTGATCTGAAAACAACCACAGGATTAATTTAAAAATCAATAACAATAAAATATCTAGGAAATATGGAAATATTTAGAAATTAAGTAATACACTTGTATGTAAACCATGCATCAAAAAAACCCACCCAAAAGTAGTATTATTTTCACTGAATAATGATGAAAACATAAAACATTATGATTTAGTGGATATAGCTAAAGCATTTCTTAGAAATTTATACTTTTAAATGCCTGTATTGAAGGGAAGAAAGGATTAAATCAATGATCTAAGTTTTTAATTTAAGAAGCCAGGAAAAGAAGAGCAAATTAATCCCAGAGTAAATATAAAAGGTAATAAATAATAAAATAAGAGCAAAAAATCAATGAAATAGAAAGCATAAAAACAGTAGACAAAATGTTTAAAAGCCAAAATTTGGTTCTTTTTAAAAATCAATGTTTTCCATAGTTACCTACAAAAAAGGAGAGAAGATACAAGTTACCATACTAGGATATAGATTGAAATGAATGAATGAAAAATGTCTTTATTCATAGTTGATAATAATTGTTTCCAAAGAAACTCCTAGGAAATCTATAAAAATAATGCTAGACGTAATAAGAAAAAATATATAAATACTACCACAACTTCTTAAGCCAATCATCTGTTGATGGGCACTTGGATTGTTTCCATGTCTTGGTTATTGTAAGTAGTGTTGCTATGAATATTGGGGTGTATGTATTTTTCAAATTAGAGTTTTTGTTTTTTCTAGATATATACACAGAAGTGGGATTTCTGGATCATATGGTAGTTCTGTTTTTAGTTTTGTATGGAAACTTCATACTGTTTTCCTTAGTGGTGGCATCAATTTACATTCTCGCCAACAGTGTAAGAGGGTTCCCTTTTCTCCACACCTCTCCAGCATTTATTGCTTATAGACTTTTTGATGAGAGCTATTCTGACCAATATGAGGTGACACCTCATTGTGGGTTTGATTGGCATTTCTCTAATAATTAGCAATGTTAAGGACCTTTTCATGTGCTTTTTGGCCATCTGCATGTCTTCTTTTGAAAAATGTCCATTTAGATCTTCTGCCCACTTTTTGATTGGGTTGTTTTTATTTTTATTTTTATTAAGCTCTATGAGCTGTTTGTGTATTTTGGATATTAACCCCTTGTTGGTTGCATCACTTGCAAATATTTTCTCCCATTCCATAGGTAGTCTTTTCATTTTGCTGATGATTTCTTATGCTGTGCAAAAGCTTTTAAGTTTGATTTGATCCCATTTGTTCATTTTTGTTTTATTTCTTTTGCCTTGGGACACTGATCTAAGAAAATGTTGCTACAATTTATGTCAGAGAACATTTTGCCTGTGTTCTCTCCCAGGAGTTTTATGGTGTCACATCTTATATTTAGGTCTTTAAACCACTTTGAGTTTATTTTTGTATATCATGTGAAGGAGTGTTCTAATTTCATTGATTTACATGTAGTTGTCCAGCTTTCCCAACACCACTTGTTGAAGAGACTGTCTTTTCTCCATTGTGTATTTTTATGTCCTTTGTCGTAGATTAATTGACTACAGGTGTGTGGGTTTATTTCTGGGCTTTCTGTTCTTTTCCAATGATCTATGTGTTTGTTTTTGTGCCAATACCACACTGTTTTGATTACTGTAGCTTTATAGTATAGTCTGAAGTCTGGAAAGGTTATGCCTCCAGCTTTGTTCTTTTTTCCTCAGAATTGTTTTGGCAATTCTAGGCCATTTATGGTTCCATATAAATTTTAAGATTATTTGTTCTAGTTCTGTGAAAAACGTCACGGATATTTTGATAGGGATTGCATTAAATCTGTAGATTGCCTTGGGTAGTATGGTCATTTTAACAATATTAATTCTTCCAATCCAAGAGCATGGGATACCTTTCCATTTCTTTGACTCATCCTCAATGTCCTTTATCAATTTTTCATAGTCTTCAGCATACAGTTCTTTCACCTCCTTGGTTAAGATTTTTCCTAGGTATTTGTTTTGGACATGATTTTAAACAGGATGTTTTTAAAATTTTCTCTTTCTGATATTTCATTCTAAGTATAAAGAAATGCAACAGGTTTCTGTATATTAATCTTGTATCTTGCTACCTTGCTAAATTAGTTTATTCGTTCTAATAGTTTTTGTGTGGAGAGTTTCAGGTTCTCTATATACAGTATCATGTCATCTGCAAATAGTGACAGTTTTACCTCTTCTCTTCTAATTTATATACCTTTTATTTCTTTTTCTTGCTTGATTGCTGTGGCTAGGACTTCCAATACTATGTTGAATAGAAGTGGTGAGAGTGGGCATCTTTGTCCCATTCCTGAATTTAGTGTGAAGGCTTTCAGCTTTTCACTGTTGAATATTACGTTGGCTGTAGGTTTGTCATAAATGGCATTTATTATGTTGAGACATGTTCCCTCTATACCCACTTTGGTGAGAGTTTGTATCATGAATGGATGTTGAATTTTGTCAAATGCTTTTTCTGCATCTATTGAGATGATCATGTAGTTTTTGTCTTTCCTTTTGTTTATGGGGTGTATCACATTGGTTGATTTGTGTATGCTGAACCATCCTTGTGACCTTAGAATGAATCCAACTTGATCATTGTGTATGATCCTTTATATGTGTTGCTGGATTCAGTTTGCTAATTTTTTTGAAGATTTTTGCATCTATATTCATCAAACACATTGGCCTGTAATTTTCTTTCCTTTTTTTGTAGTGTCTTTGTCTTGTTTTGATATCAGGGTGATGGTGGCTTCATGGAGTGAATTTGGGAGTGTTTCCTCCTCTTCAATTTTTTGGAATAGTTTGAGCAGGATAGGTATATGTTCTTCTTTGCATGTTGGATAGAATTGTGAAGCTGTTCATTCCTGGACTTTTGTTTGGAGGGAATATTTTTTAAATTGCAGATTCTATTTCACTTCTAGTGTTTGGTCTGTTCAAATTATGTTTCTTCTTGACTCCTTTTTGGCAGGCTGTATGTTTCCAGAAACTTGTCCATTTCTTATAGGTCATCCAATTTGTTGGTATATAACTGTTCATAGTATTCTTCTGGGATTTTTTATTGTATTTCAGTGGTATCAGTTGTTATTTCTCCCCTTTCATTATTTATTTATTCATTTTTTGTGGGGTCCTCTCTCTTTTCTTCTTGGTTAGCCTGGCTAGTCACTTGGTTACTATATACCTGAGGACAGCTATTCTGTCCTGTGATGGAGATGCTGACGCCTGAGCAAGCAGCAACTGAAGATCTCAGTGGGCAAATCCTGAAGAGCCAGGCATTGGTTTTACAGTTGGAACAGGAGCATTGGTTTTACAGTTGTGGCAGCCAGGAGCAAGAAGAAATAGAAGATTGATGATGGAAATCTTGGGAAAGAATGGATGAATCAATATTTCATTACTTACTCACATGAAAATTCATTTCTCTAGCAAGCATTTGGTGTTGAATTCTAAGGTCTTACATAAGTCAATCTAATTCTGTCATTTTTAAAAAAGATTCATTTGTAACTTTGAGCAAATTGTTTCCTTTTTAATACTGTTAGCACATGCTTCTGCTATCAGTCTTCTGTATGTATAAATTAATAACTTAGAACCATACAAATGAAGTTGACTATAAATTTAAACAGATGTGGTCTAGATTTAAATGATGACCTGTTCAGTGATGATCTTTGAAAGTTTTCTATAAAACTCTACAACATATCTTAATAATTATGTTTTGCTTGTTCTATAGTTGCATAAAAGAAATGCATGGAATCATTTATTTTTCACAAATACATTAGAAAATATCATTAGAAATATATTTCATTCATTTAGCATTTATTCATCTCACAAACATTTGCTGAGTATTATGTGTCAGGCACTGTGCAAAGTGCTGAAATAATCAGAAGCTAGTAGAACCTAGTAGAGATTTGTTACTCAATGAAAGCTATGTTATGTTCAAAACAATTTAGAATAGTGAAAATTCAAATAAATATAATGCATCATTGTGTAGTTATAATATAAGGCTTTCTGGTTTACTTATTGTCTGTTTATTTCATCTCCAGAACTTCAGGGCTCCTGTCAATCCTTAGGTAGTCAGTGCAGAAATAATCAAAATACCATCTTTAAACTGATCAAGAAACTGGAGCTTAATAATGGACAGGACACATTCTGTCAAGGAATGTTGCAGCCATTTTTCAATGGATAATTTAATTTCTGCATTTTGTAGGGAAGACAGGGAGTGAAACTCGTTATAAGCAGGTCCCTTATATGTTCTAGAATTGACCTAGTAATTTAACATAATTATGTAATGTAATCTGCACAAAAATTCCAGATACTTTATCCCTGTTTTCACAGGAAGCTGAGATTTAAGCATATTGAAGTTTGTCAGATTTTATCTAGCTACTGCAAAGCCTTGTCTATCTCCTCTAGGAGACCGTGTACTTTTCATTTTATCACATTCAGAATCATTCTGAAGACAATGTTAGAATGATTCAAACAGAAAGGATTACAGCATCTTAAGGTATATTTTGCGTTAGAATTTGTAAAGTGTTTTCATCTATACATATTATGTGATCCTTAAAATAACTCTTGTTCTTGATATTCACATTGATAAAAGTGTTTTGTAAAAAAAATGATGCACTAGAGGAATCCTTTTGATGCCTTCTCAATGGAAGTGAGTTTAATGTAATTAGGTTTATTTTGAGGCAGAAAAATAAAACTAGGCCTAAGAGCTTAATTAAAGAAACATCATCGTGCTACACTCTCCGAATATTTCAGTAAGATATTCTGGACTACCTGGTTATTTTCTAGAACTAAAGACAACAACATATTACTCACATAGTTTTCAGGTATACCATTTTTTACCTACCTCCATCTCAGTTAATTACAGTATTGATGGCGGGGGGGGGTGGCTCTAATGAGAGACATGTGTTGAAAATCATGAATATTACAGTGATCCATGACCTTATTTCTTAATATGTAGACTAAGTCATCCTAAGGGTAAAATATTACAGTTTCAAGTGTAGGGCCCCTTATTAATATTGAATACAAAAACTTTGTATTCTGAAATAATTTTAAACTCTTCATGGAAGTTGAAAAATAGTACAGACTTCCATGTACACTTCACTTATCTTTCCTCAATGATAACATCTTACATGATCATAATACAATAATCAGAATCGGAAGATTGGTACACTACTATTAACTAAATGACAGACTATATTCATATTTTAACTCTTTAGTCTTTAATTTTATTTATATTAATTTATTCTTCCATTTAATTATTTATTGATGCTTCCTTAGGAGAAGTTTTAACATGTTTCTGTGTAGTTGTCAATAGATGTCAACCTTTATGTTTATAGTCACAAATTAGGAGTGGAATAGAAGACTTTTTTCTGGGGAGTAAAAGAAAATTCTATGAGTTATTCAATGGGAAGAAAAAAAAGACATCCTATCTTCCTTTTTGTGAACATATCTAATACAGAAACTTCCATTTTTAGGCTGGCTCACTCTAGTCAAAAGAATAGAAAGAAGAATAAAAGTACAATCCACACTGAATAGAATTTAGATTACAAAACAATAAAATATATTAAAATATAAAATACGTTATATCCTCATTAAAATAATCATCAGGAGACAAGCAAGAATTCCTTATGGAAATTGAAATACATAAAAGCTGCTGATAGAGGCACTGCTCAGATTAGTCAATGAGGCCAGGTTATTCATTTATTTTAAGAGAACTTCACGATGTGCTTTTGGGAAGGCCAGCTTCTCTTGGCTGTTCTCTGGTTGGAACACCTGGGGCAGAAAACTCTTAACTGGTGCCAGGAGCTTATATCATTGCAATTTAAATGTCCAGAATTAACTGTAAAATCACCAATAAGATCATAATTTGCTTTTAAAATCCCCATTCCTGAACTTTAAACTTTCATTTGATTATATTTTTGATCATTTCTCTTTTGTAGTTTTCAAACTTGAAAACTATTTAAACTGCAATATTGAAAGTATACTATTATAAAACAATCATTCAGATTGAAGCTATTCAGTTCACATCAGTATAATCAACAAATGGCAGAACTTTCTGTATATTAAAAATATCTGTACATTTCCTGATTTTGGCACATAGCCAAACAATGGTTTAATTCTGGAAAGATAAGGTCTGAATTTTGTCAAAAATCAATATTTTGACATCACAGGCCTTGAACCAAGCAATGATAATTTTCAGTAGAAAACCATTTAAATATATTAGAAGTGTTAAGGTTAGCTCTATACAACTGATTTGTTCATTTAAAAAAACTGAATTAATTTCCAATTTTATTTAGTCAGCATTACTTAAAATTTTATCCCAACTTGGAGAAGGCTATTTATATTTCTAAACTAGAGAAAAATAACCCTTTAAAGTACATACTAAATAACGGAAATTATTCTAAGCATTTTACATAAACAACTCAATCATTCTAAAATAATCTAAGTAGGTATTATTATATTTTCTTCATTTTTTCAGATAACTAAACTAAGGCAAAAAGGGATTGAAGAGAATATTCCTCATATTGCTTGGAAGATTGGATTGGGTGAATCTGTAATCTCTTTCAGCTCTAAGATTCTGCTGTGTTACTAAAAGATATGTCTTAACAACAATGAAGAAAGAAGGATGGGAGGAATACTAAGTATCACCATACACTTATCCTGTTAGAAACAGGTCATCAATTACACTTGCCAATTTACTCACAAGAATTTGAAATTAGCCCTGTTCTCACTTTTTGGGAACGAGATTTTTAGTAAAGTAGTCTCTAACATCTTCTACAATTACGGCATAGGGATCTGGCCTCAAACTATTTCTCATAAATAATAATTCAAAAAATATTAAGAGTATAGAGTAGAAAGAGTGAATTTAGAATGTCCATACTTCCCAAAGTCATCTATAGACTCAACACAATCCCTAGCACAATCTCAATGGCATTTTTCACAGAAATGAAAAAAAATTATAAAATTCATATGAAACCACAAAAGACCTCAAATGGCCAAAGCAATCCTAAGAAAGAACAAAGCTGGATGCATCACACTTCCTAATTTCAAACTACACTACAAAGCTATAGTAATCAAAACAGCATTGTACTGGCATTAAAAATAGACACAAAGATCAACAGAATAGAATCAAAGGTCAAGAAAGAAACCCTCACATATGTAGTCTACTAATATTTGACAAGAGAATCAAGAATATGCCATGGGGAAGAGGTAGTCTCTTCAATAAGTGGTGATGGGAAAATTGGATAACCATAGGCAGAAAAATGAAATTGGACTCCTGTCTTACACCACTCACAAAAATTAATTTGAAATGAATTAAAGACTTAAACATAAGACTTAAAACTCCTACAAGGAAGCATAGGGAAAACTTTTTGACATTGTTCTTGACAATGATTTTTTGGATATGACATCAAAAGCAAAAGCAAAAATCAGTAAGTTGGACTATATCACACTAAAATGCTTCTGCACAGCAAAAGAAACAGTCAACAATATTAAAAAGCAACCTATGGAATGTTAGAAAATATTTGCAAACCATATATCTGATAAGGGGTTAGTATCCAAAGTATATAAAGTACTTATATAGCTCAATAACAAATAAACAATCTGATTAAAAGATGGATGGTGGAATTAGACATTTGTCCAAAGAAGACATACAAATGGCAACAGGATACATGAAAAGGTGCTCAGATGCTCAACATTACTAATTATCAGGGAAATAAAAATTATAACCACCAGGAGATCTCACGTCACACCTGTTGGAATGGCTATCATCAAGATGACAAGAGGTAACAAGTGTTGGTGAGGATGTGGAGAAAGGGGAATGCTTGTGCATAGTGAATTGGTACAGCCACAATGGAGAATAGTATGGAGGTTTCTCAAAAACTTGAAAATAGAATTGCCATATGATCCAGCAATCCCACTTCTGGGTATATACCTAAATGAAATGAAAACAGGATCTTAAAGAGATATCTGCATTCCCATGTTCCTTGCAGTATTATTTATAATAGTCAAGATAAGCAAACAACCTAACAGTCTGTCAATAGATGAGTGGATAAAGAAGATACGGTATGTATATACAGTAGAATATCATTCAGCCAGAAGGAAGAAGAAAATCCTGCCATTTGAGATAAATGGATGGATTGAAGGTATTATGCTACGTGAAATAAGTTAGAGAAAGGAAAATATTGTATGATCTAACTTATATGTGGAATCCAGAAGAGCCAGACTCATAGAAATAGAGTAGAATTGTGGTAACCTGGAGCTAGAGATGGGAAAAATGTGGAAAGGTTGGTCTAAGTGTACAAACTTCCAGTTAGAAGATGAGTAAGTTCTGGGAATCTAATATACAGCATTGGGAATATGGTTAACAACCCCATACAATATACTTGAAAGTTGCTAAGAGAGTAGATCTTAAGTGTTCTCACCCCAAAATGAAATCGAATTATGTGACACTGTGGAGGTGTTAGCTAAAGCTCTGATGTTAATCATATTGGACTATATAAATGTATCAGATCAACAGGTTGTATACCTTAAACTTACACAATGTTATATGTCAATTATATCTCAATAAAATGAGTGAAAAAAGAAAATACACATGTTATAAATACTAGATTGTTTTTTAACTATACTGAAAATACTTAAATGAACATTTGTTAAATTAGTATGTCCATATGAAATAAATTACAATTTAAATAACTCATAAAAAAAGAATCAAAACAATAGAACTGGGTGTCATCCCAACTCTGTTCTGCAAATATTAATAACTCACTTATCACTCAGCTTTGATTTCCTCCTTTATAAAATATAAATAATGATACAAATCTCATAGGACTGTTTTGAGGATGAAAATTAAATAAATGTAAAAAACATGCCTGACAATTAGTAGAGAATGCAATTCCTAATCATTATTACTTGTTAAAAGAATGTCATTATAATGGAAACACGTTAGTGTTGGATTAAGAAGACTTACAAGCAGCCGCATAGCACAGGGAGATTGGCTCTTGCTTTGTGACCACCTAGAGGGGTGGGATAGGGAGAGTGGGAGGGAGGGAGACGCAAGAGGGAAGAGATATGGGGATATATGTATATCTATAGCTGATTCACTTTGTTATACAGCAGAAACTAACGCACCATTGTAAAGCAATTAGACTCCAATAAAGGTGTTAAAAAAAAAAAAAAGACTTACAAATTCACATGTTTAGAGAGGAACCACTTGCCCAAAGTAACATGAAAAATGAATAAAACTTGTCCTCCTGAGTTTCAACTTATAATTTCAACTGTGAGACCTCAAAATTTTGGTATTTCTGTTGTGTTTTAAGGTGCTTTATTGTATTTATTCCCATTTCTCAACAAGCTTTAGAGTTCGTCGGGAACAGAACACACACATTTCTAATCATACTAGCAGATTAAAATTGGCATTTAATCACCATAAAACTGGATATATTTTTTGAATTCAGCTTTAAATCCAGAAACTTAGAGAAGTGCAGGGCATTCTATGTTTTGTAATATGTTCTTCACACATTCTTCCCTCTTATGATTGACTCTGTGTTATCCTTTTTAGATCTTAAATATCTTAACTTGGTTCATGATTTATTTTTTTAATGATATATTGTGGAGAGAGGTACATTTTAAGAAAATGATGTCTTGTTTATGGAAGGGCATTCTATACAGGAAAAACTGAGGCGATCTTGTGCAAAGAAATACCCCATGGAAACTTTTCCATGTGTGTTATAATTGATAAAATTTTTCTAAAATAAAATTTTTTTTAATTTAGTGAAAGTTTTAATCTAGTAGACTCTATAAATCAGCTTGAAGAAAATTTATCTCCACGGGGCATGAAAAAGAAAAAGAAAAAGACTGCCTTCCCTGTCCTCCTACATAATACTCAATATTCTAATAAGTAGTTTCAAAGCAGTAGTTCAAAACTGGATTTTAGGCAAAAAGAGCTTATGTCAGGGTGCTGTCAATGCCTTTGGGATTTTAAGAAAAAAGTTCTTAGGTTGGTTGCATAATATTTTCTATTTTATTTTTTCTCTTTCGTCCAAAAGAATTTCCTTAATGTGTCCTTTTTCAGTCCATTGACATTTCTAATTTCAATCTTGAAGTTCATTTATTCTCTTTTCATTTTTTTCCCAGTCATTACCATGTTGGGGATGCACGCAGTGCATAGCTCTAGAATACAAAACTTGAATGAATTCTTATAAAAGCCAACATTTTTATTTCTATGTTAGAGAAGAAGAGATGGTCATAAATAATTTTGACTGAACTTGATTGAACTTGATTGCTGGATAAACCAGTGAGAGGATGAAAATAAAAATCCAAACAGTATTTTCAAGACAGTGTTGTTGGACGGACTAATTGCTTAAGTAGGAAGCTGTATGCAGGAATTTTACAAAGACAATACAAACTCAGAAGAAGGTGCAACTGGGAAACACATGGGACTGTAAGTTTAGTGAAACAAGTTTTATTCCTGGTTGCACTACTTGTGACCTTAGCCAAGTTACTTAATTATCCTGGGTTTGTATTATGCCATATATGAAAGGATGGAGTTGGATTCATAGAACTTTAAAAACATTTACAACACTAAAATTTATAATACTCTTTGGTTTAATGCCTCAGTAATAGAAATTTAAATCATGTAGTGTTTTTGCACATGAAAGGAAAGAAAGGAAATTGAATGAGGACTTTTGCTCTATATTGCTTCATTTGTTTTATCCTCATTTTCAGATAGGTAATATTTAGAAAAGAACATCTTGTAACTTGTTCAGGATCACACAAGTAAATTGAGGGACTGCCATGAAAAGTCGGGAATTGCTTTCCAACACCAATCTCCTTCCATTATACAGCATTTACTCTCAAAAGTCAATGACTGTGCTTGTTTTCCAAAAGAAACTCAAATTTGCTTCAATGCTTTCACCTATGTTACAGGGGTGTGTTTGAGTAGTCAGGAGTTAAAAGTCTTTAGCTCCTCTTTGCATATTACGTTTCTTAAAGATTAAGAAAGTATATGGTTATTAATTAATAAATTTAAATTGTCTTAAATGGTTTAAACTAGGTTGGCATTAAGACTTTGACTACAAATTTCACTTAGAATAACTATCTTTACCTTTTGAAGACAGTTTAAGAATAGAAATTGCTTACGAGTCTTGTTATAGTGGAGTTGCACAGCAGAATTTCCTAGTATTATTTGATAACAAGTTCAGATAATATGGAAAACTCAATAACTAGGTCTGCTTTATAGTAATATAAAGTTTTTAAAATTTTGGCAAATTATATATTTGATTCGAGCCTGAGAAAGTAGATATAGATTAAATATAGGGTATAAGAAGAATATTATTTTCTTATATTTTGTTCTCAGAAAAAAAGGAATTTATTATAATTCTAGATGTGAGGTTTTTACATCATACAAGGGAAGACTCCTTCAGAAATGTTTCTGATTAAGGTTACTTTATTTACATTGTCTCTTTCTTTGTTTCTGTACTTGAATCTTGTTAGGAAATTCCTTTGGGGCATGCCTCATGTCCTGAGGCATTTAACATTCTTAACCTATTTTCTTAGAACTTGCTTTTCATTTCCTGTGCTGAGCAAGCCAGTGAATTTGACCTTTGATATATAAAGAATGTACTTCAAGAAAGATCGAGCAAAAAAAAAAAAAAAAAAAGAAAGATCGAGCAAGGAGAATTATGGTGCCTTGTCATCTTTTATACATTGAAAAAAGATTTTTAGAAACACTGTGAGCATGCATACAATTGAACAAAATATATATTTAGGTTCATAGCACATCTTCTTCCCAGCAGATTTATTTATGGATAGATTACAGTCAATGCCCTATGTAATTTTTAGATTACTACAAAGATAAATAGCATGATTTTTCATTCTTATTGTTTTTATATATTCTTCTGGTCATCTTAATTATTATTCAGAAGATAAGAATAATTAAACAAGTAACTTTGTTGCTATGTACTTCTAATATGTTTAGTTTATTCTTCAGGCTGAATATATAAGCATTGCATATATGCATTTAAATCTCCTAATTGAAAATAACTTCAAGTCATTTTTGATAATAAATATGTTTTGTTCATTTGAAATATCCTAAGAAAGCATCCACTCGATATACCTAAATATAACAAAATTTTTGCTCACTTATCTTTGCCACATATATTCAATATAAACAACCAAAAAACTGAAGGAAAGCATACTTAAGTAGCAACATTTACTAGTCTTATTTTACTGTTTAAGAGTAACATTCAACTTTTTCATTTGCATTTGGTACAAAATTACTTACTTTACTTGGATTGCACTTGGTACTTATTCTAAAGTAGAACTTGTAAAAACTGCTTTTACAAATAAAGACTTTAATATTTCATTCATTCACCACATTTATCGTGCAGTTATTAAGGGCTTCCCTGGTGGTGCAGTGGTTGAGAATCTGCCTGCCAATGCAGGGGACACAGGTTCGAGCCCTGGTCTGGGAAGATCCCACATGCCACGGAGCAACTAGGCCTGTGAGCCACAATTACTGAGCCTGCGTGTCTGGAGCCTGTGCTCCGCAACAAGAGAGGCCGCGATAGTGAGAGGCCCGCGCACCGCGATGAAGAGTGGCCCCCACTTGCCGCAACTAGAGAAAGCCCTCGCACAGAAACGAAGACCCAACACAGCCATAAATAAATAAATAAATAATTTTTAAAAAAAATGCTGAACATTATGCTAGATGTTGGAGACACAATATGAATAAGACGTGGTCCTGTCCTCAAGACAATATATAAGTAAAAAGGCAGTTAATTGAGACCGATGATTTCTGTGATGGGTGTAAGTACAGAAGGCTATAGCAGCACATAGGAGGCACACCAATCTCATTTGGAAGTAACGGAGGAGGCAAAGGGGAGGACATAGTATTTTAGCTAAGACCTGGAGGTTGAGAAAGAATTAGTCAGTTAAAGAGGAATTATATTGGGTGGAAAGAGCACTCTAAGGCTCTAAGAGTTTCTTCAGTTATACATCAATTTCTCATTCAGACCTCAGTTGATAAATGTCAACCTCATTTTATGGTTGAGACTCAGTCTTGACATGACTTACCTCAAATGATAGAATAAATTAATTGCATAATCAGAACGTTGACCCAAGGCTCTTGTGACCATCTATTCCCCTAAAGTTTCCCAGTAAATCCCTACTGCATGACTCCTCCACCAATTCCTATAGAAATCTTTAGCAATTTACATGTTGAAAAAGCATCCTAAAACTTTATTTAAAATATATGTTTAAAGCAGTTATTTAAAAATATTTGGCCCTAGTTAGTTTTCTAGGTTGCTAGAAAAAATAATAATTAACTGATTTTGTGAATTATTTTTCCCATCTTAATAGCTAGACTTCATTGAACAAACCAAACGATTATGTGATGATCAGCCAATATTATTGCCATTTTTACAATACAAAATGCTCAATTATTCACAGTTTAATTCGCACATGTTATAATGACAGCCATGAAATAAAAATCATTTTGAAAAATAAAGGTAGACACAAGATATGTATTGGTTTAAGTGCTTAAATTAAATTTCAGTAGGGAACATATATGGAGGGGACCAGGCTGAGGAAATGAGAGTAATAAGCAATGACTGTCTGAAAATGTAAAAACTGTCTTAATATATTTTGAAGAGTTGTCTAGTTTGGGAATCAGGTTTGTTCTTTCTACAGAAGACAATATAAGACTATGATTTTTGTTTATTTGTAGTATTTTAGAATACTATAGGGCATTTTTTATTGGTCTCAAAACGTAATTCATTACCACTGCCGAGAAAAAGGCTTTTATTACTAATAAGATTGTTGAGGTCACAGGGAAAAAATCATAACTGATAGTTGAGCCATTCTATTAGAAGACAATTATCTTTGCCACATATCTATTTTACTATACACACAGTCAGATTAAGTAAGATGTCAACAGGTGGTTGGTTATGCTGACCCTACAAATCAAAGGTACTAGAGACATAGTCAGGATATTATTACACTGTAGAATTTCCCTAAGGAACATATGTCTGTATAACTGAACACTAAGTATTAAATCAATGGAAAAGCTACCAGATCCAAGTGGAGACCAAAGAATCATTGAATTATCCATGAAAGCAGTCTGGAGAACCATTTATCAGATAGTAAAGATATTAATTTCTGTCAATTTTAATAAAGCAATATGGCATCTATCATCCAATAGAAAAAATGTATTATAAGTTCATTAGCCTTCTAATTATCCTACCACCCACTTAGAATTTTTGGCTGACTTTAAGATTGATCTGCATATGTTTCTTCAGGGACTGCTATTTATCTTTTTCAAGTGTCTTATTTTCTTTCACTTTCATATTGAGTAGAACTGTGAAAGAGTAAAAATTTGCTACAATGGTTAAAAATGAGATTGATAGAGACCATTGGGATACATTTTGGTGTGTAAAAGCTCTTATCAAGAAAATTTCATTTTTTAAGAAATGATTATGTGTATTCCAACATAAGAACTTTAAAGAGATCTTAACTTATATTTGGTGTTCCAGGATCCCATGCACTTTAGCATCTGTCCCAGAGATTTTAAATTTTTCAATGAAATATTATTATTAGTTGTTGTATTAAGGTAAGACAGGATGTGTTGTATAGATCAACAATACGTATCTGCAGCTTTGGTCATGGTCTGAGTTAGTGGCATGAGATACATGTACAGTGAACAGTTTTTATTTTAACTAGGTAAACCTGAAAGATGACCAGAGAAACGTTTCCAAGTTAGGGAAAAGTGAAGTAGCTAACATCTCCTTTTTAAGAACAGTGTTTAGGGTGCGAGCTGATAAATGAAGTGCTCTCAAAATTAAGCAGCCAGATAAAACTAATTCCTTCCAGTCTAGGTAGGATTAGAATTCTTGACTCCATTGCCCCTGCTGTATACAAACCAGTTTAGCTGTGGCTTCTGTTGTACCCTATGAGATTCACTAAGTCACTTGGTCACTAGTCAGTGAAGCCAATGGGAAATGCGGGAAAAATATACTTTTGAATTGTATACTGAATATATGTAGAGGTTAGAGGTTGAGCAATCCTGTCCTACAGTCTATAGAGAAAAAGCTTGATGCCCTTGCTGCAGTGATTTTCTCAATTTTTCTTAATTTACAAATATTTATTCATTTTTGGTTTGGCAACACTCATATCTTTATTTTACAGTAAACTCTTTTGGCAACAATGAATGTGAAGCAAACAAAAGTCAATGTCTAGTGAAATGTCTACTGCATTTTAATTTTCCAGAAAGTTGATAATAAAAATGTAACTTTCACAAAATGTTTGCTGATGTTGACCAATTACTATGGGACCCACAGTGATATTGCTGAATGTATGAAGACCAGAAACTGCTGCAAAGTCTCATCATTCTACTTCAAAAGTTAGGAGTTATTTTAAAAACCCAGACAACTTCAGCAAGTATGTTTACAATTTATTTTGTGAAGGTTGATTTTGAATTTAGATCAAATTGCTTGCTTTCAATTCCAAGTTTTCTTGTGCACATATGGAAACTGAAGCATAGCTGTTATTATGTTAGTTCCAGTAACAGAATTTCACAAACACTCAAAAAATATAATTTTTATGTGTCATCAGATACTTCAAACAGAATGTCAAAAAAATTAATTCTCATAAATGTGATATTGTTTCACCCAATTCATGTAATCTAAGTAAAGTTTTAGGGTATTCATTAGTTCAAAGGTGAAATATGACATTATTTTGAATGCTAATATAAACTCAATTAATGCTCGAAATCAAAAATGATTTTTTTTTTTGAGGTGACAATGTGGATACAATTTGGGGTGGAGCACATTGTAAAGCAAAACCAGGTTCTTATTAATTAAGAAAAATCTAAAAATTAGGAATGCACTTAAAATTGATGGTGATGAACACCTAATTTGTAATTGTGTAGAGAAACTAGCTGTAACATACCAATCCAAAAAGTTGAAGTGTCAAAATATACAACTATTTTTATCTATACAGAGTGAAAGTAACTTTGTTGAAGTGAAATTGATGTTGAACACAAAAGAATACTTCAGCTTTATGTTGTATGCTTTCTGACTTAAATTCCTTTCATCAATTTGGTTTTAAACATATATGAGCTTTTGAAATTGACTTTGTAAATCAACCTACATGTACTGCAATAATTTTTAATTTTCTTGGTATATCAGGCCTCTACATTGTGTATAAAATTTCTTTGAAATCTTTAATCAAAATACTTAAAAAATAGAGCACCAAATAACTTTGGCTTTTAAAGCTTTTATTAAATCAAAGCTTTATTTAAAATAAAACAGGCAAACATTAAAATGTAT
Organism: Eschrichtius robustus; assembly: GCF_028021215.1. Taxonomy (NCBI): domain Eukaryota; kingdom Metazoa; phylum Chordata; class Mammalia; order Artiodactyla; family Eschrichtiidae; genus Eschrichtius; species Eschrichtius robustus. The sequence continues at coordinate 76,977,195 of NC_090836.1, read as the reverse complement.
CTCCACAAAAACAAGGGAGAAACTGAACAAATTAGATGATGAGACCTTACATGGTGTTTAAGATTTAATTTCAGAATTGTACTTTGGAATAGTTCCACTTGTACACGTCTCTTTTGATTGCAATCCTATTTTTAATTTGATAAATTTATATACTGTAAAGGGAGGAACTGAAATTAAGAAGCCTTACCATTTCACAGCACCTAAATTTGCCAACTAATTAAAATAAACATAATAGAGATATTATCTGATGAACTTTATCTTGCAAAATTATTTGCCTAAGAAAGGCACTCAGTGAGTCAAAAATACAGTACCTATGAAAACTCATGAGCTAAAATGTTTACCCATTCAATTGAAAAGAAAACAATTAAGAATTGAAAAGAACTTTCATTTCACAGAATTTGTTCTGATATTGCTATTGCTATTGCTATTGTTCTGATATTGCTATTGCTATTGCTATTGCACAGAATTTGTTCTGATACTGATATTGCTATCTGATATTGTTATCTCAGCACCTATAGAGGAAGTAATTTTGTCAATTAAAATATTAAAATCATCAGAAAGGAGTCAATTGAAGATGCCAATTTTGTTTAGGATGTCAACCAGTCCTAGTTTAGATGATCTGGTCATCCTACTCTGAACAGGCTAGACATTTAAAAGTCTGGAGCCCTTCAGTTTTTCCACAGGCAATAATGCATATTACACTTATGGGTGTTTCAGTGGGAAGCATGAATAATCCTACACTGCCTTTTTCATGTTGAAGTACTTTTTATTATGCACATATAGAAAAACGCACAAATTATAAGTGTAGCTATGTGAATTTTTACAAAGTGGACAGATCTATGTAAACCAGATTATAAACAAAACATAAGCAACAACCTGGAAGCCCTCTCCTGTCCCCTATCAGCCACTACACTCTTACCCTCAGGGTAACGGGTAACCTATGGTGTAACTTCTAAGAACATAGATTTTCTAAATGCACGTTATCATGTGCAGGTTTTTGAGCTTTATATAAATCACACATGCTTTTTGCAACCTATTTATTTTATTAAATCTTATTTTCATGAGATTTATTCACATTGTTTTGAGTATTAGTAGTTTTTAATATTCTCAATCCTGCATGTATTCCATTGTAAAAATAAACTACAATTCACTTATCTGTACTACTCTTTTTTTAATTGTTGTAGATTTCAAAACCCCATTTTTTTGTTTTTTTTGTTTGTTTTGCATATATTTTTTTTTGGAGTATAATTGCTTTACAATGACATGTTAGTTTCTGCTGTACAGTGAAGTGAATCAGCTATATGTATACCTATATCCCCTCCTTCTTGGACCTCCCTCTCAACCTCCCATCCCACCCATTTAAGTCGTCACAGAATACTGAGCTGAGCTTCCTGTGCTTTATAGAATGTTCCCACTAGCTATCTATTTTACACATAGTAGTGTATATATGTCAATCCTGATCCCCCAATTCGTCCCACCCTCTGCTTCCCCACCCCATGTCCACATGTCCATTCTCTACATCTATATCTCTATTCCTGCCCTGCAAATAGGTTCATGTGTACCATTTTTCTAGATTCCACATATATGTGTTAATATATGATATTCGTTTCTTTCTTTCTGGCTTACTTCACTCTGTATGACAGATTCTAGGTCCATCTACATCTCTACAAATGACCCAGTTTCGTTTCTTTTTATGGCTGAGTAATATTCCATTGTCTATACTTACCACTGCTCTTTATCCATTCATCTGTTGTTGGACATTTAGGTTGTTTCCATGTCCTGGGTATTGTAAATAGTGCTGCAGTGAACACGGTGGTACATGTGTCCTTTTGAATTATGGTTTTCTCAGGGTATATGTTCAGTAGTGGGATTGCTGCGTCATATGGTAGTTCTATTTTAGTTTTTTAAGGAACCTCCATACTATTCTCCACAGCGGCTGTATCAATTTACATTCTCACCAACAGTGCAAGAGGGCTCCCTGTTCTTCACACACTCTCCAGCATTTATTGTTTGTAGATTTTTTGATGATGGCCATTTTGACTGGTGTGAGGTGATATCTCACTGTAGTTTTGATTTGCATTTCTCTAATAATTAGTGATGTTGAGCATCTTTTCATGTGCCTCTTAGCCATCTGTATGTCTTCTTCGGTGAAATGTCTATTTAGGTCTTCTACCCATTTTTAATTAGGTTGTTTTTTTTTTGATATTAAGCTCCATGAGCTGTTTGCATATTTTGGAGATTAATCCTTTGTCTGTTGCTTCATTTGCAAATATTTTCTCCCATTCTGAGGGTGGTCTTTTCGTCTTGCTTATAGTTTCCTTTGCTGCGCAAAAGCTTTTAAGTTTAATTTAGGGTCCATTTGTTTATTTTTCTTTTTCTTTTCATTACTCTAGGAGGTGGGTCAAAAAAGATCTTGCTGTGGTTTATGTTAAAGTGTGTGTTTCCTATGTTTTCCTCTAAGAGTTTTATAGTGTCTGGTCTTACATTTAGGTCTTTAATCCATTTTGAGTTTATTTTTGTGTATGGTATTAGGGAGTGTTCTAACTTCATTCTTTTACATGTAGCTGTCCAGTTTTCCCAGCACCACTTATTGAAGATGCTGTCTTTTCTCCATTGTATGTTCTTGCCTCCTTTGTCATAAAGTCGGTGACCATATGTGTGTGGGTTTAACTCTGGGCTTTCCACCCTGTTCCATTGATCTATATTTCTGTTTTTGTGTTACTAACATACTGTCTTGATTACTGTAGCTTTGTACTATAGTCCGAAGTCGGGGAGCCTGAATCCTCCAGCTCCGTTTTTCTTTCTCAAGATTGCTTTGGCTATTCAGGGTCTTTTGCATTTCCATACAAATTGTAAAAATTTTTGTTCTAATTCTGTGAAGAATGCCATTGGCAATTTGATAGGGATTGCATTGAATCTGTAGATTGCTTTGGGTAGTATAGCCATTTTCACAATGTTGATTCTTCTAATCCAAGAACATGGTATACCTTTCCACCTGTTTGTGTCATCTTTGATTTCTTTCATCAGTGTTTTATAGTTCTCTGAGTACAGGTTTTTGCCTCCTTAGGTAGGTTTGTTCCTAGGTATTTTATTCTTTTTGTTGCAATGGTAAATGGGATTGTTTCCTTAATCTCTCTTTCTAATCTTTTGTTATTAGTGTATAGGAATGCAAGAGATTTCTGTGCATTAATTTTGTATCCTGCAACCTTACCAAATGCATTGATTAGTTCTAATAGTTTTCTGGTGGCATCTTTAGGATTTTCTATGTATAGTATCATGTCATCTGCAAACAGTGATAGTTTTACTTCTTCTTTTCCAATTTGTGTTCCTTTTATTTCTTTTCCTTCTCTGATTGCCGTGGCTAGGACTTCCAACACTATGTTGAATAAAAGTGGAAAGTGTGGACATCCTTGTCTTGTTCCTGATCTTAGTGGAAATGCTTTCAGTTTTTCACCATTGAGAATGATGTTTGCTGAGGGTTTGTCATATATGCCCTTTATTATGTTGAGGTAGGTTCCCTCTATGTCCATTTTCTGGAGAGTTTTTATCATAAATGGGTGTTGAATTTTGTCAAAAGCTTTTTCTGCATCTATTGAGATGATCATATGGTTTTTATTCCTTAATCTGTTAATATGGTGTATCACATCGATTGATTTGCATATATTGAAGAATCCTTGCATTCCTGGGATAAATCCCACTTGATCATGGTGTATGACCCTTTTAATGTGTTGTTGGATTCTGTTTGCTAGTATTTTTTTGAGAATTTTTGCATCTATGTTTATCAGTGATATAGGTCTATAATTTTCTTTTCTTGTGATATCTTTATCTAGTTTTGGTATCAGAGTGATGGTGCCCTCATAGAACGAATTTGGGAGCGTTCCTCGCTCTGCAATTTTTTGGAAGTTTGAGAAGGATAAGTGTTAGCCCTTCTCTAAATATTTGATAGAATTTGCCTGTGAAGCCATCTGGTCCTGGACTTTTGCTTTTTGGAAGATTTTCAGTTACAGTTTCAATTTCATTACTTGTGATATGTCTGCTTATATTTTCTAATTCGTCCTGGTTCAATCTTGGAAAACTGTACCTTTCCAAGAATTTGTCCATTTCTTTGAGGTTGTCCATTTAATTGGCATATAGTTGTTTACAGTAGTCTCTTATAATCTTTTGTATTTCTGCAGTGTCAGTTGTGATTTCGCCTTTTTCATTTCTAATTTTATTGATTTGCATCCTCTCCTTTTTTTTCTTGATGAGTCAGGCTAAATGCATTAAATGCCCCAACCAAAAGACACTGACTGGCTGAATGGATATAAAAACAAGACCCATATATATGCTGTCTGCAGGAGACCCACTTCAGACCTAGGGACACATACAAACTGAAAGTGAGGGGATGGAAAAAGATATTGCATGCAAATGGAAATTGAAAGAAAGCTGGAGTAGCAATACTCATATCAGATAAAATAGACTTTAAAATAAAGACTGTTACAAGAGATAAGGAAGGATACTACATAATGATCAAGGCATCAATCCAAGATGATGTAACAATTATAAATATTTATGCACTCAACATAGGAGCACCTCAATACATAAGGCAAATGCTAACAACCATAAAAGGGGAAATTGACAGCAACACAATAATAGTAGGGGACTTTAACACCCCACTTACACCAATGGACAGATCATCCAAACAGAAAATAAATAAGGAAACATAAGCTTTAAATGACACAATAGACCAGATAGATTTAATTGATATTTATAGGAGATTCCACCCGAAAGTGGCAGATACACTTTCTTCTCAAGTGCACACAGAACGTTCTCCAGGATAGATCATGTCTTCAGTCACAAATCAAGCCTCAGAGTATTTAAGAAAATTGAAATCGTACCAAGCATCTTTTTAACCACAATGCTATGAGATTAGAAATCAATTACAGGAAAAAAGCTGTAAAAAACACAAATACATGCAGGTTAAACACTGTGCTACTAAATAGCCAACAAAACACTGAAGAAAACAAAGAGGAAATAAAAAAATACCTAGAAACAAATGACAGTGAAAACACAAAGACTCAAAACCTGTGACACAGCAAAAGCAGTTCTAAGAGGGAAGTTTATAGCAATTCATTTTCACCTCAAGAAACAAGAAAAATCTCAAATAAACAATCTAACCTTACACCTAAAGCAACTAGAGAAAGAAGAAGAAAGAAAACCCAAAGTCAGTAGAAGGAAAGAAATCATAAAAATCAGGGCAGAAATAAATGAAATAGAAAGGAAGAAAACAATAGCAAAGATCAATAAAACTAAAACCTGGTTCTTTGAGAAGATAAACAAAATTGATAAACCTTTAGCCAGACTCATCAAGGAAAAAAGGGAGATGACGCAAATCACAACCCCATTCTTTAAAACACTGCTCTTGATGACATTAGGCTGTTTCTAGTTTGGGGCCATTGTGTGTAAGATTATGAAAAATTTTGTACCTGTCTTTTAGGAATGTATGCATTTTCCTAATGTAGACTTTCAAAACCTCATTTTATTTAAAAAAAATTTTTTTTTAATATTTATTTATTTATTTATGGCTGTGTTGTGTCTTCGTTTCTATGCGAGGGCTTTCTCTAGTTGCGGCGAGCGGGGGCCACTCTTCATCGCGGTGCGCGGGCCTCTCACTATCGCGGCCTCTCTTGTTGCGGAGCACAGGCTCCAGACGCACAGGCTCAGTTACTGTGGCTCACGGGCCCAGTTGCTACGCGGCATGTGGGATCTTCCCAAACCAGGGCTCGAACCCATGTCCCCTGCATTGGCAGGCAGAGTCTCAACCACTGTGCCACCAGGGAAGCCCTTAAAAATTTATTTTAAATAAATTAAGTCCCTTTTAAAGCAACTTCTTTTCCCCACCAGATTAAACAGGGCAGTTTAATGCCTTGAGTATACTGATAAGCATTTTACACTTTTTACTGTAGTCTCTTCTACCACGAATTTGTTTTTACACACATCCATGTATTCACTTATTTTATTTTCTGCTCATATATACATGGTATCAATTGGCAGTCACCTGATAGTTGAGAGGCCATTTCAGGAGCACCCTCAATCTTCAATTGATTCTCAGTCAATCTTTAATTTATTGTTTTCATAGTTTTGCAGAAAAAAACCCAATCTATCAGTGTAAATCTCAATGATAGTATTTTGGTTCCACCTGATTATAGACTTTGCTCTTTTGAAACAAGGTGACTTATAAATAAATAAATTAGTCATACAAACAGGCTGTCTGAAAAATGTTGATTATACTTTTTCTGCAACGCCTAGAATAATTTAGGTGGAACAACTAAATCGTAGTTTCCAACCCTTTATAGAGCATCTTCAGGAAAAAAGTAGTTACTCTTACACAAAATAGATTGGATATTGGACACCTGAGATTAATTCATGATTCAGAGATTGTTTCTTTCATCTTCTGAGCAGCAGGGATTTTTAATTGGAATGGGATCAGTTGTTTTGATATTATACTTTATCATTATTTTAGCATATTTATCTCTTTAAAATATGAAATTCCTTGCTTGAAATCACATGAACTTTTTGGAAAATCAAGTCCTGGAAATTAAGTCTGTATCCTCAAGATATTTCTGTGTCTAAGAGTCAAGTCAGAAATATAATGTAGATTAGGAGAAACTACCAGTAATTGATTAAGTATAGGGAAAATTCAGCCAACTTAATATTGTTTAACTATCATTTTACATGCCTGAATCACTGTATACTCAATAACATTCTGTTTCTACATTTTTAGTAAACTAATTTCAACCTCTGTAGTATTGAATTTCAGGTAAATAAAGACATATTTGGCCATTCTGATGTAAATACAAGTTATGAAGTAAAATAGCATTATATAAAATATTAGTTTCTTGGTATTTGAACAAAAAATCATGGAGTTTATGCAAATAGTTTTTAGAATAAAATAGAAAAACTTTACCAAATCAAATCAAATAGATTTGGATCTGGCACATAATAATAATAAAAATAATAACAAAAATAAAAACAATAATAATTCACAATGTTTATTGGGGGATTATATCTATGTGCTGGGCCTGATGCTAGCCCTGCTTGCTTTTACATTGATTCATTTTATCCCAGCAAAAACTGAGATTCAGGGAAGCTAAGTACTTGCACAGTGATACATAGCTGGTAAATGCGACACCTACAACTGGAGCCAAGATTATCTAATTTCGACGTCTATTCTTTTTTTTTTTTAATTCATTTATTTATTCATTTATTTAATTTTTGGCTGCATTGGGTCTTCGCTGCTGCACATGGGCTTTCTCTAGTTGCAGTGAGCGGGGGCTACTCTTTGTTGCGGTGTGCAGGCTTCTCATTGTGGTGGCTTCTCTTGTTGCAGAGCACAGGCTCTAGGCACGCGGGCTTCAGTAGTTGTGGCACACGGGCTTCAGTAGTTGTGGCTCGTGGGCTCTAGGGTGCAGGCTTGGTAGTTGTGGCGCACGGGTTTAGTTGCTCCGCGGCATGTGGGATCTTCCCAGACCAGGGCTCGAACCCGTGTCCCCTGCATTGGCAGGCGGATTCTTAACCACTGCGCCACGAGGGAAGCCCTTATTCTTTTTTTTTTTTTTAATTTTTATTTTATATTAGAGTATAGTTGATTTACAATGTAGTGTTACTTTTAGGTGTACAACAAAGTGATTCAGTTATACATATACATATATCAATTCTTTTTCAAATTCTTTTCCCATATAGGTCAGTGTCTATTCTTTTAACCACTCTAATCATTATCATTAGAATCAAGAGGGAGCTTTAATAAGAAACAATAGAAGGAAGAGAGTTTTTTTCTCTAGCATGGTTTTTTAGTCTTTATCAAATAATTCTACATTTCATAAAGTGCCTATCATGGAAGGAGAGGTCCATGAACTCATTGCCCTAAATTACAATGGCAGACAAATTCTTCATGCCTGCTATGAGGTCAATGGGTGTGCAGCACTTCTCACAGAGCTGGGAACAAGGACTAGTGCTGTTTCTTTGTGTGTTTGACATTCCTGGGTCTTTTAAAACTCAGTTTTCTTCCAAGTACCTCTTATTTTTAATTCCCATAACACATTTCACTGCCTACTCCTCACCACCCACATCAAGGTCGAGTATCTCTCTTTCCCACTGCTGTGCTTTTGCTCCTGCCTGTGTCATTTCACTCATTCCTCCTACATGCTTTTCTAATGTCTCCTTTCATTTTAAACAAGTGCATCTTCCACCTACCTGCATGAAGATTTGAAAATTCCCTTAGAGAATTCTAACTACTAGTACATAAATAGATATATTTTTTCCCAGGCCAACTAACTCTGAAAAGTGGTAAGTTTGCTTTTCCAGTCAAGTATAAGCCCAATATTCTATATATATTCTTCTAAATGCAAGTAATAAATGAATACACTTCCTAATTGAGTCTTAATAAATCATGAAACTCTTCTTATCATTTGATATAATGATGATTTGTTAGTTTATTCTTCATCCTTTATAATTAAGAATAAGAATTCTACTACCGTATTTTTGTATTAGTAGCTTTAGGATAGTTCACGATTTTTGCATTACCCCCTTATTAGCTAGCAATGAAAAAACCTTAAATTTTACTCATTGATATGTCATTCTATATTATTTTTGAATTTCTAAAACAGTTTTAATGCAAATTAAAGGACATTTTCTATAAAGTGGATTTTATACTCTGGTCAATTCAGTCATTAGTTTATTCAACAAGCATTTTTTGGCACCTACTAAGTGCCAGGCAACATTGTTTGTGCAAGAAATACAATGGTATGAGAGACTGAGAGTCCTTGCTTTTATGAAGCCTATAGTCTAGTAGGGTACACGGTAAAAACAGTTAACAAAAACACGAAATAAGATATTTAGTATATTAGAGATACTACATTTTTTTCAGTTAGTGATAAGTGGCCCAAGGAGATAAGTAGAAGGAGAGGGATGGAGTATAACAGTGGTGGGATCAGGTACAAGTAGTTTTGTTACTTAATTCAATAGGTAATACTTGCAATTTTCAGATTCTTTTAAGGACCTAATAAAGCACTGCTATATGTGATGTTGTCCAACAGTATTTCAATGTATAGCCCTTCCTGTACCTACTGTGTGACTTTCTTCAGAGACTGTTGTGGCCTTTCAGCACTGGAATAAGGGTAGGGAGAGTAGGCTTCCCTTCTCACCTAACTTACATAGAAAAATCCATAGGATGTAAAAAGTGTTTTTTATCCACAAAATGAGGGATTTGGACTTGTCAGGGGTTTTAACCAGGGCACCATAGAATCCTACAGAGTCTTCAGGAAAAATTCATGGAAATTATGAAATTAAATGAGAAAAATTATCTTTATTTTCCAAAACCTCTAATTGAATTTTAGCTTTTCCTTCAATTGTGAATAAACTGATAATCATATCAGCACTACCTCTGCGTTTTTCACCAATAAAAATCACAGGTATTTTTGTATTATATAGTAGTTGTTATGGATATTTCAAGCTGGCATTTACTCCCAAGCAATTATGATAATTATTAGATCCATAGCAAGATCATTCCATTAAATGCATTAATAAAGAATCACATATATTACTCCATCAACATTTCTTTTAAATACCATAATAAAATCATTTTGATATACTTTGTTTCCTTTATAATCCCATGTCCTTCATTTTGTGAAATCAAAGAACAAACTGAGAGAGAATGGTTATATGAAATGAAAATATATCAATATAAAAGATTATATATATTTTATTTTTTAAATGTCAGCCAGAGAGGGGCTGTGCAGGAAGTGGATATTTGAACTGAGAGCTATAGAATGAAGAGCAATGAGTAGTATAAAAAAGTGAGGGAAGAGATGCCAGGTCAAGGGAATAGGACAAAGGTCCCAAAACAGGAAGAAAATATGGTGAAAGTTATGTGCGGCAGGGAAAGACAATGAGTGTGGCAAGGTTGAGAGTTGTGTGTTTGTCTCTGGCCATGCTCAGCTGCATGGGTGCACCAGGAGAATTGTGGATAGGTGAATTTTAACCAGAGTTGTGACTTAGCCAGAAGTTTGGCAAATCAGGAGAAGAGGATATACGCTTTGGGTTAGTAACAGTGATCACCATTGAAATTAAGCAAACTAAGAACTATGAATAATGGAGGTAGAGAGGTAAAAGAGGAATAGTGAGAGGACAGTAAGATTCATGAGTTGTAAGTTCTAGTGAGGTCTGAAGATTGTTGGAGGGAATATGTAGGAAGGCTACTTTAGTACTATCAGTGAGAGATGACAACGGCTATTGTCTTAATCAGCTCGGGCTGCTATAACAAATACCATAGAAAGGGTGACAACAGATGTTTATTTCCCGGAGTTCTGGAGACTAGAAGCCCAAGATCTGGGTGCCAGCAAGGTTAATTTTTGGTGAGAGCCCTCTTCCTGGTTGGTAGATGGATGACTTTTTGCTTTTTGTTCATGAGGCAATAAAAGAGATCATATCCGTCTGTCTGTCTCTTCTTATAAGGCCACTAATCCCATTCACGATGGCTCTACCCTCATGATCTAATTACCTTGCAAAGGCCCCCACCTCTAAATACTATCACATTTGGGGTTAGGGTCTCATTATATGAATTTGGGAGGGAGGGACACAAACATTAAGCCCATAGCAGCTATAGAGATGCAGAGAAGTATATATTTCAAGATACTTTTGCGTTATTATTGCTAGGATACTGGAAAGTAAGCTCAAATGAGGTAAGGAGTTTTTCCTTTACCCACTTTATTCCCAGCTCTTAGATTGTGCCTGACACACAAGAGAAGGTACTTAATCAATGTTAACAAATTAAGTGAACTGATATATGTGTAAGCAAGATGTAGAATGATTAACAGGTTTCTGAGTGGATGCAATTTTTAAATTAGGGAGGAGTGGATGGGGAAAAGGTTTGTGGTTATATCTTAAACACTGATAAGAAATCATACATAGGGGGCTTCCCTTGTGGCGCAGTGGTTGAGAATCTGCCTGTCAATGCAGGGGACACGGGTTCGAGCCCTGGTCTGGGAAGATCCCACATGCCACGGAGCAACTGGGCCCGTGAGCCACAATTACTGAGCCTGCGCGTCTGGAGCCTGTGCTCCGCAACAAGAGAGCCCGCGATGGTGAGAGGCCCGCGCACCACGATGAAGAGTGGTCCCCACTTGCCGCAACTAGAGAAAGCCCTCGCACAGAAACGAAGACTCAACACAGTCATAAATAAATAAATAAATAAATAAATAAAAGAACGTGAATTTCTTTAAAAAAAAAAAAGAAATCATACATATTATTATCATCATCTTCTTATCAATAACACTCTTTGGAGCACCTATTCCAACACAAATACCATGATAGGCACCATAAGAAAAAATGTATGAGCTATATAATTCCTTCTTTCCTAGAGGTAAGAATATGTGGGGGATTTAATTAATATTTAGGCATGTATGGGAGAAAAGGACAACAGATTTCTCCCCAGCAAAACTGAACACTTAAAGAAAATGCAGAAATACATTCAGTGTCTTCACTGAAACTGTTTTGAATCTTGAATTCCATTCCCAGCTATACTATCAAGTTTGAGCCAAATAACAACAGTTTTAGAATTTGAAGAATAAGAAAGTCTGCACACTTCTAAAAATTGTTATTTGAAGAAACACTTTAGCAAAGCCAAAAATAACTTAAGTGATCAATAAATTTTGGAAAGGTCTCAAAACTGCAATTAAAGAAAATTTCTGGATTATAGACTTACTGAAGTCTAAGAAGTCTTCCTATTATTGTCCTTTTTAACAAATATATTATTAAGCAATGGGTCAACTTAGTGATTTGTTGAAGGTAATTGTTTCTTATTCTATAAACAATCAGGAAACAAAAGAAAACCAAGGGGAATTAGTAATTCCAGGAAAAATAAACAACTATTTTAGAAAGTCATGATCCAAATAAGAAGTAAAAAAAAGTATCATTATTTTTAGCAAATTGATTAAATATAGGAAAATATAATGCATTTGGTTTTAATAACTAAAGTATCTCATTTAAGTGACATAGATATATCAAGGGAGATTTCTCTTCTCTTCAAATCCACCCCCACTAGTTGTGCAGAAGTTCAATATTGTATATACCTGATATTGCAAAAACTATTTATTTTCATACTTAATAATTAACTTATCCCCAAGTGAGGAAGACTTACCCCACCAAATTGGAAGTTCTTGGAGGACAGAAAGTCTTGTTCACTGCTCTGTGGATATCACCAAGAGCAGTGCCTGCCCTGACAAAAATGGGCACTCAATAAATATTTCTTGATTATAATCATAGGACAGAACATGTCTGTTTTTCACTTTGATAGAAGTATAAGGCAAGGGAGATGGAGAAAAATGTAGGGAAATAATCTTTTGCACGTATTCCTTGGTAAAATGACAACAATTATAACAAGAATATCTATTTAAAAAGTTAAACAGAACATGGACCCTATCCTTATGCAACTCACAGCCCAACTAGAGACATATATTAATAGTTGAAAAAATAAAATATGACAAGTTCTATGATGCTGGCATTAACAAATTATAATAGCCAAAAATAAAAGGAAAGGTTAAGTCACTTGAGAGAGGCTGAGTTGGCTGAGGAAGACAGACACATGTGATAAAACTTGAAAATGAGACTTGAAAAAGACTCCCCAAGGAGGCTGAGGATGGAATGTGGCAAAGAAAACAGCATATCAAGAGGAACATCACAGGTAAACAGCACAGTATATAAGTAATTCGTGTAAAGGAAGGGCTGGACACAAAATTTGGGAGGGGGTTAAATGAGGACTAAGCCAGCACACAGAAGAAGTTTAAACCTTATGCTTTGTCCCTCTGCACAAATACAGTTCTTTCTAAAAACCTGTGAACTTATAAAAAAAAAAAAAAGATTGTGGAAGATATTCCCAAAGGACAGCAACTTGGCAAATGAAGTTAAAGCTCTCATTGAAATAAAAGTAAGAATAGAAGCAAAGACATTTAGACAGATGATCATGATAAGAGGGATCACCTTCCTCAAAATAGTGACTCTAAATGATCCTTCATAGAGACATACTCCTGTATAAAGAACAGCTTCTCTCCTTCCAACAAAACACAAGCAAACAAAACACCATACATATATAACAAATTCAGAGTATTTAAGAAAGTTTCTCCTGGACCCAGTGATCCTTGAAACCCAATTTTATTATATGTGTTTTTCTTAAAATTCTCTATGAATTTAGGATTGTAGTGCATCCATGTCTAATATATATCCCCGCTAACTTCCCTTGTATTACAAAGGTAGAAGCCATCACTAAAGTAAAAGAAGTAAAGAAGGAAGAAAGAGAGGGGGAAAAAAAAGAAAGAATAAAAGACACAACAAAAGAAGAAGAAAAATCAAATTGATTAATGTACCAGGAATTCCTGCATATTGCTATACTTAAGCATTTATTGGCAGAAAGGCAAATATTCATCTTGCTTGCTTTCATTTTCCCAAAGCACAACTTAATTAATGCTGTCATATAGCTCCTGGTAACAGACTCATACCGCAACAGTCCTCCCACGCCACAAGATCAATGGAACCCTGGAAGCTACAACAGAAAGAAATTAGAATGTGCATCAAATTTGTGAAGCTCATAAAGAAAACACATTTGCCCTTCATGTATTTTTAAAGAGGTTCTTGCTTCATTATATCTTGTAAATGGTTTCTCTGTTCAGTACAGCAGATAGAATTGAACTTTGGTGGTGTCCTATTTTTCAGAAGAACAGAATGCCATTCAATTTTAATAAAGATTTTAGTGGTGATGTTATTATGTTTAGGTGCCCAGTTATTCAATAGAGGCTTTGCAATGTCTGAGAAAGAACTTGGCATATGAGCTCATTTATATGCCTCATTTCCTTCTTTCCTTACTCTTTAGCACTCAAGAATCAAGTCTTATTTCTAACTTTAAGATTAACTTTTTGATCGGCTATACCTCATGCTTTGTTTTCAGTAGCATATTGGATTGTATAACAGGAAAAATAAAACTGATAAATTAGAACAGTACTCAGGAATATGTATTCACTTAAATCAGTTTGCCTTTTAGATGAAAATACTAGTTTTAGAGCCATGACATTTAAGTAATTAATTTAGCACCAGGACCAAACTCTCAGTACTGATAGAATACATTGTATTTTAAAATACTGTTTCATGCAAACAAAAAAATTGCATCTCTCTCATTCCATGTGTAGTTATTTATTGCATCAGCACATTCCTTTTCCCACATTAGGTATTTAACATTTGCTTTTCCCACACTGAGTCATTCCTAAATGGTATGATTAGTTGAAAACCGAATAATTAGTTGGAAAATTCTATTTTTAATCAGGTTATTTTAATATTTTATATTATTGTCAGCAAATATTATGTGAGAAAAACAGATTTAACTTATGCTTTATATTTTTGAAATTGTTGAAAAAATGTTGGGCTTAATAGTCTTAGATTTACTAAAAAAGGTTTTTTTGATTAAAAATGTTTAAAACAGTATATGATTTGATATATAAAAATTGTTTATAGTTACAACAACTATTCTAAAGAGATATGATATGCCTACTACAACTATTGATGTGAGATTTCTTGAATTGGTTGGATGATCTAGCATTAGGTCAAGGTCCCTCCACACACATTTTAGCATTTTGGAGTAGTAATAGCAAGTGCATTATATGCCCATCTTTGTTGTTTTTGACCACTGCCAGATTTGTAAACCCTGGTTTCCTTATTCAATGACTAATTTTAATGAGCTATAGGATTTTTAGTAATAGATTTTATGAGTTTGTATCTACATATTCTGCACAGACTATTAAACTAATTTTAATTCATACTATCAGCATAATTTAGAAAAGAAAAGAGGTTCATTAACTTTCTTACTACCAATTTAAGATTAGGTTTCCTTATTTCCCTTCTACTCTAAGTAATGATGCACAACTTCAAGAAATGTAGTTTGCTAAAGCTGTTTCGGTTATTTTGGAGAAACAATTTAAGAGCCATTCATTTATAATATTTCTAGCGTCTCTAAAACATTGATGAAAATATTGACATTCTTTCTGTAGTTAAAAGAATCACCATTAAAAATGATCAGAAAATGTATGTGCTCTTGATTAATACCAGCTACTGTTAATTTAATATATGAAATCAATATTTTGTCAGAGCAATGAAATTCAAGTTTTTATAGTTAAGTGTGAATAGGAAAAATGATATCAATAATGTAATGAAAAATTACATTAAGACATTGCACAATTGCATTATTGTATTACTTCATTACTGCATGCAATGAAAAATTAATGCTCAAATATCCCAATGGCTGCATTGCTCTTTTCTGAGATTGTGTGAATACGATAGATAAAATTTTCATTTTTCTGAGATAATAATAAAGCACATGAAGAAAATAGATTTTTTCAGCTATTTTTTTCACAATCTTTATGTATAGATATTGTATATATAATATATATAAATATAATTTTATACATAGAAAACACAGTTCTTAATTCTCTGAAATTACTTAATAGTTATATTTAAGAAATGTAATAATGTCAAAACTTAACAAATATGAGTGCCCATTTTATATTTTCCTATTTTTCACCAATCTGTTCATTTGATATCCTAACATTTGACTAAAAAAATGGACCAGTTTTAGGGGTAGCCTAGAAGAACTAGATGTATAGCATATAGCTGAATCCGTGGAGTGAAGATTGGATTATTTGGGGGGATATTAGTAGGATACCAAAAATCTTAATTTTAGGTTAAAATTTTAGCAGGCAAACTCTTTACCTGTTTAACCAGTACAATTTAGGTGGAGTACACTTATAGTATTGATAGCATGAACCATTTTTACTGCACATGAGCCATCTGCTATTATTTTCTGTCAACTTAATTTATTTTTTTGTTAAAACTGTTTCCCAAGCAAGTGTGTGTGTGTGTATACATACCTGTGTGTGTGCATGTGCAGATGTGCAGATGTGTGTGTGTGTGTGTCTGCTTTACCTACAAGCATCAAGGATTTAGGTTGGGGTTTAGGTATTCCCACGTATTTCATGTATACCAAAACAGGTTGCCATAACTTTGACTTTTCATGGCAGATATAGTTAAAATGGAAGTTCCATAAAATAGAGGAGGGTGGTTTATAATACCACATAAAATGATATTTATAATGGATTCATGTCTGGTCTCAAATGGAAATTCAGAGAAAAGTTTTTCCTATGAAAGCTTGAATTAAAAAAATGAAGGAAAGGCTAGAGATGGTATGGAAACAAATTGGGAAATGTTGAGCCTAGCGGTCTATATTTATTTTACTAATGGAGGCAGCGCTTACTAATACCACTTAATAAGTAAACACATACTATATACCAGGTACTTTAATAAACTCCTTACATGTATTATGTCATTTAATCCTCACAACAAACTCATAAGATAAAGTATTAATGATTACACCCATTTTATAGTTGACAATACTGAGACACAGAACAGGTAAGAATCAGTTATTTACAATGCCTGGAAGTGACATTCACATTCCTAAGAATACAATATTCAATAGAATGTAAATTTTACCCTCTGGTATTACACAAGCAGCCTTACCAGATGACAGCTAGTAAGAGAAAGAAGCTGGAGTTGAATTTGTGTAATCGAAGTTTTGAGTCTGTGTTCTTAAATACTTTACCCATCCTAGAAAATATTGCTATTCTAGAAATTCAATTTTATTTTTTCACTTTATTTTTATTTAAAATTTTATTGGTCATATGCAATATATCATATACATTTACTATATATCTGTATAAGTATACTAATGTTGGTAAAAAATTACTATAGTTCCTTCTTTCCTATTGCAACCACTGTGATTATTGAATTGAAGGATACCATGGTATGTCTGTTTGAACATCGGTTCATCAGATTTATTCTAGCAAACTATAGCTCATCCTCCATACTATTTTGGGCATCACTTTCATGAAACAATTTTAAATATTGGGAGAAATTACTGTTTCCCAGAATTTAGAAATCTTCCTACAAACACTGTGGATCCATAATTCATAGTTCATCATATATTATTTTTATAATCAGTTTTATAATTTTGTGCATCAAGCCTTGGCCAGGAACTGTAACATCTTTTAAAAATCATGTTTTTCATGAAAAAGAAATTTAAGTTTAATTATTTTTACTTATGCCTCCTTTTAAGGAACTCTAACTGTTAAGTTTTTGAGAGTTGATGAGATACATGATATCATAAGGACAAAATAAACAGAACTCTTCATGAAAAAAGATTTTAAAATAGTGATCTAGGAAGCTGTTCTTTAAGGTTGCTATTGGTCATTTTCTGTGTTCTTTAAGGTATTAAAAACACTTTTTTGAGGAGAATCCTTGTCTATGGAGATAATTTCATTTACTTTTCCACCTATTTAGCCACAAGTTCTCATCAGGCATTTCAAATTCCAGAATAACCCCAAATCTGGTTATTCACTAGGCATAAATATGCACTTATCTGAAAACATAGAACCATTGAAGTCTACATACTTTCCAGAGACTATGTCACTATCTTGTTAATAGTCAACTTTTATCCATCATTTGAGAAAAACATTATTATAAAAGGATAGCCTATAAGACAAATTCTTTACAAAAAGCTGTGAAATGTATCCTGCTATCAGTGTAATATTCTTGTTGGAAATGTTTTTATTAAACAAATACATTTTTAGCTTACAATATAGTCAAGGTTCACTCTGATGTTCATAAGACTTCAATAAGTAAGCAGCATGAGTAGGTTGACTCAAATGTGCCATTCATTAGACCTAGAAGTGCGTAACTAATTCACAAGAATAAAAAATTCCCATCATGATAGAATGTAATTTATCAATCACTGATATCAAAAAGAGATCAATATTGATTATCAATAGAAACTTGAATTTAAAAGGAAAAGATCGTATGTATTAGAAGAATTGCAAAGTGGGCAAATAAAAATTTTAAAAAACCATTTTATTATTTGAATCTGACATAAATAATGTATTCTATTAATTTAGCTACTCTTGACAATTGCTACAAATATCCATTCATATCAACAGTAATGCAAATGTATGTGATGCAGATATTGCCAATTGCTCAATGTCTACTGAATGCTAGATATTCGGTAGTGGATTGAATTTTGCTTGAGGTGTCAATAGTCTGCTTAAAGCAAACAAACAAAATCTTGCTTCTTGATTCCCTTGCAAATAGCTGTGGTCATATAATATATTTCTGGGTTAATCAGACATAATGGGATTTATTCCAAGAAAGCACCACCTCCTCCTACTTACTCCCCTTTCTTCCCATACAACTGTAGTTAAGCGCCATGCTTAGAGTGGGAACAACCATTTTGTGATCTTAAGGATAAAAGTTAGATGATAAGGGTAGCAGAACAGCATAAAGCAATCCTAATTGACACAGTACACAAAGGACAATCAGGAAAGCATAGAGTCCTGATCAGATGATATCAATTTAGGAAGCAATGTCAATAGATCCTATCTTGCTAGGCTGCATAATATTGTGGAAAGGCTGAGTCAGGGACCTGGGTTCTTCCATTTACAAGTAGTGCAACATTTGACAAGATAGTGCACTTCTCCACAACTTTTATTATGTCTAAAATCAAGAGGTTAATCTAAACAATATATTTTTAACTGAGAGGATGGAATGTCAAAATTTCTAGATTGTAGTTTTATACTGTATGTTCAATATTATGTTCTCACAGTTCCAAAGATAAATTATGTGTATTAAAACTTGACTACCTCTACAGTAGTTTAAATAGGAAAATATATTCCAGTAATTATCAATATAAAGCAGCAAATATCCCATGGAAGAGTTATCATACTCTGTAAGAGAACATCACATTTTCAAATTCATCAAAAGAAGACAAAGCTTATAGTACACTGAACCATTATTCTAACTGATTTTTTTTTTTTTTTTTGGCTGCACCTCACGGCATGAGGGATCCAACCAGGGATTGAACCCGTGCCCCCTGCAGTGGAAGTGAGGAGTCTTCCCTGCAGCGGGACTGCCAGAGAAGTCCCCTATTCTAACTGATTTTTAAGGAACTTTTATTAAAGTTCTATAGTTTTGTAATTAATGATCATGATCAGTATCACAATGCAGTTGGTGATGGAGTTGGAAAATTCTTGATTTCAAGCTCAAAGTTCTTTTCTCTGCCTAGTATATTTATGTATTTATTTATAATAATATAAGGCTTTATTTATAGTTGGATTCAGAACATAACGTGATTATGTGAAAATTTGGAAATCATTCCTTGAAAATTTAAATAAGGAATTTCTCTAATTCTCATTGTCTTTTAACTTTTATAGAGATGGAATGGTATATTTTTGTTTAAGAACTTAGAAGTAGACTAGTATAAAAGTTGAGACCTGGATTCTTTATAGCTATGACCTTGCATTTCTCTATGAAAGTGCTTCTTTATGTGTTTTTCAATACACTCTCAAATTTTTACAGCCCAATCTAATAACTGTCACAGAAAGCTTAGAGGAAATATGGGCATATATAACCAGCAAACTGTAATAGTGGCTTTGATTTCAGATGAGCTTCAAATGCTCTTTTGTTCACATGTAAACATTATGTAGTGCATGATAAGCCTTCTTGCAACTTCACAGTAAATATTTGTGAAAATATACAAAAAGACTAAAATGTCAAGAACTGAAAACAGCAGAGTAAACTAAATGTAAAAGAAAACAATTGGGCAAAGTCTAGGGATCTATTCCTATTTAGTGCATATCAATGGTTATGTGTTGAGAAAAATATCCTTGGAATACTCACCACACCACCATCCTCTGAAATAGAACACAACAGAGAACCACCTCTCTCCTTAACCCCACCCACCTCCCCAAACCTAAAAAAAGAGAGAGAGACTGAAAAAGATATTGATCTCAGCACAATTTGTTGATATTTGCCTGTTGACCCCTCTAGTTCCATGACACACAAAATTGTCATTCATACTCCCAAACAGGAGGGGACAAACTGTCGACCTAAAGAAAAATACAAAACCTAAGTGCTGTGATTTTACTTTATTCAGGGTCTTACTGAGGACAATAGCCAGGGAGACAGCTCTGAGGAACTGCTCTGAAGGGGCAGCGGAGGAGCCAGTATACATACGAATTTTGGGGGATATGAAATACATGTAGTCAAGCACACATTTTGGTAAAAGATTACAGCTAATCACAAAGAACAGATATTTCAAGTTGATGATTTTAGTGCTTTTCTACGTATGGGAAGATGCAAGAACCTGAGATCATTGAAATTCTTCCTGAGATATGCATCTAACTATCTAGGGATGTTTTATCCAAAGCACAGAGTACCCCATCTTGTTTTTTTCCTCCTGAATTCTCCTCTAGGTACACTGTTGTGGGCAACTGCAGTAGGTTGCAACTTAACCCTTGTAGAACTGAATGATGAGCAACCCTCTTTGTTCCTTTTTTGTTCACATATCTTTGCACCTTCATCCACTTCTATTAGCTGTTTTCTGCCTGGATTCCTTCAATGATATAACACCTAGTAGGGTGACATGACGGGAATTAGGATATAAGACATAGAAACACATTGCAACATGTGATACTAAATTGCCACAGAAGAAACTGTTGTCAGGAAAGATAGATAGGAAGAGCATCAGAAGCACTGCAATGGTTTGGGGTATAGTGTTTCATATCTTTATTCTTGTAGTGTAAGCTCGAACAGTTGTTTTATTTTCATAAAAGTGCCTGACTTAAGCTTTGATTGCTAAGGCATCCACTTCAAAGAGGCATCCACTTCAGAAATGTCTATCTTGAATAAATACATTGCCAGCCGCATGTCTAAAGAGTCAGCCACAATCCCACACCACCCCCTGCAAGCGCCTTTATTTGAGAGATCTTTGTTGATTTCAGTAGCTGACCATTTGGACCACTTGTTTTTTTCTCTTCTTGCACTTTAAATTCCTGTTCTTATGTTTTAAATTCATCAATAAAGAGTGAGCCGGTGAAAACCTAGGCCCTCATCCTTGACTCTAATAAAAGCAGAACTCCAGGCCCATAGGCACACTTTGTCACTCTCTCTCCCCACAATTTCACTATGTGGCCCCAGGTGTACCATGTAATTTCAGGACTTGTAAGCAATAAAGCTTGTCTCTTTCAAGGTTTCCTAATGGTTATAGCTGAGGGCATCTTGCAATCATAGTAAGAACCACAAGGGCTGGTTCAGCCACAACATTAGCTATAGACAGGCTGAGACCAGCACAAAATAATTCAATAGAAAAGAACAGGAAATCTCCCAGGTCAGAAAAACCAGCATGAGATTGAACCTCAGTCTACCTCAGTCTACCGGCACCACTTTCAATAAATCTCTACTGGATATCACAAAGTGAGTTAGGATCCTTCTGCATCAACCTGGCCTCCTGGTCTAGATCTGAGTGGGGACTTTTGTAGTACCCCAGAGAAGAATAAGTACACAGTGAAGGGGTTGAAATTCTCAGCTCCACCAAATTCTAGATCCAAACTCATCACAACCCATCCAAGGGTTACTAAATATTCAACAAACAAGCAAAAAAAAACCAAGCACACAAATGAAATGAGGCCCTAGAAAAGGCAAGAACTCTCATGAATAATTAGAGTAAGAGCTTAATTTTGAAAATTGTTTTCTGAAAGGAAAAGGACATTTAGAATGACAATTTAGAATATCAATTGGATGTTCTATGGGAAAGATTGGCATCTATAGAAAAGAAACATAAATCAACCAGTGGAGACAGGGCTGAAGTTGAATAAATATTCAACAGATATTTATTGTGATGTAGGAGATACACACACAACTTGATTCCAAAAATTTCAGAGTTATTTCCAAAAATAATATAAGAAATTAAAATATGTAATTGCTGCTAAAGGGCACAATTGATGCTGCAGAGTCAATTCCGAGGAAGTGTAAAGGGAAAGGACAAAAATATAAAAGCAAGGAAAGAGAATGGAAACTAATAGCAATCTTAATTCAAATATTTGCAAAGTATAATCAGAAAACAAACAGAAATCCTTAGATGAAACAGAAAAAAAATAAAAGAAAAACTACTCTGTAGGAAAAGAAAAGAAAAAAAAAGTCTATACACAGTAACTATAATTCCTAAAAACAGAAACAAGGCTCACATATCCTGATAACTTTCTTTCTTAATTTTAAGGCTACCGAAAAATATTCTGTATTTACACACAATAGGATTCTCCAAATGAACTGGCTTCTAATCTAGAAGTTGCATCTCAGCATCCCATTGCCTTGTTCTCGTGAGTGAGAGCATAGTCATGGTTTGCTTTCTTTATTTACGAAGAGTAGAACAGAGGGCATACCGAAATGACAAGTTTAAATAGTCATTTAGAAGCAGAGCAGAGATTATATGTCTGGTCCAAATGAATGTTCGTTCAGAAATTTTTCCACAGTATGCAATCCATTCTTACTTGTTTATTACAAATCTGCTCAACAAACAATTTTGCATATGAAATCTACTTTAACCCAGCTGATTTTTCCAAAATAAAAAATATAAATGAAGAAGAAGGAGAACTGCATTTAGTAGGCGGTTGATAAAGAACAAAAAGACTAACTTTTCCCACCTTGGTGCCTTTTATTCAGTGATAGTTTTACATACCGGAAAATTTAATGTTGTTCTTATGTCTACTGTAAATACTCAGAAATCTGTAAATGACATGTCTAATTCGTTATAACACTTGAATCATAAGAACTGTTGATTGAAAAACTGTATTGGTCAGTGTACTTACTTCTAACTAATAAAGTCAAAATATGTACTATAAGATTTCTGTTTTCTCATTGAATTACTTTAAAATGAATATTTCTATACACCCCTCTCTGAGCAACAGTGAATTATCTGAAATACTATACAGACTATTAAGTGCCCACCACAGTTTCTGGTATGTAGTCAATGATGAATAATTGTTTGTTTAATTATCACTTGTGTTTTAGTAGATGAAATATCTTGTGACATAGCCAATTCATTTTTGAAAATTGCACTCATATGGGGGAAATCTGGGTGTTATTGAGAAGAGTCTTTGAGAGATTACTCTATTCAGATCTTCTAATAGAATGTCTTCAACTCATTCATTGTTTTCCAGATGGAGTGACATAATGCACCATATCGTTCCTGTCTTAAATTTGCAAATAGTAACACATTGTAACTACTGTTAATTTACTCCTTTTTCATCTCTCCTGTCTAATGAAAATCATGCTGCTCCCACATAGGTGATTTGCCATAGAGTTTGTGAAACCAAATGATGTTAGAATCTTAGAAAAAACATTACTTTTATCTCTGGTAAGAATGAGTGGAAACAGCTGTTTCATTTTTTTTTTTCCATTAAACTTTCTGCTCTATTCAAAGCTTACTTCCTCATTCTAACAAGAGAGAATCAGCATGCACTGATATGAACTAATAGAAATTGGAAGAAATAAGAACAATTTGACATTTTTCCCATTTGGCTCCTACTCCCTTATCCTTGTTTTTTTTTTTTTTTCCCCCCTTTGGTTTCTCAATTTTACAAAGGGAATTTTTGCTAAATAGAAAAGAACAAGTGTTACTTTAAAAATTCACAGCTAATATTTTCACTGTACTCTGTATATGTCTATTTTTAAAGTTCACCATGATATTCTATTTTAATAATGCTGGAAAGTCAAACATCTGAAAATAAAACATCTTTAATCTTCAGAGTAAAGATGATACCAAAAAATTGTTCCATAATGAATTAATTTTTAAAAAAGCAGATTTTAGATGATTAGGTACAGCATGATCTCATTTTATGAAATAAAAACCACCTCCCATGTAGACACACACATATGCATATATAACTATATATATTTGATTACACATATATGATCTATATAATTATAGGATCAACTCCTTAAATCACTTTTTACTCTTAACTTACAGGCTACCATATTCACCTAGTATTTTTCTTAAATCTCTGGTTCCTTATTCTTGTTTTCCTTTCTTAGTTTCTCTACTCCTTCCAGTTATCTAAACTTCAAAGTCTGTCCTTAAATCAATTCTCATGTCATCTACAATCACTTCCTTGGTGATTGAATCCACTATCTTTAAATACCATCTAAATTCTTATGACCCCCAGACTTGTAGCTCCATTCTGAATCTCTTTGTCCCTAACTCAACACTCATATCCAACTGCTTACTTACATCTCCACTTGAACAACACATAATCATCTCAAAGTTAATATGTCTAAAATTGAATTTCTGATTCTTAAACCATCCCAAACTTGCTCTAACAGTCTTCCCATCTCACTTTATGACAACTCTGTCTTTCCAGTTCTTTAGACTCAAAAATTGGGGGGCATCCTTGAATCCTCTATTTGTTCCATACCCCACATCTAAACTATTAACAAATCCTGCTGGCTTTTCCTTCAAATTACCATCACAACAAACAGAATAAAATACCTAGGAATAAACCTACCTAAAGAGGTAAAAGAGCTGTACTCAGAAAACTATAAAACACTGATAAAAGAAATTAAAAAACGACATAAACAGATGGAGAAATATACCATGTTCTTGGATTGGAAGAATCAATATTGTGAAAATGACTATACTATGCAAAGCAATCTACAGATGCAATGCAATCCCTATCAAACTACCAATGGCATTCTTCACAGAATTAGAACAACAAAATGTTACAATTCGTACGGAAACACAAAGACCCCAAATAGCCAAAGCAATCTTCAGAAAGAAAAACAGAGCTGGAGGAATCAGGCGCCCTGACTTCAGACTATACTACAAAGCTACAGTAATCAAGACAGTATGCTACTAACACAAAAATAGAAATATAGATCAATGCAACAGGGTAGAAAACCCAGAGATAAACCCACACACATATGGTCACCGAATTTATGACAAAGTAGGCAAGAACATACAATGGAGAAAAGACAGCATCTTCAATAAGTGGTGCTGGGAAAACTGGACAGCTACATGTAAAAGAATGAAATTAGAACACTCCCTAACACCATACACAAAAATAAACTCAAAATGGATTAAAGACCTAAATGTAAGATCAGACACTATAAAACTCTTAGAGGAAAACATAGGAAAAACACTGTATAACATAAACCACAGCAAGATCTTTTTTGACCTACCTCCTAGAGTAATGAAAATAAAAACAAAAATAAACAAATGGGACCCAATTAAACTTAAAAGCTTTTGCACAGCAAAGGAAACCATAAACAAGATGAAAAGACAATCCTCAGAATGGGAGAAAATATTTGCAAATGAAACAACAGACAAAGGATTAATCTCCAATATATACAAACAGCTCATGGAGCTCAATATCAAAAAAACAAACAACCCAATTAAAAAATGGGCAGAAGACCTAAATAGACTTTTATCCAAAGAAGACATACAGATGGCCAAGAGGCACATGAAAAGATGCTCAGCCTCACTAATTATTAGAGAAATGCAAATCAAAACTACAGTGAGGTATCACCTCACACCTGTCAGAATGGCCATCATCAAAAAATCTACAAACAATGAATTCTGGAAAGGATGTGGTGAAAAGGGAACCCTCTTGCACTGCTGATGGGAATGTAAATTGATACAACCACTATGGAGAACAGTATGGAGGTTCCTTAAAAAACTATAAATAGAACTACCATATGACCCAGCAATCCCACTACTGGGCATATACCCTGAGAAAACCATAATTCAAAAAGAGACATGCACCACAATGTTCATTGCAGCACTATTTGTAATAGCCAGGACATGGAAGCAACCTAAATGTCCATCGACAGATGAATGGATAAAGAAGATGAGGCATGTGTATACAATGGAATATTACTCAGCCATAAAAAGAAATGAAATTGAGTTATTTGTAATGAGGTGGATGGACCTAGAGTCTGTCATACAGAGTGAAGTAAGTCAGAAAGAGAAAAACAAACACTGTATGCTAACACATATATATGGACTCCAAAAACAAAAAAAGAAAGAAAAATGGTACTGATGAACCTAGTGGCAGGGCAGGAATAAAGGCATAGACATAGAGAATGGACTTGAGGACACAGGGGGGCAAGAGGGGGAAGCTGGGGTGAAGTGAGAGTAGCATTGACATACATACACTATCAAATGTAAAATAGTTAGCTAGTGGGAAGCAGCATAGCACAGGGAGATCAGCTCGGTGCTTTGCGACGACCTAGAGGGGTGGGATAGGGAGGGTAGGAGGGAGGCTGAAGAGGGAGGGGATATGGGGATATATGTATGCATATGGCTGACTCACTTTGTTGTACAACAGAAACTAACACAGATTGTGAAGCAATTATACTCCAATAAAGATCTATTAAAAAAAATTCAGTGACTAGGATTCCTAGGACTACACTAGTCCAAACTCATTTCTGGCCTTAATTACTGTAAATTTTTGTTGTCTCTCTCATTCACCCTTTGCCCCATTTAGTATTTTTTCAACACAGCCATCATGACCCTTTAAAACTAGACTGAGATTATGTCACTCTTTTTTCAAAGTCTTCCAAAATATCTTTCACCAGCCTCAGATAAAACTCAAAAGTACTTTGACATATATCCTTGGTCCTCCCCCACCCCACTCCCACCTGCTTATAACATCATTTCTGTTTTACCTTTACCCTGCACTCCATCCACACAGGTCTTCTTGCTGTCCTCAAAAATTAAAGTCACACTCTCAACTCAAAGCCTTTATTCTTGCTACTTCATCTGCCTGGAATGTTCTTTTCCAGAGGTTTGCATGGTTTGACATATCAATTCCTGTCAAATTTTCCCAGCTACACAATCTAAAATTTCAGTATGTACTTCCCTAACACTTCCTATTCTCCATCCTAACGTTATTTTTCTTCTTACCACTTACCATTATTTTTTTCACTTTTTTTATTTGCATTTTTTCCCAATCAAAATATAAGCTTTGTGAAGGCAGTTTTTTTACTTCGATATCTTCAGGGCTTATAACAGTTCCTAGCACATGATAGGTGCTTGATAAATACTAACAGTCATTTTCTCCAGGCAATAGCCAATAGTAGAGGGAAAAACTTTCAGTTCTTTTTCACACCATTTTAAAGAATAAGATCATGGGTGAATTTTATTTTCCTTTCTTTTTTTGTTTCAACAATAGTATGACGCAAAACTTCTTTGTGGTAAAATCAGAAGTTCTAATAACATTTTTCTCACTGGTTGTTAATTTCAAAATTTAGGGTCGTTTATTATTTATTATTTATTAATTTATTATTCTTGTTAGATCATGTTCTCATAGATCCAAAAATGGAAAGCATTGTTAATTGCTTCAGTAGGTGAAACCAATGTTATAACTCAGGACAACTTGGCAGATGTGATGATTTATTTATACCAAGCTATGGAAGTTTTAAGCTGGTTTTCATGTCAGGCCTATCTATAAGTGGAGATGTATAGGAAGGAGTTCCAAAAACAGCCACAGGATGGAAAAGGCAGGTATGTAATATCCAGAATTCTAGGTAGATAAGATAAATATTAGAAGGAAGAAACTGATGACCATGGATAACAGGGCCTTGCTTTGAATTGGAATTTAAGTGATGGGCTTCTATACACAGTTATAGGAATCTGAAAACGCTACTCCTGTCCCCAATTACAACTGGGACATGGTGGAAGTTGGCAACTTACTGAAATCAGAATGTATAGCAGTGACCAAGGCAGAAACCTGAATCTGAGTGATGCTCATAATAATAGGGAGATAGAAGACTCGGGCTCTGAAATAAGGCATTAGAGGGAATTATCAGCAAAAGAGGCTCAGCTTTGGTTAATGCGGAAACCTAGTAGTCAGCACAGGGATTAAATGTCCCTACTCAATGACTGGGGATCCAATGTAGGAATGCAGTGGTCACTCATGGACGCAGTGCCTTGGATTGTCGAGATTTTGAGGTAGAGACTGCATTGGTACATCCATTCTGCCTTATAACTGCACTGGCTTACATCCTCACAGGGTGGAGATGACATGGGATCAAAGGAAGCTAGAGAAGTATTTTATCCTTTTTTTTTTCCATTTTTTTTTAAAAACACTTTTTTTCACCGTAGCAAATTATCTGCATTCATTCATTCAACCAATAGTTATTTGATTGCTGCTTACATGTTGCTCTGAGCCAGGCACTGGAAAGAGAGCAATAAATAAGATAGACTTAGTCCTTGCCCTTTCTCTGTAATGTATTTTCCTATATGGAATAAACATTTAAAATACTCCTTTTAGGTTGATGCTTGTTCTATCTTGAAACACCTTTATATTTCAATCTGACATGAAATGCCTTTAGAGGGATTTCACAATGGACTGAGAAATTGCCCAATGGTCAGAGGGCTCTTTACTTCTATTAATAGTCTGGGGTCATTCCCAACACTAAGTGGTCATAGACATTCATATTTGGAAGGGATGTTAAATATTTTCTAGATGAACCTCCTCATTTTATATGTCTTAGGCCCAGAGAAGATATAACACATGCCAGAATTTATGTAAAAAAATAGTCAGCTCAGCTGGGATTAGAATGGAAATCTCCTGATACCACAGATGAAAGCATTTTCCTCCATGATGCTGCCTAATAGACTTTATACTAAAAGCCACATCTTAGAGAAGATTCTCTGTTTGTCAATTACATGAGTACATACCCTGCCATTCTCTTTAAATTAGAGCCGTCCTGTTATGTCTCTGGGGGAAAAGCTGCCTTTCATTTATCTGGCTGTATTTCTATGTAACACATAAAAGGGATTGCTGAACAAAATGAGACCACTGAAAGCTATTAAAAATAAAGAAAAAAGTTACTCTATACATTTCAACCGGAGACATCAAAGTTTGTAGTTAGTCTTTGTATATTAGAAAAGTTGGCACTGTGAAACAGGGGATTTTTTTAAATCAAAAGACTTTGAATAGAAAAGGTGTTTGAGTGAAAGATCAATTGTGTTCACAGGTGCATCCCTCATCATCTTCCCTCTGTTTTCACTAGTCAGAAACATTTCTATTGAAGAGCAGAAGAATCTGAGGAAAATCAATGTGGGGAGAGGCAGGCATCTCTTTGCTTAACCGGCCGTTGGTATAGTTCTCTGTTGATTGTTGGTGTTACTGCTGGTAACCGTGATTGGCCATGGGTAGCTCTATGCAGCAGGTGAATGGTCACTGGCTCCTGTAAGCACTTGTGAGGGTCACTCCCTTGAGGTGACCCTCAGTCTTTATCACTACTTCATCTATCTACCCTTGTCTTCTTTCCCCTCACATTTCCACACAGGAGAAATCAGTTCACATTGCTGCTAAAGGGCAGCATGGAAGGTAAAGGAGGCACCAAAATGATAATATACACTTATTACTGCCTCACATATCGTTTGAGCTTTACGTTTTATACAGCATCTTGGTCGGTCCTTTTTCAGAAAGCTTCACTGTCAATTATTCTAAGGAAGGAGCTTCTTGGTACAACTCTCCCTTCAATCACCTGAGCAGAGTTGTCTTCAAGGCTCATTTGCTCCTGATCACAATACAGTTTTAGCACTGAAGCCTGAGGCCTCCAAACCAATAGAGGTCACTGTTGACTCCACTGGAAAGAAGCATCCTCAGTGCTAGTCAGTTATTCAAATGTTTATCCTAAGAACTCTTGGGCAGGAGAACTTCTCTGAAGAACCTCTTTTAGGACTTTGAGTGGACTGCTGTATAGATTAATCATACCAGTTGTCTGAATACTTGATTTTCAGCCTGAATATGCCTATAACATCAAAGTTAGCTTCTTCCTCTATTCTTTTCATTTCATTATTCTCAACTACCACCCAAAATGCAGAGTCCCACAGTCGTCTGTACTCTATTAAAGATACTGTTGTAAGCATTGTGGATAGAGAGGTCACACACGAGAACATGGATCACACACATTAAACTAATAAGCTGTAACTAGTGTATTAAAAATCTCAAATCTATGGTATAAAAATATGAATTTTTTTCTTATCTGCTTTCTGTTGAATTCATTTTTTGTAAATTAATCCTTTCTTGGGAAGATTCCATATTTCTCCGGTAAATATTGTTTATTAAATGTTAGCTTTTTCCAGTTTAAAACCTCAGTCTCATATCTGATTCATAGCCTTACAGTTCTCCTTTTCTTCTATAGGTAACAGCTCATTCAAATTCTTGGGAGCAGGAAGGAGTGAGAGGCAAAGAGACAAGTGTCTCTTTTCCCAACTTGTGTTTGTTTAGTGTCACTTTTCTGACAAGTAGTGCTAGGCAGTTGGTGCCTTTTTTATGGTAGGTATCCAAATTCTGCCTTCCTTGTCAGGGTATTGTAGAGATTTTCACATGACATCCTGAGGTCTCTGACCATAGAACCCAATAATTTGGGAAAATATAATTCTAATGTTACCTCTTTCTTTGCCTCAGCTCCCACCACCAGTGGTACCCTCCACAGCTTGAGTAGACATACGGTGGGGAATGGAATACTAATACCTCCTTCTTGCAGACACCCTCAATTTCTACACTTTATCATATTCGGCTTTGGGGAAGGGGTGAGGAAAACACTTCCCTGTCTCTTCCCTAGTCATCTTCATAGATTTTTTTATGGGATGGTTGAGTATTGTGGTATTGAGAGCAGGACCAGTTCTGTTGCCTCTGAATAAACCTTAAATAGAATCGTCTGCCTCTAGTTATAGATTTAAAAA
Source organism: Eschrichtius robustus (assembly GCF_028021215.1). Taxonomy (NCBI): domain Eukaryota; kingdom Metazoa; phylum Chordata; class Mammalia; order Artiodactyla; family Eschrichtiidae; genus Eschrichtius; species Eschrichtius robustus. Next base: position 76,946,540 of record NC_090836.1, on the reverse strand, counting down.
ATTTCTTTAACAGAGAAAAATAATATAGTGAAATTTAATATCTCTTATTTTCTACTGTGAGAGCAAGTTGCCAATTCTAGATTAGCGGTAAATCCCAATCAACATTCTATACCCACCAAATAATATACACACAAATATCAGATAATAATAGATATATGAAGATAAAGCAAGGCTATACGACAGAGCTATTAGGTTGAGAGATTATAAAAGCTCTCATTGAGAAGACATTTAGCTGAGACCCAAATGACCGGAAGGGTCAATGATATAGAGAACTGGGGGGAGGAGGGCAAAGATAATTGTAGGCAGTGAGCAAGCAAAAACTTAAAAATGAATCTAGTATATATGAAGAAAGGAAAAAATCAATGTGGCAGTAGCAAGGTTTCAGAGTAGAATGATACAAGAGTGGTTGAAAAGGTGGACAGAGAGAGATGACAGTGGCTTAAAACAGGAATGTAGAGTCCACTTAATTGAATTGGGTTATATTTCAAGGTAGCGTTAAGAGAGTTTGCTGATGGATTAGATGTACGTGTAAGCAGCAAGAGTAAAAGGAAAATAAATAATTGCTCCTTGGTTTTTTACTTCAACAGCTGTGAAGATGGTCATACCGTTTACTGAAATGACAAAGACTAGGGGAAGAACAGATTGGTTTTGCTGTTTGTGTTAGTTCACTAGGGCTGCCTTGATGAAATACCATAGACTGGATGGCTTAAACAACAGAAATTTATCTCTCACAGTTCCAGAGGCTAGAAATCTGAGACCTCGGTGTCAGCAGGCTTGGTTTCTTCTGAGACCTTTCTCCTTGGCTTGTTGATAATTGCCTTTTCCCCTGTATTTTCACATAGTCTTCTTACTGTACCTATGTCCAAATTTCCTTTTAAAGACATCAGGCATACTGGATTAGAGCCAACCTTAATGATAATTTTAACTTAATTGTCTCTTTAAAGACCCTACCTTCAAATACAATTACATTCTGAGGTACCAGGGGTTAGGACTTCAATGTATGAATTTTTAGGGGATACAATTTGGCCCATAACATTGTTGCTGTTAATTTGTATATATTTTGGTGGGAAGAAATGGAGGAAATCAAGAGCTGTCTTGAAAATGACTTTAGGACATTTAAGAAGAAATAGAGAGTAGGAGGACATCTTAAAAGGATACCTCATACATCAAATACTGTAAGTACTGTTGGCATTCCTCTATTTCCCCAAGTATAACCAGATAATCTAACTTCTTCTTCATGGAAAACTCTTTATATGCAGCCTGTGCCAGTAGTCTAAGCTAGTCTACATGTCAATATCTTCTTATGTTTTAGGTTCATACTTTTTTCTCTCTTGAGAACTTTGACATCTGATTCACAATTCCCCTCTCCACTTTATTGCCGTTACCATGGGTGTGACTTCAACACTGAAGGGGACAAAACTACAAACATCATAGTCTCATTACTCCTAAATAATTTGGACTCTTACAATGGTAAGCTCTACTTCACTTTACCTTTTCTCTCTAATGACTACAACTTGCATTCATTCAACAAATAGTCATTGTGTGCAAATAATGAGTCATCCTCCTGGAAAATGCTGAGGCTGTACAAAGATGATTAGTAACTGCTCTCTGCCCTCCAGGAGTTTTTGGTCTTGAGGAAGAAAGAGACAAGCAAAAAAACTTTACTATACAATAAATTTATTATTTTTATTCATTTACTTACTGAAGGAATATTAAACAATGATAGCTAACACTGTTGAGTGTTATCATTGCTCTATGTGTTTGACATAGATTAATTCTTTTTAATCCTCACAAACACACTGTTAGGTAGGACTTATCATTATCCCTGTTTTACAGTTGAAAAAAACTGAGCTATTAAGAGATCAAATAAGTTGTCCAAGGTTGTTCAAGGTCACACACAACTTACAAGTGTCAGAATTGGAACTGGACCTTAAGCAGTTTGGCTCCAGAGTCATTCAATCACTACACCATACTGCCTTTTCTGTAAGTACAGTTACGTCACACATCTAAATTATCACCCTTGAAATGATACCTATATGCCTAATGTTGGCTAGCTTAAAGAAATGGCAACTGTGCCTCCTGGTCCTGCCAGCCTAGGGTCCAAAGCAGCCGTCCTTCCCACCACTAGCCTGACGATTTGGCAGACATCCATGCCCTGCCAATAATACACCAGAGAGACAAAAAGAGGTTTGGCCATCATGAGGTTGGGATTTTGGTAAAGACGTCAGAATAACATGTGATAAAATTGGCTGGAGCTTTAGTGAATCCACCACATTCTCAAGAAGAGCTCTCCTTTATTACCACGGGCAAGCCAGGACTTGCCCCAAGAGTGTGAATGGACCTGAGTCTAAGGGTAAAGGGAGCAGGAACACTAGGGTGAAAAAGCAGAGGGATGGAGCCGACCATTCCTGATAATGGGTGCAACCTCAGGATACTCCCCTTATTTGCCTCTAAATTAAAATGGATCCCATTTCTCTTCTAGGAAAACTCCTTCTCTGGCTCTATACTGCTTGTATTCAGCAGCAGCACTTGAATTTAAAATTAAATTTGCAAGCTCTAAAAAAAAAAAAGTTGGACACAGGCCAAGGGCAGTCAAAGTGAATGAAAATCTTTTTGAAAATTTTGTTGATGATGGAAAATCTGGCACAGGAAATATGTCTGGCAGCAAATCTATCCTTTATAACAAGGAATCAAATGTGCATGACAACATTCTTTGTTTTATAATGGATTATTTATGTCTTTGCTATTAATGCTTTCAGAAAATATATTTATTGAGAGATAATCACCTTTGTAACTCTATACTAGGCACTATGGGAATACGAATGAGATCTGAGGTATGCATTTGAGGTGAAAGAGCTGTGGCGGAGGAGGCATGTGACCCATGCCTTGAAAGAGGAGGGATGTTTGGCTAAGTGACAAAGTACACACTTTAAGAGAGGAAACAGCATGAACTAAGGCACTGAGAAAAGAATAAGTCAATACTAAGTACATGGAAGAGTCTGGTCTGATTCATTTAGAGCAGGTACAGAGGAGGTTTTGAGGAGTGTTGGAATATTGTGAAGTTTGTAGCATAGTGAAAGGTTAAGAACAGTGCTTCTCTGAATCACATAACCTCAGATTTCACTCAACTTTGGAACATAGAAACAGTAAGACTCAAACCAAGTTTAAGTTACCTCTCACAGCCTGAGTTTGCTCACATATTTTAACCTCTGTGAATTAAATGAGATAATGTGGCACATTTTTAGCACAATACCTAGGAAAAATATTAGCTTTTTTTTTTTTCACCATCATCCTTACTATTCTAAAAGTAGCAAGGGCTAATATGTGAAGGCCTTGGGAAATGTTTGAGGTTGGATTTGATATTGTAGACAGTGCTAAATTCTTGAGCTAAGTGATAAATTCTGAATACAGTGATAAGATTTCATCTGATAGTACACTGAAGCTAAATTGAAAAAGAATAATAAGAATATATGACTTTGATCTCTTGCCAGGATGTGAATCTTCATAAAGACAGACTCCTTAATTAGAAGTTGGAGAAAAACTACCTCTTGGTTTTTCAGAAATACTTTATTTAAAATTCCCAATTTTTCAATTATTTAGGCACTTAAACTGCTCCCTTTTTTTCTTTTTCTGTTTGGGGCCATTTTATTAAGTATACACATCTTCAAGGGCACAGAAGAGGGGCTTGGAATGGAGGTATAAAACAAATTAGATTTTTCTACTTGCCTGGAGAAGTATAACACTTTTGACCAATTGAAGACTTCTTTGTGGTTCTCATTGTTTCTTAATATTACCTTTTCCCTGAATGTAATTTATGGATTACTCTCACATGCTTTGGAGAAAGGGATAGTGAAGAAAATGACCACACAATGGACAATTATGCAATTTCAGAGCACAACATTCTGGTACATATTAAGTGTTTTGAATTTAATTAGTATCTTAATAGATCAAATTGCATATTATTCCGATTATGCAAAGCTGTATTGAAAATAAATGATGCGTATATCTCATTCTTTTTATAACACTGCTAATTACTACATAATGGTTTAATGATTTGCAACTGGGTTAACCACACACATGGCATATTGTAATATACCAGTTTTATATAAATCCCAGGCAGTAAACAATCAAACATATTCTTCAACTGCATACATTTAATACAGAACCATGATATCCACTAGTTGGAAAATAGGCTTATCAGATTACACTCACATTTAGTTAAAAAAAAAAAATCCTATTACTACCAGAGTAACTAAATTTTGCTTTGGCCAATTCAAATTTTCTTTGTATATTCTGGGGTTTATTTTTGTCATAAATGTTGACTCCCTATTTGCAAAATTTGAGAAAAAAATCATATCATGAAATGATTTGAGAGTAGAAACTTAATATGTGTTTCTGATGATAGTTGTGAAAAAATTAATTAAGCCTCTAGCCTAACTTAAATGAATTTGTCCTTGCATTGCTATAATGGCATATCAATCAGACAGGATAGCAGTTTAATTGTTTTCTTAGTAGTTCATTATTTGTGCAAAATTTATATTCAGATCCACGCTGTTGGAGTCAGAGTCATTGTCAGATTTATGGAAGACTTCTTTAAATAGTCCTTGCAATCTTATTGGGTCACATTTTGAGTCCACATTCCAGCTCTATCGTTCAAAAATTTTATTGCATTTTGATTTGCACAGATGTAACAAAAATAAGTAACTAAGATATTCGTTGAAAAATAAAACATTTCTGTCTCTTCAAAAAAATGTTAAAAGATTAGAAGATATAAAGACCTGTAATGATTTTTCTTACCTTCCTCAGCAGTGTGACATTAGGCATTTACACTCCTAGATGGTATCAGTATAGAATGCAAGCATCTCTTTGAAATCAGGTATTTCTGTGGCTTGTCAGAATCTAGGAAGTTTGAAAAAAAAGAGCTGGCTGGGTAGAATGAATGTGCTGAAGAATTATGGGAAATGTAGTAGGAAATAGTAACTCAATACCAGAAATAAAAGAGGAAGGGACAATAACATGTGAAATGTAGAGATCCTAGTATCTAAACTGATTTGGCTGTGCCATTGTTGTGCTCACTCAGGAGAGTCAAATACAGGAAACAAAGTGGAAGATTATAAAATTATTTTATATAAGCTATTGTCACCATGCTTCTGGACTCAACACCTTGGGAACCGGATTTGAATATGCTTATGTGTTAGCCTGGACTGTTGAGACAGCCTGGCATGAAACTAAACTTCCTAAAATACTTTTGGAGATTTGTCAATCCTGTAAAGAGCACTTAGAGGGCATTAAAACTCTGGTGGTCTCTGTTTCACATTCACAGAGTGTGTTTGGCTCACACTTTATCTTTAAAAAAAAAAAAAGCCAACATGTTCATACTGTGATATGTCATATAATAATAAATATAAATACTTAATTTCTGGCTTTTCTTATAAATTGGTACATCTAGCAGTACTGAACGCAGATTTCCTTGTTGCCACAATAGGTTGGAAATGAGAGAGACATATTCTTGATCCAGGGAATGCATTCCCACAGTACACATTATTCCCTCTTATGTCCCTGATACTGGGACCAACTATTGATTGGGGTTTGTCATCAACCTTATAGTTTATCTTGTAGCATTTTTTAATACTAGAAAAAAATTTCTTTTCTTTTTTAAAATTTGTAACACTTTTGTTACCTTCTTGGGAACCTACTAGGAATCTGAATTTGTGACACCTGCTTTTTTGGCTTCCCATTATTCACAGTCCATGATTAAATTACTCAGCCTGACATGCGTTTAATGTCCTCTGATTGTGCCTCAGTCATTCATTTAGTGTCTGTTTTATTGAATGCCAGTCGTGGTGCTACAAACTGGAATAGTGGTGGTGGCACCAGTAAAGGTGATACAAGGGTGAAAAAAGCACAGTTCCTGCTCTCAAGGATCCCAGAATCTCTGAAGACAGATTTCATGGAATTTTAATTCAATGAAGTGATAAGTGTTCTAAAGCAGCATGTTCTAAAATATTATTGTTATAGAAATACACAGGAGATCAATGTCAATTCACACTCAGGCTGGGAGATTTAGGGCCCTTTGACAGAGGAGATGACACCTGGACTATACTCTGAAGAATTTTATGAAGCCTTATAAGTAAGTATTTAATGTCTGTAAAAATAATAACAATGTTCACAGTTTTTTTTTTTTTTGTTCACAGTTTTTTGATGCTTCCTTTTTTTGAAACTACTCCTTCTCTTTGTTACGGAAGCAACCAGACACTCTGGAGCCTCCCCATCCTCTTTCCCTCCTCTTCAGGATAAAACCTCTGGAGGTTCAGCGCTGCTTCCACCTTCCTTCCATTTCCCAAGAACTCACAGAGCTCAAAGTGGCTCTATGGTTCTCAACTAATTCTTGTTTAGTTATTGTATGGATAAAATGATCTTGTGTTGGGCAGTCTAGAACGATTTGCATGAGTATATGTTTTCTGAGTTCTGACTAACTGCCTTGAATAATTTAGGGTGTGTTTGTGTGTGTGTGGGTGTGTGTGGGTTTGTGTGTGTTTAGAGGGTACAAAAATAGACGTGACGGAACATTTTCTAAATTCTTAGGGGAATTTGAGATTTAAAAACACTGACATTGACAAATTATTTCCTAATACTCGGAGTTATCATTAAGCAAGATCTTTTCCTGTAGAATCAAACAGTATGCTTTTTCTTATATTCTATTTTTCTGAGTTAATTCAAGAATGATTATTTACCTTTAGTAGTTTATAATGTACAAGACAGAATTAATGAATCTTGGGTTATTTTGGTTTTAAATGATTTGTTTATAAATCCCGGAAGAGACGGTATTTATAAAAATAATTGACAGAAGATTAATGGCCAATGTTAGAATCTGCAGCAGAACTGACCAAAGTGTGATGCATAGCCTGGAAAATGGATTTGTTGGTCTTTGATATGAAGCACATACTATTTGTTTGCCCCAGTGTAGAGTTATTTATTATATCTTAACAAATATTGAATTATTAAATTCATAATTTGAAAAAGAAAAGTATAATTATATCCATATATATTCTTAAATAATAAATAGGATTAAGAAAATACATTTTTCAAGTCTCCAAAGACATATATGAAGTAGTACAGGTATAATATATATCAAATATCTGTATAATATCATATATATTATATATATGTATGTACATATATACACATTCTTTTGTTTTGTTTTGTTGTCTATTATGAAAAATACCTCAAATGAACTGTACAAACATTCCTTTAAAAGTGAATCACAAAGTAAATAATATTTTCCCAAAATATTCCTAAATTTAGATATTTTAATAATTTCTATCCACTCTTTACATATCACAAAAGGTATCAAATTTACTTCAAATTCAAGAATTCTAGATACTTAACCTCTAAACAGTATTTATTTAAACATATGGACATTTTAAGGCATGTACTTATGTTCCTTTTTTCCAATAATTCAACTTAATTCAATGGCATTAATTAATGAAAACTGATGTACTATATATGAGGTACAAGTACTACTAATGTACTTGGTACTGAATCATAATTTTTAATTTTTTTTTTTTAACCTTTATTTTATTTATTTATTTATTTATTTATGGCTGTGTTGGGTCTTCATTTCTGTGCGAGGGCTTTCTCTAGTTGTGGCAAGTGAGGGCCACTCTTCATCGCGGTGCACGGGTCTCTCATTATCGCGGCCTCTCTTGTTGTGGAGCACAGGCTCCAGACGCGCAGGCTCAGTAGTTGTGGCTCACGGGCCTAGTTGCTCCGCGGCATGTGGGATCTTCCCAGACCACGGCTCGAACCCGTGACCCCTGCATTGGCAGGCAGATTCTCAACCACTGCACCACCAGGGAAGCCCCTGAATCATAATTTGAAAGATATCAATCAAGGTACTGGAAGAAGCAGCCTTGGAACTACCATTTTGAAATGAGACTAAAACTTAATGGAGGAAGATTGAGTGGAGAGCACTTTCCACTCAGTTTTGGCTTCTTTGTAAAATACAATTCACAATTGGCGCCAATGATTTTAGAATTCAGAGAAGAAAAGGAAATTCCACTTAGATTGCTGCCCACATTCTTCTGTTGCTCCAATTGAATTGCTTTGTATTGTTTTGCACTATTATCATAGTTACACTCTTGATCCCACTGTGTAATAGAAATGCACATCTTTTAAGTGTCTATCATTAGAATATGAAACAGCCTTAGTTGTGAGACATGATTTGTTACTTGAATGAGCATAGAGTGGTAGCTGGGGTTACAAGCAGGAATCTATTGTTCAAGATAATTATGGGCTAAAAGACAGTGATTTGGTTTGAGGGACCAATTCCAAATAGGTTGATGGGCTTCCCTCAGCTTATAACATGTTGCCCAAGTGTCATATGCTTATGTGGTGCCAGGATATCCAATCATATGAGCAGGGTACAAGGGTGGGGAATTTAATAGAGTGATAATTATTATCTTGTATCATCTGGTCATACAAAACCAAACTCCAGTCAGCAGACTAGGGAAGGTCTGGAACTAGTCTTAGGCAAGTGAATGGCAAGACATAAGTAGGGTTCAAGGGATACAGGAAAAGGAACTGAGTTTCAAGGTCCCTCTTACTTCAACGCAAGCAGTTTGTTCATTTGAGACATATTTATAGATGATTACTATTAGCCAAGCATCTGCTAGAACTGGGAGTGAAAAGTCAGACACAGCCCCTGTTCTCAAGTATCTCATAGTTTAATGAATTATTTAGGCACTTGCACAGATGGTTGTGTATAATCAAGTACATTATTGATTGATAAAGGTACCAGGATTATGCAGGTTTTGATGAGAGGCAGCTAATTCATCCTGAGGGATTATGGAGTAGGGAGGTGAAAGGTGTTCCAGATTAGAAAGTAGAATGAGCAAAGACACTAAATGGAGTGCTCAGGGTACAAGAAATGTTTCAGTCTTGGCCAAGTGTAAAGTAAAAGTCAATGAGTATCCAGAGTTGAAGCTGGTGAAATAGGCAGATTCCAAGTCAGGAGGACCTTATTTTTCTATTCTATGATATTTCTACTCTGTACATAATGGGAAGTCACCAAGGGGATTTAATCAGGGGAGTTTTATAGGTAAAATTTTCATTTTACTTGATTATTCCTGCAGCTGTGTAGATGATAGATAGGAAGGGTTCAACCAGAAGGCAGTTTGAAGGCTATTGCAGTAGTTCTTTCGAGATATGATGAGGTCAGACCCGTGAGAATGGGTTTAGTTGGGTTAAAGATAGAGGTGGTAGCAGACTTAAAATTTATTCAAGAAGTAAAGGAGAAAAAAAAAAAACAATTTGGCAGGCAGCCATTATGGCAGAGAAGATGCTGTGTGTTCAGCATACCCCTTTACTTTTCCTCCTAGGCTTATGGACAGACTACATTTTCCAGCCCTTATTGCAGTTAAGGTGGCCTTATGACTTGGTACTGACCAGTGGACTATAGCTAGAATTGCTATTTGCTACTTCTGGTCCTGGCTCATCCAAACCTTTTGTAATCTTGCTGTTATTTCTCTCACTCTTTTGGATGCATAGGTTTTTGAGAAAGTATTCCAAGACCCCAGCACTTGATAGAAGGAGACTGCATCCCTGAATGACCCTAAGAAGCAAAGCTTCACTACCGACCTGTATTGAACTTTATTATATTTAATTAGATGTTTGTTTTTAATAACAGTAATTACCTTACATAACTTACATAAGTGAAAAAATGAACCACAATGAACATATTTAGATGGAAAAGGATCATTTCAGTTTTGACATGGTGAATTTTAGATAATTATGAAGTGATTATCAAGAAGGTAAAAATTGTAAGAGTAGATAAGATCATTCAGGAGAGTAGTTGACTAAGGAAAATAGGAAATAAAGGATGAAATTCTTGGAGCACCAAAAGTTAGGAGTCAGAAATATAAGAAAAACAAGGAGCTGAAGCTGGAGAGAGAGTCAAGGTAAAGTCCAGAGGGACTTGACTTTTACTTTTTAAGGTACAAGAATTTTACTCTTTAGGTGATGGGAAGTCTCTGATTGATTTAATCAGGGGAGTGATTTGGTAAGCTTTGCATTTCAGTTAGATTACTCCTGTAGCTCAGGAGATAACATGTATGGGCCTTAAAAATTAGAGAAGAGTTGAGAGGCTACTACAGTAGTGTTTATGGTTAATGCAAAGTTGTCTTGGAAACAAAGAAAGTAAAGTTTCAAGGACAGAAAATACAGTTAATGGAGAGAATGGTCAAAGTTGCCAAATACAAGAGAGAGCTTCATTTTCATAATATGGAGTGTGGCAATATGACAATCAACAGGGACTTTCGCCATACCGGGGGTGGAGGGGGGGCGTTAAGCATGACCAGAAGTGAGGAAACAGAGACTGCAAAAGTAGACAAGATTTTTGATCATGTAATGAAAAAAAAAAAAGAAAACCTGGATCTTAGCCAGAGGTATTTATTTAGGGTTAAGTGATTTTTATTGTTGACTTTTGTTAGGATGAAAAAGATGGTTCAAATGCCAAAGGGAAAAAGTCAGAAGAGAAAAAAAGGGAGCTTAAAGATTCTGCAGGAAGAAGAGATAACTGACATAGCAAAGTCTCAGGAGTAGGAGAGGAGTGGAATCAACATCCAAATTGGTGGTGGGTTAACTTGAATAGGACATGAAGGAAACATTATCATCAGAGACTGGAGGAAAGGAAGTAGGGAGCTCCAGCATCAATGTCTGAATGCATGGATAGCAGAAAGGTGAGATAGTTCATACCCGATTTCCTCTATCTTCTCTAGAAGAAACAAGCAAAGATATTGAACAAGGTGCTGGAAAATGCATGTATAGAATGGTCATTGAGGGCACCATTACACGGTAACCAAGGACAAATAAAAAGATCTATACAGAGTACTGAAAATTATCTATTTTTACCTAAAAGCCAAGGACAATAATTGGTATGAACTTTCCAAATTATAATGATTAATTCAAGTGTTAGATTTCAGTTTCTAAAATCAATTATTTGGCAGTGCTTTTGGGGTTTAAATATGATGATATTTTATGATGAACACTGTCATTACTGAGCTACCTTTTCCATTGACCATATATATAAACATATTTACCTTATAATTAAAAAAAAACGCTTGAACTGTATAGTCACTTACATGGGGCCCTCCCCTGTCTTCATTTGTTAAGCCCATCTGGGAACACAGGTATTCATTCTGTTAGTAATTTCACCTCTCAATTCTCGTTTCTCACATATCATCCTAAAGCATGAGCATAGGACAAGAAAAAAATCCCCCTGAAATAGCATTCAAAGGATATCAGTATCAGCTCTTTGTTTACAGAAGAATTTCATGAAATGAGATTGCTATAAAATAAGCCTCAGGTGGTGTTGATGTCAAAATCAATACCATTAAGGAATTGTCAAACACTACTTCTGAGAGACTTTTCCTGAAACACTCAGGTTAAGTTGGAAGCTTCTCCTCAGCGCCCTCTTATCAAACAAAACATGCCTCTGACATGGCACTCTATGTGATAGAATTAGGTCCCCTTATCTGCCTAATAAACTCAGTCTCCTGAGAATTGGCGCTGTAAATTGTTCATTTATATTTCTAGCACTTTAAAGGTTGCTTGGTACTTGTAGGCAATCACTAACTGGTAATTGAATAAAATATTGGAAATAAGTGAATTATTGAATAAATAAGTGGATGAATATTCTCATATTCAGTGAAGATATAGATTCATTTGATTTCATGCCAGACCACACAAAAATAAACAAAAAAAGAAACTAAATGAATAAACAAACTTTTCCATTGTTGGCATCAAGAATATTCAGAACATATATCCCATTTATGCATACAATAGCTGCTATGATATTCTTTCTTATTTGTTTAGAAATGCTAAAGAAAAAAACAGGAGAAACTCCAAGGAGTAAAACGTGTACTACTGTATTCAAGAGCAACTCTGCATTACACAATACAATTGGCAAAAGACATCTTTCCGGTCTACTAGTCTATAGCTCAGGAAGAGAAATTTCAATTAACAGTTAAAGTCATTGCACTGCAGTACGAATGTAAATCACAGAGTAGATAGTGCTCATATCGGTTTTCTGGATTTCCTAAGCAAAGAAGAAACAGAGAAGTTTTCTGCAGATTCTCTACGGTTACCAAATCTTAGTGTCCATTTTTTAAGTCTATATTTTGAATTTAACTCATTTTGTGAGAAAAGATGAAAAAAAGTAAGTGAATACTTAGTTTATAGCAAAGCCATTAGACCTAGAAAAAACTAATTTCATAAAATATATTGCTTTATAATATTAATAAAGAAAATACTACTTCCACTAATTGCCATGATTAGACACACTTGAACTCTTATTAAAATGAGTTCACAGGCTTCCCTGGTGGCGCAGTGGTTAAGAATCCACCTGCTAATGCAGGGGACACGGGTTCGAGCCCTGGTCAGGCAAGATACCACCACATGCCGCGGAGCAACTAAGCCTGTGAGCCCCAACTACTGAGCCTGCGCTCTAGAGCCGGCGAGCCACAACTACTGAAGCCCTTGTGCCTAGAGCCCATGCTCCTCAACAAGAGAAGCCACTGCAGTGAGAAGCCCGCACTCTGCAACGAAGAGTAGAAGAGTAGCCCCCGCTTGCCACAACTAGAGAAAGCCCATGCGCAGCAATGAAGACCCAACAAAGCCATAAATAAATAAATAAATAAATTTATTTTAAAAAAAAATGAGTTCACATTGAGTAATTTTTTATAGGATCAAATATTCAGAAGCTATGTTAAAATTTGAAAGCTGTAGATTTTCCAAAAATGGTAGTTTTAGCCCAATTTTAAAATGATTGATAATTTTAATACATTAGTCAGTGCACTGATACTAATTTTGAATTGTTTTAGAATTATTTCCTCTCTTCTCAAGTGAGTTCATAGTGTTAGTATGGCTAAATTTCACCTGTCACAAAAAGATGTTATAAGTGCAAAGAACATTAGACATGTTAAGTATTAAGGGAGCTACACCACTCTGTGATCTGAGGCCAAACTACTCCGAGCTTCATTTTTTTTCCATCTATGAAATTACTGTCCTATGAACAGTCCTGTATCCTTTGGAGAGTTTTCATGATAATGAAAGGATATACTTAAAACACTATGTACAGGGAAATTATTTTTAAATACTAGATGATTACATTTTCCCATATATTTAAAGTAATTTGGAACTAATCAATTGCTTGCATGTTAGCTACAATTTGTTTGCTTTCATTATATTTTTGTGATTTTCTTCACAATTGAAAACATCAATAAATAGAAATTATATATATATATATATACACATACATATACACACGTGTGTATATATACACACATACACACACACAAGACTCTCTGCTTTTGCTTCAGTCAAAGTTGTTTATTCTATTTTCCTTAAGTACTAATTAGATTATGAGAAAATTAAAGAAAGAAAAGAAGCAGTTAGATACTTCTAACAGTGGTACCAGGCTGTTCTGGAGCTAGACTAGAACATTCCTGATTTCTTATTAGTTCTAAGAGTGGGAACTAAAATTTGTCTTTGAAATAGACTCTTTATTTTATCCTAGTGGAGGCTGATTTATTAAGCCTAAAAATATACCACCTCATTACTCATTTACTTGAAGATGACCTGAGTCAGTAAAATAATCCAAGTATGGCTTTTTCAGATTAGTAAATCCATCATTCTACATGATGATGTTAATATTTAATAGCTCACTTCACTGGTAAAATGGTATCTCTTTGAAGAGATTACTATCACGCAAACTTGTTTTTTTGGGGGGGGTGCAGTTTGGTAATGTGAGTAATCAATGAGGTAATGTTGAGCTGCAGGAATAGAAGTTAGAGAATATACCAGAAGAGCACAGAGCCATTTTACATCCTTCAAATACATGTTGATCTTCTACTGTCGGGTAGAACAGGGTCCTGGAAACATAATTTCAACATGTAGACTAAAGAGAAAAATTGCCAATAATAACTGCCCTGTGGGGCTTCCCTGGTGGCGCAGTGGTTGAGAACCTGCCTGCCAATGCAGGGGACATGGGTTCGAGCCCTGGTCTGGGAATATCCCACATGCCGCGAAGCAACTGGGCCCGTGAGCCACAGTTACTGAGCCTGCGCGTCTGGAGCCTGTGCTCCGCAACAAGAGAGGCCGCGATAGTGAAAAGGCCCGCGCACCGCGATGAAGAGTGGCCCCCGCTTGCCGCAACTGGAGAAAGCCCTCGCACAGAAACGAAGACCCAACACAGCCATAAATAAATAAACAAACAAACAAACAAACAACTAACTAACTAACTAACTGCCTTGTGAATGGACACATCTACTGGCCGTTTAGTGGAGCTGTATCTGAAGTTATGTTTTAAGTCTTTCTTTTTTGCTTTATAGTTATACTTTACTATCTTCAACCCATAGTAAAGTTAGAGAACAAAACCTCTCTGTATTAGTTTCCTGTGGCTGCTGTATCCAATTACTGCACCTGGGTGGCTTAAAACAACAGAAATGCATTCTTTCACAGTTCTGGAGGCCAGATATCCCATATCAGTATAACTGGGTCAAAATCAAAGTATCAGCAGGAACACATTCCCTCCAGAAGCTCTAAGGGAAGAATCTATTCCTTACTCTTCCAGCTTCTGGTGGCTGGTGGCTGGTGGCATTCCTTGGATTGTGACATTCCTTGGACTCCAGTCTTCCAGGCCAACATCCTGAAATTTCTTTTGGCTTTGTTTTCACATCACCTTCTCCTCTATGTGGACCTGATATCTTTGAGGGAGCATTATTTTGCCTGTCACACTCTTCCTCTTTACCTCTTGATAGCTGGTAGCCAAAGTAATGCTGACCATTTAATTCAAATCTTCCAACAACTCCTTAAAAAGATGAGGAAGAAGAAGAAGAAATGAAGCAAAACCCACACCCACAGCATAACTAAGAGAAAGACAACATCCAGTTTTCAAATTATGCGTGAAACCCTCTCCCACATGGAGAGGCAGTGCAGCTTAGGGAAAAAAAGCATAGAAGAGAGAAAAGGAGATTTAGCCTAAGATTGACCTAAAACAGCTACCAACAATGAAAGCCTACCTTAAGTGAAAAAAATACTGAAAAGGAGTCATAGGAGATTAGAACACTTATTCTGAAAAGGGATATAAATCCTATATGTCTACACACACACACACAGAAAAAACTTGTACATGAATGTTAATAGTAGCTTTATTTACAATGTTAAAAATTGAAAGTATCATAAATGTCTATCAACAGACGAATGGATAATCAAATTATGGTATATCCATACAATGGCATATTCAGCAATAAAAAGAAATTCCCTTCACTTAAATATAGTTCTGCTTCTTCTAATTTTAAGCTCACATGTACCAACCTACCTTATGCCATCCCTCCACACACACATAAAGAAAGTGGGCAAAGAGAAAGCGAACATATCGTAGAATCAGAATTTACCTTCATATCTGCTGCTCAGTTATGCTATTTGAGCTTTGCCAATGCAGAGCTTTAGAATTTACTTATATTTTAAATTAGCTATCTTTAGCGACATCATCTATTGTCATCCATACCTTAATGATTTAACTACCTAGCAATTACATCTGTGTGCTTCTCTGGAATCACCTAATAATAGTTTCTATAGACTTCTCCTAAGGAGCTATAATTTGAGTGTTGTCATTCTTGATGCCATAGTATCCAAAACCAACCACTCCTTACCATCTACTCTGCTATAAATCTGATCCAAACCACTATGGGCTCTCACCTGCAATATTCTTTTCCTGCTTCTGTATTTGCTCCTCTACAATCTATTATTCATTTTAAAATTCAAGTAATATTATATTATGCCATTGTTTAAAACTGTCCAGTGATCACATCTCATTCAGAGAAAGAGTAGTAGTCTGCTATAAGGTCCTTAGATAACTGTCAAATCAGACCCATGTGAATAAAAGTTCTTAGTACCAAGCTTTACTAATAATTTCAAGGATAAAAGTAATCATGAGGGACAGGCAAAGAAAAGAGTGGTTTAGGATACAATGCCCTGCATCAGGATTTGATCTGGTACAGATTAACATATGAAATCTGTAAGTAATATAAGTAGCTATAATATAATATTTACTCAAAGGCTTATGTTTTTGGTAATGAAATATCTCTTCTTTATTCTCAAGTTCATGACATTTTCCCCAGAACTCTGTCCTATAAACCCATCAATTCCGAATTTATCATATGCAATCCTAAGTAGACCAGTTATATCCTGCTGAAGGATTCCATAAACAAAGACTGTCCCACCAGCAAATACAGATAGTTTCTTTGCCAGAAAGTTTGTTATTGGCAGGTTTACAATCATATTTGATTGGTTCATCTTTTTTATTCCCCACAGGTGCTCCCTGATAAAAGGAGAGAATGGATAACAAGCCTGCCTCTTATCCAATTTTTCCCAGGCTTTTACCGGATTTGTCTTTCATTTTCCTGATAGCTTCATCTCCCCCTTATCTTTTCCAAGTTCATTCCACCTCAGTCAGCAAAGACTCCTTTCTTGTCCTCAAAGATACCAAACTTCTGTTTCAGGACTTTTGCACTTACTAAACTTTTACCTGGTAAGTCTTCCCAAATATCTGTACAGCTAGCTTTCTCTTCTTATTCAGGTTTGTTCACAAGTGTCCTCTCTGAAGCCTTCCCTAAACATCTTATTTATATTAGAATCACCTTTCCAATACTCCCTATCTACTTCTTCTACTGTATTTCTCTCCATATCATCCATCATGATCTAACATATCAATATTTTCCTTACACATGTTTTTATTGTGCATCTCTCCTCGCTAGAATTAAAACCATGAGACATTCTCTTTTTTTGCTATTTTGTCCGCTGTTATATCCCTCACATTTTGAATAGTGTCTGGGACAAAGTAGTCCTTCAATTAAATGTTTATTGAATGAATGAATGAACAAAATAATCATTCATAAATTATATTATAAACCACATTAGCCATAACTCTTTATCTAATTCTTCCTTTATATCCTATATATGAGATCATTTCAAATCCATTTCCACACAGTAATTGTACTAAACAATATCATCTCATTTGGTATGCATTCACTTGGACATTTTTTTTCCTGAATGCCTCTTCCATCTGGTTAGCAGACTGTTTCTCCTTGCAGGACAGTTGGTCCTACCCAAAATGTCCATAATATATTTGGTTCATGCTAAAAGAACCTGGAACCTGGAAGTATTGAACTGGACCAAATGTCTGCTAACCAGATTTCTTTGTTTTAATCATGAGAATTGCACACTTTCTCTGCTTTCTACCGAACTTCCCTTATTTATAGTTCCTTCATTCTGAGACAACACTTTATTTATTTTTATTGAGGTATAGTTGACTTATATTAGTTTCAGGTGCACAACATAATGATTCAAAATTTTTATAGATTATACTCCATTTATAGTTGTAAAATATTGGCTATATTTCCTATGCTGTACAATATATCCTTGTAGCTAATGCATTTTATACATAGTAGTCTGTACCTGTTAATTCCTTACCCCTATCTTACCCACTCCCTCCCCTCTTCCCACTTGTAACCATTAGTTTGTTCTCTATATCTGTGAATCTGCTTCTTTTTTGTTATAGTCACCAGTTTGTTTTATTTTTTAGATTCCACATATAAGTGGTACCATACAGTACAGTGTTTGTCTTTGTCTGTGTGACTTTTTTCACTAAGCATAAGACCCTCCAGGCCCATCCATGTTGTTGCAAATGGCAAAATTTCATTCTTTTATATATATATATATATATATATATATATATATATATATATATGCCACATCTTATTTACCCATTCATCTGACGATGGACAAGTAGGCTGCTTCCATATCTTGGCTATTGCAAATAATGCTGCTAGGAATATTGGGGTTTATGTATCTTTTCAAATTAGTGTTTCATTTTCTTTGGATATATACCCAGGAGTGGAATTAGTGGATCATATTGTAGTTCTATTTTTAGTTTCTTAAGGAACCTCCACAGTTTTCCACAGTGGCTGCACCAATTTACAGTCCTTCCAACAGTGTGCAAGGGTTCTTTTATCCACACCTTTCCAATATTTGTTATTTGTGATCTTTTTGACAATGGCAATTCTGACAGGTATGAACTGATACCTTATTGTGGTTCTGATTTGCATTTCTCTGATGATTAATGATGTTGAGAATCTTTTCATGTGCTTGTTGGCCATCTCTATGTCTTCTTTGGAAAAATGTCTGCTCAGGTCCCGCCCATTTTTTTACTCTTTTTTTATATATGTATATTGAGCTGTACGAACTGTTTATATAGTTTGGATATAAACCCCTTATTGGTCATATCATTTACAAATATTTTCTCTAATTCAGTAGGTTGTCTTTTTGTGATACTTCCAGCTCTGCTCTTCTTTCTGACGACTGTTTTGTCTATTCGGGGTTTTTGTGTTTCCATACAAATTTTAAAATTATTTGTTCTAGTTCTGTGAAAAATGCCATTGGTATTTTGATAGGGATTGCATTGAATCTGTAGAGTGCTTTGGGTAGTATGGTCATTTTTACAATATTAATTCTTCCAATCCATGAACACGGTATACCTTCCATCTCTATCATCTTTAATTTACTAGCATTGTCTGTGGTTGATTTATCACCTTTACTGTATATTTGCCTTTACTAATAAGCTTTTTCCTTTCATAAATTTCATGTTTCCAGTTGTGGCCTTTTCTTTTTTCCTTAGAGAAGTCCTTTTAACTTTTCTTGTAAAGCTGATTTGATGGTGCTGAACTCTTTTAGCTTTTGCTTATCTGTAAAGCTTTTGATTTCTCCATCAAATCTGAATGAGAGCCTTGCAAGGTAGAGCACTCTCGATTGTAGGTTTTTCCTTTTCGTCGCTTTAAATATATCATGCCACTTCCTTTTGGCTTGCAGAGTTTCTGCTGAAAAGTCAGCTGATAGACTTATGGGAGTTTCCTTGCATGTAACTTGTTGCTTTTCCTTTGCTGCTTTTAATATTCTCTCTGTATCTTTAATTTTTGACATTTTAATTACAATGTGTCTTGTGTGGTCCTCTTTGGGTTGATCCTGCTTGGATCTCTCTGCACCTCCTGGACTTAGATGTCTGTTTCCTTTCCCAAGTTAGGGAAGTTTTCAATTATTATGTCTTCAAATATGTTCTCTGTCCCTTTCTCTCTCTCTTTTCCTTCTGGGACTTTTATAAGGCAAATGTTAGTATGGTTGATGTTGTCCCAGAGTCTCTTAAACTGTCCTCATTTCTTTTTATTCCTTTTTCCTTTTTTATGTTCAGCTTCAGTGATTTCCACTACTCTTCCAGCTCCCTTATACATTCCTCTGTATCATTTAGTCTACTGTTGATTTCTTCTGGTGTATTTTCTATTTCCATTATTGTATTCATCTCTGTTTGGTTATTCTTTATATTTTTTAACTCTCTGTTGAAAACTTCTAACTTCTCACTCTGTTCATTTATTCTTTTCCCAAGTTCTTTGATCATCTTTATTATCATAACCTTGAACACTTTCTTGGGTAGATTGCCTATCTCCACTTCACTTAGTTCTTCTTCTGGAATTTTATCTTATTCCTTTGGAACGTGTTCCTCTGTTTCTTCATTTTGCCTAACTTGCTGTTTTTATTTCTGTGTATCTGGTAGGTAGGTTTCATTTCCCAACCTTGGAGAAGTGGTCTTTTGTAGGAGACATACTGTGCATCCCAGCAGCATACGCCCCTCTGGTCACCAGAACTATATGCTCTAGTGGTGCCCCCAGTGCTCTAGTAGTGCCCCAATGTGGGCTGTGTGGGTTCTTCTGTTGTGGCATGCTGATTACTGTGGGCACTCCGGTAGGCATGACTCATCCGTGGTCCAGTTTGTTGCAAGGCTCTGCCTTGCATGGAGGCTGCTGGCTGCTGGCTGCTGGTTGGTGGGGCAGGTCATAAGGTGACTGGCTGTGGAACCCTGGTGGGGCGGGGGGCAGTGTCCCAGGGCTAGTTCTGGCTCACTGGTGTGAAGTCAGGGTCCAGCAGATCCTGGGGCTGATGCCCACTCACCAGTGGGTCAAGCCAGGTCCTGGGGCTAGTGCTGGCCCACTGGTGGGCAAAGCCTGGTCCTAAGGTCCGGCTGCAGGGCCCAGGGGTCCCAGAGCTGGCATTGGACTTTTGGTGGGTGTGGCTGGCCAAGCCAGTCATAGGGCTGGTACTGGACTACTGGTGGGTGGACTGGGTCCTGCCATGGCTGCAGTTGTCCTGGGGCTGCTGTCTGCCTGCCAGTGGGTGAAAGCTGGTCTCAAGGCTAGAGTAGGCTTGCTGATGGACAGAGCTGGGTCCCAGGGTCTCTGGCTGCAGGGCCTTGGGAGTTCCAAGTTTAGTACCCATACACTGGTGTGTAGGGCCAAGTCCTGGGCCCTCTGGTGGACCAGGCTGTGTCCAGGGGCAGCTGTGAGCTCAGGGATCCTTAAGGCATCCTGTCTGCTGGTAGGTGGAGCTGTATCCCTGCCCAGTTAGTGGTTTGGCCTGAGGCATTCCAGTACTGGTTTCTACAGGCTGGTGGGTGGGGGCAGAGCTGGGTCCTGAGACTAATAAGCTAGAAGGAGGACTCCAAAATGGCATTTTCCAGCACCAGTGTTCACGCAGTAGACTGAGTTTCTCAAAATGGCTGCTGCCAGTGTTATGTTCCCAGATTGAGCTCCAGTTGCCTTCTGCCTCTCCGAGAGACTCTCCAAGATCAGCCGGTAGGTCTGATCCAGGCTCCTTTCAAATTACTGCTTCTTCCCATGGTCCGAGAGCATGTGAGATTTTGTGTGTACCTTTTAAAAGTGGAGCCCCTTTTTCTCCCAGCCTTCTGTAACTCCCAAAAGTAAGCTCCACTGGCCTTCAAAGCCAAATGTTCTGGGGTCTCGTCTTCCCGGTGCAGGACCCCCAGGTGGGGAGTCCCATGTGGAGCTCAGACCCCTCATTTCTTGGGAAGAACCTCTGAAATTGTAATTATTCTCCCATTTGTGGGTCATCCACCTGGGGGTATGGGTCTTGAATATACAGCGACCCCCTTCCTTCCCATCTCATTGTGGTTCTTTCTTTATATCTTTAGTTGTAGAAGATCTTTTCTGGTAGGCTTCAGTCTTTTTCATCAACAGTTGTTCTGTAAATATTTGTAATTTTGGTGTGGTCTTGAGAGGAGGTGAACTCAGGGTCTTCCTACTCTGCCATCTTGGGAACTCCTATCTAAAATTCGCTTTAATTTCTATTGCCTAAAATGTACCCAGGTTGTTACTTGATCTTACTGGAACACTTTGTAAACACTGAAGCTTGCATTAAGTTTACCCACTAAGAGTCTCATCAGCTTATCCAGACCTAGTTTTTGATAATACGGTCTAAAAACCTTACATATCCAATAGGGACGTCATGGAGAATGTCAGTTTCTTTCTCTCATTTTGCTTCTCAACAATATATTGACCCCAGAGGTTGTCATTCATTAATTTATTGAGCTGAATGTATATAGGCAACACTACAGAGAATCTGATACATACAAGGCATTTTACCGTATTCTGGAATTTACAGCTGGAAAAAGTATGGTACTTCCCATTATTTTTTTTTTTACATGATACCAGACTCATAAATAAACCACTGCAATTCAGTTTAATTGCTATATTTGTAATATACAGAGAATTGCTATGGGAGCTCAAAGGAAGAAGAACTTATTTGGCTTGGGTCAACTTTCCCTATTTAGTCATTTAGTCCAAATTAGAAATAGTAAGTAAAGTCCCTCTTACATCTTGCCTCATTTTTTAATCTCCATGTGAGCACAGAATAATGGACATATATTCCATGGTTATCTATGATATAACTGGGGTTTATAGCCTATCTAGCATGATTTATATCATGAAAGAAAGGACCCATATTCAATTTTCTCTTCTATAAAATTGAGAGAAATGTGCAATTGCCAGAGTTGTGAGCATTAAATAAGAGAATATGACTGAAATATGCAGTACAGTCTCTGGCCAGGAAAAGTTGCTTGCAAAACCTATATAGCATTGTGAGTAACTGCCCCGGCTCTGGAATCAGGTACCCTTAGTTCAAATTCATGCTCTACCACTTACTATCTGTGCAATCTTGAACAAGTGGTTTAATCTCTCTGATCTTAAATTTCTTTTTATATAAAATTAGTATAATAATAGCACCCAGTTCATAGGGATTTTTGAAGATTAAGTGTGGTAATTGCATGTAAATCACCAAGAAAAGTGTTTGGCACATAATAACTAAGATAATGTCACCCTTTATTATTCATTGCTTTCTTTACTTATTTTAAGGAGTATTATGAACATAATGATCAAAGACAATGCCACTTAAAAATACAGTGTGAATAGGTTGCTACTATGTACAAATATTCTGTTCCTGTTCTGTTTTTGGCTTATAAACACCTTTACTCTGACTAATGCTTAATCTTCCCACCTCATCCATATGTGTTTGCCTTTTTATTTTCATTTCACCTCCTGCCATGTAATTTAACTCAGCATTAAACTCATTCTTCTGTAATCTTTTTATGCTTTCCTGTATGCTTATTGGGCTGTCTGTTAATAAATACCAATTAGAACTTCCAAATATCTCTTTATAAATGCAAACATTGAAATTGTTTAAAAAGCTGAAAAATGCCTCAAATAAAGAGCATAATACTGTAACATATTTTCATTAAGACAAATACATTTTACTTGAAAATTTATTTACAGCATTAAATCATTATTGTTTTGTACTTTGTTCTATTTCTGCTAACTTCTCAACAACTATATAAGCATAATGCATTTCTGACATTACCTAATCTTGTCTCCTTCTCAGTATTACTGACCTAGCTTAATAGGAACTCAGGAAAAAAACCAATGGCATCCTAACGTTTGTTAGATAAATAAAAGATGGTCTTTGGGATTTTTAAATAATTCCACAGTTTTATTGAGGCATAAAATAAAAATGGAAATAGTTTTATGGGCCAGTGCTAAATGTTCAATCTGGCTAGAAAAAGTCCATCTCATAGTTATTTAGAATTATCTCACAGGAAAATCCTTGGCTTTCTAAAGCATATGCTAAGTGCCTTACATTAATTGTATTTTCTGGTTTGCCCTGGTTATCAGGAATCTCAAAAGCAAACATACAGGGGAGTGTGTTAGCTATAACAAAATATATTCACATCTATGCACTACCTCTGATTTTTAGCATAATTTCTATTTAAATTAACCGTATTTTTATACTTTGTTATAAACTGACTTAATGTTTTGGAGAGGGGAAAATATTAATACATTCAGTAAATTAATGACAATTTCAAGATCTGGAGAACTTAGTGAGTGAAGACATTCAAGTCTCTTTCCACATCAATAAACTAATAGCTCCTGTTGACACCAGTGAAAATTACAAGTAAGACAATGAAACAAGAAATATACCACAAATAATATAAAATTTCTTCATAGTCCCATATTAAGCTGTCAATTGTTAATTGCCTTTTGAAAGAATTAGTTTGAAGTCTAATTTATAGAACAAATTACTCGTATTCATGCTCTCAGAATGCAAAAAAATGTATACGAATAATGCTTTCCTCTTGACATACATGAAAATTTCTGTGAGTTTCTTTTTCACATCAATTATTCATTTCAAGAAGAGCCCAACATTATTTTTCTTGGCATAAGACTACACCACTAATGAAGTTTGAATTGGTGTCATTCATTAATATTACAAAGCTTTATTGTGCTCAGTAATGTAGGCCAGAGTTGGACTAAACCACTGAAGGGTATATATAGCTGGAGTCCAAGTGATAAAAAAATCACCTAAAATATTCATAGTAAATATTCTTTCTCAATATTGCACTTCCACACATTCATCACCATAAATAAAGCAAAACAATAAACTAGGAGATAATATGTGCACCTCTTAAGGCAATCAAACTGTGTCACTATCAATAATACACCTAAAAATACACCAAATTATAAGAAAAAAATCCAATGTAAAAATGAAAACAGTGAGACACAAAAGACCCCGAATAGCCAAAGTAGTCTTGAGGGAAAAAAACAGAGCTGGAGGAATCAGACTCCCTGACTTCAGACTATACTACAAAGCTACAGTGATCAAGACAATATGGTACTGGCACAAAAACAGAAACATAGATCAATGGAACAAGATAGAAAGCCCAGAGATAAACCCATGCACCTATGGTCAACTAATCTATGACAAAGGAGGCAAAGATATACAATGGAGAAAAGACAGTCTCTTCAATAAGTGGTGCTGGGAAAACTGGACAGCTTCATGTAAAAGACTGAAATTAGAACACTCCCTAACACCATACACAAAACACACTCAAAATGGATTAGAGACCTAAATGTAAGACTGGATACTATAAAACTCTTAGAGAAAAACATAGGAAGAACACTCTTTGACATAAATCACAGCAAGATCTTTTTTGATCCACCTCCTAGACTAATGGAAATAAAAACAAAAATAAACAAATGGGACCTAATGAAACTTAAAAGCTTTTGCACAGCAAAGGAAACCATAAACGAGATGAAAAGACAACCCTCAGAATGGGAGAAAATATTTGCAAACAAATCAACGGACAAAGGATTAATCTCCAAAATATATAAACAGTTAATGCAGCTCAATATTAAAGAAACAAACAACCCAATCCAAAAATGGGCAGAAGACCTAAATAGACATTTCTCCAAAGAAGACATACAGATGGCCAAGAAGCACATGAAAAGCTGCTCAACATCACTAATTATTAGAGAAATGCAAATCAAAACTACAATGAGGTATCACCTCACACCAGTTAGAATGGGCATCATCAGAAAATCTACAAGCAACAAATGCTGGAGAGGGTGCGGAGAAAAGGGCACCCTCTTGCACTGTTGGTGGGAATGTAAATTGATACAGCCACTATGGAGAACAGTATGGAGGTTCCTTAAAAAACTAAAAATAAAATTACCATATGATCCAGCAATCCCACTACTGGGCATATACCCAAAGAAAACCATAATTCAAAAAGACACATGCACCCCAATGTTCACTGCAGCACTATTTACAATAGCCAGGTCATGGAAGCAACCTAAATGCCCATTGACAGACGAATGGATAAAGAATGGATATATGTGGTACATATATACAATGGAATATTACTCAGCGATAAAAAGGAATGAAATTGAGTCATTTGTTGAGACGTGGATGGATCTAGAGACTGTCATACAGAGTGAAGTAAGTCAGAAAGAGAAAAACAAATATCGTATATTAACGCATATATGTGGAACCTAGAAAAATGGTACAGATGAACCGGTTTGCAGGGCAGAAGTTGAAACACAGATGTAGAGAACAAACGTATGGACACCAAGGGGGGAAAACCGCGGTGGGGTGGGGATGCTGGTGTGCTGAATTGGGTGATTGGGATTGACATGTATACACTGATGTGTATAAAATTGATGACTAATAAGAACCTGCAGTATAAAAAAACAAACA
Organism: Eschrichtius robustus; assembly: GCF_028021215.1. Taxonomy (NCBI): domain Eukaryota; kingdom Metazoa; phylum Chordata; class Mammalia; order Artiodactyla; family Eschrichtiidae; genus Eschrichtius; species Eschrichtius robustus. The sequence continues at coordinate 76,921,052 of NC_090836.1, read as the reverse complement.
AACAAAAGAAACAACTAATACTAAACTTTCTTTGGGTTATTTGTATGGAAATATGTTAATATAAATGTTTCAGACACTACATGAAATTTCTAAAAATCTTATATGTTCTGGTAAATGTTATAAGTCATAATTCTAGTTATTACTTTAAAATGTATATCTCAGAAATAAAAAAAAAATGAAAACAGTATCTAGGCAGAATCTTTACAGAGGAGAAAAAGTAAATACAGAAGAAATGTGAATAGCCAATAAACTATGGTCAACATCATGTATACATTTTAAAAATGAGGTGCCTATAGTCTTTATTTAGATTAGTAAAATTTGAAATATTACAAAGATTTAGAACATTCTCATGCATTGCTTATGGGGTATGAATTCCTGTGTTTTGGGGAAGAAACTTGGCATTACGGCTTTATAAACAGAGAAAAACAACATATTTTGAGCTCACAATCCTAAATTTGGGGATCAATCATGCAATATAAGAGTACCAATACATTTTATAAATGAACAAGAATGCATATTGCACCGTTGTTTGTATAACAAAGAATAGAAATTAAAGACTGATGGTCATTTGAACACCAGTGCCTTTCACCAATCTTTTTACTTGCTCTGTGACCTGGGAGGCTGATGTGTACAAATTGCATCAGGAATTCCCTTGCATTCTGAGAAAAGTTTCTAGTTGGGTTTAGATAGTGAGGGGAAGGAAAAGAGGAGCATAAACCCAGAATATTTATTCACGGATTCATTCCCCACTAGATAGCCATGGATTGGTTAGATCCCTTGACCAAAGGCCACAGCTCCTGTCAAGAATCACTCTTCCTCCTGCTATTTCTCTGAATTCTAATATCTGCTCCCTTTTCTTGTCCATTCAGGCTTTCTGGTGTTAGTGGTTCCCTGGTGTTTATAGCTCCCTGTTGCTACTAGCACCTTATTTTTTTTTCCTAACACCTTTAAAAATAGTCCCTTTATTAAATTATCTTCAGCTTGAGTGTGTGCCATCTGCTTCCAGCTGGGATCTTGACTGATACATCTATCAATAAGAAAATGGTTCAATAAATTTTAACATAGCTGTACCCATAAAGTACACTAGATCTGTATGTTTTGGCTTAAAGAAATGTGTGTAATATAATGAAGAATAAGAGACCAAATGTAATAGCAAAATATGAGAAAAGAGAACCACCAACAAAGAGAAAAGACAGCACACTAAGAAAAGATATATATAACACAAATAACTGAATACACATTAGTATCCAAATTATACGAGATCTTACAAATCAATTAGAAGAACACAAAAACCCTAGTTTTTAAAATATATGACAAATAATATGAGCTAATTATTCACATAAGAGAAAGCATCAATAAACTAATATGTGACACACATGTATGAAAAATACATAAGAGAATGCTCTATTTTACTTATAACCAGGGATATGTACATTAAAAGGAATGCCATTTCACACACACATCAAAGTGGTAATTTTTAAAATATGAAAACACTAGGTGTTAGAGACGATATGGAGCAAAAGAGGCTCTCATATATAACTGGTTAGAGTGTAAATATGTAATGTCAATAAGTAAAGAACTATAGAATATATAGTTAATAAAATGAGTAAGTATGCATGCTTGATGAAGTAACTTCATACCTAGATATATTCTCCCAAGCAGGAGTCAGCAAACTTTAGCCTGCATCAGAATCAATTAGAGGGCTTGCTAAAACACAGATTGTTGTCTCTACCACCCGTGTTTCTAGTTCAGTAAGGCTGGGGTTAGCTCCAAGAATTTCCGTTTCTAAAAAGTTCCCAGGTGTTACTGATGCTGCTGGTCCAGGGCCCACACTTTGAGAAGCACTGCTCTAGAGAAACTCTTACCTATGTACAAATGAGATATGTGAAAGACTGTTTACTGCAGCACTATTTACAATAGTAGAAATTGGAAACAAACTTAAAGGTCATTTCTAGAATAGGTACACAACTTGTAGTGTACTTATACAAATAAATACTATAGACTGATTAAAATAAGTGAACAAAATCCACCTGTATAAATATCAGTAAAACTCATCAACATGATAGTGAATTTAAAAAATTTATTTTCAGAAGAATAAATTATATTATTTATATATGTTTTGTAACAGGTAAAATAACACAAATAGTTATTTGTGAAGAAACATGTGTACAATTATTTTTAAAAATGTGGGAATGGCACACTCTAAATTTAAAATAGTGATAAACTCTGAGACAGGTTAAAATAGGAGGAGTACACCTTGAAATTCAGCTGAATCTGTAATATATTGTATCTTGAGCTGAATTGAGGGGTTACACCAGTGTTTATCACATTAGTCTCCATAATTTTTTATGCAAGGCATACTTCATGAAGTAAAAAGAAATTACAGAGTAATATGCATTTTCTCATATTTATGCCACTGTCCTCCATTGGCATACAGGAATGTAGTTATTTAGGTATATAGGAATATAATTGACTTTTATATATTGAACTTGTGTCCTGTAACCTTGCTACATTTACTTATTAATTCTGGGAGTTTTTTGTAGATTCTTTGGGATTTTCTACATAGACATACATGTCATCTGTGAACAGAAATAGTTTTATTTCTTAATACCTAAAACAGGAGAAAGAACTGATCCTTATGATGACGTTCTACTCATGTCTATAAGGGAGAAATGTTGATGAGAAATGTAAAAAGGAGTTGACTGCTTGTGCATTAATGCAAATCTTTTCACAGAGATCTAAAATATTATCAGATTAGCAAGGGAAGTGTATTGCATACTACAATCTTCCTATACCCTTTGTCCGTTCATCTAAATTAATCCAAGTCTGACTCAAAGAGTTCAGAACCATAAGAACTGAAATGCAAAAAAAAAAAAAAAAGAAAAGAAAAAATGTGATGAGGTAATTAACAAACAGAAAAATAATGTGCTTGTTACCTGCTAAATGTATAAATAATTTATCAATGTTTTAATGAAAACTAAGGAAGGCATATTCTGAAATTTTCTAATTAAAGAAGAGATAATGACATTTCTTAGCTATATGTAAATGGATATACTAGGTCAGAAATGTGAGATTAGAACAAGAAGCTAGGAAAAATTTCCTATTCCTATCAGTCATTTTGTATTTGTTATTGGTAGGATCTGAGTGTTTAGGGAGATAAAAACAGTCATCAGTCAGGATGAAAACTGAATATTAATTTTAAAACAATAATAACATTTCAATAAAAGTTCATCATTTTTTCAGTCATGGCTGTGTGGGGATTGGATGAAGTTAAGCACATGAAAGAACTGGGTATAATGTAACCTGCTATAAAAATGTAAGGGATTGTTATTTAAAAAAAAATATCTGTTGTCCTAAAAAGCTACTTACACTATTGGAATGAAAAGATGTGCACAAAACAAAATGCATGACATAAATTAAAGGAGGTCCTCAATAATCTACAAATGAGAAAAATTTTTCCAAAATGATTGCCTACTAATGAACTATTTGTTTTTGTTTTATTTAATTACTCCTGAGGCTTTTCTTCCGTATAGTTTTAGGGTTTTTTCCCTCTTTCTGTTGCTTCCTTCATTGTTTTCTGTTGAATTTATTTCAGTTAGCAATTTCGCCATTTCAGTGTATTATTTACATGTTTTGAATCCTACTAATAAAACAGAGAACACCAGCTTTCTGTCTCAAATTATATCAACTTTTAATTTTGTTTAATGAATAATTCTTACTAACATGTCTCCATGAAATGCAAAGCATTTATCAAAAAACAAAACAAAAAAATAATTGATGGGTTGACAGTTGTCTTGTGTTTTATTTTTTGATGCAATGTACCATCATAGACAATCATCTTGCAATATGCCTTCAAGAATTGTTTTATGATTTAATGATTCCCATCCAGATTTACAGAGAATTTAGAGAGACTTAAGCCACATACCAGATCCTAATATAAGAAAGAAAGCAAGCTCTTTACGTGCTGAAGGATTTTGGTTTTTCGTTAGTGAAATATCGAAGCACTTTATAATAATTTTTAAGATGCACAAGACATCTAGAAAACACTGAGTACAAAAAAACAATGTCTCTTTGAAGAACACTTTGCTCCATATTCAATGTTGTGAAGAAAATTTACCTAGAATGGATACTAGGCAAATGTAGTAAGTTTCAAAAGTACAAAGATCTTCCTACTGAGTTTTTTTTTTTTTTTTAATCCCATATCCGTTTTTGTTTTGTTTTTTTCCCAAACATCTTTATTGGAGTATAATTGTTTTACATTGTTGTGTTAGTTTCTGCTGTATAACAAAGTGAATCAGCTATACCTATACATATATCCCCATATCCCCTCCCTCTTGTGTCTTCCTCCCACCCTCCCTATCCCACCCCTCTAGGTGGTCACAAAACACCGAGCTGATCTCCCTGTGCTACGCGGCTGCTTCCCACTAGCTATCTGTTTTACTGTCATACAGAGTGAAGTAAGTCAGAAAGAGAAAAACAAATACCATATGCTAACATATATATATGGAATCTAAAAAAAAAAAAAATGTTCTGAAGAACCCAGGGGCAGGACAGGAATAAAGATACAGATGTAGAGGATAGACTTGAGGACACGGTGGTGGGAGGGGGAAGGGTAAGCTGGGAAGAGGTGAGAGAGTGGCATGGACATATATACCCTACTGAGTTTTATCTCATCCAAGTTAAGAAGACCACCCTGTTCATTTTGCTTGTAGATGTCTAAAAAGAAAATTTAGAATTTCTTTGCAAACACGACCCTGGAGTACTATTTTCTCAAGCTGGCCTTAGGAAAATATACAGATTTTTTTTTTCTATTTCAAAGCAGGTGATGCTTAGAGGGAAGGTCTTTAGCCTTTCTTATCTTAACAGTCTTGTTCTAATTTTGTCTTTGACAATTATCAAACATATAGCAGGTTCAAATTCCACTATAGAAATGTTTGTCTTCAGTTGTGAGGAATGCAGATATTTCAGGAGACTTCTTTAAAATAATTATATTGGGTATTTAGTGCAGTTAGTTCTACATAAATTTGGTTTTAATTAATGTAATTATATAAATCATAGCAGAGCATATTAGAGCTCCTTGGATTAACAAGCTAATTGTAATGTATTACTTCTGAAGAATTATTTCCTGGCAACCAAGCCAAACAATACACCTTACAATGAACATTCAACAGTTCTTTGTTCAATATAGTTCAATTGTTCATTTTTATTTTAAATGTTCTCAACTCTATGGCAATGGCCTTTCCCCTTCTGCTTTCAATGGAAGATTAACAGTAATTACTTTTAAGTGAGAGGTAGTGTGTCTCACTACACTTAGCACATAATAAGACAGTATATTCCTGAGTCATTGATTAAAAGTGATTAGTACATCATCATGAAAAACACGACTAAATTCACCGGGTGGTATGAAATGGCCATTAACTATATGAATGACGTGTTCTACCAAATGTCCCCGGAAGAGGGTAATTACCGAACCAAAAATAATTTGAGTCCAATACTTAAATATCCATGATAATCAGTCCTGTACAGAACTTTCTGACTCAAAGACAGATGAAAGCCTTTTATTAAAAAAGAAAACGTACCTACAATACCAGTATTTTTTGAGACAGTCAAGTAAAAAATAACAATGTGCAGGAGGGAATATATAAATTTGCACACACCTAACAAAGTTTGGTATTTGCCTTTGTAAATTCTTTGATGGCATGTCTATCTCACTTTTCATAGCATAAATTGGTATTTATATCCAGAGAAATATACCCGGGATTTGGTCCAAAGTAGATTTTAGCAAAAAATAAAGAACAGAGTTGTATTGTTCCCTAGTTGTATTGTTCCCTAATAATTATCATTATTATTTTTGGTTTATATCATCAGGCACCCTTGTAATGTCAATCAATGTTAAAAATGGCAACAGCCTGCTACTCAGTCTGGTGGAAAGCTGACATCATTACATCTCCCTACCAATAGCAGGGACATTACATCATCTGCCTGGATTGACGAATATATAGTAGCTAGGAGAAGCTTTCCATTTACACAGAAATAACTTTCAAAACAAGAAAAAGAAAATTATCAAATGAAAAAATAGCTGGATCACTAAGACCCTACGTTGCTCTGTCTGTCATGTCAACTAATCTTCAGAGATTTAGCCATTTTTGTTCTTTTACTTAAGATGGCTGTTCCCCATCTATAACTATACTGTGATATCAAAAAGGGACATTGTTGACAGACAATAAGAGATTAGGCATGTTAACAAAAGGCTGAGGACCTTTGATTACTAATACATTCCTGTTGGTACAAGTGTTTTTGTTAGAAGTAATACAATATCTCTTGTCAAGATTAAAGACAAATAAAGGTGTTCCTGATTAGAGCAAGGTCTTCTGTGTACTATTCAGAAATAGGTACCTTCCATATTGTGGATCTGCCTTCCTTTAGGGTCCCATAGTCCTCTGCATTCAGCCCATGAGAGAGCCATAATTCTCAAACTAGTGTTTATCAGGATCATTCAGAGGGTATGTTAAAACAAAATCACTCAGTCTACCCTGAGAGTTTCTGATTCCACCGATCTGGGGTGAAGTCCAAGAATTTGCATTTCCAACAATGTCCCGGTGATACTGTTGCTCATCTGGGGACCAGATTTGAGAACCACTGAAGTGGAGATTAAACATGGTGATCACACTTGAAAGGATTTTATGGGCCAGTCCTGGAAATAGCACATAATACTTTTACTTATCTCATTAAACATCACTCAGGCAAGAGGTCTTATCTACCTGCAAGGGGAGCTGGAAAAATACGGTTTAATTTTATGTCCTGTAAGAAGAATAAATGGGTTTTTATAAGTAGCTGATGACCTCTTCCACGGGTGACAGTTCATATTGTTATTTTTGCCTTCCACAGGCTCTTGAGTGGAATAATGAACCTATCTGTCCATCTATCTATCTATCTACCTAACTATCGTCAATCTACTTATTTGGATTCAATTCCTTTTTATCCAGGCCATCAAGAAAAAGAAGTATAACACTTAAGAGGAAATGTTAAAATAAACAAAAACAGGTTATCTTAAATAGGTTATCTTAAATACTTTTGAAATTGTGTTCTAAATTTCTAATAAAACCCAGCAAATTCCAGAAATTTGAAAGAATTTCATACTAAAGATATTGGAAAAATACAAAACAATGTGTGTTCAAGGTTAATCAATACAGCACTATTTATAGATGTTGAAGTCTGAAAACAAACCAAAGCCTAACAGTAAGGGAACTGATTGAATCCCCTGTGATAAATAAGGAAATATAGGTAAAAAATTTATTCTGAAATTTTCTATTGGGATAAGTCTTTCTTACAACTCCTAGAAGCTTTTAATTAAATATGCTCTAGAGAAGTTGAGAAGGAGGCAGTGAGGAGTAACTGGCTGGTCACACAATAGCATAATGGTGAGACATGTACCTTAGCTACTTGTACTTCCCTGTGCAGATTCATAAATGTTGTTTAACTACTTTCCATGGTAGATTTAAGTTGGAGAGACTGATTTACAGTCATTAAAACTGAAGTGTGTAACCAAAATTCCCATTAAATATTTTACAAAAATGTAATGTTTTTAAGGAGACCAGATGTTTGCATCAGCTCAACTATGACATTTTCCTCGTGAGAGCAACAGAATATTGGTATTTTTCTGAATTAAAACGTATGAAAGCAGTGGTTTATACCATTATTTATTTGTGCCTATTTGTATGATGCAATATCTTCCAGTTTTACAATTTTTTTGTTCAGTTCTTGTATTTCCACTAATTATGGTTCATAGGATTCAAAGACATGTTCTTTACACTGGAAAAGTCTCTGGCAATTATTTCCCTGTTGTGATTTTTACTGTTTATTATTACAAAATATTAATCACAATCATCTTTATTTTTTGCCTTGACTACATTTTGCTTAGTATAACTATTGTAATCATTGTCTGATTCCATTTTGTTTACATTTGCCTTAAATCATTTTGCATGATGTTCTACATTTATAATTTTTGTTCTTCCTATGATTTTGTTTAGTTATGCTTTGTAATTGTAGCTAAGAGGCTTTAGTTTAATTGGAAAAGCTTATTATTAGCATTTTTATTATAATCAGCATAAAGTGTTTAAGTTAATGTCCATCATCTTGTTGTATAATAGAGAGGCAGGCTGTATCAAAATATGAACTGTCTAGATTTGAATCCTATCTACAACACTTACTAGTGTATGATCTCAGGTAAGTAAATGAAACTGTACATTTTATCATTTGTAAAATGAGGTAACAACACCTACATCATACAGATATTGTGAGATTTAAATGAATTATTATATGTAAAGCATTTAGAACAGAATAAATATCATTTAACAGTTATTATGATTTTTGTTTTTTATTTTATTCTTATTTACAATGTTTACACCTTTTTCTATATGGTTCGCTTTATCTGATTTTATATTACTCGGTATTTAATATGCATATGTCTTATTTTTCATTCAACCAGTGAATACTGTTAAGATTTTCAATATTATATTTACTTTCTGAAATCTTACTCTCAGAATTATGGGAGGGAGAATCTTCTACTGAGTCTTACCTGAGATAAGGAATTCAGAGCATTCTGTCCTCCCCCATCACCATCCTTACTACAATTAATGCTCTGTTAATAATTCTAGATCGTATGTTTATAGAATTATTATTACATTATCAATTGTTTCAAGGTATTGCTCTGCTTTTATAAAGATTTATGTTTCATTGAGTTTTATAACCATATTATTCTAAGACACTTACATTGATTAATCTTAGTGTTCAATGTCACTAATAATTTTGAGAGGATTATATCTTTATATTTTATTACAGTTTTAATTTTGATATAATTGCAGATTTGCACACAGATCTAAGAAATTATACAGAGAAATCCTGTATACACTTATCTAGTCTCCTTACATGGTAGCATCTTAAAAAATTATAGTCCAATATCACAACTAGGATATTGATATTGGTATAGTTATGATACAGAAATTCCCATCACTACAAGGATCCCTCATACTGCCCTTTTATGGCCACACCCACTTCCCTCCCCCCCCAATCCCTGGCAACCACTAATCTATCTTCAATTTCTATATTTGTTATGTCAATAACATAATATAAATATAATAAAACAGTATGTAATCTTTTGGGATTGACTTTTTCCACTCAGCATAATCCTCTCAAGGTTAATCCAGGTTGTCACATGGTTATGGGTATTTTTACTTGTTGAAGGACATCTGGGTTGTATTGTTTGTGGCTATTATGTATAAAGCTGCTATAAATATTTGTGTACAGGTTTTTGTGTGAATGTAAGTTTTCAGTTCTCTGGGATAAATGCCCAGGAGTACAATTCCTGGGTCACATGGTGGTTGCATGTTTAGCTTTTTAAGAAGCTGCCTAAGTGTTTTCTAGAGTAGCTCTGGCATTTACATCCCACTGTAAATCCTGTATATCCAGCAATGTATGAGTGACCTGGTTTCTACACATCCTGGCTAACATTTGGTGTTGTCGCTGTGTTCTTTTCCTTTTAGTTATTGTAGTAACTGTGTAGTGATATCTTATTACAGTTTTAATGTGCATTTTTCTAATAGCTAAAAATGTTGAATATATTTTTATGTGCTTATCTGTATATTCTCTTTGGTAAAATGTTTCTTCATGTCTTTTGTACATTTCCTAGTGGGATTTAAAAAAAAAAATTGACTGCTGAGTTTTGAGAGATTTTATATATTCTAGATACTAGGTGTTGTTTGATATGTGGTTTGCAAATATTTTCTCTCACTTTGTAGCTTGTCTTTTTTTTATACTACTAACAGGATCTTGCATAGAACAAAATTTTTAATTTTGATGTTTAAATTATCAATTTTTCCTATTGTGGATTGTGCTGCTGGTGTCATCTGAGAGCCAAGCATACTTTCCTAGCCCTAGATCCCAACGACTTTCTCTTCTGATTTTTTCTAAAAGCTTTATAGTTTTACATTTTATATTTAAGGGTGTGATCCCTTTTGAGGTAATCATTTTATAAAGTGTGAGACTTAAGTTTTGGCCCATTTTTGCCTATGGATGTCTAACTGATCCACAATATTTGTGAAAGGACTATCTTTCCTTCACTGTATTGCTTTAGCACGTTTGCCTTCAATAATAAGTCAGGCTCATTTGTGTGGTATATTTCTGCTTCTATATCCTTTTCTATTGATTTATGTTTCTATCCCCATGCTAATAATCTTGATACTATAGCTGTATAATAAATAGGCCTTGAAATCAGTAGGCTGATTTCTTGAACTTTATTCTTTTTCAGAATTGCTTTGCCTTTCCATATAAAGTTGATAATAATCTTTTCTTTGTCTACGAAAAGAAAAAAGAAAAACTTCCTGGATTGCGATAGGAATCATGTTAAACCTGTGTATTAATTGGGGGATAATTGACATCTTTACTATGTTAAATCTTCCATGAATATAATATGACTATTTTTTTAGGTCTTATTTGATTTTTTCATCAATTATGTAGTTTTCTGCATCAATGCACTATATATATTTTGTTAGACTTACATCTAAGTCTTTTTCCCCCTTCCTTCCTCCTGTCCTTCCTTCCCTCCTTCCTCTCCCTCTTCCTTTTCCTCTTTCTTTCCCTCTCCCCCTCCCTTCCTCTCTCTCACTCTCTCTCATCTTCTAGTAGTTGTAAATGGTACTGCGTTTTAAACTGGGGTTTCTGGGCTTCCCTGGTGGTGCAGTGGTTAAGAATCCGCCTGCCAATGCAGCGGACATGGGTTTGAGCCCTGGTCCGGGAAGATCCCACATGCCACAGAGCAACTAAGCCCATTTGCCACAACTACTGAGCCTATGCTCTAGAGCCCGCGAGCCACAACTACTGAGCCCGCACACCTAGAGAAACCGTGCTCTGCAACAAGAGAAATCACCACAGTGAGAAGCCCACACACCGCAATGAAGAGCAGCCAGTGTTCCCCACAACTAGAGAAAGCCCGCGCACGCAGCAACGAAGACCCAACGCAGTCATAAATAAATGAATTAATTAAATAAATTTGAGTTCCCTGTGTTTATGGCTAGTTTATAGACACAATTTATTTTTGTATGTTTACCTTTTATCCTGTGACCTTGTTAAATTCATTTACTAATTCTAAGTACATTTTTGTAGATGCTTTGGGATTTTCTCTGTGAATTATTATGTCTCCTGCAAATAGGGAGAATTTTATTTCTTCTTTTCTATCTTCGTAGCTTTTATTTCCTTTTCTTGCCTGATTGCACTGGCCAGAATTTCCAGAGTTATGTTGAATAAGAGTGGTGAGAGTGGGCATCCTTGTTTTGTTCCTGATCTAAAAGGGAAAGAATTTAGTCTTTTACCACTAAATATAGTGTTACCTGTAGACTTTTTGTAAATTTTTTTTAATCAAGGATGGAGGTTATCTACTATTTCTATTTTTTTCTGAGAGTTTTTATCATGAATGGGTGTTCAATTTTATCAAATACTTTTTCTGCATTAAGTGTTGTACTTGTGTAATTTTTCTTTTTTGGTCTGTTAATACAGTAGGTTATATTGATTAATTTTCAAATATTGAGCCAGCTATGTTTGTATCACTGGAATAAACCCCACTTGGTCATGATGTATAAGTCTTTTTATATATTGCTGAATTCTATTTGCTATTTTCTTAAAGATTTTTTGTGTATATATTCATGAGAAATATTGGTCTGTAATTTATTTGTTTTAGTGCTAGTTTTGGTATGAGAGTAATACCTGCTTCATAGAATGAATTGGGAAGGATTTCTCCCAATAGATTTTCTACAAGAGTTTACGTAAAACTGGTGTTAATTATTTTTTAAACCTTTAGTGGAATTCTCCACTGAAATCATCTGGACCTGGATATTTTCCCTTTTTTTCTGAGTTCATAAATTATAAATTCAATGACCTTAATTATTATGGTACTATTCAAATTATTCATTTCAGTTCAATGAGTTGTGTTGCTTTGGTCCATTTCCTCTATGTTGTTAAATTTATATGTGTAGAGTTTATAATAACTCCTGATTATTCTTGTGATGTCTGCAGTGTGTATAGATATTCTCTGTTTTATTACTGACATTAGTAATTTGTGTCCTCTATTGTTCTCTATCAATGTTGATAGAAGTTTGTCAATTTTATTAATTGTTTCAAAGGACAAGCCATTTGTTTTAGTGATTTTTACTTTGTATATCTCCTTTTGACTCCATTGTTTTCAACTTTTATATTTATTATTTTCTTCCTTTTCCTTGGGAGGGTTTATTTGGAGCTTCTTTTTCTAGGTTTTTGCAGTGGGAGTTGAGATTACTGATTTGAGACTTCCCTTTTTTCTAGTGTATGCATTTAGTTCTATAAATTTCCTTCTAAGTAGTTTTAACTGTGTCACACAAACTTTGTTATGATGTATTTCCTTTTAAATTTTGCTTCAATTTAATGTATTGTTTTTTAATTACCCTTGAGTCTTCCTCTTTGACCCATGGATTATTTAGAAGTGAGCTGTTCAGTTTCCAAGAGTTTTATTTATTTATTTAATAAATGGATGCTGACTTTTTCTGCTTTTATGGGGATGATCATGTGTATTTTCTGGTCTTTTCAAAGAAGTTGAAATTTATCAATTTTAAATTTATACCTTTTAAATTTATCAATCAACTTTATTTTGTCTTAATTTCTGATTTCAATTTTATGTTTTTCACTGATAATCTCACATGTGCTAACACTTTTATTGTATTGCTCCAGTTATTTATGTCAAAATATAGTTTTTTTAATTTTTCAATTATTTTAATAATTATATTTAGAATTCTGTATTTCTGTCTGATTAGCTCTTTGACTACAATCTGCAGACTTTTTAAGAAATATTTCTTTCATTATAATTAAACTATTAAAACATCATGTTTCAGTAACCAGAGTTATCTAGATTTTTAAAAATTATCAATTACATAAATTAATTCTATTTTTTGAGGTTTGTTTCTAATTTTATTAAATTTTGATTAATGAATACCACTTTTTTGAAGCTTATTTATTTGTGAGAATTATTTACACATTCTTGATACTTGACTTTTGTCAGTTTCTTTTGATAAAAACTTCTTAGATTTAATGATGATAAATATAATCTTTTCCTGTGTGTTTGGAAAGCACATATCAGCTATAAAGTAGGATATTAGTAAATTTTATAACTTATGACATTAGCATAGTCAGGATAATTGCTTGTTGCAACACCTCACCAGCAAGTACACAATTGCAAATGATAATGTTTGAATGACTTAGAGTAACTCCAGACCTTCAGAAGCATAAATCTCTGCCTCCAAGCCAGGTAAGGTAAAAGTAGCCCTGTACTTAGTCTAGCCTAGATATCTACCAGAGACCACCTCACATTGGTCAAGAGTACTTGATGATGTGCCCTTGTACACAATGTATACAGTAAGACAGGAGACACAATAAACCCAAGAAAGAACCAAGCTAGGACAATTCAGTGTGGGTACATTCCTAAATTTCACAGGTGTCTCCAGAATTCCTACTAATAAGACCTTTGACCAGATAAAGTGTTTACCCTAAACGTGTTCAGGGAAGCGTGGTCAAAGAAGGCTTTTTCATCATAGTAATGTTTTAATTTTTTAAAGGAAAATACATAATTTAATTTAAAATGCATAATACACAGGTAAAATAATATCTATTATTTAGCAGCTCTCTTGCAATTTAATAACTTTTATTTAATAATTATATCATTTTATCACCCGCAAAAAAAGTTACTATAAAATTCTGTATATCTTCACAAGGCTGATCAATATAATGCAGTAATTAAGAGTTTGAATTCTGGAAATGGACTGCCCCCTTTGAATTAAAGCTTCTCTCTGTAATAACTGTGTGATTTTAGGCAAAAATTAAACTGTAAAGTGGCAATCATAACAGTATCTACTTCACTAGGTAATTTTGTATATCAAATAAAATTTTGTACATTAAGTCCTTAGCATATATGCTGGCACAAAGGAAGCACTCAGTAAAGGTTAGGATTATTAGATAATAGATATGGGAAGAGAAATTAGGCAAAAATTAAAAACAAAATTTAATGTCATAATTATTCATGTCCAACAACGGCAAGTTTATTTTTATGTCTAGTCTTGTTTGATCCATTGGGAAACTTTTCATTTATGTGTCAGAATTATGTTTTTATTTTAAATTGTTTTAGTTGTAAAGATTATAACTGGCCAAGACTTCACTTAATTTGGTAGTTTAAGAAAAACTGAATGTCTCTTAGCAACCGGGGCTGATGATATCTCTGAGAAGAAGCATTTTATCTGTTCTCTTCTCAAATCTCCTTTCTCATTACTGAAACAATATAGATATAATTAAGGCTGTTGCCTGGGATTCAAAATGATATAAGAAAATAGAATGACTGCAAATTGTCCTTGGATGGGGTGACTTGCTCTTAGTGAGCACATTGTCTATACATTTGAGCAGAGACATGCAAGTCTGATTTTTTTTCCCCCTATAACCTGGTATATTAAGGGCTGAAGATTTGTAGAACTTGTTTCTGTGCCAGGTTCTTTAAGTACTGATAAAAGGAAAATGACTCTGAAGTTTTCTTGGAGGAGGCTTAGTTAGGCATATAAAGCAAAACTTTTTTCTCAGAATACTTGATCTTTAAAAAAAAATAAGATTGGGGGAGTCAGAATATAAGAGTGCAATTTTCTGGGACTACAAAAATCACCTGTTAAATAAATCAATGAAATTGAATTGAAGTGCTCCTCTTTAATTCAGTGTGAAAACTCATTATGAGAAAGGAAAGCTAATATTTCAAAAACAATAATGGCTCAGTTTTGCAGTAAAAAGAATCATGTTCAACCATCTCATTCACTGTATGTTTTTTGAAATAGTTGATGAGGAAATGAAAACTAGGATGCTTTTTGTTCTTTTTATTTGAAAATTCCAAGCAGGCACTCATCAAATAAACCTATATTTATTTTACTTCCAGTATCCATTAAAATATGTGAGGAGCCTGGGATTACAATGGGAACTAAAGGAAGCAGTTACTACAGTAGGTTTTTGAGTAAGTGCCAGCTGAGCACTCTGTCTTTTCTAAGTGAAACCACTCTTTGAATTAAATTATTTCCATGGTAATTTAGCAGCATGAGCATTTAGAAAAAATGGTCCCTAAAATAACTGTTATTATGTACATCTATAGAAATGGTGAGTCAAGATAAGGAGACAAGATTTTACTGAAGTTTGAGGTTTGAAGTATTGATTAAGGTTCAGAAGAATCACAGAAGAAATAACAATTAAGCTCAGAGTACAGAAAGGCCTTTTTTTTTTTCTGGCTGATTTTCCCATTGGTAATGCCAAACAATCTTGAGCCTGTGGAATTCCATTAATTTCTATAAATATTTTTGACAGCAATATCCTCAAACTTGGAAAAAATACCAATGGGATTCTTACTGTTTTTTTGTCTTAGCTTCCGTCTATAACGGAAAATACAACAGATTTTTTTTCTACTCAAATCCTTTTTCTCTTTAAATATTTGTTGAGAGTACACCTTAGTTCCCTGATTCTTGGTAAAATATTGTCATTTAGATATTATACTAGATATCTTGGTTTAGATATTCTTCACGGATATCTTTCTCATCTTTAAAAATTCAGATCTAAGATAATACCAAATATTTTATGAAGTTCATGGAGCTGTGACAAAAGCTATTACTAGGCTTCAGATGATTTTAAATATCACTAAGTTTTGGGAAATTGACGACAGGAGGCCCTGAAGTATTGAAATATTCTGATCTGCATCACTTGTCACTTTGATTTTCAACAAATAGATCAAACACAATGAATTTAATTGGAAAAACTTGTACAACACTAAAAAAATTTTAACAAATAAATGTGTGTATACATAAAAATAGATATAGATAGATAAGCTGGTGATCATATGATTTTACAATATTATCTTTTCCCCTTCTAATTATTTTTCAAGATTTCCCTATTTCTTTCAATGGAACTACCATTTTTTCACATGTCAAGTCTCCCCAAATGTCTGTTAATTTTAGCTTCATGGAATTTTTTTCAGCCATTGCTTCACAATATTGTACATGATATTCCCACCCTCATTTAGAAATCTTTAGAAATTCCTTGATTTTCATTATTCAAAAAATATTCCCTGAATGCCTAGTATGTACTAGTTACAAATCCAGAGAGTGAAAATATAATAGTGAACAAAAGAGACAAAATTCCATTTCCACTGAGCTTACGTTTTAATGGAGATATAAAAAATTTTAAAAATATATAAAAATATTAAATCAGTCCAATATATAGAATATTAGTGATGAGGCTAATGGAGCATGAGAGAAAATGTTGTAAGAGGTTTGAACCCTCGGGTAGAATGACCAGGGAAGGAGATATTGAGAAAGTGACTCGAGTAAAAACTGGAAAAAAAGAAAGTTAATGATTCTAAAGGTTAAGCAAGTGAAAAGGCCATGAGGCAGAAGCATGCTTAATGTTCCTGGAACAGCAAGAAAGACAGTGTGGGTGGCTACTGTACAGAAAATGAGGGGAAAGATTTTATAAAATTACTCCTTAGCCTGGCATTTAAAGGTATCCTTAGTCTAATCTCCCTCTACAAACACTCTGTCAATTAACACTATGCTCATGCCAAAAGATTCCATAGCACTCTCATCTTCAAGATTTTATTCTTTTCATTCTCCTTGTCTATTTTATACTCTTTTCTTTACCTAGGTTACCAATCTGTACATTGCCAAGTAAAATACTATCCCTGAGGAAACGTGCAATTTTCCCAACCTACAATGAATTCTCTTTTCTTTGAACCTCTTAGAGCACCATTTCGCTCTCTCTCTCTCACACACACACATGCCTTTATATGAACATAATGTATTTATATTTTTCTATCTCCAGATCTAAAATTATAAGCTGAGAAATGGGGAACTCTTAATAGCTTTTTGTATCCTATAGCAACCAGAGTGCCTTGCAGTAAGTCAATTTTTAAAATGGATTTAGTCATATTTGTCTGTAGGATTGAAAGCTCAGTAAAGGGAGTGATTTAGTCTTTCATTTGACAAACACATATTGAATCCTTACTAAATATTGCCCTGAGGAGAGAGAGAAAAAAGGCCCAATCTCCAGCGACAAAAAGATGACAGTCTAGTGTAGAAGACCAACTGGTAAATGTGCAAGTGCCATACATCCTAATGGGTGCCTAGTTAGAGATATACACAGGGGCGTGGATGTGTTACTCTGGGTCCTCCAAGAAGCAGATGCTAAGACAAGATTAAATGTGCAAAGATTTCCCTAAGGGGAATGCCTGTGAGAGAACACAAGGAGGAAGCGGAGAAATTTGAGAAGCAGTCAGATCATGATGCAAGTCTGACCCTGAGTGAAGAAGAGAGGGAGGGACGAGTGGGTGAAAGTTTCCTGGGCTTCTGTGTGGTCCAAGGAAGGTCCAACAAAGCACAAGAGTCATTGAGGCAAAGCCAGAATCTGAAGGGTCCTGTGTCTGCCAGGATGGGTCTGCCTTCATCTTACCTTACTCAGTCATTGACTGGACATGGCCTATGAGAGGTGTGGCCTTGGCACAGATGCAGCTATGAATTATAGAGCACAGCAGCTGGATTCTAAGTCAAGGATGCCCCCTGCAGTGGGAGGTCTGCCAGACACAGCCTCAGCGCTGCCACCCAGTAGGAGCACACTGGATCCAGAGTTGAACTGAAACAAGGGAGGACTCTCCAGAGTAACTCACACTTGAGTTGTGTCATGAATCTGTATCGAGCTAGTTCCATAAAGAAGAAAGGGAAGACATAAACTGGGAAGGCACTGAGGCATGGGGTGCACCGTAGGTTCAGGGAACCATGGAGAGTAGATGGCTTGAGTGTAACATATAAAGGGAGTGTGGTGAGTAAGGGAAGTGAGAACGGAAATGTGGCAAATAGAGGGCACGTCATTAAGAGCCCCGTGAACGGCATATGGGTTTGATCTTGAAGGAGAATTGTCAGAGAAGGATTTTCAGCCAGGGTAATTGCATGACTGCCTGCTCTAATACTATCAAAGAACAGAAAGTAATCCTGCTACCATTTCAGCACTCGCCAGGTTTCCAACTTACACTGAACAGTAGGTTCTGAAGAAGGTAAATTGATTTTTTAAAAATAATCTTTTTAGTTTTTTATGGGTTTTAAATTATTCTGAAAGAATTAATATCCAATCCCTGTAAGAATCTAGACTTTAAAATTCAAGGCTCCTAAAGGAAAGCATTTAGAATTAGGACGTTGAATAGAATAACCTCTTCTATTAGAGGTTGTTTTGTTAAAAAAAAAAAATTTACAAAAATATCTCAAGAGTTTATGGAGGGTATAGAGAAGCTGATATGCTTGGACATGGGCATGCTTGGATACAAGCTGAAGTATTTGTGAACCTGTTGGGCAACCTTTGCCATTTTGTTAAAGGACTTTCAACACCTTCAATCTTTCTATTACAGAAATATCACAGGGTGTGATAATCACCATCACTAAACACAGTAGGATATGTTTGGTCCTACCATAGTCTGGGATGCCCTAAGAAAGAGTTTCCTGTAATTCTGGCAACTACCATTAGATGGTAATATAAATGTTTCTGGGAATGCTACTCAGGGATTATTTACTGAATATAGTTATTTGAGACGCAAGAGATTATTCACACAATTGAAAATCTTAATTTGTTCTTTCTAATGGAATGCTTTACTAAAATAAAGATGGTACCACTATCCCCATCACTAGCTATGGACTGATATTCTTAGTAATTAGCCAGACAAGTCAATGAGAAAGACACAGAGAATTTTGAATAAACCAAAGGCAAAATGCTTCCTACTGGCTACATACATACATACATACATACAAGCATCCATAAAATGAAGCCATGCAAAGAATAGTTTTGCACTGCATTTGAGTGGTTACAGAGCAGTGGTTCTGAACTGAGGGGGAGGAGAGATTTTATACCTACCCCTAGGGACATTTAGCCATGTCTGGAGACATTTTAGATTGTCACATTAAAAGGGGTTGCTACTTACATCTAGTTAGTAAAGGCAGGTATGCTGCTAAATAATGTACGGGACAGCCTCCCCTTCCCCCAAGAAAGAACTATCCAACCCAAAATGTCAGTCGTTTACAAACTGAGGTATCCTGTTGTGAGGTGTTCAACCAATGTGATCCTAACTATACGTCATCAAGTCC
Organism: Eschrichtius robustus; assembly: GCF_028021215.1. Classification (NCBI taxonomy): domain Eukaryota; kingdom Metazoa; phylum Chordata; class Mammalia; order Artiodactyla; family Eschrichtiidae; genus Eschrichtius; species Eschrichtius robustus. The sequence continues at coordinate 76,901,838 of NC_090836.1, read as the reverse complement.
TGATCTGAGAAACAAACATGCACCAGCCCAAGTTGGTACATAGAAGACTGAGACAAGCACAGTCTTCTGGATGGGAGAAGATCCTACCTTCACTTCACATTATACACAGATATTTTTCACCTACTACATATCTCTATGACTAGTAAAACAGCTGACTGTTGTTTTTAGCTTCAGTGACAGAAAGAATAGGGACAGTGTGGAAAAAGTTCACTTGTATTTCTGGGGAGAAAATTACTGCATAGGAAATCCCATCATCCCAAGTGGCCAACAGACTAGGTAGTCCCACTATGTATCAAACAATTGATGGACCTTATTTTATTATTTACTACAATCCTTTAATATGCATTTATACAAATTATATATATATTAAGTGCCCACCTTAATATTATATATAAGTATATATATGTATGTATATATACTAATTTTACTGAGGAGGAAACTGAGGAAGAGTGGTTTGTTAGTTTGCTCAAGTTCTTATAGCTCATAAGCAGAATGATTTAACTTGTATGTCATCCAAGCACTATAATTTTAGAAGTTTTCCACCCTTGCAACTACTGTTGCAGCTTTTTATGTTTTTTAATTTTGAAGCCATTTTCCCCTATACATCTCTATTTAAATGCACCCATGCCTCCCTCCAATAATATCCCCAATTATCTTCTAGTCACCAAATCTGATTACCTTTATCTCAGTTTTCACCTTCTCTGAGTTTTCTGATTCATTACTCCTGAGACTATCCCCAGTTACACTATAGTTGGCTCATTTTATTAGTGTCACCATCTGACTCATCAGCCTTTATTCCCTTTCCTTCTTGTTTGTTATGCCTATTTTTATCTTCCTATTCTCCAAATTTGGCTACCCTCCATGATTTTGTTTTTGAAGCTCTTTACTTCTCTATAATCATATTATCAACATCTTAACCTCATCTCTCTCTTCAATGCAAATAACACAGAAATCAACTTGAATATAGCAGATATGTGATTATATAAGCAGTTGCTGATTAAAGGGGTGCATATACAAATGATTTCTAAATAAAAGGTAAATATTATTTAGGTAACAAAGAGAACTAAAGAGTAAAAACTAGAAAAGACTTACTTTGATGGGTGGGCAAAAGCATATTTATTGAGGGAGTCTGTGATGGTTAATGTTTTGTATCAACTTAGCTAGGCTATGACCCAGATATTTGGTCAAACACCAATCAAATATCTCTGTGAAGATATTTTTTAAGATGAGATTAACACTTAAATTACTAGACTTTGAATAAAGCAGATTATCCCCCATAATATGGGTGGGCCTTATCCCATCAGTTGAAGGTCTTAAGAGAAACCAGATTGAGGTTTCCTGAGGACAAGGGAATTCTACGTCCAGACTGCCTTCAGACTCAAGCTACCACACACACACACACACACACATACACACACACACACCACACACTGCACAGACACATATCCTAATGGTTTTGATTTTCTAGAGAACCCTAATACAGAGTCTGATAAAAATGGCTAAAAAAGGTAGTAACAAACCCAGGAGAGATTACCTTCCAGGTCACTGATGGAGTTTCAAGACGTATTAGGTGTTCAACAATGTCAAATGCTACAGAAAGCCCTACATTTTGCAACAGAGAAGAGACCAGTGAATAATAATCTTACATCAATGGTAACTTAAACAAGAGGAGTTCCAGTGGCATGCTGGAACAAAACTGTAATGGGTTAAAGAGTGGGAGATTATGAGGATTGGAGATATTACCTTAGAAAACACTTTCAATACATTTGATAATGTCAGATATTACTGTATGTGTCTCCTCTTTCCATTCTCACTGCCAATCCCCAAGTTAAAGCTCTTCTCCCATTTTGTAGTCTACCACCCTCTGTTTTGTTTTAAATAACAGCTTTATTCATATATAATTCACATACCATAAAATTCACTCTTTTATTTATTTATTTATTTTTACCTATGCAGTTTTGTTTTATGTTTTTTTTTTACCCTCCATTGTATCAGGGGTTAAAACAAGATTTTTACCTTTCTTTTAATTTTGAACTAATTTTAAACTTACAGAAAAATTACCTGACTAGCACACAGAACTTTTTTTGTCCTGAGCTATTTAAGAGGAGGTTGCCAGCTATATGCCCTGTCACCTATATAAATACTTTACGGTGTGTATTTCCTACAAACCACAATATTCTCTTGCAAGAAGTACAACACAACCATTAGAACAAGGACATTGCCAATGATACTTCACTACAATCTAACCTACAGAGCCCATTCAAGTTTTGACAATTGTCCCAACAATGTCCTTGCAAAAGAATCCAACCCAGGATTATACCTTGCTTTTGATTTTTTATCCCTCTTTAGTTACCTTTAGCCTGGAACATACCCTCAGTCTTTCCTTGACCTTCATGACCACTTTTGATGATAACAGGCCAGTTATTTAGTAGAATGTCCCTTGATCTGGGTTTATCTTATGTCTAGATCCAAGTGATGCACTTTTTTGTTTTGTTTTGTTTTAATCTGTTTTTGTTTATTTTAACATCTTTATGGGAGTATAATTGCTTTACAATGGTGTGTTAGTTTCTGCTGTATAACAAAGTGAATTAGCTATACGTATACATATATCCCCATATCCCCTACCACTTCCATCTCCCTCCCACCCTCCCTATCCCACACCTCTAGGTTGTCACAAACCACCGAGCTGATCTCCCTGTGCTATGTGGCTGCTTCCCACTAGCTATCTATTCTACATTTGGTAGTGTATATGTGTCCAAGCCACTCTCTCACTTCATCCCAGCTTACCCTTCTCCCTCCATGTGTCCTCAAGTCAATTCTCTACGTCTACATTTTTACTGTAGCCCTGCCCCTAGGTTCTTCAGAACCATATTTTTTTTTAGATTCCATATATATGTGTTAGCATACGGTAATCGTTTTTCTCTTGCTGACGTACTTCACTCTGTATGACAGACTCTAGGTCCATGTACCTCACTACAAATAACTCAATTTCGTTTCTCTTTATGGCTGAGTAATATTCCATTGTATATATGTGACACATCTTCTTTATCCATTCATCTGTCAATGGACACCTAGGTTGCTTCCATGTCCTGGCTACTGTACATAGTGATGCAATGAACGTTGTGGTACACGACTCTTTTTGAGTTATGGTTTTCTCAGGGTATATGCCCAGTAGTGGGATTGCTGGGTCATATGGTAGTTCTATTTTTAGTTTTTTAAGGAAGCTGCATACCGTTCTCCATAGTGGCTGTATCAATTTACATTCTCACCAACAGTGCAAGAGGGTCCCCTTTTCTTCACACCCTCTCCAGCATTTACTGTTTGTAGATTTTTTGATGATGGCCATTCTGACCAGTGTGAGGTGATACCTCACTGTAGTTTTGATTTGCATTTATCTAATGATTAGTGATGTTGAGCATCCTTTCATGTGTTTGTTGGCAATCTGTATATCTTCTTGGAGAAATTTCTATTTAGGTCTTCTGCCCATTTTTGGATTGGGTTGTTTCTTTTTTTAATATTGAGCTGCATGAGCTTCTTGTATAGTTTGGAGATTAATCCTTTGTCAGTTGCTTTGTTTGCAAATATTTTCTCCCTTTCTGAGGGTTGTCTTTTCGTCTTGTTTATAGTTTCCTTTGCTGTGCAAAAGCTTTTAAGTTTCATTAGGTCCCATTTGTTTATTTTTGTGTTTTTTCCCATTTCTCTAGGGGGTGGGTCAAAAAGGATCTTGCTGTGATTTATGTCATAGAGTGTTCTGCCTATATTTTCCTCTAAGCATTTTATAGTGTCTGGCTTTACATTTAGGTCTTTAATCCATTTTGAGTTTATTTTTGTGTATGGTGTTAGGGAGTGTTCTAATTTCATTCTTTTACATGTAGCTGTCCAGTTTTCCCAGCACCACTTAGTGAGGAGGCTGTCTTTTCTCCATTGTATATTCTTGCCTCCTTTGTCAAAGATAAGGTGACCATATGTGTGTGAGTTTATCTCTGGGCTTTCTATCCTGCTCCATTGATCTATATTTCTGTTTTTGTGCCAGTACCATACTGTCTTGATTACTGTAGCTTTGTAGTATAGTCTGAAGTTAGGGAGCCTGATTTCTCCAGCTCAATTTTTCTTTCTCAAGGTTGCTTTGGCTATTCAGGGTCTTCTGTGTTTCAATACAAATTGTGAAATTTTTTGTTCTAGTTCTGTGAAAAAGCCATTGGTAGTTTCATAGGGATTGCATTGAATCTGTAGATTGCTTTGGGTAGTATAGTCATTTCCACAATGTTGATTTTTCCAATCCAAGAACACGGTATATCTCTCCATCTGTTTGTATCATCTTTACTTTCTTTCATCACTGTCCTATAGTTTTCTGCATACAGGTTTTTTGTCTCCTAGGTAGGTTTATTCCTAGGTATTTTATTCTTTTTGTTGCAATGGTAAATGGGAGTGTTTCCTTAATTTCTCTTTCAGATTTTTCATCATTAGTGTATAGGAATGCAAGAGATTTCTGTGCATTAATTTTGTATCCTGCTACTTAACCAAATTCATTGATTAGCTCTAGTAGTTTTCTGGTAGCATCTTTAGGATACTCTATATATAGCATCATGTCATGTGCAAACAGTGACAACTTTACTTCTTTTCTGACTTGAATTCCTTTTGTTTCGTTTTCTTCTCTGATTGCTGTGGCTAAAACTTCCATACCTATGTTGAATAATAGTGGTGAGAGTGGGCAACCTTGTCTTGTTCCTGATATTAGTGGAAATGGTTTCAGTTTTTCACCATAGAGAACAATGTTGGCTGTGGGTTTGTCATATATGGATTTTATTATGTTGAGGTAAGTTCCCTCTGTGCCTACTTTCTGGAGGGTTTTTATCATAAATTGGTGTTGAATTTTGTCAAAAGCTTTTTCTGCATCTACTGAGATTATCATATGGTTTTTAGTCTTCAATTTGTTAATATGGTGTATCACATTGATTGATTTGCATATATTGAACAATCCTTGCATTCCTGGGATAAACCCCACTTGATCATGGCGTATGAACCTTTTAATGTGCTGTTCTATTCTGTTTGCTAGTACTTTGTTGAGGATTTTTGCATCTATTTTCATCAGTGATATTGGCCTGTAGTTTTCTTTTTTTGTGACATCTTTGTCTGGTTTTGGTATCAGGATGATGGTGGCCTCATACAATGAGTTTGGGAGTGTTCCTTCCTCTGCTATATTTTGGAAGAGTTTGAGAAGGATAGTGTTAGCTCTTCTGTAAATGTCTGATAGAATTCGACTGTGAAGCCATCTGGTCCTGGGCTTTTGTTTGTTGGAAGATTCTTTCATCAAAATGTCAATTTTAGTGCTGGTGATTGGTCTGTTCATATTATTTATTTCTTCCTGGTTCAGTCTCAGAAGGTTGTGCTTTTCTAAGAATTTGTCCATTTCTTCCAGGTTGTTCATTTTATTGGCATATAGTTGCTTTTAGTAATCTCTCATGATCAGTTGTATTTCTGCAGTGTCAGTTGTTACCTCTCCTTCTTCCATTCTAATTCTGTTGATTTGAGTCTTCTCCCTTTTTTTCTTGATGAGTCTGGCTAATGGTTTATCAATTTTCTTTATCTTCTCAAAGAACCAGATTTTAGTTTTACTGATGTTTGCTATAATTTCCTTCATTCTTTTTTCATTTATATCTGATTTGATCTTTATGATTTCTTGCCTTCTGCTAACTTGGGGTTTTTTTGTTCTTTCCTTAATTGCTTTAGGTGTATAGTTAGGTTGTTTATTTGAGATGTTTCTTGTTTCTTAAGGTAAGGTTGTCTTGCTATATGCTTCCCTCTTAGAATTGCTTTTGCTGCATCCATAGCTTTTGGGTTGTTGTGTTTTCATTGTCATTTGTTTCTGGGTAATTTTTGATTTCCTCTTTGATTTCTTCAGTGATCTCTTGGTTATTGAGTAGCATATTGGTTAGCCTCCATGTGTTTGTATTTTTTACAGATTTTTTTCCTGTAATTGATATCTAGTCTCGTAGCATTGTGGTCGGAAAGATACTTGATATGATTTCACTTTAATTTACCAAGGCTTGATTTGTGACCCAAGATATGATCTATCCTGGAGAATGTTCCATGAGCACTTGAGAAGAAAGTGTATTCTGTTGTTTTTGGATGGAATGTCCTATAAATATCAATTGAGTCCATCTTATTTAATGTGTCATTTAAAGCTTGTTTTTCCTTATTTATTTTCATTTTGGATGATCTGTCCATTGGGGAAAGTGGGGTGTTAAAGTCCTCTACTATGATTGTGTTACTGTTGATTTCCCCATTTCTGGCTGTTAGCATTTGCCTTATGTATTGAGGTGCTCCTATGTTGAGTGCATAAATATTTACAGCTGTTATATCTTCTTCTTGGATTGATCCCTTGATCATTATGTAGTGTCCTTCATTATCTTGTCATAGTCTTTACTTTAAAGTCTATTTTGTCTGATATAAGAATTGCTACTCCACCTTTCTTTTGATTTCCATTTGCATTGTATATCTTTTTCCATCGCTCACTTTTAGTCTGTATGTGTCCCTAGGTCTGAAGTGGGTCTCTTGTGGACAGCATATATATGGGTCTTGTTTTGGTATCCATTCAGCCAGTCTATGTGTTTTGGTTGGAGCATTTAATCCATTTACATTTAAAGTAATTATCGATATGTATGTTTCTATTACCATTTTCTTAATTGTTTTGGGTTTGTTATTGTAGGTCTTTTCCTTCTCTTGTGTTTCCTGCCTAGAAAAGTTCCTTTAGCATTTGTTGTAAAGCTAGTTTGGTGGTGCTGAATTCTCTTAGCTTTTGCTTGTCTGTAAAGGTTTTAATTTCTCCATCGAATCTGAATGAGATCTTTGCTGGGTTGAGTAATCTTGGCTGTAGGTTTTTCCCTTTCATCACTTTAAATACGTCCTGCCACACCCTTCTGGCTTGCACAGTTTCTGTTGAAAGATCAGCTGTTAACCTTATGAGGATTCCCTTGTATATTATTTGTTGCTTTTCCCTTGCTGCTTTTAATATTTTTTCTTTGTATTTACTTTTTGATAGTTTGATTAATACGTGTGTTGGCGTGTTTCTCCTTGGATTTATCCTTTATGGGGATCTCTGTGTGTCCTGGACTTAGTTCCTATTTCCTTTCCCATATTAGAGAAGTTTTCCACTATAATCTCTTCAAATATTTTCTCAGTCCCTTTCTTTTTCTATTCTTCTGGAACCCCTACAATTCGAATGTTGGTGCATTTAATGTTGTCCCAGAGCTCTGAGTCTGTCCTCAATTCTTTTCATTCTTTTTTCTTTATTCTGCTCTGTGGTAGTTATTTCCACTATTTTATCTTCCAGGTCACTTATCCGTTCTTCTGCCTCAGTTATTTTGCTATTGATTCCTTCTAGAGAATTTTTATTTTCATTTATTGTGTTGTTCATCATTCTTTCTTTGCTCTTTAGTTCTTCTAGGTCCTTGTTAAACATTTCTTGTATTTTCTCCATTCTATTTCCAAGATTTTGGATCATCTTTACTATCATTACTCTCAATTCTTTTTTGGGTAGACTGCCTATTTCCTCTTCATTTTTTTGCGCTGGTGGGTTTTTACCTTGCTCCTTCATCTGCTGTGTATTTCTCTGTCTTCTCATTTTGCCTACCTTACTGTGTTTGGGGTCTCCTTTTCGCAGGCTGCAGGTTCATAGTTCCCGTTGTTTTTGGTGTCTGCCCCCAGAGGGTAATTTTGGTTCAGTGGGTTGTTTTGGCTTCTTGGTGGAGGGGACTGGTGCCTGTGTTCTGGTGGTTGAGGATGGATCTTGTTTTTCTGGTGGGCAGGACCACGTCTTGTGGTGTTTTTTGGGGTGTCTGTAAACTTATTATGATTTTAGGCAGCCTCTCTGCTAATGGGTGTGGTTGTGTTTCTGTCTTGTTAGTTGTTTGGCATGTGGTGTCCAGCACTGCAGCTTGCTGGTCATTGAGTGGAGCTAGGTCTTAGCATTGAGATGGAGCTCTCTGGGAGAGCTCTTGCCGACTGATATTACATTGGGCCAGGAGGTCTCTGGTGGGCCAATGTCATGAACTCTGCTCTCCCACCTCAGAGGCTCAGGCCTGACACCCGCCCAAAACACCAAGACCCTGTTAGCCACATGGCTCTATAACTTTGTCCAGTGCAGTTTTTGCTTTGATAATTCCTATCCACATGGAAAATGAATTTTGTCCCATAGGATTCCACTGGAGGTGCCACTCGTGCAAGTCACAGGTCTCAAGTGATGCACTTTGTCAGGAATATCATGCAATGATGATGTGTTCTTCCTATTGCATCCTATTGGGGCATGCACAATTTTAATTTGTTGCATTCCTTGTGATGTTAACTTTGTTTACTTGATTCATTTGATGAAGATGGTCTCTGCCAGATTTCTTAGCACTCAGAATCTAAGATCCGGTTGCTAAGTGGGCTCCTTGCTTTGGGATGTTGCCACCCCCAGTCCCTCTCAGTGGATAAACCTGAGATGATGGTGGCTTGGACAAGCGTGGCAGAGGTGGTAAGAAGTGGGGGATTCTGGGGAATTCCCTGACAGTCCAGTGTTTAACAATCTGAGCTTTCAGTCCCAAGGGGGCAGGTTTGATCCCTGGTTAGGGAACCAAGATCTCACAAGCCACGTAGCGCCAACTGGAGGCTCTTGGGAAGAACCCGCTTCTAAACTCATTCAGATTGTTGGCAGAATCGTTTCTTGTGGCTATGGCTCCGAGGTCCTGTTTCCCGGCTGGCTGGGAGTTGGGAGCTGTTCTCTTTTCCTACAGGCTGCCTGGACTCCTTTTCATGTGTCCCCAAACTCTTCACAAAATTCACTCTTTTAATGTATACAAGTCAGTGGACTTAGTATATTCACCTAGTTGTGCAACCACCCCACATCTGTTTATCACATTTCTGCTGAGTCTCCCTTTCTACATCCATCCACTCGTGGTTTCCATATTTACCTTCTTAAAGCACAGAATAATTAGGTCTCTCCTGATCTGAAAACCTGTTAACAGCCTCTGCTTACTCAATCATCTATTATTTTTCAGTCTGGGTTCAAGGCCCTCCAGACCCTGGCCCTCTTCACATCTCCACTCCCACAGAGTTAGATAATTTTTATTTCTTAAAATTTCTGAAAAGCTACTTTGCTCTCTAGCACATGCTCTCTCCTTAATCCGAAACACAACACTCTCCTGCCACCAATTTAGCATCATATATAATTCCTACTCATCATTCATTCTTATCTCATATGTCATCAACCTCAAAATGTCTCTCCTTTACTTCATAACTGATTATCTAAAGGTCAGTTTGGCTGTGCCTAACAGAAATCATAGAAACAGTGCTTCACAAAGATAAAAGTTTAAACCTTTCTCGTAAGAAGTCTAGATCTGAGCAGTCTCTAGGGTGGGAATGATGACTTTCTAGCTTCATGTTTAACTAAAACTAGGGTGTGACCCAGGTCCCCACAGACCAAAATAGACTCACTTACAGAAGGAGCATCCTAAACAGTAAGATGGAGAAAAGAGGAAAGACAAAAGCCACATTCTGGTTCTCTTTTAAACAAACTACCTGAAAGATCCACATAATACTGCAACTTCCAACTCATTGATTAGCATGTATTTAGGCAAATGACGCCACCTGGCTGAAAGGATGTCGGGAAATGTAAACTTCCTTTTTGACAGTCAACATTCTGAAAGGGGAGATTGGAAACTGGAGCAGGCAACTTGCAGTCTCTGTAACAACCTATATCCTCTGCTTTTAGACATTTTTGTCCTGATATTGCAGCTATTTGGGTAATAACCGTGGATAAAAATTTTATCCCTATTTAGATCACAGACTCTGAGAAGGCACATATTGAATTAACCTTTGTATACACTTCAGTGTTTAACTTTTTTTTTTTCACATCAAAGTGTGTTGATGTTTAGATGACAAATCATAACTTACTCTCTTCTGAATTCAGAACCAATTATGATAGAGACACAGGAGTAATATAATAATAACTGGGAAAGCTGGATTGGAGTATGAAAACCCAGCTTGGACCGAAGGCCATAGTTGTTTTCCTATAAATACTTCATAATTTTACCTCAGGCAAAGAAATCACATGACTACAGCTTTACACAATTAGATCTTGCTTGGTTGCTTTTTGCATGGAGTATAGGAATAGAGAGGGCTTATGTTCTTTAAGGAAGACTAGTTCAAGAGATGGGTTCAGAGAATGAAAGAGAGACATTGAGAGTAAGAGAGATGAGACTTTATTAATTCTACCAGCTAGATAATTTACTGATTTGTCTGTAGTATGGTCAAGTAAGGGCTGGAAGAAAGACCCAGAGGTGTTTTTTTTAATATTTTTATACCTGGGCAATGCAGTGAAACTCTATTGAGGCAGGAGTGGGTAATTAGTGCTTCTCTTAACAAAGTGTGTAGTATGTACACATTTATTACAGTCACTGACCTGGGAATTTCAATAACTTCGTCTAAAGACTTCTCACATGCTGTGCAGTAATTACAATAAGAGCTTAGCATCATATGGATAATCAACTCTCCCACTTCGGGTCTGATGATCATTTTTAGTGACTTCTTAAAGAAATAAGGAAAGGGGAGGGTTAACTGCTTTTATTTAAAAGTGTGTTATAACTTAATGACAACTTGCCAAAGAAAATCAAACAAGTAATATTTGCATAGCAAACACACTTTTTTCTTTTGAATTCCATTGTTACTGACTAATAAGGGAGTCTTTGATTATGAATGACCAAATCACAAAATAGAAATTTATAGAAGGTGTAGTAGGACTGTGTAACATTAGATGACATAATCAGTTCTTTCTTAACACTTTTTAACCTTCTATTTTAGTTTTTATCTGATTATCTTATTGTTTACTCTTTACAGTTCTGTTTCACTGACCAGGCTGTGAGTTCTTTGATTAAAGAAAGTGGATTTTAATTAATGTTGGGATTCCCAGAACCTATCACTCTTCCCAGAACAAAGCATATTACTTAATATAAGACTAATGAATTCTCCATTTGCCTGTGTGTGAGTGATGAAGAAAATAATATATCTCCAATGCGGAAAGCTCATAGTCTCTATCTATCTACTTCTCTATTTATTTGTGAACAAGAATGACAAATACAGAAAAGAGAAAATAATTCTGTTTCCAAATACACTTTAAGTTTTAAATTTATTTATGCCTTAGAGCATGTAAGTAAGAGAAGGAGTGAAGAAGTTTGAATGAAAAACAAAGTTTTAACGCCTTGAGAAATACTATTTATAGGGATAAAGAAAGAAATTTTAAGTACTATACTAAAGGCATGGGGGCTAGGAGAGGTGGATACCTATGCATACCCAAAAGAGTGCTGCAACCATAAATTTTAATGTAGATACTTGCATTTGATGAGTGCCTAGAAGTCCCATTACTCTAAGTCATCCTAAGCATGTAATGGGATATTGTTGATTCAACACATCTTGCTTGAGGCTTTTTTCTGAACCAGTTCTTGGTTTTGAGTATCCAGCTGAAAAATACAGGCTTTCATGGAGATTGTGCTTAGTGATGGCAGTGAGATGCACAAATACAGAAAGTTACTGAGACTTGATAGATACTAAAACAAAACAAAACAAACAAACCAAAAAAACACACAAAAAAGAAACTGATACTTTATAACAAAGCTTTTTTCCTTACAGAATCTATTTTTTTTTAATTTTTATTTTATATTGGAGTATAGTTGATTTCCGATGTTGTGTTAGTTTCAGGTATACAGCAAAGTGATTCAGTTACACACATACATATATCTATTCCTTTTCAGATTCTTTTCCTATATCAGTTACTACAGAACATTGAGTAGAGTTCAGAATCTATTTTTTACAGCAGAGTTTAAATGCAAACTTTGGAAAATTATCTCACAATTCATTAAATCCTAACAAACCCACATATGCATTGCCTATAAAATAGATTTAGCTGTTTTATAAATCATAAATCATCATGTTCCCACTCCTAATGAGATAACACAAGAGTAGATGGGATATTTTTACTGATTTTTCCCCCGGACTTCCTAGGTTCATCATAGTTGGAATTGCTCAAATCAGCCCTTACCCAATTAGTCTTTCTTAATTCTTAAGTCAATTCTGAGCAAGACAAAAGGAAATTAGCAACCTCTGTTAGAGGATATAGCCTAGGATTAGTCTTTCTTCAATGAAGCCAATATCTGAGGTAAATTCTAGTTACCTATGAGCTTCTTATTTAGCTTTGCAAATACCTCCAGAACTTCTCTTTCTCTTCTTCTCTCTCCTTCCTTCCCTCACCAACTGGGTGGACATATCTATATGACTATTACTTTTTCTTCAGTGTTTCTACCTGATCCTTTAATGATATGCTAGGAATAGAACTCTGTCCTAAAACCATGTAACCAGAAGAAACTGTCAGTCCCAGGAACTGAGGCCTATTTCCATTATCCAATGCCTGACTAGGGTCCTCCTTGAAAAAGTCACCACTGACTTTGAGTGTTAGCCATAATCTGAAAAGCCAACTTTAATTGGTTAATAGATCTTTCTTTTATGCACCAAAACCTGCCTAGACTAGGTCTGAACTTGCATCCCTTTGTACATGGCTCACTGTCATAACAACCTGCCCTTAAACAAGCCAGCTAAGGGAGGACACATTTATTTTAGATACTATACAAACCCAATAATCTCTCCCTCCCACCCCACTGTTCATGTTACTGAGAACTCGGCATATCTAAACATGCTCACATTATGATCATATCTAAAGAAATCCTGTATTTTACATTGCATACCCCCCCCCAAATATAGAATTAATGTACACAAAGAAGGACAGAAATAGTCATGCTGGTACAAAATGTTTAATGACATTGACTAGCAAAGAACAAGACTCAGAGTTGTTATTCTTCTCAGACACACTGTGTGAGTTAAGCAAATTTCAACTAGCTCTACAGCATTAGTCAGACCTCCAAGCTTAAGATGTTGCATTGTTTAATATTTTCCATTACTGTGAAGGTAAACACAGTCATTAATCCAGCATCTTGGCAACAGCAATGTTTTGTTGTGGAAAAGCTGATCACCAAGACTGTGGTAAATACATGAGTGCATAGGACATTTTGATATATAGTGTTTGGGAGAATGGATAAATAATGTTCTTGAAACATATTTGATTGGACGTTTATTTTGTAAATCACCATAACCATTTAAATAAGAAGCTTAGAATGATGTTAAAATATTTTTGAAATAGTCCAAAATATCTTCACATATAATTCAAATTTATTTTCCAGCAATCATAAGAATCAAATCATTTTCTCCAATAAAATGGTATTTTATCCAGCAAATAAAATAAAGTAGTATTATACAGTCGTTTTTTTAAAAGGGACATATTTGAGTATAAGCCAAATATCTAAGCCAACCCTTGTTTTTAAAAATAAAAGAAAGCAAAAAAAAGTAAGTTTGGGTGCTTTCTTATAAACTTAAGTTTTATAAGCTGTGTACTCTCATAACAGTAATTATTAATAACTGTTTAAGTGATTTTATGTGGCATAAGCTTAATTCATAACATAATTATTTGCACTTTTAGTCATTCCTAGGGTTTATCAGAGAATAAAAAGTAAAATCTAATGATCCATAATTCCATAAACTGAATTTTCTATTATTGACATTTTAATATATGTTTTGGAGGAAACACACACACATATAACATGTTATATATATACAGGAAACAGCATAGATAGATAGATGTTAAATTATGAAAGATTTGCCATATCTGTACTTCATTTCCTTTTTTGTTGCTGTGTTGCAAAGATTTATCCAGGATTACCACTAAAGTGAGCCAGTGGAGGATTGGCTGATGAACAGAGAAAGAAGAAACAATTTCAGGATAACTATTTAATGTGTCAGTTTGGCTCCATAAACTGAAGAATGAAAAAAGGTTCTTGGTCCCACGTTTTAAAAAATGTTGAATCTTCCTTATGGAAACTTATGTGGCTAATTTCCTTCTGATGAGACTGAACTGGCACATGTATGACTAAAATTCTTTAATATGAAACAAAGCATTTTCTCAAACCATGTCTTTCCCCATTTTTATTATCTTGTTAATAAATATCAGAGATAGACTAGAGAGCCGATTGTTTACAATATGCTGGAGAAATTGTGGCTTAAGCCTGAGTCATCTAAGTTTCCTGGCTTTTTGCTATAACTTAGATTATATTTTCCATTGTGAAAGATAATGAATTCGGGGAAGCTCTTAACAATATTCACTCAGGATAACTTGTATTTATATGGAAAGGAATTGAGGAAATAAAATTTGCTATAGTTATTCCATAAATTTCACTTGGTTCTTTGATGTACTATGTATATAAGGAGTGGCTATCATGATGCCATTCTTCCCAATCAATTAAAACTATGATAAATATTGATAATTGAAGACAAGGAACAAACAGAAGGGAGTAATAAAGAACCACTCTCCTTTCCTCATTGGTTGATTTCTGGTTTGTGTCTTTGTAGTCTGAACCCAGCTAGGAGGTAGTAGACTGTGGAGCCATATGTAAATAACTTCTTCATTCTGAACTCCTCCTGGTCCTAGTTATAAAGGGAGGATTGTGTCTATGTAGCTTCTAAGATCCCTTCCAATGTAACACTGAATTACTATGTTATATTCTTGTGGTATCCAAAGAAATATAATGCCTATGGAATTATCAGAAGCAAAGAAGATTGATTTTTCAAACATGTGAAAAATTAACTCTTTAAAAGAAAAGAATAACTCTTGGCAAAATTTTGCTAGAATTAAAACATACTGAAAAGAGGAGGAGCAAATATAAAGGGAGATATCCCTAATAAAGCAATTAGAACAAATAGAATAGAAAGCATAGAAGGAGCTATTTGCTGCAAAGCAAATCTTGGTTATGTGGATGGAGTCTATCATATGTAAAAAAAAAAACAAGAAAGAAATACAGAACCCCTGAGAATAAGACATAAACTGGTGTATGTTCTAAACATAAAATAATATGCAGTTAACATTTTGCACCCAGACTGTTCCAGCACATTAAAGTACTTAGAACAAAGATCACTATCTAATTAATGTTCAGGGGAAATATATTAAATATGTTCTAAACAAGGGCAGCATTCACATAAAAAGAAAATAAAAAGACATTTTGAAATATAAATGAATTTAATATATATAGCATTTTTTGAAGAGTCTATATGAAAATGCAATGCAGTCAAATACATAATGAATCAAAATTAAAAACAATAAATCAACACGTCAAAGAACGAAAGGATTAGAAGACAATTCTGAATCCAGGTAAACATATCATTAAATCTTAAAAATTATAAAAACTAGCTGCAAAATGGAATGTGTTTTAATTATAGAAATAAAAGTTAATACATTGAAAAATAATAGGCAAAAGTATCCCAGAGTGTGCCAAAAATTGGGAGAGTTGGCCAGACAGGGAAGGGTATAATAGTCCTTAATTCTCCATAGCAGGGAGTCAAAGGATATCTTTTACTCTCTGTAGCTGATAACCAGAAAAGTTTAGGCAATGTAATTTAAAGATATGGAGATACATTTAGAAAAGAACAATGAATACACTATATTCCTTCCAAATTAGCAAAGATAGAAGGGAAAGAATAGCAAAAACAATTAAAATAAAGGATACACACATTAAATCGCACACACACACAAAATGTTTAGACTTAGATACTCGAAGCAGAACAAAACATCTGATAAGAATGCAAATGAAAACTTCACCAAACTGAGATAGAGTCGATTCTGAAAACTTCTAAAGAAAACACAATAAGCTGTAAAAGAATAATAATCAGATCAACTTCATATTTTTCATCAGTAAAAATAGATGCCAAAAAAGTGAAACACCTTCAAAAATTATAGGGAAATAGTTTGTAATCTAGAATTCTATACTCTTGTGGTAGATTGTATAGTGACTGAAAAATATTCACTCCCTCCTCGTAATAGGATTATACATCCCTATCAATCGACCTGTGATTTTTCTGAGCATATGTTGCCATGGCACTGACCACAGATTTTGACCAGGTAGATGTGCTTTGGCAATTGAGATGTGAATGGACATGGTATTTGCCAGATCTGAGTTGGAAGCTTTAAATGTTACTGTGTGATTTAGTTTGACATCACCTTTGCATCCCTGCCCTCTGCTGTGAGAATGCACATCCTAAACAGGGGCTGCTCTATCAGCCTGAGGCTCTGAATGGTAAGATATTGAGCTGCTGAGCCATGTTGAGCCACGCTGAGTAAAGCAGAGCTGAAGCTGATCCACAGCCCTCATACAATGCGAGACAGAAATAAATATATGCTGTTGTAAGTCACTGAGATTTTGACTGTTTATTACCGTAGCAAAACTGAAAATACATAAAAAGGACTTTTACCCCATGAGGAGGAAATTTATTGTAATCTCAGCATTCATTTCCACTTTGTTCTAATATTGCAAAGAGATTTTCATCTGGGAACTACTCTTTTTCCAAGCTCCATTCAAATGGTTTGGGTGATTCTGTGCACAAGTCCCAACTCCATGAGGTGGGGCTAATGTTCTTTGCCCATACTGATTCGATCAGCAGTGGGTACATGACCGTCTTCAGCCATGAGACATATTTAGTAGCTTTTACATATTCACATGGTTGCTACTGAGAAAAGCTTTCTCTGGACTTAAGCCTGGACAGCTGTAAGTTTAGATCTTTCAGTGGCCATCATGAGAAGACAGACTGTTTTAAAAAGGCCAAACTTGAAAGTGAAATTGAGACTGAGCTATACGAAATTATTAAAACCTTGAACACAAATACAGTCTTCCTGGACTTTTCTTGAACTAATACATAATTCTCCTTTATGCTTTAGACAATTTGAGTTAAATTAACTTTTACTCATAGCCAAAGTAACATGTATTACTGTAGCTCCCATTCACCTTTTTTTTTCATTTGATGAAGTACTCAAGTAAAATGAGTAAATCAGGAAGAGCAAAAGCTTGAATTAAAAAACCAGCATAAAACTCTATGAAACAGTGAAGTTCAAGGAAACAGATGTGTATTTTGTGAAGTAACTGGTCACATGGTGGGAAAAAAATTGCCTTCAAGAATCTAAGAAGGATTTCTTCAAAAATGTGTCCCAAGCAACAGAAAAATGATTAAGAAACTGGAAGACATTAGTAACAGAGTAAAGAATGTGCATGCTTTGTTTTTCTTTTATTCTCCCAGCAAGATAAAAGAAAGGCAGTAAGAAATATCCAACTCTACCACAAATAATTATACAAGAAAGTCATCATTTTTAGCTGATGCAAACTAGAAAAGACATGACTTGAGGAAGTTGGTGGAATATAGGAGAGGAGGATTCATTTGCCAGTTTTGCCAGAGGCTAAATGTGTTACTGATATTAACACAAATTTTTGGTAAAATTGACAAAAGTCTAGAGATGGAAAATTCTTCATTTGGGAAATATTTATAAATAAGAACTTAAAAAATAGAAATTTAAATGTATTATAACTATAACCATGTCAAATAAAAGGTACTTAATTGTCAATATTTGTGAATGTGCTTTGAAAGTTAGCTAAATTCTCAACTAGCACAACAGAAAGTGGATAGCTAAGATCAAAAGGAAAGATAAGTCAATAAAAATAAAGCTTCATCTAAATCCTCTATAGGCGTGGACCCCTCATTACAACTAAAGTCATAAATGGTTAAAGGGATTGCCTCTTACAAAAAAGGCCTGAGAATGCAGAGGGTTAGGAAGGACCGGGGAAATTGGCTTTCATCACAAGTAATTTTGTACAAACTTGTACAACTGGATTTCCTACTTGCTTTTTGTGTATTATTTTTATTTTTTATAAGAAAATGAACTAAGCTCAGCTATTGAAAGAAGAAAGTTTTAATTAAACTAAAATAAAATTTGAACTACATGATGCATGCAAGAATTCACAATGGAAAGCAACGTACCTAACTAACATAAAAATACAGGAACAAAAAAATAAGACTCTGAACTCTAAAAACATATTAATAAGAAAACAAACACCCAGTTTTAAAAAATGTACAAAAGATTTGAAAAGACATTTAACCAAAGATATAAAGATAATAAGTAAGCACATGAAAAAATGCTCATCACCATTACTCATTAGGAAAATTCAAATTAAAGCCACAGTGAGATACTACTAGACTCACCATGCCAAGTATGGAAAACACTGTGAGGCAGCTAGTACCCTTAATCTCTTCAGATGAGAATGCAAAATATTGCAGACACCTTAAATAGTTTGATAGTCTCTTAAAAAGTTAAACATATACCTGCCTTACAATCTGACTATAACCCAGTCATTCCGCTCTTAGATATTTGCCCAAGGTGAAGAAAAAACATATGCCCACACAAAAGACTTGTAAAATAATTTCTTACAGCTTTCTATGTAATAGTCAAAACCTGGAAACAGGACTTCCAGAATGACAGCTTTGTGAACCTGTTCCTCAATGAAATATCTATAATGGTAAAAATTATAAAAGCCAAAAAACCCCAATCATTTAAACTCACTGGAAACTGTCTTAAGGATATACAGAAAATAAATAAATAAATATTTATTTAATAAAATCTAAATGTCAGTAAGAAAAATGAGCATTTGTGGCACTTGAGTCATGCCCTGTTTCCTCTTTCTCCAATCCCAGCTCAGCATAACAGAAACTCCATCCTGGTCAGGTGTGGCCAAGATGATGGGGCTTTACCTTGCTCTAGATTTTTATCAGAAACTACAGTATCTCCCCTGGAGGAGAAGGCAGTAAGCATTTCTCATCCTTCCAAGTTCTGTCTTGCAGAAGCTGAATTCTGAACAAATGCAGCCAAGAGGTAGAGGGCTCTGTTTCCCCACTCAGCTCTTGCTCATAGGGCAGAGACCCTACCCAGGCAAGGCAGATTAAGAATAATGGGACCCCATATGTTAATACTGTAAATATAGTCCTTGCCCCAGCTTGCTCATGGGGCAGAGATTCCATGATGGTAGAGGAAAGCTGAAAAAACCAGAGGCTACCATCCTCACCGAGCATCCTGCTCATAAAGTAGAAGAGTCACCCCAAGAGAAGTGGTCCATTGTCCTCTCCCCCAGTTCTGGGGCAATGACTCAGATTTTGCCCATGGAGAGAGGCAAGCCATAAGACCAGAAGGCTCCAAAGCTCCCTTCAGGTGAACTGACTTTATTGGGAGTAGAGTATGAGAAAGTTCAAGCCTAATTACACTCTTAAAATCAATGGGGATTTGGAGTTCTAGCATATAAAAGGAGGCTGGAGGCTCTAAGGGAGCAATCAGGTAAAACATAGGCCAGTTAATTTATCAGGGAAAGAAACAGCTAAAATGATCTCTTCTAGTTTCAGAACAAACCTCAAAATTGCCTTTAAAAACTACTCCTGAAAAGGGACCTGCTTTTAATTGGATCAGACCATGGAGCAATTTATACTGTAAGGCACTGCCAAAAAATTAGAGCAATCAGCTGGCAATTAGGGAGCCTAACCACTGGGTGTAATATCAAAAGAGGCAGATAGCTTAACAGAGAACTGGAGAAGAGTCAAAGAGAGCTCTGCTAAGAAACTGTCATTTTTGACTGCACGTATCCAAGCCTGCACTCTCTGAGATGTGATATCAGAGGTATCACATTGCAGGGAAACGGACTTCACTAAAATCATCCAGCCAAAACACTAATCAAATGAACAAGCAAGCAGGGCAACAAGAAGTCCTGAACAAGGGAGATCAGCATCCAGAGTTACTACAACATGATATCTGAACAGCCAGTTTTCAACAAAAAATTATGAGGTGCACGAAGAAATGAGAAATGTGATCCATACATAGGAGAAAAACAAGCAAGTAACAGAAAGAGTATGTGAGAGGGCCAGATGTCTGATTTAGCAGACAGCCTTCAAGGCAACTATAAATATGTTCAAAAAACCAACGGAAACCATGCTTTAAGCAGTGAAGGAAAGAGCTCCATTTCTGGTTGACAGTGTGAGGAGCTCCAATGACGTACTTCCCAGTGAAACTGGTGAAAATTATGAAACGACAATCACTTAAAGTGATTATGCTGAATGAAAAATGACAGACAAAATTAAGTACGTGTTATAACAGGAGATGTAAACATGATAGTGACAGAGTCAGAGCAGTGGTTGCCTGGCTATGCGGAGAGGAAGAGGGAACGGTGTTGAAACTTTTGGGGTGATTGATATGTAAATTCTTTGGATGGTGGTGATCCTTTCATAAGTTTTATATATGTATCTAAGTTAACACTTTAAATATATATACTGTTTTTAGTGTAAATTCATAATAAAGCTCTCTTAAAAAAGGTTGGACAAAAATACAATAGGAAAAAGCTAACGAAAAGAATGCGGGGATCACAATTCCATGGAGTTTTATCATAAAAGCATTTAATTCAGGAGACATCTTTAGATGCTAACCTCCCATAAGATGTACTCCAATGTCTCATTATAAAAACTGTTAATTAAAAAAAAATATTTATATAAGACTAACACTGGAACAGCATAAAATTCACCCTGCAGGCACACAGAAACATTTTGAAGTCCTCCACCCATCCTCATACTCCTTTGCAATTTGAAGGTTATTCTGAATGCAGAATGGTTTGATTACTTGAACATCTGCAAAGAGATAATTTGTTCCTTTCTCAGATTACTGTTTATCAAACTTCAGTGTGCATAAGAATTACTGTGCTTACTTTATATACAAAATAAAATTATGTATATGAAATACATGGACAATTTAGGGGGGTTGCAAATGTAATTTGGTGAAGGTGTGATTTCTGCCTTACAAGCATGAATGCAATCAAAATCAAAGCCAAATGCATGAAATCAAAGTTACTGTATCACAATGGATATATCATCAGAATTACAAGAGTATATAGTAAAGGAATTTTACTCCTTCAATAAGTTATCATCATTTACATGAAAAAGAATAGCAGGAAATACAAAGAAGTAGCAGAAAAATACAGAAGTGGAAGGCTTTTTCAGTCCTTCTTCATGACTATTTAAACCTTGAAGAGTGGTCAGAAAAATCCAAATGTAAATATGTGATATAAGTTCTATTTTCAAAAGCTCATTTTTGTTTCTAGTACCATTTTATTTTTTATTTTTTGGGGGGGAAATGTTTTTTTATTTTTTATTTTATATTTTTTAACATCTTTATTGGAGTACAATTGCATTAAAATGTTGTGTTAGTTTCTGCTGTATAACAAAGTGAATCAGCTATATGTATACATATATCCCCTTATCCTTTCCCTCTTGAGCCTCCCTCCCACCCTCCCTATGCCACCACCCTAGGTGGACACAAAGCACCGAGCTGATCTCCCTGTGCTATGCAGCTACTTCCCACTAGCTATCTATTTTACATTTGGTAGTTTATATATGTCAATGCCACTCTCTCACTTCATCCCAGCTTACACTTCCCCCTCCATGTGTCCTCAAGTCCATTTTCTACATCTGCGTCTTTATTCCTGTCCTGTCCCTAGGTTCTTCAGACCATTTTGTATTTTTAGATTCCATATATATGTGTTAGCATATGATATTTGTTTTTCTCTTTCTGACTTACTTCACTCTGTATGACAGTCTCTAGGTCCATCCACCTCACTACAAATAACTCAGTTTTGTTTCTTTCTATGCCTCAGTAATATTCCATTGTATACATGTGCCACAGCTTCTTTATCCATTCATCTGTAGACAGACACTTAGGTTGTTTCCATGTCCTGGCTACTGTAAATAGTGCTCCAATGACCATGGTGGTACATGACTCTTTTTGAATGATGCCTTTCTCAGGGTATATGCCCTGTAGTGGGATTACTGGGTCATATGGTAGTTCAAGTTTTAGTTTTTTAAGGAACCTCCATACTGTTCTCCATAGTGGCTGTATCAACTTATATTCCCACCAACAGTGCAAGAGGGTACCCTTTTCTACATACCCTCTCCAGCATTTATTGTTTGTAGATTTTTTGATGATGGCCCATTCTGACTGGTGTGAGGTGATACCCTATTGTAGTTTGTTTTTTTTTTAAAATAAATTTATTTATTTTTAGCTGTGTTGGGTCTTCGTTTCTGTGTGAGGGCTTTCTCTAGTTGCGGCGAGCGGGGGCCACTCCTCATCGCAGTGCACGGGCTTCTCACTATCGTGGCCTCTCTTGTTGCGGAGTACAGGCTCCAGACGCGCAGGCTCAGTAGTTGTGGCTCACGGGCGTAGTCGCTCTGCGGCATGTGGGATCTTCCCAGACCAGGGCTCGAACCCGTGTCCCCTGCATTGGCAGGCAGATTCTCAACCACTGCGCCACCAGGGAAGCCCTCCTTTGTAGTTTTGATTTGCATTTCTCTAATGATTACTGATGTTGAGCATCTTTTCATGTGTTTGTTGGCAATCTGTACATCCTCTTTGGAGAATGTCTATTTAGGTCATCCGTCCATTTTTGGGCAGTTAAGTCCATCTTGTTTAATGTATCATTTAAAGCTTGCGCTTCCTTATTTATTTTCATTTTGGATGATCTGTCCATTGGGGAAAGTGGGGTGTTAAGGTCCCCTACTATTATTGTGTTACTGTTGATTTCCCATTTTATGGCTGTTAGCATTTGCCTTATGTATTGAGTTGGGTGCATAAATATTTACAATTGTTATATCTTCTTGGACTGATCCCTGGGTGATTATGTAGTGTCTTTTTCTGTCTCCTGTAATAGTCTTTAAAGTCTATTTTGTCTGATATGAGAATTGCTACTCCAGGTTTCTTTTGATTTCCATTTGCATGGAGTATCTTTTTCCATCCCCTCACTTTCAGTCTGTATGTGTCCCTAGGTCTGAAGTGGGTCTCTTGTGGACAGCATATATATGGGTCTTGTTTTTATATCCATTCAGCCAGTCTATGTCTTTTGGTTGAAGCATTTAATCCATTTACATTTAAGGTAATTATTGATATGTATGTTCCTATTACCATTTTCTTAAGTGTTTGGGTTTGTTATTGTAGGTCTTTTTCTTCTCTTGTGTTTCCTGCCTAGAGAAGTTCCTTTAGCATTTGCTGTAAAGCTGGTTTGGTGGTGCTGAATTCTCTTAGCTTTTGCTTGTCTGTAAAGGTTTTAATTTCTCCGTCAAATCTGAATGAGATCCTTGCTGGGTAGAGTAATCTTGGTTGTAGGTTTTCCCCTTTCATCACTTTAAATATGTTCTGCCACTCCCTTCTGGCTTGCAGAGTTTCTGCTGAAAGATCAGCGGTTAACCTTATGGGGATTCCCTAGTATGTTATTTGTTGCTTTTCCCTTGCTGCTTTTAATACTTTTTCTTTGTATTTACTTTTTAATAGTTTGATTAATATGTGTGTTGGCGTGTTTCTCCTTGGATTTATCCTGTATGGGGATCTCTGCACTTCCTGGACTTAGTTGCTATTTCCTTTCCCATATTAGAGAAGTTTTCCAATATAATCTCTTGAAATATTTTCTCAGTCCCTTTCATTTTCTCTTCTTCTTCTGGCAACCCTATAATTCGAATGTTGGTACATTTAATATTGTCCAAGAGGTCTCTGAGTCTGTTCTCAATTATTTTTCATTCTTTTTTCTTTATTCTGCTCTGCAGTATTTATTTCCACTATTTTATTTTCTAGGTCATTTATCTGTTCTTCTGTCTCAGTTATTCTGTTATTGATTCCTTCTAGAGAATTTTTAATTTCATTTATTGTGTTGTTCACCATTGTTTGTTTGCTCTTTAGTTCTTCTAGGTCCTTGACAAACGTTTCTTGTATATTCTCCATTCTATTTCCAAGATGTTGGACTATCTTTACTATAATTACTCTCAATTCTTTTTCAGGTAGACTATTTCCTCTTCATTTGTTTGGTCTGGTGGGTTTTTACCTTGTTCCTTCATTTGCTGCGTATTTCTCTGTCTTCTCATTTTGCTTACCTTACTACATTTGGGGTCTCCTTTTTACAGGCTGCAGGTTCGTAGTTCCTGTTGTTTTTTGTGTCTGCCCCCAGTGGCTAAGGTTGGTTCAATGGGTTGTGTTGGCTTCCTGGTGGAGGGGACTGGTGCCTGTGTTCTGGTGGATGAGGCTGGATCTTGTCTTTCTGGTGGGCAGGACTGCGTCCAGTGGTGTGTTTTGGGGTGTCTGTGACCTTATTATGATTTAGGCTGCCTCTCTGCTAATGGGTGGGGTTGTGTTCCTGTCTTGCTAGTTGTTTGGCCTAGGGTGTCCAGCACTGGAGGTTGCTAGTCATTGAGCGGAGCTGAGTCTTAGCATTGAGACAGAGATCTCTGGGAGAGTTCTCGCTGATTTATATTATGAGGGGACGGGAGGTCTCCGGTGGTCCAATGTCCTGAACTCAGCTCTCCCCACTCAGAGGCTCAGGCCTGACACCTGGCCAGAGTACCTACACCCTGTCAGCCACAAGGTCGATTTTGGAGACTGAGGAGTACCTCTGGAAGCTGGAGGTCCAGGAAAGCTGGTGGTGTATTTCCAGCCCATGACCCAAGTCTGAAGGCCTGGAGAAACAGGCTGCAAGCGTGCTTCCAGGGTAAAGAGGTGGGTCTGTAGTACCTTCAGTAATGTAAAATACTATATGTTAATCACTTATAGTATAATTTGTCATTAGAAATCTAAATTTTGGAGATATGCTTGACTCCACTCCGAGAACTACTGTCACCAACAAAGCCCATTAACAATTCCTGGGAAATAAAAATAGAATCTGGGTAATAAAATAAAGCCTAACCTTTTGTTTTCCCTTGTGCTTCGTCTTGTTTCACTTGCTCATAGGTTGCCGTGGCCAGAGGCCTTGCACCAACGCTTCAGACCAGAATTCCTGGTGAGAAATGACCATGCTGATGTGTGAGCTTGGGACCATGTGCAGAAGCGCTGCACATGACACTCAATTCCAGATGGCGATGGCGCTGGGGATGGGGCCGTGTGCAGGGGCAGTGTAAGCAGCACAGCTAGGCTGCCCCCCAAGAAATCCGCCCCTTCCCTGCCTGTCAGGAGAGTGTGTGCTCTAGAGCTCAGATCCAGCCTCTTCAGTTTTTGTTCAAAGAATAAAGCTTTCCTCTGCTTCTAAACCGAACTCAGTCTTGTTCTATTGGCTCCAACAACACAGGGCAAGAGGACACTTGTTGGGGCCCGACTTGAAAGTGTCATGAGGGAGGACCTTCAAGATGGCTGAGGAGTAAGACGTGGAGATCACCTTTCTCCCCACAAATACATCAAAAATATATCTACATGTGGAACAACTCCTACAGAACACCTACTGAACGCTGGCAGAAGACCTCAGACTTCCCAAAAAACAAGAAACTCCCCACGTACCGGGGTAGGGCAAAAGAAAAAAGGAAAAACAGAGCCAAAAGAATAGGGATGGTACCTGCACCTCTGGGAGGGAGCTGGGAAGGAGGAAAAGTTTCCACACACTAGGAAGCCCCTTCACTGGTGGAGACAGGGGGATGGCGGGGGAGAAGCTTCGGAGCCGTGGAGAAGAAAGCAGCAACAGGGGTGCAGAGGGCAAAGCGGAGAGATTCCCGCACAGAGGAGTGGTGCCGACCAGCACTCACCAGTCTGAGAGGCTTGTCTGCTCACCCGCCGGGGCAGGTGGGGGCTGGGAGCTGAGGCTCGGGCTCAGGAGGTCAGATCCCAGGGAGAGGACTGGGGTTGGCCGTGTGAACACAGCCTAAAGGGGGCTAGTGTGTCACAGCTAGCCAGGAGGGAGTCCAGGGAAAAGCCTGGAACTGCCTAAGAGGCAAGAGACCATTGTTTCCGGGTGCACCAGGAGAGGGGATTCAGAACAATGCCTAAACGAGATTCTGAGATGGGCATGAGCCACGGCTATCAGCTCAGACACCAGAGATGGGCGTGAAATGCTGAGGCTGCTGCTGCAGCCACCAAGAATCTTGTGTGCAAACACAAGTCACTATCCACACCTCTCCTCCCAGAAGCCTGTGCAGCCCACCACTGCCAGGGTCCTGTGATCCAGGGACAACTTCCCCGGGAGAACACACGGCATGCCTCAGGCTGTTGCAACGTCATGCAGGCCTCTGCTGCCACAGGCACACCCATCATTCCATACCCCTCCCTTCCCCTGGACTGAGTGAGCCAGAGCCCCTATTCAGCCACTCCTTTAACCCCCGCCTGTGTGGGTGAACAACAGATGCCAGAGGGCGACCTACATGCAGAGGTAGGGCCAAATCCAAAGCTGAACCCCAGGAGCTGTGCGAACAAAGAGAAAGGGAAATCTCTCCATGCACCCTCAGGAGCAGCAGATTAAATCTCCACAGTCAACTTGATGTTCCCTGCATCTGGGGAATACCTGAATAGACAACAAATCATCCCAAAATTGAGGGAGTGAACTTTGTGAGCAACTGTAGACTTGGGGTTTGCTGTATGCAACTGACTAGTTTCTGATTTATATGTTTATCTTAGCTTAGTATTTAGACCTTATCATCATTGGTAGATTTGTTTATTGATTTGGTTGCTTTCATCCTTTTTCTAATATATATACACATATGTTCTTTTTTTCCTTTTTCTCTTTTTGTCAGTGTATATGTGTATGCTTCTTTGTGTGATTTTGTCTGTATAGGTTTGCTTTTACCATTTGCCCTAGGGTTCCATTGTACATTTTTTTTTACTATAGTTTTTAGCGCTTGTTATCACTGGTGGATTTGTTTCTTGGTTTGGTTGCTCTCTTCTTTTTTCCTTTTTTAAAATTACTTTTATTTTTTTATTTTAATAATTCTTTTTAATTATTTTATTTTATTATTATTTCTTTCTTTCTTTCTTTCTTTTTCTTTTCTCCATTTTCTTCTGAGCCGTGTGGTTGACAGGGTCTTGGTGCTCTGGCCAGATGTCAGGCCTGAGCCTCTGAGGTGGGAGAACTGAGTCCAGGACTGGTCCACCAGAGACCTCGTGGCCCCTCATAATATCAATTGGTGAGAGCTCCCCCAGAGATCTCCATCACAAAGCTAAGACCCAGCTCCACTCAACAACCAGCAAGCTCCAGTACTGGACACCCCATGCCAAACAATTAGAAAGACAGGAATACAACCACACCCCTGAGCAAAGAGGCTGCCTAAAGTCATAATAAGTTCACAGACACCCCAAAACACACGACCAGATGCAGTCCTGACCACCAGAAAGACAAGATCCAGCCTCATCCATCAGAACATAGGCATCAGTCCCCTCCACCAGGAAGCCTACAAAACCCACTGAACCAACCTTACCCACTGGGGGCAGACATCAAAAATAACGGGAACTACGAATCTCAGCCTGCAAAAAGGAGACCCCAAACACAATAAGGTAAGCAAAATGGGAAGACAAAGAAATACACAGCAGAAGAAGGAGCAAGGTAAAAACCCACCAGACCAAACAAATGAAGAGGAAATAAGCAGTCTACCTGAAAAAGAATTCAGAGTAATTATAGTAAAGATGATCCAAAGTCTTGGAATAGAATGGAAAAAAAAAAAAAAAGAAATGTTTATCAAGGACTGAGAAGAACTAAAGAGCAAACAAACAATGATGAACAACACAAAAATGAAATTAAAAATTCTCTAGACGGAATCAGTTGCAGAAAATGACTGAGGCAGAAGAACGGATAAGTGACCTGGAACATAAAATAGTGGAAACAACTACCGCAGAGCAGAATAAAGAAAAAAGAATGAAAAGAATTGAGAATAGAGTCAGTGAACTCTGGGACAACATTAAACACACCAACATTTGAACTATAGAGGTCCCAGAAGAAGAATAGCAAAAGAAAGGGTCTGAGAAAATATTTGAAGAGATTATAGGGGAAAACTTCGCTAATATGGGAAAAGAAATAGTCAATCAAGACCAGGAAGCACAGAGAGTCCCATACAAGATAAATCCAAGGTGAAACATGCCACCACATATTAATCAAACTATCAAAAATTAAATACAAAGAAAAAATATTAAAGGCAGCAAGAGAAAAGCAACACATAATATACAAGGGAATCCTCATAAAGTTAACAGCTGATATTTCAACAGAAACTCTGCAAGCCAGAAGGGAGTGGCACAATATATCTAAAGTGATGAAAGGGAAAAACCAACAACCATGATTACTCTACCCAGCAAGGATCTCATTCTGATTCAACAGGGATATTAAAACCTTTATAGGCAAGCAAAAGCTAAGAGAATTCAGCACCACGAAACCAGCTATACTAAAAATGCTAAAGGAATTTCTCCAGGCTGGAAACACAAAAGAAGGAAAAGACCTACAAAAACAAACCGAAAACACTTATGAAAATGGTAATAGGAACATACATATCAATAATTACCTTAAATGTATATGGATTAAATGTTCCAAACAAAAGACACAGACTGGCTAAATGGATACCAAAATAAGACCCATATATATGCTGTCCACAAGAGACCACTTCAGACCTAGGGACACATACAGACTGAAATGCGGGGATGGAAAAAGATATTCAATTCAAATGGAAATCAAAAAAAGCTGGAGTAGCAATTCTCATATCAGACAAAATAGACTTTAAAATAAAGTCTCTTAAAAGCGACAAAGAAGGACACTACATAATGTTCAAGGGATCAATCCAAGAAGAAGATATAACAATTATAAATATATATGCACCCAACATAGGAGCACCTCAATACATAAGGCAAATACTAACAGCCATAAAAGGGGAAATCAACAGTAACACAACCATAGTGGGGGACTTTATCACCCCACTTTCACAAGTGGACAGATCATCCAAATGAAAATAAATAAGGAAACACAAACTTTAAAGGACACAGTAAACAGGATGGACTTAATGATATTTATAAGACATTCCATGCAAAAACAACAGAATACACTTTCTTCTCAAGTGCTCATGCAACATTCTCCAGGATAGATCATATCTTGGGTCACAAATCAAACCTTGGTAAATTTAAGAAAACTGAAATCATATCAAGTATCTTTTCCAAACACAACGCTATGAGACTAGATATCAATTATAGGAATATCTGTAAAAATACAAACACATGGAGGCTAAACAATACACTACTAGATAATCAAGACATCATTGAAGAAATCAAAGAGGAAATAAAAAAATACTTAGAAACAATGAAAATGAAAACATGATGACTTAAAACCTATGGGATGCAGCAAAAGCAGTTCTAAGAGGGACGTTTATAGCAATACAATCCTATCTCAAGAAACAAGAAACATCTCAAATAAACAACCTAACCTTACACTTAAGCAATAAGAGAAAGAAGAACAAAAATAACCCAAAGTTAGCAGAATGAAAGAAATCGTAAAAATCAGATCAGAAAAAAATGAAAAAGAAATGAAGGAAATGATAGCAAAGATCAATAAAACTAAAACCTGGTTCTTTGAGAAGATAAAGAAAATTGATTAACCGTTAGCCAGACTCATCAAGAAAAAAAGGGAGAAGACTCAAACCAACACAATTAGAAATGAAAATGGAGAAGTAACAACTGACACTGCAGAAATACAAAGGATTATGAAAGATTACTACAAGCAACTATATGCCAATAAAATAGACACCCTGGAAGAAATGGACAAATTCTTAGAAAAGCACAACCTTCTGAGACTGAACCAGGAAGAAATAAATAATATGAACAGACCAATCACAAGCACTAAAATTGACACTGTGATTAAACATCTTTCAACAAACAAAAGCCCAGGACCAGATGGCTTTACAGTCGAATTCTATCAAACCTTTACAGAAGAGCTAACACCTATCCTTCTCAAACTCTTCCAAAATATAGCAGAGGAAGGAACACTCCCAAACTCATTGTACGAGGCCACCATCACCCTGATACCAAAACCAGACAAAGATGTCAAAAAAAAGAAAACTACAGGCCAATAACACTGATGAACATAGATGCAAAAATCCTCAACAAAGTACCAGCAAACAGAATCCAACAGCACATTAAAAGGATCATACACCATGATCAAATGGGGTTTATCCCAGGAATATAAGGATTCTTCAATATTGCAAATCAATCAATGTGATACATCATATTAACAAATTGAAGGATAAAAACAATATGATAATATCAATAGATGCAGAAAAAGCTTTTGACAAAATTCAACACCCATTTATGATAAAAACCCTCCAGAAAGTAGGCATAGAAGGAACTTACCTCCACATAATAAAAGCCATATATGACAAACCCACAGCCAACATCATTCTCCATGGTGAAAAACTGAAACCATTTCCACTAAATCAGGGACAAGACAGGGTTGCCCACTCTCACCACTATTTTTCAACATAGTTTTGCAAGTTTTAGCCACAGCAGTCAGAGAAGAAAAAGAAATAAAAGGAATCCAAATTGGAAAAGTAGAAATAAAACTGTCACTGTTTGCAGATGACTTGATACTATACATAGAGAATCCTAAACATCCTACCAGAAAACTACTAGAGCTAATCAACGAATCTGGTAAAGTAGCAGCATACAAAATTAATGCACAGAAATCTCTTGCATTCCTATACACTAATGATGAAAAATATGAAAGAGAAATTAAGGAAACACTCCCATTTACCACTTCAACAAAAAGAATAAAACACCTAGGAATAAACCTACCAAAGGAGACAAAAGACCTGGAGGCAGAAACCTATAAGACACTGATGAAAGAAATTAAAGATGATACAAACAGATGGAGAGATATACCATGTTCTTGGATTGGAAGAATCAACATTGTGAAAATGACTATACTACCCAAACCAATCTACAAATTCAATGCAATCCCTATCAAGCTACTAATGGCATTTTTCACAGAACTAGAACAAAAAATTTTCACAATTTATATGGAAACACAAAAGACCCCGAATAGCCAAGCAAACT
Source organism: Eschrichtius robustus (assembly GCF_028021215.1). Taxonomy (NCBI): domain Eukaryota; kingdom Metazoa; phylum Chordata; class Mammalia; order Artiodactyla; family Eschrichtiidae; genus Eschrichtius; species Eschrichtius robustus. The sequence continues at coordinate 76,871,045 of NC_090836.1, read as the reverse complement.
TGAGAAAGAAAAACAGAACTGCAGGAACCAGTCTCCCTGACTTCAGACTATACTACAAAGCTACAGTAATCAAGACAATATGGTACTGGCACAAAAACAAATATAGATCAATGGAACAGATAGAAAGCCCAGAGATAAACCCACACACATATGGTCACCTTATCTTTGATAAAGGAGGCAAGAATATACAATGGAGAAAAGACAGTCTCTTCAATATGTGGTGCTGTGAAAACTGGACAGCCACATGTAAAAGAATGAAATTAGAATACTCCCTAACACCAAACACAAAAATAAACTCAAGATGGATTAAAGACCTAAATGTAAGGCCAGACACTATAAAACTCTTAGAGGAAAACATAGGCAAAATACTCTAGGACATAAATCACTGCAAGATCCTTTTTGACCCGCCTCCTAGAGAAATGGAAATAAAAGCATAGACGGGACCTAATGGAACTTAAAACCTTTTGCACAGCAAAGGAAACCATAAACAAGACGAAAAGACGACCCTCAGAATGGGAGAAAATATTTGCAAACAAAGCAGCTGACAAAGGATTAATCTCCAAAATATACAAGTAGCTCATGCAGCTCAATATCAAAAAAACAAACAACCCAATCCAAAAATGGGCAGAAGACCTAAACAGACATTTCTCCAAAGAAGATATACAGATGGCCAACAGACACATGAAAGGATGCTCAGCACCACTAATCATTAGAGAAATGCAAATCAAAACTACAGTGAGGTAGCACCTCACAACAGTCAGAATGGCCATCATCAAAAGATCTACAAATAATAAATGCTGGAGAGGGTGTGGAGAAAAGGGTACCCTCTTGCACTGTTGGTGGGAATGTAAATTGATACAGCCACTATGGAGAACAGTATGGAAGTTCCTTAAAAAACTAAAAATAGAACTACCATATGACCCAGCCATCCCACTACTCAGCATATACCCTGAGAAAATCATAATTCAAAAAGAGTCACGTACCACAATGTTCAATGCAGCACTATTTACAATAGCCAAGACATGGAAGCAACCTAAATGTACATCGACAGATGAATGGATAAAGAAGATGTGGTACATATATACAATGGAATATTACTCAGCCATAAAAAGAAAAGAAATTGAATTATTTGTAGTGAGGTGGATGGACCTAGAGTCAGTCATACACAGTGAAGTAAGTCAGAAAGAGAAAAACAAATACTATTTGCTAACACATATACATATGGAATCCAAAAAAAAAAAAAAAGAACCTAGGGGCAGGACAGGGATAAAGATGCAGAAGTAGAGAATGGATATGAGGACACGGGGAGGGAGAAGGGTAAGATGGGATGAAGTGATAGGGTGGCATGGATATATATACACTACCAAATGTAAAATAGCTAGCTAGTGGGAAGCAGCCGCATAGCACAGGGAGATCAGCTGGGTGCTTTGTGACCACCTAGAGGGGTGTGATAGGGAGGATGGGAGGGAGATGCAAGAGGGAGGAGATATGGGGATATATGTATATGTAAACCTGATTCACTTTGTGATACAGCAGAAACTAACACACCATTGTAAAGCAATTATACTCCAATAAAGATGTTAAAAAAAGGCAAAAAAAAAAAAGTGTTGGTAGCACTACCACTTGTGTTAATTTATTAGCATTTGCATTTGCGATCATTAGCACTGATTTCTGGGATGAAGATCACATCAGACTATTAACTATCAATTAGTACTCTGTAATAAACCCCTCCAATACTCAGTTGCATACCAAAAAAAAAAATGGCACTTTATTATTTTGCAGTAATCTGTAAATTGGCTGGTGTCTCCTTTGATATTTCACCCAGGCTCTCTTAAGCAACTGCATTCAGGTGGACGGTTAGCTGTGGCTAGAATATGCGAGATGGCCTAACTTAATTTTTAGGCAGTCAGAGCCGACTTTTGGTTGGGTCACTTTAGTTCTTCTCCATGTAGCCTTCCATCCTACAGTATTTTTGACTGGTTTCTAAATGGTGATTCTCATGGCAGCCGAGAGTGGTAGCTGCAAACACTCTTAAGGCCCAGGCCTGGGAATCATTTTCTATCTGCCAAAGCAAATCAGAAGGTTAGCCCGGTGTTCAAGGGTCTGAAACTGTTGAGATACAATGCCCTCAAGATCCTTAGAAACACTTTTGGCAGACTGAGAAGGTAAATGAGGCACCGATTTAAATCTCTCAGAGGTCTTAAAAATCTTATAGGCACAGCCTTGGTGACATCTTTGTCCCCTGGGCTCATTTCATGTTGAGGATTTTTTACTGCTAGGCAGAATGGAAGCAGCTACTTCCAACCCAGCACAGTCTCTGGATCTTCTATATTCTTTCTAAATTTTAATTGCAAATCATTTCCTCCCTCAGCTCTTTTTGTCTTTCAATATCTTATGCACTCTAAACCAATCTGCATTCTCAACCTTCTGTCCGTAGATGTCCTCTATCATTTTCTGTTTATTATGTATATATTCTACCTTCAGTTCCTGCAGTCAATATTTTTGTTAATTGTTCTTCCACAACATCACATGGATTACCCTTTCTCTAGCCTCCAACAGTACCTTTTCCAGCCATCTTCCCTGTCTTTGCTTACAGATTTCTCATGGCTTTTCCAAGTTCTCCTGTCACCCAGTCCTAAAATCAATGGCACAATTATTTCAAGATTTTGTTATAGTAGCCCCCAACTTCTAGGTACTAGTTTCTATAACTATTAACTATTGGTACAAAACAAACCACGCCAAAACTCAGTGGCATAAACCACAAATATTTATCATTTCTCATCAACCTGTGGGTTGGCAGCTGATCTCCCTGCTGATTCACCTGGCTGACCTCAATGGATACTGTAGGATAAACTGGGCTGTGTAAGGGAGAAAAAATAATTTTCCACCTACCCTTCTGAGTTATTACTGAGTCCCTGTAATAAAAGACAGATTAAAAAGGGAAAAATGAATATAAGATTATGAAAATGTATACATCATGAATACCTGGGAGATACCCAGAAAAAATGAATAATTCAAAGAGGTAGCTTAGAATTTAGACTTAAATGTCATTTTATGAGAGAAAGGAAAGGAGATATGTAGGCCTCTTAGGGGAGAGTAAATGACTTTTTGGAAATATAAATGGACCCTTAGAAGAACAGATGGAAGACATGATAGTTTGTGACAGTTTTTCTGGGTGTGGTGTAGACTTCTAGTCTCCTCTTGTGTGATAAGAAGCAATCTTTCCTGGTTGATGAAACTCCCAGGGAGGGAATTTAAGAAAACTGAGCTCCTTTTAAAACATATGTCTTTAGACAGATAGGGGAGTTCATAGTAAGGCTATCTCTGCATTTGCTGTTTGTCAAGTGCCTGTAGTTCAAAATAATCAATATGCCAAAGTGGCATATTTGGGGGTGGTGTATTCTGCTACCCTTCAGCTATAAGGTACAAGATGGCCTCACTCACCTATCCGAAAGTTGGTGCTGTCTCTCCTCTGTGACAACTTGGTTCTCCCAGCTGTTTCTTGTCTTTCTTTGGGCTAGTCCAGCTTCCTTATACAATGGTCTTAGAGCAGTAATTTAATAGAGCAAAGGCAAATACTGCAAATCCTCTTGAGGTCATAGCTACTGAACTCACACAACATAATTTCCAGCATATTTTATTAAAGGGTTAAAGGGTGTCACAAGGCCAGCCAATATTCAAGGCATGAGGAATTAGACTTCATCTCTTGATGCTAGTTGCTACAAAGAATTTGTGGTCTTATTTAGTCTATCATAAAGATGAATAAAATCATGAAAGTGTCTGGAAGCATAGTATTCTCATTAAGTTTAATTCTTTTAATGTAAATACTAAAAGAGAAGAGACAATCATAATTTTTATATTGAGCTTTTGCAGAAATAAAAATGGGTAGTTAACTTCTGAAAAAAGGAAAACAGTTTCTCCACATTAATAATGTTTTTCTTTATTTTTCCTGTGAATTACTTGACAATATTTTGGTTTTAATTTTCTTGAACAATTTAGGCATTCCAAAGATGAAAACTGTAATAAAAAGTTTCCTGGCTTGGAGACTTCTGCTTTTCACAACAAACCTGAGAGAGAACCAAAGAAAATATATAGCTTTGATGGGATTCTTCATAAAACAGCTCCCATTAGTGCTGCCAAAAACATAGTATGGATGAGTTGGAGGTGTCACAAAAAATTATTTGGCTTATGTACATGTAATTAAATGTATAAGGAGATTTAAGGTCCATCTGACATTCTGTTACATATACTGCTGGAAAGTATTTTCATTTTCTTCTCTGCATGTAAAGTCATTATCATTTTTACATATTTTTTTCTTAATGTAAACTTTTTTGCAATTTGGTTTTGTTTATTCAGTATTATGTTTGTGAAGTTTGTACAAATTGATGTCACAATGGGTGACATTAATTTGTGTAACTATTTTAAAGCATCCCATCTTGTATAATATATTTTAAATGGTTTATGCATTCTTTTATTCATATTGTTTCAAAATTTGCTATTATAAGCAACTCTGTTATAAATATTTTTTTATATCGCCTTATGTACTCATGAAAAATTTTGTCTAGCTGTGGAAATGCAGTTATAAGATAGGAACATATTCAAGTATTCTAGACATTGCCAAATTGTTCCCCAAAATCATTGTGACAAGTTACTTTCCACTCATCCAAAGAGTACAGCTGTCCCATGGGGTCCACATTATATCCCAACAATTGACATTGCTGGATATTTTGACTTTTAATTTAAATGTGTGAACTGATAGCTCATTGTTATTCTTTAATGTGTAATTTCCCTTATTACCATTGGTCTTAAGACAATTGCCTTTTTCTTGTTGATTTGTAATTCTTTATATATTCTGTTATATATAAAGTAATTATATATATATATAATTTTATAGTGTATTAAATGGTATGGCTCAATGGGAATTGTACTTCTAAGCCACAAAAGTCAGTAATATTTGTCTAGGTACTGAAAAGTCTTCCCTATTTTCAAGGCATCCTTAATGTAAATAAAAATAATTGATTTTAAACTCATTCACTTATTGAATAAACATTGATCCAGGCTTCTGCATGCCTGACACTGCTTATGACTGACAATAAAGAATGAGAAAGATACTCTAATTGCTGACAGTCTAGGAAAAACAACCCTAAAATATGAATAACATGAGTACAGTTTGAGGAATACAAATGCTGTTTAGTGAATACATGATAGGATTACATAAGTAAACAGATGAGGTCAACTAGTGTTGTTAATGGAGATGGCACCTAAGTCAAACCATAAACAGTAAGGTGATACTAATTGGTCAAGTGTTTCAAAATCACCCTGATTATCTCAATCCCCTGTGATTCTGTTGTAAATATGAGATTTTCAGGTCCCACTAGAGATCTACTGAATACAAATCTTTGAGGTTGGGTACCTGTAATGTATTTTTAAAATCTCCCATGTGATTTTGAAGATGAGCTGTGTTGTTGAAACACTGAACTAGAAAGACGAGAGGTAAAGGGCATTCTTGGCATGGAAATAGGATAGGGAAGATGTGCAAGTGTGACTGGGCTGAGCCCGTTCTGGGAATTGCAAGCAGGTCAGGGTGGCCGTCATGAACAGTGTAAGAGGGAACGCAGTAGGAGAAGAGCCTAAAAGCTAACTAGAAACCAGATGGGCAATACAACTAATAAAGAGTATGACATATAATAGTTGCTCAATGAATACTTGTTGAGTGATGGCTAAATCAATAAATGAATGAGTCATTACAACTTTATATGCCTTGGTTAGAGTTTATGTCTGTCTTGAAGTTTATGAGGAACCAATGACAGATTTCAAGCCAGGGGGTGGAAATTTGAGATTAACACAAATGAAATATTATTCTAAAATGACAAAGAAGCCCATACGTTTTGTGAGTTTCTTGAAGACTTTCTGGAGCTGTGACGGTACACTCATAAGTGACGGTTTTCCTAATTCTTATTAAACTTTTATTCAGGGTGCTTAAAATCAGTGCAACTGCTTATAAAATTTCACTAAACCCATTAACAGAAGAAACAATTCAGGCCTGACACAGAAAGGCCTGACTGTCTTATTTTCCACCTGTTGTGAGAAACATGACATGTTGACATGTCATGAGAAACATGACATGCACCACAGGAAGAAAATAATCATAATAATTTTCTGTCATTGTAATGAATAATTTAAACATATAAATGATACTCTGAATATTTTATTTTATAATGGAGCATATCATCTCTTTTGGTTTTGGCAGCATGCTCTTTTTTTTTTTCCAATTCAATTTTTGAAATGCTGTACCTTGGAAGAGCACTCAGCTGATTACAAAAATAGAGTAAAAACCCTTCTAGTACTCCATGAATAGTAGGTAGAATAGAAAATATGAAGAAAAATAGAGAAAGAGAAGGAAGAAATGAGTGGGAATCACAGTCACCTTGAACCTTAATTAATCTAATTTTCAATGTGCCTCCAGGGCTTTGGTGTGAAAAAGCAACTTAGAGGCCAAGATATCTGATTCCGTTATTTGGAGTGCTCCCCTCCCGTGGGATGGATGCCACTTTAAGGATGAATCACTTCAAGGATGCCAGAGAAAGAAGCCCAAGAGAGCATATGCCCAGGCGGAGTATGAAATTAACTCAGGATCTACAAGTAAATGAAGGACTAGGGGAACTTGGTCCTGTAAACCAAATAGGATTGGACCCAGAGCAGTAGACATTGTCATCATCAAACCCTTGATTATCTTCAAGCTAGCTGTTACCTGGGAAGATATGAGTTACCATTTGTATCAACCCTCTATTTTAAAGATAAGTTCCAAACTTCTTATTATGGTATAAAAGGCCTTTCTTAATCTGGCCTCAGGCTCTCTCCTTCAGACTTCATCACATTTTTTGCCTCTCTTTCTCATAAAACTTTATTATGTGCTCTGCTGCAACATTATCTGCCTCTAGCTGCTACATCTTTTCATGTGTTCTTCCCTTTGCCTGGGGAACATTTTTCTCTTTATTTTCTTTTTCACTGGGATAACAGTTACTTGCTTCTCAAAACTTATCTCAGTCTTAATTTACACCAAGATCGCTAGGATGCCCTTCTGCATGTTCCCACAGTACCCAGTGCTCTGTGCAGACCAATTTATTCCATTTGTTTAATTAAACAAAGAGTCCAAAAATAAAGACTCTCCAGTCTATTCTAAACTGGGAATAATCAGTTCAATGCCTTTATGGGGACAAGAAGGGGATACAACTAGTAGAAGTTCAGGTGTAGTAAACAGGAAATGGTGGAGAGCTATGGACTTAGACATGGCACATCCTTCAGGGAAAACTCTGATACTCAGTTTTTCTTATAGCTTTCCTTGACAAACAAAATATATTTGTAAGTCAAATGAGTTTGTTTTACAACAACTACAGTCTTGGGATCACATATCATATTTTACTTTGAGTTAATTTTATAACATAGAACTGGCACATAAGAGGGCTTTATAAATATTGACTGATTGAAAAAAAAATTACTGACTAAATGAATGGGATTATTCCTGATCTCCAGTAGTCCCAGCTTTCTGGTTCTTCCCATAGACATTTCAGTTAGTTGACACACTGGGAAGTGCTACAGAAGATGAAGAAAGCAAATGAGGGATGACTTCTAAGTATTCAGTACCAGATAGGTATAAATTTAGGACCTTGGATATACAAGTTACAAATCTTGAAGTTTTTAACTAGAACGAGACTTTAAAAGATATTCATTTCTAGCCTGAAAAAATAATATAAGATAGGATTTCTAGCTAAGAAATAATTAGTATTGGTTAAGGTTGCTTCTATTTTTTATTATCTTTCCAGTAAAGTCAGATACTATTCATATTTCATATCCTCAAAAGTCAGCATTTTGGAAGAGTCAATATAGTTTTGACTTATTATCCAGTTCCTCTGTATCCAACTTAATTATTTTGAAGAAGATTTTGTATAGTCAGTAAAATAAATAGAAAACTGTAACTAAAATAATTATTTTTTGAAGCATTAAATTCTAACTGGATGCTGTTGCCTGAAGGAGATTCTGAGCTGAGGTCTCTCATTATTATAAAGGACAATTAGAAAATATTAAATAAAGAGGTATTAACTATATATTCCCCAAATATAAAAAATACATGGTCTACTTATGAGGTCAACCAAAGGATTAAGAGAATAGAAAATTGAATATTCCTCACTATGTGAGTCAATGTTATTTAATGCCATGCCTTTTGTTGTCAATTTCAGATACAACCAAGAATACGCATCCCACATTTAAAAAATACGAGGGCTAGGTGAGAATCACTGACCTGATCTAGCATAACTAAATTAGGTTCCTGGACCCAACTCCAATGTGTGTGCGTGTGCATGTGTGGAGGTTTCCCCATACCAACATGCAATTCTCAAACACAAGCTGCATATCCTACAACTCAAATCAAATCTGACACTATCTCTCAGAGTTAGCATCTGGTTCTACAGGTTAAGGGTTCAGTTCTACAAGACTGCCCCCCCCCACTTCAGATGCCAGTTGCAAGTCCACGTTGTTACCTGTACTTCTGACCACTGGCTATAAATCAGAGGTTCCCAAGCCCCCTTCCTCGGGTTTGACTAATTTGCTAGAGTGGCTCACGACTCAAAGAGACATTGTACTTACTAGATCACCAGTTTATAATAAAAAGATATTACTCAGGAACAATTAGATAGAAGAGAGGCACAGGGCAAGGCACTGGAAAAAGACACAGAGATTCCATGCCCTCTCCAGGAGCCACTGTCTCAGCACCTCTAAATGTTCACCAACCCAGAAGTTCCCCAAACTCTGTCCTCTTGGGTTTTTACAGAGGCTTCATTACATAGTCATGACTGATTAAACCATTGCCTATTGGCAATTGATTCAACCTCCAGGCCCTCTCCCTTCCCCGGCTATCTGGGGCTGGGACTGAAAGTTGGTTCTCCTGGCAACCAGCCCCCATCCATAGGTGCTTTTCAAAAGTCACCTGGCTAACATAAAGTGCTGCAGACAAACGTGACAAAGACATCTTTATCACTTTTGACACTTATGATATTCAAAGGTTTTTGGGAGCTATGAAAAATGAACTGTGGATGAAGACCAAATAGATATTACTTATAAATGACATTACAATGCCATTTACCCTTTTGTAGTTTCATTATCTTGGCTCTTATTCCCCTTTTCTGAGAAAGGAATATCACTGCTGAGAAAGACTGTATTATCTAGGTGTATGTGGGTGTCTTTTCCTTATTCCTTTCTAAGGAGTGTCCGTACGCACACAAGAGTTGGACAGGTTTAAGTAACTGTGTCAGTGGAAGGAGGGGAGAAGCTCTAGTAAAGAGGATTTATACCTCCCTTATCCTTTTTCAATTATTTCATAATGTGGCTACAAGTTAAAGTTTTTTCTCATTATTTTAACTATTTTCTTTTGAAGCTATATAGGTAGTCTTCTTTAAGTGAACATTTTGCTGAAAGCATGTTATGTCTGTCCACCAGTCCATGGTCAACTGAAGCCATTTCCAGGGCCAGGCAACTGAATTAACTCAAGGAATTAATGAAATAAACGAAGCCAGTAGTTAGCTCTACTGTTAGTAGTACTAGATAGTTCTACTAGGATGCATGGTTTATGACGGTAATCAAGTCCAAGGGAATGAGGTTGTTTTACCCAGAAAACACTTCCCTCAGGCTACTTACGGCCTTTTGGTTATCAGATTGAAGTTGGCTATTCACATTTATTTTAACCAGGTTTCGGAGGTAAGAAAATATTGGGGGTAGAGGGAAAATGGTGTAAATAGGATTAAGCTTGAAGAAAAACTTAATAGACACAGGGTCTTGTAAGCCCCATGAGAGAGAAATGCAGTCACCAAGAAGTGGCATTAATTTATTTACTCAAAGCAATTTGCCATTAGCTGACAACAACCAGTTTTTCATTTCTAGATGTTTGATAGACACAGAGGGTTTGAGCAGATTTTAGCTTTGTCATTTAGCCCTTACTCATATAGCCACCATAAATGCATTGCTATGACTTCAGCAAGCACTTAATATCATAGGTTTTTTTCTTACAAAGCTCTGTACACAATGGATTTTCAATGAAGATGTATCTTTAGTAACTCAGACTTCTTGGACAAGTGTTGTGAGTTCAGGTACGGAGGCAGATACCTCAACACTGTCATCTACTAATTCTCTCACTATTCTCATAAAATAAACATTTTAGGATTTTCACATATATCATAAAAGATGTCATTTGTTTACCACAATTTATTATGTCATTCTCAAAAAGCCTTTTTGATGTTTCCCTCAAGTTATTTCAATGATAAAGTGATTAAGTATTCTTGTAGTACTCAGAGAGCCTTAATGCACTATTACCTGAAAATCTGGGTTAAAGTTCAGGGAGAAGTTTCAAACTTGAGTTATAAAATACAGCCTAACCTTAAATAATTGAAAAGGAAATAACTGGGATAAAATGTTTCTTTAAAAGTTTATCTCCTAAATATAAGCCCACATCACTCTTTCTTTTAAAAAAGATGGTTTCATAATTTTCTTAAAAGTAATTCCTCACTTTTGCTACATATAGGATATTCAGTCTAAAGCTATTTTTTTGGATAAGAATAATTTTCTACACAAGGCTAAAATAATTTTATAAATTATACAAGAAATAACATCAAAGATGCAACTCATTAAGACAGCTGACTGATAAAACCTACCTGATGCAAAAGTCTTTTTCTTCAAGTCTTTACATTCAAGTTTAAGACATTTTAGGTCTTTTAAGTCTTTACTACAGAAGTTCAAGAGGCCTAAGATTACACCTTGAATGCTAAAATGTTAAGGCCATGTCTTACATCTCTATAATTTAAATTACATTAAAGGAGCTCAAAATATTATATTTGCCCACAGTAACTGTTTTAGTACACCCTCAAATCCCTCAAAAGTTAACTAGTGATACTTCTTAGCACAATGTATCATGTCTGCATGGTAGAGACACTCTGAAGTCAGAGACCAAGAATATTTTTATCAAATTATATCTTTTCTCTCTCTTTATAGACAAAAGCACGTCCAGCTGAATTGCAGTTAGAAATATATGTGTTTCTGTGTGTGTGTGCGTTTCCATGTGTGTATTTGAGTACACGTATGCATCTCTGTTTTGTTGTTTCCAACGGGGAAACATTTCCTTTCTGGGATTTTTGGTTGTAGGTGTATAAAGTATTTTCAGGAATTCTGGCTTCACTAATTTTTACATCCTCTATTCTCAACTCTTGGGAAATGAGGTTTGGTGTTAGAACTCTTAGCCATACAGGAAAATATGGCAAAGTGTAATGATTTTTGCAGTAACTGATTACTAGGTCAGGTAAAACTAACATGGATGAAAGCTAATGTTATTTAGGGCACTGAAAGTATTTTCATATTTCTTTTAAATGTTTTAATATATGTTAAATAAATATTTAATAAATGGATGCTCAAAGTCCTTCAGGAAGCATTATGGCTTTCATTATCAAAGGCAATGATGTAACTCAGTATTGCTGAGCCTCTTTCCTAAAAGTAACTTTCAGGCAATAGGTGGCTTCTCCTTCTGAATAGATTCTTCAAAAACTGAATAGATTCTTCAAAAACAATATGTTCTAAAAACAATCTCTAAAAATAATTCTAAAATCCAATCTCTCCATATTTTTAATGTTTATATTTCACATTGGATTTCAGCAGTGAGAATAATTGCAAAATGTCTACTCAAAAAAAAAGATAAAAAGCTCACTTAACCTCAAAAATTTATAGTTTAATATTAATAAAATGATACAGATGTTTACAATGAGTTATTACCAAATAAATTAATAAGGGTCAATTTTTACCCAACATTTCAAGAAAGCTCAAATTATGTAACTCCACAGACTGGATCAATATAATGGTTTTGCTTTCAGTGTTCAAGTTTTGTCCTTGAAGATTGATTTGCCACTATAATTACTGCCAACTTTCTGTTCATCATTGTTCCTTTTCTAGATTTGGCAGCCCTATCTTGCATAGGGTTTAAATAAGGTAAGAGTCACTGTTGAACATGGATTCCTGGTCTCAAAATGATGAACGTGTATAATGGAAGTAAGAAATGAAGTACTTCAGAGATAGAATAACACAATTGACAGTTGAATACCATGTTATCTACATATTTTAGAGGTAATCTAACATACAACCCCTTTATTTTATTAGTGAAAGCAAAGGATCCATAAAAGCTATCTGACCTGCTCAAGATCACAAAGCTCATTGTGTCAGGCAGTGTTAAAAACTGGGTGTCTTTGCTAATAGGAATCCTTTCCATTGAAACTGTAAGATGACCATCTGTTTACTGTTGTGATCTACCAAAAATTAGCCACGTTTAAATCAATTTATCCATGTAATCAGTCATCCAGTGGACATTTACCTGAACCCCTTTTACTCGAGGTTATGTCAGATAAATAAAAATGTACAAGATTTTTGGTTGGTCTCAGGGAGAGTTTACAAGACTATGAAATTTCAGGCAGAATGTGTTATTCAAACAGAAGAAGGGTTAAATTCATCCAGGAGTTTGAAAATAAATAAATCTCCAAAGAAAAACAACAATTTTGAGTCAATCAAATAATAATTTCTTCCGTTGCAAGGCATATTCACTTTAAATGGACTCAGTTTTCTTTTATAAAGTATATTTGTGTTTTCCTAAATGAAATGATATGATGTCTTAGATTTACTTCAAAATAATATAATATGGGTTATGTGGGGAGAGTGTGGGGATGTAGAGGAAAGAAGATTGGTGAGGGATATATGTGAATTTATTATAACATTCTCTTTTGTAACAATTCAAATGTTTTCATAATAATGAGTTAAAATATACAGTTTTCTGTGTATTTTAATGTCATCTGGGTTATTTCTAACCAAACATTAGAGATCTCTGGGGAATTATCTTAAGTTAAGCGTAATTCAATTGTTGAGCTCACAACACATCTTCCTGACTTTCTTCCCCCATAATGGACCCTTCTGCATTCATCTCTTAAAAATGCTACCTGACATAGAAACAACATAAACGTCTTCTTATTGGTTTTCATTTTTCTGTATTTTTTCAGGTTTTCCAACTCTAGGGAGAATAAATCACACATGTTCTACCCACTCTCAAGGCGTCTACAAGATTTGAGAGGTACTGGCGATGAAAGCACTTTGCAATCTGTGAAGAGTTAAAAAAATGTTACTCATCATTATGATAAAGATGAGCATAATGATGAAGATGCTGGTAATTGCTCTAATTGGTTTTCTTTCTGTTTTATTTCATGCAGCCACATATGCAATTAAAGCTCTTATTAAATCAGTGTGGATGTTAATCAGTTGCTTATAGCAATGTACTAAATCAGTGGAATTCTGATTATAACTTTCATTTAAGTTATATGAACACTGGTAAGTTCCAAATCTGCATTTGAACAATCTTTGTTACACTTAGACTAAAATTAAAAGAAAACACCATTTTATTAGATCTCAAGATAGAGTGTGATTCATTTTAATTCTGAAACATTTTTTATTTAGTCCTTGAATGTTTTTGGCTAATTGGAAGTTTGGAGGCTTTCTATTAAAGATCATCATTTATATGAATGAAAAAGCTAACATTTGTATTAATTTTATTTTCTATTATAATTTTTGTCCTCAAAAGGTCAGGTACCAATTTTTAATGTGTTCTTCATACTTTAAGAGAATTTCCTAAACTACCTAAAGTCTATTCTAAAGGAAAGAAATTGAAAAACATTTCATGGATTTTCCAAGTTTTTTCCTAAATAACCATAATGCCTTTATGGAATCTAACTGAAATAAGAGCTATTCTACAATGATGCAGTGATATAATTGTGACAATCCACTTTTATCACCCTCAGTATCATCTTAGTTGATATAACTTAACACGAAAAAGAGCCCTAATATGTATATTTCACAGTGAAATAATTTATTTCTAAATTTAAAAACACTAAGACAATTAGTATTAAAATTCATATTTAAAATTTATAAATTTACACGAAGTAACAAATGTAACCCTATTAAGGGAGATGAAGTGGAGTCAAAATAGTAAGACAGTGTCAAAGTTAGATTACTCAACTCACAATTAGCTCCAAAAAGTGAGTAGGATTTTTTAAACCTAAATTAACTGAGTGATTCAGTTCACATATAATAGTTACTGCCTGAAAGTTTTTAAGAAGTTAATAGAACTTGTTAATATTTGCAATCTTGTAATTCATTTTTAAAATATATTTTTTAAATCTTACTTATTTAAATATACAAAAAATATAACAGACAAAATGTTAATATATTTCATACTTGCATCTCATCTTTAAAAACTAAATACAGCTAACAACAAAAGCCTCTCCCAGCACTCCATTCTTTTGCCTCGTCAGAGGGAACTATAGTCTGATATCAGCACGTACCTTTTCTGTGGATTTTTTTTTATACTGTTACCACATATATGTATACCATTCATAATCACGTTGTGTTGTATGTGCTTTAAATTAGTAACTTTATATCATACACAGCACTTCACTTCCTCAGTTCTCCAAAATCATAAGTAAAATCACAATAAAGTCATATGACAAGGTTAGCTAGGCCTATTCATAGAGTACATTTAGAGAAAAGCTCCATTTTTGTCACCTTTTCATCAAAAAGATATTTGAGAACATGAAACAAGAAAGGTTAATATAAACATTCACAATTTGTGTTAGTTACCTGTAGCCAAACTTGTAGCTTTCACGATCTAGTAAGCAATTACTCACTCCTTGGCTCTGTCTCCTCTTAAGCAATATGAGGGTGATAAAGAAATGCATTAGTGTGAGAAATTATTAGGATCCGATAGGATACATGTAACTAAGTCAGCGACTTTGCATCATTAAATTCATTTCTTTATTTATTCTCTGAACTGGTAAAAATGAGTGTTTGGGGAGATGTGAATCTGACATCTGTTTCATTCAATTTCATTATATAACTGAAAAAAGGAAAGCAGGGAAATGAGCTTACCAATTACAAATCGGTGCAATGCAAATGTTCTTTGGAAGTCAGTTATTTGGAATTTGACAGACGTGTTCCCATAGACACAATGTTATATGCAATGGTTATTACCCATTCAGCATAGGAAAGTCTATTAAGTTCATATCATGGGTCCAAAGTTTAGACCTCTGTTCAAATTATGAAAGTGCTACCAGAAAATCAATGCCATATGACATCAATTTTAGTTTCGGGGCACACTTAAACACTCCTGCAGCAATGGGTCAAGAACTTCTGTCCACAGCCTCTGTCTCTATCAAGCACCAGGAGTAAGGTATCTCCAGATACAGATTCTGGTAGTGACTGACAACACTTGGGGTTAAGAATCCAGCAAGTAACTTAAGAATTAGCAGCTTGAGTGGTCAACCCTTTGATGAAAGAGGACCTAAGGAAAACATCAAAGAAGAAGGCTATAGGAGAAAAGACCTAAGGAATTATGAGTCTCAGGGACCCCTGATACCATGTGTCTACATCTTTAAATAGTTTAGCAGTCACCTCCTTTCTCTTACTTCACTTGCTTTAGGCATTGGCCTGATGTTCCCTATTTCATTCTTTCACTCTTCCTTCTGACAAATGTTTCTCATTCTCTCTTTCAATGGAGGAAAGAAATCAATCTGATTATATAGCCCATTTTCAGAGTCAAATTCAAGGGCCATTTGGCCAAGTCTCCATGAATGAAAGACCTCAAATTTTGACTTCTACTTTTATCACCAAATAAGTTTATGCATGCAGTCATGAGAACACATTGAAAGGATTGAAAGATGGCACTCAGAGACCTTTATTTGTTAAATTAAAGCATTTAAAATATCAGCATATTTTTAATATTGTCTTGTACTTCCTTGGTTTTTAATATACTTGGATCTCAAAAGTATGCCTGAGGACTGATTCTTTCTTAACTCTGAGAAGGCATGCCCATACCCCACCACTCCTAAAAACAAAAAGAATTGGTCCCTTGAACTTTCTTTTTGTAGTAATAATGTTCATCCTCCTCATTTTATTTTTTTGAAAGACAAACTCCTGCATGAATGCCATTGCTTCTCCTCCTGCAACTGGGAAAGACATCGCTAATTGATGAGGATGCTCTTTCTTGTGCACTGGTCTCAAGCTTTTCTAAACATAGCATTCTAAGGAGTCACTAATGATTTATCAGGTAGCAAGTGAGGTGAACTATACTTGCGACCTCCAACATAGATCCTATGGGAAAAATCAAATCAAGAAATTCATGCAAATGAGTTTTCGAGTATACAAAGGACTGAAGATTTAATTACCTCTAAGAAGAAGAAGCAAAACAGACGCTCTGTCTTCCTAAGGCATCAAACGAGCCAAATATGAGGAAATGCAGGATGTAGAAAAATGTTGAGGGAGTATGAGTGAACTGAGAAAAATAGTATAGGGAATTGAACATTTTACCCTGAGAACTTGGACGTGGGGAGGAGAGGCATTGAGAATATATTTTTTAAGTTTATTTTTATTCTCCCCTATACACTCTCTTCCAAGTCATTCCTGTTCTTCCCAAAGTAACATCCTTCTTGACCAGCCCTGTGTAATATTAGGATATTAGAGTTGATATAAATGTAGGGGCTACTTAGAAGTAGTAAGTAGAGGAGAAGGGAAAGAAATACCAAAGAGCAATGGTGAAGAGAGAAATGTAATCACTGTGGTCTTAGGATCAACTTTTCACGAATAGTCGTTCATAGATAAATGACACATAGATGATGATGAGTGCTTGTAGTGGCTTGGAACCCAAACAAGTATAGTAACCTTTATTAATTTTAAAAAATTTTCTAAATATAATCTACTATGTGTATTTTTCTTGCTCTTTCTAAAAGTTGAAGGAGATTTGCACTGGGATCATGCAGCATGGTGCCTGGTGGCACGTGATCATCTTTAAAGGACAGGACAATCCCTTGACACAGAGGGTTCTTATTGTTGCTGCGGGATTCTGAAAAGTGCTCGTTGTATCTCATGAACGTTGAAATTCCTGGCAGTTTCCACAATTGATAAATTAGGACAATATCACAATAGACAGATAAGAGAGAAAAAAAATCTTTGAAATGTTACTGTTATTTTAAAAAGAAAACTAAAATAATTGAACAGCAAACATAGGGTACTAACTGCTATAATATAGGTAAACCCCAAATCACAGATGCCAAAATGAAGTTTATTGGTGGATAGCCTTCTACATGAGCATTCAGGAACCCTGGTTTGTCCATTTTGTGGAATTCTCATGATCAACATTCAGATTCCAATGTCACTTTGTAGGTCATCTTATTTAGCTTGCCAGAGGGGAAACAATCACTATAGGTTCACTGTGGAGGTCTTTATGGTCTAAATCTGGAAGTGGTTCACATTTCTTTTGCTGCATTCCTTTTGCTTGGACTTAGTCACATGAACACAACTAACCACAAGATGTGCTGAGAAATGCACGCTAGTTGCATGTCCAGAAATAAGAGGCAATGGATTTTGGTCTCTTCTACAGCCTACTGTAGGCCTACTGTGTGCTATGAACTGTGCTAGACAGAATCTGTGTGTTTCTTATGTAGTCCTTACAACTTAAAAAGGACATAATCTCCATTTTATAGATGTAGAAGTTCAAGATTATTTGGATTTGATCAGGATCATTCAGCTAAAAACATCAGAACTAAAATTTGAGGCTGTTTTCAAAATTCAGTCAATGGATCCCAAAGGTCAGCCCATGGGCAGCTTCAATAAAATTATTTAGAGAGCATGTTTAAATATAACTTGATGGGACTAACCCCTGGAGATTCTTATTCAGTAGCTTTGGGTTAAAGCCCTGTAAAATATATTTTTAAAATCCCCCTAGGTGGTTCCAGATACGGGCCAGAATTGGGACCAGCTGCTCTAAGTTTTCCTGAAATCAACCACTGAATGGACACTACAGGGGCATGAAAATTAGCAATAATCAGTTGCTCTCATGGAGCATAAATAATAACATCAGAAACCCTCTTTCTGAGACATCCCTGCCCACAGCTTGATCTACTGTGTGAGAACAAGAGTCACTCAACTTTCCAGCAGTAGTAGTGTCATTCTCTAATAAGTGATCTGAATAGATACATTAAAGTAGCTTTGGGGAACACTGGGTTAAATCAAGTTTTAAAAATTTCTTTTGGAGCTAGGTAAGATGGCAGAAGAGTAAGACGCGGAGATCACCTTCCTTCCCACAGATACATCAGAAATACATCTACACGTGGAACTGCTCCTATAGAACACCCACTGAACACTGGCAGAAGACGTCAGACCTCCCAAAAGGCAAGAAACTCTGCATGTACCTGGGTAGGGCAAAAGAAAAAAGAAACAACAGAGACAAAAGAATAGGGACGGAACCTGCACCAGTGGGAGGGAGCTGTGAAGGAGGAAAGGTTTCCACACACTAGGAAGCCCCTTCGCGGGCGGAGACTGCGAGTGGCAGAGGGGGGAAGCTTCGGAGCCACGGAGGAGAGTGCAGCCACAGGGGTGCGGAGGGCAAAGTGGAGAGATTCCCGCACGGAGGATCGGTGCCGACCAGCACTCACCAGCCCGAGAGGCTTGTCTGCTCACCCGCCGGGGTGGGCGGGGGCTGGGAGCTGAGGCTCGGGCTTCGGTCGGATTGCAGGGAGAGGACTGGGGTTGGCGGCGTGAACACAGCCTGAAGGGGTTAGCGCACCACGGCTAGCCAGGAGGGAGTCTGGGAAAAGGTCTGGAGCAGCTGAACAGGCAAGAGACTTTTTCTTGCCTCTTTGTTTCCTGGGGCGCGAGGAGAGGCGATTCAGAGCGCCGCCTAAACGAGCTCCAGAGATGGGCGCAAGCCGCGGCTATCAGCGTGGACCCCAGAGGCGGGTGCGAGCCACGGCTATGAACGTGGACCCCAGAGACGGGCATGAGACGCTAAGGCTGCTGCTGCCGCCACCAAGAAGCCTGTGTGCAAGCACAGGTCACTATCTACACCTCCCCTCCCGGGAGCCTGGGCAGCCCACCACGGCCAGGATGCCGTGATCCAGGGACAACTTCCCTGGGAGACAACACGGTGCGCCTCAGGCTGCTGCAACGTCACGCCGGCCTCTGCCGCCGCAGGCTCGCCCCACATCCGTACCCCTCCCTCCCCCGGGCCTGAGTGAGCCAGAGCCACCGAATCAGCTGCTCCTTTAACCCCATCCTGTCTGAGCGAAGAACAGACGCCCTCAGGCGACCTACACGCAGAGGCGGGTCCAAATCCAAAGCTGAAACCCGGGAGCTGTGCGAACAAAGAAGAGAAAGGGAAATTTCTCCCAGCAACCTCAAAGCAGCGGATTAAAGCTCCACAAACAACTTGATGTACCTGCATCTGTGGAATACCTGAATAGACAACGAATCATCCCAAATTGAGGAGGTGGACTTTGGGAGCAAGATATATTATTGTTTCCCCTTTTCCTCTTCTTGTGAGTGTGTATGTGTATGCTTCTGTGTGAAATTTTGTCTGTAGAGCTTTGCTTTCACCATTTGTCCTAGGGTTCTGTCCGTCCGTTTTTTTGTTTTTTTTTTTTTTACTTTAAAAATTTTTTTTCTTAATAATTATTTTTTATTTTTTTATTTTAATAACTTTATTTTATTTTATCTTACTTTATTTTATTTTATCCTTTCTTTTTTTTCTTTCTATTTTTTTCTCCCTTTTATTCTGAGCCGTGTGGATGACAGGCTCCTGGTGCTACAGCCAGGCATTAGGGCTGTGCCTCTGAGGTGGGAGAGCCAACTTCAGGACACTGGTCCACAAGAGACCTCCCAGCTCCACGTAATACCAAACGATGAAAATCTCACAGAGATCTCCATCTCAACACCAAGACCCAGGTCCACTCAACGACCAGCAAGCTATAGTGCTGGACACCCTATGCCAAACAACTAGCAAGACAGGAACACAGCCCCATCCATTAGCAGAGAGGCTGCCTAAAATCATAGTAAGGCCACAGACACCCCATAACACACCACCAGACGTGGACCTGCCCACCAGAAAGACAAGATCCAGCCTCATCCACCAGAACACAGGCACTAGTCCCCTCCACCAGGAAGCCTACACAACCCACTGAACCAAACTTAGCCACTGGGGACAGATACCAAAAACAACAGGAACTACGAACCTGCAGCCTGCAAAAAGGAGACCCCAAACACAGTAAGATAAGCAAAATGAGAAGACAGAAAAACACACAGCAGATGAAGGAGCAAGGTAAAAACACACCAGACCTAAAAAATGAAGAGGAAATAGGCAGTCTACCTGAAAAAGAATTCAGAATAATGATAGTAAAGATGATCCAAAATCTTGGAAATAGAATAGACAAAAGGCAAGAAACATTTAACAAGGACCTAGAAAAACTAAAGAGGAACCAAGCAACGATGAAAAACACAATAAATGAATTTAAAAATACTCTAGAAGGGATCAATAGCAGAATAACTGAGGCAGAAGAACGGATAAGTGACCTGGAAGATAAAATAGTGGAAATAACTACTGCAGAGCAGAATAAAGAAAAAAGAATGAAAAGAACTGAGGACAGTCTCAGAGACCTCTGGGACAACATTAAACGCACCAACATTCGAATTATAGGGGTCCCAGAAGAAGAAGAGAAAAAGAAAGGGACTGAGAAAATATTTGAAGAGAGTATAGTGGAAAACTTCCCTAATATGGGAAAGGAAATCGTTAATCAAGTCCAGGAAGTGCAGAGTCACATACAGGATAAATCCAAGGAGAAACACACCAAGACACATATTAATCAAACTATCAAAAATTAAATATAAAGAAAACATATTAAAAGCAGCAAGGGAAAAACAACAAATACCACACAAGGGAATCCCCATAAGGTTAACAGCTGATCTTTCAGCAGAAACTCTGCAAGCCAGAAGGGAGTGGCAGAACATATTTAAAGTGATGAAGGAGAAAAACCTACAACCAAGATTACTCTACCCAGCAAGGATCTCATTCAGATTTGATGGAGAAATTAAAACCTTTACAGACAAGCAAAAGCTGACAGAGTTCAGCACCACCAAACCAGCTTTACAACAAATGCTAAAGTAACTTCTCTAGGCAAGAAACACAAGAGAAGGAAAACACCTACAATAACAAACCCAAAACAATTAAGAAAATGGTCATAGGAACATACATATCGATAATTACTTTAAATGTAAATGGATTAAATGCTCCAACCAAAAGACACAGACTGGCAGAGTGGATACAAAAACAAGACCCATATATATGCTGTCTACAAGAGACCCATTTCAGACCTAGGGACACATACAGACTGAAAGTGAGGGGATGGAAAAAGATATTCCATGCAAATGGAATCAAAAGAAAGCTGGAGTAGCAATTCTCATATCAGACAAAATAGACTTTAAAATAAAGACTATTACAAGAGACAAAGAAGGACACTATATAATGATCAAGGTATCAATCCAAGAAGAAGACATAACAATTGTAAATAATTTATGCACCCAACATAGGAGCACCTCAATACATAAGGCAAATATTAACAGCCATAAAAGGGGAAATCGACAGTAACACAATCATAGTAGGGGACTTTTAACACCCCACTTTCACCAATGGACAGATCATCCAAAATGAAAATAAATAAGGAAACACAAGCTTTAAATGATACATTAAACAAGATGGACTTAATTGATATTTATAGGACATTCCACCCAAAAACAACAGAATACACATTTTTCTCAAGTGCTCATGGAACATTCTCCAGGATAGATCATATCTTGGGTCACAAATCAAGCCTTGGTAAATTTAAGAAAATTAAAATCGTATCAAGTATCTTTTCTGACCACAACGCTATGAGACTAGATATCAATTACAGGAAAAGATCTGTAAAAAATACAAACACATGGAGGCTACACAATACACTACTTAATAACGAAGTGATCACTAAAGAAATCAAAGGGGAAATCAAAAAATACCTAGAAACAAGTGACAATGGAGACACGATGACCCAAAACCTATGGGATGCAGCAAAAGCAGTTCTAAGAGGGAAGTTTATAGCAATAAAAGCCTACCTCAAGAAATAGGAAACATCTCGAATAAACAACCTAACCTTGCACCTAAAGCAATTAGAGAAAGAAGAACAAAAAAACCCCAAAGTTAGCAGAAGGAAAGTAATCATAAAGATCAGATCAGAAATAAATGAAAAAGAAATGAAGGAAACAATAGCAAAGATCAATAAAACTAAAAGCTGGTTCTTTGAGAAGATAAACAAAATTGATAAACCATTAGCGAGACTCATCAAGAAAAAAAGGGAGAAGACTCAAATCAACATCATTCTCAATGGTGAAAAACTCAAACCATTTCCACTAAGATCAGGAACAAGACAAGGTTGCCCACGCTCACCACTATTATTCAACATAGTTTTGGAAGTTTTAGCCACAGCAATCAGAGAAGAAAAAGAAATAAAAGGAATCCAAATCGGAAAAGAAGAAGTAAAGCTGTCACTGTTTGCAGATGTCATGATACTATACACAGAGAATCCTAAAGATGCTACCAGAAAACTACTAGAGCTAATCAATGAATTTGGTAAAGTAGCAGGATACAAAATTAATGCACAGAAATCTCTTGCATTCCTATACACTAATGATGAAAAATCTGAAAGTGAAATTAAGAAAACACTCACATTTACCATTGCAACAAAAAGAATAAAATATCTAGGAATAAACCTACCTAAGGAGACAAAAGACCTGCATGCAGAAAATTATAAGACACTCATGAAAGAAATTAAAGATGATACAAACAGATGGAAAGATATACCATGTTCTTGGATTGGAAGAATCAACATTGTGAAAATGACTCTACTACCCAAAGCAATCTACAGATTCAATGCAATCCCTATTAAAATACCACTGGCATCTTTCACAGAACTAGAACAAAAAATTTCACAATTTGTATGGAAACACAAAAGACCCCGAATAGCCAAAGCAATTTTGAGAAAGAAAAACGGAGCTGGAGGAATCAGGCTCCCTGACTTCAGACTATAATACAAAGCTACAGTAATCAAGACAGTATGGTACTGGCACAAAAACAGAAATATAGATCAATGGAACAGGATAGAAAGCCCAGAGATAAACCCACGCACATATGGTCACCTTATATTTGATAAAGGAGGCAAGCATATACAGTGGAGAAAAGACAGCCTCTTCAATAAGTGGTGCTGGGAAAACTGGACAGGTACATGTAAAAGTATGAAATTAGAACACTCCCTAACACCATACACAAAAATAAACTCAAAATGGATTAAAGACCTAAATGTAAGGCCAGAGACTATAAAACTCTTAGAGAAAAACATAGGCAGAACACTCTATGACATAAATCACAGCAAGATCCTTTTTGACCCACCTCTTAGAGAAATGGAAATAAAAACAAAAATAAACAAAAATGGACCTAATGAAACTTAAAAGCTTTTGCACAGCAAAGGAAACCATAAACAAGACAAAGAGACAACCCTCAGAATGGGAGAAAATATTTGTAAATGAAGCAATTGACAAAAGATTAATCTCCAAGATTTACAAGCAGCTCATGCAGCTCAATATCAAAAAAACAAACAACCCAATCCAAAAATGGGCAGAACACCTAAATAGACATTTCTCCAAAGAAGATATACAGATTGCCAACAAACACATGAAAGGATGCTCAACATCACTAATCATTAAAGAAATGCAAATCAAAACTACAATGAGATATCGTCTCACACCGGTCAGAATGGCCATCATCAAAAAATCTAGAAACAATAAATGCTGGAGAGGGTGTAGAGAAAAGGGAACACTCTTGCACTGTTGGTGGGAATGTAAATTGATACAGCCACTATGGAGAACAGTATGGAGGTTCCTGAAAAAACTACAAATAGAACTACCATACGACCCAGCAATCCCACTACTGGGCATATACCCTGAGAAAACCATAATTCAAAAAGAGTCATGTACCAAAATGTTCATTGCAGCTCTATTTACAATAGCCAGGACATGGAAGCAACCTAAATGTCCATCATCAGATGAATGGATAAAGAAGATGTGGCACATATATACAGTGGAATATTACTCAGCCATATAAAGAAACGAAATGGAGTTATTTGTAGTGAGGTGGATGGAGTTAGAGTCTGTCATACAGAGTGAAGTAAGTCAGAAAGAGAAAAACAAATACAGTATGCTAACACATATATATGGAATCTAAGGGAAAAAAAAAAAAAGGTCATGAAGAACCTAGTGGCAAGATGGGAATAAAGACACAGACCTACTAGAGAATGGACTTGAGGATATGGGGAGGGGGAAGGGTAAGATGTGACAAAGTGAGAGAGTGGCATGGACATATATACACTACCAAACGTAAAATAGATAGCTAGTGGGAAGCAACCGCATAGCACAGGGAGATCAGCTATGTGCTCTGTGACCACCTAGAGGGGTGGGATAGGGAGGGTGGGAGGGAGGGAGATGCAAGAGGGAAGAGATATGGGAACATATGTATATGTATAACTGATTCACTTTGTTATAAAGCAGAAACCAACACACCATTGTAAAGCAATTATACTCCAATAAAGATGTTAAAAAAAAAAAAAAGAAACCCTCTTTCTTTCAATCTTTCATTAAACATGAAGAGAACACTGAAGTATTCAATAGCTTCTCAGGACAAACTGGTAACATGATGATGATGTTTGAATGGTGGCATTTGTCCATATGGGAGTGAACTGAAGTATATAGTGATTTCAAGTGCCATTATTCACTGAGCAGCCCTGAAATAATAAGTTTGGTAACAACAACCAGATCATTACTCAGCTGGGCGGCATTTGAATTAGTATCCTAAAAAGCTCCCACTGTTTTGTTTCCAAAGCTGAGTCTCGTTCTTAAAACACTGTGAAAATTAGTGTGACTGGAATGATAATGGTTAGACAAAATTTTCCTTATTTCTCCAACCTAAAAGTGTATGCTATACTTAGCCATCTTACCCTAGATTTGGGCCGTTCTCTTAAAAATCCCGGAGAAATGCAGAAACTTTGTTGAAGGACATTTTCTGTTTTGAGCTCTTTGATATTAGTGTAATCTCCCACTGTTAATCTTCAGAGTACATCTGAACTCTTGATCTAACATTGTTCTGTAGCAATTCAAATATCAAATAATCCTTCAGGACCAATTCTGTTAGTCTTTGTGAGACTATTTTACAGCTCTAGCAGTAAAAAATAAAAAGTGCTTCCTATAGTTTGAAGTTAGGGATTTTACTAATACGTGTGTGTGTGTGTATGTAATGTAATGCATATATGTATGTATATATGGATTCTAAATTGCCAAACACACATATACTATTGGAGAATGCACACACCTTGAGATTACCAGCTATTACTTAAGTTCAAATTTATTGAGCTATAAAAATACCAGAATAAGAATAATTTATACAGTTCTCTCCATTTAATTTCAAAAGGGTCCAGGAAATTTTGAGGCTTGTTAAAACACTCACTCAGCACACACATATGTGTGTGCACATTTGGACAATACTTAATATATGCCATTATTTGAAATTACAGATAGCTCAGTTAATAAAAATGCAAAGTCTGCTGTTCTCTTTGTCTTTTAAAAATTATTTCCATGTGTTGTAATTTAGCATGGTGCAATTTGTTTGGAAAATTAAAGTAATAAAACCTTAGTTTGTTGTGTGTCTGAATGGTGGCAATGATTGTCTCAGTGGGTGGCTGCAAGTGTAGGGAGAAGTCATAGTCAAGATATGCAGACAGAATAAATACTATTTACTAAGGGCTAATGTTTAAGGACTAATAATAGACATATTGTTGCATGAAAAAATTACCTCCCTAGGAGAACTTGAACAGTTAACTTCAGTGCAGTTAGCATGCATATGTTTTCCTTCTAAACCACTAAAATAAGCTTCTGGAGAAGAAAAGAATCCAGAGCAGTCTTCTCTTTGTCATCTTTCTGTGTTGCATTATCTGGGGTTATGTGGTAGACTATGAAGTTAGTAGTAATTAATGATGATTATAATCGTTGGATTATTAATATTTTAGATGAAAAAATGATTATTGTAATCATCTGAAGCACCATGAACACATGTAATTGTGTTAATGCTGGCTGTTATTTTAGTAATTTAGAAAATTAGTGCATAAAAAGCGATCAGTGAGGGACGATTCATAACGAGTGTGTGAATATGCATGTAAGAGGAAAATTATTAAAGGGCAAAGCTAATCAGCTGGACAAGAAACTTTCCAGAACTGTTTGTTCTTAAACCTTCTTCTGCAGGGAGTTTTGAATTTTCACAATGTACAATCCCTTTAAAAGAACAATAGTTTTGAAAAATCCCTTGGATCTATAAAGTTCTAATTACCAAGGCAGAGAAACTAGATCCTCTGTCAAGTTCTAATGTACTGAGATTTTAAAATATCAGCATGGATCAAAGACAAAGATGTATTGCTCTAAGTGGATCCCATAAATTTTTTTTCTGTGACGAATTCTTTCAAAACTACAAATGAGCTTGTCTTTTCTTTAAAAGAACTTGGTCAAGACTGGTAATCTTGATCCTATTGAATGGCTGATATGTGAAAGTGTCAAGACTCCTCTAATAAATTTATGTTGAATTTTTCAATTAATACCACAATACCCCTATGACATCGGTAATATTACTAAATCCATTTTACTGAAGGAGAGCGACAAAGAGACATTAAGTAGCTTGTCCAAGGATGCACAGTTCACAGGTAGCAAAGTTGCTATCAAGCTCAGGCTGACTCCAGAATTCAAGCCCAAGGCACTTCTTTATATTACCGTGCATGGAGTTTAAGAACTACATGGTCAGGGAAGCATAGTGTGAATTTTATAGTTTTCTTTTACTTTTTGGGGGGGCATTTTATTTTTTTTAATTTATTTATTTTTGGTCATGCTGCATGGCAGTCTGGATCTCAGTTCCCTGACCAGGGATCAAACCAGTGCCCCCTGCAGTGGAAGTGTGGAGTCTTAACCACTGGACTGCCAGGGAAACCCCAATTTTATAATTTTCTGATACTTCTTCTGCAAAGGACAGAGAAAAATAGTGGCCCAGATTATAAGGCTGGATCAGAGTGAGGTGTATCATGAAAATGGCATGAGAGTAAGATTAAAAATATGACACTGGAAGATAATTAAGGATCAGTAGCATGATATTTTAACATATACAAAATCTGAGAGGTTAAAAAAAAGAATCCAAGATAGAAGTCAAGAGCTAGAAGAACATAGGTATGTGTGAGCAAGATGCAAGGTGAGAACAGGTGAGGGGGTTCAGAATGGTAAGTATCAGAAGGGTTAGTGTGAACAAGGAGCATAGTTATAAGGTATTCTCTTTAGGTGATACATAGGTAGATTATTAACAGTGTATAGTAAAATAACAGGTAATTAAATACATCATTAAAAATTGGAATTTGTTTCTCATTATTGATTTGTTTTCAATATTTATCCCTGATATTCTATACTTCAAAATATATCAGATGCTTAAATTGAAAGCATAAAACCTATGACTGTATAATTAATGAATAATCATAGAAAAGTAGGACTTAGCAGTGAATTCATCTGTTATCAGTGGAAGCTCATACAAATCTGCGCAACCATAAATAAATCAGAAAAATAATTTTTTCACTTTAATTTTATTTTTTTTACCACTAGTGTACTTTTTATTTATTTATTTATTTATTTATTTATTTTGAATTTTATTTTATTTATTTTTATACAGGTTTTATTAGTTATCTATTTTATATATATTAGTGTATATATATATCAATCCCAATCTCCCAGTTCATCCCACCACTGCCTGCACTTTAGCCCCCTGGTGTCCATATGTTTGTTCTCTACATCTGTGTCTCTATTTCTGCCTTGCAAACTGGTTCACCTGTACCATTTTTCAAGATTCCACATATATGCATTAATATACAATATTTGTTTTTCTCCTTCTGACTTACTTCACTCTGTATGACAGTCTCTAGGTCCATCACATCTCTACAAATGATCCAATTTCATTCCTTTTTATGGCTGAGTAATATTCCATTGTATATATGTACATCTTCTTTATCCACTCATCTCTTGATGGGCATTTAGGTTGCATTCATGGCCTGGTTATTGTAAATAGTGCTGCAATGAACATTAGGGAGCACGTGTCTTTTTGAATTATGGTTTTCTCTGGGTATATGCCCAGTAGTGGGATTGCTGGGTCGTATGGTAGCTCTACTTTTAGTTTTTTAAGGAACCTCCATACTGTTCTCCATAGTGGCTGTGTCAATTTACATTCCCACCAACAGTGCAAGAGGGTTCCCTTTTCTTTTCTTTTTTTTTTAAATGTCTTTATTGGACTATAATTGCTTTACATTGTTGTGTTAGTTTCTGCTGTATAACAAAGTGAATCAGCTATACGTATACATATAACCCCATATCCCCTCCAAGAGGGTTCCCTTTTCTCCACACCCTCTCCAGCATTTGTTGTTTGTAGATTTTCTGATGATGCCCATTCTAACTGGTGTGAGGTGATACCTCATTGTAGTTTTGACTTGCATTTCTCTAATAATTAGTGATGTTGAGCATCTTTTCATGTGCCTCTTGGTCATCTGTATATCTTCTTTGGAGAAATGTCTATTTAGGTCTTCTTCTGCCCATTTTTTGATTGCGTTGTTTTTTCAATAGTGAGCTGCATGAGCTGTTTATATATTTTGGAGATTAATCCATTGTCCATTGATTCATTTGAAAGTATTTTCTCCCACTCTCAGGGTTGTCTTTTCATCTTGTTTATAGTTTCCTTTGCTGTGCAAAAGCTTTTAAGTTTAATTATGTCTCATTTTTGTTTTTATTTCCATTATTCTAGGAGGTGGGTCAAAAAAGATCTTTCTGTGATTTATGTCAAAGAGTGTTCCGCCTATGTTTTCCTCTAAGAGTTTTATGCTGTCCAGCCTTACATTTTGGTCTTAAATCCATTTTGAGTTTATTTTTGTGTATGGTATTAGGGAGTGTTCTAATTTCATTCTTTTACATTTAGCTGTCCAGTTGTACCAGCACCACTTATTGAAGAGACTGTCTTTTCTCCATTGTATATCCTTGCCTCCTTTATCATAGATGAGTTGAACATAGGTGCATGGGTCTATCTCTGAGCTTTCTATCCTGTTCCATTGATCTATATTTCTGTTTTTGAGCCAGTACCATATTCTCTTGATTACTGTAGCTTTGTAGTATAGTCTGAAGACAGGGAGTCTGATTCCTCAAGCTCCATTTTTTCCCCTCAAGATTGCTTTGGCTATTCAGGTTTTTTGTGTCTCCATACAAATTTTAAGATTTTTGTTCCAGTTCTGTAAAAAATGCCATTGGTAATTTGATAGGGATTGCATTGAATCTGTAGATTGCTTTGGGTAGTATAGTCATTTTCACAATGTTGATTCTTCCAATCCAAGAACATGGTATATCTCTCGATCTGTTCGTGTCATCTTTGATTTCTTTCATCAGTGTCTTATAGTTTTCTGCATACATGTCTTTTATCTCTCCTTAGGTAGGTTTATTCCTAGGTATTTTATTCTTTTTGTTGCAATGGTGAATGGGATTGTTTCCTGAATTTCTCTTTCTGATTTTCATTGTTAGTGTACAGGAATGCAAGAGATTTCTTTGCATTAATTTTGTATCCTACAGTTTTACCAAATTCATTGATTAGCTCTAGTAGTTTTCTGGTGGCATGTTTAGGATTTTCTATGTATAGCATCATGTCATCTGCAAACAGTGACAGTTTTACTTCTTCATTTCCAACTTGTATTCCTTTTATTTCTTTTTCTTCTCTGATTGCCATGGAATAATAGTGGTGAGAGTGGACATCCTTGTCTTGTTCCTGAACAAAGAGGAAATGCTTTCAGCTTTTCACCATTGAGAATGATGTTTGCTGTGGGTTTGTCGTATATGCCCTTTATTATGTTGAGGTAGGTTCCTTCTATGACCACTTTCTGGACAGTTTTTATCATAAATGGGTGTTGAATTTTGTCAAAAGATTATGCTGCATCTATTGAGAGGATCATATGGTTTTTATTCTTAGATTTGTTAATATGGTGTATCACATTGATTGATTTGCATATATTGAAGAATCCTTGCATCCTGGGATAAATCCCACTTGATCATGGTGTACGATACTATTAATGTGTTGTTGGATTCTGTTTGCTAGAATTTTGTTGTGGATTTTTGCATCTATATTCATCAGTGATATTGGTCTGTAGTATCTTTGTCTGGTTTTGATATCAGGGTGATGGTGGCCTTGTAGAATGAGTTTGGGAGTGTTCCTTCCTCTGTAATTATTTGGAAGAGTTTGAGAAGGATGGGTGTTAGCTCTTCTCTAAATGTTTGATAGAATTCACCTGTGAAGCCATATGGTCCTGGATTTTTGTTTGTTGGCAGATTTTTAATCACGGTTTCAATTTCATTACTTATGTTGGTCTGTCCATATTTTCTATTTCTTCCTGGTTCAGTCTTGTAAGGTTACACCTTTCTAAGAATTTGTCCATTTCTTCCAGGTTGTCCATTTTATTGGCATACAGTTGCTTAGAGTAGTCTCATTTGATCCTTTGTATTTCTGCAGTGTCTGTTGTAACTTCTCCTTTTTCCTTTCTAATTTTATTGATTTGAGTCCTCTCTTTTTCTTGATGACTCTGCTATGGTTTATCAATTTTATCTTCTCAAAGAACCAGCTTTTAGTTTTATTGATCTTTGCTATTGTTTTCTTTGTTTCTATTTCATTTATTTCTGCTCTGATCTTTATGATTTCTTTCCTCGTACTAGCTTTGGGTTTTGTTTGTTCTTCCTTCTCTAGTGGCTTTACATGTAAATTTAGGTTGTTTATTTGAGATTTTGCTTGTTTCTTGAGGTAGGATTGTATTCCTATAACCTTCCCTCTTAGAACTGCTTTTGCCACATCTCATAGGTTTTGGGTCATCATGTTTTCATTGTGTTTTGTCTCTAGGCATTTTCTGATTTCCTCTTTGATTTCTACAGTAATCTCTTGGTTATTTAGTAATGTATTGTTTAGCCTCCATGCGTTTGTGTTTTTTTACGTTTTTTCCCCCTGTAATTGATTTCTAATCTCACAGAATTTTGGTCAGAAAAGGTGCTTGATATGATTTCAATTTTCTTAAATTTACCGAGGCTTTATCTGTGACCCAAGATGTGATTTATTCTGGAGAATGTTCCATGAGCACTTGAGAAGAAAGTGTAATCTGCTGTTTTCAGATGGAATGTCCTATAAATATCAATTAAATCTCTCTGGTATATTGTGTCATTTAAGCTTTTGTTTCCTTATTAATTTTCTGTCTGGATGATCTGTCCATTGTTGTAAGTGAGGTGTTAAAGTCCCCCACTATTACTATGTTACTGTTGATTTCCTCTTTCATAGCTATTAGCATTTGCCTTATGTATTGAGGTGCTCCTATGTTGGGTGCATATATATTTGTAATTGTTATATCTTCTTCTTGGCTTGATCCCTTGATCATTATGTAGTGTCCTTCCTTGTCTCTTGTAACATTCTTTATTTTAAAGTCTATTTTGCCTGATATGTGTATTGCTACTCTGCTGTCTGCTTCCTTTTGATTTCCATTGGTATGCAGTATCTTTTTCCATCCCCTCACTTTCAGTCTGTGTGTCCCTAGGTCTGAAGTGGGTCTCTTGTAGACAGCATATTTACAGGTCTTGTTTTTGTATCCGTTCAGAGAGCCTGTGTCTTTTGGTTGGAGCATTTAATCCATTCACATTTAAGGTAATTATCGATATGTATGTTCCTATTACCATTTTCTTAATTGTTTTGGGTTTGTTTTTGTAGACCCTTTTCTTCTCTGAGTTTCCCACTTAGAGAAGTTCCTTTAGCATTTGTTGTAGAGCTGGTTTTTTAGTGCTGAATTCTCTTAGCTTTTGCTTGTCTGTAAAACTTTTGATTTCTCCATTGAATCTGAATGAGATCCTTGCTGGGTAGAGTCATCTTAGTTGTAGGTTCTTCCCTTTCATCACTTTAAATATATCGTGCCACTCCCTTCTGGCTTGTAGAGTTCTGCTGAGAAATCAGCTGTTTACCTTCTGCAAGTTCCCTTGTATGTTGTCATTTTCCCCTTTTGCTTTGAACAAGTTTTCTGTGTCTTTAATTTTCGTCAGTTTGATTACTATGTGTCTTGGTGTGTCTCTCCTTGGGTTTATCCTGCCTGGGACTCTCTGTGCTTTCTGGACTTGGATGGCTATTTCCTTTCCCATGTTAGGGACGTTTTCATCTATAATCTCTTCAAATATTTTCTCGGGTTCTTTCTCTCTCTCTTCTCCTTCTGTGACCCCTATAATGTGAATGTTGTTGCATTTAATGTTGTCCCAGAGGTCTCTTAGGCTGTCTTCATTTCTTTTCATTCTTTTTTCTTCATTCTGTTCTGCAGTAGTGATTTCACCATTCTGTCTTCCAGGTCACTTATCCGTTCTTCTGCCTCAGTTTTCTGCTATTGATTCCTACTAGTGTATTTTTCATTTCATTTATTGCATTGTTCATCTCTGTCTGTTTGTTCCTGAATTCTTCTGGGTGTTTTTTCTTTAATTCTTCTAGGTCTTTGTTAAACATTTCTTACATCTTCTCCATCTTTGCCTCCATTCTTTTTCTGAGGTCCTGGATCATCTTCACTATCATTATTCTGAGTTCTTCTTCTGGAAGGTTGCCTACCTTCACTTCATTTAGTTGTTTTTCTGGGGTTTCATCTTTTTCCTTCATCTGGTACATAGTACTCTGCCTTTTCATTTTGTCTACCTTTCTGTGAATGTGGTTTTCACTCCACAGGCTGCAGGATTGTAGTTCTTCTTGCCTCTGCTGTCTGCCCTCTGGTGGATGAGGCTTCCTAAGAGGCTTATGCAAGCTGCCTGATGGGAAGGACTGGTGGTCGGTAGAGCTGGGTGTTGCTCTGGTGGGCAGAGCTCAGCAAAACTTTAATCTGCTTGTTTGCTGATGGGGGCTGAGTTCCCTCCCTGTTGGTTTTTTGGCCTGAGGCAACCTAGCACTGGTGGCTACAGGCTCTTTCGTGGGGCTAATGGCAGACTCTGGGAGGGCTCATGCCGAGGAGTACTTCCCAGAACTTCTGCTGCCAGTGTCCTTGTCCCCACAGTGAGCCACAGTCACCTCCTGCCTCTGCAGGAGACCCTCCAACACTAGCAGGTAAGTCTAGTTCAGTCTCCTATAGGGTCACTGCTCTCTGGGAATTCCTCCTCCCATTGCCGGACCCCCAGCTTGGGAAGCCTGACGTGGGGCTCAGAACCTTCACTCCAGTGGGTGAACTTCTGTGGTATAATTGTTCTCCAGTTTGTGAGTCATCCACCCAGCAGTTATGGGATTTTATTTTATTGTGATTGCGCCCCTCCTACCATCTCACTGCGGCTTCTCCTTTGTCTTTGGATGTGGGGTATCTTTTTTGATAAGTTCCAGTCTCTTCCTGTCAATGATTGTTCAGCAGTTAGTTGTGATTCTGGTGCTCTCATAAGAGGGAGTGAGCACACCTCCTTGTACTCCACCATCTTAAACCAGTCCCTCTAGTGTACTTTTTTATGTTATAGAAAAAACTGCATACTCTTCTTTTTAGATAACCTATTTATCTTCTGCACCCTTGCTTATGATTCTTTCCTTCAATGAATGTTATCTTCCTTCCTCACAGAATATCTTTGTCCCTGTTTTTTCCAGTTTTGGATCAAATTAATGCTTTCCAGGAGAAATTTTCCTTGACTACCCCAATGCAGACTAACCACTCTTTTGTGTGAATTTTAAAAGTAACACCAAACTTTCAACTTAGGAAATGAAGTTTTGGTATGATCTATCTCCTCAACTAAATGGTAAGCCTTTGAGGATTAGAAATGGTTAGATCTGGGGGCAGAGTCAAGATGGTGCAATAGGAGGACATGGAGTTCACATCTCCTCACAAGTACATTGAGAATGTATCAGAGCAATTCCCACAGAGCACCTACTGAACACTAGTGGAGGTCCTCAGACACCTCATGGGACATGAAAAATCCCCATGCAACCAGGTAGGATGAAAGAAAGAAGGAATGGGGGAAGAAAAGTGGAAACGGGATGGGACCAGCACCCCTGAGGAGGAGCTAAAGGAGAGCAGAGTTTCCCACACTCAGAAAAGCCCACTCATGGTGGGGGCGATCAGTGGAGACAGAGAAGGACCTTCAGGAGATCAGGGGATCAGAGGGGAAAGCAGCAACTGGTCTGTAGAAGGCAGGACAGAATAAGACCTATATGCAGAGTCCGTGTTGCAGCCCTGTGCACCCCAGCCTGAATTGTGTGTCTCCTGGTGCAGAGGAGGGCTGGGTGCTGGAGAGTAGGGTTTGGAGAGTGGACCCAGGCAGGGGGCAGCTGTTGGCGGTGAGGAGACAGCCTGAGGCAGCAGGAGGGAACGGCTCCACAGCCAGGAAGGTTTGTGGAGGAAGCCCGGGCCACCATGGATCTGAGGCCCCACTGTTGAGTGGCATGAAAAGAGCAGAGCCACCACTGCAATGCCCTACCCCACCTTCAGGCCCAGCCTCCTTGGGAAGCCTTGCCCACACCTCAAGCCAGGTTCTCCCCAACCCACTCAGGCCCTGGCAAGCCTGCAGGGGTCCTGGGCCTATGCTCTGCTTCCAGCAAAGCCTCCTCTGGCTGCCCCAGCCCCTGTGGCCACACCTAAGGAAGCCTGAGCCCCAGCTGGCCTGCGTGGGCATGTGTGCTCTGGGCCAGCTTCAGGAGCAGATGATGGTGAGAGGAACACATGAAGAGGTGGGGCTGACACAGTGGGTCCAGAGAGCTACCCAGGGGTCTTGGAGGGCCTCCTGGGGAGGTGGGGGTTGGCTGTAGCTTACCGTGGGGGCAAGGACACTGATAGTGGAGGCACTAGGGAATTTTTTATTTTGCTTTATTTTATTTTTAATTTATTTTTATTAATTTATTTTTGCTGCTCTGTTTTGTTATTTCATTTTTATTTTTGCTAATATATTTTTTCTTTTGCTACTTTTATTTTATTTTTTATTTCTTGTTATTGTCCTGTTCTTTTTAGTTTGTTGTCTGATTTTGGTTTGTTCTTTCAACATTTTTGCTTTGTTTTGTGTCATTTTGTCTTTATTTTGTTTTGTTTTAATCTTTTTATTTTTTTAATTTTTAATTTTTGTTTTTGTTTTTCTTTTTGTCATTTTTATGTGTTGGGCTTTTGTTCACTTAGCTTTACTTCTAGTTTTTTTTTTAATTTTGTTTTGTTTTCTGTTTAAGTTCGTTTTGTTTTTATTATTGGTTTTGGTTTTTAGGCTCTCTTGTTTGTCTGGGTGCCTTTTTGATTTTTGCTTTCCTTGTTGGTTTTTGTTGTTGTTGTTGTTTGCTTGTTGGTTTGCTTGGATTTGTTTTTGTTATTTGTCTTGGGTTTTTTTGGGTTATCTTTGTCTGTTTATTTTCATTTCTTTTTTTTTTTGTCTGTTCGGTTTTGTTTTTATTATTTGCCTTGGGCTTTGTTTGTCTGTTTTTGTTTTTTGCTTTTTTTTTTTGCCATGCGGGCCATTTGGCCTGAGTCCCTGTGGTGGGGGCACCAAGTGCGAGCCACTGGAGGACCAGAGAACTTCATGCCCCAGGGAATACTAATCAGTGTGAGATCTCATGGAGGTCCTCATCTCGGCACCAAACCCCAGCATCCAACTGCCTGCTAGCTCCAGTACTGGATGCCTCAGGCCAAGCAACCAGCAAGACAGGAACACAGCCCCACCCATCAAGAAAGATGAGAAGACAGAGAAATATGTTACAGATGAAAGAGCAAGGTAAAAACCTACAAGAACTAATAAATGAGGAGGAAATAGGCAATCTGAAAAATAATTCAGAGTAATGATAGTAAAGATGATCCAAAATCTTGGAAACAGAATAGAGGCTTGGATTGAGAAAATACAAAAAATGCTTAATAAGGACTTAGAAGAACTAAAAAACAAACAAACAGTTATAAACAACACTATAACTGAAATGAAAAATACACTAGAGGGAATCAATAGGAGAATAACTGAGGCAGAAGAACGAATAAGTGACCTGGAAGACAGAATGGTGGAAATCACTGCCACAGAACAGAATGAAGAAAAAAGAAAGAAAGGAAATGAAGACAGCCTAAGAGCCTTCTGGGACAACATTAACCACAACAACATTTGCATTATAGGGGTCCCAGAAGGAGAAGAGAGAAAAAGAACCTGAGAAAATATTTGAAGAGATTATAGTCGAAAACTTCCCTAACAGGGAAAAAGAAATAGCCACCCAAGTCCAGGAAGCACAGAGAGTCCCATACAGGGTAAACCCAAGGAGAAACATGCCAAGACTCATATTATCCAACTAACAAAAATTAAATTCAAAGAAAAAATCTTAAAAGCAGCAAGGGAAGACCAACAAATAACATACAAGGGAATTCCCATGAGGTTATCAGCTGAGTTTTCAGCAGAAACACTGCAGGCCAAAAGGGAGCAGCAGGATACATTTAAAGTGATGAAAGGGAAAAATCTACAACCAAGATTACTCTACACAGCAAGGATCTCATTCAGATTCAGTGGAGAAATTAAAGGCTTTACACACAAGCAAAAGCTAAGAGAATTCAGAACCAACAAATCAGCTTTATAACAAATGCTAAAGGAACTTCTCTACGTGGGAAACACAAGAGAAGAAAAAGACTTACAAAAACAAACCCAAAACAATTAAGAGAATGGTAATAGGAACATTCGATAATTATCTTAAATGTAAGTGGATTAAATGCTCCAACCAAAAGACAAAGACTGGCTGAATGGATACAAAAACAAGACCTGTATATATGCTGTCTACAAGAGACCCACTTCAGACCTAGGGACACATACAGACTGAAAGTGTGGAGGTGGAAAAAGATATTCCATGCAAATGGAAATCAAAAGAAAGCTGGAGTAGCAATACTCATATCAGGCAAAATAGACTTCAAAATAAAGAATGTTACAAGAGACAAGGAAGGACACTACATAGTGCTCAAGGGATCAATCCAAGAAGATGTAAGAATTGTAAATACTTACGCACCTAAAATAGAAGCACCTCAATACATAAGGCAAATGTTAACAGCCATAAAAGGGGAAATCAACAGTAACACAATAATAGTGGGAGACTTTAACACCCAACTTACAGCAATGGACAGATCATCCAGACAGAAACGTAATAAAGAAACACAAGCTTTAAATGACACATTAGACCAGATTGACTTAATCGATATTTATAGGACATTACATCCCAAAGGAGCAGAATAAAATTTCCTCTCAAGTTCACATGGAACATTCTCCAGGATAGATCACATTTTAGGTCACAAGTCAAGCCTTGGTAAATTAAAGAAAATTGAAATCATATCGAGCATCGTTTCTGACAACAATGCTCTGAGATTAGAAATCAATTACAGGGAAAAAAACTGTAAAAAACACAAACACATGGAGACTAAACAATACACTACTAAATAACCATGAGATCACTGAAGAAATCAAAGAGGAAATCAAAAAATACCTAGAAACAAATGACAACGAAAACAAGATGACCCAAAACCTATAGGATGCAGCAAACGAAGTTCTAAGAGGCAAGTTTACAGCAATACAATCCTATTTCAGAAACAAGAAAAATCTCAAGTAAACACCTAACCTTACACGAAAAGCAACTAGAGAAAGAAGAACAAACAAAACCCAAAGCTAGTACAAGGACAGAAATCATAAAAATCAGAGCGGAAATAAATGAAATAGAAATGAAGAAAACAATAGCTAAGATCAATGAAACTCAAAGCTGTTTCTTTGAGAAGATAAACAAAATCAATAAGTCTTTAGCCAGACTCACCAAGAAAAAAAGGGAGAGAACTCAAATCAATAAAATTAGAAATCAAAAAGGAGACGTTACAACTGACACTGCAGAAATACAAAGGATCATAAGAGACGAAGCAACTGTATGCCAATAAAATGGACAAACTGGAAGAAATGAACAAATTCTTAGGAAGGTACAACTTTCCAACACTGAACCTGGAATAAATAGAAAATATGAAAAGACCAATCAGAAGTAATGAAATTGAAACCGTGATTAAAAATCGTCCAACAAACAAAAGTCCAGGACCAGAGGGCTTCAGAGGCGAAATCTATCAAACATTTGGAGAAGAGCTAACACCCATCCTTCTCAAGCCTTTCCAAAAAATTGCAGAGGGAGGAACACTCCCAAGCTCATTCTATAAGGCCACCATCACCCTGATACTGAAACCAGACAAAGATATCCCAAAGAAAGAAAATTACAGACCAATATCACTGATGAACATACACACAAAAATCCTCAACAAAATGCTGGCAAACAGAATCCAACAGCACATTAAAAGGATTGTGCACCATGATCAAGTGGGATTTATCCCAGGGATGCAAGTATTCTTCAATATATGCAAATCAATCAATGTGATACACCACATTAACAAATTGAAGAATAAAAACCATATGATCATCTCAATAGATTCAGAAAAAGCTTTTGACAAAATTCAACACTCATTTATTATAAAAAGCTCTCCAAAAAGTGGGCAGAGAGGGAACCTACCTCTACATAATAAAGGTCACATACGACAAACCCACAGCAAACATTATTCTCAATGATGAAAAACTGAAAGCATTTCCTCTAAGATAAGGAAGAAGACAAGGATGTCCACTCTCACCACTATTGTTCGACATAGTTTTGGAAGTCCTAGTCATGGCAATCAGAGAAGAAAAAGAAATAAAGGGAATATAAATTGGAAAAGAAGTAAAACTATCACTGTTTGCAGATGACATGATACTACATATAGAAAATCCTAAAGATGCCACCAGAAAATTACTAGAGCTCATCAATGAATTTAGTAAAGTTGCAGGATACAGAATTAATACACAGAAATGTCTTGCATTCCTATACACTGACAATGAAAGATCAGAAAAAGAAGTTAAGGAAACAATCTCATTTACCACTGCAACCAAAATAATAAAATACCTAGGAATAAACCTACCTAAAGAGGTAAAAGAGCTGTACTCAGAATACTCTGATACTGATAAAGGAAATCAAGATGACAACAAACAGATGGAAAGACATACCATGTTCTTGGATTGGAAGAATCAATATTGTGAAAATGACTATACTACTCAAAGCAATCTACAGATTCAATGCAATCCCCATCAAATTATCAATGGTATTTTTCACAGAATTAGAACAAAAAAGCTTACAATTTGTATGGAAATACAGAAGACCCTGAATAGCCAAAGCAATCTTGAGAAAGAAAAATGGAGCTGGAGGAATGAGGCTCCCTGACTTCAGACTATACTACAAACCTACAGTAATCACGACAGTATGTTACTGGCACAAAACCAGAAATACAGATCAATGGAACAGGATAGAAAGCCCAGAGATAAACCCACACACCTATGGTCACCCAGTCTATGCCAAAGGAGGCAAGAATATAAAATGGAGAAAAGACAGTCTCTTCAATAAGTGGTGCTAGGAAAACTGGACAGCTACATGTAAAAGAATGAAATTAGAACACTCCCTAACACCATATGCAAAAATAAACTCAAAATGGGTTTAAGACCAAAATGTAAGGGTGGACACTATAAAACTCCTAGAGGAAAACATAGGCAGAATACTCTTTGACATAAATCACAGCAAGATCTTTTTTGATCCACCTCCTAGAGTAATGAAAATAAAAAGGAAAATAAATAAATGGGACCTAATGAAACTTAAAAGCTTTTGCATAGCAAAGGAAACCATAAACAAGATGAAAAGACAACCCTCAGAATGGGAGAAAATATTTACAAACGAATCAAATTACAAAGGATTAACCTCCAAAATACACAAGTAGCTCATGCACCTCAATATCACAAAAACAAACAACCCAATCCATACATTTGGTATTACAAAACAATTTTACTTCTCATAGAATAGCATAATCTCATGCTTCCTTTAAAGCACAGTCCTCCTGCCTCCTTCTATTTTATCTCATTTAGTTACATGCTCTGTTAATTTAGAAGTGGTTTTTTAAAATAACTTTTTTTCGTAATGTCTTATGAAGTTATTTTTCTTAGAAATGTTGAGGAAGTATTTTTACCAGATTTATCTCACTTTTTTCCTCAATACTTTTAAAATGAAATAAAATTTGATTTATATTTAATTAAAACAATGTAGGTATATGGCTTATGTATATAATTTGGAAAATTAAAATGTGCAGAAGAATATATAATGCCTAGTCGATGGCGCAAAGACAACCACCTAATAATTGTTGCAAATAATATTTTAATCTGTTATTTTTACATATGTTTTAAAATTTTGCAATCTTAGTCATTCATGTAACATTTTATCAGAAATGGTTTACACATAAATTTAAACAGAAAAAAAAAATCTTACCTTTAAATTTTCAAAATAAATTTATTTTAGGGGGCCTTAAAATAAGTTTGCATATTGAAAAATGAAGACATTTGCGTATTGAAATATTTAAGCACAATGTCACCTTGAAAATGAAAGATTATTGTGACATATTTTTTTCTACCAAAGATTAAATTCCTCTTGATTGAAAAATGAATCTGCATTCCTTTGAGTCTTGATTAGAAAATTGTTTGCTCTCCGCAACCCCTGGCATGAAGGATATAAACATATTACATAGGTTTTGTCAGTTGAATGCTCCACCCCAAACTTCAGTTCTAAAGCAGAAGTCCTAAAAACAAGGAAAGTTTAAGGTTTATTCCAGTGGAGAAATCCAGTATATTTGGTCAAGCAGTGATGGTAGGTAGTGGAACTGGGAGTCTAGACACAAGGATAAAAGTGTCCAATGGGATTGAAACCAGAGAAACAGTCTAACTAGCACTGACACCCTCCTGGGGTAATAAGTCTATGTTCTTGGCTATCTGGGGTCATTTTCTTCCAAGGCCACTTTCTTAGCTCTGTTATATGGCTATTTTTGTCAAATCTGTGAGCCCAGTTATAAATATTTTTATATTGAATCTAATCAGCTTTAGTTTCTGTTTTTGCAACCAGGAACCCCAACTGGTAAAGAATTACAGGGCACTAAAATTAGATTCTATGACTATCAAGTGCAACCTCAAACTGACAAAACAAATGAACCATCTTCAACTGGAAACAGTTATTCTCTGGCAACTAAATATCTTATTTCCTTTTAAAAATCATAAAATCATCTCTAGGATGGTTTCAATCTGTGTTTTAATATGTTTAAATGACACAACGTGGGTAGGGAAATGATTATATTTGATATAATAATAAAGATAAGCTTCATTCCTCCCCATATCTCCTAAGTTACTAACTGCAACTATTATATGTGGAGTTTCCCAAACCATTTTAACTGTACTAATGATTAA
This sequence comes from Eschrichtius robustus, assembly GCF_028021215.1. Lineage (NCBI taxonomy): Eukaryota > Metazoa > Chordata > Mammalia > Artiodactyla > Eschrichtiidae > Eschrichtius > Eschrichtius robustus. The sequence goes on along the minus strand of NC_090836.1, from coordinate 76,829,681 downwards.
ACTGTATACCTCTTAATTAATTTCACCAGTGTCTTTATTAAATTAACCTGATATATATATATATATATATATATATATATATATGTACACACACAACCTTTATCTAAGTATGTTTTACAAATTAAGAGTCTCGTGTGTTTTGAATCTTATAAAGTTTATTTTTGTTGTCCTTTATTTGTGGCTTATTGTGATATAAGACCATTGCTAGTGGTCTTTCAATTGGATTTTTGACATTGAGAAAAGTATTTTTCTCTGTGCTTATTTTATCAAAGTAAAATCATGATGATACTTTTAATCTACTTCATTAGGAATTTGTCTATCATATAAATGGTACTTAGATCTATAAGGAAAGAAAAGGTAAGTAGTACTTAGCCTAGGTACTCAAAAGACTTAGAAGAAGAGATGGTCAAAGCTAAGAAGCAAGGCATAAGAATACTTTTTTATAGTGGTCCTAAATAAGGCAAACTTCCTAGAGGAAGTGTTACTTGAGCTGGCCTTCAAAGGGTGAGATTCAAATAGGTTGACATAGAAACAGGGTACTCTTAGAATTGGGAATTGCATTTAAAAGGTGGAGGTAAGAAGAGAAAAGTTTTTATGAGCTGTATAGTGTTTGTAAAAGGATATAACAAATATAGTTTAGAGAAGTTTGAAAGGCGATAAAAAATAACACGATATTCCACCAACCAAATATATCCACTGTTAACACTTAAAATTCTTCATCTCTCAGAGCATCAATATATGTGTAATTATATACGCTCTTTTACATAATTTGAATTACATGATACCTAGTATTTATTAATTTTTTTTTTTGCTCAGCAATATGTCAGGGATTTTTAAAACATCAATAAATATAGGTCTGTTATCTAAACTTTAATGGCTGCATAGTTTTCAATTTTAAGTGTGGATGATAATAGTTTATCAATCCTGTACTGAATTTGGTTTGTTTCCAATTAATTAATATTAAAAATGCTACAATGATGAAATCTTTTATCTTTCTAAATACTAACTCCTAAGTTTAATTAGAACTTGGAATGCTACAATATATATAGTATACATTTTGTTTTATACTACCAAATTGTCTAATAATAAAGGCCTTTAAAGTGGATAATTTCACCAAAAATGAATGAAAGAATATCTTGAAGGGCAGCTGATACTTGGAAGAAGGAACTGGCATCTGGTAAGTACCATGTTTTGTAAGCTTTGGCCTGAGGACAAGTTATGGTTGTCAAGGTGACTGAAATTCCAAAGAAATTCTGCTGTCTTTCTGGCCTGCGAAACCATAGGACAAAGAACAGGGTAGCCACAGTTACCAGAAAGTGAGGGTCAATCCTAGGTATAAAACAGCCAGAATAGGAGCTTCAGCATAAAGTCAGCCAACTCTCTAGTTGAATCCTGAACTAGACATACTCAGAGCATAATCAAAAGGATTCTGCTAAAGATAAAAGACCTAAACCAAGTTTGGAGCAGATTCTCTAAAGACTAGTTTTGCATTTTGTATTTATCCAAATTAATTACCTACTAAAACAAAAATATAAGCAACCTTCAGAAAAATAGAATGGAATACAAAGTTCTCACAATGTTACCTTCATAATCAAAAGTTTCTTCAAATATGAAGAAGGACAATGTGACTTATTCTAAATATCAAATATAATCAACAGAAGGAGACACCAAGGTGACCCACATGTTGGATAAAGTCCTTATCAGACAAGGACTTTAAAAGAGCTTTTATAACTAAGGAAAGGAAAATAAGTCTGAAATGAATGCAAAAACAGTAAATTTGAGCAGAAAAATAAGAGATTCATCAGATGGACTTGAAAGCAGAATGGAAATGACAGAAAAAAATCAATGAAATTTTAAAAATCAAGAGAAACTGTCCAATTTGAATAACAGAGAAAAACATTAGAACATAAACAGTATTTCAGAAACTTGAAACACAATATCAAAAGGTCTAATATAAGTACAATGGAGTCAAAGATGGATTGGACCAAAAAAAGAGAACAAATACTAGAAAAATTCATGCTCAAAAATTTCTCAAATTTGGTGAAAAAAAATAAATTTACCTTTTCAAGTAACACACCAAATTGCAAACAGGAAAAATACAGAGAAAACCAAGCTAACTGTGTGGTTCAATTAAAATATAGAAAGAAAATACTTATGATAAAGTACAAGAGAAACGGTGAATAGACTTAAATAGATACAAAATGCTCACATTTCTATGAAGTGGTCCAAAATTAACTCTGATTGTGAAAAGTTTAAGATGCATACTCTAACCTTTAGAGCAAGCACTATAGTAAATAATGCAAAGAGATGTATGTAAAAAGCCAATAGATTAAAATGAAATCCTTAAAATGTACTGTGGTTAACTGCAATGTGTTAGCACATTGGGTAAAATATAATGAGTTAAACATACACATCAAGAACCATAAATACCGACTTGAACACACGGGGAGGGGGAAGGGTAAGCTGGGACGAAGTGAGAGAGTGGCATGGAGTTATATATACAACCAAATGTAAAACAGATAGCTAGTGGGAAGCAGCCAGATAGCACAGGGAGATCAGCTCAGTGCTTTGTGTTCACCTAGAGGGGTGGGATAGGGATAGTGGGAGGGAGACGCAAGAGGGAGGAGATATGGGGATATATGTATACGTATAGCTGATTCACTTTGTTATAAAGCAGAAACTAACACACCATTGTAAAGCAATTATACTCCAATAAAGACGTTAAAAAAAAAGAACCATAAATATCAATTCTTAATTACAGATATAGGAGTAACAGGTTAATAAGTCATATAAAAAATATTCCTAATTCCTGTCATTTTCATTTATTAGTCAACACTCATATATAGGGAGACAACTCAGAGAAATTAGATTTAGAGAGTTAAAATAAAACATACACTACCATGGTATCAAGAGTGGTAAGGAAATTTACTTTTCATAATTTTTCATCCTTTTTGGAAATTCATACATGTAAGTTTATATTTACATGTATAGCTTTCTATATATATTCTTTCAAAAATTAAGATAAGTGAATAAATGTAGCTCAAAATACCAAGTAATAATTACACAATGAAATACATAGCAATGAGAATTAATTGATTAATTGCTGAGTCATACATTTAAAAAAATAGGATTAAATTGATTAAAGACCTAAATGTAAGACCAGAAACAATAAAACTCCTATGAGAAAGCATAGGCAGAGAACTCTTTGACATAACTCGTAGCAGTATTTTTTTTTGGAAGCAAAGGAAATAAAAGTACAAATAAACAAACAGGACCTAATTACACTTAAAAGATTTTGCACAACAAAGGAAACCACTGACAAAATGAAAAGACAACCTACTGAATGGAAGAAAATATTCACAAATTATATGATCAATAAGGGGTTAATATCCAAAATATATAGACAGCTCATACAACTCAACATCAAAAAACAAACAACCTGGTTTAAAAAATGGGCAGAAGAACTGAATAGACATTTTTCCAAAGAGGACATGCAGATGGCCAACAGGCACATGGAAAGATGCTCAACATAGCTAATCATCAGGGAAATGCAAATCAAAACCACAATGAGTTATCACTTCACACCTGTCAGAATCACTATCATCAAAAAGAACACGTTAACAAATGTTGGCAAGGATATGGAGAAAAGGGAACCCCCCTACACTGTTGGTGGGAATGTAAATTGGTGCAGCCACTGTGGAAAACAGTACAGAGGTTTCTCAACAAACTAAAAATAGACTTACCATATGAGCCAGCAATTTCACTCCTGGGTATATATTTGAAAAAAAACTGAAAACAGTAATTTGAAAAGATACATGCACCCAATATTCATAAAAGCATTATTTACAATTGCCAAGATATGGAAGCAACCTAACTGTCCAGCAACAGATGAATGGATAAAGAAGATGTGTGTACACACACACAAACACACACAGGAATACTTCTGAGCCTTAAAAAAAGAATGAAGTTTTGCCATTTGCAGCAACGTGGGTAGACTTGAAAGGTATTATGCTAAGTGAAATAAGTCAAACAGAGAAAGACAAACACTGTATGACATCACTTATATGTGGAATCTAAAAAATACAACAAACTAGTGAATATAACAAAAACAACAAAACAGACTCACAGACGCTTTGAACTAAGGCTCTCTGAAGGCACATATATTAACAGGATTGGAAGCTAGAACTTCCAGAAAAGACAAGGCCCAAACTGGATTCTTCTAGAGCAGGAATACCCACAGATATTTAAGAAAAGTGGCATCTTACACTGTACTTTAAATTATTCAGTAATTTCTATCACTGTCTATCATACCTCAAGAAATTGCTGCCCCAGGGAAAGAGAAGATTGTTCTCATGTTTTTGTTATCAAAAGAGAACTAAGAAATGGGAGAATTGTATGGTATATGAATCACATCACAAAAGAGCTATTAAAAAAAAAAAAAGATGAAAGAGAACCAAGATATCTGGAACAACCTGGTTCCAATTACAAGGCAGTCTGAAATAAATAAGGACGAAGAAGCAACATATAATAGGTAACCTGTAAGAGCAAATTCTCCCTAGTATCCATGGAAATATTGGGAAGGGTGGTGGACTTCCCACAATTTTAAATGGGAGACTTCACAAGTTATTTTATCCAAATAATAAAAGGAAGGATAGCTCTAGAATACTAGAAGACTTGAAGATAAAACAATTATGCTTAGATGACCACAAAAAGTTAACTTTTTATAGTATTTAAATGTTATAATGCCACTTGATTGATAAACTTTCCTTGGGACACAGTACATATTTTGGCTCATGGGTTTTCAGAGGAGAAAACAGCTCATAAAAAGGGATAACAGTTGTGTTAATATTAACACTGAGTAAATAAATAAGCAAAAAATATATTAATTAAATTCTGGTTTTTACTTTCTGTATATTCACCTAAATGTGTTAGCAGAATATGAACTGACAAAGTTGTTAAGTGATTACTAAAATTTCTTTTAGGTTGAAATCTTTTTTGAGTTTGAAGAGAAAGTATCACAGGTATCAGATCATGAGTAAAGATAACAAAAAACAGAGAAAAATCAGCAGTCTTAAATACTTTACAGAACTCTGTGGAGAATGAGTGAATGAATGATTAAATTAAAATATTAAATTTTAAGTATGTAATATGTTGTCTTGTGTGAAATTTCTGTTCTACTTTATCAACTGCAGCTTAGGTTATAAATTCAGGATTTCTCTATGACTAAAAAATGAGGAAATATTTGTAAGTCACTCTTTCAAAAGAGAGAAAAAATGCCATAAGTTCTATATATTTGAATAAGGTAGAAAATTGTGATCTTTTTGCTAGAGAAACAAATATTTGTTTAGTGGCCATGCCCTCTTTTTAGTTGCAATTATGTTGGGCCATTGTCATCCTCAGATAGAAAAAGCAAATTTTCTTCTTATTTCCCTTCCTTTGTTTCATCACTTTGAATACCACTACTTACTGAAAATTTCCATAGAGAAATTGTTTTTAACACATTCATTTTTTCCTACACATTACTTCCAGCTCTGTAAGTTCTACCTCTGAACAGAGACTGAAACAAGTCTAAAAAATGAATGAGTATTAAGAGAAATTTATATGTGATATTAAATAAATTGACCCCATATCATGGTTGTCCAACAGATCTAGTACTCTGAGGTATATTAATTTAAGGCCCTATTGTGAAATCGATCTTTTCTAAGACATAAGCAGAAGAGTTTACTGGCAGAGAGCATTACTTCACTTAAGAATAGCTAATATTTAGAGAATGTAGTAGCAAGATTTTAATTAATACCAATATTTGTTATTCTAAAGGTGCCAAAAACACATACCTGATTTTTAAAAGTCTTTTGTATTAAAGCAAATAGAGCTGTTCTCCTTTCCATAAGATGTTAATGAGATGCTAACAAATGCTTGGTATTTTTAACATAATTAACAGTAGGTTATTTTGACTCTTTAAAGTTAGTTTGCAATATGCCTTTTGTTTTTTAATCTCCTCATAACTAGACATAATAGAACAGTTTAAAAACATGAATAAAAATAAAAGCTGTTGAATTTTGATGGATTTTTAAGATATCTTATTGTCCAATGCCATAACTCTCCCAGCAAACTTAGAATGTCATGATCATACAGAAGTGACAAAGTTCTGTGGTTGCAAAATCTAAATAAGGCATCTGAAGACAATGACTTTAATCAATTAAAGTTAGAGAATATAATCAGAATATGAAAAAAATTCAAAGTAGACCAAACTATTAAATAGCTAATTTAAAATTGGGGGCCTTGTCAGTAATTTACACACATAACTTGACCAAGTAGGACGAGAAGACCACTGATCACAGGGTCAGGATCCCTGGAGTCTTAGCCTATTCCCTACTTTTATGACCTCAGTTTCCATATCTATAGAAAGAGGGTATTAAAATCCTCAATGACCCTTTCCCCCTAGGTTTTATGGTTCATTATTACAACCAAAATATACATTCTCTCTAGAGATTTTCATTTCCCTACATTACAAAAATTACATAGCTCTTGGATAGTCATGTTATTGGAATCCTGACACTTGTTCCAACTTACTTTTAACCAGAAACCTCTGGAGAATATTGGAATTACACAACAATTGTCTTCTAATCCAATTTGATAAATATTTTTCAAGTATTTATACACTGAAAAAGGATTGCAATGGTAGAAATATGAAAACAACATTTCAGACCAATATTGGGAGATAAAGTATTACATAGATCAAGTGTCATTCATGTTGCTATGTGTTGTACTAGCTATAAAACAACTGAAAAAGGAGCACTCTCTTTTGTCTCAGGGGGAGTTAAGGGAAGATGTGCAGAAAATGGCTTTGTGGCGAGACTTAGATTGTTTAAATTCCAAGAGAAAAGATTTTTGAGAGGTATAGAGGAAGCAACAGACTTACAGATGAATGATTGTAAAATTGCGAACAGAGTTCAGATTATGGTGAATTGTAAATCATACAGATTACATTACAAATCTATCTGCTGGCTTTTCCTAATCTAGAGTCTCACTTTCAGTGGAAGGTACTTTCTCTTGCTTTCCTTTATGACTGGTCGTCATTGATCCAGCCACATTCTTCTTAGGGCCCACTGTAACCAACAAGATGCATTTCAAGAGAGGAAAAGGGATGTGTCTTCAATGATTAAAGAATTATTTATATCACAATTAATTGCACTTAAAGGACTCCCCCTTGGTCCATCTACCTCCTGTGACATTCTATTGTAACTGCTTGTATTTCTCAGAGAGAATCAAAGTTGTTTTTTTTTTTTTTTTACCTTTGGTTCTCTATTTGTTTACTCACTTAATAAATATTCAAAGAGTAACAACTACATGTCACACTTGTTTAAGCAACAGACATACATTGATGTACAGGGCACAAAGCAGAGGCCTCTCTTGTCTGGATCAATGGATGATGCTGACAGCAGTGAACAAAATAAGTCTTACTGAACAGAGCTTTTATTCTAGTGGTAGAGACTAGCACTCAATTTACACTGTCATGACTAGTATAGTTTAGGACCCAGAAAAATGCTTCTCCATATCTCTTGCTCTATGTCCTTGAGAAAAAGGCAACTGCATCCCAGGACTGTGACAATGTGTGGATTGGGTTTCTTCCTTCATCAGTAATAGACATTGCTTTGGAATGCGGGGAAAATTTGAGTGATGAAAATCTTTGGGTAGAGATTGATTAATTAACTCATAATTAATCAGATTAATTAACTCAAAATTCTTCCTCTCAGATTACATGAATGCAATACATTTTGCATAAAATGAAGTATCATTTTACAGTAGTGTTGACTATTTTTCTTTCTCTTCTAATTTACAATTCTAGGAGTACTCAAGAATTAATGTGATACTTTCAATAGTTGCACATGGTGCCTGAGGAATATTTTATAATATTAAACAATTCATATTTCTCTTAAAATAGAATATGTGTTGTTCCAGAGGCAATATGCATGAAACATGATACCTATACTTTACACTGGTTTTTAGATCTCGGTGTTGCTTTACAAGGCAGTAAAAATTGTTATATAAATGGTAATAGTTTATGTGATCAGATTAACATTTTGCAACATATGCTCTGATAAAAATAATTTATGCAACCTCATTTTAATGTTTAAAAACAGTATGTAAAAATCCTGGTTCATTTCCAAGTTTTATTTAAGAATTTTATTCATCTCTAGTGGTCCAAAGTTTCTCTAAATTTTTTTTTTTTTGGTCGTGCCGCACAGCATGTGGGATCTTAGTTCCCCAGCCAGGGATTGAACCCGTGCCCCTTGCAGCGGAAGCACGGAGTCTTAACCACTAGACTGCCAGGGAAGTCTCAAAGTTTCTCTAAATTTAAATTAAGTTTTAAAAATTATCAAAGAATTACAAAGTCAAGGAAGATTAATTTGACATTATTATCAATAGAACACAGATTATGTGAAAATCTTGATAATAAAAATATGATTGCTTTTGCTATAATGGAGGCAAGAAAATTAATGTCATAGAATAAATATAGAATAATTTACTAATTATGTATTCATAAATCAAACATCCCTGGCTCAACCATGCAACACCAAGATATATATAATAATAAAATAATCCAGCATATAGTACATATAGTAAGCATTCATTAAATTTCTGTTGAATGAGCAAATAAATTTTCACATTTGAGTTTATCAATATCAGCAGTTTCTTATGTGTAGTATATGCGTTTGACACATGATCTTTTCAAGTTTAATAGATTTCCACATTCACTACCAGTCCTTTTCTTCCACAACTTGCCTAATAGAAACTTTTAATTTTTCAGAAAAGATAACTTTGTAGCTAGAGAATTATTGGGTTAAAATATTTTCCCCCTTAAAGTTCTATAGACATTGTTTCTCTGTCTTATGAAATTTGTTTTACTGAAGTCTTTTCTAACCTGATTTTAGTTCTTGGTGGGTAATTTATTTTTCTTGCTTGGATGCGTTCAGAATTCTTTCCTTACTTTTGACATTTAAAAATTTCAGATGAGTTTCAAGATAGATACTCCTTTTATTCATTTGTCCTAGAAACAAGTTAAGCCTTTTAGTTTCTAGACCAAGAATCTTTTCCTTTTCGTTTTTGTTGTTGTCATTGTTTTTCCCTAATGTTCTGGGACAGATTTCTTCTGGCAAAAAAAAAAAAAAAAAGTTTGCTTATTGCCTATATTTGCTTTGCTCTGTTTTCTTCTAAAGAAATATTTATTAATGTATAATAATTTATTTATGGTGAAAGATGCAATGCAAATTATTTGAGGAGAGAAATAATCATTTTATATCTTCACTGGATTCCACACCCAAGACATATTCTAGTAGTAGTATATTTATAGGTTAAAAATAATATTATAGTAACACTCAGAAGGAAATAAAATGAACTGTATACCAGAAAGCTCGAGGGAGGATTTACTTACCTGTTCAGACTTACATTAACCATCAGCCTTGACAAATTGTCCTAGTCTCTGGTCCAGATTACCCAATAGGGCACCATGTGACTCTTTCCTGTCCATCATCACACACCTGTCTGTCTCTATTTCCCATGTATCCTGAACAGACCCTCCCCCCTGACTAGAGTGGAGAGTCTATGGCCCCACAGCAACACATACTCTTTTCTATATTAAATGCACTTTCCCTTAAATCTTTTGATGTGATAAAGTTTACCTTAAGTACCTGTTGCTGTTTGAAAACTTTTCTCATTATTGAAGTTACAAAGATCATTCCCTCTTTAGTCTTCTGTACAACAGACTGTTTCATTATCAGGCCCTGATAAGCATGTATGGCCATAAAAGTAGTGAGCCCAGGGAACAATTGGGTTACAAGTGTTTATATTAATTTAAATGTTTTACTTACTCGCAAAAAGTAAACATATTCTACTTTTCTTCTTCAGCATTAGATGTGATGCCGTAGTTTCCAGTGCATTCATTCTGGAGAAAGAAAAAGACTTAACTGAAGAATGCTGACATGGCCTACCAAGTCCATTATCCAGGAATGTCTTATCTTTGCTTTAATTTTACAATATTTTGTGAAACCAGAGCCTTATAAATACTGCATTAAGTGAAACGTTATAATTTTTCAAGTTTTTCAGAGCACCTACCAAGAAGAGATGTCCAGAAAGATGCTAATACAGTGGTTTGACACAATACTGCTTATATAGTATAATAAGCTAAAAATGTCTCTGATCCACTGATCAGTTTGATTTTCTCTCTTAGGGACATTTTTAGTGATGAAGGTGGATTGATGATTTTTACTCTATCATGGGTGCTTTAATTATCATCACACATAAAGAGTTTTAGGTAACTCATAGGCTTGAAGACCATAGCAGTATATCCAACTATCCAACTTTATTTCATTATCATAATTTTGTCAAGTACAAAAAAAATTCACATTATGCCTTGTAGTTGTTGATAGAGGATGATCAAAAATGAAAGAAAATTTACTAAATTAATTGCTCACGTCATTAAGATAAACAATGAGTTAATTCACATAACCAGTTGTTTACCATTTGTTTTGAAGAATTTTTTTCTTCATTTAAGAAAATTGACAATGTAACTCTGAATTTGAAAGCTATGACCAGTACCTTTTCCAACAAAGTAAGCATATATTTGTGTGTTGTGAAGTAAGCCAAGTTTTTAAATTCCTGCTCCATTTCTTAACAAATTTGCTTAGAAGAGATATATATACATTCATTCAATTTCTTTTATGACATTTATTATCTTGTCATCTCATGGATACCCTGAGAAAATCAAGAGGCAGACCTTTGGAGAAGAGATATCTCAGGGAATGATGAAGTAACTTGCAGTGCCTCTAACACTGGCTAGGTGAGAGGCTGGACACACTAGCATTTTCTCCACTGTGATTTTCATATATTTAGCCCCATATAACCATTTATACACAATTTTTTTTCTACTTTATACCAGGCACATTGATAAATTCAAAGGCTGTTGAAAATACGTTTCAATGGTAATGAGAGCTACAATTTTAACATTTTTTATTTGTGAGGCATTGTACCTAACATTTCACCTGCTTTATTTCATTTATACTCTCCCCCTACATACACCAAGACATAAAAACAAACAAATAATAATAATAATAAACACCTTAAAATCTAACATTGGACATCAGAAATTTTTCTATTTACCACAAAGTGGTTAAGTAACATTCCCAACTCTTCTCTGCTAATAAGTGCATAGCTGGGATTTTAAGCCACAAATCTAATTGCAGAGATTCCCTCTGACACATTACTCATTTGGCCATCAAGGGATTGAATAATAGGTTTATCTTCATAGAAAATATCTTTAAAAATACTGCAATTGATGAACAAGAATGCTGCAAAAGCCCTATTTTCTTCTTCTAACTCTTACAAAGAAGTTGTTCAAAACCTCGGGAGTTTCCCTGGTGAAATCTGAAATTGGCCCTTGTACACAGAGGGTAAGGAGAGACTGAAGACAGAAGCAGATGACTCCAGACTGACAGGTGGCAGGTTTAATAAGCAAGAGGATTTATATACACGGCTTGTCTTGCGTGGCTACAAAACAAGCAGATCTCGACACCTGCCTGCCAGAATCTTTAAAATCCATGTAGAGGCCTTGACTGGGTTCAGTCACGTAAACTGTCCAGATGGTCTCAACATCACATTGCTCTCTCAAGGGTGGGACTGATGGGCAGAGCAGGGGAGGGAGGTGAGGAGCCTCCCACTGCCTGAGCCCAGCTCTCAGGTCAACCGGCGGTCAAGTCCTCTCAATGATCTCCTCCAACAAAAGGCATAGACCAAATTGTAACTACTAACGTATTGTAAAATACATTATTTATATCTTAAATAGAGCCCATTATTTCCACATCAATTGATAGAAGAAATGTTTACATTTGGCTTCATCTTTTTAACCTTACATATAATTGATCCTTTATGCCCATCTCTTCTAATTATATGAGTGTCATTTTCTAAGGTAATCCTTAAAGAGAATTTGGAGGATGTTTCTGGCGACACTTATTACTTTTTTATACATATATTTTTTATGCGTTCCTTGCCCAGAGTGTTATGCAGTTTTAAGGTGAAAACACTCTGGCTGTTTTTCTTAAATATTTCTATAACTGATTTTTGATCATGTCATTCAATTATCAAAAAAGAAAAAACAATGTTTGGGCCCAAACATATTTTAAGGAGTGATCTCAGAGCTGCCTGTGCTTTCACAGACTGATGGCAGCAGCTTACTTCTAATTGGCCAGTTGTGGTGCTGTTCGCATTGTAGACAATGTCATACCTTTAATAACCACAAATGATTTGGGGTTATTACAAATATCCCTCATTACCTTGAACACTTTCATCAGGTTGTAGGCAAATAGTTCAAATTACTGTCTTTTATTAATTAATCCATATTCTCAATTAAAAATACAATCTTTAAAAGCTAACACTTGAAAGGTATACAGGCAGATTGTCATTTTAGTGGATGGTTGTTAATTATTAGCATCTGCCATCAATTCCCTGTTCCTCAGTGAAGCCTAATTTCCTTTGGGGACAATCCAGGCACCTTCCCTCCCACTAAGAGGCCTGACGATTATGATCACTGCCTCATCTTTTCCTTTCCTCTCTGTCCCTCAGAGCAAGCCCATGAACTGAGCTTGTAATCAGACTGCAAAAAGACAAACATCTCAAAGATTTAAACTGAAAGCCTTAGACAGATTCTGAGGATCTCTACAAACTGCCCTCATGATTTCTCTATAAATATACTTCCAGCTAAGCTTCCTACATAATCTTCCAGCCTAACAAGTTCAAAGTCTTTATTTTCTTTTGTAAATATCTCATTCATTTCTATTTCCACATTTTGTCTGTACCTCTTACTACTGCTGGATTTTTACTTAAAAAATGTCTTCTTTCCCCATCAATATGTATCCTTACACAATTAATTCTCCTTCTAACCTCCAAAATTTCTCCTTGATTTCTCCATCCCATGCTAATCTCTTATGTCTTTGATCTTCTATAGAATTTATATTTGCAGTTTTGGGTACTAGATTATTATTATTATTATTATATAGATTAGTGCCTTTGGGCACTATATTATACACTGTTTTGTAATGAGTGTATTTTCTGAGTCCACATTTCTCAATGAATTTATAGACTCCATAAAGACAAAGGCTTCTTTCAGCAACCATATTATGTTACATATAAAATAACTGTTCAAATATATTTGTCAAATTGAATATTACCATATGTTTTTGGTCATTTCTGAAAATCTGTAGAGAGGTATTTTAATTCCTTAGCTTTTATAGTTTAATGACTTTTGTGAGTTTAATATGCCAAGTTTTTCTGACCCAGAACAAAGACTGAGGTGCCAAAAAGTGTTTGAACTCCATACATAAATGCATTTAAATCAAAGTCTATGTGTCTTAATTTCTTAACCTGAAAATGTACAAATATCTAACTCAACTCATGAACATTGTTCATCTTATGAGAAAGAAGGCAGTATTATTCGACTCAAAAGGAAAGTCAAGATTATTCTGTTAAGTCTTTTGCTTCCATTAACTAGACTTTGGATGTGTGGTCATATAAGTCATGACAATTACAATTTAAGTGGTCTAACAAATATTTATTGAACATTTGCTCTGTGCAAGCCTCTACGAAAAGTGCCAGAATAAGATGCAATTACTGCATGGAGAAGCTGACAGTATGTGAGAAAAACTATCTCATAAAGATATAATTAAACATAAGAAGTACAATAAGAGATGTATGCATAGAGTACTGTGATGACATGGACCAGAGTATACTGTGTAAATGTTATATTTAAATGAACCTACCTTTTCACCTATATTTACAGCCATCTACTAACGTGCATTTTGACCATTATGCTTTGAAGAGAAGATACTAATGGTGTTAGGAAGTCAGTAGAATAGTAGAAAGTACACAGAATTTAGATTCATAATATCTGGATTTGAGTACCAACTTCATCACCTATTGTATGACCTTAAGAAAGCTGTAAAGTAATTTATGTCACTTATTTGTTATATTGTTTTTAAAAAAGTAGTAACATCTACTCAAGTTATCATACTAAGATATTGATAATAATTTATAGATAAAATTACCTACAGTCTGTTTCTTGCTACTTAGTTCTGGTTGGGATGAAGTGAAGGAAATATTATGTTTATGCCCTGGGTTTTTTCCTTTAAATAATCTTATTAAATTCATTCTCCCCCTTCATGTCCCTGCCCAAGTCTTGAAAATGGGAGTCATAATGATATTAATGTGCTGGATTCAAAGAGTATGTTGTGTCTTCAAGGGCACAATGAAGAGCAGACCATTCTGTATTAGTTTTCATGAGCTGTCTAGAGAAATATTTGGTTTTTAGTAATGTCAAATCTAACGTCCTGAAGTGAGACTGCAAAGATAAATAGCTCCCACTCTTACTCCCCTAAGAGTAGCCTTACTCTGATGGAGATGGGTAGGAAGAATGTGGCAGGGACAGCTTATGGGGGAGGCTAATGTTCCTAACCATAAGGGATGCTAAGTTATCTCTAGGGAATTTAAATGATGTTACTGGCACTGTTATGAGCCAGCAACTGAAAATGGGGGGTCCATATGCAGCCAAGAATAGGTCCAACAGGATTATCAACATTGAGTCCATTGTTAATCTTATTTATCCCAGATAGAAGGGCTCAGATCTTGAGATTCTTCCACTTCAGAATAACGGGTGGGAGATTACAAATGGGAACACTGGATACCTTAGCATCTTTTCTGTTTGTCTACTACTTTTTCAATCCCTTGAGCTAAGTGTATATTTCTTTGTTAAAAATTGTAAATACCCTGGGAAACAATGAAATGTGAAAGACTGAAATTGGGTGACTCTAAATTCCTGAGGTTAGTGAGGAACCCATTCTGCATGTGAGATTATATATATATATATATATATATATATAAATTATCACTGTTACTCATTTTGATGGTAGAAATTATTTTAAAAGTATTGATTTATTAAAGATTAGTAAATGTTGACTTCCAGTTTCTGATCTGGCATTTAAGGAACTTAGAAGCTGCCACTATAGTCTAACAATAAGCGAAAAGCTAAAAAAACTGAAAAATGAACAACACTTCTTAGATCTGTCAGAGAAGTGAAGCCACAAGTCAAATCACTACCCCCAAAACTGGAGAGATAAATAAGCAAACACAGAGAACCACAACTTACTGTAGCAGAAACCCACAAGCAGAAACCTCCACAACAACCAGTTCCAGGGTAAGAAAGCCTGAACTGTAACTGACAAATTGCCAGAGGCTCAGTGTGCACAGTTCTGAGAATTTAAAGCTCCAGGGAGATCCCAGTCACAGGGGTGAGAAGTGACTTACACTGTTGTGAGTTTTATCTCCAGGAACTCTACCTGTTCTCACAGTGAAGATAGAGGGAAAATCTCCTCATGCTTCTGGGAGGAGGAGAGGAAATATAACCATTTTGAAATACACCAGAGCATTCTGTGTTTCTTTACAATGCCTGCCCTCAAGAGAAAATAACCTGCTGGAGTTTTATCAGAACCTACGTGACCTGAGGGAAGGGAAACACCCAGCTCTATCTAGCCTTCCACTTGGGAAAAGAGAAATACCCAACTCAAGCCCCCTCTAGCCATCCTTTCCCACCTAATGGGAGGAGGGACATGCTGAGAAGCACTAGTGAAGTTCACAGAACAGGGTCACAGGCTCATCAAAAGATTACACACCTAATCATAGAACACTCCCTTTCCGCACACCTTACCACTACATCACAAAAGTTCTATTTACCACAGTTCCCTTTACACAATATAGCAAGTTCACCTTTCAGCAAAAAATTACAAGGCATACTAAAAGGCAAAAAACCCCACAATTTTAAGAGACAGAGAAAGCATCAGAGCCAGACCCAGATAAGGCAGGAATGATGGAATTATCAAACCACGAACTTTAAGACACCTATAATTAATATGCTAAGGGCTCTAATGGAAGAAGTAGACAACATGCAAGAATAGATGGATAATGTAAGCAGAGACATGGAAATTCCAAGAAAGAATAAAAAATGCTAGAAATCATAAACATTGCAATAGAAATGAGAATGTCTTTGATGGACTTATTAGTAGAATAGACATGACTGAAGAAAGACTCTCTGACCTTAAGAATATGTAAAACTTGCAAAACTGAAAAGCAAAAAGGAAAAAGATTTTAAAAAAAGAGCAGAATATCCAAGACTGTATGACAACTACAAAAGATGTAACATACACATAATGAGAATATCAGAAGGAGAAGAAAGGAACATAAGCAATATTTGAAGCAATAACAATGAAGAATTTCCCTCAAATTAATGTCAGATACTAAACCACTGGTCAAAGAAGCTCCAAGAACACCAAGAGGGATAAATACCAAAAAAAAAAAAAAAAAAAAAAAAACCAAACAAATCTAGCCATATCATATTCTATCTTCAGAAAAATCAAAAATAAAGAAAAAATCTTGAAGGAAGCCAGAGGAGGAAAAAACACACCCCCTATAAAGATAAGAATTCCATTTGATTTCTTCTCAGAAACATGAAAGTAAGGAGAATGGAATGAAACATTTAAATGCTTGAGAGAAGAAAAGCACCAATGTAGAATTCTGTACCCTATGAAATTATCTTTCAAAAGTGAAGGAGAAATAAAGACTTTCTTAAAGAAAAACTGAAGAAATGTGTTGCCAGTAAACTTGCTTTGCAAACAATGTTAAAAGTTCTTCAGGGAGAAGAAAAATGATATAGGTCAGAAACTTGGATCTACATAAAGAATGGAAGAACATCAGAGAAAAAATAAGTGAAAGTAAAATAAAAACTTATTTTCCTTATTCTTCATTAATGAAATACATAACAGTTCACTCAAAAAAATAACAGCAACAATGTAATTATGTACCCTTATGTGTGGTATATATACATATATGACATGACATGCAACTGAATGACAACAATGATAAAAGGGATAACGGAAAAATTAGGAGTATATTGTTGTTATAAGGTATTTGCACTACCAGTGACATGGTAGAATGTTATTTGAAGGTGGACTTGGGTTAATTGTAAATGTACATTACAAAACTCATATGAAAGACATAGACAATATGAACATGCCTATAACTACTAAACAAACTGAGGCAATAATTAATAACCTTCCAAAACAGAAAGCACTAGACCCAGATGTGTTCATTGGTGAATTCTAGCAAACATTTAAAAAAGAAATTGTACCAATTCTCTACAATCTCTTCTAGAAGATAGAAGCAGAGGGAATACTTGTTGGTTTATCCTATGAGGCCCACATTACTCTAACACCAAAACTAGAAAAAGATATCACAAGAAAAGAAAACTACAGATCAATATCTCTCATGACATAGACGCAAAAATCCTCAAACAAAATTAGTAAACTGAATCCAACAATGTATAAAAAGAATTATACAGGATGACCAAGTGAGATGTGTCCCAGATATAGAAGCTTGTTCAACATTTGAAAATCAATTGACGTACTCTATCACATCAACAGGCTAAAGAAAAATCACGATCATTTTAAAAGATGTGGAAAAAGTAGTTGACAAAATCCAACAGCCATTCATAATGCAAACTACGAGCAAATGAGGAATTGATACAACACCAAAGGCAAGATCCATGAAAGAAATAATTGATAAGCTGGACTTTATTGAAATTTGAAACATCTTCCCTGTGACAGACATTATGAAGAGACTGAGAAGCCAAATACTGGCATAAAATATTTGCAAAAGACACATCTGATGAAAGACTGTTATCCAAGATAAAGATTTCTCGAAACTCAATAATAAGAAAATGAACAACTTAATTTAAAAAGGGGACAAAATACCTAAGCAGACATCTCACCAAAGAAGATATGCAAATGGCAAAGAAGACATGCAGATGAAAAGATGTTTAATATCATATGTCATTAGGAAATTGCAAATTAAAACAACAGTGAGATACCACTACACACCTGTTAGAATGGCCAAAATCCAGAACAGATGCTGGTGAAGATATGCAGCAATAGGAACTCTCATTCATTGCTAGTGGGAGTACAAATGGTACAGCCACTTTGGAAGACAGTTTGGTGGTTTCTTAAAAAAGTAAATATGCTGTTACCATATGATCCAGCAATTACACTCCTTGATATTTACCCAAAGGAGCAGAAAACTTATGTCACACAAAAACTCACATATGGATGTTTTTAGCAGCTTTATTCATAATTGCCAAAACTTGGAAGCAACCCAGATGTCCCTCTCTAGGTGAATGGATAAGTAAACTGTGGTACATCCAGACAATAGAATATTATTCAGCGCTAAAAAGAAATGAGCTATCAAGCAATGAAAAGACATGAGGAAACTTAAATGCATATTACTAAGTGAAAGAAGCATACTACTGAGTGAAAGAAACTAAAAAGGCTACATACTGTGTGATCCTACTATATTACATCTCAAAAATGCTAAACTATGAGAGAGTAAAAACATCAGTAGTTTCTAGGGGTTTAAGAAAAAGTTGAAGAAATAGACAGACTATAGAGGACATTTAGGGGAGTGAAACTATTCTATATGATTCAACAAAAATGGATACATGTCATTATACATGTGCTAATACTTATAGAATGTACAACATCAAGAAGTGAACGCTAATGTAAACTGTGGACTGGGTAATGATGTGTCAACATAGGTTCATCAATTGTTAACACATGTACCACTCTGGTGGAGTATGTTGATAGTGGAGTAGGTTTTGGGGACATGGGATATATGGGAACTCATATATTTTCCACTTTATTTTGCTGTGAACCTAAAACTACTCTAAAAATTGAAGTATATTAAAAATTTCTCTTAATTTATCTCTGTTTCTTTTCCTCAGGACTGTAATTTGAGTTATTTTTTTTAAATATATATGCCATATAAAATTCTGCTGATGTATTAATAGCAAATAAACATTAGATGATTTCATGATCTGAATTAGTCTCTTCAATATATTTAACTTGTTTCTCAATTAACAGAACCCAATAATAAGTGGTTACATATATGGTTCCAAATAAATTTATTTTAGGTTTAAAAGTTACCTGGGGAAGTTAATATTTATTAGGATATGTACTTTTTTAAAAAAAGAATTGAATATTGTTTGGAAATAGGTTGTTTCAGAGGTATAGACTCAAAATGTTGAGAGGACATGCATGAGCCAGTTGTAATGAAAATGGAATGAAAAAGGTTCATTTCTTAGTTGTGACCTTCACTATTCATGTCAACTTGGGAGGGCCCTTAATTTTCTTAGATTCAATTTCCTCATCTATATAAGGTTCACCTGGCATCCTTAATATGATAATTACTGTGATAATTAAAAGTGCATCTTTACTGAGAGAGCAGGAGAGGGAGAGGGAGAGGGGAGCCAAGCCCAGTGACTGATAAATAGTATTCAGCAATGGTTATTCTATATTGAGCTCAATATGTGTCAGGCACTGGTAAATATTTTGTGAATTTTAATCACAACACCAGTATGATATTGGCGTTATTATCCCAATGCAGATTTGAAAAATTTAAACAATTTCTCCAAGGTCACATGGCTAGAAACCAGCATAGTACTCAAAATCATGTCAGTCTGATTAACCAGCATACAGGCCTTCCCAGGATTGATTGATGGATGGAAATTCGTTTATATTGACAAGCAGAAAAATAATATTACCTAGATCTCTCCATTAGAGTCTAAATGACTTGGCAGAAACTGAGTGAAAATCAAGATGAAATGGCCTGTGGGATGTGCTGTGAATCTGAGGTGAATAACAAGAGAAATATCCAGAAATGAATTTATCTAGGCAAGAGGAAAAGAATAGAAATAAAAACCATGAGGTTCTGCCCATAGCTTCCTCTTTTTTAAATTTTTCTGGACTTTTTTTTTTTTTTTTGCCAATATGCATTAAATAATGAGAAAGAGCTGAAAAGCATTAAACATTTTTAAGCATAAATTACTGAGGAAAGTGGTTGCCTAGCAGCAAAAATATACTGTTTTGACATTATAGTGAGGATTGATGAAACATTAAAATAGTTCATTTTAGAAGCTTAGGGCTGCTTTGGAAATGTAAGGCCATCTGGGGTTTTTTTTAGTTTTTTTTAAAGAGGCTTTGTATTAGTTTTTTATGCTATGTAACAAATTACTAAAAACTTAGGAACTTAAAACAACACTCATTTTATTATCTCACAGTGTCTGTAGGTCAGAAGTCTGGGCACAGCTTAGCAGGGTTCCCTGTCAGGGTCTCTCAAAGTGTCAGCTGGAGTATGTTCTTATTAGGAGTCTGGACTAGGAACAGACCAGTTTCCAAGCTCTCTCAGTTTGGGCCAGAATTCATTTCCTTGAGACTATGAAATTCCTGGCTGCTTACTTCTTCAAAACCATAAAAAGAGAAGATATCTCTCACTTGGCATCTCTGCCTTCAGGAAAAGCCTAGGTCCTCTTCTTAAGACTCACCTGATTAGGTGAGCCCCATTTAGAATAATCTCTTTGATTACCTCAAAATCAACTTTTATATCTAAAAAAAAATCCCTTTACCTTGGCATTATAACTTGTCACAATTACAGGAGTGATAGCCAGTCACCCTTGTCATACTCTGTTGGTTAGAAGCAGATCACAGTTTCTGCCAAAACTCAAGGGTGGATACTAGGTTTCAAAAATCATGGAGACCACCCTAGGGTATGTCCACCACAGGCATGAACTGATAGCTCCATTCTTATCTTCCTTACCACAACTGAGACAATGAGATTAAAGAGCAACGTTAAAATTATTTCACATGGTCAGCATTCTTTTACTAGACAAATTATCATAGCACTTTAAAAAAAATGATTATTCATGAGTTGCACAGAAATAATTTCTTAATCCTTAAAGTACATCTCTCAGTGCATTACCTCCATAAATAGGAAATAAGCAATGATTCTTAAAAAACAGATATAAGGAAGCTTCAAAAACTCAACAGATAGGGTAAAGCTCTTTTACTAATTTTAATACAAGTTTTACTTTTAATCTATTAGAAAAGTTTTATTTTACCAGATTTTCCAGTATCTTTTATGGGGTAGGATATGAACAGAATTAACGTATAAGAAGAAACTAGTGACGTATTATTTATACCATAAAAAACTATCAACTTTGATGGTTATCTAAATTATTTTTATTAAACGAAAGTATGTCAATCTTACCAAAATTATTTTATAACACACCACATTAATGCTTTTCATCTCTCCTTAATTTTTGTACACAAACTATTCTAATAACTTTGACATTTTGTATTTCTTTCTTGAGCAGAATTAATACATAATTCTGTGTAGATTCTTTCCTATAGGTGAATCTTAGATAGTTTGGTAAGTTATGTTCATCTGAATATACCAGATACCAGTGTCAAAAAATAATTCTCCCTCTAATTTTAAATGGAGTCAAAAACACAAGAAAAAAAACCACAGAATCTGGTTGAATCAGTCTAATTGCATGACTTAAATTTGTTTTTAATTCACCATACAGCATCTGCTTTTCACCATGTTTCTGGTTGCTAGATATTTTGGCTTTAATTTTTAAAAAATTAATAATGAAACATATAATTAGACTTTGAACTTTTCATGAATCACTTGAATCGATTTTTTTTAAATCATCTAACTTGGATGACTTATATTCATTGAAATCCTGACATATGTTGATTATAGAAAAGTACTACTATAAGCAAGTCCAACCTGAGTCCTATAGCTTTTTGAAATTGCCTTTCTTTTGATAAATAAAATGAGTTGATTTCTCATTCCATATGGGAAGTCAATATCATCATCAACATTTTGAGGATGGCAAAGAATAGTTCTTACTTTTTCTTAGTTTTCACTTGTCACCTCTTGTTCTGATTTCCTACTTCACCCCTCAATTCTCATTTCACTGGCTCTCTCTCCTTTAAAAATTTTTATTTGTAATTTTATCAGTTATTTATGCATATAGTTTAATTAGACAAATACTTTTACAAGACATTTATATAAAAAAATAGTAACCTCTGTACACTCAAACCCAATTATTGCTCCCCTGTGACAACTTCAAGTGTTCTGGCTTATACTTTTGATATTTACTTATATATCAGTTGAAGGCAACAGTCCTATGTAGAAAGCACTGTATTCCCACAGACAGACATCCTAGAGGGCAGACCATAAGCATACAATTACATAGTAATAGGTAAGGAAAGTGTAATTCTTTTACTTAAACATCAACTTACTGTTGACTACCGGAAATTGATTCCTTTGTATCTGTTTTCACTACCTATTGACCAGAGCTCTATTATAGAATTCTTGCATTGCATTCTAATCATTTTTATCAGCTGTCTTCTCATTTAGACCATGAAGTCCTTAAATATTCTTAATATTCATATTTAAAGCTGTACATATTTTCTAAGCAAACATCTGCCACATAGTAAGTTCCTAACAAATCTCTAACTAAATCAAATTTTAATAATTTTAGATGTTATCTGTTTTATGTTGTATACTCACTTGCTTTTGTACTAGACTCTTTGAGCATCTATAATTCTTTTAGGTTTCAGAGGCATGAAGCCCCACACAGAGAGTCACCACACTAACCTTTACTGTCTTATTGCTGGAACCCTGGGATTCTAAAAGTACTTCAGGTTTGTATACTGCAAAGGGAAATATACAAAATAAAATTATTGTCTTCTTTTCTCATAAAATCCCTTAGTAGCAGAATAAAACTGAGAGAAAGACAAGCCATCCAAGAGGAGAAGGTTTATTGAGGAAAACTAGGTAGAGCTATTGCCATTTGCTTCTCTACAAGTATTTTAATGCCAATTTTAATGGATCATGGAATGTCCAGCAACCAACAATTTATTTTACCGCTGGTAATTTTAGGATAGACATCCGAACAGAACTCTAGTCTAGCTTTAATCTTTTCCACAAAATAGACATTCTAAAATATGAATAATTACCATAGTAAGAAAGAATATCTACTATGTGAAAAACATTTAAATAGATTATCTCTAATCCTTTTAAAAACTGACACAGAGAATATGTTAGTTATGACTGGCTGCAAGTAATAGAAAGCAACTTGATCTAGGTTAAGAAAACTAGAGGAGTTATTGTAAGGATACAGAAGTGGCTAGTGTAGGCCAAGGACAGGCATATAACTAGAACTAAGAAAAACTGAAACCAGACACTGGTTATTTGTCAGAAATTCTGTGTTTCTTCTTTTATTTTCCCTGCACACTTCCTGGCTTCTATTTATAACTCCAGCCCACACTAAGGAACTAGGGGTGTTGCCACAGGTCAGTTTAGGAATTCTCCAGTGTAAGTTGGCAATGCACGTATTAGAATAATATATATTAAACTGACCATGAAATTATATTGGCCTTGACATCCAAACAAAAGTCAGAAAAAATGATTTATGTTATAGAAATAGCAATACAGGAGATTCTCAGTGTTGCAATTTAGAGCACTGTTTAATAATTAGTACAGCTTCATTTCAGAGAGAAACATTTCTTATTGTTATTATTATACCCAACATGACTGTAGATATTCAGTCAAATTCAATCATGGTTTTAATTTTTTTTCCAGTAGCTAAAATAGTAGATTATAGCCATTGTAAAATTAGTCTAAATCTTGCATTTGGTTTGTCCCCTGAAGGCCTAAATTTTTTAAAAGTCTATCTTCAATGCCATTTCTTGAGGTTTGTGATATTTTTGCTCTTCCTAATTTACAGAACAATCATATTTATTGCTACTCTTATAATTCCACTTATGTTGGAGCACAGAGAATCCTCTGGGCACTATTCTTTGTAATTTGAAAAGTATATTGCATTATGCTAGGGACTATTTTAAACTGCATTAATTATGAAGTCAAGCAATATACATTTCATGAAATCAAATAAATTTTTATAGAATATCATTCTGGGGACAATGTTTTTCAGAAAATATGCAGATGAATTTAACAATATATTTTTCAAAAATTTTAGAAGATTGTAGAGTTGACATTAACAGAACAAATAAACGTAATGTTGAAGGCATATTTAGTATCCTAAATCTTTGCAACTCATAAAGGTGTTTGTAATTCATTAAATAATAAATGGTAAAGTGATTATAATATAAATGAATTTAGAATCAATAAAATGTTTGACTACTTTCATCTTGGCATGTATCAATATGTATTAATATTTTGATTGGACAAATTATTAGTGATATTGCTCATTTTTAAATTGAGCAATAATTTATTAAATATCTGCTATGTGTCTCATATAATGAAAAGTTAAACAAGTGTGAGATATAGATTTTCTTCACAATGTATCTCATGAAGTCAGACAAATAACTGGCTTTAAAATACACATGCAACAAAAACTTTAGGAGAGATATTGAATAAGATACCTTAGAGACAGGAGGGATTGATTCTTTCTCTTTGGAGCACATCAAAGAAGAAAAGTGAAATTACCATTTATTTTGCATAACTGTTTTTGTATTTAGGTATCCATTTTACATGTGAGGAAACTGGGTTTCATATTGCAGAAAAAATCTTCTAAGATTCAATCACATAGGTATAGAGTGTGAAATGTCATATGATTTTTGCTTCACTATTCCTGTCATTTGTTGCTCTAAAGAACTCTTCAATGAGGAAATACCATTAAACAAAGCATTAAGGAATAAGGAGTTTGTATTAGGAACAAAGTTAAGGGGAGAAAGAACAGTTATGGAAGAATGAAGAGCATCTGGGAATAAAAGAAATGTTTGAGCTAAAATGTAGAATGTGAAATTTGCAGGAGAATGAGGAGGGTGAAAACATACTTAAATTATGATTAGTCTCTAAACCATTCCAGTTATGAGTAACATGCTGAATTCTGGGCAAGACAAGGGAAAATAATACTGAACAGATATATGTGTTAGTAAAATAATTTCAAGATCATTAAGGAGAAATAAATGAGATGCAGAGATCAGATAATCTGTTCTTGTTTTGAGTCCAGATTAGAAGCGAAGCAAGCCAGAATAGGGAAGGCAGGGGATGGATGAAATAAAGAAATAATAAAGATTGAATCATCCCAGTGGGTAAGTGCAGGGAGGAGATACATAAAAGGTGAAAAGGAAGGTATGAAGTTGGTAACTAGCTTTGTTTATTTATAAAATATTAAATTGATAGATTATTTTATACTAGCATATCTGTGTTTGGCATTAAGGGTGCTGGAACATTAAGATTTTAAATGTTAGAAAATGTCTATTATAGCCTTATGGGGTAAACAGTGCATTAGCTGCTTCAGATTATTTTTGTGAAGACTATCACAAAGACATTATTAATTTAAAAAGTGAAAATACTCTCTTTCATTCATTTACCTTACCTACAAAAATTGGGGGGGGGGCATTTTTTTCATATTAAGCTGTATGCTAGCCAATGTATGTACAATAGTAAGCACAGTAGACGTAGTGCTTGTCTTAGAGCTTAGCGGGTGAAACAGATTCCACCCAAACAATTAAATAAGCAAAGAAAGAATTGTTAAGAAAAAGTAAATGGCTCCGTAGATATTTTGTTAGGGGCAGTTAAGCTCCCAAATAAGCATAAACCTTCAGGATTAGACTCATGATGAGAAACCTGAAGATGATAAGGATTTACCTGGGTGAAATAAGAAGTAAAGAGCACTCCAGGCAAAATACATTTCTTCTCTTACTTCCAATAGTTGCATAACACTATTGCAATGGTGAACTGAGAATCCTATTGGTGACTAGCATCCTCTATGCTTAGATAATTTGGCATATCCCTGCAAATGTCTTGGTCATTTCGACTTGACTTTACTATTAATAAACAGTAAAGAAGAAAAAAAACAACTAAATAATTTATAATTACTTTTTAAAGCCCTGTTTAAAATACACACATGTACATGCAAAAACACACACACAGAAACACACACACACAGAAACAATTCCAGAACAATGTGGCTATAAATATGAATAGTAATTTTTACTTAGTACACTTTGCATTTTTTATTTTAAATTATGATAGATGTTAATAAGATGTTAAATATGTATTTTCCTATATGTAATTGTAAGTATGATTAATCAGATATAACTCTATTATTTACACTGAGTTCTTTTGGAAACTGGGACAATCTTATGAATTTGAAAATAGCAGGTATTTTTTTCCCATTTCTTAGGTAAAGTTTTAATTCACTAAAACTAACTGGGCTAAAATCCTTTTTTTTTTTTTAATGTAAAGCGTGAATCATCTAGTAAATTTCAAAATTGGCTTGAAAAACTTTTCTAGATAGAATAAAAGTGATAGAAGAGAAAATACATAATATTCCTTCTTTCTTTAAAACAGACCTACTCAGGTGGAATCATCAAATTTTACACCTGAAAGAGAGCAGAGATCATTTGATCAAATCTCCACATTTACAGATGTGACCATTCTATTTTTAAAGTTGTTTTTTTCTTCCCCCATTCTTTCATAGGCTTTAGTCTCTATCAGTGGACTAGTGAATGGTGTCGAAGAAATTTATATTTACCTTTTATTTTAAAGAAACATTTTATATTTACCTTTTATTTTATTATTGCTATGACATTCAAAATAGTCTAAAAAATCTAATAGGACAAGGAAGAACATTCCAGTACACTTGCAAATACCCTCTCATTTTACACTTTCAATTATCCTTTTAGCCAAGTGAGTGGGAGAGAGGAAAGTGGAATCAGAAAGTCATCCAAAAGTTCTCACTTTTTTCTTATTAGAAGATGAAAATCAACAATTGAAGCCAAAAATTGATTCAGATGGGTGGATTAGACAAGATGAGTCTCTCTACTGAGGAAGCGTGGCAAGAATCACCTTAGTCGTATGTTTAGTTCATAAAATTCCCTATTTCATGGGTCTATACTCACTCCAAATCCCCTTTCATAACGGTTCTGCAATAAACTCTGAACTTCTAACCATGGGCTTTGAGTGCCTTCACCAATTTTTTTTCTCAACTTACCTAATTATTCTCCTTTCTCACTTGTAACTGATTGCTCACAGCCCAGAAAAACTGGCTTGAGGGTGCAGAAAGAAACACACATGGAGATAATAATTTCCTTAACTTAATAAAACTCATGGCATTTTACAAAAAATAGTCTGTGTGTAGTTAATATTACCTGAAGCCTTAATGACATTCATCCGCCCTTAGATATGTATATAAGGAACAATATTGCAGGCATCCTATTTGTGTGTATGTGTGCCTCTTTTGCCTACCCAGCATTTATTCCCAATATTCCTTCCCCCAAATCTCCAGCTTTATTCAGATATCTACTCTTCTTGTGTTGGCCGTGAACCTTGGAGAAAGCCTACTTCATCTACAACCAAAGTATGTCTTATCAGTCTAAAGGCAATCTCATTCTCCTTGCTAGCTCTTGATTCACAAAAGAACATGGTACCCAATTTCCACCAATGAGATCTGAGGAAAAATTTGCTGCGGCAGAGGGCATGTTAAGAAAAATTTTCTTCACTACTAAGAGAGATGTACAACCAGTGATAGAGTCTTCTTTTTCTGGGCATTATCATAGAATGAACTGCTGTAGCCATTTGCTACCAGTCTAAAGAAGGAAGATAGCAGATGTGAGAGAGGAAAGAAATGATTTTACATCATCATTGAATTTCTTCTTTAAACAACCTATCTCTGAATTTCTGTTATGTGAGATAGACACATTTCCCTGTTGTTTAAGCAAGTTTCAGCAAAGTTTTCATTTCTTTAAGAAGACATTGTTCCAAGTAATACAGACTGGAAAATTATTATTTAGCTGAAAGTTAAAGAATTTTACTTAATATATATACATTTTCCATATGAATTGAACTCAAGCAAATTATTTCTTTATATGAAGAAATAAATTTGTATTAATAACATGTATTGTTGTACACGGTGATTTCAAGAAATATATAGCATAGGACTGTGTCCATTTCACTGTATTGATTTATCTGACTATGCACCTGGTGAGTGGCAAAAAATTTTAACTCAAAAAATAGGTTCTTCAAACCTGACTGTATTATTTGGAGAAGAGACAGCTGTTTGTAAAGTTCTTTTTCAACAATATTTTGGTGAGATATGAAGTAAAAACATATGGATTAAATTTACCATAAATTAGTGTTTAAACTAATAAAAGTGATTAGAAAATATTGTTTTAATCAAAAAAGAGATATCCAAAAATGTCACTGAAGATATCCCCAACTGTTTTCTAATCTCAGTCAATTCACTATTAAATTTAAGAAATTTAAGATGGAGCTATAAATAGCTAAAATCAAGGTCACAAAAGTGTATGAAAAATCTTGGCAGGTCACATCAAAATATAGAGTGAGCCTGGGTAAAGAGCCATACTTCTCCTCATACTCAGAATTAAAAGTAAGCAAATTTATGATCACCCTCTGACTCATAAATTTGGAATGTAGCTGTTTTGAGATGTTTGTACAAAAAGAAAGACTAGAGGATTAACCAAGATGGCGGAGTAGAAGGACGTGCTCTCACTCCCTCTTGCGAGAGCACCAGAATCGCAACTGGCTGCTGGACAATCATTGACAGGAAGACCCTGGACTTCACCAAGGAGGATACCCCACGTCCAAGGACAGAGGAGAAGCCACAGTGAGACGGTAGGAGGGGCGCAATCAGAGTAAAATCAAATCCCATAACTGCTGGGTGGGTGGCTCACAGACTGGCGAGCACTTATACCACAGAAGTCCACCCACTGGAGTGAAGGTTCTGAGCCCCACGTCAGGCTTCCCAACCTGGGGGTCCGGCTACGGGAAGAGGAATTCCTAGAGAATCAGACTTTGAAGCCTAGTGGGAATTGAGTGCAGGACTTTGACAGGACTGGGGGAAACAGAGACCCCACTCTTGGAGGGCACACACAAAGTAATGTGTGCATCGGGACCCAGGGGAAGGAGCAGTGACCCTGGGGGAGACTGAACCAGACCTACCTGCTGGTGTTGGGGGGTCTGCTGCAGAGGCGAGTGGTGGCTCTGTTTCACCGTGGGGATAAGGACACTGGCAGCAGAGGTTCTGGGAAGTTCTCCTTGGCGTGAGCCCTCCCAGAGTCTGCCATTAACCCCACCAAAGAGCACGGGTAGGCTCCAGTGTTGGGTTGCCTCAGGCAAAAAAACCAACAGGGAGGGAACCCAGCCCCACCCATCAACAGTCAAGTGGATTAAGGTTTTACTGAGCTCTGACCGCCACAGCAACAGGGAGGGAACCCAGCCCCACCCATCAACAGTCAAGTGGATTAAGGTTTTACTGAGCTCTGACCGCCACAGCAACAGTCAGCTCTACCCACCACCAGAGCCTCCCATCAAGCCTCTTAGATAGCCTCAACCACCAGAGGGCAGACAACAGAAGCAAGAAAAACTACAATCCTGCAGCCTGTGGACCAAAAACCTCAGTTACAGAAAGACAGAGAAGATGAAAAGGCAGAGGGCTATGTACCAGATGAAGGAACAAGAAAAAACCCCAGAAAAACAACTAAATGAAGTGGAGATAGGCAACCTTCCAGAAAAAGAATTCAGAATGATAGTGAAGATGATCCAGGACCTCGGAATAAGAATGGAGGCAAAGATTGAGAAGATGCAAGAAATGATTAACAAAGACCTAGAAGAATTAAAGAACAAACAAACAGAGATGACCAATACAATAACTGAAATGAAAACTACACTAGAAGGAATCAATAGCAGAATAACTGAGGCAGAAGAACGGATAAGTGACCTGGAAGACAGAATGGTGGAATTCACTGCTGCGGAACAGACTAAAGAAAAAAGAATGAAAAGAAATGAAGACAGCCTAAGAGACCTCTGGGACAACATTAAACGCAACAGCATTCGCATTATAGGGGTCCCAGAAGGAGAAGAGAGAGAGAAAGGACCAGAGAAAATATTTGAAGAGATTATAGTCGAAAACTTCCCTAACATGGGAAAGGAAATAGCCACCCAAGTCCAGGAAGCGCAGAGAGTCCCATACAGAATAAACCCAAGGAGAAACACGCCGAGACACATAGTAATCAAAGTGGCAAAAATTAAAGACAAAGAAAAATTATTGAAAGCAGCAAGGGAAAAACGACAAATAACATACAAGGGAACTCCCATAAGGTTAACAGCTGATTTCTCAGCAGAAACTCTGCAAGCCAGAAGGGAGTGGCATGATATACTTAAAGTGATGAAAGGGAAGAACCTACAACCAAGATTACTCTACCCGGCAAGGATCTCATTTAGATTTGATGGAGAAATCAAAAGCTTTACAGACAAGCAAAAGCTAAGAGAATTCAGCACCACCAAACCAGCTCTACAACAAATGCTAAAGGAACTTCTCTAAGTGGGAAACACAAGAGAAGAAAAGGACCTACAAAAACAAACCCAAAACAATTAAGAAAATGGTCATAGGAACATACATATCGATAATTACCTTAAACGTGAATGGTTTAAATGCCCCAACCAAAAGACATAGACTGGCTGAATGGATACAAAAACAAGACCCATATATATGCTGTCTACAAGAGACCCACTTTAGACCAAGGGACACATACAGACTGAAAGTGAGGGGATGGAAAAAGATATTCCATGCAAATGGAAATCAAAAGAAAGCTGGAGTAGCTATACTCATATCAGATAAAATAGACTTTAAAATAAAGAATGTTACAAGAGACAAGGAAGGACACTACATAATGATCAAGGGATCAATCCAAGAAGAAGATATAACAATTATAAATATATATGCACCCAACATAGGAGCACCTCAATACATAAGGCAACTGCTAACAGCTATAAAAGAGGAAATCGACAGTAACACAATAATAGTGGGGGACTTTAACACCTCACTTACACCAATGGACAGATCATCCAAAATGAAAATAAATAAGGAAACAGAAGCTTTAAATGACACAATAGACCAGATAGATTTAATTGATATTTATAGGACAGTCCATCCAAAAACAGCAGATTACACGTTCTTCTCAAGTGCGCACGGAACATTCTCCAGGATAGATCACATCTTGGGTCACAAATCAAGCCTCAGTAAATTTAAGAAAATTGAAATCATATCAAGCATCTTTTCTGACCACAACGCGATGAGATTAGAAATGAATTACAGGGAAAAAAACGTAAAAAAGACAAACACATGGAGGCTAAACAATACGTTACTAAATAACCAAGAGATCACTGAAGAAATCAAAGAGGAAATAAAAAAATACCTAGAGACAAATGACAATGAAAACACGACGACCCAAAACCTATGGGATGCAGCAAAAGCGGTTCTAAGAGGGAAGTTTATAGCTATACAAGCCTACCTAAAGAAACAAGAAAAATCTCAAGTAAACAATCTAACCTTACACCTAAAGAAACTAGAGAAAGAAGAACAAACAAAACCCAAAGTTAGCAGAAGGAAAGAAATCATAAAGATCAGAGCAGAGATAAATGAAATAGAAACAAAGAAAACAATAGCAAAGATCAATAAAACTAAAAGATGGTTCTTTGAGAAGATAAACAAAATTGATAAGCCATTAGCCAGACTCATCAAGAAAAAGAGGGAGAGGACTCAAATCAATAAAATCAGAAATGAAAAAGGAGAAGTTACAACAGACACCGCAGAAATACAAAGCATCCTAAGAGACTACTACAAGCAACTTTATGCCAATAAAATGGACAACCTGGAAGAAATGGACAAATTCTTAGAAAGGTATAACTTTCCAAGACTGAATCAGGAAGAAACAGAAAATATGAACAGACCAATCACAAGTAATGAAATTGAAACTGTGATTAAAAATCTTCCAACAAACAAAAGTCCAGGACCAGATGGCTTCACAGGTGAATTCTATCAAACATTTAGAGAAGAGCTAACACCCATCCTTCTCAAACTCTTCCAAAAAATTGCAGAGGAAGGAACACTCCCAAACTCATTCTATGAGGCCACCATCACCCTGATACCAAAACCAGACAAAGACACTACAAAAAAAGAAAATTACAGACCAATATCACTGATGAATATAGATGCAAAAATCCTCAACAAAATACTAGCAAACAGAATCCAACAACACATTAAAAGGATCATACACCACGATCAAGTGGGATTTATCCCAGGGATGCAAGGATTCTTCAATATACGCAAATCAATCAATGTGATACACCATATTAACAAATTGAAGAATAAAAACCATATGATCATCTCAATAGATGCAGAAAAAGCTTTTGACAAAATTCAACACCCATTTCTGATAAAAACTCTCCAGAAAGTGGGCATAGAGGGAACCTACCTCAACATAATAAAGGCCATATATGACAAACCCACAGCAAACATCATTCTCAATGGTGAAAAACTGAAAGCATTTCCTCTAAGATCAGGAACGAGACAAGGATGTCCACTCTCACCACTATTATTCAACATAGTTCTGGAAGTCCTAGCCACGGCAATCAGAGAAGAAAAAGAAATAAAAGGAATACAAATTGGAAAAGAAGAAGTAAAACTGTCATTGTTTGCGGATGACATGATACTATACATAGAAAATCCTAAAACTGCCACCAGAAAACTGCTAGAGCTAATTAATGAATATGGTAAAGTTGCAGGATACAAAATTAATGCACAGAAATCTCTTGCATTCCTATACACTAATGATGAAAAATCTGAAAGGGAAATTATGGAAACACTCCCATTTACCATTGCAACAAAAAGAATAAAATACCTAGGAATAAACCTACCTAGGAAGACAAAAGACCTGTATGCAGAAAACTATAAGACACTGATGAAAGAAATTAAAGATGATACCAACAGATGGAGAGATATACCATGTTCTTGGATTGGAAGAATCAACATTGTGAAAATGAGTATACTACCCAAAGCAATCTACAGATTCAATGCAATCCCTATCAAATTACCAATGGCATTTTTTACAGAGCTAGAACAAATCATCTTAAAATTTGTATGGAGACACAAAAGACCCCGAATAGCCAAAGCAGTCTTGAGGCAAAAAAATGGAGCTGGAGGAATCAGACTCCCTGACTTCAGACTATACTACAAAGCTACAGTAATCAAGACAATATGGTACTGGCACAAAAACAGAAACATAGATCAATGGAACAAGATAGAAAGCCCAGAGATTAACCCATGCACCTATGGTCAACTAATCTATGACAAAGGAGGCAAAGATATACAATGGAGAAAAGACAGTCTCTTCAATAAGTGGTGCTGGGAAAACTGGACAGCTACATGTAAAAGACTGAAATTAGAATACTCCCTAACACCATACACAAAAATAAACTCAAAATGGATTAGAGACCTAAATATAAGACTGGACACTATAAAACTCTTAGAGGAAAACATAGGAAGAACACTCTTTGACATAAATCACAGCAAGATCTTTTTTGATCCACCTCCTAGAGTAATGGAAATAAAAACAAAAATAAACAAGTGGGACCTAATGAAACTTCAAAGCTTTTGCACAGCAAAGGAAACCATAAACAAGACGAAAAGACAACCCTCAGAATGGGAGAAAATATTTGCAAATGAATCAACAGACAAAGGATTAATCTCCAAAATATATAAACAGCTCATTCAGCTCAATATCAAAGAAACAAACACCCCAATCCAAAAATGGGCAGAAGACCTAAATAGACATTTCTCCAAAGAAGACATACAGACGGCCACAAAGCACATGAAAAGATGCTCAACATCACTAATTATTAGAGAAATGCAAATCAAAACTACAATGAGGTATCACCTCACTCCTGTTAGAATGGGCATCATCAGAAAATCTACAAACAACAAATGCTGGAGAGGGTGTGGAGAAAAGGGAACCCTCTTGCACTGTTGGTGGGAATGTAAATTGATACAGCCACTATGGAGAACAATATGGAGGTTCCTTAAAAAACTAAAACTAGAATTACCATATGACCCAGCAATCCCACTACTGGGCATATACCCAGAGAAAACCGTAATTCAAAAAGACACATGCACCCGAATGTTCATTGCAGCACTATTTACAATAGCCAGGTCATGGAAGCAACCTAAATGCCCATCAGCAGACGAATGGATAAAGAAGATGTGGTACATATATACAATGGAATATTACTCAGCCATAAAAAGGAACGAAATTGAGTCATTTGTTGAGACGTGGATGGATCTAGAGACTGTCATACAGAGTGAAGTAAGTCAGAAAGAGAAAAACAAATATCGTATATTAATGTATGTATGTGGAACCTAGAATAATGGTACAGATGAGCCAGTTTGCAGGGCAGAAGTTGAGACACAGATGTAGAGAATGGACATATGGACACCAAGGGGGGAAAACTGCGGTGAGGTGGGGATGGTGGTGTGCTGAATTGGGCGATTGGGATTGATATGTATACACTGATGTGTATAAAATTGATGCCTAATAAGAACCTGCAGTATAAAAAAACAAACAACTAATACTAAACTTTCATTGGGTTATTTGTATGGAAATATGTTAATATAAATGTTTCAGACATTACATGAAATTTCTAAAAATCTTATATTTGTATTTGTATGGAAATATGTATGGAAATATGTTAATATAAATGTTTCAGACATTACATGAAATTTCTAAAAATCTTATATGTTCTGGTATAATGTTATAAGTAATAATCCTAGTTATTACTTTAAAATGTATATCTCAGAAATAACTAATTTTCTTGTCAACTGCATTATTATGAACTTTCATCAAATCTTTAACTGTGGTCATTTTTAAGTCTTTTGTCATTTACAGACAGTTCTGGGTGTACTCTGATGATTTTGCAAATATGTTCCTATAAAAGGGTTTCATCTTCAAGAAATTCATGGAAAAGACTCTGACAAGTACAGGTTTCTGGTAACTGACTGTACTGCTGAACTGAATGAATAAGCATTTTCAGAACTCTAATGAAAAACTGATGAACTCATAAAAGTGCTAACAAAAAGATCAAGATGATGGGCTTCCCTGGTGGCACAATGGTTGAGAATCTGCCTGCTAATGCAGGGGACACGGGTTCGAGCCCTGGTCTGGGAAGATCCCACATGCCGCGGAGCAACTAAGCCCGTGAGCCACAACTATTGAGCCTGCGTGTCTGGAGCCTGTGCTCCACAACAAGAGAGGCCGCGATAGTGAGAGGCCCGCGCACCGCGATGAAGAGTGGCCCCCGCTTGCCGCAACTAGAGAAAGCCCTCGCACAGAAACGAAGACCCAACACAGCCAAAAAAATAAATAAATAAAATAAATAAATAAATAAATAATAATTTAAAAAAAAAAAAAAAAAAAAAAGATCAAGATGAAAAAAAAAATTAATTACATGGGACTGAGTGAACTGATGAGGATGAGTATAATTTTTGTGACTTTCTGTCTGAATTAAAAAAAAAAAAAATCCCACAAGGACTCAGAGGCAAAGAATATACAAATCAATTTTCACTGCAAAGTAAAGGAGCTGTTACAGTGGAGGATTACTGGACTGAATGTCAATATTATGACATAGTATGAGTGTGTTTCATGTTTGGTAATTGCAATCATTGTTGCTTTTGTTGTGGTCATCCATGTACAATGCTTGGTGTCAGTCTATTTATCTCTTGTAAAAATAAAATACAGTGTGTGTGTGTGAAAAAAAAAAAAAAAAGAAAGACTAATTGTTTTAACTTTTAAATGTTAAAGTACATGCGTTATTTCTCTTGGGACACATTCCAGCAGAACAATAGGTAGAGATAATATATTGCTCTCAGGATATCCTCAAAGTGTAGGCTGGCATTTTGCAGTTCATAGCCCATACATGACAGTATAAACAAGATGAAATATAGCCATCTTTAGAATTGCCAAAAAGACATGTTTTCTCTTTTCATGCCTATAATTTTAAAATGTTTCATTAAAACTTTCTTGTGCTTCTTTCTTTTCTTAAAGACATGTTGGAAATCACTCACCTCTAGGTTTCTTACTTAGAATTTAAAAAAATAACTTGATTTATTAGTGTGGTTAATCCAAATAGACCAGAATTTCAATTATTAATTTATTGAATCATTCAACTTGAATTCTGTAAGCACTTAACATATGACAGGTACTGTAGCATGCAGATTGCATGATGTGGAGCAAGATAGACACTATGCCTGCCCTCACTATACATTCTGTCATTGAGAAAGACAGAAAACTATGTCTAGGGCTGTAATATGGGAAGTACAAGTTCCAACAGGATCATAGAGCAGGAGCATCAAGTTATCTTAAAGTTTCAAGGAAGACTTCTTATTTTTGTGTATGGTGTTAAAGAATGTTCTAATTTCATTTTTTTTTTTTACCTGTAGCTGTCCAGTTTTCCCAGCACGATTTATTGAAGAGACTGTCTTTCCTCCATTGTATAGTCTTGCCTCCTTTGTCATAGATTAATTGACCATAGGTTTGTGGGTTTACTTCTGGACTTCTATCATGTTCCATTGATCTATGTTTCTGTTTTTGTGCCAGTACCATACTGTTTTGATTACTATAGCTTTGTAGTATACTCTGAAGCCAGGAAGCCTGATTCCTCCAGCTCCGTTTTTCTTTCTCAAGATTGCTTTGGCTATTCGGGGTCATTTGTGTCTCCACACAAATTTTAAGATTTTTGGTTCTAGATCTGGAAAAATTGCCATTGATAATTTGACAGAGATGGCATTGAATCTGTAGATTGCCTTAGGTAGTATAGTCATTTTGACAATACTGATTCTTCCAGTCCAAGAACACAGTATATCTTTCCATCTGTTTGTGTTGTCTTTGATTTCTTTCCTCAGTGTCTTATAGTTTTCAGAGTACAGGTCTTTTGCCTCCTTAGGTAGGTTTATTCCTAGGTATTTTATTCTTTTTGATGCGATGGTAAATGGGATTGCTTCTTGAATTTCTCTGTCTGATCTTTCATTGTTAGTGTATAGAAATGCAACAGATTTCTGTGTATTAATTTTGTAACCTGCAACTTTACCAAATTCACTGATGAGCTCTAGTAGTTTTCTGGTAGCATCTTTAGGATTTTCTATGTATAGTATCATGTCATCTGTAAAGAGTGACAGTTTAACTTCTTCTTTTCAAATTTGGATTCCTTTTATTTATTTTTCTTTTTTGATTGCCATAGCTAAGACTTCCAAAACTAAACTCAAAATTAAAGACTTAAATATGAAACTGAAAAGTATAAAGCTCTTAGAGGAAAACATAGGCAGAACACTCTCTGACATAAATCACAGCAACATCTTTTTTGATCCATCTCCCAGAGTAATGGAAATAAAAACACAAATAAACAAATGGGACCTAATTAAACTCAAAAGCTTTTGCACAGCAAGGGAAGCCATAAACAAAACAAAAAGATAACACAGAGTGGGAGAAAATATTTGCAAATGATGTGACTGATAAGGGATAATCCTCCAAAATTTACAAACAGCTCATGTGGCTTAATATTATCAAAATAAACAACTCAATCAAAATATGGGCAGAAGACCTACATAGACATTTCTCCAAAGAAGACATACAGATGGCCAAGAGGCACAAGAAAAGATATTCAACATTGTTAATTATTAGAGAAATGTAAATCAAAACTACAATGAGAGATCACCTCACACCAGTCAGAATGGCTTTCATCAAAAAATCCACAAACAATAAATGCTGGAGAGGGTGTGGAGAGAAGGGAACCCTCCTACACTGTTGGTGGGAATGTAAATTGGTGCTGCCACTATGGAGAACAGTATGGAGGTTTCTTAAGAAACTAAAAATAGAACCACCATATGATCCTGCAATCCCACTCCTGGACATATATCTGGAGAAAAACATGGCCCAAAAGAATACACGCACCCCAATATTCATTGCTGTGCTGTTTACAATAGCCAAGACATGGAAACGACCTAAATGTCCACAGACAGAAGAATGGATAAAGAAGATGTGGTACATACATACAATGGAATATTACTCAGCCATTAAAAAGAATGAAATAATGCCATTTGCAGCAACATGGATGGACTTAGAGATTGTCATACTGAGTGAAGTAAGTCAGACAGAAAAAGAGAAATATCATATGATATTGCTTATACGCAGAATCTAAAAAAATGATATAAATGAACTTGTTTATGAAGCAGAAACAGACTCACAGCCTTAAAGAATGAACTTATGGTTACCAGGGGGGAAGGGTGCGGGGGGAGGGATAGTTAGGGAGTTTGGGATTGACATATACACACTGACATATTTAAAATGGATAACCAACAAGGACCTTCTGTATAGCACAGGGAACTCTGGTCAATATTCTGTAACAACTTAGTTGGGAAAAGAATTTGAAAAAGAATAGATTCATGTATATGTATAATTGAATCACTTTGTTCTACTCCTGAAAATAACACATTATTGTTAATCAACTATACTCCAATAAAAAATAAAAAGTTAAAAAAAAAAGGAAGACTTCTTAGAGGAAATGGTATTTAAGCTGTTTTTTTTTTTTTTTAACATCTTTATTGGAGTATCATTGCTTTACAATGGTGTGTTAGTTTCTGCTTTATAACACAGTGAATCAGCTATACATATGTATATATCCCCGAATCTCCTCCCTCTTGCGTCTCCCTTCCACCCTCCCTATCCCACCCCTCTAGGTGGTCACAAAGCACCGAGCTGATCTCCCTGTGCTATGCGGCTGCTTCCCACTAGCTATCTATTTTACATTTGGTAGTATATATAAGTCCATGCCATTCTCTCACTTCGTCCCAGCTTACCCTTCCCCCTCCCTGTGTCCTCAAGTCCATTTTCTACATCTGCGTCTTTATTCCTGTCCTGCCCCTAGGTTCTTCAGAACCTTTTTTTTTTTTTTAGATTCCATATATATGTGTTAGCATACGGTATTTGTTTTTCTCTTTCTGACTTACTTCATTCTGTATGACAGACTCTAGGTCCATCCACCTCACTACAAATGACTCATTCGTTTCTTTTTATGGCTAAGTAATATTCCATTGTATATATGTGCCACATCTTCTTTATCCATTCATCTGTTGACGGACACTTAGGTTGCTTCCATGTCCTGGCTACTGTAAATAGTGCTGCAATGAACATTGTGGTACATGACTCTTCTTGAATTATGGTTTTCTCAGGGTATATGCCCAGTAGTGGGATTGTTGGGTCGTATGGTAGTTCTATTTTTAGTTTTTTAAGGAATCTCCATACTGTTCTCCATAGTGGCTGTATCAGTTTACATTCCCACCAACAGTGCAAGAGGGTTCCTTTTTCACCACACCCTCTCCAGCATTTACTGTTGCAGATTTTTTAATGATGGCCATTCTGACTGGTGTGAGGTGATACCTCATTGTAGTTTTGATTTGCATTTCTCTAATGATTAGTGATGTTGAGCATTCTTTCATATGTTTATTGGCTATCTGTATATCTTCTTTGGAGAAGTGCCTATTTATGTCTTCTGCCCATTTTTGGATTGTTTGTTTTTTTGATATTGAGCTGCATGAGCAGCTTGTAAATTTTGGAGATTAATCCTTTGTCAGTTGCTGCATTTGCAAATATTTTCTCCCATTCTGACAGTTGTCTTTTCGTCTTCTTCATGGTTTCCTTTGCTGTGCAAAAGCTTTGAAGTTTCATTGGGTCCCATTTGTTTATTTTTGTTTTTATTTCCATTTCTCTAGGAGGTGGGTCAAAAAGGATCTTGCTGTGATTTATGTCATAGAGTGTTCTGCCTATGTTTCTTCTATGAGTTTGATAGTGTCTGGCCTTACATTTAGGTCTCTAATCCATTTTGAGTTTATTTTTGTGTATGGTGTTAGGGAGTGTTCTAATTTCATTCTTTTACATGTAGCTGTCCAGTTTTCCCAGCACCACTTATTGAAGAGGCTGTCTTTTCTCCATTGTATAGTCTCGCCTCCTTTATCAAAAATAAGGTGACCATATGTGTGTGGGTTTATCTCTGGGCTTTCTATCCTGTTCCATTGATCTATATTTCTGTTTTTGTGCCAGTACCATATTGTCTTGATTACTGTAGCTTTGTAGTATAGTCTGAAGTCTGGGAGCCTGATTCCTTCAGCTCTGTTTTTTTTATTAAGATTGCTTTGGCTATTTGGTGTCTTTTGTATCTCCATACAAATTGTGAAATTTTTTGTTCTAGTTCTGTGAAAAATTCCATAGGTAGTTTGACAGGGATTGCACTGAGTCTGTAGATTGCTTTGGGTAGTATAGTCATTTTCACAATGTTGATTCTTCTAATCCAAGAACATGGTATATCTCTCCATCTGTTTGTATCATCTTAATTTCTTTCATCAGTGTCTTATTGTTTTCTGCATACAGGTCTTTTGTCTCCTTAGGTAGGTTTATTCCTAGGTATTTTATTCTTTTTGTTGCAATGGTACATGGGAGTGTTTCCTTGGGTTTATCCCTGGAATGCAAGGATTCTTCAACATACACAAATCAATCAATGTGATACACCATAATAATAAATTGAAGGAGAAAAACCATATGATCATCTCAGTAGATGTAGGAAAAGCTTTCAACAAAATTCAACACCAATTGATGATAATATCCCTCCAGAAAACAGGCAAAGAGGGAACTTACGTCAACCTAATAAAGGTCATGTATGACAAATCCACAGCAAACATCATTCTCCATGGTGAAAAACTGAAACCATTTCCACTAAGATCAGGAACAAGACAAGGTTGCCCACTCTCACCATTATTATTCAACATAGTTTTGGAAATTTTAGCCACAGCAATCAGAGAAGAAAAAGAAATAAAAGGAATCCAAATCAGAAAAGAAGAAGTAAAGCTGTCACTGTTTTCAGATGACATGACACTATACATAGAGAATCCTAAAGACACTACCAGAAAACTACTAGAGCTAATCAATGAATTTGGTAAAGTAGCAGGATACAAACTTAATGCACAGAAATCTCTTGCATTCCTATACACTAATGATGAAAAATCTGAAAGAGAAATTACACTGTGTTTTTTCAACTTGAGGTTGTAAAATCAATTTAGTAAATCAATTAGAGTAGAAGAGAATAGAATTGCAATAAAATGTATGAATATTGTTTCATGAAATATTTTTCAGTTGAGTTTGTGTCTATGTGTGAGAGGGATCTGGGTTGGATGTAAAATATATTTTTTAAGATGGGTCATGACCAAAAATGTGTTTGAAATCCGTTAGCCAAAAGGATGAATGGAAATTAAGTAATAAAAAATGAGGATTAAGAATTTTCCTGGCGGACCAGGAGTTTTGCTGGCAGAGAAAAGCATGTGCAAATACTCAGAGGCACGGAAGTTTGTGTAATTCTAGAAGCTGAAAGAAGTTCAGAAAAGCTGGAAAAGTTAGGTGTGGCGGAAGTGGGGTTTGTTGGCTGCATGAAACACCAGGGATGGGGCTTAATTCAGGGTAGAAAGTAGCTATCAAATATTTTACAAGCCATGACATGAAGTTTGCATATTTTCAGAGCAATAGTTTGTTGCCAAATAGTTTTAAGCAGGAAGATATGATCATGTTTGCATGTTACAGAATAGCTCTGGTCATATTTTACAAATGGGAGAGAGGAAAATCAATTAGAGGCAGGAGGCGTGCAGTAATTCAGATGACCTGGTCAAGCAGAGGGATTTCAAGGATTTAGAGAAGTGGATGGATGTGAATCCCTGGTGGAAATGTAAGACTGGTATTTGGCTGTGGGAAGGAAGAGAAATGGAGGTGCACAGAATGCCTGTCAAATTGCAGGCAGGAGCTATTAAAGGTAGAGTGCTAAAGCTAACTGAGTTGGGAAACAATGGAAGAAAAACAGGTTTTGTGGATAAGGTGGACAAAAAGTTTCAGTTTGGGACATACTGTCAAATCTGCTCATTCTCAAGCAATTCACACAGTAAACAAACTTCAAAAGGTTTTCACTAAGAGTCAATTCACCATAAAGACAGATACAGCTTTCTGGAACATTTTCTAAGTAGGAACCAACGTTTCCAACTTCTATCCATTTCAACATAGGTTCTGCCACCCTGGTTTAATTACCATAGTTCAACAATAATGTTAAGTCATGTTTCAGCATACTAGTCTTTCAAACTTCAGATTTTATTTCATTTTCAAATGAAAATATATTTTTTCTATAGAAAAATTTGAAGTTAGTAATCACTATGCTAACAACAGTTTAACAAAAACAATCTCCAATAAGACATTTCCAATTATCCAATGCATGGTAGTATCGAAGCTTAGTTTTTTATATTTGGATATATGAAATGAACATCATTTATTGTTTAAGCTGATTCATGTGGTTCAAAAAAGAGAGATTGTGTAGAGATTTCATTTTGAAAAAAATAAAGGGAGATATATTTAGACACTTGAGAGTTTTCACTGACACGAACCTTTTTTTAAACAACAAATTCATACTTACATCACATCATTGTCATAAAGAGGTTTTCCATCCTGATAGTTACAATTTTCTGCTGGTTGAGCACTTACAATGTAGCAGAACCATAAAGCACAAATAGAAATTTTGCCCCTGTCTCTAGCAATTTAAGGTGGAAATGTTCATGGACTACTTTATTAAATTAAATCCCCTTTCTTCAATTTTTGGGTGCATATACACACTGCCTTGATACCAGTTGCTTTTGTAAAAAAAATGCTATTTCATAGTATGTGCTGGTAAATTATTATCTGAGCAAATGCCTTGATGTCCTGAGCAAGGCATTTCATATTACAGGTTTTCTACCCTGGAAATGTCTCCCTGAGAAAGAGAATAGCCGAAGGACAATATTCTTATGAGCCTCTTCTACGCTTCCTTAGACGTAAAATTGTGTTAAATATAAAATTAAAACTGGATTAAAACCTATATAATGCAAAGAGAAATAATTAGAAAAGGACATAGAATTTAGGGAGGTGTGTGTAAGATGATATGCATCCTAGGCCCTGCTCG
This sequence comes from Eschrichtius robustus, assembly GCF_028021215.1. NCBI lineage: Eukaryota > Metazoa > Chordata > Mammalia > Artiodactyla > Eschrichtiidae > Eschrichtius > Eschrichtius robustus. Next base: position 76,786,847 of record NC_090836.1, on the reverse strand, counting down.
CATATATGACTGGCTAGTTTGTGTATTATATGTGGAAACTACAGGTTATTTTTCCAGAGTCTGAGTTTTTGTTCTGTTTTGAATTATTTCCTTCTCTGAAAAAAACATGACTCTTGAAAATGAAAGGTTTTGGCTTTCAATACTATAATCATTGCTATTTTTTGAAAAGTTATTTTGAAAAGTCAAAGAATCCACTCTCCTATCAGTCTGTTTCTCCAGCAATGGAGGCTTCTGAGTGCGTGTGGGAGGAAACCTCAGGGATAACCTCAGTTTCATGCTGTCTCACGATCAAGGCCACAGTGGACACCACTTGTGGCAACTATAGTAGATTTCGATTGTCACTGTGTATCAAGGACCTTAAAAATTCCGATATCCTCATGCCCAGTAATTTTACTTCTCAAAATTTGTCTGGGGGGCCCTGAACCAAGATGGCGGAGTAGAAGGACGTGCTCTCACTCCCTCTTGTGAGAACACCAGAATCACAATTAACTGCTGGACAATCATTGAAAGGAAGACACTGGAACTCACCAAAAAAGATACCCCACATGCAAAGACAAAGGAGAAGCCACAATGAGATGGTAGGAGGGGTGCAATCACAGTAAAATCAAATCCCATAACTGCTGGGTGGGTGACTCACAGACTGGAGAACACTTATACTACAGAAGTCCACCCACTGGTGTGAAGGTTCTGAGCCCCACGTCAGGCTTCCCAACCTGGGGGTAGAGCAACAGGAGGAGGAATTCCTAGAGAATCAGATTTTGAAGGCTAGTGGGATGTGACTGCAGGATTTCGACAGGACTGGGGGAAACAGAGACTCCACACTCGGAGGGCACAAAGTAGTGTGCACATCGGGACCCAGGGTAAGGAACAGTGACCCCAGGGGAGAGTGAACCAGACCTACCTCCTAGTGTTGGAGGGACTCCTGCAGAGGCAGGGGGTGGCTGTGGCTCATCATGGGGACAGGGACACTAGCAGCAGAAGTTCTGGGAAGTACTCCTTGGTGTGAGCCCTCCCAGAGTCTGCCATTAGCTCCACCAAAGAGCCCAGATAGTCTCCAGTGTTGGGTTGCCTCAGGCCAAACACCCAACAGGGAGGGAACCCAGCCCCAGCCATCAGCACTCAAGCAGATTAAAGTTTTACTGAGCTCTGCCTACCAGAGCAACACCCAGCTCTACCGACCACTAGTCCCTCCCATCAGGAAACTTGCACAAGCCTCTTAGATAGCGTCATCCACCAGAGGGCAGACATCAGAAGCAAGAACTACAATCCTGCAGCCTGTGGAACAAAAACCACATTCACAGAAAGATAGACAAGATGAAAAGGCAGAGGGCTACGTATCAGATGAAGGAACAAGATAAAACCCCAGAAAAACAACTAAATGAAGAGGAGATAGGCAACCTTCCAGAAAAAGAATTCAGAATAATGATAGTGAAGATGATCCAGGACCTCGGGAAAAGAATGGAGGCAAACATCGAGATGATGCAAGAAATGTTTAACAAACACCTAGAAGAATTAAAGAACAAACAAACAGAGATGAACAATACAATAACTGAAACGAAAACTACACTAGAAGGAATCAATAGCAGAATAACTGAGGCAGAAGAACGGATAAGTGACCTGGAAGACAAAATGGTGGAATTCACAGCTGTGGAACAGAATAAAGAAAAAAGAATGAAAAGAAGTGAAGACAGCCTAAGAGACCTCTGGGACAACATTAAACGCAAAAACATTTGCATTACAGGGGTCCCAGAAGGAGAAGAGAGAGAGAAAGGATCAGAGAAAATATCTGAAGAGATTATAGTCGAAAACTTCCCTAACATGGGAAAGGAAATAGCCACCCAAGCCCAGGAAGCACAGAGAGTTCCATATAGGATAAACCAAAGGAGAAACACGCTGAGACACATACTAATCAAATTGGCAAAAATAAAAGACAAAGAAAAATTATTGAAAGCAGCAAGGGAAAAAGGACAAATAACATACAAGGGAACTCCCATAAGGTTAACAGCTGATTTCTCAGCAGAAACTCTACAAGCCAGAAGGGAGTGGCATGATATACTTAAAGTGATAAAAGGGAAGGACCTACAACCAAGATTACTCTACCCAGTAAGGATCTCATTCAGATTCGATGGAGAAATCAAAAGCTTTACAGACAAGCAAAAGCTAAGAGAATTCAGCACCACCAAACCAGCTCTACAACAAATGCTAAAGGAACTTCTCTAAATGGAAACACAAGAGAAGAAAAGGACCTACAAAAACAAAACCAAAACAATTAAGAAAATGGTCACAGGAATATACATATGGATAATTACCTTAAATGTGAATGGATTAAGTGCTCCAACCAAAAGACACAGGCTTGCTGAAAGGATACAAAAACAAGACCCATATATATGCTGTCTAAAACAGAACAACTTCAGACCTAGGGACACATACAGACTGAAAGTGAGGGGCTGGAAAAAGATATTCCATGCAAATGGAAATCAAAAGAAAGCTGGAGTAGCAATAGTCATTTCAGATAAAATAGACTTCGAAATAAAGAATGTTACAAGAGACAAGGAAGGACACTACATAATGATCAAGGGATCAATCCAAGCAGAAGATATAACAATTACAAATATATATGCACCCAACATAGGAGCACCTCAATACATAAGGCAACTGCTAACAGCTATAAAAGAGGAAATTGACAGTAACACAATAATAGTGGGGGACTTTAACACCTCACTTACACCAATGGATAGACCACCCAAAATGAAAATAAATAAGGAAACACAAGCTTTAAATGACACAATAGACAAGATAGATTTAATTGATATTTATAGGACATTAGATCCAAAAAGAGCAGATTACACTTTCTTCTCAACTGCACACAGAACATTCTCTAGGATAGATCACATCCTGGGTCACAAATCAAGCCTCAGTAAATTTAAGAAAATTGAAATCATATCAAGCATCTTTTCTGACCACAAAGCTATGAGATTAGAAATGAATTACAGGGAAAAAAACGTAAAAAACACAGACACATGGAGGCCAAACAATACGTAACTAAATAACCAAGAGATCACTGAAGAAATCAAAGAGGAAATCAAAAAATACGTACAAAAAAATGACAATGAAAACACGACGATCCAAAACCTATGGGATGCAGCAAAAGCAGTTCTAAGAGGGAAGTTTATAGCTATACAAGCTAACCTCAAGAAACAAGAAAAATCTCAAATAAACAATCTAACCTTACACCTAAAGGAACTAGAGAAAGAAGAAGAAACAAAACCCAAAGTTTGCAGAAGGAAAGAAATCATAAAGATCAGAGCAGAAATAAATGAAATAGAAACAAAGAAAACAATAGCAAAGATCAATAAAACTAAAAGCTGGTTCTTTGAGAAGATAAACAAAATTGATAAACCATTAGCCAGACTCATCAAGAAAAAAACGGAGAGGACTCAAATAAATAAAATTAGAAATGAAAAAGGAGAAGTTACAACAGACACCACAGAAATACAAAGCATTCTAAGAGACTACTACAAGGAACCCTATGCCAACAAAATGGACAACCTGGAAGAAATGGACAAATTCTTAGAAAGGTATAACTTTCCAAGACTGAACCAGGAAGAAATAGAAAATATGAACAGACCAATCACAAGTAATGAAATTGAAACTGTGATTAAACATCTTCCAACAAACAAAAGTCCAGGACCAGATGGCTTCACAGGTGAATTCTATCAAGCATTTAGAGAAGAGCTAACACCCATCCTTCCCAAACTCTTCCAAAAAATTGCAGAGTAAGGAACACTCCCAAACTCATTCTATGAGGCCACCATCATCCTGATACCAAAACCAGACAAAGATACTACAAAAAAAGAAAATTACAGACCAATATCACTGATGAATATAGATGCAAAAATCCTCAACAAACTACTAGCAAACAGAATCCAACAACACATTAAAAGGATCATACACCATGATCAAGTGGGGGTTTATCCCAGGAATGCAAGGATTCTTCAATATACACAGATCAATCAGTGTGATACACCATATTAACAAATTGAAGAAGTAAAACCATATGATCATCTCAATAGATGTAAAAAAAGCTTCTGACAAAATTCAACACCCATTTATGATAAAAACTCTCCAGAAAGTGGGCATAGAGGGAACCTACCTCAACATAATAAAGGCCATATATGACAAACCCACAGCAAACATCATTCTCAATGGTGAAAAACTGAAAGCATTTCCTCTAAGATCAGGAACAAGACAAGGATTTCCACTCTTACCACTATTATTCAACATAGTTTTGGAAGTGCTAGCCATGGCAATCAGAGAAGAAAGAGAAATAAAATAATACAAATTGGAAAAGAAGAAGTAAAACTGTCACTGTTTGCAGATGACATGATACTATACATAGAGAATCCTAAAGATGCCACCAGAAAACTACTAGAGCTAATCAATGAATTCGGTAAAGTTGTAGGATACAAAATTAATGCACAGAAATCTCTTGCATTCCTATACACAAATGATGAAAAATCTGAAAGAGAAATTTAGGAAACACTCCCATTTACCATTGCAACAAAAAGAATAAAATACCTAGGAATAAACCTACCTAGGGAGACAAAAGACCTGTATGAAGAAAACTATAAGACACTCATGAAAGAAATTAAAGATGATACCAACAGATGGAGAGATATACCATGTTCTTGAATTGGAAGAATCAATATTGTGTAAATGACTATACTACCCAAAGCAATCTGCAGATTCAATGCAATCCCTATCAAATTACCAATGGCATTTTTTATGGAACTAGAAAAAAAAATCTTAAAATTTGTATGGAGACACAAAAGACCCCGAATAGACAAAGCCGTCTTGAGGGAAAAAAATGGAGCTGGAGGAATCAGACTCCCTGAATTCAGACTACACTACAAAGCTATAGTAATCAAGACAATATGGTACTGGCACAAAAACAGAAACATAGATCAATGGAACATGATAGAAAGCCCAGAGGTAAACCCACGCACCTATGGTTAATCTATGACAAAGGAGGTAAGGATATACAATGGAGAAAAGACAGACTCTTCAATAAGTGGTGCTGGGAAAACTGGACAGCTACATTTAAAGAATGAGCTTAGAACACTCCCTAACACCATACACGAAAATAAACTCAAAATGGATTAGAGACCTAAATGTAAGACTGGACCCTATAAAACTCTTAGAGGAAAACATAGGAAGAACACTCTTTGACATAAATCACAGCAAGATGCTTCCTGATCCACCTCCTAGAGTAATGGAAATAAAAACAAAAATAAACAAATGGGACCTAATGAAACTTCAAAGCTTTTGCACAGCAAAGGAAACCATAAACAAGATGAAAAGACAACCCTCAGAATTGGAGAAAATATTTGCAAATGAATCAACGGACAAAGGATTAATCCCCAAAATATGTAAACAGCTCATGCAGCTCAATATTAAAAAAGCAAACAACCCAATCCAAAAATGGGCAGTAGACCAAAATAGACATTTCTCCAAAGACGACATACACATGGCCAAGAAGCCCATGAAAAGCTGCTCAACATCAGTAATTATTAGAGAAATGCAAATCAAAACTACAAAGAGGTATCACCTCACACCAGTTAGAATGGGCATCATCAGAAAATCTACAAACAACAAATGCTGGAGTGGGTGTGGAGAAAAGGGAACCCTCTTGCACTGTTGGTGGGAATGTAAATTGATACAGCCACTATGGAGAACAGTCTGGAGGTTCCTTAAACAATTAAAAATAGAATTACCATATGATACAGCAATCCCACTACTGGGCATATACCCAGAGAAAACCATAATTCAAAAAGACACATGCACCCCAATGTTCATTGCAGCACTATTTACAACAGCTAGGTCATGGAAGCAACCTAAATGTCCATCGACAGATGAATGGATAAAGAAGATATGGTACTTATATACAATGGAATATTACTCAGCCATAAAAAGGAACGAAATTGGGTCATTTGTTGAGACACGGATATATCTAGGAACTGTCATACAGAGTGCAGTAAGTCAGAAAAACAAATATCGTATATTAACGCATATAAGTGGAACCTAGAAAAATGGTATAGATGAACAGGTTTGCAGGGCAGAAATTGAGACACAGATGTAGAGAACCAATGTATGGACACCAAGGGGGGAAAGCGGCGGGTGGGTGGTGGTAGTGGTGTGATGAATTGGGCGATTGGGATTGACATGTATACACTGATGTGTATAAAACTGATGACTAATAAGAGCCTGCTGTATAAAAAAAAAAAGAAAAGAAAATTCAAAGAAAAATTGTCAAGTTTTTATAATTAGGGAAGTTTATTGTAGCATCGTTTATAATTTAAAGGCTTATTTAAAAAAACTAAATGTCCAAAAATAAGGGCCAAATAAATTACAGTATAGCCTCCTGGTAGAAACCATAATGCCATTAAAATATTTATGTGTTTACAAATGAAATATTTTGTAGTTTACAAAAAGTTATATTGACATGAAAATATTTATATTATAAAACAAGCTAAAATAAGCAAGTATTATCATTGTAAATAGTGTTCTAAGAAACTCTAAGTGATAAATATATAATACAGACTTAAAGAAGTTTTACCACAATACAGCGTTCATTTCTGAAAGATAGTATCACAAATACATTTATTTTTTTTTCTTCTGTAGTTTAAACACATTTTAAAGTGAAACGGATTACTTATTAATGGAAAAAATAAACTACTAACAATTTTTTCCATCTGCAAATGTATACATCATACTATTATCCAAAGTCTATCCATAAAAGACACTTAAGCAAGTAATCTGTCTACACCCTGACAAACCTGAAACTATTTAACCATAGGTTGGGTTTTGCAAACTAAAATAACTTCAGATTAGGTGTATCTCCATTTATTTGCCAGAATTTTAATTATTTATCAATATCAAAATGACTGTCAATATGGTTGCTATTATTTGTTTGTGTCTTATGCTACCATTTAGCAGGAGAAAACTATCTTTTCAATACAAAAATTCATTTCAGTAGTATAATTGTAGTTAATATTCTTTTTCTACAAATTCAGCTATATAGTACTGGATATTTAATAGATAGACTTTAAAAATCTAGGTCCAAAAATGCAAAATAATAAATATTTCCATATCTGGATCCAAGGGTTGGATATTCAACTTAATGTAGTAGGATGGCGGTTGAGATAGAATGCCACAAATCAGTGCAGAAAACAATTTATCCGTGCATTTTACATCTTGGATGTTACCTTTCTCCCAGAGAGAAGTATATAATCTCTCTTGATTGCTTGCTCTTTTTTTTTATTAGCATGAAATCTGCTTTGCAGCTCCCAAAGCTGCAATCCAACCAGACACATAGAGTAATTCCCTGTTTCAATGCTTCTTCCTTTAGTCTAGTTCACAATACAAATGCAGACAGAATTGTTTTCCCAGAGGCAAGCTAGAAAAATCTTTTTCTTTCTATAATAGAGGCGGAGAATAAACATTTCAAGATTGAAACACACTCATCTGTAAACGGAAATGACATAGCTGACATTTACTGGCAAAAAAATAAGCAGAGATTATCATTTCATAGCCTGCAGTAGATTGAAACTAGTTGAAAAGCAAATACCTCTTTCAGCACACCATTTCCTCTGTCTGATAATGGGTGTTGATCTTTGTGTTGCAGTCCTTCTAACTGCTTTGCTTTTATTTTTAATGAACCTCCATTTCACTTACTCATCAGCCACATATGGGTGAAAATGGATGGTGATGCGTAATCATTTACAGGTGCACTTTCATTAAAGCTAAAAAGCTTCTGAGACTATGGTCTTAAGAGGCAGTTAAACAGTTTCATTCTTTCTTCCAACTTCTTTTAGCTATATCTTTCAAGTTCTATAAACCTTCACAGAAAAGGAAAGAATCCACAATGTGCATAATTAAGGAACCCCTGAGTAATTATTATTTAATTTGTATGTATAGGACTCGGAACCTAGCATACTGATTTGTGTCTGAGCCTTCATGCCCTGAAATTGGTGGAATCTAAAGAGAAATGTAGACTTTTTGACATGCTACCAAAAGTTATCTGAGATTAGGTACTTTCAGAAGGGGAAACAGAACAACTCTGTCCAGAGCTTGAAACTATATAAAAATCACTGAGCCAAGAGATCAGAGAAACAAACTGGACGTGACCTTAGAGTGGGGAATAGAGCATGAGCTTTGGAGTTCAAAGATTGTAATTTAAATGCTTCCTCAATTTGGTGAGAGCTGCTTGACCTTAAGCAAACAATTCTGAGCCTCAGTTTCTTCACACAGTAAAGGGAGGCACCAATACTGTCTACTGAGCTCACCTCACAGTACCACAGCTAGGATAAACAGAGAGAATGTAAATGAAAACCTTCAAAATCTGTGGCCGGGTCTCTGAGGATTTTGCATAAATAAAGGGGACATTTCACATCAGTGAAGAAAGGATGCCTTATTCAATTAATTTCATTTAGACAATTACCTATACATTTAAAGGGAAAAAAGGAATTTAGAGCCCTAGCTCATACTTTTCAGAAAAGTAAATCATAGGTGTATTCAAAACTTAAATGTATATATCTTAACCCAAAACATATTAAAAGAAAATAATTAAATATATGTTTATGAACTTTAAGCAAGTAAAACCTTCTTAAATCAGACACAAAAAGTGAAATCCTGCATGAAAATATTTGCAATATATAACAATTTTCACACATGAATATTTAGAAATATAGAAATAGAAAGGATATATCCTTTGAAAATAATAATAAAACATCCCTATTGAAATGGGCAAATAGGTGAATGTATATTTAACTGGAGAGGAAATATACATGATATTTTATGCATAATTTTAACTAAGTTTTAAAACTTAATTATTAATTATTATATTGATTGTAGATGAAGCTGTGAATAAATGGTACTTCTATATTCTTCTGGGGGAGTGTAATTAATATAGCCACCATGACAGATAATTTGAATCTATAAAATTTGAGTGACACTTATGATTATCTACCCTAGAGAAATACCCACATAATTGTATAAGAAAGCATATATACAGGTATGTATCATATCTAGCTTACAATAGCAAAATATTAGGAAAAACCAAACTGTTCATCAAAAATAATGGCAAAATGACTATATTATGTCAGTTTATAGACTATGATGCAGTGACTAAAATATTATGTTAGTTCCACATATATCAATGTAGGAAAAACTGGGAGTTATATTATTCAGTAAAGAAAGCAAATTACTGAATGACATATACTGGATGGATGACACCATTATATCAGAACATGCACAAGACAAAGTGAGCCCTATGGTTGCCCCAGATTACTGCCTTGAGAATTCCTAAACAAGGGCTCTGAGAGGGAACTCAGCACCAGGCAGATTTGGCTGAGTTGAAAGAGACAGAACTAAGGGTCCAGGGAAGCCCAGGAAGCTATAGTTCATAGGACAGAGTAATGAAAAAGAAAGAGCTTAACAGAAAGAGAATTCTGGAGATCAACAGAGGGTTCTCTCAAGTGATTAGCAGAATACCAACCAGTGCATGCATTTGAGAATACTACCTTAAGCAGAGGAAAGTACCATCCAAAAGAGTTAGAGGGAGGAGTATCCAGTGCTTATATAAGTCTGGGAACAGTGTACATTCCAAAAAGCCATAGGGGAAAACTTCACAACTCATGGTCATTGGTTAGAATACTTAGAAGGGGTTTGCTTAAAAAATGTGGAATAATTAGCCCTAGATTAAATGCTGCTCTGGTCCCACCAAACAAATATTAAAAGACCTAAAGGATCAAACTGTTAACATGTAACCCAACTGTGTCCCGGTATAAAGCTCAAGGAGATATAGATAGATATAGATATAGATATAGATACACAAAACTATGGAGTGGCAAACAAAGTAAAGTCCACAATGCCTGGCATACAACCAAGTTTTTCAGACATGCAAAGAAGCAGGAAAATATGAATCATAATGAACAGAAAAATTAGTGAATCGAAACTGACCCAGAACTGACATAGATGAAAGAATTTAACAATGATATTAAAATAGTTCTTGTCACTGAATTTTATATCTTCAAAAATGTGTCCATGAAACCCTTCAGAGTATGAGGAAGAGTACAAAAAAATTAATTAAAATTAAAATGTTGTCTTTTTATTTATTCTGTTATTTCTTTATACCCAAAATATTTATTGGGTACTTATTTCATATAAAGCTGTATGCTAGGCAGTGGTCATTCACTAGTAAGCCCAGAAGACATAACACCTGTCTTCAGAGGGTTTATAGTTTAGGGTAAACAAAAATAATGACAATGTAGTTTGGGGTTTATGACATATGTAGCAGTAAAAGAAGAGGGAAAATCTGAAAGTATACTATTTTAAGATTCCTATACGTTCCATGATATGGTATAATATCACTTACAGGTAGACTATGATAAGTTAAAGACATGGAACACAGAACACAGAAGATAAAATGTATCAATGGGAAAAAAACAATAAAGAACAGCTGAGATAAACAGAAACAAATAGCAAGATAATAGACTTATACCTAATCATATTAATAATCATATCAAGTATAAATAGTCTGAACACCTCCATTATAAGGAAGAAATAGGCATAATGGATATAAACAAACAAGATCAAGTTATACACTAGAGGAAACTCAGTTTAAATACAAATAGGATAAAAGTAAAAGAATAAAAATAAAAGAATACAAAAAATGCCATGCTCAAACTCATCAAAAGAAAGCTGGAGAGACTATATTAACAACAACAAAGTAGATTTCAGAGAAAAAATATTACTCTGGGCAAAATTTTCATGCTGTAATGATAAAGGGGTCAATTCATCAAGAGGAACCAACAATTCTAAACACTTATGCGCTTATAACAGAGCTTCAAATACTCAAAGCAAGAAGTGATAGAACTTCAAGAAGAAATACACAAATCCACAAATATAATGAGAGATTTCAATACCTCTCTTTCAATTATTAATAGGACAAGTAGGCAGAAAATCAGTAAGAATATAATAGACTGAAAAACACTATCAACCAAACTTAAGTTGATTAATTTTTACAGGAACTCCAGTAGACAATAACAGAACATTAAACATTTTTTTCAAATATACACAGAACATTTACCAAGATAAACCATATTTAGGTTGAGAGTTAAATGAAAGCAAAAAACAGGACACATGGCTGTATTTAAATATTAGATAAACATCAAATGATATTTATTTTTTATTACAGACTTCACTTTTTTAAAGCAGGTTTAGTTTCACAGCAAAATTGAGAGGAAAATACAGGGAAAGCCTCTCTACCCCCTGCCCCCACACATGCACAGCCTTCCCCATTATCAACATCCCCCACCAGAGTTGTCCATTTGCTTCAACTGATGAGCCTACATTGATATATCATTATCACCCCAAGTTCACAATTTACATTACTGTTCACTCTTGGGTTGTACATTCTATGGATTCGGATAAATGTATAATGACTTGTATCCACCATTATAGCATAATTCAGAGTATTTTCACTGCCCGACAAATCTTCTGTGCTCTACCTATTCATCCCTTCCTCCCCACTAATGCCTGGAAACCACTGATCTTTTTACTATCTCTATAGTTTTGCCTTTATCAGAATGTCACATAGTTAGAATCATACAGCATGTGTCCTTTTCAGATTGGCTTCCTTCACTTAGTACTATGCATTTAAGGTTCCTCCATATCTTTTCATGGCTTGATAGTTCATTTCTTCTCAGTGTTGAATAATATTTCTACTGCTTGGATGTACCACAGTTTTATCACCCACTGAAGGACATCTGGGCTGCTTCCAAGTTTTGGCAATGATGAATAAATCTTCTATAAACATCCTTGTGCAGGTTTTTGTGTGGATATAAATTTTCACCTCCTTTAAGTAAATACCAAGGACTGTGATTACTGGATTGGATGTTAATAATATGTTTAGTTTTGTAAGAAACCGCCAAAATGTCTTCCAAAATGTCTGGACCATTTTTCATTCCCACCAGCAATGAATGAGTTTCTGCTGTTCCACATCCTCACCAGCATTTGGTGTTGTGAATGTTCTGGATTTTGGTCATTCTAATAGATATGTAATGGTATCTCATTGTTGTTTTAATTTATACTTCCCTGATGATATATGATATGGAATATCTTTTTATATGCTTATTTGCTATCTGTATATCTTTATTTTTTTTTTTCAGTGAGGTGTCTGTTTAAGGTCTTTAGCCAGTTTTTTTTTTTTTTTTTTTTTTTTTAATCAGGTTGTTTTCTCACTGCTGAGATTTAAGAGTTTTTTTGTATATTTTGGATGGCAGTCCTTTATCAGATGTGTCTTTGGCAAATATTTTCTCCCAGTCTGTGGCTCATCTCTTCATTCTCTTCATCAAATAATATTTTTAGAAAAAGTATGCCCCATGTTATACTTGAAACATACTTATACTAAAAAATATTTGATATTTACCTAAAATTAAAATTGACTGGATAGCCTGCATTTTATCTGGCAAGCTTAATTCTAGGTCATAAGACCAAAGTGGAATTAAATTAGAAATCAATAAAAAATTAAAATGTTCTAAATATGTGTTATCTAAATAACACAATTCTAGGGAATCGAGGGGTCAAAGGAGGAAAAAAGAAAAGGGAAACTAAAAAGTATTTGAATTGAAAGAAAATAAAAACACAACATAACAATAACCAATACTCCTCATCAACATATATGCAAAACTTCTACACCAAGTTTTTGCTAATCAAATCCAAAAATGCATACAATTGACATTATACTGTGACTAAGTGGTGTTCATCCCAGAAATGCAAGATTGCTTTAACATTCAAAAATAAATCAACATAATTTATCACATTAATAAATAGGAAAAATGTTATCATCTGAATAGACAGAAAAACATTTAACGAAATCTAACACCTATTTCTAATTATAAAGCTCTCAGCAAATTAGGAATAGAAGGGAACTTTCTCAATCTCTGTCTGATAATGGGCATCTATGAATAGTCTACAGCTAATATCATATATAACTGTAAAAAATTGAATACTTTCCTCTTAAGATCAGGAATAAGACAAAGATGTTCACACCCATCACTTCTGTTCAATATTGTATGGGATGTCCTAGTCTTTGCAATAAAGCAAGGAAAAGAAATAAATGGCATCTACATTAGAAACGAAGTAAAACTGTCTTTATTCACATACAATATGAGAGTCTATGTATAAAATCTGACGAAAGCTATAGAAGCTACTAGAACTAATAAGTGAGTTCAACATGATTGCAGATACAGGATTAAAATATAAAAATCATTGTATTTCTATTTACTAGAAATGAGCAATCATAAATTGAAATTAAATAAAAAATAACATTCACAACAGTGCCAAATGAATCGAATATTTAGGGATAAATTCAACAAAAGGAATGCAAAACTTTTATACTGAAAACCACAAAGCATTGCTGAGAGAAAGTGAAAAATGTCTAAATAAATGGAGATATATCTCTTGTTGTTAATATAGCAACTCTTCCAAAACTGATCTATAGATTCAATACAATTCTAATTAAAATCCCACTAGGCTTTTTTATAGATATTGGAAAGCTGATTCTAAAATTCATGTCGAAAGGCAAAGGACCTAGAAGAGTGAAAACAGTATAAGTTATTATAGTTTTGTTCTGCTTTGTTCCTAAAGAGTTAACACAACTCCCAGGAAACAGGAAACTCATAGGAGGAGTGTAGAGATTGCTGGTTATATTTTATCAGAGCAAACATGTCAGGACAGGGGAGCAAAATATATCAAGGTCAAATAAAAACTATATGAATAGTTGAAAAAAGTTAAAGCCATCTCAAGTAGGGCACACTATTAAAAATGTTACACTTAGCAAGACATCCTATATGCAAAAAAGCCCAAAGAGCTTTCTTCTGTCTTGTGTACAATCTTTCTTTCTCTATATTGTGCACATGCTTTTGAAGACAGCATGAGGAGAAAACAGGTGAGGCTGATTGTCATTGTCTTCATGCCTCATTCTGCAGCCTCCTATGTATGTGTTTTCCCAATTTTTGAAAACTATCAAATGAATGATATAATTCATCTAAGTTTCTTCTTTTTCTGGTGGTAAACATAGTAATAAAAATAATTACTACTTTTGTTACTTTAAATTTTGACCTATGATGTCACTTTAGTCCCAGTTGGTTTATAGTAACCCAGTTCTTCTTTAAATATTCTCTCTCTTTCTCTCTCTCTCCCCTTGTTTTTCTCCTTCCCCCTCCAGTCCCTCTGTTTCTCTTTTTCTCTCCAGTTTTCAACAGCTCAGGAGTAAGAATTTCCAAGGAGAGTTTCTTGGTTGCCAACCTACCTATGCTGTAACGAACTCCCTCCTTCCTATTCCTCAAGACTGTGTGCCCACTGCCCCTTGCATTTATCTCATTAAACAGAAAATACGTTTATTTACGTGATTAAGTCTCCTAACAGACCACAAGCCCTGTAGTGACTGAACCCTTTTCATGTTTTTTATCACCTGTGCCTAGCAGAATGCTTGGTTCTTAATAGGTATTCAATTCCTATTTACTGAACAGATGTACTTTCTTTAGTAATTTCTGTCAATACTGCATTTGTTACTTAGGACAGAAAAAGACACTGTGGAATTAACATTTGTAGAATATGTCATGGAAGTAGAGACAAATGAAAGGAGTTTATGAAATTTTTAAAAAATCCTCCCTTAAGAAACAATTATTCTTCCATGGAAACATGGCAAAGGAATGTGAGCAAAGATAACTCAACAGTGGAAAATAAAATGCCGATAACTCTAGAACATTAAGGTAGGTCATCTTCCCAAATAAATATATAATACTATGATCCTCCCAGTTGACCAAGTTAAAAACATCAAAAACAACAATGGCATGTGGTATCATCTTTAATTTTTCTTCCCCTCACCTCCCTCCCCATATTCAAGCTAGGACCTTATTTTCACTTTTTTTTTTTTAGGATTTGTTTGTTTGTTTGTTTCTTACTTTTAGATACCTTCTTAATGAGAAAATATACTTAGGTTTTGCTTTTTGACTCAATCTGAGACTAATTTTAGGAGGTGGGTTTATCCCACTTAGCTATCTTGTTATAAAAGATGCTTCTAGGAGGAGCTTCAAGATGGCGGAAGAATAAGATGCGGAGATCACCTTCCTCCCCACAAATACATCAGAAATACATCTACATGTGGAACAACTCCTACAGAACATCTACTGAACACTGGCAGAAGACCTCAGACCTTCCAAAAGGCAAGAAACTCCCCACGTACCTGGGTAGGGCAAAAGAAAAAAGAAAAAACAGAGACAAAAGAATAGGGATGGGACCTGCACCAGTGGGAGGGAGCTGTGAAGGAGGAAAGGTTTCCACACACTAGGAAGCCCCTTCGTGGGCGGACATTGCGGGCGGTGGAGTGGGGGAGATTCAGAGCCATGGAGGAGAGTGCAGCAACAGGGGTGCAGAGGGCAAAGCGGACAGATTCCCGCACAGAGGATCGGTGCTGACCAGCACTCACCAGCCCAAGAGGCTCGTCTGCTCACCCGCCGGGGCGGGCGGGGGCTGTGAGCTGAGGCTCGGGCTCTGGAGGTCAGATCCCAGGGAGAGGACTGGGGTTGGCGGCGTGAACACAGCCTGAAGGGGCTAGTGCACCACAGCTAGCTGGGAGGGAGTCCGGGGAAAAGTCTGGAGCTGCCGAAGAGGCAAGAGACTTTTTCTTCCCTCTTTTCTTGCCTCTTTGTTTCCTGGTGCAAGAGGAGAGGGGATTAAAAACACCACCTAAACGAGCTCCAGAGACCAGCGTGAGCCGCCGCTGTCAGCATGGACCCCAGAGATGGGCGTGAGACGCTAAGGCTGCTGCTGCAGCCACCAAGAAGCCTGTGTGCAAGCACAGGTCACTATCTACACCTCCCCTCCAGCCTGGGCAGCCCACCACGGCCAGGATGCCGTGATCCAGGGAAAACTTCGCCGGGAGACAACACTGTGTGCCTCAGGCTGGTGCAACATCACGCCGGCCTCTGCCGCCACAGGCTCGCCCCGCATCCGTACCCCACCCTCCCCCCGACCTGAGTGAGCCAGAGCCACCGAATCAGCTGCTCCTTTAACCTCGTCCTGTCTGAGAAAAGAACAGACGCCCTCAGGCGACCTACACGCAGAGGCGGGTCCAAATCCAAAGCTGAACACCAGGAGCTGTACCAACAAAGAAGAGAAAGGGAAATCTCTCCCAGCAGCCTCAGGAGCAGTGGATTAAACTTCCACAATCAATTTGATGTATCCTGCATCTGTGGAATACCTGAATAGACAAAGAATCATCCCAAATTGAGGAGTTGGAATTTGGGAGCAACGATATATATATATATATTTCCCCCTTTTTCTCTTTTTCTGAGTGTGTATGTGTATGCTTCTCTGTGATTTTGTCTGTATAGCTTTGTTTTTACCATTTGTCCTAGGGTTCTGTCTGTCCGTTTTCTTTGTTTGTTTGTTTGTTTATAATTACTTAAAAATTTTTTTTTCTTAATAATTATTTTTTATTTTAATAACTTTTATTTTACTTTATTTTATTTTATTTCACTTTATCATCTTCTTTCTTTCTTTCTGTTTTTCCTTGCTTTTATTCTGAGCCGTGAAGAGGACAGGCTCTTGGTGCTCCAGCCAGGCGTCAGGGCTATGCCACTGAGGTGGGAGAGCCAAGTTCAGGACGCTGGTCCACAAGAGACCCCCCCAGCTCCACATAATATCAAAGGGCGAAAATCTCCCAGAGATCTCCATCTCAAAGCCAAGACCCAGCTCCACTCAACGACCAGCAAGCTACAGTGCTGGACACCCTATGCCAAACAACTAGCAAGACAGGAACACAACCCCACCCATTAGCAGAGAGGATGCCTAAAATCATAATAAGGCCACAGACACCCCAGAACACACCAGCAGACGTGGACCTGCCCACCAGAAAGAAAAGATCCAGCCTCATCCATCAGAACACAGGCACTATGCTCCTCCACCAGGAAGTGTACACAACACACTGAACCAACCTTAGCCACTGGGGGCAGACATCAACAACAACTGGAACAATGAACCTGCAGCCTGCGAAAAGGAGATACCAAACACAGTAAGCTAAGCAAAAAGAGAAGACAGAGAAACACACAGCAGATGAAGAAGCAAGGCAAAAACCCACCAGACCTAAACACTGAAGAGGAAATAGGCAGTCTATCTGAAAAAGAAGTCAGAATAATGATAGTAAAGATGATCCAAAATCTTGGAAATAGAATGGAGAAAATACAAGAAACGTTTAACAAGGACCTAGAAGAGCTAAAGAGCAAACAAACAGTGAGGAACAACACAATAAATGAAATTTAAAATTCTTTAGAAGGGATCAATAGCAGAATAACTGAGGCAGAAGAACGGATAAGTGACCTGGAAGACGAAATAGTGAAAATTACTACTGCAAAGCAGAATAAAGAAAAAAAATGAAAAGAATTGAGGACAGTCTCAGAGACCTCCGGGACAACATTAAACGCACCAACATTCGAATTATAGGGGTCCCAGAAGAAGAAGAGAAAAAGAAAGGGACTGAGAAGATATTGGAAGAGATTATAGTTGAAAACTTCCCTAATATGGGAAAGGAAATAGTTAATCAAGTCCAGGAAGCACAGAGAGTCACATACAGGATAAATCCAAGGAGAAACATGCCAAGACAAATATTAATCAAACTATCAAAAATTAAATACAAAGAACAAATATTAAAAGCAGCAAGGGAAAAACAACAAATAACACATAAGGGAATCCCCATCAGGTTAACAGCTGATCTTTCAGCAGAAACTCTGCAAGCCAGAAGGGAGTGGCAGGACATATTTAAAGTGATGAAAGAGAAAAATCTACAACCAAGATTACTCTACCCATCAAGGATCTCATTCAGATTTGATGGAGAAATTAAAACCTTTACAGAGAAGCAAAAGCTAACAGAATTCAACACCACCAAACCAGCTTAACAACAAATGCTAAAGGAACTTCTCTACGGAGGAAACACAAAAGAAGGAAAAGACCTACAATAACAAACACAAACAATTAAGAAAATGGTAATAGGAACATACATATCGACAATTACCTTAAATGTAAATGGACTAGATGCTCCAACCAAAAGACATAAACTGGCTGAATGCATATAAAAACAAGATCCATATATATGCTGACTACAAGAGACCCACTTCAGACCTAGGGACACATACAGACTGAAAATGAGGGGATGGAAAAAGATATTCCATGCAAATGGAAATCAAAAGAAAGCTGGAGTAGCAATTCTCATATCAGACAAAACAGACTTTAAAACAAAGACTATTACAAGAGACAAGGACACAACATAATGATCAAGGGATCAATCCAAGAAGAAGATATGACAATTGTAAATATTTATGCACCCAACACAGGAGCACCTCGACACATAAGGCAAATACTAACAGCCATGTAAGGGGAAATCGACAGTAACACAATCATAGTAGGGGACTTTAACACCCCACTTTCACCAATGGACAGATCATCCAAAATGAAAATAAATAAGGAAACACAAGCTTTAAATGATACATTAAACAAGATGGACTTAATTGATAGTTATAGGACATTCCATCCAAAAACAACAGAATACACTTTCTTCTCAAGTGCTCATGGAACATTCTCCAGGATAGATCATATCTTAGGTCACAAATCAAGCCTGGGTAAATTTAAGAAAATTGAAATTGTATCAAGTATCCTTTCCGACCACAACACTATGAGACTAGATATCAATTACAGGAAAAAAGTGTGTAAGAAACACAAACACATGGAGGCTAAACAACACACTACTTAATAACCAAGAGATAACTGAAGAAATCAAAGAGGAAATAAAAAAATACCTAGAAACAAATGACAATGGAGACACGACGACCCAAAACCTATGGGATGCAGCAAAAGCAGTTCTAAGAGGGAAGTTTATAGCAATACAATCCTACCTTAAGAAACAAGAAACATCTCAAATAAACAACCTAACTGTACACATAAAGCAATTAGACAAAGAAGAACAAAAAAGTCCCAAAGTTAGCAGAAGGAAAGAAATCATAAAGATCAGATCAGAAATAAATGAAAAAGAAATGAAGGAGACAACAGCAAAGATCAATAAAACTAAAAGCTGGGTCTTCTAGAAGATAAACAAAATTGATAAACTATTATCCAGACTTACCAAGAAAAAAAAGGGAGAAGACTCAAATCAATAGAATTAGAAATGAAAAAGGAGAAGTAACAACTGACACTGCAGAAATACAAAGGATCATGAGAGATTACTACAAGCAACTCTATGCCAATAAAATGAACAACCTGGAAGAAATGGACAAATTCTAAGAAATGCACAACCTTCTGAGACTGAACCAGGAAGAAATAGAAAATATGAACAGACCAATCACAAGCACTGAAATTGAAACTGTGATTAAAAATCTACCAACAAACAAAAGCCCAGGACCAGATGGCTTCACAGGCGAATTCTACGAAACATTTAGAGAAGAGCTAACACCTATCCTTCTCAAACTCTTCCAAAACATAGCAGAGGGAGGAACACTCCCAAACTCATTCTATGAGGCCACCATCACCCTGATACCAAAACCAGAGAAAGATGTCACAAAGAAAGAAAACTACAGGCCAATATCACTGATGAACATACATGCAAAAATCCTCAACAAAATACTAGCAAACAGAATCCAACAGCATATTAAAAGGATCATACACTATGATCAAGTGGGTGGTGTTTATCCCAGGAATGGAAGAATTCTTCAATATACGCAAAACACTCAACGTGATACACCATATTAACAAATTGAAGGAGAAAATCCATATGATCATCTCAATAGATGCAGAGAAAGCTTTCGACAAAATTCAAGACCCATTTATGATAAAAACCCTCCAGAAAGTAGGCATAGAGGGAACTTTCCTCAACATAATAAAGACCATATATGACAAACCCACAGCCAACATCGTCCTCAATAGTGAAAAACTGAAACCATTTCCACTAAGATCAGGAACAAGACAAGGTTGCCCACGCTCATCAATATTATTCAACATAGTTTTGGAAGTTTTAGCCACAGCAATCAGAGAAGAAAAAGAAATAAAAGGAATCCAAATTGGAAAAGAAGAAGTAAAGCTGTCACTGTTTGCAGATGACATGATACTATACACAGAGACTCCTACAGATGCTAACAGAAAACTACTAGAGCTAATCAATGAATTTGGTAAAGTAGCAGGATACAAAATTAATGCACAGAAATGTCTTGCATTCCTATTCACTAGTGATGAAAAATCTGAAAGTGAAATTATGAAAACACTCCCATTTACCATTGCAACAAAAAGAATAAAATATCTAGGAAGAAACCTACTTAAGGAGACAAAAGACATGTATGCAGAAAATTATAAGACACTGATGAAAGAAATTAAAGATGATACAAATAGATGGCGAGATATACTATGTTCTTGGATTGGAAGAATCAACAATGTGAAAATGAGTCTACTACTCAAAGCAATCTACAGATTCAATGCAATCCGTATCAAACTACCACTGGCATTTTTCACAGAACTAGAACAAAAAATTTCACACTTTGTATGGAAACAAAAAAGACCCCGAATAGCCAAAGCAAACTTGAAAAAGAAAAACGGAGCTGGAGGAATCAGGCGCCCAGACTTCAGACTATACTACAAAGCTACAGTAATCAAGACAGTATGGTACTGGCACAGAAACAGAAATATAGATCCATGGAAGAGGATAGAACGCCCAGAGATAAACCCACGCACATATGGTCACCTTATCTTTGATAAAGGAGGCAAGAATATACAATGGAGAAAGACAGCCTCTTCAATAAGTGGTGCTGGGAAAACTGGACAGCTACATGTAAAAGAATGAAATTAGAACACTCCCTAACACCATACACAAAAATAAACTCAAAATGGATTAAAGACCTAAATGTAAGGCCAGACACCAACAGACTCTTAGAGGAAATCATAGGCAGAAGACTATGACATAAATCACAGCAAGATCCTTTTGGACCCACCTCCTAGAGAAATGGAAATAAAAACAAAAATAAACAAATGGGACCTAATGAAACTTAAAAGCTTTTGCACAGCAAAGGAAACCATCAACAAGATGAAAAGACAACCCTCAGAATGGGAGAAAATACCTGCAAATGAAGCAACTGAGAAAGGATTAATCTCCAAAATTTACAAGCAGCTCATGCAATAAATAAATAAACCACCCAATCCAAAAATGGGCAGAAGACCTAAATAGACATTTCTCCAAAGAAGATATACAGATTGCCAACAGACAAATGAAAGAATGCTCAACATCATTAATCATTAGAGAAATGCAAATCAAAACTACAATGAGATATCATCTCACATCAGTCAGAATGGCCATCATCAAAAAATCTACAAACAATAAATGCTGGAGAGGGTGTGGAGAAAAGGGAACCCATCTGCGCTGTTGGTGGGAATGTAAATTGATACAGCCACTATGGAGAACAGTATGGACGTTCCTTAAAAAACTAAAAGTAGAACTACCATACGACCCAGCAATCCCACTACTGGGCATATACCCTGAGAAAACCATAATTCAAAAAGAGTCATGCACCAAAATGTTCATTGCATCTCTATTTACAATAGCCCGGATATGGAAGCAACCTAAGTGTCCATCAACAGATGAATGGATAAAGAATATGTGGCACATATATAGAATGGAACATTACTCAGCCATAAAAAGGAATGAAACTGAGTTATTTGTAGTGAGGTGGATGGACCTAGAGACTGTCCTACAGAGTGAAGTAAGTCAGAAAGAGAAAAACAAATACCGTATGCTAACATATATATGGAATCTAAAAAAAAAAAAGAGGTCATCAAGAACCTAGGGGTAAGACGGAAATAAAGATGCAGACCTACTAGAGAATGGACTTGAGGATATGGGGAGGGGGAATGGGACAAAGTGAGAGAGTGGCATGGACATACATACACTACAAAACGTAAAATAGATAGGTAGTGGGAAGAAGCGGCATAGCACAGGGAGATCAGCTCGGTGCTTTGTGAGCACCTAGAGGGGTGGGATAAGGAGGGTGGGAGGGAGGGAGATGCAAGAGGGAAGAGATATGGGGACATATGCATATGTATAACTGATTCACTTTGTTATAAAGCAGAAACTAACACACCATTGTAAAGCAATTATACTCCAATAAAGATGTTAAAAAAAAAAAAACTTAAAAAGATGCTTCTAAACCTTTCATTTTAGCATGTTATATTTCCTTATTTTAATAGCTCGATTTTTATATTTTGCCAACTGAATTGCTTATATTTTGTCTTGTTTATTCATCATTCATTATTTATTAAGCACCTACTGTTTGCGGGTGATACTAGTTTAGGAGCTTCAATGTTAAGAATGAACTAAACTGACAAAAGTTTCTTTTCTGCTGGAGCTGAGTGATTTTCCAAGGGTAATTTGGATTGTTATATAATCTATTTTTTCCATTTTATAGTAGTTACCTTTAAAACTTTGGGTAGCATATGTAAGACTCTCAATTTATTTTCTTTTTAGATAATATGAGCCCCATCACCCCCATGAGAGAGAGTTTTCATTCAGTTTTTTCGCTGATGATTTTAAATAGCAAACTTAGCCTCTATTTCCTGACTTTCACTTCAGGTTACAGCTAAATTCTGCTAAGTCAGACTAGAAAATTATTGTCCTGAATCGTCTTCCCTCTTCCAGCCTTTAATATACTGAGTTTTGGTTTTTTTTTTTTTTATTTAAAAATCATCTAAGTTAATAATGTTTATTTTCTGTAACCATATTTACCTATATTTTGACTTAGTGCCCCATGTAAGTAGACCCAGTGATCGTCATCAGTCCATTAGACCATGGCTATGGTCAATCTGTAGTTTACTGTTTTGTTTTTGTTTTGTTTATTCATTTTGTCAGGAAGAGCTCAAGGGTTTTTTAGGGTATGTAGTTTTGAATATTTGAGAATGTATATCCAGTATATTTATATTTGAATAATAACTTGCCCCCAGATTCATTCATCTCTGAGAAGAGAAACTGCAACTAAGATTCTGGGTGCCCTTCTCCTCTTGCTCCTCCTTCCGCAGAGGATCCTCCTTTGCTGCTAGAGATTCTTCTGGGTGATTATGATTTTTCTCTTTTTCTCTTCAGCTTTCCTCTAAAATAAGAAAGTCCAAATTATTGAGCACAACTTGTCTTATTTCAGGTGAGATAACGCTGGTGGTTTTTCTATGTCTTTTCCTTGGGATGCTTATATATCCCCTCCACCAATTCTTTTCTACATTGGGAACATGCTTCATTTCTTGGGCACCACGTCTATTTATTGTTGAAGTTTTTAATGAATGCACAAGGCAAAAATGGTCGAATGTCTTCTAAAAGTCCTCGCAAGGTGACATTTAACAAAGTTCAGCTCTTATCCTCAGCATTGCATGTTCATAAGTCTCACAGACCCACAGAAACTAATGAACAAGCTAAAACTGCAGTTTTAAAAATTATTAATATATAAAACATATAAATTTGACTAGGAATAAATTACTCTTATAGAAAGCGACACTCACAGTTTTTCATTGGGATAGTATTTACATTGGAAGACAATTATAATCAGAAATACAATTACTGAGTCTCCTGTCAAACCAAAGAAATAAGTTAGATGATCTTAGAAAATGTTCTTCATCTTAATGGTTTGAGATAATCTTCCCCACTTGAGGAACAGGCCTGTCAACTAAACCATTAATGTTCAGTGTTTATGAGGGACCAAAACATTTAGCTCATCATATTTTTAAGATATTTTAACTCTTTAAATAGAGTATAGCTTTTCTTAAGTGTAGGTTCTATCCTTTTATGGTAACTATGTATTTGAACTTTGGTGATGTTTTCATAATTGGAGAATTGAGATTAATTATCTCAATTTTAGAGGTGAGAAAATTAATACTTAGAGAAGTTAAGTCATCTGATGGAGGTCATATAGCTAGATGGCATAAATAAACCTAGTCTGTCTGATAACAAATCCTATGCTTTTTGTTTTCCTGCTCTATCACCTGGGCAGAAAAAGCTGATTTGTTTCCAAGATCTTCATATCACTTCCTGTGATGTTTACCTTATCTCTTTTATTCTATGGGGGCCTATAAAACTAAGGATGCAATTCACAAGATCTTTGAAAACATTTTATTTGTATATTCATTCAATCAATACTTTTTTTTTTTAATGGAGCACCAGAGCAGACATTGTCAATGACCCACCTATATCCCCTTGAAACTCACTTGCTAAAAGCTGCTACTGGGTATTTCTGTCCTCTCTACCAGAATGGTTTTTTTGTTTGTTTGCTTTTTTTTTTTTAATTAATTAATGAATTAATTTACTTTTGGCTGTGTTGGGCCTTCGTTTCTGTGCGAGGGCTTTCTCTAGTTGTGGCAAGCGGGGGCCACTCTTCATCGCGGTGCACGGGCCTCTCACTATCGTGGCCTCTCTTGTTGCGGAGCACAGGCTCCAGACGCGCAGGCTCAGTAGTTGTGGCTCATGGGTCTAGTTGCCCCGCGGCATATGGGATCTTCCCAGACCAGGGCTCGAACCCGTGTCCCCTGCATTAGCAGGCAGATTCTCAACCACTGCGCCACCAGGGAAGCCCCCTGTTTGTTTTTTATTTTATTTTTATTTTGGTTTTGCCTCAGAAGCATATCAGCCTGCACACAGGGCAAACTAGATATAAGACACAGTTAACTTTCCTGGAAGCAGCCCTCAATAAATGACAGTCAGAGTTGATGACTAAATACCCCCAAGTGCTTCATTGTTTGGATGGAATAACTCTGAGGCATGTTCTGCACTATGTCTCATGTTACACCATGGTACTGAATTCCCATATTTCAGATTGACAACTGCCTGATGTCATGCTCTTCTTGACTTTCTTCTGTTCCCTATCTCAATTCTTAACTTTCCTATCAGTTTTTCTGGATCACTTCTCAAACTATGGGCATTCAAATCCTTGCCTCAAGATCTGTTTCTTGGAGAACCTAAACTAAGACAAAAGAATACTATCTGCCCATTACTATTGAAAGATCTGGGGATATAGTAGCAGAAAAAAAAAAATGAATTACCTGACCTTGTAAGTGTGAGAAAAATTATTTGCAACTTGGAAATAGGCAAAATTGATTACTAAGTGTCCTTTCAGTGCAGTCCTGGGCTTGACCTACCATCAAAATAGATTATTTTACAACTCTGTTGGAGCAGAGGTTAATTTGTAAATTTTGTCCAGTAGAGATCAAATAATTTCTGTCCAATGAAATAGATAGTGCTAAAGGTTACATTTTATTTCTTTGTAAGACATTAATCAGTTCTGTACATAACCCAGCAATCCTATCCTGACATTTCTTTATTAAAGTACCTAGTGTCACCCAAGCTTTTGAACAGATTTTAACATTATATTGGTTGCATTATTTTTAAAGAAATAGGATAACATTTTGGACATGTTTTCTTTTAATATTTGTCTGAGAGTCATATTGTATAAACTTTGGAGCACTATACTTTAACATAATGGAGATAAAAAATAAATGACAGTAACTGTATACACACATACATGCACATAAAATAAGTCATGTCTTGATGAGTTCTATAAAGAAGGATAAAGCTGGGTAGAGGTTAGAGATTGATGGTTTGGGGAAAAGTGCTATTTTATAAAAAGTGGTTGAGGAGGCCTCTGAGTGGAGACCAGGAGGAAGAGAGATAGTGGGTCACATGGATATCTAAAGCACAAGTATTCCAGGCAGGCAGACACACAAACGAACAAAAAAACAGCAAATGTGAAAACTCTGAAATAAGACTGTGCTTGACAAATTCAGGTAACAGTAAGATTACCAAGGTAGAAATTGAGTGAGTTATGATGGGGGAGAGGAAAAGGAATGTTAAGTGCTGAGGACAAAGAAGTAATGTGGACCAGATCACATATGACCTTCTACATTAGTTCAAAGACGTTGGCTTATACTCTGAGATAAAAGGAAACATCAGAGAATTTTGAGCAAGAGTAATGTGATCTGCTCTGTTTCTAAAGGATCATATGAGCCACACAACTGAGATTAGGAGCTAGGGCAGATGCAGAGATACCAGTTAGAATTCTTTTTTTTCAATTTTGGCAAGAGGTTTTGGTGGCCTGGACCTGGGTGATGGTGGTAGTGAGATAAATTTTAAGGTAGAACCAACATAATTCTCTCTGATAATTAAATGTAATTTATGAGAATGAATATCAGTCTTTATTTACTAATTCTTCACTTTTTCAAATATTTAGTGCAAGGTATTGGGTTAAGCATATAATAAAATAGCCTCTAACATTCACATGGACTTTTGCTGCAGGTCTAACAAATTTGAGATTAATATGGTCATGTCACTTCAGAGACGTTTTAATACTTAAAACTGCCACTTTCACAAATGGTGATAAGTGCATCAGCAAAAAATCTCATCATAGTAATTTAAACATAGGTTATTCTGACATAGTCAAATTGAGCCACATTCTAGTTCTCAGGGAAGGTATTCATATGAAGCAGAGTCAGGTTTATTTTCCATTAATGGAGCAAAAATGAAACTCAGAGTATGGATCTATTTACATTAACTTTAGAACTGTGAAGGTTGGGTTTAAAATTTTAGCAATTTGTTTTTAAAAATGATACTGGTTTCAAAAACTGACAGCCCATCACTTAAAATACTCTGAATTACTAACTTCTGTGGTACTTCTGTTTGGTATTGTTCATGATAGAATTGTTGCTAAACCAAATAAGTATCATGCATATCATGCTAGAATTGCTTGTAAATTTTTCTTACTGATTATTTTATCTTTTAATAAACAAATATTTGTTTTTATCTTCAATAGTCTACAAATTGATCTCTAATGCAACATGTTTCTCTAATGCAAACCAGAAATGGTGTGAAAAATAATCCATTGAATGCAGGGGAAAAATTAGATATTCATCTAATATTTACTTTATCTTTTCTTTTTTAGTGTAAAATTTGAGTATCTATTAATACAGTAGTAACTGGAAATGATCCTTAAATAGTAGATATACATAGGAGTATATTTATAATTTATTCCTAGGGAGATACAGTAAAATATTTATGACATACATTTATTTATTATACTTATTTTTATGATATGTGTCCCTCTACTACAATGTAATCTCTATGAAGTTTGTGATTTCTTTTATTGTTGTCATTCACTGAGGTATCCCAAGCACAAAAAACTTTGCTTAGTACATAATAGGCACACAGTAAAGTACATGATTAATTAAAAAGGTGGACTAACATTTATAATCATGTCTTATTATATTTACTGAAATGAAGAAATCTGAGGAAGAAAATTCCCTGCCATGGAAATTGGATACATATGTACATTGGAAATTGGATACATATGTACATTGTAAAGGACACAAAGAACAACAAAAGAAAAAGATATCAGATACTGGTTTCTGGATATCAGATACTCCAAGGTTTTACATTGGTATAGCTATATCTACTAAGAAAGACTCTAATAGAAGGCAGTGCCCAACGATGGACTAGATAGTAGAGAGAAATAAAAATAATTTGGGGTAGTTGAAGATGATGTTAACAATAGGATCACTATCATTTATTGTTTACTTTGGGCCAATCAATAAAAAGAAGTATTTTTATGGATATTGTAATTTTATCTCTAGAAACTACAAGAATTATTGATATATAATAGATGCTTAGTAAGTGTTCATAAGAAATGAATTTTGTCTTTCAATGATCTTATGAAGAGGGAATTTTTTTTAACATCTTTATTGGAGTATAATTGCTTTACAATAGTGTGTTAGTTTCTGATTCGTAACAAAGTGACTCAGCTATACATATACATATATCCCCATATCTCCTCCCTCTTGCATCTCCCTCCCACCCTCCCTATCCCACCCCTCTAGGTGGTCACAAAGCACTGAGCTGATCTCCCTGTGCTATGCGTCTGCTTCCCACTAGCTATCTATTTTATATTTGGTAGTGTATATATGTCCATGCCACTCTCTCATTTCGTCCCAGCTTACCCTTCCCCCTCCCCATGTCCTCAAGTCCATTCTCTACGTTTGCATCTTTATTCCTGTGCTGCCCCTAGGTTCTTCAGAACCCATGTGTTTGTTGGCAAACTGTATATCTTTTTTGGAGAAATGTCTATTTAGGTCTTATGCCCATTTTTGGATTGAGTTGTTTGTTTTTATGATATTGAGCTGCATGAGCTGCTTGTAAATTTTGGATATTAATCCTCTATCAGTTGCGATAAAAAAAGACCTTCAAGAGGAAGGAGGAGTAAGATGTGGACATCACCTTCCTCCTCACAGATACATCAGAAATACATCTACATGTGGAACAACTCCTACAGAACACCTACTGAACGCTGGCAGAAGACCTCGGACTTCCCAAAAGGCAAGAAACTGCCAACGTACCTGGTTAGGGCAAAAGAAAAAAGGAAAAACAGAGACAAAAGAATAGGGATGGGACCTGCACTTCTGGGAAGAAGCTGTGAAGGAGGAAAAGTTTCCACACACTAAGAAGCTCCTTCACTGGCAGACATGGCGGGGGTGGGGGGGGGTGGGAAGCTTCGGAGCCATGGAGGAGACCACAGCAACTGGGGTGCAGAGGGTAAAGTGGAGAGATTCCTGCACAGAGGATCGGTGCCGACCAGCACTCACCAGCCTGAGAGGCTTGTCTGCTCGTCTACCAGGATGAGTGGGGGCTGGGAGCTGAGGCTCCATTTTCAGAGCTTAGATCCCAGGCAGAAGACTGGGGTTGGCTGCGTGAACATAGCCTGAAGGGGGCTAGTGTGACACAGCAACCTGAGAGGCAGTCCAAGAAAAAGTCTGGACCTGCCTAAGAGGCAAGAGACCATTGCTTTGGGGTGCGCAAGGAGAGGGGATTCAGAGCACCGCCTAAGCGAGGTACAGACAGGCGCGAGCCGCGGGATTAATGCGGACACCACAGACAGGCATGAAATGCTAAGGCTGCTGCTACAGACACCAAGAAGCCTGTGTGCAAGCACAGGTCACCATCCACACCTCCCCTCCTGGGAGCCTGTGCAGCCCGCCACTGCCAGGGTCTGGTGATCCAGGGACAACTTCCCTGGGAGAAAACACGGCATGCCTCAGGCTGGTGCAACGTCACGCCAACCTCTGCCGCCGCAGGCTCGCCCCACATTCTTTACCCCTCCCTCACCCCCAGCCTGAGTGAGCCACAGCCCCGGAATTAGCTGCTCCTTTAACCCCGTCCTGTGTGAGCAAAGAACAGATGCCCTCGGGTGACCTACATGCAGAGGCGGGGCCAAATCCAAAGCTGAACCCCAGGAGCTGTGTGAACAAAGAAGAGAAAGGGAAATCTCTCCCAGCAGCCTCAGGAGCAGCGGATTAAATCTCCACAATCAACTTGATGCACCGTGCATCTCTGGAATAACTGAATAGACAACGAATCATCCCAAAATTGAGGCAGTGGACTTTGTGTGATTTTGTCAGTATAGCTTTATTTTACCACTTGTCCTAGGGTTCTGTCTGCCTGCTTTTTTTTTGGTTTTTTATGTTTGTTTGTTTATGTTGGTTGCTCTCTTCTTTCATTTTTTTTTTATTAGTTTTTAATTTGTTTTATTTTTTATATTTAAAAATTTTTTTTATTTTAATTATTTTATTTCTTCCTTCCTTCCTTCCTTCCTTCCTTCCTTCCTTCCTTCCTTCCTTCCTTCCTTCCTTCCTTTCTTTCTCACTTTTCTTCTGAGTCATGTGGCTGACAGGGTCTTGGTGCTCCAGCAGGTTGTCAGGTCTGACCCTCTGAGGTGGGAGAGACGAGATCAGGACATTGGTCCACCAAAGACCTCCCGACTCCACATAATATCAAACAGTGAAAGCACTCCCAGAGATCCCCATCTCAACGCTAAGACACAGCTCCACTCAACGACCAGCAAGCTACAGTGCTGCACACCCTATGCCAAACAACTAGCAAGACAGGAACACAACCCCACCCATTAGCAGTGAGAGTGCCTAAAATCATAATAAGGTCACAGACACCCCAAAACACACCACCACACATGGTCCTGCCCACCAGAAAGACAAGATCCAGCCTCATACACCAGAACATGGGCACCAGGCCCCTCTACCAGGAAGCCTACACAACCCACTGAACCAACCTTAAACACTAGAGGCACACACCAAAACAGTGGAAACTACGAACCTGCAGCCTGTGAAAAGGAGACCCCAAACACAGTGAGTTAAACAAAATGAGAAGACAGAGAAACACACAGCAGATGAAGGAGCAAGGTAAAAACTCACCACTCCAAACAGATGAAGAGGAAATAGGCAGTCTACCTGAAAAAGAATTCAGAGTAATGATAGTAAAGATGATCAAAAATTATGATAACAGAATGGACAAAATACAAGAAACGTTTAACAAGGACCTAGAAGAACTAAAGAGCAAACAAACAATGATGAAAAACACAATAAATGAAATTAAAAATTCTCTAGAAGGAATCAATAGCAGAATAACTGAGGCAGAAGAATGGATAAGTGACCTGGAAGATAAAATAGTAGAAATAACTACCACAGAGCAGAATAAAGAAAAAAGAATGAAAAGAACTGTGGACAGATTCAGAGACCTCAAGGACATCATTAAATGCACCAACATTCAAATTATAGGGGTCCCAGAAGAAGAAGAGAAAAAGAAAGGGACTGAGAAAATATATGAAGAGATTATAGTTGAAAACTTCCTTAATATGGGAAAGGAAATAGTCAATCAAGTCCAGGAAGTGCAGAGAGTCACATACAGGATAAATCCAAGGAGAAACACGCCAGGACACATATTAATCAAACTACCAAAAATTAAATAAAACAAAAAACTATTAAAAGCAGCAAGGGAAAAACAACAAATAACATACAAGGGAAACCCCATAAGGTTAACAGCTGACCTTTCAGCAGAAACCCTGCAAGCCAGAAGGGAGTGGCAAGACATATCTAAAGTGCTGAAAGGGAAAAACCTGCAAACAAGATTAGTGTACCCAGCAAGGATCTCATTCAGATTCAACGGAGAAATTAAAAATTTTACAGAGAAGCAAAAGCTAAGAGAATTCAGCACCACCAAACCAGCTTTACAACAAACGCTAAAGGAACTTCTCTAGGCAGGAATACAAGACAAGGAAAAGACCTACAATAACAAACCCAAAACAATTAAGAAAATGATAATAGGAACATACACATTGATAATTACCTCAAATGTAAATGGATTAATGCTCCAACCAAAAGACATAGACTGGCTGAATGGATACCAAAACAATACCCATATATATGCTGTCTACAAGACACCCATTTCAGACCTATGGGCACATACAGACTGAAAGTGAGGGGATGGAAAAAGTTATTCCATGCAAATGGAAATCAAAAGAAAGCTGGAGTAGCAAGGCTCATATCAGACAAAATAGACTTTAAAATAAAGACTATTATAAGAGACAAAAAAGGACACTACATAATGATCAAAGTATCAATCCAACAGAAAGATATAACAATTGTAAATATTTATGCACCCAACATAAGAGCACTTCAATACATAAGGCAAATACTAACAGCCATAGAAGGGGAAATCAACAGTAACAAAATCATAGTAGGGGACTTTAACACATCACTGTCACCAATGGACAGATCATCCAAATGAAAATAAATAAGGAACACAAGCTTTAAATGACACATTCAACAAGATGGACTTAATTGCTATTTATAGGACATTCCATCCAAAAAACACAGAATACACCTTCTTCTCGAGAACTCATGGATCATTCTCCAGGATAGATCGTATCTTGGGTCACAAATCAAGCCTTGCTAAATTTAAGAAAATTGAAGTTGTATCAAGTATCTTTTCCAACCACAATGCTATGAGACTAGATAACAAATACAGGAAAAAATCTGTAAAAAATACAAACACATGGAGGCTAAACAATACACCACTAAATAACCAAGAGATCACTGAAGAAACCAGAGAGGAAATCAAAAATACCTAGAAACAAATGACAATGAAAACACGATGACCCAAAACCTATGGGATGCAGCAAAAGCAGTTCTAAGAGGGAAATTTAGAGCAATACAATCCTACCTCAAGAAACAAGAAACATCACAAATAAACAACCTAACCTTACACCTAAAGCAATTAGAGAAAGAAGAATCAAAAAACCCCAAAGTTAGAAGAAGAAAGGAAATCATAAAGATCAGATCACAAATAAATGAAAAAGAAATGAAGCAAACAATAGCAAGGATCAATAAAACTAAAAGCTGTTGTGCTGAGAAGGTAAACAAAATTGATACACTATTAGCCAGACTCATCAAGAAAAAAAAGGAGAAGACTCAAATCAATAGAATTAGAAATGAAAAAGAAGTAACAACTGACACTGCAGAAATACAAAGTATCATGCCAGATTACTACAAGTAATTATAGGCCAATAAAATGGACAACCTGGAAGAAATGGACAAATTCTTAGAAAAGCACAACCTTCCGAGACTGAACCAGGAAGAAATAGAAAGTATAAACAGACTGAGCACAAGCACTGAAATCAAGACTGTGATTAAAAATCTTCCAACAAACAAAACCCAGGACCAGATGGCTTCACAGTGGATTCTATCAAACATTTAGAGAAGAGCTAACCCCTATCCTTCTCAAACTCTTCCAAAATATAGCAGATGGATGAACATTCCCAAACTCACTCTACAAAGCCACCATCACCCTGATAGCAAAACCAGACAAAGATGTCACAAAGAAAGAAAAGTACAGGCCAATATCACTGGTGAACATAGATGTAAAAATCCCCAACAAAATACTAGCAAACAGAATCCAACAGCACATTAAAAGGATCATACACCATGATCAAGTGGGGTTTATCCCAGGAATGCAAGGATTCTCCAATATTCACAAATCAATCAATGTGATAAACCATATAACATACTGAAGGAGAAAAACCATATGATCATCTCAATAGATGCAGGAAAAGCTTTTGACCAATATCAACACCGATGTATGACAAAAACCCTCCAGAAAGCAGGCATAGAGAGAACTTACCTCAACATAATAAAGGCCATATATGACACACCCACAGCCAACATCGTTCTCAATGGTGAAACACTGAGAACATTTCCTCTAAGATCAGGAACAACACAAGGTTGCCCACACTCACCAATATTATTCAACATAGTTTTGGAAGTTTTAGCCACAGCAATCAGAGAAGGAAAAAAAATAAAAGGAATCCAAATCAAAAAGAAGAAGTAAAGCTATCACTGTTTGCAGATGACATGATACTATACATAGAGACTCCTACAGATGCTAACAGAAAACTACTAGAGCTAATCAATGAATTTGGTATAGGAGCAGGATACAAAATTAATGCACAGAAATCTCTTGCATTCCTATACACTAATGATGAAAAATCTCAAAGAGAACTTAAGGAAACACTCGCATTTACCACTGCAACAAAAAGAATAAAATACCTAGGAAGAAACATACCTAAGGAGACAAAAGACCTGTATGTAGAAAACTGTAAGACACTGATGAAAGAAATTAAAGATGATACAAACAGATGGAGAGATATACCACGTTCTTGGATTGGAAGAATCAACATTGTGAAAATGATTATACTACACAAAGCAATCTACAGATTCAATGCAATCCCTATCAAACTTCCAATGGTATTTTTCACTGAATTAGAACAAAAAATTTCACAATTTGTATGGAAACACAAAAACCCCAAATAGCCAAAGCAATTTTCAGAAAGAAAAATAGAGCTGGAAAAATCAGGCTCCCAGACTTCGGACTATATTACAAAGTACAGAAATCAAGACAGTATGGTACTGGCACAGAAACAGAAATATAGATCAACGGAACAGGATAGAAAGCCGAGAGATAAACCCATGCACATATGGTCACATATTAATTATGGTCACCTTATATTTGATAAAGGAGGCAAGAAAATACAATGGAGAAAAGACAGCCTCTTCAATAAGTGGTGCAGGGAAAACTGGACAGCTACATGGAAAAGAATGAAATTAGAACACTCCCTAATACCATACACAAAAATAAACTCAAAATGGATTAAAGACCTAAATGTAAGGCCAGACACTATAAAATTCTTAGAAGAAACATAGGCAGAACACTCTATGACATAAATCACAGCAACATCCTTTTTTACACACCTTCTAGAGAAATGGAAATAAAAACAAAAATAAACAAATGGGACGTAATGAAACATAAAAGTTTTTGCACAGTAAAGGAAACCATAAACAAGACAAAAAGACAAGCCTCAGAATGGGAGAAAATATTTGCAAATGAAGCAACTGACAAAGGAGTAATCTCCAAAATTTACAAGTAGCTCATGCAGCTCAATATCAAAAAAGCAAACAACCCAATCCAAAAATGGGCAGAAGACCTAAATAGACATTTCTCCAAAGACGACATAAAGATTGCAAACAAAGACATGAAAAGATGCTCAACATAAGTAATCATTAGAGAAATGCAAATCAAAATTACAATGAGGTATCACCTCACACCAGTTCGAATGGCCATCATCAAAAATCTACAGACAATACATGCGGGAGAGGGTGTGGAGAAAAGGGAACCCTCTTGCACTGTTGGTGGGAATGTAAATTGATACAGCCACTATGGACAGCAGTATGGAGGTTCCTTAAAAAACTAAAAATAGAACTACCATACGACCCAGCAATCCTACTACTGGGCATATACCCTGAGAAAACCATAATTCAAAAAGAATCATATACCACAATGTTCACTGCAGCTCTGTTTACAATAGCCAGGACATGGAAGCCACCTAAGTGCCCATCAACAGAAGAATGTATAATGAAGATGTGGCACATATATGCAATGGAATATTACTCAGCTATAAAAAGAAACAAAATTGACTTATTTATATTGAGGTGGATGGCCACAGAGTCAGTCTTACATAGTGAAGTAAGTCAGAAAGAGAGAAACATATACCGTATACTAACACATATATATGGAATCTAAAAAGTTAAAAGAAAATGGTCATGAAGAACCTAGGGACAGGACAGGAATAAAGACGCAGACATAGAGAATGGACTTCAGGACATGGGGATGGGGAAGGGTAAGTTGGGATGAAGTGAGAGAGTGGCATGGACATATATACACTACCAAATGTAAAACAGATAGCTAGTGGGGAGCAGCCACATAACACAGACAGATCAGCTCGTTGCTTTGTGAGCACCTAGAGGGGTGGGATAGGGAGGGTGGGAGGGAGACGCAAGACGGAGGAGATATGGGGTATATGTATATGTATAGCTGATTCGCTTTGTTATAAAGCAGAAAATAACACACCATTGTTAAGCAATTATAGTCCAATAAAGATGTTAAAAATATATACCTATATATATATATAAAAAAAAAGAAACTATAAAAAAAAATTCCTTTGTTAGTTGCTTCATTTGCAAATATTTTCTCCCATTCTGAGGGTTGTCTTTTAGTCTTGTTTATGGTTTCCGTTGCTGTGCAAAAGCTTTTAAGTTTCATTAGGTCCCATTTGTTTATTTTTGTTTTTATTTCCATTTCTCTAGGAGGTGGGTCAAAAAGGATCTTACTGTGATTTATCTAGCAGAGTGTTCTGCCTATATTTTCTGGTAAGTGTTTTATAGCGTCTGGCCTTACATTTAGGTCTTTAATCCATTTTGAGTTTATTTTGGTGTATGGTGTTAGGGAGTGTTCTAATTTCATTCTTTTACATGTAGCTGTCCAGTTTTCCCAGCACCACTTATTGAAGAGGCTGTCTTTTCTCCATTGTATATTCTTGACTCCTTTATCAAATATAAGGTGACCATATGTGTGTGGGTTTATCTTTGGGCTTTCTATCCTGTTCCGTTGATCTAAATTTCTGTTTCTGTGCCATTACTATACTGTCTTGATTACTGTAGCATTTAATACAGGATGAAGTCTGGGAGCCTGATTCCTCCAGCTCCGTTTTCTTTCTCAAGATTGCTTTGGCTATTCGGGGTCTTTTGTGTGTCCATACAAATTGTGAAATTTTTGTTCTAGTTCAGTGAAAAATGCCATTGGTAGTTTGATAGGGATTGCATTGAATCTGTAGATTGCTTTGTGTAGTATAGTCATTTTCACAATGTTGATTCTTCCAATCCAAGAACATGGTATATCTCTCCATCTGTTTGTATCATCTTTAATTTCTTTCGTCAGTGTCTTATAGTTTTCTGCATACAGGTCTTTTGTCTCCTTAGGTATGTTTCTTCCTAGGTATTTTATTCTTTTTGTTGCAATGGTACATGGGAGTGTTTCCTTAAGTTCTCTGTGAGATTTTTCATCATTAGTGTACAGGAATGCAAGACATTTCTGTGCATTAATTTTTTATCCTGCTACTTTAACAAATTCATTGTTTAGTTCTAGTAGTTTTCTGGTCATCTTTAGGATTCCCTATGTATAGTATCATGTCATCTGCAAACAGTGACAGCTTTACTTCTTCTCTTCCAGTCTGGATTCCTTTTATTTCTTTTCCTTCTCTGATTGCTGTGGCTAAAACTTCCAAAACTATGTTGAATAACAGTGGTAAGAGTGGACAACCTTGTCTTGTTCCTGATCTTAGAGGAAATGATTTCAGTTTTTCACCTTTGAGAATGATATGGGCTGTGGCTTTGTCATATATGGCTTTTATTATATTGAGGTAAGTTCCCTGCATTCTGGAGGGTTTTTATCATAAATGGGTGTTGAACTTTGTGGAAAGATTTTTGTGCATCTATTGAGATGATCATATGGTTTTTCTCCTTCAATTTGTTATATGGTTTATCACATTGATTCATTTGCATATATTGAAGAATCCTTGCAATCTTGGGATAAACCCCACTTGGTCATGGTGTATGATACTTTTAATGTGCTGTTGGATTCTATTTGCCAGTATTTTTTTGAGGATTTTTGCATCTCTGTTCATCAGTGATATTGGCCTGTAGTTTTCTTTCTTTGTGACATTTTGTCTGGTTTTGCTATCAGGGTGGTTGCGGCCTCGTAGAATGAGTTTGGGAGTCTTCCTGCCTCTGCTATATTTTGGAAGAGTTTGAGAAGGATAGGTGTTAGCTCTTCTCTAAATGATAGAATTCAGCTGTGAAACCATCTGGTCCTGGGTTTTGTTTGTTGGAAGATTTTTAATCGCAGTCTCAATTTCAGTGCTTGTGATTGGTCTGTTTGTTTATATTTTCTGTTTCTTCCTGGTTCAGTCTTGGAAGGTTTTGTTTTTCTAAGACATTTTCCATTTCCTACATGCTGTCCATTTTATTGGTATAGAGTTGCTTGTAGTAATCTGTCATGATACTTTGTATTTCTGTAGTGTCAGTTGTTACTTGTTTTTCATTTCTAATTCTGTTGATTTGAGTCTTCTCCCTTTTTTCCTTGGTGAATCTGGCTAATGGTGTATCAATTTTATTTATCTTCTCAAAGAACCAGCTTTTAGTTTTACTGATCTTTGCTATCGTGTCCTCATTTGTTTTTCATTTATTTGTGATCTGATCTTTATGATTTCTTTCCTTCTAGTAACTTTGGGGTTTCTTTGTTTTTCTTTCTGTAATTGCTTTAGGTTTAAGGTTAGGTTGTTTATTTGAGATGTTTCTTGTTTCTTGAGGTAGGATTGTATTGCTATAAACTTCCCTCTTAGAACTGCTTTCGCTGCATCCCATAGGTTTGGGGTCATCGTGTTTTCAATTTCATTTGTTTCCACGTATATTTTTCTTTCCTCTTTGACTTCTTCAGTGATCTCTTGGTTATTAAGTAGTGTATTGTTTAGCCTCCATGTGTTTGTGTTTTTTACAGATTTTTTCCTGTAATTGATATGTAGTCTCATAGCGTTGTGGTTGGAAAAGATATTTGATACAACTTCAATTTTCTTAAATTTAGCAAGGCTTGATTTGTGACCCAAGATATGATCTATCCTGGAGAATGTTCCATGAGCACTTGAGAAGAAAGTGTATTCTGCTGTTTTGGATGGAATGTCCTATAACTATCAATTAAGTCCATCTGTTGAATGTATCATTTAAAGCTTGTGTTCCTTATTTAATTTCATTTTGGATGATCTGTCGATTGGTGAAAGTGGGGTGTTAAAGTCCTGTACTATGATTGTGTTACTATTTCCCCTTTTATGGCTGTTAGCATTTGCCTTATGTATTGAGGTGTTCCTATGTTGGGTGCATAAATATTTACAACTGTTATATCTTTCTCTTGGATTGATCCTTTGATCATTATGTAGTGTCCTTGTTTGTCTCTAGTAATTGTCTTCATTTTAAAGTCTATTTTATCTGATATGAGTATTGCTACTCCAGCTTTCTTTTGATTTCCATTAGCATGGAATATCTTTTTCCATCCCCTCACTTTCAGTCTGTATGTGTCCCTAGGTCGGAAGTGGGTCTCTTGTAGACAGCATATACATGGGTCTTAATTCGGTATCCATTAAGCCAGTCTATGCCTTTTGGTTGGAGCATTTAATCCATTTTCATTTAAGGTAATTATCGATATTTATGTTCCTATCACCATTTTCTTAATTGTTTTGGGTTTATTATTGTAGGTCTTTTCGTTCTCTTGTATTTCCTGCTAGAGAAATTCCTTTAGCATTTGTTGTAAATCTGGTTTGGTGGTGCTGAATTCTCTTATCTTTTGCTTGTCTGTAACGTTTCTAATTTCTCCGTTGAATCTGAATGAGATCCTTTTTGGTAGAGGAATCTTGGTTGTAGGTTTTTCCCTTTTATCACTTTAAATATGTCTTGCCACTCCCTTCTGGCTTGCAGAGTTTCTGCTGAAAGATCAGCTGTTAACTTTATGGGGATTCCCTTGTATGTTATTTGCTGTTTTTCCCTTGCTGTTTTTAATATTTTTTTTGTATTTAATATATGATAGTTTGATTAATATGTGTCTTGGCATGTTTATCCTTGGATTTATCCTGTATGGGACTCTCTGTGCTTCCTGGACTTGATTAACTATTTCCTTTCCCATATTAGGGAAGTTTTCAACTATAATCCCTTCATATATTTTCTCAGTCCCTTTCTTTTTCTGTTCTTCTTCTGGGACCCCTATAATTTGAATGTTGGTGTGTTTAATGGTGTCCCAGAGGTCTCTGAGACTGTTCTCAATTCTTTTCATTCTTTTTTCTTTATTATGCTCTGCAGTAGTTATTTCCACTATTTTATCTTCCAGGTCACTTATCTGTGCTTCTGCCTCAGTTATTCTGCTACTGATTCCTTCTAGAGAATTTTAAATTTCATTTATTGTGTTGTTCATCATTTGTTTGCTCTTTAGTTCTTCTAGGTCCTTGTTAAACGTTCCTAGTATTTTTTCCATTCTATTTCCAAGATTTTGGATCATCTTTACTATCATTACTCTGAATTCTTTTTCAGGTGGACTGCTTATTTCCTCTTCATTTGTTTGGACTAGTGGGTTTTTACCTTGCTCCTTTATCTGTTGTGTGTTTCTCTGTCTTCTCATTTTGCTTAACTCATTGTGTTTGGAGTTTCCTTTTCGCAGGCTGCAGGTTTGTAGTTTCCGTTGTTTTGGGTGTCTGCCTCCAGTGCGTATGGTTGGTTTAGTGGGTTGTATAGGCTTCCTGGTGGAAGGGACTAATGCCTGTGTTCTGGTGGATGAGGCTGGATCTTGTCTTTCGGGTGGGCAGGTCCACGTTCGGTGGTGTGTTTTGGAGTGTCTGTGACCTTATTATGATTTTAGGCAGCCTGTCTGCTAATGGGTGGGGTTGTGTTCCTGGTTTGCTACTTGTTTGGCATAGGGTGTGCAGCACTGTAGCTTGCTGGTCGTTGAGTGGAGCTGGGTGTTAGAATTGTGATGGAGTTCTCTGGGAGCCCTTTTGCCATTTGATATTACATGGAGCCAGGAATTCTCTGGTGGCCTAATGTCCTGAATTCGGCTCT
The DNA here is from genome assembly GCF_028021215.1 of Eschrichtius robustus. Lineage (NCBI taxonomy): Eukaryota > Metazoa > Chordata > Mammalia > Artiodactyla > Eschrichtiidae > Eschrichtius > Eschrichtius robustus. Next base: position 76,746,842 of record NC_090836.1, on the reverse strand, counting down.
CCCACTTCAGAGGCACATGGTTGACACCCGGCCAGTGCACCAAGACCCTGTCAGCCATATGGCTCAGATGAAAAGGGAGTAAAAAAGAAAGAAAGAAAGAAAAAAATAAAATAAAAACAAAGTTATTAAAAATTATTAAAAATAAATAAATTAAAAAGTAATAAAAACAAAAGAAAAATGAAAGAAAGAAAGAAGGGAGCAACAAAACCAAAAAACAAATTGACCAATGATAACAATCACTAAAATGTATACTAAAAAAAAAAAACAACGAAAAAAACCAGACAGAACCCTAGGCCAAATGGTAAAAGCAAAGCTATAGAGACAAAATCACTGAAAGAAGTATACACATACACACTCACAAAAAGAGAAAAAGGAAAAAAAAGTATATGTATAAAAAAAAGGAAGAGAGCAACCAAATCAATAAACAAATCTACCAATGATAAAAACTCTAAATACTAAACTAAGATAAACATAAAACCAGAAACCAGTCAGTTGCATACAGTAAACCCCAAGTCTATAGTTGCTCCCAAAGTCCACCTCCTCAATTTGGGATGATTCGTTGTCTATTCAGGTATTCCACAGATGCAGGGTACATCAAGTTGATTGTGGAGATTTAATCCACTGCTCCTAAGGCTGCTGGGAGAGATTTCCCTTTCTCTTCTTTGTTCGCACAGCTCCTGGGGTTCAGCTTTGGATTTGGCCCCGCCTGTGCGTGTAGGTCATCTGAGGGCGTCTGTTCCTGCCCGGACAGGATGGGATTAAAGTAGCAGCTGATTAGGGGGCTCTGGCTCACTCAGGCCGGGGGGAGGGAGGGGTACAGAATGTGGGGCAAGCCTGCAGTGGCAGAGGCCGCCATGACACTGCACCAGCCTGAGGTGTGCCGTGTGTTCTCCCGGGGAAGTTGTCCCTGTATCACTGGGCCCTGGCAGTGGCAGGCTGCACAGGCTCCCAGGAGGGGAGGTGTGGATGGTGACCTGTGCTTGCACAGAGGTTTCTTGGTGTCTGTAGCAGCAGCCTTAGCATTTCATGCCCGTCTCTGGTGTCCACGCTGAGAGCCGAGGCTCGCGCCCATCTCTGGAGCTCGTTTAGGTGGTGGTCTGAATCCCCTCTCCTCATGCACCCCAAAACAATGATCTCTTGCCTCTTAGGCAGGTCCAGACTTTTTCTTGGACTCCCTCCCAGGTAGCTGCAGTGCACTAGCTCCCTTCAGGCTGTGTTCACGCAGCCAACCCCAGTCCTCTCCCTGGGATATGACCTCTAAAGCCCGAGCCTCAGCTCCCAGCCCCCACTCATCCCGGCGGGTGAGCAGACAAGCCTCTCGGGCTGGTGAGTGCTGGTCCTCACCAATCCTCTGTGCGGTAATCTCTCCGCTTTGCCCTCTGCACCCCTGTGGCTGCGATCTCCTCCATGGCTCCGAAGCTTCCCCCTGGCACCCTCTGTCTCTGCCAGTGAAGGGGCTTCCTAGTGTGTGGAAACTTTTCCTCCTTCACAGCTCCTTTCCAGCGGTGCAGGTTCTGTTCCTATTCTTTTGTCTCTCTTTTTTCTTTTTTCTTTTGCCCTACCCAGGTACGTGTGGGGTTTCTTGCCTTTTGGGAAGTCTGAGGTCTTCTGCCAGTGTTCACTAGGTGTTCTATAGGAGTTGTTCCACATGTAGATGTATTTCTGATGTATTTGTGGGGAGGAAGTTGATCTCCACATCTTACTCCTCCGCCTTCTTGAAGGTCTCCCCCTGCATCTCAGAAGGAAATATTTTTTAAACTTCTTCAGAATACAACATCTAAGGCTAGAGATGTTAAGACACTTGCCCCAAATCACACAGAAAGCAAACAGAAGAGTCCAGAATTATATCAAAATCTGAGAATAACTAAACTCTTAACCAATATGGTTGTCTTTTTTTTTTAATGGAAAAGAAATATGATAATTGTGCAGAGATGAGTAATATGTGTGTAGATTTCTATAGACAGAGTAATAGATTGGGTGTGCAGTCTTCATAAATCAGTTATTGAGTGAGGAATAGAATCACAGGAAAAGTAGGTGGATGATCCACAGATCTAATTAGGGCCCATTGTTCAGGAGCTGAACTACAGAGTGACTAGAAACAACTGTTAGAGTCTGGTTTAAGTGTGGCAGAGGACACAGATGGAGCTCCTGGGGAAGTGACTGTGTATCTGCAATGAGGAGCTCTTACTCTGTCTCTACCCACACGGGTCGATACCACACCAAGGAAAATCAAACCTTGGTCCATTGTTGAAATGATGAGGGAAGGGGTAATGGGGTCTTATAGAAGGAATCCCATGTAAAATTAAAGTTGAAAGAAAACAATGCTCTTGCCAGTTGATATGGATAGAATCTGAGCCCTGTGCATTGTGCACCCGCCCTCAAGTTAAGTGGAAAGAAAGAATTCCAATGTTAAGTTTATCTGCAATAAAATTAAAAGTTTCTCTAGAAAGCCATTTAGAGTGTCTTACATGGCTCCTTTAGAAAGCAGAGATAAAGATTAAGTTGATACCAGTATGTTTGGGAGGTACCAACCCAGGGAGGTGAAGCCAAGAAAAGAGAAATCAAAGAGTAACATGGGAATATGCAAAACCACGAGATGCGATGTGTCATTGTTCCAACCATGGCTTCTTGACAAGCCGGGAAAAGGCAGAGAGGATCTTGCAGCAGGCTTGTTTGTTCAGCACGTGGGTCTTCTACAGAAGGGATGCAGGGAAGAACTGCCACTCAGACTACTACCAAACAAAGGGAGAGAAATAAATGTATCTGCTCAATTTCCTTTTATCTTTCACTCCTCATTGGTCAAGATATATCTCCTAAACAAGTGGGTTGCATTTCCAGCCCGCTTGTGGCTAAGAAATCAGAACTTATACCATGCTTTGAAGTGCTTTATCTAAGACCAAGAGAAGAGTGATGGCCCAGTATGAGTAGTGTGCCAAAAAGATAGAGATATTGAAAAGTTCAGAGTGTTTGAGGAGGCATATATGGTTTATATCTGAACACAAAGGAAGATAGGTTAAAAGAATCCATTGCTCTATAATGCCTTTTTATCCTCACCACATACAGTGTTAGAAGTAAAAGAGGGAAGACCTCATAAAACAAGAAATTTGCCCTAAAATTACTTTAGGGCAAAATAGAAGTGCTTGGAAGAAAACAAAACTAAGAGTCCAGTCCAAGCAAGGGTATGGCAAATCCAGGTGAGACCTAGGTCAGTATCTATATCCTAAGTCAGCCTCAAAGGGAAACTGATGGATAAACTTGAGAAACTCAAAAAAAAAGTCAATGGGTGCTGTGACAGAAGGTAGAATACATGACGAATAGAATTTTAAAAAGGTTAAAAAAACAGGTCCGGACCCTAGGAAAAGGGCTAACTGGATGGAAAAATGGGCACCCATGAATCCATAGATATAAGCAGAAGGGAGCCAAGTATATGGCATGACTTCTCAATGAAGTTTTTAATTTTAATAATAAATATGATAATAATATTAACTAACATTTATTCCATACTTATTTGTCAAGCTTTATAGAATCTTTATCTATTAACTGATTGTATTCACTCCTTCGTATTTATGAGGCAGGCACAATAATTATTCCATTTTATAAATGAAAGAAACTGAGACACAGAGAAAACAATTAAATTGCCCAGGTCACATAGCTAAAGTGAGAAACAAAGCCAGGATTCGAATTCAGGCAGACAGGAGGCAGGTTGTGCAAAGAGAAGGGATGTTAGCTGCCACCAGCATCATGGAAGGACTTGACAACTCTAACTTCATGTTTTCCAAGGGGGACACTCTATGTTATTCACCACTCCTCAGAAAGCCTAGGAAAAAAGCCTTGGATCATATTCTGTGCAGAGTCGAGATGAATCTAGGATTAGAAAATATATCTCTCCAACTCATTTAACATAAATTCAATACACAAATTCCCAAACTGACCAAATTAATAAAACAGAATGCCAATTTATTTTAATAACCATGAATTCTCAGGAGAATTTTCACATTGAAGTACATCATGTATTAGTTGAGGTCAACTGTGGACAAACATCCAGTACTCTTCACAATCACAAATACTTATAACAAAAAGAGAAGAAAATGAACAAAGAAAGAAAATCTCCCCATGGCTTAAATTCTTATTACTTAGGCAAGTTGAAGTAATCAACAACTGAGGGAAAATGTGAAAAGTACAGCTATACTAAGTAAATACTTCAACATCACAAGGGTAGGGCTACCATTTTAATTCCTTTCTTCTCAAAGGTCTCACTATTTCTAGGTTTTTCCCATGAGATGCTACCTTCTCTTTTACAATGAAGACATCAGTGGAAATTGTGCTACATTTTATATGATAAACCATTGTAACTTTGCTGGAATGCCTCCATCCAGAATGGAGGCATCTTTATAGGATCAAAGTGTCTGTCATGTAAAAGTAAATGCATTTGTATGATATCGTTATAAAGAAATAACAGTCCAAAATGGAGTCACTTGTGCTAAGCCCACCTCACCCAAGTGAGACTTCATACCTAACCTAATTGCAGTTTCAGCCCCTCCCAGTAATGTAACCATCTAATCAGTCAATCTGGAATTACCTGGTCAGCACTAATGAGGTAATCTGCCTAATAGACACCCTCCATCCCCCAAAGAGAGGTGACCTTGCTTGAATTATACACGCTTCCTTTTCTCGCCCCCTTTCTGCCTATAAAAGCCTTCTATTTTGTACAGCTCCTTGAAGCTCCTTTCTGTATACTAGACGGGATGCTGCCCAACTCATAAATCATTGAACAAAGCCAATTTGATCTTTAAATTTACTCAGTTGAATTTTGCTTTTTAACAGATTTAGTGACTGTGGTGGGATCCAAATTGCACTTCTGATGGCACTTGGGGACAAGAAACACAGGCTGTATCCTGCAAACCCGTTAAGTTTACTGTCTTTCTCACCATTTCTTAGAGTGGTGGTTAAGTTCCTCTTTCTTCTGAGCTCTGCTCTCTGTGTGGAGCTCCTGGTCTAGTTGGCTTTTTACTCCACAATTCCCAATTGATTGGAAACCCCAGCCCCTGATTCTGTCCCAAGGTCCTCGTAGAAACTGTTAGTGACAGTTTGCAGTTCCTTATTTATGTGGGGCCCCATTCCACAGTCCCTATTTGTTGAAGTCTGATGGTTCAGCCCTTTCCTCAGTCCCCCAATTCTACATTGGGAATTGCTGGAGGTATGAACAAGGCCTTCAGTTGGCCAGTCTGCTGTGACATCTAAATCCTAGCCCTTGGTTCTGTCCCCAGATTTCCCACTGGGAACTGCTGGTGGCACCTGCAGCTCCCCATTTGTTTGTAATCAGCCTTCAGTCCCAATTGATTGGGGTCTGCTGGTTCAGTCCTTTCCCCAGTCCCTACTTCATTGATTACTGCTTGTATGTTAATGTGCACATTAGGTAAAGGCTACTGCAAATGGGAACCTCAAAGCCAAAAGCCACAAAAATTGGTTGGCAGATTGAGCATTTACAAGCTGTGAGAACATTCCCCACCTAACCCAAAGCATCTCATGTTAAGGTAAGTTGGTCATGGGACAGGTCAGATTGACACTACATCACCCGCCAACCTCAAGTAAATTTCTGGGCAACAAGTTATGCTGCAAAACACCACACAGTCTCCAAGCTTTCAGCACATTCCTTTTAAGTATTAGTTTGGCTCTGAGAGGCCCAGAGGCTTAGCTAAAAAAATAAATAAGTAATAAAGATCGGATCTGTAAAATCTGAAGAGTTAAGTACACCACCTTCCAGCACGCCTCCTTTGATGATGTTTAAGAACCGAGGTCCTGGAAGCTGTAGATATCTACAAACATGGAAAAATCTTACTAAATACAATCTTGAATTGCAATGGTCATTATGGGGTATATTCCAATTAGACAGGGTTGTTGATTTAAGAGTGTACTCGAAAGTAAGGATTCCTAAACTAAACAGAGGGGATACCTATTTTGATTGGTATGTAGAAGCCTCCAAAAGGCTTCAAGATTCCAAAATAGCTTTATCAAAAGTTTGATTGAAAAAGGGTAATAAAAAATTAAAGACATCAAAGATATCTAAAACAACACCTAGGCCTCCCTCATGATACCCTCTTAAGGGTTCATCATCGTAACACTGGCCAAAAAATCAATGTCTCAGTTATAAGCAATGGGAACACTGGAAAAGAGATTGTCCTCAAAGGCCCTATGCACAGTCTTCAACAACAACTCGAATGTCCCCATATCTAATTTCGAAGTAAGTCCCCCATATGAACCCCTCCCAGAGTTGATGAGACTTCAAGGGATTTTCTGGTAAATTGCTATGTTATTCCCTTAAACAGATAAGGAAAAATGAAATTAAAACTAATGAAAAACCTTACCAAATTCTGGTAGATACTGGAGTTACACTCTCTATTTTAAATCTCACTGGGAACCTGCAGATGGGATCCTGAGAAAACTGACAAAAGCCGGCTAAGGGTGAGAATTCTTACCAGAGTCAGCTCTCCCAGATCTCTGTCTGTAGTATCTGATAAAGAGAGAAAAAATATCTTTTGCATCTTCTTTGAGGATGCCTCCTAAGTGCAAGGAGTTATTCAATACTGCAGAAATATTAACCATTTGTCCTGGCTGAAAACTGACAAGATATTTAAAAAGATTGTTAAGTAGTTTTGTGGTCAGAAATTGGCCAGAAGTTGGAAGCTGATATTTAGAGCATAATAGGAAATTCTTTAGACTTTCTCTCCTAAGTTAAAATAAAACTATGGAACCAGAGGGAAAGAAAAAAGACTTCTAAGGTTCTTGTAAAAGGATTTATGGATGAATCAATCTATGATGTAATTTAGGCTTCAACCCAATTCTTTGAGGAATTGAGAGCAACTGTACTTACCTTACAGGTAACCTGAAACTTTTAAATTTTGCTAAGTTAAATTAAATGATGGATAGTCATTAAATATATAGATAATTTCTAAATAAGAGGAAATACTGAAACATTAATTATGGAACAGGGTTTATTCACTTTGGGCTTCCTTTTACAGAGAAACTAAAATATACTTGGATCTATTATTAAACATGTTTTGTGCCACACTAAAAAACTTACTATGAGAAAGCATATGTTTCTGGAAATTATAAAAGGTACTTATAAATTTATGAAGCCACAGAATGATAGTGTAGACACTTCACAATTGTTTACTTCTTTATTTTCACTAAAAAATTAAGGTTTTAAGGGTTAAAAAGTCTAATATATGTTATTAAAACTACGAGAGGGACTTCCGTGGCAGTCCAATGGTTAAGATTCCGAGCTTCCAATGCAGGGGGCATGGGTTAGATCCCTGGTCAGGGAACTAAGATCCCACATGTCACACAGTGCAGCCAAAAAAAAAAAAAATTAAATTAAAAATAACTACTAGAAATAATAAGAGAAATATCTCTGTATGCAAGGAAAGTAGGATATGTGTGTTTGGTAAGAGAAGTTCTGAAACATGGAGATATATTTTTTGTTGAGGGAAAAGAAAATAATTTTGTCCTGAAGTGAAACTGGTTATTTCAGAATGGGAAATAGAAGAAAGCACAAATTCAATAGAAAGTTGGGGAGAGAGAAAGAGAGAGAGAGAGAATTTGACCTTGTGTAATCAAGTTGTCTAAAATCAAATGCATTTACTATAAGGGTTATAAAATTAACATTTAATACCATAGTGTACTTATGTGAAAAAAATCCTTAATTGTATTATATACATCCATTAAAGAACAAGTTTTCTTAGATCATTAGTCTACTATTAATAAGAAACTTTACAACTACTTAGCTTTCTGTATTTGCCTGTGAAGTCTTTAATTGTTATCATGGTTAAGTGGATAACTAAGTATTGTTCCAGTGACCTGTGATCCTATTTGACCAAGTGTTTTAAAACCTTTTGGTATTTTGACAAACCTCCCAAAATCTAATTCTAGGTGAAGTCTTTTTGACCTCAAGCTAACTCTGGGATTTTCCAGAGGACCCATGGAACATCTCAAAAGATTTGTTCTCTGCCTTTATACAAAGGGTGATGTTAAACTAATTAGGCTTATTTGATATGTTAAATTACATGTGAAGCATTGTCAAGTAAAAAGTAACATTAAGTCTTTCTAAGTTGTATTTGTATATGTTTTCCAGAAATTATGTGAAATTCCTAAAGTCTGATTTGTCCTGATATAATATTATCAGTCATAATCCCAGTTATTATCGTAAAGGGCTATGTGTCACAAAAATAACAAAATTCCCTTGTCAATTCCATTGCAATGAACTCTCAACAGATCTCTAATAATGAACATTTTTTAAGTCTTTTTACAGGTAGTTATTGTTTTACTCTGATACTTTGCAAAAGTCTTCCTGCAAAAGTACTTTATCTTCAAGAAGATTCAAGGAAAAGACTTTTGGAAAGTACAGGTTTCTGATAACTTTAAGATCATAAAACTGAACTGGGTAAGAATTTCCAGAACAAATGGAAAAACTGGATTCAAACAAAACAAGTATTAATTACATGGGACTGAATGAACTGACAAGGATGATCATAATTTTTATGATGTTTTGTCTGAAACACTGCTGGCTCCTTAATGTTTTATTTTTCCAGATTTAAGGAAACCTTTTCTCTTAAGCTATCTGTGACATACAGTAATTTGGTAAAGCATACCTTTGTAAACAAAGATGAAACTTTTATTTTTTCTCCCTGCCTGATCCCTCCAGAATTCAGAAACACTTACGTATTCTTTTTATGGCAACAGAGTTAGCTATTTGCATAAGTTCAATGAGAATCTATTCTGTCGGTAATAGGACACAATTGGAAATATTGTGACTTTCACTGAATTGTCCTATTTGAGAGACAGATGTGCATAGACTCAGAAATGACCAGACAGTTTTAAGGAACTACAGCTACCTTTATGGAGCCAATAAAACCCCTTGGAAAAAAATGACCTGGTACCTTGTTCACAAGGTTCTACAAAAGCAGTCTTAAAAAGAGTTTATATGGTCAATCACTATTCTTGCTGCATTTACGTAAACAAGCCACGTCTAATGTAAACAAATTAGTTTTACTGTGATTACCCTTGGAAAAAAGAAATGGGAGTAACTGTGGAGAGAAAGATTATGTTTGTACCTTTGTCTATTTTAGATTCTAATCTTGCTAATTGTCTTTGAGGTTTTGTTATACACATGTACACTGGACTAGATCCTGAGTCTTTCTAGTTTCCTTAAATATCTGGCTATAACTTTCTAAATTAACATTTCCAATTTTCTCCCACTCTTTGATTTGTAATCACTAAGAACAAAGACTGCCCCTGTATCCCCTTAAAAGAGACTATATCAGGTCTTCCTCACTACCTAGGCAGCAGGCAAACTTCAGGGACTTGAACCTTGGATACACATCTCACAGCTGAAAAAGCCTCCACCTGACATCTGATCCTGTGCTGATGTTGGAGACCTCTGAATCAAATTGATGAGGAGGAGAAGTAGCTGACAGAGATATAGACTACTTCCCCCCAAGACACTATATCAAGACTTCATACTTAAAATAAGAGACTCTCTCTTTTTCTCTTTTTTTTTTTCTTTACTCTGGCATTGGCCTGGAAAGACTATGCCATCATCTATATCTCCCAGGTCATTGCTAAGGGGGATAAACTTTCAGACAAATGGATCTGACCATAATGCTAGAATCTATTAACAGTGCCACCTTAGCAGGAGTGGTTTGTGCCCCAACAGGATTTACTTTTGTCTGGAGTGGTTCTCATTCTCTGTGGGCCTATGAATGCCTAAATGGATGGTGCATAACTGGGTAATACCTCTCAGGTAATCTAACTGTGCTCCTGATTATTCATAAACAAAGACCCCTTATTAGTAGATTCCCCTGAATTTACATCAATGAGTTAAAAAAGGACCTACGGGGATGGGTTCATGATTCAGAATTTGCTTCCTTTGACAGGACCCTACTTCCCTGTCTAGGAATAAGTGCAAATAAATCTACCAGCAATATTCTCTCCTTAAACCTTGAAGATATTTCAGAACCTGCTGCTAAAGCAAAAGCTGTCCAGCAAAATTCCTTAGACTTTCTGGCCAAAGTTGTTCTTAATAATAGGGGAGCCCTTGATTATCTTCTATCTGAGCAAAGAGGTGGCTGTGCTGTGGCCACTGCTACCTGCTGTACCTGGATTAACACTTCTAAGGAAGTTGAAACTCAGTTGCATAAGATCACTGAACAAGCCACTTTATTTAAGAAGGTGACTCTTTCAACAGGATCTTTCTTTGACTTATTTGATTTTGACTGATTTGGGTCTTGGCGACCATGGCTCTGAAGTACACTCCAAGCATCTGGAATTATCCTACTTATAATAATCATAGTAGTCTCCCTGGTACGTTGTATTCTCTCAAAAGCTTTAAATGCAGGTTCACAGCTGCTAACCACCAAGCAAATCATCTCCCTAAGACTGAAATGTCAAAGAAGGAACAAAGAAAATGACCTGCTAAAACGATTGTGAACTTGATGTCATGACCTGTGAATATTACAGAGATTCAGCAAAAAAAGTCATGACCTGTGAATGTCTCACAGAGGATCAGTAAAAGCTGCAAGAACTACAGAGTGGTAGCTGAGAGTGGCGCTAATGCCTTAAATTTTGATCACAGATGTCAGTTAAGCTAAGAGTCTGATCAAGAAGGGAAACTGTTAAAAAGAAATAACAGGCCCAAAATGGAGTCACGTGTGCTAGGCCCATATCACCAAACCAAGACTTAGCACCTAAGTTAAATGTAGCTCCAGCCCCTCTTAGGAATGTAACCTGATTCATGAATTATTGAATAAAGCCAATTTGATCTTTAAACTACTCAGTTGAATTTTTTTTTAATAATATTTAAGATTTTGTCTCTTCAAGATACTATAGTGAGATCTGCTATTTTAAATATTTCTTGAATATATTTAAATTAAGATAGGAGTATGCTTTATAGGGAACCTTGATTTTAATAGCAATTAAATATTAATATAAATTAGCTTTTTCACTTTCACAGTATTATTAGGAGGCTGCCTGCAATTTAAATTTCATCAAGGGTTGATTTGAATATTTAAACTTCAAAGCATTAATAATCATTTGTAAAAATCTTTACATGCATTTTTTTTCTTTTACACATTGAACAGAAAGAATATTTCTCTTTTGAAGAAAATGCCTTAAGAGAAAGTATGAATGTCCATTTCATGGTGAAAATAAAAACCAGTAAAGAAATCCATAGCTACCATGAACTAAAGGTTTATTTGAAGAAAAAGCAAAGGTGGGTGGGAGAAATTAAATGTGTACCTTGTCTTTCCAACCTCTTTCCTTTAATTTGATGGAATGACAACTAACAGAGAGACTTGTCTTCTTTTAAGAAAAATAACTTTTAGCTCCAAATTTGAGATACCCACAGAGCTTTCACCAGCTATCAATGCTTATTTAAATGTCTTTTAGAAAGATTTGCCCATCTGGAGTTGCAAATGAACAAAGCATTTGAAATATGGTACCTTTTCCTTAAAGGAAATATCATGTTAATGACTAGCTGATAATTGAGAGAAAGTTCCTATTATATTTTTTAAAAAATATCTATGGCATTGTGTACAGCTGGCTCAGAGTATTACCCAATTGGCAGCATACTTCTTTCTCTGCCAACAGCTCTGCAAACTTTTCTCCTACTTCTTTTACTCATCTTCCCTTTTCTCTTTATTTCTCTACCCACACTTCTTCCCCATGTGTTTCTTCTTTGTATTTCTGTCACTTCTTGGCCCAATGAAATTCCTAGTGTCCAATCTCTCTGATGACTTTTGCGATTAAACTAACAAATATTAGCTATTTTTCCTCTAATATATTACACTAAATTAAGGAGACAAGTATTTCCATTAATGAATCAAGTAGCACATTTAAGAAAAATGGAAGTTTATGACTTATCATTCCGTTTCCTAGCTACTACTTTTGTCCAAGGAAACCTTTGTGAACCATATTTTTTATCCTCTAGCAAAGTAAAATGTGAAGCTCAAGGACACTGGAGATTTCTTCCTTTTAATCTTAAAGAAAATATTCAATTTTTACATCTACTTTATTGACCCTAATCATAACTGAACATTTACTATGGGCCAAAAAAATGTCTTAAGTGTGAAGGGAAGCAGAAATTTGTCACCTCCAAATATGCCTCTTTGGCATAGGAATTCTTTTAGGCTGATTATTTTTAAGAACATCAAACATAGAAAAAGCTCTTGAAAACTAAGTACAAATTACACTTTTGTAAGAGACATTTGCATTTATAAGGGAAATCTCCGTTTTTAAAGGTGCTTCCCTCATTGTACCAAGAGAAGGATGATACTAAATCTCTAGAAACTCTTATTCATGGAGAAGGCAATGACATAAATCTGCACAACCTTACTCTTGCTTACAGTGCTTTTCCTGGTAACCTTCCATAACTGGTCTCTCCCCAATCAACACCTTCCTTTGTCTTTCTAGAGATGTTATTTAAAATGGCAGCTTGGGCCATTTGGAGAAGTCATTCAGTTTTCCTGGGTATCTCTCATGTATACAGGAGGCATACATGCTATTAAACTTTTGTTTGTTTTTCTCCTGTTAATCTGTCTTTTGTTACATGGATGTCTTAGCTAAGAACCTAGAACAGTAGAGGGAAAATTATTCTTCCTCCCTCACAAGTATTTATATGTGTAAACACAGTTAATCTTCATAACAATCTTCCAAGGTAAGTACTATTATAATCCTTATTTTACATAAGGACAATAAAGGAATTATTATTATATTATAATAAAGGTGAAATAAAATGCCTAGATTTATATAGCTGGTAAGTGGTGGAGAAGGATTCAAACCCAGATTGCCCTTCTCAGAAACCTCAGTGGTTGACTGTCACACTACATTGTTTTTACCCCTGTGTTCAGTCAGAATGCATACAGAAAAAATTAACATTAAAAATAAATGCTTCAGGGCTTCCCTGGTGGTGCAGTGGTTGAGAATCCACCTGCCAATGCAGGGGACACGGGTTCGAGCCCTTGTCTGGGAAGATCCCAAATGCCGTGGAGCAACTGGGCCCGTGAGCCACAACTACTGAGCTTGCGCATCTGGAGCCTGTGCTCCGCAACAAGAGAGGCCACGATAGTGAGAGGCCCGCACACCGCGATGAAGAGTGTCTCCTGCTCGCCGCAACTAGAGAAAGCCCTCGCACAGAAACGAAGACCCAACACAGCCAAAAATAAATAAATAAATTTTAAAATAAATAAATAAATAAATAAATGCTTCAAATATAGCTGCCAAGCAGTTCTGCAGACCTTGTAGAAAGTATATACCCTTATGTTGTTTGCAGACATGAATGAAACTCTTTATATATTAAGATTGATGTTTAAATAAACATTTTTGTCACTATATTTCCAGATGAATATGAAATATGCTCATCCTTCCTTGTGTTCAAAATAACTAAAGTTTCCTCCCTATAAGTCTCTGAATTTAAAAAAAAGAAAAGAAATGATGATGATTTGTGTCTGGACGAGCTGCACACTACCCAGGTGCTTTTAATGGTTAGGTTTCACATTAAGAAAACATTTGCCATGGAAACATCTGGAAAACAGATCACACAAACAGCATTTTACACCAGGGAATCTACTTGAATCAGTTGCTCTTTTTAAAAACTGGCCACCCTGTTCATGCCAACTGTATGCATTTAAAAGCATATGAGCTATAAAAATGTCTCATACTTAAGCAATCAGCTTTTCATTACTCTCAAATATTTTATCTGCTAGCTGGTTATACACCATAGCCAAGGCCTTTTCTTTTCCTATTATCAATCCTGCCCTGAAATAAAGCATGGCTCGGAGTGCTCTTCTCATTTGCTGTGAAAAAAATAGTTAATACCAAGGAGAACCTGATAAATGGTAAGGAATGGGCCCAAGAAAGAAAACGTCTATGTGGACATACCTTGGTGTATAACTGAGTAGCAACTTATGAAGGATAAGAAAGTTAAGTGTAAAACAACGGTTCTTAACTGAGAGTTAATGTAAGAAATGGCTGTAGAGGAAACACACTTCCCTCTGATCCATAAATTTGGGAAGGACCAAGTAAATGTGTATTTGAAGTTTCCCAGGTGATTTTGGTGTACTCCTAGTGAAAAAAAATTTCTATAAATCAATGTTTCCAAAATTGCTTAATGATGAGTGGTCTGGGTCACATGCTAAAAATACAGGTTGTCAGGACCTTCATCTGAAGAATCTGAATTAAGTGAATTTGGGAGTGGAGGTGAGGAGCATATTTTCTCTTTAGACAAGTTTCACACTGCACTAGATCCATATGTTACTACATCTCCTGTAAGATAATGTTGCAAGAAAATAATTGTCTTGTCAATCATTGCATACAAGAGTCCCCTTTGTGGGGATTTCTGGTCAAAGTCTTGCTGGTAGCAAAGAAAAGTCTTAACCTTGTTTGACCTATATACTAAGAAACACATTTTCTCAATTGACCATCTCTTAATATTTCTTGAGGAATTAATGTTCCCAAATCCAGACTTTGGGAAGTCATTCTGGTTTATAATATGTATATAACTAACTAAACTAAACTAACCTAACTAAAACTACAACCAGTACATTTAGTCCAATTGTACAAATTAGGAAAAGACATTCCATTTGGGTGGAGAATTTAAATAAAAATTATAATCAGATTGACTTTTCTGAGCATTTGAAATACACAAATGTACTTCTTCAACTGGGATTTTAGCCCCTCATTGTCTCCAAGCTGCATGCACAACCTGTACAACTGTCCACAGTGACCCTGTTTACCAGAGCAGAGTAAACTTGGTTTTTACCAAAATGGGAATGCCCCTGAAAGAACATTTGCCCTCAGCCCCAACTTTGAAGGAATGTGACGTAGTATCACTGGTGTAGAGTCAAAGTCCATCACAGATACAAGCAGGAGTCAAGTTGTAACCATAGGTATACTAGGTGTGAGTTCATTATGGGGTCAGGCCAGAGTAAACCTGAAATATGGGTAGAGTAGATGTGAGCATATTGTGAGGACAGGCAGAAGTCCACATGTCAGTTTGGGTATACCAGGTGTGCAGAGATTGCTAGTCGCCTCAAAATTCTTTTTCATTTTCTCTTCTATGTGATAGAGCCCTTGATTTTTAGTTGGGTGAATGACCATCTGGGACAAATTACACATTTCCTAGGCTCTTTTCCATGGAGTTTGGCTAAACTAAGTGCTCACCAGTGACATCATAAATGAAAACTGTGTGTGCAACTTCCAGACAGTGTTCTTAAAAGGAGAAAGTGCACCCTTATCCTTCTTTTTTCCTTCTTCCTGCTTGGTAAAATGCAAATGAATGGTTTGACTAAGTATGGCCACCTTGGATGATACAATGAACTTAGGAATGGAGGCTAGGCAAAATAGACTAAAAAAGAGCCTGGATGCCTGATACCACGGAGGGACATACCATCTGTCTTTGGACCATCTACCTCCAGACTGTGTTATGAGAGAAAAATTAACTTACTTAAGTCACTGTTATTTGGGTTTTTCTGTCACTTGCAACCAGATTTAATCTTAAAAAATTCAATATGTGTGGTTGATGCATGAATTCCCAAGCCAAGTTATTATAATTTTTAAAGATTATCTGTGTTTCTTCCTGCTTTCCATTAGCAGCACTAATTAAAACTTGATTTTGCTCCTATAATTCTGCCTAAATTTAAAAGAGTTTTTATGTGGTTTTGTATGCATTAACAGCTAAGTTTCAGGAAAAGACAAAATGTTGGTCTTGGCAGCCACCTTAGATTCATTAAGAATCTTAAACTCAGATAAAAAACCTATCTACCTATCTACAATATGAACATAGTTTCACCTTTGAAACTGGGTATTTCCTGACTGATAGGGAAGACTAAAATATTCCTATAGTAAGACTTTTCTCCAAGTTCTTAATTTATACATCAAAATATATAGTAAGAAATAGGAAAAATTGTCACATTTAACAACCACATAGCCTCAAGGAAACAAGCAAGTAGAAACAATCATTTACAGTGCAGTATGACAAGCTCTAGCACAGACTGAACTAAATATATATTAATAAATAATAGATTCTAGCATAGAGTTAAGCATATATTAGTAAATATATAACTAATATGTTTCATGTATTTTACAAGTCGTATACAAATTTTCAATCTTACCTACTAGTACAAAACGCTAGTACAATTCATTTATCTTTAATTTCTATTGTTCATTCTTTATTTTATATATCATATTCCACATTAAATAATCTGACAACTTTATATAGTCTAATGGAAGTATACTACAAATTCTTACTGAACAAATTTATTCGACTATATATGTGTATATATGTATATACATATACATATATATATTCTACACTTTAGTATTTATGAGCTACTCATATGACACTCCTCTCTTTTCCTGGGAATATTTTCTCCTCTACTTCAGTCACACAGTTCAGTGTCATGTTCCTCTATGACCCCATTTCCCTGAACATAGCTAATTAAATTGGATACATTTCCTAAGATTTTTAAATTTCAGACCAGAGAATGTCAGTCATTTTTCCCCTGTTCACTGAAGCTGTGAATTGTAAAACTCAGAGCCTGCCAAAGGTCATATTTCTCTCCATGTGAAGAGGGCAAGTTTGCAATGAGAGAAGATAACACTAAGTAGACCAAGAAAAGTAGAATCAAGGGAAAAAGAAAGAGAGTTCTGCAGCATTCAATTCCTGGTTCTGACTCTTCCTGAGGCCTAGATGCATTACTGCCCTTCCTATGGTCTGACCATTTAAGCCTCTGTGGCGTCCATGGGTTAATCTATATTCTATTGTGCTGAAGTTCTCTTGATTGGGCTTGACTCATTCCAAATAGACTACATCATAGTCTAGTAACAAACAACTCCCAATTGTAATGACTTTTTTAAAAAAAAGATTTATTTCTCTCTTATATTATATGACACTCAGAGATTGGCAGGGAAAACTCTAGCTATTTGGGAGCTCAAGTAAATAATATAGCCAGTTGTCATGCCAGAGGGAAGAGAGAGAGCTTTAGAGGGTCTCACAGTAGTAATTAAATGCCTTCAACCCAAGCCAGAAAGTGATACACATCATTTCCATTCCCAATTCTTTGTCCAGCCAACCACCAGCCAGGGAGTATAGTCTGGCCACATGCACCAAGATGGGGGAGAATGGGAAATAACATATTAGCAACCAGAGTCATAATTAATATAGCAGCAAAGGTTTTCTTTTGCCTAGGCAAACCCAAAACAGGGTTAAGGTGTTTGGAATCTGTTGCAGAGTTCATGTATGGTTGAGGGTTTAGTTGTAATTCCAAATTTCTCTGTTGTGCAGCTAGAACTTTGGATTTCTTGTAAGTCCTTATATTCACTTAGAATTACAGAAAAGTGGGGCAGGGTTCCTGGAGGTGCTGAAGTAGCAACATAAGATGCAGTAGAAAGATTCCTCACTTGGAACTTCTGAAGAAACCTGACTCTATCTGGGCACTGATAATGTTTTCCCTCTCCAGGTTTAACTAAAGAATGGAAGGAGATATCCAAAATAAAATCTTGAGATAGCAGTTATTGATTGGTGTGATGGTTTTCTGATGTCATCACAAACAAGGCCCTTCTGTCATCCTGCTTGATCATCCTTTAGCTTTAGGCATTACACCGTATCACAGGCAGGAATATGGGCCAAAGAGGCTATAACAGCTGAGTTTTCCTTTTTTAAAATCTTTCATGGAAGCTCCTTCCAGCAGACATCACTTACATTTAACTGGCCAAAACTGGGGCACAAGGGAACCTGAGAAACAGAAAATTTTAGCTTTCCAGCCTCTGATAATCTAAAACACCTTATCTTCCACAAGTGTCTGTACGTAAATATTAGAAATTCACATACGCATTGGGAACAAGGGAGAGAAAGGACATTTTGTTTGAAAATACAAGTTATCTGTGGTAGAATAAGGCATGAAAGAAACAGATTTGTAGTATTGACCTTTCAGATGCTGCAATGCTGTATTATATATATTTGGCAATTTATGGATTTTACTGAATTGATTCCACTTTGGGGGCACAGGGCCATTAAAAACAAGTAAAATTTGATATGGAAAATAAAATATAAGGTATCATTTCTTGGCTTAGTAAATTGTGTAATTTTGGAGAAAACTGAATTGACAACATTTTATTGGCTTCTAAGCAATATCAAAGAGATATTAGTGAAATGCCTTTAGTGATTAAATTGCCTGTGATAGATTGTATTATTTCTCCACAGTTCTTTCTTCCTTCCGCAACCTTGCTCTGGCTCACTGTGGCTGAAGTATGCCACTTTGCTCTGTTGCCTTTGAGTTTAGACATGTGAGAAAGGGCCATATGCTGGTTCCAGTTAGAGCCAGCAATAGTATCACATGTTTCTGCTGGTCACTCTCTTTGCTTCCAATGTAAGAACAGCATGCCCAAATAGTGGTTATTCTTTAGGCACAGAAAATGCTGTGAGATATACATGGCTCTACTCCTGTCTATAAGACACATGCCATGTATGCTCCATGAGGAGAGGACTTACATCTAATTGCTTCACCATTGGATATGAAGTGCTCATCACAGTGCCTGGCTCTTCATGTGTACTCAATAAATCATTGTTGAGTGGATTAGGGTTGAAGGAATCTTTGCAATTTATCTTAAAGTCTCTAAGCGGAGTTCTCTCTTTTGTAAAATGGAGATAACAATGACTGCTCAGGATTTTTGAGAGGATTTAGCAAGGGTAACATCTTAGTACAGTGCAATGCACACAGAAAGTACTCAATGCATTACAGTGTTGGTTTCATTATTTTTTCATCATTAGTGTAAAGTTAGTGGTGTTTAGGACAAAGCTCTCTATATAGTATACTTCTATCCATCTACCTACCTAGGGGAAAACCTGAGTCTTTGAAATTTCTTTTTTGAGTCAGCATGATATTTACTGAGTGCTAGAGTGGACCCAGCAGGGTTAGGTAGGACAGACAATTCAGTTGACTTGTAAGGTTAACCATAACCCATATTATCCTGAATTTAAATGCAATATTTTTATGTGAGTAGAAAAGTAACATTTATTAAAGAAAATTATAATTTTATGTATATTCTTTCAATTTTTGTTTAATGTAAGTAGTCATTTGAGTCATTTTCAAATTTCACAGGGCAAAGCTTAAAAGACTTCATTAATATTTTCGCCTTACTTAAAATCAAAAGATTTTGATGAGGAGTCATAATTTAGTATGAAACTTAAACCTAAATAATTTGACCTAAGAAGCCCTTGTTTTCTTTGGGTTAGGCTCCCTGTTTATTTGCTGTTGCTGATAAATATCAGACAATGGAGAACAGGGTCATAGATTCTGTACTCCTTATTTTTCTGTGAACACAGAAGCATGTGCCTTAACTTTTCAGTTTGCCACATTTAAGAAAATAATGCTGCTGTTTATTTCATTTGAACCAATCCTAAGGAAGAAATTATGGTACCTCAATACATCTGAAATTGTATTATGAATTTTTTAAAAATTGCCATATGTACCACTAAGAAATTTAAAGTTATTTCTAATTAAACTACGACATGCCATTAATTGTCAAGACAGATCATGATTTGTGTTAAAATGTGAAAAAAAAATGTGGATCTCAGAATTGAAAATTACATTTCACTAATTTGGAAAATGCAATTTAACCTGAACACAGTTAAATATCTTCATTAGTGTTAAAATTATTGAGGAAAAATAAATTTAGACATCAGACACACTTGGATTCAAATTCTTAACCTGTTTCTTGTTAGTTGTATAACACCCCTGTGTTTCTTAAGCTTTTAGTGAGCCTCAGATTTTCTTTTCTATAAAATGGAAATAATTTCAGCCTTATTCTATGGTTGGTCTGAAAATTGAATTAAGTTATACATGAAAGCATCAAGCACAGTTCATGGCATAGTTCATTCCTTTCTATTATGTGAAAGCTAAAATAAGATGCAGAGTAGAGGTCGGGTGACAATTAGTGATTAATAGGGAGTATGGGTCTACCATGTTCCTGGGCTAGTATTTCATCAACACATTTGTTGTTATCTCCTAATATTTATGTGATGCTTCCTGTGCCAGGTACATATTGTCTACTAGTTTTCCTTAACTTTACTACTTAATGTATTTTTTTCCAAGTTTTAGACCTTACAGGTTTGTTTGCTTCACAAGTTTTCCCTGTTTCATTCCCTTGGAGCTTGATGATATTTATACAGCATCTGTTCAGATCTGCTTTCTTGCCCAGTGATTATCTGCATTTTACCTGTGCTGTTATGAATTTCTTCCAAAGCAGTGGTAAGGTTAAATTCTCTAGGAGTTGTCATTTCTGCTACATATGTTTTAGGTAGCCTAACACTTTAGTTTCTTGAGTGATGAGTAAGAAGTTCCAATATCTTTTAATTCTCATAGAATCATATAATTTTAGACGTACACTGGACTTTATTGGGCAATCAATGGTATAAGTAATTATTGGCCACAAAATTCCTTTATTCAAATGATAAGAAAAACTGAAATCCAAAATTATGTGATTTGTCAAATTATATAGATTGATGACCTATCTCTCATGCCTTTAAGACTAAATAAAAAGAATATCAAAAAATGAAAGGACAAAGAAAAACTAATCCTAACACACATGGCTCAGACTACTAGCAAAAGCCCAAGATCCTGGAGAAGAGGCTAATGCATCATAAAGCATTTCTACATGGATTTTTAAAAGGTGACATATGCATACTACTATATATAAAATAGATAACTAATAAAGACCTACTGTATAGCACAGGGAACTCTACTCAATACTCTGTAATGGACTATATGGGAAAAGAATCTAAGGTTACAGAGAATAGTCAATTAAGAACATCAACAACTTCAAATTTATTAACTATAAAATGCAGCTTTGTAGTATTACAGTTAATTTTTTTGAAAATATTACAAAAAGTAAGACCATATTAAAAATACACTATACAGAAAAATATCAGTGACCTAATATTAAAATCAAGTATGCTAAATAACTGATAAAATTTGTGAATATGTATTGATACCAAAATCATTCAGTACAAAGATTAAATTTTCCTTTAGTGTATGTTATCCTAATGTTCCCACAATTTTGCATCGCTGTTTAATGGAATTATTTTAGAGGCCTATCAATGTAATAAAATCAGCTGTCATTCAATAAAAAAACATTTAAAAATTTTAAAAAAAGAATCTAAAAAAGAGTGGATATATGTATATGTATAACTGATTCACTCTGCTGTACACCTGAAACTAACACAAAATTGTAAATCAACTCTACTCCAATAAAAATTAAAAAAAAAAGAAAGGTGACTTCCTTGGATAATAGAAAGTGCTTCATTTTTAAGACATAGTATAGGGAGAAAAATGTGTTGGAAAACACAAAACCTGAATTCTTTTTATAGTGCAGTTTTAATCTGTTTCTAGGCAGCAACAGCTCTTTACTCCTCCAAACAATTCCTGCCAGCAGATTGTACCAGACAGAGCAGGCACACTGCCAGTTAGATTTTCTTTTCCCAATTCCCAAGGAATTCTCTTTGAGCCTATAACAAACCAATTAATGATGAGGACAAGTAGGCAGTTCAAAATTCTAAATTCATTAAGACACTTTTCAAGTACCTTTTTAATATAAAAATTAGATTAAAAATCACGTATTTATAATATCAAGCTAAGCCCAGAACTTGTAGAAATAATTGTAAAAATAATCCAACAAATCCCAGATAGGAGTAAAGGAAGAAACCAAAAACGAATCCCAAAGATTGGGTGACTAAAAGAAGCCAAAGCCCATAGAATTGGATTAGAACAACTGGTTGCTCAAAACCAATTACTAAACATTTGTCCAAATACAGTGAATTAATTCTAAATATGTTTGTTTAGAGAGGGATATTTCATATAATCTTTGGCACATATATTTTGCTGAATTTTGTTTCAGTTTCTTTACATAGCAGTGTTTCTGAAATGGCAGAGCATATACATAGATGGTCCCCAACTTCTGATGATTTGACTTATGATTTTTCAACTTTAAGATGGTGTGAAAAAAATATGCATTCAGTAGAAACCACAGCTTGAATTTTGATCTTTTCCTGGGCTAGCAATATGCAATACAATATTCTCTCCTGATGCTGGTCAGCAAGCCACAACTCCCAGTCAGCTATGTGATCATGAGGGTAAACAACCAATACACTTACAACTATTCTGTAGCCATACAACCATTCTGTTTTTCACTTTCAGTACAGTATTCAATAAATTACATGAGCTATTCAACACTTTATTATAAAACAGGCTTTGTGTTAGATGATTTGCCTAATTGTAGGCTAATGCAAGTATTCTGAGCATGTTTAAGGTAAGCTAAGCTAAGCTAAGCTACAATGTTCAGTAGGTTAGGTGTATTAAATGCATTTTTGACTTTGGATATTTTCAACTTACAATGGGTTTATAGGGACATAACCCCATGTAAGTTGAGGATGATCTGTATTTTTGTGATTGTTGTTACAGAGAGTTACCATTTTATTTATTTATCTATTTATTTATTTATTGGAGTATAGCTGCTTTACAATGTTGTGCTAGTTTCTGCTGTACAGCAAAGTGAATCAGTTTTATGTATACATATATCCACTCTTTTTTAGATTTCCTCCCATTTAGGTCACCACAGGTCATTGAGTAGAGTTCCCTGTGCTATACAGTAGGCTCTCATTAGTTATCTATTTTATACATAGTAGTGTATATATGCCTGAGAGTTGCCATTTTAAATTTCTATTTCCTCCCGTGCCAAGAGATCAGAGAACAAGCTAGTTCAGAGCAGTTTCTCTTGTCTGAGGAGAAGTCACTCCATTGGTTCCAACATATAAAAGTAGTATCCTTGTTCCAGAAAAAGATTATAATAAAACAGTGTTTTGGCTTAACAGTGGGAGACCCATCTTTTACCAAATGATATGCAAGACTCTAAAGCTGTTGAAAAGATAGTAAGCAAACATGCAAAAGGGATAAAGAGAAATCTTTAAAAAAAAGAAAGGAAAAAAAAAAAAAAAAAAGAAAGGAAAAGAAAATTCCTTGCTTTGGGGAGTTTGGGTTATTAGAATATTTCTTATGGATTCAGACTGGTCCTGAAAAAGGTTATCTGGAACAAACTGAAACCAAAAAAACCCAAAAGACAAGTCCATGGAGGAAGTATAGAGCACAGATTTGCAACCATCAAAGACCAAATTTTTATGAGGGCAGATGGATGGCTAAATGGGCAAGAGGATGGCTATATCTGCACACCTTTTCTGACATGGCCATCATAGTGTTGTGAGTTTGCTGAGGGAAGACACCGTGTGTGACTGTAAATAAGAGCCATGAGCTTCTGAATCCAGGCCTGCCTTGGCTGGAATGAGCTGAAGGACAGGCCCTCTCTTCCTTCACTGCCCATAGTTAAAACATAAGGCCTGCCCAGCATGGTGGCAATGACATCATCATTGAAGCAATGCATGAAACAGAACTGGACCATGTTCATTTGATGACAAATGCAGGTTCTCTAGTGTTTTCTCTGTAATGAGTCCTTGGCACCAAGGCCGACACTTTGGACCAAACAAGTGTTTCAGATAAGAGTACTGTGTCATAGAGCTCAAATGAGGAATCCTCACCATTAGGAAGGTGGACACAATTATGGAGGTAAAGGCAAGGTATGACTTACCATACACATAGGGCTAATTCTCAGGTTATTTTCACTGGCTTCACACTCCAGTGGCAATTATGATGACAGTAGTGAGTACAGCATCACTGTGGATTGGCCAGATAACTGCTGCTTACATCATTTGGGGAACATACCAGGGTGGTGGCTGATCCTACCGACTTCTGGCAGTGGTTGTAGCATCTTCTAGCTCCATTCATGAGGCCGAGTGATGATATAATGATGTCGGCAAATATCCTGGAGATCTGAGATTATTACAGAAGTGCTGACCCACTGGAGGAGAAAAGGACAAAGGAGGGCTAAATTAGTTTTGATTTGAATAATAATAATAACAACCTATGATCTAGAGAATTGGGTCATATTAATTGCATATTAAATAAAAATAAAAGCACTTCATTATGGGTAGAGAGATTTGTGAAAAGAAAAACATAAGCAGAAGTAGTGCAAATTAATGAAGGAGAAAGTCTGTGAAATTGTGGGAATTCACATCTAATATTCATCTAATGATGATCAGCTTTCAAAGAGTCAGTCTTGATTTCCCATAATTACTATTTCCCAGAAAGTTTCAGTCTGGTGAGGTGGGGGGGTGGAGTGGAATCTAATATTAATAAAGCCTTTGTAATTAAAGATCCGTGGAGGCAAACTTTTCCTGCTGTCAGGGAAGAAGAAATTTTCCTCTACCCTTCTAGGTTCTTCTGGCTGATCTAAGAATTAAATTGACTTAAGACAGATTAACAGGAAAAAAATCAAACAAAAGTTTGATAACATGTATACATGAGAGAGACCCAGGAAAACTAAGTACCTCACCAAAATGGTGGAAACCCTCACCTTAAATACCATTTTCAGCTAAAGACATAAGAGGCTGTTATGAGCAGTGGTTTGGGACTTCAAAGGGGAGGAAGGCAATTCCCATGAAGATGGAAAAGCAAATGTTTGATAACAAATGTCTGCTGGACAGGCAGAGACAAGAGACACAGAGAGTAATTTTAACAAACCTAGATTTTGCTAGGTTCCTCCCTGTCTACCACACCAGGCTCATATTAATCTATGGTGATAGCTCCCTTCCTGCAATAGGCCCTCTCTCTACATTCTTTAGGCAGCTAAGGGGGAGGCAAAAAGAAAGGCTTCTGGAGTCTTCTGTTTCTTAAAAATAATCAGGCTAAGTTAATCCCCATGCCAAAGAGACATTTGGGGGTGGCAAGTTTTTCTTCCCTACACAGCAATAGGCAGATTAATAAATAGTTTGGGCTTTGTGGGCCATAAAAACTTCTGTTGCTTCTAAATTCAGCCATTTTAGCTTGAAAGTCACCATGGACAATACATAAATGAATGTGGCTATGTTTTAATGAAATTTTATTTACAAAAGCCTGGGGCACTTGGATTCAGCTCACGTGAGGGCCATAATTTGTGGACTCCCGTGTTAGATTGAAAATGCACACTATATCATGACAACTATTTGCATAATTTTTTTTCTTATTTTTTTTTAACATCTTTATTGGAGTATAATTGCTTTACAATGGTGTGTTAGTTTCTGCTTTATAACAAAGTGAATCAGCTATACATATACATATATCCCCATATCTCCTCCCTCTTGCGTCTCCCTCTCACCCTCCCTATCCCACCCCTCTAGGTGGTCACAAAGCACCAAACTATCTCCCTGTGCTATGCGGCTGCTTCCCACTAGCTATCTATTTTACATTTGGCAGTATATATAAGTCTATGCCACTCTCTCACTTTGTCCCAGCTTACCCTTCCTCCTCCCCATTGCATAACTTTTAAAGGATGCTCTAGCCTTTTTTTTAAAAACAGATTTATTTATTTATTTATTTATTTATTTATTTATTTATTGGCTGCGTTGGGTCTTCATTGCTCCACGCGGGCTTTCTCTAATTGCAGCGAGAGGGGACCACTCTTCATTGTGGTGCGTGGGCTTCTCATTGCAATGGCTTTTCTTGTTGTGGAGCACAGGCTCTAGGCACACAGGCTTCAGTAGTTGTGGCACGCAGGCTTCAGAAGTTGTGGCTCACGGGCTCTAGAGCGCAGGCTCAGTAGTTGTGGCGCACGGGCTTAGTTGCTCTGTGGCATGTGGGATCCTCCTGGACAAGGGCTTGAACCCATGTCCCCTGCATTGGCAGGCAGATTCTTAACCACTGTACCACCAGGGAAGCCCCTAGCCTTTTTTTGACTAACATTTATTGAGTTTCTACTATGCCCAAGTTATTATGCTTCTGCCTGGAAACAAAAGGAAAAACAAGACATTGTTGTTTTTAATTAAGAACCCAGCAATTTAAAAAGGAAGAAAGAAACACAAAACCACAAAGCTCTAGCACCATGCTGTAAGTGAAATCATAAAAGCATGTACAGAGTGGGGATTCAGAAGAAGAAATACTAACTTTTTCAAAGTGTTTCAGGGAAATCTTTATAAACAAAGTGACATAAACAGAATTTTTGGATTAGTCACTGTTTGCTAAAAAAGTTAAGCAGTCCCTTCTAGTACAGCCAAAAGCATGAAAAAAGGAATGTATATGGAAGATTGGCAAAATCAACATTATTTGTATCTATAGTATCTCAATGTACTGGGACTTCTTCTATAGATAATTATGGTGATGGTAGTAATAAAAATGATGATGATGGTGAATATTTATTGAACACTAACTAGGTCAACTCACAAAAATCAATTTCCTAAAACGTATTTTGTCGCATAATTAATTTTCTGAAATTCTGATTACTGATTTACTAGAAATAGTTTTAAGTGCTTTAACAGGGATATTCAATTTCTGAAACTGAATATATTCAGTATTCATCACTGGATAAGGAAATTTTTTCAAAACTTTTTGTGGCTTCTATGTCAATATCTCAATATTTATCTTTTAGCACTTTTAAGTAATGTTTATATATTTTCTCAATTTCATACTTATGATTAAAGGTGATCATAATTGAGATACATTCTTTAGACTATATGTAAATTATTTATCTGTTGTCTTTCAACTCTAAACCAGCCATTCTATACTCTGCTTTGAGATACAAGCATAGAGGCTCTATAAAATATCTTCCTCCTCCCTAAGCTGGCTCCCTGTTAGGATGTGCTAGAGGAAAAATGCTAGAGGAAAAATGCAAGGGGAGAGAAGAAATAAGGGATTGCTCCTTCCTGTTTTCTTTCTGCTTTCTCCCTGCTTTTTTTCTATTCCTGTCATGCTTGGTTTTTCATTCCAGCAGGATCAATTCTTTCCAGGAGCAGCATTTGAATCCAGTTTCCTGTTTTTCAAACACCAACCAGAAGTAGATAGTTCAGCATTACAACTTTCCTCAAGAAGTGGTATTTTAGCAATGGTTTGTAAACTTATTTGGTTATGGAATCCTTTGGGGGAACAATTTATTCAAACTGTATTCCATGAAATACACTTATTCTCAACAACATGATCAATGAATGTTTAATAATAATGTTCACTGAGTGCCTATTATTATTGGCAGAATCATTCTAACTCAGAAAATATTAATGACTACTCTATGAGGCAGGTACTATCTTTATACCAATTTCACAGATTAAAAAACTGGGGACTGAGGCAAGAGGAGTAACCTGACTTGCCCCAATTTACTGAGCTACTAAGTAGCAGAGCTCATATAAATCCAGAATTTGAAAATGTAACTAACCACCACATTATGTTGCCACTTAGATTACTGTAGCAGATTTAGCAGAGGTGGAAATACCACAAGTAGACATATCAATAATTGTTACACGATATTTTGAATTAAGGCCATGGCAATAGGAGTAGAGAAAAGAGTACAGATTCAAATAACCAGCAGAGGTTAAACAAGGAGGATCTGGTAACCTATTGGATATGGAGAGTAAAGAAGAGAGAAGAGCAAAACAGTTGTATTGTTATCTACTGCTGTATTGCAAACACTCAAATCTTAGTGGTTTTCAAGAACAGCAGTTATTTAGCTCTCAGATCTACATGGTCCCTGGGGGGTGGCGTAGGGGGGGGATGCTTGGTTTACCAGGATTTTACTCAGGTGTCTGCATTCACCGGGCAGGCTGCTATGAGTTAATTTTTCTGATCTTGGACTTTCTCCTGTCTCTGGAGCCTTAGCACAGATCCAGGGATGCCACCATATAGATCACTAAGGTTTCTACTTTGAATGGCTAGTGGGATAGCAACCATTAACTAAGATATCAAAAACAAGAGTGAAAGGAGCAAATTTGAGAGGTAAAATGAGTGAAAATATTAGTGCTGATTGGGACATATCAAACTTGAAGTAAGATAGGTGGAGATATCTCACAGGCACTTAAATATGGGTCTGGAGGTGGAGAGAAAGAAAACATCTAGAAATGGGGACATGGAAATTAATAACAAAGTCATAGGTTTTTGTAGTATCATTCATGGAGACTATGTAGAGCAGAAGTCAGGACCATGCTGAAATTGGCCAATAATTCTGCTATATTTTGCTTCTGGTACCTTAGGTAACCTAGTAATGACTGTCCGTGAAAGGACCATTTAATATTATTGAGATTGAATGATCATGATTGTTATCATATAGTCTTTCTGCAAAATTAGATGTATTTGACTCACCTTTCAAGAAAAAAAAAATGTCTTCTGCAGAAGAAGAAACTAGAGAGGAGAAGAAGCAGAGATAAAATGATCTTCAATTATCAATAGCTATATAATAGGAGAAATACAAGTGATAGAAGAGAGCAAGCTTTCGTTTACTTAGAAATACCTTCCTAACATTGAGGGCATGATGGTGATGTCTATAGGACTGAGGGCAACCTTTTTGAACATGTTTATTAATGGTATTTCAGGGATTCAAGGAAATGTATTAAGTGATTTCTTATGGTCTGTACTAATCCCATTACTCCATAAAACCAATTTAATCAAGAATCCTAAAGAATGTGTCTATCACTGGTTTGGTATATTAAATACCATATTTAGAACCCAAATTTAATAAGCTTTCTTGAATTTCCCAATTTAAAACTGAAGCATGTGGTTTAATTTAATGAAAAATTAATAACAAGCATAATAACTAATACATATTTTGAGTATATGAAAGCATTTTAAGTAATATCCCTCAACACTATTTCTTGCATTTATATAATCTCTATTTTCTTTTGAAATAATTATCACATACACATACCAAAAACCCTGACATATTTTGGTGTAATGGGAATGATGTCCAACGGCTGTTCCCTTTTAATTTTCTTGTATTTGGCCATCCTCATCAATAATATTCTAGAGGCATGCATTTGCCTCATGAAGGATCAGAATTGTGCAACGTGTATGCAATGGGAAAGAGGGAGTCAAATTGTGGTTTTGGCATCTGGAGTAAAAATCCTTCAGCCCATATCAAAACAATAATTTTGAAAATCTGGCTATGTTAAAAAAAGAATATAAATGGTTTTAACTGCTATAATACAATGACATTTAAGCTTGCCCAGTATATCATAGATTTTGCTATCTATAAACTAGAGATGGAGGGAATCCAGATCATGACAAAAAGAAAGATTGGTGAGGGAAGCACATTTCTTCAAGCTTAGAATATTGTAAGAATAAGAAAGGAGACAGTGATATGGGAAGCAGACAGAATTGCATGCTTGACCTTCCTAAGCATGTCGGACAGATTGATGGGGAACCTAGAGCCAAAAGACTGTCTGCTTAGCTTTCTACTTGAAACTCTGGGGAGAAACTACCATGTAGGCTGGAACAGCCCAAGTCTGTGGGATGATGGTCCAGCACAGCCAAGAGAAGTGCTTAGGTAGGTGAGTACGAAGCATCACTCCTAGATCTCCACAGTCTGCATGTAGCATAGATATGTCATGCTTGACTGAGACAAAGTAGAAGTCTTTGGATGGTCAGTAGACCAGGACACAGAGACAAAAGTGCAGAAACTTTGTGTCAGAGGCAAACAGTGAAGACCACAAACTTCAGTGATAAGAACCAGCATGATGCCTGAAAATGTGTATACTTAAGTGGTCATCAGTCAGACTAGATTGTTTCACTACAGGGTGTAGTAAAGATCAAGAAGATATGACATGGACCTGCATTAGTGCCCTATTGCTGCTGCAACAAATGACCACAAACAATGGCTTAAGCAACAGTAATATATTATCTTATAGTTTTGGAGGTCAGATATCCAAAGTGGGTGCTACTGAGCTAAAATCAAAGTATTGACAGGGCTACATTACTCTGGAGGCTTTAGGTGAGGGTCCATTTCCTTGCCTATTCCAGCTTAAAGACACTGCGTGCATTCTTTGGCTCATGGTCCCCTGCCATCTTCAGGCTTTTATTTACCCTGTATCACTTGGACACTGACTCTCCTGCCTCTCTTTCACTTATAAGGACCTTTACAATTACATTGGGTCCACCTAGATAATCCTGAATAATCTCCCCATTTTAAAATCAGCTGATTAGCAAGCTTAATTCCATCCACAATCTTAAGCCTCTCTTATACTGTAACTGAGTACATTCATAGGTTCTCGGTATTACATTTTGGTGGGGGGGTGGGGGGAGGTGGGAATTATTTTGCCAACTCAGAGCTGTTGCTTTTTTTTAAATCTTTAAACCAACCTACATACCCAAACACCATCTTGGAGAAAAACAGGGAAATGTGGAGGTAATATAAAAAACAGACTTTCTCAGAAAGAGAATGAGCCATGCCAATGAGACTAAGGCTTAAGAGAAATGCCATTGATTGCCTTGTTTAGAATTTATTTCCCCCCTTGCTCATCACTGCAGCCACCTCCACTTTCCAATCACTTTCCAACAAGACAGAGGCTCTTGAGGAAGCTTAGATCAATTACAAAAACAAAGCAGGTCATCTTTCTTAGACATCAGAGGAGTGTGAGTTAAAATTTTGAATCTGCAACATTATTACTAATTATTATTACAACATTATTACTAATCACAATAATGTCCCCTAACAATAAACTTTTAAAATATAATAGATTTACTTGATACCACACAGACTCTTTAATAAGAAATTCAAGCATTATTATTATTATTTTTTTTAAAGATAGTATTTTTCCTTTTAAAGGAATTCCTTTATTTTTTTTTTATTATTAATTAATTTATTTATTTTTAGCTGTGTTGGGTCTTCGTTTCTGTGCGAGGGCTTTCTCTAGTTGCGGCAAGTGGGGACCACTCTTCATCGCGGTGTGCGGGCCCCTCACCATCGTGGCCTCTCCTGTTGCGGAGCACAGTCTCCAGACGCGCAGGCTCAGTAGTTGTGGCTCATGGGCCCAGTTGCTCCGCGGCATGTGGCACCTTCCCAGACCAGGGCTCGAGCCCGCGTCCCCTGCATTGGCAGGCAGATTCTCAACCACTGCGCCACCAGGGAAGCCAAGCATTATTATTTGACAGATGAGGCTCTGATGTGCTAACAGATTCACCCATAAAACTAAATAACAGAGGAGTCTGGAGTGAGGACAAGAACTCTTTTGAGTCCCTGGCCTCTAGCTCAGTGTTACTGTCCTGAGCAAAGGATTTAAATTAATTTTCCAAGAACTTATTATATATAATAGGTGGTCCTTTTAAATTTTCAGGAAACCTGTCACTTTGTTTACCAGAACTAAACAATAGAGATGGAAAATTAAATGTTAAGCAAATACAAAGCACACTGCCCAGGCCCTCCATAGATACTTGCTTAAACATGTGTATGAAACTATTAAGCAGAGACAAGCAAGTTAAGAGCTAAGTAAATACAACCTGAGATAATGTCAAAAGAGATGCATTTCAGGAAAACAAATTAGAGGTTCTGGCAATTTTCTGAAGTTATTGTGGATAGAAGGTAAAAAAAAAAAATATTTCAGAAAACAAACTAGAGAGAAAATTTCAAAGTACTAAATCCAAAGAGTGGCACTGAACTATGAAATTCAGGAGAAAAATTTCCAGCAGCACATAAAAGAGTCAAAGTGGTAGTAATCGGGCCTTAACATTACCGGGGTGTGTACCTGAGTACATTAAGGTGATGGAAAGGTAGCTGCAGAATATCTGTGAGGCTGGTACAGAGAAAAGATAGACTGCCTGTTCCTTTAATTGGCAAATTAACGGCAAAAAAAGAAAACAGCATCATCCATTTTTAACCACTTTCCTTCACTGCATGAGGACTTTTACTTGAGAGTGGCAATCCATCAAGGCATAGAAAACAGGACCCAGATTCTTAAAGGCTGCCAAGGTAAATAACAGCCAGGGAGAAAGATATTGAAAATCATGTTAGAATTAACGAATCGTAAACTAAATTAGAAGCATTCTGAACTGTGATGAGAGAAGCAAAGTATATTCCAGTACCTATGAGATGTATAACAAAAATAATAATGAATACATTTTTCTGAGTCCCACTTGTTAGTAATACTCTGCTACGACTTGAAAGAAGATGCCATTCTCGTTCAACTGATTTGCCGAAGACCTCATTTAGAAGCGACTGCAGAAAGCATCGTCTAGTCTTAATTTAATTATTCTTTGAGCAAACATGGCTTGTGAGTACTCCAGAATTCTCCAAAGATGGTCCATATTCAGGACCACTTTTTAGGTACATACATACAGTGTAGGCTTAGTGGTTTTATTCTCATATTACTATACTCATTTTCTAATTTTTGCTTTTTTGATACCAACGATTTTAGTTGACATCACAGCTACAGCTACCCTACAATCCTTTTATTAACACAATTTGACCATGTGATAAAAAGATATTCTAGAGGCTTATTTTTTTTCTTAAAAGAATAAAGTTATATAAAGCACTTGGAGATTTTTTTCTTTACCCAGAGAATTATTACATATAAAGGATTTTCAAGTTGAAAATACTGTAATAAACACAAAGTGATTTAATGTATTGTTTTAAAAAATCTCCTAACATCTTTGGTTCTCATGGTATTCGCAATTATACACAGATATCTAATAATATCTAATATTTTATATAAGAGCATTAAGTACATTATCAAGTGCACAAACACACATACACACACACAGAAAGCGTTGTCAAGGAAGGTTTAAGAGAAGAGAACATTTGAGCAAAGACTTGAAGAAAGTGAGTGACTGAGCCAGGTGGATATATGGGGCAAGTGCCCTCCAAAGCAAAAGTTCCTAGTCATAATTGGTGCTCAAGAAATGAATAACTTCTCAGCTGTTTAGCTAGCTCAATTCAATCAACGGGTATCTTTTGACAAGTCCCTCAACCTTTAAGTTTGTTTGCGATAAGTAATAGGAACTGATTCTTTTCTATTTCTTGTGAATGTTATGAGAATCAACTCTATGATCTATAAAGCATATATGATGGGAGCAATCAGAAAAAACACCACCCCCTTCCTACATCCTTTCTATTAGAATAAATCTTTAAATCAAATGCACTTAATCAAGATGAGTGTCTTTTTCCTCAACCAGAGAATAGCCATTAATATGATTAGTATAGACTAATTCTAGGAGCAATTAATGCATTACACAACTTGAAATGCTCTTGCTGCATTCACCTAGAAAGGGTATCTTAAACATAACAGTAATTATAGTAAGACTGTCTTTTATACACATTTGATTGACAACATAATAAAAAAATAAAATGTAACAATACCAAATGTTAGCAAGGTTGTGAGCAACGGAGACTCATACACTGCTGCTGTGAGTATAAATTGATACAACTACTGTGAAGAGCAATTTGGTATGATACAGTAAATTAGAAGATGTATGAATTAGAATATGTGTGTACTCTTCAACTCTGCAGTTATAATCTAGGTATATAAATTCCAAAGATAGATAGATAAATTGGATTAGATTAGATAGCTATAGAAGGAGAAGAAGCGAGAGTAAGAAAAAAAGATACAAAGAATATGCTTTTCAAAAATTTTTGTAATAATTTGGAAAAATAAAATCCCATCAACTAAAAGAGAAAAGATATAGGAATTGTGCCACTT
Source organism: Eschrichtius robustus (assembly GCF_028021215.1). Classification (NCBI taxonomy): domain Eukaryota; kingdom Metazoa; phylum Chordata; class Mammalia; order Artiodactyla; family Eschrichtiidae; genus Eschrichtius; species Eschrichtius robustus. The sequence goes on along the minus strand of NC_090836.1, from coordinate 76,713,265 downwards.
TCACTAGATGTGATAAATTACAATTATATTTAATAGCATGGATAAATATCAAAACAGTATTTTGTGAATAACAAAGTTGAGGATATATATGCATAGTTTAATGCCATTTATAGAAAGGTGTACAAATTGGCAAAACAATATAATATCATGTTTATGTTTATGCACATGTATAGTAATGACATAAATTATGCAAGATAACAATAAACAGTAAAGTAAGCACATCTCCCTCTGGGTAAATATGGCTAAATGCTAAGATCTGACAAAGCTGCATGGTACCTACATTCATGAGTCTTTCCCACATTAGTCTCTGCAGTACTTTGTAAGCTTGAATTTTTTTCTAAAATAAAACCAGTATCGCATTTTTATGAAGATGGAAGTCCCCGTGGTGGAACAGGCAAAAATCCACAAAAATGGGAACACACCAATTTCAAAGGGCAGGAGAAGTGGCCTGCTACTTGAGAATTGAATCTTCCCTCAGTATTAGTGATGACAGTATTGTGCTAGGCGTTGTTCTCAGTGCTTTACACTTATTATTTCATTTAATCATTGTAACAATTCTCTCTCGAAGACCTATCATTTCTCCCTTTTACAGATAGGGAACTGAAACACAAAAAGGTAAGTAACTTGGCCAGTGTCACATAGCTAATAAATTGTGGCACTAGAATTTAAACCAGAGAGTCTGAGCTTTCAACCAGTCACAAACTACCCTTGGTAAATGTGTTTATATTAAAGCAGAAGTTCTCACAGGGTCCAGCAGCACCTGGAAATTAGAAATGCAAGTTCTTGACCCTTGCCCTAGACCTACTGAATCAGAAACTCTGGGACTGAGTTTAGCAAATGTATTTACAGCAAGTCTTCAGTGTGTGAAAGCAATCTACAGGACTATAGATCCCACAAATGGGAAAACTAAAAAGGAAATTAGAATGTATCTTTCCCCATTGTTTTCACTTCAGTTGAAACCTGATGCTGCTTGACTCACACTTTTAAATTGTGTGAGCTGCAGAAAAGTTTCAAGAACCAATGTATCTACTTGGGAATGAAGTAAAGTTGTTGTGGTGGGAGGGAAGAATTTTCAGAGAGAGAAATTTGAGAAAGAGGATACATGGAGAATGTGCTAAGCTGAAGCTAGGAGACTCAGGTTAACATAAGAGATTTCATGTGAGAGTCCCTTCTCCCCATGAATTTCAATCCATAGATCTGTAAAAAATTAATAAACAGAAACCTCAATTAAACAGAGTCGGGAAACCAAAAGAGGGAGCTCTCTTGCCCTGCTACAATAGCAGAGCCCAAGAGGAAGAAGAGGAAGAAGAGAGATTCTTCTTTCCTAGCAAGGATGCAGCCAATGAAAAGCCAGGGACTCTTTGTTTGCTATAGCGCTTCCAACTTTTTTTTTCTCTCTAAAAAGTACTTCTTTCTCTTGATGTGTGGGGATTTACACTTGACTTGCCGTGGGTGCAGACCCCAAATTGTAATTCTCTGCTGATCCCCAATAAACTCATTTTTGCTCAAGAAATATCTGGCAGTCTGTTTATTTCAGGCCAGCAGGAGACTTAAGAAAAACCACATTAGCTCAAATCAATACCTTTATTCTATGAGCCATACACATTCTGGAATTAAACTGTTTTTCCAATAAAGAAATGTGCATTTACTAGTTGAATCTGATCTGGCAATATTGTAAATTTTGTAGAAACAATGTAGTGAAGAGAAAGAGGGATTGGAGCTTTTGCAATCAATCCATTCCCCCTACTCTTACTGCAAGTTCCTGAAGACATTGGCCCATTGAGTGTGCTAAGGCATGGAGTCCTATGTAATGAAGTGTGGTACTGAAAGTGAAGTCAAGCATAGAGAGAAGTCTATGAACCTGGTAAAGCACTCTTTACATAAAGGACATACACTAGGGAATAAATCCAATTATTGTATTGTTCCCATGAGTTAGAGAATGCTAGGGTGGATTTCCCATATGTGTTTTGTTTTATGTAGCATTACATTAAGCAGAGTCTTGTTCAGATGGTTCACATGAGCATGCACTGTGTGGAAGAAAAGAAAGACAAAAAGGACTTTCTTCATGACAGATTTTTGTTATGCAAGAAAAATTGTGAAAAATTTTCAGGGGGAGGGGCCCACAACTTAATCTCTCTGCTTCCAGCCATGTTACTGTTTTGTTTGTGTATTTATATTTGTTGTTATTTTTAATGGCTAATATACGAAAGAGAGGGAGAAAAACTTCCCATCACCTTGACCCCACTTAATACCCACTTAGAGAAATACATTTTAAACAGATTTACAGTGAAAATATTCAGCAGATAATTCTCTCCAAGATAAGGATCCTTTCCTCTTTCCAACCTTTGCCAACACTTAAGTATATTAACAGGGAATGGATAAGAGTATATCCAAAGAGATAGTGATTCAACAAAAAGCCTGTCCTCTTCTGGAATTAGTCTCAATTTGCCTTGGACAACTGCTAGCTCCAATTTGTGCCTTCTGCAATCCCTTGCCCAGTACAGATTCATCCAGTTAAGATGATTATTTAAATGTAGGTGAAAGTCCTTTCATCCTTTTGAAAATATGGCATGATTATATATAATTTGTACAAAAACCTGCGGTTAGGGTTGATTTGGCAATGCTACCTGAGGCTTTTATTCTCTCCTGACTAACTAATGTAGGCAACAGAAACATTTTGTATGTTACTCTTTATTTGCTACTTTAAAATTATTCTCTGTCCCTATAAAATTTTCTTATTTCTTAAGAGTGTTCCTTTGACTTTTTTCTGAATGTTTATTGAGTGTCAGGCATTTTGCACACATGTCTATCATGTTACTAAGAAAGTAGATATTATGATACAAATGGATGATTTGCTAAAGACCATGCAGCTAGAAAATGTTAAACGTGGGTTTTGGAGCCAAGATCAGGATGGCACATTCTGTAGTCCTCCCTACTTAAAACCTAATATTGATATCCAAACACATTTTTAGGACTTCAAAGACCAAGAATAAGGATATTAGCCTTTGTGTCATGAAGGTAAGCTGTAACATTTTCAATTTGGCCACTTTTTTGATGACCTAGTTATCAACTTGTGTCCCTAAGCAGGGCTTTACATTTCTCACACACGAATCTTGTGACTCAGCCTACCATGTATGAGAAAGTAGGAAGACAGAAGTTGGTTTATGAAGACTCAGTTTCTTTCCTTGAAAATGTGTTTATCTAATGGGTATATTCTGTAATTGATTGATTTTGCAATATTTATTGTTAGTGGGAACATAAGCATTTATAGGGAAGAAAACGTAGAGTGATGTAATAGACCTCCAGATAAGCAGACTTGGATTAAAATCTTGACTCTACTATTAGCTCTGTGAATTTGGGCAAGACCTTAAGATTCCTCATTTGGAAAGGACTTCAAAAAAGATGTCATTATCTGCCTACATTACAATGTTAAAAGGGGGATTATATAAAATAGGCATTAAAAAGCTCTTAAGAAGATGGCGGAGGAGTAAGACGTGGAGATCACCTTCCTCCCCACAAATACATTAAAAATACATCTACATGTGGAACAACTCCTACAGAACACCTACTGAACGCTGGCAGAAGACCTCAGACTTCCCAAAAGGCAAGAAACCCCCCACGTACCTGGGTAGGGCAAAAGAAAAAAGAAAAAAGAGAGACGAAAGAATAGGGATGGGACCTGCACCTCTGGGAGGGAGCTGTGAAGGAGGAAGAGTATCCACACACTAGGAAGCCCCTTCACTGATGGAGACAGGGGGTGGGCAGGGAGGAAGCTTTGGAGCCACGGAGGATAGCACAGCAACAGGGGTGCAGAGGGCAAAGCGGAGAGATGCCCGCACAGAGGATCGGTGCCGACCAGCACTCACCAGCCCAAGAGGCTTGTCTGCTCACCCGCTGGGGCGATTGGGGGCTGGAAGCTGAGGCTTGGGCTTCGGAGGTCAGATTCCAGGGAGAGGACTGGGGTTGGCTGCGTGAACACAGCCTGAAGGGGGCTACTGTGCCACAGCTAGCCGGAAGGGAGTACGGGAAAAACTCTGGACCTGCCTAAGAGGCAAGAGACCATTGTTATGGGGTGCGCAAGGAGAGGGGATTCAGAGCACCGCCTAAACGAGCTCCAGAGACAGGCGTGAGCCACGGCTATCAGCACAGACACCAGAGATGGGCATGAAATGCTAACGCTGCTGCTGCAGCCACCAAGAATGCTGTGTGCAAGCACAAGTCACTATGCACACCTCCACTCCCCGGAGCCTGGGCAGCCCACCACTGCCAGGGTCCCGTGATCCAGGGACAACTTCCCTGGGAGAACACATGGCACGCCTCAGGCTGTTGCAAGGTCACGCTGGCCTCTGCCTCAGCAGGCTTGCCCCGCACTCTGTACCCCTCCCTCAGCGCAGCCTGAATGAGCCAGAGACCCCTAATCAGCCGCTCCTTTAACCCCCTCCTGTCTGGTTGAAGAAGAGACACCAGAGGGCAACCTACATGCAGGGGTGGGGCCAAATCCAAAGCTAAACCCCCAAGAGCTGTGCGAACAAAGAAGAGAAAGGGAAATTTCTCCTTGCAGCCTCAGGAGCAGCGGATTAAATCTCCACAGTCAACTTGATGTACCCTGCATGGGGAATACCTGAATAGACAGGGAATCATCCCAAATCTGAGGCAGTGTATTTTGGGAGCAACTGTAGACTTCGGGTTTGCTGTATGTGACTGACTAGATTCTGATTTATATGTTTATCTTAGTTTAGTTTTTACCACTTGTTATCATTGGTGGATTGGTTTATTGGTACGGTTGCTCTTTTTATTTATTACATTTTTAAATTTAATAATAGTTTTAATTTTTTATTTTAATAATTTTACTTTCTTTCTTTCTTTTTCTTTCTCCCTTTTCTTCTGAGCTATTTGGCTGACAGGATCTTGGTGCTCAAGCTGGCTGTCAGGCCTGACCCTTGGAGGTGGGAGAGCCAAGTTCAGGACATCGCTCCAGCAGAGACCTCCCGGCCCCACATAATGTCAATCAGCAAGAGCTCTCCCAGAGATCTCTGTCTCAACACTAAGACCCAGCTCCACTCAATGACCAGGAAGCTACAGTGCTGGAAACCCCATGCCAAACAACTAGGAAGACAGGAACACAACACCACCCATTAGCAGAGAGGCTGCCTAAAATCATAATAAGGTCACAGACACCCCAAAACACACCACCGGACTCAGTCCTGCCCACCAGAAAGACAAGATCCAGCCTCATCCACCAGAACACAGGCACCAGTCCCCTCCACAAGGAAGCCTACACAACCCACTGAAAAAACCTAACCCACTGGGGGCAGACACCAAAAACAACATGACCTATGAACCTACAGCCTGTGAAAGGAGACCCCAAACACAGGAAGTTAGGCAAAATGAGAAGACAGAGAAATATGCAGCAGAAAAGGAGCAAGGTAAAAACCCACAAGAAAAAAAAATATGAAGAGGAAAAAGGCAGTCTACCTGAAAAAGAATTCAGAGTAATGATAGTAAAGATATCCAGGGTTTCCCTGGTGGCGCAGTGGTTGAGAATCCGCCTGCTAATGCAGGGGACACGGGTTCGAGCCCTGGTCTGGGAAGATCCCACATGCCGCGGAGCAACTAGGCCCGTGAGCCACAACTACTGAGCCTGCGCGTCTGGAGCCTGTGCTCCGCAACAAGAGAGGCCACGATAGTGAGAGGCCCGCGCACCGCGATGAAGAGTGGCCCCCGCTTGCCGCAGCTAGAGAAAGCCCTCGCACAGAAACGAAGACCCAACACAGCCAAATAAATAAATAAATTAATTAAAAAAAAAAAAAGGATATCCAAAATCTTGGAAATAGAAAGGAGAAAATACAAGAAACTTTTAACAGGGATCTAGAAGAACTAAAGAGCAAACAAACAATGATGACCAACACAATAAATGAAATAAAAAATTCTCTAGAAGGAAACAAAAGCAGAATAACTGAGGCAGAAGAATGGAAAAGTGACCTGGAAGATAAAATAGTGGAAATAACTACCACAGAGCAGAATAAAGAAAAAAGAATGAAAAGAATTGAGGACAGTCTCAGAGACCTCTGGGACAACATTAAACATACCAACATTCGAATTATAGGGTTTCCAGAAGAAGAAGAGAAAAAGAAAGGGAATGTGAAAATATTTGAAGAGATTATAGTTGAAAACTTCCCTAATATGGGAAGGAAATAGTCAATCAAGTCCAGGAAGTGCAGAGAGTCCCATACAGAATAAATCCAAGAAGAAACATGTCAAGATACATATAAATCAACCTATCAAAAATTAAATACAAAGAAAAAATATTAAAAGCAGCAAGGGAGAAGTAACAAATAACATACAAGGGAATCACCATAAGGTTAACAGCTAATCTTTCAGCAGAAACTCTGCAAGCCACAAGAGAGGGGTAGGACATATTTAAAGTGATGAAAGGGAAAAACCTACAAACAAGATTACTCTACCCAGCAAGGATCTCATTCAGATTCGATGGAGAAATTAAAACATTTACAGGCAAGCAAAAGCTAAGAGAATTCAGCAACACCAAACGAGATTTACAGCAAATGCCAAAGGAACTTTTCCAGGCAGGAAACACAAGAGAAGGAAAAGACCTACATAACAAACTCAAAACAATTAAGAAAATGGTAATAGGAATATACATATCGATAACTACCTTAAATGTAAATGGATTAAATGCTCCAACCAAAAGACACGACTGGCTGAATGGATACAAAAACAATACCCGAATACATACTATCTACAGGAGACCCACTTCAGACCTAGGGACACATATAGACAGAAGGTGAGGGGATGGAAAAAGATATTCCATGCAAATGGAAATCAAAAGAAAGCTGGAGTAACAGTTCTCATATCAGACAAAATAGACCTTAAAATAAAGACCATGATAAGAGACAAAGGACACTACATAATGATCAAGGGAACAATCCTAGAAGAAGATATAACAATTGTAAATATTTATGCACCCAACATAGGAGCACCTCAATACATAAGGCAAATGCTAACAGCCATAAAAGGGGAAATCGACAGCAACATAAAAATAGTCGGGGACTTTAACACCCCACTTTCACCAATGGACATACCAACCAAAATGAAAATAAGTAAGGAAACACAAGATTTACATGACACATTAAACAAGATGGACTTAATTGATATTTATAGGACATTCCATCCAAAAACAACAGAATACACTTTCTTCTCAAGTGCTCATGGAACATTCTCCAGGATAGATCATATCTTGGGTCACAAATCAAGCCTTGGTAAATTTAAGGAAATTGAAATCATATCAAGTATCTTTTCCAACGACAATGCTATAAGATTAGATATCAATTACAGGAAAAACACTTAAAAAATACAAACACATGGAGGCTAAACAATATGCTACTAAATAACCAAGAGACCAGTGAAGAAATCAAACAGGAAATCAAAAAATGCCTAGAAACAAACGACAATGAAAACACGACGAACCAAAACCTATGGGATGCAGCAAAAGCAGTTCTAAGAGGGAAGTTTATAGCAATACAATCCTACCTCAAGAACAAGAAAAATCTCAAATAAACAACCTAACCTTACACCTAAAGCAATTAGAGAAAGAAGAACAAAAAAACCCCAAAGGTAGCAGAAGGAAAGAAATCATAAAGATCAGATCACAAATCAATGAAAAAGAAATGAAGGAAATGATAGCAAAGATCAATAAAACTAAAAGCTGGTACTTTGAGAAGACAAAATCGATAAACCATTAGCCAGACTCATCAAGAAAAAAAGGGAGAAGACTCAAATCAACAGAATTAGAAATGAAAAAGGAGAAGTAACAACTGACACTGCAGAAATACAAAGGATCATGAGAGATTACTACAAGCAACTATATGCCAATAAAATGGACAAATTCTTAGAAAACACAACCTTCCAAGACTGAACCAGGACGAAATAGAAAAATATAAACAGACCAATCACAAGCACTGAAATTGAAACTGTGATTAAAAATCTTCCAACAAACAAAGCCCAGGAGCAGATAGGTTCACAGGCGAATTCTATCAAACATTTAGAGAAGAGCTGACACCTATCCTTCTTAAACTCTTCCAAAACATAGCAGATGGAGGAACACTCCCAAACTCATTCTACAAGGCCACCCTGATACCAAAAACGGAAGAAGATGTCACCAAAAAGAAAACTACAGGCCAATATCACTGATGAACACAGATGTGAAAATCCTCAACAAAATACTAGCAAACAGAATCCAGCAGCACATTAAAAGGATCATACGCCATGATCAAGTGGGGTTTATCCCAGGAATGCAAGGATTCTTCAAATATATGCAAATCAATCAATATGATATACCACATTAACAAATTTAAGGAAAAACACCATATGATAATCTCAATAGATGCAGAAAAAGCTTCTGACAATATTGAACACCCATTTATGATAAAAACCCTCCAGAAGGTAGGCATAGAGGGAACTTACCTCAACATAATAAAGGCCATATATGACAAACCCACAGCCAACATCATCCTCAGTGGTGAAAAACTGAAACCATTTCCACTAACATCAGGAACAAGACAAGGCTGCCCACTCTCAGCACTGTTTTCAACATAGTTGTGGAAGTTTTAGCCACAGCAATCAGAGAAGAAAAAGAAATAAAAGGAATCCAAATCAGAAAAGAAGAAGTAAAGCTATCACTGTTTGCAGATGACATGATACTATAAATAGAGAATCCTAAAGATGCTACCAGAAAATTACTTGAGCTAATCAATGAATTTGGTAAAGCAGCAGGATACAAAATTGATGCACAGAAGTCTCTTTCATTCCTATACACTAATGATGAAAAATCTGAAAGCGAAATTAAGGGAACACTCCAATTTACCATTGCAACAAAAAGAAGAAAATACCTAGGAATAAACCTACCTAAGGAGACAAAAGACCTGTATGCAGAAAACTATAAGACACGCATGAGAGAAATTAAAGATGATACAAACAGATGGAGAGATATACCATGTTCTTGGATTGGAAGAATCAACATTGTGAAAATGACTATACTACCCAAAGCAACGTACAGATTCAATGCAATCCTTATCAAACTACCAATGGCATTTTTCACAGAACTAGAACAAAAAATTTCACACTTTGTATGGAAACACAAAAGACCCCGAATAGCCAAAGCAATCTTGAGAAGGAAAAACGGAGCTGGAGGAATCAGGATCCTGGACTTCAGACTATACGACAAAGCTACAGTAATCAAGACAGTATGGTACTGGCATAAAAATAGAAATATAGATCAATGGAACAGGATAGAAAGCCCAGAGATAAACCACGCACATATGGTCACCTTATCTTTGATAAAGGAGGCAAGAATATACAATGGAGAAAAGACAGCCTCTTCAGTAAGTGGTGCTGGGAAAACAGGACAGCTACATGGAAAAGAATGAAATTAGAACACTCCCTAACACCATACACAAAAATAAACTCAAAATGGATTAAAGGCCTAAATGTAAGGCCAGACACTATAAAACTCTTAGAGGAAAACGTAGGCCGAACACTCTATGACATAGATCACAGAAAGCTCCTTTTTGACCCACCTCCTAAAGAAATGGAAATAAAAACATAAATAAATAAATGGGACCTAATGAAACTTAAAAGCTTTTGCACAGCAAAGGAAACCAAAAACAAAACGAAAAGAACACCCTCAGAATGGGAGAAAATATTTGCAAATGAAGCAACTGACAAAGGATTAATCTCCAAAATATACAAGCAGCTCATGCAGCTCAATATCAAAAAAACAAACAACTCAATCCAAAAATGGGCAGAAGACTTAAATAGACATTTCTCCAAAGAAGATATACAGATTGCCAACAAACACATGAAAGGATGCTCAACATCACTAATCATTAGAGAAATGCAAATCAAAACTACAATGAGGTATCACCTCACACCGTCAGACTGGCCATCATCAAAAAATCTACAAACAATACATGCTGGAGAGGGTGTGGAGAAAAGGGAACCCTCTTGCACTGTTGGTGGGAATATAAATTGATACAGCCACTATGGAGAACAGTATGGAGGTTCCTTAAATAACTAAAAGTAGAGCTATCATACGACCCAGCAATCCCACTACTGGGCATATACCCTGAGAAAACCATAATTCAAAAAGAGTCATGTACCACAATGTTCATTGCAGCTCTATTTACAATAGCCAGGACATGGGAGCAACCTAAGTGTCCATCATCGGATGAATGGATAAAGAAGATGTGGCACGTATATACAATGGAATATTACTCAGCCATAAAAAGAAATGAAATTGAGTCATTTGTAGTGAGGTGGATGGACCTAGAGTCTGTCATACAGAGTGAAGTTAAATCAGAAAGAGAAAAACAAATATCGTATGCTAACACATATATATGGAATCTAAAAAAAAAAAAAAGGTACTCATGAATCTAGGGGCAGGATAGGAATAAACATGCAGACGTAGAGAATGGACTTGAAGACATGGGGAGGAGGAATGGTAAGCTGGGAAGAAGTGAGAGAGTGGCATTGATATATATACACTACCAAATATAAAATAGATAGCTAGTGGGAAGCAGCTGCATAGCACAGGGAGATCAGCTCGGTGCTCTGTGACCACCTAGAGGGGTGGGATAGGAAGGGTGGGAGGGAGACACAAGAGGGAGGGTATATAGGGATATATGTATACATATAGCTGATTCACTTTGTTACACAGCAGAAACTAACACAACACTGTATAGCAATTATACTGCAATAAAGATGTTAAAAAAAAGCTCTGAAAGCTGAAAAATGGACTATAAGTTTAAAGAATTAACATTTAAAAAAAAAATACCACTCTGCTACTGTTTATGATGGGTAAGGCTCTTTCTGTTTTTTTTAAGTTATACAGTATCCTGAAGCATGCAAAAATGGTGATGAAAACCCATATGTCAAAAACCCATGTACCTACTACCCAGCTAATATTTCATACACATACATAGATAACACGCAATTTTAGCTCCTGCATAACCCTCCTCATTGAATTATTTTCTCTTATTCTCTGAAGATAACCATTGCTGTAAAGCTGGAGAATGTCATCCCCGTACTTGCTCTCAAACTCTTATAAAATATGTACATGTATAATTCCAATTTCTTGGTACTATAATTATATTTCAATCAACTTTCTTGTACAACTCCCACCTGTACACAGCAAGTGATTCTCTAAATCTTGCTAGTCCATGGCTTAGCAGAATTGGTATCAACAGGGAGCCTGTTAGAAATGTAGACTCTCAGGCCTCACTCCAGGTCTTATAAACAGAACCTGCATTTCTCCACTGGAACAACATCCCCAGGTGATTCAGAAGCACATTAGAGTTTGAGAAGCACTGTTTTAAGGTATATAAGAAGAGTGTAATTGTTGAGAACATGAACTTCTTCAAAAGCTTTATTAGATATTGCCAAATTTTTCTCCAAAGTTGTTATATAAAATAAAATCCCACCAGAAGTCAGATTTTTAAATGTTTGCCAGTCAGCTGGATATGAAATATTATGTCATTATTGCTTTGATTTGTATTTCCCTCATTTAATGAGTTTGAACATGTCTTCATAAATGCATTGCCCCTTGGTACCTTCTGTGAATTCCCTAGTCATATCCCGTGCCAAATTTTCTGCTGGTGTTTGGTTTGTATTCTGTTCCTTTATGTCATGTCCAAGCATCCTAAAGAGGTCTTTTTGTCTTTATTTTCCCTCTTCTCTTCCTTCATCCTTCTTTCTCTCTCTCTTTGCTAGAAGAGGTTGCAGGGTATGGAGGTTATTCAGATATTCCAGTTATGATATCAGATGTAAACATTCATTACTAAAGCACTTTATTATTGTCTCCTTGGGCCAAGACAAAATAATAACAATAATAACAACAAGGGACTTCCCTGGTGGCGCAGTGGTTAAGAATCTGCCTGCCAATGCAGGGGACACAGGTTCAAGCCCTGGTCCGGGAGGATCCCACATGCTGCAGAGCAACTAAGCCCATATGCCACAACTACTGAGCCTGTGCTCTAGAGCCCTCAAGCCACAACTACTGAGCCCACGTGCCACAACAACTGAAGTCCGTGCGCCTAGAGCCCACGCTCCACAACGAGAAGCCACCGCAATGAGAAGCCCGCGCACCGCAACGAAGAGCAGCCCCTGCTCGCTGCAACTAGAGAAAGCCCGCACGCAGCAAAGAAGACCCAATGCAGCCAAAATAAATAAATAAACAAAATAAATAAATTTTAAAAATAACAACAACAACAATTACATCTTGTCTATAAGTGAACAGAACAGAATTTGAAGACTGTCCTGCCTGATTTCAATATCTGTGCTCAAATGCTCTTTCAATCTCCAATTATTTCTTGTGATCAAAACATTATGATTACATTAGAGCTGAAATCTACCACTTTTTCCTCTCTCTTTAATATATAATATGTTAATATATAGTAGTATGTAATAAGTATATTATATACATGTATAATAGATTATATATAATATATAGTATATATTGCATTTATATATAATGCATATAACAGTATAATCTTTTTATAACAGCCGTGTATAGCAGGGCTAACCTCTGAGATACAGTCTTCAGTAATGAGTAGGTAAGAAAAGATTTCTAAAGCAATTCATAATATTTTTATACCATTATCCTTCCATTAATATTTTTTAAATTATTATAGGAATCATCAGTGATATCTGATAAATGAATAATATTGTTTACTTGCGTGTAATTGTTTCACTAAGCCACTCCCCTGAAAATTCTGATCTGTAGGTCTGGGCTGGAACCCAGACATCTGCAGATATCTGTATTTTTACAGACATACAAGTGAGTATCTTTTTATAAGCAAGTTTGGAGGGAAAAGCTTCCACTTCTTAAGTAGTAGATATATCTGCTCCCTCTCACCTGAATATTGACCTAGCATAATTCAAAACATGTGGTAGGATCAGTGCAATGAGGCATACATTTTAGAAAGAACATTTTGGTCAGTCTTGCTCAGGGAGGAAATATCCTCCCACATCCCAAGGGGGTATCTACTAAACAAATGTCAAGGCAATTACAATTAGGATCCATTTAAACACTGCACAGCTTACTGCCCTGTCTCACAACACCGATAAAGTGGCCAAGGTGCTGACTTTGTTTATGAGCCACCCACTCTCCCAGCACAGCTGCCACTTCCCTTATCTCTGTGTGACCTCTAAGCTGACTGCAGATAAAGGAGGGCTTTAAGGCAGCAGCAGCTCTGGGCTCTAGCAGGTCTCCTGGCAATAGTCAGAACTGAGTTCACCCTTCTCGCTTCAACTTTAATCTCAGTCCATGTGGCAATTTTAAGTTCAAACATCCTGGCTACAGTCTCTGCACATCTGTAAACCTGTACCTTATTCTTCATTTCAAAGTTACGAGATGCCTATTTTGGAAAATAAGAATAATTGAAAAAGCAGTGAATTTGATTTGATGTGACAGAAGAAAACAATTGGAGAGGATAACTACTCAAGTTTGCAAGAACTTTTTTATTGCCAATGAAAAACTTTCTCAATTTGGACAAAACCAAGCATGATATATTCTTGATAAGTGATTTTCCTTCCAAAAACCTAAAAATAGTTTACAATTAGCCTATCATACATTTACAAGGGTGCTGGTATATGCTACCATTCCTTAGGAAAGCAGAAAAGATGGTGAGAAAAGAAACACGCACACACACAAGTTAAAGAATAGTGGATTTCCATGTATAGAGCCCTATTCCCATTAATCAAGCAGTAAATATCCATTAAGTAACAAACAAAATAAAATACAGTACTGGCTGCTGAAAGAAAGAATGAAGGATAGGGAATATAAGATAGTAATGGTTTGATACATAGGTTGTTATAAGAATTAAGTGAGCGAATACATCTAAAAGCACCTAGAACAGAGCTGGATACATACAAAAAGCTATCAATAAATGTCAGTTGTTTTCATTAATTATTTTCCTCTAAGAAACTAAAGGTAAACACATGCAAAGATACCTAATAATAATCTACTCCAATATTAGAAGAAAGTTTTGCATATTTTAATTCCTTTTTGCATCCCCAGCAACTAACTCAGGAGGAATCAAAAATATCTATAGAATTCAGTTGAAATCAGCATATGTTAACTACAAATCAATGCAAGAGGCAATAAATTATATAGAACAGTGGTTGAATTTTCCCCAAAATCACAGGGGACATTTGGCAATGTCTGGAGATATTTTTGGTTGCCACAACTTGGGGAGAAGAGGTTACTACTGGTTTCTAGTAGGTAGTGGCTAGGGATGCCGCTAAACATGGTACAGTGCACAGGACAGCCTCCCAACAAAGAATCATTAGGCCCAAAACGCCAACAGTGATAAGGGAGTGTAAAGACTTTGCATTTCAAGAATGGGAGACATGTGTTTCAGACACAAGATAATATATGAGAAAAACGGGAGAGGGAAATGCTAATATAAAGAGCAATAATAAAAGAATGAAAAGCCCAGAAGGGGAGTTCAGGAAACAGTGAGAAGCACACTTTGGGTTTTGTGTTCCCATCTTTTGTAATTACCTAGTCTGCATTTCTTCTCCACATTCCTCTTGTGCCCTGGATCATTTACCAGAGCATCTAGTCATGTGTCTCTGATCCAGGAATCCACCCCTACCATCAATTCCATTTACCTTTGGGGAAACCACAGTTTCTCCCTTTGGTTTGCCTGACTGTAACAAATACAACAGCTCTAGAGTTCTCAGAGACACTTCCATTCTCTAGTCCCCATGCTTTGCTTAATGTAGACACCTAAAGAACTCCCTCCCTCTTTAAATACCTATTTCACTAGACACAGGGAGAGTTATTTTACACTTCTTTGAGATGTTCAACTGTCCATTAAACCCATTTCAATAAATCACCTGCAACTAAGTGTGGAAATGGGGATGATTATCCGATCTTAAGGAATTTCAATTTTCAGCCATATATATTAATATAAAACAACAAAATATATTAGGCATATATCATCTCAAGCCATTATTAACAACACATTTCTTCTTTAATCAACCATTTCTTTGAGTATATGTGTCTTCTCTATGTAAGTGGTAAAAATAGGGAGACCTTATTCCTACATTTTGAGTTCTCACTTGTAAGGATTTCATCAAAAAAAATTGAATGTTTAAGCACATTTCTTTCATTACTAGGATCTTACTTTCTTTTCCCATTCATGTCCCAATATTAAAGAATATTTACCTTAAAGACACTCAACAAGGAAAGTGCTTAGGGAAAAAAAAATCCTATTAATAAAACTTAAGGAATGAGGATTGGAGGTAATTTCATAATCGATATACATTTGATTATCAATGTTTGATTTTAGTTTTACTGAAAAAAAAAGACATTTTTCCTACATCTTGTTATTTTAAACATTCTAGTAATTTTGTGCACATCCGATAGAGAAGCCAGAACCATGAAATTGAAAGAATATGAAAAAAAAATCTAGCAGCTGCTCGATTATAATAACCTTGAGGCAAAGAAGTTGGTCAGGAGTGCAATTCTTTTGTTTACTTTTAATTTCCTTCTGGCTTTTAAAAATATATCTTGTGTTCATATAAATGCTACATCAAAGCAGTCATAATAAATAATTAGTGTTATCAAAGACCGTTTTGTTCTTCCAGCTGCCAGAACTGTTTTATTTACATAGTATTGTAAAGTGACTCAAAAACAGCTGCTATTTTATGTGAGCTGTTCCATGACTTGATTTGAAATGCTTTCCTCCAGTGTATCCAATGTCATTTTAAGAGCAATGACAGACTCATGACAAAACAGTTTTTGGACTGTTGTGCTTCTCAGAAGGAAAATAACTTTGATAGATGGATGAATGTTGTGAATGGAAATGTTTTCTTTCAAAAGGGAATTGTTAGCTTGAAACTGTGTGCTCTCAGGGTGAGTGTGTAAATGGCACAACCTCGGAATACATGCGCAGGTCAGACATCTAGAGGACTTTCCCGGAAATGCATCCTGTTTTAGGAGCAAAGGGTTCACTTGCTAATTTAATTTACCTCACCTCTGGAGTCAGCCATTCTTGGACACTATGTAACACAGAAATAGTGAGATACACGTGTAAATTCTCCTAGATGGAAATTAGCATAAGTAGGACAAGGCAAAATCTGGAAGAGAAAAACAAAAAGCAAACAAAAAAAGAGCTGCAGCAGCAGAAGAAAATGGGTAAGGCAAAGGAAAAAAGAAGAATAAGAAGAAATAAGGAGGAGAGGAAAGGGAAGAATAATACCCCAACTGCCTCATTTTTTTTTTCCTACTCATGGCGATGGAGTCCTTTTTAATTTCTTTGAATTATAGATATGCCTGGGTTGTTGTACAATTCCCTATCCCATTCCATTTCCACAAAAAAGTAGAAATACCTCCTTGTTTTTCTTAGAGAAAGGCACACAAATTGAGGAGTAATTTAGGGTTTTTGACTACAGCTAAAATGTGCTATGAGGTAATGCAACAGGAATGCCCATGACACCTCAGGATGAGTCGCTTTCTAATGAGGTTGCTTATTATTTATACCCCACCTCAAACTCATTATGCATTTAGTGATGGGAAATCCAAGATTATGTTCCAGAGGACTAATCAATACCTTTTTTTCCCCAGTCAACTTGTCACAAATTTATTATTGATACCATTTAGGAAATTACAGCTTTGTCTATGTCAACAACTTCTTGCCACCAACTATTTCTTCAGACTCTTCCAAGACATTTTATCTTTGGGAGATAGAGTACACAGAGTATATAAACTGGTAATTTTTCTCATGTCATAAAATTGTACTGAATGTTTTATTTACTATAACCTTAAACATATGAGCCCATTAGAAATAAACCATAATTTCTTCAGTCCGCATTTATGACTAACTTCCTGTGTGTTTGATTTTTACACTTACTTTTCCTATTATTTTTGATATACAATGCATATTTCTTTAAGACATATACTTAAGTAGAATGTCCATGAGTACAGATTTGATTAACTAAATTATGAAAAGTATATTAAATGGAATATTATGCAGCAATAAAAAAAGAATGAATTAAATCTTTATGTTGTCCTGGAGTGAAATTAGGAAGTCACTTACATAACATTTCTGCATTATTTTTAAAAAAGCTAAGAAAAAAATGAACAAGTGTACATTTGTATGCATATTTTTCTAAACAAAAAGGAATATAAGTGAACTCCAGTTAGTCCAGGAGTATTGAGGGGAGATAAAAAAGAGAAATTTAAGTTTTTATTTATAGAACTGCACATTTTTAGTTACCATGATAATGCGCTATAGTATTATTTTTGTAACTTATAAAAAACAATAAAGGTTAAACAAGTGAATAGAATATGTTTTAATAAATCTGTTGGTGCTTCTTCAATATAATTCAGTAGTGTAATTTAAATAGTAAAATATATAAAATATATTTGGACCATAAATATTTACTTTTTTCCTAACATAACACATTAGACTAATTTAGTTAATTGTTAATAGTGTTATCATTTTGATTTTACACTTACGAGTTTGAAACCCACTGTGTGCAAAGAAAATGCAAAGTGTATTATATGCTATCTCATTTACTACTTATAACAAGCCTAAAAGTAAGATTATTAATTCCATTACATGTATGAGTTAACTGAGACTCACAGGGGTAAATTAACTTGTCAAAGCTACTAAGTGGCATAACTGAGGTTAAAACTGAGGTTTGTCTCATCTAAAACCCAGGCCCACTGTACTCAACATCACTGCCTTAGTCTGTTTTTTGATGCATAAATATGCATTGATATGGGTCTACATGAGCACATATACTCAATAGAAATTATGGAGATATAGGTACAAAAACAATAATACAATGATAAATTAGTTTGTTTGGCTGCTATATATGCCCTTGGCCCACAGAAGAATAAAGCAGGTTGTAGATGAGAAGGAATATGAAAGTGTCAATAGCATATGCCTCAGGCATAAATGAGTCAGTTACAAATGCATATTAATGTCATACACTGTATTACCATCCAAAACAACTTAGAAATTTCTTGGATTACATCTGCCTGAGTGTTAAAGTTATAACTTGACATTCTGTAGCCTTTGAACCATTAAGGATTTTCATGCTATTCTATGTCCTTTTTCTGTTGATTTTCTATATTGTAGGGTACTTGTGTTGACATTTTCCAATTCCTAACAGAAATTCAACCAGGGGTTTTGTTTCTTTTCAGCTATTTGTTAGATTTAATTTGTCTATGCAGACTTATGTTTATAAATATACATCTTACTGAAATATTAATGAGCTTCTACTTGAAGTTCACTCCATTTTTTTTTTTTAATTAGTGAGTTAAGGCAGAGGCCAATTTCTGGGTTAAAAAATTGGATTTCTTAAACTATCAATAATAATATTATTTGTTAAAATAAAATAACAATTTAAGTAGATATTACCTCAAGGTCCAAGTATAGACCTTGTCAATTTCAATGAAATAATTTTATTCTTCCTCAACGGTTTCCAAAAATATAACACATGATTGCATGATGTTTTTGTATGCTTTCTAAAATAACTAACCAATGTGCAAAATTAAAACTTTATTTTATATATAATGATAACATTAGCCAGCACTTTCAAACCTGACAAAAAAATGAAAAACATTGAGTTAGAATAAATAAGTTAATCATCATGTCACATAAATTTGCAGAATTCACTGATATCTGTAGCGTAATCATGATTTGCAAACACATATGAAAGCACACTATTCATTTATTAAAATATTTTCCCATAGCATTATATACTATTTAATATATGATTCATATAAGAAGACATACAAATGGCCACCAGGTACATGAAAAGATGCTCAGCACCGCTAATCATCAGTGAAATGCAAACCAAAATACTGTCAAGATGTCAGTTTTCATCTGTTAAGAAGGTCATTAACAACAACAACAACAACAAAACAAAACAGAACAAAAAAAAACAGAAAATAACAAGTGTTGGCAAGCATGTAGAGAAACTGGAACCCTTATGACTGTTAGTGGGAATGTTAAATAGTGTAGCCACTATGGAAAACAACATGGAGGTTCCTCAAAAAATTAAAAATAAACCTACCATATGATCTAGCAATCCTATTCCTGGGTATTTATTCAAAAGAATTGAAATCAGGGTCTCAAATAGATATTTTATACTATGTTCATTGCAGTATTGTTCATAAGAGCAAAGAGGTCAAATCATCCCAATGTCTATTGACAGATGAATAGATAAAGAAATGTGAGATATATATATATATATATATATATATATATATATATATATATATATATATATATATATACAATGAAATATTATTCAACCACATAAAGAATCTTGTCATATGCTAAAACATGGGTAAATCTTGAGGACATTATGCTAACTGAAATAAGCCAGTCACAGAAGGACAGATACTGAATCTTCCACCTACATGAGGAATCCAAAGTCAAACTCATAGAAGCAGAAAGTAGAATGTGGTTGCAGGGCTTTGAGGGTGGGGGAAATGAGGAGATGCTGTTCAATGGCTGTAAAATTCCGATCATGCAAGATGAAAAGTTCTAGAGATATGCTGTACAGTGTTTGCCTATAGTTAAGAATACTGTAATGTACACTTAAAATTTTGAGGGTAGATCTCATGTTTTGTGATTTTTACCCCAATAAAAAATGTCACTCATAATAAAACAGTTTCTATTCATGCAAACTTAGTGATTCCCCTAAAGATTACGTATATTTTGCAGCAACTACATCTCCTGGTTTGTCTGTTAAAGCTTCCCTGTATAAGGGGGCTTGTGAAGGTGAACTTCTCTGACCATGAAACTCATCATATGATACAACAGAACACAGTGACAAATACACAGGATTTAGAATCTTATGGACCTTGATTTGAGTCCATACTCTCTAACCTGTTGTCTTCTGTAAACTTGATATGTTGTTATCCCCTCTGAGCTTTTCTTTTCTCATCTTGAAAGGTCTGAATAAGGATAGGTAGATTACATGTTATAAGATTTAATAATATATTTTATACAAAATGGAATGCCACGTACCCCAGTAGCATATAAAGAGCTCACTGAGCACCAGTCATAGTAGTAATAATAATAATAGCAATAGTAGCAATCATGGTGATAGTAGTAGTAGGAGGAGGAGGAGGAGTAGTAGTCATAGTAGCAGCAGCAGTAGTAATAATGGTTGTAGAGTTAACATTAAAGGTAGTAGCAACAAGAAAAGAGGTAGTAGTTTCAGAAGTAGAATTAATAACTGTAATAGAAGTAGTAGTGGTGGTGGTATTAATACTAATATCAGTAATAGTAGTAGTAGTAAGAGAAGTAATAATAAATAAAATTGTTAAGATAGCATACTTAAATGTCTGAAGTCTCTAATTAAGCTTAGACTTCATCATCTTGACCAAATGATGCTACTAAGCATACACTTCTTTCTGGTATCATACTGAGTAAATAAAGTCACCATGTTAACTGTATACACTATTTTTTTTTAAATTTAATTTAATTTATTTATTTCCTATACAGTAGTTTCTTAGTAGTTACCTATTTTATACATATTAGTGTATATATGTCAATCCCAATCTCCCTATTCATCCCAACAGCACCACCCCCCACCATCACTTTCTCCCCTTGTTGTCCATACACTTGTTCTTTACATCTGTGTTTCTATTTCGGCCTTGTAAACTGGTTCATCTGTACCATTTTTCTAGATTCCACATATATGTGTTCATATATGATATCTCTTTCTGACCTACTTCACTCTGTATGACAGTCTCTAGATCCATCCATGACTCTACAAATGACCCAATTTCGTTCCTTTTTATGGCTGAGTAATATTCCATTGTATATATGTACCACATCTTCTTTATCCATTCCTCTGTTGATGAACATTTAGGTTGCAACCATGACCTGGCTATTGTAAATAGTGCTGCAATGAACATTGGGGTGCATGTGTCTTTTTTTAATTATGATATTCTCTGGGTATATGCCCTGTGGTGGGACTGCAGGGTCATATGGTAATTCTATTTTTAGGTTTTTAAGGAACTTCCATACTATTCTCCATAGAAGCTGTATCACTTTACATTACTGCCAACAGTGCAAGAGGGATCCCTTTTCTCCACACCCTCTCCAGCATTTGTTGTTTGTAGATTTTCTGATGATGCCCATTATAACCGGTGTGAGGTGATACCAAATTGTAGTTTTGATTTGCATTTCTCTAATAATTAATGATGTTGAGCAGCTTTTCATGTGCTTCTTGGGCATCTGTATATCTTCTTTGGAGAAATGTCTATTTAGGTCTTCTGCCCATTTTTGATTGGGTTTTTGTTGTTTTAATATTGAGTTGCATGAGCTGTTTATGTATTTTGGAGATTGATCCTTTGTCCATTGATTTGTTTGCAAATATTTTCTCCCATTCTGGGGACTGTCTTTTTGCTTTGTCTGTAGTTTCCTTTGCTGGGCAAAAGCTTTTAAGTCTGATTAGGTCCCATTTGTTTATTTTTGTTTTTATTTCTATTACTTTAGGAGGTGGATCAAAAAAGATCTTCCTGTGATTTATGTCAAAGTAAGCTCTTCCTATGTTTTCCTCTAAGAGTTTTATAGTGTCTGGCCTTACATTTAGGTCTTTAATCCATTTTGAGTTTATTTTTGTGTATGGTGTTAGGGAGTGTTCTAATTTCATTCTTTTACATGTAGCTGTCCAGTATTCCCAGCACCACTTACTGAAGAGGCTGCCTTTTCTCCATTGTATATACTTGCCTCCTTTGTCATAGATTAGTTGACCATATGTGTGTGGGTTTATCTCTGGGGTTTCTATCCTGTTCCATTGATATATATTTCTGTTTTTGTGCCAGTACCATATTGTCTTGATTACTGTAGCTTTGTAGTATAGTCTGAAGTCAGGGAGTCTAATTACTCCAGCTCTGTTTTTTTCCCTCAAGACTGCTTCGGCTATTCAGGGTCTTTTGTGTCTCCGTACAAATTTTAAGATTTTTTGTTCTAGTTCTATAAAAAATGTCACTGGTAATTTGATAGGGATTGCACTGAATCTGTAGATTGCTTTGGGTAGTATAGTCATTTTCAAAATATTGATTCTTCCAATACAAGAACATGGTATATCTCTCCATCTGTCTGTGTCATCTTTGATGTCTTTCAACAGTGTCTTACAGGTTTCTGAGTACAGGTCTTTTACCTCCTTAGGTAGGTTTATTCCTAGGTATTTTATTCTTTTTGTTGCAATGGTGAATGGGATTGTTTCCTAATTTCGCTTTCTGATCTTTTGTTGTTCGTGTACAGGAATGCAAGAGATTTCTGTGCATTAATTTTGTATCCTGCAGCTTTACCAAATTCATGGATGAGTTCTAGTAGTTTTCTGGTGGCATTTTTAGGATTTTCTATGTATAGTATCATGTCATCTGCAAACAGTGACAGTTTTACTTCTTTTCCAATTTGTATTCCTTTTATTTCTTTTCTTCTCTGAATGCCATGGCTAGGACTTCCAAAACTATGTTGAATAATAGTGGCGAGAGTGGACATCCATGTCTTGTTCCTGATCTTAGAGCAAATGCTTTCAGTTTTTCACCATTGACAATGATGTTTGCTGTGGGTTTGCTGTATAAGGCCTTTATTATATTGAGGTAACTTCCCTCTATGCCCACTTTCTGGAGAGATTTTATCATAAATGGGTGTTGAATACTGTCAAAAGCTTTTTCTTCAATTTGTTAATATGGTGTATCACATTGATTTGCGTATACTGAAGAATACTTGCATCACTGGGATAAACCCCACTTGATCACGATGTATGATCCTTTCAATGTGTTGTTGAATTCTGTTTGTTAGTATTTTGTTGAGGATTTTTGCATTTATATTCATCAGTGATATTGGTCTGTAATTCTGTTTTTTTGGAGTATCTCTGTCTGGTTTTGGTATCAGGGTGATGGTGGCCTCATAGAATGAGTTTGGGAGTGTTCCTTCCTCTGCAGTTTTTTGGAAGAGTTTGAGAAGGATGGGTGTTAGCTCTTCTCTAAATGTTTGATAGAATTCACCTGTGAGGCCATCTGGTCCTGGACTTTTGTTTGTTGGAAGGTTTAATCACAGTTTCAATTTCATTACTTGTGATTGGTCTGTTCATATTTTCTAGTTCTTCCTGGTCAGTCTTGGAAGGTTATACCTTTCTAAGAATTTGTCCATTTCTTCCAGGTTGTCCATTTTATTGGCATAGAGTTGCTTGTAGTAGTCTCTTACGATGCTTTGTATTTCTGCGGTGTCCATTGTAACTTCGCCTTTTTCATTTCTAATTTTATTGATTTGAGTCCCCTCCCTCTTTTTCTTGATGAGTCTGGCTAATGGTTTATCAATTTTGTTTATCTTCTCAAAGAACCAGCTTTTAGTTTTACTGATCTTTGCTACCGTTTTCTTTGTTTCTATTTCATTTATTTCTGCTCTGATCTTTATTATTTCTTTCCTTGTACTAACTTTGGGTGTTGTTTGTTCTTCTTTCTCTAGTTCCTTTATGTGTAAAGTTAGATTGTTTATTTGAGATTTTTCTTGTTTCTTCAGGTAGGATTTTATTGCTATAAACTTCCCTCTTAGAACTGCTTTTGCTGCATCCCATAGGCTTTGGATTGTCATGATTTCCTTGTCAGTTGTCTCTAGGTATTTTTTGATTTCCTCTGCGATTTCTTCAGTGATCTCTTGGTTACTTAGGAGTGTATTGTTTAGTCTCCATGTGTTTGTGTTTTGTTATGTTCTTTTCCTTGTACTTGATTTCTAATCTCACAAAATTTTGGTCAGAAAAGATGCTTGATATGATTTAAATTTTCTTAAATTTACCGAGGCTTGATTTGTGACCCAGGATGTAATCTATCCTGGAGAATGTTCCATAAGCACTTGAGAAGAAAGTGTATTCTGTTGTTGTTGGATAGAATGCCCTGTAAATATCAATTAAGTCCATCTTGTTTAATGTATCATTTAAAGCTTGTGTTTCCTTATTTATTTTCATTTTGGATGATCTGTCCATTGGTGAAAGTGGGGTGTTAAAGTCCCCTACTATTACTGTGTTACTGTTGATTTCCCCTTTTATGGTTGTTAGCATTTGCCTTATGTACTGAGGTGCTCCTATGTTGGGTGCATAAATATTTACAATTGTTATATCTTCTTGGATTGATCCCTTGATCATTATGTAATGTCCTTCTTTGTCTCTTGTAATAGTCTTTGTTTTAAAGTCTATTTTCTCTGATAGGAGAATTGTTACTCCAGCTTTCTTTTGATTTCCATTTGCATGGAATATCTTTTTCCATCCCCTCACTTTCAGTCTGTATGTGTCCCTAGGTCGGAAGTGGGTCTCTTGTAGACAGCATATATATGGGTCTTGTTTTTGTATCCATTCAGCCAGTCTATGTCTTTTGGTTGGAGCATTTAATCCATTTACATTTAAGGTAATTATCAATATATATGTTCCTATTACCATTTCCTTAATTGTTTTGGGTTTGTAATTGTAGGTGTTTTCCTTTTCTTGTGTTTCTACCTAGAGAAGTTCCTGCAGCATTTGCTGTATAGCTGGTTTGGTGATGCTGAATTCTCTTAGTTTTTGCTTGTCTGTAAAGGTTTTAATTTCTCCATCGAATCTGAATGAGATCCTTGCTGGGTAGAGTAATATTGGTTGTAGATTTTTCTCTTTCATCACTGTAAATATATTATGTCACTCCCTTCTGGCTTGTAGAGTTTCTGCTGAGAAATCAGCTGTTAACCTTATGGGAGTTACCTTGTATGTTTTTTGTCGTTTTTCCCTTGTTGCTTTCAATAATTTTTCTTTGTCTTTAATTTTTTTCTGTTTGATTACTATGTGTCTCGGCATGTTTCTCCTTGGTTTATCCTGCCTGGGACTCTCTGCGCGTCCTGGACTTGGGTGGCTATTTCCTTTCCCATGTTAGGGAAGTTTTTGACTCTAATCTCTCAAATATTTTTTGGGGTCATCTCTCTCTCTCTCTTCTCCTTCTGGGACCCCTATAATGCGAATGTCGTTGCGTTTAATGTTGTCCCAGAGGTCTCTTAGGCTGTCTTCATTTCTTCTCATTCTTTTTTCTTTATTCTGTTCTGCAGCAGTGAATTCCACCATTCTGTCTTCCAGGTCACTTATCTGTTCTTCTGCCTCAGTTATTCTGCTATTGATTCCTTCTAGTGTAGTTTTCGTTTCAGTTATTGTATTGTTCATCTCTGTTTGTTTGTTCTTTAATTCTTCTAGGTCTTTGTTAAACATTTCTTGCATCGTCTCGATGTTTGCCTCCATTCTTTTCCCGAGGTCCTGGATCATCTTCACTATCATTATTCTGAATTCTTTTTCTGGAAGGTTGCCTATCTCCACTTCATTTAGTTGTTTTTCTGGGGTTTTACCTTGTTCCTTCATCTGATACGTAGCTCTCTGCCTTTTCATCTTGTCTATCTTTCTGTGAATGTGGTTTTTGTTCCACAGGCTGCAGGATTGTAGTTCTTTTTGCTTCTGCTGTCTGCCCTCTGGTGGATGACGCTATCTAAGAGGCTTGTGCAAGTTTCCTGATGGGAGGGACTAGTGGTCGGTAGAGCTGGGTGTTGCTCTGGTAGGCAGAGCTCAGTAAAACTTTAATATGCTTGTCTGCTGATGGGTGGGGCTGGGTTCCCTCCCTGTTGATTGTTTGGCCTGAGGCGACCCAACACTGGAGCCTACCTGGCTCTTTGCCGGGGCTAATGGTGGACTCTGGGAGGGCTCATGCCAAGGAGTACTTCCCCTAACTTCTGCTGCCAGTGTCCTTGTCCCTGCGGTGAGCCACAGCCACCCCCCGCCTCTGCAGGAGACCCTCCAATACTAGCAGATAGGTCTGGTTCAGTCTCCTATGGGGTCACTGCTCCTTCCCCTGGGTCCTGATGCACACACTACTTTGTGTGTGCCTTCCGAGAGTGGAGTCTCTGTTTCCCCCGGTCCTGTTGAAGTCCTGCAATCAAATCCCACTAGCCTTCAAAGTCTGATTCTCTAGGAATTCATCCTCCCGTTGCTGGACCCCCAGGTCCACGGGAAGCCTCACGTGGGGCTCAGAACCTTCATTCCAGTGGGTGGACTTCTGTAGTATAAGTGTTCTCCAGTTTGTGAGTCACCCACTCAGCAGTTATGGGATTTGATTTTATTGTGATGCGCCCCTGCTACTGTCTCACTGCAGCTTCTCCTTTGTCTTTGGATGTGGGGTATCTTGTTTGGTGAGCTCCAGTGTCTTCCTGTCGATGATTGTTCAGCAGTTAGTTGTGATTCTGGTGTTCTTGCAAGAGGGAGTGAGTGCACATCCTGCTACTCCGCCATCTTGAACCAATCTCCTGTGTATATACTATTTCTGTTTAGAGCCTTCTGTCATCCAAGAATTGATTGGCTTCTGCCAAAGTCTTATTTTAGTTCTAATTAATTTTTATGACCAGTGTTTAATAGGAGTAGTAGAGAATTTATTATATTTAGCTATATCTAAAACTTTTACGTGTAATGCCATTTATTCAACCTGGATAATTTATCTTAAAAATAAATGGAAATTAAAACATAAAAGAGAAAGAATAGAAAATAAAATAATTACTTGAGAGTAGAGAAACAAAAAAGACTGTGTGTAGGAATGGGCTTATTCCTACAGAAATTCAGCTCACAGGCACAATTCAGCTCACAATTTGCTTTTTAGATGTCTTCTTCAGAATCACACAAGGGTGGCTACAAACAGAGATTAGGACCTTACAGATTCAAGGTGTTTCTACTTAAAAGCAACAGAAGGAATCCCTTTAACCCCCCCCCCCAAATAATATAGTTAGTTGTGAGAAGCTAAACCCACACTTTGAAATGAATTGCATGTAATTTAGTATCTTAACTAAAACTACTTATAATCAATTTACACATGTATTATATGGCAAATTGAGACAAAGACCAATTTCTGTATTAAACAAAATGTATGATTTAAACTGTCATTAACAAATACTAATGCTTAACTAAAAACTTAATCTTTGTTATTTTTAAAATCAAAACAAACTTGTAGCCTAAAGAGAGTGTGGCATCTTCTGTCTTATTTCAGACTGTCTTAGTGGTTAGTTGCTTAATTGTATCTCCAATTAGAGTTTGTTCCCAAATTGTCCCACAACTGAAACCAGTTCATACTCTATTGGTCTCCCTTGTATATTAACAAATATTTGTTATAGAGAGTTCTCGGCGTTTCTGTTTTGAAACAGTTCTGCATTAAGCATCCAAATATGGAAACTGTGCGTTGGCAATGATGTAAACGTCATTATCTAAAACACTCTATGTACTGTTCCAGAGATGCATGAAATGTGTCATGAGCTGGATGGGTTACTTTTCCCAAATTTGAGTGTGATCCAATAAGGCTTTTGAGGCAAGCCTTATATGGTTGCAGTGTGAAGAGATTTCATAACCTTTCCCAATTTTAGAAAGGAAAAGATGACCTTCTAGATAGTGTTGCTTCACACTCCCTTTTGCATATGATTATTTCCTTTGGCTCTTATCTCAAAAGTGCCAAAGGTAATAAGCATACACAAAACCTCACTATATCCAGTACTGTTAAAGTTAAGTATATCACTAACAAAACCACCACTCCTCGCCTTCTTGACTAATTCCTACTTTTCCTGGTTTATTTATTTTTTGTAGTATGTATTACCTTTAGAATAACATAAAATTTACTTCTTTATTATTTTGATTGTTGTTCTCTGTGCCTTCCCATTAAAATATAGCCCTAGAAGGTCAGGGATTTTAGCCTATTGTATTTCCTGATGAATCCCAAAGTTCCAGAACAGTACAGATGCCCAATAAATTTTTTAAAAAAATAAATGTGTATCATTTGGGAGTAAAATGATTTGTATCAGGAGCTCATTGTTTTGAGAATTTCTACTTTCCATATGTGAGCTTTAAGCATGCACTCCAAATCTAGTCCTACAATCAATGCCAGCAGAAATGTCAGATCTCTTGGAACATGGTCCTCATTTGTAGACACAAGAGCACATAAGAGTTTGAGAAATATTTTCTTATTTATTCCACTTAATAAATATTTATTGAACATCTACTATACTCAGTGCTGGGGGAAAAAAGATGATCGATAATTATTATCTTCAAGGAGCTCCCAGTAGAGGAGAAATTAATATATAAGAACACAATTGCATTTAAATGTTTTCAGGCAACATGTATTTTTCTGAGTTTTTGCTATGTCTCAGGTATCGTTATAGTTTTTAGGGATACAGTGGTGAACAAAAGAGTTTCTTCCATATCAGAAGTTTCCAACTGGAAGCACAGTCATTAAACAAATATATAAGTAAATATGCACTGTGTGAAACAGTGGTAAGTGTTATGAAGAAAAAATTAAGGCTAATTAAGAGAAATAGGAAGTGCCAGAGGTGAGAGGAGGTAGCTATTTTAACTTGGGTAGTTAGGGTAGACATCATTGATAAGGTGACACTGAGTAGAGATCTGAAGGACTCTAGGAGTGGGCCATGTAGATATCTGGAGGAAGAGGATTTCAGAGAACAGTAAGTTCAAAGCAGCAGAAGCAAGAGGATTATGGGAATGTTGACAGGTCACCAACTAGGCCATTGTGGCTGAAGCAAAGAGAGTAAGTGAAGAAGGGTAGATGAGTTGGGTGGGTAGTCAGTACCACAATATGGTCAAGGCCTTATAGGTCAACGAAAAGACTTTGAGTTTTGCTCTAAGTGATACGTGAAAACATTGGAAGATTTTGAGTGAAATCATGGCATCATCTGAGTTAGGATATAAAAGGATTACTCTGACCCCTGTGAGAATATAAGAGGCAAGGACAGAAACAGGGAAACTGGTTAAGAAGAAATGAATCAATATTTATCAGACTATGTTAGTGCCTTGAACCAAGATCCTAGCCAAGAAGAGAGAGATGAGGTCATATCCTTGATATAATATAAGGTAGAGTTGTTGGAATTTACTGATGAATTAAATATGGGGTTAGGAAAAAAGAATAGATGAAAGGATGGCTTCTGTGTTTTTGGTCTGAACATCTAAAGTTTTGGGAAGTGCACATATGCATTTGAGAGATGACTTGAAGTTTAATTAGTGCTTATGGAACATTCTCCAGGATAGATTACATCCTGGGTCATAAATCAAGCCTCGGTAAATTTAAGAAAATTGAAATCATATCAAGCATCTTCTCTGACCAAAATTCTGTGAGATTAGAAATCAATTACAGGGAAAAGAACAAAAAAACACAAACACATGGAGGCTAAACAATACACTACTAAATAACCAAGAGATCACTGAAGAAATCAAAGAGAAAATCAAAAAATACCTACAAACAAATGACAATGAAAACACGACAACCCAAAACCTATGGGATGCAGCAAAAGCAGTTCTAAGAGGGAAGTTTAGAGCAATTCAATCGTACCTTAAGAAAGAAGAAACATTTCAAATAAACAACCTAAGCTTACACCTAAATCAATTAGAGAAAGAAGAACAAAAAAACACCAAAGTTAGCAGAAGGAAACAAATCATAAAGATCAGATCAGAAGTAAATGAAAAAGAAATGAAGCAAAGATCAATAAACTAAAAGCTGGTTCTTTGAGAAGATAAACAAAATTGATAAACCATTAGCCAGATTCATCAAGAAAAAAAGGGAGAAGACTCAAATCAACAGAATTAGATATGAAAAAGGAGAAGTAACAACTGACACTACAGAAATACAAAAGATCATGAGAGATTACTACAAGCAACTATATGCCAATAAAATGTACAAGCTGGAAGAAATGGACAAATTCTTAGAAAAGCACAACCTTCCAAGACTGAACCAGGAAGAAATAGAAAATATAAACAGACCAATCACAAGCACTGAAATTGAAACTGTGATTAAAAATCTTCCACCAAACAAAAGTCCAGGACCAGATGGCTTCACAGGCGAATTCTATCAAACATTTAGAGAAGAGCTAACACCTATCTTCTCAAACTCTTCCAAAATATAGCATAGGGAGGAACACTCCCAAACTCATTCTATGAGGCCACCATCACGCTGACACCAAAACCAGAAAAAGATGTCACAAAAAAAGAAAACTACAGGCCAATATCACTGATGAACATAGGTGCAAAAATCCTCAAAAAAATACTAGCAAACAGAATCCGAGAGCACATTAAAAGGATCATACACGATGATCAAGTGGAGTTTATCCCAGGAATGCAAGGATTCTCAATATACGCAAATCAATCAATGTGATAAACCATATTAAAAAATTGAAGGATAAAAATCATATGATATTCTCAATAGATGCAGAAAAAGCTTTCAACAAAATTCAACACCCATTTATGATAAAAACCATCCAGAAAGTAGACAGAGAGAGAACTTACCTCAACATAATAAAGGCCATATATGACAAACCCACAGCCAACATTGTTCTCAATGGTGAAAAACTGAAACCATTTCCACTAAGATCAGGAACAGGACAGGGTTGTCCACTCTCACCACTATGATTCAGCATAGTTTTGGAATTTTCGCCACAACAATCAGAGAAGAAAAAGAAATAAAAGGAATGCAAATCAAAAAAGAAGAAGTAAAACTGTCACTGTTTGCAGATAACATGATACTATACATAGAGAATCCTAAAGATGCTACCAGGAAATTACTAGAGCTAATCAATGAATTTGGTAAAGTAGCAGGATACAAAATTAATGCACATGAGGTATCACCTCACACCAGTCAGAATGGCCATA
The DNA here is from genome assembly GCF_028021215.1 of Eschrichtius robustus. NCBI lineage: Eukaryota > Metazoa > Chordata > Mammalia > Artiodactyla > Eschrichtiidae > Eschrichtius > Eschrichtius robustus. The sequence goes on along the minus strand of NC_090836.1, from coordinate 76,682,515 downwards.
ATGAAAAATTCTACAAACAATACATGCTGGAGAGGGTGTGGAGAAAAGGAACCCTCTTGCACTGCTGGTACGAATATAAATTGATACAGCCACTATGGAGAACAGTATGGGGGTTCCTGAAAAAACTACAAATAGAACTACCACACAACCCAGCAATCCCATTACTGGGCATATACGCTGGGAAAACCAAAATTCAAAAAGACTCATGTACCACAATGTTCATTGCAGCTCTATTTACAATAGCCAGGACATGGAAACAACCTAAGTGTCCATCGACAGAGGAATGGATAAAGATGTGGCACATATATACAATGGAATATTACTCAGCCTTAAAAAGAAATGAAATTGGGTTATTTGTAGTGAGGTGGATGGACCTACAGTCTGTCATACAGGGTGAAGTAAGTCAGAAAGAGAAAAACAAATACCATATGCTAACACATATATATGTTATATGTGTTAAATCTTAAAAAAAAAAGGTTATGAAGAACCTAGGGGCAGGACAGAAATAAAGACTGAGATGTAGAGAATGGACTTGAGGAGGCGGGAGGGGGGAAGGGTAAGCTGGGACAAAGTGAGAGAGTGGTATGGACTTATATATACTACCAAATATAAAGTAGATAGCTAGTGGGAAGCAGCCGCATAGCACAGGAAGATCAGCTCAGTGCTTTGTGACCACCTAGAGGGGTGGCATAGGGAGGGTAAGAGGGAGACGCAAGAGGGAGGAGACATGGGGATATATGTATATGTATAGCTGATTCACTTTGTTATAAAGCAGAAACTAACACCATTGTAAAGGAATTATACTCCAATAAAGATGTTAAAATAAATAAATAAATAAACAAAATTAAGACACAGAAATCTCTTGCAGTCCTATACACTAATGATGAAAATTCTGAAAGAGAAATTAAGGGAACACTCCAATTTACCATTGCAACAAAAAGAAGAAAATACCTAGGAATAAACTTACCTAAGGAGACTGAAGACCTATATGCAGAAAACTATAAGACACTGATGTAAGAAATTAAAGATGATACAAATGGAGAGATATACCATGTTCTTGGATAGGAAGAATGAACATTGTGAAAATGAGTCTACTACTCAAAGCAATCTACAGAGTCAATGCAATCCCTATCAAACTACGAATGGCATTTTTCACAGAACTAGAACAAAAAATCTCACAATTTTTATGGAAACACAAAAGACCCCGAATAGCTAAAGCAATTTTGAGAAAGAAAAACGGAGCTCGAGGAATCAGGCTCCCAGAATCCAGACTATACTAAAAAGCTACAGTAATCAAGACAATATGGTACTGGCATAAAGAGAGAAATATAGATCAATGGAACAGGATAGAAAGCCCAGAGATAAACCCACACACACATGGTCACCTTATTTTTGATAAAGAAGGCAAGAATATACAATGGAGAAAAGACAGCCTCTTCAATAAGTGATGCTGGGAAAACTGGACAGCTACATGGAAAAGAATGAAATTAGAACACTCCCTAACACCATACACAAAAATAAACTCAAAATGGATTAAAGACCTAAATGTAAGGCCAGATACTTTTAAACTCTTACAGGAAAACATAGGTAGAACACACTAGGACATAAATCACAGCAAGATCCTTTTCGACCCACCTCTTAGAGAAATGGAAATAAAAACAAAAATAAACAAATGGGACCTAATGAAACTTAAAAGCTTTTGCACAGCAAAGGAAACATAAAGAAGACGAAAGGACCACCCTCAGAATGGGAGAAAATATTTTCAAATGAAGGAACTGACAAGGATTAATCTCCAAAATATGCAAGCAGCTAATGCAGCTCAATAACAAAAAAACAAACAACCCAATCAAAAAATGGGCAGAAGACTAAATAGACATTTCTCCAAAGAAGATATACAGATTGCCGACAAACACATGAAAGGATGCTCAACGTCACTAATCATTAGAGAAATGCAAATCAAAACCACAATGATGTATCATCTCACACCAGTCAAAATGGCCATCATCAAAAAATCTACAAACAATACATGCTGGAGAGGGTGTGGAGAAAAGGGAACCCTCTTGCACTGTTGGTGGGAATGTAAATTGATACAGCCACTATGGAGAACAGTATGAAGGTTCCTTAAAAAACTAAAAATAGAACTACCATACGACCCAGCAATCCCACTACTGTGCATATACCCTGAGAAAACCATAATTCAAAAAGAGTCATGTACCACAGTGTTCATTGCAGCTCTATTTACAATAGCCAGGACATAGAAGCAACCTAAGCGTCCATCGACAGATGAATGGATAAAGAAGATGTGGCACATATATACAATGGAATATTTCTCAGCCATAAAAAGAAACTGAATTATTTGTAGTGAGGTGGATGGACCTAGAGTCTGTCATACAGAGTGAAGTAAGTCAGAAAGAGAAAAACAAATACTGTATGCTAATACATATATATGGAATCTAAAAAAAAAAAAAAAAAAAAGGTTCTGAAGAACCTAGGTGCAGGACAGGAATAAAGACGCAGATGTAGAGAATGGACTTGAGGACACGGGGAGGGGGAATGGTAAGCTGGGACGAAGTGAGAGAGTGACATGGACATATATACACTGCCAAATGTAAAATAGGTAGCTAGTGGGAAGCAGCCACATAGCACAGGGAGATCAGCTCGGTGCTTTGTGACCACCTAGAGGGGTGGGATAGGGAGGGTGGGAGGGAGATGCAAGAGGGAGGAGATACGGGGATATATGTATATGTATGGGTGATTCACTTTGTTATAAAGCAGAAACTAACACACCATTGTAGAGCAATTATACTCCAATAAAGATGTTAAAAATAAAAAAATAAATTTAAAAAAATGTATACAGTAAAAAAAAAAAGAAAAGAGGACATATTTAAGATTTTGCTAATTTTTTAAAAAAATATTGTTGATACGACTTGGTAATGCACTGGATATGTAAGTGAGAAATAAGGAGGTACCAAAAGTAAGTCTGAGGGTTTTTGCTACCCTGTAGATAGTAATAGAAGTGATTAGATGAATACAACCCTTCAGCTGCATATATGTATTTCTGAGAGGAATCAAACTAGCTGGGCAAAGCACAGTAGTAGCTAACGTTCATATAGTTCTTACTATGTGTAAGCACTAATCCCAAAGCTTTATTATTCCTTTAGTTCTACCAACAATTTTATGGAGTTGGTACTATTATGCCCATTTTACAAATGAAGAAACTGAGGTTTAGAAATTTGAATAACTTGCTCAAGGACACGCAGTTAATAAGAGATGGAGCTGGAATTTGAAATCAAGAAGTCAGCTCCAGACTAAGTTCTCTGAACCACCACATACATTGCCTTTGTACAGTAACCTCATTTTCATAATCATTTATCCCCACTGTCGATTCCTGATGTCAACTGCGGAGTAGATGAGCACCATTCTTCTAATGAAACAAGGCATTCTATTCTAAAAGAAAGCATTGATGTCAAAGTAGAAAGTAGATATACCCAAGCTCTGTGTTAGGCCTAATGAATATGACAGAATAAATAGCCATGTATTTTCTAGTATAGATAAACTTCTTACATATTTACTGTCATTAGTCTACATCAAGCAATTCAATTTAAGTCACTTTGGTTCTCCTAGTTTCCCTGACATTAAAAAAAAATTCTAAACTGCAATGAGCTCAAATCTTCAATGATGGCTTCGTAGTAACAGTTTCAAATTGCATTTGCTGAGCATCAGGCAATATCCTACATTCTTCTCTCTGTGTATCTTATGTCTGGTCGGTATATATCAATCTGCATGTTTAGTGGAAGGTACTGTATGATAACCAGAAGGCAAGGGACTCCTTAACTGCTTTTTGATAAACTCTCTATAGAGAACTATAAATAAAACCTATAAAATCTAGGACAGGAAAAAAATTGATATCTTAATTTAGGATTTGAATTATAAAAGTATTTTGGAGGATTCACTTCCTCTTCTTCTTTTTCTCCCTCCCCCTCTTCCAATTCCTCTTCCTCCTTCTTCTTCTTTGATATTCTTAAGCTTTAGGTTAGAGGGGAAAAAAAAGAAACTTTCTCTTTTCAGCATGACCACACATTTATCCTCCAGGAAGTGGCAATGTCCTGTTTTCATCATTGTCAAAAATAAGTGTTCTGATTCAAGAAGAAAAACCTGTATTATACAAAAGCAATATGTGACTGAGGATCACCATACAGAGAGCTATGAATGTAACTCTGTGAATGAAAAATTAGCCATTTTTCCAATGCAAAGTCTGAGTTTCAATAGGAAATTCTTACTCCTTTTTCATCATCAAATAAAAATTTTACAAAACTTCTTTTAAAATCTATTTTGAAAAATGTAATAGCACTTGTTGCTTTGTAACCTACTAGGTGCCAAGTGCTTTTAATATAAAAGCATTTAAATATAAAAGTGATTTAAATATACTGTAACAGTTAATCCTCAGAATATATTATTCTTCTTTAATTTTAATAATGAAACAATTAAAGCTCAAGAAAAGCCAAGTATCTAGTACACAGACAGAAAGAGACGGAACTAGAAATCAAAAGCAGTGCCCAAACTGTCTATGAAACCATTTCCTGTATGATTATACTATAAAATGAGGGAGTCAAAAATTGTCCTTATGTATTCATTTCTAACATGCTTTTCTACACTTTCACAGTTTTGAAACTATTGAACAGTTTTTAAATTAAGATGCATTTTATTATTGATTTCAAAAGAAATTTCACAGTCACCAAGTTTAGAGGTAACTTATGACTTTCAGGTCATTTCCTGTGCATGAAATTGGCTATGTGTCACGTCTATCAATTCAGTAAAATTATTTGCACTATGGAATGACATAAGATGGTAATTTAACTTAAAATTGTAATTTAACTAGCAATTAAAATGTCTTTCAAAAGACTGCATTAAGATGCAGCTTTAAAATGAGAAGTTACTGGGTTCACAAAGATTGCCTGCCACACTCTAGGAAAAGCAATTAAAGACAATAGAAATTTCCAAAACTATGAGTAGATTATAGAAGTTCAAATTGAAGAAGCGACTGGCATGCATCATGAAAAGCTACTACTGCTGCACTGAATATCTATCTGCCAAAAGCTGACTTCAAAGAGAAACTGTCTGCAAAGGTACCTAATCCAATTAAAGAAAATAAAAGTATAAATTTATCAAATATGACAAAGAGGTGGATCTTAGGTTTTCTTTAACATGACTTGAAAGTATAGCTACTCCTGTGAATTTGGTAGAGGAGGATATGAGCATATAATTAAGGGCTCAAATATATGAGATAGTCCTTTCAGTACGGAAAGTTGAGTAAACAGAACGGGTGAATGTATAAAACAAAGAACTTGAGAGCCAAGAAACCTTTCTGAAAGTTTGCCTTTAGTGATCTCCTAAAGGTTTGCCTCTGGTTTCCTATGAGACAATTTGACTTTGTAAATAGGAACTTGATTTTTGACAACTTTATTGTTGTCAAAATTTATTTTTAAGAGAAGACTGTCTCTTATGTGACTGACTTTCAGAACTAAGTAACTTTCATAAAGGATTATAACTCAATAACCTTCACTGAATCTGCCATGCCCAGAGCTTAGTGTTTCTTCTTTACCTTAAACCTGTGATCTAGGAGAAGAATACAAATAGCAAAACTAAGACAATGTCTTTTTCTGTCTCTTACTCCTCCATAAGAATGAGTGTTTTGAAAAGGGTTTTGGTGTATGGCAAATGGGTCACAAATTCAATCAAGTGCTTTTAGGCACCAAATAGGCACACAAATGAGCACAATGAATAGATGTTAGACAAAAGGGACCGATGGACATTATGTGGAATGGGACTATGTAAAGGGAGTTGGTGCTACTCAGCATCACACAATTATTGTTAGGTCCAAGATTGGGACCCAGGGATGACACATTTTCTGTTTGATTGCTTATTTGTTTTTCCTCAATATTCCAAAGAATTCAGCAAACTTTTTATGTTAAATATCTTGATCTTTTGTTGGCTCAACTAAACAAACAAACAAACAAAAACACTCTCCATGCCATTGAAAAGCACACCTACCAGCCAAGGATGGGACTTCTTGTGCCATTTAGTGACATATGGTATAGAATCTTGGGGTAAAATTCTACAGTTAATGAGTTTTGAGGAAGCAAAGGAAAGATGACACTTCTAAGATGCAGAGTTGGGGGACTGGGCACAAAGAGAAATTCTGCATTTCTCGAACTTCAGTTTAGGGTTTGGAGTGTCCTGAGACTTGGAGGAGGATCATGTCAATATTATCGGGAGAAGAGACAAGTGAAGGAGTCAAGAGAAGAGCCTAGAGTAGACCTAGAAATGTAGGGTCAGGTGTTTGGGGAGAAAGCCTATGTAGCCGTTGAGAAAGCCTCCAAAGGCAATGAGTAAAATGCTATCTTTAATATCTGGGACAAAACAAAGTAAAGAACATTAGTCATCTTCAATATTAAACTTCCATAATTTTCTACAAATCCAGAGTTTAGAAAAGTCTTCTGGATTGTACATAAAATTGTGTCAGGCAGAATCGCTAAATAGAGAAAGGCATCACTAATTGCACTGATTGGGATTCCCCCATGCCAACCTAATGCACATTTATGAAAATGTATCATTATGCTGGGTAATTTGCCAATTAGATTAAGTAGGCTTGGCATGCTGCCTTTGAGGAGACAGTAAACCCTGAAGTTTACTTAATCTTATCTCGCCTCCATAATTCCCTTAGAGAAAACCATACTTGATTCTATTCTATTTAGAGTAATTTATCCTCTTCCTGAAGACTTCCCTATCTTCATTGACTTAATACTCCCCTGATACACCTCTGAAAACAAACAATAAATATATCAATTCCATGTGGCTCTGATTCCTCTTACTACCTCATGTTGCATTCAGAATAACTTATTGTTTAATATCATTTATAACAATAAAAAGAGCATTTTGATGATTTCCAGATGTTAGTAACGTTTAAAAACGAAGTTGATTCAAACACCAGGATTACAGACACTAGAAATAAAGCTAATTCCCACAAAGCTACAATAAATATCCTTTATTCTGTTTTCTTTTCTAAAATAAAAATTTTAATTAGAAAAGAAATGCTTGCTAAATCATAAAGTATTAAAATTGCACTTAACTATAAGAAGCAGAAAATGAAAAGTCCCCTTAAGTTTCTTTCTCTTCATAGACTCCTACAACCCCACCCCTCACATCTAGATAACTACTATTAACACGTTGGTATATCTCCTTCAAGGATATGTGGTTTTTTTCTTTGCATACTTTACATACAGGTAGATGATAAACAGGTGAGTAGACTGATGAAACAATAGGTTGATGTCTGTAAATTAAAATTACATCACCTCCTACATACTGTTTCTTTATTTTTACCTTAATACCACTGACATAGACATTCTCTTTCCAATTAATAAAGTTTGCATAGCATTCTATAATATGGATGTCCCATAATTGATTTAACCAATTCAATATTGATAGAAAAATATTTGATTTTTTTCCCATCAAAATGGGAGATGAAAGGAAGAAACTTTAAAGTCCAATTGAATTTGAAACCTCAATTTAAAAAATCTACATTAAGATTACAGTAATTTTTAAAAGCACTTTGTTTTTTAAATTGTTTTTATACTCTCAATTGAAATGTTGGATGGTTCTAATAGGATGGGCGCCTTGAAATGTCTAAGTGTTCAGTAATGCAGATTTATTTGTCATAAAAGGCTTATTTCCTTGGTATAAATTAAGAAGTATATTTTCATTTGTTTAACTTTTCTCAAATATTTATTATCAAATTCAACAAGAATCTATATAAAATAAAAAACAATAAGTGAATATTTGATCCCAGATAAGAAAAAAATTGATATTAACACTGAGTATCTTGGCTGAGAAGTAATTTATGAAATAATAATGGCTGTTCTCAAACTATTATGGTGGGAAACCAGAAGGGAAAGCAGATAATTATAATCTTAAAGTTAATCCTATTTTATTAATTTTCTATGATAATTTAAGATTATTTTGGGGAGAAGAAAAGCACAGTGCTCCTTTTTTTTAAATTAATTTTTGTTAGAGCTTATTACTCTCCTACTGAAATTCAAAAACATTTAAAAAAACCTCAAGCCTGCTTTTAAAATTATTATCAGGGTTTAGATTACTTAGCTTCATTCTTTGCATTTGAATGTGTTCCACTAATTTGGTTTGGTTTGTAATATCTGTAAATGACCATCATACGGGGAAAGAGTGTTTAAAAAAAAAAAACTTTCTTGAAACATGGTGGATTTAGCATTCAATGTCTGCTGATCTGAGTTTTAACACTTTAAAATTTAATTGACAGGAGACCTTCAACATGGCGGAGGAGTAAGACATGGAGATCACCTTCTTCCCCACAAATACATCAGAAATACATCTACATGTGGAACAACTCCTAAAGAACACCTACTGAATGCTGGCAGAAGACCTCAGACTTCCCAAAAGGCAAGAAACTCCCCACATACCTGGGTAGGGCAAAAGAAAAAAGAAAAAACAGAGACAAAAGAATAGAGACAGGACCTGCACCTTAGGGAGGGAGCTATGAAGGAGGAAAAGTTTCCACACACTAAGAAGCCCCTTCACTGGTGGAGACAGAGGGATGGTGGGGGGGGAAGCTTCAGAGCCACGGAGGAGAGTGCAGCAACAGGGGTGCAGAGGGCAAAGTGGAGAGGTTCCTGCACAGAAGATCGGTGCCGACCAGCACTCACCAGCCCGAGAGGCTTGTCTGCTCACCCGCCGGGGCAGGTGGGGGCTGGAAGCTGAGGCTCAGGCTTAGGAGGTCAGATCCCAGGGAGAGGACTGGGGTTGGCTGCGTGAACACAGCCTGAAGGGGGCTAGTATGCCACAGCTGGCTGGGAGGGAGTCCTGGAAAAAGTCTGGACCTGCCTAAGAGGCAAGAGACCATTGTTTCGGGGTGCACGAGGAGAGGGGATTCAGAGCACCGCCTAAACGAGCTCCAGAGACAAGTGTGAGCCATGGCTATCAGTGTGGACACCAGAGACGGGCATGAAATGCTAAGGCTCCTGCTGCAGCCACCAAGAAGCCTGTGTGCAAACACAGGTCACTATCCACACCTCCCCTCCCGGGAGCCTGTGCAGCCCGCCACTGCCAGGGTCCAGTGATCCAGGGACAACTTCACCAGGAGAACACACAGTGCACCTGAGGCTGTGGCAACGTCATGCAGGACTCTACCTCAGCAGGCTTGCCCCGCATTCCATATCCTTCCCCACCCCCCCCACCCCACCAAGGCCTGAGTGAGCCAGAGCCACCTTATCAGCTGCTACTTTAACCCCATCCTGTCTGAGCAAAGAACAGACACCCTCAGGCGACCTACATGCAGAGGCAGGGCCAAATCTAAAGCTGAACTCCAAAAGCTGTGGAAACAAAGAAGAGAAAGGGAAATTTCTCCCAGCAGCCTCAGCAGTGGATTAAATCTCCACAATCAACTTGATGTACCCTGCATCTCTGGAATACCTAAATAGACAATGAATCATCCCAAAATTGAGGAAGTGGACTTTGGAGCAACTGTAGATTTGGGAGCCATGTGGCTGACAGGGTCTTGGTGCTCCAGCCTCGGGTCAGGCCTCTGCCTCTGAGGTGGGAGAGCCAAGTTCAGTACATTGGCCAAAAAGAGACCTCCTGGCTCCATGTAATATCAAACAGCAAAAGCTCTCCCAGAGATCTCCATCTTAACGCTAAGACACAGCTCCATTCAATGACCAGCAAGCTATAGTGCTGGACACCCTATGTCAAACAACTAGCAAGACAGGAACACAACACCACCCATTAGCAGAGTGGCTGCCTAAAATCATAATAAGGTCACAGACACCCCAAAACACACCACAGGACGCGATCCTACCCACCAGAAAGACAAAATAAAGCCTCATTCACAAGAACACAGGAACGAGTCCCCTCCACCAGGAAACCAACACAATCCACTGAACCAACCTTACTCACTGGGGGCAGACACCAGAAACAATGGGAACTATGAACCTGCAGCTTGCAAAAAGGAGTCCCCAAACACAGTAAGTTAAGCAAAATGAGAATACAGAGAACACATAGCAGATGAAAGATCAAGGTAAAAACCCACCAACCAAACAAATGAAGAGGAAATAGGCAGTCTACCTGAAAAAGAATTCAGAGTAATGATAGTAAACATGATCCAAAATCTTGGAAATAGAATGCAGAAAATACAAGAAACGTTTAACAAGGACCTAGAAGAGCTAAAGAGCAAACAAACAATGATGACCAACACAATAAATGAAATTAAAAATTCTCTAGAAGGAACCAATAGTAGAATAACTGAGGCAGAAGGATGGATAAGTGACCTGGAAGATAAAATAGTGGAAATAACTACCACAGAGCAGAATAAAGAAAAAAGAATGAAAAGAATTGAGGACAGTCTCAGAGACCTCTGGGAGAGCATTAAACGCACCAACATTCAAATTATAGGGGTCCCAGAAGAAGAACAGAAAAAGAAAGAGACTGAGAAAATATCTGAAGAGATATAGTTGAAAATGTGCCTAATATGGGAAAGGAAATAGTCAATCAAGTCCAGGAAGCACAGACAGTCCCATACAGGATAAATCCAAGGAGAAACACGCCAAGACACATATTAATCAAACTATCAAAACTTAAATACAAAGAAAAATATTAAAAGCAGCAAAGGAAAAGCAACAAATAACGTACAAGGGAATCCCCATAAGGTTAACAGCTGATCTTTCAGCAGAAACTCTGCAAGCCAGATGGGAGTAGCAGGACATATTAAAAGTGATGAAAGGGAAAAACCAACAACCAAGATTACTCTACCCAGCAAGGATATCATTCAGATTCGATGGAGAAATTAAAACCATTACAGACAAGCAAAAGCTAAGAGAATTCAGCACCACCAAACCAGACTTACAACAAACGCTAAAGGAACTTCTCAAGGCAGGAAACACAAGAGAAGGAAAAGACCTACAATAACAAACCCAAACAATTAAGAAAATGATAATAGGAACATACCTATCGATAATTACCTTAAACGTAAATGGATTAAATGCTCCAACCAAAAGACATAGACTGGCTGAATGGATAGCAAAACAAGACCCGTTTATATGCTGTCTACAAGAGACCCACTGCAGACCTAGGGACACACACAGACTGAACGTGAGGGGAAGGAAAAATATAATGCATGCAAATGGAAATCAAAAGAGAGTTGGAGTAGCAATTTTCATATCAGATAAAATAGACTTTAAAATAAAGACTATTACAAGAGACAAAGAAGGACACTACATAATGATCAAAGGATCAATCCAAGAAGAAGATATAACAATTGTAAATATTTATGCACCCAACATAGGAGCAGCTCAGTACATAAAGCAAAGGCTAACAGCCATAAAAGGGGAAATTGACAGTAACACAATCATAGTAGGGGACTTTAACATCCCGCTTTCACGAATGGACAGATCATCCAAAATGAAAATAAAATAAATAAGGAACCACAAGTTTTAAATGATACATTAAACAAGATGGACTTAATTGATATTTATAGGACATTCCATCCAAAAACAACAGAATACACTTTCTTCTCAAGTGCTCATGGAACGTTCTCCAGGATAGATCATATCTTGGGTCATAAATCAAGCCTTGGTAAATTTAAGAAAACTGAAATCGTATCAAGTATCTTTTCTGACCACATGCTATGAGACTAGATATCAATTACAGGAAAAAATCTGTAAAAAATACAAACACATGGAGGCTAAAGAATACATTACGAAATAACCAAGAGATCACTGAAGAAATCAAAGAGGAAATAACAAAATACCTAGAGACAAATGACAATGAAAACACAATGACCCAGAACATAACTTGAAATACAAAGGATCATGAGACATTAATACAAGCAACTATATGCAAATAAAATGAACAACCTGGAAGAAACGGACATATTCATGGAAGAGCACAACCTTCCGAGACTGAACCAGGAAGAAATAGAAAATATAAACAGACCAATCACAAGCACTGAAATTGAGATTGTGATTAAAATCTTCCAAAATACAGAAGTCCAGGACCAGATGGCTTCCCAGGCGAATTCAATCAAACATTTAGAGAAGAGCTAACACCTATCCTTCTCAACTCCTCCAAAATACAGCACAGGGAGGAACACTCCCAAACTAATTCTATGAGGCCACCATCACTGTGATACCAAAACCAGACAAAGATGTCATATAGAAAGAAAACTACAGGCCAATATTACTGATGAACGTAGATGCAAACATCCTCAAAAAAATACTAATAAAACAGAATCCAACAGCACATTAAAAGGATCGTACACCATGATCAAGTGGGGTTTATCCCTGCAATGCAAGGATTCTTCAATATACGCATATCAATCAATGTGATAAACCATATTAACAAATTGAAGGATAGAAACAATATGATAATCTCAATAGATGCAGAAAAAGTTTTAACAAAATTCAACACCCATTTATGATAAAAGCCCTCCAGAAAGTAGGCATAGAGGGAACTGACCTTAACATAATAAAGGCCATATATGACAAACCCACAGCCAACATCGTTCTCAACTGTGAAAAACTGAAACCATTTCCACTAAGATCAGGAACAAGACAGGGTTTTCCACTCTCACCACTATTATTCAACATAGTTTTGGAAGTTTTAGACACAGCAATCAGAAAAGAAAAAGAAATAAAAGGAATTCAAATCGGAAAAGAAGTAAAGCTGCCACTGTTTGCAGATGTCATGATACTGTACACGGAGAATCCTAAAGATGCTACCAGAAAACTCCTCGAGCTAATCAATGAATTTGGTAAAGTAGCAAGATACAAAATTAATGCACAGAAATCTCTTGCATTCCTATACACTAATGATGAAAAGTCTGAAAGAGAAATTAAGGAAACACTCTCATTTACCACTGCAACAAAAAGAATAAAATACCTAGGAAGAAACCTACCTAAGGAGACAAAAGACTTGTATGCAGAAAACTATAAGACACTGATGAAAGACATTAAAAATGATACAAACTGATGGAGAAATATACCATGTTCTTGGATTGGAAGAATCAACATTGTGAAAATGACTATACTACCCAAAGCAATGTACAGATTCAATGCAATCCCTATCAAACTACCTATGGCATTTTTCACAGAACTAGAACAAAAAATTTCACAATTTGTATGGAAACACAAAAGACTCTGAATAGCCAAAGCAATCTTGAGAAAGTAAAACGGAGCTGGAGGAATCAGGCTCCTGGACTTCATACTATAGTACAAAGCTACAGTCATCAAGACAGTATGGTAATGGCAGGAAAACAGAAATATAGATCCATGGAACTGGATAGAAAGCCCAGAGACAAACCCACACACATATGGTCACCTTATTTTTGATAAAGGAGGAAAGAATATACAATGGAGAAAAGACACCCTCTTCAAATAAGTGGTGCTGGGAAAACTGGACAACTACATGGAAAAGAATGAAATTAGAATACTCCCTAACACCATACACAAAAATAAACTCAAAATGGATTAAAGACCTAAATGTAAGGGCAGACAGTATAAAACTCTTAGAGGAAAACATAGGCAGAACACTCTATGACATAAATCACAGCAAGATCCTTTTTGACCCACCTCCTAGAGAAATGGAAATAAAAACAAAAATAAACAAATGGGACCCAATGAAACTTCAAAGCTTTTGCACAGCAAAGGAAAATATAAACAAGATGAAAAGACCACCCTCAGAATGGGAGAAAATATTTGCAAATGAAGCAACTGACAAAGGATTAATCTCCAAAATTTACAAGCAGCTCATGCAGCTCAATATCAGAAAAACAATCAACCTAATCCAAAAATGGGCAGACCTCAATAGACTTTCCTCTAAAGAAGATATACAGCTTGCCAACAAACACATGAAAGGATGCTCAACATCACTAATCATTAGAGAAATGCAAATCAAAACTACAATGAGATATCACGTCACACCAGTCAGAATGGCCATCATCTAAAAATCTACAAACAGTACATGCTGGAGAGGGTGTGGAGAAAAGGAACCCACTTGCACTGTTGGTGGGAATGCAAATTGATACAACCACTATGGAGAACAGTATGGAGGTTCCTTAAAAAACTAAAAATAGAACTATCATACAACCCAGCAATCCCACTACTGGGCATGTACCCTGAGAAAACCATAATTCAAAAAGAGTCATGTACCACAATGTTCATTGCAGCACTATTTACAATAGCCAGGACATGGAAGCAACCTAAGTGTCCATCGACAGATGAATGAATAAAGAAGATGTGGCACATATATACAATGGAATATTACTCAGCCATAAAAAGAAACAAAATTGAGGTATTTGTAGTGAGGTGGGTGGACCTAGAGTCTGTCATACAGAGTGAAGTAAGTCAGAAAGAGAAAAACAAATACCGTATGCTAACACAGATGTATGGAATCTAAAAAAGAAGAAAAAAAAATGGTTCTGAAGAACCTAGGGGCAGGATAGGAATAAAGCCACAGACGTAGAGATGGACTTGAGGACACTGGGAGTGGGAAGGGTATGCTGGTACGAAGTGAGAGATTGGCATGGACATATATATACTACCAAATGTAAAATAGCTAGCTAGTGGGAAGCAGCCGAATAGCACAGGGAGATCATCTCGGTGCTTTGTGGGCATCTAGAGTGGTGGGATAGGGAGGGTGGGAGGGAAATGCAAGAGGGAGGAGATATGGTGATATATGTATATGTATAGTTGATTTACTTTGTTATAAAGCAGAAACTAACACACCATTGTAAAGCAATTATATTCCAATGAAGATGTTAAAAAAAATTTAATTGACTGTAGCAAAATGGACAACAATGTTTCTTTAGAAAAAAATTACATTGATCCTGCTTCAAAACCTTTTAACTATAGAAGCTTTGTTATTCAAATGCACATTTAAACCACAGAGGACCAGCTATATTACAAAAATTATATGGTCCCTTTATGAAAGCAGATGATTCCAAATATTAAAAATTTCCCTGAAAAGCAATTATATATACATAAGGCTTTTCAATTATATATTTAATGATCCATAGTCATAGTGTATGGTTTATTACTATTATTCTTATATTAAAATTAGAATAACTGAGGAATCAAAAACAAACAAATAAATAAAATATATACAGAGAATGGAGCATAGGCAGAATGTGAAAATTTGGATGGCATAAAGACAAGAAGCTACATTATCACTTGTTAATTTTGGTAAGTTTCTGTAGAGTTCCAGAAGTCTTCCTTTATTACAGAGGCAGTTGTGACCCAATGGAATGAGTTCTAGACCTAGAATCAAAAGTCTATTTCCCTACTGGTTGAAAAGTTAGGACAATTCATCTACTATCTCTGAGCCTCAGTTTCTTCTCTAATAATATTAAAATGAACTTGAAAGGAATACCTAACACTAACGAGCATGACTGAGAGATAATTTTGAAAGTGTTTTTAAAATTAGAAAATGCTATGCAATTTGTAAAAAATATATAAACATTAAAACTATCTTACAACTTCAGTACTTTCATATTTTCCTTTTTAAAATATACTTCCTGTCTTATTTGTCACTATCCTAAAATAATTCTTCAATTATCATTAGTTTACGTCCCTTTTTTTCTATTCCCTATTTATCAGTTTTGGATTCAGCATTCATAATAGAAAGTGAACTGATGAGAATATAAACATGTTTGACTACCAAATTCTCTCTTACAATTCTGTATTGATGCTCTTGTCAATAGCTATAAAAGATCTCATACAGGCTTAGTAATTGTTTTCCAAAGTGCATATTTATTCAATATCAAATTTGTATTCAAAAACTTATGTATACCATCTCAAGTTCTCTCTTGAGAAGCATTTTTGGACCTAATTATTGCATTTCTCATTGCTTTCTATATTGAAATGGTACATACCTCCCTTACTATGTAGAAGAAGTGGACTGAGCTGGGGCAGTAGACAGAGAGGGCACAAATGTTTTCACCTAAGTCAAGCCAAAAGAGTGAGTTATGTGGAAAGGATGGAATTTTATTTCATGTACTGCACAAATGTCTACATGGTTATAGTATGAACCAACATTTATACTCAACCAATGATTAACTATTTTACCTAATTCTTTGTCATCTATGAAGCAAGTTAAAGTAAGCTGGTCACTATTTATGTGTATATAAGGAAAACCATATTAAAACCAAACGTTTCATTCTCTTACATATTATACCTGTAGATTTTCTTTAAAGATTAAAAATCATGTTTCTAAAATCCAAAATTATATTTAGAGACTTCACCACTCTCTCAACAACAGACAGAACACCCAGAGAGAAAATTAGCAAGGATAAAGAAGAATCTAACAATACCATCAACCAAAAGGATTTAAATGATGCTTATAGGAACACTCCACATAACAACACAGTAATATACATTATTTTCAAGTGCCCATGGAAAATACACCAAAATAGACTGTATCATGGGCCATAAACAAACCTTAATAAATTTAAAATAATTAAAGGCACATAGTGTGTATTCTTTAACCATAATGAAATATAACTAGAAATTAATAACAGACAGATAATAAGAAATCTCTGAACACCTAGAATCTAAACAACATCTTTATAAATAACCTATGGGTCAAAGAGGAAGTCCCAAATAAAATCAAAATTACATTTAGTTAAATGAAAATACATCAAAAAGTGTGAATCACAGCTAAGGCAGTGCTGAGCAGGAAATTTATGGCACTAAATTTATACATTAGAAAAGAAAGTCTCAAATCAGTCATTTAAGCTCCCACCTCAAAAAACCACAAAAATAAGTACAAAATAGCCCTTCCACTATGTAAAAACACAATATGAATCAGTAAACAGGCTCTCAGGAGACACCAAATTTGCCAGTGCCTTGATCTTGTACTTCTCAGCCTCCAGAACTGTGAGAAATAAATTTCTGTTGTTTATTTTTTTTAAAGAACAAAATAAACAAAAGAATCAGAAGGAGGAAATGATAAATACAAGAGCAGTAATCAATAAAATTTAAAACAGAAAAAACAGAGAAAAAAACAATGAAACAATAACACTGGTTCTTTGAAAAGATGAATGAAAATAAAAATCTATGGCTAGACTGACAAGAACAAAAGGGAAGACACAGATTACCAACATCAGGAATGAAACAAGGGCTATCACACAGACCCTGCAGACATCAAAGGGATAAAACGAGGCTATTATAACCTTTAAAAATTGTATAAGAAATAAAAAGAGGGCTTCCCTGGTGGCGCAATGGTTGAGAATCTGCCTGCCAATGCAGGAGACACGGGTTCGAGCCCTGGTCTGGGAAGATCCCACATGCTGCGGAGCAACTAGGCCCGTGAGCCACAACTACTGAGCCTGCGCGTCTGCAGCCTGTGCTCTGCAACAAGAGAGGCCGTGATAGTGAGAGGCCCGCGCACCACGATGAAGAGTGGCCCCCGCTTGCCACAACTAGAGAAAGCCCTCGCGCAGAAACTAAGACCCAACACAGCCAAAAATAAATAAATAAATAAATAAAATTTAACAAGAAATAAAAAGAGGCTATTATAAACAACTCTATACACAAAAATTTGACAATTTAGATAAAATGGACCAATTCCTCAAAAAACACAAACTATCACAACTCATCCCATGTGAAATACTTTTTAAGTGGCATGTAACTATAAAAAAAGTTGAATCTATAATTTTAAAAACTCCCAAGAAAGAGAACTTCCAGTCCCAGAGGGTTTCACTGAAGAACTCTACCAAACCCTTAGAGAAAAATTAACACTAATTTTACTCAATCTCTTCCAGAAAATAGAAGAGAACACCTCTCAATTCATTCATAAAGCTAAGATTATCCTCATACCAAAAGCAGATAAGGATAGTACAATGAAAGAAAACTACAGACCAATATCCCCTATGAATATATATGCAAAATATTTACGAAAATATTAGCAAACAGAATTCAGTCATATATATAAAGAATACATGTCATGACCAATGGGAGTTTTTTTAAAGATCCAAATCTGGTTCAATACTTAAAATATCAATTAGTGTAATCCACTATATTAATAAGCAAAAAGAGAAATATTACAAGATAATATAAATTAATGAATAAAAAGAATTTGAAAAAATTCAATACCCATTTAACATAAGAACTGGCAGAAAAGAGAGATAGAAGAAAACATATCTCAATTTGATGAAAAGCATCTACAAAAAGCCTAACAGCTAACTTCGTACTTAATAGTGAAAAACTGAATGCTTTCTCCCTAAAATCAAGAACAAGGTTCCTACTACTTTTATTCCATAGTCTTGGAAGTTCTAGTCAGTGTAATAAGGCAAAAAAAGGAAATAAAAGCATACAGAAAGGAAAAGGTAGAATTATCTCTATTTGAAGATGGCATGATTTTCTACATAGGAAATCAGGGAATCTAGAAACTACTCCTAAAACTAATAAGTGAGCTCAACAAGGTCACAGGATATAAGGTAAACATAGAAAATCAATTGTATTTTTGTTACTAGAAATAAATATTGGGTAATGAAATTAAAATTGCAAACACAAATATTTTCTCTCACACACAGTAGTTACATGTAAATCTAATAAAACATGTACAGTACTTGCATGTTGAAAAACTACACAATACTGATGAAAGGAATCCAAAAAATCTAAATAAATGAAGAGTCATATCATGTTCAAGGATTGGAAGATTCAACATAGTAAAGATATCAGTTCTACCCCAAAGTGATATACAGGATTATCTTAAAATTTATATGGAAAGGCAAGGAAACTAAAAGAAGTAAAATCATTTTGATGAAGATGAATGAAGTAGGTAGAATTATCCAACCTGGTTTAAAGACTGATTATATACCTTCGATAATCAGAACTGTTTAGCTTTGGTGAAGAGATAGATACATAGATCAAGAGAACAGAATTGATCCACACAAACATACCCAACTAATTTATGACAAAGACAAAAGGTAAATTAAACTAAGGAATAGCCTTTTCAACTGAATATCTATCAACACACGAATGGATAAAGAAGGTGTGGTACATATATACAATGGAATATTACTCAGCCATAAAAAGGAACAAAATTGGGTCCTAAAGAGACTAAACTGGACCTAGAGACTGTCATAGAGAGTTAAGTCAGAAAGAGAAAAACAAATATCATATATATATATTATATATTAATGCTTATATGTGGAATCTAGAAAAATGGTACAGATGAACCAGTTTGCAAGGCAGAAATAAAGACACAGATGTAGAGAACAGAGGTATGGACACCAAGGGGGGGAAAGGGCGGTGGGATGAACTGGGAGATTGGGATTGACATATATACACTAATATGTATAAAATAGATAACTAATGAGAAAAAAAATTAAAAAATTAAAAAACAAATGGTGGTAGAATAAATAGACATCCACAGGGAATAAAAAGTTTCATACTTTATTATCAATAAATTTAAAATGGATGACAGACTTAACTGGAAAATGTAAAACTATAAAACGTAGAAAAAAGAGTAAGAGAAAATCTTTGGAATCAAGGTCTAGGGAAATAATTCTTAGACTTGACATCAAAGTATAATAGTATATAAAATTAAAATTTTGTAAATTGAACATCATCAAATTAAAAACTTTTGATGGACAAAAGGTCCTGTTACAGAAATGAAAAGATATAGAAGAGGAAAAAGTATTTGCAAAACACATATCTCACAAAAGAATAGTATCTAGAATACGTAACAACTCTAAAGCTTGAGCAATAAAAACAAACAATCCAACTGGAAAAAGGCAAAGACATAAAGAGATATTTTGCCAAAAGAAATATTCAGATGGTAAAGAAGTGCTTGAAAAGGTGTTCCACATCTTAGTCAATAGGGAAATGCAAATTAAAAAGGCAATGAGTAATCACTACTCATGTATCATAATGACTAAAACAAAAAATAATGAAAATACCTAATGATGGTCAGAATGCAGAGAAACTAGATCATTTATTCACTGCAGGTGGGAGTATAAATCCACTGTAGAAAACTCTTAATTTTTATAAAAACAAAATGTGCAACTGTCATATGACCTTGAAACATGCACACCTATCCCAGAGAAATAAACACCTGTGTTCACACAAAAACCTAACACAAATGTTTATAGCAGCTTTATTCATAATAGCCCAAAGCTAACAACAGTCCAGACGTCCTTCAGTGAGGGGATGGTTAAATGAACTGTGGGACCTCAGTGCCATGGAGTACCACTCAACAATAAAAAGGAAGGAGACATTCACAGAAAGATAGACAAGATGAAAAGGCAGAGGGCTATGTACCAGATGAAGGAACAAGATAAAACCCTAGAAAAACAACTAAATGAAGTAGAGATAGGCAACCTTCCAGAAAAAGAATTCAGAATAATGGTCGTGAAGATGATCCAGGACCTCGGAAAAAGAATGGAGTCAAAGATCGAGAAGATGTAAGAAATGTTTAACAAAGACCTAGAAGAATTAAAGAACAAACAGAGATGAACAATACAATAACTGAAATGAAAACTACACTAGATGGAATCAATAGCAGAATAACTGAGGCAGAAGAACGGATAAGTGACCTGGAAGACAAAATGGTGGAATTCACTGCTATGGAACAGAATAAAGAAAAAAGAATGAAAAGAAATGAAGACAGCCTAAGAGACCTCTGGGACAACATTAAACACAACAACATTCGCATTATAGGGGTCCCAGAAGGAGAAGAGAGAGAAAGGACCAGAAAAAATATCTCAAGAGATTATAGTTGAAAACTTCCCTAACATGGGAAAGGAAATAGCCACCCAAGTCCAGGAAGCACAGAGAGTCCCATACAGGATAAACCCAAGGAGAAACATGCCAAGACACATAGTAATCAAAGTGGCAAAAATTAAAGACAAAGAAAAATTATTGAAAGCAGCAAGGGAAAAAGGACAAATAACATACAAGGGAACTCCCATAAGGTTAACAGCTGATTTCTCAGCAGAAACTCTACAAGCCAGAAGGCAGTGGCATGATATACTTAAAGTGATGAAAGGGAAGAAACTACAACCAAGATTACTCTACCCAGCAAGGATCTCATTCAGATTCGATGGAGAATTCAAAAGCTTTACAGACAAGCAAAAGCTAAGAGAATTCAGCACCACCAAACCAGCTCTACCACAAATGCTAAAGGAACTTCTCTAAGTGGGAAACACAAGAGAAGAAAAGGATCTACAAAATAAACCCAAAACAATTAAGAAAATGGTCATAGGAACATATCTATCGATAATTACCTTAAACGTGAATGGATTAAATGCTCCAACCATAAGACACAGGCTTGCTGTATGAATACAAAAACAAGATGTGTATATATGCTGTCTAAAAGACACTCACTTCAGACCTCGGGACACATACAGACTGAAAGTGAGGGGATGGAAAAAGATATTCCATGCAAATGGAAATCAAAAGAAAGCTGGAATAGCAATACTCATATCAGATAAAATAGACTTTAAAATAAAGAATGTTACAAGAGACAAGGAAGGACACTACATAATGATCAAGGGATCAATCCAAGAAGAAGATATAACAATTATAAATATATATGCACCCAACATAGGAGCACCTCAATACATAAGGCAACTGCTAACAGTTATAAAAGAGGAAATTGACAGAAACACAATAATAGTGGGGGACTCTAACACCTCATTTACACCAATGGACAGATCATCCAACATGAAAATAAATAAGGAAACAGAAGCTTTAAATGACACAATAGACTAGATAGATTTAATTAATATTTATAGGACATTGCATGCAAAAACAGCAGATTACACTTTCTTCTCAAGTGCGCATGGAACATTCTCCAGGATAGATTAATCTTGGGTCACAAATCAAGCCTCAGTAAATTTAAGAAAATTGAAATCGTATCAAGCATCTTTTCTGACCACAACGCTATGAGATTAGAAATGAATTACAGGGAAAAAAACGTGAATAGCACAAACACATGGAGGCTAAACAAAACGTTACTAAATAACCAAGAGATCGCTGAAGAAATCAAAGAGGAAATAAAAAAATACCTAGAGACAAATGACAATGAAAACACAACAATCCAAAACCTATGGGATGCAGCAAAAGCAGTTCTAAGAGGGAAGCTTATAGCTATACAAGCCTACCTCAAGAAACAAGAAAAATCTCAAGTAAACAATCTAACCTTACACCTAAAGGAACTAGAGAAAGAAGAACAATCAAAACCCAAAGTTAGCAGAAGGAAAGAAGTCATAAAGATCAGAGCAGAAATAAATGAAATAGAAACAAAGAAAACAATAGCAAAGATCAATAAAACTAAAAGCTGGTTCTTTGAGAAGATAAACAAAATAGATAAACCATTAGCCAGACTCATCAAGAAAAAGAGGGAAGGGACTCAAATCAATAAAATTAGAAATGAAAAAGGAGAAGTTACAATGGACACTGCAGAAATACAAAGCATCATAAGAGACTACTACAAGCAACTCTATGCCAATAAAATGGACAACCTGGAAGAAATGGACAAATTCTTAGAAAGGTATAACCCTCCAAGACTGAGCCAGGAAGAAATGGAAAATATGAACAGACCAATCACAAGTAATGAAATTGAAACTGTGATTAAAAATCTTCCAACAAACAAAAGTCCAGGACCAGATGGCTTCACAGGTGAATTCTATCAAACATTTAGAGAAGAGCTAACACCCATCCTTCTCAAACTCTTCCAAAAAACTGCAGAGGAAGGAACACTACCAAACTCATTCTATGAGGCCACCATCACCCTGATAACAAAACCAGACAAAGATACTACAAAAAAAGAGAATTACAGACCAGTATCACTGATGAATATAGATGCAAAAATCCTCAACAAAATACTAGCAAACAGAATCCAACAACACATTAAAAGGATCATACACCATGATCAAGTGGGATTTATCCCAGGGATGCAAGGATTCTTCAATATACGCAAATCAATCAATGTGATACACCATATTAACAAATTGAAGAAGAAAAAGCACACGATCATCTCAATAGACGCAGAAAAAGCTTTTGACAAAATTCAACACCCATTTATGATAAAAACTCTCCAGAAAGTGGGCACAGAGGGAACCTACCTCAACATCATAAAGGCCATATATGAGAAACCCACAACAAACATCATTCTCAGTGGTGAAAAACTGAAAACATTTCCTCTAAGATCAGGAACAAGACAAGGATGTCAACTGTCACCACTATTATTCAACATAGTTTTGGAAGTCCAAGTCACGGCAATCACAGAAGAAAAAGAAATAAAAGGAATACAAATTGGAAAAGAAGAAGTAAAACTGTCACTGTTTGCAGGTGACATGACACTGTACATAGAGAATCCTAAAGATGCCATCAGAAAACTACTAGAGCTAATCAATGAATTTGGTAAAGTTGCAGGATACAAAATTAATGCACAGAAATCTCTTGCATTCTTATACACTAATGATGAAAAGATTGAAAGAGAAATTAAGGGAACACTCCCATTTACCATTGCAACAAAAAGAATAAAATACCTAGGAATAAACCTACCTAGGGAGACAAAAGACCTGTATGCAGAAAACTATAAGACACTGATGAAAGAAATTAAAATTAAAGATGATACCAACAGATGGAGAGATATACCATGTTCTTGGATTGGAAGAATCAATATTGTGAAAATGACTCTACTACCCAAAGCAATCTACAGATTCAATGCAATTCCTATCAAATTACCAATGGCATTTTTTATGGAAGTAGAACATAAAATCTTAAAATTTGTATGGAGACACAAAAGACCCCAAACAGCCAAAGCAGTCTTGAGGGGAAAAAACGGAGCTGGAGGAATCAGACTCCCTGACTTCAGACTATACTACAAAGCTACAGTAATCAAGACAATATGGTACTGGCACAAAAACAGAAACATAGATCAATGGAACAAGATAGAAAGCCCAGAGGTAAACCCACACACCTATGGTCAACTCATCTATGACAAAGGAGGCAAATACATAGAATGGAGAAAAGACAGTCTTTTCAATAAGTCGTGCTGGGAAAACTGGACAGCTACATGTAAAAGAATGAAATTAGAACACTCCCTAACACCATACACAAAAATAAACTCAAAATGGATTAGAGACCTAAATATAAGACCGGACAGTATAAATCTCTTAGAGGAAAACATAGGAAGAACACTCTTTGACATAAATCACAGCAAGATCTTTTTTGATCCACCTCCTAGAGTAATGGAAATAAAAACAAAAATAAACAAATGGGACCTAATGAAACTTAAAAGCTTTTGCACAGCAAAGGAAACCATAAACAAGACGCAAAGACAACCCTCAGAATGGGAGAAAGTATTTGCAAATGAATCAACAAAGGATTAATCTCCAAAATATATAAACAGCTCATGCAGCTCAATATTAAAAAAACAAATAACCCAATCCAAAAATGGGCAGAAGACCTAAATAGACATTTCTCCAAAGAAGACATATTCTCCAAGAAGACACATTTCTCCAAGAAGCCCATGAAAAGCTGCTCAACATCACTAATTATTAGAGAAATGCAAAACAAAACTACAATGAGGTATCACCTCACTCCAGTTAGAATGGGCATCATCAGAAAATCTACAAACAACAAATGCTGGAGAGGGTGTGGAGAAAGGGAACCCTCTTGCACTGTTGGTGGGAATGTAAATTGATACAGTCACTGTGGAGAACAGTATGGAGGTTCCTTAAAAAGCTAAAAATAGAATTATCATATGATCCAGCATTCCCACTACTGGGCATATATCCAGAGATAACCATAATTCAAAAAGACACACGCACCCCAATTTTCATTGCAGCACTATTTACAATAGCCAGGTCATGGAAGCGACCTAAATGCCCATCGACAGACAAATGGATAAAGAAGATGTGGGACATATATACAATGGAATATTACTCAGCCATAAAAAGGAACGAAATTGGGTCAGTTGTAGAGACATGGCTAGATCTAGAGACTGTCATACAGAGTGAAGTAAGTCAGAAATAGAGAAACAAATATCATATATTAACGCATATATGTGGAACCTAGAAACATGGTACAGATGAACCGGTTGCAGGGCAGAAGTTGAGACACAGATGTAGAGAACAAACGTATGGACACCAAAGGGGGAAAGCCACGGGGGTGTGGGGGGGGTGGTGTGATGAATTGGGAGATTGGGATTGACATGTATACACTGATGTTTATAAAACTGATGACTAATAAGAACCTGCTGTATAAAAAAATAAATAAAATTAAATTAAAAAATTTAAAAAAAAAAAAAAGGAATGAACCTGGACAAATCTCCATAGAACTATGCTGAGTTAATTTCCATATGTTACATACTATATAGGCCATTTATATAAAACTCTTGAAAAGACAAAATTATAGAAATAGAGAACATATTACTGGTTGCTAGGGATGAAGGAAGGGTGGAGGTGGGAGAGAAATGAGGCTCTACAAAAGCAATGTGAAGGATCCTCATGCTAATGAAAATATTCTGAATCATGACTACATTACTGTCAATATACTGGTTCTAATACTGCACAATTGTTTTGCAAGATATCATTGGGGGAACCTGGGTAAAGAGCACATGGGATTTTTCTGTATTATTCCTTTCCACTGCACTACAATTATCTCAAAATAAAGTTTAATATACTATAAATGATGCTTCTAGAATTGCCATATCCGACACATGTCCTGGCTTAGCAGTACATTAGTTTAAGAGAGCTATTCTAAACAGCTTCAAACTACAAATTTAATAGACTGTGAAAATGTAGAAA
This sequence comes from Eschrichtius robustus, assembly GCF_028021215.1. Classification (NCBI taxonomy): domain Eukaryota; kingdom Metazoa; phylum Chordata; class Mammalia; order Artiodactyla; family Eschrichtiidae; genus Eschrichtius; species Eschrichtius robustus. Next base: position 76,656,672 of record NC_090836.1, on the reverse strand, counting down.
ACCAATATATGGCTGTTATTTTGTCCTATTTGTTGAACCTGAAATTTTGATTATTTCTGTCATTAGAAATAATGGTAGTTCACCATTTTTGGAGAAAGGTCTTCTGTTAACTAAGATTGATACTGGAGAAATTCCCACTTACTTTAATTTAAACAAGGATCAGTGCTATTTGAAATAGTCGTTTCTTTTTTTTTTTTTTAACATTCTATCCCAATGATTCTGCTGCTAGAAGGAATACAACTTCGATGTGATCTTTATGCTTTTTGGTCTAGTGTGGACTCATGTAGTGGTTCAACAAAGATTTCTGATGCATTGACACTACACAAAAACTCCAAATGGCCTACTCCTGTGATCTTTAAATAAGATTGCTATTTATTGCCAGTTTTCTCACCAGGATGAAAAATTAATGTATTGAAATACAGTTCATTTTTCTATTGCATCTCTAAGAAAACGAGAAACACACACACTAAAGAACTTTCAATGAGAACACTTTTGGAACAATAATTTAATTCTAAAATATCAAAAATAGAACTAACTATAAGTATTTTTAAAAATTAAAATACTACTTATTAACATATACTCTGAATCAAATTGTGTTCAGTAGTTCTACATTATTTTTTCTTTGAGTTCTTAAAGATAAGAATCCTTATCAATTTTAGAGATAAGAAAACAAATTTAGAGAGGTTAGGTAACTTACTTGTCCAAAGTAGCATAGTTAGTAGTGATAAAAATAATCACTAAAATTACTGATAAATTAACATGTCTATAGTGTTTTAGATTATTTTCAATTTAAATACTCAAAAAAAACTTACATAAAAACTATTATTATTTTTCCATTTTAACAGATGAGAGACTTTAACTTGTACATGATCTTGCAACTGATGTGTGCTAGTGTCAGGATTAAATTGAGAGAGCCAAATTCTAAAGCTTACTCATTTGATTGACATTTTTTGCTAAAAAATGACAGATCCAGATTTCAACTTCTCCTCACCCAGGGAAGGATTAATTCCCATCTGAATACACACAAACACACACACACACACCTCATCTAAATACACATTCAGTGGGAATAATTTCTGTGCTTTAAATCTGTTAATCTCATTTTAATATGCTCATGATAGAAAAAAATTCAATCTTCTTTATATAAATTTGGGTATTAATAGTTGTCTTAGTTAGCTTGGGCTGCCTTAACAAAATACCATAGACTGGGTAGCTTAAATAGAAAAAATAAAACAAAACAAACAAACAAAAAAAGTATGTTTCACAGTTGTAGAGGCTAGGAAGTCCAAGATCAAGGTGTGGGCAGGGTAGATTTCATTCTGAGACCTCTTCTCTTGGCTTATAAGGTAGCCACCATATCACTGTGTGTTCCTATGAACTCTTCTTTCTGTGCACACGGGGAGAGAGAGTGAGCAAGCTCTCTGGTGTCTCTTCTTACAAGGATGCTTATCTCATCATGAGAACACCACTCTCATGACCTCATCTGACTCGAATTACCCTCCAAAGGTCACATCTCCAAATACCATCACACTTGGGGTTAGTGCTTCAACATATGAATTTTGAAGGGACAAAAACATTCAGTTCATAAAAATAGTTTATTCTTACTGGTGTTAGAAGCACACAAAAGACCAAAAAGTATGCAAATTTGAAAAAAAATATTAAAATTGTATTCTTCCAAATTCTACTCCTCAGATATTTTCTCTTTAATCAAACACATAGGTTTCAGATTAAAAATCATATGGAACTGCATTAATAGAGTATACGAGCTTCAGAAAAAAATAATTCTTCAATTGAAAATCAAAACTGTAAAATACCCCAAATAAAAAATGTTTGTTTCCAGCCAAGGTGGAGAAACACTCCCCCATTTAACAATTTGAAAAATTTGAAAAAAATTAATTTGAAAAAAGGAGTAGATCTATAAAACACTAGTTTTCATACATTTGACAACAGGCAGCTCAGGCCTGTGATTCCTGAGAAAACAGAAACAAATAAGGTGATCCAAATGATTGCACCAGCTTATTGTTTGCATGACATTTTCAGAATGTAACACAGGAAGGAGGAGGACAAACAGCCAGGCATTCTTGCTAATGAGAGAGCAATTACAATTCAGAGGGGCCAATGTGTCTAAAAGGAGGGGGCTTCAGAGAGAGACTTAAAGAAATAGGCAGAGGAATCCTAACAAGTCATTGGCAGAGTACTCATCTGTATACGTTTGAGAAGAAAATATCTAAGGCCAGAAAAAGAATCACCTGACAGAAGCAGTTGAAATATTTCCAGGGCTCACAGAGGGTTCGGAAGAGTTTGTATTCCCAAGAGGCAGAGTGGAAATGTCTCAAACGTCTCAGATAGAGTCCTCAGAACAGCCTTAGCAGTGCAGCTAAAATAGCCCTAAACTAAATTATACCCAGGACCCATCCTAAGGAACTTTAACCTTTGCATTACTAGGCAAATTTGCAAGAAAGTATTGAAAAGACTGGATTTCTTGAAATAGATGCTATTCATGATAATTTGATTTTTGATATTTTGAGAAAACTCCATACTGTTTTCCATAATAACTGTACAAATTTACATTCCCACCTATAGTGAGAAAGAATTCCCTTTTCTTCACACCCTCGTCAAGACTTGTTATATCTTGTCTTCATAGTAGTTACCCTAACAGGTGTGAGATGATACCTCCCTGTGGTTTTGATGTGCATTTCCCTCATGATCAGTGATGTTGAGCATATTTTCATGTTCCTGTAGGCCATCGGTATGTCTTCTTTGCAAAAATTTCTATTTGGATCCTTTGTCCATTTTTTAATTGGATGATTTGGGGGTTTTTTGCTACTGAGTTGTATGAATTCCTTATACATTTTGGATATTAACCCCTTATCAAATATGTGATTTGCAAATATTTTCTTTCATTCTGTAAGTTGTCTAATTTGTTGATGATTTCCTTTGCTGTAAAGAAGCTTTTTAGTTTGATGTAGTCCAACTTGTTTATTTTAGCTTTTGATACCTGTGCTTTTGTTGTTGTATCCAAAAACTCACTGACAAAACCAGTGTCAAGGAGCTTTTTCCCTATGTTTTCCTCAAGGTGTTTTAGGGTTGCAGGTCTTACATTTAAGTCTTTAATCCATTTCAAGTTAATTTTTGTTAGTGATGTAAGATGGGGGTCCAGTTTAATTCTTCGTCCTGTGGATGTCCATTTTTTTCCAACACCATTTATTGAAGCAACTGTCCTTTTCCCATGGTATGTTCTTAGTGCCCTTGTCAAAGTTTAGTTCACCATGTAAATGTGGGTTTATTTCTCTGCTCTCTGTTATGTTCTATGGGTCACAATCAACTTAAGGGTTCCCACTGACGGATGGATAAGGAAAATATGGTGTGTGTATAGACAGATAGAAAGATTACTCAGATATAAAAAGGAAGGATATCCTGCCATTTGCTATAATATGGATGAACCTGGAGAAGATTATGTTAAGTGAAATAAGCCAGATAAAGACAAATACTGTATAGTATCATTTATATGTGGAATAAAAAAAAAAGTGCCAATCTTATAGAAACAGAGTAGAATGATGGTTGCCAGGGGCTGGGAGATGGGGAAAATGGGTAGATACAAGTCAAAGAATATAAACTTTCAGTTATAAGATGAATAAGGTCTGAGGATCTAATGTACAGCACGGTGCCTATAGTTAATAATTCGGTATTATATACTTGAAATTTGTTGAGAGGAGACTTTAAGCATTCTCACTACTAGAAAATGAAAAAGAGACAGAGACAGAGACAGGGCGAGTGTGAACTATATGAGGTGATGGATGTGATAATTAACTTGATTGTGGTAATCATTTCACAATGTACATGTATATCAAATCATCACATACACTTTAAATATACAAAATTTTAGTTGTCATTTATTCCTCAACAAATCTGTAAAAAAGAAGTTATTAATGATACTGTTAGCTGTGGTAGCTACATAGCCTGTGATGGATATATACTAGTCTCAATGTAAACAGCAGCAACATGTTTTTTGGAAGTATAATAACCTCCTCAGAGGATAATAAGCATTATGTTATGTGACTTCTTTTCCTCTCCTTTTTAGTTTTTCTTTCCTTTTTACTTGCTGTCTTTTCTTTCTGCCAGGTGCTTGCCTGTACCGAACTTAAACACTAAAGTTACTGACACTTCAGCGTAGCTCTGTTCTGACAGTATCAGCCAAGTCTCCTGTAATGACATTTTATGCGTTTTTATGCGTTTCTAAAGCTCTCTTTGTCAAACTGCATTTAGTAATATCACAATCCAATCCATCAAGAAACTGTTTTCTGGCCTAATCACCTATTTTCTTAAGATAAAGATAATCCATAACTGAAATCAGGAATTCCATTGCATTTACTGCTAATGCCAGCAAGTACTGTATATTTCTTTTAAGTAGATGTAGCAAAGAGCTGGATGTTAGTAACTGATAATGCTTGAACAATACATTATACAAGAGAATTCACTTTACCTCTCTAAATAATGGACATGGTATCTATCTATAAACATGAGTTCAAAATTATCCACTTTGCTACAAGACAGCATGATATATTTGAAGATGCAACTACAGAAGGTAAAACTGATGTCAAACAATGATAAACTTCAAAACATAGCCCACAGAATTGCAGGAAAACTTCCATAACTCTGCATCTTCAACTGTCAAAGTTATGTTTGTAAAATCATGTTTTATGTCTCAGTGGTTCAAATTATGTTGTTATGATTTTGTTGTATAATATGCTTGATTATTTTAGCCTACAACAGGATAGAAATAATGACAGATTTCTCTAAGCAGGACAAAATAGTGTTGTTCATTGTGAAAAATAATTCTTAGGGGCCTATTGGGTATCAAAAAGAAGTACTGGCTAGTTTGCATTGTGTGTATGTATATATTTGTGTGTGTGTGTGTGTGTATATATATATATATATACTCTTTTTTAAGGATTTCTAAGTAGATTACAATTTTTTTTTAAATAAATTTATTTATTTAATTTTGGCTGTGTTGGGTCTTCGTTTCTGTGCGAGGGCTTTTTCTAGCTGCGGTGAGCGGGGGCCATCCTTCATCGCGGTGCGCGGGTCTCTCACTATCGCGGCCTCTCCTGTTGCGGAGCACAGGCTCCAGACGCGCAGGCTCAGTAGTTGTGGCTCACGGGCGTAGTCGCTCCGCGGCATGTGGGATCTTCCCAGACCAGGGCTCGAACCCGTGCCCCTGCATTAGTAGGCAGATTCTCAACCACTGCGCCACCAGGGAAGCCCAACAATTTTTTAATTTAGCTTCATAAAGCCAACATTAAGGTATTTCAACTGTATATGAAATAGAGGTAAATTTTTAGCAAATTAGCAAATTAAGATGGGGCACAAAGAATGATAATCCTATGTCAATAAGCAGATAGCTTACAAAAATGTTAATAGTGTTATCTAGTGTTCAATATTATTTGTGTATAGGCTAATTATGTGAACTATAGAGTTACTATTTTTTAAATACATACATACTTTTCAATCTCTATGACCATAGGATGGTTAACTACTCATAGATAATGATTATTGAACTAGGTCGATCTTGAATTGGTCTATTCTTCAGTTTGCATATTGAAGAGTTTGTATCACTACAAATTCCCTGCCTAATTTGTTTGGGTTTTTTTGTTGTTGATTTTTTTGGTTATCTTCATCAAGGGAATGACAAAGGCTCACATTATTATATTATGCTTATGTCTAAAATTACCAAAACACTTTTTATTTCTTATAGCTGTTAGTTTCACACACTTGAAAGCTATTTATTTTTAATAAGAAGAGTAGTACTTAATTGCTACAGAAAATTTAGAAAACACAGAAAATTGTAGAAGAATGTAAAGAATAAAATAATTTACAATTTCAAAATTTATGAAAAATACGATTAATGTTATTTTGTACTTCTTTTATCCTTATACACACACACAAACATACACATACAAATAGAATAAAGGATGCATGTGCACAAATTCATTGTATATTATGTTGGGAAGGAAGGGCTCATACAATGTCAAGATGTTTAGGAAATTAGAGGCTCTAGGAGATGGGTTGGTATAAATGAGATAAACTTGGCTTTATATGATATTCTAATATCTGGTAGTGCCAGTGCCCCCACTCTTTTTTTTTTTTTTTTTTTTTTTGGCTGCGTTGTGTCTTTGTTGCTGTGTGCGGGCTCTCTCTAGTTGCGGCGAGCGGGGGCTACTCTTCATTGTGGTATGTGGGCTTCTCATTGCGGTGGCTTCTCTTGTTGTGGAGCTCGGGTTCTAGGTGCACGGGCTTCAGCAGTTGTGGCACGTGGGCTCAGTAGTTGTGGCTTGCGGCCTCTAGAGCACAGGCTCAGTAGTTGTGGCACATGGGATTAGTTGCTCCGCGGCATGCGGGATCTTCCCGGACCAGGGATGGAACCTGTGTCCCCTGCATTGTCAGGCAGATTCTTAACCACTGCACCACCAGGGAAGTCTGCCCCCACACTCTTGTTGCTGGTTTCTCTCTCTCTTTCATATATATATATATATATATATATATACACGTATATATATATATATATATATATATATATATATACACACGTATATATATATATATATATATATACACACACACACGTATATATATATATATATATATATATACACACACACACACATATGTGTATATATATGTACACACACACGTATAGGCTATAAAATTCAGGGTATTTATACTTATATACAGACTTTATTTTCTTATTTACAATGTGTACCCCAATACCTGTATCCATGCCTGGTAGAAATTAGCTGCTCAAATATATACTGAGTGCTCTCAAGTATTCTCAAATATTTATTGAAAAACAACTTAAATTCAAATAGACTTTTTTTTTTGGTGATGCTTAGGAAATCAGAAACAGCACAGAAAATTCAGGTGTTTGGGTTCATCTAGGGTTGGACATTTTCCAGATCAGTGTTTCAGAATGAAAGCGTATCAAGGAAGAAAAGCGATATTTGCAGTAGAGTATTTATCATATTGATGATAACTCTAAGTGGACACATACACATGTACACATATGCACACAGTGGAGATAAGAGGAGGCTGACACAGAGAGAATGTGCTGGACTGAAGGTCTACTGAGAATAAGGAACCCTGAAACAGAGGTACTCGAACCACTAAGGAACTAAGAGAGCAGAGCATTGAGTGGCTAGTTAGGTTGAAATCAGCCATGATGACAGTAGAGGGTTGAATGGAAAGGGCGAAGTTGAGGTGAAGAGGGATGCTGCGGGACAGATATTAATGTCTTTGCTAAATAGAGAATACTTAGGAGTTCAGGAGATTATTATGACAAGAAGGAAGAAAGGAGGAAAGGCTGGTGAAGAAGGTGAATCAAAAATAAAAAAAAGGGTACAAACATGCAAGAGGGAGTAATAGATTGGAAACCACTGTTTGATTGGGCTGCAGGGTAAAGGAACCCTTAGGGAAAAAGCCAGATATCTGCTTAGTTATAGAAATAAAGAGTCTTTAAAAGTGAGACTGAGGATAATGAATAGCTTACTAACCTCAAATCAGGACTTTGTTCTATTTTTTCTTTTGATATAATTTAATAATTTTTACTGGGTAGAAGAAAACTGTTAAGAATTGTAGAAGACGTGCATGGAATTTCTAGTTCCCCATTGTTATGTAATTATTTACTCATAATGTTTATATACAGAAGTCCATAAGTAAATAAGCTGATATGAAAGTAAACTTAAAGTTTTCCAAAAACAGCAGTGAATTAACATGACAGGACATTTGCTACTGAAGGAACTCACACCATTGTCCAGTCTTCTCTGCCAGAAAAATGGTTTGGCTGAGCAAGAAGCAGACATCTGCCACTGGTGTGGGAGTAAGTGGTTCAAAGGCTCAATTACCCAAACGCCAGTACAGCCCTTTACGTGGCAACTGTCTCACGTTTGCCATCTGACTTCTTCCTTTATATCTTTAAAGAAAACCACCACAACAAGAACAAACATACGGCAAACTTCCATACTTAGTGCTAAAATTTAGTATTCCCCATAAAATCAGCAAGCATACTCACTATCACCCCTTATATTAAACAATGTACTGGAGATCCAATCAAAATAAGATAAGGAAAAATAAATAGAAAAATAAGAAATTCAAAGATAGCAATAAAATTACAATTGCTTTCAGAAAAAATGTCGTCTATTCAGAAAACTCAAATGAATCTAAATCCAAAGTATTAAATTTAATGACAGTGCAGAGAAATCAATAAACATAAATTATTCTTAAAATCATATTTTTATATCTTAGCAACTGGGAACACTAATGTGTAACTTTAAAAATATAATCTTCCTGATAGCAACAAAATAAAGAGAGCAAAAAAGCAGGTCAGTGGATAAGATGATTAAAATCATACATATGACAATTCTCTCCTCATTTCATATACAAATTCCTGAAATGCTGAACAAAATCCAAAGGTTTTTTCATCGAACTTAAAAGAGGGACTTAAAAAGTTTTAAGGAAATAAAAATTTCCAAGAGATTAAAGGCATTTCTGAAGAGGAAGAGGAAAAAGAGAATGAGGAGAGATATTTACTGAACTGGATATCAAAATGATTATAATGTTGAATTGATAAAGGCAATGTGGTATTTCACAGAAATAGAAAAACAGATTAATGGAACAAAACAGACAGTCCCATGTACCATGAAAACTTGACTTAAAATGGTCTCTATAGATCAGTGGAAAAGGATAAACCCTTCAATTATAGCCTTCTATGTAATAATAATAATAAAAATCAGTTCTTTACTTCATGACCTACATAAAAATCAATTCTGGTGAATTACTGTCCCACATATGAAAATCAACATTTCAAAATGTAAGAAGAAAATGTTTCCCTCAGATTAGGATAAAACATTTTTAGACAAACACATAATTTATAAAGGAAAATGTTAATTCCATTACACTAAAATAAAATACTATTGTTATCACAAGACCCCATTTAAAAAGTGAGAAAAGCCAAGCCACAAGGCAAAGGAGATAAAGAATTGGTATTTAGAATAGATACGTAATACCTACAAACCAATAAGAAAAACAAAAATGACCCGATAGAAAACAGCAAATACTATAAAGAGGCAATTCATAGAAGAAATCAAGGCAGTCAAAAAACCTTTAGAGATACTGTATCTCACTTGAATTCAAGAGAAAACAAATCAAAACCAAGGTGGTGAATAATTCAATACTTCAATATTTTGTAAAAATTAAGAAGTCAGTGTTGGTTTGCAAACTTGAGAGTTTCCTGGGTATAATATGAAACTGGCCCTTGTGCACAAAGGGCAAGGAGAGACTGAAGAAGGAGGCAGATCACGCTGATTAGTAAGTAGCAGATTTAATAAACAAGGGGCCGTACATACTACACTTGTCTTGGGCAACCACAAGAGAAGTAGATCTCCACACCCACCCACCAGAATCTTAAAAGTTTATATAGAGACCTTAACACGGTTCAGTCACATATTCAGTCCAGAATATGTCTAAATAACACCTTGTTTTCCCAAGGCTGAGTCCTTGAAAACAACTCTCATCATGGGAACGGTGGGCAAAATGTACATTCCAAGGATAGAAGAGGGGTGAGGAGCCTCCAGTTGCCTGGATCCAGCTCTTGAGTCAACTAGAGATCAAGTCCTCTAGATTAGATCCTCCAACAATCAGCAATACCTAATACAGTAGACCCTTGAACAATGCACTAATTCCTATGCAGTCAAAAATCCACATATAACTTTACAATTGACCCTCCATATCCATGGTTCCACATCCAGGGATTCAACCAGCAGAGGACTGTGCAGTACTGAAGTATGTATTTATTGGAAAAAACCCTCATAAATGGACCCCCACAGTTCCAACCCATGTTGTTCAAGGGTCAAATGTATTACAGAGGACATAGAGCAGAAGGCATGCATAAACTGCCAGCAGAGGTGAAAAATGTTATTGCCCCTTGAGAGAGAATACTGGCTAAAGATATGATACCCCTTTATGCACCACTCCCAGCTACATAATCTAAAGAACGCAGGCATATTACCCAAAAAGGCAGGTAAAAGAATGTTCATAGCAGCCTTATTTATAATATGAAAAACTAGAAACAGCCTAATTGTCCATCAACAAGAGAATGGATAAACTGTGATATAGTCACACAATTTAATGCAAACAACTATGAAAATAAGCAAATTAAAGCTTTGCAAATCATCGAAGATAGCTTTCAAAAAGTGTTAAGTGGTAAACATAAGTTACAGAAAGAAACAGAAAATAAAATAGCAAGTATAAGTGTGTGTGGTATATATATGAGCACACACACACACACACACAAAGAGTACAAAAGCATGCATGGAAATGATAGACTTCCAGTTCAAGATAGAAGCTACCTCTGCAGAACTTGGGGCAGCAGGGGCAGGTGGTCAGGGAATAGTACTACACAGGCTACATCAGCTGTATGGATATTGTTTTATTTCTTAAGCTAGGTACTACTTATCACATGCATTTTATACTATTCCTTATATTCTTTGCTATGTATTTAAGGTTTTATAATTTCTGTAAGAATCTATTGCACTAGGACAGGTAAAAGATGCCAAGGGCTGGAACTGTGATATAGACCTAGGAGTGACAAAGAGAGAACTCCTCTGTAAGAAATACTTTGGAGATCAAATTTTCACAACTTGGTCATTAACTTGGGAAACAAAGAAGAGGTTTCCGGCTCCGGATCTCAAGTTGATAGTTCCACTAACCAAGATAGAGAGTGTCTGGAGAAGAGTGTTAGGTAGCCCTGACTTCTGGGTCTCAGTGTGCGTGTGATTATCCGGTGTTTTTACTGAGCCGTGTTTCACTTTCATGTTTTTGAGCAAGAATAACCTCAGTTTCTGGGAGGTTCATGCACAAGCACTAGTTTCAAAGTGTTTTATATTACTGCACAATAAATATCCTTCCATCATTTTTTAGTGGAGAGCAAAAGATCAAATGGGTAAAATATGGGGTTGGCCTGCTGTGGGGACAGGTGCCAATCTCAAATTGAATTATAATGAGATTCTGGTTTTTGCAGTTTCACTCAATCACATGTTCCGACATGGATTTAGAGAATCATTGCCTATCTGAGCTGCAAAAGACCTCGTGAAACACTTTGGCCCAGACCTGCTGTGTCGGCATGTGGATAGCTAAGCCATTCCAGAGACGCTTTTCTAACGTCTGGCCTCTGAGTCTTCTCCAAGTTTTCCATGTTCACTTAGCCTTATATTGCTTTTGAGTTGGAGAGGGTTTTGTTTTTTTAATTTTTTTTTTTAACTTGAAGTATCAATTAAGTTAAAAAAATTCTTTTCCTTCCATATACCATCTAGTCTTCACATAGAGAATTGTGACTGAGTTAATATAATTTGATTGATACAGACTAGGAAATAATACAATTTAATCTTTGTTAATGAATAACAATCCTTTAGAAGTTGAATACTTTAAAATTAGGTTGAACAAAGCATTTGATCGTGGTTAGTAATCATGCAACGGTAGGGGGCTAGTCAGGATGGTAATGAGGAAAGAAGCAATAATGTTTCTCCATGTTTAGAACCAAACCAAATCTTGCGGATTCTCAGTTTCAGACCAAATTTAAACTGCTTCGCAGAATTTGTTTACTCCTGGGCAGACATGACTTCCTATTTCTCCAGGGGGAAAAACAAGCTTTGCACAGACCTAAAATAATCTCGTAAGGCTTGGGGAACTTTTTTTTTTTTTTTTTTTTTGGCTCCTATGAAACATTTTGGTGAGTTAAGGGAATCAGAATCACAAAAATAAGTATTAAATTTTGTGTCCAATTGCATGCATTTTATGAGACTACAACATTTATGCAAAATTTACACCATCTCAAAAACTGATGAAAGGATTCTGAAATGAATACTAAGCATGCATGTGCAATATTTCTAACATATTTGATTTGTAACTTTTAGTATATATTTTTAAAATGTTCAGGAATGACATCTAGCACCCTTTTTTAGAACTACACCATAAGCCCCAAAGTGACATGTCTGTCTTATTCATCAATCCATTCCAGGGCTTAGTACAGTGCTTGACCCGTTGTAGAAATTCACTGATTTTTCTCACTATTGTAAAACCATGGGTTATTTTTATCTGTAGCAATATAGCATTTATCCTTAATACTCATATTGTTTTCAACAAATGGTGCTGGGACAACTGGATATCTATACACAAAAGAATGAGTTAGACCCTGACCTCACAACAAGTACACAAATCAACTTAAAATGTATTCAAAGACCTAAAAGTAAGAGCTAAAACTGTAAGACCTCTAGAAGAAAACATAAGTATACATCTTCATGATCTTGAATTAGGCAATGGTTTTTTTCGATATGACACAAAGAGCATAAGCAAATAAAGAAAAAAAAGACAAATTTAACTTTAGCAATAGCAAAAACTTTCACGCTTCAAAGAACACCATCAAGACAGTGAAAGTCAACCCACAGAGTTTTACACTTTAAGTGGCTGAACTGTATGTTATATACATTATATCCTAATGAAGCTGTTAAAAATATGAAATATAGATCAATTTAGAAAAAATGCGGAAGACCTGAATAGTAAATAATATAAAACATTACTGAAAGAATAAAAGAGGTTCTAAACAAATGGAGCAATACATGTATCCGTGGATTGGAAGATTGAATATTGTTAAGATGTTAGATGTTCTCTGCTAATTGAGCTATAGATTCAAAGAAATCCCAAGTAAAACCTGAGGAAGTTGTTTGTTTTGGTAAATATTGGCAAGTTTATTTTAAAATTCATGGGGAAAAGCAGAGAAACTAGAATAGCCAAATAACTTTGTAAAAGAAGAATAAAATGGAGAACTAATATGACTTGACTTCAAGACTTACTATAAAGCTACAGTAGTTAAAAAATGCCATAGCCACATAAAGATAGAAAGATTGTTTCTAGACAGAATATAGAAATATACTTACACATAGACAGCCATTTTATTTTTTAAAGGGTGTAAATGAAATTTATTGAAGAATTGTCTTTTCAACAGATTGGATATCAATATGAAAAAGAATTTAACTTTGATCCATACCTTGCATGTTATACGAGAATTAACTTAAAATGGATAATTGACCTAAATGTGGAATCTAAAATTATATAACAATAGGAGAAAACATAGGATATAACATTAAAAGCATGATCTATAAAAGAAAAACTTGATGAACTGGATTTCATCAAATTAAGACCTTCTGTTCTTTGAAAGATACAGACAGTGAAAAAATATTTAGCGATCACATAACTGATAAAAGAATTATATCCACAATATATAAAGAAAACTAAAAACACAATAATAAAAAATTTTAATAAACAAAATATTCTTCCTCAAAAGAAGATATATGGATGACAACCAAGCATATGAAAAGATGCTCAATGTCATTAACCATAAGGAAAATGAAATTTTAAAGCATGATTAGATACCACAAGGCACCAGCTATAATGTATAAAATTTAAAAAGACTAACCATTGATTGATGATGAGGATATGGAATGATTAGAATCTTCATTTATTGCTGGTGGGAGTGTACAATAATATCTCCAACTTGCCAAACTGTGAAATAGTTTTTAACATAGGTAAACATATGCCTACCCCATGATAACAGCAATTTAACTCCTAGGTGGAATAACGGGGAAAAAATGGTTGAATATGTTTTGGAAAGGACTTCTTCAATAATTTTAATAGAATCTTCATTCATAATTTCTCCTAAACTAGAAAAAATTTCAAATATCTACCAACATGAGAATGCATTAACAAATGATGATACCTTTATCCAGTGGAGTTCTATGAATCAAAATAAATACATAAATAAGCTACTGCTATATGCAATGACGGATGAATCTCACAAATACATAAGTGCAAAAAAGCACATAAAAGAATAAATGATTAATGATTCTATTTATGTGGAGTTCAAATATCAGGAAAACTCACTGAAGTTACAGAAATAAAAATGTAACCTTCATAGCTGACTATTGAAAAGGAATGGATCACAAAGAAACTGTCTCAGGTCATGGAAAGATTTTTATAACAGCTATCATGGTTCCAATCTAAATGTCATATGACTAAAAGCCTAAAACTCTTTACGGTACTCTTTTAAAGATATAAGAATACACAGAAAAATGAGGACAACTTGCAATGCCAACAGTTAAGATTATAATACAATGACTTACAAGAGCTGAAGAAAATTTTCATCAGCTCTAAGCCAGTGATACTGGATAGATAAAATCAATCTGTGGTTTATTAAAGCTTCACTACACTACCCTGAAGTAGTGTAGTCATAACTGCCCCTAAACTTCCTACTTTCTTACCTAACAGCTATCCCTCTGGTTGAAAAATCCAAGGATATTGCTAACTAGAATAGTGGATACTTGTAAAGAAACAATTTACTCATTGGTATCAGAGTTTTTCCACCATTAATAGAAGTTTTAGAAGTGAAAATTCTATAACCTATATCTTAATCCTGGCCAAATTGGAGTTTATATGAAATGGCAATACAAATCTAAATAAATATCCAAATAAGTATCTAAAATACATAACTTTCATAAATTGTGAGATTTACAAATTCATCTTGAAAAAACTGCTGTGTGAGACACACCAACAAATTAATAGATGTGTCACATTAGGAATTCAAGAAGAGGAAGGTTTTATTAAGAAGGATTGGTGGTGTAGCAATTAATAAACCAGGTAAATAGAGAATTAAGTCTAACAAAATGTGTATAAACATTGTTACAAAGTCAAAGACTATCCAAAATAATCTATAACCACAAGAGCTTTAGGGTAAAGTCATAATTTAAAAATGAATATTTAACTTTTAAATACTACAATAAAATAAAAACGGAGTATTTGTACAGGTGTGTGTACACTTACATTGCGTGTTCGTGTGTGTGTGTTACAGGTAGAGGGAAAGAGAAAGTTGTACTTCAAGAAGTGAGAAAATTAAGGAACATCAACTTTATCAACTCAAACAGGAGTAACCTAATATACTTGGATGCGAAAATTCAATAAGTGTGTTCAGAAAAGTAAAATTTTCCCCTCAAAGAATAAAAAACATGAAAACAAAAACATGAGAAAATTTTCTCTTTAAGAAGAAAGCTTGTGATTAAAGAGAAATTATAGTAATCTATGGACCTTCATTTTTTTCAGATGAAATATAATTACAGGGCCTCATCTCCCAGAAGATTAAGGTGGACATTAGGGGATCAATTCAGAATACATTTTGTCATGCTCTTTTTTTTTCCTTCATGGATTATATCTTTTCTCTGTTTCCTGAAACACGGGATGCAGAAAAATAAGATCTTTCTCATATTTATTAAAAATCTTGTCCTTATCATTTTGAAATAAAATATGGATAGGCTTTATATGCATGTCAAGTGTCGTGAAATATGTTTTTGATAATACATGAAGTCATAAAATGCAGGTAATGGAAGATGAAATAAAAGCTCATAAATTACTCTGTGTATTCTTTTAATTTATAATAAATGTATGGAAAATTATAGCTTTTTCCTTCTTTCTGACTTCCCCTGGGTATTTGTTCCCTAGCCACATATAACCCAAATGTAATTTCTATAGTTGATGAAGCATTTTATTCTGTTGATCCTCTCCCTCTAAGCTGAATAAATTAAATTTATATGTGCCTCTGGCTCCATTACTGGCCATGACAAGGTAACTACTTACGGACAATTAGCCTTCCTTTCATACATAACTATAAACCTGCATGGGTATGAGGTAACTGTTAGTAGCCATTGAACAATGGGCAGCAAAAGACTAAATTCCTGAGAGAAAGGAAACTCAAGATGATTAGCTTGGTAAACACCCTGGACCTTTACATAGGGACAATTTCCTAATGATTGCACAAGAAGTCAGAGACCAAACAAAGGACAATGAGCTGCTGAGCTGAGGAGTCATACTTTAGAATTTGGTACTGCTGAAGCAGCTGGAATCTTTGGGAAAGGGCACCAGAGGAAAAGGGAACAATATATAAGTAGGGTAATACATCAAGATAAAGTGGAGTTTACCCAGGAAAGCAAGGTTGGTTTAACATTATAATGTTAAAAATTATTATATTAACAGAATAAAAGATAAAATCATTTTGTCATCTTAGGAGATGCAGAAAAGAAAAAACTTATGGGAAACTAGAAATGAAAGGGAACCTCTGCAAACTGATAACAGGCATGTAATAAGAACCTACAGCTAACTTTATGCTTAATGGCAAACTATTGAATGCTCTCCCTCTAAGATAGCAAACAAGGCAACCTTACTCCTCAGTATTTACTAAAGAAAAATAAAAAGGCCCACGAAATCCCATGAGCATTAATGTTTATGACATTTTATCTATATTAGCCAAACTCTGGAAACAACCCAAATGCCCAACAATAGGGAAATGGATAAAGAACTTATGGTATACTCATAAGGTGGCATAATACCCATCAATAAAGAGCAATTAACTCTGATAACAACATGGATGAATCTCAAAAAACATTATGCTAAGTGAAAGAAGGCAGATATAAGAAAAGCATATTTTTGTATGATTTCCTTTAGATGACATTCTGAAATAGTTAAAGCTAACCCATAGTGACAGAAAGTAGTTCTATGGTTGCCTAGTGACAAGGATGAGGGGGAAGCTGGTTGCAAAGCGTCCAGAGGGGATTTTCCTGAGTGATGGAAATGTTGTATATCTTTACTCAGGTAGTGATTACATGAAGTCATACATTTGTCACAACTAATCCAGCTCTATACTAAAAATGTATGCCTTACGTTGTAAGTAAATTATACAAAGTTAACTAGCAAAAATAAATATAAAACTTGTGCTTTTTGCAATTTTCTGAACTCAGACATAATAACTTGGTTTATTTTACCTTGACACAATTATCATTGTAAGAAACACAAGCAACCATACTTCATTACCTAGTGGCTCATGGAAAGATCTTTGGGTCAGGCAGAAATAGCTCTGTTCAATCCTACAAGTAATTACTGGGTGTCTGCAATCTGCCTGGAATCATTCAAGAAATCCAAGACATAATAATGCATAGGACACAGTGTCCTCAGAAGCACAGAGTCTAATGAAGAACTAGGACATTAGGATATTCAGCCAGTAATTGAAACTTACTAAGGTGCAGTTTCCACAAATGCAAACTAGGGATATTAATACTTATTCCACGTGATGCTCTAAGGATAAAAGTAGGTGAAGTATACAAACTAATAGTCCTAGAAAATAACACAGGATCAGTAAATTATAGTTTGAAAAGTTACTAGAAAAATAAAAGCAAACAAAATAAAGTCCATATGGCAAAAGGAATAATAAAATTTTATTTTAAAATGATAGAACAGTGTAAAAATAATGGTATAAAATATGCAACAAGAAACACCGGCCCCAATAGATGGGCATAGTCTTTAAAACTTCCAAAGAACAGATTACTATCATGATATATAAATTTATAGAGAGTATAAAATAGTAGGAATTTCCTAATTCGATTTACTAAACTGGTGTGACTCTTACACTAAAACCTGATTAAGAAAGCTTACAAAAGAGTAAAGTATAGTATACATTGACCTATAAATATAGATGTATTTACTGTAAACAAATTATTAGTAAATCAATCCCAATAGTACGGTAAAATAATAGAGCTTGAGGGAGAGTTTATTCCAGGAATAGAGGGACAGTTCAACATTAGGAAATCCATTAATGCTTTTCTTGACATTAAAAATTTAAAGAAGGGAAAAAACTTATGATCAGCTCTAAGGATTCCAAAACAGCAAATCATAAAATTCAACATCCATTTTGATTTTTAAAATCTTTTAGTAAATTAGAAGTTAAAGATTACTTTATAACCACTACTTTCAATGATATAATTTTATGACTAGGAAACCTAAGATAATCACTTGAAAAATACCCAAAATACTGAGTACTTTGTTACAAATGTCTGTATATAATAAATATATATATTTAAATGAGCTATCCTTTGTGCCAACTATTACATATCAAAAAAAATTAAAGGCCCAAAATATGAATGACCTAAGAATAAATTTAATATAATTTTCAGGGGACCTAGATAAAGAAAAATTAAAAACTTCATTTATAAACTTAAATGAAGAAAAGAGAAAAATAATATTACAATGCTGAATATTTTCCAAATTAAATATTCTTCCTGGATTGTCATTGTTTATCATGTACTAAATACTAATTTCTACCATTGTTTTCTAGTTTCATAGGAAACATCTATGTAGCTTTCAAAACCAAGGACAAATTTCTCCACTTCCTAAATTTTTCATTAAAGTCTCAGTTATTCTGTCATCTGGCCTTCCACAGCTCTTTCTCTAGACATTTTAAATTGTTGCTGGTTTTTTTTGGTTGACAACCACTTTACACACCTGTTACTCTCTGTTAACAGAGGTTGTTAACAGGTTGTTGTTAACAGAGGTTGTACTGAGCCTACAATACAGTTGGCATAGATATTCAATACTTTCTTGCTGATTAAATATTTTGCACCTAAATCCATGTAAAAAGCATTCTGGATTATTATTGGTGGGCACAGTTTCTGATTTCAATTATTACTGGAAATATTTAAAGTACAAAACAGATTACATTCCATATAGTTAAAAGAGAATACTTTTAAATACTTATTTTCAATTTTAAATGTGTAGATTTCTTACGGAGAACCACTGAGTGATCATCAGATTCAAAATGCATTCATCTAACCTGTGTATAAAGCTTGAACATGTATACCAAATCATGCCTCAGTTTCCCCAGTCATGGAATTCAACATATCCTTTTATTTCTCTTCACAATACCTCCATTTTCTCCTCATAGTTGCTGACTTCTGAGAGTGCTCTGCCATCTTCCTTTGCATGTCTAAGTTGTAAAGATGCAAAGATGTAAAGATGTCTTTGAATAGTATGTTTAGTTTTTATAAGCCTAATTGAAATGTGTGACGTTAAATCCATTGAAAACAAAGGTAAAGCTAAAACAGTACACTCTGTTAACCAACTTTCCACCCACACGTTGACTACAGCACTTTAAGGAACTATATTTGGCTTATATCGGTGTAGAAGAAAATAGAGTCTAAAGTCCTTACGTTCCTATATATATATATACATAATGTGTATGTATGTACATTTACACAAAAATTTTAAAGACTCTTAAGTCCAAGAGTCAGTCTTTTAATGTGTTATCCTGCTTTGAGGCATCTTGCCATATTTTTTATAGATAATCTATAATCTCAGAATAATTTCATGCAAAGTATTTTAAATCTATGACAATACATTTTACATTTGGTGAAAACACACATTTCTGAATAGTGTCAAAATTACTATCGATTTCCTTTTCAATAGAATACAAAACAAACATTCCTAACTCTCTGTTCTTGAAGGTTCTTTGCCAGTTTCCTGGATTTTTCATATCATTGAATATTTTTTGCTTTTGCCCAGTCAATTTATATTGACAATGCGCCAACAACAGACTTACTTACCATTACAAATGCTTCCACTATCTGGCAGAATTCAATACACCTACTGTTTCTTCGAATTAAATTTGCCTGTACATTTATGAATAGAGAACTATTCTTTCTGAACTTTACAATGTTCTTTAAACCCAGGTGTCAGAATTACTCTTTGACATTCAAAAGTATCACAGAGTAAACAAAGGTTTTACATTGTATTTCCGCTTCAATGGTCATCTACTTTGAAAATTTTCTACTTAGATTGATCATAATGTAAAGCAACAGAATAAGTCTAACTGTTTAAAAAAAAAAAAAAAAAAAAAGAGCCACTAGACTAACTGTTCTGGGAGAACAGAAAATACTCTTCTATATTAGTAAATTTTTAAAGTCATGGACTATAAAGTTTCACTAAAATTTGGGTAAACTATTTTGTAGCTGCAGCAGATTATCTATACTTTTTCACCTTTTTTCTTCATCTGAATCATAATACCTGCTGAGTATTTAGTTTGATACCTTTCTCAAAAATGGGACCAATACAATGCCACTCTAAATTCAGAAAGATTTTATTAGTAACAATATTTTCTACATAATTTCTAATAAAAGAACACTAAAATATGAGAAGCTAGAAAATTAACAGATGCTATAAAGAGAACTGTACTGAAGAAAAGAGGATCTTCTCTTGGTGTTCTCTTGTATCAGACTATGTATCCATTGTGTGGACTATTCTTTTTTTTTTTAATTTTATTTATTATTTATTTATCTATTCATGGCTGCGTTGGGTCCCCGTCTCCGCACGAGGGCCTTCTCCAGTGGCAGCAAGCGGGGGCCACCCCTCACCGCGGTGCGCGGGCCCCGGGCCCCCCACCACCGCGGCCCCCCCCGCGGAACACAGGCTCCAGACGCGCAGGCCCAGCAATCGTGGCCCACGGGCCCAGCCGCTCCGCAGCATGTGGGATCCCCCCAGACCAGGGCCCGAACCCGTGCCCCCCTCATCGGCAGGCAGACCCCCAACCACTGCGCCACCAGGGAAGCCCTGGACTATTCTTTTTTGAGGGCTGTTCCCTTGGACCTCCTCTTTTCTCATATACTGTTAGAAGGTTATGAAGATGACAGCCTCCATCCTAGGAAGACAAGGCAGGCCAGAGTAGTGTTTTAAGAAAAAAAAAATATTAAAGAGGAAAGTTATTGAAACTTCTTTTTCACATTAAAGAGAGGACTTTCTTTTTTGTACTATTAATTATCATCCTTCACCAATAGTTATTGTATTACATAATGTCCTGAAGGTGAAGACTAGAGCATGGATTTAGACAAGAAAGTATCAGTCTACTCAGCCTGAGTCTAACCCCAGCTTTAGGTGACAGCTGTAAAAGAAGTCCAGCCTGGCTCACCAAAGCAAGAGACCACACAGAAATTTGGGAGTCAAAGCCAAAGCCACAGGGCAGTGTTCTAAAAACAAAGCCATTTATCAGAATTGCCTATAAACCTTTTTTACAAACCCAGAATCTTGAGTTTGGTCTAGTGAATTAGCTCATCTGAGAATTGGACTCAAGCAGCTCAGTTTTTAAAAAACACTGGAAATGATTCAGCCAGGATGAGGATAACTGGTCTAGCTTATGATAAAGAATGTACATTTTCATTAAATGACATTTTCCCATGAACCCCCCACAGAAGTTCCTACATAAAACTTTCTTGTACCTGATATGATGGTAGGTATCTGAATGAAATTCCATGCTAAAAGAGAATTTGATTTTGATAAACTTTTGTGCAGTTGGTTGACTTTTAATATCTGCCTAGAATTAGCCTGGTATGATATACCCACAAGGTCTGAATATTAAATACTGAATCTAATCTCACTGATTTAATTGCAAAATATGAAAAGATGAAAAAATGAACTCTAAGGAAGCATATAACTTTAAATTATATTCTATTTTCTATGTATGCTTTTAATGTAATAGTTGCATTATTTTAAAATAAGGTATAAATTAATTTTACTGCAATTTAATCAAACTTTTCTGTTGATTCATGATGTCATTTCAAATATGCTCTATCCCTTTCTTCTCACTGAGGATGGATTTTTATTGTTAGTATCCCACTGTATTTGCATTTAAAAATTTTACCTCATGACTCTCCTTAATCAGGAGAGTCAAGGGTAACAGTGACAAAGATAACATATAATTTATTGTTGAAATTGTGGCATTATTAATATTTATGCCAGGACCACTATGCCAGACAACAGCGACATGCAGTTACCCAATCAGTGGTCCTAAACAAATGCCTAAATCCCTAAGGAGAGTACCTATTTTAGTTTTTAAAAAATAAGTAGAAAATCTTTCTTAACGCAAACAAGTATTCTCAATATGTTTTCCTTTAATATTAATAATTGCATATTGATTTTTCAAAATGTGCCATTTTTGGTTAAATAGGTGGCAGAAGCAAAATATATATGTAGGTTAGACACAAACTTTCCTGATGTCATCAATCCTTTTGTATCTTTTGTTAGTTGTTTTCTTACTGACAGTGGCCAGAAAAGACACTCTCTACCCTCACTGGGGGAAGGTGTGTGTATACATCTTCTCTTAGACCAGATTCACACAGGTTGTTGTCAGCAAGCTTTCAGCAAAGAAATATGCTGAATTTACTATTCCAATCTCAAAAAAGAAAAACTTGTGACAATCTTTGAAATAGCTGTCAGTTCTTGCTAAGATTTTATAGACCACTATAAGCCATACTTCTCTGAAATTTTCTTCAGATTCGTTAAAAAAAGGATGTGACATTTAAAGTTGTTTTTATTTTCAGACGTTGGAAAGAAAGGATCTATATCAGACACAGTCGCAGACATATATTATCCAACAGATTCCATCTTAGCATTGGCTCTTCCTGTAAAAGTACACATTCTTGGACATTTTGAACACCATGTCATGACTTCAACCAGTTTTTCAAAATAACATTATAGAACCAGAAGTTGAGTCTGTACTCTCTATTGATCTCCATATGCTTACAAAATGAATCATAACATTATTTTTTCCAGGGATACTGAGGATCCAGAGGTGTCTGATAATACCAGACAAAATCCTCCAGGATTGGAAAAATGTTTAAGAACTAAGGGGCAGAGGCCTTGAGACCTGAAGTGAAAAACGCCCAACCAGCCCAACATGCTGCTGGAGGCAAATCCACAGATCTCAGTCTGACTCAGACCTTGAAGCCTGTAACCCAGCTCCAACCCCTCTCAGCCACACTCCTCCAGGAGTGGTTCTGATGTCCCAGGACCCAGAGGGAGACATGTCCTAATGTGCCTCCAGAGGCAGCTTCACTGACATTAGTCTGATTGTGGATCCTGAAGTAGCCCTGTGGCCCAACAGCAATCCTGATCAGCCATGGTCTGGGGTTAGTCCTGCCCAACCAGGAACCTGCCAGGAGGCACACCCATCCATGTCCTGGGGGACAGGCTTTCAGACTTCGGTCTCAGCAATGGATGCTGAAGCAGCCTTGTGACTTATTTCTAGTCCTTCTCAGCTGCTGTCTGGGGCCACTCCTGCCCAGTAACCTATTAAGAGCACTCCCAGGGACCCAGAGAGAGCTGCACACATCCATATACCTGGTAATAAGCCCACCATCTGTGAACCCTAAAGCATACCATTGTCCCAGTGCCAGCACTACTGACCAAGGTTTTAGAGGGAGTGCTATTTACCCAAGGACCAGACAAAATCCATGCTAGCCCAAACCTCTGGTAACAGGCCTGCCAAATGCAGACCCTACTACGGACCCAGTAGCAGTTACATGACTGGCTACGACCAACTCTACCATGATTGGAAGCAGTACCATCATCGTGGGACTTGACAGAAGAAATCTACTTGCTAAAACCAGTCTGTAAACACTGGAAGAGGTGTTTATTCCTTCAGGTGCTCACATCAACACAAGGCTACAAGTATCATGAAAAATCAAGCAAATGTGACACCACCAAAGGAAACTAGCAGAGCTCTATTAACCAACCCTAAAATTAAAAAATTGGAATGTGGAAACTTTACAAATATTTGGAAAATAAACAAGACATTCCTGAACAACCGATGAGTCAAAGAAGAAATCAAAAGGAAAACTTAAAAGCATCTTAAGACAAACATAAATGGAAACACAACATACCAAAACTTATAGGATGCAGTTAAAGCAGTTCTAAGAGAGAAGTTTATGGTGATAAATGCTTAAATTAAGAAAAAATAAAGATATCAAATAAACAACCTAGTTTTACACCTCAAGAAACTAGAAAAAAATGAACAAACTGAGCCCAAAGTTAACAGAAAAAATATAATAATGAAGATTGAGCAGAAATATATGAAATAGAGCCCAGAAAAACACTAGAAAAGATCAATAAAGCTAAGGGGTTTTTTTTAAAGATAAACAAAATAGACAATCTTTTAGCTAGACTAACTTAGAAAAAATATGAGGAGACTCAAATAAATAAAATTAGAATTAAAGAGGAAACTTACAAATGATATACAGAAATACAAAAAATCATGAGATTACTATCAACAATTACATAACAAGAAACTTGATAACTGAGAAATGGATAAATTCCTAGAAACCTACAACCCACCAAAACCGAATCATGAATAGACAATCTGAACAGACTAATAACAAGGAGACTGAAGAAGTAGTCAAAATCTCTCAAAAAAGAAAAGCCCAGGACCAGATGGCTTCCTAGGTGAATGTGACCAAACATTTAAAGAAGAATTAATGACAATCCTTTTCAAACTCTTCCAAAAATCAAAGAGGGAAACACTTCCAAACTCATTTTATGAGATCAGCATTATCCTCTAACAAAGCCAGATAAAGACACTACAAGAAAAGAAAATTACAAGCTAATATCTCTGATGACTATAGATGCAAAAATTTTCAACAAAATACTAGCAAATTCAATTCAACAGCACACTGAAAGTATCATACACCATGGTCAAATGGGATTTACCAATTTACACAAATCAATAAAAGTGGTACACCATATTAAAAAAAGAATAAAAAACATATGGTAAGCTCAGTAGATGCAGAAAAAGCATTTGACAAAATACAACATTCTTTTGTGATAAGAACTCCCAACAAATTAAGTACTGAAGAAATGTACCACCACGTAATAAAGGGCATATGAAAAGCCCACAGCTAACATCATACTCAATGGTGAAAAGCTGAAAGCTCTTCCTCTAATATCAGCAACAAGACAAGGGTGCCCACTCTCACCACTCCGATTCAACACAGTACTGGACATTCTACCCAAAGCAATTAGGAAGATGAAGAAATAAAGTTATACAAAGAAGTTAAATTGTCTCTGTTTGCCGATGATGTCAACTTATTTGCAGAAAACCCTAAAAGCACCATCAAAATACTGTTAGAACTAATAAGCAAATTCAGTACAGTTGCAGGATACAAAGTCAACATACAAAAATCAGTTGCATTTCTATACACTAACAGTTAAATATCTAAAAAAGAAATTAAGAAAAGAATTCCACTTACAATAGCATAAAAAAAAAAAAGTAGAAATAAATTCAACCAAGGAGGTAAAAAAATCTCTACACTATAAGACATTGATGAAAGAAACTGAAGACAAATAAATGGAAAGATATTCATGTTCATGGATTAGACAAATTAATATTATTAAAATGTCCATACTACCCATGTAAATCTACAGATTCACAGAATTCCCTATCAAAAATTCCAATGGCACTTTTCACAGAAATAGAAAAAACAATCCTAAAATTTGTATGGTACCACAAAAGATCCTGAATAGTCAGAGAAATCTTGACAAAGAAGAACAAAGTTGGAGGCATCACACGTCTAGATTTTAAACTATATTATAAAGCTATAGTAATCTAAACAGTATGGTACTGGCATAGAAACAACCATATAGATCAGTAGAACAGAGTACAGAGCCCAGAAATAAACCCACACATATATGATTTATTAATCTTTGACACAGGTACCAAGAATACATAATGGGGAAAGGACAGTCTCTTCATTAAGTGGCATTGAGAAAATTCAATATTCACAGGCCAAAGAATAAATCTGGCCTCCTCTCTAACAACACTCACAAAAACAAACTCAAAATGGATTAAAGACTTAAATGGTAAGACGTGAAACCATAAAACTCCTAGAAGAAAACAGGGAAAATCTCCCTGACACTGGTCATGGCAATGAGTTTTTGGATATGACTCCATAAGCAAGTGATGAGGTTAGAGCCATCCTGAGTTATTTGTAATTAAAAAAAAAATTTTTTTAATAAATTTATTTAAATTAATTAATTTATTTATTTTTGGCTGTGTTGGTCTTCGTTGCTGCATGCAGACTTCTCTCTGATTGAGGTGAGCGGGGGCTACTCTTCGTTGTGGTGCGGGGGCTTCTCATTGCGGTGGCTTCTCTTGTTGCGGAGCACAGGCTCTATGCGTGCAGGCTTCAGTAGTTGCAGCACGCAGGCTTAGTTGCTCCGCGGCATGCGGGATCCTCCCAGACCAGGGCTCGAACCCGTGTCCCCTGCATTGGCAGGCGGATTCTTAACCACTGCGCTACCAGGGAAACCCTGTAATTTTTCTAATCATAAATATTCTTTTAAAATTTTCAAATGAAGAATAAAGATTTATTTTTAAATTTCAACCATGATTCATTTTGTTATCTTGGTCACTTAACATTTTGATGTATTGATTTCTATCTTTTTAAAGAAATGTTTAAGAACACTAAACTTTGATCTCCCCACTTGACTGTGAGCTCCTATCTTATTGATCATAACATCTCCAGAAGAATATCTGACATATACAAAGTCCTCAAAAAATATTTAGAACTGAGCTTATAAACTGATGGCAATGACAGTATAAATTAAAAGCTATAAGACACGTAGAGCGATTTAGAAACATACTGAAAATAACATTTTAATATATGTATATAATTTTAGGATTTTTACTAATGTAGTGGCTCACTTCAAATTAAAATTTTAGATCTTTTATAGCTAGAGAAAGTATATTTTAAAATATAGACCTGCCACTAGAACTATATTTCTTATATATTTTTCTCTGAATCGCCCAACCAAAAAGCCTACAAACTTTAAATTTGGGGATCCTATAAGCTCTTCATGATGTAGATACTTTGAAAATGTTAAAAATTTGAGTGAACACATTTGGAAGAAGGTATCATCACCATTGTAAACATAAGTTTATCTCTGATTCAAGTAACTGAGGATCATTGGAGGAAAAACAATGTAAGAAACTTTCTACTTAAAATTTAAAATAATGCTTTTAAATCTTACTTAATATTATGATTCAAATCGGTAAAATTTAATAACAAATTGCCTTTTGCATGATGCCACTAGTTGGGCACTGGTTTGGGTGAGGCTATCTTTATATCTTCAAAAAAATTTCAGGTATGACAAGAGTCTTACATAACAAGATATTTTTCCTGCTTCTAGAGGAAGCAGTTAAACACACACACACACACACACACAAACCCTTCATCAAAAAAAAACCCAAAAACAGAAACAAAAAAACAAAACAAAACCCTGAGGACCTGAGAAGAGGGAGGATCCAAAAGATGAGAGAGAAAAGGGGTGATTCTACTCACAATGCAACCCCACTCCAAGACTCCCAGCACAAGCTGAGAAGCTCTTTATCCTTAAACTTGCTTTCTGGCATCATCCATCTCTGTCTGATACCAAGTATTTTGATCCAAGGCCAGGGATAAGCTTGCCAGTGTTGTTGGGTAGAAAGGCAAAGAGAAGGTATTTCAGAGGAAAAGAGGAAACTTAACACTTTTATTTATCTTTAAACTCAAGATTTTAAAGATTTGTGCCCTCCTTGCGTTAGGATAAAACCTGCTCTTGCTGTGCTAAGAGTTAAGACTCTGTAGAAAATTGTCCAGTATGTTTGCCAATTTTATGCTAAGAAACAAGCTATTTTCATTTTGGAATTTACTAATGACTTCTGAAAGGTTTTTGAACTTGTATACACAGTTTTAAAGCCACATAATTTGTATTGCTGAGGTTTAAAAGAATCAAAGAAAGAAAATTATCTTGAGCTGAAAGCTTAACTACTACGTTTCAACCTGGAGGTACATTTTAATCAGAAACTCTAATGGATCTTTGACAATAATGTTAGGAATAAAGTTGCTTTAACACAGGAGGGTACATACTAAATGAGAGAACACAGCTAATTGCATGATAATTGCTTTATATACAGTACCTGAAACACAGTATTAGTCATTTTGGGTGATGACAGATGGGTCATAATGCTTTTGCTCACTTTAGCACTGCAATTGCCAAGCAGGATTCAATTAATTTTTACATTTCCATATGAATGTTCTCATTTATAGCATTTAATAAGCTTTCCCTTTTTATCTGATTTTATAAGTTGTTTACCTCCTGCAAATGATACATTGGGAGGAGACAATCAATTGAAAATAAATGGTAGAAAATAATCTGTAAAATATTGTTTTCTACTCAAGTGGACAGATAAATGGAGATTAGCCCTCATCTATTCTACTTAAATTTTAGTATCCCATGATGATAAAGTCAATTAAAGTGCGTGGTTCATATTGTTTCATCACGATTCTCCCTCTTTTGGTGAACTCCACAACCCTAATTGATCAATAATAACTTTTTAATGAGTTATTTCTTGAAAGGTACAGATTAGTGTCCTATGGTGGGCTTTCAATGCCTCATTCTGTGGTGTTATTCTCTTGCAAAGACAAGGTATAATAAGAATTATGACCAGCCTAAGTAAATACTTTAATAAATGCTAAAAAGCAAAAAGTGACTGTCATTTGAAAGCCATCTATACAGTTCACAATGAGTTTTCCCTAACATATTATTTCTCACAACTAAACTATGAGGCAAGTGAAAAGATCATTATCTTTGTTATCACTGGATCATCTAAGCTCAGAAAAGTGATGACTTGACTTGTCCAAAGTCATATAACCCACAAGTGAATGAAAATAAAATCAGAACACATAGCCTTTGGCTACTGCTTCAGGAATATTTCCCTTATATAACATTTAATCTTAATTTCTAAATTGCATTTTATAGCAAAACAATAATTTGAGAAAAAAGGAGAAAATGATGGGCTAATATTTGTTGCAGTAGGCACTATTCCATGCTGGTTACAGGTGTATCTCCCTTTAAAAAAATTGTTTAATCACATCCCTATGAGATACACATTTAGAAAGCACATTTAAAATTAGATCAAGTGACTCATCATTTCCCTTTTAATTCTATAATTTTATGTTAATCTTATTAGAGAAATTTTAGAAACCCTTTTCCTTTGTTTACTAATTTTCAAAATAATAAGTTGATTCCTTTGAATCTTCCAAAGGTGAATAAAGAGATATTTTCTTGCTTTTTCTTTTTTTTTAGAGGAAAGGATTTAAATTTTATTTAGGTGCCTTAATTAATTGCAGTTATTATCCTTACTGCTGATGCTAAAGGTAACCCAAATGGGCACTATAGTTGTTCACTGCTTGTATCAGTCCAATGGGAATTTCTATATCTTTATCTACAGCATCTATCTATCAATCTAGAGAGATTTATTATGAGTAATTGGTTCACATAATTATGGAGCCTGAAAAGTCCTATGATCTGCTGTCTGTAAGTTGGAGGTACAGGAAAGCTGATGGTGTAATACAGTCCAAATCCACAGGCCTGAGAACCAGGGGAGCTGATGGTATAAATCCAGGTGTGAGGGCAAAGGTGAGATGAGATGAAATATCTCAGCTCAAGAAGTGAGACAGAAAAAAGGGGCAAATTCCTCCTTCCTGTCTTTTGTTTTATTCAGGCCCTTTTAGATTGGATAATACCCACTCACACTAGAAAGGGAAATCTACTTTACTGAATCCACTGCTTCAAATACTAATCTCATACATAAACATTCTCACAGACATACCCAGAAATAATGTTTAATCTAGGCACCCTCTGGCCCAGTCAAGTTGACATAAAATTGACCATCACACAGCTATTGGATTGGACCTCACTTCTATGTCTTTATAATGGAGATAGCCAGGAAATATGTTTTTTTGTGTGTATGTTTGTTTTGTTGCTGTTAGCATTTGTTTTTGAGATAAAATATCGCAAGTTTATACTGACATTTTAAATTAAATTCAGCACTACAAAGAATTTACTATCTATCTTTTCTCCAATGCTGAAAATCCATGTTCTTAATAATATCATCATAATTTACTCATTTGCTGAGTCACTTAATACACACAGAAAGTTTCAGAATAATAATACCAGCACAATGTAATTACTGAAAATGTGTTAAAATGTTTTTTTTTTTACTTTTTCTCCTGGATATAGACCAGAAGGATATATATAAAGATTACAATGTTTTAAAACCAATTGGAATAATCATTTCTGTGCGGCTGTGCCACCAACCCAGTAACCATTTAGGGTTTATATGTTCATTTTGGTTTTGGATTTTAGCAATTGCTTTTCGTTATTTACTTTTGCCTTATGATTACTTAAAGTACTTAAGATTCCAACGTCAAATCTACAAAACAAGGTAAAGTTAGTGAAGTCTAACTAGTATCTTATTAATTAAGCATTTTAGAAAGTTAATAGTTGATTACATTTTTAAAATTATAAGTATATAATGTAAGATGATAGATGATACATAGATAGGTGTAGATACTGCTTGTGTGTCTTAGATAAGCAATAGCACAGTATATACACACTTCTCCAACTTGTTTAATTCACTTAATAATATCCTTAGTGGTATCTTGGAGATATTCCTTACTCCCATTTATAGTGCATGTATGTATCATAGCTTATTCAACTAGCCTTCTATTGATAAACATTTGAATTTTTACCAAGCTTTTGCTATTAGAGATAGTTCTGTAATAAATCATGTGTAGAAAATATCTTTCCATGTTTTTTCCAGTGTAATCTTTAGAATGTATTGTTAGAAGTAGATTGTTGGGTCAAGGAGCAAAAGAATACATAATTTTACTATATATTGTCAAATTCCCCTAAAAAGGATTTTATCATTTTACATGCCCACCAGAAATGAATGAGAATGACTGTTTTGTATTTACATGGTCCTGCCCACATTGTATACTGTCAATTTGGAGGGGATTTTGACAAACTTATTGGTAAGAAGTGGTAAATTATTACAGTTGTATTTTATATTTTTCTTTTATTAGTAAGATTGAGAATTAAAGGACATTTGTATTTCTTTTTTTGTGAACTTCCTTTTCATATCTTTAGCCCATTTTTCTACAGACTTGTTGGTCTTTTCATCATTATTTAAAAATTTTCTTTATGCACATGTTTGCCTTTTTTATTGTGATAAAAAACCACATAAAATTTATCATCTTAATAATTTTAAGTATACAGTTCAATAGTAGTAAATATATTTAATGTTTCATTATGTTAACAAATTAACATAACTTAATATGCTATGAAACAGAGCTCCAGAATTTTTTTATCTTGTAAATCCAAAACTCTATATCCACTGAACAATAGCTTCCCTTTCCTCAACCTTCCAGACCACGGTAACCACCATTCTACTTTCTGTTTCTATGAATTTGATTACTTTAGATACCACATATTAGTGAAATCATGCAGTGTTTTTCTTTTTGTGACTGGCTTATTTCACTTAACAAAATGTCCTCAAGGTTCATCCATGTTGTAGCATGTGACAGGATTTCCGTCCCTTTTAATGATGAATAATATTCCATTGTATGTATACACCACATTTTGTTTATCCATTCATCCACTGTTGGACATTTGGGTTGTTTCCATTTCTTGGCTATTGTGAATAGTGCTGCTATGAACATTGTGTACAAACATCTCTTCAAGAATCTTCTTTCGGTTCTTTTGGATATATACCCAGAAGGATATATACTCAGAGGATTGATGGATCATATGGTAGTTCTATTTTTAATTTTTTTTAAACCTCCACCCTGTTTCACATAGCAATTGCACCATTTTACAATCCCACAAACAGTGAACAGCCTTCCAATTTCTCAACATTTTTGCCAACACATTATTTTTTTAATAGTAGTCATCTTAATCAGTGTGAGGTTGTACCTCATTGTTGTTTGGACTGGCGGTTCGTTGATTAGTGATGTTGAGCATGTTTTCATATGCTTGATGGACATCTGAATATCATCTTTGGAGAAATGTCTATTCAAGTCCTTTGTCCATTTTTTAATCAGGTTATTTGAATTTTTGTTTGTTGAGTTATAGGAGTTTTCTATATATTCTGGATATTAATGCCTTATCAGATAAATGATTTGCAAATATTTTCTCCCACTCCATAAATTGCCTTTTAGCTCTGTTGATTATGTCCTTTGATGCACTAAAGTTTTTAAGTTTGATATAGTCTCATTTGTCTATTTTTACTTTTGTTGCCTGTGCTTTTGGTGTCATGTTCATGAAATCATTGCCAAGTCCCATGTAATGAAGATTTTCTATTTTTTTCCTAGGAGTTTTATGGTTTTGGATCTTACATCTATGTATTTACTTTAACTTTGGGTTAACTGTTATGTATGGTATAAGAGAAGGGTCTAACTTTATTCTTTTGTACGTGGATATAAAATTTTCCCAATACCATTTTTTTCTTTTACTTTTATTCATACATTAGAATACTAATTATGTACCAGGGGCTCTTCAAAATACTGTATGTGAATTAATTCACTTAAATCTTACAACTACTCTGTTAGATTGTTACCACTGTTAGTCCCATTCTATGGATGAAGAAGCTGAGGCACAGAGAATTCAAGTAGGCCACATAGCTAGAAAGCACTGAAGCTAAGATTCAAACTCAAGAAACTCAGCCTCTGCTTATTACTACTGTATTATAAAATGTAGATACATTTTAACAATGTATTGAGTGCTAATAGGTCCCTAATACTGTTCTAATTAGAAGAGTCTAATAGAAAACAAAAGACAAATTCCTGCTCTTGTACTTTCATTTAAGTCACAATCTGACAATAGATAATTGGTATGAAGGAAATAAACTGATGATGCAATAGCAAGCAACTAATATGAAGTAGAGTGGGGAGAATCTCCTTTACATGATGGTAGTCAAAGAATGCTTTCCTCAGACATGAGACTTGAGCCAAAACCTGAAGGATAAGAATAAGACAGCAATGTGAAGAGCTAGGGGAAGAGCTTTCGATACAGAGAGACCAGCAATCAGAATATTAGAAATGAAGGTTGATCAGGATGATCAGTTTATAATAATTTGGCCTCACCAAAAAAGAGGATTGGCCTTTGACCATGGCTTCTAAGAGGTAATCTGTGTTATACATAATAGGAATGTCTTTGCCTAGGGCAGGGGTTAGCTGCATAGGCATTGATTTGTATAATATGAAAGAGCCTGACTCAGTGCTTAGGCATAGTGAGTACTATAGCAGTGAACTTGTAGCTGTTTCTAGCATAGTCTCTAAAGTGTGAGGGGCAGAAGATAAAATGAGGGAGATGAAGGAGTATGAAATAAAAGGTACCTATATTGAAAATGTCTCCTTAGGATATTCTGATATGGAATAATGCCCCTCCACGAGTCTGTTGTCTCACCATTACCACCATGAAAATCATTCTCTCAGTCCAATATTCTCTTAAACTAACATGCCTGAGAGAAGTCACTCTTTTAATTGTTTATTTTTTGGAGGACATACAAATTTTCCTTTAACTTTTAGAAATCATGCATTGGGCAGACACATTTTCCTTCAACAATATGTGATTCAATAACAAATTGTTGATTGATTTAATAATACAGTCATCTATATTGTTTCATCTTCTTACATTCTTTGCCTATTTTTGTTTGTTATTATGCATTTCTGGCAGTTATTTAAGTTTGATCTCAAGATCACTGATGCAGTTTTTGGAAATGTGATATTGACAAACGTAAATTCTAAAATAATCAAAATTCAGTGGATCAGGACACACCATTCTGGTTTTAATGTTCTGTTTCTGTGTTTTACATTCGGAATAAGAAAGGAGAAGGGGAATAGTTTTACTAATGATTTTATTACTGCCATTAATAACAAACTTAAATTTATTCAGCACCTAAAAAGATACATTGTCAGGCTTCCCTGGTGGCGCAGTGGTTGAGAATCTGCCTGCCAATGCAGGGGACACGGGTTCGAGCCCTGGTCTGGGAAGATCCCACATGCCGCGGAGCAACTAAGCCCGTGAGCCACAATTATTGAACCTGCGCGTCTGGAGCCTGTGCTCCGCAACAAGAGAGGCCGCGATAGAGAGAGGCCCGCGCACCGCGATGAAGAGTGGCCTCCGCTTGCCGCAACTGGAGAAAACCCTCGCACAGAAACGAAGACCCAACACAGCCATAAATAAATAAACAAATAATAAAAAATTTTAAAAAAAAAAGATACATTGCCAAGTACTTTAATGCCATATATTTAAATTATTATGATTAATAATAAAAACTAAATGTGCATGGCACTTTACAAATTACTTTTGTTTAAATTGTCTCATTTATTCTTTTATTCTTAAAATAGCATATGAGCTCATTATATAAACTACTTGGTATAAAGTCTCCATTTTATCAAAATGACAGAACTGTACCTCAGAGCTGTAATCTGGCTTTTAGAAATACAGCTAGTAAGGGGCAGATCTGAGATTTTAATCTGAGTGCTTTGGCTCTAAATCTCATTCTCTTTCCACTCCACTTTGTAATTTTGAATTGTGCTGGATACTCTTCAAGCCCTTTGCATCTGCAGAGGCAATCTGTTTGTTTTCCCCACACTATCTCTATTTTTACATCACCAGACTCAACTTGAGGTATGGAGGAAATCACTGAGCCCTGTTCCAGGAATCCAGTTCGTTTTTGCCACCTCTCCAGTGTCCTGCCCTCTATTCCACTGATTGACAAACCCTCTAAGCCTCTTGCCTTGAGGTCACTTAAGAGCACTTCCTTTGTGTTTTTATCATAGTTTAACAAGTTGTTCCCATATTTTCACTTCGCTTTGGCATTTCTGCTTTATCTCTGAATACCTGCCCTGACACTTTTGACTTGTTCTGATTTTCCCTATGACTTCTCCTGAGACTTCAAAAATTTAATAATGAATTCCAGTTGATGCAAATGACCAAAATTGGTATTCACTATCGCAAGCGGCTGGTCAGGGTGGATGGAACAATTTACAGGACCTAGGAGGAAAGCAAAGCTGGAAAAAAAAATAGAATTAACCAAATTGAGACTGATATTCACAAGGCAAAGTTTCACATCCTTATATACTTCACTCAGTTCATATCATTAAGAAAGTGAGAGAATGTATAATAGTTGAGTTTTCCAACAAGTCACAGGTGAAGATTCAGGATTTACAAAGGAGTTTACAAAGCTAAATTCCTAATTTGGGATCTACCAGTGGTAATAACAATGAAGCTTGAAAATAACTGTAGTTTGGAACAGTCCTTTCACCACGCGTCCTGTTCATTATAGCCAAGTTTTTCCAACTATCGTCTGTAGGACTAGATCCTACAGAGCCATTCTGAATCCCAGTGTTTTCTTGGATTGCAGCTGCTGGCTTCTTTGACAGTGTCCCCAGTATTCCTCAATAGAGGGCACAATAGCTGGGCAATGCAAAATATCACAACCTGGTTCCTCTCTTGACTTACTCCAGAGCCTGCCCCCACCATGCATGTAACTCTACTCTAATATTTAAAGATTACTCATGATTAGGATTTCCAAATTTTGACCTGAAAGGATGGGCAAATCAGCATCTAAAATCCAGATGGAACAAACTGAAAATTCAGAAGAGTTTTAAAGATTAGCTCTCCCAATACCACTTGCTGAAGAGACTCTTTTTCCCATTGTATGTTCTTGCCTCCTTTGTCAAAGATTAATTGTAGGTGTGCGGGTTTATTTCTGGGCTCTCTATTCTGTTTCATTGATCTGTATGTCTGTTTTTGTGCCAATATCATGCTGTTTTGATTACTGTAGCTTTGTAGTATTGTCTGAAGTCTGGGAGGGTTATGCCTCCTACTTTGTTCTTTTTCTTCAGGATTGCTTTGGCAATTCTGGGTCTTTTATGGTTCCATATAAGTTTTAGGATTATTTGTTCTAGTTCTGTGAAAAATGTCATGGGTAATTTGATAGGGATCACATTAAATCTGTAGATTGCTTTGGGTAGTATGGCCATTTAAACAGTATTAATTCTTCCAATCCAAGCATAGCTCCATTTTAAACTACACTGTGTTGTCTGACACATCCTCATAGTGTATTACTCTATGAATTTAGCAATAGCTTGGCGTATAGTACATTACATTGTTATATACATTATATGTGTAATATATCCCACATGTATTACATGCATTTCATACATTATTAAGAGGTTTAATTCCAAACACACATTCACCTACACATTCATCCACACATATTCTCTCTTTTACACACACACACACATTCACACAAACACACACACATGCCCCTTGTGTTGTGCCTTATTTAAGGGCTTTCAAAGTAAACAGCAGAATATTTAATATTCTCCTTATTGCTGCTTTAAATTGTTCCTCTTGCTTGGCCAAACACCGAGAAGGTAGATATCTATTCCTTCGGGGAATCCCACAGCTTACTAAAAAGAATGCTATTAGAGAATTTAAACTAGAAAGAATTTTGCACACCTGCTTGAAATCACTGAATGCCTACTGGGTTTGATAACTTGCTATAATGGCTCACAGGGCTCAGGGAGACATTTACTGACATTTATCAGTTTATTATAAAGGATATTACAAAGGACACTTCATCACACTGTGTGTGATGAAGAGGTACACGGGGCAAGGTCTGGAAGGGTCCTGAATGCAGGAGCTTCTGTCTCCGCAAAGTTGGGATGCACCACCTTCCCAGCAGATGAATGCATTCACCAACATGAAAGCTCTCAAAACTCCATTGTTTAGGGTTTCTATGGAGGCTTTATTACAAATATATTATTAAATCATTGGTAATTAGTTGATACGTCAGTCTCCAGCTCCTCTTCCCTCCCCAGAGGTTGGAGGGTGGGGTTGAAAGTTCCAACCCTTTAACCATGTCTTTGTCTTTCTGGTGACAAGCCCCAATTCTGAACCTGTCTAGGGACCCCAGGTACTAGTTATCTCATTAGCATTCAAAAAGACACTCTTACCAGTCCAAAGGTTCCAAGGGTCTTAAAAGTTCTGTGCCAGGATCCAGGGACAAAGACCAAGCATATATTTCTTACTATAATGCAATTATCACAGTGGGCAATAAATTTTATTATGTAAATCAATTTGGTATATGTGGAGCTAAAAGGTATTTTATTTATTGTGGTGAATCCACTCATCCTAAAGCAACTGTGAACAAAGCATCGTTTACTCAAGGTTTTAAAGAGGAGAGAAGGAGTATATACAATGCACATTTTACTCAGAAAAAATTCCCTGCACAGTCACCTACTAGACCTCCTTTATATGTAGTGCATGCCCAAACTCTCCAAGTCTTTCTCTATCCTTTTCAAAATAATTTAGGTCTTTTCAGCTTCTGATTCCAAATTTAGATACCCTGAATCCACTATGGTATACAGTCTGGAAAAATTGTTATTGATCGTAATAAATATAAAGATTCTGTTTGCTCTAAGCAAACAATAATGATCCACTTATTACTATTCTCAAAACTTCCTAAGGGTGACATGAATGATTATACATTTTAAAATTATTTTATCTATATATCAAACACATAAGAAGGATGAATAATCCTATGAGAGGCAGATTGCTGAGTAGGAACTAAAATGCAAATGTATAGGGAAACAAGGACTTGCTTTGTATAAAATTTCCAGCATATTTTGGGTATCTATATATGCTAAGACTAAACTATCTCATCTCCCAGGCAACTTTCTTTTTTCTCCATTTCATACTCTATAAACTCCTTAAATCCAGAGGATACATCTCCAAAGATCTGGCAGAACCAAGATTTCAAAAATGTGGAGCAATGGACCCCACAATTTTGAAGATTAAATAAGATGATATCTGGCATGAAGTGAACACTCAATAAATGTTAGTTATTATTACCACTCCTGCCGTTCGGTCTACTTTCCTCCATGCACAGAGGACGTGGGGGCAGGGCCAGGGGGTAAGAGAAATGGTTATTAGATCTCTCTCTGTCGGCTCACCTCTAGACTTAGACACATGACTGATTTCACTTCCTAATACGAAGGACAACAAAGGGAGAAATTGCCTAACCTAGCTATAACTCACGGTGGACTGAGGAGAGCAGTGCATCATTTCTGACCAAACTCCAAAGACAAAAATAATGTCAGAATGAAGCAAACAACATGTCCAAGAACCAAGTCTAGAAGCCAAGGTTGTGGACTGGAAGAATTTTAACTGAAAGCAAAGCCAAGTCCAGATGAGAAAATGGACACAAAGCAAGCAAGGTTGTCATCACTGAAGGAAAGAGAGAAGAGAGAATAAGGATTAATTCAGGAAACAACAAGTGACTCACTGTTTCTGGTTTATACTAAGTCTCTACAACTGCAGGTAGGGGGTTCTGCATGGTAAAGATAGAAATGGGTAATAGTCAACAGTTAAAACTTTCAAATTCAGTCTCATATTCTAGAGTAAACATGAAGTCTATGTTTGCTAAACTGATAAATATTTAGTAACTGTGATCCATCTCATTCAAAAAACCTAGCTGCATGGGTAGGGTCGGGGGAAAGCATAATTGCATCAGGAGGACAAAATTACATTGTTTAATTTGGCAATTTAGAACTTCGATAAAGTAAACCAAATCTCATCTCTTGTCAAATAGGTAAAAGAAACACCATTTTCTGGCGACAATTCCAGTTTGAGTTGACATATAAGTATGACCTGAACCTAAGTTCTCATGGTGCCTTGTCAGGTATTCCCAGAAATCTAATCTGCTTCCACAGTTGCTAAATACATGGAATAATATTGATGTCTATTTTTCTGTCAATTTTCCATCTCCCATAAAGAACGTGTTAAATAAACTTGTTAAAGTAAAAAAAAACAAAAACAAAAAAATCTAGCTGCTTTCCTTCTTCCTGCCCTAAAGTGACCATATTTGCATACTGTTTTTTGATCCTGAGGTATAATTCTGGTAATCTCTCCATTGTCTGGGGTCCTTCTAGAATGAGTCCAGCAGCTTGCCCATATATAATCGCCTGGTATGTTCATTATCAAGACGAAGATCTCTGATGCTTATATATTTTTATAATTTCCAAGTACGGCCAAAGCTGTATTTGCTCTCACTTTGCAGCACTTACCTGATACAACATGAAACGTTAATGACTGCCTGAAACACGTCCAACTAAAGTGGCATTCACAGGAATGCTGCCTTGTCAACCATATTATTCCAAGGTTTGTGGCAAGATCAGGTCTCCTGGTTAGTCCTCTGCCTCAGTGGGTAGATAAACTCCTAGGCTAGTTATTTCCCCTGATTTCTGACCTGTAGCTGGGTTGTCTCTTTAAACAGCTCCCTCATAAAGGAGCTAAAGCTCAAAGCTCTGGATCTGGATGAAGCTCTGGGAGCTGGACTGGGCAATCAGACTGATTTAGAATTCTCCAACCACACAGGATAAAAACAAGGAAAATTCAAAATACACTGCCCACAGATGAAACTGAAAATGTAAGGCAAGTGCATAATTCCACCAACTATTCAATGTAGTAACTGGGAAGAGATGAAAAATTCAAGTGAGCAACCAGGTTTATTTAGAAAGTAGGTTTGGAGTGCTGAACCTCACAACTTTTCTGAATCCAGAAAACAGGCCTGAGTTCTCATCTATGATTTGAAAAGGCGCTGTGAGAGGCATCAAGTAAGTTTGAGAAAATATGATTGACTGGGTACCTATATAGTTAAGACCACCCAAAGATAAATTTTTGGTGCTAGACAAGCTCTAGCCGAGATTCTTCATACAATACTTCTCACCAGATATAGTTGTATTACACACAATGATTGCAGCAGCACCTTTTCACAGATGATTTCTAAATGTTTTACACATACTATGAGAAAAACAATAAATAGTGCTCATATTTTTAAGTGAGGTTTCAAGTTATTCAAATGCTAGTGATAAAGAAATGATAATTTGGAAACTACTCTCTTTAAAACTGTCCTTTCCTATCACTGAATTTGTTATTCTATGTGTTAAAAACCAATATGCAGAAATCAGACCATTTACAACACATACACATATACATACACATTTCGGGAGAATATTTCAGTGTAACTTAAAGATAGGCACCCCAGGTCTCCATTTACGGAGATAACTCTAAAGAATAAAATCTTTGTTTCTTGATAAACCAGGATCGACTCATGTTTTTAACTTACATAGATGGATGTTACTGTTGCTCTTCCATCTGCAGAATGCAGGGAAAAGCCTACGTCCTCTTAATCCATTATAGTTAAAATCATTACAAAGCATAGAAGCAAACTTCATTAACTCATATTTTTCACCTACTCATAAAATCACCAGATTTTTTTTTTTTTTCTTTTTAATTCAACTGTGCTTTAAAACTCCAGTTCAAATTATCCTACACATTTGGGCAGGTCATGGTGACCAATTTGCATATAGATGACTTCGTTTAAAATTGGGCTTCACACCACCTATGAAACAGCAAAGTAGGGAGCAGGGTGCTGTCTAGATTGTTTTTCCTGAAGGGCTTAGGGAATTGCACCTGCAACAATAACTCATGTAGGCAAAAAGAAGCCTTAGAAAAATGGTTATATTTTTTGAGTAAACAAATAATATATATATATTACAGTTATAAAAATAAGTCTTAGCACATATGTTCAAAATTCTTAGTCATAAAATCCAAATGAAAAAGTCCTTTACTATTTACGAAGAGGTATTTGCACAGTTATTCACAAAGAAGAAAAAGGTCCTAAATGTTCCGTGTTTTGTCTTTGCTATGGGACACAAAAGAAAGGTAAAGCCTATACTTCTGCTTTTAGACTCTTTTTATAATGAATCCTGTAGTAATATGTATAACATTCATTCAGGAAAAATCCTGACTTGAAGAATGCTGCTTATCTGGTCTGGCCATCCTGGAAACCAGCATTTTACCAGCAGTTTTCATTTGCACCTGGTTAAGATATTCATCTATAATACTCCTTGATAAGTTCTGAGTTTTTGTTTGTTTACTATTTTTAAAGCAGCTTTATTTACATACCATATAATTCACTCACTTTAAATGTACCATTCAATGATTTGTGGTAAATTTACAGAGTTGTGCAATCATCACCACCATCTAATTTTAGAACATTTCCATGACTC
Source organism: Eschrichtius robustus (assembly GCF_028021215.1). Taxonomy (NCBI): domain Eukaryota; kingdom Metazoa; phylum Chordata; class Mammalia; order Artiodactyla; family Eschrichtiidae; genus Eschrichtius; species Eschrichtius robustus. The sequence continues at coordinate 76,615,963 of NC_090836.1, read as the reverse complement.
CAGAAATAAACTTTGTGCACATTTGTAGTCACTCCTCATTCTCACACTCAGCCCCAGACAACCACTAATCTAATCTGTCTTCTGTCTCTATAGATGTTCTCTTTCTGGATAATTCACATAAATGGAATCATATAATATGCGACATTTTGTATCTTGCTTTTGATGGGTTCTTTGATCGTGACTTTTAAATGACAATAAAAGTATTAATTGAGAATGACTCACCAAACCTCTCAGTCCTGTGCTCCACCCATTTAAAAAAAATACACAAAAAGAGCCAAATGAAGATAAAAATACATTATCAGCCAAAGATTTTAAGTTGGAACACTGGAATAGAATCCGTGTTGCCGTTTGGGTTGTCTCTCCACCCTCATCCCCAGGAATGGGAGTAGATCCTTTGGAGCTTCCAAGTTGAGCTAACAAAACAAAACTCTGGCTCTTTCATATGTACCAGTTTTCTTGAAGACTCCAAAGTGGTAAAAGGATGCATGACAGTACCACCATCCCTCACAAAATTTAGAATGCACAAGTAGTCATCTAGGCTATGGGAGCTAGCTCATAGCAAAACCAAGCTTTCAAAACCCAGTATATAGTCCATATACATATTTCTGATGCAAGACAAAACCAGGATATATAGAGAGAAAGCAAGCAAGAAAGCATTAAAGAAAGAGAAAAACTTATTTCAGCCATATGTTTGTAATCCACAATCTGGAAATTTAACCACATTTGAGAAAATTTTTGTGACACTGCGTGCCCCACATCCAGCGCAGAAAGCCATCTACGCGTCAGCCTGTTTCACACAGTAGCATTTAACCCTCTCCTATCTTCTTTGAAAAATATGGACAGCGGCAATGGTGGTGCTCCCAGTCTCCATGACTTACTTGAGGCTCCTTTCTTGCTTTGCTGTCTCCCCACACAGCAAAACAACATGATTTCAATACTCACCTTCAAGTTTTGCATTTCTAGCCCTACAACTTGAATTGACCCTGAACTCCATTTAGAAGCCAGGCACTCCATGATCATAATAGAAAAAAAAAAAATGTTTAAGCTGAATGCCTTAAATTCTATGGCTGCTGTATCTTCTATCTTCATTCTCATTAAGATCACAAATTATTTTTAGACAATGTGCATGTATTTTACCATACACAGTGGCTATTACCATAGAGCTTCCCTTGTAAGGCCGCCGAGGAGTAATTACCTAAACAGATATTCTTACATAGCTGCCCATACTTTTCTTTGGTCCTAGTTTGATGTTAGCACTCAACGAGCCTATGCCTTCACAGACCATTGAGATCTTTGCTACATGTTTTCTCCTCAAAACTTTCCTCTTCTTCACCAGTTAGTTCTCTTAAGCTTGCAGAACCTTTACTACTCCTCTGTCATTCCAAATTCTAACTGCTGTAGGACAATAGTTAAATCCACCCTGGCTTACAAACAGGATGCAGGAGGAATGACAGAAAAACTAGAAGACTACATGCTAAAGCAAAGTCTGCTCATTATTTCTCTCTCACTTTTATGGCCGGGGCTGGCCCTAGGAAATCCTTGGAGAAATGAAGCTGCTATTCTATACTAAACTTCCTAAGAGAGAGTCCTAATCTGAGGGAAAAAACCTCTCTCTCTCTCTCTCTCTCTGCTTCAGACCAGATCTCTCCTATTTCAAGATCCTGGACAAAGCTTTCCTGACCCTTGGGAAGAGACCTCTTAAACACAATCTTGGACTTGTGTCTGGGGACATAATAAAAGCTGTACACCTGATGTCTAGTAGCCCAACCTTTAAAACCAGCATGCATCAGTTAAAACCAGTTTCCCAGCCAGTGGGAATCAGCCACTACAGCTAAAGGAAGTCTATCCATCTTCCTGTGGAATAATTTGTTTCTCAAATATGAATCCTTGTTTTTATTCTAAAAGATACCCACGCTGTGAACCATGTGTTAAAATGGGAGGCACTAATTATTCCTCCCACAAATTCTAGTCAATTGAAAAACCACAGAAGTATTCCAGAGGGGTAAGTTTACAATATCAGCTTTAGGCCCAGGTGGAGAATATGGAACAGGGAGAGCTGAAATCCGCTTGGGTCTGTTAGACTGAAGCTCAGTTTTCTCACTTACTTTATGGAGAAAGGAAACTAGATAAGCCTTTACGTAGTCTGGGAGAGAAGAAACAATACCAAGAAAGCAAAAAAGATAGATTTAGGGGGATGCTACATGTGAGCCATAATCTTTAACACAAATAAGGAATTTGGATAAATTACTCTACCTCAAGGGGGAGGAGAAAGAAAGAAAACAGAGAAAAAGATAGACACTGCCTCTCTATATTTTCTCAATAGCCTAGAAGGTTTGGTGGAAATTTTCTTATTTAAGGGCTAAAATGAAAATAGGAGGAGAAGAGAAACAACAGGATATTTCATAGATTCTAGACACACTCTGTAGAATGATAACCTCATGCCATTAACCTTACTTTATGAATAATGAATTGTGAAGTTTAAAAAGTGTACCATGGCAATTATGAGTATGGGCTCTTGAGCTGTGCTGTTCAAACCCTACCTCTGCTACCTACCACTTGAATGACCTTAGACAAATCATCAAACACTTTAAATTTTTTTTATGTAAAAAAAGGTGATGATAGGGTCTACTTTATAGACACTAAGTCAGTTCACACAAAGTACTTAGCAAAATGCTTAAAATGTCAGTTATTATTACATGTGACAGGTATACAACTATATAATATTAATAATTAATCCTTCATTAAAGAATTGGAATAGCTCTCAGCTGTATCTCTCATCTAGGATAATTATGCCCCCTTTACCATCAGCTGTTGCTAATCAGGTTTTATTTTTATTTACTTATAACTGTCAGCCTTTGCATCTCCACTTGGCCCATGTCATTACAAAGAATACTTGCTGCTTCCAAATGCTCTGCAAAATATCTTTTCTGAGGTTCCCCAGAAATAGATTTATAGCTCTATTTCTTGGTAAGTTTCTATATTTCTACCATGCTATGATACCATGAGGAATTTTTATAGCCATGATGCTTTTGTCAGGAAAAATGACATGCAGATCAATACTCTTGAAGAAAGGATTCCCAGTTGGGTAGAGTCATGGCTTCCATGATTCTTCCTTCATGTTACTATCAAAAATAGCTTCTCTAACAATACAAGTTTTTGAACTTAACTGTGCCATGCCTGGTACATAATCCAGTAGTTCTCAAACACTGTCCTTGGCTCAGCTATAGTAGAATCACCTGGGCGAAGTTTTCCAATATTTTAGATTCCTAGTTCTCACTTCCAAAAATTCAATAGGTCAAGGTTGCAGGGAAGAGGGAAAGCGCCTGTTCTTTATGTGTTTAAGCTACTCTCCCAACATGATAACTGGTGACAGTATTTGCAAATCATATAAAAGGACTAATTTCCCTATCATACCAGAGCTGTTACAAAAAATATAGAGAAAACTAACAATATGAAAGAAAATGGATCAAGAATATGAACAGATGGCACACGCATGTGCACATACACAAATGGCCAATAAATACATGAAGAGATGCTCAACCTTACTCATAATGAAAGAAACTTAAGTATAACAGAAACAAGATGCTAATTTTCACAATCAAGGTGGGCCGAGATTAAAGTTGGATATTACCTCTGTAAGCATACATGCAGTGCATCAGTAGCTCTCAATTCTCCTTGGTGGGAATTCGAATTAATACAAAAAATCTGGAAACCAATTGCAACATCTATCAAAACTTTAAATGCATATATCTTTGGAAGCAATAATCCACATATGCTTGTATAACCTCTAAATATATTGAGAGTAGTGTGTAAAATATATATGTAAAGATAAAGATATATATCAGAATGACCACTGAGCTTTCTATATAAGAGCAAAACAAACACCACAACACCCATCCCCAGAGAAACAAGAAAGCCACATAGAGACCTGGTTAAATGAACTGTGCATTCAATATTGGCGTACGCCGGAACCACTGAAAAGACTGAGGTGGATCTATATGTGATAATATTGAAAGCCACCTCCGAACTACTGTTAGGTGGAAAAAAGGAAAGTACAAAATAGAATGTATAGGCTGATCTTATTTGTGGTGCTGTATATCCCATAGGCCCCTCTGTACCCACTGTATTTTATACCATGGAGATATTTATTTTAGTTTAGTTTTTAATTTGAAAGAAATCTCTCCTGATGAGTTTGGTTTGTTGCCAGGTTTGGAAATTACTATTATGCTATCCAAATTGATAAAGTACTACATTGTTCCAGTTAATTACATAGCTTGTTAACATAGAGCTATCTCACTGGGCTGCTAAAAGATTAAATGAGATAATACATGAGAAAGCACTTTCTGAAATTCTAAGCATTGTGTAAATTATTCTTATCACATTCAAGATTGGTTTAACATTTTAATCATTACTATACTGGCAAAATTACCATGAGAGCATGGTTTGTTGCATAAAGGAAATATTTAACACAAAAATTGTTAAGAGTTCCTCAGGCAAATAAAAGAGGTCTTTTATGGTAAAGGAAAGATCCCATTCAATGGGCGTATGAATGCATGAGAGAACATGGCTTACTCAGGAAAATGTGAATAATTCTATGCAGCTGACACATGTACTATCAATTTTCATCAATTTTTTATTAAATAAAATACACTTAATAGATTGGCCACATTCTGATCTTTGTGATAATGCTGGATAATACTTTCATATACTATCATCTTATGCATGTTGGTATGCCTGTATCAAAGAAGCAAAAGGACTGATCTAGCCTGTGGTTAGGATGGTGAGTAAATCGGCATTTCATGAAATCATTAAAACCTAGCTTCTGAGGAGCTTTTAATTTGTTTTCTATAAAAATCTACTAGGGGAAAACCAATGACTGTATTTGTTACACGCTTATGCTTACATTACTATACATGTAGTCATCTGGACACAATGAGCAGTAGAGAATAATTAACAATAAACAGAGAGAGCATTGTGGGGAAAGACAATGCTAATGGGTGGAATATTTGCAAGTTTAATTATGTTTGTAAGTAAAAAGTATTTTCCATCTTTTTTTGGCCCATTAGAAAACATTTTGACTTTGAAAAAAATACCTTCATAATGTAATTCATTTTTGTTTGGAACATTTTGTATTTCCATTTCATGTAAATGATCATTTCCTTCCTCTCCCTGCTCTCTCCTCCTTTAATTTTGGCATTGTTAGTATTGCTGTTAAATGTTTGGTCATGAATATGTGCTTTGTGGCTGGAGGCAACAGGAAAGCTACTTTTTCATTTAACAGTGTTATGTATAAACTTTGAAATTCACAGGAGAGGTTTTAGTTTTGGCTTACTGTGTCAAAACATTTACTACCTGAATGACTCCAGGTTTGCACTTCAGTAAGTAGGATCCAAATCTGCAGGTCAAGGCTCATGACTATTCCTTTTTTCTAGAGTAGAACAGCCATTAGATGGTTCTTGGCCAAATCCAAATATATTTCCAAATTCTCATGACAGAAAAATCTTACTAAAATGTATTAGACCATTGCTAGGATTCCTAATATTGTGTGCCCTCTTTCGACATGAAAATGGTTAAAGTATATAGATTCTATAATAGCAATAATACAACCAGCTGCTGTTGCCTTGAAAAATGAGGCTACTGCCAGTAGGACTAAAGCTACTCGGCCTTGAACTTTCATTTTTTTATTTTTAATATTTTTTTCATTTATCTATTCCCTTCATATTAGAAAATGGTTCTAAGCTGTTCTCTTTTAATTAGCTGCCTTCCTGTATACTGAGAAACAAGAAAATGAACTAAAGTTTAGCAAAACCTTTCCAGAAAAATCTTAATAAAACAAATTCTATTTTAAATTATATGCACACCTCTCCTCTCTCTTTCGTCTCACTCTTCAGTAACAAAACTCAAATAATTCTGCATTAAAATTTTCCCATTTTATATTAATATATATTTGAACCAATCCTCATTTAGGAAATCAAAGATTTGTATTATTACTGAAGATATAATTGGTAGTCATTCCAGGTTTGTTTGTTTCCTTCAGATTTTCTTGAAACTTCATGCTTTGTTTTGAGGTATAGAATTCTGTATTAGTAAAATGGGATACATTTCTCTTCTTTTAAAATATCATCTAAAAGGTCTGAAACATAGGATTAAAAATAATGTTACCATTGAGATCTGCGTATTTATTCTATAAGGTATTCTACATTATAGAAGGTGGGATACTAGTTGGTTGGAACTAAATTGTGCTTCTTTGAAAACATACAAATCTATGCTCACTTTCCACCCAGTCAAGGCTAGACTTCTGTATTTAGACACTCAACAATATAGTTGATTTTTTTTTCCTCACCAAGAGTAATTTATTTATTTCTCCCCAAAATAACCTGAGAAGGTAGTACATTGCTGGTATGACAGATTGATGGCATCGGAGATCCAGACTCCATTCCATTTCTGTTTCTCTGCCACCCCTAGCGGCTTGCTCCAAATTGAACATGGCTTCTTATCTAATCTACATTTCCGCCTGTGAGAGGGAGAGAATGAGAAGTGGAGGGAGACAAAGCCCCTTTCCTTTTAAGAGATAATCTGGAAGTTGCATCAATAACTTCTGCTTAAATTTCATTGTACAGAATCTACATAGGACTACAGCTAATTGCAAGGGAGTCTTGTAAATATAGTCTTTAGCTGGTTAGCCATGTAACCAGCTAAAGCATCAATTATAAAAGAGGAAAGTGTGAAGAAATATTGTACAGACTCTTTTCACATCCAAAAATATTATCTTTAGTATCTGACAGGTGCCAGTATGCCAAGATCTCACTTGATTTTCACGACTCTGCAAAGCACACATTTAATAGATAAGGTATCTGATACTCAAAGGAGTTAAATGACTTTCCCAAGTTTATATAGAAGTTATATGACCAGGGATCAAATGATACTCTATCTAAATCTAAATAAAATCTGTGATCTTCCCAGCATGACACCCTGTCCCTCAAATAAATGTAGGGATGATAATCTGCTTGGTAAGTTCCACTGTGCAAGACCCATTTCTAGAGTACTGTAATATTTAAGAATTAAAAGGAGAGTAGAAGAAATGTGATTCTTTTACCAGTAAGGTAAAAAACACAACTCCTCTATTTTTCATACTATTTTAAAGCCCTTAATAAGGTGCTTAAGATGCAGGAACAATGTATTTCAGCTTCTTTTGCACTCCAGAGAACCTAGCATTATACTAAACACCAATCAGGCAATCAACATACACTCTTCACAATCATATGAACCAAATACCTATGATGACTGTCATTTTTCTCACTGTTAATGATGCCAGCATGCAGGAGGATATGAACTTCACTGCGAGCTCTTTGAGGGAATTTGTACCTAATTTATCTTTGCAATTCCAATGATTGACACACCTAGCTCTTAGTAAGGACGCAATATTTGTTCCATGAACTGAACTGGATATCAGAGTTTAAGACAACAGGGAAAGAATGTAGTTGTTATTCAAATTATTGTGAAAATAGCCTTTAACAGGTATTTTTTTCTGACAACTATGCAAAAATGTATTACATTTAAAAAACTGAAACAATGTTCTTAATTTTAAATTTGCTGAATCATCAGTGGATCTCATTCTATTCATTAAATATCTATTTTATAAGAGGCTAAATTCGTATATTCCAAGTGTTTTGTTTGTGTTCTTTTGGTTTTGAAACAAAGTTAATTTTCAGTTCAAATATGTTTTTTGATTATAGGAAGATATGCTTTTGTTTTCCTTGACAACTATATAGTAATGATATATTTTCCCCTGCCTCTGCCTTTTGCTGATGATTTTTCAAAAGTATAATATCTTCTTATCAAATAATGATTAATGATTGAAGAAGAATCAAATTCAAAAACATAATTCTTATTTACCATTTCATAAAACATCCAAAAAAAAAAAAGCACCATAAAGAAGACATAATCGGTGGGAAGAATCTACTGTGTTTTTCTGTATGGTAATTCATTATTTATCTTATGTGTTCTGTTTGTATTCTATTTAACTGTTCTTCCAGATTTAGTCACACATTTAGTACCCTAAAAAGAAGAGAAATCATATTATAAATTTGTCCAAACTTATAGAATGTACAACACTAAGAGTAAACTGTAAAGTAATCTATAGACTTTGAGTGATAAGAATGTGTCAAGGTAGGTTCATCTATTGTAACAAATGTACCACTTTGGATAGGGATGTTGATAATGGCAGAAGCTATAGATGTGTTGGGGAAGGATATGGGAAATCTCTGTACCTTCTCCTCAATTTTGCTGTGAAACTCAAACTGCTCTAAAAAAATTAAGTCTTTATTAAAAAGAAGCGCAGTCCAGAGTAGGAGTTATAAGTCCTGAGTTCTATGCTCAGCTCTGCTGTTAATTTACAGGGTATTGTTTACAAGTCATATAAGCTCCAGACCTCTGTTTCCTTATCTGTAAAATGACTCTTGTATTAGTTTTCTAGTGCTGTGTAACAAATTATTACATGGATACACACACACACTGTTATCTCCTAATTTCTGTAGGTCAAATATCTCATCACAGCTTAGCTAGTTCCTCTGCTCAGGATCTCAATAGGCTGCAATGATGGTGTTGGGTGGGCTGCATTCTCTTCTGCAGGCTTAACCAGGGAAGAACCTGCTTACAAGGTCATTGGGATGGTTAATAGAATTTATTACCTCATGGCTGTGTGACTGAGGGACCCATCTTTGTATTGGCTGTTGACTGGAGGCTGTTCAGAAACTGCCCACAGTTCCTTGACCACGTGACCTTTTCTACAGGCAGTTCACAACGTGGTTATTGGTTTCTTCCAGGAAAGTTGAACAGTTTTTCTCTCTGGTGTGCTAAGATGGAGTCATATAACTAAATGTAAATGTAATCATGAGAGGGACATCTCATCACCATTCTCATTCTCTATTGCTTACAGGCAAGTCACAGATTACACCTCATTCAAGGAGAGGGGACCACACAAGGGTATTACTCATTCGGAGTCACCTGACAATGCATCTGACACAAGGATACTGAACCAGATAATCTTTAGGTTTTCTCCCAGCTCTATCATTTTATGATTATTGAGGGAATACTAAGAATTGTCTGGTTCTTATTTTGTAAGTTATAGGCTATGAACTCTTAAGGTTTAGAAAAATCTCTGACCTCCTTACAGTTCTAGAACTAATGAGCCACAGTATGTACCATTTTTCATGGGACCAAAATGTAAGCAAGAGATTCCTATTAGAAAGAGCCAGGGGCTGTAAGAGAAAAAGAACAAGCCAAATCAAAACATGGGCAGAAGATCTATTGTAAAAAGACATTTCTCCAAAGAAGACATACAGATGGCCAAGAGGCACATGAAAAGATGCTCAACATCACTAATTATTAGAGAAATGCAAATCAAAACCACAATGACGTATCACCTCACATTGGTCAGAATGGCTTTCACCAAAAAATCTACAAACAATAAATGCTGGAGAGGGTGTGAAGAGAAGGGAACTCTCCTACACTGTTCATGGGAATGTAAATTGGTATAACCACTATGGAGAACAGTATGGAGGTTCCTTAAAAAACTAAAAATAGAACTACCATATGACCCAGCAATCTCACTCCTAGGCATATACCCAGAGAAAACAATAATTTGAAAAGATACGTGCACCCCGATGTTCACTGCAGCACTAGTTACAATAGCCAGGACTTGGAAGCAATCTAAATGTCCATCAACAGACGAATGGATAAAGAACATGTGGTAAACATATACAATGGAATATTACTCAGCCATAAAAAAGAACAAAATAATGCCATTTGCAGCAACATGGATGGACTTAGTGATTGTCATACTGAGTGAAGTAAGTCAGACACAGAAAGACAAATATCATATGATATCACTTACATGTGGAATCTAAAAAAGGGTACAAATGAACTTATTTACAAAACAGAAGTAGTCACAGATGTAGAAAACAAACTTATGGTTACCAGAGGATAATGGGGGGGAGGGATAAATTGGGAGACTGGGATTGACATATACATACTACTATATATAAAATAGATAACTAGTAAGAACCTACTGTATAGCACAAGGAACTCTACTTAATACTCTGTAATGGCCTATATGGGAAAAGAATCTAAAAAAAGAGCGGATATATATATATGTATAACTGATTCACTTTGCTGTACACCTGAAACTAATGCAACATTGAAAATCAACTACACGCCAAAAAAAAATTTTTTTAATATTATAATTTAATATAAAAAATATTCTGAGACAAGCCAAGGCTTGACTATCAGAGAAGTGAAATGGGAGACCATGAACAAAAACTGAGATAAAGGTCACAAAAACAAGAGTAAAGTTAAGAGTGAATCAAAATGAGTAAGGCCTGGGAGGGTGAGAAGGGTATTTTAAGTGAGCTCCATGAAATCAATTGTTAATTTTAGCCTGAATGAAATACCAGAAGCAGGGCTTATGTCAGCTTAAACTGGTGATTCTCAACTTTGACTGCATATTACAATTACCTGAGGAGTCTGTAAGTATCCAAATGCCCAGGCCACATCTTGGTCATATTAAGTCAGAATCTCTGAGGAAGCACACTGGTCTCAATATTTTTGAAAGCTCTCTAGTAATTTTAATGTGCAGCCCAGGTTGAGAATCAATTATCTACTCTCACTATTAAAGTGTGGTTGGAGGGCCAACCAGCAAGATTGGCGTATCTAGCAATGACCTTATTAGAAATGCAGATACTTATTACCTTCTCCAGACCTACTGAATCTGAATCTACATTTTTACAAGATCCTCACTTGATCCCTATGTGATTGATCCAGTTAAAGACTTAGGATAAAGAATAGTACCTGGTATTAAACTTGGTACCTAGCATTAAACACAATTATTTCTCCATAAACGTAAACTCTAATAGAATTTTTCAGCCCACCTTTTGACAATTTGAGTAAATAATGAGTGAATGAATGGGCTGTGCAAAATGTACTACTTAAATAGATGGAAAAGTGGGAGGCTCTTTTTTGTTCCCCTAGGGTTGTACTAATTTGTTTAGAATGAAGACAGACATTTGACTTTCTTTTGCCAACTCTGATTGATCAGAAATGACTGCCTGGAGAACTCTATTGAAAAACAACATTCTAAAATTCTTTTGGCTGAGAAGAGTACCCTGATAGATTAACCATGTTTCAGGGAATGGCAGCTGTTGTGCTGCATACTTGCTGAACCTGCTCTGGATTTTCCAATGGGATAGTAACTCTCATGACAGAACCCACCCATTCCAAAGAGACCTGACTAGGATTAAGGATACATGGTCCTGCAACACATCTGTACTGATTAACTCATTTATTCATTCATAAAATCCTTCATTTATTGCTTCAATAAAAAGTTATCAAACACAAGTTTTATGTCCCAGACACTCACTGTGCTGGGTGTCAGATTCTTACGGCATTAGAATGACCTCACCCTTCAACATAAACATGCCACAGATCCTTGAAATTCCATGAGCAAACAGCCTCATGTCGTCATCAATAATGCTCAAGGCCAATGAGGGAACTGGTCTCACCAGAAGGTCTTGACTCTTTCCCATGTCAGAGAGATGCTTAGCAGGAATCAAAGACATGATGTTTTAATTCAAACAGCTTCTTGCTGAATTTTAAAGAACTGCCAGAGTCAGAGTAGCTTCATTCTGACCTTCAGAAAAACCTTTTTATGAAAATTTAGTTTAAGCACATGTAGAAATAGTTAATCCATAAGGAAAGTATCATAAGCTACTAAGCTGTTCTATAACAAATCTTATAGGGGAAAAAAAGGACGATTATTTCATCTTTTTAACACTTTGAAGGTAAAATGCCTGTAGGTGGCTATCTTTGAAGCCCCAAATGAGGGAGATTTTCCACTTATATTCCTTTCAGTAATAAAGAGCTGCTGGAAGCACTATAGAAATGTTGTTTTTCAGTGACTGTGCCAATATACCTGGGCCTTCTTTCAAGCAGTGAGTGATTCCTTTGAATTATGTTTCAGCCAAAAACAGGGTTACTCATAAATTGCATGAATACCTTCCAGCTTATAATTGCCAAGTTCCGGTCTTGGATTTTAGTCATCAAGCCTAAGCTCTTTTTATTTTCTCTAAATCTCAAGTTGATATAGCTTTCTTCTTCCCCTTCTTCCTCCCCAGCACCAACCACCCCCCTTCTCCCTTTATTATCTTTGGATAACACACACAAACACACACACAAACAAGGAATTGCATTATCCATCACAGTGGGTTACAAACAAAGACTGCCTCACGTGATGAGCCATTGCTGAACATAAGGCTTCAATTTGAATGAAATGCTTTCTCACCACATTTTTAAAAATCCATTAGCAGTTACTGATAAGCTCAGGATTATTTCTGTAGAAAAATCAGTTTTGGTGCAAGATAAATACATGAAGACTGACAAGCAATTAAGCAGGATTTTTTTTTGGTGCTACTTGTCAGATATATGAGGAAGATATTTTAGGAAAACTGCCTTTGGTAAACAGAAAAATTACACTGGCATTTCCCTCTGCCTTTCTACTTCTGAGCTTTAGTATTTTTTTCTGAAACATACAAACAAGGCTGCCTTTAAGTATTGGAAATTTTAAAAATTAGAGAAAATTACACATATTCAGTAAATAATTTGTACGCAGATGAACAAAATAATTTAAGTTATAAAATAAAAAAATTGAACTCCCCTAGAACAGTAAAATCCCATCAGAGATAGCTTATTTTCATAGTAAAAATGTTACATTCTTTTAGGCAAAACAAAGAGCTCAATCAATATTCAGTACACTTCTGTTTTTATATACAAGATTAATGGTGTTCATACATGGAGAAAATGGTCACCTGCCCAGTTCATTTATGGAGAATCCAGCTTCTACCACCATAAATTCCTCCACGTCCTAGCCTTAAATTTCATATGGATTACCATATTAGAAGAATTTCAATGGGAGATGCTGGACCACACAGTATACAATGGGGATACCAGAAAATTACATGGAGGTGAAAACTAATATGAATGCCACCAACTTTCCAATTTTCTCCAAAGCTGATTCTGAGTTACATACATCATTTGTTATACGCAGAACAGAAAATAAATTTAGGAAAAAGAATATTAAGATAGTACAGATTAATTTGTAGTTATATCATCAATACATAAGAAATGTATGATTTTCCTTAAAAACTCTATAGTGCCAAACCAAATGGAGTTGAAAAAACCTTAGAGTTGTTAGCCTGCTATACATTCAGCTGTATTTAAGTGTCAAAATGTTTGTTACATTTATAATATTTAGGATGAACATTTTATTTTCCTCTTCTTAGACATGCTAAGATATTATTCTACTGTTCAAGTGCAGCAGGGAGCTATTCAAAGGCAAATGCACACTATTTATTACTATAACGTGAAACCCCTAGGTGCAATGAACCCAAAAATACAGCACTTTTTGTCTCCTGCCTAAAAGCCTAGACTAAGGGAATCCCTTTTTTCCCCTAAACCAGTCTTCTTATCTTGGCTCTCCAGCTATTCACTGATGTTAAGAGAAGCATACAAAGCATGGAAAGAAACATCCCAATGGAAAAGGAAAACCCAAGGAAAAGAAAAAGGCATTCCCTAAAGCTTAAATTATTCATATTTTGGTCTTTTCAGGACAGGAAAAGAAATATAAATAAACTGTCATACCTCTCTAATTGTAGAGGATTAAGAGAAGAAAAAGAGTGACTCTCTCTCTTCCTTACAAAAAAAAAATATAAAAAAAAGGTAACACAAAAGCAACAGATTCTAAGGAGGTATAAGAATTATACTCTAAGTGATTTTAATCTATTGCTTAATAGTGTGCTTGATCTTAACCCACTTTGGTGCTCCTTTTATAGAGGGTTTGATTTCCCACCGAAGTTAAAGTATGTCATTAATATCTCCAAAATATGGGTACATTTAAAGTCCAGACAAATGATTAGGACATACAGGCTAAGAAGGAGACTGTATTTGTTTTTTTAACTGAGGCTGCTCTAGACAAACTAGCACATGTAATCACAAAATATCTAATAACAAAATGGCTAACGTAGCACCTCCAAGTATGTAACTTGTCTTCCTTACAGTCTTTTCTTGTGATCAGGAATTCTTATTCTTCCCTATTGGATGGCTGAATGGATGGATGGATGAAGCATGTAGTATAGATTAGAATGCGTTGATCTACCTATACCTGCATCCACGATGAACTCAACTAATTTGAATCCAGACTGGGGTAACTTCGAAGTCTACACCAAACTCAGGTTACTCAGATTCCCTAAAGATGCTAGAGAATTCAAAAGACTGTGAGGCCTATAAAGACCAGGTTTGATCAGGACAGCTAAACCACATCCCACCTGTACCAAACAGTTCCCCAAAGCACAGGACCTTTCCAAAGTAATTTGGCAGAAATTCTGATTGTAGCAGAACTTTTAATAGCATTCCAGAACAATTATTTCAAATGAGGTTTTTATTGCACATTAGAAGAGGCAAAAAATACTTTTGACTTTAATGCAATGTTTGACTCCAAATCTTTTCGGTGACTTGTTTCATTTCATCTGGCTCCTGTACACTGAAATGGTAAAACACTAATTTAAGCAGAATCAATTTTTTTCTTATGATATAAAATGCTAGGGTAAGAAGATGTGCCAAAACAATTACCACACTAATCAGGCTTTTAAATTCTTATTTTGAAATAATGCATTTGGCATGACCTACTCACTACTGCAGGTAACTACAGCTTTCAAAAGCTCCCTTTTATAATCTTGACAATTACTTTTAACTCTTCCCATCTGTCTTAGCTACCCAGCAAAAATGACTAAGGATGCTTATATTAAATAAAGAACTAGAACCATTAGCCCACCACAGCACATCATTTATCTTTCTTGGAAATTAAGGAGAAGGATTAGGTTCTCAAGAAAGATAATGTAGAAGAGTAGATGTCAGGTGTGGAACAGGAGAGTTTTGAAGATATTACATTGGTTATGAGACCTGACAAGACAGGAAATTTGAAACAAAGTATACAGATTCTAAATGCTTTCTTGACATAACTGAATTAAAATATAGTGCTTTCATTCAACAGAATATTTTATATTGACTATTCAGTGTAAGATACAGCTCTAAAGAAACAATGATGATCAAATATTATTTGATACACAATAGATTTTTTTTGGCTGTGCCGTGCCACTTACGGGATGTGGGATCTTAGTTCCCCAATCAGGGACTGAACTCACACCCTTGGCAGTGAAAGCACGTGTCCTAATCACTGAATTGCCACACAATAGATTTTCATTCAAAGTTCTCCTTTGATGAGCATTTATTAAACACCCATTACATAAAACACTGCTTTAGATGAAACAAGCCAAAACAGAAACCAAGTTTTTGTTGTGCTAAAACTTTTACTTAAAAAGCATCATAGCTTTCTACATGAATCATCACTAAGCTTTATTCTGATTGTCTTGGTATTAAAGGTGTGTTAGTTTTCTATTGCTGCTGTAACAATTACCACAATCTAGTGTGTTAAACGACACAAATGTATTATCTTACAGTTCTGTAGGTCAAAAACCTAACATGGGTTTCACTGGGCTAAAGTCGAGGTTTCAGCCGGGTTACATTTCTTTCTGGAGGCTCAAGAGGAGAAACTGTTTCCTTCAGTTATAGGTCTGAGGTCCCTGTGTTCTTGCTAGGTGTCAGCTGAGGGCACTTCCCAGCTGCTAGAGACCACTCACATTATTTGGCTCATGGCCACCTTCCTTCATCTTAAAAGCCAGTTAACAGTCAATCCCTTCTTACTTCCCATCTCCTGACCTACTCTTCTACCTCTCTTCCTTTTGAATGGGCTCATGTGATTAAATTAGCCCCACCTAGATAATCCAAGATAATTTCCCCATCCCAAAGTCCTTAACTTAATCACATCAGCAAAGACTCTTTTGTCAGGTAAGAAAATATTCACAGGTTTAGGTGAGTAGGTGCCAGATTCTGCCTAACACAAAAAGAACTACGAAAATAGACATTTTCCCAAACATCCAGAGGCATTCTTCTTGAAGAACATGTATTGGCACACCAACAAAGTTTTAATTCTTTTACAGACATAAATTAATTAAACTGAGGGTTGTTTCTTTTTTTTTTTTTTTCTTTGCTTGTTTTTTTAAATTTAGTCTTTGTAAAATGTGTTAAGTTTCTGGTGAAAAAAAAAAAGATTTTGCAAGTACAAAACATTTTCATTTCTTCTGACCATGACCTTTATCCCATCATAGATCCTACTCATCCTACTTTAATACCTGGCTCAAACATTGTCAATTTACTTTTCAAAAGGTTTCTTAAGCAATATAATTATGAATATAGGGGAATTTTAAAGTGGGAAAATGCTAGATGAAGCTTTTATTTTTAAACTGTGACTAAAATAGACAACTTTCTAGAGAATGTAATTGATCCGAATATAAAATTAGGGTTGCTGAAAAAAACTATTTCCAAAAAGGCATGAGACCTACATGATTTAGAGATTTTTTTTTCAGTGCTTAAACTTGAGAAAAATGGAAAGCTACCCAACTCATGTTATGACATGTACATATTCATGGATTCCAAATGTGACAAAAATAGCCCACCCCTTGTATTAGTCAGTTCAGGCTGCTATAACAAAAATGCCATAGAGCAGGTGGCTTAAACAACATTTATTTCTCACAGTTCTGGAGGCTAGAAAAAGTCCAGAATCCAAGGCACAGGCAGATCTGGTATCTGATGAAAGCACTCTTTCTAGTTGGGTGTTTTCTTTTTATATCTTTACATGATAGAGAGCAAAATCAATTCTTTCATGTCTCTTTTTATAAGGACACTAATTACATTTATGTTGCTTCCACTCTCATGAGCTCCCAAAGACCCCATCTCCTAATACCATCTCCATACAGTTGGGGGTTAGGATTTAAACATATGAATTTTGGGGGGACACATTCAGTCCATAACACACCTCCAAAAGATTATAGCCAAATCTCACATATGAACACAGATGCTAAAATACTAGCACCTCATCTCCATCACTATAAGACTATTACACTGTGGACAAATACTGTAAATATAAAAGGATTTTTAAATATTTGAACAATAATTTATCACCTTAATAAGTCATAAGGTAAATAGCATGTGATTCTTTGAATAGATTATTAAACATTTGTTAATTAAATTTCCATTCATTCTTCTAATAAACTAATATATCTTTCTTAAACCTACCAGTTTCACACTTAAAGTTAGAATGAAAAATCAGGATAATATAAAGCTAATTATCATTTTCTCCCAGTGGTTCCAGGTATATGCACGATGAAATCTACTTGCTTTCCAATGTTAATGCATTCCCATAAGTGTCAGAAATGAGTTAAAGATGTCTACAACAATCAGTACAACTTAGCATTGTGCTGGTTGCTTTATTCAATCAAATAACACAGGAAGGAAAAGATTATACGTAAGTTCTGTCAGTTGTTTTATTTGGTTGGAGTTTATATTAGCCCTAATAGCAATAATTATTTTTCAATCATGTTGATTTTTACTTAAATTCTATTTTTAAAAAAGTTAAAATTGCTACATTGGCTTATTTACAGTTGACACTTGAACAACATGGATTTGAACTATGCAGTTTCACTTATAGATGTAAATAATTTTCAGTAGTAAATACTGCAGTACTACATGGTCTATGGTTGGCTGAATTCACGGATGCAAAGGAAAGTCAGATACAGAGGGCCGAGTGACTATAAGTTACATGCAGATTAACCCGTAACCTTCCCATTATTCAAGGGACAAGGGTACTCACAGTTTCCCAGTATATCATTATCCACCAACTTATGTTCAATATTTTGGAATTATTTTGTATTACAGGGGTTTCTTATAAAAAATATACGGCTTAATCATTTTTAATCCATTTAATCATTTTAAATTTTGTATTTATTCAGTAATTCTCATTTATATTTATTGTAATTACTGCTATATTAGTGCTTATTTTTGCAAGCATTTATTTCATACACATTTTTTTAATTTACTATATTTTATTTTTATTTATTTATCCTTACCTACTTCCCATTGTATAGATATTCTTCTGCTGGTTTTATAGTTTTAGATTTTATATGCATTTATTTTTCAACAAATATTTGCTACGCACTTACACATGCCAAGTACTGATCGAGGCATTAGAAATACATCAGTGATTGAAAAAGCTGACTGACAAGAACGAGAAGACCTACAACAATAAGTAAATTCAGGAATATATATTACGTCAGGACAAATCATTGCTATAGACAGAAATAATGCTGGAAAAGGGGGTTACAGCATGTTGAAGGGAGGATGTACTACTGTTTTAATAGGGTGCCTTTCCAAGAATGTGGCATTTAAGCACAAATCTGAAGAAAAGGATTGAGGCACTCAGATATCTGTGGAATGAGGAAGTATGAGAGACAGCAAGGAGCTTGTGTAGCTGAAGTGATGTGTGAGGTGGGTACTGCAGTATGAATAGAGAGAGAGAGTAAGAGACTAAACCATGAATTCTCCTGCCTTAGTTCTTCTTCTTACTGGAGTACACTGTCTAAGAGTTCTGTCTAACAGTACCAACAGTTTGGTAAATTTTAGAAATACATGCCTCATAATATCCTCTCAGTCCACTTCCTATATCTCAACCTTTACAGCAAAAGCAAGTTATTTGCAGGTAAAACTAAACAGTAGCTTACCTCAGCTGCACCACATATCTCTCACTGCCTGAGGGTTTCTCTGACATCTCAGTGTACAATGTGTTCAGGTACCTACCTCGCACTTCTGCATGTACAGCCTGAAGGTGATAGAGACCTAACACCCCATTGGTTAACCATTTTTGATTAAGAGAATAAAGTCAGTATTCAGATGTTTCTTTCAACCAACCCTTGGGTGAGCAATTTTAAAGTGCATTCTACGGAGCTTCTCTGAGGTTCTTCCTGAGACCCAGCCCAGTTGCCCACAGTGTTGACCAACTCCAGAGTGTATGCACCCTTACACTGGCTTTACCTCCAGCCCCATTTCCCTTTCACTAGTTTCCTCCTTTTCCCTGGATCACTTCCCAAAATAAACCACCTGCATGCAAGTTCTCTTTTCTTGGTGGAGATCAGAGGAAGATACTTCTGGATATCTTATATGTTTAAAAAATATCTTTATTTTCCTTCACATTTAAATACATTTTTTAGCTTTGTAGAAAATTGCAATTTATTTCTTTAAAACTTTGAAGAACATTCTCCATTGTTTTCTTGTACTGAATGTGACTAATGAGAAGTGTGAGGTCAGACTGATTTTGATTCATCCTCTTTTTATTCCTGGATAATTATTGAATTCTTTATTTGCCTTTCATGTTCTTAAATTTAACTTTAATGGATCTAGGAGTGAGGTTTTCTTACTGATCTTACCTGCCACTTTGATCCCTTTCAATCTGAAGATGCATGTCTCTCTGTACTTCCATAAAATAACTTTTCATTATTTATTCAAATTTTTCATGCACGTTTTTTTCTTCTCTTTCCTTCTGAGGCTTCTACTAGACAGATTCTGACTCTTCCTCATCCATTCTTCATATTTCAACTTCTATCTCAATCTTTTTCTCTCTTTACATCTTCCTGACTCCTTCCTGGAGAATTCCTCAAAATAATCTTCAAATTCATTGATTTTTTTAAAAATTTCATTTATTTTTGGCTGCGCTGGGTCTTTGTTGCTGCGTGCAGGCTTTCTCTAGTTGTGGCGAGCAGGGGCTACTCTTTATTGCGGTACATGGGCTTCTCATTGCAGTGGCTTCTCTTGTTGCGGAGCATGGGCTCTAGGTGTGTGGGCTTCAGTAGTTGTAGCACACGGGCTCAGTAGTTGCAGTGCGTTGGCTCAGTAGCTGTGGCACGCAGGCTCAGTAGTTATGGCTTGTGGGCTCTAGAGTACAGGCTCAGTAGTTGTGGCGCACGGGCTTGGTTGCTCCGCAGCATGTGGGATCTTCCCAGACCAGGAATCGAACCTGGGTCCCCTGCATTGGCAAGAGGATTCTTAACCACTGCGCCACCAGGGAAGTCCTGACTTTTTTATTTATTTATTTATTTATATCCTGCTTAACATATCCAGAGTTTTTTATTTTAAAAAGTATATTTTGCAAATTCATTTTTCTTTTTTGCAAAGTCAGATGAGCAATGTCTCTTAACAAATTGGGACTGTGTTTGTTGCATTCTTTTCAGACGTCTCTTTCAGCTGCAAGTAATTGAGTACCTCAAGAAATGAATAATTTTGTCAGTCTTCCCATATCTTGACTGGGTCACATTTTCTCATTCATCTAGCAAATCTGATTCTTATTATATATCAAATATTTATTTATTTATTTATTTATTTATTTTTTCCTTTGAATTTGTATATAAATTTAATTTTTTGGCTTTTTTAATGACATACAGTTGACTTACTATATTATATTAGTTTCAGGTATACAACATAGTGATTAGATATTTTTATAGACTAGACTCCAAAAAAAGGTGCTACAATATACTGACTATATACCCTGTACTGTACATTACATTTTTTTTTTCACACACACACACTGTATTTTATTTTTACAAGAGATAAGTAGACTGACACCAAGCATTGTACATGGATGACCACAACAAAAGCAACAATGATTGCAATTACCAAACATGAAACACACTCATACTATGTCATAATATTGACATCCAGTCCAGTAATCCTCCACTGTAACAGCTCCTTTACTTTGCAGTGAAAATTGATTTGTATATTCTTTGCCTCTAAGTCCTTGTGGGATTTTTTTTTTTTAATTCAGACAGAAAGTCACAAAAATTATACTCATCCTCATCAGTTCACTCAGTCCCATGTAATTAATTTTTTTTTTCATCTTGATCTTTTGTTAGCACTTTTATGAGTTCATCAGTTCAAATATTTATTAATTGATCACTTACTATGTGGCAGGCACTCTACCCATTACCAGTTTAGAGCAATGCACAAGATAGAGTCCATGCTTTCATTCTTGTACTTGCTCATGGTGTCTGGCCTCTCATAATCTGTCTTGATACATCATAGTCGTTCAGCTGATCAGCCAATATTTCTTTACATATTTTTATTTCAAATTCTCAGAAGAAGAACTATGATCCACTGATTCACTTGGGGTCTTAGAATATAAATTGGTAACCCTTGGGTCCGATTTAATGTCATATCCAACAAGTCATGGACAGGAGTAGTCAACACAGCTACTGAAAGTCTTTGCCGATAGTAGAAGGTACAGGTGAAAAAGGTCCCCATGAAAGAGGTTAAATGTGGGAAGGTGGCATAGCATGAACAATACCATTACATTATAATCTATTCTACTTTTTAAAAGTCCCCAAAGATTAAGGACAGACCTAAGTATGCTACATCCCTTAGCAACTGATTAGGGATTCATAACCCATAAGTTCATTAACATCTACTTTGAATTCACATATTTTGCATCAATCTAGAGGGAAGACTGCCCCATAAAACAAAGGCATCATTTTGATCATTTCAGGACAGAGTGATCTGGACTTGGGAACAGAGAAAACCAGAATGTGCTCAGATATGTTTCTATGAATGACAGCTGCAGAGTGCTTTATTCAAGAAAAATGGTTAGAAGCTGCTTTTGCATTGGATTTTAAATCATGGAGATATCAAGAATCAAGATATCAATAACAGTTGATGTTTATTTGATCAAGATATCTAAAAGAGCAAGTACTGCTAAATAAATTTCAAAAGGTAAGGTTTCACATGAAGAGAGAAGTGATTTACTTTCCTTACTGACTTAAAACACAAAATGTGTCCCCCACCACATTTCTGCACAACACCACCACCATTAGCATACAAAGCCAACCACCGATTTTAAAATCCACATAAGAGAGAGTGACATGAATAAAAATGCAGGCAACATAGCACAATATTTCAAGCTGTTGTTTGATTTGTTACATGCTTGTGTTAGATCTTTTTAAAAAAATTATGCTAAAGTAAAATAAAGGTATTTTCATACTTCTATTTATTTTTATGGTAGGCTAAATCAAGAAAAAAAAGAAGGATCAATTTAAAAAGTAGAAGAAAAAAAATTTAAATATGCATCAATTCAATTCAATAAATGTTTTTAAGCATTAACTTCTTATTAGAAAGTAATGTGAGGTTTAGAACTCAAAACTTAGATGCTACAAAGACAAATAAACTACAGTCTTTTCTCAGATTCTTTGAGGTATTTCTTCATTTGCCAGCCTGTGTAGTGATTTCCCCACCTAAAAGATCTACCCAGTTCAATTCCTTAAGCAAATAGTAAATTAATTACTTAAGGAAATAGCACTAGTCAGTTTTAGGAATTTTTTCTGACCATTAGTTATGTTTTTCACAGCAGATGCCAATATATTAGGTAGACTATATTACAGCAGATCTAGAAAAATTAACTGCATTTTTATGAGTTACTTTGCTTTGCATTTAAGATGCAAAAAGCATTGAGGTATCTGCAGTTCACTCTTTTTCAACACATCACAACGCACGAACACCTACATCCACCAAGGAATTATCACCACTATAATTTTAAACATAATTTTAATTCCAACATGTATTATTGTGAGGCTAGAAATCAGGGGCAAGTATCCAATTTAGGGGCAATGATAAATGATAGAGGCAGCAGTGATACAATGCAGATTGAGAGGAAAAGTGCAAAAGGAGAAAACTATAGCAGGAACAAGAAAGGACCTAGTTGGAGAAGAAAGATTAAATAAAGTATCTAAACTCAAGCAAAATGACCAAGGGAGAAATGGAATAATGAAGACCAGTACCCAACAGCCCTGGAACAAAGCAACGACCCAGTAATCAAAACTGGAACACTGCAGCAGAGTTAGAAGAGTAGCACATGTGATTCCTGCTGAGCCATAAGATGTTGATGTAAAAAAACAAAGCTTATATACCACTTGCTTGAGGCTAGGGTTGTTTTTAGGGACCTAGGAACAAATTTAAATATTCCTGGCTTTGCAGAGAAGAGAGATTCAGAACCTGGAAAATTAGTATGCCCTGGCATTTGCGAATTTAAAGATATATACCATCAGAACAATGTTTATGGACACTACCCAGGATACTTGGATTTCCTATATCAAGTCTTGTTAAATTTTTTTTTTTAAAAAAAGCTAAACAAACTTGAACTGAATAGTCCACTGAAGGTATTTCATCAACTCAGAAATTTTGCATTCAGCAAAAGTATACTTATATCATACATTCTCAACAGGGACAATATTTCCCTCAAGGGAGCAAAATATAGTTCTTTGGGCTGAAAAAAATCTTAGTCTTTTTATGTGTAAAGCAGAGATATACACACAGTACATAAACAGATTTAAAGTGTAACTGTGATGTTAAATTTTCATTGTATGGTGCCATAGACTGAATGTTTACATCCCCCACCCGCCCTGCCAGTTCATATGCTGAAATGCCCAATCCCCAGTGGGAATGGTATTTAAAGGTGGGGCTTTTGGGAGGCCATTAGGTCATGAGGGTGGAGCCTTTGATATTGGGAATGGTGCTTTTATAAAAGAGACCCTAGATATCTTCCTTGCCCCTTGTGAGGTTATGGACACAGGATTACAGACTCTCACCAGACATCAAATCTGCTGGTGCCTTGATCTTGGAAATCTCAGCCTCGAGACCTGTGAGAAATAAATTTGTTGTTTATAAGTTACCCAGTATACAGGTGTTACAGAAGCCTGAAATAACTAACACAGGTGGGGACAGTTAAGAAAAAATAATGTCTTAAAAAGCTCTTTATGAGGGTGAAAGGGAAAAATAGACTGAGACACTGACATATGAATTAATTCCTGGGGTTATATACATAAGAATAAATTAAATAAGATCATATAATAAATGAGTATATCACAGTATACACTCGGTAGCTTTAAAAAGAAATTAAGAGCTAATAATAGACTATTTTAAATATATTTCCATTAAATTATGTATTTAAAACTATAATTACCTAACAAAAATCCTGCTATAAAGAATGATTGGTATTTTACATGCCATAATATCTGCTTAAATAAGCACCATTCTCTATCTAGAAAACAAAGTTTTAGTATATAAATAAACGTCTCAGAAATACTTAATATTTACTCTCTTAAGCGTGATATTATATCATAATTACCCCTTCTACTCAAGGATAATATAAAGATGTCAGTCTCTCTTGATATAATAGCAACTTCTATTTTTGAATGTATGTGACTTTATTTTATTTGAAAGTCTTCTATGTCTGGCTGTTTCATTCTCCTATTGTGTCTGCCTCAACTCCCTCAATGTCCTAAACTGTGCCTGATGTTCTTTTTACATAAATTACCCTAATTTAAACTTTCAAAGGGAAAAACATCCTTTGGGGGAAAAAATATACTTGATCAAGGAAGAGCAATATCTCAGAAAAACTAATGATTTTTCTCTCATTGCCCTACAAGTACTAGCTGGCCTTCTATAGAGAATCAATAAAGGAAAATAAATTTCTGGTTTGCATGCTTTAGGAGTAGATGCCTGATGACAGTTTTCCCTAAGCTTTTCTTCATTCAACAGACTTTCTGAGCTGAATATCTTATGTAAGCCAAAACTGATATCATTGAAAGGTGGTTCACAAAAGATTAAAGATCAATTGTCTTGCTAATTACGAGAGCAAGAAAATCAATAAAATGATGACATTTAAATTATCTTTATTTAGCAGCAGTGTCTAATCCAAATGAAGCCTTTGCTCCTATGAAATAAAATGAACAATTTTAGTGGATTGTACCTTTCTCTTATAGGAAAGAAAAAAGGAAGGGAAGGAGGGAAAAAGAGGAGGGAGAGAGGGAAGTTGGGAAGGAGAGAGGGAAGAGTGCATCTTTTCTAGAAGATAATTACAATCTGCAGATTGTGAATAGCTGTAAACTTTTCATTAAGACGTTCCTTAAACTAATTAAAGAACAATTTAATTAAATTCCATATTTGGAAACCACATTTGATTCAAACGACAAGATCAACGAAAGAACATTCATCTTTTTGTCATTCATAATACATTCACGAATTAATATGTATTCCCAACTTGGAAAATTTGACCATTACTATCACAAAAGAAACAAACATGGAGGGAAATAGGAAAAATATAGTGAAGGGCTTCCATTAATTAAAAAAAAAAAAAAATGCTTTATTGATTTAGTATGTTCCTCCAATTTGGTACGGGATTAAATTCTAAGAATTTTTTACTTTGATTTTTTCCTGACTACCTAACATGGGCTTCCTTAAATAAAAGCTCACACTTCTTTAGGAGTCATCATCACAAGATGACTTAGTTATTTTTAAACAGGAGGAAGAGAAGAAAATAACCAATTTCGGGGAAGAAATTGTTTTAACACAAATCTGGGTTCTATTGAGGCTCTCCTCTCCAGTATATTAAGTTTTTTTGGCCACAAAATAACGTAATTATTGCATCAAAATTACCTAACCAAGAATTCTAGGTCAAAACTAGCTATTTTACAGAATTTGCTTTTTCAGGAGATTTATTTTAGACGTGTGTTTTGCCAAGCACTCTGACATCCCCAAGTTCATACACATAGCAATAATTCTTAAAGCAATGAAGCAAAATCCAACCGAAATTTCATTTTATTTCCATGATTCCCATCACTTGTTGGGGATGAAGGAAGGTGTGGAAAAGAAAGCAAAAATATAAAGAAAAAAATAGCCCATGCTTTTTTCCCCTAAAGTTCTGTGAATTCCAGGCAAGATAGGCCAGTTTGAGCCATGGGGGCGTTGGGGGTCGGGGGGAGAGGGAAGATGGATTCCTGTTTTTACAGGATATTTGCACAACTCACTATATGCAAGCTTTCTAAAGCTCTGTCTTCTGATCATAGTCAACCTGACATTCCTTACAATCTTTAACACTGTAACTACAATCTTCGAATACTTCTAGCACTTCTTGCATTTCTGCGCTTGATTTTTCCTCTTTGGCTGCCTTGTTTCACTTGCCCTATTGTCAAAATATGGAATGCCTATTTCTGTATCTTTCTGAAAATTTCTTACTTTTGATAATATCACTATAGTCAAATTAGAGCCAATAGATCAAAGGTCCTCCCTGTCTTTTGATACTCAGGTTATTCTTGGAATGAGCAGTGGACCCAGGCTCCAGTAATAATAGAGAAAAGGGATCCATTAATGCAAATGACCAATAAACATGTGTAAAAATGTTCACCTTCATCAATAAGAAAAAAAATGGAAGATATATCGACAATGTTCTTATTAATGAAAAAAATGACATAATAGGTAGTCATCACAAAAACTCTGCATGGTAGGGGTTTTTTTCTTTATCGTTTTTCCTAATTTCCAAGATCCTAAAAACAACATTTGCTGCTTTAATAACTACAAAGAGAGTAAATGTTATTAAATAAATATAATAATTCCTACTACATAAACTAAGAATAGTAAATAAAATATCTCATAGTTCTCCTTACCATTCAAAGGCACCCACTGATCAATTTTTATACTTTCTTCTGATCATTTTTCTATTCATAATCAGTTTAAAAAAAAACATTTTTAAATGCTTGTTCTATAAGCTCAATGTTATATCTTTTTTTTTCTAATTTAATATAATGATATGAATATCATGCTCATACACTTTCTTCCCAGAGTATGTCATGCAAGTATTTAGACTAAACTATATGAAATAGCCAGTTTTGTAGGTTAAAATGGTCAAATATCAGCAATATCATATGGTTCAAATGAGTAGTTGTAACCTAAATCACAGTGGTAATGAGTCACAAGTAAAACAAAGCAATAGCCCTTTTTATGCCAATATATATTCTTTTTTATGTTTACCTACAGAAACATCATACAAGATGTTTAAACATGAAAACTCATTTAAAACAAATAGACACTAAAGTTCTATGAGTAGATAAAATATCAAGTTGTCCATTCATTTCCAGAGTTTTGTTGCTTTAAGAGGAAACCTTGGAAGGTCAGTCACATAACCATTGATGGGGTCTTGTTCTGTGACCATCGTAGCCTGGCTCCATGCCAAAATTGAAGTTCAAATGCTGGTCAGGGATATGGCAAAGATCCAAGCTACACTGAGGATGTAACTTTCAGTCATTGCTATGACTCAATGACTGGGTTCAACCACAACATGTCTGCACTCTGTAAATAAACTGGATTCAGCTAATAGACAGAACTAACCAGAAACATAGTATAGAGTACTCAGTAGTTTCTCTTCAGCATCATCTGAGGGGTGCCAAAAGCCCCAGTACTCAAAAATAGCTTTCCCATGGTTGTCCAACTTTGCCATTATTGTTGATGCCTTTCTTTTGGTTAAGTTTTGTACTGTTTAGTCTGTGGTACTTTAAAATATAAATATCACTGAGGGTAACATATTAAGACACAAGCCAAGTGCTACCCCTTTTCTTTAAAAGAGGCAAATAAGAACATGAGTCATCAGAAAAAAGTAGGCACAAAGAAGTTCATAAAGGGGAGATAGACCACTAATGATCAATTTGTTTCCTTCACAATTTTCCCTAATGACTGCTGGTTTACATTTCATCCAGTGATAAACCATCTGATCTTAACTTTAAGAAGTCCAGACAACATCCAAATAATAATTGGGTCATATTCCAGAAACGTCTTTGACTGGAACTCACAGTGTATTATATGGAAATACTGAATACACATAATCTTGTATTATATGGTAATCTTGAATTACTCCTAACTGTGGTAATATTAGAAACCCTTATGGCATATACCATTAAGGGTCCTTGTCCAGTCCAAACTTTCCATTTCTGAATTGCCCCCTTACATGCAGTTGGATCCTAGCAGTATGCCTGCATTTCATATCCTGCACACCACTCCACAGCCAATGACAGATTATAGGCCTAAGAAGATAATAGGTCTAAGAAGAATCAATTAGAATCTTTCTTCTAGGAAGATAAAAATGGGATTTAATGGAGCTAGTTGGTCTCTGACAGTGGAAGAGTTAATGTAAGCTCAGGAAGTGTGTCCTGACCAAGATCCACCATGCTTCGAGAGAAATAAAGACAGTCAACAAAGGGAGACATACAGAGAAAAATAGAAATGAGAGGCTGTGTGGTTTTCATGAACAATTAAGACAAAGTCCCCTTTGGTGGATTTCTAGCTCCTGATTCCAGTACTTCATCAACAGTGCTTGACTGTACTTTGAAACGGTGGATCCCATGGGTACCACTGATCCCTTATAATATATTTCCATTTAATTATTAAGCTAATTTGAGGATGTGGTTAATAACTGAAGCTACAACAACAAAACCAGCAAAACAATACTAGCAAACATTACAGAGTACCTCTAACCGTCAGGTGGTGTTCATAAGATTTTTTATTTTATCTTCACAATGACCTTCTGTGATAGGCCAGGACCATTTCCAAGCTCATATTTGGCAAGACCAGAGTATGAGCTCAAGCAGCTGACAATGGCTATCTAGTGTTTAACTATAGAGTATATGCAGAGTTCCATACAGTATGGCATTGGATTATCTGTATCTGATTCACCAGGTGTCATTGAAACAAACAAACAACAACAAAAAAAACAGTTCCTTGGCCTAGACATGACCACAGAATCACAATTCCCAGAAGACAGAAATTTTTCCAGTTACTCCAGGTAATTCTTATGCATACGTTGAGAACCAGTGCTCAATGATCTAAGAGGAAGATATGGGTTGAGGACTGCTACTGGGGTTGTGGTGGCAGTATCAATACGTGTCAGTTTCAGAAGGCGGGGGGGGGGCTACGGAAGGGCAACAATACAAAGTGGATGAAGGATTTCACTTCCATTGCAATCTCCTTGATCCCTCAGTACCATTTGACCTGCCACCACAGAACCTAATTTGGGAGAATTCAAGTCTGGCAAAGAAGGGGTAGGTTCACCAATGGAAGATTCTGGAATGCCCTGATGGCCAAAATTGGTTATATTAAATTTTCAATCCCAATCAGAAGCCTAAAAATTCAGTTTTGAGAAATCCTAACCTAGAAAAACATGGGACTTAGGAGTAATAATTTCCTAAATCATGACATTCCATTCTGTACATGGACACCATGCACATTTTCTTTTTTGAGTAGAAATCTGTAATTGTAATTTTCTACTTTTTCACAACCACAGGGATTTTCCAACACACTATCATTTGTGCAGATGGAACCATCCCATTCCTAAAGAGTGGGAAGTCTTTCCTGTCATATTTTATTGGTTCTTCTGGTCATTAAATCTGACAGGCTATAAATCCCCTGTTTACCATTAAACAGACTGTGAATGACAAGATAGTATTAAGCACTTCTGGCACACTGATTGCAGTTGGACAATCACTAACACTATCATTCCAGGAAAATTATTGCTGTAATTGAAAGGGGGGGGGGATGATCATCAAGGAGAATCATATGTTCTCTTTATACGTGAACTTAGCAAAAAAAAATAAAAAAAAGCCTAAAAATAAAAAGTAGGACAGTTCACAGTTGCAAACATTTTGATTAATAATAATGATAAAGGAAGGCAGGAAATAAATGGCTGGGGTTGAGACAGAAGATGTGGTCTTTCTTCTGGATAGTATTTTCTTAACAGTGTAAGGCATGGGAAATATGGGAGGCCATCCTCTAAATGTAATAGCACTACTTAATCTCAAGGCCAAGTGCACAAATCATCCATTAATTTTAAAAAATTGTATGTTGTAGTGTTTATATATTAATGAGTTGATTATATTTTTAGAAATCATGGAAAATGTGTAGACGCTGATGTCATTGTACTTTGGCTTTCCTAAAGATGCTTATTGTGAACCAAGTTGTTTCCTCCCTTGGCTCCGGGCACTAGACTATTGCTCCTTCCCACTCCACCCACCTACTCACTCCTTCCCTGACACACAAACACTCTAGATCATAAGGAAAATATGTTTCCTAAGATTTAAATCTGCTGTCTCCATTGCGGACAAAATTAGGTTCCTAACTATGTAATTTCAAAATCCTTTGTATTTTTCCTACATGGCTCCCCTTACGAATGCAATGAAAAAATTTTTTATAAACTTCATGCTTGTGTCCTGTTTGACATAAGCTCCATGAGGGTGAAAACCTTGCTTGATTTTGTTTTTGTTTTTTCACCTCAACATCTATGAATCCTAGTCCCATGAACAATGCCAGGAATTTGGGAATTGTCAAATATGCATATGTGCATTGTGTGTATGTGTGTACATATGTATATATATGTATGCATATAAATATATTATTTTTGAATGATGAATGCTTATCTCCCAATTAATCTTTTACCCACTGTCACTGGATGCTTTTGACTAAAAAAATGTGTGATAACCTTTTATTATTAGTTCACTTAGTTCAGTTTGTTGAAAGATCTGTGGGAGTCAGAAGATTTCTACTTTCTCTCCAATACACAAAAATACACAAATTTAACCCTACCCAAAAGAAGTCCACTTTAAGTTTGTTAGGACACAGTGATCTAACTCTTTTAGTCTTCCATATCTCAGTGACCCTAAGCAATCCCAAAACCTTTGTGTTTTTGTTTGCTTGTTTTAAATTACTCTTCTTTTGACTAAGCTATATCTCTTTCCTTAATGCCAATGTCCCAATGTTTCCAAAGTAGCTCCTAGGTCTCTATCTCCCTATAGAATTATGATATCTCAAGAACGGAGGTTTTACCAGGCAACCCAGAGAACACTAACACACACTTTTAGAGTCATTACTGAATGGCCAAGGCGGAGTGTATGGAATGGGGACAAAACTTCCAATTAGTATTTCCAATACTGACTTTCTATCATGTTGTTTTCCTATTTACCTCATTTGTCAGTGGCCACATGATGCTGGGTAGGTAGGAGTGCACTTCACAAAAGAGTTTATCAAAGCTGTCCTTTCCATCTTTTCTTTTTTTTTTTTATTAGGTCCCACTTGTTTATTTTTGTTTTTATTTCCATTACTCTAGGAGGTGGATCAAAAAAGATCTTGCTGTGATTTATGTCAAAGAGTGTTCTTCCTATGTTTTCCTCTAAGAGTTTTATAGTGTCCAGTCTTATATTTAGGTCTCTAATCCATTTTGAGTTTATTTTTGTGTATGGTGTTAGGGAGTATTCTAATTTCATTCTTTTACATGTAGCTGTCCAGTTTTCCCAGCACCACTTATTGAAGAGACTGTCTTTTCTCCATTGTATATCTTTGCCTCCTTTGTCATAGATTAGTTGACCATAGGTGCGTGGGTTAATCTCTGGGCTTTCTAACTTGTTCCATTGATCTATGTTTCTGTTTTTGTGCCAGTACCATATTGTCTTGATTACTGTAGCTTTGTAGTATAGTCCGAGGTCAGGGAGTCTGATTCCTCCAGCTCCATTTTTTTGCCTCAAGACTGCTTTGGCTATTCGGGGTCTTTTGTGTCTCCATACAAATTTTAAGATGATTTGTTCTAGCTCCGTAAAAAATGCCATTGGTAATTTGATAGGGATTGCATTGAATCTGTAGATTGCTTTGGGTAGTATACTCATTTTCACAATGTTGATTCTTCCAATCCAAGAACATGGTATATCTCTCCATCTGTTGGTATCATCTTTAATTTCTTTCATCAGTGTCTTATAGTTTTCTGCATACAGGTCTTTTGTCTCCCTAGGTAGGTTTATTCCTAGGTATTTTATTCTTTTTGTTGCAATGGTAAATGGGAGTGTTTCCATAATTTCTCTTTCAGATTTTTCATCATTAGTGTATAGGAATGCAAGAGATTTCTGTGCATTAACTTTGTATCCTGCAACTTTACCATATTCATTAATTAGCTCTAGCAGTTTTCTGGTGGCAGTTTTAGGATTCTCTATGTATAGTATCATGTCATCCGCAAACAGTGACAGTTTTACTTCTTCTTTTCCAATTTGTATTCCTTTTATTTCTTTTTCTTCTCTGATTGCCGTGGCTAGGACTTCCAGAACTATGTTGAATAATAGTGCTGAGAGTGGGCATCCTTGTCTCTCCATCTTTTCTTACTCAGAAGATTTGATTTCTGTTAAGCCATGTATAGTTCCATTAAGCCACCATGTTTCAGCACACAGAATACACCCTGGGATGTCCTTTAGTTGAGGACAAAGCTGTGAACCAGAGGGTTGGACACATGGTTTGAATTAAATGCCACATCTAGACATTTCGGTGGGATTATACCATGGAGGAAGACAGTCAGAAACGATAAATCTTCCTTTGGTAACCACTTAAAATTTCTTACCATTCTACCAAGTGTATATTTAAAAGTCTATCAAAGAACATAGTGAAGTTAATAAGTCCATGGACGTATTTCTTTAACTTGTAGTATTAATTCTAATTGAAAAAAAAAAACTTAAAAAATAATTTAACCACTTCCTGTCAAAAAAATTCAAAATCATTATCTTCTAGCAACTTAGAAAAAGGGAATAAAGGAGAAAGATAAAATTAAACAGCATTTTGATAAAAGTGACACATAAGGGATAGAGAGATGAGGTATAATGAGGAAAACTACTGAATAAAAAAAATACTACATTGTATGACAGAAAATATAGACAAACAGTAAGTATAATCTTAATTTTATGAGAAAAATAAATCTCTATAAAACTTTGGCATAAGATTAGAGATATGAAGCATTTTAATTAAAAACTCTGTAAACACAGACTAGGGACATATTTTACCTTGAAGATCCAAGAACAAGTAGCAAGTCACTTCTCTGCTTCATGGGGTTTTCAAGCCAGAACGTGATGATTCCAAGATTTCCAGAGTCTTGCAATAATCATAAGAGAGAGAAAAGATAAAGTCTCACCTTTCTTCTCTGATGAAGTTTATGGGCTCTCATTGCCCAAAGATGGAAGCCTACCCTCTCTTCTTGGGCTTGCCACAGAATATATTATTCAGGTACATGTGTAGCCATACACAAAACCCATGGTAACAAACTGTTATTTTCTTTTCTTTTTTTTTTTTTTTTAGAGGCACTTTTCTTTTTAAATTTTATTTATATTTTTATATAGCAGGTTCTTATTAGTTATCCATTT
Organism: Eschrichtius robustus; assembly: GCF_028021215.1. NCBI lineage: Eukaryota > Metazoa > Chordata > Mammalia > Artiodactyla > Eschrichtiidae > Eschrichtius > Eschrichtius robustus. The sequence goes on along the minus strand of NC_090836.1, from coordinate 76,582,937 downwards.
TGCACATATTAGTGTATACATGTCAATCCCAATCTCCCAATTCATCACACCACCACCCCCCCTGTTGCTTTCCCCCCTTGGTGTCCATACGTTTGTTCTCTACATCTGTGTCTCAACTTCTGCCCTGCAACCAGTTCATCTGTACCATGTTTCTAGGTTCCACATACATGCGTTAATGTATGATAGTTGTTCTCTTTCTAACTTACTTCACCTGTATGACGGTCTCTAGATTCATCCACGTCTCTAGAAATGACCCAATTTCGCTCCTTTTTATGGCTGAGTAATATTCTACTGTATACATGTACCACATCTTCTCTATCCATTCGTCTGTTGATGGGCACTTAGGTTGCTTCCGTGACCTGGCTATTGTAAACAGCGCTACAGTGAACATTGGGGTGCATGTGTCTTTTTGAATTATGGTTTTCTCTGGGTATACGACCAGCAGTGGGATTGCTGGGTCATTTGGTAATACTATTTTTAGTTTTTTAAGGAACCTCCACACGGTTCTCCATAGTGGCTGTATCACTTTACATTCCCACCAAGAGTGCAAGAGGGTTCCCTTTTCTCCACACCCTCTCCAGCATTTGTTCTTTGTAGATTTTCTGAGGATGCCCATTCTAACTGGTGTGAGGTGATATCTCATTGTAGTTTTGATTTGCATTTCTCTAATAATTACTGATGTTGAGCAGCTTTTCATGGGCTTCGTGGCCATCTGTATGTCTTCTTTGGAGAAATGTCTATTTAGGTCTTCTGCCCATTTTTGGATTGGGTTGTTTGTTTTTTTAATATTGAGCTGCATGAGCTGTTTATATATTTTGGAGATTAATCCTTTGTCCGTTGATTCATTTGCAAATATTTTCTCCCATTCTGAGGGTTGTCTTTTGGTCTTGTTTATGGTTTCCTTTGTTGTGTAAAAGCTTTGAAGTTTCATTAGGTCCCATTTGTTTATTTTTTGTTTTTCTTTCCATTACTCTATGAGGTGGATCAAAAAAGATCTTGCTGTAATTTACGTCAAAGAGTGTTCCTCCTATGTTTCCCTCGAAGAGTTTTATAGTGTCCTGTCTTACATTTAGGTCTCTAATCCATTTTGAATTTATTTTTGTGTATGGTATTAGGCAGTGTTCTAATTTCAGTCTTTTACATGTAGCTGTCCAGTTTTCCCAGCACCACTTATTGAAGAGACTGTCTTTTCTCCATTGTATATCCTTGCCTCCTTTCTCATAGATTAGTTGACCATAGGTGCATGGGTTTATCTCCGGGCTTTCTACCCTGTTCCATTGATCTATGTTTCTGTTTTTGTGCCAGTACCATATCATCTTGATTACTGTAGCTTTGTAGTATGGTCTGAAGTCAGGGAGTCTGATTCCTCCAGCTCCGTTTTTTTCCCTCAAGACTGCTTTGGGTATTTGGGGTCTTTTGTGTCTGATACAAATTTAAGATTTTTTGTTCTAGTTCTGTAAAAAATGTCATTGGTAATTTGAGAGGGATTGCATTGAATCTGCAGATTGCTTTGGCTAGTATAGTCATTTTCACAATATTGATTCTTCCAATCCAAGAACATGGTATATCTCTCCATCTGCTGATATCATCTTTAATTTCTTTCATCAGTGTATTATAGTTTTCTGCATACAGGTCTTTTGTATCCTTAGGTTGGTTTACTCCTAGGTATTTTATTCTTTTTGTTGCAGTGGTAAATGGGAGTGTTTCCTTAATTTCTCTTTCAGGTTTTTCATCATTAGTGTATAGGAATGCAAAAGATTTCTGTGAATTTTGTATCCTGAAATTTTACCAAATTCATAGATTAGCTCTAGTAGTTTCCTGGTGGCATCTTTAGGATTCTCTATGTATAGTATCATGTCATCTGCAAACAGTGACAGTTTTACTTCTTCTTTTCCAATTTGTATTCCTTTTATTTCTTTTTCTTCTCTGATTGCCGTGGCTAGGACTTCCAGAACTATGTTGAATAATAGTGGTGAGAGTGGACATCCTTGTCTTCTTCCTTAGCTTAGAGGAAATGCTTTCAGTTTTTCACCATTGATAATGATGTTTGCTGCGGGTTTGTCATATATGGCCTTTATTATGTTGAGGTAGGTTCCCTCTATGCCCACTTTCTGGAGAGTTTTTATCAGAAATGGGTGTTGAATTTTGTCAAAAGCTTTTTCTTCATCTATTGAGATGATCACATGGTTTTTATTCTTCAATTTGTTAATATGGTGTATCACATTGATTGATTTACGTATATTGAAGAATCCTTACACCCCTGGGATAAATCCTACTTGATCATGGTGTATGATCCTTTTAATGTGTTGTTGGATTCTGTTTGCTAGTATTTTGTTGAGGATTTTTGCATCTATATTCATCAGTGATAATGGTCTGTAATTTTCTTTTTTTACAGTATCTTTGTCCGGTTTTGGTATCAGGGTGATGGTGGCCTCATAGAATGAGTTTGGGAGTGTTCCTTCCTCTGCAATTTTTTGGAAGAGTTTGAGAAGGATGGGTGTTAGCTCTTCTCTAAATGTTTGATAGAATTCACCTCTGAAGCCATCTGGTTCTGGGCTTTTGTTTGTTGGAAGATTTTTAATCACAGTTTCAATTTCATTACTTGTGACTGGTCTGTTCTTATTTTCTATTTCTTTCTGGTTCAGTCTTGGAAGGTTATACCTTTCTAAGAATTTGTCCATTTCTTCCAGGTTGTTCATTTTATTGGCATAGAGTTGCTTGTAGTAGTCTCTTATGATGCTTTGTATTTCTGTGGTGTCCATTGTAACTTCACCTTTTACATTTCCAATTTTATTGATTTGAGTCCTCTCCCTCTTTTTCTTGATGAGTCTGGCTAATGGCTAATGGTTTATCAATCTTGTTTATTTTCCCAAAGAACCAGCTTTTAGTTTTGTTGGTCGTTGCCGTCGTTTTCTTTGTTTCTATATCATTTATTTCTGCTCTGATCTTTATGTTTTTTTTCCCTCTACTAATGTTGGGTTTTGTTTGTTCTTCTTTCTCTAGTTCCTTTAGGTGTAAGGTTAGATTGTTTATTTCAGATTTTTCTTGCTTCTTGAGGTAGGCTTTTATTGCTATAAATTTCCCTCTTAGAACTGCTTTTGCTGCATCCCATAGGTTTTGATTCGTCATGTTTTCATTGTCACTTGTCTCTAGGTATTTTTTTTATTTCCTCTTTGATTTCTTCAGTGATATCTGGTTATTTAGTAATGTATTGTTTAGCCTCCATGTGTTTGTGTTTTTGTTATTTTTTTCCCTGTAATTGATTTCTAATCTCTTAGCATTGTGGTCAGAAAAGATGCTTGATATGATTTCAATTTTCTTAAATTTACTGAGGCTTGATTTGTGACCCAAGATGTGATCTGTCCTGGAGAATGTTCCATCCACACTTGAGAAGAAAGTGTAATCTGCTGTTTTTGGATGGAATGTCCTATAAATATCAATTAAATCTATCTGGTCTATTGTGTCATTTAAAGTTTGTGTTTCCTTATTAATTTTCTGCTTGGATGGTCTGTCCATTGGTGTAAGTGAGGTGTTAAAATCCCCCACTATTATTGTGTTACTGTCAATTTCCTCTTTTATAGCTGTTAGCAGTTGCCTTATGTATTGAGGTGCTCCTATGTTGGGTGCATATATATTTATAATTGTTATATCTTCTTCTTGGATTGATCCCTTGATCATTATGTAGTGTCCTTCCTTATCTCTTGTAACAGCCTCTATTTTAAAGTCTATTTTATCTGATATGAGTATTGCTACTCCAGCTTTCTTTTGATTTCCATTTGCATGGAATATCTTTTTCCATCCCCTCACTTTCAATCTGTATGTGTCCCTAGGTCTGAAGTGGGTCTCTTGTAGACAGCATATATACGGGTCTTGTTTTTGTATCCATTCAGCAAGCCTGTGTCTTTTGGTTGGAGCATTTAATCCATTCACGTTTAAGGTAATTATCCATATGTATGTTCCTACTACAATTTTCTTAATTGTTTTGGGTTTGTTTTTGTAGGTCCTTTTCTTCTCTTGTGTTTCTCACTTAGAGAAGTTTCTTTAGCATTTGTTGTAGAGCTGGTTTGGTGGTGCTGAATTCTCTTAGCTTTTGGTTGTCTGTAAAGCTTTTGATTTCTCCATCGAACCTGAATGAGATCCTTGCCGGGTAGAGTAATCTTGATTGTAGGTCCTTCCCTTTCATCACTTTAAATATGTCATGCCACTCCCTTCTGGTTTGTAGAGTTTCTGCTGAGAAATCAGCTGTTAACCTTAGGGGAGTTCCCTTGTATGTTATTTGTCCTTTTTCCCTTGCTGCTTTCAATAATTTTTCTTTGTCTTTAATTTTTGCCACTTTGATTACTATGTGTCTCAGCATGTTTCTCCTTGGGTTTATGCTGCCTGGGACTCTCTGCGCTTCCTGGACTTGGGTGGCTATTTCCTTTCCCACGTTAGGGAAGTTTTTGACTTTAATCTCTCAAATATTTTCTCGGGTCCTTTCTCTCTCTCTTCTCCTTCTGGGATCCCTATAATGCGAATGTGGTTGCGTTTAATGTTGTCCCAGAGGTCTCTTAGGCTGTCTTCATTTCTTTTCATTCTTTTTTCTTTATTCTGTTCCACAGCAGTGAATTCCACCATTCTGTCTTCCAGGTCACTTATCCGTTCTTCTGCCTCAGTTATTCTGCTATTGATTCCTTCTAGTGTAGTTTTCATTTCAGTTATTGTATTGTTCATCTCTGTTTGTTTGTTCTTTCATTCTTATAGGTCTTTGTTAAACATACCTTGCATCTTCTCGATCTTTTTGCCTCTATTCTTTTTCTGAGGTCCTGGATCATCGTCACTATCATTATTCTGAATTCTTTTCCTGGAAGGTTGCCTATCTCCACTTCATTTAGTTGTTTTTCTGGGGTTTTATCTTGTTCCTTCATCTCGTACATAGCTCTCTGCCTTTTCATCTTGTTTATCTTTCTGTGAATGTGGTTTGTGTTCCACAGGCTGCAGGACTGTAATTCTTCTTGCTTCCCAACAAACTCTTATTTTCTAACTGATGCTAGTTGAAGAAAGATTTTTAGTTCTTTATGGGCAAGGAAAAGTCTCTTCTTCTACTGTGCCCCAGAGCATTTGAGATATAGAAGGTAATTAGCATGTACTTATTGGATAGACAATCAAATTTAAATCAAATAAACTTCTTTTTCTATGAGGTCACATCATTCATTCCCTCAGAATTTCAGAAATCTCAGATCAGCCATTCTCCAGCAACAAACCTGCAACTGAGTTGCCTTAGAAGGACATCTGTCCATACTTCCCCTTTCAGAACCCCCAAATCATGACAATTTCTAGTGTAAATTATCCAGGTTCCATTTTGAGAGTCAAAAGATTGTTTTAATTTTGAATAATCTATGTCAGTGGACTTGAGCTGGTGAAATAGTGTTTCCGTACATACCACATTATTTGCATAATGAGTTGTCATTTTTACACCCAACATGTGCAGAGAGCCCACTGATGCCTCTGTAACATACTTTATCTTGGTTAATGTTAATAAACACCTTGAAAAGTATATACTTTCATCCTTCATTTTCAGAAAAAGAAACTGAAACTCAGTGTTTCTATTAGGCAGAGTCTGCTTGTAACATCTCCAGTAACTATGCTTTCCTTCTTTCTTATTTAGCAGAATACTGATGTTGGTTTTGGAAAAGTTCCCACCTAAAAGGCATTTTTCAGACTCCTGTGCTGATATGGGTAGCCAGGTAATAATATTTCCGGACAAAAAGATAGTGGATTTATCACAAAGGATTTCTGGGAAAGCACCTTAAAGAGGAAATGGACTAATACAGTACCACATGTATCCGCTTGGCCCTGGGCATGTTTCCCTTCTTCCCCTGAGAAATGCAGAGCTCCAGCAGCCATTGTGAGCAGACTATGAGGGAAAAGCCAAGAAAATCAGCCTGACGCCCTTGAGACATCAGACTGCTTACTTGAGTTTCTTGCTTTGAGTAATACAACACCTATGTTGCTTAAACCACTGTTCTAGGATTATCTGTCACATGCAGCTGAACCCTGTCCTTAACTTTTACATCCAGCGACAAGCTAAAGGTCCTACAGCTATAAAATAATGTAACTTCCTTTGATTCCATATTCAATAAAGAGTACTAAGAGCAGAAATCCTCAATGTTAAATTAGCTAGTCAAAGTAATATTTAAGGGCTTACATGCAGGGCTAGAATTATCCCTTAGACTCATCTATGTCCTGAGATGTGAAAATAGGTTCCTACTGCATTCCTGCTTGTTGGTATCTAAGCATTCATCAAGTATTATTTAAAGCTTACTATCAACAGATAATGTGTTGTCTAGGGATGAAGGACTGAAGATCTGACGACTACCAAGAAGCTTACAGTCTAGTTTGTTGGATATTGCAAATAAATAATTAAGTGAAAAATTATTGTAATTATGATAAATGCTACAAAAGTAACGTGTTACTGTGACAATACATAGTAAAGAAGTCTATTCCAATCTGTGAGATCAAAGGCTTTGGAGATGTTAAAAAGTAAATTGAGGCACATTAAAATTTTTAAGAGTTTATTTGAGCAAACATCAATTCCAGTTGGGTGGTAGCAAACCAAAACTGGTTCGGAGCATTCTGCCAACAGAAGCTAGGTCAAAAGTTTTTATGGAGAAGATGCAGAAACAAAGCAAGAAAATTATTTGATTGGTTTTAGCTTAAACTGTTGCCTTATTTAAGAAAACGTGTTTGGCTATTTGTGATGCGTTGTTCTTAGGCTTAGCTTGTTAACCTTGAGGCATTTACAGGAATTTACTTTGGCTTAGGTTTTGGTTTGCTTACTTAGGTGCCAGGGTATTAGAGCCACCTTAGTCTCTAACGGCCTTTTTCGCTGAATTATTTTAACAGTGAGAGTTTGACATTTGTGCTGACTTCTGAAAGATAAGTGTGAATTAGCCAGGTGACTAGTGAGAGCAAAGATTCTGGCATGAGAAACAGCATGTGTAAAGGTGCTGAGGTTTAATAAATGCTGGGAGAAGTGGTTCACAATTAAGCTGGAGAAATAGGCCTATAATGTAGGTCCTTTCAGGCAGTTCTGAGATTTTAGGCTTTATCACAAAAACACTGGAAACCATGGAAGACTTGTAAATGGAAGTGGCCCATAACCAAATGGCTTTTGGGATAAAAGGAAAAACACCCTAACTGAAGTATTTAAACAAATGGTTTGGAGCAAGACAAGAGGAAGTAGAACTATTAGTTAAGATATTATTATTGTAGTAGTTCAACAAAAAAAAAGAAGTTGGTGAATTAAATACAATGGTAACAGAGGAGGGGGAAAGAAGTAGACAGATTTGATAAGTATTTAGGAGGAAGTTGCCTCTGGATATAATGGCTAATTGGATGGCAGAGGGCTAAGAATGAAGATAAGACTGACTTCCTTGTTTCTGGAATGAACTGAGCAGGTACTGTCATAAAATACCATGCTAGAGATTGCAAGAGAAGGAAAGATTTTTATGGGAAAGAGCATTAATCCAGTGTGTTGAGTTTGAGGTATGCATAACACATGCAAATACAGATGTTGAGTAAGCAGTTGAGTACAAAGGACTAAGCTCAAGAGAAGCCCGGGATGGTGTTCTAATTGTGGGTGTGACCACCTATAATGAACAACTTTATGCTTACTGCCATACTGTTACTTCTTTTGTTAGAAGCCCCTTGTACTATCAATAAGCAGTTTTATGCTAATGAGAATTAGGTAGATCATTGTATTCAATATCTTCATCCATCCTACTTGCCTTGCATAATTTCCTCTTTTGATAATTCCAAATGAGTTACTTAACAATCTAACTCTCAGAAAGCACCTTCATCCTTGAGCATTGTATCTGCTTCCTATAATCTCTTACAAATAGAAGAATCACGCCAGCAATTTAATGAACACAAAAATGTTCTAGGAACCATTGCAGCCTTTGTATATGTAATTCCTAATCGCCTCAACAGTTCTATGAAGAAATATTTTCATCACCCTTTTATAGGTGAGGGAACTGAGATTCAGAGAGGCCACATTGATCAAGGTATTCCTATGGTGAGTGGGAGTCTTGTCTTCCGTCCTCAGTCTCTCAGACTCCCACGGTGTCCCCAAGTGTTCCCACTGAGGAGCTGATAAAAACTGCTCCATGGTAGTGATGGAAACAAGTACCAGCTTTTCTTAAATTAGCCCCAAATACTACATGCAAATATTCCAGAAGTGTTTCAGAGAGTGTTGAGCTTCTTTCCTGAGGAAAGCTATATTTAGAGATAAGATATGGGTGATGTTCAGAATGTAGTCACAAGACCAAATTTTATATTTGCTCCTTTTGTTTACTTTATAAGGGAGATGAACAAGAGGCCTCCACTGCATCACTTTATGAACTAATTTTTCAAAATAGGCCTAAAATGTCTATTTGTTTTAATAAAGGTCTCAGTAGGATGTTAACTTAGAGTAGTTGTGATGAATGGCAACTTAATTTCTACCAAATAGCAAAACGTTCTGCCCATAATGGGATAGTCAGGTCTTGATTCAGTGCTTACTGCTTCTAAAAATTTGGCATATTAATGAGACAGGTGTGTGAGGTGAAGAGAAGCATCCTTTAGACCTCATTTTGACTTTACCCCAAACATTTCACCTTTTTTTGGGGGGGGCAAAGTCTTACTCTTCATATTTCGCTCATTTTTCACAAATGATATGGCCTAAGATGAATGAAATCTTTTCTTAGTAGATTCTTTCTTCAAGCACAGAACATAAATTAATGATGTAACTATATATTTTAAAAAGCATTCTAAGTAGTGTAGAGTAGAAATGGAAATACCCCCATATGCCTTAAGCATATTTACTTTCATTTTCAAATATGTTTCTTGCAAATTGTTTTATCTGGTAAATAGATCTTCAAAGTTATTTTTTGAGGACTTCCCTGGTGGCGCAGCGGTTAAGAATCTGCCTGCCAATGCGGGGGACATGGATTCAAGCCCTGGTCTGGGAAGATCCCACATGCTGCGGAGCAACTAAGCCCGTGCGCCATAACTACTGAGCCTGTGCTCTAGAGCCCATGAGCCACAACTACTGAGCCCACGGGCCACAACTACTGAAGCCTGTGCGCTCCAGGGCCCGTGCTCCACAACAAAGAGAAGCCACTGCAATGAGAAGCCCGCGCACCGCAACAAAGAGTAGCCCCTGCTCGCCACAACTAGAGAAAGCCCGCACGCAGCAACGAAGACCCAATGCAGCCAAAAATAAATAAATAAATATTTTAAAAAATATACTTTTTGAATATTTTTATCTTAAATATTTAAAAATAAAATTCCTTTAAAAAATGAAATCTATTAGTTTTCCCTGTATAAAAATAGTAAATTTGAAAAAAATATAAAGATATTAATTTTTTAAATTCCTATATTTACTTCCAGGCTCTTTTCATCTCATGACTATGATTATATGGAGGGGGTAGGATGTGAAAGTCCAAGGTTAACTCTCAGAAGTTGGTATTTTCCTTTCAAAAATGGCTTCAGACAAGCCATGAAAAGACACAGAGGAAACCTCAGCGCACATTTCTCAGTGAAAGATGCCAATGTGAAAAGGCTACACGTTGTGTGATTCCAACTCTAGGACATTCTGGGAAAGGCAAAAGCCATGGAGACAGTAAAAAGATCAGTGGTCGCCAGGGGTTAGTGGGGAGGGGGGATAAATAGGCAGAGCACAGAGGATTTTTAGGGCAGGAAAATACTCTGAACTACAAGGGTGGATACGCGATACATGTATCAAGCCTGGGTCCAAACCCACAGAATGTACGGCTCCCAGGTGACACTCCCAGGTGATGCAGCAGAGCAGGTTCTTCGTTTGTAACAAATGCACCCTCTGTGGGGATACTGGGAGGGGAAGGCGGTGGGGGGGCCACATGGGAACTCTCTGTACCTTACCCTCACTTTTGCTGCGAACCTAAAACTGCTCTGAAAAATAAAATCTGTTTTTAAAAAATGAAAAAAAAAAGATACATACAGTTTGTATTTTGATAGTCTAGTGTGATGGTGTAATAGTTTGAGTGATTTTTTTGCTTGTGAAAAGTACCAAATCACATTGTGAATTAGCTTTGGAGCCTTTTATCAGTTCAACATGCTTCCCGGCAAATTCACAATATATGAACTTGAAATTAGATTAACAACTTGATCAGTGCCGGCAGCACTGAAGCAGGGATTCCAGGAGATCCCCTGGAAGTGATGCAAACCTTAAGTGCACTGTCCTCCCGCAAGTCTACTCTAAATGCCTCCAGAATCATGGTTTCTCCTTCCCGTCTATCTCAAGTAAATGTCTCTTATTGGCAGACTCTACCCTGGAACCATTCAGGGAAGGAGATTCTGGAAAATGTATTTCTATGAGAATGCGGTTTGATGCCCAGTTAACAGCAGACTATCTAGCACATTATCTGATAGAGAAGTTGAAAAAGCTGAAGACCTCTAATGTTTCCTGATTAAAACGTCATTATTAATACTTCTTGCCTGTAGATACTCCAGGTGCTCCAAAGTTCAAAAGAAAGGAACTTACCTTTAGATTCTACCAAAAGAAATGACTATGGTAAAGACTGAATACAAACAGTCCAGTCTTAGACCTCTTTCTTTGCCACCTACATTTACTTCCTCGGTGTTCCAACGCAGATGTGTGGCTTGAATTATCATCTATACCGACAGCTCCCAAATCTATATTTCCAGCCTGGACTTCTTCCTTTCTACCACCAAAATATTTCCATAATCCAACCAACCCTCACTTCCATGCCTACCACTTTAATCTAAGCTAAACATGATAAACTGTCTGCTTAACTAGATTCCCAGCTTTGGCCTTTAGCCTCTTATTCTTGACAAAGTAGGCAGAGTATATAGGCGATTCTTTTAAAGCATGTCATGTCACTCCTCTGCCCAAAAACCTTTAGTGCCTTCCCTTCTTGCAAAAAAAAAGGAAAAAACAAGAAACAACAAGAACAACAAAAAACACCACAAAACAACAGCAACAACAAAAACAAAGGCAATGTCCCACAAGGTCCTTGGATATCTGGCAATCATTATCTTCCTGACCTCACTTTCTGTTACTCTCCCAGACACTTCCTTTACTCCAGCCCCACTGACTAAACTTACTATTTCTCTGCTACACCAAGCATCCTATATCAGGGTCTTTGAACATGTTTTCCCTCTGCTTCAAGTACTTACTTAACTCATCAACTGCCACCTTTGCAATGAGGCCTTTCCTCACCTCTCCGTATAAAGAATATCTTACCCAATGATGCCACCCCCTCCTTTTGAACACTTAAATTATTGGCAAATGTCAATATATAGAATGTATTTATTTGTTTTTGCCTTTTTCCTCCACTAGATTTTAAGTCCCATGACGGTGATAACTTTGTTTAATTCACTGTTACATCCACAGAACAAAGAATAGAGCCCAGCATTTTATAAATACTGGATAAGTAATTAGTGAATGAATAAATAAATGAAATCTGAGTAGTGTAGAGAAATGATGACAGACAGGTGTGATCATCAAGCAAGCATTTGAGTTTAACCATAACAGGTAAGTGCATCGCAATATCTAAAAAGAAGATGGTATACTGCATAGTGAAGCTCATTTATGTAAAGTGAATATCACCAATTCTTATTCAAATTAGTATGTAGTCAGTTGTTTCTATTTTATTTCATTCTATATTAACATAATATGGTGTCAGACTGTGGACTACCCTTTCTTCATATGACACAGTAACTCCAGGCTCTGTAGAAAAGTGAGAATTATGCCATTTTTTACCTTCAAAATAAATTATTACCAAAAAAAAAAATTACTTCTTTTATGATAACTGGAGATTTACTGTAACCTGATATTTAACTGGCTTTGCAGCCACACCTCCCAACACTTTCCACTGATAATATCTACTTGAGTTTCCTTTCTTCCTCCTCCTCAATTTTGTGCATTGTCTTCCCTCTGTCTGAATGGTCTTCCAGCATTGATTTGCTTATAAAGTTTTTTCTCTGCTTCTGAGACTCATGTTAAGTGCCAATTCCCTAACCAACCTTTCCTTGATTCACATAGGTAGATCAAGGTGGTACTTCTTATGCTCTTACTGCACTGTGAACACAGACCTTGAAGGAAGAAACTACATATATCTTAAAGATAGTGCTAGTGCCTTTGATACTGCCTTACCAGAACAGGTGCTTATTAAATATTTTCTGAATGGGTGAATAAATGCATATAGAGAAAACAAACTGGCATCCAAAGATGAGTGGGAGTTCCTGAATCCTCACATTTAGCATTGTAATCAGACTGTTCTCTATCCCAGAGACATACAGTTCTGCACTGAGAGGAAAAAAAACATTATTTTTTGTAATGTCACATACCTTGAACTCTAAGGGACAGAAAATATTTAATTTCCTAATGTGAAAATACGGTTAAGAGACATTAAACTAGCAAATTCCTCATTCAAGTGATATGCTTTATTTTTTAACCCGATAAATATTTTTACAATATATTTTAATATCTATAAATTTCCTTTCTGTGAAAACTGATGAACTTAGTAACGTTTAATCACTCATTTATGTACATGCAGGGCTTTTCTGTTTTTTTAAAAAGTGAGATTTTGATTCTTATAGCTTGAAAAAATATGAAATAATGCTCATTCCTAACTCCATTACCCCTTGAAACCCTACTCCCTCCCAACTCTTATTGGCAGGTGAACTTGTCTTCTCTGTCAAGTGAGTCACTTGAAATGGGAAAATTACTTTATTAGAACCGACTTGGGTCAAGTTAATCTAAAGAAAATATAAGAAGGAAAGAAAAAAGTTGCCATGCCATATGAATAGACAAGTATATGCAGAAAAAACATAACTTATAAATGAATAGCATATGAAACAAAGTCTTTAAATGATGAAAAAATTCTGATGGACCTCAACCTTACTAATTTTAGAAATTAAAATATTCAGTATATACTGCTAAAATGGCTGCTTCTCCAAAACCTATCTGAAATTCAAGAAGCTGGAAAGCTAAATATGAGTTTGGTGGTTTTAAAAATATGTCCACTAATACTTTGATATTCCTCCCCTTGAGAACCGGACCTTAGCTCCCTCCTCTTTTAGTGTGGGATAGTGGGATAGACTTACTGATTCACTTCCAGGAAAAAAACCAAACCAAAACAAAACAAAAAAACTGTAGATGGATGGGCATCATTTCCAAGATTAGGTTATAGAAGGATTTCAGCTTATATTTTATGTATGTTCAATCTCAATCTCTCTGTCTCTGTCTCTGTCTTTCTGTCTGTATTTCTCTCTGATAAGGATTATGTTGGATCTATAACTCGCTTTGGATAGTATGCACAGTTTAACAAATATTAGCAAGCCAAATTCAAAAACACATGATCTACATCATGATCAAAAGGGATTTATCCTTGTGATGCAAGGATGGTTCAACATATGCAAATCAATAAATGAGATACACCACATTAATACAATGACAGATAAAAATTACATGATCACCTCAATAGATACAGAATAAGCATTTGACAAAATTCAACATCCTTTCATGATAAAAGCCCTTAACAGATGGGTAGAGAAGGAACATACCTCAACATAATACAGGCCATACATGACAAACTCCATCTAATATTATGCTCAATGGTGAAAAACTGCAAGATTTTCCTCTAAGATCAGGAAAAAGGCAAAGATGCTCACTCTTACCACTCTAATTTAAGACAGTATTGGAAGTCCTAGCTAGAGTAATTAGGCAAGACAAAGAAACAAAAGGCATCCAAATCAGAAAAGAAGGAAAACTATCATTATTTGTAAACAATATAATTTTATATATAGAAAATCCCAAAGACTCAACCAAAAAACTGTTAGAACTAATTAACTAATTCAGTAAAGTTGCAGGATATAAAATCAACATACAGAAATCAGTTGCATTTGTATACACTAACAATGAAACATCTGAAAAGGAACTAAAGAAAACTACCCCATTCACAATAGTATCAAAAACAATAAAATACCTAGGAATGAATTCAACCAACGAAATGAAAGATCTGTACAACAAAAACTACAATACTTTTTGAAAGGAAGCAAAGAAGACACAAATAAATGGAAAGACATCTCGTGTTCATGGATCAGAAGAATAAACATTGTTACAATACATGTTCATTATCTGAGAGTTTCTATGGATCAAGACCTTCTGCTGAGGGTTTCATAAAGCTGAATCAAGGCTAAGCTGAATTTTTTTTCTGGAGCTTAGGGTACTCTTCCAAGCTGCTGGTTGGCAAAATTAATTTCCTTGCAGCTATAGAAGTCATGGTGGCTTGAGTTTTCAAGGTCAGCAGGAAAGCCTGTCTAACCTCTAGACTCACCGTTAAAGGGCTCTCCTAAATAGTCAGGCCCATCCAGGATGATTTCCATCTAATGAGTGTAAAATCAACATATTAAAAACTTTAATTACATCTGAAAATCCCCTTCACTTTTGCCATATGCTATTGATTAGGAGGGATTGCATAAAGGTGTGGATACCACGGGTCAGAAATCATGAGGGCTTATCTTAAAACTCTGCCTCCAGAGACCCTAAGTCAGAACAACCCACCTAAGCTGCTCCCAATTTCCTAACCCATGTAAGAAAATAAATGTCTGTTGTATTAAGTTGCTAATTTGGGGATGTTTCATTACACAGCAATAGGTAACTAATATAGTGAGGTTATACTGGCATGAATTACATTCAGGGAAGAAGTATACATTATCATCCCTCTTCTCTTCTTGATTCATAAATCTCAGTTCTGCTGATAGTAGATGTTGAAAGAGTACTATATTAAGTAAGGATATACTCTTTGGGTTTCACACAAAGACGTTACAGGAAAAAATAGCACAAAGAATTAGAATATAATCCTAATACTCAAAAATCAATTTTGGAAATTGATACAGAATTGGCACTAACTCTTAAATCAAAGCTGTCCTTTTAAAAGTTTTAATATAATACCATCCTTAAGCGCAAAGTAGACATATAGAGGCAGAATAATCGTACAGCCAAATCAAAAAAAAAAACAAAACATTTCTTACTAACACAACAGTAATTAAAATTTTTCATACTGAAAATTATAAAATATTCTTTTAATTAAAAGTGAATGCCCATTAAATGAAATTCTGTAACAAACAGGGTTAAAAGTTTCCATACAGATGCATTTTGTAACGTTTTCTTATCACTTAGTAGTGACAGCAATTAAGAGTAGTGGCAGTGGGACTTCCCTGGTGGCTCAGTGGTTGAGAATCTGCCTGCCAATGCAGGGGACACAGGTTCGAGCCCTGGTCCGGGAAGATCCCACATGCCGCAGAGCAACTAAGACCGTGCGCCACAGCTACTGAGCCTGTGCTCTAGAGCCCACGAGCCACAACTACTGAGCCCACGTGCTACAACTACTGAAGCCCGTGCACCTAGAGCCTGTGCTCCCCAACAAGAGAAGCCACTGCTATGAGAAGCCCGCGCTCCGGAACAAAGAGTAGTCCCCGTTCGCCACAACTAGAGAAAGTCCACATGCAGCAACGAAGACCCAACACAGCCAAAAATAAATAAATAAAAACTAAATTAAAAACAAACAAAAAAAGAGTAGTGGCACTGATATGTTTATGTAAAATGATTGTTTCATTACACAAGAAACTGAAAGTTAATGAAAATAAGTCTAACATTCAATTCTCAAAGAGGATTTCTGTATAACCTCTCTTTTCCAATATGTAACTGATCTTCTTGGGGTTAAATACTTGTATTGTGTATGAATTAATTATGCATTACTCAAAAATCATGACTTATCTGTAAATCATCTTGCATTCAAACACTTGTTAGTTACTTAATCTGTTACTTATATAATTTTCAGTGTCATACAGCATTAACTTTAATAAAACAATCAATTCAAACAGATAACATTAAAAATTACTTATTACCTCTGTGTTGAGGGGAAAAGCCCAAAATGCTAGAGGAGACAGCTCTGCTTTTGTGATATTATTTGAATTGATCAAATAGATGGTAGAATTTATTTGTTGTTTCAAAAGTGGGAACAGATGAGGAACTAAGAAATATATCTATAGGAATGTGGATTGTGAGCTCATTAGAATTTGTCTTTATTATTTTGGGGAATTCCCAGTATAGAAGTGATATCTTCATTCACATATAATTATAAAACAATTTAAGCTAAATATAAAGTGATTTTAGTCTCTTTGCCTTTTTGCTTATTATATATTACCATGTTTGCAACTGAGAATAATGGAGAGTTGATCTTATGTGCAACCCTACATCCTATCTTCATGACCAGCAGCACAACTTCAAAGTAGAAATGATGAAAACAAGAGAGCAGGAGGAAATAGTAAGCAATCAAAATTCTTTTCCTGAGGAGAAAGAAGCCTCTGGTAACTAACTGGTAATAAGGCAATTTATGAATATGAGAATTCCAGAAAGCAATTTTATAATACTTCCTTAAAAATGGTAAAACTCTAGAAACAGGGGATTTAGGGCAATGTTGCATGGAGGAACGAGCTTTGGAAAAGTACTTCTATACCCATTATTTCATTTCACCTTCCTAAGTTCCCTGTGAGTGACTAAGGCAGGAGACATCTCTGCGTTTTGCAGATGAGAAATTGAGTCTCAAAAACATTGTTATTGGTTCAAGGTTTCATGGCTATTAACTGGTAGAACTAAGAATGAAATTCAAGGCTTATGATTAGTTTTCTGAAGTCTTTTTCTACTAGGAAATACTGCTTTTACTCATCCATTGAAGACACCTTTAAAATTGAATCTCCATGAACTAAGAGCCAAAGAATCTTAATTTTAAAATAAGAACGTTAGAATTTCATAATTCTCAGACTCATAGAAATTATCCCAGAGAGTTAAAGAGACTCAGTCTGGGTCATACAACCAGCCTTGCAAAAGAGCTTTGTATGGTTGGTTTTAACACTTCACTGATGAGTAATAGTCTTATTATGTAAGACTGAACACCTAATGAGCACTGGAACCATGAGTCTCCACTTAATGCAGTTCCTAGTTCCTAGAGTCTAGTGAAACTTAGGGATTTCCAAGTACGTTATTCCCAAATTTGAATTGGGGTGTTCATATCCCAGAACCATTGTCTAAGGAAGTGTGTGAAAATTCAGGATAAACTGGACACATCTTTCCCGAGTGTGCATTTTATTCAGTATTGGGCACTATAACATAGTTTTTTTTACACTAACGCCATCACAAATGTATCATAGGCTGGAAAATATCAAATGAATTATTAAAATAAAAGAGATTTCAAAGATATTTCTCACTTTGGTGGTTTCTTGAATTCTGCCCCCAAGCTTCATGGGTACTTATTTACTTTCCTCTGAAGTTGGGGTACTATTTGGGAAAAGTTAGGCAAGCACTGCTTTAGAAGACAAAGGCCCTTCCTCTCTTTTCATCTCTCTCATGGTGCAATCTGCAGAGTGAACCCAAACACTAATTTACACCCTTTTCTTAAAATCCCAGGTTGTAATATTATTATTAATTAGTCTACAATTTAGGGATTCGTTATACATCTTGATACATATATTCTAAACCCTCTGATTGGACAAAAAGACATCTCCTTCAAAAGCGTGATAAAGTAACAGCTGTGTGTTTTCCAAATCCAACACTTGTATTCTAAGTAATTGCAATATTGCCAGTTTTGCCCTGAGTTCTCATTGTTGGGTGACTTACGCTTCCTGCTCCATTTAGCATGTCTCCTGGGCTTGCATGTTGGACCTATCTTAGAACTTCCATTTTTATGTCCCAGCTAACTAATAGTCCCTCTCCTTTCCCTGACACCCATCCAACCTCCACAAGGTATATATAACCCTTCTTTTCACTACATCAGATCTAAAACTTTCCAATAAAATCAAGAATGATATTTTACTTAAAAATTGAGATAGAAATTGAATGAAAGAACAAATTGAGGGACTTCCCTGGTGGCACAGTGGTTAAGAATCCACCTGCCAATGCAGGGGACACGGGTTCGATTCCTGGTCTGGGAAGACCCCACATGCCGTGGAGCAACTAAGCCTGCAAGCCACAACTACTGAGCCCGCGTGCCACAACTACTGAAGCCCGCATGCCTAGAGCCCACGCTCCGCAACAAGAGAAGCCACCCCAATGAGAAGTATGTGCACCGCAATGAAGAGTAGCCCCCACGAACGCAATGAAGAGTAGCCCCCACTCACCGCAACTAGAGAAAGCCCATGCCCAGCAATGAAGACCCAACGCAGCCAAAAATAATAAATAAAAATAAATAAATCTATAAAAAATTATTTAAAAAAACCAAATTGAACATATAGAATGCTCTGACTCCCTTCAAATATCATAAGTAAAATAATTTTGCCATCCACATTGGGCTGTAGTTGAATTTCTACTATTTGTTCTTCCTTGCCCTCATCTCCAGATTTCTAAGATAATAAAAATGTATATATCTTATCTGTCTTAAAATATTAATTTGTTTTAACAGTTGCAAATGTTTTTTGAGATGTTGAGGAAATATAATTTTTCTTTTTCTTTTATTAATAGACTATTTTTTAGAACAGTTTTCGATTTACAAAAATTGAGCAGATAGTACAGAGAATTCCTGTATACCCTCTTTACCTCCTCAC
Source organism: Eschrichtius robustus (assembly GCF_028021215.1). Taxonomy (NCBI): domain Eukaryota; kingdom Metazoa; phylum Chordata; class Mammalia; order Artiodactyla; family Eschrichtiidae; genus Eschrichtius; species Eschrichtius robustus. The sequence continues at coordinate 76,564,310 of NC_090836.1, read as the reverse complement.
AATTTACCCTATTATTAACATCTTGCATTAGTGTAGTATATTTGTTACAGTTGATGAACCAAAATTGAAACATTATCATTAACTAAAGTCCACAGTTCACATTTAGCTTCCTTTTTTGCGTTATAGTTCTACAGATTTTAACAAATGCAGAATGTCATGCATCCACCATTACAGGATATCTTACTGCCCTAAAATTCCCCAGCGCTTTACCTATTCATCCCTTCTCCTTTCTCCTGAACCCCTGGCAACCACTAATCTTTTTACTATCTCTATAGTTTTGACTTTTCCAGAATGTCATATACTTAGAATCATACAGTATATAGCCTTTTCAGACTGATTTCTTATGTTAAGCAATATGCAGTTTAAGGTTCCTATATGTCTTTTGGTGGCTTGATAGCATTTTTTTTTAATTGTTGAATAAGATTTCATTATATAGATACTCCAGTTTGTTTATCCATTCACCTTTTGAAGGACATCTTGGTTGCTTCCACTGTGGTACAATTATGAATAAAACTTCTATCAACATTCATATGCAGGTTTTTGGGTGGACCTAAGTTTTCAATTTATTTGGGTAAACACCTAGGAATGTGACTGCTGGACCATATGGTAAGATGATATTTAGCTTTGTAAGAAACATCAACTTTTTTTCAAAATGGCTATGCCATTTTGCATTCCCATCAGCAATGAATGAAAGTTACTGTTACTCCACATTCTCACCAATATTTGGTACTGTCAGGTTTTTTTTGCATTTTGGCCATTCTAATAAGTGTCAAATATTTTTTTAAATTATTTTATTTTATAGTATTTGTTTCTCTTCAAGGTTCACAGCCTGTTGAAATAATAAGCTGTATTCCTGCTAAATTAAAATCAAATTTAAGCTATACATGTGTCTAATTTTTTTAAAAAAAGTAAAACATTTATAAATCTAGAAATCGCAATAAATTTGGTGATAAATATGAATGAGGTAGGAATGGAATACAACAAAACTCCTCCAAAATCCACGATATTATGCAATCTGAACTTAGAAGAGAGACTTAATAAATATCACCATCTTGAAAGAGATGTTTACATTATTTCTACTATGAAGAGCAAGCCTCTTCCAGCCTGAGCATAAAAAGAAGGAATAAATGCATATAATTTCGTCTTTTTAGAAGCCATTTCAAAGCCACTAAAGTTATTTTTGCTGAGATGCAAGCAAGGTTTCAGACACCTGTAAAGCACCTGATTTACTTTCAGTAAGAAAAAGGTGATAAGTAGCTTACTAATAGTGTACATAGATTTCTTCATAAATTTCTTCATAAGGAAAGGCTTAGAGATGAGATAATTTCCATTTTAATAGTTTAGGTATTTCATGAATAAGAACCTACTATATGGATTCGCATCACACTTCGGAGAATGAAACAATCAGGAGTTTGATGAGGGTCCACAGAAAGCAAAGACATACACAGTAATTAGTGTATTCTTCTCCTGAGGGGTGTAGGATGACACTTTGGAAAAAGGATGGATTTTATAGATTGGTGGACTTGGAATGGAAAAAGATTTACTGTCTGGTACATAGCAGATGCCCAAGAATTCAGAGGCTTTGAGGTAGTTACCATGAGTTGCAGGTTGGGGTTTACAGGAAGCAGAATCTTAGAGACTTCTAGAGACAAAGTTTAGTATACAGATGTTTATTAAGAAGTGCTCTTGGGATTAACTGCCATGGAAGAAAAGGGAAAGAAACAAGATTGAGTAAAGAGAGAAGGAGGGTTGCCAGGCCAACCCAACAGTACCAGCCAAACTCCTGGGGAGTTGTAAAGCTGAAAGGGCCCAAGAGAGTTGCTCTACTTTGGGCTAAATGGCCTGGGACTTTTTACCCTTGCCTCAATCAGTCTTTGGATGTGGACCATGCCTGGAAGGGCATGATCTTGGGAAAAATGGATCTCTGCAGCTGACAAGGCTCCCAGTTGAAGGCTGTCTGCTGATTAACACTCCTAGCAGTTCGAGGATCTCAGTGAGCCAAATCTGTGTTCACCACCGGTCACCCCTTACATCTCTATGATCACTTTCTTTATATATATATATTCATAGAGAAGCTCCTCCAGAATTACAGGGAGTCTCTTTGCCTGGAGGAAACTTAGAAGAGGAAGTCTAGAGAGACCAATAATGGTCCTGGCCACTGCAGTCGGTCTTTAGGCTGCAACTGATAATCCTCCTCTCTCGATTTTTCCATCCATGCTATGTTCCTTTCACCTTCAGGTGCTGGTCTTAGTGGCTTACCTGGTAATATGACCTAGATCCTCATCCCTTATGGGTATGAATTCTCGGTCACCATGACCTTCTCAAACCAGAACTGTTACACTTGTCTATTTACCAGCACAACTGAGCAAGGAAATATCAAGAGGCGTTCAAGTACGTCCTAGATGCCAAACATATTCTTCCCTGCCTCCACCGAGTAACAGCAGTGCTATCTCCTCCTGATGATCAGCTTAATTACTCAGGCCAACCCGCTTGCTGATCCTTGTACAGAAGGGGACTAAAATATCCAGGCAGTTATATAGTTTAATAAGCCTAGCTCTGTGCCCCCTGGCTAGAGAAGTCCCTCTTTGGGAACAGGAACTTTTAACCATGCAGAGACCAGACTCATGGAAATGGGATAGCCAGATTCTCCCACTGAGTCATTGGGAGTGATGATAAGTGAAACCACTCCTGTTTCTAGTACTGGGTTTCCAAGTCCATGTAACTCTCTACTGGGGGCACAACACCATATAAAATGTTTTGACTCTAGGTATATACAGCAAACTGGAGGATGGTGTTCCATTATCAAAGGGTTGACTATGACCTATATGCACTTTTCCTTGAGTTGGCCATTCCCACACTTTATCAGGCCAGTAGAATCTGGGTGTTACAGAATGTGATATAAACAGTGAACCCCATGATAGGAAGCCCACTATTTTGTTGTAAAGTGAGTATTGATTGGGAAACAATATTATGAGGGAACCAGTGCTAGTAGGTCAATTCTCTAAGAACGTTCTCTAAGAACTTCGATAGCAGTCTAGCTGAGGCTGTGCAAACAGGAAAGCCAAACTTTTTTTTTTGAAACTCCCCTTGACCACTACCCACAATGCCAGAGCTCTCCCCAGTGATAACCACTGTTACTGGGGTAGCATGTATCTTTTTTTTTTTTAATTAATTTACTTTTTATACAGCAGGTTCTTATTAGTTATCTATTTTATACATATTAGTGTATATATGTCAAGGAAAGGCAAACTCTTGTGGAGACTATGTGTCTATTCTGTTAGAATGGATGTCTGTCCCCTCCAAGTTCAAAGGGACCCAACCAAGCAGCCAGTTGGGTTCCTTGAGAAATGGTACCATATTGGAAGATCAACATTAATCTTTGTTGCAGGCAGTTTGCACATTTGGCATTGGCAGGAGCTATATCAGCCTTGGTAAATGGGTGCTTACCAATATTTGTGAATCTGTAAATAGTCTCTGTCTCTGCCATTGTGGTCACTTCCTTCACGCACCCATTATACCACTGCTGGGGTGACCAATGTCAAAGTCTGGCTGAGTCATTCTGTCTTCTTCACTTTTTAATAATTCTTCTATGGTGAATACTCTCTAATCTAACATGTAATTCCAAGATATTCACACTTTGTTCCTTCTCTCATTCATCCATCCACATTTCTCTGTCTCAGATCCCCTTGTCCCTAATCTTCCCATCTTTCTTCCAGGTCCCTGACCTGCTATCTATGAATCTGTAAAGTCTTCTAACTTTGGACTATTTCCCAAATGGCCAGGTGGATAACCAGGTGGATCACCTAAAACTCTGCCCATTGAAATGATTTTTCCCTCTTTACTCTCTTTCAAGACCACTGCTGAGTAAGGCTGTAATGCAGCTGCTGTCCATTTTTGACTTGTTCCCATATACCAGTCTGACCAAACTAAACCAAAACTCTGGCTTCTCCTTTTTCTATCAGCTGGTCATAGGAAGTCATCATACTGTAATAGGTCGAAGCTAAGAGTAGGGAGCTAAGAATGTAACAGTGGTGGATGATATGAGTCTGGGCCACCTGCTCATACACTTGTTTGTACTCTCTAGTCCTGTTCATAAGTGACTTTGGATGTACCACTTCCAACTATGATGGCTTATTGCCACATCCAATGGTAGGTCAGGGAAAACCTAGTTTATTATGGGCCGTTTTCTGGACATATGATCACTTAATATCGCATAGTCAAATTTAAAAGTTAAACTGTAATGCAGGCTCAATAGCCTCAGATAACTCTACTGAAATGTCTGAAGCTGGAAAGGCTCATCAGTGTATTCATGCTTTAGGCTAGCATGACCAATCCTTTTTATTCCTCAGCCTCAACTGGTCTTTGGAATGTGGGCTACCCCTGGAAGGCATGGCTTTGGGTGAGGTAGCTCTCTGAAGCTGAAGCAATCTTTGAAAGAGGTGACAGCTGAAAACTGCTGATAGCACTCCCAGCAGCTAGAGGAATCTGGGTGCCATATATCCATATCCATCTCAGCATGGGAAGGAGACAACTTTGTGTTGGTGGGAAAGAAGTAACTAAATTTGTCTCTAATTCCATAAATATCATTATTTAGCTCCCAATGCAACCTGTTCCAAATCAGTTATAAAAGAAATGAGATAATATTATCAAGTAACAAGTTAAATAAGTACTATATCACAAAGCAGAGGTAACTTATGCATATACAAATAAGTTATGACAATGGTGGTACGACAGAGCAGTGGGAAAAATAAGTCTTTTTTTATATGAGATATTTACAATTTTTTAGATTTTAGAATTTAAAAAATTTACAAACAAAAATCCATTCTTTGTGCATTTGTACACTTTGAACACTTTGTACAAGTGTATAGAGTTGTACATATACCATCACAACCATAAAACAGTTTCATCACCCCAAAATATTCCCTCATGCTCTCTCTTAACCCAATCTATCTCCTGGCAACCACTGACCTGTTTTCTATCCCTGTAGTTTTTGCCTCTGTGATATAAATGGTAATGTACATGCCAGAATACCATATAAATAGAACCATACAATATGTTGCCTTTTGTGTCTGGCTTCTTTCCCTTAGCAGAATGCATTTGCGCTTTATCCATGTTGCTGCATCTATCAATAATTCATCACCTTTTATTGATGTGTAGTTTTCTATAGTATGTATGTACCACAGTCTTTTTTTATTATCTCTTGAAAGATAACTGGGTTATTTCCAGTTTTTGAAGATAATGAATAAAGCTGGTATAAACATTCATGTGCACGGTTTTGTGTGAACATAAGTTTTTATTTCTCTTGGGGAAAAAGAATCTGTCTTTTTAATAAATGGCACTGGATCAATTGGATATCCACAAGAAAAAAATAAATAAAACTAACTTTTCTTTTACCATACACAAAAATTACTTACTAGTGGTTTGTAGATTTGTAGTGAAATATTTCTCAAGCAGGGTATAAAAATCATTAATCATAAAGGAATATTTTATTAAACTGAATATTATATTAAAGAAATTATGTCTATCAAAGACACACTATTAAGCAAGGAAAAAAAAAAAAAAAAACAAGCCTCAGAGTGAGAGAAGAAATATATATCACAAATGACTGACAGAGGGCTCCTATACAGATTTTATATATTCTTTTTATAATCAGCTAGAAAATGAAGACAGCCTAAGTGGGGGTGGCAGAGAGACCAAGGGGAATAGACAAAAAAGTTGACTGGCAACACTCCTATCTTCAGAGTGTGCATATGTGTATGTGTGTGTGCATGTATGAATATACTTCTTCCCTACCTCCCTGGTTTAGTTGAGAAACAGTTTCCTGAAGTCTTTCTGTCCCCTTGTTGTCCCCCCCTCTCCCTCTGCTGTCCCATCTGTTGAGGCAGAGGTAGGAAGTTTGGAAGAAGACGGAGGCTTGCATAACCCAGTCCTTTCCTCCCTTCTCTTCTCTGGGTGTCCCAGCCCACACAGAATATGCCTCTTGCTTTTTTACAGCTATGACCTAAGCTCAGCGCTATGACATGAGCTCAGCGCTAGAGGCGCTGTCCCTGCAGGGGGAGCTGCTCTGTCCTGTGCAGCATGGCCATGATTAGGTGAGGAATGTCTATCTTCTTGGAGAGTTTAGGTAGCAAGCCCTTTTGACTGTTACACTGAACTAAGTCTTTTAACTCAGCCTTTTCAGTAACAACGGCAATCACGAAGGCCTTCATCTGTCTTGCTGTTTGTTTTTTTCATTTTGTTTTTTGATTTCTCACTTGGTTCAGAGCCAGAATGGAAGAAGGTTGGGAAGAGGGGTACTAATTATCAAGCATTCTCGAGATCCAAATAGCATACATAAACTCTCATATGGAATATGTTCATAAAAATTTTAAATAGTCATGCTCTTAAATGTTATTATATTCTATAATTCAATATTAGAAATACATGAACTTGCTACCTTCCCTATGTCAAATTTTTTTTTTTTCCTCATGAGTTTTCACTTCTCAGTATCTTCCTTAAAAGGCTCAGTGAGGCCTTTCATGATATTTAGTCTGAAATCTCAGGAAAGATGAGGAAGAGGAGGAAAAAAAAAAGAAGGAAAGAAGAGTAGAAAATATTAATAATAGCTTCTGTTTATTAAATGCTCTTTATGTGTCAGGCATTTAGTGCTTTATATGTATGATCTGATTTAATCCTCATGACAAACGCACTTTACAGGTAAGGAAACAGAAGCTAAGAAAAATTAAGCAATTTGCTTGATACCACAGAGCTTGATAAAAGTTTCATTTCTCTGAACTTCCATGTCATTTTCTGACCATTTTTTATCCAGCCCTTGCCATCTCTTGCTGTATGGTACTTTTATTTTTTCCTACATGTTTCCTGTCTCATGAAATCAATTATTAGTCTTTTTAAAGCATAGATTATTTCTCATTTCAATTTATATCTACAGTCTCTAAACACCACCCTGGACACAATAGGTGCCCTGTCAATATTTGCTGGTGATGACATAAGAGTTCGTAACAAATGAGACCATAAGAAATTGTTGTACAAGTTCTGTGGATAAAATAGGGAATTTGGTCTTTGTGTCACATAAGCTGTAAAAGGTTATGCTATCGATAAATAAAATATGTAGTGAAATTTTTAAGGAGTTTTTAGTCCGGGATCTAGCTCTACTGTTTACTGGCTGTGAGACCTTGAACAAATCCTCAACCTCTCAGAGATTGTTTCCTCTCCTCAAAAAGGAATCACATCTCCCTGAAAGGGTTATAAAGAGGTAATAATAGCTTGGGCAGATTGAAAGCTGTAATAAGATGATATTATCAAATTACATTAGCCATTTGATAATACTATATGATATACATGGAGAATATATGATATACAATATGCATATCATATAATATGCTACATATATAAAATATATAATTAATAAGGACCTACTATATAGCACAGGGAACTATACTCAATATTCTGTAATAACCCATATGGGAAAAGAATCTGAAAAAGAAGGGAAGAAGGGATATATGTGTATGTATAACTGATTCACTTTACACCTGAAACTAACATATCATTGTAAATCAACTATACGCCAATAAAAATGTTTAAAAAATAAAATATGTTATATAGATATAATATCATATAGTGTTATACTGTCATTTTATAATATCTGTTAATTTTTTGGTTATAGCCCAGGGTGAGCTCTCAATAAATATCAAGATTCATTCTCTAGACAGAGAAAATGCTGTTACTGTCACTGATGTGAAGTTGCTGCTTCCTTCCTCTGTCTTCTTTATTTTCCTCTCTGCTACATCTGTCCTGAGCCATAGGTCCTGTCAGAGCCATGAAATATTAATCAACTCCCTGAGGGGAAGTTTTTCCTAGAATTTTTCTTCTACCTAATTTTCCAAGCTCCTATGAATCACTCTTTTCTCAACCTTATCCTATTCTTGTTGCAGACCTAGATTAAGGATTCTTGAGCTCATGCTAGCAAATTGTTGGATTGGTAGAGTCCATATTAGATCATCTTCTTCTGTACCCTGAAGTGGCATAGATTACAGGCTGTGCATTCATTACATGCTTAAAAATGCTTATTGGTTAGAATTTAACTTTATCATAGGACACACTCACCTATATTATCTTTTTCGTGCTCTATCAAGAAGCTCTTTATGTCTTATATAATTGTATCTTCCTGAAGGCAAATTCCTAAAAGAAGATACTCTCTGCATTGAAATGTTTTGAGTAACACAAAAATGATTTTTAAAAATTTATTTAGAAAAATACATGCTTGCAATTTTAGAAAATTCAAGGAAGATAGAGATATGAAATAGACCCCAAAAACCCCCATGATACTACCTTTATCAATGCAAGAAATAATCATTAACTAATTCTCATGTATACTTCCAGAAAATAGCTATACAAATATGCTCCAGTCTTACATATTTTCATACTCCCTGCACACACACTGTGTGTGTACTCCCTGTTCACATACTAGAATTTGTACATATATATATTTATTCTTTTAAATACATATAGTATGTGCTACTCATACTGTTCTGTAACTTAAATATCTGAAATATGATAATTATAATAGTTGTGTATTGGACACAGAATCTACATTATTTATTTCAATTGCATTCACAGAATTCCATTGAATGGGCATTTCATAACTTGTGGAATTCTCCTATTTACAAAGATTTCATTTTTTCCCTCTTTATTTTTATTTTTGTTTTTTTTTTTTATTTTTTTGGTTACAAACAGTGCTGCACTGAATGTGGTTGTGACTCTATTATTGTAAACTTGGGTCAACATTAATATATCCATAGGGGGCATACAAAAAAGGGGCATGGTTCAGTTAAGATAAAAAGGCTTTTGTATCTTGATAGGCATTGTTCCCCCAAAGTTTGACTGGTTTACACCCCCAAGAAAATTGTATGAGAATGACAATTTTATAGTTGATCAAAAAAATGGCAACCTATTACATTGCTATCTTTTCTTGTGTGTCTTTTTTTATGAATGAAGCTGATCATTTTTTCATTGCTTTTCTATTCTGATAATGGTGTATGAATACAACTGTACTTTGCATTCCCAGATTTTTCCTGCCATAATACATGCCCTCCAAAATGGTGGCAGTCTTGTGTGAAAGGGGAGAGGTTAACACACTAGCATTTATGCAGTAGTTCTCTAACATTTTGCCTCAGGATCCTTTTTTACATTCTTAAAAATTATTGAGATCCCAAAGTGCTTGTGCTTATGTGGGTTATATCTAGCGGTATTTAGCACACTAAAAATACTAAAAATGTATTAATAATTATTTAATATAATATTAAACCCTTCATAAGTTAATATAAGTGATTTTTATGACAACAGTAATATTTTAAAAAATATAGAAAACAGCTAAATTCTGGTATCTGCTTCTGAATCCAGTTATCATGATATCAAGTATCATGTAGCCTCTGGAAAACTCCATGATACTCTGGTGAGATAATGACAGTGAAAAGGGCAAATGATGACTTAGTAGTGTTACAAAAGACGTCTTTAATTCTGTACACCCAAAAGGTCTTTGTGTATCAAAAGGTACATGGACCACACTTTGAGAACCACTTTATTAGAGCAAGAAGTTCTTTCTATAGAAATAAGCAAGAATATCCTGTTTGCTATTTATGTCCTTTGCGCTCGAGTGCTCAGGCTTCAGAAATCAACTAATCACTAGCAATGTAACAGAGAGACAGTCTAATGAAGAAAGAGTCAATAATAAGGAAGAAAACACCACCAAGGTATCAGGCTTGATTAATTAAAGCATTTTTTTTTCTCTTTGGCTTGATAGTTATGGAAAAATAAATCTTCTGCTATGGGAAGTTTATTCTGGAAAATTTTGAGCCTAGGAAAGATTCAAAATTGAAGCTAATACTACACGTTTCATTATTTGATTTTCGTATCTTCAATTATAATTACGTCTAGTGATTAAATCTGATATTGACTGTACCTGGGCTCAATTTATTATTGTTTTTTTTTTGTTTGGTTGTTTTTGTTTTTGTTTTACTGACAAGAATGATAGAAGTTCAATTTCTGCATGAGAATATGAGCTAACAAGCTTTTTCCCAACCTTCCCTCAGGATTTTAGTTTCATCTGTTTTCTTACTGCTATTCAGAGCGCTGTGCTATTATTTTTCTTTTATCGCCTTACTTTATTACATACGCATATAAAACTTACATACATTCATAAATGTAATTTCACACATGTGAACTTCTCTTGCTTGCCTCCTCCAACTTTTTATCCCCTTAATCTATTCATGCTATTTCTCTCCCCAATAGCCCCAAGTAATTAATATATTCTTCATATTTATTTCCATGCTCCCATAAAATACCTCCTATACACACATAAATACAAAGATACATTTAAAAGTACAAATTTTTTTTCAAAAAAGTATGATCATAATACATACATCTTTCTGTACCTTCCTTTTGTTTCACTCAATAATTATCCATGGGGAATACCAACAAGGGAATGAGTATATTTTTAATTAATCATTCTTAAGGGTTGCATAACATTTTAAGTTTATTCAACCATTTATTATCTTATCAAGGGCATTGTCATTGCTGCTAACTAGTTTTTTATTAATTAATTATTATTATTATTTTATATCCTTGCCACCCTGAACAATGCTGAAATACAAATACATATGCTTGATGATATACAGTTATATACCAGCACTTTTGTTTTTATAGGATAAAAGGATAGAATCCTGAAGTGGAACTGCTGGGTCAACAGGTTTATAAGTAAAAAAAAATTAATAGAAGTTGCAGATTACTTTTCAAAAGGGATGTAGAATTCACATTTCCATCAGCAAGGCATAAGAATATCCTTACACTTGTTAAAAGTGTAAAATTTTATACTTGTTAAATTTTAAAAGTCTGACTAGTAGAAAATGTCTCATTATTCATGACTTTGAATGTATTTTCATACATTGCCGAAATTTCGAACAAAGTTCTTTTGCAAATATCTACTTAAATTTTTTTACATACTTTCCTATGAGTTAGTATAACAGGATGTTCACATGGGACTCTTCCTGCGTATAGCTTTGATTGAGACTGCAATTCTGAGAGCAGTAGGTGCTATCCTCACATTCCAAATCAGAAGGCCAGTTTTTCTATACAGGACTTAAAAAGGAAGTATGAAAAACTGGCTCAGTAAACATGAATCCATCATCCACATCGAGGATCTATAAAAGCTAAAACTATATTAAAAGTTCAAGAGACCAACAATAGAGGACACTGCAAGTGTTAGAGAAAAAGTGTTTCCCGTTCCCTTAAAGCCAAGCAAGGAAGCTTTGATAATAGACATATATCCCTGGAAATCTGAGGGGTGCAGAAGTTAGGATGTGATTCACACCAAAAAGTCTAGAGCAGATACTGGCTAGAATGGCATGCTCCTCCTGGGCAGAGCAGAGACAACAATGGGATTTCCTACAAGCTAGATTAGGTCCCTGTGTCAGAAATCCAGACTTGAGGTATTTTAAAAGGTGAAAAGTACCTGAACTGAGGATGGGCCATGAAGAGCCACAGTCTGACTTGGGAAAGCCTTGACTGCCTAAGATGGGACATACTCAGCATCAGGTCTAAAAAGAACACACACAATGTCCCTCAAGAGAAAAAGCTGCCATTTGAACATCTGCCTCTCCCAGAGATGCCAACACAAGATACAACTGTCCAATTTGTCTTCCCCTTAGCCCTACTCCACCCCTGTGCTTCGATCCTGGAGGATCTTAAAAGCAGTTTTGTGAGTTGGGGAAGTGGAAAGGAGCAGAAGGGAGCACACAGGCAAAGTGAGGACATAGAAAAAAGATGATCACACCCCCATACTGGTTTCCTTGGAAGTATTTTATTTATCTTTTCTGACTTTTTTGGGTGATTACTGATTATTTTTCATTTTCTTCTCTGATAACTAAGGCCATAAATGTTTCTGAGTACTGTTCTCACTGTTTCCAAAGGTTTATGTATTCTTTCTTACAGGGAATTTATAATTTTTCTTGATCTTAGAGTTACCTAGGAGTCTGTTTCTTAACTAGTATTTATGATCTCTAAAATTTCATTAAACTATTAAGAGAGGCTACTGTTGGAATTTTAAGAAGTTTCTAAACAACACTCCCTTCCCCTTCTTTCCCTTTCCAATGAGAACCAAATGGGAGTTGTAACCAGAAGCCAAACCTATGGATGAAAATGTCAGCTTTATCACAGAGTAAGGCTCAGTCCAAGGCACGGGCTTGCTAAACGTTACCTCTGCTTTAGCAAGACTTACCTACCCAGCCCCAAGAAATGTTAAATTATAGCACAGGGGCAGCTCGTCCCTCAAACTTACCACTCGGTGATTCCTCTTATACATGCTAGGGTTCAAGTCTGAGTGTTGGTGTACTCTAAATGACACTGATGTCAGAGTACCTGTTCTCTGCACATATGGTCCAGTGGTGTTGTATCCCCTGAGCACACACCATGGGATCTCCATGCTTCCAGTCCCTTCACATTAACACAGATTCAGGAGTAGGGAGGCCCCAGTCCACCTATTCATCTCCTCTTACGGTAAGATATTGAAGATCAAGAAGAGTCATCACCAGGTGAGGCTGATAACAGAATTTTCTGCCAAGGGTCTGTGAATCTCAATGGGCTCTCTGGACTCTGCTGTCTGAGCTCTTGTATGAGCTCTGGCAGAGCTCTGCCTCAACCATCTACTGGCAGAGATGTTAAATTACAATTCAACTGGCTAGGAGTTCACTTGCTCTTGGCTTTCCATCAGCCCGAGCAGATCCTTAGCTCAGGTGAGGCAGACAGAATAGAAGCAGGAGCAGAGAGAAAGCAAGGGAAATTTACATAGGCCTCTTTCTATTATCCTTTCCCATTATGCCATTTTAAATAGTATACAATATTTATTTTTCTATTTATAAAAGTAGTACATTCTTATTGTAGAAAGTGAAATTTTGGGAAAAAAGTCACCCAAAGATAGCTTCTATTAATATTTTGGAATCTTTCCTTTTGGTTGTTATCTTGCATGTTTTAGTTCTTGTTAATGGAATTTCTAAGATTATATGTATTCCTTTTTTTCAGCTTTACTGAGGTATAACTGACATATAAACTTGTATGATATTTAAACTGTACGTCATGGTGATTTTTTATATATATATATATGTATACACACACACACACACACACATTGTGAAAGGATTCCCCCTATCTAGTTAATTAACATATCCATCACCTCACATATTTATCTTTTTTTGTGTGTGGTGAGAACATTTAATTTCTACCCTTTTAGCAAGTTTTAATTATGCAATACAGTATTATCAACCATGGTCACCATGTTTCACTTTAGATCCTCGAACCTTATTCATCTTAGAGCTGAAAATTTGTATGCCTTTGTCAACCTTTATTTCCTCCACCCTTCAACCCCAGCAACCACTTTTCCACTCTCTGTTACTGAGTTTGATGTTTTTTGTTTTTGTTTTTACATTCCACTTATAAGTGATACCATGGAGTATCTGTCTTTCTGTCTCTGACATTTCACTTAGCATAATGTCCTCCAGTTTCACTCATGTTGTCAAAAATGACAGAATTTCCTCCTTTTTATAAGGCTGAATAATATTCCATTGTGTGTGTATCTATTCATCTGTTGATGGACACTTAGGTTGTGGTTGTTTCTGTATCTTGGTTATTGTGAATAATGCTGCAATGAACATGGGACTGCAGAATATCTCTTTGAGAAACTGTTTTCATTTCTTATGAATATATACCCAGAATGGTATCATTGCTGGATCATATGGTAGTTCAATTTTTAATTTTTTTGAGAAATCTCCATACTGTTTTCCATAGTGGCTGCACCAATTAACATTCTCGTCAACAGTATACAAGGGTTCTGTTTTTTTATATATCCTTGCCAACACTTGTTATCTCTTGTATTTTTGTTGATAGCCGTTCTAACGGTAATGTGAGGTAATATTTCATTATGGTTTTGATTTGTATTTCCTTGATGATTAATGATGCTGAGCACCTTTTCATGTATCTGTTGGCCATTCACATGTCTTCTTTGAAAAATTTTCTATTCAGTTTTGGCAAGTTTTAAATCAGAGTTTTTTGTTGTTGTTGTTTTTATTGAGTTACATGATTTCTTTATATATTTTGGATATTAGCCTCTTATCAGAGATATAATTTGCAAATATTTTCTCCCATTCCATAAGTTGCCTTTTCATTTTTTTTTTTTTGGCTGGTTTCCTTTGATGTAGGAAAGATCAAAGATTTTTAGTTTGATGTAGTTTCACTAGTTTATTTTTGCTTTTGATGCCTTTGCTTTTCTTGCCAAATCCAAAAAATTATTGTCATAATTACTGTCAAGGAGCCCACTGCCTATGTTTCCTTCCAGGAGTTTTATAGTTTCAAATTTTACACTCAAGTCTTAATCCATTTTGAGCTGGTTTTTATTTATGGTGTAGGAGTCCAGTTTCATTTTTTTGCATGTGGCTGTCCAGTTTTCCCAACACCATCTACTGAAGAGACTATCCTTTTCCCATTTTATATTCTTGGTTCCTTTGTCATAAATTAATTGACCATATATGTGTGGGTTTATTTCTGGGGTGTCCACTCTGTTCCATTGATCTATGTAGCTTTTTTATGTCAATATCATATTGTTTTGATTACCATAGCTTTGTAATATTTGTTTGAAATATTACATTACAAAATATTATTACAAAATATTACATATTACAAAAATATTATTTTGTTTGAAATCAGAAAGTTAGATGACTACAGCTTTGTTCTTCTTTTTCAAGATTGCTTTGGCTGTTTGGGGTCTTTTGTGGTTGCATACTAGTATCAGGATCTCAGTCAGTACCTACATGCAAGTTGATCAGAAGACAGACCCTCAGGCAGCTTTTTTTAAAGTATGCAAATAGACCCCTTTCAGGGAAAGACTGGAAGATGCCTAGATCACAGAGAAAAGAAATGACTGCTTAATAATGGAGCTGAGAAAATTAGAGTTAAAAAAAAAAAAAGTCAGATCCCTATGTCATAACACACACAGAAACCAACTCTAGATGGATAAATAAACTTATCTTTAAGATAAACTCTTACATTGCATATATGTACCAGGAAAAGTGTGAATGAATATTCATAGCTTCCTGGAAGCTCTGTTCTTAAAAGCAAGGAAAAAAAAAAAAAAAAACCTGATTACAATCCAATGCGCATCAACTAAATATATATAGTGTTGAATGAAAAGGCAAGTTCAGGGGCTTCCCTGGTGGCGCAGTGGTTAAGAATCCCCCTGCCAATGCAGGGGACACGGGTTCAAGCCCTGGTCCAGGAAGATCCCATATGCCACGGAGAAACTAAGCCCGTACGCCACAACTACTGAGCCCATGCGCCACAACTACTGAAGCCCACGTGCCTAGAGCCCGTGCTCCTCAACAAGAGAAGCCACCGCAATGAGAAGCTCGCACACCGCAACGAAGAGTAGCCCCTGCTCGCCACAACTAAAAGAAAGCCAGCATGCAGCAACGAGGACCCAACGCAGCCAAAGATTAATAAATAAATAATTAATTTAAAAAAAAAGAAAAGGCAAGTTCAGAGCCCACAATGGTGTACCTTTTCTTTAAAAGTTCGAAAGTAAGCTAAAACTAAATAAAACAATGCTTAGACATACATCATATGTACCTAAAAAAAAAATCAGTTTCAAAGGAATGACACAAAATACATTATTATAGCTACATCTGTATAGTGAAAGAGTGGTAGATAAAGATGATTTAGATAAATGTAAAATTTTGTACTGTTCTCATTCTTGGCTTGGATAACAGTTCCCTAGGTATTTATTATAGTATGAATAAATAATTGAATTAAGTGATTAAGATAAAAGAGGGTCATTTGTGTAATAGAAGATGACAAAATCTATGATCCAGATCCAGAAAGAAAGAAAAAAAATTCTGTTTATAGTACACTAAATTTAAGTCTTTACTGTTATGCCACTCTATTATTTTTCCTCTGCACCATCTATTCTTACATAAGAAATACTGTGTTTTAACATGTGTTTTAACATGTACCAGACAAGTCTTCCTTCATCAATCTTATTCAATACAGGCAGTCTTCATTTTTCACAATACTATGCTAATTGTAAAATGGTCAGATAGAAATGTATTCTCAAAATGCACAATTTCTCAATTACCATGAAACCACGCAAGGTAAGGACACAGTTCTGATATATACAAGTTTTAATTAACACTACACAGGTAGGAAACTACCTGTATGCGTCCATCTTTCATCCATACACTCCGTTAGATAAATTTTGAAATGTATCAAGTTAAAAAACGGAGTATTATTATATAACTCATAGATTAATTGGGAGATAATAGCCATATCTCTAATACTTCATCAGAACTATTTTAATAAAAATATTTAGTAAAGTTGCCAGCTCTAAAACAAAAATATATAACAGAATATTTGAGGCTATGTCAGATGTAAAACTCTATCTGATGGAATTGGAAGTTAAAACCCATTAGTCCATGGAAGCTCTTTCTCTGCTGTCGGTCAGAGTCATCTTCTAACCATTATAATTTGATCAACATGCTTCTTAACAGCTTTGGAATGTTCTAGGGCACAGAAACAGATTTCAAGTAATAGATCTTGATTTGTAGGGGACAATGGACTCTATGGGAAAATATCCAAGTAAAAAACAAGTCTGATAGAGCAGCAGAGCTTATGTTGGAAAGAACAATAATGTTTTCAGGGTGAGTATGAGACTAGGCTTCACCATCCCCTAACATTTCTCCTGGGGAGGCCCCTTTGTTCTAAGAAAGAGAATGACGTAAGAGAAGGGAAGAATTTATCAGAGGCCCAACCTACCTGCTATGAGAAAACATTTGAAAAGACTAGTTATGTAAAGAAAAAACTTTTTTTTTTTTTTCCTGATGGTCAGGGGAAGAAAACATCACAAGTGAAGACTGTGTGTGGCAACACTGGCAATTACATGAGCAATAACCCTGGAGCAACAGAGGTCAGGGATGACCACAGGAATGGACACTGGAACAGAAGTTCTCCGTAACTTCAAGAAATAGCTCTGTTCATGTCTTGACTCTTAGAAGAACTCTTAGAAGAAATTACTCAGGAAAAGTTGCAGAAAGGAAATAAAAACCTGCACTTCTTGTGAGTTAAGAAAGTACTAGGGGGCTTCCCTGGTGGTGCAGTGGTTGAGAATCTGCCTGCCAATGCAGGGGACACGGGTTCGAGCCCTGGTCTGGGAAGATCCCACATGCCGCGGAGCAACTGGGCCCGTGAGCCACAATTACTGAGCCTGCGCGTCTGGAGCCTGTGCTCCGCAACAAGAGAGGCCGCGATGGTGAGAGGCCCGCGCACCGCGATGAAGAGTGGTCCCCACTTGCCGCAACTAGAGAAAGCCCTCGCACAGAAACGAAGACTCAACACGGTCATAAATAAATAAATAAATAAATAAAAGAACGTGAATTTCTTTAAAAAAAAAAAAGAAAGTACTAGTTCAGAGATTTGAGGTCTGGGTTATTGCTATAGATAAAGGAGCAACCAGGAAACATATGGGTGACCCGAAAATCTACAGCTTTCCCAGATGTGATATGATAATATTATGCTAAATTAACCAGAGTGTTTTTGTTCCTCAGCCTTCTTAACTCCAGTGGCAATTTTTCCCTCAGAGAACATTTGGAAATGTCTGGAGAAATTTTTTTTTTCTTAGTAAATTTCTTCCTTCCTGCCTCCCTCCCTCCCTCCCTCCCTTCCGCTGCATTGGGGCTTCATTGCTGCACGTGGGCTTTCTCCAGTTGC
The DNA here is from genome assembly GCF_028021215.1 of Eschrichtius robustus. Lineage (NCBI taxonomy): Eukaryota > Metazoa > Chordata > Mammalia > Artiodactyla > Eschrichtiidae > Eschrichtius > Eschrichtius robustus. The sequence goes on along the minus strand of NC_090836.1, from coordinate 76,546,511 downwards.
AGAAAGCGGGGGCTCCTCTTTGCTGTGGTGCGCAGGCCCCTCATTGTGGTGGCTTCTCTTGTTGTGGAGCATGGGCTCCAGGCACGCGGGCTTCAGTAGTTGCGGCATGTGGGCTCAGTAATTGTGGCTCGGGGGCTCTAGAGCTCAGGCTCAGTAGTTGCGGCACGTGGGCTTAGTTGCTCCGCAGCATGTGGAATCTTCCTGGACCAGCGCTCGTATCCATGTCCCCTGCATTGGCAGGTGGATTCTTAACCACTGCACCACCAGGGAAGTCTCCCCTGGAGACATTTTTGATTGTCACAACTGAGGGTGGGTGGAGGACAGTGATGCTGCTAAACATCCTAGAATACAGAGGACAGCCCCTCACAACAAAGAATTATCCAGTCCAAAATGACAACAGTACCAAGGTTGAGAGGCCCTGGTTTAAGACATTTACTTCCTCATTGTCCCAACCTCCTTAGTGTAAGTACAGTATTTGTGTCACTGTGTCACTTTGAAGGGACGTTCTGCAAGTGTCAACCATGAAATAGACCTTTTGATTATTTCATTTCTTCCTGTGTATACTAATATACACCACTTCTCACCAACACTTCCTCATGCTTTTGAGTATATTTGTGTCACTCTCCTGGGTTAATCCATGACAGATATATATTGTCTTTAAAAATGCGGCCATCCATCAACTCTGAAAAAAATAAACAAACCTCAGCTGAAAAACAAATTGGTTGCAATTATAGCTTCATCTGGTCCCCTGGCATATATCTGTAATGCTGATTTAGTACTTCTGATAAGTGTTTCCCCAAATGCATCTCTTCAGCAGCATTAGAAATAATAGCTGAAAGAAATGAGTCTTTCCAGTTGCAGTAACTGTAGTTGGAGAGTATTTTAAATCAAATTTATTGCTAGGATATTTGTAATGCCCAAACATTTGATTTGTAATAATTTGTATATTTCTCTGCTAGGTACCATGCTGTAAAGTATTAACACAGAGGCATGCCATTATAAAAAGGATTGTTGTTGTTTATTTTTTTCGGAAACTGCAATTAATGAAGAGAAGTAATTAAACAGCTGTTAAGAGAAGCTGTCTGGGATACTTGGTGTATTTATCCAAAGCTATATACCCCATTGTAGATCTTTATCTATACATAGCTATTTGGGTTTAGGCTTTGTGAAAAGAGCATGTTTTAATATCTCAATTATCTTTCTGGTAAGAGAGGAAGAATCATAGTTTACTCTTAAGATGAAAAGTATGACCTTGAAGTGTTTTTGTTCATGCATCAAGACTCTGTTCATGCCAAGGGAGTATGCCAAGGAAGTAATCAAGGTAGCTGTTTTTGCCTTCCCTGACTGCTGGGTGTTATTACCCAAATCAAGCACATTTAACACATTGTGGAGGAGACAGGAAAGGAAATGAGCCTTTAAACATGTTTTTAAAGATATTTTTAACCTGGCAGTCTTCTAACAGGGAATCATTTTTCTTTGGAAGAGCAATGGATGGTCAGTATCAGTTATTTGTCAGAAAGTGAGTTGAAAAGAACGTATGATAGGCACTTGATTTTGAAAACAATTTTGTTTTTGAAAAATAAAAATCGTTTTACAATGAAAACTTTTTAATACTGTAGATAGGATTATTCAGATACCACATAATGTCAAAGCATTCAAAGGATTGCTGGAATTTAGGACAGAAATGTAACAGTTTTTGAGTAATGAAAAACTCTTGGCTTACGTGATAGAGAGCAAAATAAAAGAGTAATCTCATGAATTTGGCAAAATAAATGCCTTTAATCTTATCTAGATACTCATTAATATTTAGCACAATATCAAGTTAATCATTCTGTTTACAGGAAGATGATGTTTTAAATACAAGGGAATTTTTTTTTTCCTTGCTAGTAAAATGCAAGATAAGGGAACAGTTTTTCTTTTGTGCTGCAGTGGAATGATTAGAATAAGAAAATATGAATACCATTGAAAAAGAATCTGACTTTTATTTTCTGAAGAGAATAAACAGAAACGGTGCCACTGATTCTACAAAAATTTGTTTCTCTTGATGACTTGAGATTTCAACATATATCAGAAAAACTTGACTGTGGCCTAGCATTCTGGCTAGCATTCAGACTCTCATGTTGCGAAATTTCATGAGAGAGTGCAAACTAATAGGGGTATTAAGTTTATTCCCACTTTGCAATTGTAAGACCATTAATTAATAGCTGATTTTATAACCATTCATTGCCTACAGAAGGCAGGTACTTTTTTCTATCATGGACCATTCAAAAACAATCAGTCACAACATACAAATACAAAGTAACTTGTTTGTAACAGCAAGAACAGTTTCTACCCAACAAAATCCTGTTTCTATTTTTCCAGCAACCTGTAAAAATATTCCTGAATATATGCAGAATGAATGAATTGTTAATAGGAATTTCATATTTGTATTACCTTGTGGATTTCACAAAATTTTCAGAAATTGGTTATTCACCTTTACAGCCTTCGCTTTCAGCAAGAGGAATGTTAGGCCTATTTAGGATGAGGAAACAGGTTCAGAGCTGTTGCATGGTTTACATAAAGCTACAGAGTTAGCAAGTGATAGAGCCGATAATAAAACTAATGTCTTTTGTACTAAAGGAAGGTATCTGACTGCCAAATGAAAATTCCAGCATTTTTAGAATCATTAAAAAAAAAAAGTCAATTCTAGAATGTGCTAATACGTTAAACATTAGCCACTTGTGACTGTCTAAACTTAAACTAATTGTAGTTAAATAAAATTTAAAAGTCAGTTCCTTTGTCACACTAGCCATATTTCAAGAGCTAAATAGCCACATGTCGTGGGTGGCTACCATATTAAACAGTACAGATTATTGTACATTTACATCACCCCAGAAAGTTCTATTGGGTAGCACTGTTTTAGAAATAAAAATTATAATAACTGAAATTAAGAAATCAATAAATGGGCTTAACATCAGACTAAATAAAGCAAAACAGAAGATTAGTAAACTGGAAAAGTAATTAGAAAACATCCAAATTTGTAATAGCAGAGTGAGGAGCTTGACAGATCCTCTGCTTTGTTTGCCCTACAAAACAACTATTTACCTGGAGAAAATTATTTAAAAAACTAATAATTTAGTCTCTGGATATTGTCTTAAGGGAATACAGAAAGTAGAAAAATATTCATTCAAGGAAATCTACTAAATCTCGGTAAGAAAAATAAGAGTCGGTGGCATTTGAGTTGTTCCTTTCTCCCTTTCCCTATACCTTGCACCAGCTCGGACTTACGGAAATTCTATTCTGGACACATACAACCAAGTCCAGAGCTCCCTCTCCCTCCAGCTCTAGGTCTACGATTATAGCTTCACTGGTGTTTCTCACGCCTCCTAGCTCCATGTAGCAAAACTCTGTTCTAAGTGGGAACTAAAAAAACTAAAACTAAAAATTCACTTTCCCTACCCAGACCCTACTTACAGAGAAGAAACTCTACTTCAGGCAATAAAAGCCCAGGAACACTGGGGTCCTGACTGCCCCTTCCTTAGCTCACCTGTAGGATGAAGCTTTCGTGCCCCATTGTAGCAATGAGGAGAAAGCCCAAAGTAAATAAAAAATGGCTAAGAGGATGTCTAGCATACGAATCTGATATAGGACCCCTCATTCTCCATGACTGGTATGGAACAAGGGGAAAATCTAGAAGTTTCTAGATGCCCAGTTCAGTAGAGTTGAGACAACTGGTGTAGCAGGAGAAGCCTGGGCTTGCGAGAAAGAAGCCTCACACTATGATGACCTTGAGATCAGAGACCATGGCGTGTCAGAAAAATTTTAGGAATATTTGCCATTACAATCCTAAATTAGCTATATTCTCAGAGACTGCAAGCACAGGTATGCAGATTAATGGATTAAGACTAATCTACCTGACAGCAAGTGAGATCAGCAGAGAAATACAGACCAGCAGGCAGATCAAAGCTCCACCTCTCTGAGACCAGAATGTATTTAACCCTCTTCTATATCCAGGCACCATTTCAGGAAGGACCAGGGAAGGGAAGCCTGACTGCTAAAGGGAAAGACAGAGACCTGATGAGGAGTGAGGGCTCTAAAGTGACTTAAAGAAGCTCTTTTAAACTTTAAGAAACTGAAATATGTTTAATTGGCAAGTTTATTATTTTTTCTGCCAAAAAACAGAAAAAGAGAGTCAGGTGGACATGTCATCAGTTATAGAAAAATTAATGCTTTGACTTGTTTCTGTATGCAAAATGCTATACAAAATTTAAATTATATTTTATATGTAAAATTTTACCCAGTTTTAACTTATGTTATAAAAACCATTTTCCATTTTACTAAAACTATTTTAATATATGCCTTTTACACCTCTTGGCAAAGCAGTTTCTTCTGCCTCTCTTTAGTCTGAATTTTTACATTAAAATCTTTTAATAATCTATAATCAGTTTTGTTGTCTTATTTGAGAAGATCTAATATTTTTTTCCCAAACACCTAACCAATCGTCCCACATCTTTGTACTGAACAGTTAGTCATCCTTGACTCACTGATTAATATTTTTACTTTATATTAAATTACATAAAAGAATTTATTTTTAGTCAAATTACCTGTTCACACTTTCATATTGATTTAATAATTATAGTTTCAGGATATGTTTTAATATCTGAGAGGGCTAATCGCACTCAACATTGTTCTTTTTCCTTGTTCTTAGTTGTTTTCCACTGTTTTTTCACGTAGGTGAATTTTGAAACCATCTTGTCAAGATTTAAAAGGAAAACATCAATGACATTTTGACTGGGTTTGGATTAAATTTGTGCATTAATTGTTGTTCCTCATCTGGAATGTGGCATATCTCTATACTTATGTATTCTTTTGCATGTGTCTGAGTAATATATTTGTTGGTTTTTGTGTTGTCTGTACATACAGATGATACATGCTTTGTTTTAAAGATAACAGTTATATTCCTTCTCATTTATTTTCTGTTGTATTTGTACTAGTATATAGGGACTGTATTAATTTGTTGTATATTTTTTATATGCACAGTCATTTACAGAGCTCTTACTAGTTCTAACAGTTTTATGAGTGAATTGTTTTGGCTTTTTAGTTGGCTCTTGTATTTTACTTAGAATCACTTCCTAGTTTACACTAGACTTGACCTGTTTTCTTTCTGTCCCAGGGCACACAGATCAATGCTGCTTCTGTTTCTGCCTGCTTTAATGACATGGTGCATTTTTAGCTTGCAGTCATAGTGCTTTCTTCTCCATGGGCCCCAAGGATGACAGAGTGCATTGGAACAAAACAAACAATGCCATAAATATGCATTACTTATAGTGTACTGGTTAACAATATCTGTGCTCCAAAAAATCAATTAAACAAGATTATATATTCTAGCAGTTTCCAAACAGTGCCCTACAACCATAAACTATAATTTGTGGTATACAGCACAAGTGATGAAATGCACAAACAGCCTGTGGTCCTGGTGAAAGGCTCTATTGCTTCCAACAGATCAGCCATTGCTTGTAGTTTTATCTTCCTTTGAGAGTAAACCAGGCCCAGGTATTCCAGGCAGCCTCACCATCTTAAGGAGACAGACAATATCTTCTTAACTGGATTTACCTCAGTGGGGGTAGGTGCTCTGGGAAAACTTAATCCTTTTAAAGGAAACATTTTTTTCTTGACCTCATAATTACCAAACAGATATTCTTAACTAGATAAGGATTCCTTCTGCTGCAACACTTGAATGTAGGGGAAAGACCATTCAGAGAAACAGGAGAAAGGTGTTTGGTATCACTTTTCCTGGGAAGGTTCCCTGGAATCAGACACAGGAGTTCTGCCTATTTGGGTGAGCCCTGCCTCCTAAAGGAATCAGGAGCCTGGCCCATCAGTGGCTGCCATCCCTAGGGTTCTCATTGTTACAGAGGCCCCCAAAGGCTTGTTAGTTGCATTTCCTTTGTTCCTGCCTTTTATCTCAAAGCCACTGACCTGATGTTGCTTTAGCTGAGATAAAATAACTATACCTGTAGATACTCACAGGGGTCTGAGTGGGAGGCTTGACATCATAGTAACTCAGAAAAAGATAAAAGGTGGAGCTAGCAAACAGCAGTGCACACAAGCTGCAACTTTATTTGGAGTTGCTATAGTTGAACAACAAAGGAACCAGGTTGACTCATTTGGTTTCTATTGTACTGGAGTGATGGAGTTATTTTAGTGTGTGTCCTAGCTCTTCCTTCTAGAGCATCAAATAGAAATGGATTGGTTCAAGCCCTAGTGAATACATTTAGCTCATAATATAGTTTGCATTTAAATCAAATTTATAGTTGCCTAAAATAGACCTTCCAACTGTGCAGAAGTCATGTAAGTAGCAGTCAGAATGTAAGAGTACTTTTTGCCATTCATTCAAAAGCACATAAGTTGCTAAAGATATACTTTTCAATTGTTCTCTGTTCTACTGAGACTATTGCAAGGATTCAGTTTCTCCTCAATTACACTAATATGATGCACTTTTGTCTGCTGCTGTTTTAAATCCCTATTTTCTCTAAATGTGTTTCCCTGTAATACTAAAAGGTGTCAAGTAAAACACCAGGGAGCTCAAAAGTTTGTTGTTTCTTTCTTTCCCCTTCTTGCATTACTTTTTTCCCCCTTTTTTTCTTCTTTTATGAGGATTCACAGGTACAGTTTAACTTTATTCTTCCATAGCAATTGTCAGCTGGGGAGATTTTGCTCACAGGGGACATTTGGCAATATTTGGAGGCATTTTTAGTTATTACAGCTGTATGAGGGTTGCTACTGGCCAGCGGGTAGAAGCCAGAGATGTTGCTAAATATCCTACATCACATGGGACAGCCTTCACAGCAAAGATTTATCCACTGCATGTGCCAAGGGTAAAGAATGAAAAACCCTGTCTAGGAGAAATAAACAAGATTGATCAGGCTTTTAACTGTTACATGATTTTTAGAGATGGTGAATTGACATGTTTTTACTATATGATTTTGAATTTAAGTAGGGGGATTAGTACCCACAGAGGGCTTCTACTGATAGAACTTTCCATGAAGTCATTTATGAATCATTAGAATTCTTACTTTTTCTTAAATCCATCATTAGATTTATCTCAAGGTCTGATGTCACTTTTTTATTTCATAATCTCCTCTTATACATCACTGATGTATCTAATTGAAGTATTTTCCTGTGAAAAAATAGAAACTAAAATTCCTTGCAATTTCGTTTACCTGGCAAGGGTAATATTTAAAACAATTTTAAGTTTTTGAATGTTTCTGAGAATAATACATTTTTATGTATATTTTAATTCTATTGAGGTAAACTGAGACTAGTGAAACCTAGCAAATTTCATATATTTATGTTTTCCCAGTTACACCTGAATTTCATTCTTGGTTTTAACATTTTTTACTTTTCATTCTTACTTTTTATAAGGGTTCAGACAGAAAATTTCAGTCTTTGAAATTTTTAATATAATAAAACTTACCTACTGCTGTGGACTGAATGTTTGTGTCCCCCCTTAAAAGTCATATGTTGAAGCCCTAATTCCCAGTGTGATGGTATTTGGAGATGAGGCCTTTGGGAGGTAATTAGGTCACGAGACTGGAGCCCTCATGATGGGTTTAGTGCCCTTGTAAGAAGAAACAGGAGAGAGCTTGCTTATTCTCTCTCTCACTCTGTGTGTGTGTGTGTGTGTGTGTGTGTGTGTGTGTGTGTGTGTGTGTGTGTGTGTGTGTGTGTGTGTGTGTGTGTGTGTGTGTGTGTGTGTGTGTGTGTGTGTGTGTGTGTGTGTGTATCTCTCTATATATGCATTTTGGAAGCAGTTTGTCAATCATGCTGTATCAGAGACCAGAAATGAATGCAAAAATAGATGAGTGGACACACAAAGAACTAATATGATAATGCAGAACCAGCATAACAAAAGAGATGCTAACCCAGAGGTGAATATCACAGTTATTTCCTTAATCATCCTAGAACCATTTTGAACTAAGAAACTCAGTAAGGAAGGATTGGTGGTTAAACCAGAATAATCTCATATATCAGTGAAGTATTATCAATTAATTTTTAAATTCACAAGTATCTACTCAGTGTTGACCATATTCCAAACAATGATCAGGATGCTGAGGGTCCAAAATTAACAGATAGATATGTTTCTTACTCCTACAGTTTACATTTTGTTTTAATTGTACTTGCCACACATACAAATTATTTAACAAACAAGATATAGTTTATCTCATAGTTTGAGATGTCATTCTCAACTAAATTTTGTGTGTACATCTTAAATAGAAAAAAAAAAAAAAAAACTTTAGTGCTGGATAGGGGAATAAGTGAACAGCGTGGACTTTGATGATTTTTTGTAGTCACTACTGAGATGCCCTAAGTGGGTAAAATTGTTCAGAATAGTTCCTAAAATGATACCGTTTCATTGGGATATGCCGATAGATTTAAGGACATAAATACAGTTTCTTGTTTTTTGGAAGTCTTTTTTGTTCCTGCAGTACCTCAATCATTATAAAAAGAAAATATCTAGATAACTGAAACAAAAATAGGTATAGTTAGGTTTGGCTGTAAAAGAAAAAGAGAATACATGAAGATAGCTAAGTTATTGACAGTACTCTTGAAAATGGTTTAAAATTTTTCCCTTCCTTTAAAGATTCAGTTTTAGGTTTAATATCTTTGGTCTGAGTACTAAAAGATTTTGTAGATACTGCAGTCCCAATGTGCTATATTGAAATGGAAGTTTGAGGTGTATTATGGTTTCAAATATATATCAAGGAGATAACACTGCCCTTTCAGAGTCAGTAGATCAATACCAACCAAGTAGCACAGAGGGGAAAAAAAAAAAGAAAGAGGAGAAGCTGGGAAAGATAAAGATAGAAATAGAAGAGGGAAGAGGCTAGATAGCTGCCAAGAAGGGAAGACTTTCCCTTTCCAACCTTAACAATCTTCCCATCTGTAGCAAGATCTGGATGTGATGTGTTGCTTTTTTTAACTTAATCTCATTAAATCTACTGTGCTTTGCATAATAATTATTCCCTAATTGAGGAAGTTCTTTAATGTAAAAGAAATATGAATTAAGCTGTAAAACTGATTAACATTCTTGAAATCATCAGGAGGCTTTGCTAGAAGTCATCATTGATTTTACATGACCAGAGGGAAGGAAAACAATAAAGGATCAATAATTTGTAATTAATAACAATAATAATAATGAGTAATAAAATAATAACAATTCTTGGATTTCTCTCAAAAGGGGACTTGGAATACTTGAGGGCAGGGAAAGAGAGAGAACAAGTCATTATACATTCAGAGAAATTATTTTGATAAATTTATTTCTTCCTGTGGTAATACTGGCAGACATAATCATGTGAGCTCTGAAAATGAGAGGGAAATAATTCAGTTCAGCAAAATTATACTGATTGAAATGGATAGGAACGAAATGCTGAACTACATTTTGTAAGACGTGTCCCTTTGCGTGTGTAGAAATTATGAAGTGGTTTAAATAAACTAGACAGGGTATAAGGTGTGTATTGGTGTGCACAGCTCTGCTGTCGAAATGCTACCTTGCACGGAAGCTCAGTCCAGAGTGCTGCATCCTCTCAACAATTCACAATTTTTACGATGAAGCTGCCCAGACTAATGAAAGCACAGGATTTGGATAAAAACCCAGATTCTCTTTCCAGCTGTGCCTCCCTGACCCATCTGGAAAATGAGAAAATGGTCCTTCTTTATAAAGCACTTTGCAGCCTGACCCTCCTCTGCCTTTTCTTTCTCACCACTGGGACATCAACACATTTAAACAGTGATGGATTATAATGTCCTTAAGAAGTAAACTACAACTAGTGAGCCCAGAAATAATTAAGATCATGGAAAAGTATGAAGCAATGAGACTGATTTCCTAAAATCACACAAAAATAACTTCTATTACCACCCACATGAGCTTCATACTTTTTGTCTGACCTCCTACTGCTGACCTCTTTTCCTAGGAATGTGGGGAGCCTGGGCTCAGAGGAGCCAGCAGTTACAGAGCTGAGATAGAGTGTGGGAATGGGGGAGGGGAAATAAGCTTTTGGCTAAAGAACAAAGGGGGATTGATGCCTGGGTCTCAGATGAGGGTGTGGGAAGCAAGTAGAGTTCAAACACTGGGTCTAAATGGAGGGTGGAGTCCAGAGACCAGGTATCAAGAAAAGCCTCAGGAAAAGAACAAACAAGGGAGTCAAGGCAGGTGTGGGAGGCAAAGCACAAACAAGATTCCTGGACATAATGGGATGTAATGTGCCACAATCAATCCTGTGGATGGGGTGGGAACCATAAAGCTAAGCTGTTTTTACAGTTCTAAATATTCAATTGCCTCCTTAGATAAGAAAGTTGTAGAAATACAAAGTAGGAATAAAACAAGTGTTTCACAGAAAACAGCACTATGAAAAGAAATCTAATTTTCTCTCAGAAAAACAAGGAATTTGCAACTTTAAATGCCAAAACTAAATGAAGTCTCTGAATTAGTCCAAGTTTAATAAATCTGGCCTAAAACAAATCTCTTCCACAGTTTATGGGCATCAAAATGGATTTAAAATTCTGGGGACTCCTACCCTTCTTCTACCACTGTAAATAAAGCCTGTTATTGTTAGAGCCTGTTTATTTATGCAGTGATGGTTTTATTAATCAGGATAAACTAGGTTATTCCTTGGTAACAAATTAACCCTGAAATATCAGTTACTTAACACAGCAAAAGTATATTTGTCTTTCATACTACATGTGCAAAGTGAATCAACATATTAGCAGTTCTGTTTCATATAATCACATGATGTAAGGAGAGGTTAACAAGATCCTCCATTCAGAGCATCACTGGTCGTCATGACAGGAAAAAAAAACAAATTAGAGAAACTCAGAGGCTTTCTATTGCCTCAGCTTGACGCTCAAACATCACATTCATGCACATTTCATTGGCCAGAGCCGGCCTACTGGTCTCACCTACCTAAAGGAGGTTGGGATGTATAGTCTCCCCTAAACAGGAAAGGAAAGGAGAGTTGGGTATTTTTGAGTACTAGTAATGTTTACCATGTTTGATATTTTTAAATAATCGTAAGATTCTGGAAAATCACCTTCTGGAGAAAAGAGAGGGACATAAGAAGAAGAAGAAGAAAAAAAAACCTAGGGATATGGACATAAGAAAGAACAACTGAAGGATCTTAACAGTAATTTGAAATTAGGGTATTTTAGGTACTCCATAAATGTGCAGTTTCTGCACATGTGAGGTTTTCCTCAAATACGAAAAGAAATTATTGCTTGGACCTATTAAAGGTAAATTTTTTTTTAAAAAGGTAGGATGGAATTCTGCTTTCTGGGGCCTAGTGAGACCAAAGAACAGAGAGGCTAACATCTAGATGGAACACACTACTGAGGTTTCATACCCAGTAGGGAATTAATTCTACACATGTGTTCAGAGCACTGTAAGAAACTGAATGAATGAAGCTCGTTAATTATCTAGTAAATAAGTAAAACCAAATAAACTTTGAGAAAGGGGAAGGTAGGAATTCTAAAAATTTGTAAAATGAAAAGGAAAAAAATGGATAATTTTTAGTACAGGACTTCATTCTCTTTTGAATTGCCAGGAAGAAAGAAAGGGCCCAGGGGAGCCAAGAGTAATTATGATGAAAGGATAATACACTTGGGATACAGAAAAAAAGAGTTAGAAGATAAACAAAGACCAGGAAGCCTCATCTGAGAAGAATTAGCAATCCCATTGGGCAATTGGGAATCTACTGAGCTTGGATTCTGAAGAGCTTGATTTGATCTAGACTCGTAGACTTGGCAGGTCTTACTTTCAGAGAAAGTGAATGAGTGAGGATGGGGATTCTTAGACTGACTTAGCTCCATTTGCATTTTAATGTAGACCAGAAAACCTATTATTAGTATAACTTTTAAGAGTTTCTCTAGCTTTTAATCATTCATATTGTTTGGAGTTTTTAAAATGTCTTCTATTCTTTTCTATGTTTGCAGTTAAATCATTAAGGATCACAAATAAGGCTCTGTGTTTCAGAAAGTGTAGCTGGGGAGGGGCTGAAAACCCAGGCTGAGTGGCAGTCACTGACAACCAAGAATGAGAGTAAATAATCAAGATGCTTTAGTCTCATGGAAGCAAAAAGAAGAGGATGTATGTAGAGCATGATTGGAGGCTTTGGCCTGCCTTAAAAATGACTTATTCAATTTAGGTGGCAAAGGCAATTGTTACTGGGATTTCTACTTCTTCGCATAAAATCATTCACAGCTTCTTCAAGCTATAGCAAGATTATAAAGTAGAGAGAGCAGCTCAGGAACTGGGTCTATTATCATCATAAATATTAGTGTCCATCACAGACATTCTAAGCATATTTCCTATTCCAGTATCTAAGCCACTGATTGAAATGTTAACTGGCCCGAGAAGTAACCTCTATGGAATGCCATTTGTTGTGTATCCCGAGGCTGACACTGAACCATTGGTAATATTTGTCAAAATGTGACAGTTCAACCAGCTGTCACTTCTCAAAGCACTTTCACGCACAATTGTTGGTGAGGAATTAAGGCAGTAACAGCAGAGACAGTAAGGATTAGGTTTGACAGTTCACTAAGACAAGTGCATAGATTAGCTTTGTCTAAGTCAGGATGCCTTTCTATTTTAGAAACAGAATGATTTCGGTTAACAAAACTTAATTTGAAAAGAGCTAAAAATAAAGAAATGTGGAAGGCATTTTGAATGACAAAACAAAAGAGCATTCAGGATTGTTGAGCACTGCTTTTCAATCAAAAATACAAACAGAAATAAAAATTTCAACGATTAACATAGAATTAGAGGGTTAAAAAAACTAATGTTTGTAAAATAAAAAACCAGGTCAGCTTTTTGCCAGGGTTCAAAAGAATATATGACAGACACAAGGGCTTCACTATGAAACTATGTTCCTAGGAAAAGCAAAGTTTAGAAGGCAGAAGACAGATACCTTCTTTTACAATCATAGTGAAAGCACGCTTAAAATGACTGTTGAGATTTTCTTCAATAGAATGTTTTGTTTTTCCAGCTTCCTAGAAATATAGTTTTATGATTGAAACAGATGTGCCGTTTAGCTCTTTTCCTTGACCTTTTCACAAGTCTCCTAATTCCAATCAGTTAGTGAACAGCTGTTAAATAAATCTGCCCTTGAGCTTTGGGGAGAATAATGAGGCCTCAGACACTGTAGCTTCTGACTTTGTTCCTGGCATCGTGGTTTAGGTCAGAGATTATAAACTCACTAATCCAGAGAATATGATAAACACCCTGATAATGTTGAGAAAAGCCAATCTAACTCCTCTCTTCCCATAAGGAGTGGGAGAGACAGATGGGTGCTGAGGTTAGAAGAGCATATTAACAGCAAGCACAGGGCTTCCCTGGTGGCGCAGTGGTTAAGAATCCATCTGCCAATGCAGGAGACACGGGTTCGAGGCCTGGTCCAGGAAGATCCCACATGCCGCAGAGCGACTAAGCCCGTGCGCCACAACTACTGAGCCTGTGCTCTAGAGCTCACGAGCCACAACTACTGAGCCCACGTGCCACAACTACTGAAGCTCGTGTGCCTAGGGCCCATGCTCTGCAACAAGAGAAGCCACCGCAATGAGAAGCCTGCGCACCACAACGAAGAGTAGCCCCCACCTGCCACAACTAGAGAAAAAAGCCCGCGTGCAGCAATGAAAACCCAATGCAGCCAAAAATTAATTAATTAATTATTAAAAACAACAACAACAACAACAAGCACATTAAGTACTCAGTTTATCTGGAGCCAGCAGACTTGGTGTTTGGGGATTGATACCCATCTTTTCAGCCCCGAGTGAGACCTGTACACAGTTCCCATCATTTTTATGATCTATCTGAGAATCTGCACAACCCTGATACAATGAAGAAAGAAACCCAAAGTGAAGACAGACATAAGCTCCTGGTTTTGGGGGCACAGCCTCAACAAGCAGCTGTTTGAGCCAAGGAGCCTGTTTAGATCCAGCAGTTCTGCTGCAGGTAGGAGCCCCAGGCTATGTCCTTGCCAGGGCACTTCCAACCTGAACAGCATTCCAAAGCAAAACTGACAAAAGCAGATTAGGACAGCTACTCACTCACCCAGTCTGGTAAAGCTTCCTCTTTAAAGGTGGATGTGTCTTTAGACCAGGGATGTGTCCACCCATGAAGTATGCTTGGTAATCCCCCCATGGAGTATAAAAAAATAATGGAACTTATCTCATTATTTTTAATCTCAGTATTTTAAATTGATATTTTATGTGCATTTTAAAATGTACATAATACACTAGAACATGGGATTGAATATAAAATAATAAATAAATATACATATATGGAGCTATATGCCTGTTAGGGCTGCTATAACAAAATATCATAAACTGGGTGGCCTATAAACACCAAACATTTATTTCTCACAGTTATGGAGCCTGGGAAGTCCAAGATCAAGGTGTTGCAGGAAGGTGACCCTTTCCAGGGCCCGAGAATGGGCTCTTGCCTAACACTCAGAAATGAACTGTCCAGGGAGACATACATGCTGATGAAGCAAAAGCCTTTATCAGGAAGGGGCGCCCAGGTGGAGAGCAGCAGGTAAGGGAACCCAGGAGAACTGCTATGCCATGGGGCTCACAATCTCAGGTTTTATAGTAATGGGGTTAGTTTCTGGGTTGTCTCTGACCAATCACCTGGTTGGCCCATATTTGGTCTGACTCAGGGTCCTTCCTGGTGGTGTGTGCATCTCTCAGCCAAGATGGAATCCAGCGCGAAGGATTCTGGGAGGTTGGCAAGACATATGATGGGCTGGCGTCTCCTCCGTCTTTTTGGCCTCTCCTAAATCTCCCGGTTAGTTTTCGGCAGCAGCACTATGTTTCTTATCGGGACCTCCTGTTGTGAGACAACTCAGGCAAGTGGTTGTTATCATGCCTGGCCAAGGCAGGCGGTTTCGGTCAAGGGTTCCCTAACATCAGCTTCTTAGTTGGCCATTTTTTGGTTAAAAGCTCACATGTGGTGGAATAGATCTCTTTTATAAGAACACTAATCCCACTCCAGAGGTTCTGCCCTAATGTCCTAATTACCTCCCCAAAACTCCACTTCCTATTTCCAAGACACTGGGGGTTAGGATTTCAACAAATGAATGTTAGGGAGACACAAACATTTAGACCATAATAGGTATTTAATTTTGTTTAATTGGTAGGGGCACATATAATAAAAAAAATGTTAGAAACCACTGTTCTAGATTACTCCCTTCCCTCAGCCAAATAGAAGAAACAAGGCACATTGAGAAGGAATTGCTGTAACAGTAACTCTCTAAAAGTCACCCAGAGCAAACTTTTTGATTTAGAATAGTGATCAGACTAATGTCACTATAGGGCAGAGGGAAGGAAAAACAAGGGAGGGGAGAAATAAGAAATGAAAGTTTCTTTTCTCAGGTGACATCTTTCTTCAGTAATAAACCTTTAAACAAAAGACCCAGACTGCCCACCTTCCTCATCCTCACATCCATGGCATACTGTACCTACTTTGGTATGAACCATGTAACTCTCTAGTGAATAATCTGGTAAACCCAAGGAACAAGATTCAGACCAAGGGTACCACCTTGGGGAGGGTTTGTTTAGTGAGTGGAAGATCCCAGGTACGGAGACTCAGGAAAATGTAACTGCAGAATGCAGTCATCAGGTAGTTTGCTTGCAAGGTGTCAGACGGTGAGCAGAGGATACTGACCTTACATCAAAAACGAAGAGATCAAGTTCAAGATCACAGGTTGTAAACAGGTGGCCCATGGCCAACTCCAGCCTGCAGACATGATTTGTTTGGCCAAAGGTCATGTATAAAATTTTGAATTTGTTGTAAACGTTTAAAACTTGGGAGATTTCACACCAAAAAAATAATATCCACATTTCTGGCTTCTCTTGATAAATGAAAGATCTGACAACATGTGGGCCCACATTCCTGAATAGCCAACCACGGGCTGGATTTGAAGTATGTTGTTTATGGAGAGAGGGCAGAGCCTCTTACTTTCATTTCATCCCCTGAAAAGAGCTGTTTCACACATCTATGCCTGTTTCCATTGTTCTCAGTTCAGATATAGCAATGACACAGAATGCTGAGAGAAGTCAGGAAGGCAACCAAGAAACCCTGAATGATCAGCTCCTGGTCACACCTCCTCCCCCTGCCCCATTGCCTACCATGTCCCAGATGCTGTTCTAGGAATCAGGGACGGAAAGAATCAAAAGCAAACAGAAAAGATGAGGTGCCTCCTCCCACTGAACTTATATTCTAGTTGAGAAAACTGGAAAACAAATCATTAAGTATCAGTTATCAGTGACAATAATATCCAAAATATTTTGAATGCTTTATGGACCAGTCACTGTTCTTCCTCTTATGTGGTTTGTGTTCTTTTATGCATATTAATTCCCACAGAAACTCCATGAAAAGGAAATAATTGCATCCCATTTTTCAAATAGGAAATTGAGTCATGGAGATAAGCAACCTGTATGAAGTCTCACAGCTAGTAATGGCGAAGTAAGAATGGGTCTCAGAAAGTCTGGCTTCAGAGGAGCAGCATTTAACCCTGTACCACACCATTAAGTGCTAAGCAGAGTGTTAAAATAGGCTGATGTGACGGAGACTGGGCAGCTACTTTAGATTTTGAAGTTAAGAAAAGCCTTTTTAGGAAGTGACAGGATATCCTTTCTGAAGGATACAACCATGCAAAAACTTCAGAAGTACGCTAAGGGAACAATTAATGTAAAGGACTAAATTTGGAAAATGCTTGGCTTATTAAGAACCCAAAATAAGTGGACCAGGGTGGCTGTAGCCTGATGTGAGAGTGAGAATGAGAGAGGGAGAAAACTGCAGAGATGAAGTTGAAGAAGAAAGCACAGACCAGTCTACCAGATAGGTAGTTTAGATTTTTATTCCAGTTGGGAGCCATTGACGAGTTATAGATTGAGAGGTGACAGAATCTGATTTGCATTTCAAAAACATGGCAATGCTCACATTTACCGGAGCTCTTTATAAACTGACCTTAATGTATGTCTCTAGCTTCTTCTCCCACTATTTCTCTTTCATGCTTACTGTGATTGAACTACAACATTCAAGTAGCTAGTTTTGTGCTGGAAAACTGATTTTGTGAAAACAAAGCCCTGATTTGTAGAATTTGCTCATTTCTGTGGTGTAAATACTTTCACCACAGCTGATTTTATGTTATCAATAATTTAACAACCAGTTTGCAAAACTCCTGAATATTTAACCATCAGCTCTTGAGAGCTGGTTCCAGCTGGCTTCAACACAGCTCTATCCCAAGTATCTTCACCTTCTGAAATTCATCAGGCCCTTACATGGCATGCCTTTCTGTTCTCCCTGACCAATTTAACCATTGTAGAGCTATGGTTATGAGTAGCACCTTTCGTTTCACATGGACTTCGATTAAAGTCTCCGCTTTAGAAGTCATCCACATGGTCTTAGGAAAAATTCTTAATTTCTCTATAGTACCTGTGTTATCCCATTTATAACATGGGATGACTCCCGTAATAGCCCTACCTCAGGGTGTTGTTATAAGAATCAAATAAAATAATGTAATAGAAAGCATTTAGCAAAATACCTGGACTATTAGATGATGTACTTTATAAGCAATTTTTAATTTATTTATCTACTCACCCACCACAGGCCCTAGCTAGGAGGTGGGGAAAGCTATGAAGTTTGAAACATGTACCTTTCAATATCTTGTCTCATTTTGAGAGTTAGGTCTCCTGCTTCGTTCTATCTCTAAAATGCTTTCTAGGATCCACACAAGAATCTTTTTCTCTTATGTGGTGAAGAAACTACTCAATGATATAAGACATATTTTTACATATGATATAAAAAGAAATAGTGGCTTAAAGTATTAGTAACTATTTCATAATAAGGTTTCTTGATGACAGGAAAGACTTCAAGACTCTGTTTGCAGAAGTTTCTTGCCATTGTATTTTATCTTGATATTTAGTATTTTGTAATTTTTCTATAAAAGCAGCCATTTGAGGTAGGTAATTTAGTCTTAGCCTCCACCTGTCAGTTTTTATCCACTAGAATCCTGTGAATAACTCACTTCAGTGTTTAGCTGTATCAATACCAAGAACAGTTTTATTCAATGACTATTAAAGGTCTAAGTTCTAGTGATAGCTCGATTCTACCTTTGTGACCTTAAGTCCCAAACTCTGAGATTTAACACATCAGAATGAATTCAGAGTCTATACCTGCTCTAAAATTCAATGATTCTACTTAATGAAGTATTTATAAATTCCAAAAGCACCTCCAAAGCCAACAGAAAAACAATACTTTTGGCACCATTCTCATGAGATTAACATAAATAAACTTAGGTCTCTATAGCAAATCAAAGCAGAGTAATGAGGAAATTGTATGAATTATTCAGAAACAAAATAAAATAAAGCAAAATAAGAACTTGTGACTCTAAAGGTATCAGAATACACTTACAGTCCTATTCAGAAATGACTAGAACTGCAGTGTGTTCTATATTTATATCCAAGAAGTCCTCAAAGTTGCATTTTCCTTTAAATTCAGGTTTTTCAGAGATTCCGTATCAAATACCTGCTTAAAGGAATGTTATAGGACAATATCAAGTCAAAAACATGTAAAAGCAACCCAGGTGCACTTGCTAGTTTCCTCGTCAAATTTTAAAAGATATTTAAGGGAGGACCTTCGGGATGGCAGAGAAGTAAGACGTGGAGATTAACTGCTTCCCCACAAATACATCAAAGATACATCTACATGTGGAACAACTCCTATAGAACACCTACTGAACGCTGGCAGAAGACCACAGACTTCCCAAAAGGCAAAAAACTCCCCAAGTACCTGGCTGTGTAACTGACAGGGTCTTGGTGCTCCAGCCAGCTGTCAGTCCAGAGCCTCTAAGGTGGGAGAGCCAAGGTCAGGACATTGGACCACCAGAGACTGCATGGACCCACATAATATCAATCAGTGAGAGATCTCCCAGAGATCTCCATCTCAAAACTATGGCCCACCTCCACTCAACAACCAGCAACCTCCAGTGCTGGACACCCCATGCCAAACAACTAGAAAGACAGGAACACAACCCCACCCATTAGCAGAGAGGCTGCCTAAAATCATAATAAGTTCACAGACACCCCAAAACACACCACCGGACGCAGTCTTGCCCACCAGAAAGACAAGATCCAGCCTCATCCACAAGAACACAGGCACCAGTCCCCTCCACCAGGAAGCCTACACAACCCACTGAACCAACCTTATCCACTGGGGGCAGACACCAAAAACAATGGGAACTACGAACATGCAGTCTGTGAAAAGGAGACCCCAAACACAGTAAGTTAAACAAAATGAGAAGACAGAGAAATATGCAGCAGACGAAGGAGCAAGGTAAAAACCCAACAGACCAAACAAATGAAGAGGAAATAGGCAGTCTAACTAAAAATGAATTCAGAGCAATGATAGTAAAGATGATTCAAAATCTTGGAAATAGAATGGAGAAAGTAAAACAAAGGTTTAACAAGGAGCTAGAAGAACTAAAGAGCAAACAAACAATGATGAACAACACAATAAATGAAATTACAAATTCTCTAAAAGGAATCAATAGCAGAAAACTGAGGCAGAAGAATGGATAAGTGACCTGGAAGATAAAATAGTGGAAATAACTACTGCAGAGCAGAAAAAAGAAAAGAGAATGAAAAGAACTGAGGACAGTCTCAGACCTCTGGGACAACATTAAACACACAATCGAATTATAGGGGTCCCAGAAGAAGAAGAGAAAAAGAGAGGGACTGAGAAAATATTTGAAAGAGATTATAGTTGAAATGTTCCCTAATATGGGAAAGAAAATAGTCAATCAAGTCCAGGAAGCACAGAGAGGCTCATACAGGATAAACCCAAAGAGAAACACGCCAAGACACATATTAATCAAACTATCAAAAATTAAATACAAAGAAAAAATATTAAAAGCAGCAAGGGAAAAGCAACAAATAACATACAAGGGAATCCCCATAAGGTTAACAGCTGATCTTTCAGCAGAAACTCTGCAAGCCATAAGGGAGTGGCAGGACATATTTAAAGGGATGAAACGGAAAAACCTGCAACCAAGATTACTGTACCCAGCACGGATCTCATTCAGATTCAACAGAGAAATTAAAAGCTTTACAGACAAGCAAAAGCTAAGAGGTTTCAAGCACCACCAAACCAGCTTTACAACAAATGCTAAAGGAACTTCTGTAGGCAGGAAACACAAGAGAAGGAAAAGACCTACAATAACAAACCCAAAACAATTAAGAAAATGGTAATAGGAACATACATATCAATAATTACCTTAAATGTAAATGGATTAAATGCTTCAACCAAAAGACATAGACTGGCTGAATGGATACCAAAACAACACCCGTATATATGCTGTCTACAAGAGACCCACTTCAGACCTAGGGACACATACAGACTGAAAGTGAGGGGATGGAAAAAGATATTCCATGGAAATGGAACTCAAAAGAAAGCTGGAGTAGCAATTCTCATTATCAGACAAAATAGACTTTAAAATAAAGACTATTACAAGAGACAAAGAAGGACAAAACATAATGATCAAGGGATCAATCCAAGAAGAAGCTATAACAATTGTAAATATTTATGCACCCAACATAGGAGCACCTCAATACATAAGGCAAATACTAACAGCCGTAAAAGGGGAAATCGACAGTAACACAATCATAGTAGGGGACTTTAACACCCCACTTTCACCAACAGACAGATCATTCAAAATGAAAATAAATAAGGAAACGCAAGCTTTAAATGACACATTAAACAAGATGCACTTAATTGATATTTATAGGACATTTCGTCCAAAAAAAACAGAATACACTTTCCTCTCAAGTGCTCATGGAACATTCTCCAGGATAGATCATATCCTGGGTCACAAATCAAGCCTCGGTAAATTTAAGAAAATTGAAATCATATCAAGTATCTTTTCCGACCACAACACTGTGAGACTACATATCAATTACAGGAAAAAATCTGTAAAAAATACAAACACAGGGAGACTAAACAATACGCTACTAAATAACCAAGAGATCACTGAAGAAATCAAAGAAGAAATCAAAAAATACGTAGCAACAAATGACAATGAAAACACGATGCCCCAAAACCTATGGGATGCAGCAAAAGCAGTTCTAAGAGGGAAGTTTATAGCAATACAATCCTACCTCAAGAAACAAGAAACATCTCAAATACACAACCTAACCTTAAACCTAAAGCAATTAGAGAAAGAAGAACAAAAAAAAAAAAAAAAAAACCAAAGTTAGGAGAAGGAAAGTCATAAAGATTAGATCAGAAATAAATGAAAAAGAAATAAACAATAGCAAAGATCAATGAAACTAAAAGCTGGTTCTTTGAGAAGATAAACAAAATTGATCAACCATTAGCCAGACTCATCAAGAAAAAAGGGTGAAAACTCAAATCAATAGAATTAGAAATGAAAAAGGAGAGGTAACAACTGACACTGCAGAAATACAAAGGATCAGGAGAGATTACTACAAGCAACTATATGCCAATGAAATGGACAACCTGGAAGAAACAGACAAATTCTTAGAAAAGCACAACCTTCTGAGACAGAACCAGGAAAAAAGAGAAAATATAAGCAGACGAATTACAAGCACTGAAATTGAAACTGTGATTAAAAATCTTCCAACAAACAAAAGCCCACGACTAGAATGGCCTCACAGGCGAATTCTATCAAACATTTAGAGAAGAACTAACACCTATCCTTCTCAAACTCTTCCAAAATATAGCAGAGGGAGGAACACTCCCAAACTCATTCTATGAGGCCACCATCACCCAGATACCAAAACCAGACAAAGACGTCACAAAAAAAGAAAACTACACGCCAATATCACTGATGAACATAGATGCAAAAATCCTCAACAAAATACTAGCAAACAGAATCCAACAGCACATTAAAAGGATCATATACCACCATCAAGTGGGGTTTATCCCAGGAATGCAAGGATTCTTCAATATACACAAATCAATCAATGTGATACACCATATTAACAAACTGAGGGATAAAAACCATATGATAATCTCAACAGATGCAGAAAAACCTTTCGAAAAAATTCAACACCCATTTATGATAAAAACTCTCCTGAAAGTAGGCACAGAGGGAACTTTCCTCAACATAATAAAGGCTATATATGACAAACCCACAGCTCCATCATTCTCAATGGTGAAAAACTGAAACCATTTCCACTAAGATCAGGAACAAGACAAGGTTGTCCACTCTCACCACTATTATTCAACATAGTTTTGGGAGTTTTAGCCACAGAAGTCATAGAAGAAAAAGAAATAAAAAGAATCCAAATTGGAAAAGAAGTTAAGCTGTCACTGTTTGCAGATGACATGATACTATACATAGAGAGTCCTAAAGATGCTACCAGAAAACCACTAGAGCTAAGCAATGAATTTGGTAAAGTAGCAGGATACAAAATTAATGTACAGAAATCTCTTGCACTCCTATACATTAATGATGAAAAATCTGAAAGAGAAATTAAGGAAATACTCCCATTTACCACTGCAACAAAAATAATAAAACACCTAGGAATAAACCTACTTAAGGAGACAGAAGACCTGTATGCAGAAAACTATAAGACTCTGATGAAAGAAATTAAAGATGATACAAACAGATGGAGAGATATACCATGTTCTTGGATTGGAAGAATCAACATTGGGAAAAAGACTATACTACCCAAAGCAATCTACAGATTCAATGCAATCCCTATCAAACTACCACTGGCATTTTTCACAGAAGTAGAACAAAAAATTTCACAATTTGTATGGAAACACAGAAGACCCCGAATACCAAAGCAATCTTGAGAAAGAAAAACAGAGCTGGAGGAATCAGGCTCCCTGACTTTAGACTATACTAAAAAGCTACAGTAATCAAGACAGTATGGTACTGGCACAAAAACAGAAATATACATCAATGGAACAGGATAGAAAGCCCAGAGATAAACCCATGCACTTATGGTCACCTTATCTTTGATAAAGGAGGCAAGAATATACAATGGAGAAAAGACAGCCTCTTCAATAAGTGGTGCTAGGAAAACTGGACAGCTACATGTAAAAGAATGAAATTAGAAGACTCCCTAACACCATACACAAAAATAAACTCAAAATGGATTAAAGACCTAAATGGAAGGCCAGACACTATCAAACTCTGAGCGGAAAACATAGGCAGAACACTCTATGACATAAATCACAGCAAGATCCTTTTTGACCCACCTCCTAGAGAAATGGAAATGAAAACAAAAATAAACAAATGGGACGTAATGAAACTTAAAAGCTTTTGCACAGCAAAGGAAACCATAAATAAGATGAAAAGACAACCCTCAGAATGGGAGAAAATATTTGCAAATGAAGCAACTGACAAAGGATTAATCTCCAAAATATACAAACAGCTCATGCAGCTCAATATCAAAAAAACAAACAACCTAATCCTAAAACGGGCAGCAGACCTAAATAGACATGTCTCCAAAGAAGATATACAGATTGCCAACAAACACATGGAAGGATGATCAACATCACTAATCATTAGAGAAATGCAAATCAAAACTACAATGACGTCAGAATGGCCATCATCAAAAAATCTACAAACAATAAATGCTGGAGAGGGTGTGGACAAAAGGGAACCCTCTTGCACTGTTGGTGGGAATGTAAATTGATACAGACACTATGGAGATGTATGGCACCAACAGTATGAAGGTTCCTTAAATACTAAAAATAGGACTACCATATGACCCAGCAATCCCACTACTGGGCATATACCCTGAGAAAACCATAATTCAGAAAGAGTCATTTACCAAAATGTTCATTGCAGCATTATTTACAACACTCAGGACATGGAAGCAACCTAAGTGTCCATCGACAGATGAATGGATAAAGAAGATGTGGCACATATATACAATGGCATATTACTCAGCCATAAAAAGAAACGAAATACAGTTATTTGTAGTGAGGTGGATGGACCTAGAGTCTGTCATACAGAGTGAAGTAAGTCAGAAAGAGAAAAACAAATACTGCATACTAACACATATATATGGAATCTAAAAAAAAAAAAAAAAAAAAAAGGTTCTGATGTCTGATGAGCCTAAGGGCAGGACAGCAATAAACACACAGACTTAGAGAACGGACTTGAGGACAAGGGGAGGGGGAAGGGTAAGCCGGGATGAAGTGCGAGAGTGGCTTGGACATATATACACTACCAAATGTAAAATAGCTAGTGGGAAGCAGCCGCATAGCACAGGGAGATCACCTCAGGCTTTGTGACTACCTAGAGGGGTGGGATAGGGAGGGTGGGAGGGATATTCAAGAGGGAGGAGATATGGGGATATATGTATATGTATAGCCGATTCACTTTGTTATACAGAAGAAACTAACAACAACGTAAAGCAATTATACTCCAATAAAGATTTTTTAAAAATAAATAAATAAAATGTGTGTGGGGAAAAAGAAAAAAGATTTTTAAGAATCTTTAGAAATAATCAACCAGATGAGATGACTGTATCCTATTGTTCCTTTAAATGTATGATGCCCTAATCAATATATTTATGAGCCTAAACCTTAAAAGAGTGCTTGTGCTAAAGTATATACCTAATGTACCCCATTTTCTTTTTTAGCTCAAAGATTGACATCACTATGTTCTAAATTATATTGATATATTCCCAGCCCATTTAAGGCAACTATTTGTTAGTTCCTCAAAGCTAATATGCAGATTATAATGCACCCTGAGCAGTGTAACCAATGAGGCCACTACTATTTGAACTGCCGAAGTGGTTGTATATCACTCATCAGCAATGCAAGGGCTGAGCCCAAAAGAGATTTTTGGCTTACTATTAAGCATTTTATATCAGCTAGTGAATAATCACCCTGGATAATGTCAAAGGAATTTATCCCAAATACATATTTCAGGTGGCAATAAATAATAAGCCACCAACATTGTTTATTATCTCCAATTCCTAACTCCAAGACAAATTACAAAAACATCTTTTCAGGCATGGTTCACAGCTCTGATGACAGCAAATTTGCATTATGGAACATGTGCAATTTATATTATCAATCACATTTTTCTTGATTTGAACTTTGATGATCAATTTAGGATAAGAGTTATCAAAATTGAAAGGGTGAAAGAAGCTAATCTAAAAAGGCTACATATTATATGATGCCAACTATGTGACATCCTGGAAAAGGCAAAACTATGGAGACCATAAAAATATTAGTGGTTGCCCGGGGGTTAGGAGTGAGGGAGGGATGAACAGGCAGAGCACAGAAGATTTTTAGACAGTGAAAGTACTCTGTATGATTGTATAACGATGGATACATGTCATTACTTGTTTGTCCAAACGCACAGAATGTACAACACCTATGTAAACAATGGACTTTGGGTGATTATGATGTGTCAATGTATGTTCATCAATTGTAACAAATGTACCACTCTGGTAGGAGATGTTGATAATGGGAAAAGCTTTGCATGCATGGGAGCAGGGGGTATATGGGAAATCTCTATGTTTTCCTCTCAATTTTGCTGTGAATCTCAAACTGCTCTAAAAAATCATGTCTTTTTAAAATAAAAATTGAAATGGAATGTTAAAAACATTAGGAGTTTAACATCTTGAATGTTGAAAAATATGTGCCTATAAAACAGGGACAAATGATTTAATAAATCTCTAACCCATATTCTTTCACTTGCATTATTCCCTCGATCCTGTAAATTCTATAAAACACAAGGTTATCTTTTAGGTTTTCTGAAACTTCCTACATTTCCCAGGACAGCATCTTCACAATCTCAACTGACTCTGATAGGATAATTTTAGAGAGCTGGTTCATAAATTAAGCACTGGTCTTTTCCTAGGTGTGCAGCAATTAGGATGTCACTAAGTCCTTTGTAGAAATCCAAAATACACAAATGCATGTGTAACATGTTTCCACCTAGATTCCCAAAGAGGGAGAATTTACTTAAAAAAAATTTTTTTTTTTTACAGTGATGTCTTGATGCTCTAAAGATCAACCAAGGTAGTTAAATATCATGTTGCTGGATAAAACTCTGCTAAATAAGGCTGGTTGCTTTTCTACCCAGAAAAGTTCACCAGAGGTCAAGAAAGGCTACCCTTTCTTGTACCCAGGTACTTTTTCACAAGAGGGTGAGAAAAACCCATCCATCCCATAGAAATACTCAACTTGGCCCTGAAGTGGCACTGAACCCTGACGGATTTCACACTGAGACCATAATATCTACCACAGGCCTTTGAAGAGGTCCCAGCTGTGCCTGTTGCCATGGATGAACCGGAAAACCCGCATTACTGAGGGCTTCCGGTGGTTTGACATTATCCCCTCAGGCTTTACTGGAGAGGTGGCCACAGTGTGACTCAGCTGTAAGCCACGGCCAGGTCTTCCTCAGTCCAAAGGGGAGAACTGAGGGGAAAGGACTGAATGTTTGCTAATGCAACTGCCATCTGCCACTGTTAAGTCTGATGGTGACAGAGTGTACATTAATGCCAGATAGACAGAGAACACTCACCATCTGTTCACTGCCCTGAAATAAAATTAACTAGGTCATCTGGATTTGGAAGCCTATCTGGAATTGTTGACATGTATTCCCAACCTTGGGGATGGAAATTTTACCCCATCTTACATCATTCAAATTACCCAGAGAAATACTTTTACTCTAAACCTTCTAGTGGAGAAAGTAAGGTTAATAGATAATACATTAATAACAATTTATGTGTTAACAATGAATAAAGGATTTTGCAGCCCCTACATTATTATATCTGTAAGCAAAAGTATTACAGATTGCTATCCAACTGAAACCTTCTAAAGGGAAAAATGTCTAATAAATTTCATTTCAAGGAGAATGTGCAAAATTTATGTGTCAGTCTTTCTTGACCAGCTAATGAGATGCACACTTCTTGATTTCCAGGCACTCAAACTAAAAAGGGGAAATAAAGAGCTATTAGATATTTTATTCTAACTACTTAAAAGATATTTGCACAATGGCAACGGAATCTAGGATATGACTGAAAGGGTGGTGAAATTTTTTTTTTTTTTTCCCGAGAGGCAAGAAAAAGCTTTAGTTCAATTTCTGTATAGGAAAACCTGCCCCTGATCTCCCTACCCAGACTCTCTCACCTTCCAATCAACTCACTGTTCTGCCCTCATCTCTCTCAAACTAGTATTGGTCTTAGCCAGTATTGGTCTAGAAGTGAATTTCAGCTGGACAGATGACACAGGAGAGAATCAAAGAAAACAGAATAAATAATTATTTTCAATTCCTTATATCAGTCCTACCTGGAAATATGTTTCTCTTAAAGAAAACTCTAACAGATTCTATTTCCAATAGTCAATTTAAATTAACTTAGAGGAAAAGTTACTGCTTTTAAGAGTTTATGGACATCAATAACAGGAAATAACACAGTTCATTTAGACAACCTGTAATGTGCTGACTTGAAATAAATCCAGTGGAGCTATCCTTAGGTCCCAAGAGATTCGGTTTTAAAATGACCTTTTGTGAGTCAGATTATTGACCAAGCCCAGTTATTAGCAAAGCCTACAAGCAGAAATTTCTCCAGCCTCTTACTTAAGCCTTAAGTTTTTAAGAATTTGAACAGAATATATTTCCAACTAAGGATATAATGAGTGATCTTCCTATACTCAGCACTGAATTTAGAGCTCTGGAAAAGGCAAAGAGGTATACAATGCCATCCCTTGTGTTCATATAGGTTAGATAAACAAGATTCAACGACTATGCATAAAAATATGACAAAAATACCAACTTGTATGAAATGTGCCAAAGAAAAGGCACCCTGACCCTACAGTCTAAAGTAGACCCCTACTATTCTCTCGCATACCTTATACTGCTTTTATAGCTTCAATCACTGACTATATAGTATTTATGTAGAGGATCCCTTAATACCTGTGTCTCAACCCCAACCCCACACCTATGAGCTACATGAGGACAGTGGTTGCATACAGTTGTATTCATTGCTTTCTGCTTAATGCCTAAAACAGTGTCTGAGACATAGTAGGTGGTAACTAAATATTTGTTGGATTAATTTTGAAATACACTGTATTCACAGTCTAGTGGGAGATACTGAAAAATAAAGAGATCATAGTTACATTCTTTCTCTCACTGATTAATTTATTCAACCCATGTTTACTGAGCACCTACTTTGTCAACATAGTCCTTAAAGATGCAGATAGGTTAGTGAATAAAATTACCTGATTACTGACCACATGGAGCTCACAGTACAGGAGATCATTATTAATCAAACCATCAAATTAAATAATTGTAGGTAAATATATAATTGTAAAATGTAAGATCATTATGAAGTAAAAGTCATAACAGAGATTTGATTTATTCTTAAGGGTCAGGGAATGAAAAAGGAATGAGTCATATAAATCAACAGGAGAATTATGATTTTAGAAATGAAAGGGATTGCTGAGGCCAGGAGGGAAGGAATAAAATTTATTTCATGGATGTTTCACAGAAAAGTAGAGCTAGTGCTGGGTATTAATTCCTCCTATCCTTCAAGACATAATTATGTGTACAGGAGCATCCAATGATGCTTACAGTTAACATGTAAACTACCTTTGAATGATACACTTCTCAAGATAGTTTATCTTCAAATAACTGGGGCACTGGGGGCTTCCCTGGTGGTGCAGTGGTTGAGAATCTGCCTGCTAATGCAGGGGACACGGGTTCGAGCCCTGGTCTGGGAAGATCCCACATGCCGCGGAGCAACTGGGCCCGTGAGCCACAACTGCTGAGCCTGCGCGTCTGGAGCCTGTGCTCCGCAACAAGAGAGGCCGCGATAGTGACAGGCCCGCGCACCGCGATGAAGAGTGGCCCCCGCTCGCCGCAACTAGAGAAAGCCCTCGCACAGAAGCGAAGACCCAACACAGCCATATATGAATAAATAAATAAATATTTTAAAAAAATAACTGGGGCACTGAGTCTTTTGATTTTGAAATTCTATTTGTTGCTTTTCAAATTAAATGTATTCATATCGTGCCATCTTCCATCTTTCTTTTTGCAACTATTCAATATATTACAAACTATTTTACTTTAAGAAGCATCAAGATTCAAAATTTGTTTTCAAGAAATTAACTTCACATCTCTTAACAAAATGCCAGAAGTGACAGCAACAGCAAAATAGACTGGGGGAAGATAAGTACAGTTACTTGAACCAAACTGTTTCCAAATGAACAACTTTTTAAAGTTTTCTAGAAGAGAATATAGCTCTTTTAAAAAAAATATCATGTAGATATGGCTGACAGCAGAACCATTATTCCATGAACGATATATTTCTTTAATATAGATTTGTTAAATATTTGGGGGAGGGAGTTAATTTGGAAAATATTTCCATGTAAGAGCTACTAGTTTATAGAGTTGCTATTATAATTTAAAAAGGCAGCATGCTATAAACTACCAACACAGCAAATAAACTGGTATGTTTATTTTGAAGCCAGGCCCACACCCTATCAAAGCCAATAAAAGTGGGCAATGGTCATGAATTCAGTTCCAAAGCTGAGACACTGAGTGCTTGGGTTGTGGCAGTTATTATTTCCTGAATAAGACTTTATGCCAGATCCAGAATTCACTCTGACTCTCAGCCAAGAAAGGAAGTAGCGTGGGTGACCAAGTTTAACACTTGCTCTGGGGATTTCTCTCTAGCCAAAGCTAAAAGGAGACTATAATTGGGTAGCCAGGCCTGTCCTTAGCACATTCTGTATTTAGATGGCTTACCTAAGCCCATTAGACAGCAAAATCACTCTGCCCTATGCCCCTAGAGACTTCCAAAAGAAAAACCATGAGGTTGCTGGGGGTTGGCTCAGCCAAGATAAAAAGGGATTAGGAGGGGGAGAAGGGGAGGAAAACAAAGTGGCCCTATCTGTGTCTGTAGGCTTGGGAATAAAACAAATGAGTTAAAACTTCAGCTGCACTGTTTACTGGTTGTTAATTTTAAATTACATACCCAATCTGAACCTTAGGTTCCTTAGTTGCAGAGTGTGTGTATAGTAGTAACTGCTTCACAGAGTGTTTTTCAGTGGCTGGTAGATAGGAAACAATAAATGTTAGTTTTTGTTGCCACTGCTATTTTTACTTTTGTAATGTCATCTATGAAGGGAAGAAGGATAAAATGCCACATTTCTTAGATTTCAAAGTTGCCCTGTTTCTTTCTGCTGTCTCTAAACCTCTCTTCACCTCGTTTAACCCTCACTCATTTGGATTATTCAGGTAAGAAGCAAAGGAGCTATTTGGCACAGAAAAGGTTGATCAACCTGCCCTAGGACTAATCTTCCCGACACACACTCCCAAAGAATAGCTGTTTCCAATCAGATAGTTGCCAGGCATGCCCAGAGCTTTTTTTTTTTTTTTTAAAGCAATTTGAGTAGGTCACTTGGGGGAGGCAAATTGAAAGAACCTTTTTAACTAAGTCAAATCTTGGTCTCCAGCTAATTTTAATACATCTTTGTAAAGTGCTCTTGAAAGCACTTGCAGCTAAAATGCCTCATACCAAAATAAGAAAAGAAAAAAAGTAAAAATAGGAGAGAGAAAACAAGTTCTTAACAGTGCAGCTTGAAAACTGATTGTAGCACTACGTAAGAAATAAAAATAACCTGGATACACAATTTCCTTCAAAAGAATTTTGGATATTGGACACCAAGTCATATGCTTCTAACAAATGGGGGAGTTTTATTATTTCCTATGGAAGTGACAAGACACATATTCACTTTTTTTGGGTATCATTGTACTAAGCTTCCAGGGAACTTTTCTAAAAAGATATTTTAAAGCTAAAAACCATATTTACTTTTTGGAAAAGAAAGCATTTTCTTTGGAAAGTGAGAATAAAATAATGCTCCTCCAAAATACCCAAGAAGAAAGGAATACTAACCTTTACCTTAAGAGAAAGAATGAAAATTTGCAATGAGGAGGGATGCGGTGAGAGTTTAAATCTTCAAGTAATTTTGAATTTGTCAGACAAAGGGGAAAAGATGACTTTAATTGTTAACATCAACCTTCCTGATTTTTCTGTAACTTTTTGAAAAGACCTATTTCATAGCAGAATGTCTCTTTACTACTTTTCTCAACTGAGGGTTTGTATTTAAAGAGATTCCTTTTGGGATTCAGACAGCCCAATATCCTTCACGAGGTCTCAGGTACTGACCAATAGAGGCTAGATGACTTCCCTAATCCTTCTCTACTTGGAACTGTTATCCTATAGCCTTCTCTACTTCACAATACATGTCCATATATAACAGGAACAAATACTATCCTATGTTACTCTTGTACTTCATGCACATATTCATTTACTCACCCAGTCTTATTGCACACCTACTACGTTCCAGGTGCTGCACATAGTATGTAGATGGTGGTTGTAGCAATAGAAATAGTAAGAAAATAGTGTGCTGATCATGATAAATTTTTGACTGTAGTACCAGCAGGGCTTGAATTTTTACGGTGACTAACAGTCATCAAGAATGACCTCTAGGTATCATTCAGGAGGAGTAGATGGCAGTCTCATTAATTCAGATGGAGAATACCAGAAAGGAGTAGCTTTGAGCATTTGAGGAAATCAAAAGTTCTGTTTGGGGCCTGTTACACCTGGATTGTTGTGTTTGCCAGTGGGCAGCTGGATGTAACAGGCAGTTGGAGAGATAATATTAAGGGGCTTATGGGATGGCCAGGGTTAGAAAGATAACTTTTAGGGTCACTTGTCTATAGATAACATTAAAAGCCATGAGATGGCAAGCAGAGAATGCAGAGAAGGAAAGGAGGAGGCTTCAGAGCTATGCCCTGGGACATTCCAACATTATGAGAAAAAGGAGGCAGCAAAGGAGAATAAGAAAGAGAAGACTGTGAAGAAGGTAACCAAGAAAGTGGTGTCCAAAAAAATCAGTCGAACAAAGTATATCAAGAAGGTTCACTGTGTCAAATTCTGGTTGCTGAGAGAGAGACTAAGAAGAGTGCAGATTTGGCCTTTGGGTATCATTGGATTTGACAAGATGGAAGTTGCTAGAGATCTTGAGGAAAGTGTTCTCAGTGGAGTGGTGCATGTCTCTTAATCAAAGTGCTTCATTATGGCCATCATACAGATTAGATCATGAGTGCATGGAATGTAGAACATGAATCTTATTCATCTCTGTATTCCTAGAACTTAGGACAGTGTCAAACATGACCAAATCTTCAATAAATACATATTGAGTGTTGAATATTGGCTTTGATCAGTGCTTTATTTTCTGTTGTCTGATGGTGTACCTCTAAAAGGCAGAAAAAGCATCTATGCATTTATCCTTGAACTGTGCTTTTCACTTTCCTAGAACATTTACAACTGTGATTAGATGCTTAATAAAATATTTGTAGTGGAAAAGAAGAAATATGGTGGTTGCAGTAGTGAGTTAGAGAAAGAATTAGCGTCTCTATGAAGAACAGGCAGGAGACCAGATTAATGAAGACTGTGGAGGTTTTAACAAATGATCACAAATTCTTTGACACTCCTCTCTCAAAAGACAAGTCTAATTCCCCTCCCTTTGAATATGAATTGACCTTAGTTATTTGCTTCTAACAAATATATTGCTGAGGAAGGATTACTGCTTGACTTCCAAGACTAGGAGATTGAAGGTAATACAGCTGCTGTCTGCCTCTTTCTCTTTCAGGACTCACACCTGTGAGCACTGACTTGCCATGATTACCTTACACTGCCATGATGGAGAGACCACATGGAGAGCACCTAAAGAGAGAGAGAGAGAGATGCCCAACTGCTCCCAGCCTAGGTGCCAGACATGTAAGAGACGAAACCTTCAAAATGAGTCCAGCTCCAGCTACTGCCTAACTACAACAGTACGGAAGATTCTGAGTGAGAATCACCAGCCTGAGTCTAGTCAATCCCTGGGATCATGAGTGATAATAATAATTGTTTAATGCCATTAAGATTAGGTTGGTTTGTTACACAGCAATGAATAATGGAACAGACAACAGTGTGTTTATTCGGCCAGGAAAGAAATAGGCTCAAATAGCAAAACAGAAAAAGATACTTTCTGATTGGCCTAAAAAATGTTCATGAAAGAGATAGGATTAGAAGAGTTGTTTAAATGACCCCTATTACTTTTGTCTGAGAAAACAAATTCAAGACCTGAACAGAAGACCCTGTAATATTTTAAAATAGGTCAGACCTCAAAGACCAATCTAGGTCTAAGCACTGGCATGAATAAGATGAAAATAAATAAAATGAATGAGTACATGAGTGAATGAACTATTTCTCTAGTCTGTGATGCTATTCATGCCTATAGATAGCATTGAAAGCATTCCTCTGGTCTGAGATGCTGCTCATGAACAGTTCCTTGATCTCATGGCACTACTACAGCAAACAAGTAGCACAAGAGGTATTTGTTGGTCAACTCAAAAGGATGGTGTAGAAGTTGCAGTTTTCTTGTCTCCCCTTTTTCTACTGGTGGTACATTTCAAGTTCACTAGTCTAAACAGTTTTCACATAGTAAGGAATGTGATACTGCGCTATGTTGTAGAAGCCTAGAAATGTGAGTTTCTTGCTTTTCATTTTCCTTGAATCTGAGGAATAGCAAGTGGGGGAAATGTTAACATGTGCACATCTTCATTATTATCATAATGAAGTTTCACTTAAGCTGTGTCACCTGGAACCAAGACTGGTTTCCAGATTTATGATTTCTTGTTTGCCACAGTTACATAACCCAATTGCATAACACTTATAAAACAACTTGTACAAAAAAGCTACTTCTGAGCTTTTACTTCCCTCTTCATTGCACCGTTGGGCTGACTAGACAGAGGCTTCAGTGAAGGCCCACAGTTCTACAACCTATCACATCTTTATCTGATAGTCCCCAGCCCATCCTAGATAAGGTTCCAGCACTTTTATCCACTGGAAAGTAGTTTCACCTCCTTTTTACAGGCCATTTATCCCGTGTATTCTTCTGAACCAGAAAGACCTCTCCCTCCTCACATTTTCCCGTAGGCCTTCTCCATCTACATGGAATTCAAATCGTTATCTCCTTAGATAACTTGCACCCTAACATCTAATTTTTATTTTTCATGTTTTCTAAATGTCTTGAATACACTGAACAATGCCTTAATATGGCATTCTGCTTTGCGTATTTTCTATTATTTGATATCCTTCAGATTATAAACTTTTTGATGACAAAGTCGAGGCCTGTTGAATTTCTTCTTGAAATAGTGCAATACAGCACCGTATTAAAACGAGTATTTAATAATAATTATTTAGGAATGATCACGCTTACCTGTCCTTTCTAATTAAAAAACAACTAAATCACTATATTGAGGCCTTCCTCAATAGGCGTCTATAGGACTGTTTTACAGTCCTCCTTCTCTTCAATAATTAAATTTTATCCGTTAATTTCAAGTCTTAAACTTTAGTTTGCTTCTAAAGAGTCTTTTCTAAATAAGATACAATACAGCTGTGCTAAACTGTTCCTCCTTTGCCTTTTTATACAAAATGAATGTAGCAATATAAGAAGAAATGAAACTCCATAGAGAACCAAGGAAAGAAACTAATCAGCCATACTTAATGACTTAAAGAAAGGGACAAGAAAATCAGGGATAAAACAAGTTAAAGCTTGCCTGCAAGCCCATACACAACCTACGTCATACTGGCTGTTAGGAAATGTCACCCCTTTGGCTAAAAAATAATAATACAGGGAATCCATTTTACACTTTGTATCGTTATTAAGGCCACTGCCACTTCTCATTCCCGGGACTCAGTCACTGATCCCACTGGCCTTTACTAGAGGGACATGTGGCTTTAGACAGCACTCTGGGCATACTTGTTTGTATGCTAACAGCTGACCATTAGATAGCTTGGTGGACTGTGGCAAGCAAACAGAACTGTTTTCCACCAATTCTGTTTTCAGCAAAGAATTATTTTTAATTCCCCTGTCTTGTGCATTGCCAAAATTCTTAAAATACTGTTCATGGAGATTTTTTTGTTACCCGCCTTGGAGCCCAGATGTAGGAACCAAGCCAATGCAGCTGGTGTAACTTGGCTGACTCTCACAGATAATTCAGTGTTTGAACAGTCTTCCTTTTTTAAAAAAATGTTGTTATTATTTTGGAAAATTTTGGAGTAAACGCTTATGGATGTAAAGTATAAAGGTTGAGAGACTAGCAGCAATATAGGCTAAAGGTCTCCTATCTCTTTTTCCTATAGAGACTGCTGGACACACACACACACACACACACACACACACACACACACACACACACACACACACACACACACACACACACACACACACACACACACACACACACACACACACACACACACACACACACACACACACACACACACACACACACACACACACACACACACACACACACACACACACACACACACACACACACACACACACACACACACACACACACACACCTCTTTCTTCAAACCCTATAGCAGATCTGCCCCTGAGCTTCAGAGACAGACTTGTCAGGGGAAGGCAAAGAAGGGGGAAAATATTCCTTTTGCTTTTTTTTTTTTTTTTTTAAAAACAAGAGACTTCATGTCATGAATATAAACATATCAAACCCAACACCAACATGTTAAAAACAAGAGAATTTTAGGAGTGAAAATACTTATTCAGAAATCCCAACACAAATCCCAGTGATGCTTAGGGTGGTGAAAGTGATTTTACACTAGACTTTACTTCTGCTAAATTCTGGCATCACATTTACTACTTACAAAGCAACTGCATTTTATAGCTGACACTGTATTATACCGATATGGCACAAACATAATATTTATCTGTCTGACCTACATTCCAATTTGCATTCTTCCATGAAATATGATGGAATAATAATAGCAGCTATTGGTTGAGGGTTTACTGAATTGTGCTGTGTGTGTTACATGGGTTAACTCATATAATTCTCTCAATAAATGAATGAGGAAGGTGCAAATACTATGCCTACTTTACCAATAAGGAATCTACAACGTAAAGAGTTTAAGTGATTTATCCAAGAACTCACAGCTAGAAAGTAGTAGACCTGGGGTTTGAGCCTAAACATCTATTTCCAGAGCCGGCATCAGAAATACTACATTCTGCCACCTCTCCAAGGAAGGGATGGAATGAATCACTGTTGAGATGCAGGGATCTGCACACAACTATCATCAGGCACACAGGAAAGTGTTTTGCTTTTAGACATTATCTATTAAGTATGTCACAATGCAAAGAGCTTAAGAACTGAGTACTCAGCTATGCTGTGAATTCCTTTTCTCCTGAAGAACTGCCTATCTGCTTTGTTCTTTCTCTGCAGACTAGCTAAACTGATAAACAAATAAAAGAAAGTGGTATTAACGACTCAAAATTACTTCACCTGTATCCCTTCCCTGATTCATGTATGTTTTATCAGAAACCATCAGTGCCTAAAGCTCAAGGGCTGAGTAATGTAAGAAACTGCCACATCACGATGAATTACAGAGCTCAATTTCAGTTGGGAAATATTTCACCACCCCTCAAACACATATTTCTCTGTATTACCATCTATTCCACCTATGCAAATCATTAGCTAACTTTTGAGACAAATCATTAAAATTTCCTTGCAACTGCTGATTTTAGAATTCCCCAACTTTTTTCTTTTTTATCTCTTTATTTAATAACTCAATCACAGTATTAAATACAAAACAAGCTAAAGTACCCTCTCTCATCTCAAGTGATGTAACACTTCCTTCTAATGCCCCCTAAATTTTAAAAACATGCTACCTGTATGAATAAGGGTGTTTTCAAAATTTAAAAAGCTATAAGCTCCATGTAGAAAAAAAGGCAGCATTTTAATAGCAATACATGTTCATACTAGGTAGAAAGTGTAGCACTGCACAAAATTTTCCAGGTTATGTGGAAGTTAAAAGAAAGGCATTATGAGATAATAATGCCAATATGAAACAGCTTTCATGACTGGAAAATATAATGAGGTACTCTATCCTGAGGGTCTTAAAGGTATTTTTTTTTTTAATATTTAAAAATAGCATCAACAGTTCTCTCCCTTAAATGAATTAGGTGTGATCCTGTCAGGAGGCAAGCTGTCTTTGAACCTGATGAATGTAACTTGTGCAAACACACATAAAAACAATAGAAAAGAAGGAACAAATCATAAATTTTAGGCAGGAAAAAAATGTAGAGCTATGTTCCAAATATGAAGCCTTCTCCAGTATGGACTATTTTGTACATGTTGTTATTGCAAAAGCCATTAATGCTATGGCATGTCCTGGAATTTAAGTGTCAGATAATAAACACTCAAGTTGGAATTGGAAATCATGATACAACATCATGAAATCATCATGATATGACACTAAAACATTAGTGGACACATCATGAAATAATCACAATTTGCAACTGAATCTTTCTCTCATTTTGCAAAAGACTTGGCAAAACATGACTCAATAGCAACATTATTTTTCAGGGAGACCTTGGGAAAATGACTGGAGTAAGCAAGAGAAAGGGTTACAACATTCATTTAAATGCATGTGGAGTATCTTAGGATCATAATTAGAATCTCACATTTTTATGGCTTTTAGTCAGCAACTTTGTGCTCATCTAATATAAAACATAAGTGGAAAAATTTCACCCATGTTCATAAAAAGCAAATGTCTTGAAGTACTTAAAGAACTCAAGTACTGTGTGTTAGTGCAGGCGTGTTTCAAAAATAACCACTGAACCAATCCCATTACTGGGAGGACTGCTGCACTCTATAATTATGTTTGACAGTTTTCTCAGATCTTTCCTCCTCCAAATTATCTGAATTTGAGTGAAAGCCAGAGGGCTATCTTGAAAATTGATGAAAAAAAATATGAATGTGCTTTTCTGAGGTATCAAACCTGCTGTCATAAGCATAGCACTCTGGTAAACATAAAAAATAACGTTGAAAGATTGCTTTGAAGCATATGTCTTCAAACATATATGTTATGATATACAAATAATGTTTAATGAATAAGTAGTCATTAGTAAATAAGACCTCCCCATTGACACTGATGTTCTCAATTCAAGTTATTTATTTATTAACCAATGCCTGGTATCTCCAGCAAATGTTCATTCAACAAACCTTTGGGAAATCGTTATGTGGTGAGCACTATGCAAGGAACTGTGAATGCAAATGGCAAAAGATAAAGTCTCTTATCCTTGAAATGGCCCATCTATTGTAGAGACCCATATACACAACTTAATAAAATACAGTATAACATTGTTCATCAATATTTTTAAAAATTTGGTGAAATAATCATAATTGCTTAAAATACAGTTCTCCAAACTGTGTTCACATATGCTCTTCTTGTATCCAGTGAATCTCTGAGTTAAATTTTAATAACCTTTAGTTTAAGAACATGATTACCTATTCATCTGCTGATATTTGATAAAATTTCTGCTTCACATATGTCCTTGGCTCTTAGAGACTACTATCTCTGTTGCAGAAACAAAAATTTTAAATACTTTAAAATACCATTCCCATTATCATGTATTCCTTACCCACAGGTAGAGACAGTAAGGAATAGAGGTATTAGCATAATATATAGGAAGCAGAGAGTACTGAGAAGGGAATACACAAGAATGTCACAAGCTAATAAACATGCAATTCATCTCCTAGACTACAAGCTGGGAATCAAATAGAGACATGCACAACATCCAGCAATATCACATTTATGAATGAAATTTACATACTGCATATGAAAATATGTTTCAGGATC
Organism: Eschrichtius robustus; assembly: GCF_028021215.1. NCBI lineage: Eukaryota > Metazoa > Chordata > Mammalia > Artiodactyla > Eschrichtiidae > Eschrichtius > Eschrichtius robustus. The sequence continues at coordinate 76,507,754 of NC_090836.1, read as the reverse complement.
TATATTTCAGATTGAGTTGTAATTTTTCTGTGTAGATACGTCACTAAAGATTAAAATTATGTTTTTAAGCTGTACTTGCCCTTTCTTCATATGTCTAGAGTTTATTATTCTAGCCATAACATCACAAACACTTCTGAATTCTATATTACATGTATTTTGGGTATGTTGGGAGAGATTTATTTCCTGTTGGGAGAGATTTATTTCCTGCAGTTTAATTTTCCTCAGTTCTATTTTTCCCCTGTATATTTTTTTAAATTTAGTTTTTACTTTTATTTAAAAAATCATTATATACACATTAAAAAAAAAGATGAGAGATCAAATAATTTCCTTATATTTTTAATGTTTTAGGCAAAGTAAAGAAATACATCCTTGTCAGTTCATAATGATAACAGTTATCATTTATTGAGCACTTACTCCACAATGCTCCTTCCCATATCTGATGTTTCCTTCCTGTGAAGATAGCAGAATGAATGTAACTTTGGTTCTCTCTCTGAGTCTTTCTCACTGTATCCCTGGGAAGGGGGAGTCACTTTTGAGACTGTAAATTTGGGAGGAATAATTGACATACCCAGCTCTACCCTCCTCTGAGGCATGAGCTGCAGGCAGAGAGCACATGACCACTCTGCTGAGAGCATGTGACTACAGTAAGTGCTGCCTGAGGCTGGATGGATAACTCTGCCTCATTCTGGAGTTTGGTTAGAGAGTTTATTTGGCTTTCACATAGGCCTTCCAGCCTGGCCTTTATAATTAACATAGAAGTTATTTTGACCTCTATCTTTAGTCCTTTTCTTATTTACTTGATTTTCTTAGCCACAACACCAAATGTGATGTTGCTGAGTCCACTGCTAAATAATACCCCTCTTCCCTGACTGGGTTCAAAGCAAGTTGAGAACCCCATGCCAGACACTGAGCCAAGTGTGTTATATGCATGATCCCCATTTATTCCTCACAACAGCATTATAAAGGAATGACTGCTCCCATTTTGGAGAGGAGGAAACTAAGTTTAGACAAGTTAACACACTTGTCCAAGACTGTGGTGACAGAGCTGGGCTTTACACCCAGATCCAACTCTGGGGCTATAAACCTTAACCACTATGCTATATGACTATACTGAAATTCCCACTAGAATAAAATTAGCAGGAACTATAGGCAGAACCAAGGAATAAATCAATGCACACCTGTCCATCCTGAGTCAGGCCTCACAAAATAATAGATGGCATTATTAAAGAGGACATCATCACAAGGAAGCAGCGATTTCAAGGAGAATGACTGACAACTACTTTGATTATAGTAGTTAACAACTTGTCCTGTCTTTGGGTTAAAAGTCGGAATTCTGGCTGCTTTCTCTAGGTTTAAAAATGAGCAAGTTCAAAATGTCACCTGTTCTGTAAGCCCTAAAGCACAGCCCAGGTAGAAGGCAGAAATAAAATGATCTGCAATGCATTTCAGCCAGGTGAGTGACAGTGCTTGAATCTGCGCATCATTTCATCTGTGAGTTCTCTTGTCTCTTTTTTATAATATGTTTTCCAATCAAATAAGGAGATCTGACCTCAAACCAGGGGGACTGAATACCTTGCTAGTCTGTTCTCTGCCAGAATGTCAAAACACTAGCTTAGCTACTTTAACCTAAGCAAACAAAAACATGTTTAACAAAGAATTATGAATTTGAATTACTTTCTCAAAATAACTTGAGGCCATTTTACTTCTCTTCTTTCCTTCCCACCTGCTTAGTTTATATCTGATACTCTAGAAAGTTCCTTCCCAAATTAACTATCTCTTATTAGAAAGAAAATACAAGAACTTCTTCCCTTTCTTACCACCATCTTTTCTTGGTAATTTTGCAATAATTTGTGGTCATCTCAAATAAGAACACAAGAAAACAAGTCCCTTTGATGCTGATAAAGTATCACTTTACTCAAAATCACTCTCTAAGACTTTTTATTTTCTCTTTGGCAGATTTGTTATAGATGATCAAACTAACTTTTTAAGCCTTAGAAGTAAGGAGGAGCTGAATTGGAACAGATGAAAAGGAATTCATAAGTGTATGTGACTTGCCATAGGAAATGATGCATGGTTAAGGATGATTAAAATAGTCACAAGGAAACTGGCACAACATTAGCTAATACCATTAAAATAACTACATAGTAATACGTAGCTCTTGCTGACAACTAAAAATATTTCTGGAAAAAAAATTTTCATTCAGTATCCTTAGATTCCAAACCCTTTATAGTGGGATTTTATTTATTTATTTATTTATTTAAAATGGGTCAAATGCATTGTCAAATATTTTGAATATTTCATATAGATTAAATAATGCTTCTGTTTTTTTTTCCAAAAGAAGGTTTGGCAGCTTCTTAAAAGTCTATTTCACTATGAAGAGTAACTTGAATAAAAGAGTTACTCTCTTGAGAAGGTATCAGTGATTATTCGAAATAACTTTTTATAAAATACCACAAAATTGGGGGAATGTGGGAAAGAAGGGAATAAAATATCAATCTCCTTATAATACCCAAGAATATCTATTATTTATTGATACAGATTACAAAATCTAGTCTTCTGCCGAAGTGTGAATTCAATTAACGTATTGCGGCAAGCAGTTTACAAATTTTTATTTCACATTTAAAATTAGTTGTGCATCACTTTATTTTACAAGTGATGTCTTAGGTTGGTTTCCCTGGGAAACATATTGAGACTCTCAGACAATCATATGCCTACAGGAGTTCACTGGGGAGAACTCAGGAACAATACCTGTAAGGGAGTAAGGGAAGCAGGGTTAGGCAGAGGGTTAGTCATATATATATATATCTGATCCTTCAGCGATGTTTCACAAGGAGACAAGAGGGTTGAGTCTTTGTAGTCTCCCCTCCCATTTCTACACTGAACAGTCACTGGATGCAGACACCAACTGTGGGAGACAGTTCCTTTTGGCTGAGGGCAGTTCCCAGGGAAGGTCTCAGTAACCAACACTCCAGGCTGCTGAGAGAATAAATGTCTTGCCACTGAAGGGAGATCCATGCAGAGCACCACACGATCTATACCACCCGATGTATTGAAAGAGAATGACTAAATAAAAGAGATGGGATAATTTGATTCATTTTGGAAATGCCACACTTCCAACCAAATCTTCATTCCACTGTGGAAGGTAGTGTAATACTATAGTTTTCAAGTGAGTGTCCCTCATATACTTAAAAAGTAACATAATAGGTTGATATTTTTTATTGTTTTTGTCTGAAATAATGCTCAGTGTCTTCAGTAGGGAAATTATTTATAGCATAAGGACCAGAGAATGGCTTTGTGCTATTTTATACTTAAAGCATTGCCCATTCACTTCATCAATGTTGTATTTCAAAAATTTCTATTACATTTATTGAGCACTTACTACATGCCAGAATTATGCTAGATATGGGAGTTAGAGCAATAAAAGATAGTTCTGTTTCCTGGACCTCATTGGCTACTGAAACAGAATAGAACTGAACAGATAATAGCAAGCCAATATGACAAGTGCTTTGCTAGAGGTGTCAAAAGGTGTTATTGCCGATAAGGCCTATCTAAACCACACCAGACCTATATTTATTCATATAACCTTGTGTGAGGTATGGTGAGGCCAGATGCACATACAGAAAGAAAAACAGAAAAGAGTTTTACAGTTTTGCTATATGCATAGTTTCCTGGGGAGAACACAGCACTCCACTCAGTGTCACTCAGGGGAAGGACCTGAACTGGTCACATGGCAGAAGGAGGGAGAAAATGAAAGAGCAGGGCAAGGCAATCAGGCTTAGGACTGGGTAATTTGAGTAATTCCAGAGGGCTCTGGAAAATTGGGGCTGTCCTTGGTTATCTGGTACCTGGTCCTAGGACAATTAGGGTGTGTGTATAGTAGCTCAATAAGGGAGATTGTTGGGAATGTGGACTTCATCAGCTTTTCAAGAAGGCAAACTGACTGGCCTCCAGCCAGGCCCTCAAAACTGGGTCAAGGCAGCATTTTTTAAAAAACTATATTATAGCATGATTTGGGATGAGGGAGATCTTAGGGGTGATAATTTCTCAGAAAATCTCACTGAAGCTGAGCTTTGAAGGAATGTTAGTGTACATTCTCATTGTGTGGGATAGGTTTACAATGCTCATCATCTATCCAATGATGATGGTAGAAATTAGTTAATATTTAACCTTTTAATTATAAATAAGAATACAGGAGTAAAATATCAGTATTATTATTAAAAGAAAACACTTGTTCTTTTCTCTTGAAAGACTTTTGCTATTTTTCGGCAAAACTGATGTGATCGGCTGTAATGTTAGACAATAATGACTGATAGAGAACAACTAAAATGTATTGATAAACATTCAGTTTCTCCATTGTTTATTTACCTAGGCAAAGAACACTGCAACAATACCAATTTGAAATCCAAATTAAAATGAAAGGTTCTCTGTTATTACAGGAAAGATCACCGACTAGTGACAAAACTGTCAAAAGTTAACAGGGTCACCACCTCCCCCTGCCCCCAAATATAGCAAAGCCCTAGTCCTTATCCTACATTTTCTATATCCATTGATAATGTTATTTTTTTCCAAGATGTTCAATTCTCTCCTTCTCTGTCTCTGCCTCTTGTTCTGTCCGTCTCTCCTGTTCTGTCTCTTTTTAGTCCTCCTCAACTCATTTTACTTCTACTGTTGCATAATTATTGAGTCAATCTCCATAAAGCCTGTCAAATTAAAACCCTGACCTTGGTTTTGTCCCTCAGTCTATCTAGAATATGCTATTGTGTAAGCCTCCTAACCAGTTCCCTGACTTATTCTTTCCCCCCCTAAAATCCATACCATATGTGACCTGGATAAACGTGCTGACTAACAGACTGCCACATGAATTAACTCTCTACAACACAAGTCTAAGTGCAGTTCAGAAACCTTACATGGCTTCTATTTGAGGAGTCTCCAAAGAAAGTGCAATTTATTGGCATTCAGAAAGAAGCTATGAAAATGCCTATTTTTTCTAAAAACATTTAGAAATATTAAACATTACTAATATTAAATTCCATTATTCACAATATCCCAACATGATCCTGAGAGACCCTGTGATAGGGTTCAGATGACACCCTCACGCCTTCATTTACTTCAGCACATTACAGACTACATGGTGGTATGTAGTATATAGTTACTCTTTTTTCAATGACCAACAGCAGCATCTTTAAAACACTTCATAATGAGATTAAAGGGGCTGTGCAAATTATACATACAGTACAAAGGTTTGTTGGCTATCATGCCAGAGCATTTGAAAGAGGTGTAAAATTTAAGGAAGATACATGCAGTTTTCTTTTATAAAGAAGACTCATTTCCAAATAGACTATTGCTCTCTGTGATGATGAATCATTTTCAGAAGTATGTTGCCCATTAGATGTTGAAGGAATAAATATACTTAATCTATCCCCTCAAGGTAAAGATTATGAATTATCAATGAGTTAAGAAGTAACTGCTGTTCAAAAGAACTCGTGGTATGTAGAGGGCATTTTGAAAATGGATATTTGGAAATATATCTGTCCATATATGATTTTCATTGCTAAAAAAAACTGTCCTATTTGCAAAATTTAAAAAGCAGAAAAATGATATTCTAATGTGTTAAAATGCATTCAAAATTTTATTAGGCTTAGAACTACTTATTAATAGAATAAGAAAAAACACCTTCTGATAAACTGAGAAGAATAAATGGTCAGTATTAAGAAAGATGGAAATTTACTTCTCAATTCAACAAAAATTTCTACAAAATTGGTAAATAGGATTTAACTATGAATATCATGATTTAATACACCTAGAAAATGGCATGCTTTTCCATTGCTATCTACATTACTTTGTGAGATGTTATTTAAGCTTCAGCAGTGGTTAAAACCAAGTAAAAGCAAATTTAACCATAAACCAGACTTTTGGGTTGCTGTATCACATAATGGGTCAAACCAAGATTTTATAAGCAATGAAGAAAATTCATTCATATTATTCTCACACTAAATAATATAGTTAATATTTAATGATGTAATAAAATGTAATATTTTGATAAGAGAAAAATGGGTCATATATGACTAATAAAATAATGCATAGTTATTTAAATAATTAATTAATCTTATGTAGTGATATATGTGTATACACACAAACACACACACATGAATATAGTTGCATGTTCAACATTTTTTTTACTGATGAGGTTCAATATTTAACAAGTTTGAGTCTTATTTGGGTTTCTCAACCTTTACACTATTGACATTTTGGGGCCTAGTAAATCTTTGGTGTAAGGAGGGGGTTATCCTGTGCCTAGTAGGATGTTTAGCAGCATCTCTGGTCTCTACCTACTAGGTACCAGTAGCACCCACCCATATAGTTACAATGCAAAATGTTTTCAGATATTGTCAAATATCTTCTGAAGGGCAAAGTCATCCCCCATTGAAAATCACCAGTCTATAGCATAAAACCAATATTAGAGGCTTGCACTATCTTAGGCCAGCCTGTATTTCTGATCTTATCCTCTAAAATCTATATTTTTAACATTATCTTCTATAACCTTTCTCCTTTGTCATTCCCATCATTTTCCCACCCCTTCTGCACACACCCCTTATCAAACAGTTACATCAATCCTGCCCTTCGTTATTTACCTCTACGTTTTTGCTAATGGCTGGAATGATTTTTCCCTGATTTCTTTATGGAAATATCTTACTCATTCTTTAAAATCTGTCTTGAAATATGCCTCCTTCCTAAGCCTTCCTTTAAATTCTCATGTTAGAATGAACCTGCTCTTCAAGTACAAAATACACCTCTATTTTAGTTTTTATTGTAATCTCTCTTGTGTTTCTCTCCCTTTGGTATTTTTCTTCCTTCTCAAACCCACACTAGACTCTTGTAAACACTGTGTACAAATTAAAATTATTGCTAATACTCTTGTTAGTGTGACTATTCATTAATGAGGGACAATGGACTACAATGCAGGCTTTGAGAAGAAAATGACAGAACTGTATGTATTTGCATGGGGAAAATGTTCAAAATATATTGCTAACTGAAAAGTGTAACTTATGGAATACTACATACGATTCGTTCGAAGAAAAAAATACATAAACATTATGCTTATAGATGCAGGAAAAATGTATAAAAAGATACACAAGTAATTATAACAGTGGTTACTTCAGGGAAGTGAGAAATGAGTGAAGAATAGAGGACTTTTCCTTCTAACTTTGTATCTTTATGCACAGTTTGGATTTTTTATCATAAATATGAAATTCTTTTATAATTCAAAAAGTAATTATGAGACTGATGTGCTGCTGGCTGCGCTTAGAGGGCAGATCAAAAAGTAATTAAAAAGTTACAAATTTTAGTGTACTTTTTACGGTTTACCTGCATTTTCTTGTAGAAATCTACCTCCCTGGAGATCAAATTCTGGAAGGGATAAAGTTGAGCCTCAGCTGTGCATGAAATGGTAGCCATTTTTATGACTGTGACTTTTTACACTGCCCTTTCTCAGGCTTTCCATCCTAACTGAGTCTTGTTGGTTTGATAGAAGCTGTTTCTAAATCACTACTGGTTAGTAGTTAATAATAGTACAGTCCCCTGGGTGAATATTTCTCTGTATATATCCAGAATATCTGTAGATATCCAGAGAGGTAAACTAAAATTCCTATCACAGTGAAGCAAGGATACTCCTTGGAAGCAAGGGTTAATGTTTAATATTCAAGTTAAGAAGTCTGTTTTCTGGTTTTACTCACAGAAGAGAAAAAATTTAGTCAACAAGATGGTTTGGCTTTTCTAAGGTCTTCTTTGTTACCTAAACTAAGTACCTCACCAGATCTGTGGGGTTATTAACTTAACCAAAAGGGCATTTAAATTCCTCTGCTTTAACTTTTATAAAATAAAAGACAGTAATTCAGGGATGTCTGCTGCAGGGATGCAGTTAGTCCCTAGCTCTTATTTTTCCATGCCATGGCTAATTAAATTGGTCAATGGTTCATAGTCTTGGTCACAAACTTCTCAACTGCCTGCTTCCTGTACTTGGGGCGGGGGAAGATTACTGAGCTGCCTTTAAGGATTAGTAATGGAAATACTGAGTCCTATGGCCCAGAAGAGTCTTAAATAAAAATTTCAAGGAGTATGGAAAAAGATTTAGAACTTTCTTTCTAAGACATACATTATGAAAAGCTACTTGAAGAACCCATTTTGGGAGCAAGAACATTTTTGCTGATTTTTACTGCAAATTGCCACAGATAACATGGTAATTACATATGTGGAAAATAGTCTAATTCTGAGTCACTCAGCGTTAAAGAAAAAAATGATGGTGAAAAAATATCTATTTGAAAATCTTGTGTAGGATTCCTCAAAATAGTATCCAACTTCTCCTAGGAGTGTCCTTCTTTGTTCAGGGTAATTTGATTGAAAATCTGATTTCTCTAAGCATCTGTTTTATTTCTTAGAGGAATCATGAATTTTTAACTCATTAACAGACCACAGGCCTGATATAAATAAAGTAGGTTATGAGATAAATTATTAAAGGAGCATAGACATTCAGAGGACATGGTCATACTTTCATAAAAAAAGTAAAATTGTGACTTAGAACATACGAACACAGAAATAAGTGGAGCAATAAACAGAACGTGGAAGACAGTGCCAGGGAAATGGCTACGGGGAGCCATCAGTAATACTGTAAAAACAGAATTAAGAGAGCATCTTATTAGGGTGGAAGAAGATCCTGATTCAAAAATCTTTCTTTTTGACTCAGTACCAAGACAAAAAGAAAACCTGTGACCTGAACCCTAAGGTCCATGTTCCTACTAAGATTTATGAGCATTGCTTGGCATTTAGTACTTGTATAATCAGTGCTTACTGCATTTCAGCAATACAGGCTGATAAAAGCAATGACCTACTGTTATTGGAAACAGCCTGCAACTCCAGGAATTTCCTGACCTAGTGGTCAGAAGTCTCCCATCTTCTTTTGACTCCCTCTTCTCTTAACTGAAAAACAGGGCATTACTTCCATAGTGGAGAAGGAAACAAGGAAAGTAGCTTTTCTTATCAGCTTCTCTCTCTCCCTCCCATCAGGAAAAAAAAACGCTTGAAAAAAATAAATTTAAATGGAGGCCCTTTCAGTATTCAGCTATGAATTCTAAGAAAGTAGAATGTTGTACTCAGAAAGAAATCTTGGCTCTCTTTCACTATCCTTGAAGGAATTAGGAAAATACCTACCTATTTATTTCTATATCCCTACTAGCTGTAAGCATGAGGGGGAGGGAGGGGGGAAGAATCTCTGCCTGTCTGTTTACTATTGTAGTTTCATAGTTTTAGAACATAGAAAATAAATATCTATTTGTGGAATGAATGGATAAGTACTTTGATATTGCAATGCTTATAGAAATTCCTGGAATGCTGGTAGCTATGTGGAAAGTAAAATTGTTGTCTTCAAAGATAAAACACTGACTCATATTCAAAAGAAATACAATCCTAATATCGATTTCGATTAAAGAAGTAAGTTTAAGATCTTTAAGACCATGTGAAAAAATCTAAGCTTTTTGAAATGGTAAGTTGTTATACAATCATTAGAAGTTATTGGGGCTTGTTCAATTTAATTTCAATATATAGTACCAAATAACAGCAAAATCCTCAAATTTATTTTGGATCAACAAACATTGAGGACCTAGAATATGCACATTACCTATTGTATATTCGTCAAGGTTCAAAACAGAGAAACAAATCCAGTAGGAGATATATCAAAAGATTTACTGAAATGGCTTGCATGATTGCGTGGGCTGGCTAGACAAGTCTGAAATCTGAATCACAGGCTCTTCAGTACATGGTGGAGCTGCTATCCACAAGAGGAATTTCTTCTCCAGGGAAGCCTCAGTTCTGCTCTTAAGGGCTTTCAATTGATTGAATCAGGACCACTCATATTATTTAGGATAATCTCCCTTTCATACTTAAAGTCAAATGATTATGGACTTTAATCACATCTACAAAATACCTTCACAGAAATACATAGGTTGGTGTTTGACTGAAAACTGTGGACTATAGCCTAGTAAAGTTAACACATAAAACTGGTGTGGTAATTTGTTTAGGGGAAGGCAAAGATGGCCTCTTTTTTTCAAGAAGCTCATTAAAAATATAATAAGATATCTCCTGTTCACTGCAGCACTATTTACAATAGCCAAGACATGAAAGCAACCTAAAGTCCATCGACAGATGAATGGATAAAGAAGATGTGGTATATATATATATATATATATATATATATATATATATATATATATATATATATATATATATAGTGGAATATTAGCTATAAAAAAATGAAATAATGCCATTTACAACAATACGGATGGACCTAGAGATTATTATACTAAGTGGAGTAAGCCAGACAGAGAAAGATAAATATCATATGATATCACTTACAGATGGAATCTAAAAAAAAAAAAAAAAGAGATACAAGTAAACTTATTTCCAAAACAGAAAGAGACTCACAGACATAGAAAACTTATGGTTACCAAAGGGGAAAAGGGGGTAGGGGAGGCATAAATTAGGAGTTGGGATTAACATACACACACCACTGTATATAAAATAGATAATCAGCAAGGACCTCCTGTATAGCACAGGGAACTATAGTCAATATTTTGTAATAACCTATAAGGGAAGAGAATCTGAAGAAGAATATATATATATAAATGAATCGCTGTGCTGTACACCTGAAAGTAATACGATATTGTAAATCAACTATACTTCAATAAAAAATTTAAAAATAAAAAAAATATTTCTCCTTAAATACAAGGCAGCATGCAATTACTCCGTCTAGAAAAATTTAACTGAAATGCTGTGGGGAAACTTAAGAAGGAAAGATGGCTTCCAAATCAAAGGATAAGAGATCACAAGATTGAGATGGCATTTGGGTAGCAGGATTGAGACCTCAGTGCTACCTTCACTAATAACTATGTAACTTTGAAAAACTCATTTAATCTCTTTGAACCATAACATGATTCTTAAATGAGGATCATGTGCATGCCCTGCTTAACTCATAACAGTTTTTAAAAATTAAATGTGAAAATGGAAGTGAAAACAATAATACTTTAAAACATTAATGTCATTTGACACTTTCTCTAAATTTTGATATTATGGTAAATTGAATAATGGCTTTCAAAGATATTCACATTCTAATCCTCAGAACCTATGAATATGTTGTTACTTTAAATGGCAAAAGATGTGATTAAAATTAAGAATCTTGTGATGGGGAGATTATCCTGGATTATCCTCATGGGCCCTGTAATCACAAGGGTTCTTGTAAGAGGGAGGCAGGAGAGTTAGAGGAAGAGAGAAATGATGTGGTGAAGGAAGCAGAGGAAGATAAGAAGATGTAATGTCAGAAGCTGAGGTTCAGAATGGTGATGTGATTGCTTGATGGAAGGGTGCTATGAGCCAAGGAATGTGGGTGGCCTTTAGCAGCTGGAAAAGGCAAGGAAACAGATTCATTCCTACAGCCTTTGGAGGATATATGGCCCTGCTAACACCTTGATTTCAGTCCAGTGAAACCCATCGTGACCTTCTGGCCTCCAGAACTATAAGACAAATTTGTGCTGTTTTGAGCCACATAAGTTTGTAGTAATTTGTTAGAGCAGCAATAGAAAACTAATACAGATATACTGTCTTGAAGGGTATTTACTGCATCAAAGAATGTTGTTTGTCCCCAATGTCCATTCTCTCCTTTGTCAATCTTTAGCTTAGAAAACATTTAAAACAAAGATTAAATTTCCTTTGCAGCTAGGACGGCAGATAAGTAAGTTTTTGCTGGTGCTTCGTAAAGGGAAGACGAGTATGCAGCTTCTAAAAAGTAACCTTGAAGGAAACAGGTCTTTCCTTCAACTCTCCTTTCTCCTTCCTGCTGGCTATAATTAAGACATGATGAATGAAACTAGACCAGACACTCTGACCCTCAACTGGAAGCTAATATTGAGGATGGCAGAGCAAAAGTAGAAAGAGCCAGGGTCCCTAACTGTGGAGTCACTATATTAACTCTTGACCAAGTATCCAGAATTTTGTATGAGAATTTTGTCTTGTTTAAATTATCATTATTTTGAGTTTTCACTTATGGCAAAACAATTTTGCCTAGTATAATTATATTTCTAAATTAACTAGACATTTCTTCTGCATGCATAATAAAAATAAGTGTTAGGTAAAACTCCTACCTACTGAAGAGTAAGTAGAGTTCATTAAATGAAGATATTAGAGAATGGAATGCCAACAGAAGACCATAACTAAAAATATAGAATCCCAATCTATATATTTTCTTTTTCAAATGTAAATAGGCTGGTATATTCTAAATAAAAGATAAATTTACTGATCTTAACTATTCACCATGTGCACAGCCATATCCCTATTATTATTTCCTTAAATAACCACCATCCATCGTCAATACTGGGTTTAACACTGCAAACACATTCAGCCTACTGTTTTAAGAAGTAGTCTATCTGGTTAGAATTTTATAAGTCAAAAGGTTTTAATGCAGACATGCTGATAAAAAATATGTGACCATTTTCTTCTGGCATCATGTTACAGAGACATACATTAAGGATTCCTTTACAAGTAAGTAAAGCCACTAAAAAATGGCATAAGATTCAACTCAGATATCAGAATATGCAGAAATAATGACAGTCTACTGGAAGAGATCAAATTTATGTAAAACTATATGGCTTCACTAATTGGTCTTGACATAATACTACATGCTAATTGGCTCATTAAATGAGGTTTTTTTTACTATTATTGATACTAGAGGAATATGCATGATGTCAATAATACCTATTTAACAAAGTCCGTGAATTTAACAATTGATAGAGAAAATATAGCTATTCTGGTGACTGACTCTTCTTAACAGTTCTCCCATTCCATCAATGTGATAGGCATTGACATGGATGGACAATGTGATGGGATTGACAAGAACCAGCCAATTAATAGTTTCAGAATAGCAAAATTATTTCATTTTCTCTAGAAAAGGCACAGTAATTTAGCAATTAAAATTCTATAACAACAATAAAAAAGTAGCACCAACACTGATACCAGGGATGGTCTCAAGATTCCAAACACAAATTTTGAGATATGTGGCTGGTTAATAGACGAATCAGAAAGATATAGGGAACTGACATGGGATTTCCCCATTGGAGAGAGTAGTGCAGTAGTCTGGAAGAAAAAATATATACAAGATTCTGGAAAAGATGACTTGCTAGTATCTTCAAATTTGGTGAGATAATGGCTGGAAGTAAAGGGACTAGGTTAAGAACTTCAAATTCTCAAACTTTCACTTGGATTAGGATTAAACCAAAATTACAGAGAATGAAAATAGCCATCCACAGTATGGCTGCCCAACATCCTGGCCCTATGCTAATATCCAGAGCTAAATAACTAGTAGACTAGTAAACTCTAAACATCAACCTCTCAAATTTGTGTTTTGAGAAAAATATTCAAACAATTCCCTCAAAACAAGTTGAAGGGGTAAGAAGAGCATTTCTACTACTACATATTCTCTTTTGGATTTTTTAAAAGAATTATTAGATATAAAATCAGCTGAGTCAAAAGATAAGTAAGGCATAATGAAAAATAAAGTATGACCTGTGCAATATTTATAGAAAAAAATTAAAAAGAAACAGAAGAAAAAAATATGGTCATACATATTTTATACATACAAAGTAATCAAGAAATGTCGTGATTACTTTTTTGTCTCTTCAAAAAGAGATCATAAAGATGAGACTATGAAAAATAAAATTGAAAACTAAGAAAATAATAGAGCAGAAAATAATGAAATGGACAAAAAAAGAATAGAAAATTTTAACAAAACTAAAATCTAATTCTTTGTATATATTAATACTATAGACAGAAATGGGAAATTAATTTATTAAAAAAAGAATATGACTAAAAAATCAAGAAAATTAAGTTTTTAGTTAACACATATGTATTTTTACAATAATAAAATAACATTACAACTATAATCTAATAAATTTTAAAATTTCAGTGGAATGGGTAATGATAGGAAAAGACACAAAATACCAGATTTGTGCAAGAAAAATAGAAAAATAAATCAAATAACCATTAAAAAATGAACCGGTAATCAATACTGTCTCCCTGAGAAAACTGTGTCACAGATATTTTTATGAAGCAGTTATTCCAAAACTTAAAGAGATAATCTATGTCTGAAACATGTTTCTTCCAGAAAATAAAAAGAGTGAAATTTGCCTTATTTAATTTAGAAGTCCAGAAAATCATTAATGCCAGAAAAAGGCAGCACAAGAAAAGGAAAAAAGAAAATTATAGAACCATTTTGTTCATAACAGAAATGCAAAAAAATATAAATAAAATTTTAGCTAACTGAATCTAACAATATGCTTGTAAAAAAGTAAATTATGATCAAATATGTTTTACCCCAAGAATAAAAGGAGAGCTTAACATTATTACGTAATAAACTATAGGAGAAAAGTCACACAAGTATCTCAATGTATATAGAAATAAATAATTAAATTTATATCTAATTATGATAAGAAAGAAAACTCTTAGAAAAGGAAGAATAAAAGGGAAGTTGCCTAACTTCATAAAAGTGGTGTTCTACAAGCACTTAGCACTTTTATTATTATTATTACTATTACTACTATTACCATTGCTAGAGAAGTATTAAATGCATTTCTTTTAGTATGCAGAAAAGATTAGAACACTACTATTGTTCAAAATGGTAATGATGTCTTAGTCAATGCTATAAGACGTAGGCTGATATAAGAATGATCAGAATGAAGAGAAAGGAGCTTAAACTATCATTATTAGCAGATATTGTTGTACTTATTACCTGTGTAGAAAACTTAAAGTTTTATAAATATTTTAATGTGTTCAAGATGCAAAACCACTTAAAAATTTGACTTCTTGTCTACAAGGAGTGAATAATCTGATATTACATCTTATATTACAATCAAATAGAGTCCTACCTAAAATAATAAAAATACTTATAAAGATTTTAAGATTTCAACATATCAAAAATATATAAGGCTTTTATGGCTATAATTTCAAACCTCTATTAAAAGATATGACCACTGAAGAAATTAAAATGTTAACTAGTGACCTCTCTAGTCTTAAACAGTTTTACAGGTGTAGTCTACCAAACTTGCAAGGAAAAATTTCCTATCTGTCTCAGGTCAGGTTCCCAGGAAGTTTACTCTGAGATGGGTATTATCATGCCATAAAGGAGTTGTCTCAGGATTAAAACCTGTGGGGAAAGGGAAGAAACAGGATTGGGCATAGGAGAAACTGGGTTACGAATCAGTCACAACAAACTCCGTGGGTAGTTCTGAAACTGAGGCAGGGGTCAGGTGTCTATAAATGTGCATCAGCCAGTCATAGATGCAGGCAGTCTTCATAGATGCATATTATAAACCCTAGAAAGAGGGCATGATGTTGAGAAAGGTGACTCTCTTCAGTCAAGAGCAATTACCAGAAGTTGCTGAAATTGAATCCATCAGCCAGCAGCTCTCTCAGCAGCAGAAGAAATACATCCTTTAACCCTGAAAGAAGGAGCTGAGTAGCACAACACAGTGCCCTCTACAGTCCACTCTGTGCACTGCTTGGATCTACTCTTGTTTAAGTTCTTAGAGTAGTTCCTCTGGGAATCTGGTGGGTCTCTTTGCTGGGAAACTCACAAGAGGAAGTCCTTACTCTTCCAGCTGGTGTTTATCTTTCCTGTTATATATTTGAGATTCCCCTCACTCACAGCTAGCACCTCTGCTGGGCTCTGAGGAGTCTGAGCCACTGTTCACCACATCCTTCTCAGGTTGTGGCTGCTACCACAACCACTTATGACAACAGTTAGGAAGAAAGTGCCAAGAGATGCCCCAGAGGGTTGCCTAGGTGCCACATGTATCTCCCCATCTACACTGTGTAACAGCAGCTTTCTTTCTTCTGATTATTAAAGTCAATTTCCTCCACCAAGAAGATTATTCCTTTTTATCCTCTGATCTCCCTGACCAAGGAGTTTAAAGTGCCCAGTAAGGAGGCATTGCTTAAAATCAATGGAAATCTTGCTGCTTCCCCTTGGTGAAATCCGTCTTGCTTTGGGAACCAGTACTTTTAAACATGCAAAGCCCAGCGCTGTGGGATGGGAAGCACAAATACCCACAAGTGGGCCACTGTAAATGACGGTACATGAGGCCATTCTTAATCTCATCCCTTGCTTTCCAAACTCACACAGCACATGTTGGAAACTGCACCACGTAATCATCATTGATGTGGAGTGTGTGCTGCACTCTATAGCATAACATCCCATCTTCACCAGATAATTTTTCTGAGCTTGCACTTCAGTTGTGCTTTCAATAGAAATTATCATTCTATCAGTAGCCATTTCTGGTCTGGATGGTGCAATATACGATAGAACCAGTGGCATAATTCAAACATAATAGGATGTATGAGTGTATACAAGAAAAAAAAAGTTCTGCCCTTATACAGCTTATGGTCTAGTGGCAGAAGATAAAATTTTTTTTTACCACAAAGCTATAAACAATCTAAACATATCTTCTTAACAACATAGCTATACATACATTTTGACAGAGCTACAAAGAGAGATGGACAGATTTACCATCATAGCATAAGATCTCAACATACCTTTCTAAGTAATAGATAGACCTAATAAAAATAAAGTAAGAATATGGAATATTTAACAGCATAAAAACCAGCCTGATATGAAGCCACTATAAAGAACATAACTGTAGAATATACAATCTTTGCTTGCAGACTTGCAACATTTCTGAATATTGTCAACATACTGGCCTATAAAACTTATCTTGGTAAATGTCAAAAGATAGGAATCAAAAAAACTACTCCCTCTGTCTGTAATGCAATTATGGTAGAAATCAATAATCAAAAGTTGACTAGAAAATCCCATGTGTTTAGAAGTTAGAAACTTCTATAATTCATGGGTCAAAGAAGAACTCAATGATGAAAATTAGAAAATACATAAAACTAAATGATAAAGAAAATAACACATATCAAAATTGCAGCCTTAGCTAAAGCAGTTCTTAGAGAAAATTATACAGCTGTAAAATGACCATATTAGAAGAAAAGAAAAAATCAAAATTAATTAGCTAAGCTTCCAATTTAAGAAGTGAGATAAAGAAATATAAAATATACCCAAATAGAATTTGAAGTAATATATATAATAGCCAAAAATAATGAAATAGCAAACAAAAATAAAAGAGAGAACAATAAAGCCAAAAAAAATTAAGCCTAATAAAATTAACAATACTCTAGTGAGTGATCAAGAAAAAGATGAGACTCAAAGAATCTGAATAAAAAGGGAGTAATATTTTAAAAATTGTATGCAATAGGCAATTTCTGAGAAAAACATTATATAGCACAGCG
The DNA here is from genome assembly GCF_028021215.1 of Eschrichtius robustus. Taxonomy (NCBI): domain Eukaryota; kingdom Metazoa; phylum Chordata; class Mammalia; order Artiodactyla; family Eschrichtiidae; genus Eschrichtius; species Eschrichtius robustus. Next base: position 76,490,372 of record NC_090836.1, on the reverse strand, counting down.
ATCCCCAACCTTTTGGTACCAGGGGCCGGTTTCATGGAAGACAATTTTTCCAGGGACGCTGCGGGGGAGGTATGGTTCAGGCAGTAATGCGAGCCATGGTTCAGGCAGTTAACACGAGCGAGCAATGGTTCAGGCGGTTAACGCGAGCGAGCAATGGGGAGCGCCAGATGAAGCTTTGCTTGCTAGTCTGCTGCTCAACTCCTGCTGGGCGGCCTGGTTCCTAACAGGCCGTGGACCGGTACCGGGGGGGTTGGGGACTGGGGGCCCCTGACGTAGCAGAACTAAATTAAGAAAAACTAACAACCTGATTTATTCCACCCTTTGAAAAAATCTTCACTAAAAATAATAGCAATAATAATGTCTATACTAGATTACTTGCAGTTTCTTTAAAATATTCAAGAAGCAAATAGTTAACATTTTAAGTAAATGAAAGAGAAGAAACAATCTTCAACTCAATTTGTGAAACTAGAAAAATTGTGAAACTAAAATATAAGAATACTATTAGAAAATAGATTATAGGACAATCTCATTTATAAACAGAAATTCAAAAGTCCTAAATACAATATTACAGAATTTAATCCAGCAATGCATATTAAAAATAATACAGAATGACTACATTTAGTTTAGCTCAGGAATGCAAACATTTTTAATATTAGAAAATAAATTAAAATAATTTACCACATTAATTTATAGATTTCAAAATATATGATCTCAATAGCTGATAAAGCTCTAAATCCCTTCCTAGGTAAGAGAAAAAAAGAACTCTTAGAAAATTAGAAATAGAAAGGAAATCGCATTATGTGATCAACGGCACTCCACATGTCACCTCCAGGAAAAAAACAAAATTTAATGCTTTCCTTTTATGATAATTTCAAGAAAAACTTGCTCCCCATTGCCATTTGTATTGAACATTTTAGCAGAAGTCTTAATCAGCACAATAAGGCATCAAAAGTCAATTAAAAGTAAAATAATTAGAAATAAGGAAACAAAGCCATCACTATTCAAAGTTAATATTATTATCTAAGTAAAAAAGCAAATGAATGTACAGATAAATTATAAGAATAGAGGTTAGTAAGTGTTCTAGATATAGAAATTAAATGCAATTTTATACACTATCAACAAACATTTAGAAAAGGTAATATTAAAAACATATTTAGCACAAAAAAAAAGTACCTAGAAATGTGCAAAACTTTTATAGGAAAAATACATAAAATATTGTTGAAAAATAGAAAACAACCTAAATAAATATTGAAATAAGTCATGTTTATGGATTGGGAGACTCAATACCGTGAAGATCACTGGAGAGTGGTAGAAAATTTAAATAATATCTGGTAAGAAAAGTGGTGATATCACATAACTTTCAAAAATCAATTCCTAAGGAATAAAGATTTCACAGTGTAGTGTGAAACTAAAATTTTAGGATATAAGGTAAAAGAATATCTTTTTTTACATCCGGGAATAGAAAGATATTTTTAACAATATATGAAGAAAGGCAAACCACAAAAAATGAGTGATAAATTATGAATTTGATATAATATAAAGATTTTTAAGAAACAGTATTTTTTTTTTTTCGATTTTTAAAAAAAAGTTTATTGGAGTATAGTTGATTTACAATGTTGTTGTAGCCTCAGGTGTACAGCAAAGTGAATCAGTTATACATATACATACATCCACTCTTTTTTTTTTTTTTTTTAGATTCTTTTCCCATATAGGCCATTACAGAGGATTGAGTAAAGTTCTCTGTGCTATACAGCAGGTTCCTATTAGTTATCTATTTTACATGTAGTAGTGTGTGTATGTCAATCCCAATCTCCCAATTTATCCCTACCCCCGCCTTATCCCCTGGTAACCATAAGCCTGTCTTCCAACATCCATGACGCTACTTCTGTTTTGTAAATAAGTTCATTTGTACCCATTTTTTAGATTCCACATATAAGCGATATCATATGATATTAGTCTTTCTCTGTCCGACTTACTTCACTCAATATGACAATCTCTAGGTCCATCCATGTTGCTGCAAATGGCATTATTTTGTTCTTTTTTATGGCTGAGTAATATTCCTTTGTATATATGTACCACATCTTCTTTATCCATTCCTCTGTTGATGGACATTTACATTGCTTCCATGTCCTGGCTATTGTAAATAGTGTTGCAATGAACATTGGGGTGCATGTATCCTTTCAAATTATGGTTTTCTCCAGGTATATGCCCAGAAGTGGGATTGCTGGTTCATATGGTAGTTTTATTTTTAGTTTTTTCAGGAACCTCCATAATGTTCTCCATAGTGGCTGTACCAATTTACATTCCCACCAACAGTGTAGGATGGTTCCCTTTTCTCCACACCCTCTTCTGCATTTATTTTTTGTAGATTTTTTGATGATGGCCATTCTGACCGGTGTGAGGTGATACCTCATTGTAGTTTTGATTTGCATTCCTCTAATAATTAGTGATGTTGAGCATTTTTCATGTGCTTTTTAAACTTTTTTTTTTTTTAAACACTTTATTTATTTATGGCTGTGTTGGGTCCTCGTTTCTGTGCGAGGGCTTCCCCCAGTTGCAGCAAGCGGGGGCCACTCTTCATCGCGATGCACGGGCCTTCCACTATCGCGGCCTCTCTTGTTGCGGAGCACAGGCTCCAGACGCACAGGCTCAGCAATTGTGGCTCACGGGCCCAGCCGCTCCGCGGCATGTGGAATCCTCCCAGACCAGGGCTCGAACCCATGTCCCCCACACTGGCAGGCAGACTCTCAACCACTGCGCCACCAGGGAAGCCCCTCATGCGCTTGTTGGCCATCTGCATGTCTTCTTTGGAGAAATGTCTATTTAGATCTTCTGCACATTTTTTGATTGGGCTATTTTTTTTTTTTTTAATTGAGCTGCATGAGCTGTTTGTACATTTTGGAAATTAATTTCTTTTCAGTTGCTTCATTTGCAAATATTTTCTCCCATACTGAGGGTTGTCTTTTTGTTTTGTTTATGATTTCCTTTGCTGTGCAAAAGCTTTTAAGTTTAATTAGGTCTCATTTGTTTATTTTTGTTTTTATTTCCATTACTCTAGGAGGTGGATCAAAAAGATTTATCAAAGAGTGTCCTGCCTGTGTTTTCCTCTAAGAGCTTTATAGTGTTTAGCCTTACATTTAGGTCTTTAATCCATTTTGAGTTTATTTTTGTGTATGGTGTTAGGGAGTGTTCTAATTTCATTCTTTTACATGTAGCTGTCCTGTTTTCCCAGCACCACTTATTGAAGAGACTCTTTTTTCCATTGTATATTCTTGCCTCTTTTGTCATAGATCAGGTGACCATAGGTTTGTGGGTTTATCTCTGGGCTGGTTATTCTTGAAGCTGTGTTGTTTCTCTTATTTTCTACCTAGTTTTCTGTATATTATCTAAGTTTCATGGGAAGTTCTGACTCAAAGGAAATGTCTTGAAGTTGACCTCATGAAACTTTGAATGCATAGATGTTACGCGCATAGTATCATAGTTTATTTCTTCCTATATTATTCACATAAATTCCATCTGAGTTGTTAACCTGGCTGAGATCTCTGTATAATAGAATGTTCACAATTTGTCAGTAAATACCTCAAGTACAGTTAATTCATTAGGGATGTCCTATTTTAACATATACTGAAATAATATTTTATAAGATTGCACATTCACTTTTTTTTTTTTTTAAACATCTTTATTGAAGTATAATTGCCTTACAATGGTGTGTTAGCTTCTGCTTTATAACAAAGTGAATCAGTTATACATATACAATATGTTCCCATTTCTCTTCCCTCTTGCATCTCCCTCCCTCCCACCCTCCCCGTCCCACCCCTCTAGGTGGTCCCAAAGCACCGAGCTGATCTCCCTGTGCCATGCGGCTGCTTCCCACTAGTTATCTATTTTACATTTGGTAGTGTATATATGTCCATGACACTCTCTTACCCTGTCACATCTCACCCCACCCCCTCCCCATATCCTCAAGTCCATTCTCTAGTAGGTCTGTGTCTTTATTCCCATCTTGCCACTAGGTTCTTCATGGTTTTTTTTTTTTTCCCTTAGATTCCGTATATATGTGTTAGCATACTGTATTTGTTTTTCTCTTTCTGACTTACTTCACTCTGTATGACAGACTCTAACTCCTTCCACCTCATTACAAATACCTCCATTCATTTCTTTTTATGGCTGAGTAATATTCCATTGTATATATGTGCCACATCTTCTTTATCCATTCATCTGTCGATGGACATTTAGGTTGCTTCCATGTCCTGGCTATTGTAAATAGAGCTCCAATGAACATTTTGGTACATGACTCTTTTTGACCTATGGTTTTCTCAGGGTATATGCCCAGTAGTGGGATTGCTGGGTCGTATGGTAGTTCTATTTGTAGTTTTTTCAGGAACCTCCATACTGTTCTCCATAGTGGCTGTATCAATTTACATTCCCACTAACAGTGCAAGAGTGTTCCCTTTCCTCCACACCCTCTCCAGCATTTATTGTTTGTAGATTTTTTGATGATGGCCATTCTGACCGGTGTGAGATGATATCTCATTGTAGTTTTGATTTGCATTTCTCTAATGATTAATGATGTTGAGCATTCTTTCATGTGTCTGTAGGCCATCTGTATATCTTCTTTGGAGAAATGTCTATTTAGGTCTTCTGCCCATTTTTGGATTGGGTTGTTGGTTTTTTTGTTATTGAGCTGCATGAGCTGCTTGTAAATCTTGGAGATTAATCCTTTGTCAGTTGCTTCATTTGCAAATATTTTCTCCCATTCTGATGGTTGTCTTTTGGTCTTGTTTATGGTTTCCTTTGCTGTGCAAAAGCTTTTAAGTTTCATTAGGTCCCATTTGTTTATTTGTGTTCTTATTTCCATTTCTCTGGGAGCTGGGTCAAAAAGAATCTTGCTGTGATGTATGTCATAGAGTGTTCTGCCTATGTTTTCTTCTAAGAGTTTGATAGTGTCTGCCCTTACACTTAGGTCTTTAATCCATTTTGAGTTTATTTTTGTGCATGGTGTCAGGGAGTGTTCTAATTTCATACTTTTACATGTACCTGTCCAATTTTCCCAGCACCACTTATTGAAGAGGCTGTCTTTTCTCCACTGTATATTCTTGCCTCCTTTATCAAAGATAAGGTGACCATATGTGTGTGGGTTTATCTCTGGGCTTTCTATCCTGTTCCATTGATCTATATTTCTGTTTTTGTGCCAGTACCAAACTGTCTTGATTACTGAAGCTTTGTAATATAGTCTGAAGTCAGGAAGCCTGATTCCCCCAGCTCCATTTTTCGTTCTCAAGATTGCTTTGGCTATTCGGGGTCTTTTGTGTTTCCATACAAATTGTGAAATTTTTTGTTCTACTTCTGTGAAAAATGCCAGTGGTAGTTTGATAGGGATTGCACTGAATCTGTAGATTGCTTTGGGTAGTAGAGTCATTTTCACAATGTTGATTCTTCCAATCCAGGAACATGGTATATCTCTCCATCTATTTGTATCATCTTTAATTTCTTTCATCAGTGTCTTATAATTTTCTGCATACAGGTCTTTTGTCTCCTTAGGTAGGTTTATTCCTAGATATTTTATTCTTTTTGTTGCAATGGTAAATGATAGTGTTTTCTTCATTTCACTTTCAGATTTTTCGTCATTAGTGTATAGAAATGCAAGAGATTTCTGTGCATGAATTTTGTATCCTGCTACTTTACCAAATTCATTGATTAGCACTAGGAGTTTTCTGGTAGCATCTTTAGGATTCTCTGTGTATAGTATCATGTCATCTGCAAATAGTGACAGCTTTACCTCTTCTTTTCCGATTTGGATTACTTTTATTTCTTTGTCTTCTCTGATTGCTGTGGCTAACACTTCCAAAACTATGTTGAATAATAGTGGTGAGAGTGGGCAACCTTGTCTTGTTCCTGATCTTAGTGGAAATGGTTTCAGTTTTTCACCATTGAGGACAATGTTGGCTGTGGGTTTGTCATATATGGCCTTTATTATGTTGAGCAAAGTTCCCTCTATGCCTACTTTCTGCAGGGCTTTTATCATAAATGGGTGTTGAATTTTGTCGAAAGCTTTCTCTGCATCTATTGAGATGATCATATGGTTTTTCTCCTTCAATTTGTTAATATGGTGTATCACATTGATTGATTTGCGTATATTGAAGAATCCTTGCATTCCTGGGATAAACCCCACTTGATCATGGTGTATGATCCTTTTAATGTGCTGTTGGATTCTGTTTGCTAGTATTTTGTTGAGGATTTTTGCATCTATGTTCATCAGTGATATTGGCCTGTAGTTTTCTTTCTTTGTGACATCTTTGTCTGGTTTTGGTATCAGGGTGATGGTGGCCTCGTAGAATGAGTTTGGGAGTGTTCCTCCCTCTGCAATATTTTGGAAGAGTTTGAGAAGGATAGGTGTTAGCTCGTCTCTAAATGTTTGATAGAATTCACCTGTGAAGCCATCTGGTCCTGGGCTTTTGTTTGTTGGAAGGTTTTTAATCACAGTTTCAATTTCAGTGCTTGTGATTGGTCTGTTCATATTTTCTATTTCTTCCTGGTTCAGTCTCGGCAGTTTGTGCATTTCTAAGAATCTGTCCATTTCTTCCAGGTTGTCCATTTTATTGGCATAGACTTGCTTGTAGTAATCTCTCATGATCTTTTGTATTTCTGCAGTGTCAGTGGTTACTTCTCCTTTTTCATTTCTAATTCTATTGATCTGAGTCTTCTCCCTTTTTCTCTTGATGAGTCTGGCTAATGGTTTATCAATTTTGTTTATCTTCTCAAAGAACCAGCTTTTAGTTTCATTGATTTTTGCTATTGTTTCCTTCATTTCTTTTTCATTTATTTCTGACCTGATCTTTATAATGTCTTTCCTTCTGCTGGCTTTGGGGTTTTTTTGTTCTTCTTTCTCTAATTGCTTCAGGTGCAAGGTTAGGTTGTTTATTCGAGATGTTTCCTGTTGCTTGAGGTAGGCTTGTATTGCTATAAACTTCCCTCTTAGCACTGCTTTTGCTGCGTCCCATAGGTTTTGGGTCGTCGTATCTCCATTGTCATTTGTTTCTAGGTATTTTTTGATTTCCCCTTTGATTTCTTCAGTAATCACTTCGTTATTAAGTAGTGTATTGTGTAGCCTCCATGTGTTTGTATTTTTACAGATCTTTTCCTGTAATTGATATCTAGTCTCATAGCGTTGTGGTTGGAAAAGATACTTCATACGATTTCAATTTTCTTAAATTTATCAAGACTTGATTTATGACCCAAGATATGATCTATCCTGGAGAATGTTCCATGAGCACTTGAGAAAAATGTGTATTCTGTTGTTTTTGGGTAGAATGTCCTATAAGTATCAATTAAGTCCATCTTGTTTAATGTATCATTTAAAGCTTGTGTTTCCTTATTTATTTTCATTTTGGATGATCTGTCCATTGGTGAAAGTGGGGTGTTAAAGTCCCCTACTATGATTGTGTTGCTGTCGATTTCCCCTTTTATGGCTGTTAGTATTTGCCTTATGCATTGAGGTGCTCCTATGTTGGGTGCATAAATATTTACAATTGTTATAGCTTCCTCTTGGATCGATCCCTTGATCATTATATAGTGTCCTTCTTTGTCTCTTGTAATAGTCTTTATTTTAAAGTCTATTTTGTCTGATATGAGAATTGCTACTCCAGCTTTCTTTTGATTTCCATTTGCATGGAATATCTTTTTCCATCCCCTCACTTTCAGTCTGTATGTGTCTCTAGGTCTGAAGTGGGTCTCTTGTAGACAGCATATATATAGGTCTTGTTTTTGTATCCATTCAGCCAGCCTGTGTCTTTTGGTGGGAGCATTTAATCCATTTACATTCAAGGTAATTATCGATATGTATGTTCCTATTCCCATTTTCTTAAATGTTTTGGGTTTGTTATTGTAGGTGTTTTCCTTCTCTTGTGTTTCTTGCCTAGAGAAGTTCCTTTAGCATTTGTTGTAAAGCTGGTTTGGTGGTGCTGAACTCTCTCAGCTTTTGCTTGTCTGTAAAGGTTTTAATTTCTCCATCGAATCTGAATGAGATCCTTGCTGGGTAGAGTAATCTTGGTTGTAGGTTTTTCTCCTTCATCACTTTAAGTATATCCTGCCACTCCCTTCTGGCTTGCAGAGTTTCTGCTGAAAGATCAGCTGTTAACCTTATGGGGATTCCCTTGTGTGTTATTTGTTTTTTTTCCCTTGCTGCCTTTAATATGTTTTCCTTATATTTAATTTTTGACAGTTTGATTAATATGTGTCTTGGCGTGTTTCTCCTTGGGTTTATCCTGTATGGGACTCTCTGTGCTTCCAGGACTTGATTAACTATTTCCTTTCCCATATTAGGGAAGTTTTCAACTATAATCTCTTCAAATATTTTCTCAGTCCCTTTCTTTTTCTCTTCTTCTTCTGGGACCCCTATAATTCGAATGTTGGTGCGTTTAATGTTGTCCCAGAGGTCTCTGAGACTGTCCTCAGTTCTTTTCATTCTTTTTTCTTTATCCTGCTCTGCAGTAGTTATTTCCACCATTTTATCTTCCAGGTCACTTATCCTTTCTTCTGCCTCAGTTATTCTGCTATTGATCCCATCTAGAGTATTTTTAATTTCATTTATTGTGTTTTTCATCATTGCTTGGTTCCTCTTTAGTTCTTCTACGTCCTTGTTAAATGTTTCTTGCATTTTGTCTATTCTATTTCCAAAATTTTGGATCATCCTTACTATCATTATTCTGAATTCTTTTTCAGGTAGACTACCTATTTCCTCTTCATTTGTTAAATCTGGAGTGTTTTGACCCTGCTCCTTCATCTGCTGTGTGTTTTTCTGTCGTCTCATTTTGCTTATCTTACTGTGTTTGGGGTCTCCTTTTCACAGGCTGCAGGTTTGTAGTTCCCGTTGTTTTTGGTATCTGTCCCCAGTGGCTAAGGTTGGTTCAGTGGGTTGTGTAGGCTTCCTGGTGTAGGGAACTAGTGCCTGAGCTCTGGTGGATGAGGCTGGATCTTGTCTTTCTGGTGGGCACATCCACGTCTGGTGGTGTATTTTGGGGTGTCTGTGGCCTTATTATGATTTTAGGCAGCCTCTCTGCTAATGGATGGGGCTGTGTTCCTGTCTTGCTAGTTGTTTGGCATAGGGTGTTCAGCACTGTAGCTTGCTGGTCATTGAGTGATGCTGGGTCTTGATGTTGAGATGGAGATCTCTGAGAGATTTTTACCGTTTGGTATTACGTGGAGCTGGGAGGTCTCTTGTGGACCAGTGTCCTGAAGTTGGCTCTCCCACCTCAGAGGCACGGCCCTGATGCCTGGCTGGAGCACCAAGAGCCTTTCGTCCACTCGGCTCAGAGTAAAAGGGAGAAAAAATAGAAAGAAAGAAAGAAAGAAAGAAAGAAAGAGGCTATAATATAGTGAAGTAAAATAAAGCTATTGTAAAGCAAAGCTATACAGACAAAATCTCACCCAGAACCATATACATATACACTCACAAAAAAAAAGGAACACGGGAAAAATTAATATATCCTGCTCCCAAAGTCCACCTCCTGAATTTGGGATGATTCGTTGTCTATTCAGGTATTCAACAGATGCAGGCACATCAAGTTGTTTGTGGAGTTTTAATACGCTGCTTCTGAGGCTGCTGGGAGAGATTTCCCCTTCTCTTCCCTGTTCACACAGCTCCTGGGGATCAGCTTTGGATTTGGACCCGCCTCTGCGTGTAGGTCGCCTGAGGGCGTCTATTCCCCGCCCAGACAGAACGGGGTTAAAGGAGCAGCTGCTTCGGGGGCGCTGGCTCACTCAGGCCGCGGGGAGGGAGGGGTACGGAGGAGGCGGGGCGAGCCTGCGGCAGCAGAGGCCGGCGTGACGTTGCACCAGCCTGAGGCGCGCAGTGCGTTCTCCCGGGGAAGAAACAGTATTTTGAAAAAGCCATTAAAAAACTGACAATAGCAGTGAAATGAATGAATTAATAATACATGAAACAAAATAAGTATTTGGATAAAAATAATACTGGATAGAAAAAGCAAGTCACAAAGAATTATTCAGTATTATTCTATTTATATACTATTTAAGAACATACAAAACTAAAAGCTATTTTTAGGAGTGGTTGATTGCAACAAAAGTCACAAATTCTTCCCATCTCTATTTGCACACCCTTTTGCAATGTGATTTTACAGCTGCTCTTTTCAAGACATAGACCCTATTTCTCTACTCCTTGGATTTTGACTTGGCCATGTGACTTACTTTGGTCAATGGACATTAGCAAATGTGACACAACTGGAGGCTTGAAAATCTCTCCTTGCTTTGGCACTTGTTCCCCCACTGCTCTTGGAACTTGCCACCACCATGTGAACAAATCTGGGTTAGCCTGGTCTTTGACAGAGACATGTGATCAAGGATCCCAGCTGACATAGAATCTATTATCAGATAGGTGAGTGAGGCCATCCTGGACAATCCAGCCCCCAGCTGAGCCACCAGATGACTGCAGGTGAGATGACCCAGAAGAGAAAGGCGGAGCCTTTCCAAAGAACTGCCTAGACAACTCAGAGAATCGCAAGAAATAGTGAACATTTATTATTTTAAGCCACTACATTTTGGGATTTGTTACTGTTGCTATGCAGCAAAACTAAATGACACATTGTTATTCCAACATGAGGTAAAATTATAAGTAAAAGAGAACAATAAACTCAAATGGTCTGTATTTCTGAAGGGAGTATGGATTGATGAATTGGAAAATTGATGTAGGGACTTCAAAAACTAATGGTAGGGGCTTCCCTGGTGGCGCAGTGGTTGAGAGTCTGCCTGCCAATGCGGGGGACACGGGTTCGAGCCCTGTTCTGGGAAGATCCCACGTGCCGCGGAGCAGCTGGGCCCATGGGCCACAATTACTGAGCCTGCGTGTCTGGAGCCTGTGCTCCGCAACAGGGGAGGCCGCGATGGTGAGAGGCCCGCGCACCGCGATGAAGAGTGGTCCCCACTTGCCGCAACTAGAGAAAGCCCTCGCACGGAAACGAAGACTCAACATAGTCACAAATAAATAAATAAAAAAGAACGTGAATTTAAAAAAAAAAAAAAAACTAATGGTAAGGGCTTCCCTGGGGGCGCAGTGGTTAAGAATCTGCCTGCCAATGCAGGGGACACGGGTTCGAGCCCTGGTCTGGGAAGATCCCACATGCCGCAGAGCAGCTAGGCCCGTGAGCCACAACTACTGAGCCTGCACGTCTAGAGCCTGTGCTCCGCAAAAAGAGAGGCCGTGATAGTGAGAGGCCCCCGCTTGCCACAACTAGAGAAAGACCTCGCACAGAAACGAAGACCCAACACAGCCAAAAATAAATAAATAAATAAATAAAATTAAAAATAAAAAAAAACTAATGATAATATTCTATTTCTTAAACTGAGGAGTTTGTACTTTGTACGTTTGCTATTTTCATCCCTTACACATATTTTACAAATATTCTCTTTTAAACTAGTTAACATAATAGTTAATAGATCATAAAATCTATTTTTTAAAGAATCATATGCATTGGCTCAAGTTTCTTTACTTTATAAAGTCAATATGTGTAATAAAATTATAGAACCAGTGTTGAAACACACCTTAGACATTACCTAATAGACCAGGCAAAATTCTGGTGATTAGTAGATTAAATCACCTATTCCACTCAATTACATTATGTGTTTTTATTCTTATCTCCCTTTATGCAAATCATGTCCCCAGCCAGTCTTCTTTAGCTCAAATCTTCAGATTAATACCATTATCAAAGCATTCACTTTTGTTCATGGGGACATTTCTTCCTATTAGACTGAAACATTCTTCTATCTACTCTCTTTTGCTAGTATTTCTAGAAACCTATTTTGATTCTGGATTGCACCTGGTCCATGTACCCTCTGGATTCCAAATACCAAAGAGCTATCCAAACCCAAGTTTTTTAAAAGAACAATACTTCATGCAAAGTATCCATGAAAAAAATTATGTTTACATGTTGATGACAAAAAGTCTACTCCTTTGACAACAATTCTTTGAACAAATGTTTAGTGCTCCAGGAAAAACAAACTGACTTGTGGATTATACAACAAGAAAGTGTCGCTGTCATAACTAGACAGATCTTCATGTCCTCTCCCAGGGAAGGGACACTAAATTTCAGAAATGAACAGAGATAGACCCTCTCATTTTAAATTGACAATTAGATCATTCTTATCCAACAGAAGCAGTGATCAACTTTACGAGTAAAAGCCAAAACACCACGGATACATAAGAACGAAGTAGGGACACATGTAAATAGTCATATTTTATCATGACAAGAAATAAGATATTCATACTGTACCTTGCAGTCTCTGAACTATTCATGAACTTGGATGATGAGACCCAAAAACCACAACAAGATTCTTCTGTTTGTCTTGAATTATGTAGAGATATTATGTTTTGACATAAGGTTATCTCATTATTAAAGAAAGGACAAGGGGGGATCCACAGGCGCAATCTCTGACTTTACTACTCTGGCTGGCTATTTACCTCTAAGCAAGTGGCTCAAGACCTCTATATTTCACAATGTTATCATCATCACCAAAAATATCATTAACTTACATTGTTCCTATGTCTGCAATTCAATTGGTAATCTTTTTATAAATTTGTATAATAACTGCCAGCTTCAATATGCTAGTAAATTATTTTCAATTGTATAAAATGGGAGAACTCAGTGATGTGGGAAGTTTTTATTCTGGCCTAGTCTACTGAATGACCTCTCTTCTGTGCTTAGTATCCTCATGTGGCCTTTAGGACAGCAGCTCCCTAGATTCCTACCAGAATCTGAGCCACTCAAGGCATACCATATGCCTTAGATACTCCCTCCCTACTTTTAAGGAGCAAGAGAGAGAACAAATAAAAGGATGGAGACAGAAAAATGATAGACAGATAGACAGATATAAATAAATAAATGATGGATAGAGATAATGATAACAGGAAAGAATAGATATTAACAATATAAGACCATTATTTCAAAGAGATATTTTAAGTGATAAATGTATAAAATAAAAACCAATTTAGTTATTTTTTTCATTCATCCATTTATTTATTCAAACTCATTATTTACCAGTTGTTACGGTAGAATCTGGGGATACATAAATAAGTTTGCGTCCCCACAGAGACTACAGTAGAAATGACAGAGTTGTAAATAATTAGAATTTAGTGGGTTACACACTGTAGTAGAAGTGTGTCCAGGTACAAAGGTACCACAAAAGAGGGAAAAATCAATCCTGCATGGGAGTGAGAAAGAGAAGAAAAAGAAGTAGAGATTTCACAGAGAGATATGTGAGCTAAACCTGGAAGGCAGGATGGAACTTGGAGGGGTCAATTCTAGCGAGTCTCAATTCTTTGATTCAACAATTATTTATTAAAGCACCTTTAAGGTGCTAAACACTGTGGTAGGTACCAGAGATGTAAAGGAAACAAAAACAGTTCCTAAAATCAAGGAACTTGTAATCTGTGTTGAGAAACAGGTCCATGAATAAGTAATGAAATTCTAAAATTTCATTAGACAATAAATTTTACACACAATTGGACAAAGAACCACAAACGTAACAAAGAACAATTTTGTCTTCCCAGAGGGAGCTGGAAAAAGCTTTCTAGAGGAGATGACATGTGAGACTGTAAAATTTCTCATAAAAGCTTTTTGTCCATATTATTTTAATGCACGTAATTTGGGGATAATACTTACATTTATAGAGTTCACACATTCACCACCTCAATGTCACCAAAATGTAATTATAATCTTATGTGTATTTTCAGAAATAAAAATATCTTCACCTTCATTCTTTTTCAAGACCGTGTCGTTCTTCCTGCCTTACGGAATTTTTTAAAGTAGTTTGTGTAGAGCTGTTATATTTCTTAGAAGTCTATAGCTTTGCTAAAATCCACCTCTCTTTAATAACAAATGTGTTCTTTCTTCAGCAACAGGGAACTGTGGAAAGTTTTAAAACAATTTTCTAAAGAATGGGTAGTATCATACTTCTTCAGATATAAATATTGGTAATAGAACTATGGAAGGGTGCAATATAGGAGGCAATTTAAGAAATCTAGATGTTGATTATGAAACCTAGATTGCATAAGCTTTGTTTTAAATACTAACGATAGGCATGATTGATGTAAACATCTAGATATTAATTTTTTTCTTGGAAGTTCTAAAAACAAATCCAAACACATTTCAATTCAACAAGTGCTGACTGATCATTCATTGTTATCAAGGTATTATAAGACAGACATTGAATCATTAACAAACATGATTGCTTCTTGAACTGTATACCCCAATATTTAATATAAAACACACATGTGAATGGATTAATACAATTAATTTTAAAATGACTACAAAGAAGAAAAGAATAAGAGCTTATGTCCAATGTGGAGAATCGAAAAGCCTCATAAAGGAACAGATTTCAGTGCCAGATAGATAGTGGGGTTAAGTGTCTACTAGTTGGGAAAAAAATCACATTAGCAAAGTCCTTGAGTTAAGAAAGAACAGAATGCACTCAGGAAACACTGAAGAGTTCAATTTGATCAGATTATACTTGAGTTGGCAAAATTTCCATCCCCCATAACTAATTGGTAGTAGATGTCTGAAGTTATAAAGATTCTATGACTATATGCAGGTTCAATATGAAAAAGTGCCACGAGCAATTTAGCCATGCTGCTAGGAGTGAGGAAGAGAGGAATGCCAGCCCATGGCCGACGTATTTGCTAATTAGGGAATAAGACATCCAAGGCATAGTGAGAGGTTAGGATAGATGGTTACAATAACCCAAGCTCAGAGTCTAAAGGGCCTTAAATTCCAAGGCAAGGGGTTTGTGTTTTATTCTTTTTTTAAACTTTAATTACAGAAATAATATAAAGCTTGCTGTAAAGGATTTTTAAAAACCCAAAACTATGTACAGAAAAGTGAAAACCTCAATACTAAAGAAGGAATAAATTGGTATATATTCTTCCAACTTTTATACATACATAGACAAATGGGTGTAAAATATATACTGCATGTAAATTGTTTCAATATAAAAATAGGTTCCCATTATACATATAATTCTACAACTGGTCTTTTTATGTAGACATCTTTTCATTAAAGTATATAAACATGTATCTCATCTTTTTTTAACAGCAATATAACATTTTATTGTATGGTATATTACTCACCTATCCTTTAGCTAATTGGGAGCCATTGAAATGTTTCAATGGGAAAAGAAAATGATTATAAATTTTTAAAATCTGAAAAAAAGTTGAGATGATAAAGTTTTGAAAGAGAAATAGGAGATAAAGAAAACAGAAGATTATTACAATATTCTAAGTAAGCTCTAATAATGAGAACTTGAACTGAGACTAACTGAAAGGATGTTTCAGATAACGTAATCAAAAAACAGTTAATAATTATCCTAGTTTACCAGGTGGGAACAAGAAAGAGGAAAGAGAGGAAAGGCCCAGTGGGGGGTGATTAGGGAGATCAGAAAGCTGTCTGCAGAGAAAGGGAACAGAAGGAAGCAAACGTATTTATTAGGGAGCTGTCCTATCTTTCACCCTTGTTTTCTAGCCTCCCATCTTATCAGTTATCAAGTTACATAAACCTGATCACAGTAGTATTTCCCGAACCCACCCTATTTCATCTATTCCTGCCATCACTATCCCCATTAATGCCCCTATTATCTCCCTCTCAGCACTGCTCTCCTGCTAAATCACCCAACACTGCTGTCAGATTAATTTTACAGGTCAAAAGTCAAGACGGTTCAGGTGGCTAATGCTCACTAACACATACTAGATATCTGCTACATGCTGGGCACTCTGTCTGCCTTTAATAAAATGTTATTTGTCATCAAATCCTCAAAGAAAGCTATTTTTTGGTTTTGCAACTGGTGAAATTATTTAATCTCACCCTAAGAGTCAGTTTCCTCATTTGTGAAATGGGGATAATAGTATCTTCTGCATGCATCTGTTACATGAAAAGTATTAACGAATGTTATTCATTTAGTATGATGAGACTACATAGTAAACATTGGGAAAGTTAGCTTTCATCAGCATGAGTTCTCAACCATACCACAAACTCCCTGTGCAGACTGCCCAACTTCACAACTTTCTTGCCCATTATTTGTTTCTTTACATAATCCTGGTTTTCATATCACACTGCCTTAGCCCTTGCTGCTCCCTTTGACAAGAATGGCTCCCCTGACATCTCTATCTGCATACTTGTAAATTCTCCTCACCCTTATAAGTCCCAGTCACATGAAAACATTCTGTGATTTTTCCCATGTAGTAGTAATCTCTCACCTGCCTTTACTGCTACAGCACTGTATGTGTAGCTACTTTATAACACTGTTCTTTCTCTTGAATTTTATTTTTATACATATGATTGTTTACATGCCTTATGCACATGGCTTATACTTATAGGTGTATACATCTTCACTTCTAGGCTCTGAGACTCTGTAGAAGTTGAGGACAGGACCAATTATTTATTCTTTATAAAATCTAAAATGATAATTTTACATAATAGACACAACAAAAGCATTTGTTGGAGTCTATGCTAGATAATTTCTATTTGTCCCTCCAAACTTCACCCTGCCGTCCGCATTGGCAAGCTGATCCATGGATCCCATCAGTAGACAAGGGAGAGGAACTGGCAAGGGAGGAGAGAGGGGTTAGGTTCTGGCCCTCTCATCTTAGAGTCATCCTGAGCTGTCTGCCTTCCTAGACTTAATTGCTCCTCAAGGTGGCCAAATGTACAGGAACTTCCCCTTTCAAAACCCAGTAACTGTTCTATTCAGTTATCCATTTGGGCCTAAAGGTTACTAGCCCTAAGTTACTATGCAGCTCCTACATTTGTAGATTTCCTTGAAACCCCTGCCCTTTGAATTATTCCACGTTGAATATGCCCTTTTTTTCTTTCTTTCTTTTCTTCCTTTTTTTTTCTTTGCTGGGGCCATCTGCTGAAAGCTTGGGAAACTTTTACAATAGATAAAGGGAATATGATTTGGGAAAGTAACTCCTTAAGTTCGGTCCCATCAATCAAGTAAGAGGAAAAGTCTTTAGTTAGCCTGAAGAAGACAACAGTGTGGTTGGAGGCTGGAGGAAATTGAAAAAGGATTAGAGGCTGGGCTGGGCACGGCATCCCTTGGTTCCTCGCGGCCGAGCCAGGTATGCGCAGATGCCAGGCCTTTCCTGGCAGCTCTGATGCGCCCAGACTCCCTGAGCTGCACCCTGAGCCAGCTCTGGAAATCTCTCCTGTCTCCATGCCTTGACCCACTGGAGAGCAGATGGTTCTTGTTCTAAGAGGTTTTTCTGCGGGGCCCACATGGAAAATGCCTCTGCCATGTGGCTGATAGGGTCGTGGTGCTCCGGCCAGGTGTCAGGCCTGAGCCTCTGAGGTGGGAGAGCCGAGTTCAGGACATTTCACCAGCAGAGATCTCCCGGACCCACATAATATCAATCAGCGAGAGCTCTCCCAGAGATCTCCATCTCAACGCTAACACCCAGCTCCACTCAGTGACCAGAAAGCTACAGTGCTGGACACCCTATGCCAAACAACTATCAAGACAGGAACACAACCAAATCCATTAGCAGAGAGGCTGCCTAAAATCATAATTAGGTCACAGACACCCGAAAACACACCACCGGATATAGTCCTGCCCACCAGAAAGACAACATCCAGCCTCATCCACAAGAACACAGGCACCAGTCCCCTCCACCAGGAAGCCAACACAACCCACTTAACCAACCTTACCCACTGGCAGGAGACACCAAAAACAACGGGAACTATGAACCTGCAGCCTGTGAAAAGGAGAACCCAAACACAGTTAAGTTAAGCAAAATGAGAAGACAGAGAAACACACAGCAGATAAAGGAGCATGGTAAAAACCCACCAGACCAAACAAATGAAGAGTAAATAGGCAGTCTACCTGAAAAAGAATTCAGAGTAATGAGAGTAAAGATGATCCAAAATCTTGGAAATAGAATGGAGAAAATACAAGAAAGTTTTAACAAGGAGCTAGAAGAACTAAAGAGCAAACAAACAATGATGAGCAACACAATCAATGAAATTAAGAATTCTCTAGAAGGAATCAATAGCAGAATAATTTAGGCAGAAGAACGGATAAGTGACCTGGAAAATAAAATAGTGGAAATAACTACCACAGAGCAGAATATAGAAAAAAGAATGAAAAGAATTGACGACAGTCTCAGAGACCTCTGGGACAATATTAAATGCACCAACATTCAAATTATAGGGGTCCCAGAAAAAGAACAGAAAAAGAAAGGGATTGAGAAAATATCTGAAGAGATTATAGCTGAAAATTCCCTAATATGGGAAAGGAAATAGTCAATCAGGTCCAGGAAGCGCAGAGAGTCCCACACAGGATAAATCCAAGGAGAAACACGCCAAGACACATATTAATTAAACTATCAAAAATTAAATACACAGAAAAATATTAAAAGCAGCAAGGGAAAAGCAACAAATAACATAAAAGGGAATCCCCTTATGGTTAACAGCTGATCTTTCAGTAGAAACTCTGCAAGCCAGAAGGGATTATATATTTAAAGTGATGAAAGGGAAAAACCTACAATCAGGATTACTCTACCCAGCAAGGATCTCATTCAGATTCGACAGAGAAGTTAAAACCTTTACAGACAAGCAAAGGCTAACAGAATTCAGCACCAACAAACCATATTTACAACAAATGCTAAAGGAACTTCTGTAGGCAGGAAACACAAGAGAAGGAAAAGACCTACAATAACAAACACAAAACAATTAAGAAAATGGTAATAGGAATATACATATCGATAACTACCTTAAATGTAAATGGATTAAATGCTACAAACAAAGACACAGACTGGCTGAATGGATACAAAAACAACACCCATATATATGCTGTCCACAAGAGACCCACTTTGGACCTAGGGAAACATACAGACTGAAAGTGAGGGGATGGAAAAAGATATTCCATGCAAATGGAAATCGATAGAAAGCTGGAGTAGCAATTCTCATTATCAGACAAAATAGACTTTAAAATAAAGACTATTACAAGAGTCCAAGAAGGACACTACATAATGATGAAGGGATCAATCCAAGAAGAAGATATAACAACTGTAAATATTTACGCACCCAACATAGGAGCAACTTAATACATAAGGCAAATGCTAACAGCCATAAAAGGCAGAATTGACAGTAACAATAATAGTAGGGAGCTTTAACACCCCACTTTCACCAATGGACAGATCATCCAAAATGAAAATAAATAAGGAAACACAAACTTTAAATGACACATTAAACAAGATAGACTTAATTGATATTTATAGCACATTCCATCCAAAAACAACAGAATATACTTTCTCCTCAAGTGCTCATGGAACGTTCTCCAGGATAGATCATATCTTGGGTCACAAATCAAGGCTTGGTAAATTTAAGAAAACTGAAAACGTATCAAGTATCTTTTCTGACCACAACACTATGAGACTAGATATCAATTACAGGAAAAAATCTGTAAAAAATACAAACACATGGAGACTAAACAATACGCTACTAAATAACCAAGAGATCACTGAAGAAATCAAAGAGGAAATCAAAAAATACTTAGAAACAAACGACAATGAAAACACGATGACCCAAAACCTATGGGATGCAGCAAAAGAAGTTCTAAGAGGGAAATTTAGAGCAATACAATCCTACCTCAAGAAACAAGAAACATCACAAATAAACAACCTGATCTTACACCTAAAGCAATTAGAGAAAGACGAATCAAAAAACCCCAAAGTTAGCAGAAGAAATCATAAAGATCAGATCAGAAATAAATGAAAAAGGAATGAAGGAAACGACAGCAAAGATCAATAAAACTAAAAGCTGGTTCTTTGAGAAGATAAACAAAATTGATAAACCATTAGCCAGACTCATCAAGAAAAAAAGGGAGAAGACTCAAATCAACGGAATTAGAAATGAAAAAGGAGAGGTAACAACTGACAGTGCAGAAATACAAAGGGGATCAGGAGAGATTACTACAAGCAACTCTATGCCAATAAAATGGACAACCTGGAAGAAATGGACAAATTCTTAGAAAGCATAACCTTCTGAGACTAAACCAGGAAGAAATAGAAAATATAAACAGACCAATCACAAGCACTGAAATTGAAACTGTGATTAAAAATCTTCCAACAAACAAAACCCCAGGACAAGACAGATTCACAGGAGAATTCTATCAAACATTTAGAGAAGAGCTAACACCTATCCTTCTCAAACTCTTCCACATATAGCAGAGGGAGGAATACTCCCAAACTCATCCTACAAGGCCACCATCACACCCTGATACCAAAAGCAGACAAAGGTGTCACACAAAAAGAAAACTACAGGCCAATATCACTGATGAACACAGATGCAAAAATCCTCAACAAAATACTAGCAAGCAGAATCCAACAGCATATTAAAAGGATCATACACCATGATCAAGTGGGGTTTATCCCAGGAATGCAAGGATTCTCCAATATATGCAAATCAATCAATGTGATATACCATATTAACAAATTGAAGGATAAAAACCGTATGATCATCTCGATGCACAAAAAGCTTTCGACAAAATTCAACACCCATTTATGATAAAAACCCTCCAGAAAGTAGGCACAGAGGGAACTTACCTTAACATAATAAAGGCCATGTATGACAAACCCACAGCCACCATCGTCCTCAATGGTGAAAAACTGAAACCATTTCCACTAAGATCAGGAACAAGACAAGGTTTCCCACTCTCACCACTATTATTCAACATAGTTCTGGAAGTTTTAGCCACAGCAGTCAGAGAAGAAAAAGAAATAAAAGGAATCCAAATTGGAAAAGAAGTAAAGCTCTCACTGTTTGCAGATGACATGATACTATACATAGAGAATCCTAGACATGCTACCAGAAAACTACTAGAGCTAATCAATGAATTTGATAAAGTAGCAAGATAAAAAATTAATGCACAGAAATCTCTTGCATTCCTATACACTAATGATGAAAAATCTGTAAGGGAAATTAAGAAAACACTATCATTTACCATTGCAACAAAAATAATAAAATATCTAGGAAGAAACCTACCTAAGGAGACAAAAGACCTGTATGCAGAAAATTATCAGACACTGATAAAAGAAATTAAAGATGATACAAATAGATGGAGAGATATACCATGTTCTTGGATTGGAAGAATCAACATTGGGAAAATGGCTCTACTACCCAAAGCAATCTACAGATTCAATGCAATCCCTATGAAACTACCACTGCCATTTTTCACAGAGCTAGAACAAAAAATTTCACAATTTGTATGGAAACACAAAAGACCCCCGAATAGCCAAAGCAATCTTAAGAAAGAAAAACGGAGCTGGAGGAATCAGGCTCCCTGACTTCAGACTATACTACAAAGCTACAGTAATGAAGACACGATGGTACTGGCACAAAAAGAGAAATATAGATCAATGGAACAGGATAGAAAGCCCAGAGATAAACCCACGCACATATGGTCACCTTATCTTTGATAAAGGAGGCAAGAATATACAGTGAAGAAAAGACAGCCTCTTCAGTAAGTGGTGCTGGGAAAACTGGACAACTACATGTAAAAGAATGAAATTAGAACATGTCCTAACACCATACACAAACTCAAAATGGATTAAAGACCTAAATGAAAGGCCAGACACCATCAAACTCTTAGAGGAAAACATTGGCAGAACACACTATGACATAAATCACAGCAAGATCCTTTTTGACCCACCTCCTAGAGAAATGGAAATAAAAACAAAAATAAACAAGTGGGATCTAATGAAACTTAAGAGCTTTTGCACAGCAAAGGAAACCATAAACAAGACGAAAAGACAACCCTCAGGATGGGAAAAAATATTTGCAAATGAAGCAACTGACAAAGGATTAATCTCCAAAACATACAAGCAACTCATGCAGCTCAATATCAAAAAAACAAACAACGCAATCCAAAAATGGGCAGAAGACCTAAACAGACATTTCTCCAAAGAAGATATACAGATTGCCAACAAACACATGAAAGAATGCTCAACATCATTAATCATTACAGAAATGCAAATCAAAACTACAATGAGATATCATCTCACACCAGTCAGAATGCCCATCATCAAAAAATCTACAAACAATAAATGCTGGAGAGGGTGTGGAGAAAAGGGAACACTCTTGCACTGTTGTGGGAATGTAAATTGATACAGCCACTATGGAGAACAGTATGGAGGTTCCTTAAATAACTAAAAATAAAACTACCATACAACCCAGCAATCCCACTACTGGGCATATACCCTGAGAAAACCATAATTCAGAAAGAGTCATGTACCAAAATGTTCACTGCAGCTCTATTTACAATAGCCAGGACATGGAAGCAACCTAAGTGTCCATCAACAGATGAATGGATAAAGAAGATGTGGCACATATATACAATGGAATATTACTCAGCCATAAAGAAACAAAATTGAGTTATTTGTAGTGAGGTGGATGGACCTAGAGTCTGTCATACAGAGTGAAGTAAGTCAGAAAGAGAAAAACAAATACCGTATGCTAACACATATATATGGAATCTATAAAAAGAAAAGAAAATGGTCACAAAGTGAGAGAGTGTCATGGACGTATATACACTACCAAACGTAAAAGAGATAGCTAGTGGGAAGCAGCGGCATAGCACAGGGAGATCAGCTTGGTGCTTTGTGACCACCTAGAGGGGTGGGATAGGGAGGGTGGGAGGGAGGGAGATGCAAGAGGGAAGAGATATGGGGACATATGTATATGTATAACCGATGCACTTTGTTATAAAGCAGAAACTGACACACCATTGTAAAGCAATTATACTCCAATAAAGATGTTAAAAAAAAAAAAGGATTAGAACAACTGCTGAAGAAAATGCTTTAGGAAGTTAGTTATGAGTGAATAAGAGGATTGCAGAACAGCATGAAGGGCCTAATTGCACAGAACTCAACTGGCAAGCTCGCCTGAATTTCTCCAGCAGTGCTTTGCAAAACAAGATCAACGGAGTTGTTAAACAAAACAAAGGAAAACAAAACACGAGTGATAGGGTTTGATTAAATTGGGAATGATGGGAGATTAATGAATCATTGGATCCAAAGGTAATAAGAAAGGTTACAGCCAGGCCAAGGTAGATATCTGAAGGGAGGTGAGTGAAGCCAAGAAGAGATTAATGGGTGATCTTTCACTTATAGTTCATTTGGAAGAAATATCAACTAGACTAACTGTGCAACTTTATTGATGGCAAAAAGCACAGTGTGTTTTTTAAATTTTACCCCCAGATACAGCTCTGCTTACTTGCAGTATAATTTATGTGCCAGTAGTCAGGCTGCTTATAATTTAAACTACTTTTTAAGAAAATAGGATTTGGATAATGTTCTTGTTATTCAGAAACTCCTCTTTGGGCTCCCTTTGAAAAACTGATTCTACAAACACATTCACTTTCTGGAATTCGAATATTTAAAGCTTTTTCATTTTGCTTCAGTTTACTTTGTGTCCAAGAATTTGCACTTCTGACAATTTGAGAACAACAACCAGAGTTTAGACCTAGATGTAAAACAAGCACAAGGGGAAAGCAAAAAAGGAGAAGAAATGAAAAATAATCACATCAACGAAAGCAATCAAGTTCTTGACTGCAATATGAAAACAGGAGAAACTGCTGTGCTAACTCACAAACTCTACACAATGGTTGCCAGGGGAACAATATTTGTACATTTCCTGGTTCTCAAAAATGTACCATGTAATGTTTGTGTCTGTCTCTTTTCTTTTCTTTTTGAAAATCTCTTCCAAGCTTGTGAGTTCTTAGTTATTCACCTCGTAATTTCATTCTTTAGAGCTCACATCACAGAATCCACTAAGCTGGCAACATATAAAAAGGCACTGATTTTTTTCTTCAAAAGTCATGAGTGCAGCATGCAATGAAAATTTCTGCTCTCCCTGGAGCCTTTAAAAGTAGCAAAGTGTAAATTGGTTTTGCCTCTAAGTATCTTTCATTTTTGTTTACTCTCTTCCTACTTTTAGACTGTAAGTTCCTCCAGGGCAGGCACCAGATCTGCAATTTTTATGTAATTCCCCACAGAAATTAAAGCAGATACAAACCTAGTATTACATATAAGATTAAAAAGTAGTTTTGGAAATTGTGAATTGGTTTTTCTTTTCAATTTGTTAAAATGAACTCAGGTGTTAGATATTTACCATCAGTAAATAATCTCATTTAAGAAACAGACTGCAGAGGGAAAAGTGTTTTTCTTCCGTACTGGGTAGTACATGATGCTCCTATCCTGGTTTGGCCATTTCTGCTGCCTATTCTAGCCACTGCTCCCAGTGGTGAATACTGCCCTTCATTTGTGTGACAAAAAACCCCAAATGGATTAGTCATGAATAACTTTAAGACTACAGTTAGGGATTTACTAAGACTAATATTAAATCATTAACTAAGACTTGGTTCAAGGCATATACTGTTTATGAAAAGAAAATTAACTCAGTAATAAGACAAACAAATTAATTAATTCACCTGTCAAATACAGACACATGGGTTTATTAAATATTTATTAAAATATTTATATAAATGCACCATAATAAGTGAGGATATAAAGAAGACAACATTTTACTTTCAAGAAGCTTAAAACACGTTATTTTTTTTCCATGGGAGAAAAATATTTACTCTTTCTATATTATTCTAGTCTCAGCTGGTTAATAAGTAGAATTTCAATTTTAGATATTGTTAAAACAAGACAACAAGCCCAAAATGGAGTTACTCATGCTAAGCCCCATGTCACCAAACTGAGACCTAATTACAGTTCCAGTTCTCCCAGAAATGGAACCTTAAACCAGTCAGTCAGGGACCACCTGATCAGCACTAGTGGGGTCATCTGCCTGACAGGCCCCTGCCTCCCCCGAAGGAAAGTGACTGCATTAACCCACCGCTTCTTGGCCTAGTTTACTTTCCTCGTTGTTCCTCCCTTCTGCCTACAAAAGTCTTTCATTTTGAACACCTGCCCGGAGCTCCTTTCTATCTGCTAGACTAGATGCTGCCCGATTCAAATTGACTTTTGCTCAAATAAACTCTTAAAATGTTTTCTATGCCTCAGTTTATCTTTTAACAGTTCTGTTAGTAACAGTAAGAAGCGGGGACCGAAGGAGATCCCCGACGGCCCCAGGAGCAACGAGCAACCAGACGTGGTACCTGCTGAGCCCTGAGCTCGCTGCCTCTCCCGCCTCAGGAGGTGCTGGGTCCGTCCCTCGCGGAGCCTCCGTGGCTTCTGCCTGAGGAGCTTTCAAGCTTTGAGCATTTCTTTTCCAGACTCCGTTAGGAAACGGCCAGAGCTGGGGCGGGTCCGACTGAAAAACCGGATTGGGTTCAGAGTGGGTCCGGTTCTGACTTAGCTGGGTTGGCCCCACGTGAGGCGTCAGGTGAATACAATTTTGTTTTAAGGCTGAACGAGCAGGTTAACCTTACCCAGGAAAATCTTTAATTACAGTGGCCACAGCTGAGAACTTTTAACCTGGATAAGCCTATCCATTTACGAGGCACCTTAGAGAAAATCTTGTTAAAAACCGTAGTCCCAAAATGGAGGTGCTTATGCTAAGTCCCCCGTCACCAAACTGAGACCTAATTACAGTTCCAGTTCTCCCAGAAATGGAACCTTAAACCAGTCAGTCAGGAACCACCTCATCAGCACTAGTGGGGTCGTCTGCCTGACAGGCCCCTGCCTCCCCCTGAAGGAAAGTGACTTTGCATTAACCCACCGCTTCTCTCCCTACTTTTTCCTCGTTCCTGCTCCCTTCTGCCAGTAAAAGACTTTTAAGTCTTTCATTTCACACAGCTCCTCGAGCTCCTTTCTATCTACCAGACTGGATGCTGGCCAATTTGAAGCGAGTTTTGTTCAAATAAAATCTTAAAAATTTTAACAAACCTCAGTTTATCTTTTAACAGTTCTGTTAGTAACAGTAAGAAGCGGGGCCCGAAGGAGACCCCCGACGGCCCCAGGAGCAACGAGCAACCAGACGTGGTACCTGCTGAGCCCTGAGCTCGCTGCCTCTCCCGCCTCAGGAGGTGCTGGGTCCGTCCCTCGCGGAACTTCTGCAGCTTCTGCCTGAGGAGCTTTCAGGCTTTATTTGAGCATTTCTTTTCCAGACCGGGTCTAGAAACAGCGAGTTGGGCCGGGTCCGACTTCGAAACCCTTCCGGGTCTAAGGTTGGACCGCGTCCGACTTAGAAACCTTTCCGGGTCTACGGTTGGACCGCGTCCGACTTAGAAGGCGGACCGGGTGGAGGGTCGGACAGCCAAGGAGTTAGAAACAGGACTGGTTCCGGGTCGGACTGGCTCTGAACTATTTAAGCCGGACCGGGCCTAGCATGAGGTGTCAGGTGAATACAATTTTCTTTTAAGGCCGAACAAGCAGGTTAATCTTACCCAAGATAATCCTGAATTACAGCGACCACAACAGAGAACTTTTAATGTAGATTAGTTTATTCATTTAGGAGGTGCCTCAAAGAAAAAGGGGTCTCAGCCAAGCACTCACTATAAAGCGTAGAGGGAAAACCATTTTCCCTCCTCTTCAGCTGCTCGTGACCAGCATGAGACCCGCTGGGACGCCGCGCTCGCTCCGGAGCCTGCAGAATCCTGGGGAAACTGGAAGAAGCCGGCAAAGGGTAAGAATTCTTATCAAAGTCAGCTCTCCTAGGCCTCTATCTGTGGTGCCTGGTCGCGAGAGGGAGGGAAGCCTTCACGTTGTCCTTTCCTTTCAGATTGACAGGCAAAAAGCATGTGTGAGAATTAAATATTTGAAGCATGACTTGTGAATTTGCTTTCGGATACCCTCTGGTTGTCGACCTTTTCTCTCCCAGGAACAGCTATTGCCTTCTTGTTTGTCTCATTTTGTGTCCTGAGAACTTGACTTGGCTTTCTGCCTGACTGGGGCACGTGGGTTCTTATGTGTTCAGGCAGCTCCACTGTTAGGTTGGGGGCCCCAAAATATGGCTGGACAGAAATGTGGATTGCACTCCATTGGTGGCTAGGGCCCTACTGTTGCCAACACTCAGAGGAATTATCTCTTTCTTGTTTGTCTTTGAGAGTGGCTCTGGATCTTGGGAGGGTAGTATTTTTGCACTATCTTTGGGGATGCCTCTTGTCTCCTTGGAGTTGTTCAATACTGTCAAGAATATTTGCTTTTTGTCCCTGATGAAAATATTCAAAAGGATTTTTTAAGAGAAAACATTAATCAATTTACTTTGACTCCCTAATATAACCAAATCAGTACAACTAGTTTGACCCACCCTTAGATGTTGGTTGGAGAGACAAGCCAAAATCTCAAGTCATTGTTTTTGGACTTAGTCCCATTGTGAAGTGGCTGGACAGAGGTACCATAGGAGCAGAAATACATCACTGTTCTCAATACCTGATTTTCTAACCACCCTACCCCCCAATTTTAAAACCTATACTAGTTAAAACTTACATGCATTCATCATCATACTATATTGATTTTACAAAGAACCAAATCCCTATTTTAGTTAATGTAGCATACAGGAAAGATGACAGACTTTGTGATAAGTCAGAGGTTCAATTTCTAGCTAAGTGAGTGTGGGCAAGTTACTCTTTGAGAATCAATTTTATCACCTCCAAAATGGGGAATAATCTCTACCTTGCACAATTGTGTTGAGATTTAAATGAGATAACCTGGTCCATGGTAAGTACTTGGTGATAGCCTTTATTTCTAACTTTTTTCATTGATGTATAACTAGCATATAACATTATTTTAGTTTCAGGTATACAACATAATGATTCAATATTTGTATACATTACAAAATGATCAATAAGTCTCCTTAACTTCCATCACCATACATAGTTATGATTTTTTTCATGTGATGAGAACTTTTATGTAATATAGTATTAACTATAGTCATAATGCTGTATAATACATCCCCTTGAAAACTTTTTTCACCCACCTACCCACCCCACCTTTTCTGGAAACCACCAATCTGTTCTCTGTATCTATCTAAGCTAGGGGTTTGTTTGTTGTTTTGAGTTTGTTTTTTTTTTTAGATTCCATATATAAGTGAGATCATATGGTATTTGTCTTTCTCTGACTTATTTCATTTAGTATAATACCTTCAAAGTCCATCCATGGTGTTGCAAATGGCAAGATTCCATTCTTTTTTATGAGTGAATAATACTCACTTATTCCATCTGCCAGAAACACAATTTGGCTTTTATAAACTAGTGAGTTTTGCATTATTGTACCTATCATATAGATAAAATTTTAAAACGAAAGTTATACGATCTATGTGTTTCTGTATGTTTATGTATGTCTTCATATGTCATAGATGTGTGATTTTTTTCTACCTCCAATGGTATCACCAGTTAATTTATAAAGAGGTCTATTTAATTGGCTTAAAGACAAACAAGCATTTATGTAAATCAAGTATACTCTCAGAAATATAGAAACTAACCCAAATGTTTCTCAAGTTCGTGTGATCTAAGATAATCTTCAGAAAATAAAATCTAGTTTAAGTTTATTGGTTTAATTAAACCAGGCATGTCTTTAGAGTTATCAGCATTAAATATAAAACTTTTATTCTACATAGGTTTAGTAAAAGTCAAATAAGCTCGTGTTGTCTCCATTCCAAAATTTGTCATCAAGAAAGATAATTTAAGGTGATGGCTAGCTGTTTAATGTCTCATCAAATTTTCATAAGTAATCTAAACATAATTGTCAAGAACAAGTAAATAGATTTATAAAAGTTTATAAATGAACTTTTCAACAATAATTATGCCTTTTGGTATGTCTACTTTAAGTGTTTCCAAAATCTTTTTGGTAACTTCAAATCTTAAAGTTATACTCAGGTAAGACAAATGATGGATATTAATTGAATATCTAGATTATTTCCAAATAAGATAAAATACTAAAATATTAACTGAACATAGATATATCAACCTTTGGTTTCCTTTTACAGAGGAAATAAAGATATTTGGGTTTATTGATAAACATTTTGTGCCACTTTGGAAAATTTACTATGAGGAAGAATATGCTTCTATAAATTATAAAATGTATTTATGTTTGCCAGTCCACAGAATGCTATAATAGACAGCTCTCAATTGCTTACTTCTTAGTTTTCACTAGCAATTAAGGACTCTAAGGCTTGAGAATTCTAATCAGTATATGTAATTAAAACTACTTTGAAATTATATGTGGGAAAGAAAACAACAGTGTATGAGAAGTAGGTAAGAAAAGTAGAATAACTGATTGTTCCAGAATGAGAACAAAAGAGTAAAAAACAAAGGACAAAACCTGAATGGATATTAAAAAGTTGTAGGTTTGTGGGAAAGGAATCTTGGGAAAGGAATCTTATGTGTGGTCAAGCTGAATGATATTGGAATGGATTTATTTAAGTTTTAAAAAATGAATTTCATTTCAAAAATACACTGGTACAAAATTAGAATTTAGTTTTCTCTCTTAAAAGGACAAGTTTTTCCCTTTTTTAAATTGAAGTATAGTTGATTTACAGTGTTTGTTTCAGGTATACAGCATAGTGATTCAAGGTTTATACATTATACTCCATTTAAAGTTATTACAAAATACTGGCTACATTTCCCTCTGCCGTACAATATATCCTGTTGCTTATTTATTTATTTATTTATTTTAATAAATTTATTTATTTTATTTATTTATTTTTGGCTGCGTTGGGTCTTCGTTGCTGTACGCGGGCTTTCTCTAGTTGCGGTGAGTGGGGGCTACTCTTCGTTGCGGGGCACGGGCTTCTCATTGCGGTGGCTTCTCTTGTTGCAGAGCACGGGCTCTAGGTATGTGGGCTTCAGTAGTTGTGGCTCGCGTGCTCTAGAGCGCAGGCTCAGTAGTTGTGGTGCACGGGCTTAGTTGCTCCGCAGCATGTGAGATCTTCCCGGACCAGGGTTCGAACCCGTGTCGCCTGCATTGGCAGGTGGATTCTTAACCGCTGCGCCACCAGGGAAGCCCTGCTTATTTATTTTATACATAGTAGTTTTTATCTCATAATCCTCTACCATCTTGCCCCACCCCCTTCCTTCTCCCCACTGGTAACCACTAGTTTGTTCTCTGTAACTGTGAGTCTGTTTCTGTTTGTTATATTCATTTGTGTGTTTTATTTTTTAAATTCCACATATAAGTTATAGAGTATTTGTCTTTCTCTGTCTGACATATTTCACTAAGCATAATACCCTCCAGATCTATCCATGTTGTCACAAATGGCAAAACATCCTCACCAATATTTGTTATTTGTAGGCTCTTTGATAATAACCATTCCGACAGGTGTTAGGTGATATCTCATTGCAGTTTTGATTTGCCTTTCTCTGATGATTAGTGAATATTGAGCATCTTTTCATTTTCCTGTTGGCCATCTACATATCTTCTTTGGAAAAATGTCTATTCAGATCTTCTGCCCATGTTTTAATCAGGTTGTTTTCTGGATATTGAGTTGTATGGGCTGTTTATATATTTTGGATATTAACTTCTTATTGGTCATATCATTTGCAAATATTTTCTGCAATTCAGTAGATTGTCTTTTCATTTTGTTGATGGTTTCCTTTGCTGTGCAAAAGTTTTAAGTTTAATTAGGTCCCATTGAAAAGAATACATTTTTCTTGGAGTATTAGTCAGCTCTTTGTCTTCATCAGGTTTTGCATTACTTTAGAAAACCTAGTCTTTTCAGTATTTAAAGAGCTAAATTTTGTTCACAACTACGTAACCTTCTATATTTGCCTTTAAAATTATCTATTGCCACTTTGGTAAAACAGGTAATTAAATGTTATTTCATAATAATCTGTGACCCTATTCATTCAAATGCTCAAACGTTTTGATGTTTTGACAACTTCCCAAAATCAAACTCTAAATGGAGTATTTTGACCTGAAATTAACTTTGAGATTCCCCTAGAGAATGTCAAAAGATTCCTTGTAAAAGAGAGATGCTAAGTAAGAGATGTTATGTTTACTTGGTACATTAAATGACATGAGAAGAATTGTCAAATAAGTGATGATAAGCCTTCTTACATATTTGTATATATATTTCTATGGTTGCGGGTTATCAGTAAAAGTGTTCTAGAAATTGTATGAAATTTCTAAAAATCTGATATATTCTGATATATTATCAATCACCATTCCAGTCTTAACATATTGCGGGTCACAGAAATAACCAAATTTCATTGTCAGTTTTATTATAAGGAACTCATCAAATCTTTAACCATGGGCATTTTTAAGTCTTTTGTCATTTACAGAGAGTTATCATTTTACCCTAATGCTTTCACAAAAGTGAGATTTGTGGAAAGAACTCTACCAAGTACTTTTGACCAACGACACTGCAGCCAAATTACAAATCAAAACTTGGATGCATATTTCACAACTGAAGACATGTGTTCTACCTGACATTTGGTCCTGTGCAAATGCTGGAGGCCTCAAAATCAGATTGACTAGGAAAAGAAGTAGCTGACACCGAGCTAGACTACTTCCTCTCAAGACTTTCTTGACATTCTTCCTTTCCTCTCTGCCATCCTTTTCCTAATTCTTACACCATGAAACTCTGTATAATTCTTTTCTTCACCTTTTTTCTTGCTCTGGCCTAGAAAGATAATACCACTCTTCACGTATCTCAGGTTATTATAAGGGTGTGGGTAATCTAACAACCAAATGATAGTTGAATTTGCCACAATGCTAGTGATCCTGTAGTTCTTTCCATCACAAACTTCTCCCTGATATCCAAAGTCTCAGTGTCTCTGGAACAAACTCAGCCCCCTCTCTATCATGTCAGACTCCTAATCCTTAGTGTTTATTTCCTTGTCTCTGGTTAACAACTCCAAACTAGCAGAACATTTCATTCAGGCTCCGTACAAAGAAGGAGACACAAGGCAAAAGTAACCAGAATAAAACCACCTGTGCAGCCTATAGGCCCTTAAATTTTACTGGCCTCCATGGCAGTCACCTTTCCAGTCCTGAACCACGGTCTCAAATGGGAATTACCAGGAGGCATCGAAGATTCAAAATTAGTTTCCTTTGGCAGATCCCTACTGCCCTGGCTAGGAGTAAGTACAAATGAGGCTGTGATCAGGAATCTCTCCTTAACTCTCATTGCAGAATCTTCTGTTAAAGCAGTAGATGCCTGATAAAAATCCCTAAACTCTCTGGCCAAAGTCGTTCTTGATAGTAGGATAGCCCCTGATAATAGGATATCTTTTAGCTGAGCAAGGAGGTGTTTGTGCTGTGGCCAACACTGTGCTGTACTTGGACTGAGATTTCTGGGGAAGTTGAGACTCAGCTACGTAAGATCACTGAACAAGCCAGCTGGCTTAAGAAAGTGACTCTTTCAGTGGGGTCTTTCTTTGATTTGATTCTGATTGGTTTCAGTCTTAGGGACCATGGTTCTGAAGTGCACTCCAGAAATCGGGAATTATCCTACATATAACAATCATAGTAGTCTCCCTGGTGTGCTGTATTCTCTCAAAAGCTTAAAATGCATGTTCACAGCCTCTAACCACCAAGCAAATAATCTCCCTAAGACTAGAACATCAGAAAAGAAACAAAGAGAATGACCAACTTAAAGAATGTGAACTCAACATCATGATCTGTGAATACCACACAGAGATTCTACAAAAGCTGAGAACTCCAGTGTGGTAGCTGGGAGTAGAGTTAATGCCTTAAAAGTTGATCATATCTCTCAGCCTGAGAGGCTGATAAAAAGGGGGGAATTTTTAAAAACAAGACAAGTAGCCCAAAATGGAATTGCTTTTGTTAAACCCCATATCACCAAACTGAGGCTTAATTATACTTTCATCTCTCCCAGTAATAGAATCTTAAACCAGTCAATCAGAAGTCGCCTGATTAGCACTAATTAGGTGATCTGCCTAATAGACCCTTGCCACCCCTAAAGGAAGGTAGCTTTGCAATAACCAACCCACTTTTTGGCCTGGTATAACTTCCTTGTTCCTGTTCCCTTCTGCCTATAAAAGTCTTTCATTTTTACAGCTCCTTAGAGCTCCTTTTTATCTGCTAGATTAGATGCTGCCTGATTCAAATTGATTTTTGCTCAGATAAACTCTTAAAATCTTTAATATGCTTCAGTTTATCTTTTAACAATACTATTGTTAAAGAAAAATTATCCTGACACTTGTAAAAATGGCAAGAAAGACTTTATTCAAGACTATTGCAATAGGGGAGAGAAATCAAGCTCAACTCTAAATATAGCAAAGCCAGCTGGGGATTTTTAGTCAACAAGCAGAGTGAGGGGGTTAGTGGATGGAAAATTACTGAGAGGAGACATCAAGGGCAGGGAGATTCTTGCTAACCTGACTTAACAGAATTCTTACTGAAGGCAAGCCAGGATTATCAGATATCAACCATGGGGGATAAGGAATTTGATCATATATTGAGGGTGGAGGGATTCTCATTAAACTGATTTAAGCAGTTTATTTTGCTACAACTAGACTATGCAGCCAAAGACAAGACCTAAAGACAAGGCCTTGTTGAAAAGATAGCTCAGAGGAGTTTGTCTAAAGTTTGATTAAAAAGAGAGTGTTACTATACTGATGCTGCTTTGCTAAATAGTTGAGTCAAAGTATCTTCAAATCAACTTGTATGAATGTAAAGGCAACCATGCATGGTGCACCAGGAAGCTCTCTAATGATTTTGAGACCCAGCCCTCCCACATACCTTCTTGGGTGGCTTGGGTATGTCACTTTTCTGCTCAGGGCCAGTTTCCTCATCTGTAAAATAGGAACAATATCTGCATTAATGGACTATTTGTGTAGCAGATAAGATGATATATTGAAAATGCCTTGAAAACTCTAATTTGCTATGCAAATGAAAGGTACTTTTGTTGTCAAGAATGCCTGTCTCTTCCTTGTTCCAGTGAACTCAAGTCACTACCAGCCTGATGCCTTCCGTACCACAGATTTAAGTAGCTATTACCTGCTATAACTCCCTCTGTATTTTGTTAATGCCTCTCTTGCAGCCTTTATGATTTTGTCTTGCAATTATCTAGTTACACAGCTTTTCATTCCAGTACTCTTTTCCCAAGACAGTCAACTTACATATTCTTCTTTGTGCTCTCAATTCCTGTGGCATATATTTCGGCTTCAATGAGTATTTGCTGAAAAGACAAATAGTTATTTCTTAGTTCCAGTAACATCTACTAAGAGTTCTTTGTTTCTCTAGTTTTCCTAAAGCAGCATCCTCCAGCAACCAAAGAAACTCTTTTCCTGGCTCTCCTTTTATATTAGCAGACCAGAGTGAAGTCACACAGAGTTTATATTCAAGAAGAGCATGTGAAACAAAAATCACATGTAGTCGAACTTGTCTTTGAAAAAGGCCTTGAGTAGCTCTTTGTTTCTCTTTCGCAACCTCTTTCATTAGGTCACTGAAAGCAAAAAAAAAAAAAAAAAAAGAAAGAGGATTTCACGTGCGATCTTTTACGTGAGCAAAGCAATTTTTTTTTTCGTAAGGTAAGTGTATACATACTGGTGTTGCCTTGTACTGTTGGGTCCTACCTAATTCCCCTCTGATTTTCTTTTCCTCTCAGCTGGAAACTTGTCATTCTTGTTTAGGTTCAAACCTACATTCGTTTCTATCAAAGGCTATGCAAGGCAAGAGAACTCAATGTTATGGTTTACCATGTGGGCAATTAGCAGCAAATTGTTGTCCCGACTAGTTTGGCCTGACCCTAATTATTGGTCCCAATTATGCTAGTGGATTTTTACCTTCTTCCCAAGATCACATTCTCTGCCTCATGCTTCATGAGTTAACTGCATGCCTGCCTTTACCTTGATGCATCAGCCTTTGTCTGAGGAATCTGCCCGGTACCCTATTCCTCTAGGAGGTGGCAGTGGACTTAACAATTGCTAATCAGCTTCTCCTCATACATGTGGGAGTTCTAATTTCTTTCTCTTGTTCTCACAGTCTACCTACATTCTTGCTATATATTTCAGATAGCTTTACCTGTCAATACCTTTGCCTGTATTGTCAACAAACCCATCAATTACCTTTTTTTTTTTTTAATTGCAAATGAGACTCTGCCCCAAGCCCAACAGCTGGTTCCAGGTCCTCACTTTCCTATCTTGCTACTGTGAATCTCATCATCATATCATCACATCATGAATCTAACTCAATTGCAGCAGCTCAGATGAATGGGTAACTTTTTAAAGAGACCAGACTATTGTCAACCACAACTAATATAGTATAAATAGAATTAAACCTTTAACACAAGAATCATGTATTAAACATTAACAGATTTCCTCACACATCAACTATCTGGTGGATTTTCTTTTTATGAAGAAAATCAGTATCCAAAAATTTGTCTTCAAAGCATTAATTCTTTGAGTCATGAAGGGGTATTTTAATTAGGGAACAGAATCCAACAATGGATTTAACTCATAACCTTAAAATGTACTCAAAAGGTGATGTAGAATGATCTCTTCATCAGGAGAAAATGAGGAGGAATGAGAGCCAGACGGTGGTCACTATGAGATCTGTTGAATAAAAGTGATTAATTTCACAGATATGGGATTGATGGTCTTCAGTTTGGAATTTTTATATATTGTATCTCTACTTATAGAAGAATCCTGCATATGAAAACAATGATTTATCAAACAGTTTAATTTTCTGTTTTCTTGGAGAGTTTCCAGCAGTGTGTGTTTTTTTAAAGAAACACATATATACAGTTCTGTATCTTGAATTAGATTTAGAAAATGTTGGAAGTGGGCTATAAAATCAAATTCAGGAATGAGGCGATGGTGAAGATTTAGACTTATAAGACAGACCAAAATGAGAATTGGCTCATTTGTGTAGCTTCAGTCTCCAAACACCTGAGCTGAGATATGATAAGAAATATGCCTTATTTCACATAATAACATGATTTGAATTAATTCTTTCCTACTGCCTGTTTCGCCTTCAAGCAATTGCAATACCTTTGACCCAGCTGCACAAACATAGCAAAATCATGGGTTCTTTATAGGCTCTTGGTTGTGTAAAGGAACAGCAATAAAAATCAAAGTGAGTTTTAGGAGTATCATGTGAAAAGCTGGCGACATGTTGAAAGGTACTTGCTTTTTGCAGTTCAAAACCCTCTCTTCTAAGGAAAAAAAAATCAAGACTCAAAAAACATGATTGGATTTCCATCGATGTCTCATTATTACTAGGAGTCCTGTGTGGTCCTAACATTTACTACTTTATTATATGAGTACATGGAACAGTATAAACACTCTGACCCTTAACTCAGGCTCTCATCAACCATACCCCATGCCTTCCTAGTCTGGTCTGTTATCAACATAAAAATTGAGAAATATAGGATTCAATAACCATATTTAATTAATTTACCAAATAGATTCAAAGCAGGTATAGTTAGAGCTATTAGGTAGCTGATTTTTTCTGTGCACTTTATAAAAACAGAAAAGCTAACATTGTTCAGAGAATAAAAAGATTGAGCAATGTGTTTTCTGGGGTAATGGTTTGAAGGGGCCTGGCCCAGAGGAGGGGGGAAAAAAAGATTATGTACAGCATGATTTTTCCTTGAAGCCCTTTTCAACTTTTTACAAAGCATGACAATACTTTACTAATCTGCTTTCCTGACTGTGATCATAGCTTTTAAGTCATACACTTAAAGAGAAAAAAAAAAAAAAAAGCATTCTCTCTACTGTTCCCAGTCTTGAGAAAAATTCTGTTTCAAGTTTACTGAAGTCATTTGGTATTTTGATGGAGATCGGATAAGACTATATATTCCTCAGGAAAGAGCAGTGTGGGAACATGGCATGTACGAACTCATATTAAGAAAAAATTATCAACAATCTGAAGAAAACTGGGGTTTCACGAACATCAAAACAGGAAGACAATGGTATAAAAATAATCTAAGAGTTGATCAGGTTTACTGGAGGAAAAAATGCCTGCTATTGTTACCATTATCAGCCCACTTGAATTAACAAAAAATGTTTTTTGCTGTGAATACTGTTGACAAGGGGAAGTTAGTCTAAGATTAGCTTTTTCCTTTTTGCTTTAATTGCCTGGGAATCAACTATCATTTTATTTCTGGGTTCGTTCCACTAATTTATAGCCTAGAAACACACATGTGGGCTTAATTCATGGAGAGCTAAGCTAATCTCCTATCTGAGCTCACTCAACCTCATCATTCAAATTCCCCCAATGATGGGGGAATTTTTTTTTTTTAAACATCTTTATTGGAGTATAATTGCTTTACAATGGTATGTTAGTTTCTGCTTTATAACAAAGTCAATCAGCTATACATGCACATATATCCC
The DNA here is from genome assembly GCF_028021215.1 of Eschrichtius robustus. NCBI lineage: Eukaryota > Metazoa > Chordata > Mammalia > Artiodactyla > Eschrichtiidae > Eschrichtius > Eschrichtius robustus. Next base: position 76,453,130 of record NC_090836.1, on the reverse strand, counting down.
TATATCTCCTCCCTCTTTCGTCTCCCTCCCTCCCTCCCTATCTCACCCCTCTAGGTGGTCACAAAGCACGGAGCTGATCTCCCTGTGCTATGTGGCTGCTTCCCACTAGCTGTCTGTTTTACATTTGGTAGTGTATATGTGGTCCATGCTACTGTCTCACTTTGTCCCAGCTTACCCTTCCCCCTCCCCGTGTCCTCAAGTCCATTCTCTACGTCTGTGTCTTGATGGGGGAATTTAAAGGACAATTGTTTTCTCTTTATTTCCATAATTTCATGCCTGTAAATCTTCATATTTCTTACATGATTTCATAAATTATATATAACTTCCAAATTGATTTATAATTTACCTCACTCTTGCAAATAAAGTCATTTGCTTAAAGTCTCTGAAAATGATATATGTTAAACTAGTTGTAAAAGAATTTGAGAAGCATGAGGTTGTTTTAAATCACCTGCACCTTGCCTGGAATGATAGAAAAAGTAAAACATACTGTAAAACAATGACAAAGAGAGACCGGGAGAGACAGCAAGTGAAAGATTTCAAGAACTACTTTTCCTTTCAATGATTTTGTTCTTATGATTATTTTACACACGCAAACACACACACACAGAATCTGTAAAAACTCACAACTCTTCTCAATAACACAGTCCCCCTACTCCACCCCCATAACCCCTGTGCTGCCCATGTTCATTTTGCCTCTGAGGGATATCTTGGATTTGAAAATTGTGATTGTTTAATATCTGCCTTACAATTCTCAAGAAATTTTCAAGTTCAGTACTATTCCCTTTAAGAGCATGTTATCAATTCCAGGATGTGACTGTATACAAATGACACTAAATCATTTCTTGATTTATAAGATTAATATTTCTAGATAACAGAGAGATTGTATTTTCTAATCCCTTTTCCATAGCCTTTCCTAACCATCCTGGATTTTCTAATGCTCTACTTTAGAAGCAGTAAGATTATTAGATACTAGCTATTTAAACATGTTTAAAATATGACAGTTTCATATCAGAAATTTAACCAAATCTATAAATTGAATACATTAGTAACTGCAATTAATATTGCAAAGTCCCCACAGTTCAGTTGACATATGGCTCCCGTTGATTATAACTTATATCGATAAAGAATGAAATTTATTTAGCAGAAAATTTTGGCAATTTATGTTTATAGTAAAAAAGGCTCAATTTTTACATAGTTACGTAATCCTGGATAAATGAATGAAAAAGTAATTTGAGTTTTATTTTTGGAGCTTTTGCCCTTTCATACACAGGAAGGTGAATTCAATGGTTAAAAATACAAAAAATAATAATTATAATTCATTCAAGACTGTCTATATAGCACATTATCTTTACAAGGATACATAGCTCACCAATGTATTTCAAAGCTATTACAGACAAAATTACTTAAAAAGAAGTTTCCTCACTAACTAAAGTTAATACTAAATTACCCATTATTGAAATGGTAGATAAACTAAGGCTTTGGTGAAATATATTCAGATATTTTGATATCTGAGCAATAAGTCATTTGGCTTCAAGGACAAGCATGTAAATCTTAGCTGTATGTCTTGGGGCAACTTTTCTTTTAATACTGTGCTTTTTATATTTTTCATCTGTCAAAGTAATTTATAATCTGTAAATTGTCAGCATAAACATAGTAGTAATGCTTTGCAAGTGTTTATGAAAACTTTGGGCAACATTATTGTGCAAATCTGAATTCACATACCTTTTAATCAACCATGAAATCTTTAAGGTAGAAGTGGCATTTCAGATGATGTATTTACATATGAGCTTTACCTCTGGGGTAAAAATTCACTTATGCCTTTCAGTTGCCTTCTTGTATTGCAGAGACTAGAAAGCTAAAAATTTTCCTGTTTCCCAGGGAGTTCCTTGGTGGCCTAGTGGTTAGGATTCTGGGCTTTCAGTGTTGGGGCCCGGGTTCAATCCCTGGTCTGGGAACTGAGATCCTGCAAGCCGCACGGTGTGGGGAAAAAAAAAAAAAAATCCTGATTCCCTTGTAGCCATCACTCTAAATGGGATTTAACTTTATAACTTTATATATTCAGATGCACTGGTACAAGATTTGAGTTGAATTCAGAACTGAGTTCTTTGGAACAAAAGGTAAGGTATCCATCCATTACAAGGCATCACAGTAACATTATCAATTACTGAAAAATTTGACAGAGGAACCTTAGCAATGGTAGTGAGACTCTGGAGCTGATAGTTGTAGAAGTGACGTCTTAACTGCACCAGCAGCATCCTGCTCATGGCAGAGCTGCTGCTCCCATAGTGGTCCAATTCTGTAGTTTATAATTTCTACCACAGAGTCTTTCTTCCCAGAGAACACAGGTTTAGGGAGTCTTTGTCCACCCAAGACACACCTAGAAAATCTGGACAGGAGTTGCAAAATGACACATGGGAACAACAGCCTGGGCAAGGTAGCCTGTTAAAACAGATGAAGAAATTTAGCTCAGAGAGGTTAAGGACCTGTCCTTGGGTCACATTGTAAGATACTGCTGTGAGAGAAATTCAAATTTAGTATGACTCGGGCCAGAAGGCAGCAGTACATCAATATTAGTGGTTAAAATATTGAAATATTTCTGTAATGGTTGGTAAATAACCACTGCCTTGAGTCCTCTGTATGCCCCTGACCCTTCTCTTAGGACCCAGGGGACTTCCTTAGCAGCTAGAAATGAATAGATAATGCCTGGTGTAGCAGGGGGTAATTAGTATTTTAGCCATTTCTTTTCTGATTGTATGACTTGTGCCATCTAATTGCTAAATATTTTTATTTTCACTCCTGGGTGTGACTCTTCAGGCAGGTGCTTTTTACCACACCAGGTTATGTCTTTGCTTAATACTTTATTGAATTCAACAGAATACTTAGATTTCAAACTGAAGTAACACAATTTTTATCTCTCCTTAGAGCAATAATGCCATTACTGTTTTTGGAGGAGGGAGAAGATGCTAGAAACTCAGCAATCCTCTGTCATCGGAGGTAGTTCATCCAAAGATGTCAATCTATAAAATTTTATTTTGACAGGTGGATAGCAGCCTTATAGCTCTGGTGAAATGCTTAAACTGAAAAATGAATTTGAGATGAAAGCCATCTATTCTGGTGCTAATAACAAACACAGAGCATAATCTTGAATACATAAGATTTTATAACTTTCACATTTGTAAAGAGCCAAGAGAAAATAAGGCAAAGGCCATTAAGCTATACAGTGCTGTGCAACTGAGTTATTTTACTTCAGGAAACACTAGGTGTTATGACAAAATTCTTTACATTTATACCTCTTGGCATCTGGGTTTGACAGCTGCATTTAGCAACAAACATACAGAATAACTCTCTTCTTATTATTGCTTGTTATCATAAATTACTCCCAAATTCTCAAAACGCAAAATTCCCCAGACTTTCTAGACCCTTGATCAATAATGAGTGAGTCATTACACAAAGACTGCTGGGATGATCAGCCTTTATCCGAGAAATGGAAGATAGATTTTTTTGTCTTTCCTGGCACCTAATTCTGCTGTAAAATAAATGTGTCATAATTTATTTAAAGTTCAGGGAAAAGAGAAAGCCCAAGAGTTCCTGAAGTGTAGTGTACTTACCTCATGGAAAAATTATATCTGGTCAGATAACTGCTACTACTGAATTTAAAAAATAATACTAAACATAATAGCATAATGGATGAGAGCAGAAGTTGGAGAAGCCACAAAATTCTCAGAACAAAATACAAATGTTCCCATCTCTAGGCTTTACAGTTTTACTGGGAGAATTCAATAAAGAGTGAAAACAAAAATGTTTTTTAAAATATTAAAATAGTTGAAAAATAATGCTTGATATTATGGTAAGCATGGGGAAATGAAAATGCATACTTATTCCACTCTGTCCTAAAACTCCACTAATATGAGTACAAATAAATATATCAATAAATAAAATATTTTTACAGAGCAGGCTACTGCCCACATAATCAAAAAGAATAGGAGAGGAGAAAATAGAAGAAAGTTGGTAATAAAAATTTAGATGATGGAAATAGTAACTGACTTAGCAGAGTGATGAAAGCTGAAACTAAGTACTTGCATTTATCATTTACTAAATATTTATTCAGCACCTACTATGTACCAGGCCCTGTTTAGAGAGAAGCAATAGAGGAGTGAATTAAAAAGGCAAAAACTCTGCCCTTTTGGAACTTAAATAAAAGAACCCACGGAGAAGAAAGTTGATTTGTATCGCAAAACTGTAGAGAGGCTGAAAACAAATTTAGGGCATAAATTATCAGATTCCTTCTCCTACTCAGAGCAGCTAGTGTCTTGCACCAACCTTCCAAGTGTAAGAAATATGGCTCCTGCTTCCCTTCCATCTTCCAAACCTGGAGCAAAATGACTCATGCAGCCAGTGCTAATAGAGAACCATATCAGGTGGGGCATCCTGGGAAATGTAATTCTAGTTTGTCTAAGTTGACACAGTGCAAAACCACAAAGAGAAAGATTTGAGATTGAGGAAACAAGGGAGCCAAGAAAAGAATGAGGTAAGAGTACTTTGAGGATAATAAAGGGACGTTCAAGGAAAAAACAACTGAGCAAAATACCTAGAAAGAAATCAACCCATATTGGAGCAAGAGGACAGAGGGCCCCAAGAAATATGGATTTAGGAAAAATGTGAATTCAAGTGAACTGATTAACTGAGGTGTTTGGTTATAATAAGAGGTGTTTTTGAGTTCTTGTTGGAAAGCAGTTAAAACTACAGGAAAATAAAGAATAGATGTACAAGAAGCAAAGTGTAATCATAACATTCTGCACTGCTCAGTTGTTAATGGTATTTACATCATTATAATCATCTCTTCATTGAGTGGTGATTCAACAAAAATCAAGAAGAAATATATGGAGAGAGGAGGAAAGGTAGTATTAGAAAACTAAAACAACCTTATTCATGGTAGGGAGTCAGAATATAGCATGTAAGCTCTTTTAATTATTTTTAGGACAGTTTTACATTGACAGAAAAATTGAGCTTATAGTACAGAATTCTCAAGAACCCCTCCCACACACATAGTTTCCTCTATTATTCATATCTTGCATTAGTATAATATATGTGTTATAGTTAATGAACCAACATTGATAATCATTACTACCTGAAGTCCATAGTTTACATTAAAGTTTACACTTTGGTTATATAGTCCTGTGCATGAAGGAAGAGGATAAAATGCATAATGTCATGTATCTGCCATTGCAATATCATAAGAATAGTTTCCCTACCCCCAAATTCCCCTGTATTTCATTTATTCATCTCTTTCCCTATTACCCAAACCTCCAGCAATCATTTCTCTTTATACCATCTTTATATTTTTGTCTTTTTTCAGAATGTCAAATAGTTGGAATAATACAATAGTTAACCTGTTCAGACTGGCTTCTTTCACTTAGCAATGTGCATTTAAGTTTCCTCCATTCTTTTTTGTTGCTTAATAGCTCATTTCTTTTTATTGCCAATTAATATTTCATTGTAGGTATGTACCATAGTTTGTTTATGCATTTACGTATGAAATGACATTTTGGTTGCTTCTCGTTTGGGTAATTATGAGTAAAGCTGCTAGAAACATTTATGTACAGATTCTTATATGGACAAAACACTTTCAACTCATTTAGATTAATACCTAGCAGAATGACTGCTGTATAATATGGTAGGATTATGTTTAGCTTTGTAAGAAACTGCCAAACTATCTTCCAAAGTGGCTGGACCATTTGCATTCCAACCAGCAATGAATGAAACCTCCAGGTATTCTTCATCCCTATCAGCATTGGCTACTGTCATATTTTGGATTTTAACCATTCTAATAATGAGTAGTCATATCTAATTGATTTTTTAATTTTCAGTTTCCTTATGACATGATGTTGAGCATCTTTTCATATGCTTAGTTGCTATCTGTACATCTTCTTTGGTGACGTGTCTCCTCACATCCTTTCCCCATTCCTAAATTGGATTGTTTTCTTATTGTTGAGTTTTAAGAGTTCTTTGTTTATTTTAGAGACAAGTCCTTTATGTGTTTTGCAAATATTTTTTCTCAGTCTGTTGCTCATATTTTAATTTTCTTAATGGTGTTTTAATAGAGCAGAAGTTTTAATTTTAATAAAGTCTAACATCCATTTTTTTTTCCTCAGGGATTATGCTTACAGTGTTGTATCTAAAAACTCAAGTTCACTTAGATTTTCTCCTGTTGTATTCTTCCATTTAGGTCACTGATTCACTTTGATTTAATTTTTGTTAAAGATGTAAAATCTGTCTAGATTCTTTTTTTTTCCACGATGATATCCAGTTGTTCCAGCACCATTTGTTGAAAAAAAAAATATTTTTTCTTCATTTAATTGCTTTGTTCCTTTGTCAAAGATAAGTTGACTCTATTTGTGTGGGTCTATTTCTGGTCTCTCTTTTCTATTGATCTATTTGTTCATTCCTTCTCCAGTGCCATGCTGTCTTGATTACTGTAGCTTTAAAGTAAGTCTTTGAATTCGGTGATGTCATTCCTCCAATTTTGTTCTTCTTTAGTCTTGTGTTGGCTATTCTGGATCTTTTATCTTTTTAAATAAATTTTATAATCAGTTTGTTCATCTATTCAAAATAACATGTTGGCATTTTGATTGAGATTGCATTGAATCTGTACATCAAGTTGAGAACAGGTATCTTAACAATATTGAGTCCTCTTTTTCATGAAGGTGGAACATCTCTCCATTTATTTTGATCTTTGATTTCTTTCATCAGAGTTTTATAGTTTTCCTCAAATATAGTTTCTGTACAATTTTCGTTAGATTTATGCCTAAACATTTCATTTTATAATGCTAATGTGAATGGTATTGTGGTTTAAATTTCAGATTTCAATTTTTTGTTACTAGTATATAGGAAAGCAATTGACTTTTGTATATTAACCTTGTATTCTACAAACTTGCTATAATAGCTTATTAATTCCGGAATTTTTTTGGTCAACTCTGAGATTTCTAAGTATGTAATCATGTCATCATCAAACAAATACAATTTAATTTTACTTCCCAATCTATATACCCTTTATTTCCTTTCCTGTGTTATTGCATTCTAGTACAGTGCCGAATAGAAGTGCTGGGAAGGGACATCCTTGCCTTATTCCTGATTTTAAGGGGAAAGCAGCCTTCATCAAAGAAGGAATTCAGACTATAATGTGTAAAATTTTTAGAGGCAATAAACAGACTGTTAAGTGAGTAATTTTAAAATATAGAGTTAAATATTACATAAAACTGTTAAAAATAAAGAGTTTGCCTCTGCAGAGGGGAATGTTGAAGATAAGGAGGAGTGATGAAGGGGCCTGCTATTTATCACTATATCTTTCTGTACTGTTTGACTTGCAAAACATATGTTACTATGAGTATTTTAATAATTTTCTTCAGAATAATATCATAAGTAATTTTGATGAGGCCTATTTTGAGACTAACTGGGGACAACTTATGTAAATCAATTAACACAGTTTCTGGCACATAGACAGAAACCACTGAATGTTATTCACATAACCGAAGAGAAAAAGGTGATGATGATTTTAGTAGCAATCATATTAGTATTACTTTCATAGAGACTATCAACTAGAAAGTAGAAGAATTTTGATAAATTAAGATCCATGGTTGGATTTTAAAGGACTGATGGTAGGTGATTACTGGTTGCTTAATAAATCCCTATAGACAAACTTACAAAAGAATCATTCATTTGACTTGGTTGTGACAGCCTTGCCTTACTGGAGTAGGTGGGCATTAGCTTCTGATAGGCAGAGGAGGAAAAAGAAAATGGATTAGATTTTTTTGTTTTTGTTTGTTTTTCCTCTCTGTTCATTGGCCCAAAAAAAGGGAAATGCAAAGAATCTGGGAAGAGTGTCTGAGTTCTTTTGGCAGTCACTCTGGACACATCTTTTTAGTTCTTTCCAGGTAGTATTTGATTAGATGTTATTTCTACAATGCTAAACATTTAATTCACGTCCTTCTCCTTTTTTTATTTCCATTTCTCTCATTGGATAGTGAATCAATATAAAGTCAATATATTAAAAACATAAGATCAGTATAACTCACCACACACCTTTATCTCATCTGAAAACTGCATCCTTCCAAATGAAGTCTTTTCTTCCAACAAAAAATGATATGCACTTTAGACTCTATGTATCAGTCATAAAACACCTCTTTTTTTCCTCACTTCAGTGATAAGAATTGAATTTGAGGACTTTTGCTTTAAAAAGTAAGGCAGACCAAATACTGGAAGACCATCCTTCTATTTAACAACCAAGTCCTTGATAAAACAAAACTTCAGTGCACTTTGAGGTATACAGTAAATAAAAGAAAATTTCTAAACAGTTCTCAAATTCTCCATCTTAAACACTACTAGCCCCTACCCCTTTGAGAGGGAGAAAAAAAAAAAAAAAAAAAGACCGCTGAAACAAGGGCAGGGAGCAGTGAAAAGTAAAACATTAAAAGGTGGTCTCTCTCTGAAGGAAAATGGTACTATCAGGCTATGTTTCTTTTTTATGCTGCGTAACAAACTACCATAAACTTAGTGACTTAGAGCAAAATACATTTACTATCTCACAGTTTCTGTGGACTAGAAGTCTTAGATTAGCTGAGTCCTCTGCAAGGCTGAATCAAGCTATCAACAAGGTCCGGGTTCTCATCTGAAAACCTATTGGAGAGGGTTTGTTTCCAAGTTCACTAATGTTGGAAGAATTCATTTTCTTGCAGTTTGAGACTCATGACAGCTTCTTTCTTCAAAGTCAGCGAAGAGAACAAGATTTTAGAGCAAGTCAGCTAAGATAATGGAGTCTTATATAATGTAACATAATGATCAGAATGGTATCTAATTACCTTTGCCATAGTGGTGGGAAGCAAGTTACAGGTCCTGCCCATACTCAAGGAGAGGGCATGTACACCAGGAGGTGGGAATCATGGTGGCCATCCGAAAGTCTGTCCACCATAAGACTGATACTGATCAGGATTCTAAGGACAATGAAATGGACAAGGGTGGAACTTGAGATTCCTTCATTTAGCCAATAACTCAAAAGGGCATAAAAGGATCACCAACTGTCCATACACTATATGGCTTCTTGTAAGGAAATAAGGAAGGAGGTAAGTGAGTCTTTCAGATGTTTAACTACATAAGCAGCAGCATATTGGTTCCAAAGAGCTTGTACCAATTTATGTTTCAAAATCATCTCTGTGTGATAACCTTCTCAATTTAGGCTTCCAGCACTCATACATAATAAAGTCAGTGAAATTTCGGTTTATTATAACAAATGCAAATAAATGCTTAAGGAAATAAAATGAATGAGAGTCTGTAAAAATAAGAAACAACAGAGTTATGCCCCCATAGCACTTAGATATTGAAATTATCAAAAATGGTTTATAGGGCTTCCCGGGTGGCGCAGTGGTTGAGAGTCTGCCTGCTAATGCAGGGGACGTGGGTTCGAGCCCTGGTCTGGGAAGATCCCACATGCCGCGGAGCAACTGGGCCCGTGAGCCACAATTACTGAGCCTGCGCGTCTGGAGCCTGTGGTCCGCAACAAGAGAGGCCGCGATAATGAGAGGTCCGTGCACCGCGATGAAGAGTGGCCCCCACTTGCCACAACTAGAGAAAGCCCTTGCACAGAAACGAAGACCCAACACAGCCATAAATAAATTAATTTTTAAAAAAAAGGTTTATAAACTGTGAATTAAATATTACAAAAATTTTAAAATGAGATTTTATTTTTAAAATAACTCACTAAAAAATAACAAGCCGTATTTTAAAAAATAACTTTTTCATGGAAAATTGTTAAAATCAGAGAATCAGTGAAAGAGTTAAAAAGCAGATTAGGTACAACTAAGAGTACCTAAAACAGAGAATTAGTACATTGGAAAATAAAAAGAAAACACACAGACTCCTGCATAAAGAGAAAAGAAAATGAAAGATATTTTCTAAATGGCCTGAACAATGGAGAAAACAGAATGAGGTAGTATAATGTATACTTTACCAGAGTCTCAGGAAAAAGGATAGCTAGTATGAAGAATAAGTTATATTTGAAGAGATAATATCTGTAAATTTTTTTCAGATCTGATGAGAAATACCACTCTACAAATGCAAGAGATGAAATTAATCCCAAATAGAATAAATAAAAAGAAATTCACACCTAGATCCATCGTAGTTAAACCTCAGAATACCAAGGTGATTTTAAAATTTATATAGAATACCAAAAGCCTGAGAGTAGCCAAGACATTACTCAAGAAGAATAAAAAGGGGCTGCTTGCTGTACCATTTATCAAGTCTTACTATAATGCTGTTTTAATTAAGGTGGTGGTGTAATTCTGCAGGAAAGTGACCTGTGGAACACGCGGCATGTGCACGCACACACACTCGGAGAGGGAAAGAGAGAGCCCCAAAATAGAGCCACACATATATGCAAACTCAGTGTATGACAGAAATAGCCTTGCAGACTATGAGGAAAAGAAGGAACAATTTAATAAGCGATGCTTTTATCAATTTGGATAAAATTAATTTGGACCTTTACCACACACCATACACAAAAATATATGCCAGATGGCTATGCCCTTAAATGTAAGAGGTAAAACTTTAAAATTTTGGTAGAAATTGTATGAGAACAATTTCTGATTTGGGGTTAGGAAATGATTTAAAATACTGAACATAGGAGATAAAATTAATAAATTTAACTATCTTAAAATTAAGAAATTCTATTTATAAAAAGGCACCATGAGGAAAGTGCAAATCAACTCTGTGTTGTAGATAGTATCTGTAACATACATAACCAATAATGAAATGATACCTAAAGAATAAATAACACAACTCAATAAGAAAAATAATATAATCCAGGGAAAATGGCAAAAAAAAAAAAAAAAGAGTAGACATATCACAAAAGAGAAAACATGAAGAGACAATACACATATAAAATTAGGATCAGTCTTATGATCCAGAAATGCAAATTAAATTCCAGTGAATTTACTTTGGCCACAAATTAAGAAGTCTGCCGAGGTCAAGGATCAGCATGTTGAAATATAAATTTATAGAAGCACATTGGAAACAATTTGGTCCTATCTTAGATGGTTGATCATAAAATCCCAACAATTGGCAATTTTATTCAAGGTATCAGTCTGAGAAAATTCTTGAGTTTGTATACCAATAGATTTTTTTACGAAAAATCATAACAGCATCATTCATAATAGAAATGTGAAATGAAAACAAGAAAATGAATCATAGCATATTCACTTAATGGAAAATTATACAATATGTCGATGACACTTAGAAGTATAATCTTAGGTTAAAAAGTCAGCCGCAAGAGAGGACTAGACATAATGATTCCATTTTTGTAAAGCTCAAAACCAAGCAAAGCCAAACAGAATATTATTTAGTAATGTGTGTGTTACTAATCACAATGACGATAATAATGATAAAAAATTAAGATTGGCACAGTGCTTACTATGTGCAAGGCCTCTTTCTGCATGCTACAAATGTATTAATAAATATAATTCTTATATGAGATAGATATTATAATTATCCCCAAAGTAGTAATTTGGAAACTGTGGTGAAAAGGGGTTAAGTAACTTGCCCAATGTAATTGGTCTGATTCAGAGTCTGCATTCTTGACGATTATGCTATACTACATAGATATGATAGTTGGGAGGTGTGTGTAAAGCAGGGAGATGGGATGGGGAGGAGCACACAAGTTGATACAAAGGAATTGGTAACATTTAAGTTTTTGGTCCAATGCTGAGTGATAGGTATGCATTTTAATATTTCTACCTTAACATTCATATATATTATACATATTATTTTGTGCTAAATATTTTTGAATGAATAGAATTTGATGATAATTAGGCTGTCACCTGAATATCTGCTTTCAGTATCTTACTAGGTTAGATCTGCTTTGCCCTACTATTCTACTTAATGGTGGGTCTTTTGTAAGCATCACTAATAGTGTATTTCCCAGTACTAGGCATTGTCCTAAACATTTTATATGCTTTCGTTCTCTTATTATTCACAATAATCCTGTGGTAGATATTTTTATTACTCCAACTTGACTGTTGAAAAAAAAAAAAACAACAATGTATAGAAGGTAGTTAACTAACTTGCTCAAAGTCACACAGCTAGGTAGTGCCAAAATCAGATTGTTAACAATTCTGCCATAACATCTGCTTTTATGAGCACACATTAATCTCATCCACCTAAAGCAGAAGATAATAGTAAATTAATTATAAAATATGTAGACTGTCCCAAAGTTACATACATGACTTTTTTGTTAGCTATAATCACCTAAGCCAGTGGTTTCTAAGCATTGCTTTATTTACCATTTGTTCAAAGTAAATTGATATAAATTTACAGAAGCCCAATATACAAAATTGATAAAAACAAAACTTCTCTGGTTTGAGTAGATGAAAATCCACCTACACTGATTTCCAGTAGTTCTACCAAATATATTTGTAAAACCTACAACATTTTATGGATAACTGAGAGGTGTTGGTGATAGATTGGATTACTGTGTCCATTCCTATCTCCATTTCTATTATAGAAATGTATATCCATGCCCTTTGCCAAGATAATTAGGCATACCTCTCTTTAATATAGACAGAATACGTTTTCCCTCCTTGCCTGTTGCTCTTGAGCTTGGCCATGTGACTTGCATATGCCAATGGAATAGTAGCAAATGTGACACGAGCAAAGATTTTAAATACTGCTGTGTGATTTGGCTTGGATTCTTGTGTTCCTGCCATTGCAATGAGAAGAGCATGCTCTGTGTAGCTACTTGTTCTGCAATGGAATATATGGAATAAGTCCAACCTGACCTGCAGGTGAACTCACTGAATCCAGTTAAGCTCAACCAGGACCAGCCAAACTTCAGTTGACCCACAGACATAAAAGCAAGAAAAAGTGTTCGTTATGGTAAGCCACTGAGATTTAGGGATTGTTTGTTATATAGCATTATTGCAGTAAAATCTGTTTAACGCTATAAGTGTGTTATAATTCAGAAAGTAGTATTAACAAAAACATAGAAGTCTAAATTATAGCAAGTTCCTCAGCATTTAAAACACTTTCATGAGAGGCAGTACCGTGTAGTAAAGAAGCATGGCCTCCAGTGTCTGGCAGATTTGGTTAGAGACTGCAGTTACTGAGTGTCTGGGCCTCAGTTTTCACATCTAACAAATAGACAAATGGTTTGGGTAGATTAGAAATTATATATGTAAAGAGTTTAGAGCATGTAGACATTTAACAAATGGTGGTTTATTACTATTATATAGTCATTCTATATTAAGCAAATTAATGGAGACACAAGAACCTCTTTTCAAAAGAGCATCTTGAGAACAGAGTTATTTACCTCTATTTTATCTCCATTCTTGTTCCAAGAAAGAGAGTGACAGACTCACTATGTCTATGGCACATACTCAAAATTAGGTGTTAGGAAAAAAACCAGAATATGCCCCAATAACTTGAGAGCCTTGTCCAGTTTCTTATTTTTCTGTGAGTAATATTAGCAGAGGAAAGGACCTTGCTTATTAAACTGTGATCCCACAGTGCCTATTTGACAACAAGCATTTAACTTTTCATTTTCTTATTGTTAAAGATTCTGAAGATGCTTGACATTTCTTGTAAAAAATTTACTTATCTATTATGCACCACTAAATTTGTGTGGTGTCCTATATTTGAACTCATCTTCTACAACACACAGAATCTGTTGAAAAATGTCTCTTTTTTTCCATGGCCTTCATGATACAATGACTCATTCCCTTGTGGGTAGTCGGTAACTCTGCCCTTGGTCACTAAGTGAATGATTTGGAGAGCCTCTGTGGCTGAACATATTCGAGTTAAATGATGCAGTGGGAAAGACGGGGATCATGGAAAGAGCAGAGCACTGTAGATTGTCAAATGATGCATGCCAGGCTTCAGGAATGTGATGCAGATGGAGAGGCTGTGAATATGTTTCAGGTACTGCAGAAATTAGAACAAGCAGAAATCCACACAGGTTCCACTTGGGTATTGGAATCTGGTATCAGTGTTCTCAAAAATACAAATGGTATTGCAATACACATAATAGCCTTAACTCTCACCATCTGGACCCAAAAGAGACTGCTTGCTTGGATTCCCTAATCAATGACCATGTTTTACTGCATGGGTAGCAATTAGAAGTAATGTTTCTGTACTTCTTTTTTTTTTTTAACTGATAACCTTAGCATTTCTATTTTCTTTCTCTGAATTGATTCCTCTAACCCTGTCACTTATAACCCTCTTTGCTCTGAGCTGATTAGGACACCTGATTCCAAGCAATTCTACTCTGTTCCTCATTCATCATATGAGAACAAATTTGTAGGTGGAGAGTTTGAGCAGCACCCATCCTCCAAGGAAAGGTGATATGCTCATAAATAATTTGGTTCTGTCAACAAGCAGCAGAAGAAACATCTGGCATGAGTTTTTTGTTGTCTGTGCTACATGACTTAAGAGGAAAGCACCATCTCTCTGAGCTGCAGTGAAGCCAGTGTAAAGCAGTCACTCAAGATATTGGTATTGGTTTGTGTTTTGCTCTCCTGCCCATTTTAAGAGAGTAGCCAGGTCCCCATGCACATGCTTGCTTCAAGGGAACTTCATGTTATCAGGATGATAGCTGAGGTTGCCTAGACTTTATTCCTACAACTGAGTTTCTGGAAAAATTACTAGTGAACAATTTAAAGAGCAACAGGGAATAAAAGCACTCGTTGAATTTTGTCTTCCTAAAAGATATGTTGAAGCCCTAACTCCCAGTACCTGTGAATGTAACCTAATTCAGAAATAGGATCTTTGCAGTAATCAGGTTAAAGTGAGGTCATACTGGATTAGGATGGGCATTAAATCCAATGGCTAATGTCCTTAGAAAAAGGCTATGTAAAGACACAAGAACACAGAGACACACAGGGAGAACACCATATGAAAAAGGAGGCAAAAACTGTAGTGACACAGCTGCAAGTCAGGGGACACCAAGGATTGCCAGCAATCACCAGGAGAAGCTAGGAGCGAATCATGGAACAAATTTTCCCTTCGAGCCTCCAGAAGGAACCAAGCTTGCTGACTCCTTGATCACAGACTTCTAGCCTCCGGATTTGTGAGAGAAAAAAAATTTTGTTGTTTCAAGCCACCCATTTTGTGGCATTCCTAGGAAACTAACTCAAAAATAAAGCCCTTGTGGGGCAAAAAGATTCTTACGAGGCTAAAATGAGGTCATGATTGAAATAGGAGAGAAAATCAAGAGCAGAAATTCTGTATAGCTCCCTCATTTATTTAATTCTGTGATAATGAGCAACATATAATTTCTCTAGGGTTCATTTTCCTTCTTTACAAAATAAAGAAGGTAATTTATTTGAGCTAGGACAGTGTTCAATATATAATAGCTCTGATTCTTTTGTTGTCGTGATCCTGATCATGAATGATCATCATCACCGTTGTCTGCACTACTTCATGAAGTCATGGGGAGGGGGAGCTTGCATTGGGACCAGGGCCTCAGCTGACCATGATATTAACCAAGCTGTGGTGTGCCTGAAATAGCGGATGCAGTCTTAACCCAGCTAAGCTATAGAGCCATCTAAGGAAAACACAGTGGTTCCAACCCAATTGAAGTATGCTTCCCTGTTAGGGAAAGTAATATTCTCCACCGGGTGGTTGTCTCCCATCCAATGCTGTTAAGGTAAGAAGTCAAAGTGGCTTTGGGAGTGGAGACTGGAAAGATTTCTTGTAGCTTATTATTCTCATGATTTACTTCATTTTGATCCATAGAGTAGCAAGGATGCACAAAGACAAGAAGGAGAAATCAGGAAGGTACCTCATATTTTCAGTTCTGTGCATTTTTCCAGCACATTTGTTATATCTTCAATTTATAAAACTGTCCTGTTGTGAGTCTCTAAGAGATCTCAATTGAGTAGGACATGGTTTTGGATTTGATTCTCTGAGTAGGCTCCTTATCTTAACAAAGAAGAATCAGATCACAGTTTATGACTGGGTCATACCCCTCTCAAGTCAGTCATCTCATAGACATGAGCCACTGCAGGGGCTCCAAGGTCCATACCACCATCATTGTAAAACTATTCCATAAATCAATATATATTTTAATGCCTTTGTAACACATACTCTGATTAATGATCATCCCATACCATAATAGAAAGTAAAGGCATGATTGTATGATTTCCTCTAGAGTCAATAATGGCTCCTTTCAGTAACTTAGTCAAGTCACACATTTGTGATGCTTGGTATCTTGACCTCTTCCTGTGACATCTGCTTTCTTTTCCTTATGATGATACATTAAAAGGATATAAGCCAGGGTAGCCATTCTCAACGTTTTATACAATCTATTAAACCTTTTTTTATAGCTAATGGCTAAAAAAAAATTAGTGCATGGCAGTGGCATCCTAAATCATCTGCAATTTTTAAAATTTGATTTATCATTTCCTTGTGCTCAGTTACCAAAAACTAGTTAAGACTAAGTAGGAATGTCTTAAATATCTTACTGACATATTACGGTACATTCCAACATGAAGATCTCCATCAGGTCTTTTACTATGGAAAACAATGGCCAAAAAATACATTTTATAATTGTTGTACCTGAAAAAAGTTAATCACTGATTGTTCCTGTCTCTGCTTTTTATTTATTTGGTTTTTTTTACCAGCACATTTAGTGGGGTAGAAAGGTTGTGGCCCTAGAGACACAACCCTCCTAAGCATCATCCTGCAAGTTCACTATTTTCTTGGCCTACCTATACTTCCCAAATGACTTGCAATTAGATTTTCTAGGATGATCTGCATTTGGTTTTCTCAGATGAAATCCATAGCCCAAGGCTAAAATACAATCATTCCACTGAGGGTAGATGGGAATCTAACAAGATTGGGAGAACCATGGCGAATCTAATCCTTGGCTAGTAAGGTTGGCAGAAAGTGGCACAGAAAGATCATTTGCATGTGGTAAGGGATAATGGGGATTAGAAAAGATATTGGGTTCCAAGGTTACCATACAAATGCCAAAATATTACAGGTAGGTAACTCATGGCCAGTAGGAGTCCTGTAGAGAACATGTAGATTGAGGAAGATAAAATTATTATTAAATCCCAGTATTCTACCTAATCTCATTTCTGCATCCTGTCATTGTGCCTATTATGTGAAGAATCTATGAGTTGGAGGGCAGCAACTCATTAAGAAGAACCAAACTAGCTTAATAAGTAAGATTTTTGGAAGATATGCCATTCAATTGCATAAGAGTTTTTCATTTCACCTAAAGTTACCTTCTTGAACTTTGCAGGTGCAAATGATAGTAGATTGTACATTGAGCACTCATTATTGACACAGATGGCTTATTTTTAGCAAAGCAGCTCCCAGAATACTTTACAGCACCTACACAGAGAAAGAAATCTACATGTTAAAAAATACAGTGAGGCTGTCAAAATGAACATGCAACTGTGTAATAAATTCTATCAAGAACTTATTTCTGGAAACAGGGCTGTAGCCTAAGAACTTTTCCTTGATGCTTTTATGTAGACCATCTTGACAAATCAGTTCTCCCCAAAGATGTCTATATTAATATTTAAAGCATAAAATATTTTTAAGCATTTACCTAGTATATGTGTCCAATGATTTATGAGAAATTTGATATTTAGAATATTGTTTTCCGTGGGAAGAGGAGGAGACTGCAACTCTTAGAAATATTTAGGATGTGATACTTTATATCCTGACCTCAAGAAATATACAATCTAATCAGGAAAAATTAAACACAAATGGCAAATAACACCACAAAGCAGAATCAACGGAATTTGTTTAAAGTCGTATTGGTTTTTCTTCTCTTACAATTTCTTAGATCTCTTTTACCACTTTCAAACTGTGTGCAAATAAATGGGAAATGAAAGCCTAAGAAGCAATGTCTTTATGTATTTCTTAGCATCCTTTTCAGTAATCCACACGCTGTACCAACCTCATCTTCATAAACAGTGACACCTAGCAAATGTGAGGTCCTCTAGACTGCAGTTGTACACCTTATACAAAAACAGATTTCAAAAATACATATGGAATTGGTCTCTTCCCTTTATATCTGCCTTGGAACATTCTACAAAGACTAAATTCTAAAGATGTCTTTCCCATCCTTCTCTGAAATGAAAATCCAGCTCATAAAAGAGAACCCAGCTTTGTCATTCTTCCATTTTCACAAAACACACATTGAGTTTTGTTGAGGAGACATCTTAGAGCTCCTCTTGACATTTCCAGAAATTCTGGTCTTTACACATTCAGAAAGAGATCAGAGTCTCCTGGTCCTAATTCTCAATGTTTGGCATCTTAAGGCTTCAGTTAATTTCCATCTCTTTCAAGATTTCTAGTTTAAGTCAAGATTTTGCAGTTAGGAAGAATGGTTCCCACTTAATTTTCACTCAGTGTGTTATTAAAATAAAATCTAGCTGCTGTAACAAAAATACTTGAAAATACAGTAGTTCAAATACATAGCTATTTATTTTTCCATGTTGTAACAGTTCAAGAGGGTAGGCAGACTCTGTTTCATAATGTTATTCAGGGACTCAGGCTGGTGCAGCAGTTCTGCTATCACCAACAAGTGGTCTCCAGGCTTACCTCAGTCATGGTTCTTTCTACCATGAAGATCAGTGTGAATCTGTCTTCTGTCCAGTGCAAAAGAGGAAAGATTACCAATATTTTTTTTAAATGAGGTGGAATCTGTATACATCACTTACATTCACTTTGCACCAAGGAAAATTCATTTACGCAGCTACACAACTGCTTAGAAGGCTGTTAAATAGCCTTACAGGACAGCCATGTGCCCAAAGAAAGAGAGAAGAGATTATTAGGAAACAAGAGTTTGCACACTCAGAGGTTATGAATCATATGGTTCATTTTTTAACTTTCTTTTTTTTTTTCAAAGTTGCCAATTACAGGAGCAGTTGTTAGTTTTTCTAATTGAGGGAGATGGCTAGACAGTACTTCCATCACATCCTGACTGAACATAAAAAGAAACCACAGCTCATAAGAAAGTAAACCATAAATCTCGATACTGTTTTTATTCCTTCCTCCTTCTGCATATCCTAAACCAAACAGACATATTTCTAGTAGAAGACAGTGTATCAAGTACTATAAAATTACTTGGCTGGAGAAAGTGACGGAAATTTCTTGTTCGAAGGCCATATTTTTATCCTGTAGAGCTCAATGAACTTGTTCTTGTTACCCGCCGAGCACCCATCGAGAGTTCTCCTAGCCCAATTCAGAGAATTAAAGGAGGTTTAGTGGCTGTCTGGAGGGCTTACCAATATACATTAGACAGAGGTGGAAATTTTCAGACATATCAAACTTCAAAATATGTCACACAAACTATTGCACTAAAGTTAATAGGAGATAACGTTTTTTAATATTTCACAGGAATAAGAGCTACTGTCCTGGAGAAAAAGGAGAAAGTAATTTGGCCAGATGGCTAAATATTTTTAGAAGGAGAGAATGAATATCAGTATGAATTCAGTCCAGTTTGCCCTGGCTAGGTCTACCAAGAAAAGTGCAAAGATTGCCAGGAATATTCTCAAGCCATCTAGCTAGGGAGTCTTATTTACTCAACCCTCAAATTTTAATTTCTGACAATATCCATTATCTCACAGTTGCCCTCTATCAACTGTAGCCTTGGACCTTTAAATGTAGCCAGCATTTCCATGCACAATGGTAGTAAGCACCCCAAATCCAACAGTTGTATATGTAACATGCATTTGATGACAATCAACCTTAACTTTAGTTTCTGAATCCACTACTTTATGCTTGAATCTCTGTTCCTAGGAGATGCCCTCCAGTGTTTATTATTGCTTTTGACCCTTATTGGTTTGGCCATTGTAGACTTTATCTCTAGCATACTGCCATGTGTCTTCACAAGGCCCAGTTCTGAAGACATCTCATTTGCCAGACTAACCATCTCTCTTGTGTCCTTCCCTTCAAGAAAATTGTATCCTGGCATTTTAGGTTCTGCAATGGCAGAAATGGGGAATGCAGATTTGAGAGAAGTCTGGAGATCTGATAGCAATTAATATTCAATAAACCATTATAGCGCACCTTCTGTGAGTATAGTACTCTGTCAGGCAATATCAAGAATAGGAAAAAGTGCCATTCTGTTGGAGAGACAACAGAACTATGCAAAACACAAAAATATATGTTTACCTGGTACTCACAAAAGCAAAGGAAATAAATTCTCTGTATTTTTTTAATTGAGGTGTAGTTGATTTACAGTATTATGTAAGTTTCAGGTGTACAGCACAGCGATTTACGATTTTTAAAGGTGTACTCCATTTATAGTTCTTATAAAATATTGGCTATACTCCCTGTGCTGTACAATATATCCTTATAACTTATTTATTTTATACGTAGTAGTTTGTACCTCTTAATCCCCTACACTATCTTGCCCCTCCTACCTTCCCTCTCACCACTGGTAACCACTAGTTTGTTCTCTGGATCTGTGAATCTGTTTCTTTTTTGTTATATTTACTAGTTTGTTTTATTTTTTAGATTCCACATATGAGTGCTATCTCAAAGTATTTGTCTGTCTGATTTATTTCACTAAACATAATACCATCCAGGCCCATCCATGTTGTTGCAAATGGCAAAATTTCATTCTTTTTTATGGCTGAATAGTAGCCCAATACGACCCATGTTGGACTCCTGATCTCCAAACTATAAGGTAATAAATTTGTGTTTTTTTAAGCCATGAAATTTGTGACAATTTGATACAGCAGCAGTATGAAGCTAACACAAAGTAGAGTGTTAAGGGGGTGTCCTTTGAGGTTAAATTACCTAGATTTAAATGCTGGGTCAGCCATCGTCTAGTTGTGTGACTTGGAAACTACCCAACTCTCCAAGTTTCAGTTTTCTCTAGTGTCAAATAGGATAATCATCCGTAACGCACAGGACTTTTATAAGAATTAAGTAAAGCACTTAAAGCAGTGTCTGGCACAACCTGTTTTTTAAAATGTTTGCTATTTTTATTATTGTTTTGTAATTATCATAAGGTCATATAGTAAAGCCAGCTATTTCACCCCCACCAGCACCTCTTCTCCATATTCATTCCACAAAGAATTTGAGAAGGCTTTCAGAAAATACATATGTGGGATGTATAGAAGGCAAAAATTAAGACCTCATAAAATACAAATTATGATGTAAGCATCAGGAACAAAAAAACAAAACTCTTGTACTGAATGATCCTCCCTAGTTGTTTTGGTTGGGTTCGTGTCTCATAGACCTGGACATAAATAACTAGAATGCACAAAAAGTGACGTGAATCATTTAAGGCTTGAACAATGTACTTTGAGAACTGTCACCTAGATAGGTCATAGGAAAGTTTTAGGGAAGTAGAGGTAATTAGAGTGGGCCTTAGAAAATTATCAGGATTTAAATAAGTGGAGAATGGAAAAGAACAAAGAAACAGGCATAGGCAGTAGATCCTTTCCATAGAATCCTTCAATAGCATACCTCCTTGACACAGCGCTCAGCAAGTTTACCCTTTTCTAAACAGAACTACCCACATCACACTCCACCCCACCTCTCAAATATCTTCCCAAATGTACGCTTAGTCATTCAGACTAACTCTCATCTAAATTCCCTTTCACTCTTCCCAGCTATATATAAATATTTCCTCAGCTACAAGGCTTCCTGTTGAGCCCTGCTCCTCCTCAGGCATGCTTGCCTTGAAAGATTGAATACTTGCCTATTCGAGAAATCAATCAGCATTGCTATATCCCTCAGCTCAGAAAAGTGGACTGCCTCAAACCTTGTAGTAAGTCCCTTCAACCATAATTCTCTAACCCTTCAACCATAATTCTTATAAAAGAAGTGGCAACATCTTCCTAGATTTAGCAGTTGTGATAAAATATACCCCTCTCCAAATTATTGAGAACCTTCTCTTAGAATGTGAAAGAACAGACTTCTGAATGCAGAAATCTTGATCCTTTAAAGTTTTAAAAATTACCTATAAAAAACTTTGACTGCAAGATACCTAGATTATAAAAAATGAAGTATCTACCTTCCGAAGTATTAGGCCTTCTTCTTGGTAGTTAAGTATAGCCTAGTTTCTGGATAATTTCAGAGTGAATATTATGAGGTCCTGTAACACATATAATAAGAACATGAGAAACATTTAAATTTAGCCCCCAGATGACCTGAAAACAATAGGTTTTTTTTGTTTGTTTTTTTTTTAATTTTAATTTTTTTGGAGTATAGTTGATTTACAATGTTATGCTAGTTTCAGGTGTACAGCAAACAGACTCAGTTATACATATACATATATTCATTCTTTCTTCGATAATTTTCTCATATAGGTCATCATAGAACACTGAGTAGAGTTCCCTGTGCTATACAGTAGGTCCTTGTTGGCCATCTATCTTATATCCCAAGCTCCTGATTTATCCCCCCTAACCCCGCTTCCCCTTGGGTAACCATAAGTTTGTTTTTGAGATCTGTAAGTCTGTTTCTGTTTGTAAATAAGTTCATTTTTATCATTTTCTAAATTAGATTGTACAAAGGAGAGATATCATATGGTATTTGTCTTTCTCTCTCTGACTTACTTCAGTTAGTGTGATAATCTCTAGGTCCATCCTTGTTGCTGCAAATGACATTATTTCATTCTTTTTAATGGATGAGTAATATTTCATTGTGTATATGTACCACATCTTCTTTATCCATTCCTCTGTTGATGAATATTTAGGTAGCTTCCATGTCTTTGTTATTGTAAACGGTGCTATAATGAACATTGAGGTGCATGTGTCTTTTCAAATTATGGTTTTCTCCAGATACATGCCCAGGAGTGGAACTGCTGGATCATATGGTAGTTCTATTTTTAGATTTTTAAGGAACCTTCATACTGTTCTCCATAGTGGTGGTACCAATTTACATTTACTCCAACAGTGTAGGACAATTCCCTTTTCTTCACACCCTCTCCAGCATTTGAAACAATAGTTTTTAATGTTTGTTTTAGAAAAAGGAAACACATACACACACACACACACACACACACACACACACACAAAAGGGAGAGTAATTTCAAACAGTCCTGCCTGAAGCATCACAATCAATTTATGCATTCAACAAATATTTCTTGAGCATTCACTTCAAGAGAATTGGAATCATAAAAATTAGAAAAATGGAAAACTATTCATTCTTAGTAAAAAAGAAAAAAAATCTAGTAGTGAAATAGAACCACAAAAAAATTACAGCAGACAGGTGCAAGATCACAGCTAGAAACAAACTGTGACAAGTAGGGACAAGTATGAACACTGGAGCAAGGTACTCTTGAAGCACTGGGGAAACAAAATTTTTTTTCAGAAGAAGTAATAATTGACTGTTTTTGTGGGAGGGGATTTTTTGGCCCTTTGTATTTTCTTTCTTTGTATTTTCTCCTCTATCCATAGGCAAGAAAAAACATCATGCCCAAGCTTGATGCCCAAGCTTCTGTCTTTCTTTACCCATGTCTTGGCAACTTTTTAAGGAAAGAGCTATTAACCTTATTAATCAAATCCCAGAATATTCACTGGAACCTGCTTTCTAGTGGGGCAGTTCCTGAGTTGTAAAAGGCATAAGACCATACTCATAGCCTGCTCTTTCTTCCATTTCCTTCCTCTCACTTCCTGCTCCTGTGAGGTCAGCATGGGAACATGACCCCCCTCATCCAGACAGCTACTCTGATACTTCAGATATTCTAGAGTCCAGAAATGGAGTCAGAAGACCCTTTTATTCTAGACTTAAACTATGTGCTAGTCACAAGTCACTAGAGATGAATGGATAGTGGAACAATAGAGGGTAATTTCCCAGAAATCAAAATAATCATATTTCCCCATTTGGCTATAATTCCTTGTTCTCTCAGTTTCTAATAGGGAACGTCAAGGAGGAGGACGAGTGGGTGTTTGGATTCAGGGATGAAACCACCCAAAACTCCATTGTCAAAACAGCTTGAGCTGAGTCTTAAATGATAAGTAGGATTTTCTAAGCAAGGGGTAGGAGGTGAGGGTGGGAGGTAGCTGGAACAGGCAGCATACGGA
This sequence comes from Eschrichtius robustus, assembly GCF_028021215.1. Lineage (NCBI taxonomy): Eukaryota > Metazoa > Chordata > Mammalia > Artiodactyla > Eschrichtiidae > Eschrichtius > Eschrichtius robustus. The sequence continues at coordinate 76,429,089 of NC_090836.1, read as the reverse complement.
GAGCGTTTGAGAGTGGAGCAAACAGCATCAGCAAAACTGTGATATAACTTAGAGTAGAAGATAGTAAGGCTGGATGGGACTGGGTCCAGGTCAAGAAAATTTGGTTGTTACGCTAATATATTTGGATTTTATTCAGCAGGCTATAGGAAGCAATCGAAGGAATTTAAACCAAAGAAAAAGATAATAAACTAGTCTCTTGAAAAAGTGTCTTTGACAGTTGTATGGATAATCAATAGGAGAAAAATGAGAACAGCTAGGAGATAATTGTGGTAATCTAGGTAAAAGAGAACAGTGGTGCTATGGACTGAATGTATTCTCCCCAAATTCATATGTTGGAGCCCTAATGTCCAGTATGATGATATTTGGGGGTGGGGTCTTTGGGAGGTAATTAAGTCATAAGGATAGAGCCTTCATGAATGGAATTAGCCCCTATAAGAAGAGACATGAGAGAGGGGTTCTCTCTCTCTCTCTGCCATGTGAAGATACAGCAAGAAGGTAACTGTCTGCAAGCCAGGAAGAGAGTTCTCACTAGGAACTTGCTCTTGGACTTCCCAGCCTCCAGAACTCTGAGAAGTAAATTTCTGTTGTTTAAGCCACCTAGTCTATGGTATTTGTTATAGCAGCCTGAGCAAACTAAGACAAGTGGCATGGGTGGGAAGAATGAAATTATTTGAGTATCTGTTATGTGATAGAGTTGACTGATCTCAGCACTTCAAACCCATTTACTTTTTATTCCTCAAAATTACTGTGGAAAGATAAAATTACTATCTCATATTGACATAAAATAAGATAGTCAGGATTAGAACCCATGTCTGCCTCATTTCAGCTCTTACTGTCTTTTCACACTGAACTGTCATAAATGCCAGAGGGAATGAAGAAAATATAGGCGAAAGAGAAACTAGGAGGTCAAAATAATGCAAAAAGTAATCTGACGCATTAGAGAAAGGATGAAAGAGGAGCCTTTGATTTGTGATTGAGACAATAAAATGAATGCAGGTTCTCATGGAAAAACCAAGTGGAGATGCCCAGTGCAGTTGGAAGTTGATATGGAGACTAGCAGAATGGCCTGTGCTAGAGTGTCCACATCACACAGAATAACATTGCCTAAGGAAAAGCAGATAGAAACATAAAATTAAGGATGATGTATCTGTCAAGTTCTACTCAGGAAATAGAAATCACACCAGTTGTTTTGTTTGTTTATTATTATTTTTTAACAGAGAGAAATTAATATAAAGATTCTTAAATTAGTATTGAAGAACTGAAAATATCAAAGTGGAACAATGTGGTAATATGGAGGTAGCAAAAGCACAGAGTACCTACCAGCCCTAGGACTAGGAGGATAGAAGAATAAGTGGGAATTATTAAAATTTAGAAGCTTAGAGAAGGGGTCCTGAGGAACTGCTTCTCAGACCTCTGAGCAGGGGTGTGTTTGGTGTCCCCAAGACTACCCTCACCCTTCATGATTCACTAGAAGGACTTTCAGGACTCAAGAGCTGTTATACTCAAGAGTTGTGGTCTATTAAAGCAAAGTAATACAGATTAAAATCGATAAAGGGAAAAGGTGCATGAGGAGAAATCCCTGAAAAACCAAGTATAAATTTCCATGTGTTCTCTCTGTATAGAATCACACAGATGCACTAATTCTCTCCGCTGTGATATTCAACAACATCTGTGAGGTGTTGACAACCAGAGAAGCTCACCTTACCTTGGGGTTATTGGATTATTGGTTATTGGGAGTCTTTAGTAGGTTTAATAATGCCCCCTAAAAAGTTAATGTCCAAGGCCTAACCCTTGGTACTTGTGAATGTGACCTTATTTGGAAATAAGGTCCTTGCAGATATAATTAAGACTTCCAAGATAATACCATATTGGATTTAGGATAGGCCCTAAAACCAATGACTGGTGTCATTATAAGAAAAGGAGAGGGAACAGGGACACAGGGAAGAAGGCCATGTGAAGGCAGAGACAGAGCTTGGAGTTATGAGACCACAATCCAAGGAATGCCAGGAACTACCAGAAGGTGGAAGAGTTGAAGAAGGATTCTTCTCTGGTGCCTTCGGAAGGACCATGGTCCTGCCAACATCTTGATTTCAAACTTCTGGCCTCCAGAACTGTGAGAGAATCAATTTCTGTTGTTTCAAGCCACCCAATTTTTGGTAATTGTTTTTTTTAACAGCCTGAGGAAGCTCTTACAGATTTTGGCACCAAGAAGTGAGGTGCTGCTGTAGCAAATACCTAAAAATGTGGAAGGTGGCTTTGGGATATGGTAATGCGTAAAGACTGGAAGAATTTTGAGGTACATGATTTAAAAAGCCTGCGTTGCTTTAAAGAGAAAGTTGGTGGAAATATATATATTAAAGGTGTTTCTCTGAGAGCTCAGGAAGAAGTGAGGAGCATATAAAGCTGTTTCTTGTGAGATCTCAGAAGGAAATGAGGAACATGGTACTGGAAACTGGAGGAAAGGTGATCCTTATAACAAAGTGGCAGAAAATGTAGCTGAATTGTGTTCTGCTCTTGTGTGGAAAGCAGAACTGATAAGCAATGAACTTGAGTATATAGCTGAGTAAATTTCCAAGCAAAGTGTTGAAGACACAGCCTGATTTCTCCTTGTTGCTTAAAGTAAAATGCAAGAGGAAAAAGATAAATTGAGAAAGGAACTTTTAAGCAAAAAGAAACCAGCACTTGATGATTTGGAAAATTCTCAGCCTGTCCAGATTGCAAAAGATGCTAAAGTGTGCTCTGGAGACAGGACCAAGGGTATGGCTGGACATACTTCTGCTAAGGAGATTAGGGGTGGAGCTCAGGGATGCAATCATACAACTGAGCTGAAGTCAGGCACAGAGATGGAGTTATCCAGGAAAGATCTGTGGAAGAACCTCTTGTCTCACAGTGTGGATCCCCTGACACACATGGGAGAGCCATGGTTTTTGAGAATGCTGTATCACCAAAAACACTTTCAGCTCGGAATGAAGGAGACAGAGATGAGATGAAATGAAGAAAGTCTATCAAATCTCTGGAATTCTACAGGGAAAACAGACTGATAATCCTCCTGGGCTGCAAACGTGATATCCTTCAAGAAAACAGAAGAATGACTTAAAGGGCAGAGCCACCATTCCTGAAGGGGCTGCCAAGAGCCCAGAGAACTGAGTCAACCCTTTTCTGCACAAGGGTGCACTGCTTGATTACTGCTGGTGTCTTGAACTCAAAGAAGAGTTCTAGGCCTCTGAGGAGAGGGCAACAATGAGTTGGTGCTAGAATCCCAAAGGGGCATATATAGGGTTATTGTATTCATTTTTATTGCTGTGTAACAAATTACCACAAAATGAGCAGCTTAAACCAGCACCTATATATTAACTTACAGTTCTGTAGATTAAAGTATCTGCTCAGAAGGCTGCAAGGTGTTGTCCAGAGCTGTTATCTCATCTGAGTCTGAGGGTTGCCTTTCAAGTTCATTGGTTGCTGTCAGAATTCAGTTTCTTGCAGTCCTAGGATGGAGGTGCCTGTTGCCTTGCAGGCCGTCAACAGGGAGGCATTCTCAGATCCTAGGGACTGCCTTTATTCTTTACCATGTGACCCCTTTATCTTTAAGACCATCAATAGAGAATCACCATTGCATTAAATCCTTCTTAAGCTTCTAATCTTTCATGCCAGGGAGAGCCATGTCATATTTTTAAAGATTCACCTGATTAAACCAGGTCCAACAACAATAGTCTCTCTATCTTAAGGGCAACTGATTTGGGATCTTAATTACTTTTACGAAATCCCTTCACAGCAGTACCTAGATTAATGTTTGCTTGAATAATTGGGAGAAAGTGTGGTATATCCGGGGCTGGGAATTTAGAGACCAACTTACAATTCGACCAACCACACCAAAAGTGTTAGAATAACTGCCAACTGTTGCTTCTGTGAGGAACCACCACTGCTAAGTGAAGAAGGTGTATTGCTGGGAGACGGTGGGAAGAACAAGAAAACAGGAAGTAAACAGCAACAGGACGCAAACAGGCAGAGGAATCCAAGGGAAAGAAGCAAGTCCCTTCCCCTCACATCAGCCTTCCAATCTTCCCTAGTGCCCCCTACTGGCAGAGCGAAATGTGCCTTGCAAAGTCATGACCCCAGCTGGGGATAGTAGGGTGGGCTTGAAGCTGAGAGGCAATATTTAATAGTTTAATAACTGTCCCATTTGGTACTACAGGGCACATCAGCATTATTGGCCAGGTTGGAGAGGGGATGCAGGACAGGAAAAGCAGGATGTGTATGGCCAGCTGGGTGTGGAGGGAGAGTGTCAAAGGAACATCCAGAGAGCTAGAACAAGAACCAAGGGGATTGGGGGAATTACTATTACCCAAACATAATCAGGGATTTTGTTGATCTAGATGTATTTTAACTATTTTTTTGCATTGCTGTAATGATCCAAAGTAACCCTAATTGTCATATTAAAATGGAAATAATTTGGAATGCTTTCTTTAAATTTCCCATATGACTTCAAGGTAGAAGGGTAATGTGTTTGTTTGTTTCTGTGTAAGAGATTCAGATGAGATGGATGTCCTCTGAATGATCTGCACAAAACTAAAAGGGAATATAAAAAGTTGTGACAGAGATTAAAAGCCACTAGAAGCAGAAAGAAATGTTCATTCCGAAATTCATTAGGAGGTAATGAAGAACGCTTTTTTGGAGGATGACAAATTGCCTTTAATTTTGTTACTTTATATAACAGTTTAAGGCAATAGTTTTTGAAGTTCAGACAAATTGTGATTTGCAGAGGTTAATATACTTCCGAAAAACAATCAAAGCAGACAGAGAAGATGTGAGAAGGAAATTGAGAGACATGGGATAATATCTAGGGAAGAGCACCATCATTTATTACTTCCACTTATTCAATTTTTTCAATTATGTTCTTAACCTGTAATAGAAGCACAAAACTAAAAAAAAAAAAAAAAAAAAAAAAAGCTTTGGAAAGCCTACTTTTAATTCTAGAAATTAAACTTTAAAATGTGCATATGATGGTGTCACATTTACCTGGAGTTAAATGAATTCCTATTCTCTAGAACTTTTGGACACATGCAAGTAGAAACTCATAAATTTATATCCACTTAATCGTCTTCTTAATTGAAGAGGAGGTGATTTTTTTAAGGTAGTAATGTGATCTCTGAGTATATAATCTGTCTTTCCAGAGACAAGTGCTGTAGGGATTAAAACCCACCATTAGAAGACTGATTGGAAAGAAAGCTGTTAGAAGAAAAATCAACAGTAAAGTCAGCAACAGATTAATTAATAATGTGATTGACATCCTAAATTTCTCATGCAGATTGTTAGAAATTAAGAAATTAAAGATTCTCATACTGCTTCTCTGATCTGGCCCCCACCGCTGCGTCATTGCCTGCTCCCTTTCCTAACAGAAATTAATCAATGCCAGCCATAGTAGCTTCTCTGCTCTTTCCGAATACACCTAGCAGGCTCCTACCTCAGGGTCTTTGTATCTACTGTTAAAGATGCCTGGAACATTCCCAAATTCAGAGCTCTATGTAAATGGCACTTCTACATTTAGCACTTGCCTGGTAATTCTGTATAAAATAGTCCCCCCATTTCTGTGCCCATCCCATCTTTCTTTATTGCTTCACCTGCTTTATTTTTCTTCATATGGGAATTCAGTACCCAAGCCATAGCATAGTTTTGTTTATTCATCTGTCTTTCTCTTCACTCTAAAGTGAAAGATCTAAGAGGGTAGGAACTTTTCTGTTTATTGTTATATCCCTAGAACCTAAAACAATGCTTGACATTGAAAAACCTCTCAGTAAATATTTGTTGAAAATTGTTCACCTAATCATCATTATTATTTTGACCTGTTTCAGTCTGTATTTCACCAGGACCAAATTTTACGCCTTGATGATTATAACATGAATAGCTTACATTTATTAAGGTCTTGCTGTGAAGGGAGCACTGGGGGAAGAACTTCACAAACATCTCAGTCCCTACAAGCCTGTGAAGCAAGTATTAGCATCCCCATTGTATAGATAAGGAAACAAAGCCAGAGAGAGATGGATTCACTTGCCCAAGGTCACTCCAACTTGTACAAAACTAAGCCAGGATCTCAGCCCAGTTCTGGCTGGCTCTCACCACTTACTTTGGGTACTCTTGCAGCTGAATTGAATTCTATCAAAAGCATATACAAATTCAACAATTTCTATCTTTCTTTGAGGCTGTATTCTATCCTACAGGTCTAAGTGATATGCTCCCTTTTTACCTCTCCTTCCCCCAGGGCTTTTGCTAGTTGATATGGCACATTTGTGTGATTTGAAAGGTCCTCTAGGTGGACCAACTAGAAAAAGATGTCTCCACTGGGCAGCTCAGTCCTAGGAGCAGAAAATGCTTTTGTGCAAAGAAAAAGATTCCTCTTTTCTCCAGGCTGACCCAGCCTCTCTCCAGGAAACATGACTTGGTTAGTGTCACATGAGTTGGATTTCAGCACCCACTTGCTTCTAGGACTGATGCTCATTTACCCAGCACAAATGCACAACTTCCCATCATCTTCTTATGCCTTTCCCCCTTGCTTAATCTGCTGTACCTACATTTACCTTTCTGTTTTTCACTTGAACACTCCAAGCGTGCTCCATCTTAGGTCTTATGCATTTGCTGCTCCCTTTGTTCGAGAAATCTCTTTCCCTACATACTCTCATAACTCATTTGGGCTCTGTGCAAATATCACTTCTCAAAGAAGCCTATGACTATCTTATGTAAAAATAACACACCATTATTATCTTCTGCCTTATGCTGCGACATTATTTTGCGTCATATTAATCACCACTATTTACTTGATACTAGGTATTAGGAATGCATCTAATTTTGGTGGGGGAGACATTCCCATATTGTTTTATGTGTGAGGACACAGTTCTGCTAGCTCATTTTTCCTTCTGAATTGAAGTTAACTTATCTATACAGTTGTCTGTGAGGTAATTTGACCTTCAGTTATTGCAAATACATCATCTATGTTGTAAGTTGACCTCGGTTCTTTACTCATTAGCCTCAGACAGTTGAAATAAAGCAAATAATGTCTTCATCATAAGTGCAATGTATTTGAATATAAGCTATGTATGTATTATAGAATATGCTTAGTTAATTTTTAATATCAATGTGTAAACATAAAATTTTAAATGCTCATCTATGACTTTCGGATTACCCCCTTTAATCTCTCCACACTTTTAAAAATATTATTTTTCAAAGTTTTCATAAGAATGATTGAGAAAACAAATGACTGAAACATAGTAAGTGAACAATAAATGTGAGTCCTAACTTTGTTCCCTAAAACCCACATACCCAAGCACACAAACACACACACACATGTACACACATAGGACATAATATATACTTACATTTCAGTTATCACAGACTATATTTCAGGAAAGGCTGGCTATTTTGATTCAGCGATTACAAGCCTGTGGTTAAAGTTAAATGAATAAAAACAGAAATGTTGTCAGTTAAGCTCATATTTTTATTTCTTAGTATTTCCCCTAAAGTTCCCAATTCTGTAATTCTTAATCACTCAATTGCTACCATCTTTAATTCATTGCTTATAGGTTTGTCCAGTGAGAACACAAAAACAGGTCTTTTGGAGTCTCATAAAATCCATTCTTTATTTCTCACATTATAGTGGAAGGAATTTAAATTTAGTTCAAAATGATTTATCAACAGGTAGAAAAATATATGACAAATAATTTGCTGCATAGCATATATTTGTATCCAGTGTACTTAAAAAGATAAAAACTCACAGTTTCACAATTTTGTAACCATAACAAATGTGACCAGGATCATTTTTTTCTTTTTAGATATAATGTAGCTTTTTCTATGATTTAAAATTATGAGAAAAAATATGCAGAATGAAGAACATTTGAGAAAATTTCTAGAAAAATAGCAAGTATTCTTCAGACCTCAAAAACATTTTGCAACTGCTGATGGACATTTAAATGATATTATTTCTCATATGTTTTCTGCAATAAAAATCTCTTTGATTAGCTGATTCTGAAATAAATGCCAATTAGTCAATACTTCCATGATCGTTTAATTATTTAGAATTAAAAATGAGTTTATGACCTCTGGTGCATGCAATATAGACTTTATAATTTTCTGTAGTTTACTCTATGATTCTAATGCATTATAAACTACAAACATGAATTATAAAGAGGTAACTTGGAGGAAAAAGATGAATAGAAAAAAGCAAGGCTCACAGTAGAACATAATTACAAAATCTTCATATACTCCCTAAATTAAAATTTATTCTCCTAACTTCAGCTATTACAGCAAGTCTCCATTAGAATTGTCCCTTTGCACATAAATATCCATATTACAATATACTTTATTATCATGAATAGTAAAGCCAAACTTACAAATTCTGTCTTGGTAGACAAAAGTCGAAACCTATTATAGCAAATATTTACTTGAGCTAAAACAAATAGGTAGGGATGAAAACAGAGGATCTTGGTCTCTACTGCAGATATAAATCAAACCAGATATTTCTTTTTCTTTCTGGTTGCAAAGGTAAAGAAAAGCTGCATTTCATTTCAGACAGCCAATAAACAAAACTCTTATTTTAATGATTGAGACTTATACATGTATTATATTTATTATATATTAAATAGATATTATATACAATAGTCCCCCCTTATTGGTGGGGGATACATTCCAAGAGACCCAGTGGATGCCTGAAACTGCAGATAGTACTAAACTCTGATTTTCATTCATGTCTTCCACTCACAAGTTTAATGTTTTTTTTTTCCATCTTAACTCAGCATTTGTCATGCACTGTGGCTGTAACTTTTGCAGTTTGAGGTGCAACCACAAAACTAGCACAAATTTCTTTTTCTTTTTCACAGTTTCACATACAGAAGATTTGTTCTTAATGTAGATCTTTGCAACTCAGTACTGGATATTTTTCTTTCCTTGTTAACAGAGAACTTTCACCTCTTCACTTAAAGGCTTCTCTTACGGCTTCTCTTTGGCACACCCAAATTACCAGCATCACTACTCTTGCACTTTGGGGCCATTATTAAGTAAACTTGAACACAAGCACTGAGATACTGTGACAGTTGATCTGATAAGTGACTAAGATGGGATAAGCTGGACAAAGGGATGATTCACATCCCAGGAAGGATGGAACGTGACATTGGAGATTACATGCCAGTACTCAGAACAGCTTGAATTTTAAAATGTATGAATTGTTTATTTCTGGAATTTTCCATTTAATATTTTTGGACTGTGGTTGACCTAGGGTAACTGAAAACACAGAAAGCAAAACTGCAGATAAGGGAGGACAACTGTACATACCACATATACTGTATATACTGTATATGTAAACTTCTGTTACATATACATGTAATATATTTAAGTATATGTATTATATAATTTTATATATATATCATACTTCTGTAACATAAGATACCCCAAAACAGAGTGGCTTAAATATGATAGGTATTTATTTTTATCTCATATGGTAGTTCAAAGATGTGCAGAGTGTAGTTTAGTTCCACAAGGTTTTCAGGGACACCGTCCCTCTATCTTGTGGCTCCTTCATCATCATGGACATTGTCTTTACAAAGTGGAAGCAAAGTGCAAAGTGGAAGCTGATAACCTTCACATTCCTGTTCTACCCTATGAGAAGAGAAAGAGAAGTTTCAGGAGAAAAACACCATATCTTTAAGCAGATTCATTGGAAGTTGTAAACATCAGTTATGCATGCATGCACCAAATGCAGTCACAAGCCTCACCTAGCTGCAACACTGAATAAAAAATGTCTGTAGCACAGTGGTCATGTGTCTGTAATAACTTGAAAGATTCTATTACCAAAAGAAAAGGGGAAATGGAGACTGCTCATCTATGTGTTCTCTCTCTCCCTTTCTCTCTCTCTCTTTTTCTCTCTCCATATATATATATATATATATATATATATATATATATATATATATATACACTCCAAATCAAGACTTAGCCAGTGAGATGAAACAAGGGTTTTAACCACCTAGAAAAACCAAAGCAGCTTCAAATAAAAAAGTCATAAATTTTGTTCTAAATGTAGAAAGTATGGATTTCATTTGAAAAGGCATATCTTAAATTCTTAAATTGTGAGTAGGAAGAGAGAGCTAGGACCTAAAATCCCTGAGGGGCCAAACATGTTCTACACCGTTTATTCAAGCTGTCTTTCATTGAGCAGTATGGCAGATGGAGAGAACTTTTTCTTATCTGAAACATATAATACCAACACTGTGGGATTTTGTGAGTGTTAGCTAGAACTAATTTACAAAAACACATGATATATGTATAATGTATTTATCCAACACAATGCCTGGCACATATTAGGTATCTTACAAATGATAATGGCTGTCATTAGTGTTACTTTAAAAATGTACTTAAGACTTACATTACCAGTCATTGGTATTTAGTGATGATGCACAGACAAAACAAACATCCTGGTACTCAAGGAGCACTCAGGGAGAGCCTAGGGATAATGCTAATCAGAAAAGTAAACAATTTTAATAATATGTAATAAAAATTATCATAAATTTAAGCTCGTGATGCTATGTTGTCTCAAAGGAAAGTTACCCACTCAGCGAAATTGTGTGTGTGTGTGTGTGTGTGTGTGTGTGTGTGTGTGTGTGTGTATAAAGTCCACCAGCTCTATCAGTACCATACTTTTAAAATATTTCTTTGAATATATTTTAACTTTTATATTTATAGTGAGAATGTAAAAATACTGATATCAGTGATAACACAATTGAGTGAAAGACTAAAATGATGAAGCATATCAACTCACTAACATTTAGCATGAATCTGACATTCATATGCTATATATTAGTTCACTCTGTGCTAACATTAAAAGAAAATAACAAATTTAAAAACAAATTTAAAATGCTGGATATATAACATCAAAAATAGTAGCTAAAACATGAGCTCTCATGTAGGAGGATAAGCAGATAAGGTCCAGAAATTGAAGGATCACAATAAAGAAAATGCAGAGCTACCTAAAAGTATAGAGATCAACATTAAACTGTTTCTATTATACAAAGCAAAAAGAAAGGAGTTCAAAGGTTCACAGAAATTTAATAGAAATAACAGCATGTCACTGATTCTCTATACCAAGAAATAAAGGCATATATTCAATATCCCTGCCCAGATTTCCAGAAGAGTTAATAAACCACTCTTGAATCAACATCAAAATCACCTGCTCTATCTCCTGCAAAAGCTCCTTCTAAATTCCTTGCCAAATCACCATCAGTAAATCTTTCTGCTCAACATTAAAATCAGTTTCTTCTGTCTACTGAGAAAGTTAAGATAACTAAACTACAAGGTAAAAAGTTATTTTTGACAATCATTTTCATTGTGTATATTCAATACTTAGCCTAATTTACTATATTAAAATAATATATAAATCATATAATATTCATTATAGGCAGGCCTCAGCGATATGGCATGTCCACAATATTCCAGACCACCACAATAAAGTGAATGTCTCATGAATTTTTTTTGCTTCCCAGGGAAGATAAAAGTTATGTTTACACTATACTCTAGTCTCTTAAGTGTGCAATAGCATTATGCCTAAAAAAAAATGTACATATCTTAATTTAAAACTACTTTATTGCTAAAAATTACTAACCATCATCAGAGCCCTTAGCGAGTAACATCAAAGATTACTGATCACAGATCACCATAACAAATATGATAATAATAATAAAGTTTGAATTATTATAAGAATTACCAAAATGTGACACAGAGACATGAAGTGAGCAAATGCTGTGGGAAAAAATGGCACCAATAGACTTGCTTGATGCAGGATTGACGCAAAATTTAACTTGTAAAAAACACTGTATCTGCAAAGCACAATAAAACAAAGCGTAATAAAACAGATATGCTGGTATTTAACCAACCATGATCACAATAACTAGGTATTTTATCATATATTTCAGCTGTTGAGGAATGGAAGTGTCCTTACCGCTCAACTCTTGTAGATTTTACTTTCATAGATGTTCATACATTAAAACAGTAAATACTTCTTATGAATGTACATACATATACTCACATTTTCAATGAATAGTTATCAAGCAGTAGGTGGAACACCTAGCATCAGACACTAAACTAGATCCTCAGGATAGAGGGGTGAATGTTATAGACATAGTTCCAGCTTTCATGGAGTTAATACCAAAGAGTGGCATGAGATAATCAAGAAACAATAAAACCTGGAATAATTAAAACCAACACCTACATGGTTGAGGAGTTCAGCTCTAGCCCAAAATCCTCGATGTGATCTTTCAAGCCCAACCATAGGCAATTCCAAAGATCTTACCCAGCAGGCTTCATGGGGGAAAGCTGTCCTCCCCACATCAGACTTGGTACAACGACACTGCGTTGCAGTCTCTAAAGGGAGTTGCATTCAAGGACACAGTCTCCCCTGGTGGTGGCCATGCTCTTCCTTATATCTGTGTTCTTAGCCCAGGAGCCTCCATTCCAAAACCTACTTATTGAGGGACCATCAGCCATGGCCTTTCTTAGGCATCTTTGCTGAGACCACCTTATGGCAGACGGGTGGTGGCAGGGTGGGTTAAAAACACTTCTCCACTCTGACTCAGTATTAAGTACTTTGCCACTCCTAGCCCTTCCCCCTGTCTCTACTCCAACCCCAGCTAGCTCCCTGGGACCATAAAGTGACAGGAGCCTTTTTTCAGGGCTCCCTCTACAATGAAGGGATCCTTCCCCACTCCCCATCTTTTTCTGTTCTAATACATCTGACCCTTGCTTGACACTGTTCCATGTGGAACAGTAGAACATGACGGGGGCTAGCATTTTTAGTCTCTTGCTTATACTCTCATAATTAAGTGATTAGAGTTTTGATTGTGACTTTCATTTTGGCTTGTCTTAACCACCTGGATACATGGCAGCTCAGGTCTCTCCAGCTCAACTCTTAACAGCACAATGTTTTGTTGGCTACAGACCTTCTACATAGGTTAAGGAATCTCATCTTTACAGCCTCCCTAGAAAAGTAAATTAGGCACAGAGAGGTTAAGTGGCTCCCAACGATCATCCAGCTAACAAGAGATTGAGCCACGGTATAAGGCCAAGCAGTAGGGCTCAAGGGCCTGAACTGTAAATAAGCTCCATGGATGTATGGCCATTCCAGAAAGTGATGGAAGCCATGAAGAAAATATAACAAGAAGAAGTAAACAATATTATAGACAGTGGCTCAGGAATGGCTCTCAGAGGATGTGACTTTTAGCTAAGATATGAATAACAGGAAGAAACTGAGGCTGAGAAGATATGGAAGAGGAAAGTTCCAGGCTGAGGGAAGTAGAAAAGGCCTTAAACAGAACAATCTAGTGTGCTTTGGGCACTGAAGGCAGGAGGTGTGTCTGGAGCATGGAAGCATGCCATAGGGGTGGGGGACAAGTTGGAAAGTTGGAAGGTCACTGATTATGGAGGGCTTTGAAAGTCATTGGTAAGAGTTTGATTTTATTCTAAGTGTAATAGGAAATCGTCAGTGAGTTTACACAGGGAGTACCATGCATGATATCTATTTTTAAAAAGATTACACTGACTGCTGTGAGTAAATGGATTGAATAGAGAAAAGTTGGAAGTAGGGACATCAATGAAATTAGTCAGGAAGAGGAAAAAAGAAGATGCACATTTCAGGCAGAAGAAATGCCACAGACAAAGGCAAAAAGTGATAGAAAGCATGGGGACCTGAAGGAGGTACAAGTCCTAAAGAATTACTAAATTATTGGGTGCAAGTTGGTGAGCGACTATTTGGGGAGGCTGAGAAATTCATCAGCATGCATCCAAACCTTACTCAGGCCTTGATAAGGAGTCTGGACTAAGAACAATGGCAGCTCATTGCTATTTAAAAGAAAAGGTTTCTCATTCACAAGTCACATCTACCTCTTAGAAAGGGATAGAGAAAATGAGAATATACAGGCAAATGGTATAGCATATCCCTAATCCCATAGCCATCCTACAGGCAACTTCTTATAAATAGGACATTACCATCTCTTGCCCAGAACACCTGAAGACCATAGACTGGCAGGTCTGCTCCACCGAGACAACCACATAATCCTGACCTAGCCTGGCAGGTTATTAAACGTAGGTGACGTGTACCATGTACCTGACTGCCCTTAAACTGAGAGTCTGGCTTTCCTGAGGCAAACTTTGCACCCTTGTGTCTGTGGAGTTTCAGACTCATTTCTAATCCCCATCATGTTTGTGTAGGCCCTAAAATAAGATCTCTGTCTAGATTTCCCAACTACATTTGCTTCTCCTACTGAGACAGAAGTATTGCAAACTCCAGGAAGCAAGGAGAGGGTCTGGCCCCTGACCTTCCTCTCAAAGGGCTACAGATTCTACACATGAATATCCTCATTTTTTTCAGAAGACCTTCTTCAAAAACCACTGTGAAATCACAATGCTATCCCTGATTGCATGTATCTATTCACTGTTTGGATACTCTGGTTACTTTGTACTCTTCAACCCCAAATCAATCTCTTTATACAGCCCCAGATACCTGTAAGCAAGCCCGTCATTCCCTCTCCCCATGACCTACCTGTGACTCCCAGCATTTCAAACAGCAATACCTCTCAATCCATTTTATTAACCTGGTAGCTTTGGGGAATAAAGTTCTAAAGTAGGTCCAATCCCTTTGCCTTTAACCAAGAACCCATTCCATTTCCTGGACATTTTGTGACTTTTAGTTACCACAGACTGTTATTGCTGACTAGTTTATGTTTATATACTGTAAAATAATCAGCATCTCCATATAACCATAAGAAAAAGAAAAATCAAACAAATCCCAGTTAAGAGACATTTTTAAAAATACTTAACCAGTACTTCTCAAAACTGTCAAGATCATTAAAAATAAGGAGAAATCTCAGAAACTGGTCACAACCAAGAGGATCCTAAGGAGACATGACAATTAGATGTATTGTGGTATCCCAGATGGGATTCTGAAACAGAAAAAGGACATTAGGGAAAAAATGAGGAAATGTGAATAAACAATGGACTTCAGTTAAATAATAATTATAAATATTGGCCCATTAATTGTGACAAATGTACTATACTAATATAAAATGTTAATTAGAGGAAAACTGGATGTAGGGTATATAGAAACTCTCTGTACTAGCTTTGCAGTAATTCTGTAAATCTGAAACTGTCTTTAAATTAAAATCTATTTTAAAATAAGCAGTTAGGACAATGGCCGTATATTCTACTTTATTCCAGAAATTATGCTCCTTGCCATAACTTTTCAAACCTCCTTTTTATTTCTTTGGTTAAATTCAACTCCCTCATTTCTTTGAAAGATATATAAAGATCTCCCCTTTTTCCTGAGCAGATTGATGAGATTATTTAAGGTCAGGTTATCTAAATATTAGGACTGGCTTCATTTGGAGTTGAAAGGAGAACACCTAAAATCATTTTTAGTTAATTATTTATTCCTGAAGTTTCTGATTCTTCCTTTTATATATTGATTTACATGAGTACAAGTGACCATCTTGAATGCTTTATTAAGGTTTTATTATGCTTCCTTTCTCTATCTTCGAAATGCATCTTTTCAATTGACCCATTTTCCATCATCTAAGCACCTGAAGAAAGAAGATAATGTTCTCACCTTTGGCAGTAATGATAATGGAACATATGGAAGACAGGAAAAATAGAAGCTCCACCACTCAGTAGCTTTTTGACCTTGTACAAGCTCTGCAGCTTAGCTTGCTCCATCTCTAAAGCAGAAATAGTACTAGTAATGAACTCATATATATGGTGAGGATTAAATGAGATAATGTATTTAAAATGCTTAGCGTAGGACCTACCACGTAAGTTCTCAATAAATGGTAGCTATTGTTTTTAGGGCTGTGGTCTCCTATGAGCCTATATGCGACAGAGAAGGCAAACCACCTGTCGTGGAGCAGTAAAACATAAAAGTCCAGGTCCTCCTAAACTGGGAGAACAAAACGAGAAAGTAGAGAAAAGGCTGTACATGGATAAGGGAATGATGGTGATGTGCAAAGTCAAGGAAGCAGATGGAAGGATAGAGCACCTTGGCTTTTCCTACAGCTTTATAATGTCTCTGCAATGTATGATGACTATTACCAGGTCACTACCTCTTCATACATGTAAAGAGGTCACCAAAGTGGTGGTTTTGAATTTAAGAGAATTTCATTATTGTTGAGACCTACTCTGATCTCTAGGGGAGACAAAAAAAGGGGGAAATAAAATGCCATTATCTTACCCACAGTTATCTCTGGAGACCGCACACAAAAATGAATAAATAAGTATTTGTTGAATAAATTTATCCTTATGAGGCAACAGTAACTGTCTTTTTATTAACATCGTGTATATGACATGCATTCTATATATCTCATCTTGTTTACTGTTCACTACAAACCAATAAGATAGCTTTGCATCACCTTCAGTTTAGAAAGATAAAATAAAACAAGAAATTCTATAGCATGTCCAAAGGCACACAGCTAGGAAAAATGATTGGATGCCAGGTCTCTCTAACTCCAGATCAACATTGGAAACTTATTCCTCGTGCAGGCACTAGAGGCAATAGTGCATAAGATATAATCCCTGCACTCAATGAGCTGAGAGTCCAGTGAAGAATACAGATAGGGTAAGTGAAGTGCAGGTCTGTGGGATAACAGGGGCAGAAGCTGTAACACAGAGACAATCATTCAGTATTCATGGCTCACATCAGAGCACATTTTCCCACTTGGTTCAGGTATGTGAGATCCTTTTTTTTTACATCTTTATTGAAGTATAATTGCTTTACAATGTTGTGTTAGTTTCTGTTGTATAACAAAGTGAATCAGCTATATGTATAAATATATCCATATCCCCTCCCTCTTGCGCCTCCCTCCCAACCTCCCTATCCCACCCCTCTAAGTGGTCACAAAGCACCTAGCTGATCTCCCGGTGCTATGCAGCTGCTTCCCACTAGCTATCTATTCTACGTTTGGTAGTGTATATATGTCAATGCTACTCTCTCACTTCGTCCCAGGTTACCCTTCCCCCACCCACCATGTCCTCAAGTCTCTATATTTGCGTCTTTATTCCTGTCCTGCCCCTAGGTTCTTCACAACCACTTTTTTTTTTTTTTTTTTAGATTCCATATATATGTGTTAGCATATGGTATTTGTTTTTCTCTTTCTGACTTATTTCACTCTGTATGACAGACTCTAGGTCCATCCACCTCACTACAAATAACTCACTTTCGTTTCTTTTTATGGCTGAGTAATATGCCATTGTATATATGTGCCACATCTTCTTTCTCCATTCATCTGTCGATGGACACTTACATTGCTTCCATGTCCTGGCTATTGTAGATAGTGCTGCAATGAACATTGTGGTACATGTCTCTTTTGTATTATGGTTTTCTCAGGGTATATTCCCAGTAGTGGGATTGCTGGGTCGTATGGTAGTTCTATTTTTAGTTTTTTAAGGAACCTCCATACTGTTCTCCATAGTGGCTGTATCAATTTACATTCCCACCAACAGTGCAAGAGGGTTCCCTTTTGTCCACACCCTCTCCAGCATTTATTGTTTGTAGATTTTTTGATGATGGCCATTCTGACAGGTGTGAGGTGATACCTCATTGTGGTTTTGATTTGCATTTCTCTAATGATTAGTGATGTTGAACATCCTTTCATGTGTTTGATGGCAATCTGTATATCTTTTTTGGAGAAATGTCTATTTACGTCCTCTGCCCATTTTTGGATTGAGCTGTTTGTTTTTCTTGATATTGAGCTGCATGAGCTGCTTGCATATTTTGGAGATTAATCCTTTGTCAGTTGCTTCATTTGAAAATATTTCCTCCCATTCTGAGGGGTGTCTTTTTATCTTGTTTATGGTTTCTTTTGTTGTGCAAAAGCTTTTAAGTTTCACTAGGTCCTATTTGTTTATTTTTGTTTTTATTTCCATATCTCTAGGAGTTGGTCAAAGAGGATCTTTCTGTGATTTATGTCATAGAGTGTTCTTCCTATGTTTTCCTCTAAGAACTTTATAGCATCTGGCCTTACATTTAGGTCTTTAATCTATTTTGAGTTTATTTTTGTGTATGGTGTTAGGACATGTTCTAATTTCATTCTTTTACATGTAGCTGTCCAGTTCTCCCAGCACCACTTATTGAAGAGGCTGTCTTTTCTCCATTGTATATGCTTGCCTCCTTCTCAAAGATAAGGTGACCATATGTGTGTGGATTTATCTCTGGGCTTTCTGTCCTGTGCCATTAATCTCTAGTTCTGCTTTTGTGCCAGTACCATACTGTCTTGATTACGGTAGCCTTGGAGTATAGTCTGAAGTCAGGGAGCCTGATTCCTCCAGCTCCGTTTTTCCTTCTCAAGATTGCTTTGGTTATTCGGGGTCTTTTGTGTTTCCATACAAATTGTAAAATTTTTTGTTCTTGTTCTGTGAAAAATGCCATTGGTAGTTTGATAGGGATTGCATTGAATCTGTAGATTACTTTGGGTAGAATAGTCATTTTCTCAATGTTGATTCTTCCAACCCAAGAACATGGTATATCTCTCCATCTGTTTGTATCATCTTTAATTTCTTTCATCAGTGTCTGATAGTTTTCTGCATACAGGTCTTTTGTCTCCTTAGGTAGGTTTATTCCTAGGCATTTTATTCTTTTTGTTGCAATGGTAAATGGGAGTGTTTCCTTAATTTCTCTTTCAGATTTTTCATCATTAGTGTATAGGAATGCAAGAGATTTCTGTGAATTAATTTTGTATCCTGCAACTTTACCAAATTCATTGATTAGCTCTAGTAGTTTTCTGGTAGCATCTTTAGGATACTGTATGTATAGTATCATGTCATCTGCAAACAGTGACAGTTTTACTTCTAATTTTCCAATTTGGATTCCTTTTATTTTTCTTCTCTGATTGCCATGGCTAAAACTTCCAAAACTATGTTGAATAATAGTGGTGAGAGTGGGCAACCTTCTCTTGTTCCTGACCTTAGAGGAAATGGTTTCAGTTTTTCACCATTGAGGACGATGCTGACTGTGGGTTTGTCGTATATGGTCTTTATTATGTTGAGGTAGGTTCCCTCTATGCCCACTTTCTGTAGACTTTTTATCACAAATGGGTGTTGAATTTTGTTGAAAGCTTTTTCTGCATCTATTGAGATTTGCATATGGTTTTTATCCTTCAGGGTATTAATATGGTGTATCACATTGATTTGCATATATTGAAGAATCCTTGCATTCCTGGGATAAACCCCACTTGATCATGGTGTATGATCCTTTTAATGTCCTATTGGATTCTGTTTGCTAGTATTTTGTTGAGGATTTTTGCATCTATGTTCATCAGTGATATTGGCCTGTAGTTTTCTTTTTTGTGTGACATCTTTTTCTGGTTTTGGTATCAGGGTTTTGGTGGTCTCATAGAATGAGTTTGGGAGTGTTCCTCTCTCTGCTATATTTTGGAAGAGTTTGAGAAGGATAGGTGTTAGCTCTTCTCTAAATGTTTGATAGAATTCACCTGTGAATCCATCTGGTCCTGGGCTTTTGTTTGTTGGAAGATTTTTAATCACAGTTTCAATTTCAGTGCTTGTGATTGATCTGTTCATATTTTCTATTTCTTCCTGGTTCAGTCTCAGAAGGTTGTGCTTTTCTAAGAATTAGTCCATTTCTTCCAGGTTGTCCATTTTATTGGCATATAGTTGCTTGGAATAATCTCTCATGATCCTTTGTATTTCTGTAGTGTCAGTGGTTACTTCTCCTTCTTCATTTCTAATTCTGTTGATTTGAGTCTTCTCCCTTTTTTTCTTGATGAGTCTGGCTAATGGTTTATCAATTTTGTTTATCTTCTCAAAGAACCAGCTTTTAGTTTTATTGATCTTTGCTATTGTTTCCTTCATTTCTTTTTCATTTATTTCTCATCTGATCTTTATGATTCCTTCCTTTTACTAACTTTGGGTTTTTCTTGTTCTTCTTTCTCTAGTTGCTTTAGGTGTAAGGTTAAGTTGTATATTTGAGA
Organism: Eschrichtius robustus; assembly: GCF_028021215.1. Lineage (NCBI taxonomy): Eukaryota > Metazoa > Chordata > Mammalia > Artiodactyla > Eschrichtiidae > Eschrichtius > Eschrichtius robustus. The sequence goes on along the minus strand of NC_090836.1, from coordinate 76,409,089 downwards.
TTTTTCTTTTTTCTTGAGGTAAGATTGTATTGCTATAAACTTCCCTCTTAGAACTGCTTTTGCTGCATCCCATAGGTTTTGGGTCATCGTGTTTTCATTGTCATTGGTTTCTAGGTTCTTTTGATTTCCTCTTTGATTTCTTTAGTGATCTCTTGGTTATTTAGTAGTGTACTGTTTAGCTTCCATGTGTTTGTAGTTTTTACAGATTTTTTTCCCGTAATTGATATCTAGTCTCATAGTGTTGTGGTTGGAAAAGACACTTGATACGATTTCAATTTTCTTAATTTACCGAGGCTTGATTTGTGACCCAAGATATTCTCTATCCTGGAGAATGTTCCATGAGAACATTTCTTCTTGAGAAGAAAGTGTATTCTGTTGTTTTTGGATGGAATGTCCTATTAATATCAATTAAGTCCATCTGGTTTAATGTGTCTTTTATTTATTTTTTTTAATTTATTGATTTTTTATTTTTGGCTGCGTTGGGTCTTTGTTGCTGCGTGCGGGCTTTTATATGGTTGCAGTGAGCGGGGGCTACTCTTCGTTGCGGTGCGTGGGCTTCTCATTGGGTTGCTTCTCTTGTTGTAGAGCATGGGCTCTAGGCACGCAGGCTTCAGTAGTTGTGGCACTCGGGCTCAGTAGTTGTGGCTCGCGGGCTCTAGAGTGCAGGCTCAGTAGTTGTGGTGCACAGGCTTAGTTGCTCCACAGCATGTGGGATCTTCCTGGAGCAGGGCTCGAGCCCATGTCCCCTGCATTGGCAGAAGGATCCTTAACCACTGCGCCAGCAGGGAAGCCCTAATGTGTCTTTTAAACCTTGTGTTTCCTTATTTATTTTCATTTTGGATGATCTTCCCATTGGTGAAAGTGGGGTGTTAAAATCCCCTACTATTATTGTGTTACTGTTGATTTCCATTTTTATGGCTGTTAGCATTTGTCTTATGTATTGAAGTGCTCCTGTGTTGGGTGCATAAATATTTACAACTGTTATATCTTCTTCTTGGATTGATCCCTTGATCATTATGTAGTGTCCTTCTTTGTCTCTTGTAATAGTCTTTATTTTCAAGTGTATTTTGTCTGATATGAGTATTGCTACTCCAGCTTTCTTTTGATTTCCATTTGCTTGGAATATCTTTTTCCATCCCCTGACTTTCAGTCTGTATGTGCCCCTAGGTCTGAAGTGGGTCTCTTGTAGACAGCATGTATACAGGTCTTGTTTTTGTATCTATTCAGCGAGTCTGTGTCTTTTGGTGGGAGCATTTAATCCATTTACACTTAAGGCAGTTATCAATATGTATGTTCCTGTTACCATTTTCATAATTGTTTTGGGGGTTTTTTTGTGGGTCTTTTCTTCCTCTTGTGTTTCCTGCCTAGAGAAGTCCCTTTAGCCTTTGTTGTAAAGCTGGTTTGGTGGTGCTGAATTCTCTTAACTTTTGCTTGTCTGTAAAGGTTTAATTTTCCATTGAATCTGAATGAGATCCTTGCTTGGTAGAATAATCTTGGTTGTAGGTTTTTCCCTTTCATCCCTTTAAATATTTCTTGCCATTCCCTTCTGGCTTGCAGAGTTTCTACTGAAGGATCAGCTGTTAACCTTATGGGGATTCCCTTGTATGTTATTTGTTGCTTCTCCCTTGCTGCTTTTAATATTTTTCCTTTGTATTTAATTTTTGATAGTTTGATTAATATGTTTCTCCTTGGATTTATCCTGTATGGGACTCTGCGCATCCTGGACTTGATTAACTATTTCCTTTCCCATGTTAGGGAAGTTTTCGACTATAATCACTTCAAATATCTTCTCAGACCCTTTCTTTTTTTCTTTTTCTTCTGGGACCCCTATATTTTGAATGTTGGTGTGGTTAGTGTTGTCCCAGTGGTCTCTGAGACTGTCCTCAATTCTTTTCATTCTTTTTTCATTATTCTGCTCTGTGGCAGTTATTTCCACTATTCTATCTTCCAGGTCACTTATCTGTTTTTCTGCCTCAGTTATTCTGCTATTGATTCCTTCTAGAGAATTTTTAATTTCATTTATTGTGTTGTTCATCATTGTTTGTTTACTCTTTAGTTCTTGTAGGTCCTTGTTAAACGTTTCCTGTATTTTCTCCATTCTACTTCTGAGATTTTGGATCATCTTTACTAAATTCTTTTTCAGGTAGACTGCCTATTTCCTCTTCATTTGTTTCGTCTGGTGCATTTTTACCTTGCTCCTTCATCTGCTGCATATTTCTCTGTCTTCTCATTTTGTTTAACTTACTGTGTTTAGTGTCTCCTTTTCACAGGCTGCAGGTTCGTAGTTCCTGTTATTTTTGGTGTCTGCCCCCCCTGGGTGGGGTTGGTTCAGTGGCTTGTTTAGGCTTCCTGGTGGGGGAGACTGGTGCCTGTGTTGTGGTGGGTGGGGCTGGATCTTGTCCTCTGGTGGGCAGGACCGCATCCAGTGGTGTGTTTTGGGGTTTTTGTGAACTTAGTATGACTTTAGTCAGCCTCTCTGCTAATGGGTGGGGTTGTGTTCCTGTCTTGCTAGTTGTTTGGCATGGGGCGTCCAGCACTGGAGCTTGCAGGCCGTTGGGTGGAGCTGGGTCTTAGTGTTGAGACGGTGATCTCTGGGAGAGCTCTTGCCGATTAATATTACGTGGGGCCGGGAGGTCTCTGGTGGTCCAAAGTCTTGGACTCGGCTCTCCCACCTCAGAGGCTCCGGCCTGACACCCGGCCAGAGCACGAAAACCCTGCCAGCCATGTGGCTCAGAAGAAAAGGAAGGAAAAAAAAAAAAAGAAAAACTGACAGAACCCCAAAACAAATGGTAAAAGCAAAACTAAACAAAAATCACACAAAGAAACATACACACACTCAAAAACAAAAAAAAACAAGAAAACAAAAACAAACAAAACAGACAGAACCCTAAGACAAAGTGTAATAGCAAACCTCAACAGACAGAATCACACAAAGAAACATACACACACACTCACAAAAAGAGCAAAAAGAAAAAAAAAAGGAAGAGCACAACGAAACCAATAAACAAATCCACCAATGATAACAAGCACTAAAAACTAAACTAAGGTAAAGATATAACCAAAAACAAATCAGAAGCAGAATGCAAACCCCAAGTCTGCATTTGCTCCCAAAGTCCACCACCTCAATTTTGGGAACATTTTTTGTCTATTCAGGTATTCCACAGATGCAGGGTTCATCAAGTTGATTGTGGGGATTTAATCCACTGTTCCTGAGGCTGCATGGAGAAATTTCCTTTTCTTTTCTTTTTTCACACAGCTCCTGGGGTTCAGCTTTGGTTTTGGCCCCACCTGTGCATGTAGGCCACCCTCAGGTGTCTGTTCCCCGCCCAGACAGGAGGGGGTTAAAGCAGCAGCTGATTAGGGCCCTCTTGCTCACTCAGGCCAGGGAGAGGGAGGGGTATGGTAGTCATAATTGGAATGCAGGGCGAGCCTGCAGCAGCAAAGGCCAGCATGAAGTTGCAACAGCCTGAGGCATGCTGTGTGTTCTCCCAGGGAAGTTGTCCCTGGATCAGGGGACCCTGGCAGTGGCATGCTGCACAGGCTCCTGGGAGGGTGTGGGTAGTGACCTGCACTTGCACACAGGACCCTTGGTGACAGCAGCGGCAGCAATAGCAGTCCATGCCCACCTCTGGGGTCCGAGATGAAAGCCATGGCTTGCGCTGGTCTCTGGAGCTCACTTAGGCAGTGCTCTGCCATCTGTGGGCACATGAAGCAGGAAACCCCTCTCCTCCTGCATCCTGAAACAATGGTCTCTTGCCTCTCCAGCAGATTACGACTTTTTCCTCGACTCCCTTCTGGCTTGCTGTGGCGCACTAGCCCCCTTCAGGCTGTGTTCACACAGCCAACCCCAGTCCTCTCCCAGAGATCTGACCTCTGAAGCCCAAGCCTCAGCTCCCAGCCCCCACCCACTCTGGCAGGTGAGCAGACAAGCCTTTCAGGCTGGTGAGTGCTGGTCAGCACCAATCCTCTGTGCAGGAATCTCTCTGTTTTGCCCTCTGCACCCCTGTTGCTGTGCTCTCCTCTGTGGCTCCAAAGCTTCCCCACCCCCCCCACCCCCCATCTCCACTAGTGAAGGGGCTTCCTAGTGTGTGGAAACTTTTCCTCCTTCACAGCTCCCTCCCAGAAGTACAGGTCCCATCCCTATTCTTTTGTCTCTGGTTTTTCTTTTTTCTTTTGCCCTGCCCAGGTTCGTGGGGATTTTCTTGCCTTTTGGGAAGTGTGAGGTCTTCTGCCAGCATTCCGTAGGTGTTCTGTAGGAGTTGTTCCACATGTAGATGTATTTTTGATGTACTTGTGGGGAGGAAGGTGATCTCCACATCTTACTCCTCCGCCATCTTGAATGTCTCTCCTATTTGAGATCCTTAACAGCAGAGGTTATGCTGCAAGAGAGGTAGTGGTTTTGCACACCTACTTTAGAGAGAGGGAGCATATGTGGGCTATAACTGAGCAGTTACTGCCATGTTTTAGGTATGTTGTGGCTTGGTTTTCTCATCTATTAAAAGGGGATGCTGATAGTCACACTGCGCCATAGGAAGGTATTTTTTGGAGGCACTTAGAATAGTGTCTGTCATATATATACATATATTTGACTCCTTCCTCTTCACAGCCAGCACTATGCTTGACTACACTAGGCACTCGATCAATGTTTTAAAGTCATTGAAGAGGTTGTGGAAACTCTGTCTATATTTTAGACAACCCTGTAAATAAACTCAGACCCAAGGGGGTAAAAAGCCAATTTGGCATAAAAAGAATAAATAAATAAACCAATAAATAAATAAATACTCTCTTCTGCCAGAGCCAGCAGGTAGGTGTGAAAATTTAGACAAGTGCCAGAGGCTTATGCAAGGCTGGGTTTTATCAAGAAGTCAACCAGTCTTCTTTCAATTTCTGTATCTGTACTTCTGTCTCTTCTGCTGCTTCACGACCATCTTACCTTCTCCTCAGCTTCTGGAGTTATCCAGAAAATTCCCTGTCTGTTGGGTAAGGATAGTGGGTGGTAGTTGTTGGTCTCCACTGAGTCAAATCATTGCCTTGGATACAGGCAAAAAGTTCCAGATGTGCTGGCCCATGATTTAGGTTTCCATGAATATTTATTCATGGCTAATTGTCTCTTAACTTCTCAGTGGAGTAGATCCTTTTATTCTGACTGATTTTATTCTCCTGATATGCACTACACTAGAAGGGATCAAGAGAAGTAAAGCATAATATGGGAAATAGAATTGAGATACGATCTATCTGGATTTTGTAGTTTCATTAGAATAGCAAGTGTCGGAAGACTCTAAGAAATTATTTCCAAGATTAACCCCAAAGCTTTTTATTCTAACACCTTCCCAGTGAAAGAATGAGAAAACATGTTAACATTCTCAATGTGATGACAATCCAAAATTTTCCAAATAAATCTAGAGTAATAACAGTAGTAGAAAGGAGGGAATTCCCTGGCAGTTGAGTGATGAGGAGGCTGTGCTTTCACTTCCATGGGGCTGTGTTCGATCCCTGGTTGGTGAACTACGATCCTGCTAGCCGTGTGGTGAGGCCAAAAAAAAATTTTTTTTAAAGGAAAAAATGCTTTCCTTTTCTAGAATGACCCAAACTCTAATTTCATGTCTGAGGTTCATAAAACTAATCACAGTGAATTCATTTAGTATGATAGTGGGGTGCAGTTCAGCTCTTCACATGGAATTTTGTTCTATTGTAATTTTGTTCCAGAGCACTATATCATTAAAGTGAAATATTAATGATATTTTTTATTACAATCGTCAAGAAAATTATGGACAGGATTCCAAAAAGATAAAAGCTTGTAATTGTTTTAGAAACCTACATTTTAAAAGTGTACTATTCAAAGACATTCAACTTCTTAAGAAAATAACATATGACAACTCTCATTTATCATGGGTATTTATTATTCCAAAATTACAAAATGCTAGGCTGAACCAATGAGCAACAGTAAAAGAATTTGTATGAAAGATTAATTAGAATATAATATTTCTCTTTAGAACAATTCAGTGTATTGGTGTTCATTAGAATGTTCATTTCTTTAAAAAAAGTAATACTTTTTTCACAGCTGTATCTGCCCTGAGAAAAAGATACTTTCAAATCACAGTTCTTTGGGGAATATTAAAATAGTGTCTTTGGCTCCCAAAATGACTGTGTGCAACCTAAACCACGAAAATGTGTCTTGTTTTAAATTCCCATGGACAAAATTAGTATGAGTCCTGAACCACTGTTTCCTGTGGAAAATACTAGCCCACTACTGGGAATAAGTTTTCCCCTAAAAACTTGCTGATATTATAGAACAATTTTGACAACAGTACTGCTAGTAGCAAAAAGTTTTTGGTTTTGTTTGCTAATTTTTATGTGTCACTATGAAGTTCAATAAACTCTTATCAACTTAGATTTTGAACAAAATTTATTTAAGAACACATTTCAATAAAAATAAATTAAGGAAGTGTGTGACAAATATTTCTTTCCTATCTTTCTTTTTGTATTTCTTTTGTCTTTCTTTCTGGAAAACAAAAAAAAACCTAACAGATTAATGCAGTTGTTAGATTCAGTAAATAGGCCATAATCATTGAAAAAGCTTCTCTCTGGGAGAGAAGGTTGATGTAGAACCTAGAAGAAAAACATATACTTGTCAATAAAGTCAAACTTTGTTAATTTAAAAGATCCTTGACTTATCCAGAGTTCTTTTATCTGATAACACAAAAGTCCAGAATATACTTGGAATTTGTAAGAGAAAAAATTAAGTATTTTAGATGTCACAAAATTCTTTTATTTAATTCCACATATTGCATTCAAAGGGGATCGTTTTAGTACTTTGATCATAATGTTCTGTACTCTATTTTCAAACTCAGGTTAAATAATATTGATTTTCATGTTATACAGGCTGTGGAGAATTCAAAGGGTGCTGAGTGACAGCTTTCCTGTTGTCAGGGTAGTAAAAAAGAGAAAAGCTATAAAAATGAATCCCAAACTAAAAAAAAAAAAGCAACTAATGACCCAATTATTGTAGACATTCTCAGTTCATGAGAATATTGACCTTGGGTTGAATTGTATAATATGGTATCAGAAAATTGTCAAAAAATTGTGCTAAATATATCTGTTGAAGAGTACATGAGGTGATATCCTGAGATGGCTGAATAAGTTCCCATAGTACTTGACCCTCCTGAAGGTAACACTTCAAACTCTAGAGAAGAAATATTTTTTTAAAATAGCCTGGAAGCATTGAAGAGGGTTACCAAACAGGCAAATTCTAGAGGGAATTTGAAACTTGGAAGAATGGATCACAGGAAGTGAGTTGCCTATTGTTATGGTATTTAGCTTTTAAATACCAATGATAAACCTGCAGTCTTTCTGGCCTGAAGTTTCAGACCATAGAGTTTGAGGCAAAAAAAGATCTTGGAAAATAAGGAGAAAATCCCAGAAAGGAGAGCTCTGGACAGGCGGAGTTTCAAATTTTGTTTCTAAATTTACTTAATTATCTGACTGACCTATGAGCTATGCATGCACAAAACAGCTTCAAAGCAGTCCAAGTAAAGATTTTTTTTTTTTTATGAATTGAAATTTGAGTTGTCATCTACAAAATAAAGTTTGTAGATTGAGACCTAACAAGTTAATTGCCCACTAAGACAAAAACCTTAACACTCTGTGGAAAAATAAATAACAAAATCCAAAGTCCCTGTAATATGACAGTCACACTGTGTTTGTTCCAATCCAAAATTATTTGACATCAGATGATCCAGGAAAATGTGATCCGTTTTCAAAAGGAAAGACAATCAAGACCAACCCTGAGATGACTCAGGTTTTAGAATTATAAGGCAAGGTATATTAAGCAGCTCTTATAACTGTGTTCAGTGAGGTAAAGGAAAATATGCTTGTAATGAAGAAATCTCTGAGGAGAAATAGAAATCACATTAAAAGTGCAAATTCTAGAACTGAAAAACAACATCTGAAATAAAATATTAACTGGAGGGAGTTAATAGTGGAATAAAGATGACAGAGGAAAGAGTTAGTAACTATGAAGATAGATCCATAGAAAATGTTCACCTGAAGAATACAATAAGAAACATTAAAAAAAAAAAAGAAAATTAGAGAAACTCAGTGGCTTGTGGGACAATAACAGAAGATCTAACATATGTGTAATTGGAGTTGCAGTAGAAATAAAAGAATGTGACAAAACAAATATTTGAAGGTAAAATAAGTAAAGGTTTCCAAATTTAGAGAAAGACATCAATTTACAGATTAAGAAATTCAATAAATCACAAGCAGGAAAAATACAAAGAAAATCATGACCAAGCATGAGATTATCAACTTGCTGATAACTAAAGATAAACAGAATATCTTGAAAATAACCAGAGGAAAATAACACTCTACATGCAGAGAAGCAACTATGAAAATTTTCTGACTTCTTATGAAAAACTGTAGAGGCCAGAAGAAAGTGAAATAAATATCTTTAAAGTAATAAATGGGGTGGAAAAGGCAATCCAAAATTATTTATCAAGTAATAATATTCTTCAATAATGATACTAAAGACATTTTCATATGAAAGAAAGCAAAGAAAATTTGTCACCAGCAGACTTATACTATAGGAAATTAGGATTTCAAGCTAAAATAAAATGATCCCGATGGAAATTTGGATCATCAGTAAGAATTAATGAACAGCAGAAGTGTTAAATGTCTGCAAAATGTAAAAGAACATTTTTCTTTTAACTTCTTTAAAATATATAGAGCTACTTAAAGCAAAATCATAAAATTATTTTGTGTTCATAATGCATGCAGGACAACTATAACATAAACAACGATGGGAGAAGATGAACTCTCAAAATTGCAAGTTTTCTATACTTCTTCCTGAAGTGTTACAATATTAACTTTCAGTAGATTGAAAAAACTTTGTATATTGCAATCCTTAGAGCAACCACTAAAAAAAATAACATGAAAAGTTACAGCTAAACAAGACAATAGATATATTAAAATGTAGTTTAAAAAAATTACAAATAACAAAGAAGGAGGCAAAAGTACAGATGGACTTAAAATATATAGACCTAAATCAAATCATATCAATAATTGCATTAAATGATTATGGAATAAACACATCAATTAAAAAGCAGAAATTGTTGGAATAGATCAAAATAGAAAGAGCCGAGTAACTGCTGTCAATAAAAGATGTACTTTAAATATAAAGACAGATAAAATGAAATTTAATAATTGGGAAAAGATATACCCTGAAAACAGTAAGCATAAGATGGCTGTGTTGGCTGAAATGATACCAGACAATATAAGCTTCAAGATAAAGAGTATTATCTGAGAAAAAAAAAAAAAGCCTCCTCATAATAATAAAATGGTCGGTTCATCAAGGAGATAACCATTATAAATGTGTAAGTACCTAAAAATAGAGCTTCAAAATGTACAGATTATAAAGTGAACAGAAAGAAAATACAAAATAAATAATTCAGCACTGTTGGAGATTTTAACAACCCTCTCTCAACAATTGATAAAACAACAAAAATCAGTAAACACATAGAGGAATCTGAATGAGGCCATTAACCAGCTTGACCTAATTGTTATTTATAGAACACTACACATACCCTAGAATTGCAGAATATACCTTCTTTTCAAACAAACATAGTTCATTCATTGAGATAGAAACATGTTGAATCATTAAAGCCAGTCTCAATAGATACAAAATCATTTAATTTATAGAGAGTATGTTTTTTCACCACAATGGAATTAAATGCAAAATTAATATTAAAATCTAGAATTACCTCAAATATTTTGAAATTTAAAAAAATTCTACTTTGGTGGTTGGACCCCAGTATCAGAGTTTTTTAAAACCTCTTCACATGATTCTAATGGGCAGTAGGGCTGGGACCTGGCCAAGGAGCTAATAATGGCATAGGAGATTGAGTGGATGCGGGAACAAAGAGAAAGAAGGAAGGATGGCTTTCACTCTTCATGTGAGTGAAGTTGACAGTGATAAAAGTAATGTAGTGATCTCTATTCCTAAAGATCTATTCATCCAAGCTTTATGTACATATAAGTTTTAAAGTAAAATCATCATAAATATTCATGGCTCCTTCCTAGAAGTTTCCATTTTTAAAAAAAGGAAAATCCAACAATTATGTCATTTGTCATGAACAAATATTTCATAAATATGTTTCTTCTAAAACCTTATTTCATTGCTATAATAGATAATATTATGTTTTATTTTTGCTAAATTTTAATTTAAGAAAAAAACAAGAATAACACTTATCCTATTATGTTAAAGAAAATATGTGAACTTCATTTAAATTAGTTCTCATTTCCTCAATGTAAATGAAATGTCTGTATAAAAATATCTTGATTTGCAAAAGAAATGTCCTAAAATAAAAAATAAATATATTTTTTAAAAAACCCTCCATCTTACTAATAGACTCAGTAGAGAGACCAGAGAGATGCCCCTAGGTAGCTTAATGAGTATGCTGCCATGATGGGGAAGCCCACGTGGCAAGGAACCGTGGATGACCTCTGAGAACTGCAGGTGGCCTCTAGTCATTGGGCAAAAAACAGAAGCTCTCTGTCTGACACCCACAAAGAATTGATTATTCCCAATAGCCATGGCAGTTTGGAAGAGGTCCCTGAACTTCTGGTGAGAAACCAACCCTAGTCAACACCAAGAATGCAGCTTCATGAGACAGTAAGAAATGGATCCAGTTAAGCTACGCTCAGACTCCTGATCCACAGAAGCAGTGAGAAAGTAGATGCAGTACCGCAAAATAAATAAATAAATAAATAAAATTAAAACACTTCCAAACAATCTATTGGTCAAAGTAATCAAAAGGAAAATTATAAAATATTTTGAAAGTAAGTATAACAAGAAAAATGCAACCTATCAAAAATTGAGGGATGCAGCTAAAACAGTGATTAGTGAAATTTATAACTAACAATAGAAAGAAAAAAACACAAATCCAAAATTTGATTATTTGAGAAGATCTACAAAATTGACACACTCCTACCTAAACTAATCCAAATAAAAAAACGGAAAATGCATTCCCATATAAAGAATGAAACAAGGACTATCACTGCAGATTCTACAGAAATTAGAAGAAAAATAATAGTATAAACACCTTTATGCCAACAAATTTGACAACTTAGATGAAACAAGCAAATTACCTGAAAAATACAGCTGACAAACATGAAACAGAAAATCTGATTATCCCTGTAACTATTAAAGAGATTGAATTTCTATCAAAAATTCTCCTACAAAGAAAATTCCAGTCTTAGATGCTTTAAGTGTTGAATTCTGTCAAACATTTAAGACAGAAATATTACCAATTTTACACAAACACTATCAAATAGTAGAAAAGTTTATACTTCTCAACAAGGACATTATAAAAAAGAAAGTTCTTTCTTTAACCAATACCCCCTCATGAATAGATACAAAAACACTTAGCAAAATAGTAGCAATTGAATGTAGCAACATACGAAAGGATACATCATGACCACAGTTTATTCCAGGAAGATAATGTTCTAACATTCACTAATTTAATTTACCATGTTAATATATTAAGAAGAGAAAAAAGACATAATTATCTCAATAATGCAGAAAAAAAATGACAAAATTGGACATACATCCATGATAAAAACTCTCCAGGCAAGGAAGAGAGATTCCTCAAACTCATTTTTTTTTAAAAAGAAAAAACCTTACTGCTAACCTCATACTTAATGGTAAAAGATTAAATGTTTTCTTCTTAAATTTGGTAGTAATGCAAAAATGCCTGCCCTCATCACTTACATTTGACATCATACCAGAAGTCCTAATAACTGCAATATGGCGATAAAATTAGTCATAAAGATTAGAAAAAAATTTAATGGCACCATATAAAGTTTTGCATAGAAATACAACCATATGGTATGTATTCTTGGTGTAAGCCTTCTGTGATTTACATAATGTTTTGAGATTCATTTATGTTGATGTATGTATCCATAATTTGTTCCTTTTTATTGTTGAGAAGTATTTCATCAAATGAATACCTACCAATTGTTTATCCATTATCCTATTAATGGATGCACTAGCTATTTCTAGATTATTGGCTATCGTGAATAAAGTCAATGCAAACTTTGGACACATCTTTTTGTGAACATATGTTTTCATTTCATTTTTTTGTGAGTGGACCTCTTGGGTCATGTTGTAGTTTTAATTTATTTTTCCTCAATGAATAATGTAGAGCACTTTTTCATGTGTTTCTTGACCATTATTTGGTGAAGTCCCCAGCAGATTTTTCTGTAGAAATTGATGAACTGATTGTACGATACAAATATAGAAGGCCTAAAATTTCCAAAGCAACCTTAAAAATGTAAATAATATATTATAATGTAGTGTAACATGCTTAATGATAAATGTAACTCATATATGGTGGAGAACAATTAGAAAATTTGCCTCTGGGTGGGTGAAGGTAGAAAATGAAAAGGAAAGGACATGAGGAAACTTTCAGGGAAATGGTAGTATTCTAGAACTTAATAGGCATTTGAGTTACACAGGTACATACATTAGTCAAAACTCAGCAAATGTACACTTGAGATTTGTGCATTTTATTGTACATAAATTTTACCACAAAAGAAAAATAAACTATACGGTAGATAATGATATATAAGCTAAAGTATTTCATAGAAAGTATACTGATGTCTGCAATTTACTTTGAAGTGAACCAGATATAAGATGCCTTAGTGGTTTGGGTGAAGGAGGAATAGATGGATCAACACATGCTATAGTTCCTATCATAAAACATTAATAATAGAATCTATGTGGTGCATATATGGATGGGTACTGAATTCCTACAAAATTCTTTCAACATTGCTGTAGATTTCAAATTTTTCATATTAACTTTTGGGAAACAAAGAGGACAGGAAATGGAATAATACATTTTTAAATAATTCAAATAAATATAGAAATAAAATATTAATTTTGGCACTTAAGGCAGACATTTTACATCTCTGAAAATTCAATAATGTAGAGTAACTCCTTTTCCTTTATTTCTGGGTAAGTAAAGCTGTTCTTTATTAAATAGAGAATCTTTTCAAGGAAATCTTTATTTTCTTACTTTCTCCTCATTGAAGCATTTTCTTAAATAGATTTAATTCCAAAATGGCTTTCAGTACAGAATGGCATATGTTGTCCTACAGTATGCATATTAAAACATTTTAAAATATAAAAAGATATTTTATATGCCTATAGAATCTCTACTGGTGTTCCTATTTTATAACTGAACATGGTTATTTTTGCCCACTCTTTCTTCTTTTTAAGTCTTGCTTGGATTTTAGAAATTTGTTAATCTTTTCAAAGAAACGAATATTTGCTTTTTTGTACTCTCTAATGTACAATTGCTTTTTATTTCATCAATTTATTCCTTTATCATTATTTTCTTTCCTCTGTTTTTTGTGGGGAAGGTAGTTATGTTTTTGTTCTTTTCCTCACTTCTTGGGCTGGATGCTTAGATAATTTATTTTAGGGCTTTCTTTTTCTCTTATAACTGCATTTAGGTCTATAAGTTCCTCTAAGCTGTACCTCTCATGTTCTGATGTCATATTTTCATTTAATTCAGCTCAAAGTATTCCACTGATTCCCTCTTTGCCAATGGGTTCTTTAAAAGTATATTGCCTGATTTTCAAATCTTCCACTGTGGTCAGAACATATACTTTGTTTAATTTTAGGACTTCAAAAATTGTTGAGACTTACATTTTATTGCTCAGCCTTTTGTTTTTTAACCATGATGTTTAGTTCAACAAAGTAAAAAGTTAAATACTATTTTAATCCCTATGCCACACAATATAAAGATCTTAGAATACTTTAAAGCTGATCAACTCCCTGTATATTTATATAATATTGTTTTTATTATTTTAGTTTTCCTTTTTACCCTACATACTAGAGATTATTCATGTTTTGTATTAGCATTAGCATTGTATGTTAAGCTTAGTTACATATTAGCCGTTTTATTTGGTCATCAGTCTTTCATTTCTGGTTGTTATTCTGGGCTTTTATCTCTTCTTTCTGAATTTATATTCTTTAAAAAAAAAATTTAAGACAAGGAATTGGTAGTGAAGCCTTTCTGTTTTTATTCACCTGAAGGTGTAATACCTGCACTACTTTGGGGCAGACAAACATTCCTTACACAGAACACAAGAAGCACTAAACATAAAAGATAAGATTGATAAAGTTGATTTGATTATAATCAGAAGCTTTATCAAAAGTTTATCAGAAATTAAGAAAACACTCCCATTTACCATTGCAACAAAAAGAATAAAATATCTAGGAATAAACCTACCTAAGGAGACAAAAGACCTGTATGCAGAAAATTATAAGACACTGATGAAAGAAATTAAAGATGATACAAATAGATGGAGAGATATACCATGTTCCTGGATTGGAAGAATCAACATTGTGAAAATGACTCTACTACCCAAAGCAATCTACAGATTCAATGCAATCCCTATCAAACTACCACTGGCATTTTTCACAGAAGTAGAACAAAAAATTTCACAATTTGTATGGAAACACAAAAGACCCCGAATAGCCAAAGCAATCTTGAGAACGAAAAATGGAGCTGGGGGAATCAGGCTTCCTGACTTCAGACTATATTACAAAGCTTCAGTAATCAAGACAGTTTGGTACTGGCACAAAAACAGAAATATAGATCAATGGAACAGGATAGAAAGCCCAGAGATAAACCCACACACATATGGTCACCTTATCTTTGATAAAGGAGGCAAGAATATACAGTGGAGAAAAGACAGCCTCTTCAATAAGTGGTGCTGGGAAAATTGGACAGGTACATGTAAAAGTATGAAATTAGAACACTCCCTGACACCATGCACAAAAATAAACTCAAAATGGATTAAAGACCTAAGTGTAAGGGCAGACACTATCAAACTCTTAGAAGAAAACATAGGCAGAACACTCTATGACATACATCACAGCAAGATTCTTTTTGACCCAGCTCCCAGAGAAATGGAAATAAGAACACAAATAAACAAATGGGACCTAATGAAACTTAAAAGCTTTTGCACAGCAAAGGAAACCATAAACAAGACCAAAAGACAACCATCAGAATGGGAGAAAATATTTGCAAATGAAGCAACTGACAAAGGATTAATCTCCAAGATTTACAAGCAGCTCATGCAGCTCAATAACAAAAAAACCAACAACCCAATCCAAAAATGGGCAGAAGACCTAAATAGACATTTCTCCAAAGAAGATATACAGATGGCCTACAGACACATGAAAGAATGCTCAACATCATTAATCATTAGAGAAATGCAAATCAAAACTACAATGAGATATCATCTCACACCGGTCAGAATGGCCATCATCAAAAAATCTACAAACAATAAATGCTGGAGAGGGTGTGGAGGAAAGGGAACACTCTTGCACTGTTGGTGGGAATGTAAATTGATACAGCCACTATGGAGAACAGTATGGAGGTTCCTGAAAAAACTACAAATAGAACTACCATACGACCCAGCAATCCCACTACTGGGCATATACCCTGAGAAAACCATAATTCAAAAAGAGTCATGTACCAAAATGTTCATTGCAGCTCTATTTACAATAGCCAGGACATGGAAGCAACCTAAATGTCCATCGACAGATGAATGGATAAAGAAGATGTGGCACATATATACAATGGAATATTACTCAGCCATAAAAAGAAATGAAATGGAGGTATTTGTAATGAGGTGGATGGAGTTAGAGTCTGTCATACAGAGTGAAGTAAGTCAGAAAGAGAAAAACAAATACAGTATGCTAACACATATATACGGAATCTAAGGAAAAAAAAAAAAAAAAAAGGCCATGAAGAACCTAGTGGCAAGACGGGAATAAAGACACAGACCTACTAGAGAATGGACTTGAGGATATGGGGAGGGGGTGGGGTGACATGTGACAGGGTAAGAGAGTGTCATGGACATATATACACTACCAAATGTAAAATAGATAACTAGTGGGAAGCAGCCGCATAGCACAGGGAGATCAGCTCGGTGCTTTGTGACCACCTAGAGGGGTGGGATGGGGAGGGTAGGAGGGAGGGAGATGCAAGAGGGAAGAGAAATGGGAACATATTGTATATGTATAACTGATTCACTTTGTTATAAAGCAGAAGCTAACACACCATTGTAAGGCAATTATACTTCAATAAAGATGTTTAAAAAAAAAAAAAAGTACATAAAAAAAAAAAAAGTTTATCAAAAGACACCACTGAATAAAAACATAGACAACAGAATGTGTGAGAAAACATTTTCAATACATGTGACCAACAGTAAACTAATATCCAAAGTATATTTTTAGATGTGTGGGTTTATCTCTGGACTTTCTATCTTGTTCCATTGATCTATATTTCTGTTTTGGTGCCAGTACCATACTGTTTTGATTACTGTAGCTTTATAGTATAGCCTGAAGTAAGGGAGCCTGATTCCTCCAGCTCTGTTTTTCTTTCTCTTTATCTATTTGGGGTTGTTTGTGTTTCCATACAAATTGTAAAATTTTTTGTTCTAATTCTGTGAAAAATGCCACTGGTAATTTGATAGGGATTGCACTGAATCTGTAGGTTGCTTTGGGTAGTATAGTCATTTTGATAATATCGATTCTTCCAATCTAAGAACACAGTATATCTCTCCATCTGTTTGTGTCATCTTTGATTTCTTTCATCAGTATCTTATAGTTTTCTGAGCACAGGTCTTTTGCCTCCTTACATAGGTTTATCCTAGGTATTTTATTCTTTTTGGTGCAATGGTAAATGAGATCATTTCTTTAATTTCTCTTTCTGATCTTTCATTGTTAGTATATAGGAATGCAAGAGATTTCTGTGTATTCCTTTTGTATACTGCAACTTTACCAAATTCATTGATGAGCTCTAGTAATTTTCTGGTAGCATCTTTAGGATTTTCTATATATAGTATCATGTCATCTGCAAACTTTTAAAAGAGAAAAATACCTACAAATCAGGAAGACAAAGACTTTCCCAAAAGACACAATAGCAATTTCCAAAAGAACGGTAAACACAGGAAACGTTGATCCATCTCATTTGGCATCAAGGGAATATAAGTTAAAATCACAAAGAGATATTAAACTCCAGAGAAATAGTGAAAATTTAAAAGAGTGACAATACTAATGGTTGGGAATGATTTGGAGCAATTAGAAAACTTCTACAATCTTTTGATTTGTGAAGTTTTCTTCCCTTTTTTTTTTGTTTGTTTTTAATAAATTTATTTATTTATTTATTTATTT
Source organism: Eschrichtius robustus (assembly GCF_028021215.1). Classification (NCBI taxonomy): domain Eukaryota; kingdom Metazoa; phylum Chordata; class Mammalia; order Artiodactyla; family Eschrichtiidae; genus Eschrichtius; species Eschrichtius robustus. The sequence continues at coordinate 76,391,838 of NC_090836.1, read as the reverse complement.
TGGCTGTTTTGGGTCTTCATTGCTGTGTGTGGGCTTTCTCTAGTTGCGGCAAGCGGGAGCCACTCTTCGTTGTGTGTGGGCTTCTCATTGCAGTGGCTTCTCTTGTTGCGGAGCACGGGCTCTAGGTGCACAGGCTTCAGTAGTTGTGGCGTGCAGGCTCAGTAGTTGTGGCACATGGGCTTAGTTGCTCCGCAGCATGTGGGATCTTCCCAGACCAGGACTCAAACCCGTGTCCCCTGCATTGGCAGGCAGATTCTTAACCACTGCACCACCAGGTAAGTCCCTGATTTGTGCAATTTTCTGTATGTGGGTTTTACTCTAATGTAATTGGTTATTTTAAAAATGCATAGGGGGACTTCCCTGGTGGCACAGTGGTTAAGAATCTGCCTGCCAATGCAGGGGATGCGGGTTCGAGCCCTGGTCCGGGAAGATCCCACATGCCGCAGAGCAACTAAGCCCATGCGCCACAACTACTGAGCCCCCATATCTTCTCCCCATATTTATATCAGGTAATTTATTTCTCTCTTCTTCATTTTTAGGAGCTTTCTAAAATGGGTTATTAGTGTTCTGTTTGTGACACAAGTTACAGAAAACTTTTCCTTAATTATTTTTTTTTTGCTTTGTTTATGTTTTTTTCTCTTTCATGGGCAATAAAAATTAATTGCTGACTTTTTAAATTAATCCTTTTTTGCTTCTGGGTTTGAATTATAGTTAGGAAGATTTTCTTCAATTTTGGGTTATAGAAGAAATTGTTCATCTTTTTCTTAAGGAACTTGTATGTTTTCTTTTCCCCCCACTTTCATAACTCTAATCCATTTGGAATTAATTTTAGCATTTAGAGTGAAATATGGATTGAAATTTTTCTTTCCCCCTCCAAATATTATCTGGCTGATTAATTTTCTTAATGTCATTACATCATTCCTCTCCCTTAGAGGTCAGAATGCACACACACACACACGTACCCCTTTTCTTATAAGGGTACTAATCTCATCAGACCGGGACCCCACCCTCATGACCTCATCTAACTCTACTTGCCTCCCCAAATATGTGTGTGTATGTGTGTGTAAATATGTACATAATATTTCTATCTTTTAGTAGTTATGTTGAAATGTTATTATGCATTTTTTTTTGGCCGTGCCACACGTCTCACATAATCTTCAAAAAAGTTCAAAGAAGAAAAAAATGAAAATGATTCTTAAACATCTGAAAAGGTGGTTAATTCATAACAGAAAATATAAATTAAACTGTATCTAAGTTCCTATTTGTTCCTATCCAAGTTTAACAATATCGGAGTTGGCCATGGGAAAACAGTCATTGGCATCCATTTCTAATAAAAATATAAAATGCTAAAACCCTTGTGAAGGAGAATTTGATAATATTTAGCTTGCATAGTTGGTAGTATTTGTGCAGCTTCATTCAACAATCCTGAACAAAAAAAAAAGAAAAAACTTTTACATAAAATTATTGATTGTGGCATTATTTGTAATAGCAGAATATCGGAAACAATCCACATGTCCATCAGTGGAGAACTGGCTGAATAAACTACAGTGCATCCATGCAATAATATTCTATACTACAGTAAAAAGTAATGAGGTCATTCTTTATTCCCTGATAAGACATGATCTTCAGGGTGTATTATTAAGTGAAAAAAGCAAATATCCAGATGTAGAACTGTGTATATGGTATGCTACCTTTTATGAAAGAAAATGAGGAAACACAATTTTCTGTGTGCATATGTTTGTGTTGCTTATATTTGCAAAGGGATTTCCTACTAGGAAAACCCAAAACTGAAACGGTTACATCTAAGGACAAGAGGTAATAAAGGTGAGGAATAGTAATGAAGACTTCTCTTAGTATACCTTGCTATATAATTCTATTTTGGAATTTAGAAAATGTTGACACCTTCCAAAAATAATATGAACAAAAAAGGAAGAAAGCAAACTCTGAAAACTGAAAATAGAAATAAATGAACTTAACCATCTATCAAGTTGATGTCATAACCACACAGAGAGAATAATTATTTTCTGTGACTTGGGAACACGGTATTTTGATTGCAGATCCTTGATAGAATCAATTCTATGCACAAATAGAACTGTAAAAAAAATCTCACTTCACTAGTTTCGTTGTAGTTTTATATGTAGTAATATCAAGTTAATAAGTGATTATACTGTTAGGAATGTTGTTAAGAGCAAATATTTTCAGAATATTGAAAACAATTCAAATGTCCATCAATAGAGAACTGACTGAATAAATAATAATTTATTAATTATAAATAAATATTATAAATAAATGCAATTTATTTCTAATTAGTTTATTATAACTCATAAAATATGGATGACTCTTAGAAACACAATATTGAATGAATAGAAACTCAAGTCTCAAAAGATGTAGACAATAAAATGCCATTTTTATAAAACTTGAAAACAATTACAATCAAATATGTGGAGGCAGGCTCTGAGATAGCCTCCAGTGAGCTTCACCTCCTGGTGTTCATAGTCCTGTAATCTCCTCTGGTGAGTATGGGCTGAATTTACTGACATGCATCTAGTAAATAGAATGCAGCTGAGGTGATAGGATTTCAGTCCTGAGCCTAGGTTACGTAAAAACTATGGCTTCTGTCTTGGGCTCTCTCTTACATTTTCTCACTTGCTTGCTGTTATGGGTTGCATTGTCTTCTCTGCAAAAAAACTAAAGTCCTAATCCCCAGTATCTTAGAATGTGGCCTCTTTCGGAAATAGGGTCATTGCATATGTAATTAGTTAAGATGAGGTCATACTGGAGTAGGGTGAGCCCCTACTCCAATATGACTGGTGTTCTTATAAAAGGATGGTCATGTGAAAACAGAGGAAACAGAGAACACAATGTGGTGGCGAAGGCAGAGACTGGAGTTATGCAGCTGCAAGCCAGGGTGCACGAAAGATTGCCAGCAAACCACCAGAAGCCAGGGAGAGGGAAGGAAGGATTCCTCTTTAGGTTTTAGAGAAAGCATGCCCCTACCAACACCTTGATCTTGGACTTCTAGCCTCCAGAATTGTGAGGGAACACATTTCTGTTGTTTTATGCCACCCAGCTTATGGTATTTTGTTATAGCAGCCCTGGGAAACAAATACACTTGCTCTGAGTTCTGACCCACAGATATGGAGATAATAAAGGGTTGCTATCTTAAGCTGCTGAGTTTTTGGGAAACTTGCTATGCAGCAACGATAACTGTACACAGGAATCCTGGAAAAAGAAAGCTTCCAGTGGGCAAGATTAAATCATGTCCCCACCACTGGCTGTATCAGGGAATTAGAGAAAAATTCTTGGGCTTTGGATTTCTAAAGGGACTGAGTGGATTGTATCTGGCTTTACAATTATGTAAAAGCTATTCAAATTGGGGGTAGGATAGTTACTACCAAAGAAACTGAGGTATATTGGCATGGGGCAAAGATTTCAGTGACCCTCAATCCAACGTATACATATCCTCTAAAAGAAAGTGTTTGAAGAAGTAACAAAAATGAGTTGGTATCATGATAGATGAAAAAATCCAAACTGTCAAAATAAAGAAGTAGCTCTCAGTGAACTGACAACCCACAGTAGATGGGCCTGCTTTGAATTCTTCCTCAAATTCCTTTCACTGGAATTCTAGGTGTGGCATTCATCAATTCAAGACTAAAGGGAGAGGAATGGCAAAAGCAAAGCTTAACTCAAACTACCCTATGCACTGTTTTTTTAAAACCATCTTAAAATGTTTTTGTTTGACTGCTGGCAAATTTTATTGAACCCTATTTTTAGTCTCTCTCTCACACACACACACACACACACACACACACACACATACACATACACACAAACAGAGGCAGAATTGATTACACACAGAGCATTGAACAAAAAAGTAATCAGACTGGTAATACACACACCACTCCCATCTTAATAAACAGTGTACTCAAACACGTTGTAAATCATTTGTTTTCATTCTGTTTTGCAGAAAGAAGATAGCACGTATCACGATTGTGCTCACCTCATTACAGGAGAGTGAATCCTCCTGTCTTTAATAATTACCACTTTAAAATTTGGAGTTTTTTTTTCCAATTTGGAGTGTGTGTGTTTGTGTGTGTGTGTGTGTGTGTGTGTGTGTGTACGTGCACATGTATGCCTTTTATAAGAATTAAATAGCTAAGCAGTTAAGCAGTTAAATAAATAATAGAGAAAAAGGGAAGAGAACACGGTTAAGCCATTCTCATAAAACTTATTACTGGTTACTTTTCTCAAGTTAATGTACCACAAGCCACATGCTTGCTTATAAGTTCCTGACACATCAGAGAAAATGGCATTCTCATGAAGCTCCACGCACCACACCTTGGTATGTTCCACAGGCAGCTGCTGCCTTGCAGTTCTATAACTGCCTGATGTTAATATCCTAAACCAGTCTTTAAAGGCTTCTTTGCTTGCCTGTGAGCTGCCCACCTCAGGGAAAGGGCTGTGTCCAGCACCCTGGCAGCACAGGTGAATTTGTCAGCTCCAGCAAGTGTCGCATTCCAGTGCCACAGTCTGTGCACCCACACTGCTCTTTCTGAGTGCTTTGCTCTGGGTCTTCGATCCCTTGAAGGCTACCGTGGTTCTGATCATTACCAGACAAAGTACTCAGGGAATGGACACAACCTTCTGGAACTGCAGATATCTAGCAGAATTAACACACCCCAGAGAACTGCTTATTGAAGTGACATGAGACAAAATCCAAAGCCTGAGTATTTAACTGAAAAGGGGCATTAGTCCCGACCCTTTATTCATTGGGCCTCTCATTTTTAATCTGCACTACTAAAATACTAATGTTAAAAAATAGTAAAATATTCACTGCCTTCTATATTTTACGGGTTGTCATCTACAAGATGTTTCAAAAAGAAATTCCAAAACCCTATGAAGCAATACAAAGTAGAGAATGTATGCGGGAAATATGTTCAGAGAACATACTTCAGGGGCAAACACCTCACTTAAATCTTTTAAACTTCTAGAAATTGGAAGAATAACTACTCAGCCTAGCTGAACAGAGAACTTATTGTTCCGTGTCTTTGAAGAAGACAGAGTAATACTCATTGTTTTGTTCTTGTCTCAAATACAGCAGTCTCTTTAAAATCAACATACCCCCAAACAAACAAGCAAAAAGGTATTTCTTTCATATTCTCCCAAATGTGTTGGTCCTATTAACTTACTATCTCAGTCATAGAATCGACATCCCTTCAGTCATCCAAATTGGAAATCTTAAATCTAGAAAGTCAGCAAAAGAAAAGAATTATCCTCCATCTCCCTATCAGAATGGCCATCAAGATTTGTCACTTCCACCCTTACTGGGTGCTTCACTCCCTCTCCATCTGTCACTGTCAGAGCTTTCATTCAGGCCCCTCTCATGTTTGCTGGATTGTAATAACACCCCCACCCTCCAAAAAAGGATCACCTTGCTCCCAGTCTCTGCTCTGTACAATAATTCATCCTCTACATTGCTTTCAGTCACTTCTTCTGACAAACAGAAGCAAACCTCTCACTCCCAGCTTGAAATTCTTAGCATGGCAGTCACACCTCTTCATTCTCCAGCTCCAGGCTACCTACCTTGTACTGGATCCTGCTTTTCTACTCACCAAAGGCACTTCCCAGGACTGCTCAATTCACCCTTTCCTGAATGTGATGCATGTTCTGATGCCTCTCTGCTTCTGCCTTGCATCAGGAAGGGTCCCATCAAGAAAGAGAAATTTGAACAGGGGAAGTTTAATATGAAGAATTATCGACTATAACAGGGGGTTTCAGTGATGAAAGATTGGCTAAAAAGAAGTAAAGTGAACTCAAAATCACATAGGAATAGTAGCTCTAAAGAGCAATTGTCCCCTGCAGGGCTGAGAGAGCGCATGTGAGCAACACCCACCTCCTCCCAAGGCTAAGATCTGGACCTCCCTGGGGAGGGCATGGCCAGGGCTCACTGAAGGTAGATACAGCACTGGAGGAATTTGCTGGAAACTCATTTTCTGGAGCTTACCAGGGAAACTATTCATGGCAAGGTGTCTCATCAGAGGCACTTCACTATGAAATGACCCTAGGGGGTTTCAGGGGGCAGCTGCTGGCTGCTGTTCACTGCAGGATCTGGGTGCTGGAGGAGCTGCCCATACTGCAGGAGCTGAAAGCTGGAGAAGCCACAAGAGCACCTGCTGAGCAAGCACCTGGAATGAGGAAGCCAAACCCTTTTCCTCTTGCAGTGTCTCCCCAGCACCCACTGCTGATAAAGCTTAGCATCCTAAAGCTGAGAAAAGAAAAATTATTAAAGAGCCCATCTCCAATGAAGGAAGGGTGAGTTTGGACCCATGAGGCATACTTGATAACTGGCACATGCCATACTTTTTCCTCAGCATGGAAAGCCCCTCTCTTATGGGCCAGTTCAAATGTTGCCTCCTCTCTAAAGCCTTTTCCCACAAGCACATCCTAATCCCAGGCAAAATTAATTCTTTGGAATGTTGTCCATATCATTATTAAAAACATCTTTCTGTATCATCATTTATTTCTATGACTCTCATAAACCACTTATTTGTTTCTGTGATAACTTCAAGGGTAGGAACCAAGACTTATGCATCTTGGTGTCATAGCCCCTAAAATAAGACCTGAAATTAGAGCAAACACTCAACTTCAGAGTACAAAAGAGAGTAGAGAAACTAGAAGTTGCCAGAGAGTGAAAATGCTTTTGGTTACTATCCATTACTTCTTTTAAGTTAGATGGGCGCATAGTTCCCTCATACTTTTGTTCTTTATCAGCCAAGGCCTGGAGAGATCAAGTAACTCATCAAGCATTATGTAACTTGTCAGTGGCAAAGCAAAGACTACCACCCAGCTGATGCATATGACTTCAATTTTAGTGCTTTCTCCACCCTTTCATACGAATTCCTGCTAGGAAATATAATTCACACATTATTTTGTATTGAATTTTTATTTTTCCATAAGTGGTAGTTTAGTCACCAGATTTCTGTCAGTAACTTATCTTCTTATTCAACTTATTCATTGATCCCCAAAATGGGATCAATGAAATAGGAAAACATGTAGATCATGTCTCCACGTATGCTGTGATCTCTTTTACAGATTGGCTCATCACTTTTTCTCTGTTTGTAATTTCCTTCCCCACCTTTTCATCTGTCTTCATTAAGGCTCTCTATTGTTGGAATAATAGAGACACATTAACTCTAGCTTAATTAAAGGAGATGAAGTGGGGTCTTGCAAGGCACTGAAAATGGAATCTGGAAAATCATAAAGAAACATAGCAAATAGCAGCTCTCTCTCTCTCTCTCTCTTTCTCTTTCTTTCTCTTTCCCCTCCACCCTCCTTACCTCCTTTCATCTCTACCTCTTATAAAATCTTCACTCTTTCTTTACACCTAGACCAGCCTTTCCTGCCTCTCTATGAACATGACAAAATAATAATATAGTCACCTTAAACTCTAACCTGTCCTAACAGGTCCAACACCTGCTGCTAACTGCCAGGAAGTTTAAAGTCTCAACTACAAATCTCAGGGAGAGAGAAACTGATTGACCATCTTGGATCAGGATATCAATTCAAATAGAATCAATTGTGATTGGTGGGCTGAAGCGGAGATCTGTTTTGTTTTGCTCTCCCCTAATAAGTGTCTCGCCTAACAGAAAAGAGAGGAAATCAGTTTAACAGAGAGAGACTATGATCTAAGTCAGAAACTTCAATGTTTGCTACATTCTACTACTGAAATCTTATATAGCTTTCAGGCCCAGTTTAAATGCCCTCCACTGGCCAATCTTGCCCAGATCTATGAACCAAATTTAGTTACTCCTGGATGTTGTACCTCTGTCATACAATTCACTTCATTCATTCTCATTATACACTTCTGCTTATCTATCTTTTCCAACCATGTGATTCATCTTTGTGTCCCCTTAGACAGTTGTGTGGCATTGTGTATATGGCACACTGAAAGAATAAAGAAAACCATCTTTCTTCCTTTGATTTTTTTTTTTTTGGCTTCTTAACATTTATGATGCACTCATTTATTATTTCAACAATTATTTATTGAGCACATATTATGTTTTAGGCAGTGTGGTTGACACCATATACAACAGACTGCCCATATGAACCTCTCTCTCTATTGTAGAATTAAGTAGTCAAGCAAGTAAATATAAAGTTATAAATTATGATTAGTGCTATCAAGAAAATATAGGGTACCATGTCAGTATAATTAGGGGACCTGATTTAAACTGAATTATCAGAGGATTCCTCTCTGATTAAGTAACCTGTCATCTGTGATGTAAGGGATGACCAGAAATCTACCAGGTGAATAGTGCTGGTAGGAGAAAGGGGAAAGTTTTTCCAGGAAAAGGACAATATGTATGAGGGCCCCAAAGTGGTAAGGAATTTGATGCGTCTCAAGAATGACAGAAGGTCAGTATGCCTGCAAAGTAATCAGCAATCAGACAGAAGGAGCAAACTGGCTGAAGTGGTATGCCAAAATCAGCTTCTAGACAGGACAACGCTTAGTGTTTGATCCTGAAAGAAATGGAGTGCTGCTGTAGTGCTTTAAACAGGGCAGGATGATGATTCAAATTTGAATTCTTAAAAGAGCACTCTAAATTCAGATTGGAAAATGGATGAGAAAAAGGAGACATTGTAAAAATGGAAGCAAAATGTAATAAGTTCTATAAGAGAAGTGGCACATATATTTAAACTCTCTGAAGACATCTTTCTCTACTTATACTGCTGAATTTCTCTTTCTGCCTTCACCTTCAGGACTATTACTCTCAGTGACTTCCTTTCTACCTCCTCTGTGGCTGAGCCATGGATTCCTCTTCTTGACATTCCTGGGCTCCTGTGTCCATCTTCTTGTAAGCCAATCCTCTGTCCTTAACACCTATATTTCTCTCCTTTCTTGGAATTTCAGTCAGCCTCAATGTAGTCAAAACTTTTTTTGTTGATTCATATACTTTTATGAATTGTGACAGACTTGAAGTATGACTGGTCACTGGAATTATTTAGGAAACTTTTTCAAAATATAGATTTCTTAGCTTACCTCCAGAAATTCCCAATCAGCAGGCATATGGTGGTCTTAGACCTTTATATTTTTAATGGTTCCCCTGAACAAAACTGATGATCATCCATGTTTGAGAAACTTTGTTATTAGGCTGTTATCAAATTCATATCATAATAACTTTGTTATAGAAATCTTCTACTATCTCTTAAGTTTCCAGAGGCCACTTAAGAGGCATGTTGGAAATTCAGCTTTTGAAGTCATAATCCAATCATTTGCCAGTGATTTGTCCAAGGCTGGCAACATCCTTTTCTTCAGTGACAATAGCTCACCAGTTATATGCCTGTCCTCAATGACAGAGAATTGTATCTCAGATCTAAAATTACATGGTGGATTTTTCTAGATCCTGCAGCCATATTTTGTTAACAATTTGATACTAGTTGCTCATAATCCTAGTAGTAGCAACAAATATTTTGATGCTGTGTCATATTAGGAGAAAATTTTCCTGATTTTTTTATTACTCACTCACTTAAAAGGTTAAGATATCAGGTAATGTGAGAGAAATGAAAACTATAAGCTTATGTGATATGCCTACGAGAAAAAAACAAGAGCAAATTCAAAAACCCTGAGCTCCCAAATTTCCAGTCTTCTGTTTCTCCCCCGGAGCCGTACTGCCTCCCACACTGCACATGTTGTAAACTGTATGCGGCCCATCTGTTAAGTAGTTTGCTTTCCAAATTTGCAGGGGCTTGGCACTTCTGGACCAAGTATTAGAACTAAGTGTGACATAGATTTTTACCTTTTTAATAATTTTGAATTGCAAGGACACTGGTGTTGGAAAGGGTCCAGGAAACAGAGGACGTAACCCTTACGCACAGAAGCAGTACGGCAAGGGTTAAACATTGTGGCTTAGGCAAAGGTATACTTAACACCCGCCATGATGACAGCAGTAGCAATGCTAAGGGCATATTGAGTTTCCAGGTTCAGTTGTGGGCTGAATGTGGGCACAGTTTGGCATTTGAAATTGGGCAGATTCAGACCATGATGTTTTCTCACAATTAATGCAGAGACCATAGATAATAATTATGTTGCTGAGCCTACAGAGAATCTTTACGACTGATCCTCTATTAAACTGGCAAAATAAGAGGATAATGTCTCCAGCACTAACAAGTTGGCAGGGAAGTAGCTGGCAACTCCTCCCACTAATCTTCCATCTGTGCGAACCTTCAGTATGATCCAGGAGATTGTTTCCCCACACAGGTTGTGCCTGCAGTATAATCAAGAGAGAGCGAGACCGAGCGGAGATATCTTTATTGTTTTTGCAAGTCACTGCCATTGGAGGGGGAGCAGTGCATGAGATTGAACACTAATGCTGTTATGTCATTCTAAGGAGAAGTATCTATGCGGGGATGTAGACAGGAAAATAACCATTTCTAAGTGCTGACTTGTCTCAGTGACATAAAAGTAACAGAACAAGAACAGTTTCTAACTGGGATTCATTTTAGAAAAGGCTTTTGTTTCTTTTCATGGAAGCTTGGAAAACCACTTTTGTTTAAAAATATCTTTTCTGTTGATTGCTAACACAGTCCACGGTACTTTCCCAGCCTTGACTCTCCTCCAACATCCTGGGTTGGTTGGCTCAGATTTTGCTCTAAAAGCACAGAGAAGACGGAAGAAAGGCTTGTGAGTGCAAAGGGAGTACACAAAGCAGCTGAGGCACATCCCTGTAGTGATGTCTGTCATCATACACTTCCGATGCCACCCAGGAAATAGTCCCTGGATGTTCCAGGCAGAAGTAACATCTGCCTCCTCTGAACTCCTAAGCATCATTTGATATTTGACATGGACTGCCCAGTTTTAGAAATATTGAACTGTATTGCTTATTTTTCCTTTTATATGATCCACAGTGCCTAGATTAGGGTCTCATTTAACACACTTTGTCTCATGACTAAATAAATGGATTCTAAGCTGTCCTCATTGAAGGCCGTAGACAGGGAAACTGATCATCATCATCAGGTTACTCACCAAGAAGGCATATCACCAATGCCTTCCTTCATCCTCAGTGGACCCTATGGAATAACAGGTAGTAATAGCTAATACTTTGATGCTTTTATGTGCTGAGCTGGTTCCAAGCACTTTATATGTTTTACCCATTTAATTATCACAATAGGAAGGTACCTGTTTTTATTATTTCCATTTTACAGATAAAAAAAATCTAAGTCCCCAAACAGTGGAAATTTTTTGGGATCTTACAACTACTAAGTGGGAATGTTGAGACGTGAACTTGAGTGATCTGTCTTCAAAGCTCAAATTCTTAAACACTGCACCTACTGCCTCTGAATGGGATTCCTAAATGTCTACAAAGGACATGAATATACCATTTTTGCATCATCTCTAAGACCTTGTGTGACAGAAATTTAGAGGAGGCAAATGTTTTAATTACCTGCTTTCTCTTGTGTTCTCATGTGTTCTTCATGGAATTAACTTTGAATACATGTTAGGAGATTGAGGAAGTCCAGGAAATTACATCCTTCCATCTCCTCTTCATTAATTCATACCCATACTCCCACCCTACACTTTTTCACTCCCTTCCTACTCTTCCAAACAAGGCAGAGACAAAAAAATATAAAATATTATTGCTACCAGAGATGCAAAGATCGGGGCAATTCTTCCCTCCCTGGAAGGTTCCATCATTACCTGATTCATCTATCAACTCTTGTTCATCCAAACATGGTCTCATTGGAGTGTTTCCTTACGTGTAGGCCGCTTAGGTGCCTCCCACAGTTCTTCTTTCATAGCTACATTATAACAATTATCTTTTTAGAAGACTGTTATTTATTTGCACTTAAATCTCCCTTCCTAAGCTATAAATTCCTTGAGAATAAAGACTAGACCTTTTATTTATTTACTATTCCTAGCTCTGTGCATTATAGCAGACACTTAAAACGGATGTTCTGAATGAATTAACAAATTCAGTACAAAGCCCTCATTTTATAGAGGAAGAAACTGCAGTGGAGGTGGAAATGTAAAGTGACTGCTCATGATCACATAACTACTTAGTGGAAAAGCTGACCTTAAGTCGGCTCCACTTTCCATTATGAATGCCAACTTGTCCTCCCCAGCCTAAATCAAACCTGCCCTCCTTAATACCTGAAAACCATAGCCCAGCACTAATAGCTATCTCCTTTGAATCTTACAATGCTTATAATCTATAACACTCACTTAGCTCTTCTGTTACTACTGCCTTGTATTTTAACCTAGGTGTACATGTGTGTGTTTTACTTCTTTCTGCCTGGATTATAATTATTTGAAAGTTAGAAATGCACCTATTTTTTTCTTTTCACAATGCTTTGATTGTTTGAGTGTTTGCACTTGGAAAAATTAGGAATTGATCATCTTATCCACTCTCACCGCTTCCATCATCACATCTAACTCCAGCACCAGGCACATGCTCAAGTGCCAGACTTCTGTTTCCATCTATGTGCATAGTTCTGCATCTCCATGTCTCCCCTAGAATCTTCAAAACACTCCTTTGGACCATTATTGACGGTCACAAAACGAAAATCAGACCATTCTGAGATTGGGTTAAGTGGGCTTATTGATTTCCCTTGGAAGATCTCTGTGGAATGGCAGGGGATAATTATCCTGGATAAAGATATTTTTTGTTGTGCAAGTTACAGACACTCTTCAGAATATGTTGAGTAAGGGTGTCTGGAAGTGCAGGAAGCTCTCAGGGCCTGGAGGAACCAGATTGCAAAAGCTGTCAGAAAGCAAAGCAGCTACTTTGCCAGTTTCCCATTCTCATTCTCTCTCCCTCTCCCTCACTCCCTCCCTCTTTCTCAATCTATCTCTATCTCTAACCCCTCTCTACCTCAAGGAACACATGGTCTTTCTTCTGCATGGCTGCTTTATCATTCTGTCTCTCAAGATCTGCTGTCTTTGTTTGTCTACATGTGTACAGGGCAGTTGATGCCCTGTACCTCCCAAGTACACTCATTCAAGTAACAGGAATCTCTGAATCCCAATTCCAAGGTTCTGAAAGAGCCAGTAAGATTGCACCAACTTGGGTCAGGTGTCCCCCCACACCACACCATGGTCTGTTCAGCCCCAGGAGTCATGGTCATGTGGAATAGACATGAGTTCATACCATCTGATTATGACCTCTGCTAGACACCATGGAGAAATAAAGAGATGAGAAAAGGGGAAAACTTATTTTCAAAAACTTAATAGTAAGCTGCAGAGCAAGACTAAAGGTATTTTTTTATGACCTCTATTATCTTTCCTGAAATCAAGGAAGACAGAAAGTGTCATCATTAGTTGGTCAGAAAAATGAAGGAACGGTTGTCATTATCTTCCACATTACCCACATCTCAAAGATTCCATCAATGCCATCTCTTCTATCCACAGCAAACTCCTTCACTCAGGATGGAGAAAATAGGGAAAAGATTCAGGACCTCTTCAAGCTCCCTATAACACCTATGATGTGGCCACCTAGGATGTGGCCCCAGGCTTCTAGGCCTCAACACGATTATTATATCTCCAAACATCACACTAACATCCCAAGCAAATAGGTAAATGAAGAGAATAAGAAAGAAATGCTACCTCTCTTTTAAGGATACTTATCAGAGGTTCCATGCAATGATTCATTATCTCATTGGTCAGATCTAGTCACATGATCACACTGAGATGCAAAAAGGGTGAGGATATGTAATCCTTTAACTGGGCAACATTGTGTCCAGCTAAGAACCAGGAATACATTCATCTATAAAAAAGAAGGGCAGAATATTTTATAGCTCATTAATAGTCTCTTCCATAACCTTTAGTTCCTGCCCTCGATCTATTTACGTGTCTATAGCTTTTGATCCTGACAATTTTTCTTGGCTCTTTTAAACCTTATCCTCCCCTTGAATATTGTGATACTGAACTATGCTTACACTTCTTCCTTTCTGATTACTTTTCTAATTTTTCTACTTTCCTCAGTTCCTCAATTTCTTCCTCCCCTCTAAGTATTAAGTGCCCCAAGGGCTCTGTCTTTTCCTCTTTGTGTCTGCGTCATCCACTCCCATCGTTTTAACTACCTACACTGTATTCTAACTTATTCTCTCCTCTAACTTCCAGGAACATATTTTAGACCACTTGCTGATCATTTCTAATTGACTATCCTAGCAATTAAGAACTCTAAAAATCTAATGAGGTCTAAGAAAACAATTCAAAATGCAATTCAGAGAAATTTCAACAGGGAAATTCTGACTCCCCTCATCAGGTAAGGTCGCTCCTTGCACACCTTCATTATACCCTGAAGTTCTTCATCGGGCTTACAACAGTTGTAAAAGTTTTACTTGTTTTAATTATACAACGATTTGTTCAATGTCTGTGCTTCCTACATAGAAGTCATTCAGAATAACAAATGGACACATAAATGAATGAATAAAAATATCATTTGGTTTACTTCCCGAAGTCCTCATGGGGTGACATTAGCTTGGTCCTCAGTGTATTGCCCGATGTTTTAAACAGACGAAGAATGAGTTTGTGCTCCCAGGTAGAATCGACTCCCACATTCACTAGGTAGAATCAACTCCCACATTCACTATGTCCATACACCAAATAATTTTCAAAGACAGAAACAAACATCATAGTATATGGAAGAGTTGTGTCAACTAGTCAAGGGCTAGGAAGCCAAATTATATTCAGAAAGTTACTTGATGACCACAGAATCAGAACAAGGGGCATAGTCAGATGATTCAATATTTAGTGTGTCCAGGTCCAGATATGCTAACATATCCATCTTCATAATAAGGATAATTTTGATGATAGGGTCATAATACTTGAAATATGTTGACTTATACTTCTCCCTTGCACAGTCCTTAAGAGTAAGAGATTTGAGTCTGAAAAAAATATATATCATTATCTACCTTTGGGGACTGTTATAAGGATTAATAAAATACCTAGCACAATTTCTCACATTGAGTAAGCACTCAATAATTGGAAGTTATTGCCCCCCTCCCCGCACCCAGGCTTCCATGGATGATCAATCTCTTTTCAAATTAACCTATTTCTTTAGATATGTAAAGTTAAGTCTCAGTCCAATTGGTCAGGGAATCCATTTTTTATGTCTCTATTCTGATATATTGTGTGTTGGTTTAATAGTTTTAACTTTCAGAGGCTCTTGTTATCTAAAACTCAGCTTTCTCTAGGCCTCATCAACCTATTACACCAAAAAAGTCATATTGATAATAATAATAATAATTTGCATTTCCTAGTTCCTGTCCCCATCCACTAACGGAAGACCTCCATCTCCCAAGAGAGCTCCCTCTACCCACCCAAATACTTCTGAGAGTCTCCAGGGTCAGTCTCACATGGGCTAAATCAGTATTTCTGCTGCAATGAATATTTTACCTCTTTTTCTCTGTACTTTCTTCCTATTTCCCTCTATATATGGTCTTGCTTGCCCTCTCTCTATCAATAATCAGCTTAGCCCAGCAGCAACACTGAGGAAGAAACTCCATCATGTCCTCCAGTTCACTTTTCCAAGTACACTTTCACCATCATCTCCTTCCTCTTCAGCCAAACCCCAAGAAGCTCACATACTTATCAACACATGCCTGTGGACCTCAGGTGGGCAGAGGTGCCTAGCCCTATAATCCCAATGCCTGCTTAGATTCAGTCAGGACATCCTGTTGACTTATTTATATTCTTTTTAAGTTATTGGGTCCCACAGCAATGTAGTTTCTATCTACCTATAATTTCTTTTCAATAACTTCTCATTCTGTGGTCTATATTTCTGGTAATGGTACCAGGCTCAAAAGACTCAGAGTAGTCTCACGTCCTCTTTTGTTTCTCACAATCAGTTCCAATTACTGCGGATTTTACCTCCATAATCTCTCTTGTTTTTATCGCCTTCTTTCCCCATTTCACAGATGCCAGCCAAGGTGAACCATTAATTACTCTTGCCTAGATTGCTGAAAAGTCCTCCTAATTTGTCTTATTGCCTCTCCCCTTACCTTCCATCTACACAACAATTTTCTGATCTACAGAGTTTGAATACTGGACTAAGTCTTGCAGCTCTAAAGGCCATTGAGTCCATGAAAATCAAGTTAAACGGTCCAGACATTTGCTTACAATTTATATCATTGTTTCCTTCCATTTTAGGTAAATCTGATGAACTAGGTCAGTTTTTTTCCAGTTCAGGTTGAAAACAAATTGTTAGAAGCCAAGCTATACTTCCTTTTTGAAAACCAAAAGTAAATGTTCCAGATTTCAAATATAGAAGTTACAGAGATGTACACCCATCAAAGAGGTTGCTATAGGACTGCTTTTATCTTAAATAGAAGAAGGTTAAGCTTGAGAAATAGTTGGAATTATCCATAACCAATTATGGGCAGCTGCCATAGTATCAAAGCAAAAGTAATATGCATGGCATACTCCCCCAAACTATAAACCCCATGAAAGCAAGATGGTATCTGCCTTGTATCCTCAGTGTCTAGACATAGGGCCTGATACATAGTTCAAACCATATAATTATTTGTTGAAAAGGTAAATGAATGAGTGTCTTTCCAGAGTACATTTCCAATACTTGATAATACTTGTAAATGGAAAGCTTCTTAAGAGCAGAGGCAGTATCCTATTTATCTTTCTATACCTAGCGAGACACTGTGCAGTACTTTTCATAGATCAAACATTCAAAAGGATTGAAATTCTTGATTCTTTTAAAAATTTATAGGTGCATTCATGTATATCACCAAAGGAAGTATTGCTCTCAGCATGGCAATACATTACAGAATCTGGAAATGGAAGAAGAAGCCATAGAAGAAGTTATCAAGCCTTTAAGGTAAGGACTTCTCAATAAATTCCTTTACAACCTGGCCAGAAAGTTTTTAAATGTATCAGATCACTCAGGGAGAAGCAAACAATCCCTCTCCAAAGGAATTCCCATTGGAAGGGAGGTCATAACAACTTCCGAGCTTTGTGCATACCATATTCAAACTTTTCACCACTCCATTGTTAAACTTTAGAACAAAGAAAAGAAACCCTTCCTTCTCTCAACAAGAATAGGAAGATTACTGGTAAAAAGATGTTTGCCAGAGTTAGAGTCAGATGACAAGATTGTCACTAGCTGAGTGCCTTGAGGAAGTTCATACACATTTCATAGCTCAAATGACATATCTATCAAGTGGGCTGATAATATCAGCCCTATCCTCTGAAAACCATTGTTCAGAGAATAAAAGAAGATCATGTGTGTTAAAGTGCTTTTTAAAATATGAGATGGATAAAGAAGATATGGTATGTATGTGTGTATATGTGTGTGTGTGTGTATATATATGTATATGTGTGTGTGTATATATATATATATATATATATATATATATACACACACACACACACACACACATATACACACACACACACATTTGAATATTACTCAGCCATAAAAAATGAAATTTTGCCATTTGCAACAACATGAATGGACCTGGAGGGTATTATTCTTAGTGAAATAAATCAGACAAGAAAGACAAATACTGTATGTTTTCACTTACATGTGTAATCTATAAAATAAAACAAATGAATGAATATAACAAAACAAAAACTGACTCACAGATATAGAGAACGAACTGGTGGTTACCAGTGGGGATAGGGAAGAGGGGAGGGACAAGACAGGTGAAGAGGATTAAGAGGTACAAACTACTAGGTATAAAATAAATAAGTAACAAGGATGTAATATACAGCACAAGGAATATAGCCAATATTTTATAATGACTTTGTATGGAGTATAATCTATAAAAATATTGAATCACTGTGTTGTACACTTGAAACTAATGTAATATTGTAAGTAAACTATACTTCAATTGAAAGAAAAAATGTGAAATGAGATACATGTTAGGTATTATAATTGCTTCTGCTGCTTTTGTTATTGTTTTATGTCTTGGGAACTCTGGTTTGAATTATGAGGATACCTGAATATCATTAATCACCTGAATACACAACCCTAAGGTGTGGCTTCTCAATATGGTTACAAAGAATGCTGTAATAATGAAATTCTCTAAACAGATATTCAGTTTGGGACACACTACATCCACATAATTCCAGGTGCAAGTTCGAAAGCATCTCAAGGGAGCAGAGGTAATTAAAACTATTTTAATGAAGCAAGAAAAAAATATCAAAAAAGACCATAGGTATCGCACAGAAGGAAAAGAATGGGAAGAGAAATGAGTTGTACATCTAGGATACTGGATACTCCCAATTACATTAAATAGAAAAAAATTCCAACCTTACACTCCCTTGATTATCCTGAATAAAATAATATGGCATTCCAATTTTGTTATTAAAAAACTCAACCCCCCTACTCCAAGACTAATCTCTTAGTTCATCTGCTTTCTTTAATCTGCCATTCTTTATCTCTACTAGTGTTTTCCCTCTGTCCTTTTATGTTTGACGATTTCACTGTTTCATAAATAGTTCAAAGTTTTATTGTCTTTTATTTCTTGCTTAAATTTTTTTCTTCTTCATGCTCTCTTATCTTTGTATCAATTTTTCTATTTTCTCTTATTACCCGTCATTTTTAATTTCCACTGCTTTTGATCTGCCCTTTACTTCTCTCCATTTCATTTACAGACTGTTCTGGTGTGTCTGCCTTCTATTGATGTTTCCTCTGTTGTTTCCTCCTTTTATCTCTTTCCCAATCCTACCATCTGTCTTACTTTTTATTATTTTTTTTTTTTTAAAACATGGGTGGGTGGCCTTAAAATATTGCAGGAACAATTTGTTACTAGGATATTTAGGGGGAGTAAAACCACAGTAAACATTTATTCTAATGAGTATGTTTCTGTGAGTGTGTGGTGGCAGATTGTTGACTCAAAGCACTAGGTGGCAGTAGTCCAGATCTGATCGTAATCAGGTGACTGTGCCCCTCCCCCTTCTTCCTTAATGTTTATGCCCTATATATGGATTTTTATTCAGAAGTTCATTTGGCATAGTATGAGTGTGTTTCATGTTTGGTAATTGCAATCATTGTTGCTTTTGTTGTGGTCATCCATGTACAATGCTTGGTGTCAGTCTATTTATCTCTTGTAAAAATAAAATACAGTGTGTGTGTGTGAAAAAAAAAAAAAAAAAGAAGTTCATTTGGTTCTCTGCAGCATCTACTTTTGAAATCTAGGACATGTCACATCAGTTCTCAAAAATAACATAACTTAACAGTTAAGGGTTTATGACTGCTGATTTGAGCCTGAACTGGGGAGAAAATTGTTTGGTTGATTGGCTTTATTTGCATAAAAAAAAAAAAAAAAGAAATACATTTGAAGAACTTAATACATAAATGTGATAATGCATAAAATACCAATCCAAATGTTTAGTTTGTGAAGTAGAATGTATTTTGAGCATTTCATACAAACATACCTTTCAAGATCTCCAAATCTTGATTATTAGATAATTTGAATAACCCACTTTGTGTTCTATTGAATATGTAATGCACACCTGCTGCTTTTTGTCTACCCTATACCTTTTTCTTTTGCAAACTGACCCTGCTCTAACTACTTACTAACTAGGAAACTTTAGACTCATTATGAAACCTCACTGTGCCTTAGTTTTCCCCATCTGTAAAATGGAAATATTAATGATATATACCTCATGGAGTTATTTAAAGTTTGAATGAGTTAGTATATGTAAAACTTTTAGAACAGTAACTGGCATATAGTAATATTTTTAATGATATGTATTATTTATTCCAGATTTCCTTAGACCTCCTGTTATTTTTAAGTGTTAGATCAGGGGCTAAAGATTAAATGGGAACTGTTCCCTGTAACTTATAAATAAGGTAATCAGATAATTACAATACAGTATGGTAAAGGTGGTGGAGGAGGAAAGGCACAGAATTCTCTAGAATGAAATAGGATCAAGTGACTCACTGTTGGGTATAGGAAGGAGAGAGGGAAATCATCCCAGATAAAGTTATATGTTGGTTGAAACCCAAGTATGAGAAAGTTTGACTGGATGGATTGTTGGGGAGAGAAGATTGAGAAAAGTGTTTCTGGGAAAAGAATGAGCACATGCCCTTCCTGCAGGTGTGACTAAGAAGGTAACACTAGCTTTACTCAAGAATTAGGCCATTTTCTTTCCTTAATGCTCCTTGGGATCTGTGAATAATTCATTCTGATTCTCTATAAAGCAAAAGTGAAGAAGTCATTTCAAGGACCAAGAAGAAGCTATTATATAGCCTGGTCTACTGAAATGTGACTATGAAATAATGAAACAGATTTTTAAACAAAATATGGTATGAATCTTTTCTCAGATAACATGCTGATCTCCTCTCTATAGAATGCTACTAAATTTGAATAAGGAATACATTCATGAATTATATTTTCCAAGAGTGGTGATGGGTTTATACTCAGTCATCAGTTATTCTGTACTTTGGGCCAATTGTGGGAATTTGCAAATCAGCTTGATATGGGATGGGAGAAGTACACAATCTGGAGCTGGGCCCAAAATGAAGCCACTGAACGTAAGAGCAATAAAAGTCTGGATTATTATTATTATTATTATTTTTTACAATCAACTGACCTTAGGTTTTACTCACTGAAATGAGATCACCAAGAACGGGACCTGGAGGGAATGAGTTCCCCATAACTTCTAGTCTCATAAAGATGTAGTCTTGATTTCCCAAATGGATAAAACAAACTTCCTATAGAATGCAGAACCGGACCTGGCTTTGCCCTTTTTTAAAAGCAAACAGCAGAAATGTGGGACAAAAGAAATTAGTTTAACTATCCAGAAATTGAGTCGGAAAACCACCTACATATCCTTTCAGGAAACATGTACTTCTGCGAGGCAGAGAATTGTGGACACTTTGTGTGATGAAATATGTAAGAAAAACCCCATGGGTCTGTATGTGGATGCAAAGTGATTAAATTGAGCACTTACTGTAATTGCTTTCTACCATTTAGTCAAGTATTGATTAAAATGGCAGCCATGCCATATGGGCGAGAAAAGGGTCAAGTGTATTTCTAGCTCTGGGTATGTCCTTCCAGTTTCAACTCTTCTTTTTATGTTCTTCCTTTTATGCATCTCCCTTTGTATATTAAACTATCACACTTGAAAATACCAGAATTCCTCTCTGCCTCTCTCTCTCTGTCTTTCTCTCTCTCTCTCTCTTTCTTTCTCACCCTCAGGACCCAGATTTAGAGATTAAAGATAGTCAGGGACCCTAAGTAACTCCTTCCTGATCTAGAGCAGTGAAGGGCTTCAGGTAATTGTGGGTGGGTTGAGATGAATTTGAGAGTAATATTCCCCCAGGCCCACCCTCCAGCAGATAATATGGTTCCCGTAAAGCACTTCACATCCTGAAGGTTAGCTATTGGCAACCGTTTAAGAATTTTCCCTCTATTAAAAATTTACCAACCAAGAGTCTCATCCTTAAGGAAAGCCCCCTCTTTCAGTAAATCTTAACTCAGTAATTACTCCCACATTTCCTCTTACTCCTCCTGTTTGGATTGTGGAAAACCCTTTCCCCTCTTCTGAACAATTTGTGCCACCTTGTTTTTCAGGAATTTTCCTGGAATGGAGAGTGAGTAGTTAGTGATACTACTCTTTCTTTTAGATTTCTCCATTTTACAATGTGACGTCATGAAGTTACTAGACTGGTGCAGTTAGCAGAGATGTCTTCTCTCATTTCATAAGCCTGATCATAGTATCTGTATTTCAAAAAGAAACTTATCAACAACAATCATTCCCTTTTGATTGTTTTTCTTTTTTATTTCTAATTTGTTGCGATACCACATGCTTTTAGTATTATATCTCATAAAGCTCACATATTAAATATTCCACAATGCCCACCTACAGCACACTGATACATATAATGTATTATCTCATTCATTTTTCCACCCTTATCCATTCTACCATTACTATTTAATTATACCCTTACTAAACCCATTCAACTATTCCTTGTCTTCTTCCCACCTGAGTTACTTTAAGATGCATAAGTTATGGCTCCTTTTCCTGTAAGGTTCCACTCAGCTTGGCTTTTAACTTTTAACCCAGTTTTTCTACCTTCCAGGGCTAACTACATGGCTCCATCAATGATCTCCCTTCTTCTTTTTCATACCCCCAGTCTAGTCCCTTAGTATCTAAAAACAGTTAGGCATTTTCCCATCCATTGCAGCTCCACACCAAAACCTTAGTGAACTTGTCCACTTTGGAAAGGAATCAAGGGAAACTCCAAACCAGTAGAGTACATTAAAGGAAACTTTTTAGATATATATTGAGTGAGAACATCATCTTATGATGTAATCAAAACATTTCTAAAACATCCCATATTGGATTTGGGATGTGGTAATTCAAAGATAAATGGCTAAGGGTAATGTGGAAATGTGCATTTGCTGTGTATGTGTATATGATGCTGTATATTGGATACTAAAGGCTAACCCATCTGCACCTTGTATGTTGGAGAAGTTTTTCAGTAGTAGACAATCCGTTGTCTACAACTTATTCCTCTGCCTGGGAAAATCAATGTCCATCTCAAGCAATCTGCTGCAGTTCCATTCCAAACAAGGTTTGAACTTAGATACTTGACCTTTTTGTCCCACTCTAGGTTTTTAGAATTGGCACTTTTACAGTCATGATTTTTACCTTGATCTCCTTTCTTCATGTCGTGTAAGCTTTTGGTATGACTCGTTGAATAGTAAACAGCATCTTAGTAAACTGCAGTTTTTTTCTAATCAGAACATAAACCGGCGCTGTAACATCCCCCTGAGACAGGACAAAGACGATGAAAATGGCCATTGAATCACCCTGGGCTCAAAAGAAAAGGTGTCTTTGTGCTTACTGAGAATAACACTACACTTCCTTAATATTTTCAGTATTATCAGGTAAATTATAACAATTCAACTTTTATCCCAGATCCTAAGTTAACTGAGATAAAAATTGTCTTTAATCCCAAACCACCAGAGTCTGTTTCAAGCAAAAACTTCAGAACAGATATAGTCTTCAAGTGGTCTCTGTATTTCCTGGTAGAAAAGGGTACACAAGAAAAATAACCAAGCATCAGATGCAGAGACGGCTTCCAGGAAGCCAACTGTGTTCAAGAGCAGACCTAAACTGAGCAGCTATTCTAAGATTGAATTCCAGGAGTCATTCAGGTCATCTTCCTTTTTGCCCAGCCTCGCCTCACCCTCTCAGTCAGCCTCAAGGATTCTAAAACCTGACCAAGCAGTTCTAGTTAGAACAAGCTCACCCTTTAGCTATGGGAGGAGAAACTAGCTTCTCTGGGCCCTCGCCCTGTGGCATTTGCCTGGCAGCGGAGTTTCCAAGAATAGCTTTTTTCTGTGGTTTTCTCAATCCCCACTCCCTAGGGAAACCAGGGGGTATAAACATTTTTGGTTCTAAGGTTTAAGCATCAGCTAAATGTTTACCTTGAGTTTTAGCCAGCATCTTATTTCCCAAATCTCAACTTACACAAATCAAAATGCCCACCAGACAGATCAGCAAGTTTCTATTCTGTAAAATTAATAGAAAAAGAAATAATTAAAAGGAGGCTAAGTGACCTCTAGAAAGAGTATTCGGTTGAGTGGCAGATAGGGCAAGTTAAAGCTGAAAGCCAGCGCTTCAGTCTCAGATTAAAGTAATATTACTTTGAGTCACAATTGATGTTAATTGGTAGCAAAGGGAGCTCTTTGAGCACACTTCTTTGAGTAAGAGAAATTTAAGAAGGAAACAGAGTATCTCTGAAAATTCATTTGTAATGGAAAATGAAAAGCAGGGCAGGGCACTAAGCAAAAAGTTCACAGCATCGTTCAACCCCAACATGTAAATAATCTTTTTGAGGAAATTTTTTTCACCACTTGAGTCAAAATTAGAGTTACAAATGGAACACTTAGGAATGTCTCCTTAATCTTGGAATGCAAATATGTTGTATATCTTTTAGTTCCTGATTAACCAGCCTAAGCTTTCCCCTGTCATATTGGCAGGAAGAGCATTAGAGAACCAGCATAGTATAGCAGGAAGGAGCACAGACTCGGGGGCCAATTTGGCTCCATATCCTCCTCACTTATTTGTGTGATCTGGAGGAGCATAGAAAGATTAGGTGATTTTCCCAAGCTCACACAGTTACAGTCAAGATGGCATGGCCTGGTTTCCAAATCCAAGCAGTAGAGCAAGGGGTCTGATTGATTTAACTTCTGCTCACCTTTCTTTTGCCGCTCAGTACAACTATGGACAAGTAGCCCTATGAACTGGACAGATAAGGCTATTGGCAAGTAGTTCTATCAGTCTGACAGATAAGGCAAACCCCATAGATCCAGGTCTCTAAACAGGCCATTGTGGATACGCTGGGAGAATGACTTCCCTCCTCCAAGGCTGAGCCTTTGGTGACAATGGTGTATTAATTTCCCATGGCTGCTGTAACAAATTACCACAAACTTGGTGGCTTAAAGCAATAGAATCTTATCTTCTCAGTTCTGGAGGCCAGAAGTCTGAAATCAGTTTCACTGAACTGAAATCACGGGGTCAGTCAGCAGGACTGTGCCCCCTTCAGAGGCTTTAAGGGAGAATCCATTCCCTGCTTTTTCCAGCTTCCAGTGACTGCCAGCACTTTGGCTTGTGGCTGCTTTACTCCATTTTCTGCTCCTGGGCTGGGGTCATAACGTCTGTTCCTCTTCCCTCTGTGTGTGTGTGTGTGTGTGTGTGTGTGTGATGAAATCTCCCTCTGGATCCTCTCAGAAGAACACATGTGATAGCATTTATGGTCCACCTGAATGATGCAGGATAATCTCCCCATCTCAAAGTCTCCTCAAAACACAGAAGGCATAAAATCATTATTCACTTTCCCAACAATAAATGTTCCTGCCTGCCTGTCCTGCTGATCATAGGGTTGTACACAATATTTACAGCCTGGGGAAAGTCTACATCTGCTTGCACTCCTATCTTAGGAAAATGACAAGATTTTTCCAGTGCCTCAAAGATTATTAACCCATCCAAAGATACCTAAGGTGGCTCTTCAGCTTTTCTCTCACTAAAGCAAAGCAAGTAAAAAACTTTGTGCAATGCCAAAATGAATAAATAAATAAATAAGTTCCAATCTGTGCTGTGAGGTGGTGTCAAAATCAGAGAACAGACTAAGGAGATGGCCCTGATATATTTTAAGGTAATTTTCCTCTTGCTCCCCATTTCAGTCTACAAAAGTTTAGTCCCCTGCTTTCATGGTTGATATTCTCTTTCTTCTAGGCTTGTCCATTTCGTTTATATAATGGTTGGCATGTATGGTTGTTAAAGAAAGAACCCAGAAGGCTGGGGTTCAGAGCCCCGCTCAGCATTTTCCTAGCTATGTAGTCATGGACAAATTACAAAATCTCCTCTTCATACTTGTTTCTGATTTGTAAAATAAAAGCATCTGCTCATTGTCTATTATGAAGATTAAATAAATTAATGAAGTGCTTAGAATGGTGTCTGACACATACTAAGCACACAATAACTTTAGCTATTACTGTCCTCTTTCCCTTCCTTGCTGTTTCCATGTAGAAAACTCTCATTCACTCATTCCCCCTCATTCACAGAAGGCTTTGGCACATGGTTCTCAGGCTTCCTTTCTACTTCATGGGCTGGAACCATGATAGATGACTTTGGCATCCTCAATGAAGACTTATTTCCAAGCTTTTAATCTCCAGGGGGTGTATTTACCTTGAAACTAATGAAACTGAAGCTGCAGGGTCATCCCTCATTTGCATATGCCCTGTCCAAGGCCTTAGGAGCTACCTTGTCATTTGTATTTGTAGCTTGTATTCTTTTTTTAAAGAGGGTCCTCCCCCAGTGGTATAAGCTCCAGGCCCCACAGGAGCCGAATCCATCCCTGCTTCTTTCCAGTGATTTTCTGCACCTCAACCACATTCTCCACTGGCCACTCTGGAAATTGGCAGCAGCCTAGCCTATGTCTGCGTTGAAATCACCTTACCCTGACCACAATGCCCCAGTTCTTCCAGCTTTCTCTCTAGAGTTCCTATAAAATCCGTTTTTTGACCGCATAATCATTTTTCTCCATAAATTAGTAGTTATCTTTTCTTAGAAATTGTAGAAATTGTGATTTTATATTTTTTAACCCACAAATAATTTAAAAGCTCAATTATTATCATATATAATAGGCCCTAAAATATTTCAGTCATGAAAAATGAGCCCTTATGCTCCAATACTTGGGAAACCTTGCACTGAAGTTACTAGTTAAATCAAGATACAAACCCAGCACTCATTTTGAACTGTAGATCATCAACTTCCAATGTCTCTATACATCAGGAATTTTCCTTGCCATGTTGGTGGTCACTGGAGTTATATTCACAGTGAAATTATGTTCAAGGGCCTCTATATCCACAAAAAATTACCCAGTGTCACCTATCACTAAGAGCTTTGCCTCAGAAAGGCAAAAAGATAACTTGTATTTTTATCTATGTTCTTTCCTTAGGGCCAAACCTAATATTTTAGAATCTTAACCTTCAAAAATCTAAATTCAAGTGTAATGAGGGAAATCAAAGGTGACTGATGTTTAATAAGCATCAAAGATTGTCTGTTTCTTTGATTGTTCTCAAATAATATATTAATGATGAGGTAGTGCAATGTTAGTATATCAGAATTCACACTGCTGGATTTTAATTCCTGACCTGCCAACCACCAGCTGTGAGACCATAGACAAATCAACCAAACTTTCCTTGCTTCAGTTTTCTCATTTGTAAAGTAAGGATATTATAGTATCTACATAATGGGAATATTTTGAGGATTAATACGTTAAAATATGGAATAGTACCTGACTCATAGGAAACACTCCATAAATGTTCGCTATTTTTATTGCCATATGTCATTTCAGTAAGCGTGCCGTTTGTCAGAGTGTAGAAGTATTTCTAATAATACTAAAATTTTGTGTAGGTTTTTACTACGATCATAGTTTTTTCTTAGATTTTACCTTAAATGTAGATTAAGATTTTTCTTCTGAGATAAAAAATTATATGGGGTGGAGGGGGAACCTTATGGTCTTGATGTCTAAACCTTAGTAATATAACTGAAGGAATAGAATTCCTGATTGTCTTTGAAATATGCATTTACACATGGGATATAAACCATAAACTTTATAAAGACTAAGAGTATATTCAAGACTGTGTGTCCTGCCCCAGAAGACTATTTTTAGAAGGAGTATTCCCTCATCAAACATTTATTAAGGATGACACTGATAATAATTAGGATAAAATTATTAATAAAAATGTATACCCTCATAAGCTTACAATCTAGTAAGAGATAAAGATAACTAAACACACCTTTATCACACTGTGAACAGTGTGTGATTGAATATATAGTGTTTTAGAGTATTTAAGCTTTAAGCTTCTTTTAATTACAAATAAGCCATGTTACCCATATTAAACAGTTTGACCCCTTGTTTTCATGATTATCTTCATTTTAGACTCTTTGTTTACTAATGAATTTATCTTTCTGCCATCACTACCTGAGACCAAGCAAATGTGTTCCGTTCTGTTCCCTTGATGAAGTTTTAGTGTCAAAAAAGGTTAATATACTAGTTAATTTGCTCCTTTAAAGAAATTAAATACAGAAGGATTCAATATTACTCAATATAAGTACGTAACCCAGAGTCCCCTTACACAGGACATAATTAAGCCCATGTGTCCTCCTTGCCAAATCAGTGCCCAGGAAGAGAAGAAATCCCAGCAGACGATTGGTGTGAACTTAAATCAGTTAAACATCAAATTCTGCGCCCAAGATAGGGCTTGCCTTTCAATCAATCAAAGCACTATGCCTTGCGTTTTGACACCAAAAGCAGAAAGTCAGAGAACACAGTTAGGTCTTTGAAGGCTGCTGATAAAGTAGAAGTGTCTCATCTGAGTCATTCCTTTGTGATGTGTCGAGAAATTGAGGATGTTTCCCAAGGTGCTAAAGGATGTGGAAGCCATTCTCCCACCCACTAGGTGTAGGTGCAGTGCTGTATGGCTGATGCATCACTGGGTGAGGCTGGGTTGTGATGCAGCATAAGCAAAGTTCCAGCAATGCAATTGCTTGGAGTGGACCAAATTCAACCCCATGTCAGGGTCACAGCACTCAGTAGTGGCTCTTTCTACTTCCCAAGGGCAGGAATCAAAGAGACTGGTAGAATGCAGGCATTGGGGATGGGAGGGCGGGAGTGTGGGGGAGGAAAGTAACTATCTCCCCTTTATATTCACGGAGGGGTATGTGATGTATGTGAAGTGAATTATACATCTCAACCTCCTTCACTCTTATCTGGAGTGAATAGACTGCTTTGTCATACAGCTGCCTGAGGCTAATCCTCCACACTCCCACAGTCTTCTCAGTCTACTGCCTGAGTACCTTTGAAGCCAGGATTTAAAACCCTAAAAATAGAAGCAGGATTACTGGTTGCAAACTGCTGAAGAAGGTGGGGGGGGAGCGGGGAGGATGTACAGCGGCAAGAGGAGGGATAAATGGGAAGGGGAAATGTCAGTTTTTAAGAGAAATGTTAAACTCCAATCTAGGGCAGTATTTGAATAAATTTGACTTCTCTTTTCCTGACTGTCAGAAATTTTGTGGATTTTCACAATTAGAAATTACATCCAGTCAATTTAAGTCTTTATTTATAAAATGTCCTCTTCTCTTCCGCCAGTTGAATTCATCTCTGTATCACTGCTAAGGCAGGCTTATGATATCCATCCACCAATTCTGCTGGCTCATTTCTTGCCTGGGTTTTCTGGTTGACAGCCCTACACTTCTAGGATTGCACACACCATGAAGAGGGGTAATCACTGCCCTGGAGACAGGGTCTGGCAAAGCACCACATACTGGTTGAACAGGCAAGCCTTATAAACACTTTTATAAACTCAGGCCTTCTAGGTTAGCATGGAGCAAAGGCTAATAAATATATTTTAATAATTACATTTGATACTAGATTTGGAATTGAGAGTGAATGAGACTCTTATGGGTACCTGAGGTCTTAGGGCTATTCACAAATATTTATTTCCACATTCCTGTCAATTACTATTAGGATGTTACTGCCTCATCCTGATGAACTCAAGTTTGGCCATGTGGTTTTCTTTGGCTAGTGAATGGATGTTATGAATGTCATTTCCAATCAGAAGCTTTAAGGGACATCATACACATTGTCACATGCTCTGTTGCCTCTCCCACAATAAATGGCAGTGTTTCGGAGAAGAGGCTGAGTCACCAAGAAAGGACAACAGTATGGGAACAGAGACCACAGTCAACTCTCAGTGGATAGCAATAAACCTTTGTTTTAAGTGAGTGATATTTGAGGGTTGTTTGTTACTGCAGCGTAACCTAGCCAACCCCAGCTAATACATACCATACAATGCTTCTGGGTTACTAAGTTGTTAAATATCATGGTCTTCCACTTTTAAATATATCTTTTAAGGAGGCTTACTTTCAATAAATGTCTTCAAAGTAATTTTACACATCTTAAAAGCAGTCAAGGGAATGAAAGTTAAGTCTAAACCTAATGAAATCCTGGCAGAGTAATAAATAGAACTCAAAGTCCAAGCTGTCCTCTAGCTTCTATCATATGAATATTTTCATAAGAAAAAGGTTTTGCCTACAAATTAAGCACATTCTTCCCTCC
Organism: Eschrichtius robustus; assembly: GCF_028021215.1. Classification (NCBI taxonomy): domain Eukaryota; kingdom Metazoa; phylum Chordata; class Mammalia; order Artiodactyla; family Eschrichtiidae; genus Eschrichtius; species Eschrichtius robustus. The sequence goes on along the minus strand of NC_090836.1, from coordinate 76,362,244 downwards.
ACATCTTCACTAGGGCAAAAGTAAATTCACTATACACCAAGTGTTAGAAAATAAAGCTTATTCTTAGTTCATCAACAGTAGTCTAAAGAATATTATTAAACTGAGATAAATAAACACAAATGTTTTTGAAAACAGAAAAGGTAAATACATAAAGATTTCCATCTCCACCTTAATGAGGCTACACCAAAACAATTCAACACTCCAAGGCATTCTAATATAATAACATCTTATTAATATATAACAACTTTTCTTTTAACCCCAGTGGGATTATTACTCTAATCATTTCCCTTGTCATTAATTGAAATATTTTTTATCCATTTGCAACTTTTTTCCTGGGTCTATTTTATTTTCAAATTCATCATTTTGCAATTTCCTTCTCAAAGTTTTAATAAAGTAAAACAAAACGTCATCTGTTCATCTGCCAGCTATGAATTAGAACTTGAGATTGGTAAATGTTAAATATGTCTGTTTCTCCAGAAACAAAAGAGTAATTTCAAAATCCCCTTTAAAGTTGCATGACTTAACTCCACAGCATTTGGACTCCATTTATGTTAGTAAGCTAAGAATAACAACTCTTTACCTAATCAAGTTCTCCCTAGCAATAGGGCCAAGAGTAATAGATATTATCTTCAATGTAGCAGAACTTTCCACATATTACTTAGGTTAGAGATTCCCTTAGAAATGCACAGAGAAAGGTAAAGACTGGAGACTCCTTAATGACATAGACTAGAGCCAGCTATTTTGAAATAGTAAAAACAAAATTGGAGTGTGTGTTACTCTGTATGCCTCCTGTACACCAGTTCCCTAGTCTCTGTGGAGCATATTAGTCAAACATTTTTACAATAATGGGGACTTCTCTGTTTGTGGGTCCAAAGACAACTAGCAAGAGCTTCCACTCATTTTTTTCCAGCTAAAATTGCTACCAAAAAAAGATACAACCACAATTCTTAACATTTTACAACTTCTTTTCACAGGTTTTTAGTATTAAATGCATGTCTCCTATGTGATTGTCAATGTACTAGTCTTCAAGAATCTAATGATGAGTAGAATCTACATTGGCTCTGTCCTGGGGGAACATACATTGTAGTGAGAAAGACAGACAATCAAATCAGCAACAGTATAAAGGATGGTAATAGAGATATTCCAGAGTAACAAGAACATATAGTATAAGCACCTAGTCTTGTCCAAAAAGGAGAGCAGAGGGGAATGCAGAAGACTTCTAACGTATCACCACCAGAAATGGAATCAGCCATGCAAAAACATGCGAGCATATCTCAGGGTGTTGGGAGCTAGAGAAAGTACCCCTGAGCACAAGATTCTGACCAGAATTTTTAGAAAACTCAAGTGGGCCTACACTGTGCACAAGAAAAGCCCTGTCCCATTTTTGGCTCCACAGCTCTAAAAGCACAGGAAATGAAGCCAAGGAATGGAGAGAAGGAAGCAGAGGACCATCAAGTCAGAAAGGAAAGGATCAGAAAGAATTGTGGAAGCAACTTAAAAATGCACTCACCTAGGAGTCAGGTGAGCTAGGCACTGGATGTTACAACTGTAAACTATAGCACTGCCACCATGCTCGCCCCTGTGATTAGCCTTCTAGATGCATTAAGTCATTCAGCTATCACTATAAAGCATTAAGGTGGGTATCATAGTATCCCATCTTAAAGATGAGCAAAATGAGGCTTAGATAGGGTAATAAATTAGATATTTCTGCCTTCCAGTCCTGAGCTCTGAACCACCAACCCACTGCCCATTCAAGTTAGATTCACATACAAAGGTTTTTTTAAATGCCAGTGTCCAGGCCCACCCCAGACCAACTAAATCAAATTCTCTGGGGTAGGACTCAGAAATGAGCATTGTTTTAAGCTTTCCAGATGACTCTAATGTGCAACCAAAATTGAGAACCACTGTGGCCTCTGCTTCTAAGCCACTAAATAACTTTAAAAATATATAAGTTTTTTCCACTCAGGCTCTTATCAGTAAAGCAAAGGACTAAGACTAGATTATTCCTGAGGTCCCTTCAGTCATTCTTCACTTCTATACAAAGAAATCTCTATTAAAACAAATGTTTCCAAAAGGTTTGAAAATGGGTAAGGGAATTTAACCTACCTAGGTCATTAATTGCATAGATCTCATCTTGTCAGTAGTTAGAAACTTGATGTATATTTATGAATCATCAAAATGCAAAGTCTTCCAATATTATGATACATCCACTATTGGAATCCAGTAAGTGAGTGAGCTTATCACTCCAGCACTATCTTATGTGATGAATTAGAGAAGACAGGAAGAACTGAAAGTCAATTCCAGTTAGTGATCTTAGACAATATATAAGCCATTGTAGTACAAATTATGTAAAATTATGATGCTTATTATTTTTAAAACTAGTATGCAGCCTATATGCTTTTTCTTCCCAGAAGATCCCTCTAACATACAGTTTCAGAGAGCTGTTAAATTGATACAGCTATGAAACAGAGCTGAATGTTTAAGGAGAGAGAAACAGAAGCTGGGACCTAGTAATAAGAAAGGTCTGCTAAGATGAATAGAACATTTTTGCATATTCAGTGGAGCAGCCCAAAGAAGAAGAGAATGGAAAAAAAGCAGATAAGCTAAAGATAAGTGAGACAGAACTCCATGTGGATTTATAATTTGGAAAATAATAAATTAATGCGTCCAGGGGAACTGATTGAGCCTATGGGAGAGAAAAGGAAAAATAAAAATTCTAGTTTTAAGAACTGAAGAGGAGACCAGATACGCTGAGAGGAGTACAGCACTATGCAATTTTTGTATTTTCAAATTTACTGCAAGCTTAAGAGCCATGCCATGGCACCATGTTCAGTTGCTTAATGATGGGGCAGAACTGTTCATAAAAAAATTCAGCATCCTTTAGTCCCAATAAAACAATAATTGGGCCTTTAGGCGTAATTAAATACCATCTCACCAGTTAAAAGATAGCCACAACCATCCATGAGGCTTATTCATACAAAATGGGTCTGAAGTCGACCTGGACTTTGGAATGCATGTACCTTAGTCATGGGCATTAATGTTGAGTCACTAATAAACAGCATCTGGTGTTTTGAATGTTTCCTGTGAATGTTGCTTTCTCAGCCAGGAATCAAACGTTGAAAGGCATTAAGGAATCAACCACGTTCCTCATCACTTGAGCCCAAGGTTGTAAGCCATTATATCCCCTTGCTTCCTAAACAACACTATACATACATATGCAAAATGGGTGAGTCTGGCATAAAGCTTAGTTTACCTCACCTCATAGCAATTTTATAATTGCCGCCATGAGATTTGTCTATAGACATTTTCACCAACCCCTCAGGATAACAAGCAAATAGAAAAGGCATGGGAAAGAAAATATATAAAAGTCACTAAAATGAATAGGAAGAAAAAGGAAAAGGAAGATAGAGAAGAAGAGGAAGGAAAAGGGAGAAGAAGTAGAAAGGACATAGAAGTAAACGGAAGGATGTGGTAAGGGGTGATGAGATGCACACAGCCCTGAACTACATTTGGTAAGAATCTAGTTCAATTCAACAAATATTTGTTGAGTACCAAACACGTAGGACTCTGTTGGAAGATCTAGAGATAACAATATACAAGATCCAATTCATTCTTTAAAGAGCTCATAGCCCCTTGGGGTAGGTAGTCACACACATGTTTGTATGTATGTATATATATATATTTTTTTTTCAAATATTCAACTGACAAGCTATTTTTTTAAGTAAGTACTACATACCAGCCATCATCCTAGGAACTTAGCATGCAAAAATCAATGTAGTCTCAGAAGTGCTGTACTAGCAGTAAAAATAAAATACCGTAGGAACACAGAGAAAAGAATGATGACTTCCTTGACGAGGTCATTGAAGGCTTCAGACATGTCAGCATCACAGGCCTGGGGGCCAGTGCTGGGTCTTACACTTACCAGCTGTGTGACTTTGAACAAGTTCCAAAATCACCATCACCCTCTACAATATTGTTAGAAGAAACAGATTTCTTTTTATCCTATGACAATTCTAATAATAGTGCATGCACATCCAAATTCACAGATTAAAACCATTGGAAAAACAATCCTTCTCACTCCACTGCCCACAAGGGTGACTCAATCAGTTTTTTTCAAATTTAAGAAAGTCTGCAATTAAGACAGTCTGTGCTGATCACATTTCTAGATAACCAGGGTTTAAGACCAAAAGAATATGTGAAAGAAATTAAATACCTGCTCTCTGCCCATCAACTGCAGTGATGACAGGCCAAGGGACATGATTAGGCTGAACACAGTACCTTAATGGTCACTCTCATAGCTGTCTACTCCCGCACTATTTATGACACACTGAAATGAGTGAATTCAGAATGAGTGAATTTGTCATTTTGTGCAGGCATAGAGTGCTGAACCTGTTATCTAACCTAACTCCTTCCATTAACACACAAGCAAACCAAGGGAAAAAATGTCAAATGATATTCCCAGATTACAGAACTCATTAATAAAGCATCTTAACGTAAGTGGCTACTCAACTCAGGCAAGAGAATGATCAGGTTTTGACAGGGGGTAAAAAACGGTGAGATTTTACAGGTTTGCCTATGTTTCTATTCCGGGAGGAAAAGGCGTGGTGATAGTGAAGGAGGAGTAGAAGAGGGTTTCTAAGGAAAAAGTTAACAGATGATGGGAGAACTAATTAGCCACACACACACACAGTTAGTTTTCAACATCCATAACCCACCTGTTCCTTTAATATTGTAAAGGAAATAGTCCATAGGAAATAACTCTTATGCCTATGGCTTTGAATTTAACAGAGTTTGCTTTTCTATCTTAACAAGAAAGCAACCCAATCTCTTCTATATGCCTGACATGTTACCGGTTCGTGACTAAATAACTAATAAATAGCTGCAGACAGGTAAACCTCAAGGGGCCTCCAAGGCACAGCTTGGATGTTTGTGTTAATAAGTCTAGTCTCAAAGTAGAAATGGCACTCTCAAAAGAAAATTGCCCCAGCAATTCACATCTCCACCCATTGTTTTGCTAATCCTAACCACCACTTCATAATGCAAAATGGGATTTGGGTATGTTTATCTTGGTTGAATGTTTAAAAGAATGGCTAAATATGGCTCAGAATACTATAGGTTATCTATAAGAGTCTAATCATTGCCTCTAATCACACCAGCTCTTTAACAACACTGACATTAGAAAATTCGTTCTCAGTGTGCCTTCCCTCTTGTTTTGCTACATGTTAGCAACTCAGTAAAATAGACCCTAGCTTATTCTATGTGTGATGGCAGAGGGGAGATTCAAAGGGAAACAGGAATCTCAGTTCCATTGGGATTCAACATAAAGGTTGCAGTAATTTACCTGTTGGTTAATATTGTTGTTCATTTTTCCCATATGGGTGTGTGTGTGTGTGTGTGTGTGTGTGTGTGTGTGTGTGTGTGTGTGTGTGTGTGTTGGGAACTGAAGGTGACGGAAAGAAAATAGAGAGGTGGTAATGGTAGAAATTAGAAGTAGTGTCTTGAAAGGTGTGTCTCAAACCATAACAATGATAAAACTTGGCCACCTCTCACCCATTTCTAAATGGGTTGAATGAAGTCCAGAAACCTCAATGACTTTCCCAGCACAAAATGGACAAATGAACGGATGAGAGTTAATGCTTATTGCCTCCCAGATTATCAGCCTCCTTTATATCTAATGCTTTATCCATTTATAATTAACCAGTAGCTTTGGAAATGTTCTTGACTTACTTTTGCAAACGTTTTACTATCTCAACTAGATGATGAGCTCCTCCAAGTCATAGTCTATATCTGCTCTGCATTTGCTACTACCTCTTATTCCTACTTTGTCCCTTGCTCCCCCCCACCCCACCCACCACCACTCATAGTCACAGCACGTAGAACATGGCCAGAAGCAAAGCTGTAGCATCTTCTCTGGTGTACCATATATGTGAGGCCAAATTGTCCTAAACTTTTGTGACCACAACCTGTTCCCTAATGTTATATTCACATTTTCTTGACTTTATGTCTTATAGCCTCAGAGTTTTTTATCCAAATTCTGCTGTCTCAGCAAATAGCTGTTCTGATTGGCTCCACTCTTATCAGAATGTGCAATCTTCACATTTTATTCCTAATTATACTCTAAATACAATCCTAAATTTATTTTTCATTTATCCCCAGCCTTAGAAAAAGTTTACTATTTGATAATACAGTGAAAAAACATTGGACTAGGAGCAAGAAGATGGCAGTTAGGTCTTGCTTCTGTCTTCTTGATGCTATTACAGTCTCAGCATGTGACATATTCATAGTCTGATAAGTGAATGTCACAATTTATTAATCTACCTAGGACAGATCACACAGTATTTTGGAAACTTGGTTCCCTCATCTATATAACAGGAGTGTTGTAATCTATAATCTGAAAATTAAGAGAAATAATCCAAAAGAAATGAAATCATTATCTCAGAGAGAGATCTGTATGCTGTGTTCATCACAGCATTATTCACAATAGACAAGGTATAGAAACACTCTTAAGCATCTGCCAACAGATGAATGGATAAAGAAAATGTGGTACGTATACACAAGGGAATATTATTTGGCCTTAAAAAAGAAGGAAATCCTGCCATTTGCAACAACATGGATGAACCTGGGGGGCACTATGCTAAGTGAAATAAGCCAGACAGAGAGACAAATACTGCATGGTAAGACTCATATGTAGAATCAAAAAAAAGTTGAACTCATAGAAACAGAGTAGGAAAGTAGTTGCCAGGGGCTGTGGGGTGGGGAAAATAGGCGGAGATACAGACTTTCAGTTATAAGGTGAATAAGGCCTGAGGATCTAATGTATAACGTGGTGACTGTAGTTGATGACACTGTATTGTATAATAAGATATTTGCTTAAAAATTAGAACTTAGGGCTTCCCTGGTGGCGCAGTGGTTGGGAGTCTGCCTGCCAATGCAGGGGACGCGGGTTCGAGCCCTGGTCTGGGAAGATCCCACATGCCGCAGAGCGACTGGGCCCGTGGGCCACAATTGCTGAGCCTGCGCGTCTGGAGCCTGTGCTCCGCAACAAGAGAGGCCGCGATGGTGAGAGGCCCGCGCACCGCGATGAAGAGTGGTCCCCACTTGCCGCAACTAGAGAAAGCCCTCGCACGGAAACGAAGACTCAACGCAGTCATAAATAAATAAATAAAAGAACGTGAATTTCTTAAAAAAAAAAAAAAAAATTAGAACTTAAATATTCTCAATAACAACAAACAAGATAAATATGAGGTAATAGATGTGTTAAATAATCCAATGGGGATAATCGTTTCATAATGTATACGTATATCAAATCATCACATTGTACACTTAAAATATCTTACAATTGTATCGGTCAGTTATCCCTCAATTAAAAAAAGAACACGTTTTAAAAAGGAAGAGAAATAGTGGGTACTTACACGGTACCAGGTATTTTAAAATAGATATAGAGCTGCAAATATACAGATAATGAATAGATATAGTTTAGTCATTACAACAACCCCTGTTAATCCCATTTTACGTGGGAAGAAAACTGAAATTCACTAAAACTATGTACAATAACTGGCCGAAAGTCACACAGTGAGAAAGTGGCAGAACTGATTTTTAATCTCAGGTGTGTGTCTCCAGTATCAATGCTCTGACCCCTCTGTCACACTGCTTCTCTTTATTTTTCTAATTCTTTATCTCTGTATGAACTCCATTTTGGCAATCTGCACTTGATTTAGGTAAAGAATACCCTAAATTTTAGTAACTTTGGATGCTTTTCAGTGTCTTTAAAGTAAGCATGCCATTCAGAAGAGGTAGGGGCTGTTTCCTATAATTAACAGACCAAAGGAATGGTTGTGTTACAGGGGACACAGATAGGTATCTCAGTTTAAAAAAAAATTACATTCCTTACCAATGTTCATTCCTGGTAGACACTTTGGGCTCCCTTGCTGAATGAAATTTAAAACTCTGCAAAGAGTTGTACACCATGTTTCAAGAAATGCAAACAGAGCCTTCCCTTTTTCTCTCCCTGGTTTACTGAAAGTTTAATTATTCTAATAGTCTGACATATATCTGGATTTACAAGTAATCTCTTAAGAGTGCCCTGTATCCATTTTGCTGTTCTCTGAAGCTACCCATTTGTGTCTGCTGAAAGAGCCCAGTTCAGCAACTTTATTTATTTTAATGCGTCTTTCAACCTACAAACCAAAGGTTAGTGACAAGAGGGTAACTCAGACTGCAAATTCCTTAATCTTTTCTGCCTGCACCCAACAAAATGTAGCTTTAAAAAACTGGTGGCATTTTTTTCTACTTTTAGGAAAGGGCTTTATATGCCCCAGATATAACATTAAGATGAGTTCATCATCATTTTCCAGACTCTGTTCACCTAGTTTGAATATTTTCCTTTTATCAAAATGACTTTAGTAACAGAAAGGAACTTATTCTACTTCATTAAAGAGGTGATCGCATGCAAAACTATGACAAATTCTTTAAGGTTTTCTATTAAAATCTAGCTTAAATGATAACAGCGTTCATTACTGAAAGCTTTGTGGTCAGGTATCAGGAAATTACCCCGAAGTATAACCCTACTTAACTAAAACAAAACCGTTCCTTGTTCAGGTCATCCCATCCCAGTTGCCTCAGCCTTAGCCTTCAGCAACTATATTTAGATTATTGATGTTTGGAATGATGATCCAAGGACACTGCAAGATCAGAATCATCAAGAAAGTTCGGGTAGCATTTGAAAACCATACTTCCAATGACAAGAAAGCTAAATAGTATATTTTAGAATGCCTATTCAATAGCAAAGACTGAAATAAAATATAGTCATAGAACTCGCTCTTATCCAGAAATCCAACTAATTGAACAACCCATTTACCAAGAAGTCTGGTTAATCATATATTTTAGTGCATTTTGTACTTGAATTTACAAGGTCAGGAATATCCTGCTGTCCCCAAAGTTAATTTTGGGTTGATTCATGTATAAACAGGTATTACAGGAAAAAACCAGGCCAAGTATTCCTGCAGAAAGTCAGTGGATTTTTATGGTTGTTCTTCCCACATGGTGGGAGGCAGAAGGGGATGGAGGATAAAAGGAGGCATAAAGGCTTCTGGGGTGAAATGCCACATTCTATCAAGGTTCAGTTCCCACTGTTCCATTTATTCAACCTGACTTCATCACAGCAGATAGCACAATGCCATTCGCCAGATGTAAATATTCCCTCTTGGAGCTGTCAGACATTTTTGGTGGTTCACCAGCCTGACCTTCAAAATCATGTTCATGACATTTATCTCAAGCCTAAAAGTTTCATGCCAGAGAATTTAAACTGAGTAGGCATAGAAATAGCAAGCTCTTACGTCGAAGTTCAAATTCTATTTAAAAAAAAAACAAAACAAAACTTGGTCAGTTTTTAAAATCCTGGCTGGGGGGAGGGAGAGGACAGAAAATGTTTTGTTTGTTTTGCTTTGTTATTTCATGACATCAAATTATAAAATGAAAATTTTATATAATTTACATTTAAATGAAAATTTAAATTTAAAATTGAAGCGAGGGCACTAAGTTACTAAAATAAATTTATCTTTTTCAAGAAAAATTATATAAGATTTAGTTTTTCAACATTGACCATTCCACATGAGGCAGGTTTTTTTTTCTTGTGTTTTCCATTTATTTTGTGTTCTTAAAAGCATGTGAAAAACTCAGTCATAAAAGTAAAGTATATAGTAATGTTTTTTCTAAATACCTCATGTTATTTTAGCCAAAGATGTCTGTTTCTTCCCTTTGCAGAACCGTGGACCCTGAGTTAGCCTCTAAATCAGACAGACAGCTTTCTCTGAAGTGGTGCCATCCTATAATAATAGGCTACATTTTGTAAAAGTAAGCAATATAATACATTTACAGAAAAAAAGAGAGAGAAAGAAAAGGAAAGAGAAAGACAAATTTACCTATTCCTCAAGTAATTAAACTAAAGCCTCCTGGAAATTTCTCCAACTATTTTGTCCTTCTCCAACTCTGATTTGTCCTTCTTTAATTACACTTCCAAACAGGTCAACAGTAGACACACAAGCATTTTCTAACGCTTCATAATGGTTCATATGTACCATCTCCCTAAGCAGCCACATCTTGAGGAAATCTTGTCTTTCTCTCCCTTTGCATCCTCCACAGTGCTAGGCCGGTAAATATTTAAGAAGCACTGGCTGATTTATTACTTCTTCAAAACCACACAGCTACACACACACAAGAAAATTGAAAATTCCAGAAAGACAGAAAGGGGGGCTTTTTTGTCACATGACATAGATGATCCATTCAAAGAAAAACGTTCAAAGGATAAAAGTGAATCTAAGATATACTTCTTCAGACACTAAAAAACTGTCACAAATTTCTCCATAGAGTCAAAAACAATGAGGTTTTAGTGACACTTGCACTTAACACCTGCAGGCCCACCCCACTATGTGGGCCAGGAGAGTAAGGCAATTATCCAGGTGACTCATGGAAATAAGCCATTTTTAGCTGAAATATCTAAGCAGTTCAAGCTAAAGTAGGCTGTTACTTGGGTCATTCAGGCAAAAGCAGTTTGTTTGGTTTAAATTCTCTGGTAGTAGGAGGCAGGGTAGAGGCCAACAGAACTGAAAGATCAGCCAGGAGCCCTCCCAAAGCTCTGGAGTTGCTGCTTATGGCATAACAGGCAGGCTTCAGGAAATAGTGAGAAGGGGAAGAAACTAACATTTTGGTGATCTTATATTCTACGGCATGCATACACAAATGTAGTCTTAATTTGAAATCAGGAGCTTTGGGTCTTAAGAAACTTCCTTTTACCATCATTGATTGGTGGAGAGAGGGACACTTGATTATACAGATCCTGACTGTTCAAGCACTGAAAGGCACTTCACAGACATCAGTTTATCTAACAATAGATTCTGACATCAAAACCATAGTAATGTTCCCGGTCCTTGTAGAAATAACATTTGAGATCTGTGTTGTTCATGTTGCACACAATACCATTTCCTGGCTATGACATCTGAAGGACTTGAGTCCTTTATACACTCTACCTCAGGGGTGATTGATGCCTGCCATCTGGGTGCTAGCCCAGAGCTCCCCCATCTGATGTCTGCCCAAGAGCTTTGTTGAAAAGCTACTTCTCTACATGTCCAGGCTATTTCCTGCCGGGGCCAGGAACCATTTTGCTTTCTTGGCTCTTTGCAATAGCATTGCTTGTACTTGTGTCTCAGTAGCGTGTTCCATGTTTATTTGCATATTCTGCTCACTGCAGCTCTAAAACCATAGGCCCTGCCAAAGAAACTATTGTAAGCCATTGTGTTTTTCAGACCACAGCAAGCTCAGCTTTAGTGAAAAGGGACAGAGAGTGATGAAATAGAGTACAATAGATAAGATGCCCCAAGGAGTAAGGATACTCATGCAACCTCCAGGGACATTTCTTAGCCCTTGATAGTGATTCACAGTACAGTCAGCCCTCCGTAACCATGGGTGTCACATCCATGGATTCAACCAACTGCAGACCAGAAATTTTTTTTTTTTAATTTCAGAAAATTTCAAAAAGCAAAACTTTTATTTGCTGCACCCCAGCAACTCTTTACATAGCGTTTACATTGTATTAGGTATTAAAGTAATCTAGAGATGCTTTAAAGTATATGGGAGGATATGTGTAGGTTATAAGCAAATACTATGCCATTTTATATAAGGGAATTGAGCATATCATGGATTTTGGTATCCAAGGGGCATCCGGAAACCAATCCACGGATATTGAGTGAGAACTGTTTAGACTCCGGAGTCAGGTTAGGCAGGCATAGAATTCTAGTTCTGCTGTTTACTAATGGAATGACTTAAAAAAAGTTGCTTTAACCTCTTTAAATCTCAATTTCCTCATCTCCAATATAAATATAAATATTAATACAACCTTACACAGTTGTTAAATCAGACAATATCTGTAAAACATTTAGCACAGGGATGGTAGACAATAAGCCTTCTAACATGGTAGCTATTTGATCACTATCATCATCATTTTCTTCCTACTGCTTTAGGGATTGTCCAGCCTATTGCTCTTCATGAGTGACATTTCTTCTCTAGACCATCACAAAGTGAAACAAAATTAATAGTTTTCCCCCTTCTTTTGTAACCCCACATTAGATTTATGGCATGATTGACATTTTCTAAGATATTTAACCAGTAGTAATATCAAGAAAACCACAAATGAAATGCCTTCGACATATTGAGCTGGTTTTCATGTTTTTGGTATTTTGGTTCCCTTAAACACAATCATAGCCATTCATGAATGTGCATAGCTGGGCTTAGAAAGACTAGAAGACTAAGGAAAGAGGCATCTTCAAAGAGAAGAAAAACAGAGGCAAGTTGTGTTGGACATTGAATTCATGAATCAGTTCTAGGGATCTGAGTTCAGCTTTTCAGAATGAGATAGAAGAAGAGAAGAAACTGTAGCTGGCGACAGCAGGGAAGAAAGGAGAATTCCTGATGCCACTAGACATATCGGCAATATTTCATAAAACAAGAATGAGTCATGTCGTTGTCTAAAAAGCATGTCAGTGTACCTAACATGCAAGAGAATATATATAACAAAACTGTCCTGGAAAATCTGGGCTTAGTGGTTACTACCAGCTAGGACAACAAATCTTGGAGAACCCTTCATATATATTAGAATTTGGACTGTTTGTGTTAAATCTAGTATGAAGCGCCTTTCTATGGGGCCTCCCTGTCTAATAGCTTTAAGTCCCCATCCATACTGAACTGAACAAGGTGTCCAGGTAGCATTATCAGCCTTTGGAAATTTCACGTCTCCCTTACAACTGAAAAATCTGTGATACATGTTTTTTGGGTTTTGTAGGTATTTCCAGACGTATTTTGAAACACCTCAGTTTTTTTCATCCCAGCTACATATTACTTTTTAATTAAGAATTTCTTGGGTTCCATTTCTGGTAGTTGATGTTTGGTCACTGATGAAAGATCTACCACCTCTAAATCCCGAAGTGACAGATAACTAAATCCAGCAGAAGATTTGCTATTTATAAATTCTTACCCATCACAATGGGTTAAGTTAATGGTTCAAGTTAAGAAGAATGTGGTCCTTCAATTACATACAAATTATCTTCTTTACTATCTAAAAATCAAGTCAGAATAAAAATTAAATTGAAAAAGTATGTCTTCAGTAGGGAAAAAAATCCTAAAGGAAAATTACTTCTGTAATCAACAATAGTATGTTTATTAAAATTCCATTAAATTGCATTGTTTATTTATCACTTCCCTCCATGAAATTTCTCAAAGACTCCCTTTACTTTCTGTTGAGTCCATGATGCCCAGCATGATTTACCCGCTTCCTATCTCTCCAAATTTATCTTGTGCCCTTCTCTCCCTGTTTTCCTTTCTCTAACCACAAAAGCCTTCATTCAATCTTCCAAAGAGCTAAATCCCTTCCTAGCATGGGCCCTTTGCTAGACCATCTTTACTTGTATGCTCTTATTCCTCACACACCCCCACCACTCTTCCTTTACTCTACTGCACATGCTCCTACCTCTATGTACTTATCCTTCATAGTACATGTTCATAATTGTAATTAATTCATTATTGGAGTGCTATCTCTTTCCCTGCTGGACTTGATTTCCATGAGAATAGACACTTTATCCTTCTTTTTCATAGCTCTATCTGCTCCTAATAAGAAAGCACACAGTAGGTGTTCACTAAAAACTTGGCTGGCTGTTGGAATAAATACTACAGATTTTAGAGAAACTTTTAAAGTTATCATATTACAGCTTCTTTCTGGCTTAACTAACAATGTTATAGTTCTTCTGAGAAGCTGGCAGTCATCTGTAGGTTCTACAAAACTACTCAGAGAGCAGTTAATGTCAATAGTCATTTTTTTAAGTCCTGAAGGAAATGGTTAGTTCAACAGTTTTTAGTGGGCAGAACTGCCTTGACTCATATCTGCCTAAAATGAAGGTACCTAGTCTTTTCATTAAAATTCCTTGCCTTTCTATCTGTTAATTTCAACTAGAATTCTCTCCTAACCAAGCCTGTGGTACATAAAATACTTCCTTTTGAACCATATGGTTATATCTTTATCTTTAAAAAGGAAAATGCTAACAATTAAAAACTTGATTCTTTATCAAATTCTTACCATTTTCCCTCTTTCATTCTTTTTAAGTAGTGTGATGTCACAGATCAACTCTAGTATCCCACCAAATGCTGTAGACCAAGAGCCGAACCTACTCTGCAATTGTCCAAATTATAGTGAACATCAGATAAAAGGTTTGCTATCTCCTGTTCTCTATTTTCAGGAGCCATAAATAGCCCAGCACAAGCAGAGCTCCCCTCGCAAACAGCACAATACACGCTGGAAGTTAGAATAGAGGGAGAACAATCTTACAGTTTCAGTAATATAAGTGGAAGTCACATAAATTATCAACTTAGCAATCCAAATTGACCAGAGCATCATGACCAGCCAAGCCCCATCCTGTGCTCTGCATTTCCCCCCAAAATGTCTTACTATACAATGCTGCTATTATTTGCTATTCATGTGTGGTTATCACTAAAACAGAGAGATGAACCAACATTTCTGTTTGTGTTTGTGAGACTTTTTAATAATTCACACAATAATTATATAATTCTTAAATTGGCCTGTCCTGACATTTAAGACACAAGACCCTTCAAATAAAGAAAATAGAAAAGGTATCTCTGACTATCCAAAGAGAGGAAGGTTGATACTGGTTTCTTTTGAGCTATCCTGTGATCAAATGAAGTCTACAGCACAAGTAGGCCTCCAGGCCTTGGAGAGGGTTAGCTCAGGGAGCAACAAGTTTACACAGGATCAGCTGCCAAAATGTGAACTTGGACCTGGCTCCACTTCCCTTACAAAAGTAAAGAATGGAAAGTCTTGTCACACTGGAGATTCAGTTAAACTTGATTCAAATATTTAGGCTCTGACTACCCAGGATGAAGTGGAGTTGAAATATAGTTAATTTGACTAATGTGTTCACCCTGGACCTCAGTCGTCTCCCCCCCCCCCACACACACACACACACACACACACACACACACACCCTTCAAACTTGAACATCTCCTTTCTTTGCAGTCCTCTGTGACCCCATCTCATGCCGTCCACTCTCGTTAGCCCCTCGTCCTCTGTGTTTCCATAGTACCCCATTGCTAACCTCTACCAAATGATTGACTGTTTTTAATTACCTCTTTGGTTGTCTTTTACCTTAATAAGACCGATGAGCTGCTTAACGGCAAGAATCTTATTTTATTTCTCCTTATATTCCCAGCACCCAGTTCTGTTCCTGGCCAATAATTATTTGATAAAAAGAATGAATTAAGGAATTATACTAAAAGATTCCCTGTGGAGTCACAAAATGCATGAAAAGGCAACTTTCTTGAACCAAGGAATATATATCTTCTTACTATTATTCTAAAATACATAGCCTAAAAGTACCAACTCTGAGATTTCCAGAACTGCCCTTAAAGATAGCACAGTGCCTGAGGAGTACCACAGTTGGCTACATGCAGTGACAACTTAGAAATTAAGAGGAAAATCTTGTATCCAGAATCCTGGCCCCACTTCAACTTAACTTTTTGAGGATTCTGTCACTTCCCTCTAATCCTGCCATGGGAAGTCCTGCTCCCCTGTAACCACTCAGCTTCTTATATCAAGGAGACAGAGAATGTGTTCTTCTTCCCCACAGTGTTTCCCTGCCTTGATCCACCGTCTTTATTGCTTCCTTGAAACCCTCCATCTATTGAGCTTGCTCTCTTACCCACTCTGTCTGTCATCTACCAATATCCAGTGCTCCACCCTTTATTGATTGAGGATATTGGAACTTGGCTTATAGTTTTCCTCTTCCTGTAGTCTCCACCCATCATCTGAGGCAACTCCACTACCCACACTAAAAAATCATTTTAGGTTCTATTTCTTGAGCTTCTCTGATCCAGTATTTTGTATCTAAGCAGCAGAATCTCAGTTCTTCAGTTTACTTGCCCCCTTCTGGCTGTTTTCTCCTGTGTAGGGTGCAGATTAGGAAAGGGGGAGGATGGATGGAGACAGGGGTTTGGCTTAGGCTAGGATCCCTGAGCAAAAGAGAAATGGTGAGCCATGTAACATGGTAACACATCTTGGACAAGGAAGAACAAAAAAGTAAGGATGAGTTCAAAATATAAAGTATAATGAAGGAAGTTAAAATTAGTCTGACAGGTAAAAATCTAGAAAAATGTTATTATAGAAGTAGTCACAGTGTTTAGCACTCTCCAGCTGCCTAAAAGAACCTGTCTTCACCTTCCCCTCACATTTCTCCATCTCATCCTCATCTCCACCTTTGGAAATAAGCCTGACTCTGCTAGATCTGTTCCCAGACTTGTATAATGCAGAATGAAAGGAAAGGTTTGGGGAGATTAGAGAAGGAAAGGAATTAATTGACCCAGTCAGGAGCTGAGGGAAAGTAATAGGAGGAATATGAACAAGACAGGTCCCCCTGAGGGCTGGAGTAATGGAGGGAGGAGTGGGAGTTGGAAATAGGAGGCTCCAACGGTATATAATTGCAAAGGAAAAAAAAATTCAAAAATTGGATCCCATTTATACCTTCCAAGAAATACAAATGGAATTCCTCAGTGTGTATATATGCATGCATGCGTGCACTTTACTCTGTCTGAATCATGTAAGTTACAGCCTCAATTGAATTACTTTGGAATCCAATGTGAAGGGTTGATATCAGACAGTGGACCAACTAAGCAAGGACATTTAGGATGCAGAGAATTCTATGAATGCTACTGACCAGCCCCTGAGTGAGCAGAGAGCTGTGGAGGCCCAGAACCAAGATGGGCAGCCTTGAACTCCCACTACTGCTAGTTTGCTGAGTGCCAATCCCTAACCTGGACCAACCCAACCATCTGTTTCTGTGGGCTTGCTCCCAAGCTACCAAATGCAGTTGGAGGAAATTGGCTCTAAAACAGATTTATAATTTTCAAGCTCAGCTGGACTGTCAGTGCTGCTCAACACTTCTTTTACTTACCCGTGATTGGTTCCCTTTCCCATTCCCAACAGCAGCTGTGCCACATTTTATCATTCTTTTTCAGGGCTCCAATCCACTCTCTCCATTCATGCATGCATTCAGCAACCATTTATTGAGCACTTACTATAATCCAAACACTTTTTATGGGCCTGTGGAAGATAAAAAATAGTCACAAATTCATTGAAGCTTCTCTCATCAAAAAGATGAGGTCGATTTTCCTACCCCATCTAGCTATCTGATTTGCTTTGGTGACTAGAATACAGCAGAAATAATGTTGCACTACTTTCAAACAAGGTCTCAAGAGTCCCTGCAGCTTCCTCTCACCCTCCTGGAACCCTGAGACCATCATGCTCTGAAAAGCCCTAATCTAGTCTCTTTGAGGACAAAAGACGACAAGGATAGAGGCACCCAATCAGCTCAGCCATCACAGCTCAGCCTGGCCACCATCCAACCCGCCAACTGAAGGCACCACCTGAGGATGCCCCTCTGGTCTTTGTGCATTTCCTTCTATCTCTGCTTGAAATCAGCCAATTGTTGCCAGATCTCATCTCTTTCATGTAATGCTTATAGCAACCAATAGTAGCCAATGCACACTCTCACTTTGACTCTTCGAAGTCTGACTCCAGCCTGTTTTTCTGTATCAATCTACTCCACTGTTCATCACATTCATCACTCCTATGTATGGTCCAGGCCTCCAGATTGCTCACCATTTCCCAGATATGCCCTGTATGTTCACACCATGCCCTTGCCTTTGTTCATCATTGATGATTAAAACTCCTGATGTATTTCTCAACGTTCTGCTTAAGTATATCTTTTGTGAAGTTGTCTATAACCTCATCCCATCAAAAAACTTCTGTCAAAATGAGTCTCTTCTTCCTCTGTTGTCCGAGAGCAATTTTTTTAATCCTAGTAAAATATAACATTGTTTTGTAGTTAAAGTTTATATATATATTTTGCCCCCAATCTGCATCTTGATCTTTAGTTACTAAAGAATGGGAATTTGGGATCACAGATCTCTGTGTTCCTGGTGTGTAATATGGAACATAATGGAAGGTTAGTTGATGTTTATTAAATTAAATATATGTATACAAAGCTAACAGTATTCTAGTCAATTGAATAATTTTGCCCACCCACGTCTCACCAATCATCACTGCCAAATTAAGTATGCAACAATCTACCGTGATATTGACTCAGCCAAAATGACCAAGCCAGCCATGGGACAATCAGATCATTTTACACTGAGAGTACCATTCTAATTTGTTCAGAGCATTAAAAGGGAGAAGTTCTTAATAATACACAGATGGCAAAAAAGATCCAATGAACTCTATCTCCAAAGAGCAGGCACTTTATTTTCTTCTTGCCACCAAGACAAGACTCATTATCTAATTTTGTGCCTCTATCTTAAAGTTATTTATAAATACAGACCATTACTTTAAAAAGACAATTTTTGGTAGCTGTTTAGAACTACCTCATTTAAATGCATGAAATCCTGAAAATGTAATGAACTTTCAATGCATGAAATCATTGAAAAATGCAGAGAAGCATAGAAAAATAGATATCTTTTAGAAGATTTTAGTTCACATTGCTTTTTATTCCTGCTCGTAGCACAAAGCTCTTGAGAAACGTATAATCTTATTTTGTGAAGGTTACAGATATGTATGTAAAATATTCTATTATGTATCTTTTATTTTCCACTCATATTTATTTTTATATTTCAAATCAAGCATTTCACATATGCTTTCTGGTTTTGTTTTTATATTTTTTTCTTAGCTTTGTAGCTTGTTAAAGCTAGAAGGAACCTAAAGATCATACAGCCCAATCCCTTTATTTTACTGAAATTCAGAAAGGTCAAGTGACTTACCCAAGTTTATAGAATAAGAAAATAGTAAGATTAACAACAAGGTTTCCTGAGCCCACTAAAAATGAAAGTGGTATAGTAAAACTAACATTTACCAAGGAGGTTATAAGTAAAACTGTCACTGTTTGCAGATAACATGATACTATACATAGAAAATCCTAAAGATACTACCAGAAAACTACTAGAGCTAATCAATGAATTTGATAAAGTAGCAGGATACAAAATTAATGCACAGAAATCTCTTGCATTCCTATACACTAATGATGAAAAATCTGAACGAGAAATTAAGGAAATACTCCCATTTACCATTGCAACAAAAAGAATAAAATACCTAGGAATAAACCTACCTAGGGAAACAAAAGACCTGTATGCAGAAAACTGGAGGACACTGATGAAATAAATTAAAGATGATACAAACAGATGGAGAGATATACCATGTTCTTAGATTGGAAGAATCACTATTGTGAAAATGACTGTACTACCCAAAGCAATCTACAGATTCAATGCAATCCCTATCAAATTACCAATGGCATTTTTTAAAGAACTAGAACAAAAACTCTTAAAATTTGTGTGGAGACACAAAAGACCCCGAATAGCCAAAGCGGTCTTGAGGGAAAATAACGGAGCTGGAAGAATCAGACTCCCAGACTTCAGACTATACTACAAAGCTACAGTAATCAAGACGATACGGTACTGGCACAAAAACAGAAATATAGATCAATGGAACAGGTTAGAAAGCCCAGAGATAAACCCACACACCTATGGTCAACTAATCTATGACATAGGAGGCAAGGATATACAAGGGAGAAAAGACAGTCTCTTCAATAAGTGGTGCTGGGAGAACTGGACAGCTACATGTAAAAGAATGAAATTAGAACACTCCCTAACACAATACACAAAAATAAACTCAAAATGGATTAGAGACCTAAATTTAAGACTGGACACTATAAAACTCTTAGAGGAAAACATAGGAAGAACGCTCTTTGACATAAATCACAATACGATCTTTTGTGATCCACCTCCTAGAGTAATGGAAATGAAAGCAAAAATAAACAAATGGGACCTAATGAAACTTAAAAGTTTTTGCACAGCAAAGGAAACTACAAACAAGACGAAAAGACAACCCTCAGAATGGGAGAAAATATTTGCAAACGAATCAACAGGCAAAGGATTAATCTCCAAAATATATAAACAGCTCATGCAGCTCAATATTAAAAAAACAAACAACCCAATCCAAAAATGGGCAGAAGACCTAAATAGACAGTTCTCCAAAGAAGACGTACAGATGGCCAAGAAGCACATGAAAAGCTGCTCAACATCACTAATTATTAGAGAAATGCAAATCAAAACTACAATGAGGTATCACCTCACACCAGTTAGAATGGGCATCATCAGAAAATCTACAAACAGCAAATGCTGGAGAGGGTGTGGACAAAAGGGAACCCTCTTGCACTGTTGGTGGGAATGTAAATTGATACAGCCACTGTGGAGAACAGTATGGAGGTTCCTTAAAAAACTAAAAATAGAACTACAATACGACCCAGCAATCCCACTACTGGGCATATACCCAGAGAAAACCATAATTCAAAAAGACACATGCACCCCAGTGTTCATTGCAGCACTACTTACAATAGCCAAGGCATGGAAGCAACCCAAATGCCCATCAACAGATGAATGGATGAAGAAGATGTGGTACATTCATACAATGGAATATTACTCAGCCATAAAAAGGAATGAAATTGGGTCATTTGTTGAGACATGGATGAATCTAGAGACTGTCATACAGAATGAAGGAAGTCAGAAGGAGAAAAATATTGTATGTTAACACATATATGTGGAACCTAGAAAAATGGTACAGATGAACCAGTTTGCAGGGCAGAAGTTGAGACACAGATGCAGAGAACAAATGTATGGACACCAAGGGGGAAAGTGGTGGGTGGGTGTGTGTGTGTGTGATGAATTGGGAGATTGGGATTGACATGTATACACTAATATGTATAAAATGGATAACTAATAAGAACCTGCTGTATAAAAAAATAAATAAAATAAAATTCAAAAAAAACAAACAAAAAAAACTAACCAAGGAGGTTATAAGATCTCTGGGTTCCACTCTCAGCTCAGAGCAATTAAACATTTTTTTCATTTGTAAGAAATTGGTGAGAAAATATAATCCTGCTTTTTAATCTAAACTGATAAAAGTACCATACAATACACATGTACCATAATTCTACCAAAGAATCTGTGACTTTTAAAGTTCCTGTTCTTGATCAGCCTAATTAGAGATTTATTTTATATTGCAACACAGTTTGCTTATACACACACACACACACACACACACACACACACACATTCAATAGCCTAGTTTAACTGGAAGATGCCTACTTAACTAATGTGTATGCCTAATGTATAGTAATGAAAATCTTACCATGCCTGAATCCCTCAGATACATCATTCACTTTTTGCTTGGTGATTTGATCGCATCCTTCCATTTAATTACTTTGAGGATTAACTGTGGGCAAATGTATTCCAATAATAGGCTAATTTACAAAGAACAGGAAGCTTTCCTCGCAGTCCCAGGGGAATTTTAGCACTTCGACTGTAACTCTGCATTACAGCTCTCATGTTTCTTTTAGCCCTTAAGCCATGTGTGTCACCTTACTTGTTTGGGTATAAAAAAATGTCATGGAATGCACTGTTTACATACTAGCATTAGTACACAATTTCTGGCAGGAGTAAAGATAGCTTGTCTTAATCCGGGCCATACAGGAAGCTGTTTCTTTCCAAATCAAGTCATTAATGCTTAAACAAGCAAACCATGCAGCTAAGACAAAAATCAATTTGCAAAAAAGGGAAGCTTTTTTTCCAAACACTCCAGCGGTCACCAAGGAATGATGCTTTTACAAATCTAATGCTTGAGAGTATTACAGCATTAGGTTAGGTTGATCCTGTTTTTCTAGTTGGATTTATTTTACCTGAGAGTCAAGGTGATTGATAGCGTTGAATACTATCGGCATTGTTTTCACTACGAGAAGAAATACTTTTCCTTCTGAATAATAAGCATAGAAGTTGTTCCGGTGACCTTCATTTGACCTGTTGGCCACATGTGTCTGGGCATCTTCCAATGGCTAGATGCTCCATGACAGTGGTCCCTAAACTTTGTTGCGCATTAGAATCTCCTGAAGAGCTTTTAAAAATCCAAATGCCCAAGTTGCACCCATCCCAATGAAATCAAAATATCTGGTGAATGGAAGCCAAGCATTAGTATTTTGTTTTGTCTTTTTTTTTTTAATTTATTTTTTATTGAAGTATAGCTGATTTACAATGTTGTGTTAATTTCTGTTGTACGGCAATATGATTCAGATATATATTCTTTTTTTATATTCTTTTCCATTATGGTTTATCCCAGGATATTGAATACAGTTCCCTGTGCTATACATTAGGACCTTGTTGTTTATCCATTCTAAATGTAATAGTTTGCATCTGCTAACCGCAACCTCCCAGTCCATCCCATTAGTATTTGTAATGAGTCCTTAGATGATTGCAATGAGCAGCAAAGTTTGGGAACCACTGTTCCATGACATTTCTGATTCATGTTTCTTTCCAGTAGATAAAGTCTCAGAACCGAGAATAAGTACAGAATTTCCTTTTCTTTTCTGACTTCTACTTTTATAAAGTCAGGAAATCTTAAAGATATATGTATTTGCAGGATATGTTTATTAAAATAGAGGAAAATTCATGTTTACATTATGAGCCATGAAACTGTTTATACCCTTAGATATACCTATTTTAATTTATGAATCTATTTTAAAGATAAAATATGCAGATATGTGTACATAGGTGTCCATAGCAGTGTTAATTATAATTTTAAAATAATTAAATAAATATTTCTACCAAGATGTCATAACTTAATGAATTGTGAAACAACTGTATGAAGAACATTATGTTTTCAGTAAGTATTTTTAATTAAACAAGAAAATCTCAATATGTTAAGTATAAAATTCAACACAGACGTATATATCCATACATAAAAATATCCTATGTATACATACATACATCAGATGTATGTCCATATATGTGCATATATGTATATATATATGTGTGTGTGCATGTGTGTGTATATAAAATATTTGAAAGTATATACATGGACAAATATGCATAAATGCAAAAAGACAGGTCTGGAAGGTCACATTTTAAATTGGAAACAGTGTTTACTCTGGACAGGGTAGTAGGGCTGGATGAAGTGAAGGAAGACTTTCTCTTTTTATTGGATGTCCTTTTTTATTGTTTGTGTTTTTACAGTGTTACAATATATATCATTAAAAATTTTAAATAAACAGAATTAAACCAGAAAAGTAAACACTCATATATATGTAGAAAAAAGCTCACCAAAATGTAAATATATCTGATTTAGCCATGTGTGTATTTTTTTTTCCTTTGTTATACTTTTTAGGGTTTTTTCCCACTTTTTTGCTAAACATCTATTATAATTAGAAAAATTTTAAATGTTGAACCTAGGAGTATATTATTAGATAAATTGATCCTCAAATTTGAAAGGATTAATTCACATTGCAAATGCATTCTTACCTTGCTAGACAGGCCAGGAATAATATTTGTATCTCATTTAGTTTTTTACACTAGAGAGTTTACAGCACTTTAGAAAACACTATTCAGACCTTCCTTACTCCATTATCGTATTGTCTATTTCAAAGGTGCCTTTTGCAGAGCAGTTAAACTGTATGTTTTGCAATTTAAAAAAGAGGAGGGAAAGTTCTAACTGAATAGATACCAGAACATTTCAGATCATCTAGATATTCCCACAGCTGAAGCTTAAAGATTCTTCACATGGGGGAAAATCATAACTAACACAAGCACCCACCAAAAAAGTAAAGTGTAAATTATACCATAATTGTTTAACAATGAAACTAAATGGACAGTAATCTATATGTGATTTAAGTGGGGTAAATGGAGGAGAGCAGCAAACAAGAGGGCGAAATCAGAGAAGTTGGGCAAAAGAATGTCTAGAAACTTTAAGACAAGTAAAGGAATTTAGTAGGAGCTTATTGGTATAACTTCTATCAAAGATACTTGATTTTGAAGACTTTCAACAGGTTTGGTTTGAGGAGGTACAAGCCCTTTGGTTTGTTTGCAGATTTACTTAAAACTTGAAAAGGAGGAAGCGATAAAATTAGACAAGGAGTCAAACCCACCAGTCTGTAGCAGAGGGCTGGAAATTTCTGTAAGTTACTAAGGATAAAAATTAGGTTTGGTGAGATAATATAAGCAAACAAGGTGTTAGAGAAAAGAATGTTAAATCAAAAAGCAGATGGATCTTTCAGGGACTAAACTGGCTCCATGTGCCATGCCATTTTTGCTCAACTAGAAATCCCAAGAAAGTTGATCACTGAATCCTGTGTTCCTAAGTAATCCTTATTTTTCCTAATGATCTGAATGCAAATAATGCTATTTTTTTTGAGTTGGGGGGACCACGTTGTGTGGCTTGCGTTACCAATCTTAGTTTCCTGACCAGGGATCGAACCCAAGCCACGGCAGTGAAAGTGCTGGGTCCTAACCACTGGACCACCAGGGAATTCCCATGAATACAAATATTTAAAAATAATTAAATATAGAAGGCACACTCTACTGATACAATGGCTGCTATAATTAAACAACCCAGAAAATGTTAGTGGCTTAACACCATAGAAATGATTTCCTTGTTCATGAATAGGTTCAACACAGATTCAATGCAGGTGTTAGAGGGATGGCCCTCCAGGCAGTGATTCAGAACCCCAGACTCCTATCATCTCAGAGCCAAATCATCTTCTGGGACCTAGAAATCTTTTACTTCCCATCAGTAGATGGTGAACGAGTAGGTAGAGAAGAAAAAGACATCACTTCTGCTTACATTCCATTAGCAAGAACTGAACACAAGTCTTCATCTAGATGTAGCTCCCTCCTGGGCAGGCACATCCTAGCAACATTGCCTTGTTAAAGAAGGGAAGCACAAATCTTTGAAGGACAATGAGGCGAGTCATCTGGACCGCAAATGCTATTTCAAATATCAGTGATAGTCTTGTCAGAGGTTCAGTTCTCAATGGCCTAACCTAAATATAATTCCAGTTGTACCTAATTGCACTGGTTTATGATTGTTCTATAGATAGAACATATATGCATGCTTTTAGTTCCCAACTGGACTGTCAGAGCAGGGACAATCTTTTCTCAAATTTTTATAAAATTCCTTCCTACCCAGATTTCTGAAAGAGCAACAGTTATGCTCAACTAATGTTGACTGGATAAACTCTCTTAATTTCCATCTTCACCCCAGTCTGAGAGACATGGAACAGCTTCTGTTTCCTCTCATTTTCACCCATAGGCTCTGAATGAACGGCTAGGGAACTTTCACTTTGTAAAACAAACAAACAAATAGCTCCTAAGTAATAAACCAACCTAGTTTTAAGGTAAGCAAATATTAACTTTAATTTAGATTCTTCTCATTGTCATTTATGTCTTATCCTCTTCATTTCATCTTTTGTTTTTGACTCAACACTTCTTTTAGCATTTTGCTCCCCTTCCCACCAATTTTTGTTGAAAACTCTACATTTTTTTATCTCTATCATGGCAGACTCATGTGTCACCTGGGCTAGTTGTTACATTTAGCTAATATTTTGCAACAAATGATATATGGTTAACAGACAAGCCATTTACTTAGTTTCTGAAGTTCTGAAGTGGCAACTATATCTTGCTTTGTGGAATTATTATCCTAGTATGGTGATTCACATTCCCTGTATTTTAATAAAGATAACATCTGTATTTAAGATCCTCCTTAATTCTAATAATCTCACCAGTCATTTCATACCTGTAAAATAGGCCTTATAGCTGTTCCTTCCTTCCCCACTACTGCCCGTAAGTCAGATGCTGCCTGTCACAAATTCCCAATGAACATGAACATGCCCCCAGGGACTGCTGCTGGGCAAGAGAATAGAAATGGATCTTGGCAGACCCATTATTGTTACTGTAAAAACACATGCCCTCCTGAGGGTGAGTCACATATTAAGACCAGTCTATTTTTGTGCCCTTACTTTTATAGCCCAGATGAATCTGGTATAACTTTATTATAATAATGTGAACCCTGTTGTCTAAGTCCATTATCATACACTGTCATTAAGATAGGAATCCTTTAGCGGTATGGAAAATATCTAAAAATATTGTCTTTGAATGGTGACCAAAAAAAAATAAAATATTTTTCTATTTTTGTAAGACAGCCAACTGTTCTCTAATATGATCCCCCATTCCGAACTAGTGGCTAAGAAAATGCAATACCTAGATGTTTCTTTGATCTACATTTGCCTTATGTCTTCTTGCCAGAGCTGCAAGCATTTCTCAGTTGTGTTTGAGAGAGAGGAAAAGAAAGAGAGAATCTGTAATCTGTACACATGCTCTTAAGTGGCACAGCCAAAGCTCTGGTACTGCTTTATTTATTGCAGAACTCAGTAACAGATCTGTTATGTCTTTTAATATACCCCTATCCAAAGCCATGTTATGGTCATCATTCACAAAAATGTTATTAAAAATTCATCCCCATTAACAAATATGTAATAATCACCTCTGATGTGTAAGGCATTGTGTTAGGTAACTGAGTGGCAGTGGGTATGGAGAAGACACCTACAAAGAAAATAAAAGCTCTATTATTTTAGTAACCTGAATTTTAGGGTTAACTGTGAATGTGTAATCTAAACATTGTCCTACCTATTAAAATAACTGCAGCTGCAAGAAATCTTGATTATTCAAGTCTTTCGCTATCTATTCCCTCCTTATCACAGGCCACCAATCCTGGTGTCCTTGATTGATTGCAGAGTTGCAGTGTTTGAGATTGAACTTACCTCTAACTTGAACCACTGGAATAAGACCTCACAGTCTTACCAAACTTTTCTTATTTTAGTCTCAAATCGTATATAACTTCATCTGTATAATCTTGTTCAAGCTACTCTATGTGTGCCCTTTTTTCTGTGGTTTTCCCACTTCAGAATATATATACCATGATGAGTTTTAGCCCAGCTAAATTGTTTTAGTGTAGAACTATCATCATCTTTTCTGACCTATATATATAGACTGCAATGAGACTGTACTAGAAGCCTCTATTCTTAGCAGTAGTAGTATTACCTGCTCATAATAATACTAATAAACATTTTTCTAAATATAAAATCAGTTCTATTATCATTTAGTTAGAGCCATCACTTTATAGATTCATTTTCTGGGCAGAACATTTCAGGGACTGCTGTTTATTGCTGATAAATATAGCTTGCTTATTTAAGCTCTTTACCTTTTTCTAACCCTGCCGAAAGATCTTCTGATGCAAGGAGTTTTAGAATGACATAGGCAGGTAATGTGCTGAAAGCATTGGACAACCTCTGATTGGAGGCACCATGATCAGATAGTAAAGCAACCACTGTAACTCAAGGTCAAATGATCCTTAATCTAAAAACAATCTCTAAAAGACATAAGAAGGGCTTTAACCTTAACAGCTGCTGCATTTGAGGCCCTATTTTATCTCTCTGCAGAGTAAAGTCAATAATATGAGAATCATAAACCGAGCAGGATTGCAAATCCTCTTATCCTACCTGCTAGAAATCAAGCAAGTGGGGGAAAGCATTGTTTCAAAATTTCACTAATGCAAAGAAATTAGACAATAATTCGTAAGATGATTGTTCAATATAAGCAGTGGTCAGATAATGATATTTGATGGGAGTTTTTTTCTCTGCTTGCTTCCTGAAGCCACTATTTAACATTCTGGAAAACTATTCTGATGGAAAAAAGTCAAAGATATGCAAAAATAAAATTAGGCTTATTAATCACTTTGTAATCAGAAAACTTGAACAGTTTTATTCAAAGAGAAGCTTCTTAACTCTATCTTATACCTTATTTACTCAGAATCTAAAACAGAAATTAAATTCAACAATTCATATTTCTGTATTGAGTTTTATGCCTCAGAATACTTTATATGCATACTTATTCCTACAACCAAAGGGATGAAGCAGTCATTTGGATATTTTTTTTTAAACAGAATTTTAATTTTATTTTGTTAGAGAAAAGATCTGTAGAGTAATGCTTCTCAAACTTTAATATGTACGCAAATCACTTGGAGACCATGTGAAAAAGCAGGTTCTGATTCAGCAGGTTTGGGATGGGGCCTGAGATTCTACATTTCTAACAAGCAACTAGGAGGTACCAATTCTACTGGGCCAAGATTCACACTTTGAGTGGTAAGATCATAGAATTCTGTGTTATTCCTGCACAGAATTTAAAGAGAGAGTGAAGGGAGGATAGATGTGAAAATGGATTTTCTGGATTTTCTCATTCTTTGCTTTCATTTGCATGCATAGATATGTCTATCATTTTTTAAAAAGCAGACAGGGAGTACATGTTTTATCCTTTTGAAAATACAAAACACAACACAAATGCAAAATAAGCACTATTTTGATTTATACTAAGCTTTGCATCAACATCTAATGCATCTCTTATTAATTCATGGACTACTAATTTAATCTTCCTCCTGTGATCGGTCAACAAGTAAACAGCTCTCAGATTGTTGAGAAAATACAAATTTAAACGTAACCAATCAAAATACTCAATTAGGTTTCATTGAATAGTTTACAAATAATAGTGTAAAAAGATCGTTTTAAATTAGAAATTCACTGAAAGTAACATTTTTCTTTGTTGAGCTCAGAAATTAACATATTACTTAAAATGCTGGCTCAGCCCTCGGACAGGTTCCTTGACTTCACTGAGGAGTTCAAACTATGTTAAATCTTTTAATAAAGCTCTGGGGGAAAGTCCATTGCCATACAATGAAATTCCATTACGTATGACTTATTTTTCACTCTCCAACTGATAATAAAACGTATCAAATGGCATTTCCCTTTATTTTTTTCCTGAGGTTTGGTTATTGTACTACTATTTACGTATTCTTCAAGGGCAGTGTTTCTGCTTAAAAGTATTTTTAATTCTGTTCTTCAAGAAGTACTAAAATATGTAAATTTTGTTATTGTAATGATGTCATAGTGTATTAAGAATTATGAATTAGCAATTATCCCGCTTAATGATTTCCATAAATATTCTGCCATTTATAGTGTTAAAATGCCAAGAAATAACTTTATGGCAAAAAAGACTTATTTTCTCAAAGTCCTGCACATAGTTAGCATCTAATAAATATTGATGTATGAACTGTAGCCTGATCCTTCGATGGCTGAGCAAGAACTGCTGCAATGGCTCTGGACTTTCAATTGTAAAGGAAGGAAATATGTACATAAAAAAAATGGAGTACTTGATTCATATCAAGTACCTATCACAAAGCAGGCCTTTAATAGATGTTTGTTGATCATGGTATTCATTATAAATTAACATTTGTAGAAAGTTTTACAGTTAACAAAATAATTTCACTCACAGAACCCTGTTAAATAGGTGAGAAACACACAGAGAGACATGGCCCAGATCCCTCTTCGAGGAATGACTTTTTTGTCCCCACTGCTGGGAGTGCTATCAGCAACCCCTTCAGGAATCACATCAGTGATGCCTTTTGAAAAATGGCCCACATCCAGTGACACATGGAGGCAGAGGTATTGCTACAGACTAAATGTTTTTATCCCCCAAAATTCCTATGGTGAAACCTAACCCTCTGTGTGATCATATTTGGCAGTGGGGCCTTTGGGAGGTGCTTAGGTCGTGAAGTTGGAGCTCTCATTAATGGGATTAGTACCCTCATAAAAGAGACCCCACAGAACTCCCTAGCCCTTCTGTCATGTGAGGACACAGCAAGAAAACAGCTGTCTTTGAACCAGGAAATGAGCCCTCACCAGACACTGAATCAGCTGGCACCTTGATCTTGGACTTCCTAGCCTCCAGAACTGTGAGAAATAAATCTTTGTTTTTTAAGTCACCAAGTCTATGGTATTTTTGTTATGGCAGCCCAGACTGACTAAGACAAGTATAAAGGTCCAGGCACTTCAGATCAGTGCAGGACAAGCTCAAGCTTGATTTTGCCCTCTACCTAATTCTGATCTTATATCCCTTGTTTTCATAGGAGTTGACCCCAAAAGTCTCCCCAGCCTGGCACAATAGACACTGTCATCTTTGTCTTATAGATAAGGAAACAAAGGGGAGTGACTTGCCCTAGGTTAGGCAGCTTGGCCAAGTCATGAGCTGAGTCCTACTTATTATAAATCTTAGTTCCTCTACCATGGGACTTTGATCTCTCTGGCCTGTCAGATCCTTGGAATGGATTTTATCTGTAGAAGATGCATTCAACTAAAGCAGCTTGAGGTCCCTGTAATTATTTTCCAAATGTTTGGTGCCAGATATTCCTTTTCTCCACCTTCACCTCAAGAAGTGCAATGGAAACTGGTATACAGTTAACACTGACTGTCCTCAGGCATGCTGCTCTAAAACTCTTACATCAAATTCAGAATGCCCTTGGCCCCAGGCCCCTTGTCTGCAAGGAAAGTGCTGATATTGAGATAGAAGTGTCTGGGGCAGGGCCAAAAGCAGGCATAAACCAGGGTAAATCCAGGATTCACAAAAAAAGGACAGAAAATGGGGTAAGAGCAAAGGAAATGTCTGGGACTGGAGTAAAAGTAAGGGCAGGGAAAAGGCAGGAGAAACGACAGAGACAGAGGCAAAATAAGGCAGAGATAGAGGCCTTCCTTCCTGGGTTTTTGCAGCTGCTCTATCTGTGAGCCCTCAGACCTAGTAGATACTGGACATGCTTCAAAAAGATCTGCCCTTTTTACTGATGAGCCAGTTCTCACTTCTCCAATTATCCTGCTTCATCCCTGGGGGATGGGAGAGTCCTTAAAAGCTCCACATGAAGTATGTTCTGTAGCTGTGAATAGCTTTGAGTGTGTTGTAGTGTTTCGAGTCAAACCAAACACCGGCCACAACTCAAACATACTGTGGGTCTTCACTACAAGAATCATTATCAAAGAAGGAATTCTGCAAACCAAATCTATGGGCCCACTTTTTTAAGTTTTATTTGATACCACACATTCCCAATAGAACAAGAAAAAAATAAGAATTTTTCCTTTGCATCTGTTGTAATAAGATTTGATCAATTTTTATAAAGAGAAGAAAATGCTCACTGGTGAATTTGTCAGTCTGTTATAGAGGACTTAAAATTGAAAAAAAAAGGAAGGGAAGGGGTCAGGGTAAAACTCTTAAGTATGAAACCAGTGTTGAATGTACCTAGTAATCCACACGAGAAAATAATTAAAGAGTCAGTAGGACATAGCACTTAGGTTCCTGGTTGCCTGAATACCAATTACCAAATATATAATGTGATATTCATGCAAGAAAACCAACACCCCCCCCCCATAGACATTATTGCATCTTGGCAAAATAAGATTCACAAGTGGCAGCTCTTACGGAAAGCACCACAGTGTTTAAAGGGAGTATCGCTCTGTGTCAGGAAGATATATACCTTTGTGAAAAGTCCCAAAATCAGAGATGGCAGAATGATAAACAACATCTGGGTAGAGATAAAAAGAAGGAACATCAAAATGATACTACTGTTGGAGAGGATAGGATAGGAGTGATGGTTGGTAAAATAGCCATTCCAGGCAGAAGGAGAGAATGGATGATCACCTCCTGACACTGATCACACACCTGGCACAGATACAGAGGCAAGAACAGAAGTGATGAAGAATTGTGCTTATCTAGACATCTCCAGGAAGTCAGTCAGCTAAAAGTATAGCATTGGATACATCTCACTGACAACTTCATCTTTTAGAAGGCAGGAAAGGTAATGAAGGGGATTTCCGCATAGGACCTAATCCTGACAAGCAGAGAAAGTACTTGTTGGCAGAGTGGAAATGATAGAATCCTTGAGGAGGAGGGGAAAACCAGTAATAGCAACTTATGGTCTGTGATAGCAAAAGCTTTGAACCCTGAGCAAAGCTAGATATTTGGCCTGAACTAAAAGAAGACAGATTTCCAAAGGTTCAGAAAAAAGATAGGAATGATCTCACAGCCAGAGACTGGGCACACAAAGAAGGACTCTATGCTTTTAAACACCCAGTTCCGAGAATCTAATTATGAAGGTGAGGGAGAGGTAGCTAAGGAAACTGCTCAACCAGCTCTCAGATAAATGGAGACATTTTAAAGATGTCATTTATAAAGAATGGAAGGACCAACGTGTAACCACAAAGAAATGAAAACTAATACCAAGGGAGTAAAGTAAAGCTTGTGAAAATTGCCACAGAAGATGAAAATAGGTTTCCTAAAGGGAGCAAGAAACAGATATGGGAAAATACCATGAAATCTACAGAAAAGAGTCAAAAAGCAAAACGTTTCAGGTCTTTTCTCTTGTTGTAGAAGACCTTTCTTTCTTTGTCCCACATCTCATGAGGTTGTAATGTGCCTGTTGGCCACAGTGCCCAGCCTGCCCTGGCCATGGTCATGAACACGTGCTCAAACAGGGATGTCAGATGCTCCCTATGAGATCTGATACATGGATACTGAGAATGTGTTTCTCTTCCTTTTGGATTTGAACCACGCCCATGAGCTATCTTCCCTACCATGTAGAGAGCCCATCTACAAAAGGAATCAGAACTCAAATATGGCAAGAAATCTAGGCTTCTGATGACATCTTATGAATCCCTGAATCCAGCCATGATTGAAGCAAGCCCTACCCCTGAATTCCCCAGCTATGTGAGCTAAGGTGTTCCTTTTTATAGTAAGAGTTTAAGTTGGGTTTCTTGTAATCAAAAGAGGCCTGACTAATACATTGGTTGAGAAGGTTAACTGTCAGATTAAAAAGGAGAAAGCAAATACTGGGAGGAGGAAATTAAAGCCCAAGCAAGGAAAGGGGTTGAAAAATACACCTTTCAAAGGACTTTGGTTCCATTCCATAAAACCAAAAGAAGGCTCAGATGACATCAGTGAACTGTAAATAGTCATCTTTGAAGAATTATGGGAACAGAAGTCTTGCTGGCAGGTGGAAAAAGGGCAAATAAATGCTTCCATTTTCAAAAAGGTGAAAGAAGTTAAATTCTTTAAACTACATGCCAAAGAGATTAGCTAGATCCCTAGCAAAATGTTAGAGTATAAAATGTGGGTAAATACTTATAAAGCAGAGAGGTAATCATTAGGGACCAGTACAGATTCATGAAGTTCAACTCCTGCTGGGATTATATAATTTCCTTTTTGAACTGCATATCCCAGAGACGTTGAAGGGATTATTCATTATGCCAGGTACTGTGTGAGGCACTGTGCTGATATAGTAGAGTATTATGTGTGATGGTTGTAGTCATAATTGGTTTGCCTACTTAAGTATAATAATGCTACTGTGTGTTGACAACCTAACATGTTCCAAAATACACACACATACATACTGCACAGTACACATACACACATGCATGCACACATAATATGCACAGGCGTGCATATATATATATATATATATATATATATATATATATATATATAAACACATATGCATGTGCACAAACGCACATGCACGGGCATACACAGACACATGCACATAAATATGTCACATATACACACAATACATGCACATGTACACACCTACAAAAACACATGTACACATATAAGTACATACAGCATACACATACCCATGTATATGAACATACACACATATATATACACACATGCACACACACCAGTATAAAAATCTAATGTGGGCAATAAAAATCCCTATTGGGGGCTTCCCTGATGGCGCAGTGGTTGAGAATCTGCCTGCTAATGCAGGGGACACGGGTTCGAGCCCTGGTCTGGGAAGATCCCACATTTCGCGGAGCAACTAGGCCCGTGAGCCACAACTACTGAGCCTGCGCGTCTGGAGCCTGTGCTCCGCAGCAAGAGAGGCCACGATAGTGAGAGGCCCGTGCACCGCGATGAAGAGTGGCCCCCGCTTGCCGCAACTAGAGAAAGCCCTCACAGAAATGAAGACCCAACACAGCCAAAAATAGATTAATTAATTAATTAATTAATTAATTAAAAAAAAAAATCCCTATTGGAGAAAATTGGAGTGAAGCAATTTGTCCAAGGTCACAC
This sequence comes from Eschrichtius robustus, assembly GCF_028021215.1. Taxonomy (NCBI): domain Eukaryota; kingdom Metazoa; phylum Chordata; class Mammalia; order Artiodactyla; family Eschrichtiidae; genus Eschrichtius; species Eschrichtius robustus. The sequence goes on along the minus strand of NC_090836.1, from coordinate 76,328,323 downwards.
ACTAGTAACAGCAAAATATGTATATGAATCTAAAATTTTCTGATTCTTAAACTAATATTCTTTGTCAACCATGGGTATCTATGTGCACCGTAGAAAAGCTAACTGAAAGAGGAAGCTGAGGAAAAGGTCTGAAATATCTTTGACCTCTTCAACCTTCAGAAATTTGAATGACAATAGAGAGAGCAAATCTGAAAATAATTCAGAAATATATGTAAGAAAGAATTTGTTGAAAGAATTGGAATCTATACTGAAGACAACAAGAAGAAATACATTAGCGATAAAATGAATTCTCAGACACAGGCTACACACAGCACAGGCACCTTAAGGAGAATTTCACTTGACTGTGAGCTCAAGGAATTAACAGTGAGAAGTTGCTTCTAAAAGAGTAAACTCATCCCTGGGCTGCATTAACAGCAGTAGGAAGTTCAGGAAAAGGGAGGAAATTATCATTTTTAACCCTATATGGACTAAATTAACAAAGTGACACAGACGCAGAGGAGACTGGCCGTGATAATGAGGAATTTAATCTTGTAATAGCTAGATTAGAGAAAGATGACCACTATGTTTGATGAGAGAAGTAAAGACTTTCACCATGGGTGTGTGAGAAGAATTCATTACATATCCTTCTATCATCCAGAGAGTTTTAAAGGGAAAAATGGGAATTAATGGAAAACTTCTGTGAGTCAGATGTCAACACAATATAAATGTAAGAATTCCTGGTATTGCAGAGATTAAATGCAGTGCCATGGAAAGCAGTGATCAAACATTTTAGTAAGATGATACTTTCCTGACATAAAGAAAGTCAGAGGACCGTGGAAGACATCATTTGCTCCTAGAAAGAATGACTTGAGTGGTCTCTCATATGAAATGTAGGTAGGGTGGGCATCCATTACCCAATTGCCCTAACAGTCCCCCAAACAAAAGCCACTAAACAATCCCTATGGAAGGAAATTGATCTACTAGCACAAGAAGCTTCCCAGAAGTTCCCAGAAGAAGGAACTCAGATCCTGGTCTGTGTGTCCCAAGATTTGAATTTAGAGAAAACTTTAAGTGCAGGCTGAGGTGACTTTGACCCCCAAAGGGAGAGCTTATCAGGAGGACAGGAGGGAACCATTTATTGCATTAAGCTCAGCACATAGGATGTTTGTGGGGAAGAGCTATTTGTAGCACAATATGTGGCTGAGGCTGAGAGCTGTTTGAGCTGTAGTTTACTGGAGGTTATGTTTAAAGAATAATTAATGAACATGTGTGCAACCACCTTGGCATCCAAGCAGGGCATACCAGTTTGACATGTGCAGGGATATGGACCAACAAGGGCGTAACCAAGATGAAGGGAACATCAATTCACCTGTGTGGCTGAGTCTTCAACAGGACATCATGTGGCAGACAGCAAGCAGCAAAAGCAGAAGGCAATGATCCTCCTCTCTATTTTTTGTCATCTCTACCTTCAGCAGTATGAATGATTGCCATGCCTTCTTTCACTGTCTAGTCTCTGGGATTCCTGGACAATTGGAATTGGGTGGTGATCAATGGAGAGTTACTGTGGTTCTGTTATTAAGGATAGGTAGGTGCTTGTCTATCCAACATTAGAGGAGGCTTCCCTCTCTAACCAACAGAAAGAAGCAGAGATCAGTTAAGCACTTTCACACACGTGTTTTTTTATTAAGGCAATGCCCAATCATATTTAATATTACCTACACTACTTTGAGATCTGTGCCTGAAATTGGAAAACTTTAAGGGTTCTAAAAGTCCTGAGTCCCAAGCCTCTGTATCTTGCTTTTAGGGGCAGAGGAACAGGAAAGGGCATCCACAGCTGAATTCGTTTCCCATTGCTGCTGTAACAAATTACCATAAGCTTGGTGGCTTAAAACAACACAAATTTATTGTCTTATAGTTCTGGAGGTCAGATGTCTGAAGTGGGTCTCAGGAGGATACAATCAAGATGTCAGCAGAGCTGCGTCCCTTCTGGAGGCTCTGGGAGAGAATGCCTTTCCTTGCCTGTTCCAGCTTTTATAGGCTACCCACTCTCCTTGGCTTGTGGCCACCTTCGAACAGTCTCAACACTCCAACCTCTGCTTCCATTCTCACATCTTCTCTCACTCTCATACCTCCCTCTCTCCCTTATAAGGACCCTTCTGATTACATTGGGTCCACCGGAGTAATTCAGGATAATCTCCCCATTTCAAGATATTTAACTTAATCACATCTGAAAAATCTTTTTGCTGTGTAACATAGTCACAGTTTCCAGGGACTGGGACATAGACACCTCTGGGGCCACGATTTCACCTTCCACAGCAGCCTATGACTAAACTTTAGCAGGAATTCTGAGCTATTACTTCAGCAGCTAGAAGGAATGTTCTGTTTTCTTGTTTTTTAACCTCTGTCAAAGCTGAGAGGACAGAGGTTTTAGTTTATTGATGCAATATCCACAAGCTTAATCCATTAGATCTTGCAGAGGAGAAAGTTTCAGAGAAATCCTTAAACGGACACAGACCTCTCAAACTTCAAGAAGGCAAATGGTACAGAGAACAACCAGGATTACTTAAAAGAAAATCTCCCCCTCAGTGTGGTTCTACTAACATCCTACAGGAAGATGACAGTAATCTTTGGCTTACCTGGTTTGAGGAACAGTTTTAACTTTAATATTTTCTATTCCTGCCCCCAAAATTAAAATCATTGTTTGGCAAAGCATCAAGGGGTTCAGGCCCTTATGGGAGAATTTCCTCCAAATCTCCCTTACCAGTGCTCAAGAAGCTCATAAGGGAAATAAAGAGGAAGTGGCCTTACTTGAAACCTAACTTGGTAAAACAAGTCACAAAAGCTACATGAAGAAAAACCTTTAATTTAGTACAGTTTCTAAAAACATCTGCCTCTTTAACATGTTTCTCATTTCTGTTTCTGCCAACTTCAGGCAGTAGCCAACCCCATATTTTTTTCACTTTATGATGATGCCAGAAGACTAGCCAGTAGTACCTATTTCTTTCTATGGTCCAACTTGCTTATTAGAAACTGTAGTTACTATATCCCATACTCAGACCAACCCAAGTCTGAAAGTTGGAAACATTTTAACTGGCAGGCACAGAAACTATAAAACATGCAAGGTTTTTACATTGTGGTCACCTGTATGTAAGAAAAAAATTCTACTCGTTCCCCGACCAGTGCAAGCCAATCATTGACCCCTTGTCTAGAGACAACACAGGTAACTCAGTATCAATAGCCACAGAGCATGGATGCCTAGCAAGGTCAAAATAGATGCTTGGAAATGCCCTGTCTACAAATAAAATTTGGTATTCTTCTTATTACTATTCTATCTACAAATAAAACACAATGTTTTTATTATTACTGTCATATTCTGATGAAACTAATCTATTCTTGTTTTAGCAGCAAAAAATTGAGGTTGTTAACTTTTGATTTTAGCAGTCATAAAATGGGGAAGTCAATGCACATGTCCCAAGACAAAGGAGTAAATCTGTTAGAGACATATCGAATTGCCATAGATGAAATTAATCATGAAGCAGTGACTTCTATAATACTTTCATAATTTGTATGTGTTACAAGTCTTTCTTATGGCCTGTTATAGAAGACTGCATGATGTCAATGTAGTTTATTTTTTCTTCAGCAGATATAGAATAATTAACTTGAATTTATTTTTATTTAAGAATAATTTATGGAAGTACAAGAAGAGGGATATGATGCCAAAGTTAAATTAAGCCTTTGCAACCTCCACCTTCAATTTTTCCAAATTGATTCACCCTATAGCATTGCTGTGACTGGACTTATCTATACTCTCTCCTGGAGTATGTACAACCATAAGCATACTGCACTATCTGCTGTATCTATTACTACTGTAGTTTCATAAGTCTCAGTTCCCCAGTCTATAAGATGGGGAAATAATACTTTTTAGGGTACTTTTAAATGTCTCCAGACATTGCCAAATGTTTTTTGGGGAGGCAAAATCACCCCAGGATAAGAACCATTGATTTAAGCAAATTGCTGGTTATGACTATTTTAAAAGGCCTGTGCTGCTCAAAAGTTTCTTGGCGTTCTTTTTTTCCTATGTCACATGCTAATATACAAGACATTCTGCCATCTTGCTTGAATAGATTACAGGGGTTTTATTATCAGCTTTTTTGGATAAAGCCTCAAGGAAGGAAAAGTCTAACAGTACAAAATATTTCTTTAGTTTTCACTTTTTGATTTGTAAAAAACAATGGTAAATTACTACAGCAATTTTGCCTTTTTACCCACAAAAAAAATCACAAATCGCACACACACACAAGATCCAAGCTAAAAAATTTTTGAGTTTAGAGTTATTTAAATCCTATGATTAATTTAATTTTGTTCTTTGCCTCATTACAAAAAGAATGATACATACCTTTTTAAAAAACTATTTATTAATATACTCTTCAAAATTTAACTTATAAAAATAATTTATATAAGTATTTGTCATTTTTATGTCTTGGGTATTTGTGAAGTAGAAAGCAACATTGGTATATAAAATGATGTTACACATCTTGCCTTTGAATAATTGTCAGCCACAGTGAGTTAATTTGCAGTGTCTCTATCTACAAGTGTTATTCCTATGAGACTACTTACCATACACAATCAATGAGTCTATTTGTCCACTGGTATACTGGCTTAACAAATAAATGTTAAGTTCTTCATTGTTTATAGAATAAAAGCTTACAATCCGTTATTCAAAAGATTTCTTAGGTCTATATTTATTGATCTGAAATAATGTCCAAGAGATATTGTTCAGTGAAAAAAGCAAGTTCCTGAGGTATTACACGTATGTGTTTAGAAAAAAAAGTTGTGTGTGCATGTGTGTATAAGAATGAGCATAAATGTGGAAAAATACAAACCAAACTCAACGTAGGAAAGGGGCTAGAAGTATGGGAGAGAACAAAATAATCTGGTGAAACTGAAAATTTGTTCAAAATGAGTATTCAAAGTTTCATATGTATTTGCTATTTATATGTAATTCATTTAAATCTAATTATTCCTTTCTTCCATATTCATGGTAAGGAAATCTGCAACAATCCAAATGGCCAAAAACTGTTATAGTTGGTTAAAATAGCATTTAAAATGTGTTTCCTATGTATAGATTAATAACATATGCATTTAAAAAGAACATTAGGAAAATATTCTGAAAAACATTCATAATGGATATCTCTGGCTGAATCATGAGTGTACTTTATATTTCTTGTCTGCATTTTATTTTTTAATGAATATCTAATGCTTTTATAATGAGGGGCTAAAAGAAAAAGGAAGAGGATCTGAGGAGTGGGGAATGGGATGAAGAAGCTGTTGACTTTCCAGAACACTGAAAATTATGTCAGAAAATGCTGTGTGAATAAGTGGTCTTTAAATGTGTAAAATCAGTTTCGAAATTTGTCTCAGAGATATTTGTCAAGAGCTGCTGGAGGAATTGAGTCATACTTTCACAGGAATCTCTTAGTAAAGGAGGGGAATGAATTCCAGGAGATAAAAACAGGTTGGTGGAAAATGGCTCCTTAGGATTTGTTCTCTTCTCGGTATGAGTTATTTCAGTTCAGGATTTTTTTATTGTATATGGATATAGGAATATACCCTCATGTGATTAGAAAGATAATTTATATGGGATTAAATCCAAGAATTCATTTTCCATTTGAACGAACTTCCTAAGAACTAGTGCCACTCTGTCCTTCATCATGCATAGACCTTATTTGGAAAACGACTGGTGTCCCAGGAATATAAATATAGCCTTTGAAATTGTGTTCTCAGGATTGGAGGTGATGCTTTCCTGGATTGTTTATTCTCTTGGTGCATGGGCTGCAGTAGTCATTCCCTTCATTGCCTTTAGTTCCCTCTCCTCCTTCTCTTTCTACCTCTGCAAAGCTGGCAAGATGTACAAAAAGCCATGATTTTTAAGACTGTATGTGATATGTAAGCCTACAAACCCTTCAAAGGAGATTTTAGGATATAGTTAATGAATATATAGCATATTAACTCATATTGTTATTCCCAATTTTTTATTATCATTTCTTCTGAATACTCTTAGTTACAACAAGACTAAAAAGTGAAGCAATTTCGTCGAGGAAGTATAGAGTCATAAGGATGCTAACAAAATGTAATTTGATCTTGGACTGCATTTAAAAGAAGCCCAGAGAGGAGGTTAAACTGGAAGTTTCAACGGTGGTCACCCCATAGGAAAGATGTTAGATTCCAAAATCAGCTGTTAGACCACTGAGTGGAAGTTTCTAACTTAGTGACCTAGGACAGGTTTGAAGACTAACCTCTGCAAGGAAGATATATAAAAAGGTATAGGGGGGCTTCCCTGGTGGCGCAGTGGTTGAGAATCTGCCTGCCAATGCAGGGGGCACGGGTTCGAGCCCTGGTCTGGGAAGATCCCACATGCCGTGGAGCGGCTGGGCCCGTGAGCCACAAGTACTGAGCCTGCGCGTCTGGAGCCTGTGCTCCGCAACAAGAGAGGCCACGACAGTGAGAGGCCCGCGCACCGCGATGAAGAGTGGCCCCCGCTTGCCACAACTAGAGAAAGCCCTCGCACAGAAACGAAGACCCAACACAGCCAAAAATAAATAAATAAAAATAAATAAATTTAAAAAAAAAAAAAATCTCAAAAAAAAAAAAAAAAAGGTATAGGAGTAGTAAATAGATTTGTGAAGGGATATTTAAGAGAGAGCTGCTTTAGCATTATGAGTGTCCCCCTCTCACCTACATGGCAGGAAGTGGGGTACTTCCTTCCCTCTTAGCCACAAGCCAAGGGAGCAGGGCATCAGTGGGTCCTACAGGGAGCTTCATGTGTGTTCCCTAGAGTTGGGAAGCACACTGTGCTGCTGCCAGAGGAGCCTGGGGATCTAGAGGTGAGAGGTCTGAGGGCAGAGCCAGGAAAGAGATGCTGCTGCACTGGGCTTTGCCTGCACAACTTGAGTTTCGTCAAGATAAAAAATAAATGATAAAGAATAAAAGTCTCTTGGGGACCAAATGTGAGCCATTTTAAATGAGATTTTGCCCAAGAGGGTATCACTCAGAGGGTAAGAGATCTCCACTGAGTGTTTGTATAGAATGAACTCTAGGAAAACCAAAGCCTGAAGCTGGAGTCTGGGGCAGCCGCTGAAAAAACTTATTGCATCACTTTAATCACGAGTATTCTAATGGGCCAGCAGGGAGGTCTCTGAAGAGCCCACCAAAGTGTCCAGGAGGCAAAAAGAAAGTTTCACCATCTTTCATACCCAGAAAGCATCCATTATGGGAGTAACTATCAAGTAAGAAATATCCTAACATCTTACCTATTTATCTCCTCCCTCCCCACCTGCCCCCATCTAGTAGACCCTGAAGAAATCAAAAACATCAGCTAGTGGGTTGATGGAGAAGGAGGTGAGCTGGAGACAAATGGCCAACCATACTACTTCCCAGAAAGCAGCCTGCTTGCCTATAGTCAAGCCCTAGTTCGGGGGAGGAAGAGAAACAAGTCTTAACTTCGGATGAAAATCTAAAGGTTGATATTTTAACTACCGAATTAAGATAGTACTTGGTGAATTACAGTGGCTAAAGAACTCTATAGTACCCAAGAGTGAATAGAAAATTCAGGAACCTGAGAGAGTTTTCGTTCAGAGGGGAGAGAGGAACTTCCACTACCTAAACAGTTTAAAGGGACATTAGGAGATTTAAAAAAAAAGAAAGAAAGAAAAGAAAACCTTGTACTTTGATTATCCCAAAGGTTTGCCTGTTCGAAATACCAGGGACAGTACTTTTTAGAATAAAAGTCATGATAATGTTTTAAGCAGCACTCAGACCAGGATTAGGTTCTATTCTGATGTTGTTCCCTAAGAGGCATGTTGACAGAGTGACCAAGATGGTGAAGGGATACAAAAATCAAATCACAGAAGGGACAACTCAAGGAACTCAAGCTGTTTGGGCTGGAGAAAATTTAGGCAAGACACAATAGCTCATTTAACCTCTGTAAATAGACTTGTATATGGAGAACAGACTAGAAAAAATTCTGTGTTGTTCCTGAGGGCCAGATAAGGCCAGGAGGACAAAATCTACTGCAAAATAAGGAGACATATATAATGCAAGTATTTAAAAACAAGTGTCTTTAGTTGTTTTGGATTGTCTTGTATAGCAATATGTTTCTTATTATTGGTTATCACAGCTGAGGCTGGATGACATTTGTCATGGTTCTAATACAGAGTGTCTATTAATCATTTGGTTCTAGGTCAAATTACCAAAGACACATTTGCTTTAAGCCAGTTTGCCAAATGACCAATCCACCAACTGGCCATTTCACTGAAAACCAATTCACCCAAGACCAATTTGCCACATCTACTTGTTTCCTTTAACAATTTCATTTTAGTCGACTATTTCATTTTTTCCTCATAAGAGAACACTTCAAGGAATATTTAATTGATTGCTGCCCTTGTTCTCTGGGGTCTGAGAGAAGAGAGACTGAGGATCAGAGAATACATTTAAGAATATACTCTTATATGGGGACATATGTATATGTATAACTGATTCACTTTGTTATAAAGCAGAAACTAACACACCATTGTAAAGCAATTATACTCCAATAAAGATATTAAAAAAAAAAAAAATATATATATATATATATACACATATATATACTCTTTGTGTATATGTGGGCATGAGTATGTAATCTATAAATATAATACGTAACATATACATATTATAAATAGTACATTATATGTGTGTGTATGTATATATTAGCATTTATCTCATTTAATTGACATTAGGTTACATACATTGTTAAATTATAAACTCCTGATGACCTAAATTTTTAGGCCATCAAGTGCCTTAGTGTCATGACTGGTACAAAGTTAGATAAATGAGTTAATGAATAAGTGAATGAAAGAATGAATAGAATGTTTTTGTACTACTCCTTGCAGACACCATCAGCAAAGTCCCCAGTGGAAGCTATAAGTCTCATCTGAACAATACAAAATACAGTTGTCCAGAAACCCTGGGTCCTCACCTAAAAATCAAACTGGTCAAAGTCATTTATGGTTTTGAGTCAGTCTTAATCTGGATGCCTGGTCAACCATGTCACCCTTTGCCCACCATATTGCTGTCTGGAATTATCATTCTTCCAGTATCACTACTCCATCTCAAGTTCTTTTAATCTTGCTATTGCGAAGCTTAAAATACAGCCATATCGTACAGTTTGTAAAATGTACTCTGTACATTTAAGGCATTCATTATATTCTTATTGCTGTGACTGGTAGTCACCAGGTCCAGGGATCACCAGGTCTGATCGCTCTCTTCTTTTGCTCCAGAACAAATAGTAATGCATCACAAGCTCCTAAGGATCTCCAATTCACACTTCTCTTCTGCTAAATAGGCCATACTCACCTGAGTCACTGAAATTCTGCCAGTAAGATTTGTTTCTTGCTGTGTAAGATGGCACACCGGCACACCTTCTCAATAAGTCTAGGACAGTGGAAAGCAAATGAGCATAATTAGTATGATCATACCTTAGCACCCAACCCTATGCCCTATCTCTGATGTCAACTGTAGGTTAGACTGAATAAGCCAGTTATCGCCTACCATGGGCAATTCAACTTCAGGTGACAGAGAACAAAGGAGTTTTTGATTCCCTCTCCTTATTTTCCATGGTTACAGTATGTGTATATATTAAAGAGACTGTATTTATATATTTATGTATAGATACATATATTATTAATGTATATATACACATAGATTATATATATATACATGTTGATATATATATTTATATATATATATATATACACACACACACCCAAAGTTGAAAATAGCATCTTCCTAAATGATATTTTTAATCTTCTTACTACTTTCACCAAATTTGTAAGCCCTACATCTTTCTTTATAGTTTTATTGTAGCATTTCAAAGTTTATCTTGATCACGTAAATGCTTTTCCCCAAGTCTAAATTTTGTTTTTAATGACTCTCATTCCTCTATTCAGAGTTATTTGCTCTTAACTCTCTACACTTTCTTGAAATAAATCACCCAAAACTCTGTCAGAGATTTTTTTTAATAATCAAATCAAATCAAAAGCAGAAGCCAATAGTTCTGATTTCTACCACTTCTCATAGATCTGTTTAACAGGAAAGCACAGTGTATGCTGGTAAATATCGTCTACATTCATAAGTTGCCTATGTATTCAGGGAATCATAGAAAATCCTTCATCTTACATAGGAGCCAGTAAGGTCCAGAGAAGTTGTATGAGTTCCCCAAGATCACACAGCAGATATAGATCAAACCAAAACTGGAAGCCAGATAACTTAAAGATTCAATGTTCTTTCTAGTCCAAAATGTTGCCTTCCTTAGTAAAGACAAAAATATAATTTCTAAGGTTGGAATTCTACCAGGACAGCCCCTTCTCAGCGTTACATTACGGGAAGAGCATATTATTGGGGTTCTTTTGTGGTACGGGTGGGGCTTTAGGACATATATGACAAAACAGTAATATTTGAGGAAAATTTTAAAGGTTTCAAGCTATTGTTGCAACATTATACTTAAAATGAAAAAATGATGTGGTTGAGCTAAATACTATAAAATGTAATTATAGTCCTTGGTAACAACTCAGCAGAACTGGAGCTATATTTTTCTGTCTTAGCTCACCAAAGCCCTGGAAGATATTCAAGAAGAGATTGTATAACAAGTGGCATACATCATTTCCTTTAGATTCTAGCTATCAGTGATCAGGAAATGTGGCCATTTTGGACTCATTAATAATCAGTGTCGATTGCCAAAGTTTAATTGATCGTGTGTCAGTGTGTATTGAATAAAGCTGGGCACTAGTTATTTCTCTCTATATATATCAGTAAATACTTATGGTTCTTACTGTAGCCTATGTATTTCTGTCTTAGGGAGATAAAACTACTGCTCTGAACCACCAGCTTTTCCAATTTAATCTGAATCTGACTTTTTGTCATCTTTATTTTTAGTTTATAAACTGCTCGAGAAGGGATTTTTTTCCTCTTGATTCCTGGCTGGAGTTGAAACTGAGATTACAGAAATACCTCAAGAGTGGTTATTTCTATCCACACTGAGATGAGAAATTTAGGGATGTTTAGCTGAACATTCAAATGTTTCAGATCTTACCCTTCACTATTAATAATACAATCATCTGTCTTTCACAGAGAAAAAAAATATTTCTTTAACTGCAACTTGAGAATTGTATTTATTTTACATTTTATTTCCTTATAGAGTCTTCCTGGAGTGAATCACAACATATTGAGGTTACACAGAAGGATGTTTCATTCCAAAATGCACCCCTAGATATGTGTATCAGTATTGAAATGGGGTCACTAAGGATCCAAACTGAAGAATGACTGGGCTCAGAGTCTTCTCCAAAATGCTGTTCCCATTTAGGACAAAAGGAGATGGACAAATGGCTTATAATCTTAGGCTCTGATCCTTATCTCTACTCTTTATTAGAATTCACTTAATTTGATAATGGTAAGTGGTAGTCACAGAAAAATGGTCTAAACCTCCAGAATTAGCTTTTAAAAGCCTTTTCTCTCATCTTAACCAGTTTAAATTAGGATCTGAGCAGCTTAAAAAAAAAAAGGAATTGTAAATTACATAGCCAATATGGTGTTACTAGCATTCTACCAAATTATTCACTATCCACTTGTAAAGTGAGGTGTTGGGTGGTATCATTTCCTGTGCGGATGTAGCTGAGTTAGGGAGGGGTTTCACAGTTTCAGTTTTATCCTTTATTTAATATCTTCCCCCATCATGGACATGTCCTTATCCCACTGTCTTCATAAATCTCACTTTAAACTCCCGAACATAAAGATTATTTTACTAAAGGGAACAAAGAGTTGCCAAGGTTTCTTTATTTTCAAGTAAAATTCTGATTAAAATACTGAGTTTTTGCTGAAACTTAGCAAAAAAATGTATTTTGGCTTATGGACATCTGTTGGAATAAATGCATTCAGTTGAGAGTCTCAAATCCTTTGTGTGAATTCACAGCCCACTTTGACCCTTCACCTCCCTTCTTTCTGCCTTCACTCCTTCCTGTAGTAGTCACTGATTCACACAATTTTCAAGCTGAAATAAACCTTAGAAATTGGTCATGGAGTCCAGTTCTTCACTTTACAGAAAAGGAAAGCTGAAGCCCACAAAGTTTAAGCGATGTTCCCAATATGACCCAATTAGTTAATGGAAAACCTGGGACAGAACCTAAGATTTGAATCATCTATTCTTTTTACTCACTTCTCCATTCATTTCCCCATTACTCTGGCTTTTACTTCGCTCACTCCCTTGCCAGCATTCCCAGCTCTCTTGTCTGTTGCCTTGTCCTTTTCGTTGTAACTACCTAGCAAACCACCAGAGTTGTGGTTAATCCAATGACTAATCTGCTGAGTATTGTTGGAAAAAATAATTCAGTTGGGAAAATTGCCGCCACTTTAATTTTAGTGCATCTCCTTTATCTGGCATATTGATGCTGCCCAGACGTCATTCCAGAGTTCCAGAGTTCCTTATTTCCATGAGTGCTGACCTTTCATAGTGAGCACTCATGTTCAGCACAGCAGCAATTCCAAACTTTCTTCACTCTTCTCAAACCTACTTGCTGGGCAACCTAGCATCTTACTTCCCAGAGAAAAATACAAGTAATCCAACATCTAGCCATCAAACCTTCACACTTACTCCTCTGCTGTTGTTTGCACCTCCTATTAAAATGGATGAGGTATTTCGTATTTAAGTCTAATCCTTATGTTCATGTTTGGATCACATGTTCTCCAGGACTCCCAAGGTATATGTTCTGTTGTTTTCCCTCTTTCTCAAATTTCCACCATTGCTGTTCCCACTGTCATCTTCCCATAAGCATTTAAATATATATTCAGGCATCTTCATCGTCTGACAGCTCCTCATTAGCCCCTTTCTCGGCTCCTTTGCCTTTGCCAAGCCCTTAAATTTCAACATTCCTGGGAATCTGTCCTGGGTAATTCATTTTTCCCATTTCCCTGACCCATCTCATTGAATCTCATGGTTTTTAATTCATATTTTCATACTGATGACTCCCAAGTCTATATTGCCAGCCCTACTCATTCTCTCTCTCTCGCAGGCACATACATACACTCTTTCTCTCTCTTTCTCCATACCTCAAAATCAACATGTTAAAACCAAATGCATGATTTTCCCTCACAGACCTGTTCCTTCATCTTTGTTCCTTGTCTTATCAAATGACACCACCAGTTCAGCTACACACAAGCAATTTTTCTACCTGGAATACTTTGTGTACTCACTTGGCCTTATTAACTCTGAATCATATTTCAGATCTCATTTTATCTGTCTTTTTTTGAGGAAACTTTAGTTAAGTTTTACCCTGCCTACTTTAGGTTAGCAACTTTCCTACCCATTCTTATAGAGTAACTTACTCTTCTATCATAGCATTTATCATACAGCATTCTACATATTTATTTATTTGATATTATTAGTTTCTAGGACTGCTGCAACAAAGTACCACAAACCTAGTGACTTTAAAACACAGAAATTTATTCTGTCACAGTTCTGGACGCCGAAGACCGAAATCAAGGTTTCAGCAGGGCCACACTCCCTCCAAAATCTCCGGGGGAGTATCCTTTCTTGCCTCTTTCAGCTTCTGGTGGTTCTTGGTGTTCCTTGGTTTATAGCAGCATAACTCTAATCTCTGTCTCAGTCTTCACGTGGCCTTTTTTTCTGTGTTTTCTCCTCTTCTTATAAAGACATTCTAAACCCAGGAGGATTTAATCTCAAGATCCTTAAATAATTATATCTGCAAGGACACTATTCCCAAATAAGGTCACATTCTGAGGTTCCTGGTGGACATGAATTTTGGGTGGATACTATTCAACCCAAATCACTTTTCAGTTTTATTCACTGGATTATAAACTCTGTGAAGGCAGGAATTATATCCACATTGGCCATCACTGCCGAGTCAGCTTGGCACATAGTATACACTTAAGAAATAACTTTGGAGTGAATACTTTCCTTCCTCTCAATTTTTACCAAGATTTTCTCTCATTATCATTTCATACAACAACCTCCGTGCTCACTTCCACTTAGTCCTTGAAAATTGATTCATGCTTCAGCCTGAAAACTAAATAAGGAATATTGAATCACTCATCTGGAAGAAATCCCTTCTTATATTACTATTCACATAGCTCTTTACCTGATTTTTAGTAAGAAATTTGTATCTTTCTAGCTTATATTATACTTGACTATTTCTTTTATAATTTCTTTAAGAACAAGAATTATATCTTTTTACCTTTATATCCCCCTAGAAGGCAACCACAAAACTCAACATAGATTTTCATTAAATATTCATTTAATGTGTAAATCTGGATTATTTACTGATTTATATGTTCCGCTCTATTAGAAAGAGGTTTATTCAAATTCAAAAGAGTTAGCTTTATTCTTTTTTACTTCAGAAAAGCAAAAAGAAAACTTTCTTACTCAAAGTACTAACAGGTATTTCTATGATTTAAAATTTTCTAAAACCTATAAATGCCAAAATCTTCAAGTTTAAATGTCCTACGAGTACTTTTTATAGGTTCACTTGTTTCCTTTGTTCCATTGAATCTGTCTTCACATTCAGGTAAATTCAGTGATGTCATCCTCATAAATATATATATACTCAATGTTTGTTATCACTAATTTTTTCAAAATCTTTATTAATTTTTTTCATGTAGACGTAAGTCCTGCTAAGATAACTATATCTATGTTGACATATTTACATCATAATGTATTATCAGAGTTTCATCAGGAAAACAGAAAGTATTCTAGGTATTTTAGGCAGGAAGAAACTTAACCAGAATTTAGTGCTTACAAAGCTGATGGAAGGGCAAAGGCCAGAGAAGGCTCCACTTGCACAGCTTTACCACTGGATTCAATCAGAAAATTGCTTCTGTGACCCAGGTTAGGATTTCCACTTAACTGCTCTCAGTGGTCACAGATGTCTGCAGCACTGAGACAGGTGATGATACAATGGAACATCCAGAAATCACTGCAAAACCTCACTTCTATCATTGCCTAGTTATTTGCCTGCCAGTAATAGTAAAATAATAGTATGGTATCTACCCAGTGGTATGCTAAAAATATCTAACAACTGGCACACTAGATAGGAGTAAAGTGCTAATTTGTACTACTAACCAACTTCCCTGGTGTAAATACTCCCACTATGGCTGATTTAAAGCTACCAAATGCAGAGTTGGGTAGAGATGCACACGACTGGCTTCTTTGAGCTTTATGAGTCAGGTCAGCACACCTCTGCCTTTTTTCTGCCTTACAAATATTACAAAATGTATCTCATTGATGGAACTTAATACAAATTCAGAACCTGTTGGCAAAGAAGAGAGAGAAATGTATGGTTCTTAGACTTCCAGCCCTTGTAATACCGGGTAAAGCAAAGGAGGAGGTGTCAAGTGTGTCAAGGGCCAACACAGATTCTGTCTTGCTCACAATACAGACACACTAATGTTAGATGCCATTTTTCCTTTTCTTGCAAATAACAAAAACAAATCCTTGGTGATTTCATCAGCATCATGGCTCAGTTCCCAAATGATGTTGAAGCTTTGTGTGGCTCATTTGAAAACTAGTGTTTAAGCAAGCACACCAACGCTAATTTTGGCTAATATTTATCAAGCCATTATAATGTGTTAGGTATTGTTTTAACCTTTACATGCATTACTTCATTTAGTCTTCCCAACAATTTCATGTGATAGGTTTACTATTATCCTAATTTCACAGATGAGGAAACAGTTTATATAGTTAAGTAAAATGCCCCAGATCACAGCTATTGAATAGCAGCATGTTTCAAACTCAAGTAGTCTGACTCCAAAGCTGCTGCACTTACCTCACTAAAATATTCTACCTTAAAAACATACAATATTTTATGCATTGTTTCTGCTTCTGAGTACCATGCTTGGTATCAGATGCCTGAAAGCATCAAGTATGTCTTAGAATCAACATTCTGAAGTATTTTTAGGACTATGTTGTATCTTAGCAATCATCTGATGCTATTTGGAAATACTGTAATAAGCAACTGCCTAGAAGGAAAAAAAAGTGCAAGTTTATAATAATTTGACCATGAAGTATCTTCTTTTTCTGTTTCCATCATTACTACCTAAAGGTTTGATTCTTTCCATTCTTCGGATTTAGATGAATATCTCCCCTTATTAATAGTGTCACTGAGCTTACAGTACATGAAAGAATAAAAAAAAAAGTCTGCATAATTTTCAGAAGGGAAAAAATATGGTGGGGAAACAGGATTCAATCTTCTTTTTAGTAAACGCAAATTTGCTAGTTTAAAGATGTTTTATGTTTCCAGGTACAGGGACTGGTTTCAATGTATAAGGTGTATATTTACACATTACTTGGAATCACCTCTCTAATTTTTCAAGTGCTTTGTCTTGCTTAATCCAGCAAAATATCAACTCTGTGCTTTCATGTTACGCTCACATACCTTGCATTCCCGTTTCTTGATTCTGTTTTGAAAGCAAGCAAGCATCTCCCTTCATTATAAGCCATTAAATGATAATTTAGTCAGTGTGCTTTTTACCTGTGTAATTTCAAGTTAAATTGCATGGCTGCATGTTTGTTCAAACCAAAGTAATTGTGCTTTCTCTTTTCTTTAGTCAGTCGTCAGTTTAAAAACTAACAAATAAAAGGACATATTTGTGGGGGAGGAGCTGCCCTTTGAAGAGTGGTGGGCCTGATTTCAGGGGCAGGTGCTGGACATGTGGACACCATATCTAGTCTGGCCATGCTTTTGCCTAGGCATGCTATATTTGTGCCAACTCACTGCCTCGGAAGCTCTCGGTGCTTGTCAAATACAAGAATGTGTTTCTCAGCTATGTGGTATCTGGTTGAGGCCAGTTCAGAGTATCAGATGTACCAAAACATAGATATTGAGAACTCTGAGGTTTGTATTTCTTCCACCAACTTCAGTTTGATGGCCAACTCAATCGTCCAGTGATAGGCTAAGAAAGAAATTTTGAGTTGTCATTACCTTTTTTTAAAAAAGGAAAAAATAGCACTGTGCTATTTAATTGACCTGTTTGTCAAGAGACATTCAGAATTTTAAGAATCAGAGACACTTCTTTCCTGAGCACTAGAACAAACAAGGTTTTCTCCTTTTCCAAAGTTATTTTCTTTAGGATTTGCTAGGTTTCTCTGTTATCTCAGCTGTGTAATACCTGGCCATTTGGTGTTAAACCACATGAGTTAAACTTAATTTGACATTCATATTATAAATCGTTGCTGAAGGTTGAAGAAAGCAAGTGTGAACTATTGAGCAGGAAAGCCACTAAGAATGACAAACCTGTTTCCAAAGCTAGCAAAAGTTAACCATCCCTAATGCAGATGACACCAAGATTAACCCCAGCTGATATTAATAGACACACACACACACACACACACACACACACACACACACAAATAATACAATAGGTTTAAGGACTGTAAATGTCTTCTATCTCAGCACAAACTACTGAGTCTGGGAATAAGTATTTATCATTTCCTGAATTCTGCTCTGGCCAGTGGCCAGTGGAGAATGTACATCAAAATTAGAGAGATGGGAAGTGGGACTTGGTTCCAAATTGATCTGTAGAAGATAGCAAGCTTAAAAGCTGCTTCCCTGCTTTTAAGGTTCGCTGTTGTCTATTTTCAAAGGTAAAAGAAAACATTCAAGCAAATAACAGGAAGCCAGTCAACAGCTCAGAGAGAATCTTGCTTGATTCGATTCCTTTACGGCATTGCATTATCATCCACACGAATACAGAGCCTCACCCCTGCCAAACCCTGATATGCATAAAACGGAAATGAGAAGGGAAATGCCTTTGCCACACCTCTGTTTCTGTCTTAGGAAATATCTCCAATGCTTCTGCTTGCTCTCTTACCCACAGTCCTTATGTGACCACATTAAATAGGGCAGATGCCATGGAGGGACAAACCTGGATGTGTGCTAGCTTGACCCATCTCTTAGCAAATTCCAGATACATTTCACCTTAATGAAACACCCACACAAAGGGAATCTTGGGTTTTTCAAGCCCAGAACTCTCTTGCTCCCTAATCATGTTGTCTTCTTGGGAATTTTGAGGCAGATTCCTGCAAAATGCCATCAAGTTTACTGTTAGCAGAGTCAGGAAAATGCATAGGTTAAGAAAATCTATTCTGGGTCATTTTCCTAGAAGCAATATAACTACTTACATTTTTATCCAAAGAGGATATATCCTAATAACTACCTTGAACAAGGAGGTATAAACTTAGTAAATGAGACGAATATTTATTTATTCAGTAATTTCACTTTAAAAAATTAAATTAGATATCAGGAATTTCAAGTATTTGAAGTAAATGACAGTCTGTGGCCATACCACCCTGAATGTGCCCGATCTCGTCTGAAGTAAATGACAACTTCTCTCACATGTTTAACCACACATACATGCACGTTTTACACACAGACACACACTCAAATACATGGAAACTATTCATTTCATAGGGTTACAGTAGGAACATACTACAGACCAGGTAGCTTAAAAAAAAAAACATTTATTCTCTCACAGATATGAGAAGTTGGAAGTTCAAAATCAGACTGTCTTAGAGTCATGATTCCTCTGAAGATGCTAGGAAATAATCCTTCCTTGATCCTTCCTACCTTCTGATAGTCGATGCAATCTTTGGCATTCTTTGGCATATAGATGCATCACTACAATCTCTGCCTCCATCTTCACACGGTGGTCTTTCCTCCGTGTGTCTCTGTGTCTATCTGTCCTTTCCTCTTCTTATAAGAACAGCAGTCATATTGAATTTAGGGCCTACTCTAATCCAGTATAAGCTTATCTTAACTTGATTATATCTGCAAAGAGCTGGTTTCTAAATAAGATCACAGGTTACAAGTGGACATGAATTTTTGAGAGACGCTGTTCACACCAGTACAGTCTGCCTCTTTCCCTCAAAATTCA
This sequence comes from Eschrichtius robustus, assembly GCF_028021215.1. NCBI lineage: Eukaryota > Metazoa > Chordata > Mammalia > Artiodactyla > Eschrichtiidae > Eschrichtius > Eschrichtius robustus. The sequence goes on along the minus strand of NC_090836.1, from coordinate 76,309,372 downwards.
TGTCTTTTCCATGTGCAAAATAGATTCAGTCCATCCCAACATCCCCCAAAGTCTTAGTCCATTCTCACGTTAACTCTAAATCCCAAAATCTCATCTAAATGCCACCAAGTCAGAAGTTTCAAATCTCATTATCTAAATCAGGTATGGGTGAGACTCTGGGTATGGTCCATCCTGGGGCAAAGTCTCTCTCTGTCCACAAACCCATGAAACTAGAAAAGAAGTTATCTGCTTCCAAAATACAATGATAGGGGACTTCCCTGGTTGTCCAGTGGTTCAGAACCCGCCTTCCAATGCAGGGGACGTGGGTTCTAAGATCCCACATGCCATGGGACAACTAAGCCTGTGCGCTCTAGAGCCTGCGTGCCACAACTAGAGAGAAGCCTGCGGGCCGCAACGAAGATCGTGCATGCTGCAGCTAAGACCTGACGCAGCCAAATAAATAAATAAATATTTTTTTAAAAAAATACAATGATAGGACAGGTATTAGATAGATATTCTCATTCTGAGAGGGGGAAAAAGTGGAAGGAATAAAGGGATTTCTGGTCTAAAACAAGTTCCAAACACAGCAGGGCAAATTCCATTAGGTTTTCAAGGCTTGGGAATGACCCTCTGTGGCTCAGTGCACTATCCTTTGGGCCCTCCAGAATGGCTGTCCCACTCTCCATGGGTTCCCTGTCTCGTAAACATAGCACTCCAATCTCTGCTTCCATCATCACGTGGCATTCTGTCTGCATTTATGTCTGTATGTCCAAATTTTCCTTTACTTATAAGGACACTAGTCATTGGATTAGGGCCCACCCGAATCCAACATGACTTCTTATCAACTTGATTATATCTGCAAAGACCCTATTTCTAAACAAGGTCATGTTCATAGGTATCAGGGATTGGGACTTTAACATATCTTTTGAGGGGACTTAATTCAACCTACGGAAGACAAACACAAACGAAAAATGAGGGTAGTGATATAATATGCAGCCAAAGAAAATTATTGCAAAAAATATGTCAAAATTTTCTTCTACTCTTATAGATAGGCAGTAAACTTAGTTATCAACATAAAAAGGGAAATCTGATTATTTACACAATGCATGGTGTCCATGAGATTAAAAAAAACAATTAGTGCTATGGAAAAGCACAAGTATTGCTAATACCAAGACCAGAAAGAAATAAATCTCTAATTAAAGAATATGTGTAAGATTACAAACATACCTGGTTTATTGTGCTTCACTTTATTACTTTTCGCAGATATTGCACTTATTTTTTTTTTTTTTTATAAATTGAAGGTTTGTGGCAACTCAGCATTAAGTCTATCGGCACTATTTTTCCAAAAGCATTTGCTCTCTGTGTCTGTGTGTCACATTTTGGTAATTCTTGCAATACTTCAAGCTTTTGCATTATTATTATATTTGTTATGGTGATCTGTGATCAGTGATCTTTGATGTTACTACTGCAACTCACTGAAGGCTCAGATGAAGGTTAGCATTTTTTAGCAACAAAGTATTTTTTAATTAGGTAAGTACTTTGTTTTTATCCCCCCAAATTCATGTGACTCGTTTTATTGTGGCATTCACTTATTTGCGATGATCTGGAACCAAACCTGCGATACCTCCAAAGTATGCCTGTATTTCTTTACAGGCAAAAATCTGACAACACACAAAATAAAATATTAGTTTTATTTTGATACTAGTTTGATACTAGTTGCATCAATGTCCTTCACTTTAAATATAGCTTTAAATATAGAATTACAAAACAATAATAAACGGGGGATATATATTTTTAAGTCACTTAAGTTCCAAGGTCATATTTAAATACTAGATATAGATGATCCTCAAAGAAGCTACAAATACACAGTTTAGCGATTCCCCAGTCAAGAAATACTCATAATTCAGGGGAAATTTTAGAGGCAGAGAGTAAGGAAAGCACTGCAACATTAGAATGCCAGCATATAAACAGACACAATGCTATGAGAATGGACATGGCTGTAAATTTCTTTGAAAAAAGTTTCAGTTCAGATGACAGAGATTTTTCCACAGATGCGTAGTTCCAATTATATAGCAGAAATCAGTAGCAAAATAGGATTTGATTTCTAGGGATTTACTTTAGAGCTAAATGTGTTGGAATAACTTAGAAAGTAAGTGATATTGCATTTTTTAAGATATTATCTTTATTCCAAATCTTCTCACTTTTCTAAATGGTGGTGTTTTATTTCAGGTACTCACTCATCTTTGGGGTTTTCTATCTAATTACGGCAACTAGGTCCCCTGTTCCCATTCATACTCTTCCTTCAGCCCACTTTAAAGCAAAGTCAAAATTATTTCTGAAGTCACAGTTGTTAAGCTTTAGCTTTCATAAAAATTTCTTACAAGATGTATTAGTCCATACCAATTGCTATAGCAAAATACCATAGACTGGGTGGCTTAGAAACAAGAGAAATTTATTTCTCACATTTCTGGAGTCTGGAAGTTTTAGATCAGAGTGCTAGGATGGTCAGGTGAAGGCAGTCTTCCAGGTCACAGACTTCTCGTATCTGCACATTGCAGAAGATGAGAGGAATTTCAATGAGGTATCTGTTATAAGAATACTAATGCCATCCATGAGAGCTCCACCCTCATGATCTAAGCACCTCCCAAAGGCCCCACCTCCCAATACCAACACATTAGGCATTAGAAGTTCAACAGAGATACAGACATTCAGACAATAGCACAAGATTTAGACAGGTAGGTGTGGTTGGCAGAAAAAAATAGCTCCATAAATATGTATTCACTTCCTAATCCTGGGAACCTGTTAACATTACCTTATATGGCAATAGATGTGATTAAATTAAGGACCTTCAGAGGAGGAGTTTATCCATGATTATCTGGGTTAGCCGCAAATTCAATCACACGGACCCTTATAAAAGAGAAGCAGAGGGAGATTAGACACTGGAGAAGGTTATATGAAGATGGAGCAGAGAGAAATGTGGCCGAAAACCAAGAAATGCCAACAGCCACCAGAAACTGAAAAAGGTAAGGAATGGATTCTCCCCCTAGAGCCTCTTCAGGGAGCCTACATCTTGATTTTAGAATTGTGAGAGAATAAATTTGATTTGTTAAGCCACTAAATTTGTGGTAATTTGTTACAGCAGTCACAGGTACCTATACAATGGGTGAAAACATAGGAAACAAAAAGAGACGAGATTAAAAAAAAAAGTTCCCCCCAAAATGAATATAGTCCTCCATTGGTATCCACAGGGGTTTGGTTCCAGGACCACGCCACAGATACCAAAATCCATAGATACTCAAGTCCTATACAAAATGGTGTAGTATTTGAATGTAACCTGCCCATATCCTCTCATATGCTTTAAATCATCTCCAGATTACTTATAATACCTAATACAATATAAACACTATGTAAATAGTTGTAAGTGCAACGTAAATGCTATTAAGATAGTTGCTGGTGCACAGAAATTTCAATTTCTGCTTTTTGGAACTTTCTGGAATTATTTTCCTAATATTTTTGATCTGTGGTTGGTTGAATCCATGGATGCAGAACCCATGAATACAGAGCGCCGACTATATCTCTTCCTATTGATACGTACCATTCCCTAACCACCACCAGATAGGTGCCAGAAAAGGAGTTACATGCTTTATGTACATCATCCTAACACTTCCAAAAACCTATACAATGGAAATGTGATTGTCTCCATTTTGCAGATGAAGAAACTGACTCACCCAAGGTCATAACAGTGTAAGTAAACAGAATTCCCAGGATTTAAACCTAGATGCATTCATCTCCAAATTTTCCAGATGCAAGACTCTACTGCCACCTGTACTTCGCCCTCTAGCCTCCCCATCCAATTGCAGAGCATATTGTAGACATTTTTTTTTTTTTTTTTTTTTGCTCTTAACCAGGTGCAAAATTTCCCTCCATATACCCAGGGGTCAACCAATTGTGTTCCTGGCTTCTGTAGGAAGTAAACATAAAAATAATCCATAAGGCAGTATGCCTCAAATACCATGGTGTGTGATCTTTTTTTAATCTTCTGAATTCCTAGATCCTAGCCCAAAGCTACCAAAACAGGTTGGTTTCTCCTCCATACCAAACTAACCGTGATTTACTTCAGATTAGACATTTCCAGCAATTCCCTGGTTTCCAGAGCTACAACCTCATCCAGGTGAAAAATGAATCTGACATTACTGGCCATGTCTTATTCATCCTACAAAGCTCTCTCTCCCGCCTCTGCATCTTCTCCTGCTGCATCTTTACCACTGGTCTGTCCAGATTTGATTCACTGTAACTTAGGTCTCAATGTGTTTCCTGAGGTCAGGGATCCCTAACAAAATCTTATTCTCTTTAAGATTTATATATGCACACACACATGCACACACACACAAACTTTTACAAGTATTTATTGAATATTTCTTGAATCACAAAAACACAAGTGTGCAGAAATAGAAACTTCCTTATTTCTTATAGTTAAAAGTAACCTAGGCCTTAAGCCTTCATTTCTGCTGATGGTGGAAAAGGCATTCTTCTATTTTCAAACTTAGTCTCTTAGCAATTTCTCCCTGCCCTCATCCCCAGTTCTCCTCTTCTAGGAGAGATGGAAATTCTCAGGGCTTATGTATTGATATGATCCTGGCTTGTAGGGCAGGGGCTTCTGGTCTGAGACCCCTCCTCTGTCCTAGTCTGTATACCTCATCTTACTGTCTTAGGTTTTAGCCTCTTTCTGCCACATCCAGCATTGGTGTTTCCAGATGGTGATGGGGCTCTGTTCAGGGAGCTCTGCTGTCTTGCTGCCCCCTCAGCACTTGCTACAGCTGTTGATTCTCTGAAGCTCTCTCACCTGAGCCTCTACTGTGGGGCCCACCCTCTTAGCACCGTGCTGACCCCATCAAACAGAACGTTCACAGTTCTCAACTACATCTTATATTCCCGCAAACATGGACAATGTTTTGGAATTCTTAAATGCACCGAAGGAGGAGGGGATTTGAAGGTGGGGCAGTGGAAGGGGGTGACTCAGACATTCTCTGTTTGAAGCATTGTACTACCATCTCTATCTACTAAGGCAGCCCACACACAGATATGGAGCCTGAGAGGTGTCCCTTCCAGAATTCCAGATAGGAAGTGAGACACCAGCCCCTCCTCCTTTCAGAAACTTCAGCCATCTAGGGGTCTCAGTCTCCTACTCCAGGCTTTCATTGCAGGGAGACAAGAGCAAGACCCTCTTACCTCACAATATAATGAGATAAGCAACATCCACACTCATGTTCTTTCTTGAAAATCCTCCCTAAGTTCCTCCCTTCATTAAGACTAAGAAGGGTCCAAATGTCCTCCATGTCCAAGTGGGGAAGGAAAGCTGCCGCTAAGGCATTATGATTCCTCCACGGTCACTGATTGAGGATATAAACTCAACTTCTCCATCGCTAGCTTTTGCTCTTAGTTTACCAAGTCATATTTTTGAATTTCAATGAAATCTTTTTTCTCCAAAGTGGCTTATAAAGGTATTGTGGCTTTTAGAGTATTCTGTCTGCTGTGGACTTCAAAAAAGAGACAAAATCTGGAGCCAAGTGAGGACAACTTTGTCCCCAGTAGTTGTGTCAGCCTTCCTTTGGAAGAAACAAATGCCACTGTTTCAATGGACGGGGGTCCTTGAACCATAATTAGGAATTACTAGAAATGAAAGAAGCATCAGTTAACATTTTAAAGACACTGTGTTTTGCAACATTATGTAAATATTGTAATCTAGGCTTATGATATGGTTTATAACTTTATATAATACCATTATTATAATGGTGCTATTTGGACATTTCTTGAAAAAGATAGTGCTTAAATTTCTTTATTTTGTTTAGTTTTGAAATCAAAATAATACACTTGTTTATTCATTTTGATTTCAGAGTCAAACATTTAAAGTCTGCTGTAATGTAGAATATCACAACTAATAATACTGTTCAAAAAAGGCATGTGTATTTTGCAGATTACTTTATTATTTTTACATTTTGTCACATTTCTTGTTGAAATAGTATAATAGCAATATTTAATAAAAAAATTTAGAGTCACTGTTAGCTTCACCATCTTATGTGGCTAAGGGGTGTGCTATAAGTTACTAAACTAAACCAGTGGTTTTTTCTAATTATGCCTGGCTATGGATGATGACATAATGAATAGCTTTGCATACGTATGTTTTCTTTATTAGATTACTTATTTGTGATCAAATACCAAGTTTTTGATTATTGAGTCAAAGGGTAGAATTGGCTCCAATTAATGTGTCTCCACAAGATACAGAGGTTATCCCTGTGCCTTCCCTTGCTAAACTCAGTGCCCTGTAATACTGCCTCTGAGCTTTTTTATGAAGTTAAGATAACTGCAATAAAAAAAATGTTTTTATAAAAGAAGGCATTCGTTTTTTTTTTTTTACAAGAAAGTGACCTTCTACTTTTTTTTCTGTTTACACAATATATTATAAAACAGCCTCAGAAGTTGAATGGGTTTAAACCCAGTAACCCATGCTATCTACAATCATTTTTTCTAACAGTTTCAGGGTTCAAATTAACTTAGTGCCACATAATATGAGTCAAACTGAGAATTAAGACAAGTTTTATGTGTCCTTTCATGTAGGTAAAACACTAAATGAGACTAAGTATACCTTAAAATAAATAGTAAAATTATAAAATGAGATTACTTCTATAATTTATTCTATTTAACTTGTATCACTGTAGTACTTTATTTTGCATGTATATATATATTTTTTAATTGGGGTATAGTTGTTTTACAATGTTGTGTTAGTTCCTACTGTACAGCAAAGTGAAGTAGAGTTCCCTGGGCTAGCAGGTTCTCATTAGTTATCTATTTTATATGTATTGGTTAGTGTATATATGTCAATCCCACTCTCACAATTCATCCCATCGCCCCTTCCCCTGCCTTGGTGTCCATACATTTGTTCTGTACATCTGTGTCTCTATTTCTGCCTTGCAAATGGGTTCATCTGTACCGTTTTTCTAGATTCCACATATATGGGTTAATATACGATATTTGTTTTTCTCTTTCTGACTTACTTCACTCTGTATGACAGTCTCTAGGTCCATCCATGTCTCTACAAATGACTCAATTTCATTCCTTTTTATGGCTGAGTAATATTCCATTGTATATATGTACCACATCTTCTTTATCCATTCGTCTGTCAATGGGCATCTAGGTTGCTTCCATGACCTATTGTAAATAGTGCTGCAATGAACATTGGGGTGCATGTGTCTTTTTGAGTTATGGTTTTCTCTGGGTATATGCCCAGTAGTGGAATTGCTGGGTCATATGGTAATTGTATTTTTAGTTTTTTAAGGAACTCCATACTGTTCTCCATAGTGGCTGTATCAATTTACATTCCCGCCAACAGTGCACCCTCTCCAGCATTTGTTGTTTGTAGATTTTGTGATAATGGCCATTCTGACCAGTGTGAGGTGATACCTCATTGTAGTTTTGATTTGCACTTCTCTAATGATTAGTGATGTTGAGGAGCTTTTCATGTGCTTCTTGGCCATCTCTATGTCGTCTTTGGAGAAATGTCTATTTAGGTCTTCTGCCCATTTTTTGATTGGGTTGTTTGTTTTTTTGATATTGAGCTGCATGAGCTGTTTGTATATTTTGGAGGTTAATCCTTTGTCTGTTGATTCATTTGCAATTATTTTTTTCCTATTCTGAGGGTTGTCTTTTCATCTTCTGTATGGTTTCCTTTGCTATCCAGAAGCTTTTAAGTTTCATTGGGTCCCATTTGTTTATTTTTGTTTTTATTTCCATTACTCTAGAAGGTGGGTCAAAAAAGATCTAGCTGTGATTTGTGTCAAAGTGTGTTCTTCCTATGTTTTCCTCTAGGAGTTTTATAGTGTCTGGTCTTATGTTTAGGACTTCAATCCATTTTGAGTTTATTTTTGTGTATGGTGTTAGGGAGTGTTCTAATTTCATTCTTTTACATGTAGCTGTCCAGTTTTCCCAGCACCACTTATTGAAGAGACTGTCTTTCTCCATTGTATATTCTTGCCTCCTTTGTCATAGATTAGTTGACCATAGGTGTGTGGGTTTATCTCTGGGCTTTCTGTCCTGTTGCATTGATCTATATTTCTGTTTCTGTGCCAGTACCATACTGTCTTGATTACTGTAACTTTGTAGTGTAGTCTGAAGTCAGGGAGCCTGATTCCTCCAGCTCCGTTTTTTTTTTTTTTTCTCAAGATTGCTTTGGCTATTTGGGGTGTATTACATATTAGACCTGAATAACCAGGGGAAGTACTGATAAGTTCTGTGTCTGTATATGTGTGTGTGTCTTCAAATATATAGGCTTCTTAGAAATTTGAAATGTAGCCTTTTTGTCAACACTAGGCTTTTCTAGAACTTTTCAGAATGTATTTAATCTTAACTGCACTATGCAAAACTATTTCCATATATGTCTAACCCATTAACAGGAAGACCAGTGTCACAAGGACACAGACATTTTTATTTCAGAAATGTATTTGTGGGTTTGTAGTGCTTTTATGAAGAACAAATTAGTCAAAATAGAAAGTTATTAAATTACTGCAGTTACTGCAGATAATATACATTTGTGTAGCTGAGAGATGCTCAATTAAGCTAAACCAAGTAAAGGAAGTATCTTATTTTATGTCCAGTGAAATGAGTTCTAGGAAATGGAACTCTACAAAATTGAATTAGCATCTGAGTTCTGCTACTGAAGATGAGACCTTGCCTCTCTTTGGGCTTTGGTTTGGACATCTGCAATAAAAGAGAAAAGGGTGTACAAGATGACTTCTAAGACCTGTTCAAGACCTGTAGTGCTGTCATTCTGTGGAAAGGGCATCAACAACAGCACAGCTCTATCATGAAAAGATTCAGTGACAATAACCAATATAATAAGTTGTAATTATAATTATAAACCAAATGAGCAATATACACAGACATCTTTTTATTAAGGTGTAGGCAATGTCAGGGGTAGCCAGATATTCATAGTATTAAAGTCTGTATCATGTTTTTGTGCTTAGTGATCTGCAAGATAGTGGATGCTATTACTACACAGCACAGTCATTAAGTTATGGGCCTCTAGGACTGTTTTTTCAAACCATTTCCAGGAATGGAGCTTTATAGAAAGAAGAAGAAGAAGGAGAAGAAGGAGAGGGAGAGGGAGGAGAAGAGGAAGAGGAAGAAGAAGAATGAAAAGTTGAATACAAAATCATAAGATCACATCATTTGCTTTGCTCACCCTTTCTGTTTTATTTCTGGTTCTGCCTCCTTGTGAAGCCTTTTCTGATGTTTCCAACTCAGAATTATCTCTTTCTCTCTCCTTCTTTTCAGTATCTCTCTTCTATAATTCTACCTCCTTCATGGACCTTATCATAACTTCAAAGCACTTAGCTTTCCTCTTTTTAATTAGCACTAGGTAAGTAATTGTCCTAATGTCTCCTACCAAATTTTAAATTCTTTATGAGGTTAGGATTTTCTTTTATCATCTGCATATTGCTCATAATACTTAATATCTTAGCAGTAAGCATTATGCTACTTGCTGAGTTGAATCAATGTTAATCTAATTAATTAGTTCAACATTATGTTATTTCCTACAAGAGTATTTATATGAGTGAGTAGTGATACCAAGCTACCCCAACAGGTCTAAGTGATGCAATTACACAGGAGCCTAAAATAAAATACATGTTTTTTATTTGATTCTCATGGTACATCTGGATGACATAGCTGTGGTTCTGAAGTCATGGGAACCATGAAAACACTCGTACCAATGCACAAAGATGATCCTGTGACAGGCCTCTCCAAGAGATTATACTGTGTGCTGCTCTCAGATTGTCCCCTTGCAAAATCACAAGTAGGCTTATGTCATAGCTCTACCAGGTTAAAAAAGAGCATACGCCTGCATTTGCTTCTCTCACAGAAACAATTGTGTCTACCCTGAACTGCGGGGTCTACCTTTCTTAGGCATTACTACTCTGTAACATCTGGATGAGCAGGGACTTTGGAGGCAACTTTTTGTGAAAAGCCTGAAAAAGACCTTTAAGACCACAGATAGCTTAAAGATAAAATCAGGGTCACAGTTTTCTAATCGCACCTCTCCAGGGAGTTTGTTATTCTTACACAAGTTAGCATACATCAGTTATAAAGCATTTTAAGTTGCTAAAATTAAGCCTGCCTTTAGCTATAATGTTAGGCAAGATTGGATTAAGATATTTTGCATAAATAACTCAGTGAAGTCATTGACTTAAAATGCCAAATCCGTGTTTTGCAGATAGAAGTATATAATCAGCCAAGAAGAACAAAATAATATTTAATATCAAATATAAAATGTAACTTTCACAGATCTTTGCAAAAATCTCTGTCTTTACATAGATTAAAACATAACCTACAGGACATTTTAAGTGAGTCAACTATGGCTTTATAAGGTCTTATTTAAACCACTTTGGTTATATGTTGTTTTATGTTTAAGTTTCACTTTCAGCAAGTCAAATGAAAGCAAAACTCTGACAAACATACCTGCCAAACTGCCCCAAAATGAAAGTAATGAACATTTTTGGGTTGTCCAAAACTTGTTTGGCCTACTGTGCAGGACTTCCTGACTTATGAATAGAGAAAATGTTAGGAAGGTTAGAGCCATATGGTTCACATACCCATGGAGTTAAAACAGAGATAAAACCAAAGACCTTTACTTTGTATTTGTTGCCTAGTAGCTTGATGAATGTGTATTTTGTTGCTCAGCTAGATCAGATTGGGGAGTCTCTTATTGCTTTGGAATCTCTCTCTCTCAAACTAAATGCAATTATCTGTGTATGTTAGATAATGCTGGTTAAATGGAAGAATGTAGTAAAGCTCAGATAATAGGAAGAGAATCTAATTAAGACTAAGTCAGGGGACTTCCCTGGTGGCGCAGTGGTTAAGAATCCGCCTGCCACTGCAGGGAACACGGGTTCGAGCCCTGGTCCGGGAAGATCCCACATACCGTGGAGCAACTAAGCCCATGCACCACAACTACTGAGCCTGCTCTCTAGAGCCCGCATGCCACAACTACTGAGCCCACGTGCTGGAACTCCTGAAGCCCACACACCTAGAGCTGGTGCTTCTGCAATGAGAAGCCCACGCACTGCAACGAAGAGTAGCCCCCGCTCACCGCAACTAGAGAAAGCCCGCATGCAGCAATGAAGACCCAACACAGCCAAAAATAAATAAATACATAAATAAATAAAATTTTAAAAAAAAAGACTAAGTCAGGAAACACCTGTGAATCGTGGACAACATCTCTGACACCTAACTTTATCTACATCTATATAAATCTTCTTCACCATCAAAATTTAGCTCCAACTACATGCTCTACACATCTCTCCTGATCTCTCTCAAAATTCCTATAATGCTTATGCCCTCCAGACTATACAACCAAGAAAAAATCGATGGGTATGATATTATTTCTTCTTGCTTCATCTGTTCTGCCTTGCTCCACACTTGGGGGGGTGGGGGCGGATCATAAGTTTCTTGAAGAGAGTCAGTGTCTCTTTGTTCTGTGTATCCTTCAAAGTGACTAGCACAGAGTGGGTACCCTGTTAAGTGTATAAATTCAAGCTTCCTGAAAAGAAATCTTGTTTTGGTAAAATGCACTCCAAATTATTAACCTTTTTTAATATTAAATATCCATGTACACATGGGATATTTTATTTGCAGTAATCCCAGTAGCATATTCACATGATTTTAATGACTACCTAAGGTCTATGCTACCTAAGATGCATCATGACGCAAACACATGAGGTGGGGAGAGAAAGGTAATTATAAGCTTCAGGTGTTTTGTACGCCTTTTCTTGCATGTAGCTGCTATTATCTCTACTTATCGTTGATGTGTCATTTTACGTTCTGGCAGCAATGATTATTCCTAATTATATATGGGAAAATAAATTGTAATATGTGTTTAATACAAACAGTCTATCATTTGAGTAGTCATGTCAAATGGTTAATCATGTTTAAAACTAACAGTAATAGGTTAGAGGCCAGAAATATACTGTGAAAAGACAACTTCCTCTTAATCTTGACTTAAAACGTAATCTGAAGGTCAGAAAAATGGCTTCAAGAAACATGTTGGCATTTTTACCGAAGAATAGGTTCTCTTTTAACATGAAGAATTCTTTTGGATTAGATGACACATCCCCCTACACTTGCTTAGGTATCCCTGCAGATAGCAGTCTCTTCCCTGTGCTTCTCATCTCCCATATTTGGCCACTTACCTCTGCCCCTTGGTAGGACAAGGCAAAAGAATCCAACATTTGTGCTGCAGCTCAGCCAATTTCTAGCTGACAAGAAATTAGGGAGATTCATTTCCAAAAGGAAGCTCAGCTTAGCATTTTGTTCCCAGTCTCTCCAGTAAAGGGTAATTATTCTGGTTTTGCCCAGGCTTAACTCTGCCTTGTGAATAAGAACTATTCCTTCAAATAAGTCCAATGAAATTAAGTACTTTAAAAAAAATGTGTATTCTGCAATCAACCTATTAGGAAGATTTATTTACCCTGAGTAAGTGGGCATGTAGCTATTTATAAAACAGGCTCGGATAGTATTGCTTTTTAGCTAAATGTCGTCACTGTTAATAACTTTAGGAAAAAAAATCAAAGAGGGCACAAAACTAACGGTCACATTTATGGGCCCTCAAAATATTCCCAGACTTGTGTGAATCTACTTGTTTTTGTTGTTGTTGTTGTTGATTTTTTTAATATTTTATTTATTTATTTAGTCACCCCGGGTCTTAGTTGCAGCTGGCGGGCTCCTTAGTTTTGGTTCATCTGCTCCTTGGTTGTGGCACATGTGCTCCTTAGTTGCAGCCAGTGAGCTCCTTAGTTGCAGCTCATGGGCTCCTTAGTTGCAGCATGCAAACTCTTAGTTGCAGCATGCATGTGGGATCTAGTTTCCTGACCAGGGATCGAACCCAGGCCCCCTGCATTGGGAGTGAAGAGTCTTAACCATTGTGCAACCAGGGAAGTCCCTGCAAATCTACTTGTGATGACATGGCAACTATTGATTTACAAAAGCTTATCTATTTTCCGAGGAAATATTAGGGTTCCCATTAATGACTACAACATTGTCAGCTGGGGAAACTCCTGGAAGGTCTGCTGTTTTTCTGAATCTTTCAGTGGCTCCTGTGTCAATTGCAGACCTCATTCATACCTCGCCAACACTTTGAACATCATGAAAGTCAATCATTTAAAATTATAATACTCTGCAGTAAAAAAAAACAATGGGACTATCATCTTACTAGAAGCTATTGTGTATAGTAACCTATATCTGCAATGAATTGTTTCTTCTCCACACTAGACTTGGAGAATGCCAAAGAAATATACATGACTGAATAAATTATATAGTATTGCAGGAGAATGGGTATACAGACAGAGGCTAGTTGTGGAAGAACAGATGAAGGAAAATCTGGTGTGTGTTATAAGAAAACAGGGGAAAAACTAACCATAATTTGGGCTGAACAGAGGAGAATGATAATAGCTGTCAGCAGGGTCTGATCATAAGGCAGCATATTTCCAAGGAATAGAAGACATTGTACATCCCAAGAAGAACAGAGAAAAAGGCAAAACATAATATTCTAGTGACATGAAGTCAAGATCCTAATGCTTGAGGGTCCTGTTTTGCCCCATGACCACTCATCTATTAATAAAATACCAAAAATAGAGAAACAGAGACTGCATTCTTCATCTGCTATAAGTTGACACAGCTGTTCATCTTTAGTGAAATGAAGGTCATAGAAAAACATAGTTTTATGAACAAGAAGAGTCAAGAAATAAATGCTCCCAGTTTGCCATTAGCCATCATGAATAAGGCAGCAAAATTAATTTATTTTAATGTTATACCCCAGAGGCACATGTTTTCCTTTCCATGTGATTACAAAAATACTGAATATCCCCTGAGGAAACAAGTCCTTTTTTCAACTTCAAAAACAGACAATCCAATTTTCTCTTTTTTCTCCTTTGAGAGTGTACTTAATTTGTTAATGCAGGAGTGCATTTGTCACCAAAAAAATTCATCTTCACTCTATAAACAGACTGCCTGAAATTAGTCCTGATAGAGGGAAAGCTAGGGGGAGTATATTTGGTTGCATGCTTTGAAAACATAATTCAGTAGTTTAATTTGTTTTAGGGGTTTTTTTACATCTTTATTGGAGTATAATTGCTTTACAATGGTGTGTTAGTTTCTGCTTTATAACAAAGTGAATCAGCTATACATATACATATATCACCATATCTCCTCCCTCTTGCATCTCTCTCCCACCCTCCATATCCCACCCCTCTAGGTGATCACAAAGCACGAAGCTGATCTCCCTGTGCTATGGGGCTGCTTCCAACTAGCTATCTATTTTACTTTGGTAGTATATATAACTCCATGCCACTCTCTCACTTCGTCTCAGCTTGCCTTTCCCCCTCCCCATGTCCTCAAGTCCATTCTCTACATCTGCGTCTTTATTCCTGTCCTGCGCCTAGGTTCTTCAGAACTTTTTTTTTTTTTTTGATTCCATATATATGTGTTAGCATAGGGTATTTGTTTTTCTCTTTCTGACTTACTTCACTCTGTAGGACAGACTCTAGGTCCATCCACCTCACTACAGATAACTCAATTTCATTTCTTTTTATGGCTGAGTAATATTCCACTGTATATATGTGCCACATCTTCTTTATCCACTGATCTGTCGACAGACACTTAAGTTGCTTCCATGTCCTGCCTATTGTAAATAGAGCTGCAATGAACATTGTGGTTCATGACTCTTTGTGAATTATGGTTTTCTAAGGGTATATGCCCAGTAGTGGGATTGCTGTGTCATATGGTAGTTCTCTTTTTAGTTTTTTAAGGAACCTCCCTACTGTTCTCCATAGGGGCTGTATCAATTTACATTCCCACCAGCAGTACAAGAGAGTTCCCTTTTCTCCACACCCTCTCGAGCATTTATTATTTGTAGATTTTTTGATGATGACCATTCTGACTGGTGTGAGGTGATACCTCAATGTAGTTTTGATTTGCATTTTTCTAATGATTAGTGACGTTGAGCATTCTTTCATGTGTTTGTTGGTAATCTGTGTATCTTCTTTGGAGAAATGTCTATTTAGGTGTTCTGCCCATTTTTGGATTGGGTTGTTTGTTTTTTTATTATTGAGCTACATGAGCTGTTTCTAAATTTTGGAGACTAATCCTTTATCAGTTACTTCATTTGCAAATATTTTCTCCCATTCTGAGGGTTCTTTTCGTCTTGTTTATGATTTCCTTTGCTCTGCAAAAGCTTTTAAGTTTCATTAGGTCCCATTTGTTTATTTTTGTTTTTATTTCCATTTCTCTAGGAGGTGGGTCAAAAAGGATCTTGCTGTGATTTACGTCACAGAGTGTTCTTCCTGTGTTTTCCTCTAAGAGTTTTATAGTGTCTGGCCTTACATTTAGGTCTTTAATCCATTTTGAATTTATTTTTGTGTATGGTGTTCGGGAGTGTTCTAATTTCATTCTTTTACATGTAGCTGTCCAGTTTTCCCAGCACCACTTATTGAAGAGGCTGTCTTTTCTGCTTTGTATAGTCTTGCCTTCTTTATCAAAAATAAGGTGACCATAGGTGCGTGGGATTATCTCTGGGCTTTCTATCCTCTTCCAGTGATCTATATTTCTGCTTTTTGCCATTACCATACTGTCTTGATTACTGTAGCTTTGTAGCATAGTCTGAAGTCTGGGAGCCTGGTTCCTCCAACTCTGTTTTTCTTTCTCAAGATTGCCTTGACTATTCGGGGTCTTTTGTGTTTCCATACAAATTGTGAAATTTTTTGTTCTAGTTCTGAGAAAAATGACATTGGTAGTTTGATAGGGATTGCACTGAATCTGTAGATTGCTTTGGGTAGAATAGTCATTTTCACAATGTTGATTCTTCCAACCCAAGAACATGGTATATCTCTCCATCTGTTTGTATCATCTTTAATTCATCAGTGTCTTATAGTTTTCTGCATACAGGTCTTGTGTCTCCTTAGGTAGGTTTATTCCTAGGTATTTTATTCTTTTTGTTGCAATGGTAAATGGGTGTGTTTCCTTAATTTCTCGTTCAGATTTTTCATCATTAGTGAATAGGAATGCAAGAGATTTCTGTGCATTAATTTTGTATCCTGCTACTCTACCAAATTCATTGATTAGCTCTAGTAGTTTTCTGGTAGCATTTTTAGGATACTCTATGTATAGTATCATGTCATCTGCAAACAGTGACAGTTTTATTTCTTCTTTTCCAATTTGGATTCCTTTTATTTCTTTCTCTTCTCTGATTGCCATGGCTAAAATTTCCAAAACTATGTTGAATAACAGTGGTGAGAGTGGACAACCTTGTCTTGTTCCTGATCTTAGAGGAAATGCTTTCAGTTTTTCAACATTGAGGATGATGCTGGCTGTGGGTTTGTCATATATAACCTTTATTATGTTGAGGTAGGTCCCCTCTTTGACCACTTTCTGGAGAGTTTTTATCATAAATGGGTGTTGAATTTTGTCACAAGCTTTTTCTGCATCTATTGAGATTTTCATATGGTTTTTATCCTTCAATTTGTTAATATGGTGTAACACATTGATTGATTTGCATATATTGAAGAATCCTTGCATTCCTGGGATAAACCCCACTTGTTCATGGTGTATGATCCTTTTAATGTGCTGTTGGATTCTGTTTGCTAGTATTTTGTTGAGGATTTTTGCATCTATGTTTATCAGTGATATTGGCATGTAGTTTTCTTTTTTTGTGACGTCTTTGTCTGGTTTTGGTATCAGGGTAATGGTGGCCACGTAGAATGAGTTTGGGAGTGTTCCTCCCTCTGCAATATTTTGGAAGAGTTTGAGAAGGATGGGTGTTAGCTCTTCTCTAAGTGTTTGATAGAATTCGCCTGTGAATCCATCTGGTCCTGGGCTTTTGTTTTTTGGAAGATTTTTAATCACAGTTTCAATTTCAGTGCTTGTAATTGGTCTGTTTACATTTTCTATTTCCTCCTGGTTCAGTCTCAGAAGGTTGTGCTTTTCTAAGAATTTGTCCATTTCTTCCAGGTTGTCTATTTCATTGGCATATAGTTGACTGTAGTAATTTCTCAGGATCCTTTGTATTCCTGCAGTGTCAGTTCTTACTTCTCCTTTTTCATTTCTAGTTCTATTGATTTGAGTCTTCTCCCTTTTTTTCTTGATAAGTCTGGCTAATGGTTTATTAATTTTGTTTATCTTCTCAAAGAACCAGCTTTTAGTGTTATTGATCTTTGCTATCGTTTCCTTCATTTCTTTTTCATTTATTTCCGATCTGATCTTTATGATTTCTTTCCTTCTGCTAACTTTGGGTTTTTTTTTTTCTTGTTTCTCTAATTGCTTTAGGTATAAGGTTAGGTTGTTTATTGGAGATGTTTCTTGTTTCTTGAGGTAGGATTGTATTGCTATAAACTTCCCCCTTAGAACTGCTTTTGCTGCATCCCATAGGTTTTGGGTTGTCCTGTTTTCATTGTCATTTGTTTCTAGGTATTTTTTGATTTCCTCTTTGATTTCTTCAGTGATCTCTTGGTTATTTAGTAGCGTATTGTTTAGTCTCCATGTGTTTGTATTTTTTACAGGTTTTTTCCTGTAACTGTTATCTAGTCTCATAGTGTTGTAGTCGGAAAAGATACTTGATACGATTTCAGTTTTCTTAAATTTACTGAGGCTTGATTTGTGACCCAGGATATGATCTATCCTGGAGAATGTTCCATGAACATTTGAGAAGAAAGTGTATTCTGTTGTTTTAGAATGGAATGTCTTATAAATATCAATTAAGTCCATCTTGTTTAGTGTATCATTTAAAGCTTTTGTTTCCTTATTTTTAATTGTAGATGATCTGTCCATTTGTGAAAGTGGGGTGTTAAAGTCCAGTACTATGATTTTGTTACTGTCCATTTCCCCTTTTATGGCTGTTAGCTTTTGCCTTATATATTGAGGTGCTCCTATGTTGGGTGCATAAATATTTACAATTTTTCTATCTTCTTCTTGGATTGATCCCTTGATCATTATGTAGTGTCCTTCTTTGTCTCTTGTAATAGTGTTTATTTTAAAGTCTATTTTGTCTGATATGAGAATTGCTACTCCAGCTTTCTTTTGATTTCTATTTGCATGGAATATCTTTTTCCATCCCCTCACTTTCAGTCTGTATGTGTCCCTAGTTCCGAAGTGGGTACTTGTAGTCAGCATATATTGGGTCTTGTTTTTGTATCCATTCAGCCAGTCTATGTCTTTTGGTTAGAGCATTTAATCCATTTTCATTTAAGGTAATTATTGATATGTATGTTCCTATGACCATTTTCTTAATTGTTTTGGGTTTGTTATTGTAGGTCTTTTCCTTCTCTTGTGTTTCCTGCCTAGAGAACTTCCTTTAGCATTTGCTGTAAAGCTGGTTTGGTGGTGCTGAATTCTCTTAGCTTTTGCTTGTCTGTAAAAGTTTTAATTTCCCCATCGAATCTGAATGAGACTCTTCCTGGGTAGAGCAATGATGGTTGTAGGTTCTTCCCTTTCATCACTTTAAATATATAATGCCACTCCCTTCTGGCTTGCAGAGTTTCTGCTGAAAGATCAGCTGTTAACCTTATGGGGATTCCCTTGTATGTTATTTATTGTTTTTCCCTTGCTGCTTTTAATATTTTTTCTTTGTATTTAATTTTTGATAGTTTGATTAATATGTGTCTTGGCATGTTTCTCCTTGGATTTATCGTGTATGGGACTCTCTGTGCTTCCTGGACTTGATTGACTATTTCCTTTCCCATATTAGGGAAGTTTTCAGCTATAATTTCTTCAAATATTTTCTCAGTCCCTTTCGTTTTCTCTTCTTCTCCTGGGACCCTATAATTCGAATGTTGGTGCATTTAATGTTGTCCCAGAGGTCTCTAAGACTGTCCTCAATTCTTTTCATTCTTTTTTCTTTATTCTGCTCTGCAGTAGTTATTTCCACTATTTTATCTTCCAGGTCACTTATCCATTCTTCTGCCTCAGTTATTCTGCTATTGATTCCTTCTAAAGAATTTTTTATTTCATTTATTGTGTTGTTCATCATTGTTTGTTTGCTCTTTAGTTATTCTAGGTATTTGTTAAACGTTTCTTGTATTTTCCCCATTCTATTTTCAAGATTTTGGATCTTCTTTACTGCCATTACTCTGAATTCTTTTTCAGGTAGACTGCCTATTTCCTCTTCATTTGTTTGGTCTGGTGGTTTTTACCTTGCTCCTTCATCTGCTGTGTGTTTCTCTGTCTTCTCCTTTTGCTTAACTTACTGTGTTTGGGGTCTCCTTTTTGCAGGCTGCAGGTTTATAGTTCCCGTTGTTTTTAGTGTCTGCCCCCAGTGGGTATGGTTGGTTCAGTGGGTTGTGTAGCCTTTCTGGTGGAGGGGACTAGTGCCTGTGTTCTGGTGGATGTGGCTGGATTTTGTCTTTCAAGTGGGCAGGACCACGTCAGGTGGTGTGTTTTGTTGTGTCTGTGACCTTATGATTTTAGACAGCCTCTCTGCTAATGGGTGGCGTTGTGTTCCTGTCTTGCTAGTTGTTTGGCATAGGGTGTCCAGCACTGTAGCTTGCTGGTCATTGAGTGGAGCTGGGTCTTAGCGTTGAGATGGAGATGTTTGGTAGAGAGTTTGCCGTTTGATATTACATGGAGCCGGGAGGTCTCTGGTGGACCAATTTCCTGAACTCAGCTCTCCCACCTCAGAGGCACAGTCCTGACTCCTGGCCGGAGCACCAAGACTCTGTCAGCCACATGGCTCAGAGGAAAAGGGAGAAAAAAAGAAAGAAAAAAGTAAAATAAAATAAAGTTTTTAAAATAAAAAATAATTATTAAAAAGAAAAAGAAATTTAAAAGTAATTTTAAAAACGAAAGAAAGAAAGAAGAGAGCAACGAAACCAAAAAATAAATCCACCAATGAGAACAAGCACTAAAAACTGTACAAAAAAAACCCCGCACAGACAGAACCCTAGGACAAATGGTAAAAGCAAAGCTATACAGACAAAATCACACAAAGAAGCATACGCATACACTTTAACAAAAAGAGATAAAGGAAAAAAAAAATATATATATATATATGTATTAAAAAAAAAGGAGGAAGAGAGCAACCAAACCAATAAACAAATCCACCAATGATAACAAGCACTAAAAACTAGACTAAGATAAACATAAAAGCAGAAACAAATTAGATGCAGAAAGCAAACCCCAAGTCTACAGTTGCTCCCAAAGTCCACCACCTCAATTTTGGGATGATTCGTTGTCTATTCAGGTATTCCACAGATGCAGGGTACATCAAGTTGATTGGGGAGATTTAATCCACTGCTCCTGAGGCTGCTGAGAGAAATTTCCCTTTCTCTTCTTTGTTCGCACAGCTCCTGGGGTTCAGCTTTGGACTTGGCATGTAGGTCGCCTGAGGGCATCTGTTCTTCGCCCAGACAGGATGTGGTTAAAGGAGCAGCTGATTAGGGAGCTCTGGCTCACTGAGGCCGGGGGGAGGGAGGGATACGGAATGCGGGGCAAGCCTGCGGTTTCAGAGGCCAGCGTAATGTTGTAACAGCCTGAGGTGCGTCATGTGTTCTCCTGGGGAAGTTGTCCCTGGATCATGGGAATGGCAGTGGCAGGCTGCACAGTGTCCCAGGAAGGGAGGTGTGGATAGTCACCTGTGCTTGCACACAGGCTTCTTGGCTGCAGCAGCAGCCTTAGCATTTCATGCCCGTCTCTGGTGTCACCCCTGATAGCCACGGCTCGCGCCCATCTCTGGAGCTCGTTTAGGCGGTGCTCTGCATCCCCTCTCCTTGCGCACCCCTAAACAATGGTCTCTTGCCTCTTAGGCAGGTCCAGACTTTTTCCAGGACTCCCTCCCGGCTAGCTGTGGCGTACTAGCCCCCTTCAGGCTGTGTTCATGCAGCCAACCCCAGTCCTCTCCCTGGGATCTGACCTCCTAAGCCTGAGCCTCAGCTCCCAGCCCCCGCCTGCCCCAGCGGGTGAGCAGACAAGCCTCTCGGGCTGGTGAGTGCTGGTCAGCACCGATCCTCTGTGCGGGAATCTCTCCGCTTTGCCCTCTGCACCCCTGTTGCTGCTCTCTTCTCCACGGCTCTGAAGCTTCTCCCCCGCCATCCCTCCGTCTCCACCAGTGAAGGGGCTTCTTAGTGTGTGGAAACTTTTCCTCCTTCACAGCTCCCTCCCAGAGGTGCAGGTCCCGTCCCTATTCTTTTGTCTCTGTTTTTTCTTTATTCTTTTGCCCTACTCAGGTACGTGGGGAGTTTCTTGCCTTTTGGGAAGTCTGAGGTCTTCTGCCAGCATTCAGTAGGTGTTCTGTAGGAGTTGTTCCACAGGTAGATGTATTTCTGATGTACTTGTGGGGAGGAAGGTGATCTCCACATCTTACTCCTCCGCCATCTTGAAGGTCTCCCAGTGGTTTAATTTGTAATAAGATTTTTACATCCAACTATTGCACAAGAAACAGAAAAAAAATACTGAACGACCATGCTTTTGTTCACTTTTACCAAGCATTGGCTTTTATGATTGTGAATCAAAAAAGCAAACTCTTTTCTTTAATGGGGGCTTCACTGCTGTTAAACGGGACCAAAGGCTGTCAGTGTGTATTGCTTTCGACATTGTTATCTATCAACAAGTAGTGAATTTGTGACTATTTGTAGGACACTATGTTAAGAGTTCTGAAAGAAGTAAAAAATGAGTGGGACATGGCAACTGCCTTCAAGTAATGTACAACCTAATCGGGACATCCACACTGACATAAATAACTGCCTTACAAGGCAGAGTGGAGGAAGAGTGACGAGTGCATTTCGTTAGAACGGTTTTTGACTGCAAATAATAGAAAGCTAAATTAAACTAGCTTAACGAGAAGGAAATGTGGTGTAAGGCAAAAGACAAAGTACAGAGTTCAGGCAGGCTGCAGGGGTTCACCTGTGTCATCTGGGATGCACTTCCTCCCATCTCTCTCAAGGTGCCAGTCACAGCATTGGTTCATCCTAAGGCTCGTGGCCTTGCTGGAAAATGACTGCCAGCAGCAGTCAGAGCAACATGCTTCTTTTTTCACATCCAGCAGGAGAGAAAGGCTGGGTTCTTTCTCCAAAATCCCTTTCCTAGTATTGTATTGGCTCATGTTCGAGCTCAGGCCTGATAAGAGGGATAGGGTTACCTTGATTGACTTAGGCTAATCCTTAGGGTAGAAGAGAGGGTGGGGAGCCAAAGGCCATAGGCACCCAGGTGCAGCAAAGGAATTAGACCCGAAGCAGATCCTGTCATTCCCAAAACTCCTGTAGGTTGCTTGGGGTTTGGTGGGTTATCTTGAAGTTCAGAACTGCCAGCAGTATAGGCAATAGGCAACACTTAGTATGGGAAAAATATTTTTAAAGCCTCTGAGATATGATTCATTATGCCTCTGTGACATTTCTAAATTTGGGTAAGAGGAATACCTCAGTATTCTCCCTTTCTCCCAAAGTCAGATAATCATTCTAAAGTGGTTGCCAAGCATTTTTTAAACTGATATTTCTAGCTCCTTCCAAAACAGTCTGTCACTAAACTCACCCACTCTACATAGGAGGGGGAGAAGAAGGACAAGTTGCAGTGATATTACTTTTTATAGAGACATTAATTCTTCAGTTTTGTCAGCTTTTGAAGGGTAATAAGATGCTTTCAATCTTATGCCTCTTATCTGTGGGCACCCTGCCCCATTCTGAGTCCATACCTGGTCCTTTGCATTTAATTGTAAGGTTGTTTTTTTGATTTTTTAATTTTCAGTGTTTACAATATGCCATGTGCTGCTATAATCTCATTACAGGTGTTATAAGCTCATTACAGGCAAAAACTCATTTAATTTTCATAACAACCCCTGAAATAGGAATTATATTATTCTAACTTTACAGGGGAGAAAACTGAGCCACAGAGAGATTGAGTAACTAACCCAAGATCACACAGCAGTCAGTGACAGAGCTGGATTTGAATCTAGACATTCACGTTCCAGAGTCTATATTCTTACTTATAACATCACAGAATTACACATAAACTGTCAACTTTCTTCACCAAACAAGAAGTAAAACTTCAATGATTGATTCAGACATACCTTAGGCACTGTCAAAATTTCTCCATTTTTACCTGTTTGTAAACCAAGGGATCCCTCATTCACATTTAGTCATTCATTTATCTGTTCATTAAACACATATTCATTGATCCCTCACATGTGCTAGTCACTGTGGTGGGTGCCCAAAGCTTACAGTCTAGTGGGAGATACAGAAAAAATCCAACACAATGTAGTAAGAGCTATAACAAAGGAGGTGACAGGTGCCACTGGAGCACAGAAGTCGAACGTGGGGATCAGGAAAGGCACATAGATAAGTAACAGCTAAGGTACATTTTGAAGAATGACGTAGGTAGGTAGAAAGAAGAAGATAGTACCAAAAGGAAGTAACCGTGGCCAGTGAGTGAGGGATATAGCAGGGTACAAGAGACCAAAGAAGGGCCATACTAAAGAGTTTAAACTTTATCCTAGGAGTAGTGGGTATAACCTGAAGGGTAATCAGAAAACTTAGATAACAACATTCAGATAAGTCAATAATGAGGAAGAAAGTGTTTCTGAGAAAACTTGGAGGAGAAAGGGAATTAACATTTGTTGAACACCTAATGTACGAAGGAGCCTGATGCTTTGGGCATTGATTTGTCATTCAGTAAGAACTTTTCAAGGTTTAATTTCCCCCATTATAGAGTTCCGAAAAGTTAGGTAACCTGTGGAAAGACCTAGAATTTGAAATATGTCTGATTTCAAAACCAATACCTTTTTTTCTCACTATCCATTATGAAGCCCCCCAGAGATTCTACAAGTCAAAGACCCAAAAAGAGAAAGGGTTCCTTCGCACAAACCCGTATTCATCCTGTGATATGATATCCTCTTTAAAGAAAAATAATAGTTGTACATAAAAGAACTAAGTATCACTCTGAGAAATTTCACATCTTTTAATTACAAGCATCAGAGAATAAAGACCTGAAAATATAAGCAAAAGAAGAAACAACAACAACAACAAAAACACCTGATAATCCAGCCAGGATAGAAACTTGATCACCACTGAAAGTATCTTCTCTGCTTCTGCTGAAAAAGGAAGAATAATCCCCACCCCCATGTCCCCAGGGAGAGCACAAAGTTCCCTGGAGCTTCCTTGAGTTGCTCAGGGCATCACTGTATATATTTGCAAAGTATGCCAACCCTAAAAGGATGTGAGGTCCATTTCTCTTTCTGACAGGGTGACCCTGCACGCCTCGGCTTCTAGCTGGAGAGCCAGCTTCAGGAGAAGAATGCTCATTATTCACTAGGGCTAAGTCTTTGTTATGTTCCCATGAATAACTTATAGCTGTGTGGGCTCATGAACAGAGGCCCTCACAGGGCTGACGTGACAGCATCATACACTGAATCCTGATCCTCCTCTCAGGAGAAAATGGAATACTTGCTCAGTTCACGTTTCGCCAAGACAGGCTCTTCAACTATTTATAAGTTGAATAGAAATTTCCACTACTTCAGCTGACACAAGTGGCTCTACCTAGCAACTGATAAGAGAGATCCAGTTGGAGCCTTTAGAAAGCCAGCTTTGGCAAAAGGCAGTAGTGGCAGGGAAGGGGACAAAGTCATCACCAAGGGAATTTCTCCTCCAGCGGGCACTGCTCTCCTCCTCCTCGTTCATTCTCCTGCACCACCACAACTAAGACCCCATGTCTACAGCTTGTCGATGGATATTGCCACTAACTTTTTGCAAACATGCCTATAGGTAGGTGCCTGTGCCTTATCAGTGCTTATTAAGGACTCATTGAAATTGACACTGATCAATATCTCAGTGCCCTTCTTTTTCTGGAATGAGGGCTGTCACTTCTAATTCAGTCTTATCCAATTCAAAACAGATTCACTGAGGACCTTCAGTGTACTGGTTCTGGGAATTTAAAGATTAATAAAATTCAGTCCTTGCCCTCCAAAGCTTTAAAACCTAGTAGGGGAACAGGCAAACAGAAAATATTATCTGAGATAACTGCTCTGCCACAGAAAAAAACACAAGGAGCCGAAGAGGTCACTTAACCCAAGCTGGAGGATTACTTTATTAATAACATGTGCAAACCCAGTGCTGTGTACATTCCTCATTTTATTTAATCCTCATAACAACCCTGCCCATGAGGCTAGTCCTACTACTAAACTAATTTTTCAGGTCGGGAAACCCAGGCTCAGAGAGGTTAAGTGGCTTGCTCAATCTGACAAAGCAAGTGGCAGATATAAAATTCAAACAGCTCAGTCTAACCACAAAGACCACGCACTTACTTATAAAATTGTATTGCCTCTCAACAGCAATTTGCAGAGTTTAATGTTCATGATTATATTCATTTATTATTCAAGAATCAATTGCTAAATTTCTACTATGTTCAAGGCACTAAAAGGAACAAAACAGTACTATGGGGTGGTTCTGGACCTCTGGTACTTGCCTTTGAAGATCATCATAGGCAAAGAGTTTTGAATGAGATCATTCAGTCAATCTGAATATTCTGGAAATATTTGCAGAATCCTGTTTTTTACCAGGCACCATGCTTGCTTCTGAGAATATGGAGTGATCTTAAAAAAAAGAAAGTGTCTCTGTCTTCCTGGAATTTATATTCTGGAAAATATGCAAGTAAGCACACATTGTATTGAAGATGGTAAGGGCTATGAAGAAAAATCAAGTTGAGCAAGGGGCCGAGGGCAAGGTGAGCAACTGAGGGGAAAATTTGACATTTTGAATTAACTGCTCAGTAAAGTTTCTCTGAGGATTGGAGAAGAAACCTGAATAAAGAGAAGAAATGAGTTATGTGATCATCTGTGTGAAGAGTATGCATGGCTAGGCAGAAGCAACAGTGAGTGCAAAGGCTCCAAGGCAGGAACACATTTAGAGGGTACCAGGAATGGCAATGGACCAGATCACAATGAGCGAGACTGAGAGCATTAGGAGATGGGTGGGAAGTCGAAGGACAGATTATCCAGGACTTTGGCAGCAGTGTACAAAGTTCCCATTTTCATAGCCAGAGAAAGGAAAACCACTGGAGAACTTTGAGTGGGGGTGGAGGTGTCATACTCTGATTAGCTTTTTAACCTCATTCTGGCCTCTCTGTGGAGAACTGATTATGGAGACAAATGAGTAGAAACAGGAAGTCCAATGAGAAGATCGTACAAGCCTAAATTTGAGATGATGGTAGGTTAAACTAAGGTGGAAACAGTAGAGGTTGTCATATTGGAGATATATTTTTCATGGTAGTGCTGACAGACTAGATTAGATGTGGACTGTGAGGAAAAGGGAAGAGTGAATGCACTTAAATCCCTGGAACAGTGCCTGGCACAGAGTTTGTACTCAATACGCAGAAAATCTGCTCCTTACTTAGGGGAAACAAGTCACGTACATAACTAATCACACACAGAGTCCCTAAGAGGAGCCCCAACATTAGTCTAACCTCATGGCCACAACCCAACCATGAGCAAGTAGACGATATTCTACCTCAGTTGCTTTGATCAAACTAGTAAGTAGCCTCTACCTGGGTTCAAATAAACCAAGTTGAAGAATTACTAAAGGAATTCTGGTTTTACCAAGTATGAGGGAACTCCTATTCTTGGTGAAATTTTCTGTTACTACTGTAAGTAGAACACAGTTCTATTTATTATAAAACTCAAATATTGCTTTGCAAGAGAAGTCTTCCATGGACCTCCCCCAAGCTGGGTTAGCTCACCTTGTTAGAGCCTCTCAACACTCCTGTATCTTTCTAGCACAGCTCTTGTCGGTTTGAAATTTGGTATGTATATATTTGATTCACATTTGTCCCCCCAACTGCCATCCCACCCTTCTTAACTTTGAAACATTTGCCTAGGAAAAAATATAGTAAGCATTCATAAATATACGTTGGAAAAATGAATTAGCCCTCCCATGTTTATTGCAGCAGTATTCACAATAGCCAAGAAGTAGAAACAAAAAACTAAATATCTAGAAACAGATGAATGGATGAAGAAATTGTGGTATATACATGCAATGGAATACTATTCAGCCTTTAAAAAAAAAAGGAAAGTCTGTAATATGCAGCAACATGGATGACACTTGAGGACATTATGCTAAGTGAAACAAACTAGTCACAGAAAGACAAATACTACTTGATTCCACTCATATGAGTCATCTAAAATAGTCAAATTCATAGACTCTAAGAGTGGAATGGTGGTTGCCAGGGGCTTGGAGAAAAGGAAATGGAGAGTTACTAATCAACAGGCATAAAGTTTCAGTTAGCAAGATTAGAATAAACTCTAGAGATCTGCTGTACAACATTGTACCTATATTCAATAATGGTGTATTTTACACTTAAAATTTTGTTAAAGTATAGGTCCCATATTAAGTGTTTTTACCACAATAAAATAAAAAATTTAAAAAGCAGCAATAAAAATGTGTTTAAAAATACATCTCATTCTTGAAACAGAGAGCAAATGACCTATGAAGAAAAATGGAATGATATTTAATAAGTGATGAGCACTTAATTCGATTTTTAAAATTCTATTTATAATCACTAATTACCCTACTAGTAATACACAGAATTTGTCTCAATAGTACCAGAACTGCCACAGAGAAATGCTTCTTACAAGCCATCTAGGACTTTAGGCTGTGGTAAAAGTCTATGGTTTTGTATCATGGCTTGTGAGATGCATTTGAGATTGATTGGGTATTGACTCAAAATAACTGGTCTCTATAGCTGGATACAAATAAAATGTGTCTCACCTGGATTACAGCTGTAGCCTCCCAACTGTTCTGCTTTCTTCCACCTTGCCCTGTTAAAATTTTCAACACAGCAGCTGGACAGATTCTTTTAGAATATAAGTCACTCTTTTGCATCTCTCCCCATCTCTCTCAGAATAAATGCCAATATCCTTATAATAGTTTCTGACACCTTTGTCAGTCAGGGGCCTGTAAGGAGAATAGGTAGCAAAATTAAACTGGTGATTGAAGGGAGTTTAATAAAGGGACTACTTACAAAGGTGAGGGTGAGGTTTAAAAAGATCAGTTATAGATGGTGCACTACCCTGAGGCTAGGAGCAGTGGAGAGCTATAACCACCTGTAGTCCTAATGGGGCAAGAGGAGAAAGCAGTTACCAATTACATGAGCCCAGGAGAGTAGCTTCATGGAGAGGGCTGCCTGACAGGAGCTGTGGCCTTTGGTAAAAGGGTAAAGTCACTAAGCAGCAACCCAGCAGGGAAGAAGCCAGGGGAGTAATTTCCTGACCTCAGTATTCTCCAGCCTTCACATCTTCTATTTGTAACTCATATTGGCTAAACCCCACTGGGAGGTGATAGGCCAAGGAGTTTGTTGATATAGTCCATACATGTCTGCCTTTCAGGGCACAGAACAGGGTGTAAAAGAGAAAAGAATGGATCTGGAGAAGCAAATGGAAAATGTTCAGCTAATGCCCTATGTGATCTGCCCCTTGCCTCTTCTTTGTCCCTCCTGCTGCAGTCATTCTAGCTGCCTTGATATATCTCAACACTCCAGGCACTGTTCAACTTTATAGAGTTTTTGTATTTGCTATTCCCTCTCTTGGAACACCTTTTCTCTGTTATCTACACAGCTTATACCCTCACTTACTTCAAGCTCAAATGCCACCTTCTCCATGCTATAAACCTAAAAGCCTATTTACAATTACAAACCACCTCCCCCAGCATCCTAATCCCCTTAACTCTCTTCTACTTTTTTCTTTCTCCCATTGTATTTAACCCATACTATATCATATATGATATAGGGTTGCATACTTCATTATTTAATTATTATGTCTATTGTTAATTGTCAGCCTCCCCTACTTCCTTACTAGAATATAAGCTCCAAGGAAATGATCTTTGTTGTGTATGGTTGTTTTTGTTTGTTTGTTTTTTGGTATATTCTAGTGCCTAGAAATAGAACAAAACAAAATGCATAAACAAATAGAGGGAAATAATCATCTTAAGTGCAGTATTCAAATCCTCTCATAAATAGCATGTTGAATTTTGTTTATAAAGATAGGTAGATTTTATTATTATTAGCAAAGATTACTTTCAATTTCATTGGATCTTTCTTTGTAAAAATTCATTTCTTTTCTATACAGTAGGTCCTTGTTGGTTATCTATTTTAAATATAGCAGTATGTGCATGTCAATCCCAAACTCCCAATAACTGAATCACTTCGCTGTATACCTGAAACTAACACAACATTGTTCATCAACTATAATATAAAGTAAAAAAATTTTTAAATTCAAAAAAAAAAAAAAAGATAGGTAGAAGTAAATAGCTATATTAAAACCAAACAGTCCTGCTCCCTTTTCCACCCTCAAGAGATAGATTAAGGTTAAGTCTTGACGTGGATTGAGAGTAAGTCTGACCAAATGTTGAATGAATTTTTGTCCCTCTATAGGTAGCTTCACACAAAACTGTACCTGAGTGGAAGCTCATTCGTTTACATTTCATTAAACTAATTCAGTAAATGATGGTGAGCCAAAGACTATGTTCTCTTGAGTCTGATCTCTTTCAGCAAAGGTGGATGAAACCATATGAAACTCTGGTTATACCCTTTGAAAATACTAAGAATCATCAGAAAAGAATACAGTGAAGTCACTGTCCAGGAGGTGCTTAATTGTGCTGAAGGACAAATAAAATCACACATACAGTATGTAATTGTATGTCTTGGTAACCTCTCAAAGAAACCCATAGACTTGTAGAGTTGGAAGAACTCTAAAGAGCACAGAGATAAGTGCAATACTATCACTTTGCAGACAGGAAGACTAAGGTTCTCAGAAGTCCAGTGTCTTGGTCATAATCAGAGGGCACAGCCAGCAAGTGGCTGGAGTGAGATGTAGAACCAAGGCCCCCACCTCCCTGGGCCAGGCTCTAACAACTGTATGATTAAAAAACTTTAGAAATCAAGAGACCAAAGGCCCTTGCAATGATTCTATTTGAGCATGTCTTCAGTCTATACCAAACCAGTATGGAAAGATTTAGAACCAAAACAAAATGTTTATCCCCATAAGGATGTGAAGATAGGAACATTGCACCACATATATATGATTAAACAAGGATTAATTTTAAAATTCCTTTATAAGGACACTTATGTGTCTAATAAACATATGAGGGTAATAAAGCTAAGTATAGCAGACCTACAGTGAGGGAAAGTACTTTTTATTCAGGCTTCTCACAAATTGAAAACAGGATAGGAGTGGGTAATGATCTCATCTTCCCCATCAGTTCTTCCCCCACAAAGCAAGGGACTCTAGAGCTATGCAGATGTACAAATCCTCTAGAGTTCTTAAAATGAAGGCATATTTTTATAGTGTCATCAGTAGCCATAAAAGCTTTGCCAGTAGTATTTATGTGCATCATGGTAACATTTTTTAAATGTTAGTTGAGACTCTAATAAGAAATTATAAATAAGTAGTGTTTAAAAGCAGAGAATTGGTGTTCTTGAAATATCTAATTTATTTGTAAGCCAAAGGAAAAAGCTTCTCTTTAGAGACAATATCACAATATTCCATTTAAAGTCACCCAAAATGACAAAGGGAAAGTCTAACTAGGGAGTCATCGACCTCATAATAGGAAGGAACTTCCTTTCAACTCCCCATTAAAAGAATATTTTTGAAGTAGGTTAGGCATATCCTTGAAACAAGAAAGTCTCTTCAGATGTCTAGTTTTTGTACCCTTCAGGCTGTTGTGCCATTCAGCTCACTTTATCCAATTCACAGGGATCATGGCTTCGGAGAGGTGATGTGGTTAGATAAAGGGCCGCTTCTGTAGATCTTTGCCTTCCTACATTTCCATGTCAGGCAGTTCTTTTACAAGCTCACTCCTTGGATAAAAATCTACAGAAGCAACTCAGAAAATATAAAATGCCTTGAAATTAGATGTTTTCTTCTTTTCTTTTCTTCTAACATCATAAACCGGACAATGATTTTGTATGTGTGCGAACATCAAGAACTATGGCATGGCTCGTCAAGGTCAGACAATGTAATCTGAGTTGCTAGGTAGGCAAGAAAGTCATAAGAAGAGGAACAAGTGGTACTGACATGCACGAAGAAAATCCAGGGAAGTCAAAATTTCACTTGATTTGTTGTCAACAGAAAGAGAAAGCATAAAATCAAGTATTGACCTATAAACCCCTAGAAATTTTTTCTGCTTTTAGAGAATTAGCCCAGTAGAGTCCTTCCAACACAGGGGGGAAAATACATAGATCGAAATATTTAACCTTGCCTTGAACAACTATGAAATAAAAGTGTTTATTTGAAGATTCATTTTCCTGTCACTTCGACTTGTGTTATAATGCCTAGGGCTTTAAAGTATGGGCCATGGGAGGCCTTGAATTTGGATGCCTTAAGCCTCTATGGAAAACTTGAACCATTCTTTGAAAAAGGATTTTATTAGATATATACAATATTTTGAAAACATTTATGGAAATAAACATTACAGAATGTAAATAGCAGCACTCCTGAGCTAAAGTAAAAAGAAATGTTGTTAATCAATGGGAAAAGTAAATGCAATTTACTAGCTAAGCTAAGACAATTAAAATATAAGTTCCATGCAGACAGAGATAATGTCAGTATTGTTCATTATTGTATTTCTAATGCCTAGCACAATGTTTTGCCCATTGTAGAGGCTCAATAAATAATGTTTATAAAATAATTGAATAGAATAATTGATGAAGAAACAGTCTTCCAAATCCAAATAAAATATCCCCAGAAAACAGAAGACCAATTTGTCAGAAGGCACTTCTAGCGAGGTGAAACTCTCCTTTAAGAACAAATATTTCCCTTTGCTCTTAATATGCTTTCACCAAGGAACCACATAGACTGTAATTAGTTCTCCTGAATTACCATGCTCAAAGGGATAGTAATTTATAACTGATTACAAGGTAATAAATTGGCTTTCTGACATAGATTAGTTCCATATCCCATGAGTTGTAGGTTGTGTGAACAGGTCTTCGTAGGGTTTCTTCAGAAAGCTGACCATGTAGGTTTTTACACTCAAGGAAATTGCACAGTTTCAGGCAGCAACCTGTAAGCCCTAAGGTAAATAGCCAGCCCACTGTACAATATCATAAAAAAATGTAATCTGTACCTTGTGGACACCACTTTCATCAGGAAAAGAATGTCTGTCATAATTCAGTGTCCTGATACATTTAGGGAACTTTAGTCAAGTCTTATTTTCCTAAATTTCCACCGTACAAGGACTCAGTGAATATACATTTGATCATCAGTAAGACCTGTTAAAACATGGATTTTACTACAGTCTTCATCACTACAATCTTTCCTTGAAGTTGACATTGTCCTAGGGAAAAAAATAGGAGAATGTTGGGTTTTTTTCCATTATAAATTCCTGTTGAAATCTACCCTAATTGTATACATGCACGCATGCATGCAAACATTTATTCTTTCATTCAGCCACTATATTTGACGGCCTATGGACACTTAGTTAGCTTCTGCTATATTATTAAGCATACTGAGGTGAGGAGAATGTTGGTTAATGACAGTTTATTTGATAAATTCTAGCTAACTGTATTAGTTTGCTAGGGCTATCATAACAAAATATCACAGACATGGTGGCTTAAACAAACAGAACATTTTTGTCTCACAGCTCTGGAGGCTGGAAGTCCATGATCAAGGTGCCAGCAGGGTTGGTTTCCTCTGAGGCCTCTCTTTTTGGCTTACAAATGGCCACCCTCTTGCTGCCTCTTCAGTGGTCATCCCTGTGTACATGTGTATCCCTCGTGTCTCTTTTATGTGTCCAAATTTCCCCTTCTTATAAGTTTACCAGTCAAATTGAATTAGGGCCCACCTTAATAGCCACATTTTAATGTAATCACCCCTTTTAAAGCCCTATCTCCAAATACAGTCACATTCTGAGGTACTGGGTGTTAGGACTTCAACATATGAATTGTGGAGCCGGGAGGGACACAATTCAGTTCATAACACTAACATGATGCTGTATTAACACAGGATGATATAAAGTATTTATTGAAGATGTAAGCTTGGAGAAGCAGTGATAGAGGTACAAAGCAGAGTCATATCTGCATGATTTAGGTAGGAGAGAGAATAGAATCAATGAAGGCAGACATGATAGGATGAAAAATGAGTGTTGGAAGAAAGTGACCAATAAGGGCAAAGTTAGCTCTGCCTTAAATACCACAGTGTTCCCTGAAGGAACACTGGATCACCAAATGTGGATAGGTTTCCACCTTTGTTATATATAAACTAGACCATTTCCCAAGTACAAATGGAATTACCACAGAACTAATGAAGTTCAACTTCAGTGCCCCTCAAGGCTCTTTCCAGGGCAATGAATCTAATTTTATATTCACAACTTTGTATTATTTTCTTTAAGAGGATCTTGGACTCCAGATAATCTGGATCTGTTCCTGATTGCAAATACTTTCAGCATTTTCAGAGGGAGACATTTGGGGTGTTTCCTGGGTTAAACGCTTAGAAATGGGTATTTACTTATAACAAATAACTCGTATCATATAGAATATGACTCTTGAGTAATAGTATTTCGTTGCAATAGCAGTTACTACAATCTGCATTCTTGGGAACTTGAACCTTCAACTGACTTTTGGGTCACAGATACTCAGAAATGTCCTGGTCATGTACTATTCTGTCTCTCTGTATCTCTGTCTCTGTCTGTCTCTGTCTCTGTCTCACTCTCACTCTCTCTCTCTCTCTCTCTCTAACATGCACACACACACACACACACACCATACACACATTTGTTTTTGTGTCAGCAACCCAATTTGGGCAACTATACTGCATAATTAATTTTAAAAGTAAATTGTGCATGTCTAATAACTGCAGTTGAAATTATATGTTTGAAGTCTTTCCATTTTCCTTTCACGGGGAGCCATCCTTCTCTCATTTCTTCTCATACAGTTGGATTAACAATTCCCTGTAAATTCCCCAGGTGGGCACATATCAAAGCCCAGCCCGTGTGACATTTCCTTATTTTGACATTGGTGATAAAACAATTTCTTTACTTTCTCTGAAAAAAAAAGTGTAAACATCTTAAATGATGCAAAATGCCACTGCCCAGTGGACCTTTCCAGAGCCATTACATGTGGTGAGAACTGTTTTCGTACTGTTCCCTTTAGAAAAGTTTCTACAATTCATTTTGAGTTTTGCATGTAGCTCTTCCTGGCAACAACCTTGGAATTGAAGACGGAAAGGTAGTTCTTGGTTGGAAAGCAAAAGAAGAAAGTGAGATGAGATCCATGAAGCAAGACAGTTCAATTTGCCTAACAAAGCAAAATTCCCGAATTGAGTTACTCTTAAAGCACTGTGATCAGCCATGCTTCTTAAAACTCCTGGGTTATATGTAGCCCCACTCACACTATGGTAATTATCAGCTGCCACCACACAGAAGTGCTGCATTCCCTGCTACTCTTTTTTTTTTTTTTTTTTTTTCAAAATGTCAGCTTGTAATCTGAAGGAAAATTACAAACTCTACTTTTTTAGGAATGTTTAAAATAAACCCACAAAGCACCAAGCCTGTTACAATTACTGTCCTGCTTTAAGGGAGAAATATCCCAGGTGGTATTTTATCTCTGTAGCAACTATTTCTAAAGTTTAGCCACAATGAAAGGAGCAATTGTGCCTTATATAATAGACCAATGCCATTTTTTCAAAGAAGCCAAAACTTCTTTAAGAAGCTTTGAAGCTTTATTCTGTATAAACATAAACGACCTTAAGGATCATCACACTCATGCTACTTTAATGGAATATCACAGCATAAAAAGTTGCAGTATCAATCATCATTTGTATAATGCTGATAATAATGTGTAGAGGTTCACTCTTTCTTATTTAATAGGAATGTAAAACCCATACCAAGTGGAATGTTTTATGCTAATGGCAGCATTTCCAATTAAATTGTCAATATAAATCGCTTTGACATGCCATTATTCCTTATTTTAACAACTTTTACACCATACACCTTAGAGCCCTTATATCATTCAACTTGTAAAAGAAAAATTAAATATCAGTCAAAACATAATAGACAGAACTCTACTGAGAAAAGTTTTTAACATAACAATATCCACATGAGTTCAAGGCACCCAAGGTTTACAAGGAGAGTCTGCCCAGAATACTGAAAAGCCTTTAAATGATAGAAGCAAGTCACTGAGAAATCCATAAATTCACCTTTCTTCATATATTTTAAGACCTAGATGAGTAGACTGAGGACTTGGAGGCAGAAGGTCTGGTTGTGGTCCTGGCTCAGCCATGAAGAGTCTGGATGATGCTAAGAAAATCTCTAGCCTCAGTTTCCAAAAATGAGGTTCCCTAAGGTCTCCTGTGACTCCAAATTTCTACAACAACAAGTTCCATAAAAGATGAAGAAAAACTAGGTCACTTCATGAATTCAATGCAATTCAAGACATAAGTTCCAATAATAGTTTCCTCCTATCCCTTATAAAATATGCCTCATCCCTATGTTTCTCCCCTGTTTATACATCCAAAAAGGAGAAAGAGTTTGAAAGGAAGAGCTGGGTTCATATATTCTAACTGCAATTCTCTACTAGCTGTGTGACCTTGGACAACTTTTAAAATTCCAGTTTCTTCATTTTTAAAAGCAGGATAATATTCTCTATCTTGTAGGGTAGGAATGATGATTATAGTTAGTATTTCTCATCCATCATTCATCATTCCTTCAATCTAGTAGCATTCAATAACTTATAGTTATTATATGTGTATATATATATACATATACACACACACATATACATGCACTCATATGTAATACACACTCTACCAGCCTTATAGAATATTGCCTCCAGCTCTAACCAGAAATCGGACTCAGTAATTCTCATGTCATTAAATCAAAATTAGAAATGCATGTAGCTGTGGTTCCATTCATAGTGGTATGATCAGACTGACACTCTAGTAAACCAGTGTAACATTAAAATTGTTTATTATCCTGTTCATTACCACTACCAAGAGCCTAGCATGAACATTATCTGTCTGACCAACGTGTACTATCTCTAGCAGGTAGAATGGAGGTCTAGTCTGCCATTCCATAGCCAGTTTCAATAATTTAGAAATGGAATTACATCATTTTTCTATAACAAATCAGAATAGCGCCAGGTTCGGTGCAGATTAGAATGCATCTGCTCCAGTTTCATCTCATTAGCTCACCCAGATTGTTTGATCTAGCCAAATATAGGCCATAGGATGGAAAATACCTGCATATTTCAAATATAGATCCTGGCTCAGGTCTAAGAAAATTTTCTTCACCTTTGCTACTCCCTCAGCCTAAATGATTTTATTACCTTGCTCTTTAATTTTGCCACCCAACTTCTCTTCAAAGCAGTCTGTGCTCACGGCTTTCAGTTCCTGAGTGTTCCTCAAATAATCTGGCCACCCCATAC
Organism: Eschrichtius robustus; assembly: GCF_028021215.1. Taxonomy (NCBI): domain Eukaryota; kingdom Metazoa; phylum Chordata; class Mammalia; order Artiodactyla; family Eschrichtiidae; genus Eschrichtius; species Eschrichtius robustus. Next base: position 76,272,973 of record NC_090836.1, on the reverse strand, counting down.
AGCTTTTCTAAATTTGTCCTTGGATGATCATCAGTGATCTCCTATGGCCAAACCCAGCAGCCCTTTTCAGCTGCCATTTACTTCAAGCTTTCCCAAAAATTTGAAGCTCCTGTCGTCTAGAATCCCCGCCCTCCACAGCTGCATTAACCCTGCACAATCATGGTTCTTCTGTCTTTCTGGCCTCCCTTCTCTTTCTCAGAATTTTTTTCCTCTCAACCCCCCAAATTTAGGGGGTTCCTAAATTTTCCTTATTCTTCTGTGATCCTTCAAAAATAATTTTGTATATCCCAGCAGTTTTAACAATAAGTCCATGCAAGTGACTCCCAAATCTAAATCTCTAGCCCTACCCACTCTCTGAAATCCTCCATCCGTGAATCTCAGCATGAGTCCAATTGTAATTCATTATCCCCCTCATGAGCCTGTTCCTAATACTATGTCCCCCAAGTTCTTTCAATATCACCCCCACCTTTGTGGTCATCCATGATCCAAATCTCTGCATCCACCTGCTGTCTTTCAAATTAGTTATTCTATGTCAATTCTCATACCTTTCTAGTATGTTTCCACCTCTCTCTTCCCTCTACAGATGCCCTATTTCATGACACGTGTAATATAAATTTGAAAGAGGACAAGAGTCCCCAATTCTAGTTGCTTTCCACTTAAAGTTCTCTGACAACCCTAAATTACACAGAAAACATATCTCTGATCATTTTCATTTCCTTGCTCAAACACCTTTTATAACACCATTTCTTTTAGATTAAGAACTAATCACTAGAATAGCTAGTATTTATTAAACATTTGCTTAATAGGTCCAAGGTAATATGTCAAACACTATACACCAAATATCTCATTAACTATTATCATAGATGTGATTTTACAGTTGTTTGTGTGATTGTATTGACAATATATCTCTCCAACCAGACCATAAACTCCATAAGGACAAGGACTTGAAAAACAGGCACTCAAGTACTATCTACTAATTGAATGAATGAATGAATGAAGCCCTCTTTGACCATCACAGCCAAGAAAGTACTCTTTTTTTTCTCTGAAATCACATACCAATTCCTCATGTCCCTTAGCATATTATATATTATAATTACTATCCCTGTGTTAAATATGATGAACGGCAACAAATCAGTTCTAGCTAGATGACTTCTGTTCCTACTAAGGATCTGTGCTGGAATATTTCAGGTTCAGCACAAACAAACCTGGCAAAATTGAACACTAGGAATATGGTACTATGCAGTGGCACAGGAACAGTAACAATACAAATACTGTGCCTCCGTATATAAACCCAGTATTTTGTGGAAATCTTTCTCCTGATGCCCTCCCTCAAGAAACTTAAGCAACTCTGAAGTAATAACCTTAACATTCAATCCAAGCATATGACCAGGTTACAACAGCCAGCCCATTCATTGTCTGGGTTAATTTATCTGATCTTCCTGACTGGGCAAGCTTTCCCATCCTCTGTCCCTTCCCTTGTGCATCTCTCAAATGCTAGTCCCTCTTCCTTGACCAAAGCTGAATTAATAAGTGTGCTCCCTTCCCAGAACCTTGAAGGGAGCTTGTTCAACCAACATTTCTTTTTTAATTCAGAACTTACTCAATAGAGCAATATAGCTCCCAACGTGAATCAGACACAAATCTTGGCTTCAAAGGACTTAAAGATTAAAGATGATAAAGCTAATGCTTAGGTAACTGTAATTCCAAGGAGAAAGGTATAGGTGACATAAGACATAGACAGCTAAATGGTGATGGAAATTCAAGGTAGGAATATATTAATTTCAGTTGAGAGGATTCCAGAAGACTTTACAGAGGACTTGTATATGATATGGTTTCTGAAAGATGAGTAAGATTTTGGTGTTCAGGGATGAGAAAAAGGATGCGTTCCAAGAGGAAGACAAAGATGTGGACATCTGAAAAACCTTGGGATGTATGTAAGGAACATTAGGTAGCAGAGTTTAATTGTAATAACTAATTGTATTATTCATGCTACATTTCTTTTGAAATATGCAATTATAATGATGGTTCTATTCTCACTTTTTTTTTTAAATAAATTTATTTATTTATTTATTTTTGGCTGCATTGGGTCTTTGTTGCTGCGCGGGCTTTCTCTAGTTGCAGTGAGCGGGGGCTACTCTTCGTTGTGGTGTGCGGGCTTCTCATTGTGGTGGCTTCTCTTGGTGCAGAGCATGGGCTGTAGGTGCGCAAGCTTCAGTAGTTGTGGCACATGGGCACAGTAGTTGTGGCTCGCGGGCTCTAGAGCGCAGGCTCAGTAGTTGCAGTGCACAGGCTTAGTTTCTCCGCAGCATGTGGGATCTTCCCGGACCAGGGCTCGAACCCGTGTCCCCTGCATTGGCAGGCGGATTCTTAACCACTGTGCCACCAGGGAAGTCCCCTCACTTTTAAAAAGAAGAAAATAATTATTTATCTAGAGTCCACTGGGTTGTGAGTCACTACATTGGTGAAGTGATATTTTTACTTTGATAATACCACTTTCTAAATATTAGTCACTGATCATCGTTTTTGTGTTCAGCAAGTCCACCCTCTTTGTCACACACTAAGGCCTAGGGATGTGGAAATGTCAAATTGTATTGAGCAACAAGAGGATGAATTTTGCATAAATATTTAAATCTCAGACACAAATTCATAACTCTGGGCACTGTAGGCAACTGAGGTAATTGGAATCTCTCTAGGTCAATTTTTAGTCCAAATCTTGTTTTTAAAATAGTCTGAGAAAACTTGACTTTGGGGCTAAACATCTCTGAGTTGATATTTTGTTTTGTTTTGCCTATTGGGTGAGTTGTTATTTTAGTTGATTTTGGTTTAAGTTTTTCCCCCTTGGATATGTGCTATAAATCAGGCTTATGGCATTTTGCATTCCAATGATGCCTTGTCTTGGCTGTACAACTGTTATCTCATCTAAATCCCACAGCTGTGTCACTTCCTAACGACCACCATCCCTGCAAGACAGCTGTTGGTCTTAATTGGCAGGAATAAAACAGATGAGCAATAATAAACTAGCCTGAGTGATATGCTACACAAAGAATCCATTTACATTTTTTTCCAACTATTTGAAACTAGAAAAGGCAGGGCAGGAGCCTCCATCAGAAATACATGGAGTCCTTTGGTCTCCCATCCAGAATTTTACAGCTGAAATTGCATAGAGCCAAGCTGCCTCTTGGCCAGTCCACATGAGAGTCCCACCCACAAAAACACTGCAGAGTAATTTGAAATCTCTAGCAAATTTTCCTGATGAGTTGCCAAAGAAGAATTCTGTCATAAATCACAGTGAAGCTTCTTAAAATCTACTTTTTCCATCTAATCTTCCACAGCACACATGTCACTGCAGCTACCCCAGTATCTAATAACTTGCTACTCAGAGTGTGCATTGGCACACCAGCAGCATTGGCATCACCTGGGAGCTTGTTTACAAACACACGCTCTTGTTTAAAAACCCACTTCAGACCTATTGAATCAGAATCTGTATATTAACGAGACCCTAGGTGGTTTATATGCACACAATACTTCAAAAAACATTGCTTTTGTCTATTGGTTCTCACACTTTAGTGTGTGTAAGAATTACCTAAAGATGCTATTGCGGTGCAGATTCTTGGGCCTTAACTTCAAGAGTCTGAATCAGTAAGTCAGATATTTGGGTACCACTACGGTTTGATAACCAAAAGCTCAGATGGTCTAAGGACCACACTTTGATCTTAGTATGTGAAAACTAAAGATCTCATTATCTCACCCTGCACTGTTTTTTCTCAGTCTCCTTCCATCTGGATTATCTTTTCCTCTTCACTTTTTAATGTAAGGCAATCTAGCATGTCAGAACTTGTGTGTGTGTTTGTTACTCTCTTATAATTGTCCCCTAATTAATCTCTCTATAACTATTTTTCTCTTCCTCCATGTTGCCAGCCTTGTGGTCTTCTAAGTGTATCATCCCCTCACTCAAATTTTCTCAATCTTTATATAATGAAAAATACTACAAAGCTCAAGTCAGAATAAGATACTCTTAGCCTTAGAACTCTTTTAGGTGACTCTGTTGCTTAAGACTTATCAAAGGTATGGGAGCCAAAGAAAAAGTGGTGACTAATCTTTTAATGAATAATAGAACAGTTTATTTATTCTAGCCTCCCTTCCCCTATGGCTACTAAATCAGCGTAAAAGTTAAAGGTTCAATTCAAGGTTAAGCAAGTAGAAGAGATATAAACAAAACAAAACAAAACAGGAATACAGAGAGTGGTGATGAGGACATGCCCCTGACAATGAGATAGATAGATAAATGCAAGGAGGGGCTGAGGTTTCAGAGAAAGAGCACTGGACTTGGAGTCATAGGATGTAAATTCAAATTCTTTGTCCAGTCTTCATAAGCACTGTGGCTTTGAGCATAAAATAAATAACCTCCAGAGATTTCAGGTTCTTCCCTATAAATGCAAATAACACCTGTACTACCTGCCTCACAAGGCATTTGCAAGGTCCAATGATCCTGGATCAAATCAAGTCTTAAATAAGGTACTGATTGCATAAACACTTGCTGAATGAATCAGGTTGATGCTATAGATATAAAGGAATGAATAGGGTATAGTCCTACTTTCAAGGAGACCACTGTCTAATGATGAATGCAAATATACAGACAACAATTAAATGAATGAACGTTTTGCTAAAATAGAAGTAAGCTACTGAAGGAACCCTGAAGGATGAACACATTTTAAAAAGGGGGTCAGAGATGCCCATCATGAATTTGCAAGTTCTTTCTGGTATTACATTACAGTTCTCTATACCATGCTAATATTCAGATTAATTCTGCTGGAATAATGATAAATATTGATGATAATAACAACATTTTGAATTAATCCAACAAACTTTTTGTATTATTAGTATCATTATTTTTGTATTATTATTGTTGGGGGGAAAAAATGTGCTAGTAAGTGGGAAGTGTTACAGTTTGATGAGGAAAGGATAAGACAAATTCAGAGTGGTTGAGAAGTATTTTCCCATTTCCCTACACTCAGAGATGTCGACGTCAGTGAATGTTTAGCATTCGCTTAGGCTTCATTCCAAAGTAAGAAAATACTGTCTCCCATTAGATTGTAAACTCTCATTATAAGCAAAGGGATTGTCTGTTTTGTTCATTACTGTGTCCCCAGTGACTAGAATGTTACCTGGTACATCAGTGGATCTCAATAAGTATTTGTCTCATGAATGAATGAAAGAATAAGTTCTGTATGAAGCTAATGACTGGCCAGTTACACATGCATACATGTTCTGTTCTGTATGTGAACAGTATATTTGAAGACAATACATGACATTCTGGGTTCCAAACATGGACTAACTTTTACAAAGTATGAACATTTCCAAATTAGGATTTGTAATTAAAACAGTGAATCCTTATCTAGCTATAATTCAAGGGTAAAGAGAACTAGAATTTTAAGTCTCTCTTGCTAAAGGTATTTACTGAACAATGAGTATTTTAATTGCCTTCATATATATCTCTTCCCGTTTTTCTCCAGAGTTCTGGTTATATACAAAGTTAAATAACATTTCAAAAATGAATTTCTGTGACTTTTCATTCTTAACACATTTCTCTAAGTAATAGTTTTTCTTGACTTTTCATATATTGCATTATGTAACTTCCAGAGTCACTCTCATCTACAGAATGGAGGTGTTGGGCAAGATGATAATAGGGGCCTCTCTCTCCCAACTCCAATATTATATGTATCCTGTACTTCTTCTACTTTAAAAAAAAATCATATTTTTAAAAGGGTCTGGAGAGCAAACAGCTTAAGTAGGCACTTGAGTAAGTGTGCAATTGTTTTCTATCTTTCATCTTAATTTTATGTAGCTTTCATTTTGTTTAAAAAAAAAAAGAAGAAGAAGAAGAGAAAACTACAAAACAGATTTTCTTTAAAAGAAAAGGTTATTGTAACTACTTTGGACGGAGGGGAGATTGTTGTACATAATGGCAAAAATGAAATATAGGTGAATATAATGCCATACCTATAATTAGTATTATAGATACTCCCCGTTATCTATTATTAAAGAGAACCTTCTCTTTGGACCTCAATTTAAAGGATACTTTATTTCATGTGACTTCTCTCAATTTGACTACCCCCCAAAGTCCGAAGATACACATGTAAGAGAATAGTCATAAAATTAAGGCAGTTATTATTTCCTCTTTTCAGAAACAAGCTTAACCCAGAAATCTTGTCATAGAAGATTTTCAGAGAAAAGTCAAATAACCACAATTACACCCACCCACACTCACCCCCCACAAAAAAATGTAAGAATCTAATGCAAAATAGTATGTCTAAAATCTTCCACAAAAACTCGGTATATAACAGGGAAATAATTTACGACAAGAGAGTAGTTTCCAGTCCTCAGCAGAGCTCTTAGATCTGAGGTGTCAAGCGTAGAACGTGGTAGATTGTCTGCAAAGATGGCTAGCAACAATTCCTTCCATTCCTTCAATTGATTTCCCCCTCTCTTTGAATCTGCGGTGGCTTGCGACTTGTCTGAACAGTAGAATGGGATAAAAGTGAGAGTTCTGGCCTTAAGAAGCCTGACAGCTTCCACTTTCCCCCTCTTGAATCCTGAGCTACCAAGTAAGAAGTCAATTGTCCCACTAGAAAGAGGCCTCATGGAGAGGGGCCCTGGAGGATGTAAGGGAAAGAGGACCATCTAGACCTCAGCCTTTTCTTCTGCTTCAGCTAAAGCCACCTGGGATCTTCCAGCCCCAGCAGAGCCATCCCAGCCAAATCACATGAAACAGAAAGAGCTGCCCCACAAAGCCCTGCTCAAATAGCAGAATCATGAGCAAATAATTGAAATAACCAATAACTAAAACAAAGAAATAAAAGCTAAAACAGTAGATAAAAAAGTCGGTCAATATTCCAGTTGTTCATTCAGTGAAGTGTAGTAAACAACTATATCCCAATCCTTGGGATGTTGGCTGGGAACAAAGGACTGAATAGAATGCCTGCCTTCAAAGTACCCACATCCAGTGGCAGTGACACTCACCTAAACAAACCACTGGCAGGGAGTGAGAAGAGCTGCATTAGAGGCACAGTCCTGGTGCTGTGGACCTACCAAGCAATTACCCTCCAGGGAAGAGCCAAAGAGGAGGTGATACTTCAGAGCTCTTTTGAAAGCTGAGTAGGAGTTTCCCAAGCCAGGATGTGTGGCTGAGAAGGGAGGTATATTCCAGGGAATCAGTTTCATTTGTGCAGGAAGTTTAAGCTTCTTAAAGCCTGAACTACACATATTGGGTCTGTGAGTACCACCTGCTAAGAGTTTCATCATTTTCCAGAGTTAGACAGATAAAAGAAAGTATATTCTTCTTTGTGGTAAAAACTTCTTTGTTGGTTGCCTAAACTCTCACTTTGCCTCCAACTTTGTGACCTATAAGTGGCTAAGAGAAAGAAATCCATGTGACAACTGGACAGACTGTTAAAAAACAAAAATGTGCATGCTCTCTTTCTTATCTTGCTCTAAACAATTGTTAAATAAAGGAGATTGCTTGATTTATCTTTGTTCAAAAACAATTCCCAGTATTCTTAATTGGAGGTATAGAAGCATTTTGCTGTTTACTATGGAAGGGGAAAAATTTTTCTACTGACATTTGTGATTTTAAAGGTCAAACATACAAAACATCTTTTACTAAAGTAGGTAAGCTAGTTTATAGCTCATATTCAGTAGTAGGTAACCTGGCAGATGAAGAAAACTGGAAGCGGGAAAAACTAGTTGGCCTCATAGGTTGCTAGAATGTTTACGGACATTTGTTTCCACTTTGTATTAATTCTTTGTGTATTCGCAACTGCAAAGTCCAAGTTTTTGAAGGCAGCTGCAATCCAGAAGCTACTGAAAAACTTAGGTACCAAAACCCACCCTTTTGGAAATGAGTACTTTTTCTCCTCTTTTCACACCTTACCGTACCTATTTTCTTATTTCTCAGAGTTGAGACATGAGGATCATGTGGGTTCAGAGAATTCTCAACCTAGTTGGGTACCTCTTGGAAAGAACCATTGGTCTTGAAGGGAGCATACTGTTTAAGGTCTGGTGCTAAGTGCTTTATAGATATTACCTCACTTCATTTCAAAACCCCTCTGTGTTAGGTATTAAAATCCCCATTTTACAGATGAAGAAACTAAGGCTCAGAAAGATGATTAATTATGTTTCCCAGGAATCATGTCTACCTGATTCCAAATTCTATGCTCTTACATTCTGTGCTACAATTTCTCTCTAAGGACTTGTGTGATTCATTTTACTTCTAGAATACTGTTTAAATCTTCACTCAAAAAAAAAGAGAAACATTTTTAACAAAGTCAATGTTGGGCATAAAAGAATACGCAACATTTGACCTGTGCTTTAAAGATGACTAGACTATGTGATGAAAATTATCAAAAGCATATAATATAGAGGAGGCCGGGAATCAAATAGAAATAGCATGACTTTTAAATTCTATTTAAATCCCAGTTTTGGCTCTTGCTAGTCTGTGAACCATTTATTTAGGCTCTCTGAGCCACAGTTTCCTGGATTATAAAATAAAAATATTAACACTTGCTACATCTCAGGTTATTAGGTTACTAAATTATGTAATTTATGTAAAAGCACTTAGCACAATGCTGCTTCGTTTTTGGTACTCAGAAATGTCAGCTTTTTTCCTTCACTGCAGAAACTGGCAAAAGAATATAGTTGTCCAGTATTGTCACTTGCAAGTAAAGATCTCTGGTTTGAAAGGTGAGAAAGAAATGAAAGATCAGGAAATCTTTTCTATAGTCATAAAAATATTTTCTAGCAATGGTTGAAGAAGGACACTTGTTTTCAGATATGCTGAGACCGTATTGAAACATCATGTTGAAAGCAGTAAGAGTGCGTGTTAATGGATAAGGGAGTTAGGTGGGTGGGGTTGGCTTAGGCGAGAAGACTGAGGGGAACAGGCAGGCCTGGTCAGTGCTCTGGACAGTGAAAGGGAAAATGTGCAACAAGTTAAAACAACACATTCCCCCCCTTGGCCAGAGTGGGACCAGCTCCCTCATCAGCACCACCCAGCAGGCCAGAGCAGCTACCTGCTTACCCAGGCTACAGCACTAATGTATATTCATTGCATGCCTGCTACTAGGTCAGGCACTGTGCTGGACAATGCAGAATCATGGTGAACCAAACCAGGCCGAATAGGCCTGGGGTGATATGAGTTTCTGTTCATTGAGTGGGTGGGGATGAGTCATGAAAAACTGGTTAACCTATGACATTGATCTCTGAAGTATGACATTCATGCAATTTCTTACACAGAAGCTAGGAAGGAGAATATACTCCCTCCCTAAGAGATGACAGGTTTTGAGCATTTATTATGTGCAGGCATTATCCTCAGGGCTGTATGTCCATTCCCTCATTTAATACCCACAACAAGTCTCTCAAGTGGGTACTGTTCACTCCCTATTTTATAGATGTGTAAACCATGGCTTAGTGACATTCAGTGACTTGCCAAAGCCGCAGGTCCTGGAACTGGGATCTGATCTCAGAATCCCTAATTCCAGAGTCTGAACTCCTGGTGAAAAACCCAAGACTGGTTGTAATACTCTGATGAGATTTGTCTGTTTTAATTGCATCTGTTTCCTCTAAAAGGATTCTTTATCTTTTTATTCAGAAATCAAGAATTAGCTACCAACTCTTGCTTAAAGTGTTGGTCAGTGACAGATTGGTATAACAGAATCTGTGTTCTCTTTCACACCTTAATTTATAAAGGTCTTTTGGCAAGGTCAGCATACTTTTTTAACATGCACACTCCTCCTTTGCTACTCTGTATAAAGGCATTTGTAAATTATGTTAGTTATCTTTAGAAAACTTAAAATTGCTCTCTGGCATTTATATAATCAGCAAGAGATAATCAGATGATCTTTTTTTTTTTTTTAAACAATGAGCCACTTCCTGTTCATTAACTTATTATGTTTATTTATGGCATAAAACCCATTGTCTCTGTTGAAGGTCACCTGTGGGTTGGTATGGAGGATTTTTTTCCTTCTATTTAAACCACTTTACCAGTTTTTGGCATTTGTATGACTGTTGATTAATTATGGCCCTGTCTCAATCATTCATGGAAGAACTAATAGCCTATGGTTCCTTTTACCAGCCATTGCGTTATTCATAGCTTAAGAAAATGATACAAAAATTCTAAGTTCTTACATATTCAGAGGCTTGTAAATAGATAATCCGTACCTATGCTGTGTACACCCACTCATCTCAGAGGAAGGCACAGTGTTTAAAGTCACAAGCCACCTGACATCAGAGGCCCAGAAGAGTTAAAAGGCTCAGAGTCACATATCCAACTTGTGGTTGTATTTGTTTGGGAACCAGAGCCTTCCTAAATACCATTCCAATGGCCTCATACTGCCTCCCCCTTTCTACACTAAACTTGTTGGCTTTTCCACAGGAGAAACAGCCATTTCCTTTATTAGCCTATAGCGAAAGGCCATACATTTCATTCTAGTTGCATCTAATATAATAAACTGAGGGAACTGTAGACACCTTCCCATCCCAATGTGAAAGAGCTTTTTGCCCATTTCAGAGCATTTTGCTGGGGTTTGATGCCCTACATCCATTTTCTTTCCATTTGACAATGGTACTCTGAGTTTTGTTCAAGTGTAAGATCCTCTCTCATTCAATCAGTGTACTTCAAGAGGAAATTGATCCCTCCCTTGCTTCACGGATAGGCCTAGAATGGCTTCAGCCAATCAAGAGATCCTATTCCCATGTCCATACTGATTGATTAGACATGAGACTGTGACTCAGTGCAGATCAATAACATGTAAGGAGATGTTTGATGGAGGCCTCTAAAAAAAGACCCCTTGCTCATCCACTGACACACTTTTCTTGATGGATATAAATAAGGACACTTATGACCTCCAGAAGCACTGACAGCCATCTGGCATTGCGAGAAGCCAGCTATGGTTGAACTGCTAGATCCAGCCTTATCTATTCAATATTTGTGCCTTTACAGTCCCAGAAGCCAGTAATTCTTTGTTACCTTAGCTGTTGAGTCATGTTCTCTGTCATTTACAACAAAAAGATACATCCATAACCTTGACCACAATTAAGCAATAACCATGCCACCATGCTGCATTATGAAATCTCACTATGGGGACTTCCCTGGTGGCGCAGTGGTTAAGAATCCACCTACCAATGCAGGGGACACGGGTTCGAGCCCTGGTCCAGGAAGATTCCACGTGCCGTGGAGCAACTAAGCCTGTGTGCCACAACAACTGAGCCTGCGCTCTACAGCCCGCAAGCCACAACTGCTGAACCTGCATACCACACCTACTGAAGCCCACGCACCTAGAGCCTATGCTCGGCAAGAAAGAGAAACCACCGCAATGAGAAGCCCATGCACTTCAACGAAGAGTAGGCCCCTCTCGCCACAGCTAGAGAAAGCCCATAAGCAGCAACAAAGACCCAGCACAGCCAAAAATAAATTAATAAATTTACTTTAAAAAAAAGAAAAAGAAAGAAATCTCACTATGTACTTTCCTCATCTGTTGAATTCTCCTTGCCTTTTATAGAGGATTCTTTGCCCAGCTCATCTGGCAGATGCCAAATACTGCCAATGTGAGATAATTGTGTACCTGTTGGAAGACCATACTCAGTATCAGGCCAGAAAATTGTGCTCTAGAAGGATAAAACAGAAAAACTCTAGAGATTTTTTTTCCATTGATGTTTAGACTATTTGAAACTAAAATAAGAAAGGCCATATAAAATATCTGGCTCATATCATCTGTTGGACATTTCCTTTTGGATTCATGCTTTCTGGAAGGTTTAAATTCATTAACATTAATAGTTAATTATAACTTTTGGGTTTTTTAACTTAAGAGAATTCAGGAATTAAGCAGCAACTAAATTAAATCATGCTAAGTATAAAAAGTCGTACATTTTATGATTCATATAAATCATATATTCGGTATGGATCATATATAATCCCTTAATCATAAACTGTTGCTTGTTCTTCCCTGGGTTCCAGAAGCAAATAAAATGAACTATACTAAGAAGCTTATTAAGGAACTTCAGAATTTTCGGTATTCTAAAAACACCATCTTGCTTTCTATTGTCCTCATATGGTTATAGGCTAATTATATTCATATTTCAGTCCTCTCTATGAAAAATAACCTGCCAGCATTCAGAGGAGATCTTATCAGCTACTAGGCAGAAACATGGGGAAGAGGTCTGCCTATACTGGCATCTCTGTCTTTCCTGATTCTACTTTCCCTCTCCTCTTGCACACCCTTTTCCTCTACTGTCAGAAACACTGCACACAAGTCTGCCAAGGAAACCATCCTAATCTGAAACTGTGGATCCCATCTTGTTTTTTTATTTGCTTAACCCAGAGATGACTGTAAGAACCAGCCCTAGTGTCTCCTCCACGCTTGCCTCCCAGATCACTTTGAGGAAGCATTGCAACTTTTATTATTATATCCAACTCTGATCACGCACAGCCTTGGTCTTCAGCAATGATTTCTACATTACCAACTAATTTCTGTCCTTTTCCCTCATTATAAAAAACATCCCTTTGTCCCCCAGTTGAATAAACTCCCATCTTTTTCATTTTTTTATCACCTTCATCACAGTCATTTATCACCTATGGCATTGGACACATCCATCTATGTTACTCTAAGCCCTTTTATCATAACAATTCTAAGGATTACCAAATTTAAGTTAAATTTTGGTGTCCTTTTACACTGACCTTTTTGTGGAGTGCCAGGGCCTAGGAATGTTTGGAGAGCCAATAAGGATATTGTACATTGAGTTTGATGCTATGAAAATAAACACATACAAGTTGCCATCCTCATGTCATTCAACTATGTGTTTTGATAGAAGTGGCCTTCATAATCACTATCAGTTGAACTTTGGGGATTTCTTTTTCCTTTTTAAAAAAAAAAGCATAGAAATAATCAACAGTCATGTCTGCTCTTGCAACACTCTCAAGCAACACTCTCACGTTCCTAGCTATTTGTAATTTAACAAATAGTTATAGAAATTTCCTACTAAAATGCAGAGACACACTACCTGGAGTAGGTGGGGGCAGTGCAAGGGCACCAGCCCTCAAGCAATAAATTTAATTTAAAAAATAGGTCAGATGACACGCAAACAAGAATTATTTATCCAAGAAAAACTTTTGAGCATTGGCAGATGGCCCATGTATTTTTCATATATACATGTACAGTCGACCTCCATATCCATGGCTTCCACATCCATGGATTCAACCAACAACAAATCAAAAATATTCGGAAAAAAAGAATTCCAGAAAGTTCCCTAAAGCAAAACTTTAACATAGCATTTACATTGTATTGGCAAGTATTTACATTATATCATGCATTATAAGTAATCTAGAGATGATTTAAAGTATACAGGAGAATGTGTGTAGCTTATATGCAGTACTATGCCTTTTTATATAAGGAGCTTGAGCATACGCAAATTTTGGTATCTGCGGGGGATCCTGGAACCAATTCCTTGTGGATACTGAGGGCCAACTGTATTTCTATTCTCAAATGCCGTATTATCACATTATGGAAATATAGGTGTGTCTGTGTGGCTGGATGCCTTCTGGGAAGAGAATTCTCTTCCAGTGAGCATATTCCATGGGAAATCAAATTAAAATCACCCCATTCACATTTCATGGCTTAAGAAGTCTTCACTGATGACCAATCTCTCCCAGAATAATTCAAGACCCCCTGCCATGTTTCCAAAGTACTCTACTTTTATTATCAAGTCACTCACTAGATCATTTGTCCAGGGTTTATCTCCTCAACAAGAGATAAGCCCCGTGAATGCAGCCATCACATTTTTCGTGTCCAGTACTGCATTCAAAACGCCTACCATGGTGCCTGGCACATAGAAGATGCTTAATCAACATTGGAAAAAGCAGAGGTAGCGGGAGGGGAGAAAAGAAGAGAGAGGGGAAGGAAAGGTTGGTTCTTTGCCTCATATATTAGTTTTTTGTAGCTGTATACCAAATCACCCCAAAATTAGCAGCTTAAAACAACACACATTTATTATCTCACAGTTTCTATGAGTTACAAATGTGGATATGGCTAAGTCCTCCTGCTCAGGGTCTCTCACAAGACCACAGTCAAAGTATCAGTCATATCAAGGTTCAACTGGGGCTGGATCTACCTCCAAGCTTATTCAGTGGTTGTTGGCAGGATTGCTTCCTTGCAGGTTGTTTGACTGAGGGCCTCTATGACTAGTTGGCTATTGGCCAGAAGCTGCCCACCCTTACCTCCTTGCCACACGGGCCCCTCCATGGGGCAGCTCACAACATGGCAGCTGGCTTCATCAGAGTGAATGAGATAGCCAGAGAGCAGCAGTTAGATGGAAGTCACAGGCTTTATAATCTAGTCTCAGAAGTGATATCCCATTACTGTTGCTATATTCTATTTGTTAGAAGCCAGTCATTAAGCCCAGCCCACACTAGAGAAGAGGGGGGTTACATAAGGACATGCATACCAGGACTGGGGAATAATTGAGGACCATCTTAGAAAGCTACTTAGCACACTTAAGCAAGGAATCCAAATAAGAGGAGTTGGCCAAAACATCTCCTGTTCAATAGAACTGGGCTAATTCAGACTATTGTATCCCTCTCCACAATAGGGAAAATTACTCAGTATGGCAATAATAAATCTATTTGGCAAATGTATGTTAAAGCATTTATTATACACTCAAATGCCACCTGACTTAAAGGTATCCTTTGGAAGTGGTTATAACAAACCTGACTTGTATCTCAAGCAAACCTTTTCTACTGCATCTGAGAAATTGAAATGGTCAGACTTTAGTAACTGAAGGAAATCTGGACAGAAGACACACATTCCAGTAGGAAGCAAGTGTGTTACATCCTCCATATTTCTCCTGACCCACAGGACATGCTGTGTGGTCTGTAAGAGAAAAACATGTACATGTAGGCAGAAGTCCTGAATAAACCAAGAAAACTATTTGTGGGTGGCTTAAAAATGGGTGGGTCTCTTTCAAGGGATGGGTGTGCCACAATCTTGACCAGCAAGTACATGCTAATGGATCCATCTACAGCTCTGTAGTCTAATTCCTGCATTCCAAACAAGCAACCAGGATATTATTATATACACCCTAGTCTTAAAATCGTTTTAGATCATTGCTCCTTTTCATTCTGTCTGGAACCCGTCGGGTATTTAGATGGGGCCAAAACAAGCAGTTACATGCAAGTCCTTAAAAACTCTCTGATGGTGTACCTCTTTAATTATTAAGTTTCTTCAGAGGCTTTAAGCCAGAGAGAAAAGAATTAGAGCCAGTTACTGTGTGTCCGTGTGGCCCTGAAAATCCTTTGGCTGCTGTAGAGGTGCTTGGAGTTATCCTGAAAGCTTTATCATAATCCAATCATCCTCCCAAATTTGGAGTTGCTTTTTATTCAGGCACATTCAGAGGTCAGCCTATAATCCAGTGTCACTGCAAAGAGAAAAGGCCTGATCTTTTTAAACCCCCAACCTAGTAATTCATGCAGAGCATAAGGACTGTGAGATGCTATAAAGCAAAATCCAACATCCCAAATAATCTCTCAGGATTTCCACTAACACATTTGCTGTTTACAAAGGCTAAACTGTATTCGAATAGTTTATGCCACACTATCCATGAGACTGCATCATGGCATGTAAAGAAGAGAAAGCGTTATTATTTTACTAACAATCTTGGTTTCTGAAGGGTCCGTCTTATCCATGATCATTGCCGCTATGCAACAGCATGCTTTTATATGCTCTGCACTCAGAGGAGCAATATCACTGATAAATCACAATGTGACAAGCTATTAACTTAATGACTCAGGGTGAAGTTCCTGTTGGGTGGAAGCATCTGTAAAAAGCTGCTTGACAACAACAGTACAAACCAGCCTCTCAGATGAGAAGGTCCCTTTTTCAAGTACCGATTTGAGGAGGGTAGACTTCCATTCTATGGAAAACAGGCTTTCAGGAACCAGCTTATTCATTACTCAAACCTAGATGCTGACAATCTATTTCCAAAGAGGCATGCATTTATTGTCTCATTCTATTTTTTCCCTCATACAGAAGACCTAAGGCATATTAAAAATAAGTAAGCAAAAAATAAAGGACTACTTGATTTATATTCTGTAATGCACATTCAAATTTTGAGCCCCCAAGGAATACTTTAGAAGGGGCCCTGCCAACTACCCTCCAATTACATATTTTCTCCTATTTCATAAACTCTTTACCCACCCTGGGAAGATTGCCTTTCTGTGGGATTCAAAGAATCAAAAACATCCACATGTATGCACACAAACCAAGTTGTGAAAACACAGACAGGATGCTGTGGAAATGTACAGCTATTTAGAAACTATTACCAAGTAAAAACCTTAGTATAGAAAGTTAGGATACAACTTATTCATGATTTCTAAGCCTCAGTTTATTCATCTATAAATGGGTATAGTAACACTAACCTCTTAGAGCTGTTGAGAGAAGTCAAGAAGATCAAGTGTGTGTAGCACATGACACTCAATTCGTCTCCACCTCTTCGTGCCCATACTACAAAACAGAGTGAAACAGAGTGATGTGTTAGAGAACTCACAGGCACTGTGGTCAGGAAGAGCTGATTAGAATCCTAGTTCTGTCACTTACTATTTCTATAAACTTGAACAATTTACCTAACCTCCCTGGACCTTGGTATTCTTGTCTGTAGATTGGGGATAATCATTCCTACCCACTTGGGTTTGTGGGAGAATCAGAGCTAAAGAAGTAAGAAGTTTACTCTCTGCCTGCCATGTAGAAGATGCTCAATGAAAGTAACTTCTTTATGGCCAGTAACATGATTCCATTTGCCACTTGGTTGGGATAGAAATTCTGAAGTCATGAAGGCAGCAGTTCAGCTGTCCCCAGGTTATTTCATCCGCTTTTGTTCATGTGACACTGAGCAGTTTAGGGAAACTGACAAAATGAGAATACCCAAACTTATACCATGGTCTGGATCCAGGAAGTGTCAAACCTCTGAATCTGAGAACATTGTTGCTGGGGTAAGATGATAATGGCTTTCCAGACAGCAGTGATACCTGCTCGTCACCATTAAATACATAGAGAAAATGTTCCCATGCTTCCACAGATAATTATGGAGTGCATAGGATGGGCTCAGAATTATGCCGTAGTTTTAAGAATAGTATCACTGCTTGTTTTCTTCTCGAGAAAAGGTGACAACAGCATCTGTATCCATTTCCACAGCATCTCTTTCTCCTTTTATGGCTCTAGCAAGATAATGATAAAAATAATAATACCACTTCCTGGTTGGGATTATATTGAAACAATTACTTTTGGCTATAAACATCAAATCATAAGAGCCATGCCACGGCCTCCAGGGACCTCTATGTGCAATAGATATGATCTTCTTCGGATGTCTACATGAGGACATCCCTTAGAGAATATCCCGGAGTCTGTCTGCATTTCCATGGGAGTGAGACAAGCCCAAGTAATCGATTGAGAGTATCCGATCTACTCAGCAAGAATGGACAAAGAATAGAGAAACTTGGCTTAGTATAATATAATTCAGGTCTCTGGGTTACTATTCAAAATCCTTAAATGTTGCAAACGAATGTCAAAATGGTGCTCCCCAGAAATCTTCAGGCAAAGTGCTCTGTTTGTAAGCATCTGAAAGCTTAGTTTCCTCATGTGATAGATGAGAATAATGAACTTATTACCATCAAAGTGAATGCTCTTTATAATAAATAGGGCCCAATAAAACCACATATTAGTGTTGTTCTCATTGTCATCATTTATTGACACAGAGATTAAAAGCTGCTGGGTCTATTTGTATAATTCACATTAGTACAGAGCCTTGAATGCCAGGTTTAGGGGGTTAGATTGTGTCCAATCATAATAGATAGTTTTTTGTCTTGTTTTGCTTGTTTTTAACAGAGGATTATATTCTTTTGACTGAGTTTTTAGCAAGATTAGCAATAGTAGGCAGAAAGATAGGAATGGTGAGAATAGAGAAGTGGCATGAAGGCTGAGAGATCAGAAGAGAAGCTTTTAAAAGAATCTCTTGTTTTATTTCTCTAGAGAAACCAGCCCTTAGTGCAGCTTGTGACTGTGGTGCCAGAATTTCATTCAGAATTCACATGCAACTTACTGAGCCACTTCATTAGCCTCCCTACGTGCCATACTTCTCATTAGTCAGGGAACTAACTAGCCCCGGTGTCAAAGGGTGGCCAAATGGCAAGCAGAAGGGGCCGAGGAACTGTGACAAGGGCGTGCAGCTACCCAAAGTATAGGACATCACTGCTGAGAAGCGACAGCCGTACCGTCCAACCTGGTTTGCAGCAAGCAGAAAAAGAAGAGCATCTTTGGAGCAAATGAAGCCTGCAGACCATGAGGTGAACAGGCAGTGTCACATGCAGGAGGTACAACCAGGAACAGCAGAGAGTCACTCGAGGGCTGGGCACTCAGCAGGGGTGACACAGAGCACAGGGTGCGCTTCAGTCTTCTCAGTGACACTTATCCACATGAATGGACACACCATCTGTGGTGGCATTTTTACTGTCACTGTATTGCTTTGGCTTTTTTTTTTTTTAATATGAGAAACAAAGATCTATATATAGTCTACATATAGATATATAAACACACATACATACACACACACCACAAATTGTGCTTTGCAAAATACAGATTTAATGCCCCTCCACTGAAGTCTGCAAAGCATTTTTTCTTGAATTTATAGCTGATTCCCTTGTCAAGGACTCACTTGCTTTCATAACTTGGTGGAATATTTTCAGATCACAGTGTATTCTTTTGTTTTCAGGACCACTTCATTACATACATCAGTGGGGTGGCATGTTTTTACTTTCTGTACTCAACAGAAGCTGAATTTTTAATAAAGAGAAATTGGAAAAGTAGAGCACCATTAAAAAATACAGAATTCTTTTCCTGATTGGGCTTTGGTGTTTCCTCACCCCATCTTAGGAATCGTCTTTTGCAAAGGAAAAGATTTTGGTTTCTCTTGGGGGAAATTTAGCAACTACCAGAGTTGCAAAAGCCAAATAAATATGTGATCCTGTTGAAACACAAAAATCAAAATGGCACTTTTTACCCTCTCTTAAAAAGCTCACTTCTGTACCGATAGCTAGATGATTCATCTTGAAAACAGTTGATGTAAACTTGAGGTATCAATAAATACAGTACAGTACTGTGAAAAAAAAAAACACTTCTGCTAAAATACTGCACCAGCCATTTGCCGACCTTTGGCAGATAAACATGTGACATTTCCATTGCCACATAGACAGTAGCAACTCTACTAAATCTTCTAAGGTTCTTGGTGGTATCATAACACTTCGTGACATGACGCTTCATCTCCCCGGCCTTTATTATGCAGTAGCAACTCTGAACACTCATTAAATATATATGTCACTGCATATGTTTTCTAGTCCTATAGATTTGTTTTATGAATAGAAAAATACCAGAAAAAGTTCTCCAAAGCTTTGTTTCTTCAGAGAAATGCCTCTCTTTAAAATAAAATAACAAAATAAAAGAAAAATCTGGCTAGAATAATCTGATCATACTAACCTAATTGCCTTTCTTGTGAGATCTGAGTAATCTTAGGAATATGGTTAATGCCTTTATGTTTGCTCAATCTTGATAATGCTGATTTATCTTGACTATTTTATCAAGGTTCCTAGTCTTGCCTCACAGGACATGCTCTCTAATTTAATGGGAAACTGTCTTAGACAGTGGAACTGATTTTCAGCCCTCTAATCATCTGCCATAATGAGATGGAAGCCAAGAAACTAAAACCCAATCAAGGAAATTTTATTTCAAGAAAATTTTGCAGATGTCCCATTTCAGTCTCAAGGAAGACTCTGGTATCATCATTGCTGTTATCACTAACAGTGATGATAATTGTGCACCAGCTACCACTTTGAAATAGTAAACATGTTTGCTGATAGCTGTGTTTCTCTTGGACCAGCCATTCATTAATTTATTCAACCAACAAGTATTTCTTGAATGACTATTATGTGCCAGGTATTGTTCTAAATGCTAGGGGCACAGAGATTAATAAATTACCATCCCTTCCTTTGAGTTACTCGTAGTTTAGGACAAAAAATAATGCCATGCACATTTATAGCACAGATCAGTGCTATAAAATGTGTATCCAAAGTGCTCCATTTAAAAGGAGGGGACAAGCAGTTGGTCATGATTACTGGGAAGGCTTCACAGAGCAGGTAACAGTTTCATATTCGAGGTGGGAATGGAAGGATAAATGAGGAGGCAGAACATTCATTGTTTCATTCAACAAATATTTACTGAATGACTACTGCATGCCAGGTGCTGGGGATACAGCAGTGGTCAATCAAAAAATTCCTGCCCTCATATATCTTTTATTATAGTGAGAGGACAGTAATTTAAAAATAATAATAAATAGGTAAAATATGTGGTTTTTCAGGTGATTATAAGGCTTACACTTATGAAAACAAACAAAGGGAAGGTATCAAGAGTGTCACGAGTAGGAGAGGTTACTATTTTAAATAGCGTGGCCAAAGAAACCTTCCCTGAGATAACGACATCTGAACAGAACCCTGAAGGAAGTAAAGGAATGAGCCATGCAGATATCTGGGGAAAGAGCCTTTCAAGCAGAGAACTGTATGTGAAAAAAGTCCCTGAGGCTGGACATGGCTGCCATTTTTTATAAATATAAAGGAAGCCAGTGTGGCTGGAGAAGAGTAAAGTGAGATCTGAGAGTCAAGTAGCACCTTGGAGGTTACTCTAAGGACTCAGGCTTTTGCTCTGGATTCTTTAGGAAGCCAGTGGGGGATTGCAAGAGTGGTACCCTTGCCTTCCATCCTGAAAGTATTGAAAACAGACTATAAGGGGACATGGATGAAAGTAGGGGAACCAGCTGGGAGGCTACTGCAATAACACGAGCTGGAGATGGGTCTAGTTCCAGGAAGGCAGCATGAAGGTGGTGAGAACTGATCAGTTTCTGGATACATTTTCAAGATAGAACCAACAGGAGTTGTTGATAGATTGGATAAGTGTTATGAGAGGAAGGGAGTCAGGTATGTCTCCGAGGAGAATTTTAGCCAGAACTAGAAGGATAGAGTTGGCACTATCCAGCTCACGTCAGCTAAAAGAGGACAAGAACATTTTGAGCATCTCTACGTGTTAGGGTCTGTGTGGAAGAGGGTGGGTAATTAAACACCACTGTTCAGCATGACCCACTTGCACCACAAAGAGGCATTTCTCCACAATTTAATGAGAACAAAACTCCATCCTCAGCAAAGACAGAGTGAAAGATCTATGCTCAGTGATTCAGAGACAAATGAGAAAATGCCCAATGATGTCAATGATTGCACTAATCCTCCCTGCCCAAATTTCCAAATACTCCAAACTAAAAAGTAAGAATCAGAATAGGCATAGCTTAAATAAAGTTAGCAGGGAACAGAATGTATACAAAGAAAAATAACAAATTGGGTGAAGTTAATTACAATAGGAATGCCTACAATGGCAAAGTGGGAGAAAAACTTCTCAAACTGGAATGTAATAGCGAGGTATAAACACAAAAGAACATTGTGCCTAGAAAGGAAATCACCTTGAACTAGTAGTTAGAAGGCTCTGGGTTCTTTTCCTAATGTTGACCTTTGGGCAAATTAGTTCACTCATAACTTTCAAACAGGGATATTTTTTACCCCCAGGATATGTGCTAATGTGCTAAGAGTAAAGGTTAAATATTATATTTAAAATGTCATTTAAACCTCAATTTGGCTAAGGATAAGTTTTCCTTTTTAAAAAATCAAACAAATATGATTACATAATGTAGTATAAAAATAAATAGGTGTTTTTCCCATTTATTCAGGCTTTATTTATTGAGCACCTGCTATGCACCAGTCACTATTCTAGGCAATAGGTATAGCAGTTAACAAGACAGCTGCAGACCCTGACTTCACAGGGCTTCTTATCTTATAGTGAGGACAGACACTGGACAAGTAATTACAGAATGAAGCATAAGCTTCCCATAAATCTCATACTTGTGGCAGGCCCCAAACCACCAGGGATGAAAATCACACGTTGATTCTCTTCTAAATTAGGAGTGTATTGGGGAAATGTCTGATGAAAACTAACTTAAGCTATGGAGCAGAAGCAGGAAGAACTACAGTCCTGCAGCCTGTGGAACAAAAACCACATTCACAGAAAGATAGACAAAATGAAAAGGCAGAGGACTATGTACCGGATGAAGGAGGAACAAGATAAAACCTCAGAAAAACAACTAAATGAAGTGAAGATAGGCAACCTTCCAGAAAAAGAACTCAAAACAATGATAGTGAAGATGATCCAGGACCTTGGAAAAACAATGGAGGCAAAGATCAAGAAGATGCAAGAAATGTTTAACAAAGACCTAGAAGAATTAAAGAACAAACACCTAGAAGAATTAAAGAACAAACAAACAGATGAACAATACAATAACGGAAATGAACAATACACTAGAAGGAATCAATAGCAGAATAACTGAGGCAGAAGAACGGATAAGTGACCTGGAAGACAGAGTGGTGGAATTCACTGCCATGGAACAAAATAAAGAAAAAAGAATGAAAAGAAATGAAGACAGCCTAAGAGACCTCTGGGACAACATTAAACACATCAACATTTGCATTATAGGAGTCCCAGAAGGAGAAGAGAGAGAGAAAGGACCCGAGAAAATATTTGAAGAGATTAGAGTCAAAAACTTCCCTAACATGGGAAAGAAAATAGCCACCCAAGTCCAGGAAGCGCAGAGAGTCCCAGGCAGGATAAACCCAAGGAGGAACATGCTGAGACACATAGTAATCAAATTGACAAAAATTAAAGACAAGGAAAAATTATTAAAAGCAACAAGGGAAAAATGACAAGTAACATACAAGGGAACTCCCATAATGCTAACAGCTAATTTCTCAGCAGAAACTCTGCAAGCCAGAAGGGAGTGGCATGATATATTTAAAGTGATGAAAGGGAAGAACCTACAACCAAGATTACTCTAACCAGCAAGGATCTCATTCATATTTGACAGAGAAATTAAAACCTTTACAGACAAGCAAAAGCTAAGAGAATTCAGCACCACCAAACCAGCTTTACAACAAATGCTAAAGGAACTTCTCTAAGTGGGAAACACAAGAGAAGAAAAGGACCTACGATAACAAACCCAAAACAATTAAGAAAATGGTAATAGGAACATACATATCAATAATTACCAAAAAATGTAAATGGATTAAATGCTCCAACCAAAAGACACAGGCTCACTGAATGGATACACAAAAACAAGACCCATATATATGCTGTCTACAAGGGACACACTTCAGACCTAGGGACACATACAGACTGAAATTGAGGGGATGGAAAAAGATATTCCATGCAAATGGAAATCAAAAGAAAGCTGGAGTAGCAATACTCACATCAGATAAAATAGACTTTAAAATAAAGAATGTTACAAGAGACAAGGAAGGACACTACATAATGATCAAGGGATCAATCCAAGAAGAAGATATAACTATTATAAATACATATGCACCCAACATAGGAGCACCTCAATACATAAGGCAACTGCTAACAGCTGTAAAAGAGGAAATCAGAGGTTTCTTTTTGGAGTGATGAAAATGTTTTAAAATTGATTGCGGTGATGATTGTGCAACCATATGAAGATAGTTAAAATCATTGAATTATATACTTTAAATTGTACTGTATGCAAATTATATCTCAATAAAGCTGTTATTTTAAAAAAGAAATACAAATTATCAAGAAGCACATGAAAAAACTCCAAATTCATTGGTCGCCAAATAAATAAAAAATTAATAATTAAAAAAAAAAAAGAGGAAATCGACAGTAACACAATAATAGTGGGGAACTTTAACACCTCAGTTACACCAATGGACAGATCATCCAGACAGAAAATTAATAAGGAAACAAAAGCTTTAAATGACACAATAGACCAGATAGATTTAATTGATATTTATAGGACATTCCATCCAAAAACAGCAGATTACACTTTCTTCTCAAGTATACACAGAACATTCTCCAGGTTAGATCACATCTTGGGTCACAAATCAAGCCTTGGTAAATTTAAGAAAATGGAAATAATGTCAAGCATCTTTTCCAACCACAACGCTATGAGATTAGAAATCAATTACAGGGAAAAAAACTTAAAAAACACAAACACATGGAGGCTAAAAAATACGTTACTAAATAACCAAGAGATCACTGAAGAAATCAAACAGGAAATCAGAAAATACCTAGAGACGAATGACAACAAAAACATGACAATCCCAATCCTATGGGATGCAGCAAAAGCAGTTCTAAGAGGGAAGTTTATAGCAATACAATCCTACCTCAAGAAACAAGAAAAATCTCAAATAAACAATCTAACCTTACACCTAAAGGAACTAGAGAAAGAAGAACAAACAAAATCCAAAGTTAGTAGAAGGAAAGAAATCATAAAAATCAGAGCAGAAATTAATGAAACAGAAACAAAGAAAACAATACCAAAGATCAGTAAAACTAAAAGCAAAAAAAAAGAAAACTAACTTAAGCTGTGAAACTCTGTAGCTTGGGATGGAGAAAGTATTTAGAACTGTGTTAATCAGGTCCTCTAAAAAGCAGTCATCAAGAATGTATTAAATGTGCAAGCACTTTATTAAGGCAAATGCCTATGAGGTGAAAACCAGAAGCAAGTAGGAGGAGGCTGAAAGAACCATCAGATCACGATGCAAGTGTGACCCCAGTGGAAGAAAGATGGACTGGATGGTGGGTTGGGTGGAACCATGCAGTCTAAGGAATTTTTGTCCTTAAGCCAAATCGGCCTGCATTATCATCCCTGCTGCCCGCAGCTACTGGCTGGAGAGCAGCCGATGGGAAACATGGCCTCTGTGTAAAAGTGGAGATAGTTGTCAGAGTACAACTGACAACAGCAGCTGGGTCTTTGGTCACTGCTGCTGGGCTCTTTGGTCTATTACACTCCCTGTAGTGGAAGGTCTTTTAGGGGGCATTCTCATGGCTGCTGAAAGATTTCTTTTTTCTTAATGAGCATAGTCCTTGGAGTCCAAAATAACCTTAGTTGACTCCAGTCTCAGCCACTTAATAATTTTGTGACATTGGGCAAATTACTTATTAGTTAGTTGTAAAGGTTAAATGAAATAACACCTGTAATGTGCATCATACAGTGCCTAGAACATAACGTGATCAGTGTTAGACCTACCCTCTTTTCCCTTTAACCATAAATACATTCATTGGTTCAACATGCATTTTTGAAGATCTTCTATATGCAATGTAGGAAAACAGGGTGAGTATGTGAAGGACCTAAGTTGTAGCCTCTCCCCTTCAAATTGCTTTACTAAAAAATGTAAAAGCATAAAGTGCTACTAAATACTAAAATGGAATGAGAAGGAAGCAGGATCTTCAGGCGGGTAAAGGAACACTCACATCTTACTACTTGAATTGTTGCTGAAGTTGATGGCTCGAAAATTCTTAGAGCAGATTCTACCTTCCCTAATGTTGTGAGTTTATGATACTTGGAAGAATATGTTGCTGTACGATGCAGGGTTTATAAACTCAACACTTGGAGTGTGGATGGTACATCTTCATTTACCCAGCTCCTTGCCACCTGAATGCCTAGCTTTTCCAAACCCTTGTGTTGTACCTACCAGCCCTCCTCTCAAATTGTCTGCACGTTACACTGGAGAGAGTGCCATGTGTCAGTTTGCCCCTCACAATACTTCCCCAAAGCCCTTTCAAGACCCTCTTATTGGCAGGACAAAGCACTTACGTTATTGCTCCAGGCGTGTAAATTTGTGCTTCGTGCATCCAGATGGCGCCCCACTGAAATCAATTTAGATATGGTTTGATTATACTTCAGTGGTACAAGAACTGTCTTTCCAAGAATATAGAGAACTCATTGAATGTTCTAGGAAAATAATTATAATAATAATTAATCAAATAAGGCTCAATTGGAGCTGAGAGAAGCAGCTTCAATTCTCAGCAGGATTACAGACTTGCTCTATGACATCAGGAAAGTTATATGCCCTGTCTAGGTCTCATGTCTGCATCTGTGAAATCTGTGTGTGCAGGGCAGTCAGGGAGGAGGGGATGAAGAAAGGCAACTCGCAATGACTACGCACCTAAAATGTGCCCAGTACTAAGTTAAGAGCTTTGCACTCATCATCTCAATCAATTAATCATCAAACAACCTTTTGGGGGAGAATCATTCATTCCTTTAGCATTCATTCAATAAATTCTTATTAAGAGCTTATTTCATGCTAGTCACTGTTAGGTGGAGGGTATATGTTAGCGAAGTGAGCAGGTTGGTCCCTTCCTTGTACCTGATCACGATTTCACAGATGAAGACTTGAAGCTTAGGGACATGAGGAACTATGCTGGTAGTTAGTGGGTGGAGACTCCAAAAAACTGCTTTTGATTCCAAAAAACTGGGCTCCTTCCTCTCCAGCCGCCAGTGCTTCTCAACCTTTTTAAAATAATGATGAAAATCTCCCTTCCCCACAGAGCCTTTCTAGACATTTTTTTTCCCCTAACTGCTTCCCCCACACCCATGAAATAAATACTAATTTGTCACATTGGTCTGAGCCTTGGAGAGTTTAGGTTGTTAATATCTAAGATATTTTCACCGGTACCCACAAAAACTAATTTTCACCCAGTTGAGTGTGATAGTCCTCCTGTTGAATGAATGCTCTACACCACATTCTTTATATCTTTATAGGCACCAAAGCTTTTCCAGGGCCTATGAGTATTGGAGTTGAAAATAAAAACGCTATGAGATTAGAAATCAATTACAGGGAAAAAACCATGGGACATGGTCCCTACTCTCAATGAAATTACAATCTCGCTCACACCATTAGGTTTACGAAACTCCCAGCCACAAGATCCCAGGATTCTGATTCTTGATATATTTAGGATTACTAGATGGAAATTATTAAGAGGAAATGAACTACCAATTTAGCAAACAACAAAAGGTTTCATTGGCATTGGTTACTGAGTAACTATGTGGTGATCACTGCACCCAAATTTTAAACAAACAGGATACATGCTTTCTTATCTTGGAAATCGAAGGGACTGGATCTGTTAGCAACCACTCCAGTGGGTTTCCACTGCCTCTTCCCTGTATCTTTTATATCCTCACTATCAGCTGGAAGGCCTTGTTGAAATCATTTGGCTCACAAATAGGCTTATCATAAATAATATAGACCCCTCTCATATCACTCACCTCCTCCACATTAATGACACTGAATGGGTACCATTAAGGACTCTTCTTTTATTCAGAAGAAAGGATTTTGATGAATCCATTGCTTACAGGCAGAAATAAAAAAAATTCAAAACCACATTTTGAAATTAAACCTTCTGTGGTCTGAACAAGCATCATTTTCAGTTCTTTTATGCATTTCCAACATTGCCACAATTAATATTTTAAAAGGAGCTTCACCAGTGACATATTTAGAAACAGAAATCTTAATATTCTTTTCCCGGTAGCCACATTCCATTGCTTAGCAAAGCAGAGGGAGCCCCGTCAAAGCAGCAGCAGCCATGCCAGAGGGAACTGGGTGTAGGACTGTAGGGGCTTATACTTGAGCCTCTGCAAAGCCCTTCTGCCATTTGCCTCTCAGTGTGATGCCCAGGGAGAGGAGGAAATCGCTCTCCTCTCAGCCCCTCCACCAGGCTTATGCCTAGTACCCCGGGGGATAACCACAGTTATTTACAGATAATCCCCTCTTGGAAAGGTCAGATTTTATGATGTGTTTATGACCCTCTCTGGCCAAATAAGTTCATTTGCATTGGATTGAGGAGGGAGAGTAGTTTTAAGCAGATTCAATTCATTTCTGAAGCTCTGTGCCTGATTACATCAGGAGAGGTTGGGCTCTGTTGCCAGCACCAAAGGCTAAGACGAAGTTGACACTTTAAGGCCCACCTTCGCCCCTCCCATCTCCTCTTCCCCTGGTTAGAGAGTTTATCTGTCTCCCAGCCACGGCTTCTCATTCCTGCAGGAAGAACCTGAAAAAGGACTCTTTGCACACTGGTCACTTGCTGTGTCTCTATCGGCCAATGAGGACACCCAGTATCACAAATCAGCTTCAGAACATGTACCAGGGATGGGTGTGGGATCCAGGCTGAATCAAGAACTAGCCTGTGAGACTGACCCTGTGAATATGCTCATAGATGCCATGCGTATGACTTAGCCCTCACCTCCAGGCAGATGACGTCCACAAGTTTCTCTCCTGTTCCTACCTCTCACTCAAGCTCTGGGGCCACGTTTTCAACTCATTGCTCAATGTTGTGTGAGCACCAAGCTCTTTATATCTAAACTAAACCCTCAAATTCATACCCAAAAAAACAAATCTGTGTATTTCTATCTCTACAAATGGCAACATCATTCCTCTAGTCACCTAAGCTCAAGAATGTGGAATATTCTTTGATTCCCCCTTTAGCAGACTTCCCAGCCCTACCCACCTCCACTCTCAGCTAATGATTTTGCTTCCCTCTCCTTACCATCCAGAGCATCTCCTCTGTGTTGTCTTAGGAAAGCTCTCGAGGACCTTCACCTGTGCTTTTGACCCAACTCCTCTCCCACCTCCTCCAGGGCTTGTGTCCATCCATTACCCTCATCTCTTTAAATTCTCTCTTTCCTACCAGCTCCCTATTAAATTGGGCTTGGTATGTCTGTCTGCATCCTGGCTCTGTCATTTACCATCAGAGCTCTTTCATCTTGCCTAAAATTAGAAATAATATCTTCCTCATAGGGGTGTGGTGAGGATAAACCCAAACAACCAATACAAAGCATCTGGCTTATTGTAGGCACTTACATTCGCTCATTGAACAAGATCCTTATTAGTTTCCAAACACTGAGCTGGGCACTAGAACTAATAATCAATAGCATTTATTAGCCCTCCCTATTAGCCAGCCACTGTTCTTAGTGCTTTTCACATATTAACTCATTTAATAATCACAAGAAATCATTACAATTATTAGTAATTGTAGAAGCAGTTACAGTTATTATTATGTTCAGATGAGGATATCAAGGTATGGAGAGGGTAAAGACAAGTCAAAGTCAAGCCCAGACAAGTCTTAACCACTACACGTACTTTCTCTAAGAATGTCGCAGTACCTGGCCTCTCACGTTCTATAGACAAGTAAACAACTACAACATAGCATATTAAATGCTCTAATTCTAGGAGTCCTGGGGTGTGATGGGAACATGAAGGAAGGACAAATATTTACGGAGAGGTCAACAAAGCTAAGCTTTGAAAGGCAAATGTTAGTTTCCTTTCCTTTTTTGGGTCTTTCCCTATTCAATAACTAATCTCATTGCCAGAAAAAACAAAGTGCAGCTCTGATATTATTCTCCTGCTTAAAACCCTCAGATTTTCATTGCTTATCCAATAAAGTCCACACTCCTCAAATTGGCTTTGCTGTCTTTTCCTAACCTGGTGTCCAGATCCTTACCTGTGCTCCTGCATCCTCTTTCTCCAGGAGGCCCTTGCTCCTTTTCATCCACGTGCCCAAATCCTCCCTCATTTTTGAAATTCAAACTGTTACTCTTCTTTTAAGCCTTCACTAAATTTTCATCTAAACATCATCTCTCTCTTCTGAAATTCCATGACCTCATTTCTTTCACTTTTGTATTAAAGATTTTTATGTACACGTATTATCTCTTCTACTGGATTTGCAGCTCCTTGAGGAAAAAGACAGCTTCTTGTGCATCTTTATGAAAGACACATTGCTAAAACTGTGCTAAATGGAGACCCAGAATATTCCCAGATTCCTCTGTCTCTCATGTCTCTGCCCTTCCCTCCAGTACAGTCACTCATGGAATCCTATCCTCGCTTCCTCCTGAAGAGCTCTTGTACCACCCACTCCTTTCTATTCCCACTACTCCAGCTTTAGTTCAACCCATTATCCTCTATTACCTTAACTCTGGCACTACTTAAATCAGCAAACTTTTACTGTCAATAGCCAGATGGTAGACAGTTTGGGCTCTGTGCTACAGTCTGTGTAGCAACTATTCAACTCTGCCCTTGAATGAAAGCAGCTGTAGACAATACATAAACAAATGGGTGTGTCTGTGTTCCAATAAAACTTTATTTACAAAAACAAGACAGTTTCTAGGCCTGAATTGCCTGGCAGTAGTTTGGCAACCCCAAATTTAAATAGATACATAATTGTTCCCAGCACTTGCATTCAAATCCATCATCTAGGTAGAGTCAAAATGATGTTTCTAACTGCAAATCTGGTCATGTTCCCCAAATACTTATAATGAAGTGACCCTTATCTTTATTACTAATCTCATTTTTTTCCATGCCCTTCCCTACCACCCCACCTCCACTTTCCCTATTATCCATCTCACAATTCCTACTCATCTTTCAAAATCTAGCTCAGAGCTTAATTCTTCCAGAAAGTCTTCCCTATCCACCACTGCCAAAGCTAGTTACAGATTCTTCTCCTCTATCTCTATAAATAGCATGAGCTTCTTTGGATTTGAGAATCTCACAAATTGAAATTACCAAATTTGTTTACGTGGTGGTCTTGGCTACTAGACAGGGAGCTCTTTGCAAAGAGCATGATTGTCTCATCTACCTGCATATCCTTCCATTCCTGGTACATAGTACACACTCAACAAGTGTTCTCTGCTTCTACGATAACTGTTGCCAACTGAAAAATGCATTCACTTCCCCAGACCCAAAGATATGTTTGTCTCAGTGTTGGTCAGACAACATCAAGCCAAGAAGTGAGGGAGTGGCTGAGGATAAAAGGCAGTAGCTGCGGATTCTGTTCAGGAAGTGGAGAGCAGTTCTTTGTGGAATACTCAGAATAGTGTGAGGCAATAATTGCCTTTTCATTAGTTTTCAAAAAGAATGGAAAATCTCATGTCTTGCCAAGTGGCCTTGTAGATATTTCCTCATTCAGATTAACTACTCAGAGAAACCAAATTGTTGGGTAGGCACTAAAAGAGGTTAACTTGAATGGGATCTTATGCAGATCCCATTTGTTGATCCTGAGTTTACAAGAAGAGGGAAGAGGGGAGTCAAAGAAAGGACAATGAGTTAATCCAAGATAAAATAGAATGGGAGGAAAGCAGTTTGTTCCTATCTAAAGGCTGGGACTTTTGTCATGCATATCCATTAAAGGGCAGGTAGAGGCAATGAGAATTAGAAGAGGTCTTAGCAATTCCTTTCTTTTATTAATAGTTTACATGGGAATCTCATTCAGTCTCTCTCTCTCTCTCTCTCTGTGTGTGTGTGTGTGTGTGTGTGTGTGAGGTGGATCAATTGGATAAGATCATGATAGCATGACCTTGGGAGAGAGATCAAATGTCTTTAGGTATAAGATAGATACATCACAAACTCGTCACAGACGTATTCCTTTTTCCTCTGAACAGTGCCTCTAAAGAGAAAAAGCATAGACAGAGTAGCAGCAGAGGATCCACAGTGAAAACCACGAGAAACAACTTGTAAACCACAAGTACATCTGTTGAGATAGGTTCATTAGAAGACTCCTATCCATAGAAGTTACATTTCTGCACACTTTTCTAAGTTATGAATTCTATGTATCTCTAGGCCTCTAAATGTCAAAACTTGAAAGCTAGGTCCAACACTGCTCTTATATTATAGAAAAAAAGTCAGAAAAATAAGAAGTCATGTCTATCTTTGGGTATGAATTTTTTGATTTGTAGGGCATGAAACGTCCATGCTCTGCAGCACCTTCTCTGCACACAGTAAAGAGCCAGCTCAGCAGCTTTCCCAACAATTAACCAGAACAGAGAACTGTATGGAGAACTCAAGCAAAAGGAAAACCTATTCAACAGGTCTGAAATAACCAGACTGACTTTCTACAGTGGTTCAATTACCCAGATGACTCTCTAATCCCTCGTCTAAATGCTATGAAAATAGAACCATGGCACCATTTTATCCAGCTATAAAGGGGAGCTCACGCACTTAAATAAGCAGCACTTGTTTCTTAATCTTCACTGCAAGTCTGGGAATGTGGTCTAAATGCCAGGTAACTGACATGGGAAGAACCATTGCTCATGGGCCATCTCTACTAGAAGATTCAGCCCCATGGGCCATCTTTACTAGAAGATTCAGCCAGAAGAAATGTAAATCTGGAATGCATTCTTTGAGGATTACTGCAGAGTTGAAGAAACAAGATTTACAGGAAAAAATGAAAAAGAGGGAGATACTAGAATCCAAGATTATATAATCATCCACTAATGGTACTGTGACTGAAGGAAGACTAGGAATCAGAGCTGATTTTTTTCCTCTGACCTCATTAATCTATCTCTAAGGAAACTTGGGTTAATTTCCATTAACCACAGTAAGTCTCTGTTTGCCCATCTATAATTCATCTACTTATTTCTCTGCCTAATTCACAGGCTTGTGGAGACAAAATCATAAATAGTGTGAAAGTGCTTTGAAACCTGTAAGATATCATAAAGATGATACAAACACGTGAATTATCATTGTTGTTTTAAGTGATACATTATGAAGAGGAAATGATTGACATAAACAAGAAAAGTCAGGTGTCTTATAGACCTCTAACCTCAGTGATATCAGGAATAAGCCTCTTGTATACTTGGATGGGCAAGTGTTGACATAAGGATACAACTAGTTCATCCATTATATAAGATAGAGACTAGGTGAATTCTGACATCTTTTCCAACTCAGATTCCAGTATCAGTGTTTCCCGAAATATATTGTTCCCATTGTGGGACCACTCTTGTAGGAATGTTTTTATGAATATGAGTGAGAAGCTGCTTTTTTTTTTTTTTTTTCCCCGATGAGCCATGCTGTACAGCATGCGGGATCTTAGTTCCCTGGCCAGAGATGGAACCCATGCCCCCTGCAGTGGAATTCTAACCACTGGACCGCCAGGGAAGTGCCAAGAAGCTGCTTTTTAATTATACCCACCCATCATTTACTAGATTACAACAGGGATAGGGATGGGGTAACCTACATTATTGAAGCTTAATTAACTGTTACTTTCTTCTGAAATATTTGATATCCTTAACTACCACCTCTGGGTTGAAATTCTGAACTCTTTTGGCTTCCACCTCACTGCCCTTTCCTGGTTTCCTTCCTAACTCCTAGGACACTCTTTTTAGTCTCCTTCTCTGGCTCTTTTTTCATAAATACCCCTTAAATATTATATCCCAAAGCTCTGTCTTGGCCATCTCCCTTCACACCCTAAAGTTATCACTGAATGATGCTGACTATGCATATGTGATGAATACAACCAATAGGATGGTAACTGACAATTTTTTTTGTCACCAGCTAAATCATCTCAACCTTGTGCTTCCAACTCCCTACTGGACATCTCCATACTGTATAAGATCCAAACTTCTCAGTAAGGAACACAGGTCTCCTCATATCTGACTTCCCTAAATTTGAAGCTTTATCTCCTGCTGTGGCCTCTATGTGCCCTAAGATTCAGATAGGCATCACATTTTAGTGACAAAAGCCTGAATATCAGCTCCAAACTAATCCAGATTCAAATCCTAGCTCCACTGTTTACTAGATGTGTGGAAACAACCAAGTCACCAAAGTTATTTGAGCCTCCTGTTCCTAATCTATGAAGTGTTTGTTGTGAGAATTAAATAAGATCATATACATTAACCTAGCTTAGGCCCTAGCACAACTTAGTTGCTTAACAAATATTGATTCCTTTCTGTTCCTCTCCAGAAATGTTCCATTATTTAGATTTTCTTAAATATGCCGTGATTTATTATCCACATAACTGTTTTTGCACATGCTATTCCTTTGGCCTAGAATGCACCCTCTTCACCACCCCAGCCCTCATGCTTGCCAGACAAACTATTACACAACTCGTAAGAATGTAGTTATCTGGAAATATTTTCTCGATAAGACCACACTGCAGTCGGATACAGGTGCTCCTTCCTACAGGCCTTGGGAGCATTTTATTCCTAAGTGTATTACTTTATACCATAAATGGTTATTTACAGTCTGTCTCCCCCACTACGCAGTGAGCTCACCGAGTGTTCCACGTACCCAAAATCAAGCAATCAAATGTCATAATTCTAAAGAGATTGCAAACCACTGAGCTAATACAGGCGATATAAATAAATAAAAATAAATAGTATATTAGTTAAACTACATGTGGTAGAGATGCTATTTAGATGGGACTATTCATTTATTCAATTTCCATTTTAGGTACTGGGAACACAAAGGTAACTTAGATATTGTCCCTATTCTCTGATGTTGAGAGTGAAATCTTAAATGGGCAAATATTTAAATTTTAAATTAAAATAAAATTTTCATTTGTACTTATTTGTTTTTTCACAGAAAGTAGTGTAAATGTTGCATGAATTTTAAGTTTCTTTTTATATCCCCTATGTTCATCACCAAGAGGAAAGACTTGCACTATATGTATAGATCAAAACGGTTTTAGAAACAAGTGCCTGAAAGCCAGTAAGGACACTTACTGGTTCAAGTATATGGATGTCCAGTAAAGAGCAGACATCACAGTAGGTTAATCAAACAAGTCAACAATGTCATCAAGGACCTAGATTCTTTTCTTCTCCCCAACCTCATGATTGCAAGGGAATTGCCAATGATAAACAAGGCTACATACTCCCTTTTTCACATGCAAAGGGAAATAAAGTGTGCCTCTTTCCCAGTCATGGAACAAAAGTCCTTCCTCAATCTTATTGTTCAAAGGAGCTCACTAATGGCACCAGACGAAAGTTATGAAAAGATTGGCTTAGCTCTGGGCTTTCAAAGCAATCACTAGCAAAGGGCATGGAATTCAGCCAATCAGAGTCCACCTTGGAACTAAATTCAAATTGCACTGATGCCACGTATTGGGAGAGAATGGAAAAGGTGTCAAAGGCAACATCCACCTACTACATTACAATCAAGGAGAGAAGAGAAAAGGCTGGTGAAATCTTTAGCATACATAGAGGCCCAGGAAGACAACTGTGTTTTAACAGTTTATTACTGGTTATTTATTACAGAGGAAACTGAAGGCATTTATAAGTTCTTTTACTTGATTAATTTGCTCAGGGTTTCTTCCTTCCCATAAAATACATTTTCAGAGTATGTGGAGATTTTCTTTTTCCTTTTTTAAACTAAAATCCACTTTGAGTGCCCCACATCATTTTGGCTCCAGAGTTATCTCTTTATTAATTGTCAAATGTCTGCATTAGCTATCTTAATTAAAAAAATAAATATCTCAGTGTCCCACCCAGCCATTACAGCTTATTCACTGGAAGTGCTTTACCAAAAACTTTTTTTTTTTAATTTTCTATTTAGTGAGGAAAGTGCTCTCTTTCTTTTTCATCCTTCTCGTCTCTCATGTCAATAAATTTGAACATTTTTAAAATGTGATTAATCTGTTGCTTTGATTTCTCAGGAACACTGCTAGTGAGAAGGAAAACTGTACCCTTGGAGAAATTAAATGATAGGATCAAAAAATGAAAATTTACCCCTGATGTGGAGAACTAGCCTTTTCCCTACCCCAATTCAAACCCCCCCTTACCTTCCCCACCACCAAAAAAGCACATATGTGTGCATTCACACACACATGCACACATGCATGCACACGCAAAACCTCTAGGAATAAGAATAGAATATTCTATTAGAAACAAAGTATTGATTCTCTAAACTCAAAACATGGCATTTTGCTGGGTGTATGAGTATACAATTCTCAGTGCTTCATCAGCAGAAAAAGATAAGTGAAACATCAGGCTAGTTTGAGCCACCTGATTTGAGGTGTGCAATTCCACGGCTGAAGTCCTAGGGTTACAACGTTGGGGAGTTAGAGTGAGGAAGAGATCAAATATCTCCATAATTTCTCTTTCCTATTAAATGCCTTTGGAAAATCACTGCTATTATATACAGTCTGTGACCTTCACCCCCATGAAGACCTCATATAAATGCCCTAGACTTTATTTTTTAAAGTTTTATTCTCCTTATGACTGTTGAATTGTTATCAATGATCAGTTCTCGCTGTTCCCCTTGAACAGTCTTTCTGTTTCTAAAAAAGAACATTTACTAATAACAAGGTCAAAGGGTGCCAGGTTTCTGGTTTCCATCTGGGTGCTATCACTCACTCATTCCATTTTCTGCTATTTATGTTCTAGCCTTGACCCAGGCTAGTATATCAGGGGAGGGAGTCATCTCAACTTTCTCACATCTCAGTTGTGAAAGAGGCAGACTAAAGAGGCAGACTTAGTCATGAGATTCATTCTGTAGGACTCTAGACAGGTTACTACTGCCATGGAAGAAACACAGAGCTATGGTTTTCAGAAGAAGATTCCAACAACACTAATCTTTCTTCTCCCTTAACAGGAAGGAACATTTTCTCCCACTGTTACTTTCAGACCAGCTTGGAGAGAATTTCCTGCTCGAGGCTAGCTCCCTCATCTCAAGTGTGCAGACTCATTAATCATAGAATTGAATGCCCTCACAGAGGCACTGTCAGGCTAAGAGTAGTCTATCAGTGTGTGTCAAAAGACATTACTTTACCTTAACGAACAGTCTGGTATTTCCCAGAAGCAACATGGGATATATCCTGCAAGGGGTTGTTGTCAGGGTTGAATGAGCTAATTTATGTGAAGCCCTTAGAACAATGCCTGGCATACAGTGAGTGCTCAAGTATTATTATTATGGCATAAGACAGCCTGGTCTTGCAGAAAGAATGGTGTTCTGGAAAGCAAGAGACCTAGAGTTGAGTCCTGAATCTTCTTCATTCTCCCTGTGTGACATTGGAAAAGTCACTCAAGTTCTCTGAGCCTCAACTCCTCATCTAGAAAATGGGAATAGTTTCATCTCTCATGCAGGTTTTTCAAGGGATGATAGGATCAAATGCAGTAGAGGTTTTGAGAACCTTTCACAAGCCATGAAGTGTGGTGCACATCTTAATGATCACTGCAAGCACATGATGGCCGGGACCTTGTTTAGAATCTGGTCAAGTGCCCCGTTATCAGTAAGCACACAACAATATTTGTCACATGGACCATAGTTTCGCCAGCAGTGTCACTATGATGACCATCATTATCCCCTCTCAATTTGCCCTTCCTTCTAGGATTTTTTTTTCATTCATTTAATCAAGGTCAATACTTAGTTAATATCAGTAAGCGTTGTGCCCATTGGTAAATAGCGACTACCCAAGATTTTATTTATTTGAATACTTGTTTTATGTTTACTACTAGAATATCAGTAATGGTATATGGCACATTATAACTTTTCAAAACAATTTCTGATATATTATTTAATCCTCACTACAACCCTCTGAGGTAGGTATATTTGTTATTATCTTTACTTTACAGGTGAGGGGACTAACTGAATAAAACTAAGCCCAAGAACAAAATGGGTCCTGATTGCCTGCAAAATAAAGTTGCAATCAACTCACAGGGTAGCATCATGGTTAAAAGCACAAACTGTAAAACCAGACTGCCTAAAATTCAAATTCTAGCTCTGCCATGTACCTCTGTGTGACCTTGAGCAAGTTATTTAAACTCTTTGTGCCTTAGCTTCCTTACCTTTAAAAAGAGAATAATAATAGCACTTACCTCATAAGATACTTGAAAGAATTAATTGTCAAAATATGTAAAACATTTAGAAGAGCCATGCACTAAATGAATATTAGCTTTTACCATAATTTAATCTGACATTCAGTTTCCTCAACAGCGTAAACTCAATCTATCTTTCCAGACAGCTCTCCTTTCTAACTTTGCACACATCTTGTTCTCCAGCCATCTTCATTCACAGTGGACCTAACATGATGCATAAAATGTACAGATGCTTGATAAATGGTTGTTGAAAATAAATGACGAAAAGAAGGCAGGCTGGGAGAAAAGAAGGAAAGAAGAAAGATAGGAAAGGAGGGAGGGAGAGAGGGAGGAAGGAAGGGAATAAAGGAAGGAAGGAGGAAAAGGAGGAGGGAAGGAGGGAGGAAGAAAGAAAAGAAGACATGCTATTTCACCTTTCTCCACTTTCATTCCCCACTCCCTTCATCAAAGACATTAAAGGGTTTTCATTTTCCTCAAGGAGTATAAGGTAGGA
Organism: Eschrichtius robustus; assembly: GCF_028021215.1. Taxonomy (NCBI): domain Eukaryota; kingdom Metazoa; phylum Chordata; class Mammalia; order Artiodactyla; family Eschrichtiidae; genus Eschrichtius; species Eschrichtius robustus. Next base: position 76,234,926 of record NC_090836.1, on the reverse strand, counting down.
TAAGCTTTTGTGGAGTCAGCAAAGCCAAGACCTTTTTTTTTTGCACTTAGTTTGACTTGCCTTTTCCAAATTGCTTCTGCTTATCTATATATTGCCACTATAAAGACTTTTATTTTTCCGTCATAAACTACCTTTGATTATTTTGCAAGATATTTTGTATATATTGCGACATAATGAGATGCCATTGAATGAATTTAATTTCTATTCTTGGTATATGTGCATAAACAGAAGTGGTGCCACGCAAAGCATTTTCAAAAGTTTTCAAGGCTTGGAAAGAATTGCATTCCGTCTGCCTGCAAAAATTAGGGTCACTGTGCTGTCCAGTGCTGAAAAACAAGGAAGAAAGGATAAAAATCCTGAACACTGTAATTTACCTACTTCTTATGTTTTTGGAATTTGTATCCCTTCAAAAACTGATTTTTATTACATTCTTTAAGAAAAAATTTCTAAACTTTTAATCATTATTTAGCTTTCCGTAGCCTAATCCCTGCTCTTTAAATAGCATTGGATATATAGAATAAGTATGTCAATATGTTATCAGCAAAGAATGTTAGAGCTTTTTAAATAAGATGGGTGAATATTCAATATTTTTGTACAGTTTTTAACAGCATATTTGTATGTTTAATTTGTTTTGTGTTTCTAGATAGACTATCTGAAAGAAAAATTTTAGATTCTATTCCCATATAAGTCATTACAGAGTATTGAATAGAGTTCCCTGTGCTATACAGTAGTTTGAGGTGGTATTTTTCTCGAGCATCCTACAGAGAAATTAAGTAAAATGTAATAATGTTCCTGTGGCAGAGGAGAAACTTTTCCATTGTCGCTAGAGTTAAAATTGTGAGTGTACAATAATGACTGTGTTGGCTGGGCATTCCGTTACTCTCCCAGTAAAGGTATGGAGCAACTATTTTTCATAGCTCCTTGGTTTATTGGCTAGTAACACAGTCATAAAGTCCCTTGGCAAGGAACTGGTTTTCTTCTTTTAAAATTTAGTCAAGAATCTATGGTTTAAAACAGAAAAAAAGAAAAAAAGTCACTTCCTGGAGGGCTGCCTGGTTAAACATGTTAGGCAATATATTTTTTATGAAGTCAAATGAGTTGAGAAGATAGCGAAGTATCGTGGCTCACGTGATACATCGAGCAGAGAAAAGCTCTTCTTGCTCAGACTTGCTCTCCCAAGCTCAGTACATTATCCAAGGGACACACTGAGTCATCTGAATTCAATCAGTTCAGATCCCAAGGGTTGGTTAGAGATGTACATGAAGTGGGAGGTTTAAAATTTTGTCTAAAAAGTCAAATAGGTTAAAATTCAATATAATTTTTATTTTAAAGAATCTTTCTCCTCACCGGAAGTGCACCAGCCTCCTAAATTAATGAAAAAATGACTATGAGAGACTCAAAGAGATCATGTCACAAATGAAAAAAAGACTAGAGAGTTTTAGTTAATTGCCAACTTCACAGAGCAAGTAAATAGCCACTGGAGGACAGTAGAGCTAAAATTAAAATGTCAACTCTTCCTTTCCATTACTAGGTTCCACTCTCTCATATACTCCTAACATAGACAATCTGTATAAAGGCTCATCTGTCTTGATCTTGTGAGTGTTTGGTGTGTAACAGAGGTGGACACATCCCTCTCTCCAGAGCTCTCTCAAGATGCAGGAAGGTGCACCATTTGTTTCCCTGGATTACAGGTAACCAAGCACCTTCTTTAGGCTTTTTGTTTTCCAGTTGCCACTGAATGTTGTCTCTGGGATATTGCTAGAGTTTGTCTTCACGAGGTGGCAGGGTGATTCACAGGGGGCTTCTGGGAACAGTCAGACAAGGCATCTGCTGCTATATTGGGTAGCCAAAGATGCTAGCTGGTCTCCAAGATGTGGTCCTGGCATGGGTTTTCTAATCAGATTGCACTAGAGAATTCATAAGAGGACCCTCAGTGCTGTCCTATTCCTGGGTACAATGGCCCTAGCACTTCTGGAACCACCAACAATTTGAGAATTAACTTAAGAATGGGCCTCAAGTATTAGAATTGTCCCAGTTCCTGAGCTTTGCTCTTCTTCTTTTCCTTGTCCCCCAACTCTCCCACTTCCTCAAAAAACCAATAAACAAAACATTTCATTTCCCCTCAGCATCTACCTCCTTCTCTTTTTACTCTAATCCAAAAGAGTTTGCACTATTTCTTTTCACCAGTATTAGAACTTAAGGAACTTGCAGAAGGCACTCAGGCTTTAGAAAGTCAGCCCCATACATTCTGTGCTGTGAAATATTCAGGGAGACTTCTTGCTACAGCAATGAAAACAAAATTCTAGTTAAGTTCTCAGCAAGTCACCCTCCTAGTTGTTCTGTGATAAGAAGCACCTGAGAGGAAATGAGCCCTGCCTCTGAAGAGAACCAAAATCCCCTGTTCCTTCAGAGGATGGGTGGAAAAGGAGATAAAGGAGGGAGGAGAGAAGGAATGGGGGGAGGGAGAAAGGGATGGCAAAAGAGAGAAGAGAGAGGGGTAGAAAAGAAGATGAGAGGAGAGAAAAAGAAGGAAAAAAGGAAAAGATGGAATGAGAAGGGGTCTCAAGGGAGGGGAGAAAGGAAAAAAGGAGAGAGAAAAACAAAATTTTAATTATGTGATATAATACCTTAAAACGCAATTCTCCAAGTTTCTGGACATCTTTATAGTGGGAATATGACAAGACAAGCCTTGTTGTAAAACAGTAAAGTAACACCATAAGTTCAAAACAATAAAAGAACGCCTTTGGTGAATCATATAACAAGCCCCATGCCCTGTGAGCTGTAAATGGGTACATTGAACTTGGTGATGATCCTGCTGACGCGGTATGTGATTGCACACCCAGGGCGGTTCTAGGGCTGATGTTGTTGTTGAAACCCTGCCAGTTGACTTTTGAACTCAGAGCCTCTCTAATGTAGTTCCTTATTCACTAAACAGTCGGCTCCCTCATAAGCAGTCTATGTGTACCTGTTATCTTGTCTGGGCCCACATAAGATTGCCTCTGTCTTCACAGTTAGGTTGTAAAGTCTTTGATGACAACATGGATTCCTACCAGATAAGAGCAAAGGAAACTCATTGAACTTACAATTTGACTAAGGCAGCAAATCAAGTTTGCTTTATTAAAATCTTGCTCATAGAAAATTAGACCATGATTTTTAGGGTGATGATCAGGAACGTTGATTTCCCTCATAGTACTGACTAGGGATTCACTAGTTCCCTGATGGGAAATTGATAGTGTTCCAAACCAGCAGAAACCTATGTGACCAGCCATTTCAGTCTGCCCAACTGAGACATTTCTTGGAATGTGGGACCTTCAGTATTAAAAGTGGGAAGGTCCTAGGCAAACCAAGAGGAGTTGGTTACCCTTAGGTAACCACCACTCATCACTCCCCTACTTGCCTCCCTCAGACTTGCAGCTTGAAGACTGCCTCGGCAATTCTCTAGAATTGAGCTTCTACTTTGGCTTATATACATATATACCTTTTTATGAAAGCTACCCCTCCAAAGGACCCAAGGGCTGAGACTGTGTCTCATCCATTTTCATGTTCCTGAAGCCTGGTACATTGTGTAGCACTGAGAAGAATTGAGTCAGCTGAGCAACTGAATTGACCCTCTGCTGAATAAGTACTGAAGGGGGACTATGATATCCTCAGTCAAGAACTGTATTTTCTGCACAGTGGATGCACCCCCAGGCTCTCTAAGTGAAACTTAGCTTGGATAGTAATAGAAACCCTTTAAAAGATTCACCTTTCCACATTAAACTATGTGGCTTTTTAAACACACTCAAAACAGTGGGCTAAGAGCACAGGTCAAGAGTCAGACTAATTTGAGTTAAAACCGAGGCTCCACAATTTACTAGCTCTGTGACCTTAAGCAAGTCACCTAACTTCTCTGTGTATCTCTTTCCTCGCCTATGTCTCTCATAGGTGGAAGGACCAAATAAGACCCATGTGTGTAACATCCCTAGCTCTTAGCTATATGGTAAGAACCTAACACATAGTAGTTCACATTACTCTATTTGAAGTTTTCTTTCTAAGCACCAAGGGAGCAGAGATGAGGATAATTGGAAAACAATATTTATAATAATATCTCCCAAGTTCCATTTAAGCCCCAAGACCCTACCACCGTGGATTATTTTTTTTAACACCAGAAGTGCATCCTTATGATATTCTGCCTATGACTATAATGAGCACAACATTATAAGGCAACAATCACCAAAAACTCTATGTACTTGGAGTGGGTTGGGACTGGGGAAACCTTCATCCCTCCACCGCCCCCATTTTATTACTTAAACTTCCTATTACATGAGCCATTTACCCAGTTTTCACTGGACTTTTCACAACCAGAAAGTCACTGGACTTGGTCCAACTCCTATAAAATTTTACCGCTCCCTTTGTTATTGCATAATGATTCCTAAGAGTTAACGTTTTACTTTTCTTCTAAAATAAGGGATTTGCTTAAAGGAAGAAATCTCATTATAAGTACCAGTGAGCCTAAATCCAGTGCTTTATTGCTCCACTGAGAACTGATAAATTATCTGAGCAAAGTTTAAAGTCATGAGTAAAGCACAGGTTATTGGTATAATATTACATTTTTTCCTTTTCCTTCTCTTCCTCCTCTTTCTTCTTATATCTAATTACATTTTTAACATTTATATACCAAAAGAATATATCATTTTCTGGAAATGCAAATTGGAAACAATACAGAAATAATACTTTATTTAGAGATAAATGCTCAAAGTACTTTATAATATTATTTCTTCCAAAATTCTCTGTTCAAATCTGAGTATAAGACACTGTTATGATAGGCATTTCTGGTGTCATGTCATATATGCATTCCTAAAAAACAACACATTCTGTAAAAGCATGAACTAAAAAGCATGAACTATTCTACATAGAGTATATGTAAAATAAACATTTAAGGGAAAACCACTAAATACTCAAGCGACATTGAGAATTCTGAGAAGATGGTGGTAGTGGCATAGTTTTTGAATCTCTTCCTTAAAAATAGACATAGCAACTATGATACCAAAACATCTACAACAAAACTAAGTGACAAATTATCCCCTGAATCCTGAAATCCAAACAGAAGAGGACAAACCACCCTATATATTTGTAGTCCTATGATAAAATAAAGGCTCTAAGAGAGAAAACATAGCACAGAATCGAGGTAACATAGACACAATACAACATCAAAAAACAAGGGGGGAATTTGGGAGATATCTGAAAATTAGGATAAGCTTGCTAAGTATCTTACAATTATTAATTGGGAGCAAAAGATTAAATCAAATCTAATGCTATTGGAGGATGCACAATACTAGCTGATATTGATACATGTCACAGTAGGGACTAGACAGACAGTCTAAGTATGGGGGGGGGAGAGAGAAATGGATATTTTTTTCAGTTTTATTGAGGTATAATTGACAAAACTATAAGAGATTTAAAGTGTACAACATTGTGATTTGATGTACCTATACATTGTAGAAGGATTCCCCCCTGCCCCCCTGCACATTGAGTTAATTAACACATCCATCACCTCACCTTACGTACTTACCTTTTTTTGGATGGGGTGGGAGGAATAGAACATTTAAGTTCTACTCTTTCAGCAAATTTCAATTATACAATACACTGTCATCAACTGTAGTCACCATGCTATACATTAGTCCCTTAGACCTTATTCATCTTATAACTGAAAGTTTGTACATTTTATCAATACCAGCCTCTCCCTATTTCCCCCAACCCCCAGCTCTTAGCAACCACATTTCTACTCTCTGTTTCTATGAGTTTGACTTTTTAAAAAATTCCACATATAAGTGATACCATGCAGTATTTGTCTTTTTCTGTCTGGCTTATTTTACTTAGCATAATGCCGTCCAGGTTCATCCTTGTTGTCCTAAATGGAAGGATTTCCAACTTTCTAAAGGTTGAATAATATTCCATTATGTTTATTGGTAGATAGATAGATAGGTAGATAGATAGATAGATAGATAATCATATTTTCTTCATTCATCCATCAACAAACATTTAGGATTTTTCCATACTTTGGCTATTGTGATTAATGCTGCAATAAATGTGGGAGTACAGATATCTCTTTGAGATAATGATTTCATTTCCTTTGGATATATACTCCGAAGCCAGATTGCTGGATCATATGGTAGTTTTACTTTTCATTTCTTGAGCAACCTCCATGCTGTTTTCCATAGTAGCTGTACCAGATTATATTACCACTAACCGTGTACAGGAGTTCCTATTCTCCACACCCTCAACAGCATTTATTATGTCTTGTCTTTTTTTATAATGGCCATCCTAACAGATGTGAGGCAATATCTCATTGTGATTTTTGATTTGCATTTACCTGATGATTAGTGACACTGAGCATCTTTTCATGTACCTATTGGCCATTGTATGTCTTCTTTGGAAAAATGTCTGTTCAAGTCCTTTGCCTATTTTTTAATTGGGTTGTCTTGGTTTTGCTTTGTTTGCTGTTGAGTTGTATGAGTTCCTTGTATATTTTGAATATTAACCCCTTATCAGCTGTGTGGTTTGCAAATATTTTCTCTCATTCCATAGGTTGATTTTTGTTTTGTTTGATGGTTTCCTTTGCTGTGTAGAAGTTTTTCAGTTTGACGTGGTACCATCACATGTGGTTATTTGTGCTTTTATTGTCTTTGTTTTTGGTGTCAAATTCAAAAAAATCAGTGTCAAAACCAATGTCAAGGAGCTTATACTTTACATTTTCTTGGAGGAGTTTTATGGTTTCAGGTCTTACATTCAAGTCTTTAATCCACTTTGAGTTGATTATTGTGTATGGTGTAAGATAGGAATCCAACTTTATTCTTTAGCATGAGGCTGTTTAGTTTTTCTAAAACCTTTATTGAAAAAACTATCCTTTCCCAGTCATATATTCTTGGCTCTTTTGTCAAAAATTAATGGACCGTATATGTGTGAGTTTATTTTGAGGCTCTCTATTTATTCCATTGATCTATGGGTCTGTTTTTATCCCAATCCCATGCTGTTTTGATTACTGTAGCTTTGTAATATAGTTTAAAATCCAAAAGTGTGACACCTCCAGCTTTGTTTTTCTTTCTCCAGATTACTTTGGCCAACCAGGGTCTTTTGTGGTTCCATACAAATTTGAGGATTAAATATTCTATTGTACCTCTGTGAAAAAAGGCTATTGAAATTTTTATAGGGATTGCATTGAATCTGTAGACTACTTTGCATAGTAAGAACATTTTGGCAACATTAATTCTCTCAATCCATAAACACAGTATATCTTTCCATTCATCTGCATCTTCTTCAGTTTCTTTTATCAATGTCTTATAGTTTTCGGCATACAGATGTATCACCTCCTTGATTAAATTTGTTTCTAAGTATTTTATTCTTTTTGATGCTTTGTAAATAGGATTGTTTTCTTAATTTCTCTTTCTGATTTTCATTGTTAGTATATATAAATGCAACTAATTTTTGTATAGTGATTTTGGACCCTGCAACTTCACTGAATTCTGAATTCATTGATTAGTTCTAATAGTTTTTTGGTGGGGCTGTGGGGGTTTTCTTTATATATCATGCCATATGCAGATAGAAACAGTTTTATTTCTTTCTTTCTGATTTGAATGTCTTTTATTGCTTTTTCTTGCCTAATTGCTCTGGCTAGGACTTCCAGTACTGAGTTGAATAAAAGTGGTAAGAGTGGCCATCCTTGTCTTGTTACTGATCTTAAAGGAAAAGCTTTTAGCTTTTCACCATTGGGTGTGATGTTAGCTGTGGGCTTGTCATAGGCTTAGCTTTGTCTCTTCTTTTTCTAGTTTCTTGAGATGTAAATTTAGGTTGTTTATATGTGATCTTTCTTTTTTCTTAATATAGGCAGTTATCACTATAAACTTTCCTCTTAGAACTGCTTTTGCTGTATCTCATAGATTTTGGTATATTTCCATTTTTATTTGTCTCAAGATTTTTTTAAATTGCTCTTTTGAGTTCTTCTTTGATCCATTGATTGTTCAGGAACATGTGGTTTAATCTCCACATGTTTGTGAATTTTCCAGTTTTCTTCTTGTAATTGAGTTTTAGTTTCATGCCATTGTGGTCAGAAAAAAATGCTGACCACATTTTCAATTTTTTTTAATTTATTCATACTTGTTTTGTGGAATGATCTATCTTGGAGAATGGTCCATGTTCATATGAGAAGAATGTGTATTCTGGTGCTGTTGGATAGAATTTCTGTATGTCTGTTAGGTCCATATGGTCTAACATGTAGTTTAAGTCCAGTGTTTCCTTACTGTGGGTAAGTAGGTGGTGTTCATGCCAGGCCAGATGGGTACTCTCAGTAAGCCTCATGGTATCTCTGCTGCTTGTTTGCCATGATCTGGAGGTCAGTGATGTACCAAATGCCCCAATATAGAGCTGCAGACAGGAAGTCCAACAGTATCACCTGGCCTGCCCCTCTCAGACAGGTATGCTGAAAGCCCAGAAATTCCTTCCTGAGGCCCCCAAAACATGTATTCATCTTTATAAAATATTTATCAGAACGATCTCTTTAAAAAGGATACCTTTACTAAATTTTGGTTCTGTTTCCAAAGTTTCTTTTATAATACATACAATGATATTCTTAAGGGGACATAAATCTTTGTGTTTCTGTAACTAGAGTTTACAGACCAGAAAAACACAGAATATTTGGGTTGTCCTATAATTAACTTTTATAACATTCAGTCTCAATAAAACACTGAATTGCATTCTCAGTAGCATTGTTTCAAGTCACTTCATCATCATCACCATCATCGTCATCTTCATCATCATAATCACTGTTCCCTTAACACTAACTATATGCTAGGTCACCATATGGTGTTCCTGGGGAAATATATTTTTGCACAGTGTTTCTGCCTCTCCTTCTTTTGAGGAGAAAAAAAAGCATAGTGGACTGTAAATAAATCAAAGTAAAAGTAAAATAAGTATAACCTTCAATACATCCCAATTTAGATAAAAAGTAAATTGTTCTCAAACTTCAGTACCATACTTCTTACAAGTTACTTGAAACCTAGTGCATCTCGCTGCATTGTAATTACTGTTTACCTATATGTCATTGGCCTCCATAATTCTGCAACTAAGTAAGAACAGGGACAATGTCTATCTAATGTACCCATGTAGACTGAACCTTGCACATAGCAGGGGCTCAGTTCATATTTGTCAAATGAGTTAATAAATAAGTGAATGAATAAATGAGGAAATATAACTCACAAATGATCACATCATACCAAAACACAATGTCAAGTCATTCTACTAAAAACAGTCCATATTTTGTCTCATTTAATTCTCACAAAACTCCTACAAGGAAGATATTATTTTACAGATAAGGAAATTGGAGCTCAGAGAGCCTAAGGGACAGACCCAAGATGACATGGTTAGGAAATGGTGGAGTTAGGAATTCAACCTCGACCTATCAGATTCCAGAACTCTGTCTTGCTACCACCCCAGCCTCCTGCCTCTGAGCATTACACTGTCTGCCTAAGAGTGAAGAAAAATGTAAGCTTGTGGGAAGATCCTCCCTTTATAAACTGGAGATGGTGACCTCAGAGTCACATACCAGAGCAAGGGCACTACCCACCTCGAGCAGAGCAGCTGTCTCTCAGCCATCACTAGTCTAACTTTAAGGAAAAAGTTAAAATGTGCTCACGTTCACACACATTTGCCATTGTGTGGCTTTGGGCTGTGTTCTTTATTTCATTCTAAACAGATCTTTTTCTCTTTTTAGTCACATTTCTGAAATAACAGAATGTTGTGTTCTGTATATCACAGCTGCACATAAAAAAGTGCACCTCAAAGTTTCTTATTTAAAAAGATATGGAAATACAATATTCCAGTGAGTCTAAATATTTCTTTATTATGTCCTCAGGTTGGGAGAAACAATTTATTCATCTCTTTCTTTTCCTAGGGCTGTTAAACATGGTAACTCTGTTCATTCTTACCTTCATGGCTTTTCTGGAGTTTCAAATTGTACATGGAGTCAGCCTCAGGATTGCCAGTTCTTCATAGGATACATACAGTTAGGTTCAATTTGATTCTTTTTCAGGGGCAGAAAAAAAAGTATAGGTATTTCCCATGCACTTAGCAGAAGTGAGCTTTTATTTTCAAGGGGTTTAAAAAAAAGGAAAGAAATGATGATAGTCCTTTATTAGTGAGTATTTTTAAACCACTTGCTTTTTACTAATTATTAATGTTTCCCAGATATTTTTAACCAAGAAATATTTTTTGGACTATGAAGGCAGATACGGTATCATGATACCCAGAGTTTATCATTCTCATCAACCAGTAAATTAGTTGATGTCTACACACACACCAAACAAGTGCCCTGAAGGAAGCAAAAATAATCCTCTATTCAAAGATTAGAAATTAGTTAAAAATCAAATACCCATTTGCTCTCAAGTAAATGAGTTTCACTAAAATTTTAAATTGGAAAATGTCTATTCATAGATAGAGGTCAATGCCACCAAAATGTTATTTTGTATCAGGTAGAGGTATATTTTCAAAAGTTTATTTACAGTCCAGGTGGAGGTTTGTTCCTGATTGGGGAATGAGGAAACGGTTTCTGTATATAACAGACATAGATACTATTCTTTTTCTAATTCTTTTAATCAAAGAGCTGCATAATGAACTATATATTGACTATCAAATACATTTTTGAGATCGATTCTAAAGCAATTAGACAGTTAAATGATCATACAGAAATACTAGTATGTTACCAAAAATGTTCCTCTCATCTTCTCCTCAACAAACTATCATCACCAACCTGGTAATCAGATTATTTACTCATTATTCAATTTGTACAGTTATCAAAGAACCCCTTTTGTCATTTGTACGCTCTATCATCATTCCTTTTTCTTTTATAATCTTCTTTAAAACTCTAGCCCTCTGTGAAGCATTTTATCAGAGAATATGAAAATCACTGCCCTGCACAAAATAATTATTTTTAATATAGCAAAAAATTAATGATCTTTATTTGCTCTGTCAGCTTCTTTAGACTAGTACTATATTTTTGTCTCTGTTTTGCACAGTACTTTGCCAGGCACACAGGGGAGTTGAAGAGATAATAAATAGTTGATGGTAATTATGATGCATCCTGTGCTTGTTCACAAGGGACATTTGCTAAAGATTAAAAATAAATTCACAACTAATTGACTGCCAGCCATAAGCTATCCTGCTGGGACTTCCAAACTACCAACTGGAAAAAAATGACTGAGCATATCTTGCCAATGACCAACCCAAAGATTAAAAACAATTTTCCTACTTAACTTGCCTACAACACAACTAGTCAGATGAGTGGCAACTTCAGTATTTCTGTAATTTTTCAAAGGGCCCAGTTCAGGAAATTAACCTTTAGTTTAAATGTTGTCATTTGCCTCCCTAAGTTGTCCCTTTCAAACCATCAATGAACAAATATTTATTGAGCACTAACTATGTGCCTTGTGTTTGTAGACTGTGGGAATGAAACCATAAATAAGACACCCATAATTCTTTCCTTTGTGGTGTTTACCCCAGCAGGGAAGGAAAATAGTAAGAAACTTTAAATAGTGACAGAGAAAGATGAGGAAGAGAATAATAATGTATTTCAGTGTCAGAGACATCTCTGTTTCTTATTTTCTATTTGTCACACCTCCCTTAAGTTGAAGGCAAACATCTTTATACTTCTATGCCTTGTGCATGAGAGATAATCCAGGAAACCTTAGTGATTATCTTTCCCAATGAAACATGATCCGTAATGGTATAAGAACAATCAACTTGGGCTTCCCTGGTGGCGCAGTGGTTAAGAATCTGCCTGCCAATGCAGGGGACATGGGTTCGAGCCCTGGTCAGGGAAGATCCCACATGCCGCAGAGCAACTAAGCCCGTGAGCCACAACTACTGAGCCCGCCTGCCACAACTACTTAGGCCTGCGCTCCTTAGAGCCCATGCCCCACAACAAGAGAAGCCATCGCGATGAGAAGCTCACACACTGCAGTGAAGAGCAGCCCCCGCTCGCCGCAACTAGAGAAAGCCCGCACACAGCAACAAAGACCCAACACAGCCAAAAATAAAAATAAATTAAATAAATTAAAAATGTACATTAAAAAAAAACATTCAACTTGCTAATGAGTCATGTGGATGAGCAATAGAGAGGTATTGAGAAGGTAAGACTTTGGGTTTTTTTGAGGGCTTAAATTCTACTTCAGAACAGGAACTGACCTTGCCAGAATAGCCCTACAGCTGAGATTTTTCTCTCTCTTCTTTACCATCCATCCGTCTTTTTTTTTTTCTGGACATTCTCTTTCCTTTGACCTCTTATCTGCCATCTTCTTCCCTTCTTTCACAAAGCCTGAGGCCATAGCGTGTGGTTGTGTGATGGGAGTTATTAATGTTCACCAATGTCAAATTCTTCTCTATTTTTGGCTAGTCATTTCCATGCTCCCCTGAAGATAAGTGTGGCCATGTGATAGTTCCGGCCAAAGGAATGTGAATTACAGTCTGAATTAGGCTTTGTATGGCTTGTGTTTGACTCACCAGCTCTTTCTCATCTCCTACTGTGGTAACCCCTGAAGCTTGGTGATTAAATGACAGTGTCATAGACGGTGGAGTTTACTTTAGCTTTAGTCCCTTTGTGACATGATAAGCAAAGCTCTCCCTGACACTGTGAATGAGAAATCACTTGAAATTTGAGGGTTGTTATCACAGCATAACTTGGATTATTCTGACAGATATAGATAGAAGAGAAAAGCGATTATAACCAGCACACATAGTCATAAGAATGTTGGCAACATAATTCACTCATTTAACAAGTATTTATCGAGTTGCTGCTATGTAAGTGCCAGAATCTATGCTGGGAATATAGAGAAAAGACAATAAAGTCACTGCCCTCAAAATGCTTGTTGTCTAATGAAAAAAAAATAGTTGACAGATATCCAATTATGATAGACGTTGACTAGAAAACCTCTTTTTTTTTTTTTTTTTAATCATTCAAATATGGTGAGGAAAAGTTTGGAGAAATCTTTGTCTGAAGAGTATGCAACTGGAAGGTAGGAGTGAAGCCCTCTCATGTGTTTGTAATTCATTACTGTTACTATTATTATCATCAGCCTATTTATTACTATGGAACGTGTGGCAAGATACTGTCTTAAAATGGAGAAAAGGTAGTATTCCCTCCTTTTAGATTACTGAAATGTGATTAATACTTAATAGTAGAGAACATCTATGTACTCTTCTGGCAAGTTCTAAGTTCTTAGGGCAAGAAGAACATCCCAGGCAGAGTACTTAGTGGAAAGGCCTCTGGCTGTGGTTTCAGTAGTTGTGTACAATTGAGCCACTTCCCTAAGCCTTGGTCTTCTCATGTCAGTCATGCCGTGGGTGTCCACTGAGCATTCACTGTGTGCCAGGTATCACACTAGGCCCTAGGGAACCTAGAGCCAGGGAACAAGGCATGGTCCCTGTCCCCCTCTACAAGCCAGTGGGGCATGAACTTTAAACTTTAAGTATCATGATCATTAATTGCATAATTACAAACGTATTAAGAGCTATAAAAAGGGGATTTTATTGGATCATGTGGTTGAGGGACCTAAGTGGAGAGAGAGTCATCTGGGATAGCTGATAATTACTGAGTTTGAAAGAATCTGTAAAACCAGCATGACAATATTTACCTTGAAGGTGGTTATAGGAATTTTTTTAATGTAAAATTCCTGGAAAATAGTTGGTTCTCAATAGATGCTAGTTATTGGACAGTGTCATAGAAACCAGTGTTTACATGTTCAAAAGCAAAGTACTAACAGGGAAAAAAAGGTTGCAGCCTCTACCGCATACTAATACATATTTTATTACTATATTTGTCACTATCAATATTAAAACATTGCACTGAGCTGTTTCATAATCTTATTTTCGTGTTTCCCCTGACATCTTTCAATTCAACCACTGGGGAAGCCCCTGTCTTCCTGTCTGCCTTGTTTTGGTTTTGTTTCATGTACCTTTCCTGGCAACGGGGTCCATTTAGTTGACTGGTTACCATAGGAGCCTGCTTGCTCTGAAGGGCAGTAAGTGTTCTAGGGAAATCAGCAAACTACAGGAAAGGAAAGACTGAAAATCTCTTGCCCAGATTATGAGTCAACAGGTAAATTTGATTCACTTTATTCCAAATTACTTCTAGGTGGGGTCTGGGGTGCAGATGGCAGCTGAAAGGTTTTATTGCTTCAATATAGGTGTTCTATCAAATTATTTTAATCTTTATTTGCATGGCTGTAAACGGTTTAAATAAATGTCTCTTGATTTTACCACTTTATTTTATTTGAAGACTGACATTCTTTTATTGCTTCATAAATGTACTTCTTGAAGTTTTTAGCTTATTTCCCATTGCATGGGGAGTGAAAAGGAATTTTGAAAGTGTGTTTGATGATGATAATTGTAAATGACATACAGAACGGGACTAAAAACATAGACCTGCTTGATAGTGGGCATGTACAGGGAGAAAGATATTGAACATCTGTATCCATGAGACTTTCATAAATGCACAATCAAGGGCTAAACTTAAGCCAACATGGATTTCAACTGAAATCCATTGTTTTTCATTTATAGAGATGGGAAACTAATATATACTATGTCAATCACATATTATTTAAAACTCTCAATAACCCTTTGAAGTCATATTATTGTTATTTCCATTTTTTGAATGAAGAAATCGTAGGTCACAGAGACAGTAACTGCTTATTACAAGAATCCTAAATCCCTCAAGAACAGAAAAACAATAATTTTATTATTTCAGTTGAGTTTATGAAGTAAATTAAAATTTAGATAGTTTTTAGCAAACTAGAAAAAGTGTGACTTTTAAAGACACAATGAAGAGGACAACAGTGTCATCCATTGTTCCATAAAAGCAAATTACATAGGGACAAGAGTATAAAAAACTGGGGCTTTTGTTCTCTCATTTGTTGCAAAGGAAGCACGGTTACATTGGCAAAAACAGCCCTGCACTTTCATTCATTGGAAAGAAATCAGAAAGTTCTCTGGAACAGGTTTGCGCTTAGTGGAAAATCATGTCCTGGTACAAAAGTAATAGCCATTGTAGATAAATAACCATTTATAGCTTTTTATCTTAGTTAAACTGTTATCTCCCAGTCTGTAAAAGATAATTTGGGTTTGCTGTAGAGCTTTTTTTAAGAAAACACTCTGCCTCTTATGAAATCCATCTCCCCAAGCTTTGCTTGGGAGTTTGCAGGCATTCTGCCAATGTCTTGGGAAGAACATCTCTGAAAAGCAGACTGTTAGCCCTGAGTAACATCTCCCTCTGTTGAATTGTATTTTCCTCGCCTAAACAGCAGGTAGGGTTTGAAAGCAAGAGGATGTCCCTGCAGAGAATTTCTGGGCTTTCCATCACCGAAATCTAAAGATATGCTTTAGGAAAAGGCAGAACTGAGGCATCCACATCAATTTAACACTTAATGGGAAAATTGCAGAACCACTGTAACAAAACAGCCGATAAAGCACTAGATTACAAACTTTCTGCACAGTGAAATGGCCTCAAGACGGGTGAGCTGAAAGCTACATATTAAAATCCTTCACTGAGATTCCTAAAATTAAAGTTTACTCCATTACTATTTTATCCTCAAGAGAAGAGTTTTAAGGGTTTACCATCTCTTGGGTTTTGCTATTACAAAGTTGAAATAAAAAATTAAATATAGGGGAACTGCATATGATAATATTTCTTTTTTATTGTGTTAAAATACACATAACATAAAACTATCAGTCATTTTTAAGTATACAGTTCAGTTGTATTATGTATATTCATATTGTTGTACAACCATTTCTACCATCCATCTCCAGAATACTTTTCATTTAGCAAAACTGAAACTCAGTACCCATTAAACAATAATTCCCCATGACCCCCTCTCCCCAGCCTCTAGCAACTGCCATTCTACTTTCTTTCTTTCTTTTTTGTTTGTCTCTCCTTTTCCCTCATGTCCCAGCCCTTGGTACCCACAATTCTAGTCTCTGTTACCATGAGTTTGTTTGTTTGGTTTTTTTTTAACATATACCACATTTAAGTGGGAACATGGAATATTTGTCTTTCTGTGTCCTGTTTATTTCACTTAGCATAATACCCTCTAGATTCATCCGTGTTGTCGCATTTGGCAGGATTTCCTTCTTTTTTAAGGCTGAATGACATTCTATTGTTTAAATACATATATAATTCTACAATACGCATATATACCTCATTATCTTTATCCATTCATCATCAATAATATTTCATACTACAAAATGCTTTTCATTTTTAGAATTTGCATTATGATATCAGCTATCACTATTAGCAATGAGTATAAATGACTGCAGATTCCCCTAGCAAAATATTTACCAGCCCTTCTCTATATACGATAGGATTCCACCCACACAAATAAATGGAGATTTCACAAATCATAAGGTGCACAACCTAGCAGAATATGGCTGTGGAGCTCTTAAGATCAAGTACAATTATTAAACAGGCAGAACCGAAAGGCTCCGTGCATATACATACGTGGTAAACAGCCACGATATAAACAGTCGGCCCCAGAATTCTGTTGTTTCCCTGTATCTTGCATACTCTTTGCAGTTTGCTCTGAATCACTGTTTCAAAAAAAAAAAAAAACATCCCAGTGATTCGTTCTCCTCTAATCTTAGTAGAAAACATTTCCGCACCAAAGTGCACTTTATTTTTCCTTCCACTCTCAGGCAGCATGGAGTAAGAGACAAGGTGAGGAGCCTCCTTGCTAATCCCTCCTCTGCCTCAAATTACCTCCAAGACCTTGAGTAAGTCATTTCTCATCTAAGCCTTCCTTCCTTCATGTGTAGTGCGGGGGCTGAGCAGGAAGATTTCTAACGTCCCTTCGAACTTGAAGATTCTGTGACAATATAGAGCTGTTCCCAGGTGCCTGGCAAAACTCCTAGTGTCTGTCTCTGTTGTTTCCCAATGTACATTTAAATTATGGGTCCCTCGAGTAAATTTCAATAAAAAGACTCCTTAACCAGGGTTATTTGCAAGTTTTAAAAGGGGGAAGGGGAGAACCCACACAAAGAATTGTTGACAGCCCAGAAACTGCTACCAGGATTAGAATCACCACTTTTGTCTTGGCCAAAATTCCTCTTGAAGTCACACAGGCCAATCCTTTTCATAAAAGAGGCAGGTTCAGCTGGAATTGTCATACCCAGACTAACAATGGTGGAAGTTTGAAGGCACTGTTAAGTTGCTATCACATCAAATTGAAGTTTTCTATCTTTCGTCTAGTATTACCAGCATCTCTTGCTAGGAGGCAAAACCAGAAACAATAAACTTTTAAGCAGGAAAAAAAAAAGTGTTTATTTAAACCCAAGAAGCATCTATTGCCTACCCTCAATATTCTCCAGGCTCAGGGTCACACTAAGGGATCCATAGGCCCCAAATCCCCTTACTCTGGACATCATGTCCTACATCATATCAGACACATTAATATGCATTGACATCTCATCCTGAATACATCATCTTTCTTTAAAGTGCAAGAGGATGTTTATCATCTTCTTTTTGAAATTGTCTTATTTTGAGGTTTCTTTCTCTTATTTTGTCACCTACAATTTCTATTTTCGGATCTTAACATTTCACCAGCTTTTTAAATATTTCACACCTCTGGTGTCCATTGAATTAATATCTCCATGATTCACCCCATGTTCAGCATTCTTCTGAAAATACACCAGGTCATCAGAACTGGGCCACAAAGTAACGGCACAATCGTGATGCCTCCTCCAGACACCTCACAGGCCAGCTACATCTCCTGTACCTGACTTACTCTGGAGTTACCAAAGCCATCAGGCTGGGTTGCAATTTGAGGCCAGGGCCTCTAACCTCCTGGATAATCAAATTCAGGAGAAGAAACAGAAGTAAATGAAAGTTTCCCTTCAGAATATCAGTTTGAGAACCATTCAAATATGACCTTAGGACTTTATACCTTCCTAGATATTGGTTCTTCCTGTGTCACTATAGTCTGACCTTTGCAATGGAGCTTTGCCCATATACTGTGGCTGTATTGAAATGGTGTTTGCTTCAGGTTCTAAGGATGGGAGCTTTCAGGGAAAGCAGTCTGGCACCTGGGAAGGCAGGGATTGTAAACCCGAAACTTTGGACTGTACTTGGCATTGGAAAAAAAATCAGTCTGCCAGAACAGAGATCTTCTGTACTCCGACACCTGGTATCTAATCTAGAAAACATTCTAATTGTTCTCATTTTTTTTCCGTGACAAAATACAAGCTGTTGCCTCAAGAGAGGGAAAAAAAATCCCAGATAATCTTGATTACAGGGTAAAGGATTCATTTAGGGCAGCAGCTCTTATTCAGTGTTGCTTTAGACATCAAGAATGTATTTCACTAAAGCTCCCCTTGAGCATTTCAAAACAAAATCACCTTGAGCCTTCATGAAATGAACCAAGTCAACAGAGTCCATTGATAACTGAAAAGCAAATCTGTTCAGGAATATGCAGTTTAGAATCATATATATGAGAAATTTCTCCTTAAAGTGTCCTAGACCTCTGGTAAATGCTACACTCTTCCCAAATCTTCCCTGGCCAAGGCTTGTTAGCACCCAGAGATGCCCTAGGTGCTTAGAGACGTTCCGAGGTAAATGGATCTTCTTTCCCTAACCGACAACCAGAAGGCATGCCTGACAGTGGAATAAAATATGTAAAATCCATACTTTCCTGAAATATCTCAAACATATGATCTCCACCCCAGAGAGGGTGGCTCTAGGAAATGATTTTGGGGGGATAGAGGATAAAATGACCTCCATAGTTATATTCATTTTCCACTGATAAATCTGCCTTCTTCCTTTATCCAGGATAGAGGGAAATGGCAGAGAAGGGATGAGGGTATTGGGAAGGGACTTTGCCAGCCCGCAAAGCTCTTCTCTTCTTTTAGGAGTACTCACTGCAAAGAAAGGTTATTTGTGAAAGAAACTAAACAAATTTCAGTTATTTCTATTTCTTCTGCCTACTCTGGGATGAAGGTCCTAGTACACATATCCATTTCTATGTTTCAGGAGTGTGCTGCCTGGACTTTTCCAGAGTTATGTATTAGACCATAGGAGAAACTAATAGAAATTTCTTCTATATTTTTCTTTTACTGTCTTACTGACCTTATTGTCAGTATGTCAGTATGGTCAGTATGGTCTTGCTGACCTTATTGGACCTGGGACCTGTCTGACTAATGTGATTCCTAGGTGTCTCCATCCCATGTATCCCCGGTGGGCCAAGGAACAGTATCTGAGATCCTGGGAGATATGGCTTTAGGGAAACTAGCAACTCTGTTCAGGAGAGGAATGCCCAGAGGTGTCCCCCAGAAGTCCCCACCTGTGGCGCAACCTATCCCTGCAGGGCCCAGACCCCGGATACTGACCCAGGGAGCCTGGGGGCCAAAGCAGTATGATAAACGCATGCGCAGTTTGCGCCCCCCAACCTAACCCCGCACCTGCACTCAGACATCCAGGAACTCCAGGCCTGTGAGGACCGGTGTCAGCTCAGTGCATCAGGCCATCTTTCTAGGGCCAGCGGTTACCCCCACTGCACTCCTGATGCAGAGTGGGGAAGGTCATTTGAGCCAGTCCCTCTTATGACCCTCTACCAGGAAGATACACAGGGCCTTTGTGGGAGTCAGGTCTCCCAAGTGTCTCTCATCAGCAGACTTCCTGGCATTGCTAAGAAATTTCTAGAATTTAGAGGTGACTTGTCCAACTTCCCTTTCTCATGGGGGTGGGGTTTTTTTCTTTTTCACTTGGAAACAAGTATCAGATAAAATAGTACTTCTCATCCCTGATTTAATAGCAAACAGATAGCAGTCTACATATCTAGTGAGTTGTTTTTTAAATCTTTCTAATTTACAGTCTTGTGTGGGTGTTGCTGATTGTGTGATATATTAACTGCGCCACCTCTTTTCTACCGATTGTAAGTTGAATTGGGCAAAATTCCTGGTAAAAACAAAATGTTGTGGCCCAGGGTACTGCAGTTTTCAAGTGGGATGTGACAAAAAAACAGGTAAGAATATTCTCTAAGAAGAGGCCTATATTGGAAGAAAATTGAGTTAGTAGGCTTATTAGGATTTTTATTGAATTTTAAGAACTTTCTGATTTGTTTTGCTCTTAGGAAGGGCCCATCCACTGTCCTTTGAAAGCATGTTATATAGTCTGTAACCATATCCTCCATGATTAACATTTTTTTTTATAATGAATATTCATGGAGCAGTATGAGGCAACCTTTAAGAATGCTATTTAATTCTTAATTTATGTATTTATTTATTTATTTATTTATTTATTTGTGGCTGTGTTGGGTCTTCGTTTCTGTGCGAGGGCTCTCTCCAGTTGCGGCAAGCGGGGGCCGCTCTTCATCGCGGTGCGCGGGCCTCTCACTATCGCGGCCTCTCTTGTTGCGGAGCACGGGCTCCAGACGCGCAGGCTCAGTAGTTGTGGCTCACGGGCCCAGTTGCTCCGCGGCATGTGGGATCTTCCCAGACCAGGGCTCGAACCCGTGTTCCCTGCATTGGCAGGCAGATTCTCAACCGCTGCGCCACCAGGGAAGCCCGATTAACATTTTTGAGAGAGTTTAATTTTCAAGTGGACTGGGGAGCTTACCACTGGGCCTCTTTTTTAAAGAGTTAGGTGTTTCATGACCTGACTATTACAAAAATTTTAGCTATTGTTCTGGCTTCTGATTAGAACTGTGTATAGAACCCCCTCATTTTGATAAATATTTTCTCTTACTCATTAAGAAATTGAGGCTCAAAGTTATGAAATGACTAGCTACACTGCTACTTAGCAACAAGAGATAATTTCAAGAGTTCTTTCCATCACATGGTGATATTTAGATATATTTTAGTAATTTGTATTAATTTGATTAGCTCTTTGGAGGAAAGCTAAAGGTCTTTTAGTGAAGCTATTACTTTTATCCTCTAATGAGATATTTGACAACCTTGAAATTAATTGCCCATTTATTCATTCAACTGATACTATTCCACCAAGAGATTCTAAGTAGCTAAGGAGGAGGGGAGTACAGTACATAAGCTGTGGTCTCACCTTCAAGAAGGTTGTAGCGTGGCAGGGAGATAATATACCTCAGGGCTGACTTACACACTGGACATAGTAGGTGCTGTCTAGAGCCTGTGATAATTTTAGGGGTCATGAAATGTTTTAATTTCAACATCTTTTCAAATCAGAAGAAAAAATGGATACATCCAGTCTGGATTACGTTTGTCTTTATACCACATAGTCATAAAATATCATTTTTACCATTTTTTAATGGAGAAAGAGTCCAGCAAAGACAAAAGTGCCCAACACCCATGAGAGTCATAGTATGGTTCTGGAAATACTACCCCAAACACAGAAAGCTGAATGCTTCATTTGCCCCAGTTACCACCTCAGAAGCCTTATATATCTACCTTTTGTCTCCATTTCTGTATAGCACTTTTGGGAATTTTGCTTCAGGCTAAAATGCCCTTTGCAGAGATCCAGCCCCAAAGATAGCTCTGGTGATTGACTAGTAGAGGGTGGTTTTCTGACCTCTGGAACCAAGTAGGCTTTCTGTACATGTATTCTAGAATTAAAACACCATGACCTTACATTTATGCCATTTTATGACCTTGACAAAGCCTCTAAAACAGACTACTTTAAGATTTTCCAAACTGTATGATGATCATAGATGTTCCTGGAAAATAAAGGGGTCTATTACTAAATAATTTGGGGGACTGCTATATATAACATACCCTCATCTTGTTGAGCATCAATGAGCATATTAAATGTTACCAGATTCCCAACTGTAAAGAAACCTGGTTAACTTTGTTTAATCCAGCATTTTCCAAATTTATTTTAACACAGAGCCCTTTTTCAAGAATGTTTATTAACATTTCATGGGAAACTAATGTGCCTTGGAACATAATTTGAGAAATACTGGTCTATACCAGGCATTGGCAACCCTTTTATGTAAAGGGCCATATCATAAATATTTTAGGTTTTATGGGCCAGATAGTCTCTGTCAAAAGTACTTAACTGTTCAGGAAAGTAGCTATAGACATTACATAAACAAATGGGTGGCTGTGTATTCCAACACAACTTACAAAATAAACAGAGGAATGGATTTGGCCCAAGGGCCCTAGTTTGCCAACCCGTGGTCTATACCTTCCACTAAAACCTTTCAGAAGAGCTATAGCTCCACCTAGAAAAGTTCCAAAGCCATCTCAACACATGCAATAGTCAAAAACAACCAATCCACCCTAAACTTTTATTTAGAAAGTATCTTTTTTGGCCTAAAACTAAAATCAACCTAAATAAATATCTACTCTTTTCATCAAAGGTCTTAAAAGTGTTTGCCAAAAGACATGGAGGATAGTCATTAAAAAATAAACAGTGGATATCACAGGATGCAGGACTACAAGGGATTTTTGTTTTCTTAATTGTACTTTTCTGTAACATTTTTGTAATCAGAACAAAAACAACAAAAAGATATTTTTAAATAGTTCAATATTTTTCAAAGTCCTTCTTTTGTCTTAACAATCGTGTCACCTCATATTTGATGGCACTTGATGGTTCCCAATGCCTTATGAGGTCTTTATCTCATATCCCCCTCCCAGTTCCCCTTTTAACTAAAACAGGACAAATATAGGTTCTGCTGTCAGCTTTCCTCAGTCTGTTCTCCATGTTCTCACTTTCTCTTATGATTTAAATTTTCACCTCTTTATGGCTATTTTCTAAATATATATTCCTACATCTGATCCAGGTCCCCTTATCAGAATCACCTTGGAATTTATTAAGTATGTAGATCTCTAGCTCCACCTGAAACCGAATTAATCAAAACACTCGAGGATAGAGCCTGAGTGTATTCTGAAAAGTCCACAGGAATTTAGATGGAACTCCTGTTTAAAAGGAAACAAAACAAAACAAAAACAAAAAATGCTTCTTTTGAAAGACTTAATTGTACGGTATAACATTTTTTTCTTGGCTTGTTTTTTGCACCAGATTCTTAAAGGCTTATTTAAGAATATGACTTATTTATCTTTTCATACTCTTTATAAGTAGTTACCAACTCTAATGCCCATTGACACGCAAGATGGATCCCACTTTAATCAGCAAGACAAATAAATATCCAGTAAACTTAAAAATGTATTTGCATTTGCTCATTCTGTTTTCTTACCTTCCTTATATTTTGCAATCCATTACATTTAGGTTTCTTTCTTCTGCCACACCACTGACATTGTTTTTTCAAAGGTCATCAACAGCCCTTTGGTTTTTAAATCCAAGAGACAAATAAGTACTCATTTTTTGTGTTCTCTCTCTAACTTTTCACATTGATAACCATTTCCTCTTCTTGAAATGCTGCTAATTGCTATCCTCCTAAATACCCACAGATACCGCTTGTTCATACCCCAAACTGAGCCCAACCTCATGGCCACAAATGTACACTTCCTGCTTTGTCCCCTCTCTATCTGAATGATACCACCATCCACCTTGTTCCCAAGTATTTACCTTAATTCACCCTTTTGCTTATTCCATCCACTTTATACAATTAATCACCAATTACCCGCATTTCAAAACAAAAGACTCTAAAAACGCAGATTTTTCCATAATTTACTTGGCAGCAAGACCTGCTCTGACTTGATGGAGAGTTATTAACAGTCTTAATTCATCTCATTTACTGTGAATATTTGTATGCTTTACTGTGGAGATATTGATCTCTTGATCAGTGCCCAGACCTCCCTGAGTGTACTATGTAGTATATTTTATATACATCATATTACCTTTCAAGAAATATCCAAAAACTTCTTAAATCCAAAAAAATTTTTGGTCTCAGCAAATCCCGGGGATTATGAATTTGTACTTCCCAAATAGCTCTAATCTCCTCTCATTCTCTCCATCTCCATCCCCCTTGGATAAAGCAACTATCATCTGTTGCTGGATTGCAGTAACAGTTCCCCAACTATTACCCCTGTTCTCACTCTTGCCTCGTCAAATCCGTTTTCCACCTGCAGCCAAAATAATCATTATTTTTTTAAAAAATGCAAATCTTCTCCCTTACTAAAGCCCTTTCATGTCATGTTTTGCTTCTAGCATAAAGTCTAAATTTAGAACATGACCTGGAATTCCCCAGATGATCTGGCCCCTGTCTAAATCCTCAGCCTTATTTCTCATCATCTTCTGCCCCCAACTCAGCCATAACAAAAGTCTTCTAGTTCCTCCATGTCCTGCTGTCTTTCATGTTTAGTCTTGAAGTTGGACTCAGTAAATATTTGTTGAATGAATAAACAAAATCTAACTTACTAACTTTCTGGACTATTAAGAGAGACCTGATAGGTGTCTTCTCTGAGCAGATTCCCGTTATTTCTTATCATTCTCCTTTTGAGAATAATTATGATGGATGGGAGGGAGAGGTAGCAATGACTATAACTAATAGTATTAGTTAATGAAAATAATGGTATGGACAGGAGCAAACTACATGTTGTGACCAAACACAAATGTTCCATTACCCTAATGACATTTCAAAAATATTTCCTGGCGTTTGAGCCATTTTCTACGAGTTGCTTCTTTAGCTAGCATTTAACATTCACGGTAGTTGTACCTCTAGTTAACATCGTTAAACATCTGCCATGCACATAACACTTTCTATACACTGTGTAAATTATTTATAATCCTTGAAGTAAACATAAGGTGGGTACTGTTATCTCAGTCTTAAAGATGAGGAAACAGGCTTATAGAGTTTGATGGATTTTCCCCAAGGTCACAGATTCAACAAGTGGCAGAAATAGCATTTGAACCCAGTCCTCTTCATCTTCAAAACCTTCTTCTCTACTTGGGACTTCCCTGGCAGTCCAGTGGTTAAGACTCTGCACTTCCAATGCAGGGGGCTCAGGTTTGATCTGGTCAAGATCCCACATGCCGTGGGGCGTGGCCAAAAAAAAAAATCTTCTCTACTACTCCACACTGTCTTTCAGCTCAGTGAAAACTGGCCATACTGCTGGGCAAGCCTGAAGTGATGAGTCATGGGGAACAGGGAGGGAAACTAGTGAGAGAAACACGTGGGAAAGACGGAGTAAACAGGAAAGGAGAAGGAAAAAGCATAGAACTCATAAACTCCTTAATTATAAAGATATCTGACTACATTGTAAATTCTGTCAAGGAAGGGTCCAGTTATTTTACTTCTTTATCTCTCACGCTGCGTAGGACAGGGCAAGGAACGAATGGAAACTTAATGAAGACTTATGAATTGATATGAATTGACTACTTATTAATAAGATGTTGACTAAGTATCATAACATTAATCACTCCCTACTTTTCCCCACCCTTCAGATAG
This sequence comes from Eschrichtius robustus, assembly GCF_028021215.1. Lineage (NCBI taxonomy): Eukaryota > Metazoa > Chordata > Mammalia > Artiodactyla > Eschrichtiidae > Eschrichtius > Eschrichtius robustus. The sequence goes on along the minus strand of NC_090836.1, from coordinate 76,209,598 downwards.
AGTGTAGTTGAGGTCAGAGGGAAGGTGTGGTAGGTGCAGTGAGGCTTATCAGTAGAAGGCATTTTAATGCCTGTAAAGATCTCCTCATTAAACTCTCTGACCTAAGATAATGTTTGAAAAAGTGCTGATTGCCAATAAGCCAAAGTCCTATGTTTGACTTTCAAGGAACAAGTTGGATTTCTATCAATGCACTGTTTAGATACTGGATCTTATATTCACAAATATTTATTAAGCACTTACTATAAGCAAGGCAATGAGTAGGCACTATGCATGGAAACATCCAAACATCCAGATGTATACAACTGAAATGACTATGCCTTAAAATGTCATTTCGTTTGCCTAAAAATTCCAAAGACCTTCTACGGAGAGAAAAAAAGCCATCTTTGTTACTGCAACTATCATGTCATTCTTGACTAAACACTTCCAAGGAAGCATTGTAAAAAACTCATTTTCCTGCATAGATAATAGTGTGTCTGAATTCTGGTTCTTGGTGGGAAAACTGCTATGTACGGTCCATCTCTGGAAGGAAAAGCCTCCTGCTCCTTCAAAAAGTCTCAAAGAGGGCAAAAAGCTTCTGTCTGGAGTGTGTATGTGTGCATTTGTGTGTACTGATTTTTAAATATTGGAGAACAAGATGAGTCCCAGGAAAGTTCAAAACTAAAGAAGTCATATGAAAAAATTGTGATATTTGGAGAAGTTAGAAGGGAGCTAAGGCTATGTTAATCTGGTGCCTATGATGTGCTTAAACCAGGATTTTTACAGGGCTGTGGAGCCAGAAGGAGCTCGCCATTTTCCTGGTGGTCACTGGAAATTAGAGTACTTTATACCTTAGCCAGGGAACAGAAGCAGGATCCAAAGAGAGGACATTATAAATGCTTAGAGATGGAGGATATGGTATAGGCAACTGGTCCAGTGGTTCCTAAATCCTGTTGCCATCAAAAACACCTGACCGAATGTATAGCACAGGGAACTCTACTCAATGCTCTGTGGTGACCTCAATAGGAAGGAAATCCAAGGAAGAAGGGATATATGTACATGTATGGCTGATTCATTTTGCTGTACAGCAGAAACCAACACAACATTGTAAAGCAACTATACTGCAATAAAAAAAAAAAATATATATATATATATATATATATATATATATATATATATAAATTATATTAAAAAAACCTGAAACAATTATTTTGGGTTTTTTTGTTTGTTTTTAATTTTTTTCTATTCTTTTTCAAATTATTTTCCCATTTAGGTTATTACAGAATATTGAGCAGATTTCCCTGTGCTCTACAGTAGGTCCTTGTTGGTTATCTATTTTAAATATAGCAGTGTATACATGTGGGCTTCAGTAGTTGTAGCATGCGGGCTCTAGAGTGCAGGCTCAGCAGTTGTGGTGCACGACGGGCCTAGTTGCTCTGCTGCATGTGGGATCTTCCCGGACCAGGGCTTGAACCCGTGTCCCCTGCATTGGCAGGCGGATTCTTAACCACTGTGCCACCAGGGAAGTCCCTATCATTTTTTTTTTTTTTTTTTTTTTTTTTTTTTTTAGATTCCACATATAAGTGATATCATATGATATTTGTCTCTCTCTGCCTGATTTACTTACCATGATAATCCCCAGGTCCATCCATGTTGCTGCAAATGGCATTGTTTCATTCTTTTTTATGGCTGAGTAATATTCCATTGTATATATGGGAAAAAATAAAATAATTATTTGTAAAAAATGAATTCAAACTCATTAAATTCTTGATCATGTTAAAAAAAATAAAATACTTTCTCCTGTGGTAAAAACAAACACACACAGAAAAACAGCTGAGAAGCTTCCTAAAAATCAAAGACTTGGGTTCCAAACAAGTGCCTAGATTTTCCAGTGGGTAGGAAGGAGCTGGGAATCTGCTCCATCAAGCCCCCTAGGTGATTATGAAGATAAAAGATGACAGACAATGACAGATGTCAAATTGTGAGTATTTATTTTACCATAAAGTACGTCTTTTCAGAAAGAAAGAACTCCATGACGGGTTGAAGAAGTCAACTCAGAGGAGAAGGGTATAACAGAGATTTTAGCCTCAGAAATATATTCCTATTACAGGGTCAGAAGTAACCATGTGTAGGCCCAAACCACCAGATGAGAAGTCCAGAGACCTGCATTCTTCTCTCTCCTCGGTATATGAACTCAGGGAAGTCACATGGCTACTAGCTAACTCCTTCAATAAACTAAATAGAAACACCATGTCTAAACATAGGCATAACTTACATATTTAAAGTTGTCTGAGTCTTAGTTTTCTCATCTATAAAATGGGAGCACTCATATGACTCCCCTAAAGACTAATTTTCTCATTGCAAAGGTAGAATTGAAAGAAGTTCTTTTTCCTCTTAATGAGCAAGTCTTTACGTAAAAACACCGCTTTATAGAAAATGTAATTAAAAAAGGAAAGATAAAAACAAGCAACTTTGCCTTGCTCCTGTCTTCCAGAGATGCTATGGGGAAGAAAGTGGAGGCTCTCTATTTAGAGAGAGGGTTTGTGTTACATTTTCTCACCATTCTGGCTCAACTCATTGTACATTAAAGTGGGAAAAGAGTGACTGTTGTAGGTTGAATTGTGTTCCCCCAAAAGATATGTTGAAGTCCTAACTTCCAGTACCTGTGAATGTGACCTAATTTGAAAATGGGGCATTTGATTTAATCAAGTTAGGATGAGGTCAGTCGTGTGGGCCATAACCCAATATGACTGGTGTCCTTATAAGAAGAGAGAAATTTGGACACAGACATGCACAGAGAGGAGAATGTCCTATCAAGACATTGACATGGAAGGAGAAAACCACGTGATGACAGAAGCAGAGATTGGAATGTTGCAGCTGCAAGCCTGGGAACACCAAGGATTGACAGCCACGACCAGACACTAGGAAGAAGCAAGGACTGAATTCTACCCAGACTCTCGAGCGAGCATGGCCCTGATGACACCTTGATATCAGTCTTTTAGCTATTTCTGTTGTTTTGAGCCTCGCAGCACTTTGTATTGGCAGCCCTAGGAAACTAATGCAGCGAGCGAAGTGCCCTATATCCTCAACACCGCCATGTCTCTTCTCAACCTATCAGAGAAGAAAGAGAACTTCCATCCATCTTGGCAGACACAATAGCAGTGATACAGTTTGGGGGCATGTCCTGATGCTGAGAGGGATGCCCATCAACCATCAACCCTTCCCTGAGTATAGTCCCAACACCTGGAGTGGTATCACAATGAGGGTAACCGGGCAAGCCAGCACCTGGAGTGGTATCACAATGAGGGTAACCGGGCAAGCCAAAGATGGGCTGGCAGTGATGGCATAGCTCTCCGATCTATTAAAAGCAAAACTAATGAAACACGGTGTTAAAACCTGTAGCACCCATTCATTTCAAATTTGGTATTAGTACCTAAAAGGCACTCAGCTTTGTATTTAAGGCCCATAAGCTTCACATACTTTATGGGACAGTTCGGTGACTAAAAGTTCATTACAAAGTAGCATTTGCTTGGGAAAACCAGGGCCTCATGAAGGAATTTGTGCCAGAACACCTTCCCGAAATATTGCCCTGTGTTGTTGTCGTGAAGATGAACTATTAAAATAGTGGGTTTGTAAACCAAAATCATTACCTCAACATAGGTATTGCTGATGGTTTCTTATCAACATAGTCTTGCATAATAAAAAGAAGGTTTTTTATTCCCATTAGTTCACTGGTGGAAATTAAATAATAGGGCCAAGAAAAGCAATATATATTGTCACTGTCAGAGATGCAAATAGAGCATATGAAGAACTATCTCCATTAACTTGCTGTCTGCCCAGAGAACCAGGCATTTCGTCTGACATCCATCCCCTACAGGTTAATTGGGGAGGCTGCTTGTTTAAAGAGCCTAGCAATTATTCTGAGGAACTGACTAGCCAAATCTATTCCAGTTGATTATGAGTGAAAATACAGAGCTTAACTCTTCTCTGAAAACAAAAAAAGCATGTTTTGAAGGTGGGAGGAAGGAAATCTGAATTCTGCCCAACGCTTGATGCTGACATTTAATACTGTGAAGAATATTAAATTGTCTCATTCAAACTGCTTTTTTAAGCCATATATTACAAATAGGTGAGCCAGGCACTCAATACAATGCAGTTTCTGTACTAGCCAGGGAATTCAGTGATTCTGAAACATTCTAGGCTCGTGGTCTATTTCACTGTCCCTGTGGAATCTCCTGATTAAGTGAGGAAGCCCAGGAATACAGGCATGAAAAGAAGATTTCATTTTTAGTTGTTGCCTTTGGCAAAAGTCCTCTGCCTAGATGGAGGGAATTTATTCTAAAAAATCGGAGTTTTCTTTTCTGCCACATAAAGAAATAAAAATAGCAATTGCCTTGTAAATTATCATTCCTCAGTGTCGGGATGTCTAGTTGTGGAGCCGATTGTTAGGTGAGGGCTGTTACAAAGTCACTCTGCAGGCAAGAGTCCCCTGCCTATTTCCTAACACTAAAATGACAACTGGGAACAGATGAAGAGGCCTTTGGGCAAAAACATTTTTCCATGAACAGGTACAAGTTTCAGAGAAGGTCAGAGATGACATAGACTTTCTCATCATTATCATACACCTCCCTTCCACCAGCAAAATTCTCAGTGTCAAGAGTACTCACACGCCTCTTGTACCATTCCTAAAGGATGTCAGACTCTTATGAGCTCCACATGTGTAAATGCTGGGGCCGCTTTCTCCCTACTCCCCGAAACCACCTTGCTGGTGAGTCTGCTGAAAGAGGCTCAGAATGGGTCAGGATTGGTGATTTGGTGTGGTCACAGCCACCCTATCTCCACATTTTGCTCTAATTGACCTAAATTGAGAGAAATTCAAGAGTTCAACACACTGGATCTTGGCATCCCCACTGTTGCCTTTATTCTGATCTTAATGGTTCCCTTGCATGCTGGGCTGGATTCTAATATGGCCCCCCAGGATTTCCTTCTCTGTTCCCCAGGACTGTAAATATGATGGGATATCATGTCCATGCTTGTGTTACTTTACATGGAAAAAAAAAGGGGGACTTCGCAGTGCAATTAAGTTTAGGGAAGTTACCTTGAAATAGGGAGATTGTTCCAATGGTCTTATTCCAATCACGTGGGCCCTTTCAAAGCAGAGAGTTGTATCCAGTTGGTAGCAGAAGAAGCAAGAGAGATTCAAAGGGTGAGAGGGCTTTAATATGAGGGAAGTTCTCCATTGCTGAGTGGAGGGGATCACAGGCCAGGCACCTGTAAAAGGCACAGGGATATAGTGGTGAGCCCAACAGGTAAGATCTCACAGTTTACGTACTAGTGTGATCCTTCCTTACACGCTAGAGTCATTCCATAAGTTATGTGGATTTATTGCAACTTTGAAGTTATCTCAAGACTTTGAGTCATAATAACATTACCCCCAAAATGTATGGAAATGTAATCAACATTATTCTTGCATCAAAGAACAGCAAGCACTGCCTTTTACATCTGATAGCTAAGATTTAATATTTCTTTTGCAAGAGAAGAGAACAAAAGTAGTAACTTATATGTGGCAGTGAAGTGCTCATATTATACCTCAGTGAGTTAATGAAAAAAATCACTTCTTTTAAGAGATTTGGGTAATTAATTCACAAAGAGAAAAAACAAGGCTGTGGCCGAGGCTGGGAGTACTATGGAAGTACATGAACAATTTGCTGTTTAGATCTCAGACTAGCTATGCCTCCTGATTAAACAGGAAAAAAAAAAAAATCCCTTAACCTTCCATTGGAAGCAAGCCCTGACTCTCCCTGGAGACCATTTTGTAACTCAAATGAACTCATTCAAGAGAACCACTGAATTTATCTCAGTGGCAGTTTATCATAGAGGGTGTCAAGGCTGAACAGCGTAATTGCATGAAATGTCTGTATTGGACCAATCCAAATCCATGGGTTTTGTAAGGGAGAGCCCTTCACTGAGGCCTTGGCCTGATATCATCAATATCACTGTTTACAGCTTGTGCTGCAAAGAGGTAAATAAAAAGTGAAGCTAAAAAGGAAACAGAGTCTTCATTGAGTTTCCTCCTATTTACCAGTAATCCCACTGAGTTTTTTGGATTGGCAAAACTGAGCTCTACATATTTATATTGGTAACATTTTCCAGTAGGTTGTACCAAAAGGTATCTGAGCACCTTGTGTTGTGAAATTCAGGGAAATGGAAAACATTAAAACAAATAAGCCTTGTCTCCCAGTACAGCCTCTGGAAAAGAAATTCTACCTTTCCAAGGGCATCAGCCTAAATGAGGCCTCAGTTCTTAAATTCTTTAATCAGTTGCCGTAGAAACCAGGAGAATGTGGTAAGTGCCTCCAGTTAGCAAGGTAATACAGTGATAGCTTTAATCACCTGTTACTGTCCAAATACACACTTGAGTGAAGGTGGAATTGGTATTATTCATTGTGACTGATGTCCTGCATTTTCAGATCTTTGGCACTTAAATGAAATAAAAAGCCTCATCTCCTACAAGAGGAGGAAAAAGGAAGGAATGCTGGGAAAACTGGGATTAGGAGTTCTTGTTTATTAGCCACTGGTGATTTATCTCAGCTGTAAAGCACTCAGAAAAAGTGGAATATAATCCTGTTCAGCAAATTATTATTGAATTCCTACTAAGTGCAAGGCATTCGTGAAAACCAGTAACAGATTATATTTACTCTTATTTCTGGAGAGCACCAGGAAGTTTCCAAAATAAAATGATACACACCATGATCTAAATATGAAAATGGTGAGAGAAAAATGTTCTTTCATTTATTTAATTTTACCAGAGGAAGACAGATATTGAGTGTATAGGTAAACAAAGGAATTACCACATTGTAAAATTAAATCTTTGAGACCTCCAAAACATTTTATCATCCACTCAGAGTTACACATATAACTAAAAGTAAAGATCATAGTTGTGGGTTCTGAAATCAGTCCCTAATTCCATCTTCATGGAGATTTCACTCTTAACTAGCATCTCTAAATGAAGGCTCTGTTAGTTTTCAAAATTCTCGCCTGTGTGTCCCTCTCTAGACTTAGTCCAACCCTATTTGTGCCAAGATAATGATCCACTCTTCTATCAGGGCATTTAATTCTGAGCTGTTAGAGTTGTTCACCTGTTGTTTGGGGTTTTTTTTTTTCCTCCCTCTCTTTTCTTATGTTCTTGCTCAAAGTCGATTCTTTATATACTATATTGCATCTTTTTTTTCCCCTCTTTCTTCCCCCACTTTCCTTCTCCCTCTCTGCACCTCCCACCTAGATAGCCAGTGTTAAACATCTCCTTTCACCTTTCTCCATGTTCATATCTTGGACACATACAGGGGAGAGGTGAATCACTCTTTGTTTTACCAAAATGGTATTATATTGTATGCAAGAATTACATCTTCCTTTTCTTGCTTAACAGTGCATAATATCCATTTGAATTAGGTGATATAGGTCTACCTTACTCTTTTAGTAGATTTATAATACTCTATGTTTTGAATATACCACAGTTGATTTACTCATTCCTCTATTAATAGTTATTCACTTTGTTTTTCAGTATTGTGCCTCTCCAAGCAGAGCTTCAATAGTCATCCTTAGAGACTAGGACTTTTACTTCTATGGCGCAGAATCACAGGAATGAAATTGCTGAGTCTAACGGTATGTGTATTTTTTACTTAAAAAGTATTGCCAGAGCGCTTTCGGAAGAGTGCATTCTACCAATCATACATGAGAATATCCTCTTCCCCAAATTCCCACCTACTGTAGGTGTAATCTTCCTTTAAAACTTTTCAAACTGATGTGTAAAATGTTGTTTCTTTTAAATTTTACTAGCATTTTCCTGACTAGTAAAAAAAAACTTAAATATCTTTTTGTTTATTGCCCATCTGGACTTGTTCCTCTATGAACTATCCATTCAAATCCTTTGTCCATTTTCCTGGGGTGTGTTTTGTCTTATGGTTATCAATGTACAAACTCTTGTTTTATATTTCAGATAATAGCACTTTAACTGTCATCTGTGTTGCAAATATTTTTTCAACTATTGATTTTTACATATCACCACATACATTTTCTTGTTCTATTTTTTACATGTTGTGATTTAATTTATCTAGAATTTATATGATAAAAAATGAGGGTCAAATTTTATTTTCTCTCAGGTGGAGAGTCAGTTTTACCAACACCATTTATGAACTAAACTATTTCTTTTCCCATTGAATTAAAATACAATGTCATTTTTTCCTGCCCCGATCAGTTTGTAATTTCTATGCTAGTAACTGCTTATTTAGATTATGGTAGCTTTATAGAATGCTTTATCATCTCTTCTGCTTAATCCCCCCTTACTATTCTTGTTTTCTTAATTTTATTAGCTATTCTAAATATTTATTATTTAATATGAATTTAAAATCATCTTGTCAAATTCTCCCCCCAAAATACCCTTATTGGCATTGTACTGAATTTACATATTAATTTTGGGAGCATGGGCGTTTTTACCATTTTAACTCTTCTCATCCAAAAATATGGCATATTGATCCATTTGTTCAGAGAATTTTATCTCTTTACACAACAGTTTACGGTTTTTTCTACCATATGGGTCCTATATCTTTTTTGATGAATTCATTCCTAAGTATTTCATAGATTGTCACTATAGTAAAGGTAATATTTTTAAAATTTTCATTTCTAGGTAAGTGAAATTCTGAAACTATTGCTTTTTTCATATCTGTCTTATCTCATCAATTCTGAAACACACATTTTAACATCTCTGAAAATGAGATGTATCCTATAATAATATCTTAATTATAAGTGGCAACTTTTTTCCTTCTTGGGAGTATATAAAGTAATGGGATATCTTAAAATCCATGGCATTTTAGATTTTTTGAAATATGATATACCAATCAATTTACCACATTTTCTTCTTACTTCTATTTGATATTACTGGAATTTCTTAAGTTTTCTAAATACATAATAATATCTCCAAGAAGATATAATTTTATCTCTTTTTTTACAAATTTATACCAACTATTTCATTTTTTTGGTGAGGGTAAATATTGCTGTGTTGTTTTTATGTTTTGGAATGGTTAGCATGAACAATTTTAATTTCTTGCTGTTGGCTTTTTAGAGGTTTTAATTATAGGTAAGTAATTTCTTTTCCTATTTCACATAGAGTTTTTAATGGGTATGTCTGACAAATATTAACAACTGCCTTCTAATAAAATTTACCTTTATTAGTAAAAATCACATGATTTTTCTCCTTCAGCATATAAAATTACACGACTAATTTTCATGATTTTGAACCATTCTTGCATTTTTGGGATTAATTCTACTCAGTAATAGTGTATTATCATTTGTATTTTTTTGTTACAATGCTATGTTCAGTTTGATTATATTTTCATTTGAGGTTTTTTGCTATTGTATTTATAAGATGGTTGGATTGCAATTGTTATATCTGTACTGTCTTTAGCAGGTGTTAAGATTAAGCTGGTTTTGTGAACTGTGGGAAGATTTACATCTTTTCCTATGATCTAGAATAGTTTAAATACTTGGATGGATGATTTCTAAGGATTTGATTAAACTTAACCACAAAGGCATCTAGTCCTATTAACTTCTTTAATGGCTTCTTTTTATTCATCTTTCCAGTATTTTCTAAAGCATTTAGTATACTAAAGTTTGTCTACTTTCAGATCAATTTTAGTGATTTACTTTTGTTATAACATCAGTTTCCTCTGAGTTATCAAATGTGTTACCACACATTTTCTTAGGTCTTTTAGTCTCTTCCACAGCTGTAGTTATGACGACTCCTTTCTCCTTTCTAATCTTTCATATTTTGCTCCTTCTCTTTTTTCTTTAATCAGGTTTACAAGAGATTTATCTGTTTTATTAATCTGTTTAAATAGCCGCGGTCCCTGTTTATTTATTTAGCCTTTCTAGCTTTTTTGTTTATTTTCTATTTCATAAATTTTAGATTTTATATTTATTAATATATTCTGGTTTATTTTGTGTATATTTTAATTTCTTAGGACAACTACAAGGTACCTTCGTTTTTAATCATCGGTTAATAATGATGCCACTTAAAGCTATAAATTTCGTCTGAGTATAACTTCTTCTATGTTCCATAAATTTTGAGTTCTGTGTCCCATTTTTACTGCCTTGGGGATAGTTCGTAATTTCTGTTCTTATTTTTTTTTTGATCCAAGAGTTATTAAGAAATGTTTCTTAATGTCCAAATTTATTGTATAGCTATCAGGGAACATGAATTGTAAAGTCTGCACCTTGGGTTTTAAGCTTTCTTTTTGGCCAGCCACATGATCAATTTCTGTAAATATTCCAGGGACATTTAGAAAAATTATACAGTATTTAAAGGATATAAGATTCTGTATTGGACTATTAACAGGTCTTGTTACTTATATTACTCATTTCTTCTACATTATTGCTTTTGTTTACTTGATTTAGTTTTGAATATGTATGTTAAAACCTCCCACGCTTTTACTTGATAGTTTGTGCTTTATTTAGTAGCTATGCTGTTTGGTGCCTTCAAGTAAAAAAAAAAAAAATGCAACTGAATAAAAATATTTTTTCTGGTTTTGGAGATTTCAAAAGAGGTTCTGGTCACTGTCTGACCAACATCCAGGGCTTATATTCACCCACAGAAAATATTCTACTAAGCATTGCAAGCAAGTTCAGCCGTATACACCCTTCTATTAGAGCAATATAAGAAGTTTGACAAGAATGTCCTTATCTGTCAGATTATTTTACAGTTACCTATGCTCTGGTGAATCAGTGTGTTTAATGGTTAAGCCTGTGGGCTCTTAAGTCAGACTGCCTGGTTTCTAAAATCTGGTCCCGTCACATAAATTACTTAACCTTGTTCAGCTCCATTTTCATGCCTGATAAATGGGAGATAATGCAGTGCACCTCATAGCATTCTTGTAACAATCCAGTGAAGGAATCCATAGGAAACTTGGAGTCAGGCATGTAGTATACACTCAATAAATGTACACACGCAATAAAAATTACCTGTTATATTATACTAAATTCTTAAAGCTCTCCTAAGACCATGTGTGTAAATATTCTTTGAAAAGACCATGAAATTACATACAAATGTAAATCAGCAATGGTATTATTAAAACAAACAAGAGCAATGCAAGTGCTTCCAAAATATAATTATGTTATGTTAATATAATATAATTATGTTATATATAATTATAGAGAATAAAATTATATGAAATTATATACAATAAAACAATACCAAAAATTAAGTGCAAGTCCTTCGAGGACAGGGCTGTGCTCCATCCCACAGCAATAGATCCATAGTTCAAAGAAAAGAGCTGGGAACACTGTAGAATAAAGCAAAATATTTTTTTTAAATTTTCTATGATTAAGTGTACTGTTCTCAATAAAGTCTTGCTGAGCTAAACAGAATCAAGATTCTAATTTATTATCTCATATCTCTCTCTGCTACAAAAGGATGCCTCTAAAATGTCTTATAAAAACACTTTTAAAAATATCACTGGAGTAGTATAAGTCAAGATTTATCATCCACAAGCTAAAACACACACACACACACACAAAACAGTAAATCAAAAACCATGAAACCTGACACACTTTGGAAGACATTTAAAACCCTCTGCCTCCATTTCCTAATATAAAGAAGAGGGTTTTTTTTTTTTTAAATATGAGAATGTCTCCATTTCCTTGGCGCTTTGAATCCCTATGAGTCAATAACTTTTGCAGCATTATGCAAAGTGGTCTAAAAAGAGAAAAAAGTTGGGGGGGAGTTACATCTCCTGCCTTGTATGAGTTTAAATCCTAGCTTCAGATTCCTGGCACACACTTAAAAACTTTTGTAAACCAACATGTAACGAGTACAATCTAACATAATGCAAATTGAGTACCTGAACACTGAGGGGAAGAAAATTGAAGAAGCTATTAGCATGAGAGAAAATTCGCCACTGATCATCTGAGCTCCCTAACGCGAGTAGTTTTAAGACTCTGGAATGCTTACAAATCACCAGCAGAACTTGTTAAAATGAGGATTTCAAGCTCCAGCTCCAGAGATTCTGATTCAGTAGGTCTGTGAGGGGACCTAAGTATCAGAAGTTTTATTAGACTCATAATCAGAGGAAGGACATAATGTCTCTTTTTTTTTTTCCTCTGGAAAATGAAACAACATAATGTTTAACATGTAAAGATATGGCATGGTCTTACTTCACTTTGATCTCCTCACCAGACAAATGGGGAGGAGGAGGAGAGATAGTTCCTGAAGACTCTTCTAGCTCTGTGATGCATGTCTGTAAAAATCCAGGCCACGTGCATCACACAGACATTTCTTAATTGTACCAAAGATCTGCACTACCTGGATTTTCCACCTAGATTTTTACCATGGATAAGTTCTCATTTTATGGTATGGTAACCCATCATTACTAACACCATTAAAAATTGTGTCATCATCACAAATAGATTAAAAATCTTCCAGCCAACCAGGAACTATTTGCAAACAATAAGACATTGAAAGTCAATATAATTAATATAGAGAAATTATTTCAGAAAAGCATTAACACTAATAAAAAAAGAAGGGAAAAGAACATAAGACAATTTGTAGTACAAGAAAAACAACTGGCTCAAAACGCCTATGGAAAAATTCAAATTCGCTAATATTTAAAGAAAAGCAAGTTAAAACAACAAGGATTTCAATTAGCAAATTTTTTTTTTAATGATAATAACTCTACTTAAGGATATTATGAAAAATGGACACTCTTATACAGTCCTGGTGTTGATTTTTGAATTTTTCTGAAAAGTAGTTTGTAATACATATCTAGAACCTTTAAAAATTTAGACTGTTTTAGTAATTCTTGTCTAGGAGAAAATGCTAAGGAAATAGTAAGCAATTCAAAGTATGGCTAAAAAATGCTCATTGTAGAATGATTATAAGAACAGTAAGTTAGAAACAATCTACACATAAAAATGAGGTTATTGCATAAATTATGGTTTTTCATATTGTTGAAATAGTATATAGCCATTAAATTATGTTTGTTTTTGAAGAACATTAAATAGGAGAAAATGTTCAATATAAAATATTAAGCAGGAAGAGAAGGATTAAAATTACGTATTTGGCAAAAATCCTAAATATTTATTTTTGCATAGTCTGTGTGCAAACACAACTGGAAAAATTGCATCAAAGTCTTGAGTGTTGTTTCTGTATAGTAGGATTATGTGTAATTTCAATCTTTCTCCTTATAATTTTCTATACTTTCTGAATATCCTACGATGCATCTGTGTTCCTTTCATATTGAGAACTGAAAAAATTAATACCATAGCATATCAAAGGTTCACAGGGCAGAATCTATTCCCCAAATAAACACTTTTATTTCCAACCAATTGCAGTTGAAAAGCAATTTTTCATACGTATATATAGCTGGAACAAGGACTAAATCAAGTAAAGTTCCTATATCATTAATAGAAATGATGTAGTCAGTGTGAAGACTTCCATGTACTGTCAATACTTACGTATTCAGGAAAATCTCAAGCCATAATTCTTTAAAGCTAATTCATCTCTCTTAAGAACTGAGGAAAAATTGATATATGAAAAAGTTGGAGGGCACCCAGAGAGAATGCAATGCCAGCTTGATTCACAAAGTTTTCTCCTGTGGCCCAGATTTTCCTAAACAACCCCTAGAAGAGGTCCACCAGGCCTCTCAGCCTCTCTCAGAGGTGAGGAGAATAAACACACCCGTAATACTTAAAGCCTAGTTGGAAAATCAAGAATTGGATGGACTTGGAGTCTGCAAGCGGGAAAGTCTATACTGGTTCCTAAACCCAACTATACATAGAATGACCTGTGGAACTTGTTAACTCTTGACCCCACCCCCAGAAATTCAGAAGTCTGAGGCTACGTTCAGGAATGTGTATTTTGAACATATATCTCAGGTGATTCTAACGAAGTCTTAGTTCCGGGACCAGAACTTGAGAGTCACTGACCTAATACCAATGAGGCAATTTAGGCCCAAAGAGGTAAAGTTCAGTTACTTAACTAGTAACAGAGCATCTGGATGTCTTGCTGTATATGACCTAAGTAATAACAGAAAGGAAGGGTTGCAAAGAGGAATGTTCTTTCCTGAACATAAACTGTAATTAGTTTGAGAGGATGCAAAGGAGGGGCAAGGGGCTATGGAGGAAGAAAACCTTCTGTTGAGTATGCTCAGTGTGGGCAGGTATCTACCTATAAATTGACCAGGGATTTGTGCGGCTCTTACAAAAGTCCTGAATGTCAGAATGTTTCTTATGATAACTTAGATAACTCAGAACCCAGCTTGGAAACTAAATAGCCATATATGGTGAGACTTTTTGGCAGTTCGTATTTTTTCATTATCTTTTTTTAAAGATCAGCTCACCAAAAATCACTAAAAGTGTATTTGCTGTGTGATGTTACAGCTATTCAAATAAAACAAACACTGACTTTCTACCTAGCTCTTTTATCCTTGGTTGGTTTTACTAGTTGACCTTCTAAAATGGGGAGTTATTAAGAGAAGAAATCACACAACAATATTGTATGAACTTTCATATATCCAAGCAAAGGAATACTTTCTTTTTTTACTAAGCACCTACTATGTGTCAAGCACATTTAGTTAGTTGGAATAAGTCTTGTTAAGTAGTCATTATTATTCCTCATTTTATAGATTAAGAAATAACAAGAATGAAAATAAGGTTAAATATTTCATTTAAGGCCACAAAACCAGAAAGTGGCCAAGTGGGAATTTGAATCCAGGACTAACTTGTAAGCTCAGGTTCTTTCTAATTTCCCATAGTACCTCCTTCATAATGAAAAATATTTTTGTCAATAGAGAATATTTGAATAAAAAAGCCAAAACACAAATGTTACTCTATATGGTAAGTTTTTATCTGTACCTTATTAACAACTGTAATTCTTGATTCACTATATTCTTGCTCTAGAGAAGTAAAAAATATATTCTGCATCAGATTTTAAAAAATTATTATTATATAATTTATGGGGAAACATTACAGATCTAAAATCACCTTCTTGGTATTTTAGTCCTTGAGTGACAATCTAAATTGTGCACTTGTTCTTTTTAAATAGCCACTGACTATAGGATTGAAAAGGCTTGTTATATCAGAGTGGTCTAATTTTTTGAAATTTCCCTGTGGGTCACTGTATTCTCACATATGGTAAAACCTTTCTCAGAGGGTTGTGTTGAAATTACAGTGGAAGTTGCAACAGGAGTCTGATCAGTTGTCAGTTTCTCTTTGGGTCCAAGAGCTACGTGGGAAATTTCTCTCTTGAAAATCAATCTGGTTTGGAACAAGAACAGAAGAAAGTCAATGCCATAGTGGTTGTAACCAAAAGAGTGTGAAATGAAGACAGTTTAGATACATGTTGTCTTATCACACTATTGCCTCTATCCAATTTAAAGAAGTAGCATGTTCTAATTAAAATTCAGGGGAATAACATGGGAACAATTGTATCATCAGGGAGATACATTTTTGTTTATTTATTTATTTATTTATTTATTTTTGGCTGTGTTGGGTCTTCATTGCTGCACGCGGGCTTTCTCTAGTTGCGGCGAGCAGGGCCTATTCTTCGTTGCGGTGCATGAGCTTCTCACTGCGGTGGCTTCTCTTGCAGTGGAGCACGGGCTCTAGGTGTGCGGGCTTCAGTAATTGTGACTTGCGGGCTCTAGAGCGCAGGCTCAGTAGTTGTGGTGCACGGGCTTAGTTGCTCCGCAGCATGTGGGATCTTCCTGCACCAGGGATCGAACCTGTGTTCCCTGAATTGGCAGGCAGATTCTTAACCACTATGCCACCAGGGAAGTCCCGGAGATACATTTTTAACACAGAAATATTATTTATAATTATTAGCTTTATTATCATTACCATATTCATTAAACATCTGAGTTCTAGAGAGGTTTTCAAAAGCATATTCCTTTGCAACATTGAGTCACGTTGTATTAACACCAGATTCCATAGACTTTGAACTTATCCCCAATAGTCTATTTTTACTGGAACTAAAGACAATAAACTGAGTATACTGTGAAATATCCATAGATATGCATCCCCTGGGCGCTCCCGAGTTTTTCTCCTTAATCCTTACTAGGTCCCTGTGAAGCAGAAGCAGGGGCACTATCTTCAGTCATCAGATTAAAAAAACAGAAAGCAAAAAACAAAAGTTGGCGAGTATGTGCACTGAAGTCACGTATTAACCCAATATAGAGGGACCTCAGTTCTTAATATACGACTACAATGAGAATTCATTCCAGATCCAATAGTTTAGAGAACAGAGTATGACGATGACGTGGGAGAAGGAGTAAATACAGATGTCCCCTACCCTTCTCCCCTCTGCCTTTCCTAGTCCATATTCCCCAAAGGAGGAATGAGGGAATTCTAAAGAGCGAAAGCAGAACGAGGGAACTGTGGAGAAGGAGGTTATATTTCCTGGCTTCATGTAGTGTTAAGCTAACAAAATAGGCTATGTCTTTTGCTAAATTAGCATATAACCTCCAATGACCATTCAGATGTAATGATATCTCTAAGCAGAACTTAAGTGGGCGGTTAATAGGCTTCAGTTTTCCGTCTTCAGCTATTTTCTCTATGTATTCCCATTGTTAGGAATGTATCCAGTTCTAGCCGAAGCTTAAATTCTCATGTTTACCCTAATGAACACAAATTTTATATCTCCAACACTAATTTTTCAGTCAAGCTTTAGTTTCATATTTATTTCCAGGAAATAAAATGCCTTCTGCCAGACATTCTGCCAGAACATTCTGCTTTAACCCCAAGTGTCTAAAAATCAATTAAGGCACACTCCCACCTTAATAAGCTTTCTTTATGCGCAGCTCCATTCTCCACCCCACCCCCCATACACACACACGTTTTCCAAAGTACTCAAAAGCTTAAACCTTAGACTCATCTTCTAATCTTTTCTATACCCCACCCCTAATAGTCAGTTACCAAGTTCTGGCATCTTTTTCTTTTATGGTCTCTAGTGTTTATCCCTACCTTGTCATTTCTTCAAATCTAGGCCTTTATCTTCATACAAAATTGCAGTCTCCAACAAATTTTTAGTAATAAACTTTCTGATAAACTACACCCTACAATAAACTCTCTGATATACCAAAGCTAAGTTAATCTTTATAAAACCTCTAATATCATGCCATTTACTTGCTTAAAAATCTATACTCCATCATTGTGGCCTTTCTAATCAAGTCGAAACTCCTCAGCCCAGCATTTGAGATTTTCCATTATCTGACCTCACCTTGCCTATCCAACTATATAAAACCCAATTTGAACATGATTCCTGAGTCTATACCTTCTGCTTTGGTCAGAGATCCCCTTAATGCTTCCTTCTCTCCTCAAAGCACACCAAGTATGCTCATTCTAAGCTTAGCACTTATCCATGAACTTCTACTTGGAATGCGTGACCTTTCATTACCTAAGTGCTACAACTTTCAAGACCCAATTCCAATGTCAACTTTTTAGTAAAGCTTTTCCTGATAACTTCTCTACAGAATAGTTATGTGCTTCTCTAAATGTCTACAACGTGGACCATGTGAATCTGATTATAGGCCACCATGTGTTGTTTTTTTAGCTGTCTTATTTTATAAACTTGCCTCCTCCTGGATTGCAAGCAGTTGAAGGACCTTGACAAGAAGTGGTTTTGTTTGTTTAGTTGTTTCTCTAGTAAAAGTCAGAGAACAAAACAGTTACAAGACTATACATTAGGTTTGAGGTAGTCTTAATTATCATAATTTAAAATCTCTTTTTTAAATGTTAAGGGTCTTAGAAGTCTTTAACCTCATTTCTGAGCGTGAAATTTCATTGCCCCACATAAGGCTTAAGATCATTTGGTTAGAGAAGCACATGGAGACAGAGTCACAAATTCTCCCTCACATAGGTCAGTTTTGTTCAGTTCTCTGTTTACTTTACCCCTGTTCCTGGCTCAGTATTTAGTTAATGTGTGAGAGAGAATGCTGATGCACATTTGCAATTTTATCACCGCTTCTCTAAAAACAAAGGAAAGCGGTGCTAGGTCAGTAGCATTTTTCTCCCATTTGAAAGTGAGTACATAAACTACATGAAGACATTTAGCAGAGAGCCTAGGAAAGATTACTGAAAGAAAAAGTGCTTAATACTCATGATTGACAAAGCAGAAAGATTGGTTTGATGTATCTGATTGTCTTAGGCTGGGTTCTCAACAACAGTGCCTGAGACAAGGATTTACACACAAATGACATATTAAGGAAGGGCTCCAGCAGAAACTTACAGGGAGTAGAGCAAGCAAGTCCTGGAATGGGTAAATAGGGTGTTATTTTAGGCAAAGTCTCAACCTCAGTCTGATCCCAGAAGGAGCTCTGGAGGTAAATTATTCATTCACCAGTCAGTCCTTGGCTACACCCTGATCTAGTGGGTCATCAACTCCCAAGCACTTCCATCCCTGTGTGCCACAAAGCCCCTCCAGTAGCCCAAGGGCAGCCTCCAGCAAACACACAGGGCAAGAGGATGGCCAGAACTGGCAAACAGGCTCCAAAGGGATCTGGGTGGAGCACAGGCAGTATGTTTACTAGGGTGTTCCTAGTTCTGTACCAGAAATAATATAAATGCTTATTTCAAATGCTTGTATGTACTTAGAAAAAAAATGTTAACAGATAAAAGTCCAATTATTAACTGTGGGCTGTGAGGTTGAAGAAAGGAAACTTTCACATTTTACTTTCCACACTTCTATATTATTAGAACTTTTACAGTAAGCATTACTTCTGTAAGAGAAGAAAAAAAAAAAGCTATTAGCAAAACAAGTTTTTCTACCAAAAACTCAATGATGTATTTTGTTTGATTTAATCACGTTACTGTTGTTTTTGTTGCTAGTAACTCTAGCAAAGTAATACCATCTGAATAAAAATTTATTATCTAGACTGTTAAAATGCTTGAGTGCATTCAGTAATTAACAACTTGCATTCTTACCCAGTATAAATTATATCCATGGTACGCCCAGAAAGAAAGAAGCCTTGTTAAGGTTTAATTCTAGAAGGGGAGTTAACTGGTTTTGCAATCTGTGGGCACTAGGAGTTTGGCTTTAATTGTAAGATATGGTACACTCATCTATTTATCATCATTTATATCAAAAAAAAATTGAAGGAAAAATTTTTAAATTGCCTTTGAAAATGTATTTTAAAAGTACTTTGGAATTTTAGCTGAAAGGTAAGATCACATTTGGTTAAAGCCTTGCCTGCTTTGGTATAATTGGGTAATAGCAATTGGTCAGACCTGTGCATTAAGAAGAGTAATCTGGGGAATTCCCTGGTGGTCCAGTGGTTAGAACTCTGCACTGTCACTGCCAAGGGCCCGGGTTCAGTACCTGGCCAGGGAACTAAGATGCCACAAGCCGCGCAGCAAGGCCAAAAACAAAAACAAAACAAAAAGAAGAAGAGTAACCTGGCAGCTATATATAGTATAAATTAGAGGAGCAAAAGAAAGGTAGCAGGAAGGTCAGTTAGAATTCTACTAGAATAATCCAGGTAAGAGGCAATGAAGGTGATAAATAATGGTAAAGGAGCAAGCATTTATCACATGTGCCCTATATGAACTGGACTAGGAGTAACCAAATAGTAAATGAGGACAATGATGATTTTAAAAATTAGAAGACATACATGAATTATTATGGAGATGAAAATTAGTAGAAACTACTTAGATAGAAGGGCTAAAGGAGAGAGTGTGGTCAAAGATGACTGGAAAAGATAGTGACTATTTTAGCGAGACAATGTTGAGTTTGTAAAGAAATGCTGAATTTTAAATACAGATGGATATAGACATAAGGATATTCAACAGGCAGTGGAAATAAGTGCCTGGAATTATGGAGGAGTTGGAAGTATAAATTTGAGCCATCACTAGTGGGGTGATGGTAGAAGCTAAAAGAGTAGGTAAGGAGAGCAAGGGTAACAAACCAGAGAGAAAGAACAGGGAATGGAACCATGGGTAATGACCAGATTTGGAGGGCAGTAGGATCCTGAAAGAGACAGGGAAGAGTGGGAAAGGGAGATTAAGAACATGAAGTATCATGGAAAGCAAGAAAGGAGGCCAATCCTGGGAAGTGTCAGGAATATGAAGGCAGGATATTCTGTTGTTTTTCACTGTTAGGAAACTGAAAGTTATAAAACAACCTTATTTCCATCAATTTTCACAGCTCAACAATCAGAGCCCTAGAAGAAATCAAATTCTATATAACTGAGAATTTAAGTAACTCAAAAAGAAGTATTGTATTTTATCTGGCTAAATTTTCCCCAGAGAATATAGCTCTGTTCTTATTCCATATTTATTCAAATTACCCCTTTTATCCTCAATGACAAAATAAAAAATTCTGCAATCTTTGGACCACCCAGGGAAGGAATTAACCTGTCCTCTTGAGTCATCACTAAAGATTTCATGGGCTTAAAGTATAATCCAAAGTAAACCCACCAAATAAAGCAAGCAATCATCATTTGGGTCAGGTAACTAAGCAGACGTCGAAAACACAACTGAGGAGAGCATATACAAGAAGTTAGGGGAGGATCCAGGCAGTGTGCACCATTTAACAAGCCATGGTTAGGTACAGGAGGGAACACAGCCTCGAGAAAGTAGGAAAAGTTTCACAGGTGAGGGCACACATGCTTAGTCTAGCACCTGAATCACCTTCATGGCCTTGGGACCATGGCACTCTGGTGCTTTCACTTGCTCTACTCCTAGCCCAGGGGCTTACTTACTTCCCCACAGAGTCTTGACCTGGATTGTCCTAAATCTTTAGTAATTACAACTTTCAGGAGCCTTTAAATTTAAGTATTCAATTTATGAATTATCCTCAGACTACTAATATTTGTTCCTATTTCATACTTTTTCAGAGCAGCTTATACCCTGATCCAAAATTTATATTTATATTTATATACACCCACATGCACACACACACTCACACTTTAAAGATAGTGCTATAAACTATTTTCAGAAATCCGATTAAACCTTAGACCTTATATTTAAAATTTAATTTTTTTACTGTCACCATTAAATTGTTCCTTGGTATAAAATGACCCAAATTTTCAACATGAAATATATTTGTTACCCTGGCTATTTGCAGTCTGGGAAACCATTTTCACTGCTCAGTGACTTGTATCATATAGGTAGCATTTGTATTATTTTAAGCACCTACACACATTCCTGTTATGATTACAGTGATTAAAATAAATACACTTTCTAAATGTTTGAAGAAACTTAATAACATTGTTCCAGAAACAACTGTCCATGCACTAGACTCTGCGTTTATGCCACATGGAGTGGGCTACACTATACTTGAATGTTGAATCATGCCACCCACTTGGCTGAGTTTTTGGACTCATGGACTGATCATTGCAGATGATCATCACTTCATTCGAGTCAATACATTTTCCTTGGCATTCAGCATTTTCAAGGAATCAGCACGAATAGTTTCACACATGTGTTCCTTTCTTTTAAGAAGAAAGTGGGAAGAAGAGTGGGATTTTCCCCTGGTATTGTCCTAAAATAAATAAAATTAATTCTGTGTAAATCTGAGAATATGTAATAGGATAATAATCATAAAATTATTCAAATTATTGACTGCTTTGGTGGGGACCATCTATTAATTTTTATAGGGCATATTGATATATCAGTGACTTATGTGTCAAACCTTTGTAATTTGGAGCCATCAAGAAAGTTCTTTGTGGAAGATAAGGTAAGGAATAGAGTGGAATATATAGTATAAGAGTCTGCTCTGTAAGTTAAAACTTTAGTTGATCAATTTCCCATAGAAAAGTGATTCAGAGTAAACAGCAAATCTCTGCTAATTTTCTTCCCTTCTTCACTGATAGCCTCACACTCTCATCAGCACATATACCACCTTTGCATGCGTGACACATTCAAGGCAGTTCAATGGAATGCTGCAAACATGAATTAAGCTCATTGTATCTGTTCATTGTTCTTTATGCTATGAGAAGGCAGAGACCATTGGTATGACCTCTGCCCTCAAGTAGCTTATAATCTTATAAAAGCAGATGACTAGCCAACTGTAACACCAAGCAGAATAAAATAAATTTTAACACAGATATAGAAACAATATGCTGCCAAAAAATAGAAATGGAGACTTTAATTCTTAACGTAAGGAATCAAAAAAGGCTGTTTAATCTTTGAGGATTACTTGCTTTCCTAATAAGAACCATAAATATTGATTTTTCTGTAAGTCTTTGCAGATGACCAGAACAACTGAGCTAATTTTATGTATTTCATCTGACGTGTCATTAATCTCCGTATTCATTCATTTAACAAATAAATACCAAACATCTTTATGTGCCAAGAATGTCACTGGGAACAACATTGAATGTGAATTAGTCCTGCCCTCAAGGAGATTACACTCTGGTGGACAGAGAAAATACATGAAAAGTAATAAATCTGACAAATATTAGAAGTTTTGGAAGAGAACATATCAAGACAGAAAGGGAACAAAAAAATATAGCAGCCAATTCTTTTTCCTAGGAATTGGAGGTTAAGTTAGGTCAGAGACGAAAAGCTAATAATGAAGATAATGGAGACTTAGTTTAAGGTTGCCTTCCCTTTGGTCAGCTACCAGAACTTCCAACTAGCAGTGCAATGATATGCACAAAATCAGGGGGACAGACTAGTAGAGGCTGCTTCAAATGCATTGCTTATTTCTTAAGAAGTTCTAAAGTTCACTGTGCTTGGTAAGAAGAAATTGCAGGGCCAGAGGAGCCAAAACCCCAGGTTCTTATATGTTCAAACTTTTAGGATGCAGAAGGGACTGTATCATCACCCATGAGTCTACCCATTTATCATACAAGAAATTCTTGATGGACCACAATTATGTACGTTCTAACTGCATCATCAGGCCTACATCAGACTTGACCATGGCCTACAACAGAGACCAATAAACGGTTGATGGAACATTGCAAGTTGAATACATGTATTTATCACCATCACCACCCAAACCCATCTAGAATAACAGTAAAGAAATTTTCTTTTTTTAGTTAAAAACAAAAAAACACAAGGACAAAGAGAAGGAAGTGAAGACAGTAGTTAAGGCTTTTCAGCAAAATTTTGGAAAATGGAGTGACAATAGGTATGAGTTAGCTGACACTGCAGATCAAAGGAAAGTGTAAGTAGAAGTGCTTTTGCAGGAAAATAGTAATGAGTAGTTCAAACCCCAGAAACGCTCAGGAAAGGAGGTATCAATTACCACTCAGGAATCAGCAAGCTGAGAGTGAAGATGACGCATCGTACAGAACCCAAGGGAATCCAGGGAAATTTCATATTAGGAAAGATGAGATTCTCTAACCCCCTTCCTTTTATCACCTACCAGTTTGCTGGCAGCCAGGATTGTACTGCCAGGGTATCATATTTTGTCTCCAGAATATAAGACTGGAGTATTCCTCTCTGAAAAGAGAAAAAAAGAAAAAAAACCTAAGAACACTGATTGGACAAGTCCAATCATCCTGCAGCAAAGTTCCCCATTTAACAAACACAACCCTCCCCCAAAACACACACACCAACAAACACATAGTCACAGAGCCTCTAATCAGCTCTTTATACTACCTCACTCTAAGATAGGACTATACATTCAAGGCTCAAAACCTCTAACCTGGAACAGAGAAACCAAAATAGACAAACAGAAAAAAAAAAAAAAAAAAAAGGACCTGGAGGAAACAGAGATAATGCAGTGAACATGAGGAAAAACTAAAATAAATAATAACAAATAAAACTAGCCTTAATATTCTCAGAGAGATATTCCACTCATAAATTGAAAGCAGGTGGATTTTTTTAATGAAGCATGAAGAGAATTATAAACCACTCTTGGAAATTAAAAATATAATTTAAAAATATTTTAAAGTCAGTAGAGGTTTGGAAGATACTTTGAGGAAATCTAGAAAATAAATACCAAAGAGCAGGGAAATAGGAAAATAAGGACAAGATTAGGATAGCAATCCAGAGAATCTGACATCCAAAGAGTAGGAGTTCAAGAAAACATGACTGCAGAAAACAGAGGGGGCACCGGGGGGCGCCTTCAAGATGGCGGAGGAGTAAGAAGTGGAAATCACCTTCCTCCCCACAAATACATCAAAACTACATCTACATGTGGAACAACTCCTATGGAACACCTGCTGAACGCTGGCAGAAGACCTCAGACTTCCCAAAGGATGCCCTCAGGCGACCTACACGCAGAGGCGGGGCCAAATCCAAAGCTGAATCCCAGGAGCTGTGCGAGCAAAGAAGAGAAAGGGAAATCTCTCCCAGCAGCCTCAGGAGTAGCCAATTAAATCTCCACAATCAACTAGATGTACCTGCATCTGTGGAATACCTGAATAGACAACGAATCATCCCAAAATTGAGGAGGTGGACTTTGTGTGATTTTGTCTGTATAGCTTTGATTTAACCATTTGTCCTAGGGGGTCTGTCTGTCCACTTTTTTTTTTTTTTTAGGATAGTTTTTAGCACTTGTTATCATTGGTGGATTTGTTTTTTGGTTTGGTCGCTCTCTTCATTCTTTCTTTTTTTATTACTTTTTAATTCTTTTTGTACTTTTAATAATTTTTTTATTTTTTAATTTTAATAACTTTATTTTATTTTATTTTTCTCTTTCTTTCTTTTTTTCTCTCTTTTCTTCTGAGCCGTGTGGCTGACAGGGTCTTCGTGCTCCGGCCGGGTGTCAGGTCTGAGCCTCTGAGGTGGGAGAGCCAACTTTAAGACATTGGTCCACCACAGACCTCCCAGCCCCACATAATATCAAATGGCGAAAGCTCTCCCAGAGATCTCCATCTCAACGCGAAGACCCAGCTCCACTCAACGACGAGCAAGCTACCGTGCTGAACACCCTAGGCCAAACAACTAGCAAGACAGGAACACAACCCCACCCTTTAGCAGAGAGGCTGCCTAAAATCATAATAAGTTCACAGACACCCCAAAACACACCACCAGACGTGCTCCTGCCCACCCAAAAGACAAGATCCAGCCTCATCCACAAGAACACAGGCACCAGTCCCCGCCACCAGGAAGCCTACACAAACCACTGAACCAACCTTACCCACTGGCAGCAGACACCAAAAACAACAGGAACTATGAACCTGCAGCCTGAGAAGAGGAGACCCCAAACACAGTAACTTAAGCAAAATGAGAAGACAGAGAAACACACAGCAGATGAAGGAGCAAGGTAAAAAACCCACTAGACCAAACAAATGAAGAGGAAATAGGCAGTCTACTTCAAAAAGAATTCAGAGTAATGATAGTAAACATGATCCAAAATCTTGGAAATAGAATGGAGAAAATACAAGAAATGTTTAACAAGGACCTAGAAGAACTAAAGAGCAAACAAACAATGATGAACAACACAGTAAATGAAATTAAAAATTCTACAGAAGGAATCAATAGCAGAATAACTGAGGCAGAAGAACGGATAAGTGACCTGGAAGATAAAATAGTGGAAATAACTACTGCAGAATAAAGAAAAAAGAATGAAAAGAATTGAGGACAGTCTTAGAGACATCTGGGACAACATTAAATGCACCAACATTCGAATTATACGGGTCCCAGAAAAAGAAGAGAAAAAGAAAGGGACTGAGAAAATATTTGAAGAGATTATAGTTGAAAACTTCCCTAATATGGGAAAGGAAATAGTTAATCAAGTCCAGGAAGCGCAGAGAGTCACATACAGGATAGATCTAAGGAGAAACATGCCAAGGCACATATTAAGCAAACTCTCAAAAATTAAATACACAGAAAACATATTAAAAACAGCAAGGGAAAAGCAACAAATAACATACAAGGGAATCCCCATAAGGGTAACAGCTGATCGTTCAGCAGAAACTCTGCAAGCCAGAAGGGAGTGGCAGGACATATTTAAAGTGATGAAAGGGAAAAACCTACAACCAAGATTACTTTACCCAGCAAGGATCTCATTCAGATTCAATGGGGAAATTAAAATCTTTATAGACAAGCAAAAGCTAAGAGAATTCAGCACCACCAAACCAGCTCTACAACAAATGCTAAAGGAACTTCTCTAGGCAGGAAACATAAGAAAAGGAAAAGACTTACAATAACAAACCCAAAACAATTAAGAAAACGGTAATAAGAACATACATATCGATAATTACCTTAAATATAAATGGATTAAATGCTCCAACCAAAAGACATAGACTAGCTGAATGGATACAAAAACAAGACCCATACATATGTTGTCTACAAGAGACCCACTTCAGACCTAGGGGCACACACAGACTGAAAGTGAGGGGATGGAAAAAGATATTCCATGCAAATAGAAATCAAAAGAAAGCTGGAGTAGCAATTCTCATATCAGACAAAATAGACTTTAAAATAAAGACTATTACAAGAGACAAAGAAGGACACTACATAGTGATCAAGGGATCTATCCAAGAAGATATAACAATTGTAAATATTTATGCACCCAACGTAGGAGCACCTCAATACGTAAGGCAAATGCTAACAGCCATAAAAGGGGAAATCGACAGTAACACAATCATAGTAGGGGACTTTAACCACCCCACTTTCACCAATGGACAGATCATCCAAAATGAAAATAAATAAGGAAACACAAGCTTTAAATAATAACTTAAGCAAGATGGACTTAATTGATACTTATAGGACATTCCATCCAAAACAAGCAGGTTACACTTTCTTCTCAAGTGCTCATGGAACATTCTCCAGGATAGATCATATCTTTGGTCGCAATTCAAGCCTTGGTAAATTTAAGAAAATTGAAATAATATCAAGTGTCTTTTCTGACCACAACGCTATGAGGCTAGATATCAATTACAGGAAAAAATGTGTAAAAAATACAAACACATGGAGTCTGAACAATACACTACTAAATAACCAAGAGATAACTGAAGATATCAAAGAGGAAATCAAAAAATACCTACAAACAAATGACAATGAAAACATGACAACCCAAAACCTATGGGATGCAGCAAAAGCAGTTCGAAGAGGGAAGTTTATATCAATACAGTCCTACCTCAAGAAACAAGAAATATCTCAAATAACCTAACCTTACACCTAAAGTAATTAGAGAAAGAAGAACAAAAAAAACCCCCAAAGTTAGCAGAAGGAAAGAAATCATAAAGATCAGATCAGAAATAAATGAAAATGAAATGAAGGAAACAGTAGCAAAGATCAATAAAACTAAAAGCTGGTTCTTTAAGAAGATAAACAAAAGTGATTAACCATTATCCTGACTCATCAAGAAAAAAAGGGAGAAGACTCATATCAACAGAATTAGAAATGAAAAAGGAGAGGTAACAACTGACACGGCAGAAATACAAAGGATCATGAGAGATTACTACAAGCAACTCTATGGCAATAAAATGGACAACCTGGAAGAAATGGACAAATTCTTAGAAAAGCACAACCTTCCAAGACTGAACCAGGAAGAAATAGAAAATATAAACAGACCAATCACAAGCACTGAAATTGACACTGTGCTTAAAAATCTTCCAACAAACAAAAGCCCAGGACCAGATGGCTTTACAGGCGAATTCTTTCAAACATTTAGAGAAGAGCTAACACCTATCCTTCTCAAACTCTTCCAAAGTATAGGAGAGGGAGGAACACTGCCAAACTCTTTCTACGAGGCCACCATCACCCTGATACCAAAACCAGACAAAGATGCCACACAAAAAGAAAACTACAGGCCAATATCACTGATGAACATAGGTGCAAAAATCCTCAACAAAATACTAGCAAACAGAATCCAACAGCACATTGAAAGGATCATACACCATGATCAAGTGGAGTTTATCCCAGGAATGCAAGGATTCTTCAATATACACAAATCAATCAATGTGATACACCATATTAACAAATTGAAGGAGAAAAACCATATGATCGTCTCAATAGATGCAGAAAAAGCTTTCGACAAAATTCAACACCCATTTATGATAAAAACCCTCCAGAAAGCAGGCATAGAGGGAACTTACCTCAACAATAAAGGCCATATATGACAAACCCACAGCCAACATTGTTCTCAATGATGAAAAACTGAAACCATTTCCACTAAGATCAGGAACAAGACAAGGTTGTCCACTCTCACCACTGTTATTCAATATAGTTTTGGAAGTTTTAGCCACAGCAATCAGAGAATAAAAAGAAATAAAGGGAGTACAACTTGGAAGAGATGAAGTATAACTGTCACTGTTTGCCGATGACATGATACTCTACATAGAGAATCCTAAAGATGCTACCTGAAAACTACTAGAGCTAATCAATGAATTTGGTAAAGTAGCAGGATACAAAATTAATGCACAGAAATCTCTTGCATTCCTATTCACTAATGATGAAAAATCTGAAAGAGAAAGTAAGGATACACTCCCATTTACCATTGCAACAAAAAGAATAAATACCTAGGAACAAACCTACCTAAGGAGACAAAAGACCCGTATGCAGAAAACTATAAGACACTGATGAAAGAAATTAAAGATGATACAAAGAGATGGAGAGATATACCATGTTCTTGGATTGGAAGAATCAACATGGTGAAAATGACTCTACTACCCAAAGCAATCTACAGATTCAATGCAATCCCTATCAAACTACCAATGTCATTTTTCACAGAAGTAGAGCAAAAAATTTCACAATTTGTATGGAAACACAAAAGACCCCGAATAGCCAAAACAATCTTGGGAAAGAAAAATGGAGCTGGAGGAATCAGGCTCCCTGACTTCAGACTATACTACAAAGCTACAGTAATCAAGACAGGATGGTACTGGCACAAAGACAGAAATATAGATCAATGGAACAGGATAGAAAGCCCAGAGATAAACCCACACACATATGGTCACCTTATCTTTGATAACGGAGGCAAGAATATACAATGGAGAAAAGACAGCTTCTTCAATAAGTGGTGCTGGGAAAACTGGACAGCTACACGGAAAAGAATGTAATTAGAACACTCCCTAACACCATAACCAAAAATAAACTCAAAATGGATTAAAGACCTACATGTAAGGCCAGACACTATAAAACTCTTAGAGGAAAACATAGGCAGAACACTCCATGACATAAATCACAGCAAGATCCTTTTTGACCCACCTCCTAGAGAAATGGAAATAAAAACAAAAATAAACAAATGGGACCTAATGAAACCTAAAAGCTTTTGCACAGCAAAGCAAACCATAAATAAGACGAAAAGACAACCCTCAGAATGGGAGAAGATATTTGCAAATGAAGCAACTGACAAAGGATTAATCTCCAAAGTTTATAAGCATCTCATGCAGCTCAATATCAAAAAAAAAAACAACCCAATCCAAAAATGGGCAGAAGACCTAAATAGACATTTCTCCAAAGAAGATATACAGATTGCCAACAAACACATGAAAGGATGCTCAACATCACTAATCATTAGAGAAATGCAAATCAAAACTACAGTGAGGTATCCTCTCACACAGGTCAGAATGGTCATCATCAAAAAATCTACAAACAATAAATGCTGGAGAGGGTGTGGAGAAAAGGGCACCCTCTTGCACTGTTGGTGGGAATGTAAATTGATACAGCCACTATGGAGAACAGTATGGAGGTTCCTTAAAAAACTAAAAATAGAACTACCATACGACCCAGCAATCCCACTACTGGGCATATACCCTGAGAAAACCATAATTCAAAAAGAATCATGTACCACAATGTTCACTGCAGCTCTATTTACAATAGGCAGGACATGGAAGCAACCTAAGTGTCCATCAACAAATGAATGGATAAAGAAGCTGTGACACCTATATACAATGGAATATTACTCAGCCATAAAAAGAAGCAAAAATAAGTTATTTGTAGCGAGGTGGATGGACCTAGAGACTGTCATACAGAGTGAAGTAAGTCAGAAAGAGAAAAACAAATACCGTATGCTAACATATATATGGAATCTAAAAAAAAAAAAAACTGGTTCTGTAGAACCTAGGGGCAGGACAGGAGAAAAGACACAGACATAAAGAATGGGCTTGAGGACATGGGGAGGGGGAAGGGTAAGCTGGGACTAAGTGAGAGAGTGGCATGGACTTACATATACTACCAAATGTAAAATAGATAGCTAGTGTAAGCCGCTGCATAGCACAGGGAGATCAGCTCGGTGCTTTGTGTCCACCTAGAGGGGTGGGATAAGGGAGGGTGGGAGGGAGATGCAAGAGGGAGGAGATATGAGGATGTACGTATATGTATAGCTGATTCACTTTGTTATACAGCAGATACTAACACACCACTGTAAAGCAATTATACTCCGAAACAGATGTTAAAAAAAAAAAAAGAAAGAAAATGGAGGGGAAGAAATTAGCAGAGAAATCATAAAAGAAAATTCATCATATCTAAAGGAAATGAGTTTCTTGATTGAAAACATCCACCATTTATCTCCAGCAAAATGAATGAAAAAGACCCACACAAGGATATCTCACTGTGATATTTTGGATCACTAGGGATAAAGACCTTAAAAGCTTTCAGAGAGAGAGGAGGGGAAAAAATCAGGTCATATACAAAGAATCAGAAATCAAAATGGCATTAGACTTCTCAACTGTATCTCTAAAAGGGAGAAGACTCTGGAGCAGTGCCTTCAATGTTTTAACGGGGAAATGTCCAACCTGGAATCCTATAGTCAGACAAACTATTGATCAAGAGTGAGTGGTGAATGAAGCCGTGGAAAGGATGGGGACTACATTCTAGTCAGAGGGAGTGGTGAGGCATGACTCATCATCATGGCTTGTTATAGATTTAATAACTGGAGGGGGAAGGCAGAGGCATACCAGGTGAGGCCTTTAGCTGAAGAGTTGTTCATTTTCCTACTAGCCCAGGGAGTCACTAAGGACCTCAAGAAAGTGACATAATCCAATTTCTATTTGGAAAGTCTCAGCTGCCAACATTTGGGAGACTGGGTAAGAGTTGAGGAGTGTTGGTGGCAGAGAAAAAAGGTATATGTAGACAAGAGTTTATGTGGGCCTGACCTAGGGCAATAGCTGTGAGCAAAGAGACAAAAGGACTGACTTCCAGGCAGTTTCAGAGTAGAATCATTGTTAGGTGTCTTATTGGATGTAGATATTCAATGAAAGTGTCTAGGATGATTCCCAGGTTTGCACCTTAGGTGAGTAGATGAATGATGATGTCTTTCCCTAGCAAGAAGGAAGGATTTAGGGAAAAGTAGAGTTCAGTTTGTAACATGCTAAGTTTACATTACCCTACACTCCACTTACACTTTGATTCTTGTGCTCCTACCTTGTTCTACATTCTACTTGGAATTCTACCTAATCCCTCCCTGTTTTACACAGGCATACCTCAGAGATATTGCAGGTTCAGTTCCAGACCATTGCAATAAAGCAAACATCACAGTAAAGCAAGTTACATGAATTTTTTGGTTTCCCAGTGCCTATAAAAGTTAAACTATACTGTAGTCTCTTAAGTGTGCAATAGCATTATGTCTAAAAAACAATGTACATACTTTAATTTAAAAATACTTTAGTGCTGAAAAATGCTAACAATCACCTGAGCCTTCAGTAAGTCATAATCTTTTTGCTGGTGGAGGGCCTTGCCTCAGTGTTGATGGCTGCTGATCATCAGGGCGGAGGTTGTTGAAGGTTAGGGTAGCTGTGGCAACTTCTTAAAATACGATAACAAATGATGTTTGCAGAATTGAATGAAACTTCCTTACATGCACAATTTCTCTATAGTATGCAATGCTGTTTGATAACATTTTACCCACAGTAGATCATCTTTCAAAATTGGAGTCTATCCTCTCAAACCCTGCTACTGCTTTATCAACTAAGTTTAAGCAATATTCTAAATTCTGTGTTGCCATTTCAACAATCTTCACATCATATTCACCAGGAACAGATTCCATCTCAAGAAACCATTTTCTTTGCTCATTCATAAGAAACAACTCCTCATCTAGTTTTATCATGAGGTTGCAGCAATTCAGTCACATCTTCAGGCTTCACTTCTAATTCTAGTTCTCTTGCTATGTCCACATCTGCAGTTCCTTCCTCCACTGAAGTCTTGAATCCCTCAAAGTCACCCATGAGGATTGGAATCAACTTCTTCCAAACTCCTGTTAATGTTGATATTTGGCCTTTTCCTGTGAATCACAAATGTTCTTAATGGCATCTGTAATAGGTTGGTAATAGGTGAACAGAATAGGATAGATGAAAAGATAGTGAATCCTTTTAAGAAGGTTTCCAACTTACTTTGCCCAGATCCATGGGAGGAATCACTATCTATGGAAGCCACAGCCTTATGAAATGTATTTCTTAAATAATAAGACTTGAAAGTTGAAATTACTGCTTGATCTATGAGCTGCAGAATGAATGTTGTGTTAGCAACCATGAAAACAGTGTTAATCTCATTATGCATCTCCGTGAGAGCTCTTGGGTGATGAACTGCATGGTCAGTGAGCAGTAATGTTTTGAAAGGAATCTTTATTTTCTGAGTACTAGGTCTCAACAGTGAGCTTAAAATATTCAGTCAACCATGTTGTAAACAGCTATGCTGTCTTCCAAGCTTTGTTGTCCCATTTATAGAATACAGGTAAAGTAGATTTAGCATAATTCTTAAGGACCTTAGGATTTTTGGAATGGTAAATGAGCATTGGCTTCAACTTAAAGTCACCAGCTGTATTAGCCCCTAACAAGAGAGTCAGTCTGTACTGCAAAGCTTTGAAGCCAGTCATTGACTTCTCCTCTCTAGCTATGAAAGTCCTAGATGGTATCTTCTATCAATAGAATGTTATTTTGTCTACATCGAAAATCTGCTGTTTAGTGTAGCCACCTTCATTAATGATCTTAGCTAGATTTTCTGGATAACTTGCTGCAGCTTCTACATCAGCACTTGCTGCTTTACCTTGCATTTTGATGTTATGGAGTTGGCTTCTTTCGTTAAACCTCGCGAAGCAACCTCTGCTAGCTTCAAACTTTTCCTCTTCAGCTTGTTACCTCTCTCAGTCTCCACAGAACTGAAGAGAGTTAGGGCATTGCTCTGGATTAGGCTTTGGCTTAAGGGAACGTTGTGGCTGGTTCACTCTTCTATCCAGACCACTAAAACTTTCTCCATATCAGCAATAAGGCTGTTTTGCTTTTTTATCATTCATGTGTTCACTGGAGTAGCACTTTTAATTTCCTTCAAGAACTTTTCTTTGCACTCACAACTTGGCTAACTCTTTGGTACAAGAGGCCTAGCTTTCAGCCTGTCTGAGCTTTTGACGTACCATCCTCACTAAGTTTAATCATTTCTAACTTTTGATTTAAAGTGAGAGATGTGCAACTCTTCTTTTCACTTGAACACTTCGAAGCCATTGTAGGGTTATTAATTGGCCTAATTTCACTATTGTTGTGTCTCAGGGGTTAGGAAGGCCTGAAGAGAGGGAGAGAGATGGGAAATGGCCTGGTTGGTGGAGCACTTGAAACACACATTTATTGATTAAGTTTGCCGTTGTATATGTGCGCAGTTCGTGGTGCCCCAAAACAATTACAATAATATCAAAGATCACTGATCACAGATCACCATAACAAATGTCATAATAATGAAAAAGTTTGAAATATTGCAAGAATAACCAAAATGCGATACAGAGACACGAAGTGGGCAAATGCTGTTGGAAAAATGGCACCGATAGACTTGCTCAAGGCAGGTTGCCACAAACCAATTTGTAAAAAACGCAATATCTGCAAAGTGCAATAAAGCAGAGTGCAATAGAACGAGGTATGCATGTACTAATTAAAGCTGGGATCAGCATAAGAAAAAATCATTCACAACCCCAATTAAATTCACATTTTGCGGGACTTCCCTGGTGGCGCAGTGATTAAGAATCCGCCTGCCAATACAGGCAACATGGATTCGAGCCCTGGCCCGGGAAGATCCCACATGCCACGGAGCAACTAAGCCCGTGCGCCACAACTACTGAGCCTGCGTGCCACAGCTACTAAAGCCCGCACGCCTTGAGCCCGTGCTCAAGATCTGCCTGAGATCTTCCACTGAGGTGAAGATACAGGAATTCAAATTTATCAATATAGTTCCAAGGATGCACTCCTAACTGCTACACATATGGCCTTTATGAATAAAGCAGCAGAAATGTAGTGGTTCATGAAGAAGCAGAGAGTGGCTAACAAATTACCTAATTTTTAGTAATGTGATTCCTCTGTTGCTGCTCCAAGGGAAAAAGTTGAGCTCCAGGGCACTAAAAGCTATTTACAGCCTTTACCGCCCACTTTACTTGGTGCTTTGAACCACGTCCAAATTGAATTCAACACTTACGGTTTTCTAATGCCATTGTGAGTTAATGGTTCTTTTAATCTACATCTTATCTCCCAGCTGTAGTCTTTGTGGCTGTTCCTAACTCTTAAAGTGTCAGATCAAGGGATATGAGACTTCAGTAAATCCTTCAGAGTTTAAGATTAATGAGAAGAGAAAAATGTCTGATGTCAGTTAAATGATAATGTCCTGTAATTTCGTTTCAAATTTCGGGAGGCAGAAATTTGTTTCTAAAGAAAGAAAAAAAATGCTATGTCCTGTGCTCATTATGCAGATCAGAAACAGTAAGGAAACATCTGTATAGTTAGAAGATGAGTGCCCAGGGAGGACCTCTTTGAATGAGGGAATTGATAATAATATTCTCTCTACTATGAGTGTATTGCTGCTAGATCACCACTGGCAAGGACTATGTTGTGTTTGATTTTTCATACTGATAATGTGAAAAAGGAAGAAATGCTGTTGTAGGTAGAGACAAAACAATGGAGACAAGTTTTGGAGGCCATGGTTGCCTTTGAAGAGAGCACCTCAAAAGTTCAAGAATACATGTTAAATGGGGAAAGAAAGAGGAGAGAGCATGAAGCTGGAAAGATAAGGAGAGGCCAGATTACAAGAGGTTCATAGAGTAATCCAATGTGCTAAAGAATGTGAATATTTTCCTCTAGAGAATGGGACGCCACTAGATGATTTTATGCTGGAGTAACCAGCATAACATCAAATTAGATTTCTGGTTAAAAATGATCTTTCAGGGACTTCCCTGGTGGCGCAGTGTTTAAGAATCAGCCTGCCAATGCAGGGGACACGGGTTCGAGCCCTGGTCAGGGAAGATCCCACATAGTTGCTGCGGAGCAACTAAGCCCATGTGCCACAACTTCTGAGCCCGTGTGCCACAACTACTGAGCCCATGCACCACAACTACTGAGCATGTGCTCTAGAGCCCACGAGCAACAGCTTCTGAAGCCCGCGCACCTAGAGCCCGTGAGCCTAGAGCCCGTGCTCCGCAACAAGAGAAGCCACCGCAATGAGAAGCCCACGCACCACAACGAAGAGTAGCCCCGCTCGCCGCAACTAGAGAAAGCCTGCGGGCAGCAACGAAGACCCAACGCAGCCAAAAATAAATAAATAAATAATTAATTTTTAAAAATGATCTTTCTGAATTCCTGTGTAGGGTGGAGAGAGGGGAAGGAAAAGAGTGAGATTGGATGCCAACAAAAGGGTAGGGTGGGGCTTCCCTGGTGGCGCAGTGGTTAAGAATCCACCTGCCATTTCAGGGGACATGGGTTCGAGCCCTGGTCTGGGAAGATCCCACATGCAGCGGGGCAACGAAGCCCGTGCGCCACAACTACTGAGCCTGTGCTCTAGAGCCCATGAGCCACAATTACTGAAGCCCCCGCACGACAACTACTGAAGCCCCCGCGCCTAGAGCCTGTGCTCCGCAACGAGAGAAGCCACCGCAATGAGAAGGCCACGCACTGCAAAGAAGAGTAGCCCTCGCTCACCGCAACCAGAGAATGCCCGCGCGCAGCAACGAAGACCCAACGCAGCCAAAAACATAAAATAATAAAATAAATTTTAAAAAAGGGTAGGGTGCTATTTGCAAATAGCACCACAGACCAGGGAAATAAGGCTGCAGAGGGACCCAGGACTCAAGCAGCAGCAATGAACAAGAAAGATCTGGAATGTAGGAAGGACAAGTTTTAGATTACACATGTGCTTTAAGGGGTAGAGGGATATTCTAAGGGAGCATTTCTCCATTTTTAATCCATGATCCCTTTTTAATAAATAGAAAAACCTCACATTGTCTCCCCTGCAACAAAATTCTTATGTACCCTCTAGTGGAATACGTACCCCCCCAGTACTTAAAAATCACTTCTCTTTGGTTTATTCCTACTGACCAGGAAATATTTTGTCAAACTTTATTTATATGGTTTGTATTACAAAACAATAGGATTGTTTCAAACGTAAATTTACATTTTATTGTAAAATAGAAATATTCAGTCTACAGAATAACCTAGAGAGACTAATCTCCCACTGTCCCCACTAGAGTCAGTGTGCTTAAATGGCTCCTGGGTTTCCAGATTTGAGCAGAAAGGTCAATTGTGGTCCTTAATATAGAGAATACAAGAAAAGAGGTTTAAGGAAGTGAATATTGAGTTTAAAGTGAATCAATATGATTTGCTAAGCTAAAAACCACTGGACAGCAGGGACCATTTCTTAGCCCTGAATAACCTAAAATAGTAAGTGACTGGCCCATACCTTTAAAACATTTTTTAATAAAAAACGTGTGTTGATGTGAACTAAGATGCCTGCTGGACATCAGGAAGGAGATACAGAGTAAGAAAGGTAGTTAGAGCTGTGGAGAGAGGTCTGAACCAAGACAGTACTTTAGGGTCATAATGGCAAAAGTAAAAGTGGTTTTTAAACTTCTGCTCATGAACTATTTTTGAAAAACTAATGAAAGCTATCAGTTTTTCCCAGTATATATGCATACACAATATGTGCGTACAATTAACCTCCTAAAGTCTTACTTGAGTCCTTTAAGAGTTTCCAGAACCCAGATCAAGAATCTCCATACCAGTCATGATTGAGTCTTGGGTCAGGTCTCCCCACTCAGGGAGAGGGTAGGATAGCAAGGCTAAGAAAAGAACCTGGGGGAATATCAATATTTAAGAGGCAAACAGAAGATAATCTTCTAAAGAATGAGCACAACAGTCATAGAGGTAGCAAGGAATGGGCATGATGAGTGTAATTAAATCAAGGAAAGAGATTCTTTCAAAGAAGAGGAGACGGGCTCACATATTGTAGAGAGACAAAGTAAGATGGTGATAAAAAGACATCATTTGGATTAGTGGACACTTGCTGTTTGTTGCCTGGTTTTTATTCTTCTACCTTCTGGGAAGAGAATTCCAAATTTCCTCTGAGAAATCAGTCCCTTGTTTCACCCATTCTCAGCCATATGAATCGTGTGGGATTGACCTCAGATCTAGTTCCAGAGGACTGCATCTTCCTGCTACCATGATGGGTTCAGAGATGAGCACATAAGGAAGGTTCGTTGAACTTTTAGGATTTTATTGGAAATTCTGGGACATGGAGGCTCCAGATGTGAACAAGAAAGCAAATGGGGGGCTTCCCTGGTGGCGCAGTGGTTGAGAGTCTGCCTGGCAATGCGGGGGACACGGGTTCGAGCCCTGGTCTGG
This sequence comes from Eschrichtius robustus, assembly GCF_028021215.1. Taxonomy (NCBI): domain Eukaryota; kingdom Metazoa; phylum Chordata; class Mammalia; order Artiodactyla; family Eschrichtiidae; genus Eschrichtius; species Eschrichtius robustus. The sequence continues at coordinate 76,172,159 of NC_090836.1, read as the reverse complement.
GAGGATCCCACATGCCACGGAGCGGCTGGGCCCGTGAGCTACAATTGCCGAGCCTATGCCTCTGGAGCCTGTGCTCCGCAACAGGAGGGGCCGCGATAGTGAGAGGCCCGCGCACCGCGATGAAGAGTGGCCCCCGCTTGCCACGGCTGGAGAGGGCCCTCGCACAGAGGCGAGGACCCAACACAGCCATAAATAAATAAAAATTAAAAAAAAGAAAGAAAGAAAGAAAGCAAGCAAATGGCCTTGGGAGCTGCTGGTGGTCATCTCAAGACAGAAAGCCAAGAAGAAGCTGGGTCATTGGTCACCTTGATAGTCCACTAGATCAAGCCTTTCCTAAAGCTAGTCTACCTCTGAACGTTTCAACTTCATGAGCCCATTTAAATCAGATCTGCTGACACATTCAATAAGAAGCATCCAAACTGATACATCTCTTTGCAGAAACTCAATGCAATGACGGTGACAGAAATAAGACTGCTATAGGCTAACAAATGACTGGGAGATATAATGCTTCAGTAACCCAAACTACACACTTTATTTCTGCAGCAGATTTATTGTGGCCATTTAAAATACAATCCAAGTGTTTTTGGTTTTTTTGTTGTGTGCTTTTTTGTGGTTTCTTTCTTTTTTTTAATTTTTATTTTATATTGGAGTATTGTTGATTTACAATGTTGTGTTAGTTTCAGGTGTACAGCAAAGTGATTCAGTTATACGTATACACATATCTATCCTTTTTCAAGTTCTTTTCCCATTTAGGTAATTACAGAATATTGAATAGAGTTCCCTGTGCTGTACAGTAGGTCCTTGTGTGTATATGTTTTTGTTTTTCTTTTTAATTCTTTTCCTCATATGGGCTTTAGGGAACATCAAAGAACAGTGTATTCTCTTTTGACTCCTTTCTAGGACACAAGTGATAGCTCAAAATCTTAGAAGAAGAATTTACGTGATTCTTCCCCTAACTTATTAAAGTATCTTGGTCAGCCAATATTGAAATTTACCCACCACTTTTCCTTCCCCCTTACATTAAGCTATGCAGTGTAGCTCTGTTGACTTCAGATTTTCCTGCTCAAAAAAACAAATCTAGACATTCTTCTGGAAACTCCTTTTCCAAAACTCATCATCTCTTGCCTTGACCATTGAAACTCACAGTAAAGTGCCTCCCTGTTTTCATTCTTGCCCACTTTCAGTCTAGTCCCTACACAGCAACCAGACCGATTTTTTTTTTTTTTTTTTTGTAAAAGAGATCATACTCAGAATTGCCCAGTCGTTTCCTACTGCACTTAGAATTAAATGTTTAATAGGGCTGCTTTGAGAATAAAATTAGATTATATTTGTAAAGAGCTTAGAACAGTGCCTGGAACACATAAGCACTGAATAAGTGTTAGCTTCATTATTACTAGCTGTTCTCTCTGCCTGAAAAAACCTTCTCCCCCGCCCCCATGTTCACTTAGTAATTCAATTCAAATACCTACTCCTTTTTTCTAAGCAAAGGACTTTCTCCTCTGTGCTTCCATGGAATCTAGTTCATACCTGTGTGATGAAATGTACTGAGTTTATGTACATTTATTTACTGATCAGCATCAGTAAGCTCTGGATAATTTGTGTATCCAAAACAATGTCTGTCATTTTGTGGCTGACATGTTCTACAAATAAGTGAAATTATGTTCATTTCTATTTCTTTCTCCACAGGCTTATATATCCCAAACACTGGCAGATTATTCCCTCCTCTTACAGAACCCACATTCCACTTTTTCTAACTGGGACTGTTTGTTATCATGGACTACTGACCATTAATACCTACCCCTTGTTACAGTTTCCAACAACTGACAGATGTAAAGGTGGTCTTTACCTGTCAGTAATATCAGTGTCACTTATTCTCTAGAGCCCCTATCGTGCCAAAGAGGCCCTAAGGTGATGTGTCAGTTCTCTTGGACATGGGTAACTAGAAGGCAGTATGACTGAAGAAAAAGTCCCCACCAGGATTTGGGGAAATTCACTTACTGTCTCTAAACTTGGTTTCTTCACTTATAAAACCATTCTCAGAGTTGCTGTGCAATTCAAGTGGAATAAAAGAGATCATAACTCCATACTGATGTCAAAGAACTATATATTTTACATCAGCCATACTGAGCCTTGACTATCTAGCCCTGCACTGTCCAATATGGTAGCCATGAACCACAAGTGCTGTTGAGCACTTGAAATGTGGCTGGTCCAAAATGAGATGTTGCTGTATGCGTAAAGTGCACACCAGATCTCAAAGACTTAGTATGAAAAAAGGAATGCAAAATATCTCGTTAATAATTTTTATGATGAGAATATGTTGAGAATATTTTGGATATCATAGATTAAATAAAATATATTTTTCAAATAATTTCCTGTGTTTCTTTTTACTTTTTTATGTGGTTATTAGAAAATTTTAAATTATATATTTGGCTCACATTATATTTCTATTTCTACTGATCTAGAAAAGGGCTCCCAACTTCTTTTTTTTTTTTTTTTTATAACTGTATTTTTCTTCCCTCTCTTTGTTTGCCAAGTGCTATTTAAATTTATTTATTTATTTTTATTTATGGCTGTGTTGGGTCTTTGTTTCTGTGCGAGGGCTTTCTCTAGTTGTGGCAAGCGGGGGCCACTCTTCATCGCAGTGCGCAGGCCTCTCACTATCACGGCCTCTCTTGTTGTGGAGCACAGGTTCCAGACGCGCAGGCTCAGTAATTGTGGCTCACGGGCCCAGTTGGCTCCGCGGCATGTGGGATCTTCCCAGACCAGGGCTCGAACCCGTGTCCCCTGCATTGGCAGGCAGATCCTCAGCCACTGCGCCACCAGGGAAGCCCCCTCCCAACTTCTTATGCATCTAAAAACATGTTTCCATGGGCCTTGGTGCCAGGAACACTCTGCAAAAGGGCACTTCAGATGGCTTTTCTGACTCTCCTACAAAAGAGAGTGGAGGATTTATGCTGTAACATACTTCTGGGTACCAATGCTACATTTTCAAGAAGGCTGGTGATGAGGCAGAGGTGATACTGTGAAAGCCAACTAAGCTTGCCAGCTCACCCCAGGACTACACCCCATCGCTGAGCTCATTTGCTCACTAATCAGAAGTGTTTATACCCTTTCTTAGCTCTGGCAATTCCTATATGTCTATGTCCCTGTAGGTTTAAAGTTATTTCTAATTCACAGTAGAAAAGTACCTTTGTGTTGCTCTATATATGCACAATTAATAACCCAAATGCTGATGTGATAGTAATGAAAGTAAAGTTTCTTTCTTATTTTACTAGAACTTTGTTAAATGTCAGCTGAAGCAAACATGTTTTGGGGTGGCTACTTTCAAAATTGCTCCAGGAGCTATCTGCACTTCATACTCACATCATACGTCCCCAGAGCATTAACTCATTTCTTAATCAAAACTAGAATGGAAAGCCAGTCACTTCTCCATTTTTCTCTTGGACATAGAAGTGAAAATAAGCTTCCTAGGAAAACCATGGAACAATGTTCCACAGGAAAGAACATCTGTGGAGGACAGAATGTAAGACCTTATGGATGAAAGGCAGGGCTTCATTCGGTGTCACTGCAATTCCACTGTAGAGGAATTATAATTTTTTTAATTAAAATGTAAGCAGAGAAGCATGACTGCAGAAGAACTGAAGGCATCTCAGTGACCAAAGAATGCATGCTCTTAATCATCGCTGTCATCATATCATTGCCTGAGTAGTTGAGGGAAAGAGGAAAATGAGTGCAGTGGGGGAGAAATGTACGTTCTGGGTGTGTTTGGGGTTTGTTTAGGGATGTATATATGAGTATCCTTACCCCTAGGCCTTTCTTTAATTCATTCACTCAACAAATATTTATTAACTATGTACCAGGGGCTTATTCTAAGCCCAGGGGATATAGCGGCAAACAAAGTCCCTATTCCCAAGGACCTTACATTCTAGCAGAAATTCCCTGGAGAGAGCTGTGTACCCTATGTGTGTGATCTAAATTTCTCTTAGTACCTTTGCGTCAGTGGCCTGAAATTCCCACCTTTATATCAACTCCACACCCATATTGGAGCCATATGAATTAGCATATCATACACATAGAACCCAGTTTTAGAATTCAGGGGAGGGGGAGGAGGGGGAAGGAGACTCAATTCTGAAATCCCCTTCTAACTGGCAAAGCCTTCAGAGTACCATAAATAACTTCCACTGAAAGAAATCTTTGTTCTTTCTTTAAGGCTGATAAGAAAAGGTAGCCCTTGTTACCGCTGAGTAAACAGCAATCGCCTTGTTCCTCATCTTCCTCCCTCCTTTCACGTTTGCTCTGTGTGCTCTTTCTGGTGTCTGCCTCCCTGGCAGCAGGACATGAGTGAACACAGAGCTGGAGGATGCAGAGCTGGACTGTGGCAGCGTCTCAGTGTGCGGAGGGCTTTTCTATATGAGACAAAGGTCCATTTCAGGGAGAAGTCCTGCTCCTTCCACAAACTAACTCTGTGACATTGGGCAAGTCACTGAACATTCTTAGCCCTGGTTTTCTCTTCTGTTAAAGTACAAGTATTAAAGTAGAGATTCTCTAAGCCTCCTCTCAGTCTTAAGGATTTATGCCTTTAAATAATTGATGTAGCACAAATAAGTAAAGACAGAGAAATTAGAAAGTGGCGTAAAAGGTCAAGAAGGAATTTATGGACCTTAATTGATATTTATCAATAGCGATGGAAGATCAGTAACCAGAGAGAAAACCACTGTGTCCTCTAAAAAGTGACTTGAACAAGGTCATCCAGCGAACAGAGAATGTTTCCTGCAGTGTCTTGTTGCCTTATTTTTCAACAAGGCTCAATCTTATTACATTTGGCAGTTTCTCAGCTGGACCTGTCATATCTATATAAATTAGTCTACAGCTGTAGCCAGCTGTTTTGTGAGAAGTAACAGAATCTCCAAGCTTATTTCCTATCAACCAATATAAAGGCTGAATCTGGTATTTTCTAAAAAGAGCTTTTGCCCTGAAACTGCATACCTAAGCTAACATTGCCATCCTTAAACAGAAACGGCAAACACACTGAGGACATTTACCCTGGAAATTTTGGGGGGGTGTTACTGCTGCATGACCCACATTATGATTAGTGTCCCAAAGACTGGGTAAAAATATGGCAGGAAAATTTCTTTCTACATTTTTCCTTTTCCTCCACCCCCAAATTGGAAAATATTCACATGGGGAATCCTTAGAAATGAAAAAACAGTTTTAAAAAATAGCCTAATTTTTCCAGTCCTTCACATTTCTACTAATGGTGGGCCGGGCAGGTTCCACTAATGTTTTCCAAACACTACACAGACCACATAACTGATATAAATAGAACTAGGTCTAAACAACTTATGAAAATAGCACTCAGGGCTCCTGCAGAGGCCATCTGTGAGATGATCCTTTCCTAATGAGCCTGTGACTTCAGGGAATCACAGATTCACCCATTTTGATCCAAACCCTTTTGGAGAGATTGGATAACACACTTTTTCGGGGGAGGAGGGGCAGCAGAATTAGAAGCGGGGGAAGGGCTGAGGACTAGAGAATGCCCAAGAGGAAGCCTCTGTCTAAGTTCCAAAGACTAAATCATGGTCAGGAACAAGACAATTTTTGTGGGTGAATCCTTCTACCACTGAAAACACTCAATTCAATGGTCCCTTCTCCCTGGATCCTCCGTAAATACTTGACGTTAAACACATAGCATTTATTAAAACATCCAGTATTTACTTAGCCGTCAGCTCTGTTTATTAGGCACATCTGATGGAATTGGCACAGCATTTTCTTGCCAACACTGTTTATCATTTCTAGCCACTCACTGATCAGAGAATAAACCTAGGAGCCAAAGGAAGGGGAGGGAAAAGGGAGGAGGTGTTGGCAGTCTGGGGGTGAAGAGTAAGGGGAAGGAGAAGCCAGGGAAGGGCTGCTTAAACTGGAGGTACCCTCCTACAGTTGATTTAAATGGCTAGATCAATGGAGTCACTCAAAGCTAAAAGTAAAAATTTGAAACATCTTCACAACTGAATCACTGATTTAACCATTTCATATTTTTTCACCCATTTTGTTACTCTGCAAACTCTGAAAATTCATTATAAACAATCCCATATCAAGTAAATGTAACTTTATTAATTCCTCTGAGAATGCTGAGCACTCAAAATATCCTTAAACAAATGTGTTTAGTTTCAATCTTGTTAAATGTTTCTGAAAATTAGACATTTGATTCTAAATATACCAAGATGGAAACTGTCTGTGGGCGTTTCCATAAGGTTTTGGAACTATACACGCTCAGAGGCACACGGCACTCTGATTATTTGGACCTAATTTATGGTAACATATGTTTAAAAACCTAAAAATTTTTAAACTATAAAAAAACCTGGAAAATAGATAAAGAATCAATATGATGTGCACATACACAGAAATAAGTTTTAATTCTCACTACCTTGAAAGGTAGTAAAGAGAGCCACAGAGTTCTATCTTAAACCCACATCCATAAATGTTAATCATTTAAAACCTGAAAAAAAATAAGGATTCTCAGGAAAAAGGCACTACACAGAACACCTCAGCATTTTAAACTGTTTTATTTTCAATTTTTTTCAAAATTTAAAAATCATATATACTTTTAAAAACTGATTATGTTGTAGATTCAACATTATTCAAAACTCTTCCCATTAGAATTATTGAGGACCCAGGCTGTGCAAAAATATCAAAATAGAAAAGTCTGTGTAGGACTTTCTCTTAATTCTTGTTTTGTCTTCCCTTTGTGGCTCTTAATACCTTCCAACCACTGAAACACTTTCCCCATCCAAGGCTTGCAAGCTTGCCTTCCCTGTCAATGCTCTAGTCTTCCTTTCTTTCTTATCAAATCTTCCGTAACCCAGGTCTTAGCACCCCAGGAACCTCTGTTCCACTTTATACTGTGATAGAAAATCATCTGATAAACTTAGCCATGATATCTAATAACTTTTATCCAAAATGTGCCTAATGATGAGAATCAGCTCACTGGCTAATTAAAAACATGAATTCTTGGACCTAACCTTGACCTTCTAAATCAGACTCTCTAGGAGCCAGCCCTACCAATCTGTAATTTAGGCAAGCCTGCCCAGGTGAACCGTATATCATCCTGCCAGTTTGAGCACCCCTGGATCGGTGGTTCTCAACCTGACTAAATTGTCCATTCACCTGGTGATGCTCAGGCATTGCACTGGACCAATCACATCAGAATCTGTGTGGGTGATGCTGGAGTATCAGTAGATTGCACAAGCTCCCTGGATGAATCTATTGGGCAACCAGAGATGAGAACTACGGATTCATGTTTCTCAGTATTTGGTCCAAAAACTTCTGCATCAGAATCACCTGGAGTGCCCTGTAAAAATGCAGATTCCTGGACCCCTACCTCAGATCTATTTAATCAGAATCTTTGAGGCTGGAATCCAGGCATCTGAGTATTTAACAAGCTCCCGGGTAACACTTTCTTACCCAAAGTTCTGAAAAAAAAAAAAAAAAAAAAATCCTCTGCTTGCAGCAGATGTTTATAATTAGGGCATATATCAGAAACAAAGAGAAGAGGCTTGCCTCCTCTAACCTCTGCACTAGCCATATTGCCTTAATTGATGTGAAAAGGGTCCAGACAAGCCCTGCCATGCCCTTTCAGGTGATCTCGTTATGTGGTCTCATTGAACACAATTATACTGAATTTTTTATTTAATTTTATTTATTTTTAGCTGCATTGGGTCTTCGTTGCTGCACAGGGTTTCTCTAGTTGCAGCGAGCAGGGGCTACTCTTCGTTGTGGTGCGCGGGCTTCTCATTGCAGTGGCTTCTCTTGTTGTGGAGCATAGGCTCCAGGCGCAGGCTTCAGTAGTTGCAGCACACGGGCTCTAGGGTGTGCGGGCTTCAGTAGTTGTGGCACGTGGGCACAGTAGTTGTGGCTTGCGGGCTCTAGAGCGCAGGCTCAGTAGTTGTGGTACACAGGCTTAGTTGCTCTGCGGCATGTGGGATGTTCCCAGACCAGGGATCAAACCCGTGTCCCCTGCATTGGCAGGTGGAATCTTAACCACTGTGCCACCAGGGAAGTCCCATGAACACAATTATACTGAATTTTAATAGATGAAAAAGTTCCCTAGAAAAATAAGTTTGAGAAATGCTCAATCCTAGTTCTCTTTGATTTTCATAATACGCATTACCAGCATAGGACACATTCTAGGGAATCCTGCTTCAATAAAATTATTTAACTTTGATGGTTTTGTACATTGCTTTATAAAATTTATACACATTTTCTCAGTGAACCTTTGAAGCACGTTAAGAACGCTGAGATATAGAGAAATTAGGTGATTACCTAAGATCTCCAGTAGTAAATGGCAGAGTGACCCAGAACACAATTCTTTTGACTCCCCCCTTGTCAGACGATCCCCTTGGTCTCATTGCCCCACAGCTGTGATTCAGTTAGTACAAGAAGAACCACATAACAATGCAATGGTGAGTTCCATTGTTTCTGAATTTCTTTTGTAGTTGTTGTTTGTTATTTTTTTCTTTTGAAGTGTTCCTTTGAACTGATTTCTCTACTACTATGAAGAGGAGGGGAGAGGATAACACCCCAGAACAGGTGTTTGTCGTAGTGGCAGCCTCCTACGACCAGATGACCCATATTATCGCCCATCTGTCACAGACTTCATTCACAGAGAAGGAGAAATGACACATTTTAGAAAAAAAAATCCTTATATGTGATATTATGTTCTGTTGCATTATTTCACAGGTACTTTAACCTGTGTGTTTAATATCTTGATAATCAGGTAATGTCATACAATAATATTAACTCCAAAACAATTTTAATGGATGCCAGGTAGACAAGGACATAACTGTACATGCCATACTCCAACTAAATGATAAAGCCCAGTGAAACGGGCACCATAATGCCCTTCACCTTCTGGCCACCTCTGTGACAGTCATGCAGGCTGGGTATAATTTCTAAATCCATTTGAAGGTGGTAGGAGAGTAATTTAAATGGTTAGTTTTAAAGGAACCAGTTAGTAGCAGGTCTGGTTACCAGCTAGCTAATCAAATGACTTTAACCAATTATTTTCAAAACATTTATAATAAATACAGTCTTTTCCAGTAGGAAAAAACCTTCCACGTATGAATTATCTCACAACAACCCTGTGAAAATTAAACAGACTCAGGGAAACTCAGTGTCTAGAAGTAAGTGGTAAAGCAATATTTAATCCAAGTTCACTGAACTTCTGTCTCTACATTCTTTTATCTCTAGACACAAGATACCTGATTATTTCAATGCAGATTATTTTAGCAATTTAGTGGAGAAGAAAACATTTTTCATTTAAAAACATTTTTTATTATGTCTATCCTAATATTTTGTTTCCTGCTAAAATATTTTTGATATGTGTCTCACTGTTAATACATTTAAAAGACAGTAAGCCTGTTTTATCTCTTACTTTGGGGTTGCAGTGACTTAGTGTCAAAGAAATCTCCTGTGTTATTACATTTTGTTTTCATAAGCTGTAATGTTCTAAGTATGTTAATGCAGAGGTGTGCTCTTGAAAGTTTCCATTATTGGTATGAAAAGGAGACTGATGATCACTCATTTTATAAAGCAATGTGTCCCTTTTTTGTGAGGGGTTCTGCGAGACTGACAGGTAAAGACTGACATCAGTGTGGGGATTACCAAGGGTACAGTCAGAAACATAAAATACAGGGCACAGCATTAAGTCAGCAGGAAGAGAAAGTCAGATAAGCCAATGCTTATTCCTTGTAAAGCCCAGAGAATGGAACTCATACAGGAGCACAGATGAGGAAAATAAAGAATCCATCAATAAGATGAAATATCTAGCATCCTGTTTATTCACCAAGTATTTATTAAGAACATACTATGTTTTTAGCAGTGGGCAGACTCTAGATGGAGAAATAAAGCTGTGCACAAGAGAAACACAGGTCCTGACTTCATGGAAATTACTGTCTCGTCCAGTGTTTCTCAGACTTGGAAAACATAAAGGTCTCCTTTTTATGGGCAAAAACAAATCCTCCCAGACACCTAGTGTTGATTTAAATTAATTATATTACAATGTTACATAAATATATATATATAAATATAAAACTAAATATGAATACATTATGCATTTAGGTCATGCATTTACAAAAATATAGCAAAATCACAACATAGATGCAAGCAGAACTTCAACACCAGTAAAATTCAAATTAGCATCATTGAGTATCCTATGTGTTGTTTTTTTGAAACCAGTAGTGACTCAAGTGTGTTCCAGTACCATAAAAAAGTGTACTATTTCCTACATGTGTTCTCTATACGAACACCTATAAGTCTTTGTTTAGGTAGCATAACTGAAACTATTTGATCATTACTTGGCACAAATATTGGAATTTACATGTTGGGATCACTTCTGTTCTACTATCATTAACCCATGACAATTCAATAGCCACTATTTGGTGCCAACGTAATTGAAAAAAAAAATATATATATATATGTATGTGTGTATGTATGATTATAATCATAACAAAAATACAAAATTTAATCTCGATGATAACTGAGAGACCCCCCTCCCCCAAGAATACACCTGTTTATCCCTTTTACAAGGAGAGATAGGATGAGAAATGTGATTAGAAGAACACTGCTCTGGTGAGGATGAGAGACTCTAAGCTATTAGGGGTATGATGGGCTTCACTCATGGGGACAGTGTTATGAGGACATAGCAGAGAGGACACTAGCCAGGCCCTGAGTGGGCAGGCACCTTTTGAAGAAGTAATACTTAAACTGAGACTCAAAGAAAGACTTTTATCTTAACCAGGAAAAGAGTAGCGGGGAAGATGAGGGCTAATTTTCAACCTGTTAACACTAGGATATCTGTGCACCACTTCAGATCCGTCACTTACCTGGTGGGACTGGTTGTTAAATATTTTGCATTTTCCCGTCCGCTGAAAGAATCCTCATATATGGGAATAGGGACTGTAATACCAACTGCATCTCATTCTTGGGAGTATTCAATGAGTTACACTAGCTGGTACTTGGTACAGTGCCTGGTATGGAGTAAGCACCTTTAATGGGAATTGCAATCATGGTGGTGATGATTAGGATGATCCTTAGTGATTTAGTTAGAAGTATAATATTGATAAAACTGATGGTATAGTTGTTAACTATAAAAGCAAAGTTTAGTCTGTGTCCAGGGTCTATTTTTCCATCCTCTCCATGAATGATAAGAGGAAACTGGGGGGCTTCCCTCATGGCACAGTGGTTAAGAATCCATCTGCCAATGCAGGGGACACGTGTTCGATCCCTGGTCAGGGAAGATCCCACATGCCGTGGAGCAGCTAAGCCCGAGCGCCACAACTACTGAGCCTGAACTCTAGAGCCCACAAGCCACAGCTACTGAAGCCTGCATGCCTAGAGCCCGCGCTCCACAACAAGAGAAGCCAACACAGTGAGAAGCCCGCGCACCTCAATGAAGAGTAGCCCCTGCTCGCCGCAACTAGAGAAAGCCCACGTGCAGCAATGAAGCCCCAACGCAGCCAAAAATAAATTAATTAATTAAATAAAATTTTTTTAAATTGCAAAAAAAAAGAAGAAGAAACTGGGACTCCACTATTTCATTATGATACACATTCCAGAACACCCTCAAGCAGAATTTGGGAGAGAAAAGTAGAATACTTTTTGCCTCTCAGAAGACAAGTGATGGCCAACACATAGACAATATATTTCTTAGTCTATATAAAACAGTTGCCCCCTGTGTTACCTGTCTGTCTCAGGGAACTACTAAAGAACTCTGAGTATCAGGGCCTCTGTCCTACATATGTTTTTACCTTTTAGCAAAAGATCCACAATCCTTCACCCTCAAACAAGTCCCTTCATTGAGTGTCAAGAGACAGAGTTGAGGTCCATACACTCTGATCCCCCGGTCTCAATAGACCCCACACTCATGGCAGCCCAACCTCATTTTGGTTCTTAAAGGATGCTTCAAGGACTCTATGCCCATGTTCTTCCCCAGACTTCAGAATCTTAGTCCAGAGGGAGAACAAGAGTTGTTCCCACATTTCTAATGTCGGTAACCAGACTGCTGGTTTCCTAACAGTTTCCTATAGACTGAAGGTTGACAGCCAATTCAACCATGAAAATAAACTCTGACTTCTAAGTTCAAGACTAGAAATAATAAGCATACAGAGTCACAGCTAAATGGGATTTTAGATATAGGAAAATTCCAGTGACAACAAAGATGGGACTCTTTAGAATTTTAATACATAATCTATAGCCTGCTCATGTCAGAAGCTCATCCCTGTGGAGCACAGCACAAATTCTAGTAGTAAGTGGATACTCAAAGTCAGTTGTTTTACAACTACTTGATGGTACCAGTCCTTTCATTTTGCCATTGATTTCTTGGTACAAAATGACTTACTAAAGGTCACTCAGCTAGTTAGCTTCTAAACTAGGTTTACATTACAGGCCTTTTCATTCTTAATGCAGTGATCTTTCTGATGCTTATTGTTGTTCCCTGCATTCACACATGGTTTGACTACAGATAACATTTTAAAATCTCCCACCATTTGTATCAGTTTGCATCCAGGAATCTTTCTAAGCTCTGCTTCCCAAACCTGAACTCTCTGTCTCTCTATTGATAGCCCTTCATGACTGGTTGCATTCTTGCTCTCTACCTGCTTTCTTTGGCCTGACACCTCACACCTCCCTTTATTACCTTTTTTATTCACCTAGTACTTTAGCATCAGTACTCTTGGCTCAATGCCCTGCACAAAAGGCCAGCATCCTTCATTGAGATCTGGCCTTTTACTCTTACTTCTAAGTAGGCACAAAAATAGCCTCATAAACTTTCTAGCCTGTTTCTTCTCCCAGAATTTAAATGCTTCATCATAGGATAAATGGAAAACTCAGGGCCCTAAAATTCAATACCAGACTGAATGGTTCTGGTCAAATTCTTGGCCCTGTACCTAATGCCTACATCCCATGGTGAACTCTGCTAATTTCCACTAGGGCTGATGCCATGTCTATTGTCTCCTGACCTTGACTCAATTCTGACTCCTGCTACTTCCTTGGCAACCTGTCCTCTCCAGAAGGGACATGACAATCAAAGGAGACCAAAAGCAGCTGGCACCTAACCCAGGCTCTTGGCAACTGCATTTTCTACTGGCCCATCAAACTGGTAAGCAACAGAATCATCTTGGGAGGAGAGTGAGGTGGCATTCACAAATGTGAATGTGAGTAATGTGAGTTGTCAGGCCTTATGCTTCTAAAACACAGATTTCTGTGATAGAATTAGATAAAGTTTTATTTCAAACTTGCATAACTCAGCATTATGCCATGCAAATCTTCGTGCTTTTAATTTCCTGCTAAATTTTATGGTCCAAAAAAATCAGCAGATGCTGAAGAAAGTTATATTTATGTAACAGAGCTTCTAATTCAATATGAAAATAATAAAACAATGAAGACCTACTCAGGCAACTCAAAAAATCTGAGCAGAATTTTGAAGTCCAAGAACATCCCCTAGGATGTACCAGCCATTACAGTGACCAGATGATACTGATGCAGCTCTCCCCCACACAGACACCTCTCCCCCAGCACCACTCATTTTCTTCATAACATTTGGCTTCACCCCTTTTCCAGTGACTTGAGTATGCATGGAGCTTTTTCCACCATGGCCCCAACTTTGATTTTTATCCACTCTAAACAATTGCATTTAAGAAAAAATTATTTCAAAAATATAGATATCCCCCAACTAGCCATCTTACAAATAAGTGCCATTGGACTCAGAGCAAACTTGGAGAGAGTATTCGTGTCTGTATGGATTTCAATACATAACAAAGCACTCCAAAATTTAGTATTTAGAATAACCGCAATCATCATTTTATCCCTAAAGACACTGTGAGTTAACTGGCTCGGCTAGGCAGTTCCTCTTCTCCACATGCTGTCAGCTGGGGCTGCACTCCTCCAGAGGCCAGACTGGGCTAGAATCCAAGGTGGCTCACTCACATGTTTCTGGAAGCTCAGCTGGGGGCTGTTGACTGAGCACCTGGGTTCTCCTCCACATGGTCTCTCCACGTTGCGTGGGCTTCTTACAGGATTCCAAGAGGTATCATTACACAACATCACTTCTACCACATTCTATTACCAAAATATATCAGGATCAACTCAATTCAAGGAGAAGGGAAAAAGACTGTCTCCTTATGATCCATCACAGTATCCAAATTCACCATATCCATGGAGCAAAAACAAACCAAAGTTTTATTGTTGGAGCACTAATTCCATTGTTGTTTATAAAGCACCTTTCCTCAGTAGACTCAATCCCAACAGAGACCAGAGGAACTGACTCACTGCTTTTGGATCTTCTTCAAGGCAGGAACAGAGTGAGAAATTCTCAAATTACTCAGGTTGGATTCTGACTTCAAGGGGGCCTAGGGCACCTTGGGGCTATTTAAAGGATTAGGGGGCTATGTAGGTTTGAAAATCCCTGCGGTTTATAACCCTGTTTGGGATTTACCTTGAACTATATAAATGTCAAAGCAACCCAAATAATTTTCCAACAGATTCTGCCAAATGAAAGAATAGTGGGCCACTTAGGTATAATTGTTGAGGGGGAGAGGACTATACTGATTTCTCTATCAAAGGTTTAAATTTGAATATGATTTCTAGAACCACCACTCATTTGTATTGTACTTATATTCTAGTAGAATATAAGACTAGAGAGGACAAGGTTGTGGATTCAGTTCCCATGACAAAGGTCAAGCTTTGCTTTCACTATACCTCTAAACCAAACTGGCTGTGTTATAAACTTGTACCTTGATTCACCAATGGATCTGAAAGAGAGGGTGCAGATCAGTGTTACCCCTTTCTTGACCCCGAGAACACCTCAAACCACGGGGCCTTCTCTTGAATGTCACTTAACTTCTTCCTACTTCTCTTTACCCCAAACTCCTTCCCCATTAAAAATCAGGAAAAAAGTTAATCATTATTGAGCTCTTATTATTTGTCACCACTATACTAGGATTGTTTTCTTTTTTGTTAAACCAATATTGTGTCATTCAATCATTATCATACAGGGTTTTGCACACTACTGGCATTTAATAAATAGTTCTCATTTGACTTGCTGAGATAAGTTGTGAGGCTGGTGACCAACCATGGCATTAGCAATGTTTCACCAGGTGAAAAATCTCACACGTTTTTAAGGACAGCCTTCCTTGGTTCTGAAGTACAGAAGCTGGATATCCTTGCCAGGCCTAGAAATATATTATTTTCAGCTTATATCAGCTCAGTATATGATATTAAATTTGCAAAACATGGTAATAAAACCCTGAAGAAATAGAAGACATTTTCATAATTGTACTTTAACCTATGTAAGATATTTTATCATGAAATAGCTATACAAAATGCCATTTGACCATGAATTGGAGATGTTGCTTACTGCAAGCATTTTACAAGCTAATTTTGGATGAATCTACTACTTTAGCAAATTTGCAGTTCTCAAAAATAGGAATTCCATCCAGAATGGAATGGCAATTTTCCCTCAGGGCGTGAATGATCATTCTCATTTTGTTGAAATGTTTCAATACGCTAAATTTAATCAGAGTGGTTTTAATTATCCCCTTCCTCTGCCCCCATTTCCAGTTCTGCCTTCACCCCTAACTCCTAGATTTTCTTTAGCAGAGTTTAATATCCACACATTTTCCTTTCTTCAATTACTGCCAATTTAGTCTACCCTTGAATTTCTGAGAAGTTGAGAAAGATTTTCAAATTAAAATAAGTCATCTGTAGGAATCAAAAGGCATTTTAATGACAGGACAACTTACAGGGCCTTTGGAAAACGAGATCACAATAAAGAAATCTACTGATCGAGAAGACAGAGTGAAAATGTTCAAAGGGTCTTTATTTATCACCAACATCAAGGATATTAGTCAAGATAACATGTGAAGAGAGAAAAGGATACAGAAAGTATCAAACTCTAGAAAGAAATGATGAAGAAACTATCAAACTATAGACAGTCTTGTTAGAGGCTACCACGAAAACAAGAAATTTGAATCTAATCCTATCTTGGAAAAAACATTAACATTATTTGCTTAATCAATATTTTCTTCATAAAGAGTTCTGTTGTTTCAATTACTTTTTTAAAATTTATTTACTTTTATTTATTTATTTTTGGCTGTGTTGGGTCTTCCTTGCTGCACGCAGGCTTTCTCTAGTTGCGGCGAGCGGGGGCTACTCTTCATTGCGATGTGCAAGCTTCTCATTGTGGTGGCTTCTCTTGTTGCGGAGCATGGGCTCTAGGTGCGCGGGCTCAGTAGTTGTGGCGCACAGGCTTAGTTGCTCTGTGGCATGTGGGATCTTCCTGGACCAGGGCTCGAACCCATGTCCCCTGCATTGGCAGGTGGATTCTTAACCACTGTGCCACCAGGGAAGCCCTCAGTTACTTAAGTGTTTAACACTATCCTTCTGTTTAACAGTATCCTGTCCTCTGAATTAAACCGTGTATTTCTAATTAATATGGATTTTATTTGGTAGGTTAATTTATGTATTATTCCT
The DNA here is from genome assembly GCF_028021215.1 of Eschrichtius robustus. Classification (NCBI taxonomy): domain Eukaryota; kingdom Metazoa; phylum Chordata; class Mammalia; order Artiodactyla; family Eschrichtiidae; genus Eschrichtius; species Eschrichtius robustus. Next base: position 76,155,635 of record NC_090836.1, on the reverse strand, counting down.
AGATGATTGCCATGAGCATGAAGATATTTAATGTATTTCAAATACACAGATATTTTCTAAACAAAAATATTGTACACAGTGTGTGTATATATATATATATATATATATATATATATATATATATATCTCCTGTTGAAGAGTTTGATTGAGGTCTCTGTCTCCTTTAAGGGGCTGCCAGTTTTTAATTCAGTATTCTAAATATCCCAGAAAAAGTTATCCAGCTACCTACTATCTCTATTCTATGCCTACACAAGGTACTGAATGTCATACCCTGTAACAATTTAGAGCCATCAAATATTGTGACTGAATCCCTGTTCAGAGTTGTCCTGCCTCCCAGAATCTGACCTCTCCTATCATATGCTGACACTGGTACATGCACAGCCACCTGACCGTTAGTGTTCAAAGTCAGTAACTTCCCTAGTCCCTTTGAAGAATGGTGCACTTTGAACCCAGTCTATACAAACCATACATGTGAGTCTAGTAAATTTGCAATGGTGTGTTATATTACAATATCTTGGAATGGTGAAACAAGGTTCAAGGTAGTGCTTTCAGAATAAATGTTTTCAGTCCTTTAAGTTGAATCTTGTTTGTGAGAGTTCATGTTCAGAATGGAAATCCATCATCTAAGAATTACTGGGAGCCTCACAGATATCTCCACAGCGACTACAACTCACTCCTTGCGGCCTCCTAAAAATAGGTGTTCAGGTGCCAGGAGTAGCTCACGCAGGCTACTAGAGTCTGCGATGACTCTAACCATGACAAAGAATGTCGACATTTGTCCTAAATCTATTTTTAGAAACCAATTGTCAAAACAGCCCACAATGTGTGGATCTGCCAGTGAACTCTATAAACAGACGTCACTTTATTTTTCTATCTTGAAAAATATGTCAAGTACCGTGTGCTAGCTACCAAAGAGAAGATTACATAGAAGTAATAAGAAATAGGTTAGCTTACCCTTAGCTTGACGTTTAAAATGGATCAGCTTTTCAGGGCGTTTCATTTACTCCATTCTTCATATCACGATGCCTCTACTTCTTTGTGGCAAATTTCTTGTCAAGATTTAAAGGCAGCCCTAGAGAAGATTAATGAGCTCAATCTATGAAAATGAGCCCATTACCATGTTTATTACCAATTTTTCTCCCTATTACATACAATGGAACCATGCAGACAGGCTCTTCTAACCTCTTACCTTCTGCCTTTGTAAATTTGCCATGTACGAACAATGTTTCATTTGTATAACAGGTTGCTTGGAAAAGGATGTGTGGTGTCATGAATGGCTGCCTCATTTCTTCTCAGCAGAGTTCCACTCTGTGTTAGCAGGCAGAGCAGTCCTCTTTTATTGCAGTCAAAATAGGCACATCACCAAAGAGTTAAAATATCTGTGGTACATGCCTTTAGGGTTAATCTCATTTTCAGTCAGCTGCCATATTCCAAGGGGAAGATGGTCTCTGACGGCAGCTCACGGCTCCAGTAGGATATCCGCCTGCCCCATAAAGGGCTCCCAGATGAAGATCTGAAGAGGCCTTATAAACAGATCCCCAAGTCCCTAGAAAAACAAAGTGAGATCATCTATACAAGATACTAGGTTATGACAACAAAAGAGAAGATAATGCAAAAAAAGTATTCTCCCAGTGTTTTCTAGCATCTGATTAAAAATCATAAATAGAGAAAATATTTAAATGACCCCTATTTTCAATAGTTAATAGACTTGGGTTTCCATATCCTAGAAGAAACAAATTTCTTAGTTATGTTTATGTACTGGAAGAGTTAATCCAAAAGACAATGTTTTCCTGAAATTTTATATATCACCAGTAAGGCTAAGATCGAATACCCTCTTCAATTGTATTCCCTCTCTTCAATTGTATTCAGGATTGCAAAAAAAGTTTAAGCTCCAGATGAAAGGGAATAGATAAGTATTCTGCAGTATAAAAATAAAGTGCCTGTTAAGTATGATGTCGTAAGCAGTATAAAATTTCTATAATCTGGCATATGTGTTACATGTGGTTCAAAGATGATCCTTCATTTTCTACCAATCTGGTTTTTAACCTGCTGTTCTGAGGCCATAAACTCTCAGAGGGAAGTCCTCTGTAATTTTATATGGAATTTGATGACTTAGAGGCCCATGGCAGGAATTATGGAGAGGGAGTTTTCTCAACTCCACAGCTCCTATAGAGAGACTAAAGCTCATTACCTGAATCTTGGACTAGTTCATTTTACAAAACCACAAAAGAGCATAAACTATGTTAACTCCTTCAATTTCATTCTTTGGGTGATGTATTCTATTCACCTCCTAGAAATGTGTATTAGATGCCAGTGGATAGAGGGGAAGGAGGGCTAAGTATGCCCAGAACATTGGAAGGACATATAGTGGGAAATCAGAAGTTAGATTAGCCTAATTTTTCATGGAGACAATCCTTCAAGCTTTCCCAGGAAATAAAAGGCTTCTAGTGAGAAGAAACAATAGACCTGAACAGCAGGAGTGTTTGGGACGGGAGCCAGGGAGCAAGAGTCACTAACAGAGAGTGGTAATTTGGAATGATTTGCTGTTTTATGTTGTGAAGCACCAAGACACAGCTGGTGTGTACTGGCTAACCTGAGGATTTGTAGTAACTACATTAAAATGGTAATGAAGTTTTTATTTTATGATTGCAGATGTTTGTGGATTATTGTTATTAAGCTTATTAGTGTAACAGTACAAATACGAGATTTTTATTTACTTGGTCTCTTATTTATGGGAGCTTTGTTAAAGTCTTTTTAACTGAAGTCAAGAAAACAAAAGCCATGCAATAACCAAAATGTGCTGAACCATCGGGCTGGCCTTACCACGTGTGTGGGTGTGCTTAACATAGGATTCTCCTACATTGTAGATAAATCTCAGTGTTCCCATTGTTGTGCCTTGGGTCATGTTGTGAAGTAATCTGCTCATAGGTAAAACAATTAACAGTTGTATTAACCATGGTCACTATCACTGATTCTGGAGTTGAATTGCCTAGTCCTACTCTGCCATTGACAAGTGTGTAACATTAGGCACTTAACCAACCTCCTCCACTTGCCTCAGTTTCCTCCTCTGTAAAATTAGGTTTAAAAAAATGCTACCTCTTTCATAAAGTCACTGTGAGGATTAAGTGACATTATATGAATAGAGCACTTATCAATTAACGTTAGCTGTTACCTAAAAGATCTTTTGATGTGGGAGAACACCTAAGCATTTTATTCAAAAGGTTTGAGACAAAAAATTCTGTTGGAAACTATTATCTTGCAGAGTTATCTGTTTGATCAAACAATTCAAAGAAGATACACATATGTATACTATGTGGATAACTAGCTTTCAAGCAATAATATAAATAATATTCAGTTGTTAGTTTATTGTTAGGCATAATATGATCTCTTTTGATGATTCTGAAACTGGTGAAGAATCTTGAAATTTCTCAAGATATTGTCATCGGTGAACATCGAACAGTATCATGGAATAGATTGACCAGCGTTTGTGATTCCAGTTATAAAAATTCCAGATGATTTGCCTTCATTATAGTTCTCTTCCTAGCTAGCCGTAAAGACACTGTAAATATATAGGAAGAGAAATGAGCATCTCCAAGGAATTTAATTTCTAACTTGCTGGAATAATTTCCTTAGGTTAGAAATATCAAAATCCCTCAAAATATCCCATATGTAAAAATAGTCATTACCATTATGCATTTCAAAATTAAAATGATTACTAGTTGACCAATTAAAGAGAAGCCTTTTTCATATTGACTATTCAGCAATTCCCGCCAGTGTCGAGATGTGATCTTGATGATTTAAAGCCAATTTGGGACACTAATGAAGAATCCTGTGATTCACAGTCGAGAATATATCTGGAGTCTAGTCAGAAATTTACAATAAAGTTGACAACTAATAAAAGTTTTCAAATGGGTATATCTTCTGTAGTTTTAAATGTAGCACGATTAAAATAGGTTCCTGGTCCAGAGGTGGTAGGGTAATACTGTAAGAGTAATAGCTTAAGATTTTTTTTAAAGGTTCCACTATAAATACTATAGTATGTAGTTTATAAAATTATGATCACCTTAATGTGTTGATAACCTACTTCCTTAAACCAAGGTGGATCCTAATGACGTTGGAAGCAATAAGAAAGCACTGTGTAAATTATTAAGCACTATTTGGGGGATGTGGGAATGTCAGGGAATTGGGAAGCAAACTGAGTTCTAATGTTTGTTCTAATGTTCTAATGTTCTCAAGCACATTAATTCTTCTGAGGGACAGCTTCCATTAGGCACTTTCATAGTATCTTAAACCAGCACACACCAATACCATAGGCTGTCATCAAGAAGATTTTTATACAAAAACAAGGTCTTCAGAAATTACATTTTATATCTCATTATTATAACTTAATTGCTTACGATGTATATACTTCTAAATTCAAAAACAATTCACTTAAATAAGTTCTGTTCTCTATGGACATTTTTCCAAAGTGAAACTTGTAACTATAAGTATAATGTAAGCCTGGAGCTGCATAGAGAAAGACTCCATGAGAACAAAGCCAACTCCGAGGAGAACTGAGCCAAGAGATGGAAAGAGACAGACCCTGGTGACATTTGAGGCCTCCAGATTCACCCATGCCTGTGATTCAACGTTGGCTCTGTGAGCCAGCAAGTACCCTGTATGGCTTATGCCTATTGAAGCTGGATATCTGTAACTTAAAAAGCAAGAGAGGGCTTCCCTGGTGGCGCAGTGGTTGAGAATCTGCCTGCCAATGCAGGGGACACAGGTTCGAGCCCTGGTCTGGGAAGATCCCACATGCCGTGGAGCAACTAGGCCCATGAGCCACAATTACTGAGCCTGCGCGTCTGGAGCCTGTGCTCCGCAACAAGAGAGGCCGCGATAGTGAGAGGCCCGCGCACCGCGATGAAGAGTGGCCCCCGCTTGCCGCAACTAGAGAGAGCCCTCGCACAGAAACGAAGACCCAACACAGCCAAAAAATAAATAAATACATTAAAAAAAAAAAATACCAAACATTATAATGAAGGTGTTAGGGAGGAAGAAGTTTTTTAAAAAAATAAAAAAACCAAGAGAATCCTGACTAATACAGTGGTCAAAAGTTTTGGGGAAATGCTTCAAACTATATCTCTTTCTTGCACATTCCCAATGTACACGAATTTATTAAAAGATCTCAGAAAACCTGCTGTAAAGAAACTTGTTTATCTTTGTTAACCCACTGTTTCCCAAACTTTATTGATGGTATAACCTCTTTTTACCCAACACCTATGAACATCTATTCCACTGAGCACATTTTGGGAGATGATGTTCTTTAAGGGCAAGGAAGAAAGAGTTGTCAGAATTGTATAGGGACCACTACGTTTGACCTCAGCGGTACTCCAGAGATGCACTGAAAAGGATGCTGTTAAGTGAAGTAGCCTCTTATTAGATGAGCAAGTCTAAGTGGGTAGCACCAGGGTATGGACTGTCAAGACCTCCATCATCTCTTTAAATGGCAGATTATGAGGTGCTCACTATAACTGCTGGTTCTTCCTCTGCCATGCACCAATATTTTCGTTGTTTTTCCTGACTTCATTCGCCTCCACAAGGATCTCCACTACCTGTAAAATGAAGTCATGCCAGGCCATTTGGAGCTTCTTTATTTAAAGCGGCAATGAACCTCATTTTCCAGGCTCCCGTCACATTTCCCAACCCTGCACTTGCAAGCTTCAGCTTCTGAAATGAGTCTCAGCTCTCTTAACTTCTGCCAGGTAATGACCATCTTTTCCACAACCCCATTCAAGTCTGAAGACCTGAGAACCAGAAGAGCTGATGATGTAAGATCCAGTCTAAGTAAAGGAGAAAACCAATGTCTCAGCTTGAAAGCAGAAAGAGAATTCTCCCATACCCTGCCTCTTGTTCTACTCAGGCCTCCGAGGGATTGGATGAGGCCCACCCACATTGAGGAGCACAATCTGCTTTGCTCAGTCTATCGATTCAAATGTTAATCTCATCCAGAAACAGCCTCACAGACATACCTAGAATAACGTATAACCAAATATCTGAGCACCCCGTGTCCCAGTCAAGTTGACACATACAATTAACCACACGACAAAATCACATATCCTTCTGCTTCACTGAGTCCCGGGGATTTGTCCCAGAAGCATGGGCTCTTTGAAAGTTCATAGTCCCCCCTTGTCATCATGGCCTATGATATCACCTCTCTTAGTTCAGCAGTTCCCAGCCTTGGTTGACATCAAAAACCTATAGTATTATAAAAACATGGATTTGGGGGCTCCCATTACAACATTCTGAATCAGAATCTGAATTTTAGACCCATCTTACATCAGAATATCAGCCCAGGCCCATTTCCAAGGAATTTTAATACTCAACCTCACTAGGAAACAATGCTTTAACTATGTTATAAAGTACAGAGTCCCTGGATGCAGTGAGCCCAAAAGCCAGAGCAGGGATGTAATCAGTTTCCAATGATTTAAGTCCCTCCCTCTCATTCCACCTGACTTTTGCCCTCCTCCAGAACTTCCCCTTTGCCAGTTTAGGGGGAAACCAGGAAGATAGAGCCATTTGTTGAGTTACTAGTACATAGCAGGAATTGGACTATGTACTTTACATATATTATTTCATTTTAATCCTCTAGCCAACCTTGTGACCAAAAAAAAGAGGTCTATTTTATAGATGAAAAAACTTTGAGGAGTTAAGTAATTTTCCCAAGAGATTAGTTAAAAGAGCTGGGATTTAAACTGCAATCCATTTGATTCCAAACACCATGGTTTTCCCACCACATCACACTTCATGGTTAGTTTAGGAATTTCAGATGCCCCCTGATTGGAATGGATTAAAGATTCAGGAAGGACATGCATCTTGTTCTTGGTGATTGGTCAATAATAGGTTAATAGGTTCAACTAGTTGACTAAACATGGAGAGAAGCAGGAGATAAGGCAGTTTTCCACTCCATTAGGAAGACCCATAGCCCTCGTTCGACAGAAATATTCAAAAACATGATCATACTCACAGGGGCATCAGACATTTTTATGAAATTTGCAATGTCCCTGTCCCACATCCCTATTCAACATCATAGGCATTAAATAAATGACTCTTGAATTTAAAAATGATATATAATTTACTTAGTACTTGTATTTTTTCAAGGAAGAGAGCCTTCAATAATTTCTTGTTTGTTTGTGTACATCCTGAGAGTAAGAATAAGAATACTAGACATTTGCATAATCTAAATTTGAGAACTCTTCAGTAATTCCCCATTCAGTTTATTTTATCTTTAGATAAAAGGTGAATCAATGTTAAGTGTTTTAATCAGCTGTTCAGAAAGGCATCATATGGCTCCCTTTCTGAGTGACATAGAAAATAAGTATTTGGCTGGCACTAATAGTCCTGAAGATTCTTCTTATTTAAGGGCCTTACACAGTTCATTCTTTGGGTTTTCAATAAATGCTTACTGCCTGATTGATTTTGAGGAGTAGAAAGATTCTCTTACTAGTGAGAAATTTTAGAATGTTGTCACAGAACCTGTGTTCTGCTTGTACTCCCTTTCCTTTTTTTCTGAAAAACCTCCTTATATTTGCTAGTACCAGCAATGTAAGCAACACAGAAGTTCAGATTTGGAAAGATAAGAGTACTTAAGATGCACATGAAAAAAAATATTACCAAACTGCATGCAGTATGAATGTATGATACAGAGTCAAAATTATTATAACAGTACTAGTCAAAAATTCACTACATCCCCTAGAACCTGGAGAATCTAGAGGATATACCTACTAATTAATAAATGTATTCTTATGGCAACAGTCATCTGAATGATTTTACTAATCTTGCAATCTATGGGTTGCAGTGAAATGTCAGACAATGATTAGCACTTCCTTAGGCTCAATAAAAAATCTGATATGAAGTATCTGTAAGGACACAAGTCTTAGTCAAAAGTGGCAGTTATTAATGGACTTTGTTAGTCTCTAGGTGGTTAACACGCAAACATCTTGGCAAATGTTGCAGTAGATCTCTATTTCTATTTTTTTTTATATTGGAGTATAGTTGCCTTACAATGTTGTGCTAGTTTCTGCTGTACAACGAAGAGAATCAGCTATATGTATACATATATCCCCTCCCTCTTGGACCTCCCTCCCACTACTCCCCCCGCCATCCCACCCCTAAGCAAGGATTCAGCATTGTTGATTCTTGGCTTCATCTCTTCTAATCCCAGAACGAATTTAGTTTCCTTCTTCCTCCTCTCTCTCCTCTTTTCCCCCTTCCTTCCCTCAGTCCTTCCCTTTCTCTCTCCTCTCCGTTCCCTTCTCCTCCCCCCTCCATCTCTCACACCCTTCCTTCTCTGCTTTCCACAGGAATTTCTTGAGTCTCTACAATAGGCCAGATCCATGTTAAATCTTAAAGATACAGTGATGAACACTATAGTGTCCCTAAATTTAAGATGCTTACAGAACGTCTTAAACACAACATAAAAAGAGATGGAATTCAGAGTGTACGTCACTGATTACCTAGGCAGATTAAAGCAGGTTATAAAATATTATCAGAGTAGAAAAAATTCAGCAAGTTTCAGTGGTAGCAAAAAAAGTAAAGAAATTTATTCTGAAGTTGAAATTATATATGTTCAAATAAATTTGAGGCTGTTGAAAATTTACTGAAATTGCTCAATTTCTAAGGCTTGACTACTTTATGATGGGAGAAAATCATAAAGCAGTATTCATAATATCCAAATTCCTGATATACATTATATTTGATTATCAGAAATACTTTATTATTTAAAGTATAGCAAGGAATTTTACTACTGCTTTGAATATGTAACCATATTTGAGTAACATTCCTTTTATTTATTTCTTAAACCTAAAATGCACACTAAATTTTTTTTCTGAATCTATAACTATGTTTTTATTCTATATAAGAAACTTTTTTCCCATGGTTAATTCATTTAACAAATATTTATTGAATACCTCCTATCTGCCAGGCACTGTGTCTGCAATAAGAAAAACAAAAAACAAAAAACAAAACAAAACAAAAAATAGGCAGACATGGTCTCAGCCCTCATAAAACTTGTATACTGGTAAACAGTCTCAAATTGTGTAATATAAATTATTGGCAAAGTAGAGCTTCCTTCAGAAAAATACACTTTATAACAAACTTGGCTAAAATGCAAATATCCCAGTAAATAGGGCATGACTGCCTCTGATGTTTTAGAACCACAGTTCTGAAACCACAAAGCACAAGCTTAAAGTGAAATGGACTCAGTTCACATTCAGCTTTGTACCTTCTTGAATCTCTGACTCCATCTTTAGAATCAGAATAATAACCTCAACTTCACAGACCTATTGTGAAAATTACATGGGATGTCATGCAGGGAGGACCTGACACCCAAAAAGTTGTAGCTCTCGATACTGCTACTACGTCTGTTTGTGTCTTATTTTGTAACTAAACTAGAAGATTGAATTGAAGTCAAATAAAACCTCAATGCTTGCAAAATGGTATGTCCTGGTACATTTGTGTATTCATGATTGACTGAGGGATATCTGGATATTTTTAAATTTAAATACCCTTGTTTGTAAAGTCTTTCTAAGTTATAAAAACCACTATTCTTTAATACATTTAGTATAGTCTGAGATAATGCATTATTTTCAAACGTAAGAAATTCCGGACCCTAAATGGAAGGGTGCTGGATTAGGAAATACTTGAACCTATGACTTTCGGCGCGCGCGCGCGTGTGTGTGTGTGTGTGTGTGTGTGTAAGGGTGTGTTTGTTTGAGAACATTTCAGTGCCTCTGTGCCAGAATCATTATCATGAATTAATGGATTAGTAACAAAAATGTTGATATAGCAAGAGTCACGCTGAAAATGAATTTCTGGGAACATATTCTGATATCCGTAATTGATTTTAGAACAAATAGGAAGTGTTCCACACGTCTATTGATGATGGTAAAATCCCTAATTCGACTTTTCCCATTCATTAAAAAAATCATAATCAATTACAAATTGTGAGTTCCCATATTCCAGTTGAGATTCTGTACCTCTAAATGATACAAGTTAACAACTTGCTTCTCCCCTTCCCAAATCATTTGAATTACATCACCAAATGTTTGAAGAGGATGTTTAGAAGATGTTTTTTACTTCTGATAGGGGTAAAAGGATCACTTAAAATTAGAATAAAGAGTGTCTCATTTACTTGGAAAGAATTATAGTCTTAAAGCATTTAAAATGAAAATTATTTGGAAATCATCTAAAAAAGGCAAGTAGGTGGTAATATTGTCATTATTGTTTGCATTACAAAATTTACTGCTTTATGTGTATATGCTCACATCTTCTTTTCTTTTTATTCCAATAAAATGTGTGTTAAATATAACAGAATTAACCAATTATAAAATTGATCAAAAGAAAATTTCTAAAATGAATCCTAACATATTCTTCCTATGAAAAAAACACATAGTGACAAATTTTTAAAATCACATGTAAGAACCTACTTTCAAACAATAGGATTTCTTTTTCCATTTCATTTCCTAGTCAGAGCAGCCACGTCATTATTTATTCATTTTTGAAAGACGCACATGTCACAGATGTCCGTAGACTTTTTTATCCTTAAACAGCTTTATCAAAAGATTTATTACAGGCTTCCCTGGTGGCGCAGTGGTTGAGAATCTGCCTGCCAATGCAGGGGACACGGGTTCGAGCCCCGGTCTGGGAAGATCCCACATGCTGCGGAGCGACTGGGCCCGTGAGCCACAACTACTGAGCCTGCGCATCTGGAGCCCGTGCTCCGCAACAAGAGAGGCCGCGATAGTGAGAGGCCTGCGCACCCCAATGAAGAGTGGCCCCCGCTCACCGCAACTAGAGAAAGCCCTTGCACAGAAACGAAGACCCAACACAGCCAAAACTAAAATAAATAAATAAATAAATAAATTTAACATTAAGATACTCTTTGACAGAGAGGACACCAACAAAACTAAAGATAGGGCTTGCTTTCCTTAAAAAAAAAAAAAAAAAGATGTATTACTTGTAAATCTGTATCATATAAGAAATCTTTTCCTTTCTTGACCTGGTCTTTTCCCACCCTCACTTCCTTCATAAAGAAAGTTTTAAGGAGAAAGGATCACAGGAAATAGCTGTGGGGAGGATCTTAAAAAAATAAAAAAGCAGTTCATCTGGCCGCTGATGGTTGCTTATTTAGCATATAAGTGACCAGACTCTATCCAGCTTATCTATCTCTTTACCACTATCTAACACTTAAAATAATTTTAAGGAAGCACCTTATAGGTGAGAGGTGTGCTTTGTCTCTGAGGAGCTCATCATGTGTGACAGGGGTTTTATTGTTTTAATAAATAATTTTTAAAATATTCCTGCAAAGAAAGCATAAGTGAGATATCTGTTTTTAAAGGCTGGGGGTATAGGGTGGTGGAAAGAACATGAAGAGGCCAGGTCAAGGAACAGGCTTACAGATTCAGCCCTGGAGCTAGAATGCTGGGGTGCATATGTGCATGTATTTGAATGTCCATTTCTGTCTTTACGTCTCTCAGTTTCAGGATTTCACTGTTCTGTGCCTCTCTACCTGGTTTCCCACTCTCAATCACTTCATCAAGCAATCCTTGACAAAGTTAATGTTCCCTTCTCTTGCCCTATATTTCTGAATTGGTCATTACCAATTTACCTTGTATGAGCCATAGGTTTCCCCCTTGTCCTGAATCTTGGATTCTGCTTCACTAAAATATGGCAGATTTGGGTGAATACATTTGGTCTGATGGTTCAAAATGCCCTGACATGCATGGCAGCTTGACAGTAACTTCAAGAGGGTAGTGAGAGGAGAGACATCTGATGAACACAGAGATGTCATAGATGTGTGTAGTGGCTTTTATATAGAGACTCTGACAAGGAACATCTAACTTCTACCATGACCAAGGGAAAGGGCAAAGGGATGGTACTGCCCCCTCATCCCCTACATAGTCAGCAAACCCCTATTGAGCACCATTGACCAGATACTGTGCTGAACCATATACTGAATGCAAAAGCAAAGGAGGCCATGTTCTACCTTTTTGAATTTTGAAATGCTGTCCAACAGAAGAGTTAGGCATGCAGACATACCCAATTATAAAGGGAAATGAGTTATAGTAGGCTATAAGCTTTTTAAAAGGTTGTGAGAGTATGGAGAATAGAGTAATCCCATCCATTCATATATGTGATTTATTCCCCCTCCCCCCTTTCAGGCTGCCTTAAAGTATAGTCTAATCTGATGTCATCTGTATAAAATTTTAGTTAATGCAGGGCAGCAAGGAAAGTCATAAAATATAATTTTCTCTGGATCATTCTTACACCCTCAATACTGCCCTCCCATTTGAAGGACCCCTTGCCCAGTTGCCTGATGGATAATGTTTTCCAAACCTGGAAATTCTGACTAGAACTCTAGTACCTGTAAGTAGACTAGGCCAGAAATGTCATAGGTACACCCTTCTCAACAAACACCCTGACAAGTTTCTTTTTTTTTGGGGGGGAGGGGGGCTCTGAATATCAGTGACAGAGATAAAGCACTAGCTCTGGGGGTGGTCTGTGGGTTGGTAGTTCCCATCTACAAGTAATCATTTAATTGAAAAGGTAGTTTTGATTTATTAGAGAGAAAAGTGACTGGCAAAGTTTACCAGGAATATATTAGCATAAAATGACAATTCTCAATTTGTAAGTGAACATGTGAAAAGTGACACATGATTAATCCTGACTTGGTCAGTAATACTTGAGTAATCAAAAGTTGGGAGACATTCTGAAATACCCACTGGTGGATGGTAGGCAATTTAAACGTGTCCCAATGTTCTTGGAGTATTTTCACTCAGACTTGTGCATGTGTCAAACTCTGGGGCAACATGCCAAAGTCAGAATGGATTGATACCAATAAAGCACTGGGAACTAAGATAGGGTTTTGTATAGAGCATAGATACCAATCTGGTATTGTACACCTAGTAAGAGATGAATTTCAACCAAAGGAAAGAGAATTTTATCAGCTCTTCAAAATTGTGGTACCAAGGTTGATGCTGGATAACTTTCATTTCATTCATTTTCCAAAGAAGCTTTCCTTCCTTCAGATGCAAGTTTTTGAATCTTTTGGCTGAGTTTCTAATTCTGAATGTACACGAAAGATTCAAAAACATATTATCTACACAAGGACCAAAAAAAAGACTAGGAGAATTTTTTCTAGTAAAAAGTTTAATAGTAGTTAATTTGAGGGAAGGTAGATTGGTGCAGCCACTATGGAAAACAGTATGAAGTTTTCTCAAAAACCTAACAATAGAACTACCATATGAGCTAGCAGTTCCACTCCTGGGTATACATATATCTGAAAAAAAAAAACCACTAATTCAAAAATATAAATGGACCCCAATGTTCATAGCAGTATTATTTACAATTGCCAAGTTACGAAAGCAACCTCAGTGTCCATCAACCGATGAATGGATAAAGAAGATGTGGTATATATATTCAGTGGAATACTACTTAGCTATAAAATAAAGAATGAAATTTTGCCATTTGCAACAACATAGATGGACTTGGAGGGTATTATGCTGAGTGAAATAAGTCAAACAAAGAAAGACAAATACTGTATGATATCACCTAACGTGGAATCTAAAAAAATACAACCAACTAGTGAATATAGCAAAAAAGAAGCAGACTCACAGATATAGAGAACTAGTGATTACCAGTGGGGAGAGGGAAGGAGGGAGGGGCAAGATAAGGCTAGGAGATTAAGAGCTACAAACCACTATGTATAAAATAATAAGTTACAAGTATACATTATACAACACATGGAATATAGACAATAGTCTATAATAACTATAGAGTATAACCTTTAAAAATTGTGAATCACTATGTTCTACACCCCAAACTTATGTAATATTGTACATCAACAGTACCTCAATTTAAAAAAAATAGTTGATTTGATATCACAAGATGCAATAAATTGCCATGACCTTAAGTTTTCAAGCACTAAGTAGATTTTCCCCTGATCAATATAGAAATTAATTATTATTCCATAAATCCCTCTTGAATTCCAAACAGTGTTTATTTTGGCAATACTGAGAGAGCACTCCTTGTTGTTGACATTAAAATCATCCTAAAAATCGCATTAATGTGATATCCTTACCCTATTTTACCCATGGCTGAAAACTACATCCTTACTTGCAGCATATCTCTTCTTTAGAATCATTCGTTCAAATCAGCTTCAAGAAAACATATTCACAATATGAGTAAAGCAAATACACACACCCACACACACACGCACTTGGTTTATTGAACTTAAGTTGATCCTGACAAAAAAAGTAATTTTCATACCTTTGAGTATTTCACTAATAAATACCTGCACACTAATCAAACCCTCGGTAAAATCCATTTGCTGCATTATAAATGCATCTATGAAGGACTTTATATATTCATTGATCTAGTTGTGTTTTTTTGTTGTTGTTAATTTGTCTAATGACCAGAATCTCATATTCCCAATCATTGAATAGTCTATGCTTTCTCAATGGTTATCAATCTATATAAGAAGGGAAAAACTGAGCATAGTGGTGGTGTATTAGGGTTCTCCAGAGAAACAGAACCAACAGGAGAGATAGACCGATAGATAGATAGATAGATAGATAGATAGATAGATAGATAGATAGATAGATAGACAGACAGATGTATACATACACATACAAGTTGCCACATGCAGTTGTGGAGCCTAAGAAGCCCCACAATCTGCCATCTGCATGCTAGAGACCCAGAAAAACCTGTGGTGTAATTTGGTCTAAGTTCAAAGGTCCAAGAACCAGGAGTGCAGATGTCTGAGGGCAGGAGAAAATTGATGTCCCAGCTCAAGCAGAGAACAGATCCTCCCTTCCTGCACCTTTTTGTTCTATTCAGGCCTTCAATAGATTGGCTGATACCAACCCACATTGGTGAGAGCAATCTTCTTTACTCAGCCTACCAATTCAAATGCTAATCTCTTCCGAAAACACCCTCACAGATACACCAGTAGTAATGTTTTACCAGCTATCTGGGCATTCCTTAGCCTAGTCAAGTGGACACATAAAATTACCCATTACAGCTGGTGTTATCAGCTTCATTAGCAACATCACTTCTGACACTCAGAGACTTTTATGTGGCTGGCACTATGCTAAGCATTTTATTTGCATGATCTCAGTCCTCTCAACAGTCCAATGTGACAAGTACTACATAATAATTATCTCCATTCTTTAGATTAGGAAGTTGAGGCCTAGAGAAATACAGTAACTTGTCCAAGATCACAGGGTAAGAGGCAGAACAGGTGTTAAACACACAGGTCTGTCTGACATCTAAAGACCACACCCAAACCCCCTCATCCTCTAACTGCCCATGTCCAACTTGAAAACAGGTGCTTGGTTATTTTACAACATCCTATACCTGTAAAACGTACGTGAAAGTCAAGTGATATTGATGTTATTGGTTAAGTAAACAACATAATTTGTGGACTTTCTCCAGTTGGGAGCTTTCTTTTATTTACTTATTATTTATACCCTATTTTGTCATACAGATAAAACTAAGATTTAATACCAAAAAAAAATCTTCATAAAAAGCAGTTGCGGGGCTTCCCTGGTGGCACAGTGGTTAAGAATCCACCTGCCAATGCAGGGGACATGGGTTCAAGCCCTGGTCCGGGAAGATCCCACATGCCGCGGAGCGACTAAGCCCATGCGCCGCAGCTACTGAGCCTGCGCTCTAGAGCCCACGAGCCACAACTACTGAGCCCGCGTGCCTATAGCCCGTGCTCCACAACAAGAGAAGCCTCCGCAGTGAGAAGCCCGCGCACCGCAACGAAGAGTAGCCCCCGCTCGCCGCAACTAGAAAAAAGCCCACACACAGCAACAAAGACCCAGCACAGCCAAAAATAAATAAATAAAATTAATAAATTTATTTTAAAAGAAAAAGTTAAAAACAAAAAAAGCAGTTGCTCAGGAAACCAATCTGGCAAAAACAGAGTATGTTTAAAGCAGAGTTACACTGGTTTTCATGCGTTCATGTCACTCTACACCTTCCTTCTTCCCAGCGCCTAATGGGAAAGCATTAAGTTGACCTAAACTCCAAGTTTCCTGGGGTTTGGCAGGCTGTCTGGTCTTGAGGGCTGCTATGACCACACAAGCAGTCCAAAGAGCTGCTTCGGGACTAGGCCCCTCAGGGTGTGGCCTTTGAGACTGGTGTGGGTGGCAGCAGTTAGCAGACCACAGGGCCAGGTTCCTGTAACGGTTCTCCCAGAATCCGGGGGGCCAAAGGGATTCTCTCCCACCCCTTCCACATAGCCCAGTTAATCCAGAAAAGTTGATTGGATGGAGGGAGGTTTCCACTCCAACTAGAAGAACAAGTTGAGGAGGCAACATTCCACCACAGTGTGAGGATGTGCCAGGCTTCCAAGCAGCCGTGTGCTGAGTCCCAGGAGCACTTGGGTACGAAGCAGGCCTGTCAGTGTACGTGTCAGTGTTCGTCCCGCCGGTGTGACTCAGCTGGGAATTCACTCTGCTGCGGGGGCGGGCCTGTCCTTTTCATTCCTCTGAGGATTTCCTGGGAGTTGAAGGGTCATGAGGAGCTGCCAGAATGAGCATGTGCAGATGGCAGTGAAGGTTTCACGTCAGCAAAGAAGGAGCACTTTTGTGTTTTTCAGGAGTGGCAAGTCAAAATGCAGCCCTAAGCACCAGAGGCTCACTAGGGAAGTCAAAAAGAAAAGCACGTGGGCATTCACATTAGGCAGAAAAGGATCCACGGAGCTGTTAGAAAACCCGAGGGAGATAGAAGCTAAAGAAGTTTTCCTACTTACACACTAATGATGTTTATCTGCAGAGGCTGCTTCTGGTACTTTATATACTATTTAGGGGCCCTTAAAATTTAATTCATTATAAATATATTTTAAATTCAAAGTTTCAGAATAGTAACTCAAACATTTCAGAAATTTCTCTTTTTACTTACACTGTGTTTTGCCTCTACTGCAAGGTGAGCAGCTCAGATACAGTAACCCGCCCACAATTATTGACTCCTACCTCCAGCCTTGCTTCTGAATATTCAAACACACAGCTGTGGGAGTGAAGTGAGAGGCAGGAGACCTGACAGTGAAAAAACTCCCTCTGTTTTACATAAACTCAGGCACTTTGGGGGTTGGGAGATGTGTTTTCCAGAGTGTTAGACACACTCCTTCAGTCCTAATTGAGGGGGTTGTTATCAGCATCTTGTAATTGCAAATGCCGAATTTAAACATCAATTTAAATTAAACAGGAATGAACAAAGAAAAATACAAACACACTCTATAGAAAAGCTTCCTAGATTATCTGCATTGATTTTTTTTTTTTTTTTGGCCATGCCGCACTGCTTGCGGGATCTTAGTTCCCGACCAGGGATCGACCCCGGGTCCCGGCAGTGAGAGCGCCGAGTCCTAACCACTGGACGGCCAGGGAATTCCCTGCATTGATTTACATGGGTAGCTATCTAGGTCCGTATCTGGATACTGCATTTTCAACATGCAGTAAAGGAATAAATATGAACATTAGAATCATAAAGATCAAAGTCAGACTTCCCTGGTGGCACAGTGGTTAAGAATCCTCCTGCCAATGCAGGGGACACGGGTTCAAGCCCTGGTCCAGGAAGATCCCACATGCCACAGAGCAACTAAGCCTGCAGTCTAGAGCCTGCGAGCCACAACTACCGAAGCCAGCACACCTAGAGCCGGTGCTCCGCAACAAGAGAAGCCACCGCAATGAGAAGCCCGGGTACCGCAACAAAGAGTAGCCCCCACTCGCTGCAACTAGAGAAAGCCTGCACGCAGCAATGAAGACCCAACGCAGCCAAAAATAAATAAATAAATATTTTTAAAATAAAAATAAAATAAAAATCAAAGCCAAATCTAGACCCTACGACATTAAAGCACTTCAAATGACATTGGATGAATCACTTATGTACTCAAAGCCATGGGTCCTCATCTAAAAAATGAGGAAGAATAATATCTACGTAATACAGGTAATAGAGAATGTAAGTTCCCACCAGTTTGTACACTTCGTGAGAGCAAATAATCTGAGGTTTACGGGGTTCCCCCCCCCATTGCTATAACCTTCAATACCTAAGACATTGCCCAGCACTCAAATATTGGTTGAATAAATGAATGAATATTATACACAAAAAAGATTCCATATGTGAAATGTCTATCCCCTATTTAATTAATAAATGTTTGTTCCTTCATTAACCTCCACCTGACTCCATCTTCATTCCTACCATACTATTTCAAATGTTTAAGGCTGAATTATTTTGACTCAATTCATATAGTAGATTTATGTTCAGATATTCTTAGACATTTACACTAAGAATTATCTTTGAGTATTTCTTTTCTATTATTCCCTCTATTAAATTAATTAGCAGGACTATTAATTCAACCTCCAGAATATATCTCAGATCCATCCACTTCTGTCCACTTCCACTGTCACTATCTAATCTAGGCCACGATCCCCAAATGGATTCTTGCAATAACCTCTTAACTGGTGTTTCCCATTTTGCTATGCCCTTACAATCCATAGCTGGATCTCCAGTCTCATCATGTACCATTTTCTTCTCTCTTACCCATGCTGCAACCATCCAGACTTCATTTCTGTTCCTCACATATCAAGCTCTTTCTGGTCTCAAACCTTCGTACTTGTTATTCACTCTGCCTAGGAATGCTGTTACTCTGGCTCTTGTGTGTGAGCTTCCTGCACATTCACCTGTTCAAACACACCTCTTCAGAGAGGCTTTCCGTGTTTACCAGGTTTTCCCTACCATGTTTCTTCATATTTCTTATTTATTTGCTCACTGATTTAACCTAGGCTAAAATTGGCACCACCATTTACTGGCTGTGAGAACTTAGGCAACATACTTAACCACTCTTAGCCTTGGTATCTTCACCTATAAGATAAGGGTAATAATAATACCAATCTCACAGAGTTGTGAAGAATAAATGAGATATTATGTGAGAAAAGCTCTGAACGTTACCTAGAACATGCACTTGCTCGCTTAATGTTAGTTATTTCTATAATTTTTATTATTATGTTCACCTGCAAAACTACAGGTTCCTTGAGGTCAGGGACTGCATCTGTTTTTTTTCATCACTGCCTTGCTAGTTCCTAGAAATGTGCTGGCACTAAGTCATCAGTAAATGTTTGCTAAATGAATAAATGCTACCTAAACAGGCCACATACATTTCAGCTAAAGAGCTTCTTGTAAATACACATGCATGTTTAAATATGCATAAGTTAATTTGCTGCAACAACTACATAATGTAAAAAAGAAGAGAGAAATTGCTATTTGACAACTTCTCACCAGGTCTACCAACACTACCCTAGCCAAGCCACTGGGATTATTCTAGTAGCCTCATAATTGGTCTCCTTTCTTCTACTCTCACCTCCCTACAATCTATTCTCCTCACAGAAGTCAAAGTGATCCTATTAACACACACATCAGATTATGTCACTCTTGTGCATAAAATCCTCCAATAGTTTCCCATTGCACTTGCAATAAAGTCTAAACTCCTTGCCATAGCTGAAGGCTTACGTGATCTGGCTGCTGCCTGATTCTTCAAATTCATCTTCTACCACTCTGTTCCCTGGTACCACTAAATGTCTGACTTTTTCCCCACCAGCCTCACTCATGCCGTTCCAGTCAGGAAAGTAGAATTTTTAAATTTAGAAATTAATATAAAATAGAATAATCAGAAAGAACAGACATAGCAAAAATCACAGTAAGGGACATAGAGGTAAGAAAGCAAACAAAATGAATGAAACTAAAGAACTGAAAAGTAGTAGAGAGAAAACAGGAGAAAAAGAACTTCCAAAGGAGATCCAACATTTGCATAGAGGGCATACCCAACAAGAAAAATAAAAATTTTTAACAAAACAAATATTTAAAGTTACAATTTAAGAAAATTTTCTTTAAATGTGGATTTGGATCTCTGTATTACAAAAGCACACTGTGCCATGACAGAAAAAATTGACCCACGATGGTCAATAACTAGTCTTGTAGTAATAAAATTATTGAATGCTTGAAATGAGAGAATCAGACATCCAGGCAAAAATATCAAGTTATTTATAAAGAGAGGAAATTATATTGGAATCAGATTTCTTCACATGAATTACCAGTGTTAGAAACAATGGAGCAATGCCTGCAAAATACTCCACAAAGAAAGGGTGAATCAAAAATTTTATATCCTGCCAAACTGACCCTCAAGAATAAAAATTACAGATGTTTTAAATATGCACAAATTCATGGACTATTGTTCTCATGGACACTTCTCAGGGAAACTACTAGAGGAAAAGCTTCAGTCAACCAAGACATAACTGGAGAACTACAGCGAAAGGACTTGTAGTGACCATTGAATGTATTTAACTCTACAATTGAGACTAACACAAACCACAGTTTATGGTGAAGGAACATAGTGCAAATTGTATATGCCTAACCATAGAATAAGAACTCAAATTTTTTTAAATGGGAGGGAAAAGGGAAAGAATGGAGTAGAATAGTAAGTAATTCCATCTGCAGTAGCCAAGAGTCAAATTCTATAATTTAAAACTGACTTATAAGCATATATAACTCTATAAAATAGAACATTAAGAAAGATAATTGACTACAATTGGAGAGTGAAAGAGAGAGAGAAATGAGGAAATAATAGTAAACGAACTACTTTTATCATCATGAAAGGAAACTAATAGATTCTGTTTGAAGAAGATTTTAACCAGTGACATTACATAAAGATATGATAATATTAAAATAAAAATAAAATAAAATAAAAACCTTAAATCTCAGCAAAATTTCACACTGAAAACAATCAGCAGACAAAGAAAACAAACCATGTAGTAATAGACTTTTTAAAAAAGTTATAAAAGAAAAACATGATATAAAATAATAACAAAACTAAGACCCAACACTTCTGTCAAATCAATAAATGTAAATTGTCTTGATTCATGTATATAAAAGAAAATTTTTACAGATTAAATCACAAAGTAAAACCCTACTCCATGCCAAATACAAGGCAAAACCTAAGATCATCTTAAAATAGAAGAGAAATCAAAGGCCTACCAAACAAAAATAAATAATATAAAGAAGTCATAATCTTCATATCAAGCAAGGTGGAAGTCAGAACAAGCGGATTTAAATAAAACAAAGAAGAGAACTTAATAATGCCAAAGGGTTCAATTCCCAGTGAAGATATTACAATTAAGTCTATCTATGCAAAAAATAGCAGCATTCATTGAGCAGAAATTACAGGAGACATAAAGAGAAATAAACACAAACATGCTAATCTTGGGACACTCCAACTCATCTCTCCAGTGCATGATTAATCAGGTAGGAAAAAATAAGTAAGGGTACAATGACCTAAATATCATAATTGATATAATGCAAATGATTAATATATTATAAACACCATAACCTGAAAATAGAGAATACACTTCTTTTCCCAAAAATGACCAATAGAAAACTTTACAAAATCTAAAAAAATAGAACCATAGAAATAACATTCTTTGATCACACTACCTAGAGACTATTAATCACACTATTAATAATGGTGCAAATATTCTAAATAATATATTAGCAAAAAGAATCCAGGAGCTCATTTAAAAAAACAAAAACAAAACAAAACAAAAAACCATTGTTACCAACTGAGATCGTAATGATCCACTACTAGAAACTCTGTTAATGCAGTTCATCATATTGACAAATCTAAAGAAAAAAAGTATAGGATCTCTCCATAGATGCTGAAAAAGTGTTGGACAAAATTCATCCGCCTTTCCTGATACAACAAACAAACAAAACAACCAAGAAAACATTGAAATAGAAATAGGAGGCTATCTTGTCACAATAAAATGTATCTAATTCAAAACAAAGCCATCATAATGCTTCTGACTTTTATGGAAATGTCTTCATTGTGTTGGCTAGTATCCACTAACACTACAACTATGTAACATTGTGCTGGAGTTATTAGTCAATACCATTACACAATAGAAAAAGATTATAAATATAAAAATTGGAAGAGATGAGTAAAAATACCACTAATTATAGATAACATGGTAGTGTAATTAGAAGATTCAAGAGGTTTTTTTAAAAACTACTACAAACAATAAGAGAATTCAGTAATAATGAAGTACAAAATCAGTGTGCAAAACTCAGTTGTTTTTATATATTCAAACAACCAGTTAGAAGATTCAATAGGAGAAAAGAGTTCATATATAACAGCAACAGAAAAGATAAAATACATAAACTTAATGTCAAGAAAAATGTGAGACCTGTTAAAAATAAAATTTAAAATAATACTGATGGCCACAAAATAGCCTTTCTACAAATGGAAAGTCCATGTTATTGGGTAGGAAGGCTCAACATCATATATGTGTCAATTCTCTCTAAATTAATTTGTAAATTTAACATGATCTCAGTGAAAGACCAACAGTTCTAAGCTGTATCACCAGATGCTAAATTTAGTAAGAAAAATAAACATAGAAGGGGACCAGCCCTAAAACACATTAAAACAATTTTAAAAGCTTAAATAATTAAGAGTAGCATAGTGGTCCATTAGCAAAATAGAAATTCCAGAAGTAAGTGTATCAGGTACATACAGGAATTGAGTGTATAAAAAAGATGCCATCTCAAGTCATTAGGAAGAAAAGGGACTGGTCAATAAATACTTTAGGGATAAGTAAAGTAATATCCATATCTTACTTCATATGCCAAAATAAATTCCAAAGGTACCAAAGATTTAAATTTTTTTAAATATGACCATAAAACAGTAAGAAGGAAAGCTGGAACAATTACTTTATAAATTTGGAGTTAGGAAGGTCTGTCTAAACTTTTATGACTCAAAATCCCCAAGTCATAAATTATCTTATTGGTATATTTGGACATAGGAGAATTTTTTTTTAATTGCAGAAAGAAAGTCATGAACAAAGTTTTAAAAAAGACAAACTGTGAGAAATATTTAAAACTCACCACACAGGGCTAGATTCTCTAATATATTGATATAAATTGATAAGACCATTACCATTTTCAAATACAGAAAAAGGAAATGAAATTTGCTCTTAAATAAATGACGAGATAATCAACCTCCCTTATAAAAAAAAGAAATATAAACAGAAACCACACAGGATATCATTTTCTACCTCTCAGTCGGCAAAAATCCAAAGTTAGCTAACACATTCGGTTGATAGGACTCTGAGGGAAAAATAACACTTTCTCATGCATTGCTGATGGGAGTATAAGTTGGCCATGTGCTAATATCTATACATCTTACAAATGTATATACCCTTCACCCTAGCAATTCCACTGCTAGGAAAACCCAGATATCCACTAGTGATGTGTGGAATGCTGCCTGTACATTAGTACAAGATTAGTCATTGCAACAAAAAAATTTGAAAATATATTAATGTCCATCAGTATGTAACTAGCTAAATAATTAGTAGTATGTCCATATAATGGAATTACAGGTAGTTGTTAAAAACTGAAAGCAGAAACTCTCCCTGTACTGATATCAAGTGTTATACAAGGTATATTAAGTGAAAATAGTGTGATTAAGCAAAAGTAGAATAGTGTTTGTTAAGTGAAAAGAGAATAGAGTGCGTAGTATGTCATCTTTTGGGTAAAAAGGAGAAAAATAATGTAGCTATATTTTCTTGTATATGCATAAAGGAATTCTAAATGAATACTCCAAGATTAATAATAGCTGTTATCCAGAGGGTTGGACCTGGGGGCAAACTAAAAAATGAAAGACATGGATATAAAAGACGCTTTTCACTGCATAACTTCTTACGTTTTTTTTGAATGACAAGAATGCCTTATCTATTCAAAATTAAATTTAAAAGATTTAAATAAAAAAAGAAAGAACAATTTGTTATGAAGGTAATACTGTCTTGTGTTTTTCTTAATTTTTAAAAATGTATTTCTAATTTTATTTCTTAATTTTTAAATTTAATTCATTTTTTAATTTTTTGCATTATTTATCATATCTAATAAAATTTTGAAGGCATTCGTTGAGTCTTCATCTCACTGTACACTATTTATTTTTTAATAAAAGTTTAGCATTTCCATAATCCTAAATATTTCCAGCAGGAAAGGACATAGAAGAGCCAGGCTATAAAATTGATCACTTTTCAACTGCAAATGGTTTCATCCCCAATAGTTTGCCGAGTGTGTAGTTTCCTTGTCATTTCTTCTGGTTGGCAGAATTCTTATGATCAAAGTATCTTTAATAATACATAAAAGCTCACTTAGAACACATCTGCTGACAATAAACTTCAAAGGCAGTGAAATCCATAGCTGTACAAAGATTCCCGTGTTGTGACATGCTACCAATTTTTAATTAATCAGTGTATATATCTAGTGTATTAAATGTAAGAAATGACATTTGTCACTCACCCCAAATTTGTTCAGGGAATTTCATTGGAAATAGTAAGAGGTGGTCAGTTCCTACTGCCCCATCCAAGCATGCACAGCCATCCTGGCTCCAGACAAGCCACTGTTGCCACCTTCTCCTCTCATGAGGCCTGCAAGCCAACGGAGAAACTTCACTTCCCACGTCCTATAGCTCAACCAAAGATTGGCACCAGCCCTATCCCCTTCTGATTAAAATAAGAAAATATGGTCAAATCACAACATAGTGATTTGATATTTCTGTATGTTTCAAAATGATCACCGGGATAAATCTAGTTTCCATCTGTACCATACAAAGATAGTGTTGTAGGTCAATTATACTTCAAAAACAAATAAATTCGTAGAAAAAGAGATCAGATTTGTAGTTACCAGAGGCAGGGGGTGGAATGAGAAGGAAGTGGATGAAGGCAGTCAAAAGGTACAAACTTCCAGTTATAAGATAAATAAGTACTAGGATGTAATGCATAACATGATAAATGTAATTAGCACTGCTGTACTTCATATATGAAAGTTGTTAAGAGAGTAAATCCTAAGCATTCTCATCGCAAGGAAAAAGATTTTCTATTTCTTTAATTTTGATGATAGATGTGATATATGTGATAATGGATGTTCACTAAACTTATTGTGATTATCATTTCATGATTTATGTCAGTCAAATCATTACGCTGTACACCTTAAACTTATGCAGTGCTCTATGTCAGTTATATCTCAAAACTGGAAGAAAAAAATAAAAAATAAAAAAATAAAATAACCCAAAGAAGACATTCCTATTTTTATCATCATTATATCTGTATCTTAAATTAACTTCAAAACCAATATTCAAATAGATAAAAAAATAATAATTCTATGGCAAAGATGAGGAGGGCTGTGAATATTTAGCCATAAACATTCAAATTTTTATAACTTTTGCAATATAAATATTTTGTTTAGCCAAATAATGCCTGTCATTGTTTCCAAAACCACCTGCAAAACCTAGCTTTGAGAATAGCATCCAGGGACTAAGTAATCCGTGGCCATGGTGGGCACCATTTGCAAAGGGATTAGTAACATACACAGTCACTTTCAATTCAGCTTAAATTTCAGTCTGAATTTGAGCAGCATCATGCTGACACAACACATTCATAACAAGAGAGGAGTTTCCTGTTCTTTTTATGAAGCTCTGTAACCTTGGTTTCTGGGACTCCTTGTTTTGGAAAAAAAAAAAAAAATCACTTCCTGATAATTTCTCTGTTGAAGAAAAAAACTAATTAAAAGAATAATTGGGAAATGAACATGTTTTACATAAAGATATGCAAGTGATCTTTTTTTATTTTTAATTCAACTTAAAATCTGACTACACATTATTTTTCTCTATAAGTATGCACAAGGGAAAAAATAAATAAAACACTTCTGCTTGCTGGGTGCTTCTAATAGGTGTTCAGTATCACAAAGACCACAGAAACCACATGATTGTGACAATTACTATGGCAACTAACAAAATTTTCAAATTGAAATACCCACAGTCCAGGCTGCCCACACAGAGCTCTTAGATTTGACACCCATTTCCACTTCAATGTATGTGTGCAAATTTGGAAGCCCCTGTCATCTTGTAACCACAGTGAAAAAAACTGCCTACGTTAACCCTGCTACTTGATTTTCAGTTGACTGTCCATACGTCAGGGAGTATCTCTTGCAGCACTCCATTAAAAAATGAAGACCAAAAAGTTGGCTGCCCATCTAGAAAACTGCACATAAAGCCTGAAGCATATACGGTACTAAATTAGCAATATCATCCATATGTTTTCTCCTCTGTGTACTCAGTGCCATGAAAATAAGTTCATTAAAAATAGCTTCCATCACATAGTGTATCTTTTTCTTCTCCTGACTCAGATCATCATTTTAATCTGTCTGATTTAATTATCTAAAACCAAGTCCCTCACGTCAGAGAGGGCCTTTCCTCAAATAAATATCACACAGGAAAGCTGATGTGTAATAAAATTGTAAATGGTTTGGTCAGAATGTTCTGTTTTGTTTTTAGAGACAACAGAATTTCAGGAATCTTTTGGCTCATTATCATGTGCTGATGAGGAAAGTCTCAATATGGACATCAAAGCCATTTGGAAAAGGCTGAAAAGACAAGGAAAGTGTAAATAATCCTCTGTCCTGGCAACACACCCTTCTAATTGGAAAAAAAAAAAAAAAAAAAGTCATTGGACAGAATTCTGCTATGTTCAGCAAATGTCACTATGTGATTTTCTCTTCCTGCTTCTACTTCAGAAGAAACAAGAAACAGGAAATTTTAGGACAAGAAAGACAGAGGAAATGATGTGCATCTTAGCAGGACAGGCACACAAGAAAGGCAAATAGAGATCTCTTCTGCTAGGACATATGAAATTGGGATATACGAATTCACTATTGAGATAGAAATTTTCCTATCAGCAGCAAAAAGATCGTCATCATCATCATCATCATAATTAGCAACCCAACACTCCCTGAGTTCTTATACATACCAGGCATTGTTAAAAGCGTTTTACATGAATAGGCTCATTTCAGCCTCGCTTTCAGTGCACCACTGCTGTTTCCAACTGCTAAGCAAGTCATAAGGTGTAGAGTGGAACCAGTATTTAAACCCAGGCAATCTGTTTTCAGGTTTTAAACCCTGAAGAGAGAATAGGTGTCTGGAAAAGTCTATGATATTTCCCCTTGGAGTCTGTTGCCTTTCAAAGTCTGCACACAAAAACAAAAACAAAAACCATAATGTACAATAGTGATGTTTGAAGGGACCAGTGTTTAATGAGAAGATATACCTATAGTTGGAAAATGTCACCTGGGTATGGTTCCGACTAGGGGATCAGAAGAGCTAGGCTCCCACAACCAGCCTATGGCAGCAAACCTTAGTGTCCAGAGCAGCATTTTAAAAGGTGAATAAGTCTGAAGTTAGTAAAATGGAAGCAAATGGAAACAAAAATACAATCAACTCTTGATTATTTGTGATTTATGGCTGGGAAATACAGGTCATTCAAACAGCTACTTTAGCCGGTAAGTTCAACCTTCTGCCCATGAAAACCTTGTGCATTCAGTTTTTATTACTGCTGTAACAAATTACCACAAATATAGTAGCATAAAACAACACAAATTAAATGTCTTATAGTTTAGTAGGTCAGCAATCTAGTATGGGTCTTACCAGACTACAAACCAGGTATCTGCAGGCTGCATTTCTTTCTGGAGATTTTAAGGGAGAATCTGTTTCATACTCATTTGGGTTATTTGCAGAATTTAGTTCTTTGTGATGGGAGAGGGACTGAAGTCTTATCTTCTTACTTCCTGTAAACTGAGGCCCATTCCCAGCTTCTAGAAGCTGCCACATTCCTTGGCTCATGGCCCCCTCGCTCACCTTCAAAGCCAGCAATGGCAAGTTGAGTTCTTCAAATCTCTCCTCCTTCCTCTTCTGTCTCCTCTCTCTGACCCAACCAGGAAAGTTTCTTCCCTTTTTAGGACTCACGTGATTACATTGTGCCCATGCAATTAACCCAGGATAATCTCCTGACTTCAGGGTCCATACCTTTGATTATACCTGCAAAGCTCCTTTGCCATGTAAGGTAAAATATATACAGTCCTACCCAGTTCCACAGCTCACATCTCCAGGTCCATAGATAAAGCCAGGAACATCCTTGGAGGACATTATTCTGCAACCTCATTTATGAATAGGAAGCACAGTTAGAAGGTTTTGTTTGTTCCTCTTTTTCTCTTTAACAGCTTTATTGAGGTGTAATTGATGTACATTGAACTGCACATGTTTAAAATGTACAATTTTATGAGTTTTGACATTTGTATACAGTATACACCCATAAATCTGTCACCACAATCAATATAATGAATATACCCATTATTCCTAAAGGTTTCCTTGTGACCCTTTTTAACCCATCCCTCCCTCCTTCATCTCATTCCCAGGC
Organism: Eschrichtius robustus; assembly: GCF_028021215.1. Lineage (NCBI taxonomy): Eukaryota > Metazoa > Chordata > Mammalia > Artiodactyla > Eschrichtiidae > Eschrichtius > Eschrichtius robustus. Next base: position 76,127,292 of record NC_090836.1, on the reverse strand, counting down.
AACCATTGATCTGCTTTCTGTTATTATAGTTGAGTGTGTATTTTCTAGAATTTTATATAAATGGAATTACACAGTATGTACTTTGGGGGGGGGTCTGCCTTTTTTCAGTCAATAATACTACACGACCTAGCCATTCCACGCCTATGTACTACTTTTTTATTTATTTATTTTTGGCTGCGTTGGGTCTTTGTTGCTGTATGCAGGCTTTCTCTAGTTGCGGCGAGTGGGGGCTGCTCTTCATTGCGGTGCGCGTGCTTCTCTTGCGGTGGCTTCTCTTGTTTCAGTGGCTTCTCTTGTTGCGGAGCACGGGCTCCAGGCGCGCCGGCTTCAGTAGTTGTGGCTTGCGGGCTCTAGAGCACAGGCTCAGTAGTTGTGGTGCACAGGCTTAGTTGCTCTGCAACATGTGGGATCTTCCCAGACTAGGGATCAAACCTGTGTCCCCTGCATTGGCAGGCGGATTCTTAACCACTGTGCCACCAGGGAAGTCCCTCCTGTATACTACTTTTATTGTTTCTGCCTGGGACAATGTGTTAAGAAGAGAAAAGAGACTAAGAACAACCTGAGCTTTTCCAACCTCCAATCCAGCTCAGATACAAACCCCGGGCTAACCTAGACATATGAAATCTTCGACACTCAGACAATATTCTGTTCTATCCATTAGTTTTTGCTGTGAAGAAACTACCCCTGAAACTAAGTGGCTTAAACAGTATCACTTCTCTGTGAATCAGTGATTTAAGCTGGTATTTGCTGGGTCATTCTGCTAGGACTGGCTAGGCTCCCTCTGGGGCAAAAGTCAGTGCTAAGGGCTGATTCAATGTCTCGCTCAATGTCTGGTGGCTGGTGCTGGCTGTCAGTTGATGCTGGCTGCCAGTGGGGTGATGAAGATGACTGGCCACAGGTCTCCAGCAAACTACTCCAGATTTATATTTACCTGGGGCAGCCACAGGATTCCCAAGAGCAGCAAGAGAGGCAAGCCCCAGTGCTCAAGGACTTTTCAGGCTTCTGTGTACATCACATTTGCTAATGTTTTATTGGTCATAGCAAGTCACATGACTAAGCTCAGATTAAAGGGTGAAGAAACAGACTCCAGCTCCTGATGAGAGCAGCTACAAAGAAACACTGCAAAAGGACATGCATTCAGGTAGGGGAAGATTTTGAAACCATGTTTCTGCAGTCTAGCTCATCTACTTCTCTTCCTCCTTCATTAACTACACTCCCTCACTACCCATTCACGCCTCAAGCCATGCCTCAAGTTCAATTTCCTTACCCATCACTCAGCAGAATCTACTCTCTCATAAGTTACCAATGAACTTCTTGTTTCTTGCTAAATCCAGGGAACCCATTTCCCTCATCATCTCATTTGGCATCTTGGCATCATTTGATACAATCTTCTCCCTTGGCTTTGATAACACCATTCTTTTCCTTATAGGCCTCTTAGCTATTTCTTCACAGTCTCCTTTATGGAAAAAGCGTGTAGCATGGTGCCTAGCATAAAATAAGCATTTTAAATGGTTTGTTGAATGAATTATTGAATGAGTGAATGAATGCAAGAACAAATTAAAAAAGATTATGTTCCCCTACCCACCAATTAAATGTTAGAGTTTGCCAGTCTTTGGTTACTACCTGTACACTGGTGATTTCCAATTTTATGTCTCCAGAGCCTAAATCTCTTTCCTTACTTCAGGCATGTATATGCAACCTCTGACTGGACTTTCTCCCCACTGACACTCCAAACTCAACCTGTCTGAGTCTGATCTCATTAGTCTCACTGCCAGACCTATTTTTCTTCCAGATTCTTCCACAATCTACCTAGTCACCCAAGTCAAAAATCTGAATGTTATCCTTGGCTCCATCCTATTGGTCGCTTAAGTCCTGTTACATCTTCCTTTTGAAATCAGCCCCCTTATTTCCAACCACGTTGTTTCTACCACTTTTGTTTGGGTCCTCATTAGTCCTTATCTAGATGCCTACAACTCAGTGTCTGCAAAATCGCTCTGAAGACAAAAATCATCTGAAGACAGGAAGCATATGTTTTTATGCTTGTTAAAAACATAGATTACCAGACATGCCCCAAATCTTCTGCGTCATAATCTCCCAGAAAGGAGCCTGGAAATATGTATGTTTAAAAAGCACCCCAGATGATTCTTGCTATCAGGAAACATGGGAAAATATTTTTTTGCCTCCCAAACACCAGAGGTGCCACCCACCCTATAATCTACTCTCCACAGAATTGCCAGTGACCTGTTTAAAACACGAATCTAATCTTATCACTCCTTTGCTTAAAATATTTTCATGGTTCTTCATGGTGTCTAGGATAATAGCCACATTCTTTAACAGACCCTTCGTATTTCTCTGGCCTTATCTTTCAATCCTTTTCAGTATGGACTCTACGCTCTGTTCTTAACTCTTTCCTAAATGCAGCATGCATACCTTTTCAGGCCACTGCACCAGCTCTACCTACTACTTAGGACACTCAACCCCTTTATTCATCACACACATATAATACTTCAGTGAGACAGGCACTGTTCTGAGTGCTTTAGAAGTATTAACTCACATATTCATCCTTACAACCCTGGGATGGGTAAGTAGATGGTGGATACTATTGTTATCCCCACTCATGGAGAAAAGGGAGAGACATTTGCCTGGAGCCATGCATAGTTTCTGGCAAAACCACGACTTGATCCCAGACAGCCTAGCTGTAGAATCTGTGCATTTAGCACCCATGCTCTAGTGCCTTGCCTTCATCTGGTTAAACTCGTTTTTATTTAAAACACATCTCATGCATTAATACTTCCTGGAAGGCTTCTTCAATCCCCCGGTCTGAATTAGCATTCTGGGCTTATTTTTTGTCACAGCACTCATAACACTGTACCATTAAAGTCTCTTTTCTTGTCTTACAAAGCAGACTGTAAGTTCCTTAACAGAAGGAAACACATTTTTTGTATCCCCAAAACCTAGCACAATGCCCAGCATGAAGTACTAAGTATCCGTTGAATTTTTTAAAAAGGAATAAATGAACGAGTGAGTAAACTTATAAGGGAGCTGCAGGGAACATCAACAACAGACAATCTGAACATTGTGCCCCTGAATCATCAAGTCATCTGTACACAATTTCATAAGGCTTTTCAATTTTGGGCATATGAGATGGCCTACCTTGTATGAAAAATAAACTTTGGAGTCTTCTTACAAATTCTACAAATGTTCATGGGAATTCAAATTAAACGCATGATTGGACATTTATTTGTTTAATCTACTCAGTAGATTTCTTTTATTTCTCTGTGTCAAGCATGAAAGTTAAAACTATTTCTAGACCTTTCATCTTAGCTCAGCTTTCCCCTTAATTTCTTCACTCCAAAATGTTGAACAAAACAGGTCCCTTTTTGTGGTTGGAAAGTTTGGCTTTACATAGAACCTTTCAACACACACTGTCAGCACCTGATTATGGGTCATTTTTTAGCCTCTGACTTTCACTTCCTTCCTTAAATAGGTCTTTCAGATGAATCATCTTCAGCCACTCTGTGATTATGCAGGGAACAGTTACTCAGTATATAAATGAACAGAATGCACTCAGCTCCTTCCTACCTTGTATCCTTCTGTGCTCTGATTTTGGGGGTTTCATTTTCCATTCGGTAAAAATTTGAGTGACAACCGTGTGCTGGATTTTGTGTAAGCCCTCAGTTCATTAACACTTCCTGCAAGTATGAGAGGAAGCAAATAGCTGGGGAAAGCTCACATCTACCAGTTTTCAGCCTTTTAGCATTTCTGGTTTGGAGAGGAATTTAGTGGAAAAGGACTTGGATGAGACTTTTTATAATACTTGTGCAATTATTTTTCTATATCTCATGTCATTATTAAAATAATTGTATGTGTGTACAATACATTATACATATAAATGTAAGTAATCTGTCCACCACCACAGTAGTAGAGCCTTCTAACTACTCAAAAATTTATCTCTCAGCCCATAACCCATGAATACTTTATCAAATTCATTCCTATAATATGCATGCTGATAGTCATAACTATTGGATCGATTTTGGAAAATAATATATTTTGGTAAATAATCTATTTAATGATAGCTTATGGGTTGTATCGCATGTACACATGTCCATGAATATTAATATGAAAGAATCCACTTTTTTTCCATATGAAACCAAGAAAAATAAAAGTACCAAGACCTACAATACTGGAAAATACTAGAATGAATTAAGGAAAGAGGAAGTTTACAATAGGAATTCTTGTCTTTTATCTTCCATATGAATGACATCCTACATATGTATGATCCTGACCTACATTTCTACAGTTGAAGGCTGTTTCCTGAGTGAATCACAGCTGCAATGAAATGTGCAGCAACAGAGGTATGAAAATACACAGGCAACAGCATTCTGACAGAGCAATTCTATAGGCAAGAGATTAAAGGACTAATGTGCAGGACCTCAGATATGGTAGGTTTTAGGAAAGATTTTGAACCTCTACAAGAGTGCAAAAACTACTTATTTAAGAGTCTTTCCAGGCTGCTAACGAAGATTCTGGCTTTGTGCTGCTTCCCCCTCTCGTTTATCTTCTGAGAAGAGAAGAGATGTCAAAAGAAAGTAATGCTTTGGGCATTAGTAATGGAGAATCGTCAGAGAGTGAACAGAGAGCAGTGCCTGCGAGGTGGTAGGAAACGAGGAAGATGTAACAGAGTCAATTAGGATAAAGAGCCAGAGAGGGTGGGAAGAGAAAAATAAAAACAGCCCAAACTGGGGGCAGAGGAAATGGCTCAGAAAAGAAGCTAGGAGTGCAAATAGCTATGGGGTGTGACGGCAACTTGTGGGAAAGAGAAAAGAGGAAATTTTCCGAGAGCTATTTGTACCCTTCCTAGTATTTGCGAAACACAAGTGCAGTATTTGAGATGTTCTGAAATCACTTTTGGTAGCTGAGTTCCTTTGCATACAGTACTGCCCTGGAACAGAACTACATGGTTCATGGCTTTATAAACATTACACGTCTTGCAGTGAAATGTTATGAAAACCACCTTCACTGTCATCTGGCCAGCAGGATTTGTTGCCTCTGGATGAACTGATAAAACCCCTTTAGATTGACTCATTCTCTACTTGGACCACATTGCCTCTTCTCCTCTCCCCATCTTCGTTTACTGTTTTTTGTGTCCTTGTTGAAATACAAATAACATACTAGACTTTAACATCCTTGATGCCAGGAACTGTGTCTTTTCTTATTTTTGTATTTCGAGTTATATCTGGCAGAACACCCAGGACGTGATTAGATATTCAGTTAGTTAACTAATCAATTAATTAATTCTAGGATACATATAAAGTTTTGCAAAATAAAATGAGTAAAAATGCATGAAGAGAAAGCCAAGTAGCTTTGGTTTTGTTGGTGGTATTTTAATTATTATCACTTTCTTATTGATCTTTTCAATATTCTGATTCAGCAATATATTGGAATCTAAGAACTATCAGATACATTAGTCACTGGTGATTTAATTACTACAACTTTGCTTACCGACCTTACCAAAATGTTCTAATTGCAGCAATATATTTGGAACGCAATTGTTATTACTACATTTTAACACTTCAGGAAATATCACTAATTTAAGAGACTATTATTCTGCTAGAAAGTAGTTATATAAGTAGCATTTTCTACCATTCTTGTCTAAAAATTAGGTACAAAATTGGCCAGTTTTAATTCTCTAAAGTTTATGAAGGTATGCACGAGATCATAGCTATAGCTCCCACACGAATTGTTTTGATTGTCTGGAAGTCTTTGTTGTTTCATTAGCTATTATCCTTCTGCATGAAGTCCTAACATAATGAAATGCACCAAACCATCTCTGGATCCAGAATAGCAGTGTGCCGTGAGTAGTATATAAGACTCAGATTTAATGGCTAGGTGAGAGCACCCATCGAGAATCCGGATTGAACTGTAGGAAGTTAAAAAGGAATAAAAACATTTGTTCTCTGACAACAAGGAACTTATATACAACATACACAAAATAAGTTGCTGTGATGTGAAATGAGAAGCATTAAAACATATACATACACACACTTTTCTGTCATGCATTCATAAACTTACATTTTCAGTTATGTTGTTGCTGTCTCAGTGTACACACATTGCCAGATAGATGTGTTTTTGACCAGGTAAAGTAGAAGAGTCCAGTTGAGAAAACAGGCCTGGAAGAGGCAGCACTTACCAGCTGTGTGCCCTGTGTAGGTCTTAGAGCTTCACTGAGCCTCCGGTTCTTCATATGTGATGAGGAGTGAACACCTACCTCCGGAGTGGGGTCTAAAGAGGAAATGAGGTCACCGTGGAAGTGCCTAGCATAGAACACCCCACAACCAACTGTTCTCTCTCCACATTGCATTTTACTTTGACTTCTGACTGCTAACTCACGGCAAAGCCTGCACCTTCTTGGCAGTTCTGCTTCTTAGACACCAAGATTAAACAAACAAACAAAAGGCGCCCTTCTGATGACTACAAAAAAATAAAACTATTTACACAAGTCACAAAGAAGTAGCATTAAATATGTTACTGATGAGAGTTGTTCAGATGTATATATAAATGCTTGGCTACTTAAAAGATACAAAAGGCAATTAATATAAAGGAGAGGAGGTTTCTGGGAAGATTGTAGAACAAGAAGCTGTCCCTTGAAAGGCTATTATAAGTAAGGTCTGATTAAGGAAATTTTTATCGTGTTTATTCTTTTATGATATAATGCACGCTTTAAAAAAAACTTGGAAAGCATATAAATTTTTTTTAAAAATCATAAAATCAGCCATAAACTCATACCAGATATAAACTCTGGTAACATTTGGTGTTTTCCTTCCATTGTTTTTCTTCATATGTGATCTATGTTTTTTACCTTTTTTAAATTATATAACTTATGTGTCTTTGCATCTCATTTTTTTTCTTAGATTGTATAATAAGCGTTCTCCATGCTATTAAACATTTTCTGAAATCATGCTTTTTAATGATTTTTAACGGCTGCCTGTTATACGTAAGATACATGCGCAATAACTCTGAATCTCACCACTTACCAATTACTCCTTTATATTGCTCCCAGGTTTTCACTTTTAGCAGAACTTTAGATGATGAGAATGATGCATTTTAGTTAAAAGTAACATTTTGATCAACATGACATAAACCTTACAGACTGGATAATGAAGAGAAAGAGATGAAGGGGAACAGCTCAGAATAGAAAGCCAACATGGAATTATGTTATCTCTATATACTATCAGATAATATAACAATTGTACTTCTAAGTAAGTTAAAAACATCTTAAGGAAGTCAGAGAGCATTTACTTACACCAAGGAATGGACAGGAATTAAATAGTGAAAAAAGGTTATCTTCTTTCCAAAACACTGATGAATGTGAGACCTGAACTAGCTTTTGCGGTCACAATTGGTCTCTGGAAAGTGTTCTGTATCATAAGAAGATGCCATATTTAATAAATATCAAATGGCAGAATGGCATCTGGCTAATAAGACAGATAAGGAGCTCATCTCATACACAGGTTGAGCTCAAGTGAACTCTGGCATAACCATCAAAGAGTGCAAGGAGGGTGGGCAGAGAGGGCAAGGACAGAAGGGAAGATTTCTTCCATTCAAAACCACGCAATTCCATCTCATCAAGTCTTTCCTGATGATCTCCTTCTCCAGTGCCTCCCCTCATCACAAGCTCTCACACTGTAGGCACATGCCATCAGTTCATGGACTCAACTAAGTTCTAACAGTGTAAGGACACATAGAACAAATTCAATGTTCATGATGGTCATCCTTTGTTCCTCTTTTGTACAGCACTGAATAGTCTCTTCTGAGGTTCCATAGACCCTCCTCCTTTGTTACACTGAAACTTGAGCAACCGTAGATTGTGAAATGAAGGATTATAAACCAGGGCCAGGAGAACTACAGAAGAAAATGAACTAAGGTAGAAGTTGGAACCAGATTATAAGAACACGTTGAACAGATAGCCTGGAGACAGAGATACATAAAAAACCAAAAGATAGGAGGAACTGGAGAGGTGAGGTCAGACAAAGAATCAGAAACCAGAGAGATCAGGTCAGGAGAAGGCACCAGTGCAGAAAGAAGTCAACACTTGGGAGGACCAGAGGTCACTGCTTCAGAGACAGAGTGTCTTAAACTGAAATTAGACCAGCCTCAAATGGAAGGACATTGTTTACTCCTCCTGAAAAATCAAGATCCACAGATTGGCATCCTGGACATAGAACCAAGAGATTAAGATGAATGCACTGGGTTTGGTAAACTAGCACCTCATTCAACTCCCTGAGGCCCAGTAACTTATCTGGCTTTGGGACTGGGTCTTTCTCTTTTATCTGCCTTACCTCCTATTCTCCAGTTTCACAGCAGGCCAGACCCCCTTTTGATTCATAGCTTTGGCTTAAGCTGTATTCTTCATAGGATCCTTTGGCTTCTGGTTGAAACTACCATGTGCAAGGCCACCTCCTCACTCGTGCAAGAGACATCCTTTCTGTCCTATATGTCCCCAACTCATTTCAGACAAACACAGATGCCCCTTTCCATTCCTTCCCAGGGTTGAGAGTGGCAGGATGTGTTTGAGCTGCTCGAAACCCTATTTCCTTTGGAGTTGAGGAAGAAGGGGATACAAGAAACAATATGAAGAGAACAGTACACCCAGGAACATCCAAAAGTACTAAAAGCTCCTGTAATGGAGCAGGGCCCTCTGGGCCCTTCCCAGGACAGACCCCATGTCCTCTGCCTGCCTCTCGTCTGCAGAAAAACTTTAGCCGAAGAATAAGTTTAATCAGAGAAGTGAGAAAATGCAGAAATGAAGGAAAATAGTCAAGCAAGAAAAAAGAATACTAGTTTAGCCATTAAACAAAGTCAAGGACTTTTAGTTCCTCCTCAAGGGCTATAGACAATATTCTGAGTCATATCTTTTGAGCTGTTTTACAGATACTGAAACCTCCACCAGGTAGAAGAAGTTAACTACGTGATGACCAGACTATAGCCATGACATAAGCTGCTCCATCTTGCACAATTCCGAGAACTGGCCTCAAAGAAACGGGCACAAACCAACCCTAGAACTAAAGATTAACTGTACTTAAAACAGTCAAGATGACGCTTATCAGACCACCACATGACCAATTTCAAGATGACCGTAGGAGCTGACTGTGCTGTTCTGCACGTAGCCCCCTCGTCCCACCTGTACACCCCTGAAACTCTCCTTTAGAATCTTTTGCCTCCTGATCGGCAGTTGGGAGTTGGCTCTTGGACACGAGTCCACCTTCTCCCCAGATTGCTGGCCTCCTGAATAAAGCAACTTTTCCTTTCCTACCAACACTTGTCTCTAGAGTATTGGCTTTAAAGCAATGAGCAGCTGAACCTGAATTCAGTAACACTCCCTCTAAGAGATGCCCCTCGCCCTGGGCAGGACTGCACAGGCCCGCGTGCACCCACGGGGCCACACGCAGTGCGTCAGCTTTGCCTCAGCCTCTCATCTCTCCATAATCCTTCTCAGGAACTCTGAACCTGATCTGCTCATTCTTTCACCAACCTTTTAGTTAAAACGAAAAGCCCTCTTGAGCACTTTCTGTTTTCCAGACACAGTTGAAGGCTTCCTCCTCATACCATTTATCTTACTTAAAAATTTCTCATTTTGTGGCTTCACAAAACATATTTACATGTGAAAGGCAGCCTCAAGGGGATTCTGGTACATTTGTAAAACTCTTGAAGTATTTACATTTTACAATGAATAATAATGTAGCTTATATTATTGATTCCTAACTAGCCACCAGAGATTCTGCTAAGCGCTTTATATTATAAATTATATATTATGTATTATATAATTATTTATCCCAATATTTTCAACATACCATGATTGCTTTCAATACACCTCTTATTTCCATTTAACAGAAGAGAAAATTGAAGATCACAAATAGTACGTGATGGATTCAGGACTGAAGACCAAACCCATATGACCACAACATTCATCCTCTGGTCAGTATTCTACATGGTTTCTTGCTCTGAATAACTCTGGCATTGCTGTCTTTGGCATTTATTTGGCAAGGAGGATGGCACTTTCTAATATCCTACAATGAAGATATAGCTACTGCACAATCTTGGTCACAGAATCATTTAGCTGCCCTGAAAATGGTTGTATGTGAGGCTTGCTAGACTCTAAATTTCCATACTGATCACCTTTTGAAGTGGGAGTGGAAAGAAAAAACTGCAAAATCATCCTTGGCCTACCATCCTGGGAAGTAAAATGGCATTTCTGAATAGTCTTTCAATTTCTTTCAAAGCCCCTGTAGTAGGAATGAAAGGTGTTGCTTCCATCAGAAAGCTCCTTTCACTTCACTGCCCTTCTCAAGATCAGCTTTCTTGTCACTTACAGCTGAAATTGAAGCCAAGCCCTTGGGCTGGACCTCAGGACTCCACAAACTCCTCCCACAGCCTTCATTGCCTTTCTTTCTAATTCAGAGTTCTCACTGCTCCTGGGGCGCCTGGCCTGCCGTCCCTCACGCTTGGCTTGTCTCCTGCCTCTGCCCCGCGGTACCTCCCTGTAAGGGCCATTTCACCCCTCTTCCTGTCCACTCTTATCAGACCTTCACTCAGCAACCTCTTCAGTCATACTCACTTCATCAGTGCCCTACTTTGTAAACGGTCTGAAGCCCATTTTATATTCATGGGCTGTGTGTCTCTCTAGCCATAAAGTAAGGTCTTTGGGGATAAAGATTCTATTTTTCATAGAATAGAGGAGTTAACTGAATGGATACTGGCTTAAGGAAATAAGATTATTTGGTGCCTGGCACAAGTAAGCATCCGTGTATTATAACTCGCATACTAATAGTAATAATTCTTGTTTTTGGTGCTTTGGTTCATAGAAATATATATACATATTTAAAAGGTATTAAGGTATCCTGACAACTCTGGTACCTCGGGCACAGCTCAAGACAGGAAGCCAGAGAAGGCTGGTTCACTTTATAGCAGTGATTCTCAGCTAGCGACAAATATCTGGAGACCTTTTTGGTTATCACGACTTGGGGGTCAGGGATGTTACTGGCATCTAGTGGATAGAGGCTAAGAAGGCTACCAAACGTCCTACATCGCGCAGGAGGCCCCCCACTGCAAGGAAATACCCATCTCAAAATGCCAGTAGCACTGAGGTTGAGAAACCCTGGTTCAGAAAGTAAGTTATTCTGCGGTCAGGTTGTCAGCATTGCCTGGGTTTGTTTGTTTGTTTGTTGTTTTGGCAGTTCACTGTCCAATGCAGAGAATATAGATTTTATTTTTAAGATTGAGAATACCACCATTTGCATATCAGTCATTTTAGCTAAATACACTGTGACACAGCTTGTTTCACCTTTACGTTCAAAGTTACCATCTCAACTTTTTAAAATTACTTTTATTAACTTTTCCACTTTTGTACGCAATATAAATCAGTTTCCAAATTCTTAAATAAAATCTTTGGATTGGAAGAGGCCTTAGGAATTATCTGACCCAAACTTTTCATTTTACACGTGAAGAAACTGAGACCCAAAGTGGTCTGGGGACTTTTGAATGACAGAAGCAGGACTGGGTCCTCAATCTCCTAACCCGTACTCCAGTGCTCTTTGCAGTGTCACACAATGCAACCACTATGTAAATGAGAAGGAGTAAATTCTTCTTTGGGAGATTATTTCTTTCTAAGGACAGACCTAGTGACTGTGCTAACTAGTTTCACTGAATCATAAGGTAGAAAATAATTGCTACAGTAATACATGATGAACACTTGTCCTCTGAAGAAGCAAGATCAAACACTAAAATTCCGTTTGGGAAATGGAAATTCTAAAGCCATCTGGCATTTTTCACTTTTAAGCTCATTTAGGTAATACTTTTCAGGATATTATCATGGTTCTTCAAATAATTTTGTGTTAAGACTTAATCTTTGTTAGATATTGGTTAACATTTTCTTGGTAAATAAATTATTATAGTAAACACTTAGATGAGAAAATCTTAATAAAAACCTTTCAAGAACAATCTTAAGTATTTTTGTTCTATGCGGTAACTTTGGTTTTCACGTCATTGCCAAAGAAATGACTGGAATGGAGAGGTTAATTAACTTATTTATAATCATGCAGTATATTAATGGTAAAGAAAGGATTCCAGTACTCAGCTTTTTGTTTTGTTTGGGTTTGGTTTTTTGGTTTTGTTGGTTTTGTTTTGCAAAACAAATGCTTTTAAATTATGCATTAGATGGAATTCCCAGTTTGTTGTTCAGCCTATATCCATCCTAGGGATGTGAGCTTCTGAGCTCTCAAGCAATGTGAAAGAAATGAGTAATAAAAACTGATATCACCATTTCTTAATGTTTACTACTGAGCTAGGTTTATTTAAATATTTATGATATGAAGATTAGAGATCAATTTGCACCTTTACCCTCCACCATTCAAATTTGAATTTGTGTCATTTGTCCCAAAGAAGGCTCAGTGGAAATGCATGGAGAGATCAGTTTGAATCAAAGAAACACTTCAACTCAAGGAACAATTTAAAACAAGGCCCCACTAATCAAGGAAAGGGTCACTAGTTCCTATTCTGATTAAAAATGAGGAACAGAAAGGAGGGTGAGCAGGCTGGAACTTCTTGCAGTGACTTGTTTGAGATTTATAGCAAAAGGAGGAAGTTACCTCCCAGAAGTTGTGTTTGAAGCAAAAAGAACTGTGTTACTGGCATACGAATACCAAACAGGCTGCAGCACTATTCGAGGTAGGAATGATGTGCAGATTAAATGCCACTAAATGTAGTGACAACTTTGAGTGACAGATGAAGAATAAAAATGAACAATTTTTCTGATAACATGTCAGGAAACAAATGCCTCTTTCTTTCAGAAGAAAAAGATATATATGGTTGCGAATTCAAGCAACCTCCCATCTACTGAACTTTTTCTCCCTTACAAAACTATAATTTTGGCCCCAAACGGAGCAATCCCTTGGTAGAAATTGTTACTTCTTCACTTCATTGAAGGTTTACAACTGTTTATTCTGACTGTTTCTGTCCGGGTTTAACAATGTGTTTTATACTAACATTGTCCCGTCTACTGCATAATAAGAGATCCAAGAATAGGTTAGGCATTTTGTCTTCTGTAGGCCAAAGGCCATCATAAGTTCAGATGTACTACTCAGAGCAAATTTGCATGGTTTTTGTACTAAAAATATGTCATGTTTTAGGAGTCATCTCTTTATAAAATAATAAGAGAATAAATTTTTGTATTAATTCAACTTTGTCAAAAATAACTCAAGAAGATATGGAAAAAATTTTTAGAAATTATACAGTACATATCTGCGTCAGACAATCAATAACATCTTGCCTTTGCCAACAAAATGAACTTGAATATTATTTAAACTTCCCCAAGAAATTTCTGGTGTGGATCAAAAAGCAGAAAAGAAAATAATGGGCCTCTGCCTCAGGCTACTATGTATGCAGTTTCCCTGGATGATGGAAATCCCATGGTGACAGCCTTTCATGACGGCGATAGATGTTTCCAAAAATACGGTTCTATAAAAGTCCCTCTGAACTTAAGAAAGAAAATATTAATTAGGTAGTATGATGTAATGTGTCACTTTTAATTATCCTATCCTATGAGAAAACTTGAATCTAATATCAGACCAATATTTGGTTTCAGCTAAGGAGAATGGTAGCTGCTTGTTTATCACAAGGATCTGTGAATCCAAAATAATGAAAGAAAGCTAAAGCATATTATGGAGTTATCAGTCCATTATAGGAATTCTTTAGCTATACAGAGGACAGTTTTGATAAATGGCTCTCAAGGGACCTTTTTAATTTCCATAAATAATTGATTATGGCCATGTTAACATGTGCTGTTGTTTGAGGGCATTCTCATTTCTGCCCAGAAATTTCAAGATATGAGTTGAAATGTTACTTTCATATGCTATTAAAGTCCATTATTTCTGCATTGAGGTTTCATATTATGCATCATGGCCGTTGTTTCACTTAGTGAAATGATCAGAAATTCACTTTGCCCAAATCTCAGTTTTGATCTTTGCATAATGTCAAAACTTCTCTTCGGGAAAAAAAAAAAAAAAAAAAGCAATTGATGGTTTTTCTTTTATGTTTAGTATTCAGGTTAAGAGTGTACAATTTGCAAGGAAGACTCTGGCCAAGAACTCACCTCCCCATCATCAGAACTTCCCCTTAACTTCTCATTTCCTCAGCTACAGTGATTTCTCTTTGATATCTCAGTGATTTCCCAGCTCCCACCAATTCTGTATGCTTAGCATTTGGAAGGACAAATTAACTGACATGACTCCATAGTTTTGTCTTTTTCAGAATGTCATATAGCTGGAATTATACAGTATGTAGCCTTTACAGACTGGGTTCTTTCACTAAGCAATATGCTTTTAAGGTTCCTCCGAGTCTTCTGTATATTGATAGCTTGTTTCTTTTTAGTACCTATTAATATTCCATGCTATGGATGTGCCACAATTTATTTATGTATTCACCCTTTGAAGGACATCTTAGTTTCTTCTAACTTTTGGCAATTCTGAGTAAAGGTGCTAGGAACATTTGTGTGAGGGTTTTTGTGTGGACATGTTTTCAGCTCGTTTGAGTAAATACTTTAGAGCACGATTGCTGGATTATATGGTAAGAGTATGTTTAGTTTTGTAAAAAGCCATCAGAATGTCTTTAAAAGTGGCTGAATAGTTTTACATTCCCGCCAGCAATAAATGAGAGTTCCTGTTGCTTCACTTCCTCACCGGCATTTGGTGTTAGTGTTCGCAGATGTTCTTTATCAAATTGAGAAAGTTACCCTCTGTTCCTAGTTTGCTAACATTTTGTGTAATCAATGGACGTTGCATTTTGTCAAATGCCTTTTCTACATCAATTGATATGATCATACGATTTTTCTTCTTTATCCTGTTGACATGATGGATTACATTATTTGATGTTTGAATGTTGAACCATCCTTGCATACTTGAAGTAAATCCCACTTTGCTACAATGTAAAAAAAAATTAATTGACATGGCAGTTCATCATGTGACTGACCTTTGGGGTTCACTCACAGAACCTAGACTATGATGTCATCAATTCTAACATTAACCATGGATGGAATTTACTGAGCCTTTACCTCATGCTGGTCACCATGATAAGCACTCCATATCCATCATTTAATTTAATTCTCATCACAAGTACTATGAGTTATTGCTATTCCCTTTGACATATGAAGAAACTGAAGTTTAGAAGTTTCAGGGAACATGCAGGTAGAAGGTGCAGAGCCCAGATACAAATCCAGGTCTGCTCACTTTTAAACGAGAAAGGATGCACCACTCCCTCTTTTCCCCAAGGTAGAATCTAAGAAGAACAAGAGACAGTGGTTCAGCATTGAGTTGAATCTTTGCTAAACTCGGAGTCTCTAAGGTTCTATTTGTGTGACTGATGAAGAGAGGCCTTAAGGGAAAATGAGCCAGCAAGAGGTCCCTTCTTCTATTCTCAGAAAACCCAAAGGGAGAAGAGGATGAGAAATGAATTAAAGAGACCAGACTTACCAAGTGTTGAGAATTACTGATTCTGTGGAGGGAGAAACAATTTGAAATTTTAAAAATGTATTTAATTAACACTAATATAGCACAAACTGTCAAACACTGTTCTACGTACTTCATAAATATTAGCTCATTCAGTCCTTATAGTTACCTATGAAATGGGTACAATTATTATCCTCATTTCAAAGATGAGGGAACTAAAATATAAAAATGTTAACTTACTTGCCCAGAAATCTGCTGTCAGTAAGGGGCAAAATTAAGATTTAAACCTAGGCAGTTTGGCCTTAGACGAGTACTTAAGCACCATAATATACTGCCCCTGATAGTTAGGAAAATATTTTGTTCCTTTTTATGGGCTTAGATCAGTGTTTCTCAACCTCGAGTTCAAGATCCCCTGGGTCCCTCAAATGTTTTTAAAGAGGCTTTCGGGTTCTCTTCAAGAGCTTTTTAATTTTATGTTTAATTCTCAGTTCAAGTGAGGCTTAAGCTATAACTGACATAGTTTTCCTGTTCTTTGGAAAAGCTGCTTGTTAAGAGGGGCTTCATGTTAGCAGGGACCTCAAATTCAGGGTCTGCCAGCCAGAAATGAGGGAGCACAAGGAATTGAGGTAGGCGACAGGGTCTGATCTACTACCCACACACCGGCTTGTCTTCAGATGTGGTTCCTGTCATGAAAACATTTCAGGACTCCCAACTGCTTTGCTCTCTGATAGCCCATTGGTCTTTGTGTGTACCTCTCTTATCATCCTTCCCTCCTGATGACCACTATTACCATTCTCTTTATATTAACCAACCAACTTCTATGTTGGAACTGCCTTGAAAGTTCTATGTAGACTTGCTGGTTGCCCTCATTATCTACTTTCCCCTTCTTTTATGATAGAACCTTCCATTTTAACTAGTTGCATTGCCAGGAAGCTAAAAGACTACATCTCCCAGTCTCCCATGCATAGATGAATGTCCCATATGACTAAGTTCTGGCCAAATGAGAGTTAAGCAGAAATGTTGACTGAGACTTATAGAAAGTGTCCTTAAAAATGAGGATACTGTGGAGCATGTTGGTAATGCGTTTGGGGGCGGCAGGCGATATGTGCTAAATCTCTGTACCTTCCACTCAATTTTGCTGTGAACCTAAACCTACTCTTTAAAAAAAAGTCTAATAATCTTTTTTTTCTAATGAGGGCTGTGCCTGTCCCTTCCTCCTTCCTCCTTCCTACTGCTGTAAGACACAGATGGGATGGCTAAATTCCTAAACCCATCACGGACCATGATGTGGCCTTGGGAACAGAAACCACATGCAGCAGAAAAGCAAGGGGAAAGAAGTGAAGTTCTTCACCAGCCCCGACTACCTCACTCCAGACTCCTTTATTAATGGGAAGGAAATATACTGCTCTCTCATTTAACCTAAGGTTATTTTGGATTTTCCTGTGATATGCAGCTGGACTTGATCTTCAGTGGTGTAGAAGTACAGAGATGATGTTTTATTCACCCTTCATTGAAATATGCAGCACAGTCTCAATAGGGCAGGTTCAACTGAAAAATATACTTATTGAATTGAATCTCAAAAACCACTGAAAGGGCCCAGAATTCTCCATTAAGATATACACCAAAGTTCCTCCTGGCCTTCTTGTCTACATCTAGTTAAACTCATTCCAAATAAATTTCATAATTGTTTCTTTTCAGTCTTTCTTGATTATAGGTTGCATAATTGGAAAATATTTAATTAAAATGCTTTATGAATATTCCATATGCTTAAATATATTTTATTAGCTTTAGAATAGAAGGTGTGACCAAAGTATAGTTTTCTGCCTTTTATTGAAAACACAAAATTTTAGCTTTATTATTAGGGATTAAAACAGCTTTGGAAGGAAAAACTAAACTGAAAACAAGTCAGCATTTACAATACATGTTCTGTTAAGACAATCCATTCTGAGTTTCAAACTAGCAAGTTACAAGGAAGCTTTTAGAAGATAAAGTATTTGTAAATTCGTGAGTAGGGCTACATATAGACATGTAAACTCCAAAAATCAGTACTATAGTTTCCGGATTTGGGAACTATGAAACCTTAGGATGTTCTTTAATCATAACTTATTAATTGTTTGACTTTTATCAATTTTAATTAGTGAGATTTCATCCTGTTAAAACAATGACCATAGTTTTAGCATTTGGTTTTTTTGCTCTTTTTTTATATTGAGGTATAGTTGATTTACAATATTATATAAGTTTCAGGTGTCCAACATAGTGATTCACAGTTTTTAAAGGTTATACTCCATTTATTGTTATTATAAAATACTGGCTATATTCCCTGTGCTGTACAATATCTCCTTGTAGCTTATTTTTATATGTAGTAGTTTGTACCTCTTAATCCCCTGCCCCTGTCCTTCCCCTCCCCACTGGTAACCACTAGTTTTGTTCTCTATATCTGTGAATCTGTGTACTATATTGTACAGGTAAAAGAAAAACTATTATTAAGTCTTTTTATATAATGTTTAAATATATGTAATGGAATATAGCTGACCCCTGAACAACACAGGGGTTAGGGGCACCAACCAGAGCAGTGGAAAATCCGCATACTGCTACCTCTGCCTCAAAAACAGAGGAACTGATAAATGACTCACCCAAGGGCAGGAAGCTGAAACAGTTTGGATAGAGTCAGAACTGAAACCCCAGTTCTTTTGATTCCACATATTATGATCTCTAATCAAACACAAGCTTTTCCTCACACTTAGTTAATTTAAAGATCTATAAAATAAAAATCCAAGTACTGCATTTATTGAAAAACATCTGCATCTAAGTGGACCTGCACAGTTCAAACTTGTGTTGTTCAAGGGTCAGCTGTACTGATGAAACTTCAACATTCAAATAGAAAATGTTCATTAGTTCATTGATATTTCTTTTGCATCTCTTACAGAATCATCTAGAAACATCTCTTTTCAAGTTTTAATCAGTATTATCTAATCTAAGCTTTAATCAATAATTATCATTAAGAATAACAGTAGTCAATATTTGTTGAATATTTACTACGTGCTGGGCACCGTTTTAAGGGCTTCACATATTCCACAAATAGAATACTGAAACTCAAAAATGATAGCAATATGCCCCAGTCCTACCAATAAAAGGTAGAACTATGACTCAAATCCAGCTCGGTCTGACTCCGACTTCAGGGTCTTTCCACCAGTGAACACACTTTGCTGCCTTCTATTAATAACAAGGGGACTATAATTTCATTATTTTTGTCATTACATTTTTCTTCAAGTAGGGGTTAACCAAATTAATGCCAAAAGATTTGCCAGCCAGTTTGCTAGAATCAAGAGAAATTGTAGGTCTTTCTAGTCTGCCTGACTTGACTCTTTTTATATAAATGAGAAAACAAATTACTTCATTATGTAAAGACTGTATCAGCACTATTATTATTTATCTTTGAGCTTCCTGAGAGCCAAGGCAACAAAGCAAATAAGATGGGCTGCATAATTCTTATATCAGGACTTTGAGAAAAACGTTTTTTTTGGCATCAAACTCTAAAATCAATATATTATATTGGATTTATGAAGAAACATAATCAATAATGTCTTAAATAGCACTTTCACAACAAAAAAAAAGAAGTGGTATTATGTGCCTGACTTCTGGGTCATGCCTCTGTGAAAGCCAATAATGCAATAGTAAAGCGTAATTCAGCAATAGTAATTTTTGCAAATTACCACAGTCAATATCTACAGATGTTCCATAGGAATCAAACTTTCATTTAGCTACCGGTTACACTATATGTATAAGAGGTAAAAATATCACGTCAACGCTGTCAAGCCATAAAATAATGTAGTCATCCGGAAGTATTCCATGATGCCTGCTGTCCAAATTGGCTCAGCATTTCTTTGACTTGTATGATACTGCACAGAATTACACAGATCCTCCCTTTGAGGTCGCAAACCTTTTCAGCTACTTACTCATCTAAACAAAGCATTCCTTTGTTGCCCTACAACATCGTCCCTTCATATAGCTGGCACCCCTGAGCATACGGGTACAAAATCATTATGGCTACATGTCCTCTGGTTCTTGCCAGCTCCCAGCTCCTCCCTAGGCAGTAACCTCAGACAGGCAGCTGTAAAGAAAGTGCAAGGGCAAAGCCACCTGAGTTGACCTATTGTGTTGAAAGTGCTTCACCTCCCCCACATTCAGCAGAGAGCACACGGAAACCATCCTCATGGATGTTTGTGCTAAAAGCTGTCTTTGCCTGAGCATTTGCTTTGTGAATGAGGTCATTTTAACAAACACCGTGAAAGTGATATGATGAAGAGATGTGGTTCTTTTCCTGATTAAGACATCATGTAAAACGTAGAATTAGCTATGGTCCCTCCAGAGGAAACTTAAGTAGACATTTTAAATTCGTAGTTAACATTACACATTCAAAGATAATCAGCAGCTGCAGCCTTACCTTGGATATATTGAGGCACAAAGGGAAAGGAGAGCATAGAAAATTGCTTACCTAGTTCACAAAGGTACTGAGAAGCTTAATGCTTCTAAAGCACTTGAACTGAAGACACAAAGCATTATCTTCTTACCACGACATTGTAACAGACGTCCATATGGTCCCATCTTCCACTAATTGGACTTAGATGTTGCATGCATTTGATGATTGTGATAATGGGTGATGTGATTATAAGATCCCCTCCACAGGGCATTTTGTCCACAAATAAAATTGTCTTTATCCTATAGGAGAAAATGTTTCTCAGCCTGAAGTAATTTGATTTTGTCACCGTGGGTCACAAACTGTGCCTTAGGCTTGTGGTGTGCAAAAATGCCTTTTAGTCAAGTGCCTGTCCTAAGAGGTTTCTTTAAAAAAAGAGAATGGAAGCCTCCATTTGTACCACGTGACATGATCTTATCTGCTGTCTAGACTGTGTTACCAGTTCAGATCCTTTACCGTTGGGTGAATTGAGTTTAAAGGTAGATAAAACAAAGCTATAGTTACCCTATGTAAACGGATCTGGAAAAAAAAAAAATTAACAGGCAGTTTACCTACCATGACATTGTACACAGTACTTGTGTTCATTTACTTAGTTCTTGAAATCTTATATAATTCATACTCAGCATGAATGTGTGAATATTGTAATTACACTTGTAATTAAATTGGAGTTTATTTGAGAACAGAGAATCAAAAGTTCACGACGCTTGTTATCTAATTCTCAGATTGTAAAGTAAATAGGTCAAGTTTTCGGTGTTGCATTTTTTTAACCTGTCAATAAGAGAAAAAAAATTGCAATGCCTTGTGACTTTGAAATTTTCCTATTAAATTTTTTTATTAAAATCTGAAAATTTAAGTTAAAAATTTGCGTTGCTTACAAACTAGTTTCCCTTTAAGAACTATATACCATTCAAGTTTTTCATTTCTACCTGATATTATTGTGAAAGTATTTCTGTTTAAACATTGAGTATTTGGCAATAATCGTCTTCTCCAGTGCCACAGCCATTCTGATAAGAGTTTAAGAGATGAATTAAGGTCTCCCTTTTAGTAAAGCAGGTATTGATGCAGCTATATGTATCTTAATGAATAACTGATGTAAAACTTCCTTGACTCCTTTTTGCAGCCACTTTTGAAAAGTGGAAGTCAGGCCCTCAGAAAAGGTGATCCATTATCTTTGTACTGTAAGCCAAAGACATATACAGAAACTCACATAGCTCTCCCTTCACCCATCAAAAAAACACCAAGAAGATTGATATCTATAGCCTGTTCCATTTTCCTCAGAAGGAAAAATACACAGTAACTCAAAATGAGAAAAAGGTAAATTCCTATTACTTCCAACAACACACTACACTACAAAAGGACAGTGGACTATCTTTTTTTGGAAAAATATCTGCATAAATCCAATAAGATTTTTCTAAGAATTGGGCAAATTTGGAAAACTCAATCTAACACAATAATTTAAAGAGATAAAACCTTGACATATATGTAACTATTTGAGGACAGGTTCTTAGATTTTTCCAGTAACAGAATTGTACCTTTGCCTAAAAGTTTTTGACCTCAGTTAGCTAAGTATTTGGAAAGGAATCCCAATACTGAATGGGAAAGGAAAGATTTAAAATGTAGAGAGAAAAAGGCTCATTTCATTCAAAAACCCTTGACCTGTGTATGGTTTCATGTGGGATCTGGGTACTGGTATTGGTCATCATTTATCTCTCACTGCTTTTCAAAACATAAATTGTAATGTCATTCTTATAAAATTTCCATATAGCTATGGAGGTCTCCATCCTATTTTGCCTCTCAGCTAACTCAGCTTTATTATTTACCATAGGTGGGTCCATAACTCATGAAACATATCATTCTTTATAATTTTTTCTTATTTTTATCTTTATCTCCTACACTTAACTTTATTAAAAATTCATTCATCTAACATTGTATTTACAAAGATACCCATAGACCTGGCTAACCAACTGATGCTATTGTGTTGCTGAAAAAGGGAGGTTTTAGAATTTATTTAGATTTCAAACATGGAGATGAAGGTTGTTTCCCTTCTGGAAGGATCAATCAGTGCAGTCTTTATGTGCCATGTTTAATGAAAGTGAAAGCCCCAGTCATTTAAAAATGAATAAACTGAGCTTGGAATCTTAGACCAATTACTTACCAATGAAAACAGACCACTATGATCTGGAAATTTAGGAAACTGATTCAAAACTGACTATTTGATGTTAATTTTAATTTTCTACAGTAATCCACCATTCGTAATTTATTTTTAAATTTTTCATCATATATTGCGTCCTATAGGAATGTTGCACCACTTGCATAGAAAGTAAACAAAGCTATAGTTTTGTCAAATTAATTAATATTAGCACTACCAATAAAGAACCATGGTGAAAAAGGAGATAAACTTCAGTATCTACTGGTATGCTTCTGTTACATTCACCATCAATTATTTCAGTCTTCATTAATTAGTTATATGAGACACAAACATGTGTTCTTCAAGGAGTTGGTCTCATTATAATTAAATAAGTATGGCTTTGTAGGGATCTACTCAGCATATTATGTAACTCACATACAGGACAGCTTATAATAACTCAACTCTGTATTATAATTTGACTATATTGTTAAATTGTAATCTCATTAATAGAGAAATAACAATGGAATAAAGATCTCTCGGTGTAAGATAGAACATTTTTGAAACAAAGAGAAATAAAAGAATCCTGGGAGAAAGTTTGGGATAAAAGAGCATCAAACATGTTATCATTTTTCATATGACTTAATAGCCTGATTATAAATTTAGCTGGACACTAACACAGCTTTATATCCGATGGCAGGTAATTTTTACTCAGCTCTTAGATGATAAGCTGGAATCATTAGTCTTTTTTTCTTCACTCTATATTAAATACATGCCAGACGTAGGTTAATGAGTTTTTAATTTGTCTAAGTGGCAAACAACCTTAGGATTTGCTCCAGTTACTATTTAATGTTAGAATCATTACATTGTAAGTGTTATCCAGTTAATAGGAAAGACAACACATAATTTTTAATGTGTGTGTGAGGAGGGGTGACATTTAAGGAAATAAGACTTGTACAGATATTTCTCAAGTCACTTTGAAATCTACAGTCTACCCACAACTTGTATTTAGAACCCTGCCATGGTCAAAATCACAATGGTCCAGGCAGCATCATTAGATGTAACATCTTCCTGCACCAAAGGGAATGAAACCTTATCTAAGAGGCTGGGTTGTAAATGATATCAGCCGCCCTAACTTAGGAATCAGCTCCACTGAATTCTCTCCTCTGTCAAGTATGACATACACTGGAGAGTGAAATCAATTGGTAGTTTACAGGAGAAAGATGTAACCTTCAGATCGCATAACCAAAAACCTTTCTCAGAAATTCTCTTCTGGAAGGCAAAATCCCCTTTTATAGTCTCAGCAACAAATGATTAGCTGGAAGATTAAGATGTTAATAGGTTTTTCCTAGAAGACCAATTAAAATGGTGGTTATTTTTCCTTTTTTATCCAATGAGCCAAAAGATAAAATAGATCATTTAAAAATTATAAACATTTTAGACTCTTTTTCACAGAAAAAATAATTACAATCATTCTCAATCTATTTTAAACATTTTTAAGATTTAATACTCATGGAAATATAAATATATATATATATATATATATATATATATATGCTAATTCATGTAAAATTGCCTATGTAACCATGTTTAAAAGACACTGCATCCTGTCCCGAAGGAGAAAATGAGAACAATATCCAAAATTTTAGCAGAGTTTGCAACTCCCTGCATGTTTTGGCTTTTGTCTTTGCAATTTCATTTCATGCTTTACTCCTCCTCACCCTATAGAATCCAGCCACACTGATCTCTCAGCTCTGCAACCATATCTAACCCTCCCTTAGCTGTTCCGTCTTCCTGGAATGCTCATCTTTCCTCTCCTTGAATGGCTGCTTGCTTATCTCTCAGGACTCGGCTTAAATGTCATCTCCCCAGTCAGGACTTTCCCAGTAATTTATCACAAGTAGAAACCCTCCTTGTTAGTTCCTATTTGAGCATCTTGTTTGTGTCTTTCTTAACACATACCATAATTTGTCATTTGCCTATTTATTTGACCTCCATGGGAAAGGAATCAAAATGTCTAGTTCTATACCGTATGTATTATGGCCTTTGGTAAATTCTCAATAAACATTGGTTCAGTAAATTAATTGATGCCCAAAAAGATGTCATAAAGGAAGATGTCTTTATGTTGACATGTCATTTTTTTTTTAAACTCTAATGCTAAGTCCTTGCAAAGCAATTCACTCTATAAAATTACTTTAAAATGTTTTAGGGACTGCCTATCACCGATAAAATTAAGTTCAAGATCCTTAGCCTGACACACAAGGCCTCTAGAACTGGCCTCTGGAGCCCTGCCCAGTGCCACTTGCCTCCGTCGCCTGCTTCCTTTTTCATGTTCTAACGATGGCAAGCTGTGCCGAACCCCATGCCTGGGACCGAGTAGGCACTTCACAAATATTTGATAAATCAACTGCTAGCAGTTTCCTGCACACACCTGCCTGTTTTGGTGGTGTCAACTGAGACTGGAGAGCTACTCAGAGACTAGATCTAGAAAGATCTCTGTATGACATGTTAGGGCTTAAAGCCTTTAAAGCGATGGGAAGCTATGGAAGGGCTCTGAGCAGGGGGATGACATAAGGAAGCACTGCTCAGAGAAAAGTATCATGTGCATTCTTCTGGCATTGGCATAACTTAACATGTCTTTATGTGATCAGCTCTAAGAGTGACTTAACAGCCCAGCACGAGGGTCAGGGGCGGAGTCTGGAAAATATTTCTGGTCAGTAGTTTCCACTTGAGTTGCATCTTGTACACTTTCAGTTCTGTCTTTTATGGAACACATAAGTTTTGAGTAACCTCCAAAGCCACCCAAGTAAAAATAAATCAAGAAGGATTGTGTTTACACTTTACTTCCCTGCATGTCCTTAGGCAGGAAGAAAGCTGGCTTGGGAGTCTATATCTTTCCAAGTCACTTATCTTGGATATGTCTGAAGCACCATTGAACTTTCGATGATTTTCATTAAGGTATATTTTCCAAAGTAAAATAAACATAGGAACAAACAAACAAAAACCTCCCTGTTTCAGTACAGGTAGTTCTGAACTTTATATTATCTGTTGAAGTGTCATATACTGATATAATATTTGCTAATGTTCAGTTGATAATGGCTACACATATTTGAATAAGAAATGCAAGGACAAATTTTATTATCATCATCAAAGAACTTCTCATAAAAAGTTTTCTCAGCATCTTTTGATAACTTTTGGTAATAAATATGCACTAAATTAATCATGAATTGTTTATTCCCTCTGCGGTAAGGATTATTACCTGGTGTTTGAGCTCCTTTTTTAATAGCTTAGGTATTAAAACTTCTCTGTGGCTGAGTGTCGGCTAGAATCAGTTTTACTCATTTGTCAAAATAATCTGAAGCTAATTAGACAGTATAAACCCAACGTGTGCAAAGAAGAAGGTACATTGTTCTTTAGAGATATCAGGCAGCTACACAGTGACTAGGCATTACCTATCTCATTTTTCAAAAATAAATCCCTATAACTTTCATAAAATCTGAATTAAAAACCAGTGCTTTCCAAAACTTCATGAAATAATCTGCAGGTGCTGACATGCTGATAGCACTGAGCTGAGAAGAACAAAGTTAACATGTTAAAACTGGTTGCATTCTGGAATATTCTAACATCTGGGCGTCAAGTTGGATGCATATGGGTAAACCTCAGCCTCTCACACTCAGAAGAGGATGAGCATGAAAAAGAAATAGAGGCAATCAGAAGTTTGCAGGAGCAGGCCAGGCACCATCTGGGCTATGTAGGAGGACTGCTGGGGAAAAAGGAACATGATGGCATATGCTATAAAAGTACAGATTGTAAAGAAGGGTAGCACCCTGATTTTGCAGACAAGTAACTACATTTATGTTGCAAAAGAGCCCTCTAAGATTCGGGAGGAAGAAAACACTCTGCTTTCAGGTTAGCTGCTTTGCAGTGTTCTCTAACACTGAAGGGGTGGGGATAGGGGTGGGAACGTGCATTTATTATAGCCCAATAGGTATAAATAAATAAGTGTTCACAGGTATAAATCTCTTAATGATTGAGTAAGAATCTTAGGGGAGGACCCATGTCTAAAATGTCTCCTGCCTTCCCCACAGAAATGCAATGCTGGGCACGTGAGAGTGGCAGAAGCACTGTATTTGAAACTCAGAACATCTGGGTTTAATTACCATCTGTGTTTTGGTGAGAAAGTCAACCTCTCAGCCTAACTCCTCATCTGCAAAAGAAAAATAAATAAATAAATAAGGGAGGGGGTGGTTAACGCCAGTCCTGCTTGGGTTTTTTTTAGGATTTTTGTCAGAGTTAGTAGATTAATGTATGTGAAGATGTTACGTAAACTGTAAAAAGCTCCACTGCTGGAAGGCAATGATATTATACCTGGAGCAGAAGAGCAACAAACACTTGTTGACAGACTGGTTTCGAGATTAGGATTTATTCATGACTCATGTATGGAAGGATTCCTTTCCATTTGCTTCAGGGCTTCTCAGCCTCAGCACTGTTGACATTTGGAACCAGATGATTCCTTGCTGAAAGGTGGAGGGTGAGGGGCGGGGCCTGCCTGTGCACTGTAGAATGTTTAGAAACCAGACATCCCTCTAGTCTACCCACGGATGCCAGTAGCAGCCTCCCCATGCCACCCCCAGGAGGTGAGATGACCAAAAACGTCCACAGACATTGCCAAATGTCCCCAGGTGGGGATGGGGTTTGGGGGGGGGGCAAAATTGTCCCCCAGTTGAGAACCACTGATTTAACTTCGAGACAAAATCCCACTATATTCTGGAAAAGCCATAGCGTTTTGTATCCCTGAAGCACAAATGATAACCAACAGTAATTATCTGTGATTTCTCTGTAGAAGGCACTCTGCTAAACTATTTGCCTACATTAATTTCTTTGGTCCTACAACAGTGAGGAGGTTCAAGTGTTTTACAGATGAAGAAATTGAGGCTAAAAGGGTTGAAGCGACTTGCCCAGGTTCAAAGTCAGAATAAAGCAGAGCTGGTGTCTGGATCCTGCTCTGTAGGATTCCAGAGTCTTCACTCTTAACCATCCCTGCTGTACGTACTCACGGAGATAAGATGATCAAAACAGCCCCACTCTCTGTTGAACATAAGACAACACATGCCGAGGTGAACCTGACTTTGACAGAAGGATAAAAGCACACAGCCATCTAAGAGCTGTAGCTGCTTGGTAAATATTTATATGAACCATGAAACTAGGCAAGGCATTAAAAAACAGGCATGTCTGAAGAAAGGCAGCAAGTCCTAACGTATTGATGCATAATCATCGTTTAATTCCATAGGAACCGTTTTTTGTGGGGAAATTATATTTTCTTTGTAAATATTTATATTTTCTTATTTAAGTGATATGGAAAGAGATGAAGCTTCCAAAGTAGGAGGCAACATAGGTAAGGGTAGGTCAATTAAAGTACATATTACTTGGTGTATATGAACGCCGAAAGCCTTCCTGTGGGATCAAGAAGCTCAGGGCAAATGCTGTTGTTCGTTAAGCATCTATGTGGGTATGTTTCGCCAGGTGCTTAACAAAAGTTAATGCCCGATGACTTAATATCTAGGATTTAGGCTCTTTCAAAATACAGAAGCTGTTGATATTCCCAATTCCTGGACCCAAAAATGCAGACAAGGTAAGGTTGAGCAATATGTATCAAGTCACAGAAGCCAAGAGAGGGCAAAAGAAAACTTTAATTACAGAAGGATGTATAACTCAGATCATTCTACATGTACTGTCAATCATTAATGCCTGCTGAAAGAGTGGCTTGAGTAGCAAAGGTATTTAGTTTCTTAAGAGAGCCATCCCTCGTGGATGATTCCTTCTCAACTGACCAAGGACAAGATTGTAACTGCTAATTTACTACAATGAAACCTGATTGCATTTCCTTCTGACTTCTATTCTGCTCCCCCAAACCAACCAAAATTCCTGACTTTCCAAGTTAATACACATATTTATTTCCTCAAATAATAATCTTGAACCTTATAAATGTGAGGAGCATTTCTTTCTACCAATAACAAGAACACATCAGTGTTACTGCAGGGGGCAGAAGATCTGGTCCTTCCCCGATCAGAGATTCAGTTTGAGCATATGCATGCAGGGTATGGTTACAATTTTTTTCTCAGCTTCCACAGCCAGTATCACGTGTGGTACACACTGCCACCCTTGCACTTGGAGAGACAGTCCTGGGGGAAGCACCTGGCTCTGTGCTTGCTCCCAGAAGGTGTTCTCTTTGTGTTGGTTTCATTGTGCCCCTTGCATAATGGTTCAGATGAACTGTCCGATGATGCAGGTGCCTGAATTCTGAAGGAAACAACTGCATAATTCAGGATTCTTTCTGTTACAAAGGATAGAAACCCAACTCAAATTTGTTTAGGCAAAACTGGGAAGTTATTATCTTTCCTAAATGAAAAACTTTAGGCATGAACCCTCCCAAACTATCTGCACAGCACTTTTAAGTTACAAAGAATCTTCACATTTATTGGATTGTTAGATGGATAAGAGATAGATAGATACATACATACATACATAAAGAGGTAGGCAGGACAGGTCTTATCTTCATTTTCTAGATGCCATTAAATGATGTACTCAAGGTCTCTCAGCTAGTAAATTGCACAGCTGATTACTAGTTGACCCCAGGTGCCATGAATCCTAAACACTGCATTTCCCAGTGTAGCATGTCTTGAAAGTCTTAGACAACATCCTTACCCTCAAGATATCCAATTATAGTGAAAAAAAAAAAAAAGAAAGAAAGAAACTGATGCCCTTGAAAGCATTTTTGTGTGAAGATTTGATTTGTGCTTTATTAGAACTATTTCATTTTCTTTTCCTAAGAGGAATTCTATAGGACTATTTTGTGGAATTTCTACTAACAGCATGTGCAAAGTAGAAGTGGACACTTTATTTTGTCACAATCATAGCATACTAAATGGACAAATGGACCAAGGACCATATCATTATCATCAGTATATCACCGTCATGTTGCTATTGCCAGCAGCAATCACAAGCACCTTGAGAGTAACTCCTAGCTGGGGCCTGTGTGCATCTGGAGGGTCTCAAAAGCCAGCACTGCATTCATTCATCATCATGTCCCTGACACCAAGCGTAATTTTGGTTGAATTAATGGAGAGCAAGTCCTAATGAGACATAAAATCTGAAGAATGAGTAGAGGAAAAACAGAACTCTGGAGACTTTATGAGGGCTGTGACTGTAGATATTATTCTTTTTGAGAGTGTAATGAAAAGTAATCATTTCTTGAAGTCCCCATTTGTTATAAATGAAGATTACTAATTGATGAAGGACACATATAAGTTACCCTATTGTTGTGGAGCTGTATAAAGTTTCAATGGAATTAAAATGGAAAAGGACCGTTCCTCCACCTGCACTCTGAATCCCATCCCTCCTCCCACATCGGGGGCTTTTTGCCATCAAATACCCCCTCTTCACTTGTATGTTTACTCAACATAAAATTACAGTCATCAGTCCCAATATTAAAACAATCCTGGCTCCTCCCTGTATCCGCCTGTAACTACTGCTCTCTTTCCTTCCTTTCAGAACCTAAAGTCTATACTCGTTGTCTCCAATTCTTCATTCCTCATTCATTTTTCATACTGTGACTCGGTTTTCATGCCCTCTATTCTGCTAAACCTGTTCCTGCCAGTTTCCAGTACCATATACTAATTTCAATTTCAAAAGTATTCTTTTTATTCCTTATCTTACTTGACCTCTCTCTGGCATTTGACATTATAAACTCCTTCCTTAAAACTCTCTCCTTGGAAGGCCACATTCCCTGGATTTCCCCATTTACTCATTCTCACTTAGAACAACTCCCTCTTAAATGCTACTATTCCCCAAGGTTCCATTGTCAACAAGCTTTTCTATCTACACACTCTTTTAAGAAATCTTATCTACTCCTGTGCCTTCATTGACTATCAATGGTTTAATGTCTCCCAAATCTTTGTCTCCATCAATAAATCCACAAACGCTTCAGCAGTCCTGCAATTTCAACATGTCCCAAATCAATTGCATTGTATTAAATCCCACCAAGGTTCACATCATTGACTCCCTGTTGCCACGAATACCAGTATTATCTGTTCCATTGCCGAAGTTGGAAACTTTTTAGTCGTTCCAGACAGTTCTGCCAAATCCTTTCAATTCTGCTTTCTAAATGTTTCTTCTATTTGGCCCATTTTTTCCCATGCTCACTGCAACTCTCAAAATATTTCTCCTGGTTGTTATGAAAAATCTCCTTATTTGGTCCACCTGTGTATGATCCCCCTACTCACCTGCCCCCATTTCCCCATCACCACTTAATTCATCTCTAAAACAGCTGTCAAAGGCCATTCTAAAAACCAAATCTGCTCATGTCATTTTTGTGCCTAAAATGCTTCAATGGCTCCCCATTGCCTCCAGGATGAAATTTTAACTCTATTATAACATGTCTGCCATACAAGGCCCTTCATTATCTGGCATCTCACAGACACATTAGTTAATCTCTGTATTTACAACCCTAGTACAAAATAGGCCTTTGACAGGCACCTATTGAATGAATGAATGAATGAATGAATTCTGGGAAGGATGTCCTTAGATTTTAAAAAATGTTATGTGGCTTTTGTTTATCTTCAACAAATAATAATTTTTATACAAAGATAAATTCTTCACATAGCTTCTTTGTTTTGAAGCTTACCATGTATCATCCAAAAAATAGGATCTTAAATTTTGCTTCTTTTTTTAGGAACTACATCTTCTAGAGAAAACATCTAATAAGATAGTTTAGAATACCCCCCAAATATATGAAGAACTCCCGAACTTGTAAATGGGCTATGTTCCAAACATTCTTTTAAAACTTGGTTCTGTGAAACTTGGAATGCATTTTCTCATAGAAACAATGTTTTATATATTTTATTAAATTTAGACTTAAATTATTTTAGAATGATTTAAAGTAATATATAATAAAATGCACATGTCATAAGCTATTAGAGTAATGAAAGAAGGTCTATAGCAATATATTTGGCCTATGGAAAGTAATTATATCATAAATCTCATAAACCTGCACTAACCCAAAACCAAGTAGAAATAACCATGAGAATCTTGTCAGCCAATACAATATGAAAGGGAGAAAATAATGAGGATTTTTTTTCTTTTTTACTTTCTTAACCTCTTTTTTACATCTTAATGTCTAGTAAAATGATATATACTAATTCATCAGGAGACATTTTCTTTGTACTAAATTCTCAGAAGAAATTTTTTACATGGACTCTTATACAAGGAATGTTTAATAGACTATTAGGCAAAGATGGTTTAATAGAAAACGCAGAAATATTATACATAGAGCTACCATCGATGAAACTGAGAGCATATTTCATTATATTCCTATGAAGGCATTTCTATAAGTAATTCAAATAATATATACCCGTCTCTCTGATACTCTAACTTGATATGGAATCAAATCTGGTCACAGCCAGCATGTATCACTTGGAATGTGTGTACATGGACTGTCTCATTTAATCTTCACAAAAACTTTATGTGGTTAGTACAGTTATTACCATTCCCATTTTACACATGAGAAAACTGAGGCAAAGAAGTGAATAACTTGCCCAGTTCACACAGCTACATTGGTAACACTCCTCTTACATTTTTTCTCTCTCAAATATTAATGATCTCATTCAGAATTTTAAAAGCAGTTGAATAACAAAATTTTTGAGTTTGAGCTTTCTATTGACTTTAAAATGAGTTGGGCCACTGCTACCTTTCCAGTGTTATCCTACTCTATTATTCTTCTTGCTCACTGAATTTTCATAAAGAAATAAAATGCCTCTAACCAACCAAACTTGTTCCCCACATTAGGGTTCTACACTTGAAAAAACCCTCTACGTAGAAAATATTTTTTCTATTATCTCTACCTAGAGAATGTTTCCCAAAAACCTTTATGTGACTGATGTTTTCATATAATTCAGGTCTCAGCAGAAGAGTCAAACAAGTTCCTCCTTGGCCACCCAATCTAGAGAAGCCTACTTAGATACTCTCTCATGCATCACTAGATTTTATTTTCAATCTGTTTATTATTATTTCATTTATTCTCTTCTCCCAGCCTCTAGAATTGTGCTAATAGAAATACAATGTGAATCATAAATGCAAGCCACACTTGTAATTTTTTTTTGGATTTTTGAATTTTATTTTATTTTATTTTTGTACAGCAGGTTCTTATTAGTTCACACTTGTAATTTTAAACTGTCTGGTTGCCTCACTAAAAAAATGTAAAAATAAATTTTTATTTTAAAAATTAATTTTAGTCATATGTTTTATTTAACTCAATATATCTCAAATATTACCCTTTCAATAGAAACCAATTAAAAAATTTAATGAGATATTTAACATTCCTTTTTTCATGCTAAGTATTCAAAATCCAGGGTTTATTTTACACTGGCAACACACTGAAATTCAAATGAGCCACATTTCAGGTACCCAATAGCCACATTCAAATATTCAATAGCTTCATGTGGCTGTTGGCTACCATCTTGGACAGTACAACTTAAAATGTAAACTCTAGGGCTTCCCTGGTGGCGCAGTGGTTAAGAATCCACCTGCCATTGCAGGGGACACGGGTTCAAGCCCTGGGCCGGGAAGATCCCACATGCCGTGGAGGAGCTAAGGCTACGCACCACAACTACTGAGCCTGCACTCTAGAGCCCGCGAACCACAGCTACTGAGCCTACATGCCACAACTACTGAAGCCCGTGTGCCTAGAGTCTGTGCTCCGCAACGAGAAGCCACCCCAGTGAGAAGCCTGTGCACCACAACAAAGAGTAGCCGCCACTCGCCGCAACTAGAGAAAGCCCGCGTGCAGCAACGAAGACCCAACGCAGTCAAAAATAAATAGATAAATTAAAAAAAAAAAAAAAGATTTTAAAAGAAAAAAATGTAAACTCTAGTTCACTGTTATATCTCTAGAACCTAGATTAGCATAATAATGCCTGGCTCTTTGGGTGCTCATAAATGAATGGAATGAATGAGTGAATGTTGAATGTGTGGACTATAAGTGTTCCATGTCTTAGATTGAAAGAAGACCCATATTCTGTTAGTGCCAAATTTGCACATGACAAAGATGACATTTTCTTACATAATTTTAGGTGAATGCTGACACCTTGATTCAGCCAGTGAAATTGATTTCAGATATCTGGCTTCCAGAACTGTACAAGAGTAAATGTGTGTCGTTTTTAAGTAACTGAGTTGTGGTAATATGTTACAGCAGCCTTAGGAAACTAATACACTTACTGATTTATCAGGCCACCTCCATATTAGATATAATTCTCTGGTAACTTGCAAAAATAGTCACAATATCCACTTCTCTCTGTACCCCTATCCCTTTGCCATGTGAATTAGCAGATGCTCTCTTTAAGAGGTGTAGTTGGTTTCTCTACACTATCTGTTGCTTTGGCCAGTAGAATGCTGCAGAAGCAACATTCTGTCAGCTCCTAGTCTAGGTCTCAGGAGAGCTTGCATGCTTTCTTCCTCTCACCTGGAACTCTCTGTATTTCCATGTGAATAAGCCTGGTCTAGCCTACTGGATGCAAGAGACAGTGGACCCAGGTGTCCTCCATTGTCCAACCTGACAGTGAACCATCAGCTGGACCTGTGAGTTAAGTCATCTTAGGCCAGCCAACTCTCAATTGACCTGCCAGCAGCTGACTGCAGACAAATGAGCAATTGCCACAGAGATCAAAATAACTGCCTAGCTGAGCCTAGCCCAGACTGCTAGCCTATAGAATTATGAGCTCAATAAATCATTGTTGTTTAAAGCTACTAACTGTTGGGGTAGTTTGTTATGCAGCAATAAATAACTGATATTCTCCCATAAAGCAAATTCCTTCTACACGTGCTCAACTCTCCCATACAAATTCAGAGAAGGAGTCTGCCAAAAGAAGAACTGTTTGTAGTCTCACTTGGGGACAGTGCCAATTATTCCATTTCCTACTGGAACTCTATAGAGCTAAAATTTTCTACAGAAGCAGCATTTCATCATGTTGAATATCTCCATGAATACTCGGCTAAGGCCAACTGATCATCATATATCACAGTATAGATAATACAGAACTAGAATTTCAAGGTAGGTATAAGTACATGGCTGATCTAAACATTAAATACCTTGTTTCCAGCCAAATACAATTTTGAGTGACATTAAATCCTTTTTGCCCAGTAAAGATGAATTAGTTACAAATATACTGTAAGAACTGATAACTGTAATATGATAACTATAAGAACTGACCTGTTGAATATTTAATTAGTCTGGTCAATCTGAATCCTGAAGAATAGCTGTTGAAAAAACTTGATTCAATTTTGTTACAGTTGATATCAAATTGCACTTTCTGACAGTGATTAGCCACTAATTTCAGTTAGTTCTTATTCTTAGTCCTAAATAAGAATAAAACTATGCCACCAGAATACAGGAGGATACTGGTCTTCCTGTCTGCTAAGACAGGAACTCAGTTTATCAGGGTGCTATTCAGATAAATGACTAAGAGATGCCAGGATGTGACCTATATACCAATGTTTAAAATTGTAATTCAAGAATATATTTCAAAAATTGGCACTTGA
Organism: Eschrichtius robustus; assembly: GCF_028021215.1. Taxonomy (NCBI): domain Eukaryota; kingdom Metazoa; phylum Chordata; class Mammalia; order Artiodactyla; family Eschrichtiidae; genus Eschrichtius; species Eschrichtius robustus. Next base: position 76,092,602 of record NC_090836.1, on the reverse strand, counting down.
TTAGCAGTCCAGGCTGCAGATGATCCCAACAGCTTGCAGAAATATCTATGAAGGCAAAGGAAAGACAAAAATTGATGACAACAAAAACTAAAACTGACAAGCATCCTACCACCAGAAACAGAGAAAATTCCATTAACTGCAGGAACTAGGGAGGTGAATTGTAAATTATAATAGCGGTCACTTTAAATAGAGAAAATTGACAACATGAAAGAATTAGAAAGAGCTTTCATTTATCCTTCACTGTATATCATGCAGATCAAAGATGCAAGATCAGTACTAGCCAGAACACCAAGCAAGGGAGCCCTTCCAGGACAAAAATAACCTTTGGAGGGAGAGAGCATACTATTCCCCAGTTTGGCCCTCATTACTACCTTCCTTTCTTTGGAAAATGAGACTCCCAAAACACAAGCAAGTGTGGAGTGTGTGTGTGTGTGTGTGTGTGTGTGTGTGTGTGTGTGTGTAGGAAGAGGAGGAAGAGGTGGTGGTGACAATAGATATACTGCACGCTTGGAATCATAGATTCAACAAGTAAGGTACTATGAGCAAAAATGAAAATAAGGACAATCTGTTAGTTAACCATGGGGACTCTAGTTTTACTTTTACTCCCTTGGTTCAAAGTATCAGCAGATATTTTGAGTGGCATAGAATCCATCTCAATCCAGCCAACCTGAAGCATTTAAATAATCTAGGACTTGTGAACATTAATCTGCTCCCCCACTGGAAGTGGCTTATTACAAATTTGGCACAAGGGAAATTCTTACCACAATAAAAGAAAAAGAAAACTTCTCAATGTTTTCAGTAAGATAACAGAAGATAAGAAACATTTGAATTAGGAATAGAATTCAAAAAGGGTGACATAATAAAACATGTAAAAACACAATTGGAATCAGGTAATATTTAAATGATATTAGAAATGAAAAAGCTGAATTAAAATAGAAGGCTGTAGTTAAACTTAATCATTAACAAAACTGAGACAAAAAAATATTGGATTAGTGACTAAGGTCAAAATTTAGAAGTCTTCTCCAAAAATGAAAACAAATATTTACAACAGTGAAGACAATAAAGTCCAGAGAATAGAGATTTAATAAAGAGATAAATTAGTATTATTGAAGAACCCTGAACCAAAATAGCAAAATTAAAATTGAAAATATAATAGAAGAAAACTTTACTGACTGAAATGAAGACCTAAGTCTTCAAATTAAAGGATTTGCTTTGTTCTATAAAAATAATGAAAAGAGAGCCATAAAAAAACACATTGTAGCAAATTTTTATTAAAAAGATGAATAAATCCCTGTAAGTATTCATGTAGAAAAAAATCAGTTTTATGTGGAATAAAAGAATTCTGGCTTCAGAGTTCTCTGCAATATTAAGTATCTTAAGACAACAGTGTAGTATTTCTAAAGTTTTAAGAACCAAAGCTTGTGTCAGCCAAGGACTGAGGTAATACTGAGGAAAATAAGAAAATAGAGAAACCACATTAAAGAAACAGAGGGTGAGGGATAGCAATGAGCATCAAAACCAATTAAAAATGGAATTATTGAAATAATCATTATTATCACCATTGCATAAAAGTAAAAGCAAATATCGAAAATAATTATTAATAGAAACTGTACTGGCATCCAATTATCCATGTGTTTATCCTAAAAATATTGGACAAGTTACAAATATATATCCAAAGATCTAGTATTATTGTTTATAAAACCAAAATACCTAAGTCAACCTAAATATTCATCAAGAAAGATGTAGTTAAATAAATTATAATATATTCATGTATTAAATACCTTAAAAGAATATATAGATCTATATTTATTGATGTATAAATATGTACATAAAATATTATACATATATGATTTCATACCTTCATTTAAAAATATATATGTGTATGTGAGTACATAGGAAAATATCTTAACATATGTACCCCTAAGTGTTAACAGTATTAATGCAAAATGTTCTTTGTTTGCTTAGACATTCTCTGCTTTATCAGAACTTTTTATAATACATAACAAAGCTACATAGACAAAATTTGTGAGAGAATCCAGAAAATCTCGCTCAGGATTTCTTTGACTTTATTTACTACGTCATGTATTTTATAAAATCTACTTTTTCTAAACTATCACCATTTAGATTAAGTTTTAAAGCTCTCTTATTTAAAAATAAAAAAGATTAGACCAAGAAATAACCCATGATTTAAAAAATAGACAGTAAATAATGAAAAGATCATATCCAAACTTATAAAATGCTTCTCAAGATGACACATAGAGGCGAATACATTACTGTAATTTATTATTTAGTAAAAGAATTAAAAAATCATTAAATTCAAGATATTAGAACATAGAAATAAGAAAAAATAAATCAATGATAAATTCAACATTCTTTGAAAAATAATATAGACTAATTTCTCATGAATATAATAAAAGAGGTACACAAATGGACAAAATTAGAATGCAAAGGAGATATTATCATAATCATAGAGAATTTTCAAACTATGGTATACAGTGTACAACTCTGTACTAGCTGTTTGTAAAATCTTGACAAAGTGAATTATTTTCTTGAAAAATATCAATCCCAAGATCAACCCAAGTTCATGCAGAAATCTCAGCTAGAAGGAAAAGAAAGAAAATGCTTGAGGAACAATTGATTTTTCCATTGAGTTTTGCTTTTTTTTTTTTTTTTTAAGATAAAGCTATCCCCATGCTGTATAAGCTGTTTCAAATCATAGAAAACTCTAGACCCACTTCATTTTATGATGCTAGCATAACTTTCATAGTACAACTGTCAGTATGTGAGCAATTATTGTGAGTCATCAATAAATACGTGTGCCCCCATAATTACTGTTATCTCATACTCTGGTTTCTTAAGAACCAAAATTTATATTCATTAATATTCATTAACAGCTGTATCAAACCTGAGGTCATCATTGATATTTACTATATTCCTTTCTTAAAAAATAGATAAATGATGTATTTGTTCTAAAACTGGATTTTGGTGATGGTTTCAAAGCTGTAAACACTTACTAAAACTCATTGAATGCTACACTTAAAATGAATGAGTTTTAAGGTATGTAAATTACATCTCAATACATAGTCTGCCTAAGAGAATCAAACTAAATAAACAAACTGCTTTTTGTTTTTAATAAAAATATTCAAGTGTCTATGTGTGTTAGTCTGCTTGGACTGCCATAATCAAATACCACGGACTGGTGGCTTACACAACAGAACTTTATTTTCTCACATCATATCTTTTGAGAGTTATGATGGATGATCCCAGTAAGCCATGAGGCAGCCAGGACTCCTGACTATTATTTCACAGTACTTGCTTAGCAGAGAATACTCTACCCCAAATTACTATAAGTAGGGTATTACTTCTTTCTACAAAAAATTACTCATCACAAGACCCTCTTGCCGTCTCTGCTTTCTCAATCCCCCAGATCTTATCATGCAAATTATGAGTAGATATATATTTAGTAATAGTTCTATTACAGAAAGAAAAATAAAGGGAAATGGCCACTAACTTTAGATAAGTTTTCTCTCTCAAAACTGAAGATAATTAAAGAATTATTTATTAAATAATAGTATTGACCCTGTCAATATGTACCAAAGGTCTTAAAATTCATTGACTTTATAATCCTACTTTTCAGAATTTCTTCTAAGTACATCATCAGAAATTTGGCCATAAATGTATGTAAAGTTGTCCATTTTGGCATTATATGTAACAAAAAATATATCAGCAACCTAAATAAGGAAATGGTTAGGTAAATTGTGATATATTCCTACCAGTAAGTATTATATACCCATTAAATTTAATAATTGCCTGGAAATTTTATGTGAAATGAGAATGTTTTCACAAAACAGTGTAAAAAAAGTTGTGTATGGAAGTTGTTGGTTAACCAGTTCATGATTCTGAGAATTAGTAAAGGAAAATGCATTTTTCCCATTTTCCTGCATTTGCTATACAAGATGTATTTTTCAATAGCTAAATAATGATGAAGTAAAGTTCTTCATAGAAGAATTCTAGCTAACAAATGCAAAAGGAACATTAGAAACAGAAAATCCCCATTTTGCAACAGAAAGAAAGAAAAAAGAAAGAAAGAAAGAAAGAAAGAGAAGGGAGGAAGTGAGGGAGAGAAGGAAGGAAGTGAGGGAGGGAAGGAAGGAAGAAAAGAAAAGAGAAGAAAAGAAAAAGAAAAAGAGAGAAAAAAGCAAAGAAAAGAAAGAGGAAAAGAGATCATAATGAATGGATGTTGAAACCCTTCAGGGAACTTTAAAAATGGGTGGGTCAGGCTAACACCACAACAAGACAACAGATCAAGCCCAGCATCATTAACAGTGGGACAGTCAGACATGCGCCTCATGAAATATACAATAATGTTCCTGCCAAAAAATAAATAATAACAATGAACAAAATTGGACCTAAATCCAGTCAAGAATCTAGATCCAACTACCAATTATAAGAAAATATGGGGAAAAAGAAACATGTTAAATGACATCACGAGGAACCAATCAGTCAAATTCAGATGGTGAAATAGTCAACAAAACAAATACCAGGTTTTCCTTCAAACAAATGGCATTTTTTAAAAGAGAGGAGGGGGAAATTATTATGGAATAAAAAGACAAATGACATAACTAATTGCAATGTATGGACTTTGCTTGGATCCTGATTAACAAACTTCATCATAAAAGTAATCTTTGAAATAATTAGGAATATTTCAATATGGATTAATACTAGACGGTAATAAAGAATTGCTGTTTTAATTTTAATAAGGCTTATAATAGCATTGTGATGTGTTGAAAACAAAAGGAAACCTTTTATATTTTAAAAGTGTATACCAGCGTATTTATGGTAAAACTATATGTTGTTTGAGATTTGTTTTAAAATACTGTAGCAAAAACAAATGTGGAATAGTCTCAGAGTGAGGAATAAGTGAAACGTGACTGGCAAAATGCTAAAAATTATGGAAGATAAACAATAGGTACATAGAGATTCATTATACTCTTCTATCTACTTTTATGTATGTTTGAAATTTTCTATAATAAAAAGTTTTTTAATGCACATTAATACATGAAACAAGACTGAGTAAAATAAACCTAAAACTATTAATGGTGATTAACAATAGATGATATCTCTAAACTGTGGAATTAGTGATAAATTTTGCTTTGTTCTTTATACTTTTCTTCAATTTAATTTTCTACAAATATCACAAGTTACTTCAATAAGCACAAGAAGTAGGTACTTAAAAAAATAAATGCTGGCCTCTTGATTAAAAATGTTGGTTAAGTCCCTCCTCCTCACCCAGGTGTCCCTTTGTCTGGCATTTGATGATATTACATTATGAGGAGTTATATTTTTCTTCTTAGATTCATTCAGCATCTTTGAAGTAATGCCCCAGAGGAAAACCATCTTCCGAGTTCAGATGTTTCGTAGATGAGAGTTTAACAAAAGTATTACTAATTCTAGCATAGAAATGTCCTGTGATGCCTATGTGAACTAACAAGTACCTAAAGTACAAATATCTAGAGAGACTGAGAAAATCAGAACAGTCATCTAAAAACTATGAATGCCCATATTAAATAGAGAAGAGGGCAAATAAGCACATTGTGGCATAGGCTAGTCTTTACTAGTTAGCCGAATTAAAATTAAGAGGAACAATTTATTATAGGATGATCAGGCATCTCTTTTTTTAAAAAATCCTCCTGAGATTAACTAAAATCTGTGAAACTGGTCTGTCTTTACATCTGTGTTATTATGTTAACATTATGTTATTATATTATATTATGTTAATTATGTAAACTCCATTTGTTAAAAGGGCCAAAATCCTTAAGTGTGAAGGAGTCAATTATTTACAGTCCAGGTCTATTGTAAATAGAGGATGTTAAAACCAATGGTCAAAGAACTTCCAATTAAATATGGCAAGTTATATGCATGTATTTACTTCTTTCCCACTCCCCAAACATTTCTAAAAATAAGAGTGAAGGGATTAAAAGGGCATAAACCCATAAAAACAGAGAGGGCAGGATCGCAACAATAAAATTTTAATAACTGAAACAATGGACAAGTAGTTATTGATTAGGAGGCCAGAAAAGTCTAGCAATACATATTGTAGGACCCCAGAAGGACTCAGAAACTGCATCCTGGTCTCTCTGAGAGGGTATAGGTGGGGCTGAAAAAAGAATTGATTGAAAATCTATATAAAAACCTTATTTTCTCCCCAACTCCAAGCATCCACAAAACCACCCCACTCTGAGTCCAAAAGAGGACTAGAGTTTTACTCTCTCGAGAGCATAATCAGAAGACCTCTAGTTTTAGGGGGGACACCAGGCACCTCTGAGGACTGGGATATCACACTGAATACAAGGAATTAAGTAAAAGTCTATTAACCAAATGTGAAATTAGAGTTTGACACCCAGCTAAATTATCACTCAAATGAAAGTATAGAGCAAAGAAATGTGAGGTCACCCCCAAATATGTTTATCTCAGAAAGTTATTAGAGAAAGTGTTCCACCAAAATGGGGCAATAAACCAAGAACACTGAAAATGTAAGATCCAGGAAACTAAGGATCCAACATAGATGAGAGCTATAGATGCCACAGCTGTGCAGCAGGCCTGTTCTAGACTGGAGCACAAGGTGTGTGGGCTCAAGAAAGGATGCCTCAGGGGAGAAGGATGGGAAATAAAACAGGCAAAGAAATTTAAAAGTAATCTGATATGTTTTAATATCTTGAGGAAAATTTATATTCCCAGTACTTCTGGCAGAGAATTTTTAGGTAAATTAGTGAAGAGGTGCATAGAAAACTAAGCAAAAAGAAAAGTAAGGTAATTACTACCTCAGGGGGGAAATTTTTTTTAATGTATGAGAAAGGAAATGTGAGCCTTATATACATTGTTCAGCTGTAAATAATGTTGACATAGTCATAATAACATAGACACAAAAGCCTTTATTAAAACTTCAATATCTGTATCAGAAAATGATGAGAAAGGAAGTGTGTGAAGGTATTTATTAGTGAGGGAAGAATGGAGAAGAGATAAATTTTCATCTTTCATAGAAGGAAGTCAAAAATAATAAAAGTGCAAAATCTCAAGAAATAACAACATAGGCATGCTATTTAGAAATAAGTAAATAGAAGAAATTGCTAAAACATCTATGAGGAGTAAGAATCTGGGGTGCAGAAAGGTAGACACGGGTAACAGCTGTTTTTGTATTATAAACCTAGTTTTAAAAAAGTGGCTTTTTAAACCATATATATGTGTATAGCACTGATAAAAAATAAATAAAATTTTAAAATAACATAAAACCCATGAGCAAATTTAGCAGGTCAATCTTGTAACCTAGTTCATTTTCTTGCCACCTTCTAGCATAGGGTTTTTAATTAGTATGAAGTATGTTTCTGGAAATCAGGGGAAATATTGCCGTTTGTATTTTTAACGTTTAGTAATTAATTAGATTTTAGTGAAGATGCAGAACCACTCCAGCTTATCTAGTCAGAAACATAATACAGAGAAATGGGTACACACAAAGTTCAAGGAGCAAGATCTAGTCTTAGCTTCCAGAAATGATTCCCAGGTACAACAATGAACCTATGTGGGAACTGCTGTTTCTCCATCAGAAATTTAGAAAATAGGAAAAATGCAATTGCTCATTCCAGGAACACACCATCCTAGCCACAATCCACAATAGCAAAATGGATGTTCTATGTCCTACTTCTCAACTTCCAAGAAGTTAGGAACAGCCGTACTTACTGCAGAAAACAAAATGCTTCGTAACCAAACACTTCACAACCAGACTCGCCCAAAGCAACAACAGAAGCACAGCCACCTCATTTCTGACTTCCAAAATGTCACACATGGACATCTGGGGAAATCCCAAATATAAGGGAAACTGGGAAATGTAGGCTTTGACTTTCCGGCCTCTTTTTTTCAATAATGCATGACCCAAAGGTTGGAATGGAGTTGGGTGAGCCAAAGAACAGTAATTTTACAAGGAATATATAATGCTATAGCTGCTAATTCACTAACAGGCCCCAGATGGGATCAGCCACCCACTCAGGTCTGAACTAAAGCTAGGACAGCTGTTAATTCCATTAGGAGAACTCCTAAAACTGATCCTCTCAGAAGGCCTAGCATTTAATGAGAAGTCAGTGATTAGTAATAGCTAATAAAACTATACGTTTATATATGACTATATATCATATTGTGACTTTTTCTGGAGATTGAATGACATGATAATTAAGTATTCATGGACAAAACCATATCAGACAATCTGGACAGGAAAAATCCATTGATGAGATTATGGAGACACGGCAGAAAGGCAAATTAAGTGGAAATTTTAACCCTGTATACCATTCAAATGATAGATTCAGGCCAACTCACAACGGCTTTTAAGGACACATGCAATGGAATTCAAGAGATCTTCTTTAACTGGATCTTAGCATACTTGAGGCTCTTTCTTATGCAAAATGGGAGCTTAGTTTGTAAAAAAGTGAAGGAAGGGTCCTGGTTAGGGGAAGTTTAAGAGTTTAAATCCTGGCCATCAGGGAAGCATATGAGGTCACTCCATGTTCAAAAAAAAAGATTCAAAAAATTTTTTACATCCTAAAGCCCATGGTAGTGATCATCCCAATCCTAGACAACTCCTTACTTTCCATGATAAAGGGAGGGGTTAGGAAGGCTGATGTACCAGACACTAGGAGAATCCTTCTGAGATTTTTACTTTAAAAGGTGACTACAGAGTTTGGAATAGGTTGCCAATTGGCCAAAGGAGACTATACAGATACACAACAAATATATATATCACATACATAAAAACACATTTTTAAGGCTAGGTTAAAATTCCAATATAATTAGCCAAAGATTCCAAATGTTATTAGAAGTGAAGTGACATGCACATTCTATCGATTTCATCAATAAGAGATTGAATTATCCCAGAAATAAGAACAGCGTGTTGGTCCTTAGCCTGTTTGCCCTCAGATTCATCCATCACCCTTCCCCTCTTCAGCCCTTCTTCTGCTCTGCTCTGTGTGCAGAGGGGCTAACCCACAGGCTGTTTTTCCCAGACTCCTTTGTCAACGGCTCTTCTGCTGGGTGTAGTCAATGAGATGTCCAATGAGAAGTGCTGATCAGAGGATGGTAAAGGAAGAGAAAAGGGAGGTTATTTCTCCCTCTCTGCCTTGGGGATCATTTCTGGCAGCAGATATATCTCCTCTTTGACCCCAGCTACCACTAAAAAAAAGCCCATCCTGGTTCCAGCTTCCTTTAGGTAACCCCAACCACTAGGCTCTATAATATCACCTCCTCCCTCAGTTTCTCCAGCAATTGCTAATCTCATGCATGATGATTTCTGTTTTCCTGATCGGACTCTGACTGATAAAATTATTGCAGTAATTCTTTTGAGTTGATCTACAGTTTTTTTCTTGGGGCAAGAGATAGTTTGTACTTGGTCTGTGATTCTTCTAAGTAATCAACTTTAGTGATTGTCTTTTTTTTTTTTAATCTAAGTTTATTAACTTTTCCTTGTGAGATACTGTGTGTGAATCAAGGATTTCATTTGACATATGAAAGAGAATTTTTTATTGGGATAATAAAAGGACTCTGTAAGTGCTTAATTAGGAGACAAAAGCCAGCCATCCTCCTCTGTTTGGGACAGTGGTTGCCAACCTGGTTATCCATCAGAATGGTATGGGGAGTCTTAAAAATCACCCCCACCAAGGAGATTCTGATTTAAATAGCCTAAGATGAATAATTTTTAGAGTAGTGGTCCCCAGACCAGCGGCATCAGTATTACCTAAGAACTAGTTAAAAATGCAAAATGTGGGTCCCCCCCAACCCTAGAACTACTGAATCAGAAACTTCTTGAGGTTGGCACAAGAAATCTGTGTTTTAACAAGCCTACCAGGTGATTTGATGTACACTGAACTTTAAGAACCACTATTTTAAAACTACCCAGATGACTCTGATGTGCAGCCAAGTTTAAGAACTACTGGTTTAGGAATAAACTATCTATAAAATCATAACTTTAATTAAACATGCAATTATTTAATACCTACCATGCTTTGGAATTTCCTGTTGCCCAACAGAAGACTGAAAATGAGATTATTAATAAAATTTGAAACTGCAGAAAGATGATGCATTAAAAGAAAAAGTTGTAAGAGCCACAATTATTCAATCACACAGAACACAAAAAGAAAAATGTATTATGAAATTTCTTCTTTCTGAATTAAAAATAGCTAACTAGATAGTAAATGTGCTTCAACGATAAGGCTGAGGTCCATTGCAGAATGCATGTCTAATTAACTAACATACATTTCTCCACTTGTCTTCAATTACACTAATGGCACAAAATCTTTGCTAGAGATGATTTTAGATATCATGTAATCCAGCATTTTGCTACCAGTAATTCATGGACCTGAGGGCTTACAGAAGTTTTCTGGCAATGTAGCAGCTTAAATTGTTTCACTGTGAAAATAACAGTAACTCCAACTCCAACTAGCATAAATGATCAAATACATTTTAGGCTCCCTCATTTTCGGTCCACAACTAATGACAGTTTCTGTTGGAGTTTGCCCCAACTCCATTTCTCTACAATTCTCTTGGTTTTACTCTCTTCCTTATAACAACTTTGACTTCAAACTTGATATTCCTCATTGTAGCAAAATGGCTGCAGCAGTATCAGGCCTCACATCTGCATCCCATATCATCCAGAGAAAGAGAAAGTGTCTCTCCAGATAAATACTGAAGAAAAACAAGGATTCTCTTTTTCCAGAAATCCCTGGAAAATATATTCTGGTTTTTCTTTAGCCCAGGTTGGTTTATGGGACCTAATCCTTGTGGTCAAGAGAATGAACTGGGCTTCAGTCAATCAGGGCCCATTACTAGAGCTAAGGATGAAGTTGTTTACTCATGAGACAAATGGAAAACTAAGATACTATTGCTACAGGAAAGTGCAATGAATACCAAGAATCCTAAAACAGCAAATTTCTGCTACGCATAGGGGAGGGGAAGTGTTTTAAATTTGATAAGTAAAATAATTGTTCAGATGTTTTCCTTCAAATTAGATGCATCTTAGAGCCTCCAAGAATTTATCAAATGACCATTCATGGCAGCCAGTGGAGATCAGAGGGATATTCTCAAGACAATCATTTAGTCAGTTTACTATCCAGGTTAATACTACTAGTTTAGTGTTTTATTTGCTCTTCAGCTTAAAATAATTTTTATTCTTAGTTATATATTGTATAATTTAACACCTATAAGGGACCACTGTTTGGAGACAGAAAGACATACATATTGACCTGTGTTTTTCATGTTCACCCAGCACCTTCTGATGACACCGCCACAATTTTCTTACGGGAAAGCATCAGCACCTTTTTCCTGGTGGTACCATATAAGTGGAACTGTCAGTCAAGATGTCCCTCTCTCCCATAGCCACACAGTGAGCATGTGACCCAGAGCAGGCCAACCCAATTCCTTTTCCTGGGACAGGAAAGAATGACAGAGCTGATTCATCTCTGTGATGACACTTTAAGAGGACTATTCAATTACCTACTGCTCACAAAACCCAAGAGCTTTCCAGGTTCTTGCTGTTTCTAACGTGGCCCTTCAGCTTCCTTTGATGTGTGAGTCACCCATGGCCTTCCAGTCAATTCACTTTTTGCTTGAGTTTTCAAGAATAGGTTCTATGGTTTGCAACATACAATCCTGAGAAGAAGCATAAAAATGACAATTCTGAACATTTCCTTCAAGATGATCAACACTGAATTCATAAATTCAAAAAATTTTTATACAGTATCTCAATGTATGTCTAGTACTTTAAAAATCACTGTTGAATAGGGAAAATATAATAAGATTTTATCCAATTTTACTTATAATTTGTTAGGAACAAAAACCTTCTAAACTCTCAATGTGTTATTTGTGGATAAGTGCTTGGGAATAGCAGCTTGAAACCTTCTCTTTTATCTTACCATTTAGAAACAAAAGACAAAAATATGAAAATAAGCTAGCTCCTTTTTAAAGCAAAATTGTTTTAAATGTTAAAATTCTAAGTATAGCTACAAAAGTGGCTTTTCAAGGTTTGATGCATAATAGGCAGTTAAATTTTAGTATATATTTTAATATGTATTTAATCCCAAAAGAAACATGATGTAATATTATTTTTAATTGATTCATCAACAAATTATGCTTTTTCTCATAAAATAAAATTCAGGAAAATTAAAGAAAATTAAGCTTTTTCTTAATAACTCATAGGGATGTAATGTATAGCATGGCAACTATAGTTAATAATACTGTATTGCACATTTGAAAGTTGCTGAGAGAATTCATCTTAAAAGTTCACATCACAAGAAAAAGCATTCTGTTAACTATGTATGGTTATGGATGTTAGCTGCTCTTGTTGTGGTGATCACTTTGCAATATATACAAATATCAAATCATGATGTTGTACACCTGAAACTAATATAAAGTATGTCAGTTATACCTCAATTTAAAAAAGAAAAAGAAAATTAAATATTTTCTAAAGCTGAATGATATGTTTAAATATATAGTGACTAATGCTCAATGTATATAAAGCAATATTAAGAAAAAGAATAAAAATGTGTATAGTAATCTTTGAAGACATACTGATTTGGAAATTTTACTTGCCTTTCAAACCACTTATATTTCACACAGGTAATAATAATTATTTTTAACTCCTAGGGGCCTTGGATAGATTATTTATTTCATTGAAAGGTGATCGAGTCAAAAAAAAAACAAACTGGGAGACAGTGATACACCTCCTTACTTGACAGGAACCAGAGAGGTCACACAGATAACCCTGAGAGGTGAGATACAAGCAGGGTTCCTTAGACTCGCTGGGCCCATCAGACATTCTTGCTTTCTGCCACCACAAATGCACTTCAGTAATTGTAGAAAAGTGAATTCTCATCAGCTTCTAGGCAATGTCTGTAACTTTACCAATTCCAAAACTATACATTTCTATGCAATTACATATATGATTGCCTGCAAACCAACAGATGAGTCTTGAGTTGAACCCACACATTTTGAGGCTAAAATCCAGAGCAGTTGCCCAGGACCCACTGCCCATATATTGATTTAAGACCGTTTCAGTATTGAGTGATTATTGCTAAATTAAGGTTTCATACATCTGAGTTTACAGAGATTGAACTTCTAATATTCAAAAGAGGTATAGAACCTACTGCGCTCCTCCAATTCTCTGCTAGGAGTTTTCTGTGACACCAAGGCAGGCAACCAAGAATGGACAGATAGTAACTTTTATTGTGTTCCTTTGATTGTTTCTGTTGCCCACTAGTCACTTTTGAACATTTCTGCTATCTCCAGCTGTCTCTGATGAAACCAATACATAAACTTGCAATAATTCAGGATCCCATGACATTGAGAGTCTGTAAATAACAAAGAATAATTCAAAGCTCTTGGACAAAATTGTTCCCCTTGTTAAATGGGCTACCCTGATAAGCAGGGGAGAGGTAGACTTAGAAGGCTGGAGAAGAGTACAATATCAGACCTTTAAAATACTTGTAAAAGTTTTATGTTAGCTTGAACTAGGGTCTTATCTGACTCCTGTGACATGATGAATGTCATGTGGCTAACAAAATCTCATTCTAAACAGAGTTTCCATGTTCCTGTAAGTAAGCCAAGAATCTTATGATCTACAGCTACAAAAATTAAATAAACAAACAAGCAAATAAATAGAGGAAGAGTTTTAATCAAGCATAGTATCCTCCAATGTGCTCCGCCCAACTGATTGGAATTCCTGTCGTGTTATTTCTGAAAGTATGGCCAAAAGATACAATCTTTTATCGATTATTTTATTTTTTGGTGAGAACATTTAAGTTCTTCTCTCTTAGCAAATTTTAATTGCATAATTCAATGTATATTCACCATGTTACACATTAGATCCTCAGATCTTATTCATATTATAACTGCAAGTTTGTATCCCTTTACTAGCTTCTCTATTTCCCCCAAGTCAGATCTATCCCTGACTTTATTTTGTTTTATTTTATTTTATTTTTTTTTTTCACACACACACACTGTATTTTATTTTTACAAGAGATAAATAGACTGACACCAAACATTGTACATGGATGTTTTATTTTATTTTAATTGAAGTATAGTTGATTTACAATGTTGTGTTAGTTTCTGGTGTACAGCAAAGTGATTCAGTTTTTTTTTTTCAGATTCTTTTCCATTATAGGTTATTACAAGATACTGAATATAGTTCCCTGTGCTATATAATAAACCCTTGTGGTTTATCTACTTTTTATACAGTAGTGTGTATCTGTTAATCCTATACTCCTAATTTATCCCCACCCCCCTTTCCCCTTTGGTAACCATAAGTTTGTTCTCTGTATCTGAGCCTGTTTCTGTTTTGTAAATAAATTCGTTTGTTATTATTTTTTAGATTCCACATATAAGTGATATCATATAATATTTGTCCTTCTCTGTCTGACTTACTTCACTTAGTATGATAACCTCTGGGTCCATCCATGTTGCTGCAAATGGCATTATTTCATTCCTTTTTATGGCTGAGTAATATTCCAGTGTGTGTGTGTACAGATACATACATCTTCTTTATCCATTCCCTCTGTTGGTGGACACTTAGGTTGCTTGCATGAAAAGACACATTTTTCTTGAACACTCCGTAACTGGGCCTGGAATCCAAGTGAGTTTGCCACAGCCCCTGTCTCGTTCTGAAATTTAGGATTCAGGCATAATGTTCATCTCTACTTCTTCCCCCTCTGATTTGCCTTTGACTTAAATTCCAGACCACTACCACAACAGTGTTTCACCCCCTCAACAGTTTAGTCTCTGTGCTTCTGTCAGCATGCGGTTCATGAGAAGCTGCCAATGTTGCCTTTTTGTGATGTATCAGTGTTTTACCTGATGGTCAGGTCCTTGTAGCATCCCACAAAAATCTACTTAATTGATAATATCCCTGAACTGTGGTAGTAATACCAGCAGATCTCCACATGCAGAGTTTTAGTCGGAGGTGCCAATCACACATCTTCTTTGGCTACAGTGGAAGCATAAATTCAAAATCTATATAAAAATTTGCCTTAGAATCAGGCTTAATCTAGGTTAGTGTCTGACTCCATTGTGTAGTAAACACCATGTGCTAAGTAAAATCTCCTAAGATTTTTCCTGCTAAATGATCTCTGTGTTTCTTTAAGTTTCCTAAGAACACCAAAAAGGTATGACCACAAAAAAGAAGTGGGGATGGGTATGATCACCAGAAGATTTGCCATTTTTAGGGTGTTCATTCTCCAGTATTCATATCTTGGTGACATAGGCATGAAAGTTATGTATTAATTGGACCCGCCTGAATCAGGGGATGTCTGTGCTTCCTTTTTCAACTCTGAAACTCTGCTCTCTGATCTCTGAAGTTAGAGTTTTTGTCGGAGGAAGCAAGAGGACAGAGTAAGACTAAGATTATTCATAAATATTGTGGAATGTCTGGTAGGATGAGTGAAGCACGGGTAAAGCAAATGCCATACTAGATGTGAAACCACGTTTATGGAAAAGAAAAGGGAAGCTTTCAGGGAGCAAAAATGCACCAGAATATAGAAACCACAGAAGACAGAGCTAGAATATGCCTCAGATGTCTAGGAATAGCAGAGTTAAAATGTCTGTATATTAGCAGACATGTAAAATTACAGAATAATATTTGACAAAACCTTTTATTTCAGACTTTTACTATTTGTCCAGTTTCTTTCCCTTCCTTCCTTCCTTCCTTTCTCTTCCTTCTTTTCTATGATATAGGATTAGATAATAATTTGTTGATTTTAATCTTTCTAGGTTTGTTCATGTTTCCCTTTCCTTGACTCTATGGGCCCCAAAAATGGATTGCCTTTCTGAACACTAAATGGAAACTTTTTTTGTATAAATGCAGAAACCTGGACCACACGATATTGAGTACAGACTTTCAGGGAAACCAAAGTGAAAATCCCACCAAAGATACTTTTAAATTATTGCCTCTGTACATATGGAATGTGATTTCTTATCCAAATTTTTTGAGATAATTTATGAATTTGCTGTATTGCATACTCTTTAATCAACATGAATACCAAATAAGTGAAATTATTTACCTAGTCATTTTAGATTTACAAAGAAAAAAACTATATATACCTTGGATACAATTACTAGTACATGGTCAGTCCATTTTAGCTGATCAGCTGGCTGGCTGAATGCAGGTCTGTGTCTCTCGGGCAGCCCATGTAGCACAATGGAAAGGCACTGGAGTAGGAGCCAGAAGATCAGATGTCAGTTCTGTAGTGTCCCTGGGAAAATCGCTCAGCCTTTATAACTCTCCGTTTTTTTATCTGTAAAATAGAATAAAAATATCTTCTGGCCTGCCCCGCTGGATTGTTAGGAGAATCAGAGAAGACAGTGCATGTGAAAGCATTTTGTAAATGCAAGGCATTTGTGATATAATTTTACTTAACTAGTAATTGATATTCCCCTGCTTTAAAGCCACATTTTCAGAAACTAAGACAATTAGTTATGGCAGTTCGTATATATCCCAAAGCTAATTTTGACATAACAACATCAATTTCAAAAGCCCAAACCATGTGGCCTGTCCTTAGGCCTGAAAATTATTCAGTGTTTTGTAAAGCTGAGGTCAGTCAGTTGGTGCCTCAGGATGGTGTCAGCAGCTGGCCAGTGATACTCAGCTTTAGCTGGGGACCAGTTTTCCTCTGACCTCAATGTTACAGTGTTTCAACTGTCATGTGTTTAAAGCCTGTAGGCTGGTTGATAAGAAAAATGAGGCAGGGTGCAAACACCTGGGGCTCAGCTACCTTAGTAAGTTTAAGTCACTGTTAGGAGTGGGGAGGCATTTCAGCAACTTTTCTCATGTTTACTTAAACTGATTTTAACCTGAAGGTAAACTATTAACCTACTTAAGGAGCAACCAAATTAGAGTAGTAATGTAGTTTCTCAATTCAGTTATCAAAAGGGCCTACTAGGTTACCTTGTCCATGAATGAATATATCATCACTTTGTCACCTAAGTATTCAATCTGGGAGAAGTTATTTTCCAGAAAGTGATAGCATCATCTTATGTTTGTCTGGTCCTCAGGGGATGAAGGGGTATAGCTCTATGAGAACATGACTGATAGAATGGAACCTGCTTGAACATTAGCATCATGACAGCAGTCTCATTGCCAGTGGTTAAAATTTCAGCTTTCAGTTTTCAGATATCAAAATAGCAAGAAAGGTTTCCATAAATGAACTGTTACTTTTCCCTACCTCTGCCACTTCACAGCCACGGTATATCTGGAAGCTAAGATATGGGCACGGGACTTTGGGTGTTTCCATTAACAGGTTGGTTTGCACTGCTAGATAAAGATGTCTGGGGGAGTCCAAATCTCATTTACCATGAGGCTCCTTTTTATTTTTCCACTCACCTTCTGTATTGTATAACACAACAAAGTTAAATAGCATAGATTCCCAGGTCGAGGGCTAGCAATAGACTAGACCAAGTCTATAAGAGGTCAAGCAGTGGAGAAGCAGAAATTTTAATAAAATCCAGGGAGCAGGGGTAGGAAATCCTATGTGTTAATTAACTCTACCTCTTTTAGGCTTCTGATAGTTGTACAATTATCCTCTGCTTCATTACCATGAGCTTGTTCAAGTAAAACAACAATTAATAAAATTTTAGACTACCCTTCCCAACAATTTAAAAAAAAATCTGCAAGCAAAATTATTATATCATTTTATCACAGCCATTAAAAAAAAATAGGATAATATTATTAGCAAATTGAGACCTAGCTGTGACATGTCCAAGCACTTTCCTAATTGATAAATCGAGAGTTGAACCAATCATTTCTAGAGTCCCTCCAAGCACTAGTATTCTATGCTTCTATTTCAAATGGCAAAGGGATGCAGAGAGCTCTTGAATTAACTGGGGTGAAATTAGTATATCTAATATAATGTAACTGGTAATACTACTAATTTTATCAATTTAGTTTGGGCTCTTCTTTTCCTAAATTTTTTTTTCTTCTTCCTGCTTATTTTTGGTAACTGCACAAATAGAAAAGAAAGGTCAAATAGACGGCATAGACAAAAAAGATGTAGGTCAGAGGATACAAACTTTCTGTTACAGGTAGAATAAGTTCTAAAAATCTAATGTACAACATGGTGACTACAGTTAATAATGTGGTATTGTATACTTGGAAGTTGCTCAGAGTAGATCTTCACCTTTCTCACCACAAAAAAAAAAAAGATTAACTACATGAGGTGATGGACATGTTCATTATATTGATGTTGGTAATCATTCTGCAATGTATACGTGTATCAAATCATCATGTTGTACACTAAATATATACAATTATATTTGACAATTACTCAATAAATTTGGGGGTGGGGACAAAACAGCTAATCTCTCAATATTAAAGCACTGGCTATTATCAGGATTTCACACAACTGCTTATAAAATTTACTGAAAATTCCTCCTATATCTATCTTTACTGTAAGTGGATTAGGCCTTAAAACATTTCAAGTGAGACCCTATCTAGGATTGCTTGCCTTCTAACTAATGAATTTATTTAACATCATTGACTAGTTTTGATGCCCCTCCTCCCATTCATGGAATAGAAGAAACACAGAAGTGACAATTCTGCTCCAGTGTGTTGTGCTACTAGCTGGCCTCAATCCTGACCTAGAAGGAACATCTTCAAAGCTGAGAATTAATTTAGAGTCTGTTCCAGGTCAGTCCTTGGCGTCTTTGCTGAGAAGACCTACTAATGCCAACCTCAACAGAAATAAACACAAGCCCATTAGGAACTGGACTGAGACCATTAATCATGTAGCATAAGACAAATAGCAAAGCCTGTCAAATGATGAACCTACCAACTCAAAACTGAGTACAAAATAGCAATTCCAAAATGTTACAGTAGGTAATATCCCATTAAAAGGTATAAAGTTTCCACAAGACCAACAAACAAATTAATATACTATTAAAATAACTTACTAGAAAACTCTAAATATAATGATTTCATGATGCAATCTGAACCAGAAATGCTTCAAAGTAACATATTGTAATTTAGGACATTTTGCTACAAATTATCCTTCATACCTGGCACAATTTAAGATAAAAAGATGCATTTCTGGGTTACGGTGAAATTTTTATTATCCTAAAAACAGTATGCTAAAAAATACTAAAACACGACTAGTAATCTACTGGCTCAATTTTTTTTTTTTTTTTTAACAAATTTTTTTTTTTTAATGGGAATTATTTATTTATTTATTTATGGCTGTGTTGGGTTTTCGTTTACTGTGCGAGGGCTTTCTCTAGTTGTGGCAAGTGGGGGCCACTCTTCATCGCAGTGCGCGGGCCTTTCACTATCGCGGCCTCTCCCGTTGCGGAGCACAGGCTCCAGACGCGCAGGCTCAGCAATTGTGGCTCACGGGCCTAGTCGCTCCGCGGCATGTGGGATCTTCCCAGACCAGGGCTCGAACCCGTGTCCCCTGCATTGGCAGGCAGATTCTCAACCACTGCGCCACCAGGGAAGCCCGACTGGCTCAATTTTTAAAACACTTTCAATTATCTCCATAAATGGAGAGATTTATAGGTTTATCAAGTAGGTACAGGATTTTCTTGACAGTAAATTCTTGTAGAATGAAGCCAATTTATACTCATTTTTCAATATCTAAAATAACTACAAATTTAAATTGGCAAACTACATTATGCAATCATATTGATAAGCATGTCCTTGGTGGTTCATATATAAATATTTTAGCTACTTCTTTGCATCCACAGGAGAACAGGATTAGAAGCCTACTTTTCTGGGGTCTATCCATCATCATAAGGGGCAGGTCCAGACTAAAAGTCTGTCTCATGTAGCTTACAGACAAGGAGACTCTTATTTTCACCTGGGCAGGTGTTGCTTCTGCTACAAGGCATGCTAATACTTCAACAGCCTAAGTAATGAGGGAAATGCGGCCAGGACTGGTCAGGGACAAAGCTGGGAGAAACTGACCCAGCTATAGGGCTGGTGCCCAAGGAGGTAGTCTACAGTGAAATGACCAGTCTGAAAGGGCACAGTGATCCTCCAGCTTGGTTGCAGCAGTCTTCAGTATCTGAGATCCACTGAGCAAGTACAGTTTGGCAAAATGAGGTTTCAGGCAGCAGGTGATCTGCCAAGACAGATGCGGTTGTCACCACAGAACCTGTGTCTGTCAGGGTCCTAGAAGGAAGCATTCATCAGACTCAGGTTAGGAAAATTCAAGAAAGTTCAATTAAGGGACTATTTCTAAAGTTGTAGGATGAAATCACAAGGGAAAATACAACGCCCCAATACCTAGCTAGGCTGTAACCATCCCTAGCTAGAAGGGGTGAGGAG
Source organism: Eschrichtius robustus (assembly GCF_028021215.1). Lineage (NCBI taxonomy): Eukaryota > Metazoa > Chordata > Mammalia > Artiodactyla > Eschrichtiidae > Eschrichtius > Eschrichtius robustus. The sequence continues at coordinate 76,072,261 of NC_090836.1, read as the reverse complement.
TGAAGGCAATTCCTAGAATCTGGAAGCAGAGGACCACCTGGAGCAGAGCTCTGACCTTCTGTGGAAGGAGGTGGGCAGCTCAAGGTAACCCCAGAGGGAAGAAGCTAGAAATATAAATACTCTGATCTCACTCAAGTCACTCCCTGGAATCTCCTGCCAGGGCTCCCCCGTTGGCCAAACCCAGCTGGAGCCAGAAGGCAAGGGTTGGTAGGTTCATATGGATCAGTATGGAGAAGGGAGGGAGAAAACAAGGTGGAAAAGGGTGGAAAGGAGTCTAGCAGGGCAAACAGAAAAATGGTGACATAAACAGGATACCCCAAAATGTGTGGGAGTCTGGGGAGGGCCCAGCATCCAGAGAAAGGGGCCAACAGAGTGAAGCAGTATATTAGAGCCCTCATCAAGAAAAGAAACTGGGTCAGAGGAGGACTCCACCCACATAGGAAGTCAGATGCTAAGCAACAAACCAAGGCAGAAGTCTGCTGGCACATGTTATGCCAGAGATGTGGGAGTGAGGGAAAGCCCCCAGGCATGCTGGAGGACTGGCTCCAGAGCAGAAAAGCTCATCCTCGATCTACCTCACTGATGCCTTTGGCATCGAATGTACCTTCTGCCTGCGTCAGGACTGACATAAGAACAAGTCAGAAATGAGACTGGTGAAGACCAGAGTATCTGCAACTGAGAAAATGGGAAAGAAAGAAAGTACCAATGCCATCGGAGACTGTTAACGGTCCTTGCAAGAAATGGATTACAAGTTCAAATTGGGAAGTGTAAGGAGAGTCTACAAAGGTGTGGAAAGAATGTAGGAGATGTAGAGAAACTGCAAGGGATGTGCTCCACCCCTAGACTCGGGACAACAAGGGGAGGGGGCAGTTATAAAACCCAGAACTGCAAGCTGAGAAATGCCCCAACCTTCAAATGAGGAACATCATCTGTCTTGGGAGAAAAGGAGGGGGGAACCTATGGAGAAGAAACCCAGGGGACGTATCTCTGGACTCACTCTCTACCCTCTTCAGATCTCCTGCAGGACTCCCCACTGACCAAACCCACCCAGAAGCCAGAGGACCAGGCTAACTCAGTCTACACAGGTCAATGTTGTAGGCCACAAAGAAGGATGGGGACACGACAAAGCTAATAGAAGTGATCCAGCACAGGCTATAGTGTAATCCCGGTGAAAAAGGATGAGGTTCTTCCCATGAGATACTTACCCATAACAAAGGAAAAATAGTAACTTTACATAAAAGAAACTAGCAGACTCCACCTTGACTAGACGATCAAGTTGGCATCACCAGGAATGGGTCAAGCTGATATCTTGTGTTTCCCTATATGATTCCCTGAGAAGAAATCCATACTTGAGTCTGATCATGAAGAATCATCAGACAAACCCAGACTGAGGGACAGTGTACAGAATAATTAGCCCATCCACTTCAAAAATGTCAATGTCATGAAAGGCAAAGAAAGACTGAACAATTGTTCCTGGTGAAAGGAGACTATAGAGACATGAGAGCTGAATGCAGCACACGACACAGTGTTTCCTCCTGATGCCAGGACATTACAGGACAAACTGTGAAATCTGAATTAGGTCTGTAACTTAGATAATAGTGTTATATAGATGTTAATTTCCTGATTTTGATTCTTGTACTGCAGTTATGTAATAAAAAGCCCTTGTTTTTAAAAAATACATAATGAGGTATTGGGGGGTAAAGATGCCTCATGTCTACTTTCAAACAGTTCAGGGAAAAAATGCATAGAAAGAAAGAAAAGAAAGAAAATATTATAAAACATTAACATTTGGGGAATTTGGGTGAAGTGTATATAAAAGTTCTTTTACTATTTTTGCAATTTTTCTTTAAGTAGAAAATTATGTCAAAATAAAGATAAAAGTGAGGAGAACTTGAACTGGTGCAATAGCAGTGGGGCTAAAGAGAAAGGGACATATACAAGAACTATGTAGGAGGTAAAATGGATCAGATTTAAGTGATGAATTATGTGGGAGGGGTTTACAGTGAACATAAGGCGTATGGTTTTGACCACCGCATAGTGCAGATGTCATCATTTTGGTACTCTTAGCGTGAACTGCTAAGTTGTCTGAATGATATATTAAATGTGCCCTGGATAAAATTCAAATATCTATTTCTATAATTTGTTATTTTTCTATCGAATTGACACAGTCAAATATTAGTAGATTCAAAACAAGATCCTAAATATCCACATCATCAATAGTAATAAGAGTTTAATTCTTTCCCCAGGAAAAGCAAGCAATTGTGGATTTACCCAGTAAGGGGTGAAAGAATGCCCCTGGCAAATCAGTTCCTCTTCTCCAGTCTTCCCTGGGATACAGAGCTGATTAGGGCTCTTACAAAGCATCAGAAGAACATTTAGAATGCAAAAGTAACTCAGACCTGTGACAGAGTGGTTCCCTGCAACTGATTGGGGAAGCAAGTTGTAAGAGAGAGCATTCCAAACCCTTCTACTCTCATGTAAAATACTTTGGCACAAAGTTGAGAAAGAAAATCATATGTCTTATAGGCTTCCATCAATCTCAAATAGTCACCAGTATGAGAAATTAGCCCCATTTCTCTGACCGTCCTATGTGTCCTATTCCAGGGCACAAAGCCCAGTTGTTTAAGGCATGGCCTATTCAACAAGCGTGTACTGAACACTTACCATTAGCATCAGCCTTTAATCTGGGTCAGATTTATGGGTAGGTATAACCCACACTTTGCAGGAAATAGAGACTTAAGGATATAGCTTTTCTGCTGTATTTCTCATAGTAGTGTAAGTTTTCTGGGAAACTTTGTTAAGTTAATTGTTATATGTTATATAATTGTTAATATGGATTTAATGCTTGATGACTATGAGTTATATCTGTTTTTATTACTCAGAGTCCTAGTTAGATGTTGGTTATAACTAAAATACCTAAATAATGGTGGATTCTATTGAACAACCAGCAACTAGTGCCAAGAAGATTAGCTGCACCTACACTCAGCTACTGGGCTGAGAAGGGAATGATATTGAGGTGAAATAGGCAACTGGTTACTAATTAATGTTGTTTTGAGATGCTTCAAGAACCCATAGATCCTGCAGTGTTACCATTAAATATCCTTTCCTTTGAAATAACCACACCTACCAAGGTCTCCATTAAAATGCAACTACCCTTAAGGTATGTCAATAATACAGAAGGATAAATCAGTTTATTAAATACTGTGAAGGATGAGGATAACATAAGAGAATTTTTGGATCTGGAAGTGGAAGATTTTGAAATGGAAGAAAGCACAGAAAATAGGGAAGTGCAAAGTTTTAGGAAAAAGAAAATCTCCCTACCTCACAGCTTTCCATAGGACTGGCCCTAAAACTAAATGTCATGAGTGTATGGGTGTGTTTTCTTTAACTTTTTCCAGTCAAGAGTCATGTACCACAATGTTCATTGCAGCTCGATTTACAATAGCCAGGACATGGAAGTAACCTAAGTGTCCATCAACAGATGAATGGATAAAGAAGATGTGGCACATATATACAATGGAATATTACTCAGCCATAAAAAGGAACGAAATTGAGATATTTGTAGTGAGGTGGATGGACCTAGAGTCTGTCATACAGAGTGAAGTAAGTCAGAAAGAGAAAAACAAATACCGTATGCTAACACATGTATATGGAATATAAGAAAAAAAAAAGGTCATGAAGAACCTAGGGGTAAGATGGGAATAAACACACAGACCTACTAGAGAATGGACTTGAGGATATGGGGAGGGGGAAGGGTAAGCTGTGACAAAGCGAGAGAGTGGCATGGACATATATACACTACCAAACGTAAAATAGATAGCTAGTGGGAAGCAGCCGCATAGCACAGGGAGATCAGCTCGGTGGTTTGTGACCACCTAGAGGGGTGGGATAGGGAGGGTGGGAGGGAGGGAGACGCAAGAGGGAAGAGATATGGTGATATATGTATATGTATAGCTGATTCACTTTGTTATAAAGCAGAAACTAACACACCATTGTAAAGCAGTTATACTCCAATAAAGATGTTAAAAAACAAAAAAAGACTTTTTTCCCAAGGCTACAGTCTACATCCCCAAACTTCGACAAACACCTTTTATCAGAATGTGGGTTGAAGAACAAGGGTGCAGAAACTCAAATAACAACTAGAATCGCAAGAACACATGCCTTTAAATGTGGGAAAAAGCATCAAAATCATTAAGTAATCCAGGGTATTTGCTTATCTTCCCTATTTGCTTATCTTCCTATGACCTGCCATTTCCAGCATTCTCTGTCTGCCAAAAACAAAGTTTTGTTCTGACCACAGGAAAGAGCATCACAGAAGTCTGCAGCTGTTTGGAAGAATATCTCCAAGTGTGGGGCTGAACATCTTCAATTAATTTTTCAAAGAATATTTCCTTCCGCAGAGATATGTTTGGGATTTCAGGATTCAAAGCATTGTACCTTAAGCCTCATTTTCAAACTGAGCATCTTCTTTCATTTTTCTCATCACACAGAGTGTGCACATAGTAGACACCTCCCTGGGACCTGTCTGATCAGAGCCCACAGTTCAGCAGGAGGGATCTTCTAACCAAGATCTAAAGGCAGACACACTCTGGATAATGGCTTATATTTAATCACTTCAAGTGCTGCATCTCTTTCTGGTAAGTTCTATTTTAATTTTCTTCTTTAGTGATCAAAAAGGAGCAAAGAAAAACTTACAACAATTTTCTCCTAGTACTTTGGAACTACATTTCTAAATTTTTCCCACCCCGTTGCCTAAAGGCAGATAAACCCTTAACAATATAAATCTTACCTGAAACTAACATAATGTTATATGCCAATTATAATTCAATTTTTTAAATAATTTAAATATATTTTAAATTTTAAAAAGTGTTTAAAAGACATTCTAAATCTGATAAAATCCAATAGGGTTAAATCTCTGGTCAGGTCCCACATATGTAAAATGGCATAATGCTTTCTAGCTCACGTAATCATGGTACAGATGAAGTTATATTGCGTATGTTCAATATCTTGCACAGAATAGATGCTCAGAAAAATGGTAGCTATTATTTTCTAAGACTGGCATTTTAATAGCTGGCAATTCAAGAGTAGGATAGAGCCTGATAATGCTGAGAACATCAGTGATACCAATTAGCTTGTGTATGCTGCTTTACAATTTCCGACGCATTTTTATAGACATTTTCACACAACAACCCTGTGAGGTAGATTGATAGTGTTATTGTATTAGTTTTTTATTGCTGCAGAACACATTGCCACAAATTTACTGAATTAAACAACACAAATTTATTATTTTACGGTTCTGCAGGTCAGAATTCCAACAAGGGTCTCATCAGGCTAAAATTAAGGTGTCGGCAGAGCTGTGTTTCCTTCTGGGGGCTTTAGGGGACAATTGTTTTCCTTGCTTATTCAGGTTGTGGACAGAGTTTAGCTCCTTGCAGTTGCAGGACTAAGGTGCCCATTTCCTTGCTGGCTGTCAAGTGAGAGCCATTCCAGCTCCTAGAGTCTGCCCCATTCCTCAGCTCATGGCCTCTTCCCTCTGTCAAAGCCAACAACATTAGGGTGAATCCCATTCATTTTTCACATCTCTCCTGCCTCATTTTTCATGACATGTTTCTGATTTCAGCCAGGAAAAGTTTCCCAGTTTTAAGTGTCTGTGTGACCAGATTGGGCCCACTTGAATACTCCAGGATAACTCCCCATCTCAGGGTGCATATCTTTAATCACATCTGCAAAGCCCCTTTTATCATGTAACATAACACATTCACAAGTTCCAGGGATTAAGACATGGACATCTTCAGGGCGGGGGGGTGGTTCATTAATTTTCCTCCCACCGTTATCATTATCCACATTTTACAGATAAGAATAATGAAGATAAAAGAGGATAAGAGACTAGCAAAGGGCACACAGTAAGCAACAAAGAATGGACTCAAATCCCCAAATTGTTTTACTCCAAACCGAACTCAGTGTTCTTCCAACAGACAATTTTTTTTCTGAAAGGCAACTCAGCATTTTTTTTCTCTTGCATCGCTCCTCCCTCCCCACCCACATGTAAACCCACACTTCCATTAACTATATTTAAGGCTGACATTCTTGAGGAATTAATGCATTTTCCAGAACTTCCACAAAGAAGCCAAAGTTTAGTTGTATTTCGACTGATTTTGATGTAATTTCTTCCAAGACTTATACCATTGAAAGTATTCTTTGCCAACAATTGGTTACTTTCAGCTAGAGCTATAAAGATGGTTTGAGCACTAAAAGCAGTTCATGTCATGGTACATGTAGGTTATCTCACAATTCTTCTCAAGAGATGTACTCCAAAATTTACAAGCAGCTCATGCAGCTCAATATCAAAAAAACAAACAACCCAATCCAAACATGGTCAGAAGACCTAAATAGACATTTCTCCAAAGAAGATATACAAACACATGGCCAACAAACACGTGAAAGGATGCTCAACATCACTAATCATTAGAGAAATGCAAATCAAAACTACAATGACGTATCACCTCACACCAGTCAGAATGGCCATCATCAAAAAATCTGCAAACAATAAATGCTGGAGAGGGTGTGGAGTAAAGGGAACCCTCTTGCACTGTTGGTGGGAATGTAAATTGATACAGCCACTATGGAGAACAGTATGGAGGTTCCTTAAAAAACTAAAAATAAAACTACCATATGACCCAGCAATCCCACTACTGGACATATACCCTGAGAAAACCATAATTCAAAAAGAGTCATGTACCACAATGTTCATTGCAGCTCTATTTACAATAGCCAGGACATGGAAGCAACCTAAGTGTCCATCAACAGATGAATGGATAACGAAGATGTGGCACATATATACAATGGAATATTACTCAGCCATAAAAGACATGATATTGAGTTATTTGCAGTGAGGTGGATGGACGTAGAGACTGTCATACAGAGTGAAGTAAGTCAGAAAGAGAAAAACAAATACCACATGCTAACACATACATATGGAATCTAAAAAAAAAAATGGTTCTGAAGAGGGAAGTAGCCGCATAACACAGGGAGATCAGCTTGGTGCTTTGTGACCACCTAGAGGGGTGGGATAGGGAGGGTGGGAGGGAGACACAAGAGGGAGGAGATATGGGGATATATGTATATGTATAGCTGATTCACTTTTTTATAAAGGAGAAACTAACACACCATTGTAAAGCAATTATACTCCAATAAAGATGTTAAAAAAAAAAAAAGATGTACTTAGCATTTTGATACTGAAATGTTCAACATTCATTTGAGACAGGACTGGTCACTTCATATTTCCTAGATAATAATATTTCTAGCCTCCTTTCTTGTTACTAGGATTTAGAAACATAATTTTAAATTTATTTTCATATGATTTCAGTTAACCAGTAGGTGTTTATTAAACCCATTAATAAATACAAAATGTCAGTAGGCAATTCAAGGGAATATGTGATTAAATGGAAAAATGTGGAGCCCAGACTGTACTCTGAAAACAATCATGTTCCTGAAATCTAAGGAGACTGTTCTGATTAGAAGTAGAAAACACTCTTTAAAGAAAATGGGCAGTCAGTTCAAGTTGGTTGTATGCAGAAATATATAGAGGATGGAAAAAGCCTGGCCACAATCAATCATATACAAGAATAACAATAAAATGAATGTTTTTATCAAAAAAATCCTGAACAGTAAAAGTCATTGGCTTATGCATTTTGAAATAAATTATACACTTTTATAAGTTACAAAATTAAATCAATAAAACTCATTTTTAAAAAGGCCAGGTCATGAAGTAGATGCAGAGCAAAATAGAGATGTTAAAATTTTTAAGGAGGAAAGTGAAATTTAAGAAAAATTAGTCTGACAGCAGTACCCAATCTTAACTGTAAGTGGAAGAAAATAAGGACCAGTAAAGAGCCAGATGCCTTCCAGCCATCTAAGTCTGTGATGATAAAGGCAATGTAATCAAACAGTTGACTGGCTCTGGGGTCAGACAAATATGGGCTCAAATTCTGTCTTTTTCACTTACCAGCTATTTGCCTTTGGGCAAGACACTTGATTACTTTGACTCAATTTTCTCATCTGTAAAATGGAGATAATAATATTATCCGCCTCATGAAATCGTCATGAGAATTAAATGAGATGCTATCTAAGAAGCACAGAGCACCTGGCACATAGAAAGCACTCAGTAACTTTTAACTGTCATCATTATCATGATTATTGAGAATGGTGGCAATGAAAATGGAAAGAGAAGGGACAAAGGTCATTTTGAAGGCAATATGATTAGGATGCAGAAAATGTCTCCAGACTTTCTGACACTGATCACTGAAGCTTAATTGTTTAGGAAGTTGGTACAGCCTAAAACCTGGCTCAATCTAGAACTTCACTCCAAATGTGTCACCCTAAATCAGTTCTGTCCACTTAGGGCAAAATATGGTCAGGACCGTACTCTGAAGACTTCTAATTTAACAGAGTTGCCCAACAGAACTTTCTACAGTGAAGGAAATGTTCTGTATTGGAACTGTCCAATATGATGAATACTAGCCACATGTGGCTATTGAGCCCTTGAAGTGTGGCTAGTGCAACTAAGGAACTGGTTTTTTTATTTTAATTAATTTCATCTTATTAATTAACAACATGAATTTTAATTAAAAGCAGATGGCCACATGTGGCTGGCAGATACCTCTCTGGACGCTAGCACAGCTGCTATCATATCCAAGATGGTCCATGATCAGGATGTCAGCCCTGAAGTACAGATGCACTGGGTATCGCTGGGGCAGTGAGTACAGAGGATGTGTTCATAGGATCTCTCCAAAAGTAGGAGTAGATTAGAACCAAAGCTGAGGTCATGATCATCTTAGAACCAGAAAGTCTAACTCTTCATTTTAAAATTCAAAGCTAACTACTGAATATGCTTACATTATCCGTTAGTTTACATAAATGTGAAGGATGAGTAGAGAAAAGGAAATGAGTTAGGAGGTAAGAAAATAACATGGGGGACACCAAAGACAGAAGTTCAACTTCTCAGGAAGAAGTTCCGGTCCATCTGCTCCTCTCAGTCTCTGTGTACAAGTGGAACGTGAGATGGAGGAAGCAGGAAGTAGTTTGATTTCACTTCCTCTTTTTGCCTTCTCCATTCATGCTTCCACTTCACTTCCAATTTTAACCCTTCAACTAACTGCTTCCCTCCTCTATCTTCTTCCATAGTAGTGACAGCACAGAAAGAAACATAAGCATTCTGGAAAACTCCTGTTGTCTTTCCTAAGTGAAGTAGAGGAAACAGGACAGGACAGATGGAGAAACTAACTGTGATGCAATTGAACCAAAGGCCTCAGCTGATCCTTGGGGGGCAGGGGTGGAGCTTGAATGGCCCCTTCAAAGGGTCCTGAATTGTCCTGAATTGAGGCAGAGAGACGGTCCTTTGAATTTCCCCTAGGCCCAACAACAGTCAGTTATGGAATGCAGGCTGTCCCTGGAGAGAGGTATAGACATGGGCAAGGCAGCTTCCCTTTGGCAGAGGACAATGCCCAGAGAAGGAGGGAATTCCTGGAGAGGAAACGGACTCTTTGTCTCAACAACCAACACTCCCAGCTGTCGACAGGCAGAATGAGCCCATAAAAGTGGGGCAGGTGGGGGAGGCGTCTGGGCAGTGTGCCACAGCCAGCAAGGTTCTGTCCCTGTCTTTGCCACGAGCAAGTGACTCTGAACCATCCATTCAGCTTTCCTAAGCTTTCGTTTCCTTATCTGGATGCAAGGGAAGTGGAAGAGCTAAACTCTGATACACTTTGCACTCTGACTTTTTATTTTAAGAACTATTCTAATTTTCTGTTTTATTTACAAAGTTGCTGTTTTAAAAATATTCTCAAGGCAGGGCAAAGATGGGAGTTTTTTCTGATTTTCATAAAAACTGATGGTTCTATCAATGCGCTGCTTTATTTAAAATAACCTCAAAGTCAATACTTAGTTTTCATAAACTGAGGATTTCTGACCATCTTTTATCAACAGCATCTTCACAAGGTATCTGACTTTTATTATGCCACTAAACTCTGTCACTGTGCTGTGGAATCCATTGCTTTATTTTGTGACCATGAGTGACATCTATTCACCTTTAAACACACACACACACACACGCACATGCACACACACACACGAAGACCAGCTTTCACTAGTGGATCTAAAAAGACTTCAGAATACAATCTTAATGTCACTGTGATTGGGTGGGACTGCTTTTAAACCACCCCTGGGGAAACAGTTTATATCTCATTCTTAAATGTCTCCAAGGAGCTCTTTCAGAATGTGATATATCCTTTATTCAGTGATCAGCAGCCTTCATAGTTAGGAGGTTCTTTCTGATATCTACCCTAAATCTCTCCTACTGCAATTTCAAACCACTCCCTTTTCCCTCCTTAATGAATTAGGAAAGGACCTGGTAATCACTGTCACCTGCCTCTTATAATTTTCATATGTTTAACTTTATTAGGATTTATTAATACCTAAACATTCTCTCCTCTGTGTCATTTTATCCCACTTAGCTATTGTCTGCTTTTTAACTCTTGAGAAATATTATTTCATCTTTTTAGTACATTTTCTAGCTTCTCTATATATTCCATAAAGTATGGAGGCCAAACTTAATGAATCTTTAGAACACCATGACTGATGAAGTCTTTTTTATTTTAGGGGTTTGGCATATTACAACCTAACATGGGTTAGCTTTCAAATTGCCTTAAACTATCCCTACATTAAAAATGTATATCAGATTGTTTAACCTCAAGGAAGAAGCAATTTTCCCACAAGACCTATTTATAAAGTAGGATAGTATCTTCCCTTATAGGGGAAGCTAATGTAAACTATTAATGACATGTATCAGGTGCAAAATGTTCTTAATGCTAACTCTCTCCAAATAATCTTTAAAATAACAAGACTCGTTTTGTCTATTAGAGTTTGGTTTTGAAAGACAAATATTTTAATTATTATTAGCTCAGTAATCAATACTTGGGAAGTTACTGTTTTCTCTGAATGCAGGCTTTATAACCTCATTGGCTAATGTGAATTTCTTGACATGTAATGTCTTTCCTGCTATTTACAAAATTAGAAGAAAAAAATGAAAAGAGCTGCTTGACAGATTTTTCTGTTAGCATGTAGAGTTAAAAAGAATTACACAAAGGTGAAACAGAACTCAAATTTTGTATTTTAAGTAACGTATGGAGAAAGTACAAAAAATTAAAATTCACTTTCGACCTGATGTCAAATATAAAGACAGTTTAAAACATTTACAGTAGTTTCTATATTCTATTTAAGAGTAAATTTTATACTTATACGTGGGAAGTAAGTATATCACATATACTTGCGTTTTAGGACATTGCCTCCTTTAGTGAACCTCAGCTTGATACATTTATCATCTCCGTCTGAAAGTTGGCTACCCACAAATGCATGTCAATTGGAGAGTCACGTGACACTGTAATTTGGGTCTCCTCTGGCCTGTAGGTACAGTGACTATCACCTCTGCCTCTTGGATTCATATTGCCCTTGACCTTCTCCCAATTCTGACTATGAGTCCTGGGCTGACGCCTCCGATGCTGCTGTTCCCACAGGCTGGGAAGAGCAGCTGAGTGCTTCCACAAGAGCCCTCTGCACAGAAAAACCTTCCCCATTTCTATTCAGTTATACATTCAAATGTGAAGAATGCTTTATACTTCGGTGGTAGGTACTTTCTGTGCATTAATTTACTTAATTCCACAATAAACTTCTGATATAGGTACTATTGTCACTATTCTACATTTTAGAAAATTAAATTCAGAGTAATTAAATATTTTACACAAGCCACACACCAGTAAGGGGCAGAGTCAGGATTTGAATAGGTATTTCTGACTCCAGTGCACAAATGTTTCCCATTATCCGCTATCTATCCCCCACTGCCATGTGTAGGCAGGATAGCTTAGGTGTGCAGAGTAGGGATGGTGGAGTTAAACTGTTACAGGTGTTCCAAAACCACTTCTCAGTTTATGACCTCCTTGGCATCTCTACCCTCCAGGTCCATGATGTGTAAAACAGATATAAAAATAGTGTATAACTCATAGAGTTGGTATAAGCATTAAATGCGAATGTGTGTAAAGTACTTAGACTAATGCTTGCCATGTAGTAAGTGCCATTAAATTAGCTATTATTATTATTATTGTTATTTTATTTTTATCATGCAATAAGAAGATCCTACTGAAGAGCAAATGATATAAAGGGTGGAAGAGTGGTACTGACACATTAATTCAATAGCCCACGTAGAGTCTGAAAACTGGTAACTAGTCACCTAGTAGACCTGCAGGGAAATGGAGACACTGAGCAGGTGTATTTGACTATTGGACAAGGTAGATCTCCATCAAGGTAGTGCTACAGTGGACAATCACTGGGGAGCAAGGGACACGAGAAGCCCACACTTAAAATAAAATATGGGGGGAGAATAATTATAAAACTACTTAAAGTTATATATGGGACCTCTATTAAATCTAGGCCTTAAATTTTCACTATTTCCTAATTTGGGTCAAGGTCTTGTGCCTAATAAAGTCCATAATATGTTTGACAGCATTCCAGATATCCTTTATTCTTCTTGATTTAACTTTCAACTTCTTTATTTAACATTCTACTTCTTTGTCAGCGCCTCATAGGTGAGTATTCTGCCTAAGTTGCCAACTTCAAGGCAGCTGTCAACTCTGTATTGTGCCTGGTACCAAGATCTTAAAACTCTCTAATCAGCCTGTCACACTTTTAAAACTAAAGCATTGGTGGCATAATCAAAGGCTGGGACTCCATTGAGAACTTCACCTAGGATTTTAATCTGACTCTCTGTACATGCTAGTTGCAAACGTGTAAAAAACTTATGAGTCTATAGTGATTCCTTATGTAAAAAATTATATCATGCAGAGGAAAGGGTCATGGAAGTGACTAAATCATCAGAGGAAAGATGAATCCATTTATACTTTCACTTCTCCAATTATTGGACAGTCAGAGGAATTTAGATTCCCAGTACCAGTTCAAATAAGGACCTATGCTATTAGAGTAGTAGGAACTTGAATGTCTACTTCATAGTGCAAGACTAATGGAAGTACACCATGTTATTATGAATGCTTCAGTTAATTTTTAATAGTGTCTAATATTCATTCCTTTGTGTCCCTCCAGGAAAATATACCCTAATACTAATACTAAGAATGAGTATGCTATAATTGCATGTGTTTTTGTTAGTGTATCAAAAACACCAACTAATATTAACTTAATCTAAATTCTATGAGTTTATAGTGGTTACCATTGTTCTAAAACTTTGGCAGATACAAGGCAAAAAAAAAAGATATTTTAAGTGAGTATAGGTATTTACAAAGCATTTTCAATGAAAACATTTTATTTGTCATACATAATAATCCTGTGTGCTAGTTTGAATAGAGCCAATATTATCATCCTTGTTTTAGGGTATAAAAATCAGAATGAACCAACCAAGCAAAAAATTAAATAAATAATTTGCCCAGAGTCTTTGGCTAGTAAGTTGCAGAGCTGAGACCCAAACCTTGGTATTCTATCTCAAAAAATCCACATATTTTCTGCTTTTAAATGGCCTACAGACTCACTGCTGTGGCAAAGTTTCATAGAAATCTTGCCTTAAAACCGCTTGAAACGAGGCAGACAGTAAATAAGACATAGTTGCCCAAATGAAAAGACAATGGACATTCATCAAGTTAGAAAGTAAGAAAATCCTTATGGCCAATTTTGGTGGGAAAGGAAAAGCTTCCTAGAAGAGTTAGAACTTTATATGTTCCAATGTTGGACCTTCATGTATGTTTTCCTAAAATGTGTAGAGGCAGATGAGGAAAAGCCTAATTGTACCTTTGATCAACAGGTAAAATACTAGAATTAGGTAACTGCATGGGAGCAGTGAGATACTGACCAGTCCAGCATGCCATGGGGGTGGGAGATTCACACTGGAGAGTAGCAGGTGATGGTAATAGGCAAAGCAGACTAAAAGGTAGAGAGCTTTATGTCAGGCAAAAAATTTGGCCTGGATTCAGCAAACCACACGGAGCTGCAGTAAAGGAAAAGATAACCCAGCAGCATGGTGTGAGATGAATTAGAAGGGCCATCAAAATAATGTAGGCCTGGTGAAGCCTTATATCAGGAATAGCACTGAGTCGTTAAGAAAGAAACCAAAGACTGTTTTGTGGTGGCCAATATGTGTTAAATGCAAAGAGCAAAGGACAGAGGCAATCCCAAGAATTAGAGTTAGCTGCATGATGATGGTGCCGATGACTAAATAGGAAAGCTAGTTTGTAGTTTGAGTGTATTTGAAGGTAGCAGGGAGTGCAGTGGATAATGTTTGTAAATGGCTTCCTCTTGACTGAAAACAGTCTATGTCCTAATTCAAGGTAGTTTCTTTAAATTGGAGACAAAGGAATGATTGAGGTGATCAGTTTGAATCTTTTACAAAACATCTTACTCCCCACTATATCCTTAGGATACCACCCTGGGGCATATTTTGAAAGTTTTAAAATTTCCAAATGGCAATGGTTTGGAGATTATTAGAAAAAGACCAAGAATCCAGTTGCCGTGGATGGAACTCTATTTCTAAAGATCCTTTACAAAGGAAAGAAACTCAGATATCAGGGACCTAATATGCACAGGCACTATGTGTGGGGGGGCGTCTGCATTTATCTTCCTTCGCACAGCTCTGGGAAGCCCCTGTTATAATCATCATCAATAGAGATGTTAATGGTGGTGTGGAAATGGAGCCTCAAGGAGCCTCAAATGGGTAAGGTCATAGTGTGATGGCAGAGTGTGGATTCACTGCTGGGTCTTCTGCTTTAAATTTGGTGTGCAGCAAAAGGGTATGGTTCTTCTCTAAGTACATCATGAAAAAAAGAAGGATCTGCCATAGAGTGTCCTGATAAAACAGAAAAGGTACAAGATAGGATAGGAAAGGACACCACTATCTTTAAAGAGTAAAAACATAATAGAAAATAGGAATAACGTTAAGACAAAATAATACAATATAAGCTGGATAAATATATGCTAAAAAGATATAAAGGAAAGATACAGCCAGAGTGCATAACATTGTTTTTTTTAATATATCATGTGTTAACACGGAGTCCAAAAATTCTCTCATATTCTGTGATAGCATTAGGAGTACTCTCTGAGATTAAAAAAAAAAAAGATTGTGATAAGATATTTTAAATCTGAAAATTTAATATTTTCCAGATTATTTAGAAATTAGGTGTGATGTTTTTCCATCCAAGAGAGTCAAATGCTGTATTTTCCCTTTCTACCTCAGTAGACATGCTGTTCTTCAGCATCTGTCTCAGTACAGAACGATCATCAACTCACAGTTTAGTCATGAAGTTCAGGAAGTGAAATCCAGGGAATTGTCCATATAAATGAACATGTTTAACCTGTGCAGTATAACAGAAAACAAAATGTTTCTTTCTAATGGATGAATCATAACATAATAGGGACCCTCCCACAAAAGAGCTTGACTCTTTTTAAACATGCAATTTTAAAGCCATTTAATAAGCACAAAAGATTTCCATTAATGTTGGATTTAGAAGTAACTCATAGTCAAGTCCTTCACTGGAATTTGACTCTGCATTTCAGTGGTCCTCAACCTTGGCCATGCATCAGAATCACCTGAAAAGCTTTATAAAAACACCTGCTGAGTCAGGACCTCTGAAGGTGCAGCCTGGGCTTCTTTGTCTGAAAGAAAGCTCCACAAATGACTCAAATGCACCAGCAAGATTGAGATTTCTGATATAAGCAATACATAAATAGTTCTTCAGTCACCTTTCTCTGAGAGGAATTAGCTAGGATATTGCCATGCAAACTTAAAAACAAAAGTGTTCCCTGATAAGGAGACTTTGACCACTTCTCAAAAGAGTTACCTCAATTCCACAGAACAGCTGTAGTTCCACAATCTGTACCCCTGCAGGCTATCCCACTTTCAGCAGCTGCGATAAATTCCAAGCATACTTCCAATGCAAACCAACCCAACCTTTGAATCTAAATCCCTCCAAGTCTCTCCTAAAGTTTAACTGTAACTGTTCACTTTGGTTCAACTTTCCATTTGCCTGTATTAGTCAGCTAGAATGGTTTAAAGATTTATAGATAGAAAAGCTCACATATGATCCATATTTTATTGTAATCAAATGTTAACTGGGTTGCTCATGCTACCAAGTATTTGCCTACTATGGACATTCGAAAATAATTATTGTCAATGAATCTTTGCTTTCTTTTTTTTCTGTGAAAAGTGATACTTGAACTTAATAAATATTTATTGGGCCTCTACTATTGCTGGACACTGTGGTATGCACTGGGGATACAATAATGCCCTTAATTTGATCATATTTTAATAGGAAAGCATTCACTTGACAAATATTTATTGAATGGAAGCAAAGATACATAAGGTGTAATCTTTGCATTCTGGGATATCACAGCGTATGTGAAGAGGCAGATTTATAAACAGAACTTCCTCTTCAATTTGGTAAGTGTCATGACAAAAGTATTATGAGGTACCATGTGATCACAAAGGAAAAGCAGTCTATATGGGGAATGTCAGTACAAGCTTTTCAGAGAAAGTGGCATCTAAAGTGGAAGAATGAATGGAATTTTCCAGACAGAGAAAAAGAGAAAGAGTATTCCAAACAGAAATAGTGTGTCCAAGTCTCAGAAATAAGAAACTCGTGGCACTCTCATGGAAGAATGAGAACGTCATGGAATATTTAGCACAGACTCTGCTATAGAGTGTTATAGACTCTTATAACACTATATCTATGTAACTCTTTCTCTGTTGCCATCATTGTCATCATTCTTGATAAATTCACCAGACCTGTAGATAACCATCCAATTGCCTGGCGTCTAGGCTCTTTACTTCCAGTCATCATACAGAAAGGTGAAATGATGGAGAATTTGCTTTCTCTGCCACAGTGTCTTTGAGCTAGGACGTCAGTCTTCTCCTGCCTTTGGACTTGGACTGGAACTATACCACAGTGTCTCCTGGGTCTCCAGCTTACTGACTGCAGGTCTTGGGAACCTCTTAGCCTCCATAACCATGTAAGTCAATTTCTTATAATATGCATGTATACACGTATGTGTTCATGCATGAGTGTGTGTGTATGTGTATGTGTTTTGTGCCTTATGAGTTCTGTTTTTCTACAGGACCCAGACTAATACAGTAAGCATCAATAAACAAAATGGATAAATGAATGATGGTATGTGTAGCTAAAATATGGCAGGGGAATAAGGGTATGAAGCTAAGAGACATCAATAATAATAACAACACAAATGTGTTATGCCTTAATTATATGCAAGATACTCTGTCAAACACTTTATTTATATATTTATTCATTCATTCATTCATTCATTTATTTAGTTTTGGCTGTGTTGGGTCTTCGGTGCTGCACGTGGGCTTTCTCTAGCTGCGGCGAGTGGGGGCTACTCTTCCTTGCAGTGTGCGGGCTTCTCATCGTGGTGACTTCTCTTGTTGAGGAGCATGGGCTCTAGGTGCGCGGGCTTCAGTAGTTGCAGCACACGGGCTCAGTAGTTGTGGCTCGCAGGCTCAGTAGTTGTGGCTCGTGGGCTCAGTAGTTGTGGCACACAGGTTTAGTTGCTCTGCGGCATGTGGGATCTCCCTGGAGCAGGGATCAAACCCGTGTCCCCAGCACTGGCAGGCGGATTCTTAACCACTGCGCCAGCAGGGAAGTCCCTGTCAAATGCTTTAAATGGACCACGTTGTTTAATCTTCATAACACTATCAGATGTGTACTTTTATCATCTCCATTTTATAGAGAAAGTCACGGAAGCTCAGAGAGATGAGGTAAATTTCTAAGGTCATATTATTAAAAATGTTTTGTTTGGGGCTTCCCTGGTGGCGCAGTGGTTGAGAATCTGCCTGCCAATGCAGGGGACACGGGTTCGAGCCCTGGTCTGGGAGGATCCCACATGCCGCGGAGCAACTGGGCCCGTGAGCCACAACTGCTGAGCCTGAGCATCTGGAGCCTCTGCTCCGCAACAGGAGGGGCCGCGATGGTGAGAGGCCCGCGCACCGCGATGAAGAGTGGCCCCCACTCGTCGCAACTGGAGAGGGCCCTCGCACAGAGGCGAGGACCCAACACAGCCAAAAATAAACATAATAAATAAATAATAAATAAAAATTTTAAAAAAAATGTTTTGTTTTAATTCATTTCCAAAATAGAAATACTTTTCTTCATTATTTCGGTTCTTTCAAATCAATCAACTAGTCAAGCAACAAGGATATACTGAGCCTGCTATTATGTGCTGTAGGTGATTTCCTCTCAGGAAATGAAGCCGCTGGCGGTGAACACAGGCATCTTCCTGTCTTCAAGAAACATCAGGTCAAAAATACTCCAAACTCATGATGCCTCTGGACAACCTTCCATTTTTCAGTTCTGTAACTAGCTATTTGCAATAGAAAAAGTAATTATAAGAGCAAAATAACTACAAGCAGCTGTAAATAAGAAAAACTGAGTTCAACTAAGCATTCTAAACCATGTGTTCCATTTCAGAAATGTGCTGTCCAGGTCATTAGTAACGTGGGAATTATTTTTTACTCTAAAGACTAAAAAGTCTGTCCCTGGTAGACTTAATTTAAAAAATAAAAACTAAAAAATTAAAAGGAAAAAGGAAAAAGAAACAGCTTTTTCCCCCCTCACACAGCCATCTAGATCAGGAATTGGCAAACTTTCCCTGTAAAAGGCCACACAGTAAATATTTTAGGCTTTGTGGGCCGTATAGTCTCTGTCACAACCATTCAACTCTGCTGTTGCAACATGAAAAGAGCCATAAACAGTAAGTAAATGAATGGATGTGCTGTGTTCCAATCAAACTGTATTTCCAAAACTAGATAGTCAGCTGGATTTGGCCTGAGGGTTCTAGTTTGCCCAATCTCTGGTCTAGAACCTTGGGTACCATACTCCCAGATTAGAAAACATAAGCAGTCTACTCACTCTGATGAAAATTACTTCTTGATGAGGTCTAACCCAGTGAATACTAGTACATGTCCTGAAGAATAGGTTGAGAATGGGTAGAAAGTAGCAGTAGTTACAAGATTGTGTCTCTACTTGAGCCTGTCCTAAATAAACAACTAATAAAGAACCTGTGTCATTAAAGAATCAGAGCCATTACCACTTTAAGACAGGACTCTACCATTTTACTCAATATCATCTTTCATCAGCAGGTTCTTAAACATTATTGGTTCCCTCACATAAATTCCATTTTACTACAGATATTTACCTATTGTAGACAAAGCAGATTTGTTATTTTCCCTGTGATTTGGTGACTTGTAAACTTGTGAACTGAGGCATAGAAATGAATTAGATAAAACCACCTGCAAGTTAATTTTTAGGTTATTTCTAAATGGTACCACAGATTTCAAAGGTAAAGACCTAGACATCAGAAAATCTGCATTGGCAGGTTTTGACCTTTTCTTGGTTTTGAATTTTAAAAGATTACAAGAGAATGTTTTTTAAAGTTATAATCAAAACATCTGAGTCATAAGCCCGTTAATATTTAGATTATAATAAAATATTAAATCTTTCAATTTAAAACAATGCATTTTTAACCATCAAAAAAAGTCATGTAACTAAAACTCATTGTTTTAATTCCCCTTCAAATTGCATTTACATTAGTAAACAACACATTTTTTTTACTTTACACATTTTTTTAATAGATTTATAAATTCTATAGTATTTTGTTAACACGTTAGGTTGAAAATGAAATCTTGTTAACACATTATACTGGAATTTTATTGTTATAGGGATTGAAAGAACCTTCAAAAGCTATCTGGTTTAGGCCTTAACTTTCAGTATAGAGTCATTAAACTTTAATTTCCAAAGTGAATTCCACAGAATGCAAGTGCCACCATTTTTTTAAACACACATTTTGTGTTGTTTTGTTTTATTCAATAAGAAGGATAATTTCTAAATTCAACAAAGTTTAGGAAACTCTTGCTTAATCTTAAACAGGATTCAAAGCTGATCTTCAGGCAATCTTTCTTCTGAAATATAATTTACTCTATTTGTCCGAATTTCTAACCTCAGAAGTTTTATGTAAGGCTTGGGTTAACATCTGGAAAAAAATAGCATTCCTTGTTTGGCAGGGGTAGGGCCAAGGATGTCCTGGGGGCAGAACAAAAGTATCCTTCAGCTCTTTCTTTCCAAACTACTGAAAGAGACTGACAGCAGGTTGGCGCACTGCCCACACAGAAGGCCTTCTCCAGTCCATGTGTGCCTGAGCTTCATTCATCCCTAGCTCTGGTTCAGAGTTGAATTCCAAATCATACCAGTCAACAAAATTATGTTTACCAATTTAAAACTATGCCATATGCTATAGTATTGTTATTATTATTTTGAGTTGTAAATTAGTCAAGAGAGAATTGCTAGAGCCTGTGGAATTTTTTAAATAAAGTACATTGAGGCAGAAAAAAAGTTTTTAATCTTTATTTTAAATTACAGAGTGGATCGTGACAATTATCTCTGAACAACCCAAGGGCTGTTTGTGGAACAGGTGAGCACACTAGAGAAAATTCATTTGTTTTTCTTGTCGTAGTAACTTAATGTTTTGAGAGTTAAATATACATTCTTCTCAAATGTTGTTTCACTCATTTTCATACTTCATAAGCATGACTGCTGAACATAACAACACTTGTCAGCTGATTATCAGCAAGTGCTTACATGAAACCACAGTAAAAATGTGGTTAGAAACTACCAAGAAAAAAATGAAAGAAAAAAAAAGTTTATTATCTTTCAGTTTTATAGGAGAAAGGGTGTGCTTAACAAAATGGTTTATTTTAAAATAACCAAAGTCCTGTTGAGACAACTAAGTCCATCAATGGTTGTTTGAGAATATATTGTAATATATTTTTTAAATCTTCTAAAATCAGGTATTTTATTATAAGAAGAGTTGAACATCATATGCCATAATTTAAAATTGCCTTATAATTTCTAAAGCCCTCTTTTTATGTAGAAGGGCAGGAGGGACAGATCAACTAGAAGAAAAATGTAGAGACTAGTCAATTGGAAGAGGTAAATTGAAAAAATAGAAAAATCAGAAAGAAATTTTAAGATTTTAAAAAGAAGAAAGTCATCTAGAGAGAGAAGAAAAGATTAAAAAATAAGAAGGAAGAAAAAGAAGGTGAAGAGGACAGAACACAATAGTAAAGGGGTTAAAAATAGATTTATATCTAATATAATATGCCTTAATTCTTTTTCCTTCCCCCCCAAAAAAACTATTTTGAAGGAAAAGATGGCTAAATTATATAAAACACAAACTGTAACCACCCAAGAATTACAGAACTGAAACTTTTCTGTCACCAAGTAGCCCTTTTGCTTCACAGTAATATGCCCTGCCTGGCATTTCTGAAACACAGAGATCACCCTATCTGCTATCTGATCTGCTATCCCATGGCTCACTTCCTGCTCCTTCCCTCAGTGCATGGCCCATGTTCACAGAGGAATATACTAGACACAGTGGTCTCAGTATTGGAAGTAAAGCTTTAGGAGAAGAGTGCTGGTCTATAGGTAGCATAGAAAGATCATGGGAATTTTGTAGCTACCAGTGTAGTAAGTGATTTAGGCGAGTATCATCAATGGATCCTAAAACCTTGGTCTCAAAGCATTACTCCACAGCTGACTTACTAATTAAAAAGGGGAAAGTTTATCTTTACAAAGGAGAAATCTGGCAGTCACCATCTTAATCGAGTAATCAAACTAAACACCACCAACAGGGGAGCAACCTGACATTCACCTCTGTACTATTCCTGCCCAAAATATTTTAACCTAAAGCGAACTGCAAGGAAACAATCAAACAAATACAGAACTTAGGACACTCTGCATGACAAGTGACCTGACTTTTCACAAAAGGTAATAGCATGAAAGACAAAAAATGGGGAAACTGTTCTGTGAAAAAATATAAAAGACTACTCAAATGTTATGCATGATCCTAGATAGAAAAAAAAAATAGAGCTATGAAAAATGGGGGGACAGTTACAGAAATGTAAATACAGATGATATATTAGGTGATGTCATTGAATCATTATTATTAGATCATTATTATTAGTTTTTTTAGGTGTGAAAAGATTTATTATGTAGGAGAATGTCCTTATTCTTAAGAGATGCAGGCTAAATATACTTGGAGGTGACAGGATGTCTGCAACTTACTTTCAAATAGGTCACCAAGAAACTGTGTGTGTGTGTATGTGTGTGTGTGTAAAGACATAAATGTGGCAAAATATCAATTGGTGAACAGGTGTTCGTTGTACTATTATAAAATGTTCACAGGTTTAAAGCATTCTAAAGAAAGAGTTGGATAGCAGGTGGTATTGGGAAATTGTTGACCTTGAAGTCAGAGAACCTAGAACCTCAAACTGGTGTTTCTATCTTGGGCAAGCCACTCTAGCCCTCTGAGCATGAAAAGGATGACCTCACTGATCCCCCCATAAGATTGCTCTAAAGATGTATCATGTATGTGAAGGGGTGTTTGTAAACTATAAAGCACTCAAGGGTTGTTAACCTGGAGTCCAAAGATAGAAGACAGGGTGCCATGAATTTGGATGGGGGAAAAATTACACCTTTGCATTCAGTAGCCTCTAAGTGAAATTTAACATTTCCTCCAATTATACACCTAGGCATGAGTTACATGTCATGTGTCAAGTACATAGTAAGAGCTCCATAAATGTTAGCTCTCTTATCACTACACTTAACCATTTCAAATTGCACAAATGAGGTTCATGAAAAGCATGAGTCAGTCATGGAGTTCTTACAATCCTGCATCCTCTTTTTTCTTCCACATCTAAAATGACACTCCTACTCTGAGCTAATACCATGTGACAGATGCTATATCACTGACTCATGCTTTCCATGGCCCTCACTTGTGCAACTTTTAAAAAATGAATTGCACTGATAACAGAGCTAACTCAATGCATTCAAAACTGAACTCCTGGTCTCCCCCTCAAACTCCCCCCTCCCCTCCAAAAAAAAAAAAAAACTGCTCACTTAGAGCATCTCCCATATTGGCATGCCATCTATCCAGGTACTCAGGTCAAAAATATTAGAGTCATCCTTGACTCTTCTCCACTCACTTCTACTTTTCCGGAGAATTCTGTTGGCTCTAACTTTAAAATAAATTTTAAAATCTAACCACATCCTTCCACCTCCAGTGCTACTACTCTGGTTCAAACCACCAGCATCTCTCACCCAGAGATGAATTCAACAGTCTGCTGATGGGTCTCATACTTCTTCTCATGCCCCCTATGTTATCTATGTAGAGTTCTCCTTTTACATTGTGTCATATCATGGCATTCCTCTCCTGACAAACTTGCAATTGTTCCCATTTCTCTCTGAGTAAAAAGCCAAACTCCTTCAAGTGATCTCAAGAATCTGTATGATCTGACCTCCCCTTATGTCCATGACCACAACTCCTACTACTCTTCCCCTACTCCTGCCCACTCACTTTGACCCAGCCACACTGGCCCCCTTGTGGTCCCTTCAACATGCCAGGCATGCTCCCACCTTCGAACTTTTACACTGGCTGTTCCCCAGAAATTCATGTGGTTAATTTCATCATCTCCATGTCTCTGCTCAAGTCACCTCCTTAGAAAAGCCTAGGCTGACAATCCGGTGTATAATAGCAACCCACCTCAGGATGCCTAATCCCTCCTTACTCTGTTCTTCTTTTTGTGCCTATAGTACTTATCACCTTCTAACATAGGAGTAATTTAACTATACATGGTCTATCTCTCCCTGCTAGATTATAAGCTCCATGGAGACAAAGATCTTTTTTTGTTCACTCATATATTTTTCAAAGTCATGTGGTCATTACACAAATAACAGATGTTGTTGAGGATGTGGAGGAAAGGGAAACTTGGGGCTTCCCTGGTGGTGCAGTGGTTACGAATCCACCTGCCAATGCAGGGGACATGGGTTCAATCCCTGGTCCGGGAAGATCCCACATGCCACGGAGCAACTAAGCCCGTGAGCCACAACTACTGAGCCCACGTGCCACACCTACTGAAGTGCACGTGCCTATAGCCTGAGCTCTGCAGCAAGAGAAGACACCACAATGAGAAGCCCGTGCACCACAACGAAGAGTAGCCCCTGCTCGCCACAACTAGAGAAAGCCTGTGCGAAGCAACGAAGACCCAACACAGACAAAATAAATAAACAAAATAAATAAATATTTTTAAAAATTAAAAAAAAGGGCTTCCCTGGTGGCGCAGTGGTTGAGAATCTGCCTGCCAATGCAGGGGACATGGGTTCAAGCCCTGGTCTGGGAAGATCCCACATGCCACGGAGCAACTGGGCCCGTGAGCCACAACTACTGAGCCTGCGCGTCTGGAGCCTGTGCTCCGCAACAAGAGAGGCCGTGACAGTGAGAGGCCCGCGCACCGCGATGAGGAGTGGCCCCCGCTCGCCGCAACTAGAGAAAGCCCTCACACAGAAACGAAGACCCAACACACCCAAAAATAAATTAAATAAATAAATAAATAAATAAAAAAGAAAAGGGAAACTTCGTACATGGTTGGTGAGAACGTAAATTGGTGCAGCCACTATGGAAAACAGAATGGAGGTTCCTCAAAAAACTGAAAATAGAACTATCGTATGATCCAGAAATTCCACTCCTGGGTATATATCCGAAAAAAACAAAAACTCTAATTCAAAAAGGTACATGCACCCCAGTGTTCATAACAGCATTATTTATAATTGCCAAGATATGGAAGCAACCTAAGTGTCCATCAACAGATGAACGGATAAAGAAGATGTGGTGTATATATGCAATGGAATATTACTCAGCCAATAAAAATGAAATTTTGTCATTTGCAGCAACATGGATGGACTTGAAGGGTATTATGCTAAGTGAATTAAGTGAGACAGAGAAAGACAAATACTGTATGATATCACTTATATGTGGATCCTAAAAAGTAAAACAAAGTAGTGCATATAACAAAAAAGAAACAGACTCACAGACATAGAGAACAAACTAGAGGTTACCAGTGGGGAAAGGGAAGGGGGGAGGGACAAGGTAGAAGTAGAGGATTAAGAGGTACAAACCACTATGTATAAAATAAATAAGCCACAAGGATATATTGTACAACATAGGGAATATAGCCAATATTTTATAATAACTATAAATGGAATATAACCTTTAAAAATTGTGAATCACTATGTGGTACACCTGAAACTTAAATAATATTATACATCATTTATACCTCAATAAGAAAATTATGTGTTCATTTATTTATTTTTTTGTTGGGTTGTTTGTTCAGTTTTTTATTGTGGTAAATTCCACATAATATTTACTACCTTAACCATTTTTTAATGTACAGTTCCATTATATTGAGTACCTTCATATCGTTGTGCAACCATTGCCACTGCCACCATCTCCAGAAATCTTTTCATCTTGCAAAACTGAAGCTTTGTACCCATTAAACAATAACTCCCCATTTCTGTTTGCTCATGCTTTATAAGCACCTGCCACAGAGGTACTTAATAAATTTTTGTTGACTTAATGAATGAATGCCTGTCACAAAACTTCAGATGTCATCTCCATGGGGAATATTTGTAAATTTATCACTCAGATAGGTTCTATTTCAGATTCCCACAGTTGTGTCGAAATTATGCTCTTCTCTGTACACTAACTGTTTGGGCTATGCCTCTTGCATCTTTGTAGTCTCCGGTATCATTATCATATTATCTTAAACATAGCAAATGTTTATTAAAAGTCTAATAAGTGAATAAATGGCTGAATACCAGAGTCATGAGTGTTGGGCCTCCTCCTACCTCAAAATCCAACCTCACGTGTTTTAGCACCTCCTACATGGTCCCAAGTGTGCCAGCGTGTGTTAAAGCTGAGATGTTCTCGATAAGAAGCAAATAGTCCACAAGTTAGAAAACACACAGAACTATTTTTTAATATCATAAAAACCAAGGTTTACCATGACATACTGATGGCCTTACTTTAAGATGCCAGTGCTTTAAGGGCCAGCAGATGAGAAAAGATAGCAAGCAAGGAAGAATTAAGTCAGTGTATTTACATCGAGAATTGAGAATAATAAAAAATAAAAATAAAAAAACAAAAAAAAAAACAGGCTTCCAGGAGTTCTAACTACTCAAGAATCTACCAGACCTCTTGAGAGAAAAATTGAGATGGAAAGCCTAG
The DNA here is from genome assembly GCF_028021215.1 of Eschrichtius robustus. Lineage (NCBI taxonomy): Eukaryota > Metazoa > Chordata > Mammalia > Artiodactyla > Eschrichtiidae > Eschrichtius > Eschrichtius robustus. The sequence continues at coordinate 76,046,092 of NC_090836.1, read as the reverse complement.
GAAACCATAATTGACGCTCTCTCACCCAAAAAGAAAAGGGAAGATGAACCACCGCACCTAAAGTAGGAAAGAGGTCAAGATGTTTAGAATCCATCCCATGATACCTGAGAGGAAGAGAACGTTTTAGGAAGACATAAGATTACATCACTCAAATTTACTCCCTCCCAGGCCCTAGGAAATGCTCCAGATTCTTTGGCGGAAGTGCCTGTAGATAAGAGTCAGGCCAACACTGGGATCGTAGAACAGAAATGTGAGCAGAGCAGTGGTGAGGAGGGATCCGCTACACACCTCTGAGAGAGAGGAAGGGGTGACAGCTGCAGTGAGCGGACAGGTGGATGGACCAGAGCCAGGAGCAGGTGGAGAATGAGAGTTGGCAACAGGATCGAATTCTTAATGGCCACTGTGGAGAGGGCCTGAACAAGGAGATGTGGGGAGGCTGAGAGGTCCAGGGGCTTAAATAGATGGAACCCTGGAAGCCCTTTTTTATCCCTCCTGCCCTACAGGGCTGTTGTTCCAAGGAAAGCGGAAGCACAAGTAGATCAACTCAATTGAATTGTCTCTTCTTTGAATTGAAGTTTCAGCCATAAAATGGGTCATAGAAGGTCTGTGCGTCCTAACTCATAGATATTCTGTATTCTGAAATTTCACACTGGTTGATTTTTTTTCATCAAACTGTGGGTTAAACCTCTCCATACGATTAGAGCTAAAAAGTTGAAACTGACTTCTGATGGCTGTTGAACAAAGTGATACGGTCTCCTTCATGTCCCAGACCGTTGTTCCTCATCCAGTGCCTCTATTTTTAAAAGCTTCTTTGTGACTCCTAGATGAAAAGCTGTAGGATTTGGGGGGTAAAAGAGTACGAGACTATGTGGTGATAGAAAAATGTATTGACTCTCATAATCTCCTTCAATTAGCCTCAGCCCAAGCTCACAAGCAGCACACGAAGACTTGGGACCTGCACACCATGAAAACACACATCAGAAAATTCATCCAGCGTCTCTTTCTTTCATCTAGTTCAAACTTAAAGATTGACGCATCTTCTTACTTAGCATTTGGTGGTGCATCTTCTAATTGCTTACCAATATCTCTAAGACACTTTTTTCTAGTGTTTCTCCCTTAGCTCTGAGAAGAGCAGCTTACACTTGGGGGAAAACATGAACTAGGCCCACGGTGTCCTTCCAGGGAAGGAAATCAGATACCAGAGTAACATGAAGCAGAGAGGTACCTTATCATGTGTTGCAGGATGAAAAAAAATTGAAATTTGGTTTTACTCAGTAATTGAATTCCACATCACACTCCCTCCAGGACCTTTGATGCTGAAGAATTCATCTTAATTTCTAAAGGCTGAAAGAAAGTTTTGAAAGAGGAGATTAGAGATTAGGGATGTTATTAAGAATTGGGTGGGATGGCAAAAGAACAAGAGGTAAAGGGTCCAAACCAACAATTTGGTAAAAATGTTTTCAAGAAGTGTATCTGCTTGGCCATTTGTTGAAATCTGCATTACTTACCATGTAAATGATGTTATGAATGATGGTGGGGGACAGTCACAATCAGTTGCCTTTCCAAGAGCCATTCTTTCTTCTTTTTGTTTAAAGAATCCTGGTTTTATGGTCAGCTTAAGGGAATTAATCATACTCTACACCAGAGGAAGTCAAAGTTTTTTCGTAAAAAGCCAGGTAATGAATATTTTAGGCTTTGCAGATCATATGATCTCTGTCACAACCCATCAGCTTTACCATTATAGCACAAAACCGGCATAGACAATATGTGTATGAATGGGTGTGGCTGTGTTCCAATAAAACTTTATTCACAAAAACAAGCATAGGGCTGGGTTTGGCCCAGGACCATACTTTATCAACCCCTGGTCTAAGGCAATCACAGCAACTCCAACACTTTTTGCCAGTTATTGATCTAGTCACAGGTAGGTCACCTACTTCTGCTGAGTATGAAGTAAGAGGAAGTTAGTTAAGAGGTTTCTGATAAAGCATTTCTTTCATGATAAAAGAGAGGGGGTATAAGAAGAAAGTCTTTTGAACCCTTCCCTCTCTTTTTCCTTTGAACACTTGTTTGAGGACATGATGCTTGAAGCTGTGGCAGCCATCTTGTCCTCATGAGGTTCTAAGTTGGAAAACAAAAGCCAACAGCTGAGAGTGGTGGAATGGCAGAATGGAAAGAGCTAGGATCCTCACTGAATCACTGCACTGCCATTTATCTCCAGACTTTTTGTTAGGAAAACAATAAATATCCTGATGATTAAGTCACTGTGGTTTTCTGTTACTTGCAGCTGAAAGCCTTCCAAATTCATATATACACAGAAGCTCAAAATGTGAATGAAATAGTTTTAATGGTACCTTTAAATTCTTCTGAATATCTTGGGATATTTTCTGCCATAACGTTGGAGCATGGGCTCATATAAAATGAAAATAAGTATTGATATTACCAAAAAAAGTACAAGATTGCCACTGTAGGAGGTGTGGAGTTTACACCAGTGCTACCCAGTACTGCTATGGAGGAGCCACTGTGCCTATAAAAGAGGTTATTTTTACATATGAAGTCATTTTAGGTCAGGTTTTCTTAACAAGGGAAAAGAGAGGTTGGAGTGGATACGAATAAAGGCAGCTAACAATGACTGTCACATCAATACAATTACTGAAATTATTATTGACCATCTTGAATTGTCAAATAAAACTGAAATTACATGGTTTCTGTTTAAGAATGCAGGGAAGTCGACAAACTATTGTTAAAGTTTGTTGTGTAATTAAACCAAAAAGAGTTTTATGTTCTTCAGAAAGCTCAGCATAAATGGACTCATGTCCCCAGACCTTATATTCGTTCAGTAGATGTTTACTGAGAGGCTTATAGTATTTTTTTCCACCCTTTCCCTCTCTTTGTGACCTCTGAGTGTTTCCATACGCTATTTCCTCTGAATGGAATATTCTCCTTCCTTGTCCCACCTTCCCATCTCTCAATCTGGCTGACCCTAACTCATCTTTCAGGTCTCAGATTAAATGTCACTGCCTCAGGAAAACCTTTTTCTAACCCCATATAATTACATTATATTTTTTCATGGGTGTCATCCACCTATCATTATGTTCATTGTTCTCTACTGTAACTATTTCTTTTATCTTCCATCTTCCTCACTATATTATATGCTCCACAAGGTCTAAGATAATGTCTGTTTTGTACAACAGCATCTAGCAGACTGCCTGCCCCATGTTTAATATATACTTGTTGACTAAATGAATTAGTGGAATGTCATGTAAGCTGTGAAAAAAGAAAATTGAAGACAGACTTAACATAAATGATTAATACTATAACGTGGCTGAGGCTACAGGGATGCTACAGGATATAGAACAGGTGAGTTTAACCCATGTCTTGAAAAATGTGTTCACCAGGTAGTGAAGATGGGTAAGAGCATTTCATGCAAAAGAGACAATAGTAGCAAAAGACTAATAAAATCCTGTATCAAGGTAATTGTAGTGAGAGAGGGTGATTGGAAATTCAGATATATTTTGAAAGTAGAATCAGCAAGATGTGTTGAGATTGGTTGTGAATGTTGAGGAAGCAGGTGTCCAAAATGACTTCCACATTTTTACCTGAGGCAACTACGGTGGTGATAACATCATTTATTAAGAAGGGATTAAAAGAGAAGTAAATGTTTGGGCAGCCAAGAAAGTTAGGAGAAACAGAATTTTAGGGTTTGGGGAAACTTTTGGGTATAGGTGATACGAAATCAGAAGTTTGAAGTGGAAGACATATTTGAGGGAATCCATGGAGCATAGAAGATAGTTGAAAACAGGAGTCCAAATGAGAATAAGCTAAACTCATCTGCAAAAACATGGCATGATTATAAAGTAACAACTGCTTCTTCAAAACAAAACCAGCATCACTTAAACATCCCAAAGAATGATGCTTCTTTCAACCGAGTCACTGCAGGAGGCCCTGCATTCATGCTGTCTTTGCTGCTACTACTACTAAAAATATATTCAACACTTTTTTTTGGAGCCATCCTTTAAAAAGTGAAAAGGGTATTCTTTTGAATATCCTCAGTGATGGCAAATCTTCATTGTTTGGGATAAATTTGGTGGGGGGAGGAAAAAAACTTCAGGGCTAAGTCTGATGAATAAGAGGAATGAATGATTATATTATATAAGATCATTTTGGTTCAAAAAAGAGGAATAGCAATAGCAAGAAATTTTCTTATATGACTTATAGCTGAATCTTAAAGCAATTTTAAGTCAATAAATATTTCTGCAGTGTGTATGGGCTAGGCACTGTGCTCTATGTGCACAGTAGCAAAAAGGAAGCTGCTGATGTGTTTTGAACCATAGCATTTGAATAAGCATCATTTGAATAAATATTCAGTTCCCCCAGTTGACTCCTTCGAAAGGCATATTACTTAAAGAAGTATTATATCTTCCTAACTTCCTCATGGTTGGGCCTAATGCCTCTTTATTGTGCTTCCAAAGCTCTATGTGCGTATCTCTTTGATAGCATATTCATATAATGTTGTTATTATCTCTACATGTCTGTTTATCTCACAAGACATTATCATTATCTTATTCTGCACTTAGCACAGTGCCTGACACAGAGCAGTGGTTAATAATTGCTTGTTCATTGAATAGGTAGGTGGATTAATGAGTGAGTAAGTAAGTGAATGTGTAATTGGATTTCTGCTCAAATGCCTCAAAGAAGTCTTTCCCCATCAGCTGACCTAAATATCCACTCACCTACCCCTGTCAGTCTCTGTGTTTTTATTTGCTTTATTTTTTTCTCTACAGTATTTATGTGTATCCAAAATTATGAATGTATTAAATACTGTCTATTTTTTATTGTCTATCTCCCTCAGTGGAGTGTAGCCTTCATGAGAACAGTGGCCTTGCCTGGGTTATTCACAGATGCATCCCCCAGTGTCTACAACAGCTGCTGGCAGAATAGTTTCTTTTTAAATAAATAAATGCATGTTTCAGTTATATCTTGCTATGTAATAAATTATCCCAAAATGTAGTGGCTTAAAACAACCACCATTTTATTATATCTCATACTTTTGTGGGTCAGGAATTAGGGCAAGTGTCACCTGAGAGAGTCTTCTGGCAACTGAGGACCATCAGTGATATTTATCTGGTGGATGGGCCAGTCTGGAGGATCCAAGACAGCTTTGCTAACATTTCTGATTCCTTGGCAGGGATGACTAGAAGGCTGGGCTTAGCTGGGCCTGATGATCAGAGGGCTTACACATGACTGTCCAAGATGGAGTTCTCAAGGCAATCAGGTTTCTTCCTTGGTGCCTGAGACCTCCCAAAGTGAGCATTCAAAAGGTATAGGCAGAAGGTTCCATACTTTCTATTAATTAGCTTCACAAGTCCCACTCCATCATATTCTATTCATCAAGCAAGTCACCAAGTCCAGCCTGTATTCAACAGAAGGAGAATTAGACTCCATCTCTCAAAGGGAGGATCAGCAAAGAATTAAACTGATGGTCATGTTTTCATCTTCCATATTGCATGAAGGAAAAACAATGAATATGCAAAATTGGGTAGGGATCAAAAACAAAACACTGATTGCTAGAGCCAGACATAAGAAGCCAAGAAAAAATAAATTACAACCCATATTTCTTTTCTCTACCCACAGAAAGACCAATTTTTATAAAGAAACAAACTCCTAGAAAATAAGATCTATTAAACACTCTCTGTGTGTCGGCCACTCTAGTGAGCACTTTATATGTGTTCTCTCATTTAGTCCTCACAAATCACACTATTGAGTGGATATTATTGTAATCGCTCCCTTTTTACAGATGAAGAAACTGAGGCAAAGAGACATCAAGTAATTGCTTAAGATTACAAAATTAGTGAGTGGTAGGAACCCAGCTAGTTCAACTCCAGAGACCACATTCTTATCCATCAAACTATAGGGCTCTCGAGGTAGGCATCATAATACATTGCAAGGCTGGTATTTCTCCTTAAGAATGAGGAGGAAGGGCCTATTTAAAGAAAGCGAAAAGAACGTGAGCTTTAGAATCAGCTTTTTGTCATAAACCTGGCTCTTCCTAGTAGTAACTGTGCAGCTGTGGGCAAGTTATGTCTTAATTACTCATCTGTAAAATAGGGGTGATAGTACTTGGCTTGTAGGATACAACGAAGATGAAAGTGAATATTTTAAAGTGCCTAGAATAGAGCCATCACTTAGAAAGACTTAAAAAGTGTTAGTTCCTTTCTCAGATACACAATGAGTGCCCTACTTATAGGGAAAATCAATCCCACTGTGTCACAATTTTTTCAGAATTTCTCCTGGCATGATTAAATATTTATACTGAAAGAAAAAAAAAAAAGGTGCTCCAGAAATTCTTTTTAAAGATTTATTTTTTATTTATTTATTTATTTTTGGCTGCATCGGGTCTTAGTTGCGGCAAGAGGGATCTTCCGTTGTGGCGCACGGGCTCTTCGTTGTGCACACTCCTCTCTAATTGTGGTGCACGGGTTTTCTCTTCTCTAGTTGTGGTGGGCAGGCTCCAGGGCACATGGGCTCTGTAGTTTGCAGCACGTGGGCTCTAGTTGAGGCACACGAGCTTAGTAGTTGTGCTGCACGGGCTTAGTTGCTCCACGGCACGTGGGATCTTAGTTCCCTGGCCAGGGATCGAACCCGTGTCCCCTGCATTGTAAGGTGGATTCTTTACCACTGGACCACCAGGGAAGATCCCAGAAATTTAGATTTCTCTATCTCCCTTCACCAGTTCAGTTTCTGCCCTATCTAGTATGGATAATAGAATCAGTTCTAGCAAAAGCAAGGTTACCACTGACAAAGTAGTAGGGGGCTGTCAACACAATTTTTCATTGGTAATAGAAGTAGTTTTAGAAAAGACTTACTTTTTAGTTAGAATTAGAATGAGCTGTAAAATAATATTGTAAAGAAAAATGCTCTAGATTTAGTGTCTAGTTCCATGTTCTACTAAGTATCACGGGGAGAAATGGTGATATTAGAATATCAGCATTTCTAACTTTCAAAATCTTATCACTATGATTAGCATGAACATTTTATTACTGATAGTATTTAGTCATGGTTTTTTTAAGAAAATTTCCTTTTCTACAGCTAAAAGCACAAGATTGGTACTTGGTCACTTATAATTGTTATGTATAATAATGTACACTACTATTTTAGGTCTTAAATTAGCTACTTGCCTGACAAATAACAGAGAATATCGATTGCATTCACCATGCTCAAATTCTGTACTCTCTGAAAAAGGAAGAGAAATAAACGCAAGAGCAAACAGGCAGCCCAAGTATACTGAACATAAGTGCACCATTAGACTAGGGAAGAAATAGGACAGTTTGCGATGACCTAAGGAAAAAGCTTGTAACTAACTATTGGACGAAGGAGGAGGAAAAAGTAGCTGCAAGTCAAGTGCAGAATATTTCAGCTTTGAGGCGTAGACAAATACATGACAAATAGAAAAGACGGAAACACTCTTGAGTTCTAATAATGCTATATTTACAAGCACCTCATTTGAAGACCAGAATTGTTCCCTGGAATATATTTTATAATGACCTAAATTATAAAATCAGAGTATGAATCTTGGAGTAGGAGGATTACTCTAAAGCAATAGGATATGTTAATTACAGAAGAGAAGTGGGCAGGGAAACGAAGTCTGATTATTCCAATCTTCGTGAAAATCACGAAGCTTTTTTTTTTTACAAATGAGGAGACCAGCAGAGCATTGGGATTTGGAAGAGAACAGATTTCAGAGAGAACCTGAAGAGAAATACGGAAGATCAAGGAGACTGCCTAGACTTTGAGAAAGCAGTCTCTGAGCAGGAGACTGTGCTGTTGACACAGCAATCGAATAAGTGACGGACAATTATTAAACAAAGCCTTTTATGACCAACAACTTAACAAAGGAGGCACAAATCTCTGTCAGTTGTATAATAAGTGTATTCTAAAAGCCTCCTATGAATTAACCAGTGGAGATCAACTAAAGGGATAATGGTCTACTCTTTGCCTATTAAGTTACTACCACCAAGTTTGGAAGCCAAACAAAATAAAAATCAAAAGAAAGTGGACATTTTATCATGGATGGTATTCAAACTCTATAAAACTCTATGTTTCTTTACAGTCATGGCAAATTTTACGAATTATTGCACTTAGGATTTTTGTGATTAGCACACACGTAAAACGAGATACAGTGGAAAAGTGATGGGGTGGAGGGGGGAAGTATGAAAGACACATGCTTATCAATGTCCTGAGTCATCATTGTGGCAAGAATACGAACCAGTCGAATGCTACACATCCTGGGTTTTTTATTTTTAAAGGGGCAAGAAGAGAGGTCAAGTGTGCACAACAGAAAATAATGAATGACAACTCAGGTGTAGTATTAATTACATGGGCAGTTTTAGAAAGAAAGTATTATACATATAAAAGTGAGCAGCTTCTTGGGTATTCTTCGATTTGAGACTGACCCAAAGGGATAACTATTCTCTAACCAAAAGTATGTGTCCCGTTTATTGGGGTGTCTAAAATTCACACCATCCTTTATCACTTTAGGTTTATAGATGGAAAGGAAGACTCTAGGTCTGTTGGTATGAGGCCAGGGTGGAGCACCAGGAAGGAGTCTGGGCAGCAGGGAAATGCTTTGTATTCAAAAGAAGACACAGAAAGGGCAGCAGAGGGGAATGGAAAGGCAGCTCTAACATCTCTTCCTACTATTGTCCAAGAATTTGGGTCAAAGGGAATAAGAGTGATATTTTCTTTCCTTTTATCTCACTCACTGAATTGGCCATTTTGGCCTCAATTATTTTTGCCACCTACTGAGTTGTGTTTTGTGTATTTATTATGAAGGCTTTGTTTCTTTTTGGAAAGTAATTTTGCCATTTGACTCCTTTCCTGATCAGTTCCTCTCTAATCACCATTAATGACTATTGATTGTGACAACTTGCAGCTTCAGATGGAATAAGTGACTTAATATGGAGAGATTTGTATCAAATCCAAAATATATTTTTACCTAAATCTTTGGAGTTTGGTTCAGATAGAATGATTATAGGAACCACAGGTATATGCTATAGAAACTTCTGTATATACATAACTTTCAAATATATATGATATCTCTATCTATCTATCTATCTATCTATCTATCTATCTATCTATCTATCATCTACCTATCTACCTAGAGATATGTTAGATATATAGAGACAGGAGAGACAAAGACATGTATATGCACATTTTGAGCTTTAACTTAACATCTTAAGACACTAACCCTGTCTAGACGATTACTCTGGTCTAGATGAGGAATTATCTACATGATTGTTGGGAAATCACTATGGACCTGTGTAAGTTAGTGAAGAAATATAGGAAAACCTATAGATTTCAACTCTAGAGAAGTTGTTCATGTAACATGATTCTCTGATAGTTTATCTTTCTAGTAATACGAATGTAAATAGGACTTTTCTTAGAGTTATAAAGGTTAGAGATCACGGGATTCCAAGCCTGTATTCAATGCAAAAGTGTCTGACAGTTAAAAATGCAGATTTTGCTGAAAGGCTTCTTTGTAAGCATAGCATTCCAAGCCTAACTCCGGATGAGTTTGAATCCTTCCTCTCTATTATCCTTCTACCCCTCTGATTCAATTGATCTCAGAGTCCTGTAGAGTCCAGCTCCTTAATATTTTCCCTCATCTCCATCCCCATCACCACTTGCCCATTTTACATCTTCATCACTTGCAATTGCATTACTAAAATAGCCCAGCCTTCCCAAAGAGTTGTCCTCACCCCCTTGCAACCACTAATTCATGATGCTATCAGAGTAACTTTTAAAAACACACATCTGATCCTGTCACCTGCTGCTTAAAACCAGACTTCTTGACATCCTATTAAAGACTTTGGTCCCAGCCAACCTAATTCTTTCTCTCCAACCTCATTCCTATATCTAACCTCAGTTACATCCTATACTCCAGGCATTGTGAATTACCTATAATTTGTAAAGAACTAGCATTTCTGCACACCTCCCTATCTTTGTATGTGTGGTTCCTTCTACCTGAAAAATCTGCTCCTCTACCATCTTATGGCCAAGCTAATTTTTGAAAATTCAGCTGAGGTATTGTTTCTCCCTGTGAAGCTCCCATAGCGCACATGCATACCTGGCACTTACTTATCACACTGAATTAGAATTGTTTTCTTCTTTGTTTTTCCCATTAGATTGTGAGTCTTGTATCTCCAGTACCTATAGTACTATTACAGGACCTGAAATATAGCTAGGTACTCAGTTTTGAATGAGCATGAGAGATTGTTTCTGTTAAGCAAAAAATTACCTCTGCATGGGTCTATTCCCTTTTCCAGATAATAGCCCTAATATTTGAAGACAGCTATTTTGTCTAAATTTATCTTCTTATTCTCAACATCTCCTTTAATCCACGGCCTGATCATCTTTGCCTTGGTGATCACAAACTCTTTTTGAACAGATTTCCTATGTAACCTCATCTTGCTTTCTGAACCTCTCCTTCCAAAATTTCTTAACATACCATCTAAAATCTATCCAATTCATTTCCTAAGAGTAAAACTAGATATCTTCTGAATAATTCACTTCCTCTGTAATCTCTTATTCCTAAAGCTATCCCCTCCAGGAAAAAAATTGCTAATATCTCATTTTATCAAGTCATCTAATCTTTGCCTCAGAGCCTTTTTTCAAGCTACATCCTAAATGTGACAAGGTATTTAAGTCAAACAGTTCCAGTAATGGTTGGGCAGGAGCTTACCATGGTCTTATCAAGGGAGTGTCTGACTTTGATGGGCTAGAGAGGATATTTGTAAAATTCTGTGTCTTAGCTCAAAAAAGTTAAGACTGCTGGGAAATCTACCAAGCTAATAAACTTTCTTTTTGTTGTTGTTTAATTAGCTTTGAAAGACCAGTCCTTGCAAAAGTATTTCACTCCTACTTAGAATTATTTAGGAAGGTGTTTGGAGGATTTAGAGAGGAAATCAACTACTTAACCAAAATATGGCACTCCTAGGATTTTCTAGATGGAGGAGTAAGTCCGTATGGAACAGTGAGAACAGATACGTGTACCTGCCTTTAAAAAAAGTCAACCCTGTTAACAAAATTACCATCAGATTTTCTGTGCCTTCCCAGTTTGAAAGTAGGTATGGCACATAGATATCTATGATATTATTTTCTATACTTAACAAAATGTTTAAAATTTTCAAAATGAAAACTAAAAATAACTTTTAAAAGCTATATAGAAAATTTCCCTCGCATTGCCGCATTGCTTTACTTAAATCTTTACACATCTGTTAAAGTTATAAATAGGAGTATATACTGTATGTGAGGTTTATCTGTTTGTCAACATGAAGTGTCTACCTAGGCTCGTGTTGTTTTTTTCAGAATGATTTTTACCTGTTACAACATAAGTACCAAAACTACTCAACTCTTCAAAAGCTATTGTTTTATTTTTGTACAGCACTGGAAGAAATGTAGGATAAGTGCTGCCCTCTCCATTTTAGAAGATGGGTGGATAGGGTTGTAAAGGATTCACTCTCTTGCTCTGTGTCTTTCTGGGTCACTACATCAAGGTGCCTGAAATGGTAACACTTTATGGCCTCCAAAAAGTTTCATCATTAACTATCTCAGTATCTTACTTCTACCCTTACTGTCCATGTATAATAACTTAAATAAGGACAGTTTTCAGAATTTACTGATAAAGTATAATTTTTATTTACTATTTATATTTCTAGATATAAATTTTAAAGCCCAGTTATTAAGATTAATTAAGAGGGAAAGTCTTATACTACACATTAATTTAAATTATCCTTGCCTTACACATTCCATTTATTACTGATTTATGCTAAGTTGAGAATTGCTACATATTTTGGATATATATCTAGTTATTAGATTCTAATGTATTAGTGGTCATCAAAATGTCTTTTAGAATCTTAAAAAAAATAATAAAATAAATAATAATTAATAAATAAATAATAATAGAATAAAAATTTATTTTTGAACATGCTCTCTGGGTATCTAAAGCACTATTTTTGGATTTTACTGTCAGAGTGCAATAGCCTCATTATTTTGGGTAGAAATTCATTGCTTGGTTTTTGCATCTATATGGAGGATCTCATAGGCTCCATCTATAATAAGCTGCTTATCCAGTATGTTAATTTTTTAAATGCTGCTCAAAAAAAGAGGCTGCCTTCTTCTGATAAACCCAAGACTTTAATAACATGTCCTCTGAATTAATTCTGTAACTGCAGTCCTAAAGTTCAGCACAGCGATCTAGGCTGTTTAATTAGCTCACAGCTGCACTGCTGGGATAACATTTCTTGTTGAGGAGGGAGCTTGGTTTTCATTATTTGGGCTCTGGTTCATAGTTCAGTGGTCATTTCAAGCTTTCTTAAAGAATTGCTTGTCTTTGTTTTCAGGGAAGACCGTACGCTGTCCTGCTTAATCATTACTCAGAAACACTTACTAGTAATCTTGTCATGACTGTATAGCCATTGATTTGACCTTAACATAACAAATGCTGGCAATCTTCTAGACATAGAGGAAGCCTGTGGGATCAAAAAATTATCTGAGTTACTAGTTTAACTAGTATATAAGTCACACAGAACCTAAGTCTCAAGTACTTTACTATTTCAAAATTCATTAAACTTTTAAAATCTCCTTTTTAATGATGAATATAGATCATAAAATTTAAGAAATCCTTTTGAAGCTGTATAGTTTAACTATATTTTCTACATTTTCCAGCAAATTGTATTATTTTCATATACAGTAGAAAATATGAAGACAATATAAAATGAGGCAGATTAAGTGGGAGTTGAAGAATATAAATACCGGGACTTCCCTGGTGGTCCAGTGGGTAAGACTCTGCGCTCCCAGTACAGGGGGCCTGGGTTCGATCCTTAGTCAGGGAACTAGATCCCGCATGCATGCCGCAACAGAGTCAGCATGCCGCGATGAAGGTCCCGTGTGCCACAACTAAGACCCGGCACGGCCTAAATAAATAAATAAATAAATAAATAAATAAATAAATATTCTTAAAAGAAGAATATAAATACCTATTCACTTAGTATCTACTAGGAAAAACTACATGACCTAATTTTATCCTCACAGCCACACTAGAAGACTGTCTCCATTTACATAGGGGAGAACTAAAGAATCAGAGCAGTTAAGGCACTTGTTCAAAGCCACACAGCTGGCAAACTTCAAAACTGGGATTCAAATCCAGGCCTGCCTTCCATCAAAGCTCAGGCTCTTTCTAAGTGTCATATTGCCTCCCCCTCAAAGCCAAGTTTAAGATTCATCTTTCGCATGATAATCTTTCCAAAGAATCTTAGTTCTCTTGGCACGAATTTACACAATGTGTACTATACTGTCACATATTTATGTATTTCTTTGGAATTATTTTTCTTGATATTTCATGACTTGTCGAGGCTACTAGATGTATATATTCCCTAGGTCCAGACACTGTATGCTTTACTTCCTTTTATGCCCTACAGCAAGAACTACTTTGGACAAATTATACAACCTTTTACACTGGTTATGTCAGGGTATGATTAAAGAGATCTTTAGTTAGAATAGGACTACCTCAGAAATCGTCCCCAGGAATATAGAAGACCATATGCGCATGCTATGATACCAGTAGAATAATGATAGCTCAAAGAGAATTTAACACAACCAAACCAAAATGATAAAATTTTCATCCTTTTTGGTAGATTATTTAGTGTAGAAGTGTTCTTGTAGTCCTATAAACAAGGCACTATTACTTGGAAAAGTAATTTTGCTGTGATATACTCTTTGTTCAATGGTGAAGTGGCTTCAATAGCTTACACTGAAACAAGGAATTTAAGAAATATTTAAAAAATTAAACTTAAAAATTTAGGTGACTAAAATAAGAAATGAAATGACAGTGGCCAGACACACTTAACTCAATGTGGGGATTGTGTGTGACAGTAGCAGAGCATTAAAAAGGGTCTAGAATTTGGAACGGGGAAAACCAGAAATGCAGAGGAGGTGAGAATCTTGACAAGGCAAGGGAATCAGCCATCAGGACATTTTTTTAAGAAACAGGCATAATTAAAGTTCAAGATGAACCAGTGAGGTCAGAAACTAAACAACAAGTAAGCAGAAGTGAGTATAAATAGATGTGAGAAGTAAGTCTAATCATTGGGTCAGAAATAGGGGAGGCAAGCAGAAGATTATGAGGACATGGTTACTGGAGTTCAAAGAGCTACTGAAAAGAGTAGTGACCGGCACAGTTACTGGCAAAGAGTGAGGACCTGGAGGCCATAGATTCCAAAAGAGAACGGCAAAGCAAATAGTCAGATCTTGGACTTCTAGCCTGTAGAATTGTAAGAAAATAAACTTCAGTTCCTTAAGCCACCCAGCCTGTGGTGTGTTATTATGGCAGCCCTAGCAGACTAATACAGTCCAATTATCAGTGTGCATGACAAACCCCACTGAGAAGAACTGCACCAGACTCTCTTGAACTCTTAACAACTGTAACCACAATGGGAAACCCCAACTCTGAGTCACCAGAGAATATCGTGCAAACCTATATTGCTATAAAATTGTACTCTAAATTTGCCTGGGCCTTGGATAACATTTTATCCTTTGCTCATCCTTTAGTTTCTTTAATCAGCCCATTCTGCTCCTTACTTAGCCTTACTCAATTCTGGCTGATGACCATAAGCACCTATTATTATATAAGGAATATTAAGATGACATTTGTGTGCCTATGTCCTCTTTCCTCTAAACTTCAATTTTTACCTTTTTGACACTTTTTTTTTTTTTTGCCTTTTTCTTCTGCATCAGAGAAAGAGATGTTCCTTTTTCTTTTCAAGGTGAATCCCCTCTGTTTTAGATCCTACCTTATTCTGATCTGCACACTCCCCAGCATTTTCAGCTTTCCTCCCTTGACCCCTTCTTCTCTGCCATCAAAAACATATAAGTCAAAAAATTGACTTTCAGTGACCTGGCCTTTGATGACTGGTAAATTGGCTTTTTTGTTTTGTTTTGTTTTGTTTTGTTTTGTTTGTGTTGGGTGTTCGTTTCTGTGCGAGGGCTTTCTCCAGTTGCGGCGAGCGGGAGCCACTCTTCATCGCGGTGCGCGGGCCTCTTACCGTCGCGGCCTCTCCTGTTCCAGAGCACAGGCTCCAGATGCGCAGGCTCAGTAGTTGTGGCTCACGGGCCTAGTTGCTCCGCGGCATGTGGGATCTTCCCAGACCAGGGCTCGAACCCGTGTCGCCTGCATTGGCAGGCAGATTCTTAACCACTGCGCCACCAGGGAAGCCCAAATTGGCTTTTTTTTTCCCAACACAGCTGACCCTTGAAAAACACAGGTTTGGGTCCACTTACATGTGGATTTTTTTCAGTAAATACATACTATAGTACTATACCATTTGCAATTGGTTGAATCCGAGGATTCAGAACCTCTGGTGCAGAGGGAGGGCTGACTGTAAAGTTTTTTTGGTTTTTTTTTAACATCTTTATCGGAGTATAATTGCTTTACAATGGTGTGTTAGTTTCTGCTGTATAACAAAGTGAATCAGCTATACATATACATATATTCCCATTTCTTCTCCCTCATGCTTCTCCCTCTCACCCTTCCTATCCCACCGCTCTAGGTGGACACCAAGCACGGAGCTGATCTCCCTGTGCCATGCGGCTGCTTCCCACTAGCTATCTATTTTACATTTGGCAGTGTATATATGTCCATGCCACTCTCTCACTTCGTCCCAGCTTACCCTTCCCCCTCCCTGTGTCCTCAAGTCCATTCTCTACGTCTGTGTTTTTATTCCTGTCCTGCCCCTAGGTTCTTCAGAACCTTTTTTTTTGGGGGGGGGGGTTCCATATATATGTGTTAGCATATGGTATTTGTTTTTCTCTTTCTGACTTACTTCACTCTGTACGACAGTCTCTAGGTGCATCCACCTCACTGCAAATAACTCAATTTCGTTTCCTTTTATGGCTGAGTAATATTCAATTGTATATATGTGCCACATCTTCTTTATCCATTCATCTGTCGATGGACACTTAGGTTGCTTCCCTGTCCTGGCAATTGTAAATAGTGCTGCAATGAACATAGTGGTACATGACTCTTTTTGAATTATGGTTTTCTCAGGGTATATGCCCAGTAGTGGGATTGCTGGGTCATATGGTAATTCTATTTTTAGTTTTTTAAGGAACCTCCCTACTGTTCTCCATAGTGGCTGTATCAATTTACATTCCCACCAACAGTGCAAGAGGGTTCCCTTTTGTCCACACCCTCTCCAGCATTTATTGTTTGTAGATTTTTTGATGATGGCCATTCTGACTGGTGTGAAGTGATACCTCATTGTAGTTTTGATTTGCATTTCTCTAATGATTAGTGATGTTGAGCATCCTTTCATGTGTTTGTTGGCCATCTGTATATCTTCTTTGGAGAAATGTCTATTTAGGTCTTCTGCCCATTTTTGGATTGGGCTCTTTGTTTTTTCGATATTGAGCTGCATGAGCTGCTTGTATATTTTGGAGATTAATCCTTTGTCAGTTGCTTCGTTTGCAAATATTTTCTCCCATTCTGAGGGTTCTGACTGTAAAGTTATAGGCAGATTTTCAACTGCTGGGAGGTGGGTGGCCCAACCCCTGTGTCGTTCAAGGCTCAACTTTATTTCTACCTGGAAGAAAAAAAATGACCCTGAAGGGGTTCCCTGGGGTCACCAGAATAAAAGAAAAGGCAGTGGATAAAAATTAAGAATTTATCATTGGAGAGGTGATAGTTCATTTGTTTATTCATTTCAAACTAATTTTATTTTAATCACCTATTATGTGCCAGATCTTATTAGGTCTGGCATGTAATAAATGTTTAATGAAAGTTTCTTTGTATAAAAGAATAGATGAATTACTACCTGGATGCTAATGCCTCCTAAATATTAGGCATCTTCCATGTTTTCCTTCCTTAGTAAACTGAGAGGATAATTGTCAAGATCAACAAATGATTAATGAATAAATTAATGAGTAACATTATCCTTACCCTCAAGGGGCTGAAGTCATGAAAATGGGTGAACTTTATGAAAGTTAGGATAGAAGGAAATGCTCAAGTATAAGAACTTAATATCGGAAATAGCCAGGGAAAGAGAAAGAAGAACTAATGAAGAACACAACAAGAGAATGTCAGGACAAAGGAGGGAAACAGAGACTGTGAAGTGCATCAAAGTCACCTAAAGGAACTATCAAAAATGTCTACCCTCTGGCTCCACTCCAAACAGCCGGAGTCAGAAGCTCTGCCACTATGGCCCCAAGAATCTGCATCGCTAAGCTCACACAGGTGATTCTTCGGCACATTCTAATATCTTGAGAACAAAGGAGGGGTTTCAAAGGAAAGGAGGGCAATAATGAAAAATTATATAAAACTATAAGCACTAAATAATCTAAAAAACATAAGATGCACCACAAATGTGAGAAAAATCCTTCTGATTTTCCTGTTTGGGGCATAAAAAGATACTGAAGCGCACACCAGGGTGGGTGGAGCAGAAAGCTGTTAGCCTGGATCCTTGATTCTGTGTTCAGCAACTGAATCAATCATACTATCACCTACCTCTGAACTTCTAATGTGAGAATAAGCCCCTATTCATTAAAATAAAGTAAGTCAAGTAAAAATGTATATTCTTGTTTGCAGCACATTTACTTTGTAATAAAGGATAAAGAATACATGCTTATGAAAAATAATGACAACAGCTCCCGAGCATTTAGTACACACCAATTTTTCTGTTAAGAGCTTAATATAAACATTTCACCAAAACTTCACAACAACCCTATGATACACCATAACTCACCATTATTAATGGGAAAATAAATGAGTTATGTATGGAGGTGAAAGATAACAAAGGTAGTAAATCTATGTTTCATAGATAAACAAAGGATAGGAAAATGGATGTGGTAAACTTGCTAATTCTCAGGTACATTTCCTGGCATTTCTATTGCCCATCTTCTTTTGCATTAATTTAAATCTCCTATATATTTCGTGGCACCAGTCAAGTCCAAATCCTCATTTAGGAAATCTTCCTCAACAACATTTAAGTAAGAGCTTTCCATTTTTTTTTGAGTCTCTGGAATTTAGATTTAGGGCCACACCCTATGACCTAGATACTACATACGGGGTAGGAAAAAAATGCCTTATACTGAAGGGTACAGTATGTTAAATAATTCCCATCAAATTATGACATTTAACCGTTTCACATTTTTCACCTATAAAAATTTTCCATTATGTGACTTGAAAATTCTTATTCTAGGCTTACCTGTAATCGTACTTCATTTAATTCAGCAAATGTAATTAGTTTGTTACTAATAGATAACAGTTCTCTGCGGCTTTCAGCTAAGTAATGTTTCACTTCATATCTCTCTCTGATGATCCAGGTTAATGGAAATTTGAGAACATACACAACTACTTTTTATGAAGCGTTGAATATTTTTCCTCTTCTGCCTCCCTACACCCGTCAGTTCTCTTTAGTATTCTGCAATGATTAGCACTGACACATTCACATACGTATAAAAGTGTACTTTGGGAAATGATATGGTTTTAAAAATATGCTGCTGTTGGTATGCCTTTATTTTGTCCCCTCGATAGATGAATGTGACAGAATTCTTGAGGGAATAAAGATCCTAATGTTTCCCTTTACACTTAACTACATTGAGGATTTTAGAAAACTCTCTCCATAAGTTATACAAGATTAGTTCATATTGAATTGATCAACTTATTAGAAAAGATGTCAATAGTTGAGATTTATGCCACTAAATGAAACATACTTTAACAGTTTGCAAAATACATTATTTTGAATATACAGCCTGTCTTCAAGCAATGTTAACATCCCAAATAGTAACTTGCCATCAGATTTAAATACCTTTATAAAATTTTCATTGTAACTAAAAAAATATATTTAAAGCATATTAAAAGTGGTTTAGAAGATTAAGTATTTCAACAATAAATTGCATTATATTGCTCTTATTATGCACCAATATATCTATGGATCAATTAAATCCATAGAATAAGTGAGGTCTAAGATTAAAAGAATACGGTTATATCATATACAGTGGCATTCTTGAATTTAAGTAGTTCCATTTTCTTAGGAAATGCTAATTAAGTAATCAAATATTTTCTTGATTTTTACAATGAAAAATATGCCATTAAGAAGGTTTCAGTGCTAAACCTTTGGGAGAAAAAGATGAATTTTCTATATATGATGTGTACAGTTATATATTGCTTTCTATTTGAAGAATGAAAATATAAAAACCAAACTACACAGTACAATCATCTTGGCTATGACAGTAAAAATATACTATTGTATGTGACTCACATTTCATTAAAATGCATATAAATATGTTCTGGGATATATATGTATATAATCTCCATAAATGAAAACTCTATTGAAATCGTTCTAAAATGAAGATGCTGAGTAATTTTTCATGACCACAACACTGTACGAGCATACCCTTTATTATTTGGAACTGCAACAAACCCGCAAAGTGAACAGATTCTAGTTTAATCTATTATCCATTTAGCTAGTGCACTATAGCAATGAATCATGTATTACTTTAATGTCAAATTCTTGATTAAAGTAGAATACATAATTCAATTTTCTATTGCGACTTCCTTGGAGGAAAAGTTGGACAAAAGCCAATGATTCTTAAATGTCTCTAAGCCGTTTTGAAAAGTTAATCTGTTCTTCTGTTAAGAAGTTTTGAAATAGTGTCAGGAAGGGCTGTTGTACCCACCAACCAATTTCTCAACAGTGATTAAAGAGAGGAAGAAACGGGGTCATCCTGCCCAGTGCTTGTTTTGCATGTCAAGGGCACAGCTCAAAAGGTTGGTACTGTTTGACCTGGTAAGATACGTAAAGTGATAAAAATTTTTTTTCAAAAGGGTTAACGGGTTTTTTTGCTTTTTAAACTTTTCACATATTTAGTTTTTAAATCCTTCAAAACTATTTTAATGTAAATACTACCAGAGTGAACATACATAATAAAGTCCTTCGCATCGACTGTTTGCTTTTAGGAAGACGTTACAGACATTAATTTTTCCAGTCCTGGAGTTAAGAGAAAGGAGGAGCCTCTGCAGAATTTATCTTTTTGTTCTGATTAAGTGGTATTGAAAATAACACGGACAAGGTCTCTAAAGCAGCGGCCACAGTTCAAACAGAGGCGATTAGACGAAGATGGAGCACGATGTCTTAGGTAAGACACAAATCTTTGAACACGTGTGTATGTGTGTGTAGGAAAGAAAACCCATTTTATTTCTGAAGATGTCACTACGGTGGTTTCTTTTTTATTAACTTGCAAAATCTCTTGAAGGTTGTGGCACAGCATGTTACCTTTCAGCATCTCAATCCCTCCCCCCTGAGATGCTACAAGTGAACTGAAGAGCCAAAGGCTTAGCATAGGTAGAAAAAGCAAACCCCAAAGGAAGACACGGGGATTCTGAGCGCAGATCCTGATGGGCCTGTTGGCACCGGCCGAACGCCTGCGTTAACTCTTTGGGCGCTGCAGCGGGTATCCCCGGAGTCTACGGGCCCGACCGGCAGAAACAGAGATGGGGCGCCCCTCGCCCGTGGGGGTGGGGGCTGTCCTCCCCCAAGGAGGGAGCGAGCTAGGCGGCACTTTTGTCGTCCGGCGCGTGCGTCACGGCCCGGGACAGGAACCGAGTCCGGTACGGAGTGGAGCAGAGACGTGGCGAGGAGCCGCTCAAATGTCCGCGGACGCGGGGGTCTGCGTTAACCTGTCCTCGCCTGGAGGGCTCGCCCTAGCCCGCCCGCCAGCCCGGCTCCCGGGCTCGGAGGAGCGCAGGCCCGGGGTTGCCTCGGGCGGGACCCCAGGTAAAGGGCGCCCAAGTCCGCCTGCGGCAGACATCGCTCTCCTGCTTCCACAGTTGCGGGAGCCGCCCGGACCCGCTCCGAAACAGCAGCTGTGACTGACGGAGTCACCGCCCCGCTTGCCCGACCCACCCCCTCCTCCCCCCGCCCCGATACGTCATGGAAACACGGACGTCAGAGCCTTTCAGCCAATCGCTGGCAGCGACAGGAGGAAAGGGGCGAACGGGAGGGGGCGGGGGCAGCGGCCGGCCGAGGCGCTCAACGGAGGAAGAGAGGGAGGGGCGCGTGGAGGCGCGAGTCCCCCGCCCCTCACTCCGGCCACCCTTTCCCCACCGCGCGGCAAGTGCTAATCGCCGGGCGCGCGCTCGCCAGCCGGGGGCGCGCTCTCCGGGTCCTCCCCTTAAACGCCCTCTCCGCTCCGCTCAGCTCCCAGTCTCCGTCCGAGTCGCGCTTCCTCCCGCGCGCGCGCGCCTGCCCGCCCCCAGGCTCCCCGCGGGCCGCGTCACGTGACCGCGCCTAGCCAAGGCGGCGGCGGCGGCAGCGCGAGCTTCGGCGGCGGCGGCGGCGGCGGCGGCAGCGGCAGCGGCAGTGGCAGCAGCTGCGCCGCCAGCGTGGAGCGGGAGGCGAGAGGGTGTGGAGAGAAGGGAGCGCCAGACCGGAACGGGTGAGTGTTCACCTCCCTTTGCCTCCCCCGGCAATCTTGCGGGCCACCCGGTGCAAGCGGGGCCCCTGCCCGAAGCTTCGCGCAGCCTCCTCGTGCTCCGCTGTCCGCTCTCCGGGGGCCGCGGGCCCCGCCCCGAGCGGGTCGTGCTGCGGTGCTCACGGAGGGGGCTGCACCCCGCCCGCCGCTGGCTTTGCGGACGGCGGCGTGAGGCCGGCGGAGCTGCCCGTGCTGAGCGCGGCGCGCCCTGTGTGCGGCTCTGCGGAGCTCAGGAGGCGGGTCCTGCGGGGACGCGGGCGGCCACTCGGCGGCAGCCGGGCTCTGGGCGGGGGCCGGCCGGGCGCCGCCTCCTCCTCCGCCGCCGCCGCCGCCGCCGCCGCCGCCGCCTCCTCGCAGTGCAGCGTGAGTAGGGAGCCCCGGCTGGTGGACGCCGAACCTCTCGGCTCCGTGGCCACCTCATCCTCGAGGTGCAGCCGAACCTCCGCGTGGCGCCCCGAGTCCTGCGAGCCGCCTGCGGACGGGCTGAGGACCGAGCCCCCGTTCTCTGCGTTTCCCGCTGTCCTTACCGCCCCCTCCCCCGACCCTCCTGCAGCCTCCCCTTCCTTTCCCCTTCGGAAAATGGTTCCTGCTGCTGAGTGAGGTGAGTGGCGGCCGCCGCCCGTCCGCGGCGGGGGCGGCGGGACAGGTCACCTGCGGGGGAGGCCGGGCGGAACACGGAGGTGGGGGCGTCGCGGCGGGGCTCCTGACAGCTGGGTGCTCCGTGGACTGCGCGGATTCGGGAGAAGTTGGCGGGGGCGTTCCGGCGCCCCCTCGCAGGTTGTCTCCCGCCGCGCCCGCCCCGGCAGATCGTAAAGGTGAGCGGCTTCCTCGGCGTGCGCCTCAGCGCCGGGTCCGGCCGGGAGTCCCCGCGCAGGGCTCCAGGGACGGGGCTCGGTGGGACTTCGCGTCTAACCCCCCAGCTCTTCAGTTCTCCGAGCCGCCTCCGCCGCGCCATAGCCCATCCTGCGGCCGGCCTCCCCCGCTCCAGCGCCTGGTGACCTTGAGGGCAACGGTGCCCGGCACTTTTTCCCCGCGCCCCGGGAGGGTCACCCCTCTAATCCCCGGCTTCAGCCCCACTGGCGCTCCGCGGGCGGAGAGCGGGGCCGGGGTCGGCCCCCGGCTGGGGCTAGTTGATTGATGCATGTCACACCGGACGGTGATTCCCCGGGAGTTGGAGAACCGTCTCGCCTTTATCCCAGCGTCTGTGGTCTGGCCTCCCAGGATGTTCTCGGTTGCCTCCGATTCGCGTTCTTAGACTTAGTTTAAAAGAAAGAGAGAAAGAAAAAATCCTGCGTCCTCCACCCCCTTTTTGGAAGGGTCAGTAAGAGCCGCATTCCAGTTGCGGGGGTGGGGGTGTGTGCTCCCTTTATTCCATCCTGCTGGAGAATCCTGTGGCTTAGCTAGTTAGCGACCCCTGGTTCTGCGTCGCGGTCACTGGCCAGGTTGGTGTCTGTGCGCATTTCATTCACCAGTTTTCTGCCGGACTCGCAGCGCTGGGAGTGCTCGAATCCTGTGCGGTGCAGCGGTGCTTGGCGCGGAGGGGAGGGCAAGAGGTGCTCAGGGGGTCTTTAAACCTGCGGAGGGCTCGACCCTCCTCTGCAGGCGTAATTTTGCCTTTCCTGGGGTTAGAGCGCAGCAGGCAGCCACCTTTGGCCGCTATGCATGCTACTTTTCTGGGTTTATTAATAATCTAATGGCTCCTGTTGGTATCGATTGCTGTTCATGATAAATTAGTTATATGGATTTTTTTTCATACGCGTGTAGGTATATGCTGATATCTGGACTGTCTGCCTTTCAACATGGAAGCCTTTGTTGTGTTTCGCCTCCCCCCACCTGAGGACAGTCTTATTTTAAAATAAAGCTCTTGTTCAGCGTGGGTGTATTTTATAATAAAAGTACTTGTAAGGATCTGCTTTGTATGAGGCTCTCCTCGGGCAGAGGGTGTGTAACCCTTTGGATAGTGGCCCACGTGAGTGAATGAAGGGCCTTCACCGCTTGTCCTGCTGCCAGCCTTCTCCAGACTCCCTGTCCTTGTGTGTGGCAGAGGCGGATTGGGGGAATTAGAGGGATTGGAGGAGAATCTGCTTTTTGTACTTGAGCGTTTCATCTGGGTCCCCCTCCCCCTCTTTTTTTCTTTTTTGTCCTGGTGAGTTCAAATTTGAAGTAAATAGGAACATATTCCTTAAAGGGAGACTTTGAGAACTAGTATATGAAATGGGCCCCATGATTTCAGGGGGCCGTTTTAGTTTCTGTGCTTTGCATGAATTGCTGTAATTAAGGGTGGATCTCTGTCCTGATTTTGGCTTGGGTGTAACTGCAAAGATCTTTGAAAAGTAAGTTATTTCCTACCATATAGTCTGCAAAAGTGAGTCACAATCGGGTGAGTTGAGGACAGAGCGCCACCTTTAATTTAAAATTTCAGCATTTTCTTTTATTAAAATGGTGAAAATTCAGAGAACACCCTCTTGATTTTTGTTGCAGTTGTCATTACTGGCATCCCCATTTAGATATGTAAGGTGAAATTGTCTTCATTTTCCTGTATTCTGCAATTCCTCACTCTTAGGGGTGTTTTCTGCAATTGTATGGGAAATCATGGTTTCTTCACTGAAGCTTGGGATTTAGTGTAGAACTCTGAGATGAAGTGAGAAACTAGATTTGATTTGTGCTTATGATAAAATAATAGGGGCAATGATAGTTTGGATCTACTTAGGAAAAGAAATAAGGAAAGTAATAGCTTCATCGTAAATAGATATTTAAAACTAGCCGTTGCCACCAAATAAGGGTACCCACCACCAAGATAGTGGTTTTATAAATTTTTTTAGCTTCTGTACTATAAAGAGATTCCAAAGTAAACATGCAAAATTATTAACCTTGTTTGAATAAGGTATAGTAATTTTTTTTTGTTTTTCATTTTCCAACAGCTTGCCTTTTATGGTTTGACTGCAAATTTTACAATTAATTGTTTTTAAATAATACAAATGAGGACTTCCAGCAGGAGTACTTTCCCTCAAAGTTATTGAAGACCATATTGGAAAAAGTGGTTTCTGTGCATGGCTCTTCTCAAATGTATCAATATCTTATATAAAAATGAATGGAGTTTTTAATGCTTAGAAAACAAGTGCTGTAGTGATAGCTAAATAGGTGCGATTTCCTTCCCTGACCACTTGGTCCCTCCTGTCCCCCTCCCTCACAAATCAAAAACTTGAGATACACTATGTCTTTAGACACAGGATATCTTCTGATGATTGTGACTGCAGATGTAACATAAAGAAAAAAGGATTCAGCTTTCAAGTAATGAATAAATAAATGTGTGGATATTACTAAATATAGTTTTAATTGCAAACCACAAGATCGTTACCATTTCTATCTGCATTTAATTTTTAATCCACCACTTGTAGTTTCTTCATAGACTACTGTAAAGCATAAGCTATTGAGCTACAGATAGTTTTATTAAGTTAAAAAATCTGCTTGTGATGAAAGGTAGTTTATGCTTTTCAGTCTGGAATATGGCCCCAGGTTAAAGGACATCATTTGAGCAGTTAGGTTGATGTATGCAGAGTAATTATACATCGTTACGCGTATCTTGATAGAATCCTTGATTTGGGGGTTAAATTTACCAATTTCCTTTGTCTGACAGATATGTTAACTTCATTTTGGGTTCAGCATTCTCTTACCATGTGAATTGAGTTGTATAGGTCAACAGGTTTTAAGAGGAATGGCCAACTGCAGCTATTGATGGTCTTTTGCAATACTAACAAAAAAGTGTATTGGCCCCCTTTTTTATTTTCCTTATGTTTTTACACATACATGCAGTTGAAACTGGTCATTTCACTTTTTACTTCTGGAATTTTGTAATGAGTGAGAAAATTAAAGGAGTAAGGATCAGGAAGCAGAAAATTAAGTTTTTGCAGCTTGGCTAAGAGTATTCACTCCACTGGAGAGGAATAGTTATTTTCTGATAGGTGTCATGATATATATAGAAGGATACGTGAGAGCAGCTTATTTTGGAATGTATAGAATCTGAGGTAACATTGAAGGAAAATGATACAATAGGTATGGGGATAATTTTCAAAAAAAAAAACTTTAAAAGATTTGGTTTTTAGCTTTTACAGATATTTTATACACACACACGTATACATTGTTGTCTTGTTAAAATTTTTTATTATGGAAATTGTCCAGCATGTGAAAGTAGAATAATATACTTAGTGACCAGTTTTGAGTTATCGATTCATGGTGCATCTAATTTCTATTTTTACACAAGAAATAGATCTATTATAAATAGGGGCATAAGACAAATGACTGTATTAAATTCTTATGTTTTATATTTATAATTTATAGGATATATACAATAATGTACAATATCTAGTTGAATCTGAAAGGTCAGTTTTTATGTTTGTTGTTTCTGTAATAGTCTGTTTTACAGCAGACACCTAAAGACAGTGTCTCTCAAATTTTACTCTTAATGATAATGCCTTTGATTTATAAAATGCTTTACAGTATTTCAGAGTGTATTACATAGTATCCCTTTTGAGTCTCACAATAAATCTGTGAAATTAGTAGATAGCTGTACCTTTCTTGCTTTTTAGGTAGGTAAAATGATTTCTCTAGGCCCTAAGGTCATATAATATAGCCAGCAGCTAGATTAGCCAGAACTGGATGCCTTCTAGTTTTTGCTTCATTGCTCTTTCCATTATACATGTCTGTGTAAGTTTGTGAAAGTTACATGTTTATGAAAATCAGGTTCTGACCACAGTAAATTTAATAGTGGAATATAAACAGATTTGTTTGGGTTTAACTTATAAATTTAATCATTGCTTGTATTTGGTATAATATAAGCAGTTCATACCCTGATTGCTTAACAGCTGAGTAAATGAATTTGAACATATTTGAAATTCTATATTTTTAATATTGTGGATAGGATTATTTTTAAGTTAGGAATTATGTTTACAAAGACTTGTTAGTCCTTGAAATGATTAGGGGTGTCTTAAATCTTGAGTTAAAAATAAAGTGGCCTGTACTAAAAGTTTCTTTTTTTAATTTCTGCTGTCATTTTTTCATGTATTTGGTTTTTTTCTGCCACAGCTTGTTACCTAAGTCTTTTTGAAATATTAATTCGGTATTTAATGAAATTTAGTTTTAAAAGGTCCCAAATGAGATTTTAGTTCTCAATATCCAAAACCTTGCTATAAAGCTCACAGGGAAGGTGGTGGTTCTGCAGAAAGTGTGCAGGAGGGTCACCTGGGGGAGTTACTGAAAGTGCAGACTCCTTGGCATTGCCCCTGCAAATCTGATTCAGCAGATGTGAGTGGGGCCCAGTAGTCAGCATTTTGAGAAACACTCACGTTGAGTTTGCATTTCGCTTAAAATTATATTACGTAGTAGAGATGCCTTTATAAATTAGAAAGACATCATTGATTTATTTGACTATGAACATAGTGCTTTCAAGTAGTTTTGACTATTGTAGCCAAGTTTGATTTGTGGACTTGGTGGTTTTTGTGACGATTGTAAGACTGGTAAATTGAAAATATTTTTTTATCTGTGTGCACTGTCTTCTTTCAGAAGATTCATCTACGGTTATTGAGTTACTTATTAAGCACTGTAAAAGTCCTAGATGGAAAATGTTCTTCTCTGTTTGTTTTCATGCCCCAGTGTCTGCCATTTCCAAATGACTTGAACATGGGGGCTTATGTAAAAATAATGCATGCTGTGTCAGTACAGTACTGTATATTTATATACATATGATATGCTTTAGTCTAGCTCTTATTTTATGTTAGAAGGAAAGACTTTGGATGTTCCTTCAAACTAAAAGGACATAAATTGGTGGATAAGTAGTGGTCCTTATTAATTTCAGTTAACAAGTAGCTGTTCCTTCAAAAACAGCAGGTTAGTCCTTAATGATCTTTCAAGAGTATTAATAAGACTAATTGATAATTTACCATTCTGTGCATGAAAACAGAAGTTACTGCTGTTTTACTTAATGTTAAAGAACAGATTATATAGTTCAGCAGTCTACTGTAAGAGCCATTTGATGTAAACTGATCTGACTTTAACCATTTTATCTACTCTATATGGATTACCTTCTATTTAAGACCAGATTTAAAATGCAATTGTTTTTGCTTCATTTATGACACTATAGTAAGTAGCCTGCATCTGTTTTTAAAGTACATTTTATAATGAAATTAATTTCAAAGCAGGTCCATCTCAAGACTGCTGAACACTTTTTTGATCATTTGTTACAAAACCTTAGGCTTGTTCGCTGCGCTTTAGAATATATTTAGGAATCATGGGTTATAATTTACTAATGGTTGTGGAAATCTAAGCTCATAAAGATTTCTGGCAGAGAGATCCAGATAAACTATGGGTTAACCTTTCACCATATTCTTTTAAAGCTATTTTTCATTAAAATTTTCCTAAATAACTGTGTTAATTATTCTAAACAGTATGCAGTGTTTTTAGTTACCTCTTTGGTAGGAGTATTATTTGGTATTTCTAAGTACAATAACTTCCAACAATGTGGTGTCTCAAAATCCAGGATACGTGGATTTGTATTAATATTTTTGTCACTTCGGCCTCTGGAGGAAAAAATAAGGATAGTTTTGAATGGACCAGTGCTTGCTTACATTGTGAAATCTGAGATGATACTCCCTAACTGTAAGCTGGTGTGACTATTATAAAGACTTAACAGATTTAGGACTAAAAGTTGTGTGTTCTGAAAAGTAGATCATAAAAAGGATTTGTCTGTTTAAAAGATGCTTTTTAAATAACTTGATTATTAACAATGTGGATTTATTGTTCATTGTATTAACTCAGTGAGTTGGTTTGCTCCCAGAAGGATTCTAAGCAATCTTTTACTCTCAGAATTCTCAGATCTGCTGCTCTAATCTACCTTTGATATTTGTGCCAGAATTTTCTTGTTTTTAAGTAGTTTTGCTGCTGTCATTTCTTGACTAAAACGCTCAGTGGTTCCTCATTTTTCTCTTTATCAAGATGCAGCTTGACTCTGAAGGCCTTTTATAAAATAGCTCAGTATTCTAAAGTGCATTTTAGAACACAGATTCTAAGAAATATTAATAGGGGTTTTATGGAGGGAGAGGGGCAAAACCCAAATCCGAGATAGGCTGGTTTATGCAGTTTCCCATTTGGGACTTCTCCCATATTTTGCTATGGTAATACGGACTGAATCTATCTAAATGTGTTTAGTGTTTTAAAAGCTCCCTTGTTTCACAGAATCCCTTTTAGTGGAGCACCCACTTGTTGCTTTTCTGTATTACTTAACCAGGATCACCACTTTGCACACCTCCGGGGGGTGCTGTTCGCAATGTGAATCATGTTTCTGGAGTTGAGAGCAGAGCTGCAGTACTATACTGCTGACTCCCCACTGCGGGACAGTCATGTCTGGCAGTCTCCTGCGTACACTCTTCTCATTCCTTTTGCTGTGACTTCATTATGATTTTCCTCTCACTTGATGGGACCCTTGATCTTGTCTGTCTAAATGTTCCCATCCTTCAAAACTCAGCATTCATCTACCTTTCGCAGTCATCACTCATTAACTTCCTTGTCTGAATTGCTGTACATTTGTAGTCTGGGTTATACAGTTCCCATCTATTATATATCCTTTTTGTCTTAGTAATTTCATTCAGATAAGAACATGAGTTCTTGAGGATATATAGGGTTTTATCCCATAAACGTTCAATCAGTATTTTTCTGGCGGATTGAGTTAGGACTTAGACATTGTGTAACTCGCGTGAAGGTAAAGTGAATAAAGTGGAGGAACTTTTCTTGGAGAATTTCTAAAGACTTTTTACCTTTGAAATTTTAGCTTTGCTCAGATGGATTCATAGGACAACCTGTTTTACTTCTGAAGGGCAGCCGCATTTCATAGACTGTTGCTGGGACAATAGAATTTAGCTTCTCCGTAGGAAGTCATTTCCATTTCTTAACTGCAGTGTAGTAATTTGTCCATTTTAGACAAATTACAGTAGCTACAATTTATGTCTTAAAATGACCAGTTTCACTTTTCTTTTAGCTCATGACATCTTTTCCTTTCATCAGCATTGATGTTCTTAAGATGTGCTTGTTGTATCTGTAATCCATTAGCATATTGCATGATGTAAAATGCCATAATTTGAAGCATATATTATGGTCTAAAATTTACAGTATGATACCCTTGTAGTTACTGTTTATCGATAGGAGTACTCTTGGAGCTAAGTTTTTAAATGTCTTTTTGCTGCAGGTTCTGATTTTCTGAGAGAGTTCTTCTTCATGCATTGAGAGTGAACTATTGGCCCATGACTTGGTGCATGATCACTGTGGGCATCAGGAAGATGTGTAGATATTTAGTCTCTGTTAAAGTTTAAAGCATAGCAATGTGGTTATTCTTCTAACTGCCTTCCTTAGGTCAAGGCAGGAAAGCCTGTACCTGACTTTATCATTTCTGTTGAATGCTCATGTAGTACGTGGAGTCATAATTTCAAACATTTAAGCAATTAATGATTTATATAGATTTGGCACATAAGCTGTTGTAGTTTTAAATGCTTGAAAAAAGTTGCTCTCCATAGATTATTCACTTTCCAGTGTTCAGCACCGCTGAAACTGTACAGGTGTACTGATCTTGAGTGTTCTCCCAACCCTTTTACGTTTTATAGACCTAACTCTTGGTAAGGTATTATAGAAGGAATTAATCGTTGATCAAAAGAGGAGTGTAGAATGGTTTTAGGAGTGAAACAAATACAAAGAAAGCTGTGAAGGCAGACACCAGTGGAATCAGCAACAGTGAAATGGGTTGGAGTATGATCTTTTCCTACTAGACTTTGATGTTTCCTATTGGGACAGACATGGATGGCATCGGCATATACTCCATGCTGCCTTGCTTATACTTAGAGTTACGTGAAATTTTCAGTTCCTTTGCTATAAGTCTGTCCTTTTCTTCTCTACTTACGCCCCAAATCAAGTGAGTGATGCTTTACCTACCATTGTTTGTTTGTTTAAAAAGTGAATCACAGACTTCAGGTACTTTGCACACTCTTGACAACTAGTACTGTGGTGGAGAACTGTTGAGTTAAAGGGCAAATATAGGGACCTGAAAACAAGGAAGGTCAGTCAGTGAAATGGGAAAGAGATGATGGCGAAGTCCAGGAAAAGGATATCCTCCAGCATCAGACCCTCTGCATGTCGGGTATCAGAAAAACAAACACCAATCAGCCCTTTTTTACATGAAGAGTGGATTTAGGATACAATTTAAATTCACCTGCCTTTAAGCTTAAACTCCACTTCTTTAATATATATATTGAACACTGGAACTTACCTGATTCTCTTTTGCCTCTGGATGCTCTTGCCACATCGTTCCTTTTGCCAGGAAGGAATGCCCACCTTTCTCAGAGACTGTATATCTGTATTTTTTTGAAGTATAGTTGATTTACAATGTCGTGTTAGTTTCAGGTGTAAAGCTCAGTGATTCAGGTGTATATATGATTGGATTTCAGATTCTTTCCCCTTATAGGTTATTAGAAAATATTGAGTATAGTTCCCTGTGCTGTACAGTAGGTCCTTGAGCCTGTGTATCTTCATGGTATTACTATGTGTGACTAGACCTAAAACTTCTGATTTGGGTTTTTAACTCTGTGATGTTGTCTTAAGAGCTCTTCAGATTTAAATTTGAGTTTTATCGTTGCCACTAAAAAGCCAAGTGACCATGGGTAAATCATTTGGTTTCTTTGTTACCTCCCACAAAAGTACAAAATACAAAATCAGAGAATTTTATTAACTTGTCTCTCTTGGAAGTTTTGACTTTTAAAACAGTATGTTCACAGTAGGTCTTCTTCTCCCTCCACCTTGTCCCAAATTATCAACTGTTGAATTTACTTTTTAGGTTTACCATCTGATTTTGCCTTTAATTTATCATTTGGTGTTTCATCGATGATATGCTGTTTCATTCATGAAGACAGTTTAGCTTTTCAATAAATCTATTTATCTAAGATTTCCATTAAAGAAGTGGCATATCAGTGGCATTTGACACCTGCTCCCTGTCAAAGTTTGCTAAAATGAGAGTGAGTGAGAGTTTACAGTATTTGTTAAGATCCGCAGCCACCTTCCCTCACTTTGCTCTCAGGATGCTGGCCAGAGTTGAAGTGTCTTCTCTGAGAACTCTGACTAGCTCAAGGGAAAGGAACCACTAATCTGCTTTCTGTCATTATCGATTAATTTGAACTTTCTAAGGTCTATATACATGGAATCATAAGGTATGTGTTCTTTTTTGGTCTGGCTTTCATTCAGCATAATTATTTTAAATTCATCCATGCTGCATATATTAATAGTTCAATTCTTATTATTGCTGGTAAAGATTTCATTGCATGGATATACCGCAGTTTGTTTATCCATTTACCCATGGATAGCCTTTTGGGTTCCAGTAACTTATGGTGTCTGTTCAGATCTTTTGTCCACTTTTTCATTAGGTTGTTTGTCTTATTATTGAGTTGTAGTTTCTTTATATCCTCTAAATAAAAGTACTTTGGGAAGCATTTGTGCTTGTGCTGGGGATGGGAGGAGGAATGGTGTTTGAAGAGATTTATGTATCTAACACCTAAAACTGAAAAAGCAAGCAGGAGCACTGCAAGTATTATTTGTAGAAATGGAGTTAGGTACTGAAACGAAAGATACCTGTTCCTTGTTGCCTGTGAATGGAAACTGGGATAAGGGGACTAAAAAAACTGCTGATGTTTTTAAAAAGTCTTATAGACCTGTTTCTGTAAACAAACTTCATGCATGTATAAGTTTGTCAAAACTAAAAATGAATACATGAGTGGAATAAGTTTATATCTGTGGATAAGCCAGATATGTCCCCTGTTCCGTTCTTGTGTCTGCGTGCAGTCTTGTGCAACTGAGATGCAGAATTCAGTATTACTTTGAATAAAAGAATCCATTTTTACTAAAGCGTAAGTGAGCAATGTGGACTTGACTGAAAACTTATTTAGGGGAGGCAGTCCACTTAAGTTCCTTGATTTCTCCCTCAAGTCTTCCTCCACTTTGCAAGTTCAAATTTCTTCCTCCTTTATTATGTTGAACAGTTGCTTGCCTTCTTTGGTTCCTTAGTTTCCCTTGGATTGTCCCTCACCATCACCACTACTCCACACGCACTCCAAGCAGCTCATAAAAACATATGAAGACATTTTTTTCTAAATAGTTACATATAGTCCTGTCCCTAGCTAAGAGTTTGGTATATGATTTCTTTATTTCTTCATCTGGGTAAGTATAGCATTTAATCCCATGAAATGTTGATTTGTGAGAGACTCTTTAATATGTTAAGGAGTACCCTTCTGTAGGTGTGTCTTAACAATTAACCATATTTTAAAATTCCACCCCCTTCACTAATTTCCTGTCTTCCCTTTGAAGAATTTGATATTTGACAGAATTTCTTCCTCCTGCTCTTTCTTTGAAGGAAGAATCTCAGAGGGAGACAGTAGTCATCCCTTAAGAGATGCTGGAACTCAGAAAAGAAAAACAAAAACCTATTGTTCTTTTGTCAAACTGGCATGAAAAATAGACCAGCTATAAAACACACTAATTACTTGGACTTAGATAAAGGGAATTTTAAAATGTTTAATAAAATGAACACTGGTGTAGCTGCTTTCTACCTGCCAGATACTGTTTCAAGGAATTTACAGATATTAACCTGTTTAAATGAGTGGGTTCTGTGGAATTTGGGGGAGAGAGATTCTCTACCGAAAAAGATGAGAGGGGTTATTAATGGTTTTAAAAGGGAATCCTGGAATACAGTGACTTACATAACTTTTCTATCAATTTAAAATGTAACAATACTGATTGTATAATTTTTGGAAAATATAGAACAATGTAAAAATGAGACAATCACCATCTCTGAGAAATAGCTTTAACATTTTGATTTATT
This sequence comes from Eschrichtius robustus, assembly GCF_028021215.1. Taxonomy (NCBI): domain Eukaryota; kingdom Metazoa; phylum Chordata; class Mammalia; order Artiodactyla; family Eschrichtiidae; genus Eschrichtius; species Eschrichtius robustus. The sequence continues at coordinate 76,012,668 of NC_090836.1, read as the reverse complement.
TTTGAACTTTAAAAAAATTTGTACATCTATTAACATGCTTGAGATAATGTAGGTATAATTGTGTGATTTTAAAAAGCTTTGTATTATTTTCTCCTGTCACCAGATTTTTTTCATCAACATCATTTTAATAAGTGTGATATTCCATCCCATGGCTAGTCCCTTGTTAGTGGATGTTTGGGTCTTAAGTTTTTCTCTTATGTTAAATAATCCTCTAGTGAACATCTTTTTTTTGTAGATTTTATCTTCATTTATGATTGTTTCCTTTGTAATTTCTGGGTTTAAAGGATTTCGGTAGTTTGTTATCTTTTGATTAACATTCTTTGCCAGCCTCGTTGCTGAGAGGCTAGTTAAGTATTTAGGATTCTTTGTCTTTTCCTGCTATGTGTACAGTTTGTGCCACTCAACTTCTAGGTCTTTGCTTTACTTTCTCAAATTCTCATAGCCCTCTTAAAAATTCATAATTTGTTGTTGTTTACATGTTTGACACCTCCACGAGGTGTTCAGTTTGAGAGCAGGGACTGTTTATCTTTCTGTTACTCGCCTCTGGCACATGACTTTTACCTGTGATGTTCTTAACGACTCTTGAATGAGCCTCTCGTGTCTGGTCTTGAGCTTGAGTCCACTGACTTCAGACTCCAGTAAAATGCTTGTTTTGTCTCTCTTTATTTTATTTTATTTTTTAAAAGTCTTTATGGAATTTGTTACAATATTGCTTCTGCTTTATGTTTTGGTTTCTTGGCCCCAAGGCATGTGGGATCCTAGCTCCCTGACCAGGGACCGAACCCGCACCCCCCGCATTGGAAGGCGAAGTCCCAACCACTGGATTGCCAGGAAAGTCCCTGTCTCTCTTTAGAAACTGTAATATGCTTGTGGTGAGACTTTATCACAAGGCACTTTTTCTTTTAACTTAAGCTGAAAATATGTCAGCTGAATCATACTATTGAAGATGAGAAATAGTTTGTTATAACTGTGTTATATATAAGTTTAATTCTTTCTGAAACGGTTCCACCATCCCTGCTTTTAAAGGGTAAGATAAACTTTACTAAGTGGAGTAGAATACTAAGAAGAAGCCCTTAGACATAGATGTTACTTTTATTATTATTTATTTCAAAATGCTGATAAAGTTTTGTAAAATCCTTCTTACAGATTAATACATTTTTTTTTAACAGAGGAGAAAATTCTCCAAAAGTTTGACATTAAGCTTTTAAGTGCAAGTGTATGTTGAATTAATCCAAAAAAGTGGAGGTTCTGTATTTGTATATGAAATAAAACTTTAGGTTTAGGAAGGTGTCCTAGCAGGCTCTTCCTGTGACATTGTATCTGACTTTTTTTTAGTGCTCAGACTTTGAGTGGAAAACTTAAGATTTTGGATAAATAAATTCCTTCAAAAAATAGTTATGTGATCACTGTGCTAGACAGTAATAACTGTGACCTGCCAAGAAAGAGAGTCTGTTATGCAGAGCTTTCAGTCCGTCTCACTTGGTGTGTCCAGCGTTCCTTCTTGGTTTCCTTTTTTGTGCGGTGATTCATCAGGTGCTGTATGCTTCCAAGGAACCAGTGTTAAGTGTATGCACATGTCTCCTTCCTAGTCTTTGCTCTCTTCCTATAATGAATAGGGATATATTGTTTCCAGCTATTCTTTTTTTTTTTTAGAGAATGATATTTTTAAAAAATTTTTATTTATTTTTAATTAATTTATGTATTTATTTTTGGCTGCATTGGGTCTTCGTTGCGGTGCATGAGCTTCTCTCATTGCGGTGGCTTCTCTTGTTGCGGAGCACCGGCTCTAGGCATGTGGGCTTCAGTAGTTGTGGCTCGTGGACTCTAGAGTGCGGGCTCAGTAGTTGTGGCGTATGGGCTTAGGTGCTCTGTGGCATGTGGGGTCTTCCCAGACCAGGGGTCGGACCCGTGTCCCTGGCATTGGCAGGCGGATTCTTAACCACTGCGCCACCAGGGAAGTTCCTCCAGCTATTCTTATACAAAGAAGAAAGACATTTTGGAGTCAGCTGTCAAACCTTCATATGGCAGTAGTTTTGCTACCATCGTTTCCTATTCTTAGGACGCTTGATGGTGATCTCTTTCCTTCTGTCACTATTACTTCTGAAGTTTTTTTGTTTGTTTGTTTTGTGGGTTTTTTTTGTTTGTTTTTTAAAGTTGCACTGAGCTCTGCTTATATACCACATACAACCAAGGTAGAGAGCCAGACTGTCAGTTCTGAGTTGCGTCATAATCTTGGACTTGCCCCCACTGTCTCCTTTCTTCTTCTTTTTCTTTTTTTATAAATTTATTTATTTATTTTTGGCTGCATTGGGTTGCTCAGTAGTTGTGGCGCACGGGCTTAGGTGCTCTGCGGCATGTGGGATCTTCCTGGACCAGGGCTTGAACCGTGTCCCCTGCATTGGCAGGTGGATTCTTAACCTCTGAGCCACCAGGGAAGTCCCCTGTCTCCATTCTTGTAGATTCAAGTTGAATGTTTCCCCAAGCTGAGGCTGTATTGGTGAAGGTCTTTGTGCTGAAAGGAAGGAAAACTCCTCCTTTGAGGGGTCTCTTTGGCTATGCCTCTCCAATATATTCAATACTAGGTAGCCCCATAAGGCAGGTGCTGCAAGGAGTTGAAAGGAAGAATTTTTGAGTGGTTTTTGGGATCTGGAGAGATTATAGTTTAACTTAAATCTGCAAATGTATGCTTAGAGATTAGAGTCATCAAAAGTCACTAGATTATAGCAGTGTTGAGGACTTTAAAGATGACAGCTGCAGAAGTGGGATGTGACAAGAGGAGGGAGAATAGGACAGATTATGTAGTTGGTTGAATGTAACTTTTTACATTTAGTTAGTAGTTAGACATCAACGTATATGTTTGACTATTCAAAGCAGGTTTTTTTCTCTTAAGTACTGCCTCTTAATTACTTAGAAAAGTTAAAGGTGTAAAAGGATAAAATTATCATGACATTCCTCTAATGTTGAAGTCAGTGAATAATGGTGGTCTTGTCATGGGATGCAATTTAGTGGATTAATTGCCATCCGAAATGCCTCTGAAAGGGAAAAGAATGAAAGAGGAAGGAGACCAGAAGCATGGGGAGAGGTGTGGGATAGTTTCTCTCCTAGCCTGAAGGCTATTTTTTATCTAGCTTCCTGAACCATGTAAAACATGTAGAAAACCAGGAAATTGGCAGACAGGCCCTCTTAGAAGCCAGGAGTCCATGCATCAGATCTCTCAGTGCCTCGCTCCACTTTAGGTGTTTAGTTTGTTTACTAGTATTTTAAATAGATTTCTATAGCATTTTGATAACTGGTTTCCCAGCACACTGCAGATGAGAGCAGATTTGGAGGAACTGGAAAGGTAGTTCAGAAGCAGGCACAAGTATTACCAAAAAAAAATTGAAAATTGATGTCGTGAAAAAGGTTTTTAAAATTAAAAATTGGAATTCACAAAACTTAATAGCCATGGAAAATTTGGTTCAAAAACAGTGTAGCTCTGTGCTGCTCTCCTCATCTGGACTAGTCATCTTGTAGGACTCATCATGAAACTGCTTCGTGAAGCCCTCCCAACCTCTCCAGAAAATTGGATGCTCTCTCTTGGCACTTACGGAATTCTCAGGTTGTCCAGTTAGACTCTGAGCCCCCCGTAGGACCCCATCTCTGCTGTCACAGTGATCACCTCAAGTCATACCAGGAGTTCTTACTGTGGTACAGACATGCCCAGCCTGCTTGTTATTCTCTGACATATCAATACTTTGTACATCATACTTTGTCTAAGTTCCTCGTATTACAAAATACTGCTGTCTCTTCAAGACACACTTTAAAAGCCAGTTCTTTGATGAGGCGTTCCCCCACCTTCCCTAGGCAGCGTCATTTCCATGTCTGTGTTGCCATTGCTTTGTATTGTCAGTGTTTCCTTGGTTCTGAAACATTCATTAGAAAATAAATTACTGATTTAATAATAGTTACGGGAGGTAAAAGTAGAAATTAAAAATACATACAGAAATACTTCGGCTAACTGGCAGAGGCATGTTACAGGCATATTCCACTTTCTTCGGTATAGGAAAATCTGAGTCCAAGCCTTTCCTGAGCTTTAAGTCATCTAAATCATTTTGGCCATTTGATTAAGAATCACAGCATGGTAACATGTTGCTTTTTATAACCTATGTTCTGTGATCTTAACTTTCTTAACAACTTTACAGTTGACCTGTAACTTTGAAACTTATATATAGGTTTTGTCTGCATTTCTTATTGGTTTAAACTCAAGGTTTTTTTTTTTATTGTCTTTGTGTATTTTAATTTTTTTGTCTTTAATAGTAACTGACTGCTAATGCATAAAAAGGAAACACTGCCCTTTCTTAGTTTGATAATTCTGTGGTTTTTCTGAGAGGTGGCAAATTCTGTTCCCTTTAATTGTTTTGCCTGGCATGTGACAAACAATCTCTGTATAAACTAGCTTTTGGTTTCAGTGTTACTTTTTAATTATAAACTTCTGAAAGATATTTTAAGCAAAAATTGGGGATTCAAATTCCCATCAACTCAACAAGTGTGTAATTTCCTATTTTATGGGCTAAAAATGCTGGGAAGTGGAAAGAATGATTTCTGAAATATATTTAAGCCAGAGAAATACAGTATTTCTAAAATATCTTTTATTATCTTATATTTATCTGTCAAGTTCACACTCCTAGATAAACAGAGTTCTTCAAGGGTGAGGTCTAGATTGGTGCTTGTCTCTATCCCCGGGACCTAGCATAACAACTGGCACATTATAGGTCTTTAAAAAAAAAAAAAAAAAAGAGCGGTAATCCTCAGTGGTTACTTGCTGGTTTAATCATGTTTGACTTTTTCACATTGTCCAAGAAAGTTTTGTGGTATGTTGTTGAAAGATTTTTATGTAAAAATATTAAAATAAACTTTTTTTCTTTGTAAGGATAAGCTTCAGCTTACGGCAAATATCTCACAACCCAATTTTGCTCCATAGATAAGTGCTTTTGACACGAAGAGTTTGAGTATTATACTGGTAACAGTCACAGACTTCAGATCACTGCTTTAGTTAAAGAAAATAGATTTGGCTATAATATTTGAGGTCATGAGGATAAAGAATCTGATTTTCTTTGATAGTTAGAAGAAGATTGATTGTGTCAGAAGCATGTTACATGTAACAGTTACTATCATATTTATTCTGCATAGCAGCCCTCCAGATAAGATGATGGCTTCTTTCTCTGGAGATAGAGAAATGAGTCAATTCACCTGCCCAGATGCTCAGTGGCAGAGAAGGCCTGTGGCCCCAGCTGTCTAACCCACCACTCTGCTGCTCTTACTGCTATATACTGTTGAGCCTCTCACATGTTACCAGAAGTTTGAAAGTAATGTCAAGGGCTAGATTCTTTTTTTTTTTTCTTTTTCTTTCTTGGAACTAAAGTGTTCTTGGATGATTTTTGACATGCTTACTTGTTTACCTAAGGCTTGATGAAGAATGTACAGGAGGCTAGAGATTTGGCTTATTCTGATTGACTCTAAATATTGACTACAAAAAGCCAAATTTAAATCTGGTTCTGCTTAGGTTATAGGAAGTTTGTGCCACACATTTAAAGTGACAGTGAGGACTTGATATTATCTTAATCTTAAAAGGAGAATTTATGTTACCAAAGATATTAGGAAATAGTAATTGTTAATGAAGTGTGTTATGTCTGATGATATCTGGTGGAAAAAGTTAAGGTCTGTAATAGAAAAACATAACATTGGAGATTCAAGGAAGCGTTCATGTCAAAATTAATAAGTGATAAATAATAACTGGAAAAACACATGTTTATTAATTTTTTAAAAGCATAGTTCTGTTGAATTCATTCTACAAGACTGAACAATTCATTTGGGTTTAGGATGTTGACATTCTGAATGGATTGAGATTCTGTGTTATGAAATATTGCCTTTTATAGACACTTGCCTATGATAAACAATAGGGTCTGTGATATAATTATGTTTTAAACCAATGTCCCTATAACATATAGTGTGTGAACCATTCACTTGTTCATGAAACTTATCTACAAAATTACTCTTGTTTTTTTATTTAACATCTTTATTAGAGTATAATTGCTTTACAATGGTGTTAGTTTCTGCTTTATAACAAAGTGAATCAGTTATACATATACATATGTCCCCATATCTCTTCAAAATTACTCTTGTTGATGTATCTTCTAGAAAATGAAGATTTGCTGTCATTGAGGATATTTCCTTTTAAAAGTGCCCCAGACTCTAAAGGAAATTTCAAAATAGGAGTGCTTGAAATGTTTTTAGCAATGACAGCCTTACTAGGATGAGCTAACATAATTAATTCTTAGTGTAAAAATAGATATTGTTAGGTTATGTATTTTGATACCTCAGTTATTTCTTTATAGTCACACTACATAGTCATAGTAAGCATCTAGGATAGAGTCTAGATTTACTAGATGCTTAGTAAATGCTTACTGGAAAGAATCCAACCATCCAGAAAGTTCACAACTGGCATTTCTATACATTTTAAGAGTCAATATGTCAATATGAATTTAATTCAAAAAGTGAGTTAAGCAGTCAATATGAATTTAATTCAAAAAGTGAGTTCCAGGTTTGTCATGGGATCAGTATGAATTCAGTGCAGACCATTACAACTTCTGTATTTATACTCTTCTACAATGACATTTAATATTTAGAAAACACTTGCTAAACTTCTATATGCATAACACAGTGTGTACCATGTGTATGGTGTAGGATAGGAGATGAAGGTGAGGATACAAAAGAAGTATCTCCCTAATTGGTTTATGATACATTAGGTATGATAGATGAATATACGTATTTATATAGCAAATTAAAGAATAGATGAGGATTAAGAAGCCATATTGATGGTTTATATAAAATGTGTGTATATATACACAATGGAATATTATTCAACCATAAAAAAAGAAAGACATCTTGCTATTTATGATAGCATGGATGAACTTTGAGGACATTATGCTAAATAAGTCAGACAGAGGAAGACAAATACTGTATGATCTCACTTATATGTGGAATCTAAAAAACAAACCAGAACAAACAGATTGGTGATTTGCGGGGGTTTTGGCGGGAGGCAAATGGGTGAAGGTGGTCAAAAGTTACACACCCTGGGGATGTAGTATGTATAGCGTGGGGACTATAGTTAATAATACTGTATTGTATAGTTGAAAGTTGCTAAGAGTAGATTTTTAAAAGTTCTCATCACAGGAAAAAAGGTTGTAACTGTGTGTGGTGATGGATATGAACTAGACTCATTGTGGTGGTCATTGTGCAATATATACAAATATTGAATCATGTTTACACCTGAAACTAATATAATGTTACCTGTCAGTTATATCTCAATTAAAAAAATAATTGAGTATAGGCCATTTGGAATAAGGCAGCCTCCGAGCTGCAGATATGAATTTGTGTTCTTAAGTTTCATCTTAGAAGCATGAAGGTTATTAGTTCTATTATTAGTCTGCGGCCAGGAAGGCAGGTCATATGGTAGAGGCTATTTTACAGTTCATTTCCAGTGTTTTGTAAGTGTTGTAAGTTGGGAGACCAGAGTGAGGTGAAGCTTAGCTATTGGAAGACCCAATTTCCTTCTGAGTCAGAAAAATTAAGTGTATTCAGTGTTTAGACTACTTTTAAACATTTGTTTGTAAACTGGTAATATTAAATCAGTACTAGAGTTGCCGTATTTTGCAAGTAGAAATACAGGGCACTCAGTTAAATTGAATTTCAGATGAATAATTCTTTAGTGTAAGTGTATTCCAAGTAATGGATGGGATGTACTTATACTAAAAATTATTTATTGGTTGTCTGAAATTTAGATTTAAGTGGGTGTTCTATATTTTACTCAGCAGCCCTGTTAGAACCTGACAAGACAGGCAGTAACAGAATGTGAATCTTTTCTCTAAGTTGGAAAACAGGAAGTTGAAATATAGATCATACATAGGTTTTTAAAAGTATGCCATTATTGAAAGAGTTTGAAGAGCACCTGTTCATTGCCAATCACAATACAGAGGAGGTTTTTAGATTGTGGATGGAAACAGCTGAAGTCAGTAGAGTGAACCAAGGTTCTGAACCATTAAAGTGAACTTAAAACTGACTCTACGTTGTGGCTCACCTTCAGGCTTCTCATGTTTTTTCTGGTAGAAGAGACTATAAGCAAAAGGTACGAGTAGTCTTAAATCCATGGAAGGGAACCACTGATATTTTTGCACTTGGACTGGGAGAGGTAATGAGGGGCAGCATTTTGAGGGCAAAGACTTTAAGAGCTAGAAAAGATCTTAGAGAACTTGGTCCAACCCTCTCTTTTTTAGATGAGAAAACTGAGATCTGGGGACCCCACAACTTGCCCAAGATTGCACAGTGAGGATGAAAAACCAGATCAGAATCCCATCTTAGTGCCCATTCTACTGTTAGGTGTTTAGCTCTCCTGAACTTTGACAGACATAGTATCCCTTCAGCGAAATATTTGAGTGCCAGCTTTATGTTGTCTCTGGTATAGCTTCAGGTACTATGCTAGGTGCCGGATTATTTTGGTTAAAGCAGGTAGTCTGTGTCCTGTATAAATGGAAATTTATTGTCTTTCCATTTATTTATTGTAAGCAGTTGGTGCTCAGTGAGCAAGGTGTACGATAAAATGGCTTCATTAACATGTATAATCTAGAGCTAGAACTCTGATGCCTGATCCCTGAAGTTTATTACTCCCCTGTTCTGCAGTTTGTAATAGTTGTGCAAAAACTAGTGTCTCCAGATATTTTGTAACCAAAACATCTATGCAACTGATAAGTGTTAACTGTTCTTTGTAGTTCACTCAGTTACCCTCAATAATGAAGAGTAGGGCTTCCCTGGTGGCGCAGTGGTTGAGAATCTGCCTGCTAATGCAGGGGACACGGGTTCGAGCCCTGGGCTGGGAAGATCCCACATGCCGCGGAGCAACTAGGCCCGTGAGCCACAACTACTGAGCCTGCGTGGCTGGAGCCTGTGCGCCGCAGCAACAGAGGCCACGATAGTGAGAAGTCCGCGCACCGTGATGAAGAGTGGCCCCCACTTGCCGCAATTAGAGAAAGCCTTGGCACAGAAACAAAGACCCAACATAGCCAAAAATAAATAAATAAATAAATAAATTAAAAAAAAAATAATGAAGAGTAATACCGATGAGACCTCAGTGTTTGTATGAAAGGAAGTGTTATAAATTCATCCCCTGGTAGACTGAACAGACAACAATCTTGGCTGAAGGCCTCAGCATCATCTTGGGTTAGATGCCTACCGAGGACCTTATTCTGGAATGATGTCTCGTTTGTGAGGTAGATGCCTTTGGGTGCTTATAAGGAGTTCTCAGTTGGTCAGCACTATGGTCCTGGTTTTCCTGTGCTCACTTGGAAGAGAGCGTTCTTACGTGTTCTTGGGCTTTTTTCTTTTTTTAAACATCTGACTTAGTATTCTGCATATGACTGAATTGATGGAAAAGATGATCTTGCATGTACTGTATGAGTTTTGCCTTCTTATTTTGACATCTTTCACTGGTTTTCAGATATGTGAAGCATATTTGGTTTGATTTAAACATTGAAAACGCAGTTATTCTAACTTGTAAAATCTAGCAACTAAAATCACCGGGTGAGTAACTTTTATTTGAATCCCTTGTTGAACTTATCCCCCCAAATTAGTGTTTTTCTTTCTCAGCAAATATGGTTAAAACTTAATGTTTCTTTTATTCAGATGCCCCAGTTTTATAATTTTTACCATCAGTTCTTCATCAGATGATGTACAGTAAGAGGAAGAATGATCCAAATTTATACTTTCCCAAGGATATTTAGAATGTTTTAAAGATGGATCTCACAAACTTGACTGCCTCTTTAAATTGGAGCAAAATTTTTCTAATCGATAACTCTTCAGGGTAAATTCTAATTAGTTACATTTTTTAAAGGTATTTTGTGTGGTAGCATCTTTATGGGAGAATGATACTGTCGTTGTTATTTAAATGGGGAAGGGACTAGGTGGTTAGATTGGTCACTTTCTTGACCTCACTGCCTAATAAGTTGGGAGAGGCTAATCATTTGTATTTCTAGAAAACATAAGTAACTCCATAAGGGTAATTTGTTAATTATGGATATATGGTAGAGACAGGATCATATTTTTATTTGGATTAATACCCAGTTGTTTTAGTGTGTGTGTGGCCGCTGTGGCCACTTAACTGTCAGTTTAACTAAGCATATTTGCTGTGTGTGTCTGTGCATGCACACACACACCACTTGAAATATGACACTCTTCTCAATCATGTAGTTTTGTGTTGAGATTGAACATAAATATGCTGTGCACTGATGTAGCCATAGTGAAGCATGTGGAAATAACCTGTGTCTAGAGGGTTCTCTCAGGCTGGTTAGGCTGTTGATGAATATGATTGGTTGGCTAATATTCATTTATTACCTGTTAGTATTTCTTAATGAAGAGTGTACTCAGTGTAGCACTATTTTTGCTAAAATTTCCTTTTAGATTTTTTGGAAGGTTTAGTGGTGTGCTGCATTATCACATTTTATTCAGTGTAGAATGGATAAAGGGGGAAATACAGTTGCGATTTTAAAATCCTTAACTACGAACTGAACTGAAAGTGAGTGTGCTCAAAAACGTATTAGTTATCTGGCTTTCTTGTAGTAGGGGAAAACAGGGGACAAGAATTTGAGAAAGGGATCTAGTCTTTGCTTAGACAAGTAAAGAGCAGACCAAAGTCAAATTAGGATAGATTGTAGATATTGGAAGCAGCACCATTTTGTACTTGGAAATAGACTTCTAACAGGTTAAGCTGCATATGCTTCTGGTTTATCTGCCCAGGGAAGTGGGGTATAAGATAACCCTTCTTTTGTCATCTAAAAAGAGTGAAATATTGACTGGAAGAACGAGTTTTACAGTTGCCTAAGGGAACTTCAGACAGTTTTCTTTTAACAATGGCCAGTATTTTCATTGATACCTAAAGAAAAATATCAGAATTAAATATTGCTTGAGGTAAAAGGGAATGTATAAGTCTTCTAGGACCACCGTAACAAAATAACCACAGGCTGCTTGGCTTAAACAACAGAAGTTAATTTTTCTCACAGTTCTGGATGCTGGAAGTCCCACAGATCGAGGTGTTGGCAAGTTTAGTTTTCTCCTGAGGCCTCTCTTCCAGGCTTGTAGATGGCTGCCTTGCTGTGTCCTTATCTGGCTTTTTCTCTTTTGTGCACCTCTGGCTTCTCTTTCTCTTATAAGGACACCAATTCTATTGGACTGGGCCCCATCTTTATGACCTCATTTAATCCTAATTACCTCTTTAAAAAGCCCTGTCTCCAAAGACAGTCACCTTTTGGGTTAGGGCTTCCACATAAGAATTCTGAGGAGATACAGTTCAGTCCATAACAGGGAAAGCAAAGAAATTCACTCTCTAAAGTGTAATTTTAGTCAACTAGAACATGGTTCTCAAATTTTAGCATGCATCAGAATCACCTGGAGGCTTGTTAAAAACACATTGCTGGGTCCCACCCACAGAGTTTCTGATTTAATACGTCTGGAGTGGGTCTGAGAATTTGCATTTCTAACAAGCTCCAAGGTATGCTGAAGCTGCTGGTCTGCAGACCGTGCTTTGAGAATCACTGATGTTGTATTTCCCATTTGAATTGAGAGAAGTTGCTGAAGAATGCCCCCGAGAGTCCCCCAAGGAACTCTCTCCTTGGGGAAGGAAGTGATGAGATGGACTGCAGTGGGAAATAGAAGATGTACTGGGAATGTCGAGGAAATATTGGTCTGCTCACTGGCTATCATGTTTGTTCTCAGTAAGTTAAAGAGACATTTGATTGGATGTTGAAAGCAAGCACTTCTGTTTTCTGTTATGGGAGGAAAATTGACTCTAGACTTGGTTATTAAGGAATTTAATTCCCAGAATATTTATCACATCCTTCAAATCTTTGCTGAAATGTCCCCCTCTTGGTGAGGCATTCCCTGATCATCCTATTAAATTGCATCTGTGAATTTAAAGACTTTATCCCAAGAAAAGAGGGCAAAGGCAGGTGCTATTGTGAAAAATACAAATTAGGTAGAGTGGTGCCTGATGCTTAGAATTTAATGTTTATTTAGTTTAAACAGACTTTTGGCTTGAAGTGTAGGCAGTGAATAAAATTGGGTTGTACTTCAAAAGTTCATTTTTGTGGGTTTAGAACTTGAAACAAATTTTCTCATAGAAATAAAACTATAAACAGTTGGTCAACAAAATCCAAAAATGAAGTTAAATCACTAGTACTATACTAGCCTGAGATCTGGGAGTCCCCAGTATATTAATATGGAGTAGCAGGCAAGAGGGAGAGAGACCAAATTCCCTTTCTTCACCAGTCTCAGATGGACCAAGAGAGAAGATTAAATTTTACAGTGTGAATATAAAGCTCTGTGTTAAATTCTCCAAAATAACCCAACTTTTCTTATAAAACACTGCTCTTGGTGTGGCTGATTTTAGCTGGGTATTGAAATAGCCCTAAGTCATTTTTTCCCCTCATACTTAGAAATTCTTGTATTTTAAGATGTGTATAGACATGTATATGTGTGTATATATGTTTCATATACATAAAAAATATATGAAATTGTGAATTCATACTGATAGCTCCCATACTAGTCCAGCCCACAGGGCTCTTTGTCCCCCATTCCATTTTTTTGGTCTCTCTCTACTTCCACAGTGAGAACTGTAGCTCCCCACATTAACACTTTCTTTGAGAACGTCTACATCCATGCCACGCTGACAGACAGAGGTACTAAGAGAAATTTAAGGCTTGTTTACAGTCCCTTTTCCTCTAGGCGAAGGCAATGTAGTAAAAATAATATTGTGTCTGAAAGTTAACTTGCGTTGCCCCCCCCCCCACCCCATACACTTTCAGAGTTGTCATTTTATTCATTTGAAATACAGTTGGGTTCATTTACTTATGTTGTATTCTCTTTTAACTTCTCGCCCCAACCCGTTTTGTTTCAATTTTATATTTTGAATATGTAGAACACTAATGTGCTTCCAAAAGTCAAAACTACACATAAAAAATGTATAATCAAAATACTTGGTCCTTTTCCTTTTCCCTTCTACCCTCTCATCCCTGTTCTTTTTGCAAGTAGCTAATTTTTTTGTTTTCTGGTTTATTCTTTCTATGTTTCTTTTCTCAAAAATAAACAGACTTGTGTATCATTTCTTATTTCTCTTTTCTTACATAAATTGGGGTGTATGCGCTCTTTTTTCCCCTATTCCGTATACCCTGCACATCTCTCCATATTGGCTTATACATGGCTTCCTCTTTTTTCTTGGTTTTTTTTTGTTTTGATTTAATAGCTTTGTGGTATTCTGCTGTATGTGCTCTGCAACCACTCTCCTATGTTTGGACATTTTAGGTAGTTTTCAGCATTTTGAAGTTATAAATAATGCTGCAACAAATGTGCATGTGTATTTTCATATTGTTAAGATATATCTTCAAAGTAAATTCCTGTGAGATTGCTGATGTGAAGGGTCAATTAATAGTAGTTTTATTAGCTATTGTCAGGTTAGGGATATGCCATGCTCTGGTTGTCTGTTGCTGCTTAATCGTGTAACAATTCTTTTATTATGCTTCTAGATTCTAGGTCAGAAATATAGGTAGGGGACATGAGAGTGGCTTGTCTTGAGCTTCTGTCTGGAAGTCTCAGGTAGCTGGGAGGTGACTAGAAACATTAGGGACTAGAATTCTCTGGCAGCTTCTTTACTTATATCTGGTGCCTGGACTGAGATGGCTGAAATTGGGCTCAGTTCAGACTGTCAACCAGAATATGTACACATGGTCTCTCAGTGAGCTTGGGCTTCTTGACAGAATTGGCAGCCTGGGTTCTGAGAAGGCATATGTATCAGGAGAGTGAGCATTCCAAGACAACCAGACAGAAGCTACACGACCTTTTATGACCTAGCTTCCAGTCCCATAGTGTTGCTTCTGTGGTACTCTGTTGGGGGAGGTAGTCACACGTCTGTCCAGATTCAAGGGTAGAGACATGAACTTCGCCTCTTCATGGGAGTAATGTCAAAATATTTACAACTATGTGTTACAACTGCTGCATGATATTTTGCATACATTGCTGGTGCATTGATTGTTTCCTCAAAGCCTCACTAAACAGTACATTTTCCAGCTTTTGAATTTTCGTTACTGTGTATGGTGAGAGGTGGTATTTCACCATAGATTTAATTTGCATTTTTCTTATAAGTGACATTGAACATCTTTCCCTGTTTTTAAGGACTATTTTTGTATTTTAGTGAATTTATTCTTATGTGGTGTAAAGAATGCTTAGATATGATTTTATCTATGTCTAAATAGTCAGTTGTCCCAATACAATTTATGAAAAAGCCCATCTTTGCTTCTCATTACTCTCAAGTCATTTGAGTTACCACCATTATCATATACTACTTTTAATATATATTTGGGTCTATTTCTGAACTTTGTATTCTAGTCCATTGGTCTATTCATGTATCAGGACCATACTCTTTTATTCATAGGGACTTTCCAGTACATTTTAATATCTGGTAAGGCTAATCTCCCCATCATAGCTCTTCCTTTGCTGTGGCTTCCTGTCTATTCTTGTGTGTTTATTTTTCCATATAAACTTTAGCATCAACTTGTCTAGTTCCAGAAAAAAAGCTCATTGTTTTTATTTGGATTGCATTACATTTACAAATTGACTTAGGGAAAATGGACATCTTGATGATGTTGAGAGGTCCTAATCATGAACAAAGAACGTCTGCATTTGGTCAAGTCTGCATTTGTGTCTTTCAGGAGTGTCAGGGTTTTTTTTAATATAGATTTTGAGCATTTGTTAAGTTTATTCCTAAGTTATTTTTAATCTTGTTGGTTGCTATTGTGATGAAGTTTTCCATTAAATCTTCTAATTGGTTATTAGCTGTGTATGAAACGGCCGTTGATTTTTGCATGTTAATTTTAACCCTTGTGCCTTACTCAGTTGTTTTATTATTGAGTTAGTTTTCATTGATTCTCTTAGTTCTGAAGTTTAGGGTCTTCCAGGTATATTATCATGGCATCTGAAAAGATTGTTTTATTTTTCTTTTCCGATTCTTATAGCTCCAGTTGTTTTCTTTTTTCTAATCCATTGGCTAATACTTTCAGAATGATGTTAAATAGTGGTGGACCTGACAGTATTTTTTCCTTGTTTTTGACCTTATATTGAATGCCTCTAGTATTTCCCCATTAATTGACAGACTTTAAGATTGAGATATAGATAGATAAAATTTATTAAGTATTTGTTTATTTCTGCTAACTAATAGATTTTCTAATATTGGAGTATTGCATTCCTGGTATAAATATCACTTTATTGTGGTGTATTTTTTCCTTAATGTGGTGTTGGAGTCTGCAGAAATCCTAAATAAAATATTAGCATCAATTTTCATAAGTGATATTAGTCTACAGTTTTATTCTATCTTTATTAGGTTTAGATATCAATGTTATATTTGCTTCATAAGGAACTTGAAAGTTTTCTTTTATTTACTATTCCCTGAAGCAATTTATGTAGCATTGGGACTCTGGTCTTCAAACTTTTGGTAGAATTGCTCTGTGAAACCCTCTGAACCTGGTGCGCTTTTGTGGAGGTTTTTCTTTGGTAATGTTTTCTGTTTATCTTTGCTGTGGTCAGTTTTGGTAAGCCGTATTTTCTTAAGAAATTATCCATTTCATTTGGTTTTAAGATCTATTTACCTAGAGGTCTTCAATCTATTTTTTGAAGTTTCCTCTGCATAGTTATTTCCTCTTCTGTCATTTTATTTTAGTATATTTGTGCATTTTGTCTACTTTGTCAGCATGTATAACATGTACATTCTGTTCTTTTAACCATGTTCCCACCTTTGTCTTAGTTCTGTAGTTAAATGTATTAAATGCTCACCCTTAAACTTTTCGCTGAAGATTCCCCAAGGATCCCTTAGTTGAATGAAGTTCATCTTCTAGTAAATTTTTCAGGAAGGGCATGTGTACATTGTATTTCTGGGTTTTTGTGTCTTCACAACTGTTTTCTTTGGTAGACTTAATATTTGAAGGAAAGCTTGGCTCCCACATTCTTAAATTTCTTGAAAATGCTGCTCTGCTCCACTATCGTCTTTCATGGGTTTTTTTTTGTTTGTTTGTTTTGGTGTTTTTACTAAGATGTGTCTTGAAGTAGATTGTTCCAGGTCAGCTTTCCCAGGTATACAGTGGACCCTTTCAAGGTGCTGGTTTAGATTTGCTCTTATTTTTGGAAAGATTTCTTGAACAATAGTTTTAAATATTCTGTTCCATTTTTCTTTTCTTAAAGGCCTCTAATTATGCAGTGTGGGATCTCTTGCATGTCTTATATTTCATACACTCTCTTCTGTCTCTTTTTACTCCTTTCTTATTTTCATTCTCTTATTTTCCTGCCTTCAGTGTCTCTTACTAGATTTCCACTCAAATCCAATCTCTCCTGAGCACTTTGTAATTTATTGTTAATTTCAGAAATGGTTTTATCCTTTTCTCTTTGATTTCTTCTTTGAGATTGATAATTCCTGTTGCATTTCTTCCTAGAATTTTGTTCATTTCTGCTTTTAGCTTTTGAATGTTCTAGGTGATTTTTGGTTTTGTTTTTAATGTCTTCAGATACTTGGCTTGAGGGTATTTAATTCAATTTGAAATATTGCTTCACAATTTTCTGATGTTTCATGGTTTTTGGTGTGTGTTGTTGTTTTGTGGGGGGAGTGTTCATTAGCTGGAATGTGATTTTACATTTTCTGTTTTCTTCCTCCAGTAGCTCTTTATGGAATTGGTTTGGTTTTTCCCACCTATTCCTAGGCATTTTGTGGACAAGGCTCTTAGTTCATAAATGCCTTCCGTCAGAATAGCAAAGGACATTTTTCTAATGAATGACGGCAATAGTGAAGGGAATTAGGCAGAAGTTTGTCTTTTTCTCTTTGGTTTCTTCAGGATCCTTAAATTTTCTTTCTTCACTTCTGTCTCTCTAAGGGACACCTCTCTTTTCTATTAATCTGCTTCTTCCCCAGAAGTGCTGCTTGTTTGAGCTTGCGTTTTTGTTGCTGTTGTCTTTCAGTCTCTTTCTGTGTCACTGATGATGTCAACAACCAAATTCCAGTGTTGAGTGTTTTGATATTTGATGTTGGACTTCCCTCTTCTGTGGGTGATTTTGTCTGTGCTTCATCTGTGTTCTCTGGTCCCTTCTCTTTAAGTGTCCCTTCTCCTGTGTCAGGCTCCCATAGGTTTGCAAAGGCAGTGGGAGCTCTCTTGGATTTTGGTGTTGATTTCTCCACTTGCAGGTACTTTGAAATTTGTGGTGTTCTGTCTCCTAGTAATATTGGAGGTCATGTGTGGTTTTATTTGCACTTTTTGTGATTTTATGTATTTTGAGGAGAGAGAGATTGGGATTCAGGCTGTTACCATTATACTTCTGACTCAGAAGTTCCAGAGGAGCTTTTTAAGATTAAGATTCTTAAATGCTAGTCCTGGAGACTCTGATTCTATTGGTGTGGAGTGAAGCCTAGGACTTTATATGTTTTTTTAAAGCTCTGTAGATTATTTGGATACAGAGCTAGTTGGGGAACTGCTTGCCTTAGACCAGGGACTAGCAAACTTTTTCTGTAAAGGACCAGATATTAATAATTATTTTAGGCTTTCAAGAGCCCGTACAGTCTTTGCTGCATATCCTTTATCTTTTTTTTTTTTTTTTAACCCTTTAAAACTATTTTAAAAATCATTCTTAGCTTTAGGCCTTGCAAAAACAGGGTATAGGCAATTTTGGCTAATGCCTGCCATTCAAATGCCTTTTTCTGAACTTGGCTTGAAAGTTAGTGTTTACTAACTAGTGTTTACTAGTGTTTACTTTTTTCTGAGAACCTGGAACAAGGAATGTTTTCAGTGCGTTAAGCAGCTTTGGATCTTCTCAGGTGTATAAACCAAGAGATGGGTTGAGGTATAAGCCAGAAAGCATGGAAATAACAGTATGAAATGGAAAATGGAAATGTAGGTGCTACTGGTTAGCTGCTTCAAGAACAAAAGCACTTTATATGATTCCTTGTAAACTACCTGATTTCACAAAATATTGCACTTTGATGGATGCCTAGCGTATTGACCAGCACAGTGTGTAAAAATATGCAAATGAGGAGCCCTTGGGGTTGCAAATATCCCTCTAGAGTTATTTGTTTAAATTTTAAGAATTTATACCAAATTTATTTGACTTTTTGCACAGCTGATACTGAGCTCTGACCGTGTACAGGTTCAATTCCTTCTTAAGGCAACTCTTGATTTGTGTTAGTAAGACAGATGTGAAATAGCTTCCTATTTCCCATGGCCACAGGGCATGTTCTTAGTCTTAAAGCTGTTATTCTGTTGTTTAAATGTATTGGAGAGGGTGCATGAAATCTTGCTATGTGGATCACCATCCTTGCCACTTCTGATTCCCCAGCAGTAGTTTTAAACAGGCTTTACAACATAAGTCTCATGTGAGGAGCAAAGAGATCATTTTGGAAGGTGAAGTAACACGAATAACAGTACTATAGAGGTGAGAAGGAGTAAAGCTTATTAATTAACAGGCTCGTTGTTATTAATCTTTAGCCGTCTCTGAATGCCATCCGCTGACAGGTTCTTCTCTCTCCACCTATTATAAGAAAACATGAAATGGAGGTCAAATGGCCACTTAAAAAAAAACCCAAAAAAGTCCTTTTAAACTTCGAGAGTCACATAGTTTAATCTTCTGTAGTCCATGAAGATATTGACTTCTATTATGGAATCCCTATGGTTTGAAGGCATGGGGTTTAAAAAAAAAAAAAAAGCACTTTGTTAGTCACCTTTATTTTTTGGTGACAAGTCATCCTGTTTATCTTCATTATTCACTGCTGCAGTCAGTGTTTAAAAGTCTTTCATACAGACTCTTTGTTTGGGAGGGGGAGGGGCAGTTAGTAGGTTAGTGATTTTGCTTGATGCAGTGTCCTTGACTCCTCCACTTTTTTGGAGATGCTATGATTTTCATTTCCTTGCCTAATAAGAAAAATGGACAAATGTAGTTATAGTTCCATACCCTTTCCTGGCACCATGGTCCATTTTTCATAGAAGCCAGAATAATCTTAAAGTACAAATCAGACCATATCACCTTGTAATTAATGTTCAAACTCCTTGCCATGGCCTACAAGTCCCTCGATATCTGGCTTCTCCCAGCTCATCACCCCGCCTCATCATGCACTGTGCAGTAGCTACATTGGCCTTCTTTCTATCCCTTTGGATAGAACATTTCAACCTTGTTTCTACTTTAGGCCTCTCCTGTTTTCTCCACCAGGAATGCTTCTTCCTTCACATCTTCTTGAGGCTGCTTCCTTGTCATTGTTGAGGACACTCTCAAATACTCCTCTTCATCCTCTCTGAAGTAGTGCCCCTTCCTTGCATGCTGTCCTTCTTTCATGTATTTATCATTCTTAGAAAATAGCTGGAGGAGACACATAGTTAGTAGAATTCAAGGTTCATTAGGGCAGGAACATGGTCATGTTCACCACTGAGTTCTGGGTCCCTGAAGTATTGCCTAGCACACAATAGACATATTTTGAGGAATAAATGGAAGCTTTTGCCACTGTGTATGGTTTTTATTTCAGTTATTATTCTCTTTCATTGTTGATAAAATATGAACAATGCTGTAATTCCCCCACCCCACTCCACTCCTCTTGGTGGAAGTTAAGGACTAATTCAGCTGAGCTTGGAAATGCAGGGGTTGCCTCTTACCTACTCTGACTATTTGATCCATGGGTTTTAAGAGTAAAGTTTTTTTAAAGGAGAAACATTTCAGCATTAAGGATAAGCACATAATAGTATATCTTGGAAAGCTGTCTATAATCAGTTACCTCTTTAAAATAAATTTTCACTGTTCAGTTCCATGAATTAGGTAACGAAGAGTTGCACTACTTGCACTTTTATTTGATTACCAGAATACCAGGAGGATGGTTTCATCTTTTTTTTTTTAAATAAGAGGGTGGTTTTTGTGCTTTCCCATAAAGGCATCTGAATTTAGATTTCTGTGGAAGTGACTTCTCCCTGGAGTTGCCTTAACCATTGACCCACACAGAAAGGGAGCTCAGATTCTCTTTGTGCTTTCAAGTCTTACACTCACCACCCCCACCCCAACCCCCATGAATATATAATCAAGTGCTTTTAAAACTAACTGGCCAAGTTTCCTCAGTATCAAAGACCTATTCAGGGAAATTTTCAGGAGACTTTGAAGATCACTGCTGCCTTCCCTTCTGATTTAGTATAATGTTAATGCAGGCAGGCTTTGGTTGTAGCAAACTAAAACTCCTACTAATTTTTTTGAGGACTTCTCCATTCTGTACTTATGGCTTCCCCCACCCCCATTAGAAAATCTCAATGCAGGGGTTAGTATTGATAATATTTCATCTTATTCCTTTTTTGTCCCACTTATTGAACATGTAGCCTGCCATCTGGTATATGAGATCTCCCCTAGTTGTGGCATTTGAAAATTGTATGTCTTTTATGTCTACCTTTAGGTTTTTGATGAAAAACATTGGACAGGATGAACCTATAATTTAATTGATAGGCTACTACTGGTGAGCTTAGGAATAGCCACACCTGATTTTCTGGTACTATAGAGAAGAAGAAATGAACACTGGTGCGGTTTGGTACCAGGAGAAATAAGCAAAAGCAAAAAGAGGTGAAGGAGCCTGGTGATGTGTTTTCAAGGAAGTGTAACTGGTTTTACTTCCAGTACAGTTTTCCTTTGAAGATGGTAGGGGAGGACACACAAGAGAGTACACTTGTTCTCTGTCATTTTCGGTCTTCAAATGAATGAAGTACAAGTGTCATTATAAGCTTGGTCCTGTGTTCTTGCACTTAAAAGATGGTGAATCAGATATTGCCATTAGTGAGTTAGGAGGAGAATATTTGAAGGACAAATTAATCTCCGTTGGGAACTATTTCTTAAAATGTTCATTAGCGTACTAGAAAGATTTGGGGAGGGTATAATCACTGCCTCCCACTTACCAGCACACAATTGAAATTAAACTCCTGTGGATAAATCACTCAAAACAGCTGGGCTTTGCATAGGAGTACCTCAAAAGTTGGACCCTGGATCCATGAAAAATACAAGGTGTTTAATATCCTGCAGGGTCTGTATTCAGTATCATTTGGCAGTGATAAAGAAAGTGTCTGTCTGCTGTTCCTTGTGTTGCTTTCCTGGCACTGTTGGTTATAAGAGGTATTGTTAATAGTCAAAATTGTGAAGTACTTTTCAGACTAGCACTGTGATTGGTTTTGGAGGGGTGGTGGTGGTTTTTTGTTTTTGAGAAAGACTTAAAAATTTTTTGATCCATAGTGGATACTGTTTCCTACAGACTTTTCTTCTAAGGAGAGAACAGTGATTTGAAACTGTAAAAAAGGATACTTTTTCTTTTGTTTGTGTTCTGTAGTAATAACAATAATAATAATAATAATTAATGGCTGCTTTGTAAATCTGGGAATTATAATTGTTTTAAAAATGTGTATTTAGAAGGGTAATTATCTTGTAAAACTGTGGGAGCTGGAAAATTTTGTTTCATGTGAAGTGGCAACAGCTATCAAATGAATAAGCTGCATCTACTTGCAGTTTTTGTACCCTCAGATAAGTAAAAGTGGTGTCTTCACTAGTGGAGACTTGGTATTCCCCAGACTTTGCATACCACTTTGTTATCCTTTTAATGTAAATAATATCTACAAAAACAGCAATAGTAGAAACGCTCTTCTCATTTAAAAATTGAAATATAGTAAATGCTTATTTTTCAGATCTTTTCTAGGAGAACATTGTAATTTTTATTTTATTTTATATTTTTTTGAATTTTATTTTACTTTTTTCTATACAGCAGGTTCTTACTAGTTATCTATTTTATACACATCAGTGTATACATGTCAATCCCAATCTCCCAGTTCACCCCACCACCACCCCCACTCCCGCCACTTTCCGCTCTTGGTGTCCATACGTTTGTTCAAGGAGAACATTATGATTTTTAACTGCACTTAAATCTGATACTGCCGCACAAGGTCTTACAAGATCTATCATCAGTAATTCTGCCAACCATCAGGTGTATAAACCGTGTCTGTAATTCTTTTGCAGTGCCTTATATGGTTCTGTACATCCAGGGTGAAATCAGGAAATATTTATTGTTGAGAGTAAATCGAAAACCTTGGGTTTTAGCCCTTTAATTTGTCCTTGCAGAACCTGCAGTGGAAGAGGAAATTGGAAGGTTCTCCCTACATGCACTTCTTTCCCTATCACAATGCCCAGCCCCAGCTTCCAGTTTGTGTTACACATACTGGTCACCGGCAGACAACAGGTTCAGCTGCCTTCAAAGCTAACACCTCTCTACTAATTACCCTCTCCCTCCACGGAGGAAATATTTTGATGACAATAGGTCTCTGAGGTTGTAAAAACAATTTTCTGGCCTAAATAGATTTAAGTATTCTTTAAGTAGCATTGTTTTCCAAGAACCTTTTATCTTTTTTTTTTTTTTTCTGAAATAATTATACCTAAAAATAAGTTCTGGCTAGTTAGGGCTTCAAGTTAAAAAAGCAGCAGCACATCTACCACTAGAAGAAATGGATTCTGGGGCAGCCTGGAGAGGACCCTTTTCTTACCTGTTTTATTATAGTGGTAACTAATGGTTGAATCATGTGAAATATTTTCGTGATTATGATCTTGAGTTGTGAGGGCCACTTTTCTGGCATGTAGTAAAAACTTGATTGCTTCAGTTTTAAGTTACATAACAGCAATATTGGGGAGGGTACAAATTTTATATTTGCATGGTTTTTCTAGCATTATAGTTAAATAGTACCATTTGTTCATTTAGCAAACATTCAAGTGCCTACCTTGTGCCAGACTACATACTCCACTCTACGGGTAAAAGATGTGCTCCTTAGTCTTATTGTTAATAAAGGAAGAACACAGATATTCTCAAAGTTCAGAATAATATCTTTAAAAGAATGAATAGTAATGCTGCTTTCAGGTACAAGTATGTCATCCTTCATAATAGACAAGTATTTTGGCTCTGAAAGAGATATGTTGACGTTTATATAATACGATTCCCTATGTACTGTTACATGTATGTCTTAATTGTGAAAATCGTGAACATAAGCTTAATTGGTAGAACAAATTGAGGTTTTCTTGTCTGTTTTTAATGATGAATTCTCTTCTTGGTCTATAAACCTTTTCCTTTTTTTGGCTGCGCCGCAGCGCATGCAGGATCTTAGTTCCCCGGCCAGGGATGGAACGTGCGCCTCCTGCATTGGAAGCGCGGAGTCTCAGC
Source organism: Eschrichtius robustus (assembly GCF_028021215.1). Lineage (NCBI taxonomy): Eukaryota > Metazoa > Chordata > Mammalia > Artiodactyla > Eschrichtiidae > Eschrichtius > Eschrichtius robustus. Next base: position 75,989,354 of record NC_090836.1, on the reverse strand, counting down.
CACTGGACCGCCAGGGAAATCCCTGTATTTTCATATGTAGTGTGACGCTTTTCACATAATGAGCTTCAGTAAATACTGATGATAATGAAAATTCCTGATCTCTTCAACATATGATCATTCAGAATAAAAATTCCCATAGAATTTTAGTGACATGCTGAACTTCCGAATAGATGAACATCTCAGAGAGGTCTAATATCATGCTTTAATATATATGTGAGCATATATGCAAAGGCAGGGCAGAGTGGGGAGGAGCAAACCACACTGCTTGGGTGTGACTCCTAGCTCTGTCCTTAACAGCTTTGTGACCTTGGACAAATTACTTAACCTGCTTCATTCACTTCAGTTTCCTCAGAGGGAAAGGAAAGTAATAGTACCAATCTCACAGGGCCATCGTGTTCCATAAAACACTATGGAAATGTTAGTTATTATTGGTAGCATCATCGTCATAATCATTCAACTTCGTGTAAAACCCATAGCACAATGCTCTCTATATAGTAAACACTTAACATTGGTTGGTTCTTCTAATACATTTGGCAACAAGCCAAAGAGGTAGTACTAGTACTCAGAGGTCTCAGAGGTGTTTACGCCGTCATGGGCACAATTTCAAAGAATCTGTTTTTAATGCTACCTTGTGGCCAGAGCTTTCCCCACTTAGCCATCCCTGTGTTCCCCCGAATATCCCATGTGCATTTTGTATTTTCTGGCTAATTCGAAAAGGCTCTAATGAGACATACTGTTTTAAACCCTGTATGAGCTTAATGCCCACTTTTTTCCTTCTTCCAGATCTGTGAATAACTAAAAGTTAAAAAAGAATCAACCAGTGTATACTTACCACAGTTGTAGTTAAATAATTGTATAGTTAGTAGTTTCATATATATATATATATATAAATATCTTCTCCAGAAGAATGTAAATTCTGTGGAGACAGAGATGATTCTGTTTTGTTTCCCTCTGTGTCCCCAATGCCTAGCACTCAAATGCACCTTGAATGAGGAAAATGTTTGCATGCTTGTTCTTTTCATGCTAATGTTAGTAAGGGATTACAAGTAAGTGTACATGAATGAAGATCTTCACCTCTTCTGAAACTTGGTAGGCTAATTGAGGAGGTACACAGTTTATAGAGTTAGAAAAACCCAACTTTCAACGCTTGAATAAATGAGAAAACTAGCTGTATGCTGTTACCTATTCTATACCTCCTGATTGTAAGTATTTTCAGGGGGATGGCGACCCAGTGCTAGGTATGACATTCACTCTGCCACTGTTGTTACTCATGCCATATTCATATTATCCACATTTCTCATTTGCCTCATTTAAAAGTCTCCAATAATGGCCAATATGTATAAGGCCAGTACTGCCCTTATTAAGAAGATGGATATCCTTAAGGTTCAAGTTAAAATTTGCCATAATAAAGAACAAATTCCATCTAATCTTAAGGGAGAAATGTTGGATGCTTCGGAAAGACACATTATACAAGATGTCATATTCATTCTCCTTTTAATCCTCATGACAGCCTTGAGAGGTTGATAGCAACATATCTAATATTTATTTTGTAGACATGATCTATCACTCTTACGACAGGGTCTGAAATTCAGTGTTTCGGAGGGAATAGAAAGGATGGAAATGATTAGATTGAGAAGGAAAAGGAATTTAGCTACTGATTGGCTATTGGGGAGAGAGTGAGAAATCAGAGGCGCTTTTGAGCTGAAGTGGTCGATACTTTGACTGAAATAGGAGAGGATAGAACCATGTTTCCTAAAATATTCTGTGAAACACTGGTTCCTAGAGATATTAATAGGTGCTCCATTGGCGGGGGTGGTGGGGGAGAAACAGTAGTTAAAAATAAGTTCAGGAAATGCTACATATAATATTTCCCTCTTGTAGATTCACAAAATTGCATGGCTGTGCAAAGTCTGACTAAAGAAACCTATTTGCTATGCTGACCTTTTCACATCATAGCTGTTAACATATTGTGAATTAGCCTTCTGTAAGACACCAGTTTGGAAAAGTCTGGTCTAGAGGAATTTGGGGATTGGTAATAGGAATGGATTTTGAGGTTTTAGCTTGAGGTTAAAACTAAAAATTAAATGACCATCAGGATTTTTGAGGTGAGTGAGAAATGAGGTCTGAAAGTATAGTTTTGTAGGTGAATTACGTGGAAGCAAGAGACAAAACTGGAAAAGAAAATACTAATATCCAGTTGAAATCCTGAACCCAAGACTACTGAATTGCACCTGGGTCCTTCAGATAAAGGCACAGCTTTTCAATACCTCACGTATATGCAGAGATCATGCTGACTCTGTAGAATCCACAGTAGGCAGATAACGGGGAGTACAGATAGTGTTTGTAAGTACAAGTCTAGAGTTATAACTGTTGAGTGCTGGTGAGATAAGAGTAGAGGACCCCAGACTTTACTGGGATGGGTGTAGAGGCAGAAAGTGGATAGGGGAGCCAGTCAGAGAAACAGGAAGGGATGCTAAGAGAGAGAGATATAAAACTAGAAAGTGCACGTGGAATGCGAGGGAGGAGTGTTTCACCGGATAGGCAGCCATGGGTGTAGATAAGAAAGGGATATCAGATGCTTGGGCCCAACTCCTCCATTTTACCCATGAAAAACTGAGAGCAAGGAAGGAGAGTGATTTGCTCAGGATTAAATGTTAGCACAGCAGAGTCGGGACTAGAATCTGGTCGCTTCTGTTACCTCTTTGTACTCTAGAGATGTCAAAAGGGAAGAGACTGCTAATGATAATGTTGAGGTTATCTCCTCTCTTGGGAGGATGAGGATTGGCTGTCCCCCAAAGGGCCCTCACAGGATAGGGATTACATCCCTTAGTAGGTTTACCATGATAAAGAGTCTGAGACTTGCAGGCTCTGAAACTCAGTTCATCTACACTCTAATAATCGATTTTTTGGATCAGACTATAATTATCAAAGCCTCATGAGATTGACATAAAAATCAGAATGTCAGTTTATTAATTTACATGGGAAAAAAAAAGTAACTGCCTTGGGAAACAGATTCTCAAGTCCTGGCTAACACATTCTCTTCCCCGTAGATTTTGCCCCACGAGATGCCATATTATAATTAAAAGGTTGCTTAGTATGTCAGCAGAACAAGTGGTATAATGTTTGGAATGTGTAATGGAGTCAGGCTTTTCTTACCCTCTCAAAGACCAGTTACCTCATCTGGCAGTTGGGGTAATAATAGTACAATACCTTGTTCACAGGGTGTTGAAAGGATTAGGTAGAGTATACTGTGTATTGTTTAGCACAGTACCTGGAACATCAGTGTTATAGTTCTTCCCAGTTAGGATACAAATACTACTGGAACCTCATCGTGGCTTAGAATACTCTGCTAAACACTGCTTGAATGAGAAAGGCCAGGTTTTCTTTTGCTGTTCTAACAGCTGTCTTTTGCCTGTTCTTTCATGGTTGACCCGCCATTTCTGATTGTTAAATGCCCCCCCCCCCCAGTTAAGTTAAATTAACTCATTCAGTCTAGCTAATGTCTGACCTTGAGAACTGGGAACCATTTTAATCTTTTTAGTATACTTGATGTGGATACTCTGCTCAATCGATTATATTAGGTTGAACCATATGAAATTGCTGATATTCTACTGGTTTTCACATAGAAAAACGGCAGTGTCATATGGCTTAATCTAATATACTGATTTTAAAATTTAATTCCTTCCAGGTGGTCCCAGTAGTTTCTGTTACGAGGAGCTAAGTCTGTTGATGAGTTCAGAAGACTTTCCTTTAAATGCAAAGAGCTGTACCCTTATACTTCTCTTCCTGTGATCAGGTTCTGAGAAGGTTCTTTTGTTGTATGTCTGCTTGTGTCCTTTGTGTAGTATACTATTTTTCTTTTTCCTTTTTTTAAAAAAATTAATTAATTATTTTTGGCTGCATTGGGTCTTCGTTGCTGCGCGCGGGCTTTCTCTAGTTGCCGTTGAGCGGGGTCTGCTCTTCGTTGTGATGTGCGGGCCCCTCATTGCGGTGGCTTCTCTTTGTTGTGGAGCATGGGTTCTAGGCGCTCGGGCTTCAGTAGTTGTGGCACACAGGCTCAGGAGTTGTGGCTTGCGGGCTCTAGAGTGCAGGCTCAGTAGTTGTGGCGCACATGCTTAGTTGCCCCGCGGCATGTGGGATCTTCCCAGACCAGGGCTCGAACCCATGTCCCTGCATTGGCGGGCGGATTCTTAACCGCTGCGCCACCAGGGAAGCCCTAGTATACTATTTTTCGTCTTTTCTTTACATTTACTCTCTTACTTGCTCAGGCCAGCATTGAACATATGAATGATTATTCATAATTCCTAGACTGGTAGTTTACATGGTGCATTTTCTATTTAAGTTATTAAATCAATGTTTGCTGCTCATTGTACATTCTGTGTATGATATCCTGGATCATGGCCATTAACTTTAAAATGTTCACAGTTTTGGTAAGGATACTGTGGGTCAGTACCAAAATAGGCAAATTCTTCCATTGCACTAGAATTTCAATGTAATGCTGATAGATCAAAGTCAGAATGTCTAATAATTGAAGGCAAATATGTCATTTTTATAATGCTCAGCTAACATCCACAGGATTTAGGAAAGACAGTAATCTGTAGGCTACTCTGACAAATCAGCTAATTCCCCCTAGTGTTTTCTGGTTCTTGTCCATTTACAATATGTGACTTCTAAATGGTTATAATCGTTGGATAGATATAGATCTGTATTTCCGCCCTGAATATTGTGCCACAAAGAGTTTTCCAGGTTGGTGTTTAGTTTTCTTAATCATTATTTTTAAGTTTTGAAGAACCTTCAACAATTAATCATCTAATTTTAATTGTGGGAAGAAAACCTTTTTTCTGCCTCTGGGGTGTCACTCTACTGTTCTTTTTTAAAGTAGATCAATCTAGTTTGTAAACCAACTGTTAGAAAATTCTGGATGTGATCCAGGCCTCTTGCTTTTTAATTCTTAAATTCTGTTAGGTGTCATTATATATAAGGACATCACATTCAAATATTGAATTTAATGTCTTCACTTACTTAGCAAGTATGTATTATGTGACTTCTGTATCAGTAGCTTGACTTAAGTATTATACAATGATCACTGCACATGACGGTTTATTGGAAACTAAAAATGTGTTACTGCTAATTATAACAATTAAATAGCTATGGTTTATTAAGTACTTACTATCAAGTGCCAGGCTCTAAGACATTGGGATGATTTCTAAGATATTTCATGTGTTAATTCATTAAAACCTCTTCAAAATTATGAAGTAAGTGGTGTTATCCCCATTTCACAAATGAGGAAGCTAAAACACTGGGTAAATTGCCGAAGGTCACCCAGCAAGTACAGAAAAGCGCTGAAATGAAATCTGAGAAGTTGTGGACCTGCCATCATCGTAGTCATGATTCCCTGGTGAGCCAGGCATCCTCTTGAGTGCTGAAGTAATCTCTGCTTCTCTGGAACTGACAGTTTCATTTGCCAGCACCCGAGACAGGCCTTACTTAAAGGACCAGTATCTTCAATGCATTGCAACATGTTTTCCAGTTCAGTTCAGTTACCCTGTATTGAGCCGTTTCTGTGGGAAGGTGTTGTAGCCGTAGGTGGTCACTAGGAGATTCAGAAATGAGCAAGACCAACTTGTCCTCAGAGCTTACATTTTAATCAGGAAGAAAGTCATGTACACAAGTAATTGTAGTACATGTTGAATGTTATAGTGGCTCAAAACCTACAGAAGCAGAAGTAGACTAGTAATTCCATGTCATGGTGTCGAAGAAGGGAGGGCACGTTAACTGTTTCTTGAAGGAGAAGTTAGTAGAAAGGCAAAGGGAATAGGCCAGCTTTCATTAGGAAAAATGACGCTAGGAGATTATTTGAAACTTGTCCAAAGAGAAAGGAGGTGGGGAACCTGAGAGTGATACTGAAACAAATGGATGAGAGGAGTGGTGCTGATTTGGTACATGACACCATGCTGAAGCCGTCAATATCCACATTTCTTCTACTGAAGACCTCTACAGAGGAGAGATATGCTTATAGGCTAGATGCTGCCCAGTGTCTTATCACCATCTTAAAAGTACTCCTTCCTTCTCATCTCCTTCCTGGTTCCTTCATTTTACTTTTTGCAAGTGCTGTGAAAGTGTTCTCACCTTTTCAAAGGGTGATGCACGTCTCTCATTAGTTTTAGAAGATGATTTATAAGAGTTTTATAAAATGATTTATAAATCATTTGTATTAAGAAATTATCATAAAGAAATAGGAAGTCAGGAGCTTTTGAAATCTGCATGTTTTCTCCCAAGTACTATATTAATATTAACCTGAAGTTTTGGGGGGGGGGGTTTGTTTGTTTGTTTTTAATGTGTGTGCCTGATTTTTTAAATATTCTGTGATGGGAGCTTGAGGATTCTAATTGCATTGATCTTCTACAGTTTAGATGGACGCTTACCCATTTTTATTCTAGTGAACAGTTAAGCAATTTATTAGCCTCTGTAAGAGCTATGAAAGGAACACAAGTTGTGGCTACTCCCTCAGAAAGCTTAAGTTGTATTTAAGAAGAGAAGATAAACTTTTAAGAAACCTTCCAAGCGTATAAGTAGATAGTGTTTTTATCATGGTATCATCTCTTTCCTGTGCTGCCTCGTTATTTTCCTGTGCTCAGGTATGTCAAACTATCACTCACACGTCTGTTTTCAGCCCTTGCATCACCTCTCCCCAGCCCTGCCTCAATCCAGGTGTGTCCTAGACAGTGAAGCCTTTCTCAAAACCACATCCCCATTAACACTCGTCGCTTTGTGTGCTCACCCAGCCTTTCCTGATGCTCTCTACAACACTTAATTGTGTTTGCTTGTATACTTGTCTTTCTTCCTCAGTTAGGCCGCAGACTCCTTGAAGAAAGAGACTTGGATGTAGGGCTTACTCAGATATGTTTGGAACTGATAGGAACTTCAGAGAAAACAACAGATCTGGAGGGATAAGTGTAATAATATTGGTGATTGAGTTAGATTTGCTGCAAGATACTCAAATGTTCATGTCTGTTAACAATTGAAAACATTGGCCTGGAGCTTGATCAAGTCCTTAGATATAGGTCATGATGTGATATCAGCTGCTCTGAGAGGCCTGTGGATAGATCCCTGGGTGATAACCTCATTTAGGGTATGGTAAAGATTTAAAAAGCCAGGAAATATGTGGGCTGAGGAGTATTGCTTAGAGACCTGGGAGAACTAAGTAAGAAATATAATGGATAGGAGGGAAGAATACTGTCAAATGACACAAAAATATATAGGAGGCTGAGGACTGAGAAGAAGCCTGAGATTATTAATCACCACAAGCAGCCAACCTGGGAGTGGGAGGATGGATCTAGTTTGCCCAGGGTCAAGGTGAGAGCAGGTGATCAGGAAGAAGCATTGAGGATAGACCTTACAAGAGGTGGTAAAAGGAAGGGAAAAAAGCATATCTTGTTTGCCTAACAAAATCCAGGAGACGACTGTTTTGGGTGGGAGGAGGAGAGAACGGTCTTTTATGGGGTCGAATGTATCTGAATATTGAAGTTGAAGGAACCAGTACAAAGTAGTGGCCGTGGCTTGCAGTGGCTGTCAAGGAAATAAGGAAGTATGGTCTTGGAGTAGACTTGAGTAGCCTGGAGAGGCAAGAGTTGGAGTAATTTAGGAGACTCCAAATAGAAAAAGGAACATGCTAGGAAGTTAGAGATGTGTCAGTGGATCATATGTTACTGAGAAAAACAAGTTTCTAATGGAATTTAAAATTTTAAACGGCATTGCTCAGCCAGATGGTATGTCTCTTCAGGGGTAGCTAATTAACCAGATGAGTGTAGTATGAGAATAAAAGAGCAAGGGACGACAGAAGAGCAAAACTGGAATCTCTGACCATTGGGAAGTTAGCTTTCTTAGGGAGGCAAGTATGATCAGAAAAGGTCTTGACTGCCTTTGAGCCTGGAGGTCAGGATATATATACAAGATTCCTAAAAAAAAAAAAAAAAAAAGATTCCTTATAGGTGAAGAGAAATAGAAGTTGCACCAGAGAGGAAGTCTTGAAAATAGAACAATTCCAAGTGATGATGACTTCTAATGTGTAGCTCTACCCTTGAATAGCAGTCACAGAGTACAAATCAAAGTCTTGGAATGAAGGTCAGGAACTGTGTGAAACCAGGGAGTTTGAAGGATCATCAGCATGATGTGATGGAGTGGTTACGGCTCAACACATCCCCTGATGTCCATATTCTTTGCCCTTTGGTGAGTTAACTGTAAATCAGGTTCTTGCCTAACATCCTCTTAAAATATAGCTTACCTTGTTTTTCAACCAGATTTTCTGAATGTGTTGCAAAAGTGAGTATTGATTTACTGGGCTGTTCTTTAGTAACCATGGCTGGAAATTGCAAAAGACCATCGACTAATCAAACGGTATAAAGAAAAAGGAGATAAAGGAATGGAAAAGGGTCTTCTGCCCTTAGCTCTGTGTTCAGTTGGTTTAAATATTGGAATAAATAATCCTTGAAATCTAGAGTTTTTAATTAAGAAGACAGAAAGCTCATGTTAAATTTATAGATAAGAGTTATGCTTCCCTAAATATTGCCAAGTTTATTTTTGTGAGCTCGTTCAGTGACATAATGAGCATCCTGTTTCCTTAAGCATTTAAGTGTAGGTTCTTGTGAACTGACAGGATAGAAGCTCTTAAGAACTGAGTAGGCTGATAGAGCAGCTGGTGTGACATTCAAGTGTTCATATTGCCTTCTAGCTCCTGAACAGAAGGAAAAAAAACAGTTTTAATTTAGAAATCTTTCTTAACTATAGCTGAAATTCTCAAAACCAGTGAGACTAGAAAATGAGAGAACATTTCGTTCTCATATTTAACTGTAGATAGAATATGTTCTTATATTTGTTGGTAAGCAGCACTGGATTATATAAAATTACTTCTGAGCTTTTCAAAGGCCTTTCTTTCGTGTGGAAACAATTATTGTTAGGATGAAAGTTCTTAAAACGCCTAAATAGAACAATAGGATAGGAGAAAACAAAGGATAGTTTATTTCTGGGAGAGAGCAGGAGAAGGTAGATATCTGAATTGTAGTTCTCTGTTAAATTTGTTAAAATTTAATATTTTTAGGTGTTTAAAATCATTTTACATATGTTCAAAATAAAGCAATGTGTCTTCTCGTTTCTTTAAATAAAGGAAATTATTTGCAGTATGTGTATAATACATCAATATACTTGGTATTAAAAATAAAAACAAAGTAACAGTGTATTTTTAGAATATGGTGTGCTTTCAGTTATTCATGCAAATTAAGAATAGCATAACAAAGAACCATGAGTAATTTGCTTATATTGTTGTTGGGAAATTTTGGATTAAGGTGATAATCCAACAGTTTGTTCCTTAGTCAGATTTCAGGGCATACTTATTATCTATAATAGTGGTTCTCCAGACCAGCAGCATCAGTATCACCAGCGCCTGAGAAGTTTTTCGAAATGTAAATTCTTGCGTCCTGCCCTGCATCTACTGAATTGCTGGGGATCAGAGGTCACCAGCAGTCTGTGTATTAAAGAGCCCTTCAGGTCATTCTCATGCAGGCTGAGGTTTGAGAACCACTCATTCCTAGTTAGGACAACCTTACCAGAGACACAGGCATCATCAATGTTGGGAACAAGATGAGTCCAACTGATTTGACCATAAAGCAAAATTGTCTATAGTGAACTTCAAGTAATCTGTGTTTGGGATCATTCACATTAAAATTTTATCATATCTTCTGCTTAATTAAGTACTCCGGCATAAACAAATAATCTGTGCTGGAAATGACACTTATCAACAGAGTAATTGTCTTACAGCCCCAGGGAGGGGGATGAATCACCAGTTTACAGAAACTGTTCTGCTTTGGGCTGACATATTTCTTTATAAACTAAAGACTGTGGGGGAAAAGGAGCTGTACTGGGGGCTAGGATAAGGAAACTGGGTGGTTTTTTCACACTTTTACTAAGCCAGACTGCTATAGTGTGGTTTCATCATTTTAATTGAATAGTGAAATTATGAGATAGGAGAGAAACAACAAAAAAATGAACCTTGTAAATGCACACGCAAATAAACTGATCTCATGCTCGCTACCTAAAAACAGATGGAAACAGTTATGGTCAGGATTACAGTGCCACCCAATCCCTCTCCACTGACTCCCTTGACAATTTCAAGACGAAGAAGAAGCAGTGAAAAATGAGAAAAAGCAACCAGAGGTGGCACTGTGGTGGGAACAAGAGTCAACATCAGAGAAATTAAGGCAACAGTACATTTCAAGAGTGAGGTAGTGATTAACAGTAACAAAGGTTGCCAGTAGGTCAGATAAGAGGGACTAAATGTGTCTGTTAGATTTAGGAACAAGAGAGGTCAGTGGTCACCTTGAAGAGTAGTTTTTGGTGCAGCACAGAAGCAGCTGGTTTGAAATGAGGTGATCTGTGAGTTGGAGATAAAATAGAAATGGCAAATTTAAGAGAGGATGATAGCTAGATGAGGGTTGGAGGATTTTCTTACCAATCTGCCTTTACAGGTAAGATTTTTATCTCTTAATTCTTTAGATCTAATTGCTAACTTTATTACCATATTGATTTGGCATAATTGTAATTTAACATGAGTAATCCTAACAAATTATTTCTCAAATAAATATATCATTTCTTCTAGGCTTTATGAAGTATTGAAGCTCAGCATTGTTGCTTTGCATAGCCTTGAGAGTCTAGGACTCAGTTAAGAACCACTGCCATGTTGCAGTCATTATATAATTTATTTGGAAATCTGAATTACCTTTAACTTACATTGTCTGAAATAATTTAAAGGAAAGTTTGTATATTTGCATACCAAAGTGGTTTGAAAACTCCTTGAAGGCTATGACTTTCTCTTAACAAACTAAACACCTAGCATATTATTTTAAACATAGCATTAGGAGTTTTGTATTGCTCTGCTGTTTGAATTGCCATTGATTACTAATGTAAAACCTGTTTTTCAAATTGATTTTTAGCTAAGGTTCAAACAGGAATATTTCCATTCAATAAACATTGAGCACCTACTATATTCCTGACAGTGCTGGGGTTAAAAATAAATGGCACAAATCCTGCCTTGAGTTCACAGTTCATTGGGGAAGACAGAGAGGTAAACAGATCATTGCAGCTGTGTGTTAACGAAATTGAGTTATTTGTAGTGAGGTGGATGGACCTAGAGTCTCGGGCAGAGTGAAGTAAGTCAGAAAGAGAAAAACAAATACTGTATGCTAACACATACATATGGAATCTAAAAAAAAAATGGTTCTGAAGAACCTAGGGGCAGGACAGGAATAAAGACACAGACGTAGAGAATGGACTTGAGGACATGGGGAGTGGGAAGGGTAAGCTGGGACAAAGTGAGAGAGGGGCATTGACATATATACACTACCAAATGTAAAATAGATAGCTAGTGGGAAGCAGCCGCATAGCACAGGGAGATCAGCTCAGTGCTTTGCAACCACTTAGAGGGGTGGGATAGGGAGGGTGGGAGGGAGACGAAAGAGGGAGGAGATATGGGGATATATGTATATGTATAGCTGATTCACTTTGTTATACAGCAGAGACTAACACACCATTGTAAAGCAATTATACTCCAATAAAGATGTTAAAAAAACAAAAAGCTGTAATAGAAGAACAAGTTAGTGCCTCCACTATTCTAATCTACTTGCTTCCCACCCTGAGAGATTTGCTAAAGTGGTCATTCTGAATTTATCACTGGCAGCATCTGTAACTTGCCCTTGAAAGTATTATATTTAGTCTCTGTCTCTGAAAGAGTCTAGTGGGTAAGTAACTTACTGAGGGGAGTGGGACTAATTTTTGTCAACACAGACACAGCCATGGTATTCATGAATTTTTTTGAGACTAATAAATCAGGTGTTGTAGTCTGTGCTTATTTTCTGCTTATCCGTTCTATGAAACAAATCCTGTTTGGTGAATTTAATCTTATGTAAATGTATCATTCTTTACTCACCTGATGTAAATTACTTTTCTAAACAAGCTTTATACGCTCTTTTACGAAAGCGTGTATGTTTTCTTTAAGCCCTTAAAACTCGATTAATGCACGTTCAGAGTAACATTAAAATTAAGTAATCCCTTGGTTCTTCAGAGTGTTTTAATGGAATAATTTGAATATAACAAAATTTGGTAAAAGAAACTTCCCACCACTCACGATCTTGAGGTGTCCACTCTTTGATATGTATGATATTAGACCATCTGCTCTTTCCTCCATTACAGTCAAATATTACATGCTAGTACTTATATATTCAGTAATTTACAGTACATTTTTGTCATTTCTTATTAAAATTGCTTTAATTTTTTAAAGACTAAATTTTAGGGTATGAGTTAGGTATAAGATTTTTTTTTCTCCAGAAGGTGACTATAAGGAAGTTGAAAGAGCATAGTACCTCTTGCTTAAGATATGAAGATCAGAGATAAATAAGGCATGGTTTTTGTCTTTAAATAAATGTTCAGTATAACAGACCTAAATTTAGGCATAGTTATAACAGTCCAGATTCCCTCAGGGAACATTTAAGGTGGCGAGTTTCAGGTTGTTCACTGACTGAGAGTTACTGCTAGTATCTGGTGGGGCTGGGTGAGGCTGGATTTCTTAATTTATGAGCTAGTGCTCACTGTCAATAACATGCCAATAGCAGCTACAGTGAGAAACAGCTATAAAGATGTTATCCCTCTTCTCACAACTACTTGTCTACAGAGGAATTTGAATTAATTTTTATGTTTAAAAAAAAAGCTAAGAAAATGGAGATTTTGTGAGTGTTCTTTTTTGAAAGGCTGCAGTCAAAAACTTTTACCCTTTTGTCAATCAAATGGTGTGTCTAATAGTTAGGGTGTCAGTACCCATTTTGAAGTACAATGCCAGTTGTTTCCCCATAGTAGCCGCCTTAAAACCTGTATGTTACGATTTATCCCATGATTTAAATTTTGATCTTTTACTCTTCTTTTTAATGATTTTTTTTTTTTGTTTTAAAACATCTTTATTGAAGTATAATTGCCTTACAATGGTGTGTTAGCTTCTGCTTTATAACAAAGTGAATCAGTTATACATATACAATATGTTCCCATTTCTCTTCCCTCTTGCATCTCCCTCCCTCCCACCCTCCCCATCCCACCCCTCTAGGTGGTCAAAAAGCACCGAGCTGATCTCCCTGTGCTATGCGGCTGCTTCCCACTAGTTATCTATTTTACATTTGGTAGTGTATATATGTCCATGACACTCTCTTACCCTGTCACATCTCACCCCACCCCCTCCCCATATCCTCAAGTCCATTCTCTAGTAGGTCTGTGTCTTTATTCCCGTCTTCTTTTATTCTTTTTGGAAGTAGATGATGATGAGTGTTTGGTTTCAATGGGTATAAAATGAACAATTGAATTTGATCTTCATCATCCCTTTCAGCTGTTAAAGTCTATGATATTTTCCTTTGTAATCTTTTGTTAGCAGAATGCTGGCTTTTTAAAATTTGTATATTGTTGGTATTTTATTTTGATTTAGAAACTTTTACAATTTTTCTAAGTGAATGAAAATAAGCTGTCTTTAGAGGATTTTCCCCCCCAAACCCCAGATCCATAATTTGTGTTCCTATAGAACCAGTCATGGACTAAGAACCTTTGTAAATACTGTTTTTTTATTTTTAAACATTTACTGAGACATGTAATAGACCTAGTAAATAGAAATTTGACTTAACACTTAAATTATTTCAGTATATGAATGAAAATTTGAAGATATTTTATTTTACCTTAAGAGAACTGTTTGAATTTTCTTGGGAAAGAATATATGAAATCAGAAGTAACTTAATGTACTGAAGTAGTTACTGAATCTATAAACATTGGAAAATTAAAGAGTAAGGTTTAGGACTATAACTTTTTCTGTTAGTTTTGAAATTTCATCCCAAATTGGGAGTGATTTGAAAAAAATCAAGATTACTTAGGAATCTTTAGTCGACTCAAAGGACACTTTAAGAGATTAATGAAAGTTTAAATGAAAGGATTGGTTTCTAACAAGTAAATTACTTTTGATTTGTAACCAGTTTGTGTAAATTCAGGGTTGAAATTAATCAAACGTCTTTCCTAAGCTTATGAACACAATTAGCAGATCTTCAAATTAGATGGTATGTTTCATACACTATATTAAAAAAACAAGAATAAGTTTTCTTGTCTGGGGTATGTTCTCTTTGAAGTAATCTTGCCTAAAAGGAATCTTGATTTTTAAAAGCTGAACGGTTTAAGATCAGTGGGGAATGGAGTGCTGGACAGGAAGTTGTTTACATATGTAAAGCATACTTATTGCATCAGGACTTATGGTGTTACCTTTTGAATCAGGAATGGATTTTTTTTTAAATTTTATTTACTTATTTATTTATTTATGGCTGTGTTGGGTCTTCGTTTCTGTGGGAGGGCCTTCTCTAGTTGCAGCAAGCGGGGGCCACTCTTCATCGCGGTGTGCGGGCCTCTTACTATCGCGGCCTCTCTTGTTGCGGAGCACAGGCTCCAGACGCGCAGGCTCACTAGTTGTGGCTCATGGGCCCAGTTGCTCTGCGGCATGTGGGATCCTCCCAGGCCAGGGCTCGAACCTATGTCCCCTGCATTGGCAGGCAGATTCTCAACCACTGCGCCACCAGGGAAGCCCAGGAATGGATTTTTTTTTTTTTTTTTAATAAACATATTTTTGATTCAGCTATCTCACTTTTTTTTTTTTTTTAAACTTTGGGTTTATTTATTTTATTTATTTATCTATTTATGGCTGTGTTGGGTCCTCGCCTCCGCGCAAGGGCTCCCTCCAGCCGCGGCAGGCGGGGGCCACTCCTCATCGCGGTGCGCGGGCCTCCCACCATCGCGGCCTCTCTTGTTGCGGAGCACAGGCTCCAGACGCGCAGGCTCAGCAATTGTGGCCCACGGGCCCAGCCGCTCCGCGGCATGTGGGATCCTCCCAGACCAGGGCCTGAACCCGTGTCCCCTGCATCAGCAGGCAGACTCTCAACCACTGCGCCACCAGGGAAGCCCCCCAGGAATGGATTTTTTAAAGACTAGAGTCATCACCAAAAGGGCATGGGCTGTCTTCAAGTATTGAACTCTCTTCCATACATTCTTTTAGTGTAGCTCTGTCAACCCCAAGCGCAGGGAGCCTAACTGACCGAGGGACCCTTTATTGGTCAGGGTTCTCCAGAGAAAAAGAACCAATAAGAAATCTATCCATATAGTGATTTATTTTGAGGAATTTGCTCAGGCAGTTACAGAGACTGAGAAGTCCCACTGTCTGCCATCTACAAACTAAAGACCCAGGAAAGCTGGTGTTTTAGATCAGTCTGAAGTCCTGAGAACCAGGGAAGTCAGTGGGTAATTCCCAGTCTGAGGGCAGGGGAAGACTGGACAGTCAGGCAGGGAGGGGTGGGTACGACTTACCATTTCTTCACTTTGTTTTATTTGGGCCCTCACTGGATTCGATGATGCCCACCCACATTGTGAAGGGCAATCTGCTTTACTTAGTCTACCCATTCAAATGCTAATCTCATCCAGAAACACCCCTGTAGGCACACCCAGAAGTAATGTTTAGCCAAATATCTGAGCATCTTTTGATTTAGTCAAGTTGACGTAAAATTAATTGTTATAGATCCATCCCAGTTTGGGATAACTTGTTACTAAGTTCTGCCTCAGCCAAAAATCTACCTCTCTGTAACTTTCTTTCATTTCATTCTAGTTGTGCCCTCCACTACTCCACAGAATATATCTAGTCACTATTCTACACTAAAATTTCAAATGTTTTATGCTATCACTTATATGTGGAATCTAAAATACAATACAAATGAACATATCTATGAAACAGACAGACTCACAGACATAGCGAACAGGCTTGTGGTTGCCAAGGGGGAGGGGGGTGGGGGAGGGAAGGACGGGAAGTTTGGGATTAGCAGATGCAAACTATTATATATAGTATGGGTAAACAACAAGGTCCTACTGTATAGGACAGGGAACTATATTCAGTATGCTGTGATAAACCATAATAGAAACGTATATGAAAAAGAATATATGTATAACTGAATCATTTTGCTATACAGCAGAAATTAACACAACACTATAAACCAACAATACTTCAATGAAATTTTTTTAAAAATTTCAAATGTTTGAAAATAGCTATCATGAAATATGCATCCCCTAGACTGAATTTCTTCCACTACTTCAGTGGACTGATTTTCTGACATCTTCAACATTCTCTTTATTATTTTTTACACTATGTTTCTCATGGTAATTCAGACCTGACCAATGTGAAATCTGGTAGGCCTGTTGTCTATAATACAAATAAAAGTTGGTGCCTCTCTTTTGTTCATCAGTCTTTTTGATGTATTCAGTCATCAGTGCTTTATCTGTATAGCAGAGCTTCACTTATATTAGACTGTCATCAGGATTCTCTTTTCCTCTAGGTTTAGAAATATAGTAAAAATAGCTAACATGTATTTACGATTTACTGTGTGTCAGGCTAATTTCACACTGTTTTACATATATTCACACATTTAGGGAGGTGTGTTATTTGTTATTATGTCTGTGTTTTACAGATGATCCTGTAACATTTTAGATGTGTTTGTCCAAGGCAAAGTAGAATCGGTCTATTAACTCCCTTTGTTAGTTGTTACACTCCTGTCATTGCTGCCTAAGACAGCTTGGGAGTGGGAGGGGAAAGCACTTACATTAATTAACATCAAGCTAATGCATACAGAGCTTTGAGTAAACTGAACCTTTGTCTTTGAATATATACTGTTTTATTTCTTGTATGTCATGTTTGTACAGTTATGTTTTTGGAATTAAATGTAGGAGACCATACTTTTGTACCAATTAAAGTTAGTTTCCCATTCCCACCTGTCTCCGATTCCGATTCTGTCATCTAACATACTTGCTGACTTACCTAGCTTCAAGTCATCTACAGATTGGAGAAACATAACTTCTATATTTTCACAGCACTAAAAAGTTTCGAGCAGTCAGGAATTAGGAGCCCAGTAATGCATTTAAAAACACCTTTCAGGTTGTTCCTTTTATTCTAATACACTTAGTTATAGTAGCATATACTTTCTTGCCTGCAGGAATCTTGTGTTACTGTATAATATTAATAATCATTTTTATTTTTAAAATTTATTTATTTATTTATTTATTTTTGGCTGTGTTGGGTCTTCGTTTGCTGTGCGTGGGCTTTCTCTAGTTGTGGCGAGTGGGGGCTACTCTTCATTGCCGTGCGCGGGCTTCTCATTGCGGTGGCTTCTCTTGTTGCAGAGCATGGGCTCTAGGCGTGCAGGCTTCAGTAGTTGAGGCACACGAGCTCAGTAGTTGTGGCTTGTGGGCTGTAGAGCGCAGGCTTCAGTAGTTGAGGCACACGAGCTCGGTAGTTGTGGCTTGTGGGCTGTAGAGCGCAGGCTCAGTAGTTGTGGCGCACGGGCTTAGTTGCTTCGTGGCATGTGAGATCTTCCTGGACCAAGGCTCGAACCCGTGTCCCCTGCATTGGTAGGCGGATTCTTAGCTACGGTGCCACCAGGGAAGTCCCTAATAATCACTTCTAGAGCTCCATATTTCATCCAATTCCATATTTCATCCCCAAATTTACTTAACTCTTCCACTATATTTCTTGTAGTTTTTCTAATGTGTGATATTTTTGTTGTTGTTATCATTGTTGAGTCTAAATAATATCTATACAACCATTCCACAATCTATAAGGCAAGTGACCTTGTGAAAGAAGGGATTGAATTGTAATATTAACAAAACTGTCTCTTTATGAGCTTCACTCAGTACTAAGACCTCATAGTCATCCTTTTGTTTTCTTTTGGGGGCCTGCCCATTCACAGTAAAGCTTATGTGTCAGTTGGAATCCATCTTATTCTTCTTTTTGAAGACTGTAACTATTTTTGCCCACTCTAGTCTTAAACCACCTCTGTCTTTTTATGTATTCCCTCAAAGATTATCAGTAGTGGTTGGATCAGAGACATCATCTCGGGATTCTGGGATAAATTATATAGGCCTATGTAGATTAGGTATGTGTTTTCCTTAACATCCCCCTCTTGTGGAGCCTGAGCTTCCACTTAACATTTCTTCTTTAACTTTTCAAATGGAAGGTCAGAATCTTGTAGTGAACGATGAGAAGCAAAGTAGATGTTCTACTGTGTTGTACCTCAATCCCAAATAGCATGTCTCTTGATTGTCATGTTGTAGCTAACAAATGAGAAGCAAAACTTTTTTGTTGTCTTTGGCATTTTTGTCAATTCACTAGTTAGGTGAGTAAAAGAGTGAAGAGTTGGCAGAGAGGAAAATAGGGGGAGAGGCTATAGATGATCTAGAAATAGACGACAGCCCAATTTATCATTTGTAGGTAATCAGTAATTCAAGTAGTCTACTTTTGGAAAGCGGCTCGTTTGCATTTGGTGGTTTTCCCTGGACCTCTCTTTCTTTAAACAGTGGGGGGACTGAACATGGTTGGTAATCATGTACTTATCAAAGCCTTATGGGTTGCAAAGTCATAGACAATCCCCAAAAGGAATTTATTGAAAAATTAATGAAAAGATTATGGATAGGACAGGCTTTAGGCATTGATTGACCAAGGAGCTCAAATGATCTAGCACTGACAGACATATGTCCTCCCTCCCTCCCTTTTAGGTCCTTTCTCAGAGGCTTTCCACATCTCAGATTTAAGTTCAGTAAGAAGAAACAAGTCTCTGTTCCAGAGTCACAGCAGGTGACTTGTTGTCACCTATGTATTGGTCTTTGTTGAGTCACATGCACGTTACTGAACCCATCATCCTTATGGTCAGGGGAATGTCTGGATATGGGGATGGACCACACTGAGAGTTGGGGAAGGGCAGATCCCCAAACAGAAAGTGAGGCCATTGCTGAGAAATGGGGGAGAAGGATGAGCTGATGTGGCAGATAACAAATATCCACTATAATGTCTATTAAATTCTGTTTTTATTGTATAAATTGGTACATTTGGTGTTGTTTGTTTTTTAACCTACAGATATTTCCATTTCAACCTAATAAACATGAAGACTTAAAGCAGAGACAGTATAGTAGAAGAAGCATGGCTTTTGAGTTGCAAACAGAGATTTCAGATCCTAGCTATGTTATGTATCCTTATTGTTGAGAAATTTAAGGCACCCAATAAATAACACGCTTCTCTCCTGCTTGAATTCTGTGAAGAGAAAAGACAAATATTGGCACATAGGAATAAAAACAGTTTTATTACTGACAAAAGCTGAAATGAAAGTTTTTGTGTGACAACAATGAAGTTCTAATATTGAATCCAGAGCTAAACAGTTATTTATCACCCCGCCCCCCGGGCCCCCGGACACTTTGAACAATAGGCTTTTTTACCTGGGGGTCTGCCCCTAATAACTCAGACCAGAATGGATGAGTCCTGCAGACATCAGGCTCACAAAGAACACAGGGAGGTGAGGAAGCTATGTATGTCTAGTTGTTCTCCGAAAATCTGTCAAGCAGCTCATTTCACTTCAGTGGTAATGGGTTGGGTAGGAGGTCAGAAATTGTTGAGGAAAATTCCTCTTTGTGGAAACCAGAGGAATGATGACATACATGCCTCCAACACATAAACTAATGAACCTTAATTATTTTATCTCTTCAGTAAATAATAATAATTTATTTTAGGGTTGGTGTGATGTTCAGATACCAAGAAATTTGGGGTATGAAAACTCAGAGAGTATCAAATAACCACCCTCTTCAGTTTTTGAAGTTGGGTTATTATAATAATTGATGTGTGAGTAGGAACCCACTTTGCCTAGGAGATGAGTAAAATTAGTAATAATTGGGCAAGCAGAAGGATTTGTGAAGTGGGAGGAAGCAGGCAAGAAAATGTCTTACAGAGTTCATAACTATTACATCCTTGTAAATTTAAGCCAAGGCAAGCAAACTTTTCCTCCACTAGCCATCCTCAACCATTTAGTTTTTAGCCCGTTCTCCTGTCCAGTGCTTCTCACATTGTGCTCTCTGAATTAATAACATCAGTATCCCCTGAGAATTTGTTAGGAAAGCAAATTCTGGAGCCCACCCTTATCCTACTGAAACTCTGGAAGTGGGGCCCAGCAATCTGTATTTTAACAAGTCCTCTAGGCAATTTTGATGGATATTGAACCACATACCATGATTTGCAAACATCCCCATAACAGTTTCATAGCTGGATATTAATTGTACTTGCAAGTAATCTTTTCTAGTTCCTCATCATTAAGCATTTATTAAATATGGAATATTTTGGGGAGGGAGAGAGGCTGAATAGGTAAAATAGAGCTTAGGCTTGAATGCCAAACAGATATGAACAATAAGACTGTGTTTTCATTCTATAGGTTTAGATATAGTGGCATGATAACTGTTTAAAAGACTAACTGTAGCAGCAAAATGTAGAAGGGATTCGTTGTAGGAGATAATAGAATGAGAGAGAAACTCTAGGGGTAGTGATTATAATTTGTGTAGGGGGACTCAAAGATCAGGAAGAAAAGGGGATCTGTAGAAGAGGCTTTTCAAAGGAAGAGTTAATTGAACTCAGTTCACTGAAAGCTGGGGTGGACAGAATCAAAGATGATTTAAGATCTCAAATCCAGATGATTAAGATAATGATAGTTGGGAAGGGAGCTTTCTAATTAGAGAATAAGATGAATCCATTGTTGGGCATGTTAACTTTGAGGTCATACTTTAAAGGACATATATTGAGAAGGAAGAGTTGAGAGCTCATTTTTAGGTGGTTTAGAGTAAGAGGAGAACTTGAAAGTACATTTGTCCCTTGGTATTGGCAGGAGATTGGTTCTAGGACACCCCCCCCCCCCACCCCCCCCCGCCAAGCCCCCACAGGATACCAAAATCTGTGGATGCTCAAGTCCCTTACTGTCGGCCCTCTATCTGTGGGTTCCACGTTTGCAGATTCAACCAAGAATTGTGAAGAAAATTAAAATAATGCATTCATTCATTCTGGAAATGCTTATTGAATGTCTACCATGGGTCTGGCACAGTTCTAGGTTCTCAGCATATAGAAATGGACCAACCCATGCCCTGTATGCAGAACTAATATTGTAGGTGGAGGGAGACAACAAATAAGTAAATCAGTGAACAAGATAATTTCAGATAATACTAAGGGCCAGCAAAGAAAATAAAACAGAGTAACGGTAAGGAGTGACTAAGGGGTAGAGAATTTCTTTAGATAGTCAACGAAGACCTGAGGCAGTGACATGTGACAGAAATCAGTTGGAAAATGTGAAACATGTGAAAGTTCTAGGAAGCCAAAAGTTGCTGGCATCACAGGGTGGCCAAGGAGAGTTGCAGGAAAACATATGAGAAGTTCACTGTGCTTTTTGCCCTTTCGGGGACTCTCCCATATGAAAGGTTTGGAGAGACAGGGTAGTGTATTTGAAGGAACATGGGTTTAGAGGCATCCCAACTCATTCATGTCAGGCATCTGTGGGCTGTGTAGAAACCCCTCAATTTCTCTGAGGCTTATTCTCCTCAGTAGAGTAAGGAGCAGTAACACCTCATGGGATTAAATTGTGATGATTAAATGAGAGAATGAATTTAAAGCAACTAACGTAGTGCTTAATGATAACTATTAATAATCCCTAACAGTTATGTGAAATATAGTTTCATTTAATAATGGTGAAAGCTAATGTCTCTTGATACACAATTTTATTTAGAAGTTATACTTCGACCTTTTATCATGCAAAACATTTTAAGAGCATGAAACTACAGTAAAAAAAATATTTTTGCAATTAAATGATATACTTTGATTAGCTACCTGATGGCAATGCTTATATGCATAATACTCTCATATGGATTTTACTAATTTTAAATATTTTCTTCTTACAGATGTGTACGTCTCATGACTGATAGGAAGAAACTAGTCATGGGCCAAAGGTCAAGATACTTCCCTGGGAAATGCTGCTGATGCTCCTCTACGAAGTCATACAATGAGTGTTTGGTTTAAGAAAGATTTTCATATTTAAAAGATTTTCATCTTGGATATATATCAAGTGAAAATTAGAGTCTTTTGGGAAACATTTTCCTCCTGTTAAATTATACTTGTAATGGGCGACATGGCAAACAACTCGGTTGCATATGGTGGTGTAAAAAACTCTTTGAAGGAAGCTAATCATGATGGAGACTTTGGAATTACACTCGCAGAGCTGCGGGCTCTCATGGAGCTCAGGTCTACAGATGCATTACGAAAAATACAGGAAAGCTATGGAGATGTCTATGGAATTTGCACCAGGTTAAAAACATCTCCCAATGAAGGTGAGTTTTATTACATTCATTTTTAGTACTTTGGCGAGTTCTGTAATTGGCTCATAAATAAGCATGCTTAGATTGTCTTGGCTATTGTTTGATTATGCCATATTTTTCGTGGCATTAAAGATTGGTGTAAAGTAACTTTAGATCAAAAAAAGTGTTGCAAATTAATTTATATATTTTAAGTTGGTGGGAGAAAGTATTTTGTACTGTCGCACATATTGCTGCTTGTTTACGATAGCCTGATTGTCTTTCCACTTGAGCTGGAATCAGGCTTGGTAGTTCCCAGGGGATTCAGTGGAACTAAACCCTGCTCACTATCCTTCATTTTGCCAGGCGGCTTAAAATAGCTTTCACTGCCAGTAGCTGACCAAGTTTGTTTGGTTTTTTTTTTAACCTAAACTTTAACAATTAGTTCAGAAGGTACCAGAGCAAATGGAGTAGATTAGATGGCAATTTTTAATTTAGTGGACATTTCCTTTGATTAAAAATAGTTTTCAATCTTCGAATTATATTCAGTTTCCCTGTGTTCAAAGAAATCTTTGGTTTCATAATTCTTGATTTGTAGTACATTTCTTTTTGAAAAACAGAAATGTTCATTATAACTTCATTGCGTTATGGTCTTTGAAATGGTTTGAAGGGATAATCTTTTATTTAATATATTGATCATGTTGAATATAAAGGTAAGGTTAGGAAGTTTCCAAAAAGGATTTCCAAATTGCAAAGGAGGGGGGGAAGGATACATGAGGATGAATGTTTGGTGATTACAATTTATTTTAGTAAGGAAGGGAAATTATTAATGCTAAAGTTTAAAAGATATTAGTATATATTCCAAAGCCAATTCTAGAAAAATTGTGCTTCAGTGTTTTTCTTAACATTTTTCCTAAAACATCTTATGCCATGCCACTACTTGTGATAAATTTTAAGGTAATAGCAAAAAGTTATTTCCAAAGTTGTAAAAGAATTTTAAATCACACTAAAAGATTCTTTAAAACCTTTATGTAATTCTATGTGAATTGCTCATTGTTTTAATGGTAGGTAGTTGCTTTAATTTTTCTGAGGTAGCATGGTCTTGAGGAAGCTAATGTCAGTATTCACATATATCCTAAAAGGGCTTCCTCAGATCAGTTGGAGTATATTCTTTTTTCTGTAAAGTCTTCCAGATTGTTTGGATCTTTTCCTCAAGTCAGAACCACTAGAAACATGGACTTCTCAGTTATACATTAAATATGCTGCACCATTTTAAGAGCTGGACCCCTGCTGCTTAAATTCAGTGAATCAGGAACAGACCCATGGAACTTTTAATAGATGTAATTTGACAAACTTTGGAGTTTGTTCAGTATGCAAATCTACTTTAAAATGTTAGCTAACTTCATATAACTTTAGAGATTTGTACATTAAGTTGCTGTTCTCAATTGGTAGATTCATTAATTCAACCGTATGTACATACTACGTTTAATCTAAAACCTAATTTTGGATGTTTCATGATCACCAAATTGATAGGGTATATTAACATTAAAAACCCTCAATATTTATAACAACATAGTTTGTTCATAAAAACGATATTGGGGCTTCCCTGGCGGTGCAGTGGTTAAGAACCCGCCTGCCCATGCAGGGGACGTGGGTTTAAGCCCTGGTCTGGGAAGATCCCACATGCCACAGAGCAACCAAGCCCGTGCGCCACAACTGCTGAGCCCGCATGCTGCAACTACTGAAGCCTGCGTGCCTAGAGCCCGTGCTCCGCAACAAGAGAAGCCACCGCAATGAGAAGCCCGCACGCTGCAACAAAGAGTAGCCCCCGCTCGCTGCAACTAGAGAAAGCGCGTGCGCAGCAACAAAGACCCAACGTAGCAAAAATAAATAATAAGTTAATTAATTAATTTTAAAAAACCTAATATTGAACTTCACTTTGAAATCTGCACATATTTGCACTTCCCTCAACCATGTCTTTGTGTTTCCCTGCTGTTAGTTATGAGAAGACAAAACTTCTGATTAACTAAAAACCCTTCCATGGTGCTTTTTCATTTTTAATGGACATTATTTCTCTTTAGTTTGCACTGCAGTTTCTTTTGTGTTGTTGTTTTGGGCAGTTCTCCTTACATTGATTTTGGTTTAATTAGTGAAGTTTATTAAATTAACGGAAACTTTGTACCTAGTACAGTAGGTTTTAAAATTTAGGGAGGGGATGGTTATGTACCTCTTTTACGACATGGTGGAAGTTGTGGATAATCTCTAGAAATATTCACTTAACACTCAAAATTTTGTGTGTATTGTTGCTGCTTTGTGCTATTAAACAAGTGTATGCCATTTTCCCCGTCTTTTATTCTTAGAAAATTCTTGCTCATCTTCTTCCTAGTACTGTGAATTTAATTTTTGTCAAAATTTGTACAAACTTTTGTCTTCACTGTTTATATATATATAGTTTGTCATTTTGAAATATTCTTCTAAAGAATGTGAAAAAGCCATTGTAAGCATTATGTTTGTGTTTACAGTCGTCATAAGAATAAATAAAAACAACAGCAGCCTTCACAGAAATGTTATTTCCAAAGGAATAGTTCTAGTTTAATTTAGAAATAATTCACTCAGAAGCTAATGAATATTTTGTCACTGATCAACTAGGCAAATGGTAACAAATGACTCATCCCTGGGAATAATCAGCTAGGAGTTTTTATGCCCAAGTAAAATGATCTAGACAATAAGTAGCCTTTTTTTTTTTTTAGTATAATCTGCTTATAGTCAGGGAAAGTGAGATAACAATGATTCTTTAAAGTACAGGAATTTTGGTTAGGTAAAACTGAAGTTTATCTGTCACTTTAGTTCTTTCATTCATTCATTCATTGACACACAGTCTTTTGTCAGATCTAGATTAATGATAGTCATATGTTTTATATACCCCCTAAAAAAAGAATTAGTGTTGGCAGTTTTAACTGTAAGATAATCGTAAGTGTATAATTAAATTACATCCCAATTTCAGAGATGTTAATAAAATATAAGAATGTGTGTGTTTTAGAATTGCTGAGATATTGTGTTTATTGGGTATCTCCTATCTTGTTGGCACTTACCTAGGCTCTGGACATACATCCATGAATAAAAGAAAACTTCCTGCCTTATTTTTACATGGGGAAGACAAGTTCACAAGACAAATGAGATGTGTAGTGTGTTAGTGATATATGCCTAAGAGAAAAATGAGTGGAGAAGGAAAATCAGAAATATTTGGGATGTAGATATTAGATTGCTCTAAAGTCTGGAGGAACAATTAAAGATGTTTCTTAAGAACAACAACGATAATAAGTGACGCGTAGATAACGCTTTTTGTGCCAAATTGGTAGTTAGTACTTATAAATATCAACTTACTTTATCCTCACAACAACCTTATCCTGTTTTACAGCCAAAGAACCCACAGCACAGAAAGGTTAAGCAACTTAGCTGAAGTCTCACAGCTCATAAGTCCAGAGGAGGGATTCAAACCTAGACAGAGGACATGCTTTTAACTACTGTAGTGTACTTCGTGTTATAAAAGTTCATCTCATTCAGCTTGCGAAAGAGTTGAGAGATTGAGAAAGAAGTACCTGTATTCTCTCGTCACAATAGTATTTTTTTGATGGCAGGAATTACGTGATGAAAAAAAAAATGGGGATTCAAGATTCTGTTTATTAGTTGGTCTTTAAAATATGCCCTCCTCAGGAAGTTGTGTTTGTGTGCTTCCTCATTTGGCCTGCTAATTTATTGCTTGTTTTCTAGCAGAGCAGTGCTTTAACTTGATTTCAAGCATACTGTACGTGTACTGATCAATAGGAAGTGTTTTGAGCCAGATGTAATTTTCATATTAAAAACTTCCTAGTGGTTCTGATTAATTATCTTTACTCTTAAAAGAATTAGAACTGTAAATTTCAAGGTTAACTGGAATGAGATTTATTGCTTCATATTTTTGGTTTTATGTGTTAGCAAGCACCTATCTTATAGTCCT
Organism: Eschrichtius robustus; assembly: GCF_028021215.1. Lineage (NCBI taxonomy): Eukaryota > Metazoa > Chordata > Mammalia > Artiodactyla > Eschrichtiidae > Eschrichtius > Eschrichtius robustus. The sequence continues at coordinate 75,963,115 of NC_090836.1, read as the reverse complement.
CAGAATCCAAGAATGTACTTTTAAGGCAAAATAATCTTCTAATATCCTAACTATATAAAACTGCCATTACAGTTTTGTTCTTCTGTATCATTATTGTTTCCCTACATTAACCTTCTTATTCCTGTTCTAAACCATATTTCTTGATCTTTTTATTGTTACCCTAGCTTTTGGTATCTTTCCCATTTTAATGTGTTCCTATGTTATCTATATTATATTTTATATTGGATGGTAGAATAGACTCTAATAAGATTTACAGAATGCAAATCTCAGCCCTTGGTATCATTTATTATTCATAGTACTGTATCAAGCAAAGGATAAAAGTGAATTCATAAAAATTAAAGATAGGTACTGAATGGTACTCTGTAAGAGGCATGACTTTATGGATTTGTAAAGGGCAGGAAAGCAAATGAGACACCAAGCTTTTTAAGTGGTAGTTGCTAAAATTAGGTAGACGAGAACAAAAAAACAAAGGAAATAAGGAAACAGTGGTAGAGAGAAGCAAAAGTAGTGTGTGGTAGGAAGCAGGGTAGAGTCAACAGCAATTGTCCCTGGCTGACTAACGTTTCCATAATGTTTCAGATGGCAGTTTATATTTGCACTTGCTAGTAGTAAGGTTGTTGGTAATGGTGTGCTTTGACCATGTCTTCATGATGTAATACAATAAAATTGACATTCACACATGGAAATATATTTTAACTCTCGAAAGAAGTCAGCCTTTTGCCCAGGATAAATCATTACTGACTTACAGGCTACTACAAGACCACTGTGATTCCCTGATGTATGTGTTTGGTCATACAGGTTGGTTTTAGGCATTCGACAAGGATTTGCATGGCCATGGTGTGCCAGCCACGTATGTTTTAATACTTGTATACAGTTATCAATGAGGGTTTTCTATTGATGATGCTGTGTGACCTTGTCCTAGAAATTTATTCCTGCTATAATAGAGAATCGTATACCCCAATAAAATTTTTTTAAAAATAGAGAATTATACATTTAATTTAAATCCTGCTCAGATTACCAGTTTTCATTGCTTATTAATTTTTTGCAGATAATTGTAACACTGACTACTTCTTCTCAAACCTGGTAGCATATATATGTTATTTTTTAAAGTTGTACTTGATAGAGCCTGAAGTAACATCGCTTTGTTAGTTTTTTCAAGTTCAGTTTTCTCAGTACAATAGACATATTTCCTTCCCAAAGCATTCTCTTCTGCTTTCATAACACTATACTCAAGGTTTGCTTTCTTCCTATCTGGCCCGTTTCATCCGCCTCCTGTGCTTTCCTTTCAGTGTTGGCAGGCCTTGTGTTTCTGTTCACGGTGCACTCTGCATTCTCCCTGGGTGATGCTCTCCACTTCTAAGACTTCACATCTGACTCTGACATCTGTGGCTCCAGTCCAGGCTTTTCTCCCAGGCTTTGGGCCTTTTGAAAGCTCAGTTGCTTTTAGACATCTTCGTTTTCTCAGCCTCTCCAAACTTTCCCTTCTGAAAGCATATTTCCTCTTTCCCCCTTTGCAGTGAAACTGTCATCCACCTTGCTAGATAGACTTGACTTTGATAGGAGTCTTTCACCTGTTCTCACTCACTGGGTCGACAAGACGTGGAAATTCTAACTCCTAACTGTCTGTTAACTCAAGGGTGTCTGCTTCTCTACCTCCCCACCACCCTGCTGGAGGCTGCTGTCTTTCTCTTGCATAATTCAGGTAACAACATACTAACTGGTGTCTTTTCCTGTCTCCCTTCACGCTGCCTGTCACTTTCCTGCTGAAAGCTGGCAGTGGTTTTCCACTGCCCTTAGAAGGAAGTTCAGACTTCTCACTTAGGTTAACAAATTTCTTTGGGGTCTGGCTCCTGCTTACCTCATCTCATCTCATCTCATCTCATTTTCCAACTCTCCTCCTCAGTTTTTGAGGCATAGCAAAATTTTCAGTTTTCTTAAATACTGTTGTGCCAAGCTCACTCTTGTTTCTGGTCCTGTTACATGATGATCTTTTCACCTAAAACACTCTACCTCACCCTTCCTGTGACTGTCTCTCTTAATCATTCCTGAGATCTCAAGTTTGGTATCTTAGAACTCCCTTGTCCACCCCAACCCCGTAAATTTGGATTCCAGTTCCCTTTACTGGCTTCCATTAACAGCCTCACCACCCGCATCATAATATGTAACACACTGGCTTGTGATTAACTGATTACTTGTGAAGTCTGCCCCACCAAACTGTGAGTTCCTTGAAGGCAAGTGCCAGAGAAAGACATCCTGTCTGACTCATTTCCCGTTGTATGTTTATGCCTATCACAGTATCTGGCCCATGGTTGGCATTCAGGAACTAAGCCTAAGTTTGAATTTAGACAGTGATTCACTTAAATTTGAGGGCAGTCTCCTTTTCTTTTGAAATTGAAAATATGATGAGGGTATTAGTCTGTTTTTCAAGAAGAATGAACACAAACACAAATTTTCACATACTGTCTTGATCTGTGTGTTTTCCTGTGGCCCTCACTTAAAGAATGCAGGCTGGCTGCTGCCACCACTACCACTACTCCACACACGCACACGCACACACACACGCGCACACACACACACAAATACTGACATAATTTCAAGTACAGAATTTGATAAGATTGGGATGTGCTATGTAATAGCCATGATTTTCAGTTAAATCCACCTGCTTTCTATATTCCATTACTCTCCCCTCTTCATTTTCTAAAATTGAGACATGTTTTTATTAGCCCCAGCAGTTGGAATGCTACATTTTTTTTTTTTTTTTGCTAAAACATCAAGCTATTGATAGAATTTGCATTTTATTCCGTAATCTATCCCTTTCACACATAAAGACAGTATTCTTGAGCCATTATCTATTCATAGAATGGTAGATCCAGACCCCAAAAGCATATATTCTGAGCTGGTTTTGTTTTTTCTCTTTGTCAAGTTAACTGGGCCCTAATGAGATCAATGCCCTTGGCCTTATTGCTGCTACACTACAATCAACGGAGCCAACAGGACTAGGCAGAAGATTCTCAGTATATTTATTCATACGTTGTTCTAAATGATTTGATATCATATCTCCTCTCCTTTTAAAACTAGGACCATGTAGTCTCATTACCAGTTCCAACTGCTTACCTTTCTCTTCCCCGCAAACTTTGCTTTCTCCCCCCTCACAGTGGAGCCTCTTCCTACACCTATAATAGGCTAACACCCACGCCCTGGATTCCATTTACTCTGGCTTCTTCAAAGGCTTTGCTCTAGATTAACTAGCCTGTGTCTCTCCTGTATCACCAGTGTGGTCTTCTCTAGTTGGTCATTTCCATTGCTAAATAACTTGCCTTAATATCTGTCACTCATCTTTAAAAAGCAAAACGGGTTTTATTTACCCATTTTAATTCACCTTTACTGCTTTATTTTACTTTTACTGCTTTGTTTCTCTCCATTGCATCACACTCCTAGAAGAAGTTACTGTACTCATTGTTTCCACTTAACTAATTCCCATTATCTGTCACATTCTTTCTAATCAGACTTTCTTCCATACCTCCACTGGAAGATTCCTTATCAAGGCCATCGGCCTCCATCTAGTGAAAGCCAGTTATCCATTCTCTGTCTTCATTTTACTCCACTTTTGTAACACCATTTGATATAATCAGCCACATCATCTTTTTTAAAACTCCCTTTCTGTAATACTGCATGAATCTATTTGTAAGTGCGTGTGTATGTGTATCCCCTTTTCTTCTCAGTTTTCTTTGGTGTTTTAAGAACCCTAGCTGATCTTCAAATCAAATGTTGGAGTGCTCCAAGGCTCTTGCCTCAGCCCTGCTTTCTTCTTGTCAACTTACTTTAGCTTTCTAGAAGCTCTCATTAGGCCCATGGCTCCAGAATCATCTGTATATTGAGGACTCTCTGGCTCAGATCTCTCTGTGAGTTCTGAATATGTATAACCGGCTGTCTACTAGACATTCCCACTTCTTGTTTAATGGTGATCTCATGTTTAAATCGATAAAGCAGAACCATTAACTCCTGCCTACCTTTTTCCACCCAAATCTACAGTTCCCAAAGCCTGCCCTATCTTGGTAAATGTCTCTATCATCCATCCACTTGAGTGCATGGACAAAAAAGAATCTAGGTATCATTCTTTATCCTTCTTTTTTTCTTTCATCCACATCCACTCCTTCAGCAAGTTCTGTCTGATCTCCTTACAAGATACCTGGCAGATTCAGTGAGTCTGCCTCCATTTCTTTCTTTTTTTTTTTTTTTTTTTTTTAAATTTATTTATTTATTTGGCTGCTTTGGGTCTTTGTTGCTGCGCTCAGGCTACTCTTCGTTGCGGTGCGCGGGCTTCTCATTGTGGTGGCTTCTCTTGTGGAGCTTGGGCTCTAGGCGCATGGGCTTCAGTAGTTGTGGCTCACGGGCTCTAGAGCACAGGCTCAGCAGCTGTGGCGCACGGGCTTAGTTGCTCTGCGGCACGTTGGGATCTTCCTGGACCAGGGCTCGAACCTATGTCCCCTGCATTGGCAGGCGGTTTCTTAACCACTGTGCCACCAGGGAAGTCCTCTGCCTCCGTTTCTGAACCCAGGTGCAAACTACCACCATCTCTTACTTTGTACTGCAGCGGCCTCCCAGCTGGTCTTTTCCTCCACTCTCCAACTCTTCAATTTATCCTTCAGACAATTTAAATGAAATTAGTTATCACTACCCTGCTATAAAGCCTTCTAGCGGTATCCATTGCACTTAGAATAAATGCCAGTCCTCTCTTCATACTATTTTAATTGTCTCTTTATTTATCTCCCTCCAGTATAATATAAGCTTGCTGAATGTAAGACTTGTTTTGTTCACACTGGCTTTTTAGCAAGTAGAACAGTACCTGGAAGTAGCAGATATTCAGTAAGTATCAGGAGTCAGGGGAGGGGGGACAGACTGCTGCAGAACTCTGAACTTCATTATATTTAGATTATGTGAGTTTATTATTTTACATGAATAGAAATCAGCTGTCCCCAAAATGGAGTTAAAACCTATAGTGTTCAGTCTGTAACTTGTCTTTCTCCTTACTTACCTTAACTAACTGTTGCCCTGTAGTTTATGGTTTATAAACTTTGTACCTTCTCCTTTGGTCCTCCCAAACTATCTGAGTTATACCAATAAATATTAATGCCCCCCCAACCCCAAAGGGGTTAAGTGACTTGCACAAGATTTCAGTAGGTGAATTGGAGCCTAGGTTTTCTAATTCCTAAACCAGACAGCTTTAGTGGTGCAGTGACCTAGGTGTGTGCTTGTATATGTGGTGGGAGCATAGGAAGAATTACGATAACCTTTGGATCAGCTGCTTTTTTACTTTCCTTATTCCCTCCAAGATACATTTTTAAGCGATCTTTAGCTTTATGGCTGTTCTTTTCAGCATTAACAAAATATTGGCCCCTGTTACAACCAATATAAATTAAGATTTAATCAACTATTTTTATAGTTGCAGTGGTGATATTTAAAACTGAGGTGTTATATGTAGTTAATGGTAGACTCTATTAAGGGTGAGTTAAACTGATAGAACCAGTATCTTCAAACATATTTCTTAGAAAGAATTGGAGACTGACACAGGGAGGGATAACAATCTTTTTTTTTTTTTTTGCTGTAAGGGCATTAAAATATAAGACAGAACAAACCTACCCACTGTCTAATATCATCCTTTCATAAAAGAAAGGGTATTTTATTTGAAAAGCAGTAAGCACATAATTTCAGAACATCTCAAAGTATAGTTCTTTAAAACAAATACATTCTGTTTTGTGGAAAACCTCACTGCATCGATTCCCTCATCCCCCGATTAAACCACAGACTGTTGTTAACTGTTTGCAGCCAGGATTGATGAGGGGCATTGCTCTCGCCTGAAGAAACAGTGTGTGGATTCTAAGTTATAATTTGCAAGTTTCCTCTCTCATATTGTCTTTCCCCCTAGTCCTTTGTCCCCTAGTCCAGTGCAGTCCTTCACTGCCTTTCTATCCATTAACTCTGACTCAAAGCCTAGAGCTCTGTGGAAGCTTTCAGTTGATGACTTTTGTCATCAGAAATCTAAGATGCTTTTTGAACTGCCTAGTGTGGACCCGACTGTGCTACAGTTGCTTGTGAAAACATTCTCTGGAAGCTTTTTGGTGTCTTTAACAAGTAAATAAGTAATTAATAAATAAAAAACCAAAGTAAATAATTACTTTAAGATCTGTATATTCATCTCTCATTGTTGTAATAATGAACTTCCTTTGTTTTCTCTCTTCTGCTCTTTGCCCACCTCTGCATCCAGAGTAATAGCTGAAATACTTAAAGCCGAGAGCCTTACAGTGATCTGCTGTTTCCCTGTCTTCTTCCTATGCTGTTCTCTTAGAATGAATTCTTGCCAAAAAATAAAGAGTTGAGGTTAAATGGATTATAAATTTAAATTTATAATGATAAATGAAAAGTCATGTCATCCTGGTATCTCTGTCCTCTTCTTCAGTGTTCTTTTCCTTTTTTAAAAAAAATTATTTATTTATTTTTGGCTGCGTTGGGTCTTTGCTGCTCCACGCGGGCTTTTCTCTAGTTGTGGCAAGTGGGGGCTGCTCTTTGTTGCGGTGCGCGGGCTTCTCACTGCAGTGGCTTCTCGTTGCAGAGCACGGGCTCTAGGCACGCAGGCTTCAGTAGCTGTGGCACACGGGCTCAGTAGTTGTGGCTCGCAGGCTCTAGAGTGCAGGCTCAGTAGTTGTGGCGCACAGGCTTAGTTGCTCCGTGGCATGTGGGATCTTCCCGGGCCACAGCTCGAACCTGTGTCCCCTGCATTGGCAGGTGGATTCTTAACCACTGCGCCACCAGGGAAGTCCCTTCTTCATTGTTCTTAAACTAAGGAAAAATGACATTTGTCACTGCTGCCTGTGTTTTCATAGTCCCACAATAATGTAAATATGTACATGCTTTGCATTAGCTAGTTGGGATATATCTAGGCTCGACAGGATCAGCAGGATTAAATTAGAGAAGGACTTGTTTGGTAGGGTGAAGGAAAGGCAAATTTGATCATCCAGCTCTCTCTTAACCTTTTGCTTCATAGCTTTCTAATTCCATGCTCCAGGCAATAAATAGTATGTCCTACAAGGTACCTTTTCCTTTACAGTGATGGTCAGTCAATAGCACTACCTGTTTCTTTAACTGGAAATAAATCGTAAAAAGTAAACTTGAAGGAAAGGTCATTCTAAGTCTCCTGTTTTTTTTTGTGACTTGCAAATCTTTTATCAATTGAAGTATAATAGACCTTTTTTGGACCGTGCCACGCCTTACAGGATCTTAGTTCCCCAACCAGAGATTGAACCTGGGCCCTGGCAGTGAAAGTCCTAACCACTGGACTGCCAGGGAATTCCCTATAACAGACGTTTTAGACTAGAAGTTTTAGAGCTTACAGTGGATGAACTTTTCATTGTTTTTCAGCAAATAAGAATGAAAATAAAAGACTTTTACTTATTAAGTTAACCAAGATGCAATAAGTAAATCAAATAAATATCTTTATATACTTCCCCACGTTTGGAGGAAAAATATCATAAGTAAAGGTCAGGGAAATGTTTAATTCTGATATAAAACCATCAAACTCATATCATTTCTGGTCTCTAGCAGTCTATAAGATGGTGTAAGACAGTATGATCAAAAACTAGCAGTTTGGAAAAGTGGAAATTCTTAGTTCAGCCTTGTGTCATCTACTTAAAATGTTCTCTTAAAGCATTGCACATGTGTTTTGGTGATTTAAATTATGTACACTTAGTCTAACTCATGAGAATAAACCATTCTGATAGGGTCTTATGAATTGTGTCTAAATGTAACGAATCTAAAGTGTAGAGAATGAATGTGTTTTGAATAAAATATTTTCATTTGTAAGTAGTAAAACTGTTCACTTAAATCTATTTCTTTTTATTAGGTTTAAGTGGAAACCCTGCAGATATAGAGAGAAGAGAAGCTGTATTTGGAAAGAATTTTATACCTCCTAAAAAGCCAAAAACCTTTCTTCAATTAGTATGGGAAGCATTACAAGATGTCACTTTAATTATATTAGAAATTGCAGCCATAGTATCATTGGGCCTTTCTTTTTATCAGCCTCCAGAAGGGGATAATGCACGTAAGTAAATTGGGCGGGGAGAGGGAAGACTCTTATGTGTGATGCTAAGTTCAGTGCATTTGCTTACTTAATACATAATAACAATAGCAGGCCAGCTTTTATTAACTGCTTTGTACTGGATATCGTTCTAATAGTGCTTTTAGTAGTTCTTTAAATATATTACCTCAGATAATTTTCCCAGTAACCCTATAAGATAGACAGTGTCACCTCCATTTTACAAGTGAGACACAGAGGTTAAGTAACCTACCCGTGTATGCATATGCTGTGTCTGGCAAAGCACTAAGCCATATATATGATGTGTTATATGTCATCATGATTTTTAAGTTCTTTAGAACACTATTGTGAAGTAATTAGTTTTTAATTTGGGGTGTTTTTTTTTAATCTTTTGGAAAATCATTATGAAAGCAAAAATTTATTCTTTTCCCTAATCTATTACTTTTCAAGTTCTCAAAATGTTATATATATTTTGTTATATACATGATTTGGATAATTTCCTTGCCATCTTAGAAATGTTTATGCTACAAAGTATTCTGACCAGTGGAAAAATATAGAATGGTAACTCTGCTTTAACCTATAACTGCACATGATTTTGTTTTTCTCTCATCTTTCTATGTCCTTCATTTCTCTCTTTTTTTTTTCTTTTGCTGTGTTGGGTCTTCGTTGCTGCGCACGGGCTTTCTCTAGTTGCATAGAGCAGGGGCTACTCTTTGTTGTGGTGCGCAGGCTTCTCATTGCAGTGGCTTCTCTTGTTGCGGAGCATGGGCTCTAGGGTGCGCGGGCTTCAGTAGTTGTGGCACGCGGGCTCTAGAGTACAGGCTCAGTAGTTGTGGCGCACTGGCTTAGTTGCTTCGCGGCATGTGGGATCTTCCTGGACCAGGGATTGAACCCATGTCCCCTGCATTGGCAGGCGGATTCTTAACCACTGTGCCACCAGGGAAGTACCCCTTCATTTCTCTTTTAAATTTCTTCTTCTTTTTCCTTAAAACAAATTATTTAAAATGGGTATTTCCAACATTACATTCTATAACTGCCTGGAGATCTAGCTTGGGTTTTGGTCACTATATTTAAGTAGCTATAGAGTGAACCATTAGTATTTTATATATCAGAAGAGTGATTCACCAAAATATTTTTGTTTGTGAAAGCTTCATTCTTCTGCCTTTCAAGTTATGAAGAGTTTAATAAATATTTGCTAACTCTAAAAGTTGGCTTAGGTAATCATTTAAAGTAATTCTTTCAAAGGTATGCCTAGAGCTCATGTGAGAGAGAACTTTTGGCGGGGGCGGGCGGGAGGAGGTAGTGGGTCACAGCATAAGCGAGTGGATCTGAGGCTGAAGTCTGTGGAGATCAGGATTTCTCAGAGGGGCACTGTTGACATTTTGCACCAGAACATTCATTGTCACCTTGGCAACCAAGAGTATCTCCAGAGGTAGCCAGGTATCCTATGGGGGGGGGGGGCAAAATTACCTGCAGTTGAGAATCACTGATGTAGATAAGAAAGGATTTAGGCAATATTCTTGTCAGTATTGAGCCAAATTATTTTTTAAACTTTTATTTATTAAATAAGCGGTACATGTTTTGCTGTTGAAAAATTAGGGGGGGAAATGACAATTCAAAGGAAATCATATTTACTGAAAATCCCACTTTTTAGAGGTTATCATTTTGATATATATCCTCTGAGATTTTTTAAATGTTTTTGTGTATGTGTCTGTGGTGCTCATGTATATGTATGTGTGCACAAGTGGGTGGGTGTGAGGATGTGTAAGTGTGTGTGTCTTTTCGTCTGGAAAGGGAGGTGATACCATGTTTAGCAACATGCAGTTAAATTCTTTACGGCTTGGTTTATCCAACTGTCATTATAGAATACTGGGAATTGGTGTTCTAGACTTGAGTGCGTTAGCAGATGATTAAAAACTTTTTACTGTTAACATTTTTTCCCAAGACTATAAGAAAACTGAAGAAAAATATCTTCAGTGGGAGTAGGTTCTTACTAACAGGATCTGGGCAAATCTTGGAATTCAGACTGCTTCATTTGTAGGATATAGTGACAGGCCCTTTTTCATATTTGCTTAAGGAGATAACTGGTATTAGATCCAACTGAGAAGATAATCTAGAGTTGTTGGTGTCTTAAGGCCCTTAAAGAGGCTCAAAATGTACCAGAAGGTGTTAATAAACCATATATAAAGGTATTTTTGCTCCATGGTAAAAGTTATTTAGTGTTTGTATTTTTTTAAAAAACACTTATTAGTATATTTCATGTATCTTTTCATCATGTTATGTTTAACACTAAGAAGTGGATACTTGCTTAAAAGGAAATCCATTAATTGTTAATCTATAGTCATAGAAATCCAAATTATCAAAATTTCTTACTAGTACTGTTTAGTGTGAAAATAAGCACTATAACCCACATAAATCTATAGTCACTGTATACAACTAGTGGTTCTCAAACTCTTTGGTCTCAGAACCCTTTTACACTCTCTAAGTATTGAGAACTCCAAAGAGGTTTTGATTATGTGAGTTATATCTGTAGGTATTTACTGTATTCTAAATTAAAACTGAGAAATTTAAAAATATTTATCAGTGCATTTAAAAATAATAAATATTATAATATATAATTATAATCACTATAATTAATTATTAATGAAGTTTGAAATGAAATAATGAAGAGTAGTGGTGTTTGTAATGTCATTGTATCTCATTGAGGTCTGGCTTAATTGAAGATAACTGGATTCTCATCTGCTTCTGCATTCATTTTGTTGTATTTAGCACATGTAATGTAGTCTTTGGAAAGTTTCACTATACATTCATGAAATATGAGGCAAAATAGCATCTTAGTGTTATTCTAAAAATAGTTTTGACCTCGAGGATCCCCCTGGAGTTCCTAAACAACACTTTGAGAACCGCTTTTCTGTGCTATTAATATATCACTTGATATACCACCCAAGAATCACGTAGGGGATTTTAGAATGGCATATTTGCCCTGTGTTAGAGAGCATAGGCTGAATTTAGATGGTGTGTACCTCTCAGGCGAATATATTTACAAGGGAGCACCTTTAGTAAAAATCAATTTTTATTATTGTATTTACACTTGGACTTTACTGAAAACATTATTAAAATACTTTTTTTTTTTCCATGTATAATTGGTAAACTACAGTCCTTTCCTAACTTAGATTTTGAGATTACTTTCTTTTTTCCCTGCAGCTCCCTTAAAAATTTGTAATGGTCATCAGTAGGAAAAAGATTCAGTTTCTAGAAATACTTTAATACTGTCTATTTCAAGATCATTCTAACTTTATCTGTGTAATATAAAGTAGAACTATATATGAAATGAAATATGTCACTAACTTGTTTCACACTCTTCTTTTGAAATATTCAGTAGTTTAGTTATAAATACATATGCATGTGAGATTTAAAGCTGAAAATTAAATAATTGTCTCACAATTCCTTTCCCTGAACCTCTGTTACGTTGTCTTTAAACTTTTTTGGTTATTTAGCCTATAAAGAAAAGATATGAGCACACGTCTCCAAATGATGCATTTATGCATTTATGAATTATATATATTTAAAGTTATTTATACTGTGAGCATTTTAAAACACATACACAAATAGAAATTAAAGATTAAAAAGGTGAACGTTTAAATTTTTGATTTTTAGTAGCCTTAAAACATCCTTATTGGGCTTTCCTGGTGGCGCAGTGGGTGAGAATCTGCCCGCCAATGCAGGCGACACGGGTTCGAGCCCTGGTCTGGGAAGATCCCACATGCCGAGGAGCAACTAGGCCCGTGAGCCCCAACTACTGAGCCTGCGCGTCTGGAGCCTGTGCCCCGCAACAAAAGAGGCCGCAACAGTGAAAGGCCCACGCGCCGTGATGAAGAGTGGCCCCTGCTTGCCGCAACTAGAGAAAGCCCTTGCACAGAAACGAAGACCCAACACAGCCATAAATAAATAAATAAATAAATAAATTTTTTAAAAAACCATCGTTATTAATAGCATGATTGAATATACGTTATTATATTTTATAATCTTGATTTAGCCTGATTTGGGTCTAAGTTTGTTTTCTTTCAGAACTTGGTTTTAATATCTCTCATAGCTGGAAAAAACTCAACATTAGGTAAATCCAAGTGGAAGATTTTAGTGTACTCACTAAATCATGATACTTATTTTCACTTCCATCCACCAGTTATGTAAAAGTTTTTCTTGAAATATGACTGGTAAATTTCATCTTCTGATATGAGTCTGTCATTCTTGCACACTATTAAAAAGTATTGCTTTTCCTTTTCAATCTGCAGCAAGGGAATCCCCTGCCATCACTTGATTTTAATTTAATTTAATATATTTTTAATTGTGTTTTATTTTATTTATTTTTTAATTGTATTTTATTTTATTTTTTGACCATACGGTGCAAGCATGTGGGATCTTAGTTCCCTGACCAGGGATCAAACCCGCACCCCCTGCAGTGAAAGTGCAGAGTCTTAATCACTGAACCACCAGGGAAGTCCCAAGTATTGCATTTTTATATTTTTAACCAGTAAGACCACTGTAGTGCTTTATTTGGAAGATAATATTTTAGCACTGCCTCAAGGTTGGTGAAAGTGGTCAATATAGTATTTCAACCTTCATCTGTTCTTGAGTTCAGACTTGCTTTATGTAATTCAGAGAGCAAATCTCTGATATTCTGGGCAGGGCGAGAGGTAAGGGGAAGCTGTCTTTACAGCTTCTACTATTTAAAATAATGTAAACCATAGATTCACTTAACTGGTATTGTGTGCAATGATACATAGTTATTTCTTCAGCTTGAAAATAAATAGAAGTTTTAGTATTTGGATGGCGGGGCCAGCACTCTCAGTAGATCATCTAGCCATCTCCTTTGGAGAACATGCTTTATACCCATTGGTGGCTGAATCCTGCTGATCTTCACAGGGATATTTTTTGTGATTGTTCACATCATGCCCATTTGATGAGGATGGTGATTGTTCCATTTCACGCAAATTGATTTTTCTCCAGCTTCTGTCTTCTCTCCCTTTATCTGTCCCACATACCTCTCCCTGATTCATCTTTATTCAGCACCCTTGCACTTCAAGTCCTCTCTTCAGTTCATGCTCACTATTCTGGAATATGCTTTAATCATTTCTAGCGTCATTGGTTTACTCATTATTTTCTTGTGAATAATCCATTTCCTGTTCTGCATTTCCTAAGAGAACCATTGACTTTCAGAGATTTTAGCTCAACGCTCAGTAAGAAAGAACTTTACATAGGAACAAAGAAGAACATACTCCTTCATGTGAATTTAAAACTAACCAAAGTAAGCTTTCAAAAAACAGTTCACCTTTACTACATGTATATGCTTTTCTGTTTTGTTCTGTTTCATTTTTCAAAATTCTGGTCATGAGCCACTGAATTGATTTTATTTTATTTTATTTATTTATTTTAAAAACAACTTTATTGGAGTATAATTGCTTTAGAGTGGTGTGTTAGTTTCTGCTTTATAACAAAGTGAATCAGCTATACATATACATATATCCCCATATCTCCTCCCTCTTGCATCTCCCTCCCACCCTCCCTATTCCCACCCCTCTAGGTGGTCACGAAGCACTGAGCTGATCTCCCTGTGCTAGGTGGCTGCTTCCCACTAGCTATCTATTTTACATTTGGTAGTGTATATATGTCAATGCCACTCTCTCACTTTGTCCCAGCTTACCCTTCCCCCTCCCTGTGTCCTCAAGTCCATTCTCTACGTCTGCGTCTTTATTCCTGTCCTGCCCCTAGGGTCTTCAGAACCATTTTCTTTCATTCCATATATATGTGTTAGCATACGGTATTTGTTTTTCTCCTTCTGGCTTACTTCACTCTGTATGACAGACTCTAGGTCCATCCACCTCACTACAAATAACTCAATTTTACTTCTTTTTATGGCTGAGTAATATTCCATTGTATATATGTGCCACATCTTCATTATCCATTCATCTGTTGATGGACACTTAGGTCGCTTCCATGTCCTGGCTATTGTAAATAGAGCTGCAATGAACATTGTGGTACATGACTCTTTTGAATTATGGTTTTCTCAGGGTACATGCCCAGTAGTGACATTGCTGGGTCGTATGGTAGTTCTATTTTTAGTTTTTTAAGGAACGTCCTTACTGTCCTCCATAGTGGCTGTATCAGTTTATATTTCCACCAGCAGTGTAAGAGGATTCCCTTTTCTCCACACCCTCTCCAGCATTTATTGTTTGTAGATTTTTTGATGATGGCCATTCTGACTGGTGTGAGATGATACCTCATTGTAGTTTTTATTTGCATTTCTCTAATGATTACTGATGTTGAGCATCCTTTCATGTGTTGGCAATCTGTGTATCTTCTTTGGAGAAATGTCTGTTTAGGTCTTCTGCCCATTTGTGGATAGGGTTGTTTGTTTTTTTGATATTGAGCTGCATGAGATGCTTATAAACTTTGGAGATTAATCCTTTGTCAGTTGCTTCATTTGCAAATATTTTCTCCCATTCTGAGGGTTGTCTTTTGGTCTTGTTTATGGTTTCCTTTGCTGTGCAAAAACTTTTTAAGTTTCATTAGGTCCCATTTGTTTATTTTTGTTTTTATTTCCATTTCTCTAGGAGGTGGGTCAAAAAGGATCTTGCTGTGATTTATGTCAGCGTGTTCTGCCTGTGTTTTCCTCTAAGAGTTTTATGGTGTCTGGCCTTACATGTAGGTCTTTAATCCATTTTTAGTTTATTTTTGGTTATGGTGTTAGGGAGTGTTCTAATTTCATTCTTTTCCATGTAGCTGTCCAATTTTCCCAGCACCACTTATTGAAGAAGCTGTCTTTTCTCCATTGTATATTCTTGCCTCCTTTATCAAAGATAAGGTGACCATATGTGTGTGGGTTTATCTCTGGGCTTTCTATCCTGTTCCATTGATCTATATTTCTGTCTTTGTGCTAGTACCATCCTGTCTTGATTACTGTAGCTTTGTAGTATAGTCTGAAGTCAGGAAGCCTGATTCCTCCAGCTCCGTTTTTCTTTCTCAAGATTGCTTTGGCTATTCGGGGTCTTTTGTGTTTCCATACAAATTGTGAAATTTTTTGTTCTAGTTCTGTGTAAAATGCCATTGGTAGTTTGATAGGGATTGCATTGAATCTGTAGATTGCTTTGGGTAGTATAGTCATTTTCACAATGTTGATTCTTCCAACCCAAGAACATGGTGTATCTCTCCATTTGTTTGTATCATCTTTAATTTCTTTCATCAGTATCTTATGGTTTTCTGCATACAGGTCTTTTGTCTCCTTAGGTAGGTTTATTCCTAGGTATTTATTCTTTTTGTTGCAATGGTAAATGGGAGTGTTTCCTTAATTTCTCTTTCAGATTTTTCATCATTAGTGAATAGGAATGCAAGAGATTTCTGTGCATTAATTTTGTATCCTGCTACTTTACCAAATTCATTGATTAGCTCTAGTAGTTTTCTGGTAGCATCTTTAGGATTCTCTGTGTATAGTATCATGTCATCTGCAAACAGTGACAGCTTAACTTCTTTTCCAATTTGGATTCCTTTTATTTCTTTTTCTTCTCTGATTGCTGTGGCTAGAACTTCCAAAACTATGTTGAATAATAGTGGTGAGAGTGGACAACCTTGTCTTGTTCCTGATCTTAGAGGAAATGGTTTCAGTTTTTCACCATTGAGAACAATGTTGGCTGTGGGTTTGTCATATACGGCCTTTATTATGATGCGGTAAGTTCCCTCTGTCCCTACTTTCTGGAGGGTTTTTATCATAAATGGGTGTTGAATTTTGTTGAAAGCTTTTTCTGCATCTATTGAGATGATCATATGGTTTTTCTCCTTCAGTTTGTTAATATGGTTTATCACATTGATTTGCATATATTGAAGAATCCTTGCATTCCTGGGATAAACCCCACTTGATCATGGTGTATGATCCTTCTAATGTGCTGTTGGATTCTGTTTGCTAGTATTTTGTTGAGGATTTTTGCATCTATGTTCATCAGTGATATTGGCCTGTACTTTTCTTTCTTTGTGACATCTTTGTCTGGTTTTGGTATCAGGGTGATGGTGGCCTCGTAGAATGAGTTTGGGAGCGTTCCTCTCTCTGCTATATTTTGGAAGAGTTTGAGAAGGATAGGTGTTAGCTCTTCTCTAAATGTTTGAAAGAATTCGCCTGTGAAGCCATCTGGTCCTGGGCTTTTGTTGGAAGATTTTTAATCACAGTTTCAATTTCAGTGCTTGCGATTGGTCTGTTTATATTTTCTATTTCTTCCTGGTTCAGTCTTGGAAGGTTGTGCTTTTCTAAGAATTTGTGCATTTCTTCCAGGTTGTCCATTTTATTGGCATAGGGTTGCTTGTAATAATCTCTCATGATCCTTTGTATTTCTGCAGTGTCAGTTGTTACCTCTCCTTTTTCATTTCTAATTCTATTGAGTTGAGTCTTCTCCCTTTTTTTCTTGATGAGTCTGGCTAATGGTTTATCAATTTTGTTTATCTTGTCAAAGAACCAGCCGTTAGTTTTATTGATCTTTGCTATTGTTTCCTTCATTTCTTTTTCATTTATTTCTGATCTCATCTTTATGATTTCTTTCCTTCTGCTAACTTTGGGGCGTTTTTGTTCTTCTTTCTCTAACTGCTTTAGGTGTAAGGTTAGGTTGTTTATTTGAGATGTTTCTTGTTTCTTGAGGTAGGATTGTATTGCTATAAACTTCCCTCTTTGAACTGCTTTTGCTGCATCCCATAGATTTTGGGTCGTCGTGTTTTCATTGTCATTTTTTTCTAGGTATTTTTTTGATTTCCTCTTTGATTTCTTCAGTGATCTCTTGGTTATTTAGTAGTGTATTGTTTAGCCTCCATGTGTTTGTATTTTTTACAGATTTTTTCCTGTAATTGATACCTAGTCTCATAGCATTGTGTTTGGAAAAGATACTTTATACGATTTCTATTTTCTTAAATTTACCTTGATTTGTGACCCAAGATATGAGCTATCCTGGAGAATGTTCCATGAGCACTTGAGAAGAAAGTGTATTCTGTTGTTTTTGGATGGAATGTCCTATAAATATCAATTAAGTCCATCTTGTTTAATGTATCATTTAAAGCTTGTGTTTCCTTTTTTAATTCATTTTGGATGATCTGTCCATTGGTGAAAGTGGGGTGTTGAAGTCCTCTACTACGATTGTGTTATTGTCAATTTCCCCTTTTATGGCTGTTAGCGTTTGCCTTATGTATTGAGCTGCTCCTATGTTTGGTGCATAAATATTTACAATTGTTATATCATTCTCTTGGATTGATCCTTTGATCATTATGTAGTGTCCTTCTTAGTCTCTTGTAATAGTCTATTTTAAAGTCTATTTTGTTTGATATGAGAATTACTACTCCAGCTTTCTTTAATTTCCATTTGCATGGAATATCTTTTTCCATCCCCTCACTTTCAGTCTGTATGTGTCCCTATGTCTGAAGTGGGTCTCTTGTAGACAGCATATACATGGGTCTTGTTTTTGTATCCATTCAGCCAGTCTGTGTCTTTTGGTGGGAGCATTTAATCCATTTACGTTTAAGGTAGTTATCGATATGTATGTTCCTATTACCATTTTCTTAGTTGTTTTGGGCTTATTATTGTAGGTCTTTTCCTTCTCTTGTGCTTCCTGCCTAGAGAAGTTCCTTTAGCATTTGTTGTAAAGCTGGTTTGGTGGTGCTGAATTCTCTTATCTTTTGCTTGTCTGTAAAGGTTTTAATTTCTCCATCCAATCTGAATGTGATCCTTGCTGGGTAGAGTAATCCTGGCTGTAGGTTTTTCCCTTTCATCCCTTTAAATATGTCCTGCCACTCCTTTCTGGCTTGCAGAGTTTCTGCTGAAAGATCAGTTGTTAACCTTATGGGGATTCCTTTGTTTGTTAATTTTTGTTTTTCCCTTGCTGCTTTTAATATTTTTTCTTTGTATTTAATTTTTGATAGTTTGATTAATGTGTGTCTTGGCATGTTTCTCCTTGGATTTATCCTGTATGGGACTCTCTGCACTTCCTGGACTTGATTGACTATTTCCTTTCCCACATTAGGGAAGTTTTCAGCTATAATCTTTTCAAATATTTTCTCTTTCCCTTTCTTTTTTCTCTTTTTCTTCTGGTACCCCTATAATTCGAATGTTGGTGCGTTTAATGTTGTCCCAGAGGTCTCTGAGACTGTCCTCCATTCTTTTCATTCTTTTTTCTTTATTCTGCTCTGTAGCAGTTATTTCCACTATTTTATTTTACAGGTCACTTATCCGTTCTTCTACATCAGTTATTCTGCTATTGATTCCTTCTAGAGAATTTTTAATTTCATTTATTGTGTTGTTCATCATTGTTTGTTTGCTCTTTCGTTCTTCTAGGTCCTTGTTAAACGTTTCTTTTATTTTCTCCATTCTATTTCCAAGATTTTGGATCATTACTCTGAACTCCTTTTCAGGTAGACTGCTTATTTCCTGTTCATTTGTTTGGTCTGTTGGATTTTTACCTTGCTCCCTCATCTGCTGTGTGTTTCTCTGTCTCCTCGTTTTGCTTAACTTACTGTGTTTGGGGTCTCCTTTTCACAGGCTGCAGGTTCATACTTCCCGTTGTTTTTGGTGTCTTCCCCCAGCGGCTAAGGTTGGTTCAGTGGGTTGTGTAGGCTTCCTGGTGGAGGGGACTGGTGCCTGTGTTCTGGTGGATGAAGCTGGATCTTGTCTTTCTGGTGGGCAGGACTGCATCCGGTGGTGTGTTTTGGGGTGTCTGTGACCTTATTGTGATATTAGGCAGCCTGTCTGCTAATGGGTGCGGTTGTGTTCCTGTCTTGCTCATTGTTTGGCATAGGATGTCCAGCACTATAGTTTGCTGGTTGTTGAGTGGAGCTGGGTCTTAGAGTTGAGATCGAGATCTCTGGTAGAGCTTTCGCTGTTTGACATTAGGTGGAGCCGGGAGGTCTGTGGTGCATCAGTGTCCTGAACTTGGCTCTCCCACCTCAGAGGCTCAGGCCTGACACCCGGCCGGAGCACCAAGACCCTGTCAGCCACACGGCTCAGAAGAAAAGGGAGAAAAAAAGAAAGAAAGAAAAATAAAATAAAGTTATTAAAATTAAAAAAAAAATTACTGAAAGTACAAAAAGAATTAAAAAGTAATAAAAAAAGAAAGAAAGAAGAGAGCAACCAAACCAAAAAACAAATCCACCAATGATAACAAGCGCTAAAAACTATCCTAAAAAAACAAAAACGGACAGACAGAACCCTAGGACAAATGGTTAAATCAAAGCTATACAGACAAATCACACAAAGTCCACCTCCTCAATTTTGGGATGATTCGTTGTCTATTCAGGTATTCCACAGATGCAGGTACATCAAGTTGATTGTGGAGATTTAATCGGCTACTCCTGAGGCTGCTGGGAGCGATTTCCCATTCTCTTCTTTGTTTGCACAGCTCCTGGGGTTCAGCTTTGGATTTGGCCCCGCCTCTGCGTGTAGGTCACCGGAGGACGTCTGTTCCCCGCCCAGACAGGACAGGTTTAAAGTAGCAGCTCGTTAGGGGGCTCTGGCACACTCAGGCTGTGAGGAGGGAAGGGTACGGAATGTGGAATGCGGGGTGAGCCTGCGGCGGCAGCGGCTGGCATGACGTTGCAACAGCCTGAGGCGCGCCATGTGTTCTCCTGGGGAAGTTGTCCCTGGATCACGGGACTCTGGCAGTGGCGGGCTGCACAGGCTCCCGGGAGGGGAGGTGTGGAGAGTGACCTGTGCTTGCACACAGGCTTCTTGGTGGCGGCAGCAGCAGCCTTAGCGTCTCATCTCTGGGGTCCGCGCTGATAGCAGCGGCTCACGCCCGTCTCTGGAGCTCGTTTAGGCGGTGCTCTGAATCCCCTCTCCTCGCGCATCCGGAAACAATGGTCTCTCGCCTCTTGGGCTGGTCCGGACTTTTTCCCGGACTCCCTCCCGGCTAGCTGTGGCGCACTAGCCCCCTTCAGGCTGTGTTTACGCCGCCAACCCCAGTCCTCTTCCTGCGATCCGACCGAAGCCCAAGCCTCAGCTCCCAGCCCCCGCCCGCCCCGGCGGGTGAGCAGACAAGCCTCTGGGGCTGGTGAGTGCTGGTCGGCACCGACCCTCTGTGCGGGAATCTCTCCGCTTTGCCCTCTGCGCCCCTGTTGCTGCACTCTCCTCCGTGGCTCCGAAGCCTCCCCCCCCCTCCCCGCTACCCCATCTCCACCAGTGAAGGGGCTTCCTAGTGTGTGGAAACCTTTCCTCCTTCACAGCTCCCTCCCTGAGGTGCAGGTCCCATCCCTATTCTTTTGTCTCTGTATTTTCTTTTTTCTTTTGCCCTACCCAGGTTCGTGGGGAGTTTTCTGCCTTTGGGAGGTCTGAGATCTTCTGCCAGCGTTCAGTAGGTGTTCTGTAGGAGTTGTTCCACATGTAGATGTATTTCCTATATATTTGTGGGGAGGAATGTGATCTCTGCATCCTACTCCTCCGCCATCTTGAAGGTCTGAATTGATTTTAGACTCACAAATAGATTACAGCCCAAGGTTCAAAAAGCACCGTCCTTGTTCTTTCTTCACCATTACTGGCCCTACAGTTTTGAGGTTTCTTTTGTCCCTGCCTCTGTCTTTTTCTAAAGTCTTTTTTGCCATAGAGCCTCTGTGCTGACTTTAATCTCTCCCCGAAATCCTCTTCCCTTAAATCTATATGGCTAGTTCCCTCATATCATTTGGCTCAAATGTTATGGACACCTCAGAGGGGCCTTCTCTGTTCACCCAACCACAGTTAGCCCTCTTTTTTCATTTGCTAGCACATCACCATATTTTATTTTCTTCATGGCACTTACAATATCTGAAATTAACTATTTGTGTTTTATTATCTGATTTTTTCATATCCCATTCACACCTACCAGTCTGAGTATAGGTTCCCTGAGGAGAAAGAGCTTATATGTCTTATTCACTGTTACACCCTTAGCTTTGAAAACAGTGTTGGCACATAAAGTAGGTGCTCAAATAGTTGAATGAATGAGTAGCACTTTGCTTAAATTTTTATGTTATGAAAGTCAAGCTTTTATCATACTCCAGTGAAACTGATATGGTAAATAAGCATGGTTCATGGGTAAACACATAATATTTAACTTTCCATGTACAACTTGCCTACTCTATGTAGTAATAGCATTAACTATTGGTTGAGTATGAAGGATGTCTCAGCCACTGTTCTACCTTCTTTACAAGTGTCTTCGCATTTAATTCTCTCAACAACTCTGCCGTAAGTGGTGGTCTCCTAATTTGACAGATGAAGAAACTGAGTCTCAAAAATAAGTAACTTGCCTTAGGGTCGAGATTTAATCTTCCCCAGTGTCCTCACTCTTAACAGGTACGCTAGACTGCCTCCCTACCCTAAAGATGAGAATCCTCAGAGGCAGGGAACTTGAAATTAACAGAGTAAGCGTCGTCATCATTATGGAATGCTTTGAATCAATAAAGTGTTTAGAGCTGTAAGCAAAGTTAACGGGGCATATGAACATTATAATTACATATCTGTTGCCATCAATTCAGAATCTTTTTTGATAAGCATTTTCTTTCTTTCCAAATAGTTTGTGGAGACGTTTCTGTTGGAGAGGAAGAAGGTGAAGGTGAAACTGGTTGGATTGAAGGAGCTGCGATCCTCTTGTCAGTAGTGTGTGTAGTATTAGTAACAGCTTTCAATGACTGGAGTAAGGAAAAACAGTTTAGAGGTTTGCAGAGTCGAATTGAACAAGAACAGAAGTTCACAGTCATCAGGGGTGGTCAGGTCATTCAGATACCTGTAGCTGACATTACAGTTGGAGATATTGCTCAAGTGAAATATGGTAAGTAAAAAAGGGCAGTGCATCTTACACATGATGTGATGTTATTGTAATCTTGTTCACAGTTTAGCGTACCTTTATTTTGTTTTAGGTGATCTTCTTCCCGCTGATGGCATACTTATTCAAGGCAATGATCTTAAAATTGATGAAAGCTCATTGACTGGTGAATCTGATCATGTTAAGAAGTCTTTAGATAAGGATCCCTTACTTTTATCAGGTATGAATTTCTTTTATAACTGAACTTTTTCCTCCTCCTCAACTATATACCACTGTCAGCAAACAGTTCCCCGAAGAGCCAGTAATGTGAAGAGGATTCTGTATTTTATGTTAGCTTCTACCCTTATAAATCTTAGAGACTTTCTTTTGTAAGTCAGCAGAGACATTAGAGGTCTTTAAATCCAGAACTGTATTTTACAAATGAGAAACCCGAGTCCAAAAAAATGAAGAGATTTGAGAGTCGGTGTTAGTTAATGTTAGTATAATGATAAAACTAAAGTATAAGCCTAATGATCTCTGTTAAATTGATCTGTTTTACATTTATTCTTAAGGGCTATTGTAATATAAAATTAAAGAATGATTGTGTGTTTAAAGCAAATTAATGAATTCTCTATGATGGTCTACAAAGGATAGGATTTAAAAAAAAAAACAACTCATAAAATCCTTAAAGTTAACCTAATCTTGCTCCCTCATTTAACTACTGAGGAATGAGTCTGAGACATTAACTATTTATCTAAGGTAATATGATTAATAATAAATAGGTCCAAGAGTAGTACCACATCTACTAGGCAGAACTGAATTTGCACACACGGTTAAGACATGTTCTGAAAATCTAAGGCTTTGTGTAGGTGAGGGTACTGTCTGAAAAGGGGAGGTGGGTGTCTACTTAGGAGGCTTTTACAACAGCTTAACTGTTGATAGCTAGACCTAAGGTTAATTGGAAATGAAATGGAAGGGATGATGAAAAAAATTACAAGCTGCCTTCTAAGATGCTACATGAAAGGAAACCAGAGTACCACAACTTATCTCCAAAACTACACCAGTTCCTTAACTTTTGATTTTCAGTTTCCTACTCTTAATTTTCTAGTGTTCTTTATAGAATTTACAAAATTGCTTGTAAGACATTTGGTTTAAATATATTTTTAGATTGAGTTATACTAGCATTTGGAGTAAGAAAATGTTGCCTATTTGTCTTTAATTATTATTTTCAGATGTTAATGGAATGCTAACATTTCCCACATTGTAAGGAGATTCTGCTTATTTAAATATTTAATAACTTGGCAGCTATACTTTCTCACTTCTTCTCTGTGAACTTTATATTCTAATTGGTTGGACATGGTTTTACTGAAACCAAAGTCAAACCTGTGACAAGCGTTAGTTAAGTTAGAATCACAACTTCGGGGCACATACCTAAGTTTAACTATTACCTTTTTAAGATTTGTAAATATATGCCAAAAGGCTTATTGTAAAACGTCCCACCACTAAAAATCAGAGTAATTTCATGTATATACATTTATAAACAGCATTATAAATAGGGGGAAAGTTTCATTTTAATATAGACTTTTGTTTCTTTGAAAAAATCTTGGGATTTGTATACCTTCAATATCCTGCACTACTAAGAACATCCCTACTCTATTTGAATTTTTCTTTATATTTCTCTGCTTGAAATTCATTCCAAATAGAAATATCTTGGATATATAATGTATTTAAGTTTAATGTATACTTATTTTACTTATTCCTTGCCATACTTCTAAGAAACTGTGGTTAATGTTAGCCAAGTAAAACCTATGATTTTTCCAAAGGAGAGGGAAGCTAGCTGGTCATACCTAACTGCCATAGACTGACCAGGCCACAGTGTTTGGTGAACTGAGGTAGTCTCTCTTGCCTTTTTGCCATGTATACCTCATGGGCTTTGATGTACATCTAGCTTATTCACACAATGCTTAGCTCCTCAGAATGACATCCTTTAACGGAACCTTGGTCCTTTTCTGTTTTAACAGAGATGGCTGGTAAGGTTTTGTAGACTCAGGTTCCCGACACACCAAGTATACCAAGAGGACTCTATAAATTTTCCATGTTTAAGAAAAGACTGAAATAACTTTCTGGAGTCCCTTATCACAGTACGGGTGGGAAAGTTTTTCTGCATTTATTTCCATCTTCCAAAAATGTACTGAAAACATGAAATGCATTTATTTTTAAATTTATTCTCATGATGCCATCTCTCACTGCTGTTCTTGGCTTTTTAAATTTAGATGTTTAAAAGCAGTTATTCAGTTAGCGGTAGGGATATGACCAGAACAAAAACTGTTTACTTTGCCTGAGCATAGTAGCTGCCAACATTTGATTACCTGTGGTAGAGAAGAACAGAACATAAAAAACTGAAATTTGCTGAAAGCTAGAATTGTTAAAAGAAACAAACTGTCTTTTACATTTAGTCCTTGCTCAATAAATATTGTTTCACTGTCCTTAATTTAATTTCTTGTTTCCCTTGCATTTTTACTGGCAAAGAAGCTAATAATTAGTGAAACAGTCAAAATATAGATTTTTTAAAGCAACAAAATCAAAGGCCTAAAAAATTCATATTGGATAAATTACTTAGTAATTAATAGCCAAATATAAATTCTTAGGTACTGGAGTAAGTACGTATGCTTTACGATCTTATTTTGCAAATAACAATTGAACATTGTTTTGGTACGCAGGATGGTATATAGTACGTGCTACAGACCCTGCCCTCCAGGTGGTTGTAAACTAGGAGATCAAATAAATAAATGATAACTATAAAGAAGACTTTATTGAGTATATTAAAAAGAGTTAAGTTTTGAAAGTTACTTAAAATCACAAAAATATTAGAGAGGTGAGAAGCCTTTTAATGAGTGAGGGAAAGATGCAGAGGTGTGGTCGTACAGGTTGGAGAGTTGTAAGCAACCTTAGTGACATTATATCATAAGAAGAATATTCCCTCTGTCCTCTGACAGAGCTGAATTGAATCTGCCTTGTCACTTAATAGTTGTGTAACCTTGGGCAAGTTTCTAGGAAATAAGAATAATAATGCCTGCTGCTTGCAAGACTGTTGTGAGGGACAGAGTCAGAATTCAGTCAGTGTTCCCATCTCTGCTCCCCAGCTTTTTGTAATGGAGTTTTATGTTAGGCTAATGGATGAAAAAGTTCGGAGTGTTGTTTGGTCTCCATGTGAAGACTTTGACCTTTATCCAGTAGGCAGTGAGGGTCAGAAGTTTTGGAGCCATGAGAGGCTTATGATAAAATCACATCTTAGGAAGGGTAAACTTATTTCAGGGTGAACTGGAAAGACAGAAACTAGCTAGGCAGCTGTTGCAGTGATCTAGGTGGGCTGGCATGAAAACCTGGGTTAGGGAGAGGTGGTGGGGTTGGCTTGGGAATATGTCAGTTGTTGCTGTGTGATCCTTCTTGTTGTAAGTACATTTCTTTATAAGTGAATTGTCCCTAATAATAATAATACAGTTATAATTTAAATATTGAACATTCATTGAACCCCTAAAATTCCAGGCAATGTGCCAAACACTTTACACTTACAGACTTAATTTGCATCTCATTTTTACAAAGTGTAGGTACTGTTATCCACGTTTATGGACTAGTAATTGAGATGTTACAGTTTGCCCAGTATCACATGATAAATGAGTGGTAGAGTGAGCTTTGAACTCAGATGACTTATAACAGACTTAAAACCTTAAGCACAAGAATTTAGGTTTTATTTAATGTCTTGTTGAATTTTAAAAACACATTTTCTGTTGTCGTAGGTACTCATGTAATGGAAGGCTCTGGAAGAATGGTAGTTACTGCTGTGGGTATAAATTCTCAAACTGGAATTATCTTTACCTTACTTGGAGCTGGAGGTGAAGAGGAAGAGAAGAAAGATGAGAAGAAAAAGGAAAAGAAAAGTAAGGATAGCAATATGCTATAAGAATTGGCATTTGGAAATACGGCAGCCTAGATTGTAAGAACTCATCCAAAAAATACACTGTTTCATCAGATTTTGAAATGAAGAGTTCTACAAAAAATTAGTTACCCAACATAGTACCTTCAAGTGGTAGAATTGATGGAGGGGGATTTTTTTTTTTTAAGACTTAGTAGTCCGAGGAGGGCTTTATGAAGGAAGATATCAATCCTGCTTTACCATAGCCAGATGAATTCAGCATCTCCTTGAATACTTTAAAACCTCCCTGTCATTTGACCAGCAAAATGAATTAAACTCCCACTTCCTTTGCTTATTTTTTTGCTACTTCGGTAGTAGCTTTCCTTGTCAACCATATCACTTTTTGGCCTCATTGAGCTTTTCATCTTTTTCATGTTTTCTACTACTCCCATTTCCCAGTCTGTACTTATGTACTTGGTTTTTAGACATAAGACCAAGACTTCACTTTGACACCTCATGTGTTTGTCTTGTTATATTCAGCCCATCATTAGATATCAAGGTTTTAAATTTTTAATCTTGATCCATTGTATCTGCTGTCCCTCCAAGGAGATCTATTATCAGCAAACTTGATAACCATAGTTTATCCACAAGGATCTTATAAGAAGCTGTTATACATAGGGGAATAGCTCAGGATCACTTAGTTGGGGGGTATGTCCCCTTTTTAAAAAAGCCCTCCTCACCCTTTACTCAAGAGTTTTTCCCTTTAGGGCAACAGCACTTTACTGTGGTTTAACCGCTTAGATTTATTTAATTTTACTTGGGCTAGTAAGCCCATATTTCTCTCACACACGTAAGTATTTTGAGATCTTATAAATGCCTCACTAAAAGTCTTGGCTTGCTATATCTACAGCAGTGTTTTTAATATTTAGGTGTTTTGGTTCGGTTTCTGGGTTTTGTCTTGAGCTGTGAAATCTTGATTTCAAAGAGAACTATGTTTGAAGAGTTCTGGCTGCTGGCAAGGGAGGCAGGCCCCACACTGTAGGTCTTTCCTGTCCCACTCTTCTCAGCAGCCCTCCACGTGCCGCCCTAAGGGGCCAGTGTGTAGTGCTGATACCATTTCTGGACCGCTTTATATGCGTTATCTCAATAATCCTTACAACCATACAGAAAAGACTATTTATCTTTTTGCTGACAAGTAAACTGAGGCTTATGGAGGTTACATAACTTGCTCCAGGTCGAAGATCTAATTAGTGGCAGATCAGACCCACTTGTCTGACTCAAAAGTGTGTGCTCTTCACCATATATTGTGTTGCATCCTAATTTACAGGAGACTAAAGTCAATAGACCCTATTAAAAAAAGAAAGGGAAGTTCACATCATGACCTTGTTCCTGTTGACCATACAGTTTCTTTTCCAATAAGCACCTTTTTTTTCTAAGATCTTATATACCTATTTTTATTAATCCAGTCAAGAGTATTCCCAGGAATTAACATCTTAACTGACTGCTGTTTTTGATTCTTGGTGAGAGTGGGGGGGGGGGGGGGGCGGGGAATGGTAGACACCATTTTTCCATCTGTGGACTTCCAGCTCTTTTACCATTCCCTTGAATAAATTGATATTATATATTAATATAATCCAGGGTAATCTGTCTCAGTTGCCTTCATAATCTGGAATGTGAATGTTTGGTCTCTTTCCAAAGTTGGGCTCATTCAGAGTAGCTAGGTATTCTGTCTCCTCACCTGTCTTGAGCATCTGTTCCTCCTTGACCATATTTGTTCCACGTTTTCCAGTTTGAAGGTAGGTCTCCTTGATAGAGAAGTTGAAAGAAGAATAGGCTGAGTGGTTCTCTTTCCTCTTCGTCATTTTTAATATTACACTCCCTACTCCAAACAATAGACCCATTCCCTCCTTGATTACTTTTTACGTTAGACATTCTCATCTTTCTGTTTCCTCCAAATCTAAGTGAATTTGGGGATTACCTTAACTAGTAGTTTTACTGTCTTATTTTGTACCTTCATATTCTAGTTTTACTTGCTTGCCTCCCCTATCTTTTATACATACCAATTTGGTTCTCATTCCCATCAGAGTTCTCCTGTGTGCCTGTTGTCTTCCTATGACATTCCTTCCTCCCTCTACCCCTTCCCTTTTCCACATTCTTAGGCTTATATTTGTATTTAGTTTGAAAACCTCTTGTACCATATTTGGGTGTGTTGCAGCATAAAAAAGAGTAAAGTCTTATGGAGAAATCAACCAAGTATAGATGCCCCAAATTATTTTGGAGTGTCCCTCCATGGTTAAGACCTAGGGAGTGATTGAGCCAGAAGGTCATTATGGGCCAAATGCTTTCTAATCTGTATACACGCACACACACACACACACACACACACACACACACCACTGTGTAACAGTTCTGTTATAGAAATGTGAGCTACCTTTGCATAATTTAACATGGCTGTATTCATTTCTTTTGGAAAGCTTTAATTCCCATTTTGTTCCTACAGATAAGAAACAAGACGGAGCTATTGAGAATCGCAACAAAGGTAAATTCAGGAGGATAAAAGTACACTTAGCTTGTTCTCATTATATCCACAAATATATCTCTTGTGTACTGTATTCATCCAAAAGTAGGATGTATACGGAAAATTAACAATCTGTATTACTCGGGTGAATGTCTCTTTGGTCAGTGCCTGACTTATGCTGCCTTTACAATGTTAATAAGACTTTAATTATGACCTGTGGTAGTAAGCTTAGAGAGGTCCAGATGTAGGTAACTTTAAACTTAAGCATTTCAGTATTTTATCATTGGTTACAATATGATTGCTAGCAAAAATGCATAAGAAACAAAATATAAAATGTAAATTTTTTTTTCAGCTATTTAATAGTCTGTAAACATATGTGCATTTCTCTATATGTGTGGTCCTACATAATGTTCTACATTATGGTCATAACTTATATGGGAGGGACTTACGGTGTTTGGAATGAGTCTCATTATCTAACACAACACACAGGAAGAAAAATGATTTGGTATTTAGCTCTTTCAGGACCCTGTATTTCTTCTTATGCCTCATCCCTATTTCCTAGCTCAACATTCTCAAATCTGGTACAGAGTTTCAAAACCTAGTGTCACTAATTGTCATATTTTCTCTGGGTAGGCACAGACATACACAGGAAGCTAAATGTTTAAATTTTTGTGTTTCTATAAGAAATTGATTTTTTTCCCCCAAAATTGCTTGAAAATGTTAACATTTATGTGTGCCTTTAAAATGTAGTGAAGTTATATTTGCTCTTCAATGTAGCAAAAGCCCAGGATGGTGCAGCCATGGAAATGCAGCCTTTGAAGAGTGAAGAAGGTGGAGATGGTGATGAAAAAGACAAAAAGAAAGCAAATTTGCCAAAAAAGGAAAAATCTGTTTTACAAGGGAAACTAACAAAGCTGGCTGTTCAGATTGGCAAAGCAGGTATGATATATATGAGAAAATAAGATGTTTTGTTTTAAAATATGCTGCCTTTCTATTTAAAAATCATCTTTGACATACTTAAGACTGGAAATCATTGCTTTGTGAGTGGAAGAGGAATTAAAAATATTTTCAGTTTTATCTACAATGTACCAGGCCTTTGAGTTACTGTAGATCCTCATAATATTTTGCAGCTTGGGAACTGTTATCCTCATTTTACGTAGAGGGAGTGTCCTCTGTCAACTAACTAATAAATAAGTGGTCACATTAGGATTAGCGCCTAAGGCTGCCCAATTCACAAGCCCACGCGCTCCTCTCTGAATTTCTGGGAGCAATAGAGAGAGGGCTTAGCAGTGAGGTTACTCCGTGAAGATTACCCAGCTATATTTTAATAAAAAGAAATTTCACCGCACATTTTCTTATCTTTTTTCTGACTATGAAAAAAAAATTAGGTGTGTGTTTTTCTAAAAGTTATAGTTAACTTAAACTGAATGGATTAGTTAGCGTTAGAATGGATCATCCTGGTGAGGCTGAAGTTATAAATTACAACCATCACTAGAAAACACCTGTTAACAGAACTACTCTTCAGAGGAAATAAAACAGAGCTTTAGCTAAAAACATAGCACGCCCTTCAACAGTATCATCTTTATGAAAGAACACGTGTGGGCTAAATCAGACTACACTATTAAAGTCACTTACATTGCATCATTCTGTTACTTCCTATGACTATGTTGGAAAAAGTTAATTTTTGCTTCTGTCCTCAAAAAGCTTATTATCTAATAGCAGATATTTGCTTTTGATAATATGTAGCCAAATGGTAATACTGACTCATACAGTGTTGGGGAAAAGGATGGATTTAAGATGGTGATGGTATTTTAGTAGACATTGAATTGGATTATTAGACCCAGATAGGTGAACATGTTTTATTTTGTAATACTCATTTATAAGGGGCTAAATATCCCACAAAACAGAAAGGTGTAAATGATTTGTAATATATGATTAACTGGTTTGCTAAGTTAATAAAGCAGTAAGGATAGATGAAAAAAATTAAGTAATTTTGGTAATTTGTGTTTTTTTCATAAAAAACATGGGGTTCAGTATTTAATTCTAAGTCTCCCCATTGATCAGGTTCTTATCAACTTCTCTTTTGTCATGAAAGCAGCTTGCCAACATGTAGAGCACCAGCTTATACTAAGCTTTTGGTATTTCCCTGTCATTGCTTGTTATTTTGTCTCGGCTTTAGTAGAAGACTGAAGATACAATTAAGTCTAGAAAAGAATCATAAACACTTTTTTCCCACTTCTCCTGGGTTTCGGGACTATACTTGGAAGCAGAAATTAAATCTGATAATGTCAAGTGATGAGTTAAGCACGAAAAAGGATGTAACAGTTTCTCAGCGAAATTAAAATAAATATCACCAAAGTAGTTATAATTCTTCCAGTGGCTAATATGTAACTGACTATGAATTGTGTCTAGAATATTTAATAATTACATTTTCCTTCTTTTTATGTAGGTTTGTTGATGTCTGCCATCACAGTTATCATTCTCGTATTATATTTTGTAATTGATACATTCTGGGTTCAGAAGAGACCGTGGCTTGCTGAGTGCACACCGATTTACATACAGTATTTTGTGAAGTTCTTCATTATTGGAGTTACGGTTTTAGTGGTAGCAGTGCCAGAAGGTCTTCCACTCGCAGTCACTATCTCACTGGCTTATTCAGTCAAGGTAAGCAGAAAAGAAAGTCTCAGCTGGTGTAGAAAATGTACAACTGGTTGCTCTTTTCTCTTGGGTTCTGGAACTAGGGGATTTCCATAAATTTACACTGTTTTCTTTAGCGCTGTCATTGATTCCCTTCTCCTCCCCCCCAGTTGAAGATCTCTGCATCGAGACCTATACATTCCTGGGATGGCAGACTTGACACAAAGCTAAGCATAACTCTGCTGGGGAAAGTTCTAGCTTAATTTTCCTCATATGATAGTTATGTTGTCCTGTCCCCTCCTGTTTCCAATCTGTAACATTGAAGTAAGCATGCTTGTCATTTGCCTGTGGTACAAGAGCAGAGAGGTTTACTTGAATCCAACTGTCTAAGGCCTCCTTGTTTCCACACTTGGACCCTTATGACCCCACGGTCCTGCCTTCACATGGTAGACTCATGTTTCTAAAAAATAATTCAGATCATCTTGTTTCCTTTTATAAAACCCTCCAGTGGCTTCTTGTCAGAATGAAATCCAAGGCTCCTTGCTATGGCCTGCAGGGCCCTGCCCCATCTGGCCTTTGCTTTCCTCTAGTGTTCATCTCCCACCTCTCTCTCCCCCTCTGGTCCAGCCTCACCAGCCTTCCTGCTGTTTCTCAAATACCCCAACCCTGTTCTCACTTCAGGACTCTTGTGTTCCTTCCTTTGAATCATCAACTCTCTAACTTTACTCAGGTCTCTTCACATATCACCTTCTCTGACCACTCCATTTACAGTAGCTAACTCCTCCTTGTTCTCGTAGTAGAATGCTGAAAAAATGAGCTTCAGTGGCTTTGCTAGCTGCTGGTTACCTAAAGGAATATTCTGTTTGAAGATTACTAATCTACTTTTTAATCAATTTTATATCTTATATGGAAAAGGTGGCTTCACATGTTAAATTATACCTGATGAAAGAATGCTGCTCTTGTCAGTTTTCTAATATTAATTAATATTTCTCCTTAAGTTGTATTGCTGACAGAGAGCAATACAAAGTAATTGGTCATAGTTTCTGCTCCAGCACTCTTGTCTTCAGTGTTCCAACAGATGTGTCATGATAAGAATATTTTTTGCTTACTGTTTGAGTTTATTTTCAGGCATTTCTCATCTTTTGTTTCAAAAGTAAAATGGTAAATGTGTCAAAGTAATAATGAAATACAGTGTAATCATCTGTTTGATGTTTTAAAATAATTAGAAATAATTGGGGTAAACATAAGTTTTAGACACATGGGTAAAATCAGTCATTCTATCAATACTGTCATTAGTTCACTTTGAATAGTCATTAATGATATTAATTTTTCAATTGATCAAAAAGATATAGGCAGGATTGATTTGCAGTCCTTTCGTAGAAAATAAATAAGAGCATTTTTCTTTAAGTTTTTATTAAATGTTTATTTTAGCCCAAATGTTACCAGTCACTTTTCTTTTCATTGAGGTGTGGTCCTTATGGCTCCTGTGTTAGTGTTTGGCAAAACTGAACACATTTTCTTTACTGCAGAACTTCCTTCTTTTAATGTTCAGTATTAATGTAAATCTCAGTAATCTTCCTTCCCCATATTTATTTCTTCAAGGAATCAGCTTCTTGCAGTATCTTGCATATTAGTAGTCACAGAACATACTTTGCAAAATAACTCTTTACAGGTTTTAACCCATTCCAGGTATGTTTTAAGAATCAATTATCAAGCATTTTAACCTAAATGCTTTTTGGAGCTACAGTGAAACTCTTGTTCTTTTTAGAAACTGTCTTTTTCTTGTAAATAAGAGGAAGGGATGATCCTGAGGATGAGAAGACCAAGTGTACCAACATATGGAAAAGATAAAAATGATCCTTTCTGGTTTTGTTATGTTACCTCAATCTATCAGAGTCAAAAGAAAAAAAAAAAAAATCAGGCAGCTACATGCCCACAAACTCTATATTTAACTGATAAGCTACTTTTTCCTTGGTGACTGATACAAGAATCTTTTGTTTTCCACTTAATAAGGAGACTTAATCCTTACATGTTATATACTCTTAAATGGCTGTAAGTACCTCTGTACTTAGAGTACAAATTATTTTAGCTCTTTTAATTTGAGGACACTTCACAGAAGTGTTGGAGGCATATAGTCAACATGATTTGCATATGGGTGCAGGTATCTGTATTCATTTACTAGATTATGTTACGTAGTGGGGAAATGATTGAAACCACTGAAAGCTAGTACTCTATTTAGCTTATTTGAATAGGTCAAATATACTAAATTCTTCCAGCATTAAATCGGTGCTTTATACTGTGTATCCAGGTAAAGTTGGGAGTTTTAGTTCTGATTTTAAAGCAGTTTATAATCATTTTAATATAATGAGGTCATTGGTTTTATATGTAGCTTAACTACTTTTTTTTGGTCACTGTAGAAAATGATGAAAGATAATAATTTAGTGAGGCATCTGGATGCTTGTGAAACCATGGGAAATGCTACAGCTATTTGTTCAGATAAAACAGGAACATTGACAATGAACAGAATGACAGTTGTTCAAGCTTACATAAATGAAAAACATTATAAAAAGATTCCTGAACCAGAAGCTATTCCACCAAATATTTTGTCCTACCTTGTAACAGGAATTTCTGTGAATTGTGCTTATACATCAAAAATATTGGTAAGCTTTCTTTAATAATTAATTTATATATGAAAATTAATTTTTCAATTTGTGATGATTTGACTGTAGCTTTTAAGCTCTATCATTACTATTTATAAATTGAAGAAATGAATTGTGTTAAGTTTTTAAAAGGCATATATCCATATACTGTATTTAATTTTCTTTTGATACAATTTGTGTTACTAGTAAGATCTGTTGATCAACATACACATTCTGTTTATTTGTATTTTTCGTCTCCTGTATTTTGAATTGCCTGCGTTTAGAAACTCTTGAGCCTAACAACCAGAATAAGTCCTTAATTTTAAATTTTTACTTTGCTCATTTTGTGAAAGACTAGTCTATCTTACTATAGAAAATTAACTCAATTTACTAGAGAAGATTTTGAAACTAGATTTCAACTTAAAATAATATGTTTTATATATGCTTGCTATATGCTCTGTTTGGTTTCTCAGTAGATCCTACCTGTAAGGTGATCCTTAAACCTTTTGGGACTAACTGAATAAAGTAATTCTAGACTTGTACTACCTTAGAATAAAATATTTTTAACTTTGCAAGTTTTAAAAGCCTTTATTTATAACATAAAGCATGAAATTGTTTGGCTGATATGTGTTCTAGTGATTTGTGGGTGAAGACCATAAACAAAATTAGTATTTCATGAATTGGATTATTGGACTGGAAAGTTATGAGATCTTGATTCTAGATCTAGCTTTGCCTTAGCTGTAAGTCTGAGCTTTACTTTCTTCAATTGTTAAGTAAAGATGGTTACATCTGCCCTTAATACTGTTGTGATGATTACATAAGAAGGTATTTGTGAAGATACTATGAAGGAAATAAAGTTTTTATATATATTTAAGTCAACAGTGCTTCATTTTAATGCTTATATTTTTATTTTAAGCCATAAAAATTGGTAAAGTAGATTTAATTTTGAATTATTTAATGTAAATATTCAATGAAAACGAGAAAAGGAAAGGAATTAAAATTTCTTAAGTCCCATATGTGTCAGGAACCAACTTTAAAAGTTACATGTCTTATTTAATTCTTGGGTCATAAGAGCGCCCATTTTCCAGATGCTGAAGCCAAGGACCACAGCAGTTGGGTAATTTGCCAAAAGTTCACATAGCTCGTAACTGGCGGGGCTGAGATTGGAATCCATGTCATCTTTGCTCCAGAGCTTTCTACCTTACTTTTTCTATGTCCCTCTTTGAAATGCTAAAACTAATAGAAGTTTTCTATATAATTTCTGTATAATTTTGTTTTAGAATGTCTCGTTCTGTTTTACATTATAAATTAAACTGTCGTAGAGAAACAAGATGATACTAGCTTCTAAACCTTTTTTTCTTATAGCCACCAGAGAAAGAGGGTGGATTACCACGTCATGTTGGTAATAAAACTGAATGTGCCTTGTTGGGACTTCTTTTGGATTTAAAACGGGATTATCAGGATGTTAGAAATGAAATACCAGAAGAAGCACTGTACAAAGTCTACACCTTCAATTCTGTTAGGAAGTCCATGAGTACTGTCCTGAAAAATTCAGATGGAAGTTATCGAATATTCAGCAAGGGTGCATCTGAGATAATTCTGAAAAAGTAAGAGTAAAATGCTTAGATGAATAATTTGCTAACTATAGTTGCTTTATGGAATATCTACTATGTTATTATTGTTGCTATTTTCTTTTTGTGAATATCAGGCATTTGCTAGGACCTTGGAGTTTTTTAGTATATTTTAATGGTATCGCTCTTTTGCCCAGGGTATTCTGTCATTTTCATACTCCAGCTTCTTTTATTTCTTAGTATTTTGCTACAGGGAAAATAAGCCCATTACATTCAATCTGGTAGGTTTAATGAAGTGAACATTGATATTTGTTCTTAAACATGTTGACTCCATTGTTATGTAGGATCATGAAAAATAAAAGCCTTCTGGGAAGAAAACCTGCCGTTTATGTCTTCAACACTGCATTGTAGATAGTGATGAATGAATTATATATTAGTTTTTAGAACAGCAAAGCATTAAAACTAGATCTTGAGAATCCTTTTATATCAGAGTGAGGTTTTATCATATTTATGCTGCTGCAGCGTCATATTTAAATATCTGCTGTCATTTTGAATGGTAATCTTTCTTTTGTACTGTCCTTATACACACCAGTCGCCTCAATTTTGACATCACATGTTTATGTATAGTTTCCCTAATGCTTATTTGTTATTACAGGTGTTGAAATTATTTTGATTTTTTTTTTAATTCCAGTAGAGAAGTAGGAAACTTTTTTTTTTTTAATTAAGAGCATTTTTGGAAAATTAGAACTCACTTAAAATTGTAATATTTAAAATATTTCCAATTTTAATTAGCTTATATGTAGATTATAATCCAGTGTTATCTTAATGAACACTTGTCAGATTATAATCTAACAGGTTTAAGAGAAAATACATATAAATGAAAATGCAGAATATGACAGATGTACACAAAGTTTTAAGATGAGAGGTCATACTATGAAGGGTGTAGCATTTAAGATAGGTTTCGGTATGAAGTAAGATCAAGTTGAAGGTAGCCACATTGGAGGGAAGGAAGTGGGAATATGCAGACCATATTGGGGGAATAGCTAATAGTCAGACAGTTCAGCTGAGTGGTGATGGGCTTTTGTGGCACACAGGACATCTTTCTTCCCTTTACATATGCTTGGTTATCTGATTTCTGTGAAATGTTAGAAATCTTGCATCCGTGGCTTGCTGAGAAGCAGGTAGGTGGTATGGGAGAGATTTTTCAATCAAAACCAAATCCGGCTTTGGCTCTTCTGCAACTAAGTAGTTTTGGGATGCTGGGAAGATTCTTCCATTGGCTTCCATTTTCCTTCACTGAAAAAGAGGATGATGACCACCAATTCTAAGACCCTGAGATAAAATAATGCATGTAAAACATCCAGCATGGAGTATATTAAGTATACAATAACTCTTTCCACAGTGAGATTTACTTTTGCTGTGGAGTCTCTTAAATGTTAGCCTGAGCAGTTAAAACAGTTAAGTAGGCCAGATAATGCAGCTGAAGAATTTTTTTCATCAGGTAGCAGAATGAGCATAGCTGTGGGACTGAGGATAATTCTTGCATCAGGGAATAAGGTGGGTTGTGGGGGGAAAAAAGGATGGACTGGAGACCGATATCATTTAAAAGCCTATTACAGTAGCTCTGGCTTGAAGTAAGAGCCAGAAGAAGGCAGTAGAGTAGCAGGGGGAATAGAAAGGAGAGGAAACATTCGGAAGACTGTTCAGAGGACAAATACATAGGACTTAGGAGCTAATGCTATATAGATGATGAGGAGAAAGGAAGTATTCAGGTGAGAGTTTAGACTTAACATTGAAATTATTGGGAGGTAATGTTGATGTCTGTTCAATGGGCAGTGAGGAGACAGCCTTTAGTCTTGCATGCAGTAAATTTAAGGTACGGTACAACATCTGAGTAGACTGTCAGAGTGGAAAGCTTTGGAAAACGATCAAAACAGAAGACGGGGATTTGGGAATCACCTGCCTAGAAGCAGGAGGCAGTGGCATCACCAAGGAGAAGAACATAAAGAGGCAATGTGAAAAAATAAACTTTAAATAGGGAAGTATACAGTGTAACTTTTATTTACTACACAGTTAAAGAGTTGTAGTTAGTTTCGCTGAAACCAAAACTATTTTGGCATTATCTCTCTCATTCTAATAGAGTGCTTATTTTAACAGTAAGTTATTTTTTTTCTTTCATGGTTAAAACAATATAGGTGATGAAACAGCATCTCAGGTAAGGGTTGATTGAACATGGCTTTTTACTTTAAAAGAAGGAAATATCTGGAAATTTTGTGTTAATTAAAATTAATGTCTAATTCTGTACCAAAATGGACAGGCATATCGTTTATTCTTCTCTGCCACGAGGGTTTTTTGTGAAAGTTTAGAAGCCCTGCATTTCCAAAAGAGAAGTGTCTAAAGTAACTTGGTTGGAGCATGGTCAAGTGAGAACCATAAAAAGAGAACTGTATTTTGTAAAGGGGAGGGGGAAGGGCGAATGTGATTTAAGTCTGTAAAAGCACAACATATGTAATTCTCTGAATTCCGGGTAATCAGATTCCATGACTCTAGCCCTTCCGGTTCACTTAAATGGCATTAACCATTATTTTTGTTAATTATTGATGTTTGGATTCAACGTTTCCTTATAGGTGTTTCAAAATCTTGAGTGCCAATGGTGAGGCAAAAGTATTCAGACCAAGGGACCGTGATGATATTGTAAAAACAGTGATTGAACCGATGGCATCAGAAGGCTTGAGAACCATATGTCTTGCATTCAGAGATTTCCCAGCAGGAGAACCAGAACCAGAATGGGATAATGAAAATGATATTGTCACCGGCCTTACATGCATTGCTGTTGTGGGGATTGAAGATCCTGTGAGACCTGAGGTGGTGAAACATTCTGTGTTCTGCATGTGCAGAAGGCACTAACTGTAACCAGTTTTCTAGTAAAATTCTTAGTGTTTGTGATTTTATTTCTCTCCTGTGTGAATCCAAGATTAGTGAAATAATAGTGCTTGTGCTGCATGTGCTACCTGTTTATGGTTTTTAATTAGATAACTTCTCTTTGGGACAATCCTGTATGTTTATAGCATAACCAGTGCCTTGAACTGGGTAGGTTTCGTCCATTGATATTTATATTAAATTACATAGTAAATGCCATTAAGTTATTTGTTTTCATGGTCTGTAGTCCAGCACTGTCCAATAGGACTTTGTGCAACCATAGAATTGTTCTGTGTTGTTCCATATCATAGCTACTAGCCACATGTGACTACTGAGATTTTGAGGTGTAGCTAGTGCAACTGAAAAACTGAA
Organism: Eschrichtius robustus; assembly: GCF_028021215.1. NCBI lineage: Eukaryota > Metazoa > Chordata > Mammalia > Artiodactyla > Eschrichtiidae > Eschrichtius > Eschrichtius robustus. The sequence goes on along the minus strand of NC_090836.1, from coordinate 75,924,670 downwards.
TTAAAAAAAATTTTTTTCAATTTATATTTAAACATCTTGTTACCGTATTGGACAGTCCGCAGCTCTAGACTTTGCTTTTCTTCTTTAAATCCTTTTTTTTTTTTTTTTTTTTTTTTTAAGTCTATTGAGCAACTGCTGTGTGCCAGCCACTATGCTAAGATACTGGAGACATAAAGATTTTTGAGATCTGGTTCCTGGCCTCAAAGAAGTCACTGTCCTGGGCAGGGATGGACAAACACATAATTATAACCAGGATGTTAGTACATAGTTAGATACATATGCAGAGCATGTTATGTGAGCCCCCAACCTTCTAAAGTAATTATATCTTTTTATTGCATTCTTACTGTGTGCCAGATATTATGCCAAGTGCTTTTACATGTATTATTTCACTTAATATTCACCTCTGAGTTATAAGTATTAGTACTTATTTGAAAGATGAAGAAAAATTGAGATGTATAGAGGTTAGCTCTAGACATTAGAGCTAGTGTGTTCAAACCCAGCTCTGTATAAAATACATTTGCTTAAAAGACCCCACTGTGTTATGTTAACCATGAGAGGGGTCAAGTAAGACTTCCTAGAGGTTAATTACCTGATGTGAGTCTCAAAGGATGAAGAGGTATTGGCTAGACCAAGAGAGAGAGTGAGCGGTAAGCACATTGTGAGCAAAGAAGCAACATGAATAAAAGCACAAAGGCAAAAACAGCTTTTGTTCAGTGGCTATCATCAACTAATTGATTCAACATCCAGTGTGTAGCGCCAGGCACTCTCCTAGGAACTGGAAATACTACACTAAACAAAATAATTAATGAAACTTATACTCTAGAGGTAACACAACAGATAAACAGATAAAGTGATAGGTACATAGGCAGTATGCCAAGTGAAGACACATCCTGTGAGGAATAAGACTTGGTCCCTGCCCTCATAGGCCTTATATTCTAATTGGCGTGAGGTAGCAGGGGAGCATCAGATATGACTATTGCAAGTGTGATAAGGGCTGTAAAGGATATGCACAGGGTGATAAAAAAGGTAACAGAGACCACATTAAGGATCTCTGAAGATGTAACATTTGAGTTGAGGTCTGATGGCTAAAAGTGAGCCAGCCATGTAAATAGCTGCAAGAACAGTATTCCAGAAAAATGGCACAAAAAATATAGGACACTTAAGAAGAGAAAGTATTTAGATTTTCAGAGGTGGAAAGGAGGCCAGTGTGGCTGTAAGTTTGGACAAGAAAGGGCAGATGAGATTATCTTTGGCCTTACTAGGCAATAAGGGCTCTGAATTTTATTCTGAAATTCAGTGGGAAGTCGTTGAAGAAATTCAGGCTGGGAAGTGACATGATTCATGTTGTTAAAATAGTATTTGGGGTACTATGTAAAAAATGAATTAAAAAGAGGAGTAGAAGCAGGGAAGCCAATGAGATTATTGCAGTGATCCCAGGCAAGAGATAACCATGGCTTAGAACTACAGTTGTGGCAGGGAAGATGGAAAGAAAGGTATGATTTTAAAGTAAATAGAGGTAGAACCAATAGGAATGAATATGTTGGGTTTGGATATACTCTTTTGACATTGTTGAGATCTCTGAAACGTCCAATTATATGTCAAGCAGGCAGTTGAACCTAGAAGCCTGAAAGTGAAGTAGGCTGGAGAATTCACATATGAGGCTAAAGGAGATCTCTTGAGGAAAGTGCGTAGCTAGAGCAGTAAGCTTAGGACTGGGATATCTCTACAATTAGATCTCTTCTGGAGGAGTGGGGAATCAGTCTCCAACTTGCATAGCTGAGTGGCTGGTAGATGGTATTACCAATGTAATAAGAGAGTCAGATGAAGCTGCCTATTTAGAGATCAAGTTTGGGGTTCTGGAGTTTCAAATGCTTATGAAACATCCAGGTGGATCATGTTTGCCAACCTTTGGTCAAAGGAAAACCATTCGAAGTTTTGTACATTGATTTATGGCTTAAATCTTATCTAAATATAATATTAAATCAGGATGTTTTCAACTTTTGTCCTTTGGAAAATGTATTGCTCATTTTGTGTTCTTAGCACTGAGGTTGATGGACAGTTTTATCTGTTTTTAAACACGTAAGTGGCAATTAATTTCTTCAGTATCACAAAATGAGATGAGTACTTTCATACTAAAATGAGACAATGTAATAGGACGTAGCTTTCCCGAGTGGGTCTTCTGGATTGTACAGTTCTGATGTAGAGAATCTTGATTAATTAGATGTCTAGAATAAATCCAGCTTTATTGCATATGCATAGATAGTTAAACAAGATGCTTGGCTTCTCTTCAGTTTATCTGTAAAAGTGGAGGTAGTTTGTAAGTTTTAAGTGGAAGTATTTGGTGGTTAGTGGACTATTAATAAATTTAGTTTATTTTCTTAAATATTATTTGCCACATAGCTTTAACCAAGACCAGTTTCTGCCTCTTATTCATTGTTTCCTATTCCAAATGATCTCAGGGTACCACCCAGTGAGTGCTAAGATGGACAAATCTGGTTACTTTCTATCTCAAATGAGAAGTGAGAAATACATTTATACAGCAGACCAGTGTTTTCAAAATCAAATATTGATTTTTTTAAACAATAGAGGGATGTATAATATGAAAGCACAGTTCTGTCTAGGTAGGCCATGAAAGCTCCCAGAGATGTTACATTTACGCTGTTTACAATAGAAGTCACAAACAGCATATAGGCCAAAGTTAGCCTTCAATCAAGTTATATGTGGACTGTGTGTGTGTGTGTGTGTGTGTGTGTGTGTGTGTGTGTGTATAAAGCATCAGGTTTGAGAGTACACACAAATCTGGGTTTCTGCTTTCTCTTGAAATTATAGATTCTGTCAACATTTCCACCGTGATAAAAAAAAAAAAAAAAAGACTAGAGCTGAGTGCTCTTCTATTAGGATTGTCTTGGATTTGTCACTTTCAGTGTTTTTTCCTCATTTCTGTTACCCGCATGGCCCTGTGGGTATTTGCATTTGCGACCTCTGTTCTAGTAGGATCGACATGGATTTTCTGGTTAGAGAAGAACAAGAAAGGATTTTCTAGGCAAAGAGAATTACAGAAGCACAGGCACAAAAATAATACATTGATTATTCATCTATCAAGCTGTGTATAGTAGAAAAAAAATTTAGATAAATCTAGGAAACTACTCTTTTTTTTTTTAAATTCTTTTGTGAAACACAACCATGATACTTAAAACTTTTAACAATAATTCCTAAATATTTATTATTTTTTAAATTTCCTAAATTGTGTCACAAAGTGCTTATTCAAATCAGGATCCAAAATCCACACGTTAAATTTATTGCCATGCCTCTCAAGTCTCTTTTAATCTAAAGGATCTATAGGTTTCCTCCCTTTTCCATTCTTGCAATTTCTCTGTCAAAGAACAAATTGTTTTTTTCTTTCAATTAGCAAGTAAACTATTGTTTCATTGGAAATTATTTGCAGAAGGACATGTGTCCTGGAGAGTATTCTACGTTCTATAATAGATTTTGCCAATTGCATTCCTTCTATTTCCTGTGAACTGGTAGTTAGATCTAGAGTAGGGTTTCCAGATAAAATACAGGACACCCAATTAAATTTGCATTTCACCTAAACAATGAATTTTTTTTTTAGTGTAAGGGTGCTCAATAGTGCAATATTTGGTCATCTTGTATTTTTTAAATTGAAGTATAGTCAATTTACAATATTGTGTTAGTTTCAGGTGTACAACAAAGTGATTCGGTTATACATATATTTTTCTTTTTTTTATTCTTTTCCATTATAGGTTATTACAAGATATTGAATATAGTTCCCTGTGCTATATAGTAAATCCTTGTTTTTTATCTACTAGGGAGCTATTCTGAAGCTCAAGTGTGATACTCTGTTATACTGAGAACTTTGTGGTTTATAGTATAACAGTTGAGGAATCGTGTATTTTTGAAAAAGTGTATTAAAAAAAGAACTGTATTGTCGGGTATATCAGATGTTTTAAAGGGGAAACGAACATAAACACAAGGATGCCAATTTAAAAAAGCTATTGCAGTAGCTCAGGCAACAAACATTGGAGACCAGGTACAGGGAAGGTTTGAGGTAGAATCGCAGAACTCACTGGCCCTTAAGGATGTATAGGGTAAGGAGTTTGAAGATATCAGATAATCTTTAGGTTTCTCTTAGATAGAACACATGGTTTCCGTTTTAGACACCCAAATTCTGATGTCTATTTTCTGATGGAACTAGGAATCCAGCTCTCACAATGAGCTGGGAAAAATAATGTAGGTCTGAAAGTTATTAGCATGTAGCTAGTAGGTGGAGGTTCCAGAATAGGTAAGATAACCCTTAAAAGATCAAGAATGGGGAAAAACAAGTGAGCCTCCCTTAACCCCAAAGAACACCAACATTTTACTCTGGTGTGGTCTGGGCAGTAAAACCAGAACGGTGGAAAGCCAACCAGGAAAGAATTGCCTAATGGTTGCTAGGGGAAAAAGGCGCTTTAAAAAGCCTTTGGCAAATAAATAATGTAAGCAAATTAAGTCAGATGATAACTGAAAGTGAAGCCTGAACTAGGACTGTGGCAGTGGAAGGGGAAAGAAGAGATTATTGGGACTACTTCAAGAAATAATATCTTGAGATGTAATTAAGGTTGTCATTTGTGGGACTATGAGGCAATGTATATTTGTTCGGTGGGATTTTTCCCCACCCTGGAAATACTAATTTTCTTTTCATCATGTGAATTTTTTTCCACATTAACCAGGTGCCAGATGCAATAAAGAAATGTCAGAGGGCTGGAATTACTGTGAGGATGGTCACTGGTGATAATATTAATACTGCTCGGGCTATTGCTACCAAATGTGGTATTTTACATCCTGGGGAAGACTTCCTATGCCTAGAAGGTAAAGATTTCAACAGAAGAATACGAAATGAAAAAGGCGAGGTAAGCATTTTTTATTTTTTAAGTTGATATATTTTTAGTATATTAGGAATTTCAATGGACAGATACATCTTGAATATGCACTACGTGTTAGGCATCGCACCTGGATCAGTGCAGCCCTCACCCCAAGAAGCAAAACAGTAGCATTGTAGGAAATAAAGGGGACAAGTGATAAAGAAATTTGCCCTAAAGGGAGTGAGTGCTTCATTTTTTCAGTCTGGGCCCAAGAAGTACTGTATGTGTAAGCGACTAATGGGAGATGAGTTTGGAAAGGTTACTATGGAACATATTTTAGGGGACCCCAAACCCTGCACTACTTACGCTAAGGAGTTTCCATTTTCATAGGCAGTGGGGAGATGGTTAGAATTTGATCTTGTAATGATATATATAACAGCGGTTCTGCGTTAGAGTGACTAGAGATCTTTTTAAAACGCTGATTACTAGGCCCCACCTCAGAGTGTCTTATAAGATAGGCCTTGGGTCTCGCTCAGCAATTTCCATTTCTAACAAGTTCCCAGGAGTTGCTGATACCGCTGGTCTGTCCACCACACTTTGAGAACCACTGATACAAATGCTAGGTCGCTAACTTGGAATTAGAAAACTAGGCTTGGGCACGTTTTAACTTTGACAAAAATTTATAGATTGAGCAAGAGCGGATAGACAAGATTTGGCCAAAGCTTCGAGTGCTTGCAAGGTCATCTCCTACTGACAAACATACACTGGTTAAAGGTGAGTAGATTTTACAATTACTCCGCAATTTCTTAATAGAGAAATGCGTTCTGCTTCCTAAAATAGTAATAGATACGGAATATTAGATTGAATAGTGGATATCATCTTCTCCAATAAAATCTAAATACATTTCCTTTTGATACCTTAGGTGAATTGTGTTTATCTTCAGTGATTAAAACAGGATATAACTCCTAATACAACAATTTCTGGAGTTGTTCCTTGCCCAACATCTCAGCAGTTTCCATTTCTCTGTGTTTAATTATTTATTTTTAACTTTGAGTCTGTAAAACTGGCTAGCTAGCATATTCTGCAGAATCACTTTATTATTAATTAAACAGATTGTTTTTACAGCATAAATACTTACTTTTATTTCAGGTATAATTGACAGCACTGTCTCAGAACAACGCCAGGTTGTAGCTGTAACTGGTGATGGTACAAATGATGGCCCAGCATTAAAGAAAGCTGATGTTGGATTTGCAATGGTAGGAACTTAACCTAATTCAAATATTCAGATGTAATTTACTGGCTGGGTTTTCTGTTTGTTTGGTTGGTTTGTTTGTTACTAAATTGCTGTTGATTTTAAACACTGTCCCTCAAGAGTAGCTTAAGGGATAATATGTAAGCCTAAATTGGTTTATACGTCTAATTAGTTTATATAATACCTTCATTTGATGCTGGAAGATGACATGACTTCTTTTGAACAGTTATAATAATATCATACATTTACCTTGTACTCTGTAAAATATATAAATGTCTGTCTTCTCATCTAAACCTTACAGTCCTCTTAAACAGGAGACAGGCTTAGAACAGTTATATGTATTTAAATTAAGAATATGATTAAGAATCTTCCAGTCAACTGAAAATGTCTTAAGGGTAACTTTAATAGTAATCATTTCATGTATAATAGATGTAATCTTTTTTTTTTTGTAATCTTTTTTGATTGAAAAAAAAGATCTATTTCACCCCACCCAAGTTCTCAATTTATATTTGATTATTAAAAGTGCTAGGAAATTTTAGCATTTCATTATTATTTTCTTTATACTGTAGCCATAATACTGATGAAGTGTTTACTATAAAGTAGTTATCATGAAATACATATGCTACATAAATGTTTAATGATTGAAATTAGATTGTTATATCTTTGAATCCAGTCCTTCTAATTTTTCAGTGTTGGAATGAATCTTTGTACTTTCAGTGCCATAGAAAATTTAAGTATATTATTTAATTTTAATTTGATTTATTTCATTTTTGGAAAATACAGGTTCATAATCACAATTCTCAAATCCAAAAATCTGAAAACTGAAATTTTTTTCCCTAAATTTGCAGCAGAATCATTTGATTGCAAAAAATATTCTGAATGATATGAGGATGTTATTTGTCCCACTTAATATGAACATTCATAGTCATTGTAGAGATATTAATGTGTTTTTATGAGATGCTAACCCCATCTGGGAGAATTTGTGATAGAAGGTATGTGCCTCATTGTCTTGCTAAAGCATGAGAGACTTTGAATTCTGAAACACAGTGTGCCCCCAAGTGTTTCAGAAAGGAGAATATTTATGTGTACCAATGTTTATTTGCATAATTTGTCCCCCTGGTATTTTGCTACTAAAATAGGGGTTTAGCAGAACCACCACCATGGTAGCTGCCTTTTAACAAGAGTGAGGGAGATGGAAGAAGGAAATGATATGGGTAAAGTACCCTCAACCAATAGCTGTGAACCCAAAGATTCCCACCCTGCCCTATCCCAAACTTATTATGGTAAGCAGTGCATTGGTGAGAACTTCTGGAGAGCTGGGAGAAGAAGCTGAAGGGATAAGGAATATTTAAGGGCTTTTCCTTTGGCTGTAAGCAAAACAGGATCGTTCATTTTAGAAACACGGGATCACTCATTGCTGCTCTTGAGCATTTGGCAGGATTCTTACTTCTGCTTTCATCTGGACAGCTGACCAGGAAGGTATTTATATACAATGCATTTTAATATTAAAAAAAAAAAACAACAAACTTTCTTCCTAAAACTTAGCTGTTTAAGGCAGATACTAAGGGCTTTAAATAAATGCAGGTAAATATAGTAATTCAAACAAAAACACAGTACAGCAGCTGCTCTGTTTGTTTGATTTTTAAGCCTTGAAAGTTTTAGGTCCATTTTACCACTTTTTTTTTTTTAAAGGTAGCATGTCAAAAAAAATCTAAATTTATTTTAAATGCACAGAGAAAAAATAAGTGCGTAGTGGCTTGGACTTGAAAGCAGTCTTGCTCAAGCTTGAATATACTTTGTATATTTGTTCAGTTCTTCAATTTCATATTTTAAAACTGAAAGATGAAATTATTTGTCTTGGGCTTTTATTAGATACCCACAAGAAATTGCTTTTGTGTGTGTGTGTGTGAGAGATGAAGTGTCTCTTTTTTAAAATTTATTATTTATTTTATTTTATTTATTTTTGTCTGTGTTGGGTCTTTGTTGCTGTCTGCAGGCTTTCTCTAGTTGGAGCGAGCAGGGGCTACTCTTTGATGTGGTGCGCGTGCTTCTCACTGCGGTGGCTTCTCTTGTTGCGGAGCACGGGCTCTAGGCGCGCGGGCTTCAGTAGTTGTGGCTCACGAGCTCAGTAGTTGTGGCTCGCGGGCTCTAGAGCACAGGCTCAGTAGTTTTGGCGCACCGGCTTAGTTGCTCCGCGGCATGTAGGATCTTCCCGGACCAGGGCTCGAACCCGTGTCCCCTGCGTTGGCAGGCGGATTCTTAACCACTGCGCCACCAGGGAAGCCCAAGAAATTGCTATTGATTATTTCTTTTTAAACCTGTGTCTTATTTTTCAGGCAGAAATAGCATTTTAAAACACTCTGTTCTCTGTCTCTCTGTTTATATGTATAGGTGTGTGTGTGTGTATGTATACACACACACACACTTACATTTAGTAAATTCAACATTAAGATAAAATTTACAACAATAAATTAAAGGGACTTTAATGTGAGTACATTGCAAAGAGGCCTGGCATTTTCCCCTGTTTAGCCACTCCTTTTAGAATTCCTTTAGATAGCAAGCTTCCATGCTGTGTTTAAAATATGATTACATTATTTTTTAAATTATATTGCATTATTCTTACCAAAATTCAGTTAACCACACATGTACAGATATTTCTGTCATCATACACTGAATGCCATGATGTATTTCTGTAACCAAATATGCATCTGTGGTAGTAAAATCTTCCCTAAGGTAATTAAAATATCTTCATTTAATTTAAAGTGTTTTTAGACTTTGGGTTAATAATAATTTGTTTCTCCTCCAAACATTAAGAAGCTGTTTTCAGTATTCTGGGCCAGAAACATTACAGGTGAGTAGTTGCTGCCTCCTAAAGGTTCAGCACACAAGGAAGTAAATCATTGAAGCACGGTGGCAGCCAGTGAAGGACTAAACACTGCACAGGGAGTGCCTCAAGGAAGTCCTTGACTCTGCCTGTAGAGACTGGGGAAAGTTTTCTGAAAGAGGTGCCATTTGAATGGAGAGAGGGAGAAAAGTACTGCCAAGAGACCCTCCGAGAATTGCAAGTAGTTTAACTTCACTAGAAGAGGGTGTGGTGTTGGTGGGTACTGGAATGTGACGATCAGAAGGGCCTTGAATATGAAGATGAGGAATTTGTTCTTGTATCCTGTAGATGAGCACTTCCCAAGCAGACTTCTCATGCAGTAGAACAAATCTGGAGACTCACAATGCATGCTAGCATACAGCTCTAAGAAGCTTATAAAAAGCTGTTTTATCGTTTTTTGATGGAGAGTTTCCCAAACTTGTTTCACTATGGAACTAGTTTTTATTTGGACACCAATTAACATCTTAAAGTAGCTTTTTAAATTTTGAAAGATTTTGAACAAGGGAGTGTGAGATTTGCATTTGCAAAAGATGGAGGATGATTAGAGGCAAGGAAACCTGTTGGGTTTAGATGTGTTAAATATGTTGCACATTCAAAGTAAAGTATACAGGGAATTCCCTGGTATTCCCTGGCGGGCCAGTGGTTAGGACTCCGTGCTTTCACTGCCGAGGGCTCCGGTTCAGTCCCTGGTCGGGGAACTAAGATGCCACAAGCGGCACAGTGCAGCCGAAAAAAAGAGAAAAAAAAAAAAAAAGTAAAGTATACAGATTAGGAGTTAGAGACTAAAATTTTAAATTAAGATTGCTCCTTCATGGAGTATTTTGAGAAAAACTTGTTTTGGACTTTGTGTTTATCAAAACAATATTGCATAGCATTTAAAAAGTCAAACAGTTCTATAAGACTTAATAACTATGTCCCCTACCACATATCATTTCTTCCAGCTAATTTTTTGACTAAAGAAAACCAACTATTTTCACTGTTTGTTTTCCTTAGTTGTTTGCCTCCGTGTACCTAAATGGCATGATTACAAGGGTTTTTTAATTTTTTTATATTTTTAAATTAATTTTTATTGGAGTATAGTGCTTTACAATGTTGTGTTAGTTTCTACTGTACAGAAAAGTGAATCAGCTATATGTATACATATATCCACTCTTTTTTGGATTTCCTTCCCATTTAGGTCACCACAGAGCACTGAGTAGAGTTCCCCGTGTTATACAGTAGGTTCTCACTAGTTATCTATTTTATACATAGTATCAATAGTGTATATATGTCAATCCCAATCTCCCAGTTCATAGGTTTTTTTTTTTAATTTTATTTATTTATTTATTTTTTGGCTGTGTTGGGTCTTCACTTCCACGCGAGGGCCTCCTCCAGCCGCGGCAAGCGGGGGCCACTCTTCATCGCGGTGCGCGGGCCTCTCACTGTCGCGGCGTCTCTTGTTGCGGAGCACAGGCTCCAGACGCGCAGGCTCAGTAGTTGTGGCTCACGGGCCCAGCAGCTCCGCGGCATGTGGGATCTTCCCAGACCAGGGCCCGAACCCGTGTCCCCTGCATCGGCAGGCAGACTCTCAACCACTGCGCCACCAGGGAAGCCCCCATAGGTTTTTTATTGTTTTAATATAAAGCATTTGTTAATGACTCTTCATTAAGGAAGATAAGGATTTAGCACTTTCACAGGCACACAGACACCTGTATGCATTCATGCACACTACCTATCCTGTTACTCTTCCATCAGAGTTAGAGGTCAGTCAATATACCGTCCTTATTGTGATTAGAAATGCTGTTCCAAGCTGAGCCATGTGGTCTGTTATAATTACTTTTACTTCCTTGCACAGCTTTTTGTATTCCCTATACATTTTCTTTTTCAATTCACTTTTTAATCTTTAAATTATTTATCTATCTATTTTCTTAGTTTTTTTATGTACTTAATACTAATTCATCACTCCTTTCATTACGTCAGAGACATCAGGTACTTTTACCAGTTTTGCCTTCTTAGAGATCCCTCTCCCAGATCTTCTGAAGTGCTTCAATCTGGACTGTTTGCTAAGCCTGCTACACAGCTGTCTCTTCTTTCTCCATACCTAAGAATTTCCTTTTCCTCTCTCTTACGTTAGATTTTGAATTTCCTGAATTTGATGTCAGTGTCTTTTTTGGTTTACTCTCTCATGTAGTAAAGCCATCTCCTCCAATAGATCCCTGAGAAAAAGGGTTCATGAGAGTTAAACTTTTTCATAACTTTTATGACTGAAATCTCTATTCTCTCCTCAAAGAATCCTCCTTGATACTTAGTCTGACTTGGTATAAAAATCTAGGCTGACAATAATTTTCACTCAGAATTTTGAATTTGTACCTCCATTGTTATTACATACCATTTTGAATTTTGAACCTCCTTCCCCCCTGCCACACGCACACTTTTTGGAGGTATATAAGTCTTTCCTTTGTTCTCAGTCCTCTGAAATGTCGTGATGGTTTGTCTTAGGGCAACTTTTTACTATGAAAACTCATTTTCTTCAATTTTGTGAAATTTTCTTATACTCGTCTTATGTCTTCTCCAGTGTCTCTTCTTTGTGGGATAGTCCCCTCTGATTTTTGAACCTCTTGGACTTACCTTATTATCTTGTCTCTTTTTTCCTGTCTACCATACCTTTGTCATCTTGCAGGAATATTTCCTCAACTTCTGTTGTTTTTTCATTTCTGTGATCATATATTTAATTTCCAAGAGTTGTTTTTGGATCTCTGAGTTCTTGTTCTTGTTTCATTGCTGACCTTTTGCCTTTCTAAGGATTTGATTTTTTTTAATAAAAATCAGCTTTTATCTCTGTGTAGTGTTTGTGTCTCCACATGCCTTTTGGTTTAGTCTCTGTCTTTCAGGTTAGTGCTTTCTTCAGATGTCAAAGTGATTCTTGGTTGTCTCTGCATATTTTACCAGTAGAAAGCTGAAAAGCTGGAAAGCCTTAGGCCTCTAAGTGGGATTTATTGACCAGAAGCTTCCCAGTAAAGTGATCTGGCTTGGCCATTTCACTTCCTTAGGGTACCTTGAATTTTCAGTATTTTTAGGTCTCTTCTCCTATGATGGTCAGATTTTCAGGAAAGAATTTTCAAATGTGCTGCCTAGAGGGCAATCCTGAATACTGGTATTCTGGGAAACAAGTAGAAAAAGGAGGGTAGTGGTCTCTACATTCATTAAACAGAGTTACTCTTAACCCCTTTTTTTCAATATAGCACCTCCTATACTCAGCAGCACTTGGTATCCTTCAGTCTAAACGTTCTCTGTTATACCCTCCCTAGTAAATTAGCAGGCAGTCTTCTGCCAGGTTAGAGGAAGTGGCAGACTTCCTGGTTGCGTGGATGTGGGAAGGGACTCGGAGGCTCTAGCTGCCTTTTCTTTTAATTTTGTTATTAAAATATAACACACATACAGGAAAGTGTCTGTGTCATAAGTAAACACTGAATGGATTATCACAAGTAAACAGACCTGTTCTATGCAAGGCAAGAAATAGAATATGACCTATGCCCCCAGATGCCTCAACCACACTCCCTTCTAATTACGGCCGTGTCTCTCTGCAGAGATAACCAGTATTCTGAAGATTCCTTTTGTCTGGTTTTGAACTTCGTACATAAGAATCATATATCATGTATTATTCTGAGTCCATCTTCCTTTATTCATCATTTTTCATGTGAGATTCATCTGTGTTATTGTATATAGCTGTAGTTCACTCTTTTTTACCAGTCCACAACTTATTAATCCATCCCATTCCACTGTTGAGGGACATTGTTATTCTTAGTTTGGGCCCTCTAAGTACTGCTTCAGCGTCTTTGGTAGACTTTAAGAATCCTCCTGTTCTTTTTCACGCCTTCACCCCTACCTCCAGTGCTGCCTGGTGCTGCCGAGTCCTGAGCCTTACATAAGAGAGTCCTGTAGTGCAGAAAGGCTGCTACTCTGCTCTCCTACTGTTGATTTAGGATTCAGCTTTCTGGAGTCTGCTGAGTTTCTTCCTACTTGGTTATCTGCTTTCCAGCCTCTTAAGATGTTTTTGCAGTGTCTCTTTTCCCACTAACTTTTTGACTTTGTAAGTTTTTATTTTTTAATTAAAAAAAAAAAAATCTTTTAGTGTGGCTTTTGGAAGGAACTTGGGTAGTGCCTTTGGAAGGAACTTGGGTAGTGCCTGTGTCCATTCCTCTTTTTGTTTTTTTAAACTCAATTTGAACATTATTGTCAATGCCTCATTCATTATGTTCGATTTCTGCTGAGATAGAATGTCTTTCTGAGAGATAGTACAATATCTTAGACTAACTATATTACCCCCTTTTATGGTAAATTTAAGTCAATAATTATTAAGTATAATGGTAAATTTTTGTTTATAAAATATATATTATCCTTTCAAATATTTAAAGGTTATATTTTAAACATTCAGTCTAATTCACAGAAATTTTCTTTAATAGGGTATCGCTGGCACTGACGTAGCTAAAGAAGCATCTGATATTATTCTCACAGATGACAACTTTACAAGCATTGTTAAAGCAGTTATGTGGGGACGAAATGTCTATGATAGCATCTCAAAATTCCTTCAGTTCCAGCTTACTGTTAATGTAGTAGCAGTGATTGTGGCTTTCACGGGCGCCTGTATTACTCAAGTAGGTTGACAATTTATTCATTAAAACTTGTTTATTTTAGAGCAAAGATGTGTATAATCTGCCTTTTTAAAGTACTTAAATATTTAAATAAGTTGAAGCTTAGTATTTTAGGTTAATTCATATAAAAATGTAATCCTGTTCTGTTAAGTTTTTAAATAGAAACAGCTTCCTGAGAATTGCGGAGTCCCTGAATAGTTGTAAATGTCTATTAAGAAACCTGTCTTTTCTAGGATTCACCGCTTAAGGCTGTGCAGATGCTGTGGGTAAATCTCATAATGGATACGCTCGCTTCCCTGGCTCTGGCAACTGAACCCCCCACTGAGTCTCTCCTGCTTCGGAAGCCTTATGGTAGAAATAAGCCTCTCATCTCACGCACAATGATGAAGAATATTTTGGGTCATGCATTCTATCAGCTTGTAGTAGTCTTTACACTCTTGTTTGCTGGTAAGAATTTAATGCCTGATAAAGTTTCAGTTGTTTCTGTTCCAAGCTGGTATCCCAGATGGTTTTAATGTTACAGATTTTTCAAGAATATAAGTTATTTTCTTTCTGACTCCCCATTTATCTTTAATTTCTTCTGTTTATCAGTGGATCCTTAGTACATTTTGAGAGGCAGTGTGATAGATTGGGGCAGTGGGGGAGTAAAAAGAGTCCTAATTTCTTGTCCTTGGCTTTACCACTAACTTAGATATGTGATCCTGAACATGTCACCGTAGTTTTGGGAGCTTCCGTTTCCTCCTGTATAAAATAAAAGAGGGTTGTACTAGAGAATCCCAGGTCCCTTCCAACTCTTTCTGTGCTGCCGTTTGAGAGCAAAGAAAGGTCTGACTAGGTTTTATTGCATACTTCCTTGAAATGTTAAATTATTTTGTATGATAATTACAAAATGGTAATTTTTCATTCTTTCAGGAGAAAAGTTTTTTGATATTGATAGTGGAAGAAATGCTCCTTTGCATGCTCCTCCATCGGAACATTATACTATTGTTTTTAATACCTTTGTACTGATGCAACTTTTCAACGAAATAAATGCTCGGAAAATTCATGGTGAAAGAAATGTGTTTGAAGGAATCTTTAATAATGCCATCTTCTGCACAATTGTTTTAGGCACATTTGTGGTACAGGTGGGTAATTGTAAAAGATGGTTTCAAGTATGATTATTATGTGGAGATCTTAGGTGAACAGGTGGCTTGTTCCAGAAATTACTTGACTGCAATGTGTGGGCCTTCTGTGTATTGCCTTGATGACATCAAAAGAACTCGAGTGAAAATTTGCCCCATCCTGAAATTCTACGTGTGAATGAGTACATTAAACTAATACTACTTTAATTGCACTACTGGTTCTGTGGCTGTGATACTTCACACTCACTGTGATTCTGATTATTCTACATTGTTATTATGAAAACTGTTGTAATTTTTATGTTATTTAAGGCCAGTCTTACAGTCAACCACTTTTTAGTCCAGCTAGAGTGATCCCTTAATTGCTTCTAGCAATTAATAGTAGTTGTATTTGTACAGTTGAGTTCATTATTAAAAAATAAAAGGTTTTGAAATGAATATGTTAAAATCCATGTGATTCTGAATGGCCTCATCCAGACCTGGTATGTGCCAGTTTTCCATTTTGTAATATTGTCAAAACAAAGTAGAAGAGGAGTGGGAGAATGCGGTGTGAGAAGTGGGGTTGGGATGAAATAGAAAGGACCGAATTTTCCCATTTTTATAAAGGTCATTCTAAGGACAAAACCTAAGCATCACTTTGCATATGGTAAATTTTATATAATTATATACTACACCTATGTTTTTGTATCATCTTGGATTCTGTGGTACTCCTCTATGTAAATGGTTGTTATTAGCAGAATCTGGAATCAAAGCAGGTAAGTGAATATGGTGCATGACCACACCAGGAAGTGAGTAAACACAGTAAGATTTAAACTTAAAAGGTGAGCTTTTCAACAATAGAATCAAACAGGATGGTGCTAGTTTCAGAATGAAGGTCTAAGAATTTTGAAGTTTATTCAGTCTATACCTTGTGTACTGTGGACACCGAAACCAAAACCCTAGACTTAATTATTTCTGTGCAGACTGTTTCTGTTTTAGCTTTCAACTTCTATAAACTTTAGGGGAAGTGTTGCTTACTTGCTGTGTAGTTTCTGGAAGTATTTTATAAAAAAATCATTGTTCATGACATGCTAAAATTTTAGTTTTTACTTACTATTAAAGTTAGGTTTATTTTATCTGTTTTTAATATATGGGGATTGCAAAAATGTAACTGCCTGTCTCTCTATCAAGCAAGTCTGATAAAACTTAGTTCCTCGCATAGGTTGATATACCCAAAACAGTTGATGGTAGGGTGTCATTCTTCAATGCCTTCGTGCTACTCAAAGTGTGGTCTGTGGACCAGCTACTGGTCTGTTCATTACAAGTCCACAATGAGATAAGGAGCATGGGCCAGAGTATAAGTCAACAACTTCACTAAATAAATTTATTCTTGATTATTCCTCTAGATAATAATTGTGCAGTTTGGTGGAAAACCTTTCAGTTGTTCAGAACTTTCAATAGAACAGTGGCTATGGTCAATATTCCTAGGAATGGGAACGTTACTCTGGGGCCAGGTAAAAAAATCTCATCATTTTTTGTTCAAACCTACAGTGATTTTTAAAAAAAATTTCTAGTGTGTGTATTCTTTAATCAGTTCTATAACTTGATTCTAAGTAGTTTTCATTCTGTTTTTAAGAACAAGTTTTACAACTGTTATTAAGTTGATGCATTTATAACTGGTTAGAATGCTGATATCTGTATCTTTTGCTCTGTGACCTACTTTTGCATTTTCAGATTTAATATTTTAATAAAAATATTATATACTTTAGACTTTTTATCATTTTGTTATGTAATTTAATACAAGTGTAGCATTGGAAAAATCTTGAGTTTCATTTGATGTGAAGAATGTTTCTATAAAAATACTGGTATCTGGAAAAATAGGCCACAAAATGACATTTTAGATTATTTGGATCAAATGGCTTCAACAGTGTATGTATAAAATACAATGCCTGAAAAATTAGATATCCTTAATCTTCACTATGGGTAGCTGACTTGCAGATATATGTCATTATTTTTTAAAAGATAAGTGGTAGCGGTGTGTGTGCTGTTCATTTTAAATCCATTACCATCACTATAAAACTGATAGAATCTGTACCAACATTTTCATAAATGAAAACTAGCCTATGTTATGGTGTGTAACTGGTGTGAGCTAATTTACTGTCATTTTGCAAGTCAGTCAGACTGAATATTCAGATTGTACTTAACCTTAACTCAGTCTTTATGTGCCTTTTATCTCACCTTTTTCTTAATTGTGTTTCTAGGTTCTGAGGTTTCTCTTCTTACTCATTATAAAGACCTCTTTCATTGAGATCTTCTTTAAGCAGGATCCATGCTGGGCCCACAGTTGTTTTTTTTTTATTACCGTTCTAGTTACTTTATAATGTTCCCTCCCAGGCAAAACCAAACCCTACAACCTCCCCCAAAATCTGGCTAATTTCAGGAAGAGGAAATTCAGTACAGTGTACATGCCTAACAGGCATCAGTTACTGTCTTTGATTGACGTCGTCTATTGATTTTAAGTGTGCGATGGTAGAAAGCACTGATTTTGTTGGTCAGGAAACCTAGGGTCTTAGTCACTCCATGAACAAGTCACTTCCAGTGTCTCTGAACCTGTTTCATCTCTAAAATGAGGTGGTTGGACTACAAGTTCTCTGAGCAGTTCTGATTCTGACCGCATGCCTGTTTCTCCCAGCTTCCTTAAGGAATGGCTGTGAACACCTATAAGTTCATACATATTGGTATTTTGGTATTTTTTATGTCTTCTCGGGCATCTGTTCCTGTTTGGTGTCATTCTCAATCAGTATTAATCCAATTTTAAATAGTTGTACTTTTTGAAAATAAATACATTCAATAAACAAAAGCTATTTTCAGCTCAGCCTTGAAGATTTTCTGAATTTTGGTATGTTTTTTTCTCATTGAATTCTTAGAGCACTAATGAAATGTAAACTTCTTTTGCATCATATAAGATCACCTATTTTCATTTTATTTGAAATAAATATCATTAATATGAGTTTAAGGAAATATGTATATATCAAAGCATGGTTGTATAATTTACTGTCTTGAATGTCCTCAATAAAATATGAAAATGTAATCAGGTTATTTCCATTCAGGAAAACTTTTTAGCCTTCAAACTTAAATCTTTTGTGTAGCTAAGAGAAGAATATTTTTTGTTCTGAGAAAGAAAGCCTCTGATGGACAGGATCTCATTGCTTCATTGGTAAAGATAGTTGGCTATACTTGCAACTTTCCATACCTTTTTTGTATTAAAGTTGATCGGTTTAATTGTAGTTTGATATGATTTGTTTCTAAGTTCTTTCCCCTGTGTTGTAGCTTATTTCAACAATTCCAACTAGCCGTTTAAAATTCCTAAAAGAAGCTGGTCATGGAACACAAAAGGAAGAAATACCTGAGGAGGAGTTAGCAGAGGACGTGGAAGAGATTGATCACGCTGAGCGGGAGTTGCGGCGTGGCCAGATCTTGTGGTTTAGAGGTCTGAACAGAATCCAAACGCAGGTATGGGTCTGGTGGAGAGGTAGGAGAGACGATGGGAGCGGGAGCCGAGGGCTTTGCACCTGGGGAGGAGGTTTGAATGTGCTCCTTTGCTTCCTTTCTAGCCGCCCCAACCCACAAAACTTATTCTTTTGAAAAATAGTACTGGTGCCTGGAATGAGTGAAAGTTTTAACTGACCATGAAAGAATGTGTCTATATGCCCCTAAGCTCCTTTTTTCCTAGCTTTTTTCCCCCCCCTTCATCTCCAAATGCTACTCTTGCCTATTTATCTGCTCTGTAAAAAGTGCCTTTTTCTTTACTTTTTATATGTTGATAGATGGAATGGTCCTTTCTCTTGTTCTCTCTCTCTCTCTTGCTGAGCAAGCTGTCACAATCTCTGATTCCTTGCAGATGGATGTAGTGAATGCTTTCCAGAGTGGAAGTTCCATTCAGGGGGCTCTAAGGCGGCAACCCTCCATCGCCAGCCAGCATCATGATGTAACAAATATTTCTACCCCTACACATGTAGTGTTTTCCTCTTCTACTGCTTCTACTACTGTGGGGTGTGAGTGTGTGTTCCTAAGTGCATGAAATTAACATTTCCTACTTCACACACCTAACGTTTCTCATTTTCTCCTTAATGTTTAAATTCATTGTTCAGGCTTTTCATAAAGCTTTCTTTTCGTAAAGTGGATTGAGACCTCAAAAGTGTTGTCGTTGTGGTTGTTTTATTTCTTAGAGGGTTAGATAACAGGTGGAACAATTGCAACCAAAGATCAGACATGAAATCTGTGACCTTGTCTCTATGCTAACTCTGATAGTTAATATGGGGAATAAAATTGTAGCTTAGAATTTGTGAAACGACTATACATTTTTGAGTATATGCCTTTAAACATGTTCCATACTGCATGATTCCCAAAAGCATGTGATTTGAAACTGATCTAACAGAACCAAGAAATTGCATTTTTAAAGCTAAAAATGAACTTAAGCATTCTGACTTGTATCTTGTTCAGTTTGTAAAGTAAGTTAGTACCCTGAAGGAAAGTTCTGAGCATATAGCCAGGTGTTTGCCTTCTTAGCTTGGACTTTGTGGCCTTGCTGTGAATTTTTAATTTATTTTGTTTTGTTTTGAGACTGCATCCCTGTATAAGCTTCAAAGTTCTTTGGTATTTATGTGGGTTTTTTTCATTTATATAATCAATTTAATTTAGGATTGCTTCCTAGATAAGAAAATGTTCTATTAAGTTTTCCAAAGAAGTAGGGAAAGTGCATTTCTTTTAATTTTTTTTCAGTTTTGTCTTTTTTTTTTTTAAGTTTACTCATTTCTCACACCACTGCCCACCTCCCACCTCTTGCAGCAACCAATTTGTTTTTTGTATCTATGAGCTTGGTTTGGGTTTCATTTTTTTTAGATTCCACGTATAAGAGAGATCATACGGTATTTGTCTTTCTCTGTCTGACTTATTTCACTTAGGATAATAATGCCTTCAGGGTTCATCTGTGTTTTCACAAATATCAAGATTTCCTTTTTTATGGTTAAATAATGTTCCTCTGTGTGTGTGTGTGTGTGTGTACACCATACTGTATCCATTCATTCATCAGTGGACACTTAGGTTGTTTCTGTTTCATTCTATCAGATGTGAGGTAATATCTCATTGTGGGTTTTGATTTGCATTTCCCTGATGATTAGTGATATTGAGCATCTTTTCATGTACCTATTGGCCATTTGTCGATAGGTTTTGGAAAAATGTCTGTTTGGATCTTTTGACCATATTTTAATTGGATTGTTTGGTTTTCTTGCTATCAAGTTGTACAGGTTTTTTGTATATTTTGGATATTGGCCCTATATCAGATATATGATTTGCTAATATTTTCTCCCATTCTTTAGGTTGCCTTTTCATTTTGTTCATAGTTTTCTCTAATGTGTAGAAGCTTTTTAGTTTGATGTAATCCCACTTGTTTAATTTTGCTTTTCTTGCTTTTGGTGTCAGATTCAAAAAATCATCATCTATGTCAAGGAGCTTACTTACCATCTGTGTTTTTTTCTAGGAGTTTTATGGTTTCAGGCCTAACGTTAAAGTCTTTATAATCAATTCTGAGTTCATTTTTGTGTGGTGTGAGATAATAGTGGTACAGTTTCATTCTTTTGCATATGGCTGTCCAATTTTCCTAACACCATCTATTTAAGAGACTGTCTTTCCCCATTGTATATTCTTGACTCCTTTATTGTCAATTAATTGACCATATATACATGGGTTTATTTCTAGGGTCTCTGTTCTGTTCCATTGATCTATATGTCCATTTTTACGCAAACTCATACCAGTACCATACAGTTTTAATTACTATATCTTTGTAATATAGTTGAAATCGGGGAGCCTCCAGCTTTGTTCTTATTTCTCAAGATTGCCTTGACTATTTGGGGTCTTTTGTGGTTCCATACAAATTTTAGGATTGTTTGTTCTATTTCTTTGAAAAATGGCATTGGAATTTTGATAGGGATTTCACTGAATCTGTATTGCTTTGGGTAATATGGGCATTTTAACAATATGAATTCTTCCAGTCTGTGAACATGGAGTATCTTTTCATTTATTTGTGTCATCTTTAGTTTCTTTCATTAATGTCTTGTAGTTTTCAATATACAGGTCTTTCACCTCCTTGGTTAAATTTATTCTTAGATATTTTTTTATTTTTTTGATACAGTTGTAAATGAGATTGTTTTCTTTTTTTTTTTAATTTATTTATTTTTGACTGCGTTGGGTCTTCGTTGCTGCGCACGGGCTTTTCTCTAGTTGCAGTGAGCGGGGGCTACTCTTCCTTGCAGTGCACAGGCTTCTCATTGCGGTGGCTTCTCTTGTTGCGGAACTTGAGCTCTAGGCGTGCGGGCTTCAGTAGTTGGGGCACACGGGCTCAGTAGTTGTGGCTCACGGGCTCTAGAGCGCAGGCTCAGTAGTTGTGGCACACAGGCTTAGTTGCTCCGCAGCATGTGGGATCTTCCCAGCCCAGGGCTTGAACCTGTGTCCCCTGCACTGGCCGGCGGATTCTTAACCACTGTGCTACCAGAGAAGTCCGGGATCGCTTTCTTAATTTCCCTTTCAAATAGGTTATTAGTGTAAAGAAATATAACAGATTTTTGCATATTGATTTTGTATCTTGCAACTTTACTGAATTCGTTTATTAGTTCTGACAGATTTTTGATGGAGTGTTTAAGGTTTTCTATATATAATATCATCTGCAGACAGTGACAGGTTTATGTCTTCCTTTCCAATTTGGATGCCTTTTGTTTCTTTTTCTTGCCTAATTGCTCTAGTTAAGACTTCCAGTACTATGTTGAATAAAAGTGACAAGAGTGAACATCCTTGTCTTGTTCCTGACCTTAGAGGAAAAGCTTTCAGCTTTTCGCTGTTAAGTATGATGTTAGCTCTGGGTTTGTCCCTTCATTATGTTGATGTATGTTCCCTCTATACCTGTTTTGTTAAGAGCTTTTATCATAAATGGATGTTGAATTTTGTCAAGTGCTTTTCTGCTTCTGTTGAAAGATGATCATGTGATTTATATTGATGAATTATTACAGGTCATAATTTTCATTAATTGACTAGAATGACAGATTTTCTTTCAGGTTTTTAGTAAATGACTTTTAGTAAAAGGTTTTTAGTAAACTCTCCAGAAGTCTTATAACCTATATCGTTCTTACTCTGAATTAGTGTCTTGAGTCCATGGTGGATTCTTAGTATAGTAGAGTCATTAAAGATACAAACCCACCCATTCCTCATGCCTACCCTTGAAGTCAGCTAAGATACCTGATTTGGCCAGAAACCTGTCTTTTCCATTTGGTCTTTAGCCAACTAAGGACTAGAGGAACCTTGGGAAGCTGGGGAGAGGATGAATTGTGAGGAGAAAACAATGCTGTTTACACAGAGCCTATCTGTTCACTCTTTGCTTAAGTAATTTTCATTTGTTATTTTTGACAGTGTTGCAAAACAGGCAGAACAGGAACTATCCCCATTTTATAGGTGTGAAAACTGACTTGGAGTTTAAATGACTTGTCCATGGCTGATAAGCAGAGGCAGCATGATGTAGAGCAAAGAGCAGACAAGTGCTGTAAAGACAAGCTGACCCTGTAACATTTAGACAGGATGTTAAATTTACATACGTGGACAGATAGGAATCTTCCTTTTGGAAATTACTGTGGTACTACCTACCTGAATGAAATGGTGTATGCAAATTGCCTGGCCTTACTCCTGGGATGGCTGGTGTCAGTTGCATGCCTCCCTCCTATGGATTTCACATTATTCCTGGCTTTCGAGGACATATTACCACTCATCCCTTCATCTCCTACTATTAGTGTTCATTTAGTTGTATTTCATAAACAGTGGAAGGCCTACCATATGCCAAGGCTGCTAGAACCTCCAGATCTTGTCATCTAGTAAGGGAAGCAAACAAGGAGTTGGGGATTTCTACATGGTAATGAAACAGAGAATGTTATAACAGGGTCCTTCACCCACCCTGAGAAGTCAGGAAAAATTACCGAAAGGAAATGATTCCCAAGCTGACCTGACAGAATTTGTCGGTTGAGGAAAGCAGACCTCAACTGACATAGTTTGATACTAAAAGAGTAATGGAATGTAAGGAGTTGATGAGGCTAGAATGGAAAGTAAGCATCTGTTTATATCCCACAGGAAGGAGCCAAACTGAGACTTAATCCCTCCCCTCAAAACTTTAAATTTGAAAAATTTCAAACTGACAGACAAGTTGAAAGATTAATACATGAATAATCTTCACCTGGATTTACCACTTCCTAATATTTTATGATGTCTGCTTTATCTATATAATATTAATATATACTTTTTTTTGAGCCATTTGAAAGTAAGTAGCAGATATCATAAATGCCATCTCTAAATACTTCACTATGTGCTCTCCTATATAATCATACTATATAATCACGTCCAAGAAATCTGTCTTTGATACCATTTTATCTAATATACAGTCCATATTCAGATTTCTCCAGTTGCCCCCAGAATGTCCTTTATAGCTTTTTTGATCCAGGATCGAAGGAAAGACATTCAATATCGTGTGTTATGACTCTTCAGTCTCCTGTAACCTGGATCCATTTTCTCTATATTTTTTGTAATATTGACTTTTTAAAAAAATCCAGGCAAATTGTCTTATAAAGTGTCCTGCATTCTGGATTTGGTTGTTTCCTCTTGATTAGCTTTATGTTAAACTTTTTTTGACAAGTTTATCTCCTAGGTGGTATATATTCTGTTTATTTTTACTTCAGAAAATTTTAAGTAATTGACTTCTTTCACTTGGAGTGGTATCACATGACCTTAGGTGTATCATATTTATTGTATTTCTCTGTATAATTGTATTCCAGGCTTTATATTAAATATCAAATCAAGCACAAACTCTGTTTGAAGACATAGCCACCCACACCTGCTTCAGGTGATGTGCTTTGTGCTCTTTTCTGATGCACAACTATATATGAAACCTGTGAGTTGCTGGGCACATGTAGTGAGGGTAATGGTGTTAATACATTTAATGAAAGGTGTAAATTCCTCATTGGTTTCCTGCCCTAATATAGAATAATCTTAGAAATATCTGTGTTTGTCAAACTTCTTTGACTCTTTTTTTTTTTTAACCTTTTTTATTTACTGAAGTATAGTTAATTTACAATGTTGTGTTAACTTCAAGTGTACAGCAAAGTGATTCAGTTATACATATATATATTTTTCAGATTCTTTTCCATTATAGGTTATTATAAGATATTGAATAGAGTTCCCTGTGCTATACAGTAGGTCCTTATGGTTTTCTATTTTATATATAGCCGTGTGTATATGTTAATCCCAACCTCCTAATTTATCCCTCCCCCCTCCCCCACTATCCTCTCTGGTAACCATCTGGAGTCTTTGCTGTGCTAAATGAAGAAATTATAATCCATTTCAACTTTGTCATATACTAGGCTTGTAACATCTCTGGAGAGGGCGTCTTTTTTCCCTCACTTATTAGTCAGATCTTTTAAAAATCTGAAGAGGAAACTTTCTATAGTTTTTCTTTATAAAGTGTATCCTTCTAATATCAGTCTTCACGGTTAGTAAATTCTTTTGCTAAATCAATAGTTACGGCTTCCCGGGAAGGAGAGATTGAGAGAAAATTTGGCCTTCCAGATAAAGGATTGGCAAACCATAGCCTATGGGCCATATCTGGCCTGTTGCCTGTTTTTAACTGGAACATAGCCATGCTCATTCATTTAATTACTGTCTGGTAGTTCTACACTACAAAGGCAGAGTTGAGTAGCTGCATCAGGGACCGTATGGCTCACTAAACCTGAAATATTTGCTATCTGGCCCTTTACAGAAAACGTTTTCCAACCCCTATTCCAGGTAATTAAAACATTACATATTACACAGGTGAGTCTCACTTTGAGAAAATTTGATATGCAAGTACACAGCTTTGAAAAGCAACCTCGAATTTTATTCCCTTTTGCCAAGTATCTTTTACTTTACCATTGAAATTCTTTATGGTGCACATAATAAAGGTAGTGATGAATACAAATTTCAGAAATGGGCAGTCTGTTGTAGAAGGTAAGATATATCAGCTACTGATTAAGTAGCCTCATAGTTTAGAGCCGTCTCCTTACATACAGTGTTTTGGGCAGTAATATTTTCTACTATCAAAAGTTAGGATTATATTTAAGAAAATGGATGGTTTAGCAGGGTACATGATCTTAATTTGATTTGTTACTTAAAGTTTAATGTAATGCTTACATATTCAGTTTCCTAAAATTACTTTATGATCATAATAATCATTTCAATTTTTTGTTTGCCATATGTGCCTCATTCATGCCTCTGATTTTTTTTCCTCAATAATTTACTGTTTAAAAAATTTCCTTGACATAGGGATTGTTGAATTTTTCTTAATTCTAATAATTTTAGGAGCTATAGTTTTGTGCATAGTAGGTCTTAACAGCTATTAAAAGAATTGAGTTAAAAGACTAGATAAACAGTAAGGTTTGGATTGTCAAAGACGGGTAATCATTTTCTGCTTAAACTGATTTCTTTGTGGTATTAAAATAGTTTTCTGTCTACCTACAGTATAATGCACACAGTTGGCACTTTTTAATTACTCAGAATTACTACAGTACTGTGAGAATTTTACCTATAGAAGGTAACAGATGAGGGCAAGTATAAACTGGGTCAGTGTCACGCCTTAGATCGAGAGTACTTTCTTATCTATGAGTAGAAAGTAAAACAAATCTGGCTCAGTGGCCCCTAGTTAATCTAGATGTTATTGTGTGTGCCTAATGTGAGAACTGTTTATTGAAAATTGTATTGCTTTGCAGTATTTCTAAGCTGTCCTTGTAATGTGCTGACCTAAATCTTAGGAAGTATCTTCTTCTACTGAGGTTAGTTATAAAGCTGATGTCCATACGTTCTCTTCTTTTATTGACTTGAAAGAACCTGGAGTTGGGAGTACAGAAAGCTTGGTTCTAAGACATTCTGGCACTAATTTATAGTGACCCAGCAAGGCAGCCACCTGTCCTCAGTTGCTCAGTTTCATTATTTGTAAAGTGGTTGAAATAAACTATCTCGAATATCCTTTCAAGCTTCGGTGTTCTAGGATAACTTAATACGTTTTGTCAGATAGGAGAAATAATCTTAGCAAAACTGGAAAGCTTTGGTAAAAAGGAATCTAATTTCACCTGCCACAGGTGTGAGTGTAATCGTTTATACAAATATACTCACTGCACTCACCTGCTTATAACTCTTTACGCTTGCCCTCCTAGAGCTTTGCTGACTCCCACATCTCTAACTTAAACCCATACCTCTCTTCTGAGCTCTGGATATTTTCACTTGGCTGTTCTGCAGCTCCCCAAATTTAACATGTTTCAAAAATTGATTTTTATTTTCCCCTTGATTCTTCACTACTCCCCTCTACCCAGACTGGTCAAAACAAAACAGATCTCAACTGCTTCTCTAGCTCCATTCGCAATACCAGCAACCAAGTCAAATAAGCAACAACTTTAGAGTCATCTTGAGCAGCTCTCATCACTCACCAGACTTGCTGGCTGGTCCTCCAGTTTGTATTCTCTATGCCTACTGGCCACTGACAGCAGTGAACATAGGAATGCAGGAATCGCTCCAAGATCTTGATTTCAATTCCTTTGGATAAATTCTTAGAAGTGGGGATCTGGAATAGTCAGACTCATACCAGCAGAGTAGAATGGTGGTTACCAGGGGCTAGAGGGAGGGGGAATTGGGAGATGTTGGTCAAAGGGTACAACGTTTCAGTAATACAAGATGAATAAGTTCTGGAGATCTAACGTATAGCATGGTGACTACAGGTAACAATACTGTACTGTATTGTATACTTGAAATTTGCTGGGAGGGTACAATCCCAAGTGTTCTCAACACACACAAATGATAACTGTGTGAGGTAGTGAATATGTTAATTAACTTGATTGTAGTGATTATTTCATAGTATAGATGTATATCAAATAGTCTTGTATGCCTTAAATATATACAGTAAAAAGTGGGCATAAACTGCTGCATTTTCAAAAAAATAAATTCAAATATCCCTGTGAAGAAATTAATTTTTTCCATGCCATTGTCTTACGAGGTGAATTTAGTGACTTATGAGATGACTTTAGTGATCTTTTTTTGGAATATCAGTATCAGTTACTTCTCTTAACATTATGAGTAAATGATGTCTTCATTGCTAAACAGGATTCGTTAGAAAGCAAAAGCAAACACTGTTTGAATTGATGTATACTAGACGCCCAACTATTTGGATTTTGTCTTTTTTTTTTTTTTTTTTAACTCTTCACGGCACTGGGTTAATGAGACCTAATGTCAGTATGTGCGGGAATGTATTTGAGTCGATTATTCATTAACCTGTCTTCATCCATACAGCGTACTTCTGAGAAGGAAGGTGAATTGTTGAGCTATATGTTTAAGGGTGAAAATGCTAGAAGACTTTGTGTCTTCTCCTGGGGAAATTTTTCACAGAAGGATCCCAGAGGGCTTTTTGTTTTGTGTTGTTTTGTTTTAAATCTGTTCTTTCCAATGAAGTGTAGTATGTAAATTTATTTGTTTTATTATTATAGAGAAAAACACTAACCTTGACTGACAAATGGCATATACTCAAATATTTATAGCTGTTTAATGGCATTTTATAGATATTTATTTGGGTTTTGTCTTTTTATTTTTTAATTAAGGGCGTAGTGGGGTAGATGTGAGTTCATTGTGACATTCAGCTTATATTTGCTTGGCTTTTTCATAGTCGGTGACACCCTGATTCCTAGCATGATTAATAGTAACCCTCTGTGCTTGACTTTGTTTAACTTATTTGAATTGTTTTCAAAAATTATAATTTTTTTCATTTAAAAAAATTAGCTAAAGCTGTGTATGGTTACTTTTATGTTTGTTTTCTGTTGATTTTGTTTTTCTAGGGAAAAAAATCCTATAAAATGGCTATTAAATTCTTAGCCAGTGACAATGAGATTTTCTTAGTATTACTTTGAATTCTACACCTCTTAATTCTTAGAGTATGTGGTTTTGTTGGTCTGTAGCGTCCTACTAAAATATTCATTTTTTTTTACAGTGTATTGCAAGTTCCACTGCATTACATGCAAATATGATTCACTCATACCTAGCTGTTTGTGGATTCAGACTCATAAATGAACCATTTTTAAATTAAGCTAGTGGCGTACTGATATCTTTCTGTGTTTTCTGATGTTTACAGATTCGAGTGGTGAATGCATTTCGTAGTTCTTTATACGAAGGGTTAGAAAAACCGGAATCAAGAAGTTCCATTCACAACTTTATGACACATCCTGAGTTTAGGATAGAAGATTCAGAGCCTCACATCCCCCTTATTGATGACACTGATGCTGAAGATGATGCTCCTACAAAACGTAACTCCAGTCCTCCGCCCTCTCCCAACAAAAATAACAATGCTGTTGACAGCGGGATTTACCTTACGATAGAAATGAACAAGTCCGCTACCTCTTCATCCCCAGGAAGCCCACTACATAGTTTGGAAACATCACTCTGATTGTAAGCTGAATGTTAACACACTAGCTGCATTGTAAAGAAACAAATTGAAACTGGGTCTTTTCACACATTGTGACGGACAAGATAGTATTCTTGTCTTTGGACTTCAACAGAAGACACACTTGTACGAATGTAGATTTATTTTTTTAAAAAAAAAAAAAAAGCAAAGCTTTCTGCCAGACTGAGGGTGCTTTTCGGGGGGCGGGAGAAATGAACTGACAGAAACAGTAACTCAGCTTAAGTTGACCTGTGGATCATCAGTAGAACCTAAGAATGGTCCTGAACAGTGTATTAGCAAAGCTTTAGTTTATCTCAGTCCTCGGTGGGAGAGAGGGAGGAGTAAAGCTGGGCAAGCAAGCAAAGAGCCCTGGATCATTGAATTGATGCTTTAATTTCTGCTGTTGGCTGTTAATAATTTGGATTATTTATGTTTATAAATGATACAGATCTGTTTACAAGGTTTGTAGATACTTTTTTTGTTCCTGTTCATAGATGGGAAGCTTCCTTATAACTGATGCAGAGAAAAATTAGTCCTTCAAATACTGCTGTATTTTCAGGAAAAAAAAGGGGGGGGGGTGTTTCTATTGAAACTGTACTGAATTTTTGCCTACAATTTACCTTGTTAAATATTGTAGATAAATTGCTAATACTAATAGCCAAATAGATAACACTAATGCTTTGTTTAAAAAAACAACAAAAAACAAACAAAACAAAACAAAAAAAACATGAGCAGTGGTGTTCTAATGAAGTTATGGCATCTGTCCTAATTAGTTTCTTAAATACATTTACTACTTAATGGTTTTGAAACAACTGTTTAATTTTTAAAATTTTTGAAAACTTGCTAATAACCTTTGTTCAGAATTTAGTAGATTGTTTAATGCAGGACATCAACTACATAATGAAAGATGCTTGAAATGCTTTTGTTATTTCAGGCAAATCAAATTAAATCAAACTATCAAACTACAAGAAAACTTTAGTCCTTTTTGTTTTTGTCTAAACATGTTAGTTCAGTGATGTCTTGGTGAACTGTGAGTGAACTGTATTGATTTTTTTTAATAAATCCTTAGAAACCTTCGTACAGCATGAGGGCTGTTGGCATTTTGAAAAAGGTTAATAAGTAGAAGCATACATGTTTTCCTTTTGTTTTTGAAACTTGTTTGTAAACATAAATAAATATGCCCTTTTATTAAATAAATACACAGCAATGTTTTTTTAAAAAGAAATTTCAGCTTCTTTACTCAATTCTACATATATGGTGCATCGGTCTGTTCTCTTTAACCACAATTGGAATAAATTTCAAGATGGTAACAGCCCCATGAAGTACCCCCTTTAATTCCTTGGTGGCAGTCTAATAGAACCAAATTAAGGAAATCATTGCAGTTTGACATGTTCTTCATAGAGTTTAGTTTGTCTAAAATAGTCTCACAGTTTAAAAAAAATAATGACCACCATTGTCTTTGATACATTTGTTTTCATTCTTAAGTGGCCAAATAACAAATTAGGTAAAATGAGATTATGTGAAAAGGTGGGAAAGGTCCTAAAAATATACATATTTAGATGTAATAATTAACCATATGCTGGAATGCCCGTCTCTAAGCCAGTTGGAGTCTTTAAGTCTTTTTTTCTTTTGTCTACCTTCTCCCCCTTTTTGCCTGTCTTTACCTTTTAGGAACTGGCATTGTGTTAGGGCCCAGATTGCATCAGATATACAATCCTCAGGCTGACATAAAGTTTACGAGGACTACTACAACATCTGAGAGTGCTGACCCAGCAAAGAAACATTTAGCTGATGGTGCTTGATATTTTTGGTGGGTGGGGGAGAATCTTTTTCTCTCCATCAGTCCTTTGCAGTTAGCCTCTGCAAGACTTAGAAAAACATTGTCTCTGTCAGCATTTGTAACTGTACGTTATTCATCAGGTATTTATAGCAAATCATACTGTAAAAAGAGGTAGCATGATATGCTGGAAAGCATATGAGGCTAGGAGTCAGGACCTGGTTTCTAGTCTTGATTTTGCCATTAACGTGCTGCATGACCTTGGGGAAATCATTTACCCTAAATGAGGGTGGTGGACTAGACTATCTTGAAGAACCCTTTCAGCTCTAAAAATTTACCCTATCAACTGGAGAGCCTACAAGGCATAGGGAATAGAGAAAAGGGAAATGTTTTCAGTTTTCTTTTTTATTTTGGTTATGCTTAAATATGAATGTAATTACCAAAAGATTTAGAAGTGCATGTGCTTTGGAGGATTTGTATTGAGCTTTTACAGTATTCATTTTTCAACTCAAGGCAATGGCTTTTTACACCAACTCTAATCAATAAACGGGTCTTATGACATCCATGAAGTAGCAGCAAGACATGCTTAGTGTGTATTTCTCTCTTTGAGACACTGTAATTTCTACCAGAAATTTCCAGAGCATTATTATGTAAGTAGAAAAAAATGCAAACAAGCTGTTAAAGATCCTGGATCCCATTATATAGTATGTATAGCTGAAATCAGCATCTGTAATTCAATCACGTTTTCTCTTTTATCCTCTAACCAAAAAATTGTTTAATTTTGCATCCCAAATGTTTTTAATCTTTGTATATTTTTTAAAAACCTTTTTCTCCTCATCATTGCCTTTTTTGTGGTTGTAAATAGACTTACTTGCACTTTGAAGATGAGTTACTCCTTGTCATCTTATAAATATGTGATATGGTAATTTTCATAACAGATGTCAGTTTTGAACCAAGAAATGGTGATTTGTTTATAAGCAAAAAAAAAAAAAAAAAAAACTGGCTTCATTTCTGTGAAATTGCTCTTTGAAAATTTCTTTTTACACGTGTAAGCCAACTGAGATACCGTGATGGTGTTGATTTCTTTCAATGATGCTTACCATCTATTTTAGCCACTGAGCCTTTTATTATTTGTCTATTTGTAAAGTTTATTTGTCTTAACTCATTTAATAAATATACTGTTTATCTGTTTCTGAATGGGGACTGAACTTTTTGAATATTTAAATTGATTCGAACATCATATTTGGGAATTTTTTTTTTCTACTTGAAATTTTAAAAATCTAATTGATGAAGATTCTGTAATGTACTTGAAATGTTATGGCTGTGTTACAGTGAATCAGTGTTCTAATATGCATGATCTTGCCCCCAGAATGAAAGTGGGTATATTGTCCCTACTCTCCTTACCCACTGTCTTCAATCTTTGTAGCACAAGAGATAATTTTTGCAGTCCAGGGGAGAGTAATGTTTGGGTTTTAGAAAAGATTAGTTTTTCACATTAAATAGAAGACCTTATTTTTTCATTAACTAATGCAAAGTTGTCAATAGCAGTTATCTGAACGTTATGGTAACAAAATTAATCAGATTGCCCTCAGCTGGTTTTTATAATAAATTATTAACATAAGTTAGCAACTTTGTTGAAATACTGAGAAAACTTTAAATGATTATTAATACCATATTTTTCCATCAGTAAAAATTATTCAGTTAATGAGTATATACAAGTACCATATTTATGACATGAGAGATGTTTTCTACTTTGTCAAGTTTGATTTTATATATTATGTATTAAGATTGAATTTTGAATTAAGTCCCTTTGTAAAATTAACTGAATAAGAAAGGGAAGTTTCTGTAAGTTTCTGCTTATTGACATTTTTTCTTCCCTGTGTCTTTAGAGAGCTCCTGTCATTGTTACAGCTGCCTTTGTTCTTTTAACGAACTCCACTCTTAAGACTCCGACGTCCAAACCCCATATCAACCTGTATCTTTTTAAATTACTGTTACACTCATTTGTAGACCAAAAATACCTTTTAATAACATAATTATACCACCGAACTAAAAACAATCTTTGAAAGATCCTTGAAAAATTGTCTTTATTTTAGAATAAGCATTATAAAAATACCATAAAGAATGTTTCATGCTGTAATGGGAGTCATGGTTGTATTCCTGTACTTCTCTTATCAGTACATGTCAAAAAGGAAATGATCTTTATCCTTATAATGTAACTTCCTTTCAATAGATAGATGATTTTGTCTCTTAAACTCTCGATAGCTTATTTTTGTACTTTCTGTCTTAACTACTTCTTTAACATTTTCCCTATTTGTTAGAAAAATACTTCAGCTTGCAGATGAATATACTAAATGTAGGCATGTTTAATCTCTATTCTCTGAATTCAGTGTCATTATTGAACACGATATAATATTAATGGTTCCAAAGTAGGAAATTAAAGGAAGAAATATGAATATGTGTTTATACGGTATCAGTCTTTGCACAACTTTCTTAACCAGCACTGTGTCCTAGGAAAACTAGTTTCCAAATCAGTACCACCCAAATCTGGGTGGGGTGTTCAATGCGGTAAGTTCCCTAAGAATTCTCTTAATTAAATCAGAGTTACAAGGACCACATAACTTCCGAATTACTTTTTAGGTAATTAAATACAGACACTCTCTCCTTACCTATTAAAAGGAATCTTGTCGTATCATAAGTTAACATCAATGGAGTACCTGATATATGCTGAGCACTTTATGTGGATTATGTAAATATTGTTAACAACCCTCTGTACTGCTGCTGCCATTTTACATAGGGAGAGACTGAAGCTTAGAGACTTTTAACTAACTTGCTCTTGGTCACATGGTGAGGAGTTTACACCAAGGCTGACCTTCTCAAGAACCCCAAGCTGGTAGCTATTGGGTTTTACTGTAGTACTAGCATCTTGATAACCTGAGTCAGGGCCCAGTGCCTAAAAAGCTTAAATTTTAAGTGTTCCTTTGTTGTTGTTCTTTTCTGACATCAAATGCATCAGAGATGATCTTAAAGATTCTTCATAACTTTCCTGGGTTATGAAGAGACTGAGGCAAAGAATCACCGATTAAGATGTATAATCCATGCTTTCCTTATAATCAGACCTCCTCTAGCTGAAGAGTGAAAGATAAACTAAGTAGATTTTTTTTTTTTTTTTTTTTTTTGGCCGTGCCACGCAGCATGTGAGATCTTAGTTCCCTGACCAGGGATCGAACCTGCGTCCCCTGCGGTGGATGTGCGGAGTCTTAACCACTGGACCTCCAGGGAAATCCCAGAATGGTGTTTTTAATAGCATATTTTGGGTAGAAGTTTTCGTTATTCAATACTTTTAAGATCGGTATGTTTATTCAAAGTTTCATAGTGGTGTTTTTTTTTTACTTGAGAAAATTAAATTTTATTGACACCAAGGATACTTAGGCCACATCACCAAAAAAAATTTATGGCAGTATCAGTAGTGCCTTTTAATTAAATGACCAATTGGAAGTGTTTAACAACTTGTCCCTTTTTCTTGACATATATGATTAAGAATATATCTTTTTATCAAAATGTAAAATACCATCTGGCAGAAGTAACAATTATTCTGTTGGCTTTATACATTAAATTAAATCACTGTACTTTAAAAAGTAAATATTCTCCTATTTTTCTTTTTTCTTGTGCTAGATCTATATAATATTCAAAAACTGCATAATTCAAAAACTGTTAGTGGATATAACAAAACTGACTTTGAATTTTGAACAGAAAACAATGTTTCTTAAAATTTTTTCCAAACATTTCTTAATTCAAATGGCAATAGCTCTTTTCTAATATTCATAATTGTAAAGTTAGGCTATCTGAAACCTACTGTTACAATTTCTTGTTAGACACATAGTTAGACTTTGTATATGGCAGGAGTTATGTGTATATGCATGGAGTGCTCTTTGCAAAAAGGAAAGAATTTTTATAAGGTTGATGCATTTTGAACGGGTATGTATTAATGCTAATAGCCAGAGTTATTCATTCATTTGACAAACCTGTCAGGTTCAGAAGATACCAAATGAGCAGGAAAAAGTTTCATAGTATTAATCTAAAAAGTCATCCTTTTATTTCCTAAATAATTTGTAATGAAAATTTATCACACTAATGAGATAATAGCATTTTTCTTGACATTTGTGAAACTAAAGAATAGGGTGTTTTATATTTCTTGAAGAATTATTTGGTCCTCCAGCTGTATTTCCCTTGGTGAAAATTCTTAATGTTTTAATATTTAGCCTAAGGGAGTAACCCTACTGCACATTAGGCTTTAATGATTTTTAAAATAAAATTATTTCACTACTACAGCCATTATTTCACTACTGTTTTAATACCATTTTACATTAATGTTTACGGTTTGTGAATAGCCAGCCTCCCAGTCTGTAAAAATAAGATGCTTGCTGATTTTTATAATCTTTAAGGTAACATTTATCTTAGTGAAGATAATATTTTTAGACTCTTTTTTTCCTGTAAGGCTGCTTTTGAAATCATAAATATTTAGTCTGAGGCATAACCTTAGTGAGTAGCTTGAGACAAATGCAAAAATATTTAAAACGTGAACTCAGGGACGCCTGTGTTATCCGAGGTTAGAAATTCAACTTTAGGCTGTTTTTGATTTATCTAGGATTCTAAATCTTTTAACCATAAGCCTGCTCTTTCAGTTGGCTTCAAATCCTCCAAGAAGGGTAGTCTGTAGTATCTAAACTCTTTCACTTTCTCACTGTTACGGACTTGGGATGGGAAGTAGGTCTCAACAACTGAAGTGTGGTGGTGGAGAGAGTGAATTGTGACAGTGAAGCCACACCACGTTTCCCGAGTCCAGGACTCAACTGCTTAAGAACACTACGCTAGTGTCTTGTCTCCCCTTTCCTGGTCCCCAAAATGTCTGACTGATAACTGCTTTCCTGCCCTTTATCTACATCTGCTTTCCATTTATTCATTCACTCAACAGATATTTGGTACCTGTCATGGGAAATGCATACGGTTCTAGACTTGGGAAAACCAAGCAAGGTCCTTCCTGTGCGGGAGCTTAAGTTGTAGTGGGTGGGAGAGACAGACCTATATGAGGTGGTAAGGGATGATGCCATGTTACATAGTGTGGTCAGGGAACCCTCTCAAATGAGGTGACATTTGAGCAGAGACCTGAAGGAAGTGAAAGAGCCAACTTCCTGGTTGTCTGGAAGAGCCTTCCAGCGAGGGGTTCCAGTAGCTGGTGCTTGGCAACTTTGAGGAACAGCAAGTGTAGCTGGAGTGGAGTGAACCAGTGGGAGAGTGGTAGGGTATAGGCTGAGAGATGCAATGGGAGGCTTTGCCCAACCCTATAAGCCTTGGCAAGAACTTTGGCTCTTAGGCTGACTGAGATGGGAAGCCAGTGGAGGTTTTTGAGCAGAGTGGCAATGAGTCTGACCTTTGAAAGGATCATTGGCTGTTCAACACAGAGCGAGAAGTTGGAAGTTAGAAAACCAGTTAGGAAGCTATTGCCTTTTTCAGATGCATTCCATTCCAGCTTAGCTTTTTCTGCTGCTTTTGTGGCCCCAAAGCTTTCTTCTAGAAGCTTCAAGCTACTAAAGAGTCTTGTGGACCCCTTATTTCTTTATATGTTTTACCTTTATGCTTGATCCAGATGACGTAAGGCTGGCGTCATTTTTACAGTCAACTCGCAGAACCTAGGTACTTTCCTAATTTGCTTTAGCCTGTATGCAGTTTCCCAAATGAATCACAGTACTACGTTTTTACTCGGTGTTATTCAGCAACATGGTCCCAAATAGAAGATGGTAATTTTTCAGCTGTTCAGTCTCTAAGACTGTAAGTGCACCTTCTGCAAACTATCCTTTTTTTTTTTTTTTTTTCTGTAAAAGCTCTTTACACCTGCTAATTTTATTTTTTATACCAAGTCTGGTTGTTGGTCTATTGATTCTTTCATCATCTCCCGGTCTTTTTTAGCTACTAATTTTCCTGGCTCCATCCTAATGAAGGTACTCCAGTTGGCTACCTCACTCCTGCTCTGTCATTGACCTAGAGGGCTTTGCCTCCTTGACATTTCACACCTTGGTTCCTAATCCTGAACCACCTCTACTTCCTTCCTGTCCTCAGCTTCAGAGTATACTCACAGTCTTGCTGGTGACCACAGTTCACACTCATTTCCTGGTTTTCCTCACTGATGCTCAAACCAACCTTTAATTTGTCCCTTATTCTTTTAAGGGTCATTCCTCACTGTATTTATTCCAAACCTTTTACATTTTTCTCAGGACAAGGATTCAAGATGTGGTTTGTCTGACTAGAACGTACCTTTCCCATTCTACCTCTCACTGTCAACTAAACCTATATTTTTTTCACACATTTTAGCAGATATCTGCCTCACCTTATACTTCTATTACTGGTTTTTGGTCCAAAGAACATGATTTTACATCTATCTCTATTAAACTGTTGCTTTAGTCCATTCATACCACTTTGACTCCTAATTTTATCATCTAGTTTATTCTTAACCCTTCTCAGCTTAATGCTGCCCAAGACAGTGATTAGCTTTCCTTCTATTCCTTTATGGAAACCACTGTTTCACAACAAAACTGAAAGACGTAAACAAGACGGATCTGCCAATAACCCTTTGCCTTACTTTTCAAAACCACTACCAGGTTGATATTAATGCCCTTTTAATCCAGTCACTCAACCAATTAGGGATCACCTAATTAAATGTTCTGTCATCCTACACACAAATAGCCATCAGATCCAAAAGTAGATGTCTTGTTGAAATACTGTCAACTACATTTCCTGTTTTGCTACAAATACTTTTTCCTTGGTTTCAAGTACTTTTGTCACTTTCTTGATTTTCACTGTTATTACCCTTGTCTATTCCCCCTTTGCCTTAAGCCCACACACTTAGGTTTCTTAACTGTGTTGTCCACACCCCTGTCCTCTTTTCTTTCCCATCATCAATCTATCCAACACGTAACCCAAAATCTTCCTAAATCACCACTGTGCCCACATCATCCCTCCTCTCCTCAAAAAACAGGTAAATACCAGAGTTTTAAAAAGAACACATGTTAAATGGCTCGCTATTTGCTCCTAACAACTCTGGCCTCACATGGTTGTCACCTGCCCTCTTTCCACTGCTCTGACCACATTTTCTGTTCGTGTTCTCTTCCCATTCCTGTGGATTCCTCCTTGAAGCTCCACGTTCTTGGCCCTTTTTTTACCATATACCTCTTCATGGTGCATGTACTGCCCAACCTCCTTCCACCCTCAACACCTCAGATATATATATAAGGGAGAAATAGTGAAGAGTGCTTTTTTAAGGGGAAATCACCTCTGCAGAAGAGGGTGCTGAGGCTTAAAGATCTCTTGAGGTTTAGGGAAAGGTGATGTGACGTCAGAAGAGGATTTGCCTAGAAGTCCGACCTGGGGTTTGGTCCCAATTCTGCCTTGTGCCAGCTTTTAATACCTTCAGGCTTCATTTTCCTCAACAGGATTGTGACTGTTACGATTCTTCCCCAGTTTTGGATGTTCAGATGAGCTTGGAAACATGAAAGCACTTTAACAATTATAAAGAGCAATGCAAGATGGTACTATTGACTCAGTAGCAACAGAAACAATTCTGTGAAGAGCTATTCCTGCCTCTCCCTATAAATTTGGTTTAAATAGAAATTTTCAGAGTTGAAAAGTGCCCTTAAATCCCAACTGGTTTATAAACACCCAAGGCTTTGTGAAGAGTACCCTGGAGATTCATCTCACTAGAAATAATAGTGTTTGCTTCCATTTCCTTTTTTTCTGTGCTTTAGTCACTATAAACATTTTCCCTTTTAAAAAGAAGCAGCTTGCTTGCCTCTTGCACATCTGGAGGATCGGATGAGTGTGCTATTAACCCACTCAATTTTTTTTTTTTTTTACTATGTTATTATTTAGCTGAACACCACTGATGGTTTTGGGACTGTTACCTAGTTTTAACGGCTTTTTTGATCCTAGTCATGACTATTTCCATAATGGACCATGGGGTAAGTCCATATTTCCCAAACTTTGCTGCACATTGG
This sequence comes from Eschrichtius robustus, assembly GCF_028021215.1. NCBI lineage: Eukaryota > Metazoa > Chordata > Mammalia > Artiodactyla > Eschrichtiidae > Eschrichtius > Eschrichtius robustus. Next base: position 75,886,579 of record NC_090836.1, on the reverse strand, counting down.
AGTTACCCAGGGAACTTTAAAACATACTGGCCCCAGGCTCCCACCCCCAGGCATTGTGGTAGAGGCTGCGGCCTGGGCTTCAGGATTTTTAAAAACTTCCCAGGTGATTCTATTATGCAGCCAGAGTTTGGGAACTACTGGGTTAAACAGAGGGAAGCATTGAAAACTACAGTGCCGAAATGCAAGAAGATATAATGAAGAGCATAAAAAGTAATAATTTTGTAAATTTGCCCTTCAAGATGTTCAGTAGCAGAAGTCCTGTTTCCTTGGACAAGATGCTTTTAAAACATCGGGTTCTCTAGTACTTCTTTAAAAATCAATGTTAAGAAGAGAAAATATACTATATAGAGGATTATATTGAATTTAGGGTTTTTTTTAATTTACTGTGATTAAAAAGTAGCCTAAAATACATTTTAGTAAGAAGTTAAAACCTCTTTATCTTATTTGAAAAGCAAATTATGACCAATTTTAAAATAAACTAATTGGGTTTAATGAAAGCAAAATGAAAGGATTTCAAATATCAGGTCATGAAATTTTACTTGTTTTTTAATTTCTAGTCTATATTTACAGATGCAATCTCAAAATCAAGCAATATGCCATTTTAGAATTTTTTCTAGCGTATTAACACTTTTTGGCATAGTTAAAAATAAACAGCATGTACAGCTTGACAGGCAAATGTCATTTTATGATGAATGTTAAATATTATACTAAAATATTTATAATACATTATTTAAGAGTATACATCTTTAAAATAAGATTTTACATAAAACCACTTCATCTTGTACCTGGAAAATATTACTAATTGATTTTTTTTCTATTTCTAAGAATAAAAGTTGAATTAGTCAAAAAAGTTTGGCTCCAACCATCTATTTAGTTAATCCCTAAAAGACCCCAAAACATTGCCCGACTGGTGGTCTGTCCTATGCTTGACTGTTTTCAGCAACAGTTACAGAGCACACACTAACATTTACTGAGCCCCTACTCTGGGTGACTTGCTTTTCTGTTTTACCTCAGTATGTCATTACAACTCTATTCCCCTTTTATAATAATTTAAGAGACTTGCTTATGGCCACACACCTGGTCAGCATCATGTGGGACTGAATCCAGAACTGTTCAACAACCAAACTCATGACCATTACGTCAGATGGTAAAGCCTCTTCAGCTCAGTCCAGTCACTCCAAGGGCTAGAATCAGGATCATATCAAACCAGTCCTTCATGGAGTTTTCAGATACCTAAGGCAGCTTGCATGTCCCCCCAAACTCCATCCCCATCTTCTCTTTTCCATGCTCAACATCTCCAGTTTCTACAACTGTTCTTCATAGTAGGGTGACTGTATGTCCCAGGTTACCAGGGATAGTCTTTGTGTACAAACCTACCATCCCAATGTGATTATGAAGAACTCCTGTCTTTTACTCTCAAGTGTTCTAGACTGAATGATAAAAATTACATGTTTTCAAGTTGCCTCATCATCTTGGTCCGTTTCCTCCAATGTGGTAATATCCTTCTGTGTCTGCAGTCTGGCAGCTATTATTTTGAAATTGTGGAGTTTGGGATTCTACTGCTTTGACAAGTGGAAAACTGAGAAAAGATGTGGAACCACTTTTTGTCATCTATACAGATGACAAAGAAACTCCAAAGTACATCCTGCTGGTAGGGGTAGCTCTCAAAGTTCAGTATGTAAGGCTCAATATATCTCCTAAAGTTTCTAGCTGAGAAGACCACTGTAATCCATTGTGCAATTCTCTACACAGAGCTGTCTGGATGAAACCTAGCTTTCTTCCACCCAAGAGACCAAGGATATAATTTGGCTTGATCTGTGTTTCAGAGGCAAATGCTTAAATATCTTTAAAAATGTGTGTGTGTATATATATATATATATATATATATATATATATATATATATATATATATGCTTACCAAAGATACAATTACAAATCAGACATTTCTTTGAGGATAGCGTATAATACAGTGACTTATGTATAGGCCCTCGATTAATAATTTCAAATGAATGAAGTCAGGTCAGGGTTTTGAAAAAATACTTCCCTGCATGATTTTACTAGCAATTCAAGTGTTTAATAACAAAGGCTTGTTTACGTATATTGTACCGCATCTTCATAATAGAATAATGAGCAATCATTAAAAATGTAAAAAAGAAATTTTAAAAATCATATACTTTTTATAGCCGGCTTTTTTCATTCTGTATTATATTGTAAATAATTACATGTCAATACTTTAGACTCAGTTCCTTAAAAAAATGAGTTGTGTGACTTAGGTCATGTTATTTAGTCTCTGTGAGACTTCATCCTGTAAAATTGGGGTAACAGTATATCTACACATCTCTCAGGGTTATTGTGATGATCAAGGGAGATGAAATGTCAGAAAGTCCTAGCACAGAGCACAGCCTGTGCTCAAAAAAAAATCTCAGTAAATACTCTGTGGGTTATGATAGTAAGAGCTTTCATTAAAGGGGTATTATTAGCAAATTATTTAATATGTGCTGATTCCAGTACCATGAGGGAAGCAAAGTAGACCCAATAGTGTAAACTGGTAGCCTGCGAGCTGTATATGATCCATCAGTGTGTTTCATTTGTCCAGAATGGTAATGATCCAAAAGGTGTTTTTTTTTGTTTTTTTTAATGTTCTTAATTGATTGCCTGCATTGACAATTAGATTTCACTAAAAACATCCAAACTGTTGGCATCTAGCAACATTAGACCCTGATTCCCATATGGTAACAATAGCTTGGTACTTTACCCTCTCTGGTTTGCCACAGTCTCCACCACTCCCTATAGCTCCACACCACTGTTATTTATCAGTATTGGTGACCATTTATTACTGTTTCTCTCAGAGTAAAACTAAGAGGAAAGTGAAATATTTTTATTGCTATTAAGTGTGGAATAATATAAGATTGATAATGACTTACTCTCAAGAAAAATTCTTCTCACTCTGGTCTTTTTCACACATATATGTTACCTGCCTGACCACATAGGTGTTTGTGTGGAACCTATAGTTTCTCATAAAATTCTAGAGCTATAACAAACCAGCACTTTGGACCAGATAATCATCTTTTCTTCATTTTATAGGTGAGTTAAGACCCGTGAGAGATTGTGACATGCCCAAGGTTTTAGTCAGAAACAAATTTGAGGCCGAATCACATGTAGAATGTTGTCTCTCTATATATTTATTAGACTTCTAAAAGTTTTATTATTTTTGTCTTAATTTTTAAATAATGGAAATTAGTGTAAATTAATTCTCTTCAGAGTAAACAAACCCTCCAGTACCTATTCCCTCTACAAAACACATATGTAATTCATGGCTTTTTAAATGCATATTTTTAGCATTTTCTTATAATGTCAAGAAACATTTTAGTTCAATAAGCTTTAGTTTTGTTGTAATGCTTGTAGTGAATTTTAAAAGACCATTTGAAAAGTACTGTATTTTGCATTAATGGTTTTCCTTTTTTTCAAGAATTGGGAACCTGGTTAGAACTTGTCCTTGAAGGCCATGCAACCTTGAAACATGCATGTGGAGGTAGTTCTGGTGTTTCTCCAAAACATTACTTAATACGAATAACAAACAACTGAATTAAATCATTTTATTTTTATGTTCTTTTTCTTCCCCTCTCCAGTTTCTGGAAAGGGAAACCGCCCAAAGGAGTTGGAAAGCAGATGACATGGGTAATTCACAAGTGGCTCTATACTAAATAAGTGAGGCATTATTAGTATGTATAAAAATATAAAGCTCTTTTGAAATTTATAATGCGACTAATTGAGTTAATTTGAAGATAGAACAAAAGAATTATAGCTAGTAGTTCCATTAAGAAAACAGCGTTTTATGCTTTCCCTTTGGGAACATTACCTTTTATCATTGGACTTGATAGTTTTGTATGGGAGATTTTGGATTATATTTGTTATGAAACAATCCCAATTACAAATAGCTTCGGTTTTTATTTCAAAGACTATTATTATTATTTAGATTATAAGAATAATCTATGCTCATTATTAAATAAGGAAGTTATCTAATGACAAGGAAAACTACCCTTAACCCCATTGCACAGACTTAAAATATGCGTGGGTATATTTAGAAGCTTTTGTTCTGTGAGTTAATACCACAGCTCATGTCTTCAGAAATGTCCACAATGGGAGTTCTGGATATTAAAAAAAAAAAAAAAGTTTGCTGGATTTTAGGAATAGCCTAATGCAATCCTCATTGTTGGTAGGGACAAAGGACACCTAAACCAAACAAACCAACCACCTGTATGAAGGTTGAAGTCATGGTCTATCGACCTTAGTGACCAGGCCAGTGGAGGGGAAGAGAGCAGAGGAGCTTGGCTCACAGTGAGGCTTCTCCTGGGAAAGAAAGACATGAAAGGGAGAAGAGCTGTGAGCTGTGTGGTTAGAGGCCCTGGCAACTGTGCAGTCAAGGCTGCCTTCCAAGAGGACTGTAGGGTGAAACAGCATTATTACCAGTAGCCTGAGTGTCTCTCCTACAGAACCCTCATAAATTGAGGCGAGGACGTACACAGAGAAGCCATTTCTCCATCAGTCAGAGAGAGAGATTAAGGTAGGCTTATAAGAAGAGGTTCAAATGGCCATAGTCCCAAGGACCAAGTGAGGAAGACCCAAGCAGATGGTAATGGGTGAGCAGACCGGAGCAAGACGGCCTTTACAGAAATAAGCAGTCTTGCTATGCTCATCACTCAATGTGATGCTTTAAATTCTGGTCCAGAAACCACTCTGGGTGTCTAACTTATGCAGGGACTGTCCTTGGCAGAAGGGGTACCGAAACGAAAAAGGCACAATCCCCAATATCTGAGACTGATACAGGAACAATTATGATAAAGTGATAAGTGCAAGAACGATGCTAAACAGGGCATGTCGGAGGATTAACTCCAACAAGGATGGAATCCAGGGTTAAAGAAGGCTTATCAGAGAAATCCCCAGGGCAAGAAATTGAGAGATGGATGGGGCTCTGCCAGCCCGGGGAGACGGATGGAGACAGGCTAGACAGAGAAAACAGCTGATGCAGAGCAGCAGGGAGACAGAGATGTTTTCGTCATGATCTACGAGCTTATCAGGTAAGCAGTAGTTCTGAATCCACTACCCTTTAAGATTAATTGAATGACACGTTTACAATATAGTACAAATCTCTCTAGAACAGGCTAATGGGAAAGACTTATCTTGATTAACTAGATTCTTGGAGATGTGGGATTGTATTGCTTTTAAATACATAAAGGCATTCAGACGACAATAACTGTTGGATAATAAGAATTTTGGAAACTAACAATGAATAGCTTATAAATGTGTGCTTCTAACATGTTCTGTTCCAGCATTTAAACCTTTCCCCTTAACAATCTTGATTATGCTATGAATTTGCTAAACTCACCTTCTTTTTGCTTCCATCTAAAGCAAAATAAATCCTGAATCTGAATAATAAATATTTACTGTACGATTTTGTGTTTAAAAAAAAAAAACAAAGCTTTTTTTTTGGTTACCAGAAGGACAGTCTACCCTTTAATGAATGGTTTACCTACTAAATATTTTCTCATGGTTGGATTTGGTGACAGAAGGGACAAGAAGGCTTAAATATAAATATCTTTAAAGTCATACCTTCACTGCCAATTGTATAACTTCATGTCAAGATCTAACATAATTAGAAAAAATAAATTCTCTCTGTTATGCCAACATAACTAATTCCATGACATTTGAATCATCTCAAAGCTAAAATTGTTTCATGATTTCTTTTATCCAAGCCTTTTAAGTATACAGTACATGTTACTGTGTACTCAGTTTTTTGGAATGTGGAGGCAGCATCTGATTTAATATTTTCTATTTGGGTTGTTTACTTTGTAGTCAAACATTCTTCAAAAACATTTTCCTCTCCCCCCCACATTTTCCATCCAAGGCTGTCAGTTCCTATTTAGAAAGGTTAATGGAGATCTGGAGTCTCCAAGCCTCTGATACAGAAGCAGCTCTTGCTGGCCTTTGAATTTGTGGCCAGGTCTGATTCTACATGTAAATATTTGCCTGAGTGGGTTAAATTCTCTTTTTCCACAAGAGTGGGGGAAGTGAGGTTACCATAATAAAACTTATGAGAAAACTAACTTTCGTTTCTGCATACTTCTTTGGCTAAATTCTTGGTTGTTGTCAAATTTGCGGATGTCTTCATTACTGCTCTTCATTAAAATTTTAGTCTCCTTTGGAACGGCTGAGTCGACCGGGAGATAATACAGTGCATTTGCAGGAGCCCAGGCTGTTTTAATTAACTCCCCTTTAATGTCACAGAGGAGGCTGGGTCGAGTGGGCCCTTTGCCATGACCCTTAGCTCTTGAAAAGTGAGCATCTTCTTAGGAGAGCCAGCTTAAAGCAACTTACTTTGGAATGCTGACATGTTTCTGTTTTACCTCTCCAGAAAGCAGACCCTGCTTTGGAATGTGGTGGAAATAACCACAGAAGAAATCGTCTGTGAGCCGAAGAACTTGCCGCTAACGGTGGCTTTCTGCCACAGCCTCCTGACGGGAAGGAAGAAACCTTGTCTGTTTGCAGCACTTCACTTCCTCTTTCCAGCCAGAGGTCACCCACCCGATTCAGACAGGAGGAAGGGAGCTGACGGAACCAGCCCCTGTGCTCACTGCCTTTGCCTGAGCTGTTCACTGGGAGTACAACGTGAGCCACAAGGGTGATTTTAAATTTTCTAGTAGCCACCTTAAAAAAAGTAAAAAGAAGCAGATGAAGTGAATTTTAATAGTATATTTTAACCCAACATATCTAAAATATTATCATTTCAACGTGCAATCACTAGAAACTTTATTAACAAGATATTTTACTTTTTCAAACGGAGTCTTCTGTTGCTTCTTTTACACTCAGAGCGTATCTCAATTCAGATATTCACTTTCCATTGGAAACAGATGTTCGGTTATTTCGATTTCATAAAATTCACAGCTGAAATGACAGATTCACAAGTTGTTCCGAGCATACTAAAAATTGTGTTCCGATAACTGAACCAAGTATCAGTTTTTAAAAATTAATTGAAATTAAAGTATTCCATTTCTCAGGTGCACTAGCCCACATTTCAAGTGCTCGAAAGCCACATGTGGCTGGTGACTTCCACACTGACAGCACAGAATTACAGCCTTGCTACTGAAAGTGTGGTCCACACACCAGCATTACCTGGGATTGGAAATGGGATTTTATTGGAATCTCGGACCTCACCCCTGACCTACTGAATCAGAATCTACAGTTAACAAGACTTCCTGGTGATTCATATGTACAGTATAGTTCGGGAAGCACTGATCTATTTAAGACACCAGGAAAGCTGGTATTATTGCATCTATTTTATAGATGAGTATACTGAGGCTCAGGTTGAATAATGTGTCTGAAATCACAGAGCTAATAAGTGTAGGAGCTAAAATTCAAACAACTCAAATCTTGCCCATTTTTAAGCCCACACTCTTCATAATATTTATCACTCAAAGCATGGAACATGTTACTAATGATATGAAAGTTAATTTTAAATGGTACCCAGAGAGCACTTTAAAAAGCACTAAATACAAAGTTTGAAGATTTGACCCTTTTCTGTCCTCTTTTAAGTTTTTAAATAAGGTCAAAGATAAAGTCTCTGATTGGTGCCATTATGTTTTCAGTACCTAACGTTTGCTGTAAGTGGGCCGTAGCCTCAGAACTTTCAGTAAAGTATGTAGATAGATCTTCATAGCTTTGTCTCCTTTCATTGTATTTATTCTTACTTTTACCGTCTATTTATGACAAATGATGCTGGCTCTCCATTTACAGCAGTGATACACAGAGTAGATGTATTTAAGTAAGAGAGTGGTTATAAATGTGAGTGTAGACAGGGCACAGCTATGGCCACATGGGGAAGGAGGCATGGGAGTGATAAGGCGTGGGAAACACTCAGTGCCAGTAGCAGTTCAAGCCCTAGAGAAGACTGGGAAGCACAAAAATATTGTGTGTTTTTGTTGCAGGTGCCCCATCAAAGCACTTAACAACGGTTGTAGATTCTTTGCGCCTGTGATGGATGTAATTGTGTTTGGTTGGTTGGTTGGTTGCCCAGCATTTCCTACCTCCTGGCACAGAAAACAAAAGGTCCTCCTTTTGACCTCCTCAATCCGACAGCAAAGCTGTGGAGCCTCCAATTGGATGCTTCTGTTCCTGGATTTACATAAAGCATGTGCCGTGGAGAAGCAAGGGCAGTGGCTACACTAATGGTCGTGGTGGCAGTGATTTCCACGGCAGGATCTATCAGGGGCAGCAGGAATGCCAGACCAGGCTCTGACCTGATTCAGGGGCCCAGGCTCCCTTAGCAACGTTCCATTTTCTATGTGGATTGCTCTCCAGGTTTCCTACGGTATCTGCGGCTTCGGCAGCATCATTCCAAAACTGCCTCTTCCCTTTACGGTAACCACAGTTGGTTTCTGTCTTTTGCAAATAAAAACCCTGACTGTTAGAATGGGATTATTTGATTGTCTGTCAAACCCACTAGATGACTAGTTCCCAGGAGAGTGGAGTCTGTAACTGCTTGTTCACGTGGCATAATGTCCCGGGGCCTGTCCTGGTTTCAAACAAAGTTAGTGCTTAATAGTTAGTTATTTGATGAATGAATGAATGAGGGTTAAGCATAGAGGAGATACCGATAACCGATGTTGAAGAGTCATGCTTTTACTTTCTCAAAACGCAATAAATGTATTCTATGATTTAAGAGAATCTTTGAAAATTAAACTTCAAAGATAAATTAGTAATAACATCTAAATGGAAAGAACTCTTTATTTCCAAACTGACACACCCAAGATTCCTTCTCTGATTTTTCCGGTGTTGAGTTTTGTTTTGTAACTATAAACTCTTAGGGGAGCTTAGAGCATAAAGGTAAAAGTTAATTTTTGTGCAGTGAATATACAATGCTTTCAAAATGAAAGGAAATGAAGTATTTGAAAAATGACATATTCGGAACCATTGGCAACCCGACATGGCTCAACCATGAAGATCACACGTGTCTGAACTAGAAACGTCAATCACAGAATTTTCAGAAACGAGTATGTGGCATGCTAAATTGCAAAGCTGTGCCCAAAGCAGTTTACCAACATTATTAAGCTTCACAACAACCAAGGAGTTACCTACTTTGGGGGGGCCCTTTTCCAGGTGAGGAAACTGAGACGCAGCAGAGAAACTAATTTGCCTAAGGTCAAGGAGCTAATGATAACCGCACAGCTAAGGAGTTAGGATTTAAACTCCAGCCTGACTCCAAAGCTGAAGATTTTAAGCACCGTGCTATACTTGTCGCCGAAGAGATTTGTGGCATATATTTGTAATAAACACCCTTGACTCCATTGTTAATGCTTGACAGCTGGCAGCTTTTAGGTCCCCCTTCTTTTTTGTGCTCCACATCTGGGCAAGCCTATGTGGAAGCTGGTACCTTCCCTCTCTTTGTGCCAGCGAGGAAGTTCACTTCACTCCAACCCTAGCTACTAATCACACACGCAAAAGCCACTCGCCCCTTCCTTCTCTCCAGTCATTTTCAGCCCACCTCGGGTGACTGCCCTGTTCTCCCCAGAAAGCCTCAGTGTACGAGTAATAAATCTCTTCATAGTTTCTCGGTGTTCATGTGGCATCAACCATCCCAACATCCAAACAAATTTGGAGGCAGGGGGTGCTGATCCCACCCTCCGTGAGACAACCTCAGGACAGTATTCCATGTCAGCATTGTGGCATACGAAGACAGAAGCCTTCAGTGAAGACTGCTATAAGAAAAAAGATGCTATGAAACTCATTACTGCATTGGCTGCACAAAGAACATTTATTACCTCGTCTAATTTTTGTGAATACTATTGACAAGGAGGGAAGTTCCTTCTTTTTTCCCCACTCCAACCTTGTCCGTTTTCCCCTAGGAAATTTTCCAGCTCAGGGGAGTAAGAATTGATTATCTGACTGGTACATTCATAAAACTGAATTTTATCAGTGGCCAGGATAACTCAGTGTAAAAATTAGCACTCAGATCTGACCCTCTTCTGTTTGTTGCCACTAAAACATTCAATTCGGTGACTGAAGACCCCACAGTTGACATTGTCTTCCATCCCCTGGACCTGTCCTCGCTATCCTCCCTCCTCAGCTTAAATTCCATAGTCAGTCACTGTCGTCACTCCTTGCCTACATCCCCATCTCCATCACCATCTCTCCTTTCATCATACCCTGGTTAAATCCACCTCTCTGCCTACTCAGCACCTGCCCTTGAAGGTGGTTGGAGAAAACAGAGCCATGGTGATGGACCTCACCGCGAATTTAAGACGGCAGCCCTCAGGTGACCCCATAATGCTGCCAGGAATCCACGCTGCGTGCCCTCGGCCCTTCTCCACTGCCTTCTCTTTCCCCAAACCTCTTAACTCACCCTCCCACATTCTCACTCTCAGCTGATGACCTTGCATCCTGCTTCACTGGGAAACTGAACCAACCAGAAGAGAATCCCATTGAGCCCCAATACCACATGGACTTGCCAACTGCTGAACCCACACACTCCGACCCTCTGCCTGGCATCAGAGGAATTCTATGTGCTCCTAAGCCCCATGGGCGCCAGACCCCTCACCTGCACGAGGACATCGCCTCAGCAATTTGCCATGTCTCATCAGCCTTTTACTTTTTGCTGCCTATTCCCGGGCATGTAAGCTGACTCCTGAACTCATTTCCCCATACTAGTCACCACGCTGTTCTTTTACTCCTTTTCCCAGCAAAATTTCTCCAAGAGATATCTCTACTATCATCCCCAATTCCTCTCCTCACATCCTCTTTTAACATCACTACACTCAGCCTTTCAGCCCTGTGATTCCATGCTGCTCTTGCCGTGAAAATTCAATGTCCTCCATGTTGTTTAATCCCATGTTCAGATCTGGATCCTCATCTTACTAAACCAAGTGACATCATTTGACAGTTGATGACTCTTTCCTCCATGACACACTTTCTTCACTTGCTTCCCAGACACCACACACTCTTGGTTTTGATTGTATTTTGCTGGTTACTCCCTCTCGGTCTCTTTTAATGATTTCTTCATCTTAATGTTGGACTGCCCCAGGGATCGGTCCTTGATTCTCTCTACCTTTACTCACTTCCTTGATGATCTCATTATGACCTGAAATACAAATCTTTAGGCAGTCGTATCCAAATGTGTATTTCCAGCCCAGACTCCTTTCCTGAACTCCAGGTTTGTGTACCCAAGGCTTATTTGACATCTCTACTTGGACGTCTAATAGACATCCGGAAATCAACATTTCCCCAAAAAAGCTCCTGATCTGTCCCCCATCCATAGTCATCTCAATTGATGGCAGCTTCATCCTTACAGTTTCTCAGGCCAAACTTTGAAATCATTTTTGATTTTCCTCTTTCTCTTACGCCCCATCTCCAATCCAGCAAGAAATTCTGTTAGCTTTACCTTGGAAAGATACTCAGAACCCAAGCCCTTACACCACCTCCACTGCTATTGCCCTGGTCTGACACCATCACCTCTGTATAGATCACTGCAGTAGCATCCTGACTGCTCTGCCCTTTTCCCCTGAGGTCAATTCTTGATGGAGTAACCATGATGAGTGTTTTAAATATAAGTCAGATGATGTTGTCACTCTGAACCCTGCAATGGCTGCCTACTCACATCCCCACAGTATCCTCCAGGCCCTTTACAATCTGTCCTCTCCATCCTCGCTTTACCTCTCCAGCCTCATCTTCTCTGACTCTCCTCATCACCCCTTCTCCATAAGCTACCATGGGCCTTTGCTGTTCCTTCAAAACACCAGGTGTGGTCTCATTGTAAGCCTTTGCATTAATTGTTACCTCTGTCTGGAACACTCCTCCCACAGAGAGCCACATGACTGACTTCCTCACCTCCTCTGAGTCTTTGATACCCTGACCACCTGCAACAGCTTGAATTTTCCAAAAATGGCCATAACAATATCTCATCCTGAGACTCTTTTTACAATGTCACCTTTCCACTCTCCCAACTAAGATATGGCGTCTATGTTCCTTCCCCTTTGAACCTGGATGAAACTTTGTGACTCTCTCAGCCAGGAGAGAGATTTTATGTGACTTGAGGCTCGGTCATAAAAGGCAATGCATTACCATTCCCCAGTGAAAGGACCAAGGTTTCTTATAGAAATTAGAGTATATGGTAGGGAAAATACAAGTGATCCTGGAAACATCTTATAGCACTAGAATGTAAAGAAGTGCTAAAAAAATTAAAGAATGGGAGCATGTCAAAGGGACACAAGAGCCAAACTAAAGGACCCCCCAAGGCCCAAAGCTGGAACAATTTGGGCAATAAAATAATGTAGTATTGTAGTATTATAACCCAAAGTATAAAATAAATATATGTGAGTTCACACTGATATAAATAAACAAGTGAGGGAGGAGAGACATTCCAAACAGAAGAATTCCAAATGATCCATGTAGATACTACCCCTTCAGGAGATGGAGTTTAGCCTCACTCCCCTTTTGAGCGTGGGTTAGACTTAGTGACTTGCTTCCTAAGAATCGAATATGGGGGGAAAATAGCAACTTTACTGTGGAAAAACATGGCAAACATGACCTTAACCAGGTGATCAAAATTAATATCACTAGTGATATCACATGGATATCTTGTACCTCCATGTGGGAAAGGCACTTTCCTTTGTGGCATTCTTTCCAAAAATCCATCCCCTCAGTCTAGTCATGAGAAAAACATCAGATGAATCCAACTCGAGGGGCATTCTATAAAGTAACTGACTAGTACCCCTCAAAACTGTCATAGACCCGAGGAAACTAAGGAGACATGAAAATAAATGCAAAGTGGGATCATGGATTAGATCCTGGAACAGAAAAATAAGAGGACATTAATGAAAAAACTAGTGAAATCCTAATAAAGAGAATAATGAATAGTTATGAGTGAATGTTAATTTTTTAATTTTGACAAATGTACTAGGAGGGAAGATCGTTAACAGTGGAAACTGAAACTGGGTTAGGGATGTACAGAAACGCTGTACTCCGTGTGCAACTTTTGTGTAAGTCTAAAATTATTCTGAAATAAATTTTATTTAAAAATAAAGAGGCAGGACTTCCCTGGTAGCACAGTGGTTAAGAATCCGCCTGCCAATGCAGGGGACAAGGGTTTGATCCCCGCTCTGGGAGGATCCCACATGCCCAGAGCAACTAAGCCTGTGCGCCACAACTACAGAGCCTGCCCTCTAGAGCCTCCGTGCCGCAACTACTGAGGCCATGTGCTGCAACTACTGAAGCCCACCCGCCTAGAGCCCGTGCTCCACAACAAGAGAAGGCACCGCAATGAGAAGCCCGCGCATCGCAACGAAGAGTAGCCCCCGCTCGCCGCACCTAGCGAAAGCCCACGTGCAGCAACGAAGACCCAACACAGGCAAAAATAAATAAATTAAATAAATAAATAATTAAATAATTAAAAAAATAAAAGTAAAGAGGCAATATAGCTTCATCTAGGCCTCTTTTTCCCTTTCTCTCTCTCTGTCTCCCTACCCTCACCCCCCCTTGCTCTTCATTCCGGACGTCAAGCTGTGAGAACATCCAGTGTACATGGAGGCACCTGGTGCAGACGTTCCAGCCGACAGTCCTAGGGACAGTTTCAAATGCTGGCCAACATTAAGCACCAGACACAAGTGTGAGGAAGCCTCTGAGAGGATCCCAGCGCCAGCCACCACCGGACTGCACCTGTGTGAGAGGCTGTGAATGAGAATGCCTGGGTGAGCTGCGTCTCCCTCAGAACCATGGGAGACAATGGTCGTAAGAGACTGTGACTGTTTATGCCACTAAGTTTGGGGTGCTTTGTTACACAGATGACATCATCCTCCTTCCCGGGTTAGTTATGCCCTGTTCTTTCTCCTTCTCCATGTAGCAGAAGAGGCAAGCAGACTCAGAAAATTGGGGAGGACATGATCCCACTTTACAGGCACACCTACATGTGCATTTCCAGGAGGAGACAGGAGATCTGACTTCTGCTTCAAGCCTTAACCTCATGCCAAATGAGGTTATTACCAGGCAGCCTTGGCTTGAGAAAATAGTGAGTGGTTGAGCATCTATTAATCAAGCAGTAATATGATTCCCATTCTGCTATTATTCTCTGTGTATACAGGGTCCTGAAGAATGAGCTCCAAGACTGCGTATTGAGAAGGTAGGATCCCAGCATATCTGAGTGGTTGTATAATACACTAAAAATCCTCACCCTTTACAATGTAGAGGAAAATATCTCCCTGGTGTCTTTTTTTTTTAACATCTTTATTGGAGTATAATTGCCTTACAATGTTGTGTTAGTTTCTGCTGTATAACAAAGTGAATCAGCTATATGTATACATATATCCCCTTATCCCATCCCTCTTGCGTCTCCCTCCCACCCTCCCTATCCCACCCCTCTAGGTGGTTACAAAGCACCGAGTTGATCTCCCTGTGCTATGCAGGAGCGTCCCACTAGCTATCTATTTTACATTTGGTAGTGTATATATGTCCATGCCACTCTCTCACTTCGTCCCACCTTCCCCTTCCCCCTTCCCGTGTCCTCAAGTCCATTCTCTATGTCTGTGTCTTTATTCCTGTCCGGCCCCTAGGTTCTTCAGAACCATTTTTTTTAGATTCCATATATATGTGTTAGCATATGGTATTTGTTTTTCTCTTTCTGGCTTACTTCACTCTGTATGACAGACTCTAGGTCCATCCACCTCACTACAAATAACTCAATTTTGTTTCTTTTCATGGCAGAGTAATATTCCATTGTATATATGTGCCACAATTTCTTTATCCATTTGTCGATTGATGGACACTTAGGTTGCTTGTAGTAATCTCCCATGATCCTTTGTATTTCTGCAGTGTCAGTTGTTACTTCTCCTTTTTCATTTCTAATTCTATTGAGTTGAGTGTTCTCCCTTTTTTTCTTCATGAGTCTGGCTAATGGTTTATCAATTTTGTTTATCTTCTCAAAGAACCAGCCTTTAGTTTTATTGATCTTTGCTATTGTTTCCTTCATTTATTTCTGATCTGATCTTATGATTTGTTTCCTTCTGCTAACTTTGGGGGGTTTTTGTTCTTCTTTCTCTAATTGCTTTAGGTGTAAGTTTAGGTTGTTTATTTGAGATGTTTCTTGTTTCTTGAGGTAGGATTGTATTGCTATAAACTTCCCTCTTTGAACTGCTTTTGCTGCATCCCATAGGTTTTGGGTTGTCGTGCTTTCATTGTCATTTGTTTCTAGCTATTTTTTGATTTCCTCTTTGACTTCTTCAGTGATCTCTTGGTTATTTAGCAGTGTATTGTTTAGCCTCCATGTGTTTGTATTTTTTACAGATTTTTTCCTGTAATTGATATCTAGTCTCATAGTGTTGTGGTCAGAAAAGATACTTGATACAATTTGAATTTCCTTAAATTTACCAAGGCTTGATTTGTGACCCAAGATATGATCTATCCTGGAGAATGTTCCGTGAGTACTTGAGAAGAAAGTGTATTCTGTTGTTTTTGGATGGAATGTCCTATAAATATCAATTAAGTCCATCTTGTTTAATGTATCATTTAAAGCTTGTGTTTCTTTCTTTATTTTCATTTTGGATGATCTGTCCATTGGTGAAAGTGGGGTGTTAAAGTCCCCTACTACGATTGTGTTATTGTCAATTTCCCCTTTTATGGCTGCTAGCATTTGCCTTATGTATTGAGCTGCTCCTATGTTGGGTGCATAAATATGTACAATTGTTATATCTTCTCTTGGATTGATCCCTTGATCATTATGCAGTGTCCTTCTTTGTTTCTTGTAATAGTCTTTATTTTACAAGTCTATTTTGTCTGATAAGAGAATTGCTACTCCAGCTTTCTTTTGATTTCCATTTGCATGGAATACCTTTTTCCATTCCCTCACTTTCAGTCTGTATGTGTCCCTAGGTCTGAAGTGGGTCTCTTGCGGACAGCATATCTACGGGTCTTGTTTTTGTATCCATTCAGCCAGTCTATGTCTTTTGGTTGGAGCATTTAATCCATTAACATTTAAGGTAATTATCGATATGTATATTTCTATTACCATTTTCTTAATTGTTTTGGGTTTATTATTGTAGGTCTTTTCCTTCTCTTGTGCTTCCTGCCTAGAGAAGTTCCTTTAGCATTTGTTGTAAAGCTGCTTTGGTGGTGCTGAATTCTCTTAGCTTTGCTTGTCTGTAAAGGTTTTAATTTCTTCATTGAATCTGAATGAGATCCTTGCTGGGTAGAGTAATCTTGGTTGTAGGTTTTTCCCTTTCATCCCTCTAAATATGTTCTGCCACTCCCTTCTGGCTTGCAGTTTCTGCTGAAAGATCAGCTGTTAACCTTATGGGATTCCCTTGTATGTTATTTTTTGTTTTTCCCTTGCTGCTTTTAATATTTTTTCTTTGTATTTAATTTTTGATAGTTTGATTAATATATGTCTTGGCGTGCTTCTCCTTGGATTTATCCTGTATGGGACTCTCTGCACTTCCTGGACTTGGTTGACTATTTCCTTTCCCATATTAGGGAAGTTTTCAACTGTAATCTCTCCAAATATTTTCTCGTTCCCTTTCTTTTTCTCTTCTTCTTCTGGTACCCCTATAATTCGAATGTTGGTGCGTTTAATGCTGTCCCAGAGGTCTAAGACTGTCCTCAATTCTTTTCATTCTTTTTTCTTTATTCTGCTCTGCGGTAGTTATTTCCACTATTTTACCTTCCAGCTCACTTATCTGTTCTTCTGCCTCAGTTATTCTGCTATTGATTCCTTCTAGAGAATTTTTAATTTCATTTATTGTGTTGTTCGTCATTGTTTGTTTCCTCTTTAGTTCTTCTAGGTACTTGTTAAATGTTTCTTGTTTTTTCTCTATTTATTTCCAAGATTTTGGATCATCTTCACTATCATTATTCTGAATTCTTTTTTCAGGTAGACTGCCTATTTCCTCTTAATGTGTTTGGTCTGGCGGGTTTTTACCTTGCTCCTTCATCTGCTGCATATTTCTGTGTCTTCTCATTTTGTTTAACTTACTGTGTTTGGGGTCTCATTTTTGCAGGCTGCAGGTACGTAGTTCCCGTTGTTTTTGGTGACTGCCCCCAGTCAGTGAGGTTGGTTCACTGGCTTGTGCAGGCTTCCTGGTGGAGGGTATTGGTGCCTGTGTTCTGATGGGTGTGACTGGATCTTGTCTTTCTGGTGAGCAGGGCCACATCCAGTGGTGTGTTTTGGGGTGTCTGTGAACTTATTATGATTTTAGGCATCCTCTCTGCTAATGGGTTAGGTTGTGTTCCTGTCTTGCAACTTTTTTGTCATGGGGCATCCAGCACTGGAGCTTGCTGGCCATTTGGTGGAGCTGGGTCTTAGTGTTGAGACAGAGATCTCTGGGAGAGCTCTTGCCGATTGATATTACATGGGGTTGGGAGGTTTCTGGTGGTCCAACATCCTGGACTTGGCTCTCCTGTCTCGGAGGCTCAGGCCTGACACCCCGCCAGAGCACCAAGACCCTGTCAGCCACATGGCTCAGAAGTAAAGGAAGAAAAAAAAGGAAGAAAAAATAAAATAAAATAATAATAATAAAATTAAATTAAAAAAAAAAGAAGAGAGCAACCAAACCAATAAACAAATCCACCAGTGATAACAAGCACTAAAAACTAGACTAAGATAAACATAAAATCAGAAACAAATCAGGCACAGACACCAAACTCCAAGTCTACAGTTGCTCCCAAAATCCACTACCTCAGTTTTGGGAACATTTGTTGTCTATTCAGGTATTCCATAGGTTCAGAGTTCATCAAGTTGACTGCGGGGATTTAATCCCCTGCTCCTGAGGCTACACGAAGAAATTTCCCTTTCTCTTCTTTGCTCGCACAGCTCCTGGGGTTCAGCTTTGGTTTTGGCCCCACCTCTGCATGTAGGTTGCCCTCAGGTGTCTCTGTTCCCTGCCCAGACAGGAGAGGGTTAAAGCAGCAGCTGATTAGGGCTCTCTTGCTCTCTCAGGCCGGGGAGAGGGAGGGTAATGTAGTCATAATTGGAATGCGGGGCGAGCCTGTGGTGGCAGAGACCAGAACAGCCTGAAGCACACCATGAGTTCTCCCAGGGAAGTTGTCCCTGGATCACGGGACCCTGGCAATGGCATGCTGCACAGGCTCCCGGGAGGGGCGGTGTGGATAGTGACCTGTGCTCGCACACAGGCTTCTTGGTGGCAGCAGCAGCAGCAGCCTTAGTGTTTCATGCTCGTCCCTGGGGTCCGAGCTGGTAGCTGCAGCTCACGCCCATCTCTGGAGCTCGCTTAGGCAGTGCTCTGCCTTCTGTGGGCACACTGGGAAGGAATCCTCTCTCCTCATGCACCCAGAAACAATGGTCTCTTGCCTCTCAGGCAGTTCCAGACCTTTTCCCGGACTCCCTCCCGGCTAGCTGTGGCGCACTAGCCCCCTTAAGGCTGTGTTCACGCAGCCAACCCCAGTCCTCTCCCTGGGATCTGACCTCCTGAGCCCGAGCCTCAGCTCCCAGCCCCCACCCATCCCGGCGGGTGAGCAGACAAGCCTCTCGGGCTTGTGAGTGCTGGTCGGCACCGCTCCTCCGTGCGGGAATCTCTCCACTTTGCCCTCCGCACCCCTGTTGCTGCGCTCTCCTCCGTGGCTCCGAAGCTTCCCCACCACCCGTCCCCTGTTTCCGCCCTTGAAGGGGCTTCCTAGTGTGTGGAAACTTTTCCTCCTTCACAGCTCCCTCCCAGACGTGCAGGCCCCGTCCCTGTTATTTTTGTCTCTGTTTTGTCTTTTTTCTTTTGTCCTACCCAGGTACTTGGGGATTTTCTTGCCTTTTGGGAGGTCTGAGGTCTTCTGCCAGCGTTCAGTAGGTGTTCTGTAGGAGTTGTTCCGCGTGTAGATGCATTTTTGACGTATTTGTGTGGATGAAGGTGATCTCCACGTCTTACTCCTCTGCCATCTTGAAGGCCCCCCCCCCCCCCCCGCCACTGCCCTCCCTGGAGTCTTAGTACCAAGAGTTGTTCTGTGTTTCAGGGCAACAGATCTTTTGCTTTTGCCTTTTGGTCACTGAAACCACATCGAGTGATCTTTCATTGGCTGGCAGAAATTTCCAAGCTGAGTTAGCAGGTCACTGCTGGCAGGTGGACTAGGTCTAGTGCACAATATACACCCCTGGCTTCTGGCTTCATCTTCATTCCTATTGTACAGTGTTCCACTCATCCTATGTGTTGTCTTACATGCAGCTTTATTTTCCTTCTGGAAGGAGGGTATAAATAAAATAAATATACAAATACTTAATAATGTTAAGTGCCTCTTACAGAATGAATGCCCAGTAGATGAGTTTCCTTGGTCTTTGCCTAGTCCTGAGCTTTATTGAGACTGTTAGGTGTCTACAGCCCTGTCTGTGCTTTCTACTGATGGAGTCCAATAAATGGACATGTGAGCAGAACCTCTGTTGAGTCCCCTTTTCCCTTTGCTGTCCATTTTAAATGAGAATTGGGCTCCAGCAGTTTCAAGGAGGCCTGACCCACTTTGACCTGGGCTACAAGTTTGGGTACACTACTGTGGTGAAGACAAAGTACTAGTATCTTTTGGAGTGTAACTTGGCAAGGAGTGTGAGTGGACCCAGTTCAGATCATAGCACTAGTCACTTTGAGGCTTCAAAGAGGAATTTTTATTCACTGAATTGCTAGAGTGAGATCTGTAAATTTCTGTAACTCTGAGTCTTTGGTCTCTGCTAAAACAAATATATCATCAGCTTTAACAATCCCAGAAGGTAAAAAATCTACATAGTGGAAGATTCTTGTAATTGCGTCAAGTTTCTTTATGAGAAAAAGAAGAAACCTTGCGGGGGCTGTCAGAATAATATAAGACAGCTTGTGGTTTTTTGCCTTGAGTTTGCGTGGGCAGGAAATTTATTCTTTGCTTGGTACATCTTTGAGCTGCACACAGCTGTGTGAGATCTCAGCTCTTTACAAATTGCTAATAAAGAAGATAATGCCAACATTTGCACTCTGCTCAGAAGTCAACTGCTGAAGATTTAAATCTAGATTTCTGGAGAGAAAATCTTAATCTCTTGAGGCATGTCAATATGTTTTTAAATTCATTTCTTAACACTGAAGTGAACTAAAATTAGAATTTGGAATAAGCTAGGAGCAATGAAACAATTTTCTCATCCATCTAACATGTACTTACTGAACATCTAATCTATGTAAATGCGTTTAGCAATTTTTAAAAAGTGACAACATGGGTCTGATCTCCAAGTACAAGGATTCTATTAAGTTTTGGCCAAAGAGGAAGAAGGTAATTAATGTTTGTTGAGTCCTTACTATGTGTCATGGACTTGGCTTGGGTTTATATAACTGTTATGACATAAATATTATGGATCCCATTTTACATATGAGGATACTGAAGCTACATAACCAGTAAGTGACAAAGTGGGATTTAACCTCAGAGTAATTGATTCCAAAGCCTGCTATATCACATTGCCTCCTACAATATAAATTTTCATCTTGATTAGAAAAATTTCTTTTATTTTACTTTTTTAAATGTTCTTATAAATATTTTTAATTCATTTAAAGTAGATTTAAATACATTGAAAGCACAAAGAAGATAAATATATATATATATATATATATATATATATATATTTCTCTGACATAACCATTTATTTTTAAGTTAATGTGGTATTGGATATGAATGTGGGAAGTAAAGTGAAATGAAGCAGTCCCAAGATGGTGTCTGGTCACCTTGAGTTCATCCCTGCTACCATCCTCCGATCCTTCCTTCTTTCCATCCATCCCATTAATTGATCTCCTACCGTATTCTATCCTGGAGTAGGCATTGGAATGAGGAGATAAAAAGAAATGGACTTCACTCCCAAAGCATTTTCAGGTGAGTGAGTGAAAAGGATACATAAAGTAAGCAACTTAAATATAATGTATTTCATGAAAAGAAGTACTAGGGACAATAGGATCTTGGAAGAAGTTGTGCACTTGGAGGAGTAAGAAAGTGATATTTGAGGGCTTCCCTGGTGGTGCAGTGGTTAAGAATCCAACTGCCAATACAGGGGACACGGGTTCAAACCCTGGTCCGGGAAGATCCCACATGCTGCGGAGAAACTAAGCCCATGCACCACAACTACTGAGCCCACGTGCCACAACTACTGAAGCCCACCCACCTAGAGCCTGTGTTCTGCAACAAGAGAAGCCACCACAATGAGAAGCCCACTCACCACAACAAAGAGTATCCCCCACTCGCCGCAACTAGAGAAAGCTAGTGCACAGCAACGAAGACCCAATGCAGCCAAAAATAAATAAAACATTTTTAAAAAAAAGAAAGTGATGTTTGAGATTCACCTTGAAGGAGGGATAAGAGATGAACCGAAAACATTCTGCTTGGATAACAAAGGGAGAGGGTTGGATTAAACTGAACTACTACATCCATAATGACTCACATACCACTGATCCACGCTGAAAGATGCGGCTAACTGCTTCCCTTTCATAATTCTAGTCGCATCCAGATGTCAGCTGGGAATACCACCAATTTGTCTCTTCCAGGTTCAAGGAAATCTTTACACTCTACTCTTGGAGCCCTATTCATTTCTAAATGCAGACTGGAACATATATAGGAGTTAGAAGATCCTCATCCTAGAATATGCCAAGATTCTCCCAAATTCACCACTAAATGTGGTTATGATGGGGGAAGAGGAGAACTTTGGAGCTGTGCGGTCATTCTCAAAATTCATGCTTCTCAAGTATGGTCTAAGGCTCTGGCTCAGAATCCATTTGGGGGTACTCACTGAAAATGGGGTGTCCTAGCCCTACCCTATGGCTCTGAGTCAGAATCTTTGATCATGAGACCCAGGAATCCTCATATAAACAAAATCTGTGGTTGAATCTGATGCTCCAAAGCCATCCTTGGGAATTACCTGGCAGTCCAGTGGTTAGGACTCGGTGCTTTCACTGCCGGGAGCCCGGGTTTGATCCCTGGTCGGGGAACTAAGATCCCGTAAGCCGTGCAGCATGGCCAAAAAATAAAAAGCCATCTTTGACCTGTACAACTTTGGGTCCAGAGCTTTCCCAGAACTGGTATAAGAAGACTTTGAAACTGCTCATTACCATCATGTAAAACTGCTTGTTAATCCAAAAAAAAAAAGAAGAAGAAGAAGAAGAAGCAAGAAACTCATTATGTGCCAAGTATTGTACTAAGTGCTGGCGGAGGATAAATAGAGTTACGTGGGAGGGCCCGTCTCTCCAGGAGCTTGTGTCAAGGAACAAACACCAAGACAGAGTTAGGAGGGCAGGAGGTCTACTGGGGGTAATGCCTATGAAAAGTAAAGGGATGAGGGAGCAGGACACAACAAGGTGAGCCTTTAGACCATGATGCATCTCTAAGACCAACCTGGACAGCCCAATGGAGAGCTCCAGCTCATCGACTTCCTGTAGAGGAGTCCCAAGTTAAGCAGAGGTGGCCAGGCCCTGGTACCCCTGCCACACTTAGTCACTGGCTACAGCTACCCTGAGAGAGTGTGTCCTTGCCTCAAACATTGCGCCAAACCCCAAAGTTGTTGCAGCTAGAAGCTGTCGCCTGACTCTGCTGCTTATGAAGTTCCCTCTTGAAGAGAGTTCTGAGAGGTGTGCCTCCAGGGCTGCCCCCGAACTCGGGCTCTAAATGGAGATTTAAAGGTCTCATCCTTATCAGTGGAACATCAGGAAGAAGGGGTGTGGCAATCGTGAGGAATCAGGCACATGTCCCTGGAGCCAGACAGAGCTGGATTAGAATCTCAGCTGTCACTTAGTATGTGACCTCAGGTAGGTGGCCTGACTCTCCAAGACTCTCCTCAGTGGTCAGAGTGGGATGGTTATAAAAGGACATTTGGGGCTGGCTAATAAGAGTTCAAACGGTCCCTGACTGATCACGGTTTGACTCATGATTTTTCAACTTTTATGATGGTATGAAAGCGATACACATCTAGTAGAAACTGTACTTCGAATTTTGAATTTTGATCTTTCCCTGGGCTGTCCGTATGTGGTACGGTACTGTCTCATGATGCTGGGCAGAGTCTGTGAGCTCAGCTCCCAGTCAGCCCCGAGATCACAAGCGGAAGTGATCAATACACTCACAACCATTCTTTTCCTTCCAGTACAGTATTCAATAAATTACATGAGATATGCAACACTTTATTATAAATTAGGCTTTGTGTTAGATGATTTTGCCCAACTGTAGTCTGATGTAAGTGCTCTGAGAACTTTTAAGGTAGGTTAGGCTAAGCTCTGATGTTTGGTGTGTTAGGTGTATTATAAACACGTTTTTGCTTACGGTATTTTGAACTTGCGATGGGTGTATTGGGATATAACCCCAACGTAAGTCGAGAAAGATCTGTATAGACAATATTATATCTAATAATACGTACATACACACACCCACACACTCATACATACACCGCAATCTGCCTCTTCCTTTGCATGCAAGTTTTGTTTCCTAATAAAGAAGAGAAACTAGAAAACAGGAAAGGCAAGCAGGCTAGCAATGGCACAGTGTCTGTTGTTGAGCTGGTCCAGATTGGATTCGTATCCCTTTTGTGGTTGGCACAGGTTTGTGTGGTTGGGTTTATGTGGATGGCTAGATTCATGTCATAGTATTAATATTTACAGAAATGATAGTATGTGTAGGCCACACTGGGGTTGATGAAAAAGACTGCTCAAGGTTAGATGACTGTGTTAGGGCTCTGGTCACTCAGTCCCCACCAGGCTGCCCCAGGGGCCAAGGGGACCAATATCCCCTGTAACCTCTGTGGTTCACTGCTGTGCCAGTGTACTGTTGGGAAGCTCTGCCATTAGCTCATAGATCTCATTAGGAGATTTGACGAGCTTCTGGCCACGTGAAAAACTGCTAAAGGCATGAGGTGACACAGAGGGAGGTGGGACATTCTCCCTATCTCTTCACTCAACTCAGAGATGTTTGAGCACCCCAAGTACCAGAACATTTGGTAGCATCTGCAGCTGAGATCTTGGGTGTAGATACTGTCATTTCACAGTGACATCTGTGCGTGAAGAAAAAGAACAGAACAGACTGTGTGGTGACTTGAGGCTGACAGACCGGTTTATAAGAAACCATAAGGGAGATATTGTGATTTATAAGAAATACATATTTGGTCATTCAGATGACTAAATATATTTTTCATATATATTTGGTCTTTGTCCCAGGTTCCTGGCTCACAGCTTTCAAAACGCTTGGGACTTCCTGGGCAATAAGCAATGGGAGCATCTCTTGTCATAATATTTGATCTTTGTCCTCAGTTCCTGAAATCACTTCAGAATCGTAAAGGTGAAACGGATGCCTTTTTATTCATAACAAGACCCTTTCCACTACAGCTGAGTTTATGTTAATGTGTGACTTTGGTAAGCACCAAGCATGGAGGCTGGCTGCCAAGGGAACCGAGCATGATTAGGGCATTGGAACTTTCAATTCTACCCTCCAGCCTCCAGAGAGCGCGGGGGCTGCTGATTGCATTCAATCACCAACAGCTAATGATGTAGTCAATCATGCCTATGTAACGAAGCCTCCATAACACCCAAAATGATGGGGTTCAGAGAGCGTCTGCGTTGGTGAACACGTGGAGGTGTGGGCAGAGTGGTGCCCTTGCAGAGGGCACGGAAGCTTGGTGCCCTTTTCTCATGCCTTGCCTTTAGGCATCTCTTCCATCTGGCTGTTCCTGAGTTGTATCCTTTGTAATAAATTGGTTATCTGGTGAGTAAATGGGTTTTCTGAGTCCTGTGAGCCACTCTACCAAATTAATCAAACTGAGGGAAGGGGTCCTGGGAGCCTCTGATTTATACCCAGTCAGTCAGAAGTACAGGTAACAGGTAACCTGGGTTTGAGATTGACATCTGAAGTGCAGGGTGGTCTTGTGGGACTGAGCCCTTTACCTGCGGAATCTGACGCCGTCTCAGGGTGGATAGTGTCCAAATTGAGCTGAGTGGCAGGACATTCAGCGGCTGTTCAAGAGCTGCTTGTTGGTGGTATGAGAAAGCCCCTCCCCCGTTGGAAACTGGTGACCAGAGCCCCTTTAATGAGGCACCCCTTGAGGGACACCCAGAAAAAAATTGTGGAATATTGGAGGAAACTTTTAACCCAAGAAAGAGCTGAGTCACAAGAAAACTACTTCTCAGGGAGTTGAGAGGATTAAACAAGCTAAGTCATGTAAAGTCTGGCACACACTAAGTGCTCCATAAGTGGTAAATGGGTTGCATGTATTGGGTCTTCTATTAAGTCTCTGTCTGCAGGTAACAGAAAATAACTCCAATATACTTAAACCGACGAAGAATTGTGTGCTTGTGTGTGTGTGTGTGTCTGTGTGTGTGTGGAAGGTAGGATGTGGTGAGTGTGATGTTTATTATAAGAAAATAGAGTTATCTCATGGGACCTGAGGACTAGAATCTACCTGACCCTCAGGGGAGACTGGAACCTAGAACCTCAAAACCGGTCAGAACTCAGGCAACTTCAGTGAGTGGGTTTCTCTACGGACCAACTTCCTTTACTTGGCAGTCCACTCGGTGGGTGAAAATGTAACAGCACAACCCCTGAGCTCTCCTCCCCTTCAGCCCATATGGAGAATTCCTTAATGCAGACTCCGCAGAAGAATATCTGATTGGCCTAATTTGGGTGATGTGTCCAAACGTTCTTCGAATGAACTTTGGCCTGGAGTGGGGGACCCCGTAGCGTGCACACAGACCCCTGGTGGCCCTCCTGGGATCAGGATGAGCAGATGCTCTGTGCGTCTCTACCTCAGGTCTGATGCAGGTCTCAGGGGGGGAAAGAGAGTATACCCGTCTTAGGATAACTTGAGGACATCGTAAGGAAAGGACTACTTACAAAGGTGAGCAGGATATAGGGAACCGGAGGAAGGTACTACTCAAGCCGGGCTGTTCCCACCCCTGGACCCACCCAGAGAAGGATAAGGAGTGGTTATCAGAACCCAAGGGCCCAGAAGAACTGTGCAATTCCTCTGTGGGCTGCAGCAGCCCAAGATGACCCTGGAAGGAGGGAGCCTGGAAAATAGATTCCCTCGCATCACTTCCTTCCTTCCCTTGGATCACTTGCAAGTCACTCCGTGGCTGAACCAGGACGTAAGGGAGACCCTTGTGTTATAGCCTCTATAGGCCTGCCTGCTGGGGAGGAGAATGGAAGGAAAAAGGTAGAGGGTGTGTCTCGGGGGCAGAGGGATATATCTGGCACTGACACTTTTCACACTACTTAAGGAAATCACTCTTCTACCTAGTATTTAATAGCTCTCTTTAAAAACAAACCAGCAAGTTTATAGCATCAGACCTATCATCCAGACCCTAATTTCCATAATTCCCACTTCAATCAAAATAGGCTATTAACCATTCTACTTACTCCAAACTCCCACTCCTTGCCGCCCCACCTCACCCCACTTACCCACCCAAGAAAAAATTCAAACCCCACCTACTTCCTAAGGTCTTCCATTGAACAATCTCCCCCGTCCCCGATTTCTTTAAACTCTGTGAGACTTGGCGCTGTCCCATTTCCTGCTCTGTGCTGTAACTTTGTCCAGCTTCATGCTCACTCATCTCTGCGTCCCTATAGAAACGCCCACAGAAGATGCGCTGGAATGTTCGCTAAGTTGTTACTGAAGGAGGTTTGAAGAGTTTGGCAAATCTCATTTTTTCTGGGATGGCGTTCCTTCTTTTAAGATTGCTTAATGGATTCTTTAAGCTTGAAATTTGGAAATACACAGTTCAACAAGGTAGAACATTTGCGAAAGGACTTATGTCTCCCTCACAGCACTGGCACGGCTCCATTGCCCTTGGGTTACTTTTGAAGAACTTTGATTTGTTTTGACTGTTTCTGAGAAACAGAACACAGGAGTGAATCACTCTCCTATCTCTTACAAAGCAATAAGAGATGGAGTTAAAATTATTAAAACCCATGTGGACTGTATCTTGACATGGTATTAACTTAAAATCAATCCATACAAGATACAATTGAAGGTGAGTCCAAAAATTACATACAATATTCTGTTTCACACCTTTTAACCTTATTCCAAGAATTCATTTGGCATCTGGAAAACCACCCAATTTTCCAAGTGGGACATTAGAATCAGAAAGTAGTTCACCCTTTCCAGTCTGATAATCTCAAGATCACCCTCAAGACTTCTGTCTTTATATTTAGAGACACTTCCCAGCATGTATAGTTACTACTCAAAGGCCACGCTGTTAAAATAGGGGTCATCAGCCTATCTTCTTTTTCAACCTGCCATCTTTCCATCCTGTTACTTCTACTTTGTACTCGTTATTGTTGATCCTCTAGGCTCTTTCCTGTTCCCGCATTCAGTGGAACACCACACCACATCTCTCCTGTCTGCTTACAGATCGTTTAATTTTCCTGACCCCAGGGGCTCTTTCACAAAGCCATGAGCACTGAATAAGAAAACACAAGTAAATCAATTAGGAGTTCAATGATGCCGGTGATAATACCCAGAAAGTTTTGTGAGAAAGATTAAATAAGGTAATGCATGCAAAACAGCAGCCTCTAGAGGCTCATGATAAATACAAAATAAACATTGGCTCTACAGTTCTCCAAATAATGAGAAAATGGCTTCCCTTTCCAAGATTATTCATCTTTGGAGGCCAGACAAAAAGCTGGTGTGGCTGCAATAAGCACTGGGGCCACCCAGCACCTCCTATCTGTACTTCTGGGCAAGACTTGCTTGGTTGGTAAATAAGCAAGTTTGGAAAAGAACAACTTTGGGCTCAGTGAGCTCCTGTTCCTTTGCATTAGCAGTGGTAACATCTAGAAAACAACAGTGCTCACCTCCTGCATAGCCCCACAAAAGTGCTTAGGTATTTCTCTTTGACAGATTTCATCACTCTCTCAGGGTTCTAAATTCTTTAACTTTTAAGATCAAGCTTCTGCTACAGTCCTAAACTTTGCCTTTTGGGAGGTAAACGGCGCTTTCATATCAAATGGAAAGTTTAGCTGGGGAACTACCCCTCTGGCCTTGGTAACCAGTCTTCCTGGAAAAATACCAGACTACTACAGAAAAATCCAATCCTGAATTCCCAAACTTGTAAGACAGTTTGTTTGTTTCTTCTCTTTGAGTTCTCTAGTTTCCTTCAAGTATACCACTGATTTTATCTTTCCTCTTCCCAAGCCCTAAAATCCTGCAGTGAATTGTAATAATAACAATAAATACCACCAATTACACCGTGGCCAACTCTTGGCATATGCTGTCCATTCAGTTCTCATATTAACTCTATGATGTAGGTACGAACATTATTTCTAATTTACAGGTGAGCTACCGAGGTTTCAGGGAAGTTAATTGTCCAAAGTCAAATTGCTGGTAAATGGTGAAGCCAGAGCTTAAACTCATTTCCGAATCCAAAGCCGGTGATTTTAATCTCTGTGCCTGACTGTACCTGGGACCTTCCCCACTCTAACCGTCCTTCTCTGGTTTTGATGATGTTTTCGGCTATATTCATTTAAGTATCTTGCTTCTGTCTGTTAGTCTATGATTATATTTAATTCAGTTTAAAGCTATGCTGAGCTCTGTAACAGATACAAAGAATTTTGCCCTTAATTTTCTCAAAACTTAACTTTCTTTACCCAAGTGAGGTGGACATCCATTTGGATAATAAATTCTGGCCTTACTTCCTTCTCCACACAAAATTAGTGAACACATTAGCAAAGCACTGGACACAAGGCATTAATCTTGTGGTTCTAGTAACTGCTGACTTCCTGAAAAGACCACCAAATTAACCTATTGTTCAAGCAAAGCCAAGTTCATAGCTTATTGCAATGAAGGAGAGCACTGTCTTGACATCATCTTAGTGTGTCTCAGAGGGAGACAACAAGGATGGGTATTCATTAGGTTTAGGTGAGATTTTCAGCGTGGGGACCTGCTTGTGGCTAGGCCAAGTGTGTGACACAATGGTTTAAGATCAGTGAACTCAGCAAGGTGTAGGTTTTAAAGTGACTCTTGATGAGTAAGTAACCCTTTGATGAGCAATCTGCTTTTCCCAGGTGAGCTGTCTCGTCTTCAGGTAAATGAATTTTCAGGATGTCCTTGAGACAAATATTTTGCAAGCTTTATCTTCTTGGGCAAGAACTTCCCAGAATAGAAAGTTATGTTCATGTAGCCAGTCCTATTTCATACAGTTGCACACAGTTTTTCTCAGTTCCTTTTTTTTTCTTTTTTTTTTAAAGGTGTAGGCTTATTTATTTATTTATTTTTGGTTGTGTTGGGTCTTCGTTTCTGTGCGAGGACTTTCTCTAGTTGCGGCGAGTGGGGGCCACTCTTCATCGCGGTGCGCGGGCCTCTCACTATCGCGGCCTCTCTTGTTGCGGAGCACAGGCTCCAGACGCGCAGGCTCAGTAATTGTGGCTCACGGGCCTAGTTGCTCCGTGGCATGTGGGATCTTCCCAGACCAGGGCTCGAACCCGTGTCCCCTGCATTGGCAGGCAGATTCTCAACCACTGCGCCGCCAGGGAAGCCCCTCAGTTCTTTATGTCTCTTATCTGTAAGTGGAGATGATTCTAGCACTTACCTCATAGAGTTATTATGAAGTTTAATGAGTTAATGGAGGTTAAGCACTTAGAAAAGGCACACAGAAGGTGCTATGTATGTATTTATTATCATCTTTACAAGCTAGTACATTTTAATTAGTCTTGCCCTTGCCAGACTGAGGAGGACTTTCAATCTAAATGGACTTTTAAGGAGGAGTTTTTCTGATAAAGTCAGATTTATAGCAACGATAGTCATCTGACAGCTTCACATTACTTTGTTACTTCAGCCATTCTGAATAAACAAAACTCATAAAATTTGCATATATTGTCCTGGCTTTTATCTTTCCTGAATTCTAGATGTGTATTTCCCGTCAGAAATGAAACTCACTTTCCCAAAGTGGAACTCTCATCTTTCCCTTCTAATGTGTTCTCCCAGCACCCATCTTGGCACTACTAGAACCACTCAAACCCAGGACTGAAGACAAAGTGAACTCTGCTTTCTTACCCCATCCTCCCATGCAGGCTCTTGTCAAAGGTCTCAGTCGTTCAGCAAATATTAGGTGAACACCTTGTACGTTCCAGGTGCTATGACCAGTACGGGGGATAAAATCGTGAGCAAAACAGATATGGAACCTCCCCTCACCGAGCATACAGTCTATGGTAGAGATGGATGTTAGATGTAAAGTTACAATTGCCACAAGTGCTATTGGGAAGGGGTGACATAAACACAGGCGTGTCATGATAACTGAGACCGCTTGCCTCCATATACGGTAACTGGGGCCTCAGAACTAAGGTCACCTACACCAACATGACTGCATGATTTGTTCCAGTAATTCTTGCCCAGGGAGCTGAGGCTATATCCCAGTAAATGTCTTTATCGTTTGCTTTAAGGACTTTCTAAAAATCAATTTATCTGAACTTTAGCTGCTCAAACAGTCAGTTTCTCAGGATAACAGAACACTTAACTGGCAAACTCCTTGCTCGTCAAACAACTGTTTACTTATCAAGATTTGCTGCAAGACCCCCAGCTCACTCTAAATTCACCAATCTGAAATGATTCAGTAAAGAACTTTGCCTGATCTCAATCAGATCCCCTTAAAACCACTTGAGTCTAGACCTCAAAAACCTATAAATACCAGCTCCCGACTTCCCCCGCTGAGACATTTCTAAGTTTTATTTGATTGACAGGTTATGCCGGTGGTTTTTTGGAGAGTCTATACTCAATAATCATTAAACTGATAGGGGCTATGAAGTCAAAACCCAGGGGCAAGAATGGATAGCAAAAGACGTGATCTGGAATGAGAGTGGAGAAGAGAACTTGGAAGCCTCCGGAGGAAATGATGTTAGAACTGAAACCTTAACGTCGAGGAGGAATTAACTAGATAAAGAGTGAAGGAGAGAGAGTGTTCCAGGCAAAGGCCTTGAGTTGGGAGAGAACTGTATTTTTCTAGAATGGAAAGAAGGCTGTTGTGTATGGAGCAGCGAGAATACAGAGAAAGATAGGAGGAAATGAAGCTAAGGGATGGGCAGGGCCAGCAAGATCCTAAGGACCTTGTATGATTTGTTGGAGATTGGAGCTCTTATCCCTGAAAGTAAAGGTAAACTATTGAAGGGCTTAAAGCAGAAGAGTAGTAGGATCTGATCTGATACCTTAACGAGATCACTCTGGCTGTTGAGTGGATGTAGTGATTGCAGAGGAGCAAAAACTGATGGGAGATAGTGAAGAGCTGCTGTAGAACTCCAGAAAAAAAGACTAAGATTGATCTGTCACCTGTATTGTAATCCAAGTCCATCCTACACTGCCCACTCCCAGTTTGGGTTTTCACCATAGCCTCCTACCTTAGTCTAACCAAGACCATTCTAACCCAACTCTAGGACCTAACTAACTCTCTGATCGCAGTACCCCGTTTTATAAAATGGGGTAAGTAATAACACATATACTTCTCACTTAATTCAGCAAATACTTTGGAGCACCTGTTATATGCCCGGCATGTGCTGAGTCCCAGAAATTTACTTATGAGCAGGACAAACATATCCTGCCCCCCAAAAACCATAGGATCATGTAAAACAATGTATGTCAAAGCTCTTTGAAAACTGTATAACTTTAGGTTTTGTATATATTTTTATTTTCCGTTTATTTGATGTTTTGACACCTTTTTTAAAAAAGCCTTTCTGGCTGGAGAGAGATAGTTCCTGAGGCTAGCAAACTTAAGGGATAGCCAAGGACTCATCCGGGAACATGCCTTTGATATGCAAACTAACAAATCCAAAACTATACCTCCTCTATCAGGCCCTACACCCCAGCAGACAATATCTCTCTGCCTTAATCATCCTAGGCCAGGTGTCAGGTGACTAGAGACACCCTTATAGTTTAGAGCCCACAGAAATTATTCAAACCAGCCAATCCTAGACTGTTTACCCTGAACTGCCTTGTCTTTCCCACAGAAACTGCAAAAAGGTTCTAGCTTCAGCTTTCCCCTTTTTCTTGTCTTCTGCTTGAAGATAAAACCCAAATTCTGGTGCTTTCCCTGTAACCCTGTATGGCAAGCCGTCACTCCCCTCTAGACCTGTGAGCATAATAAAATTTGTTTCCTTGTGCCTCTCCTGCATCTCTTCTTGTGGCTGCACTTGACTGACCATCACATAAAAGAACACAGCAGAACACTTTTGATTGCAAGTAACAAAAACACAAATCACACATCATGAACAAAAAGGAAATTTATTAACTCATGTACCTGAAAAGTCTAGGAGTATCCTGGTGTTAGGCATCTTTGTATCTATGAAATCAAGGAACGACATAAGGGATCCATATCTTTCTGCACCTCTTAGACAGGCTATTTCCACATCATGGACCAAATGGCCACCAGCAGCGTAAGAACAATCTTGACAGAAAGAGTACATCTTTCAGGAGTGCTCCAAGAGAAAAATTCAACGCAGAATTCTGATTGGCCTGGCTTAGATGATTGTACCCATCCTTGTTTCAACCTAAGGCTGGTGCCAGCCTGGATGTAGTATTCTGTCTGGACCTAGATCATGTGAGCATTCCTGGAGGAAGGAACTGGGGGAGTCAGTTCTCCTGAACAATGTTTCTAAGGGTTGGTGTGAGGGAAGATTGGTTCCCCAATGGAAGGTTTTCTGGGGAAAGAACAACCGCAATAACATGCCCACAATGAAGATGTTGCAAACAAATATTAGGCTTTATAATTAGGACCCAAATATCTGATGTCTCTGAGATAGTCTTTGTGAGTCTCAATATAAATAGAAGAGAGGAAGGAAGAAGAAATAAGAAGGAAAAGCGAAATATGGAATAATAATAGCTAGAGGATGTCACTGTGTGTATCAAGCTGATGACTTTCAGCGTGAAAGAAACCTGAAGATGTTTTTAGTCTGAGGAAGGTGAAGTTGAACACACTGGAGAGGAAGGGAAAAAAAAAAAATCAATGGAAAAAGGTCAAGGAGGAGAAAGAGTAAAGAACATAGGAAGAGGGTTTTAGTTTTGAGGAGGGATATCTCATCTTTCAACACAGGAAAGAAAGAGGTTTTGATGGGTGTGGATGTACCATACTTAAAAATCATCCATTTTTTAAAGACAAATTTTTTTTCTTAAAACATCTCTTGTATAGGAATTGTCTTAACATTGTTTCATAATTTACTGCAGCATTATTTAGTGTTATATGACATAATGGTGCTTCTTATAATCAATAGTCTCTGAGATTTGATGAAATTTGGCAGGTAATTGTATCAGTAACTGTTTGACCACCTCCATGCTCTTCGTTTTCTGAGCAGGTGAAGTAAGAGATGAGGTGAGGTCATTTGCCAATAGGGATGGGGTTGGAATTTGGATGAGGTCAGTCCAGCCCCGGCTCTGAATTTACTCTTAGCTCCACCAGTTACTAGTGAAGTCCTTGGTCAAGTTTAACATCCTTAAGCTTCAGTTTTCTCATCTATAAAATAACAGTACCTAACCTATATGTTTGAAGACTAAATGAGATAAATTTATGGGAAAAAAACCCTGAGCCATATGCCTGAGCCATAGAAACTGTGAGTAAAGGTTAGTTGCTGTTGTTCTTAACTTTATTTTTGGTTCAGAGAAGTGTGCATGTTTGGAAGAGCTGCCGTGGCGAGTGGGCATGAAACCACACTTCTCAGATGGGACTCGATTCCACAGTCTTACAACTGAAACCAAACAACTCATCTCGGACTTAATGAAGCTCAGGTTCTTTATGTCTCGGCCCAGAAGGAATTCAGCAAGAGGCAAAGTGATAGGTAAGAAGTAGATTTATTTATATCCTTTGTAAAGAGGTTGCAGGAAAATGGGGCTCAAGAAGATGGTCATGTCCCAGGTCTTGGGGGAGTTTCTGGGACAGGCCGCCAAGTGAGGGTCCTTGGCTTCTCGCAGGAAAGAATTCAAGACTGAGCCAAAGTAAAGTGAAAGCAGAGATACACATTCCATAGGCAGAATGCAGGTCCATCTCAAAAGGCTCTGAGAGCAGCCCTCAGGTGTGGGGATGGTTAGCTTTTCGGGTCTGGGTAATTTCATAGGCTAACCAGGAGTGGGAGGAGTATTCCAACTATTTGGGGGAAGGTGCGGGGATTTCCAGGAATTGGGCCACCGCCCACTTTTTGGCCTTTTATGGTCAGCCTTGGAACTGCCATGGCGCCTGTGGGTGTGTCAGTTAGCATATGCTAATATATTACAATGAGTGTATAATGAGGCTCAAGGTCCACTGGAAGTCGACTCTTCCGCCATCTTGGGCCTAGTGGGTTCTAACCAGTTTATGTCGTATCCTCAACGGCTATGTCATTTTTAATGGTTGTCCCCTGCCCACTTCCCTCCTGTCTCAGGAGAGAGAACTAAGAGCAAGAGGAGCAGTGCTGAGAACCCACCTGAGAGTTGAAGCAATAAGTCTACAGCGCCACTGTCTGCCCAGTGCCGTGAGTACGTCCAACCGATCAGGTATAGGGTGGCGATGGCTGGGTGAGGGCAGCAACATGCCAACCCTGTAGCGACTGCTGCTGGGCCTTTGCCTTTACTGTTCTCTTGCCGGCTACACCTTATCCCCGTGGCCACGTGGCTCCTGCCCTCACTTCACGCCGACTTTTCCTCCAGTGTCACTTCTACTGGGCCGCCTCCCTGGCCACCCTCCTGAGAGTAACACTCTACCTCGCCCTGCTTGATGTCTTCATTAGCACGCAGCGGCACTGTAGGGGAGAACAAATCCTACTTCTACCCTTCAAGGTTCTCAGCTGGGGCCCCTGTAACAAAAGACAGATTAAAAAGAAAAAAGCGAACGGAAGTTTATTAACATGTATATCTCATATACATGGGAGAAACTCAGGGAACAGTAACTCAGAGGTGATTTAGAATTTGGGCTTAAACACCATCTTCAGCTACAACAAAAGAAGAAAGGTGTGGGGAGGCAAGTTCTGGGAAAGTGACCAGGAAAAGTATAATAAACAAGAGTAAGTTTTGTTGTACAGAGTTAGGTCTGTGCCTTCTCTACGGCTAAGAGGTTTCTGTGATTTAGAGTTGTCTTCTCCCCAGTACAGAGTGGGAGACATCCTTACAAATGGAGATTTCTCTTATAAATGCAAATTTTCCTTACAGAAGAGTAACTTCTACTCTGATTTCAGAGCTTCACCTGTGTCTGCTATTTTTCAAAATAATCAGCTTAAAATAATCCTTATGCAAAAGAGGCATATTTTGGGGTGACATATTCTGGTATCCTACAGCACCTAACATTAGAGTACATTTTAATTTGTTTATGTATTTATTGCCTGTCTTCCTGGCGAGTAAGGAGGCGGTGACTTGGTTTTGTTCACTGCTCTATCTCCAATGTCTGGTACAGAACAGACACATAAATAATTGTTGAGCAAACAAATGAATAAATGAATGAATGGAGGGTGAGGGGGTGACTCAGGTAATCATCAGAAGCCGAGGTTGCAATGGAAGGAAATGAAGCTAGAAGGCAACTGATAGCCACTTGCTCATTCATTCAAAACTATTTCTTGTGCCTGTTCTGCGCCTACTCTGTTCTTGGTGCTGAAGACCAATTAGTGAGGAAAACAGACAAAATTCCCGTTCTCTGGGGTTTATGTTCTACTGCGGGAGAGTCAAAATAAGCATGATCAATAATTAATTATGTACTGTGTTAGAAAGGGATCTGTACTATGGAAAAGCAGAGCAGGACAAGGGGAATGTAGAATACAGGCCAGAGGGTGGGACAGACTGGAAGTTGATCACAGAGAATCTTGAAGCCGCCTGGGTGAAGATTTTTCTAGGCAGAAGGTACAGCTAGTGCAAGGGGCCGAAGGTAGGAACAGGTCTGGAGTGTACAAGGAATAGCCAGGAGGCTGGTGTGCCTGCAGCAGAGCAAGACAGGGCAGAAGGCCTGGGAATGAGGAGGGTACGATGCTGGGCATCGTCAGCCGTTATAAGGATTTGGGATGTGATACTGAGCGAGGGGGAGCCATGTAGGATTTTAGGTAGTAGAGATAAATTTATGGATTTACATGAACATGACCTGGATTTACATTTACATTAACATGACCTGGATTTTATTTTAAACAATTTAAGGGAGAATTAGCCCCACTTTATAACTAAGAACACTGAAGTTCAGAGGGCAAGTTTATTTATTCAAAATCACAAAGCAAGTGACCATGCTGGGATTGGAACCCAAGACACTCTACCCTCATGTTCTTAGACAACACACGCACGGTCTCCTCAAAAGACACATGCAGCACAGGGCACCTCCGGTGCCCCGAGAGCAGCGTTCCAGCTCTGTGTGGGACCTGAGAGTGGCCCGCCAGCAGCAGGAGCTGTGTGCCACAGTCCCTCTTTGTGAGTTTGTCCTTCCAGCCTACAAAGAGCCGCCACCCTCACTCACCCCTCCACCTGTTGCATAATATCAGTGAGTCAGAAGAGTGTCAGCCAAATGCCACCAGCCCCAGCCCCCAACTCCAGAGGAAACTCTGTCCTTAAATTTCAGCTCTGTCCTTTCACAACCCTTGTGAAGGGAACTGCCCCAACCCTGACCCCAACTTTCTGTGGCCTCATTTATGTAGGCATTTATGACCCAAGGGCAGCCCATCCATTGGCTAGGCTGTGACATTACTGTGGCCCAGTAAAATTCTGTAACCCATTAGAACTAGAAAATTCTAAGAACTCTCCCTGTTAGTAGTGGGAACAGGAGTCAATGCATAAGCAGAGGACTCAGTGGGTAGAGAGAGGAAAATGGAGCAAATAGCTGAACGTAGCAGATAGGCTGAGACAGTGCGGGTCCAGGCTGATGCTGCCTGAGTTCCTGAGCTGTTTACAGAAGTAATGCACGTGGATTCCTGCAAGTAGCCCTCACTTTTCCTGAGGTAACCTGAAAACTAACCAAGCCAAGTTGAAGCAAGTTCACTCTTTTTTTTTTGGCTGCGTTGGGTCTTCGTTGCTGCACGCGGGCTTTCTCTAGTTGTGGCGAGCGGAGGCTACTCTTTGTTGCAGTGCACGGGCTTCTCATTGTGGTGGCTTCTCCTGTTGCAGAGCATGCGCTCAAGGTGCACGGGCTTCAGTAGTTGCAGCAAGCAGGCTCAGTAGTTGTGGCACACGGGCTTAGTTGTTCTGCAGCAGGCATGTGAGATCTTCCTGGACCAGGGATCGAACCCGTGTCCCCTGCATTGGTAGGTGGATTCTTAACCACTGCGCCACCAGGGAAGTCCAGGTCGCTCCTGATATTTTCAAAAGATACTGCCTTCTGCTCCACATGGCACAGGGAGGTCACCACCTCCCCTGGCTATGCTATCCTTGTGGCTGTCTGCTCTGTGAGTGCCGGAGAGACAGAACCCAGCCTGGAGTCAAGGTCAAATCTCCTGACTCCCATCAGTGGGGTTCTAGATGATGCCTCCCTGTTCTGATTGATGTTCAAACCATGAAAAATATTTCACCCTCCTTCCTATCAGGCATTTTCCTCTTATTTTTACTACGACTGCTAACCTAGTCCAAACTAGAGATCCTAAAATAATCCTAGTAAGTTAAAGTCACTTTCTAATATTCAGCTCAGTCCAGTAAACACTAAGTGAATATCTGTTACATGCTGGGTATTGGGAGCAACTGTGCATAAGGCAGGTAAGTTCTCAGGGAGCTTCAGTCTAAAAAAAAAAAAAAAAATCAACAAATTTGTAGTCTTATTTTGGGCCTGGTGGCACAGTTCTGTTGTGCATAGGGCTTTGTTTTGAGGATCATAGAAAAGCAATGGTTTCACCTTCTTGTGAGCTTAAGAACTTGAAGCTGGTCATTTGGTGACCCAGCAAACTCATGGAACACATTGCAGGAAAAGCTGATTAAAGCTAAAGCTTGTCTCCTTGTCTCATGGACTGAATACTCCCATTAAGGTTTGACTGTCCTCCTTGTTCCTTTAAATGTGGCATCAGGCCAAGTCATTAACTTTCTGATAGCCTGTCCTTTCCCCCCAGCTATCTGTTCCAGATCTGCACTCGGTGACTCAAGTTGCATGGATGCTTTGATGGAAATTGGGAATGAACACACATGTAGAATATTAAATCTGAAAGTAGTTTGCCTAAATAGTTTTCTATCCTAGATAAATGGAAAAGGAAAACTGAGAAAAATGACAATTTTCCGCCTGTTTTATATATCTGTGCAATCTTCTGTGTTTTTTCCAGTCTCACTTTTTAAATTAACATACAGTAAAATTGACCTTTTTGTATGTACTGTCCTATAAATTTTAACAAGTATATAAACTCATGTAACCATCACCAGGATCAAGATACAGAACAGGTCTATCCTGCCTGAAATGCCCTCATGTTATCCCTTTGCCATCATACTCTCTCCCCAACCCCTAATCTGTTCTCCATCACTACGACTTTGTCCTTTAGAGACTTTCATATAAATGGAATCATTGAGTAGGTAACCTTCTGAGACTGGTTACTTTCACGCAGCTTAATGCCTTTGAGATTCATCCAAGTTGTAGAATGATTCGAAGTTGGTTTCATTATATTGCTGAGTAGTATTCCATTATTCAGATTTACCAGTGTTTGTTTATCTATTCACTAATTGAAGGACATTTGGGTTGTTTCCAATTTTTGGTGATTATGACTAGAGCCACTATATAAACAATTATGTACAAAGCTTGTTTGTTTGTTTTTGTAAATGTATTTATTTCTCTGATAAATACCCAGGAATAGGATTGCTGGATATGGTGAGTGTGAATGAAATAAGTCAGACAGAGAAAGACAAATATCATATGATAATCGCTTATATGTGGAATCTAAAAAAATGGTACAAATGAACTTATTTACAAAACAGAAATACAGTCACAGATGTAGAAAACAAACTTATGGTTACCAGGAGGAAAAGGTGAGGGGGATAAATTCGGAGACTGGGATTGACAAGTTCCCACTTCTATATATAAAATAGATAACTAATAAGGACCTACTGTATAGCACAGGAAACTCTTCTCTAGACTCTGTAATGACTTATATGGGAAAAGAATCTAAAAAAGAGTGGATATATGTATATGTATATCTGATACACTTTGCGGTACAGCAGGAACTGACACAACATTGTAAATCAACTATATGCTAATAAAAATTTAAACAAACTTCCAAACTTTTTCCAGAGGGCTTGTACCATTTTATATCCCCACCAACAAAGTATGAGAATTACAGTTGCTCTGCATCCTTGCTACCACTTGGTATTTTGGTAATTTTTATTTTAGCCATGGTAATAGATGTGTCATTGTAGCTATAATTTGTATTTCCTTAACGGCTAATGATATTGAACATCTTTTCATGGGCTTATTTGCCATCTTTGCATTCTCCTTGGTAAAGTATCTATTCAGGTCTTTTGTCCATTTTAATATTGGATTGGTTTTTTTAAATTTTTTTTATTGAAGTATAGTTGATTTACAACATTGTGTTAGTTTCTGGTATACAGCAAAGTGATTCAGTTATACACATATACGTATAATCTTTTTCATATTCTTTTCCATTATGGTTTATTACAGGATATTGAACATAGTTCCCTGTGCTATACAGTAGGATCTTGTTGTTTATCTATTTTATATATAGTAGTTTGTGTTTGCTAATCCCAAACTCCTAATTTATCCCTCCCCCACCCCCTTTCCCCTTTCCCCTGGTAGTGTTGATCAGGGGAAAGAAAAGATGTTTTGAGTAACAATCAGTTTGTATTCCTACGCGTGTGAGTCTCTTTCTGTTTCATAAATAAGTTCATTTGTGTCATATTTTAGATTTCACATAAAGATGATATCATATGGTATTTGTCTTTCTCTTTGACTTACTTCACTTAGTATGATAATCTCTAGGTCCATCCATGTTGCTGCAAATGGCATTATTTCATTCATTTTATGGCTGAGTAGTATTCCATTGTATATGTGTGCTACATCTTCTTTTCCATTGTATATGTGTGCTACATCTTCTTTATCCATTCATCTGTCAATGGACATTTAGGTTGCTTCCATGTCTTAACTATTGTAAATAGTGCTGTTTGTATATCTTGGAAATTAAGCCCTTGTCAGTCACATTGTTTGCAAATATTTTCTCCTAATACATAGGTTGTCTTTTCATTTCATTTACGGTTTCCTTTGCTGTACAAAAGCTTATAAGTTTGATTAAGCCTCACTTGTTTACTTTTGCTTTTCTTTCTATTGCCTTGGAAGACTGACCTAAGTAAACATTGATACGATTTATGTCAGAGTTGAATTTTTTTCTTATTGTTGATATTTGAGGGTTCTTTATGTATTCTGGATAAAAGTTCTTTTTTAGAAATATTATTTGCAAATATTTTCTCCCAGTTTGTAGCTTGTCTTTTCATGCTCTTAATGTCTTTTGTAGAGCAAAAATTTGATGAAGTCCCATTTATCAATTTCTTCTTTTAGGTTTCATGCTTTTGGTGTTTTTTGTTTGTTTGTTTTGTTTTTTGTTTGTTTGTTTTTGTTTTTTACTCTTTAAACTGTTGATATGGTGAATTGGATTGACTGATATTCAACGCGGAACCAGTCTTGCGTTTGTAGGGTAAATTCCACTTGGCATTGTATATTATTGTTTTTACATATTGTTGGACAGACTTGAATTTCAAGAGATACCAGAGGGGAAAAAGTGATAAAATCACCATCTTGGTCATCTTCTCCAATCTGCCTGCTACTATTTACCTTCAGGGCCCTCAGGTGCTCCATGTGTTGTGTGCAGGTTTCATAGCTGCATTCAGTGGGAGGAACAGGGTGGAATGAGTGGATGTGCTCACTCTATTGTACCTAGAATCGAA
Source organism: Eschrichtius robustus (assembly GCF_028021215.1). NCBI lineage: Eukaryota > Metazoa > Chordata > Mammalia > Artiodactyla > Eschrichtiidae > Eschrichtius > Eschrichtius robustus. Next base: position 75,845,802 of record NC_090836.1, on the reverse strand, counting down.
TCTCTTCAGTATTTTTAAAAACTCCTTCAAGAGGCAAGAGAATGGTGGATGAAGTTCCCTATTCTAAACTTCCTGCCTAACCAAACATTTAAGCCTATTAATGCTAGGAAGAGGAAAAATGTTAAGTGTGAGTGGATGAGGTGGGACTATCACGTCGTCGTGTGAAACATTTGAAAGCCAAAAAAAGAAACGTAAGTCTTTTAAGCTTTACTTTTACAGGCTTATATTTTACCCACCATCTGTGGGAAAGGAAATAAGAAGCGAAAGGCAAGAATTAAAATAAGGTTTGGAATCAGTAAAGGACTAAAGAAAGTTTTACTGGGCAAGTTAGTATGGATTCAGAAAAGAAGGAAATACACTATACTTACTGAGGATTTTTTGTACCATCTCCAAGCCAGGGCTTGCCAGGAATTTCCCTTTTTCCATTTACCCTGCTTATAAGCCCACCACAAAGAGCAAGGCTTGGGTTTGCCTAAGCCTACGCTTGAGACAGAAATAAAACCCTTCTACCTCCAAATAGAGGACTGAGCTGTGAGACGCTGAAAGCTTTTCTTATTGCTTATCTTCTTTTTTATCTTTCACAGCCTTGTGGATCCATAATATTATTACTTTTTCCCACACAATTAGCTAGTTTTGGCTCTCATGTCCACAGAGTCCATGGAGTCAGGTCACTATAAATATCAACCTCTACACAATGCGCCACTGTGTTAGCTGGTTTCAGCCTGAATATATTAATTATGGGGTGTGTGTGTGTGTGTGTGTGCGCATGCGCGCGCGCGTGTGTATACTTTGGGAAATTTTCAAAGTCAGAGTTCAGTCAAGGATATAAGATCCTGAATTGGGGGTCTCCTGACAAGAGAGACACAGGTTTTCTCCAAACCCTTTCCTACAAGTATCTCTATAATGTACTCCCATCCTGTAACTGGTTTGGGTCAGAAATGCCATATCCTCTACTCTTCAAGTGCCAAGGTTGAGAAAAGGATTGCTGGGTATGATTTATAAGACAAAAACACAGACTATTCATCCCAAATGAGACGCTAAATTTACTTTGAAAACCTGCTCTGTTTGCCCGAGATGACTCTCACGGAAAACACCCTGGAGCCTCTGCTAAAATGAGGGTTGTTATTACCCAAAGCACTGTCCCTCCTCTCTGGAGCCTGTCAGGAAACAGAATTTGGAGTTTGGGGAAGTGAATTGCTATCAGCCTAACAGAGCAACCTAACCCAGAACGACCAGCTTGCAGGCTTTTCGTGGGCCGGGGACCATGTGTTCTTTACTTTTTCTCTTGCTCAGCCAGAACCTTCCACATGGGGGTCATCCATGAAACTATTTAACTAAGTGACATCTTGACCAGATCTGAGAATTGATTCATTCATCAACATTTAATGAGTAGCTTGCTATGGGTGAAACTTTGTTCTAGTTCCATACACTGGAATAGGAAAAAACCCAAAAAACTCCTGCTTTAAAGAGACTCTTAGTGGAAGAGGCAGAAAGAAGGTAACCAATGGTCTCAGTCAGCTCAGGCTGCCATAACAAAATACCATAGATTGGGTGGCTTAAACAACAGAAATTTATTTCTCGTGGTTCTGGAGGCTAGAAGTCCAAGATCACAGAGTTGGCTAATTCGGTTCCTAGTGAGGGCACTTTCTGGCTTGCACATGGCCACTTTCTCACTGTGTCCTTACACGGCAGAGAGAGAGCTGAATCTCTGGTGTCCCTTCTTATAAGGACACTAATCCTATTGGATCAGGGCTCCACTCTTAAGACATCATTTAAACTCAATTACTTCTCAATCTACATTTAGCATGCCGAAGGGAAGAGCTTCAACATACAAATTTTCAGGGGATACAACTCAGACCATATCACCAATCACCAAACAAATAAATGTAATGGCAGGTAGTAGTGAGTGGTATAAAAAGAAAGTGGAAAAGACTAGTGCAGTTTGAGATCAAATGATGCTAATAGGCTTCTCTGAAGAGATGACATTAAGCAGAGGCTTCAGTGAAGAGAGGCAGTAAGCTGTTCAAAGGGGAGATGGGCCAGACGGAGGGACCAGTGAGACAGAGGCTCCGGGGCAGAAGAATGCTTGGTTACAGCAGGTAGATATTTCAGGACCAAAAAGAATTGATCAGATAGTGTTGATCAGGGGAAAGAACAGATGTTTTGAGTGAAGCAGCCTATAGGCTTTCAGCTCAGTCCCAAGTAGGAACCACATTGACCCATCTGGTCCCCAGGGTGCCCAGAGGGTACGAAGGGGAGGGAGTCTAAATGTATTTAGAATACCAGGTCTCTCTAATAATAAGAGCTAAAGCCTCAAGAGATTTTGGCCTGTCTCCAGAGCCTTGAAATAATTCATTCAACAATTTGCAATAATTCGGAAGCTCTTGCTACTCTATGCCAGGTACTGTGTGATTGCTCATGATCATGGCTTGGCATAGAAACTGGTAAAGTGTCCTTGGACTTCTTTTCCTGGGACGTAATTATTACAGTGTTAAGTGGTAAGTCAACCAGTCCTGTCGCAGGCTTGGAATACCCTAGGACAGAACTGGCTGTTCTTTCTCTATTGCTCGGTGCTTCTCTCGGAATGCTCCAGGGCTTAGTCTTTGGTTCTCTCCTCTATTTTATGTTCTCTTCCTGGTTAGCTCATCTAATCTTATAAATATAATCTCTATGCCTATTAACCTGAAATTTACATTCACATTCACACATTTATTTTGGACTCTAAACTCATATATACTTCAGTACCTACTTGACTTTTCTGTTAGGATGTCTGAGAGACATCCCAAACTTACTGTGCCCAACACGGAACTTGTCACGTTCCTCCTCAGTCCCGCTGTACCCACAGCCTTACTCATCTGAGGTGATGACAACTTCACCTTTGTTCAGTCCTGAAATCTCAAAACCATGCTTGACTCCTCTCTTTTCTCAAATCTCATATCCAATCCTTCAACAAATCCTGTTGGTTCAATCTTCAAAATATATCCAAACTCTGACAATTATTTACACGTCTGCTGCTACCAGCCTGGTCCAGGTCACCGTCCTTTTTCACCTGGATTATTGCAACAGCCTCCTGACTCGTCTCCCTGTTACTAGTCTTTTCTTTTTGGTCAATATTTTAAAATTGAAGTATAGTTGATTTACAATGTTTCAGGTGTACAGCAAAGTGATTTAGTTATATATAATATATATTTTAAGATATTATACATAAAATCTTTTTCAGATTCTTTTCCATTAGGTTATTAAAAGATAGTGAATATAGTTCCCTGTGCTATACAGTAGGTCCTTGTTGTTTATCTGTTTTATATTAGTATTGTGTATCTGTTAATCCCAAATTCCTAATTTATCCCCCCACCCTTTTCCCCTTTGGTAGCCATAAGTTTGCTTTCTATGTCTGTGAGTCGATTTCTATTTTGTAAATGAGTTCATCTGTATCATTTTTTTTAGCTTCTACATATAAGTGATATCATATGTTATTTGTCTTTCTCTATCTGACTTACTCCACTTAGTATGACAATCTCTAGGTCCATTGATGTTGCTGCAAATGGCATTATTTCATTCTTTTTATGGCTGACTAATATTCCATTGTGTGTGTGTGTGTGTGTGTATCTATCACATCTTCTTTATCTGTTTATCTGTTGATGGACATTTACATTGCTTCCATGTCTTGGCTATTGTAAATAGTGCTGCTATGAACATTAGGGTACATGTATCTTTTTGAATTAGAGTTTTTGTCTTTGCTGGATATATGCCCAGGAGTGGGATTTCTGGATCATATGGTAGCTCTATTTTTGGTTTTTAAAGGAACCTCCATACTGTTCTCCATAGCGGCTGCACCAATTTACATTCCCACCAACAGTGTAGGAGGTTTCCTCTTTCTACTACTCTTCCTCCTTTGTAGTCTATTCACAAAATAGCAGCTAGATACTTTCAAAATGTAAGTCAGCTCATGCCACTCCCTTACTCAAGTTCTTGCAATGGTGTCCCATTTCATTGAAAGTAAAAACCAGAATCATACAATAGTTTACAATTATCTTTCCTCTCATTAATTCCCTGACCTCACATCTACTCCTTTCCCCTTAGCTCATCTTATCCTAATCACACTGGTTTCTTTGGCTTGAACTCATCAGGTCCTTTTCTGACTCATTGTGTCCTCTGCCTGGATTCTCTTTCTCCAGCTCTACACATGGGTAACATCTTTATTATATCTTTGCTTAAGTATCACCTCCTTAGTGATGCCCACCTGAACATCTTATTTAAAATTGCAAACTTCCCCTACAACACTCCCAATCTCTCTTACCCTGCTCGATTTTCTTGAACATCCCTTATCACCATCTGACAAATCATGCAATTTACTTATTGTTTGTTGTTAATTGGCTGTCTTCTCTCACTAGGCATCAGTTCCACAAGGATAAGAATTCTGCCTGTTTTGCTTACTCATGTAAGCTCAGGGGTCTAGACTAGTGCCCGCTACTTAGCAGATACTCAGTAAATATTTGTCTTGTGATTAATTGTTTTTAACGTAGATATGTTGCCTTCCACGCAAGTCTATAGACAATATTTAATGCAATGCCTTGCATTCTACACCTTCAATAAATGATTTTGATGGGCTGGTTAGCTGGAACAATGCACTAATTGTGCAGCATTTTGTGAAATTGTCTAATCTAGTTTCTAGTTCATGAAAACGTTTGCAAGAATGTCATGATTATATAAAACATATTCCATTTTTCCCTTCATATTGAAGTGTAATAGACATATACAATAGTACATCTATCATAAGTGCACTGCTTGTTGTAATTTCACGAAATGAAGTTTCCCATGTAACCAATGCCCCGAGGAGGAAACACAACATTATCAGCCGCTAGATGCCCCCTTGTGCTACCTTTCCTGACTTCTGACATCGTAGGTTAGTTTAAGCACATTTATTTTAAAGACTCCATATTGGGACTCCAACAGTTTCAATAATGCTTGTATAGAACTGATCTTATAGAATTGATCTGATTTTTCCCCTGCTGACAAAGAAAACATAAAAATGAAACTTGTTTTAAAAAGCACAAACATAAGGAATGTATCAGAAGCTCACATTTCAAAATAGACTTTCTGGCAAAAATCAATTAAGCTTAGATGTTGGATACATCTACTTTTACCTCAGGTACATTTAGGATGGACCATGAAATACATTATTTGTCAGAAATATATGTCAAGTGCTAAGTTATTATTCCTTTATTGCCTTCTTGGCTTGAATATTGATGCTGTTTTGTCTGTAAGAATTTTCTCATATAAAGTAAGAAGAAGCTTACTGAAGCTCCATTTAAATTTAAGGGTAAAGAACTTGCACATATGTGGGTGAGCTGTTATCCTCTATCCCTTCACGTCCCCAATTCTATTCTCAGCCCTTCTCTTCCCTGCAGAGCCAGACGACTCAGACTTCCTACTGTTTCCTGCCTCTCCCTCAAACCCTACCTCTGGCCCCAGGGAATTCCCTCTGACCAAACAATCAGAAGACAGGGGGATGCTGGCCTGATTCAAGGAGGTATCTGTCTAGGGTGGCTCTGCAAGTCAGAGGGAAATCTCCCAGTAGATAGAACTTTGGGCACTACATCTGGTTGGTCACTTGACGTGAAAAAAGAGATAACCTGAGTTTTCCTGAAATACACTGATTCATGGGCAATGGCTAGCCAGGTTGGTCAACTTATCAGGGACTCAGCAATTTTTAAACATATTGGAAGATTGGGGCCAAGATCATCTGTAGGGAAATTACATCATGGATCCCTAAGAATGGCTACAGTGTTCAAAGCCATTTGAGCCCCATGTAAATGCCCCCCAGAGGACATCCATTTCATGGAAGGCTAAGTAAGGAGGAGGTCAAGACGGCCTATGCCTTGTTTGTCAGCGAGCCCCCTCCCCGGCCATCTCTGTGCTTGCATAAATGGCCCAAGTACCAAGTGGCTGTGGGAAGAAATAGACACGATGTATGGGAATGAAGACAGGCACGTCCTCTCACCGCAGCTGAGCTGGCCTCTGCCACTGCTGAGTGTCCAACTTTCTAAACCAGAATCTAACACTGAGCCCTTACTTGGCATCGTTTCCTGGGAGCACCTGCCACTCAGGTCAATTATTTTGGACCACTCCATTTTGGAAGGGGCAGTAATGTGTCTTTATGGAAATAATTGCATATTCTGGAGAGTGACTCCCCTTTCCTACCGGTGATGCTTCTGCCAGCACCACCATATGTGGTTGATAGGCTGCCTATTCACCCCCATGGTATCACACACATCATTGCCTCTGACCGAGGAACTCATTTACAGAGAAATAACTGTGGTATTGGGAGCTGACATCAAGAAATCCATTGTTCTTACATCACCTAGAAGCACCTGGCTTGATGGAATGATGGAATGTCATATTGAAGACGCAGGGTTCTTTTCAATTCAATTTTTATTTTATATTAGAGTATAGTTGATTTACAATGTTGTGTTAGTTTCAGGTGTACAGTTCAGTTATCCACATGCATATATCTATTCATTTTCAGATTCTTTTCCCACGTAGGTTATTAAAGAATATTGAGTGGAGTTCTCTGTGCTATACAGTAGGTCCTTGTTGATTATCTATTGTACATATAGTAGTGTGTATATGTTAATCCCAAACTTCTGATTTATCCCTCCCCCTACCTTTCCCTTTTGGTAGCCATAAAGTTTGTTTTCTAAGTCTGTGAGTCTGTTTTTATTTTGTAAATAAGTTCATTTATATCATTTTTTTAGATTCCCCTTATAAGTGATGTCATATGATATTTGTCTTTGTCTGACTTATTGAAGGCTCAGTTCATGGAGCCGGGGGACACAACATCTTGTGAGGCTGGGGTGTTGTTTGTCAAGCGGTCAGATCATGAGTATATGGCCCTGGGAACCCAGGGGTGGGGGTGGCAGTGGCTTCTCTCAGTGTTACCCTTAATAACCTACTTCAAGAAGATTATCTTCCTGTCCCTGAAACATTGTATCTAGTGAGTTTGAGGTCCTTGTGCCAAACAGGGAGGAATATTTCCACTGGACAACAATGAAACTGCCCCCTGGCCATCTCAGGCTGTGCCTGCCACTAATTAAGGGCAGAGAATTGGGTGCCTGTAATGGGCCAGTGTGATTGATTCTGCTTATCAGGGAGAAATTGGATTGTTGCTACAAAATGGGGACAACGCTATGTCTGGAGCCCATGGGATTTATTACACTCCCTGTTCAATAGTCATGGTCAGTGGGAGACTGCAGCAACTCGATAAAGACAAAGCCATTAAGTACCTGGATCCTGTGGGCCTGAAGTTTTGGTCATCCCTTCAGGTAAGAACACCTTCACTGCCAAGGTGCTGTCAAGAGTAGGGGCGTCATGGACTGAACGGTGGAAGAAGGAAGTCAGGATTGTCACATTAGTTCCCCTCAGACGCAGGGCTGGAGCCACTACATTTTGTGGTCATTGTTTCTTTGTCTCGCTTTCCTGGTTGCCTTGCACCCTGCTGGGTTTAGTTTCCAGGAAGGAGCAGGACTGAACTCTGTCACCCCTCGGCGATGAGATTTTGAGTGTTCTCGTTGTTGGGGGCCTGAGTTTCTTCGGCCGAGGAAAGGACTAGAACGGAAGCTGAGTGACAACAGGATGGCCTGGCCTGGTTATTCTTAGCTCTTTTCTGGCCAGACTCTGGGGCTTGGGAGGCTGACCGCCACTACACCTGCTGCCGCCTGGTGTGCTTCCCTTGCCCTCTGATCGGGATGCCCTGGCAAGAGGCTGGAGGGCAGGCGGAGGGCCAGGTCAGGGATTCCTCCTCCTGCCCCCTCGCTCCTCCCGCTGAGGCTCCAGGGCCTCTCTGCCCAGCTCAGCTCTCCGCAGGCCAGGAGCAACACCCCTCTCTGGGGCTGAGGGCTAATCCCCGCGTGTCTCCCCAGATCTTGCTGGTTCCGTTAACCCTGCCCACGCCTCTGTAAATAATCCCTGCGTGAAATGCTTTTCAGTTAAACCCCTTTGAGGGTGCCATCTGTTTCCTGCTAAGACTTCAATGGATAGAGCAGGGAAAATAGCTGAGAAATGAGAGAGCTATACCGTTTGCTGTTGTGAGGTGAAGGGAAATTTAGGGATATACAGGCCAGCATATTACAGCAGGCCAGAAGACATGCCTTTTCACAGGCTGAAAAAGAAATCCCTACTGGTCAGAGTTTATAGTTGTTTTTTTTTAAGTGTTGTCAGGTAGAAAAAGCCTGTGACGTTAATTGGGTTGTGTCTAAGATCGAGGGGCTTCCTCGGATGCAGGATGATTCCTTCAGAGCTGAAAGTGGGACAGTCTTAGACAAACTGGGGTGACTGGTTACCTTAATCTGTGACTTTAGTCAGGACCTCTGAGGCCTCCCCAGATCCCCCTGCTAAAGGGACATTCCAGGCAAAGAACTGTTCTAGAACCAAGAGGCATCTCCTCTCAATACTCTGTCCATGGCAGAAAGCCTTTATGGCTCATGGCATTCTTTCTCATTAATTCTACGTGCAGTCTGAGAATCCCTCTTACCAGTGGTCCAGGCAGCCAGTATCAACTGGTCAGAGTCAGAATGCCAGACAGGAACCTGTCTGCCACCTCGGAACTAGAGCTTTGACCCCAAACCCAATAGCTGAACTGGACCAAGTAGAGCCTCCAGAACCCCTTTTGCCCTTATAACCCTGGGCCTTGCCAAAGCGGCAGACAACATGGCCTTTTTGGCTCTTTTGCACCTGGCCCAGAACCTGACCTTGTCTCTCTCTGTGTCTCTCCATCTATTGTAAAAGCTTCAGAGCCTGACAGTATGTTGTAAGGATAGCAGTTCATACCTTTGTAGTATTAACAACATGCCTGGCATTGCCCTGAGTGTATTTATCTATTATATTTTAGAGAATGAGGGAACAGAGTGGTAAGTGATTTACGTGACTGACCCTGGTCACATGGGTAGCATGTGGTAGACTCAGGATTCACATCTGTTCTTCAGGCTCTGAAATCTCTTAGGTGTTACACTGTGGTGCCTCTCATCTTGTTCACCTGGGTATCCCTGGCACCCAGCCCGAAGCCTAGCAGGTAGTCAGTGTTCAATCATTAAATATGTGCTTAAAATTGTTAAATGAAAATAAATCCTTACATAGAAAGTTTCCTCTCTTTTCAAGCCTCCTTTCACTGGACCCTCCTTTTCACACTGCCCTGGTTTTATTAAGCTTCTAAGGAAGGGCAAGCTTTGACCTAGTGGACTAAACCAGCAACCCAGGAGAAAAACAGAGTAGAATAGTCCAGTGTAATGTGGGTCTAAATCCAGGTGCTCTCAGTCTCCTAATCTGTAAAATGGGATTTTAAATGGTGTTTACCTCGAAGAGTTGTACTAAATGTTGTGCTAAAACTTGGCACACAGTGAAGAATACTTAGAGTTAGCTTTGATTTATTTAATTGGTACTATTACAATCCAAATGTAGTAAATCTAAGTGCAAAGGGGAAATTTCCATTTCTGGGAACAATCCCTTTCCAATTCTGAGTTCCATCCCCTACCGAAGGGCTCTTTTTGTGGAATCTATTTTGTCCTTAGCCTCTATTGATGTTTCTTCTCTGGCGCAATTGACTGTAAGGAGAGAAATCCTTGAGCGCCCTCTAGAGGCCAGTGGTGCTCCAACTTTGAAATCTTCAGTGATGTCCTGAGACCCACGGGATGCTTTCTGAGATTTTGCTGATTCCTCCAGCTGTTTGTCACTTCTTCTGTACTGAATGTTTTCTGTTTGTCCCTTTGGGTCTACTCTCCACCACTTTCCGCTCTGCTCTGGGCCCCTGGATGCTGACCTGTAAAGACTGCCTCCATTGCTTCCCTTGCCCACTAACTTCCAGTTTATTTTAACCAGTGGAAGTCACCAGCATTGAGGTCTGGGGTATTATTTCCCCTGGCCCCTCCCAGCCAGGTTGCCAAGAGAAGACAGTACCCTTATAGCAAAGCCCACAGCTCCTGTCATGCAGACTCTGAGATATCTGGTCCCTCGGTGTTGGCTCTCCATGTTCCCCCTTCAGACCTAGGGATGGAAATGGCTTTGTGCTGTTATTACCCCCATAGCACAGCATATCTCAGTTGTTTCGCCTAATCCTGCCACACCATTGTAAACAGTCCCTTTATTAAGCTCGCCTCAATTCCGCTATTTGAGAGTGGCATCTGGCTCCTGACAGAGTCTACTCATACTGTGTCCAAATTCCTCAGGTTGAAACTCTCATCTCTCCCTCACCTCCCTGGTACCCTGCGCTCCAACAAACCAACTACTTACAGTTTCCATGCTATAATATGCTGCTTAGCGCTCCAGGATTGTCAGATTACTTCATCTATCTGCAGTGCCCTTATACACTCCATGTCCAAACCCTTTACAACCCACTCTCATCCCTGGCCTTTACCCAACCCCAATCCCCTTTCCTGTTTAGAGGTGATGACAACTTAATTCTTCTCTTCTTCTGCCCATTCAAACTCACCCAAAGGACTACTTCTTCCTCTGTCTCTGTATGAAATCTGGGTGGGATGCAAGGAGGAGTGGGAAGCCCCATGCCTTATCTGTTCTTTCAATGACAATAAAATGTCTTCCAGTCACCTCTAATTCAAAATAGTGTTATTTTAGTAATTAAAACATCCATCTCTCTCCCCTTTTGCTTTCCTTGTGGCGGGGTGGAGGCGGGGCTATCACAGAGTTGCAGGAGAGTCGGGAAGAAAGGGCAGGGCACACTCATCTCCTCCTCTGCCCCGGCTCCTCTCTCTTCACATCTGTCCATCTGCAAAGAGGGAGTATTCTAGTTTGCTCTCTTAGTTGTAGGGTAAACTCTGCTTTGCTGGAGTGAAGGGCTGGATTAGGTGAGAACAGGGTTAGTTCGATTTAGAAGCCTGCTAGCAAGCCTGTTTGGTTATATACTTAGTACCTAAGCCAAATCCTTTACTGTTACAGCATCAGTGGTATCAAGACTGGCATTTCGACCTCCATCTGTCTGAAACCTGTAGGGCTCAACTGCTTCTCCATTTGGGTGGGAAAGAGAGGTCTTCTTCGGGGGCTCCCTTAAACACCATCACAATCCATACACATGATTTTATTTTCCAAATAGTCTGTGAATATTTCCAAATCAGTTTACAACTTTTAAAATGTGGAAGAGTTTTTACTGAGCCTGCGCGTCTGGAGCTTGTGCTCCGCAACAAGAGAGGCCGCGACAGTGAGAGGCCCGCGCACCGCGATGAAGAGTGGCCCCCGCTCGCCGCAACTAGAGAAAGCCCTTGCACAGAAACGAAGACCCAACACAGCCAAAAATGAATAAATAAATAAATAAAATAAATTTTAAAAAAAATGTGGAAGAGTTTAACTAAACATCTGGATTTCCAGCTTGTCATGATAATTTCAATGATTCGATGACACCAGGGCTGCCTTCCTCATGGCAACAATTTGAGACTGAGTGGCAGCTGTCCCCTTTAGGTGAGAGGGGCAGGCACTTTCCAGTTCTCTGCAATTCCTGTTGGGCTAGAAAATAAAAATGTACGATGTCCCACTTAAAGTTTAGATAAACAGCGATTTTATTATATTTTATTGTTTTCAGTGTATGTCCCATGTAATTCGTGCAATTCAGTTAGGGTACCCTGTATTGTATCTGGTAACCCTACAGTCTAACCTGTTTCACTGATTTTTGTTATCTGCTTGGGCCCAGAAGGTAGGTGGGTTTTCTACCCTTGTACTCGTTTTTACTTATATTTATATTTTTATCTAAAATATTACATGGTTCATAGTACTGTGTGCTTAATAATGTTTATAACATGAATATATCAATATAGTCTGAGGACAAAAATTATATTCCATAGAGAAGGTCACTAAGTCACACAAGATGGATAAAAAGTTGTAACCTCTTGCTGAGCTCATCTTGAATAAAGAAGATATATTTGTGTTCAAGGGCTAGCCCTGAACTGGAATTCTGGAGCGCTGACTTGTAGGGTTGGCTCCGTGATGGTCTAGCTGAATGGAGTTGGGAAAGTCAACGAGCCTTCAGAGATCTCTAGTTTCTCATCTCTAATAGAAAGGAATCGAAAGACTTCCCAGGGCCCCTACCAAAGCTAATGTTTTGCAGCTTTTTGTTGTTCTGAGTATTCATCAGAAAAAGATTAGCATGTGCAGAATTTGATAGCAGTATTTCTCAGCAGCAGCAGGAGAAAAGTCAATTAGTGACTCTGTATTGGTGATAACAAATCAACTCACATATGAATAGGTTACTTTTTCATGTCTCCAGGCACTATTTCAGGAACTCCTGATCTAACACAGGAAATAGAAACCTAGAAGAGTACACAGTAGACTGCTTTTTCAGAAGTTCAAGAGGCGATTAACTGACATCCACCAAGATTTGATAACAGCTACTTAGGGAGAAAATATATAAATGATCACATCTCATGCCAAGTCAAAAAACTAAAACAGTGATTTTTTTTAAAGTATGTCTTACAGTGAAGAAACTGTAGTATATATATGGTGAGTTTACGGGATTGCCAGTTATTTGAAACATTCTGAACACCAGGAGAAGACCAGCCCATAACAGTGAATCAACATTTATTGAGCTTTTAACAAGTGCCAGGCACTGTGCTAAGTGCTTTCATTTAACCCGAGTTCTCAACTTTGGCACTATTGACATTTGGGACTGGATAGTTATTGCAAGGGGCTGTCCTATGCATTGCAGGACGTTTAGCAACATCCTTGCTGTCTACCCAGCAGATGCCAGTAGCACCCACACCCCCAGTTGTGACAACCATAAGTGTCTCTCTCTAGACATTGCCAAATGTCCCCCCAAGGAAGGTGGGGGGGAGATTGTCCCTAGTTACGAACCACTGATTTAAATGATCCAATTGAACTGAATAGTTCACAGAAACGGAGCAGGGTAAGGTCCTTGCAGTCTTCGTCGTGCTGAGGCTGTGCTGTGGGCCATGCAGACCTGGGAGGGGGCCTTCTCCTCTGGTGCCTCGTTTTCCACTCAGCTTCCAGGGCACCCAAGCAGTGCAGCCTGTGTTAAGTGTCTCACCAGACTCAACCACAAAGCAGCTTCTCCTGCTTCTCCCTCTGCCCCCCTCTCTCCATGAGACTCAGACTGAGTTCCTGGACCTGGGGAAGCTAAGACACAACAATGCTGTCCTCTGACCTGCCTCCCATCTCCCTTCTGTGATAAAAGAGTATTTACTCAAAACTTAGGGGAGGTCAGAAAACAGAAGGATAAGTCTCCAACTGCTATTAAACACTTACTATCTGTCACGCAGCAGGCGGTAATAATACCCATGTTAGCTCTGTGGTGTTACATTCTAAAATGGATGACTCTCATTTATTTTATGGAAATAAATGGAAATTTCCAGGCTACTCTCTGAGCTTTTTTTCCCCCAATTACTTACTCATTTTACTTGAAAACACACTGGTATTTAACTTTTCACTAGCATAAACATAGTTGAGTCCTTTACTAATAAATTTTACCTTGTTTGTAATGTTTTCATGCTGTTCCGTGAGGATGACTGATATAAAGTTTACATTCTGGTAAAAGCTAAGTGGTTATCCCATATGAGCTAGCTGGGTTAACTGGGTCGCTTGCAAGGCAAGCAGCTGAAACCATGGGGACAAAGGCTAGTGCTGAAGCAGAAAGCTGACAGCAGTTCTCGAGACAGGAACAAGAATTGATTTAGGATGTCGGTACTTCGATCTTGTGTCAACAACCTGGAAAGCCATGTGGCTGACAGGGTCTTGGCGCTCCAGCCAGGGGTCAGACCTGAGCCTCTGAAATGGGAAAGCCGAGTTCAGGACATTGGACCACCAGAGACATCCTGGCCCCAAGTAATATCAATCAGCGAGGGCTCTCCCAGAAATATCCATCTCAACATTAAGACCCAGCTCCACTCAATGACCAGCAAGCTCCAGGGCTGGACACCCCATGCCAAACAACTTAGCAAGACAGGAACACAACCCCACCCATTAGCAGAGAGGCTGCCTAAAACCATACGAACTAGTTCACAGACACCCCAAAACACACCACCAGACATGGTCCTGCCCACCAGAAAGACAAGATCCAGCCTCATCCATCAGAACACAGGCACCAGTCCCCTCCACCAGGAAGCCTACACAACCCACTAAACCAACCTTACCCACTGGGGGAAGACACCAAAAACAACGGGAACTACGAGCCTGTGAAAAGGAGACCCTAAACACAGTAAGCTAAACAAAATGAGAAGACAGAGAAGTATGCAACACACGAAGGAGCAAGGTAAAAACCCTCCAGACCAAACAAATGAAGAGGAAATAGGCAGTCTACCTGAAAAAGAATTCAGAGTAATGATAGTATGGATGATCCAAAATCTTGGAAATAGAATGGAGAAAATACAAGAAACGTTTAATAAGGACCCAGAAGAACTAAAGAGCAAACAAACAATGATGAACAACACAATAAATGAAATTAAAAGTTCTAAAGAAGGAATCAATAGCAGAATAACTGAGGCAGAAGAACGAATAAGTGACCTGGAAGATAAAAGAGTGGAAATAACTACTGCAGAGCAGAATAAAGAAAAAAGAATGAGGAGAATTGAGGACAGTCTCAGAGACCTCTGGGACAACATTAAACACAACAACATTTGAATAATAGGGGTCCCAGAAGAAGAAGAGAAAAAGAAAGGGAATGAGAAAGTGTTTGAAGAGATTATAGTTGAAAACTTCCCTAATATGGGAAAGGAAATAATTAAGTCCAGGAATTGCACAGAGTCCCATACAGGATAAATCCAAGGAGAAAAACGCCAAGACACATATTAATCAAATTATCAAAAATTAAATACAAAGAAAAAATATTAAATACAGCAAGGGAAAAGCAACAAATGGCATACAAGGGAATCCCCATGAGGTTAACAGCTGATCTTTCAGCAGAAACTCTGCAAGCCAGAAGGGAGTGGCAGAACATATTTGAAGTGATGAAAGGGAAAAACCTACAACCAAGACTACTCTGCCCAGCAAGGATCTCATTCAGATCAGATGGAGAAATTAAAATGCTTACAGACAAGCAAAAGCTAAGAGAATTCAGCACCACCAAACCAGCTTTACAACAAATGCTAAAGGAACTTCTCTAGGCAGGAAACACAAAAGAAGGAAAAGACCTACAGAAACAAACGCAAAACAATTAAGAAAATGTTAATAGGAACATACATATTGATAATTACCTTAAATGTAAATGGATTAAATGCTCCAACCAAAAGACATAGACTGGCAGAATGGATACAAAAATAAGACCCGGATATATGCTGTCTACAAGAGACCCACTTCAGACCTAGGGACACATACAGAGTGAAAGTGAGGGGATGGAAAAAGATATTCCATGCAAATGGAAATCAAAAAAAGCTGGAGTAGCAAGTCTCATATCAGACAAAATAGACTTTAAAATAAAGACTATTACAAGAAACAAAGAAGGGCACTACATAATGATCAAGGGATCAATCCAAGAAGAAGATATAAGAATTACAAATATTTATGCACCCAACATAGGAACACCTCAATACATAAGGCAAATGTTAACAGCCATAAAAATGGGAAATCGACAGTAACACAATCATACTAGGGGACTTTAACACCCCACTTTCACCAATGGACAGATCATCCAAAATGAAAATAAATAAAGAAACACAAGCTTTGAATGATACATTAAACAAGGTGGACTTAATTGATATCTATAGGACATTCCATCCAAAAACAACAGAATACACTTTATTCTCAAGTGCTCATGGAACATTCTCCAGGATAGATCATATCTTGGGTCACAAATCAAACCTCGGTAAATTTAAGAAAATTGAAACCATATCAGGTATCTTTTCTGACCACAATGCTATGAGACTAGATATCAATAACAGGACAAAATCTGTAAAAGATACAAACACATGGAGACTAAACATTACACTACTTAGTAACCAAGAAATCACTGAAGAAATAAAAGAGGAAATCAAAAAATACCTAGAAAAAAATGACAATGAAAACACGATGACCCAAAACCTATGGAATGCAGCAAAAGCAGTTCTCAGAGGGAAGTTTATAGCAATACAATCCTACCTCAAGAAACAAGAAACATCTCAAGTAAACAACCTAACCTTACACCTAAAGCAATTAGAGAAAGAAGAACAAAAAAACTCCAAAGCTAGCAGAAGGAAAGAAATCATAAAGACAGATCAGAAATAAATGAGAAAGAAATGAAGGAAACGATAGCAAAGATCAATAAAACTAAAAGCTGGTTCTTTGAGAAGATAAACAAAATTGATAAACCATTAGCTAGACTCATGAAGGAAAAAAGGGAGAAGACTCAACTCAATAGAATTACAAGTGAAAAAGGAGAAGTAACAACTGACACTGCAGAAATACAAAGGATCATGAGAGATTACTACAAGCAACTATATGCCAATAAAATGGACAACCTGGAAGAAATGGACAAATTCTTAGAAAAGCACAACCTTCCAAGACTGAACCAGGAAGAAACAGAAAATATAAACAGATCAATCACAAGCACTGAAATTGAGACTGTGATTACAAATCTTCCAATAAACAAAAGTCCAGGACCAGATGTCTTCACAGGTGAATTCTATCAAACATTTAGAGAAGAGCTAACACCTATCCTTCTCAAACTCTTCCAAAATATAGCAGAGGGAGGAACGCTCCCAAACTCATTCTACAAGGCCACCATCACCGTGATACCAAGACCAGAGAAAGATGTCACAAAGAAAAAAAACTATAGGCCAATATCACTGATGAACACAGATGTAAAAATCCTCAACAAAATACTAGCAAACAGAATCCAACAGCACATTAAAAGGATCATACACCATGATCAAGAGGGATTTATCCCAGGAATGCAAGGATTCTTCAATATACGCAAATCAATCAATGTGATAAACCATATTAACAAATTGAAGGAGAAAAAGCATATGATCATCTCAATAGATGCAGAAAAAGCTTTTGACAAAATTCAACACCCATTTATGATAAAAACCCTCCAGAAAGTAGGCATAGAGGGAACTTACCTCAACATAATAAAGGCCGTATATGACAAACCCACAACCAACATCGTCCTCAGTGGTGAAAAACTGAAACCATTTCCACTAAGATCAGGAACAAGACAAGGTTGTCCACTCTTTCCACTATTTTTCAACATAATTTTGGAAGTTTTAGCCACAGCAATCAGAGAAGAAAAAGAAATAAAAGGAATCCAAATCAGAAAAGAAGTAGTAAAGCTGTCACTGTTTGCAGATGACATGATATTATACATAGAGAATCCTAAAGATGCTACCAGAAAACTACTAGAGCTAATCAATGGATTTGGTAAAGCAGCAGGATACAAAATTAATGCACAGAGATCTCTTGCATTCTCATACACTAATAATAAAAATCTGAAAGAGAAATTAAGGAACACTCCCATTTACCATTGCAACAAAAAGAATAAAATACCTAGGAATAAACCTACCTAAGGAGACAAAAGACCTGTATGCAGAAAACTATAAGACTCTGATGAAAGAAATTAAAGATAATACAAACAGTTGGAGCAATATACCATGTTCTTGGATTGGAAGAATCAACATTGTGAAAATGACTATACTACCCAAAGCAATCTACAGATTCAATGCAATCCCTATCAAACTACCAATGGCATTTTTCACAGAACTAGAACAAAAAATTTCACAATTTGTATGGAAACACAGAAGACCCCGAATACCAAAGCAATCTTGAGAAAGAAAAACAGAGCTGGAGGAATCAGGCTCCCTGAATTTA
This sequence comes from Eschrichtius robustus, assembly GCF_028021215.1. NCBI lineage: Eukaryota > Metazoa > Chordata > Mammalia > Artiodactyla > Eschrichtiidae > Eschrichtius > Eschrichtius robustus. The sequence goes on along the minus strand of NC_090836.1, from coordinate 75,828,015 downwards.
GACTATACTACAAAGCTACAGTAATCAAGACAGTATTGTACTGGCACAAAAACAGAAATATAGATCAATGGAACAGGGTAGAAAGCCCAGAGATAAACCCACGCACATATGGTCACCTTATTTTTGATAAAGGAGGCAAGAATATACAATGGAGAAAAGACAGCCTCTTCAATAAGTGGTGCTGGGAAAACTGGACAGCTATATGTGAAAGAATGAAATTAGAACACTCTCTAACACCATACACAAAAATAAACTCAAAATGGATTAGAGACCTAAACGTAAGGCCAGACAATATAAAACTCTTAGAGGAAAACATAGGCAGAACACTCTATGGCATAAATCACAGCAAGACCCTTTTTGACCCACCTCCTAGAGAAATGGAAATAAATACAAAAATAAACAAATGGGACCTAATGAAACTTAAAAGCTGTTGCACAGCAAAGGAAACCATAAACAAGACAAAAAGACAACCCTCAGAATGGGAGAAAATATTTGCAAATAAAGCAACTGACAAAGGATTAATCTCCAAAATTTACAAGCAGCTTATGCAGCTCAATATCAATGAAACAAACAACCCAATCCAAAAATGGGCAGAAGACCTAAATAGACATTTCTCCAAAGAAGATATACAGATCACCAGCAAACACATGAAAGAATGCTCAACATCACTACTCATTAGAGAAATGCAAATCAAAGCTACAATGAGGTATCACCTCACACCGGTCAGAATGGCCATCAACAAAAAATCTACAAACAATAAATGCTGGAGAGGGTGTGGAGAAAAGGGAACCCTCTTGCACTGTTGGTGGGAATGTAAATTGATACAGCCACTATGGAGAACAGTATGGAGGTTCCTTAAAAAACTAAAAATGGAACTACCATATGACCCAGCCATCCCACTACTGGGCATATACCCTGAGAAAACCATAATTCAAAAAGAGTCATGTACCACAATGTTCACTGCAGCTCTATTTACAATAGCCAGGACATGGAAGCAACCTAAGTGTCCATCAACAGATGAATGGATAAAGAAGATGTGGCACATATATACAATGGAATATTACTCAGCCATAAAAAGAAACAAAACTGAGTTATTTGTAGTGAGGTGGATGGACCTAGAGTCTGTCATACAGAGTGAAGTAAGCCAGAAGGAGAAAAACAAATTCCGTATGCTAACACATATATATGGAAAAAAATGGTTCTGATGAACCTAGGGGCAGGACAGGAATAAAGACGCAGACGTAGAGAATGGACTTGAGGACACGGGGAGGGGGAAGGGTAAGCTGGGACAAAGTGAGAGAGTGGCATGGACATATATACACTACCAAATGCAAAACAGATAGCTAGTGGGAAGCAACCACATAGCACAGGGAGATCAGCTCGGTGCTTTGTGACCACCTAGAAGGGTGGGATAGGGAGGGTCGGAGGGAGATGCAAGAGGGAGGAGATATGGGGATATATGTATATGTACAGCTGATTCACTTTGTCATAAAGCAGAAACTAACGCACCATTGTAAAGCAGTTATACTCCAATAAAGACGTTAAAAAAAGAAAAACAGAGAGAAAAACAAAAACCGTATGCTAACACATATATATGGAATCTAAAAAAAAAAAAAAAGGTTCTGAAGAACCTAGGGGCAGGACTGGAATAAAGATGCAGAGGTAGAGAATGGAGCTGAGGACATGGGGAGGGGGAAGTGTAAGCTGGGACAAAGTGAGAGAGTGGCATGGACATATATACACTACCGAATGTAAAATAGCTAGCTAGTGGGAAGCAGCCACACAGCACAGGGAGAACAGCTCGTGCTCTGTGTCCGCCTAGAGAGGTGGGATAAGAAGGGTGGGAGGGAGACACAAGAGGGGGGGCATATGGAGATATATGTATACATATAGCTGATTCACTTTGTTATACAGCAGCAACTAACACAACAATGTTAAGCAATTATACTCCAATAAAGATGTTTTTTAAAAAAAGATAAGTGGTTACCTATGTTTATTCATTTAAAGAAAAAATTTTATTTAATATTTTTAAGTATAAAAAGCAAGGTTTTTATACTTAAGTTGTGAAACTATCACCATTATCTAATTACAGAATAGTTTCATCTCCCCCAGAAAGGAGCCCCTTTCTCATTAGTAGTCACTCCTCATTCTTTCCTCCCTGCAGTCCCTGGCAACCATGAATCCACTTTCTGTCTCTATGGATTTGTCTGTTCTGAGCATCTCTTTTGAATGGGATCAAATATTGTTCACTGGCTTCTTTCACTTAGCGTAATGTTTTCATGTTTCATCCATGTTGTAGCATAAATCATTCCTTTTTATTGCCAGATAATATTCCATTGTATGGATGTACCACATTTTGTTTGCCCATTAATCAGTTGATGGACATTTAGGTTGTTTCTACTTTTGGCTATTATGAGTAATAGTGCTATGAACATTTGTGTCCACGTTTTTGTGTGGATATATATGTTCAGTTATCATTGGTACATACCTAGGAGTGGAATTGGTTGGTAATATGGTAACACTATGTTTAACTTTTTTGAGGAACAGTTTGGAAATTCTTCACAAAGTTAAACATCCAGTTACCATATCACCCAACGATTCTACTACTAGGTATAAAGTGGCCACATCATTTTACATTGCCACCACCCACTTAAGAGTGTTTCAATTTCTCCACATCCTCACCAACACTTGTTATTTTCCATTTTTCTCCCCTGCTTTATTGAGATATAATTGACATATAACTTTGTGTAAGTTTAAGATGTACAATGTGATGATTTGATAAACAGCTATATTGCAAAATGTTTACCATGATAAGGTTAGTTCATACATCCTTTACCCCCAATAATTACCATTTTGTTGTTGTTGTTGTTATTAGGGTGAGAACATCAAAGCTTTACTCTCATATCAACTTTTAAATTTACAATACAGTGTTGTTAACTATAGTCACCATGCTGTACATTTGATCCCCCAAACTTATTCATCTTATAATTGAAAGTTTGTACCCTTTGACCAACATCTCCCTTTTTACCCTACTCCTCAGCCCCGGCAGCCACCATTCTACTTTATTTCTATGAGTTTGATGTTTTTAGATTCCACATATGAGATCATACAGTATTTGTCTTTGTGTGAATTATTTTACTTAGCATAATGCCCTCAAAGTCCATCCATGCTGTCACAAATCGCAGGATTCCCTTCTGTTTTTTAATGGCATATATATATATATTCCCCCCCCCCCCATTTCTTGGCTATTGTGAATAATGCTGCAATAAATATGAGTGCAAATTTCTCTTTGAGATCCTGTTTTCATTTCCTTTGGATATATACCCAGAAGTGGGATTGCTGGATCAAATGGTAGTTCTATTTTTAACTTTTTGAGGGACTTCTATACTGTTTTCATAGTGGTTGCACCAATTTACATTCCCACCAACAGTGCACAAAGGTTCCCTTTTCTCTATATCCTTACCAACACTTGGTATCTCTCATTCTCTTGATGATAGCCATTCTAACAGGTGATTCTCTCATTATGGTTTTGATTTGCATTTCCCTGATGATTAGTGATTTTGAGCACCTTTTCATGCACCTATTGGCCATTTGTATGTCTTTTTTGGAAAAATATCTATTAGTTCCTCTATTTTTTATTCAGATTGTTTTTTGCTATTGAGTTGTATGAGTTCTTTATATACTTTGGGTATTAACCCCTTATCAAAGATATGATTTGCAAATATTTTCTCCCATTCCATAGGTTGCCTTTTTAGTTTGTTGATTGTTTCTTTTGCTGTGCAGAAGCCTTTTAGTTTGATGTAGTCTCACTTATTAATTTTAGTCTTTATTGCTTGTGCTTTTGATGTCATATCAAAAAATCATTGCTACAACCAGTGTCTAGGAGTTTTCCCCTTATGTTTTCTTCTAGCAGTTGTACAGGTCTTATGTTTAAGTCTTTAATCCATTTCAAGCTAATTTTCGTGAGTGATGTAAGATAGGGGTCCAGTTTTATCCTTCTGCATGTGGTCATCTAGTTTTCTCAAAACAGTTTATTGAAGGGACTGTCCTTTTCCCATTGAGTATTCTTGGGCTCCCTTGTCAAATATTAGTTGACCATACATGTGAGAGTTTTTATGGGCTTTCGATTCTGTTTCATTGGACTGTGTGTCTGTTTTTATACCATTACCATACTGTTTTGATTACTATAACTTTGTATTATAGTGTGAAATAAAGAATGGTTATGCCTCAAGCTTTGTTCTTCTCAGGGCTGCTTTGACTAGTTGAGGTCTTTTGTGGTTCCATGCAAATTTTAGGATTGTTTTTTCTATTTCTGTGAAAAATGCCGTTGGAATTTTGATAGGGATTGCATTGAATCTATAAATGGCTTTGGGTAGTATGGACAAAGTAATATTAATAATATTAATTCTTCTGATTAATGAACACAGGACATTTTTCCACTTATTTTTCTTCAATTTCTTTCATCAATGTCTTATAGTGTTTCATGTATAGATCATCCACTTCCTTGGTGAAATTTATTCCTCAGTATTTTGTTTTCGATGCTGTAGTAAACAGGATGTTCTCTTTATTTTTCAGATAGTTCATTGTTAGTGTGTAGAAATGCAGCTGATTTTTGTGCATTGGTTTTGTATCCTGTAAATTTACTGAATTTGTTTATTAGGTCTAACAGCTTTTTTTGGTAGAGTCTTTAGGATGTTCTATATACAAGATCATGTCATCATCAAACAGACAATTTAACTGCTTCCTTTCCAACTTGGATGCCTTTTGTTTCTTTTTCTTGCCTAACTGCTCTGTCTAGGTTTTCCAGTACTATGTTGAATTGGAGTGGTGAGAGTGGGCACCTTTGTCTTGTTCTTGATCTTGGAGGAAAAGCTTTCAACCTTTCACCACTGAGTACGAATACCTGTGAGTTTGTCATATATGGCCTTTATAATGTTGAAGTATATTTCTTCTATACTCAATTTATTAAGAGTGTCTATCATAAAAGTATGTAGAATTTTGTCAAGTACTTTTTCTGTATCTATTAAGATGATCATACGATTTTTGTCTTTCATTCTTTTAATGTAGTATATTATATTTATTGATTTGCATATGTTGAAACATCCTTGCAACCTAGGATTATTCATCTTTTTGATTATAGCTATCCTAGTGGCTGTGAAGTAGTATCTCATTGTGGTTTTGATTTTCATTTCTCTAATTACTAATGATGTTGGGAATCTTTTAATGTGCTTTCTGGCCATTTATATATCTTCTTTGGTGAAATGTCTTTTCAAATCATTTGCCTATTTTTTAGTTGTGAGGCATACATGTTTGAAGAAAAATAGAAGTTAAATGTGATAAGGAATGAGAGGGGGCATGAATTTTAAAAAAGCTTGTGAGACCTAAGTGAAGTAAAAGAAGGGGGTCATGCAAAGATTTTAGAGAAGTAAAGGCAGAGGAATCAGCAAGGGCTATGCAGAAAATAAAACATGGTAATTGGATAGGGAATGACTGGAAAGAAGGGCCACACTAAATAGCGTAGTCTCTGAAGCCTCTTTGAGGGGGGTCGTTTAAGCAAAAACCTGCCAGCCATCTTCAATTCCATCTTCCCCTTCATCCCTCTTACACAGTCACTTGACAAGTCCTAGTGATGCTTCACCTCAACTGACCTTCCAATGCATAAGCTTATGATTAGGATGGAGAGGGAAAGGGGGCATGTACTGCCTTTTCTTTCTAATGGGAAAAAGGAGAAAATTCTTACAAGTGGTAACCTGATACAATGGTCAAAATACACGTAATAAGCTAGGTAAATTGATGATAATTCGGGATTTTATTTGTTCTGAGACAGTAAAATCTTCGTTCTTTTTTTAAAAAATTAAATATTGAACTGTAAGCCTGAAAAGAGGAGTTACCAGTGCCTCAAAGTAGGTCAGATAACCATTTGCCAACAGGTACTATTGGTTCAGGACCAAGGACAGCATTCACAGTTTTTCTGCCCCCTCCCCTTCATTTTATTTATGTCGCACTTGAACACACTTATCAATTTCTTTACATCCCTACCGCCAGTACTCCAACAATGCAGAATCCCCCATTCCTGTAGTGCCCTCCATTCTACTGAAGTTCATCCCACGAACGGGATGCCTTTATTTATGTACTTTCTTCCCCTTCAATACGTCTCTCTTACTTTGTTTTTTTCAATTGTGGTAAAATATACACAACATAAATTTACTATTTAGCCATTTGTAAGTATATAGCTCAGTGACATTAAGTACATTCGCACTGTTGTGCAACTCTTACCATCATCCATCTAGAGCTTCATTATCTCCTCAAACTGAAACTCTGTACCCATTAAATAGTAACTCCCCATCTCCTCCTCCCCTCCGCCCCCGGCAACCACCATTCTACTTCCTGTCTCCTCCCTGTGTCCCACCACCACCACCACTTTTTAAAAAAATAAATTTATTTATTTATTTATTTTATTTTTGGCTCCGTTGGGTCTTTGTTGCTGCACACGGGCTTTCTCTAGTTGCAGCGAGCAGGGGCTACTCTTCGTTGTGGTGTGCGGGCTTCTCATTGCGGTGGCTTCTCTTGCTGCGGAGCACGGGCTCTAGGCGAGTGGGCTTCAGTAGTTGTGGCACGTGGGCTCAGTAGTTGTGGCTCACGGGCTCTAGAGCACAGGCTTAGTAGTTGTGGTGCATGGGCTTAGCTGCTCCGCGGCATATGGGATCTTCCTGGACCAGGGATCAAACCCATGTCCCCTGCATTGGCAGGCGGATTCTTAACCACTGCACCACCAGGAACCTCTCCACCAACACTTTTTATTTAGTCTGCTGATTGCCACAGAATGGTTCATTGATAGCATAAGTGTCACATCTAGGAAATATAAATGCAAATTCTTGGACCCCTGACCTACTGAACCAGAAACTCTCAAGTGGGACCCAGCTATTTGCATTTTAACAAGTCCTTCAGGTGATCCTAATGCCCATTTCCTGCAGGAGTTTTCTGCAATGGCTTAACTATTGGCCTAGGGAAGCTGGGGTGTTGGATATAAAATAAGAGTTGGTTTGAGGTTCAGACCATGCAGCCACAAAATGCATTTTAAAAAGTCCCGTGGCATGATTTGCCCCATGGCTCCCAAATATTGATGTACATTATAATCACCTGGAAAGCTTGTTTAAGAACATATAGATTTCTTGCCTTCACATCAGCATTTCTAAATCAAAATATCTGGGGTGGGGCCCAAGAATTGGTACTTAAGCTACCCAGGTGATTCTTATGTATTTGTTGGCAACATGCAGGATAGACAGACACAGGTAAGTCTTGAAGTCAGAAAGTAATTTAGGGATTATGGAAATACTTCAGAAGGCAGAGGCAGAGGGGCTGGAGCCAAAGAACAGAAGGATAGGAAGATAAAATCTGTTGTGAGGATATAGTGGATAGGATTTCGTGACTTAATGTTGACTGACAAATCATTCACAGTCTTTTTTTTTTTTTTTAAAGGTTAATGCTTTAATGATTCAGAAGGATCTGGTACTTTCCTTTCTATGTATTCTCCTATACTTTGAAGTAACTGCATCCAGAAGAGAGTTACACTGCCGGGCAACAGGCTACAAAATAATTGACCCCTGAAAAATGCTGACCCCCCAGGGGCAGTTGAAAACCCATGTATAGCTTTTGACTCCTCAAAAAAGTTTACTAATAGCCTACCATTGATTGGAAGCCTTATTGATAACATATACAGTTGATGAACACCTATTTTGTATATGTGTTATATGCTAAATTCTTACAATAAAGTAAACTAGAGAAAAGAAAATGTTATTAAGAAAATAATAAGGGAGAGAAAATACATTTACAGTACTGTACTATATTTATCAATACCATAAGTTTAGGTCATCTGTTTACAAGATGAATCGTCTGCCTGTATCTACATCAATATTATCTTATATAATACAAACCACTGTATATGTTATACATATTACTAACACTAGACATCAAAAATGAAAAGATAATGTGTAAAGGAAATCCATGTTTATTTACAGGTATAACGATTCATGCACTGATAATGAAGCAGCAGCAATATCATTGCTTTATTGTGTAGTCTAGTGCAATCAATGCAAATGCTTCATGGTAGCCTAGCCTATACACTAAATGAATGAATCAATATAAAAATTTTATGGCATACAGTATTGCAGTCATATTCATAGTGCAGTATTGGAACCATTGTTACATTAAAAAAAAACACCTGTGATGATAGGATGATATGCAGTTTCTCTAATTACAAGAGAGAGAGAGGCATACCGTATGGTAATGTAATTCTTTGAAAGCAAAGTTATAAAACAGTAAGAAGACTAATACATGATTAATTTAATATTCAATATCACTCACCTTATGCCTATGAAGGATAGACTAATCTACATAGTTTTATGCATTCATGACATACCTAAATTTCTCTTAATTATTTGATATTTCTAGGCTACAAAAAAGTAGCCTAGAAAGTACTTTTCAAATTGTTGCAAATTTTAAAAAAAATTTCCAATATCTTTATTTTAAAAAAAATCCACATATAAGTGGACCTGCACAGTTCAAACCCATGTTGTTCAAGGGTCAACTGTATTTTCAGTCCAAGTGCCACATAGGGAAATGAACAGTAGATGGCACTTTTGTGCTATGCCTGAATTCTCAACTTTGAAGGGAAGTAACCTCGGAATGACTCGTGCTAAAACAAAAACAACCCTTTGCAGTGTTCAAGTGGATAAATTCAACTTCTGATTTGAAGGGGATCTGGAAAAGGAGGGCTAATTAAAGAGTCAGTTTTACCCGACATTTGTACCTGGCCTCCAATGATACCTTAGATTTTTAAATATTGTGACTCCCATCCAGATTAATAAATTTGCAGTTTGAGGTGGTCCCAAATAATTACTGTAGCAAGTAGAATTACGTGAACTGAAGCAGGCTTAGGGTTAGAAAAAAAATCCCCAACTTGGGCCACATTTCCAAATATCCACCTCTGAGCTTTTGCTGTTTGCAAAGGTTAGGAAGAGCAAAAAGAAATAAAATCAAATATGGAAAAGAATCATGGGAGGGGCAGTTGGGAGTAATAAATGAGGACAGTGGAATGGAAATAAAGGAGGTGTTACATTTTTTTCTTTTGTAAAACTTGTAAACTGGTAAAGCATTAGGTAGGATACAGAATTTTACATTTATCATACCCTTGCAACCACAAAAAAGGCATCATGACTTAGTGATTAAGAGGTAGAGTCTGCAAGTACCCACTAAAATCTAAAGCTCTGCCACTTCCTAGCTGTGTACCCTTTTTTTTCTTTGTAAACATTGGCTTTTCTTTTTTTTTTTTTAAATTAATTAATTTATTTATGGCTGTGTTGGGTCTTCGTTGCTGCACATGGGCTTTCTCTAGTTGCGGCGAGTGGGGGCTACTCTTCGTTGTGGTGCGTGGGCTTCTCGTTGCGGTGGCTTCTCTTGTTGCGGAGCACAGGCTCTAGGCGCACAGGCTTCAGTAGTTGCAGCGGGTGGGCTCAGTAGTTGTGGCTCGCGGGCTCTAGAGCACAGGCTCAGTAGTTGTGGCGCACTGGCTTAGTTGCTCCGCGGCATGTGGGATCTTCCCGGACCAGGGCTCAAACCCGTGTCCCCTGCATTGGCAGGCAGATTCTCAACCACTGCGCCACCAGGGAAGCCCTAGGAGTTAACTTTTTGAGGAACTGCCAAACTGTTTCCACAGTGCTATATCCTTTTACAGTCCCACCAGCATCCAGCATTATTTTTAAATATATTGCTCTTTTTTTTTTTAAAAAGTCAAACCTAGACTGGGAATAAGTAGCAAAGCTTAAGAGTCCTGCCACAGTTTGCTGATAAGTTGCTGGTATCAACAATCTGGACACATCACATCCTAAACTAGAGCAATGTTTCTCAATGTACACAGCTGAGACTCCCATGGCAATCACCTAAGGGGCTTATTACATCTATAGGGTCCTCGATCCCACCCCCTATATGCTGATTCAGCATTTTTGGGAATGAGGTCTCCTAAATCAGCTGTCCCCAACCTTTTTGGCACCAGGGACCGGTTTTGTGGAAGACAGTTTTTCCACGGGGGGCGGGTGTGTGTATGTGTGGCGGGGGAGGTGGGGGGAAGGTCCAGGCGGTACTGCGAGCGAGGGAGCGATGGGGAGCGGCAGATGAAACTTCGCTGGCTCGCCTGCTGCTCACCTCCCGCTGTATGGCCGGGTTCCTAACAGGCCGCGGCCCTGCAGCGGTCCGCGGCCCGGAAGTTGGGGACCCCTGCCCTAAATCATCATTATGCATGTTAAAATATGAGACTCAGAAACCTAGATTGTTGAGTTCTTAAAGGCAGGGAAAATACCTCATTCACCTTTGTACTCCTCAGAGCCAAATATACAGGAGATATTCAACAAACATATACTTGAACTAATATTGAAGTCTAAAGCTATTTCCTATTTGCTTGATTGCTATGTATAGTATTCATTAAAACTAAATTCTATCACTAGACAACTAGTTAATCTGTAATTTTGGTGTATAGTTTATCTTTCATTTGCATAGAATGTGTATATTACCAGCTGTGGTCTATTATGCCATCTTATGCTGCCAAGAATCTTTATTCTGTATGTAATTTTCAGCTGAGTCCTTCAAGCTTTGAAGCAGGGTAAAAAAGGGTATGGACTTGGAACTGGAAGAGCTGTGTTTGTGTGATCTTTGATAATTAAATTAAAATATCTAAGAATCAAGTTTATAATTTGTAAAGGTTGGTAACATTTTGTAACTCTATTAACTTCATAGTGTTGCTGAAGCTCAATGATACTGTGTGTAACAAAGCCTACTGTAGCAAAGCCTATTGTTACTATGTTGCCCAATAATTTAAACAAAACAAAACAATATGTTTCTTTCTAAGTCTTCCTAAAAAGTTTAAATATGCTGCTGTATCAATTTGCTGCTCTAACGCATATGCAAATGAATTGGAATAGAAAACGCACAGCAGAAAAACATTAAGTGGATGCACAACATTAATTCATTCATCACGTTTATCCAGCATCTACATTTATAACAAGCCAGGCATTGTGTGAAAACTAGTGATTAAATAAATTCAAGCCTGTCCTCCAGAGGTTTAGTTTCTTTGGGTATATTAATAGATAGCAAGCGGCCCCATTTCGCATCAAACTCTCTTGTGCGTCATAAGCTGTTTGGGACCAGCTTGAAATTCGCGCGGGCTGTCTCTTTAACGTGTAATAGAACTCTGATTGCATCGATCACAGGCTCATTACCCTCTCCCACCCATCGGTCTCTTTTCTATCCCGGTTACTACCCTCCTACTTGTGTCAAGTCGGGGGGAGCGCAGGTGTTAGTAAACGTTGGCTTTGATGTGTGCCGGCACCTGACCCCGGGGCTTCCCGCTTGCCAGGTGGCGGAGGCCAGGCTCTCTACGGCGCGGGCGGAGCCTCGGGGCTCGGCTGGCCATGCCTGGAGCGCGGGGTTTGACTGGGCCGTTGTTGTAGTGACCGGGAGGCGCTGCCGCTCCGGGCAGAGGGTTCCGGGCGCCGCACGGTCCCCCTTCCTATCTCGCCCCCTCCCTTCCCCCAATTCCCCACACGGGCAGGAGCCAGGAGCCACCCGCTCCCCCCATGGCCTCCACCCCGGTAAGGACGGGCTGGGGTACGCCTCCCCGGAGCCGGTCCCGCCGGCTGGGGGGCCAGGTCGGGGCCGCGCCCGCACCTGGCGGGAGATGGAGGCAGACGTCCTCAGCTGGGTCCCGAGCCGCTAGCTCCTCGCCTCTCGCCCCGGGGTGCCGGTGACTCGTCCTCTGCCTCTGGGACACCGGGAGCGCAGAGCCCTGGCCGAGCTCCTGGGCACTCCTCCCGGAGTCCCGGAGCTCCGACAGCCCCGGCAGCTCCATGGACCCCAGAATTCTCTGAGGGTTTCCGTGGAGCGCCTGCGTCAGAATCACCTGGGAGGTTTTTGAGAAGTACCGAAGCCGGGGCCCCGCCTCGCACCTGTGACGGCGTGCCAGCGGGCGGGGCCCCGGAACGTGCATTTCAATGGAGCTGCCCAGGTGGTCCCTCGCGTGCGCTCGGTTCTGGGAAGCGCGAGTGGAGGATTCGGCCGGCTCTGCTGGGGAAGTTGGCGCTCGGCGTCCCCCTGTAGCGGTGGCCGCGTGTGCTCGCGCGGGGCGCTCCTGCTCCGCACACCCACCTTCGATGCGGCCGTTCCCGGGCCGGCCCCCGGGGGAGGGGACAGCGTTGATCCCCGACCCTCCAAATTGAAGGTCAGCATCTGCTTTCAAAACTTGACAACTTTCCTTCCCAGGAGGACCCCGTTCTGCAGCGTTATTTTAAGGGCCACAAAGCGGCGATCACCTCCGTGGACTTTAGTCCCGACGGCAAACAACTTGGTAAGTTTTCTTTTTTTCTTTTTGTGATGAGACGCTCAACCGGTCGGAACCCTTGCCTCTTGTCCACGCCGGGCCCCCGCGAGAACCACTGAGGACCTGTGGGTGGAGGTGGTGTTGAAAGCGGCCGAGATGCATTCGGAGCCAGAGTGGGCCCGAGCCGGGGATACCTTGGTTATCCCGGCCCCCAGCCCGGCCCCGCAGAGTCGCCTGTAGGCCTGGGCCTGGCCAACGACTTTCGCGAACTAACCACCAGGAGGAGTAAGTGGGAAGGGGCGGAGTTTGTCCTCGGCCTGGGGAGGGTGGGGTGTTGGCTGGAGAGTTTGTGAAAAGTTGTGAGACCAACAGGAGGAAGTGGGGAGAGAGGCGTTGGGGCTGTTCCGGAGGCCGAGCACGGGGTGGTCTTAGGTGACCCCCGGGGAGCCCCCGCGGCTGGAAAGGAGCCGAGCGCCTGCATGAAAGGAGGGACCTGCTGGGAAGTTCGCTTCTACCTGAGCCCGGAATTCCAGCGTCGGGTCCCGCAGCCCTTCCCCTGCGTGGTGACTCTGGTGGCCGCGTCCGCGCCCCAGCCATGAGGATCCGGATGGCCGTGAGGTGGACGTGGGCAGGCAAAAGCTGCCTGCTGCTGGCGCTTTTAACAGTGGCCTATCTCCTGGTGGAACTCTCCGTCTCCACTTTCCATGCCTCCCCAGGAGCCGGCCTTACCAGGGAGCGGGGGCCAAGACAGCTCTCAGACTCCGGGAAGAAAGCAGTGGATTTGTCTCGACCGCTTTATGAGAAGCCCCCTGCAGATTCCCATGCACTTGGGGAGTGGGGGAAAGCCAGCAAACTCCAGCTCAAGGAGGGTGAACTGAAGCAGCAAGAAGAACTCATTGAGAGATATGCCATTAATATTTACCTCAGTGACAGGATTTCCCTGCACCGCCACATAGAGGATAAAAGAATGTATGAGTGTAAATCCAAGAAATTTAACTATAGGAGACTTCCCACCACTTCTGTTATCGTTGCTTTCTATAACGAAGCCTGGTCGACTTTGCTCCGCACCATCCACAGTGTTTTAGAAACTTCTCCTGCAGTCCTTTTGAAGGAGATCATCTTAGTCGATGACTTGAGCGACAGAGTTTATTTGAAGACACAGCTTGAAACTTACATCAGCAATCTCGATAGAGTCCGCTTGATTAGAACAAATAAGCGGGAGGGGCTGGTTAGGGCCCGTCTGATTGGGGCCACTTTTGCCACTGGGGATGTCCTCACTTTCCTGGATTGTCACTGTGAGTGTAATACTGGTTGGCTGGAGCCACTTTTGGAAAGGATTGCTAAAGATGAAACAGCAATTGTTTGTCCGGTTATAGACACCATTGACTGGAATACTTTTGAATTCTATATGCAGACTGGGGAGCCGATGATTGGTGGGTTTGACTGGCGTCTAACGTTCCAGTGGCATTCTGTCCCCAAACACGAAAGGGAGAGGAGGAAATCGAGAATTGACCCAATCAGATCACCCACCATGGCTGGAGGACTGTTTGCTGTCAGCAAAAAATATTTTCAGTACCTTGGAACTTATGACACTGGGATGGAAGTGTGGGGAGGTGAAAATCTGGAGCTGTCTTTTAGGGTGTGGCAGTGTGGAGGTAAACTGGAGATCCACCCCTGTTCTCACGTGGGCCACGTATTCCCCAAGCGGGCGCCATACGCTCGTCCCAATTTCCTGCAGAATACTGCTCGGGCAGCGGAAGTGTGGATGGACGGGTACAAAGAGCATTTCTACAATCGAAACCCTCCAGCAAGGAAAGAAGCTTATGGCGATATTTCTGAAAGAAAATTACTACGAGAACGGCTGAGGTGCAAGAGCTTTGACTGGTATTTGAAAAATGTGTTTTCTAATTTACATGTCCCAGAGGATAGGCCAGGCTGGCACGGAGCTATTCGCAGTATTGGGATCTCTTCTGAATGTTTAGATTATAATTCTCCTGACAGCAACCCCACAGGTGCTAACCTTTCACTGTTTGGATGCCACGGTCAAGGAGGCAATCAATTCTTTGAATATACTTCAAACAAAGAAATAAGGTTTAATTCAGTGACAGAGTTATGTGCAGAGGTTGCTGAGCAAAAAAGTCACGTGGGAATGCAAAATTGTCCCAAAGATGGGTTTCCTGTTCCAGCAAACATTATTTGGTATTTTAAAGAAGATGGAACCATTTTTCATCCCCACTCAGGACTGTGTCTTAGTGCTTACCGGACACCTGAGGGCCGACCTGATGTTCAAATGCGAACTTGTGATGCTCTAGATAAAAATCAAATCTGGAAGTTTGAGAAATAGAAGAGCATAACAGCACTTTCGTCCTGAGCTGACAATAGCTTGAGGAACGTCAAAGAGCCTTCAGAGGGCCTCAGTGAAGATTGAGTTTATCAGCATTCACCCAATGGTCAGTCATCTGCGAGAGCTCTGTAAAAGCTGTGGATCATTTTGGTAAAAACACTGAAACTGGGTACACAGAGAGCTGCTGTTTAATATTTCAAAGTGCCTTACTTATGGGTTGTTTTATTTAAGAGCTTTGTCAATATGGTCTCTTCTGAAAGAACTTGTCTTGAGATACACAAAACATTTAAGTGCCAGACTTAATGTTAAAGAACATAAAAGTCCATGCAAAACGAGGGGTGATTTATGTTGATGGGTAAGTTCACTGCACATCCCATCAAAAAAAAAACAAAAACAAACAAACAAAAAAACTCAGAAATGTGCAGTTTGAGCTATTGCTATTTTTATTGTACATAGAATTTGAATTTCCTTTAGCCAGCACATTAAATTTTAGGTTTTGTTTATTATTTTAATTCTAATTTTCCTTTACTCAAATAGAAATCAAGGAAAGTTAATCTTAAGGAGAAAGACCTGGTTTAGACATATGTGTCATTAGATGTGAATTTGAATGTGAGTTTAGAGGTCTTTTTAACATACAGACATCTCAGAAAAATATACCCATATCTGAATGAAATGAGAGATATTTACATTCCACACTGCAAACTTGAGCTATTGGACTTAACTGATCTATACTGATACCTCACATCACTCTGATTTTGTAAGCTGTCCTCTCTTTGAACTTGTTTGTGTGTGTAGGGCATTTTCTGATTGCACTTCCTTAAGTTATGAATGTATTGGAGAGGGACTCATTCAAAATACTGTGCTTCTCTTTGTTAATGCTTAATCACTTAAAGTAAATGCTTAATCTCTTAAAATTAACACAATAGAGGACAGCTGCATTTACTGAAATGTGTGAAACTGAAAGTGGGCCCACTTCTACAAAGGCTTCGGAACTCTCCTACAGATTTCTTGCTGATTAGGACTTTTAAGGATCAATTTTAAGAAAACAAGGGGAAAAGATAGCCTTGGCAATGGTGGATGCTGCCTTCCAGGTTGTTTTCTGTACCTAACCCTGAGCCTGGTGCTTAGGCAGCTGTCAGTAGTTGTGGGTGAATGACTGACTGAATGAATGAATGAATGGCTCAGCCGATGATTGTGACTTCGGTCAAGTCATTTGATTGACTTAGTTCGGGCCTCAGTTTCTCATCTGTAAAATGTGGGTGCTGGAGCAGGTCTTGAAGATCCCTCCAGCTCTGAAATGTTATGCTTGGACATTCAGTCACTGTGCAATCTTTACAACACTTTTATTTCCTCCCTGCTAACGCAGGTAATGTTGTTGAGCAACGTTCAGTCCAGTTATGAAGCTGGAAAAAAGAAATGGTTTTAAAAATTAAGTGAGCTGAGCTCAACTGAAATGGTTTATTTTGGATTGAATGGAAAGTTGTGGTCACTGTTTGTATTCATTTTATTTTGACAATTGCTGAACCAATTTTTGTTTTTTATCTTTAATCTTTCAAACTCTAAAAGTAATCTTTTGGGTTAAGAATATGAATATTTTCCAAACTAAATTATGCAGGAAGTAAACATACTTAAAAAAATTATTTTTACTGGTTTTATTCCAATGTTGTATCCAGGATTCAATCACAGGCTGAATTCAGAATTAAATCTTAATTAGTTCATTGTGGTCTAGATTTGTGAAAAATGCATGCTCCATAAAGCATCAGTCCACAGTACTCGGAAGTTGTTTTCGGTGTCTACTTGACTTGGAGAGTAGGAACTTTGCAAAATCTAAATTTAAGAAAAGTTTGTAGGATAACCATTTCAAAAAGTAAAATTGCTATGTATTTTGAACATTTAGTTTCTCTTTTGTTTCTTAAAATAAAAATGTGTTAATAACTTTCTGTATGTTATGTAGCAAAGAATTGTCCAGATTCCATGTGCAGTGTGCATGGCCCTGGGTACAATTTAGGAGGGTTTGTAATCTGCTCTGATTTGGTTAATTGGCAGCAGATATGCTCCTAAACCCACCCTCACCCCTTGCTCAGTCTGCCTTTTCGTCTTTAAAATCACCCTTTCTCTTTTTATTTATTTTTGTTGTTCTTCTTAGCCCCCTATCAAATGGAAACTAAGACTGACATATTCTAAATGTACTTACTGGAATTATTTTTATTCTAGACTCTTGCTGCTCCCATCGAAAGAAAAAGGGAGCATTGAAAAGTAAAGCGCTTAATTCTTTATTTACCTTTTGCCTAAATTGCAGGGTGTGACCTATTAACCTTTTTGGAAAAAATTTTAGGCTAGTGTTTTATTTATATCAGTAATTTGAAATCAGTGGGCTGTTCATTCCTCACAGTAATGTAGGTAACAGAAGAATGAGACCCAATTTTCATATATAGGCATTTCCAATTTAATTCCTAAAATACACTGTAAAACTACAAACTATATTTTGATTGCCTACTTCTAACTTATTGGTACCAAAGCCCTCTTTTGCGGTAGATAATTAAGAGTTGATCTTTTAAGTTAATTCACATGCTTAAAAACAGTTTTATAAAAAATTTGGTAGACAAGAAGTTTCAACTTTAAATGGTCACTATGTTATTTAGTGTTCAGTTCTATGAATAGGTTGACTAAATAGTCATTTTTAGCAGCCATTTAAAAAAATGATAATCTAGTCATCTACAGGATCTCTATAACTCAAAATAGCTTGTTTGTAAAAGAAAATTTGTCTATGCACCCAGTAGCAGGCTCCTGAGTATTCATTATATGTTGGCAAATCTAACTTTTCTAGGTGATGATAGGAGGTTAATTTTCAGTTGTGTAATTTTAGTTGGTTTAGGGTCTCGATTTTAATTAATAAAATACTTAGTTTTGACTTGTTTGTCCTTTTCTACTGATGTTTTAATAATGTTTTAAAATGAGCACAAAGAATGTTGAGGTTCAGATTAATCTCTTTTGAACGATGAATTTTTGTGTGTGTGGTGAGCGGTTTCCATCCTTTTTTCCTTTTGTTAATGGTATTTGCAATATTGATTAAGACATATAAAATAAAATGTGTGCCTAATTATTTTTGCAAATGGATTCTGATGATTTTAGTCTCTGGGGTCACTCTTGCTGTGTACACATTTATTGATGGTAATAGAAGTAAGTTAAGCTTGTAATTATTTTACTTACTTGACAATGCAGACAGTAGAATATTTTTAAAAGTTGACTTTCATGTATTATTTTGCGAAGTGTCATTAACCAGCAAGTATTCTGAAGTGGTGTTAACACTACTCAAGCATTAACTACTCATAAACAAACTGGAAAGGATCGGAGATCTCTGGGGCAAACTGGGGACACGATAAAAGGAGGCAAGTGGATACGTGGGCACCTTAGCACAAATTTCAGAACCCTGGGCCGAAAAGAAATATGTCTGTCCTGTAAACTGCATAGCTTCCCATTTCCCTCAACCTTCTCGCTGCATCACCCTGTCCCTAAGTGCAATTCCTGTCCGCCAGCAGCATCTTTGTTCCTCTTTTAGTGATTCCTGCCAAACACCCTCCACCCCTGCCTCCCCCTGGCCTGAAACACTGCCTGCGCATCACCAGCCTAAGGACTCCACTTTATAGATCAGATGTCTTATAGCCACATTTAGGATATGTGTAGTCAAGCTAAACATATTTTCACTGATCTTTTGTTTTTTTTATGTACAGTTTAAAACGTTACTATAAATATACATGTTATGATCTTCCTAATAATGAGTAATATAATCTTGCTAGTAAGTTTCTAAGTGACTGCAACCCTATGCAAATCATTTCATCTCTCTGTGTTTCAGTTTCATGAACGTTAGAAAAAACTGGAAAATCCGTAGAGACAGTATTAGTGGCTGCCAGGGCCTGGGGGAGGCAGGAATAGAGAATGATTGCTAATGAGGATGGGTTTTTTTGGAGGGTGTGGTGGTGGCGGTGAGAATGTTCTGGAATTAGATAGTGACAATGGTTGTGCAACTTTGGGCAAAACACTGAATTGTACACTTTAAAAGGGTGAATTTGTGGTATGTGAATTGTATCTCAATTAAAAAGAAAAACTTTAGGGTAGAAAAAGAGGCTGGAGAATTTCATGTGTCTCAGAAAAGATTGCTCTTTTCTCTGTCCTTCTGTGCATACTAGACTTTAAAACAGGCCAGCAGTATTTATTGATACTTGAGTCATGCTGTAATTCAGCAGAATTAAGGAAGTTAGATAAATATGTGAATCTCCCAGCTTCATATGAGGGTGCAGGTGGAAACCAGTTTGTATTGGAGTTTTTTCTTAAAATTTCAAAAAAACCTCAATCCTTTTCAACAGGAGGTAGAGATTATTATAAAAGGTGAAACGAATTCCTAGAGTATATAATTGTCCGTGGCAGAACTGAAGACTAGAGAACTCCTTCTAACTCGCTAGTAGTCGGATACTACTTTTCCTTTTGTGCCCAACTTGACCATTTCCCAGGCTGGCTGGGGAGGGATGTCTACTGCAGGCCAGCAGTGTCCTCAGCTGTCTGATCATGATTCTAACCCATTTATTTACACTTATCTAATCCTCTTCATAAAAGGAATAGGAGGTACTCTATTTACTTAGTACTCTTTTTTTTTTTAAAGTTAATTCTGCTCTGTGTCAGGTGTTGTCCTATGCTTGGGTGTGCATACAGAGATGTACAAAACAGGTGTGCTTCTTATGATGGTATGAAGAATTCACAGTCCAGTGATAGAGACAGATATTAACAAGTAAACATACAAATCATGTGCAGATACAACTTGAAACTGGAAAACAATCAAATGCTGTGAAGAAAAGGAACAGGGTTCTTTGAGGGATGAAAACTGGGGCGACGTACTTAAGTTTATGGGGTCAAAGAACACTTCTCTGTGGAAGTTAGATTTAACTCAAGACCTGAAGGAGGAGCTAGCTAGGCAAAGACTAGAGACAGAATAGAATAAGCAAAAATCAAGGGTGGGAAAGAGCTTGTCCTTGATCAAGGAAATAAAAGAAGGCCAGAATGGGTAGAGCCTGTAAACAAAGGAAGAAAGAGAGCTTTGGGAGGTGAAATTGCAGGGGGAGGCGGAGGCAGCTTGCGTTAAGTCTTTGGAGGCTATAGTGCGTTAAACAGCGACCCTCCAAAAGATATGTCCATGTCCTAATCCCTGGAACTTGTAAATGTGACTTTATTTGAAAGAAAAGGTCTTTGCAGATGTATTCAAGGATCTTGAGCAGAGATCCTCTTGAACCATCTGGGTGGGCCCTAAAATGAGACATACAGAGGAGCTAAGAGGAGAAGGCCACATGAAGTCAGAGGCAGAGATTGGAATGATAGAGCCACTGGCCAAGGAGCTCCTGGAGGCACCAGCAGCTAGAAAAGGCAAGGAATGAAATCTCTAGAGCCTTTAGAGGAAGTGTGATCCTGCCAACACCTTGATTTTGGACTTCTGGCCTCCAGAACTGTGAGAGAATAAATTTCTGTTGCTTTAAGCCTCCAAGTTTTCGGTAATTTGTTATGACAGCCACAGGAAACTAAGAGGATATGTTTTAGGCTTTTGTTCTGAGAGTCATGGAAATTTGTTGAAGGATTTTAAATGAGGGAATGATACAATCTGATTTATACCTCAAAAAGATCACTCTGGTTACTACGTGGAGATTTGAACCACTGTGAGTAGAGAAATCAATTAGGAGCTATTATAGTAATATCAGCAGGAGATGATGGTGGTTCAGGCTAGGATGGTGGTCTTCAAACTAGGTGATAGCCTGGGAAAGAGAGAAATTTGGGAGTTACTAGCATACAAATGGTATTTAAAGTCATGGGAATAGATGAGGTCACCTGGGAAAAACAGAACAATGAGGGCAAATGGTCCATTTCTGAGTCCTAAGGCTCTCCAACCTTTGGATCAGAATAGGAAATGACAAAAGAATCAAAGAAGGAATAGTCGGAAAAATAGGAGGGAAACCGATTATAGTAAGGTATTATGAAAGCCAAGGTGTAGATAGAGTGGAGTAAAAATGTAGAAGAGAGAGAAGAAGATATTAAATAGTCATTAGAAAGAGTGGGGAAGGGAACTATTATAGAATTGAGCACCACCGGGCAGTGTGGAAGATCCGTGTGCAATTAGCGATCATGAATTTAGAGTATTTCCAGTCTTCCTGGGAGTGTGTCTAGCAATTCTCACTGGCACAGATATAGTCTCAGAAAAGGCAGAGTGACTGGGATTTTGCCAGGGGAATTTAAAGGAAGGAGGAAAAGTCAAAGGATTGAATATATGTGTAAGAAGGGGTTTATAATCTGGATAAGGAGAGAAGTGAGGATTATAAATCAGATAGTGAAATGAAGATAGTGAAAGAGAGCCTCAGTGGAGAACATAGGTCAGTGGATTGGAGTTCTGGATGAGTTAGAAGCTCATCCAGAAAAGAAGCTATAAGAAAAGCATGTTGTCAAAGGGTAGTGGGTTTCATTCAGCAATCAGGGAAGTGTTGGTTCTGCTGGGGACAAGATCCAGGGTTTGACCATGGAATGGGCTGCTGAGGAAGCAGGGAAGAAAAGGTCTTTGGAGAGGCCTGGTTGTCCCTTTGGTCTGGAATATTCTTCACCACCTCACTCTGGTTGGCTGGCTCCTTCTTTTCCTTCACGCCTCCACTTAAAATGCCACTGATTACTCCATCTGAATAAAGTATTCTATGCCCATGAAAAATTCTCATGTGACATCCTGCTTTATCTTTCATGTCTCTTAGCACAATTTAAAGTGATATGTTTGTCTGCTAATTGACTTGTTTCCCTCTTCTCTGCTTAAATTTAAGCCTATACCAGGGCTCCCTGTTTTACAAATAAAGTAGCTCGGCACAAAGAGGCACATGGAAAAGTGCTGGCAAGATAATCATTGGTCTTTGCTTTGGGTGTTGTCATGGCTAAAGCAGATTTTGCTGGGAGAACGGTGATAGGTGTACTGTTCATATGGCTTTGGAGAAAGATGATATTTTCTTCCATTAAGATCCTGTGTCTGAGATGCAATATGGATTTTAGCACTTGAAAATGCTGCCCGAGTCAAGAGCTCTCCTGCAATTTTCAGACAAGTTTGTGACCTGCCAGCATGTTTGATTTTGCGTTTATTGAAATGTTCATTAAAACAGTGCGTCTACTGAAACCCAAAGAAGTTATTTAAATGAAATAAAGCTTCACACAAACTTAAATTAAAAAAAAAAAATTAAGCTCCCTATTCAGAGATTTTGCCTATATCGTTACTTAAGACTCTCCCCGCCCCGCCCACCATGCCTTACATGTGGTAGGGGTGAGATATCTGTTGAATGAACTAATAATACCAGGAGTTAGAACGGAGAGAAAGACTGTGACCTGAGGTAGGTGAAGTGTGAAAGAGAAAATGATTGTCGCTTGAAAGGGTTGCAGGGAACTTGATGTCCCTGAGCAGAGTCAAAGTGTAAGTAGGTTAGTAGGAGGAGGGACTTTCAGAGAGGAGGATGTGTATACAAGAGGGATCATGTAGTGGGTGTTTCTCTGGCCCGTGGTAGCTTTGGGGAAGGAGAGCAGGCATGGGTACCAGGGTCAGCTAAGGGGCTATCTGGAGCATTATGGGAGAGAGTGCAGGGTAATTGATGACCAGAGGGGCTGAAGGCTTAAATTCCTGGTCATGACTGGAGGAAACAGAGCATGAAGCATGGTGGATTTATACTCAATAGCCTCTTGGAAGGTGGTGGGCTCTTGGGTTTCACAGGATGAGTTGGAAGGTGATCAGAGAGGAGAGGATGGCAAAAAATGACCACCTGTGAAATATCATCCCTCTTTATGCAGACAGAAACTGGAAGCTGAGTAACTTTGCTGAGGCGGTATATCTGGTAAGCAGCAGAGCCTGGCTGAGCCCGACTTCCAGTCGGCCTCTGGAGCCACGCTCTTTTCCATTAGGGCAGTTTCCCAGAGGGCCACACTTAAGTTTATACAAATGGTAGAAGAGTTAAAGAGCATTTTCATGTGACGTGCACAATCTGAGCTGCACTTTAGAAGTTTCCATTTAAAATGCTATATTTTAACACTGATGTTGTCACCTTTTCCTCTTTTTGTGTTCAAGGCTACCCTGTCATTGATTCATTCCCTATTTAATCTGTGGGATGTTTGTAGAATAAATGACAGTATAGGACAAGTTTATATCTCCTTTTTCTTTCTGAATAGAGGCAGAATGAAATTGTGAATTTTAAAGTTTTTTAAGTTATTTTCCTCACAGTGAAACTATAATTAAAGTTTGCCAGAAATTCTTTTTCTATTCTGGTTCTTGATGGCAACCTGTGTAGCAGCTTTACTGAAGTTCCTCCTACTGTTATAGTTTTAAAAATTGCTCCCAAGCGCTAAAGTAAGCTCGGGTACGCACTGAGAGGCAGTAGCAGAGTGCAGTATTTCTCAGATTTCCACGTATATCAGAATTGACTGAGAAAGTGATCAAAAGTTCAGATTCCTGGGTCTCACTCCAGAGAATGTAACTTACTAGAAATACACGTTTTTAACAAGGTCACCAAGTAATTCCAATGGGGATAATCAGTAAATCCCCAGAGCTTCTCCAAGCGCTGGGTTCTTGGTTAAATGCCCAGGCTGTGGAGTCTGATAGACCCGGTTAAACATGGAGCTCTACTCCTTTCCATCTGCGTGACTCTGGGCAAGTTACTTCACCTCACCAAGCCTCATTTCCTCATCTGTAAAAAAGGGATAATGATAGTCACCTACCTCGTCGTGAGGATTATGTAAAAGGATGTTTACCAAGTTCTTAAAAGTACTTGGCCCACCGTGACAACTCGAGAAGGGTTTGTGTCGTTAAGATTGTCACCCCTCATTGAGATACAGAATTTGAATAAGTTAAATTTCTCTACATTGTCATTACTAAAGATTATTCTTAAAGCAGTCACAGCTCTTTTGAGACATTGCTTACACCAGCAAGCTAACTACTTAGTGTCAGCTAGCAGGAAAATTATTCCCTCATTCAGACAGGAATTTTAAGTCAGTGCCATCACTTAAGTATACTATTACATAGCGCTTGGATTGTACAAACTATTCTGAAAGTATTAGATAGGATATTAAAGTTTATCTAGTTACGATTAGAATATTGTCTTTTTTTTTGATTTTTTTTAACACTTTTTAATTTTTTTATTTTATTTATTTATTTATTTATTTATTTATTTATGGCTGTGTTGGGTCTTCGTTTCTGTGCGAGGGCTTTCTCCAGTTGCGGCAAGCAGGGGCCACTCTTCATCGCGGTGCGCGGGCCTCTCACTATCACGGCGTCTCTTGTTGTGGAGCACAGGCTCCAGACGCGCAGGCTCAGTAGTTGTGGCTCACGGGCCTAGTTGCTCCGCGGCATGTGGGATCTTCCCAGACCAGGGCTCGAACCCGTGTCCCCTGCATTAGCAGGCAGATTCTCAACCACTGCGCCACCAGGGAAGCCCCAGAATATTGTCTTTTTATTGTGCAACCGTCTCGCTTCTGTCTGGGTTTATGGATGTGTATGCCTGGGGATTACATTTTATTTTTCTTTTCTTTTTTTTTTTTTTTTTTTTTAAATAATTGTTTTAGCTGCTCAAATGAGTTGCATCATTTTTTTTTGGTTTTTTTTGGTTTTTTTTAAAAATTTATTTATTTACTTATTTTTGGCTGTGTTGGGTCTTCGTTTCTGTGCGAGGGCTTTCTCTAGTTGTGGCAAGCGGGGGCCACTCTTCATTGCGGTGTGCAGGCCTCTCACCATCGTGGCCTCTTTTGTTGTGGAGCACAGGCTCCAGACGCGCAGGCTCAGCAATCGTGGCTCACGGGCCCAGTTGCTCCGCGGCATGTGGGATCTTCCCAGACCAGGGCTCGAACCCGTGTGCCCTGCATTGGCAGGCAGATTCTCAACCACTGCGCCACCAGGGAAGCCCTATTTTTCTTTTCTTAAAAATAATTATAGTGAACTCCTTCTCTTAGATTTCCTTAGAAGATTTCCTTGTTTATATTTTCCTGAAGAGGGTGGTCCAGTGTTTCTGTTGTGACCCGAAGACCAGCATGAACCTGGAAATGCAACAGAAAGTACAAAATCATGGTGCCCTCAAACTAGAGAGCTGAGTTTCATTCTGGTAGTGGGTTTTAAAGCAGAACATAATGAGGGTAGGAAATATATTGAGGGACTTCTGAAATAATTGAAAAATTCAAGAATTTCTATACGGAGGTGATTGAGTTATTAGGACTCTCTTGATTATGGAATGAAAAGGCCTAAGAGGAATATAATCCAAATTTATAAAGTTGTGAAAGATACTATATTATGAACATGGACCTTTTTAGTAAATTCTAAAATATGTACTCTTTGACCCATCAATAATTCTTTTGGGCATTTATCACAGTGTTATTTTGCATATGTCAGAAACGACACGTGTACATTGCAGCATCATTTGTAAACAACCTAAACAGGGTAGACTGGTTAAATAAATTAAGGTATAGCTACACCATAGAATACTATGCAGCTATTAAAAAGACTAAGGCCAACTTCTGCCTCCAGACACGATAGTAACTGGTAACCAAACTTGCCCTCCAGCTGAAAACAACTGTAAAATGAGACAGAATATATGAGGCAACTGTTTTCGGGCATTGAGCAACAGGGAATGTAAACTGGTGATCCTTGCAAGAAGGAAACACCTTCTTGCAAGGAAGGTGAGCTCCTCCCTAACGCCATGGCCTTGGCTTTCTCCCCGGGGGCACTCTTCCTGCTGCACAGCAGAGGTAGAGCAAAGCGGAGCAGACAGCCTGGCTGAGCTGAGGCAGCAGAGGTCTTAGTTCTTCTGGCTGTGTCTGGGCTGAATGCATGTGGCAGGGTTCCTGAGAAGCTGCTGCTGAGTGGGGTATGTGGCCTCAGATGTCTGTGGGGCCTGCTGCAGTTTTGGCTGAGGTGCAAGTTGAGAGAGTGTGAGGTCTAGCGGAGATCCCTTCCTGCCAGGCTGGAAGAGGAATGGTGATCCCAGTGACCATGCCGGGCTAGAGAGCTCCAGCTCTAGCTCAGACAAAGGGGAGATCTTGCCCAGCACCTCAGGCGAGACGCCAGGGAGGCCAGGCCTTAGGCATCAGGACCACATCTGAAAAAAAGGGCATGCCCGAAAACTGAATTTAAAACTGAAGTAGATTCGCTCTAACAAAGAATAAAACCAAGCCTGGCAAGATCAAAAGGAGTAAAACTGCACCCTAAACTCTAGTTAGTAGCACCGCTTTTTACAGGGGTGTGGGTTAGTGATTCTGAAACCGTTTGCGTGCTCTAGACTTGAACAAAAATATATTGAGTGTAATGTGAGCCAGGTTTTTTACTGTGGGGGAAGAGAGTTATAAATGTAAGAAGAGGGAGGGCTGGAATGTATTTGGTGCGGTTAGATTGAATTAGAGTTATCAATATGAACTCATGGTTTTTAATATCTTTATCTTCATTTCTACATATTGATAGATACAGCTTTCTGTTTATATCTAATTTCTTAGTTCTGCCTGCTGAGATTTCTGTTTATATCTTATTTCTTAGTTCTGTTAGCTGTCACAACAGTAGCAATGAGCAAACATAGTTTCCAGATCTTGGTTTCTAAATACCACTCTCTATTAAGAGGAGTCAGAGCTTCTTGGGGAGAAAAGACCTATTCCAGGGCTGGAGCAGGGAAAGTACATCTTGGAACATCTTGTAATTCTAGAAGTAAGGAAGTACTCAGAATGATGGACACATATCAGAAGGACACAGAGGCCAGCTTTAAGGGGCTCTTACTAGCCAAATCTGGAACAATATGAGTCAAAATAAATAATGATAGCTTTGGATTATAACCCACTGAGTAAAATAATCTTGAGTTCACACTGATATAAACAAGTATTTGAATAAGTAGATAAGTGGAGAAAAAGAGAAGATTCTTCCTTAAAATAACAAATTAACAAACAATTAATTAAACATTAATTAGTAAATCATAGAAAGAATAATGCGTTGGAAAATCATTGAAGAATGCTAAAATTAGTGGGTGATGGACTTCCCTGGTGGCACAGTGGTTAAGAATCCGCCCGCCAATGCAGGAGACACGGGTTCAAGCCCTGGTCCAGGAAGATCCCACATGCCGCAGAGCAACTAAGCCCGTGTGCCACAACTACTGAAGCCCACGTGCCTAGAGCCCATGCTCCGCAACAAGAGAAGCCACCGCAATGAGAAACCCGTGTACTGCAACGAAGAGTAGCCCCCAGTCTCCGCGACTAGAGAAAGCCCTCTCACAGCAACAAAGACCCTACGCAGCCAAAATAAATTAATTAATTAAAAAAAAATAAAATTAGTGGGTGACGGTTTATTAAGAAAGAGGATATTTATATAGTTTACAGTATCTCCCGACAAAATACTAATTAATTACAAAGGGGAAAAATACTAACTTTACAAGGCAAAAACTACCTAAACCAAGTGATCAAAGTTAATCTCACCAATACTGGGACAGATATCAAGCATACCCTGATATCATGTACTGATAAGGACACAACATAATTTTTGTGGTGTTCTTGTCAAAGGTGTATATCCTGAATCTAATGACAAGGAAACAACAGGAAAAAACAAACTCATTAGAAAAAAGATCAGATTTGTGATTACCAGAGGCAGCGGTGGGGGAAGGGGGATTTGGATGGAGGTGGTCAGAAGGTTCAAGCCTCCAGATGTAAGGGAAATAAGCACTAGGGGTGTATAAATATCACTGACACTGCTGTACGTTGTATATAAAAGCTGTTAAGAGAGTAAACTCTAAGAGTTCTCATCATGAGGAAAAAAAATTTTTTCCCTACTTCTTTACTGGATCTATATGAGATGGTGGACGTTCACTAAACTTATTGTTGTCATCACTTGATGTGTGTAAGTCAAATCATTATGCTGTACACCTTAAGCTCATACAGTGTGGTATGTCAATTATATCTCAATAAAAATGGAAGAAAAATGTAAAATAATCCAGAAAAAAAGTGATTTGACACACATATTTGCTTAAGCACATGGGAGGAAGATACTCGAGAAAATGAGTATCCTCTCTCCTATGTGCTTAAACAAATATGGTAACTATGCCTCTAGGAAGGGAAACCAGGTGGCCAAGGGCTGGAAGGAAATTTGGTAAATACTCTTGTAATACTAGAATTCTGCGTCATATACGTTCATTACCATTAGAAAAGATAAGATAATTTAACAACAAATGCAATAATTGGGAGGCAGTACCATCTCTTTCCAGAAAAAGGTATTCCTCGCAAAGCAAACCTCCAGTTAACTGTAGTGGATTTTGGTTGAATCAATGAGAGAGCTCGGGTTGAGGAAAGAAAGTTGTTGCTGCTTAAGGTGACACAATAGCTGTTGGCCTTTTGGACATTATGGAGAGCAAGCCATTAGTATGCTCTTTGTTGCCACCTCCAGAGACCTGACACTGGCCTAGGTGACTGTGGACATTGTTCTTTCTTTTGTCCTAATGAGGATTGCTTGAAACAATAGATTATTGTTACAAAATATAAATACTTTTTTTTTTTAATGGGTAGATTTACTAGTTAAATTTTTAACTTCCTCCCTTTGATAGTTTATCTTAAAATAGATGAGTCAGATGGCGATTAGGTACAAGCTTTGACATTTTAAATGATGTGGTAATGTTTATAGAGGGTGTGGTTCACTAGAAATGTATGAAAGCAAATTCCAGGTTGACACTGTACAGCATTGACACCAATAATCAAATACCTTTCATTATCGTGGTATTAGGGTTTGGTGGGGCAGGGTTAAGGAAGTAAGGAGGGAAATTCAGGGTTGGTTTCATAGTTTCCAATAAGAATGCATTCATGGGCTTTTTGTAGATTGTTAGTCTTTTTTTCTGTTTTCTTGAAATTTGGAAGAAAATGTAGAGTGTACCCTGAGCCACACAGTTGTAATTGGGACATCCCTGCTTCTAGTGTTTCATAATTATTAGGGCTTGGAAATGCCACCTTGCTGTAAGGTTTGGCTGTCCTTTAAACCATGCGTTCATCCTGCCCTCTCATCACTTCTCTTTAGCGGGCCTCAGGCTGATAATAGCCAAGTGTTGCTTTAATGTGGGTATGTAGCCATCAACTCTAAATTTATGATTTTTGAGCATCCACTCTGCTTAAGATGTCCTTTTCCTTTTCTGACAAAATATGTAAAGGCTCAAGTCCTGTGGCATCTTCTCAGTTAAGTGTCACGTTCTTATTCCTCTGGCTCTGCCCTCTGCCCCTCTCCCCCTCCCCCGCCCATGCCACCGCCAATCAATTGTTGCTTCGCCATGATCCTATAATAACATTTTTTCTGGTCCTTGTCATATTGAACATTAGTGACCCTGTAAACCTTCAATGAGTTCATGGATCAATTGTGTATATTAACTCTCTCCACTGCCTCCCTCCCATTTTCTCCTCAACCCACACCATTCCAGCTTTGATCCCACCACTTCACTGAAACAATTCTTGTTGCCAAGCCAACGTTTGATCCTCGGGCCTAGGGCTGGCTTCTTGGGCAAATGACCTGTATCGTTGCGCAGGTCCCATACTTGGTTTAATGCCCTGCTGTCATGATCTTGAAATTCTTAATGATTTCCTACAAGGGTCCCCACATTTACACTGGACCCCCCAAATTATGTAGCTGGTCGTGTTCAGGCCTGATCTTAACCAGGTCTCTTCAAAGCACTTGACACAGTCCGTCAGCCTCTTGGAACACATCCTGAATTCCTGGACACCACAGTCTCCTTGGCCCCTCCCACTCCATTTATGGCTCCTTCCTGTCTCTTCCTTCTCTCCAGGTTAAGTATCTGCACCCTCTTCTTCATCTAGGCTCACTGCCTGAGTGATCCCATCCAGTTTCCAGTCTTTAATGTATTATCTACACTGTTGCTGCTGACAGTAACAAAAATTAAAACGACAGTAATAATAGCTACATTTGAGCGTTTTCTGTGTGCCAGGCATGTCTTCTGAGTGTTATTTCACTTAATACTTTAAACGCCTTAATCTCATTAAATCTCTCTAAGATTCACCTGGGTGCGCACGCGAAAAGCTGGGCACCTTTGTTTCTTTTCTTTCTTTCCCCCTCACATCTAATGCGTTTGCAAGCCTTGTGGACTCCGTCTTTATGATGTATCTAGGTTTTGACTGCTTCTACCATTTCCACAGCCTTCAGCCTAGTCCAGACCACCACCTTCTGGCCGGATTATTGCAATAGCCTCCTGATTGATTTCCTTCTTCCCACTGTGTGTACTCCACACAACAGCCAGAGTGAGATTTTTTGTTCGTTTCGTCTAAACATTTTATTAAAGTGTAAGATGTGTACCAAAATTGGACAGCTTGCTGAATTTCCACAACTGTGACATGCCCATTTTGCCAACATCCAGAGTAAGAAGCCCTCATGTGCTCCCTTCTAGCCACTATCCTCCCTCCCTGCCACGCACATGATCTCTATGCTGACTCCTAACTCCATAGATTAGTTTTGCTTCTTCTTGAACTTCATATAAATGAAATTTAATTACACGTTAGGTACACAGTATGAATATACCACAATTTATGTATCCGTTTGACTTTGATGGGCAGTTGGGTTTCTAGTTTTGGTCTTCTTTGAATAGTACTTCTGCAAACATTATTGTACATGTCTTCTGCTAAACCTGCATAAGAATTTCTGTAGGTATATACCTAGGAGTCAAATTCTGAGTCAGATGGTAAGTGTACATTCAGCTTCAACAGATTTCAAAACAATTTTCCAAGGGTGCTTAAAACGACCAGCATTATTTGAGAGCTCCACTTGTTACACATACTCACCAAGATATGGTACTGTTTATCTCTCTTATTGTAGCCATTCTAATGAGAGTGTGGTGATATCTTATTGTGGTTTTAATTTGCACTTTCCTAGTGACTAATGGATTTGAGCACCTTTAAATATGTTCATCGACCATTTGCATAGCCTCCTTTATGAAGTGCCTGTTTAAGCCCTTTGCCCATGTATTTGCCTATCGTATTTTCCTGCCTTTCCTTATTGATTTGTAGGATTCTTTATATATTCTTTATTATATGTTGGATAAATGTATTGTAAATATCTTTTTCCTCTCTGTGGCTTGCGTTTTCACTTGCTTGGCGGTATCTTTCAATGAACAAAATTTCTTAATTTTAGTGTAGTACAAATTATCATTCTTTTCTTTTAGTAATTTTAGTAATTTAGTCATTTTCAGGTATTATCTAAGCAATCATTGCCTACCCCAGTGGCCATGAAGATATTCCCCTAAGTTCTCTTCTAAAAGCTTATTGTTTTACCGATCACATTTAGATCTGCAATCCATGCAGAATTACTTTTGTGTACAGTATAAAGTGTAGAAGTCAAGGTACGTTTTTTTTCCTTGTGAATACCCAGTCGACCCAACATCATTTTTGCAAAGATCATCCTTTTCTCACTGTCAGAGTGGCAGTTTTCTTAAATCAGATCACAAGATCCTCCCGCTTATAATCCTTCAGCGGCTGAGAACTAAATAAACACCTCTCACCATGGCTCCTTGCTGGCATCAGCTTCTCTGTGGGCTCCCATCTTGTTCTCTTTTTCTCCCCTCCCCTGTGGACATGCTGGTCTCCTTGCTGTTCCTCAGGTTGGCAAGTGCATTGCTGTCTCAGGCCCTCGCATGTGGAGTCCTCCTGCCCAGAGTGCTCTTTCTTCACGTCAGCCTGGATCACTCCTCATTTCACTCAAGTGTCTGCTCGAATGTCTCTTCCTTGGAAAGGACCACTAACTACCCCATATAATGTTAAGAATATGGTCAAAAGGTATAAGCTTCCACTTATAAGTACTAGGGATGTAACATACAACATGATTAATATAATTAACACTGCTGTATGTTATATGTGAAAGTTAAGAGAGTAAATCTTAGAAGAGTTCTCATCACAAGGAAAAAAAATTTTTTTTTTTTCTTTAATGAGAAATATGAAATGATGAATGTTCACTAAACCTATAGTGGTAATCATTTCATGATGCATATCTCAAACCTGGAAGAAAAAGAAGAGTAAATAATATATAAAAGTCCTCTGAACATGTATGATATTATAATCTAATGAACCATCTCCTGCTCTATTGTGATTCCTTGAGGGTGAGAGATTGTGTCTTACTCCCTTTTGTAGCTCTTGTTTGTAGCATAATACCTTAGAACTCAGATAGAGTCCCCAAAAATGCATGATAATTCATTGTTTTCCCTATTTTGTCCACATTAGCCCCAGATGTTTCAAACCCTGATTTATTTAATAATTTGATGAGCTGTAATAGAATATCAACTTTTTGTACTTTTAAAAAAAGGGGGGCTTCCCTGGTGGCGCAGTGGCTGAGAATCTGCCTGCTAATGCAGGGGACACGGGTTCGAGCCCTGGTCTGGGAAGATCCCACATGCCGCGGAGCAACTAGGCCCGTGAGCCACAACTACTGAGCCTGCGTGTCTGGAGCCTGTGCTCCGCAACAAGAGAGGCCGCGATAGTGAGAGGCCCGCGCACCGCGATGAAGAGTGGCCCCCGCTTGCCACAACTAGAGAAAGCCCTCGCACAGAAACGAAGACCCAACACAGCCAAAATAAAATAAATAAATAAACAAATGTGCGGTTAAAAAAAAAAAAGAAAAACCCAAAGCCAAAAAAACTATTAAAAAAAAGGGGGGGGGGTAGTATACAGCTTATAAACTCACTTTAACTATTTTACATGGAAACATTCCATAGGCCAAGTCCAGATGAATTTTATCTATGGCTAAGGAACTTAGAAGGTTTTCAGTGACTTTATATTTCTCTTCTAACAGTAATACTAATTGTATTTCAAGTTTATAAAGTTGTATTTTTTCTAAACATTCTACAATCTAGACTTAGTGATTCTCATTGACCTGGTTCCTCTCACTGGGGCTATTTTGGGGCTACATGAATATATAAAATTTGGTTTTAGGGCAAGAGTTAGATCTATCTTTCATTTGTTTATTTCTTCATTCCTTGTTTAAGGCATTTATTTCCACTATTGATTTCGTTTGTTTTCCTTTTCTTAAAGCCTTAAGTTAATGTCTGAAACACATGATTCTTTTATTAATTGTAGAATGTCATAACAGAGCAAAAAGTGTGTTTTAAGATTACCTTATCTAGCTATAAAAAGACATTACCGGTCAATTAACAGAACTGGAAAACGGTAGATTAAAGTACTGTCACTGGTAAATTTTCTGAAGTTGATTACAGTGCTATTGGTATGTAAAAGAATATCTTTATTATTAGAAAAATACACGTAAGTATTTAGGAATAAAGATGCCATGATGATGAATTTACTTACCCCAAAATCGCTTGAGAAAAAAAAATTGTGTGTTTGTATGTGCGCACGCACATACATGCTTGTGTACAGAAAAAGAGTGAGCACAGGAGCAAATTATAAACCAAATGGGGCAAAATAGTAACAGGTGGATCTGTTAAAGGGTATATTAATGTTCTTTATACTATTATTATGACTGTTCTGTAACTGTGAAGTTATCTCTGCATAAACAGTTTAAAAAAATCATTCTCATCCAGCCCTCTCAGGAAAAGCATTCAGTCCTTATGACACAAAGATTAAGTTACTTTCTCAGTCAACCTGAGAGAGACAGAACTGCCTCCTAGTCCTGTGTCTCTGTTGTATTGTGCTGCCTTCTTCTAGTAAATAGTCATTGAGTTCTAACCAAATACAGGGGCCAATAATCCTGCTCTGTGGCTACATAGGACACAGCCAAGCTTGCATATTAGTGATGTGGCTTTGGGTTTCTTTTACAAATGGTTTTGCCATTACTTGGTCTGTCTTACAACCTCCAGGCCCCTCTGTTACCTGGACGTCTTGTTGTTAGATATGCTGCCCACTGTAACGAGACATGCCTACATTTGTGTTTTAACACACAGTGGTTTTGTTCTTCTATTTCTTAATAGCTACTGGTTCTTGGGATACGTTTCTCATGCTATGGAGTTTCAAGCCACAAGCTAGAGCTTTCAGATATGTGGGACACAAGGACGTTGTAACCAGCGTGCAGTTTTCTCCACTTGGAAACTTACTGGCCTCTGCTTCACGAGACAGGACCGTTAGACTCTGGATTCCTGATAAGTAAGAGAAACAAACACTTGTTATGCTCTGGATTTAGAAATGTGAAAGAAAACTGGAGGCCGGCTGTTCCTTGTGCCCTTCTTGGAATGCCTACACCCCCAGTTACCTGCACATCTTTAGTCTGAGTCACAAACAAGGTGTACTGCCCTTGTCGTAAAGTCAAACTATTTCATACCATTTTTTCCTCATCTTTAACTCATAATTGTGTCTTCTGTTTGAAAACTATTTCTAACCATGGAAATATGCTTAATATGTCTTAAGGTTTTCTTGGGGTGGGGGGGTGGTGGTTAGGAAGGGTGATGGTTATCAATCCCTTTATAAATCTGATGTAAGCTTTAGATCGTCTCCCCAGAGAGATATACCTCAGCCTGTCTAACCAAGATTTTACAGTTTATTAACCTACTGCCACCCATCGTGGATCCTTGAGGGGACTTTGAACCTCTATTAAAAACCCCGGGGCTAGCTATTCTTTGATGCATATCATTCATTTGGGCTCCAGAATTTTCTTGTTAAAGAGAATTCCTGACAAATGTATAAACCCCATTGCATTTGTGCACAGTCCTATCCTGTCATAGCAAACCTCTCTATAAGAGGTTTTTAAAATCCTAGCTGATAGCCCATCTGTTTTAAGCAATTATTGAGCCTTGATTATTTTAAAAGTTTTTAAACTCAATTATAAAGAATTTCAAGCATACATGAAAACAGAATGGGTAACGTGACAACTCCCTCCCCACATAACCATCCACCATATCCAACAGTTATCAGTGTTCTGTCAATCTTGTTTTTTCTCTTCCCCCGTTGCCACACACCTTTTTTTTTTCTTTTCTGGAATACGTATTTTTAGAACAAATCCCACACATCATATCATTTCCTCCATAAATACTTCGGATAATAAGAAACGAGTGTTTTCCTTCACTCTGTTGTGGCAGGATTTGATCTGTGGTACGTGCCTGAACAGGCTCAGGCACTCGCAAAT
This sequence comes from Eschrichtius robustus, assembly GCF_028021215.1. NCBI lineage: Eukaryota > Metazoa > Chordata > Mammalia > Artiodactyla > Eschrichtiidae > Eschrichtius > Eschrichtius robustus. Next base: position 75,793,194 of record NC_090836.1, on the reverse strand, counting down.
GAATGAAAGTTCCAGGGGCATTTCCCTGCCAGTGGGCACTTTTTTCCTGCCACTACCCAAAGGATCTCCATACTGAGAAATCTGCACATTATCCCGAGGTAGCAAACACTACTGAGGAGAAGTGACATATTGTGACACTGCAGATGGCAATGTGGAGGGAATTGTAAGGACAAGAGGCTGATTTGGGGTCCAAAAGTGAAAGCATTTTAAAAAATCCTTCACTTTAGGAATTTAGGACTAGTGCTTTGTTATTTTCAGCGCAGCCTCAGTCTCCCATCGCTAATTCAGGGAAATCTCAGTAAACTGCACAAGGGTAGATGAGCTATAAGCACACTGAATCATTGACTTGTACTGGCTAATCTAAGTACAACAATTAGGCTTGTGTAGACACGTCTAGTTCCTCTTCCTAAATCAGATCATAGTGGGGCCAGGGCAATAGTGGGTCATGGCAATGAGAAGGAAACTGATTAACCAGTTACCTATTGCTGCATAACAGTCCTCAAAACTTAGTAGCTTAAATCAATAACTATCATTTCTCACAATTTTATGGGCTGTCTGGATGACTGCTCTGCCCCATGGATGTTGGCTCCTACTCACACAGCTTCATTAAGCTGGCAGCTGGGCTGGCAGGTCCAATGCCTCCCTCATACACCTGTGGCCTTGGTGCCGGCTGTTGGCTGGGGCACCTTGGTCCTCCATATGCCCTTTCTCCAGCTCTATAAGGACTTCCTTACAGCATGGCAGCTGGGTTCTAGGATGGTAAAAGCCGAAGCTGCTAGACTTTTTAAAGGCTGGTCCTGAAACTTGCACAGTATGTATCCCTTCTGCCACATTCTGTTGGTCAAAGTAAGTCACAGCACCAGCCGAGATTCAAAGGGAGGAGAAATTGATGGATTCCACTTCCCATGGGGAGGAGTGGCGTGTGTGCACAGGGGTGAGGGGAATTGTGGGCAGCCAGATGAGCAAACACCAGAGCTGGTGACCGGAAGGCTAAGAAAGAATAGTAGGAGCGAGTTCGGAGGCAGGTCTGGCCTGGCGTTCATCACAGTCGGCAGTCAAGAGAATTTGGGCAGAAAGGGCAGGTAAATGTGTGGGAGGTGGAAAGTCTGTGTTAAGGCCACGTGAGGAACTAGAAACCAGTTAAGCACCAGCACAACAAACACTAGGCACGCTTATCTCGGTTTCCTATATGCTTCCTGTTGAGACCGGATCTGGATCTGGCAGTTGGGCCAGCCTATAGCCGAGAGGAGCGGCTTTTAGAAAGAATGCAAGCAGGAAAGCCTCCTGCAGTACGGAGTGCAGAATAAAGATCAGGGCAGACTTCGATGATACCAACTGTCTCTTGGCTTCCTGGTCATAGCAGATGCCAAGTCTTTTCTCTGTTTTCTCTAGGGCTTATACTTAAAATCAGGCCATACTGTACTCCTGACGCCTACTCAAAGAACTTTCCCTTGAAACCTCACTGAACTAGTCCCTGAATGCTCCCTCCTGTTTTTTTTTAAATATTGATTTTAATTATTCTTGGTTTGTCATACATCAGGTGATGGAGATTTATGACAAAGTCACCTCTGCCTTCTACAGGCCACGGGAAGGGAAAGCCAGGATGGATCTAAGAACCATTAAGTATTGACTCTTCCCAGCAGAATTCAACAAAATGTACTGAGTTCTTTTTCCGTGCCTGACATTGTGCTAGATGCTGGTCTTTCAGAGATGAATAAGTCATCTTTCCTGTCCTCAAAAAATTACTGCCTAATAGGAGAGAAACAGGACTATTTTAAAACAAAAATTACTGTATAATGTAATAAGCAAAATAGATATAATAGAAAGGGAACAATTAAGCCTGTCTGGGTTGGTCAAGGGGGCTTTGCTGGTAGGGGAAAGTAGTCAGGCTAAGAAAGCTGTAAGTACAAAGCCAGAGGTGTGTTTGAAGCAGTGAGACTGTCGTAAGAGTACAAAGGTCAGTGCAGTGGCAGGATGTCTCGCCAAAGAGCTTGGGCATTGTACTTTTTCTTGGAGAGCAGCCCGTGACACGTTTACACTGGGATTTACACGCTTAGAATTATACATTTAGCAAGGCTGTAAGCACAGTATGTAGGTGACTGGAGGGAGATAGAAGATTAGAACAGGGAGACCAGTTAAGAGGCTTTTGCAGTAATCTAGGTGAAGGATATTGAGGATATGTATATCTACCTTAATGCAAGCATAGCTGGGATGGAAAGAAGAGGAGGGATTCAAAAGATATTTAGGAGGTGGTAGCAATCTCACTATCACTAAATAGGTTTGCTGACCTGTCGGATGTTGGGGAGGAGGGGGAGGACCTGAGTGTAACTTCCAGGCTTCTGCAAATTCTGCTGCCTGATCTTCTTCAAACACTTGTGGTGATTTTTCCCATAAGGCATCACCTGTATAAATATGACTTTCTGAATGGAAAAATTGCTAAGTCTAAATGTAGTATAAAGTGAAAGTATCTTGGCAACTTGGAAACGCTGACACAAAGTAGCATTTCCCAAATGTCACCATTTAACTCCAGCGCTGTCTACTAGCCTACCCCTAATTATGTCAACATTTTTCCTGCTGCTTCTCCTTAAACGCCACACATTGTTTTCTCCATCTTTTTTTCCTATTCTCTTTTTCCCACCCTAGCCAAGAAAAAAAAAAAGTATCTGAAATTTCAAGGTGTTGAGAACTGAAGGGTCAATATGTTATTACCATTTATCTTTTGTTTTGCTTGTGAATGTAAGATTGGGCTCAGGGGCGAGCAAGGCCTTAGGTATACCTCAGGATCTCATTCGCATTGCTGGTGGCTGAAAGCAGGAAAGTCAGATCACCCAGGGACATTCTGTATAGCGGCAAGTGACATAGGGGACATCTCCTCCTTCCCAAGCCGGACTGCCATTCCACACAATTTCCATGTGAGCCCAGTTTGAAAACCCTCCCTTAGAGCTCTTCACTTAATGAATCTTCGGTTTTCTAGGTTGCAGTTTATTTAAACTGTATGTTGCTCTCTCTAGAGGAACAACAGGAACTTAAAATGCATGGTAGAGATTTGTTCAAAATATCATTCCGTAGCTTCCAATTAAAGCAAAGTCAGCAAATGCATTTCAGGGTGGGGACCGCTAGGTTCTCACTTGTTTAGTGTCAGCTATGACTTTAACTAACAGAACCAGCTTGGAACAGTGTCGATGAAGTGTACAGTACAACACAGCCTTTTCACACTTCTGTCAGTTTTTACAACAAACTGTTTTATATGTTTCAAAGTCTGTATACTGATAATTAAATCAAATGTTATAAATATTAAACTGTTTGTCTCCAGGAGAGGGAAATCCTCTGAATTTAAAGCTCACACAGCTCCAGTTAGAAGTGTGGACTTTTCAGCCGATGGCCAGTTTCTTGCTACAGCTTCTGAAGACAAATCTATCAAAGTATGGAACATGTATCGCCAGCGCTTCTTATATTCTTTGTACCGACACACACACTGGGTTCGCTGTGCCAAGTAAGTGCAAAGTTTCACAGTGAGGTTTCCACATTTTTTTTTCCCCGCTATAGTCCATGTTTTACCCCCCCAACTCCCAGAAAAGGAGATTGAGGGCAAATTCATTCATTCATTCATTCATTTGTTCATTCATTCAGCAAATATTTATTGTGTGCTTGCTATGTGCCGGGAACAACCGTAAACAAAATGGCCAAAAACCGCTGCTCTCATGAAGCTTATATTCTGGGGAGGGGAGACAGACAATAAACAAACAGGAAACTAGATATGGTAGGTCAGATGGTGGTAAGTGCTATGGAGAAAAACAGAGCTAGATGGGAAGGGGGGCTGCCAGTTTAAACAGGGTGTTCAGCGACTGCTCCCAGAGAGGGTGGCCTTTGAGCAGACAGGGCAGAGCCCGGACGTGCAGGCTGTTGCAGTGGTTCTCATCCTGGTTTGGTCCAGGGTAGTGGCCGTGGAGATTTCGAGAAGTGGTTGGATTTTAGATAATCTATCCAGTTGACCCTTGAACAACACAGGTTTGAGCTGCAGGGGTCCACTTATACATGCATTTTTTTCAATAGTGCCGATAAATACTAGTGTACTTCACAAACCGAGGTTGGTTGAATCCACAGCTGTGGAACCGTGAATACGGAGGAACCTTGGATTCCAAGGGCAAACTAAGTTACACATGGATTTTTGACTCTGGAGCGTTGGTGCCCCAACCCCCGTGTTGCTCAAGGGTCAGCTGTAGTTTGAAGTTACAACCAAAAGTACTTGCTGTCATGTTGGATGTGACGAGAAAGAGAGAAACCAAGAATGACTCCAATATCTTTGGCAACAGTCTGTTGGGACAAGTGCTGTTGTGTTATTAAGGTCTGCTAACAGCCGCGGAGCCCTCTATTCCTAAGACACAATGCTACAGTACTTAAAATCCGTATCTCCTTTCCCCATCGGAACTGGCCAGGGAGGGAGGAAAGGGCTGTTGTTCTAAATTCCCCATTTTACAGATGAGGAAACTAAGTTTCAGACTTAGAGTTAGAGCTCATCTAGCTGAAAGTGACAGAAACCCATTCTTTTTCACTTCTCAAGGTGGTTTTGTTGGCTGTTTGATAACCTTGGAGTTGGAAGGAGAGACCAGAACGAGAGACTCCAATGCTGTTAGCTCTCTCTAGGCCTCTCTACATGCCAGCTTTACTCTCTGAGAAACCCTAAGCTTTGAGAGGAAACTCTAAGCTTTGAGAGGAAAAGCTTCTCCCAGCTCCAGTTAGAAAAGTACCCAGGGGTGACTCTGGCCCAGCTAGGACCCTGTACCCATCCCTTCACCAGGCAGTGAGACACTGTGATTGTTCAAATTTGTCCAGGCACCCAACTGAGACAAGCTACCCTGGCTGGGGAGGAGGGGTCGTACCAACCATGTTCTCTGGTGATGCAGAGAGAGGAGAGTTCTCACAAGAAGGGGGCTGGTACAGAGGTAATCAGTGGGGGAAACTGTGAACCCTGTGGTCACCTGGATTTGTGCCCACCATATGACATACATGCCAGGTGTCCCCAGCTAGGATGTGGTGGAATGAACATATGAGCCCATCTCTCTCTGTCTTGCCTTACAGTCCAAACTCTTAACCCTTGTTATGCTCTCTGGGGGGCATTATTGCCCAGGAGGTGTTGATTATAATTTATGGTAATGAGTCTAAGCAGACTAAAAAAGGATAGAAGATCATACTTTTAGTCAATAGTTTGTTTTTTTTTTTTTCCTTCTAAAGGGCTTAGCTACTTTTGGCTCTGGCCATCTTAGTATTATTTTCTATATATGCCATATATCTGTGTGGTTACAAATATATAGATTCAAATCCCAGCCCCACCACTTACTAGCTGTATGACCTTTGGGGAAATTATCTGATTTCTCGTGCCTCAGTTTTCTTATCTGTAAAATTAGGATGATAATAGTAACCTGCCGCCTAGGTTGTCATGGTATTTAAATGAGTAAATTTAAAAGCCCACATACTAATCAGTAGATAAATCTTAGCCATCATCCCCATTACCATCATTGGACATCTCATTCTTATTTAATTTTTACATGTATTATGTAACTTGACTTGATAATTTTTCCCCACCTAAGGAGGTGGCACGTGTTATGGTCCCAAGAGGCTGGTCAAATCATTTGTATTTATTTATGAAATGATGTTGTAAATAAGAGGAGGCAGAGATCTATTATCTAGTGGTTGGGGCCTGGAGAGCAGAGGTATAGGTGGCAGGGCTGGGTACTAGGAAGGGTCATTTAGCTCCCACTATGTGCCAACTCTGGATATGTTCGGTAAAGAGACTGATTTCTGTTACTTTCATCAGGGAGCTCAACATAAGCAAAAGCACTGAATATTGATTTAACTAATCAAGACAGAATGTGTCCTCTGTATTCTGACTAATAGTAAAAGCTATTTTTTATCCACTGTGACCTATGTATCTCTGTTTCCTTTCAAAAAGAATTTAAAGTGGTTTATAATAACTGACATACCTATGTATACATCAGTCACTGGAGGGAACGGAGAGACAGTTCTATCTAGAACCACGTAACCTGGGTTAGTGCAGTTTTGGCATGAGGTGTAGGCTGAGTTTCCTGAAGCCCAGGTATTAATGGAATGATGGAGGCTGACATATTTTCATTTTCTAATAACAGGAAGGAATCCTATCAAGTTGTTCAGATAACAGAAAATTCTTCCTGGAGTAGATTCTAGGAAATACTTTATTCCTTGCCCTTGTATTGAATTATCTATGTATAATATAAATGTTAAAAAGAAAAAAAGGTAACGCTAATGTAAGATAGAACTTATGAAAGGTTGAAAGATCGCCAGTAATGTGAAATTTTTGTCATCAAAACATTCCTTTAATAAGCATAGCCCCCGATACGAGCCACACGTCTGTGCTGGGTGTTAAGTATGAAGAGATGAAAGACACCATCTTAGCCTCAAGGAGCTTTTATAATTCAAGGGAAAGAAAAAAGATATAAATAATTATAAAAGGGTGTGTCCTTTGGGAAAATGATATACATGAGGAGGGAGTGTGCGAGTGGAGCACTGAACTAGGCTTGTGTGAGGAAAAGTCAAAAGAGACATTGTGGGCCCCTAACTGGGGGGGGGGGGGGGGTGGGGCAGGGGGAGGAGAAGAGGAGGGAGTGGCGAATCATCGGCCGGGAAGCGGGTGGCAGACCTCCCAGAGGGAATCAGCGGGAGCGAGCGCCGTGGCTGAGAGAGTGTGCTGCTGTCAGCTACTCAGCTGTGGCCGAGCTCAGGAAATGAGGTGGGGTGAGGTGGAGGAGGAGACGGAAAGGCTCAGGGTCCTGGATGATGTGAAAAGACTTTGGACTTCATCCTACAGGTGATACGGAGACACCAGAGAGCTTGGAATCTGGAAGAAGCATGATCTGAGCTCTTCTTTATTAATTGGTCTATCCTACTGCCATGACTTTGCGTTTAGAGGATTGGCATGAGATAGTCCAAGATTCCTGTGCCCACATGTAGCACCTTGTTACCCTCGGGCATGTTTCAGTTCACGGCTCTCTGCCTCTGTGGAAAGTGAGGGTGTTGAGGCTCCTCCAAGTGGACTGTTGCGAGGATGAGAAATACAGGTTGACAGCGTTTGGGATTGAGTGACGCCGCAGGGCTGCCATTCCTCCAGCTGAGCCCCATCGGCTAGGGTGAAACTCGGGGAGTGGGGGGAGCCTTTGAAAATGTTGTTTTTCCTTAAATCAAGAGAAGGAAGCCATGGTGGAACTTTGCACTTTGCCTAGCATCATTCCCCGTTTTCTGGTAGTAGTGCCCACGTTTTCCCTGAGGAACCAGCCCTCCCCGACGGTCCCTCTATGTGCTGTGGTGGCCCTGTCTCCGGTCCAGCAGGAGGCTCAGCTCAGGTTTGCCATCCGGGACAGAGCATCCGCCTTCCTACAGGAGAGAGTGAGCCTTGTTAGAACTGTAGGCCTTTGTTGTGAGATTGCTATCTTGAGGCTTATTTAAACCTGAACTGCTGAGGGACGCCGTGCACAAAATACTGACCTAAGAATGATGCTGGTTCTTTCAGAGGAGAGTGGAGCTGTGAGAGGAAGACAGAAATTGTTGTCTGATTACATGGTGTGGTTTCTGGGTACAGCCATGCCTGGAATTATTAGTGGGGGTGGGGAGGGGCCGGAGAGGGAGACAGAGACCTGAGCCTTAAAATATTTCTTTTCACTCTTTTTTTTAAAAGGCACTTTCCATAGGAAGTGATAGTGAAGGAGAGTTTTGGAAAAGTGGGATTGATCCTTGCATCCAGTCATGTGCACTCGTGATTCCTGTTTTATCTCCATCCCCAACACGACCTTAGTTTTCAGCATCATTATCCCTTGTGGAGACTTTTGCAATAAACTCCTAAATGTTTTCCATGACTCCAAATTGGCACTTATTCCCTCCTTCCCCTACTGCCTCCAAAGAGACTTTTGTGAAATGCAAATCTGACTGTGCTCTTCCTCAGGTTAAAGCGGCTCGGTGACTGCTGTCCGGGCACACGTGTCCTGCCATATCTGCTCTGCCTTCCTGTTACAAGCTCGCCCTTCTTTCCTTTTCACCATTCACCTTATTGCAGATACACAAGGTTCCCCAAGTGTGCGGTGCTCTGTTATGTTCTGTGCCCCTTCACATGTTGCCTGCCATACCTGGAATGCCCCCAATTCCACCCTCCCTTCACCAGCCTGCTTTGCATCTCTTCCTCTAAGAAGTGTTTCTGACTCTCCCAGGCGGAGCCTGTTATGATTCCTTTATGCCACCACATTACCCTGTTAATGAGGTCTGTTTGCCAGTTTAGGCCTCACTTCCCTATGAGACTTTGAATTACAAGTATTTTATTCATTGTGTATTCTCATGCCAGGGACCATTCTAAATTCTGTAAATACCACAGAAAGTTAAAACAGACAAAATTCCTACTGTCATGGAACTCCTTCTATCAAAAGGAGACAGACAATAACCAAATATACTAGTGATATGTGCTCTGCAGAAAAGTGCTGTAGGGTAACAGGACAGAGAGTGACGGGGATGGGAGGTGCTCTTCTACATATGGTGGCCAGGGAAGGCAGCTCTATTAAGGTGACATGGACTGAAGTGGGGGAACTAATAAGGTGGGTATCAGGGGAGAGTGTTCAATTTAGAGTCAGGTACAGTGTGAGAGACACTGCAGAGTGTTAGTTATAGGGTGAGGAAGGCTCAGAGGAGTTGTGTAAAAATGTGGGTTGAATGAATCAATGAAAGGTTGACCGCTATTGTGCAGGTGGCTTTGGTGGGAGTTTTCATGGGCTTCTTCAGGGAAGAGTCATTTTTGTGGGTTTTTTTATACCAAGGTCAGGAGTACTATACATGCATGTTATGCATGAGGAATATTTATGTGGCTTCACTACTTTTTTGTTTTGTTTTATTTTTGATCAAATTGATAATTTTTATACTCTGCACACCTGGTCTTAATGGAATGCCTTTATTTTGCTGGTACCTTGTGGATCTGAGGGATTTATTTATTTATTTATTTATTTATTTATTTATTTATTTATCAATCAGTTGTTTTCTTACTATTTGGAGTGAGTGATTCCTGTGGAATTCCGCAGAGGCCGCTCTGGAGGAATGTTCTTTGATAACAAATTTGGCTAAATTTAATGAATAAAGATTTCATCTTTTGGCCAGCTTTCCATATATGTGCTCGACAACATGAGTTCTTTCTCACACATTTATTATCATTTTTTTTCTTGGCTCCTCTTAATGCAGATGGAGACCAAGAGAGTTGGGAGGGCCTAACTGACCACTCAGGCCCGGCCTGTCAGTGTTTGTGCAGCTTCCTGTGAGAGCTTCGCCTTGATGGGGTCGTTCTAGTCTAGGACTTTCTTCTAAATGTCTGAAGGATCAGAAGTTCTGTTTTGGCCCGAGGTGAGAAGGCTCAGGGGGAACTAAGTCAGGCTTAATAAATGGAGGAGAGTCTGAAACAGAAGTCAAATTTACAATTTATTTACAGTGACAATGCTAACTTTCAGAGGGGCTAGGGCATTTGCATGCCTCAGTCAGGGCCTTCTTCCTCTGTCAACAAAGTCAGAATAAGGGCTCAATGGGCCCTGGAACTAAGGCAAGAAAGTTCGTTGAAAAAAATCTTGTTGGATAGTTTTTTCAGGTTAGGGTAGTGAGATGGGCTTATCTCCTCCACATGTACGTACCTGCCAAGGAAGCTGCACGATCGGTTCTGCTGGTCAGGTACTCTCTTCCCTGGGCCAGGCTGGAGACACCCTGATGGATGATTGCTCTTGCTCTTGCCTCGGGTGGTTCCTGGGCACCTCCTCTCTGTTGACGTAGTATCTTTTAAGTGGTGCAGTAGAGCTGATTGGTTTCACTAGCATGGGATCCAGCAAACGTGACATAACTCCTCTGGGCCTTAGTCTGCTCCCTTATAAAATGGATACAAAGGGGTACCTTCCTCAGAGAGTCATCCTGAAAACTGAACAAGTTAATGAATGTAAATAATGTCAGCTATTAACTACCCTCACATTCTGGCCTTTTCTCCTTGGGATTCTACTGGAGTCACCTTTAGGTTGTGTTCCAAAGTCATTTCACACATTTGCACATAGTGTTTGGGGTTGCTACTATGGGTAACTACTATTAATCTTTGAATGCATTTTATGTACTTAACTATAGAGGGTAACTTTATTTTTAAGTGCTTGTGTCTGAAAATCTCTGCCTTTTAATTGGAGTGCTTAGTCCACTTAAATTTATGTAACTAGTCCTATGATTAAATTTATTTTAACACTACCATCTTGCTCTTTGTTTTCTATTTGTCTCATTTGTTTGTTTCTTTTTACTCCTTTCTTTTGGATCAATCAAGTATTTCTTAGTATCCCGTTTTTATCTCCTCTATTGTCTTTTTATTTATTTATTTATTTATTTATTTATTTATTTATTTATTTATCTATTTAAAATCTTTATTTATTTGGCTGCCTGGGGTCTTAGTTGTGGCAGGCGGGCTCCGTAGTTGCGGTTCGTGGGCTCCTTAGTTGTGGCATGCATGTGGGCTCTAGTTCCCTCACCAGGGACCGAACCTGGGCCCCCTGCATTGGGAGCATGGAGTCTTATCCACTGTGCCACCAGGGAAGTCCCTCTATTGTCTTTCTAGCTTTACTTTTGGTCTTATATTTTTGTTTAGTGGTAACCTTAGCATATCATAGTCTAGAATTAATTTTATGCCATTCTATATATAATGTTAGAACTTATAAAAGTTCTAATGTTAGAACTTAAAAAAATACATCTCCATTCACCCACCTCGTGACAGTTTTACTTCTACATATCATATATACCCATAATATATTAAGCAACCATTTTCTTCTAAAGAAACAAAAAAGGCTTTTATATTTACCTTTTCCTGCACTCTTTTCCTTTGTGTAGATCCAAGTTTCCATCTAATATCATTTCCCTTCACCCTAAAAAACTTCATTTACTGTTTCTTGTATCCCAGGACTCCTAGTGATGAATTCTCTCAGCTTTTTGTTTATCCTTTTTAAAGGATATTTTTGCTGAGATGTAGAATTTTATTTCAGTGGATAACTTTTCTTTCAGCACTTTAAAGATATCATTCCATTGTCTTCTGGTTTGCATTTTTTTTTTAAAGTGAAAGCAACAGTCATTTTTATCATTATTCCCCTGTATGTAATGTGTCTTTTTTTTCTCTGCTGCTCTAAGATTTTTTTTTGCTTAATCTTTTGTTTTTAGTGATTTGACCATGATGAACCTGGGTATGGTTTTATATATTTTTCTTGTGGTTCATTGAACTGTGTGGATCTGTGGATTGATCTTTTTTCATCATATTTAGAAAATTTTTGTCTTTTCTTCATATATTATTTCTCTGCCCTAATTTTTTTCTCATCTTTTTCTGGAACTCCAAATTCACGTTTGACCACTTGATATTGTCCCATCATTTATTGAGGCTTTGTTCATTTTCTCAAACTTCTGTTCTCTTTGTGCTTCAGTTTGCATAGTTTCTATTGGCCTGTTTTCAAGTTCCATGGTATTTTTTTCCCTGCATTGTCCAATCTATTGTAAGCTTATCCATTTCTCTGATGAGATTTTCCGTTTGTTTGCTCATTATGCCCATCTTTTCTTTTAAATCCTTGAACATATTTATAATAACAGTTTTAAAGTCCTTGTCTGTTCATTCTAACATTTATGTCATATCTTGATCAAAATTTTTTGCTTCTTTGTATTTTTTAAGTTTTTGTTGTATGCACAAACATTGCTCAATGTTTGAGAGTATGAGTTACTCTATCATCTTCTAAAAAGTGTTGAGTTTTGTTTTGGTAAACAATTAACTTTCTGCTGGCCTGGCTAGATTGTGTTGGATTTAGACTTTTTAGGGTGGATCCAGAGTGGCCTTTACTCTTGGGCTATAGTACTAGTGGACTTTCTAGGGCCTCAGCTGAATGCCTGGAGTGTTCAGCCAAATCGGTTCAGAACTTGAACATCTCTCAGTACTGTGTAACCTCAGGAATCTTTGTTTGGCTCACAGTCTCCGTTGTTCTCTGCCGAGTCTTCTTGTCCTGTGCATTATCAGGTTTGTATTTGACCAAAGACTCAGTGAGACGCCTAGGCAGATTTTGGGGGATTTCTGCTCTTCACAGGTCCTCTCACCTACCCTGCCCTCAAAATTCCAGCCCTTTAGCAGTTCTGAATTCTAATTGCTATTTCCTCTGCCCAGTGAGATTGCAGCTGTTTCCTTGGACTCTGCATCCTTATGCCATGCCTGAAAATGCTCCCGGGTAGAAATCTGGGATGGATGTTGTGTTTATCTCATTTGTTTTCTATCTCTCAAGTTTCACAGCCCTGTGCTGTCTCTTGTCCAGTGCCTACAAACAATTGTTTCATGTATTTTGCTGAGTTGTATGATTGTTTATGGTAGGGAAGTAAGTCTGATAATCATTACTGTTCCTATCCAGAATGTGAAGTTTTTGCCGAAGGAATTTAGTGGAAACTGCCAAGCCAGTTTCAAAATTTGTACGGATGAGTTAAATGTGTGAGACTAGCCAAGAAAAAAATGACCAGAAAAAATTGGAAGAAACTTGTTTAACCAGCTCTCAGAACACAGTATAGAGCTATAGAAATTAAAGTGTGGTGATCATAGTACCACGTTAGCAAAATAAGTTATAGAAAGCTCAGATGCAGATCCATATATGTTTTCTGATAAATATGGCATTTCTAATCAGTGGGGAAATGGATGAATAGTTATTTAAAATGTTAATATGAAAGAGTTATTAAGCTCTATTTACAATAGCCAGGACATGGAAGCAACCTAAGTGTCCATCGACAGATGAATGGATAAAGAAGATGTGGCACATATATACAATGGAATATCACTCAGCCATAAAAAGAAATGAAATTGAATTATTTGTAGTGAGGTGGATGGACCAAGAGTCTGTCATACAGAGTGAAGTGAGTCAGGAAGAGAAAAACAAATACTGTATGCTAACACATATATATGGAATCTAAAGAAAAATGGTTCTCAAGAACCTAGGGGCAGGACAGGAATAAAGATGCAGACGTAGAGAATGGACTTGAGGACATGGGGAGGGGGAACGGTAAGCTGGGATGAAGTGAGAGAATGGCACGGAGATATATACACTACCAAACGTAAAACAGGTAGCTAATGGGAAGCAGCCGCATAGCCCAGGGAGATCGTCTCGGTGCTTTGTGTCCACCTAGAAGGGTGGGATAGGGAGGGTGGGAGGGAGATGCAGGAGGGAGGGGATATGGGGATATAGGTATATGTATAGCTGATTCACTTTGTTATACGGCAGAAACTAACACAACAATGTAAAAGCAACTATACTTCAATAAAGATGTTAAAAAAAGATAATATTAAATAGTTGTTTAATATATTAAAATAGTTGTTTAGATGTAGTTAAGATAATTATGTTTCTATTTGGAAAAATTTAAAGTCAGGTCTGTATTGCACACCACACATTTACAAAAATTGTAGATGAATTAAACAACTAAACATTAAAAATAGTCTAAGTGATACTGCTTTTCCTTCCAATGCATGGACAGCATATTTAAATGAATGTAGAGGGTCAACAGAGCAATTATTTCTCCCTTAAGAATTTGAATTTTAAATGTGCCATGGACTTAAGTAATTAAAATTCTGTGTCTCTCTCTGGGCCTAGTACTTATTATGAGTTTGTCCCTGGAGTCCAGACCTACTCCATGTGGCACAGAGATGGTGCCCATTAGTGTAAGAAGAGATGAGTAGCTATGTTTTCTGGACTAACTATCGTTTATGATCATACATCTTGATTCACAGAAATAGTTCATATTTTTAAGATATGTCATCTATTGGGAGATATATTCATGCTTTAAAAATATAAATTACTCTAGTCTTTTTAGAAATCAATTTGCAAAATATATCAGGAGTCTTTGTTGCAGTGAGTCCACAACTGTAAATCTATCCTAAATAAATACTCTTTTGTATTTAAAGGAAAAAGCTTTGTATTTAAAGATATTGCTTTCAGTGTAATTTATAATGATGAGAAACTGGAAATAACCAAGTTTTCCAAATAAAGAAAGCTGGTTAAAAAAATTTAGATTATTATTTACCCATTAAAAGGAGAATATATGTAAGTAGTGGCATAAAAACATGTTTATGTGTGGGGTAAGAAGGGCAAAATTCAGAACTCATGATTATAATAGAAAAGGTCTGTACATGAACAAAAGATAAAGTACCTACATACATAAAATATTACATGATTTTGTTTGGGTGATGGCACTGTGGGCTTTTCTTACTTACTATATTTCCCAGTTTTTTTAAACAAGCAATTTGTCTTTAACGAGTAATGAAGAAAACATGTATCGTTTGAAATATCTACATATGCGGGTTGAGAAATATTTATTTTTAGTGGCAGATGAATTTTCTAAAAGTTCAAATTGTTACAATCCTGTATTTTAAAAAATAATGTGTGTTGTGGGATAACTTATGTTTCTTTAGGTGTCCTCAGGCAAAAAAAAGTAGCGGCTAATGAACGACTTTTCTAACTTTGTTTTTCTAGCATTAATTTTAGGGGGAATATCTGACCTTAGTTTTCAGTGTTTGGTAGTGTTACAAGTGATCTTTGATCATCTGAATTGCAAGGATTTTTCTTTATTGCAGTAAACTACATATAATATAAAATTTACCATTTAACCACTTTCAGGTATACAGTTCAATGGCATTAAGTACGTTTATGTTGTGCAAATAATTGCAAAGATTTTAAACATCAGCTTTCATTGGCTGATGAAAATCCCCTTGAAAAGTTTTTTAATGCCCTACATATTTACTGAGGACCTACTCAGTACCATATACTGTGCCTGGGGAATACAGCAGTGAGTGAATAAGACAGATGTTGTTTCTCTCTTCTTGGAGTTTACAGTCTCTTAGGGAAGCAAAAAGAATAATTGGTTGTAAGTGTGACTGTGAGCTACTCTAAGATGCATACTGGAGAGCAGACCTACTGGGGGGAGGAGTTCAGGAAAGCTTTTCCTGAGGACGTGACCCTGAGCAGAGACTTGAAGGATGAGTAAAATCCCCTTAGGTATTTAAAACTAGATAAAGAGTAGGGAGCGGTGTTTGAAGCAAAGGGAACAGCATGTGAGGGAACACCTGAGGCAAGAGAAAGACCCGAGAGAAGAGGGGTGTGGTGCCAGGAAGAGTAGGGTGATGGAGATGAAGAAACAGGAGGGCAGATCCTGGAGGACCCGGGAAGCAGTGGTAAGTGTGTCACTTTTTCCCAAGGGAAATGTGAAACCACCGAAAGGTTTTAATCAGAAAAAATTTATTTAAGATTTAAAGATCAATTTTATTGATTGTGGAGAATGGAATGTCAGCAGGGCCTGATAATGGATTGGAATGTGGCAGCAAGTGGAGGAGAAAGGAATCAAGCTTGACTCCTAGGTTTCTGTCTTGAGAAACCACTTACTGAGAAAAGGAACGCTGGAGGAGCAGTTCGGGGAGGAAGATAATGAGTTCAGATTGGGACAAGTTCAGAGTCAGAGGTGCCTGCAGGATATCCAAGAGGAAACGCTTAGTAGGCAGTTGTACTTATGGGTGGAAATCCCGGGAGAGGAGTCTGGGCGTGTAAATGATAAATGACCCAGCAATAATTAGCATGTTTCATGGCGTACTTAAATCTTCTTATGTCTCTTTCGTCTGCTTTTTGTCTCTCAGCAGTTACAGGAATGAATCCTGTTACTGCGATCAACAGACGGTTTCTCCTCTAATGCTGACCAACCCTTAAAAAGCATAACCGTTCTGCTTATTGCCTTGAACTCCAGCTTCACTATGTAAACCCACAATCCCATCAAAGCAAACTCTGAGACTGCCAATTTTTTTTTTTTTTTTTTTTAATGAGTCTATGGAAGTTTTAGGCCTGAATGCAATCCCGAATTTCTCATTATCCAAATAGAAAATGGTGGCCAGAGTGGTTATGAGTTTCACAAGGTTACATAGCTGGGCAGTTGCAAAATTGGCTTTAGAATTCAGGACTCTGTACTGACTGGGCAGTCTTATTTTCACTGCTTTTTACTGCTTTCCCCTCCTATTGAATAGCTGCTGGCTTCAGAGTACCACTTACTAATGATTTGTTTCTTAAGGGACATGAAACAGTGCCTACTCTGGTCTCAGAGCCCTGAGGGCCAGAAATGTAGGGTTGGTTGGTGTTTTTTTTTTTTTTTTGGAGAATATTTTTCTTTCTGTATTTCCTTCATTCTTTCCTTCTCTCCCACTATTCCCTTTCTATCCTCCCGTATTTTTAATTTCTTTTCTTTTTTTTACCCTACCCCCGCCCCCAGAGTTGGAGCTGGTGAGTGTGGCTGACATTGGATGCTAAATAGATATCCTTCAGCCCCTGGAGTCCAGGTTGGTCCTCAGGGACGATATCCAGTTCCTAAATGTGGCGTATCTAACCCCCAAATTAGCCTTCTGTGTCCTCCTCCTGTTTGGAGGGCTGACGGTTGAGTCACAAGCTCTCATCTCAGAAGGCTTAGCCCTTCCTCCATGCAGCTGAGTGTCTTGCAGGGGCTGTGTGCCCTTGTTCCTCCCCCACCAGCTTTATTAAGATATAATTGACATATAGCCTTGTATAAGCGTAAGGTGTACAATGTGGTGATTCGATACATGCATGTATATATTGTGTTTTTATAGACTGTTTAGTCTAATGATAAGAAATAGCCAAATGAAAATTTTGATTTCTTATGAAAGCACTTTAAAACTTCTCAGAGTTCATGGACCTGTTTGGCTTGCTAATGAACGAATAACTCAGTGACTGTGCTTATGGACATATAATTTTATATATAGTTTCAGGAACTCCATAGATGCAAAGTTAAAGAACTCCTGTTACATAACTTGGGCTACTCTCAAGGACATGTGAACCAGTTTTTCTAGAAAAAAGTTCAAGAATTCCCTCATTTTCTCCAAAGAGTACCAGTGCATTTTATGGGCTTGAATAGGAAGCAGTTAACTTCTCAGATGCCTTACAGACAGCTCACGTCTGCTGACCCATTAGTCACTGTTGACTAATGTGACATCCGTCTTCTTGACACACTTGCTGGAAGTTTTAAAAGGTGGTTAGGTGGTACTGAATTAGAGTGTTGTGTTAGAAATTTTTTTAATGTCTTGATAGAAATTTTGTATTCTCTTAATTCTTCAAATTAATAACCCCATTAGATGTTGTTTGAGCCCTGACAAAAAAAGGACTATCCTTTCCTGATCAAAGTCAGGGCAAAGAGAAGCCTGTTTTGTTGGCGCGAACCTATTTCTGATGTATCTGATTAAAAATAAAAGGGAGGAGAAGATACAAACCGCCATACTCACTTTCAACCCCTCCAAAGGCGAAAAGAGCCGACAGAGAGTTTATGCGGGGATTATACACAGTGTCCAGAGCAAATGAGAGGCCCTAACCCCGAGCCCCGCTTTGGTCGTGCAGAGGGGGGAGGTAGAAACGCCCCCCTCAGGCACCACCTTCTTTCATCCCAGTCGACTCCTCCACTCCTTACTTATCTGAGGTTCACATTCCCTTCATTTCTCTAGTGCAGGGGAAATTTCTCCCAGGCTATGGCCCCTCCTGCTCAGGATGAATTTCTGGCTGGTCAAGATACCTTCTTTTCCTGATTCACAAGTTTCTTTAAAATCCTGTTTCTTCTGTGGAGCGTCTGGTAACTAATTGGCACCTTTTTGTTACCAACTCTGTTCTTACCGTTATCTAAAGTTATATTATTTGTGTGCCCTCCCTCCTTCCTAGTATGAAAGCCTCATGAGAGTAGGGGTCTTAGCAGTCTCCTTCACCGTGGTATTCCTAGTACCCAGGCCAGTGCCCAGTGCCTGGTTCTGGCAGGTGCTCAGTAAATATTCGAATGAGCCAATGAATGACTATCTTCCCCATAAACTCCTCAAGGACACTGATCAGGTATGGCAGCAGACACACAGATTTTTGTTAAAGGATTGTCTAGTGGTTAGCCTATCAGGCAGAGCCCAGCCATATAGCCTCCTAAGAGCATTGCCTGTGGTTTTCCTCCACTTTAGAACTTTCTGTGGTTACACAAGCCACGCAGAACTTCCTGTGCTGTACTTTGGCGAGTAAAAGAAACTTTCCTTTCTGTCAGAGACTTAAACAGAGTGGCTGAGAGATTTGGCTCTGGAGCCAGACTGCCTAATTCACATCTTCCTGGCTGTGTGACTGGCAGTTACTGATCCTTTATGTGCCTTGGTTTATTCATCTGTAAATTGAGGCCGGCGATAGCAATTGTTTTGTAGGGTTATTCTGAGGATTAAATGAGTTGCTACAGGTAAAGTGTTAAGAACCATTCTAGGACACAGATGCTCAGTAAATGTTGACAGGATAATGATGATGATGGTGGTGGTGGTGGTATTTGGCCAATAATGTCATAGAATGAGTATATTTGTACTTTGTTTTTAACCTAATCCTTCCATTCTATTACATTTTTTTCATCATTGCTTTCTTAAAATGTCAGAATCAACTCATCTCCTAGAAATATTCTTATCATTTAGAATGCTCACATTAAATAATTTTTTTAAAAGATAGCTTATTAATAAACACAATTTGATTTCTTACATTAGTTCTTTACAAGTACTATGCAAAGTTTATTTTCATGGGGATACTGTATAGGTTTTTCTTCCCCAGTGTCTATACAAAATAAGTTACATCTATTTGGAGCATTTCTGTAAAACTGTCTTTCATATTTGAATCTTCCTCACATATTTTCCTAAAGGAAAAGATTAATAAAATATTATTATAAAATCAAGCTGAACTGCCCAGTGTGGAAGATATTTCCTTGCAAGGTTATTTTCTTGAATTTTTAAAAACCATCTCACATAGAACTTAATTATGCATCTATGTTGCTTTTAAAATATGGTGAATTCATAAATTCCAGATTGAAAGTTTCTGTTAGGAAGAATTATTTTTAGGCCAACCTTAAGAATGGGAGGGGCAGGGGAGGGGACAGTGAGAAAACAAAAAGAAAAACCTTCACTTATAATCCACACCCTTAGTTAATGACTTTTATAGTAATCTGGGCAGAGAGGGAAACTACAAATAAAATTGAAACATAATTGGTCTATGACCTAAATCTGTCTTTTTTGGTTTTTGTTATTGCTAAAATATTAATATCAAAATTACTGTTCATAGTTTCTTTTTTTTTTAATTTTTGAATTTAATTTAATTTATTTTTTTTATACAGCAGATTCTTATTAGTCATCAATTTTATATACATCAGTGTATACATGTCAATCCCAATCGCCCAATTCAGCACACCACCACCCCCCCACCGCCGCTTTCCCCCCTTGGTGTCCATACATTTGTTCTCTACATCTGTGTCTCAATTTCTGCCCTGCAAACCGGTTCATCTGTACCATTTTTCTAGGTTCCACATACATGCGTTAATATACGATATTTGTTTTTCTCTTTCTGACTTACTTCACTCTGTATGACAGTCTCTAGATCCATCCACGTCTCTACAAATGACCCAATTTCATTCCTTTTTATGGCTGAGTAATATTCCATTGTATATATGTACCACATCTTCTTTATCCATTCGTCTGTCGATGGGCATTCAGGTTGCTTCCATGACCTGGCTACTGTAAATAGTGCTGCAATGAACATTGGGGTGCATGTGTCTTTTTGAATTATGGTTTTCTCTGGGTATATGCCCAGTAGTGGGATTGCTGGGTCATATGGTAATTCTATTTTTAGTTTTTTAAGGAACCTCCATACTGTTCTCCATAGTGGCTGTATCAATTTACATTCCCACCAACAGTGCAAGAGGGTTCCCTTTTGTCCACACCCTCTCCAGCATTTATTGTTTGTGTATTTTCTGATGATGCCCATTCTAACTGGTGTGAGGTGATACCTCATTGTAATTTTGATTTGCATTTCTCTAATAATTAGTGATGTTGAGCAGCTTTTCATGTGCTTCTTGGCCATCTGTATGTCTTCTTTGGAGAAATGTCTATTTAGGTCTTCTGCCCATTTTTGGATTGGGTTCTTTGTTTTTTTAATATTCAGCTGCATGAGCTGTTTATATATTTTGGATATTAATCCTTTGTCCGTTGATTCGTTTGCAAATATTTTCTCCCATTCTGAGAGTTGTCTATTCGTCTTGTTTATGGTTTCCTTTACTGTGCAAAAGCTTTTAAGTTTCATTAGGTCCCACTTGTTTATTTTTGTTTTTATTTCCATTATTCTAGGAGGTGGATCACAAAAGATCTTGCTGTGATTTATGTCAAAGAGTATTCTTCCTATATTTTCCTCTAAGAGTTTTATAGTGTCCGGTCTTACATTTTGGTCTCGAATCCATTTTGAGTTTATTTTTGTGTATGGTGTTAGGGAGTGTTCCAATTTCATTCTTTTACATGTTGCTGTCCAGTTTTCCCAGCACCACTTATTGAAGAGACTGTCTTTTCTCCATTGTATATCTTTCCCTCCTTTGTCATAGATTAATTGACCATAGGTGCGTGGGTTTATCTCTGGGCTTTCTATCCTGTTCCATTGATCTATGTTCCTGTTTTTGTGCCAGTACCATATTGTCTTGATTACTGTAGCTTTGTAGTATAGTCTGAAGTCAGGGAGTCTGATTCCTCCAGCTCCGTTTTTTTCCCTCGAGACTGCTTTGGCTATTCGGGGTCTTTTGTGTCTCCATACAAATTTTAAGATTTTTTGTTCTAGTTCCCTAAAAAATGCCATTGGTAATTTGATAGGGATGGCATTGAATCTGTAGATTGCTTTGGGTAGTATAGTCATTTTCACAATATTGATTCTTCCAATCCAAGAACATGGTATATCTCTCCATCTGTTGGTATCATCTTTAATTTCTTTCATCAGTGTCTTAGAGTTTTCTGCATTAAGGTCTTTTGTCTCCCTAGGTAGGTTTATTCCTAGGTATTTTATTCTTTTTGTTGCAGTGGTAAATGGGAGTGTTTCCTTAATTTCTCTTTCAGATTTTTCATCATTAGTGTATAGGAATGCAAGAGATTTCTGTGAATTAATTTCGTATCCTGCAACTTTACCAAATTCATTGATTAGCTCTAGTAGTTTTCTGGTGGCATCTTTAGGACTCTCTATGTATAGTATCATGTCATCTGCAAACAGTGACAGTTTTACTTCTTCTTTTCCAATTTGTATTCCTTTTATTTCTTTTTCTTCTCTGATTGCCGTGGCTAGGACTTCCAAAACTATGTTGAATAATAGTGGTGAGAGTGGACATCCTTGTCATGTTCCTGATCTTAGAGGAAATGCTTTCAGTTTTTCACCATTGAGAATGATGTTTGCTGTGGGTTTGTCGTATATGGCCTTTACTATGTTGAGGTAGGTTCCCTCTATGCCCACTTTCTGGAGAGTTTTTATCAGAAATGGGTGTTGAATTTTGTCAAAAGCTTTTTCTGCATCTATTGAGATGATCATATGGTGTTTAGTCTTCAATTTGTCAATATGGTGTATCACATTGATTGATTTACGTATATTGAAGAATCCTTGCATCCCTGGGATAAGTCGCACTTGATCATGGTGTATGATCCTTTTAATGTGTTGTTGGATTCTGTTTGCTAGTATTTTGTTGAGGATTTTTGCATTTGTATTCATCGGTGATACTGGTCTGTAATTTTCTTTTTTTTGTAGTATCTTTGTCTGGTTTTGGTATCAGGGTGATGGTGGCCTCATAGAATGAGTTTGGGAGTGTTCTTTCCTCTGCAATTTTTTGGAAGAATTTGAGAAGGCTGGGTGTTGGCTCTTCTCTAAATGTTTGATAGAATTCACCTGTGAAGCCATCTGGTCCTGGACTTTTGTTTGTTGGAAGATTTTTAATCACAGTTTCAATTTCATTACTTGTGATCGGTCTGTTCATATTTTCTATTTCTTCCTGGTTCAGTCTTGGAAGGTTATACCTTTCTAAGAATTTGTACATTTCTTCCAGGTTGTCCATTTTATTGGCATAGAGTTGCTTGTAGTAGTCTATTAGGGTGCTTTGTATTTCTGCAGTGTCTATTGTAACTTCCCCTTTTTCATTTCTAATTTTATTGATTTGAGTCCTCTCCGTCTTTTTCTTGATGAGTCTGGCCAATGGTTTATCAATTTTGTTTATCTTCTCAAAGAACCAGCTTTTAGTTTTATTGATCTTTGCAATTGTTTTCTTCATTTCTTTTTCATTTATTTCTGCTCGGATCTTTATGATTTCTTTCCTTCTGCTAACTTTGGGTTTTGTTTGTTCTTCTTTCTCTAGTTCCTTTAGGTGTAACGTTAGATCGTTTATTTGAGATTTTTCTTGTTTCTTGACGTAGGCTTGTATAGCTATAAACTTCCCTCTTAGAACTGCTTTTGCTGCATCCCATAGGTTTCGGATCTTCGTGTTTTCATTGTCATTTGTCTCTAGGTATTTTTTGATTTCCTCTTTGATTTCTTCAGTGATCTCTTGGTTATTTAGCAACGTATTGTTTAGCCTCCATGTGTTTGTGTTTTTTACGTTTTTTCCCCTGTAATTGATTTCTAATCTCATAGCGTTGTGGTCAGAAAAGATACTTGATATGATTTCAATTTTGTTAAGTTTACTGAGGCTTGATTTGTGACCCGAGATGTGATCTATCCTGGAGAATGTTCCGTGCACACTTGAGAAGAAAGTGTAATCTGCTGTTTTTGGATGGAATGTCCTATAAATATCAATTAAATCTATCTGGTCTATTGTGTCATTTAAAGCTTCTGTTTCCTTATTTATTTTCGTTTTGGATGATCTGTCCATTGGTGTAAGTGAGGTGTTAAAGTCCCCCACAATTATTGTGTTACCGTCGATTTCCTCTTTTATAGCTGTTAGCAGTTGCCTTATGTATTGAGGTGCTCCTAGTTTGGGTGCATATATATTTATAATTGTTATATCTTCTTCTTAGATTGATCCCTTGATCATTATGTAGTGTCCTTCCTTGTCTCTTGTAACATTCTTTGTTTTAAAGTCTATTTTATCTGATATGAGTATTGCTACTCCAGCTTTCTTTTGATTTCCATTTGCATGGAATATCTTTTTCCATCCCCTCACTTTCAGTCTGAATGTGTCCCTAGGTCTGAAGTGGGTCTCTTAGAGGCAGCATATAGATGGGTCTTGTTTTTGTATCCATTCAGCAAGCCTGTGTCTTTTGGTTGGAGCATTTAATCCATTCACGTTTAAGGTAATTATCGATATGTATGTTCCTATGACCATTTTCTTAATTGTTTTGGGTTTGTTTTTGTAGGTCCTTTTGTTCTCTTGTGTTTCCCACTTAGAGAATTTCCTTTAGCATTTGTTGTAGAGCCGGTTTGGTGGTGCTGAATTCTCTTAGCTTTTGCTTCTCTGTATAGCTTTTGATTTCTCCATAGAATCTGAATGAGGTCCTTGCCGGGTAGAGTAATCTTGGTTGTAGGTTCTTCCCTTTCATCACTTTAAGTATATCATGCCACTCCCCTGTGGCTTGTAGAGTTTCTGCGGAGAAATCAGCTGTTAACCTTCCGGGAGTTCCCTTGTATGTTATTTGTCGTTTGTCCCTTGCTGCTTTCAATAATTTTTCTTTGTCTTTAATTTTTGCCAGTTTGATTACTATGTGTCTCGGCGTGTTTCTCCTTGGGTTTATCCTGTATGGGACTTGCTGCGCTTCCTGGACTTGGGTGGCTATTTCCTTACCCATGTTAAGGAAGTTTTCGACTATAATCTGTTCACATATTTTCTCGGGTCCTTTCTCTCTCTCTTCTCCTTCTGGGACCCCTATAATGTGAATGTTGTTGTGTTTAATGTTGTCCCAGAGGTCTCTTATGCTGTTTTCATTCTTTTTTCTTTATTCTGTTCTGCAGCAGTGAATTCCACCATTCTGTCTTCCAGGTCATGCATCCGTTCTTCTGCCTCAGTTAATCTGCTATTGATTCCTTGTGGTGTAGTTTTCATTTCAGTTATTGTATTGTTCATCTCTGTTTGTTTGTCCTTTAATTCTTCTAGGTCTTTGTTAAACATTTCTTGTATCTTCTCGATCTTTGCCTCCATTCTTTTTCCGAGGTCCTGGATCATCTTCACTATCATTATCCTGAATTCTTTTTCTGGAAGATTGCCTATCTCCACTTCATTTAGTTGTTTTTCTGGGGTTTTATCTTGTTCCTTCATCTGGTACATAGCCCTCTGCCTTTTCATCTTGTCTATCTTTCTGTGAATGTGGTTTTTGTTCCACAGGCTCCAGGATTGTAGTTCTTCTTGCTTCTGCTCCATAGTTTCTTAATAGTCTAAAATTTTTCATTTTCTTTTCAGCCTTCTGCTTTTCTATCTCCATTCTAAAAAGGCACTTAAGAGAGAAAAAGAACCTTGGAATGGGTTTTAAAGGGAAAGAGAGTATAAAGGCAGTAGACAAGATGTCTGAGAATTTTCTCATTTGTTTTTTAATGGGGCGTACGGATAATAGGTGTGTCCATGAAGGAACTTCAGTTTTGTATAAATGAGTTGTCCTATTTTCAGTCTGTTGGAGCTCTCTGGCGTCCCCAAATCCAGGAAGTTAGAGGCTTGGGGAGTTGGTTCTTTTGTTGATGATAGCATTCAATTTTAATTCTCAACACACCAGTTCTTTTCTTACAAAAAGTCTCACTGCAGGGTTGGTAGGATGAGTAATAAATGCTCTCTTGGGTCATATAGATAACACCGGAAAACGACAGTAGAAAGAAATAGAGAATACTTTTAAAAAACAAGGTACTTGGCTTGGAAGCAGTGCAGACCTCAGACAGAAACTACCATGAAACGAAATTATTTAAATATAAAAGAATAAAAGGTTAAAAGACTCTTGGTTAGTCTATATAGTATATTTTCGTCTTTTTAACGGTCTATCAGTGTCATTCGTTGTGCTTATTTTTAGTTGGAAAAGATGTTGGTAGCAGAATAGGAGTTTGCTGCATGGTGTGCTAACACTGGCCTATGGTATTTAATATGTACATGTATGTCATGCATATGTCATGGTGGGGGTGGGGGTGATTGTCAGGAGCCTTCCACAAAAATTATCTTTCTTATGCTTTCCAGGTTTTCACCTGATGGAAGACTAATTGTATCATGTAGTGAGGATAAAACTATTAAAATCTGGGATACCACAAATAAGCAATGTGTTAATAACTTCTCAGATTTTGTAGGGTAAGTCCATTCTCTTTTTACATTTATATGGGTTAGTTTGCTAAGGAGACATTTGATTATTACAATTCAAATAAAGAAACGAGAGGAAAGAGAAATCGAAATATTAGACCATCTTATTCTTTCCTCCTAGGTTTGCAAATTTTGTGGATTTTAACCCTAGTGGTACATGCATAGCTTCAGCAGGTTCTGATCATACCGTGAAAATCTGGGATATAAGAGTGAACAAGTTACTCCAGCATTATCAAGGTAACAATTTCCATAACAAAATTCAGTTGTAAAATGGCCTCCTCTAGGAAGTTCTTACGCTGACAGACTATCCTTCTCAGTGTGGCTTGGCCCTCTTAATGAGAAAGATGGGCTGACTTTGAACTGACTAGAGAAGAGTTAGCCCCTATCAGCAGCATGGTCCAAGGAGCTGGAGTAGAGGCCAGCCTGCAGAAGGGGGTAGAGCGACCTTAAAAATGATGCCAGGGCTGTAAAAAAAAAAGAAAAGAAAAGAAAAAAGGTTACTGTAAGATTTTCAAACTTTGGTTATCTGCTTTGTATAAGAATCCAGGATAGAAATTGACTCAGAAGGAGATACCTGAGCACAGATAGGTGTTATAACTGGTAGAAAACAACATCCTACTGTGCCCATATATTGAAGTTAAAAGAGAAATGAATTGATTTCTTAGTGTATATTAGATTTATATTAAATCCACGTTTCCCTTTCTTAATAACTATAATGTAGCAGACACTGCTAAATCCTCACAACAGCCCTAAGAGGTATTACTATTACCTCCACTTTAAAGATAAGGAAACTGAGGCTTAAAGGGGCTAAGTTACTTGCTAAAATATTGATAGAACTGACATGGGACTTTCTGTTTATAAAGTACATTTTTATAAAATACAGTGATGAACAAACTTTTGATCGCTGTGTTATACTGCCTCCTATTGGAAGGAGGTTGTCCAGAAATGAATTCTTAAGCTGGCAAGACTGCCCTTCTCCAAATATATCTCCATACTCTTCACCCCTTGTCCCAAGCAACTAACTGGTTATTAAATTTAGTTTAAGGCTAAGATGTATACCTTATGTGAGCTGGTGGTAATCAATGGTTGCTTATATTGGTAATATATCTGAAGATTTTATAGTTATGTGTTTATTAAGATCATCCTTCCATGACACACTCTCATTTATAAAGCTATTCTGTCTCATGAGCTATGTGGAATTTTGGTTGCTGTGGAGACATTGCCCCTAATTGATTCTTGCTTTCAGCCTAGTATTGCTAATAGGGTAAAGGGGCATCTCTAGAATTAAGAATTATTCTCTGAACTTTTTGCTTTAATTTTCTACAAATCAGTTCACAGCGGTGGAGTTAATTGTGTATCATTCCATCCTTCGGGTAACTATCTCATCACTGCTTCTTCAGATGGTACGCTTAAGATTCTGGACCTCTTAGAAGGAAGGCTCATATATACACTTCAAGGACATACGGTATGAACACTAAGATTTTTGCTTCTTAAATAATATATCTTTAAAAGTTTTGATCCATTTTATTATATGGCTTTATTATTTTTCCAAGTGTAGCACACATTGCTGCTATCACAATGTGTTTTTTTTTTTTTGCTTCCAAGGCTATGTTTTTTATTTTTAAATAAATATTATGTTTTAACTTTAAATAAATATTATTTATTGTAATTCATGTCAAAATCAATGTGTATCTTTCAGTGGACATTAACTTAACCCTCTACTGCTATCTTCCTCAGTAAGTAGTATAGGTTTGACTGGTTAAATGGTGATGGATACATGTTTTTCTTACTTCTGATCTTTCCCCTCATGCGGAGGCTGTCCCACTAGCTTTGACCCTCTTAGCCTCCACACCCCCTCACTCTCTCCTTTCACTAATCTGATTGGCGAGTTTAGAAGGAGAAATTTGACAAGTCGAGCCCAATGCCCTCTACTCTTGGGAGCCTGTGCCTGTCCGTATGGTTTTTCTCTGATATTTGTTGTGGGGAGGCCTGCCCTTGTCCAGCCTTGCCTGTGACTGGGTACTCAAATCTGACTCATTCTGGGATTCAGTTCTAGAAAGCCCAGTTGCCCACAGATAAAGCCACATTTTCTCTTTATAAGCCTTCATCAGTAAGAAAGATAATATTTCTTTTGTCTTATTTTTCAATTGTTTTAGGAACCCAGTGGGGAAGTGGGGTGCTATTTATTGAGCCTGTTCAATCACACACACACACACACACACACACACACACACACACACACATATATTCACTAGTATATAATGTACTAAAGAAAAACTTTTTAAATGTAGAAACTATCCTTCCTTTCTGGGTAAATATTCAAACTTCTCTAAATTTTTTAGAATGCATCCTCTTTTTTTTTTTTAATAAGATGTACTAGGTACTTCCTTTTAACCAAGTATAAGTTATTTATATCCAGAAATAGAATGGGTTTTGTGGTCTAAGCGAGAAGTTTTTTTTTCTGCCTTCATGTATCCTGCCGGACTTCCTGCTTGCTTTATCATTTGTTCTGCAGCTGTGTTAGAGTGAAGCAGAAATAGACACTAACCAGCTCAGATATATGTGTACCCATGGATTTAGGCTGGATGAACAACAAATAAAAGTGGCCAAGGATTAAAATATCCATGGAAGAAGGACAGAGTAATAGAAAAAAGATAAATAAAATAATTTAAGAGAAAAGCACTACACATGAAGATGGAATTTTTCACAGTCTGGAGGTGAAGGTGTTTATGAGGCTATAATAACCTGAGTCTGTGGGATGGTCTACTTGAAAAATATAAGATGTTTTCCCCCCAAGATTTTCTTGCATAGATTAAGGACATATTAAAAACAAACAGTATACTAATATTTTTGAAATGAGGAATATTTACTCTTATCTTGACTGAAAATTGACCTAGAGGTCATGTTGTGACTGTGCCGGGTGTAGTCTTGTCCAGCTCCACAGCCATTGCTCAATTTCATGTTCCTGTTACCTCTCACCCAGATAGTTGCAGTAACTTCCTAACTGGCCTGCAACCGTTTGTTCTGACTCCAACTCATCATTCTCACAATCGTGATATCAGTTTTCATCAATCACAGCTCTTCTATCCATGTCCTGTTCTTAAAACTTTGAGTGGCTCAATGTTGCCCACATGAAGGGAGAACTCGGCGAAGCCTGTTGTGGTCAGGAAATGAGCTTTGTTTGTACAGCCTCATTCCCATCACCCACAGAATTATCATTCAGTTTCTGCTAGTGATTTGTTGAATAAAGAATCCAAAGCCAGAAAATCTTAACAGAAATTCTTACTAACTTACCTATGCACAAGCTTTTCTTTAAAGGGGAGAAAAGTGTATTTTCTCATTTTTATTAGTATCTCTTTTTTCATTTAGTATCATTTATAGATGTTTTCATGTAATTGGGTTGATTCTTTGATTCTCTTTGCCTGCATAAGTTGCTAACAGCTGGATATGTTCTCAAGACATTGCATGAATAGTCTGCATAAGTTAGGATGAAAAATTAATACTCACTGCCCTCTTGGCCATGAGAACACATTACCAAGTAATTTTTTCTTTTATCTCCCTTTATTTCTTAGGGGCCTGTCTTCACTGTTACATTTTCAAAAGGTGGAGAGCTGTTTACATCAGGAGGTGCAGATGCACAGGTTTGTAAATCTCTCAGCTCCCTCTTTGATTTGGTTAGGGGAATGGAATCTGAGACCTCAGCTAAGATTTTTACAACCAGCTAGTTTGTATATGTTAAGATGATTATCAATGAGTTTATATTTTAATTTAGTGCCAGGAAGTCTGCTATCTCATAGCTGAAATAGTGCCAGTTCTGATAGTTTTTGGAACTCCAATAGCAGTTATTTTCTTTTGCTCATCTTTACACTTAATTATAATACATAAAATTGACACTTACTGAATACCTAATATTGGTGTGGCCCTTTCACTTGAATTATTGCCTAATCTATTGTCTGTATGCCTTGTTTTTCAAATGTTGATTAAGCTCCTTGAGGATGGTAAAATTAAATTGTTTGTATAGCAAATCTGCATTTATTTGAAATGACCAAAAGTCATTCAGAGCCAGATTTATTGAATAAGGTGGACAGTAAAGCCAAAAACATGATTTGGGGCTTTGGGAAAAATAAAAGAGGATTTTAAGGTAATAAGTTATTTTCTTAATATGAATTTTAAACTGGACATAAAGGCAATTTGAAATGCTAAATCTCTCCCTATCACCCTTTAAAAAAAAAAGTGTTGAGATGTAATGTTGTCAGAATATATATCTAGCCTTCCTGACTATTTTGAGAGACAATTCTATATAGTCATCTTTTTAAAAATTTACTTCTACTGCTGGTACATGCAAATCAATAACTGCCAACCTGATTAATTTTTATAGGTCTTATTATGGAGGACTAACTTTGATGAACTGAATTGTAAAGATGTTATTAAAAGAAACCTCAAAAGATTACACTTTGATTCACCACCACATCTTCTCGATATCTACCCAAGGACACCACATCCCCAGGAGGGAAAAACTGGAACTGTTGAAGTGAGTACTTTGTGCATATTTGTCCTACCACTTGTTAAGTGTACACTTTGGGGCTATTGGTCAACTAGATGCTTGAAATTATACTTAATTAGATGAAACCTAGTCCTGCTTTAAAACAGCAGCACTTCAAGAAACAATTATTTTCGCTGATAAAATAAAACTATAAATAAGGTAGTGTGTAATAGTACTAAAGTCTCT
Organism: Eschrichtius robustus; assembly: GCF_028021215.1. Lineage (NCBI taxonomy): Eukaryota > Metazoa > Chordata > Mammalia > Artiodactyla > Eschrichtiidae > Eschrichtius > Eschrichtius robustus. The sequence continues at coordinate 75,763,295 of NC_090836.1, read as the reverse complement.
CATATTTGCTTCTTGAAGATTTAGAAATAAAACTAAAAAATTGTGTTAATAATAATGGAAATGAGGAATCAAATCTAAGACCTCTGATGACAGTAAAGTCTGAGCTGGCTTCATATTCTAGACATGTTTAGGGAGCTCATGTGATGGCTGTCATGAGAACAGGGCTGAAGGGCAAGAATTTTTAGAGCAGTTATTGAAATAGGTATCTTGAAGCCCTTTTACAGCAAAAAAAATTAAAGGTCTTATGAACAGTAAAAAGAAGAGACTTAAGCATTAAACCTAATAGTTGAGACCATTTTACTGTTTGCCAACATATATTTTCAAGTATATAATTATCTATTTAGCTGTAAATTTTTGTTGGCAAGTTCCCTTAGGTCCTATAGATTTAAATGTTCTACTCTCTTCAAAGAAAAAAGTTCTGTCTTTGCTGGGTACTTTGCTGGTATTAGTCTATTTCTTTCCATTTTGCGTGATAGTTTTTTTTTTTTTTTTTTGCTGGCTTATGGGATCTTCGTTCCCCAACCAGGGATTGAACCCGGGTCCACAGCAGTGAAAGCTCCGAATGCTAACCACTGGACTGCCAGGGAATTCCCATTGCATTATTCTTCTTAAGTTCTTTTTTCTCTCAGAAAGAGCAGATATCAGGAATCACTATCATCTGTTCATCTGAATTTTTTTTCCAATCACTGGCAGAGTCTTTCTTTGCTTTTCACGTAGATGTTTTAAAATTCTTAAGCTATTATTCCTGAGTGACAGTTCACAGCCACCTCCTGCTTGTTACTCATGCTGTGGTTCCAGACCCCCTTCTGTGGTCTCTGGGTCCCTTACCCCATGTCAGCTCTTTAATTTTGGTTTCCTTGGTCTTAGCCTTTTCTCTTACCTCAGGTATTTCTTTTAGTCTCAGGTTTTGTGTATGTGTGTGTGCATGTGCACTCACGGATAAATTTAAGTTTTTAAAACTTTTAACTCTTTTACACTGTTTTTTAGATTTTGTTTAGTCTAGCCACATTTTGGGGATTTCTTTCCTTGTTTTTCAATGGTAGTGTTTATTTTCAGTTCTTTGCTATAATTTTTGTCCTCTCCAACTTCCGACCATCTTTCCAGACCTTCTAAATAAAGTGTTTACCGTTGTGCTTTACTACTTCTTCATGCCACTTACTGTATTATCATTTCCCCCTCTTTCGTTTCTTTGAAAGAAAGAATGTAATGTAATTTGTGGTTCACCACATTTTTGTTTCAGTTTCTACAATTATGGATGCATTTGTTGATCCCCTGTGATCCCATGCATTCACATCAAATATATGTGAAATATATTTTAACTTGAGTTTTCTTTTCTTGTTTTACCTAAGCTGGTTTTATTGACTCTTGGTGTTTTTTATTCTAGTATTTCTGTAGCTTAGCTGGGCCTGATCGGCCACATTGCTGCTGCCCTCTCATCCGCTTAGCCACCTACCTTTCCAGTGTGGTAGGTGACAGAGCTGCGGGCTGAGCCCAGGTCTCCTTACTCCTAATTCAGTTATACTTCCATGACATCACACTGCCTCAGCACTGGGGACTCAAGCCATTTTCTCTGTGATTTACTCTCAGCCCCAGCTCACTTAAGAGTGCTAGACTTTCTTTAAATTGTCAACAAGTTCTCTGAGTAGCTCTTCTCTGACAGTGCAGCCAGAAAGCAGTAAAACCAGCTGGGTTGCTTTCTGTGGCTAGGTCAAGATGACCCAGGCCATGCAGAGCCACTCTCAACCCATATTTTTCACATATACCCTTAAAAAATCTATTAAAAACTGGCTTTTCATCTTGGAGTTACACCTCAGTTACACTATACAGAATCTTGAACACTGTGACTGAATTACGTTTGTTGCCTTAAGAAAGTCAGCCTCTGTGTACAGTTTAAATTATCTGTACACACTCATACATACTCACTGAATGGGGACTGAAATAAACTTATAGTAGCAACTGTAGTATCTATCATTTATCTACCACAAAAATTTTAGAAAATGGCACTTCTGAGAAAGTGAATGTCAGTTTCTAATCCTAGGGGATCAGAGACCAATTCATAAAGAGTCGTTATCCATTTCTTTCCCTTTTCTTAGTTACAGAAGATGACTGGGGGAACCAGTGCTCTGTCTCCCTAAGCGTAAACAAGTAATTATGATCTACCACTCTAAATATGGCTTGTATACAGGACAGTGATGAGAGAAATGTCCTGAGAGAGTATACAGATGGTGCACATAGATATTCTCTGCAACTCTACTTACTATTTTTATTTTTCATATTTACCAAAAGGCTTGGTTCTTACTAGATGCCAGTACATAATAGAGAGTATTGAACATTTATTAAATATCAGTTACTACCTGGGCACTTTACATTTATTATCTGCTTAAGTATACAGTATGACTTAATATTTGTCAAAATTCAGATTGTGTGATATGAAATGCCAGAGATTTTATGATATAGGATTCTGCATATGAACAACCAACTGTTCATTTTTTTTCTCCCCTTAAAATCTCTTGTAATAAAGCAAGGGTGTGAAGTTTTCTGGACAGAGAACGTCCTTAATATTATGAATAAATAATTATTAAATATCAAATTATTTTTTAAAGACTTTAATGTCTGTGAATCCCTCATAGAGCCAAAAGACTATAAATTTTTAAATATCATTTAGAATAGAACAGTATGAATCAGAAGTTGTACTGTGCTCATTTAAGATTAGCAAATTTTACTTTGAAATACTAAATTTGATGGATTGGATTTTTTTTCCAAAGCTTTAGGCAAGGTCAGCTTACATATGTTACTTTGGAAATATTTGGAAACTAGTAAACCTTTTTTTTTTTTTTTTGAGGTCAGAATTCCTGATTAAAGGAATAAAAATGTATTATTAGAAGATGTGAAATAAATGGCATCTAAATGATCTAATTTACCCAGCTTTCTCTTTTTACAGTAACCACGAGTGTTTCATTTCTGAGTTTGAAGTAACATAGCATTCCTATGATTTGTATTTTATTGTGTTTTCTGTGAGGCTCATTTGAATCACATATAATCTCAGTCTTCTGGGTGAAATTATTTGGCCTTTTGCAAAAGCCATCCATTTGCCAGCCTTAAAGTCATCACTTGTTTGAAGGTGGGGAATCCTATGGAGTCTTAGACCTTGGGTACCAGCTGACTACAGATATAAATTACTAATTCCTGCACAGATAGAGAGGGTGATAGCCAGATTGCTTTTAGAATAAATGAGAGAAGAAGGCCACATGAAAGAAAGCAGGAAGCATGAAATCCTTTCCCTTGCTGTGTCAGACCCCTCCTTTGTCCTTTCTGCTCATGTAACTGCGGAGCCTTTGTAACGCTCCTGGCCTGGGCACTCTGTCTTAATTAAAACATAAGAACAACTTCTTTCTTTTTTTGGTGGGAAAGAAGCCCACTTTTAAAACAGGTATCTTAACCCTGCCTGCATTGCGCAATGGCACATCACTAATTCGTGCTGACTTTGTCTTCTTCAGACTGTCACGAGCTGGACTGCATAGTCCAGCCGCCCAGACAAAACCAAACTTTCCTTCTTGAAGGAGGAACTAACTTAATGTGTGTGCCTGACACTTTTCTCCAAGCAGTTCCCTACCCTTTTGCATATTTTGATGGGAAGACATAGAGCCATTCTAAGAGATGGTGGTAGATCTTGGTGACAGAAAGGCATCAAAATAGCTATTCTAGGAGAGTTGCCGAATACTGTAGGAAGGGGTAATGGTTAGTTTGTTAAAAAGAATTTGTTAATAAAATAATTGTTTTGATGGCTTCTAATTTTGTAATGGCTACTTGAGATTACCTTAATCTACACATTGCATAGGAAATTCTATATGACATTGATCAGGAAGGAAAACTTCCTTTAACTTAACCAAATATTTATATAATGATATTTTATGGTAGTCCGGCCACGGTTCATAGTTGAAAACTACAAGTGATCAATTTAAGTCTTGGAGTCTGAGATTGGGTTTTATCTCAACCTTCTATTAAGGTTGACACATTATAATTTATGATTAAAAAAATGACCACTCCTTTATCAGTTTTGTATTTTAGTTCTAGCTGTGCTATATGTCTACACTGTTTTGGGCCTCAAAAACTGTTCTTCAGAGATTACATAATAATAAAAGCAGTAATAATAATAATATCTAACACATGCAACATTTTTCTAATAGCCTTACACAAATTGTCATTAAATCTTCCTTAAAACTCTGTAAAGTAAGCACCATATTTATCCCATGAGAAATTGAGGCACATGTGAATTAAATCTTTTTTTTTTTAATTTTTAAATTTTATTTTATTTATTTTTTTTATACAGCAGGTTCTTATTAGTCATCAATTTTATACACATCAGTGTATACATGTCAATCCCAATCTCCCAATTCATCACACCACCATCCCCACCCCCCCGCGGCTTTCCCCCCTTGGTTTCCATACGTTTGTTCTCTACATCTGTGTCTTAACTTCTGCCCTGCAAACCGGTTCATCTGTACCATTTTTCTAGGTTCCACATACATGCGTTAATATACGATATTTGTTTTTCTCTTTCTGACTTACTTCACTCTGTATGACAGTCTCTAGATCCATCCATGTCTCAACAAATGACCCAATTTCGTTCCTTTTTATGGCCGAGTAATATTCCATTGTATATATGTACCACATCTTCTTTATCCATTCGTCTGTCGATGGGCATTCAGGTTGCTTCCATGACCTGGCTACTGTAAATAGTGCTGCAATGAACATTGGGGTGCATGTGTCTTTTTGAATTATGGTTTTCTCTGGGTATATGCCCAGTAGTGGGATTGCTGGGTCATATGGTAATTCTATTTTTAGTTTTTTAAGAAACCTCCGTACTGTTCTCCATAGTGGCTGTATCAATTTACATTCCCACCAACAGTGCAAGAGGGTTCCCTTTTGTTCACACCCTCTCCAGCATTTGTTGTTTGTAGATTTTCTGATGATGCCCATTCTAACTGGTGTGAGGTGATACCTCATTGTAGTTTTGATTTGCATTTCTCTAATAATTAGTGATGTTGAGCAGCTTTTCATGTGCTTCTTGGTCATCTGTATGTCTTCTTTGGAGAAATGACTATTTAGGTCTTCTGCCCATTTTTGGATTGGGTTGTTTGTTTCTTTAATATTGAGCTGCATGAGCTGTTTATATATTTTGGAGATTAATCCTTTGTCCGTTGATTCGTTTGCAAATATTCTCTCCCATTCTGAGGGTTGTCTTTTCGTCTTGTTTATGGTTTCCTTTGCTGTGCAAAAGCTTTGAAGTTTCATTAGGTCCCACTTGTTTATTTTTGTTTTTATTTCCATTACTCTAGGAGGTGGATCACAAAAGATCTTTCTGTGATTTATGTCAAAGAGTGTTCTTCCTATATTTTCCTCTAAGAGTTTTATAGTGTCCGGTCTTACCTTTAGGTCTCTAATCCATTTTGAGCTTATTTTTGTGTATGGTGTTAGGGAGTGTTCCAATTTCATTCTTTTACATGTTGCTGTCCAATTTTCCCAGCACCATTTATTGAAGAGACTCTCTTTTCTCCATTGTATATCCTTGCCTCCTTTGTCGTAGATTCGTTGGCCATAGGTGCATGGGTTTATCTCTGGGCTTTCTATCTTGTTCCATTGATCTGTGTTTCTGTTTTTGTGCCAGTACCATATTGTCTTGATTACTGTAGCTTTGTAGTACAGCCTGAAGTCAGGGAGTCTGATTCCTCCAGCTCCGTTTTTTTTCCCTCAAGACTGCTTTGGCTATTCGGGGTCTTTTGTGTCTCCATACAAATTTTAGGATTTTTTGTTCTAGTTCCCTAAAAAATGCCATTGGTAATTTGATAGGGATTGTATTGAATCTGTAGATTGCTTTGGGTAGTATAGTCATTTTCACAATATTGATTCTTCCAATCCAAGAACATGGTATATCTCTCCATCTGTTGGTATCATCTTTAATTTCTTTCATCAGTGTCTTAGAGTTTTCTGCATAGAGGTCTTTTGTCTCCCTAGGTAGGTTTATTCCTAGGTATTTTATTCTTTTTGTTGCAGTGGTAAATGGGAGTGTTTCCTTAATTTCTCTTTCAGATTTTTCATCATTAGTGTATAGGAATGCAAGAGATTTCTGTGCATTAATTTTATATCCTGCAACTTTACCAAATTCATTGATTAGCTCTAGTAGTTTTCTGGTGGCATCTTTAGGATTCTCTATGTATAGTATCATGTCATCTGCAAACAGTGACAGTTTTACTTCTTCTTTTCCAATTTGTATTCCTTTTATTTCTTTTTCTTCTCTGATTGCCGTGGCTAGGACTTCCAAAACTATGTTGAATAATAGTGGTGAGAGTGGACATCTTTGTCATGTTCCTGATCTTAGAGGAAATGCTTTCAGTTTTTCACCATTGAGAATGATGTTTGCTGTGGGTTTGTCGTATATGGCCTTTACTATGTTGAGGTAGGTTCCCTCTATGCCCACTTTCTGGAGACTTTTTATCATAAATGGGTGTTGAATTTTGTCAAAAGCTTTTTCTGCATCTATTGAGATGATCATATGGTTTTTAGTCTTCAATTTGTTAATATGGTGTATCACATTGATTGATTTACGTATATTGAAGAATCCTTGCATCCCTGGGATAAGTCGCACTTGATCATGGTGTATGATCCTTTTAATGTGTTGTTGGATTCTGTTTGCTAGTATTTTGTTGAGGATTTTTGCATCTGTATTCATCAGTGATATTGGTCTGTAATTTTCTTTTTTTGTAGTATCTTTGTGTGGTTTTGGTATCAGGGTGATGGTGGCCTCATAGAATGAGTTTGGGAGTGTTCCTTCCTCTGCAATTTTTTGGAAGAGTTTGAGAAGGCTGGGTGTTGGCTCTTCTCTAAATGTTTGATAGAATTCACCTGTGAAGCCATCTGGTCCTGGACTTTTGTTTGTTGGAAGATTTTTAATCACAGTTTCAATTTCATTACTTGTCATTGGTCTGTTCATATTTTCTATTTCTTCCTGGTTCAATCTTGGAAGGTTATACCTTTCTAAGAATTTGTACATTTCTTCCAGGTTGTCCCTTTTATTGGCATAGATTTGCTTGTAGTAGTCTCTTAGTCTCTTAGGATGCTTTGTGTTTCTGTGGTGTCTGTTGTAACTTCTCCTTTTTCAGTTCCAATTGTATTGATTTGAGTCCTCTCCCTCTTTTTCTTGATGAGTCTGGCTAATGATTTATCAATTTTGTTTATCTCCTCAAAGAACCAGCTTTTAGTTTTATTGATCTTTGCTATTGTTTTCTTTGTTTCTATTTCATTTATTTCTGCTCTGATCTTTATGATTTCTTTCCTTCTGCTAACTTTGGGTTTTGTTTGTTCTTCTTTCTCTAGCTCCTTTAGGTGTAACGTTAGATCATTTATTTGAGATTTTTCTTGTTTCTTGAGGTAGGCTTGTATAGCTATAAAGCTACTTCCCTCTTAGAACTGCTTTTGCTGCATCCCATAGGTTTTGGATCATCGTGTTTTCATTGTCATTTGTCTCTAGGTATTTTTTGATTTCCTCTTTGATTTCTTCAGTGATCTCTTGGTTATTTAGTAACGTATTGTTTAGCCTCCATGTGTTTGTGATTTTTACGTTTTTTCCCCCTGTAATTGATTTCTGATATCATAGCGTTGTGGTCAGAAAAGATGCTTGATATGATTTCGGTTTTCTTAAATTTACTGAGGCTTGATTTGTGACCCGAGCTGTGATCTATCCTGGAGAATGTTCTGTGCACACTTGAGAAGAAAATGTAATCTGCTGTTTTTGGATGGAATGTCCTATAAATATCAATTAAATCTATCTGGTCTATTGTGTCATTTAAAGCTTCTGTTTCCTTATTTATTTTCGTTTTGGATGATCTGTCCATTGGTGTAAGTGAGGTGTTAAAGTCCCCCACAATTATTGTGTTACCGTCGATTTCGTCTTTTATAGCAGTTAGCAGTTGCCTTATGTATTGAGGTGCTCCTATGTTGGGTGCATATATATTTATAATTGTTATATCTTCTTCTTGGATTGATCCCTTGATCACTTTGTAGTGTCCTTCCTTGTCTCTTGTAACATTCTTTGTTTTAAAGTCTATTTTATCTGATATGAGTATTGCTACTCCAGCTTTCTTTTGATTTCCATTTGCATGGAATATCTTTTTCCATCCCCTCACTTTCAGTCTGAATGTGTCCCTAGGTCTGAAGTGGGTCTCTTAGAGGCAGCATATAGATGGGTCTTGTTTTTGTATCCATTCAGCAAGCCTGTGTCTTTTGGTTGGAGCATTTAATCCATTCACGTTTAAGGTAATTATCGATATGTATGTTCCTATGACCATTTTCTTAATTGTTTTGGGTTTGTTTTTGTAGGTCCTTTTGTTCTCTTGTGTTTCCCACTTAGAGAATTTCCTTTAGCATTTGTTGTAGAGCCGGTTTGGTGGTGCTGAATTCTCTTAGCTTTTGCTTCTCTGTATAGCTTTTGATTTCTCCATAGAATCTGAATGAGGTCCTTGCCGGGTAGAGTAATCTTGGTTGTAGGTTCTTCCCTTTCATCACTTTAAGTATATCATGCCACTCCCCTGTGGCTTGTAGAGTTTCTGCGGAGAAATCAGCTGTTAACCTTCCGGGAGTTCCCTTGTATGTTATTTGTCGTTTGTCCCTTGCTGCTTTCAATAATTTTTCTTTGTCTTTAATTTTTGCCAGTTTGATTACTGTGTGTCTCGGCGTGTTTCTCCTTGGGTTTATCCTGTATGGGACTTGCTGCGCTTCCTGGACTTGGGTGGCTATTTCCTTTTCCATGCTAGGGATGTTTTCGACTATAATCTGTTCACATATTTTCTCGGGTCCTTTCTCTCTCCCTTCTCCTTCTGGGACCCCTATAATGCGACTGTTGTTGCGTTTAATGTTGTCCCAGAGGTCTCTTATGCTGTCGTCATTTCTTTTCATTATTTTTTCTTTATTTTGTTCCGCTCAGTGAATTCCACCATTCTGTCTTCCAGGTCACTTATCCGTTCTTCTGCCTCAGTTATTCTGCTATTGATTCCTTCTAGTGTAGTTTTCATTTTAGTTATTGTATTGTTCATCTCTGTTTGTTTGTCCTTTAATTCTTCTAGGTCTTTGTTAAACATTTCTTGCATCTTCTCAATCTTTGCCTCCATTCTTTTTCCAAGGTCCTGGATCATCTTCACTATCATTATTCTGAATTCTTTTTCTGGAAGGTTGCCTATCTCCACTTCATTTAGTTGTTTTTCTGGGATTTTATCTTGTTCCTTCATCTGGTACATAGCCCTCTGCCTTTTCATCTTGTCTATCTTTCTGTGAATGTGGTTTTTGTTCCACAGGCTGCAGGATTGTAGTTCTTCTTGCTTCTGCTCTCTGCCCTCTCGTGGATGAGGCTATCTAAGTGGCTTGTGTAAGTTTCCTGATGGGAGGGACTGGTGGTGGGTAGAGTTGACTGTTGCTATGGTGGGCAGAGCTCAGTAAAACTTTAATCCACTTGACTGCTTATGGGTGGGGCTGGGTTCCCTCCCTGTTGGTTGTTTGACCTGAGGCAACCCAACACTGGATCCTACCTGGGCTCTTTGGTGGGGCTAATGACAGACTCTGGGAGGGCTTACGCCAAGCAGTACTTCCCAGAACTACTGCTGCCAGTGTCCTCGTCCCCACGGTGAGCCACAGCCACCCCTCTGCAGGAGACCCTCCAACACTAGCAGGTAGGTCTGGTTCAGTCTCCCCTGGGGTCACTGCTCCTTCCCCTGGGTCCTGATGCGCACACTACTTTGTGTGTGCCCTCCAAGAGTGGAGTGTCTGTTTCCCCCAGTCCTGTCGAAGTCCTGCAATCAAATCCCACTAGCCTTCAAAGTCTGATTATCTAGGAATTCCTCCTCCCGTTGCCAGACCCTCAGGTTGGGAAGCCTGACGTGGGGCTCAGAACCTTTACTCCAGTGGGTGGACTTCTGTGGTATAAGTGTTCGCCAGTCTGTAAGTCACCCACCCAGCAGTTATGGGATTTGATTTTACTGTGATTGCGCCCCTCTCACCATCTCATTGTGGCTTCTCCTTTGTCTTTGGATGTGGGGTATCTTTTTTGGTGAGTTCCAGTGTCTTCCTATCGATGATTGTCCAGCAGCTAGTTGTGATTCTGGTGTTCTCGCAAGAGGCAGTGAGAGCACGTCCTTCTACTCCGCCATCTTGGTTCCTAGTCTGTGAATTAAATCTTAAAGCTAGTAAGTAACAACATGAGAATTTCAACCCAGTCACTCTGGTTCCATTCTGTACCTTTAACTATTTTGATGCAGTGCTTCAATAGAATAAAAATTTAATTTCATCCTGTTAACAGATATTGGACATCGTACTAGCTTTAGAGTGTGCAACAGTGAACAAGATGGGCATATTTCTTGCCCTTCAGAATTTGTTAGAAGCAGGGTTTGTGCTCATGGACTCCTCAGTATGATGGATACACCAGAACCTCAGAGTGGGATGGTATTGGTGAGGTCATGTGTACTAACCCTCCCTCATGCATGAATCCCTTGTTCGGTGATGGAGAACTCAGCCTCTCATAAGGCAGCCAACCCCATTTCAAGGCAACTGTAGTTACTGAAGCGTTCTTTCCTTTAATAAAAATGGAGAGATAGACAGTACTGTTAATATTCATGGAGGTTAGCTTGCAAAGAACTGAACTGTAAGTGTCACTGCCTCAGCATATTTTCTTTGCAGAGGAGACTGTAAACTTTTACTTAGTAAGAATTTCCTGCTCCATTTAATGTATATGGCAGCAACTGTGGTACAATACAGTAAAATATCGTTACATCAAAAGTTTCCCAGCCCGTAGAAGCTCAAGGATTTCTCTATGAGAAATGCTGACCGTTTCCATGTGATTTAGTGTTTTTTTGAGCAATTCCAGTTTCAGATGGCAAAACCAGATTGTATTTTTCATTGGTAAACAATTTCATATCTACACTAGGTGGCAGTAGATAAATGAGAATAATGTGTCTGCAAGCACTCTTTCTGGACAGCTCGCCCAAGATTAAAAGGAAAGCGAGTCAGCCTCAGGTTTCTTATCTTTGCCTCAACTCTGGACTCAGAGCTGATAGGAAGAAGGTTGTGCGTTCTGCTCTGTGGAATGGCCAGAAAGAAACATAGGTGTTGGCGGGCCAAGCAGATAGTCCTGCATGGTTCTAATTCCTTCTTTACTGCAGTGTGGAGATTATTGGGAGTATACACCTCTACTTCTGACACAAGTGGCTGGATAGATGTAAATGCTTATTAATATTTCCAAAACTACAGCTGTACCCATCAAACTTGATAAGTGCCGTTAAAATCATTCCACTCCTCTTACCACAGTCCCTGACTGTTGCAGTGTTGTCCTCACTGTTACCCCTACTTTATTCTTGATACTCTACAGGTTCCTGTCAGATTGATCTTTCTAAAGCACATTTTAGCCTCCAGTTTTTCTTTGCCTTCCCAAATTCCTTCACCCCTCACAATTTGACCCTTGCCACCCTCTCTCGCCACTGCCCTGTGCAGCAGTATCGTGTCAGCAGTTGTGTCTGCCTCTATGCTCAGGGAGGCTTGTAACCTCATCTCTGTCTCTCTCTTTTTGCTTTTGTTTTATAAACCTTTTCTAAAGGAGCCATCATAAGCTCTGTTTCCTCCACGGGAAGCCTTTCTCACTAAGTGCTCAGTCAACAGTTTCTCTTTTGAGGTTCGCCAGTATGCTTTTTGCTGGTAGCATTTATTTGATACCAAGTTCTGCTATCTCTGTTGCCCTTTGTTTACTTCTTTGTATTCATAATATTTAGTAAATAAATGGTGATCATGTGGTTTCTTTCCCTTTTTGTTTTTCTGAATTCTGAAATAATCTCCCTCAGAAGTAGTCACCACTCTAATTATCCCCTTGCTGTTCTTTTAAATTTTACTATTTATGATTGAATCAATAATTAGATATTTTTTCATTTTGGATAGTTTTAAACTTTATATAAATGGAATCATACTGCATATATTTTACTATAAATCAGCATTAAATATATATATATATAATATATATTTATATATTATATATATATATATAAATATATAAATCAGCATTAAAATCCTGAGATTCATGTACATGAATTCTGAATTCATACATTCATATGTTGTTGCACGTAGCTGTATTTCATTCATTTTCACAGCTGTATAGGATTCCAGTGAATTTACTACAGTAGTAATTCCCATTATACATTTATTCTACTGTTGATAAATAGGTGGAGATTTCTGATTGTGGTTTGTTTTTCTAATTAATTTACTGTTTATTGACATATAGTTGATTTACGATGTTGTGTTAGTTTCTGCAAGACTGCGGTTTGTTTTTGTTTTTGCCGTTACAGTGTTGCTCTAAACAATGTCAGCATCATTGAACTTTCTAGCTTTTGCAATCTTGTAGGTGTTAAGCGGTATTTTGCTTTAATCGTCCCTTTTCTAATTACTACTAATGTTTCTGAAAATCTCTTCATATTCTAGATAACTGTTAGGTTTTCTATAATTTTTTCCTTAGGATTGCTCTTCTTTTCACATTGATTTGTAGGTTTTTCTTATATATTTTAGATATTTGTCCTTTTTCAGTTTCAGATATAATATCTCCTCCTATTCCATTATCTGATTGTTAACTTTGTGGTAACCATTGTTAAACAGAAATCCTTAATTTTGGGGTAAACAGATGGATCAATTTTTTTTTAATATATTTATTTTTTGCCTTATGGTTTTACTTTTGCAGCTTTTAAGATGTTCTTCTCTACCCTGGGTCAGAAAGATATTCTTTTTTTTTAATTAATTAATTTATTTATTTATTTTTGGCTGTGTTGGGTCTTTGTTTCTGTGCAAGGACTTTCTCTAGTTGCGGCAAGCGGGGGCCACTCCTCATCACGGTGCACGGGCCTCTCACTATCACGGCGTCTCTTGTTGAGGGGCACAGGCTCCAGATGCGCAGGCTCAGTAGTTGTGGCTCATGGGCCTAGTTGCTCCACGGCATGTGGGATCTTCCCAGACCAGGGCTCGAACCCGTGTACCCTGCATTGGCAGGCAGATTCCCAACCACTCCGCCACCAGGGAAGCCCCCCAGAAAGATATTCTTACACATTTACTTCTACTAACTTTATAGTTTTAACATACCATTTAGGTTTATAATTTATCTGCTGTCCATCTTTGTGTGTAGTATTAGGCAGGGATCTATTTAGTGAGCCCGTTTTCTTAGGTACAAGTGATCCTTCCTCTATTGATTTGTGGCCCCATTTTTCCTTTGTACTTGTTTTCCATATATACAGGGCTTTGCTTCTGAACTCTTCATGGTATTGCTTCCTATTTTTTAAAGACTTCTTTAATGTCTTTACATGAGTTTTATTATTTTTTTTTCTGTAAAGGTCATATGCATTTTTGGGCTTTTTTCCTGATGTATTTAAACATTTCTATGGTATTGTAAATTATGATTTTTAAAAATTTACATTTTCTGTGTGCTGAAGTACAGACAGGTAATTGATTTTGTATATCAATTTTGGATCTAGTAAACTCTCTTAGTTTTAATGATTCAGCAGTAGATTCTTTTGGGATTTCTTTATAGATAATTATATATGAATGACAATTTTTATTTCTTCTGTTCTAATTCTTACATCTTAATGCTTTTATTTCCTTTTCTTGTCTTACTGAACTGGCTAGGATTTTTTTCTGCATCTTTTGAGGTGGGTCATTTTATTTTATTTTTAAAATCCCTTTATAGGTGAATCCCATTGATTTCCTAATGTAAAAGCAACTTTTTATTCCTGGGATAAATTCAACTTGCTCACAATGATCTTTTCTTATATATTGTTAGATTTGATAGGCTAATATTTTATTTAAAATTTTTGTATCCATGCTAATATATGAATATTTTAATTTTAGAATACATTAGGAAATACCCTCTAGATTATTAGAAATGGCATCCACTTTCCTATGGTATAAAAATCTAATATTAGCTTTTTTTAATGTATATATACAGATTAATCCAAAGCTTGATGTAATCGATTTGCAGACCTCTACTCCCCCTGTTGTGGACATCCTTTCTTTTGATTCTACCACAGTAAGTTTTCTTTGGCATTTAAATGGTATTTAATTGTTTGGCACAATCCATTTTCCTTAAAAAGTGTGTGGGAGAGAAGATAAAAAATGGGCTAAATAGCCTAACATCTTAGCATAGAAAGAACCTTGTACGAAAGTCATATTTACAATGTGTCTAAATAGCCACAAGGGGGAGCAGTACCAATTTCCAGAAAAGCTTCAATTTGAGGACCTTGAGCTCAGTAGAATCCATACCGTCTCATCTCCTAAGGTGCCACCCATGTGACATTTCACTTGCTGTCACAGAACAGATTTCCTTCTTTGGTAATTGCCTTTCAGAGGCTAAACTTACGTCTAGTCTCCTTAGAAGGTGTAAGAAAAGCAATCATTTCCCTTTGTTCGTCTCTCTTGATGGATAATCCAGAAATTAAGTATTTCTAACACTTGCAATTTTGTTTTAAAAAATTGCATACATATAATTTATTTACTAAGTGTATCCAAAGACTTCAAAAATTGAGAGTTTTAGCATTTCAATTTGAGTCTGCTTAATCTTTGCAAAGCAGATTAGTTCTGCCATCAATTCTGCTAGTCAGGGCAAAACTAGTAATAAGAACGAATGGGGGGACTTCCCTGGTGGTGCAGTGGTTAAGACTCCGCCTGCCGGGCTTCCCTGGTGGCGCAGTGGTTGAGAATCTGCCTGCCAATGCAGGGGACACGGGTTCGAGCCCTGGTCTGGGAAGATCCCACATGCCACGGAGCAACTGGGCCCGTGAGCCACAATTACTGAGCCTGCGCGTCTGGAGCCTGTGCTCCACAAACAACAAGAGAGGCCACGATAGTGAGAGGCCCGTGCACCGCGATGAAGAGTGGCCCCCGCTTGCCACAACTAGAGAAAGTCCCAACACAGAAACGAAGACCCAACACAGCCATAAATAAAATTTTTTTTTAAAAATTCTAAAAAAAAAAAAAAAAAAAGAATCCGCCTGCCAAAGCAGGGGACATGGGTTTGAGCCCTAGTCCGGGAAGATCCCATGTGCTGTGGAGCAACTAAGCCCATGCACCACAACTACTGAGCCTGCACTCTAGAGCCCGCGAGCCACAACTACTGAGCCTGCGTGTCACAACTACTGAAGCCCACGTGCCTAGAGCCTGTGCTCCGCAACAAGAGAAGCCACCACAACGAGAAGCCCACGCACCGCAATGAAGAGCAGCCCCTGCTCACCACAACTAGAGAAAGCCCTCATGCAGCAACGAAGACCCAACACAGCCAAATTAATTAATTTATTAATTAAAAAAAAAAAAAGAACGAATGGGAGGAATGGCATGATCTTTGGCGACACTACTGTGATGATGTCAGTATAGTTAAATATTTTGGGTAAATTATTAATACGTGGCCAAAAAAGAAAACAAACAAGAAAAACACTTGACATTACAACATTACAAACTCTCCAGTAGATCTCAAGAATTGTATTTATTGTAGAGGAATTCTGCAGAGAACTAGTCTATCTTGAGTCTATGCTGTGTCAGAAAGTAGTCTGCTTATTACAGGGTCTTTTCAGTGTTAATTCATGCAGAGAAGACTCCTAGATCACTCATGAGAAGTTCCAGAGACAGGAAATCAGCTGGAGGGTCAACCCAGGGGCTGATTGTCAAAGAGAGGTCCAAGAATTGTTGGTGACAGCTAGGACCTTAAGTGGATCTGTGGTCTGGTCTCTTACAATGTTCATGTTTATAAAATAACACTACAAACATTGCTGCATTAATAACTTACTTATGACATTAAAAATTAACTAGGCATCAAATTCTTGCCGCAGCGCTTAGCTCATAGTAGGTGCTCAATACTTACGTTCAATGAATTACTCAAAAGTCTCACTGTTGAAATTTACAAATTCTGGTGAGTTGGGTTTTTGCCCCACTAGTGAGAGGAGCAAAAGATAGGTGGTTTTTGAGACGTGCTGCCTTCCTGTGAGGTAGTTGGTAGACTAAAATTGGGTGTTTCTGGCCTAGAAGATATCAGAGATCATCAAAAATCTTTGATCGGAGCTTTGAGACTCACTCTCCCTGCCAGTACCCTTCGAAATTTGCAAAACCTCATGACCTGAGGAATCCAGGTGTTCTCAGTAGTGTGCTATGGAGGTGGGCATAAGTACCACCTAGCAAGCGATAGCAGGGTGTCTGTCCCTGGATGGTAATGTAGAAGTGCCAAAGTCAAGTGTCTACGTTATAGGACCCTAACTCGGGAATACAGGGTACGTGGGACAAAAAGACAATTCTTTTTTTTTTTTTTAATTGAAGTATAGTTGATTTACAATGTTGTGTTAATGTCTGCTGTACAGCAAAGTAATTCAGTTATACATATATATAATTCTTTTTCATATTCTTTTCCACTATGGTTTATCTCAGGATATTGAATATAGTTCCCTGTGCTATATAGTAGGACCTTGTTGTGTATCCATTCTATATGTAATAGTTTGCATCTGCTAACCCCAAACTCTCAGTCCATTCCCCCCCTCCCCCTTGGCAACCACAAGTCTGTTCTCTACAGGGAAGACAATTTTTATAATAAACATGTGACACATTTGCAGTTGTGTTACAAAGCAGAATAATAAGACTGAAGAGTACAGTTATTACCCACATAAGGGATACTATTAGACTGAATTATATAATATTGCCATTTTGTAGGCAAAAACGATCTAATACATATCAGTGATTTCCCATGGTTCAGCCCCACACATAAGCATTAGAAGGAAGACTCCACTGTTACTTTGAGTTGTGTGCTTGATGCTACATAAAAATAAAACAAACAAGAAAACAAAAACTTGTTTGCTATAAATTGGTTTGGAATTAGGCTAATGATGTCCCACTTAGATAGATTTTTTTACAATCTGGAAGATAGCTGCTTGCCTCCTGGCAAGACATAAGGACTCCTGATTTTATTTATTTTACTAACACATTTTCTGAAGACAGATATTCATGAAGCATTTAGATTTTTATAAAGAGTATCTTTAAAGAGCTTTCCTTTAAATTTTCAATGTATGTGTCTTTCTTTTAGCTCATTGATAGATAAGTGGTTAGAAAACTAAAGCGCAATCACGGTAATTGTTTGCCTTTCCATTAATCTAGTGGTAATTCTTAATCTGTCATCTCCTCTGTATTGGCT
This sequence comes from Eschrichtius robustus, assembly GCF_028021215.1. Taxonomy (NCBI): domain Eukaryota; kingdom Metazoa; phylum Chordata; class Mammalia; order Artiodactyla; family Eschrichtiidae; genus Eschrichtius; species Eschrichtius robustus. Next base: position 75,746,062 of record NC_090836.1, on the reverse strand, counting down.
GCTTTTCTTTTGCTTCTGCACAACAAATCAAACATAAATGTAAAGGAGATTTGTTTCTATTCTGGCATGAAGCACTATTGTGGTGTGAACTTTGCATGTAATTATAATGAAAAAAACAGAGAAGTATTGGAAGCAAAAAAAAGAAAAGCAGTATTTACAGGTGGTTTTGGTTTTTGTTATTGTGGTTACTGTTTATTTTGGGGATTTGTTTGTTTGGTTTTTGCAGACTGGAAGAAAGTTTCTTTAGAAATTCATTTTCATCAAGATGAGATGTAAAAAGATTACTCTTTAAACCTTAATTTGTGAAATTTCTTAGTAGGATAAAAGCAGGTTTTTTATGGTGTAAGAAATAGTTGGCTTCTGTTCCTGTTTTGACTTGATTTAATATTACATTCAGGATGATTTCTAGATCTAAGTATTGATATCTATGCTCTGATGCCTTCTTACAACAGAGAAGGAATTATGGCATACAGTGTAACAGTTGGTATCTTTGTGGCTTGCACTTGTGTCTCTAATGCCAGGCAGGAAATTTGATACAATATTTCGGGATCAAAATAAGCTGTTCCCAATCTGCATTTTTAAAGCTTTGTTGTAAAAAAAAAAAAAAGTTTCTGTAAAGGAATATACTGGCTGTCACATAGACATAGTTTAAAAATGTTGATCTCAAATTTCTGAATCTTGTTCCAATTATGTTGTCTCTTGTTATTTGCTGATCTTCTAAAGATTATTTAGTTCAAGAGTCCCATTGAGTCTTTTAATGTTTTCATTTATTCTATTAGAAATAGACCAAGGCTTTGTCATCAGAATTGTAAAAGGCATTTAGCATCAGCACATGGGGTGCGGCTACGTCCTCAGCTCCTCTCCCCGCAAAGGCAAATAAGACAGTAATTTCTCTTCTGTGTCCTAATATGAAGTGGTGTTTTTTGTTTTTGTTTTTTTTAAATACTAACTAAACAGAATTTATTTAAAATACTCTAGGATTATTAAAATTGTTATTTTTAGGTAAACTATATTGCTAGGTTTTGATGTATTTTATTACTATTTGTCCAACAAATGAACACAATGAAATTGATGATCTTGCTAGTATTACTCTGATTGACTCAAAACACTGGACTCTACTCAGAGAACTCAAAGAGTGTCCTTGCTTTCCTTCACTCTGGCAACTGTGTAGAGTATGAATGTAATATTTATGCCTTTCTTTAGAATTAGGGACAGTTTTCAGGTTAAATTAATTATTCACAATAAACTGAGAATCTGCAGTTGTATCACAGAAGAAAATCAAGGTCTACAGCCTTTTCTTGCTCCATCAGTCAAATATTTATACCACACTGCATGGAGGCATCCTATGATATACTGAAGGCAGGATGTCAAGCTGGCCGCCTCACCTCAAGAAACTTACAGCCGAGCCAGAGAGAAATAACAGTGTAAGAAGTAAGTGGCAGTTTCAATATACTAGATACCAAGGGTATATGATTGTCAAATGAAAGGTTGTTAACAGAAGGATTCAGAAAAGGTCATGAATGGGCTAGAGGAAACTAGAAGACTTCTCTAGAAGAAAACATTTGACCAGTTCTTGACCTGACGGAAGATGGGTAGGATTTTGATAGAGACATTCCAGGTGGGGAAAGCAAGGTATAAGTAGATGCCTCAGAAGTAATTGAAAATACAATACGTACCATGGTAATGAAAGTGCAGCCGTCTAATCTGGAGTCTCTGCGTTGCCTAACTCAATGGATAGCAGATGTGGTAGGATGCTGGGCGCATACATACTCACACACATTTTTAGCTCTCAATCAATACTTCTTGAGTAACAAAAAATACCTGCCCCAGAGAAGCCTACACTGTATATTCTAGAGGAGGAGACAAGCAATTCACAGATTTAAAAAAAGTAGACCATATAGTATAGTAGACAGAAACAATGCAAAGGTGTAAATAGCACCGAAGTTAGGTAGGAAGAAGGGTGCATTTAGATAGTATGGCCAGCACAAGAGTCATGTGAAAGGTGACATTTGTGGAAGGAACTGAAGGAATGACGTGAACAAGTTAGATGAATATCTGGGGAGGTACTCCAGGCCATGGGAGCAGTGCTGGAAGGCCAGATTGGGAGTGAGGAGGAGCCACTGGAGGGTTTCCTGCAGAGAAAGGGGCATAATCTGATGAGTGTTTTAACAGGTTCACTCTGGCTACTGTGTTGAGAATCAGCTGGGGGTGATGGTGGAGGAGAGCAAAGAGACCAGTTCGTAAGCTAATGAAATCATCAGACAGGAGGCAGAAGTGGCTTGATCCAGGGTGGTAGCAGAGGAGGTGGTGTTAAGTGATCTGATTCTGGATGTATTTTGAAGGTGGAGCCAAGAGGATTTCCTGATGGACTGGATGTCCGCTGTGGGATTCCCTGTCTCCTTTCCCCAGGGGTAGTAAGGCGCAGCCCTGAGTAATCTCAGGCTGGCCAAGCTTATCTCCTGGCTCAGCATCATTTTGCCAGAGGGGTTGCTGAGAGAAAAAAAGATTTGTGATTTTCCTGTCTTCTTTTCTGGGATTAGGAAAGTGATCAGCTGAATCAAAGCAAGAGATGCTGTGCTGTTTCTGTGACTTTGAGAAGCACAGTGGTAAAACATAGTCCTTCCTAGGTGTCCTTTAGGTTTGCATTTTTCAGCGAGGTTTATTGGTTTCCCTTTCGGAAAGGCTGTCGCATCAGCCTATTTTTAGGAAGAAAAAAGTTATCCACTTTCATGGAGATTGTCATATGATATATACTCTCTGAAAAATATTGATATATTGATAAAATAAAAGGACATACAAAGAGTAAACTTACAGCTACAGAGAGGATATCTCCATGGTTGTTGTGGCAACAGTTCGTCCTGGTTACTAGACAACATTGTGTAACCAGTTCAGAGCTATTCCAGTTCCTAACTGCTTATGTAAGCAAAGATTTGGAAAGACTTACTTGAAAGAACACAGTGTATGCAAACCTAAATGTTCAAAACTAAAATTTGTAACTTGAAAGTGTAAAATGGCATTATGTGATGTATTGTCCCCAGATACCTCATTTACCTTTACAGGAAAATCAATAAAAATCATGTTGCGCAAACCTCCTGCTTACACTGCTTTTCTGTATGCTAACATTCCTGCATTTACATATAAACAGTTTCTAAATTTGGAGGTAGGTGAAATTCTTTTTTAAGTGTTTAAACTTTGCAACAGTTTATAAGGTAGCATTTGATTTGTAAATTCGGGGCATATGATTTCTGAAACTAGATACGTTTGTGACTTTGTTGTTGCTTGCTAAGCTTTAGGAAACAGACATGTTTATGGTATATTTAGGCATCAGTTCAGTGGCCCTCGGTATTTTTCTCCTGCTCCCACTCTAAGTGTTTGAAAGAAAATGAACATAGGCATTTGTAAAATCCGCCTATGGACTGTACACAGAGGTGCTTTCCACAATTTATCCTCATTTTATTAAAAGACATTTAGTCTTAATTTCAAATGATAGTGAATATGTCAAGTGAGATACAGTAATTTTTTTTTTTTTTAATCCAGTGTCTCAGAAAGTTAATAATCCAGTGTCTCAAAAAGTTAAGATGCTTAGTAGGAGTAAAAGATGAATTCCTATCAGGGCTGAGAAATAATTTTAAAACATCACCCTTTGAAATTGAAAGAAATAAAGTAATTAAATTGTCAAAGCATTTTAAAAATAAGACATACATGATAAAACTAACAGAAGTAAATAAGCAAAAATACACTTCCACAAATCTCTCACCCTTTAGAATAGAAAACACATTTATGGTTTTTTCAGATACAAGTTATTTTAGAGATAGAGAAAACATTAGAGAGGAAGAGACGATTTCCAAATTAGTTGCAACCTTGCTTTAGAAGTACATCATGACCTATATGTTATAAGACCTACCAACAGTTGTGAATGTGATAGCTGACCTTTAAAAAAAAATGTGTTTGGGGGATTATAGAAAAAAAAACAAGCAACTAAAACTTTTAGTCTGTTAAAGGAACGTGGCTTTTTTTTTAAAGCTGATTTACTAAGATAGTACCACTGTAAAACGAGAGTAATAGTGTGGGTCAGAGGGTTTCTTTTTTCCTCCAAATAAAATATACTTTTTGATAAAAATCATAATAATCATAAGTGCCAAATGTTTGATTTAACTATCCTTAACGACTTACTAATTTGAGCTTCATTCCCTTTAAGTTTCAAGGTCACCGAGAAAGAAAGCTTACATTAATGAGTGTTTCCTTTTACCAAAAATTTTATACTAAGTAAATTTTTAAGCATAGTCCTAGTTAAAAATTTATGTAGTGAAACTGGTCTTTATAACCTGTTGACAAAAGTGATTTAGGACTTAAACTTTTCTTTATGAAATGTAAAGAGAGAGAGAACTCTACAAAAGGATTTTATAAAACGTGCTATTTGGGAGCCCAACAGAGTAAATACGTTTTTTAATTTCCTTTAGAAAATTAGCACCTTTCTGGGAACTGGAGGTGTTGACGTTCCAGGTATTATTTCTGCCTTCCAACTTCCTGAGCTACTGTATTTCTAAACTGCTGCAGTCATCCAGACTGTCGCAGGCCTGGGAATCTAAGCCGCATCCCCAGTTCCCACAGTTGAGACTGAGGCGTGCCGAAAATGCCCGACAGCCTCAGCCCACACATCCAGTAACAACTGGTTCCTTCCTCTTCCTGTGGAAGAGCAACATCCTCAGAGATGAGAAGAAATGCACCCTGAGGAATGCAGGAACAGCAGTGAGCTTTTCACACAGGAAATTACTAGGGGAGCATTCTGCAAAGTGCTTGTCTCCTGGACTGTCAGCCCATAATGAGCTTCCTGCTGACCTGGAGGATGGTTTACTATGGAGCTAAATGCCATTGGCAGGTCTGTCAGGGTTGCCTGGAAGATAGCGAGCTTCGCTTTCAGCTGTTCTGTACATTACACCCATCTGGTTTTGAGTAATTGGGTGCTGCTTATACAGTGAAGCTAGTTGGCTTTGCTCCTTTATTTCGCCACCTGACAGCTAATTGTTTGGTGGAAGTGGTCAGCAAGTCTGCTGAGATGAATTTTTCAGTCAGTTCTTTGTGCTTTATGAAGTCAGGTTATGTAAACTCTATTAGGACTTCAAAGACATTAAAATCCTCATAATCTGAGTGAACTGGCTGCTGATGCCCAGTGCTGGTTCTTGCCTAGTTCCATCTGTGTCTTTCAGTCTCCTTGCTTTTACTTTCTGAAACAGTCAGGCATCAGTAGAAGGTATACTGTGTGCACGATCATACATCCTCGAGCATACAGAACACTCTGCTGCTTCAAACCAGCCAATCCACCCACCCCTGTAATTTAAAAATTGAGACTGACTTGGAATGACTTTTACAACTGAAGAATGTTCTGGTATAATTTTTTTCCCCTAATTCCTACGTGTTTTCTTTTTCCTTTACTTGAGATAGTGATGGCCACTGTAAAGCCCAGTTTTTATATCATATGTTCTTTTTAAATTGCTTTCCAGATCACTACAGAATTTTGGTGGGTTTCAGCATTTATGGTGGCAAAATTCCTTTACTTTTCATGTATTTGTTTGGATTATTTTACTGAAGCACATAAGAGTTACATGTTGTTTGTTTTAAGTTGAAGGGGAGATGGAGAAGGAATGCCAGGCATTTCCTCTTCCTTTCAGAATGTCTTTTTAATGAACATTCCTCTTCCCTCCTATGAACAAACCATCTCAACTCAGTGAGGGGCCTCTAAGTGTCTAAGTTTCTAACAAACCAACTTCTTTCCTTTGTTCCTTCAGCCCTAGAGAGTTAGTTGCTTCATGCATTTACTATTTCTTCTCACCTCTGTGATCCCTTTTAGCCTTTGCAGACTTCCAAACCTTTTTAACCAGTTCCCTATATTAAATTCTCTCTGCTAAAATAACTGTTGTGGTTTCTGTTTTCCTGCTGGATCCTGAATGATCATCCTAAAGATCCTAAACCATCCTAAAGAAATAGAAGTACAGAAAAAGACTTGTATTCAAGGATGTTTATTTCAGCATTACTTATAACAACAAATGGACACAAGTGAAATATCCTTTAAGAGAGTATTAGTTAAATAAAACTATAGTATATCAAGTGATGGAATATTATATAGCCATGCCATGTTTAACAACAACTAAATGCATGTGTATGATTCTGAATTTGATTCTGGGTCAGTAGAAGAATCGCTATATGGAACATCACTATGACAGTTGACAAAAAGTGAGCATGGGCTTTACCTCCTTGGTAGGGCTTTGTAGTTACTTTTCTTTTACTGCTCTTCCCAGGTCCCCAACCTCACCCTGTCACTTATTTTCATTTTTTTGTTTCTTCTTTTTTTTTTTTTTTTTAAGAAAGAGTATTCTTTGTGGCAAGAATTGTGTGTGCGTAAGGTTTCTTTGGTGGTGTTATTACTATTCGTTCTGGTGTGTGCAGATATTATTTCCTTTGTGGAATAGGTGATAGTCAGTTTCCATCAGATTTGGTTACAGTGTGAATTTTATGAAGTGAATCCTATTTTCCATTGACTTTTATTTTTAAGCAGAGCTATGTTTTCTTGGTAAATATTCTGTTTATTGGGCTGGAAATCTTATGGGCTAGGCTTGAAATCATGCCCAAATCCATAATTACAGTGTTACAGTAATAGTACACCTTGTTCCCATAGGTGAAACTTTAAAAGACATTTTGTAATTCACTTGGAAAATTCTTCTGTTTGAAGCTACATGTTCAGTTGAATGAATCTGTGTCCCATTTTGTCCATTCTCTAAGGTTGATATTGTGTAAACTAAATTCATTTTAAATAACATCTAGCATCAGGCAAAGTACCAGAGTAAATGTTATTCTAAATTCAGAAACAATGCATTTTAGGGATAATAATTAATCATCTAATGAAATTTTAATTACTTGTTGATAAATAATTACTTGTTTTAAACAGAACTGGAAATGCATTATTTTAAGATAAAGTGAAGACAGTTGTGTGCTTTGGAAAATCAGTTGAAATTTTGAAGAATTTGACTAAGAAATGCACTCTCCCAGATTTGTACTTTTAGAAAATTCTGTGTACTTTCTGTAAAATTCAGTACACAGTAAAATTACTGAAAAAAATTCAAGCTGTTAACACTATTTAAAAACTTTGGTCTTTTTCAAGAAATCGTTTATATATGTTCTATGAATTATAAATGCCATAAAACCATGGCTGTTTTACATTTTGGGTACTAATCTATCAGAGAGTCACACCCTCTTCCTCCCAACTCAGGGAAAACAACCTCTTTCTGATATACAATTAAATGACATGAAAAATTTTAAACAAATAATATGTTTTTTAAAATATCACCATTTTTAAAATTGAGTTTACTGATAGGTTTATGAAACAGAATTGAGAAAAAAATTTTTCTATTTAAAAATAAATTATCTCTTCCCTGAAATGTATTTGAAACTTTTTATTTAGAGAACAATAGTTTTCCCTAAGGTATTATATGATTAATATTTTAATCAAGCATTAGGATCTTGTTATTTCTGTTACTATGTGCTATGATTATTTTCATGTATTTATTAGTCAAGCGAAATGACATTCCTGGGGTTTATCTCAAATTATGTTTTATTTGTTTATTTTTAGTTTTACTTTGGCACTTTTTCCAGGCAGTTCTCTTGGCAGCAGTGGCATTGCTTCTGCTTGTCGTGTTTTATGCAATTAAGCTCTTCCAGTATATTCCCCATCACAACTTATTTCATGCAAATGTTCTAGCTGTTGTATCCAGCCATTAACTTATATAATTTTTCCTACAGTATTTTTAGTCAAAATTATTTTCCTAAATGTAAGAGAAAAATGAATTTTATGAGACGCTAAACAATGAATTTTGAATGGAAAAAAATCAGAATGTACTGAAAGTTTTTGTCTTTTCCTCCTGCCTCTACCCTTCCCGGTGCCAGTCCTCACAGCAGGGTGGGAGATTTGGATCTGACCACATTAACTAGGATTTGCTTTTTGTCCTCTGCTGCTTATATACCTGGCACAAGAAAATCTGGAGTACTAGTAGACTGTATGTGGAGACTGTGGCCAACCAGCTTGTTAGAGTAGCAAAACGAGTACATATGGAATTAATTACTCTCCTGCCATAGCTCTGCAGACCCCAAATGAGTGAATCTTGGCAGGAATAGAAAACCTTTCAGAGTGCTAACCACAGATGAGCTGTATTTCTGCAGGAGCTGAGCTCAGGGCAGTGAAGCTTTGGTGTGCAGCATCACGAAGGGAAGTGACTCAGCCTAAGTTAGGGGCTGACTCAGTAGACATTGTTCATTCATTTCTCAAAAATGAACATGCCAGGCACTAGATAGGAGTAGGGGGTTGAGAGGGAGGAGGATGAATGTGGGTTATAATGATAAGCAAAAGCTATCATGGAAAGTTACATAGTACAGTGACATTATGAATTGTGGGCATTTGACTAAGCCAGGAGTATTAGGTGAGGCGAAATCAGAGAAAGTTTCCCTGAAAAAGTTGTTTTAAGCTGAGATATAAAACCTTGCTATTCAAAATGTGGTCCATGGTTTGTTTGAGCATCACCTGGGAGCTTCTTAGAAATGCAGAGTCTTGGGTCCCACCCCAGAGCTACTGCATCAGACGCTGCATTTTAATAAGATCCCCAGGTGATTTACGTGTTCATTAAAGTTTGAGAAGTGCTGATCTAAAGCTTCAGTAAGAGTTGGTGTGAGAAGATTAGGAGTACTGGAGTGTCCTAGGCAGAGGGAACTGTGTATGCAAAGACTGGCTTGCAGGGACCTTGGTATGCTCTAGGGACTGAAAAGAGGGCTGGAGCCCAGGGATGGGCAGGAGCCCAGGGATGGGCAGGAGGATGTGGTGTCAGGACAGCCAAGAGAAGAGTGTTTAAAGAAGATGGGAGTGTCAACATTGCTGAAAGCCAAGAGAAGGATTTTGATAATAATCAGTTTAGCAGAAATTTTTGGTTACCTTTTGGAGAGCTTTTTCAATGGACTAATACAGGTGCGAGCCAGTATGAAGTGAGTTGAACAGTGAGTGGAGGGGGCAGGGTGAGCAAAGAGACAGCTAGAATAGATTATTCCTTCTTTTACTGAATACATTTGCTGTGCATCTATTATATACCAAGCAATGAGAATGCACAGATGAAAGAGTCCAATAATAGTGATAAATGCCTAATTTGCTATGGGAGTACATCAGTGGAGTGGTTAAATAAGGACTGTGTGTGTGTGTGTATGTGTGTACACACATATGCGCATGTGTGTGAGTGCTAGAAAATTTGGGTGGGGGACAGAAAACGTAATCAGAGATAACATCCTGGAAATGGTTGAAACTTGAGCTGTTTCTTTAAGAATTTGCCTACCATTATGGAGAACAAGGACAGAGTTCAGCATTTGTATAGGTGACAAGGCTTAAGAGGGGATGGTGAATTCAGGGAACCATGACAAGAGCAAATTTGAGTTTTAGGACAGTTACTCTAGAGATGTGATAAAGGAGGGGTTAGAGGGAGGTGATGCTGGGAGGCATGAAAATTAGGAGGCAAGTGCAGTCGTAATCTAGATACGGAGTGGGGGGGGGGTGCTTGATCTTGAGCAGTAACATAGGGGGAAATGAAGAAGAGGAGACTGAGCCGTGAGATCTTGAAGAGAAAGAGTTAAAGGTTCTGTTTACTGATTAGACATAGGAGAGGGAAGACTCTAGAATAGCTCCCAAATTTGAAGCTCCTGAGTAGATAATGGCACTGTTTACCAAGACAGGACAGAGACAGGTCTTGGGCATGGAGCATCCAGGCAGAAATATAGATCTGGGAACCTTTAATTGATTGATCAAGCCGTGAGGTCCCACAGGATGATCCCTGAACTGCAGCTTCATACTAAATACGGTAATGATTATGACAGATAGATGATCACCAGTAACCTCATCTCATTCATCAGGAGTGGTAATTAGAAGACTGTTGGCTTGAATAATGCTGGTTATTTGGTAAATACGGCGACTGAAATATAAAGCAGATAAAACTGGTTGCATTCAATGGCTGTAAGTAGCAGACGTGCACTAGTGGTGTCACGGCTTCCTTTTTTAAGAACTTCCTGCTTACTCCTCTGGGTATGTGTTTAGTGTAGATAAATTTTCATGATTCTTAACCACACTTTTAATAAAGTTATAGAATGTAGTTCATATTCTCTTTGACTCATGACATCTGTGAAAAATATTTTTGAACTTTATGGTAGCATTTGAATATTAATTCTCCTGGACCATTTTCCCCATGATAATTGGTTAAAAAAAAAAAAAGAAAGGAAAATCTTTCCTTATAAAGACAGTCATTTTAAAATTAATTTTTTAATTGAAGTATAGTTGATTTATAATGTTGTGTTAGTTTCAGTTTTTATATATATATATATATATATATACTTTTTTTTTTTTTCAGATTCTTTTCCCTTACAGGTTATTAAAAATATATTGAGTATAGTTCTCTGTGCTATACAGTAGGTCCTTGTTAGTTATCAGTGATTGTTGTTATCCTTTGGTTTCTGAGTTTCTTCCACCAGCAAAATTAGAAAGGAGCAAAACACCCATACCCTTCTATACACAAAAATGTAGGAAAGAAAAATATAGTATGTCTATCAAACAGTAATATTGTTATCATGGCCTTTTATTTATAATGAAGTATTTGTTACTGATTTTCTACTCATAAGCTCTTTGTCCTGAAGATTTTATGCCATAATTTTTCAACTATGTCCAGTTATATAATCTTTATCAAGGGGTTAAATATTTCAGATGAGATTCATAGATTTAAATGCTTGATGTTAGATTGGCTTCCTGTATTATTATTAGGAAATCATTTTTCACCCATTAAATGATGGGACCAGAATTTTTAAAAAGATGTTGGATCTTTGTCTACTAAGTGTTTTAAAAAAGTATTATGTACATTTCTCAGGCAGCTGCCTGAAAATGGAAACTTTTTTTCTTTTTTAACTATATCTGAAAATGTCTTAATATTTTGTTTTGGATTTGCTGAACAGTGATTTTCATTTTAAATGTATATTCAGCATATGCTTATCCATTTACTACTTTATTTAGTATGGCTTGTTCATTTATTTTTTGAACTTCCACCTGCCCTTAAGTAGCCTATTAACTAATTTGAGAAACCAGACATAGAAGAATTTTTTTTAGTTTGAATATAATGGATAGAAAAATATCTTTAATTCAACAAATTTTATTAATTACTTTATGTGTGCCTTACACATAGGAGGCACTCACCGTATTGTCAACTATCTGAAAGAAGGTGAGCTGTGGCTTCTGCCTTCTAGAAAGGTGCAATTTAGATTTTAGTGGAGTTGGGGGGAGGACACAATATGATAATATTGATAATGATAGGTAATTGATCACAAACTATAGATTAAACTCTTTACCTATATTCTCACAGCAATCTTATAACGTAGCCCAGGGTTATTTTCTTCATTTTACAGGCGAGGAAACTAACACTTAGAGAAGCCAAGTAATTTGTCCAAGGTCATACAGTCAGTACACAGAAGAGACAAGATTAAACCCAAGTCTGTGTGACTTGATGCCCCATTAATATAGCGCCATATTATATGATAGCATGGATAATTATACAGTATCACAAACAGCAGAAATGCAGGGAAAATTGATAATTACCTTTAAGAAACAAAATTGAATTTTTCTAGAGGTTTAGAACAGGCAAATTGCATCTATTTGGGGAAGATGAGGAAAGGCTTCATTATTTTGCAAATGCAAATTAAAGTCAACTTACATAAAGTGCACTGTGTATACTGAGATCACATAGAAAGCTTTCACTCTCTGTCTTTTGAATGATATAATGAACAATAAATAGAAGAGTGGTTCTCAATACCCAGCTGTGAATATACATTACTGTTATAATCACAGTTATCATTAATCGTACTAGAATGTTCACATTATGCTAGATGGTGAATAGAACATAAATAAATATAATATTTGCCCTCTAAAAGATGTTCGGAAAAGCTTGCCAGTTTTCTGAATGTAGCTTTGTTAAATGATTGGATAAATTCCTGCCTTAAAATTGCCTCTTCATAGTATTAAAACACAGTAAAGAAGCTAGTCTTATTCAAGTGAGCAAAGCATGAGTTACTGTGTATGTGCAATTAAAAAAAAAAAATTATCTCATGACTTTTAACACACAGCTCACTTCTCCTGAACTTGGCACTTGAAGAGTTTTGAGGAACAGAAAATAGGCCTGTAAAAAAGGTCAAAGAATGGCATTATTTATCTTAGAGAGTCAGCAAGCCCAGGAAATAATTTTTCAGAAATTTATTCTAAATAATCCTGACTCTGTGATAATGTTGTGTTTCATAAAAATAATGAGGATAGTTATTTGAGGACAACATTTGGCTTGTTGGTTTGCTTGGCTCTCCATGTACATTATAATGATACTAAAAGGGTGGTGGTGTATTTGCTTTTGCAGCACGTATACTAAAATTGAAAAGATACAGAAAATATTAGAGTGGCCTCCATGAGAGGATAAGTTGAAATTTATTAAATGTTCCATGTGTTTTGGAATATTATGTTTGTAGTTAGGGAAGCTCAGTGTCATAAAGACGTTAGTTCTCCCTGAATAAATCTACAAATTCAAGGCAATTCCAATAAACATCCTATTAAGATTTTTCATGAAACCTAAAAAGTTGATTTTATGGCATACATGGAAGAGCAAAGGGCCCAAGACAGACAGGACAATCTTGAAGAAATTTGAAGGTTGGGGACTCGTTAAGCTCTAAGTGTGATATTGTTACACAGAGAGACAAAGAGTCCACAATGGAGAGCACATAAGCAGACCCACACAAGTGCAGATGGTTGGTCTATGAAAGGCCTGATTTTGTAGACCCATGAAGATGGGTTTGTCACTAAGTCAACTGTTCAATAAATGTTGCTGGGACAGCTAGCTATATGAAAAAAAAAAATATTATGTTCTTACTTTTAACCACAAATGAAATCAATACCAGATGGGTTAAAGGCTTAAGTGTGAAACCCCATACTTCAAAACTTCTAAAAGAAAACAGAAGAATATATTTATGTATTCTGGGTAGGCAAGGATTGCTTAAGCAAAATATAAAATGTACAAATCATAAAAGAAAAAGTTTAATAAATTTGACTACATTTAAAACAAAAAACTTCTGTAAAAAATCCCATAAAATAAAAGTGAACACAATCCACAGAGTAGGGGATGTATTACACATATAAACAAAGTATTGGTATCCATAATATATAAGGAACTTTTTAAAATTTTTATTGAAGTATAGTTGAATTACAATGTTGTGTTAATTTCTGCTATATAGCAAAGTGATTCAGTTATATATATATATATATATATATATATATATATATATATATATATATATATATATATATACACACACACACACATACATTCTTTTTCATATTCTTTTCCATTATGGTTTATCACAGGACATTAAATATAGTTCTCTGTGCTCTACAGTAGGACCTTGTTGCTTATCCATTTTCTATATAACAGTTTGCATCTGCTAATCCCAAACTCCCACTCCATCCCTCCCCCACCCCCCTACCCCCTTGGCAACCACCAGTCTATTCTCTATATCCCTGATTCTGTTTCTGTTTCATAGATAGGTTCATTTGTGTCATATTTTAGATTCCACATATATGTGATATGGTATTTCTCTTTCTGACTTACTTTACTTAGTATGATAATCTCTGGTTGCATCCATGTTGCCGCACATGGCATTCTTTTTTATGGATTAGTAGTATTCCATTGTATATATGTACCACATCTTATTTATCCATTCATCTGTCGAAGGACATATAGGTTGCTTCCATGTCTTGGCTGTTGTGAATAGTGCTGTTTTAAGAACATAGGGATGTATGTGTCTTTTTGAATTATAGTTTTGTCTGGATATATGCCCAGGAGTGGGATTGCTGGATCATATGTAGTTCTATTTTTAGTTTTCTGAGGAAACTTCATACCGTTTTCTACAGTGGTTACACCAACTTACATTCCTAGCAACAGTGTAACAGGGTTTCCTTTCCTCCACATCCTCTCCAGCATTTGTTATTTGTAGACTTTTAAATGATGGCCATTCTAATTGGCGTGAGGTGGTACCTCATTGTTGTTTTGATTTGCATTTCTCTCTATAGAAGGAACTCTTAAATATAAATTAGAAAAAAGAAGTAGACCAACTAAAAAGTGGACAGAGGACTTAAATAGGTAATTTGCAGAAGAATGATCAATATACACATAAAATATGCTCAAGTTACCAGTAATCAAGGAAACAAACAATGAAATTAAAACCATGGGATACCATTTCCTGCCCATAATTTTGTTAAAATTTAAGACGCCTGACAATCAAATATTTTTGACCTTGTAGAAAAAGGGGGGATTTTCTTCTGCTCATGGAAGAGTAAGTTGATTCTACCATTTGGGACAGTATCTGGTAAAACTATAACTGAACTATGACACGTTAGGGGAACTCACCTACCTGTGTACAGGAGACATTTATAAGAATGCTTACTGTGGGATTCAGTGCTAGTTAACAGTACAAAGGACACATAAATTGTGGAATACCCAATCAATGGAATACTATTTGGCAGGGGAAATAAGTGAAGTAGACTTACCTGCAACACCATAGACAAATCCAACAATGTTGGTTAACAGAAAATACTAAAGAGATCTAATACTATTTTACGTGAAGCTCGAATACACACAAAAGCAATACTGCTGTTTAGGGATGTCTACCTATGTGATAAAAGTAAAGGGACATAGATTGGGATGATAGACACAATATTCAAGATGGTGGTATCCTTTAAGAGGGAAAGGTAGGGAGATAGATCATAAAAGGGTATACTTTGTTTCTTAAGGTAGGGGAGAGGGTTGCTTTATTATTCTTATATCTCTTCACTGAATTAAAAAAATTTTTATTTTATTGTAGTTGATTTACAATGTGTTAATTTCTGCCATACAGCAAAGTGATTCAGTTATACATATATATACATTCTTTTTCATTTTCTTTTCCATTATGGTTTATCACCGGGTATTGAATATAATTCCCTGTGCTATACTGTAGGACCTTGTGGTTTATCCATTCTACATATAATAGTTTATATCTGCTAATCCCAAATTCCCAATCCATTCCTCCCCCACCCTCTTGGTAACCAAAAGTCTGTTCTCTATGTCTGTGAGTCTGTTTCTGTTTCATAGATAGGTTCATTTGTGTAATATTTTAGATTCCACATATAAATGATATCATGTGATATTTTTCTCTTTCTGACTTACTTCACTTAGTAGTTTTATTTTCAACGAATTTTTGAAAGCAAAATTGGAACTTAAAAAAATCAGTTATTATGAGATAAAAAGAGGGATTACAGATTCATTCAGAAATGTTAGTGTTGCAGTGAGGTTGCATTGCTTATTCATGCCTGTATTAATTTCACTTGATTGCTGTTCTGCATGCAAAGAAGGGGCAGCTTTCTGAAAGGTGAACAGATGGCTTTTTTGAGACATGATGTGGGTGAAACTAAACCAAATGTGGTTTTCCAAGTCAAACTTCAGTTTTTTCTAAGATGTAATCCTTACTTGAATGTAAAATATCTTTTAAAAAAGTACATCATTGTACAATATAAGTTATTACCTGCCTCAGAATTTAGATTCACACATGCACACACCTTTTTTGAACACAGTAAGGTATCGCTATAAATAATGGTTGATTTCTGCCCTTGTCATTTCAGCAACTTGCATAAAATATTCTTGTTGATTCTATATGAAAGAGATAATAAGAACGAATCCCTTATTCTGTAGGCCTTTGGGGTATAACAGCAGGATTCACAAAAGATGTAATGACTACTTGTTTTCTCTTTGTAATTTACAGAAAGTTTTATTGGTATTCTATTTGTCTAGAATACTGGGATTAGAATTTTTAGTTTTATATTAACTCAGAAGAGAGAGTACTAATTCTAGTTCACTGACTACCTGCTGTCTCCCTCCACCTCCCCCAGATAATTCTGGTAAGTACTTTATCATGAATTAAAATTTATCTGGCACAGTGCACAGTTCTAGACTCAGCATAGGGCATTAGAAGACAAATATTCCTTTAAGGGATTCATAGGTTATGTTTGCCTAATCATGTAAATAGTGAAACATGAAAGGAAATTTTTGTACAGATTTTATTTGTCCTAGCTGTATCCTACCTATTCGTGGCTTCAAAATTAATAAGCTTCTCTGGAGATGACAGTAAAGATCAAAGACAAAGATAGACAGATTTATGGCCTCGGCTGTCATTTTCAAGGGCACTGAATTAATCACTCAGATATTCTAGTTGATAGTTGCATTGGGGCAGGGGTGTTTTTCAAGTCTTCTGACAAACATGAAATTTCCAATTTGGTTTGAAGAAGAAAAATCAAAGCCCTCAGTAAAACCTTATCCCCAAAGCCTCTTTTTCTCTCTTTGAGAAAAAGATGTATG
Organism: Eschrichtius robustus; assembly: GCF_028021215.1. Classification (NCBI taxonomy): domain Eukaryota; kingdom Metazoa; phylum Chordata; class Mammalia; order Artiodactyla; family Eschrichtiidae; genus Eschrichtius; species Eschrichtius robustus. The sequence goes on along the minus strand of NC_090836.1, from coordinate 75,729,575 downwards.
ATTTTTCCCAAGGGATAAACAGAAGGCTTTCTCAGCCCAGCGACTTTAGTCTGGGAGACACAAATTTCACATGACATTCTCTGATTTTATCCTAGAAGTATTTTTAAATCAATCAGACTGAATCAGGTGGGTATGTTCCTACAGGGATATACAATACACTGCGCAGATATAACATAGAAGAGATGCGGTTTTCTTCTTCAGGATCAACAGCCTTTTCTTCTTAAGAGTTTTAGAAATTGGGAACGAATCCTGCCTGTGTTGTGGTCCTGTGACAGCCCCACATGGGTGACTCCATAGCTTTTTGTTCTGTTTTTCTGATTAATCCACCCGCTTCTTGGTTAACACTGGCTTTTGATCTCAAGGAAAGAACCAAAGACAGAGCAACACTCTGAGTCACTTCTGAAAGACAGCCATCCTCTCTTGGTCAGGATTCTCAGAGGAACTCAGTGACTGTCTAAATCCTTTGTGTTAATGGTAAACTCAGTGTAAAGCCTCCCACGCACTGGCCACCACTTCCTCTAGTCCTTCAGTTTTGATAATTCATCAACCCCAGAAGGACCTCCAATCCACTGAGCCTCCGCCTTTTCATTGCCCACCTTCTGTGTCTATGTGTCTCACCTTTATGGGCTTAGATTCTATAGTCCATCATCATAGCCATACCCTTGCCCCTTTCTCTCTCCACTGTACTCACCCCAAAAAACTTCAGCCTGGTTAAATCTATTTTTTTCTGCCGACTCTATACCTACACCCAAGCAACTGAATTCGACTAGACAGCCATGCTGACTGATCTCCCTTTAAATTTATTTATACAAAGCTCCAGGGGCACTCAGTACTGCCTAGCAATCCATTTACCAAGTAGTTATCTCCTCACCGTCCTGTGACATCAGTGCTCTCTTTCTGTTTGATCTTTTCCATCAGCCCACGTTTGTAATGTATTTCCCATCTTTAAAAAGGAAAACTTCATTTGACCCCTCATCCCTTTCCAAGTCCTGTCTCATTGCTCTGCTCCCCTTTATAGCAAAACTCCTCAAAAGAAGGGCATATATTCAGTCTTCATTTCTTCACTTTCTACTCTTCTGAATCCACTTCAGTTAAGCTTTTGTCCCCACCATTCCACTCATGTCAAGGTCCCAGTGATTCATCCAAATCAGACTTCCTATAGGATTTGGTCTTAGTGATCACTCCCTTCCCCTTGAAACTTTTTCCTTACCTACCTTCTGGTCCAGTACCCCTCCTACCTCATGGGTCGCTAGTCACCTTTCCTGCTCCTTCTCTTCCTGCCTTCTAAAGTCTTTGCCACTGTTCTCTTGTTTGGCCCCTCCCTCTTGTTTGATCATAGAGCCATGGCTGTAAATAGTTATATGCCGAATACCCCAACTCCAAGGGAACAGGAGCTTCTGCAATTGGTACCCTTCCAGACCTTGCCTTATGTACCTCTTCACCTGGCTGTTCATTCGTATCCTTTATAAAAACTGGTAAATATATGTATATATATTCTGATAACTCCCAAATTTATATCTTTAGCCCCAACCTCTCCGCAGAAATCTAGAATCATATATTTCCAATTGTATTCATGATTTTTCCCCTTGGAAGGCTCACAGGCATCTCAAACTTAACATGCCCTCAATTTATTCTCTACCCCAATTAAAAAATGCATCATCAGTGGAGCTAAATCATAATGTAACACCTTGCCCAGCTTTATTTTTCTTCATAACCATTGTTACTACCTGACATTACATCACATATCTTTATATCTATTCACTGGAATATAACCCTATGTCAACAGGGTCTCTTTTGTTTAATCATTTCTTGTATTAGGCAGAGTAATGGTCCATAAAGATGTCCAAGTCCTCATCCCCAGAATCTGTGAATATGTTTCTTTACATGGCAGAGGGGCTTTGCAAATGTGATTAAGTTAAGGATCTTGAGATGGGGAGATTATCCTAGATTATGGTCCAATACACTCACAATGGTCCTTACAGGGGAAGAAGGGAGGCACAGGAATCAGAGAAGTGGAGATTGGAGTGATGCAGCCTAGAGCCACGAATGTAGGCAGCCTCAAGGAGCTGGAAAAGGCAAGGACAGATTCTCCCCTAGAGCCTCCAGAAGGAACACAGCTCTGCTGACACCTTGATTTTAGCCCCATAAGACCTATTTGGACCTTCAGAACTTCAAGATAGTAAGTAAATTTGTGTTGGTTTAAGCCACTAAACTTGTGGTAATTTGTTACAGCAGTGGTAGGAAACTAATGTACTCCTATATCTCTGGCACCTAGAATTTTCCTGGCACGTAGGTGCTAAATAAAGACAATTTTGTTTGAATAAATGGTATGTCTTCATTGTTTTATATCCCATATAAAGATTATTGGAGTTTCTAATCCCTATTCTAAATGTTATTGTTGAAGATAAATGATCCATTCTTTCTTTGAAAAGCAATATTTGCTTTTATTTTTGTCCAGGCAAAAGGTATTTTTTGTTATCCTAGTCTATTTCAGGCAGGCATTTTATAAGTGTTTGTGTGTGTGTGTGTGTGTGTGTGTGTGTAGTGATTTAAAAAATCTCAGAATGTCAGGAATGGAACAGACTTTTAAAGGGCATTCAGTTTGAATTTCCTGATCTGATGTTTGTATACTTCTCACAATATCCCTGACAAGTGATCATCCCTAGTCTATTTTAGAACCTTCAGTGATGGGAAACTCACTTTAGCTAGAGGGATCAAGACCACTTTTGGATAGACTTTTCTGACTTTGGTCTGTTTTGTTCTCTACTTACAGAATTAAATCAAAACTAGAAATGTTAAGTATAAGCCCAAACTGACTTATTTTAACCAATTTATTAAATATATATCTGCAGTTCAGGTCACTGCTTATCTTTACAAGTGAAGTACCTCCTTTTGCATGTTCACACTTGTCAGAAGATCCTTATGCTATTTCACCAGAAACCATCAAATATACTTTTGGGGGATAAAAATCAAGAAGTGATTTGCAGTTAAGTGATAAAGGCTTCCATTGCTCCCTCATTGTGCCTTTGAGGAGGCATTTAAGATAGTAATTTTTAGTAGAGAATCGTACTGGCTTGACTTTGGGTTTATGTCAATACTTCTCTCCAAATACTGTCAAATTATTAATATTTACATTTTGAGGATGGCTCAGCAGATGCAGGATGGTCAGTTGAATTCAGTTCAACAAATGTTGAGCCCTGTATGTGTCTCATGCACTGTGCTAGGCACCCGAGGAAGAAAGATGACCAAGTTATGGCTCCTACCCTCAAGAGAGTAACCCCCATGACCTGGTAGGGAATATAGACATGAAAGCACAAATATAATGAGAAGTGATGAATGCTCTACTAGGCATGAACAAAGACTTATGAGAGTGTATGGTGTTAGAGAATGTTCTAATTTCACTCCTTTACATGTAGGTGTCCAGTTTTCTCAGCACCACTTATTGAAGAGACTGTCTTTTCTTCATTGTATATTCTTGCCTCCTTTGTTGTAGGTTAATTGATCATAAGTGCGTGGGTTTATTTCTGGGCTTTCTATCCTGTTCCATTGATTTATATTTCTGTTTTTGTGCCAGTACCACAGTGTTTTGATGACTGTAGCTTTGTGTATAGACTGAAGTCAGGGAGCATGATTCCTCCAGCTCTGTTTTTCTTTCTCAAGATTGTTTTGTCTATTCTGGGTCTTTTGTGTTCCACACAAATTTAAAAATTATTTGTTCTAGTTCTGTGAATAATGCCATTGGTAATTTGATAGGGATGGCACTGACTCTATAGATTACCTCGGGTAGTATATTTTCACAATATTGATTCTTCCAGTCCAAGAACACGGTATATCTTTCCATCTGTTTGTGTCATCTTTGATTTCTTTCATCAGCATCTTATAGTTTTCAGAGTACAGGTCTTTTGCCTCCTTGAGAGTGAAGTGGTGCCAGTGATTAGTTCTGACTTGCCAGCCCAGACAGTGAGTGGGGGTAAGTAGGAAGGGTAGTAGAAGGGGGAGAGAAGAGGAGAGGAAGAAAGAGGATAAATATAATGCATGAACTTCCATATGTAATTGGGCACCACAGTATCTTGAATGTTTCATTGTTAATGATATAAATAGTAGTAGTTTAAATGTGTAGACCTTGATTACATTGTTGAATGGTTAATTTCCCAATAAAAATTTACTTGCAAATGCCACAATTTTCACTTTCTGTTGATGCTTTAAAAGAATTCATTCTCTAATGTGACAAATGAAGCTTTATGCATTAAAATTAATCATGGCATTTAAACAACCTGTTAAGAGTCGTTTGTCCCCAGAATGTGACAGGTTTTATATATAGCTCTCGGGACTATCAAAGTAGTTTGCATCAGTCAACTCTGTATTTTTTACTCTATTGTATATGGTCAGAGGGAAAGTGGAGCCTTTTAACCTGTAGAGATAAGGATTTCTTAGCCACACACCTTCATTCTGTGCACTTGGTGAGGCTGTCTTTCCCATCTGTGAGATGGCAACCATGAGTTTATCCAAGGAGAACTTAAGCGTGGTAATTGCCCTGCCATCCATTTGAAGGAATTGGCTCCCTGGAGAACTGTAAGCTCCGTGAAGGAAGGTACCATATCTGATTTGTTCTTTGCTGTAGCTTTAATGCCTACGTATAGGAGGCCTTCGTTTGCTGAATCAATCAATGAATGTTATTGTTACCCTGCTGTACTTCAAGTGTCTGCAAAAAAGTAAGAGGTAAGGGAACATGTGTGATTTCTTCCTTTTATGGACTTCCAAAGCATTTGTTCTTTTCTTACAGTCATTTGCTTGTGTTTCTTGTTTATTCACTGCTGGTATGTGCCAGGCACTGCAGGGGATCCCGGCCTTGCTCTGTCTTAATTCTCTCCCCATAATAGAGACTCCTCCTTGATTGCCGGTATCACATTGTACTCACATTTAACATTGGTAAATGCTTAGTATAATGTCAGTGTTCAGTAAGCATTCACGCAAAAAATGAATATTAGCAACTCTGAAGTAGGAGAGGACCTCAATATATTGGGAGCAAGCAGGTACTGCAGCCTCATTTGCTAGACTTTTAATAACCCAGAATCTTAAACATATTTTTTTCCCTTTTCATTTTTTTTTTTTTTAATTTTATGAATGAGAGCGTTGAAACTTCCCCAAGCTGTGCATCTTGCTCTTTTCCTGTACAAACAGGAAGCAAAGGCAGGCTTGGTCGGTGGGAAAGAATCTGCTAATATCTAGGTCCAAATAGCTTTGAGAGACCAGAGAACAGATCTGTCAGTTGGCTAATGTGGGATGGAGATCTCGTACTTTTTTTCTCTCTCTGCCCATACCCTTTTCCCTTTTCTATTCATCTTTATGTGTCATATGATAGTTTTTTTTTTTTTTTTTTTTGGTCCCAAACAAGAAAACTATTGTTAAGGTTATGGGGATCTTTTCCTGCCTAGACTGTCTATGGCCTTAAATCTTTCTTTGCCCATTTCCTATTGCCCTTTCTTCACTAACCACCCTGACTGCAATCCCCCAGGGTTCGATGACCAATGTGTTAATTAGATTAGAGGCCTTTTCCCATGAAGGGCTGGAGCTGCTACTACAATAAGATTAGTTATATTTGCGACCACGTGTACATACTTAGGTATGTTGTGATCCGTGTAAAAAAGACTGTCCTGGTCATAGAGAGTTTGGTTTCCATCTGTGAGAACGGTGATAAACTCTGCATGTGAGTGGTTAACATATTCAAAAATATTTACGTTTCTGCTAAATCCAGGGGGTACAGTGGTCAGAAGAGTAGGCATAGCACAGTCTAGTGAGGGAGACAGACAATAGAGAAGGAAAAGACAACTCTCATCAGTTATGGAAGAAACCATCAGGATGCCATGGTAGCCAGCAGACAGACCACCTTCATTAGGGTGGTCAGGGACTACTTTTCTGAAGATGTGACAATTAAGCTGAAATTTGGAGATCAAAAAAGATTCAGTCATGCCAGGAGGGCAGAGAAGGCACAGCAGAAGCAATGTTACAAAAAAAAAAAAAAAAAAAAAAGTCTGTCTTTTGAGCAGGAATTATTTATTTTAGGGTGAGGATGGCTGTGCACGGCCGTCCATACAATGTCCCCAGTCAATGAGGCGGCTGCCTAGGATCAGGAATGCAGACTGTGACTGTGAGACAGGACTTCTTGGTGAACTCTTCACATATTCCATACTCATTTTTACACTGCTTTCATTTCAGTGTTTGCCACCAGCCAATAGCTGGGGACCCCGGTAGATAAGTGCTGTAGGTTGTTTTCTAAGTTCCCTTAGCTCAGGACATGAATAAGTAGGTCATAGGTGCTTCTAGGCCCAGCTAATGAGTGGCATTAAAAATCCTTTATGTGACCTTGTTCTATGATCTATGATTGCTCGGAGTTTTGCTTCTGAACATTTCAAGGACAGTTTTAGATTTCCTTCATCACACAGAGTTAAGTAATTCAAAGCGTTAGTAATAGGATTCTTTGGGGGGAGTGGATTTTAATGAGTGCTTTCTGCCCAAAAAAGTCATTTTCATTCAGGTATTTTAGGTTCAGACCCTAATATTGTCAGGTATATCACAAAGGTGGAAAACTGGGGGTACAGAGCATAACTGCTCAGAGACCAGGATGGTTTTGGAGATAACATAGGCTGGTATGCAACAAAAGTAGAAAAGATAAAGTACCAAATGACTGAAGGTACCAGAACATAAGCTTCAGGAGAGCAGAGTCTTGGGTCCTGCCACCCACTGCTGGGTTCTCACCATTGAGAACTGCGCCTCACACAGAGCGAGGCTCCAGAAGTGTTTGTTAAGTGAACAAAGGAAAAGAACCTGAGCAGATCCACTCAGCTGGGTAGGAGTACTAAGATGTGTTTTATGCATATTTTAAAATAAGCTTGAACTGGGGGGGGGGGGGGTGGATTTTGAGTTTGTTTTTATTATTTTCAACAAATGATGAATTAGTAAGATTATGACAGAGGGAAATTTGAAAGTTTTCATCTTCCTAAAAATGGTTGGGAAGATCATGGAGAACAGTGGCTTTGATCCCAAGGTCACAATACCCAGAGTGCTTTGGCATCTCTTAGATTTATGATTGGTTATGTTTCATACACCTTTCCTACCTGTGTGAGCTTGGGCAAGTTATTTAGTCTCTCTGTATCTCTGTTTCCTAGTTTGAAAAATGAGAATAGTAGTAGAACAGAACATACCTGATAGGGTTATTGTGAAGATTAAACCAGTTAACATGCGTAAAGCACCTGAAACAATGCCAAGTACACAGTAAGCTCTGTACATGCTGGTTGTCACCACCGTCGTCATCATTAGAAGTACACTTGACATGTTTGAGGTACCTTCTGTCTGGAACTCTCATATGCCAGTGATAACCAGGAATGAAAAATTGATTAAAATTTTTAAAAATTCTGTGATTTCTGTGATGCATCTATTTGGATTCTTTGTTTTTAAAATAGCTTTAATGAGATAATTCACATACTAGAAAACTCGCCATTTTAAAGTGTACAATTTAATGATTTTTAGAATATTCACAAAGTTGTGCAACCATCACTGCTGTCTAATTTTGGAATATTTAATCACTCCAAAAATAATTTTAGAGTATTTTCATCACCTACATACCCATTATCAACCTCTGCCCATTCTTCCCTCCTCCCAGCCCCTGGCAACCACTAATCTCAGTCTGTCTTCCTGTATTTGTCTATTCTGACTATTTCATACATATGGAATCACATAATATGTGGCCTTTGTATATGGCTTCTTTAACTCAGCCTACTGTTTCCAAGGTTCATCGTGTTGTAGCATGTATCAGTACTTCATTCTTTTTTTGTGGGTAACTAATATCCATTGTAAGAATAATACCACATTTTGTTTTTCCATTAATTATCACAACATTCTGATGCATATAGGTTGTTTCCATTTTATTGGCTATTCTAAATAATGCTGCTGTGTATTCATGTACAAGTTTTATGTGGATATATGTAAAGGATGTCATTTCTCCTGGGTATATACGAAGGAGTGGAATCACTGGGTCATAGTAATTCAATGTTTAATGTTTTGAGGAATTTTTCCAAACTGTTTTCCAAAGTGACTGCATCATTTTACAATCCCACCAGCAATGTATGAGGATTCGAGTTTCTCTACATCTTAACCAACACTTGTTATATTCTTTTTTATTTTAGTCATCCTAATGGGTATGAATTGGTATCTCATTGTGGTTTTGATTTGCATTTCCCTGATAACTAATGATATTGAGCGTCTTTTTATGTGCTTATTGGCTGTTTGTGTATCTTCTTTAGAGAAATGTCTGTTCAAATCCTTTGACCATTTTTAATTGGGTTGTCTTTTTATTGTTGAGTTGTTAAGAGTTCTTTATATGTTCTCATACAAGTCTCTTATCAAATACATGATTTGCAAATATCTTCCCCAATTCTGCGTGATTTGTTCCCACCTTCTTGTTACCTACTTTTAAAAAATATTTACTTATCTATTTGGCTGCGCCAGGTCTTAGTTGAGACACGCGAGATCTTCTTTGCTGCGTGCAGGATCTTCATTGTGGCATGCAAACTCTTAGTTACGGCACATGGTATATAGCCGCCTGACCAGGGATCGAACCCGGGCCCCCTGCATTGGAGCATGGAGTCTTAGCCACTGGACCACTGGGAAGTCCGTCTTGTTGTCTTTTGAAGCACAAAAGTTTTATGTTTTGATAAAGTCCAATTTGTTATTTATTTTGTCATTTGTAGTTTGGTATTGTATCTAAGAAGCTTCAGTCTAATCCAAGGTGAGGAAAATTTACTCCTATGTTGTCTTCTAAGATTTGTATTGTTTTAGCTCCTATAGTTAACTTTATGATCCATTTTGAGTTAATCCTGTATATGGTGTGAGGTAGGGGCCCAAATCCATTCTTTTGAATTTAAATACACAGTTTTCCCAGCACAGTTTCTTGAAAAAGACTATTATTTTCCATTAAATTGTCTTGGGAACCTTGTCAAAAATCAATTGACCATATATGGAAAGGTCTATCTATTCCATTGATCTATATGTCTGTCCTTATGCCAGTCCCATGCTGTCTTGATTACTGTAGTTTTGTAGTGAATTTTGAAACTGGGAAATGTGAGTCTTGAACTGTGTCCTTCAATATTATTTTGGCTATTCTGGGTTCCTTGCATTTCTATATGCCTTTTAAGACCAGCATGTCAATTTCTTTTAAACAGGCAGCTGGGATTTTGATGGGGATTGTATTGAACCTGTATATATCAACTTGGGGAATATTGCCATCTTAACAATATTAAGTCTTCTGTTCCATGAACATGGGGTATGGTATGTCTTTTCATTTATTTAGGTCTTTACTTTCTTTCATTGATGGTTTATTTGTAGTGTTTGGTATATAAGCCTTGCACTCTTTTTGTTAAATTTATTCCTAAACATTTTATTCTTTTTGATGCTCATGTAGACTGAGTTGTTTTCTTAATTTTATTTTTAGATTTTTATTGCTATATGTTTGGAGGGCTTATTTGTTTTATTGTGGTAAAATATACATATCATAAAATTGACCATTTTAACCATTTTTAAGTGTACACTTCCCTGGCATTAAGTATTCACAATGTTGTGTACCCATCACCACTATTTTGAGATCTTTGTCATCATTTCAAACAGAAACTCTGTCCTCATTAAGCAATGGGTACATAAACTGCATGTTTCTTCTCCCCTCCAGCTCATGGTAACCTATACTCTCTCTGAATTTGCCTATTCCAGGTACCTCATATTAGTGGAATCATATGGTATTTTGTGTCTTGTTTTCACTTAGTATGTTTTCAAGGTTCATCCATGTTGTAGCATGTAGTAGAATTCTATTTATTTTTATGGTTAAATAATATTCAATTGTATGTGTGTACCACATTTTGTTTATACATTTACCTGTTGATTGGTGCTGGGTTGTTTTTATCTTTTGACTATTGTGAATAATGCCACTATGAATAATGGTGTACAAGTATCTGTTCAAGTCCTTGCTTTCAGTTCTTGTGGATATATACTCAGGAGTGGAATTGCTAGACTGTATGCTAATTCTGTGTTGAAACCTTTGAGGAATAGCCAAACTGTTTTCCACATCAGCTGACCATTTTATACTCCCACAGCAATGCAGGAGGGTTCCAATTTCTCCACCAATGCTTATTATTTTCATTTTTAAAAGTAATATTTTTTATTTTATATTGGGGTATAATTGATTTACAATGTTTAGTTTCAGGTGTCCAGCAAAGTGATTCAGCTGTACATATATATATATATCCATTCTTTTTCAGATTCTTTTCCCATATACATTTTTACAGAATATTGAGTAGAATTCCCTATGCTATAAGTTGGTCCTTGTTGATTATCTATTTTATATATAGTAGTGTGTAGATGTTAATCCAAAACTCCTAATTTATCCCTCCCCCCGACCTTTCCCCTTTGGTAACCATAAGTTTGTCTTCAAAGTCTGTGAGTCTGTTTCTCTTTTGTAAATAAGCTCATTTGTATCATCCTTTTAGATTCCACGTATAAGTGATATCATATATTTATCTTTCTCTGTCTGACTTACTTCACTTAGTATGATAATCTTTAGGTACATCCATGTTGCTGCAAATAGCATTATTTCATTCTTTTACATCTGAGTAATATCTCATTGTATATATGTACCACATCTTCTTTATCCATTCATCTATCAGTGAACATTTAGGTTGCTTCCGTGTCCTGGCTATTGTAAATAGTGCTGCAATGAACAATGGGGTGCATGTATCTTTTCGAATTATGGTTTTCTCCAGGTATATGCCCAGGAGTGGGATTGCTGGATCATATGGCAGTTCTGTTTTTAGTTTTTTAAGGAACCTCTATACTGTTCAATTTTTTAGAATAGTTTCAGAAAGACAGGTGTTAACTCTTCTCTAAATGTTTGATAGAATTCACCTGTGAAGCCATCTGGTTCTGGACTTTTGTTTGTTGGAAGATTTTTAATCACAGTTTCAATTTCAGTACTTGTGATTGGTCTGTTTATATTTTCTATTTCTTTCTGGTTCAGTCTTAGAATATTATACATAAGAATTTTTCCATTTCTTCTAGGTTGCCCATTTTATTGGCATAGAGTTGCTTGTAGTAGTCTCTTATGATCCTTTGTATTTCTGTGGTGTCTGTTTTAACTTCTTTTTCATTTCGAATTTTATTGATTTGAGCCCTCTCCTTTTTTTTCTTTGAGTCTGGCTAAAGGTTTATCAATTTTATTTATCTTTTCAAAGAACCAGATTTTAGTTTCATTGATCTTTTCTATTGTTTTCTTTGTCTCTATTTTTTATGTCTCCTCTGATCTTTATGATTTCTTTCCTTGTACTAACTTTGGGTTTTGTCTGTTGTTCTTTCTCTACTTGCTTTAGGTGTAAGGTTAGGTTTATTTGAGATTTTTCTTGTTTCCTGAGGTAAGATTGTATCACTGTAAATTTCTCTCTTAGAACTGCTTTTGCTGCATCCCATAGGTTTCGGAACATCGTGCTTTCGTTTTCATTTGTCTCTAGGTATTTATTGATTTCCTCAGTGATCCATTGGTTGTTTAGTAGCATATTGTTTAGCCTCCACGTGTTTGTGTTTTTTACAGTTTTTTTCCTTGTAGTTGATTTCTAATCTCATAGCGTTGTGGTCAGAAAAGATCCTTGATATGACTTCCATTTTCTTAAATATACCAAGGTTTGCTTTGTGGCCCAGCATGTACTCTATCCTGGAGAATGTTCCATGTGCACTTGAGAAGAATGTCTATTCTACTGCTTTTGAATGGAATGCACTATAAATATCAATTAAGTCTATCTGGTCTAATGTGTCATTTAAGGCCTGTGTTTCCTTACTGATTTTCTGTCTGGATGATCTGTCCATTGATGTAAGTGGGGTGTTAAAGACCCGCCCCCCCCCCATTATTGTGTTACTGTCAGTTTCTCTTTTTATGGCTGTTAGTGTTTGCCTTATATATTGAGATGCTCCTATGTTGGGTGCATATATATTTCAATTGTTATACCTTCTTCTCAGATTGATCCCTTGATCATCATGTAGTGCCCTTGTCTCTTGTAACAGTCTTTATTTTAAAGTCTGTTTCTTCTGATATGAGTATTGCTATTCCAGCTTTCTTTTGATTTCCATTTGCAGTGGAATACCTTTTTCCATTCCCTCACTTTCAGTCTGTATGTGTCCCTAGGTCTGAAATGGGTCTCTTGTAGACAGCAATATATATGGGTCTTGTTTTTGTATCTATTCAGCCAGTCTATGTCTTTTGGTTTGAGCATTAAATTCGTTTATGTTTAAGGTAATTATCTATATGTATGTTCTTATTGCCATTTTGTTAATTGTTTTGGATTTGTTTTTCTAGGTCTTTTTTCTTCCCTTCCTCTTTTGTTCTCTTCTCTTGTGATTTGATGACTAACTTTAGTGTTGTGTTGGGATTGCTTTTTCTTTTGTGTGTGTGTTTATCTATTGTAGATTTTCAGTTTGCAGTTACCGTGAGGTTTTGATATAGCCATACACACACACACACACACACACACACACACACACACGAGATTGTTTCAAGTTGCTGGTCTCTTAATTTCAAATGCATTACCAATATATCCTGCATTTGTGCTCTCCTCATGATTGCTGGTTTTGATATCATATTTATATGTGGATGACTTCTTACCTTTACGTTTGCCTTTATCAGTGAGCTTTCCCAATCGTAATTTTCTCATTTCTAGTTGCGGCCTTTTCTTTTCTGCCTAGAGAAGTTCCTTTAGCATCTGTCATAAAGCTGGTTTGGTGGTGCTGAATTCTCTTAGCTTTTGCTTGTCTGTAAAGCTTTTGATTTCTCCCTCGAATCTGAATGAGAGCCTTGCTGGGTAGAGTATTCCTGGTTGTAGGTTTTTCCCTTTCATCACTTTAAATATATCCTGCCACTCCCTTCTGGCCTGCAGAGTTTCTGCTGAAAAATCAGCTGATAACCTTATGGGGATTCCCTTGTATGTTACATGTTGCTTTTCCCTTGTTGCTTTTAGTATTTTCTCCTTGCGTTTAATTTTTGTCAATTGGATTAATGTGTGTCTTGTTGTGTTCCTCCTTGGGTTTATCCTGTACGGGACTCTCTGTGCTTCCTGGACTTGGGTGACTGTTTCCTTTCCCATGTTAGGTAAGTTTTTGGCTATTATCTCTTCAAATATTTTCTCAGGCCCTTTCTCTCTCTCTTCTCCTTCTGGGACCCCTATAATGTGAATGTTGGTGTGTTTAATGTTGTTCCAGAGGTCTCTGAGAGTGTCCTTATTTCTATTCATTTTTTCTTTAATATGTTCCATGACAATGATCTCCACCAATCTGTCTTCCAGCTCACTTGTTCTTCTGCCTCATTTATTCTGCTAATTGATTCCTTCTAGAGTATTTTTCATTTCAGTTATTGTATTGTTCACCTCTGTTCATTTGATTTTTAAATCTTCTAGTTCTTTTTCAAACAAACATTTCTTGTATCTTCTCGGTCTGTGCCTCCATTCTTTTTCTGAGATCTTGGATCGTCTTTACTATCATTACTCAATTCTTTTTCAGGCAGATTGTCTATCTCCACTTCACTTAGTCGTTCTTCTGGGGTTTTATCTTGTTCCTTTGTCTGGAACATATTTCCCTGCCGTTTCGTTTTGTCTAACTTCCTGTGTTTGCAGTCTCCGTTTCTGAGGCTGCAGGTCTGTAGTTCCTCTAGCTTCTGGTGCCTGCACCCTGGTGGGTGAGGTTGGTCCAGGGGTTTTGTGCAGGCTCCCTGGTGGGAGGGACTGGTGCCTGCCCACTGATGGGTGGAGCTGGGTCTTTTCCCTCTGGTGGGCAAGGCCATGTCAAGGGGTGTGTTTAGAGATGGCTGTGGGCTCAGGATGACTTTAGGCAGCCTGTCTGCTGATGGGTGGTGTTGTGTTCCCACCCTGTTGGTTGTTTGGCCTGCAGCATCCCAGCACTGGAGCCTGCAGGTTGTTGGGTGGGGCCAGATCTCAGTGCCAAAATGGCGACCTCCAGGAGAGCTCACAGTCATGAATATTCCCCGGGGCCTCCACCACCGTCATCCTTGTCCCCACAGTGAGCCACAGTCAACCCCCGCCTCCCCAGGAGACCCTCCAAGACCCGCAGGTAGGTCTGGCCCAGGCTCCTGTGGAGTCACTGCTTTGCCCTGAATCTCAGTGCGCATGAAACCTTGTGTGGGCCCTCCAGGAGTGGAGTCTCCGTTTCCCCCAGTCCTGTGGAGCTCCTGCACTCAAGCCCCACTGGCCATCAAAGCCAAATGCTCTGGGGGCACCTCTTCCTCCTGATGCCAGTCCCCCCTGGCTGGAGGGGGGCCTGACATGGGGCTCAGAACTCTCCCTCCTGTGGGAAAACCTCTGTGATATAATTATTTTCCAGTTTGTGGGTCACCCACCTGGTGGTTATGGGATTTGATTATACTGTGAATGCGCCCCTCCTACTGTCTTGTGTGGCTTCTTCTTTGTCTTTGGATGTAGAGTATCTTTTTGGTAGGTTCTCTTTTTTTTTTTCGATTGCTGTTCAGCAGTTAGCTGTGTGATTTTGGTGTTTTCATGAGGGGAGGTAAGCTCAAGTCCTTCTACTCTGCCATCTTGTCTCCTCCCCAAAGAAATCAAATAATGGTCATCTTAATGGATGTGACTTTTTAAAAATCAAGAATTAGCATGTAACCACCTTTTTAATGGTAGAACACCTGATCTTTCAGACAGATACATACAAAGTATATTTTATTGGAAAAAAAAATCAAGGAAAATTGTGAATTTCGTCCTTCCTTTTGTAGCCTTTTTTTCCTTATAATTGTAATTTCCATAATCTGCTGTAGTTGAAGATGAACAATTAAATGAAAGCTGGGCTTTTAAAAGAGGAATGTTGAAAACTTGTATATCATTTTAAAGTTTGGAAAATATAACTCTTCCTATCTTTTCTATGGTGTCAAAGACAACAGAAACCCCTGTTCGAACTCTACCAGACAAGGGTGAAGAGATCTGCGGATATTTCTTGAACCCTTCTTTAATGTCATCAGAATGTTCACCTACAACCTTGAAAAAGAAAACAGAAGAAATGAGCTACCTCCCTTCTGAGAGTCAACGAAACATACCGCTCGCTGTGACTGATGCGTTAGAGCATATTATGGAACAGCTCAATGTTTTGACACAGGTGGGTTGGCGCGCTTTTCACTTGGGGGTAAGAGGTACAAAATCCTAGTTACAGAAGGTTGCAGAACTAGCAGAGCAGGGAGAAAATGTTCTTTCTTAGCAAGGCAAGCTCAAAGGTGGTAGTTAATATAGCAGCGCCTGCTGTGCTGAGCTGCTCTAAACCTTATAGAGGCAAAGTCAGAGCCCATGCACACATATACACGTATGCATGTGTGCACACACACACTGTACTCTATCTGGCATCTGAGGACCACAAGCGAATGGGGGAGACCATGTACTTCATGCTACAAATGTGTTATTTGATTTTGGACAGTAATGTTTGTTTTGCCCTAAGAATTTTTGATGCCATGTATTCAGATTTGGACATTATCAAAGAAATATTTAGGGCAATAAGAAAGATGTATTGGGATTAATCATTTCGGTTAGAATGAAATATTGGCAGTGCTTTAGTTTTTCACTCTGAAGAAGTTCTCTCTGTCCACTGTATAACTTCCCTCATTCCAAAGCTCCTTATGTTGATGCTCTGTTCTTCTGGAGGTGAGGTTACCACATTCCCCTTTTAGAATATTACCCAGTCCTTTGATGTCAATATACTTCTGCAAGAAGGGATACCATGGATCTTAATATATCAAAGGTCTTCCAACTCTTGGTCAGGAAATACAGATGTCATTTAATGGAAGTGGTGTATTCAGATGGATACATCAGAGGTTGCCCTTCCAGCTCTGCTCAGTGTTTCCTTTGAAGAATTCTTATTGTTCCTCTTTGATAAACAGAATGAGGATAGTAATATTTGTTAGAGCAGACACCGTCCTAAATTATACAGAAAGAGGCTATAATGTGAACTAGAGAAGACGTCAATTACTTTTGCAGAATAAATATTTCAAGTTGAAATTGCTCATGCATAGAAATCATCTAATTCTTATTCTCAACCCTGGCTGTACATTATAATCGTCAGGGCAGTTAAGAATCATCCAGATGTCCAGTTCTCGTCTCCAGAGAATTCAAGGCCCTGGCATCGGACTTTTAAGGTTCCATTTTGGGTTAAGAGCCAGTAATTAAAATTTTTACCCTTTAGATAACATCTCAGGGCCTTGGAGTTAAGGGATGTGGATGTGGGTCATGACATTGTGGGAACGAGCCTTGTGAGACCTTGGAGTCATAAGATCTGTTCAATGACAATCATAGGAAAATCATCAATTTTTGCTTTGCAGTATTGTGCTAGAGGTGACTTCGTGTTTATCAGACTTTCCTTTAAAAGGCAGTTGTTCTCTCAGCTTCATGCCAGCTTTAGTTTTGGTTGGCCTGTTTCCCAGGGCCCTGGCTTCCTCACCTGCACTGTCACATTGGGTAGCAGGTACTCTTTAGGGTCTTTCCATCTTCTACTCTGTCAGCTTCGTGACTCATTTTGCCTTCTTTTTTCCTGATTCAAGGTTAAATGGATCACTTTAAACTTTACTGAAAGTCTGTAATTTTTTACTTTTAATTTTGAAGGACTTTCCTTCAAATATGAAAAGTTAAAAGCAGGCACAGCACACTTGCAAAATGGGAACAGTGTGAATCTGTGGGCAAATAACAAGTAAAATAAACACATTCAGATTCACTTTAATTACAGATGACTGAACATCTCCTAACCCAGTGGCAGTGCTTATAATTCAGTACAGATTGTAGTATCACTTTCTCATTATAACTTTTAAGATGGTTGGTAGGTAAGTGGAGTTAACCAGTGTTAAAGGTGTTGATAATACACATATCAAAAGCTTTTGCATCTTACATTGTGATAATATATGTAAAGTATCAGGCAAAATGCTTGGCACATAGTAGGCACTCAAGAAATAGTAGAAAGTATTATCAGCATTGCCATTAATTTCAATGAATCATGATCTATAGTATGGAATATGAGAAATTTCAATGAATCATGATCTATAGTATGGAATATGAGAGCAAAAACTATTAGATAATGTTTTTGTTTTAAACTGATTACCTTCAGAGGCTGGTAGGGAATCAATTCATTATTTTGCAACTTGTCAACTAAAGTAACCAAGCATTTATGTTGCTTTTCCTATATGAACTGTACTACCAGGTAACCAAATAATATATGAGAGAAGTGTCTTGTATAAATTATCCCAACTAATAAATTTTTTAAGTGATGGAATTAGAATATCACTGGCAATCTCTAAGAATCGATAGATCTAGGCATTAAGTAGCTACTAACAACACAGAAAAAGAAGCAAATGTTATTATTGTGCCCTCAAAAGAAAGAATAGTTTTACCGAGGGATCTAACCTGAGTCTTACCAAGCCTTTGAATCCAGCTTCCAATTTACATAAAATACAGAGGGTAGAAGAACAGATTAAACTGTACCCAGAGTACGCAGTCCCTGAAATCCAGACTGGTAGAGGCTCTGCAGGTCAAATGGCCTGAACCTGTCAAAAGACAAATTATAAAGAAAATAAATGGAGAGAGTGGGGATCTGTAGATTAAAAGACTTTAAATGACATCAAATCTTGAAAATGGGTAAGATATAGTGTCTAGGGATGTACACTTGAAAGATAAAACCATAAAGACATGCAGAAAAGTGATTATTATAATGGTCAGGATAGGGGCTGTTATGGGGGAAGGCGCACGCAAGGCACTCTGGGTGGCTGGCAGAGTTCTAGTTCTTGACCTGGGTGTTGGTCATAACGGTGCTTTTCTCATGAGAGTTCATTAAGTGCCACATGTTTTTTGTGCAACTTCCTGAATCTATTTTATCGTATAGTTTTTTTAAAAGATAAAACACTGAAGATGAAGTCGTCTATCACAATTAGATTTAAAAGTAGTCACGCGTGTGTGTGTAGTTATATACTCACTTATGAGCTGAAGGAGTTAGAATAGCTAAGATTCATGAAGTCCTGTGTGCCAGGCACTAGCTTAAGCATTTTACATGCCGTATTTCATTTAGTCAGTCTTCCTAACAACCCTATGAGTTGCTGTCATCTTCTGGGTGCAGAAAGGGGTAGCAGTCATTATATTTTCAAAGTAAGCTAGGTATCCAGCTGTCTAGGGTAATATAGGTATGGTCCGTCATGGATTGATTGTGACAGAATGACCAGTGATGCCATTTAAGTAGCGGTGGGGTTATGTGGCATTCCATCCCCACCTCCCACATTCCATGTCACCTGTGACACTACGTAACATGCCTCATGTGGCCTCTTCTCTGGCATCGATGCTTTAGAAGATCAGACTTCAGAATTACCTACAGAGGCTTGATCATTTACTCCGTTTTCCTCAAATGGTTCCTTTTTTTTCTTTTCCTCAAACTGCTTGACAGTGCTTTGCCTTGTGTTAGGGCACAGAAGCGGGGCAAGTTCTGGGGCTCATTTCTGAGCCAACCTCCTGGCAAAAGGGTGGCATTCCAGTTCTGAAAAAGATCAATGCTGAGATTATCAGCATCATCCTCACCACCAGGTCACCGGGCATTGATTATTTTGCCCTCCTTTTTTGCAGACTGTTTCAATCTTGGAGCAGCGACTGACTTTGACAGAGGATAAGCTGAAAGACTGCCTTGAAAATCAGCAAAGGCTTTTCAATGCTATCCAACAGAAAAGTTAAATAGAAAAATATGAGCAGAGGCACGAGAAATGAACACATGTACACGTACTCAGGAAGGTAGTACAAGATGCTTTATGCAACACAACCATGTGCTAATTATCATGGCATTTCTTAAAAGGGTGAGCAACAAAACAAAAGGCAGAAAAGGCATAATTAAGGACTAATGTAAACACACAAATCAATGTCGAGGACTAATTCAAATCATTACCATTTATGATTGCAGTAATAAAGTGATAAGCATTCAAGTGGCTCTGTATTTTCCCCCATATTATTTTAAATGTCAGTTTTCATTAATAGTCCAAATCCTGCCAGTAAAGTAATCAAATCTCAGTATTTCATTGTTATTTCAAATTGACCATGTTCAGGCAATTCCTTAAACAATTGGTGTACTTTTTTAGTGTAAACAGTACCCTTGGGGTGAAATAATTCACTTACCTCTAAAATAGCATTTTGTATGCAGAGAATGAATTAATGATCTGATTTGTATTTCTTTCCGTTAAAAAAAAAAATTTATTCTTTACCTGTGCCTTGAAAAGATGATCTCATACAACTCCCAAACTGCAGAATTTCCACAGCAAGAATACACTTATTTTAATTAGCAACAGCACATACAGGACATATGGCAGTGGGTTTCGATTTAATTTATGGTATACATTGTTTATTCTTTGACCAACCTGAAGGAAAATGAAGAGTTAGAAATATGTAAAGTGCACGAATCTGCTTCCGTAGATGAATGCGCTGAATGATTTGGGTTGTATCCAAACCTGTGATCTCAGTTTACGAAGATTAAGTTAGTGCAGAATCCTCAAAACCCAGAACGATGCAACAGCAATATTTAAAAATATACACACATGTATGTTCACATTCTTCAGAAATGTTTAAGGTGATTTTGTAGCTGAATATAAGTACTTTAAAAGAACATTTGCATCGTCTTCCTATTTTTTTTTTTTTTTTAATGAATTGTGATTTGAAACAAAATGAAAATGAGCCAGGCATTCTAAAAGATCTTGGTTTTAAATTAAGAATTTTATCTTAAACAAAATAAGAGATTAAATTGAAAAAAACTGAATTTAGTTTGCATTTCTGTTAATCTACATCTAGAACAGAAGGTAGGAGAAGGCAGTCCACATTTATGATGCCTGTAGGCATAACATGGGGGAAATACTGTCTATGTTTTGGAAAAGAAAAAAGTCCTATTTATCTAGGAGTCTATATTTAGAAATTTCTCAAAGCAATTTTGATTGTATTTATGAGGTGATTTTGTTTTATCATCTCGTGTGTTGTAAGTGACTTCAGATAATACTAAGTGTGAACTTCTAGACAGTTTCAAGAGTTTATAAGACTAAGTGGCACTGTATTTTTATAACCTCATTGAGAAGACTAAGAAATGAAATGTCATACCAATTTTTGTCTACTTTTTTAATGCTTCAAACAATAAAGACATTTTACCTTTAAAAAAAGTTGTTTCTTTTTAAATGATTAAAATCTAGAAATACCAAACTTCTTATCTAGCTCACTCAACTTTAACCTTCATAACAATCTCCCGGAGAAGTTGTCAAAACAGTTCCGGACCTTTGCCCTGGGTTTATGATTCACTAGGTCTGGTCTGGTGAGGCCCAATAATCTGCATCTCTAACAAGCTCACAGGAGATTTAATGCTGTTGGCCTCAGGCCCACACTTCAGAAACCACTGACCAGCTATAGCCACTTCCTGCAACATGGTATTGCCACACACACTTTTACAGTCATGGAACTTTATAAGTGATATAAAAACAGTGATGACGTAAGTTTAAAAGCCTTGACACTTTTTCAGGAGGGTTATTTTATAATCCCCCCACACCTCTTTTATGCTTTTGAGGCTTCTTTTCTTCAGATGCCAGCCTCTCATCTGTCCTAGCTGCATGTTCACTGCATGATCAACATCTCCACTTGGACGACATGGCAGGCAGTCTCTGAAGATGTCCAAAGCCAAACTCTGCTGCGCCTCACCCCCACCCACAGCCAGCTCCTCCCCTCGTCTTCCCATCTCCATAAATGGCAACTCTCCTTCAAGGCGCTCAGGCTGAAGACCTCACAGTTATCCTTGAATCCTTGGTCTCACACTCCACTCCCATTCCTTCAGCAAATCTCATGAGAGAACATATGAAACACCTGATAATTTCTCACACCTCCATCAGCCACCAAAACCCAGGCCACCATCATCTCTTACCTGGATGACTGCAGTGCCTCTTAACTATCTCCCACTGTCACCCTTGCACAGCAGGCCACAGTGATTCTTGAAAAGCCTGAGTTCATACCATACGACCCAGCAATCCCACTACTGGGCATATACACTGAGAAAACCGTAATTCAAAAAGAGTCACGTACCACAATGTTCACTGCAGCTCTGTTTTACAATAGCCAGGACATGGAAGCAACCTAAGTGTCCATCGACAGATGAATGGATAAAGAAGATGTGGCACATATATACAATGGAATATTACTCAGCCATGAAAAGAAACGAAATTGAGTTATCTGTAGTGAGGTGGATGGACCTAAAGTCTGTCATACAGAGTGAAGTAAGTCAGAAAGAGAAAAACAAATACCATATGCTAACACATATATATGGAATCTAAAAAAAAAAAAAAAAATGGTTCTGAAGAACCCAGGGGCAGGACAGGAATAAAGACACAGATGTAGAGAATGGACTTGAGGACATGGGGAGGGGGAAGGGTAAGCTGGGACGAAGTGAGAGAGTAGCACGGACATATATACACTACCAAATGTAAAACAGATAGCTAGTGGGAAGCAGCCGCATAGCACAGGGAGATCAGCTCGGTGCTTTGTGACCACCTAGAGGGGTGGGATAGGGAGGGTGGGAGGGAGACGCAAGAGGGAGGAGATATGGGGACATATGTATACATATAGCTGATTCGCTTTGTTATAAAGCAGAAACTAACACACCATTGTAAAGCAATTATACTCTAATAAAGGTGTTAAAAAAAAAAAAAAGGGAAGCCGGAGTTCAAACATGTGGCTCTTCAGCTCCAAACCCTCCAGGACTTCCCATCTTAGAGTAAAAGCCCAAGACTTGACAGTAGTGATGTGCTCCTAACCCCTTCACCTTAGACCTCCCCTCCCCCTTGGGGGTCACCCTTACTCACTGCCCTCTGGCAACAGTGGCCTCTCTGCTTCCCTTTGTAGAAGCAAAATGGTTCCCACCTAAGGGCATCTGTACTTGAGGGCATTTGTACCTGCCGTTTCCTCTGCCTGGAGCTCTGTCCCCAGGTATCCCTCGTAACATTCCAGCCCTGCTCGCATGCCGCCTTTTCAGAGGTGCTCTTCCTAAGCAGCCTGTATGGAATAGTAACCCTCCGTTCACCCCCTCTGGCATGTAGCTCTGGTACAACACAGGCTGCAACACAGTCACAGTACTGCCTCTTCCACTGTGACCTGACCTTCTCAAAAACCAAGCACTGTCATCTTTATACTCCCATCTACCACAGTACCTCGTGCAGAGGAGGAGCTCAACAGATAGGTGTCCAAAAAACATGCTCAACCTAAAAGCTGAGAATTATGTTTTACTCAGTGGGCTTACTGAGGACTTAAGCCCAAGATACAGCTTCTCAGATAGCTCTGAGGGATTATTTCCAAAGAGGTTAAAACAGGAGCCAGGATATAAAGGTTTGCAAACAAAACAATACAAACAAATGAAACAAAACAAACGAACAAAAACAGGTAGTCAGAACATCAAAAGATTACTGTTAGAGAAAAACCAGACATCTCAAGTTAATGAATTTTAGCACTTTTCCATGTATGAGAAGATGCAAGAGTCTGGGCCTATTGAAATTATTCCTTTGATATGCACCTTAACTATCTAGGGCCAGTATCCTGCTTTTCTCCATCCTGAATTCCCCTCAGGGTGCACAGCTGGGGGTGGCTGCAGTGGCTGCAGCATCCTTTGTTTACTGAAATGCTGGTAACATTCTATGTCCACAACTTTCCTCTTGGTCATAAATTCAACCAACGTTTGGGAGGCATTTAATGACCAATTTTGTCCCACAGTGCTAGGAAGGCTCATTCCTAGATCAGGCGAAGATTGTGTGATAGGCTATTCAATCCGCTCATTTTTTGGATTAGGGCTATTGATCTTCTAAAATTCTCTGGATCAGCTGTCTTACTAGACTATTATGATCCAGGTAATGTTTTCCTTTGTTGCTTCTTCCCATATCTAAAGTTGCACTATTACAATTATTCTATGCAGAGTTATATATGATCAACTACCTCAAGACTTTTAGCCATCATTAATTTTGTCGGAGGCCTGGTTACACATTGGGTAGTGCAAGAGAGAACAATCCTATAAAATAGACAGAATAAGTAATATAGCTAGTAGCATTAATAAGATCATAGTACAGCAGAGAGAGACACAAGGTATAAATAATTTGAAAACAACAAGAGAGAGCAAATTAAAACAAAGATTAGTATAACTAGTTATAATCTGGTTGCAATAAGCCATCAAGTCCACAGGGGAGCCACCTGGAGAAGCCAAACTCTGGAAGAATCAGGTAGAGAGAAAAAGCTAAATGTTTCATAATCATTTACAAAAGTATACTTTATCAACTTGTTGCAGGTCACAGCATAAGAGGAAAGATTTTCTGGAAAAGATTAAAAGGCAGTATATTTCAGAAAAGAGTCATAAAATTGTCTTATGTATCAGTTCATTCAGTCCCATGTAACTAATTCCTGTTGATCCGGATGAAGTCATCAGGTTTTTTCATTAGAGTTTTAAAATTTCCTACCCAGTTCAGTTGTATGATATAAAAGTTATCAGAAACTTAATTTGTTAAAAAGTCCTTTTTATGAATCTTCTTGAAGATCCTCATTTTATAAAATCAGAGTAAAACAATGATTGTTTTTAAATGATAAAGACTTAAAATGGTATTGTTAAAGATCTGATTACAATGCAACTGACAAGAAATTTGGGATATTTTTGTGACATACAACATTTTGAGATAAATAGAATTATGACTGATAACATACCAGGACATATCAGATTTTTAGGAATTTCATATAAATTTTGGAATATCTATATTAATGACATTTACCCATACAATATAACCTAAAGTTTGTCTCCAATCATTTAACAATGCTTCAAGTAATTTAACATACCGAATAAGCTTAATTAGTTTAACATTTCTCTAAGGTGCCTCAGGGTTCCTCTGAGGCATTCCAGAGTTAGCTGGAGGTCAAAAGAACTTCAATTAGAATTTGATATTTGAGAAGTCTGTCAAAAATATCAAAAACGTTTCAAGACACTTGGTCAGATAGGATCATAGGTCACTGTGAAACAATACTTATTTAACATAAGTGACAAAATATTTCAAAAGCAAATACAAATCACTTAAAGGTAAAGGAACACAATCAAAAGCAGTATTCCAAGAAAAATTTGTTCTCTTAACAAAGAGAAGAACCAAATCCAGTCCTGCACCAGCCCACTTTTAACAAAATCCATTTACCTAATTAAATTTAATCTCAGCCTAACCATGCACAAAACTACTTTTCAGGGCTCCCTTTCCATAAACCTTTCACGACTTTCTGAATCCATATGAGTTTGTCCTGTATTTTTCCATCAAGAACCAGCTCTAGAACAAAAATCACTCTTTTCACTTAACAAAATGTATTTCCATTCCTCATACCTTCTTTTGCTGAAGACACACATCCTATTTTCCTTGCATACTGAAATGCTTCCCTCATTTTTAGTAGCTTTAACTACATAATACAATTTTAACCCTTAAAAACCTTAATCTCTAGCAAAAACTGACAAGCAGCAAGTAATTGTGAACTCTCTGTCATACCAGCATTTCCTGACTGGAATAATCCATAACCTCCGGAAACATACATCTTCTCATAGCATAATTTCCTTCCTCTTTCCTTCTCATAAGGATACAAAGGTAGGTAATTTTAGACCTGCTTATTAGCATTTAATGTTGCAGTATTTTATCTTATTTGAAATGACTTTGATATTCAATGGTTTCCCATCATTTAACTTAGCAAAACTCAGGTTACCAGAAATCTGGAGAAACTATTTTAGACAGACATACCCAAAATATAATTCCTGAAGAGTTCACCTGAAAACTCCTCATTTACTTTTGTTTTACAAGTTATGAAAATATACCAAGTTAATTTTTTCTTATTGCTGACAAACTCTCCAACAGAAATAACATGACCTTACTGACCTTCAGTTAACCTAGGTACAATAAAAGTAAGACGTGTCTATATTGATAAACCAACAAGCCTAAGCTAGCTTTAATACCAGATATTAACTTAATATTGGATATTTCTATACCAGATATTAACTTAATATTGGATATTTCTTAGATCATGTGAACCTCAAATTCATTCTGACCAGTTTCTATTATATTTAGAAATATTTTATTTGTAAGTGCTTACTTTCAAGTCAAACAAAGCTCTTTTATAAATTTAATTTTGGTCATATTTTCTGGAGGTAGAGATATGTTATATGTATAATATACACAGACATAAAAAGACATAATTAGAAATCTCATAGCTTCACTTTAACACTTAGTTATGAATCAGGTGTTACAATATAAACTTACATAGATATAAACTTACAATATAAAGTAAGTTTATAAACAATATAAACATAATTAAACTTAGTTTATAAATAATAGTTGAAATAAGCTAAATTTACTTGCTCAGATGACTAGGGCTTTACTCTTTGTGGAAAAGACATAAGATTTTTATTTGTCCTTGATAAACACTTAAGGAGGCTATAATTTAGATTCTAGGTGAGGGAGCCTTTCCAGTTGTTCGAGTTTTAAAAGGCCACTTTTTCCCTTTTTCTCTCCTTGGTTTCAGGTTCTTTCTGATTGAACTGATTAGGCTCAGTCTCAGGTCATTGTGGGTTATATCTAAATTTCTGATTTGTAGAGATTTGCAAGACAAAGATAGCTGCTTTTAATTCTCCAAAGAACTGGTCTGCCTCCTAAATGATATTAAAAGATTGATTTGCCCAACTACAGCTTCTTTCATTTGCTTTTTTCATACAAGTGAGAAGATTTCCAACTAAACTGAAATTTAAGAGTTCTATGTTTTAGAATTTTAGTTTCGTTTATCAAGCCTTCAAAAGCTTGCACAAAGCATTCAACTAAGTCCCTCTTTCTGAGTGCACAGGCTAGACCCAGAGTAAAGTTTCTGTTGTTGTTTTTTTTTTTTTCTTTTATTAGCCCCTGAATATTACCTTGCAGTTTTTACTTTATAGTGTACAGTCTCAGGTAACCCCATTGGTTTCCTTAGTATGTTTAATTAATGTTTCCTGAGAGACAGATTCATATGCCCTGTCTTATAATACCAAGCAGGGGAAGCATTCCCCAGTGAGACATACTGTTTATCCCACAATACAATTAGGCAAAAGAGATGTAACCATCTTCAATAAAGCATATTTAAATATACCAATTTTTATAAACTTTCATCTCAATTCTATCAACTCTTACACGTTTAGCTTTTAGTTTCAATTAGGACACAATAAAAAAGCCTTGCTGTTACAAGGAGTCTTAGAAGCTTTCCTTTCTTTTTATTCCTGACCATTTATCAATTTTCGTATAAAAGGCTCACTGGGGTCCCCAGTGAGGGGTTGAGCCAAGGGACTCAGGCCCTTTTATCAATCTTTTAACTTGATTTTAACTAGGCCTAACTGTTGCGCAAGTAATTGTCAAGTATCTCAGAGTAATTTTCTTCCAACATTTTTAAGTATATGTATAAGCTGGGAGAAATAGAGCAAACTCGTTTGGAGTGCTTTAATGTTGGGAATCAAAAAGGGGGTCTCTTTGGGTCATCCAACCTTAGGTACTGTTGTACCAAATCTTTGTTTTAATACCACTGATGTCCATTTAATTTATCCCAATTCTTAATAACCACCTAAAGACTTCTTTATCCATTTGGGACAAGTACTTTTAAAATTTCCACCTCATTGGGAGGAAGTCTCTAGACTTTCCTTCAGTTTTTTTCTTTTTCTCTGTTAATCAACCTATTAATGATCCTACTGTTTTTATTAGCATCTGTGAGACTCATTGAGGGGAAGTGGAGACCACAAATAAGGCTTCCCAAACCGTTTTTCTGTTTGTTTGTTTGTTTTAAATTAAGGGAGTTCTTAGGTTAACCACTAAATATTTTTTCTACCTTCTAATTTGTTTTTTTATAGTTACCAATGAAGCAGCTGTTAGTAATGAGAACTCTCTAAAAATTTACCAATTTAGAAGTTTCTCTAATGTAAAGGATTCATCATCCAGCCATTAACGAGATCTCTTAATATCTACTCAAATCAATAAGACGCAAGAGGCATTCCCAGAAGAGACTGGGAAGGATGCTGCCTATACAAGATTCAGAAAGTTTACTCCCAGGAAATGCTTCAAATAATTCTGAAAGCTCAGGGGGGAGAAAAAGCCATGGCACAAGGATCCAGAATTCAAGAGGGATTTACCTGCCACTCCAGAGGCAGCAAAAAAACAGTGAGCTTGGGGCTCAACAGGAGTTGGTTTCCTTATTTTAACAGCAAAACAAAACATGTTCGAGACAAAATGGTGGAGTAGAAGGACTTGAGCTCACCTCCTCTCATGAAAACACCAATATCACAACTAACTTCTGAACAACCAACAATAAAAAAGAATGGAACCAACCAAAAAAGATATTCTATATTCAAAGACAAGAAATCACAACAAGGTGGTAGGAGGGGCACTTTCACAATATAATCAAATCCAATAACCAGCGAGTGGGTAACCCACAAACTGGAAAATAATTATATCACAGAGGTTTTCCCACAGGAGTGAGAATCCTGAGCCCCATGTCAGGCTCCCCAGCCTGAGGGTACGGTATCAGGAGGAGGAGTACCCAGAGCATTTGGCTTTGAAGGCCAGTGGGGCTTGAGTGCAGGAGCTCCACAGGATTGGGGGAAACAGAGACTCCACACCTGGAGGGTCCACACTAGGTT
Source organism: Eschrichtius robustus (assembly GCF_028021215.1). Lineage (NCBI taxonomy): Eukaryota > Metazoa > Chordata > Mammalia > Artiodactyla > Eschrichtiidae > Eschrichtius > Eschrichtius robustus. Next base: position 75,701,804 of record NC_090836.1, on the reverse strand, counting down.
TCATGTGCACTGGGATGCAGGACAAAGCAGTGACTCCACAGCAGCCTGGGCCAGACCTACCTGCGGGTCTTGGAGGGTCTCCTGGGGAGGCGGGGGTTGACTGTGGCTCACTGTGGGGACAAGGATGACGGTGGTGGAGGCCCCGGGGAATATTCATGACTGTGAGCTCTCCTGGAGGTCGCCATTTTGGCACTGAGATCTGGCCCCACCCAACAACCTGCAGGCTCCAGTGCTGGGATGCCTCAAGTCAAACAACCAACAGGGTGGGAACACAACACCGCCCATCAGCAGACAGGCTGCCTAAAGTCATCCTGAGCCCACAGCCATCTCTAAACACACCCCTTGACATGGCCTTGCCCACCAGAGGGAAAAGACCCAGCTCCACCCATCAGTGGGCAGGCACCAGTCCCTCCCACCAGGAAGCCTGCACAAACCCCTGGACCAACCTCACCCATCAGGGTGCAGGCACCAGAAGCTAGAGGAACTACAGACCTGCAGCCTCAGAAACGGAGACTGCAAACACAGGAAGTTAGACAAAACGAAACGGCAGGGAAATATGTTCCAGACAAAGGAACAAGATAAAACCCCAGAAGAACGACTAAGTGAAGTGGAGATAGACAATCTGCCTGAAAAAGAATTAAGAGTAATGATAGTAAAGACGATCTAAGATCTCAGAAAAAGAATGGAGGCACAGACCGAGAAGATACAAAAAATGTTTAAAAAAGAGCTAGAAGATTTAAAAATCAAATAAACAGAGGTGAACAATACAATAACTGAAATGAAAAACACTCTAGAAGGAATCAATTAGCAGAAAAAAATGAGACAGAAGAACAAATAAGTGAGCTGGAAGACAGATTGGTGGAGATCATTGTCATGGAACATATTAAAAAAAAAAGAATGAATAGAAATAAGGACACTCTCAGAGACCTCTGGAACAACATTAAACACACCAACATTCACATTATAGGGGTCCCAGAAGGAGAAGAGAGAGAGAAAGGGCCTGAGAAAATATTTGAAGAGATAATAGCCAAAAACTTACCTAACATGGGAAAGGAAACAGTCACCCAAGTCCAGGAAGCACAGAGAGTCCCGTACAGGATAAACCCAAGGAGGAACACAACAAGACACACATTAATCCAATTGACAAAAATTAAACGCAAGGAGAAAATACTAAAAGCAACAAGGGAAAAGCAACATGTAACATACAAGGGAATCCCCATAAGGTTATCAGCTGATTTTTCAGCAGAAACTCAGCAGGCCAGAAGGGAGTGGCAGGATATATTTAAAGTGATGAAAGGGAAAAACCTACAACCAGGAATACTCTACCCAGCAAGGCTCTCGTTCAGATTCGAGGGAGAAATCAAAAGCTTTACAGACAAGCAAAAGCTAAGAGAATTCAGCACCACCAAACCAGCTTTATGACAGATGCTAAAGGAACTTCTCTAGGCAGAAAAGAAAAGGCCACAACTAGAAATGAGAAAATTACGAATGGGAGAGCTCACTGATAAAGGCAAACGTAAAGGTAAGAATTCATCCACATATAAATATGATATCAAAACCAGCAATCATGAGGAGAGCACAAATGCAGGATATATTGGTAATGCATTTGAAATTAAGAGACCAGCAACTTGAAACAATCTCGTGTGTGATATACATATATGGCTATATCAAAACCTCATGGTAACTGCAAACTGAAAATCTACAATAGATAAACACACACACAAAAGAAAAAGCAATCCCAACACAACACTAAAGTTAGTCATCAAATCACAAGAGAAGAGAACAAAAGAAAAAGGGAAGAAAAAAGACCTAGAAAAACAAATCCAAAACAATTAACAAAATGGCAATAGGAATATACATATAGATAATTACCTTAAACATAAACGAATTTAATTCTCAAACCAAAAGACATAGACTGGCTGAACAGATACAAAAACAAGACCCATATATATGCTGTCTACAAGAGACCCACTTCAGATCTAGGGACACATACAGACTGAAAGTGAGGAAATGGAAAAAGGTATTCCATGCAAATGGAAATCAAAAGAAAGCTGGAGTAGCAATACTCATATCAGAAGAAATAGACTTTGAAATAAAGACTGTTACATGAGACAAAGGACACTACGTGCTGATCAAGGGATCAATCTGAGAAGGTATAACAATTGAAATATATATGCACCCAACATAGGAGCATCTCGATATATATGGCAAACACTAACAGCCATAAAAGAAGACACTGACAGTAACGCAATAATAAGGGGGTGGGTCTTTTACACCCCACTTACATCAATGGACAGATCATGCAGACAGAAAATCAATAAGGAAACACAGGCCTTAAATGACACATTAGACCAGATGAACTTAGTTGATATCTACAGTATATTCCATGCAAAAGCAGCAGAATAGACATTCTTCTCAAGTGCATATGGAACATTCTCCAGGATAGATCACATGCTGGGCCACAAAGCAAACATCAGTAAATGTAAGAAAATTGAAATCTTATCAAGCATCTTTTTCAACCACAACACTATAAGATTAGAAATCAACTACAAGGAAAAACACTGTAAGTAACGCAAACACTTGGAGCCTAAACAATATGTTACCTAACAACCAATAGATCAATGAAAAAATCAAAGAGGAAATAAAAAATTACTTAGAAACAAATGAAAACGAAAACTTGATGATCCAAAACCTATTGGATGCAACAAAAGCCGTTCTAAGATGGAAGTTTACATGATACAATCTTACCTCAGGGAACAAGAAAAATCTCAAATTAACAACCTAACCTTACACCTAAAGCAACTACAGAAAGAACAACAAACAAAACCCAAAGTTAGTACAAGAAAAGAAATCATAAAGATCAGAGCAGAAATAAATGCAAGAGAGATGAAGAAAAGAATGGAAAAGATCAATGAAACTAAAAGCTGGTTCTTTGAAAAGATAAAATTGACAAACCTTTAGGCAAGCTCATAAAGAAAGAAAAGTAGAGGGCTCAAATCAATAAAATTAGAAATGAAAAAGAAGCTAGAACTAACACCACAGAAATACAAAGGATCATAAGAAACTACTACAAACAATTATATACCAATAACATGGACAACCTAGAGGAAATGGACAAATTCTTATAAAGTTACAATATTCCAAGACTGAACCAAGAATAAATAGAAGATATGAACAGACCGATCACAAGTACTGAAGTTGAAACTATGATTAAAAAACTTCCAACAAACAAAAGTCCAGGACCAGATGGCTTCACAGATGAATTCCATCAAACATTTAGACAAGAGTTAACACCTATCCTTCTGAAATTATTCCAAAAAATTGCAGAGGTAGGAACACTCCCAAACTCATTCTATGAGGCCACCATCACCCTGATACCACAACCAGACAAAGATATCACAAAAAAAGAATGTTACAGGGCAATTATCACTGATGAACATAAACGCAAAAGTCCTCAATAAAATACTAGCAAACCAAATTCAACAATACATTAAAAGGATCATACACCATTATCAAGTGGGATTTATCCTATGGATGGAAGTATTTTTCATTATCCACAAATCAGTCAGTATCATACACCGCATTAACAAGTTTAAGAATAATAACCATATGATCCTCTCAATAGATGCAGAAAAAGCTTTTGACAAAATTCAACAACGGTTTATGATAAAAACTCTCCAGAAAGTGGGCATAGAGGGAACCTACCTCAACATAATAAAGCCCATATATGACAAACCCACAGCTAACATCATACTCAATGATGAAAAGATGAAAGCATTTACTCTAAGATTAGAAACAAGACAAGGATGTCCACTCTTGCCACTTTTATTCAACATAGTCTCGGAAGACCTAGCCATGGCAATCAGAGAAGAAAAAGAAATAAAAGGAATCCAAATTGGACAAGAACAAGGAAAACTGTTACTGTTTGCAGATGACATGATACTACACATAGAAAATCCTAAAGATGCTACCTGAAATTTTCTAGAGTTCATCAATGAATTTGGTAAAGTTGCAGGATACAAAATTAATACACAGAAATCTCTTGCATTCCTATACACTAACAACAAACGATCAGAAAGAGAAATTAAGGAAACAATCCCATTTACCACCACATTGAAAAGAATAAAATTCCAAGGAGTAAACCCACCTAAGGAAGGAAAAGACCTGTACTCTGAAAACTATAAATAGACGCTGATGAAAGAAATCGAAGATGACACAAACAGATGTAAAGATATACCATGTTCTTAGGTTGGAAGAAGCAATATTGTCAAAATGATCATACTACCTAAGGCAATCTACAGATTCAATGCAATCCCTATGAAACTACCAATGGCATTTCTCATAGAACTAGAACAAAAAATTTTTAAATTTGTATGGAAACACAAAAGATCCCCAATAGCCAAAGCGATCTCAAGAAAGAAAAACAGAGCTGTAGGAATCAGGGTCCCTGAACTTCAGAGTATACTACAAAGCCACAGTCATCAAAACAGTATGGTACTGGCACAAAAAACAGAAATATAGATCAACGGAATAGAATAGAAAGCCCAGAAATAAACCCATGCACCTATGGTCCATTAATCTATGACAAGGGAGGCAAGAATATACAATGGAGAAAAGACAGTCTCTTCCACAACTGGTGCTGGGAAAACTGAACAGCTACATGTAAAAGAATGAAATTAGAACATTCTCTAACACCATACACAAAAATAAACTCAAAATGGGTGAGAGACCTAAATGTAAGACCAGATACTATAAAACTCTTAGAGGAAAACATTGGCAGAACACTCTTTGACACAAATCGCAGCAATATCTTTTTAGATCCACCTCCTAGAGTAATGAAAATAAAAACAAACAAATAGGACCTAATTAAACTTGAAAGCTTTAGCACAGCAAAGGAAACCATAAATGAAATGAAAAGACAACCCACAGAATGGGAGAAAATATTTGCAAAGGCTGTGACCAACAAGGGATTAATCTCCAAAATACACAAACAGCCCATGAATCTCAATATCAAAAAAACAAACAACCCAATTGAAAAATGGGCAGAAGTTCTAAATAGATATTTCTCCGAAGAAGACATACAGATGACAAAAAAGCACACGAAAAGATGCTAAACATTGCTAATTATTAGAGAAATGCAAATAAAAACTACGATGAGCTAGGGAATGTGATCAAGATAAAGGAGTTGTAGGAAGTGAAGCTCACCTTCTCCCACAAATACATCAGAAATACATCTACATGTGGAATGTTTCTCACAGAATATCTACGGAACACTGGCAGAAGACCTCAGACTGCTGAAAGGGCAAGAAAATCTCCACGTAACTGGGTAAGACAAAAGAAAAAGGAAAAAAAAAAAGTAAGAAAGGAATCGGGATGGGAACTGCACCACTGGGAGGGAGCTGTGAAAGAGGAAAGGTTCCTGCACCCTGGAAAGCCCCTCACTGGCAAGGAGATCAGCCAAGACAGAAGGGGAGCTTCAGAGCCCCAGAGGAGAATGCAGCAGCTGGTTTTTGGCAGCCAGAGTGAAGGAAGGACTGCGCAGACGGTCAGGGCCACCGCCCTGCATTCCCCAGCCTGAGAAACATGATCACCAGTGTGGGCTGGGGCTGGGTGCTGGAATTCAGGCTTTGGAGATCAGACCCAGGGAGAAGATTGGGGTTGGCTGTGCAGAAACAGACTCGGGGGTGGGGTGTGCTAGAATCTGGCGTGACAGCAACTGAGGGTTTACACAGAGGAAGCCTGGGCCACCTTAGAGGCCAGATGCCATTGTTAGGGATTTGCATGAGGGGAGGGTCAGGGCCCACCACTGCAGCCTTTTTCCCTGTGTGTGTGCTCACAGAGGGCAGGACACTGCCTGCAAGGGCCTCAGGGGTGGTTGCAAGCCACTGCTGCCTCCCTCCCAGACTCCAGGAGTGGTTGTGAGCTGCCTCCGCTCCAACTGCATGCTCTGGGGGTGCATCTGAGCTGCCACAGCCGCTGAGAATCCCAGGACCGGTCATCAGCTGATGCATCTGCACACCCACTATCAAGGGAATAACAAACAGCACACTCTGGGGAAAGAGGCAACAGGCATGCATACTAAAAAAAACCCTCACACCAAATATATTAAACCCACACAAGCTACACAGGGACGCCCCCACATATAAATAGCCCTCCAAGACCGCAGGAGATAATTGTTTCTCCTAAACTCACAGAATAAGAGAAATGTAACTATAGTGAAGAAGCAGAATTCTGCTAAAGGAAAAAACAATGAAACAGACCTCTTCAGTCTAATAGACACCAAGTTCAAAAAGGAGATAATGAAAACACTGAAGGAATTATAAAGGCTATCGACAGAAATGCAGAGTACTGTAATGTAAAAAGGAACTAGAAACTATAAAAAGGGACCAAGAAAAATTAGAAAACTCATTTGCAGAGATGGAAGCTGAGCTAAAGGCAATGAATAGCAGAATGAATAATGCAGAAAAACGAATAAGTGACCTGGAAGATAGAATAATGGAAATCACCAAGTCAGGGCAGAAGACAGAGAGCCAAATGAAAAAAACATGAAAGCAATATGAGGGACCTATGGGATAATGTAAAGCATGTCAATCTGTGCATATTAGGAATTCCAAAAGGGGAAGAAATAGAAAAGTGGGTCGAAAATGTATTTGAAGACATTATAGCTGAAAACTTCCCAAACCTAAAGAAGGAAATATATACCAGTACAGGAAGCACAGAGGGTCCCAAACAAGATAAACCCAAGAGACCTACACCAATACATATTATAATAAAAATGGCGAAAGTTAAAGAGAGGATTACAAAGGTAGCAAGAGAAAAACAAAGAGTTAATTACAAGGGAACCCCTATAAGGCCATCAGCTGATTTCTCTACAGAAACATTGCAGGCCAGAAGGCAGTGGCAATATATATTCAAGTCCTGAAAGAAAAAAATCTGCAACCTAGGATACTCTACCCAGGAAGATTATCATTTAGAATAGAAGGAGAGAGAAAGAATTTCTCAGACAAGCAAAAGCTAAAATACAGCAATACTAAACCTACCCTAAAGGAAATATTGAAAGGTCTTTCCTAAATAAAAGAGAAGTAAGAATCTATAAGAAAGAGAAAATCACAATTGGAAAGTAAATTACTTAAATAAGCCATTACACAGATTTTTTTAAAAAATTTTAAATTTCTGTGGAAGTGATGATAACCACAATGACCACCAAAAGGATGAACATGAAGATGTAAAAGAGGACATCAAATCATAAAATGTGGGGGAGCAGAGTAAGAAAATGTAGATTGTTTTTCTAGAATTTGTTTGAGTCTATATGATTACCCGTCTAAGGCAAGTAGATAAAAGAAAGGGGTTACATACATGAAAAACAGGGTAAACACAAATCAAAAACACAGATTCATAAAAACCAAAAATAAGAGAACGTAAGTTTAATACAAAAGAAAATCATCAAACCACAAAAGGAAAAACAAAAAGATAAAGAAAGGGACAAAGAAGAAATGTAAAATCAACAGGAAAACATGGTTTAAAATGGCAATAAATACATATCTATCAATAATTACATTAAATGTCAATAGATGAAATGCTCCAATCAAAAGACACAGAGTGGCGGACTGGATGAAAAAGCAAGAGCCTACAATATGCTGCCTACAAGAGACCCACTTTAGGGCAAAGGACACACATAGATTGAAAGTGAGGGGATGGAAAAAGATATTTCATGCAAACGTAGATGACAAGAGAGCGGGGGGGGTCACAATTCTCATATGAGACAAAATAGACTTTAAAACAAAGGCCATAAAGAAAGATAAAGAAGGACGTTATATTATGACAAAAAGATCAATACAAGAAGAGGATTTTACACTTGTCAACATATATGCACCTAATATAGGAGCACCCAAATACATAAAACAAATACTAACAGATATAAAGGGAGAAATTGACAAGAATACAATAAAGTAGGAGACTTTAACACCCTACTCACAACAATGGACAGATCTTCTAGACAGAAAATCAATAAGGCAACAGAGATCCTAAATGATACAATAGAACAGTTAGACTTAATTGATATTTTCAGGATATTACATCTGAAAAAACAGAATACACATTCTTTTCAAGCGCAAATGGAACATTCCCTAGGACTGACCACATATTAGGGCACAAAACAAGCCTCAACAAATTTAAGAGTACAGAAATTATCTCAAGCATCTTTTCTGACCACAACATCATGAAACTAGATATTAACCACAGAAAAAAGAAATAAGAAAAAAATGGTTATATGGAGACTAACCCATGCTACTAACTAACATGCTACTAAAAAACCAATGGGTCTAACAATGAAATCAAAGAGGAAATTAAAATATGCCTTGAGACATATGACAGTGAAAACACAACCATACAAAATCTATGGGATGCAGCAAAAGCAGTTCTTAGAGGGAAGTTCATAGAAATAAAGGCCTGCCTCAAAAAACAAGAAAATCTCAAATAAACAACCTAACCTACCACTTAAAAGAATTCGAAGAAGAACAAACAAAACCTAAAGTCAGAGGGAAGTTCATAGCAATATAAGCCTTCCTCAAAAAACAAGAAAAATATCAAATAAACAACCTAACCTACCACTTAAAAGAATCTGAAAAAGAAGAACAAACAAAACCTAAAGTCAGCAGAAGGAAGGAAATAATAAAGATCAGCGAGAAAATAAATAAGAGATTAAAAAATCAATAGAAAAAAATCAATAAAACCAAGAGCTGGTTCTTTGAAAGAATAAACAAGATTGACAAACCTCTGGCCAGGCTCACCAAGAAGAAAAAAAGAGAGAACCCAAATAAATAAAATAAGAAATAAAAAAGGCAACATAAAAACTGATACAGCAGAAATACAAAAAAGCATAAGAGAATACTATGAATAATTATATGCCAACAAATTCGACAACCTAGAAGAAATGGAAAAGTTTCTAGAAACATACAGGACATCAAACTTGAATCAAGAAGAAATAGATAATTTGAACAGACCAATCACTAGAAGTGAAATAGAATCTGTAATTTAAAAACTCCCTACAAACAAAAGTCCAGGACCAGATGGACTTATTCCACCATACATACGAAGAAGAACTTATACCAATCCTTCTCAGACTTTTCCAAAAAATTGAAGAGAAGGGAACACTCCCAAAGACATTCTATGAAACCACCATCACCCTGATACCAAAACCAAAGACACCACCAAAAAAGAAAAGTACAGGCCAATATCTTTGATGAATATAGATGCAAAAATTCTCAACAAAATATTAGCAAACAGAACCCAACAACACATAAAAAAATCATACATCACAACTAAGTGGGATTCATCCCAAGTTCACAAGGATGGTTCAACATATGCAAATCAATCAATGTGACACACCACACAAATAAAAGACAAAAACCACATGATCATCTCAATAGATGCACAAAAAGCATTTGATAAAATTCAACATCCATTCATGATAAAACCTCTTACCGAAGTTGGCATAGAGGGAACATATCTCATAATAAAAGCTATTTATGACAAACTGACAGCCAATATAATACTCAGTGGTGAGAAGCTGAAAGCCTTCCTGCTAAAATCTGGAACAAGACAAGGATGCCCACCCTCACCACATCTATTCAAAAGAGTATTGGAAGTACTGGCCACAGCAATCAGACAAGAAAAAGAAATAAAAGTTATCCAAATTGGAGGGGAAGAGGTAAAATTGTCATTATATGCTGATGACATGATACTATATATAGAAAACCCTAGAGACTCTACACAAAAACTACTAGAACTGATCAACAAATTCAGCAAGGTAGCAGGATACAAGATTAACATACGGAAATTAGTTGCATTTCTTTATACTAATAATGAAATATTAGAAAGAGAATGTAAAGAAACCGATATCTTTAAAGTCACACCCACAAAAATAAAATGCTTAAAAATAAACCTGACCAAGGAGGTGAAAGACTTATATGCTGAGAACTATAAAACATTATTAAAGGAAATTGAAGGTGATTCAAAGAAATGGAAAAATATCCCATGCTCTTGGATTGGAAGAATTAATATTGTTAAAATGGCCATACTACCTAAAGCAATCTACAGTTTAATGTGATCCCTCTCAATTTTCCATGACATTTTTCACAGAACTAGAACAAGTAATCCTAAATTTATATGGAACCATAAAAGACCCAGAATTGCCAAAGAAATCCTGAAGAAAAAGAACAAAGCAGAAAGCATAACCCTCCCAGACTTCAGGCAATACTACAAAGCTACACTAATCAAAATAGTGTGGTATTGGCACAAAAACAGACACATGGACCAATGGAACAGAATAGAGAGTCCACAAATAAACCCATACACCTACAGTCAATTAATCTTTGACAAAGGAGGCAAGAATATACAATGGGAAAAAGACAGTCTCTTCAGCAAGTGGTGCTGGGAAAGTCAGACAGCTGCATGTAAATCAATGAAGTTAGAACACTCCTTACACAAAAATAAACTCAAAATGGCTTAAAGACTTAAATATAAGACATGACACCATAAAACTCCAAGAAGAGATCACAGGCAAAACATTCTCTGATATAAACTGTACCAATGTTTTCTTAGATCAGTCTCCCAAGGCAATAGAAATGAAAATAAAAATAAACAAATGGGACCTAATCAAACTTATAAGCTTTCATACAGCAAAGAAAACCAAAAACAAAATGAAAAGACAATCTACAGAATGGGAGAAAATATTTGCAAACAATGCGACCTACAAGGGCTTAATTTCCAAAATATACAAATGGCTCATACAACTCAACAATAACAACAACAAGAACAAATGAACAACCCAATCGAGAAATGACCTAAATAGACATTTCTCCAAAGAAGATATACAGATGGCCACTAGGCACATGAAAAGATGCTCAACATTCCTAAATATTAGAGAAATGCATTTCAAAACTACAATGAGGTACCACTGCACACCGGTTAGAAAGGCCATCATTAAAAAAGCCTACAAATAACAAATGCTGGAGAAGGTGTGGAAAAAAGGGAACCCTCCAACACTGTTGGTGGGAATGTAAGTTTGTGCAGCAACTATGGAAAACAGTACAGAGTTTCCTCATAAAACTAAAAATAGAGTTGCCATATGACCCAGCAATCCCACTTCTGGGCATGTATCCAGACAAACCTATAATTCAGAAAGTTACATGGATCCTATTGTTCACAGCAGCACTATCCACAATAGCCAAGACATGGAAACAACATAAATGTACACTGAGAGATGAATGGATAAAGAAGATGTAGTACATGTATACAATGGAATACTAGTCAGCCATAAAAAAAGAATGAAATAATGCCATTTGCAGCAACACAGATGGACCTGGAGATTATCATACTAACTGAAGTAAGTCAGACAGAGAAAGACAAATACCATATGATATCACTTATATGTGGAATCTAAAATATGACACAAATGAACCTATCTATGAAACAGAAACAGACTCACAGACATTGAGAACAGACTTGTGGTTGCCAAGTGGGAGGGCAGCGGGGAGGGATGGAGTGGAAGGTTGCGGTTAGCAGATGCAAACTATTGTATATAGGGCGGATAAACAACAAGGTTCTACTATATAGCATGGGGAACTATATTCAATATCCTGTGATAAACCATAACGGAAAAGAATATTAAAAAAGAATACATATCTGAATCACACTGCTGTACAACAGAAATTAACACAACTTTGTAAATCAACTCTACTTCAAAAAAATACTCCAGGTTCAATATTCCAGGTTCCTGGAGACACAACCTATGAGATGTGTGGACACCTGACTTTACCAGGATGTTTTCCTTCTTAAAGTCTACACTCCACTTCCAAGAATTTAACAAAATTACCATTTACTCTGAGCTACCCTGTGATGGCTCCAGAAGCTTGTGCTTCAGGTTGGCAAGTCTCATCTGTGACTCTCTACACATCTGTCCCTCCAGAATTTGATGAATCTGTTTGCCCTTAGACCTCAGTTCTCTAATGTGTCCAAGAAAAGCTGATCTTTTTCATTTTGTTCATTTCCTTCTTCTAGGGACCTGAGTGATGACTTATAAACTTTATATGTGTAACTAATATGAAAAGTCCTAGAAATTTGATATGTATCTTCCAAAAATAAATGTACTTCCCTCAGATTTAACAATGTTAAAATATAGTTTCCTTGGGAATTACACCTCTAAAACAGTGTGCATTTATCATGGTATCCATCCAGAAGACCTAGATTTAAATTTACTAAAATTTTAATAAAAAGGACCTATGTTGATCTTCACTATGCCAGTAGCATTTGCTGAATGGCACCACCTAACACCATACTCATACGATGTTCCTGATTTTTCTGCCCTCAAATATTATGACTGTCCTTTCAAATCATTATCTTGAACTATCCTTTTAGTAACTTCCTCATATTACATAATACATGGGAGGGAGGTCTGTACATAATGTAGCCAATCTGTTCTAGAACTTACATGAGTTAAAAGGTGGTCCAGGGCTTCCCTGGTGGCGCAGTGGTTGAGAATCTGCCTGCCAATGCAGGGGACACGGGTTCGAGCCCTGGTCTGGGAAGATCCCACATGCCACGGAGCACCTAGGCCCGTGAGCCACAATTACTGAGCCTGCGCGTCTGGAGCCTGTGCTCCGGAACAAGAGAGGCCGCGATAGTGAGAGGCCCGCACACCGCGATGAAGAGTGGACCCCGCTTGCCACAACTAGAGAAAGCCCTCGCACAGAAACGAAGACCCAACACAGCCATAAAAATAAATTAAAAAAAAAAAAAAAGGTGGTCCAAATTAATAGTTTAAATAGATGAGACTACGTGAGGTGAAATATAACAAATCTCTGATGAGAAGAAAAGACAGTACATTTGGCATGTGTTATAATAGTATGGGGCAGGTACTCCTTAATTAATGACATAAACGATGTGTTGCACTATTTGACAGGTTGTAGTAGCATTTATAGATGTAGAGATGATGAAGACAGTCTTGAGAGACAAAGGAAAAGATGTTCAAAACAAAACAATGTTACAAGCCAACATTCTAAGTGCAAGGTTGCTAGGCAATGAGGTACACACGTGTGCTAAGTCAGCTGCTTTAACTTCCACTAATTGCTAGAGCAGGAAATTTAAATCATTTAATGGTATTTCTGGAAAGTTGAAAATTCCCACTTGTGGAGTTTTAAAAAGACTGGCAAAGAGTGAAGCCTTTTATTATTTGTATAGTTCAGAGAAAACTGGTTTTACACAACAGGGCAGCATGAACAGATGAGCTCTAACAATGTTGTCTCATCTTCCCAGGGGAAGTCTATGGGAGCAATGCAGACCAGAGACGTTCTCAAAGGTCTTGAAGTCAGAGGTTGTAGACGTGAAGAAGAAAGCACACAGCCCCATCATCAGAACAAACCTGAAAAGTAATTCTGGCAATTTGGACACCAAAAACCCTCAGGCCATACCGGATCTCCTAGTGAATGGCATTAAGACTCATAAGGGCGCTATGTATTGAATCAATTCTTGCACAAAAAGAATGTGGAAAGAGCAGAGGAATCCACCTGTCTGTTTTGGAAGTTCAAAGAAGTTTACTCTGTCTACAGGTCCAGTTTTGCAAAAAGTAGATCCAACAACCAGATAATATCTTTTCCTGGCATATTTGAATATCTTTGTGTTTATTTCTTGTCCAGTAATTTACCTCCAGGAAATCGTTTTGTTTACCCTTGGCCAATAATCAATCCTAAAGAAAATTTACCCTCAGGAAGAGACAATGATGAAAAATTTCCCAGTCAGATGAGTATAATTCCCCAAAGTACCCACACAATGGTCTCTGCCTTGAGGATACATCATAGTTTGCAATCTTTTTTTTTTTTTGGAGTAATTTTATTTATTTATTCATTCATTCATTCATCCATTTGCTTATTTTGTATTGAAGTACAGTTGATTTACAATGTTGTTTCTGGTCAAAGTGATTCAGTTTTATATATATATATACACACACACACACACACACACACATACATACATATATGTTCTTTTTCAGATTCTTTTCCCTTATAGGTTATTACAAGATAATGGGTAGAGTTCCCTGTGCTATACAGTAGGTCCTTGTTGTTTGTCTATTTTATATATAGTAGTTTGTATCTGTTAATCCCACACTCCTAATTTAGCCCTCCCCCACCCCCTTTCCCTTCTGATAACTATAAATTTGTTCGCTATGTCTGTGTGTCTCTTTCTCTTTTATAAATAAGTTCATTTGTATTATTCTTTAGATTCCACATACAAGTGATATATTTGTCTTTCTCTTTCTGACTTCACTTAGGATGATAATCTCTAGGTCTATTCATGTTGCTGCAAATGGCAATATTTCATTCTTTTTATGGCTGAGTAATATTCCATTGTATATATATACCACATCTGCTTCATCTATTCATCTGTCAGTGGACATTTAGGTTGCTTCCCTGTCTTGGTTTGAATTCTGACATTTCTGAAAGTTTTAGCTGAATGTGTTTAGCTGAATGGGTTTAGCTGTATTTTCACTAGCTAAAGCTGGAGTCTTACTTTCTTTACTCCATGAAGGACCAACAATGATTATTTAATCTGATTGCCTTCTTTTTACCTATTTCTCTTTGCTTTCCAGCTTAGATGACTTTAACGTACTGTGCTATAGTTTATCCCTGTGATCTCCTGTTGTCAAACACATGAAATAAAAAATAAACAAAATCCAGAGCATCTCATACCACTCACCTCCATCATTTGTGCAAGGCCATGGTGGAGATATACTCTCATTGTTCCAACCTGCAGACTCTATCTACCATTGTTCTTTTTGGGTCCTGTGATTATGTTTCTTCCTGGTCCTATGCCTGACAGACACCCTCACCTAAAATAAATGTGTTACCTTGAAACTCATTTAGTAAGGCTTGATTATATTCTAGAGATCTACCTGGTCTTCTCCTTTCAAACGTGAATGGATTCATCAAAACACCTATTCTAAGTCTCTCAGTCATCAATTTTCCCCCCAATTTTTTTTTCTACTTCTGATGTATTACATTCAGGTTCTTCTTTGATGTAGTAATCACCTGAATATATTAATTATTTCAGAGTGCTTTATTGAGAAATAATTTACATGTCATAGACTGCAGATTTTCACTGTAAAAATCAATCAGTATTACCATGTGTGTACAATGTAGCCCACAACCCATCAAGATATAGAATACACCATCACCCAGAAAGGTCCCTCATTCCCCTCCCCAGGAAATCATTGATCAGATTTCTATAGTTCTGCCTAATCTCCATCTTCATAAAACTGGAGTCTACAGTATCTATTCCTTTTTCTCATTCTTCATAATTTATTTTAGAATTTTCATATTATCTGCGTATCAGTCATTCTTTTTACTTTTTATCCTTGTGTCTCAGAAATCTGATAAGATGCTAAGCCATAGGAAGAGAATCTGATTAAGATGCAAGACAAATACTTGCACCTGTAATTCATGAAGCCCTAATGCTACACAGAACCCATTATGATTAGAGGACCATAGCACCAGGATACCCACATAAAGTCAGGGTCTATTTTTAGGTAGATAGAATTCCCAATTATTCACTAGAAATGAACAAAATGCTTAGCATGTAGGAGACCATCATTTTCTTAACCAAAATCCACCAATGCGATGGGCTAAGTGAGCAGCTTCAGTTGACAAAAACCCAAAGGTTCGTATAGGACTTCTGGAAGGATGGAATGAAGAACTCAGAAAATTCTCTCCTCCAACAAAAAAACTATGAAACTCACGAAACTATGAAATTATCAAAGACAACTATTTTAGAGTTCTGGAAATTAATTAAAGGAGTACAACAAATATGAAAAATATTTACTCAAGAAAAAGTACTGAATGTTGGTAAAAAAAAAAAAATAAAAAGCACAGCGTCTGTGCTGTCTGACTTGGGGATGCTTACTGTCCAGCCCCATCCCTGAAGACCAGCAGCCTTGCTGCTGATGGAGTGGGCTGACTTATTTGCAGCTGTGCATAAAAGTCCCATATCAGGGATGTTTTCAAAATCTACAGTAATTGATTGATGGCAAATGATGGGGGGAAAAAAGAGCATCATGGCAACACAAAATGATCATACTGCTGGACCAGGCAAGAGATTAGGCAAAAATCTAAGGGAAATGGGAAAGATGAAATAGTCCTAGACAGCTCTGGAAACCTTTGGTGTATTCCTGGGGATTTGGAAGGCTGTGCATATGCAGGGCTGCAGTAGGGCCAGGAAAGACAGAAGAGGGCATTGGTTACCCACTTGCTCAGGGGTGATTGTAAACTGCATGCACTTTGAATGCATGTTGCAACCCACACGCAGGTCTCCTAGGGCAAGATGTTTGTGCCTTGTTGACTGGAGTTGTTTAAAGAAAACTGAACAATTTGTGGTTGACTACTAAGCTATGCTGACTCAGGGCTGACCCCTAGGAAACCAGCCTTAAAAATGAAAACAAGAATTAAAAAATAAAAACCAAAAACTGAGCAGAGGCTTTAGTGGCTGCACCTGCAGGGAACAGAGACTCTATAAATTTATTACAGTAAGTCACTAAATGAAAAATAAAGTTTTCTGAGCCCCTCATTCAAAAAAATAATAATAATAAAACAAAAAATAGAAACAACAGCTGCAGGGAAAAATCAAAATTCAAATTTCTTACACTATAATGATCTACAACATCCAATTTTTCAACAAAATAATTTATTAGACAGAAAAACAAAGAGGGAAGAATAGCCTATAAATATAAAGAAAATAATGGAAAGGGCCAGATATTGGCCTTAGTGAAAAAATACTTAAAATCAGCTATTATACATATGTTCAAATAAGAAAAAATTTTTTTAAATTAGAGTATAATGACAATAAAACACCACAAAAAAAGGCTTTTGATAAAGAGAGAAAACTTCCTTTAAAAAAAGAAAGAAATTGAAGCTCTGGAATTAAAAGTTATAAAATAAAAGAAAAATTTACTAGCATGCCTAGGCTATAGATTTGACCTGAAGGAAGAATAAATCAGTGAATCTGAAGCTAGGTCAGTAGTTATTATTCTTGCTGAGGAACAGTAAGAATAAAGAATAAGGAAAATTAACAGAGTCTCAGAGACCCATAGAATTCCACTATTACTAAGACATATAATGGGAGTTGTAGAAGGCAAAGAGAGAGAAAAAAAGCACAAGTTTAATTTGAAATTGTATTGGCTGAACACGTCCCAAATTCGATGGGAAAACAAACAACAAAAAACTAACTTATACTTCCAAAAAGCTCAAGAAAGTCCAAGTAGAACAAATATAAAGACATTCACATCTAGATACATCATAGGAAGATTGTCAAAAGCCAAAGATAAAGGGACAATCTTTAAAATTGGCAAGAGAAAAATGATCCACCAAGTAAAGGAACCTCAAAATGATTAACAGCTTACTTTTGATCAGATGTGATGGGGTTTAGAAAACAGTGGGATGACATATTCAAAGTGCTGGAAGAGAGAAAAAAGGCCCAACAAAAACCCTATATCCAACAAAACTATTCTTCCAACAAGGAGGCCAAATAAATGTCTTCACAGGTGAAGACTTAGAGAATTGATTACTAGCATACTTGTCTCAGAAGATAGACTAAAAGAAGTTTGCAGCTGAGAAGAAGTAATAGCAGATGGTAACTTGAATGCTCATTAAGAATTAAAGACACACAGACTACTCGTAAAGGTTTCTACATAGGTAAACATAAGAATATAAGTATATATTATACAGACCTATATCCAGGAGGAAATTAGTGTTATAGGTTGAAATATGTCCCCGCCACAATTTCCTATGTTGAAGCCCTAAGGCCCAGTACATCAGAATGTGACCATATTTGGAGATGGGCCTTTAAAGAGGTAATTAGGTACAATGAGGCCATCGGAGGGGTCCTACTCCAATCTGAGTGGTGTCCTTATAAGAAGAGAAAATTTGGATACACAAAGAGACACCAGGGACTCATGAGGACAGAGGAAAGGGCATGTGAGGACACAGAGAGAAGGTCAAGTCAAGGAGAGAGGCTTGGAAGAAACCAGCCCTGCCAACACCTGGATCTTGGACCTACAGCCTCCAGGAATGTGAGAAAATACATGTCTGTTGTTTAAGTTGCCCAGTCTGTGGTACTTTGTTATGGCAGCCCTAGCAATCTCATACAATTTTCTATAATCATCTCAATAGATAAAGAAAAAACACTTGACAGAATTTAATGTATTAATTATAAAAATTATCAGGAAACTAGGAATTTGAAAAGTGTTATGAACTTTACGAAGGCATAAAATAAAAACATACATATAACATTTAAACTTAATGGTGAAAGATTAAGTCCATTGATCAAGAACAAAATAAAAGATATCTGTAACTTTAACTTCTAGTTAACATTTTACTGGACCTGCTAGCAGTATCAAAATGGAGAAAACAGGGAAAAAAAAAAAAAAAAAAAAAGAAACGCAGGTTCAAAAGAAAGACATAAAACTTTCCGTGGTCACACACAACATGATAATTTATAAAGAATATACCAAATTACCTACAAAATAAACAACAGGAACAAGACAAGTAAGTTTAGTAAGGTTCCAGGGAACAAGTTAAAGAAACAAAACTAATTTTTACATATGTTATAAAACGTTTGGAATTGAATTTTAAAACAAAATGAAATGCTTAAAAGCAGTGGGGAACATGAAATATTTAGGATGCAGTTAGTAAAATATGTAATATTTGTATGCCCAAAATAGAAATTATTCCTAAAGTTAATGAAAAAATGAATTATCAAGATTCAGGAGAAAATCTAGATGATCTTAGGTTTCTGGTAAATTTTTAGATATTACACCAAAAGCCCAATTTATGAAAGAAAAAAGATACACTGAACTTCATTAAAAATTAACTTCTGCTCTGCAAGAGGCACAGTTAAGACAATGGAAAAATAAGACACAAACTAGAGAAAATATTTTCAAAGTGCTTATCTAATAAAGGAATCCAATCTAAAATATACATAAAACAATTGAAGCCCAGCAATATAAAAACAAAAACCCAACTGAAAATATCCAAAGAAGATATACTTAGGCTCAATAAGCATACAAAAGGATCTTCAACATCATAGGTCATTAGGAAACTGCAAATTAAAACAAGGAGAGACCACTGCACACCTATTAGAATGGTTAAAATACAGACACTGACAACACCAATGCTGGTGAGGATGTGAAGCAACAGGAACTCACCGATAGGAACGCAGAATGGTGCAGCCACTTTGCAAGACAGTTTGTGACAGTTTCTTACAAAAATAAACATACAATTACCATGCAGTCCAACAATCAATTATCCTTGGTATTTACCTAAACTGAAAATCTATGTCCACACAATAACCCACACATGAATGATTATAGCGCGTCTTTATTCATAACTGCCAAAACTTGGAAGCCAACAAGATGTCCTTCAGTAGATGAATTGATTAATAAACTGTGGTCCACCTAGACAATGGAATATTATTCAGTGTTAAAAAGAAATGAGCTATCAAGTCGTAAAAAGATATGGAGGAAACGTAAATGCGTATCACTAAGTGAAAGATGCCCATCTGAAAAGGCTACACACCGTATGATTCTAAACTAACCCTGACGTTCTGGAAAAAGCACAGAGAGTAAAAAATTTAAAAAATTTAAAAAATAAAAAAAACAAAACCCCAGGGGTTTCCAGGGGCTTAGGTGGAGGGAGGAAGGAATAAGTGGAGCACAGGGAATTTTTAGGGACAGTAAAGCTATTCTGTTTGGTGCTTTAATGTTGGCTAAATGATGTCAAGCATTTTTCAACATCCCAAACACTGTACAACACAAAGTGTGAGTCCTAATGTAAACGGAGGATTTTCAAGGGTGTATCAATGTGGGTTCATCAATTGTATCAAACAGACACCACTAATGCAAGATGCTGATAAACTGTCAAGAGGAGAGGGGTGTACAGGGACTCTACTTTCTGCTCAACTCTTCTGTAAACCTAGAACTCCTCTAAAAATAGTCATTTATGTGTCAAAACATAATAGGACAACTCCTGAACCACAGGATTACATTCAAAAATCTCTAAAACATTATGCTGCATGAAGTAAGCCAGAAACAAAAGAGAACACGATATATGATCCATTCATATGAAATGAGAGAAACATAAATCTGACTGAGAGTGATAAAATTAGATCAGGGTTTGTTTGCCTGCTGCTGGGTGGGTGGGAGTGGTGACTGCAATGAGAAACAGGGAAATATTGGGAGATACAGACACTTTCTGTCACTTCATTCTGTGCTGCTTACATAAAAGTGTATTTGCGTCAGATTTTTATTTAACCTAATATTAAGAATTAAGACGAGGCAGTCAAAATGCATTTATAATCTATTAAATATTTCAAATGCTGTGAACTTAGATATCCAATGTGGGGGCTATGGCCAGAGCTAAATTAAATAATATTTCATGTTTTCCAAATTAATTTAAAGGTAACTTTACAGTGAGGATGATTAATTTTATACATTTTCTGATCTAGTTCTTGTCTTTCCTCCAAATTCAGTATAATGACTTTAAGTGTAAAATGTATAAAACTAAGTATATTGGCAAGAAATTCTGTTTATGGTGATAGGAAAATGGCTTGCATTGGACTCACCTTTCTGCCAATAACAATTAATCAAAGTTTTAAAAAATACATATTTCTGAAGGTGGGTAACCAAACAAAAGAATGTGAGGTGTCAACATCCTTATGTAAAGAGAGGGAAAAGTGGATGAGATGGGCATGTATCTGACCGTCACCTGAGGGCATTCCTTGTGTGACCGCAGAAGTAACCCGGAGAAAGATCAGCCGTTTTCCAGGTTTGGGAAATCAGACGCTGACCTTCAACAGAGTTGTGACCCTGTAAATCAAGGGTGACCATCTGCAGTGAAGGGGGCCACAGAAGGCTGAGCTCAAAAGTCAGGAAAAACTCCCTTAAAATCCTGGCCTGACTGCTAATTGCATCAATTCAGTGTGAGACTCAAAGGATCCTAACACAGAACAATCCCAGGAAAGCTAAAATTGCTGAGCAGAGATTTCATGAGTTTCCCTGGGCTGAAGAAACAGACTGGAGATCTGCAGTTGACTGAAATAAAATAGCATTCACAATAGTATTGAAAGACGAATTACTTCAGGATGAGGGTGACAAAGATGTGATACCTGTACCTTAAAAATACAAATATATTTTTTTCTTCTCTTTTGTCTATTCCAGGCATTATGTTCCAGAAATTATATAGTTTATATATATCATACCTAATTAATCATATTGATACCAATTATAAATATTAAATTAGTATTAATTATATCATGAATACATAATATTATTACTATTAGTTATGTATATTATATATAATGATATAACTTCTGTATTATAATGCCTGTAATAAAAGAAGAAAAAGTGGAGGATTTGCACTATATCAAGATTTGTCCTGTATCTACTGATATCAAAGTGTGATTCCACTCATATGAGGTATTTAAAGTGTCAAAATCATAAACTCGGAAAGTAAAATGTTGGTTGTCAGGGATTGGAGGAAGAGGAGATGGGCAGTTTTACAGCAGGAAAAGCGTTCAGGAGATGGATGCTTGGTGATGGTTGTACAACATTATGAATATACGGTACCTTCTATGTTATATGTATTTTACCACAATAAAAAAAAATCGGGGGAAAAAAGGAAAAATAAGGGAAAATGTGATAGTAGCCAAAGAAGAGAGACAGATTAAAGGGAGAAAACAGTCTAGAAATTGACTTGCATATATGTAGACTTTTTGTAAACAAAAGTGAAGAAGAAATTCAGTGGGAAAGGAAAATATTTTCAATGAGTGTTGGTGAAATACTTCGATTCCCGTACGGATAAAAATGAACTTCAACCCCCCACCTCCAATGATGCATACAAATCAATTCAAAATGATTTAAAATGTAAGCACTAACCATAAAAGGAAAATGATTAAATTATGCTGCTGCAAAATTAAATACTCTTCTCAGAAAGAGCTAAACAAGTGAATGATAAGCATGTTAAAATGCCCTCAACATCATTAGAATTAGGGAAATACAATATAAAACCAATATTAGATGTCATTAGTGCACAGTAAAAGAGCTAAAATTTGAAGGAAACTACCACACCAAATGTTGGTGAGGATGTGTTTAAAATGGTACAAACACTTTGGAAAACTGTCAGCCTGTGTCTTAAAAGTTAAATATATACAACTTCAATAAACCAGCGATTCCCCTGGATATGTATGTAACCGGGAAAGAGAAAAATGCATGTCTTCAAGAAGCGTTACACAAGAATATTGATAGCAGATTTATTCATAATAGCTGCAAACTAGAAATATGCCAGGCAACTATGTACAGGTGAGTAAAAAACAACAACAAATAAACCACACAGTGAGACTCAATAATAAAAAGGAAAAGAACTACTGATAAACAGCAATATAAAAAATTCTAAAATAATGAAGAATGAGACAAAGGAGTAGATACTGTGCATTCCAGTTTTATGAAGATGTAGAGTAGGCAAAACTATAGGAATCTGATCAATGATTTCTTCTGAGGAGGGGAATGAGGGAACTTTCTGGGTGATGGTGTATTATATATCTGAAGGGTTGTGTGCTACATTGTACACACATGGTAATACTGATTGATCTTTACAGTGAAAATCTACATTCTATGACATGTAATTTATTTCTCAATAAAGCTTCCTGATATAAAAGAGACATAGTCAGGTGATTACTACATCAAAGAAGAACCTGAATGTAATATATCAGAAGGAGAAAAAAAAGAACTTGGGGGAAAAATTGACAACTGAGAGATTTACAGTAGGGGTTTTCATGAATCCATTCAAGTTTGAAAAAAGAAGACCAGTAAGATCTCTAGGATATAATCAAGCCTTATTAAATAAGTCTCAAGGTAACACGTTTATTCTAGGTGAGGGTGCCTGTAAGGCATGGTACCAGGAAGAAACCTGCTCAACAGGACCCAAAAAGAGAACGGTAGATGGAGTCTGTATTTGGGAACAATGAGAGTGTATCTCCACACTGGTTTTGCACAAATGATGGAGGTGAGGGGGGATGAGATGCTCTGGACTTTATTTTTTATTTCATTTATTTAACAACACAAGATCACAGGGGTAAAATATAGCACAGTACGTTAAAGTCATCTAAACTAGAAAGCAAAAAGAAATAGATAAAAAGAAGGCAATCAGATTAAATAATCATTGTTGGTTTTTTATGGAGTAAAAGTGAGACTCCAGTTATAGAGTGAAAATAAGGCTAAACCTATTCAGCTAAAACTTTCAGAAAGGTCAGAATTCAAGCCAAGACATGGAAGCAACCTAAATGTTCATTGACATCTGAATGGACAAAGAAGATGTGGTGTGTGTGTGTGTGTGTGTGTGTGTGTGTGTGTGTGTAATGGAATACTACTCAGCCATGAAAAAGAATGAAATAATGCCATTTGCAGCAACATGGATGGACCTAGAGATGATCATACTAAGTGAAGTAAGTCAGACAAAGACATATATGATATTATTTACATGTGGAATCTAAAAAATAATACAAATGAACTTATTTTTAAAACAGAGAGAGACTCACAGACATAAAAAACAAAATTACAGTTACCAGAGGGAAAAGGGGTGGGAGAGGGATAAATTAGGAGTTTGGAATTAACAGATACACACTACTACATACAAAATAGACATACAACAAGGTCCTACTATATAGCACAGGGAACTATACTCAGTATCTTGTAATAACCTATAAGGGAAAAGAATCTGAAAAAGAATATGTATATAGAGATATATATGTATAACTGAATCACTTTGCTGTACACCAGAAACAACATTCTAAGTCAACTATATCTCAATATAAAATTAATTAATTAAATTACTCCTCCTTCAAAAAAGATTCCAGACTATGATGCATCATCAAAGCAGAGGCCATTGTGTGGTACTTTGGGGAATTATATTCATCTGACTGGGAAATTTTTCATCAAACAGCCATCGCTGTCTCTTCCTGAGAGTGAATTTTCTTTAGGCTCAATTCTTGGCCAAGGGTAAATAAAATGATTTCCTGGAGGTAAATTACTGGGCAAGAAACTATTTAATAAACACAAAGGTATACAAATATGCCAGGAAAAGATATTATCTGGCTTTTGGAACTACCCTCTGCAAAACTGGACCTGTAGACAGAGTAGAGGGAACTTTTCTTTGAACTCCCAAGGTATTGGTGGGTTTCTCTGCTCTTGCCACATTCTTTTTGTGCAAGAATTGATTCAATGCATAGCGCCCTTATGAGTCTTAATGTCATTCACTAGGAGATCCGGTATGGCCTGAGGTTTTTTAGTGTCCAAACTGCAGGAATTACTTTTCAGGTTTGTTCTGATGATGGGGCTGTGTGCTTTCTTCTTCACGTCTACAACCTCTGACTTCAAGACCTTTGAGAACGTCTCTGGTCTGCATTGCTCCCAGAGATTTCCCCTGGATTTTGATGATAGCACTTCCTATTTCCACCTTCCATCCTGCACTTGGAGATGAGACAGCATTGTTAGAGCTCATCTGTTCATGCTGCCCTCTTGTGTAAAACCAGTCTTCTCTGAACTATACAAATAATAAAAGGCTTAACTCCTTGCCAGTCTCTTTAATACTCCACAAGTGGGAATTTTCAACTTTCCAGAAATACCATTAAATGATTTAAATTTCCTGCTCTAGCAATTTGTCGAAGTTAAAGCAGCTGACTTAGCACACGTGTGTACCCCATTGCCTAGCAATCTTGCACTTAGAATGTCGGCTTGTAACATTGTTTTGTTTTGAACATCTTTTCCTTGTCTCTCAAGACTGTCTTCATCATCTCTACATGTATAAATGGCACTACGGCCTGTCAAACAGTTCAACACATTATTTATGTCATTGATTAAGGGAGTACGTGCCTCATACTATTATAACACTTGCCAAAGGTACTGTCTTTTCTCCTCAGACATTTGTTCTTATATTTCACCTCAAGTAGCCCCATCTATTTTAACTATTAATTTGGACCACCTTTAAACGCATGTGTAAATTCTAGAGCAAACTGGCTACATTATGTACAGAACTCCCTCCCAAGTATTACGTAATCTGAGAAAGTTACTGAAAGGATAGTTCAAGATAATGATTTGAAAGAACAGTCAATTTTTGAGGGCAGAAAAATCAGGAATATCATATGAGTATGGTGTTAGGTGGTGCCATTCAATAAATGCTATTGGTATAGTGAATATCAAAATAGGTCCTTGTTGTTAAAATTTTATTAAATTTAAATCTGGATCTTCTGGATGGATACCGTGATAAATGCACACTCTTTTAGAGGTGTAATTCCTAAGTATGTTAGAGGGAAACTATATTTTAACATTGTTAAATCTGAGGGAAGTACATTTATTTTGGAAGACATATCAAACAAACTTCTAGGACTTTTCATATCAGCCACACATGTAAAGTTTATAAGTCATCACTCAGGTCCCTAGAAGAAGGAAATGAACAAAATGAAAAAGATCAGCTTTTCTTGGACGCATTCGAGAACTGAGGTCTAAGGGCAAACAGATTCATCAAATTCTGGAGGGACAGATGTATACAGAGTCACAGATGAGACTTGTCAACCTGAAGCAAAAGCTTCTGGAGCCATCACAGGGTAGCTCAGATTAAATGGTAATTTTGTCAAATTCTTGGAGGTGGAGTGTGGACATTGAGAAGGAAAACATCCTGGTAACTAAAGTCTGGTGTCCACACATCTCCATAGGTCATGTCTCCAGGAACCCTACCAGGTTTTCACAGTGAAAACCAAGAAACTTCCCACTGTGGCTGTGTCAAGAGTGAGGAAGAGAAACTATCATGAAATAGGGCCACTGCGTTTTCCATGATAAAAGCTTACACTCCAGGAAAAAAGTATTTTGCCAGAGTCTTAACCCAGCTGAAGGAAGGCCATCTTCATATTCCACGCTTCATATTTGACTGGAGAAACACTTGTGAAAGTCTCAGTCCAAAGACACAAAGCCACATGAATACTGATTTGGTCATAATATTATAAAATGCATCCCCTTCCCCATACCTCAGCATCACACCAGTAGAGTCGGATATAAAAACAGTGGATCCCACAGAAAGAATTTCAAGATGCAGCTTCTCTTTGAGGAGGAGTAACTAAGGAAGCTCAAAGTCAAGAGACCTGAGTGGAATTTGAAACCCACAAATATTAATTATAGCACAACTACCAGCCAGATTGTCATAAACCCTCACACAAAAGTCTTGTTGATTTTACTTCCTATTACCTGATACAAAACATAGGGCTTTCAACAACAAAAACAAAATTACAAAGCATGCTGGAAGGCAAAACCAGGAGTAACGATAAGAACAATATTAATAATAATACAATCTGTGTTAAGAAATACTACAAACACTTCTTTGCTCACAGATTTGGTAACTTAGATGAACTGGACCAATTTCATGAAAGACACAAACTACCAAAACTTTTACAAGATGAAATATAAAATCTGAATGGGCCTATCTCTATTAAAGAAATCAAATTAATAATTAATAAATTTTCAGAATAAAAGAAAGCAGCATGCCTCAATAGGTTCACTGGCAAATTCTACTAAACATTTAATGAATAAAAATGCCAAAGATCTGTAAGCTTTTCCATAAAAGAGAAGCAGAGGAATCACTTCCTAACTCACTCTATATGTCTGGGTTTACTCTAATACAAAAATTAGATAAAGAAATTATAAGAAAAAACCCTACAGATCAATATTTCTTATAACTGTATATGCAAATACCCTCAGCATAATACTTACAAAAATTATATATGTGTGTATGTATACATCTGTATAGATAGATATATACATCATGACCAAAGGAGATGTATTACAGGTATGTAAGAGTGGTAAACATCCAAAATTCAATCAAAGTAACCCATCACATCAGCAGGCTGCAGAAGAAAACTATATAATCCTACCACTGATGCAGAAAATAGCACCTGGAAAAAAGTAAAAATTCATGAAAAATATCACAGTAAACTATTAATAGAGGGAGAATTTTCAGCTTGATAGTAAATATCTATAAAAAGGCTAAATCTAACATCATATTTAATACTGAGAAAGTGCATGATTTTAGCCTAAGATCAGGAACAAGACAAGGACGTCCTATTCAACAACGTGCTAGAAACCTACCTAGGACAATAAAATAAAGGAGATGAAATGTTTAGAATTTGAAAAGAAAAATAAAACTGTCTTTATGTGCAGGTGACATAATTGTTTATGTAGAAAATCCTAAAAAGTTGATAAAATACTTCTATAATAAATGACAATAGCCAGGTTGCAGGATGTAAAATCAATATGCCAAAAATAAATAGCTTACCTAGATGCCAGCAATGAACAATTTGAATTTGAAATAGAAAAAAATTACATTATCACCAAATCAATTTAAATATTTAGGCATAAATCTAATAAAATATTTATAAGATCTACATCTGGAAAACTAGAAATCTCTGATTTAAGAAGTTATACATAAATGCAGAGTAGTCTGTGTTCATGGACCTGCAGACATTATCTAAATCATTATCAGCTGAGATGATAAATTTACTGTAGATGGAGATGCCTTGGGGCAAACTCCACTTGTGTGGAGTTAGGATCGTAAGACAAGGTATCTGGAAAATGCACTAAGCAGGACAGACTGAGTGCCTAGGTGAGGATGATGAAAAGTATCTCCTGGTGATTATCAGTCAGCTCAGGTCAGTGAGAGTGAGCGAGGAATGTTGGATCATCATCTGACAGACACTCATCTCCTCTTCCCTACAGTGGGCAACTGCACAGATAGAAAGGTAAAAGGGTATGTTGAAGAAAACAGTCTAAGATTCCCCCCGCCCCCGCCACCAAAGCAAAGGAAAAGAAACCTAGAAGGAAGCAAGCGGAATGAACATCTTGAAGTTTGGGGTAGTAAGAAGGCAAGGGATGGGTTTCACAAGCAGGTGAAAACGTAATTGTGATGTTCTGTTCTTTATCTGTGTCCTCCGAAAAGGTCAGAGAGGAGAGCAAGAGAAGGACACAAAGACTACGATGACCCTCAGGAGAAGGATCTGTCAATACTGCGGAATCTTATGTACGTTAATTGTATTGTCTGGATTGTGATGAGAACAAAATGCAATATTTTCTAATAAAGTATAATGGAAAAGAATATATATGTATAACTGAAGCACTTTGCTGTACAGCAGAAATGAACACAACACTGTAAATCAACTACACGTCAATTAAAAAATAAATTTAAAAAAATGTGATTTCTTGAGATGGAATCCAGTCCTGTTGAAGAGGCTGTGAAGACTATTGAAATTACAACAAAGGATTTAGAGTATTGCATATACTATACTTCAAAAAAGAAATAAAACTAAAAATTAAAAAAAAGAACGAAAAGCAATGATAGCCTACAGTGTCCAGAAGAATGCTTTGTGAAGAGTTGCACACCATGTACTCACATTTACTTAAGCAGTATCCTAAGTGGTCCCTCAGTTGTTTGCAATTCTGTTACAAATTTTTTTAAATGCAGAAAATACTGAAAATACCATCATATACTATAATGGAAACATATAAACATAAGGCTCTTGATGCTTAAAGAAGCGCCTGAACAGAAACCATCCCTACTGTGTAGCTTTCATAACTGATTCTAAGACTTTTGGGAGTGAGATGAGGAGGGAGGAAAAAGGGGGAGAGAGAGATGAGACTGAAATGCACAGATGCTGAAAACATGTTAAACAGGGGAAAAGCCAAAGTGGAATAAACCCACTCAAGTGATACATGTTCTATCTTTTCACTCTCACAGAGGCAGGCAAACTTGACCTCATCATTATTCACTCAACACATGATTTCCTGGTAAAATACACAGCCAGAATGCTAAAAGCAAGACCACCCACGTGCTGGATGCCTTTGGTACGTTTACCAGGCCAACCCCTGGAGAGTAAAGGGTTGTGTTGTCAGGGACACCAAGACAAAACGAATGTGCATGTTCATGGTTTATGGTGAAGGGAACACACAGGGGGACCCGGCCTCTCTGCATTCTGGGTCAGGACCCTAGAAGGGGATCTATAAGGGAAGGCAGCCATGGTCGAAGAGAAGACTTCTTAGAAATGATGTGCATTTGTTCTAAACATGCCTATAAGAATCCAGGATGTCTCCATCTCATACTCAGATAAATT
Organism: Eschrichtius robustus; assembly: GCF_028021215.1. Lineage (NCBI taxonomy): Eukaryota > Metazoa > Chordata > Mammalia > Artiodactyla > Eschrichtiidae > Eschrichtius > Eschrichtius robustus. Next base: position 75,672,560 of record NC_090836.1, on the reverse strand, counting down.
ATTCTCCCATTGCATGCGTCTCTGTGACACACGTGGGTGGTGTCACCTAACTGAATTCTGGAGTGGGAAATTTGAACCCAATAGAACACGTTACCATTCATGAATGCATCTAGCTCATTCCAAAACCTGTCATTTTATAACAAGAATTCAAACAGTGTCTCCAACCTGGATTCATAACTCAAAGTACCCAATTTTGGAGAATGCAGCCTAGAGGGAATGGCAAGTTGTTGAATTAACATCTCCCATTCTGAAGGGGCTTTGCTTCCAGATGGTCGCAGTAAAGAAATCTAAGGGTCCTTGCTGTGGTCACCGAGAAGCTCAGTCTCCAATATCCAATCCTTAACAAGCCAATCAGATATAGAGGGTCCTGGACACGTGAGACCAGAACAAACAAGACCAAAAAGCAGAGACCAGCCTCTCCTCCAGGCACGGAGGACCTCAGCAGCTGAGCCCTTTCCTATTGTTTCCAAAACCCCGCCAGCGGGGCCTCCAACCACGACCTGCTCAGGACAGAGGAACAGTTTAGAGCCAGGTGCGTTTCCATAACCAGGTTACTCACCCAAAGGCGGCTTCCTACCCAAACCGCTTCTCCGCTGCAAAACCAAACCAAGCTCAGGTGGTCGGCGGCGCCTGGAGGAATCCGGGGCTGGTGCTGGAACCAAGGGACCCGACACCACTGGCGCTCACACGCAGGCTCTCAGTGCCCCCGGGGGCCACGACCCTCCGGCAAAGGTCCCTCTGGACTCCCTCCCGCTGGCTTCCGAATTGGTCACCAAACCAAGTTCGTTTTGCCGGACGCACAGCAAGCCCAGATGCAGGCGGTGGAAGCGAGGAGAGGGTTTCTTCACGAGGCAGTCAGGCGAGGAGCCGGGAGGACAGGCCTGACGTCCGCCTCCGAGAAAGCCCGTGCGGGAGACTGACGGATCAGGGTGAAGCTCCGGGGCGGGCTGAGGCGTGGGCAGCGCGGGCAGGGCGGGCACAGGCGATTGGGAAAACGTGCGGGTAGGGTCCTTCTGCGCAGGCGTAACTAGGCTCTAGGCTCGCGCACGTTCACAAGGGTCCCGCGGAGACGCGCGCAGGCCCAGTGGAGGGGTCTGTGGTCCTATCCAGTCTCATGCTCAGCCCCAACTAGACACAGCTGAGACTCCAAGTTCCTGGAAAGTAACTCAGGCAAACAGCTCACTGATTAGGCTCCGTACTCATTGGAGAACACGAAGTCTTCACGACTTTGATTAGTTGAGGGCAGGTGGAATGGGTTTAACCCTCGGGTTCAGGCTTCAGTCCCCTCATCTTTGGATCATTCCTCCATCTGGAGGGAAAGGGGCAAGGTCAGCACTGGGTACTTCCTGCCTATAAGGGGTACAGACCCGACAAGGGCTTGAGGAATGAAACCGGTTAGCACTCCTTTGAGAGTATTTTCTGGTATCTGGTTCCAAGTTCACCTTTGGACGCCAAGAAACAAATCCCACCTATGTGCCAGGTGTCAGAGCAGCCGTAGGCCCAAGATCGGTAACTGAATCTATAAGATGTACCCTCAGGGGGCTCACAGAATGCCAGCCATGATGAACACTTAGGATTTTTAGGGGCTTTATCTAGGACAGTGTCCAGCGGAGATTGTGTCTCACCTGTTTACATGTTCTAGTGCCTCCATCATTATCCTTTTGGCTAAAACACTTCAATATGAAATATTGAAGGGACATAGGCTGGGAATAGTATGGTTCCTCCAATATCTGGACCAAGTCAAACCTTGACAGTTGTAGATGCCAGGGTTTGTTGGTTTGTTATTAAATCTGAGGATCCCATGACAGGCAGAGAGTAAAGTTTCGGTTTAGGCGAGGGTAAGACAGGGGACAGGTGATCAGCCTAATTGATAGGTGCCACTTGAAGTCAGCAAAGTGGGGGATGGTTGAAAATTTGACCAGCACAACCAAGGGGTCAGCATGATCTGGTCCAGAAAGAGGTTTTGGAGGACAGATCCAATGCTAGAGAGATTCCCTACTTTTGCCCAAGTAGGAGAAATCCTAGTCACCGAGTTTTCTTTTCCAGGCCAGGGAGGTTAGAAACACAGGGCTGACTAAGGAACAGATACTTCTTCCACCCCAGCAAGTGATGGAAATGGCCTTCTGAAGAGTTTGACTTGACCAAAGCCACCATTGCAGCAAACCCACTCACCTTGATTCCTTTCTCACAGCTTCTGAAAAGCAACCTAATATCCAGCAGGGTTCACCTGCCCTCTGCGAGAAGTCCGAGTCAGGGTCCGGAACCAGCCCAGGTTTGCATGATCTTGGTCAGGGGTTTTCTTCTGCAGCATGGTTTCCATTTCCAGTCACATTTCTTAGAAAGTCCTGTCCAGCAGGGATGGAGCTGGTCTTCTGGATGTTTATCCTCCAAGATTTCAGTCTAGAGACTCACGATCTCCCCTTTAGAAGCTTCATTCAAAAGGTTTTGCTATGAGTCCAAAGTGGGGGATCCAGATGTGGCAGAACCCAGCCGGCCATTCTCAGGCACCTGGGCAGTGGTCTTGGTGAGAACCACAGCCCTGGAGAGAGCTTCCCTCCCATGAGGGAGCAGCTCTCTGTCCTTGAGTTCAAAACCCCAAAATATTTAACAGAAGGCTGAGAAATCAGCCTTTTTCCTGCAAAGGACCCCCAACCAGGGGGCATTCATGTGATTAAAAGGGGGTGCACACATGATCAGAGGGGCCTGCAAGTGATGAATGGGGGCCGTGCACCTTCACGAGAGGCGTTGGCGGTGAGGCAGGGATCAGTCGAGCAGGGGATGTACAGAGAACAAGAGAACAGCCATCTTGAGGCGCCTGACCACACACTGCTTATAATCTTGGTCTGCCCCTCATCCTTGATATCCCTGGGATCAGGTATGTAGAGGTGCCCTTCAACCAAATACCACAAATGCAATACAGACAGCAGCAGCTAGACTATCAAGAGTCTAAGAGGTGGGCAGACTTTGGAGCCAGACGCTTCCTTTCATGGAAGTCCAGAGGATGACAATGACACCTCGCCGTAGACCCAGCAATCAAACTCATTTCTCAATGAAGCCACTGTTGTCGCCTGGTCCACAAGCTGATTCCCTCTGCTCAGGCTAGGGAACAAATGTAAAATGTTTAACAGGCACAGTACAGGGAAGATCACGACCACTAGGCAAAATACAAGCAGTAACAGCCTTCTGAGATAATACCACCCCTGCCTGTGGTTTTCCTCCTGGCCTGCAGTACCATCCCGCCTGTCTACCCTCAGTCCCCATAGCCGGTGCCCAGTACTGGAGAGGCAGTGTAACAACAGAATCCAAGGTTAATATGATGGTGCCTTCCGCCAGCAGGGGGCCTGGATTAATTACCTTAGTGGTCTTAGGTGGGGCTGGGTAGAAGACAAGTGAAATCTGTAGGCCCCTTTCTAATCCTATCCCTCACAGGGCAGCAAGCCCAAAGCATCGGGGATTTACCTGCCAGTCCCATTTTATAAGGTGTTCCCCTGGGGGTAGACCCTGTGACGAGGGCAAAAGCGAGTTATTGTCCTGACTGGTAGTTGGTGACAATCGTTCAGTGGTCAACAGTTGAAATTGGGTTGTGTTGACTAGTGGCCTCTGGGTTAACACAGCATAGGCACTGGGACGACCGCTCCTGGGATGTTCAGTTATAGTTTGTAGGGCTTGAGGTAGCCTCCTGGGTCCACGTGGAGAAAGCAGGTTTCCATTTCAATTGTTGTTTAAGTCACCCACTCATCCTTTCAGTTAGCCCAGCAGCAGTAGGGTTTGTAGGGCAGGAGGAAAAGCCAGTGTGTTATTTTTGTTGGCCCATCCCTGAACTTCACGGCCGGTAAAGTGGTTGTTCTGTGTTGCTTGGGGACTCTGGTAGGGCTTTTGGGATGTCTTCCACCTGGTGTAAGGCATTGTAGATGGCACACAGCTGCTGTTCTATCTGTTCCATCACGCTATATCGTTGCTCTCCCCCCTTCCATAGCTGGGACCAGAAGCCCAAGGGTACTCATTATTTTGCTGTTGCCTCAGGCCCCAACCAAACCCTTCTGGGTAACTGGCAACATCCAATTCACAAGCCTGTCCCTGAGTTAATATCCCTAAAGCCCGCATCTGTAATTGTTTAGGCATGGTGGGTGTGGGTATGCCTGTATTTTGTAGAGATAATCCAGGTCTTTGCGTTTTGTCTGTATTCACCAGCCATCCTCACGCAGTCAATGAACCGGGAGCTCAGCTGTGCTACTGTAAACTGGAAAGAGACTGAGGTTAGCGGTGTATGTCAATATAATGGAAAAGAAAGACAGCTCACAGGGTAGTCAGCTGCCACAGGGCCTCACATGCTAGTGGACAGACAGCCCGAGGTTACCCCCTCAACTTTCAGGCCTCAGATACCAGTGGACGGCCACCCCGGGAGTACCGTCGTCACAACTTTCCATTCCCCGTCCTTATTTCCTGACATCATGGTGCTCACGGGAGTTTCCCCGGCCTCCTGTGGCTTGTCAATTGTTAGGCTGAACCCCACAGGTCTGCAAGCCCTGTACTTGCCCAGCCCGGAGACTAAAGAAAGAGCCCAGAGACAGTCACAGAGACATCCATGGGTTATTGGACAGGGGATCTTACTCGCGAAAGCAAAAGGTCCCGGAGCAACATTCCAACCCTGTGTGGCCGCAGGCAGGACATGACAACAATCTTCACTACCGAGGGGAAGAGGCTACCATTTATAGGGGGAACTATCATCGGATTGGCTTATCAGTTACCAGGGAAACCAGCAGCTGAGCCACATCCCTCACAGACCCTCTGGTTAATGACCATCATGAGGGTAGATGTTTCCCTTTAATAAACTAGCAAGTGGAGCTGTGCTGGCCTAAGGATTAGGACAAGCACTAGCTGGGGCAGGGGAAAGGACATTCACGTGCGTGGGATGTAGGTGAGGCAGGGACTGGTCGAAGAGGGGATGTACAAAGAGCAAGGAAACAGCCATCTTGATTGGCCTGACCATACAAGAGGATTGGAAGATAAACCGTCTGTTTGTGGGTAGAAATATTTGGCTGTTGAGGAAAAAAAATCCAGATATTTGGAGGTTACTGACCAATAATTATGCTCAACTCATGAGCAATTTTAATGATAAAAACCGATGGGTCTATAGTAGATATTTAAGTGGAATTATATCAATACACTATATGCTTCATTTTCCCTGATGGCTGATACAACATTCTGCCTTAGCAAGTCACAAGATCTTAGACTTCATGAACCAGAGGATTTATGAATGTACATTGAAACTAGGAACACGGTGTAATTTCCAGGTTGTTCTCCATAAGCCCTAACTGTGACTCAGCCTGATAACACAATGGTAGCCTGGGCTTACTAGGAAAATAGGTCAATGGCTTGCCAAGAGGCAGAGGTTAATGGGGGTGGAGAGGGTGTGTATAACTACTTTTTTGTTTGCAAAGTCCGTCAGTTGCATTTTCTTTTGGGTCAAATCTCAAGCATGTTTCTAGTAAAAATAAAGACTCTGATTTGAGATTCTTCTCATAATAAGGTAGATTTCACAACAAAAGCAGTAGGAGAAGTAACTCAATCATCTTAAACTTCTAAATTTATAAAGTACATGAATAGAAATAATTGACAGAAATAAAATACAAAATGTAATTAGAAATATCAACAGTTCAGAAGTAGAATTTAGTTCATCCACATGACACAAAGTGATACAAAATTAATAAGGCAGATTTAACATCTGTGCAAAAAACTACGTGGAAATATAAGCAAGTTTGCTTTTTTGCTCAAGTGTATTTTAGGCAAAAGTTGACCATGTTCTGCACTACATAATAAAGTCACAACTCTACATTCCATATATCGAGAGTAAATCTTAAAATTAGACATAACAAAATAAAATAATCACACAGAAAATATGAAAAGGGAAACTTAAACTCCACTAAATAATATTTGGACCAGAGAAGAAACCCCAAAATGTAATGAAGAGTATTTTTAAATACAAATAGAAATGCAATATGTCAAATTAGATGGGATACAGCCAAAACAATAAAAGTATGAACCAAGGATGTCCCTAAAAATGTAAAGAGCAATCATAATAAGTGAAAGGAAAATACAACAAAGTTATATAAGGAAATGTGAAAAATAGCTGGCGCTTCAAAAATTTTAAGTTAATCATTAACCAAAAGGATAAAAAAAAGCTTGTTTTACTTCAAAAGTAATTAATAAAAACACAGTTAACTTAAAATTTGGCCATTCAGGTTACCATCGAACATTTTTAAAGTAAATGTCAGCCATAAATCAGAATGTGAATATTTGAGAAATCTAATAGTGATTTATGTTGTTGTTTATTTCAAGAATTTTTAGTGACTCTCGAATAGCAGCTAAGTATGTACTTTCTATCCAGCTTTGTGTTGACAGAAGATGGATACGTCAGGCTGGCATTAGTGTAGCTGCTTTGACACAAATCCTTTTCTTTTACCGTCATACGCTAATCCTTCTGCAGACTCCCAGTTTGGAATAAGAAGTGTGGCTAGGAGCAGTTTGTAGAGTAGCACATTGGTCTTCTGTGAACAGGAAACTCTTCACTTGCATCTCATTCTTTGAACAGAAGCTTCTAAGATCTATCATTAAGAAAATTAATCATCTGTCTTGTTCTTCGACCTCTGTTGCTTTCAGTGACTCAAAACCAGGACGTGGCAGGATGAGAATGGCAGCCATCCGTTTTTAAATATTTATTTCAGAATGATTTCATGTTAGCAAAATAATACATGTAAAAAGTTTTTAAAAGAAAAAGGAAAAAAAATGTCATGTATCACATTCAGATGAGACACCTCTCCACCTCACTCAAAACCCACCACTGTTTGTCCAAGATATTCGTGGCGCCAGGAGAACAGAGGATGAGAAGACTCAGTGGGGCAAGGGCTTGTGATGCTCTCTGCTGGATATACAGGGGGACCCTTCCAAGACTGGGGCAAAGAACTTCTTGTTGAGTTGACTTCAGGATAATTTTGCATCTCATAATTCTAATGAAACACTATCGCTGCCTTAGGTTGTTTCCTCTGCTTAATCCCCAAAGGAAATCCCTTTGCTTTTCAGAGATAAAAAGTTAGTAGAACAAAGAGAAAGTCAGGGGAAGCACAGGGGCCTTTCGCTATAGAATTTCACTGAAGCATTTCCAAGCCCCGAGGATAGAACCCAAGGGCTATACTGTTTATTCCTGCACCTGGATTGAATATCAAGGTCTGTGAGAAGATGAATCATTTAAAAACCTGATGTTCTTGTAGGGAGCTGTTGCTTTTTTAGAACTCTAATTAACAACTGTGTCAAAGGTAAAAAATCACATAAAAAGTTCAAAGTTATTAGATCCTCTTTCTGCACTGCTCTCAGAGAGTGATAGTCAGAATTGCTGGGTGCAAAGGCCTGCAGTGACTGGTGACGTTGATCATTCTCTCTCTGAAAAGGAGAGATTAAAGATGCAACATTCAGGGTGAGAAGAGAGCAAACTGCTTGAGGTGGCAGTCCTTAACTCAAGGGAACACCTGTCTAAGACTTTCATCATTTCCTTTTTCATTTTGTCCTTAAACTGAATGATTGAGGCAAAAGACACAGGACTTGATTTTGAACCATAAAAATCATGATCATGAAAAACACATATGAAAGGAGACATCCTAGCAGGGTCCTGACTTAGTTGTTTCCAATATAGCACACAAGAGAGCACATCAAAGCTCAGTTCATACCCAAGGGTGTTTCAGAATCAGCAATGGGAAGTAGTTATATTGTTAATGTAAAAAACTAGAGATGATAAAATCCTAGATTATATTTATTCACCATTAATATAAGCATTTGAAGTTTTAGACGGATTGTAATAATCCAGTTGCTGTGTAGCCAAAACGTCTTATTAGCAGCTCTTCTTACCCCCGATCTGTACATCTTTTTAACTAGTGTTAAACTAGTTAGTGTTAGTATCAACACTAACTAGTTAGTATCAACTAGTGTTGATCAAGTTGGCTGCTGGTTTAGCCAGAGTTGCCGACAGGCAATCAACAGACATGTTTTGTTTGGCCTCTAGAGTATTTTGTTTTTCAAACTAGGTGCCCATGTTTAAAAAGGAAACAATTTCACATGAAAATCCAGATTTCTGGCTTCCACTGAAAAATAGGAAGGAATGGTAATGTCATATAGTGCATATTACGTATTATATTTTATATTATTACATATCATGCATCACTTTCACATGGTGGTAACCTCCAGTTCACTTGTCTGTTTGTCCTTGTGGCCCTGACCTGCTGTGTTGAATCAGTATCTGAACAGCAGGGCTTATGTGTCTCAGAGATACAGTTCTCATGATCCTGAAGACTCAGAAATGGTAGAACTAAGGACATGGTAGATGTCCTTAATGGTAGAACATTTCTCTATTTTGAGGAAATGGAAATACACTGATGGATTAGTGCCAGGACCCGGGCCACACGCATGGTCTCTTCACACCAGAGCCAGCCCTCTTTCCACTGTTCTATGCTGCCTCCTTTGGTTTCTATTTTATTTCAAAATAACTATATTTCAAAAACCATAGAGCTTTAAAATAATGTTAAGTGAAAGAAAAAAAAACTCACACTGTACAATATGATTAGAATGGTGTTAAAATAGTACGTTGAGAAAAGACTTTGGGTAGTGGCATTGGGGAATTTTTTTTCTCACTTTCTTAATAATTATGCATTAACTTTTATAATAAAATAAAACTCTGTTTTTACACATTCTAAACACACTGAAGCAGACGCTTTGCCTTGTCATGACCATCCCACCTCCCTTTGCCAGAAACGCACTTCCTTGCTTCCCTGTAGCTCAGATTGGCCTGGTGCCTCCACCCTGACTAATGAGACAGGAGGCGAAGTCTGCTGGTGGCTCCACATTTTCAGAACTTTCAGTCTTGAACACAGTTATGTGAAAATGCCAAGCAGAATTCTGGAGGCAGAATTACAGATTCTAACCTTGAGTGGAAAACAAAAGCAAAAGCATAGACCTTTTCATGCACCCAGTTTTAGGTACCTGCATTCAGTGGTATCCTAAGGTTTATGAAATTATTAGGTTTTCTATTACTTGTAGCCAAAAAATGAATATACATAAGGACATTTACATTTTCTTTCAGATACGTATTTTCCAAATACTAGCTAAGTAAGTTGAACTAAGAGCCAATACTTTTGATTATCTTACCCAATGGAGAGGAGTGGTCAGGAGATCAACAGAAGACTCCTCATCATGTTCCCCTCAAGAGCATACAGATGATCATCCATTTTAGTTCATTTTTCACAAGTTTGGTTCTAACAATCCTTGAGAGCCATGGGACTGATTAGGTAGGGAAATCTTTACTATGATCATTCAAAAAAATGGAAAAAATGTATATTGATTTGATTTCATAAAAGCCTTCTGCTTATGCCAGAGATACAGAGCACATGCTTAGGATGGGCTGCCATTTGATGTGCTTCGTTTGTGATGCTGGTTATTGGGGGTGGGGAGGTGGGGCCAAGAACTTTAGAGAGAGGAAGGGGGAGGGAGGGGAGGGCAGAGAAGCTGCAGCAACTGGAAGCCATTTCAGAAGGAGGGTTGAAATGTTTGCAGATGGTTAGCCTGGAGAAGACTTGGAAAACGTGAGAATGCCTAGTTAAATTCTTATGGGTTCAAGGATTAGACATCCATTTGATTTGTTTCAGGTAATGCAAGAATTTTTAGAAGGATATACGTGAAAATAAAGAAGGCGAGAATCTCGATGACCCTGCCAGGCAGAGGCTAGCTTATGGGAGGTTAGCTTACCACTTGGCAAGGAAATTGTAGCTTAGAATAGACGAAGGAATATTCAAGACCAGCTCCAACCCTGAGACTCTATGATCCTGTGGTTACATCTGCTAAACTGGTCAATGTAGAAGTCATTCTGGGACTGGAGGAGATTCACACGTCTAAGATGGCCTTGAGGAGTTTTGAGCCTCAAGAAACTCTTACAATAGGCTCTGAATCTTCTCTGAGGCAGATATTTGACAAGCAGTAGGCTTTAAGGGGTTATTTGTATCCCAAAGGGACCCTAAAAAAATTTAAACCCAATTCATCACTAGGGTTCATTTAAAAGGGTTAGCAAGTGCTTGATGGTGAGGAGAAGGCTTAAGTTTCTCAGCTCTTGTCACTGTTTTGAATTGAGGCATTGAAGTTCTCACGTTAAAAATGTGTCTGAATGGAATATTACTCATCCATAAAAAAGAATGAAATAATGCCATTTGCAGCAACATGGATGGACCCAGAGATTATCATACTAAGCGAAGTAAGTCAGACAGAGAAAGACAAATATCATATGATGTCACTTATATGTGGAATCTAAAATAAGATACAAATCAACTTATTTAAAAAACAGAAACAGACTCACAGACATAGAGAACAGACTTATGGTTACCAAAGGGGAAAGCGGGGGAGAGGGATAAATTAAGAGTTTGGGATTATCAGATACAGACTACTATATATAAAATAAACTACAGGGGAACTATATTCAATATCTTGTAATAAACCATAATGGAAAAGAATGTGAAAAGGTATATGCATGTAAATGCATAACTGAATCACTTTGCTCTAAACCAGGAACTAACACAGCATTGTAAATTAACTCTACTTCAATAAAAAAGTGTGTGTGTGTGTGATAACACACCTCATCACATAGCAATTTATCAAATGAATTAGGCAGTAACCTAAAAACAAAGGACAGATAATTTCAGGAATGGCAACTGGAGAGTAGCTGTAGGAGTAACTTGTTACATTAATGTTCGGTAATTTCTTGGGTCTTTTCCTCTGGGGCAGTGTTTGGGGGAAGGAAAAGAAGCAGAGAAAGAATGGAAGGAAGGAGAGAGAACATCTAATCGGACACCTGCTCTGGGACAGGCCCGGGCACTTTCTGAGGCTTCCTTCAGTAAGTAGCTGAGGCCTAGAATCCATCTCTCATCTACCTGGGTGATGAATGAGTGATGGCCCATCTTCAAAGCCAGCTGTAGTCCTCTGAAATCACTGCACTTGTGGCATTAACATTAACTGTTTCACAGGAAAGGAGGGGAAATCTGATCTGTGTTGATTTCTGTTCATTGTTTGCGTTAGATCAAACTAAAGCTTCAACCGTTAACCTAGCATGGGAGTCTCCCTGGCTGCAGCCTGGCTGACCCACGCAAAGGTACAAATATTTGACTTCACTGATGCTGTTTGGGAATTACTGCAAGTGTTAATAATGACATGTTGTTCAGTTCTTAGCACTTTGTGAGCACCGGTCTCGAGATGGATTTTACTTCAAAATTACGAGGCAAAAGGTTGAGATTAAGGTTTAAAGAAAATAACCTTTGGAATTCAGCCTCCAGTGGGGGAACTGGCAAGCAAACTGTGTTCAGTATTCTTTTCAGAAGTGTCCTGAATGTAGCCGGGCTCCTAGAGACCAGGGCTTGCCAGGTGGGGCTAAAGAAAAAGAAAAATCCAATCATGTGAAAGCATGCAAACAGAAGAAGAAAAGAAAAACCTGGAAAAGGCAACTCAATTCACTGGCATGCTTATCCTTTCCTCAGTGAGCAGCCACTGGGTCAGCCTTGCCCCTGCCCTCTACTCTCAGGGGGCCCCTTCCTCACCCCAGGACACGCTAACTGGGTATAGAACTGCCCGAGGAGCTGGTGTTTGTCTGGGGACACTTGGGTGGGCAGAGGCTTACCTGAGCCAATTGCAAGACCCCAGTTCTCTGCTTACTTAAATTCCACATTGTGGAGGACGTTCTGGTACCCCGGGCCCCAACATCCATCCCACCCCCTCACCATTGCGTAGCCAGCATGTATGGATGGATGAGCCCTGGCTGGTCCATGCGAACAGGCCAATCCCATTTCCCTGGATCTGGTGATTGGATCAAGGGTCATCTGAGCAGGATGGGCACAATATGTTCTTTGCCTGGCTGTGAAGGCAGAAGTATTAGACCCAGTTGCTGCTTACAGCATCTTGAAATCTCTTGAGGGAAGTCACTCTGCACATAAGCTGACACACGCAAGGGGGCAGATCCGTGCGGATAACAACAAATGGCCTGAGCCAGGCCCTGAGGGAGCCGTGCCTGAGGCTGACTACCTTCACGCCTTTCCCATCAGCATCCTGAACGGTTCACACAGCCTTAGAGACTAAGCACCTGGAGAAACACAAGTGTCACTGGCTGCTATGTGATAGGTGTTAAGTGGGGGGAAAGGTGTTCCGTGGCCAAAAACGTTTGCAAAATATTGAATTACACAAAATGCAGCCACTTGTAAGCCATTTATAAACAAATGCATTTTTATAAATGTCCAGGAAGGAACTATTACATTAATCATATTCAACTCAGAACCAAATGGATTATTTGTTTCTGTTTTCATTTGTTTTCTGAGAACACATTAGCGTTTCGAGAAACACAGTTTGGGAAGCTTTGCTGAGTCATTGTCAGGTATTTACACTCTAGTAAGTAGCAAAAGAGAGAAGACAGTAGGTACTGGACTTGGAATGTAAGAGAGAGAAGCCAGGACAAGAAGCAGGACTGCTGCTTCCTTCCCAGACCCACCCAAGAGCTCCCGGAACCGAGAGGACTTGCTTAGAGGGTGACGTGCCATGCTGGCTGTGTACTATCGTCACCTCTGGGCTTTCTAGGACCAACCCCCCCACCTCCTACCCATATTCTAATTCAGCAGGCCTGCAGGGTCCCAAATTATATACATGTACATATGTAAGATAGATATAAATAGATAGATAGATGTCTATCTATATCTTATATAAGAACAGATATGGGTACAGATATTTGTTTTATGGCAATATTGAACCTTCTCACTTTAAGAGAAATCGTAAGTAACCTAATGTCTCTTGCTTTAAGATACTCTTTAATGTTTCTCTCTCTTTCTCTTTTTTTTTTTTTTTTACTTTTTATTTGGAAATAATTTTAGACACAGAAAAGTTGAAAGAATAATGAAAAGAACTGCCATATACTTTTTACCCAAAGTCCCTAATTCCTAACATTTTGATACTTTTGCTTTATTATTTTCTATCTATGTATCTATCTTTATCTATCTGTCTAGCTAGCTAGCTAGCTAGCTATTTTCCTGAAATAATTGAAAGTTGCAGACGTGATGCCCCAGTTTCACTGGAAGTGTCAATGTGAACTTACTAAAAGACAAGGACATTCTCCCACATTATAACCACAATTCAGCCATCAAGGGCAGGAAGTTGACATTTATACAGTACTACCATGTAATCCATTCACACCATTCAAATTTCACTTATTATTCTAATACATACTGCATCCCACGCCCCCGATTTTTTTTCTTCTATTTCTGGTTCCACTCCAGGATAATGTGTCACCTTCACTTTGGATGTCTCTTTCATCTTCTTCAATCTGAAATAATTCTTCAATCTGTCCTTGTCTTTCATGACCTCTATATTTTTGAAGATTTCACACCAGTTGTTTTGCAGAATCTCCCTCAATTTGGGTTTGTATTATGTTTCCTTAGGATTAGTACTATTTGCATTTTGCCAGGAATATCATGGAAGTGAGGCTGTGTTTCTCTTAGTGTGTCATATCAAGGGACATATAGTGTCAATCCATCCCATTATTGGCGATGCTTATTTTGATCTCTGGTCATTTTCAGGCAGGTGTATTTAAAATAATAAACCTGAGGTCAAATGCTACCATTGCAACTATGAGGGTTGCCTTTGCTCCAGCCCTGCACAAGAAGATAAGAAAAGAATACAGAATGAAAAGAAAAGCACAAGAAAGTATATTTACTAAGGACAACCAGATTTTCTTAGTTTAACAATTTCCTTGATTATGAATGAGAAGAAAAACCTGGTTTTTCTTTTTCTCTTGCCTAACAGAAAAGGGTGTGTTATGGTTGGCACATTCAGGAAGTATCAAGTTTGCTGTTAAACAGATTATAAAACATGTTTATGCAATAGCAAACCATGAGATTATTCTAGGTCATGTTTCTATTGCTTACTCAGTCATCTGTTTGCATGAATCAATTTTAACCTCCAAAGTTATCCAGTGTAATCCAAACATTAATAGTGCATAAGTTGCAAATGGTTCAGAGAAATGCCAATTTGGGGCTGGAAATTTCAATTGTGGAGCAGCTGTTTCAAATGTAAGTGGCACATTGCAGAAGCAAGGCAGATGGACTTCTAAAGGACATCCAGAGTCCCCTGGGGGTCGGGGCTGCACCAGAATCCCTAGATAGCAGGGGCTTGGAGCAGCAATCTGGTTAAAAGAGGGATGGCTAAGGGTTGTCTTCAAGGTATAAGCAGCACACTTTTTAAAACTTAGATTACATACAACAGATCAATGAAAGTATTATTCTCTAAATATGCTTTTATACCCGCCTCATATACTACTGAGACAATGTCCCTTATACATATCAAGTAATATGATTATTTTTATTTGTAACAAATGGCTTAAACCAATCTGGCCAATGGATGATCATGAGGTTCTTCCTGAGAAATTTCAGCAGTTTCTTATAACAGGCTAGTGGGCATTACTTGATCCAAACCAGGTAGTGTGTCACAATTCAAGCAAGTCTCGGGCAAAAAGGCCGGACATATGTACACATATTAGCAAGCAGGCAGGCGCGACTCATAGACTCAACCCTCTCTGTTGCTGTGGATATCAACCAGCATCTTACAGACGTGGTCTGAAGGAGACTTGCTGACATACAGCAGGATTATACAGGCGACATTTGAGTTAGATCAAGCAAGAGGGTCCTGAATGATGTGGAGGGACCCAAGGCAAAGAGGCCCAAGACCTCTTGAGAGTCACCAAAAAATCGAAAAGTGTCACACAGCACAGATACATTGAGCAAGTTCTTGTGTTGTTGCTTTCTCATTACAAGTTTCTCATTCTGCTTATTAAGGAAAAATAAGAAAATATAGTCGACAAAAAGTATCGGCAATCCATGATCCAATTGGGCATGGATTACCAAGTTCACACATGTAGATACATATAGATAGATATCTACAAATAAACATATAATTTTTACAAACATGGGAACTTTGTTTTTCTTCTAAATGTATAGTCAATAGCTTTCAATATCAATGCTTATGTTTGAAAGTCAGCACTGCTTAATAAATTGGTTAACTATAACAAATCTGCTACTGCAAGGCGCTTAGATTGTTTCTAACTTCTTGCTCTTACAAATAATCCTGCCAGAGAACATCCTGGCAAAGTTCTTTAATTACTTCCTTAAGAAAAATTCTTGGAAGTGATGTTGCCAAGTGAAAGTTCATGCATATTTAAGTTTTCTTTCTTTCCTTATTTCCTTGTCCTTAAGTAATATGTGTTCATCTTCTTAACACTTGCTTACTATTTCAGTGAGAAAATAGATGTCACCAGATCATTTCCACTATCCCCAGCACCACTTCTACCATCTTCCAACATCTGTTGCCGTGAGCTCTGCCTTCCCTCCTCTTCCCTTTGGGCACTGGATGCCAGCCCCCCTGCCTATCCATGGACACTGTTCCAGCAAGTCTCTTTTCTCTTTCCAGCACCATCAATTTTTCCTCTCTTTCCTGTGGATCATTCTCATCAGCATAAAACAACTCTTATTTTTCCCATCTTTAAAATAAACAGAACCCTTCTCTTGGCCCCGTTTCCACTTCTAACTATAGCTCTATTTCTCTTCTCCCCTTTGCAGCAAACTCCTGAAAGAGTTGTCTTGATTCACTGGTTCCAATTCCTCCCATTCTTTCTTTAACCCATTTCAATAAGGCCTTCATGTGCACACTCCACCAAAACTATTCTTGTCAAGGTCACCCATGACCTCCAAGTTGCTGTAGCCAATGGACAGCTTTTCGTCTCATCTTACCTAACCAATCCACAGCAGCTGACACTGACCATGAATCCCTCCTCCTTGAAAGAGTATTTTTTCATGAGCCTGCAGAACACCATGAGCTCCTGGTTGTCCTTCTCCTTCACTTGATCCTTCTCAGCATCCCTTGCTGGCTCCTCCTCATCTCCATGAACTTAACTCTAGAATGTTCCAGAGCTTGGACACTTCTTTGCTGTTTACAGGCAGTCTTTTGGTGATCTCATTCAGTCTCTGGGAGTTAACAAACGCCCAGATGTAACTCTCCAGCCTAGGCTCCTTCTCTCACCTGCGCTCCACCCCCAACTCCAGATCCAACCGCTCCTTGACATTGCAAATACAATACGTCCAAGACTGAAACCCTGGCCTTCCCCCTTCCCCTGGCCTTGCTCCTCCTACAGATGTCCCTATCTCAGTCAATAGAAGCTCTAACTAGGGCCATAAACCTTGGAGTCTTCCTTGATCTCTCTTGGTCCCTCACGCTATCCATCCGAACCTTCAGCAAATCCTGTTGGTCACACTTTCAGAATATATCTAGTACCATACCATTTGTCACCACCATTCTGGTCTGAACCACCGGAACATCTTGCCTGGACTGTTGAAATAGCCTCATGACTGATCTTCTTGCTTCCACCTTGCTTCCCCAGAAACTATTCTCAACACAGCCAGAGGGGTACCATTGAAGAACGTGCCAGGTCATATAACATTTCTGCTCAGAATCAGACAATGGCTTTCCATCTCACTCAGGGTATAAGCAAAACTCTTGTAAAGACCTTAGAGTCTCATATAATTGGTCTCATTGCCTTTCTAAACTCAGATCCTGTTACCTTCCCTCCTCTTGCTTGCTCCGTCCTCCGCTTCAGGGCCTTTGCAAATGTTGTTCTGCATGGAAAGCTTTTCTGTGTAGACACCTGAAAGGCTTACTGCCTCACCTCCTCTCAGTTTTTGCCTAAATATCACCTTTCTCTGAGCCTTTCTTGACACTTATTTAAAAATCACAGTCCTCCCACCCCATTACTCCTGATACGCTACTCCACTTTATTTTTCTCCATATCACTACATACTTTATTTATTTCCTTTGTTGCCTAGATCCCCCCCATTAGAATCTAAGCACCATGAGATTTGCTGTTGTATCTCCTGCACCTGGAAACCCCCCAACAAGTGACAGGTGCTCAACACATGTCTGTTGAGTGAATAAATCTTCCAAAAAAATTAGAAAAGTGGGGGCTTCCCTGGTGGCACAGTGGTTGTGAATCTGCCTGCTAATGCAGGGGACACGGGTTCGAGCCCTGGTCTGGGAGGATCCCACATGCCGTGGAGCAACTAGGCCCATGAGCCACAAGTACTGAGCCTGCGCGTCTGGAGCCTGTGCTCCGCAACAAGAGAGGCCACGATAGTGATAGGCCCACGCACCGTGAAGAAGAGTGGCCCCCACTTGCCGCAAATAGACAAAGCCCTAGCACAGAAACGAAGACCCAACATAGCAATCAATCAATCAATCAATCAATTAAAAAAAAAAAAAAAAGTCACAGGCTGGCAAACCTGTACTCTAGTAATATTTACCATAGCCAACACTTGGAAGCAACGAAAATGTCCTTCTACAGAGGAATGCACAAAGAAGAAGTGGCCCATGTACACAATGGAATATTACTCCACTAAAAAAAAAAAAAAAAAATTAGAAAAGTAAAAGGAGAGAGTTAGAAAAAAATCACCCATATATTTAAAAAGGAAAGTTTATTCAGCCATGAGAAAGAAAGCAATCCTGCCATTTATGATAATGTGGATGAAACTTGAGGACATTAATCTAAGCGAAATAAGCCAGACAAAGAAAAACAAATACTGTATGATCTCACTTAAAAGTATAAACTAAAAAAGGTGATAGAAAAAAAGAGTAGAATGGTAGTTACCAGGGGTTGGGGGTGGTAGATATGGGGAGAGGTTGGTTAAAGTGCAAATTTCCAGTTATAAGTTCTTAGGCTCTCATGTACAGCATGGTGATTATAGCTGATAACACTGTAGTATATACTTGAAAGTTGCGAAGACAGTAGATCTTAAATGTTCTCACCCCAAAAAAGAAATGGTAATTATATAATGAGATGGAGGTGTCAGCTAACATTATGATGGTAATCATTCTGTAATATATAATTATCAAATCAACACACTGTACACCTTAAACTTACACAATGTTATATGTCAGTCAATTATATCTTAGTAAAGCTGAAAAAAAAAAATCACCCATAACCACGCTCTCCAGAGAACCATTGTCTACACGCAATTAAACTCACAGTCTTTTTCATGGATTCATATGTAGTTTTGGTGGGGTCACTCTGTACATAGTTTTAAAACCTGCTTTCAAATTTTTGACATGCGCATAATTTAGACTTTGAACACATACCCCTACATAGCTTTTCAGAAATACCAAGTTATACATTGCTGGGAGTTTATGATGGTCCATTTTTGCATCTTCTCCCCTGAAACTTGCTCTTATAGGATTTGTTTTGTATATAAGCCAACCAACATTAATAAGTGTGCCTCTGATCTTGAAATCTTTCTTAGCCGACTTTACTTTCAGCGGCTTCCCAGATTCCTGTCACCTTCATCACTTCTCACTGTGCACACACACCTCCTTCTTCCCTAATAATTGCAGGGATTCAAGAGAATGAAAAGTGCACACTCTCGATGGAGAAAATTTCCAGAATTTCAGAATCTAGCTTGTTAAAACTCAGAAAGCCTGACAGTTTGAATGAGGAGGGCCAAATGTAGACTTGTGATATTTTGACGACTCTCATAAATGATTGCTGCCCTGTACAGTCAACCGCTGCACTGTGTGACTCCAGGGGGTGCCATTGACACCGACTACAATGAAAAGTCACCCCCTGGGAGTTCTGCAATGTGGCAGCCCCCTAAAAGGTCTCACTAGATTACACTCAATTCAGTTTTAAGGAATCGTTTCTGAGAGGCTTTCTTTCTCTGGCTCTGCCCTTCCCCCTCACGATCTATTGAGCATTTGTCTAAGAAAAGCACACTTTCTATTGTGATAGTCAAAAATTTTTAATTATCCTTTTTGACCCTTTCTCTGGTGGACAAGGAAAGGGATGCAAGCCATTTGGTCCAGTAAAATAACCAGACATGTCTGCCAAATGAGTTTGCTAACAGGTCTCTCCAGGGGGGGAGCTTGGGAGGAAAGCAAACAGCTGAGCTTTGAAACCCATTACATCTCTGGTGGGTCAATCAGCCTCTGGCCTCTTTGGACCCTGATGCCTTGTCTGCTTCATCTATTTACTCTGTCCCTCAACCCCTAACTCAAGCCCCACGTTGCATGTGATGGGTCTTATGTGTGTGAATCTATTCTTTTCTCATTGCTGTAGGAACTTTTCAAACACTTTTTAGACCTAAGAATCCCTTTCTACCAAACCAGCAATCCAACAAACACTTATCCAAAATGTTAGCAAACAAAATAGATCAAGGCAGAGCTGCTCTGGCTGAAAAGGTTCTACTTCTCCCCTGATGGGGCTCTTTTGAACCTCTAGGCCTCTTGGAAGCAGAATCTGAAAACCTGGCACCTCTGCTGGAACTCACGCACAAAGGATCCTCTTTCCTCCCACCTCCATGCAGCCTCCATTAGATTCCCCTGGACATCAGAGTGAGGCCCTTGCTTAAGGTGCAAAATTTTTGAGGGCAGCACCGAAAAAACTCAGTAATCAAGATAAAGAGCATTTTAATATAATATTTTAAACAATCAAAATTAATGCCAAGAATCCACAATGAACAAAATATTAACATGTTAGATAAAGTTAAAGACATGATCAGCAATGGTGCCATGCTGAGCCACATTGAAGCCTGAAACAAAAGGAAAAATGAGTCATACTGAACTTAATCTTGATAATACTCTTTATCTTGATTACTGAGTTTCTGGTGTCCCTTTAAATTTTGAGCCCAAGGTGAGTGCCTCACTCCCCTCACCTGCCTCTCCTGGTACCCTTGACATCCATTACTCCACGTTGTCCTATAACTGGCTATTTCTCGTCTCTCATCCCTTCTTAGACTATACCCTCCCTGAGTATACAAGGACCATGTCATACTAGTCAGTATCTCCAATACATTAAGCTCATAGAAGGCATTTAATAAACATTTTTTGAATAAATGAATTGAACTATAACTATCGGCTATGGGTTTTTCCATCTGGCTCAACCTCTGACGAGCCCTGTGATTGTGGGCAAATGATAACTTCCCTGGCTTCAGCTTACTCACCTGTAAAATGAAAGACCTGGTCATCTCAACTGTCTTTCTGTATCTGTCTATAGAAATCATCCATCTGTAGAAGCCCAGGTCTCCCCAAACATTCCCTGCCTCTTAGTTGACGGTATGAATAAGGCAGCTGCAAGCGTGCTGGTATTTTGCGATAGAGTACAGCACTGTATTCAGTAAAGCTATGGAGTTATCTGTAAAATGTCCTCTTGGCCAGATAATTGCTTTAAACTTACATGTTGCTGGGACTGTAGTTTTAAACCATGTAGAGGGTAATTTCTCCAGTAATGCCGTCCTTGTTGGGAAATATAGGCATTGTCCTTTAATTAGACCAACATACTTTAAGAAATACTTTCCTCCTTCAGTTCCATTCCTGTCTGTCTGTTGTCTTTAAAACTGGGGAAAGCCACAGAAGTATTTAAAAGCATTTTATGCTTTCCCATCATCCTTTGTATGTGATTGAGAGAGAAGAAAAGAAAGATAAGAATGAAACAATTCATTGCAGGTATAGAAATACGTATCCACGGAGCACTAACTGTCCATCTACTACGTACAGTCTTCTGTGGGAAGCACCTCAGACAAGGTTCTTGTCCTCAGCGAGTTTTCAGACTCTTCCAGGAGAGAAAACATGAACACAGACGCACCCCGAGTTAGTTAGATGATCAACTACCAAGAAGGTAAGAACATAGGAGTCAGAAGAGTAGGAGAAAAGGAGGAAGCAAATCACCTTTAGGTGTCTAGTGTGTGAGGACTTAGAAATTTTATCTTGTGCAATTTTATAACTGTCTTTTTTTTCCTTTTTTTAAAATTAATTTTTCTTGGTGTATAATTGATTTACAATGTTGTGTTAGTTTCTGCTGTACAGCAAAGTGAATCCATTATACATATACATATATCCACTCTTTTTTAGATTCTTTTCCCATATAGGTCATTACAGAGTATTGAGTAGAGTTCCCTGTGCTATACAGTAGGTTCTTATTAGCATAACTCTCTTTTTGAGTTCAGTCTTACTATCTCTAATACACTAATAAGGACACTAGGCTTAGAGCAAAAGCCAATCAGGAAGCATAATTTGCTTTCCGAAAGTGTTCACGTACAAGTTCTTCTAATTGTTTGAAATGCATTACTTGACCTGGATCTGTGAGGTTTAACCAGATGAGGAATATTGCTTACCTCTTCCCCTCAGTGATGCAGGCCTTGGGTTTAGAAGTGGCTTTTATTTAACCATCTCATCCATGGAGTGTTTGCTTATTAGGATATCACCAAGGTTTGGAAACTCTCGTTGGGGAATTTAAAACAGGCCCTTAGTTTCATTTTCACACTAAATATGATTTAGGTCTTGTTACTGAGCCATCAGACACAGAGGTTCCCATATGTTATTTGGTAGTTCCAAAAGCTCTGGGTTCAGTGGCCAAAATTCCCCACCTGGCTCCATACTCCAGGATTTTTCTTTCTTCTTTCCAGGGGCAAGCTAGATGCTGGCCGTTTCCATGAAGGAGGGCTGGGGGTGGGGGGGCGGGGGGGGGGGGGGAAGTTGCCTCCCCTCTGTCATTGTAAAGCCCAGACCTTGAAACAACAGCTTTGAGACAACAAAGCCTGTAAAACTTGTTTGTTGCTTTTTTCTTTTCTTTCTTTCTTTCCCTTCCCTTCTTCCTTCCCTCTTTCCTTCCTTCCCTTCTTCCTCCCTCCCTCCCTCTCTCCCTTCCTCTCTCTTTCTCTTTCTTTCCTTCTTTCCTTCTTTCTTCCTTCCTTCCTCCCTTCCTTCCTTCCTTTTTTCTTTTTCTTCTTTTCTTTCTTTCTTCCTTCCTTCCTTCCTTCCTCCCTCCCTCCCTCCCTCCCTCTCTCTCTCTCTCTCTTTCTTTCTTTCTCTCCAATTTACCCTGTTGTTGTTCTACTTCTCCTTCCTTCTCTACCCCTGACCCCAGGCAATGAGAGAAGGGGTTGAGATTTAACCATCCATGACAGACGGCAATTTGCCAGCCTTGGAATGTGGTGGTCTGTTTACCTAGGAGCCAAATGTGAGGCCAGAAATGCACACATCCCAGGCCTCAACCTCAGTCTGAAAGATTCAGCCTTCTTGTTGGGAAGCAGAGGGACTCAACTAAGCTCTCAAAGATTCATAACATACTGGCCTGTGTGCCCACAAAGTATTTCTACCTTTAAATAAGATCAGATGTATCAAGGGATGAAAGTGACTTACCCAGCATTTGCAATTTTTGAGGTAGCAATCCTACCAATAAAAAGGGGCCTTTTAATAATTTAATTTAAAAAATGACTACTTTCTGTTTTTGTAGGACCATTAGAACTTCTATTCCACACTTGCTCAGTGATATTTTTTAATTATCCAATGAAATCTTAATAGAAATATTGGTGCAGAGCTTTTTGAATATAAAATGTAAAGCATCATCACAAAGGCTAAGAATATGAAATAGCTAAACGATGGTATTCGATGGGGACTGGGGAGTTTGGTTAAGTGTTTTGGATGTTTCCTCCATTTAGGCAGCACATACTTGCTTTGAGTCAAAGACATGCATGTTTTCCTGGGTCTCGGCTTGCAGGTGAGAGCATGATGGTCTGTCCATAGCCACACAGAGTCTTGCTAGCACTGGTGGAGCGTGCCCAGGAGGTGGCCAGGGAGTCGGCAGTGTTTCCCGGGATGGTGGAACGTACTCTTTGCTATAACAGACCCAAGGGGAAGAAGGCAAAATAATTTGAAAATATGGTCCCTAGAAGACCTTATAATTTAATTGTAGGAAAAGAACCTAAATTCAGAGAACTTCTCAACAGCAAATGGAAGATTACTAATATATCCAAGCATGGCGTGGCACGCAAGGCCTGTCCTATCTGTTCCTGGCTTCCACCAACTACCGCACGCCCCATCTGTCCCTTCCCCACCTTCCTTTACCTGCTCGACTTGTACTCGTCCCAGAAGATTCAACCCTGGCCTCAGCTTTTCCAGGAAGCCTCTGACACCCCAGAAGATGAGTGCGTGTGTGCTTCCACACGCCTATCTCAGCCATCACTCCGATCACATTTTATTAGACTGTTTTTCCAAGTGGCCTGTGACCTCCTTGAGGGCAGCAACTAGGATTCACTCATCAGTGTAGCTCCAGGACCAAACCCAGTGCAAGTGAATACACAGCAATAGAGAGCAAATCAACCCGTAAATAACTGCTTAGGGTTTGCAATGATGAGGAAGGACTACGTGCAGCCAGGGAGAGCTTCTCAGAGGAGCGCTGAGTAACGTTTGAAGGAAGTGGAACTAATTTGATTGGTAGGAAGAAGACTGGGCATATCATTTATGGGAAATGTCAGTAGCTACACTGTGTGACTCTCAGAAAACATTGTACAGGGGATTCATGAGAACGGGATTAATAAAAGGAAAGAGAATAGCTGGAGGACTGTGGAAAGCACTTTGTACTCTGGATTTGATGGGCAGACCATATCATTCTTTCCACTACTGTAGTCGAGAGGGTGAGCCAATGCCAGCAGTGCCCTGATCAAATGCTCACCACAGAATCTCTCTTTGGCTTATTTAAATCCCGCTGGGCTTTCAGTTTAATGCAGCATTTCCTTCATTTCCTATCTGAAATCCTTGTGCATATTTCAGTGGTAGCTGTGGATTATTTCTACATACTACTGTAAATCTATCCCCATAAATATCCAAGCTCATTCAAGTTTTTTCTTTTTTTAATGCTGCACGTTCTTTATCTTCAAGCAACTTTAATCTCACATTTAACATGATTTGAGCATCATTTCTCATGTGTTTTCAATTTAATGAAAAGCCTTACTTGAGTCCTGCAATCACAGCAGCACCATCAGGAAGAGGAGAGGAGCAGGGCTGTTAACCGGAACATGCTGTACCTTTTTAAACATTAACCATTGTTCAGGCCTGTAGCCCTGGATGCTGAAGGCAGTGACGGGAATCTGGAATCACATGCAAACAAATCCTACCTATGGAAGACTTCAGAGCTCCCTTATCTGCCTTAATCCATAAAAGTATTACACTATATATATATATATATTACACATTTTTTAGAGAAATATAAGTACAACTAAATTAACCTATCTCTTATCTGAAGATAGCTCTATCTGATCCATGTCATGTTGAGAGAGACCAAAGTCATTCCATCTGACAGCATTTGAACTAGGATGACATCGTGCCATTAGAACATCTCCATGAAAGAAGTTTTTGTTCCGTGAGGAACTTTGTTTTAGCAAATAGAAAGAACTTGATAATCTTTGCTATTTGCTGGCATAGCTTAGGTGTATGTGGGTTATCACTGATTTTATGTATTTTTCTATAAATGTGAATCATGGGAAGCAGCATTTCTATCAGAAATGGTAGGGCTGCAATCATCATCATCATTGTCATTTGGTACTGAGCACTTACTAGGCCAGGTACAGTGCAAATGACTTTCATACATTAGATCTTAGAACTTGACACTTACTTTTATTATGGTACTTCTCAGGGTGAACTAAAATACATTATATAAGCATCTGTCTCCACTAAATTCTGCTTCCACTGGAACCTCCTGAGTACAGGGCCTGTACCTTACTCATTTTGGTATCCCAGCACGCTGCACAGATTGGGCGCTCAATAAATGTCTGTTATATAAGTAGAAATAACTTGAAGTAACAAAATCATACCTTTTTTAGAATCTTAAAGAAATATTACGGCCACGCTACTTTGATACAGTATTTTTTCTAATAACAAAATCTGGAAACAAACTATATCCCAACTGTATGGGAATAGTTAAACATAAGCAAGGCCTAGTATAACAGACACACTTGGTACACTTAGCATAACAGAAACACATTAACTGTGAAACACATTAACTGTGAAAGCGCTGCTATCAGAAATATAAATGGCCTGCGTGTTGGGAAAGCTTTCCTTCTTAGTCTCCTATTAGGCTTTCAGATCGGAAACTTCTCCAGCCTTTCTAAACTTCAGATTGTCTCTGTATTAAGGGTTCTCTTCTTGTTCACCCTGCCTGGCCACTTGCCTTTTATTTTAATTAATTAATTAGTTAGATTTTTTTGCATCCTTTTCCCTACCACCCTAAGCCTTCTCAGGTGCTTTGTTATTTATTTGTTCCCACAATTCTATCAAAGATATACTGGCATCTTTCGCAGCAAGGTGTCCTGTTAGCAGACGGTTCCTATCTTGCTTTAAACAATCCTTTTTAGTGGCCACTTTGTATAGCTCCTGGGTTCAATTAACCTTCATTGTCCAGCAAGAGAGCTGCTCAGACGATTTCTGGTGGGATAAAATTAGACCTTTCCACTGAATAACAACAAAATAATAATAAATAAATGTATGCTCTCAATTTGCTTGGTTCTGTACAAATCAGAAGAGATTAATTGCACACCTCAGGATTAATGATCAATGAATCAGCAGAATTCCTGATCCTATTAGAAATGTTAATCTCGTGAGAACAGGGAGAACCATTTGTGAAAGGGCTGAGCTACCCAGACTGTGTCTGTCCCCACGGTCCTGGCTCCGTGAGAAAGGAAGGAAAAGGGGAGGGGAAAGAATATTTGTTCAGTGCCTACTCTATTCCAGACTTTGGGCAAGGGGCATTCACACAGCCAATGTAGTTAATCCCCAAGCCAATCCTTCAAAGCAGGATTACAGTCAGCCTTCTTCCTGATGGAAAACCTAAAAATCAGCGAGATTAAGTAGCTTGACCTGGACCACACAGCCAGGAAGTGGCAAACCTAGAAGTGAGGACTTGAACTCAGGGTTTTATGAGTCCAAAGTCTGCCATGTTGTCGTTATAGCAGCTGCCGGGTTTGGTTAGATAGCCTGTAACAACGTTCAGGTTATTAAAGACCAAAAAGCAAGGTACAGGTCACCTCTGCAATGCTGATTCCTCCTGCTGTCATGGACTCCAGGACTCCCTCCCACACTGTGTCACACATACCTGAAATGAGAAGTCACGTTATCCCGGATGGACTCCGGGAAGTCAAGACCTTAGGCATCAGGATTTATGGCCACAGCCCTAATACTGACTAGCTGACCCTGTGTCATTTGAGCAGGGCCTGGGCCCATGAATAGAAAGGGCTTGAGGACCCATGGAGCCAATCTCTATCCCTAACCAGCTGTATCTTTTCATGGAAATTCCACCATTAAAAAATCATTCCTGAGGACTCGATTTTCGTCTCCAAAATATCCTATCAAAATATACATAGACCCTTAAAAAGGTAACACCTAAAACTCCTTTATTACACAGCCTCCTGGCAGGATATAGTTGGGCAAGGCCCATAGGTCAGGTACCTGAGTGATGAAGCAAGTAGATGAGTTCTAGAACAATTTCCCCTTTACTACATCGTCCCTTACGTTGGGTTCACTCCTGTCTTTATGTTTCAGTTTTCCTCTTGGTAAATTATCAGTAATAATGAGACACTGGGGACAGGAATTTAAACCAACCAGAAGAGGAAACATGCGTGGACTTAAATGTTTGGTTTTGCAGAACCACAAGCCAAACTAACTTTAACATGTATGTTTTTAGTAAACATTTAATTTTAGAATCGTTTTAGATTTATAAAAAAGTTGTGAAGATAGTACAGAGAGTTCCCATATATCTCACACCCAGTTTCCCCTATTGTTAACAGTTTACATCAACATGGAATATTTGTCACAATTAAGGAACGAAAAATAATATGATATTGTTGACTAAAGATGGTACTTTATTCAGATTTCCCTAGTTTTTACCTAATGTCCTTTTCTGTTCCCATCCAGTTGTCACGTCTCTTCTGGCTCCTCTAAACTGTGACACTTTCTCAGACTTTCCTTGTTTGTGATGACCTCGACAGTTTGAGGAGTATGGATCAAGTTATGTATAGAATGTGTTTCAATTTGGCTTTATCTGATGTTTTTCTCATGGTTAGACAGGGGTGATGGGTTTTGGGGAGGGCAACCTCAGTGGTAAAGTGCCCTTCTCATCACACCATATCAAGATTATGTTTATCAAATGTTAAATCACTGTTGATTTAACATTTATTTTTAAAGAAAATACATCATGTGGCAAGTTAGTCTGAACCAGAGCCAGACCTGTCCATTTTCTCAAAGGACAGAACTGGCACAAAAGCAGATTGTCAAAGTCTCTGGAAACAAACTAATGTTTCATTCAGTCCAAGTCCCGGGTTGTAACATTTATGCAAGTTCCTTTTGCAGAAAACATTTGGAGTTCCTGAGGGAAAAAAATGGCTGTCTTAAATATAGAATGTACTTAAGATGCCACGTATGAAGAAATTCACAGAACTGCCAGCGAGCAAGCACTGTCATCACAGAACACCAGCTGTGGAACGCTGCCTGTTGAACCCACAGGCCCCAAGTCCCTGGAAGACAATATTAGCAGTGAACCAGATTTTCACATTTCCTGCCTCCCCTGAATTCATAACATTTCCAAACTGCCGGGCTGCTCCTAGGAGTCTGTACCATTACCTTGTAGGGAAAGTGCTGGCAGAACCACCTTTCACATGTGTTGCATAAGAACATGATCTTCATTTCAATGATTTAACTCTGATTCAATTTAGCTGTCAGCCTTTAAAGTTCTCTGAGCAGCTTTCAAACTCAGAAAGGGAAGAGGCATGCTAGCAGGTTCTCTGCAATCCCTTCCCTCCTACCTTCCTGCGAGCTCCTTTCCAAGCAGCTGGGCAAGGCTGGGGTCAATTCAGAGAGCCGTCGTTTGTCAGGCTGGGAGGTGCCTGGCTGGAACGGCTTCCCCCACTCTGCGACCTGGCCCTGCCTGGGGAAGGTGGCGGGAGCTCCCAGCTCTGCCTGACACTTTTGCATCTTTCTAGTTTCAATTGCTTCCTTCAGTGTCTTGCTTCTCAGGTCAATCAAGACAGCCCGTAGCTTTTTTTGGTTTTGTTTTGTTGTTTATTTCATTAAAACAATTTTTTTATTTAAAACTTTTTTCCACATTTTTTTTAAATTGAATGAAAGGTTCTTGAAATTCTATAGTGCTTTACAATTTTCAGAAGTTTCACATCCATGATTTCATATAATCCCACCATTTTTATTACTGTTATTTTTTTTGGCTCTTTCAATTTTTCCTTTCTTGCCAGACTGTCTTGTATTTTTCCTCTTCCTGTTTGGGTCCTCCTGTCCCCAGCCCTAGTGCTTTCACTGGACACCCAAGGCTGTTTCCCCTGATGAATGTCTTTTCCTGTGCTTTCCACTGCCTTCCTGCCATTAGGGTGAGGGCAGGAGGAGGGGACAGGAATGTGGATGCAATTGCATCCAGCCTTCTTTCCTGGTGAGGGTGGAGGCAGGCCCATCCTGGGGGTGTGTGGGGCACACACAGTTCCACAGGCCTCCTCCCACACCCCTTTTAATTTGTTCTCTTAACAATCTCAAGTGTCTCATTGCTGCAAATTGCATTTTGGGGTTTTCATCTCATGCTTTCTGTGTGCTCACCATGCAGAAAACTAAGCAGAACTACAGAACAACCTAAAAATTGGTCCTAGGAATCCTGGAAGTGGGTTATGGCCATTACAGACAGCACAGCCTTCCACTTATCAGGGTCATAAAAGGATATATAAGAAGGAGTTTTGTAATCAAGTCCATATGCTCCAGGCTTGATTACCAGGGCAGATCTTCGATGTCACACCAATCCCCAACTGCTTTGATCTTTGCTGTCCTGGTCAGTATAGCCAGCTGGATAAATAACATTAGTCCAAGCATAGCTTCCTGGACAAATGGTAAAAATTGATAATGTCCTACATTTTCTAGAGGCACAGGTGCTTCAGATCAGTGGGGTTAATCTTGTGGAAACAACTAATGCTAAGCCTTTTCATAAGACAAAAAAGCTTTTGTGTTTACAGGTTCAGATTCGGGAGGTAAAATGAATTTTCTGGGAGGGAAAAATGTTCCCTTTAGAGCTAATGGATTGTTAACATTCAGTGTGGTTTATTGAGCTCTTAAAAAGAAGAAAAGAAAAACAACCAAAACAAGAAAAGTAATAAAAACATGTACCATCACCATCAGCTTATTACAACAGTTAACTTTCTGCTTATGAGTTTTTCAATAATGACTCACCTGAAAGCTTGAGATAAGTATATTATTATGAAACAGATTATCATTCTCCAGGTTTGCTCTTATCAGAACAGATCCAGGTGGAAGTGGAGACTCCTACTGGAATATGGCTAGTTTCCAAAGGTTTAGAAGTGTTTCTTATGACTGAATAGATAGTCTCATAATTGGGTTTGTGAGTATAAGTTTGTCAAGATTCCACTTTATGTGGCATAGATAGTCTCAGCTCCAACTCTCAAAAGATATTCCTCTGTAAATTTATAGGCAAATACCAAAAGACTCATTCTAGCTTTTCTCCAGTTGGGAGATGCAATGTAGAAGCAAGTCTCATTCTGTTGGTGTGTGACTTTAAGCAGATCCTTCGTCATCCGGGGCCTCTGCTCCCTCGTGCCTAGACTAAGGTCTAGCCCTAATAATCTGTGCCCCTTTTTAAAACAGTGATTAGGAAAGAGGGTTCCGCAGTCAAACAGTCGTGGTTTTAAGTGCTGGCTTCATCCCTAAGTAGTTACATATTGTTGGGCAAGACAGTTAACCTTTTGGAGCCTCAATTTCCTCATCTGTAAAATGGCTGTAGTAATAGCACCTACCTGAAAAGGTTGGGGTAAAGATCAAGTGAGATAATTACATGAAACACTTAGCATAGGGCCTGACCTATTACAAGTGTTGGAGAAATGTTAACTTTCATTCATAGAGGCCGTATTATTACAATAAATGGTTTATTTGTATGTGGTTTTCATCCTTTTCACTAAATTGATCCACTTTTTTTCTTTCTTCTTTTAAATTGAAGTATAGTTGATTTACGAATTGTGCTAGTTTCAGGTATACAGTAAAGTGATTCAGATATATATATATATATATATATATAAATATAAATATATAAATATATTCTTTTTTCAGATTCTTTTCCCTTATAGGTTATTACAAAATATTGAATATAGTTGCTATACAGTAGGTCCTTGTTGATGGTTATCTATTTTATATGTAGTACTGTGTATATGTTAATCCCAAACTCCTATAAATTGATCAACTTTTATGGGGATGGATCAGGTAAATAGGTCATGGAAGATCGAGACTCTTACTTTATAAATTCAGAGGTGCTGTTATTAATATTACATCAGTATTCCTGCTTCTAGTGTTTTTGATGCAAAACAATAATTAGGTGTGTGGGGTCCTCTCTGGATGGTTTCCAGTGAGTGACCATGTCTACAAGGAAGGCAAATGCCCCACTGGAAATGTGGTTCTTTTCCTGAATGATTTCTGAGCCAGGAAGAATAAGGTTTAAAAATAATAATTTTTGACAAATGATAGTAGCAGATTATAGAGGTATGTACTTTCTAGGAGTGTGTGTGTGTCAGGGGAATGTTCTGTGTCCTAATCAAAATATTATGGCTAATCCCAATCAAACCCACAGCAACAGGGCACTTTGTGGTAGATGACAAAGTTATAGGTGATGAGATAGGTGGAAGGGGAGGAATGAGGACTGTGGTGCTGACCAGGAAAGGGAAGGCCTGGTTGGTCCACTTAAGCTAGCTGGTCAATGATTTCCTGTTTCGATTTTCCTTGTCTGAAGTGCTTGGTGAACTAATTGCTACTTTACGCAAACAACCATTTCTAGCTAGGAGGTGAGGACGTTCGAATCCCCTTCTCCTATTGGTTAGACCCAAGGGCTACCTATGAGCCAAGCAGATCTGAAATCATCATGTTTGCTGCTGTCTCCCTCCATTGGAACAGAAGCTCCTTGAAGGCAAACACCTTGTCTGCCTAGTTTACCAGTGCCTGGGGTAGGATATATAGAGAATATATTCTGTATATATATGGAATAGATCCTCGACAGATGCTTGTTGAATGAAAGAATACTCAGAGATTCTTTCTCATTAGGCTGCTGGAGTGGCATATATAGCAAACATGAACAAGGGGAGGAGGAGGAGGGAGGGGGAGAGGGAGAAGAAGGAGAAGAAAGAGAAGAAGGAGAAGAGGAAAGAGAAGGAGAAGAGGAAGGAGAGGAAGAAGGAGAGGAGGAAGGAGAGGAGGGAGGAGAAGAGAGGAAGGAGAGGAGGGGAAGGAAGAGGAAGAGGAGGAGAGGAAGGGGAGGAGGAGGAGGAGAAGTTTCAGCAGGTTGAAGAGGGCTCTGGTCAAGGTTTCAGGAAATTCATCTTCTCTGCACCCCTTTCCCTGGCTCCCTCTTGCTCCCTAAACTCCATGGGGAGAAGGCTGGTCATTGCTGATTTAGGATACTTTTCAAACCAAAGCTGAAAATAACTTCAAAAGAATGTGACATCTTAGGGATACCAAATGCTATGACCAGGAGATACTGCTTATAGGAAAGTAAAATACAGCCTGTCTCTTTTTCAGTTGCTGTCGTGCAGAAACAGTGGTTCCTCCTGACTTTAAAATTGCTGCCTAAATGAAGGAATGAGGATCTTCTGGGAAATGTAGGCTCCTAATGGAGGGTTGTGGTTTGAAAAGGTTCCCACGCAGTGATTTTTCAAATGCCTATTGACCTCACTGAAGTGGCTGCTTTTCCATCATAATCTGTTATATAATTACTGTGCAACTTTGGCTGTGCTTCGTGCAAAACTGATTTAAACTTACCCACCTAGACCAGCATCACTGACCTTTTCCTAGAGTCTGTGGGGCTTATTAGAATTGCACTGACAGAACTAGAGAATCTGGTGATTTCAACCAAATTAACTCCAGGAAAATTAGTTCAAGGGCTCCTTCTCCTTCCCGGGCTTGCAAGGGATGATGTAAAGCCAATGTTTGGGATTCGAATGGCTTGAGAAAACTTGAGTTTGGTGCCTTAGTAAATGTTTGACCCCAAGCAACTCTCCCCACCTCCTAAATTTTGACCTTTGGCATTGCATATTGAAGTCTGTGGCATCTGAGAAGCTATTTTAGTCTGGATTCTGTGATGGAAATAACAGAGGCAGAGTCTGGGTATCTTAAGCAAACAAATGAATTTATTGGAAGGATACAGAGGAGCTCACAGAGCAGAAGGAGAAGCTGAGAATCCACTTTATAAAATTACAAGAGAAACTCTAGGAATTCAGGTTACAGGAATAACATAATTCCCTTTGGCCATTGCTACCAGAGTAAGTGACTTAGAACCAGTCTCAGTTTTTGTGTCACTTCTCTCCGCACCGAAATTCCAGGTCAAGAGCATCTGGTAGACCTAGTTTCAGTCATGTATGTGACCTCCCTTTGGCCAGGAGAGGGGAAGGCACCATGATGGAAAACCATTTCTCCTACGGGGGAAAGTGGTTCTCCGAAGAAAAATCAAGGCTCTCTCTCCTCAGGCTATTGTGGCACGTGGCTGCCCTATGGCAGGGGAAGAATGTGCAGTTCTAAAGGGAGGGGCGTGGTGTGGGTTATACTATTTTTAACTCACCATCCTCCAGTTCTAGCTCATATCTTCCGTCTCCTCCAAACCACGTGTTAGCACGCCAGGCATCCCCGCACACCAGGAGAGCATATACTCCTTCCCTCAGGAACAGTCTGGGATGTGTGAGCAGCTTAGAATTTTGGAGAAGGAGAAAAAATGGGTCAAAGGAATGAGACTGGAGAGAGGAGGAGTGGGTATCATGCCCTCCTTCTGAGCTGTTGGTTTCAGTTCTCCTCAGGTCAACCCATTTTTTATTTAATTTGAGAGAAACTCAATATATTTGTACGGCAGTACCATCGAATCTGCTATCTGTGATTTTTCTTTAGGTGTGAAGAGAAAACAAAGATACAAAGATACAGGTGTGAAGAGAAAGCAAAGGTGTTTTTAAATTCCTTTTGCTAGAACTGACCTCTCTAAAAAATTTTTATTACGTCAATCAATTAATTATTACATGTGTAATTAATTGAAAATATTCTTTTATTCATGAGATAGACAATAACAATAAATTGAGGGTGCCAAAGAAGTGGGGAAGCTATTGGGCAGATCCAGCCATCCTCACCCCTGGTAACCCCAAAGCAGCTTGCTCATTTGACTCTCCAATCCTTGAGGTATTCTGCTCTAGGTTTTCCATGTAAGTGACCTCTTAGGTGATACAACAAGAAAACCTATAATGCACCCAGGATTTCATCCCAGTGCATCCTGCAGTGGAGCAAAACAAGACACACTGGAGAAGAAATCTCTTCCAATGTTATGCCTGTGCAGGTTTTCGTTTGGGGAATATCTAATTCTGTTGTGGTTTCAGAAAATATAAGGACTTGAGTCTCTCTTAAACCTATTTGCTACATCTTTTTAAACTTTGGTATGTTTTATATAGTTCAGCAAAAAGTTAATCATTGACTTTGATTCATGTTAGAGCAAATCAGTATGTTCATTCTGCTTTTCTCTCTTTTTCCTTTCAGTTCAAATGACCACCTCTAGCACTACAAGCTTCCCCCATGCCTCTGTCGCTGCAAGTCACCAACCCAGAATGGAGCTGATGTGTACCAGACACCTGTCATGTGACAGGCATTATGACAAGCATCATCTACACTTGTAGTATCTTCAGTGAACATATGTGTAACCCAAGATCCAGAGAGGTTAAAAAAAGTATCCAGGGTCACAAAGGGTCCAGGGTCAAAAAGTATCCAGGGTCATTGGTAAGTTCATATTGGAACCTACATCTGTCTGATTTCAAAGCACATTTCGTCCACTGTGTTACGTCAAATAAGGTAGTTAGCTATCAGCTCATCAAGAACTACTACACATTCCAGGAACAAATGCATGTTATGAGTTCCTAAGACCAAAATGATGCTAGAAGAGATGGATGAATGGAAGCAGAAAGAATCTTGTATCTGATATATAGTCTCGGTTCTCTTTCTTTCCCTCTGGGAGCACCCGGAGGGTGAGTGAGTGGACTGAGTACTACTGAGTTCAGTGCTGAGCAGTTTAGGTCAGGGAGAAGGATCACTGAAGGCTGGGGGACCAGAAAGTCATTGCGGAATCTTACAGACTAGACAAAACAATGCTTTCACTTACATGGACACTGATTCATTTTCATACAATGAATACGTATTGTATGTATCTATGAGTGTCTATGAGAGGGCAGGAATACAAAGATGAATACGACATGGTTCTTCCTTCAAGGACTTCAGTGTGTATTGAGGAAGAGAGATAAGTTAACAAGCTGTCAGAGTGGAATAATATATATTTTCAGAGAACAGTGGAATAATATATATTTTCACTGTCCTTAGATGCCCCTTCTATGATCAACATATCATGGGCACAAGCTGACTTTTGACCGCTCGTTATTCACTCCAATTTGAATTTCTTTTGAAGGATTACATCTCCCCCACTGGAAAACCTGGTGAGACTATTAAATCTAGGTGCCCTCAACCCTCTACTCACCAACAAACAGCTACCTAACCCAAGCTGGAACACTGTTTACTTCTTAGAATCAAAGTCTTGAAAAGAGGATAGAAAGATAGAAAAAAAATCCCCAGAAATGACAGAAGATCATTCATTCTGGGACAGGGCACTGACAACACTGTTGAATGGTTCCTAGACCTATCCCATCCACTCCCTGCCAATTTCTATCAATTTAGGCATCTTCTGGTCCCCCTAGAGAGCTGACAGAAATCTTCCCAATAAAGTCCCATTGTTAAACAACAAAAAGACAAGATCTCCTTGGTGAGATATGGGTTGTCTGGGGCAAGACTGAAAGCAGGGGCACCAGTTAGGAGACTATTGTAGCAATCCAGGTGAGAGATGGTGAGAGACTGAACTCAGTGACTGGAGAGCGAAAGAAGGAAAGATGGATGCCAGAATCAAGAGATAGAGCTAGCTGGACTTGGTGACTACCGGATGCAGAAAGCCAGGAACATGAAGAGTCAGATGAAGAGTTTTCCAGTGCAATCACGTAGGGCAGCTCCACTCACCTCTTTCCTGTTGGTCTGAGGGTATGTTCTGACGTGGCCTTGGTTCTGGCAGCATTTTCTTACTTGCGAAGGCTGCCTTCTTCCCCCTCCACCCTCCTAGCCCTGGGATGAACACATCACCTTCTCCCCAAAAGTCATCTCCATTATTTAGGAAACTTGGCAGGGACACCAAATTCCTCCTTTCGCCTTGTCTTCTAAGCCCCCCGGGGTACACGTATGGTAGATTCTTGGAAATAGTCCTGGACAGCACGTCATACTCCAGTGACACCAAGCACACTCTGATGACGACTGGGTGTCACAGGGATATTTACTCCATTTGTGATCCCATTTACATCCTCACCTACGTGACCACAGCCCATGCAGTTCACACAACCTCACCCCTCCTTCTCTGTAGGGATTCCCAAGGTGTCCTGTGCTATCGGCTCTGCTACAGAGGAAAGGTGTTCAAGCAGCTGTGGTCATGTGGAAAGAATCCAGCAGTGCTGGGTGTGCAGACGTGGACTGTGCCCTCTCCCCTCAAAAGGAGCCCACAGGGCACAAGCAAGCAGCAACCTCTGTGAGTCAGCGCCCGCTCTGCCCGCCTGTCCTTTGCACGAATCTTTTGAACCAATAGATACAGGAACACCCATAACTACAACCTCTTATCTGCAGGAAAATAAGCCAGTTAGGAAAGTTGTGCAAGACACTGAACAAACATCTACAGGAACCAAGGGCTCCACCCTCCCTGGAAAGCCCTTCAACCCTGGATTTTGGGGGCTCACTTTTGAGATGGAAAAGATGAATTGACAAGGGCTCTAGTTGGGTCTTTCTCTAGTTTCTCTTTTTGGAAGATTGAGCATCTTGGAACGTGAGTATCTTTAAAAAAATTTTTTTAGCGAGCATGTTAGTGGCACTTGGAATATCACATTATTTACTGGGTGCTCTTCTGAAAAATAAAAGCAAGATATTGGTGTGTTCTAGTGGCTTTTGGAACCTCAGCATTTTCAAAACCATGCTATTGAATAACTCCCCTCTTTAAGGCTGTCCAAGTAAACAATGTGCTACAGACTCTCAGACTGTGAAGGAAATCTTGACGGATGATAGAAGAAAAAGAAACAAAAATATCTCACAATTGATGCTCTCACACAATTTTCGCTTAGAAAATTGATTAGATTATTATATTTGTTACAGTTTGATCACCTGTGTTTCATTTCAAATAAATTTTCTTCAGTTTCTTTGCCAACAAAGCACACTTGATAGAAATCCCTCAAAATCAAATTTATACTGCTTCACTCGTTTTATGCATTTCAAATTTAAGGAAACAACAATTAGGATATTTTCAATGAAGAAAAGAACTCCATTAAGCTGCCACAAATGTCAAAAGTTCCCGGCTATGCTAACACTTATGTAATTGTTCTGGAAACCCCACGCACCGGAATAGACCTACAACACAAGGCATGACTCACTGAATATTTCTATGCACATACCCTCTCTAAAATGCGTTCCAGTTGTTTGTGGGTTTTCTTTCCCCCCAAGGGGGAAAAAAAGACAAAATATGGTACATCAAATCCAAAAGTTCTTTCTGTAAGTTTCTGGAAAGTACTGCCTCACATGAGAGCATTAGAAGATGCTGCTTTTCTCATTAATAAAGCAGCCAGATGGGCTAGCATTAAAACAGGTTGAAACTTTGAAATCCTTCCTGAAAGAAAAAAAAATCACATAGAGAACGTATGGGTTCTCAAGTTTCCAAATGGTCCTTATTTCTTCTCGTGACTTTATTCCCAAGTTTGTTTTTTTATAAGTTGCTGCTGCTAGCATATGACTAGTGTCCTAATCTGAGCAATGTTAAGGAAAATGACACACGCCATCAAAGGCCAATCAGGACAGACAGGCCTGGGCCTACAGCATCAAGGCTCATATATTCTGAGAGCTTTTATTGGACACCTTCTCTAAGTCCAAATGCTTGTGGGGAATTTACGAAAGCATATTGCATAACCTGTATCCCCCAAAGCATATGTTTGGCGCTACCTTCGATATCAAGGTAGCGCATTTTTCATTAGCAATCGTCAGAATGGCGTTTAGGAATTCAATCAGTGGTGAGCCAATCCAGGTTTGTTTATGTGAGGATTCTAGGGGCGGTTCTCCCAGGTGGTTGAAACAGGTTATAGGTGGGAATTCCGGTTTAGGCAGTGATGGGGCCGTTCAGCCACATGGTTGTCATCAGAGATTTTCAGCAAGAGGTCATC
Source organism: Eschrichtius robustus (assembly GCF_028021215.1). Lineage (NCBI taxonomy): Eukaryota > Metazoa > Chordata > Mammalia > Artiodactyla > Eschrichtiidae > Eschrichtius > Eschrichtius robustus. The sequence goes on along the minus strand of NC_090836.1, from coordinate 75,635,343 downwards.
AGTCTGTGTTCTACCTGAGAGGGCAAAGAGGAGGAATCTGGCAGGCAACAGCCATGCGTGGACCAAGCAGCCACAGCTGGAAATGCAGCAGGAGCTCAGAACAGAAGCCGGAGCCCAGCTGATTAGATACTGATTAGGTGAGCTACTTACATTTCCTCTAAGAGCAGGCTTGGGCTCAACCCCTGGGGTAGGGCTGAGCTGCAGGTGGGCCTCCGTGGCCTCAGCCCAGGGTTGAGCCTGGATTCAGGGAAAGACGCCAGGCAGATGGCCAAGCACCACCCACACCAAAGTCCTCGTGGCTCCCAGCCCTGTTTGGTTTTTTTTGTTTGTTTGTTTTTTTCCACAACTTCATCCCTTTTTGCAAGCTGTTTTTGTTACCTGAAATTCCCAAGCCCAGACTCCTCGGGCTGCTCATCCTTCAGGATCCAGTTCAGAAAGCATCTCCTCTGTGAAGCCCTTCCTGACTCCTGAGACTACACCTTGTCTCGTCCTGTTTCTCTTTACACGTCTCTCTCCCCAACTAGCCTTCGAACTTCTTGCCAAATGAGCTTTGGCATCTCCTGAGCCTAGCATAGCATCAGCATAACCTAAGATCTGAATACATATTTGACAATAAATAAATGAATGAGTCACTGAACGATTCAGTTCACTAAATGGAGTGAGCAAGTGTTTATTAAATGAAAATTGACCAATCAATAAACAAGTTAATGAATAAAGTAATTGTTAACAACTCCATATATTGACAAGGGACACAAAATGGTAACAGTCGCTAACATTTATGTACTGCTGACTGTCCTGGGCTCCTGCGCTCAGTCCATCACATAGATTATCTTATTTCATCTTCACAACAACTCAAGATGTAAGTGCTATTATGACACCCATTTTATGGATGAAAAAAATGGAAGCGTCATGCTAGAGTCTTTAAGAAGTCAGTCTGATCTGGGAAATGCTTATTTTACTCAGCAAAGGGATCACTCACTTCTCAGGCCTTTCACTTGCCACAGGGGATGTAGTGACCGTGGGGGTTGGGAGGAGAAGATGTCATCAGGCTCTCCTTGTCTCTCTACCTCCCTCTTTCTCCCCTCCCCGTGTCTTGCGTTAACAAGAAGAGGATGTCCCATGCAATTCTATTGCTGGGTCCCCCATGATGCCTGCCCCTCCTCTCCTGATGGGTGAGGTTGTACTGGAATAGGCTAGATTTGGTCCCCTTGAGTTCTTGACCTTGCTATCTTCAAGGTGTAGGTGTGACACAAGATGATGTGAAATGATAAGACATTTTCCTAATCATCTGATATCTGTGTATCTACCTTCTTCTGAGGACCCCAGGAAGTACTTTACCTATATCATCCTCCTCGGTCCTCACTCCAACCCCTTGAGGGAGGTGTCCCTATCCCCCAAAACACAGGTGAGGCACCTGAGAGTCCCAGAGGTTTAGCAACTTGCCTAATGTCCCAGAAGCTGGTCGCAGAGCCAGGATTTGAACCAAGGCCCATCTGCCTCCAAGTGATGCAATTTAATAACTATCCACAAAGCCCCTCCTTTTGGACGTGTTCATCAATATGCGGTATGTTGTCACTAAAACCCTTTGATGTCGGGGACATGGTCGTAGTCACCTTCTCTGGTGATTGGTCAGGGTCTCCTTTAACGTGTGACTGTGGTAGCAGCTTTTTGGTCTGCTTATTAGAAAAAGTCACAAAGATGCCATTCATCGGTGTAAAGTTAGAGACAGAAGCCGTGTATGACGGTGGGTAAGATGAACAGCATCTTCAGTTGGGAAATCCAGAATCCTTCCCCTGACTTCCGCTGTTCTCTCCTCTTCTGGTCTTTAGCAACTCACGTGCTCATAGTTTACATGCAGCCATTTTTGTTGACCTGTTCATGATGGATGGTGAGAGCCTGTTATGAAACGAGGCACCAGTAGGAGAGAGGAGCCCAGAGCCCACACCCACACTGTTTGCTTTGTGAAATTCCAGACTGTTTAATCTGCTCTACCTCATCCTAAGAACTCCAGGTTCCACTTTTCTTAATGACTTTCCCCTCCTTAAATACCTACACAGTTATTTTTAAAGAAGGAAAAAAAGAATAGATGAATCACTTGCAGGAAACGGAGGGGAGAGATGTGCGGTTGGAACGGCAGATGGGCGAGCGTGTGGGCATGTAGCTGTCTCTGTTGTTCCTTCCACCACACTCTGGAAACGAGTCCTTTGGAAGTAAGTGTACATTCATTTTAGGGTAAGGGCTGTGCCCGCTTTCAGGTACTAACATGTAATTTCACATCCGCTCAGATTCCTCTGAGACACAGAAACTCCAGGGAAAGTGGGAAACTCAGGCTAGACTCAGATTGGACTGTTTAATCCTCTCTTTGAAGTTCTGACATTAAACCTTCTAAAGATAAGGTGATAAACTCCTTTCAATTAGTGGCAACAGAATTTCTCCTGCTGTCTTCTTTCTCCTGCAGGATATGAAGTCAGTACATGAATATTCTTTCTGTGCCACAGTGCAAGCTCCCTAACCTCATAAGGGATTGGCAAATGCCTAGAGGGAAGCTGGAGGAGAGAGACTACATTCACATAGAAATCTGCATGAAGCAGGAAAACACAAATTGTTCTTGGTGGGGCTTTTGATGGTGGGGTGCGTGGAAAGGACATAAAGACACTACGATGTTGGGGACAAGTGCCCATGTGTTGCTTCCCCAAAGTGAGCTTCTTGCTGTTTGTAAGGAGATGACACCAACTATGGTCTTTTCACTTGGATAACTAAACATAAGTTTCTAGAGTCCCGAAAATCCAAGAGAACATACATTTTTGAAAAGCTGACTTTTTTTTCAGAAGGCTTCATGTAGGCCCTCCTGTTACTTCTATGTAAATTTCCAAATGTTATCTGGATGGCATACTAGGATAAGTAATTGTGGTTATTTTATTTTTAGATTATGAAACTCATTCCATCAACAGACTCTCTTCCACTGATTTTTTTTCCCCCACTTCCATCACCACCATCTGCCCTCCCTTCCCTAGACCCACAGCACAGGACCCTGTTGTGAGCACACGAATGAATGTGCAGAGAGGTAAGAGCTTGTGATTTTTAGTGCAATAGGAGTTTTGGTAAAATATGTGTCTAGAAGTTGAGATATGTTTCTTAACACAAATATACCACTTGGAACCAAAGAATTGTGGTTAAGAGCATTTGTTATTAATGAACACTCCTTCAGAATCCACTTGAATAATAAAAGTCATCTGATGAAGAAGGAGTAAACTCAGTCCAGAAATCAATCTGAATAATCATAAAAAATATTTCAGCCATCATAAATCTTGTTAATAATAGAATTTCCACCCTCATCATGATGTGATGACTCGTTTATCTGAAAGTCATTCATACTAACCTTCACAAAAGCACTAATTCTTGGATCCTAAAAGCTTTCAAATGATTCTTCATAATTTATAAACATGACCATACTGGGCTCATTTTTGTGCATCTCGGGATGCCCCAGATTCACCCGACCCCCAGCCTCTGCCTCGTCCTGAATGGAGAGCCTCCTGGGGTGGGGGGTGGTTCTGGTGGGACCACATCTCACCTGCCGTAACAGGAAACCTCAGTGGTTCCTGGCCCAGGTCTGACCAGACAAGACTCATGGACCTTATGGGTGGCTGCTGCCCTCCCATGTCTTCCAGGCAGCTTGCTAAGATGTGGAATCTGGCTTCCCTAGTGGCTCCCTGAAGTGGCTGAAAAACAACCCAGATGTTGCAGGGGACTTAAACTTTGAATCAAGGGACTAGAGGCCTAGAAGATAAACCCTTTTTCCTTCCTCCACCCCCACCCCTACCTGATGGATTGCTTCAAGGTGACTTGCAGGATGAGCAACTGGCCCGTAATTCCTCGTGACTTTATGGCCAGTTCCTTAACACGCCCGCCTGGTGTCTGCATTCCTTTCTCCCCTGCCTCATCTCTCTTTCTCTCTCACTTTTGCAGCCCTGGGATTGCCGAATCCAACATAGCCTTAGCAAGTAATCTTTGCTGCAGGTTTTATTCTCTAGGAAATTTGGTTAAGACAATGATAAAAAAAAAAAAAAATCACACGTTATATCTTCAGTCCGCCATCCTGCCAACAGTCTATTTTCTTCTTAATAAGAAGAATGAACGGAGATCTAAAGTTTGCGTTAAGGTTAACTAGCGCTGCTCCAGTGAAGTGTTTCTGGGTTGAGAATATGGTCTCTAAATCTCATCTAACTTTCCTGTAAGTGGGCTTCCTCTCACCACAGTATGATTGGATACTAGCAATTCTTTTCTCAGATTGGTTGCTTCTGCCCAGCCTGGTTGGTGGTGAACCAGAACAACCGATAGCAGCTTCTCCCACATACAGCCTGGTATTTACAAACCTACTTCCTGATCTCCATCGTATTACCTTTGATGCTATCCTCTGTCTTCTTTGTGTCTTCACCTTCCATTTCACTCTCAGCAAATTCCTGATATGTATGTGTGATAAAGCCGGTTCAAAGTAATACTCAAAATCCTTTTGATTCATGATATTCAGTTTAGGGTAAAATATGTATCTTTTAATCAATAGCTAGAGAATATCAGCCACCAAGAGCAATGTGATATTTGGAGATTGTAAACAAGACACTTTAAACCATACCCAGACTGAGAAAGAGAAAAGGACTTTTTCACTTCTCTATTTAATGGACTAGATAGGATCTTCTTATTGAGAGGCAGGTGGGTGGTGAGGGTAAAGGCGCTTAGATATTTGGTACTATCGAAAGGCAGAGACTGTGAATGCTGGAAGAGAATATTAAGGCTGTTATTTTAATGAATTAAAATTCCTCAGAAGGTTAGCATAGATAATAATGTCTGAGGCTGAGTTTAAGACACTCTTCTGGGATTAAAACGAAACAAACAAAAACCAGAGCTGTTGGACCCTGAGCAAGCCTGAGGACTGGAAACAGTTTTCATTATACGATGACATTTAGAATGAGTTGAAAAGGAAAAGTCAAGCACCAGTGAGTTTTATATCAAAGTGTGCTCAGGGATTAAGTGCCTCCACATTTTTTTTTTTTTTTCTATTTGAAACTAATGATTGAGTTATGGTATTTAAATTCAGTGGCTACCATCAACTTAATATTATGGTTGAAAAATAAGGTATACAAATAAAATAGGATTTTATTTACTTACCAATCAAAAAAATGGGACAGAATATGAGTAGATAGTTCATAGGAAAGGAAATTCAAACAGGCTTTAAACATATGCAAAGATGCTTGACCTGACTCTTAATAAGAGAAATGGAAGTTAAAGTCACCACGAGATATCAAGATTCATCTATCAGATTGGCAAAAGGTTTGAGAGCACGCTGTGTCAGCTAAGGTATGAAAAAAATACATGAGTGGCAGTAATGCAAACTAGTACAATCTCTGAAAGGGGCGTTTGGGTGATATGAAGCAAAATTATAAACTTGCATACTCTGACCAAGCAATTCCACATTTAAGAATTTATCCCACAAACATACTCATATACAAAGTGGATAAATGTACAAAAGCATATTCACTGCAGTCATTGCTTGCAGTAGCAGAAAAGATTATGAAGAACCATCATGCCCATCGATAGGAAGATTGCATAAATAAACCATGCTATCTATGCTCATGCAACAGAATACTATGTAGCCATTAAAGAGAATGTAGAAGCTCTTATGTTTTCTTTCTTTTTTTTTTAAATTGGGGTATAGTTGCTTTACAATGTTGTGTTACTTTCTGCTGTACAATGAAGTGAATCAGCTATATGTATACATATATCCCCTCCCTCATGGACCTCCCTCCCCTCCCCCGCATCCCACCCATCTACTTCACCACAGAGCACCCAGCTGAGCTCCCTGCGCTATACTGCAGGTTCCCACTAGCTATCTGTTTTACACATGGTAGTGTATATATGTCAATGCCAATCTCCCAATTCATCCCATTCCCCCTTCCCCCCAGCTCCGGGTCCACACGTCCATTCACTACGTCTGCATCTCTATTCCTGCCCTGCAAATAGGTTCATCTGTACCATTTTTCTAGGTTCCACATATATGTGTTAATATATTTGTTTTTCTCTTTCTGACTTACTTTACTCTGTATGACAGACACTAGGTCCATCCATGTTTCTGCAAAAGGACCCAATTTCGTTCCTTTTTATGGCTGAGTAATATTCCATTGTATATCTGTACCACATCTTCTTTATCCATTCCTCTTTCGGTGGACATTTAGGTTGCTTCCATGACCTGGCTATTGTAAATAGAGCTGTAATGAACATTGGGGTGTATGTGCCTTTTTGAATTATGGTTTTCTCAGGGTATACGCCCAGTAGTGGGATTGCTGGGTCATGTGGTAGTTCTATTTTTAGTTTTTAAAGGAACCTCCATACTCTTCTCCATAGTAGCTGTATCAATTTACAAAGCCCATCTCCAAAATGTGCTCAGTGAAAAACCAAATTGCACTCCTGTATGTTTAGTCTGCTACAGTTGTGTAACATCGGTAATAACATCAGTAATAGTAAATGTATATGTTTGTATATGCATAGACTCTCTCTTTGGGAGGATGTACCAGACCAGTTAACAAAAGTTGCCTCTAGGGAAAGGAACTAGGTACCTAGGAGAGACTTACTTTTACTCTCTACCACTTCTTTCCTTTTCCATGCACAAGTATCATCTATCCAAATATAACTCAATAATGTTTTACTTTTTAAGAGAAGAAAAAATTGTACAATATATGTAGACATTTGAAAAGGGGCTTTCATCTAATTCATGAGAAAACTGTATTCTGTAGTTTCAAGTCAACTGGAAGCAGCATACACATTATTTTTTCATAAGTTTAAAAAAAAAGATTATTTTTTAGAGCAATTTTTGGTTTAGGGCAAAATTGAGCAGGAAGTACAGAGATTTCCCATATACATCCTGTCCCCCCCCATGCACAACCTCTCCCATTACCAACATCCCCCACCAGAGTGGAACATTTGTTGTAAGTGAGGAACCTATGCTGAGACATCATTATCACCCAAAGTCCACAATTCACATAAGGGCTCACTCTTGGTGTGGGACATACTATGAATTTTAACAAATATATACTGACATGTATCCACCATTATAATATTGTACAGATAGTTTCACTGCCCTAAATATCCTCTGTACTCCACCAATTCATCCCTCTCTCCCTCCAACCCTCAGCAGTCACTGATCTTCTTCCTGTCTCTATAGTTTTGTCTTTCCAAGAGTGTCATATAGTTGGAATCATACAGTGTGTAGCTTTTTCAGATTTGCTTCTTTCACTTAGCAATATGCTTTTCAGCTCCTTCCATGTCTTTTCATGGTTTGATAACTCATTTCTTTTTAGTGCTGAATAATACTCCACTGTCTGGATGTACCACAGTTTATTTATCCCATTCACCTTCTGAAGGACATCTTGTTGCTTCCAAGTTTTGGCAGTTATGAATAAAGCTGCTATAAACATCTGCGTGCAGGTTTTTTTTTGTGGACATGCTTTCAACTTCTTTGGGTAAATACCAAGGAGTATGATTGCTGGATCCTATGAAGAGTATGTTTAGTTTTGTAAGAAGTTGCCAAACTGTCTTCCCAAGTGGCTGTACCATTTTGCATTCCCACAAGCAAAGAATAAGAGCTCCTGTTGCTCCACAACCTTGCCAGCCTCTGGTGCTTTCAGTGTTTCAGATTTTGGCCATTCTGATAGGTGTGCAGTGGTATCTCATTATTGTTTTAATTTGCATTTCCCTGATTACTTGCCATCTGTATATCTTTGGTGAAGTGTCCATTAAGGTCTTTGGCCCTTTTAAAAATCAGATTGTTCGTTTTCTTACTGTTGAGTTCTAAGAGTTTTTTTTTTTCATATGTTGGGTAACAGTTTTTATCTGATGGGTCTTTTGCAAACATTTTCTCCCAGTCTGTGTCTTGCACATTTTTTTGAAAAGAAGTGAATAAGTCACCTTTAAAGATCGAATCAGAAATTAGAATTATCAAATGGTCACATTACTTTATTAGTAAATGGATAAATCTTTATTAATTCCCTTTGTAACGGATTCTCTGTTGTCAGCACAGCCATGTTTTTAGCTGTTTTCCTTGAGCTCTTTGAAGTAAAAGAATCTAACGTGTAATGGGCAAGTAAATGCAAATGCAGACTGGGATGTTGTGATATTTAAACTGCCCTTAAAATAAGAACTAATTTGTGTAAGGATTAAAAAGGGTTATTCTTCTGTAACTTGTAATCTCCCAATTACTTTGTGATGAATTTCGTCAGTAAGTTTTCCAAGAAATGCATGTTAAGAGAGAACAAATGAATCAGAATAATTTACTGTACCAGAGCAAATATTTCCATTTGAGAGAACTAATCACTTATTCCTTATGTAACTCCTTAGAAAGTACTGTATATTATCTTCTCCTTATGTGTTCCTGACATGTACCCTTATTATATCACTCTATAATCATTTAGTTTTCATATATAAAACAAAGAACCGTGGAGTTCCTCATTGTAAGTCTAAATCGTCCCACCTGGGTTGGCAGGACTCCATCCATCACCTAACACCACCATCCTTTTGGATCCTGAACTTTGATACTGTTCTACCTGCACACTGAATGCTACTTCGGCAACATTCTCTCTTAGGTCACGGTCCCACCTGTTAGCTTCTTGAGGCGAGTGTCCCCATGTGATTTATCTTTTTATTCCTCAGAAGATCTTGCCCCAACTCAGCAGATATATTGAGCATAGATTTTTTAAAAGGTAGAAGACAGTCATTTTGACAAAATGGAAAGCATTTTCAGTCTGTACTGCATTCTGTGACAGATACCGGTGATACACTTCCAAAAAGAGGAGAGAATTCTGCTATGGTTCTGGGTGGTGAAATGGCAATCTAGTTGTCAGAGAGGCCCCGGCAGCAGGTGGAAAAGGCACAGCCAGGTGTCCCTTGCTAGCAGGCCAGAGTCTAGGACCCCAAAAACAAGAACACTTGAAAGCATTATGCCCAACTCTTCACTTAAATGACCGTGTTTAGCTCCTCTACAGACAGGGGACACCCCCCACCCCCATTTCAGCAACAGGAGTAACAGGAGGAACATCCCTTACACTTTTGTTTCTAATGAAAAGAAAAACAATGGGGAGACAAGCTTTTTATTTTTACACAATTTCACTTTACGGAACAGTGTTTTTAACCACACATGGTACAATGGCATTTTCATCCTAAAGGCCGCGGGTGATTGTATTAGAAATGCCACTTCCTGGGTAGTGAGCACTTGGAGCTTCTGCAGAAACTTAACTATTCCTGACGCTTTTACTCAACTTTCAACTTATCTGCAGGTCTGAAATTTTCAGAATAAAAAGTTAGAGGCAAAAGGCAGTTTGTCTCCTGGAGAGAGATGACACCAGTGGCATTTAGAATAACATTTCCCCCTCTTTCCTGGCTTACAAGCATCTCTCAGCATCTCCCTGTGTGAGGTAAGATAAGAATTTTGTCACCTTCTATTAATAGGGAGGGATTCTGAGTCACAGAAAGGCTAAGTGATTTTTCTAGCCCCAGAAATAAGAGGAATAAAATGAAGCAAGATGATTAGTACATTATTTTAGGAATAGGACTATTATGGTGGAGAGCATCATTTTCTTGAACAACTGCAATTGCTTCCTAACTGGTTTTCCTGCCCCCAGTTTCTCTCTCCCCTCCAGTCTACTCACCCGCTTTGTTACCAGAACCATATTCTGAAATCATGCCACACCCCTGTATAAATATCTGTGATGACTTCTCACTGCCTAAAGAAAAATTCCAAACTCCTTAGCAGGACATCCAAAGCCCAGGTCCATCTGGCTTTAAACTACCTTTCCTCTTTCTTTGCCACTCTGTGCCATTTATAACTGCTCAACTGCTCTCTAGTTCTCACGCACGTCCGTCCATGCCTCCAAACCTTCACTCATGCCATCTGGCTCTTTTACCCAGAGTGCCTTTCTTCTTCTATCCTTCTGGGACCATGGAGAGGGGGGAATCTGCTTATCCACGGGGATCTGCCTCGAATATTGTCTTCTCTGGGACACTTACCAACACCCAGGGTCAATGGACCCATTTCGTCCTCTTGTTCCCGCTGTACATTTTTTCTATTGCAATTACTATATTTAGTTTCTTACATTCTAGGAACATGGGCATGTGTCTAACCTTCCCAATCAGACTTATTTTTTGTGACAGCAGGGTCTGACTCTTACTGATTTCCATATGCTCCAGCAATCACTTCAGATCTAGACACACAACAGTGTTCAACGCAAGACTTGACGCTGTTGTCAAGAGAAACCCTCTTTTAGGCAAAACCACAGGCAGATCTGGGTACCGTTTCAGCCCTCCTGGAAAGAAATCAGAGCTCGTGCCAGTTCAAGAGTTGAGTTGACAAGGACAAGCAGATTAGTTATGTCTGAGGTTGCATTTTTCTGTTACGAAGTTCTGATATTTGCGGATAAAGTGTACTATTTGATTCATCTTTCCAGGTAACCTTTAAGAAAATTTCTATACTTGTGGACCAGAGCTGGTGGGTGAGGAACCTGGCTGTCCAGGCTATTAGGAGCTTCTCAAAGTGTGGTCCATCTGTAAGAGCCACTATTGGCTGCTGGACTAAAAGGCAATTGCCTGGGTCCCTCTCCAGACCTCAGTCAGGGTCCCTGAGTGGGAGTCTGGAGCGTGGACCACAGGCAAGTACCTCCAGCTGTTTCTAAACATTTATTCCGAGACCCACTGGTCTGGCTGGAAACCTCTCCCTAGGCAAGTGGAATGAGTGTTGTGAATCCTTCTAAGGCAGAGGTTCTCAGCCCAGGTTGCGTATTGGAATTCCCTGGGGAACTTTTGAAACATATCGATGCCTCAGACCCAGATATCATTTAAATCAGACTTACTGGAGCTGGGATTTGAGCATCTATATTTTTCAAATGCTTTGCTTCTGAGCCAAGGTGGATGTTGGATAAATGTCAGATTCTTTGGATAAAAATCAGAGGCTTCATAGTGGTTAGAGACCCCAGATTTAGGTCACACTCTTCACTGCACCCCACCTCACTCTCACTATAAAAGTAAATCTCATACCAAATTTAACTAGACACACACACACACAAATGTTTCAGCAAGTACGTACAGTCATCCAAACTGAGTCCTTCTCTCCACCTCAGTATTTTGAGGAACAGCACCTTGCATGAGAGGCCCATGCTGAAGGAAAGGCAGCAGCATTCCAAAATAAAACCCAGCAGGGGGTGTAGTCTCACAGGGCAGGGGGCAGGGTCCTAGGTGAAGTGGAGGGTCACAGGCTCCAGTGCTGGAGGCTGTATGGTTACCTATGCAGGTGGTCTGGCTGTCCTCTTATATCTTGGTCATACAAGATCCACAGGTCCTGTCACACCTCCCCTAACAAGACACATCGCAAGCGCCACCAATTTCAGCAACAGATATAACTTTCTAACATCTTTTATGCAAATTAAAAAAAAAAACCTCACAGGTCACTGAGTCTAAGGTATTGGTTCATATTAGAGAATGTCACAGCTAATTCTCCATCTTTAAAGCATTAGAGTACTACAGTAGCTATACTGAATTCCTTAAAGTAAATTACCATACAGACACCATAACAAAAGGGCAGAGAAATCCCCATTATAAAGGCTTTTTCCCTGGGAAACTGGTTAGGCGAGAGGGAGGGATTGGGGGAGGGGGCGGGGCATGACCTGGCAAGGGTTTAGACTTTTGGTAAAGAATCTAAAACTTCTGATGGCTCCAGAAAAACCTGACATTTGTCAGACATTTAATAAAAATAACCTTGGAATCATGCATGTGCAAAAAATTACTGTAGAAACTGTGCTGAGCAGGTGGCCCGTTTACTTAAGGCTAGGTGTGCTTCTACCATGTGACCTTTAGCAGAGCACTCTTCACCCAAGAATGGAAGATTCTTGCCAATCACGGGAGACTGGCTCTCATACCCAGCTCTGACTCAGCTCCTTCTCCCTCCACCTGAAAAGCTCTTGCTAGGCAAGACGTCAGAGGAAGGAAGGAACTTCCCAGAGGAGATTTCTTAGCTGCAGGAGGCCTTAAAAGCTTGAGTATATCAATGGGTGCTCCCATCAGCGACAACAAACCCAGATCACTGAGGATGGTTACATCGCTTGGGCCAGTAGACTTCCAATTCACCTCCTGCACACCGTGCAAGCTATTGCACAGTGCAAGAAAGGGCTGTGAGCCAGCAGAGATGGAGGGGGAAAGTGCCTGCTGCTTCAGCAAGTCAGTCCTAGGCTGCTGGGAAGTCCCTCCAAGACAACCAATGTCCCCAAGGTCCCCAATTTATCCAGATCTCTCAGCACACTGAGATATGGGCTGCTTACATCAGCAACTAAGAGGGGTGGTAAAGCAATTGACTCTGTTCTTTAGCATTTTTCTTTCAGAATCTTGCACTGATTTTTTTTCTATTCCTAAGAACAAAACTGGCACTGTAGTGTTTTTCATTATATAATCCCTTTTCAGCAAGGTCAGTAAACATTTATTAAGATCTGTGTGTGTGTGTGCGGGGGTGTGTGTTAATAATAAAAGCAGGTAACTGCCAATGAATTAGTATTGTTTCAGGATTGTTCCTACCCCTTTACAAATGTAACTCATTTATCACAATAGTCCTGTGATATACTATCCTCACTTTACAGATAAGGAAACTGAGGTATATGGCGATTATGTGATTTCCTTCAGAGTCACACTCTAGAAAGGTTTAGAATCCAGGTTGGTCTGACTCTAGAACTCCCAGTCTTGACCAGCAAGATAAAACTGAACAAATAATGTAGATGCTGCTATTTTATAATAGGTTGCATGAAGTCACTCTTATCAGGTAGGGAGCAGGGGGTACTAAAGAGGTTTTGAAGGGACTGAGATATTTAGATTCCAGTGTAATTACCTGAGTCCAGCCCTCCCCACTATAAAATTGTGGTAATAGTATACCTGCTGTGCAGAATTATCACCGTAATTAGACTGAACATGTGCAAAGCTTGGTGTTGAATAAATTGTAGCTTTCTGTTGTTATTTTCATGGTAGATCCAAATATAGCTTTTGTAATTAACCCACCAAGTGCCCTAAAGCAGTACTGCTTAGACTGGGGTTTGGAAGCTCCTGGGGTTCCACAAATATATTCCTGGGGAATCTGTGAGTTCTTAAATTTGAAGAACTGAGCGAAAGCATTCCTTGCATTGTGGACACACAGTCATTTCTACTGACTGCTGAGGCAAAAATAGGCTGGCAGGAAATAGTACCTACTTAGAAAAATAATGAGTTCTCTTACACAACAGCTACTTGTGCTGCTCGCACCTGCGTAAATACAGGAACACAAGATGAGGAGCAATGTCACCCGAGGAAACATGGCCCGCACAAGGAGGCACAGGGCAAGTATACTGCTTGTAGATGCAGCATGGCCAATGCCCAGGATGGTGCGCACATGAGGCCCCATGACACGACCAGGGAAGGTTCCTGAAAGGTGAATACATAGAGTCCCTCACCTCCCCTGAAGGAAATGTAAGCCTAACTTCCCACCAAGGATCCTCACTGGGGCTTTGGAAATAGTACAATGGGAAGCAAGGTGCTGTCGTTCCTTTTCCAAAACAAAAAACAAAAAAACAGAAAATCTAACGGTAAGTGAACTTGGCTATACTGCAAATGCAGAGATGCCAACCTCCTGATGATCTCTTACACATACATTTACATGTGCTTTTACTTTCCTACTTTCTGAAAATAAAAGAGAAGAGGGAAGAATGAAGGAATGTTTTCCCATGGGAAGGAAAAGGACAAAGGCATCTGAAAGAAGAAATCAACGCTGCTAGCTGTAAGTGAATTTCCTTACTAGAGACTAACTTCCAAAGAATATTCTTGATACAGTCTCTATGGGATCCTGAATGTACACTAATAGGTATTCCATCAGGTGAGGGGAAACAGAAACCCAAGAAAGCTGATGAAGACCTAATTTTTAAAAAGCTTCGACTGGGGTCAAGGTCTGAATTTCACAGTAGTTCATATTTTTCTTCAGGTTGTATAATTCCGGCAAGGTGTGAAAGTGCCATCTCTTTTACAGGAAAGCTCCGACCACTCCCTCCATGTGACTGTGGATGTGACTCTGGAACTGCTGCTGTCTAGCTGCCTGTTAGTCCCCGTCTAAGCTTACCTGCCTTTCCCTCCACAGCTGCATTGTTTGGGGACATTGTTACCCGCCTCCAATAAGCTCCCCGCAGCTGACCCTGGGGCAAGCTGCATGAAGCTGCAACACCGGAAGCAGTTTGATGGCAAACCAGGATCCGCAGTCATGGTATTTTAATTTGGGGCTCACATTTGAAGCTCCCTTTGGTTTTTTCCATGCACAGCCCATCATTGTATATTACCTGGGTTTCCTATTGTCAGTCCTTTAGGCCTCTTGGGTTCCACGGTTCCTACCGGTCTGACATAAGTTGCTGTCTTTTCAAGGCACCTGTCAGGAAAGCAGAGTATGAGTTTTGTGAACCCCATATGCCCTTTATTTAAAGTCGGACTATTTCAAACATATTTCTCAAATGCAGTTAAATTCTGTTCTGAGGTTTAGCTGTCCTGAAAGCCACCGACTGTCACTTTTTAAAAAAAGAAATTTTTTTTTGTAGTATAGTTGATTTACAATGTTGTGTTAGGTTCAGGTGTACAGCAAAGTGAATCAGTTATGCATATACATATATCCACTCTTTTTTAAGATTCATTTCCCAAATAGGTCATTACAGAGTATTGAGTAGAGTTCCCTGCACTATACAGTAGGTCTTTATTAGTTAGCTGTTTTATATATACAAGTGTGTGTGTGTCAATCCCAATTTATCCTTCCCACACTTACCCCCTGGTAACCGTAAGTCTGTTATCTACATCTGTTACTCTACTTCTGTTTTGTAAATAAGTTCATTTGTACGCTTTTTTTTAGATTCCACATATAAGTGATATCATATGATATTTGTCTTTCTCTGTCTGACTTCACTCCACTGACTGTCACTTTGAGGGCCTCCCTGGGACCTCTAAAAATCCTGAATCCTGGATATGCCACAGAGTCTATTTTAGGGACTTCCCTGGTGGCGCAGTGGTTGAGAATCCGCCTGTCATTGCAGGGGACACGGGTTCGATCCCTGGTACATGCCACATGCCGTGGAGCAACTAAGCGCATGCGCCACAACTACTGAGCCTGCACTCTAGAGCCGGCGAGCCACAACTACTGAGCCCATGCACCGCAACTACTGAAGCCTGTGCACCTAGAGACCGTGCTCCACAACAAGAGAAACCACCACAATGAGAAGCCCATGCACCGCAACGAAGAGTAGCCCCCACTCGCCGCAACTAGAGAAAGCCCGCGTGCAGCAAGGAAGACCCAACACAGCCAAAAATAAAAAAATAAATTAAAAACAAACTCCATTTTTAAGTCAGATCTTCCAAAACACGCTCTCCCTATTAGGTGAAAATCTGTTTAACTATTTTCACATGATGTGTTAATAAATGTCATTATATTCACAGCGATTACTCCAAGATTAAAGGTCATACTAACCCTTTTAGGTCTCATCAATCGCAAGTGTTCTCAAACACAGGAAAATTCCTGCAAAGTTGGAATGCTTCTCCAATAACCAACCAAACATTTATAACTGAAAGATTTTCTCTTAAGGAACTTTCCAGGGGGAAACACCAGGAAGAATTCAAGCACGAGTGCTTATTGCATGCACACACTATCACACAGAGAGACAGTAGGATCTATGAAATTGTTTCTGTGCACTTATGAAAATGGATCAGAGATGACCTGCTGTACTCTCCAACCTTTAAACACAGTTCTCTACATGTGACTGATACCCTAGGCAGGGAACTGAGGCCTCTGGAAGTAAGGAAGCCTGTGGCTGTTATAGTCACTAGAGCTCTCCTGAGAAAGCTTTTCCTGGGAGCCCCGGCAACAGGGCCAGGATGATGAGATTCAAAGCAGGATCACCAGCAACAGCGAGTCAGTTTTATGCAGAAATGAAGCAATGAGTTAAAAAACCGCTGAATACCTACTTTGTGCCCTTTGTGTGTAATCTTGGCTGTCTCTATCCTCGCAGTCCTTTGAGGCAGGTGTAACTATTCTCCATTTTACATACTGCTGAATTCCTTTCCTTGCTTTACTTTTCTCCATAGCACGTTTCCTTTCTAATATACTGTATAATTATTTATTTTGTTCATTGCCTGTTGTTACTAGAATGTAAGCTCCATGAGGGCAGGGTTCTTGTCTGTTTTATTCACTGCTGCTTTCCTGGTACCTAGAGTAAATGAGTGAGTGAATGAGTGAATGAATGGAGGCCCAGAGAGGTTAAGTGACTTTCCCCTATCAAAATACTAGTTAGAGACGGAGCTAAGATTTGAACTCAGGCCCATGTGCTACACTGAGACACATCAGTAATGGTAGTTGCGAGGATTCGCATCTAAGACAAACTCTCACAAAGAAAACTGTATGGGCATTTATTGAATGGTTGACTAATGAAAAGGTGCATACAGTCAAAGAAAACCGCCAGATGTAAAAGGAGCAGGAAGGAAATGAGCCTAACTTTTGATCCTTGACTTCTGTGGGGAATGAGCAACATAATATGTGAAGCCCAGAAATGCCTGGTGGTCAAAATTCAAAGCGCAGACCTTGAATCCTTCAAATTTCAGCAGCAACAGCAAAGCGTGGTGGGCGCGGTCTCCACGACACCCTGTAATATGGGTATGTGGTAGTCCTTGAAGGCTCTGTGAAGAGTCAGGCTTCAAATCCTGACCCCACCATTTGCTCCTGTGTGACCTCAGGCAAATTCCTTAATCTCTGTAAATGAGGATAATTTGCATGGGTTTTCTGAAGACTGACGGAAATATGCATGTAAACACAGAAATCAAGACCATGCCCACCAGGTGGTAAATACCCACTACACATTACTTCTATTTTATCAGCTTAGTGTACAGAGTGTCTAAGAGGGGACCAGTAGGGAGAAGTTAGAAAGGTAGCTGGGTATTTTCGGTATTTAACTGTGTTAAAGGATTTTGATCGTGGTCTGTAACAGCACCTGCTTTGCTTGACAGCTGAATTGGCATGGATTAAACTGCTTAGGGCAGTTCTTCAGAGGATTTCTCCTTAGACTAGGGAATTTCAGGCGGGCTGTTAGGCCTCAAAGGGCGTCTTTGGGATTGAAAGGACGGGGGCCATTCTGCAGGTTCAGAATTCAGAAAGGTAAAAATAATATCAACAGTTAATGACACACCAACAACGTTTTAGGGCATCTCACTTTACCCATTCAGTCATCACAGCGATTCTGTCATTTTCCGTATGCCAGCGTGGAAGACTACGGCTTAAAAGAGTTAGATGATGTAATCAAGGTCGCACATTTAGGAAGGGGTGAGGGCACAATTCAAACCCGGGCCGCCCCACTCCAGAGGCCCTTTCTTTATACCGCACGTTTTAGGACCGAGCGGTCTGAATGCCATTTTATACAGTGTCCTGAGAAGGACTGAGGAGGGTTCAGAAGCATGGGTAAAGCTAAATGTTTCAGGTTTGAGAAGTGTTGCAACCATCTTTCCAAACTGATGCCCAGGCTCAGGTAACAGCACTTCTAAAATAGCTAAGTGGAAAACAATTTCCCTTCTTGCATTTTCTGTTGGAGGTCTTGGGCTGAAAGATTATGCACTTCTCAGTTCCGCTGCAAGGCATCCTGCTTCTCCCCTCGTCGCCTCCAGGTCCCAGTAACAGAAAGGTCTCGGGGTAGGGACATCTGTAACAGGTGGAGGCGGATCGGAGGCGTCAACTCCAGCGCAGGCCTCCTCCAGCTGGAACTGGATGATATCCAGTGAAATATGGGAGCTCTGTTCCAAGGGACGCCCAAAAAAGGCGCGGGGATAGGAGCGCTGCAGCTCCCACCTTCACCGAACACGCTCTTCCAGGGGCGGCCTGACTGTAGCAAAGCTCCAAAATTGGCAACCTGGGCCTCGCAGCCGCCTTTTTTTAGCCTACATTCCCCAAACCAGAGAAGGCGGGTGACTAAAAATGCAAATTGGAGCGGGGGCGTCAGCAGGCCGGCCCGTGGGTGTGGGGCGTCTGGCTTGGGGAGACCCCGCGACCTCAGGTGTCCTCGGCGATATCAGCGGTGGACGGAGAGCGCCGCGAGGGCGCTCGGAAAAGCCGCTCCCCGCCGAGCCGCTGCCTCCGCTTCCGCCTCCACGGCGGCGGCGGCGGCGGCGGGACAACGCGCGCCCTCTTTTCCGCCGTGGGTTAGGGAGGGGCAGCCGGATTAGGGCCCGCGCCTTCCGGCCGCAGGCCCCCATCCTCCACCTCCCCTGCGCGCCGCGCCGGCCGCACACAGGTAGCTTTCCGCTCGGGAGCTGCAGCCCCGGTACTTTTATATAACAACAGAGTTCTGCGCGCCTGGAATGCGTCTACCCGCCGCCGCCGCGGCCCCCGCCCGCCACGCCTCTATCCGGACCCCGCCGCCCGCCCCGCTCCGCCCCGCGGTACCCCGGCCGAGCGCAGCTCGCTGGCCTGGCGAGCACCTCCCCAATTACCTGCTGGCTCTGCAGCGCGGCAGACACTTTCCCCAGGACTCCCAGCTCTCCTCGGGAGCAGGGGCTCCCAGCAGGCACTTCTCCTCGCCCCACACCCACCCCAGGCCTCTCCGGAGCCCGAAGGCCCGCATCGGCCCTGCACCGATCCCCGGTGTCGCCTGACGCCCCGCGCCCGCTGAACGAGGAGGCGGAGGCGGCGGGTGCTAGCGAGGAGCGGGCGGTGCTCCGCGAGTGCCCGGCGACTCGCAGGGGAGGGGGTGCCCGGGCAGGGAAGGGGGTGACCCTGTGCGGGAAGTCGGGGGGCGGGAGAGAGGCTCCCTTTTGACATGCCTCGGTCTACAGTAACCAATCGCCGAGCCCTCCAGAGCCCCCGCAGCCTGCAGGCCTTGCGGGAGGACTTCCCCAGGCTTTGCGGATGGGGGGGACAGACGGCCTGGCTCCGCGTGCCCTTGGTGCACCTCGCCCAGGCAGCCCTTCCCGGCGGGCTCCTGTGTCGGAAGCTGAGCTAGCTGCTCAGAAATGATTAACGAGCGCTACCCGCCCCCCACCCCCCCCCACCCCCCCCCCCAGGGCGCAGTGGGCGGGGGCGGGGGATTTGGATCCCCATAACAATGGTTCATAACGCCCCACGCCCCCGGAGAGGAATAAAAGCATCGGACTGCCCAACGAGTTTGTTCCTGCAGTCTCCACTGTTTAAAAAAATTAATTAATTAATTAAAACGCTCTTTTTAAAGAAAAAGCTTGCTTTCTATTCTTTGGACAACCAAGCATTTGTTTGTTTGCTTGCTTAAAAATGTTTCAACAAAATCCTGGTTTGTTCAAAAGATGTTGGATTAGCATTTA
This sequence comes from Eschrichtius robustus, assembly GCF_028021215.1. Taxonomy (NCBI): domain Eukaryota; kingdom Metazoa; phylum Chordata; class Mammalia; order Artiodactyla; family Eschrichtiidae; genus Eschrichtius; species Eschrichtius robustus. The sequence continues at coordinate 75,615,954 of NC_090836.1, read as the reverse complement.
ACACCTCATCGGTCACTAAAGCCCGGGCAGTTCACCAGCCCCAACACAGCCTCGGCTAAAAGAACATCAGAGTAAACAGAGCTGGGCTTTTTAAGCTGGCAAACAAATACCACACACTGCCTAAGGGGGGGGGGGGTTAACGTGAACTCCAGTCCAAATGAGTTTAAAGGGAATAAAAGGGAAAAAGTCAGCACAAGTTTCCCTAAAGCTAGCTTGCGCGCCCAGGCGTCGCGAACAAGGGCTTTTGTGCCTGCTAATTGCACCATTTGTGCGCAAAAGTTCCGAAGCGAAGTGTGAACTCTCAACAGAAGGAAACATGAGACAACTGAAGTGCCCTGGTTTGTGTGCCCTGCTCCTCCTCCACCACCGCCTCCTCTTCTTTCTCCTTCCTCCCGCCGAGCCCGCTGTTGCAGCTTGTTTGCACTGGGGCTTATCCGGAGCGGAAATTCCTTTCCGTTTTTGTGAATGACAAACTCATTAACAATTCATCAACACAACCTGTTCCAGCCGGCCCGTCCCCACGGCAACAGCCCCTTCCGCAGCGCGCTCATTGGCTGGCCTGGAGAATGTATCCATTGAGACGCTCGCTGTTTGTATCCATTGAGGAGCTCCCTCGCTCAGGGGGTGTGCGAGCCCTGAGTCTAAGGGAGAGTGAGCAAATCGAGGCTTGAATAGTCCTAGGAGAAAGACGCTCGGGTGGATTTGAGGTGCAGTCTTGGAGGGAGGGATTAGGAGCCGCTGGGGTTTTTTCCTTCCTCCCTCTAAGTAGCACGGAGTCCGAATTAATTGGATTTCATTCACCGGGGAGGAACAAAACTCTCCGGGCAGCTTCATTCAGGGAGATTCATTGACACTAAGAGCGAGCGGTTGCAGCTGGGTGCAGAGGGAACCGCCGGCTTCACTTCTGTCTCGCCTGCCCCAACCGCTAACCGGGTTTGGGAAGGGCGAGGTGGAATTCAACCCCGCTCTGAGAGCGGCGGCTTCGCGCGGCGCGCTCAGCCTATGCCTGCCCCGAGGGGCGTCTGGTAGGTACCCCCGCCCTCTCCGGCAGCTCGACCCCCATGATAGATACGCTCAGACCCGTGCCCTTCGCGTCGGAAATGGCGATCAGCAAGACCGTGGCGTGGCTCAACGAACAGCTGGAGCTGGGCAACGAGCGGCTGCTGCTGATGGACTGCCGGCCTCAGGAGCTGTACGAGTCGTCGCACATCGAATCAGCCATCAACGTGGCCATCCCGGGGATCATGCTGCGGCGCCTGCAGAAAGGCAACCTGCCGGTACGCGCGCTCTTCACGCGCGGCGAGGACCGGGACCGCTTCACCCGGCGCTGCGGCACCGATACCGTGGTGCTCTACGACGAGAGTAGCAGCGACTGGAACGAGAATACGGGCGGCGAGTCGGTGCTCGGGCTGCTGCTCAAGAAGCTCAAGGACGAGGGCTGCCGGGCGTTCTACCTGGAAGGTACGAGCCGGGGGAGCTCCGCGCGGGGGGCAGGGCGGGGGACACCGGGCTACGAGCTGCAGGCGGGACGCGCGGACTGGAAGCGCCCCTGCAGCGCTCGGCTGGCGCTTCTGAGCCGCGCTGCTGCGCCAGGGGCCGTCTGCCGGCTCCCGGCTGCGAACCTCTCTAGAGTCCCGCACCCGCGAGCCGGGCCCGCGCGGAATCGACCGGCTTCCGGCCGCAGGCACGGGCCGGTTCTTTCTAACTAGTTCTCCTTCCTACCCGGGATATTCCCCACCATTCCCTGCTTTCTGTCGTTCGATTTTGAGTTCAGATTTTGCAGGACGGCAGAGGTCGTTGGGGGGCAGATTGACACCTTCTACCCCTTCAAGATATTCGGAAAAGTTGCCATTTTGTGCATTTCCGGATTCAAAAGAATAAAGGTTCCCAGGGGAGGCGGGCCCGTTCGTTCTGTTCCCAAGGGTGCACACTTAAGTGTCTTTCTCTTGTATTTGGCTCTGTGTGCAGGGTGGCTGGAAGGGTTCTGTGGTGTGTTTCTGCGTGAGGCTGCGGCTCTCAAAGCTGTGAAAACTACTACGGCATCTCGGGTTACATGATTGCTTTTCTTGTCCTGGCAGGTGGTTTCAGTAAGTTCCAAGCCGAGTTCGCTCTGCACTGCGAGACCAATCTAGACGGCTCGTGTAGCAGCAGCTCGCCACCGTTGCCAGTGCTGGGGCTCGGGGGCCTGCGGATCAGCTCCGACTCCTCCTCGGACATTGAGTCTGACCTTGACCGAGACCCCAGTAGTGCAACGGACTCGGATGGCAGCCCGCTGTCCAACAGCCAGCCTTCTTTCCCCGTGGAGATCTTGCCCTTCCTCTATTTGGGTTGTGCCAAGGACTCCACCAACCTGGACGTGTTGGAGGAGTTCGGCATCAAGTACATCTTGAACGTCACCCCCAATTTGCCGAATCTCTTTGAGAACGCGGGAGAGTTCAAATATAAGCAGATCCCCATCTCGGATCACTGGAGCCAAAACCTGTCCCAGTTTTTCCCTGAGGCCATTTCTTTCATAGGTGAGACTAATTAACAGTCCTCGCTCAGCCTTTTAAATGCAAAATTCCTAACCCTTCCTAGAGTTCAAGCTGTTCATCTTTCTTGCTGCTTGCTAATTTGTGGGACTGGCGATCTCTGATGTTCTAAGGGCGTTCTTAATTCTGGTTTATCTTCTTGCTAAGAAAAAGTGCCTTTTGACAAGGCTGCAGACCACAGGTGTATTTGAAATGCTGTCTGCTGCTTGACTCTGAATTCAGTCATTTGAAAGGGGGGCCATTCGTAAGTAGACAACAGAATTTTCCCACAATCTTTGGACTAGAGGAGGGCCAGATAAAAGTACTCAAGGTAGACAGAAATTCTAGCACGACTTTGTAATTTTAAAAGACCTGGGAGTTGTTTGAGAACACCAAGTTAGGCGTTGGAAAGCCCTGTGAATGCTAGATGCTGTAATCCAGCTGAATGTTACTGTGATACCGGTTCACAGTGAGACAGTGAGGGTAACCTGAGCCCAGCAGGAAGGACTGTGGGCTGAAAGCCTGGAGAAGCGAATCTCCAGGCATTGTAATGCATTTCCTATTACAAAGGAACTCATTTTCAGGCCATGTCGACATCCTGTTCCTCCTAATGGGCTGTCCCCTGTGACTTCCCTCTCTCTTTTAAAATGCCTGAATATCTCCATTGTTAGCTGCACAACAGTTGGAGAATAATTTAATAGACCCTTGCAGTCTGCTTGTCTGTATAAAAGGCATTCACGACCATATTGCAGGGTTTCTGGTATTCACATGCTGGGGCAAAGAATGCACACATTAAGGAGTTTTTTGTTGGCAGGAACTTAATACAAAAGCTCCCTTTTCAGAAAATATCTGAAATATGTAATTGTGCCCAGTGTACATGTTTTTTCGCAGTGATACATTTTCTGCTGCCTGCAGGGCTCAACTGCTGCACACAATTATTTTTTATCTTTTTTATTATTATCATTATTATTCAGTTTTTAGAGTGGTCGTTCACAAAGGGTGGTTTTCAGTCTACTGACATTTTGCCTTTCTTTTTGTGTGTTTACAGATGAAGCCCGGGGCAAAAACTGTGGTGTCTTGGTGCATTGCTTGGCTGGCATCAGCCGCTCAGTCACTGTGACTGTGGCTTATCTCATGCAGAAGCTCAATCTGTCAATGAACGATGCTTATGACATTGTGAAGATGAAGAAATCCAACATCTCCCCCAACTTCAACTTCATGGGCCAGCTGCTGGACTTCGAGAGGACGCTGGGACTCAGCAGCCCCTGTGACAACCGGGTCCCAGCACAGCAGCTCTATTTCACCACGCCCTCCAACCAGAATGTGTACCAGGTGGACTCCCTGCAATCCACGTGAAAGGCCCCACACTGGGATGTGTCCGTTCTTCAGCAGTTTCTGTTAGCAGCGTCAGCTGGGCTGCTTTCTTTGTATGTGGCCCAGGTGTCAACATGACACCAGCTGTCTGTATTAGACAAGGTTACCACGTGTGGAATTGGTTATTCCAAAGGGAGAGATTTGTTCCATTCTCGTTGGAAGAACAGGACCTGCTGTATAGATACAGGCAGTAGGTTTGCTCCACACCCATGTGTACAGCCTACCCCTGCAGGGACTGGGATTCGAGAACTTCCAGGTATATAGGGTAGGACCAAATGGTAGGGTAGGAGCATGTGTTCTCTAGGGCCTTGTATGACTGTTTTCTTTTGCATCTGGAACTGACTCTATATTGTCTTCAGTGAAGACTGACTCAATTTTGCATATAGAGGAGCCAAAGAGAGGTTTCAGCTCTGTATTTGTAGTATCAGTTTGCAAAAAAAAAAAAAAAAGAAAATAAATAAATAAATAATCAATCGAATCTGATACTCAATTTGATTATTGTAAATATTTGATCTTAAATCATTTGACAGTGTTTGTTTGAAATGTGTTTGTTTTTCCTTTGATGGGTTTAAAAGAAATCATCCAAAGGGAGAAAGAGCAGTATGCCACTTCTTAAAACAAAACAGTTGAAACTTTTGCTCTTCTCTAATCCAAAGGATATATTTGCAGCATGCTCGACTTTACCAATTCTGAATGACGTTTTCATGGACACTTATGATCACAGAGACCTTGTTTATGGTGCAGTCTTAGTCTCTTTCATATATCTTCCTTGCGACCTTGTTTTTTCTCTTAATGTAGTTTGACTCTGCCTTACTTTTGTAAATATTTTGGCTTGTATTGTCTCAAAGGGGATATCTTGGAAAGACACCAAAATCATGGGCTCACTTTTTTTTTAAACTTCAGCTGTGCTAAACAGTATATTACCTCTGTACGAAATTTTTCAGGGAGTGTCACCTCAAATGCAATACTTTGGGTTGGTCTCTTTCCTTTTTAAAAACAATTTGTGCGAAACTGGAAGCGTGTGTGTGAGCATGGGTACCCATTCAATAGGCGACATGCATATGATTGTGAAGGAGGGAGACAAGTGGCTCCATTATGTTCATGGTGTAAAGTTCTGAGCTGAAATTTATTATAAGAATGTAAAACCTTAAATTATTAATAAATAACTATTTTGGCTATTGAATGTGTATTTTTAAAAAATCTCTCCTTAATTGTACTTATGTGAAGTGACACATTTTAGGACCTTTTCAGTTGGGGATTGATATTGGCTTGTAAAGTACATGTAGGAATAATGGGGCAAAGTTTTCATCTTTTAAGCTATTTCCAAGAAGATTTCAGGTGCATCTTTTGCTTCAAATAAAAGTGACATAAGGGATTGACTATATCATTCCTATGGATAATACTTAATATGAAGGGAAGAGAGTGATTACATCATTCCAATGGACCATACTTAATGATAAGTTCTGGCTTACTTAGGAAAATTGTAATGCTCTTGAAGAAGAATGAAGTCATAGAGCACAGCTTGCTGAAGTATAAGATTTGGATATTCATGAATAGTCATAAAGAGGGGGCACCAGAATAACAAGGTGACAGTTGCAGTGTTCACCTCTCTTTCCTTCCCTGTCAGGGTCTTCTGCTCGATAATACTTAGACATGCCAGGGAGAAAGTAGAGATGACTCTTTTTCCGGTCTGTAACTGTCTGGCAATTCTACCTGCAAATTCTCCTAGCGTTGGAATAACGAATCTAGGATGGTGTCTCCCCTTTCCTTTCTCGTGTACAGGGCAGGGCATAGCTAAGCTTTCTCCCTGAGTCTAGATGTGGCCACGATTTCACGTTGGCACTTGAAATGAAGCATTGCCACTCCTAATGTGCTTTGTACTTAACTGATTTAGAATGTGGGCCAGAAACTCCTATTGAACTTTATGTTGAGGTTATTTTGAACAGTTACTTTAAGGTAAAGGCTTAATATCCTGTCATTTTCCTTGGGACATACCTCTCCTTGTCCCGAGTGTCAAAATACACAAATCAAAATCAAAATAAAGGGCAGGTGTATGAAATCAAAAGAATTAGAACATAACATTTCCAGCCCTTTTTGAATGAGCTTGGTCCCTTGGTCTGCAGTGGGGAGAAAGATAGGCTTTTCACCCACACGGTACCTGTGAGGTGCCAGTTGAATTATTTGGTAGGAGGCAAGTAGCCCGGATTTTATGGCAATCCTATCAAGCTGTCCAGTGTGACTTTTAGCACCTAAGCATGTATAAAAGGCAGAAACAGTGCAAAAAAATACCAAGTCAGTCTCTCCCATTTGGGTGCCCCAAGTCAGCCAGAGCTCGGAAAGGAGAAGTGGGTTGCAGTTCAACTTGGCTCGTGTTAATCCAGTTCTGAACGGTTTCCGCTCCTGGCATTCCCTAAACTGCCTCTTCAAAGTAGGGATTTGCAAGCAGCGTTAGCAATTTCCTGTCCAGCTGCAGCTCGAGTAGCTGCGTGCTTCTCCACACACCTCCCCCACCCCGACTTTTCTCTGATTTCTTTTCTCTTTCTTTCTTTTTTCTTTAATATGGGCGGTGGATAATTTTAGTGCATTTCCTCTTTGTGGATTATCGTCTCCTTTCCTTCTAGAACCTGCATACACTGAGTTCCTACAGCTCTGCTCAAGCCGACAGCTGGCCTCCCCAGCACTTCCTCTCGTTTCACTGTGGGTTTGTTGTTTGTCAGTCCACTTCTGAAATTAATAATGTTTTCTGGCCAAGTGCCACAAGCCATTACCACAAAGGGGAAGTAACACATATGAATAGCAGGAAGCCATGCAGGGTCACAGTGTGAGCTGAACCTGTGGCAGGAGCATAATTGAGCCTGGCCCATTCAGCAAGTGTCTGACAGCGATTTGGGGGGGCAGGGAGCTCCCTGCATTTAAGCAGCTCAAGCTGTGAAAAAAAAAAAGGTTTCCAATAAATTGGTAGCAAATGGTCTTTGTCATCAGTGTGAATAAAAGAGAGGCAGCAAGAAGAGTTTAGGGCCCCCATAAAGTTGCAAGGTTTGGGATTTCTCCCCCCTCTCCTGGCATACTGTTTCATAAGGCTGGTGAACAGAGGGGCGCCTGCTTCCCTCCATCGCCACAAAGGGGCTCCTGTTAAATGGGTGTTTTCACGGTTCACACAGGCCAGAAGATTCAAACAGCTCTTCTCTTCCTTTATTTTTCTTCTCTGGAAGGTGGAAGGTTGTAACTGACAGCCTGGGCCCCCATCTTACCCCACACCTCCCTTTCTCCTGGCCATCCCTCAGTTCCTTTGGTTCCTTTGTGCTCACGGGAGCCCTTGAAGGCGATCATTTTGCATCTTGGAGTTGGGCTCACTTCCTGAATGGAGCCCTGCATGGTTACTAGGGCAACCTTTGCCAACAGCTGCCGCTCCCTGGCCTCCCTCCTCACCTGCTGTCTCCATTAGTGGCTTGCTCAGGTCTCTGAGCAAGCGGTACCTTTCCTGGCCTTCTGCAGTGGGCTGGGGGGGCCTTTCCCGGACGTTATCTGCAGGTTTCGTGGGGCTGCAGGAGGCTTAGAAGGTGTACTGCTTAATGGTCGGAACTGGTCTTAGGTTTAAAATCAGACTGAGAAAGGCTTATCTGGGGATAGAAATAACAGCACAGCCTTTAAAGGAGTGAAAATGGAGACGTGCTTGAACCAACAATTAGAAGACCTGAACTCTGACTCTCACTAATGAATCAGAAGCCCTGGGCAAGTCCCCTAACCTCACCAAGTCTCTTTTTTTTCTTGTCTATAAAATGAGAGAGTTTTTAACCTCTCATTCTAGGATTCTTTTATCATTCCAGTGTTCTGGTACACAAACTAGATGGTAAAACAAGGTGCAGATGAGGGGAAACAAATAACATTTACTGAGGGTATTAGATACTGTACTTCATTTACAATATTATCTCATTTAATCCTCAGAGCAGCTCCGAGATGGGTCCTATTACCATCCTTATTTTTCAGCGAGGAAACCGAGGCAGAGAGAGGCCAATAGAGCCTGAAGTCACCTCGTGGGAATTGGTAGAACTGAGCTTTGAGGCTTTAGCTCTTCTTGTAAACTGCTTGTCATCAGTATTTGCTCGTCTTTATAAAGTCCTGTGCTGCTGGCTAGGAAGTGGTGACCCTGTTTTACAGCCGAGGAAGTGGAGGAAGCAGAGGTTAAGTGACCTGCCAAATCAAACCCGAATTCGACAGCCAAATCAAGAGAGAGTCAGAGGGGGCTTCCCCGGTGGCACAGTGGTTGAGAGTCCGCCTGCCAATGCAGGGGACACGGGTTCGAGCCCTGGTCTGGGAAGATCCCACATGCCGCGGAGCGACTGGGCCCGTGAGCCACAACTACTGAGCCTGCGCGTCTGGAGCCTGTGCTCCGCAACAAGAGAGGCCGCGATAGTGAGAGGCCCGCGCACCGCGATGAAGAGTGGCCCCTGCTTGCCGCAACTAGAGAAAGCCCTCGCACAGAGGCGAAGACCCAACACAGCCAAAAATTAATTAATTAATTAATTAATTTTAAAAAAATATGTACTTAAAAAAAAAATTAAAAAAAAAAAAAAAAAGAGTCAGAGGACCCCAGCTGATAGGTCATCAGAGAGATGTCAGGTCTGCCTAGAAGCTTCCATCCTCTCTCTCCACGGAGAAGTTACTCTATCTTGGACCCATGAGCACGTAAATTACAAAACTGATGTTCCTAAGGATCTCTAGAGCGGCTAGCAGCTGGCCAGCTGGCCCTGAACCTTGCCCATACTCCCCTTTCGGGATTACACAAGTGAACTGGCCCCAGAGATAGTCACTTCCTCACTGTGATCCTCTTGGAGGAAAGCTGGCCTGGCGAGGGGGAGAGAGAGGAGAGAGAGAGGGAGAGAGGGAGAAGGAGGGAGAGAAAGAGGGAGGGAGAGGGAGGGAGAGAGAACCATGGAAGGCTGCAGAATAAGAGGGGCATATTAGAAAATAGTGAAGGAGCAGAACACAAGGGCAAATCATGTGAAAGCTGGCCGTTAAGTAAATATTCTTGAAAAGTCATCTTGAAAAATCAGTCTTCAGACTTTAAACTGCTTCAGAAGGATTACTTTGGGTGTAAATTTATATGCAGTTCCTCACACTGTAACAGTCATTTTCCAAAAGATTCTGCAGACTTCTTTCAAATACGTGTACTCCTCTTGTGTTTCTACCACAGTGGGCCCTGAATTAGTCTGGTTTTGGTGACGGAATCTTTAAACTTCTTTAAAGTCCAAAATTGATTTCCTAAGAGTATTTAAGGGCACAGAACATAGTTCAAACAATTCACAAATATTTATCCAGGCCTTGATCTGTGTTACACAGATTCAGTGAAACAAGGTTAAAATAAAAGGCAGCCAAAGACTTAACAGGCCCTCAAAGGCTGATGAAGGCAAAGTCATGTTTCAAAGTGTTACCTCTTAATCTTTCTGCTGGTGCCTCAAGTCAAAGCGGAAGCCCCAAAAAACTATTGGGCAAATCCTTGTATGTCCTTACCTGCTGCAACGGTCAAAATAACATTTTAGACCCTATATTTTATTTTTTATAGGGGAAAGGATTATTAGTCCACATGTCTGCAATTTGGCCCACCTACTTCCCTATTTTGTCATAGAAAAATACCTTTAGAGACTGTGTGCAGCCTTTTAATGATGAGAAGTTTTGGACCACCATACCTCCAAAAATGAACTCTCAGACACACAAATGAAACAAGAAGAAATATATATTATTTGATAATGACATCCTCAAAAGCACCAAGCTAAAAAAAAAGAAAAAAAAAAAAAAAGTTGCTTCTTCTAAGCTAGAGTTCTTCTTTTCCTGCGTTTGGAGACAAACTAAGTATTTATTACATTAAGCATTTTTCAGCAAGTCTAGTTTAATTCCTATTGCAAATGCTAACAGAAGAAGGAAGAAAGAGGGGAAGGTACCGAAGAGGTTCTTTGGGAGCACATAACTCCAAGGACAATCGTAGCAGGAATGTCCATTTATCTTAAGTTCTGGTTATTATTGCTATGTAACAAACTACCCCCAAACTTAGTGGCTCAAACAACAACAATCATTTATTTTGTTCCTAAGTCTGCATTTGGGCAGATCTCAGCAGGGAAGGCTGGTCTCTGCTCAATGCTGTCTTAGCTGGGGTAGCTCGACTGCAGGCCCGAAGCTCCATTTCCGGGATGGCTCCCTCACGTGGCTGGCAAGTTGGTGCTGGCTGTCAGCTGGGGGCTCAGCCAACGGCTTGCGTCAGGGACTTTGATTCTTCTTCATGTGGCCTAAATTTCCTCACAGTATGATGTCCCATGGGTGAAACCCCAAGTGGGAAAGTCAGGTAACTGTGTTGACTTTCAGGACATAGGCTCAGAAGTCACACAACGGTCTACCACGGTTCAAGGTGAGGAGATGAGGGAGGGGCAAGATTCTGAGAGCACGTGCGATGGACAATATGGCTGCAACCATTTTTGGAAAACAGAACCTTCCACATCTTACATGGAAACTGCTTGAATGTGGGACTCTGAGAAGTAATAACGAGCCCCCAAATTAGTCTCATGGTCCTATCTTGAAAACGTTACAGCTGTCAACAATGCTGCAATTATTCTTTTAATCTAACTCATCTTTCAACTGTCTCTAATGTTCCCAACATAGTAATACCATTGAAACAATCACAAAGATTGACCCATGAAATAAAATATGAAATAGTTTTACGAAAGAATATTAATGTTTTCATTTGGGCAGAGAAAATGTTATATTTGTGATGGATTCAACCAAGTTATTGAGTATGGTGATAGTTCATTATTTTCTTGCAAAATAGTATTCTATTGTATTTCATGGTATTCCATTGTAGTAGACCACCTCACATAGACGGTTGGGTTTTTTCCAGATTTAACTATTATGAACAGTATTGCTAAGAAGACTCTTGTGCATGTACCCTGATAGCCCTGTGCACATGTTTCCCTGGGGATACACAAGGGAATGGAATAGGTATAGGTTGTGTAGATCCCCAACTTACATAATGACAAATTGTTTTCAAAGTGGTTGTACCAATTTAAACACCACCAATGTTATTTGAGTTTTTATAGTTTCGCATTTTTGTCAACACTTGATATTGTCAGACTTTTTTAGTTTTTGCTTATCTGGAAGGTGTGAAATTGTTATTTATTATGATTTTAATTTTCAGTATTCTGAATCCTCATGAGGTTGAGCCTTTGTGCGGTGTTGATTGGCAAAGGATATTTTATTTTGCAAAGTTCCTGTTCAAGCCTCTTGCTGAGATTTTCATTGAGTTACCTCTAGTTTTTGTATTGATATAAGGAATACTTTGATATCCTAAATACTAATCCTTTATTGATTATACACATTGAAAATATCAGTGCAGTGCTTTTCAAACTTTATCCCTCTGGTCCTTCTCAGGGAAGGGTACATTTGGGGGCAGGTTGTATATTATATAACTCTAAAAGGTGTCTATCAGAAAGACGATGACAAAACTGGCAGTGCTGACCTGCATAACCTTACGTGGAGTCTTAGGGAATCAAGGCACTTGTGGCTAAAAATGTTTGAAAACCACTGAATCTATTTAACAAACATGGAAACAGAGTCAGAGAGACTGAGATGAAAGAATATCTACTTTTGATTATCTGGACTTAAGTGGGGCTGGTCTAGAAGTGTTTTGGGGTGTCCTAAGTCTTGCACCAAGTTTTGAAGAGTGGTGTTTTTTTCACAGACATGTAAAAAGGATGCTACAGTTGTAGGTGATAAATTATGCCTAGATTTGGAAGTAGTAAAAGACAAATTCTTTGTAAGGCATGGCAAAAGTATTTTTCAAGATGTAAAACAGATAGCAAAAATCAGGATACCCAGGGATATGGGGGGTGAAATTTAAAGAGAATTTGCAGAGTAGAAAAAACAGTGGCTTTTGATTTGCCTAGCCTCCCTTCCCAGTTACATCTTGAATTGGAAAAACTCCTGTTCTTTCCTCCTGTGTGTCTGTTTCTTGTGTCTCCTTTACTACTCACACACTTCCCTTCTCACACTCTGATCACCAAATGTGTAGAGGATTTTCCCCACACCAAGCAATTCTCTGTGACACCAGCTGGGTGTCCTATAGTTAAACTCAATTCTAACACTCTCTATTTAAAGATAGTGGCAGATTCCACAGCTTCAGGGCTGAATCCCTCAAGACTGTTCATACCCCACTTCGGATGCTAACAGCAAGTACAAGGTCCCAGATTACCTACAACTTCAGTCCAACATGGCCACAAATCGGAGCATCCCATGACCTTCTTCTCAGGTTCAGTTCAACACGTAGTTATGTTTACCTATTTCTTAAAGGATACGACAAAGGATACGGATGTGTGCCCGGTGAAGAGATACATAGGGCAAGGTCTAGGGTCTCCAATGCAGAAGCTTCTGCCTCTGTGGAGTTGGGGGTGTGTCACTCTTCCAGTAAATATGTGTTCACCAAACGGGAAGCTCTCGAAACTCCATACTCTTGGAATTTTTATGGAGGCTTCATCGTGTAGGCGTGATCAATCATTAACTCCATTTTCAGTCCTTTTCCCTTCTCAAGATAATGGGAGGCAGGGCTGAAAATTCCAAGCATTTATTCATGGCTTGTTCTTTCCTGTGACCGGCCCTCATCCAAAAGCCCACCCAGAGTCCACTTATTAGAACAAAAGATAGTCTCATCACCCAGGAAATCACAAGGTTCTCAAGAGCCCTCTGTCAGGAATTGGGGACAGAGGCCAATACATATATTTCTTATTGTAAATCACAATATCACACATCTGGTTACAGAATCTTACTGTAATGTATCAGGGAGAATTAGGTTCAGAGGCCTATAACAGAGAACAAAAACTAAAAATTATCAAAACTCATGAGGATTTATTCTCGTCTGTAAAAGTCAGGAGGTGTAAAATCCTGACCTGGTAGGGCCACTTCACAGGCCCATTTGAGACTCAGGCTTCTTCTAGCTTTGATCCCCACAGTCACAAGAAGGCGGCTCCATGCTGGTCATCACATTCACATTCCAGTCAGTAGGAAGGAGGATGGAAAAAAGGGAAAAGAGTGCCCCTCTTGCAGAGTCTGTTCCCTCAGAGAAGCTTCCAGGAAAACATGTACCAGACTTGTACTCTATGTACTCAATACCCAGAATTAGCCACATGACCATAGCTAGAGAGACTGGGGAATACAGACTTTTAGCTGGGCATGTGCTTCCCCTAACATATAATTGAGGTTCTGTTACTTGGGAAAAAGGGGAGACTGAATATTATTTACCCACTTCATTCCTGGCGAAAACCCTACCCCCACTCTAGGGGCAGGTACATGACCCAGGGCAGGGCAAGAAGAGTACATCATTTTCCCATCTCAGTGATTGGTTCAGGGATAAGACATGATTCAAGTTCAACCAATCCTATCACACTCTGGATTTCCCCATGGAAAGGATTTTCTCTTAGGGTTGCTAAGCCGAGACCTACCAAGTTAGAATCACTGGATGTGAGGCCTGGGAATCTGTTTTATAATAAAAGGTCCACAGGTGATTCTTTTGATTGGCCACTTTGGGAATTACCAGATATGCCATATGTATTAAGCCAGTAGTTAATTTAATCTAGAATCTCCACTCTCAGGGTCTTCAAAGAACAGTGTGAATGGGAGCTTGCTAGATGTCTTTCATAACATGGACATCAAAAGATGGGGCATATAATTTAGCTCTAACTGCACCATAAGCTTTTATGAGCTCCCTACTTTAGACTATCTTAGAGTTATGCTTTTTTTCTAGCTTATTACCTGTCCTATAGAATAGCATTTGAAAATATAAATTGTCCTAGAAATACTTTAATTTCACCAGGACTTCTAGGTCTGCTGTGCTGGGACTGTGTTCAGTCTATAACTCTATCAGAACCCTCTGATCTAAAAAAAAATGAAAAAAATTTTGTAGATTCTGACCCACCAACTCTCATATTTTGTCTTTTCAGGCTGACGTGTTTTAAAGTCTCTCTGATTTCTTTACAAACCCTAATATTAACTAATTTTAAGTGACCTTCTTTGGATACATTCCAGTTTCATTTTGACATTTTTGAGGTTTAATGACTGGAATTCAACCCAGTATTTCTGGAGCAGATGAATTCTGGTGTCTCCGTGTGTATATGCGTGTGCGTGTGTGTGAGCACTCACGAGATTGTGCTTTCTATTTTGTTTTTAACATCCTTCCTGATGATGCTTGCTTTTGTGACTGCCACAATACTTTGGACCGCCTTCCGCAGAGAATGGACTACAATGATGCCATCATCCTTTTCCTGGATCACGTCTGCACTTGGAGGCCTTGGTCTCCGGAGAACAAGGTGGGTTCTCTTTTCCTGTGGGCATTACGTTCAACTGCCTCTACTGAGCGTCAATGTTCTCTGCCCACTCACACAGCTCTGTGAGATCTTCCCAGGGTTTATTCTTGTCAGGTTGGTATTTCAATTGCCAGAAAATCTTGGCATCATTTATAAATTTGAGATTTCACTTTACTGATGTCTACATTGCTTTTGGAAAATGATAAATGGTCCACATACAGATTCATGAAACACACAGTTTTTAATATATCCTCAAACAGAAGAGTGATTATCCCTTTAATGTGCCCCTATAATATCCATCGGCAATCCACAAATAATAATAGAATCTGATTAAAAATAGTGAGACTCCTATGAAAATATAGCTTTATGATCATTTCAAAAAATTCTTGCTCCCCACCCAACCTCAGTTCCAATGAAATTTCTACTCCCAAATCCTTCTCATAAGGACATTTTGGAATTGCCACTGATTTTTATTCAAAGTTTCATATTTTTAAGGCTCTCCTAAGTCCTTGACAAAATCAGTCAAGAGTTTAAAAGTTTAAAAAAAAAGATGCTGGCTGAGTGGACCATAGAATATCTCAGTTTGGATATGGTTCTCAGCTGTGGAATGAAGATTACAAACTCCATCAATGGGTTCAGTCTTCCTGATCTGTCACTTATTATCCATATGATCTTGAGCAAGTTACTTAGTCTCTCTGAGCCTTGGGGTTTCCTCATCTGAACAATGGGAATAATAGTAACACTTAGCTGATGGAGTTGTGAAGATTGAATGAGAAATTGATGTAAAACACTTAGTACAAATAAATTATGATTGTAAAGCTCTGGGGAGTAGAATTAGGGTATATAATTATTCATTCATTCATTTGTTCATTTAATAAAAGACAAACTGTTGTGTTCAAGGAACGTTCTGGAGGCTATAAAAAGATAAATTAGATACAAATCTTGACATTTTAGCCTTGAAATGAAACTAATAATGAACATAAATCATTGTGGGGTACAGAGTGACAAATAGCATCAAGTTAAGAACATGGATTCTGGATTTAAACTCCCACAGGTTCAAAGCTTAGCTTCATTACTAGCTACATGTATAACCTTAGACCAGTTCCTGCACCTCATTAAATTTTTCCTCTTTTCATCTGTGAAAAATGGAGATAATAAGAGTATTTACCTCGTGGTGTTGTTATCAGGATCAAATGAGAAAATGTACGTGAAGTGTTCAGCACTTTGGCTGACACATAGAAACTAATGTCACCTATTTCCATAAAAGAGATCCAGAAGCAGTACTCTGGCAACTGAGAGGAATAGGAGAATGTGTTTTTCTGTGTGGGGAAGGGAAGGCTCATGGAAGACGTCCTGCAATAGGCTGCTGAATCACAAAGCCAATTTATAAATTTACTGGAGAGTACACATTGAGCTATTACCATGAGGCTGGTCCAGCTATCCTTTGAGGTAGGTTTTATAGGGATATGAAATTCCCATCTTCCAGATGAGAAAACAGGTATTCAGAGAGTTTAAATTAAGTCATTTGTTGGTCTTTGTTCCCAGATCTGCTCGACTCCAAAGCCTGGGTTTTTAACATCTGCTTTGTCCTCCTCCACAGTGATGTGGATATTGCCCATCTCACTGGTCTCTCCCTTCCAGCATGAGGATGAGGGCACTGGGAGAGCTGAATCCCTCATTGCAAGATTGCTGACCAGCAAGTGAATCAGAGTCCAGGGAGTTTGTGGCATACTTCATCCAGGTCATATTAGGGTCAAGACAAATATTCCTGCTCTGTGGTAAGACACACGAAATGAAATGAAATGAAACAAAATGAAACGAAACCAAACCAAACCAAACCCAACCCAACCCACACCTTTTTAGTCACTGGAATGTTGAAGTCCATTGGATGGTGCTGAGCAATCCTGACAAATTTCTGTCCTCTGGCCCTCTTTTCCTTGTCTTTTTTCAGGAACTCCAACACCCTCCATACATCAGTCAAGCTATAAACTATAGCTAATTCAAACACAAATTAGTTATATTACTTACAGATTAGATTCCTTGTTCTACCCTAATCCCTTGATGAGAGACAGGAAAAGCTCTAGTTTCATCTGAAGCATATTGATGGATCATTTTCTGATAGTAAAAACAGAATCTATATTTTTTGAGCCCTTCCTTTGTGCCAGGTTGTGTCCTATATGCAGACTATCTCCTCTAATCTTTGGTACTCTCTTCATGAGGCAGAGATTACTCTCTCATGGTGGTTAAGTACAAGGGCTCTAGAGCTGGAAGCCTTGGTTCAAATCTTAACTCTATCACTTACTAGCTGTCTGACTTTAAGCAATTTGGTTAACCTCTCTATGCCTCAGTTTTCTAACCTGGAAAATGAAAATACTATAGGGACATAGTGGGAAACAAATTAATTAATACACAGTGTTAGGATGGTGTCTTGCTCATTTTACGTAACAAATACATGTTAGTTCCGTTGGGGAGGAAAAACTTTTCCTCTAACCTCTAAGGTTCCATAATTGGAGGCTTGTGGATTAAACTGACAAAAGACAGCTTGGCAAGAGAAAAGACAAACTTTTATTCACGTATGTTTGCAGGCGTTCACAGAAAAATATGACTAAGGAAGTGGTTAGAATTTAGGGCTTATATACCATCTTAATAGTGGAAGGGGAGGGGGAGAAGGGCACTTATGGGAAAACAAATGACTTTTAGGAAAGATAAATGGTCCCTTAGGAGAATAAATGGGAGATATGGTAGTTTTGTGACAATGTCTGTTAGAGTGACTTCTTATCCTACTGCTGACTTCTCCCCAGTGATAGAAGTCAATCTTCCCTGGTTGTGAAACTCCCGGGAAGGGTGCTTATGACAGTTGAATTCTTTTGGAAGGCTCTGCTTTTAGGCAGATAAAGGGAGTCTAGGGAACAAACTCTTCACAGTGGTATATTCTGGACCCCTTCAACTCTTATCATCTCCATTTTGCAGATGGACAAGTGGAGGCTTAGAGAGATTGATTTACCTAGATCACCAAGGCAGTAAAGGGTGGAGCTGGGATTTGAAGCTGACGTGACCTAAGAGCCTTTGATATTTCCACCGTGAGAGATCAGAGATGGAGAAACTTCTTGTGTCAAAATTCTTAGGGAATATAAATCCTTTGGAATGAATTTAACTTACCTGGGTCTCAACTTCATCATTTTTGCAAAATGAGGTGTTGAATAATATGACCTTGCAGGGCCTTTCTACCTCAAAATTATTATTGTATTTTAGATGTTTTAGCATAACCCATCATTGAAGAAGAAATTATGGTCATGTTTCTAAGAATGTAGCAGAGGAGACACTTCGATGTGTGTATGCAAGTGTGTGTGTTCATGTACACTCCTCCATGTGTGTACACCTGAGCACACGGTCAGTTGTGGAACCAAGCAAGACCCTGTGGGGTTCCTGGGCACAGAAGCCTTTCTGTCCCCCCTTTCTTGACTCCAGCCTCCATGACCTTCCCTGAGTTCCAAAGGGCAAATTCGAACAGTTGCTAAAACGGGAAGGGAGGGGATGCAAAAACAAGGGAGGGGAAGCCAGGAAATAATAGTGCAGGCTTGGGGCAGGGTCCTGGTTCCACTTCAAGGGATACACATAACAAATTCTTTAAGCTCTTTAAGATGTCAGCATTCTTCATACCAGAGACAGACCACCTGAGGCTACATTAAAGGAACCAGAGACGCTCATCGAGATGATTACTTGAGACCAGATTAGAGGAGTGCAGGCCCTGCACACGCCCTAATCTTATCAGCAACCCCACCCTTGAACCGTTGCTATAAAACTCCTCATCAAATCCTCCTGAGTTGGGACACAGAGTTTTTGAGGGCAGGAGCCCGCTGTGTCCCCCTTTGCCTGGCAAAGCAATAAAGCTATTCTTTTCTACTTCATCCAAAACTCTGTCTCCTAGATTTGATTCAGCACCGGAACACAGAGGCTGAGCTTTTCAGTTGCTCTCAAAAGAATGATTGTCTTTGGAAGGAAAAGGGAAGATCTTAAGATGGAGATAGTTTAGTTGTTTATTTCTGTCACACAAGCTGTTGACCTCGGATTCTGCACGTCCTCAGGGAGTGCCTCTCTAAGGTCTTTTCCAAAAGGTGATTGGCAAGCGAAGTCCTTCTGAAAGAGATAAGTAGCTTCTTAAAGTAAACTCAGAATAAATGGAGTACAAATTCTGTTTACTAAGTATTTCCTGGTTTATGGACGTTAACGTGCAGCCTGCATGGCGTGGTCTTTGAGGAATGGAAGAAAGGAGAGGGAGAGCTTGAATTCTGTTCCTGTATCATTTGGGAAAGGTATTTGGAAGCTGCCGCAGATGGACGATTACATCATTTCAGAGTAGTAACTCAAATCTATAGAAATAGATGCTACCATGTAGGAGAGGTGTTTACGTTAGAGGCCACTGAGACATGTGTGAAGCTTTTGTTTTCAGTTAAAAAACATTTTTTTTGGGCTGCACCTCGATGCATGCAGGGTCCTAGTTCCCCGACCAGGGGACGAACCCACGCCCCTTGCAGGGGAAGCACAGAGTCTTAAACACTGGACCGCCACGGAAGACCTTTGTATGAGAGGCTTTTGAAAGCTTATGATAAAATTTGTTAAATACTTTGTAATTTATTAAAGCTGTAGAATTCCTTGCACTGCCACAAATTTTTCTGAGCAGTTTACTTCCTTTTTGCTAAATACACTTTGCATTTTGCGTGGTTGTATTTCAGAATCGCAAGGTTTTGCTGCTGCTGGTTATTCTAACCAAAGGCTTTTTCTTCCCCACTCTGAGGACAAACAGGAAGGCTGGATGCTTGAGCCAGCTGAGTCAAACAGTTTCCAATTCTTTTTTTTTTTTTTCCTCTTTCCTCTCTTTTTTTAAAAAAAAATCTCTTCTTTCTGGGACTTCCCTGGTGGCGCAGTGGTTAAGAATCTGCCTCCCAATGCAGGGGACATGGGTTCTAGCCCTGGTCTGGGAAGATCCCACAGGCCGCGGAGCAATTAAGCCTGTGCGCCACAACTCCTGAGCCTGCTCTCTAGAGCCCATGAGCCACAACTACTGAGCCCACATGCTGCAACTACTGAAGCCCACGTGCCTAGAGAAGCCCCCGCTCGCTGCAACCAGAGAAAGCCCGTGCGCAGCAGTGAAGACCCAACACAGCCAAAAATAAATAAATACATTTATTAAAAAAAAAACCTCTTCTTTCTTAATATTTCCTTTTCTGATGTTGGGCCTTAGTGATGTTAATTTAGTAGCGTGATTCTTATATTGAGTCTGACTTTTCAAGATGATTTGTTCAGCCTCAGGATAGGGCCAATTTAAAGTCTGATTGTCTGATACAGTGAGGCTTATAATTATACTAAGAAACAGGCTAATACAGGAAGAGAAGTCAAAGGATTACTAGTTGAGACCCAAAGTTCTAAGATAGTGAAAGAAAAAAATTTTGGCTTTTTTAATCCCACGTGAGATGAAAAAAACCCCAAACAACCAAACCAACCAAGCAAAACATAAGAACTGGCTTCTAAAGACAAGGGTGACTTTAGGAAAGAAAAGGAGAAAATCCATTTATTTAAGCACCTGTCAAGAACTTTGTTCTTCTTACCAAAATAAATCACAGGTGTACCTAAAACAAAATAATAAAATCCTAAAAAATGCTGATCATCAGTTCAGATTAAGGAATAGGTTTCAAAACATAAAAAAAAAAAAATCTCTTTCCTAAAACCACACTTCTCCCCAGTTCTTCCCTACAAGTTGATTTACTCACACAAATTTTTTTCTTTCTTTTTTTTTTTTTACTGCTCCTTATTTTAAATTTATTATGAAATATGTAACTGGGAAAAAGAGAAGAAAAAATTCTTCCCTAGTTTTCTTACGTGTATTCCTTTTTTATTTTTAACATCTTTATTGGAGTATAATTGCTTTACAATGGTGTGTTAGTCTCTGCTTTATAACAAAGTGAATCAGCTATACATATACATATATCCCCATATCTCCTCCCTCTTGCGTCTCCCTCCCACCCTCCCTATCCCACCCCTCTAGGTGGTCACAGAGCACCAAGCTGATCTCCCTGTGCTATGCGGCTGCTTCCCACTAGCTATCTATTTTACATTTGGTAGTGTATATATATGTACTCACTCTTTAAGTGAAGTAAAAAAAGTGGCCTAACTCTAGTTTCTCTTGTAAGGTGGGGCTTGAGGCTGTCTGAGCTTCTTCCTCTGTCTTTTTGTGACCTTCTGATGACCTAGGAGATCCACCTACTTTGCTTAAGTCCTCTCTATGCCTCAAATCTACACATCAGTGGGATGTAGTTTTCCTTTTGTTTTAATGGCTGCTCAGAACCTTACTCATTTGGCAATCCTTCCCACTTCCTTTCTTGTTTCTCCAGCCTTTACGGGCAATAACCCTCTTCCCCTCCCCAGCAGGCAGGCTCTTAGGGATTGATGGTGATTGACTGATTTACAGTTTTCCTTGTTTTGTTTGGCTGGTTTGGTTGTTTTGTTTTGTTTTCTTCTCACGTGGCGTTAAAAGCCAAACTGTTTTTCTTACACTTTGGATCTCGGCTAGTAATCCTTTCACTTCTCTTCCTATATTAGCCTTTGTTTTTTAGTATAACCATAGTGAAAAATTATAAACCAGTCAAAAGCTTGACAAAACATACTTTGGGTGTTAAAAGTATGCATAAGGGATTTTTGTATTTTTACATAAACAGGATTATAGTCACATATTTTTCCACAACCAGCTTTTCCAACTTCAACAGTTTATAAAGAACTTCTTTCATTTTCCCTAAGTATAGCTTTATTTCATCTTTAAAAAAAGATGTTTTTTATTATATTGTATTCAATGGTATGAATGTAGAATAATTTATATGATTGACATGTTATTGAGGAGCATTAGCTTGTTTACAATTTCTCACTATGATCAGCAATACTATAATGAAAATCATTGGTTTATGCTGGCTTAATTATTTCCTTTGGATAAATTCCTGGAAGTGGAATGACTGGGTCAATGACCTCACACATTTTATATCTGATTCATATTGCCTGCTTGCCCTCTTTCAGACATGCACCCTTATCTCATTGGGCATTGTTACTCTTTTTATTCTGTCTCAGTCAGTAGGGTAGCACCCATTTTAGAAGCTGGGGCTCTCTCCACCACAATTAGAGGATCACGCAATGCCAGATTAAACTTGTTGATGGCAAAAATATTGAAGATATGAAAAGCAGGGAGAAGAGGAGGATGTGATGAATTTTCTACCTCCAACTCTGGCTTCTCCTTGATCTCATGAGATGGAAGTAGAAGAAACAATGCAAAGGAGAAAAATCAAATTTTGTTAGAGATATGTGGGATGTGTAAATCTGGTCTAGGGTATTTTAACCTGTTCTCTTCAACCCATTTCTCTTAAGAAAACGAGAGCCCCCAGTTTTGTGCCCTAAATGTGGAAGAAACATTGCAGAAGACAGTATCCCAGTACAGGAATGCACAGGGTAGGGTGGAGATGGGATGGGTAATTTATTGAGGGCCAGCCCTCTGTATTCCAGGTGCTTTACAGCTATTGTCTCATTCAATCCCGCACAACAACCCTGTGAGTTGGGAGGTGGTGTTATCACGATTATTCCGAATTTACAGAGGAGGGACCATAAGCTCTCAAAGGGCAAGCCCACACTATCAGAAGTGTAGAATCTGGATTAGGTGGTGGTGGTGGTGGTGATAGGGTATCTGCATTAAGGAGCAGCCTTCTCATCTGACACACATGCCTCAAGGAATGGGGGCGTGGGTGTTGGGCAGGGAGGAGCAGGGGGGAGGAGGGTGGGACAAATGGCTGTCCCTGGGGGACAAATGCCTTTGTGAGCCTTGGGGAATCCGCTGGCTGTATCTCTATGTTCGTAGATCAAGACTCAGAATTGTCCTAAAATGCCCTTTGCTTTTGGTGACAGTAAGGCCTATGTTTGTTTCCAGAAATTTCAGTAGCCATCACAATGAGGCTATGTTCATATGTAATCGGGTTTGTCAAGAATTAATTTTTAATAAGAGGTTCCATTCAGACAAACAACTGCCCTTCAGGGCCGTGTCAGGGTCAGTTGATCAGGGCTGGGTACTGGCACAGTGTGCTCTTGGCTGTGGCCTGAGGTGTGTGTGTGTGTGTGTGTGTGTGTGTGTGTGTGTTTGTGTGTGTGTAGAGGGGGAGTGGATGTTGGGATGATGGGGGTACTAACTGGTCTTAGATCTTAAATCAGGACCAGGCATTGGTCTTACCAGAAGGTGGAGGAGGCAGCTGGCCATTTAGAATTTCCAAGAAGAATAAGTATGGTGCCCCGCAGGAAACTCCTTCTGGTTCTTCATACTAAGTGCTCTTTCAACAAATTTAAGGTCTGACAGAGGCTTAGGGTATGCCATTCACTGTGGTCTTGTTCAGTGCCACTTACTCTGTGTTGTTATTTAATCTTAACAACAACCCTACCTGGTACAATGTGATCAGTCCCATTTTAGAGATGAGGAAAACTAAGTCTCAGAGAGGTTAAATAATTAAGACTACAGTCAACTAGAAAGTTGGGAGGTGGGCTTTCCTGGTGGTGCAGTGGTTAAGAATCCGCCTGCCAATGCAGGGGACACGGGTTTGAGTCCTGGTCCGGGAAGATCCCACATGCCTGGAGCAACAAAGCCCGTGCACCACAACTACTGGGCCCGTGTGCCTAGAGCCCGTGCTCCACAACAAGAGAAGCCACTGCAATGAGAAGCCCGCGCACCACCACGAAAAGTAGCCCCAGCTCGCCGCAGCTAGAGAAAGCCTGTGCGCAGCAACGAAGACCCAAGGCAGCCAAAATAATAATAATAATAATAATTAATTTAAAAAAAAAAAAAGAAAGTTGGGAGGTGAACTCTATAATCTCTCTGCTAAATCATTTTGTGTCCTCCTTGTGAAGACAAATCTCTATCCTCACCATTTCTCTGAGGACCAGTTACTGGAGTATTGGAAGCACTACTGTTCAAACTCTATCGTATTTACTGTTTATTTAATCTTTCTCATTGAAGTTACATTAAACAACCATGTTTATTTATGATCTGCTACCAATTTCTCCCCATGTCAAACTCTACCTCACTCACATCCCTTGCCTATTACTAACACTAATAAGGTGATATTCATACCAGTTTTCGAAGATCTGGGGCTTCTGTGTTTTCTCTCTTAGAGGCTGCTTCCATTTTACTGAGGAAATGCACACTTTTAGGGTTTTTTTTTTTTTTTTTTTTTGGTCCTGCGAAAAGGCAGAATCTAGAGGCTCTTCCTTCTCAATGTGGGCGGCCCTGCCATTTCCAGCACTGCAGACTTATCCTCCAGCCGCCCCCAAAAGCTTTATCAGGAGATGTGGTGACTTCTCTACGAAATTACACAGGTTGGTTTAAAAATAGACTGCAGGGCTTCCCCCGTCAGGGAATGCTGTCAGGCTGCCCACTTTTGACAGTCACTTCTACCTCCCTTCTTTGGTACAAGTTGGAGCATTTTTATTTGTATTAAAAAAATGTTCTGCTTAAGTTATCTGGAGCCCCCAAATTACCAAAAAGGTTCATTTGCAGCATCTAAGGGCGCCTTAAAAAATGCTTCAGTTTCCTAATTAAGAATCACGCACAATTTGATTTTCTACACCTTACCATCTTTGCAGGGGCATTGTTAGCATGAAAATGAATTTTAAAAATACATTCTAGCGGAGGCGAGCGTCCTGACATGAAGAGTTCTGCTCTGTGTGGATGGAGACTCAGCTGGGAGCACAAAGTAGCTTTCGTGCTGGGAATAGATCAGCTTGCATCGTGAGTGCAGCAAAGGGCAATAAAAAGTTAAACAGATAGCGATAAGAAAAAATAAAAACAAAGCAAATAAAAATAAGGTCTGGAAGTAAAAACAAATTAATTAAAAAAAAAAAAAAAAAAAACCACCCCACATAGAAATGCTGGGAAAGAGAACAGGCTTACAACTTGGGTAAATATTCCCTAGTCAGATCTTTTCCAGAATGATAGGATTGGTTGAAACATCTTGTCCTTTGTGTGCGGGAATGTAAAATCTCCATTTTTTTCTGTAACCTTTTGCCTCTCCGTTCCTCTCGTCTTATCTGTACTGTCTGTTCCTCCCTTATATGGCTGTTCTCGGAAGTCCAGGAATTTGAGTGTTATGTGAAAGGCTAATTCTAATTGGGCTCAGTGACATTCCTGTCAGATGGGAGATGTATGGAGGTCGTCCTGTGAAAGATCAACACGGCCCGGCATCTGCTGTTCTGCATTGCCTCTTTCATTCCAGTCTCTCTAAATACCGGGCTTAGCTAAATGGCTCAACAGCCCGTTATCCCCTCCCCCATACCCCTCTTCTCAGCCCACTGTTTCCTTAATTAGCAGGGCAAGTGTGATTCCCTAGCATTTCTTTAACACTGCAACTTTGCAAAAAGATGTTTATTATCTCATTGATTACATGCAAAAACCTGTGAGATAAAGAGGGCAGGAATTCTTAAATCATGTTTGTTTCCTAGCTAAGAGCCTTGAGGCTTTGTAAGTTCTGGTTACAGCGTATGATTGCACAGCTCATTAACGGCAGAGTCCATTTCCCCTCTTCCAGCCCCAGGCTCCTTGGCGCCTTCGTTGGGCCGTTTTCCCTAAACAGAATGCTTCCTGACTTTGGACATCAGGCACCATTTGTGGATCCAAGTTAGAGATTATTTTGTATTATGAAAACCCATCCAGCTTTATGCCTCACATTAAAGAAGCTTTTCTTATCTCAATCTAAATGACTTCATACTTTAGGAAGTGTATTAGCTTCATTCATTCAACAAATATTTACACTGTCTTAGTTTGAGTACATAGCAGTGAAAAACAAACAAACAAATTCTCTACCCTCGTGGTGCTTACATTTCAGTGGAGGAGACCAAGCATTTAAATAAAGAAATAAATACATATATGATAGGCCTGGTGGTAAGAAGTGTCAATGAAGTATTGTGCATTTATATGAGATGGTAAGGCACGGTTTCTCTGGTACAGTGACATTTGATGAGATACATGAAGATTTGAGGAAGTGGGAGCTCCAGATATCTGGGTGGGGAGGAAGCATTC
The DNA here is from genome assembly GCF_028021215.1 of Eschrichtius robustus. Lineage (NCBI taxonomy): Eukaryota > Metazoa > Chordata > Mammalia > Artiodactyla > Eschrichtiidae > Eschrichtius > Eschrichtius robustus. Next base: position 75,590,638 of record NC_090836.1, on the reverse strand, counting down.
TAGGGAGGGTGATGGCATGTGCAAAGGCCCTGGGGTGGGAGAATGCAAATAGGGTAGCTGATGGGAGCTGAGAGGGGAGGTGAGTGGTAGGAAATGAGGCCAGGGAGATGGGCAGGGGAAGTAGCAATGGGATAGAGCCATAGTAAGATTTTGGTTTTAACTGTAAATGAGATGGGACACCACTGGAGGTGTTTGAGGATGGAATTCTGGTGTCAAAAAGGGCATTTTGACAAATGTCTGCATCCTGCTGGGCTATGGCCCAACTCTGACCTCTTCCAGCCCAGCTTCTGCCCCAGTCACTTTCTTTTTGTTATTCATCAGGGATGACTACATAACTTGCATGGCCTGGTCCAAAAAGAAAACATGAGGACGTCTGTTCAAATAGTAGGAAAAAAGATACAGTTAAAGGTTCTTAAATATACAGCTTTTTTCTTTCTTCTGCAGCCTCTCTCTCAAATTGTCACAGGGGTTTAAATTTGCCATTTAATGTAATTCTAAGTAAAGAGACATTAGCATTTAAAATTATTAGCATTAATTTTACTGTTAATCTTTATATTGTGCAATGCCAATATAAATGCCAGTTTTAAATGCAAACGTAAGAGCATTTTACTTGTATGTGGAATCACTGAAATTATACATTTCATGTTTTGTAGTCGATACGTGCATACGTGTTTTGTTTCTGCCAGAACAGAGGAAATGCTGCACAAATCTAACTCAATGGTTTTTATTTCTTGATATGCAACATCTACCAACACTCTACCTTTTGCTTACTGATAGGTAAAGAAGGACTAAAAAGGCAAAGGAACTACTGGTTGCCTTTTTTCCCCCCTTTTGCTATGTCATCGTTTTCAGGGTAAATGGTTGGCGAACACAGGGAAGTACCAGGAGTAACCAAAGATATGACAGGGTTCCTTGGTTGTTTGGGTTTTTTAGAACGCCTTGGCCTTCTTTCTGCATTTGGAGTAAATTCTGGACAGAGTGGAAGCGTGGCCCCTAGGTGTGGTAGCACCCTCGCTTATACAGCCATAGATGTAACACGCTTACCTTGTACTTGCTTTCAGTCTCTCTGAACTCCCAAACATGGCAGGGGCCCATGAATTCTGTGCTCACGGGGCATCGCAAACGCTCCGTGTGTGAATGGGGTGGCAGGGAATGATGGACAGGCCTAGTGTGTGTACTTCTTCACCCCATTGTCCTATTGGACCTCATTTAAAAAGTTCAAAGACAACATTATTAAGAATTTTAGGATGGTTGACATCAGAACATTAAACCAAGAACATGGCCCATGAAGCTCGGCTGCATGCTCTTGAAGCTGGCCCTGGTTTTCACCCCAATCTTTCTAGAACTAGCCTGGTCTTAGTGTAGGAGCTATTATAGGGCTGCCTGAGTACCTTCCGCATGCCTTGGTGACAACTGGCACTGCCCGTGAGGAGGGCTCTTAACCAATCCTGGTTGTGAAGATGATGCTTCTTTGGAATGGAGAGAGTTATGCAAGAAAGCACAAAGACATTTGAGAAAAATGAACAAAGGAGAGGCAACTTAACATGAGTGAAAGAGAGAAAGCAGGCGGGGATGAGGAAGAGAAAATGACGGGTGGCAAAGGCAGCTGCCAGGGAGGCTCTCTGACAGTCTTTTGTGTGGAGGAGTGAGGGACACTGGGCTCAGAGAAAGGGGTGCCAGCATGGTAACTTTGGTACTTTTGGTTGAATAGACTCCACTCTTAGGGCTATTGGTAAGGATAACCTCAAAGAAAGGGGAATACAAATAAAATTAGGAAATAATCAGGGCCCAGGAATAAAGAGGCAAAGTTGGATATGAGTAATTATTAATTTAAAAAAGGAACTAGGCCTTAGTCTCCTGATTTTTTATAGGAAGTGAGGGAGATGCAATGAGTTTAAGATAGTCATTGTGTGTACATGAGCTATATATATTTATATCTTTTCATTGTAGGGCTATCTTTTACACATATGCACATATTTTTTCTCCCTTCTCCCTCGGGGGAAGGATGAATGAGTAGAATTACCCTGGGGCAGGATAAAATGTCAAGAAAAGACAAGTTTTCTGAATTTGGAGAAAATGAGAAACTTGGGCTTCGGTTTCAGACTTAGAGAATAATGTCAGGAATGAGACATTAGGAAGAAGCTGGTTGTCTGACATTTGTTTGTGATTTATGGAGAAGGTTGTGGGAGCCGAGGTGTCACCTAAAAGAAGTTGAAGCTCAGAAAACTTCTAGAGAGGCCATCTGCCTGCGGGAGAAGGTGTGAGGCAGAATTTCCCTGGGGTGAAGGTCTGAGAAGATCCTGAGAAGGCTGTGGTCTAGTCGGTGTTACCCTTAGACCCAGGCAAGAGGTGCCCGTGTCCTGAGCCCCCAGCTCTAAGGGGTCCTGTCTTGGATATACTGGACGAGGGGACAGACCTGTCTGAAGTCCACGCTCTGTTTCAAGACCACGTCTGAGTGCCTAGGCTCTGTGAACTCCCCAGGCCCGATTTCAGTGCCCGTGTGGCTGGGCTTATCCTCCTGACTGCAGACTATTGTGCATTTATAGGCGCGTGGGGTTGCCAAGGGCCAGCTGTCAGGCAGGGTTTGAACTGCTTGGATCTGGGGGCTGGGTTATCCCCAACCTGCCTTGAGGCTGCTTGCGGTGCTGGATACAACCGGGCCCTGGGGGGGGGGTGGGAGTGGGCAGGGCTCAGGGGAGAGATCTCTCCCTGTGTCTCTGTTTCAGTGTGGAACTCTGAGGGCTCCAAGAATCCTGAATTTAAACCTGGCCTTCCTTGTTATTAAGAAGGTAGAATTGTCAAAGCAGGAGGATAGAATATATTTTATTTGCCCATTTATTCTCTTCTTTTATAACTTTTAATTATTTATTCGTTTGGTGGGCATTGGTTTGTTCTCCAGCACTGGCCCTGCAACCCTAGGAATACTTTCTGGGGGTTTAGTGGCTTAGACGAAGGTGAAGGGTGATGAAATTCCGCCTTCTCCCTCCCCCGCCAACATTGTTATTGTTGTTTTGTTATTATCCTTAGTAGGTAAGATGGAGACCCTTAAAGACTGAATAGCAGATTCTACCTGCCTAAATATACTCTGAATTACTTCTCATTTTGTGAATGGATAGAGTTGTTTTAAGGTGAAGAATTAAAAACATTTTGATGTTTTAGGCATCATTTGTTCCTTTGATACCTTGAACATGAAGGGAAAAAATGGAGAGACCAGAATTACTGGTTAAACTGAGTATCCAGTTTCAAGCAGATGACCGCAAGACATTCTTTCCCCCGGGAACCGGGGCTATGAGTTCCTCCACGAATCCGGGAAGAAGCCAGAGTTAGTCTGTACAGTCTGCTTTTTTCCTCTCCTTTAAACTCAGATCCCAAATCTCTTGCTCTTTCTCAGACTTGAAATTAAGTGTTTAAAAAAAGGGAAGTAAAACAGCTTGGGCAAGGAGAGCAATAGATCCAGAATGTTCTGTCGATTTCAAATATTCAACTTCTGCTTTGGCCCTAGGACATGGGAGCAGAGCTGAGGCGGTCGTGATGGGGGGCAACTGTAAGATTCCTTCGTGGAACATGTGATGTGGCCAGTATTTTTATGAGAGTATGGACAAGATTAGCAGACATGGTTTAGGTTCCTGTCAACAGCATGAAGACACATTTCCTGAGCACTTCTTAATGTGCCAGACATATGCTGAACATATGATATGCATTATCTCATAATTAACAGATTCTAATACAACTATTGGTTCTCATTTTACAGACGCCAAAACAGAGAATTTAAGTTACCTGCCCAAGATTCTAGAGCTAGTCAGTTACTGAGCTAGACCTGAAACTGGTTCTTTTTGATAACAAAGTTCATGCTTTTGACTATGATGCTACACTGCCCAGCATTCCAATATGAGGTATGAGGTTGGGTCAATTATTTCATTTAATTTCTAGAAGAGCAACATTTAGACAGTGAATAGTTGTGAAAGCATGGATCCAGAGAGGTCAATTGACTTACTTGGGATCAATCAGCCCGTTAGTGCCAAAACCAAAATTCAGGTGTCTTAAATTCTACACCGGCAATTATTCTGCTACATTCTGATGAAGGACTCATTTGAAAATACAGTTTGAGTAATGGTGGGTGAGGAAAGTGGACATGTTTCCTTTTAAAATTCAAACTTGGAGCAGAGATGCCAGCCTCTCTAATTTTCCTGCTTTTTCTTTGCCTTGCAATCTGTGCTATGAATTCTGAGAGCTTTCATAAGGATATGTGTTGCTTATGGTTGGGTCTTAGTACGTCATATTAAGGATGAAGTTACATGGTGGTTTCTCCTGCAATGTTTCTACATCAAATGTGCGTTTTGTTTTAGTGTTTGTTCCATCAAACCCTCTTTCCTTCTCTTCCTTGGTGAGTAGGGTGTAGAAGGCAGGAAACGCATGCCCCAACTTTCAACCACCTAATTTATACTTGACTTTCATGTGTGAACAACTTTTTGTTCTCCATCTCGCCTAATAAAATTGTGGGGAAAAGTCACATGATGTCTCTAATTTACTTTTAAATACTTCTACATTAAAAGATAAATAAATAAAATGAGTTTTAAAAAGGAAACAAAAAATTTTGGAACTTTAACCTACCGTGTGGATTCAGGAGTTGTTTCAGTTAGCTTTTGCAGTAGCACCAGTGTTCCCAAAATGCATTTATTTGCTCACAATTGTTTGGGTAGCAGTCTGTGCAGGGCTCAGTAGGGGACTGCTCATCTCAGCTTTCACTGTGACCAGAGTGGGAACGAAATAGATGGTTTGAGAAGATGTCCATGACAGTTCCTTTCATCACTACACAAAGGCCCCTTGACGACGTGACTTTGCCACTCCTCTCACCAATTAGGGAAGTTTATTTCTCTACCCCTTGAATCTGAATTTAACAATGTGATTTATTTTGCCGGAGGGGATATTGGCAAACGTGACGCAGCAGATATTTGAAAAGGACTTGCATTTGGGGGCTTGCTCTCTTGCTGCTGGGAATCTGAAGACCACCTTCTGAGGAAGCCTAAACGAACTTCCTGCAGAAGGAGAAACCACGTGGAGAAACCGGCCATCCATCTCTGCTGTCCTGACTGAGACCTCAGACATGTGAGTGAGGCCGTCTTAGACCTTTCAGTCCCTGTTAAGCTGAACCAGACCAGAAGAACTGGGAGAAATAAATCATTGGTCCTATAATCCAGTTACTATTCACTTTTTGGTTGGTTGGTTTAAAATATCACATTTACTGCCCAGATCAAAATCTTATAGACTACAGTGATTTTTTAAAAATCTATTTTTGCATGCTTAAAGAGCTTGAATAAGTACCTAGCAATCTAAGGCAGTTTTAATAAATTTTGTTCTACAAAATGGTGTTACTGACATCGTTGCCTGACTTAGAGCTGGTGGAACTTGTTGTAAGATAAAAAGTCCTTGTTGACAAAATAATTTAATCAATGCAAGGGACGTCGAGAATGGTACGCAGTCACCGTGGGTTTACAGAGCTGCTCTAAGCAAGCGATATCACCTCCCTCTCACAGCAAAGGGGAGCAATGGCTAAAAAATCCTTCCAAGAATACCTTCAAATTGCACCTGCAACATATTTCTAAATGAATAAAGGTCAAGTCTGTAAACTAGATTAATGGTGCTCATGAGTGAAAGAATTAAAAAGTAAAGATGCAATCTGGTGAATCTTTTTACTTCTTCCTCTCGGGATATAATTTTTCTTCAAGAGGAACAAGGAAAATCCCTTCCTACTCTTTGACTCCCTGGGTTAGCGGATGTTCTACAGCATTTGATCTAATTACATCAACGTCTTGAGAAAAACATTCCATTTTACTTTCAACAGATGTTGATGCATAAAAATCCACTAAGAAATACCCTCTGCTATTATGCCGCTGACTATGGGTGGAGATCAAACAAGGAAGTGCTTGTTTCCCCAGGTTTTCCAAGTTCCTCACTGTTGCTCTCATGCCGATTGAGACAGAGCAGTCTCTGGTGGCTGTATGGCTTTCAGGGTCAAGGCCAGCACTAAGCAGGGGCATTGCCCCTGCGCACCACGCATGGCTTGGGACTGAGGCAGCTCCCGGGACACTGGAGGGCTGGGCTTGTGGGACAAGGTCCATAAGAATTGGAAGGACTGCAGGGACAGTACTGGAACTGGTGGGCCAGAAGGCTCCTGGGTCACGAAAAGCTTAAGCCATTTAGTTTTGGAGTGGTTTGTTTGGCAAAGAAAACTAACCGAGATATAAATAGAACAACTTTAGAAGACTGTTTGGAACAGAATACCCTTAAGGAAATATCAGTAACTATGAAAACAATGCCAATGCCTACAGAATGAGAACAGCATAAAAATTACTATTACTATTTTTATTGAGGTATAATTGACATATATTTCATTAGTTTTAGGTGTACAGCATAGTGATTTGATATATGTACATAATGTGAGATAATTACCAGAACACGTGTAGTTAACATTCACCACCACACATAGTTACATGTTGTTTTTTTTTCTTATGATGAGAACTATTAAGCTTTACTCTCTTAGAAACTTTCAAATATACTCTAAGTATTGTTAACTATAGTCACCACGCTGTACCTTACATCCCCAGGACTTGTTTAACTTATAACTAAAACTTTGTACTTTCTGACCACCTTCACCCATTTCACCTACCCCCAACTCCCACCTCTGGTAACCCCCAGAGGTTACTAAAAACTACCATTATTAAAACTAACAACGATGAAGATGATCCTGACAACCTAAGTGTCCCTTATTTCCTATAGTGAAGGTCAAAGGTCTTCCATAGAATGATCTCATTTAAATGTGTACACCTGTTAAAAAACGTTTGCCCTACACTTCCACGTGTAATACTGACATATATTCTATGCTTTTTAGAGATAGTTTTGAAGGGATGGTGTTAATCGAAATATAATAAAGTACAGTATCTGTAGGAATTGGAGATATGAAGGATTGACTGAGTTTTCACAATTTAGTCAGATTGCTTTCCTCTGGACAGCTCAACTATTTGAAGGGAAAAAGGATTTTTATTGTAGGTAGGGACAAAGGAAGTGAGCACTCTGGAAGATCAGAATGTAGTGAGCACAGTGACCTCAGGAATTAAGGAGAAAATTTCCTTTTCCTCTTCCTTCCTGTTCAGCAAAGTTCATCAAGTTGGAGTTCTTAACATAGTTTAGACACATTTTGACATACAATAGCATTTTCCCCAGTATGTTCTTTGTTTCATTAGTTCCTCAAGATGTTCAGCATGAAAGAAATAAGGAGTTAAATAAGTCTGACAAATATATTAAATCCTACTTTTTGTCAATGTATGTTAGTATAGTATACTGAGGACTTTAAGAAATGCTGTAGTAAGGAAATTATTCCCTCTTTTTAAAATCCAGTGCTTGTCAATCCTATTTAAAGATAGAATTATTTCCCTCTATAAAATGTTTTAACATCTCACATAACTGGCTTTCACTTGAGAAAAATTGAGTTAGTTGGCTCAATTCAACCCGTAGTTACGTATATGTGTATATACACCTTGGGCAGATACAAAGATAGGTTCGATGTGGTATTGGTCTCAGAAAATTAATAGGTACAATAGGGAATATAAAACTGGTACGCAAAAATACTATATGAAGTAGAAAGAGATAAGGGCTGTATCAGTAATAGGCTTTCATTGGAGGTAACAAAACCCAGCTCAAAGTGGCTTGAGGGAATGATTGGAAACTGGAAAGTTCCAGTTATGTAACTGGAAAGTTCAGAGGTAGGTCAGGCTTGGGGAGCTTGTTCTATCAGGATCCTGGCTCTATTTCTCCTGCCCTCCTCTGGGTGTCAACTTCACTCTGGCTTCCTTGATGGGAACAACAGGTATGCCCACAGCAACATGAGCCATATTATCCGTAACTTTCAAATCCAGGAAGAGAATGTCTCCTCCCACAGTCATTGGTGAAAAGTCCTAAAACTTGTGCTGATTGTACATCTCTTGAACCTGTCCATGTGGCCAGGAAAATGTCAAATACCTATTGGTTTAGGATTAGATTACCTGGATCAAAGATTCAGTCAAGAGAGATGAGATTATCCTCATTGGCACAGACCCCACTCCAGGAAATAGGGGTGGGCTCAGTCTCACTGAAACCCTATGGCTGTTACCACAGATTGGAGGGGGTAGAATGGACGTGGGGGGGAAATGACCACAATGTCCACTACAGAGGGGCCATGAAGAGCACTTCAGTTCTGCGGATCCAGTAATTGGTTTCTTCTGTTGAGAATCTTGGTGGGGTAGCTTTTGAGCTGGTTGTCAAGGGCATGAGTTGCCTTTGGATATGAAGGAGGGGAGGGGTAAAGGGCATTCCAGGAGGAGGGAGCTGCAGAGGCAAGTCAGAGGGGCAGGGCATGGAGGAGCGTGAGTGAAGCGCTGTTAGGCAGACCCATTTGGATGGAATAATCACAACAATGTTTTTATGGGAAAGTTCACTCTACACTCCAAGTACTTAAAAAAATGAGGTTTTGAAACTCAACCCATTAGTAAATTAGGAACTCCCTGTTCTCTTGGTGGCAGTCGTAGCCCTACTAACATTTATGATGTTTATGTTTCAAGAAGTGTATAGTTGGCATATCCATGCAAAATCCTTATAGAAAAACTACAGACTTGTTTGAAAAGATGCCAGGTTAGTGGAGAGTTGACCATTGACAACTCAGAGTTGACCATTGACACATTTTATAGCAAAATACTTGTTGACAAGAATGAAATGAATTCCTTGCCTCTCCCTAAGGACCCCTGGCTTTCCGTATATTATTATATATAATAATTTAGATTAGAGATAAAAAGCAGTTTAAAAATCTGATTTTGGAAGAGATGCTATGAATTTTCCTGCACCCAGTGTTTAGCATTTTATTTTGAGTAACTAAAAAGACCATCCTGTTCTTAATTTAACATAAATTGCCTAGACTAAATTTCAAATCTGTTAATAGACTGAAGTACATTAACAGTGTGAATTAGGAGAAAAGAAGAGGTGCATGCTTTTGGGTATGGAAAAACCAGATGTGCAGTTACCCATCTGGTAACAGAAAGATAGAGCAATGGATGCTCTAACATATTTTGAGCCTTTTAAAATATCTCCCTGACTTTTTCTTTTCATTTTTTAAAGAAGTCTTTATAATCACTTATTTAGTTGGTTTAGTGTTTTTTGTTTGTTTGTTTTTGTTTTTTTAATTGAGGTATAGTTAATTTACTACTCAGCCGTAAAAAAGAATGAAATTTTGCCATTTACAACAACATGGATAAACTTGGAGGGTATTATGTTTAGTGAAATAAGTCAGGCAGAGAAAGACAAATACTGTATGATATCACTCATATGTGGAATCTAAAATATAAAACAAATTAGTGAATATAACAAAAAAGGAAAAAAAGAAAAACAGACACAGATATAGACAACAAAGTAGTGGTTACTTGTGGGGAGAAGGAAGGGGGGAGGGGGAAGATAGGGGAAGAGGATTTAGAGATACAAACTGTCATGTATAAAGTAAATAAGATTATAGATGAGAAAATGTAAGCTAGAGAAATTAATAAATATGCTTAAGCTAGGAAGTTAGAAAAAAAAAAAAAAAGTAAATAAGATACAAAGATATATTGTATGGTGCAGGGAATATAGCCAACATTTTTCTAGTATTCATTCATGTTAATTTATACATTTCTTCTTTTCCTTAAAAATCTAGCCTAGCATTGTATGGAACTTCCTATGAAACAACAGTAGGACATTTTTAAGGGACTGGAGTCAGTCCTTATCACCGCCTTTGATGTACAGTTTGATCTCTCCTAAATAGCTCCAAGCTTTGGTAGTGGTCATTCTGCTTCCTCACTGGTTGATTCAAAATTCGTAATTACCTCTAGGTCCAAAGGAGAAGATTAACAGAACTTACCCTAATTGCTTGTTTTTGTAGAGCTGTTAAAAAAGATTTGGGCTCCAGAAACAGAGGGTGTAGCCAGACAGAGGCAGCCTGGAGTTCAAAAGTCTTGTAATCTTTGGCTCCACAGGCCTATAAAATTGAAGTGTTGACTGAATGCAAACAGCCTGCAGACTGAGAGGCCCAGGCCCATCGGTCATTTGAAGAGGAGGAGTTTCCATAAGGATTCTGGACTGAGCTGTTAACGGATGGCCCCGTTTGATTTCCTCTTCCTCATGAATGCAGGATCTGGAGCTCTCTGCCACACAACAAAGCTTTTCTTAGCTCCCGTGTTCCTGGAATTTAAGAATAAATGAGGCCTTTTGCAAAGGCCTGGAATGAAAGGAGTAAACTGGAAATATTAAGGGATGATTGTGCAGTAATAATGCACTCTTGTTTCCTGGTGCCACTCTTGAGGTAATTGTTATAGGCTTGTAATTTGTGAGCAAGAAGATTAAGTTCAATATTAAAACGTGATTACAGGCAAGTGGGAGCAGGGGGCTCTTTTGGGAAAGTGTGAGGGATCAGTCACCTCCTCACCTCCAAATATTACAGGTTACCAGAGGTTATAAGATTTAACAATATGGAAAGTTTTGCTGGGTGAGAGGGTGTTTTAAAAACTTCACCTGGAAGCTCTTTCAAGTGGCTTTCTTAACAACAAATCATGCTTTCTCACTCTCCATGGGGTTCTTAGGAAATCTCTGGGTATCTTTACAAAGGAAAAATTTAAAGTATAAACTACATGTTATACCTGATTGATTTGTGGAATAAAAGATAGATATATAATTTCATTTAAGAAGATGTAATAGAATATCACATTAAAGCTGGTTATGAAAAGATGTTAGAAGAACAATGAAGACAGACTTCTTTTTAATTTTTATTTTTTAAACTAGGCAGAAATTGTAAAGGAACAATGGTTAAGCCTCTGTTTCCTTTTCTTTCTAAGCTGATTTTTTTGTCAGCAAGATAATTTTCAGTTATTTTAGCACAAATATATTTTAAACAAATTTAGAAACAGTATAAATGGAAATAAATATTTAAAAATGTTTTCAATGAATCTGTTTTTTAAAATTTTTTCTTCCTCCTCTTCAGAGGAAGAATCTCTTAGTTTAGGAAATCTTTGTTTTTATTATTTTCATATTTGCTTAAAAATAGGTACTTTCATCTTATTTTATCTTAATATTTGGACTTTTATAAAGTCAGGAGATTTCCTAAAATTACATCTACATCACTGATCCCTATTCATTACTATATTTGAGTTTCTCAAGAAGAAAAACAAGGTTTGATGTTTAAGAGCCTATTTTTTGTCTCCAACTTGAACTCATTTGTGATTTTTTGAAACTAAGAAACTAAATTAATTTGAGGTGCAAGTTTATAAAAAGAGGTACTTGTTACGGGAGTTTTGATGATTCCCATCTTTTTTTCCTCATAAACATGTCTGAAATCTATTATATTTTCCTCATAAAATGTCTGAATCTATTATATTCTAGAAGACACTGTCTCTTTGATGATGTGTCTTGCATTGGCCACATTCTGACTTTCTGATCCCTGGAAAAAAATTTCAACACCCATTAAACAACTAGGTCTCAGAAAGTAGTTCCTGCCTTATCCATTCAGAAGGAACTTCTTAATTTAATTCTGAATACAATGATTGACTACCCTGAGAAAGAATTATGTCAGTTCTGCATATTTTGGACCCAAGTCTCTTGCACCAGCTCTTTCTCCAACCCTAGGACATGGGTCCCACAGGTAACCAGAGAGAGAGGTCAGATGAAATGTGTGACTTGTGTGGCAGGGTTCAGGACTTAACTCACACGACAATTCAGATGTGCAGAGAAACATGGCTCCTTTATTTTGTCTATTGCCTGTCCCCTTCCTGAGCTCCCACATGCTGGTTTGTGGGAAAACTTAATTAAATTTCCAGTATGTTTTCAAATTAGTTCAATCTGACAATTTAAATAACCCCTTTAGGTTATACTCAGTCTCTCATATGAAGAAAAATATTGAGTCTTGGAGAGCTTCTATTTCCTCCTGCCCCGTTTCTAACATGGAGTTGGTGTGAGTGGAAAGGTGAGTATTGCTCAAACTTGTGTAGGCCTGAGGCAAAGGAGAAGATTTGGGATTCTTTAAGGTGTGATGTCTTCTGAGCTCCAAGGTCATGGCCATTGATTACTGAATTCTCGCCCAGCTTTCAGAGCTGAGATCTGCAGCATATGAAGCTGTGGGCTGTTCTCTTGGCTCAGGAAATGCTACCAGTGTGGACTTTGGCTGCTTTGTGTCAACCACCAAGTCTCTAGCAGTTCCTCCATCTGGCCTTCTGTTCTTGGGGCCCTCTTCAGCTGTGGAGTCCTTATGCTTTTCTGTGGTGGGCTCCGTGGTTGGCCTGTTGGATTTCACTTTGAATCCAAGCAATGGGGAAATGCAGGTGGCTTGGGAACGCGAAATATCAAGGCTTCTTTACCTAACCACACTGCTAAGGATTCTTGGAGTGGCTGTGCCTTAGATTGGATACTCTACTAAGTGGTCCCATTTCAGATTCTAAATTGGGGGTAGTGGATCTCATTGGTACTGCATGTGTGACATATTACCTCCTTTCATGGTGGAAGCCAAGATGGAAAAAATTTGAAGGCATGTGTTTACTTGTCTTTTTTCTTCTCTCTCTTTTTCACCATCTTATGTCCATAAAAGGACAGACTTTCTTCCACTTCCTTTAAGACACATCCTCTGTCTGCCATAGTGACGGCTTAGCTGTGAGAGGATAGGCCTCCTTTCCACACCATGGTAGAACTCTATAATCTAAGTTCTTGGTATCCTAAAGGAAGTATTAAAGTGATCTGGAAAATCTTCTCTCTATGCAATGATATGTCTGGCAAGGCTGTTGTCTTGGCACGTTATCCTATTTTGCGTCTCAGAAGCTGCTTATAACTTTACTACACCTTGAATTTGCTCTGCAAAAAATACCAGTGTTTACCTTGCACGAACTGTATCACAGGCAGCTGTGACACCATTTTGAGGATTTTGGGGAGTCTTGGAGACTGAGCTAAGACCTATTGGTTCTGTTCTTATTTTTCTGCAGCCCCTTGCTTCAGCAATATTCTTGATATTTTGCTAATTAAAATGGAAGCTAAGTGCTCGCTTCGGCAGCACATATACTAAAACTGGAACGATACAGAGAAGATTAGCCTGGCCCCTGCGCAAGGATGACTCGCAAATTTGTGAAGCGTTCCATATTTTTACTGTCAAACAGAGTGAAGTAAGTCAGAAAGAGAAAAATAAATACCGTATGCTAACACATATATATATGGAATCTAAAAAAAAAAAAAAAAGATTCTGAAGAACCTAGGGGCAGGACAGGAATAAAGACGCAGAAGCAGAGAATGGACTTGAGGACACGGGGAGGGGGAAGGGTAAGCTGGGATGAAGTGAGAGAGTGGCATGGACTTATATATACTACCAAATGTAAAATAGATAGCTAGTGGGAAGCAGCCGCATAGCACAGGGAGATCAGCTCAGTGCTTTGTGACCACCTAGAGGGGTGGGATAGGGAGGGTGGGAGGGAGACACAAGAGGGAGGAGATATGGGGATATATGTATATGTATAGCCGATTCACTTTGTTATAAAGCAGAAACTAACACACCATTGTAAAGCAATTATACTCCAATAAAGATGTTAAAAAAAATAATGGAAGCTAAATGTATTCTTATAATGTATGTATTCTCTTTCTGCCAAAATACAGCCTGCTGAGATGTTCACCATCTATTTCACCTCCAAACCCATCAATCAGTTTCTATTACCTTATCCTTCTCTATCTTTAGAGCAGTTAGTCTTAGTGAAATCATATATTTTTATTTGCTTGCCTGCTTATTTTCTGTCTCTCTCACTACAGTATAAGCTTGAAGAGAGGAAGGCTTTATCTCTTTTGTTCACTATGGTATTTCAATGCCTAGAACAGGATGTACTCATATTAGGGACTCAATAAAATATATGTTGAATAAACAAATTTAGAAATAAATGGATGAATGAATAAATCTATATCCAGATTCTACAGTCAGTTGACTTTCTTTTCCTTCTAGGTTCAAGGTCTCTGCATAGGCTCATTAACAATGGCCGATTGTCAATGACATTACTATCGATGACTAAGCAATCATATTCATTGAGGTTAATTCTGAGTTGTGGTTTTATTTCAAAATGTTTTTGGCCTGAAAATTTCATTGGTTCATGGAGAGCTTGTTTTTTGGAATTGGAGAAGCGGTATCCTGACTGTGGAATCAATGGAAGGTAAATTCATGCAACATTCAACAAATGCTATGAACTCTTAATAGCACCCTATTCATTTGTTCATCATTATATTTTGGTACCCAACCCCACTACTCGACACATAGTAAGCATTCATTAATGTTTGTTGAATTGGTTCAGTATGAAATGTGAGTTCAAAACTTCCAATTGTGCTTTAAGTGTTCGCATAAATTACCCTGAAGTCACTAAACCTCAGATAAAACTATACTGTTCATGGTATGGTTACTCTAAAAAACAAAGATTATAAATCCTAGTCTGCTTTATTTTGTCTTAATTTAGGTCCTGAGACACTTCACAGCCAGCTAGAAGAAGGCATTATCAGGAAGTTCTTTACCATTGACACTTCAGTTCCAACAGTTCCACTGAGCTTTGTTCCAACACACTAGCTGGCCTTAAAGCAGCAGAACAGAACTATTCACAGATTAATCAAGAAGCCCTTGTTACGGAGGTTGAGGATTTGCACAATCATTGTTGACTGCTTGGGATGACTGATTACTTAGATCTCCTACGCTTGAAGGGGCTGACCACAAGAATTGTCCAGATATCCAGGAATAAGCTGTTCCAAGCCTGCTTCTACAACGAACACATATGAGCCCTCTGCTTTCTCGTGATCATGGCTGTGAGTCATCTCAGCTGTGTCCCCAAGCCATTTGGGTCTCTTGGAAAGGCCTCACCTGTGTTTAGTGTTTTGGGAACTGAGATCTGGCCAAATCACAATGGCCACAGGACTGCTGGCATATTCAGGCAGTTCTCCAGCTGTTCAGTGAAATGATTAAATTGAGTTATCCTAACTCACTTTTATGATGCCAGTCGTGCAGTTTGGGGAACACAGATTTAGACATAGAGTCAGATGGTGGTGTTATTGTCCGCTGATGCTTTGCTGGCACAAAAGTTACACTAATTTTCCATCAACATAGTGTATAGTTCATACGTGGTAGGCCACTTAAAGCAAAGAGGGGCTGATGGAGAAAAGTCACTCTATTCAATTAAAAATATGTATTAAGCACTTATCGGGTTTTTAGCCACTGCACTTAGTAGGCCCTGAGAGAGATACAAAGGAGAGCAAGAAATGATTCTTACCCTCATGAATGTATCGAATGTTAGATATATTTATGCTTGCAGATAAATAGAGCATATTTTGACATAGAAGACAATTTAGCATTTTTTGTTTGCATGTGGTATAGGATAAGCGACGTACTTGCCTTAGACTGCAGCGTTAAGAAAGGTTAATGATTGATGACTTTTTCTTGTCTTTTGGAACATATAGTATCTACTAACACTTCTTTTGCTCAAGTACCAGAAACATTAAATATAGAACTGAAAATTGCTTAATAGAAATGGGTGGGGTTTATTGAAACAAACCACAACCAAAAAATAAACTAAACTAAACAATCAAAACGTATGAGTTATTGAACTGGAAGTTTACGTATTTTTTAAACATTCTTTGACAACCATTTTCTTTGGATCTTTTCCCCCCATTTTTTCTTAATACTGAAAGTACTCAGAAGAATATCCTATCTGTCTAGATTTATTTTATTCTTTGCTGAAGCCTGCACAGTTTGCAGAGTTCCTTTCAGTTACCAATGTAATAAGGGTGATATTTTTAACTTCAAACCCTTGATGATTATTTTTATTTCTCAGGAAAATCCTTTTTTCACCCTTCTATCCTGCTCACCAGCAGAGAGAAAACAGCACCTTATAAGTCTTTCTTTCCTCCTATGGCGTGTTTCATAATGCCAGTGCTCTTCACTTCAGCTCAGCTTCCAAATTTAATTCATTTGTTAGGCCTATTTTTACCTTGAGACATGAAATCTGAATGTGTTGCTAAACTATCAGAGAAAGTGCTTTTCTTTGTGCCTTCCATCTAAGGCAATGTGTGCTTTCCTAATGGTATTATTTATAGCTGTGGGCTGTGAAAACGGAGCACAGACAGGCTGCCTACATCCCCTGTCACACTTTTTTTTTTGGTTAGAGTAGTTAGTCATTAGTACTGAATTGTTTGGTCACGAGCAGGGAGAGAGTGAAAATGTAAAATTAAATATACTTCATTTTCATGGTTCTGGTGTGAAATCTGTGGGGGAAATCCCTGAGTGGGGTAACCTGAGCAAAGGGTTGCAGGTTATTTGGTGTTACTCAGCATCTGCTGCCTCATCCCTTCTGCCCTGGAAGTCTGTGTTTGTGAATTTACTAGTCAGGATAGGCTAGTTTATGTTGCATTAACAAATAAGTCCCCTACCCCCCAACCTCAGCGCTTTATAGGCGGATTTATTGTATCTTCTACACCATGTCCTTTCCATCCATATTGGCTGTTGCTCCACTTCCTGTCATCGGGTGGAGCAGCCTCTACCTGGAACACTTGGTTGTTGTTGGCGAGGAAAAGAAACACGGCAAGCCACTTGCCAGCTCTGAAAGCCTCTGTGTGACCCACATCATTTCTGTTTACATTTCATTGGCTAAAGCAAGTCACATGATCACTTCTGAGTCCATCAGAGCAGTGACATATAATCCTTCCTCAGGGAGGGACACGGTAGAGAGGGGCCCCAGAATATTTGGTGAACAAACTACCGCAGTGGGCGTTCACTGACTTTCATCTGACAAGAGTCAACAGAAAGTGAGAACTTTCCAGACAAGGACTGAATCTTGTGACTGAGCTTGGCAAAGAGCTAGTATCTTTTTTTATGTTTTTTTTTTTTTATTTTTTCTGGGAAGCTGGAAATAAGGTAGAAGTCCCCATTGCTTAGAACTCTAGGCCACTAGTGTTGAAGGCCACTTTCTAATGTGTTTACACACTTGTTATATGTTATATCCATATTCATTATGCTTATTGTTTGATCTACTCAGTTAAAAAATAACTTCATGATGTTTGGTGTTTTATGACTATCATTTTGTCCTTCCTATGTGTCCAGGTTCACCTCTCACCACATTCCTGCCTCAGACGCTAGGCTCTGGCTGCAATTAACTATTTGCTATTCTAGAACTTTCCTTAGAATGCCGTTTAGTCTTGCCTTGTCTGGCCAACTCCTCTCATCCTTTAGGGCTTAAAGTCAATATCACATTTCCTGGTCTTGGTCAGGTGCCTCTGTGCTCTAATAGGAGGCTGCCAATATTTATCTTTACCATAACATTTATCCCATGGAAGTATGTTATTGTTTGTTTATCAATTTTTTCTCATTATATTTAGTTCATCATTGCCCTGGGAGGCCCACAGCTGTAGCCTCAATTCCCATCACTCTCCTCCATTGACCCTGATGCTCCAGCCACACTGGCCCTCTTTCTTTTCTATGAATAAGCCCAATTTGACCACACCTTAGTGCCTTCTCACTATCCATTCCTGCTGCCTGTTCTTCTCTCTTGTCTTCAGAACACTGGTCCTTTTTTGTCATTCTGGTTTCAGCTTAAATATCACTTCCTTAGAGATGCCTTTTTTCCGAGTACTTAATCTAAAGTAGCCACCCCGACTCTGGCTATCATATCACACTATCTTTGCATACTCCTTATCACTATCCAGTACTTTTTCTTATTCATTCATTTGTTTATCATCTGCCTCCTTACATTAGAATATACTCCAAGAGAGCAGAAAACTTTCAGTTCTGTTTATTTCTGTGTTACTGAGGACAGTGTTGGTTATTAATACTGTTAGGTAGTCAATAAATGGTTGTTGCCTTTTGAATGAATTAATGACCTTGTAGTAGTAGTTCTTCAAAATCAAGGTTAAAGCTTTTATTGTTGTTAAGCACTCAATACATATTTATTTATTATTAAAGAAATTAGTGAAATTCTAGAGGTTCTTCAAAATCCACATGAAATCTCATCTTCCATTGACAATTTCCACCCACACTACCAATCTTTCACAGCACTTCTTAGTATTTTTTAATCTAGTCATAATATCTTCTCATTTTATTTTTACTGGTTTATGTTATGCCCCTGATGATGACAGTATATTTTACTTTAGTTCCCCCTTCGACTCTTAGCAAAAAATTTGGAAATTATATTTTGGGATAGATTTTATCTTATCAGTGGATTGTATAAGAAGACTTTGTTAGGCAAGTATTATTGTCATAGATTACTCATATCAGAAATGAATTTACCAAGACTCAAAGACTCCTACAAAGATCTTGAATCACTCAGATCAAATTTTCATGACCTTCTATGACTAAAGCCTGGAGAATTAATTTCCGTGACTCTATGGAAATTGCCTGAGATGGACTATTAAGAAGATGCCATTTGATTTGGTAATCACTGAAGAAACTTTTCCATAATTGGATTCATGTATAATTTCTTACTCTTTCAAATGAAACAGGCATCAGATTTTGATTTTAATACATTTCCACTTCACTAACAAGGTATATGACCTCAGACAAGTTAGTGGTTTCTCTGTGTCTTGGTTTCTTCATCTCTAGGTAGAGATAATAGTATTGACCTCTCAGAGTTGAGAGGATTCAATATATTAATACACATAAGCACTTAAAACATTGTCAGGAAAGAAGAAGGTGCTACATCATTGTTAGCTATCATCATTATTATTTTTAATAATGTAAGTTAAAATCAATGGTGAACTTCTAAGAGATGTTTAAAATTAAATTTTTAACTAGAAAACAAAGACGATACAATAAACCTTGAAGAGTGATAAGTTGGTTCAACTTACAAAGCTCTGCCAAAGATGTGGCATCTTTACACTTGCAAGCCTACCTGTGAAATTTACCTTCAGAGATTCTAGAATACAGCTCGTAGTCTAAGCCAGTGGGGTTCAAACTGGGTTCTATGGGGCTCCTTCTGAGGTCACTGTGGAATGTTTGGAGTGGGGAGGAGCAAAGAACCTAAGTGTGTGAGACTTACCACTCCTCCAACCCTGTTCCTTTCCTTGCCTGTTCTAGCTCCAGAATAGAAAATTTTCCTGATTTAAAAAGTTAGGCTCTTGCATAAGATTTTTGGAGTGTGTACCTTCAAACAATGTGTGAGAGGTTTGAACACTATTGGTCTAAGTTATAATCTGGGGGCAGTAAAGCTAATTGCATGGGAGCTGGGGATGAAAAAGGGCAGAAATGAAGACCTCTCTTGACTCTAAGAGTGGCCCTGGGAGGTAAATACATCAGTTGGGGGATGCCACCCTTGTTCTCTCTACCTTGTTGTGCTCTTCCTCCTTCCTCCTTCATTCACTTCCATGTCCTTGACCCTTAGTTGCAGACCAAGACCCAGCATTTGATTTATTCATTACCTGGATCTTAGGCTTATCTTTGATACCATGGAGATCACTATATTTGATATTGAGAGATGGGATTTTGGATATCCAGCAGAACCTCTGTGTACCCCAAACAGGCTGATGTCCAAATACCCGGTCATGTTGATGAACAACCTTAGGCTAACTTTTTAGCATGTAGAACAAATAAAATATTAATAAAATGTTACATACTTTAACTGGTTGCTATATGGTCATGTAAAAAGATCCTTCACTGATGTGGTGAATTCATCCTTTCTCTGATGCAGATCAATATGTAGGGAGATCGAAAGTAAGAAATACAGCAATGTTCTGGAGGAGTTTTTCAGGAATTTATCTTGTCAAGGGAAAGCACTGGCATGATTAAGCTTGAAGAGATAGCATTGTTATATTTTAGTAATATCCTATCTCACCATTTTGATCCCACAGCTTTGATCATTCCTATGTGTTGACCTGTCTCTTTCTTTGCATGTTTCTTTTTGTCTCCCTTTATTCTCTCTTGCCTTTCCCATTCACATATTCTCTCTCTTCCATTCACCCATCTTCTTTCTCTTCCTTGACCTCTTTCCCTTTCCTTTGCTCTATTAAGTCGCTTATAATTTTCATATGGTTTAATTGAGGACTAATGATATTTGCATTAAATATTACTGGTACAAATAATCTCCATAGAATAAAACTGACAACATGTTAAATTACACATGGTAAAATTTGTTATTGACTGAAAATTAATGGAAGAATAAGATTTTCTTAACAATATTTAGATCTGCAAATTCTCACCCAGGAATATTGAACTTGGTAGATATAATGGCTACAAGAGAAAACCCACAACGATTGAAAGAAATCAATACAAATTGACATGACAGAAACCTCATTGATGAATGAAATTATGATTTTATAAGTATTATAATCTACAATTTATTATAATTTACAATTTAGATGGAAAACAACTAATGTCAATGAAATAATCTCAGTTAAATAAAGAAGAAAATTGAAAAAATATTGAAAAATAGTTACAGTACTATTTTGATCAAGGAATAATTTGGCTTAGTGGTATTTGCCCTGGGACCTAATTTCTTGATGAAAATTTTAGCAATATTGGCCTAATCTGATCAAAATGTTTGTACTATACACATCCTCAGGGTCAAAATTTCCTCAGAGACAAAAAAAGCTGGGTCAAAATGGTGGGGTTGAAACATCCTATAAATATTATTTTGTAATCTGGTTTTTTTTTTTTTTTACATGAAAGCTTCTTTATTTATTTATTTTTGGCTGTGTTGGGTCTTCGTTTCTGTGCGAGGGCTTTCTCTAGCTGTGGCAAGCGGGGGCCACTCTTCTTCGCGGTGCGCGGGCCTCTCACTATCGTGGCCTCTCTTGTTGCGGAGGACAAGCTCCAGACGCGCAGGCTCAGTAGTTGTGGTGCACGGGCCTAGTTGCTCCGCAGCATGTGGGATCTTCCCAGACCAGGGCTTGAACCCGTGTCCCCTGCATTGGCAGGCAGATTCTTAACCACTGCATCACCAGGGAAGCCCTGTAATCTGATTTTTATTTAACAATTTATTTTGTAGAATTTTCCATGTCATTGGATATTTGTCTACAATATTTCAGTGGCTGCATATTCCAGGTTTTGAAAATATAATAGTTTGTTTAACTGGTTTTCTATTTTGTATATTTAGATTGTTTTAAACTTTTTGCTATAACAATTCTGTGAACAATACCTTTATGGATTGGTGGCACACTTTTCATAAGAGGAACATTTCTTGAATCTTTCTATTTCTGTATGGGTTTCAGAAATAGATATTGTCTGAAAAACTACTGTGAAGGAAATAAGACTCTGTATGTCTTTCTTTTTTACTTCAAGTTCTGGTTATCTGGCATTGACTATTTATTAAGTAAGAGCCTTTCGGATTAAGTGAAAACTTTTAAACTTCCAGTGTTGCCTGAAACTGTGACAAAATATGAGACAGCATCTGATCTTTGCTTTTAAAATAAGTAAACCTGAAATATCTCAACCTAAATAGCTCAAAAACAGCATGAAAAGATTGAAATGTCATATAGGAGCTGCTAGGATTTGATCGGTCGGACTTTATTTGTCTTGTGCTTAGTCCAATGCTATTTATAGTCAAAGGTAAATATAATTTTAGGCCTCTTTTTGAAACCACAGGCAGAACCAAATGTAGTTTCTGTAAGAGGCTAGAAGAAATGGATTGGGGATAAACTAATTTCATACTCATTGCTTACATAGTAAATACAAATCATTAATAGTCATTGAATGAATGAATAAATACGTTAGTGAAAATGAATTTTTAAAAATTTATTTTATTAAAAAAATTTTATTTACTTATTTTTTTGGCTGTGTTGGGTCTTCGTTGCTGTGCGTGGGCTTTCTCTAATTGTGGTGAGCAGGGGCCACTCTTTGTTGCGGTGAGCAGGCTTATCATTGCGGTGGCCTCTCTTGTTGCAGAGCACAGGCTCTAGGTGCGTGGGCTTCAGTAGTTGTGGCGTATGGGCTCAGTAGTTGTGGCTCGTGGGCTCTAGAGCTCAGGCTCAGTAGTTGTGGCACACAGGCTTAGTTGCTCCGTGGCATGTGGAATCTTCCTGGACCAGAGCTTGAACCCGTGTCCCCTGCATTGGCAGGTGGACTCTTAACCACTGCACCACTAGGGAAGTCCTGAAAATGAATTTTAATTTCATACTTTGTGACAAGCAAGATATCTACAAAGTCTATCACCTGGCACCTAGTACTGCAAGTTCAGGTATTCAACATGAATTCTTGCCAGATGAATGCAGAAATAAATACACACTTCTGTTGCCTTGGACATCACTGGATATTTAAAAAATGTTTGAGACCAATGTGATCACACTGTAGCACTGGTTACACTGAGTGGTCAATGGTATGAACTTGGGCTTATGATGGCTTTGTGTGGCTGGCGATGAAAGCTGTGAATGAATGCTATGAGGAAGTTAGTTTACCCCACAGAAATAACCACAGTGTGTAAATCATCTACAAGGTGCCAGGCACTCTCCTGTTTTGTAGATGAAGAAACAGAGGCTGAGAATGTTAAAAACAAAGAGACAAAAAGAACAAAAACTTTTTCAAGCTTGCACAGGCAAGAGGTTTAGCTGAGACATCTATCTGCTTCTTTATGGTCCTAAAGCCTGTGAACTCCATTACACCCATTGCCTCTTCTTCAAGTTGATAATCCAACAATGTTTCTTAAAATCACTCATCATCCCAGTACCCAGAGATAGTAGCTAGTATTTTCTAGAATTTTAAGAATCCTGTCTGTACTATCAAAAAAGATATTTGGGATTATCCTTTCGGTTCTGTATTGTAGTTTCCTTTATTTACTGTTTTCTTTTTCTTTTCACAATGTATTTGAACATTTCCTCATGGTATTAAGTATCCTTCCCCATACACTTCAGTGGCAACTTCCCCCACCAGAACCCCAAGTAAATTATAAGGTCTTTGAGGGGAGAGACTTAAAAAAATACATCTATCACAGTGTTTAGGGTAACACTGGACATAAAGCAGACAATAATAATTATTATAGCTACATTATATAGTGTTTATTTTGTGCCAGGCATTGGGCTAATCATAATGTGGATTAATTCATTTAACTTTTATAAAAGATCTGTGAGGCAATACTATTAGTATCCCACTTTCCATACGAGGAAAGTGTCTAGGTCACCTATGGTTAGTGAGTGGCAGAGGCAGGTTCAAACCTGGCCAGTCTGGCTCTGAAATCAATGCTTCTAACCACCATGCTCATCTACCTAAAATAGATCCGCAATGAATACTTGTCAACCCTAGGAAATGGAGAGTAAAGGTAATTATGGGTGTGCCTTGACATTTCCCATGCGTAAAAAGCCCACAGTTCATCCCCATTGCTGACCTGCCTGAATCCTAGATTCTTCTGCTAGGCTTTTAAATTAAAGAATCCATCCATATTTCTCCCAATTTCCATTTGAACTTCTGGTTTAGTGAGACTGAATGCGTGACCACCCCATGTCCATTGCCATTTTTTAAATCTTGACTCTATCCAAATTCTCTCCACCATTGCAAGCTTAGCTTAGTTCCTGGGTCCTCCACAAAACATTCCCTGTGTCCTCAGACCTTGTTTCCTGTCTCTCTCCTTCGGACTCTTCTGGTCTAATGTTAAAGATTTTGTCTTATTCCTCTTGATATTTCTTAATGTCTCAGAAAAAATGCTTGATTCCTGGCAGGAAGTCAATGTTCTTTTGTTGAGTGAGGAAATGCCCAAATGAATAAATAAGAGCTACACTCTTTTGTAGCTGATTGCATCTGCAGTAGCCTTATCTCTACAAATAGACTATAAGCTATAACGAGGGACTAGAGAAATAAAATCACATAAATTGGAAACAGCAGAAAAAATAGACAATAGAAATCAAGCAACAATTACTTCAAAGTATTAGACTTATCAGACACAGACTGAAAAGAAGGCAAAGAAGGATCAACTTTGACAATTTCTCCATCCTCCAAGTGCCTGATACAATCCGAATCAGCACAAGATCCTCAGCCAATAGCTGTAGTTGTTGTGGCTCAGCTTGGAGTACATAAATGGTGGAGAAGATGGTGAACTTTAGAGATTAAGACATATTTTGCCCTTTTATCAGACGCACTTACTTTCTTATTTATTTGTATTTTCTATTTGCTTGTTAAGAATATTTATTAAGGAATTGTTTTGAATGAATCACTATTTTCAGGGTTAAAATTAAATTAAAACATTTTTTAATTTTAACTATTCGTTGTTAGTGTGTAGAAATGCAATTAACTTTTATGTTTTAACTTTATATTCAGCAACTATTCCAACCTTATGTATTAATTTTAATAATTTAACTATAGATTCTTTTGGATTTCCTATTCATATAATCATATTGTCTGAGAATAATGACAGCTATATTTTTTCCTTTTTATTCTTAAAGCTTCCATTAATTTTTATTGCCTTATTTTATTGGCAAGTATATTTAATTCAATGTTGAATAAAAGTGGTGATAGGAGGCATCCTTGTCTTGTGACTTGTCTCAGATGGAAAGCTTTTATATCGCATCATTGAAGAGGAATTCTTGAATCCTTGGTTTGGTGTTTTCAGTCATTATCCTTTAAATATTGCTTCTGTCCCAACTGGTCTTTATCTTCTTCATGAATCGTATTATATGTTAGAGTTTCTCACTGCATCAGCTAAGTGTCTTTCCATCCTTTTATGTCTCATTTTACTCTGAATATTTCTTTTGATCTAACCCTCGTTTCACAAATTTCCTCTTTGCGTCATCTAATTTGTTGTTAAACTCATCCACTGCATCCTTAAGTTCAATTGTGCTTTTCAATGAAGTTTATAGAGCTTCTATGTGGCTCTTTGTTACTAGTTTCCAATTCTCTGCCAAATTTCTCAGTCTTGTCTTTTATCTCCATCAACATTGTAAAATAGTAAATATTATATATATATATATATATACATTTTTTAAAATTTATTTATTTATTTACTTATGGCTGTGTTAGGTCTTCGTTTCTGTGCGAGGGCTTTCTCTAGTTGTGGCAAGCGGGGGCCACCCTTCATCGCGGTGCACGGGCCTCTCACTATCGTGGCCTCTCTTGTTGCGGAGCACAGGCTCCAGATGCGCAGGCTCAGTAATAGTGGCTCACGGGCCCAGTTGCTCCGTGGCATGTGGGATCTTCCCAGACCAGGGCTCGAACCCGTGTCCCCTGCATTGGCAGGCAGATTCTCAACCACTGCACCACCAGAGAAGCCCCGTAAATATTATATTTTAAAGTCTTCATCTGATAAGTCTAATACCTTGAAGTAACTGTTGCTTGATTCCTATTGTCTATTTACTCTGCTGTTTCCATTTGTGTGATTTTATTTCTCTTGTGCCTGGTTATTTTTTGTTGTATTTAGGACATTGTGCACAACTGTTTTTAGAAATAATCTAAGTTCTAGGATCATCTTAACTTTCTCTAGAGAGAATTAACATTTGCTCTGCCATGCTTCTGACTGTGTTTGTGTTATGGTAAGTTTCCGGAGATGATGTAAAGGTGTCCTGCAATCCTTTAAAAGCCTGTCTATTCTGGGTTCATCCTTAAGATGTGTCTTTCAGGGTCTCAACAAAGAGCAAAGAGTGTTCACGTGAACTCTTCTTCTTGGTGGACCCTGGCCCCAAACTTTGTTCCTCCAGCTCTGGCAGACTGTCGAAAGTACTCCAGCTCAGTTTCTCAGCCACTTTATCTAGAATTGGCACAAGTCTCCAGGGGAAAAGTGACCCCAAATGCTGAAGTTTTCTTTCTGGGTTTCTGCCTTTTCCTGGATCTTTGTCCTTTTTCAATGCTTTGTTGACTCTGCTATGCTTTCAAGTAGAAGTATTTATACCATAGAACTTGCCCTCATTACGTAGTCTGCTATTACTGGAATCAGAATGTCTCTGTGTTCCTGACTTTTGATTTTAGATTTTTTGTGCTCCACTCTCTATACTGTTTGAAGGAGTGAATCTTTTGAAATTTATGCATATTCCTGTTTTTGTTTGTTTGTTTTGTTTTTAGCACTGCAAAGTAAGTTGCTTGGATATCTAAAACTCTAGCTACCTAAAGTGAACAAAATGTTGGGGGTTTGTTGCAGAGATGGACTGGACATGCTCACACTTACCAAAATACAGCCGGAAAAACTAGTTATAAGACAAGTGTTGAAAATAGGCTATTAAAAAGAAAAGCATCCTGTCAAATTTGGTTTTCCTGTATCGTGAAACTATTTTATCCTTTTTCATTCCAAAGTAGGTGTACTAATGTTGGTTTTTCTGCTTAGAAAGGGAAGACTATAATATCATCATATTTGTAATCCTTAGCAACTCTAAAATAACAAATCATAGCAAATTAATGGAAGAAAAAGAGCAAATTTATAAAGGGACAAGTTTGGGCTTCACGTTTCCTTTGGATTCTTTAAAATAACAGCCAGTGGAGAAATAAAGGTTTATAACATTTCTTTGAAAGTTCCCTTTAAGGTTTTTATCAGAAATAACTAAGGACAAGATTTATGCCAAGTAGAAAGGTATCCTGTTAACTGATACATTAAAAACAAAAATAAATACTAAAAGTGAAAATAATTGACTGATTTCTTTCTTTGGACTAGTAATGCATTTTTGTTTCCAGTTATAAGCAATGGATATAGATGAGGCTCTATCAAATACCACTCATGATACAGCAGCCAGAGTGATTTTTTTTTAAACAAATCAATCCTACAATGGCTATCAATTGCACCTAGAAACAAAAACTGAATCATCATGTGACTTATAAGAAATTACTGGGACTTCCCTGGTGGCGCAGTGGTTAAGAATCCACCTGCCAATGCAGGGGACACGGGTTCGATCCCTGGTACGGGAAGATCCCACATGCTGTGGAGCAACTAAGCCCATGCGCCACAACTACTGAGCCCACGTGCCACAGCTACGGAAGCCCGCGTGCCTAGAGCCTGTGCTCCGCAACAAGAGAAGCCACCACAATGGGAAGCCTGTGCACCGCAACTAGCCCACGCTTGCTGCAACTATAGAAAGCCCGAGTGCAGCAACGAAGACCCAATGCAGCCAAAAATAAAATAAATAAATACATAAATTTATATTAAAAAAATAATAAATTACCTAACCTCCATGATTTGACCTCCACTTTCCCTCTCCCCTTCTTCACAGGACTCCATCACTGCCTGATTTCTTTTTATTCCTTGAACACAACAAGATTGTTTCCACCATAAATGTTTGCAGGTGTTGGTCCCTTTACCTAGAAGCTCTTGTCTTCAGCTTTTCTCTTGGCTGGCCTCAGTTTTGTTGTCCAGGTTACAACGTAAATTCCTCAATGAGAACATATCTCACAAACAGTCTAAATTAACCTCCCCTCATCTCTGCTGCCCCTACTTCAATCCCATTCAATCAGCTTGTTTCATTTTCTTCATAGCATATATCATTATCTGCAACTATCCTGTCCATTTGTTTTCTTACTTGCTTGTACTCTACCTTCTTTAGAAAATAGGCATCTGGCTATTTTCCAGAGCCTAGAACAGTGTCTGTCACACAATGGATCTTGAAAATAATTCTTGATAAGCTTTCAAATGTGATATTTGAAAGGTTGTTGTAAAATATGTCAGTTATTTTAATAGAAAATTTCATTGCCTACGTCAGCAAATTTTATGTCAGAAAATATTGTTACAGTGAGATTCCTCATGGAGAGGTAATTCTGGCCTAAAGGGTATTAAATGTCCAACTTAAAATGAAGACATTCCTCAAACAGTGTTCAAATTTGCCTAGAAGATTGAATGATCCATTTCTCTATTTCTCTATTTATCTATTCATATATATGGCATTTAGAAGACATATATATTCATATTCATATGGAAGAATGAGATCATACATACTCTGAAGAAGAAATTTGGAAGTGAGTCTTTCATTAAAAATATTTTCTGAACCTCATTTGTCCTCTG
This sequence comes from Eschrichtius robustus, assembly GCF_028021215.1. Classification (NCBI taxonomy): domain Eukaryota; kingdom Metazoa; phylum Chordata; class Mammalia; order Artiodactyla; family Eschrichtiidae; genus Eschrichtius; species Eschrichtius robustus. Next base: position 75,562,712 of record NC_090836.1, on the reverse strand, counting down.
TCAAGCAGTTGATGACATATTTCTGATTAATTTTAAATAGTAACCTTTCTAGTTAGACAAAATGCACCCCTTAACTCTCACCCCCCAATATTGTACACACACACGAGCACACTGTCTCAGGATTGGGATGATACTCAGAGGAAAAAAATACTGCTACTAAGATGGTAATAAAATTTCCAGTTACCATGTCTACCTTTAATCAAAGTCTATATGTATGGGAGCTCCTAAATCTAGTTAAAAATGTGTAATGATATTCATCTGGCATAGAATTTGGACTAATAATTAAATCCAGTTATATTAAAAATCTACCACTATCTATCAAGTGAAGATTTAGTCTTTACCTGTGGCAGGCAGAATTCTAAAATGGCCCCTAAAATTCCCTTGGAGCACACACCCTGTATGATCCCTTGCCTGTGAATATGATGGATTTCACTCCTGTGAATAGGTTACATTATGTAGCAAAAGTGAAGGGATTTTGCAAATGGAATGAAGGTTCCACATTAATTGACTCTGAATTACTCAATAAGATTATCCCGGTGGGTTTGACCTAATCAGATGGGCAGCTCCAAAGTCTACGGCCCACTTCCACACCAAACACCTCAGGAACATGTGTAGTACACAAATTTAATCATTTTAATGTCGTGGTACTAGTGAAATGAATCCTCCCAGAGAAATGAAGAATTCTTTATAATTTGAAAATAAAATGTATGTTTTTGAATATGCTATTCCTTCAAAACAAAGATCCTTCAGGTTCTTTATATCAATTGCCGTCTGTCAGTGTCCTTCACACGTGGTAAGGCCTCTTTAAACCTTAGATGATAAGAGCCATGGGACACAGCTCCACAGACCTGGGACCTGCAAAAGAGTGGACTGGGCCAAAATCAATTAGGCTAAAGTTAATTGTGAATTTTTTTTTGAATGGTAAATGTCTCGATGGCAAGATTCTCAAAACTGTTCTGCTGATATAGTCACATATTTGTATAAGAGACAGCAGGAGGCGGATGTAGTTCTAACCATTAGGTTGTGTTATGTTTAAAAGGAACATTAATTCTATTGTTTCTGGTTTAAAAGTAAACCATATCCACATTGCATGCTGAGATACCATCCAATGCTCCGAAACAGCCACATTCATTTAGTACTTTATTGCCTTCTATTCATTTCATCCCTTTGCTAAACCGCGGGCTCACTCCACAGCCATCTCCCCACCCCTGCCTTGTACATCTCTAAGAAGGGGCTCATCTCCCCTCACATTGTGTGCTTTCTTTGCTGATTCCTAATTATTTTACTGCATTAGTCGAAGCTGTTAGCAAAGTAGCTCCAAGAACAGACTTCATAAGAGTGACAGATTTTGACTTTCATATAAAATTATAAACCCGTGTCCATGGAAACAGAAGGGAAAGCAAAACCTCAGATTCCCTTCCTTTTTATCTTGCTGGGTGGCACAATGAAAAGTAACCACAGTGGAAATAGCTGAGAACAACTACGTGTTGCAGCAAATCCAATATCCCAGGTGTGAGGAAAGCACAATTCCACAACCTATATATTTTGGTTTATTGCTAAGGAGGTGCGCTTAAACATGGTTCAGCCACTATAAATCTTGATGTGTGATTCTAATCTATCGTAACCTGAAAGCGTCAGAATGTTACGTTTTAAGAAAGATTTTTTTTTTGGATAAGATTACTGTGACAGTTTTGAAATGACGGTGATGTGTTTACCTGTGAATACTTTCTTGTTTATTTATTTATTGGTATACTATTGTGATGTCTGTGGAAATTTGCCATTGACATCTCCTTCAAGAGAGACTGCTAGCAAAGTGTAGTTGATGGAGACCCTCAGCTGCCCTTCCTTAGAATCCATCCCAGTGGCCACTCTTTTGATGGCTATCCCCAGCCGATGACCAAATGACAGCGGGATCTGGGACCTTTTTAACATCAGTTTTGGCTCATCATCTCCCCAGGCATCTGGCCGATATTTACATAGAACTGCCCTGCAGGCTGAGACTCTTCCTATCCAGACCTCCTTCCTTCTCTTTCTTTCAGAAGCTTCACACCTGCATCTGGCAGTGGGAGCCTCCCCCTGGCTACTTCTGCTCCTTCCTCTTTATCCTTCACTGATATTGCCCCCATCAAACCTTTGCATGTCTAATCACACTGTGGTGTCTGCTTCTCAGAGGACCCCAGCTGGCATAACTGCCTTTTCCCGGAAAAGTATGTAAAATGGTTTACATAAGCACCAGCAATACAATGAGAGACTTAAAATAGGCATGAAAAATAAGGAAATGGGAAAATAAAGTTAAGATAGCAGAATGGAGTTCCAAAGGGGTTAATTTACAGAATGAATATAATATATGGGTCATGTATCTGGAAACATATGAGTAAGATAATTCTTGTTTTACTGTTTAGAATAATAACTAATAACCTAGAGGACCCAGAAAGTGTTGGGAAAAGAAAAATTTCTTACCATCAAAGCAATTTTGACCATGTTTTGATTATCTGTGTTAGTGACTTAGAGGAGTGGTATGGATATAACCAGCTCTTGGTAATTTTAAGAAATCAATTTCATTTGGCATTGGATACACAAGCATATATTGTGCAAATATATATTTAGAGCAGACTTTCTTTTCCTAATATTTTTCTTCCATTAATATCGGCATTAATTGGTATATATCTGACATTTTTAGGATGTGTGACAGTAGTGGGAAGAAATTAAAATATCTTGTGGATCTTTCACAGTATAAACCTCATGATACTATTGGAGAATGTGTTGGTCCCAGCAGGGCCCATTATGTCCTCATGGTTCTTCGTATAAATCAAAGTGGTCTATATCTTCTCAATCCAAACTCAGCCAGAAATCCAAATGTGAATAATAGTAATGTACATTCAGCTGTCAGAAAAATAAATTACAAATTAATTTCACTCATACACAACACTGTGTTCCACTCTGGTGACTAACCTTTTATATTATGTGCTGTGGTAAAGTAACTTTCTGTCAGAGAAGGATCTGGGGTTAGAAGAGACACTAAGTTGCGCATAAGTCAACATTGCAGTTTTGTTGAAAAAGGTCAAGAATGACACTGGAATATATAAATATAAATGTGGAACCCTGCATGGATAGAATCACACTAAAATGCTGTATAGCACGGAGACAGGATGATAGTGGTTAAACACAGGGATCTGGAGCTAATTAATGTTAGCAATCGTGATCATATTAGCATCTTCACTTTTACCTGTCAACCATTATCCTTTCAACCTTTCTTTAGGGAAACATAAGAAGTGTTCGCCAATTACTTTGAGCCCGAAGACAGTCAGACTCAATCTACAGTTATTACTGTTGTCCCTCCCATACTTGTTAAATGTAATACAGCTGTGATGATTTCTTTTTCCATCTTATCTCCATTTAAAAATTATTAGCTCATTCATATATAATTTTTACTTTTTGCCACCAACCACCATTCCAAGCTTGACTAGGGAAGTCTGTTGATATTATATAATGATTTGTGTTAGAGTCAGTGCTAGTCAGATCATTCAGATGATAGGTCATATTCTAAGCTGTACAATTTAGGGAGAATTTAGGAATTATTCAGGAGAGAAACAAAGCTTGGTAAAGAGCCAAAGCATCTGTAAGAAAAGGATATAAAGAGCATTTTCCTGAAGTAGAGAAACCAGAATCCCAGATAATATGGATTTAAAAGAAATCAAGGTATCATTTACATACAGTAATATGTACAGATCTTAAGGTCCATGAATTTTTAGAAAGTAAACACTCCCAGATAAACTGCATCCAGTTTAAGATAAACTGCATTCCCAATAAGCCAGAAACTTTGACCATGCCCCATTATTAAGTCATTAAATTATTCCTCAAAATAACCATTGCTCTGATTTCTTGTCATTGTAGGCTCTTTTGGCCAGTTTTTGAAAACTTCCCTCTTTTTCTTTCTTTCTTTCTATCTTTCTTCCTTTCTTCCTTCCTTCCTTTCTTCCTTTCTTTCTTTCTTCCTTTCTTTCTTTCTTTCTTTCTTTCTTTCTTTCTTTCTTTCTTTCTTTCTTTCTTTCTTTCTTTCTTTCTTTCTTTCTTCCTTCCTTCCTCCCTCCCTCCCTTCCTCCCTCCCTCCTTCCCTCTCTCCCTTCCTTCCTTTCTTCCTTTCTTTCCTTCTTTCTTCCTTTCCTTATTGCTTTTGTTCTTTCTTTTTTTAGTTTTCTGGTTGCTTTAATTCAACATTATGCTTGTGAGATTCACCTATGTTATGTGCAGCAATAATTTCTTTTAATATTTATATAGCCTTCCATTGCATGACTTAACCATTCCATTGATGAGGGACAACTGGGCTATTGCCATGTTTTGGTTATTATGAACAATGCTGCTGTGAACATTCTTCTATGTGTCTTTTGGTGCACATCTATACACATTTCTATTGTGTTTATGAGTAAAATTCTTGGTCATAGGGTATGTGTATGTTCAGCTTTAATCAATACAGCTAAGTAGTTTTTCAAAGGAGTTGTACCAATTTGCATGATAACCAGAAGTGTATGGCATTCCATGTGCCCCATATGCTTGTAAACATGAGATATTGTCACTTTTCACCTTTTGCTCAGTTCTAATACATACCTTTTTAATCATCTGCCATATTCATGAGACAGCGTTTTGAGATCAAGAAGATTTTAGAGGTGGAAAAGATGGAGAAGAAATATTTAAAAGGTTATGAAAGGAAGAAGATAAGGGATGAAGCAAAGAAAAGAAGGGAAGGATTATCTGAGCGAACTATGGAGGGAATTCTTATGCATTTTGATCACTTGAGAAAAAACAAAGTGAAATTCAATTCCTTCAGAGGAAAATTTCTTCCATCTGACTTGAGGCTCTGATTTCTTGGGTTATAAAGATATGATAATGGGAAAAATAAAAATAAAAATAGTAAGCAAATGTAGAAAAAAAACAATAGAGCTTCTCCAAGTAAGACCTAAAGTCATTGGAAGAGTTGAAAAAGCAAGTAGTACGTTATCATTAAATATTTTGTGGTCTATGCTCTTGCATATTTTCCCTGTCTGCTACTTCCATCTAATGCATATACCCCATATCTTTATGAAATATTTTTGATATTAAAAAATTTGGAGATGGAAGGGAAAAAAACGTGATGTCTGATTCCATCCTCTTCTTTGCTCTTTTCCTTCATAATTTCTTCAACCGTACCTAACACATCGTTTCTCTGGGGCGTGAAGGGAGGGTGTCAGAAGCAGTTCACCATCCTGTAAAATCTCAAAGGTCTGAGCTAAGTCCCTGATGGGAGGTGACAAGCCATCCCTGAGAAGCTAAAGTATTATTGGCTTATAATGGAGGTGAGGTGACACCCAATATCTTCTGGGCAAATGACTTTCCCTTGTTGATTCTGTCCACCTAGTCTTCTAGCTTTGAAGAAAAAAGAAATCTAGTTTCATGACCTTATGAAGGGGAATCACTAAAGGGTTAAAACCTTCCACATACTTAAAATTTATTGTTTACCTGGGTAATTTCTGTTTAGTAATGCCAACTTCAATAAGAACTGGTTGAGAGAGGGACACCATTGAATATACAGAAACCATGTCTCTTTGGGTTTGCTTGCTAATTCTGTGCATTCCCCTCGCTAGCCATCTGGAAGAAGGGAACAGGCTTCAAGCTAAATTTGGAGAATTTATGAGGCATTGGATGCATAGTTGCTCTATTCATTTGAATTGAAAATTTGATCCAATTCTGGAGACTTCGAAGTAAGCATCAACCTTCTGGGTTGAACTAGAAATCTGGAAATGACTTTGTAACATTATCTGCTTTGATTTAATAGGGCAAAACGTTGTCTCACACCTAGCAAAAAAGCAATGGAGCAATAACACTTGCTGTACTTGTCATCTTTCTTTTTAGCTAAGAATACTGAAGATCTTTAAAACAATTGTATGCCTAAATTAGCATTAAGTTGAACCTGTCCGGTAACCTGGAATCTTCTCCAGGCAGCTTCACTGGTGTTGCCCTCATTATGTTAGCAAGACTTTGCCTCTGTTACTATCCTAGATCAGCTGAGGTCATGGTTTATGGACTGAAAATAAACGGAAAGAGAGGCATACTGCCACAAAGCAATTAATACATCATTGCAGAGAATGCCAAAACACACACCTTCTACTGTTACTATGACTTAGTTAATCTCCTGTTAATATGTATTTTTATACCTACACGGTACTGAAGGCTCGAGAACACTAACGATAGTGTTGGTGAGAGCTGGATTTTCACCAAGAGCATTTTTACTTTGCAAAAGCCATAATGTTAGAAGCTAAATAGGTATCTATATTTCTTTTTGGCTCTCATGGAGAATTCCTCTTGGGCTACAGTAGAATTGAACACTCCTCAGGTAAAACATATCCAAGTAATTAAGAAAATGTATTTAATCCATGAAAAATGAATTCACAGGCCAGCATGGGTTTAAATATTGGCTGGCTGAATAATCTCTTCTTCCTCTTCTTCTTTTTATTCTTTAAGACAATGCAGACAACATGGAATAGATAATGAACCTACTCTTCAGCTGTTAACATCTGAACCACCTAGAGTCCAAAAGCTAAAAGGGACAATAGAGATTGTCTAGTTTAATCTTGTCTTTGTACAGATGAGGTAACATGTGGTGAAAGAAATTAACTGGAGTTGAACCACACCACTCTCTGATCTCTTCCAATCATCAGATTCTGTAAGTTTATGAAGTGAGTTGAACTAGAGTTGAAGAAACATTGATAATCATCGGGTGTATGTTATAAGAGGATATTACTTGCTGAGAGGAGTGGTTGCAGGAAATTCTTTTATTTCATATTTCATATCTTTTACTGTAATGAATTAAGGTCACTTTTCTGAGTGCAAAAAGTATGGATGTGTGAATGAGAATCAGACCTTCTCACACAGCATGTTATTTAACAGCAAAATATCTTCATGACCATCTAGCCATCCACTTATTTACCTGTTCAATCAGCATGTACCACGTGCTAGACAAGGGGTTGGTTGCTAGGCCTGCAGGGTAAACAGTATAGATACGGTCCTTGCCTACTAGTGTGACACTTTTGACCAGTGGGGGACACAGATCTATATACAGACACATATATAATATCCCATTGATTCTAAGGTACACATGTCCTCCCCTATATTTCAATATATCTGACATCAGGACACATCCTAAAATTGAAAGAGTGCCATACCCTTTTCTTTCTCTTTGTGATATGTAATATAGTGGCGTGTCTAACACTTGCTGGAATTCTAAATTTGATGAGGTATTGGATGTATATATATGGCAAGTGCTATGAAGAAAAACTGTTATGAGGGAGACTAGCTGGGAAACTACTTTGGATTGGTGGGTGTGGGAAGACCTCTGGGCAAGGTGATATTTAAGCTTGAGGAAGGAGAAGGACCCAGTTGGCTGAGCAGAGAAACACTCCTGTCCTAGGAAGATAGAACAGACTTTGTGAATGCCTGGCTGGGACAGAGCTGGGCCTATTTGCGGAACAGATGGAAGGCCAGTGCTGCTGGACCATAGCAAGCAATGGGGCCTTTTGAAAAGCCTGATTCTTTTAGCTCCTTGCAAACGTTTATTCTGGAAAGACCTTTTTCAGATCAGCTGTACTGAAGGCAGTTCCTTTTGTTTCAAGTCATTATATGAGGGAGCAAAGGCTTTCATAGGCTCTGCCACTGCTTGGTAAAATCAGTCTGAATTTCACCTTTTTATCTGATGTTTTTATCCTAAGTGTAGGGAGCACATGCAATTGTAATTGAGCCGAGTAATTTGGCCTTTTTTTTTTTGGAATTATGTCACAAGGTAACGTTTCTCCTATTTTGGCTTTATTCTTCTTTGATGACTTGCCATTTTCAAACAAGTACAGTGTACCTTTTTTAATTGAAATACTTTAGGGGAGGGATTATTGAAATTATGTGATTTTAACAGAAAATAATTTTGCTTGAGATTGCATGCATATAAGACAAAGTGTTAATAAAATGTGGTGGTTGTGCTGCTGAGGTTGTAATTCACTGAGCCTCAACTATAAAGAGCAAAACTCTTCTGCATAAAAACAAAATAAAAAGTAACAAACAAAACTAAATATAAGTAAATGTAAATATAAAAAATATCCCAAAGTCTAAAACACAGTTTACTCTTTAAGTAGGGAAACATAGCCCCTGAAAACTGATTTACAGTTAAATTTGTTAGCAATTGTTAACTGCTAATATCTCCAGGATGAATGGCTACATACACAGTAGTCAAAGAGGAAAATCCATGTTAATGTAGTTTTATTGTGAAACATTTTTTGAATCCTCTCCAGTATGAACAACATACTTTCTTCCTCTATGTATAATCTAACAATGATGAGTTTTTCTCAGGCACATTTAAATAGGTATCTAAAACCAAAGGAAAACACTTTTCAATGATAGGACTTAAGGAACACTTCCCAAAAAGAACCACAAAGGATTGCGGTTCTTTATCACATTTAAAAAACTGATTCTGATGGTTTTATACCACCGCCACCAACAACAAATCCTCTACTAAAGTAAGTGCAAAATATCTTTTCACCATTTGACTCTCATCATTTTTCCATAATTGTCTTCCAGGCATCTGCTTTGTGTTCCAATTTTATTTTGCTAGAGGTAATTTTATATAGGCTTTTCTGAATGGTGCATCTGCTTTAAAATCCAGGTGCATATTTGCATGAAAGTATTTACAGAAAATAAAGCTAAACCTATGAAGAGAAGGAATGACTGAGAACTTTAATGAAAATAGTGCGGTTCCTTCAAAGAGTGGTTTGTTGCCAAATTAGATATAGGTGGGCTCATGTCTAACTCCATGTGTGCTGTGCTGAGGCTGTTGAGAAGAAATTGGCCCCATGAAGATTCAACAATATTTAGAAACTGGATGTAAACCCTGCTGTTTCCCAGGAAGTGCAGTAGTTTCAATGAAAAACTCCTCCATGCTGCTGGGATTTAATTGACCACACATGGTGGAGATTGTGAGGGGAACTCAGCGGAATACATTCAGTTCCTCTAAGTGAAAAGTCATCCAACCTAAACAGGAAGGAGCAAAATTTGAATGCTAGAGGATGGAACAAAATTGCTCTAATTTCCAAGGTGGAAAGACTCAGATGGCTTTGTATTTTAAGTTTTTCATATAGAAATGGAAAAAAACAGCAAAGTGCCACTGAAAAGACTGCATTTAAAATAAAACATGGAAAACTTTGAAAACAGGGCTATGACAGTGAAAAGGGGAAAAATGGCTCCTGAAATTTTTCATTTAGTAATTCATGCTTAATTAAAATAGAGATGATGAATATCTTTGCTTAGTGTGCAGTAACCAGCTAAAACCCTCGGGTAACAACATATTCATCAATTATGACTGTGCTTTTAGATATAGAATCAAATTGTTTGTTTATTTAACTAATGTGAGTGCTTTTCACTGGGGGCAGTTAGCATTGCAAAATGGTGTTAGTAGACCTGGTGAAGCAAAGAAATTTTAAAAAGAGCTCCTAAGGAGAATAGCAAAAGCAATGCATTAAGTTGACAAGAGAACTACATATACAGAAGTAAGCTGCTATTATAATGGAAGTTTTATAGATTTAAGGACACATTTTCATGCATATATGTACCATATTTCCCTTTGGTAGCTAGGAGATGAAGTAGAATACCAACATAGGAGTCACAGCATTGGTTTCTCGTCTTGCATCTGCCAGGCTCGTGACCTTGGGCAAACCGCCTTAACTTTCTGAACCACTGTTTTTTCATTTAAAACAATGGAGAGGAATCATAGTATTTCTCCTGACACTTCCTATGGATTCAGGTAAGATGATGGATATCAGCACATGGTATCAATAAATGTACTGATAATGCACCAATATCAATTAAGAAATAATTTATCGCTATTATTATTATCGTGCGAGAAATTCACAAAGATAGGCAGAAATGTGTTGGTCTACAGGGCTGGGTGCTACTGCTCAAACAATTCCTTGTTTCTTTCCAGGCATCCCTCAACGACTGAAACTCTATCGTTCACGTTGGCCTTTCCAAAAGGTAATGACCAAATCATTTAAGTTAGACAGCCAAGACACAGCTCTGAGAATTAATTCTGGCGTATTGTACTCAACATATTTAAGACTGTCAACAGTTTTTGCTCTCTCAAATGTTTCATAAGGTCAGGAGTTTAAAAAGAGAGAGATTTTACTGATACAGTTTTTCCTTCGTTTCCCTTTGGGAAACATCACTTTGCCTCACTTGCCTTCAGGCTGAAGTTGTCAGGGCTTACAGGTTGGGAACAAACAAAGAAAAGTCCCTCCCTGAGACAGACGGTAAGGAACGAATGCCCTGGGAAACTGACTGCCCTCCCCAGTCTCAAAGGCCAGATGGGCTCTGGACAAACCCTGAGAGTGTAGGCAGTCTGGGGTAGTGGAGGTCAACCATGGTGCTAGGAAATTCCCTCTCTGAAAGACACATGGGCAACCTGTCTGGGTATCCAGAGTTTGAGTGATGAAATGGTGAGAGGTGGGACTAACTTGGGGGACTTTGGCTGGGTCTGTACATACAAAAGCATTCTGTTTCCCTAAGGAGGAAAACCCCAAGGGATACTGATCAGTGGAATTTAGGGTACAGGAAAAGTTACTAAGTGGCATTGGTTCCCATCACTTTTATTGCAGACCTTATGTTTACAAAAAAAAGTCTTTTCCAACAAGTTTATTTCATTGGGGGATTATTGTCAACTAACTGAGCATGATAGGGAATGCAAAAGATTTTTTATTTGCTACAAGGCCAAAGATGCAGGCTCCGGAGGATGTGGTGAAAGATTCTACTTCCTGTCTATTCAAAGAGTGTGAAAAGACAGTTTACATAATAGAACATTCAGTAGGCTCACATGGAGCAAATCATACAGCCTAGTTTGCAAATAACAAAATGCAAATTAAAAGAAGCTATGGCATGTTTGAAAACTGATTAAACTCACAAAAATAAACAATGAGCAAACCCTGAAATTCAATTCTTTCTGGGGAGCAGTGTGTCTAGGCTGCGAGCGGTGGTAGAAAGAATGTTGCATTTGGAATGTGAAGACCTAAATCTAACCAAAACCGTGGGCAAGTTATTTACCCCTCTGAAGCTCCATTTTTTCTCATCTGTAAAGTGTGAATAATAACATCTGTCAACCTTATAAGGTTTATAATAGATTCAAGTAAGTGAGTGGAAGAAATTTTCAAATGGTAAAGCATTGTATACATATAAGGTTTTCTTCCTGTTTTTATTAACAGATTAATGAGAAAGGTGACAGATTCCAGTTACTTTGCATCCATTTCAGAAGCAAGTAGGATAAAATTTATGCTAAATGCATTTAGCAATTTCACTTTTGGACATTGTCAGGGGACTGGCTAAATAAACTGTCTCAAAATAATATGAGGGAATTGATTATTATTAAAAATTATAATTCTGTGGACTCTATCAATACATTCACATTAAATTCAGATTTCATCATGCTCCCCTCATTTTGTTGGTTGATTTCACCACGTTAGCATAGTTTAATCCACAAAACAATCTTGAGAGGTAGACATTATTTTTCTTATTTTAAACATGGGGAAATGAAGGATGCCTAAGTTCATTTAGTTGGCTGATACATAAAAATATATTTAATCGAAAAAAGCTGAAAAAAAGAAAGGCAGTGTACGTACACTTTACTTAACATTATATATGAATGTCTATGAGGACTTAATAAAGATGGAAGACAATTTGAAGAAGTAGAACTAAATATTTAAACATTTTAAAATCATAATGTCTTACAAATTCTAAGACAAAATGATATCCTTGAGGGAGATTCTTTTGGTATGATTAAAAAAAAGAAAAAACAAACCAAAAAAACACACCATTACCACAAGGGAAAATTAGTTTAAAAATAATTTAAAGTCTGAAAGATATTAGTATAATTTAATAATAAGACCAATCTTGCCACAAAAACAGAGACAAACTGTAACTTGACCTGACACTTAGGGGACGAGAGGAGTTCAGATTATAACCTCTCTGAAAACTGGAAGAAAAAATGGCAGTGGTAAATCATGTCACTTATCATCCTCTAACAAAGACGGGAACACAATCCTGGAGCATTTCTGTGTGTCAATTAACAGTTAATATGTTATCTGCTCAGTGACATTAAGATGTGGTTCCTAAAGCCCTTTACAAAGACGTTGGCTCTGATGAGTGACAGACAACAAGCCCGGGCAGGCTGGTGAAAGGAAATTCAATTATATTGCTTCTGAATTGTGCATCCTCTGGGTTGAACTCAGAGATTCAAATACCAAAGAATAACACTGGACCCTAGATTTCCTTTAGGGAATGCTGGGTGATTTCACAATTTTGTCTCTGCTTGAGAGGGACACATTGCAGGGCAATCAGGTGGCAGAACTGACAGAAGAGTGAATGCCCTTGAATGAGGAGTGTGAGGGCTGGCATTTGTTGTTGGAGAGACATTTCAGAGAATGGCAGGTCACTCCGGGCCTCGATAATTCTATGCATAATAGAACCAAGGCAGAGATGGCTTTTGTCTAAGAAGTAATTAAAAAACCAGCTGTTCCCTTTGTTTACTCAAGTAGATTGGTCTCCAGGGTGGAGGTTCATGCATCCCAGAGGTTGGCTAACGACAGCAACAGGGTCTGGGAAGAAAATATTAGAACTGTTATTTATTTCTGTCTAAAAATGTAAGAAAGGGATTCAGCTTACTAGCACGTATAGAGTGGCTGGTGCCAGCACTCCCCAGCAGCATTTCTGGGTCGGTGTGTTGGATAGCCTTGCATCTTGAACAGTGTGGAAGTTTCCCTGAGTGGGGAATGGAGATGGGGAGGGGGCCATTAGTCTCACTCTTTTGTTTGCTTGCAGGATATTTCAAAGCAGGGTTTAGTAAGTGGCTTTTCAGATTATATTATCTCATTTTCACTGAATGAATGCTCACCATATAGACACATGGCTTGAAAATGTCCCTTGCAGAGAAATTGCAGATTAAAAAAATGCTAATAATGTAAGCACACGTGAACAACAATAACATTGTAGAGGCGGCTTTTTGCTTACTCCTTACATGAGACTCGTGACAAGGGAAAAGCAATGATCGAACCTGATCTATTAAGAATTAAGATACATTTTTTTTCATTTATCAATAGTATTATTTAAAATAAGGACTCACATCCACTATTTTTTCAGCTTTGTTGAGGTATAATTGACAAATAAAACTGTAAGATATTTAAAATGTACACTGTGATGAGTTGATAAACGTTTACTAACTCATCCACCATCTCACATATTTACCTTTTTTTTTGGATGGGAACATTTAAGTTCTACCCTCTTGGCAAATTTCAGTTATACAATACAGTGTTATCAACTTTAGTCACCATGTTATTTATACATTAGATCCTCAGAACTTGTTCATCTTATAACTGAAAGTTTGTACATTTTACCAACCTTTCCCCATTCCCCCCACACCCCAGCACCTAGCAACCACTTTTCTACTCTCTGTTTCTATGAGTTCAATTTTTTTTTTTTTTTTCAGATTCCACATAAAAGTGATAGCATACAGTATTAGTCTGTCTCTCTTTGGCTTATTTCACTTAACATAGTACCCTCCAGGTTCATCCATGTTGTCACAAATTACAGGATTTCCTTCTTTTCTTATGGCTAAGTAGTATCATCAAGGTGTCTGTAGGGTTGGTTTCTTTTGAGGTCTCTTTCCTTGGCTTGTAGATGGCTGTTTTCTTCCTCTGTGTTCACGTGGTCTTTTCCTGTGAGCATATACGTCTTTGTCCAAATTTCCTCTTCTTACAGGGACACCAATCGTATAAGATTGGGGCCCAACCTAACGACCTCATTTAACTTAATCACCCATTTAAAGATCTTATTTCCAAATATGATTACATTATGAATTACTGAGGGTTAGAACTTCAACATATGAATTTTGGGGAGACATAATTCAGTCCATAAACATAGCCATTAAGATCAAGTATTAAACTGAACTTATAAGCAAACTTTCAAATCACTGATCACAGGTTTTAAACCAATATTTCAAAAAGGAACATACTTTTCAAAGTTTTGTACCAATAATAAATACAAATTATTTGAAAGTATTCTATATGCCAACTTGACCTCATTCTTTAGAAATGTTTGGTTTAGGTTTATGTTCTATGATATAATAATTTTCTACTATTAATTCATTAATTTAACAAACACCATGAAATACCTGTCACGTGCAGTTACTCTGTTTGAGGCACCTGAGACACATCAGAAAAAACACCAGATCCTTGCCTTTGTGAGCTTACATTCCAGTGGGCAAGAGACTGACATTAAGTCAAGAGCATCATGATTAAGACTGAGGGACTTATCTCCAGCTACTGGGAGTGTTGCCAGCTCAGCCCTCAGCTGTCAGCCCTCTTTGGGAATTGCCCTTGGCAGAAGAGAGCTACCTCACCCAAGGTCATAGACTCACCTCAGTCAGCCTGCATCCGAAGACTGGTCACTATGAAGGTAACAAGGCCCAGACGCCTAGACCCAAGGTCATCCCAGCCGGAGAGCTCCCTGTGGGGTTGGCTGAGGACTTTGTTCAGCCTGAATCACAGCCCAGCTTCTCTCTCTGCCCAATCTTGCTTCTTTCACTTCCTCAATGGTCTAGAGTCTAGTTTCCTGAGGAATCCAACAAGAAACACATGTTATATATTATATTATACATAACATTATAATAGATTATACTTATTATTAATCTATTAATAGAGATTAATTATCTCTATCTATTATAGATATCTCTATTATATTCTATTATAGTGCTATACTGTATTATTTACTGTTTTTCTTCCTCGCTAGAATGCAACCTCCATGAGAGGAAGTACTTTGTCTCTTTTGTTCACTGCTCTAGCCACAGCTCCCAGAATAGTGCCTTGAAAGTATTTGTCTCCCAATAAATATTTGTTAAGTTAGTGAATGTTTGCAAAGTCAGAATAAAAATAGTACTGACTTCCCAAGATGAAATGGTGACAACCCATGTGCCATCTTACTACAGTGCCTGGCACATAACAAATGCTCAACAAAAGTTGGTAATTATCAATATTTTGATGTTCATTTCAAAGATGACTTATCACTCTCATTTTTTTTAAAGCCGGTAATTCAACTCTATTTGTTCACGTGTTAATTAACCAAACATTTATTGCCAAGAACTGCATTAGGAGCTGGGGTGACAAAGAGGGTAAGAAACAATCCCTGCCCTTAAAGAGAATTCAGTTTGCTGGCATGATCACAGGTCACATTTCATCAGTTATTTCATATTTAGCCAACTGTCAGCTAGCTTCTTTTGTATATTCTTTCCTTTGTCAAGTATTCTAAGATGTGAGCTTCAGTACCTGTTTTCCAAGTGACTTTTTTCTTTCTCAATTATTTGGGCAGTACTTCTCAATTGAAATTCATTCACATAAACCATTGGATAACACCTAGCTGGAAACTAGACCAAAAAATGTCATATTTCAACTGATATGATCAAGTTCTCTTCATCTGCTGGCTGTTTATTATTATTATTTTTAAATCAGTTAAGACATTTGGAAAGGGTTTCATTTGCTAACACTTTGGGTGAAATAGTTTTTGGCCAAAAGATTCCAAGGATTCCATTGGAACTTTGCCATCTACTCATCCTTGAAGACTTAGTTCAGGTATTCCCTCCTCCAGGAAGTCTTCTCATGTTCAATTAGCTACATCTCGTCTCTGCCTCCATCATACCCAGTAGTAGGTTAAGCTGTTGTTGAACTTGGCACATTTTATCAGAATTCTGCTTTTGAATCTGTTTTCTTCACTGGCCCAGAAACTCCTAGGATCAGAAACCTTGCCTTATTTATCATTGTGTCTCTCTTGCCCATTGCGATGCCTGACAAATAACCAGAATTATAGTAATAGGTAACCCTTGCTATGTAGGCAGGTACTGTTGTAACTGCTTTACAAATCCTTATAATGAGCCTCTGAAGTAGGTACTATGATTAGCTCCATTTTACAAACCAGGAAACTGAGGCCCAGAGATCTCAATAACTTGTCAAGATTTCCCAGCTAGTAGCGATCCAGGTGGAATTTGAACCCAGAAAACATGGTTGTGGAACCTGCAAGCTTACCCACAGCTCCTACTGGTAAATGCATTTTGAATTGAACTATGCCTATAAATTATTTCACATAAGGGAAGAACTATGACAGGAAACTTTAACCACAATTTAAGCTTAATCCTTTCTTAAGTTCAGAAACTTCCATAAGTAGGTATCAGTTCTCAGAAGTAGAGATTTTTCATATTTTCTTGTTTAAAAGTAGAAGATGCCATGGTTTACTGAAGTCATTACTTCTGTATCGCTGTAGTCTTCTGAGAAAGGGTAGCTTACGATTAGCTTTGGCTCTGCCCCATATCCTGGGAAAAAAATCTATACTCAGGAATAACAATAATGTACACCAACATTTAGTGAGCATTCACTATGTAACTTGGCCACAGACACACAGCTTGCCAGTGTTGAGATGGGAATTTGAATCTATCGCTAAAACCATTATGCTTCAGACAGGACCTTGCTTTGTTTCCTCTGCCCACGGTTTGTAGCTCAGTAGTTAAAACAGTGGACCATGCGTCTTCATGTTGTGGCCGTCCTTCTTTCCCTGCCTGGCACTCCATTTCTTCTGGGACTCGTGTCGCACACCTTAGTCCCTGTGGTCGAGCATCTGGTGCTGTGTTCTAGGACTCTCAGTAATTGCAAGTTGTTAGATTTTTTCCTATCTTGATATTCTTATCACCTACGCATCCATGATGCATGGATATAAATTCATAGTTTGTTTTAGGTCTGGGAGGGCCCCCGGAAGTCACTGATTTCAACTACTTGGCTGATACTTGAAAACAACTTTTGCAACTTCCTCGCCAAATGGTTATGCGAATGTTGTTGAAGAAATCTAGTCCATCTTTTGACTATTCTACTAGAAAATTTTATGTTGAGGTGTACTCTTGGCCCCATAATTTCTACTCCTAGTTTTGGTTCTACTGATTATACGGAACCCAATCAATCTTTTCAATAACAGACTTTACAATATTTAAACACAATGCTATGTTCTCAGGAGTGTTCTTAATATTCATCCCCAAGTCGTTTATCTTATTAGATATCGTTTCGAGTTCCCTTGCTCTGAGCATACAGGAAGGGGAAGAGAACATCGTTCGTAGTCAGACACACCCAGCTTTGAATCCTGCCTCCACCACTTACTGGCTTTGTGTGTTTCGGTTTTGGTTTCTTCATTTGTAAAATGTTGATAATGACACATAGTTTAAAGGGGAGTTGCGAAGATTAAATGAAAAGGTGAAATACAACACTTGACACAGAGCAGACACTCAAATAAATGGTACTTGCTGTTGTTTTTACTATCACCATGTTTTTATAAGTAGAGTTTGAAGAGCCAAAACTGATACTCAGATGTGATCTGATCATCACCAAATAGTTGAGACCCTCATCCTCTGACAGTGATGCGAGAATGATGCCAAGACAAAGAACAGTGGCCTCCATTTACCGTTTTCTCCATGGCAGGCTTTGTGTGAAGCAGTTGATATCTATTATCTCCTGAGGTCCTCTCAATCTGTCAGGTAGGGATTATTCCTATCTTACAGATGAGGACACAAGCGCAGAGAGAGATGACCAGCTCAAGTCACACAACGAGGAAATGACAGGGTTGAAACAAACTGTCTTGTGTGACACCAAGACCTTGCTGCCTCTAATATTAGACCTTTACTCATTCATTCTGTGTTGGCATCAAACACATGGTGGACTTACCTAGAACTCACTGTTAACGGAAGCTTTTCTCTCTCTCTCCTGCCACTGCACACGGTTAAGCTAGGTATTGTCTGTCTTATACTCAATAGGTATATTTGTTTGCTGCCCAAATGTGAGTGTATTATATAGTTTGCTAGGGCTGTCATAATAAAAATGTGATAGACCAGGTGGCTTAAACAACAAAAATTATCTTCTTACAGTTCCAGAGGCTGGAAATCCAAGATCTAGTTGTTGGCAGGTTTGGTTTCTTCTGAGGACTCAGTCCTTGGCTTGCAGATGGCCTGGCCACCTTCTTGCTGTGTCCTCACATGGTCACCCCTCAGTTGTGGGTTGTCTGTGTCCTAATCTCCTCTTATAAGAACACCAGTCGAGTTGGATTAGGGCTCACCCTAATGGCCTTGTTTTAACTTAATCACCCCTTTAAAGGCTGTATCTCCAAGTACAGTCACATTCTGAAGTACTGGGGGTGAGGGCTTCAACATATGAATTTTGGGGAGAACACAGTTCGTCTCAGAGGAGCAGGGTCTCACATTTATCTCACTAAAAGTTTCCTTTTGTTAGATTTGTCTTTTTGTTCATTGAAAACTTTCTGAATGCTGATTTTGTTCACCAGCATTCACATCATTCCTTCTACATTTGTGCCATCTGTAAACGTAGTATGCGTTCTGCCTGTATATCTTCCCATTGATTAATGAAGAACGGAAGACAACAGAAGTAACTACAGAGCTGGAGGGATGGAGCTAGACAACTTCTTCCAATTTGCTGCCCTCTTGCTGCCTGTCTGACCCTTGTGGGTTTCCCTGGTCTTCACTGGCTGGCTCTCTATGGTTTGGTCATGTGGCCATTCTCTGCATACTGGTTTTGATTTAATAGATGAAATACAGGTACTGTGTTCAGGTCTATTTAAATGAGAGCTTCATTTAATTCAGTGGTTTTGATAATAGAAAAAATGTCAGACAAGGAGTCAAATGACTTGAGTTCTAGTCCTGGTTTTATAATGATCTGTGTCACATCAATCCAGTATCTGGATTCTCAAATTTCTCACCTGGAAAAATGAGATAATGTCTTCCTTACTTCAGGCTTCACAGAATTGGTATCAGACTCCAGCAAACATCTACGTGGAGCCTCTATAGAGGCAAAATGTTAGCTATCCATGGCAGACTGTCAGCAGGCATTTTAAGATTCACATCTGTCAGCCTATTCTCAGGCCAAGCGGTCCCAGTACCAGCCAGAAGATGCTTAAAGCATCCATCTCCTTGAGGCTGACTACTCTCTCATTGTTTCTTTGTTTCAGGACTCTTTGGAGGAGAATGCAGTACAGATATATTTTTGGAAAATTAAAATGAATTAAAATATAGTGTTGCTTGAAAAATTCAGACCTGACCTAGAATTATAAATCATTGACTTCGGATATGTAGATTAAGTTTAATATCTTGAACCCAACATAATTAGGAAGATAAGTCCGCTTTAGGGTCATCCTGCGATGCTTTTCTAAGCCGAGTAGAAGAAACATTTTAGAATACACCTCTCCATTAGCTAGATAATCAATATATGGAATAGATGCACTCTTAAAGCTTTCTGAAAAACCAATTTCTGAGTATTTAATCTTATTTTACTCCTGATTTCTAACATAATATGTAATGTATATTCTTGTGGAAATTATGTGTTACACTATCAGGTTGTAAATAAGCTTGCTAAGTCATTTATCCATGCAGGATAGGATCTAGGCTTCTAAACTGTGTGACAGGTGGATACCAGGAAGTCTTAAAAAAAAGTTAAGGTAGAGGAAGAAGGTGAAGAAGGGACTTGCATTTATTGAATGTCTGCATGTCAGATTTATGTGCTATTTAAACTCTCATATAATCTTGACAATAATTCTGAGGTAACACAAATATAGCAGCTGGGAGGAGAGTATATATAACAGTTGGAAATGTCAGCGTACTCAAAATCAGCTTCTTAAATTGTGAACCACTTCTGTTGATCCTATTTGTAGAATATAACATTGAAAAAAAATTTAAATTAAGATTAAAAAAGAAAAAAGAAAAATCCTGCTTGCGGGAGGAGGACCGCTGTCACACTGGGTAGCATACCAAGTTAACCATCTGGTGATGGATGCTTCTTTTTGTAAGGTTGTCATTATCACCTCCCGTTTTTCAGATGAGGAAACTGAAGCCCAGAAGACTTCCATACTTGTTCCATGTCAGACAACTGGTAGGTATCAGAGCTGGGATTCAAAGCCACAGCTGCCTCCTGAGTGTGTGCTTTTGCACCATGCCCTGAACATGCTGCACTAGCATGCTGAGATGATCCCCTCTGCTCTTAGGTGCTAATAATGACCTTGTCTGTCACTTAGCCTCCCTAGGTGTCATGTGCCTTCACCACAGAATGGGGGTAATCTCAGCATGGATCAGAAAAATAATCTTTTCCAGTCTTTTTTTTTTTTTTTTTTTTCAGATGTGCCGCACAGCTTGTGGGATCTTAGTTCCCTGACCAGGGATTGAACCCCGGGCCACGGTAGTGAAAGCGCCAAGTCCTAACCACTGGACCACCGGGGAATTCCCTCTTTTCCAGTCTTTGAAAAATCATGAAGTGCTATACAAAGCAGTATTTTTCAAAAATATCTGAAGCAAGATTATATATTAAACTCCTTTCCTAATCTAGAATGTTTAGAGTTCGACGGTGCTGTCCAATAGAGCATTCTACAATGACGGTGTTCTATATCTGTGCTTCCCGGTACATAGCCTCTTGTTACACGTGGCCATCAGCAGTTGATATATAGCTACTGTGACTAAAAAACTGAATTTTAAGTTTTATTGACTTAACTAATTTAAGTTTAAATTAAATTGCTACATATTGCTAGTGGTTGCTCTAACGCACGGTGCGTAATGTTGGATGGATTTCACACACAAATATGGATTCTGAACAACGAGTTCATTTTTATATATTCTAGGCATGATCGCTAGTCCTTGATGACGTAGCTGGTAAACTGAGATGGGTGTTTTATACTTCCTGTAGTCCTCATATCTCTGAGTCATGTGTGTTAGATTTCTTATTTTAGTTTTAAGCAAACTCAGGTTATTTTAAATTCTCCTGGCTCCAGGTGGACTTAATCAATAAATTAATGTTTGTTGAATGAATGTACATGATGTAATTAGTATACCTTGGTTCCCTTTTCCCTGGCTGGTCCTTTCTTATCTGTAGACAGTGGAGGCAATCATGCACCCCAGGCTTACACTGAGGCTGAAAGACATCCAGTATG
Source organism: Eschrichtius robustus (assembly GCF_028021215.1). Classification (NCBI taxonomy): domain Eukaryota; kingdom Metazoa; phylum Chordata; class Mammalia; order Artiodactyla; family Eschrichtiidae; genus Eschrichtius; species Eschrichtius robustus. The sequence goes on along the minus strand of NC_090836.1, from coordinate 75,541,649 downwards.
TGAACGCCTCTGGCACAGCACACAGTAAGACCTAAATAAAGGTTAGTTTCCCTTCCCTTCCCTTGAGAGAAAGTGCTTCTTGTAAAGGAAAGAGCATAGTATCCATGTAAGTAGCCTGCGTGGCTAACTGTTGATCACAGCTGGGCCTCCTTGCCTGTGCCATTCAGTTCTTTGGTACATGATTTGTAAGTTTAGCTCATCCATTGGGATAATCTTTGTGAAATTTAGTTTGCATTTGCTTTTGTGATTTTTAAAAATATAAAACCAGAGGGAGTAATCTTTTCTCTCCACAATGCCATCTTCCCCCACCCGAAAGTGACTCATTGTAAAATATATTTAATTGGGAGAATCTTAATTTCTGTAAATATAACAAATCCAACTTCTCTGAAGTAACCGTATGACTTTTTTTTTGTTTTTGATTCATGCATTTTATAGTCAACTGCAAGAGGGAGATGCTCTTTTCTCCTATCCCCTCAGTGTGTGTGGGAAGTTGTGAATCAGCACAACTATAAATCTCCAGAAGAAACTTATATTAGGACAGTGACTACAGACTTTCTTAGCTTTGTGACTCAGTGGGACATTTTTCTTCAGCACTATAGTGTTAATCACCTACTTTCTGGAAATGAAAAAAAAAGAGAGCGAGCGAGAGAGAAAACTGTAATGACAGAAGTTCTAACTAACTTTAAAAGCACACCTTTGACCTCTATCCATCAGTCTGTCCTTATCAATTTGTGGAAATTCCTGTTCTATTGACACAGAATGTAATGCTTTGATTGTATCTGGCTGAGTAAAGAGCTGTACATTCGCTTTATCCTAACTGATGAGATTTGGGGGAAGAGAAGAGTTTTTCCTGAGAGATCCTGAAGCCCTGCGGGATGATTTTGCCTTTGATCTTGTCTCTCTGCTTTTCTTTTTTAACTCAAGGTTAACCTTAAATTCAGGTCCTTCTTTTTCCTTAGACAGATTTCACAATCACTTTCAAAGTGAGAGCATGAGCAATGTTTCAAAAGGTAATCATTATGGGATCAACGTTACAAAAGGAAATTTGAAATATTTTCCTTATATTCCTTCCATCCTGACAAAACACTTTTTATTTCAGACATTATTAACACAATTGGCCATAGCAATAAATTTGTCACTCTGTTTTAAACTAGTTTTTTAGTGACGAGAAAAGGAGAGGTTACAACAATAAGTCACCATAGTACTTTTCAATAGAAGAGACCCTTCAGGAATAGATTTTAACTAGTTTAGAAAACAATTAGGGATCTAAATGTTGTTATCATGCAAGATCATTTTAACACACGAACCTGTCAGAAGTACTAAAGAATTATGGTGAACCATAAATGTAACAACAACAACAACAGAAACACTAGAATAGGTATGAAGAGAAATGAGTTCTCGCTTGAGTTCTGCTGGTAACCAGTTGTGTGATCTTGAGTAAATCCTTTAAACATGATCTCTTTTCTCACCTGTGAAATAATACATTTGAGCTCCAGAATCTCATGACTCAAAGGATTCTCTTTTGTATAATTCTATGGAAACATATATGTAGGCTTTTGTATACAGAAATAAAAGAGTGAGGGGCTCCTTATCAGTAGGTCATGCTCTTGGGATTAAGCTGTAGTATCAGTGATAGATTTGATCCTGGCCATCTACGTGTTCTCCTATGTGGTTCTTCCTGGAACCAAGCACAGATATTTCTCTTTCCTGCTTGTGATGAGGCATCCTGTCTATGAGCATGTTAACTTTGGTCTCCCTGGCATTTGACTTGAACCAATTAAATGAATGATGTAGCAAGTACGTTTGCCACAGAGCTTATACCCAATAATGGCCCCAAAGGGTTACACGTGGCTGCTCCTTGACCCAGTAAAAGGCAGTTATAAAAATCCACCAGGCAACTGGAAGCTGTCAAAAGTCATTTCTCAATGAGTCATTTGTCACTGTTAACAAGAATGAGCTAGGGATAAGTGGAAAATATTTGTTATTTTTAAGGCAACTACATTTCAACAGATGAGCAAAAAGTTGTCATTCCACACTTTATGAATAACAGTTGGGTTATTTTGAAACCAATGATCCTTGCTTCCTTTAGGAGTGCTTATGAATGCTATCACTCAAACAACTTTCTAGTTATCAGTTTCCCAAAACATGGACGGAAACCCACCTTCTGCTATTGATGTGCAGCTGGAAAATGGGGGATGCAGGAGTAGAGCCAGGTACAGTCAGACTGGAGGAGTCTAGCCTGGATTTTGCTCTTTTCACAAGCCCCTTTCTTCATCTGTAAAGTGAAGCGGTTTTTAGATAATTCCTCAAGATCATGTCTGCTCTAAATATCTGTGACTTATGAACCCAATAGCCCTAAGTAAGTGGTAAAATCTCGGAATCTTCCTGTTAATCTTGAAATCAGGGGAAAGAGCATTTGTTTGTAATAAACTTTAATCAACAAATTCTATCTCTAAACCATGTAGTTATGGTATACTTGTTCTAGGCTTTGTGATATATGAATGATAAACTCCTGATTTCTGCATGTTAAATCATTCTTCATTAGCAATTTAAGTTAAGTACTTTTATAATTGCTCACAGTCTGAAATCCTTATCTATAGAAGGGTTATTGACCTGTTTTCTATTGGCAATGAGCCTTGTATGTAATCTTTCTGTAACTTTGCCATATAGAGGCTACAGGCATGTAAATATTCTAAAGAAAATATAGGAAAAAGAAACCTCACAAAAACCTTCATTCTTTCCATATGAATAAGGATATCCCTCCCAGCTTAATAGTCTAGAAATCTTGTTTTGTTTTCTTTAAAAGGTGTGGGATTGAAGATTCTGAGAAAGCCACTGATTATAAGCCATAGTGCTATAACTGTTTTTGTAACATATAGTTTCCTGGGGAATGGATCCATTGAAATAACTCCATTATATTTAAAAAGGCAGTTTATTTGCCAGGTTTTAGGTGTTTGTACAATTATGGAAGGGTTTTCAGCATTTAGATAGAGTCCAACACTTGAAATTATTGCAGATAGTCTTGTCATATCTATAGCTGTACATAAGCCAAGATCCCTTGGGGATGGTGAAACAGCCAAATACTACAACACTGGCTGAGCAAATACTTTGCGCTTTCTCCAAGGTGACTGATTATTCTGAAAGACTGGGACTGCTGTATCAACTGAAAGATAGCTGTGGTGAGAGAGTTATCAGGTTAATAAACAAGGGATTCAGATACGGGCTCTGAGATGAAAGGTTACGAGGCAGGGTTTAAATAGCAACTTTATTTAGTTATCATTTGCAGGTCTGTTAAAGAAAACCATCTTGTGCCATACTTAAGATCACAGTTTATACTGAATAAGGGCTGTGCACTGAAAAACAATACCTTTTTACTGATTAGCATTTCTTTTTACTTTGAATAAGCAGATCACGTGTGTGGACAGTTACAGACCATAAGCCATCGCTGGTAAATGAAGTTGTGATTTTCATAAATACTTCATTAGTTCTTCCTCCTAGAACTGTAAACCTTCCTCAGTCAATAGTTTCATATGCTATCTCAGTTTCTATGTGGAAAAGGCTATAAGCCACCCTAAATATTTTGGGACTCTTTCAAACATCTAGCTGAAATCTGTATCACTTTAGTAGAAATCCCCATTTTCTCTTTTAAGAGCTTAAAGATTGATGGCATTTTTTTTTTTCTTTTTCATGAGGAAGACTCCTTTTTTTTTTTTTAAAAAAAAAAAGGGCTATCACTTTTGAAATGATATCCGTGTCTCTAAATATTCAAGCAGATGCCTCCCATTTAGATATTTTTTCCCACTTTTGAAAACAGGGAATCAGCTGCTCTGGCTACTGGATTGGAGATGGCAGTCTCTGCATTTCTTCTTAATTTCCTAACACTGAGTATCATGGATATGCACAGTATTACTTAAACAAACCAACATCCAACCTTTGTAACTGCAAACATGAGGACAATCTGCTAATTACTGTTTTCTTTTGCCATGACACCTATCTGTGTATATCTAACTCAGAAGCTAGAGATCACAACAGCCCTAGTTTCACACAGTGGATTTCCAGCTAATTAAAAAAAAAAAAAAATCCCCAAACATAATTTGATTTATAAAAATGAGCTGCATTCCAGAATTTCAAGAATCTAACCTTCACAAAAAGCTAGATATAAGTAACAGCTTTGGATATTAAACTGTCTGCTCCAGAGTTGCTCAGAGTTTAATAGATGGCCCAGAGATTTTTGAGCATCTGTTCTTTCTGTGTGGTCTGGAGGAGGCAGGTGGTGTACTAGAATTACAGATGATGAGTCAGATAAAAACATGGCAGGTGTGTCAGAGACATTTAGAGCTCGCCAAGTATTAATGTACTCCTTTCCTTTTCCCAGACTCCCTTGCAGTTAAGGTTAGAGCCATATGAGTAGTTTTGGCCAATGAAATGTGAGCAGAAATGCCATGTGTGTCATGTTTGTGCTAAGACATTGAGATGGTTTGCTTCCTTCATTTCTTTTTTTTTTCTCCCCAGAGTTCCAGATGGCATAGCTATAAGACAGAGGAGAGTGATTATGAGACAGAAATAAATTTTTACTGGGTTAAGCTGCTGAGATTTGGGGTTTGCTATTGTAGCAGCTAGCAGTAATTACCCTGCCTAATATAGTAGGTGATACTCTTTATGTTAGAAAGTTATTGGAAAAGCTGGGGCCATTATCTAGATCAAGAAAATGCAAGTCTGACGTTGAATCAAAATCAACTTGGGAAGCTTTAAAAAAATTCACATTTCTGGGATCCATGCAAGATTTACGAAATAAAAATTTAGGGGGAGGGCATATGAATCAATATTGTTATCAAGCTCCTCAAATAATTCTAGACCATTCTCTTCAAATCTGAACTCCTGCTCCACGACATCAAAGTCTCTTTGATTATTTTCTGGGGTGATGAGATGGAAAATTAAAAATGATCAGAGAGAATCAGAGGATTTAGAGCTAAAACAGGATCAGCAAACTATAGACCCCAAGGGCCAAATCTTGTCTGCAGTATGCTTTTGTAAATAAAGTTTACACAGCCACATGCATTGGTTTACATATTGTCTATGTCTGCTTCCACTACCAAGGGAGAGTTGAGTGGTTGCAGCAGTGATGTTATGGACTGCAAAGCTTAAAATATTTACTATCTGGCCCTTACAGAAAAATTTTGTGGACCGCTGCTCTACACGATTGTCTCTGTGCTTGAAAAAGTCATGAACTCTTGATTTGGCCCTACCCATAACTGAAAGACTCAAATTCTCAGCATTCCTGGTAAGTTTAAGAAAGGCCAGTCATGAAAATTTATTCAACTTTTAGATCAGCGTCACATTATGGTATCTCTGTGGTCCACGGAAGAGTTTAAAGTCATGCAAATTCTCCTACTGTCTCATAATCTGTGGAACCTCCAGAAACACAGCCACAGGAAGACAATTGTTTCAGTTGACTCTATTATAGACACAGCTCGGTGATATTTATAGGGGAAAAAATGATAGTTTCCAATATATCTGGATTCTTGTAGTTCTTTCTGTCTACAAATGAAGGTATGAAACAGGATTAGTATTTAATGGGACCCATTTTCTTTACTATCTTTCATTCATGATTAAATTATATCAAGTGCTTGGTACAACCCCCCAATTTAAAATAATCTATATTTAGATACGTGTGTCCATTTAAATCTGTATAGTTTAATACACACATTTAAATATAAATTTTAAAGCTGTCCAGTCCAGGAAATTCAAATTTAAAGTGCAATTCTAGGGGGATGGCTATTTTAACCAGTTCCAAATGCAGATTTAAGCTGAAGATCTTTTCAGCCCAGTGCATCATCAGCTGTGGCTTTCCTTTCTTTCCCTTCCATTTCCCCACTAAAATACTACCAATCGGAAACCTAGGGAATCACAGCAGAGAAACTGAATATTCTTGCTTTTTAGTGAACAGGAGGGGAATTTTGTCTCTTGGCTAAATGATCTCTGTTATTGCTCAGTAAAGAAAAGAAGAATGAGCTTTATGTTTGTATCACAACATATTTACCTGGTCCTTTTGGAGGCCCTCAGAGGGAGTTCCTATCAGCTCCACCGCAGAGTAAATGCTGAAGTTAGAGTGGACTATAGGTGAAGAATTGCAGGGGCTTCGATGTACGTGGTTTTCTTACACTTAGAAGGAAAAAGTTATGTTTGAGCTCTGTTCCCTCTCTACTTTAACTTCTTGGAGCTAGAGAAGAAAGAAAAAGCAAAGCAAAACATACTTTCATCACACTCCCTAATGTACATAATTGGTACCATGTGTACCTAATTTTGATTACTCACTCTTCTATTCACTTGTTGCTGGTTAATTGAGAGTGGCAGTCCCAATTAAGCAACCCCTAGAAGCATGTAATGGCTAATTGTGAGCAGGTTAGAAGCCTTCTTTGTCTTTGAAAAGGTCTCTTAACTCTCCAGGGCATGTCTGTTTTGGACTGAAGTCATAACTTGGTATCGGATGATTTAAATTCAAGAAAGTCCTTTAATATTAAGGTTCAAATAAATGAATTTACACTCCATGTCATATGTCTAGCAGGTGACTGAGACCATGTGCTCTTTACCCCACTTAGCAGAGAATTATAATGTGTAAGAGATTTAAATTAGGCTGTAACCAGCCTTGCTGCTAGGGGCAAGAAGTAATGTGGTTAATATAGCAGGCTAGAATGAGAAGTGGGTTCATTTGGGTCATTTACAGTGACTTCTTATTGAATTCAGGTAATTTCTTCTAAAAAGAGTTCATGCTTCTCTTCCGTCTACTTCTAACTCCAAAACTTCAGACCCAAACAGTCACTGATTTATGTAGTTACTATTACCAAATTGTTGGGCTAAACAACATGTGTCTCAAAATGCTTTGGCTAATGGGGTCTATGAAAATGATTATGCAAGTCTGTTGTGGATGAGGACACAAGTTATTTGCTGTAACCGTCACTGTGGTACCCCCAGGATGGTTTCTAAACATTGTGCAGGCTAGCAGACTTGTGAAAAAGATGGAATGTGATGGCTGAGGCTTTATCAACACAATTCTCATTAATAGCGATGGGAATTGCGTGGGCGAGAGCCATAGTCCTCTTGGGTGGGCATGTGTGCACCGAGGAGCACTTTTCAAACAAGATGCTATTTCCCTTTCCTTTATCTCAGAACCAAATTTAAAATTTATGAAAGTCCTCATTTCACTTTGAAATCACCTGTGGATGAAGATGGACCTGGATAACTGGGAGAGTTGGCGTAGCCCATTTCAGGATGCATCTCTGAATTTTTTTTCTTCTTTCTCAAGCATCTTTCCTTTGACTCACTATGAGGACAGTATTCAGGGAGGTGAGTCACGCTGGTCTGCTTCTAAACCAATCATTCAGTCTTGGTAACATCTCTTCCATTTTTTATTCAACTTCCTATGCTGTCTCCTTTGCTTTTCTCAGACTCATTTGCAAGAGGCATAGGCAGAGGATGAGTGACACATTTCCTCAAGGGGTCAGGGGAATTAGAGTTAAGAATCATATGATAGTTTTCTGCCTTAGTTCTTATTCTTATTTTTTCAGGTCTACAGCTAAAAGGAAATGCATAAGATCAGTCTATTAGTTGGACTATGCATTCTGTTGTGGATAATAGGGATCCCAGAATATCACTGGCTTAAACAAGATATAGATTTATTTATTTTTCTCTGATATAAAGGTATAGATACAGAGGCCAAAGATGATGGCTTCTCAGTCATCTGGGACACAGGTTACTTCCATCCGTCCATCTCACCAAGGTTGGTGAACTGGGTACATGACCCTCATCCTCATGGATGAAGCATAGCCCTTACATTCAAGTTCCATAAAACAGGACAGAGAAATAGGAAAGGACATGCTCCCTACCTTTAAGGACACATCTCAGAAGTTACGCACATCAGGTCTGCTTACATCCCATGGTTGGGACTTAATCACATAGTCACACTCAGTTGCAGGGGAAGCCGAGAACTGTTTGGGCAGCCATGTACCCAGCTACAATTTTGGACTTCTAATAATGAGGAAGAAGTGGAGAACAAATTTAGAGACATCCTACAATCTCTACCATGGTCTGTCCAGGTAGAAACCTAAAAAGCTCTGTGTATCTCTTTTTCACATGCGGAGGACACTCACCTCCTTTCTCAAGGGATTCAATTCAAAAATCCCACCCAGTTATTGCAATAGGATTCGAGGTTCAGAAACTCTGGGTGATGCTTGGTCCCTTCTACGAGGTCAGAATAGGGTTTTTTTAGGTCCATACTTTTCTGGTCCCATCTCACCAGTAGTACTAACATTATAACTGTAGCAAAAACTCCTATTTGGAAGAGGAGAGAATGCAAATAATTCTCAGTCATTTGGTTGTAGCAGTTATCAGATCCTGCTGGACCAGAGTGAAGAGGGAGTGAGGAGGAGTAAGTCTCCTGCTTAGCGCATCTGGCGGCTCTTGGTTCTGACTTGGTTCTTGGTTCTTGGTTCTGGGAGGAGCTCTCTTCTTCTGTGATCCTCCCCGACCACATCTGAAGCAGACTCTGGTATTAAGTATTTGCCATATAGCAGGTACTATGCTAACTAAGCATTTCATGTACCTTGTTACGTTTAGTCTTCCACGGGTTGTGAAAATATATTTTAATGGCACCATTTTTTACATGAAGAGACTAAAGCTTGGAGCGGTTAAGTGACCTGCTCAAGGGCACGTGGCTCCTAAGCGATGGAGCTGGTATTTGCTACTTGTATGATTGGTTCTAAAGCCTGATATATCTACCTTCTGAGTATATTGAGGGCAGTAGTTCTCAACTGGAGGCAACTGTGCCCCCCAGGGGGTGTTTGGCAATGTCTAGAGATATTTTTGATTGTTACAACTGGGAGACTGCTACTGGCATCAAGTGGGTACAGGCCAGAGATACTGCTAAACAGCCCATATTGCACAGGATGACCCTGTGCATCCTGATAAAGAATTAGCTGGCTCAGAGTGTCATTGGTGTCACAGTTGAGAGACCCTGAATTAAGCCTCATTATCTAACACATTTGGTAGATGTCTTGGTCCTCATTAACAGATAGCAGAAGATTTATGTCCATTTAGATTGTTAATCTGTGGAAATGGGGAATTTCCATTCCTGTGTAAAGGGCTAAATTTTCCTTAGTCAATAAGGATCAGTTCATCATTTTAGAATTTAGCTGATTTACATTTTGGGGGAAAAGACTGAGTTTTTGGAGATGTGGGAGAAGGGAAATTTACAGAAAGAGAATACAAAACAATATTTAGAAAGTAATATTTTATACATTGTACTTCTGAAATTTTTAACAGAAAATGAAACTTTCATCCCAATTCAAAAGAACGTAAGTTATTAATCCACTATCTTTCTTTTAAAAGGAAAATGGCTGTGTATAATACGTATATTTGGAACATGAGCCAACATTTGATGCTACTCTTAGGCTGTTTGGTTGCATGGATTTTAAATGTTGTAACTGCTTTAACATCAACCAGACAGACTTTCCTTTAAAGAGGCATTTACTAAGTACTTAAAGGGAACAGAACTTGTCCTAGGCAACCCAGGTAGAGATGAGCTATGACTTTTTTACCCATGAGGAGACTATGGTTTACTGGGGAGAAACAGTCAGCAAACCAGTGGTCCTAATCGGAGGGGACTGAGGGACACATAGGGGATCAGTGACAACAGAATGCGATACAGTAGAGCTAGGTGTCGGGTACTGTGGGCTCACAGAGGAGAAAACTTCTGTCACTGTGGAGGAGGTGGAGAAGACAGTGAAGGCTTCCCAGAGAAGGTGAGATTTTAGTCAATTCTTTTTCTTTTTAAATTTTAATTTGATTGGAGTATAGCTGACTTAACAATGTTGTGTTAGTTTCAGGTGTACCGCAAAGTGATTCAGTTATACATATACATATATTTATTCTTTTTAAGATTCTTTTCTCAGATAGGTTATCACAGAGTATTGAGTAGAGTTCCCTGTGCTATACAGTAGGTCCTTGTTGATTATCTGTCTTATATATAGTAGTGTGCGTGTGTTTATCCCAAGCTTCTGATTTATCCCTCCCCCACCACGTTTCCCCTTTGGTAACCAGAAGTTGGTTTTCAACATCTGTAAATCTGTTTCTGGTTTGTAAATAAGTTCATTTGTATCACTTTTTAAAATTAGGTTCCACATATGAGTGATATCATATGATATTTGTCTTTTTCTGTCTGACGTACTTCGCTTAGTATGATAATCTCTAGGTCCATCCATGTTGCTGCAAATGGCATTATTTCATTCTTTTTTATTGCTCAATAATATTCCATTGTATATATGCACCACATCTTCTTTATCCATTACCAGGAACTGTAAGTCAGGCAATAAGAACATGGCGGAGGGAATAAAGGGATGAGAAAAACCAGGCCACCTGGTACAACTGTGTAGTTTTTGCCCTGAAACCCAGCATACACTCTGAGGCACATCTGCTTCCCTACTGAGAAGGTGGTACCCTTTTCTTTACATATAAGTTCCTTCTACTTTCTGAATCTGGCTTCTGCAACTATGTCTGCCTAGAGGGAAGGTCTATTGAGTATCAGCACTAATATTTCCTTATATCCATGAAGAGGACTGACCCTAGAGGTGTTGGATGCAGCACGTGTAAAGCCAGGGAGGAGTGAAATATCATGACATAGCTTGTAGAGCACAGAATGGAACTTATGGAGCTGTCAAAGTACTGTCACCTGTACTTTAGGAAAAGCCCTGGTCCCTACATGGAAGATGGATGGACTGATGCTTCAGGAGATGAGGCTGAAGTCAGGCGTTCACTGTAATGTCACTGGGACAAATTTAACTTAAGTGTAATCAAGACCAATGCCTTAATTAGCTTTAATCCTTTGAAACTAACATTAATGGGGAGATCACCTGCTATAAACATTTTACTGGCAGCAGGATATGAATCATAAATAATCCACATTTGGAGGGAACAGCTACCTTATCCAAATACCCTTTTGGCACAAAGAATCAATAAAGTAGCACACTCATCTCTAAGGGCCAGAAAGCTCCTGAGAAGAGAGTTTAGTTCTTCCTTTACAAATTTTAACTGTGCAAGATGTCTTCAGAATCTGGATTTCCCCCTAATTGTTGGGGGGAATTTATCACTCACTAATTTGTGTGTGAAGTAGGAAAAAAATTAATATGATTCTGGGACATTTATGATTGTGGAATTTTTAAAAAAATTCAGTAACTAGCAGTTTCATAAACTTGAGGACTATTAAAATTATAAAAGACCTTAGAAATATCTTTCAACTTCCTGATTTTACAAATGAGAAATTCGAAGTCCAAAGACATTGTGGGATTTGCCAAAGTCCACCATTAGCTACTGGCTGATCTGGGCTGTGAACTGAATTTTCTGGCTTTAGTCCAGAATATTCTCCATCAGAAAAAGAAATTCTTTTACCTAAGAATTAAAAAAACTAGTAGAGATTGTTTATTTTAATTTCATAGCAAATGTCCCCAGTTCCTCTGTCGAATATTTCAAGGGATATACTTCCTCTTAGTTATGTCGATTTTAAACAAGTGATTGGGACTGATCTTTGGTTTGCTTGTGTTTTGGTGGCTTTCTTCTTATTCTCGAAAGATCTAAAAATTCCTGTGGATTCTCTTGTTCTTGTTGAAAAAAATGGGGAAAACTCTCTATAGTCAGAGAAGAGAACCAATTGTGAATGAAAACCTTTGTGAGATTAGGACAAACTCTTAAATTCATGAACAAGCACTTAATGATAAAATATTTTGCATTTCCTGCAGGAGTGAAATAAATGGGAAGCTCAGGCAATGAAATAAAGTAGCATATTGAAGTCTCCTAAACAGGCTGGAAAAGATTTCCATAAGACTTTGCAAAACGGCATCTGGTAAACCCATCCTTGACTGCAAGTAGGAGTTACTATTCTTTGGCCCAAGAGATACTTTCTCACAGTCAAATAGGGGGTGTTGCCACTTCATCCGACCTGGTGTTTCATAAACCATAAACTCTGTGTCAGAGTGGGCTCTTTCTTCTTCTGGAGTTCGCCAGGCTAGCCCAGGCTTGCTCAGGGGGCCGTCCCCATAGCTTTTGAATTTTTAAAAGATTGAGGCTAAGCGCTGTCATTGTTCCAACACAGCTCTTTTCTCCAACTCTTTTCTGGGTCAGCATATTCAGATTTTCCCAGATGTAGCTTGGCCTCAGTAAGACTTGATGACTCAAGTTTCTGTTGTATAAACAGGAAGGTTTATACTTACTGCCTCAATTTATGTTGCTAGGGTCTTTATTCATCACATTTTTATCCAGACCTTGATCCATACCACATTGTTTCAGGTTAAAAGGTGTATTGTCTGGACTTTCAAAAATTTAGATGGTCTTTGAATAAAGAGTTAAGCTATCTAGACAACTTTTCCTCTTTAATTTTATGGAGCACACGTTGCTCGTGGTCCCGCCCCCATATTCATTATTCCTCTCTTCTTGAGCTTTTATTGGACACATGGCTTCCCAGCATGAGGCCACATTTCCCAGTGTCCCCTGTAGCTGGTGTGGCCATGTGATTAAATTTTGGCCAATGAGTTGTGATCTGAAGTATGTGTGACTGATGGGTTTTGCAACTCGAAGATGTGTGGTGTGCTCCCTGCCCTGCCCTTCTCACTTCATGGATGTTGCCCAGAACCCAAAGGCAGAAGCCCCGTGTCTTGAGGGAGGAAGACTGTCCTAGCAGCCCTGCACTACTTCCCTCCAAACCACCATGTGAGAAGGAAATAATTTCTGTCTCATTTAAGTCACTGTATTTTGGGTAATTTTTTAATGTCAGCTAAGCCTTGTCCTAATTAATACACCTTGCTAGAGAGTTTAAAACCATTCCGAACCATTTATGCCTGGATGAAGGGAGGCTGTGGAGACATCTGTAGCAACTATAAGGAAGAATAAGTTTCCCTTCAAGAGGATGTCTACATAGCAGAGTCATTCCCAGCACAACTGCTCATGGGAAACTTGGTAACAACTCCACACCCTCCCTGAAGTTTGTTCACCTCTCTCCAGTTCTGTCTTTGAGGAATTTGTTACCTAAAACGAAACCAGGCTCTGATGTTTCCTCAGGTGTAAGGCTCTCAGCGGATGATGCTGTAATGACTTCAGCTCCTGAAACTGGAGTATGTTTAGAAGCACAATTTGGGGGAGAAGAAAATCAGCGTATAAAGTCGTCATGGGGTGCCAGATGCTGAGCTTGGGCATTTCATAAATATTTCACTGAATCCCTGCTAAAGCCCCATAACACTAATGTTTTTATGCATCGTTTGCAGATGTTGAAACATACTATCAAAAAATTTAAGAAGCTCATTCAAAGTTACATAGTAAGAAGAAAAGCTGAGACTTGAACTCAAGACTTTAGAGGTTGAAGGTTATGCTTTTTCTAATAGTAGTGGTAGTCTGTGAAAGGAAAGAAATCCCCTGATTAGAGACATTAAAAAATAAATTTGCATGATACCCCAGGAACTCAGCAAAAAATGCCATCTCTTTAGTCTCCACTCCTGCCTGGCTAACATGCTCTCCTACTGGTGTTCCATCCCCATGCTTTATTTTCATATAGTAGCTCATTTTTTAAAAATAAATTTATTTATTTTATTTTTGGCTGCGTTGGGTCTTCATTGCTGCATTTGGGCTTTCTCTTGTTGCGGTGAGCGGGGGCTACTGGTCATTGCGATGCATGGGCTTCTCATTGCGGTGGCTTCTCTTGTTGCAGAGCATGGGCTCTAGGCACACGGGCTTCAGTAGTTGCAGCAAGTGGGCTCAGTAGTTGTGGCTCACGGGCTGTGGAGCACAGGCTCAGTAGTCGTGGCACACAGGCTTAGTTGTTCTGCGGCATGTGAGATCTTCCTGGACCAGGAATAGAACCCATGTCCCCTGCAATGGCAGGAGGATTCTTAACCACTGCGCCATCAGGGATGTCCCCAGTAGCTCATCTTGATTTGCAGAAAAATAGGGCTAATTGGGACCTCACCATATCATTCCTTTAATAATACTGCCTTTAGACAGAACTATGATTCCTGTTTTTTAAGGTTCTTCATAGTCCTTAGCAGAGTGATTCAATTCTTTCACAACCTTCACTGAATAGAAATTCTTCCTTCAATATGACATAAGTCCTTTATGCTGTAATTTGGATGCATCCTGTGACCATCTTACTGAGTAAGGAAGAAGAGCAGAAATACTTATTACTCTTTGTTTGAGAGTCCTTTCTGTTTTAGAAATTTATTTGTTACATTACTCTTTTTTTCCCCTTTGGAATAATAATCCAGCTTCCTTTAACCTGTCCTCATCTGCTTCATCTTAAATCTTTGTGGGTTTCTTTGGGCATAGCTCTTCTTCAAGTTTTGCATTTTTTATTTGTGGAACCCGAGACTGGGGCAGTAGAGGTTGATATGTCTATTACTTTCTAGGTGCACAGCATGGTGCTAAGTGTCCTTGTATTGTGTCATTTTATTTAGCCCTCACTGCCATTCTGTGAGCAAAGTACTATTATTATCTCTATTCTATAGTGGAGGAAACAGAGGCTTAGAGAGATGAAGTACTGTATGTGCTGAAATATGAGAGGAGATAGTTTCCAAACCTAACCCTCAGAAAGGAGGGGATTACCTTTAGTTCAATCTTCATAAAGTTTCTCGAATTGTATGGTTCTTTTTCAACTTCTAAAGTCGCATAGGCCTAAGATGACTTCAGAAAATTCTGGTCGCAAAAGCTTATAGATGTTACCTGCAGAATCCCTTAAAAAAGGAGGCAAAGAAATTCGACAGAGATTTATTCATGAATTTTGTGATGGGTGTGGGTACAGTGGTGATCTCACAACTGCAAGGGTTGAACGTCATCATACGCAACCTTTAAAGAGAGGCCTTTCAAAAGCGAGAAATCGGTTATTATATTACATTAAGTGAACACAACAGCACAAATATTCACCGACAGGATGAATGAACGCAGCAAGTGTCTTCATTTTATGTGAACGGGTAATCGTGGTTTGGGATAAGATTTCCAATGACAGCATCCAACAACCCATCCGGAAATAAAGATGGTGCATCGTGAAGACCATGTCAGGTGACACGGATGCCAATGCTGCAAATCAAGCATTTGAAGCAAACTGTTTGGTAAAATAAGAGTGAAAAAAAATGCCTAAATCGAGATTTCTATGATTTAAGCATTAACATGACTAAATTAATAAATTAAATATTATAAGCAGACATTTGATGATTTCATCTATATTCCTAAAAGTTTACACAATCCCAATAGGTAGGAAAAGTTTTTAACCTTCTCCTTGGAAAAATGGAGGAGTGGCTAATAATCAGGACTGTACAGTAACTTATCCAAGTTCATCTAAACGTAGGATGGCTGGGGTCTGTGCCTAGATCTGTCTGATTCACGGTCTCAGAGTGATTACGTGGTATAATGGATTTCCTGAATCCTGATTCTGAGGATTGTTGCCCGTATTTGTGCTGCTGGAGTTTCTTTCCTAAGTGTATTTTAGTAAAGTTGGTCGACAGAATGTATCAAGGCTCTAAGAATTAAACACCCCACAGGTCTTTAAATGTTTACTAAGTACAGTAGAATGAGGAAGCGTTCCAATGGGTCCTCAATAATGAATGTTAAGGTTATTATTCCCGCTTTTGTCCTTCTGTTCGGTAGCTCATTTTTATGTTTAAAGGGTAAATGTTTTTTTCCAGAATTATTTTTTTCCACAGCCTCAGTCTACAGAGGGGAAGATGGATCTGCACCGGGGAATTCCATTTCCAGGAGTATTTCTGACCCACTATGATGTAAACATTATATAGAGTCTCAGATCATAAAACCTCTCTGCCCCGTCTCTTCATTTGGCGAACAGGGACATTTATGCTTTATACTCACATCTCCTCTTTGTGCAACACCCCCATCCCTGGAAAAAAACCCCCCAAGAACAAAAAAACAACTGGGAAGATATTTGAAGTGATGCTTATGCAATATGCCTCTTGCCTTAGGATGAGTAATTATATATGATGGAAAACACATGAAAGTATCTTGTAAGGCTATCAGCTTCCTTCTCTCCCATCCACATACCCCTACCATCCATTCCCACATCTTTTGTTAAAAACTAAAAGCAACTGATGTAAATTATGTGATAAAACTCCTTGGTCTAATGCACCAAATACTTTATTCTATTTCTTGCCACAGGCTACTGAGGCTTGCCTTTATTCCTTTCTATAGGAAACTGACTTTTCCTCTTCCCCTTGGTTGAACTCTGCATGAAGGAAGCCAGTTTATTAGGCCAGTGGCAGTTACTTGGATGTTCAGACATATGGTCCACAAACTGCTTCATTCTGTTTTAAATCAGTTCCTCCTGATGGGCTTCATTCTTTCTGCCGTTTATGCCACAGGTGAAGTAATGAAGATGCTTATTGTGGCTTCCTGTTAATATTCCAAGGCCTGAGGCTCTGAACAGCAGGATGTCTGTTCTCCAGCTGTTCTTCCAACAGGAAGAAGGGATAAAATAAACAAAGCATACACAGTAGTCCATTGAAACGACAGGTAATCCACAGCTGCGCTGAAAACAATTCGGGATTGCCAAACTGGTCCACCATCATAGACTCTCATCAGCAAAGGCAACTTCAAAATACTTTGAGGGTAGTTGGTAGTTTCTTTCAAGTCCTTCATATCCAGAGGGCAGCTAACTGTAAATCCAGATTTGGACCAATGTACTAATTCTCCTGCTGTTCTAATGATTTTTAAGTGGAATTCTATGGGATGGGATGGGGGCAATCATGGTTATAAAGATGCACAAATTGCTATCATATGCCAGTTTGATCTTAAATTTGAGTTTAAAGTATATCTGAATTGACAAGCCCTTCAAAATAGGAATCTGTGTAACATTCTTGCTAATGTCTTAATGCTTAATATTAGCAGACATTGTTTCTCCAGACACCTAGATGTAATCCAGCCAACTGAATTATGCAGAATTCTTATTATATGATTCACCTTTTATAGTTATATAGAAAATGTGGAAAATATGCGAGCTTCATGTGAAAGGTTTATTGAAGAAGGACCTATGACTGATTCCTGAGCCAATTCTGTATAGATATATAAGTGTGGTGTCTAAAACTAGCTTCTTTAATATGACCTTGATGACTTGAAACCTAAGGCAATAGATATCACATAAGGCCAAAATGCATTGTTAATTCATGGCCAAGCACCTGACTGTTATTCTCAATGTTCATGACAATGCATCTCCAAGGGAAGATCAATTTACCTCTTAGTCATCTATACAATCTTAATCCTAAACTTTTGAAATCCTGCCAATGAACTCCCAAAGACTCTATTTTCTTCTTAACAAGGTGTACATTTTTTCATCTCAGTGAAAGCAGCACTCAGTACAGGGCCAAATATGATTCAGAATGAAATAGAAATTGGATTAAACAAGCCATGCAAAGTCACAGGCTTGAATGGCCATAGACACTGTCAATAGTATTGAAATGAATTTACCAAGGCAATCATGCTTACTTGCCTGATAGTGACCATAGAAACACTCATGCACTATTTCATGATAGTTATTTATTATGCTTAGAACTTATTTCCAACCTTATGGTATTATTTTTCTTGTTATTTTATTCTCCTACAGCTACCATTAACTAGGGAAAAATCAAAGTCTGTGAGTAGCATTGTCTGAGAAGTTTGATGGATGCTATAGTTTGACTCAAAGATAAAGGGGATGCTTAAAAACTTGGATTTGCATATCACGGACTTAAATTCTGTAAATAGTTTGAAAAATTTTTTTTGCCAGTCATAACCAAGACTTACGATAACAATCATCTCAATTTATTAAGAAAACCAACAACATGCTCCTTAGGTTAAGAAATGGATATCTTCCCTGCTACTATTATGATATAGCAGAAGAAGCACTGAGCTTGGAGCTGATAGGCACAGGGATGAATCCTGTCTTGGCCTTCGTGTATCATCAACAAATATTGATCAGGAGTCTGATCTGTAAGGTTATTGATTACTGACTCTACCCAACAGCGTATGAGATAGGGATGAAACATCCAATTCCTGCTCTCAGGGAGCACACAGGCTTGCCAGGAACACAGACAGGAAAACTAAGGATTGCATCACAAGGGGACGAGTGTGGGAGAGAGCCATCTAGCATGCACTTCCTCTTCCACTGTATTCCGGTTTCTTTGGGAGGGAATTACCCTTCTTCCCTTGTGCGAGGAAAGTGGGAGGAAAATTTCTAGTGACCAATTCCCATTAGGGAAAATGGAAGAGAATGATCCTCGTTTCCCACTCGAGGGCAGCCGTAGGCTGGTCAGGCTAATCTTGGGACCCAGAGTTGGCCAATTGGACCCTCTTCTAGGACTTTGATAGTAGGACACAGGGACTATTTTCTGCCTCTTTTTGCTAAGAGGCAAATGTGTCCTCTGCTTCTCGCTGTTCACTCCCTTGGATTTTGGGCATTTCCAAGCCTGTGCCTCTAGGTACTCTTGAGCTCCTGATACACTTCCAGTCAACTCTCTTTTATTAGAGTCACTTTGAGTCTGTGTCTAATGCCTGCAGTTAGGAATCCTGAAAGAGTGTCATAATCTAGAATGGGGGTGAAAGGAATAATAGCTTTGACAAAATGGCAGCTTGGAGGAGATAACACCCGAGCTGTGCTTTAAGGACAAGAAGGGGTTCCCTAAGTCAGGCAGTAGGAACGGCATTACAGGTAGAGGAAATAACATACGCAAGGCCTGGAGGTGAGAGCAGCTAGCGGCAGGTGTTACTGGAAGGAATGCAGGCAGCTTGGGTGTTTGCTGGGTAGGGTGTAGGTGAGAGCTGAGGCCTGGACATCCTATGAGAGATGGGTGATAATCAGCTCTTTTCTCCATTAGAGGAAGCCATGCCTTAGTCCTTGTGACGGTACCTAACAAAGGCGCTGGCGTCAAGAAGGGGCCTAGTAAAGATTTAGTGAAAAAAAAAAGTGAGAGTTGAGTGAGTTCAGTTCCTTTGAGATACTTCCTCCAAAATTTTAGAGTGAGAAGGACTCTGTCAGACTATGTGTACCAAAGTGCCAAAAATCTATGTGCCATCTGGAGATGGTCCCTTAAAACTGTGTGATTCCATCCCTGCATTTAAGTAGTAGTGCACGTGGAACATCCCAGATAGTTGGGAAAGTTTTCTATGTTTCTATAACTCTGAAGAAAAAAAGACTAAGAGGTATCATTCCTGTTGGATCCTTCAGTGTTTAGCAATGTCTTCTGCCAGGAAAGTTCCTCTCTTTCTCACCCACGTTTTCTATGCTGCAGCTCACCTCGTTTCCTGTTGCTCTCCCCCGAGAGGATATGGACATCACGGGCTCGTCAGCCTCCGCGGTAATAACAGCCCTTCACACGCTTGACGTCGATTCCTGAATTGCCTTTAGCTTTCCCTTCCAGTTCTCTTAGTCTGTTTTCCAGCCTTTAATCATCTCTGTGGGTCTCTTCTCAACCCTGTCCAAGTGCACAAAGTACCTCTTACGGCACTTTTCAGTTTCGAAACAAACACCAAAATTTCCAGGCTTGTTCAAACTGGCAAAATGAGATGACTTTCTAAGAAATACTATTTGAATCAAAAGAAAATATATTTCAGGTGTTCCTGGAATATGTAATGATATGCCAAGCAATTAGGGTAGGAAGAAATCTTTCAGTATTGGTCTTTTCAACCTGATGTCATTTAAAGACAGATTCTTGTCAAAAGATTCCCTAAAGGAATGAGAAAAGGTCAATGTAATAAAAGTTTCTAGAACACCTACTATGTGCCAGGCATTTTGCATGGCACTAAGGAGCCAAAGGTAAATGAGATGTGGTTCCTACTGTCAAAGAGCTCGTAGGCTAGTAGTTGAGGCAGAAACAAACAGAAGCCCATTCAGTGCGATAGACACAATAGCACAAATAAGAGGATGAGGAAGACTGAGAGTGAAAAGAAGGAAGATAGCCTCTCTAGCTGGTGAGGTCAGGTTTGAGCAGATTCTTGAAAGAGGCCTCAGAGCTTTCCAGGTTTAGAAGGTAGGTGAGAGAAGGTGCTCCTTTTCCAGGCAGGGAGGACTGCATAACAGGAGGTATGGAGATGTGAAACAGCATGATGTGTTCGGTAGTTAGCATAGGACAGAGCAAGCCTGTTGCAAGAAATAAGGATGGCGAGGATGAGCTCACAGACGGCTTCATGTGCTACTCACAGGAGTTTGGATTGTTTGTGGCACTGGGAGCCATTAAGCGCTTGTGAGTAATGCAGTAATTTAGGAAGAGCTGCTGTCCAGAATACTCACTCCGCTAAGAAGAAGATATCAGAGAAGGAGAATGGGGCTGAAGTGGGGTTTGCCTGGAGGCAGATACCAGAGTTAAGAGGTGGTTGCAACAGAGAGATGAGAAATGATGTGGGTTGAGGCTAGGACAAGAGATGACTGAATGAAACTAGGCAATTTTGAGGACATTCCATGAAAGTTGAGAATGAGCAAATACGGTGGATGCTGTAGAACACGATGCATAAGATAATTCTCAAAGAACTCCTCCATTTCAGTTTCAGTTACAGAGGCCAGCTCCACCAGACTTCAGGTCATACAATTGAAAAGCTAAGATGTTGCCTTCCCTAGCCAATGGGGAGAATGTTCCAGAATTAGTGTGAGTTTGGGTATCACAGAATCAGATAAGGAGCTCAGCTCAGAAAATCAGACAATTCAGCATGTGACTACATCACCTGGGATGGCCCACAAGAAGGGAAATATAACGTTTAGTAATCTGTGTGGTTAATGTACTTAGGATCTGTGTAAGATATAGGATACAGGATAAACCTTAGAAAGGATGTGTTTCAGATGCAATCGGACCAGGGACTTTACTTACCTAACGAGTGAGAACAATGAGTGACAGCTGAGTAAGTGTGTAGTTCCTGTGATTGCCAAGTTCACTGGCATTTTGTCAGATCATGGCTGCTGTGAAAAAAAGCCCCTTCTTTGACACTTCCCCTCTCTGGAGACTTGTAGTCGTGGGAATGAGGGTGAGAGTGAATTTGAGTGAGTTCTGAGGATGGGTTAGGATGACCGAGGAGGTCTGGCATGTGTGTGTTGGTTGAGGGGAGAAGGTGATCAAAGATGTGGAGCGGAGTAGGCAACTGCTAAGAAGAGGGGCGATCCTTGTGGGTGGCAGGGACTTAGAGGCACAGGGACTTCAGGGCACCATTCGTTAAGTCTTGAGGTTCAGGGGCTGAGGGGAAATGAGGTCAAGCCAGTGAACATTCTGCCAGGGGTAAGTTCCAAAAATTCATCTGTAAGTTTTTGTCAGTTGGGTTTTAGAATGCTTAGGATTGACTCTTGATTATTTTTCTTAGAAATCTGTCATTATCCTTCCAAGGGAAAAAATGAACCATATTCTAGTGAATTAGTAAAGATGAATTCTTAGGATTGCGTTAGGAATGTTGGCTTAATCTCTGTTGTTACTTTCTTTGATTCTCTAATCTAATAATAGCAATAATACCACCAGCAATACTAGTGCCTCGTGCTTTACGTAGATCACCATTCATTTTTGCAACAATGCTGTAAGGAAGGTATTATTTTAGAGATAAGAAATCTGCAGCCCAGGAGGCTGATAAAATGCCCACAGCTTTGCTGCTAGTTAGGAGGGGGAGCCAGCATTCAGAGCCAGGTCTGTCTGACTTGAAAGGTTTTTCTCTCCTCACTCCCTCTTTTCTCCCACCTTCCACTGCAGGGAATGAACAGGCTGATTCTACCGGCCGAGGCACAGCTTAAAGCTTTGTCAGTTAGCAACATGGTGTCTGCAGCCTGCTTGTTGGGGATCCTGGCCAGCAACTCAGCAGTGTTTTTCTGACCCTGGCTGGGCTGGCAAGTGATTTCTCTCAGGATTCTGACTGAAGCAGAGGGCGGCGGCATTCAGGGCCTGAATCATATTGCTGGCTGGCCTTGACTTCAGAGGCCAGCGTTCCTGTGATTGTTCTCTCGGGCTTTAATTTATGCCCCTGCCAAATTGCAGGCCCAGTGTTTAAGCCAGAGAGAAAGGTGTGTATGGAGCAAATGGAGTGTCATCAGGCAGCTGTAGAGAAGCCTGTTTAGTGAAGGGCACCCAAGGGCATGAGGACCAGCCTCTCTTTCTTTGAGTGCTCTCCTTGGGTGGACATCTGGTGCCCATTTCATGTCAATCACACACGTTATGATGTCCCTGGTGGGAGATGATGAGACCGTGAGAGCTTAGGTGTTACTAATTGGCATGACTTTAAAAATTGGATTATATGGGATTTTTTTCTTGGCTCAAAAAAATAATCTTGGATTATAAAGTCATTCAGTAGATAGTTTGGGGGCACTGACTATATTTTAAGCATGAGTCTAGGTACTCAGAATATATCATTGTTTAAAATAGACAAAAATGATTGCCCTCGTCGAGTTTGTAGTCTAACAGATAAAGGCTACTCTTCTAGGGACGTGTACTTACAATCAATTCTACTCATTTCCTGAGCATCAAACAAGTGAAAAGCAGTAGGCTTTGGAGATGAATAAGAAGTTACTTCACAGTTCTATACATAGAATAAGACAGAATGCTTACGATCATAGTATGAAGCAGAATACGATACATTCCATAATGTAGATGTTAAGAAAGTGAAGTGGGCATTCAAAGGCAGAACACATATTTGGATATCAGAATTAGGCCTCATGGAGGGGGTGGCATTTACGTTGTTTCTTAAAGGATAGGTAGAGTTTTGACTGGTGGAGATTAATGGGAAAGTCATATCTGGTGGAAAGATAAGCCTAGTAAAAATGTGGACATGTTTGAGGATGACTGAGAGGCCGAGTTTGGGAGATGAAAGCTAGGAAAGTAGCTTGGGTGATATTGTGGAGGGCAAGTAAGTAGCTGGGTCTTGTTTTTGTAGAAAAAAGGAAATCATTCGAAGTTTATGAGTATGGAAAAGACATGACCAGAACACTTTTTTTGGGGGGGAAGGGTCATTGATGCTTTGAGCAATTATGTGCTAGGCACTTTAACTTACAGTGTTCTATGTACTCTTGAAATGAGCCATCATTTTATGGAGCAAATTGAGGATTAGAGGGTTTGGGGAAATTGCCCAAGATCACGCAACTAGAAAGAGATGAAACCAGGATTTGAATACAAATCTATCTGGTTGTGAAATTTTCTTTCCCCAGTGTTAGTGTTTGCGACAGTCCAGGTGAGAAGAACAAGAGCCTGAACTAGGCTGGAGGCAGTGAGAATAAAAGGAGCTGAATGTTAAGGAGGATGGGTTGGAATGATATGTTGGAAATGGGTCTTAGAAAGTCTCTCAACGGAACTGAAGAATGGAAGGGATGGAAAGGTACGAAAAGGGAAGGTTTTCACCTAGCGGAATAGTGACATCGTTAATGGAACCTGGGAAGTTGCGTGGAAGAACTAGTTCTGCAGAGGAAGAGAATGAGTTTGGTTCTGAGGATGTTTGCTTTGTGGTATTGGAGGGACATCCAGATATCCGGCTAGAAGATTACAACGCAGGTCTGAGCACTTGGCTGGAGAATTGGGAGCAAACCATGTGGAAGTGATTGTTCAATTGGATGATATCACTGGGGGAAGAGGTGAAAGGGTCAACCAAGATTAGAAACTAGGTTTCGGAGTAGAAAGAGTCAACAAAGGACCTAATTCTTATTTTTGAAAATATGGCCACAGTAAGAGAACACAAGTGTTTGATTAACACCGATATCCCAGAGCCTTGAGGATGTGGCTTCTTAAATGCTCCACAGTGACTACTATGTTCCCTTATCTGTTTGTTTGGACAACTTTTGTGTCATTTGTGTAGGTGACCTAGAATGG
The DNA here is from genome assembly GCF_028021215.1 of Eschrichtius robustus. NCBI lineage: Eukaryota > Metazoa > Chordata > Mammalia > Artiodactyla > Eschrichtiidae > Eschrichtius > Eschrichtius robustus. The sequence goes on along the minus strand of NC_090836.1, from coordinate 75,517,821 downwards.
CTTCTTGGCATCACAGTAGTGTGGCTGTGTGTTGATGCCTCAATCCCTCCTATCTATGAGGCTTGGGGTGTTCCTGAATGCACACTAATGACTCAAACATAGGCACTCCCGTTTGGGAATGTTTGAGCAATATCTCCTAAAGCCTTGCTTTTTTTTGTTTTTCCTCTTTTCCATTTAATTCCTGTAGGAGAACATAATGATGACTGAGGTCCTGAGTGAGAAGTTACTTTGGAATAAGGCATGGTCAAGGCTTTAACCCCATGGTACTCTGGGAGCTTGGATCTGTCTTTCTTTCAGTAAAGAGCTGGAAAACCAGTTCAATCCACTTTTGAGAGCTTATGGAGAAAGGCAAATTCAAGCAAGTGATTCATAGATTACAAGTGTCATGAAAAACAGGAAATGAGGAAGCAAGACTATAATCAATCCTAATAAATGGTAAGTAAATCCTCCCCTCACATGTGGAAAAAATTGGCTGTGAAGAGGCATGGTGTCCCTTCTAAAGCATCAACATTATTGAATTTATGAAGTGCTGGTTCATGATGTTTCATTTGCCTCAAGCCTGCTTTTATTTTTCCCTCCACATTTTTGTGTCCTGTCCTCAGTTCACTTGTTCATGGGCTTTGTTTTGTTCCTGCTCAATGACCAGAACCCAGAGTGGAGCCTGGCTCAGAGTGAGCACCAGTACATACTTGTTGAGGGTCATAAGTCTATTCCATCAATTCCGTCATTCATTCTCTTATTGGATATCTATTGAGTATTAATTATGTACCAGATTCTGTGCTAGTTCATGGGGATAAAAAGATGAATCAGAAGTTGTCCTTTACCTAATGAAGCTCATAACCTAGTGGCACAACAATGACAAAAGCAGAGTTACGATTTCACTGGATAAGCTTAATAATAGACTTATGCACAGTTAACAAAGGCTGTAGGGAAGAGGATGGAGAGGAGGAGGGGCAGGGAGAGGTCAGAAGAGGCTTCCGGAAGAAGGAAGCCTCGCTTCCTGTACTGCAGAGATCTCCCGGTATTGGTTATTTTTTTGCTCTCTCTTATCTTAAACCTCTTCCTCTTTACTGTGTCTTTCCCACCAACCTTTAAACTTGTTCTACCATTGTAAGAAAAACAACTCTCCTTGGCCCAGCATCACTCTACTTTTACTTCCCTCAACTACTTTTTTCTTATCCTCTCTTACCTTTCACTTCTAAGTCCACTGAATTCGGGCCCTCATCTTCACCTTTCCTCAAATTGTTCTCAATAAGGGCCACAAATGGCATCCTGATGGCTAAACCCAATGGAGACTTTCTGTAACTCTTCTTATTTGTCTTCTTGGTTGCATTTGTCACTGTTGACACCTCTTTCGTGATCCTCCTCCTCCTTGGCTTCTCTCACTCCCCAATAATCTTGGTTTTTCTTCTGCTTCCCTGACTGCCCCTTTTCACTCTGTTGCAGACTCCTCCCCTTACAGGCTATCGTTTAAAGGTTGGTAAATGTTGGAATTCCTCAGGGACCTTTCCTAACTCTGTATTCTCTTCTTGAGAAAATGTATCTACTCTTATGGTTCTAATACGCTTTTTATCCTGAGGATTCCCGCATAATTTTCTCCAGCCAAGGTCAGTCTTCTGAGCAACAGACTTTCATTCCTACACTTATTCGTCTACTCAGACAAGTATCTACTGGTGCCCACTATGTCCAAACACTGTTTTAGAGACAGAGATTTAACAGTGAACAAAGTCTTTGCCTTTGTGGTACTTATATTCTACTAAAAAAGACAATCTCTCTTATATACACACACACACATTCTGTCAAAAGTGCTATAGAGAAAAAGCAGACTAGGGACTGCTGGAGTATGAGTGTGAGATTTTGCTCTTTATTAAGGGGGTTCAACAAGTCCCCTCTAATCAGATGACAATTAAGTCGAGCTCTGGATGAAGGGAGGACAGGGGTGAGCCATGCAGATATTTTGGGGAAGGGCGCAACATCAGAGGAAAGGGTCATTACCATCATTCTCTATCATCCTCACCTAGAATGAACAAGAAATCCCAGATGATGAGACTCTTCTACTGTGGGACCAGAGGTGGATAATTGGGGGAACAAGTGACAGTGTCATTTCTATATTTTCCCTTCTTCCCCTTACACTCAACAAATGAGCTTCTTTTCTTGCTTAATGTAGCTGAATCATACAGGTGGGCTAGGAAGAATTGAAATAGTCTCTGTAAATTACTGGCTATCCCAGAAGCCATTTGGTAACAATTATCTTCCCCCACAAAACCGCTCCTCCACCCATGTTCTCGCTGACAGTGACAGGCACTGGCATCCACCCTGTTGCCCAAGCCAGAGACATGGGCATTACCCTCCCTCATCCCCAATAGCTGATTCATCACCAAGCTCCTGTAGGTGGCATCCTACCTCAAATCTCTCCATTTCCCTTGATCTCTGTTGCCTCTACATAAAACTAGTTACTGTCATGTCTGATATGGATGACTGCCCTGGACTCCCTGCTGGCTTCCTCTCCTCTTGTCAGCCCCTCCTCCAGTCTATTATCTGCAGGCCAGCTGGGGAGATGTCGCTAAACAGAAATCTAGTCTTAAGCTTCAGTGCCTCCTCATTACCCCAGGACAAGATCCTACACTGGCCCCAGCACTCCATACTCCAGTGAAACGGAACAATTTTAGGTCCCTCAAAGGAGCCATGTTCTTTCTAACAAGTGTGTGTTTGCATGTCATCATGCTATTGCCTTTGTCTGGAACTTCCTCCTCTCACAAACTCCCATTTACCTGGCCAACTCCTACTCCTACTTCGACTTTTGACTTGGATGTCACTTCCTCCAGAAAACTTCCGATTTTGGTTAAGTGCCTCTGTTGGGTGCATCAGCCCTCCTCCAGTCATTGTACTTATCGCTGGGCTGTACTCGTTCGTTTAATTGCCTGTACCCCCAACAACAGTGTCTGTTCTTTGAAAGCAGGGACCGCATGAGTCTATTTTATCACCATAGCCTCATCTTTGTCATAGAGTGGATGTTCGGTAGTTATTTATTGGATGAATGAATGAGTGAATGAAGTCAAATGAGCAAAATTAAAGGATGAAGAGGAGTTACCTAGACAAAGGGGTGGTGAAAATATAGAGGGTTCTGGGCTGAGAGGACAGCTTGAATAAAGACACAAGTGAGCATCATGATGGTGGATGAAGGAAACTCTAAGCAGTTTGGAGTTTCTGGATCATTAAGCTTGATGCTGGAATTAGCAAGGAGCTTCAAAGGTAGTTTTGAGAGACCAGCCAAATCATGGAGGGTTTGTGGGTCAGGTTAAGAGTTTTAGATTTGCTCTTGTAGGCAATGAGGAGCTTACAAAATTTGCTTTTGGATATTTAATGCAGGCAGCTCTATGAAGATTGAATTTGAAGGCAGCAAGAATGGAGACCAGAACGAGTGGTTAGGAGGCTGCTACCTTGTTTTCTGGCTCTGCCTTGAAATATAATATATGGTTTTTCATCCCAACTTCCAGCATTAAAATTTTATGGTAGTCAGAATTCTTAGATGGCTCCCAGGACCTCAGCTCCTTGGTGTTACTTCATGATTATGTTACATTCCATGGCAAAAGGGATTTTTGTAGATGAAATTAAGTTTATCAGTTTCCCTTAAAATAGGGAGATATCTGAGTTGGACTAACCCAATCGCATGACCTCTTTAAAAGCAGACTTTTCTCTGGCTGGTTGCAGAAGTCAGAGGGAATTGAAGCATTAGAGGGATTCAGTGTGAAAGAAATTCTCTGTTGTTGACTTTGAAGATGGAGAAATTGTCAAGGGAAGGAAAGGAGTGAGCTCTAAGAGCTAAGAGAGGCCCCTTGCTGAGAGCCAGCAAGCAAACAGGGTCTCAGTACTACAACTACAAGAAAATGAACTCAGTCAGTGCCCACGTGAATACAGAAGTGGTTGTTCCTTAGAGTCTTTAAATAAGAACTCAACCTGGTTCACCCATGGATTTCAGCCTCTGATATTGAAGAAGAAGACCCAGTTGTGCCTTGCTGGACTTTTGACTGCATAACTGTGAGCTAATAAAAGGGTGTTTTAAGCAGTTAAGTTTGTGGAAATTTGTTATGTAGCAGTAGAAAGCCAATACAAATTTCAGCAAGATACTCTTGTACTACTGTCAGTTGTTTGTGGAAGAGTGTTAGCCATGTCTTCTTTTGTTTTATAAACAATTCTCTTTAGAATGAATTATAATGAAAGGGTAGCTAACACTAGGGCCTCACAGAGTGCCGAACACCATACTGCGCACTTGACAATGGACATCTCGTTTAATGCCCACGACCGCCTCATGTGAGAGGCACTATTGACCATCCGTATTTTACAGATGAGCCCACTGAAGCTCAGAGAAGCTAACCAACCTCTCCAAAGTCATTCAACCAGCAGTTGGCAGAGCTGGAACTTGACCTCAGGTTGCCTTAGACCATCATATAGATAGACTTCTCAAAAGGTTTAGTGATCTCATTCGTACTCACACATTTAGATCCCATTTTCTCTGAGAAGGGTTCAATGGGCTAGATTATAAAGTACAGGATCAGACAATGGGAAAGATTTTCAGGTTCAATTTGTGCTCTGTTTCTGTTTGAGATAGATTAGGGAGTCATCTTGGGCATGGTATCAATTTATTCTCTTCTGTGCTTTGTTGTAATGAGACAAGGAGAAGGAAGACGAAAATGAAAAGTAGTTGGAGGGAAATGGTTAGAACTAGTAAAAAAAAAAAAAATGGGCTTGATGTGGGTTTAAAGGCGGTTTGGTCACAGATGTGTTCACTTTAGCAATCCCCTGTTTCATGTCCATTCAAGCATGGACAGGTGTCCTTTTTTTCATGTGTTAGAGAACGCTTGAGGCTGGCTGCCTTGTGCCAAGAAAAAAAAGCAATTAAATATTTTAATATTTCCTGCCTATAAACTGCTCCCTGTTTTATTACTTCAAATGCGCTGGATTTAAAAGGAGGTGTGAAAGCCTCCTGAGCCATTAATAAAAGCCTGCAGCTGCTCGAGGAGAATGATGCTATGCGTTTTTCAAAGGCATGATTTCGGTCTGAGCACCTCAATCCACAGACTGTTGATTTACGACCGTCCTGAAACTGATACAGAAGCATGAGGCAAACACTTACAGCACTTCCGGAATATATTTGGGCAGAATCCTTACAATGAGTTCTTTTCCTTGGGGAAAATATAAAGGAATCAAGCAACGAAATGTGAAAGCAGCCGTTCAGAAGTGATGGTGCAAAGGAGAGTCAGCACAAAAAATGTGAATCTTTTCCTAGAGTCAGTGGCGAATTTCATGCGGTTTGGGTTGTGAGATTTCTGTTCTTGGATGAACAGAATAAACAGCAGGGAATTAGTGATTGATTTGAGTCTTTGAGGGCTTCCAGTAGAGACATGTCCTAAAGTTAAAACCCAAGATGCGGTTCTATCTTTTCTTACAACCAACCGAAAGGAACCAAAGTACTATTTCCCAAAGGCCTTAAATTTTATTTTAAAAAAGTATTCATTTTTCCTTTTCAGGGATGGTGTGTAACAGAAGTCAAAGGATGAGGGATGTTGGAGATTCAGTTTAACAAGGCTTTGTCGAGTGGATACTGAATGCAGGTTCCTGCTTGGTGCTGGGCAAAATGCAAAGAAAGCCCCTACCCTCACCCTTTGTCTTTTGTAGGCAACTTGGCCTTCTGTATGGATACGTTAACATCTTTCTGAACTTGCTGGAAAGATGTTTCTTAAGCTTCAGTCATTTCCATAATTTTGGCTGTGAGCCACCTTATTATTTACAATTTATTTCTTTACTTTATTTATTTATTTAAATAATTCAGCTCACAGTTTACTTAAATAAATTCAGCCTCATCTTAAGCAATAAGATATCTGTGAAATCACAGGTCTGGAGTGCTGGTTAAACCTTTTCAAATGTACCCTCAAATAAATAAAGCTTAACAATATCCTATCTGGAACCACTGGATCCAGAAGTGTTTAGAAATTTAGAACATTTTGAGGTTTTACAAAGGTAATAAGGTGCATGTACTGTATATTCTGTAACACCACAATGGGGGTGTGGGTGACATCTTATAATCAAACAGCATGGCCACAGAGGGGCATGTGGATATTTGCAGTAGGTAGAATGTGGAATGAATAAAGATGTAAATAGCTTCACATCAGTTCAGATCAGCTGGAAAACTTCGGTTTTCAGAGCTTTTTGCACTTCATCACTGCAGGTAAGGAATTACGGAGTGTAAGTAGTATTAAAAAAAGTTTGTGTACCACAGAAAACAGAATTATCAGTAATGTTCAAGGCATGAATTATATAACCTTTCTTTCATCTATATGGCTGGGCTAAACTTAAAAAAATTTTTTTAATTGAAGAATAAATATAACATACATTGAGTAAGAACTTAAAGAACACTGATCTTAAGCACGTAGCCCAGTGATTTTTCACATGTACATATGTACCCACATAACCACGGCCCAGATTGAACACAGAATACTTCTGGCACCTAGAAGTTTTTTTCTGTCCCTTCCCAGTTAATACTCCTCCCAGATAACTATGATAACCACTGTTTTGAGTTCCATGCATGAGTTCCTATAAATGGAATCATATAACGTATACTCTTTTGTCTCCGGCTTCTTTCACTTAGCAAAATGGCTGTGTGATTCTTGCATGTTATTGTTTTATCAATAGTTTGTTCCTTTCTATTGTTGTATACTATTCCTTTGTTAACTTTTATAACCTCTTAGAATGTTACATGCAAATGTTTTAAGTTAACGCCTTCTTGGGATTGAATTGTTCTCGTTCTCTTCAAAAGACAATCACATACAGAAAACTTTTACTGGAAAATTTGAAAGCAGCTGCAGTTTACCAAGACTGCACCCCTTTCAGATGACCTAGAAGACACAACTCATGTTGTGCTGCTACATATCCATTGCGGTTAGATTCATTTCCTGTCATGTTTTCACCACTTTGGTGAGCGGATGCAAGCTGCTAGCTTCATCAAATAGAAAAAGAGGACAGGAGATTCTGAGGAAACATTCTGATTTAATTTTTGGTTAATGTCGCACTTTAAAAAGGAAATTAGGGGCTTCCCTGGTGGCGCAGTGGTTGAGAGTCTGCCTGCCAATGCAGGGGACGCGGGTTCGAGCCCTGGTCTGGGAAGATCCCACGTGCCGCGGAGCAACTGGGCCCGTGAGCCACAACTACTGAGCCTGCGCGTCTGGAGCCTGTGCTCCGCAACGAGAGAGGCCACCATAGTGAGAGGCCTGCGCACCGCGATGAAGAGTGGCCCCCGCTTGCCATAACCGGAGAAAGCCCTCGCACGGAAACGAAGACCCAACACAGCCATAAATAAATAAATAAATAAATAAATTAATTAATTAAAAAAAAAAAAAGGAAATTAGAGCCCATATTGTTATGTAGCTAGATTATAAGACATGGAAATACTCTTTAAAATGAATTTTATACTAAGTTTTGGGATAGTGCTTCACGTTCAGGCTAGCTCTTTGTGAGATGGAGTGACAAGGATGAGTTGGGAGCGATCATGGGCAGTTTTTATTGAGTTGGTGTGAATTACTGGAACATGAGAAGCACTCATTCTCAAAATATACATTCCAGAAGCGAATAGGAAGAATTGTCAGACTTCTGCCACTTTAGACTAATATGGAGAATTAAGAGCTGAATGACCCAGGACAAGTTAGAAACTAGTTTGCTTGGGTTCTTCTAAAGAGCAATCTTGACTGTAATCTTGACTAAAACACTGAGCACTGGCTATAGAAATACTGATCTTTAAAAAAATGTATCAGAGGGGATAAAAAATTTAGAAATTGTGTATCTGCATTTCATTCACAGTATCTCATGAGAAGTAAAATAGTAAAGTAACCTGTGGGTTTAAAATCCAATCTCTGTCATTGACTAGCTGTGCAATCTTAGTTAAGTACTTTTTATTTATTTATTTATTTGGCTGCCCCGGGTCTCAGTTTCAGCACACGGGATCTTCATTGCAGCCTGTGGGATTTTCAGTGGTGGCATGCGGGATCTTTTTTAGTTGAGGCATGCGAACTCTTAGTTGTGGCATGTGGGATCTAGTTCCCTGACCAGGCATCGAACCCGCGCCCCCTGCATTCGGAGCGCGGAGTCTTAGCCACTGGACCACCAGGGAAGTCCCCTTAATTAAGTACATTAACATCTCTGATTCTCAACTTTGATCTTGTTTTTTCTTTACAAGCAGCATTGTCAGAAGTGAACCATCTCGGAAAGAACCGTGCCAGTGAATTTTAAAGTAAGAGCTAACGATGATTAAAGAGTCTCTCATTTCATATGGCAAGAAAGCCCAATCCTCAGCAAACTGGCTGACACAGCATGTTTCTGCACCGTCTTTATTTAGGGGCTCAAGGTATGTTGTGAACCATAAAATTTCTCTGGATCTCTCTTTGGCTGGCAGTTTCCAGGGCAATTTCAATAAAAATATCTATCATACTTGGTGGGAATGGCTTTCCCAGAACTCAGCAAAAGACCAACAGAGCTGGCCCTGTGATTGTGTTTCCTGGTCATTATTCTATTGGTGGAGTACTAGTGTGGTTCATAGAGAGTTAATGTCTCAGAGGTTGAGTATGTTTTTTCCCAAAGAGAGAAAGGGGTAGGGGCAAAGAAACCCGAGAGAGTATTCATTACTTGTAATTGAAAGCTAATCATCCTTTCATGGATAACTACTCCCCCGAAAAAAAAAAGCCAAACCACTTAAAACCATCCACGGAGCTCACTGGCCAGTTAGGATAATAATGCTGAAAAATATTGCTATGCTGAATTTATCTGATTACACCTTGCTTTATAGACTGCCTGATGATTAGTTCAGGTTCAAATTCAGGGCCAGGATTTATTTTTTTCCCAACAAATTCTCTTGCACAAATCTAAGAATATTTTTATCACAAGAGGAATGTACCAAGGCTTTGAAAGAACATCATTGAGTCGGAAACAAAATCAGCTTGACCTTGGTCTTTGTCAAGAATTGCTTGATTCTATCAGCTCTGGTCTGGGAGAGGCAGGTAATAAAATACTAATTTGATTTTAAGAACACTGCTTGGAGACGAGGGAGAAAGGCACCCCCATAAAGTATTTTCTATTTGTCCTAGGACAAAAATCTTTTTATTTCTGCAAAGGTGATTAAAAATCCAGGTTTTCATGAAAAATTCTGAAAAATTTCAGATCTAGCAAATTGTTTTCTGATTTGGACAATAGTGACTGAAAATGAAAGATTGACCAGGGTAAGATTATTCCACCCTTATTAGTGGAGGAATTATGAGAGAGTGCATATTAAGTAGGACCCTTTGCAAACAAGTAACAGAAATGCAACCTGATCTAACTTAGGCAAAAGGGAAGGGCAAGGATATAACTGGGTCTCCAGAATCATTGGAAACAGGGACTCAGGTTTCTTCAAGTCTCTCTCTCTTCTAGCTTTCATTTCTACTCCTTTCAACATGTTTTCCTACAGCCCTCCTCCACGAGGTCGCCACCTCTCAGGCTCAGCTCCTAAGCCTTGATACCAGAGAGGGATTGTCCCTTTTGGTTAAATCTCAATTTGTAGAAGTTTAGGGAAGGTCCAGTTCTGGTCACACGCAGCCTCTCTGACCAGTGGATGCAATGCTGTAACTGGCATTTCTCACCTGGACCATGTGGTGGGGTGGGGGAGGAGTATTTCCTGAAAGAAGGTGGAAATAGGAGTGAGGGTGGAGCTCACCAAAAAAGAAAAGGTGCTGGGGAGATAAAAGAATATATCCTCATTACAGAACATAAAGTGGAATATAAAATATAAGAGGAGAAATTTTAGTTGAGGCTGGGTCTGAAAAATTCATCAGCTTACGTAATTAAACATTGATTGACTTGGAGTTGATGATATACATTTATAACTAGGTCTCTGGTTAAACTTTTAGCCTTTATTTTGGGAGGGAATACATAGCGCCGAATGTTCATTTCGTGACAAGATGAAAAACAAAAGAGAAAGACTTGTCTCCCTTACATTCATACCCCACACCAGAGTTTCAAAGTAAAAATAATTTGGCTGATTTCTTTTGAAAGAAAGTGCGGATCTCTGATGACTCAGTGCGAGCTTTGGGTTAAATCCAGAGGTATTCTAGCGCCCAGAAAAGGAGAATCTCTCAGTTTCACGGTTCTGAATTTTCTGAAGATGGCTTTACTCCTGGAGGTGTCAAACACTCAGGATTTTTATAAAACTTTACCAAATTTAATTGCTTTGTGGGCTGCCTAAAACTATACCTACAAATGGTAACATAGTATTTCATTTCACTGTTTTCTCTAAATGTTTACGGTTTGCCATCTATACACTCTTTGTATGTTTTAATGGATATGTTTTTTTTAAATTGAGGTATAGTTGATTTACAAGATTATATTAGTTTCAGGTGTACAAGCATAGTGATTCAGTATTTTTGCAGATTGTACACCATTACAAGTTTTTACAAGATAATTGCTACAATTACCTCTGCTATACAATATATCCTTGTTGATCATCTATTTTATATTGTATAGGTTTTGCCTAAAAATATTCCCTAGCTCCACTAGGGAAAAAAGGTGTTCAATCCAGGTTTTGAAGTGGGAGTAGGTGGCTATGTCAAAGGACAGAGGAAGATTAGTTGAAGCATTAAACTGATTATTGAAAATGTCCAGGTCCAAGAGTGAGAGCAATCTTGAGGCTATTTGGAAAAGATTTCTGGGCTTTGATAAGAAAGTGGAATGCAGAGCTTGTCGATGTTCAAAATGCACCAGTAACGCAGCAACCCCAGGGAGCCCTGCAGAGTCTAGGTGATGAGTATTCGTGCTGCTCATAATAGGGAACCTGTATGTCCCTGAACCTTGCATCAGGTCTCCGTGGTCCTGCCGATGGCTCCACATGAGATGTACAATTGAGAAGCATGTGGTCTTCTATTGTGTTGTTCATCTTCGTTTGTTTGTTCTTTAAATCTTCTCTTTGTTAAACATTTCTTGTAAATATCTTCTGTCTGTGCCTCCATTTTTTTCTGAGATTTTGGATCGTCTTTACTATTATTACCCTGAATTCTTTTTCAGGTAGATAGCATTTATATGTGAAATCTTAAAAAAATGGTACAAATGGATTTATTTACAAAACAGAAATAGAGTCACAGATGTAGAAAACAAATATATGATTACCAGGGGGGAAGGTGTGGGAGGGATAAATTGGGAGATTGGGATTGACATATACACACTACTGTATATAAAATAGATAACTAATAAGAACCTACTGTATAGCACAGGAAACTCTACTCAATACTCTGTAATGACCTATATGGGAAAAGAATCTAAAAAAGAGTGGATATATGTATATGCATAACTGATTCACTTTGCTGTACAGCAGAAACTAACACAACATTGTAAATCAACTATACTCCAATAAAAATTTAAACAAAAAAGAAGCATGTGGTCAACACAGAAGGGCAAGTTAATCCTAATCCCATTCTCATAACCTAAGGAAAAATGGGTCTGGTTGTCTGAGCCATCTCGTCTTATTCCTTAGAGTTATAGGACCTGAGGGCTTAAAGGAGAAATATCCATAAATTTGTGCATATCTTAGATGTGATTTATCTCTTTACTAGGAGCTTGTTTAATTGGTCCATTCAACAGTTTACTTCGAATGCAGGCATCAGTTGCGTTTTTACGGTTCAAGCACCTTTAATGATAACCAAAGTGTTTTTAATGCAATACTACTGATTAAAAAAGGATTAGTTGGGAAGAACTAAATGCACACTAAGAAAATTAACATTAACAATCTCTTATCAGTTAATTTAAGCATAGACACAGAGTAAATACAAAGAACTATAGGTAGGACTAAAGCATGGATCCTGGGGTATCTCCCCATTGCTCTTCCCTTGGATGGGAGTTAAATCATTAGTCAGGTTTGCTTAGAATATTGTCTCTTTTCTGTCTTGGGTATACTTTTTCTTTGATATCACTAGATCTGAACTGCTCAGTTTTATAGTAAATATGCAATACTTTGCCGTAACTCCTTAGTCTGTCTGCAATTACTCAGGCTTTAAAGCACAGAATTATTCTATTGCACCTATTAAAAACTCAACAACTACATTTCCACAGCCATGGCTTTGTCTTTGTCTTTCATTCTGTGTTCAGTTGCTGTTACACAAATTCATGCAAAATAAGTTGAATTTCTTAGCACCTCATACAAGGTCTTCCAAATCTGACCCAGCCTACTCTCCCAGCTTCATTTGCAGTCATTCTATTCCATCTATGGAAGGTTCTGGTCACACGGGATTACCTACCATTACACTTTGAAGTTTCATGTTTACATTCCTGCTTTTCTTCTTAGCTTCTGAGCTCATATATATCCATCTAAGCCCAGTTTAAATGTCGTTTTCTCTTTGAAATCTCCCTGACAGCTCCCAACATCTCCCTGGCTAAATTCTGTACAAACCTTAGAATATCACACTATACGTTGCTGATAGTAAAGTAGTGGAATAGAATTTCGATCCAAAGATTTTGACCCAAAAACCTGTTGTGTTAAAAGCACATTTATTGCTCCCTCCGCCTCTTTTCCCCTCCCGCCCTGCCTTCCTTTTCAAAGTTAACTTAAACCACTGCATTACCATGGAAGGAGGTAGGTGCCAACACTCCACTTGGGTGTTAAAAAGAAAACTGATATGTGGTATGTTAAGAAAAAGAGATCTGGATCTCTTCAAATCTGCATCCCAATCTGCTCTACCCAGATCAGTCTTTCCCAGACCAGCTGATGGCAGTTCCATCTTTGCAGTTGCTCCAATGGAAAAATCTGGAGTCATTCTTAACTACTCTTTTTGCCTCACACCCCATATCCAGTCTGTCAGGAAGTGATGTTGGCCTTACCTTCAAAATATATCTGGAATCTGACCACTTATCACCTCTGCAGCTACCACCATGTTTTCTTGACTAGATTACAATAGCCTCTAACCCATCCTCTTCATTCTTTATTCCACAGCATTTTGCAACTTCTAACATACTATATAATTGACTTTCTTATTAATTGTTTATTGCTATCTCCTCAACCTAGAATGTAAGCTCCTGAGTGCTAGATATGTCTGTTTGTCCCTGCTGTATCTCTAGCACCTGGTACATAATAAATATTTGTAAGTAAATTAATGATTTTGACTCACTGGAATGAATGTGTCTCTTGTGGATCTTGCTTTCCCACTACAGCCCTGGGGGAAGTGTTGCAACAACTCTTCAGGCAATGATGGTGCATTGGAGGACAGTCCTCTTTTGTCCTCAGTCTACCTTAGAACTTCCGAGTGTCCCAGCTGTCACGTGCTGCTTTTGTTTCACTTTTCATGCACAGGAGTTTTGGGTTTGGTTAGAGCCCCTTGCTGGTGGCCCAGCTCCCTTCATGTTGCCTACAACCCTAATCTGCTGTCTCCCTGGGGAACCACACTGGCGGTCCACTGGCGCCCACTGCCTCTGACTTGTTGACACCTACCTCCTTCCATGGTAATGCAGTCAATGTCCTCCTTCTATTTCTGTCCTCAAGGACACTTCTCCCTCTCTGAGAAGTCCATCATCTTTGCTTCAGTGAACTTGGGCTTTCCCCCAAACCAAGAAGCAGCTTTGTCTTCAAGGAGCTTCTGTCTTCTCCTCTGAAGAAAACTTTGGAAATGAGTCACTGAGGCCCTAACTGCTTCTTTGAGACAGGGCAGGAAGGGACCTTACGATCTCACTCTTCACACATGGTACTGGAGTTTTAATTTTACTGCTCTTTGCCAATCACTGGGTATTAGCATTACACCAGTCCTTGTGTGCCTGGCGTAAATCCTACTTTTTCATTCTGGATTATGCTTTTAATACATATTTGAACTTTATTGAGGAGTTTTGCATTCATTCTTATTCTGGTAATTGTCAGTAACCATCAGTATCAGCAGTAGTGTGTGTGTGTGTGTGTGTGTGTGTGTGGTTTTAGTGTCAGGATTATGCCCACTTTGTAAAGTAAATGAGGAGGATTTGTGTCTTTTTATGTATCCTGGAATTGTTTATATAGTGTGGCAAGTATCTATTTCTTAAAAGAATGCAACCATAAAATAGGTTAAGTCTGGAGAATTTTTCTTAGGACTAGTTTTTAAAATAAAGATTTCATTTTATTTCAGGTAAATTAAGTCCATTTAGGCTTGTGTGTAAGTTTTATACTGCCATTTGATAGAAATGGTGGTTTCACTGTTATTTTAAAATTTAGAATATTGACACATAGAATTATTCCTAGAGAATACTCTCTGGAGTCTTCCAAATGACGTTCCTTTTTCCTATTTCTGCACTAACTTATAAAGTTTCTTTCTTTATTCATCCTGGAATAGAGAGAAATCTCTTTTTCAACTCAGTGTTTGTGATCATTCAGGGTTTGTAGATTGTCTTTGTCTTTCCTCACTGATGCTGTCAGTGCTGGATGAATTCTCTCCTAGGATCAAAACTGGAGAATAATTTGATTACATTAGGTAATTGATGGGCAAGTTTTCTTGTGCACTTTTCCCAATCAGCCAGACATTCATCTAGGGCATCTCTGTGTACGGAAAAGGGATCTGGTTTTACTTCTACTTTCTGCTTCTCCGATGTGAACAAGCTTTCCTCAATGTTTTCTGCAAAATACTTGTTATGTAGAATATTAAGAATTATGTTAGTAAGTTTGCATCCAGGCGAAAGAATTTAGCCAATGATGGATACACATTTAAACACGGTTATTTCCTGCAGGATGTCTCAAAACTGTTAGGGGTACTGTGACTACCCACGGAGGGGTTATGCATCCTTGCCTCAAATTCTTTGTTCACAAAACCTTCTGGAAAGCCATTTCATGGTGCTACTCTTCTGTGAACCTTATTCTGAGAATTTTTTGTGATAGAACAGAGTGCTTGGAAATCTACAATGCCAAGAACAATGGCTAGAATGCTTTCTGTATGTACCCATTAACTTTAGAGTCTTCACCCTATTTTTCTCTTGGAATTAGTCTCCAAATGGCTTTAGGATGATGCTGAGTGAAGAGCTGATGGATTCTGGCTGTCCCTAAGTGCCACCCAGTAGCAGGACTGTAGTCTCTGTATCTCTAAGACAGGGTGAAGAGGTTGGAAGAAGAACAAAGAGGACTTCTAAGGACTCCTCCTATATCTTTCTTCATAGTTTTAGGTGGCTGAGATGTTCTCTTTCAACAGATGAAGGATGGATAGGCTCTTGACTTTCTTAAAATTCAGCTCCATTGTTAGACTTGGTAGGAATCCCCAACAGATTATTATGATAGGCTACCAGATTTAGTTTTGGAGATATAGTAACTTTTTTTTTTTTTTTAACATCTTTATTGGAGTATAACTGCTTTACAGTGGTGTGTTAGTTTCTGCTTTATAACAGTAACTTTTGTCTTTGGTCATTTTCTGTATCATCCTAGGTATTTTAGCAGGGAGTTAGGATAGGCTGAAAAACCCATGTTAAGTCTATCTTCTCCATAGTATTCCTTCAAATGCTGGGAATCAGTAATTATTATCTGTAGCATTTGAATTCAGGAGCCTGAAGGCTCAGAGAGGGAGGAAGATAAGCAATGCAGAGACAGGCAAAGTTCCTGCCACCTCTGACATCATCCCTGTCGCCTTCACACATCCTGGTAAAGATGCTTTCTCAATTGGACTTGTATTTTTTTGTTTTGTCCTCCTTAATAACTCTCTATCTAGATAACATCCTTAAAAAAGGGCCACAGCTGAGGCAAACAAGCAAGTCTGCTTCCCTGCTCATTTGGGAGTTCTAAGCAGTCCATTTTTAAAGTCAATCCCTTGTTGAATATCTTTTGCTCTCAGCATCCATTAGACTAAATTCCATAAGCTGACCATTGCCAGCAAACAACCAACAAGTCACCACCATTCACCTTCAACCACCTTGCTTGGTCCTTGCCAGTGAACCTAAAAGACAGAGAGGAAAACTCAAGACTTTCAGACAAATGCTACCAAAAGTGTGGCCTTCAGACTGACTATTAGACTGGCATGGGACTATTCATTATCTGTCTGGAATAAAGCAAGTATGGAAACTGAGAGCAAGCATTCAGAAAAGCAATTTGACATTGTCCTGATTCTAAGTGTGTGATCAGTGGGCTTGTCCATTGGACATAGACCAGTTTAGTTGGATGTGGTTGGCCTCTGGTGGTAAGTGGCATGTGCCATGACCTGTGTCCTAGTCACGTCCTAATCTTTTGGTACATAGACTAAGAAGCCCAGGTTTAAAGAGCCCATCACCTTTCTCCACCTGCCAGTCTCTGCTGGAGGCTTTGTAATCTTTGGACTCTTGCCTCCTTGCTTTCAATTGTAGAGAGGCACGTTCTCAATCTCCTTTACCCCTTTCATGGTAATGGCCCACGATCCAAATCCAAAAAGCTGGGAGTCTGCAAAGGGCGCATTAAGATGGTGAAGCAGAGTTTTCTTCTCCCAGTTGCTCCACTGAAAGTGACAGAATGTTACATGTCTTCTCTAGCTCACTTCTGGTTCAGGTTGTGTAACAGCAACTTGAGCATGCATTAAAGCCTTTCACTCAATGTCATAGAAATGCCAAATATATCCCTGGGTTGAATTTAAATCAGGAGGCCAGGCTGTTTAGCTGTGGCCCAACATGATGTGGCATAAGCCAGGCCCCAGAGATGTGATAAGTTATTTAGCACCATCTGCTAAAATTTCACACTTGTGGAACTATAAAAATGGATTTTTTTCCTGAAATTAAAGGATTTATTTATTAATTAATTCCCCGGTAGAATATCTGTCATGTGACACCTTGTGTGTGCTGTGCCCCAACCGGTAAGCTGATGAATTCACCTTAAGGAGAAGACTTGTACTGTGTGTGTGTGTGTGTGTGTATGTGTGTCTGTTTGTACTTGCCATGTGTGTTAGATCAATCAGTATCAAAGCATACTGACTCTAGTCACAGACTTTGGTTAAATTGAAGTGCTGAATTGGTGGAGGGCAGGCTGTAATATCTGTAAGAGATTCTGCTATTAAATAGAATCTGTTCCCAATCTCTTAAGACAATGTAAGATGATTAGTCCTTTCTTCCTGTTCACATGTCAAAATCTTTTTTGATTTTGACTAAAACTATTGTTTTCAATGTCCAAGATCATTTCCTTTCTTAGCCCATCTGCCACCACTGCTTCTTAGTAGTTCATTTAATTATTCATTTAAGAAGCATTTAGAGGGCACCCATTGTGTATCAAGTATCATGCTAGATCTAGGCCCCCATCTTTACAGGGGAGACCCACAATAAATCAGCAAAGATAGCAGATTATGCATTATAATGAATGCTTTGATAAGCGTGTGAACAGGATATATGGGAGCACAGGGGGTAGGATATTTAAATCAAGAAAGAAAGGGAAATTAGGAACAAACTTTCTGGTGTAGGTGATATTTGAAGTTTGAGGAGTAAGAAAGAGCTACACGAAGGATGTGAGCTTGTGTGGGTGCCCTCACACGTGTGTATATGTGGTTTGTGTGTTGGGAACATCCTCCGTGGAGGAGTGACAGTGTAGCAGAAGGCACGGAGGCAGGAATGCGGATGACACACTGAAGCAATTGTATGTAAGGGGTCCTCCCTAGGTCATAAGTGCCACAAAGAGGAATTCTTTCATTCGGCAACAGACATCCAGAGCGTGGCACATAATAGGAGCTCAATAAATATTTGTGGAAGAGACGAGTGGCCTCAAGTACTAAGCTAATAAGTTTGAAATTTTCCCCCCAAATATGATAGCAAGATATAAGCAGTTGTATTTGGCCTTTCTTAACACTTTTAAGATTTTTTTTGTGCTGTGCCTAAAGGGAAAGACTCTGCCATAGAACAGCTGTTCCCATCCATTTTCTGTCATTCCCATTAGAGTCACCTGTCCTTTCTTTGCCAGTAATTATTGATTGATTTGACGCTTCTCTGGTCATGCTGGTGACACATAACATTTGTGTCAAACAAGGTCAGGGCTCTAAAACTCTCATATGCTTTTTCAGATAATCCATTGTGACAGTCTCCTAATAAGAGGTGCTTAGAGTTTTTTGAGACTAAAGCAAATACTGGAATTTAAAGCAAATAATACAGATATCTTTTTATGTCAAAGGGTCTTAACACAAATGTTAGAATTGATGATTAATAGCAAGTTGTTAAGTCAAAGCATTAAAACCTGTTGAACACTTAGCCTAAGAAAAGTTCTTCCCTTTCATAATTAAGCCAAGAACTAGGAGATTTCTGTAAGTCTCATAAACAGAAATTGAGACTTAATTCACTGAAAATTGATAGCTAGCAGCTGACCACAAACTAAAGACACACATGATTTTGGACTTAAAAACAACAAAACTAATAAAACAGTACTTCTACTGAATTGAAGAAAATGTGAGTTTCAAAGCAATCTAATAATTTGAAAATGTTCATTAGAAGATATTATCAATATATTCAAACTGAAATTAATTTTTAAAAATATTATTTCTTTGAAAGAGCAGGCTATTGTATTAGCTTGCTTTCGAACTCACCTTCAGTGGTTTGCTGTTTATGTCTCTTTGTTGATATTTTCCTAGATAAATGCCTTTCTCACTGCAAGCACAGCATCTCCCTACTTTCCATACTTGATTCAGTTCATGTCTTTAGGGAGGGTTCTTTGGTTAACCTCACCCAACTCTGATTGCACGTTCACTCTGGTTTTTCCCAGTCCTCACCTGTGTGGCTCTTAGATTGTGCTTTAGCATTTTCACATGGATTTGTATTAAATTAATTTGTATCAAATTAATCTGTCTGACGGATTGATTGATTGTATTTATTATGTTTAAGGCTTTTTGGTTGCAGGAGACAGAAAGCCATTCAGACTATTTCTGGTAAAAAGAGAATTTAGTGAAAGGATACCAGGGAATCTCAGAAATATTTGGAGTCTGGGAAAGAGTACAACCAGGCCATAGGAGGCCCCGCGATTGTGAAATCAGTACCTGAGTCTATTACCTTCTCTCACTGAATGACTGACCTCCTGATTCTACTTTTCTCTGCCCAGCTGCTCAGATCTGCTTTCCAGATTTGCCACCTTCCTCGTGGCTGCTCTGCTCCTTCTTCGCTTCTGTTTGGACGTAGTAGCTTTTGCTTAAATGGGTCCAGGCCTGACTTTGGTTCTATACCTGTCAATGTGTCTCTCGACCCCCTCTCCAACCAACTGTTATCTCACTATTTCAATTGTTAAGCCTAATGCTACATTCCCTGGTTGGAGAATCTGATTTGCTCAACTGAATTATGGGTGGTTTCTCCTCCTGGCAGCTGTTTACACCTCAGGTAAGGTGGTGGGTGTCATCTGGTACAAACAGGATGGACTCTCTGAAAATAGGTTGTGGGCAGCCAGTCATGATTGGGATCTCAAGTACAGCATTCTCGCCTAGCACCCTCATCCGTGTTCTCGATTGTTTCAGAAAGGCTACCTGACAGATTGTGACTAACGTTAGTGACCCAGGGGTTCTGGGCATCAGTGGTCGCCACTGTTTTGTGCTCCTACTTAATTAACAGTACTGCTTCTTTCTTTCTAAATGCCTTATTTTTCCAGTCTGCTTTGATACTAGGGTGGGAATCAAGTACTAAGGACTGAATGATTGTTTTCCCCAAAAGCGTATGTTGAAGCCCTAACCCCCAGTGTGATGGTATTAGAAGGTGGGGCGTTTGGAAGGTAAGTAGGTTTAGATGAAGTCATGAGGGTGAGGTCGCGTGATAAGACTAGTGCCCTTGTAAGAAGGGACACCAGAGAGTTCACTTCCTTCCTGTGTCTGTGCACACATGCCCAGGAAAGGTCATGTGAGCACACAACCAGAAGGTGACCATCTACAAGCCGGGAAGAGGGTCCTCACCAAGAACCAACCTCACTGGCACCTTGATCTTAGACTTCCCAGCCTCCAGAACTGTGGGAAAACAATTGTCTGCTGTTCAGGCCACTCACTCTGGGGTGTTCTGTCATAGCATAGCCCTAGCTGACTAAGCCACCAAACAATAATAGTTTTGCTTCCATTTTATAGATAAAGCCCTCAGTAGTTAAATAGACTGGTCAGGTCACTTAGCTGGAGCCAGGATTCAAAGGCCAGCCTCCCTGGTCACCAAAGCATTGCCCTTCTACCATAGTTCTCTGCCTTATGCCGTCTCAAGTTTGTTAGAAAGAAAGAAAGAAAGAGAGAGAGAAAGAAAGAGAGAGAGAAAGAAAGAAAACCCAACTCCAGGTACCAAAAGTCAGTTTCAAGTATTTTCACCATCAAATCAGTGTTTAATTCACTTGAGAGAGAACCTTAGAAAACCTTTCAAAGTTTATAAATTAGTCAGGGAACTTTTCTTTTTTTCAACTGGCAGAACTTCTGATGCAGTAGTTTCAGCCTTTGATATCACTATTATGAAGTTCAAAAATAAAGTTTATTTTAGTTTTGTTTGACCTCAAAATGTACCTTGGATTCTTGCCATTGTCATAGGGAACATATATAAAGCAGTTTGTAAGTCTGCTTTCTTCCAATTCTGGCCTATTTTTTTCAAGCTACTGGGTAACCAGTGGCCTTTTAGAATTTCCCCAGTTAACTATAACTAGATATGATAATCTGGAATTGTGGCTTACTACCTTTACAGAGGCAACAGAGCAAGAGCTCCGAAGTGGGAGTCTGGAGACCAACATTTCAGTTTGGGCTTTGCTTCCTAATAACTATGTGACCTTGAGGAAATCCTGTCTGCTCACCGAGCCTCAATTTCCTAACCCATGAAAGAATAATCATAACTCAATACCTCACAAGAATGTTGTGAAGATAAAATAAAGTACGGGAAAGCACTTTGTAAATTGAAAGGTAATATAGAACTGTAAGTGGATATTATTATTTATTTTATGAGCCAGTAGAAATCAAAGCCCTGGTTTCATTGCCAGGAGGATTTTCCTCCCAGATCTAATTCTTAAAGCTTTGCTTTGCTGAGTTAATGAGTACTTTCCAAATAAAGATCCCTTTTACTGCTTTGATTTCGTGAACTTCCCTTTACTCTGATTCAAAGTCACATGGGAAGGTGCTCTTGTAAAGCCATTGTTTAATTTAGGCTTTTCATACTGCGTGTATGTCCGGCTATTCTCTGGTTTCAGTCTCCAGGGAGCCTCTGAGGGCAGACCGTGCTTCTTTCCCTTACATATAGCTTGGCAGCAAATGAGATGTTTTCAATAGGGTTGAAAAAAACTTGCAGTATGTAACCTGTCACCTCAAGGAAGAAGCACATCCTGTTCTAGAGAAGTTGCCTCAGAGCCGGCCTGAGGACCATACTGTGTTTTTTACTTATGACTCAGGCAGTAGCCTGGAATGAAGTTTCAAGGAAAGAGTTGTTAGACGACGTTGTTGTATTAATAATGTGAGAAGCCACCATACAAAGCTCTTTATTTTAGTAACTTAGACTTCTAGTCAGGGCTCAGTTCTGTTCAGTATGCCTGCAAGTTTTCATGCTAATACACAGGGAAAGTGTAAAATTGACTTTTAAAAGATCCTTAGGTGTAAGCAGATATGCTTTAATTTTAACCTCATATGTGCAGGAATTAAGGCAATGAGTAGTCGACTTGGGTTTTCTAAAGTCATTTGTGCGGCTAGAATGGAGGCAATTGTTCCAAGTTTTTGTGTTAAACTTCGCCAGTTAATTATGCTCTAATCCTGTTCTTCCAAAGTTTTTGGCATTCAGGCATTGGAGCCAGGGAATGGAACAAGATGGAATTTTAAAGAAATGAGGGGCTTTTATAACCATAAATCCATTGTCACTATCTGAAGCACTATAAAAAGTGGAAGAGCCGATAGCAGTCTCATCATATCTCCTGACTCTTACCTCTTGTGTTGTGTTTTTATCAAACTCAGATAATGGTTTTGATAGCTGAGGGTTTGTTTATCTCCATCCAGGGACCCACAGTGCCAGGTCAACAGGCAGACTTCTCAAAGTGTCCTATCTACTGTGATTTTCTTTTCTCCTCCATCCTAGTCCATTGCCTGGGGTTGAATTTAAAGTGTCGCCATAGAATAGACAGATTGTCCGCAGCAATAAGGTGGTTGTCAGCCACTTCCTGAAACCAGCATCTGGGTGGTAGTGAATGCAGGACTGAGACTCTAATAGTATAACTCAGGGTTCTATTTTCTGTCCCTCAAACAGTGACTTCCTTTATGAGTTACAGACAAAAGTGAAAATTAACAATTAAATATCAAATTTGGGACCTCAAGCCAACAAATCCTAGCATTCTAATATCAAGAGAAGCAGGATTTTGGTTTCTTTTTTACCCTAAGTCCCAGTTTTCTTTTTTCTTTTCTTTTCTGTTTTTTTAAAAAATAAATTTATTTATTTATTTATTTATTTATTTTTGGCTGAGTTGGGTCTTCATTGCTGCACACGGGCTTTCTCTAGTTGTGGTGAGCGGGGGCTACTCTTGGTTGCGGTGCGCAGGCTTCTCACTGCGGGGGCTTCTCTCGTCGTGGAGCACGGGCTCTAGGGCACGTGGGCTTCAGTAGGTGTGGCGCATGGGCTTGGTTGCTCCGTGGCATGTGGGATCTTCCCGGACCAGGGCTTCAACCCCTGTCTCCTGCATTGGCAAGCGGATTCTTAACCACTGCGCCACCGGGAAGCCCCAGTTTTCTTTAGCGCCACGTGGTTTTGTTTTGTTTTTATAATAAGAGGCCTGGCTGATGAGAAATGTTCTATAATATGAATGCTATTGCCCTATAACCAAACTTTTAATGTGGCCAACTCTTTGCAAGATCGATTGCAAGAACCTCTGCGATTCCCCAGGTGCCGTCTGACATGAGTACATGAACAGGTACAGCCAGCAATGAACACCTTATCTGTCACCTGGAAATATGCAGGGACCAGACCTAATTATCAGACTTGCTGTAGACAGGGCTTCTGTTTTGAGTGTCAGGTTGGCTAAGTTTTCTTTAAATTCTAAATTTTTAAGATTGGGAAAGTTCAAGAAATATGTGGGAGATAATAAGTCAGTTGGTTTGGCTGGTGTAGGGGGTTCCCAGCACAGAGAAACCGAGGACAGAGCTGGAAGGATGGGTCGGTTTCTTCTTATTAATACCACCTCACCCCTAAAGTGGGTATTCTCATAATCTCTGGATATAATGATGCTAATTATTACTAAGCATTTGATAAATATGTATGAAAACTTAGGGTGGGGGCTTCCCTGGTGGCGCAGTGGTTGAGAATCTGCCTGCAAACACAGGGGACACGGGTTCCAGCCCTGGTCCGGGAAGATCCCATATGCCGTGGAGCAGCTGGGCCCGTGAGCCACAATTGCTGAGCCTGCGCGTCTGGAGCCTGTGCTCCACAACAAGAGAGGCCGCGATAGTGAGAGGCCCGCGCACCGTGATGAAGAGGGGCCCCCACTTGCCGCAACTAGAGAACGCCCTCGCACAGAAACGAAGACCCAACACAGCCATAAATAAATAAATAAATAAATAAATCGTAAATCTTAAAAAAAAAAAAAAAAAAACTTCGGGTGGAACTGCAGTGGGGTCATTAACAGACAGACTTATGTTTGAATCCTACATCTGCCACCTGCTCGCTGGGTGATTTGGGGCAAGTCAAACATTGTTAGCCTCAGTTTCCTGATCCAAAAAATGGCAGTATAATAATTCACCTCAGAAGTTTGTGGGGATTAGGTAATAGAATATGTAAATATTAAACCCATAAAGCAGTTCTCACACCACCTGGCACATGATGAACAATAAATTCAAGCATCATCAGCTCGCCGGATTGTTGACATAGCCTCCTCCCTGGTCTCCCTGCTTCTGCTCCAGCTCTGCCTCATTCTGTTCTCAACACGGCAGCCAGGTTGACCCTGTTGTCATGTAAGTTGGATGGTTTCACTTCTCTGCTCAACACTTGCCAACGGTTCCCCATCTCACTCAGAGTAAAAGCTTCCTAATGGGAGGCATGATTTCTCTTACCTTCCCCCCCTGCTTTGATTCTATCTGCTGCGGCCTCCCTGGCCTCCCCTTGCTGTGCCTTAAACAGTCCAGAAAGTTCTCCCTGCCAAATGATACCCTTTGTCTGCCTTCCCTGTTTAGTTTTCTACTAAATACGTATCACCAACTAACCCGCTATGTATTTTACTTAGTTACAGCATTGATCGGTTGTCTCCTCCTGCTAGAAGGTAAGCACCATGGGACAAGGATTTCTTTTTTGTCTGCTTTGTTCATAGCTGGATCCCTAGTGCCTAGAACAGACACTGGTACATAGAAGCCCTCAACAAATATTTGCTAAGTTCGTTTTGAATGACTGAACAAATGGGAGCTATTATTAGTAAATTAATGGGATCTGTTCGTCGTAGTACATGTACACAATTACGGTATTCATCCATTCAACAAATACTGGTTAAGTATATTAAATGAGCCAGCATTACACTCTTTTTTGGGGATAGAGCCAGAAACAAAATAGACATGGCCCTGTCCTCTTGGAGCTTATGGTCTTAGGGCTACAAGAATTGCACTGAGTAGGTATTTCTAACTGTGGAAAAGTCAAAAAGATTTTTTTCATAATAGCTTAAGTATGAACTTTAATTGAAGTTTACAGAATCTCTAAATATTATATCCTAAAACTTCAAAAAATTATTTTATTTATTTATCATTGTTATTTTCAGAAAGTATTTAAGGTAGAACTAGAAAATTATATTCTAGCTTTGCCTAAACCTGTGAAAGAAAAGAGTTCTAAACATCCCCCCCAGTTACTGAACTTCGTGTTTTAAATGTTTCTTCTGCTTCTAATGATCAAACAAACATCACATTTAAAATCACATATGATAACTTTTAGATATACTACAATGCATGAGGACTTAGCAAAATGATACTCAAGCTTCTACCTGATTTTAATTTCATGACAGTTTGGTGTAAGTCTCTTCAAAAAGCCACATTATCTTAGAGTTTGCAATTTTGTTCACCTCTTGTGATTAGAAAACATATTTCAAACTTCCCATTTCATTACTCTGAGCTCTAGCTCAGATTTTGAAAGTTATTACCAGATTTAATTTTAATATTTTTCATTCTCTGATTTTAAGGAAGTAAGCTATTAATGTTTATTCAATCAGGTAAGTCAGCATCTTGTAGGTTTTTAAATGATTCTTCATTCATTCATTCTTTGATTTGAATTTGGTCAAAACTGTCTCTCAGTTATTTAGTAGTTTTGATTTAAAAATTACGATTCTGCCAGTGTGATGCAGAGTATGATTTCAATAAAACTCCTTCATGGTATTTTTTTCTGTGCAGACTTTACATCGGGTTGCTTTGGTCACACTGAATTTGCCATGTTAAATGTGAGTAAGACAAGCTTAACCCATGCAAAGGAAACCGTCACAGCTCAGAGTAATCAAGTGGGAGTTTTGAAATACTCCCTTTTCTAATCACAAGAGGTTAACAAAATAGTAAACTCGAAGATAATGTTACTTTGTGAAGAGACCTGGGTCAAACTATCATGGGTAATTCTCAAATGGAATTAAAATTAGGTAGAAGGAAGTTCCAGTTGATTGTGATCTGGCCAATTTCAAAGCTATGATGATCAGATGTTTCACATTTACTAGCGTTTTATTTTTGTCCTTGCATGGGTACAGCTGAAATTAAGGCCTATGTTTGGGAAACATATGATAGTTCAATAGCATCTTCTGCCCATTTTCTTAGCAAGTGGGAAGCCAGATGCACCAAAGGGTAGTAAATAGGAAAAGAATAAAAGGTCTATTTTGTTAAAAACAAATAATAATGATGAAAATTGATAACATAAACTTTTGAGTATAAGAAAATTTTTTTCTATGAGTAAATTGCAAAGGTAAAAGACTGAATCAGAAAATTTTATTTAATTCCAAGATCTAGCCTTTTTTTAAAAAAAATTATTTATTTAATTTATTTTTGGCGGTGTTGGGTCTTCGTTGCTGTGCACGGGCTTTCTCTAGTTGCGGCTAGCGAGGGCTACACTTCGTTGCAGTACGGGGGCTTCTCATTGCAGTGGCTTCTCTTGTTGTGGAGCACGGGCTCTAGAGTGCAGGCTCAGTAGTTGTGGTCCATGGGCTTAGCTGCTCCGCGGCATGCAGATCTTCCTGGACCAGGGGTTGAACCCATGTTCCCTGCATTGGCAGACGGATTCTTAACCACTGTGCCACCAGGGAAGTCCCTTAGTCTGCATTTTAATTTGATTTTATTCTATTCCTATGGAATGCAAAACAGATCATTCTCCCTCAAAGGATATAGAAATTGCCACTTCTAAATAAAACTGCCGTAAAGAGCAGTAACTTTTACTTAGAAAACTGTCAGATAGAAAATAAATTTGAAAAGCCCAAGAAAAGGAAAACTTTTCTGTCTAATATCTTCTTGAAAAATTACAGACGGCCTTAAAATAAGTTTCCAACAGTGACTTTAGATGTGATGGGAAGGAAATGAGAAAGCTCTTCAAAATCCTTTAGTGACTAGTACTTTAGTTCTTAATAGCCCTCATACATATTTCTCCAGTATTCAACAAATACTTACTGAGGGCTTACTTAGTATGTGGCAGGTACTGAAAACACAAAAATAAATGTGCCCTAATCCTGGATTCAAGGAATTCACAGTTTAGTGAGAGTGTCATAAGTATATACAAGGAGGAAGCTAAAATTTATTGACCACCAAACTATCTGCTAGTCCTTTTGCTAGGGCATTTGTATGCTTTATTACTTTAATCCTTACGGAAAAATTACTAGGTAGACGTTATATTGCACAGCCATTTTATCACTTAAGAACTGGGGTTGGGGTGGGGGTGGGGGTGGGGGAGAGCTTCCTGGTGGCGCAGTGGTTGAGAATCTGCCTGCCAATGCAGGGGACACGGGTTCGAGCCCTGGTCTGGGAAGATCCCACATGCCGCTGGGCGACTGGGCCCATGAGCCACAATTGCTGAGCCTGCGCGTCTGGAGCCTGTGCTCCGCAACGAGAGAGGCCGCGAAAGCGAGAGGCCTGCGCACTGCGATGAAGAGTGGCCCTCGCTTGCCGCAACTACAGAAAGCCCTCGCACAGAAACGAAGACCCAACACAGCCATAAATAAATAAATAAATAAAAATTAAAAAAAAGAAAAGAACTGAGAGGGGGTCAGCTAGTGTGTGAGGAAGCTGGAATTCAGTGCTGGATCTGTCTGCCTCCATGACTCTGATTCTTTTCATCTCAGGATGGTGAAAAGAGATGTATGTATACATACACACAAAAAAACACACATATATTTATATACACATACATAAGTGCATATATATTTATATATACATGTATATAAGTACAAATATGTATAAACATATATGCATATGAGCCATACATACACATATATGGAATCCTTTGTTATCCAAATTGTATGCTTTTTTATATTTAAAAAGCTCTCTTTTTATTCAGATTTTTAGCAGTTTTAGATTCACTGCAAAGTTGAGGAGAAGGTACAGAGATTTCTCATATATCCCCTGCCTACCCCCATGCATAACCTCCCCCATTATCAACATCCCCCATCAGAGTGGTACATTCATTACAATTGATGAGCCTACATTGACACATCATAATCACTCAAAGACCATAGTTTACATTAAGGATCACTCTTTGTGTTGTACATTCTATGGGTTTGGACAAATGTATCCATCGTTATGGAATCATATAGAGTATTTTCACTGTCATAAAAATCTGTGCTCTGCCCATTTATCACCCACCTCCTCAACCCCTGGCAACCACTGATTTTTTTACTGTCTCCATAGTTTTGCCTTTTCCAGAATGTTATATCATTGGAATCATACAGTATGTAGCTTTTCCAGATTGGTTTCTTTCACTTAAGTTTCCTTCATGTGTTTTCATGGCTCTCTTTTTAGAGTTGGATAATATTCCATAGTCTGGATGTACCACAGTTTAGTCATTCCCCTACTGAAGGTCATCATGGTTTCTTCCAAGTTTTGACAATTATGAATAAGCCGCCGTAAACATCCACGTGCAGGTTTTCATCTGGACATAGGTTTTCAACCCCCTCTGGATAAATATGAAGGAGTGCAATTGCTGGATCATATGGTAATCAAATGCATTATTGACGTGTTGCCTAAGGTTTTGGTAAATAGAGCTTATATTTTATTTCATTGTTTTAAATGGAAAAAGTAATACATTACCAGTGCATCCTATTATTTCTTCAAATACCCTATCACAGTTTTAAATACAAACTCTGAGATTTCTTGCATGATATAAAGCATTTAAAAAATCACCAATCTAATTATCTAAAAATTAATCAGTCATAGTGTATAGGTTTGAATCCACAATGCAATAATAATGTGCAGTATCAGATTTGGCTTATAATTTCCTCCTGAAATGACATGCAGTACGATGTAGAGAAACAATGAAATTTGTTAAAGTTACACAATGAATTCAAATAACGATTAGCCAAATAAAATGAGTCCATTTTAAAGTAAGTACTTACTGATTGAAGAATTGTGGGGTTGGTGGTGTGAGGAGAAGAGAGAAATGGAGGTGTGGTCACTATTGCTATTTGGTGGTGAGTGAAGGTGAAGGAATGTGCTGGGGGAGGAGTGGTGGAACAGAATATGACTGGTTTATCTATGTCCAGGGCCAGGGAATTGTGGACAGACTATGTCCTTCTTGACATTGGAGACACTGGAAACATGCAACTATGAACCACTGTCTGAAGTCTTAGATGAAACAGTGGCACAAAACAACCAACTCAAAATTGACAGCGATTGGTGTGGATGGCTCCTGAAACCCTGTGATTGTGCTGATGACTGCGTTTTTGAATGGGATGCTTCTACACACGTGCTGGCCACATTCACTTGCAATGGCAATTGTTCTGTTCTTTTAAAGTTCTGGCATTGAATATTCATGGCTCCTCCTCTTCCTCTTTCCCCAGTAGACAACCAATGATGAGCACTGACTTGAATGAGTTCTTTAGGTATAAGTTCTGTCCTTGTGATACTAACAATATCTTTATCGTTTTCAGGATCTTCACTGTCCACTAAACCCAACTTCTTTAGCATGGTCTAAGATTTTTGCTTTGCACCATTTCTTCAAAACCTTGCAAGTCAGCAGGAAATGGCCAAACCAGCTTCTTGTAATGTTCACTCCTTCTTATTCTGATTCTTATCTTCCACCCTGCCTGATGAATCTGAATCTTTTTGATATTGTGTAGGACACATTTCACGTGCCTCCTCAGTTTCTCTCGGCACTTCCTGCCACTCATGGGCTACATCATTCTTCTGCTTGATGCCAACCAATCACATGTCTTAATAAAAAGTTAACACTTGATAAAGATATAAGACATATGATTAGGACAGGTGATGAAACCCAGAGCCCACTGGGAGACAAGGGATGGGAAGGACCTAGAAAAATAAATTTTAGCTCCCTTCCTCTTTCCAGTGGACAACTCCAAGACAAGTTTTCTCTGTAGAGCCTAAAGTCCTGTCATATCATGTTACATAATGTGTCCTAAAGGATCCTACCTAGCAACTGCATGTGTCTTCTTGTAACACAGTTTACATCAGTGGCTAGCATGGTAATACATTATCTGTATTCCTTTAGATTGTTCACTGTCTCACTTCCCTTTTCCCTTACTCA
Organism: Eschrichtius robustus; assembly: GCF_028021215.1. Lineage (NCBI taxonomy): Eukaryota > Metazoa > Chordata > Mammalia > Artiodactyla > Eschrichtiidae > Eschrichtius > Eschrichtius robustus. The sequence goes on along the minus strand of NC_090836.1, from coordinate 75,488,217 downwards.
TGCTGCCCTGGTATTTCATATCCATTAAAAATATTAGCACTTAATCTGTGCCTCAACTTTGTTTTCTAATAATCCAGGCCAATGAAGATACCAAATATCTCTCATGAATTCTCCATCAAAGCTGTGTTACCTGCATCAGACCTCTGCACAAGATACTGCATGTTGAGATGGTACATTGATCCACAGGTTATAAAAGTGAATTGTTATGGAAGGCAAAAAAACCACTAAGATATTAGTACTGTAATCACAGCACTAGAAGAATGTCTAAGAATTTGGTCTACTATCAATATAATCTTGTTTGCAAGATTTTTCTTCTTTGTATACTTCTTTTGTATGCTTTGATTGACTTTAATAGCTCCATCTCAAGTAATTAAACATTTTCTTTATCATTCTTTATGATTTGTATATAATGTAATTCATTCTTCACCATTCCTCTAAGGGCCTTGTGGTTTTCAAAGGTATTAGTTTAATGTTGTCTTCACAATATCCATCTAAAATCCTATCTTTGAATGTGTTTGAATGTCCTTGCAATTTTTCCTCTTCTTTTGAAATGAATGTGACACTTTTATTACCATTGAAAAAACATTTTTTTGCATTTTTTAACATAGTTATTGGAGTATAATTGCTTTACAATAGTGTGTTAGTTTCTGCTTTATAACAAAGTGAATCAGCTATACGTGTACATATATCCCCATATCTCTTCCCTCTTGCGTCTCCCTCCCACCCTCCCTATCCCACCCCTCTAGGTGGTCACAAAGCACCGAGCTGATCTCCCTGTGCTATGCGGCTGCTTCCCACTAGCTATCTATTTTACATTTGGTAGTGTATATATGTCCATGCCACTCTCTCACTTCGTCCCAGTTTACCCTTCCCCCTCCCCGTGTCCTCAAGTCCATTGTCTACGTTTGCGTCTTTATTCCTGTTTACCATTGAAATTTATCTGTAGAATAAACCATTTAATTGCAACCTCACTATAAGTGGAAATTATTTCACCTATGATCGTCAAATTATGCAGTGTTACATACACTTAAATCTTTTGGCCTATAGTGGACTTGTAAATTCCATTCCTTCACTGAATCAATTCCCTTCTTCCTTAATTCTTTTCTAGTCCTTGAGGATATTCAATGCCTTCTATTTTAACATGCTGTTCAAAGGTAACACACCAAAACTATTAATCTATTACACCAAGAAATCTCTAGTTGTCAAAAGATAACGTCTAGTGCCTGGGTAACATGATGAAACTTTCTAAAGCTAACAATACTTAGAAAAATTCTTATGTGGTTATGGTGACACACGCATGGCCAAGATTTTGTTTTGATATACGTATTCACATTTCTATCCTCCTTCAGATATATGGTTGTTCTTGAGCTCTTAGATTCATCTAATTTCTCTACAGCCTTTTCCACTTTCTGAGAAAACATTTTCCCTTAAAATGTGGGGAAGATGATTACAACAGGTTTAAACAAAGGGAGGCTGGAGAGCCAGGTAAGACACGTCCTCTTGCTTACAATACTGTGTACTTTTAACATTTTCACTAGTGTGTCAGGCATATTTAATAAAGTAGATTTGTAATATATACAGTAAACTTTGTGTAAAAAAATGTTTGCCGTTCATCTGGGCAAACATACGGGTGGTGAGAATTCAGATAGCAAGAGATACCTATATGTGTGAAATGTTCCATCAGTTCTATGAACAAAAAATATAAGAATATAAAGAAGTGATAAATATGGTTTGGATGGGACATGGGAAGTAATGTCAAGAGGGGGCTTAGGAGGTGGGCTGATGAGCTTGGGGAATCAGAAGAAAGTGATTTCACAGAGGGGTTGACATTTGAGTCATCATGAAGAAGGAGTAAGGGGTAATCTTTGAAGCAATCCCTGATTTCTAGCCACAGAGATTACCTACCTTCCTCTGTCCTCTAAGAATCCACCTCTAGTTTGCCTCTGCTATGACATGCATCACACTACACAGTTAATTTTACATACTTGCCTTAACCACAATCAGTCTTATTTATCTTTTTCCTATCCTAGGAGAATGCTTGGGACAATACAAAGCTGAGTTACTTATTTAGCTTTTATTAAATGCTTACTATATGCCAGGCGTCATTCTAGGCATTGAGAAAGAGCAGTGAACCAAATCAAAAAGTCTATGTCCTCATGACACTTACATTTCATTGGATTTGTTTTCATAGTAAGAGATTATAACATTAAAATAGTTAATATATATGAATATATATGAGCTATAATAATATATATGAACTATAAGAATGAAGGCAGAAGATAGACAAAATTTCCAGTAATGGCAAGTGCCAGGCAGAAAAATAAATCAGAGTAAGAGGTTAGAGAGGGACCGGGGGTGCTATCTTGGATGGCTTGATCAGGGAAGGTCCCTTTGAGGAGCAAACATTTGAGAAGAGGTGTGAATGAAGTGAGAGAGTGAGTTATCGCCATTCTCTAGGGAAGAAAGTTCTAAGCAGAAACTTGGCGAGTCCAAAGGCCACGAGATGGAAGCATGCATGACGTGCCATAGAACAGTGAGGAAGAACAATGAATTTGGAGAGGTAGCCAGACACAGATCATGGAGAGCTCAGCAGCCGTGAATGAATGAATGAATGAATGAATCATAGGAAAATGAAGTAGCACAAGCAAAGTCCTGAGACAAGAAAGTATGATGCTTTCTTGGGATGGTCTGGCTATAGAAGAAGTGCATTTTTTCCCCTAGCGAATAGACTTCCAAGCATAAGATTCATGACCCTCTTCAATTTCACCTCAACTAAGTGGAAGGAGATAATATTTTTCAAAAATTAGGCTGGGGTGAAATTGGAGAGGGCCATGAACCTTATCCTAAAGATTTTGAACTCTATTTTGTAGAAACTGAGTAACCTTTGAAGATTTTTTGAGCTACATTATCAGATTTGTGTTTCAAAAAGGTATTAGTAGGGGACTTTCATATATTTTTGGTGGAATTGTTATTATACACGGCTCTCATACATTATTGGTGGGACTGTAAATTGGCACAATAATTATGAAGGGCAATTTTGCAATAATCTATCAAAATTTAAAATGCATTTAAAGGCAGTGAACTCACTTCTAGAAATTTACCTTAAAATATACATATGTAAAAATGCACAGATATTTATATAGCACTGCCATTGCTTTGCTATTGTAATAGAGAAAATTAGAAATAAATTAACTGTCCCTTGATAAAGGACTAGTTAAATAATCATGGCACTTCAAACAAGGGAATATCATGCTGCCATTAAAAGGAGTGAGGCAGCTCTAAGTCTACTAATATGGAATGATGAGCAGGAAATATTATTAAAGGGAAAAATAAAATTATAAAAGCATATATACACTAAGACTCCATTCAAGTAGAAAAAAATAATAGACATATCTGTGTTTATATTTGTATAGGTAATAAATCTAAGAATATAATATAGCCTTGGCTACTTTTGTGGAGTTGTTTTTAAGCTGCAATCATGGGATGGGGCTGGAGAGAGGGATGCATTTTACTCTATACCCTATGCTTTTTGGCCATATTTAAAGTTTTTATACTGAGCATTTATTAACTTTTAAAATGATCTTTTTGCAAAATAATTAAAAGATGTTTTTATCCAAAGGAAAACTATTGATAAAAGTCTACTTGGAATATTAAAGTTTTTTTTTTCTGAAAAAGTTACTTTAATAAAGAATAATAAATTTAAAACTTATTTATATAATGCCATTTGAAATACTCGTTCCCAATGAAATTAGTCTGTCTAATTATATGTTCCTGGATCGGACAATGAAAACATTGCTACAGGAGACTTTCTAAAAGTTCAAGTAACCTGAAATATAATTAAATTAGCTTTTTGAATATTATCATCCTCTGTGAACTTCAATACTGATAGTCTGTGTTACAGTCTTTGCTGATTTGACTTTGTTTTTCCTCTTAGAGCCATTTTGATGCCAGGGGTGCTAACCAATAGTGAAAAATGCTTCTGATGAATTTTTCTCAGATATAATCTGGAAGACAATGTGTCATAGTATTACCAAATAAATATTTTGGGGCTTTTTTTGGCAATAAAATTTTCATGACACCATTAAAAAACTCAGAATTTTAATAATTAAGGAATAGCAAATTCACTTAGTGTCTTTGTGTATTTTCATTTAGCATTCTGGTATCTGCTGTCTTGTTGGTCCATATTTGTGTACCTTTTTTTCACCAACTATATTTGAAGTATCTTGATGGTAAGGAGTACAGTATTCTTCATCACAGCTGCTAGTGTGAGATGTACCTAGTAAGTTGATGTGACCCTCACAGAGATAGAAACGAAGCTCTTAGAAGTCCCTTTGTTCACTAGTATGTTATAACTGAGGTATATTTAAAAATTGCAGTCCCCTCAGTGTGTCACTATGTCTCACAATAAACCTCACATAGATATTTGTTGAGTGATCATAAGCCAATGCAGATTTTTAGATTTTTCTCTGTGTAACAAAGGGAAGACTGATTGGCTTCACCTCCACCATGTGATTGGTCCTTTTGAGGGGCAAGCGGTTTCTCTCTGTTTCTTGTATCCTCAGTTCTTCTTCCCTTCCTGTCCTCAACCAGTGGGTCACTAAGTTCTGTCTTTTGTACCTCTTAAACATCTCATAGGGCATGACCCCTCTCTCATGACCTCCACCCTCTGATCATGGTGAAGCCCACTGTGAGTATAGAGCCCTGGGCAAATGGTTCTCTCACTGCCTAGGATGGGGAGTACTCCCATCTGCCCACCTCCATGATAGGTCCTGGTGCATTATAGACATTTAATAAGCGCCTGAGTAATGCTTGCACTTTTATGAAAAGTAAGATACTAGCTTCAAACCATAGCAACACATATTTATTGAACATTTATGCTGGGTGGAGCTCTGGGCAAGACGCTATGGAGACTATGAGGAGGTCTAAGATGCTAGAGATTCTTAAAATGTAAATGATGAAGCAAGTAACAATAAAACAGAGTTACCTAATAACCAGATATACAAAAATCCAAGCAATGCCACAGGGTGGTGTATTATTAATTACTAAATTTGTTATATAGGACACGAGTGCTAACAGTTCAGAGGACAATTTGGCTTTCAGTGATCTACAAAAACTACATAGAGGAAGAGAGATTGGAGCCTGGTATTGGAAGAAAGTTAACTTTGTATGAGTGGAAATATCCAAGGCAAAAAAGAAGAAGCAGAGAAGGAGCAGAGTGGGGAGAAAGTAGTCCGATCTCCTAGAGCTGGGTCTTCCTGCAAAGTAGTGTTCTTCCTTTTTTCAAAGGTATGGATACTTTTAAAAATTTGATAAATACTTTGAATTCCCCTCCCCAAAAATGACCATATAAAAATGCAAAATTTTATATACATTTTTAGGGGCTTAAATACATGCAGCCTACCCATGGATACCAGGAGGGGTTCCAGCGCAGTTCATAAATCCCTCCACTTAAGAACCACATTTCCAAAAAAAAAAAAAAAAAAAGAACCACATTTCCAGTGAGATTAATGGAAGACAGACTTGGAGTGTGCAGTTTTTAAAGGCCCTTTGATAACAACCTAAATAAAAGTAGGGGGAAAAAGTGGAAAGCTATTCAATTTTTTTTTTTTTTTTTAATCTGTAGTCTTTTTTAAATTTTTTATTTTTTTTAAATTTTATGGCTGTGCTGGGTCTTTGTTTCTGTGCGAGGGCTTTCTCTAGTTGTGGCAAGCGGGGGCCACTCTTCATCGCGGTGCGCAGGCCTCTCCCTTTCCCGGCCTCTCCCGTTGCGGAGCACAGGCTCCAGACGCGCAGGCTCAGTAGTCGTGGCTCACGGGCCCAGTCGCCCAGCGGCATGTGGGATCTTCCCAGACCAGGGCTCGAACCCGTGTCCCCTGCATTGGCAGGCGGATTCTCAACCACTGCGCCACCAGGGAAGCCCCAAGCTATTCAATTTTGATTGAGAAATTGCTTTTTCCCCTTTGCTCTTTTTATCTACAGAACAGGGACAATGATTCAACTTTCTAAATTGTTGAGATAATTAGTGGGGATAAGATGTGGAAAGTACAGTACACAGCATGCATGTATTTATTTCACAGGGAGGGAAAAAGCCTGAAGAGTTTTGATTAGTGAATAATACAAGTTAATGGGGATTGTAGCAGAGAAACGTGGCAGCATGAACGACGGAATGAAAGGAGAAGAAGCTGTAACTGCTGAGAGCAGAAGAGGAGGAGATACTGACGTACAGTCAGAGATGATTAGGCCATAAACAGCACTCTCAGTATGGGTTGAGCAAGAGTTTTTTATAGAGAAGAAATGGCGCATGAGGAGGAGTTAGCATTTAAAACTACTCCTTCCTTTAAGAGGTCACTTTTCACAGGAACTTACTCCCACTTAGTAATTTAGAAATGTGTGATTGCATTCATCATAAATGTTCACTTAAAATATTCAAGAAGTAACTGTGACTGCAGTGGGTAGACTGCACGATAGATTTGTTGCGGTAATAGAAACCTCTCTTGGAGAGTTTCACAGTAGATTATGTAGAAAGGGGAGTTAGGATGACATTCCCAAGAGTAATGCCATATGTTTGATTTCTATGTGGAGCAACTGGCTTCTTTCTGTTCCTCTCCCTTACAGCTCATATGGGAGGTGGGTCCCAATTGGTCTACAGATCCTGCACAACGGGTGGATATATCTTCTCCCCGTTTCCACTATACTTAATTCAGACCTTTATCTTTCTACATGACTATTCCATCAGCTTCTTTTTTTTTTTTTTAACATCTTTATTGGAGTATAATTGCTTTACAATGATGTGTTAGTTTCTGCTTTATAACAAAGTGAATCAGTTATACATATACATATGTTCCCATATCTCTTCCCTCTTGCATCTCCCTCCCTCCCACCCTCCCTATCCCACCCCTCTAGGTGGTCACAAAGCACCGAGCTGATCTCCCTGTGCTATGCGGCTGCTTCCCACTAGCTATCTATTTTACGTTTGGTAGTGTATATATGTCATTCCACTCTCTCACTTTGTCACAGCTTACCCTTCCCCCTCCCCATATCCTCAAGTCCATTCTCTAGTAGGTCTGTGTCTTTATTCCCGTCTTACCACTAGGTTCTTCATGACCTTTTTTTTTTTTTTTCCTTAGATTCCATATATATGTGTTAGCATACTGTATTTGTTTTTCTCTTTCTGACTTCACTCTGTATGACAGACTCTAACTCATCAGCTTCTTAAAGGGACTCTCTGCCTCTAGGACTTTCTTCATTTAATGTATCCTTTGCGGTACAGCCATTATGCTCTTTCTAAAATGCAAGTTTCATATTTCTTTCCTGCTAACTCTTCACTAACTCCTCAAGTCCTGCAGGATCTATTTCAGAGTCTTTAGCATGGCTTATAATTACCTTCGACCTACATCCCCAGACTTATCTCCAATCATTTCCAGCCACACCCTCAATCTCTGCAAATTCGGCTCTTCTGGAGGCTGACATCTCTGCTGAGAGGCCACTGCTCTTTTTCTTTGCATATAAGATTTTCACTCAGTCTACATAAAACTTAGTTTATAATACGTGAACATAGGTTCATCATGCAAACCATACTACAAGTTTGTTCCTGCTTTGCCCCTCATGGAAAACTCCAGGGACCACCAGATTCAACTAGTGGCCTAGCGGCTGCTGGAGGGGCCAGATTACCCAACTCAGAAATGAAGGAGAATAATATCTGTGGGTGAATTTTGACCAATGAGAAGACAGCACATAACAAATGGCCTTTACGGTTTCCCATTCTTATTGCTTTGCTTTATTTATTTCTGTCTCTCACTGACCTGGATTTGTACCTCCCCAATAAAGCCTCAGTATCTTTATCCCTTTATCAGACCCTATTTTTCTAGAGTGCTTAAGGCTAAGATACTTTCCCTCTCCAGTGTATGTGTGACAATTGTTGGTTAATTCAATAAACAGAATTTAAATGATCATGACTACAAATGCTACATATCCCAGCAAAACCGGTAAGAATGATTTTATCTTTTTTTCCCCCTGAAGATTTTTGTTTTTCCTGGAGTTTAAAATTGCATGGATTTGTTTTTGTTGTTGTTTCTGTTCACTTAATTTCCTATGCCAAGATAGAAATCTTCTCAAAGTATGAGAAGTTCCCTTAATATGAGAAAAAAATGTTAGGTAATCTAACAATTCTTTTTTTGCCTTTTAGATGCCTACTGCAACCTTGTGTTCTCTTGTTTCAATATGAACCGGTTGTCACTTAGACCTGATATTCAACACTATTCTCTAAATTCTCTTTGTGTGTTTCCTATTTATATTCTCCATTTCCTGGAACCAATTCCTTCCTTTTCCTTGGTGTACAACCTCATGTTGGTAAAGCACATTCTCCAGTAGCTTCCTGAGAAAAGATACAGGGAATGTAATTTATTTTAAAACCTTAAATGCCTGAGAAGGCCTTTATTTAACCTTCATGTTTAAATGATAATTTATTTGGACAGGAAATTTTTGATTGGAAATAAAATTTTATCAGAATTTTAAAAGCATTCCACCTTTTTTTTTCTAGTATATTGCATTGCTACTGAGAAGATTAATGGCAATATTATTCCCAGTTCTTTGTACAGATCTTCTTGAATTACAGTGGAGTCACATCATGATGTAAATCAAAAATATCCTAAGTCAGAAATGCATTTAATACACCTAACCTACCAAACATCACAGCTTAGCCTAGCCTACCTTAAACATACTCAGAATACTTACATTAGCTTATGGTTAGGAAAAATCATCTAACACAAAGCCTATTTTATAACAAAGTGAATATCATGTAATTTATTGAAAACTATACTGAAAGTGAAAAACAGAATATTTGTATGGGTAGAGTACGGTTATAAGTGTATTGGTTGTTTACCTTGATGGTCACGTGGCTGACCGGGAGCTGTGGCTCACTGCCTTTGCCCAGCATCAGGAGGGAGGATTGTACCACACATCACTAGTCCAGGAAAAGATCAAAATTCAAAATTTGAAGTATGATTTTTACTGAATGTGTATTGCTTTTGCACCATTGTAATGTCAAAAAATTACATCATCATAAGACAGGGACAGTCTGTATACAACCAGTTATTTTCTCACAGGAAGTTTTAATATCTTTTTCTGAATCCCTAACATTTTGGAATTCATAATGTATCTTGGTGTGGGTCTTATTTTATTTGTCAGCAAGATATCAATTGTATCAAGGTGTCAATTATAAATTGGGGTTCTTAAGTTCTAAGAAATTTTCTTAATTATTTCTTTGATCATTTCATGCTCCCTATTTTCTTCATTATTTTATTCATCAATAAACATCTTTGTTATGCTTGTGAGTTCTTCTAAGTTTGGGGGATATAGCAGTGTACACAATGACCAAAAATCCTGCCCTCAGGGAGTAGACATACTAATGATAGAGATAGATAAATAAAATAAAAGTATGTTAGGTAGTGATAAATGCTAAGAAAAAAAATTATACCAGGAAGGGAACTATGATTTGGGGTGTGTGTGTGTATGTGTGTGTGTGTGTGTGTGTGAGAGAGAGAGAGAGAGAGAGAGAGAGAGAGAGAGAGAGAGATTTGTAATTTTAAATGTAGTGGCCAGAAAAGGCTTTACAGAGAGTGAGCTTTGAGGTCTGAGTAAAGACTATAGGAAGTAAGAAAATTAACCAGGTAGATCTCCGCCAGGAAAGCCTTTCAGGTAGAAGAAATAATCGAGTTCAAAGTTCAGATGCATTTAAGGAGCAGCGAGAAAGCCAGGGTGACTATAGTGAAGGAAACAAATAGGAAAGTGGGAGGGGATGAGGTTAAAGGCAATTGGGGCTCGGATCATGTCAAAACCTTGTGGGTAGGAAGAGGGCCATTGGAGGGTTTTGAGCAGAGGAGTAATGTGATCTGAGGTATGTCTTCACAGGATCACTTTGATTGGGATATTGAGATAATCTGAAGGAGAGCAAGGGTAGAAGCGAGAGTACCATTCAGGAAGCTGATGCAACAAATCAGGAGAGAAGTAATAGTGGCTTCTACTGGAATAGTGGCAGTGAAGATGTGAGATGTGGTTACCTTCTTTATATGTTTTGCAGGTGGAGGTGTTATCATTTGCTGACAGACCATATCTGAGGTGTGAGAGAAAAAGGAAGGAAGATGACTCAGAGTTTTGGCATGAGCCTAAAAAAAGAAGTTGCCAAGAACTGAAAAGGGGAAAAGTACAGGAGAAGTTTGATCTTATCTTTGTTTTTCGGGAGAAAGAGGAGAGTGTAAGTTAGAAGTTTGGACTGAGCATTGGAAGTACGAGATGGCTGTTACACATCCAAGTCAAGATGTAAACTGGCAGTTTGACATTTAGGTCTGCATGTTGAGGTGAGGTCCGTGGGCTGGAGATACAGATGTGGAAGCCAGCAGCATCTAGATGGTCCGTGTGACCATGAGACTGGACAAGGTAGCCTAGGGGGTGAGTGTAGATTATAAAGAAAAGGGATATAAGGAGTGAGTCTGGAGACACTGCCCACATTTAGAGATCAGGGAGATAAGTGAAAAATAGCAGGAGAGACTGAGAAGAAGTGACAAGAAATGTTGGAGGAAAAACAGGTGTATGTGGAGTTCCACAAGCCAAGCAGACAGTTTTCCAAGGAGGGAATGCTCTCTTGTCATCTGCTGCTGAGAAGGAAGTACTATGAGGGCTGGTGATCTTGTTAAGAACTGTTTTAGTCAGTGGTTGGAGTGAAATGAGATCGGAGTGGGTTAAGATAGAGGAGAAGGAAATGATAATACAGGATTCTCCCACTTTTTGAAAGTTTCACTCTATGCCACTTTGCTTTTATGAAAGACACACATTAGTACCTGTTTTCACTAGTGGAAAGAAATCAGAAGGGAGTTTTTGCTTTCACCAGAAAAAAGGTGAAAAGTAAAAATAGCGCTCAGCGTCTGTTTTGCAGTGAGCCGTTATAGAGGCAGCTCGCCCCAAGCAGCCAGTGGCATCGCCAAGCTCCTTCCCAGAAGCTGACTCAGTATCTCAGCATCAAGCCACCATAGCCTTGACCTGGGTCTGTGAGCATCTGTGCTATACCTCGATTTATTTTGTGCATCAGTTAGCAAGACATATCCTAAGGTAATTGCTTCTTCATTTTACACAATTTTGGCTTACAAAAGCCTTGGTAGGAACGCTCTACTTTAAGGAGTTTTGCTTAAAAGGAAAGAGGAAACGTTACGTTGGTAGCTGGAGCTCTAGCCTGTATTTTGGAAACTCATTCAGTTGTTGAATATTCTTGATTCTCTTATTTTCTTTCTTTTCTTTTCCATTTTCCAGTTCTTCCTCTTGCTGTTCTACCTGCTGGGAGAGTCTTTGATTTTGTCTTAAAACCTTCTGTTGCTTTTTTTCTGCTATCATTTCAATTTCAAGAGCTCTTCTTTATTTTCTGATTGTTCATTTTTCATATGAATTGTGAGCTCTGTTTATCCTTGTTCTTAAGTTATCATAATTTTGTTGAAGTCTATAAAATTAATATATATATTCACTAATAATGAAGTTCAATTTAGTCTAGTTAGCTTTTCTTTCTCTCTCTTTTTTAAATTAAAGGGTATTTATTTATTTATTTAATAAATTTATTTATTTTATTTATTTATTTTTGGCTGCGTTGGGTCTTCGTTGCTGCGCGCGGGCTTCCTCTAGCTGCGGTGAGCGGGGGCTACTCTTTGTTGCAGAGCACAGGCTCTAGGTGCGCAGGCGTCAGTAGTTGTGGCTTGTGGGTTCTGGAGTGCAGGCTCAGTAGTTGTGGCGCACAGGCTTAGTTGCTCCACGGCATGTGGGGTCTTCCCGGACTAGGGCTCTAACCTATGTCCACTGCACTGGCAGGCAGATTCTTAACCACTGCGTCGCCAGGGAAGCCCTTAAAGGGTACTTAGAATACAAAAAGATAAAAAGGATAATACCACAAAATCCTTGTGCTTAAAGTATGTATGTTTTTAGTTTCCCAGTTTTGTTTCATAAATATATTCTCATTCCATTTTCCTAAATTTGCTTATTAAAGTTTTTTTCCCCTGAAGTTTTTTTTTCCCTGCTCACTGCACTGATCTCTATTTCTTCCAAGTCCAACCCAGTCTCCCACATTTTTTCTGTTTGCTTTGTTCTGTTTTTCATGTTAGAAGTCTTCCTCAAATACTTGGAGATCCCTGACTGGGCGTGCGTAGTTACGAGTGGGGCCCTAGAAGCTCCTTAGAAGCTTGGTGTGCCAAGGCAGCACTGGCCTTCCTTAGGCTGGAACCCAGCTCCTCCCTGTAGACCTCCAGTGTCAATAACCATAGATCTCCTCTCTTGGACCATTCTGTTTTCCTCCAGAAGAATCTTCCAGTTTCCTGCCTAGGATGGGTAACTCCAGACTTGGGAAAAGGGCTCAAAAGCCTCACTATCCAGTATGTGGGTTTTCACTTAATCTCCCGTTTCCCATATGGTACCTTGTCCTTGCTGTGCTTGGGGTTTGAGCTAAGAGCCAATCAGGTTCAACTTTTTCTGGGAGTAAACTTCCTGTCTTCTGCTCGGAGTTGAGAAGGGATAGTTCACTGGCTGTACAGCCTGGTAAAAGGGGTAGGGGGGGGTCTAAAAGCTCCATATAAATTTTTTTTTTTTTCTTTTTTAAAAATTTGTTTTTCCTCCATATATATTTTAACACAATTTTTAAAGATTGCACTCCATTTACAGTTATTATAAAATATTGACTATATTCTCTATGTAACCTATCTTACACCCAGTAGCTTGTACCTCCCTCTTGTAAGTATTTAACCAGTCCTGTTCTCAGCTCCAGTCTGTACATTGGCTCCTAGAGGTGCCCAGTAGTTCCCGTGTCTGAGTCTTTTCGGAGTTGTATGGGGCAAATCCTCTCAACTCACACTGCTGTGCCCCTGCTGTGGACAATAGATGTCAGCCTTCTTCACTCCGCTCAGTCACTGGTCACCTCTGAAGCTTCCTTCTACCTCTCACCAATTCTCTTTGTTCTTTTGGTTTTAAATTTGGGGGTTAAATATTTACTTTATGTAATGTTAAAGGGGTTTCTCAGTGGTGAGGATGTATGTCCAACGAATGTTCCATATTTACCTGTGATATCACTTACTAATCACTACATTACTCACCATCCAGATGTGACTTTCCCTGAAAAGGTGTCCCCAGACTGAAAGCCAGTCCCTAGTTGGAGCTCTGATACCATTCAGAGTAAGTCTGCTGTGCTATTTATTGCTTTGCTTTCTTATTGGACTATATGTGCTCTAGGAAGGCAAGGGAAATGATTTACTTGTCCTTGAATTTCCAAAGCCCAGCACAGTGCTGAATGAATGAATACTTGCAAACTTTACCCAGTTAGTAGTCTTCTTGCAAATATCTGGTGTGGGGAACAAGGGCAACATGGTACAAGTAAGATTTTTATCACAGAAAAATGGCTCTATTGCTAGATACCTCTGTGAGGGTAAGCAAGTTATTTACCCTCTTTGGGCTTCATTTCCTCAGACTCATGAGAGTAATGACTAGTAGCTAGGGTTTATGGGGAAGAATTGAATGCTTTAATATATGTTAAGCACTTAGCAAAGTGACTGCTTCATTTTAAGCACTCAATTCACTATTATTATTTTAATTAAAAAATAACCCTGGGGTACATTTTTAGAGAGGGTGCAAGGTTTTTCTTGCTTTTTTTTTCCATGGAATTGTTGTAACCTATGAATGTTTTTGATAAAATATTGAATTAGGCCAGGGGAGGGAAGAGCCTATGTTTGAAGCCCTGTGAATAGGGATCCTGCCTGGGGGTTGAGTCTGGCCTCCATAGTAAGCTATGCCTCCTCCATTCTCCCCCTAATCCTAGGGAGATGAAGGTTCTTTTCTTTCTCTTCCCATCTGAGGATTCTAAAGGGTTTCATTCTTCTTTCTTCTGGAGATCCGTCTTAAAAGAACAGGTATTTCCTCATTGTGATTTGGCTTTGCTTGTTTGGAAAAAAATTTAGAAGCAAAACCAGAAAGAATAATTTTTTTCTAGAAAGACATTGAATAAGTAAAGGTGTGGAATAAAGTGCTTTTTAAGCTACATGAAGCATAGGGTTTTAATTTTCTTTTAACTCCTCAGATCTGAGAGGGAAGGAAGGGCAGAACTTGTGGCACTGACTAATATGGAAATATATACATAATCCCTGGATACTGAAAACTTGTAGAACTTTTTTAAGCGCGATATTTGCTTTGTCACTTACAGCGAACTGGATCAGTGTTGGTGGCAAAGAATGGAAACTAACAGGAGTATTGAAATCGAGTAACATTTATTCATTTAATTTTTGGTGGGGAGCAAGAACCTAGGAACACAGTGGTGAAAAAAATACACGTGGTTCCTGCTATCATTTAACCTAGAGACTAATGGGGAAACAGTCTTTAATAAAACTAAATACAGCTGGCCCTCTGTATCCATAGGTTCTGCATCTGCAGATTCAACCAACTGCAGATCAAAAATATGAAAAAAAATTCCAGAAAGTTTTAAAAAGCAAAATGTGAATTTGTCACCTACCAGCAACTACTTACATAGTATTTACAACTGTTTACATAGCATTTACATTGTAATAGGTATTATAAGTAATCTTGAGATGATTTAAAGTATACTGGAGGATGTATGCAAATACTATGCCATTTATTATGAGACTTGTGCATCCTTGGATTTTGGTATCTCAGGAGATCCTGGAACCAATCCCCCATGGATACCAAGGGACGACTGTATGTAATTGTAGAGTATAGGACATTTGAGAGATATTCAGGAGCTGAGGGGGAGAGGGTAATTTAAATTGACATACAAGAAGACTTTTCTTATGAAAGGGTATTTAAACTGAGATATAATGGTTGGATAGAAGTCATCCATTCTGTTCCATTCTACGAGGGGAAGAATATTCCAGGACACTTTGGTCAGGAAGTACTTCTTGAGTTTTGCAGCAGTCGAGTTCTGTTGGGTTGGTGTTTGTTCCCAGGAGAGAATAGTAGATTATGAGGCTGTAGAAGCCAAAGAGGGCCAGAAACACGCACAGCCTTAAGGAGCATATGAAGGACATTTTATGTTATTCTAAGGGCTATGAGGAGCCATTGAATGATCTTATTCAAGAAATAACCTATTTAAGTTTAATAAAAGATTACATGGCTACTATGAGAAGCGTTTGGAGAGAGGTAAGAGTAGTCTTGAGGACAGGTAGGGGACTAATACAGTGGTCTAGCAGGCTAGGGTGTTAGCAGTGGAAATAGAGAAAAGTGGTTGCATTTGAGATTCATTTGTGGCGGAAATCAACAAGACTCCTTGACGGATTAGATGTGGGGAGGTCGGGAGAAGGAAGTGTTATGGATGACTTCTAGGTTTCAGGGGGCAACTGAGAGGAACAGAGATTTGAGAAAAGCATCAAGAGAAGGGAAGAAACACAGCATAGTATAAGTGTTAAGAGAAGTTAATACATAATTACCGTTTTTTTCCTGTTAGCCAGTCCTTCAAGTTCTAGATCATATCTTGTCTTCATGAAAACATCCCTGATCACCTGAGGCAAAAATCAGCTGGCTCTCCCCTCTCATTTCTGCAGCACGTTACTTATCTGAAGTTTGCACATGCAGCCCGTTTTCTTGCTTACCTTGATAGATGATGCTTCTTTTTTCTACATCTAGATTTTCAACTCAGTGGCAGGTGACTTTTTCTTATACTCCTTTGAATTCCCAATATCATTAAGCAGAGTTTGGTACACAGCAAGTTCTCAATGAAGAATTTTTCACTACTTAATTGGAAATACTATCATTTTGAGAGAAAGTTTGAAAAGAACATGTTATAGGTAGTGATTTCCTCTCCCGAATTCTGTTCATAGAGGAAAAAAAAACCCCAGATCATATGTGTAATTTAATTTCTGTAATTTAATTGTCTTCATGAGGACAGCTTATAAAGAACTATAGAATAACTTATGGTGGCTATAATTTATTGTAGTAGACAGTTTTAATAAAGAAAGATGGGTGGGCTTCCCTGATGGCGCAGTGGTTGAGAATCTGCCTGTCAATGCAGGGGACACGGGTTCGAGCCCTGGTCTGGGAAGATCCCACACGCCGCGGAGCAACTAGGCCCGTGCGCCACGACTACTGAGCCTGCGCGTCTGGAGCCTGTGCTCCGCAACAAGAGAGGCCGCGATAGTGAGAGGCCCGCGCACTGCGATGAAGAGTGGCCCCCGCTCGCCGCAACTGGAGAAGGCCCTCGCACAGAAACGAAGACCCAACACAGCCATAAATAGATAAATAAACAAATAAATAAAATTAAAAAAAAAAAAAAAGAAAGATGGAGAACATTCAATGCATTTGTTTCTGAGTCTCTGAATTCACTGCCCCTCACATGAATTAGTGATGCTGGTTGCCTTTGGAAGAACATGGTGATGGTGAGGATGGGAGGAGGGGGCTGAGATAGAACTTATGAAAATACATACACAATGTGTTTCCAGGGAAGATATGAAAAGTGCTGCAACCTCAGGGGCCAAAAACACCTCTCTAAAATGATGCCCATAATAGTACAACCCATACTCTCCACCTTCTGTGCCACATGGTTAGTGGTGACAGTAGGACAGGGCATGCTGAACCTGTGGCTCTTTGACGGATTCTTTCTTTGACTATGCCTTCATTTTGGACCACTCTCACAGTAGCCTCTTACAGCTTCATTTGCCCACCACTCTTTGGAAATGCTTAAGTGAGGGAGGGGGCAGGGGACCTTACTGCTGTCACTTATCTATCAGCTCCTGCTGCTATTATTAATCACAGTTAGCTCCTTGCTAATGTGAGCATTTATATAGAAATAAAAGACATTTATTGAGCACCTAATGTATGGCAGGATTTGGGCTAGGCTGCTTTGAAGACATAGATGTGAAAACAAACAAAAAAATTCTATGTTCCCGAGAAGCATGCAGCGTCAAAGTCAGGTGCATATACAGGCATACGACTTTTCACTGTGAAAACAGAGATTTTTTTTTTTTCCTCAAGGAGTCTTAAATACCTTTGTCTAAGCTTTTAGAATCAGGAAGATCTGGATTAGCAGCTTGACTTCTCCATGTTATAACTATGCGATCTTGGGCAAGATACTTAATTTCTCCAAGCTTATTTGCATTAATCTTAAAATAAAGATAATGATACCTTCATTCTAGGGTTGTTGTAAGAACTAAATGAGATACTATATTCAAAGCTCCTAGTATACATATTATACATGATAAGCGCTCAATAAATCATATGCCTATACATAAACATGAAGATCTATTCCATTTGTCCAACAAGTACTTGCATGTTCATTTATGGCTCCAATCTTTCCTTTAAAAGACAAAGTTGATGATAATGATCTGTTTCCTGGGGCTGAGTCAGACCAGTTGGCCCAAGGACCCACTGTTTCTTCATAGCCCATGAAGCATCCTTCCAGGGTTTAGCCTCCCACCCACTCCACCCTTCCCTCTCCCACCCGCCCTCACAGGACTTTCCCTTTCTCCTACTCCAAATGATTACGCAAGAGTCAGGTCGCTTTTGAGAACATATACTTATAAGAGCAAACTTGAGAATAAATACTTGGTTATTTCAAAGTGTGAAAAAATGAGGCAACTTGTTTCTCACTTTATCCATGAGTCAAGAAAGGTATGAGCAATGACTTTCGATATCATCTTCTTTACTGATTTGAAATAAACCTGAGGAGTTGTTCACTGTTTCTTGGCTTCAGCTTTCTTGTTTGTAAAACAGATGATTGTGCAATGAGAATGTTGGGTTGCCTTAGGTGACTGGAGCTGTGTTATGGTGAAGAGCCACCGGGAAAGTGTTTGGTGGAAACATCAGTGTCAGAGAAATCAAGACATCTGGACTCTTGACCTCTCCGACAGAGTGATTTTAGATTGAAGATTAAAGTGTGAGAAGAGGAAGAAAGAATAGATTCTTCCAAAATATCCTGACCCAATTCCACCTTATACTGGTGATGTTTTCTTTTCTCTCTCATTTGGTCTGAAGATGAGAAAGAAAGAGTAAAAGGATGACCTGAGAGAGGGAAGGGAAGAACGAATATCAGAATATCAGGGTGTCCGTGTTGGGGGTGGAGTGGTCAGAGCAATCAGCGATGCCACCTAAGGACTGTTCTTATAGGGGCACCAAGGCACATTGTCCTCCTGGTTTGTCTCCAAGAAGGACAATTTTCCAAAGGGATAAACATTATGTTTAATGATTCACTACATCTATTGTGCAAGAGTTTAACTAACATATTCTCAAACAAACTTACGTTTTCCACTAGCATATTTTTTGGTGATGATTTTCATAAAGTAGTAATTTCATAAATTTCAAGGCAGGATAGAGAAGATTAATGGTCTCTGAGAGGAGAACGGACTGTCACTCCCAAGACTCCCTTCTTCTCCATGCATCCTTCCCACACAAACTTAGTATACGTTACTCAACGTAAGTATCTTAGATTTGAAAATAAGAATTAAGACTCTTCCTAGGGGGATTAACCAAGATGGCGGAGTAGAAGGACGTGCTCTCACTCCCTCTTGCGAGAGCACCAGAATCACAACTGGCTGCTGGACAATCATTGACAGGAAGACCCCGACTTCACCAAGGAGGATACCCCACGTCCAAGGACAGAGGAGAAGCCACAGCGAGACGGTAGGAGGGGCGCAATCAGAGTAAAATCAAATCCCATAACTGCTGGGTGGGTGGCTCACAGACTGGCGAACACTTATACCACAGAAGTCCACCCACTGGAGTGAAGGTTCTGAGCCCCACGTCAGGCTTCCCAACCTGGGGGTCCGGCTACGGGAGGAGGAATTCCTAGAGAATCAGACTTTGAAGCCTAGTGGGAATTGATTGCAGGACTTTGACAGGACTGGGGGAAACAGAGACCCCACTCTTGGAGGGCACACACAAAGTAATGTGTGCATCGGGACCCAGGGGAAGGAGCAGTGACCCTGGGGGAGACTGAACCAGACCCACCTGCTGGTGTTGGGGGGGTCTCCTGCAGAGGCGAGTGGTGGCTCTGTTTCACCGTGGGGATAAGGACACTAGCAGCAGAGGTTCTGGGAAGTTCTCCTTGGCGTGAGCCCTCCCAGAGTCTGCCATTAACCCCACCAAAGAGCACGGGTAGGCTCCAGTGTTGGGTTGCCTCAGGCAAAACAACCAACAGGGAGGGAACCCAGCCCCACCCATCAACAGTCAAGTGGATTAAGGTTTTACTGAGCTCTGACCGCCACAGCAACAGGGAGGGAACCCAGCCCCACCCATCAACAGCCAAGTGGATTAAGGTTTTACTGAGCTCTGACCGCCACAGCAACAGTCAGCTCTACCCACCACCAGAGCCTCCCATCAAGCCTCTTAGATAGCCTCAACCACCAGAGGGCAGACAGCAGAAGCAAGAAAAACTACAATCCTGCAGCCTGTGGACCAAAAACCACAGTTACAGAAAGATAGAGAAGATGAAAAGGCAGAGGGCTATGTACCAGATGAAGGAACAAGAAAAAACCCCAGAAAAACAACTAAATGAAGTGGAGATAGGCAACCTTCCAGAAAAAGAATTCAGAATAATGATAGTGAAGATGATCCAGGACCTCGGAATAAGAATGGAGGCAAAGATTGAGAAGATGCAAGAAATGATTAACAAAGACCTAGAAGAATTAAAGAACAAACAAACAGAGATGACCAATACAATAACTGAAATGAAAACTACACTAGAAGGAATCAATAGCAGAATAACTGAGTCAGAAGAACGGATAAGTGACCTGGAAGACAGAATGGTGGAATTCACTGCTGCGGAACAGACTAAAGAAAAAAGAATGAAAAGAAATGAAGACAGCCTAAGAGACCTCTGGGACAACATTAAACGCAACAACATTCGCATTATAGGGGTCCCAGAAGGAGAAGAGAGAGAGAAAGGACCAGAGAAAATATTTGAAGAGATTATAGTCGAAAACTTCCCTAACATGGGAAAGGAAATAGCCACCCAAGTCCAGGAAGCGCAGAGAGTCCCATACAGAATAAACCCAAGGAGAAACACTCCGAGACACATAGTAATCAAAGTGGCAAAAATTAAAGACAAAGAAAAATTATTGAAAGCAGCAAGGGAAAAACGACAAATAACATACAAGGGAACTCCCATAAGGTTAACAGCTGATTTCTCAGCAGAAACTCTACAAGCCAGAAGGGAGTGGCATGATATACTTAAAGTGATGAAAGGGAAGAACCTACAACCAAGATTACTCTACCCGGCAAGGATCTCATTTAGATTTGATGGAGAAATCAAAAGCTTTACAGACAAGCAAAAGCTAAGAGAATTCAGCACCACCAAACCAGCTCTACAACAAATGCTAAAGGAACTTCTCTAAGTGGGAAACACAAGAGAAGAAAAGGACCTGCAAAAACAAACCCAAAACAATTAAGAAAATGGTCATAGGAACATACATATCGATAATTACCTTAAACGTGAATGGATTAAATGCCCCAACCAAAAGACATAGACTGGCTGAATGGATACAGAAACAAGACCCATATATATGCTGTCTACAAGAGACCCACTTTAGACCTAGGGACACATACAGACTGAAAGTGAGGGGATGGAAAAAGATATTCCATGCAAATGGAAATCAAAAGAAAGCTGGAGTAGCTATACTCATATCAGATAAAATAGACTTTAAAATAAAGAATGTTACAAGAGACAAGGAAGGACACTACATAATGATCCAGGGATCAATCCAAGAAGAAGATATAACAATTATAAATATATATGCACCCAACATAGGAGCACCTCAATACATAAGGCAACTGCTAACAGCTATAAAAGAGGAAATCGACAGTAACACAATAATAGTGGGGGACTTTAACACTTCACTTACACCAATGGACAGATCATCCAAAATGAAAATAAATAAGGAAACAGAAGCTTTAAATGACACAATAGACCAGATAGATTTAATTGACATATATAGGACATTCCATCCAAAAACAGCAGATTACACGTTCTTCTCAAGTGCGCACGGAACATTCTCCAGGATAGATCACATCTTGGGTCACAAATCAAGCCTTGGTAAATTTAAGAAAATTGAAATCATATCAAGCATCTTTTCTGACCACAACGCTATGAGATTAGAAATGAATTACAGGGAAAAAAACGTAAAAAAGACAAACACATGGAGGCTAAACAATACGTTACTAAATAACCAAGAGATCACTGAAGAAATCAAAGAGGAAATAAAAAAATACCTAGAGACAAATGACAATGAAAACACGACGACCCAAAACCTATGGGATGCAGCAAAAGCGGTTCTAAGAGGGAAGTTTATAGCTATACAAGCCTACCTAAAGAAACAAGAAAAATCTCAAGTAAACAATCTAACCTTACACCTAAAGAAACTAGAGAAAGAAGAACAAACAAAACCCAAAGTTAGCAGAAGGAAAGAAATCATAAAGATCAGAGCAGAAATAAATGAAATAGAAACAAAGAAAACAATAGCAAAGATCAATAAAACTAAAAGTTGGTTCTTTGAGAAGATAAACAAAATTGATAAGCCATTAGCCAGACTCATCAAGAAAAAGAGGGAGAGGACTCAAATCAATAAAATCAGAAATGAAAAAGGAGAAGTTACAACAGACACCGCAGAAATACAAAGCATCCTAAGAGACTACTACAAGCAACTTTATGCCAATAAAATGGACAACCTGGAAGAAATGGACAAATTCTTAGAAAGGTATAACCTTCCAAGACTGAATCAGGAAGAAATAGAAAATATGAATAGACCAATCACAAGTAATGAAATTGAAACTGTGATTAAAAATCTTCCAACAAACAAAAGTCCAGGACCAGATGGCTTCACAGGTGAATTCTATCAAACATTTAGAGAAGAGCTAACACCCATCCTTCTCAAACTCTTCCAAAAAATTGCAGAGGAAGGAACACTCCCAAACTCATTCTATGAGGCCACCATCACCCTGATACCAAAACCAGACAAAGACACTACAAAAAAAGAAAATTACAGACCAATATCACTGATGAATATAGATGCAAAAATCCTCAACAAAATACTAGCAAACAGAATCCAACAACACATTAAAAGGATCATACACCACGATCAAGTGGGATTTATCCCAGGGATGCAAGGATTCTTCAATATACGCAAATCAATCAATGTGATACACCATATTAACAAATTGAAGAATAAAAACCATATGATCATCTCAATAGATGCAGAAAAAGCTTTTGACAAAATTCAACACCCATTTATGATAAAAACTCTCCAGAAAGTGGGCATAGAGGGAACTTACCTCAACATAATAAAGGCCATATATGACAAACCCACAGCAAACATCATTCTCAATGGTGAAAAACTGAAAGCATTTCCTCTAAGATCAGGAACGAGACAAGGATGTCCACTCTCACCACTATTATTCAACATAGTTCTGGAAGTCCTAGCCACGGCAATCAGAGAAGAAAAAGAAATAAAAGGAATACAAATTGGAAAAGAAGAAGTAAAACTGTCACTGTTTGCAGATGACATGATACTATACATAGAGAATCCTAAAACTGCCACCAGAAAACTGCTAGAGCTAATTAATGACTATGGTAAAGTTGCAGGATACAAAATTAATGCAGAGAAATCTCTTGCATTCCTATACACTAATGATGAAAAATCTGAAAGAGAAATTATGGAAACACTTCCATTTACCATTGCAACAAAAAGAATAAAATACCTAGGAATAAACCTACCTAGGGAGACAAAAGACCTGTATGCAGAAAACTATAAGACACTGATGAAAGAAATTAAAGATGATACCAACAGATGGAGAGATATACCATGTTCTTGGATTGGAAGAATCAACATTGTGAAAATGAGTATACTACCCAAAGCAATCTACAGATTCAATGCAATCCCTATCAAATTACCAATGGCATTTTTTACGGAGCTAGAACAAATCATCTTAAAATTTGTATGGAGACACAAAAGACCCCGAATAGCCAAAGCAGTCTTGAGGCAAAAAAATGAAGCTGGAGGAATCAGACTCCCTGACTTCAGACTCTACTACAAAGCTACAGTAATCAAGACAATATGGTACTGGCACAAAAACAGAAACATAGATCAATGGAACAAGATGGAAAGCCCAGAGGTTAACCCATGCACCTATGGTCAACTAATCTATGACAAAGGAGGCAAAGATATACAATGGAGAAAAGACAGTCTCTTCAATAAGTGGTGCTGGGAAAACTGGACAGCTACATGTAAAAGAATGAAATTAGAATACTCCCTAACACCATACACAAAAATAAACTCAAAATGGATTAGAAACCTAAATATAAGACTGGACACTATAAAACTCTTAGAGGAAAACATAGGAAGAACACTCTTTGACGTAAATCACAGCAAGATCTTTTTTGATCCACCTCCTAGAGTAATGGAAATAAAAACAAAAATAAACAAGTGGGACCTAATGAAACTTCAAAGCTTTTGCACAGCAAAGGAAACCATAAACAAGACGAAAAGACAACCCTCAGAATGGGAGAAAATATTTGCAAATGAATCAACGGACAAAGGATTAATCTCCAAAATATATAAACAGCTCATTCAGCTCAATATCAAAGAAACAAACACCCCAATCCAAAAATGGGCAGAAGACCTAAATAGACATTTCTCCAAAGAAGACATACAGACGGCCACGAAGCACATGAAAAGATGCTCAACATCACTAATTATTAGAGAAATGCAAATCAAAACTACAATGAGGTATCACCTCACTCCTGTTAGAATGGGCATCATCAGAAAATCTACAAACAACAAATGCTGGAGAGGGTGTGGAGAAAAGGGAACCCTCTTGCACTGTTGGTGGGAATGTAAATTGATACAGCCACTATGGAGAACAATATGGAGGTTCCTTAAAAAACTAAAAATAGAATTACCATATGACCCAGCAATCCCACTACTGGGCATATACCCAGAGAAAACCGTAATTCAAAAAGACACATGCACCCGAATGTTCATTGCAGCACTATTTACAATAGCCAGGTCATGGAAGCAACCTAAGTGCCCATCAGCAGACGAATGGATAAAGAAGTTGTGGTACATATATACAATGGAATATTACTCAGCCATAAAAAGGAATGAAATTGAGTCATTTGTTGAGACGTGGATGGATCTAGAGACTGTCATACAGAGTGAAGTAAGTCAGAAAGAGAAAAACAAATATCGTATATTAATGCATGTATGTGGAACCTAGAAAAATGGTACAGATGAGCCAGTTTGCAGGGCAGAAGTTGAGACACAGATGTAGAGAATGGACATATGGACACCAAGGGGGGAAAACTGCGGTGAGGTGGGGATGGTGGTGTGCTGAATTGGGCGATTGGGATTGACATGTATACACTGATGTGTATAAAATTGATGCCTAATAAGAACCTGCAGTATAAAAAAACAAACAAACAAAACAACTAATACTAAACTTTCATTGGGTTATTTGTATGGAAATATGTTAATATAAATGTTTCAGACATTACATGAAATTTCTAAAAATCTTGTATGTGTATTTGTATGGAAATATGTATGGAAATATGTTAATATAAATGTTTCAGACATTACATGAAATTTCTAAAAATCTTATATGTTCTGGTATAATGTTATAAGTAATAATCCTAGTTATTACTTTAAAATGTATATCTCAGAAATAACTAATTTTCTTGTCAACTGCATTATTATGAACTTTCATCAAATCTTTAACCGTGGTCATTTTTAAGTCTTTTGTCATTTACAGACAGTTCTGGGTGTACTCTGATGATTTTGCAAATATGTTCCTATAAAAGGGTTTCATCTTCAAGAAATTCATGGAAAAGACTCTGACAAGTACAGGTTTCTGGTAACTGACTGTACTGCTGAACTGAATGAATAAGCATTTTCAGAACTCTAATGAAAAACTGATGAACTCATAAAAGTGCTAACAAAAGATCAAGATGAAAAAAAAAAAATTAATTACATGGGACTGAGTGAACTGATGAGGATGAGTATAATTTTTGTGACTTTCTGTCTGAATTTAAAAAAAAAAAAAATCCCACAAGGACTCAGAGGCAAAGAATATACAAATCAAATTTCACTGCAAAGTAAAGGAGCTGTTACAGTGGAGGATTACTGGACTGAATGTCAATATTATGACATAGTATGAGTGTGTTTCATGTTTGGTAATTGCAATCATTGTTGCTTTTGTTGTGGTCATCCATGTACAATGCTTGGTGTCAGTCTATTTATCCCTTGTAAAAATAAAATACAGTGTGTGTGTGTGAAAAAAAAAAAAAAAAAAAAAAAAAAGACTCTTCCTAGTACGTTCTTAGTCACTGTCTCCAGGGCATAGTACCGCCTTGACATGCCCAGAGGAGAAGAGCACATTATAGATGATTTCCTTACACTGGCCCCTTTTCCCATAAACAACAAACCACAGTGCTCTAATACCACTTACACTGTCATTACACTTATTTTAAAATAAGTGCTGACTTTTCGTTCCTATCACTGCGACAGGCTTAATATATTTTCTACCTGTAGAAACTAGAGAAAGCTTTTCTGTCTCTTAAAAATAAAGCCATCCATTCCGAGTTTAGCTTTTCTGTAAAATGCTACTCATTAGGCAACCCTCATGTGCATGGAGGAAAATAAAAGGGTGATATGACAGAGAGTGATCATTTGGAGAAGGGAGGAAGGGGAAACTGTACATTCAACGATCAGAGGAAACCTGTCTGTGTGGGGGAAGTAATCCTTGAGCTGAGAACAGAACGACAGGCAACCCAAACAATAGTGATCTCTAGTGATTGAGCACTTAATTAAATTCTAGTCATTTACATACATTAATTCCCTGTGTCCTGGGATTCCCGCTCCCAACTCCCCACTTTAAAAAGTCCCTGCTGTTGTGGTTAAGTCTTATGAAGAACTGGGGAAAACCATTTCCAAAGAAGGAATGGTAGGTAGAGAGTCTCTAAGCAGGCACAAAGCCAGGTATGTTGAAGAACAAGAAGTCCAGAGTGGTTTGCGTGGAATGAGCGAGGGAGAAAAGGTTACAAATGTGCGGAAGTGTGTTGGAGGCCACAGGAAAGAGTTTTGATTTTATTCTTGCCTTAGGACTTGTTATCTCATTCACTATTATATTTTACACATTTAAAGGTAAACTTGCTTCTAATTTGCTCTCATCTATGCAATGAACCTGAGCGTACCAGGTGAACAGACACAGGATAATTTTTTCTAAAAATATGCACAGTGTTTTATCCTCAGTACTACACAGATAATTACTGAGTGTGACAGAACTTAGCTATCAAATATTTCCATTCCTTGAAACATCCAAGTCTAAATAACTCGCCAGATTTAATAATATCATCCGCCATAGTCCGAATCAGGCCTATTGACCACTCTAGCAGATTGTCTCTATTAGCTGCATTTTCCTCTTAGGACTTCCGAGAAAGTATAAATACTTAACATCTTTGAGCAATTTGAACAATTGTAGTTTGCTCTGATATTAAAAATGCAGTAGCGATGGAAAAAACATCTGTCTAACAGAATACAGACTTAGATCTAGATAAATAAAGCTTTCTTGTCCGTAAACTTCTCTCAGGAAACCATGCCTATCTTCCACAACATTGTTTTAGCTTAGGTTTGTCTTTTTAATACATTGAGTCATTGTTTGGTCATCAGAATTATCTCCCCTAGCATTTCATCTCCCTAGGAAATGGGCTCCAGGGTTTGATCTCTGTTAAGAAGTAATGGACACTGTGTAAGCAAGGACAAAGCTCTTTGTTGGTACAAAGGAAGTTAGCATCCTAAAATACCACAATGGGTAGAAATGACAGAATGACTTTTCTACTCCTGTGTAGAATGAGAGACTGAGTTCTCTCAGGATGATGGCGCAGATATTTTGGAAGTCCCAAATGTTATGAAAATCTTTCCTACAGAAGAAAAACAAAAGCAAAAATTAAAAATAGGGAGTAACTTGCAGCTAGAGATTATTGTACTAAGTGAAGTAAGTCAGAAAGAGAAAGACAAATATCATATGATATCACTTATACGTGGACTCTAAAATACGACACAAATGAACCTATCTATGAAACAGACTCACAGATATAAAGAACAGACTGGTGGCTGCCAAGGAGGAGGGGGTCGGGGGAGGGACGGAGTGGGAGGTTGGGGTGAGCAGATGTAAGCTTTTATATATAGAATGGATAAACAAGGTCCTACTGTGTAGCACAAAGAACTATATTCAATATCCTATGATAAACCATAATGGAAAAGAATATTAGAAAAGAATGTATATATATGTAAAACTGAATCACTGCTGTACAGCAGAAATTAACACAATATTGTAAATCAACTACACTTCAAAAAAATATTGATTATAAAAAAAATAGTAACAATACTTAAGGTATTAAGAACACATGAAAAAAATGACCTATGAAGTTGGTGAGGATTGTTTTAGGGGAGTTACTAAGGAAAAGGACAGAAAAAGTTAAATTCAGATGTAAGTATCAATACTAAATGTTTATCATTTGAGTCCAGAAATGGATGGGAGTGAGTAAAAGGGGACGTTCCTTCAGTAGGTTGATGTTTTTGGCAAAAGTACAACCAATGTTGCAAGAAGGGAAACAGTCTCAAGATGAAAATCTCTTACAGGTTGGCATTTGCCCAAAACTGTAATGTTGACAGGGAAATGCGGGCACACCCAAAAACATCCTGGTTAAATTGCAGGTGTTGTGCAAAAGCAAGTAGGAAGAGCAAATATTTTATAACTAGTAAGCAGATTCTGGCAGTTGCCTTACATATGATGTATATAGTGTGTGATATTATAAACTCCTAGGACACAAGGTAATTGCTTTATATTTCTGTTGTAAAACAGAGCTTTGCTCTAAGAACCATACACTATTTGATATGGAAAAGACTTCTCAGATCATCCCTTCTAATGGATTCTTTTTTTAGCAGAAAGAATTCCTTTTAAATAAAATCTTAAATGGAACTCTACTATATAAAAACAGATGGTATTTTATTAGTAAAAATAACTTTATAAGTTCAAACCGAACATGTTTACTCTTTATATAGTGAATAAATGAAACTCATGGAGTTGTTTTGATTAATACAAACACTTGGAATCACAGCTACTGTGTGACACTTGTGATTTCATGTAATCCTTACCATCTCATTTATCTTAGTATTTTTATATGTTTGCACACTATCAAAAAATCCTGATTTACACCAAAAAGTAGTTGCAAACAGGAGGTTTTCAGCAGCTCACCATGTAACCTCAGGATATTCTTGTAGAAGAAGTCTTTATTCTGAGGCCCATTCGAAAATGAGTCAAACCGGAAGGAGGAGTTCATGTATTGGTGGTTTCCAATGTGTTAACATCTGGTACATAACTCCTTGGAGTGTTTTAAATATTATGCTGTTTTAAATGTTTCCAAAACCTTGAAAATGCAAACTGAGTCCGTTATCTGTTAAACCCTTTTCACAGAAGCTCTTCCACAGAAATCTAGTTTTTTAGTGGTGGTGTAATAACAATTTCAGGCTTCTCTAGAGCTGAAGTGTGTGCAATCCAGCAAAATAAACAAGCTTAACACTGTTAAATAAAATAATTTACATTCTAGCTGGGAAACGTCACAGTTGGGACTGAACTCTGGGTCACTTGACTTCTTTCCTGTTTGATTTTCATGGGGAATGAATTCAACACAATATGGTAATAGTTCATTTAACTGTCAGTTTTTTTCTTTTAGCACTTTATTAAAACACGCCTTGTGGGCTCTCATTCTATCTTTTAAATATGTGTTTCACCAGCTAGATTTAAAGTCTCTTGTCTAAAGGAACTGAGCCATACATTTTTCTATAGTCACCAGCACAGTATGCACATCGTAGGATATTAATAACATATTGATTATACATAAAAAAAGTATGAACTTATTCTCATGTAAACATCTATTACTGATAATTTACTTGGTGTGAAGTATTCTGTTGATGCTTCCAACTGCATCATTTCAGTGTGTAGATGAGTTTACATCTTTGTTTAAATTTCATGAAAAAATTTTAATTAAAGGGATGTATATTGACTATACACTATGTCCCCAGCACTGGTATAATTCCATGGATACAATGGTAAGTCTTTTGTGTGACTATTTCACATATTATAAATACAGGCAGCTATTCAGTAGAAATCATCATGTCAAAATGGGTAGCCATCATTGCTGAGTTTGTCATTCAAGTGGGCTTTTAATTGGGATGGTTGGCATTTTCTCCTCCTTTCACTTGGAACGGTAGTATTCTAAAACTAAAACATTGTTAGGTCTGCTTTTATGTTGTGGGGAGATTAAAATTCCTTCTTCAGAAATATCCTGGCTTTGCTTAACAATATTTCATATCCTACTCATCTATGCAAGAGTTATTACCCGTCCAAGTAAAAGACTTGTTTAGCTCTTTCATTTTTGTAACAAGATTTTAATCTTTTTTCCTAAAGTGTTAGATTGAACACTTATATTGAACACCTATAAAAAATTGATGTTTTATAGATCAAAAAAATTGAAAATTAGCGGTTTCATATGGTGCTGCCTAGTGTATGAATCCAACTCAAATCAACAATTTGTTTTCTATCTAACTCTTATCAAAAGCTCCATGGATAAAAGTGATAATAATGAAAAAAAAAAAGTGATAATAATGGAGACTTCGTTTAAAGCAGAGGTCAATAAACTTTTTATGAAATGGCCAGATAGTAAATATTTTAGGCTCTGTGGGCCGTACCATCTGTAGCAACTACTCAACTCTATTGTAGCATTAAAGCAGCCATAGACACTAAGAAAATGAATGGCCATGTCTGTGTTCCAATAAAACTTTATTTACAAGAATAGTCAATGGGCTGAATTTAGCCTTGGACCCATAGTTTGCTCACCTCTGGCTTGAAGGATAGAGAAATACTTCCTTGAACCACACTGTCTTTGTAAGAATTGTTAATGAATTGCCTTTGCCATTACCTTGTGAATACCTTGTGGTGTTTAGCTCTGGGCTTTCATGGGGGCAGAAGTTGAGAAATAACCTCATGAAATTTTTTTATTACATTTGCTCTGGGGATGTTACACAGGAATATTATTCATATGATTAATCAGCACTCTATTTAAAGTATTTCTTCCAGAGCTAGTATCTAGGTAATGATTTGTTTCTTCTCCCGCCTAATTGATTTTTATGATAATTAAAACTATAACTTGACTGTGTCCTTTTTTTTTGCTTTTGCTACTGAGAATATCAACACCAAATCTGAGCTTCAACTACAGCAACTATGTTGCTGTGATTTATGTTCTCTAGAGCAGGGGTCCCCAACCCCTGGGCCACAGACCAGTACCTGTTAGGTTCCGGGCCACACAACAGGAGGTGAGCGGCAGGCGAGCGGGCGAAGCTTCATCTGTATTTACAGCCGCTCCCCATTGCTCACATTACCACCTGAGCTCCTCCTCCTGTCAGATCAGCAGCGGCATTAGAGCCTCCTAGGAGCGCAAACCCTACTGTGAACTGTGCATGCGAGGGATCTAGGTTGCTCGCTCCTTATCAGAATCTAATGCCTGATGATCTGAGGTGGAGCTGAGGCGGTGATGCTAGAGCTGGGGAGTGGCTGCAAATACAGATTATCATTAGCAGAGAGGTTTGACTGCACAGAGACCATAATAAATCAGTTGCTTGCAGACGCATATCAAAACCCTATCAGGGAGTGGCAAGTGACAATTAAGCCTCATCTTACAGTAGACTGGACATAAGCAAAGCACTTTGGGTGTCACTGCCTCCCATCACTCCCAGATGGGACCATCTGGTTGCAGGCAAACAAGCTCAGGGCTCCCACTGATTCTGCATTATGGTGAGTTGTATAATTATTTCATTATATATTACAGTGTAATAATAATAGAAATAAAGTGCACAATAAATGTAATGCGCTTGAATCATACCGAAACCACGTCCTCCCCTCAGTGGAAAAATTGTCTTCCACGAAACCGGTCTCTCGTGCCAAAGTGTTTGGGGACCACTGCTCTAGAGACAAGATTCTCTTCTTTCTTATAACTGGCCTTGCTATGACTATACATTTAAATTAAGTTTTCCCTGGCTTCAAAAATTTTTAATTGGAATTCACTATTCTCTTTTGTGATTCTTTATTGTAAGCCAACTGAGATTCTTATGGATCATGTTTGAGAGTAAATACACAAAATAAATAGATGATATATTTTTTTATCTGAAAATCTAGGTTTTTGCAAACATCAGTGTCTAGTGCTTTAATCTCAAGTATAAACTATTAAATAATTTTAGTTCAACAAATAACTTATCTTTTCTCCTGCCCTCAAGGAGTTTATAGTCTGATAGGGGAGACAGGCATATAAAGAAATAATGACAAAGTATTACAAAGTAATTGTTATAATGGAGGTACATACCCCATGCAGCCTGGACCTTTTTAAGGAATGATGTTGTTGCGTCATCATCCTCATTGGCATGGTGAGGCCAACTATACTGAAACAAATCTTTTGTGAGTAGTCATTACTCTCTAAGGAAAAGCTTGAAGGCATCTAAGCTAGATGATGCTATGTTTCCTCTATGTTAAAGTTCAAGAACTCATCTAAGATCAATGCAGACCTTAAGATCTACATTTTGGAAAAACATGTTAATTTCAACCAAGATTTATTATCTAATTGTTAAGGTCATCAATTTAAGCCTTATATGTAAATTAGTCTCTGAGCATCTCGAGTTTATGTTACAGTCCACTAGCTTTTTTTCACCGGAAACACCAAGATGTCCCTTCATGTTATTTAATACATTTGAGCAAGATTTGGCTGGATGATTAATGATATTAAAGTAACTAATAATATAAGGAAAAAGGTTAATCATAATTATTCTGCCTCAGTAAATTAAGCTCTTGTAATTGTTTAATTCATATGCAAAATAATTTAACAGTTATAATCATAGTTTATATTGTTTGTGTTTAAGCAATTATAAGATTTTTTTCATCAAGCTATACATTTTTATATTTATAATTTTAATATCTGAAATTTATTCATCCAGCAAATATTTATTGAGTCCCTATTATGTGCTATGTTCTGTTCATATACAAGTGCTACTGTAGTGAACAAGATATATAAGGTCCTTGACCTCATGGAGGCTACATTTTGATGGGAGAAGACAGATGATAAACCTAGAGACAAATTTTAAAAAGATATATTTAAATGGTGATTGGAGCTATGATAAAAATAAAACATAGAAATGGGATTATGAGAAACTGTTGGAGGACGGTGGTGGGTGGTAATCTCTGAAGGTCTTTCTAAAGAATGATGAGAAGGAGCCAGCCATGTGTAAACCTAACAGGGAGGAACAATCATTTAGAATTTATTTAAAATTTCCTTATGGGTGGGGAATTAATTTATTCACAACATTTTAATATCAACAATATTGCAAAGAAATCCAATTATATGTATTCCTAACCTTCTTTTTTCTTACCTACAATGGGAAAGATAGCTTTTAATAAATCATCATCATTATGTTATGTGGAATGATTATATTAGCATGGAATCAGTTTGGTTTTCTTGTAGATGCTTCACTCTGAAGTCCTAAGCCTGCTCCTTTGGAGGGCTACCACAGGTTCACTACTTTTCTCCCATAAAGAAGCTTGAAGCAAAGGGCTTCATGGGCTTGACCTCGCCCATGAGTGAGAATGAGACCAGCATGGAGTAGGGACTGTGGGATGCATAGGGAGACTTTGGAGGGTGGTTTAAGGATAAAACAAGAAAGAGGGAGGCAGATCGTGGGAAATGGGGCTCCCACTCACTGAAGCTGAGGACTGAAAGATGATACAATATTAAAAGTTGACATTAGAAGTTGCCTTGTTCTCTCACTACAGGTGTGTTTATTATCAGCGAACAGGAAATGAGAATGTTTGTAGTTTGAGGGTTTGAACATGCATATGGTTAAAAAAATTAAAATGCCTTTACATTTTATTTCCTAGAATAAATTCTCAGAATTGGGATTCCTAGGTCAACAGCTATGATTATGTTCGAGGTTCTTGATATATCACCACATTTTTTCCAAATAGGCTATCTGTAGCAATTTACTTAGCCCTCCATGAGCATCATCTAAGGCATATCTTGCCAGACTGTTTGATATTTAAAATACAGTTTAAATTCTTGCCTGTAAGCACTGAATTGGAGATTGACTATTTAACTGGTCATCTGCTAAGTCTGGATAAAAGCACATGCTGAATACCTTCATGGATGATCCAGTCTAAAACCCACAGTAGAGCACGAGGCTTTCTTCCTTGGGGCAGCCCTCCCTGCCCATGTGGCTTTTTGGCCAGTCTATGGATCCTGTATCTACCATGAAGGCAGAGCTCTGGCTCCTAGGTACCATTGGTGGCCACTGTCTGGACACCTTCTCTCTACTATCACTCCCACTCATTAACTGAGTCCTTGATTACTTCCTTGGCAACTATAGAAGGAAATCTTGAGAGTATCAATTATCTATTGGTATGAGTTACCTAATCAGTGGCTTGAAACAATAAGTATTTATTTAACTCATGTGTTCATGGGCCAGTCATTTAATATGGATAATTATTCTGGTGTCTGTTAAATGTGCTCACCTCTGTCAGTTGGTTGGCTATTAGCTGGGGCTGATTGGGCATCTGGACCACTTTCATTTTCTAGCAGGCTATCCTAGGTCTGTTTTCATTGTATGGAAAAAGTATAGAAAGTAAGTGGAACTTCACAAGAATTTTGGTGGCTGGGATAGTTCTAACCTGGCAGTGAGGCCTTTGTATGGTTGATAAACAATTGTCTACTTTTTAAGGGGACCCTTTAGTGTGATCATTAAAAGGCAAGAACTTGGCACCAGCCCCTGGATTCAAATCACAGCTATACTAGTTGCTAACTGTATGTCCTTGGCCAAGTTATTTAACCCTTCTGTGCTTTAGTTTTATAATCTGTAATGTGGGGATAATAATAGACTCTCCCACTGGGTTGTTGTGAAGATTAAATTAATGCGTATATGTAATATGTTCAGAACAGTGCTCGGCACATAAAAATAGCTAAGAGAAATATTATATGAAAAGTATTTTAGAAATAATATTTCTCTTGTGAGTCTCTTTGACTGGTTTCTTCAGTGACCTACTGCTGGGAAACTCAACTCCATTTCTGCTGATTTAGGCAAGGCCCTTCAACTGGGTGTTTTTGACTTAGCCTCAGGCCTCTGCTTCCCTTTCAGACATTTGATCCTGTTCAAAATGTCCATAAGACATTTGGTCCATGCCAAAAAGTCCTTGATATTTGGTTTTGTCCAAAACTATTTGGCATGGATCAAATATGCTCATGGACGCTTTGGACAAGACCAAATTTCAGGGACATTTTGGTGTGGACCAAATGTATTGTGGACCAAATATATTATGGACCAAGTATCTTATGGACGTTTTGGACAGGATTAAATGTCTGCTGACCCCTCAGCTTCTTGCAGGTCAGCACTTCCTGTATATAGGTTGTGTCTAAATAAATAAATACTACTTACATTTTTATAGTTTTAAAAACTATTCATAGCATATTGAACAGTATGCTAATATCCATTCTTAAATAGAGCTTTTTTTTTTTCTCTTCTAAGTTTTTAATTTACATTGTCTCTCTTTATTAAATCCTTAAGGTCTTTCAGCTTATTAAGGAAAGTGCCAACTTTAAGACGCTCTTATTTTTCCTGGGTGTCTTCTCTACGTTTAATCTGGGCTGATTGCTCCTTTGAACTTCTGGAGTTTTCATCCAGGGACTGTTTTTTTTTTTGGCAGGGACATGGATCCCCCATTTCTTCGCTTGAAGTTCTCCTTTCTTTGTTTCCTCCCTTGTTTTCCTGGAAAACATCCTTAAGTAAGTTCCTAAGAGAGGATGTGTAGGAAATAAACATTCTGAGTCTTTGTATATCTGAAATGCATTTATTCTCCATTATATTCGACTACTAATTTGGCTAGATATAGAACTATATAGGCTTAAAATTGTTTTCCCTAACATTAAAGTCATTTTTTTCTATTGTGACTGCTCTTTTTTAAAGTCTCCCATTAACTGTTGGCTTTTTAATAGATTTATATGTATAACTTTGCAATGTTTTCATTATTTAAATAGAAAAATAAAAGTTAACATTTATATCAATGTTAGGAGGAAAATCAAAGCCGATCGAAGGAGAACAGAATGAAGGAAATAAAGTCAGAGTTGATTATGTGAAATCTGATACCCGTCCTAGTCCCATTTGTATTTTTCTCTATCTAGAAACTTTTAGGATTTTTCTTTATGTTCTAAAATTTTGTAATGCTGAGTCTAAGTTGGAGTGTTTTTTCTTCATGCCCAAGGCACTTAGTAGTATCTTTTAATCAAAATATCAGTGTTCTTTAGTCCCAGAACATTCCTTTTGAGTCTTTTTTTTTTTTTTTAAATCATTTTATCCTCTCTCTCTTTTTTTTCTGGTTTCGTCTTATAGTATTAATGGAAGCTGCAATTTGAATGTCAGCTAGAATAGTCAACTTTTATAAAACTGAGTCTAGGAAAGCACTCAGATTTACTTTTTCACAATTGTTTTCTTCGTTTACCTTTATTTTTTCATTCTGTGCAAGTTATACATGTAAATAGATTTAAAAGCAAACAGTTAATAAAACTTACTTTTAAAAAGAGCAGTCATTTTCCCAACTCTTCTCTGTCCTCAATTTTTATTTCTATTTTAAATTCTTCTACTTGTTTCTTCTAGTGTTTGCTTCCCACATTTCTAAATAACATGCTTACACTGACATTTTTTTCCTATATTAGATACTATCTATTAATTTCTTACTCTGAAGCCAAGGATTTAATTTTGTAATATGTGCTTCTCCCTCCTCTTCACTGAAACACTTTTGTGTCCCTATTTTCCAGATATAATCTTATCATTCTGTTTAATTAATCAAAATTCAGTATATATAAGTATATAGACTTTATTCGTAGATGAACTGTATAGTATACTCTAATTTCATATCCTTTCCTATATAAATTTTATTTTTCTTGGAGTATCCTTATCTAGCTCTTTTTCTTTTTTAAAAAAAAATTTTATTTATTTATTTATTTATTTTTGGCTGTGTTGGGTCTTCATCTCTGTGCGAGGGCTTTCTCTAGTTGCGGCAAGCGGGGGCCATTCTTCATCGCGGTGTGCGGGCCACTCTTCATCGCAGTGTCCGGGCCTCTCACTATCGCGGCCTCTCTTGTTGCGGAGCACAGGCTCCAGACGCGCAGGCTCAGTAATTGTGGCTCACGGGCCTAGTTGCTCCGCGGCATGTGGGATCTTCCCAGACCAGCGTTCGAACCCGTGTCCCCTGCATTGGCAGGCAGATTCTCAACCACTGCGCCACCAGGGAAGCCCTCTTTTTCTTTTGTTTAATTTTCTAAGTACCTATCACAGCTCAACTCCAAACTTTTTGCCAGAATCTCCTTTGATGCACTCAAACATATCAAATAATTTCTTAAATTGTCACTTTGCTGTACACCTGAAACTAACACAATATATATAGTAAATCAACTATACTTCAATTAAAAAAAAAAAGTATTGGAGTTATCCCTCCTGGATGTGTAGACTTGTTCTCTAGTCTAACTACACTGTTGTTTCTTTGGGATCTCCCTTCATCATCGTCATGGAAATTCCCCTCAACTCTCTCCTGTGTTAGAGACTCTGTTTTCTGGTTCCCATCTCCTGGTTCCTCTTTCTTGGTTTACCATCTCTACTAGTTCCAGAGAAAAGGAGCATGGGAGCACATTTTTTGAGGCTTTTCCTGTCTGAAATATTTTTAGTCTATTCCCATTCTTGAGGGATAATTTGTCCAGATACAGACTTTAATACTGGATGTCATTTTCCTTAGAATTTTCAAAGCATTATTTCACCACCACCGGGACTGCCATTGGAAAATCAAGTATGATGTAATTTTGATTCTTGGCTTCTGATCTACTTTTCTTTCTGATCTGGGAAGATCTAAGATATTTCCATTCTTGGTATTTTGAAAGTTCATGATCTTACACCTTGATGTGTAATTTTCTTCATTCATTATATTAGGAATCTGGTGGGCACTTTCAAGTTCAGTTCTTGGAAACTTTTCTTGAATTATTTCTTTGACAAAATCTTGCTCTTTGTTTTTTCTATTCTTTTTATCTAGAACTTCTGTTGGTTAAATGTTGGACATTCTGGCTTGTTTTTTTTTTGTCTTTTAACTCTTTGTCTTTTGTTTTACTTTGTAGATTGTGATCTCCACTTCACTCTCCATCTTCCTATTGCATTTTAAATTTCTGATATCACATTTTTAATTTCAAGAACTCTTTCTTGTATTCTTAATGTTCCATTAAAAATAACATCTTGGCTTTTGTTCCATAGCTGGATTATTTTATCTTATCTCTCTGTGGGAATATTAATTTATTTGGAGAAGAACGTTTTTGTTTCTACCCTGTCTTATCCCTCCCAGTTTCTTTCACTGTTTGTTTAATTGTTGTCCCTCTTGTTCGAGGTTTTCTCAAATGTCTTGTGTCCTCTGGGTGTACACTCA
Organism: Eschrichtius robustus; assembly: GCF_028021215.1. NCBI lineage: Eukaryota > Metazoa > Chordata > Mammalia > Artiodactyla > Eschrichtiidae > Eschrichtius > Eschrichtius robustus. The sequence continues at coordinate 75,450,660 of NC_090836.1, read as the reverse complement.
TACTTAAATTTGATGCACTAAAAGGCTGTCTGGGCACGCCAGCGGGCTTTATTCCAGCATGACTGGATTGGGATGTTTCACTTGGGGATCCACAACCATCAGTATCTGTAGATCTTTTCTCACAGGCTGGTGATCTTGAAATTTCCTTCCCAGGGATCTAGCCTGGCTGCTGGTGCATTCTGGGAGCTGAGTGAGGAAAAAGGGAGGGATCTCACTATTCAGCATGTCTATTGTGACTCCAATGTTTTATTTTCAGTACCTCACCTTTGACTTCAGCTGTTCACAATATAAGATCCTCCTGTTTCAATCCCTCCAAAGAGCATTTTTTTGTTGGGGGAGGAAGAAAAAGTTCTCTGGCTGAGTAGGCTGGGAGAGTTGAATCTGGGCAAGGAGTGGGTCTAATTGTTTTTGGCTTTTGATCCGAGCGTTGCTTTCAAATATGAATCTGTTAGCCACATCTTTTCCTCTCTTTTAGATGTAAAAGATGTTTTCAATTTTGAAACATTCCAGGGTTCTTTTATGTAAATAACCTTATTCCTAATCTTACTACATTGTTGGTGTATGTTTAACTTTTCCCCTTTTTAATAAGTTAGACATCCTCATATGTTGGCTTTACAGATTCCAAAATTTTGATGCTGTCAGTTCCTTCTTTGTTCTCATTTTCCTTGTAGATTTATGTATTTTTTTCATATCTTCAGTGTCATTTTTGTCAAGTGTGGGAAAGGAATGAAGATCAAGATATATGTTCAAATTGCCATGTTTGAACAGAAGTCTCTTTTATTCTTAATTCAACATTTACTTAATAGGATATTAAAATTTGGGAGGATTTTAAAATAGCAAAATCACACAAAATTCTATTACTTTAGTACAACTAATTTGAAAATTGTATATATTTTGTCATAATTTTATTCATATTATACATACTTGTGATTTCATTTAATATTTTATCATAAATATTTTATATTTTCCTATAGGATATTTGTAGTTATGGCTTTGTAATGTTTCATTTTGTTGATGTCACATTATTTATTCAGTCAGTCTATGTTGGATTCTAATTTTTTCCTGTCATTCATAATATCAAAATAAACATTTCTTTACCTTTTTTGCCTTTCTTGATTTTTTTCCTAAAAAATACATTCCTTGCAGTGCAACCACTGAACTGAAGACGAAGAACACCTTTACGGGTCCTGGTACACATTTCCATATTGGTTTTCCAAAAATTTTATATCAAATTTTAAAACCTCTCAACGACTGAAGATTATTTTGCCAAAATTATTTTTATTAACAATTTGTCCCTTCAGAGCTCTTTCCTAAAACAGAGATCTTGTCCAAGAGGAGTGTTCTTTAAACATCTTTGCTGTACATATGTTTCTGAGAACCTGATTAAAAGGTTACGGACCTTTTCCTCATTAAAGTGAATTCCTTCAGCCACGTGAAGTGATATGTGCATGTGCCCCGCCCCCGTAATTTGAGGCACTTGATGAGCACCTCTGAAGCCCATTCTATGGACTCTGGTGTAAGACTCCAATCTCCAGAGAAAGTACCTTTCAGAGCTGTGCGCATTAAATTCCTTTGCAGTTGAGAAATTCGAACAGATAAAATGGAATCACAGAATCACTGAGGTCACCATAGTTTGGGATTTATGTTGCTCTTTCCCTTACCACCATAATTATGGTGCTAAAATCTAGGGCCATGGAGGGTGATGAGAAGCAGATTTTTCTAATCTTCTCCCAATTCCTGTCCCTTAACTTCACTCTATTGCTTTGAATTTATTGGCTAGAAAGATGATCGCCATATAGGTTGGATACATAAACTTTATCTAGTCAAAAAATGAGCAAAACAGGACGCTTAAATGGGGATTGGGTGTGAGAAACTTGGAGAAAATAATAGAGCATGTGGAACTAAGTATGGCCTATTCTGAAGGATTGTACAATCTTACATGATAAAATGCATATTGAGGAACTGAAATTGGAACTCTTGGTAACCATGGGAACAGCACTGTTATGACTCAATTGTTAGGAAAAACAGTCCTGGGATTTCTGTGAAATGGAAATGATTGTTTAGATAATGATACATCTCCAGTGTATCTAGGACGGATAGTGAAGTTCCAGCACAATTGGAAATAGTAGGCTAAAATATGAGGAACTTCTAAAATTCAGCTTTCCAAAGTATTTCTCCTTGAAACAAATACAATTAAGCTTTATAGGAAATTCCAGCATCTGGCATTTTGCAATGTGACATTGAAATTTTATGGCTGTAATTTCCTATATGTCCATAATTTTCCATATTCCTCCTCTTTGTATATTCTATATTTAGCAGTTTTTCAGTAGCTTGCTCCTGGAAAAATGTCATGTGAGATTTCTATTATTCTAGTCTCCAGATCCCAGAGTTAATTTTAGAAAGAGAATTTAGAAGTTAAATGCAGAGTAATCTTAGAAGAAGAAATTTATCTACATATAAGGAAGTACTTAGGTCTGTGGTATCTTTGCTATGGAGAAACTTTATAATTAACATTTAATTCAAATGTAACATTCTCTCAGGAGATATGCTTCTTGCTTACAAATACAAACAACGCTGCCAACTTGTTTTTCTTGCTCTGGATGTTTATAGAATGTTAAAGTGAAGCTCAGGAAGGTTAAGTGATATCTCTAAGGTAATAAAATTGTAAGTGACCATGTGGTGACTGGACCTCACTCCTCAGTCCCCTTGTCTTTTTATGTCCAAACCTTGTGCTCTTCCCATTACTCCACGTGGTCATTAAGATCTGTAACTGCTAACTTTGCTACAAATAGGGGCAGGTGTGTTGCTTCTGATTCTCTGCAAAACTGAGAATTCATATTGCTGATCTTGATGACTGGTATACCCTTCCCCTCAATCATCACAGCCTCCTGACTGTTCATGGCTCAGGTCAAGTGCCACATCCTTGCATTAAACTTTCCTATATCTACCCAGTTGGACCATCTCTCCTTCCTTGACATTTCTACAACGTTTAATTTTACGTTTTGTATATTCCTTTATAATCTTCCTCTTTTATTGTGTCCATGCTTAGTTTAGCTACTTAAAGGTATTTTATATATGATAAAAGTCCACACACTCATTCATTGTAGGTGGCTAGTTTTGTCAAATGACCAGATTGTGTTGTTTTCTGTATGTCTTCAGGTGACCAGACAAAGAGAAGATGAAAAGTTGCTGAAATGTGGGTAAGAATTAAGAAGTGTAATATGTTAGCCCTTTCCCTCCATCTGAGGGAAGTTTCTATAGAATGAGTAGTTTCTGTAGAATGGATGAAAGCTTGCCTGGAAAGAAAGCTTTGGAAGAAGACTGAAGAGAATTCCTTTTAGTGCTCAGAAAGGCATGAAACCGAGGCTTTCATGCAACTGCATTATGCTAAATATTTTATAATTTAAAAGATGGGCTTGTTTTCAGTGGCTGTAAGATCTCAAAAAGTGCAACTCTATCGATGTACATGACATCAATGATAACCACAACTATCGTAAACCCCAAACATTTAATTTCTCCAAAAGAATTCCTAGACATGTTCACTGCCAGATATGGTCATTTCTGTTTCTATATCTGGAACATTGTTTTGTGGAACTGGTCTAACTTCTGGTAAACCGTATATTTAAAAACTTGAGATAAGGCAATAATATACAACATGGATGTGTTTTCTTTGAATTGTAATTGATTACTGAGCATCTCTTCTAAAAATTCTAGTAATAACATAGTTAAAAAGAATAACAATAATGATTCTTATAGTATAGCTTCAATTTAGAGAATAGTCTTCATTTGAAAACTAAAAAAAAAAAATTCCCCCCAAACAAAAAACAAGTACTCCAGCAAAACAAAACACAAAAGTCTCAAGAAATATGCACATATTAATGTTTATATTCATGGTATTATTAGTGCATTTAGAGTGCACATAATTTATAGTGTTATTCTTAACAGTAAGTATTATTCTGGTAGGAGTCTCCTACATGATTTATGTGGTTGGTGTCATTCAGTAATCAATTAGGCTGCTCAATTTAATGATGAATCATACTGGTTTGTTAGGTTTTAATTAAAGAAAATCAGGATTTCAGGGAGCTTTTAAGACTCTTTCACTGAAGAGTCTTGTCTATCTCTTATTGGTTACACAGGGAGCATACCTTTCTGTTTGGAATTCTACAAGGAAAAGTGCTTTTGGTTCGGTGAATGTTTGCAAGAGTTCTTGAATTTTTTGAGTGAGGTTGCTGCCTCCAATAGATATAGTTGATGCGTGTTTTTTTCTGAATTTTTAATTCAAAGTTAGTTGAGAAGTCTAAGGGATTAACTATTCATGTAAAATATGTTGTGTTTGGAAGGTCTATAAATGATAATATGTGCAGAATATAAATTATACTTAAATATTGGTTATTTTTATCAGTAGGGTCCCAAATTTACTGATCGTACTGATTGAAGTGGAATGCAGTATCTTTATTTTTCATGGCTGTGGTAGACAGAATATTGCTCCGCTGTCCCAAAGATGTCTAGACGGAAACTTTGCATAGGTTAACTTATGTGGTAGGGTCCAGTTTAATCATACGAATCCTTAAAAGTGGAGAACTTTTCCAGGTTGGATGAGATTTGACCATGGACACATGGTCAAGGAGATTCTACATTGCTGGCTTTGAAGATGGGAAAAGGGAGCCAGGAGCCACAGAATGCAAGCCATTTCTAGACACTGGATAATGAAAGGAAAGAAATTCTCCCTCAGAGCCTCCAGAAAGGAAATAGCCTCTGACACCTTGATTTTAACCCAGTGAGAACCATGATGGATTTCTGACCCACGGAAATACAAGATAACAAATTTGTGTTGTTTCAAGCCTCCATGTAATTTGTTATGGCAGCAATAGAAAAGTCACATAATACCTGAGATAAACTTTCTCATGAACCTCCATCCCTTTGGATGACAGGAAAAACAATGTAAACTTATCAAGTAAAAGTATCTCAACCCCTTCTGATTTAAACAGTTGTGTATTGAGGTCACTTAGTCTCTTTTGGGTAAATGTTTGCTCTTCCAGATTTCCTCTCCCTTTCTCTGTTCTTTCCAAGGTGACCCATAGGCCAGTGGGGTAGAAAGGGGCTCATGTATCTTCTTGGGAATTGGGGAGAGGTGGCTTCTCCAGGAGAAACCTCTCATTATGGATCTATTTCCTCTAATCCTTGCTTGTTGACCTTTGCTAAATGTGCTGGTGTTGTAGCGGTCCTGCCAAGCTTTGGGCATGCCCTGTGAGAATGGTGACTTGGGGAAAAGAAAAATAAAATGCAGAGAGAATCCTTTCCAGGAAGGAAAAAGAAGTAAAAATCTAGTCTCTTCCCTTGCTGCCTACCCTAGACACTGCCATTGCCTCTAGTCATTGAGACCTCATCCTTCATCAGCCCTGGACTCTGCTGACCAAGTGGTCCTCTTAGCAGTTCTGCAACTTCTGGGTGGCCATGTGAGAACTTTTGTATCTTCTGTATGCTGTGCCCAATCCATGGGAGGCTATAAACCATATTTCAGGCTCCTTTAACCAATGTTGTGCTATTAGTCTTGGGCCATTTTGGTCCAAATGACTCAAGGTTTCTACTAAAGGCTTTGAGCACTCCAGGCAATTGGGCGACCAGTTCTGAAGTTCTAGGGATTCTTGTGCTTATCTGGATGTATCGAAAGCATTTTCCCCCATCTCTGTGCACAGTGTTTGGCTAAGGGTTGTGGAACCTGGTCATCTAATCTCCTCACACTACCTCTCTCTCTTTATTCTCCTTCTAAACTCTCCTTGGACAAAAAGGTCTGGATGTTTATTTCTTCTCAACTCTGGAAGGAACTTTCCCTACATCTTACTTTCCTTTCCCAATGGCACTAACCTCACTTTTTCAGAGTAATTAAAAAGTAATATTGGGGAAGGGTATTCCCTTCACACCACAGAAGAAACTGTAGATTGGCCATGCTTGTCTCTTGATAGGGTAGCTGCAGGGCAATGAGACATTAGAAATCAGAAAGACTGAAAATACATTGGTTTATTGCAGGGGTTGGCACATTATAGCCTACAAGCTGGCTGACTGTTTTTGTAAATTAAGTTTTATAGGAGTATAGTGCTGTGCATTCATTTACACATTGCCTCTGACTCCTTTTGGGCTACAATGGCAGTACTGAGGAATGCAGTAGACACTGTATAGCCTGCACATCCCCAAATGCTTTCTATCTGGCCCTTCAAGAAACTGTTTACTGACCCTCGTTCAATGGATTAGTTATCTGTTCTTTGTAAGGGATAACCTCAAAATCTGGCAGCTTAAAACAGCAAACATTTTTTATTTCACAGTATACACTGTGGATCAGAGATCTGGGCTGCCTTAGCTGGGTGATTCCAGCTCAGGTTCTCTCATAAGATTGCAGTCAAGCTGTTGGCCAGGACTGCAGTCATCTTCATAATCTACTTCTGAGCTTGCCCAAGGTGGTTGTTGGCAGGCTTCAGTTCCTCAGTGGCTGTTGGTTTGGCGGCTTCAGTTCTTTGCCACATGGGCTTCTTCATGGGGCTGATCCACCTGAAGCTGGCTTACCCTCGATCACCCCAGGTGATCCAACAGTGAGAGAGAAACAGAGAGACAGAGAGAGAGAGAGAGAGTGAGAGAGAGAAAGTGAGACAGAGAGAGAGAGGAATCACAGGATGGAATCAGCAGTCTTTTATAACTAAATCTTGAAAGCGATATATCACTTCTACAGTGTTCAATTTGTTAGAAGCAAGCTCTAAGGGCAGAGGACACTGGGAAACATCTTGGAGGCTGGCTATTACATTTAGTAACCCTCCACATTTTCACTCTTTTAAATCATTGTGCTATGTATGGATTTCTATCAATGTAGCTCTGGAATTTAGGACTGTGAACGCCACGATAAGCCAGGTAGTGAAGTGTTGAAGCCATGGTAATGAATGGTCTAATCCTAAGATAACCATAAAAATTGCTGGTCTGGTTGATGCCTGTGGGCCAAACCCAGGCTAAAACTCCAAAGGCTGGAAATATGCTGGAGCCTAAAAGGAAACAAGTGGCAAAGATTCAAAGTATAGAGACTGGTGGTTACAGCAAGACTGATTAGTAGCAAGGTAGTCAGTTAAGAGGACACTTTACCAACAATGAGACCTTTTGATTTGTTAATTCATTCAATATTCAGCGAATATTTAGTGAATTCCTACTAAGCTCCAGGTGCTATTGAAAGCTTTGTGCATATTGCAGCAAACTTGGAAGCAAAGATTGCGTTGGGCGGGCAGGAAACATAGCAGGTGCTTCCTTTGTGTGTTGACAGAGACAACAAGTGACTTCCCAGGATTTGACCCTTTCAGGATTTGTGGGCAGGAGAAGATATTTATATAAAAAGATAATAGGTAGAGTAGAGCTTGTATTCAGGGACATGAGGCAGGTCCTAGAAACTTTTTCATGCATTTACAGTCCTTTCTAGTTTAACTGAATGCTTTAAAAATGCTTTTTGCCCCCAAGTTTATGAGTCCAGGCACAGGTGTGGAGTGGCAGGGTCTATAAAAGCTACAGACTGTTGAAAGCATCAACACACTACCTGCTTTTTCTTACCTGCCTTAGTTAGCCATTGTAGCACAGGCATCTCTTTCATTAGGCTCAAACTGTATATATTTATTTAACAGTTAGATCTGGAATTCTGCTCCAGAAACCTCTGTCAAAACCCAAACTATTTTTCTTCCTCTTGAGATGGAGGCAGAGGAGAGAAATTGGGAAAGGAGGAAACAAAGTTTTCTTGGCTGATCCAAGGAAAGTTAGGTCGACTTGGGGATAAACTGTAAAGACTCCATATCTGTGTTAGCTGGGTGGAGCCAGTAACCATGGTGACCCTACCTCTAGGACACTTGTAAAAGCTTTTGACCTACAAATGAATTTAATTTCCTCTATCTCTGTGATTGAAAGCCCGTTTTCGATTCCATTAGACCCAGATATTCCATTGCCTGTACTCACATCAACAGTTTATTGGTGTGAAATTTTTTGATGGGTCTCTGGGGAGACCGACACTAGGAGTTCTGTGGAGCACAAAAGGTTTACTTCAGTCATGCACATTTCAAAAGGGAGGGACTTGGAGGAAAAGACGGCCACGAAAATTTATTGTTTTGAAAGTGAATCTGTGAGAAAAATAGAAATGAACTTTTAAAATGAAATAACGGCAAAGCAAAATATTAAGGCATAATAGGTAGCCACGGCCATCTCTGTGACTGTGAGTCGTCTTTCTTGGAGATTGTCATATCTGATGCCAGATACACAAATGTTTTGTACTTACTCAGCAATTAAAGGTAAGAGGTTGTGAAACTCTAAATGAGTTAGAAAAAAAAAAAAAAAAAAAAGAGGCAAAGGGCTGAGTTTGAGTGAGTAAAGGAAGATAAATCAGATGAGATTGCATGTTGATGACACTCACCAGGGTTGCCCAACAGTAATATCTGACAAACAGCAAGAGAAAAAGGAAACATTTTTGCAGAGTCAGCCACCCTCAGCATCTCTCTTCAAAACCCTACTAAGAAATCCCCACCGCTGGATGAATTATTTCCTCTTTCTGCTGTATGAATACAATGGGAAAAAAAAAATAGACCCTAGAGCTGAAATATTGAAGTTAGGAAATAGTGCCATGAGTAATAACACAATAATGAACTGGACAGAAAGGCCTGGAGGTACGGATCTTCCATCTAGAGGCTTGGATTTAGTCGAGTCCCTTCTGGTACAGTGGATATTTCGCCTGTCTCTTTAGGCTGTTATGTATGGTCTTTTGTTTATGACTGTCCTTGGTTTTGTTCATTCCTTCTTCCTGCCTGGATTCCAGTGGAACTGTACACCCTCCTCCCCCTTCTTTGTCCTTGTCATATCTGCCTTCAAATTCCTATGCTTTCTTTAAAATCCAACTTAAATTCATTTTTCTACCAAGGAAACTCAGCTCTCCCAGTCCAACTTTCACCTTTTTCTCTTTTCTCCTCCTAATATCTTTAGCCCTTTATTAAATTGGTCACAGTGTCCTTTTTACACACGTTACTTATACCTTTTCTGTTGTCTCTATTGAGTTGAAGTCTCCAGAGGGCAAAAAGCTTGTCATGAGCATCCTTATATTTCCTATAACATTTACTCAGTGATATCAGGGATATAAAAAGCCAGTATAATACGTCAATGTGTATTGACTTAAAGTATACACTAACTCTTAATCGTTTTAACAGAGATTAGCAAGATCCTAGACAAAAGTTCTTTAACTTTCTTGCAGTTAAAACTAATTAACCTCTACCTTTTTTTTTTTTTTTGGCCACACAGCTTGTGGGATCTTAGTTCCCCAATTAGGGCTTGAACCAGGGCCCTCGGCAGTGAAAGTGTGGAGTCCTAACCACTGGACCACCAGAGAATTCCCAACCTTTACCTTCTTTTGCTTTGCTTTGTAGAATGCTGATGAAACAAACAAGATTATTTAATTTTTGGAAAAAATTTGGAAAAGTTGTTTTATGTTTATTTTAGAATGTTTTGATTAAAAAGAAAAAAAAAAGAAATTGATTCTACCTACTTTGAGTTCTTTGGAGGCACAAGACCACGTGGTTGTCTTGTTGGCTTCATATTAGAGCTGGGGAAGATTCTAGAATCTTTTAATTTTTTCCCTTTTTGTAGTGAAACCTTTTAAACAGAGCTTTGTGTTGTAAAAAAGAAACAGAATGCCCATCACTAGATCCTATGGTTTTTCTCTCTTCCTTTTCCCACTCAAGCCTCTCAAAGGTGTAGTTTATGCCTGTTGGCTACACTTGTGAGATATGCCTTCATTTCCTAACTGTTTGCAATTAACTGACTTTGATCTTCGTCACACTCTAAAAACAGTTCTCTAAAAGGTCAGTTGTGACTTCCTTTTTGTCAAAATCTCTCAGCAGCATTTGCTGTTGATAACCTCCTCCTTGTGACCCCCTGCTGCCTTGGCTTTGACATTATTCTCTCCTAGATTTTCTTCTAGGCGTAGGGAAAAATTAATTTGTTAAACACACATGTTCCTGCTAGGAGTTTTTGTGCATTACTGTATTTGAGCTTCATGACAACTCTCTGGGGCAGGAGACACTCTCGTATACTGTCACTTGAGGATAGATATTTTTGTTTTGTCCCATTGGCCAGTTACTTCACGGGGGTTGGGGTGGGCGTAGGTCTCATGTGCCTTAGCTGGTTGCAAGTTCCTTGAGAGTGAAATCCACACCCTTCACCCCTTCTCTATCACTCACAATGCCTGACACAGCAAATATTCTCAGGGCTTAATAAGTATTTGTTGACTCATTATAGATGAAAGTGCTCAGACCCTGAAGATGAAGACTAACATGCACCAGTTTTTGTTGAATATCTCTATTTTTCCAAGGGCTTGAAGAGGCCTCCTTTCATAAGCTATCTTAAAAAACCAAACCAAACCAAAAAAACCACATTCATGAAAAGATCATATTTGACACTAAGATTAGAAAATGATTAGCAACTGTCACATGTTGGCCAGAGTGGGTTTCCTTCCAATGACAGGGAAACCTCTCAGCTGGGAGTGATTGATCACTGAGGCCTCTGAATTAGATCAGGGTGATTATATTTATTACCTGCTCTGGGCAGCTTGGCCCAGTTTCTGAGTCAGATGCACTGAATTTGTACTTTCCGTCTGACACACAGGTATCTTATCCCTCATTTCCACGTGAGATTAGGGCCAGGCCGGGGTGAGGTGGGAGAGTTGGGGTGGTGCTGGTGAAGTTGGTCTGTGTCACCCTCTCCATTTCCTCTTACACTCCCTCTATCGTCTTTCAGTTCCTCATTTCCCACCAGGTGCCAGCGGGGTTATGCTTCCCCATGATCTTCCTTGTCATGGGGGAAGTGGTGGGAACCAACATTTTTTTGAAAGTGTGCCTACTATAAAGCATAACTGGGCCTTCAGCATCATTGTGTCATTTGCAGTCTCTTGGCAACTCCATGAAGTAGATTTTATTACTTTTATAGCAGAGAGGTTGAAACTGAGGCTTTGAAAAGATAGGAAACTTGTCCATATTATACAGCTTGTATATACAAATGTGGAATTTAAAGTTCAGCTTGTCTGACTCCAAAACATCTGGGTTTCTTACATTGTACAAGGTTACCTCCTCAGAAGGAGAGGGATGTTATAAAATTGTTTCCCATTGAGGGCTTTGTAGCTTATGGTAGAGAGAGAGCAGTGCTTTTCCAATAGAGCTCCAGCAAATTTGCCCTGGTCAGAGGACCAGGGCATTTAGGGTGGAGGAGGCTGTATTTTCTCTCAGGACAGGATCTTCTAATCTTTATATGTGCTTCATAGCATTGCTCCTGACCTCTTCAACTAAGCATCGTTAGGCACCTAAGGTAAATAACCTAGAACTGAACACTTGGAGACCTTTTTCTTTGATGAATGTTCTTTTATTAGTCCTGGGAAAATGAATTTAGGGTGCCAAGTCCTTCCTTTTAATCAAAGAAAATGCTTAGGTTAAAATAAGGAGTAAAGCTCTCCCATCGGCACTAAGTTAATTGACCATGGGAATGTGTGTGCAACATTCAGATGAATCCCTCTGCACAGGTTGATGCTATAGTGCTTACCTGTGACTTGACAGGTGATGCAGCCTCACGGGATTTTAGAAGGTTCTTTAGGGAGTGGACATCCAAGGAATGAATATATGTATATATATATATATATATATATATATATATATAAAATGCTCCTGAATATGAATCCACTTACACTTAAATTTCTTTTTTTTCATAATTAAAAGGACCATGAATTGGGTCTGTATCTTCAAAAGGAAATTAAATCTCATGGTGATAATTTGTTTATTCTTACTTACATTTAAATAAATTTAAGTTAAATTATATTTAGCACATTAAGAAAACAAAGATGAATGAAATACTGATAATTCTTTTCAGCCTAACTTTTCTAATAAAATTGTATGGTAGCAATATTGAAATCTTCACGTAATGTATATATGCCTTTTGCAATGTTATCTCAATGGAGTTTTTGCCTTAAGTGATGGCTTTACCAATTTTCCTAAAGTCCTCTCTTAATCCTTTTTATCAAATAGTTCTTTTTTTTTTTACCATGCCTATCATATCAGTATCCTTGTTGATTTCCTCTTCATTAATTTTTAATAGATCCACTGTTGCCAATTCTTTTGTGTGGGTGTGTGTGATTCAAGAATTTTCCGACGTGACTTTCATCAATCTTATGAAATCCTACAACTTTTGCAATGTTTGTCATTTTGCTTGGCAATCTATTGCATTGCATTTGCGTTGTTTGATTAAATGTCTATAACATCTACACCATCAGAGTTGGTATTGATATGATGGTTGGAGATACAAGCTAGGGGTTAAGTAGAGTGGGATAAGTGGTGACTAGCATTTCAAGAGGTCAATCAGCCCCTTTACGAATATTTTTGTGTTATGGTGCTTCTCTGCTTCCCTAAGCAACCATGTAATTGTGGGATGGGGTATAATGCATGTTTAAATAATAAGGACTCCCTGGGCTCAAATAATTGTTCAATGGAGTGGAACTGACCTTGCCTGGATCTGCTCTCAACCTATAAATATAGCAGATGTTAGGAGCCTTCAGGCTCAGGTTGCACGGAGATGAACTAAATCCTCTTCTAACTCTTTTGGTGTGCATGAATAGAGATGAATGCATTCCAGAACTACTGGAATGTTAAATCTCAAATCTAGAGACCTGCTTGAAGGCCCATAATTATTTCTATTGTGATGCCTTTCAACAGATCTAAGAATTTGAGTAGTTTTGATTCAAGGTGGGCCAAGGGGATGGTAAAACTGAATGAGACTGAGGTTCCAGGCCTGTCCTATCATTGCTATAGTGTGCTTTTCTAGGTGCAGGGGAGTGGGGGAGGCTCATTAGCTTCAATAGACTTCAACACTTCACTCTTTGTTTCTTTGAACCTCATTTATCTGTTATATTCCGTGTTGGTATAACTTAATAAATAAGAATCAATTTTCCCTTCCTAAAGTACTTAGATAGAATAGGTCAGTGGGAGAGGATGAACACACTTGCTATCCACTCTCCTCTAACTACATATGTATGACCACATATTTGAATAGTATTATTTGCAAAATACAAAAGCACTTAAAAGTGATAAATTTTTTTCCATAGGTAGGGAGAGTAATGATGACTTGTATCCCTCTTCCTTTTTGCTTCTTTAACATGCTGTTTAGATGACTTTTTTTTTTTTTTCTTTTTGCTCCTATTGTAGTTGGATGTGGAATTTTTTATTAATTCTGTATTTTTCTTCCTGCTAAATTGCAAACTTCTTGAGGGCAAAACTCCTGTCTTATTTTGTTTCATCTGCCCAGGAGCTGACATAGGACTCCATAAATGTCTGTCACATTGCTCTTTAATAAAGTTAGAAATTGAGAACCTGGGTTAGAAAGGATAGACATGGTAAATGGTTATGGTGGAAGTGAAGTGGGTTGTACTAACTTTACAAGGACAGGGAATGAAACAAGGTTAACTGGTGGCAGGTAGGACAGAGGGTAGGTCCCCTGTTGTGTATTATGAAAGGGGCAGAGGCCAAAGTACAATGACTATTTTACTGAAAAAAACAAATAAACAAGCTGGAACATTCTTGCCTGAGCACTTATAAACTTGGTGCCAGTGAGCAGTTAGATGCTCTATGCTAGTGACAAGGTATAAAACCATCTGTGTAGTCTCTTAGGCTTTCTAATTTGCACTCTTTCAAAAGTGCTTCCCTATAGGAAATGACACTTGTTAATAAAGTGTCCATGACGTTTAGCCAGTGCTTAATACAAGATGATGGAATCACCTTAAAATGGAGATTTTAATCTCCAAATATCTCCATTTTAAGGAGATTCCATTACATCAGAAATTTCCAATGAGCAACAGAAAAAGGGCACAAAGGTTTTCTGGAAGCTATATGTCTGCTGACAGTATCCATAGACCTATGAAGAAAGAAGAGCTTAATTAGACAGATGAGCAATTTCCTGAAAAGGCCTCTGCAGGCGTTGGATTACATCTCATTTCCTCTAAAAGAGGCATGAAAACCATGATGATTAACAGCTCACTGTTTTGGAGCTTAGCTATTCTCCAGTTCGTCTTCACTAGGTGGGAATAAAGGAAAGGGATGTTACTGCTTTTGAGTTGGGTTCTCTTAGTCATGAACGTTGGATTTCTTTGCAGAATGTGTGTTAAATTGAGTTCCAGATTATCGGAGTGTGGGGTTCCACTTTGCGGCTTGCCCTTGGTAAAGCTGCCATCATTTTAGCCAGAAGAATGTTCTAATCCATCTCTCCCCACTTTCAGTGGCTCAGGAAACAGAAACTAATTTTGATTTCAACTAATCCAAACTTGATGAAGAAAGGAAATATAATGCTGCTACATGAAAGCACGAAGTTCCTGCCAAAGCCGACATGTACTTCGAAAAATATTTTACTAATATTTGATTTATTCATATCACCTCGATCTTTCTGTTTCAGAGCATATGACTGAGAGCTGGCTGTACTGGAAATTAAATGATTTCATCAGTATCAAAAAGCTAACACTGACTTAGAAGATCAGAGTCAGGAGAAAGCCCTCTCTGGATAGTATGGACCTGAGCTTCCATTTCTCAGTGCTTCTGCTTCTTTGAAATAAAGGAAGTTTGTAAGTCTTACTTAGTTTCCTTGTGCTCACTTGTCTTTTTTTTTTTTTCCTTTTGTGTTTTACAAAACTGAATCATTGAAACCCCTCCCATTTCGCCATGATATAGACATAGTGTAATTATCAAGAAAAGAAACCTTTTTATTCTTTGTAAACTGTCAGAAATCCTAGTTAGTGAATCTCATTACAGATCGTTGATTTGAGATACTTTGAATTTTTTTTTAAACAGTTGGCCAGATATTTGGGATGGTTATTTTTGCTAGCGTTACCAAGTTTAGGTAACTATTGAACCAACTGAAATGTAAAAAAAGATAGATTGAGTGCCAGGTTTCATTTAAATATATTTGTATAGAGAAGAATTGTAAACATGGTCCTTTTAAAACAGAAATTAATTAAGGATTTAAAAAAATAGTATGGTGGGAGGGAAACATTGATGAAGATGAGATTTTGATATCTACTACATGAGGCAAGCTGGAAGACAGGAAATCTTCCTGGGTTGGCCGGTTAGTTTGATCAGCAACATTTTTACTTTAGTTCAGAAAAAGACCTGTATCAGTGTATTAGTCAGGGTCCTCCAGAGAAACTGAACCAACAGAATATTTATTTGTTTACTTATTTATTTATTGTGAGGAATTGGCTCATGTGATTATGGAGGCTGAGAAACCCCATGATCTACCTTCTGTAAGCTGGAGACCCAGGAAAGCTCGTGACAAAATTCAGTCTGGATCAGAAGGCCTGAGAACCAGGTGAGCCAATGGTAGATATGAGAGTCCAAGGTCAGAAGATAAGATGAGATGTCCCAGCTCAATGGATGAAGCAGGAAAAAAAGGGTTGTATTCCTGCTTCTTCCTCCTTTTGTTCTGTTCAGGCCCTGAATGAATTGGATCACGTCCACTCATATTGAGGAGGGCTATTTACTTTACTGAGTGCACCAAATTCAAATGCTAATCTCATCAAAATACCAAAATGTGTATTAGGCAGGGTTTTCCAGAGAAACAGAACCAATGGGAGATTTGTTTATGTAGTTGTTTGTTTGTTTGTTTTAGGAATTGGCTCATGAGGTTGCCTACCCATATTAGTGAGGGTGATCTTCTTTATTCCATCTTTTGATTCAAATGCTAATCTCTTCCAGATACACACTCACAGACAAAAAAGAAATAATATTTCACCAGCTATCTGAGCAACCCTCAGCCTGGTCAAGTAGGCACATTAAAATTAGCCATCACAGGGCCCCTTCTACCAAATAAGCAGTTAAGCTTGGCACCAGAATTGGAGTATATGGAAGTGATTTGGGAATGTCCTTCTGGTGATTTTGAGAAGTTTAAAACCACCAAAACCATCTTAGATAACATTTAACAAATTAATAGAATTCACAGAGTAGATTTCATAAACAGAAGTTACTATAAGAGTTCCAAAGATCCCATTTAATTTATAATTAGAGGTTCATGAAAAGAAGCAAGGGAGAGTGTGAACTCAAACTGTAGCAGAACAAATTTTAACATTCTTCCCTTTTCTACTTTTTCTCCACCCCACGTGACATTATGGCATTGATTTGCTCACCACAACTGCCAACTCCCACACATAGATATGCACAAAGTTGTTTTAGTGTAGATGTTTAACAAAGGTTCAAGCAGGAGTACGCAGGCCAAGTCTGGCCATCAGATGTGTTTTGTTTACCTCTGCCGAGTGTTTAAAACTTTAAAAAATTTATCTTCAATACTAAAGCATAAATACAAATTTCTGGGCTGTCTTGAAAAGTGGAGAGATTTGGTATTGCTGGACCTGTAATATCCATGTGGCCCCGAGAAGCTAGAGCTGAGTTCCAAGGGCCATTGACACAATCCCTACCATGCTTTCATTTCTCTTTGACATTGGGCGTGAGTTGCCACTTATGATCAAGGTTGGACTGTTGTTTTTCTTACAGTAAAGTTAGGATAAAAGTGAAATATTTCTAAAATCTGTATTTTTATTTTCCAAAGCAGGCCAATGACAGGTAGATTGAGAAGAGTGTGAGTTTCAAAAAAAGAGGAGTCAGCATAGTACTTATAGATACAAAGGCAATCCTTAAATATTTAAATTTCAGTTGAATGTATCTGGCCCACCTCACTAATGTTACCTGTCTGATCTACTTTGGGTTAATATATTTGCATGTCTCTTTTAGGAACTTGAGAATGATGTAAAGTAATACTTTGCCTAATGAAAAAAATTTATTTCAGGGACCTGTTTTGTGGCACTGAACTTTGTCATCAAGAGGTAACAATGATGTAGGATGCCCTAAGCAGTGTTCTTTCACTTTTTCTCTTCTTGAGGAGGCCTCTATATGGGGCTCCCTGGCTCTTTGTGTGCATGTTTCCATCTTTATCTGGATAATTCTGTACCCACTGACACAAAGGACTCCTGCGTCTGGGACTTGGGTTCCGCTTTTCTAATTTTTGGTTGTTTGTGTGCATTTCTATGTATGTGTGTATGGGCGAAATGTTGAGTGGGGAGCAGGTAGGGTGGGTGTTGGTGATGGGAGTTGGTCTATTCTTCAGCGGGATTTCAGTTCAGACCGATCTGTCAAAGACATGAAACAATTTACACTATGGTTACTTTCTCAGATGCCACTAGTGCTCTTGGCATTGAGAAGACTGATAAACACTTAGCCAGACTCATCAGTAAAAAAAGGTAGAGGGCTCAAATTAATAAAATCAGAAATGAAAAAGGAGAAGTTACAACTGACACCACAGAAATACAAAGGATCATAAGATACTACTATGAACAACAATATGCCAATAAAATGGACAACCTAGAAGAAATGGACAAATTCTTAGAAAGGTACCATCTCCCAAGACCGAACCAGGAAGAAATAGAAAATATGAACAGACCAATTACCAGTAATGAAATTGAATCAGTAATAATAAATCTCCCAAAAAACAAAAGTCCAGGACCAGATGGCTTCACAGCTGAATTATACCAAACATTTAGAGAAGAGTTAACACCTATCCTTCTCAAACTATTCCAAAAAATTGCAGAAGGAGGAACACTTCTGAATTCATTCTATGAGGCCACCATCACCCTGATACCAAAACCAGACAAAGATATCCTTCCTCAACCTTTTTTCTTTCTTTCTTTTTTTTTTCTGTGTACCAGAGGACTCTGCGGTCACTTTTTTTCACTCTCAAGGTGACAGTTTGTGGTAAAGAAGTTCTTATGAGTAGTTTAATAAACAAAACATAAAAGGAGAAATCTGAACACATAGGTAATATATCTGGTATTTTAAATTCAGTACCCCAAAAATGTGGATTATGATACCTGTTCACTGATTTGGCAGGATCTCAAAAGAATGAATTATACCATAAGTATGTAAACGTCTTGACCTTTCTCATGTCTTACTGGGAATCACCTATTGTTTGCAGGAGAAAGGGGAGTAGTTGACAGGAGCTAACCTATGTTAGAGTCTGCCATTGGTTAGTTACTGTATGTGCACTGCCACATTTCTTCCTTCTAGTAATCTATTGAGAAATGGGTTAAACAGTCCCAAATTTTTACAGGTGAGAAAGGTGAGGCTTTGGGACCTTAAATAATTTGTACAAAGTCTTATAAAGTGGTAAAAATGAGATTTGAACAAAGGGCTGAAAGAAACATGCCCCCAAACAAATGTAAGATTGACAAAGGCTGCTTTTTGTTTTGTTTTTTAAATTTATTTTATTTCTTATTTTTGACACAGTGCCTGACATAGGTTCTCAAAAGATATTTGTTGAACAACTAGGAGTGAAGTTAATGTCCACGTTTTTTCCATTATACCATGTTGGATCTGGGGAAGGGTGCTATATTTGCCTTCTTCTAATGTTGTCATAAAGACTTTTTTTTTTTTTTCTCTCAAACAAACTAAAGAGAGAAATCTTTAGTCTTTATTTTCATAATTTAAAATTTACTGATTGGATTGTTGAAGCTCATGTCAGCTGCTGAAGAGAAAGAGTATGAGGGATTCTATTGCTTTGCTTTTAGATTCATTTGACTACAGAGTTTTAACCTGCCTAAACTGGCAACTTTATATGCCAGTATTTAAAAAGGAAGAGTATACCCTACTTTTCAAATTAAACCTTCAAAATGAAGTAAATTGTAGGCCACAAAAAAGTTTCATTGCTTATTCAACAAACATTTGGGTGTTGACTAAGTACGTACCACTGTGCTAGTAAGTACTAGGGATATTATAGTGAATACAATATCGCATATAAATGTAAAATGCATTTCAATAGAAAGAGAATATTTCAATATATTGTGAAATAAAATTGAGTAAAACTTTGTTTGTCAGAAATGTTTGTTAGAAATCTAGGAGCATTTACCCATTTATGAAAACTGCCCCATGCACAAACCTATGATAAAGAGTATATGTGGTAACATACTTAGGCAGTTCTACTTCTCTAATATGTTTCTTGAAGACATTAAGGCAATGGCCAGTTGAAGCAACTGTACTGCCTGAATTCGTTATTCATTTCAGCTGAACAATTCGTTTTACTTTCATCTGATTGGCAATTGGTTACCTGTTTATACATAACATTTCAAACAAGTTATTTTTCCTTTGTATACTGCATTTAGTGCTCCCTGGTAAATTTGATAATCACTACAAAAAGGAGAGTAAAAAGCAAAATAAACTAAGAGCCCCAGGAAGATGTATGCCTTTGAATGCTTCCTTTGCTGTTAGTGCAATTATGCATTTTGAATAGTTTTACATTCATGTATATTCTCTGTAGTTATACACTTTAAAAGTATTTTGTGGCTAGGTCTTGGAAATTTTTTTTTCACAGAAGAGAAAAGAAGTAGAAAATGGATTTATATTATGGAATTTGAGAAAGAATGAAAAGTTTCATTTAAGTTTATATCTGCCAAAATTAGCAGTTTAAAATGTGCTTTATAAAAATATTTTCCAGCTTTTGCTGAAAAGATTTTCTTTTTGATTTGTAATAGAAAGACAATGAAAACAGGTAGACTAGGACAATAAACCGAATGATCTAAGAGGATGAAAAGATTAATGCCAGGCAGAGGGAGGCTCCCTGCTCTTCACACCCAAGATTATGCAGAGCAGGTGGCCACCTTTCTGCCAAATAGAGACCCTTTCAGAAAATGCTCTTTACTACTGAGAGCGTAGCTTGTCCTTTACCATTTGGGGTATGTGAGAGATATAGTTAATGAATGCCTCTGTAAGAAACATAATAGCATATTACTCATCCTCTGAAATTCTAGGGCTCTTTCAGTTAGAAGAGAGAATCCTAGTGTTACCCTAAATATCAATGTCTGTAATTCCACTCAGAAAATAGACCAGTTCAATAAGCTACTATCATAATGCCCTGCATTGATGGATCTTAAGTCTTCAATTTCTCTACCAAACAGGCTTCTTTTTGTGGCAGAAAGAGCTCAAGTTTCATCTTTTATCCTGTACAACCTCACCATGATTGGCTTAAGGATTAGATATAGGCTGAGATTTTAAAATGTTGCTTTATAACATGAAGCAGTAGATTTAACACAATTCCATCTTTTGTAGGCTGTTTCAATGACTGATAAGAATTGCAGCAGAGTTGATAATGATACTTTTATAATCACATAGGTGAAATCATTCCAGATTGACTGGAAAATGGTCAAGCTACTTGCTGCATGTGAATGTGGTGAACAAAAAAAAAAATCCCAGTTAGTAAGATGTTGATTATTAAATTAAGAAATGGTAGAGGCCAGTGGACATAGAAAAAGGTGCTTAACCTCATTAGCAATTAGAAAAATAAAAATTGGGGACTTCCCTTGTGGTCCAGTGGTTAAGAATCTGCCTTCCAGTGCAAGGGACGTGGGTTCGATCCCTGGTCGGGGAACTAAGATCCCACATGCCGCAGGGCAACTAAACTCACACGCCGCCACCAAAACTAGAGAGAAGCCCCCAGTGAAGAGCCCACGCGCTGCAAAGAAGACCCAGCACAGCCAAAAAAATAATAATAATAATAATGAAAATTGAAATGGTGATGACCTATTGACCAGATTGGCTAAAATTAGGATGTTAAATCATATTGAAAGGAAGCTTGACATTATTAAGGAAAGCTGAAAATATATATACCATATGGCTCAGCAATTCCAGGAATATACCTTTAAGAAATGCTTGCATATGGGCCCCAGAATCTATGCATGATGGAAAAATAAACGGGAATACTAAACAGTAATGTAAATGAACAAACGACAGTTACAGGCAACACCTAGAGATTGTGGAAGCTGTTACAACTGTAAGGTTAAACAAAAAAATTTATGGCATAAAAATGCCTACATTATGATTCTGTTCCTATAAAATTCAAAAACGGACAAAACCGGGGTGGAGGGAGGGATAAATTGGGAGATTGGGATTGACATATACACACTATTATATATAAAATAGATAACTAATAAGAACCTACTGTATAGCACAGGAAACTCTACTCAGTACTCTGTAATGACCTATATGGGAAAAGAATCTAAAAAAGAGTGGATATATTTATATGTATAACAGATTCACTTTGCTGTACAGCAGAAACTAACACAACATTGTAAATCAACTATACTCCAATAAACATTAAAAACAAAACCAAAAACTGACAAAACCAAACTCCATTGTTCAGGTATGTATACGTAAATAGTAGCTCTATAAAGAAAATGATTAACACCAATAAGGATAGTGTTTATCTTTGGGGGAGAGTCATACATAGGGGTTTTCTGGGGTGCTGATGCTCTTCTATTTCTTGACCTGGATTGGATTGTTTAAATAATTGTCAAAGAGTATATGTATATTTTAAGTACTTTTCTATGTGAATCTAATATGCTGCAATAAAAAGTAAAACACATACACATCCACATACTCCAAAACCACTGTCCATGGCATGTGACTGTATAATGCCTATTATGCTAAAATGGGCCTGACCGGAGGGACAGTTCAGGGCTGGCAGCTATGAGCCAAAAGCACACTAGATTCAAGATGGCCCTCCTTCATGTAATGTCATTGATTGTCTGTCGTCTGGGATTGGGTTGTTATCACATAAAAAGACACTTCAGTAAAATCCTGTTTGATTCAACTAGCTTCATTCATTTTCATAACTACCCACTTAGTTTTAGCTCAACTTGGTTTAGGAATAAAAACCATTAGGCATTATTATAAATTAAATAAGAATTGGTTGGGAATCTGAGAATTGGTCTGGGCTGCTTTATTTTCATTTCAGCCCTGCTGTCTTTCTAAATGACCTGCAAATTTGTTTTTGTCAATCTCCTTTTACCTCAAGTGACACAGCCTGTGTTCCATAGATAGCAAAGGAGAAAATACATTCAACATTTTTTTTTTATCATCTCCAAACACTTGAGCAAAGGAATATCTGAAAGATGTTTTCATCTGGCTAATTAGGTTAGAAATCTCAGGAGAACAGTCCTATTTGCTATATTTTTGATGGAGATGTTTCTGTTTCTGGTTGAGAATCTTGCAAGAACAGATTTCTCCTTTGACACTTCCTGTTGGAGCTTCTAGTAGGAAAAAAAGAAAGCAATTTTTTTTCTCATCAATTGGGAAAGATAAACTTGGATTGTAGGCGACTTATGTACAAGGGCCATGACTTCTTAATTTTTTAAGTACATATTTTGTAGTATGGAATTGTGCAGAGTGCCAGGAAATAAATGCTTTTTGGTAATTGTTGACATATCTCCCCCAACCCCCACTCCCTGAATTTTGGTATTTCAGTGCAGCATTCATAAAGTCCTCAGTTTTTATTATATGCAAGTCAGATGGTGGAATATAAAACATTTCTTTTCTTTATTTGAAATATTTTTTCCTTTTATGGTTCATGAATGTGAATATTTAGAACCAATTGTCCTTCCATTCTTTCATTGCTAAAACATTCGTCAACTGGTCGTGCGTCCTCTGAAGGAAGCAGTTAGTTTTCCTTTGTGTTCCATGGCATTTAAACATAACGCTGAGAATACATAGGCGCTTAATAAATTCTTGCCACTTTTGATTCCATCCCTTTTAAAAAAAAGATATGTTGTAAAAATACAGTCAAGGGTGGGGTAGGGAGGGTAAGAGGGAGATGCAAGAGGGAGGAGATATGGGGATATATGTATATGTATAGCTGATTCACTTTGTTATAAAGCAGAAACTAACACACCATTGTAAAGCAATTATACTCCAATAAAGGTGTTAAAAAAAAATACACTCAAAATCTTGTCTTGAGATTCTTACTCAGCCTGGTTTGGGCCAAGTAACCTAAGTCGTAGGAAATGACTGAATTCTTGGTCTCTTCAGAGTCTTTTGCTACAGATTGTAATTGTTAGTGATAATTGCTGGAAATGGCTATTATTAAAATAAGGCTTCTAAATAATTTTTAAACTGTATGTGCCTGTCAAGATGTTGGGGTAAAATGCAGAATCAAAAATACACTGAGAAAAGGATAATATTGTGTGTGACAAATGGAAAACAAAAACAAAAACAAAAACCAGAGAGAAGCCAAAGACAATGAAAACATAAGATATTTATGATTTCAGTCTACCGGGGACTTCCCCCCATTGTCCAATGCCGTTTGCTTCCCATTAGAAGATGCTGTAGGTTCTAGTTAGGAAATTAAATTCCCCAGTATTTGTGGTAGTAAAAGAAAAGGGTGGCCTCTTTAGAGCTTCTCTAAGATCTTAGTATTTAGTTTTCAATGTTAAATTTCACTAAAATAATCTAATAGAATGTGGGACACGCGGTACAGAATATAGACTGAGTATTCTTAACATGGAGTCTGTGGAAGGGATTCCAAGGCCCTTGGGGCCCTTGATGTTGTATATAAAATTGGGTCTGTGTATACGTACATTCTTCTGAGTTTTCTTGACTTTTATCTGGGATTCCTGACATTTTCTTCCTTCAGGTTAAGAATCACTGCTTTTAAGTAACTCTACATTTATCCTATGTCCTAGAGCCAGCCATCTGAGCTTGACCAGACCAGCAGATTTGAGAAAAGTCCTTCCCACAAAGACTCAAATGGCATTTTGCAAAGATGACAGTTCTCATCATGCTTTGATTTAGGACTGTTCAGGGGATCCCTTTCCAGAATTCCAGCCTCATGCTGAAAACACCAGAGGCTATTAATACTGCATGTGTATTTATTTTCCTGACTTGGCAAGGTGTGAGCTGGGACATGCAGTCTTAGCAGAGAGCATCCTGTGAAGGCTGGCCTGCAACGAGGCAGATGTCTGGGGCTTGGCATGAAACGCTCTTCCTCCTCCTTCTTAGCTGCAGAATGGTCCACATAGTGCATTTGTATTTCCATTCTCTGTAGCCTAGTCTCTTCTATTTAAAAAAAATTTTGGAATGTAATAGATATACCATAAATTCAATTTCTAAGTGTACAATTCAATAGTTTTTAGTCTATTTGCTGAGTTATGCAACTATCACCACTATCTAATTTTAAAACCTTCTATTTTTAAGACTGTCTTCCAAGCATTTTCTTCTAATATCTCTGGAACAACATTATGTTTCATTTCGTTTTTAAAAGATCTATGTTCTGAAATTACCCCTGTAGATAATTGGCAGTCATATGTTTTAAGGGGGGGAGGTGGGTCTTGATAACATGTGTTGGCTCCATCTCTTCTAGCGCCAGGATTAACTCTTTGTGACTCATTGTTTACAAAGAGAGCACTAATCA
Organism: Eschrichtius robustus; assembly: GCF_028021215.1. Taxonomy (NCBI): domain Eukaryota; kingdom Metazoa; phylum Chordata; class Mammalia; order Artiodactyla; family Eschrichtiidae; genus Eschrichtius; species Eschrichtius robustus. The sequence continues at coordinate 75,426,357 of NC_090836.1, read as the reverse complement.
GTTTTTTAAATGTAGGTGATGTCTCCTAGACAAAAAAAAAAAATGTAGACCATTTGAATTTGCCATTTTTGTAAGCCATAAGCAGTGACTATTTGTAATTTCACAAGGTTCAACACAATGAAACTTGCATGAAATTTGCATGCTCACTCCACTGACACTGCAAAAATTTGAAAGAAAATACTATATTTTAGGCTCATTAAAAGTAACTTGCTCTTGCTTGAAACACACAGCTACACTATTGTGTTTTTCGGTTATTATATACAAAGAGTTAAAATATTCTTCTTCTCAACCTTTATTCATTCACTTAATCGCAAATATTTACTAAGTACCTACTATCTGCCAAGATAGGTGGTGGGAAGGAAGATACAGTCTCAGACATAAGGGACACACATTTTGCTGTACCTTCTTCTACCCTCTATTAATTTATTACTTTATAGCTTTGCAAAGTGTTCGCGTTTCCACCTTCAGCAAATTTATTAACTGATTAACTCTTGGTCCCTACTGCTTCACAGGTAGGCCAAGCCCTCCTTTCCTCCTTGCAAACAAACTTCAGTTACACAGATGACCTTTTTTTTTTACTATAGTTCCCAGGTTCACTGAGTGGACACAATCTTCTGTCAATGATTCAGTGTCTCCACATTGTTAAGGGATGTCATTTTGTGGTTTTCCCAAGTGTAATTACTACCTGCCTCGGTCTTAGCTGAATGTCAGTGAGTCTCAGCTCTTAAATTTTGGAAGTAGATTAAAGCATTTAATTTTCACAGCAAACACACACACACACACACGCATAGTATCTTGAAGCGTGAAAATATAGTCCTCAAAATTCAAGTCTCATGTGTGATCAAAATCACCAATAATATAAAAGACACATGCAAGTAATTTGTACACATTTCTAGGATATTGGTAATTTCCAATATATTTTAAATATTACATTGGCCTTTCAGAGATCCAGTGGATTTTGCCAGTCCTGAATTAAGCTGGAGTGTACTCCTGGACTATTGACTTGGGGTGGAGAACTATTGATACTTGTATCTTTTGTTAATTTTCCTCTGCTCCCGAGTAGAGAAATAGAATGCTGGGAACTTTCTATCATCAGGTTTACACTGGAAAGGTCATGATGCTCAGGAAGCAATATGATGCAAATCAAGGATAATTAGTGTTAATTTTGTTCAGAACAGATAGAAGACAGAAGTTGTGAGTGTTGAAGCACATCTCACCCCACTCCTTCATTTTACAAATGAGGAAATGGAATTCCAGAAAACCTAAATGACTAGTTCAAAGTTACTTAATTGTTAGCTAAAAATCCAAAATTCAAATCCACTGATTCAAATTCCCAGCACAATGCTCTTTCTACTAGAGGTTTTCCCATTTTACATGGGAAAGGGATTAAATTTATACTCTATTTCTCACCTGAGCTTCCTTTTAAATCAAAGATCTATTTATTCAATTGTCTTTTCTCTTTTCTGCCCTACCACTACCTGTCTTAAACTCCATTTAACCTCAGCTAGGGTTGGATGATCTACACCAGTGGTCTTCAAGGTTGAGCATGCATCAGAATCACCTGGAGGCCTGGTTAAATCAGATTCCTGGGCCCAACCCTGAGTTTCTGATTCAGCAGGTCTGGAGTGTGTATATGTGTGTGAGAATTTGCATTTCTAAGAAGTTTCCAGGTGATGTTGTTGTTGCTGGTTGGGAATCACACTTTGAGAAAAACATGAAGCAGGCTTAACAATTCCTCTAAGGATTGTTAGAGGGTTTCTAATGGTTGTAACTCCTGTTGCTCACTCCTTTGGCCTCTAAAAGTATAATAAAAACACCCCATCCAAAAGCTCAGTTGCTTTCTGTAGTCTCCCAGCATTTGCTTCCACATCAAGACTGGTGTGAAAATGACTATGTGTCTTCGCAGAAGGCTATAGCTGAGTCAGTCTGGAATAAGATGGTAGCTATTTAGCACTTCTGATTAGCACTCAGAGCTCCCAAGATCCAGCTTCCTGACTGGTGCTTCCTTCTCTTTCCCTCAACAAAATCATTGATGTTAAAAGTGCTGATGATAAGAAGATACCCATAAAAATATGTCTTATGTACCTCCTCATGTCTTCCATCCTTAAAGAGGGAGAGAATTAAAATACCACTGTAGCAGTCAGGATTCTTAGTCACAGAAATAGAATTGAGGTTAGCCAGTGTAAACAGAAAGAGATTTAATGTAAGGTATTCAGGTAGCTTACAGAATGTGAGTTGGCTGAGGAGAACCTGGATCCCATGCAGAACCCTCAGGGGAATGTGGGGTTTAGGTTTCCAGTTTTATTCCACAGGAAGGCATGTTAGAAAGAGATCAGGATGGTTGTTGGGTGAACCACACTGCAGCATCTGCTACAATTACTATGACCAAGATTTACTCTCAAGCTAGACGCTGATAAAATATCAGGCCTTGGTTTTACATACTCACATAATGATTTATGACTTAGCCTAATATTAAAGGAGAGATTGTAGGGAACTGACAAGTATAGTGAAATTTTTGTAAATAATTCTGCTGGTACGCTGGCAGAAAGTTTAGGGATTTCTGGTCCTTGGGTTCCTGGGATTTCAGAATTCACAAAGACCTTTTATTTGAAGAAACACCTTTCTAAAGACAATCTGGTGGCTGTTACAACCCAATACTGACTAACTTGTTGGCTTATATTTTACACTGTGTTTATAGTTTATACCAGGTTTCTGTCGTGTGAGCGTATTTATTGAAATTGACATTTTTGAAAAACACATTGGCTATAATATGTTAAGGATAAGGATTCATTCTACCGTTATTTTACAGGATATGTTAGATTAAAAACATTATTGGCCTTAGTAATCAGCAGGTTTTATGAACTATGAAACTAGAGATGTCTTAGCTTATAATTAAAACTGTTTCTCTGTAAATGGAACCTTAATGCTGTGGGCTAGGTCACTACTAAATAGAATCCAAGGCTGAAGCATCCTGCTTGGATTCCTCATTTTATTCCATGGCAACATTCACTGATGACTGTACCACTGGATAAACCATTTAAGCTGCTAAAACAAAGACTCACAATGCAGTGAGATGTTATTTTTCTCTTATGTGCCTGTCTAGAAGTAGGCACTGCAAAGCTGGTATATTCACTCTGCTATATTTAACATACAGCTTCCATTTCTGTGTCCATGTTGGCTATAACAGCTCTCTCCCAGACAGTAGGAAGGGGAAAAGAGGAAATGAAAGGCATATCCCTTCTAGTTAAGAATAAAACCTAGAAGTTATACATACCACTCATGGCTCACATGTCGTTCGTCAGAACTTAGGCACAGAGCCACGCCTAGTTGCGATGGAGGTCAGAAATTGTCATCTATAGTTGGAAGGTCTTGAACCCACTGAAAATCTGGGTGGGGGATTTTAATACCAGAAAGAAGCAGCAAATGGAATTGGTGGGTGTCTAGCAGTCTTTGCTGCAATGACCTACTTGAAACTGTGGGTTGGTTTTCTGCGTATGGGGGAGAACTCGACTGTGTCCATCTGTGCTGGAAGTGAAATTCCTTGAAAGGGTCAATAAGGGGAGTGTATTAAACTGATTTCCTGGTAAACAGATCAAGAAATAATAGAATCTCAGTGTTGAAAGGGATCTCAATCACCACGCAGTTCAACCACTCACTTGAGAATCTCAACGGAAGCACCTCTCTTTTAGACTTGCCCAATATTACGTGTGAAAACTAAGGATTTATCCAAAGTCACAGAATTATTGGTGACAAGACTAGAATCTAGAGAACCTGGTAAATTTAATTTTCCTTCTATTGCTCCTGAATGGACATTTCTGAGCTTGGTTTCTATCACGCCGTGGTCAGAGAAGTGATATTTGTGTTAATTATAAGCTATAACAATCTATGTATTTTTAGAGTACTGTGACATGCTGTAGAATAATTGAGCTAGTATACTGAATTGTAATGCCTCCTTTCAGTTATTGAAACAGTGGAGTCTTGTTAGAATGCAGTTCATGATTACACATCTTTGGATGAGCAAACAAGTTGGTGAAAAGGGTATTGAAGTAGAATTCAATGACAGGACCTAATCTTGGCTATCTACTATCTATATCACTCTGAGGAAATAATTTAACATCTTTGAGACCTGACTTATTTTTAAGATAGGACTAAAATTGAAGTAGATGGTAAATTACTTAACCATTGGCATAATGGTTCCGACCAGTCAGAACAGATGCCAGTCATGAAAAACTTGACCGAGGGAACTGGTGGTATCCTAGAAGGGCGTCACCCAGCTTTTAGCTCTATGAATTTTCTCTTGAAACTGAATGGTATACTGTAAAAAGCTGCCACATTAGTCTGTATCCTTAGTATTCACCCTCACCTTTGGTACTTATGTGGTAAAGAGTCTTTCACCTAATGACTAGATGATATTTTTAGACCTCAAATTTCAAATAAATATCAGAAAAAGTAACAAATCTCTGTAAGATTGTTCTGGAACAATGAGCAAGTATCATCTGGTTAAAAAACCCAGAGTTTCCCAGGTCCTCTGTAAAATAAAGTATAAAATAATGTAGAGACTGGCTTCTAAAATGGCAAGAAATCCATTTGGCCATAAAGGGATAGAGCTCACTTCAAAATCCTGTCACGTATCATTACATTTCTAAAGACCTCGGCTCCAAAGAGAGGACAATTGTGGGCCTGTAGGTGAGCCTGAATATAATCTTTAGTAAGGTCTAGAGATAAATGTTGCAATGAGAACAGAATCCATTTAGGATAAATTGGACAGAGTAATTCTAAATTATGGCCTTGAAGTTCCCACTTCACTTATAGGAATGAGATAAGGCAAAACACTCCAGTTAATGGAACAGGAGCTACTAATTTCCTGAAAAAGACAAAAGGAGGGGAGTGCATTGCTGTTACGTGGAACAAACAATTTTCTTCAGTCTCCATGCTAACAATAAGACTGTGTCAAGGGAGAAAGTGATAGGAGAGGTAGCCTCAGATCAAAACAAAGAATAAAGGAAAGCCAGACAATGACTCTTATCAGTTCCAAAGGTGAGTTCACCTTCCTGGTTTTCAGCTGTCTTGTTCATTGATGGCTCCTGGCCACAGGGTTGAGTCTGTTCTCTGCTCTTCTGTAGGCATGTGTGCATGCACCCATTTTAATCATTTGTAAATAGTGTTTCCTCTATCGTATTTTTTTCCTGGCTCCTGAAAAAGCAGTGCCTCTCTTCCATGAACATGAACTATCATCACCATCTCATCTTATTTACACGTGGAAGATGGACATATGAATAGCACTGGCTTTTTTGGAACTGAAAACAAGCATTCTTCTATGCTATAACAGCATTAAAGGTCAGATGATTTGCAGAGCTGGGGACGGTGCTCAAGTCCCAGAATCCCACTGATTAGGGCGGTGCTCCTGGGAGATGGAGCCCTTGTCAACCCAGCTCATCTTCTGGCCTTCCTAGCAATCCTAGCACCACCCCTACCCCTTTCCCAAGGCTCTTACCAGGCCTGTGCTTCTGCAGCCTGTGGAAGAAGTGGAACCTTTGTATTGGACAAAGAAAAAGAGGCAAAATTCTACCATGATCTCTGGCAGCACTTTATAGATCTTTCTTCTAGAACATCTAGAAAATAGCCTTTCAGTTTCTCCACTAATAGGCCTGATTTTCTGAGGCTTTTTCACTCTGGTCTGGATGAAGAGTACAGGAGAAAGATGGGACACTTGTTACTGTGATACCAGGGTATCTGGCCTTGTTCACATCCAGGCTTCCTGGACCTATCTCCTCCTTTCCCAATATCCTTTGAATGTACCATGTAGATAGGTGGGGTCTTGTGTTTCCCTTGCAATTCTTTTGAGATGAATTGAACCCTCTCTCTCATGCTCTTCCTCCTTGCCTCCCTCCCTCTCTTCCTTCCTTCCTCTCTTTCTGTGCATCTTTTTGTCACAGATTTTTCTTTGTCTTTCTCTCGCACATGCCACTGGGAAAAAGTCTTGATTGCCTTATTGAGTTCCTTCTACATTTCAGAACAATCTTGGGAAGCTGTGTTTTTGTGGGGCAGCTCGGGAACTTGAGCTGTCTGCAAGGCCTTCCCTCCTCCAGAATGGACGATAAATTCCATAATCAAGATGGCTTTGGGTCCTTTTCCCAGATCACTCTAAAACTGTATGGTTCCATACTAGACCTGGTCCATATTGTCAGGAAGGGACTGATATTAGCCTGACATTTAGGAGGTAAGTAGGATGACAATTACGTAGAGGAAGAAGGAAAGGCTTTCAGAATATGCATAATGTAGTAGCGGGACAGAAAGAAAGAGAGCTTTGGGATTATTCCACCCTGGGTTCACATCTCAAGTTTGTCACTTGCTGTGACACTGGGAAGGTTACTGTAACTTCTCTGAGCATCGATTTCCTTATCTGAAAAATCGAGGCAATGATAGCTAATATCATAGGATTGTTAAAGGCCCAAACCCTGCCTTGAGAAGATGCCTAATCAATGTGAACACCTCAGTTCTCCCTCTTAATTCTCTTGTCACCTTTTTTCGTATTAATTGCATCTGCTACTTATTAAAGGCTTGCTTTTTGCCCCACTGTTCTGAGCATTTTGTCTAATTTAATTCTCATAGCAATCCCATGAGCTAGCTATACTTTCAAGTGACTGGTAAAAAGCTGTGACTTTTGGGGGGTTAAATAATTTGCTTGAGGATACGCAGCTGGGAAGCAGCTCAGCGGGAGAGCTGGAACTCCGCTTCCCTGTGGCAGGCTGACCCCAGAACTCTCATGCTGAGCCACCAGGCGCACTGCCTGCTGCAGCAGATTTGGGGCACGCATTTCCTTCGGTACCTAAAAGCAGAGAGCCAAATGGGACAGCCGTAGCTTTCACACAGACATAAGAATTAAAATAGCTCTGTTGTGATCAATGTGAAGAAGTTAATGTTTCATCAAGGTCTGCTATTGAGTTGACCAAGTGCTCTGTACTTGAAGGAGTTGTTCTCAGCTTAGACTCACTTTCTGCCGGTTGTGGGATCAGTCATCACAGGTGGAAGGCGTGATCGCTGGTGCTGCTATGTGAAAGCTGGTTGGTGCCCAGACCCAGGCACCTGCAGAAATTTTTTCATGGGTTGATGCCTCAAGGTACCTTTCAAGTCTGTGAAAGTCAGAGGATGATATGGACAACTTGGAAGTAACTTTATTTATTGCAGATTGAAAAAATGGTTTGGAAACTAAGGGGTACTTTCTTTTTTTGAACTGCAAGATCTAGTATTTACAAGAAAAATTAAAATGTCTCCCAAGGAGGTAAATCCCTTTTCTAAATTTTCTCTGCTAATGCATATATTATATCAACACATGAGCTGATAAATCAAGAAGTATGAGACTACTAGTTGCTGTACTAGTTTCTATGTTCTATGATAACATAGAAAATGCTAAAAGATCTGATTTCTGAGCTATTACCTACATGGGGGAAAGAAGCAGTGATGATTTGTAGGCAGCAGTTTAATATGGTTCTTATGTCAGATTGCTGAAATTAAAGCTGAATCCCACTTCCGCACTGTGCCCCGTAGTCTTAATTCTCTTTTCTGAATTTTCTCTCCTGGATTTCCCCCAGAATCTCTGTTGGAAGATGAAGATGAATTTGTATGTGATGTGTGCATGTATGCTGTGTGTGATGTGGTATGTATATGTATTTGTAAGTGGTTTGGGGTGTATATATGTGTGTTGTGTGTGTGAATGTGTGTCATGCTGTATATATTCGTATGTGGTATGTGGTTATGTGTGTCATATGTATATGTATGTTTGTTGTGTGTGTACATGGTGTGTGTTTGTATAGTATATTTGCATGCATTGTATGTCTGGTGTTTGTGTATTTGTACATGGGACACATGACTGTGTGTGTGTGTGTGATGTATTAATATTTGTGCACAGTATGTATATGCTTGTGATGTGTATGTATATGTATTTGTATGTGGGGTTTGTGCATGTGTGTGTGTTGTGTGGTTGTGTGTGGTGTGTATGTGTGCATGTGTGGTCAATTTGTATGTGGTGTATGTATGCTTGTGGTGTGTGGTGTAGGTGTGGGGTTGTGTACTTGTAAGGGGTGTGCGGGGTATGTCTATGTGCACTGTAGGTATGCTTATGTGTGTTATGTGTTTATATTTGCATTTGGGGTGTGCCTTTGCATTTGAGGTGGTGTGTATATGTGTGTGGTGAATTTATATGCAGTGTGTGTATATGTCTGTGGTGTGTGGTGTGTGTTTGCAAGTGTTGTATGTTCATGTTTATTATGTGAACAGGTGTGTGGAAAGGATGGTGTGTATAATGTGTATGTGTATGCATTTGTATATAGTACGTGTGTGTATAATGTATTTATATGTAGCCTGTGTATGCATGTGCCGTGTGTGTGTGTGAGGGGGCATGTGTATATGATGTGTGTGGAATATATGTGGGTGTTTGCATACATATGTGGTGTCTCTTGGTGTGTATGTGTATGTGTGGTATGTTTGTATGTGGTGTGTGTGGTGTATGCATTGCGTGTATGATGTATGTGTATGTGTGTGGTGGCACACACACATTGTAGCTGTATGTGTTTGTGCGTTTGTGAGAGAGGGAGTATGTAGTAGAGCCACAGGTAGCCTTTTATACTTTAGTTGTCCCAAGTTCACTGAAGGGCTATTCAAAACCATTGTTGCAATGGATTCTGTCTTGAAATAAGTTGAGTAAGGTCATAGCCAAGAAATAAAAGCTCCTTTTTCTTGGCTCTTCCAAAGTCATGATAGGTTTTGGGCAGGAAGGTCTGACCAGTAGGCCTCCTTCCCCCACACCCTCACCCCACCCATCCTCTGGAGGTGGTTTATGTTGGAAGGAAGTGGGGAGAGGGGAGGCCACTTTAGAAGAGTTAAAAAAAAATCACAGAGTTACTCATTGATCTGTATATGTGTTTCATTGCAAGTCGGAGACAGCATTAGATTTGCACTGGCAATAGCACTTCTTCCAAGTGGACTGATGCTTCGAAGTTGATTTTGTTTGGCTCAAATTGGGCCTTCAAAATTGGCTAGGGTCATATTTCCCAATCTGGAAATAAACTTGTCCGCCCGCAAGTGGCATAGCAAGGAACTCCCGACAGCCTCCTTTTAAGCTCCCTCATCTTAATATCTAAAAATAAAAATCCTACCTCTGGCAGTTAAAAACTCCAATTTCCATTTCTTAAGATCATTTTTTTATTAGGCTTCTGAAAAATAAAGCTGTCATGGATCTGAGGCGCAGAGACAGAATGTGAAGACAAACACCGCTTGCTAAACATTCGTGCCATTTGTCCCTACGTGCACTCTCATCGAAGAGTCGGTCTAAAATGTAATTTTGAAACTGAAACAGCAAACCTTTTCTCAGAATCCTCTGGCAGAGAAGCTGAGGTAGCTTCAGTTAGCAGTGCACCAAATCCTAATTACTCCCTCCAGAGCCAATCATTAGGCGAAAACCTGCATAATGTTCTATCTCCTGAATGATGCAGATGCTGATATATTTCTTGTTTTGTTGTTTCCTGCCATTTGGAGAGGTTGCTATTTGTCACACACTGAGCAGAGGAGGAGAGGACAGCAAAGTGCATTTCAGTTACTTGGACACTTTTTGTAAATAACCAATAGACGTGGCTGTTTTGAAAGGCTTTCTTCTTCTGTGTCACTGCATCCTGAGGCTGCCTGACACTCTTATGACTTGCAGCCTCTCAGCTCTGGTTGTTCAAAAGGGCTTCAGGGGCCATGCCAGATATATGGGAGCTGAATGGTCAGTGCTTGACTTCCACCCCCTCAAATTCCCATTATCTTCAGTAGAACAGCTTCATTTGAAATATATTTTATTATGCTGGGATTGTATGTAACATTTAATTCAAGGAAACAAGTAGATAAACAAACTTCACTATAACCTTAAAAGGTGTAGGGACTCTGTGAGTATTGCATAGTGACCTGGGGATTGCCTCATATGTAAGAATGGCCAGGGGCCAACTCATAAAATATTCTTAACAGTCACCAATGCCCTGACCCAGCATCAATAGCCATTCTCTGATTCAAAATCTCTTTACTGCCTCAATTCTTCCCTATCAGAAACTTGAGTAACTCACACAAAACTGGAAAGATAGGCAAGAGGTAGACAATGAGAGGGCTTACAAACCAGGTTAAAAGGATGGAGTTTATCTTCAAAGTCATGAAGTTCCATAGGTGCAGTTTCAGCAGGTTTGAGTTTTAGGGAGATTATTGTGGCTGCTGGGTGGAAAATTAATTGAAGAACAGCAAGAATGGAGATGGAGAGACCAAATATGATGCTAGTGGCTTTTTCTTTTCTCTCGATTTTTAATTAAAAAAATGTTATCTCTATGATGGGTGGTAAGGGTAAGTAAGAATAGTGCCAACAGAGCACTTGTGAAAGAGAGTTATTTATTCATTCAGCTATTCATTTATTTACTCAATTTATTCAACAAATATTTGATACCTACTATATGTCTGGCATTTTTCTAGGTATTGGGGACAAAAGCCATTGACCTCGGGGAGCTTATATTCTAGAATGGAGGAGACAGACAGTAGACAAATAAGTTAAATGTACAGTATGTTAGATGGTGATATTGACTGAAAAGAAAAGGAGAGATGGAGCATGCAAAGAGTGGGGAGGCTGGAATTTTTTAAAAGGTTATGATGGTCACTGAAGGCCTAAGAAGGTGAAATTTCAGCAAAGACCCAGTAGAGGTGAGATGGAGAGTTGATTGTGTGATTATATAGAGACCATTTCAGGCAGTGGGAACAGCAGGATCACAGACTCCAAGAGAACTTCAGCACTGGAGTGCTCAAGGAAGGGCAAAGAGGTCAGTAAGGCTGGAGTTGCAGATGCAAGGGGCAAAGGGGTAGGAGATGAGCTCAGAGAAGTTGGGGAAGGGGTACACAGCAGTGGAAGCATTTTGGCTTTACTCTGAGTGAGCTGGAGGTTGTCAGAGGGTTTTGAGTGGAGGAGAGACATGATCTAACGTATGATTTCACAGGATCTTTCTAGCTGCTGTGCTCAGAATAGATTTTGGGGGGCAAGAGTAAGTCAGGGAGATCAGTTAGGAGGAAATAGCAATAATATAGCTAAGAGGTGTTGGTGTTTTGGATCAGAGAAAATGAGAAATGGAAGTAGGATTCGGGATGCATGTTAAAGGTAGAGCTGACAGGATCTACTAAAGGATTGGATTTAGGGTATGAGAGGAAAGAGGAGTCGGAAATGAAAGAATAGAATTGCCATTAATTGAGATGGGGAAGTGGGAGGGTGGATCGGGCTTGGTGGGAGGTGGGGAGATCAGAAATCCAGTTTGAGGGATGTTAAGTTTGAGATGCCTATCATACAACAAGGCATTGGGTTATCTGACTGGAGTTTAGCAGAGAGGTCTGAGCTGCAGTTTGAAATTTGTGAAATCTCAATATATAGGTGATATTTAAAGCCACAAACTACCTGTGATCACTAGGGAGAGGTTGCAGCTTAGAGAAGAGGTGAAAGTGAGCCTAAGTAATGAGCTTCTGCAATTATTTCCTCATTTTTTCATCTTCCTATAACTAATTCTTATTCCAACATAACGGTTTTATTTTCTACTGATTCAAAATATAAATTAATATTATTTTTCTACATATTTGGTTTAAATAGAATTCACAGGTAACCTAGGAACCTAATGCACACTTTTCAACAATGTTTCTATAGGAACATATACTCTGAACTCCAAATAAGTGTCTTTCAAATTATCTTTGGAACCTTATCCACTTTTAATCTGGAAACTGCCTGTTGTTGCAAAGCAGAAAAGAATATACATTTTTATCATCTTTTATATCTTTCCATTTGATCAAATATCCCTTATAGTCATCATTCATATTTCTAACACAAACAAAAGATTTCTTTGAATTTTAATATAATATACTATTAATATTTTTGTTATCAGGTTTTTAAAATTTTATTATTTTCCTTTTCATTGGTCTTTGTCTGACCTCATACCCACCCCCATTGATGTACATTAAGTACTTTCTAATTTTACTGATAAAATAATTTCTATTTTAAGTGATGACTACTAATTTTTATATGTTATGGAAATATATCCACTTCCTCCCATTACATGCCTATTTATCTCAAATTAACACCAGATCAGGCACTTGACTGGTGCAGTCTTTGGGGCGATGACTCTGTTTCCTCTTCTGTCGTTGGTTCCAGATTGTTCATGACTGTGAGGAATAGGAAGAGGGATGAGTAGCCATTTAGGTGATGGAAATTGAATGAAGAAGCAACATAGTCTGTTTCTTATTCTTTGTTCAATTTTCTGGAACCCCTCAAAGACACTGCATCATTTCCTCTGGCTGAGCCTTTTTACACAAGGACTAGGTTGAATTGTTCCCTATTCTCTGTAGGTAAACCATTTTGTTTTTAAAGTCCTTCTTCATAGTGCATTTCAGGGATGCCTTTTCTGATTGCCATTGTGGCAATGGGCTATCTAATCAAAAGGATCTCCCAGATTAGCTTTTTTCCTGTTAATCAGAAGCATGTTTTACCCTTATGCTATTAGGATTAATCTCTTTGAAAAACACTGAGCTTCAGTATTTGCAAGGCATGTCTCCAAATCACATCCTTTCAGTTACACCATTAACTGAGTTAATCTTTGGATAGGGTGAAGTGTCATCAATTTCAACAGAGGATTTCACAATCTCTTTCACTTGTTTTGGTCCAACAGTTTTCCTCCTGACTGGGGTAAATGATCACTAGGTCCTGCAGTAAAATTCTTTGGCTCCACTGAACTGGAAAGCTTTGATTTCTATTTGCACTTCTGGTTCACGTTTTCTTTGCCATTATTATTTTATATCTTCTGAAGTAATTGGAAAATATTGTATGAAGGTATTATTCTTTTGCAATAGAAAGAACATATGACAAGACATTTGGAGATCTGGAATGCAGCCCCATAAGTCAGTGTACAAATACCCTCTTTATGTTTCAGTTTAAGTAGGGTTTGCTTTGCCTTCTCTACTCCCATTATGGTGTAGGTTACATGAGGTGATTCAGGCTCAGATTTGGAAGAGCCTTAAGGGGTACTTTATCTCAATCTCTAAAGCAAGATCCCCTTTAGAACATCTTTCATTAGTGGTTGTCTGTTTTTGCTTGAACATCTTCAGACATGAAATTTTCCATTCAGTTAATGGAAAGCAATAATTGTTAATTACACATTATTTTGAGAGGTAGGGGGGAAACTCAACCCAAGATTGTTCCTCCTAATTCACTTAGATATTCTTTGAGAAGCCAGTCACCAATGTAATAAGATATTGTTGCCACTGATTGAAGGTCATCACAGGTAATGATGACTTGGGGAAGATTTAAGTGCCTCTTTTCCCAGAGAAAGTTGCACCCTTTACCACTTGTGGAATCAGGACTTGTCAGATTTTTCCCCATTATTTGGCACACATAATTTTTTGAATTTCCACATCACATGGAGATAGGAGTGCCCCTTTTAAAGGCAGAAATGACAGGTGAGTAAAGAAAATTGCTGGTGACACTTTAAAGAAAGAGGAAAGAGAAAGGAGGAAGAAAAGAAGAACAAAGGAAGAGATGAAGAGGAAAAAATGAGAAAAGAAAGATGTATAAAGGAAAAGGAGGGAAAGAAAATAAAAAAATAGAAAATTAAAAGCAAAATGTCTCTTATATGCCAAGTTGGTCCCTTCCGTCAGCGTTGCAATGAGAAACACATGGAGGTGCAGTTCTCTGTTTGACCCTCTGGCTTGAGTGGCTATGACTCTCTGCTCAGATCTTCAAAAACTTTCTTTCCATGTTACTAAAGCTTGGTATTTATGACTGCTCACTTCTTCTCCTTTTGGATAACAGGAAGGGAGCTGAGGGACTCTATCCACACTCTTCTCAGTCTACAACTTTAAAAATGTTACCTTGCATAAGCATGTAGCATGAAAAGTAGCTACAACAAAAACTGGTCCCATTTCATGAGATAAAAATAAGGCATTTATTTGAAAATCTGATACTTAAGCTCTGGTAAATTCTGTACATTTTTTAGTGGTTCCATTGTTAGCCAGAATTGTTAAATTCTACAGTCACTTTGTTTTGAAAGGAACTGGCTGTTTTGACAGAGTGTCGATGAGCAGGTTATTGGTACTGGTCATTTCTAAGTTGTTGACCACTTTTCTTTTCTGTGAATCTTTGTGGTTGGAAGGTCTGCTACGTATTTCCCATGGCTTACCTTCCTAGGCAAGTCTCAGGTAGAGAAATTATCTTTTCTTGAGCAGAATCATTTATTTATAGCTTAAGTTATCTGGTACTATATCCATCCATCCATCCATTCATCCATTATCTATATTTATTTCTCTCTCATTTCTTTTCAAAAGGACTGTGATTTTTTTTTTTTTTTGTATGTCCTAAGCTTTTTGAGATCTGGCCCTTCCATGTTTTATCTAATGATCCAACAAGAATTGTTTGTTCCTTCTCTCTTCTATTATAAATGATCACTGTATAGATCAAACTCTTGAGCAAGTGTAAAGTTTGTGCAAGCTTAAAAAATACTAATTCTAATTCATTCATTCATTACTTTAATATACATTTATTGACTGTATTTTATGTGACAGACACAGGTAAGATACAAAGATGCACAAGGTAATGTTTTGTCTGCTTAATGAACTTAACAGGTTTCATGGCGTAGGGGTATGGACATTGTTACTTATGAAACAATATAGTAAGAACTATTAAAAAATGAGTACAAGATGCTATGGAAAACAGAAAAGTAATTAACATGGACTTAGAATAAAAATTTTTCTACAGAGATGACATTGAAGCTGAGATTTGAAAGATGAAGGATTTTCACTGATGACTCAAAAGGGTAAAGGGCTTAGCTGGTAGAAACACCATGACCAAAAAGTACAGAGGCAAGAGAGAGCATGGTGTGTTTGGAGGACAGCAAAAGGATGGCATGACTGGAGTGCTGGGTGCACGTGTAGATGAAAAATAAAACTTGACCTTTTATATCCTGCTGAAAACTAAAATTCTTATCCTACAAGTAATGAGGAACCATTACAATAATGAAGAAACATTGTTTTACCCAAGACAATGTCCTTATTAGATCTGTGTTTTAGAAAGATAATAAATGACAGTGTGGAAGATGAAATGATAAGTAAGAGGAGAGGCAAAATAGCCAGTTCATTCAGTCGCTATGAATGAGACATGCTGAGGACTGAATTAAGAAGCAATGGAGATAAAGAGATGGATTCAACAGATATCGAGGAGGTGGACTTTTTACTTAATTAAATATAGGTAGTGGAAAAGAGGGAGGGGATGCCATTTGATTACCAGGTGGGGTGGTGGGTAGGGAAATAAAAATAAGGAATACAACTGGGTAGAGTTGAGAAAAGATAGAGTTGAGTTCAGCCTTGAAATGTTGAGTTCAAGGTGTTGATTGAATATCTAAGTGGAGATGCCCAGGAGCCAGTAGTTTGATTATTGCTTCATTGCCGACACAACTTGTCTATTCACCTTCTTCATTAGACCGCCTCCACATCATTGCAAATAAAAGCAAATCATTTCTTGACACTTAATTATCCCTTTTTTTTGGGTCCTCTGTGGACACAAATAGGAGGATCCCTTTCTCTATTCCCACTCTGCTTTACTGAAGAAAATCAGTTAGGTGTTCTCCACCTTGCTGGTTACCCTCTTCATTTCCATGAGGGGGTGCTATGAGCTGATTTGTGTCCCCCCAAATTTCATAGCTTGTGGTCCTAACCCCCACCCAGTATCTCAGAAAGTGACTGTATTTGGAGATCAGTCTTTAAAGAAGTAATTATGTTTAAATGAGGTATTAGGATGGGCTCTAATCCAATATGACTGGTGTCCTTTCAAGATGAGCACAGACACACAGAGAGGAAGACCATGTGAAGACAGGTAAGGAGAGAGACCCTTAGAAGAAACAACACCAATCATGCTGACCTTCGATCTTGGACTTCCAGCCTCCAAAACTGAAAACTGTAAGGAAAAAAACTACTGTTATTTGAGCCACCCAGTCTGAGATACATTTTTATGGTAGCCTTAGCAAACTAACACGGGGGAGGACTAGGGAAGAGCTGAGGGTACTTATGTGTTAATGAATTTTATATAAGCAGAGAGAATGAAGTGTGTGCTTGTGAGAGCTGGCAGAGAGAAGATCCTCTCTGAGAAGATCTTCTTATGCTGTGTTTTGGCCTGGCAATTCTGTAGGGGCCACTACAAGGGAGTGAAGAGTGAGGTAAAGTGAAAGAAAGATGCCACTGAGTCCTCTCGGGAGAAATAAAGACTCGTGTGTGTGTAAAGTATTATGCTAACATTATATTACTGTAAGTTAAGTACATTTCATCCTTTTTAACATTGTATTTGAGTAGGTCAGAAAGGCCTGGTTGAAAGGAAAAAAATTTAAATACTTTCAGCTTTTATAGTTAATAGAAAGAAATATTTTTGTCTTACTAAGAGTAGAATATAAGCTTCACACTTAGGTGACGGAGACACCTGAGCAGATGAAGTTGTCTTCGGTTCATAGTAAATGACAACTAGCTCTTTTTTCCCTCCTATGATCAGATACACATGTATATTCAGAACAAAATTACCTGTACAATAGAGGATGTGCAAGAAAACTTGAGAAAGAACAGAATACATAATATATTGCCTTTACCTAGATCCAATTATCTCAAGATTGCCAGGCTCTTTATAAATCACAGTACTCATACCACACCCCAATTTGGTTGCAAAGTGGCCCTGCCCTCATCTATCAGGTGGTGGATCTGAAAGATTGAGGTCAAATGGCTTTGACTAGGAGGCAAGGTAGAGATTGTCATTAGAAAGAAAATACATAACTACAAACTCCGCAGGTGTACTGTAACCTCACATTTGAGCTGGAAGGTTATTATACATCTGACTGTGTGCTTGGGGAATGAACTGAAAAGGACAGTTTTGTTTTCTCACCAAGTCAGTGAGAGCCAATAGAGAGGCAGGGTATTAACATTCCACATAGAATGTGATCTCTTGAGCATCTGGATTATTTCCAACATGGACAGGTGCGTTGATAATAATACATCTATTTGAAGTAGGGGGCAGATGGTAAGAATGGGTATTATCATTTTAAAATCTGAATGGCTAAAGAGTCTTATCTTAGTTTGGGCTGGGTGGCTTAAATAACAAACTATTTCTCACAGTTTCAGAGACTGTAAGTCCAAGATCAAGGTGCCGTATGATCAGGTTTTCGTGAAGACCCTCTTCCTGATTTACAGACAGCCATCTTCCCATTGTATCCTCATATGGCAGAGAGGAGGAAGAGCTCTGGTCTCTCACTCTAAGGACACTAATTCCATTTATGAGGGCTCCATCTTTATGACCTCATTGCTTCCCAAAGGCCTCATCTGTAAATGTCATCACATTAGAGTTTAGGGTTTCAACATATGAATTGGGTGGGGGGGGGCGTGGACACAAACGTTCAGTCCATAGCAAGTCTTCACTAACTGGGGCAACTGATAAAGTGTCTATCCTGTCAACCATCTACTAAATGGAAATCTACAGATCCCTTTCTCTTCTCTGCCTCTGCAGCCATTCATAAGTATTGACTACTTAGTGACTGTCCATCCCTCCCCCATGGGAGGGAGCATTATTTAAAGATGGATATGACAGAATTCTGATCCTTTACGCATTTTAACTTTAACCTGGGGAAAGGGCATATACACCCAAGCAAAGCATTCTGGTCTCTTTCCCATTCCTCTCCTTTTTTCCTCCTCCTCCTCCTCCAACTTCAGTTCCACCTTTTTCCTTTGAAGCTATCAAAGATTGTAAGGTGTATTTAGCTTAATCATGCAGTTCAACATTACTCATCTAGTTAACATAGATTGATTAGAAGGTGTTCTCTTTTTCTTTCTATGCCATTTCTGATAACACAGTCTACTGCACCACATTTACTGACAAACCCAGCATGACAAAAGAAATCAACCAAGAGTCTGAATTTTGTGCTTATGGCTTGCTTCAGAATTGTTTTTGAGCCCTGTGCTCATTTCCATCTCTTCCTAGAAGCCAGTTATTTTACAAGAATGTAACTGCAAATAAGTAGCTGCAAGGAAAGAACATCTTGGAAGGGTTAGACGTATATATATATATATACCTGAAAGAAGCAGGAGATGAGAGTAAATCTAGTTGCTATTTTGGCCTGGAGGTATATGTAGGCAACATGTAGACACTGTATTGCTCTGATTGTTTTAATTATTGGAGAGTAGTAGCTACCTATTTTCTTAGAAGGAACGTGAGCTGGTGGGAGTATAGGGGTGAGCTGCCCACCACTGATCTTCGTTGGGCACTGGAAAGCATATCTGACAATTACTCTAGAGCTTGTTTCTGAGAATAGAGGCCCTGATCAGTATGTTTTAGAGCATTAGGGAAAAGGAAGAGAAACTAATATCTATGAAACTTTCATATCCAGGCTCTGTGCAAGATTTTTTCACATTAATTATCTTATCCTCATAATAATACCTAAAAATACACATTTTGAGATTGAATCATATTTTGCCTTTTATATAGGTCAAAATGGTTGACTATTGGCAATTTCACATGCTTCAGTCTATTATCATCCTTACTTTTAATCATAAAAACACACCAACACACACCTGTTCTGTTCCCTATCTCCTCCCCCCAGCCCCCCATCCAAGCTTCCCACTTCATAGCAAGAAAGCAATTGTTCTCAAACTTCGAAGGGCAGGGCTTGTTAGAAAACAGATTGCTGGTCTCCAACCTCAGAGACTCTCAGTACGTCTGGGAAGGGACCAGAGATACTGAATTTGTAACAAATACCCAGGGGATGCTGCCGCTTCTGGTCCAGGATCTCACCTTGGGAACTACTGGTACAGAGGAATGACATCCTCAAAGATGCACCTTTAAGACCTACTCCTGCCCACTGCCCCCGCTTTGGGCTCCAAAACAACATTAGAAATCTCTCAATTTATTTTTCCTTGTATATAATGCATAAAACAGAAACTGTATCACCTTAGTTTTTAAAGACCACAAAATTTTTCCATATATACGAACATAATTCCAGAAAAACTATTTCAATAGATTAAGTGATACTAAAAGTCTAAAATTTAAAGTGTTGGAAGTTGAGGGAAGGGCAAGAGAACAAATAAAATTTGGTGGGTGAGACGATGCAGTGGAGATTCACGCATCCAGTCTGAGTTTATACTAGAAGTTATCCTTCAAGTCCTTGCCACTGCTGAGATTCTATGAGCCAAAAACCACTGAGAAAAACCAGCCGGGAATGATTATCTCTACTTTACAGGTAAGGAAACAAATTCAGAAGAGTAAAATGGTTTTCCCATGGCTGGTCCATGGAAGAACCCAGTTGGGGATGTTAAAAGATAAACTGAGGTATATATTTTTTTATTGGAGTATAATTGCTTTACAATATTGTATTAGTTTCTGCTGTACAATGAAGTACATCAGCTATATGTATACATATATGCCCTCCCTCTTGTACTTCCCTCTTGTACTTTGTTGTTGAGACAACCGCCTATCCCACCCAGCTGGGTCATCACAGAGCACCAAACTGAGCTCCCTGTGCTCTACGGCAGGTTCCCACTAGCTCTGTATTTTACACATGGTAGTGTATATATGTCAATCCCAGTTTCCCAATTCATCCCATCCCCCCTTCCCCCCAGCCCGGTGTCCACACATCCATTCTCTACATCTCCATCTCTATTCCTGCCCTGCAAATAGGTTCATCTGTACCATTTTTCTAGATTCCACATATATGTGTTAATATAAGATATTTGTTTTTCTCTTTCTGACTTACTTTACTCTGTATGACAGACTCTAGGTCCATCCACATTTCTGCAAAAGAACCCAATTTCATTCCTTTTTATGGCTGAGTAATATTCCATTGTATATCTGTACCACATCTTCTTTATCCATTCCTCTTTCGATGGACATTTAGGTTGCTTCCATGTCCTGGCTGTTGTAAATAGTGCTGCAATGAACATTGGGGTGCCTGTGTCTTTTTGAGTTATGGTTTTCTCAGGGTATATGCCCAGTAGTGGGATTGCTGGGTCATATGGTAGTTCTATTTTTAGTTTTTTAAGAAACCTCCATATTGTTCTCCGTAGTGGCTGTATCAATTTACATTCCCACAAACAGTGCAAGAGGTTTCCCTTTTCTCCACACCCTCTCCAGCATTTTTTGTTTGTAGATTTTTTGAGGATGGCCATTCTGACTGGTGTGAGGTGATACCTCATTGTAGTTTTGATTTGCATTTCTCTAATAATTAGTGATGTTGAGCATCTTTTCCCGTGCCTCTTGGCTATCTGTATGTCTTCTTTGGAGAAATGTCTATTTAGGTCTTCCACCCATTTTTTGATTGTTTGTTTGTTGTTTTTATATCGAGTTGCATGAGCTGTTTGTATATTTTGGAGATTAATCCCTTGTCAGTTGCTTCCTTTGCAAATACTTTCTCCAAATCTGAGGGTTGTCTTTGTGTCATGTTTACAGTTTCCTTTGCTGTGTAGAAGCTTTGGTCACCTAATCTATGATGAAGGAGGCAAGAATATACAATGGAGAAAAGACAGTCTCTTCAATAAGTGGTGCTGGGAAAACTGGACAGCTACATGTAAAAGAATGAAATTAGAACACTCCCTAACACCATACACAAAAATAAACTCAAAGTGGGTTAAAGACCTAAATGTAAGACAGGACGCTATAAAACTCAGAGGAAAGCACAGGAAAAACACTCTTTGATATAAATCCCAGCAAGATCTTTTTTGACCCACCTCCTAGAGTAATGGAAATAAAAACAAAAATAAACAAATGAGACCTAATTAAACTCAAAAGCTTCTGCACAGCAAAGGAAACTGAGGTATATTAAAAATGTGAAATTTATTTGAACAAAAATTGATTCCAGCCTGGCAGCACCAGCCTACCAGTGGTTAGGAGTGCTCTGCCTAGAGGAACCAGGGGAAAGACTTTTATAGACCACATGCAGAAGCAAGAAAGGAAATTATTTGATCGGCTACAGCTTAAAGCCTGGTTGGCTGTTTCTGATTGGTTGTCCTTAGCATTTTGATTTCATAACCTTGAGGCATTTGCAGGCTTGGATTTTGGTTTGCTTACATAACCTACCACGGCATTAGAGCCACCTCAGTCTATTGACCTCCTTGCTTAATTTAACAGGAGTCAGGGCAAACCTCAGGGTGGTGCCAGAGAGGGAACAGAGCATAGGAGATGGGAACACAGTATATGTTTTGGGCTAGGATAGAGGAGGAAATGCTTTTCCTCTAACTTCCTCTCGCTTTCACCCATATTCAAAGAAATATATTAGGAACAAACGTAAAATGTTATTTCCATCTTGAGTCACTAAAAAAACTCTAAAATTTTGGCATGAACATTCCAGGTAGTCATCAGATGCTCTGTCTATTTACTCCTAAACACTTAGGTATTCAGACATTGTTAGAAGCACCGACAGTATCTTCTTTGCTGTGCTCTTCTGGACTCTCCCAAGGACTTAAGAGGTCTGTTTTTCTTTCTTTGTTTCCCTGTGTCCTTGTACTTATCTCTCCTTCTCTTTCTTCCTTTATCTCATCCATTTTCTTTGTTCCTGCCTTTATCACACCAACTTCTTTTTTCTACCTAATTTGCTTTAACCCACCCAGCTCCATTCTCTGTGTGTTTTCCACTTCAGTGAATGTAAGATGTTTCTTCATTTATCAGGACTTTCCCTAAAGGTTTTAGTGGGTTTTGCCCTAAATGGGAGATGTCGGTAACTGGCTTTGTTCACCCTAAAGAACTCCCTGGAAATGCCAAAGAGATGTTAATACTACTTAGCATTTACAAAGGACAAAGAAGCTGGAGAAATTATTAGTTAAACAATTATTTATTTTTTAAAATACAGAATGATCCCCGTGGTCCCCTTTCATGGAAGAATTGCCCTGTGCAACCTGGACAAGTCACCTTACATCTATGAATTTTAGCTTCTTCACGTGTGAAAGGGTGATAATAATATATTCTCACAGAGTTGTTATGGGGATAAAATAAAAGTATGCCTCAACTGTCTATTATTATTATCCTCCAAACTACCAGAATAGCATTAGCCCATTCATTCATTCATTCAAGGATGTGTGCTAGTCACTGTAGACAGAACAATGAGCAAGACTGGTCTTTGATCTCATGGAGCTTATAGTCTATCAGAAGAGATAGAACAAAACAAATAATTGTAAAAATAATAAACTGTAATAAGCACAGCAAAGGAAAATGCACTGAGCAAAATGTGCAGTGAAGGAAAAGGACATTGTGCCATGAAAGTGTATAGTGGGGGGACCTGAACTGGCCAGGCATGGCTTCTCCACTGAAGTGACATTTAAGCTCAGGTCCAAAAGATGAATGCGGGATTGACTACATAGTAAATGGGGAAGAGAGAGTTCCAGACAGAGGGAATAGCATGTGCAGAGGCCTAGAAGCTACTGGAAAGAACCTGGCACATTCAAGGAAGTCATGTAAAGCCCATAAGAAAAGCCCATGAAAGCCAGGGAGAAAAGGGTCATGAGATAAAGTTGCAGAAGTGGGTGGGAGCAGAACCATCTGGGATCTTATGGGCCACAGGAAGGATTTTTTCCTTTCTCCCAAAAGCACCTGGTAGACTTTGAAAGGATTTAAGCTGGGAAATAATATAGTCAGATTTTCCTCTTGAATCTGCTGGGTTAGAATAGATTGGGGAAATGTAAGAATGGAAGAGGGATATCTGTTAGGAGGATTCTAGGGTTGTCTAGATGAGATAGAGTGGCTTGAATTACAGAGGTGGGAGGGAGTGGGAATGGAGCTTTAAGGCACTTGACAGATAGACTTAGATTTTGTGAATCAAGTAGGTATAAGATGTGAAGATGAGGCTGATTAATGCAATTTCCAGTTGTCTGCTCCGAGTACTTGGCTGTGGTGGTGCCATTTACTCTTAGAAGGAGCACATTGAAGGGGAAGTTCATGTGTTCTGGCTTGGATATGTTGACATTGAGTTGCCTATAAAACATCCACATAAAGATGTCTGATGAGCAAGAAGTTCAAGCTATAGATCGGAACTGGACAAAAAGTATGAGAGTTGATGTTTTTTAAAGGATATTGAAACATAGGAGTAAATGAGATACCCTGGGGAGAAGTACACAGCAAACCAGCTAGACCAGAATGATGGTGTATCCAGAGCAGAGCATAGTTACTTGTGTACGAGGAGAAGGGGTGAAGATGGAGGCTGTGTAATTGGACAGGGAGGATGGGTGAATGTGTCTTTGTTGGCAGAAGCCATTTTTGCTTTAAAGGTGTAGTTTCTAAGCTC
Organism: Eschrichtius robustus; assembly: GCF_028021215.1. Classification (NCBI taxonomy): domain Eukaryota; kingdom Metazoa; phylum Chordata; class Mammalia; order Artiodactyla; family Eschrichtiidae; genus Eschrichtius; species Eschrichtius robustus. The sequence goes on along the minus strand of NC_090836.1, from coordinate 75,403,027 downwards.
ACCAGAATCCCTTGGGTGGCTCATTTAGGGTGGGGTTCAAAAACTCATCCTTAAAGGACCCAGACCTCGGGCACAGTTAGTTCTCAGATAAGTTGGGGAAAGGGAAATATAATCCTTTCCTATTCCCCTTCCCATCACTGTATGTATCACATAAGTGTTTGCATATCTTTAAAATACATTTTCCAGGGAATTCCGTGGCAGTCTAGTGGTTAGGACTTGGTGCTCTCACTGCCAGGGCTCCGGGTTCCATCCCTGGTTGGGGAACTGAGATCCTGCAAGCCATGTGGTTAGGTCAAAAAAAATAAATAAATAAAAATACAATACAATACAATTCAGTGCAATACAATACAACACAATACATTTTCCAGGGACTTCCCTAGCGGTCTAGTGGTTAAGACTCTGCGCTTCCACTGCAGGGGGCGTGGGGCGATCCCTGCTTAGCGGACTAAGATCCTGCATGCCTTGCTGCGGGGCCCAAGAAAAAAACAAAAACAAAAACCACAACAACAAAAACCCACATTTTCCATAGCAAATTTACCACTTTATTTAAAAGTAGGAAGGAAAAGTATATTTAAATGTAGCCAATAATTGTTGTTTAGATATAGAAAATTAAATATTTTTTGTTGATTGCAGTGGGAAAAAAGTGTTGGTTAGATAATCATCCAGGTTTGCATCCCACTGAAAACATTTGTATATTACAGAACTCTATTCTGATACCTGATGAATATTTAATTATGATCTTCATGCTTTTTATAGTATTGCCTGTGACTCGAGATAATAAAGGACAATAATAAATGTAAAAACCTATCCATCCACCCACCCATCTATCCAACTAACCAAGGCAATATAATGTAGTAGTGAACAGCATGGACCCAGATAATTAGTCTATCTGGGTTCAAATCCCAGCTCTGTCATTCACTGGCTCTGTGTGCTTGGGAAGGTCACAAGCTCTCCACGCTTCAGTTTCCATATTATAAAGTGGATGCAATAGTAATTTCTATGTCATAGGATTTTGTGAGAATTAAATGAGTTAATATATGTAAAGCATTTAGGATGAAGCCTGGATTATACTAAGTGGTTTATACATTATTAGTACAGATAAAGACCCAGGCATGGACCACATGATTCTGTCCTTAAGGAGTTCACAGTCTAGTGGGACGTTGAGACAAGGAGATACTAGAATGGAAGCAGGACAAGCCTGATGAAGACACAAAGAAGGGGAAGCAAAGGGATTTAAGTCCCATCTGATTTGAGCCCTGAAGGACGAGGAGGATTGAAGCATGGATTTGGGGAAAATGTGTTCTGAATTCCGTAAGAACTTTTGGCATACAGCTCATTCACAATTACAAAAACGCATTTACTTTGTGCTTTGCGATTTTCAAAGTGACTATGTGTATCTTAATTTATTTGAATCTTTTATCAGCCTTATGAAATCGATATTTTGGAGCACATTCTTCGGGTTAGTTGTGGGAGAGGAGTCTCATAAAGATAACACACGTTTTATAATCTCAAAGAATAAAGTTTAGTGGATTTTTGGGTTCCAGATTTACATAAATGGAAATTGAAGTTTGGAACTAAAGGACTTGCCAAAGTCACACAACTTGTGCTACAAGAACGACATGAACTCCAGTCTCTGATTATGTATGGTTTTTAGTCCTTTTATTACATATATGGTGGTCCTGAAGCGAGATGAAATCATCCATAATGGGCACAGAATATTTAAGGTCTTTTCCTCAAAATAATATTAGAAAATTGCATACTTTGGTTTTAGAAACTCCAACATATCAACATTATGCAGAAAAAGAATAAACAGCACTCTCTGAATGTGTTTTCTCTGGCTTTGCAATGCCAAAACATATCACTCACATCCTGGTAGAGTAAAACAAACAATCCTTCTGAGTCTCCTTATTCAGTGAGCTTCCTCAACTAGGATGCCAAGGCATTTCACAGGGACGTAAAGGGAAAAGGTTGGGATATGTCAGCCCTGGGGCAGGACGGCTGAAGTCACTACTTAGGGTTTGGAGCCAAGGACAACTGTCCAAATCCAAAGGCAAGCTCAGGTGGCAGGCAGTAGGGCAGGCTGGGGTTAGTCACAGAACAGGCTGGGCAGTGGAGAACCAGAAATCTACTGCCATGAGAGAGGATCAGTTCAAGGGCACCCAAAGTCAAAGAGTCAGATAAGGCCACAGGGAGTGAGAGAATAAAAGGTGGGTGAGGGATCAGGCAGGGCAACGCAGAAGGACCGATCTGTATCAGGGAAACTCAATCCCTGAATGGGTTTCCTGTTCCTACTTCTGAGGCTTTCTTCAACAATGGCTTGGTGGGACTCTGTCACAGCAGGGCTGGTCTAGACCGCACAGGTGAGAAGGAGGTACAGTTCGCTGGCTGAAATGAGGCGGGCTAGGACGAGGGTTAGCCCGGCTCTGGTGAGTCAGTTACAGAGAGACAGATAGGGTAGCAAAACCCCTTCAGCCACATGGGACACCAGCCTCGGAAGCATGCATATAGTGTGGAAGATTTGTATTTGGCCAAAACATCGTCATTTCACTTCAAATGAAGCACCTTTAAAAAGTGTTTATTTTTCAAAAAGGTGCATAGTAAATGAATAGTAAGTGGCTTTCAGTGGGGGGAGGGGGGGGTGAAGTGAAACAAATATCCTTTTCAGTGAATCAGAAACATATACATCGCACTGTCTTTGAAAAGTACATAGGTCTGAAAAAAAGGGCCAAAACCTTTCTTTTGAAAAACCCAAATATTTGGATTTCTATACTGGAAATCAGTTTGAGATGCTGGGATAAAAGTAGATTTGAGGGCTTCCCTGGTGGCGCAGTGGTTGAGAATCTGCCTGCCAATGCAGGGGACACGGGTTCAAGCCCTGGTCTGGGAAGATCCCACGTGCCGCGGAGCAACTGGGCCCATGAGCCACAACTAGTGAGCCTGCGCGTCTGGAGCCTGTGCTCCGCAACAAGAGAGGCCGCGATAGTGAGAGGCCTGCACACCGTGATGAAGAGTGGCCCCCGCTTGCCACAACTAGAGAAAGCCCTCGCACAAGAAACGAAGACCCAACAGAGCCATAAATAAATAAATAAATAAATTTAAAAAAGAAAAAAAAAAAAAAAGTAGATTTGAGCTAATTATCCTGAATTATGAAAGAACTAAGGATGATGGGAACCCTCATGTGGTGATTAAAAGTGTGCCAGCCACTCCCCTGAGCAGCATATATGTGTTCATTTAATCCTTTCAGCAACCCTGTAAGTCCTATTATTATCAATATTTTACCTTTAAGGTAATTGAAGTACAGAGAAGTTAAATGACATGGCCAAGATCATACAGTTCACAGAATCCTTCAAAAGACGGATGTGGTAAAATGTAATCCCATTTGCGCTCTTCTTTCTCAGCAGTCATGCCAGGAGCCAGGGGCATTTTTGAGGGTGATAACTCCAAATTTGTGCTTCCATGTAGCTAAGAGGCTCTATTTTGTGTCCTGCAGTTAGCCTAAAATACGGGCATACTTCACGGCTAAAATAGTGATGACTACGCTGAGTAGTGAAATTTTGTAAACCTTTTAAGCTTTAGTGTCATAAATGAAGATACATATGTGTCACATAGAATGATCGCTGCTATTATTTTGCTCCAAACTTGCTTCCCACACTGTTACTGGGTTAGAGTAGGGGTTAAGAACAGGGGCTGGGGTTAATTCCTAGCCAAACTTACTAGTGATGCAACTTGGAAAGTTATTTATCCTACAAGGAGCTGGTGTTTCATTTTCTGCACAGTGGGGATAATAATAGTCCCGATCTTACAGGCTTGTTGGTGGCCTTAAACACGATGCATACTAAATGCTTTGCACAGGACCCAACACTAAGTGCTCAGTACGTGCCAGTTATTATGGTTGGTTTTTATTATTCTGAAGATGAAAACAGAGGAAATCAGGGAGGAAAGAATCTTTAAACTTCATCATATCTCTGGCTCTCTTCTCTCTTTTAAAAATTCTACTCAAGGTGCAGTTAGGACTTCGACATTTTTAAGATGGGAAAGGCCAAGGTAACCTTTCTCTCTTGTTTTGCCCATCTGAAAAAATGACAGTTTCTTACTGGATTAATGGGATCACTGATCCAGGAGAGAAGAGTTGATGAATAGAAGGGACAGACAAGAGGTAGGAATGAAAGATAAGACTTTTGGGGGGAAGGGAAGCTGACTAGGAAAGAGTAGGGAAACATTGATAGTAACACCTTGTTTTAGGAACTTAGAGGAGCTGGCAGTGGTGCTGCGGATGGAATGCGATGTTGGATAATTTTATAGGTGATGACATCTACATTATCATCTACATCAGGGAACCAAACTTCCTAAGCAGGGTTTAACAGAGACTCGTTTTATACTGACTTCGTTATGTAACACATATTTTAAGATGTTTTCATGAATTCTCCACAGGTAGTTAATTTTGTGGAATATTATTAATTGGTATATTCCCTTCCTCTTTCTCACCAATATTGGCAATATCGAGAAAATAGAAAAAGTATACTAAGATATTTATTAGAAAATACTATGTTAAAAAAGGAACTTACCTATACACCAGTAATATTCCATTAGAAAATATAATAGAAAAAAAATCTCATTCAAAAATTAAAATAACATAAAAAGTCTCCATAAGACTTTTGTGGAGAAAACTGCAAACCTTTACTGAAAGATATAAAAAAAAAGCCCAACTAAATAGTAGATTTGACCATTGAAGGACTGAGGAAAACTCGGTGTTTTTAAATGTCAATTCTCCTCTAAATAATCTACAAATTCAATGTAAACCTAATCAAAATACAAGAAGGATTTAAAAATGAAATTTAACAGGATGATTCTAAAAGTTTTATGAGGGAAAATGTGCAAGAATAACTAAGGCAATTTTGAAAAGGAATTACAGAACAAGGGCTTGCCAATAGCACCTGTTAGAAAATAAAATAAAGTTGTATTCATTGAAACAGCGTGTTGCTGGTGCAGGAATAGATAAGTCAATGAAACAGAATAGAGGTTAGAAACATATATTATATACAAATTTGGTACATTATGGCTCTGGTGTTTAGGTCAGAGTTGAAAGGGTAGGTTATTCAATAAATCAGCTCTCCATTTGGAAAAAAATAATCAGACGTCTGTCTCACAAGATAAACTCAGTTGGATTAAAGACATAAGTACTTAAACTATGTAACAAAAGAAAATTCTTAAGTGTAGGGAAAACATTCATAAAAGCAAAAACCATAAAGGAAAATACTTATAAATTTCATTAATAATAACCTATAAACCCCTGTACCACAAAGTTCAATAAAAAGTTAGAAAATAACTAATAGATTGGAAGAAAATATTTGCAACACATATAACAGACTGAGGGTTCATATTAGACATATATGCTTGTAAGAAAAATAAGTGACAGAAAAGGGGATGGGGGAAGCTATGAAAAGACAATTCATAGAAGTAGACATACAAATGCCAATAAAGTTATGAATAGATGTCTGATCTCACTAGTAATCAAGAAGTAAAAATTAAGATAATGTGTCATTTAAAAAATCAATTTGGAGAAATTGAAAAAAATTGATGATGTCCAATACTTGTAAGGCAGTAGTTTGACATATTCTCATACACTATTGTTTGGAGTGATAATTATCACAGCTGATAAGAAAGGTGATTTATTGCCACTTATCAAAGCTAAACAAGCACATTCCCCATGACACCCAAATATCAGCCCTTGTTTTCTACCCTGGAGAAACATTTGCAAATGTACAGAAAGAGGAGCATATAAGAATGTTCACTATTGTGTTGTTTGTAATAGTGAAAACATCAGAAAAAAACCACTAAATTTCTACTTAATTAAAAAAGTTGAGGGGCTTCCCTGGTGGCAGAGTGGTTAAGAATCTGCCTGCCAGTGCAGGGGACACGGGTTCAAGCCCGGTTCTGGGAAGATCCCACATGCCACGGCGCAACTAAGCCCGTGCACCACAAATACTGAGCCTGCGCTCTAGAGACCGTGAGCCACAACTACTGAACCCGCGTACCACAACTACTGAAGCCCGCGCGCCTAGAGCCCTTGCTCCGCAACAAGAGAAGCCACCACAATGAGAAGCCCGCACACCGCAACAAAGAGTAGCCCCCGCTCGCCACAACTAGAGAAAGCCCGCCTGCAGCAATGAAGACCCAACACAGCCAAAAAAAAAAAAAAAAAAAAAAAAGTTGAACTGTAGTATTTTCATACTATGGAATTCTAAGAAGTTAAAAGGGATGAGTTAGTTATATTTGTAGCAACATGTTCAGATCTCTAAGCTCATTTGTTAAGTGAATGACCCAAGTTGCTGAATGATGAGTAGAGTACAGTAGATGCCATTTATTAAAAACAAAAGAAAACACTTGGCATTGTCAGTCCTTTTGATTTTAGCATTCTTAGAGGTGACGTTGCCACACTGTGGCTGAATTTGCATTTCTCTGATAACTAATGATGATGAACACCTGCTTATAGGTCACTTGAACATCTTTTTTGAAAAGCCGATCAGGTCATTTGCTTATTTTGAATTGGGTTGTCTATTTCTTTTGTAGAAGTTTTTGATTGTAGGATTTATTCATAATTCTTTCTCCAGAAAGTCTTTTGTCAATGATATGTAATTACAGAAACTTCTCCCATTATATGACTTGACTATTCACTCTCTTAATGTTAGCAAGAAAGTAAGTGAAACTCTCATACATTGCTAGTGGAATTGCAAATTGGTATGACACTTTGGAAACTCTTTTGGCAGAATCCATAAAATTAAACATACGTGCACTTATGACCCAGTGGTTCCACACTTGGTTGTATGAGTGGAACACAAATGAGATCTTATATACACTAAAAGCCACGTACAAGAACATTTATAATGCTTTAAAAGCTCCAAATGGGAATCATCTCAAATGTTCACCAACAGTAGTAGACCAGAGAATAAATTGTGGTATATTTGTACAATAAAATATTACATAGCAATGATAGAGAACAAATAACTACCATGTGCAAAAATACGGACGGTCTCATGGATCTATTAAGCAAAAGAACGTAAGCACAAAGTGTGCATATTGATGATTCCATTTATATGAATTTCAAAACCAGGCCACACTAATCTATGATGACAGAAGTCAGACTAGTGGTTCCTTTTGAGAAGTTATTGATTAGGAGGGGACAGGGGGCATTTTGGAGATCTAGAAATATTCTGATGTGAGCGTATACCTACATATGTAAGTATATGTAAAAATCCATCAACATGTGCACTAAAGATTTGTGGAACATATTTTATATAATTTAAACTTCATAAAAAAGTTTTAAAATTTTTAGAAAAACCTCATGAGATAGACACTATTATTATCCACCATCATACAGATGGTGTATCTCTTTTGCTTTCTGCTAGAGTTTGTGGGAAGACCTATTCCCAGGCTCTGATAATACACAGCGAATAGGACAGTCCAGGTAACCCAAAGCAGCCTCTTTTCAATTCAGGATACACACCTTTCACAGTGATGAAAGGCTCCTAGGCAGTACCCCCTCCTGCCCCATCCCAGGCCTTTCTCTGTGGGGCCCAGCTCTTCCAATCCTCAGGAAACCTACAAAGGCTTTTTCTCTCTTTGGGTTTAGGCCAACCTGGCCTCGCATCTGTGGGTCAGAGAGTGAGGGAATTAATAATACAGGAAATCTCTGCTGTCCTCACACATGCCGGCTTCTCACCACTTTAAGCAAAAGAAGCTACTGAAAGATTTTCTGAACCATCTAAAGTGTTCTATATCATCTTGCAACCAGTCTATTATACTGCTTATACTCTAATTTTTTGAAAATCCATAATCACAAACAGCAGTGATGAGGGGGTTCTTTAGGCCTAAGAGTTGGATCTGACCTGAGGCAAAACTAACCTGTGGTAATAGAAGTGAGAATTGGGGCTACCTGTGGGGTCAGGGGATGTTGAAAGAACATGAGGGAGTCTCCTGGGCTGTGTAAAGCTTCAAAATATTAATTGGTATAGTGGCTACACATATGTAAAAATTCACTGAGCTGAATTCTTAAGATTTTATATACCTTACTGCATGTAAAATATAGTTCAGTTGTAAAACAAAGCAAAACAAAAACCCCAAAAGTAACGATAAAATAATATATAGTAATGAAATAATACCAAGTCATGAAAATTATAGAAAGATCTGGAATGATAAAAATCAAATTCCTAACAAGTTACTTATGGGGGGGGGGTTGGGAGAGAGAGGTAAAGAGAGAGAATGTGCTTAGTGGTTAAAGGGATCTCACCTTCCTCCTAGTATGTAGTTTTTTCTAATACAAAAGTGAGAAAATGCTATGTAACATAAACATGTAGACTGAGGATTTCTGAATCCTTTCTGCTATTAAATGCTCATCACCTTACCTACAACCACTGACACAAAATGTTATACCTGGAACACATTAACTCCTCAGAGTACAATCTATTTCTTAGGTATTTTCTCATCACTCCATTCCATGTGCTGACTTTGTCTTGGTCCTGATATAGATATAGGTCCCAAGATATAAGCTAGGCATATTTTCATTATAACATGTTACTTAATCTGTCATAGGAGGTAACCCCCGTCATAGCCAGTTCTCATTCGACCTTGGAGACAGGTAGAAAAACAACAATCTTCTCTGCTCTGGCTTTCCGTTTATGCAGTTGGTAGTCAGCACTGAAAGAACTGATTAAATGAAAACACCCCTTTCAATATTTCTTTTTTTTAAGTTAAAATTCAGAGAAAAATGATTTTTACGTTATCAAACCAGCATATGTAAATTTCACAAAAAGGCTGCTTTTTAATAAAATAACTTTAGAGATAATAGAATGTATATTTACAGTTTTTGCATCTGTGAACTTTAATTATGGTTTATATTTGAGGGTTGGCTGTAAGTTCTCTAAACCACCTTGCGTCTGAATTGGAGAATTTAGGGTCAGGGTTAGGAACAATATTAGGATGGCTTTTATCTTTTATTGTCTGGAGTTGCAGTAAAATGGATTTTAAACATACATTTAAATCTTGAATATTTCTTTTTTTTAAAATAAATTTATAAATTTATTTATTTATTTATTGGCTGAGTTGGGTCTTTGTTGCTGTGCGCGGGCTTTCTCTAGTTGTGGCGAGCGGGGGTTACTCCTGATTGCGGTGCCCGGGCTTCTCATTGCGGTGGCTTCTCTTGTTGCGGAGCACAGGCTCTAGGTGCGTGGGCTTCAGTAGTTGTGGCACACAGGCTCAGTAGTTGTGGCTCGTGGGCTTTAGAGCACAGGCTCAGTAGTTGTGGCGCACGGGCTTAGTTGCTCCGTGGCATGTGGGATCTTCTGGACCAGGGCTCGAACCTGTGTCCCCTGCACTGGCAGGCGGATTCTAAACCACTGCACCACTAGGGAAGCTCTGGAATATTTCTTGTATCCAATGTCTGTCCTACGTTAGGATTGATAACAGACAATGTGCCCCGAGTTTTGGGCCAGAAAAATCTCATCATGATAGGCATGGAAATAGCTAAATTAACTAGATTTTTCCAAATTGCCTCTTCTCTGTGCATAAGAAAATGCTCATTAGCACCCAGACACTCTCGCTGTGTGAGCTATAACACTACTGGAAACAGAGGTCAGGGCTCTTTGCCTGTATGTGCACATGGTAGAGTCCATGTATCTTTGGGTCAGGTTTGCCAGCCTGTGATCTGAGGGCCACTGAGGTGGAATGACAGGACCTGATTCGCACATTGCTTCCCATGTTCTTTCTTCTTCCTCCCTTATGTCTTCCCTCCTCTCTTTACCTTTTCCTGCTTGTTTCCTTTCCTTTTGTTTTTTTCTTAAATAGACTTTATTTTTTAGGTTCATAGTAAAATTCGGTGGAAGGTCCAGAGTTCCCACATACTCCCCTACCTACCCCCCATGAATAGCCTCCCCCATTATCAACATCCCCCACCAGAGTGGTCCATTTGTAACAATCAATGAAGCTACACTGACACATCGCAATCACTCAAAGTCCACAGTTTACATTGGGGTTCACTCTTGCTGTTGTACATTCTACGGCTTGTTTCCTTTAAAAGAATTCTCTCTTGCTTTATACCTGATGGCTAAAATGTTGGCAGATCCTGGTCCTCGTCTATGCCAGGTGCACTGGAATCACAGACCTTTTTACAAAGCCATCATGCCCGAGTATGATCCCATTCTGATCCTCTCAGAGGTTCCCTCATGGGAAATATTTATATTTTGCCACTTATATCCCCCGAGTGCAGTTTCTCATCACCTTGGATCATAGAAACTCTAAGAAATGCATTCACTTATTCCTCAAATACTAATGACAATTGAGGGCTGAGGATAGAATAGAAAAACAACAGAGTCCTTGGCCAAATAGAGAATACATTCTAGTGTTCGGGCAGCTAAGTAAACAAGCACTTGCGCTGCAGAATGACCAGCCCTGGAGGATCTTTAGTGGTCCCTCCTGGCTCAATTCATCTGGCACATAACTGCAAAATTAATAAAACACTAGTGCTCCATCAATGAGATGTGCAGCCCCAGATTCCCATGTTGCTTGGAAATTTCCTATAGAATCAATATTGAAATTTTACTCCTGTTCTAGGGTGACTGTAGAGCTCTGCAGCTACACTGGAAGCCAGTGGGACATTAGGGTAAGTCTTCAGCAGACTATCAAGGGACCCCTCCAGGAGTAAGGAAGAGAATAAAAATGATGTATCTTTCATATAATGTGACTCCTTGGTGCCTGTTTCCTCTCTCTCAGGGTGAAACTAATAGTCAAATATAAAAGATATGCAAATCATTGGCTGCTTCCTATGATTTCACCTGAAGTTTTCACTGTATGCAGTAGTCCTTTCTGCTTTCTGTACCACATCTTTTCTCACTGGACCAGCTGGAGCTAATCTCTTTGAGCCAAACATTTTTAGGAAGGAATCACTGGCCATCCCTACATGCTCTCTTCTAACTTGAGCACTAGTGTGGCCTCTGCCAGCCCTCTTTGTCACGGTCTACAGAGATGGGCTAGAGAATATCCTTTTTTTACTTATAGTGTGCATGTAAAGGTGATGGCAGGATTAGAGGATATTAAGATTACTGCAAGATTTATGCTGGCATGCAGAGATGACTGGTTTTTGCCTTTCCTGGTTTTAGCTGGATAGCAAAGACCAGGATGATTTCATCTAGTTGTTGGAGGGACACATGTATGTTGAAAGAAATGTGTGTGTTTGTGTCTTTGGAAGAGGACTGGAAAGAGTTTTTAAAAGGAAAATAGAAAAGTCTTTCAGAATAGTGACATTCTATTCTGAAACCATTTCCTTTCATTTCAAATAAAGGGCAAATGGAAAAGTCCTTGCAATCATTAGAGGGCCTACCCAAAGACACATGTACTAAAAAGAGGGACTCAGAAAAATGTAGTGGCCAGTGTGAGGCCTATTTCGACTATGAAGCTAGACTGATAAGTATGTAACCAGCCAGGTGATCAGCGTAGTATAGCAGGGGCTGGTCAGCAAGATTAGCCAGAGATATTGACAATGAGACAGCCCAGGCTGATGCCAAGGAATCCTTGAGTGGAGAAGAATCCCTCATTTGGGGTCTTTAGCCAGTGTGGGTCAGGTAAAATATTCAGGAAAAACCTAGGTTGTATATTAATTTTTTTTGCAGGTTCCTACAATTAAACTTATTTCTAACAAAATCTCCCAAGTGGTGGCAACTTAAGCTTAGTCAATTCCAAGTAAACTCAGTAAATGTTACTTTTTTCCTTCCTGTTTTCTTCTCGATTTTGCACTTACATTTTGGAGTCACATGTAACCTCAAAGCACCAGGGAACAGTTATCATGCGCCCTTATCCCCGCTTCGGGGTTTCCCGTAGCCCATTGCAACTCAATGCCACATCCATGTGGCTCTTGGATACTCGCCATGTCACTGGGGCCTCTATGAAGCTGCTGTGGGCCCTTCTGCTTAGATTCCCTCACAGCCCCTGAAGTCTGCTGTGGTCATGCTGCGCTGGGGGTTGCCCCTCACCTGGGAAACAAAGCCCGTGCTCTTCTGCTCTCAGAATCCCAAAGGGACCTAGGGTTTTTATACTGTTGTCTCACTGCCCTGACTTAGGTTGAGGGGAGGTGCCAGATACACAGCTTTTTTTCATACACAGCTTTTTCTCAGAGGCACTGAACAGCATAAAAACTTCTTACTTTTTCTTTGATTCTTCTCTCTTATTTTCCTCACTCTGTAGGATGTTATCTCTCAGTGGGATGGGGTAGAGGTTGGGATGGATGATTTCCTCTTATAATTAGAATCATTCATGCACATCTTTTTGTTAAGAGCTAAAAATAATATGCCAGGAGTCCTTCAGCAGCTTGTTTTTTTTTTTTTTTTTCCTTTCATACTATCGTCTCTGTTATGAGTGTCAATTTTTTTTGAAATCCAAAATTCAAGAATTGACTGCTTTTAAGCAAAAAGAATTTACTGTGTAGCACAGGGAATTATATTCAATATATGTAATAACCTGTAACGGAATATAATCAGAAGAAAACAACTAAATCAGTATGCTGTACACCTGAAACTAACACAATATTGTAAATCAACTATACTTCAATTAAAAAAAGAATTGACAGCTTAGTTTTGTTGAATCATCATCCACACAGATGTGTGGAATTCTCCAGCTGTTGCCTGATATGCAACAACAGAAACTGCTGAGAGTAAACAACACAACCATGAATATGCCAAATGCCATCATGTTACTTAGGCATGCATGTGTGTACATGCACACCTAAATATCATAGCAAATGATCCCAGGTCAATTCTTGGTGAATTACCCTTTATGTTTCCCAAACTCTCCAGCTGAAAAACCAACCCAACTATTACAAATCAGTCATAGATGAATTTGTGGAGTTAATTACCTGATCACCATCTTGGTGCTTGGCATGCAGTATTGCCAAAATGCCGAAGAGTCACAATAAATAAATATTAATAAATTATTATTAATAAATAAATAAATAAATAAATATTTATTTATTTAGCCATGCCCTGCGGCTTGCGGGATGTTAGTTCCCCTACGAGGGATCGAACCCACGTCCCCTGCAATGGAAGCGCAGAGTCCTAACCACTGGATCGCCAGGGAAGTCCCCTGAAGAGTCACAATTTAAAACAGATCTTAGAGGCCAGCCTGATTGCAGCTCCAGTGTGAATCCCCTCTACATCGTTCTCAGTTGGCCCAGGAAGGAGGACTGGCCATCTTTGTGAAACTAAGTGTCATGTACTTAGGGGCAGGACTGGCTGTGCACAGAGTAGGTAAATCCCAGTGTGATTTTGTTAAAACAGTTTTGTTACGTTTTCTGGGTACAGAATAATATTTTCTCATTGCAAAAAAATAATCGGAAAATGCAGATAAGTGTTTGGATAAAAAAAGAGTATTAGGTGTAATCATACCATTCAGATATAACTCTGTTAACATTTTGTTGTAGATTTTTTCCTATGCATACCCAGGATGTATGTATGTTCGTACATATACAGAAACATAACACATATTTATACAAAACAAAATCCAATCATATTGTATGTATTGTCTGCAACCCTCACTTCCCCTTAAACTATATATTATGAACATTTTTACACGTCAACACATGTGAATCTATAACAGGTTTTTTACAGAAATAACAAATTACTTAACCAATCTCCTATTGACAAACATTTAGGTTGTTTTCAATTTTCATGCTGAAACAGTGCTGTTGCAAAAATCCTCAAACATTCTAAAAGTGGAATCTCTGGGTCAAAGGAATGGACAGTTTATCACCAAACTGCCTCCAAATAGTTTATCAGTTTAGACTTGAGGCAACAATGAGTGCCAATGTCATGGTCCACACAGTGGGATTTGAAGGCCAAGCCAGTCTGTCTAAATGTCAGCATAACCATAACCGAATACGGTCACCTTCCACCATCAGCCAGGCATTACAAGTCCACTCATAAGGACCTTCTTAGAAATTAGAGTTTTTTTCCAGGAGAACATGATGGGAATGCATCTGTGATCAGAATAAGTGGTTTCAGAACACTCATATAGCAAGCCTGTGTGTGGCTAAGTGTGTGTGTGTGTGTGTGTGTGTGTGTGCAGGCAGGCACATGCTTAAAGGGAGCAGCAGTGATCACAAGTATGGGTACAGTATATATATGTTCAAGCTTTTTCTAGGACAGTCTTAATTTTATTATCTCCTTAGGAAATCATTTAATTCTCAATAAGTGTATTTACATAAGATGTATTATATAATCTCTTTATATAACTGCATTTACCAATTTATAAAGTTTTTTTTATCAGCTTATTTGTTTTGCCTTTTAACTCAGGACATACCATCATTGTGCTATGGCTGCTGTCCTCAGAGAGTAGATAACGTCCTATCTCAGGAAGGCTGGGCATCCCCCATAAAATGAAATCTCTAGTTCTGAACCACCAGCAGTTTTTGAAGGAGGCAGCCTCCTGCAGCTGCTGCTTCGTCTCCCACTCTCCGCGTCAGAGCGTGGACCACCCGGTGAGCCCCAATCAAGGCTCCCATCCTTCTCTGAGGCAGTCTTCCCCTATCTGCTCTCACATTTCTCTCCTGTTATTTCTCCCTTCTCAGGGTAAAGCGTAGGAGTAAGAAATGAGGAAATGCACCATTTTTCTAGGGATTGAATGGAGACTGGGGGATGTTTTTCTTTAAACCTCACTAATCTATTCCAAGCAGGTGGCCTTAGGCTTTCTCTCCCACATCCCTACCCAACCCTGTCCTGCTCCAGTCTGTGTTTATTGTCACAAATTGTCTGGCTTCTTTCTCTTCTTTCTTCCATTTAAAAAGATATCCATGTCCCAAAAAGAAAGGACTTGAAAAAATCCTATGGTAGGTGTGGTGGGTACTGCTAAGTCTTGAAAGCTCTTAACTGTGACAGACCAAAACAGTGTAATCATAACATGGGGGAGATTTGCAATGGCGAGAGAAATGAAATACAGAGAGAGGGAAAAGAGTGACAGTGACAGGGAGACCGATGAATCTGAGGGGCTGCTACACAAGCTGTGCACGCCCGAGGGATGGACAGGGAAAGATGGCTGTCTGTTCAGTAGTGATTTTCAGGACAGTGCAATGACCCTTCTGCAGAGAATAAGGAGCACAGTGAAGAAACAAAGGTCAGGGGCTTCCCTGGTGGTACAGTGGTTGAGAATCTGCCTGCCAATGCAGGGGACACGGGTTCAAGCCCTGGTCTGGGAAGATCCCACATGCCGCGGAGCAGCTAGGCCCCTTAGCCACAATTACTGAGCCTGCACGTCTGGAGCCTGTGGTCCGCAGCAAGAGAGGCCGCGATAGTGAGAGGCCCGTGCACCGCGATGAAGAGTGGCCCCCGCTTGCCACAACTAGAGAAAGCCCTCGCAAAGAAACGAAGACCCAACACAGCCATAAATAAATAAATAAAAATTTAAAGGGCCAGAATTAAAAAAAAAAAAAGAAACAAAGGTCAAAATTGTTTCCCCAAGACAAAGCAAGAAGAAAACCATCCATCCTCTTTGGCTATAATCATTTCCAGAAGTCTTGTCTTTTTTTTCTTCCCTTTCTTTTCTCAACCAATCTACAACAAACTAACCCGTGAAGGCATAATTTCATTGTGTGCCTTTATTTCTAATTATATTCTAGAGTACTAAGGGGATGCATGGGGACCCTCCAATCTGGCTTTACTGTATATCAGGGAGCACATTTCTTTTCATGTCGCCGATGAACTGACAAGGGGTATTTTCTGTTGCTCATTTGGAGGCTGCCTGTGCCAGTGAAATAAGGCAGGTTGGTTATGATTTAGAGCTGTGTTTTGAAACTGTGGTAACCAGGATGTGACCTTCCCCCAAGGCTGAGCCCTTCAGGAGAGCTGAGGAGGGAGGGCCAGCCGGTCCTGGGAAGAGAGGGTGCCTCCCAGAAGGGGCCCAGCAGAAGAGAGAAAAGTCATTCTGTTTTTCTTCTGAGCAGCAGCTTTATCTTAGTCCCCTGGTCCCTCATATTGCCACATCCTCCTCCTTCCCTTGGTGACACAGCATTGATAAAAGATAACAGAAGGAAGGGTTCCGTAGATAGCAAAGAGCACCTGCACATATCTTTTGTAATCCTCAAAACAATGTTCAGGGCTATGACACCTTTCCCCCATTGTCTTGATAAGGAAACGAAGCTCGAAGACTTAAATGACATACCTGGGGTCACTCAGGTGGTAAGGAACAGAGGCAGCACTAAAACCCAAGTATCTGACTGCAAGCCCAGAGTTTTCCAGTCTATCACCTGGATGCACCAGCTCCTGCATATGATTTTACGAAGTTACTTGGCAATCTAGACCATATTGGCTTTTATGTCGCTTATATTTCAAATAGCTCCAAGAAAATTTCAAACAACAAGGAAAACTTAAAAGGGTAAAAGGACTAAGCTTACAGATTCCCATGCATTCACTATTCTTATCACCAAACAGAGCAAATAAAGACATAGGGCTTGTCATTCATGCAGGTCAAATCACAAATGGTGGTTGAAATTTAAAAGAAAAAGAAAGGAATTGAACAGAGAAGATACAAGTCAAGATGGGGTGGGATGCGGTGGGGAGAATGCAGACATTAGAGAATGCTGGTTCTGGAATCAGATTACCTGAGTCTCAAACCCAGTCTCATTGCTTTGTAACAATATGTCATTAGGCAAGTTGGTTCACCTCTATAAGCCTTGGTGTTCTCATCTGTTAAATGGTGATAACAATAGTATTTACCTCAGGGGTATTAGATGAAATAATCCTTGTAGACATAAAGTTGACTTTGTCTAAATGATAGCTATTATGATTTTTATATGAAGGAGCATGCAGGGTCTGGTGTGAAGAGCCAGAATCCATGCCCTCTTCTCCATCTAGGTACATTTGGGGTCTTATAGGCAAGTTCTAAGGGTGTCCTTTCTGGAAGGGAAGGAAGTCACAGAAGGAATTTCTTGGCCTTTAACGGAAATAGTAAAAAAGGAAAAAAAAAAATCAAATGCATATATGTCCAATTTGCCTTGCTGTCAAACAGGTGATGCCCTGGGATGGAGGAAAGATGGCAGAAAGATAGAAAGTTCTTTCATCATCCCCCACCTCTCCATCCCCCACAGATCCACTGGGAGAAAGGTTTCTGGTTGCCACTGTGATCGCCGGATCCTCTGACGCCGGGCGGTTACAGCTTGTGTATCCCAAGCTGTCCTCCCTGTGCCTCCGGTTCGTTGGGCAAAGTCCCTGCCGCCTGAAGCTCACCTGCTGCCTGAGGTCTCTTTTGCCCTCTGCCTGTTGCGGGTTAAACCTCGACTCCTGGCAGCTGCTGTTCCAGCGTCTGGGGAGGGCAGAGGCCCCCAAACAGCCTTCCTGTGCCAGGACCAGGTGGGCTTGGGAGGCGGGTCTGGGCTCAGGCTAACCCTGCCACCGCCTGCTTGCCTACGGCGTCTCTCCCCTGCTAGGCAGCTGCGCGCCTGCATTTGCCAAGAGGAAAAGGTGGGGGTCGAAAAGGCAAACACCTAAGAATTATTTCATCTTGTTCCTAAGATCCGCGGAACGCACCCCAGGAAGCCGATGAATTATTCATTAAGCCTAATGGCGCGGTCACAAGGGAGCATTGCTGAGATGCAATTAAGTGGTGCTTTAATTTGAGAAATATTTATCAGGGTGTAGCGTACAACGTTCATTCATATATTTGTGAAAAACAATTTGATGGTAACTAAGGAGAAGAAAAACCAGAGCGGTTAGTAGAAAAGAAGCCTATTCTATGAGCAGCTTTCCTGGGCGTCCTGCCACTGGCTCCTGCCTAGCATCCTGATGTAAAGGATCGATTTTGAGCAGAGCACAGTAGGTATCATTTGCCAAGGATCTGCTCTGGCCTAGAACTGCATTAAGGAGAGTTTGCACATGTATCATTGAATACTCACGCCACTGTCCCAATACAGTCTGGATCTCTTCCACAGGACCTCACACTTGTTCAGTATATTGATGGTATTATGCTGACTGGACTTGGTAAGGAGGAAGTAGAAACTATTCCAGCCACTTGGTAAGACACTTACCAAGGAGGTCTGCTAGGAGGTGAATCCCACAAAAATTCAGGGGCCTTCCACCTCAGTGAAGTTTCTAGGCAAGCAGTGGTCTGAGTTATGTCAAATGTATCCCTTCTAAGGTTAAAGTCTCCATTCCTGCAACCAAAAAATGACTTATCATGGGCCTCTTTGGATTCATGGAGGCAATATATACCTCATTTGAGTGTGCTACATCAGCCGAGAAAGCTGCTAGCATCTAGCAGGGCCCTGAACAAGAAAGGGTTCTCCAACGGGTCCAGGCTTCTGTGTAAGCTCCCCTGCCATTGTCCCACCAGCTAGGACATAAATTCCATGTTGTGTTCTACACGGGGAGAGATTTTGTCTATTTTACTGCCTATTTTACTGTATTTCTAGGACCTCAAACATTACCCAGCACAAAGCACTCAAAAAGTATGCGCTGAGTGACTGAACATCCTATGAGGTAGCTGCTATTATTCTCCTCACTTTAGTGACAGAGAGATGGAGATTTCTAGAGATCAAGTTGCTCAAGATTGCATAGAGTGAAAGACAGAACCTGAAACCAAACCCAGGCCAGCTGGGTTCAGTAGGACTCCCATTTTCAGCCAGGGAGCAAAGAGAAGCCCACACATCTTCTCTGAAATCATTCATTTGCTCAGCTCAGGTTCTGAGTTCATCTTCTCTGGCTCTTGTGTGCAGCTCCTGGATAAAAGGCATAAATAGAGCAAAATCTGAGATTCCTCCACAACCCATCTGCTCTGCAGAGGGCGCTCTAGGCAAATCTGGAAAATCAATGACTTCATTGGTGAAGTCCCTTTCTATGCCCTTCTTACTCATTTTTTGCGCCCTGGGCTCCATTTATTTATCTGTTGCTTGGTTCTTAACATAGATAGGAATTTTCCCTGTTGTATGGTTTTCTTCATAATCTGTTAACTTTTATTGAATATTCTTCCGTGTGTTGGGTACAGTGCTAGATATTTCCCATATGTTTTCTTATTTAACCAAGGAGAGCTCAAACAGACCCCAACATTTGGGGGAACTTGTAGTATTGGGTTGGCCAAAATGTTCCTTCAGTTTTTAAGTAAAAATAAAAGACACATTTTTCATTTTCACCAAGAACTTTATTGAACGATGAATGTATTCACCATTTTGTTCCACTACCTTCTGTCATTTTTCAGGCAACATCATAATTCCATCTTCCCAAAACTTTTTATCTTTTGAGCAAAGAACCTTTCCAGGTGCCTTTTACAGTCTTCCAGGGAATTGAAATTTTTTCCATTTTAAGAGAATTTTGTAAAGACCTAAATAAATGGAAATCTGAAGGTGCAATATCTGGTGAATAGGGTGGATGAATCAGAACTTCCCAGCCAAGCTGTAACAGGTTTTGCCTGGTCATCAAAAAATACGTGGTCTTGCATTATCCTCAGGGAAAATTATGTGTTTTCTGTTGTCTAATTCTGGATGCTTTTCGTGGAGTGCTGCTTTCAGTCAGTCTACTTGGGAGCAGTACTTGTTGGAATTAATCATTTGGTTTTCCAGAAGGAGCTCATAATAGAGGACTCCCTTCCAATCCCACCATATACACAGCATCACCTTCTTTGGATGAAGACCGGCCTTTGGTGTGGTTGGTGGTGGTTCATTTCGCTTGCCCCGTGATCTCCTCTGTTCCACATTACTGTACAGTATCCACTTTTCATCGCCCGTTACAATTTGTTTTAAAAACAGAATGTTTTCTTTACATTTAAGTAGAGAATCGCATGTGGAAATACAGTCAAGAAGGCTTTTTTCACTTAACTTCTGTGGAACCCAAACATCAAAACGATTAACATAACCAAGCTTGTGCAAATGATCTTCAACCCTTGATTTGGATATTTTGAGTAGGTTGGCTATCTCCCGCGTGGTATAGCGTTGATTGTTCTCAATTAATGTCTCGATCTGATTGCTATCAACTTCAACTGGTCTACCCAGCTGTGGAGCATCGTCCAGTGAGAAATCTCCAGCAGGAAACTTCGCAAACCGATTTTGACACCTTCGATCAAACACAGCACCTTCTCCATACACTGCACAAATTGTTTTTTGCATTTCAGTTGCGATTTTACCTTTCTTGAAATAATAAAGCATGATATGCTGAAAATGTTGCTTTTTTTCTTCCACCTTCAATATTAAAATGGCTACACAAAAATTCACCAATTTTGATAAGTTTTTTTTAAAATGCACGCTGATATGACAGCTGTCACAGTACAACCTAACAAACTTGATTAGAATGAAGTTAAAGGCAACTAAGCACTACTAGAGCCATCTTATGGAAAAAAAACAAGCGAACCTTTTGGCCAACCCAATATTTCCCAAGCCATGTTGCAATGAATAATATTAAACCAGGACTCTGCTGTGCTTGGAGAAATCTGGGCATTAACGTAACTTGTGAATATTCATCCATATATCACATGGACCCAGCTCATAACCAAATGGATAGTAAAGAATATGGTGGTTACTTGGCTAAGAAAGACAGTCTCAGTCTCTCTTTCTCCCTGATCCCCATTATTTTAATTTATTTTAAAATGCAGTCTGGGGGCACAAGTTACCAGTGGTGATCATCTGTATAAATCACACTTGTTAGAGGACTTTATTTCCTAATCACTTTCCCTGGCACGTTACTGTAATGACTTGGAAACATTTCTAGTGTATGATAATAAACAGTTGATTTTTATTTCTCAAAATTCACTTTTCTCTAAAAAGCATTTCCTGTTTCTCACCACCAACCTCTTATTAGCATCCCTTTAATACTTACATGCTTAAAAGTAATATTGATAAGAATAAGAAAAATAAAGCAAGCTCTTAGTAGTGTCAGGTACCATTTTACTATTATATTACAAATAGTAACTCATTTAATACATCTGGCATCTCTGTGATTGTAGTTTGTATTATTACCATGCTATAAATGAGGAAACTGAGTCACAGAGAGATTAAGTAGCAAAGCCAAGATTTGAACTCAGACAATATCGCTCCAAATTTTGTGTTCTTAACACCTATGCTATGAGATATGATTTTATCACATCAAATCTGTAGTAGTGACTCCTATATGCTAGGCATTGCTAGATAGCTGGGACGACCTGCTATTTAGTGTCTCTAAAACTTTGTAAATATAGTCAGGAGTTTATGTGTTTCTCTATTTGGTTGCACCACCTAACTTGCGAGATCTTAGTTTCCTGACCAGGGATCAAACCTGTGCTCCCTGCAGTGGAAGCAGAGTCCTAACCACTGGACCGCCAGGGCATTCCCAATATAGTCAGGAATTAATTGTTATTTATTAAAACTATCTTAACAGTTATTGATTATGGATACAGTTTCCAGAAGTGTTGCTGATAATGTCTTTTATTTCTAATAAATATCTATTTTTTTTGTAAAAAGCATGTCTGTATGTTAGTGCTAATTCTCAATTATTTCGAGAAAGAGTATGGCTCACCCTATTTGATAGATGAATAAACTGTGAACAAGAGAGCCTACATAACTCATCCAAAATCATTCAGCTATTTATGGGCAGAGGTAGGACATGAACCCAAGTTAGACTGAGTCCAAAGCTCACATCCATTTCACTATATCTTACTGTCTTAGAGCTATACCTTGGTACAAAGATGAGTTCCCGTGCATATGAGAAAAAAGTTGAGTGGATTATGGGATGGTCTAAGGCTAACTCAATATTTTTCAGACTTTTGTGTCCATCACCAGAAGAGCCAGTTAAAAATTCAGTGGCTTTGGCCTCTCCCCTAGAAATTCTGCTTCAGTATGTCTAGAGTCTTTATGTCTAGGAACTTTAGTTCCTAAGAGTTTATTGGCAAATTTTTCAAGGATCTGGGATAGCATTTCCCAATCCTGATTTATCTGGTGCAGCTGGATCCATTAGTATGTAAACAATATATTCTGTTGATTAAAAATAAACTAGTTTCCTCAATTTGTTATAGGAATGTGGTATGGGGGGCATGGTGGGGAGACTTGGAGGTTTTCTGAGAAGGCAGGACTTTAAATCTTGTGTTCTTCTGCTGTGGTGGGCTCTTGAGCACACCCCTCCCCGCCACTTATCAATCCCCAGGGATCTCTTCTTTCTCTGAAAACCTACATCATTGGTTCTTAAAATGTGGTTACTGGAAGAGCAGCCTGAGCATCACCTAGGAAAGTATGAGAAATAAAAATTCTCCAGCCCCACCCCAGATATACTGAATTAGAAGCTCTGGAGGTGAAGCCAACTATATATGGTTTAAGGAGCCCTCCAGATGATTTGAAATTATGCTAAACATGTAGAACCAATGGCCTGCATTATTTGCTACCAAGCCACCCATTTGGCATTGCATTAGTTTCCTAGGGCTGCCATAACACAGCACCATAATCTACATGCCTTAAACAACAGAAATTCATTGTCTTACAGTTTTTGGAGACTAGAAGTCCAAGATCAAGATGTTGGCAGGGTTGGTTCCTTCTGAATGCTGTGAGAGAGAACCTGTTCTGGGCCTCTCACCTAGCTTCTTGAGGTTTACTGGCAATCTTTGGCGTTCTTTTGCTTGCAGATGTGTCACCTAGATCTCTGCCTTCATCTTCACATAGCGTTCTCCCTCTTTGCATGTTTATGTCCAAATTTTCCCTTTTTTTCATAAGGACACCAGTTATATTGGGTAAGGGGTCTACCCTACCTCATCTTAATATAACTAATTACATCTGCAATGACCTTATATCCAAATAAGGTCACTTTCTGAGGTACTGGGGGTTAAGAGTTCAATGTATGTATTTTTGGGGGGTTTTTTTGCTAGAAAATATTTTTATTTTATCTCCCATTTGATTGTTTGTTTAGCTAACTACAGAATTCTCAGTCCAAACTCATTATCTTTCCTAACATTCAAAGTATAGTTCTGTTGTCTTCTAATGTATGTGTTTTAAGGGGAACACAATTCAGCCCATCAGCCCACAACAGGCAGTTTTATTGATAACTGACTTGTTCTGTTGACATAGGAGATGGACATAGGCAAGCTATCCTTTTACCTGGTAAAAGTCTTTAACTCAGGCTTTCATGCACCTCACCTGATGTCCTAAAACTCTACATCTGAATCCATTTTGCTTAAAAGATTGTCAGTTTTTAGTGTAAATACATTTCATCTTTTTAAATTAAATTGCCAGATTATAAAATGGTTTAAAAGCAAATATACTGTCAAACATTGCTGATATCCCTGTTTTAGAATACTGATAACAATGATAATAATAGCTAACATTATTGAGAGCTTACTATGTTCTCGGAAGTGTATTAAGTACTTTATGTGCATATTTTCCTTACAACAATTTTATGACCCTATTATATCAATTTAGAGCAGAGGATGCCAAGGCTTAAAATGCTTAAATAGCTTGCACAAACCCATACAGCTATTAAAGAGTATTCCTGAGATTCCAACTAAGTTGGTTTATCAACTGTTCAGCTAATAACTGTACAATACAGTGAATAGAGTAAGAACATAAAAAAATGGCCCCTTATTGCAATGTTTTATGGCTTTTACAATTTCGTGTGGGTGAGTGATGGCCTGCATTTGAGGTAGGTTGACCCTGCAGTGTTAATTGGAATGTCAAGTGAACATGCTGTGCCGGTCTACTTGAAAACATTGCCCCTGGGGGTCAACATAACATCTCAGCGATGCAGAATTAAATTGTTAAAAAAGGCACCTTACTCTCTGGTTCTGAGTTTGACTTTTTTAGATTCCATATATAAGTGAGATCATACAGTATTTGTCTTTCTATGTCTGGCTTATTTCACTTCGCGTGATGTCCTCAATAAAGCTGGAAAAAATTAAATAAAAAATAAAAAGGCACCCTAACTGTTGGAGATATGATAAACCATGCGAAATGACCTACATAGACCATGAAAGAAATGTCACAGTTCTTTTGTGTTGTGGTAAAAAGGTCACAAAATTTTCAAGATAACTAAAGGCAAATAAAAAACAATGAGAGACTTAGGTTACATGACAGATTATGCAAGCATCTACCTTTCTCCCAGCTCTAACTACCTAAACCTCTCTACCTCATCTCTGATTGACTATCAGGTAAACATAATTTTCTTTTCCCCTTCACTAAAATCAAAAACACTTTTATGTTCCCCAGTGAGATTCTAGCAACACTACTTAAAATTCCTGTGACATATTAAGGAGACTTATTTATAAAGTTCTTCTCTTTGGGGCTTTCCCCACAGATTGTTTTAGTGAATTTCCCACAATTGAATGAACTGTTGATGCTCATGCTCATCCAGTTTAGACATTAAGGAGGTCAAAGCCTTTGGTCTATTTGGAATTGAGTAGACATGTTCTGAGAAGGTTCTAAATAGTACCTTAGAGCAGTGCTTCTCAAACTTTCATGTGTACTTCAATCACCCAGAGTTCTAGTTATGCAGAATCTTGGGTTCTACCCAAACACTGAAATTTTGCATTTCTAACAAGCTCCCAGGTGATGCAGATAGTGCTGGTCCGTGGACCACACTTTGAGTAGCAAAGACTTGGAACAGTGGTTTTCAAATCTGTCTACACGTCAGAATCACTGGGGCAACTTTTCTCTCTCTCTTTTTAAAAAAATATAACAGTTCTATTGAGATATAATTCATATACCATAAATTCACTCATTTAAATTGCACAATTCAATAGCTTTAGTACATTCACAGAGTTGTGCAACCATCAGCACAAGCAATTTTAGAATATTTTAATCACCTTCCCCCAAAACTTTGTGCCCATTAGAAGTGTATTCCCCTGTTCCCTCCATCAGCATCCTCCCCCTACCATATTTTAGGCAGCCATTAATCTACTTTCTGTCTCTCTCTATTTGCCTATTTTGGCCATTTCATACACATGGAATCATACAATATGTGGTCTTTTGTGACTGGCTTCTTTCACTTAGCACAATGTTTTCAAGATTCATCCATGTTGCAGCATGTATCAGCGGTTCTTTAGTTTTTATGGGCAAACGATATTCCGTCGTATGGATTAACCACATTTTATTAACGAATTCATTGTTTGATGGACATTTGGCTATTATGAACAATGCTGCTATGGATATTCGTATACCAGTTGTTGTCTGGGCATGTGTTTTCAATTTTCTTGTATCTGTACCTAGGAGTAGAATTACTGGGTCATGTAACTCTATTTTTAAACTTCTGGGGAACTGTCAGACTGTTTTCCAAAGTTCCTGTACAATTTTACATTCCCACCAGCAGTGTATGAGGATTCCAATTTCACCATATCCTCACCAATGTTTGCCTTTTTTCATTTTAGTTATTGTAACGGTTGCGATGTGGTATTTCTTTGTGACTTCAGTTTGCATTTCCCTGATTGTTAATTTATTCCTAGACTCTGCCCCATATCTACTGGATCAGAATCTCTGAGAATTTGAGTTTGGAGAAATCTATAATTTTTACTAAACTCTTCAGGTGATTTTGATCATCAACCAGCTATCCGAAGTGATTCCCATCCTAGCAGTTATCTCAAGGGAATTACTTCAGCCTTAAGGAGAAGTGATCTCTGTGTTGAAGATTTCAGAATTCTTTATGTCTCATGACTTGATAAAGTAGATTAGAAAATGTATTTCTTTTAAGACACACAGATTAACAAATTGTAGATCTTCCAAATGAAATTGTCTCTTAAGGGCACATTGACAATTTTCCTGCTAGTAATAGATTTTTCAGCAGTGTGTATTCTTGGTAGAAATTTGATGTGGGAGTCTTCTCTGAAAATGATTACATGACTTTATAGTTTATTTATTTGAATGGCTAGTCTGCAGCAGCTATGGTTTGAATGCCTACAGAACCCAGGAGCAATTAATTGGGTAGCAGTTTAAAAAATACATGATATCTAAGACACTGGGTGATTTAGTGGATGTGTCAGGAAACTGGGAAAAGAAAATTCTTGTCCTGACTCTAATTTACCATAGCTATTAGGCAAGTCCCTTTCTCTTTTGTCAGTTGCCTCATATAGTGAGGTAAAAATAAATTACAGAGAATAAAACACTGACTTGGATAATTGTTTGTTTGCATCCTGTTGCCCACTTTCGAAAGCTACCATTAAAGTAGATACCATTTATTTATTGAAGGTCTCCTATTTGTCAGATATTGTGTTAACTGCTTCCTACATTTCTCATTTAATCATTATACCACTCCAAGGTAAATATTATTACACCCACTTTATAGATAAGGAAATTAACATACTTAGCAGCTAAGAAACTGGCTGAAGGATATACAACTATTAAGGGGTAGAGCTGGAATTTGAATCTGGTTGTTTTCAGACCTGGCTTTATATTTTTCACCTTGCCTTATAGAAAATATAACAACAACAAACAAACAAGCAATAATCAAACAAGCAAAAAAAGACTTCTCAAAAATGTGTTTAAAAAAATCTTATGTAACCCTACTATCCAGGAAGAAGTAGAGTTCACTTCCACTGTCCTGCTCAGTCTCTTTTCTCTGCCTACACCGTGAAAGGAGGGACTTTCGTGCTAATGCATGTCTAGCAGACAATGGACAAGTAAAGGGAGCTGTGCTTAAATGGAGACAGTACAGATTTTGGAGATATAGCGAGCATTATTTGAAACCTGCCTTAGCTGTGTGATTTTGGGCAAATTAATCTCTTGCGGCTCACCTTCCTCATCTGTTAATTGCTGGTCGCAATGCCTACCTCGTAAGCTTATGTAGTGATTATGAATAACGGCTAAAACATACATAACATAGAATAGGTATTCAATAATTGGTAGGTCATAATAATGTGTATTGACTGAGATGTAATGGAAACATTGGTCCATGAGGGCCACGTGACACCCAGTTCCTTAGGCCAAAAATCTAGTAATTATCCTCAGTTGCTCTCTTTCCCTCATAACTTGTATTCACTCCATCACCAAATCTTGCCAACTCTATCTTCAAATATGTCCCCAACTGGACCACTTGTTATCTTCAAGCCTAACACCCCAGGGCAAGCCTCTCTCACCTTTCACCTGGCATCCCAACTGGTCAGCTTCTAGGCTCTTACAGTCTATTTTCCACACTGTGGACTGAGAGATCTGTTAAAAACATAAACCAGCTTAAATCACTTCCTTGGTTAAAGTCCTCTAGAGGTTTTCCATTCCTCTTAGAATGGAACCCAAACTCCTCACCCAGCCAACAGGGACCCCCATGATCTCCCACTGTCTTCCTTTCTGAACTCATCTTTATCACTTTCTCCATCATGTGCCAGCTTTCTTTTTGTTCCTCTCAGGATCACTAGCTCGTTTCCTCTCAGGTCTTTTTGACTTGCCATTGAAGTCATCTCCACATTCCTTCTCCCCAGTCCTGGCTCACTTTGTTCATTTCAAATGTACCTTCTTTTCCCTGATCACCCTTCAAAAATTTCACTCCCACCCGTTTCCCTTTATCCATTAACATGTTTTATTTTTTTATACCATATATAATATTTTTTGATTGTTGACATATTTATTCACATATAGTTGAGGAAACAATTGCTTGTATAATATAGTACACTCCATTTAAAGGAAACAATTGCTGGCATAGTGCTGATAACTAGGGAGTAGCATAGTTTGAAAGGTCAATTAATTGCATGCCAGAGAGAGTACAATAGAAGTCAGAGAAGGGAAAATACAGTGGTCTAAAGTCTCAAGTTCACAAGGAGCCAGGAGCCAGGTTCTTGATTGACGCTGGTTAGAATCGAAATGGTAAGGGTTGGGAGACAGGTCAAGAAGAGCCAGTGAGGCAATAAATTCATGGTGAATAGGGGACCAGAAGAAGCTTGATATGACTGGAGAAGAGTACCTGATTTGAAGAAATGAGTGTAACGCCTAGAAAGGGTGATGGAGGCATGTTGCCGAGAGTCTCAAGTCTCAACTGCTAGACAGAGACACTGATGAACACTCCAGGAGCAAATGGTCTTTATATTCTCTATTTTCAGCTGGTTTCACTTATGTCTTACTGAGCGTCCAACATATAATCCCATGGGAGAAGCCTTTCATTTAGAACTACTTAAATACCAGCGATTTGCTTTGGCGAGTTTTGCGTTTAGTTAAATGTGTGTCTGACAGTACCACAACAGTCCAGCCATTAAAGACAGAAGCTAAGTTGGGCTCCTCTGAGATAGATAACAACAAAAACAGCTAGAAACAGAACCATGTTTGCTTTGGGACAGGCACTGCCATTCTGCAGTTTAAAAAAGGACCTTTTCATTCATCTAGGAAGACTTACACTATGCAAGCACACTTCCAATAGTAATGCTATTATCATAAAGAAAGCAAAGAGTTTTCTCTTTTCAGCTGCAGG
Organism: Eschrichtius robustus; assembly: GCF_028021215.1. Classification (NCBI taxonomy): domain Eukaryota; kingdom Metazoa; phylum Chordata; class Mammalia; order Artiodactyla; family Eschrichtiidae; genus Eschrichtius; species Eschrichtius robustus. The sequence goes on along the minus strand of NC_090836.1, from coordinate 75,374,675 downwards.
CATACAGTGCTTTGCTACAGGCTGCTCTGATCATGAGAGGATTATTTGTTGTGACAGGAAAATGTGTACATCTCTAACTCCTTCCTCAGCTCTCCTTTTCCTTTGGGGAGGGAAGTTTGTCCTTTTCATATCTCTTGGAGAATCGAAGTATATGAAAATCAATGTGCCACGGATGAAGTTTTCCAAACTTCAAAAGCCAGGTGCCCTTGGGCACAGAAGGGACTGCCTGCCACCCAAGTGGTCCCAAGCATGCTCCTCCACTCTGGCCTCCTCCCAGCAGGCAGGTCCTAGGCTGTTTAATGTGTTTTGAGGGCATTTGGGAGCTAAAACAGATGTTTTACCAGAAGTATTTCTTCCTATTTGGAGGAAGAATAAGGGAACAGCGTGGGTTGTTGAACTCGTATGTTTGGAGATGGAAGGATGTTGGAAGCTATTGCTAAATCATTTCTTTCCTGAGGCGCCCGTCTACCGTGGGCTGGATCAGCTTTTCAGCTTGGACTTGAAAATCAAGTCTCGACAACAGCCACCCATTCTGCTAGAGACCTGCTCTGTGTTTTTAATTTTAATTCTCTTGAGTATTTTGGTTATGCACTAAACTGTGAAGTCAGAGCCCATATGTGTTGGGTGGGAGGGAGAGCAATATATTATATGCATATATAATATATATGTATGTATATGTATGTCTCTATATAAACTGCATATATAATATATGTAAAATAGACACAGCCACATATATATTTATAATACATTATGTATAATATGTATTCGGTATATATCTATATTATATGTATATATAAATTATGTAGTATGTATGTATATTTAAATCATTTTCTACAACCCTTGGGACTGTCCTGCAGTTTTCTTCTTTCTCCTCCTGTTTTCCATCAGCTCTGCTGAGGTTGTTTAAATGGGAATTCTCTGACTACTCCCCTTGACAGGATGAGGGGCACAGATGAATGAGTTCTGGCCGTTCTCGTGGTGGCAGGGCAGGAGACACTGCGACCTACAGGAAGCTTCCTCGCTGGAGAGTCCTGTCTGAGGCACTTCCGAAGGGTGGGCTGGCTGCCCACGAGGCCGGGAATGGAAGCTTTGGCTTGGCCTGAGTTCATGGACATTTTTCCCTGGTTACCTAGGGAAGTTCTGCTTCCACTTCAATTTAGTAAGTGAATTATGTCCTCTTCCCCCAAACTCAGGAGGAGTGGGGAGATGGAGATGCTACATTTTGTGCCCAGTTCACTTTCATGAGGTAGGATGTGTCCCTTCTCACAATATCGCAGGGCTCCCCCTGTGACTGGGTCCCCCTGCAGTTGTTTTTTTTTTTTTGAAGATCTCAGAAGTCTTCACTGAGGAGGTAGTATTTCAGTTGTCTTTATTTATTTTATTTATTTATTTTTATATTTATTTTTGGCTGTGGTGGGTCTTCGTTTCTGTGCGAGGGCTTTCTCTAGTTGCAGCAAGCGGGGGCCACTCTTCATCGCGGTGCGCGGGCCTCTCACTATCGCGGCCTCTCTTGTTGCGGAGCACAGGCTCAGTAGTTGTGGCTCACGGGCCCAGTTGCTCCGCGGCATGTGGGATCTTCCCAGACCAGGGCTCGAACCCGTGTCCCCTGCATTGGTAGGCAGATTCTCAACCACTGCGCCACCAGGGAAGCGCCCCCACTGCAGTTTTTAACTCTCAGAGTTGTCCACACTGAGTCTCCAGCAACTGGTCATTCACAGTTCAAGTTCTCCTGCCCCAGCACTGGCTGGTTCCCCTGACGGCGTCTGCTCCAGAGCCTTTGCCCCTGATGGCCGTGATTCCCTGTGTTTGCCTCTCTCTCCAATCCTGGGGGCAGCCTTTTGCTCTCTGTCCTCCACTCTCTTACAGATACAAGAAGAGTTGTTAATTTTTCAGTCTACTGAGCTTTTTTACTTGTTGTTAGGACAGAATGGTGACTTCCAAGCTCCTTACATGCAGAACCAGAAACTGGAAGTCTTACTTCTATATGCCTGAATGTTGACTATTGAAGTTCATGGTAGCAGAATGAAGGGCTACAAGGTTAAACTCAAGGTAAGCATTTTCCTCCAGTTAAAGGTGCCAGGGAAGTTATTTCTGGGTAAAGGGGAGGAGGCAGTAGAAGCTGTTAGCGAAGTGAAGCATTTGGGTTCATATGGATTATAAGTTGTGAAATACACAGATAGTTGAGAGTTGTCTGAACTTGAAATCTGACTCCAGTTGTGATTTGCTTCTTGGGGGCGACTGAAATAGGCAATGAGAGTGACCCACTGAAAGAACTAAGAAAAGTTAACTTTTGATATTTCCATTAAGCAGAATTTTTTTCTCCCATAGCTGAATCCTTAGGAGTTGGGCAATTCTTTCTGATAATGAATGTTTTCCCTACTGCTGGTTACATCCTTATAGCATGTATTGGCTTGTGTTCTCTGGTGATGTAAGTGTTGGGGAAAGGTCATTAGCTGTGGAAGCTAAAGATCACAGATATTTCCTCTCATCCCTGTCAATTTTTTAGATGTTCATCTCAGTGTTCTGGGAGGCCCAGTAGGAAGTTCTGGGAAATAATTCTGGGATAAAAGAAGTTTTAAACAATGCCCATTTCAAACACCAGAACACTGTGAATAAACCAAGCCTCCCGTTGACTTCCCTTTTAGCCATAAATACATCTCTTCCTCTTCTGGATCTTACTGGTTCCCTCTTATAGGACCTCAAGCCTGCAGCATCCTTGGCAGATTTAGTTTATCTCCATTCTTCATCTAGTCTTTCCTCAGTCATCTGGCCTTCCTATTGCTCTCTCTCTTTTTTTTTTTAACATCTTTACTGGAGTATAATTGCTTTACAATGGTGTGTTAGTTTCTGCTTTATAACAAAGTGAATCAGTTATACATATACATATGTTCCCATATCTCTTCCCTCTTGCATCTCTCTCCCTCCCACCCTCCCTATCCCACCCCTCTAGGTGGTCACAAAGCACCTATTGCTCTCTTGATCCCGAAAACTTAGCCTCTGTGCACCAGTGCCAAACTGAATCTTGGCGATAGAGTTTTGGGTGAAGTAGAAAAGAATAGCTTTACTGCTTTGCCAGGCAAAGGGGGACACAGCAGGCTCATGTCTCTCAAAACTGTGTGTCCTAATCTGGGAGGACTTGGTGAGGAGTGTTATAGCAATAGTTCAAGGGAGCGTTGCCAATAATGATTAGGGTGTGTGCAGGGCCTGCACTCATTTAATCTGGCCTCAGGTGGTCTCTTGAAGAGCTTCTCTGGTTCCTTTAATCTGGAATGAAGAATGCTAACATCTTCCATTGTTGGGGGTTTTAGTTCTGTAAAGAGAGCTCAATGATATTGTTATGTGTATCTCTTCAGGCGGCACCAGAATCCCGCCCCAAGGCTGCACTCTTGTTTCTTGGCTGCTCCTCCCTTGTCTCTGCCTCCCCTCCTTCCCTGATTAGCAACTGTTTGAATCTGCCCTTTGGAACTCAGGGAAGGTCACAGAGGCTGGAGTCTATTCCCTACAAACAAGAAACAGGGGACACGGAAAGGTTTCTGTGTCCAGGAGCCCCACAAGGTCCTGCTCAGTTTCACTCTTAGGCTATACACTCCTTCCTGCAATTGCTTGAGCAACAGACATCTGAATTTTAATGGGCATACTTGTTGATTTTCATGTGCACTGGTATTTAAGAACTACCATCTTAATCTATTGATTATACTTTCTTAATATATTCATTCCCTTCTCTATAAAAGATAGAAGCAGGAATCTATATTGGTTAAGAACAGGAACGCTGGAGCTCTGACATTTAGTAGCTGGGCCAGTTCCTTAAACTCTGTGCTTCCATCTCTTTATCTGTAAAATGAGAATAATAAGAGTACCTCGTCCACAGAGGCTAATAAGAAAGATTAAATGAGTAAATATGTGTAAAGTATTTAGAAGACTGTCTTGCATACAACCAGCTATTATATTGCATAACAACTATTATCATTACTGAACCCTTCCTATCAACACTGAAAGCTATGCAAGACTCTCCTATTATCCTCTGTAGACCCTTTATCTCTCTCTTTCTGTAGTCACAATCATATCACCTTCCCTTTTTTATTATTTTCTCCACCAGATCCTGTTCCCTTTCCCCAGCAGGGCTTTAGTACCAGATAAGGTGCTTTTCTCAGCTCCACACTTTAACCTAGTTATTTTCTACTCATTCTTCCACTGTCAGCTCACTGGTCCCTTTTGTAGGGAACCTTCAGACTAAGCAAATACCCCTGTCATGTGCTTTAAAATCTTTCATAGCATTTATCACAATTGTAATTTTATATTTATGTGTACAACTATTTGACTAATGTCTGTCTCCTCAACTAGACTGAAAGCTCCAAAAGATGTGGGATTCTGTGGATATTTCCAAAAATGTTTCCCCAATGCTGAGCACTGGCTCTGGAACATAGTAGGTTCTCATAGGTCTTTGGCACATGAGTGATGAACAAATATGAATGTACATAAAAATCCTAAGGAGAGAGACAAGGCGGGGCTGCTGGTTAAGTACTTCACCATTATTTAAAGAGTCTACCTTTGATATAAGACAGACCTGAGGACCAGTCTTCACTCTGCCATGTGCCAGCTATGTAATCTTGGGCAAGATTCTTAACTTTTCAAGGGGCTCCCTTTCCTCATCTGTAAAATGGCCATACCACTCTAGGGAAGTACAGTGTCTACCATACAGAGTTGTTATGGGGATTAAAGAGAAAATGCATGCATAGGGCTTACCACAATGCTTGGGCCAAAGCAAGTGCCCTATAAATGTTCATTATGATGCAATGATAATGACCTTCCTCCTGTTAACAAAACTCCCTAGAGGTCCCCAGTCTTCTCAGTGGCTAATTTCAACCATGCAATCCTTAAGTGATCTATTATGCATTTCCCATCCCATCTTTACTCACAGCAAGGAGACTGCGATGCCTTGGATATCTCCTGCACAAACTGGTCAGAGTTTGCTCTACCCCTTGCCTACTCTTGCTGTCTGTCACTGCTTCGACCTGCTCAGCTTGCCTGGTATTTTTTTCTGCGGCTAACACCAAGGCATGCACCTCTATGCACATTCATCAATTGCCAGGGCCTTTGCCAGAACTACTCTGTCATCTTCAGTGCCACCCCTGCCACTTCCTTTCCTCAGCAGGGTTGGGCTCCCTCTTTCCTTTACTGCAGTTGGCAGAATAGAAAAAGGAATGAAGCCTGACCCCCTCCGAGCGAGATGAGTGATCTGTGAGGCACAGCTTTTCTAATGAGTCCTTTGTCCTTTGTGCTTTGAGGTTTCCTCTCTCCAGGGCATGCCTCCGAGGGCCCAGGCAAGTAATGTCATGATCTTCCCGGAGATCCTAGATGACGGCTCTGTCTCCCTACATCAGTGAGGTTGGGGGCAGTGAGAGTGATAGGAAGGAGTGTCAACCCTAGGAAGCTTGGAGCAACTATTGTGCAAGCTCCCTTTCAACTCTAGGACATGCACCTTTTGTCTCTCCCCCCAACCCCTAGGCCAACTTTCTCTCATGAAGAAAATCCTTCTTCCTCTTACGAAGTAGTCTTGCCCTGGTCCAAGGGCATTTGCAGATCAACCAGGGCCATTCAGAGGGGCCCTGAGCAGTTTTAAAGTTCTAAGATGCCCCCACTTTATACAATAATTTTTATGTTATATTTTTTATTTTCACACTAAGGAACATTTGGTTCATCCCTTCCCTTCACACCTTATCCACGACACTCTTCTTTCCATTTATTTGGTGAGGGTTTTTTTGTTTTTTGTTTTTGTTTTTTGCAGTAGCAATGGGAGTGGGTAGGGCAGGTAGATTATATGCTCTTTTGCTTCTCTGAAGTGGCCTTGAAAAAGTTTGAAAATCACAATTTGAGGAACACATCAGGGAGGAAAATTCACTCTTGCCAGACCTCCCGTGAGGAATAAATAGAAATAGAAATAGTCAAATGATCAGTGTTCTACCTAAATTTTGTTAGTCTTTTCCCAAGGTAAAGTGCGTACAATTATTTTTTACAGGATGCTTTGCTGATTTTTCTTTCAAGGACAAAAGATTTGTAGTCTGAGCAGCTGGATCACTTCCTCCCACTATTTTGTCCTTGGAGACATTTGGCCCATTAAAAGGAGCCCACGGATTCCATTTCAACAGATGCATCTCACATTTATTCAGGATATAAGTGATAGGGTGACTCATTGTGCTGCTAATACAATTACAGTCTTTGTTGTTTAAGAATCATATCTTGATTCCATATAGGCAAAGATACTCTGTTGTAAGGAAAGACTAAAAGGACAATATATGTGTAACATTGTCAGAGAAACTGGAATGTTCCTACTTGAGAATAAAATGAACAGTTTGTCATTTGATTCACAGCCTTAGGTGAATGCACATAGAATGTGGGCTTTCTGAAATTCAGTATAAAGTCAGGGACTCCTGGGTTTGTAACACTGGGAAACCTACAGTGAGGTGCTCTGGGTAGCTGGCTGTTGAGAAATAAAAAAGAGAGAAAGAACTCTTATTCACTTTCTTATATGTTTTGTACCAATTCTATCTCTATGTGAGTAAAATGCAAGTACTGGCAAGTACAGTATTTGAATTTTACTTTTGATCACTTTTGGACAAACATGTACATACATTTAAATTTTCCAAAGCAAATTTTTGAAAAAGCTTTATTATTAAGACGATTCTGTTTCTCCTTCAACAATGTCTGTCCCTTCCCTTTCTTTCTTCCACTACTTTTAGCTCCCAGTTTCTGTAGGGGTTCTTGAGGCAGCAGGAAGAGTGGATACAGCTGCCTACTCTTCCTCAGACTACTTTCCTGGGGCCCAAAATTTCATTCAGGAAGTGAAAGAAACAAGGTATCTACCTGACCGGGGTTGGGGGGGGGGTGGTCTTGTCACTGATAAGCAGGAAAAACATCCTTGTGATTTTTCTCTAAGGTCTGAATTTAAAAGTAATTTAAGCAGATGAGGGTTTGAATCTCAGCTCTGCTATTTACCAGTTGGGTGACCCAGAGCAGATTATCCTAACTCTTAGTGAGAAATAGTTTACATAAAATGGCGTCACGGTTCTACTCTCCTTAGAGGATCATCAAAGGATTCTGAATGATGTCACACTGACTGGTGCATACTTAGTACACAGTAAATGTTAGCTATTCTTTTTCTTTTAATTATTATACTCTCAGGACTAATTGGTAGCCAAATGCATGAGAGTTATGGACTATTTTGGAAGCCAGCTCCAGTTAACCGACTGAGAAAAGAGGTGGAATATAGTTTTTGACATATGACCTATTATTTGATCTCTGGTGGGCTAGTTAACCTCAAATCCAAGGAACTATATACCAATCATAGGACTGGGTTTTGATTAAGGTTATATTAACCATGATTTGATTCAACAATGAACAGACAATAAGAGCATGTCATAGGTTAAAGGAATTAGGAAGAAGTAAGAGAATTCTTGACTCAAGATAGGCAAAATATTGATATTTTGTGCTCAAGAGGCAGTGTTGTATAACAGAAAGCCATATGCTTTGGAACTAGAGAGAGATGGGTTCAGATTGCAACTCTAAGAGGTACCAGTTGTGTAAATTTAAGGAAAATGTTTCCTTTTTTTTTTTTTTCCTGTAATATGTGGATAAGCATACTTACTTTGGAGTATCAAAAATATTGAATGGATAGCTCATTTTAAAGTACTTATTAATACCATGCTAGTCATATAGTAATTTCTCAAAAAATGTTAGTGCTTTTTTTTCTCCCTGTTCTCACCTCTTTAATGATGCATAAAGCTATGATTTGACACTAACTCTAAATTTAGCTCATACTCTGTCCTAAAGAGCGTTTTCTCTGCTGGCTCATGATCTGATTTGCTCATTTCCTGAGAAGCCATCTCTCCTTGCTGGCTTTGTCCACTCAAGCTTGACACAGCCCATCTTAACTAAGTGTTAGAAGAAGGCAGATTTTTGTCTCAGATGAATTTCTAATTGATGACATATAATTCTACCTAGAATTGCATTGGTTGGGGAATGTCTCTTCAGCTACACCATGTAGGTGAACCTTTATGTATATATTACCAGTAACAGCCACTTGGGATTTATTTTTCTTTCTGAAAGTAGATAAAGCATAAATCATGAATTAACAAAATACTCTGACAGTGAAGCTGCCTCTGCATCTGACTAAGGGAATTAATTCTCCATAGCCATGACTGAAAGAAATCAGATTATAGTTTCAACAAACTAGTAAACTTTGGTTGTTTCTTTCTTTCCCTCTCAGTTTGATGTTCTGGTGATTTTGTATTACAATCCACAGTCCTGGTGCCTGCTTTTAAAATGAAGTTTTATTAGTACACAGCTGCACCCATTCATTGATGTATTGTCCATAGCTGCCTTCAGGCTACAAGGTAGAGGTGAGTAGTTGCACAGAGAATAAACCATGTGTGGTCCCCAAAGCTGAAAGTATTTACTATCTGGCCTTTTACAAGAAAAGTTTGCTGACACTTGTTGTAAAGAATTTGAAAACTATTTATGTGTTAACCTATGCTTGGGCTCTCTTTAGATGGAACCTGGGGCATAGGGTGAATAGTTTCTAGAATAGGGCACAGTAGGTCTGTGACAAATGTCAACTGAATTAAATATCTACAAAGCATTAGTGTTGAAAAAATGTTAGTAGCAATTCTTAGCATAACGACATAAATTTTTACTCTTCTCTGCTTGTTTAATTGGTTCTCACTGAACACAGAAGAGTCATCTCTATTGTTAAAGAAAAGTTTGGCATCATTGAAAATGGACACTCTCATGAATCCAGTTGAGGCGAAGGAAGGGTGAAAACTTCATAACTAGAGGTCGTTGAGCTCCACCCAACTGTCTGGTGAATTCCCATGGTGTCAGGCCACTATGAAGCCTTGCTCATGAATGGAAGGCCATTTTTAAATTTTTCCTGCTAGTAAACCTTCAACACGAAGCCTTCCTGCCTTTTCTCTATCCAAACATCTCATTTTCCCCAGAATTAGCGTGACTCGGTCCAGTCCCTCTCACAATGTTGTGGCAAAGAAATGGAAAAACTATTCAAGTTGAAAAATTACACCAACTGGTAAAATTTAGTTGGCTCAGTACACTTAAAATGTCATGCATTTGTAGCTTCAATGAACGACTTTATTTATCCAGAAGGAGCTCCAACCTCTGGTCTAACGGGGCTTTGGTGGCTAACTCTATCCAGCCAGAGCTGTATGTTGACTCTTTGTGTTCAGTTGACCCTCCCCCGAGCCTGGGAGTGTGGGAACCAGTACCTGGGCAGAGCTGAGCCTAGACCACCCACTCATTTCACAGAGCCCATTGAACGGTTATCATATGATGCTATGTTACTCCTCCTGTTGACCTTGCCCTGAACGGCTGTGTGTCGAATTACTAATTATCCCTGCAGCTTTGCTACGTAAATGCCAGTTAATTTCCACCTCCACTTTTGGAAGCCACACTGCTCAGACAGAGCCACTGCAATAACCTCAGGAGCTAGCTGTTTCTTGCAAGGCAGTGGGATGCCATCTACCACCACTGTAACCATTACCACCAAGAAATGTTTTCTTAAGTACACAACAATAGCTAAAGACCAGAAAAAAAAAAAAAAAAAAAAGAAAAAAGAAAGAAAAGAAAAAGAAAAAGCCTTGCATTCACTAGTCAGCTCTGGACCATTCTCATGCTTCAGTTTCATGCCTGGTCAACACTGGACACTTGCCTGTGCTGTATGGAAATAACAAGTCACCATCTGGGGGTTTCATCATCTTACTCAGAGGCAGGCGTGTCTCTAAGGATTATGCTTTGCCTACTTGGCACGGAAATCCTGCTTTAGCTTCAGTGATTAGCAAATGTAGGGACTGATTTCCCTCAGTCTAGACCCCAAAGACTAGCCCAGACAGACACAGGAATTCCCATGAAAACCCTCTAGGCTTCAGGCCACGATTTACCTTCTGTTGCAATATTCTTGCTAGGATGTTGCTAGTAGGGTTTTGCAAATCTTTCGGTTTAAATTGACCCATTAATCTGGGATTACAAAGTGCTAAAATCACGATCCTATTTGAAGAAGATAACTCAGGAGCACTGTAGGTCACACAGGAGTGGGCAGTGGGCGTGGGTTGGAAGAACAGTTAGGAGGCCGATGATCATTGTTTTGATTTAAGCATTATTTTCTATGTTAAAATTATTTGTAGCCATCAGAAAATAATGGACTACATGGATCTCTCACACATGGCTAAATTCAAAGGGCTTTGATTTTAAAATAAGAACCCAGGTTTAATTGATTCTTTCATCAATCAACACTAAAATCAAGGCAAGGGTCTTAACCTAAGTAGTGTTTGTTGTTTTATTGGGTGTTTTTATTGGTGAATTTCCTAGTTGGCTTTCCAATTACTGACGTGTAGTTACCTACACCAAGAAATAAACAAAAAGATGTTTATTTTTATGAATACAAAGGGCAGTATTACTTTATTCATTTCTTCTTTAAACATTTATTGGGCTTCTGCCACATACCCGGCACTGTGCTAGGTGCTGGAAATACAACAATGAGAAAAATTACATTCTGTTCCTCCCTCATGAGGTGATAGTACCTCTTGAGACATGATCAATTAGAATAGATGTAAATTCACACATTTAGCAACTAAAAACATAACAACTTCACAAATGACTGTTGAGTGACACCATTTCCTCTACATTAAGACACCAATTTTTTCTAGTTTATTACCATTCAGCAAAACTTATTTTTTTCTATCAATGTCTTTTAATTAGGAAGATAACTCTACTTTTTGGAGAAAATGGAAAACTTTGGAATATTTTTCTGTTTGGAAATACATTTCCCATCATTAGTTTTTATTTCAAAACTCTTCTATTATGATTGAAGTTATACTTTCTCCCAACCTATCTTTCTGGCCTTATCTTTCATTATTCCCCCTTCCTGCTCAATGCTCTAGTCAAACCAAGCAGCTTCTCTTCTACTAAGATGCCCGACCTTTTCCCATCTCCCTGTCTTTGCTCACCATGTCTCCTTTGCCTGAGATGCCCTTCCTCCACCTACCAACATCTCCACCTACCTAATCCTACTCAGTTCCAAGAGCCGGCCTCTATGCCATCTCCTTTATGAAGATGTGCCTGCAGAAGAGGGAGTTAAGCTTTCTGCTCTCCTCTGAACAATTAGAGCACTTTTTACTTCTCAGCAACAATGCAGGGCCAATAACATGTGTGTATATTTCTCTTCTTTTCTATTGGCGTGTCAGCTTACAGAAAGCAGGAATAATACCTTACTTTTATTACATTGCTTACAAAAACTTTTAAGTTATTTATATATTGTAATAGGTAATTATAATTACATGTAATATAATTCTATTACATGTGATTATAATAATATATACTTATTACAATAATATAATATATAATTATACAATTACAATTATATTTTTATTTGTAATAAATAAGTTTTATTACCTCAATTATCCATGAAGACATGGCATAAATATTTCTTGAGAACTTCCTATGTGTCAAGTTCCATGCAAGGCTCTGGAGATATAGATACCCTTACTCCCCATCTTACTGGTGGGCATTAAATACATGGATGCTTTAAATATGGTATTTGTGTGATACCAAATTAATGCTCAAATACTCTTCAAATCTGGCCCAATTCTTGACCTGTGTTGGAGTTGAGGTCCCAGAGGCCATGGGGCATGAATTTTTTTTAGGGGTTTACACTCTCTGACAGTGCTTATTTTTAGTGGTATCTGACTCTTTATATACCTTGCATCATGAAAATTTGGTTAGGTCAACACTGGATCACCGGGAGAGAAGAGTTGGGCAACTCTTCAAACTAGCAGCTGCAATTTGTAATCAGGCCCAGGGGTGTAGCTTCTGCTATTGTCCAGGCTCTAACTGCCTTTTCCAGTCATGCAGTAGAGTGGCAAAGTTGGAAAAGTATAGGCTGCTTTGGTGTTAGACTTGCCTTTAGTACAGACACAGCTTCACCCATAACTAGAGGGAAAGCTTTGGGGGATGTCTACTTCATCTGTAAAATAAGATAGTAATACCCTCCTCAGTGAAGATAAGTAAAACATGTAAACTCTAGTGTCCATAACTATGTCCATAAACTATGTATGGTCTGTAGGCCAAATCTGACCTGCTGCTTGTTTTACAAATAAAGTTTTATTGGAACACAGGGACACCAATTTATTATGTATTTTCTATGTGTCTGCATAACATAGGCAGCACTGAATAGTCACAATCAAGACGGTATGGCTCATGAAGCCTAAAATATTTACTATCTGGCCTTTTATAGAGAAAGTTTGCTGATTCCCGGACTAGAACACAGCCCTGCACCTGGAAGATGTCAATAAATATTAATTGTCATAATTATTCTCTTTTTCACCAGACCTAATCTGCGTGAGAGTGGAAAAGAAAGGCTGGAGAAGAGTTGGCAGGAGAGGGATTAGGGTGGCTAATTTTCTCTTTCCATTTATTGGAAATTCAAATTGGAATTGAACTTGAGTCTGGGACTGAAACTTTAAATAGAGACCTGAAGAAGTAAAATTTCTTTCTTTTTTTCTTTTCCTTATTGAAAACTGTCCAAAACTTTTTCTGGACAGTTTTCTGGTCCCAAACTTATTCTTTCCTCTTGGAAAGCACTATATATCACTGTTGAAGTTAATAGTTTGCTCTTAATAATGGTTATCATTGGTAGAGATCATGAAAATCTTCCATCAGAGCATAGCACTGCCATTCCAGGCAGTTTTTGCCTGTGTTGGTATTGATTTCAATTAAAACAAGTTATCTGAATCACTGGGCTTCCTGTTGGCTGCACTCATTGCCCAGTGATGATGCAAATGGAAAGCCTGTTTCAAACCTATGATATCTGGTTACTTACAACAAGGCCCAGGCAGCTGGGGTATAAACAAACCTCAAGCACCAATCGGTGTAGAAGGAAATGATCTTCATTTGCCCTACATGATGTCATCCATCTTGAGCCTGACAATTTTCTAACAATTATTGACTGTGAGGCCAGGCAAATCTTACGAATTCATCTTATTCCTTATCAGGGCAGGTAGTCAAGCGTATCCCAAAACATTTGATTTGGTTCAACTCCTTGTGTACATATCCTTTCCTTCTCTCTCTCTCTCTCTCTCTCTTTTTTTCCCCTCCATTATGTCAATCTCTGTGGGAGGAGTTTGTGTGTTTGCACAAAGCATAGCATGATGGTGTTCTGTGTCTGCGCGTTTATTCTGTGGGTGAGCATTTGAAAGCCTTTTCTCTTCTACTTGTTAGCTTACAAATAGCATAATCCAGTGATCAGACACCTTCATTTCACATAATGATTCAGCAATTTGTGTCAGAATGGTTCTTTATAATAGCAAAACAGACCATCATTTCCAAAGATACATGGCACATGAGGCCAAATGTATAGAACATGTTGTAATTTGTGCTTTTGTAAATTCACATATTTGAATCATTGCCTTTAAGGCTTGTGTACTAGATCAAGTCACCTAGCTAGAAAGTGAGCCTAAGTCACTGTGGAACAGATTGACTGTTTTTTTCCCAAATTGCCTTCTTTCGGTCACGTAGCTAGACGATATTTCCTAGCCTCCTTTGCAGTTAGATGCAGCCTTGTGTCAGAGTTGTGGTCACTGAATGAGGTAGAAGGGATATACACCTTTTTCAGGCCTAGGCCATAAAATCCTCCCAAATGCAATCCTCTAATCTCTTTACCGATCTTATAGCTGAATAGAGAGGACTCCAAGGACATACAGGAGGGAGATGTGGCAAGATGGAAGGGGCCTGGGTTCCTGAATGTGAACGTGAAGTAGATCTCCTAGCCCCACCCCTTGCCATCACCAACCCATATTGCACCGTGATGAGATCTTTTGTGCCACTCTTACCATCACCCCACACAGGACTGTGAAGAGAACAAGCAAACATTTACTGTAAGTCACTGAGCTTTGGGGTTGTCTGTTACAACAGTGCGTCTAGCCTGACTAATGTACTGGCTGTCATTCTTCTGTGTAGCATTGTTAATTTTTAGTCATCATCTTCACAAATGCAATAACTTTCATGACATTATATTTTGCTGTATTGTACGAAATAGATGATATGCTATAAAGGTGTTTAGAAATGTGAAGATGTGTGGGCATATTCATTGAAAATAAAAAGGCTCTTATGTAGTTTTTCCTCCACAACTTTCCTGTGCTGGAGGTAACTTGTTCAATGTCAAGGTAACAATAAGGGCTTGATGTCTTAGTTTCATTTTGTAAGCAGAACTTTTTTTTGTAGAAACACCTGTTTTCCCTGGGTGGGTCCATTACTCTATATTAATTGAGCCAACTGTATATGAAATATCAAGCTAAATTATTGGGGAGAAAATGGCAAATTATATTTTGTCTTTGTTGGGCTGAACATTTATTTGTGTCTTAGAGGGAAGTGAGTATGGCTTTAAGGAGGAAAGGATGAGGAAGTAATTTTGCAGATGAGGAATCTGCAAAAGGTTTAGTGTTATTCTGTGATTTTCCTCTGTCACTGGCTGGCCTGATCCAGGTGAGGCCGCAGGTTTAGGCTTGATCACAGAGTGAGAATTTTGCAGAGCATAGTATCAGACCTAGGATGGACACACACATGAGCAAGAAGCAAAGCGCTATTGTTAAAACCAGGAAGATGTTGGGAACTTTTGTTTCTGTTACTTCTCCCGAGCTGACTGATGCTTGGGGGCTCAGAGAGTTTAGCTAACTTAACCTAAGCTCATAGACTAATAAGTTGTGGAGCCAGGATTTGAATCCAGGAAGCCTAATTCCAGAACCTGTGCATATAACCACTCTTGTGTAGGAGGAAGAATTTCCTGGACTTTGTGTGTAGGATAGACTGGAATAGGGAGAGGCTAGAGACAAGAAGCCTATTTAGGAAGACTCTAAATATGAAGTTATAGGAATCTGGAAGAGGGCGCATAGTTAGGGACTCTGATTTACATAGAGTAGCTGCCTCACAAACAACACTTGAAAAGGTGAATGAGTGAGTTTTTCTCACTACAGGTGCCAGTAGGTGCTGCTGTCACCACCACATTCTGGGTAGTCATTTTCTTTACTGTACTTCTTTGCTTTACCCACACATCATTGCTGGCAGAGTCACTGAGTCACAGCTTCCCTGAGGGTGATCGCCGCCCCCCACCAATGGCTCAGCCTGCACTCTCCAAACAGATGGAGGGCACCCTGCCCTTCTGCTAAATCCTCAGTCAGCACCGTCACAGCTCTTTATTGCCTTTTCCCATCCTTTCCTTTGCGGGTTCAGCGCTGTTAACTGAAATTTAATTCACTCTTCCTTCATGCTACTTATAACGTCCCAGCAGAAAGTCTCCTCTCTGATAAGTCCTCTTGTCCTTTCTCTAACCCTTTCTTTTGCATTTTTTGCTAAGGATGGCATAGGGGGTTATTAAAAGATAAAAAGAGTCTCTCTTCAGTTTCACAAATGCAATTCTTTTCTGATTTGGTGATATTTAGAACCTGGGAACATTAGCCTACATTCCCAGTCTGTGCTCCCCGCTGCCTAAATCCTCATGCTAGAAAAGCAGTCAGCAAACTTAAAACCCATGATTGCTCTAAGTGGGTCTAAGCAAGTCCCATATTTCATTGGCAGTTGGAAATGGAGAAAAACAAAGGAAGGAAAGGAAGAGTGGTAGGACAAAGGGAATGGGGTGAAGAAGAAAGAGGAAAGTGTGGAGAAAGCTTGTTTGTACTAAAAGCATGCATTCTTATCTTCAAGATGTCCATTTAATGCCATTTTTTTTTCTTATGTGGTAGAAGCTGATGTCACCTTCTGGGGATAAAATGGTAGGATATCTTTGAAAGTAATTTTTACAGGAATGAATAATTTTGTAAAATTTCTGACACAGGTTTATATAACCAAGATGAATTTTTTTAAAAAAGGATGGTTTAATGTGAAAAATCTATTTCTGGTAGGTATTATGCCTCTCATAATGTGGTCATCTTTTAAATGACAATAATTAAAGTGCAGTGGGGCTGCGCATGAGTGGTAGCCAGCAGCGTTGGAAAGATGGGAAAGTAAGAGCAAAAAAAAAAAACACGATCACTTTGGTTCCAGAAAACCTCCTAAAAAGAGGAAGGCGTATCAGGCCCTCAAAGCCACCCAAGAGAAGCAGGCACTTTTGCAAGAAAAGGAGCAGAGGAAATGAAAAGAGCTCCAGTTTAAGTGACTAGAATGGTTCCTAAATGATTCCCGGCAGCAACTACATGACAGGGTGCACCTTAGATGGTTAGAAGGGAAACCCCATGGCTTGAAAGTGCCAGATAAACCTTTCTTGGCCTTTGTTGTAGGCATCCAAAGGGTTAATGTGGTGAGTTTACTGGTGCAGAGTATCATTGGAAAACTTTGCCTAAGTAAGATTTTCAGTGGTGTCTTTGTGAAAGTAAACCCTCATACCATAAAAACGCTTTGGTATAGTGGACTCTTATGTGGCCTGGGGACTTTCCAAATCTAAAGTCTGTTCGGGAACTCAGCTTGAAACACGGACAAGCTAAGGCCAAGAATAAAATCATCCCTCTGACAGACAACACAGTGATTGAGGAGCACCTGGGGAAGTTTGGTGTCATTTGCTTGGAAGACTTCATTCATGAAATTGCCTTCCCAGGGAAGAATTTTCAGGCGATCTCAGGGTTCTTGCACCCTTTCCAACTCTCAGTGGCCCATCACACTACCAAGAATAGGGTGGGCTTCCTCAAGGAAGTGGGCTCACCTGGTTATGGAGGCACACATATCAATCAGCTCATCCAGCAGCTGAACTAAACTTGGAATCTCTGAAAGTACAAGTGCATTGGAAGAATGTGTTTTTGTTTTATGTAATTGTTACCCAGTATCTTCAAAGAAGGTTGTTTTCTGCTATATCCTCAGAAACTGGAGGGGAAGTGTCAGGGAAAAGATGGCAATGTTCACAGCAGGCACTTTTCATCCCACCCCAGTTCCAAGGAAAAGTTCCTATGTATTTTCCACATTAGCCACCATGCTCCTCTGAAACCAGCAAAGGACTCATGCCATGGAGGAGGGAGTCCTGTTTTGTCATATCTTCTTTCCTGGGCTTTAATGTTGGTGAATGAATACCCAAGCATGAATACAAGACAGCAGTGGACCAAGCCCAGGGGCCTACTTGAACGTGGGGATTCCCACGGCCTTGCTTTGGGAAGAACTTGAAATACAATTAGAAAGAAGTGCACACACATATAAAAATTATGACAATTAACCTGGAACAAATATTCAGGAAGGCTGAAGTGAAGTCTATGAAATCATGAAGCGTGTAGCTTCATAAAAAACAATAGCTCAGTTTCATGGATGTTTACTTAGTTTATGGATTTCAACTCATGTACTAAGCCCTGAGAATACAGAGATAAAAGAGACACAGTCCTGCAGTGAACTGGGGACTCATACAGTCATTCACGTAGAACAGAGGTAGTGGTGGGCTTCCTAAATGATGTGAAGGATGTAGTAAGTCTTGAGTGAGTAGATCTTCAGAAGAAAACATTGCAGTCAGAAGAAAGGAAGGGCCTCTGAGGAACGATGAGGATTGTTCAGAATTGATAGAGCTTAAAACGTGAAGCAGAGAGTGATGGGCAGTGACAGTGGAGAAGTAAGAACACCTTGCTACTTTTACATGGCAATTAGGACATTTAAGGATTATACTATTCCATGGAAACGCTCACGTTCCAGTGGTGCTGGGAAAACTGAATAACTACATGTAAAAGAATGAAACTAGAACATTATCTAATATCTAATATAATTATCAACTAATTATCAATATCTAATACTCATTATTTGAGTAAACTCAAAATGGATTAAAGACCTAAATGTAAGACTGGATACTATAAATCTCTTCGAGGAAAACATAGGCAGGTACCTCTCTGACATAAATTGCAGCAATATTTTTTTGGATCTGCTCCTAGAGTAATGGAAATAAAAACAGAAATAAACAAATGGGACCTAATTAAATTTAAAAGCTTTTACACAGCAAAGGAAACCAAAAGCTAAACAAAAAGACAACCTACGGAATGGGAGAAAATATTTGCAAATGATGCAACTGACAAGGGATTAATTTACAAAATATACAAACAGCTCATATAGCTCAATATAAAAAGAAAAAAAACCCAATCAAAAAATGAGCAAAAGACCTAAATAGGCATTTTTCCAAAGAAGATATATAGATGGCCAACAGGCACATGAAAAGATGCTCAACATCACTAATTACTGGAGAAATGCAAATCAAAACCACAATGAGCTATCACTTTACACTGGTCAGAATGGCCATCATCAAAAAGTCTACAAGTAATAAATGCTGGAGAGGGTGTGGAGGAAAGGGAACCCCCCTACACCGTTGGTGGGAATGTAAATTAGTGCAGCCACTATGGAGAACAGTACAAAGGATCCTTAAAAAGCTAAAAATAGAGTTACCATATGATCCAGCAATCCCATTTCTGGGCATATATCTGGAGAAAACTCTAACCGGAAAAGATACATGCACCACAATGTTCATAGCAGCACTATTTACAATAGCTTAGACATGGAAGCAATTTAAATGTCCACAAATAGATGAATGGGTAAAGAAGATGTGTATATTCCAATGTACAATGGAATATCACTCATAAAAAAGAATGAAATAATGCTATTTGCAGCAACATGGATGGACCTAGAGATTATCACACCAAGTGAAGTAAGTCAGACAGAGAAAGACAAAATCAGATAAGATCACTTATATGTGGAATATAAAAAAATGATACAATTGAACTCATTTACGAAACAGAAATAGACTCACAGACATAGAAAACAAACTTATGGTCACCAAAGGGGAAAGAGGGGAGAGGAATAAATTTGGAATTTGGAATTAACAGATATACACTACTATATATAAAATAGATAAACAACAAGAACCTACTGTATAGCACAGGGAACTATATTTAGTATCTTGTAATAACCTACAATGGAAAAGAAGCTGAGAGAGAATAAATATACATATGCATAACTGAATCACTTTTCTGTACACCTGAAACAGTGTAATTCAACTATATATCAATTAAAAAAATTTTTAATGAATAAGATCAATAAAAAAATAATATTTCAGATAAAACCCTAGAAGATTAATAACAAATTATCTGCATGTTATAGCACATGTTTGATGCCATTCTCAGCATATGGTTATTTCCTATATTCTTACATATAAATGGTGTGAGTCTTGCTCATTTAAATACTTAACTATGTGTGCAGTATGTGTACATCAGAAAACACAAGAGATGTATCAGAGTAGTATATATTTAAGTATTAACTACAGGGCACAAAAACAGTTTCTTATGAATTCAAAGGAAGGAGAAAACCTTTGTAGGTTGAGTGACACCCTGTGGTTCTTCTTCCTCTTTTTACTCCTTTTCCCCTCTTCCCTTTCTTTCTTTCCTTCCACAATTATGTACTGGTCTCTGTGTGCCAGGATGTATGCCAAGAACTGGGAATATAGTGGTTAGCAGAAATAGGTGGCTATCAAACAATTCTCCCCCAAACATAATTATAATAATAATGTGTTCTCAAGAAAGCATACTCCATAAAAGGGCATAAACAAGGCTGAATGCCACAAAGGAAATCTTCCTGAAGAGTTTGTTAAACTGACACCTGAAGCATAATGAGAAGACAGAACGGATTCCTGAAGGAGGAGTAGGTGTGGACAGATGGTGAGGAGCAGGGGAGGACATGTGAGCCTCGCTAAATGAAGTGACGAAAGACAAGGACAGGAAGACTCCCAAAGGACGGCTCAGAGGATTCATCTGATCCATAATGAGAACATCAGTTGAGACACTATTCCTTCTTCAATTACTCTATATGAAAACCTTTTCTGACACCATTAAAATCCATCCTTTCTTCATATCCTACTTTTTATTTTAGTGGTTTCTGTAGGACTTACAGGCTTTCTATTTTTTCTTTTCTCATGTTCCTTTGTCAGGTCATTAATTTAGACCACATTCATTTAGAACTCATTTCGACACAATTTAGTTCAAAAAAGATTGCTGTATACTTGGAAGAAACACAAATACATTTCTTTCCATTTCTTCTGTATTTTATCTTTTAATTCAGATATATCTCACACCAAATTAGGCTGCACTGAAGCTCCTGAAACAACTTTGACCTTTTTAATATGGCAATTTCCATGGCAGCCCTTTCTGATCACCATTGCAAGTGTGGCTATAAGACTTTCTTACTGGGTGCCTTGGCTAGTTGGGGCCAAGGATTTGGACATAACCTTGTTGCTACTGCTGGCAGCTATCCAGGCCCAAATATCTTGATGCTGGTATTTCTCCACTTCTATATTTAACAGATGGGCTTATTGAACTTCCTTCAGTGCTCAGTAGCCAATGATCAGGAAGCTGAATATGATAGGCCTGGGGTGAATCATAACAGCTATTCTGAGGTTGCAGGATTCTTCCTTGCCCAAACCCAAGACGCAACTTTGTTGGGAAAAATCACAAAGCCGAGATTACTGATTGAGAACTCAGAAACCTCAAGCAGGCACTCAGAGCTGCTCAGGAATCAAATTATGTTTCTCCATCTCTGTGGGATGACTGTACCATATCATCTCCTTTTTCCTCAAACGTCCCACACATCCTCCTCCTACTTATGACCCAGACTCATATACTTCATTGAGAAAATAGAAGTCATTGAAAATGAACTCATCTTCCCACCACAAAACCTGTCAATTTGGTGCATTTGCATCCCAATTCTCCTTCCTCCACAATGAAGGAAGTGCTCCTCCTCTAAAAAGAAAGGATATTTTTCTACTTTCGCTCTGGATCCCACTACCTCTTGCGTTATCAAAGACTTTGCTCCTTGAGTTATTCATGCTTTCCCTCAGCAGTAACATCTCACTGTTCATTTAATTATCCCCTTTATCATACAAGCATGCTGTACTATTTCCTCCTAAGACTTTTTTTTTTCACATAACCATACATACTGTTTCAGTTCCTGCCTTATTTTCTGTTCTCCTTTGAACCAAACTCCAAATATATAACTGAACAAACTGTTTCTACCTCCTCATCTTTCTTCCACTCTTCAACCCAGTCCAATGTGCTTCTACATCTCTTCTACCTGGAACCCCCTCTGGTAAGGTCAACAACAACCTTCAGGTTGTCAAATCCAGTGAACTTCTTCCCTGCTCATCTTCCTTGGCTTCTCAGCAATATTTGTCAAAGTTGACATTCTACTTGCTTGAAGCATGCTTATCTCTTGGTTTCCAGGATCATTTTCCTCATTTCCTACTACTTCTCAATCTTCTCTGTTGGGTTCTCTTCTTAAATGTTGGCATTTCTCAGAGGTCGTCCTAGGTCTTTATCTTTTGTCTAAATTTTTCTTCTTACTTATATCATTCATTTCCACTGTTTTAAATTTTATGTGTTGAGTTGTGGTAACTTATTTCTTGCTTCTTCATTTGCATAAATTATGAACGTCACATATGCAAATGCCCCAAGCAGAACACTGAACTCCTTTGTTCTCGTTTGACTTAAGCAACTCTTTATCCAGTTGATCAAGATGGAACTGAAGAGCCATTCTTTTTCTTTTTAAAAATTTGAGGTGAAAAGCACATAACATAAAATGAACAATTTTAAAGTGAAAAATTCAGTACTTACTATGACTTAGCCACTGTTCTATTGGTTTCCCATGAAATAATTCATTTAAACCTCAAAACGGTGCAGTAGATACTATTATTATCTCAATTTGCTCAAGGTCACCAGCAAATACACGGTTGAGCCAAGAGCTCAGCTTCAGGAATGTCTCATTAGCCTGTTCTCTGATTGTTATATTAGATTGTCTAAATCACATCATGTCTTTCTCCTTCTAAAAGTTGTTCAATGGTTTCCCATTCTACTAACAATATGCATCATGACCTAGAGGCCCTGCATGAGTCGGCCCTTGACTATCTTTCCACCCTCATCCTACCCCTCTCCCCGTCACTCACTCTTCTCAGTGACTTCTTCCCTCAGGCATTTGAACACACTGAATTTCCTCCTGCCTTCAGGGTCTACACACATCCTCCTCCCTCAGCTGAAAACATACATTCCTCCTTCCATCCTTCATGTCTCAGCTTAAATGACAACTTCTCTGGGTGCCTATTTCTGCAGTAAATATCCTTTCCTGTGATTCATCTCTCTTTTTCTTTTTTAATGCTCAAAGCTGTTATTTCAACTTGTAATTATGGTGTTTTTTATTGCTTTGTTTGGTTGGTTTTTGCCTGTTAAACCTCTAGAATATAAACCTCTTGAGGTCAAGGACTATGTTTCATTTATTTGTTTGTCCTTGTTATAAATATTATACCCCCTGAATTTTTCACAGTTCCTGGTACAGGTTGGATCAATGAATGAATGGCTCCAATTCTATATTTTATGTAGGGAAAAATGAGTTGAATTACCTAGATTTTTATTTTGGTCTTTGAGTAGTTCTGTATCCCTTCCTCCTGTCTTCTCACCGCCTACTCAGTGGAGAAAAGAAAAAGAAACTGCCCTCAGTTCCAGATGTTGCTAAATAATTTTCAACTTTATTGCTCTGGGCAGGCTCTGGTTGAATTCCTCACTTGATTCCAGGGAAGATTAAGCAGAACTTGTCCAAACAAAGTACAGCCTAGCAACATCTGGTCTCTTCGTGGTGGTTTGAAGTGCTTGCTGGTTGGTGGCTCCTTGTTTCCCCTCCATGTCTCTATTCATTTTTTTCAAGTAATAACACTTGGAGTTATTAAAGCAGACACCTGGCACATTGGTCAGGCAGTACAGCTTTACCTTATAATCAGTGCATCATTGAGACGAAAATAACACCATGCCACAGTGTGACAATTATAAGACTGCAGGAAGCAAGACAATACCCAGCCTGTGATGACAACCCACATTCTGCCAACTCTATAGAAAATGAGTCCACAAATTGCTTACTCCAAGGCCTCCCACATGAGTCTGTTCCCCCAAAAATACTTGCCTCTTAATTCAGAGAGAATGCCCCTAGGAAGATGAAGAGGTAGAGCTCTGTGAAGTGTCCTGACATGTGGCTTTCTGCTACACATTGATCTTAAACTTACACAGCTGCTGTCTCTTAGGATAATCAGGAAAATAGAGGGCTCAGAAGTCATGACAGCTGTCTTTTACTGACTGCTAGAGGATTTACATGCAACTTTAACCATCTCGCAAAGTAGGAGTTACATTTTTGCCTTCATGTCAGATAACGAAACTGAAGATTCAAGATACTAGCCAACTTGTCCTTTGCCATTTGACTAGGAAGTGGAAAAGCTAGAATTCTAACCTCTGTCTGAATGACTATCAAGCCACAGTGATACCTGGATACCACACTGCTTTCAAGATTAAAGACTATTAATTATAAATAACTTAAATACTAGGTAAATATATATATTAGTAAAAGTTAAACCTCAAAGTGGGATACATTGCGTATCATTAGCAATAGCCTGTTGTGTCTTTAAAACATATTTGAGTTCTTGGTTAATTATTTTAATCATGATATTAATAACATGTATTGATTGAGGGGTTCCCCTGTCCCGGGTGCAGTGTTATTGGTATTATCTTCTTTCTCTTTATAAAAACTCTGTGAGAGGAATACTGTGATTATCTTTATCCTAGAGAAGAGAAAGCTGAGGTTAGAGAGGTTAGTTAGCTCAAGCAGCTATAAAGTGGCAGAGGCTGGAGAGTTGAACTCCCAAACCATGCTCATAACCATGTTAACTGGCCTTCCATGCATTAACTGTGATCATGCAGCTTTCCACCTGTTCCTAGCATTTAAGCAGATGTTATCTGTAGATTCTGGCAGAGTCAACACTGATGGTTCTGCAACTTCCTGTCACAGTACCAAGAACTAATTATACGTCTTTCACAGAGCCATCGCAATGGCATGGATAAGTTGAAGGCATGAGATTCTGGATAATTTACTACAGTCATGGACTATCTACAGGGTGTGATGCATAGCACAAGGAGCAATTCATTGGCAGACGGAAAAGATGTGGAAATTATGTACCCTATTCTCAAGCAGTTTAGTAAGAAAAACATTTTAAGTGTAAAAGACCTGGTTGAATAATTGAATAGCAAGAATTTAATTTCAAAGGAGTTATAGTACTGGTTCAATGAGTAAAGGTCTATTGAGGGCAAAAAAACTACATTCTAGGAGCTGGCACATGGGTTTTGATCAGGCGTCTGAAAATGGTAAGATACAGATTATTAGAGACGGAAGAAAAGTTGGAGAGGAAGCCAAGCATAAATAAGAGCACAGATGCAGGATGTAGCAACTTGGTTGGCAAGCGATGGGCATGAGTAGAACTGGAATCCGGGATAGAGAGCCAGTGGCGGGAAGAGCAGGTCTTTGGCCAAGCTGCCATGACCTCAGAGTGCTCAGAGGGACGCTGTTCTTTAAATGACCCCAAGTATTGTTCAGGCCATCTTGTTTGTCACTGTCTCTCTTTGACTTTCTGTTTGTCTCCTTAAACATGAAACAATTTCCTTCTCCACCCTCATACAAGTGACTTATATAAAACCTACAGCCTTCACTGCCAGCCACTAATTAATTATCTTGCAGGTACGCCTTCCCAGGTTCAAAGGAGCCTATGCATAAAAATTGCTACATTTTCCACTTATGGAAATATCATGTAATATCAACCAGACACTATTCATCAGCACTTGAGCAATCGACGCACTTTTACCGAGTTCCTTCATGTGCAGGGTATGGGTCTAGGCACTGTTCCTAAAAATTAGGTGTTTTATAAAAAGCACTTGCAATGGTTCAGAAATTTCTTTTTCTTTGATATCAAAAGAGCTGAGCGAAATCTTTGGGGTTTGTTAAAAATGATAGAAGTTGGAACTTTTCAGATAGACATTGAATGTGGGTGTTAAGTGGGTTTTCAATGGTATTTGATTCATCAAATTTATCTTGCTGTTATTCTGAGTTATTATTTTTGCCTTTAAAGTAGAATATTTGGAATGGGGGAACACTTCCTTTATTTTTTAGAATGTTTTCAGTTTCCTGAAAATAGATATAATGAAGGAGAGAAAAGAACAAATGGCAATGCTTTGGATAAGTCAAGGCATGACTACTTTATAATGTCAAAACAGCTAAATATATTTTCCTTTATGATGTGTAGGGGGACATTCAGCCCAGCAAGCATGTGTAACATTTTCATATTCAAATCCAGCTGTACAAGCTACCATTGTACCAAGTAGTTCACTCTTAAATGCCCCCACCCCAATCTCAATCACTGGCCCACATTAACTTGTGCAATAGTTAAGAGCAAGCTTCTGCCTGGGTTCACGTCCCAGCTCTGCTACTCACTAACATATCTCATAGGGTTGTTCTGAGGATTAACTGAATCAATATGCATAAAAGCTGCCCAATATAAGCAATATATGTTGGCTGACAGTAATACTTAAAATAAAAATAAAGGAAAATGAGCCTGTTAGCTCTGTGACTATAATAATACTAACATTGTCTTTGTAATACTGATACTGTTTGAGATGAAATTTATAATCTATTAAGCATTGTGCCTATTTTACATCTCATTTAATCCTCACAATGTAGCCATCCATGAGTTGGTGTCATTACTGTTTCCCTTAACTTACAGTTGGGGGTCAAGTGACTTGCCTAGGGTCACACAGGTTGGGAGTGATAGAGCAGAATTGGAAACTGAGGCAGTATGATTCCAGAACTTTTACCTTTAGTCACTCTGCTGCACTGTCTTTGCATAATTATTCTCAGTTATGAAGCCAGTTCTTAAAATCCAATTAGTCATCCTGCAAGTTCTCTATCTTCTCTAGGTAGCCTCAGAACCCAGTACTATCGACTCCCTCTGTAAGGTACTCATATACTTCCGCTGGGCTGAGATTACTTTGGTTGGCTTTTGTTAGAAATCACATTCCAAAGATACCCAATAACTTTACCGTTATCTAGAGATTCAAATTAAATACGAGTTGTACTTTTATAATATTCCAAAATGTTCACATATAGTCCTGTGTGGTAGGTACCATTATTCCCATTTACGGATGAAAACCTGAGGCTCAGAAAAACTAGATAACTTTCCCAAAGTCTCATAATGAGTATGAATCAGAAAGCTCTTGATTTCTGGTCTAGTGTTCTTTCCATTAGTGGTGTGACTAAATTAGAGTCAAGATTCTTTTTTTTCCTTACTAGCATAATTTGGGGTGTCTAGATTGCCCTCATTTCATAGCAACACAATTATAATGATGAACTTTGAATCGATCATCCCCTGGGTTTGTTTAAAAAGGTAAAGGCCATGCTTAGCTTCTATTTTGCTGTGCATGTTTGAGAGGGAAATGGTTTACTACAAGAGCTCTGCTGTATTTCTGTGAAATTTACATGCATGCTGTGAAGTGATCTTTGAGTTCATGCTCTTGGACTGTGTTTCCCACCTACTTGCAGGATGATGAAACTGGACAGCTGCTTCCTGGGGGCAAGGTGAAGATGTAGATAATATGCAGTCCCTTCCAACCACTGGAGAGGAGTTCAACCATAAGACCCAAAGACCCCTCAGCCTTCTGTTCCACCGATGGCTTCTCAATGATCTGTTTGCACATTCTTTTCCTGCTTGGTAATTAGCACCAGCTGTCTCAACTTAAAAGGAAGGAATCCCTTTGAAATCCTCGCTATCCTCCGTGAAATGTGCTACTGAAACGTGCTAATTAGTAACTGGACTTAGGACAACACAGACATGTGTTTCCTGTGAGTACTGTAGAAGGAAGAGGAGGAGGAATATGAACATCTGTTTAGTTGCATATGTGTGTGTATGCTTTTCTAATTTTCAAAATGACATTTTTAATGAAAATCTATCTGCTCAAATGGGACGGGTAGCCAGTAGCTAAGGCCCAGGCCCCCCATGCGTTGATTGCTCTCCCTTCAATTGCAGTCTCTGCTCAAGCTTGTCAGTATCTCCGCATGCAGAGAGCAGGGCCAGTGGAGCCTTCTCTCTGTGCCTCAGCAAACTGACTTCCCTGTCAACATCCCCTTGCCCTTCACCAGAGTATCAGGAATCATGAGGCTCCAGGGAAATAAAAAAATAACTCCTCTTCCTTTGGGGACCGCTGTCCCAGAGTACACTGATAGCCAAGTGGGTCTGTCACAATTAGTGCATCCCAGTATTTGAGGAGAGAGCCTAGAAACATAATGTAGCATTGTGTTAAATGCACTTTGCTAAAAATGGAGGAGCCACTGGTTTGCCAGTTCAAACAATGATTGAAAATCTGCATCTTCACAAATGACTTTGAGCAGCAAGTCCCAGGATTTCAAACTTCCTTGCTGGTCTGGGGGCAAGAGCTGCTCATGACACAGATGGGAAGCTGGTTGGTTTTATGGGAGCACTTGGGGATTTATTGACAGGATGAAGGGAGCTCACAGGAGGCTTAGAAAAAGGGTGGGTAGCATTTTCTAACTCCAAGGTCATTCTCTTGGAACAGGCCAGTCAAGAACCTGCCCTGGCATTCCTGCTGCCATCACAGCAGTGATTATTGACAACCCAGAGGCTGCTGCAGCAATAATCTTCACCCCAACTCTTCTCATATTCTTGCCTTACTGGCTCACCGTTTAAAGTCTTGGGGTAAGTGTTTGATAGGTTGAACTTAGGTCACATCATTTCCCCCTGGTCGTAAGGTGGGATGGGGACAGTCATCAAAAGATCTGCCCTGTTGATGGGAAGCTCAGTCTGGAGGTTGTTGTTCTTTTCAAAATCACATATGGTGGTGGAAGGATAATTCCCCATGTGGAAGTCAGGTTATTCTTGGCAACAAAATTTGATAAATAACTACTACAGAGGCCTACTGAAGGAGGATTCTGTTAGTCCACTGTCCATCAATTGTGGTTAGATGCAGTCTTGTGTGGCCAATGCTGTGAGAGACCTGCCCTGTTAATCTGAACATCCGGCCTAAATGGCCTTGCTCTGGGAAGTCAATCAATAACTGGGAGTCTCCTGCTGCACCCCAGGGTATAGCAAGCCTCATTCCAAGGACTCCGTACCTCATGTGCATTAGGTCTATGTTAGCTCTTTGATTACCCACCTGGCTCTGCCCCATGCCCTTGACCCATTCCCAGACATCCTGCCCTTGACATCTGTGGGCTCTTGGGCTTTGGCTTGGCTGCCTGGCTTCTCTGAATTTGTGATTTCAGGCTCTCTCCAGCTGGGTAGGTCAGATAAGAACGTCAGGTTGCTATTCTTTCTCCTACATGTTTGCTCTTCTAACTGCACCAGGCTTTGCTATTTGGACTCCTACAGCCGTAAAAGGCATCACCATTCTTTTTCTTTCCTGCATCTGTTTAGAGGCAAAGGGAAGAAGTGAGAATAAAAATATCATCGTGTGTTTCTTTTGGAGACAGAACAGATTGACACATGTGATGTGAGTGCTCCAAACCCAATGCTGCCTTAACTCTCCAGCTTAAAATCTGTAATGATCTCTGCAGCCTTCCAAATTAAGTTCAAGTCACTAGGCAGGCAGGAGCGTCTCTGATGTCTTTGTCTCCCATTCTAGTCCTGAGCTTTGCTAAGCTACATTTAGTTTCCCTGGCAAGCTGTGCTTTCTCCCATCTTCATCCCTCACACTTAGGAGGTTTACCTCCACATTTGTAGGGCTGAGGGCTTGCGTACAAATGGAGGCCACAGGCCACATTTCCAAATTCTTCAAATGTGTCGATTAAGCTAACATGCTGTTACATCAAATGTGTTCTATCCTTTACCTTTGATAAAAATACGTTTGTAACTACCTAGAAAGCTAGGTTTCGATTTTAAATCCTCAGACTCTTCAGAGTTTCACATCCGAATGTCATCGTGCAGGAGAGAGCTGCCAGCCCCCAGCCCAAAAGCCTTCTCTTCCCACCCCTCTATCTGTCCCGCGCGATGTCTTTTCTGTGTGAGTGTGTGGACACCCCAGCCTGCACACCCGGGCACCACATCCACAGCCCCTGCACATGGCCATTCCCTAGCAGCAAGCACATAAGCAACTTGGCCCTCTCTTAGGAGGGTGGAAGAAGCCACACAGGTTCTGCAAGGGGGCCTGGAGCCACTGGGGCAAGGACTTCAGGGGTCCTGGTTTCGAGAGCATGGTCTAGAATGGAAGGAATGGGAACAGGCTCTGGGTGGGCATGAGCCCTTGTCCCTGTAGACTCTTTAACCAGAGGGAGGGGCACAGCTGGAGGAGTGCTAGAGCACTAGGTCCTATTGCTTGGTCCAAGGGTGAGGTTGGCACATATTTTTCCCTCTGATAGGATGCCCTCCCCCTACTTTATCTAAATGAGTCACGTCCATCACTCAGGTATCCTCACATTCCACCTCCTTCCTCCAAGAAGTCTTCTTGATTCTCCCAGGGTGGGGTACATGTTTCAACTAAACTGGCTGTGACACTTACTGTGTGACTCTAAGTGATTTAACCTCTCAGCACCTCAGTTTACCTTCAAGACTGTCATGAGGATGAAAGAGTTAATGTGTGTAGCATTTTAGAGCAGTGCTTGATAGAAAATAAATGTTAACTATTTTAACTATTATTATGTACTCACATAGCATGCTGTTCTCACTCCTGTAGAACTATTTCACAATGTTTTGTCATTGTGTGTTTTCTCACACCTCTCTCTTGCAGTAGATAATGTGCTTGATGCAAGCAAAGACATAATTGTATTTAATTTTGTATTTCTAACACAAAACCCAATATATGTAACATAGTAGGTGTTCTATAAATGTGTACAGAGTAGATGAACTGCCTCAAGGGGAGTTGGATTTTACAGGTGGAAATGTTCATGCTGCAGCCTGTGACCTTCTATAGGGAAAATGACTGAGAGGCTGAACTCAACTTCTCAGATCTTTCTGACCCTAGGCTCTTAGAAGATTAGATGGAGATGGTAGAACTGAGCTAGAACTGTGTCACAGGGTGGCACAGAGAGGAAATATTCAAGTGGCAGTCCTACCCAGGGATTAGATATGCTTATACAAGACACCGACCCTATGTCCTGGTAAAGATTTACAATCCAAAACATTCTTTACGTAATATTGTATTTGTCCTCATATGAGCCAGAGGATCCAGCAAGCATTCTTCCAAGGGTTTTGAGACCATGTGTGTCTGGGCGTCCATGATCTGAGGAGTATGGCCCTGTTTTCTTTAACTGGACCTGTTTATTCTGATGACTCGCAGATAAGCAGAGCTCAGGAAATATGGTCAGGAGAAAGTCTTTAATGATGTTTGCTTGATTGCAATTATGAAACTGCTCTGCAGAGCCTTCCTTCCCCATCATTTACTCAAGTGGTTGCTAAGTAATTTCCGATCTGGTCCCACAATTAGAATGAATGGGCCTGGCTGCTGGTTGGTCACGAAACTGTTCTGTTCATCATTCATTCATTCAACAGGGGTTGTCCTGAACCGTAACTGGATGTAGCAAAATGCTTTGCACAGTGCCCAAAAACAAAAAATGAAAAAAAAAAAAATTGAAAATCATCTTGAGTGAATTTACTTTTCCCCTCTTTTGAAGCCCTATTTTCTCATTTAGCCATTGCATATAATAAAAGTATGATTTTTTTTAATGCTTAAAGCATGGCAAATAGGACTTTTCAAATTAAAATAAAAACTGAGGGCTTCCCTGGTGGTGCAGTGGTTGAGAATCTGCTTGCCAATGCAGGGGACACGGGTTCGAGCCCTGGTCTGGGAAGATCCCACATGCCGCGGAGCAACTGGGCCCGTGAGCCACAATTACTGAGCCTGCACGTCTGGAGCCTGTGGTCCGCAACAAGAGAGGCCGCGATAGTGAGAGGCCCGCGCACCGTGATGAAGAGTGGCCCCCGCTTGACACAACTAGAGAAAGCCCTCGCACAGAAACGAAGACCCAACACAGCCATAAATAAATTAATTAATTAAAAAAAAAACAAAAAAACTGAGCATCTAAAGACAAAATGAAGTTTTTCTTTCTCTCATCAAGTCATTATAATTTATAATAAAATAATTATTTTTATTATGACAAACATCTATATAGTGCTTGTAATGTGCTAGGAACTGAGTACCCTGTATATATTGATATTAACTCATTTAATTCTTACAACGATCCTCTGAGGTATGAACTATTCTTCTCATTCTACAAATGAAAAAACTGAGACATAGAGAATTAGGGATTTTGACAAAGATTATATAATAAGTGGCAAGGTCAGGATCCAAACCCAGCCCACTTGTTTCTAGAGTCTGGTCATTTCACAATTACGCTCTGTGGTGTAAAAAAAATACTTAAAGGCATTTTTCATCTAGAGAGGCCCTATCTAGTTAAAAATAAAGAGAATAAAATTAATACAAACATCGTGGTACTTATTTTCAGTTTCATGCATATTTCAATTTTTCATTTCTGGGCAACTTGGTCTTGCTGTGATGGAATACATAATATACTGATGTGATATAAGGCTGATTGTGACATGGGTTAGCGAGTTTTCGCTAATGGAATTACACCTTAATATCTTGAGCACCTGACATTTTGGCCTTTTTAGGATTTGGGACCGACCTCCCCAAATAAGGATTTTTCTGAATGAAATGAAATTGATAGAAGTTGAATGAAGTACTGGGGGAGGTGTGCTCTATGCCCTGAAACCCATGTTACTCTGACATTGAGGTCTTGTTTCTATGGCAACAGGTCAGGGAATTAACTATTGCAGGGCTGACATGATGACAAGATTTGGGTTCTGGGTTTCTCCTACAGTCTTCCTTTCCTTCGATTCCCCACTTCCTGGATATATTCCCTCTTGGATCTGGTCTTATCACAAGTTAAAGATAACCAATTGTTACAAGAGGAAAAGAAAAAGTTCAGCAGCCAGTGAACCTTCCTAGAACCTGATAAAAGGAAAAAAGTGGTGTTCCCATTAATTCATGTGGCTTTTTCAAAGGGTGCCTTACAAACGCTTTAAGAGGCTTTTTCTGTTATAGATTATATTTAACCTCGTGCCTGGCTTGAGGGTTGGTGGCTCAATGAAAAAATAAAAATAAATAACTTCTTCTCCCTCCCTTATTTGCACCTTTTGCTTAGGTCAATGCTGATAAAAAAGATGGAGTGGGCATATAATGGGGCAATGGAAAGGAAAGGAAAAGGAAAAAACTGAAGGGCTGTCTCTATTATGATGATTATGACAGGACAGCTCAGAAACTGAGTCAACTTTTTCATATTTCTCAAGGTCCATGAAGTCTGATATGTTCTGTCTGTCACTTCTCTTGGAGAAAAAATGATTGAGTGATACTTTAAAAAAGAAAGAAAGGGCATACAACAAACACATGAAAGGATGCTCAACATCACTAATCATTAGAGAAATGCAAATCAAAACTACAATGAGGTATCACCTCACACCAGTCAGAATGGCCATCATCAAAAAATCTACAAACAATAAATGCTGGAGAGGGTGTGGAGAAAAGGGCACCCTCTTGCACTGTTGGTGGGAATGTAAATTGATATAGCCACTACGTAGAACAGTATGGAGGTTCCTTAAAAAACTAAAAATAGAACTACCATATGACCCAGCAATCCCACTACTGGACATATACCCTGAGAAAACCATAATTCAAAAAGAGACATGTACCACAATGTTCATTGCAGCACTATTTACAATAGCCAGGACATGGAAGCAACCTAAGTGTCCATCGAAAGAGGAATGGATAAAAAAGATGTAGTACAGATATACAATGGAATACTACTTAGCTGTAAAAAGGAATGAAATTGGGTCCTTTTGCAGAAATGCGGATGGACCTAGAGTCTGTCATACAGAGTGAAGTAAGCCAGAAAGAGAAAAACAAATACCGTATGCTAACAAATATATATGGAATCTAAAAAAAATGGTTCTGAAGAACCTAGGAGCAGGACAGAAATAAAGACGCAGATGTAGAGAATGGAGTTGAAGACACGAGAAGGGGGAAGGGTAAGCTGGGACGAAGTGAGAGAGTAGCATTGACATATATACACTACCAAATGTAAAATAGATAGCTAGTGGGAAGCAGCTGCATCAGATGGGGAGATCAGCTCGGTGCTTTGTGACCACCTAGAGGGGTGGGATAGGGAGGGTGGGAGGGAGATGCAAGAGGGAGGGGATATGGGGACATATGTATACATATAGCTGATTCGCTTTGTTATACAGCAGAAACTAACACAACATTGTAAAGCAGTTATACTCCAATAAAGATGTTAAAAAAAAAAAGAAAGAAAAGGCATGGCCAATTGAAAAGAGAAGAGGTATAGATGTTATCTCGGGTTGATCTAGCTATTAATGGAAATGATAATAATGGGAAGCACTTACATAGAGTTAATATGTGCCAGACACTGTTCTAAGTGCTATGCCTGTATTCACTCATGTAATCCCCGCATCAAACCTATGAGGGAAAATGTACTATGATAGTTACAGCTATTTTACAGTTAAAGTATAGAGATGTGAAATAATTTTCCCAGAACTTCAAAACTATTAACTGGTAGTGGGGAGAGGGGAGCGGGGAGGGGCAAGGTAGGGGTAGGGGACTAAGAGGTACAAACTACTATGTATAAAATAAATAAGCTACAAGAATATATTGTACAACACAGGGAATATAACCAATATTTTATAACTATAAATGGAATATAACCTTTAAAAATTGTGAATCGCTATGTTGTACACCTGAAACTTATATAATATTGTACATCAAGTATATCTCAATTTAAAAAAATCTATTAACTGGTAGAGGCAGTTTTCAAACCCAGATAGTCTGATATCAGACCTATGTAGTTAACCACTATTCTATGCAGTCTCCTAAAGCCTGATACTTAAATCTTTCTGAATCACTGATCCCTATTCTCATTTATTGGATTTGACACCATCTTTCAGCTCTTTAGCTCTGTATCAAAATACACAGCAGTTTTGTTCATTTATGTTTGTGTGTGTGTGCATGTGTGTGTAAGTTAATTAAAATTATTTGCAAATGGAATTTTGCAATCTCTTTAGAGATAATTGTGAATGACTTGGGATGTCACAAGGACAAGTTTAGGAATCACCTGCACAATATTTGTGTCCACACTTCTGTTAACTTTTAGTTGAAAGGAGAAACAGGTGGACACTCTGCTTTTTAAAATAATTCTTTAATTGTTTCCTTCCAAAGTTTTCTATAACTTTTCCTCAGTGTCTCTATTCTAAATCTGAGTGTGTGAAATAGAGATATATCTAAATATTTAGTGATGCCCTAATATTTTTTCAGTCATTCAGGTTTGTCCTAAGGTAATATTTTTAGGACAATGATCACTAATGCTTTGGCTCATGTTTGTTTCAGCCTTCAGCACAATAATGCTATTTAGTCCAACTTGGAGTTCATATTTAGGTTCCAATTCCTGCTTAATTTTTGCTTAATTCCTGGTGGATAAAATCATATATATCTATTTGATATGATTTAACTCATAGCATAACCAAATCTTCATTAAAGAGAGTTTTACCAGTATAGTCATAAAATATTATCATAATAACATCGTAATAGCCTCAGGCTTCTCATAACATCATTAGTGGTTATTTATTAGATTTCCATTTAACAGATGACATTGAATTAAATTACTGCCATAATTTACAGGTTGGGAGTGATGACAATTAGAGTGAAATACTTGAATACCAGCCTTTTAAACTGTATACCTATAGAAGTGTTTAATAAAGATATTCTGAGTAGTTTTTATTTTTAGGGACCAGGAATAATTTAGCATTTTATTAAGATTTACATTACTGAAAACTGAGTCTGGCACCCAAATGCTCCACGATTGATGGTGTTTCTGTACCCTCTAGTGGTCTGATGCGGAACTGAATAATGAACATAGACTCTCCAAGGAAAATTGCCTGGGAGTTCTGGGGTCTGGGCAGCAGCTCCTGCATCTCCTTGGCCATAAATTACAAAAGGCAAAGATTTAAGGCCAGGCTTCTAGAGTGGGGCAACGTGAGTGTGGATTTTCATCTCTAAGCTGATTTTACAGGCATGACAGAAAGAGTGGTGCTAGCTTAAAAAAAAGCTTCCCCCTTTAAATTTCTTACTCTTTCTGAAATGTTGGAGTTTGCAGTATGTTGAAACAAATGTTCTCTATCTATACAGTTTCTCCTCAGTGACATTATTGACATTTGGGTTCTGTAATTCTTTGTTGTGCCTTCTCCCACACGCCCGCACTGAAAGATGTTTAGCAGCAGCCCTGGCTTCTTACCTGCTAAATACCAGCAGCGTGCCCAGTTGTGATAACCAAAATTGTTTCCAGTATTGCCAAATGTCCCTTGGGGGAAAAATTTCCCTTGATTCAGAATCATTTTAATGATTCCTGTTAGGTAAGATGGAAATAGATTGCCAATTGAAATAAATAGTTCATTTAATACTTAGCATGAGCCTGGACATGTACCTGTATTACTTAATTTAATTCTTGTTAGAATCCTCAGAAGTCAGTCCTATTATTGTCTCCATTTTACAGATGAGGAAACTAAGACTCAGAGGAGTTGAGTGACTTTCTTGACATCACAAAGGCAAGTGGTAGAGCCAGCATTAAAATCCAAGTAGTCTGGCTCTGGAATCTGCATTTGGAAACATTCTATTACAAAAGCATAACTCTTTATTAAGCCCCCAAAGGAGTGAAAAACAGAATTACTGATTTATAAGTAATAATAATCTACAGATGCCAATTTATGATAATTTTCTGAATCAACAAAACAGAAGGGAAAGATAGTTTAGTGACATTCTCAGAGGAAGATTTGTTTTTTTCATTCATTTATCAAGTACCCACTCCCCATACAGATACAGAAATGTATAAAACAAAGCCCCTGCCCTCTGAAGCTTGCTTACATTGTTGCAAATGAACAAAGGCATAGCTAATATTTCACATAGTAATATGCTATGGAGAAAATAAAACAAGTTAAAGGGGATGGAGAGGACCTGAGATGGGGTAGAGTGCTTCTATTTTATACAGGGTGGTGGGAAGTATTCCAAGTAGTGAGAACAGCAAGTGCAAAGGCCCTGAGGTAGGAGTGTATTTGAAGTAGGAGCAGCTTGCTAGTATGATAAGAGAAAAGCAAGGAGCCAGTGGAACTGGAGCAGAGTGTGAGGGGGAGCAGTAGGAGATGAGATGGAGAGGGGGAGGACCAAAGATGCCGTGAGGTCTTGTAGGCCCTTGTAAAAAGACTTCTCAACTTTTACTCTTTACTGAGATGAATATTTATTGAGAAGTGCCATGATCTGACTTAATTTTTCAAAGGACTAGGTTAATCTGCTTTGATTGGGAAGTAGTTTATCATAATGGTTAAGACCTTAAGCTCTGGATCAGACTGACCTCATTTTAAAGGATGTCTTTAAGAACTCACTCCCTGTGGGCTTTGGGGCAAGTAATTTAACTTATCTGAGCCTCTGAATTCTTATCTGTAGAAAAGATATAGTAATACCCTAGTTAATTGAATCTAAGTGCTTTTGGACATAAGATGCACCATGATTTTCTCTACCAGTAAGAAAATTACAAAACAACACTGCTAATCACGCATGAATTAGACAAACCAGGCTCTCTAAGTGTGAAAGTGTCCTTAAGCTGTTCTTGGGTATTTGGTCATTTGTCCTGCCTTCATTTGCATTGCTTGGCATGTGACAGGCAATTATTTTGCGTAAATCTCAGTAATGAAAGGAAACATAGCTTCATCTATTTGTTAGTAGCTTCATTTCTTAGGGCTCCCTAAAGCATTTGGTTGTTGCTTTGTAAGCAAATATGAAATCAGGGTCTTTCTTTCCTGTGATGAATACTTGCTTTACTAATACCAAATTTAACCCACTTTCTTGCTCAGCTTTTATGCTGGTTCTGCTTGTAAAATAATCTTTAGTTTAATACCGGATCATAGTGTAAAAGATTTTTAAACAGCAATTAAACCCAACGTATGCAGTGCCAAGGACATGCATAAGTCAACTGAAGTGACAGTATTATGAGTTTACACATTCACAGACAATGATAGAATTAGATCATGTCTGCCCTCTGGTCTATAGTGATTGTAAGGTGACATCAATCCTGTGTTAAAATGTTTTATATATGTGTATCTATCTATCATCTATCTGATATTATGATATATATGTGTATATTAAATTTAAATATATACGAAATCTGCCTGTGCATGCGTTTATTTTAGAATTGATGGAATATGTGATAGTGCCTGCCCTACAGAATAGAATTAGCATGGGAAGTTCCTAGCACATAGTTAGCCCTAGGAAACTGTTATCATTCTTAACTCTATGAAGACTCTATATTACAAACTTCCATGTCTTTCTATAAGACTCCCTAACTTAATTTCCTCTGTTTTTCCCAGACTCAAATCTTCCAATGCTAATTACTCAGGTGACTCTCCCTCCTTCCGCACTTTCTACTCGCAGAAGGAAATAAAATTACAAGTCTCTAATTCCCTAAACATTTTTTTCCCCAAGTTATTAATCAAGGGCTCATATTAAGAAAAAAAATTGCCTCAGTTTTCTGGAGAACTCTTCTGTGGCATAATAGATTCTTCCTTATTTCCTATCTGCTGAGCAGCCTTTAAATCAAGGTAGATATTTGTCTTGCAATTTTTTTAAAAATTCTCTTGATGATTTAAAATGCTGAGGGGACATTATCACTTTGTCTTATCTCGTTCTCATTTATTCATCAGCCTGCTCTCATAAAATGTTTGTTGGTCCACCCTTCTCAGAGAATGTCATGGTTAACTTATAAGCTCAGTATCCTGGTTTATCATTATGGTCCTAATGCCATGTGAGATCACTTAAAGAAAGGCTGGAGGTAGCAACGCTGCTGATTATTATTTACTGCATGCCTTTTTACATCTCCCTGGAATGATGTACTTCTTGACCACCTGCCTCATCAAATTAAAACAAGAATGAAAATAGATGGGGTGGAGAGGCAACAGATCAAAAGAAGGACTAGGAGGAAGGCCACCTTGGGGATCAGCTTGCCCTCATTATATGCAAGCTGGGAATGGCCTGGGTGCTCAGCTGTGCTGGAATCACTGGCAACGCAAAGACATTGTCAGTGTCTATGAGCCCCAGGTGATTAACAGCCTCTTAAACTTTTAGATTAAATTGCTTCTAGGTCTTTCAGGGCAGGTGGTCTGTTCAGAACTATAGCCTGTGGAATGTCAGAAAGGGGAGAAGTGTCCATTTGTGAGGGAGGATGGGCAGCTAAAAAGGCCTTTATTCTTTGGTTGAGCCCACTTACTTAATCTGGGTAGAGTGTATTAAAGCTGATGATTGGGTCCCTTTAAAGTTATTGATTATAATTTAAGGTAATCTATCTACACATTCTTCATCATTAGAAGTGCTCTAAGCAGTTTAATTCACTTGTATTGGCACCTGGATTGGAATTTGTGAAGAGGTTAGTGGCCGGATACTTGCCCCAGAGGGGTCACTTAAACTCTAATTGATTTTCCATGAAGTTGCAAAACAACCTGACACATTGACCCTCCAATGCTTTTGATAGTCAGCTCTGTCTCAGTTGTATATGTTTAAATTAGCATATGAATATTTCTTTGTTTCATTCTCCAAGTTCATACAAAAATGAACCCCAAGGTATTTTAATAGCACATTCTCATTGGGAATGTCTAGAGTCCTGCTTTTCCTTAAATTTTTTTTTTAAGATTTGAAAACCCAAATATCTGTGGACTTTAAGAGGCTTCCCTCTGGCATGTTTCAGGTAAAGAAGATGGTGATGAAGAGAGAGGAATCATGCATTGTGATTTGTGACTGTGCACTGATCTTATCCAGTAAGAGTCTGTCTGCAGATGAAAAATATACAGTCTAGACAGGAAGGAGGAAGTGGTGGGGATCAGGAAACAACAGGCTCCCTGTGGCTCTATGGATTTAACCTCTGGACAACCACACACTGTGGTTTTTGGGAAAAGGATTAGTGAAGCTGAGGGAACTAAATAAATATTAATGTTCACACACAAACACATGATTAAAAGTCAAGCATCTTGTTCTTGCTAAGAGTCTGTTACAAGCAAAGTATTCTCCCTAGAAGGAAAGATAAGAGGGATTCTCACTGGTCTTAGACATCGTATTCTCTGTCAAATGAAGTTAGAATTGGATTGAAAAGCATCTTACGCTTTTTTTGCGAATCTAGACTGGTCACCTATCTGATGCCATAACCCCTTGCTACCAAAACACTTTCAATTTTGAGAATATTCTGGGAAATATTCTGTTCATGGAGACTTTGGGAGGATCTGATTTTGTTTGGCCAACCTAAAACCAATCTACCAAAAATAATTTTGACTACCCACTAATTTGCCTGTTTTCCTAGAGAGATAACATTATTAAAAGTGTGGTAAATTGCATCCTTGGCCCCAATTCTTCACTCAGTCCCGATACCATGCTCTTTGCTGAGTGACTTTGAAGTTATTCTAGTAAAGGAGTAGAGAGATGTTGAGTGACCAACTGGTCCTGGTTTACCCAGGACTTTCCTGGTTCTAGCACGAAAAGTTCCACATTCTGGGAAGCCCCTTAGTCTTAGGCAACTGGGGATTACTGATCACCCTTAGCAAAGTATATTTTTACACCCCTTTACTTTGGGGTGATTTTCTTGGCCAATGAAGTAGAAATGGCAGTGTGTAGGTTCTGAGCCTAAGGCATTAAAAGACTTTGCATGTTTGTGCTGTCTGTGCTTCTGCCATCACTGTGAGAAGGACATGCCCTGATTATCCCAATAGTTCAAGGAGGATGAGGGGTTTGTGGAACGGAGCTAACCTCAGCAGAGCAGCCCAGCCAAACGCAGTATATATCAGCCTATCCCCAGAAAAGCTATGTTTGCATGAGTGATAATAAATATCGTTGTTACTTTGAACCACTGTTTTTTGGGATGCTTTATTACACAGAAATGGTTAACCTATACCAATCAATTTTATTAGTATCAGGCAGTGGGCTAAAAGCTTTATATAGATCCATCTCCTGCTACCATACCATGAAATAGTAATGTAATTATTTTATAGCTGGGGAAACTGATAGAAAGATGGAGTAAATGCCCAAAATAAGCAATGAAGCTGATTCGAAACCTGTTTCCAAAGTAATCCAATACCTCAAAGTTCCTAAAAGTTTTCAACTAATACAAGCTATTGTGAACGATTCAAGCAAATCTTGAATATATAAGTAGGAAACATAAATGGGGAAAAAGTAAAATGTCATCTCTTTCCCTCCCTGCCTTTCCCCCTTTCTCATTTCTCCAAGTCTTCCTCTCTGAGGTAATCACAATTAATCTTTTGGCGTGAATTCTTCTGCATTATTTTCTATGTACTTTATAAGCATATTTCTTTATTTTAAATTTTTATGTAAATAAATACATACTGTTCTGCAGTGTTTTTCCCTTAAGTAACTTAGACATCTTTCCATGCCAGTCCATATAGAGACACTTTAGGTTCTTTTATCAACTGCATATCACTCCATGGTATGGCTGTATCATAATTTGAGTTTTCTCTTTACAATAAACATTTCAATTAATTCTAACTTTTCATTATTCCAAATAATTATTTCATGAAATTTTTTCATATATCATTGTGCACATATGTATTTCTACAGAAAAAAATCCTAGAAATTAATTTTGTTCACAGCCAATTACACATCAGTGTTCAGTAATTTTCGTTTGTTTAAATAGAACACTATGTGCAAAATATTGTGCTTGTGCACCATAAGCAAATGCTCATTGGATACTGAGTTCTCTTTCTGGACCCCCCTTCTCTTATTGGAGGTATTTTGTAAGGCATTCATGGTAGCCTGTAAAGTGCATTAGCTGTACCTGTTTGTCCCCAGATGAAGTGGGTTGTGTTGCAATCAGCTGTTGAATTTGTTGTTCTTCCATTTCACATAGCATGAATGATTCTTTGGAAGCTTTACCCACAATCCTGAAAGACCCCATCCACTGGAGGTGTTTGCTGCTTAAATGACAAGTTGGTGATGAATTTCTTCAGTGGAAACATTTGTCCCATTAGAGAGTGAAATCATGGTATGAACTTGGGGTATGCCGTCATTTTAAGGTGGGCTCAGTCACTGTTTCAGTTTAAACTGTTTAGACTATTTAGTTTAGACTGTTAATAAAGGGTCTCATACGAACAGACTCAAAGGTTTCTGTCTCATCATATAGGTTCCCCTGGCTGGAAGAAAAAACTACAGAAAGAGAGAAAGACTTTAAAAAGAGGAGGAGAGAAAAAGATGAGAGGTATGGGAATAAGTTGTATTACATGCCTGCTATGGGTCAGGAATTTTGCCTTTGATTCAGAGTTATTGAGACTCACTCATGTGACAGACACAGTGCTAAGCACTGGGAAGGAAGAAATAAAAGAGGCAGTCTCTACTCTCTCGTAGCCTGCGGGGAGACACCTATAGAAGGCAACAATCACTGTGAAAGAACACACAATGCAACAGGAACATACAGAAATGGTGCAAATGCTTCTCCTGGAGATGCTGGGTAGATGTTCTCCGGCGAGTGGCTCTTATGCTGAGTTGGGGGTGGGAGGCCCTGAGCTCCCTTCCTACTGATGCTGAATTGTGTGGCTACCAAGTCTCACGCATGGCACCGAGTATAGGAGTTGACAACTAGATGGGGCTCCATTAACTGATGCTGCTAGTTATGAGATGAGCCTCTAGGCTCTGTGATCATTAGCAGGTGCTTCAATTCTTAGAACCGAGAGTTGAAAGAATCAGGGTTGGTTTTCGAAAGAGAGCACTGACATCCTAGGTGTGATGACAGCAACGCTGCAGCACTCACTGTGTCATATCCTGTCCCAGGAGCTCGGGACTATTGAATTATTTACTCCCCACAACAAGCCTAAGAGATAAGGCACAGTTTTTTTAAATAATACATTTTTATTGAAAAAATATACATACAGAATACATACATAAATCCTAAGTACATTTCAATGCACTTTCATACATTGAACACGCCTGTGTAAGTGTAACTCAGATCAAGAAATAGAACATTGGTGGCACCCCAGAAGCACTTCCCACCCCCAGTCATTACCCTCCGTCTCCCCAGAGCTATCACTATCCTGACCTGTCATTATAGATTAGTACTGCCTGTTTTTGAACTTTATATAAATGGAATCATATGGTACATACTCTTTTGTATCGGGCCTCTTCGGTTCAGCGTTATATTTGTGAGTTTTGCCCACATTGTTGGATGTAGTGGTAGTTTATTCATTTATATTGGTGTCAGTACTCCATTGTATGACTTTTTTTTTAAACATCTTTATTGGAGTATAATTGCTTTACAATGGTGTGTTAGTTTCTGCTTTATAAAAAAACGAATCAGCTCTACATATACAGATATCCGCATATCTCCTCCCTCTTGCATCTCCCTCCCACCCTCCCTCTCCCACCCCTCTAGGTGGTCACAAAGCACTGAACTGACCTCCCTGTGCTATGCGGCTGCTTCCCCTAGCTATCTATTTTACATTTGGTAGTATACATAAGTCCATGCCACTCTCTCACTTCGTCCCAGCTTACCCTTCCCCCTCCCCATGTCCTCAAGTCCATTCTCTACATCTGCATCTTTATTTCTGTCCTGCCCCTAGGTTCTTCAGAACCACTTTTTTTTTTTTAGATTCCATATATATGTGTTAGCATACGGTATTTGTTTTTCTCTTTCTGACTTACTTCACTCTGTATGACAGACTCTAGGTCCATCCACCTCACTACAAATAACTCAATTTCATTTCTTTTTACGGCTGAGTAGGATTCCATTGTATATATGTGCCACACCTTCTTTATCCATTCATCTGTCAGTAGACACTTAGGTTGCTTCCATGTCTTGGCTATTGTAAATAGAGCTGCAATGAACATTGTGGTACATGACTCTTTTTGAATT
Organism: Eschrichtius robustus; assembly: GCF_028021215.1. Classification (NCBI taxonomy): domain Eukaryota; kingdom Metazoa; phylum Chordata; class Mammalia; order Artiodactyla; family Eschrichtiidae; genus Eschrichtius; species Eschrichtius robustus. Next base: position 75,331,808 of record NC_090836.1, on the reverse strand, counting down.
CTGGTTTTCTCAGGGTATATGCCCAGGAGTGGGATTGCTGGGTTGTATGGTAGTTCTATTTTTAGTTTTTGAAGGAACCTCCATACTGTTCTCCATAGTGGCTGTATCAATTTACATTCCCACCAACAGTGCAAGAGGGTGCCCTTTTCTCCACACCCTCTCCAGCATTTATTGTTTGTAGATTTTTTGATGATGGCCATTCTGACCAGTGTGAGATGATATCTCATTGTAGTTTTGATTTGCATTTCTCTAAATGATTAATGATGTTGAGCATTCTTTCATGTGTTTGTTGGCGATCTGTATATCTTCTTTGGAGAAATGTCTGTTTAGGTCTCCTGCCCATTTTTGAATTGGGTTGTTTGTTTTTTTGATATTGAGCTGCATGAGCTGCTTGTAAATTTTGGAGATTAATCCTTTGTCAGTTGCTTCATTTGCAAATATTTTCTCCCATTCTGAGGGTTGTCTTTTCGTCTTGTTTATGGTTTCCTTTGCTGTGCAAAAGCTTTTACGTTTCATTAGGTCCCATTTGTTTATTTTTGTTTTTATTTCCATTTCTCCAGAAGATGGGTCAAAAAGGATCTTGCTGTGATTTATGTCATAGAGTGTTCTGCCTATGTTTTCCTCTAAGAGTTTGATAGTGTCTGGCCTTACATTTAGGTCTTTAATCCATTTTGAGTTTATTTTTGTGTATGGTGTTAGGGAGTGTTCTAATTTCATTCTTTTACATGTAGCTGTCCAGTTTTCCCAGCACCACTTATTGAAGAGGCTGTCTTTTCTCCATTGTATATTCTTGCCTCCTTTATCAAAAATAAGGTGACCATATGTGCGTGGGTTTATCTCCATTGTATGATTATACTGCAATTTATTTATACACTTTAACGTTGAAGAACATCTTGGTTGTTTCTAGTTTTCACTATAATGAATAGTGGTGTTATTTCTGTCTAACAATATGTATGTGTCTAACTCTCTCTCTCTCTATATATATATACATATAAAGGCCCAGAACCAGCAGAAATCAACATATTTGTTTACATATACGTGTGTTTATATAGATGTATGTTTATATATACACGTAAACTGCCAAACCATTGTTCATAGTGATTGTGCCTGTTATCCTCAGCATGGGGAGAACCGTCTCTCAGTTCTTAGTACAAAGCCTGGCATTCTTTCCCACTCTTGGTTCCGTCCTGCATTGCAACAAGTCTAATATGTATAGGCTATGTCATCACAGCCACCCCTTGGATCAAGATTTGCACACACCAGCAATGTGTCCTGCCTTTGAAAAATGGGCTTAGAGAAGAAGCCTAACTCAGGTGGGAAATTCTGGAGTCCTGGGCGTTAGACTATTGTCCAGGGAAGAGGGGTATATATTCTTGGGCTCCGAGGACTCCTTACTCCATGGGGTGGAGCAGGGCCAGGGCGGGGCCCCCCTTGACTGGGTCTGAGGACAGTATTGCACTCAGTTCCCATGTATGAGAGTCCTAGTTGTTTCACTTCTTCATCAAGACTTGACTTTGTTAGTCTTCTTTATTTTAGCCCTTCTATGTAGTGGTTTCTCTTTGCGGGCTGAACTGATGATCAATGAGGTAGAGCATTTTCTTTTTGTATTTTTGCCATTTGGATATGCTCTGTTGTGAAGTGTCTGTTTAATGATTTCCCACAATTTTCTATGAGGTAGCTGGTCACTATTATCATCCCCATTTTACAATGGGGAATTGGAAGCACTGAGAGGATAAATAATTTTTCCATAACTAGAAGTAGAAACAAAGCTGGGATTTGATTCCAGGATGTCTGACTTCACAGCTCACTCTCCTAATCCACTCAAATGGTCAGACAAGAAAACCAAATTGGACTTTTGCATCCGTTATGATTCACTGATATACAGCTTGGGCTCCCCCTAGCGGAGGAAAAGAGTTGTACTCAAGATGCCCAAGCGGGGACTACCTTAGGAAAGGTAAAATGACCACAAACTTGATGGCTTAAAAAAGCATACAGTTATTCTCTTGCATTTCTGCAGGTCAGAAGTCCAAAATGGGTTTTATAAGGTTAAAACCAAGGTTCTCTCCATGGAGGCTTTCGAGAGAATCTATTTCTTTACCTTTTCGCCTTGTACCTTGCTGCATTACTTGGCTCATGGCCCTTTACTCCATTCTAAGGAATCTTCAGGTCTCTCTCTGCTCCTTCACATCAGCTTCTCCAGTGCAGTCAAACCGCTTCTTCCTCCCTCTTATAAGGACATTTATGATTGCATTTAGGGCCCAGGACAATCTAAGATACTCTTTTCATCTCAAGATCCTAATTTAATCACCTTTAAAAAGGTACTTTTCCCACATAAGTTAATATTCGTAGGTTCCAGGGTTAGGATCTGGATATCTTTGGGGGCCATTATCAGCCTACTACACCCCTCTACTATTTTGATTCAATATGTGTATGTCATGTGATTTCCCCTGCGAAGGTTTGTACTTGGAAATACAAAGTATTGGTTCATTGCTTGGTTCATCACTTGATTCAATTATGCTGAATATCAGTCAGACCACTCAGAAAATTTCTGCTCAGAAATATCTGTCTTTGTGGTTCCCATGAACCTCTTACTTCCTTGTGATCTGTTAAAGTGTTCTAGGCAGGGACCAAGAATGGTTAGCATTTATGTTCTATCTCAGTTATAAATTCTTTAGATGACTCATGGGGTCTCTTACTGTGAAATCATCTTTCTTAGAAGCTTCCTTTTCTCAGAACCTGATGCACTTTCAAATTTTCTATGTAAAAAATACCTTCCCACACCACTTCTGTTCTGCACATGTAGCGAATCCTGGTCAGGAGTGACAGGAAGCTCAATTCCGTGAGGGCTGGCTGCTCCGGGACACCTGCTGTGCTAGTAATGAACATGAGATGCCTAACATGTGTTGCCCTTTCCCCCCGGCTGCCAGGTGGAAGACTCAGCTGCTCCTCAGACCCAGGATCTTCATGGCTTTTTCCAGGGGCCAGGAGTTCCCACTCATCCTGCTTTTCATCTTCCACATGATTCACGTTGTGCGAAGCTTTAACTCTGGGTCCCCAGGAGAACATTTTATTCTGCAGCCATTTGTTGTCAATTCATTCATCACATGTTTGCCAAGTGCCTACTATGTACGTGGCAGCTTTCTGGATGCTGGCAATTTAAGGATGAGTAAAGCACAGATCCTGCCTTCAGAATATTAAGCTGCTTAGTCACAGTATGATAATTCTGTATACTAGTCCTTTTCAGCGGCAAGTGACGGAAACAAAATTCACACTGACTTAAACATGAAAGAGAATGTCTTGATTTATATAATGGAAAAGTCCAGGGATGGTACTGTGTATCAGTCTGGGCCCAAACAGAGAAGAGTTTAATCAATCAAAAGTATGCACGCACACATAGACACAGACACACACAAATTCACACTAAAGGGGTTATTTCATGACTTTGACCTATGCAATTGTAGAGGCTGGTTCGCCAGTTTCTATAAGGCGGTCTTCATCTCTGATGCTGGAGCTTGAAGACCTCACAGCTAGCTGTCAGATAGGGAAGCTAGATGTGAAGTGGGAAAGACCAAGAACAGACTGGCGCCCCTGAACATGAGCCGGAACCTATGTGGATGGATTGGAACCCAGGTCCGTCTCTCATCATCTCCAGGCCACATGGGGCTCCTGTGGGGCCTGCAGAAGGAAAGCTGGTACCTTTTGTCATGCAGCTAAATATATGCATGTGGTCCAAGAGCTGAGGAAGCTGCGGGAGAGTCTGAGGGAAGGCAGGGCCCATGGAAACCTGGCTGCTGCCCCACAAACACAAAGGCAGGTCGCAAATCGGCACAGTGCACTTGTGCTGGGCAGTATCTGCGCCCCTTCCCCAATGCGTGCAGACATGGAAATGACCTGGCTGCCTTTGAGTCTACCTTCTGAATCCCGCACAGAACACCTTTCGTGTCCAATCCAACTGGAAACACATAGCTGAGGAGATTCTGGGAGAGGTCCTGTAGGTTAGCCAAGCCAGCACCTTACAAAGCAGGAGAGGCTGGGGGAGGATGTTCAGTGTCCTCAGAAATCTCTCAGTTCTCTGTTCCTCTCTTTCGACTTTTTTTTTTTTCTCAAAGAGCCCTGTCTCTCACTTTAGCTTCGTAAGCCCAGTGGAAAGAGCTCCTCTTTCTCAACACTTCTATCAAGTCCTGGGCTGACACTCATCTCTGATTCGCCCAGAGGGACACAGCGCTCTCACTGGGCAGCCCTGGGTCCCTTGTCTTCTCCTGAAGCGGGGTATAGGGTCAGACCCATTTTTAACTACAGACACGGAGAATACAAGGTACTGATACTAAAAAGGCAAACCAAGCCCCAAAGTAAAAGTCCACTAATACAGATAGAAACTCAGGGAAAGGTTTGCCATAGGACATGCTGGTATCCATACAAAAGCAGCTGGATCTACAGAGTAATTACTAGGCTGCAATCTGGAAACACATGGCGTCTGCCTTTATTGCTGTCTCTATTATCCAACTATGTGGCCTCGAGCAAGCTGCTTAACCTCTCTGGAACGAAATGATCTCACTTGACAGGGGAAAATGTTAGCCTCTATTCATTCATTCATTCATTCATTCATTCATTCATTCATTCATCCAGAAAGCAATTATCAAAAAATTTAACCATATGCCACACACCGGGGTGGACAGAAAGCCCTTAAGGAGCTTCTCATCTAATGAGGGAGACAGACGAAGTTACAACACGTATAATGGATACAGTACAAGGAGGAAAGCAGTCCCTATCTGGGACTAAGGTTGGGGGGCAGGGAGCTTCTTAGGGAAGGACTTCTTAAGAACTTTTAAATGACAGGTAGGATTTTATTGGCAGATGAGTTTGAGGGAGCTCATTCTGTAGGTAAGGACAGTAGATGTAGAGGAGCAGAGCAGTGGAGGAACACGCCACGTCTGAGGCAAACTTCAGGGGTTCAAGGCACTTGGGGACAACTAACAAAGATACGTTCTCTATTAAGGATCTGAACAAGAAGGGTATTTTATGCCACACTAAGGAGTGTGGCCACCATCCTGAGGGGGCAGCGGGTGGTAGCAACAGGATGATTTGGGGCAGAGGAGCCTCATGAGTGGTACTTAAGAAACTGGGTGTCAGTAAGGAAGAAAGAAGTGAGAGCAGAGCAGGGGGTTGACTGAGAAATCATTTCTCGCATCCGGGTGGCAGAGGTTGCATGCCTGGGCTTGGGAAGTGGTGTTCTGTTTGGAGTTAAGGGATATTTAGAGAGTGACTTACTAGTACTGATTACTGACTGTGAAGAGAAAATGCCAAATCCCAGACTCACAACCAGGAGGAAAGGGAGAGGCTGCTACCATCTAGAACTGGAAAATCCAGAGGAGGAGTAGGTTGGGAAGAGGCGGAGGGAGGTGTTGAGTTCAGTTTGGAGCATGTTGAACTAAAATAGCTTTTAGGAGGCTCAGGTGGAGAAGTCCATGAGGACCAGAGCTTCTATCTTAACTCTGGGAGTTCTTGACTGTATGTCAAGTTCATTTCAGTCATGCAGCTTTCTGAGCTTTTCTTATCTACTCATGAGGATGTAAGAATACATATTATGAAAATACAAGGACTTGAGAAGTGCTTGGTAGATATGGTGACCGTGTCTACTGTACTATGGTATTCCCAATGTTTAGTGGGAAAGCATTAGCTGCATTGTATGATTTATACACCAAAGGAACTAAAATAACACATGTATTCCTAATTTCCCTAATTCCTAATATTCCTAATTTCTCACAGAGGAAAATCATGGAGTAAGAAAGAAGAAGTCTTTCTGATGATTCTTCATAAAATGCTTTCTCCACTTCTCAGCTGAAATGACAGTCTATGTGAAGAATAACTTTTGGTAAAGAAATATATTTTTATCTTCAGAATTGCTATAAGTAATGTATTACCATTCTTCATTATAGGAATGCAAAAGATATTCCAAAATAACTAAATCTTTATACTACAATAAAAACACAATCTATAGACCCATTTCCAGTTAAATAAGGTCATTTTCTTTAAAAATGATGTCTTCTATTTATGTAATGTTGTATATATCTAGAGTGAGTATGTTTGAACTAAGCGAAAGTTCCTTCTAGAGTTATGTCAAGCACTACTGTATTTTTAAATGATTGTGAAAATGAATTTGCCCAGCATTTTGGGGGCTATCTGTTCAATTTCAAGTGATTTGATGAGACACATACAAACAAAACAGATTTGAACATGATCGCAATATCTCCTGGGAAAATTCACTGAGGTTAGGGTTCATCTTTTCTAGTGTCTCTAATATATAGATGGAAGTCTAGAAGATTAAATCCAATCTTCACTTTCATATAAATTTCCTTTTGGGGCTTAGGGGCAAAGGAACCTCTATAAATTTATGTATATGTGGTATGAAGAAAACATGTTTGTCCCTTAACCCTTTCTTAAATTGGATTTATTAATTTGATTAGGAGCCAAGATTCAATGATATTTGACAGACTGAAAATTTGGATTCTGTTTGTATGAGGATACAAAGTATTCATGAAATTGACATAATATACTGAAATAACATGCCTGAATATGCATACATGTCAGCTACATGTAAAAGAATGAAATTAGAACACTACCTAACACCATACACGAAAATAAACTCCAAATGGATTAAAGACCTAAACATAAGACCAGACACTATAAAACTCTTAGAGGAAAACATAGGAAAAACACTCTTTAACATAAACCACAGCAAGATTTTTTTTGACCCACCTCCTAGAGTAATGAAAAACAAACAAACAAACAAACAAAACCCAAATAGGACTTAATTAAACGTAAAAGCTTTTGCACAGCAAAGGAAACCATAAAGAAGACAACCCTCAGAATGGGAGAAAATACTTGCAAATGAAGCAACGGACAATGATTTAATCTCCAAAATATACAAACAGCTCATGGAGCTCAATATCAAAAAAACAAACAACCCAATTAAAAAATGGGTGGAATACCTAAATAGACATTTCACCAAAGGAGATATACAGATGGCCAAGAGGCACATGAAAAGATGTTCAACATCACTAATTGTTAGAGAAATGCAAATCAAAACTACAATGAGGTATCACCTCATACCAGTTAGAATGGGCATCATCAGAAAATCTACAAACAAAAAATGCTGGAGAGGGTATGGAGAAAAGGGCACCCTCTTGCACTGTTGGTGGGAATGTAAATTGATACAGCCACTATGGAGAACAGTATGGAGGTTCCTTAAAAAACGAAAAATAGAACTACCATATGACCCAGCAATCCCACTACTGGGCATATGCCCTGAGAAAACCATGATTCAAAAGGACACATGTACCCCAATGTTTCCTGCAGCACTATTTACAATAGCCGGGACATGGAAACAACCTAAATGTTCAATGATAGATGAATGGATAAAGAAGATGTGGTATGTATATACAATGGAATATTACTCAGCCATAAAAAGCAACAAAACTGGGTCATTTGTAGAGATGTGGATGGATCTAGAGTCTGTCATACAGAGTGAAGTAAGTCAGAAAGAGAAAAACAAATATCGTATATTAACACATATATGTGAAATCTAAAAAATGGTACAGATGAACCTATTTGTAGGGAAGGGATATAGATGTAGACATAGAGAACAGACATGTGGACACAGAGGGGGAAGGGGAGGGTGGGACAAATTGGGAGATTAGGTTTGACATAAATACACTACCGTGTGTAAAATAGATAGCTAGTGGGAACCTGCTGTATAGCTCAGGGAGCTCAGCTCGGTGCTCTGTGATGACCTAGATGTGGGGGGGAGGGAAGGGGGAGAGAGAGGTCCAAGAGGGAGGGGATATACGTATGCATATAGCTGATTCACTTCATTGTACAGCAGAAACTAATACAACATTGTAAAGCAATTTTACTCCAATTAAAAAAAAAAAAAGAATAGGAGGAAAAAAAACCCCCACCACCATAAAAATAAATAAATAAATAAATGCAATGTTCCCATTAAATCCTTTTCATAATTCTGTCAAGTAAATATTATTATTTATAGTTTACAGTGAGAAAACTGAGATTCAAGGAGGTTAATCAACTTGTTATAAGTCACTATTGTCATAAATCAGGTTTGTTTTCATCTAAACCTTATGTTCTTCCCTCTTTTAAAAATCCTGCAGGTTCTATACCTGGATGTACACACCTTATCTTATAGGTGGAGAGAAGAATCAGAAGGAGCAATGAATTGCAAGTTAAAAATGAGGAATTCTTGTCTTGGCTTCACTATTATCCCTTAAATCCTCTGCAGCAAGAGTTTTATATACATAAAATAAAGTCACTAGCATCTCTTCTTTCTAGCTTAAAAGTTTGGTATGAGGACTTGGAGTTGGAGGAGTCAGAAGACAAGAATTCACATCCCAGCACAACCACTCGCTTACCAGCTCTGCAACCTTGAGCAAGACACTCACAATCTAACCTCAGCTTCCACTCTATTAAATGGGAATATTGATCCATAGTCTGCCTATCTTACATGATAAAATACTACTGAAATGAAACAAATAGTTGCTAATAACATTTAAAAGCCATTTATGTACAGGATTTGTAAGGTATTATTCCTCTGAGCAGAACTTGTACTGGAGAACAAAGCTTAAGTAAGAAATTTCTCAATACGCGTATTAGTTTTCTGTCACTGCTGTAACAAATTAACACAAATTTAGTGGCTTAAACTTATTATCTTAAGTTTCAGAAGTCAGAAGTCCAACATAGGTCTCACTGGGCTAAAATCAAGGCATCACTGGGGCTATGTTTCTTTCTGAAGGATCTAGAAGGAAACCTATTTCTTTGCCTTTTCCAAACTCTAGAAGCCACCTGCATTCATTTGCTCAAGCTCTCTTTCCCCTATCTTCAAATCCAGCACCGTTGCACCTCTCTGACCTTCCTTTGGTTGCTCAATCTTTCTCTGACCACAGGTGGAAAGGTTCTTCAATTTTAAGGATTTATGTGATAAGACTGGCTCACCTGGATCATATGGGATACCCCCTTCCCCCTTCATCTTAATGACCATAAACTTAATCGCATCTGCAAGTCCCTTTTGCTATCTAAGGTAACATATTCAGAGGTTCTGGGGGGGCATCATTCTGCCTACTACAATGTATAACATCGTGGAAGTGATGGTTACAGATGGTTACTGAAAGTGATTTTTTCCTAAATTACCCAGCATTTGATACTTGATTGGACTTTGATTTAATATTGTTAAGTCCTCATCACATTTAATCACCCACAGAAATTGTTTGCATGAGACTATCAGCTCATTAACCCATCATCTCACTAATTTAGTCATTTACTGCCTTTCAAAAGATATTTCTCTGCTACAGGAAAGAGATTCTCAGAAGGGCTGGCAGAAGCATAGCAAGACAGGAAAACGAAAGCTAGAACTTCCAAGTAATTTGAGAACAATCTTTTTTTTCAATAGTCTAGACTATTTTAGTTATGTACTTTGAGTGGATTTATATCTTATGCAATTGCTGAAGGAGTTGACAGGAGGTTTCCCTTCCTTTTTACCCACTTGCTATTGCAGGAACTTGTTTTGCACACATTCTCATCTGTGGTCTAGTGGCTCCTTTTGAAATATTTTCTAGGACAGGACAACCCGCTCACCAAAAGGTGACTTCAGATGATGCACAGTTTTCTTGCTCTGGAATCAGTTTTCCTGCTATTTCTATTTGGTTCTTCGGCTTCCCATTGAAGAAACCAGGAAGGGATTCTCCCCCATACTTTTTCTTATTCCAGCAAAATGTCTTAGTTCCTTCAGTCATTCTTCAAATGAAAATACTGGTTGGATGAATGAAGGCAGGTAAGCATTAGTGTGCTTACTTTACAAATAGGAAAGTTGAGACTCAGAGAATTTCAATAACTTGCCCAAAGTACACAGTGAGTCAATGACAAAGCCACAATTTGAGGAAAGATTTGCCTGGCTCCAAAGCTCTTGATTCTCAGAAGAGAGATCTGAATAAATTTAATAAACAGCTATCAAGTTGATGCAGAGTGTGTCATGGCCAGATATTGGATGCAGACCTCCCAAATTTGGAAGATGGAATGGTTTATATTTTTCCTTTCATAAGTACATGTGGGAGGGAATTCCCTGGTGGTCCAGTGGTTAGGAGGCCATGCTCTCACTGCCAGGGCCCGGGTTCAATCCCTGGTTGGCTAACTAAGATCCCACAAGCCGTGAGTTGCAGCCAAAAAAATAAATAATAAAAATACATGTGGGAGATTTAAAAAATGGGTGAAAAGTGATTAGGACCTGAGAAATATAGAAGGAATGTTTAATGTTTTCCAAGTCTCAGACTTTAAGACCCTTGAAGGAATAGTACAGATCAATAGTTGATCTCAAGTGTGTTTTTTCTAATTTCTCTTTAATATGTATTGCTACAACCCCTTCTCAATCAGACTTCACAGTTAAAAAAAGAATCTTTTATAGAATAGATATTTGTAAAATTTGTTTCTAATTAAGATATTGGGTTTGTCATATTTTTTTGTTTGGTAATTATTACTAGAACTTTGTGAGAATTAACACCAAGGTTAAGATGAACTCAAAATTGAATTCAGCCGTATTACCCAAAGCAATCTACAGATTTAATGTGATTCCCATCAAATTATCTGTGACATTTTTCACAGAACTAGAACAAATAATCCTAAAATTTGTATGGAACCATAAAAGACCCAGAACTGCCAAAGCAATCCTGAGTAAAAAGAACAAAGCAGGGGACTTCCCTGGTGGTCCAGTGGTAAAGAATCTGTCTTCCAATGCAGGGGACGTGGGTTTGATCCCTGGTTGGGGGACTAGGATCCCACATGCCGTGGGACAACTAAGCCCATGCGCCACAACTATTGAGCTTGCACCCCTCAACGAGAGAGCCCGCGTGCCGCAAAATACAGAGCCAAACTACAGAGCCCATATGCTCTGGAGCCCACACGCCCTGGAGCCCACACGCCACAACTACAGAGTCCATGCTCCCTGGAGCCCATGTGCCACAACTAGAGAGAGAAAACCTGCACACCACAACTAGAGAGAAGCCCGAGCACCGCAGCAAAGAGACCATGCGCTGTAATAAAAGATCCCACATGCCTGAATGAAGATCCCGTGTGCTGCAACTAAGACCTGATGCAGTCAAAAATATAAGGAAAATAAATAAATTAAAAAAAAAAAAAGAACAAAGCAGGAGGCATAACCCTCCCAGACTGCAGACAATACTACAAAGCTATGGTAATCAAGACAGCGTGGTATTGGCACAAAAATCGACATATGGATCAATGGAACAGAATAGAGCCCAGAAATAAACCCACACACCTACGGTCAATTAATCTTTGACAAAGGAGGTAAAAATACACAATGGAGAAAAGACAGTCTCCTCAGCAAGTTGTGTTGGGAAAGCTGGACAGCTGCACGTAAATCAATGAAGTTAGAACACTCCCTCATATTATACACAAATAAGCTCAAAATGGCTAGAGACTTAAATATAAGACAGGACACCATAAAACTCCTAGAAGGAAGCATAGGCAAAACATTCTCTGACATAACTTGTACCAATGTCTTCTTAGGTCAGTCTCCCAAGGCAATAGAAATAAAAGCAAAAATAAACAAATGGAACCTAATCAAACTTGCAAGCATTTGTAGCATAAAGGAAACCATAAACAAAATGAAAAGACAACCTATGGAATGGGAGAAAATCTTTGCAAATGATGCGATTGACAAGGGCTTAATTTCCAAAATATACAAACAACTCACACAACTCAATAACAAAAAAACAAACGACCCAATCAAAAAATAGGCAGAAAAACAAAATAGACATTTCTCCAAAGAAAACATACAGGTGGCCAATGGGCACATGAAAAGATGCTCATCATCGCTAATTATTAGAGAAATGCAAATCAAAACTACAATGAGGTATCACCACACACCAGTCAGAATGGCCACCATTAAAAAGTCTACAAATAACAAATGCTGGAGAGGGTGTGGAGAAAAGGTAACCTCTTACACTGTTGGTGGGAATATAAGTTGGTGCAGCCACTATGGAAAACTGTATGGGGGTTCCTCAAAAAACCAACAACCCCACTCCTGGGCATATATCCAGACAAAACCATAATAGTGCTGCTATGACCATAGGGGTGCATGTACCCCACTACTGTGCATATACCCTGAGAAAACCATAATTCAAAAAGATACATGCATCCCTATTGTCATAGCAGCACTATTCATAATAGGCAAGACATAGAAACAACCTAAATGTCCACTGATGGAGGAATGGATAAAGAGGATGTGGCACATATATACAATGGAATACTACTCGGCCATAAAAAAGAACAAAATAATGCCATTTGTAGCAACATGGATGAACCTAGAGATTATCATACTAAGTGAAGTAAGTCAGAAAGAGAAAGACAAATACCATATCACCTATATGTGGAATCTCAAATATGACACAAATGAACTTATCTATGAAACAGAAACTCACAGACACAGAGAACAGACTTGTGATTGCCAAGGGGGAGGGAGGTGGGGGAGGGATGGAGTGGGAGTTTGGGATTAGCAGATGCAAACTATTATGTACAGAATGGATAAACAACAATGTCCTACTGTATAGCACAGGGAACTATATTCAATATTCTGTGATAAACCATAATGGAAAAGAATATTTTTTAAAAGTATATATATGTATAACAGAATCACTTTGTTGTATAGCAGAAATTAACACAACATTGTAAATCATCTATACTTCAATAAAAAAAAATTGAATTCAGTGCTCAGTGGTGTCTTTTCCCAGTACCCATCACAGTGAAATATTTACTTTCCCTTATCTAGGCAATAGGTTTCTATTAATATAGCCCCTCTCACAACTGAGGAGGTTAGGAGATTACGGTTGGGATTTAGCCCAGCTGGTGGAGTTTCGGTAGATCCAAGACTGTCCCCAAGCTGTGGGGACCATAGGAATGAAAGGATCATTTAAAATCAGAGTTTGGGTGTGTGTACATGTATGTATTTGTGCATGTACCTGTTCTGTGTGCCTTGGAAGTAGGGTGGAGTTTGTAAGCCAGAGAAGAGCATCCAATCTCCAAAAAAGGAAAAGCTCCAGAAGCACGTATGATGATCTAGAACTCAAGCCAGGGGACTGAAGTCCATCAGAGTGGCAGGACCACAGGTGACAGATCATGCCAGTCCAGAGGGGCTGGTGTGGGGGAGTAGATTCTTTTATGTTAATATGTTATATGCCAAAGAAATGATGATTAATCTCCAAGTAGGACCAATCTTATAATTTGGACAGTCAGCAAAAAATTCTAGGGAATGATGATAAAAATTGAAGTCAGGTGTGTGGCAATATCTTCCTTCTAGGTGGTCAGCCCTTTTGGACTATGGCCCCCACCATGGGTGGGGAAAAGAATCCAGACCCTTGAGGAAGGCGCTGCAAATGTTAGTCTGAGGGTCAATTTCCCAGAGAGGCAGTGCTGGGATTCAGGGCAGGTTTAACACCAGTGGATAAATGGGAATGCCAATCTCAAAGTCAAAGCTCAAGCCTGGTAATAGAGTGAGAGCCAAAGGGTGGACGTTTGGGGAATCCATAGCTCGGTGCAAACACACTGCTGAGGCCCAGACACCTGGCTTTATGGCCTTACAACTCATGCCAAATACCCCTCCATAAAATCCCAATGTACTGATTTTCCCGGGGAAGGCTGGGTCAGTAGAGAAGCTGGACTGAATAAATCTGGGTGAAAATACCTGCAGCTTAGGAGACGGGGAAGGCAGGATCTATGAACAGAGTCCGTGGGTCTTTGCCCAGAGCTGTCTCATTGCTCCTTGGAACCAGAGAAGTCTCACCCTCCTCCACTTCTTGTAATCAGGTATCTCCTGCCAACACTTTTTTGAAACTGCTTCTTTGAATATCACTAACAGATTCCTACTATGTAAATCCAGAAGTTTTTTCTAAGCTCCCACTTTTCTTAACTCAACTGGCCAATCCCTCCTTATTTGATATCCTCTTTCCAATGTTGTCTTGTTCTCTACATCTTTGGTTAATTACTCTCTTTCCTTGGAGAGCTCCCCTTTCTTGTTCTCAGGCAAGTACACTTGGCAGTTCCTAAGACTTTGTCCTCAATCACAAAGGATTTTTTCTTCCCATTTACTCTCTCCTCCAAGACTTTAGTTATTCTCATGGCTTCAAGTATTTGTTTTATATGGATGATTCCAAAGTTTGTATCACCAGGCCTGACTTTTCTGTGTTTCTTTCAGCCCCATGCAGGAACTTCCCACTTGGGAGCAAAATAGTGACATATCAAGCATAATGAAATCAGTATGTTCAAATTTGAACAAGAAGACCTGATCTTTGGGGAAAAACTGTGCTGTACCCCAAAATTGGTACAATGGTGAAATTTATAAAGATGTCAGTTCAATACAAACTGGTTTCCTTATGATATAGTAGATGATAAACTTTGGGACTTTTCTAATTTTTTAAATAAATTAAATCACAGAAGTGTAACATGCGTCTCCTTTTCACAGGAAAGTTCCCCACTAATTCAGTTGAGTACAACCTTTATCGGGATGCAAGATTTTTCCTTCAGGCTCCCCCCACATATCTGCTCTCCCCTATTAAGGGGAAGGGACTGCTTATGAGCATCCAGGATTATTACATGACAGGAGGTGTACAAGAAACGAGTATGAGACACGCTCTAAGACAGCGCATCCTTGATGTTCCTTGCACACTGTGTGTGGCAGCAGTCTCTTTTCCCTCCTCCATCCAAGCCATCTCCTTCTTTAGTTCTTTTAAAATTGCTCCCCGACTTCCTGTTTCTCCTCCCTAATGGATCATCCCAGAGGTAAAAACTCAGACCTGAAATAAGGTCTCTTAGAAGGGAAACTGCACATGGCACTGCATTTAGCAACTCATTGAAACCTTTACTTCTGTTTCATGTTGACTAGGATATATCAGTGCAAGGGAAAAGGCACAGAAACAAGGCTAATATTTCAAGGTATAAACCTTCCACATATATTTTACACATACTTGGGAGAGAACCAATTACTATTAGAGTTATCACCAAGGAAGAAGAGCAAGGGCACAAACTCGATAACCTAGGCCGTTGGGCCACCCCAACATGTTGCAAGGATTTGGATATATGGGGAGGTGAAGGTAGAGACCTAATTTGGGCATGAATGTGGGTGAGATGGTAAGACTGCCCAGGGGGTGTTTGTGGGCAGGTATTTGAGAATATTAAAAATAAGAAATACAGACTGAAAAGAAGGGTTCTTGGTTTTATATAAACATATAATAAAACTAGCATTGATTGAGCACATAATGTCAAACACTGTTTTGAATACATTCTATGTATTAAGTTATCTAATCCTTATAGCAATCCTCTAAGAGATAAAATATACCCACTTTACAAAGGAGATGCTGAGGCACAGAGTAAGTGGCAGAGCTGGGACTCTCAACTCAGGCTCCAGATCTCATAATCTTAAGCTTTACAGTATGATCCCTGCAAATCAAAGTCTGAGAGTTGGATAATTTTCGAGGTTCTTCTCCCACTGATTCTGGTGAGAGCACATCACTAATAAACCGTGAGACTGTATTTTCTCCTTGGATAATCTCTTTTGCATGGTTGACATCAGGGTCTTGAGGACACCGTGGTCAAGGAAAAGTCAGAGCCTCGGGTTTACTGGTCCAGTGCCATGAACCAGCTGATCCAGAATTGGAGCCATCTGGGTAGCCTCCTGCTTAACTTCCCTTCTTGGCCCCTCACATCATTCTGGGGATTTGAGCCCACCTACCAGGGGAAAAGAGCAGGGGTCACCACTGCATACTGGAAATTTCACGTAAGTAACTGGTAGACTGAACACATGACAAAAATCAAAATGCAGCATTCTTTTTATTTCCCACCATTTTAAAATATTTTATTCAGTGGAGACCATCTTTCCCTGCCTCTAGATGAAAACTCCAGAAGATCCCATGGTTTCTGTTCATTTTTATTTATTAAATTAATTTACAATGGTCTATTTAAGTTGCAAACAGTATAATTTCAGTATTTAGAATGTCAAGCCCCATATTAGTTAAAACTTCAGCAGATCCCTATGGTCTGGAAGAGAATATCTCACATTTTCTTCAGAGAAGCATTCTTACAGCAAAAGACAGGAAAATGTGTATTTTGGTGGGGAGGGAGGAGCTCACACTTGGCATGGGTTTGGAGAATGTAGCCATTGGGTGAATGTAGCAGGTGAAATTTTTCTTTGATTTTTGTTTTTATTAAACATTTACATCAGCTTTTCACTAACTTCCATAATGCATCAGTATTAAAGAATGTTAAAATGTTTAAAATTATTTACTGGGTAAATGACTATACTTCTGTTTTTTCTACTTCCCCAATCTCTGAGTAGAGTTCACAGTTAGGGAAAACACTTCAAGTTGATCCTATGTGCCTACCTCCAGCTTGAAAAGCCCAGGCTAAGCCTATAGAATACACATTCAAAATCATGCCATTAAAAATGCCCAAGAATCAAGCATATACGCCAAACTTTAACATCTGTTTAAAGTCTGTGTACACACGTAGATATGTTACATAACTTTCTATACTTTTTTATGTTTGAAATGTTTCATATTTATAAAACACAAATAAAAGGAAAATTAAAACAGAATTTACAGTCTCACTGTTACCTATTAATCCAAACTTTTCTCCTTATACTTTTCTTAGTTTCCTGAACAGAATGAGCTGATTTCTGATTGTAAATCTTAACTTATTCCATTCCCCAACGTGAAATTTCTTCTTTTCATTTTGTGCTTGTCTGAGTCTCATCCTTTTTGATGAATTTAAATTTCATTGCCTACTGAAGTCCTGCCAAATACCCTCATTCCTCAGTTAATCACCTCCTCTTCAAGCAGATGACATATCTACAACCTGGTCTATTTCTGCATACCAATCTGCCTATCATGGTTATTATCTTTTTCCTGATGTCCCTTTTTCTCCCCAATCAGTTGGTAAGTGCCAGAGTAGGTATTTAAAAAATATTTGTTAGAAAAAATAACTGAAGGACATTAGAACACTAGTTCCTCAAACCTTAATCTAGATCAACTGTTTTCATGAAAATGGGTGGAAGATGGTTCTTGTTGGTCCCTTTGACTTGCCAGATGAATCATCTCATGAAATCATGTAAACACACTTTGAAAAGAGAACATGCTTCTCTATTTTCAGTTTCAAATTTCCATGTGGTTTGTTCACTCATTCATTCACTTAACAAGTATTTTTGAGTGCCTATTAGGCCCAGGTACTATTCTTGGCACTTGGGATGTAGCAATATGCAAAAACAGATGATATTGATGGTGGTGTTGGTGATGATGATGATGAAAAAAGGATATCTGGTCCATTTGGGTGTGGTAATAGACATTTCCTATCAGCTGGGCCTTATCTAGAGCATTCGGTATGAGTCTGGGCATATTGAAGGTTTTCTGTTGGTAGAACTCTAAACAAATTGCTGATTGGGTGTGCCAAGGGTAGATACATTGAGGTTGATAGTTGGTCATCAGGAACAAGAGCTACTTCGTTAACATTCTAGATAGTGATGGGGTAGGAACTCAGCCTCTTAGGAGACTGTCTCCTTAAGGTTAACGAGAATGGATAATATTAAATGTAGGGCATAGATTTATATTCTGGAGCAGAACCCAGTAAAATTGCACCAAGATTCAAAGAGAGGAAGTTCATGATAAAGCAAAAGTGAAATGTAAGAACCATTCCAAGAGATACAATAACAGAGTCAGAGCAAAGGCAGCTCTGTTTTGCATCTCCAGGAACAGAATATTCAGTGTAAAACAATTCCTTCTAATGCAAAGTCTGGGCTTTAAAGCTGTTTAAATAACGTTTTCTCTGTTTATAAAAGTAATCCATTCTTTTAGAAATGTTAGAAAATTACTAAAAGAAATTAATGAGGAGGAGGCTGATTTATGTAGGATAGATTCCAATTACAAATCAATACATGAATGATTATTCTTAATTCCTCCTGGAAACTTTCCCTATTAAGTGAAGGCTCATACTTCTTTCTATGTATAAGCTAGTGTATGCTTTCTTTGTTTTAATAATCTTGAGAAAACTGCAAAAACTAGTATACTTTCTAGGGTGTATGTTTTTTCTAATTCTTTAATTTACATGTACATTTGTAGAAAACTTGAAAAGCACAAAAGAGGATAAAATTAAAATCATCTACAACCTCACCATTGCTAATATACTAATATTTTGACGCATTTATATACAGATTATGTATATGCATATGCATACACTTACCGTGTGTATACCAACATATATGTGAAAAATTATAACTGCATGGAAAATGCTTATGATGCAATGCAAAAAGAAAAGATCGGGGGCTTCCCAGGGCTTCCCTGGTGGCGCAGTGGTTAAGAATCCGCCTGCCAATGCAGGGAACACGGGTTCAAGCCCTGGTCCGGGAAGATCGTACATGCCGCGGAGCAACTAAGCCCGTGCGCCACAACCACTGAGCCTGCGCTGTAGAGCCCGTGAGTCACAACTACTGAGCCCGAGTGTCACAGCTACTGAAGCCCATGTGCCTAGAGCCCCTGCTCTGCAACAAGAGAAGCCACCCAATGAGAAGCCCGCGCACCGCAACAAAGAGTAGCCCCCGCTCACCACAACTAGAGAACAGCCTACATGCAGCAACAAAGACCCAATGCAGCCAAAAAATAAAAATAAATAAATGTATTAAAAAAATAATTAACTAATTTTTTTAAAAAAAGGAAAGATCAGGATGCAAAACCCAGTCTGATCTCATTAAAATTATTCACAAGTGTGCCTTAATAACTGCATAAGAGTTCATCATTTGGATATGAACTGATAACCTTTCCAGAAAGAATGGAGTCACCCTTAATAAATTCAGAAAATTCTCTCTAATGCAAAATGATGGAAGCTTGTCTACTTATTCTTTCTCCTCCTTATCATAATCTCATTTCTTTCTCTAGCACTTTTCAACATCCAAAGCATGTAATCGGGAATCTACTGCCTCTACTGGAGGCTTTAGAACTGGATCTAATAGTCAATAAATATTCAAAGTACTAGCGTCAACATTCTGAAAGTGAAGTTAGAAAATGTGGAGTCACAAACTTCCTTCATATAATTAGAGCCTGAAAAGTTAAAACACCTTGCTTGTTTCTCCTCCTGTGCCTGACACAATAGTAAGATACATTTCTCTTGGCAATGGCATCTTAAAGTCATAATTAAATATCTCCTGAGTTCTGAACTCTATGATTTCTCAAAGCCAATTAATGGATTCAAGTGGCTGTATTAAGATACCTTGAGAGCAGCTTAAAAAACACGAAAAACACAAAAACCAAAACTGATTCTTGGGTCCTCATTCAGTAAAACTAGAGTTGGGCCTAGAAATCTGTGTTTTACAAAGCTCCCCACGTGGTTCTGATGAATAACCAGGTTTGGGAACCACTGCCCTGAGAACTGTGGTGTAATCCAATTATTTTCTGGCAGCTGGAAGGAAAGAAATGAAGGTGGATCTTGATTTATTGTGTGAAACCTAGATTCCCCAGAGAGACTCTTGCTGGAGGACATTTAAAAAATCTATTTCAAGATAATTTCCCTGCAGTGTTTTGATTGTCATTCTAAAGCCATGGCAGGGATTTGATGAACTTTGCAGGTCACTTCCAACTGTCCAATTTCATAAAAATGTGCCTAGTTTTGTAAATGTTGCAGTGATCTTTAGAAAAGATTTTCCCTCTAGAAAAAAGCACATTTACTTCACACCCATTAAGCTAAATGATCATGACATTTTCACACCCCTGAGCACATTTATTTCTTGATGGAGAATGAGACGTTTAGCTTATTGTAGGCATATAAAGACACTGGGGATTTTACTGCAGCTTTCATTTCTCAAAAAGATCTATATTAAACATAAAACTAACGTGTAGTTCCTTCATTTTGTAGACAATTTGCTTTGTAAAGAATATGTAACAATTTTCCCAACTTTACAAAAGAAATGACTTGTCTTGGACAGATGCCTCATTAATAGGATCTTATGTTCCTCTCTTCTATTTCTTCATATTAATTTATTTTTATAAAAATTATTTTAACCCAAGACTTAATGTATTTTACAATATACAATGCACTCTGTCCCAAATTTTCAACCTTCATAAGACCCTACCTAGAGGAATTATTACTGGAGTAGAAAGTTGATACTTTTGTCTGGACACCACCCCTATGTACTGTGGGAATGTGCTATTGTCTGCTCCTTTGTTCTCAGGGGTGGACATGTGATCCCAAGTGGACCAATTTTAATAGTCCATCCTTGCAGGAGCAGTGATTGGCTTAGATGTGAGCAGGTGCCCTAAGAAAGACCAGTCAAATGTTGGATGATAGAATTGTTATCCACCCCCCTGCCACCCCCACTCTTTTTTTCCCTTCTGTGCTTGCTAGACTGGAAGAAAGTGACACTGGGTCAATTAGAAGTCGTTTTCCCCACCAAATGATAAAGATTTTGTTTGCATAAGGAAGTGAGCATTTGGGAAGAGGCAAAGAAGACAGGTGGAGAAAGAGACTTATGACATTCTGGATCAAATTGTGTTGATTCCTGAAATTCTAGAATGTGAAGTACCTGAATTTGATCTTGGAGCTATCTTGAATTGAGTTTGAAAACAAATTGAATTGCAAATAAGTTCTGACTAATACAAATATTTTCTCCATTTTCCAGATGAATAAATTGAAACCCAGAAAAATTAAGTAATTTGATCTATTTAGTAAGTAAGCCAGACTTGAACTCATGTCCTAATGCTCGAAATCCCACGTTCTTTCTACTACACTGTAATTCTTTAGCGTCTCTTAAAGAGGTATGAAACTCATGGGAAAAAACGTGATGTAAGAAATAGGTCACAGGTGGCTGGCTGAGGAACATACCATACGAAAATACTGAGTTAGCTGAACTGCTTTTGATCCAAATTTACATAGATC
Organism: Eschrichtius robustus; assembly: GCF_028021215.1. Classification (NCBI taxonomy): domain Eukaryota; kingdom Metazoa; phylum Chordata; class Mammalia; order Artiodactyla; family Eschrichtiidae; genus Eschrichtius; species Eschrichtius robustus. The sequence goes on along the minus strand of NC_090836.1, from coordinate 75,310,823 downwards.
TTTGCTTGGAAGAGTCTAAGATGTCTACATAAAAAATGAATCTACTAAGTACCAAAAATAACATGAGAATTTAAACTTTATATTATTAAACGATAAGTACATTTCATTCAGGAATCCTTCAGAATTTTAAGAAAGTTTTGTTAAATCACGGAGCGCGGTAAATTACAGATACAAACTCTTCCCTAACGTACAAATCTACCATAATATTCTGCTCTGAAGGCTAGTGGAGATACCCTGTTTCAACTTAAAATTTTAGAAGTGGCAGGACCTTATCACCTACCCTCAAAATGGCAGGCTAGATTGAACAACCAGAATCTATGATTATGGTATTTTCCAATCAGATAAAGTAAAATTTATTTTATCTTCTAGTGACAGATCAATGGTTGTCTCTTCAGGGTCCCTGAAGCACTTACATTGCACCTGGAAGTGTTCTTTGATTTTCCCCTCCTACTCCTAATGCATTCCTGTCCTTCTGTGACAAAATGCTGTCCTACGAGAAAGAATCTGAAGAGCATGATGTTTAAAATTTGTACATTTTAAGAAATGTTAAACAAAATAAAACTGAATACAAGAGAAAAGCAAACTGCTAAGCATGCCTGAATATATACTATAGTTAACCCTTAGGTTTTATTTTCCTCTCTTAATAAATCTGTTTAAAATTTAAGATATAACTATTGATATATAAAAATCACAGTAACATTTATATAAGCTGTAATATCATAGTATCAATAATAAAAAGAATACCTGAGAATCCACTCCTGATCTTAAGAACTAGAACTTGATCAATCTTTGGAGAAGAGTGATTCTCCCCAAACACATCTCCATGCCTCCTTCCTCAAGGTTACTACTTTCCTGAACTCATTCCCTTACATTTTAAAAAAAGTAGTTTTTTAAATTATGTCTCCCTAACAATACACTGTTTGCTTTATCTTGAATTTGAGCATTATAATATTTATATCGTGCTGTAGGCTGTCTTCTGTGACTTGCTTATTTTATTTCTGTCACATTATGTTTCTAAAATGTATTCATATGCTTACAAGGAGCTATAGTTCATTCATTTTTAGTCTGTATAATATTCCATTGTGTGATTAGTCTATAGTTCATTTAGTCACTCTCTTGTTGTTGGAAATTTGAGTTTTTTCCCCTACTTTTTGCACATATGAATGATAATATCATAAATGTTCTTATTCATTTCTCTTGGTATACATGTACAAGACTTTTTCTAAGGTGCATACCTAAAAGAGGAATTGCTTGGTCTTTGGGTATAAAATATTTAACTTAATATGAAGGTGTCAAACTCTTTTCCAAAGTGATTAAATCAATTTACATTCCCACCAGCAGTGTATAAGTATCTGCTGATTCAAATCTTTACTGATATTTGGCAATGTCAGACCTGTATTTTTGTACATTTAGTGGTTATAAATTCATATCTCATTGTAGTCTTAATTTGCATTTCTGCAATTACTAATGAAGTGGAACATTTTTTCATGTGTGTATTCAGTATTTGTGATTCTTACCCATAAAATAACTGTTTGTTACTTTTTCCTATTTTTTCTCTTGAGTTGTTTGTCTTTTTTCTTACTTTTTTGTAGGTATTCTAAAAACACATTCTGGCTTCTATTCCCCTTATTAATTCTGTGTTGCAAATGTCTTCTTTAAGTTTATAACATTTCCTTTTTACTTTCTTTCTGATGCTTTTAAGAGTAGTTATGTTAAATTTTAATATGATCAAATTTATCAATATTTTACTTTACGATTCATGCTTTTTTGTCTTAAAAAAGCCCTCACTGAATAAAACTTCTATATTTTCTTCTAAACATTTTAAAGTTTTATTGCTTGCATTTCAATCTGGGCTTGTTTTTTCTTTTTTTCTTTTTTTCTTTTTCCCCTATGGAGAATTCTAAGTGTAAGGGAGGGCCCACGAGCACAAGTTGTTTGATCAACCTGAAGAAACAATTATTCATCGTCTGGCGAGACCATAGAGCCTGTGAAAAGCCCCAGGGATGAACCTCTACGTTGTGAGCTCTCTTGAGAATGGGCTGTTTCTGCTGTGAATTGCTGGTGTATCCCCAGCACTTACATCAGAACCTGTACGTAGTAGGCAGATGGTAGGCAATTAATAGGCATGTGTATTAGTGTGTGTGTGTGTAATACAGGAGTTAAAACAGTTCAGAAAATATAAAGTTTAAAAAAGTACCTAGACATAATTATTGTTAATAATTAGGTATTCAGGAGGAGCTTCAAGATGGCGGAGGAGTAAGACGTGAAGATCACCTTCCTCCCAACAAATACATCAGAAATACATCTACATGTGGAACAACTCCTACAGAACACCTACTGAATGCTGGCAGAAGACCTCAGACTTCCCAAAAGGCAAGAAACTTGCCACGTACCTGGGTAGGGCAAAAGAAAAAAGAAATAACAGAGACAAAAGAATAGGGACGGGACCTGCACCAGTGGGAGGGAGCTGTGAAGGAGGAAAGGTTTCCACACACTAGGAAGCCCCTTCGCGGGTGGAGACTGCGGGTGGCAGAGGGGGGAAGCTTCGGAGCCACAGAGGAGAGCTCAGGAACAGGGGTGCAGAAGGCAAAGCGGAGAGACTCCTGCACAGAGGAGCGGTGCCGAGCAGCACTCACCAGCCCGCGAGGCTTGTTTGCTCACCCGCCGGGGCGGGCGGGGGCTGGGAGCTGAGGCTCGGGCTTCGGTCGGATCCCAGGGAGAGGACTGGGGTTGGCGGCGTGAACACAGCCTGAAGGGGTTAGCGCACCATGGCTAGCCGGGAGGGAGTCCGGGAAAGAGTCTGGAGCTGCTGAAGAGGCAAGAAACTTTTTCTTGCCTCTTTGTTTCCTGGTGCGCGAGGAGAGGGGATTAAGACCGCCGCTTAAAGGAGCTCCAGAGACAGGCGCGAGCCGCGGCTGTCAGCACGGACCCAGAGACGGGCATGAAACACTAAGGCTGCTGCTGCTGCCACCAAGAAGCCTGTGTGCAAGCACAGGTCACTATCCACGCCCCTCCTCCTGGGAGCCTGTGCAGCCTGCCACTGCCAGGGTCCCGTGATCCAGGGACAACTTCCCCAGGAGAAAGCAAGGCGCGCCTCAGGCTGCTGCAACGTCACGCTGGCCTCTGCTGCCACAGGCTCGCCCCACATCCGTACCCTTCCCTCCCCCACCCCGCGCCAGAGTGAGCCAGAGCCCCCAGAGCAGCTGCTCCTTTAACCTCGTCCTGTCTGAACACAGAACAGACGCCCTCAGGCAACCTACATGCAGAGGCGGGGCCAAATCCAAAGCTGAACCCCGGGAGCTGAGTGAACAAAGAAGAGAAAGGGAAATTTCTCCCAGCAGCCTCAGGAGCAGCAGATTAAATCTCCACAATCAACTTGATGTACCCTGCATCTGTGGAATACCTGAAGAGACAACAAATCATCCCAAATTGAGGAGGTGGACTTTGAAAGCAATGATATATATATATATTTTTCCCTTTTTTGCTTTTTGTGAGTGTGTATGTGTATGCTTCTGTGTGTGATTTTGCCTGTATAGCTTTGATTTACCATTTGTCCTAGGGTTCTGTCTGTCCATTTTTTTTTGTTTTGTTTTGTTTTTGTTCTTTAGTATAGGTTTTAGCACTTGTTATCATTGGTGGATTTTTTTTTTTTTTTGGTTTGGTTGCTCTCTTCTTTCTTTTTTTTAATTACTTAAAAAAATTTTTTTTAATAATTATTTTTTATTTTAATAACTATTTTATCTTCTTCTTTCTTTCTTTCTTTTTTTTCTCCCTTTTATTCTGAGCCGTGTAGAGGACAGGCTCTTGGTGCTCCAGCCAGGCATCAGGGCTGTGCCTCTGAGGTGGGAGAGCCAACTTCAGGACACTGGTCCACAAGAGACCTCCCAGCTCCATATAATATCAAACGGCAAAAATCTCCCAGAGATCTCTATCTCAACACCAAGACCCAGCTCCACTCAACAACCAGCAAGCTACAGTGCTGGACACCCTATGCCAAACAACTAGCAAGACAGGAACACAACCCCACCCATTAAAAGAGAGGCTCCCTAAAATCATAATAAGGTCACAGACACCCAAAAACACACCACCAGACGTGGACATGCCCACCAGAAAGACAAGATCCAGCCTCATCCACCAGAACACGGGCACTAGTCCCCTCCACCGGGAAGCCTATACAACCCACTGAACCAACCTTAGCCACTGGGGACAGACACCAAAAACAACAGGAACTACGAACCTGCAGCCTGCGAAAAGGAGACCCCAAACACAGTAAGTTAAGCAAAATAAGAAGACAGAGAAACACATAGCAGACGAAGGAGCAAGGTAAAAAAGCACCAAACCTAACAAATGAAGAGGAAATAGGCAGTCTACCTGAAAAAGAATTCAGAATAATGATAGTAAAGATGATCCAAAATCTTGGAAATAGAAAGGAAAAAATACAAGAAACATTTAACAAGGACCTAGAAGAACTAAAGAGCAAACAAACAGTGATGAACAACACAATAAATGAAATTAAAAATTCTAGGGGGATTAACCAAGATGGCGGAGTAGAAGGACGTGCTCTAACTCCCTCTTGTGAGAGCACCAGAATCACAACTGTCTGCTGGACAATCATTGACAGGAAGACCCTGGACTTCACCAAGGAGGATACCCCACGTCCAAGGACAGAGGAGAAGCCACAGTGAGACGGTAGGAGGGGCGCAATCAGAGTAAAATCTAATCCCATAACTGCTGGGTGGGTGACTCACAGACTGGCGAACACTTATACCACAGAAGTCCACCCACTGGAGTGAAGGTTCTGAGCCCCACGTCAGGCTTCCCAAACTGGGGGTCCGGCAACGGGAGGAGGAATTCCTAGAGAATCAGACTTTGAAGCCTAGTGGAAATTGATTGCAGGACTTCGACAGCACTGGGGGAAACAGAGACCTCACTCTTGGAGGGCACACACAAAGTAGTGTGCACATCGGGACCCAGGGGAAGGAGCAGTGACCCTGGGGGAGACTGAACCAGACCTACCTGCTGGTGTTGGGGGGTCTCCTGCAGAGGCGGGGGGTGGCTCTGTTTCACCGTGGGGACAAGGACTCTGGCAGCGGAGGTTCTGGGAAGTGCTCCTTGGCGTGAGCCCTCCCAGAGTCTGCCATTAACCCCACCAGAGAGCCCAGGTAGGCTCCAGTGTTGGGTTGCCTCAGGCCAAACAACCAACAGGGAGGGAACCCAGCCCCACCCATCAACAGTCAAGTGGATTAAAGTTTTACTGAGCTCTGACCGCCACAGCAACAGTCAGCTCTACCCACCACCAGAGCCTCCCATCAAGCCTCTTAGATAGCCTCAACCACCAGAGGGCAGACAGCAGAAGCAAGAAAAACTACAATCCTGCAGCCTGTGGACCAAAAACCACAGTTACAGAAAGATAGACAACATGAAAAGGCAGAGGGCTATGTACCAGATGAAGGAACAAGAAAAAACCCCAGAAAAACAACCAAATGAAGTGGAGATAGGCAACCTTCCAGAAAAAGAATTCAGAATAATGATAGTGAAGATGATCCAGGACCTCGGAATAAGAATGGAGGCAAAGATTGAGAAGATGCAAGAAATGATTAACAAAGACCTAGAAGAATTAAAGAACAAACAAACAGAGATGACCAATACAATAACTGAAATGAAAACTACACTAGACGGAATCAATAGCAGAATAACTGAGGCAGAAGAACGGATAAGTGACCTGGAAGACAGAATGGTGGAATTCACTGCTGCGGAACAGACTAAAGAAAAAAGAATGAAAAGAAATGAAGACAGCTTAAGAGACCTCTGAGACAACATTAAACGCAACAACATTCGCATTATAGGGGTCTCAGAAGGTGAAGAGAGAGAGAAAGGACCAGAGAAAATGTTTGAAGAGATTATAGTCGAAAACTTCCCTAACATGGGAAAGGCAATAGCCACCCAAGTCCAGGAAGCGCAGAGAGTCCCATACAGGATAAACCCAAGGAGAAACACGCCGAGACACATAGTAATCAAAGTGGCAAAAATTAAAGACAAAGAAAAATTATTGAAAGCAGCAAGGGAAAAACGACAAATAACATACAAGGGAACGCCCATAAGGTTAACAGCTGATTTCTCAGCAGAAACTCTGCAAGCCAGAAGGGAGTGGCATGATATACTTAAAGTGATGAAAGGGAAGAACCTACAACCAAGATTACTCTACCCGGCAAGGATCTCATTTAGATTTGATGGAGAAATCAAAAGCTTTACAGACAAGCAAAAGCTAAGAGAATTCAGCACCACCAAACCAGCTCTACAACAAATGCTAAAGGAACTTCTCTAAGTGGGAAACACAAGAGAAGTAAAGGACCTACAAAAACAAACCCAAAACAATTAAGAAAATGGTCATAGGAACATACATATCGATAATTACCTTAAACGTGAATGGATTAAATGCCCCAACCAAAAGACATAGACTGGCTGAATGGATACAAAAACAAGACCCATATATATGCTGTCTACAAGAGACCCACTTTAGACCTAGGGACACATACAGACTGAAAGTGAGGGGATGGAAAAAGATATTCCATGCAAATGGAAATCAAAAGAAAGCTGGAGTAGCTATACTCATATCAGATAAAATAGACTTTAAAATAAAGAATGTTACAAGAGACAAGGAAGGACACTACATAATGATCAAGGGATCAATCCAAGAAGAAGATATAACAACTATAAATATATATGCACCCAACATAGGAGCACCTCAATACATAAGGCAACTGCTAACAGCTATAAAAGAGGAAATTGACAGTAACACAATCATAGTGGGGGACTTTAACACCTCACTTACACCAATGGACAGATCATCCAAAATGAAAATAAATAAGGAAACAGACGCTTTAAGTGACACAATAGACCAGATAGATTTAATTGATATATATAGGACATTCCATCCAAAAACAGCAGATTACACGTTCTTCTCAAGTGTGCATGGAACATTCTCCAGGATAGATCACATCTTGGGTCACAAATCAAGCCTCAGTAAATTTAAGAAAATTGAAATCATATCAAGCATCTTTTCTGACCACAACGCTATGAGATTAGAAATGAATTACAGGGAAAAAAACGTAAAAAAGACAAACACATGGAGGCTAAACAATACGTTACTAAATAACCAAGAGATCACTGAAGAAATCAAAGAGGAAATAAAAAAATACCTAGAGACAAATGACAATGAAAACACGACGACCCAAAACCTATGGGATGCAGCGAAAGCAGTTCTAAGACGGAAGTTTATAGCTATACAAGCCTACCTAAAGAAACAAGAAAAATCTCAAATAAACAATCTAACCTTACACCTAAAGAAACTAGAGAAAGAAGAACAAACAAAACCCAAAGTTAGCAGAAGGAAAGAAATCATAAAGATCAGAGCAGAAATAAATGAAATAGAAACAAAGAAAACAATAGCAAAGATCAATAAAACTAAAAGTTGGTTCTTTGAGAAGATAAACAAAATTGATAAGCCATTAGCCAGACTCATCAAGAAAAAGAGGGAGAGGACTCAAATCAATAAAATCAGAAATGAAAAAGGAGAAGTTACAACAGACACTGCAGAAATACAAAGCATCCTAAGAGACTACTACAAGCAACTTTATGCCAATAAAATGGACAACCTGGAAGAAATGGACAAATTTTTAGAAAGGTATAACCTTCCAAGACTGAACCAGGAAGAAACAGAAAATATGAACAGACCAATCACAAGTAATGAAATTGAAACTGATTAAAAATCTTCCAACACACAAAAGTCCAGGACCAGATGGCTTCACAGGTGAATTCTATCAAACATTTAGAGAAGAGCTAACACCTATCCTTCTCAAACTCTTCCAAAAAATTGCAGAGGAAGGAACACTCCCAAACTCATTCTATGAGGCCACCATCACCCTGATACCAAAACCAGACAAAGACACTACAAAAAAAGAAAATTACAGACCAATATCACTGATGAATATAGATGCAAAAATCCTCAACAAAATACTAGCAAACAGAATCCAACAACACATTAAAAGGATCATACACCACGATCAAGTGGGATTCATCCCAGGGATGCAAGGATTCTTCAATATACGCAAATCAATCAATGTGATACACCATATTAACAAATTGAAGAATAAAAACCATATGATCATCTCAATAGATGCAGAAAAAGCTTTTGACAAAATTCAACACCCATTTCTGATAAAAACTCTCCAGAAAGTGGGCATAGAGGGAACCTACCTCAACATAATAAAGGCCATATATGACAAACCCACAGCAAACATCATTCTCAATGGTGAAAAACTGAAAGCATTTCCTCTAAGATCAGGAACGAGACAAGGATGTCCACTCTCACCACTATTATTCAACATAGTTCTGGAAGTCCTAGCCACGGCAATCAGAGAAGAAAAAGAAATAAAAGGAATACAAATTGGAAAAGAAGAAGTAAAACTGTCACTGTTTGCGGATGACATGATACTATACACAGAGGATCCTAAAACTGCCACCAGAAAACTGCTAGAGCTAATTAATGAATATGGTAAAGTTGCAGGATACAAAATGAGTGCACAGAAATCTCTTGCATTCCTATACACTAATGATGAAAAATCTGAAAGAGAAATTATGGAAACACTCCCATTTACCATTGCAACAAAAAGAATAAAATACCTAGGAATAAACCTACCTAGGGAGACAAAAGACCTGTATGCAGAAAACTATAAGACACTGATGAAAGAAATTAAAGATGATACCAACAGATGGAGAGATATACCATGTTCTTGGATTGGAAGAATCAACATTGTGAAAATGACTATACTACCCAAAGCAATCTACAGATTCAATGCAATCCCTATCAAATTACCAATGGCATTTTTTACGGAGCTAGAACAAATCATCTTAAAATTTGTATGGAGACACAAAAGACCCCGAATAGCCAAAGCAGTCTTGAGGCAAAAAATGGAGCTGGAGGAATCAGACTCCCTGACTTCAGACTCTACTACAAAGCTACAGTAATCAAGACAATATGGTACTGGCACAAAAACAGAAACATAGATCAATGGAACAAGATAGAAAGCCCAGAGATAAACCCACGCACCTATGGTCAACTAATCTATGACAAAGGAGGCAAAGATATACAATGGAGAAAAGACAGTCTCTTCAATAAGTGGCGCTGGGAAAACTGGACAGCTACATGTAAAAGAATGAAATTAGAATACTCCCTAACACCATACACAAAAATAAACTCAAAATGGATTAGAGACCTAAATATAAGACTGGACACTATAAAACTCTTAGAGGAAAACATAGGAAGAACACTCTTTGACATAAATCACAGCAAGATCTTTTTTGATCCACCTCCTAGAGTAATGGAAATAAAAACAAAAATAAACAAATGGGACCTAATGAAACTTCAAAGCTTTTGCACAGCAAAGGAAACCATAAACAAGACGAAAAGACAACCCTCAGAATGGGAGAAAATATTTGCAAACGAATCAACGGACAAAGGATTAATCTCCAAAATATAGAAACAGCTCATTCAGCTCAATATTAAAGAAACAAACACCCCAATCCAAAAATGGGCAGAAGACCTAAATAGACATTTCTCCAAAGAAGACATACAGACGGCCACGAAGCACATGAAAAGATGCCCAACATCACTAATTATTAGAGAAATGCAAATCAAAACTACAATGAGGTATCACCTCACTCCTGTTAGAATGGACATCATCAGAAAATCTACAAACAACAAATGCTGGAGAGGGTGTGGAGAAAAGAGAACCCTCTTGCACTGTTGGTGGGAATGTAAATTGATACAGCCACTATGGAGAACAATATGGAGGTTCCTTAAAAAACTAAAAATAGAATTACCATATGACCCAGCAATCCCACTACTGGGCATATACCCAGAGAAAACCGTAATTCAAAAAGACACATGCACCCGAATGTTCATTGCAGCACTATTTACAATAGCCAGGTCATGGAAGCAACCTAAATGCCCATCAACAGACGAATGGAGAAAGAAGTGGTGGTACATATATACAATGGAATATTACTCAGCCATAAAAAGGAACGAAATTGAGTCATTTGTTGAGAAGTGGATGGATCTAGAGACTGTCATACAGAGTGAAGTAAGTCAGAAAGAGAAAAACAAATATCGTATATTAATGCATGTATGTGGAACCTAGAAAAATGGTACAGATGAGCCAGTTTGCAGGGCAGAAGTTGAGACACAGATGTAGAGAATGGACATATGGACACCAAGGGGGGAAAACTGCGGTGAGGTGGCGATGGTGGTGTGCTGAATTGGGCGATTGGGATTGACATGTATACACTGATGTGTATAAAATTGATGCCTAATACGAACCTGCAGTATAAAACAACAAACAAACAAAACAACTAATACTAAACTTTCATTGGGTTATTTGTATGGAAATATGTTAATATAAATGTTTCAGACATTACATGAAATTTCTAAAAATCTTATATGTTCTGGTATAATGTTATAAGTAATAATCCTAGTTATTACTTTAAAATGTATATCTCAGAAATAACTAATTTTCTTGTCAACTGCATTATTATGAACTTTCATCAAATCTTTAACAGTGGTCATTTTTAAGTCTTTTGTCATTTACAGACAGTTCTGGGTGTACTCTGATGCTTTTGCAAATATGTTCCTATAAAAGTCTTTCATCTTCAAGAAATTCATGGAAAAGACTCTGACAAGTACAGGTTTCTGGTAACTGACTGTACTGCTGAACTGAATGAATAAGCATTTTCAGAACTCTAATGAAAAACTGATGAACTCATAAAAGTGCTAACAAAAGATCAAGATGAAAAAAAAATTAATTACATGGGACTGAGTGAACTGATGAGGATGAGTATAATTTTTGTGACTTTCTGTCTGAATTAAAAAAAAAAAATCCCACAAGGACTCAGAGGCAAAGAATATAGAAATCAATTTTCACTGCAAAGTAAAGGAGCTGTTACAGTGGAGGATTACTGGACTGAATGTCAATATTATGACATAGTATGAGTGTGTTTCATGTTTGGTAATTGCAATCATTGTTGCTTTTGTTGTGGTCATCCATGTACAATGCTTGGTGTCAGTCTACTTATCTCTTGTAAAAATAAAATACAGAGTGTGTGTGTGAAAAAAAATATGTAATGTACAGTACAGGGTATATAGTCAGTATATTGTAGCACCTTTTTTTGGAGTCTAGTCTATAAAAATATCTAATCACTATGTTGTATACCTGAAACTAATATAATATTGTAAGTCAACTGTATGTCATTAAAAAAGCCAAAAAATTAAATTTATATACAAATTCAAAGGGAAAAAAAAAATTTCTCTAGAAGTGATCAATACCAGAATAACTGAGGCAGAAGAACGGATAAGTGACCTGGAAGATAAAATAGTGGAAATAACTACTGCAGAGGAGAATAAAGAAAAAAGAATGAAAAGAATTGAGGACAGTCTCAGAGACCTCTGGGACAACATTAAATGCACCAACATTCGAATTATAGGGTTCCCAGAAGAAGAGGAGAAAAAGAAAGGGACTGAGAAAATATTTGAAGAGATTATAGTTGAAAACTTCCCTAATATGGGAAAGGAAATAGTTAATCAAGTCCAGGAAGCACAGAGAGTCCCATACAGGATAAATCCAAGGAGAAACATGCCAAGACACATATTAATCAAACTATCAAAAATTAAATACAAAGAAAAAATGTTAAAAGCAGCAAGGGAAAAACAACAAATAACACACAAGGGTATCCCCATAAGGTTAACAGCTGATCTTTCAGCAGAAACTCAGCAAGCCAGAAAGGAGTGGCAGGACATATTTAAAGTGATGAAGGGGAAAAACCTACAACCAAGATTACTCTACCCAGCAAGGATCTCATTCAGATCTGATGGAGTAATTAAAACCTTTACAGACAAGCAAAAGCTAAGAGAATTCAGCACCACCAAACCAGCTTTACAAAAAATGCTAAAGGAACTTCTCTAGGCAAGAAACACAAGAGAAGGAAAAGACCTACAATAACAAACCCAAAACAATTAAGAAAATGGTAATAGGAACATACATATCGATAATTACCTTAAATGTAAATGGATTAAATGCTCCAACCAAAAGACATAGACTGGCTGAATGGCTGAAAGACCCATATATATGCTGTCTACAAGAGACCCACTTCAGACCTAGGGACACATACAGACTGAAAATGAGGGACTGGAAAAAGATATTCCATGCAAATGGAAGTCAAAAGAAAGCTGGAGTAGCAATTCTCATATCAGACAAAGTAGACTTTAAAACAAAGACTATTACAAGAGACAAAGAAGGACACTACATAATGATCAAGGGATCAATCCAAGAAGAAGACATAACAATTGTAAATATTTATGCACCCAACATAGCAGCACCTCAATACATAAGGCAAATACTAACAGCCATAAAAGGGGAAATCGACAGCAACACAATCATAGTAGGGGACTTTAACACCCCACTTTCAACAATGGACAGATCATCCAAAATGAAAATAAATAAGGAAACACAGTTTTCAATGATACATTAAACAAGATGGACTTAATTGATATTTATAGGACATTCCATCCAAAAACAACAGAATACACATTCTTCTCAGGTGCTCATGGTACATTCTCCAGGATAGATCATATCTTGGGTCCCAAATCAAGCCTTGGTAAATTTAAGAAAATTGAAATCATATCAAGTATCTTTTCTGACCACAACACTATGAGACTAGATATCAATTACAGGAAAAAATCTGTAAAAAATACAAACACATGGAGGCTAAACAATACACTACTTAATAATCAAGCGATCACTGAAGAAATCAAAGAGGAAATCAAAAATTACCTAGAAACAAATGACAATGAAAACACGACGACCCAAAACCTATGGGATGCAGCAAAAGCAGTTCTAAGAGGGAAGTTTATAGCAATACAATCCTACCTTAAGAAACAAGAAACATCTCAAATAAACAACCTAACCTTACACCTAAAGCAATTAGAGAAAGAAGAGCAAAAAAACCCCAAAGTTAGCAGAAGGAAAGAAATCATAAGGATCAGATCAGAAATAAATGAAAAAGAAATGAAGGAAATGATAGCAAAGATCAATAAAACTAAAAGCTGGTTCTTTGAGAAGATAAACAAAATTGATAAATCATTAGCCAGACTCATCAAGAAAAAAAGGGAGAAGATTCATATCAGTAGAATAGAAATGGAAAAGGAGAAGTAACAAATGACACTGCAGAAATACAAAGGATCATGAGAGATTACTACACGCAACTATATACCAATAAAATGGACAACCTGGAAGAAATGGACAAATTCTTAGAAATACACAACCTTCCGAGACTGAACCAGGAAGAAATAGAAAATATGAACAGACCAATCATAAACACTGAAATTGAAACTGTGACTAAAAATCTTCCAACAAACAAAAGCCCAGGACCAGATGGCTTCACAGGCGAAATCTATCAAACATTTAGAGAAGAGCTAACACCTATCCTTCTCAAACTCTTCCAAAATATAGCAGAGGAAGGAACACTCCCAAACTCATTTTACGAGGCCACCATCACACTGATACCAAAACCAGACAAAGATGTCACAAAGAAAGAAAACTGCAGGCCAATATCACTGATGAACATAGATGCAAAAATCCTCAACAAAATACTAGCAAACAGACTCCAACAGCACATTAAGAGGATCATACACCATGATCAAGTGGGGTTTATCCCAGGAATGCAAGGATTCTTCAGTATATGCAAATCAATCAATGTGATACACCATATTAACAAATTGAAGGAGAAAAACCATATGATCATCTCAATAGATGCAGAGAAAGCTTTCGACAAAATTCAACACCCATTCATGATAAAAAAAAACCTCCAGAAAGTAGGCATAGAGGGAACTTACCTCAACATAATAAAGGCCATATATGACAAACCCACAGCAAACATCATTCTCAATGGTGAAAAACTGAAAGCATTTCCTCTAAGATCAGGAACAAGACAAGGTTGCCCACTCTCACCACTATTATTCAACATAGTTTTGGAAGTTTCAGCCACAGCAATCAGATAAGAAAAAGAAATAAAAGGAATCCAAGTCGGAAAAGAAGAAGTAAAGCTGTCACTGTTTGCAGATGACATGATACTGTACAGAGAGAATCGTAAAGATGCTACCAGAAAACTACTAGAGCTAATCAATGAATTTGGTAAAGTAGCAGGATACAAAATGAATGCACAGAAATCTCTTGCATTCCTATACACTAATGATGAAAAATCTGAAAGTGAAATTAAGAAAACACTCCCATTTACCATTGCAACAAAAAGAATAAAATATCTAGGAATAAACCTACCTAAGGGGACAAAAGACCTGTATGCAGAAAATTATAAGACACTGATGAAAGAAATTAAAGATGATACCAACAGATGGAGAGATATACCATGTTCTTGGATTGGAAGAATCAACATTGTGAAAATGACTATACTACCCAAAGCAATCTACAGATTCGATGCAATCCCTATCAAACTACCAATGGCATTTTTCACAGAACTAGAACAAATATTTCACAATTTGTATGGAAACACAAAAGACCCCGAATAGCCAAAGCAATTTTGAGAAAGAAAAACGGAGCTGGAGGAATCAGGCTCCCTGACTTCAGACTATAATACAAAACTACAGTAATCAAGACAGTATGGTACTGGCACAAAAACAGAAATATAGATCAATGGAACAGGATAGAAACCCCAGAGATAAACCCACGCACATATGGTCACCTTATCTTTGATAAAGGAGGCAAAAATATACAGTGAAGAAAAGACAGCCTCTTCAATAAGTGGTGCTGGGAAAACTGGACAGCTACATGTAAAAGAATGAAATTAGAACATGTTCTAACACCATACACAAAGTCAAAATGGATTAAAGACCTAAATGTAAGGCCAGACACCATCAAACTCTTAGAGGAAAACACTGGCAGAACACACTATGACATAAATCACAGCAAGATCCTTTTTGACCCACCTCCTAGAGAAATGGAAATAAAAACAAAAATAAACAAATGGGACCTAATGAAACTTCAAAGCTTTTGCACAGTAAAGGAAACCATAAACAAGACGAAAAGACGACCCTCAGAATGGGAGAAAATATTTGCAAACAAAGCAACTAACAAAGGATTAATCTCCAAAATTTACAAGCAGCTCATGCAGCTCAATATCAAAAAAACAAACAACCCAATTCAAAAATGGGCAGGAGACCTAAATAGACATTTCTCCAAAGAAGATATACAGGTTGCCAACAAACATATGAAAGAATGCTCAACATCATTAATCATTAGAGAAATGCAAATCAAAACTACAATGAGATATCATCTCACACTGGTCAGAATGGCCATCATCAAAAAATCTACAAACAGTAAATGCTGGAGAGGGTGTGGAGAAAAGGGCACCCTCCTGCACTGTTGGTGGGAATGTAAATTGATACAGCCACTGTGGAGAACAGTATGGAGGTTCCTTAAAAAACTAAAAATAGAACTACCATACGACCCAGCAATCCCACTACTGGGCATATACCCTGAGAAAACCAGAATTCAAAAAGAGTCATGTACCACAATGTTCATTGCAGCTCTATTTAAAATAGCCAGGACATGGAAGCAACCTAAGTGTCCATCAACAAATGAATGGATAAAGAAGATGTGACACATATATACAATGGAATCCTACTCAGCCATAAAAAGAAATGAAACTGAGTTATTTGTAGTTAGGTGGATGGACCTAGAGTCTGTCATACAGAGTGAAGTAAGTCAGAAAGAGAAAAACAAATACCGTATGGTAACACATATATATGGAATCCAGAAAAGAAAAAAAAAATGGTCATGAAGAACCTCGGGGCAAGACGGGAATAAAGACGCAGACCTACTAGAGAATGGACTTGAGGATAGGGGGAGGGGGAAGGGGAAGGGGAAGCTGGCACAAAGTGAGAGAGTGGCATGGACATATATACACTACTAAACGTAAGATAGATAGCTAGTGGGAAGCAGCCTCATAGCACAGGGAGATCAGCTCAGTGCTTTGTGACCACCTAGAGGGGTGGGATAGGGAGGGTGGGAGGGAGGGAGATGCAAGAGGGAAGAGATATGGGGATATATTTATATGCATAACTGATTCACTTTGTTATAAAGCAGAAACTAACACACCATTGTAAAGCAATTATACTCCAATAAAGATGTTAAAAAAAATAATTAGGTATTCATCTTTCTAGATCTTTTCAATATTTCAATGTATTTACATATATAAATATGCATACATATATATGCACACACATATGTAGTTTTAAAAATGTACAAGGGATTTTATTTTTGTTATAGTTCTCTTACTTTTTTCCCCCCCCACTTACTGTGTGTGGGGAATTACTCTATTTCCATATTTAGAATTCAGTAGCATTCTATTTAACAGCTGCATAGCACTCGATAGTATGAATGTCTTATAATGTTAAAATCGTTTCCCTATTAGTGGAAATTTTCCTTCTTACAAACAATGCTGCCCTGTTCAATCCTTGACCAAGAATGTTGGCACATGTCTTTCTATAGGTCAGAGTCCTAGAAATGGTGGTGTTGGGTCAAAATTATACATGTGTTTAAAATTTTGTATAAATATTCCCAAATTTGTTATGAATACAAAGGTCCTGTCTCATGAGTTAAGGTCAGTAAGAAATATTGACATTGCTATGTCGATTTATTTTTGAGAGGGTGTTTAACATGATTCCAAATTATGAGGACAACTGCTTTCTCATCAATTGTTTGAACACCTAGTAGATACTGTTTTCATGTGCTAGCCTGAACAACTGGCAAATAGAAGCACAGCTGGGCTTCTTTCGTTTTCTTTTTTCCCCTGATGGAGAATTCTAAGTTGAAGGAACAGCCTGGAGCACTATGTCTGAGCTCCAAGAACAGTCTCTCTAGGGATTTGACTGGTTCACAGAGGGAGTCTTGAAGTGTATATTTCTGATATATGCCTATCTTCATAGTAGTACATGAAAAAGGGTGTGTGTGTGTATAGATTGCTTGTGTGTGTATAGAAATTAATACATGTTTATTATAGAAAATATAAAAAAATGCAGAAAAGTATTAAGAACATGGAAATCGGCTCATTTAATGACCCAGAGATAATCAAATTAACATGTTAGTGCATATCTTACCAGATATATACATTTTTTTTAAACAAGATTGGGACTACACTATAATAACTGTTTTGCAATCTGTTTCATCTCTCCAACTTAAAAATACATTATGAACTTTCTGCCGTATCAATATAGTGTCACTTCAGTGTTTGACTTAAGAGAAAGCATAAGCAATTAAGACTTTTCGGCTGAGAATTTACAAATAGATCTCAGGTGCTTCAAATCCATGCCCTTAATATACAGGTAATATTAATGGACTGCACTTAAATGTGTATGACCCAAGGCCGAGAAAGCCCTCCTGTTTGTATTTTATGTCACTAATTAGAATACTAAATTTTATTGAGTCCCTACTAAATACCAAACACTTTGCAAAGCCCTTGACAAATATATTATTTCTAACTATTACAGCTACCTTTGGAAGTAGGTATTATCAACATTTTGCAGAAGAGAGAACTCAGATTCAGAGAGAATAAAACCTTGCTCAAGGGCACTTGGCCAGCAAATGGTGGGGTTTGAATTAGAATCCAGGTCTATCTGCCTGTAAAACTGCTACTTTTCTACCATCCTTGCTGTTTTGGTCATGCAAAGCATTTTCATGTGCGGCTTCTGTACTCAAAGTCCCTGCTTTACATTCAGTTCGTGATTAGATTGAAAGTGATTTCTAAAGGAAATTAAGGAATATTTGTCATATTTTTCTAACTGTCGATACATAACAGAGTTTATGCACAAGTGTTTATTCTCTTTTCATTAATGGAAACTGAGCCGGTTGTATGGAATGAGAACTGCGATAACTGAAACTAGAGCGCCATCTGTTGGCTACAGGGTTCTAGGCACTTGATTCAGGAAAATTAAGAAATATATCATCACCATTGCTTTCCTCAACAAAGAAAATATTCTTAGCAGCAATCTTGGACCAAATGTAAGGGGAAGTTAGGAGCTAATAGTGCTAGCTCCTATTTTTAAAAAATAATTTATTGAGGTGAAATTCACATGACATAAAATTACCATTTTAAAGTGAACAATTCAGAGGCATTTTGAACATTCACAATGTTGTGCAACCACCACTTCTATCTAGTTCCAAATCATTTCCATTACTCCTAAGTAAAACCCATTACTCATTCAGCAGTTTTCCCTGATACCCCCTCCCCGACGGCCCTCGGAAACTACCAACCTGCATTCTGCCTCTATGGATTTATCTATTCCGGATATTTCATATACATGGAATCACAGAGTACGTGACGTTTCGCAACTGGCTTCTTTCACTTAGCATAACATTTTGGAGGTTCATCCACATTGTAGCATGTATCAATATTACATTTCCTTTTATGACTGAATGATATTCCATTCTATGTATATATCACAATTTGTTTATCCAGTCATCCAATGATGTACATTTGGGCTGTTTCCACCCTTTGGAAATCATGCTGCTGTGAACAAGAGTGTCCATGTGCGGTCTGAGTACTTGTTGTCAATTCTTTTGGGTAAATACCTAGGAATGGAATTGCATTAGCCTTGATTTTAACATGAAGACATGGATGAGAAGTATCTGAAGATGGAATTAAAGTTGTTTGATGAAAAGTAAAACAAATTATTTCAACCGAAGAAAACAAATCATTAATGGATCTAAGAAAGGACATTTTCTCATGTGTGTTTTTCAGAGACCTTATCCGCCATAGTGATTCATTAAAAAGTGTCAGAATTACCTGAGGTGCTTGTTTTAGAATGCCGCTTCTGCTCCCTGCCAGCCCCCATTCTGATTTAGCAGGTTTGGGTGTGGGAAGAATCTGCTATTTTAGAAGCTCTCTATCATCCCATGTGAGGTCCCTGGAACCACACTTTGAGAAACACTGGTTCACCACTCTCTAGCTGCACAGCTTCGGCGAAATCAGTTAACCTAGGAGAGGTGATTCCATTCACCTGGCATTTCAGAACTGTGTGCACTTTCACAGCAAAAATGGTCTCAATACCAAGAGGGCAGTAGGATGGAGTGTTGATCTACGGAGTTGCTTGGCATGATGACAATGTGGTACAAGCTCCCCTCCGTGGCTCTCAACAGTGAGGTGCAGGGAATTTAGTCCCCGCCCCCCGACCCAGAAAGACAACTATACTTTCTGCCCCAGGAGGAGTTCCCCATCACTCTAAAGGTGATCTCAGAAGCTCCTATGAGACATTTGACAGAAACTATGAAAGAACCACAAATATTGGTTTGTCTCTTACATAGCAAACTTGCAAATCCCTGTTTTTAAACATATAATGTTCCCACAAACAAAATGCAAAATTGTACTCGAGATGTTTTTAACTTTTAGATATTCCTGTGAATTCTTACTGTATTACAAAATCTGTGTGCCCAAGAGAAATCGTACTATCATAGACTTGCAAATGTGGTCTGAATTCTGGGTGTGAGAAAATTTTAGTTGTAAATAATTGAGGGAAATGCTTATCTGTAACTGGCTTGACTTGGTGAACACACATTTCCAAAACAGAATTATTCAGGGTTTCATAAAAATATATATCAGTGTGTGCGTGTGCATGTGCATGTGTGTATGGTTCTCTATGTATCTTAAAGATCAGTGACTTTACTAGTGGTAAAAAAAAAAAGCTAAACCATTAGTTTAGAGAGAAAGAAAGATGTATATATAAGAGACCATAAAGAAGGTAGAATAATTAAATGCAATTTGATGTATTTTTTTTAGAAGGGCAGGGTAACAGATAAGGGACTGCCCCCAGGGACACAGCCTTGGCATGTGCTTGAACACACAGGCTCCACCTTGAAATCAGTGTACTGCACTTTTAGTGAATGCTGGCCACCATATTCTTTATCTTCTTTAGTAAGGACACCACCTTGTCAAGTAGATAATATTATTCCCAATTTACAGATGAGAAAACTGGGGCTTAGAGAGATTAATTGCCCAAAGTCTACAATTTTTTGGTGGAAGAGCTGTCATTTTATCAAGGACATTTTGATTCTTAACTAATATATTCTTTTTTTGACCTAGGGAGAAGGAAAGAGCTCATCAGTCTCCCTTCTGGTCTGGGAAAAGGATCCCTCTTGTGGTTATGATATCTATTCTTCCTCCATGAAAAATTTGTTCTAGAGCCTCCTAGAGGTGGAGGGAGCCTTGGAAGTTTTCTGGCTCAATCCCCTCATGCAATTCAAGGTTTCTTTGTAAGGGAGGCTGCCACTCTCTTTAATAAGGACAGATTTGGGGAGTTTACTTCATAAAGCAACCTATCACATATTTGCACTTAGGATTGTGAGGAAATACTTTATATAATTCTTTGAATGACCAGTTTTGCCCAGTAGAGCCTCAAAATCATGTTGGTTAGTTGTTTCATTCATTAAATTGTTCCTTTTTTCAGTCATTCAAAAATATTAATTAAGCCAGCCTTTGTCTGATTCAGCTTTGAAATTACAGTCCTAGATAGCTGTGAATCTGTGATGTTTTCTGGAAATTCCA
Organism: Eschrichtius robustus; assembly: GCF_028021215.1. NCBI lineage: Eukaryota > Metazoa > Chordata > Mammalia > Artiodactyla > Eschrichtiidae > Eschrichtius > Eschrichtius robustus. The sequence continues at coordinate 75,290,159 of NC_090836.1, read as the reverse complement.
CTGGGGCTAGTTCATATCAAATTTGCAGGTGATTAAAATTCTTCATCTTTTTACAACAACCATTGCATAGTCATTCTTTAATCTGGCAGTTAAACTTTTCCTCTGGGCTGAAGTGTTGGATTTTTCAGTTTTGACCCTTTTGTCTACTTTTTGAATTCTGATTATCATCAAAGAAATCACTCCAATTTTCTGGTATCTGAAAAATTGGTAAGCATACCTTCTTTGTCTTTGTTTAAATAGTCATTAAAAATATTGGTTGGATCTGTTGTATAAAAAAAAAAAAAAAATATTGGTTGGTTCTCCTGGTAACCAGCCCCCATCCTTAGGTGGGCCCCAAAGCCACTTCATTAACATAACAAAAACACCTTCATTGCTCTCATCACTTAGGAAATTCCAAGGGTTTTAGGAGCTCTGTGCTGGAAACTGGACAAAGACCGAATATGTATTTCTTATTATAAATCACAATATCACGTATGACAATATCACATATATTTATGGGTGTTAATTCTCTTTGATCTCTGTCATTTGCAAGTAAGAGAACTTCTCTTTTCTTTAGAAAAGTGCCCCACCCCCCCAAAGTTCATTTGCATTATGAAGATCAGGTCTTGGGAGATCCAATCTGGTTCTTCCTTGTATAGAACTTTCTTTGTGACCAGTATATGGACATTTGTTAAGCGTCAAAAGTAAAAGTTATTGGAGGAACTCCTTCAAAGAGTCCAAATGAGAACTCATTCTACAAGTGTCCATTTAAGCCTGATATTTTCCTGTGGTAAATTACTATTCTGATTGACCCATTTCCCAAAAGGGAATATTTTAACTCTTTCCTGGTAGCATCAATTCTGGCCCTTTTATCAGTTTAGTTATTCTGTCACTCCACTCTTCATTCATTCATTCATTTAAGAAATATTTATTGATCAACAACTATGCCAGTTACTGTTCAAGGTGTTGGGAATACAAAGTTGAACAAGACAGAGAAGGTGCTGACATCAAGGAATTTATGTACGCAGGGACACAAAAACGAACACAACATTAGAGACTGTGATAAGAGGTGTCTGGTCAAGGCACAGAGTGCAGTGAATGATAAAGATGCACTGGGGTGCGGGGGGCGCTATTTCAGATGAATTGGTTGGGGAAGACCTCTATGAGGAAATGAAATTTGACCTGAAATCTGAAGGAGCCATGTGAAAACTCATTCATTTCCATCAAAATTCAGCTTTGTGAACTGTAAGCCCTTGCAAATGAAGGTTACCACGTGAAAATATTTCACTGGCAAGAGGGGTTGGACAGCCAAGCCTAGGTTCAGCTCCAGACAACATGCCAGTATCATTAAAACAAGGCCATTTTTCAGGAGGAGGCTATTATGAGAAACAAACGTTCTAGGGTGCTATTTCAAGTGCCAAATGCTCAAAACTGGGAATTACACTCAATGAGGCTTTGGAAGGCATGTACGGAGGCATATCCAAAAAATTCAGTCCCATTTAAACGGTGCAGTTGCTTCCCAATGATCACGGGAGTCTCTGCAGACTAACTATTGTGTATGTTTTTTTAAATTAATTTATTTTTTATTGAAGTATAGTTGATTTACAATATTGTGTTAGTTCCAGGTGTACAGAGAAGTGAATCAGTTACACATATATATTCTTTTTCAGATTCTTTTCCCATATAGGTTATTTACAAAACAGAAACAGAATCAGACATAGAAAAAAACTTATGGTTACCAATGGGGAAATGTGGGGGGAGGCATAAGTGAGGACTTTGGGAGTAACGTATACACACTACTATATATAAAATAGATAATCAACAAGGACCTACTGTATAGCACAGGAACTCTACTCAATATTTTGTGTATGTTTGTTTTAATGAACAAAGTCAGCCAACCAGCCATCTAGCTATTGACTAATTTCATTCTTTTTCTCCAAAACAACTACCTATTTGACTGTTAACAGGTTTATTTCTATTTATTTGTGTACATAATCTCCTAAAGACCATTCTTCTAGAAACTTCCTGGGTTTCCTCTATGCTAGCCATGTTCCATGTTCATGTGGATGCGCATGACACAAACATACATGCCTTAAAAAGAAGAGCACCTGATGAAAAATGTATGCTAGTACATATATAACTTCAATATATCGATAGTTATCTGGTATTTTCTCAAATAGATGACTTGCATATGTATTAACACAAAGGCAAGGTTACTGGGTGCTTTCACCTAAGGCATATGGACACAAAGGAAATGTGGGCCTCAGGTTCTTGAAGGAGAGAATTTGTGGAGGGTGGCGACCAGAGCTCCTGATGCTTGGGAATATCATACACGCAGGGCAATTTTTCTAAGTAGCCATATGCATGGCTGTCTTTGTGGAGATTGTTCTGCAAATATTCTTTCTCTTCCTGCCTTTCACTTGTAATCTTAAATCTTGTCATTAAAATATAAATTTTAGATATATTTTTATAACATGTATTTTAAGACTTTCCACTTCTATATATATATAATAAAGCATGAAAACCCTTACAAAAATCTGATTACATTACTCCCACGTTACTCCAGTGCTTCTCTATTGTCTTTAAGGTGAAGTCTACGATGAGCAGAATGGCACAGTAAGTCCAGCGCAGTCTGGTCTCTGCCTAGGTCTTTAGTGTCTTCTCCTGAGTCCACTCTCCTCACTCCAGGAAAAACAGTCACACTACTAAGTATTGGGTACTGTGCGAATAGTTTTACGTGCAGTTTTTCAATTAGTCTTCACGACAGTTTCCTAAATCGTCATGCGATTTCATATGTCTCTGTGTTTGACCATGGTGTTCCCTTCACCTGGAATTCCCTTCCTGCTTTGGCTGGCAAATTGCATCTCGTCCTTCAAATCTCAGCTGAAGAATCTCCTCCTTTGAGAAGCCCTCCTTACTTCCCCAGAAAGAGCTAATCACTTCCTCAGTTCTGCTCTGATTATAACTCACATACTCAATTCAGCTCAAGTCTACTCATCTAATGAGCTTTTAGTACAAGCCAGGCACTGTCCTAGGCCTGATCATAAAATGATTCAGGCCCTGGTCACCACCTTAATCAATTCACAGCCTGGTGGAGTAGACTGACATGACAGTGGAATAATACTATGCATAGTGATAAGTGCTGTGAGATTTATTATCACTATGCATAAGTATTATTCCATCATTAGATGATTGCTGAGTAGAATTAAGTTAAATTGAGTTAAAGATAACAATTTTACATTTATCAGCATTTATCAGTTAACACCTGTAGTGGGTTGAACGGTGGTCCCCCAAAGATATGTCCACATCCTAATCCCCAGGACCTTTGAATATTGCTTTATGTGGCAAGAGTTAATATTAACCTGTATGGATACTGAGAGGAGGAGTTAATCCAGAATTGTGAAGGAGTGCCCTAAATGCAATCATGTATGTCCTGATAAGTGGGGAGAGACACACAAAAAAGAGAAGGAGGCCCTGTGCCCATGAAGGCAGCAACTGGAGAGATGCAGCCACAAGCCAGGTGCACCCAAGGGCTTCGGGAGGGAGCAGGGACCTGAAGACACCTTAATTTGGACTTCTGGCCTCCAGAACTGTGAGAGAATAAATGTCTATTATTTTAAGTCACCCAGTTTGTGATAATTTGTCAAAGCAGCACTAGGAAACTAATACAGTATTTTGTGGTAAGATTTTTTAAAATATGTTCCCTTGAAGTTGAAAATAATTTTTGGATCTAATAATATAGAGAACACTCTGAAAAGTTATACAAGTTTTTTTCCTGAAAGTTTTTTTTCAGATCCTTTAGTGAGCTAAGGAGTTTTGTGAATCTCAAAGATATCTATCTATCTATCATCTATCTATCTATCTATCTATCTATCTATCTATCTATCATCTACACTGTAACATTTCTTAGCATCTTTTATCACGGGATCCTTTTTTCATGGACTATATATTAACATCTTTCTGTAGATGTTAATGTTCTATAGAGCAGAGTTTTGAGTCTATAAGACTTAAGGCTCCACATCAGTTAGAATGGCCATCATCAGAAAATCTACAAACAACAAATGCTGGAGAGGGTGTGGAGAAAAGGGAACCCTCTTGCACTGTTGGTGGGAATGTAAATTGATACAGCCACTATGGAGAACTGTATGCAGGTTCCTTAAAAAACTAAAAATAGAACTACCATATGACCCAGCAATCCCACTACTGGGCATATACCCAGAGAAAACTATAATTCAAAAAGACACATGCACCCCAATGTTCATTGCAGCACTATTTACAATAGCCAGGTCATGGAAGCAACCTAAATGCCTGTCAATAGATGAGTGGATAAAGAAGATGTGGTACATATATACAATGGAATATTACTCAGCCATAAAAAGGAACGAAAATGGGTCATTTGTAGAGACGTGGACGGATCTAGAGACTGTCATACAGAGTGAAGTAAGTCAGAAAGAGAAAAACAAATATCGTATATTAACGCATATATGTGGAACCTAGAAAAATGGTACAGATGAACTGGTTTGCAGGGCAGAAATAGAGACACAGATGTAGAGAACAAACGTATGGACACCACGGGGGGAAAGCAGTGGGGGGGTGGTGGTGGTGGGATGAATTGGGAGATTGGGATTGACATGTATACACTAATATGTGTAAAATGGATAACTAATAAGAACCTGCTGTATAAAAAATAAATAAAATTAAATTAAAAGAAAAAAAGACTTAAGACTCTTAAGACTCTTCTGTAATGAAACACAAGTTGAGGGTATTTGGAAGAGTAGTAGAGGGCATTGTTCCTGCAGTATGTACACAGGAAACTGCCATGGGTCAGAATAAAATACTTCTACAAATACCTAATGTTTACTTGGCACAGCTTCTCTTGGGTTTAGCTTTGAAAAATATTCCTCAGGCTTTGTTTTCCTGGTTGCCATGGAGCCAGTTCACTTCTAAAGGCAACTTGGGGCTGGGCCTGAGGAAACTAATGAGGAATTAAGTGACTGCGCTTGTTCTCCAGGGACAGACGGGAACTGGCAGACCAACTTGTAATTTGGAACATTAACGTTCATTTTTGGTGGGCTCCTCCTCCCTCTGCTCTGATTCTTTCTGTTTCAACCTCTTGGAATCTGTCTTTCCCAATGTAAGTCAGAGCCCAGTGCATCATGATGCAGTTTGGTTTGGTTTGGTTCTGTAAGAAATATTATTAACTGCATTTGTTTAGGCAAACCTGTCATCATTTATGCCTGAGGCAAAGTGGAGGGAAATCAGGAAACAAAGGATTAGGTATCATATAGATTAAACTTGGCTGACAAAAATGTTCTGGGGTGGAGTCTAGGCGGGGGAGGAATTTAAAATGTGAGAGTATGAGAGAGAAGTGAATGGATTTGCAGGATCTGGTTTAGTGGGGTTTAGTAAGTTTTGCAAACTTTAGAAGCTATACAGGGAACACACTATATGACCCAACCTCCTGGACATCTTGAGGTGTAAAGAGAACTATTCTTAGTAATTAGGCAAGTTTAGCAGAATAAGGTTGAAAACGGTTAGAAGAAAAACCTAGAAAATGTTATAAATATTATTTCTACCAATAGCTCAATTGGAAGGATTCCTCATTAGCCTGTGGCTACAAAGGGTTACTTTTTTTTTTTTTTTTTTGTAAAATCGAATCACATTGTTTCAGAGCCCTCTTAAAAATTTCAAACTTGCTTGCCTTACATTAGGGCCACTCAAAGAGTTCTCAGTATTTCTGTGTGTACCAAATTGGTGCCTCTCATGAGCCCGCAAGTGAATTGGTCAGCTGCAGTCACCTCATCTGCCTTTTTAGTTCTTCCTGATCTGGCTCCCACTTCTCCACATCCTCTGCCCTTGAAGCTGAGTGGAGATGACTTTTAAAAATGGCTATAACTTGATGTGCCAAAATTTTCCTGTTCGAAAGAAATTTCCAAGCACATCAACACATGCAAATAGATGCTGTGGTAAGGTAAGGAAGGCAGGGAAGGAGAGAGCGAGGAAGAAATGAAGATGTTGTATATATGCGCTGTGCCTGGGCCCTAGGTCTATCAGCCTTAAATGACAGTTGTAATAATTTGTTGCAGTCATGATGCTACACACATATTAATGTGAACTCTCCCTATCAGAGATAGGAGAAAACTAAGATAACTCTTATTTCTTTCTTTTTCTTCCTTTCTTCTTTCTTTTCTTTCCTTCCCTTCCTTCCTTCTTTCCTTCCTTTCTTCCTTCCTTCTTCCTTTCTTCCTCTTTCTTTCTTTTTTTCTTTCCCCTTCCTTCCTTCTTCTTTCTTTCTTTCTTTCTTTTTTTCTTTCTTTCTTTCTTTCTTTTTCTTTCTTTTCTTTCTTTCTTTCTTTCTTCCTTCCTTTCCTTTCTTTCTTTCTTTCTTTCTTTCTTTCTTTCTTTCTTTCTTTCTTTCTTTCTTTCTTTCTTTCTTTCTTTCTTTCTTTCTTTCTTTCTTTCTTTCTCTCCCCTTCCTTCCCTCCTTCCAACTTCCTCAATTGTTCTTTCATGCAACAAGTATTTATTGAACATTGGCTATGTGAAGGACACTGTGCTAAGGGCAGGGGAAATAGTAATTAACAAAATAGACACAGTCTTGTCTCTCAAGGAGCCTGGAGTCTAGGGTGGCATAGAGACCATTTGTAAACAAGGCATCATAAAAAAATTCATTAAGTATAATTTTGTTAAGTACTGTGAAGGAGAAGCTTATGGTACTTTGTGTGTGTGTGTGTGTGTGGTAAGAACACTTAACATGAAATCTACCCTTTTAACTATTTTTTAAGTACACAACACAATTTTGTTGACTATAGGCACAATGCTTACCGCATATCTTTAGAACTTATTCATCTTGTATAACTGAAACTTCACACCTGTTAAACAGCAGCTCCCCATTTTGCCCTCTCTCAACCCCTGGCAACTAACATTCTACTCTCTGTTTCTGTGAGTTTGACTATTTTACTATTTTAGATACCTCATATGAGTAGAATCACGCAGTATTTATCCTGTGACAGCCTTATTTCACAGCATAATGTCCTCTGGGTTTAGCCATGTTGTCACGTACAGCAGGATTGCCTGTTTTTTAAGACTGATTAATATTCCATTGTATGTATATACCAAATTTTCTTTATTCATTCATGTGTCAATGGACATTTAGTTTTTTTCCCGTATCTTAGTTATTGTAAATAATGCTACAATGAATACGGGAGTACAGATATCTCTTTAAGATCCTAATTTCAAATATTTTGGATATATACTCAGAAGTGGGCTTACTGGATCATATGGTAGTTCTAATTTTAACTTTTGGAGGACCATCCATACTGTTTTGCATAGCAACTGCACCATTTTAATTCCCACCAACAGTGTTACAAGTGTTCACTTTTCTCTATATCCTTGCCAATACTTATCTTTTGTTTTTTGATAGGAGGTGTAAGACAATATCTTATTATGGTTTTGATTTGCATTTCCCTCAAGATTAGTGATGTTGAACATCATTTCCTTCATCTGTTGGCCATTTGTATGTCTTCTTTGGAAGAAGTCCTTTACCTATTTTTCAGTCATACTCTCAAGAGTGTATAACAAGGGGGACAAACCTCATCTGGAAATGTATGTAGTGTGGCCAGACTGAGAAGACAAAACTACAGGACATCCAGCTAAATTTGAATTTCAGATAGACAACAAATCTTTTAGTATTAGCATACTTTATACAGTATCTGAGATATACTAAAAGCTTATTTCTTGTTTACCTGAAATTCAAATTTAACAGTTTTCTGTATTTCATCTGGCAATCCTATGTGTGGGGTGGGGGAGGGAATAGTTAAGGAAGGCTACTTTTAGGAAGTGATATCTGAACTTAGCCCTAAAGGGTAATTGGCAAGAGAGGGCACAGGCAAGTCAGACAGACAGAAGGAATAGCACATGTACTGAAGTGGGAAAGGATCTGGTAATTGTAGTCATCATGGGCATAATGTAAGGAATCGTGGGGGGAAATGGCATTTATTGATGTTGGAAAGAGAGAAGAAGCCAGAAAGATCAGGGATTAGCAGGCTAGGTTAAGAATGTTGGATGTTATAGAGAACAGACTTGAGGTTGCCAAGGAGGTGGGGAGAAGGCAGAGGGATGGACTGGGAACTTGGGGTTGGTAGATGCAAACTATTACATTTAGAATGGATAAACAACAAGGTTCTGCTGTATAGCACAGGGAACTATATTCAATATCCTGTGATAAACCATAATGGAAAATAACATAAAAAAAGAATGTCTATATGTGTATAACTGAGTCACTTTGCTGTACAGCAGAGATTGGCACAGCATTGTAAATCAACTATACTTCAATTAAAAGAAAAAGAGTGAATGGAGAAACAAACAAACAAAAAAGAATGTTGGATGTTAACTACACTGGGGAAGGATATTAGAAACTGGGCTCTAGTCCTGGGGCTACAAGGAGTCTCCTGCTGGCCTGGGGCAAGTCACTTCACCTCTCTGGATCTCAGTTTACTCATGGGCCAAGTAGATGTTAAAATACTGACACATGAGATAATGAAACACAAGTCCTGAAAGGTCCACCCAGAAAGAAAACTCCAGGTCATCTAATCTAAAACCCTCAAGATAAAACTGGCATTGACTGAAAACAAAAGTATGAAGACTTTGAAGTCAGTCTTAGATGCAAAGCCTGACTCTGTCACTTGCCTGCTCTGTGGCCTTGGGTGAGCAAGTCAACCTCTCTCTGAGCCTCCACACTTCTCATGAGCAGGATGAGGTTAACAACATCTTCTTCCTAAATTGTTGTTAAGATTAATGATGAAATAAATAGAACACTTGTCACAGAGTTACTCTCCCAATGATTTTTTTGCCCATATAGGTTGGCTGTCTGTTCATAATTTTAAATAATTCTGGAAACATTTGGTGGGAGTCTAGAAGGTGAGGAGAAAAGAAGCAAATTGTTGCCATAGACACACATTATGTACATCACAGTTTTTGCCTATGGCCATCGCTGCTTTTGGAAATAGTTGATCTGTTAGTTCTGGAGGCTCAGGGAAGATGACGATTCAAACAACAGATGCCCTGAGACTCCCAGGCTATGAAATGTCAAAAGTTCAAGAGATGCAGTAGGAGAAAGAAAGACTATGAATCTTGAAATTTTCCTCCTTCTCCAGGTAACATTTTAAGGGGGGCTTCTAGAGATAATTTGATTCAAATACATTCAATTAATTAATTAAGCAAACATTAATGAATATTTTTATGCAGCTCTTAAGCAGCTTACAAGTACCTAGAGGAAGACAAACAAATCAGTTGAATAGGGACGTGTTTATTGATGTCCCAGGGGAGTGGACTTTATTAGTAGGAATTTTATACCAGGTTAAGGAGAAGACGGCTCTGGAGAGACCTTGGAGCATCTCTCAGAACACCAAACGGAGGCTGGCCCTGCTCTCCAACAGTGGCTCTAGCTCAGTGCCCTCCTCCTGCTCAAGGTGTCCTGCTAGTTAGGGCTGTAGAGCTGGTTTGTGATCTAATTTCTCAGTTCCCTCTAACACACTGAGACCAAATGGTAGGCACTTGCTGTGGTAGGTTAGCATTTGAGAAATGTTGGCTGAACTGAACTGTTTACCTAAGGGCTCAGTGCCAAGTAGATGGCAAAATATTTAGTGGAATCTTTCATATGTTGAAAAAGCAATAGAAGTCCAAGCTCATTGAGCTGTTAGTTTTTTCAGCAAAGATGGATGTGTGTGAATCCATCCATAGCTGAGTCTAGTTCATGCTTTTGCAAAGCAACTGGCCATATTAGGAGAGAAGTTGGTGGCTGAGAAGAGCTACGCAAATCCTTTAACAAAGGTGATGCCTGTGACTAATTCTCCAATGGAGGCTGAAAAATAGAACCCAGAATGAGCAGGTGATAAGCATTTACAATTTGAGGTCCTACAAAATGTTTGTTTAAATTGATCATGGTTTAATGTCTCTAGATTGTTTTTTTGTGCTCCTCTTTTGGAAGAAAGGAAACTTATGAAAACCATATGGTATAAAGGATTCAGTTTAAGAAGGTCAACCTCCCACACCTTCTACAGTTATGGTTTTGGGCAAAGGAAACTGCTGTTCCAGAGGATGTCCCTGGGGCACCAATCTTCAGAATCCCCAAAGAAAGGTTCAATTGTGTTCAGAAAGGCTGCCTTTCCTCACAGGAAAGGGAGTAGCATGTTTTAGAATTATTGCCAACTGCAAGGTTGAGACAAAAATATCAGAGACTCTGAGTTGGAATATTCCAGTGACCTCTAGCCCTCCAGTGGTCAGAGATCTGGGGTGCCAGGTACTCCAGGGCAGTTGAGGAAACTGCCTTCTCAGAGGTTCTAGTCTAGGGGGAAAAGAAGAACAGATGGTACGAAAAATATATAAAAGTCAAAAGCTCAAATAATGTGAAGGTGTGCATCACTGACACATATTGGTTTGGTTTTTTTTTTCCCCCCCATTTAACCACACAATTTGTTTGTGTTATTACTCCTTTGTGGGGCTATCTTTTTTTCTTTTTTAAATCTATGTTGGCAATTTCTGTGTAAATATATGAGACCTACGAAGATGCTCATCAGGAGCCCTGTTCTCTGGCCAGTTAAAAAGTGAAATGTACTTACACCGGCTCCCTCTAAGTTTATAACAAACTTTCATTAGTACAAAAGCCACTTACTTAATAAAAAGTCTATGGTCCACCATTAGAATCATTATCAGTATCACCACAAAGATAATTTTTTATAAAATGGAGAGTACATTTTAAAATCCAGTTTCCTTTTTGAATTTGAGTGTATTGGAAAATGGATTCACAATGGATATAATAATTGCCAGGAGTACAAACCTCATATTCCAGGAACTTAAGAAATTTACAAGTTAGAGTTAAAATAGAAATACACATAATAATCTAATTATTAAGGAAAAATAACTATTATTATTTACTTCCTCAGTGCACCAGAAATATGTAATAGTTCTAGAAAAGTTAAAGTTTAGACTACAGATATTTTAAGTATTGTTTCTATGCTTGTCTCCAGTAAATAGATGAGGTTTGAAGGCAGTGAGTTTTTCTAATTCATTTGACAGCTATAGTATCTTACACGATACCTGGTATAGAATAACCAGCACAGGATAACTATTAAGTAAATGGCTTTGGACTGCTGGAGATGGTACTATAGACATGGAGTTTTTCCCAATGATGTGTGTTTGTGAGTGGAGGAGAGGGGTTCTGTGCACGGGCCAGAGATGCTTAAATGTCCTACAAAACTGCTGGACAGTGTTGTTCAGTTTCCTCATCTGTTCAGATGAATAGTCTCGAAAGTACTGTGGCTCTCCAATGCTGAGGATTCTATTCTGGCCCATCAAAAAATTCTAGAAATGATTGTTCCTGCCTATGGGATTGAAACCAGGTTCAGTTATATTAGAAGGATACTTTTTTCAACACTGGTGAAAATCCTTAAGCAATGAATGCAATTTTGCCTACTTGTTCCATATGCAGAAATTTATCCTAGAAAAATAACAAGTGAAATTGTTATGGAGAAAAATATGTATAATTTTTCTTGACAGCAGAATAGGGTGACCAACCCATCCTGACTTGCTGGGGCCTTCCCCTTTTTTAGCACTGTAATTCCCTCAGTGCTGAGCAAGTCCTGACTACCTTACTGGTAACCACACTACAGCAGAACCCTCCCTTTTGCTCAGTGAATATTTTGAGATGTTGCTTAAAAATATGGAAAATATGTCATCAAATTGCCTTCTACGGCATTTGGGTTTAGTTAATTTCAAGACTTTTGCTTTTCAGAGCAGACAGTGTGACTTAGGGGCTGAGATGAATTCCTTGGGGAATTAAAGGCAGTTAGGAGAGGTTAAATGAGAGAAGAAATTAAAGAAAGGAGTAGACTCAAAGGCTTGTGGCCAAGAAAGGAAGTTGAAGAACTTAAGTCAAACAGGGATGTTTATAAAGTTGTTTGCTATGCAGTGCATTTGATATAAAGTTTCTTTTTCTTCTTCCCATTCTGGCTGATATTTAAATTTTGATTGATGGGTTAAACAGAAGATTAGATTCAGGAGAAAAGAGAATGAGTCAACAGGAAAATAGAGCCCTGTGCCCCCCTCCCCCACAAAAACAAAACCCCTAAAATGCAGTATAGGGAGACAGTTAGAAAATACAAAAAAGAGAGAGATTTAAAACATGTATAATGGCCCTTAGATTTGTATTCAGACTTTTAAAAGAAAGAAAAAAAGTCCTTTAAAAATCAGTAAGAAGTCAAACAAAATAAGGAAGTATAAGCAACAAATATGAATGAGCAAATCATATAAAAGGAAATATGAATGGCAAGTAAATATGAATGAGATTCAGTTTCGCCAGGAAAATGGAAGTACAAATTAAAGCCATATTGAGATACCGCTTTTATATTAAGATATCTTTTTTATACCCAGTAGATGGGCTTGTGTGTGTGTGTTTAACAATTTCAAGCCTTGGCACGGAACTCAATATGGGAACTCATATTTTAATGGTGAAAATATAAACTGGTTCAACCATTGTGGAGAGCAATTTAACCGTATGTATCACATAACATCATATGACCTAGCAAATCTTCTAGGTGTGTTCCAGGGATACACTCTTGCACATTGCATATGGATATAGGGATAAAGATTTGCACTGCAGCATTGTTGTTAATAGTAAGAAAACCGGGAAGCAATACATTGTTTATTATAAGTCAAAACACTTATACCCTTATAATGATGTTTAGCACAACCTCTCATGTTCTTTCCACAGGAAGAGGAGCAAATTATTGGTGAGGCTTACATAAGGAAACGAAGCTGCATGGCTTGGCTCCTTTCTCTCCTTTCTTGGGAGAGTGACTCCAGGCAAAAAGTGCACATTTTACTCTACTTCATTCTACAGGTTTTATAGTCCTGCCCTGTTGGTATGGGGAGGATGGCCCTGGGTGACTGCTGCCTATGCCTTAGGTTCTGGGGTTCAGACTTAGGAAACCCATTTGCCCACAGATATAAGCCATATTCTCCAGTTCAATTTTACCAGTAAAAAGGTGACATTTGATCTCCATCAGCCATCCTCTTATCTCATTTATTGAATGGGTCAGTATAGAGGTATGCTATTTATTGAACCCCTTGAATCCCAACATTAAGAAACAAGTAAGAAATATAATTTAGGAGAAAAGAACATATGAATAAAGAGGCTCTTAGATGCCCAAGGTGGATAAATCTATGCTTTGGGGTTACTATGCTAGGCTGTGGCCATAGGAGATGTTCACCTTAGTGAGTTTCCTCAGCTTATAGGGGCTTTGTATACATCTGTGTGTGACCGTTTTCAGAAAGGCAAGGCCTACACACATGAGGCCATAAGCAAACATCATCTAGCCCTGCTCTGCATTTAGCAAAAGCAACTGCTCAGCAGGCTGTAAGCTTCAGCAGAGACCCAGGCCAAGGTGACATCTGAATCAAGTGGTGGGGACTTGAAAATGCAGATCACCAAGTCGATCTGGATCTACACCTGGACCAGGTATCAGGCAGAGGCAGGATTAAATCTTCTGAGCCATTCTTGAACAGAACAGTATTTGCTGATTTTAAGCTGAAGGCAGAAGTGAATTCCACATGAATTACAGAACACTAGCAGAGGTTCCAGGTTTAAACATTTAGAAATAGGCCTAGCTAGGTAGCCTTATATTGGTGTTTCAAATTCCATTTTGCTACCAAGACTATAGAGAACTTCAAAGGAACAAATCTTGGACATCTTGGATTTATGTGGCTTACTCACAGGCCAAGGGGTCACTCAGTGGTATGCAAAAGCTAGTTTGTATTAACTCATGAGAGCTGATTGTTAAATTTTCAGTAATTTTGTGAGGTGGTTGATATCACACTGGTAGCTTGAAATTGGCCATGATGGGAGCATTTATGCTTTTGAAATCGGTAAACCCTACACATCAGGGTTTTTCCCTATCCTAATTCCCAGCTAGTTGTTAAACTTTTCCTATCATGTGCTTTCACATGCACTTTGGACTTGAAAATTACATGAGTTCAGACCTGAATTGAGATCCAATCTGTGGTAGATGTTATTATTTTCAAGAAAACAAACAAAAAAAAGGACCAGAGCACCAATTATAAAGAGACATACCATTCTGGGGAGATTGCAGTAGAGCACTCAATGAAATTATTGCAGACTCAATAATTAGAAAGACAATAAAAGAATTCTGTGCCTGGAATAATCTGTCTCACATAGTCTGGTCTGTGTAGGAATTCAAAGATAAACTGTAGAGGTTTGAAACACATGGCATAATAAAAATTAAAACACAATAATAAACAGAGACAGGCTGATTAAACTAGGAGAGAAGGAATTTCTTAAGGAAAACAGTGGAGATCCTATAGAAGAAGCAAGACTTTTACAAAAGGGAGATGAAAATTTTAAGGATGGAGCATATAAAAAATATTAAAGAAAAATGGAGATGCACGTTAAACTAAGTCTCTTGGGGTCATTAGAAGGGGAGGGGAGGCACTGCCTTAGTTTTGTCCTGTCAGAACATTGACTGGGGCCCAATGAACAAAGGCAAAATCCTAGGGAGCAAACCGGAATGGTTGCCCCAGGGAAGGCCAGGATTTAGGGCACTGTTAAGAGGCAACTTTTCTAATGTTGTTTAAGAAAAGCAACTTGCTAAGCTCTTGTCCCTTAGATGGAGGCATTTGAGACATTGTCTTGGGAACTTTAAAGATTGGATCCCCCTAAAATTTAAAACAACTCTTCAGAGTGGCGGCAGGAAATCTAGATAGATTTCAGAGGAGAAAATGAGGAAGATCAGTATCAGACTCGAAGAATTATTGAGGGAGTTTCAAGGCACCAGTTTCTGTATGTGGGAACATAGGAATTGCTTGTTCTGAAAGGGAACATGTCTGAGAAAATTAGGAAATTAAAGCTCTAAAGGAAGGCCCAGCAGAGAGAAAATATTAAAGGAGCACACAGTGCAATAGTAGGTCAAGTCCAGGCCTGGTTGAAGGCTGAGCTACAGGAGATGCCCTCCAGCTGAGCTTTCAACCAAGAAAGGTGACAGCGGATAAGCTTTGTTGAGCAGTGGATAATTCTGGCAGGTTCAGAACAAACTAATTTCATATCTCTTGTTAAGAAAGAAATACAATACAAACCCTGGAGAAGTAAGTTAGAAAACTAAATGTCTGGGTCAGAAATCAAACTGTAAGTTTAAGGAAAGAAGACATTCAGGGCAAAAATCATAGTCCTTTGTGAGGTACAGAAGGAAAAGGAGTAATTTAGGAAGCAGGATAAACTGTTTACAAACCCTGTAGAATCATTCTCAAAGATGTAGGGGAAGAGTAGAGTGATATAAAGCATTAGAGGATTATCCTGCTATTGCAATACACACACTACACACACGCACTTAATGGAAAGAATGCTACACAAGGCTAGAACATTTAAAAACAGAATTGACAGTCCCTTGAGGAGCATCTGAGTTACTGGACCTTGCTATGTCACTAGGGGCACAGACTTCAGACTTCATTTTAAGACTACAGCTTCATTTTAAGAACCTGTTAAGAAAGAAAAAAAGCTACATGATCTCGCTTAACGTAGGATCTTAAAAAGTCGAATATATAAAAGCGGAGAGTAGAACGAAGGTTAGTAGGGATGGAGAAGTGGGAGAAATGAAGAGATGTCCATCAAAAGGTACACAGTCGCATCCTGTGAAATGATTAGTTCTAGAGATCTAATGTAGAGCATGATGACTAGTGAATACAGTAATCCCCCCTTATCTGTGGTTGTGCTTTCCATGGTTTCAGTTACCTGTGGTCAACTGTGGTCGGAAAATATTAAACAGGAAATTCCAGAAATAAATGATTCATAAATTTTAAATTGCAGCACCGTTCTGAGTACCGTGATGAAGTCCCACACTCTCCCTCTCTGTCCTGCCTGGGACGTGAATCATCCTTTTGTCTAGCAAGTCCCGCCTGTTAGTCACTTAGTAGCCTTCACGGCCATCAGATCTACTGTCGTGCTATCACAGTGCTTGTGTTCAAGTAGCCCTTCTTTTACTTAATAATGGCCCCGGGGCACAAGAGGAGTGATGCTGGCAATTTGCATATGCCAAAGAGAAGCTGTAAACTGCTACTTTGAAGTAAAAAGGTGAAAGTTCTCGACTTAATAAGGAAAGAAAAAAGTCGTACGCTGAGATTGCTAAGATCTGTGGTAAGATTGAATCTTCTATTAATGAAACTGTGAAGAAGAAAAAGAAATTCATGCTAGTGTTGCTGTTGCATCTCAAACTGCAATGTTATGGCCACACTGCACAATAAGTGCTTAGATAAGATGGAAAAGGTATTTAATATGTACAATATTTTGAGAGAGAGGGACCACATTCATATAACTTTTATTACAGTATATTGTTATAATTATTCTACTTTACTATTAGTTACTGTTAATCTCTTACTGTGCCTAATTTATAAATTAAACTTTATCACAGGCATGTATATATTGGAAAAAAACATAGTGCATATAGAGTCTGGTACTATCCACGGTTTCGGGCATCCACTGGGGGTCTTAGAACATATCCCCTTCAGATAAGGGGGGACTATTATAAAACTATATTGAGGGACTTCCCTGGTGGTGCAGTGGTTAAGACTCTGAGCTCCCAATGCAGGGGGACTGGGTTTGACCCCTGGTTGGGGAACTAGATCCTGCATGCCGCAACTAAAAGAGCCCACATGCCACAATGAAGACCCCGTGTGCTGCAACTAAGACCAGGCACAGCCAAATAAATAAATAAATATTTTTAAAAAACTATATTGAATACAGGAAATTTGCTAAGAGAGTAGATTTCGGGTACTCTCACACACAAAAGAAGTAATTACGTGAGAAGGTATGTCATTGGCTTGACTGCAGTAAATATTTCATTCCACTATGCATATGTATATCAAATCATCATATTGTACACCTTACATATATACAATTTTTATTTTATAAATAATAAACAAACAAAATAACCTGCTGAGGGCAGATTCCCTAGGTGGATAAATTCAGAGAGTTGGGGAAAATCTTCCTTAGGAGGTTCATATCACAATCTCAAGCAATTCTATTGCAAGTGCTGATGGCAAAAGCCATGAAGACACTGGAATGAATGTGTCTGCTCACACGGGTGGGTGCATCTTTCACAAGGCAGAGTCCTACCGGAAAGTAACACCACAAAGCCAGAAACAACAAGCACAAAGGGGAAATGGAAATTCATTGGATAGTCTGGACGAGAAGGCATTTTGAGTTAGGCTTGTAGGCTGCCACCAGGGAGAATTTCTAAGCATTGCAAGAAGGCCACAATATCTAAAATGCCACAGTCAGAGAGACAAGACTATAAGCATGAATAGATTTCCTATAACAAGCCCCAACTCCACCCACCCCCAGACGCTCAAAACAGCAAATGCATGGCCATGCATTAACCACTTGCTGGGAGATCTTTCCCATGTGAATTTAAATTGACGATTTGTAGACACTGAACATCTGGAATAGATTTATCAGCATTCTGATGAGGTTCAAACCAAGTTTTTCTCTCTACTTTCCTTACCTCAAGATATCAGTGAGGTTTTGCTGTGATCTTTCACATCACTAACTAATATGTTTCAGGAACTTAAATTTTGCCTGGGATAACTACTTTATGAGTTAGTTTTTTCCCTCTGCATCTTATAGGTGTGGTATTGGTGCTGAGATAATATTCTGTATCCTACTCATCCTTTGGACCATTTAATAACTGAGGTGCATTGTTGAAATTACCTAAATTTTGAGATGAAGGCGCTAAATTAGTTCTTGTGAGTTCAACCCAGGATGCCACTGCTGAAACCCTCTGGGTTCTCTGTAGCCACTAGATCCCCTCTAGCTAGACTGAGCAGAATAAGAAACTGGAGAGGATAAATTTTAGACTCTCTTTTCTCATTTATTTCAACTTCAAATTACAGTGGAAAAACAATTTGATTTTTGGCTTTGATATCATTGACCTTGAACATTTGAGGAACTTAATCTTTGAATTGGATTTTCTCATGAGCCATAGTGAACAATGATGCTGGACAAAATTTGTAATGAGAAATAGGATGAAGAGTGAATTTCAGCCTTGGAATGAAGTGGTATCAGAGTTAATGTAACTAATTTGCTGCTCTGACATAGAACATTTTGAGAAGATATTTTACACTTGACTTTTGAGGCTGCTTTCTTCACTGGCAGTCATTCTAGGAAGAACCCATAGACTTATGGTTGGTATCAGGGGAGCAGCTTTGTAAAGGTAGGAACAGGACCACCCTAAAAGGATGAAGGGTTCTTCGCTGTTTGATTATACATTTATTGGTTAGATTTAATAGGTTAAGAGAAACACTGGAAATTTTTAGGATGAACATTTTTTCCACCCATCCTCCCTCACTCCCCCCCTTGTGAGGAGTGAAATATCTCATTGGTGATTTGGGATACGAGATTGCACGTGCACATCTTGGGGGCTGGCATTGCTTCCAATTGCTCTCAGTCATGCTGTCATCTCAGTGGTGAAGGTCTTGTTCCATGCGTGAAGCTTGTGTTGGTCCAGCACTGACTGTGGGTGGTTGATTGTGGGTAAGTCAGTCTAATTCTGAGGTTCAATATTATGAAAACAACTTCTCTGCAGATATAAGCTGTATTTCCTGGTATCTGATTTATATATTATAATGGTGTCATTTTCGTTCCTCCTCTGACAATTCTATTCTTACTTTAGAGGGGAAATAATACACACTCCAGATATTTTCTTCCATGTGGAAGGATCTACACTTGTATAACGTTCCTGGCCTCTCTATATCCCCACTTACCACTTGGAGAAGTAAAGCAATTTATATTTTTGGTAGTTTGGGGGGAAAAACAACTGAGCATGCCTTCATCTTTTCCTCCACTTCAGAATAATTCTGCCCATTGTTCTTGGCCGTATCATGAACTCAGTGGTAAAGGCTCCACTCTTACCAGAAAAGCCTGAAGCTGTCTTGCTTCAACTTACACTATGTGTTTCTATATTATTTAAGAATATTCAACTCTGCTATAGAGGACAAGAGAAACAAATGGGATGATGAAACTCATAGAATGTGTTTAAGTGTAGACAAGTCAGTAATCTATAAGATATGATAGATATAGATGAAGTAAATAGAGCATATGAGTGCTACAAACAGACAAGAAGGAAAGAAGCACCAAGAGGATACAGATAATTATAAGTCATTAAATATGCACATATGAAGTAGCACTCAATATTCATGAAGATTTAAATAAGTCACCTACTGGTAACACCCATTCTGGCACCACAAGTTCTCTGCCCAGAAAATGCAGACAAAATTCATGCTTGCTCATCAGCTTAATTGCCCCTAAATCTCTTAAATGAAGCAAGACTTGTGTTAGCTTAGTCATCTTCTGTCTGTGGACCTCTTGCTTCAAAACTCGACAATCTTCGATCTTCACAATCACATCATCAACAGAGAAGGCAGATGATCAGACAGAGACAGGATTCAGGTTCTGTGGTCCTTCCGTCCTGCTTGTATTCTTTCATAACTATATTAACCTACCCCATCTCTTTGCTCTTGCTCCTCACTGTGTACTTTATATTGATTTAATAAACTATGTGATTTGAGCATTTTAACATGGTCTGTGAACGTTTCTGTTCCATGGCCTCTAGGAGAGCTTTCCTGGTGCTGTACTTGGAGGCCACCATTGTATGAAGGTAATTTCCCACATGGCAAAATTGATTCTCAATTAGTTCAACACTCAGGGAAGATGGGGGTTATTTACTAGATTTTTATACCTCAATATCCACCAGTAAAATGGATGGATAAAGGGTGATTTATAGCCACAATGGGATCTGTGCCGTTATTAAAATAACTAAGATTTATTTATATGTAACAATAAGGAAAAATCTCAAAAATGCAACATTGATGTAAGAAATTAATTATAAAAAGATAAACACAATGAAATCAACTTATATAAATGTTAAAAACATATGAGTGACTAACTGTTACTCAGGATCAAATTTACTCTTCTTTCTTCCAGTAAAAGAATAGCCACTCACCCAAGATTCAGCAGAGTATATGAGTATGGGGCTATATTGCTAGATAATTTCTAGGCTTCCTTGAAGCTCAGTGTAGCCATGAGCCAGATTCTGCCCAGTGTGATGTAAGCAGAATTATGTGTGTAATTTCACTGTTACATCCTTAAATGTGTAAAGGAGGCTGCATGCCCACCACTACCTCTCCTTCCCCTTCTGATAGCTGGTATGCAGAAATACCAGCTTCAACTATTAGAACACCCACAATGATGATGCAACACCAAGAGAAGGAGCCTAGGTTCCAGATGGCCTTGTGGTCATCTGGCCTGGATTGCTAGTCTATCACTGGACTCCTCGATTGAGCCACGGTATTTCTGAGTCACTGTATTTTGAGGTTTCTTTGTTATAGCAGCTCAATATGTACCCTAATTAATGTAATACAAAATGATACATTTAGTTTTAAATATTTATACAATAAAATATAAAATATTTGTGAGATGATACACATCAACTTCAGGATAATGGTTAACTCTGGGGAGGAGAAATGAGAATGGATGGAGTGGTGCTTAGGAGGTGATCTATAATTAGTAAGATGAATCCACAATGTCATAGGAATCCAGAATCATCATTTCTGCTTTGCTCATTCACATGTGTCCCTTCCTTCCTCAAGGTCTCAATATGTTTGCTGGAATCCAGCCATCACATTCTTATTCCAAGCAGAAAGCAATAAAAAAGAGGGGAAAGAAAAAAAAGCATCATACCAAATAAGCTCACTTAATGAGATTTCATGTAAATCTCACCCCGAAATCTTCTGCTTACCTCTCTCTGTAGTCTCGTCCCCTCCATTTTATACTCCATGCTGTGCCAAAGCAATCTTGTATTTTAGGCATCAATAACTTCCCAATCCTTGGGATTCTGTTCAGACCTTAAATCTGCATGTGAGTGTCTTCATAATCCAGCTATTAACCTCACCAGCTCTATCTCCTGTCTCTCCATGCTTGCATGTGATGCTCCAGACAAATCAAATGCTTTTAGTTTCTGAAAGCTGCTCTGCTCTCTCTTGTTCCTCTGCCTTGGCAACTATACCTCCTTCTGCTTGGAACATTCTTCTTTCACTTAGCTAACTCTTATTTTTTCTTTGAGACTACCTGCTCTATGCCCCTTGGACTTTATAAAGTATTCCTTACCTTAGGTCTGGACCAGGTATGCTATAAATAAACTTTGAAGACACTCTATGTATATATCTATAATATATAACACTTACCACATGTATTAAAGTTGTTTATTTAATTCTCTTTCTCTTCTACTATACTGAACTCCTTAAGGGTAGAGATTTTCTTGTATCTCTAGTGCTCAGCATGCATGAGTTGTTTCATAAATAGGGCAACCATATAATTTGCCTTCCAAACTAGGGTGCTTTTAATCATTCCATGGAGACAATGGATGTAAGGTGGGCAAGCTGGAACATATGATCTTCCCATCAATAAATGTTTGGTTAATATATACATACCATCAAATTGGTATGTATACATTATCAGAGTGTTTATATATCATTGCACTGGAATTAAAAAAAAAAGTCTGGCTTCCTTACTTTTAGTTACTTAATGACATCAGCCCCCAGTACAGTTCATGGGGGCTGTAAGTGCTGCATGTTGCTGAATAAATGAATAAGGACATGCTATCACCTACCACTTCGAAAAGAACATTCACCCTTTATGTACTGGAGAGAATTGGTAGAGATGGATGATTCAACTTTTTAAAAAAGAGCACTTTCAGTAGTATGTACAAGAAAATACTTCCATAGAAGAGGTAGTATGCTCCATGGTATTTTCTACCATTAACATTTACTCATGATTGTCTTTTCTGAGAAGGTTCTTTTTCCTCTTGTCTACTTTAACCTTTGTGATCTCCCCCAATCTTCAAAGTCCATCATAAATACTTCATAGAAGAGGAACTTCTGTGCTGTTCCTCATGCCAGCGAATGTGGTCATTGTGGGGAGCAGTGTTGAGATAGAGTTTATGCACAAAAAAACATGTGAAATGTGGAACATCTTTAATTTGAGTAGGAGATCAGAAAGGCCGGAATTACTTCATCCCCACTCATTTCTTGGCTACCAATTCAGGACAGTCAGGTGACTTTCAAGAGTATATTTCTTAGTTCTCCTTCTTTTTTTCTTTCTGTTTTGTTTTTATCTTAGCCACCTGTAAGAAGATTTTCTTTTTTCTCTTGTGTGGGAGTCTCTGCCCAGAGGACAGTTTTATGTTAAAATTCAGAAATACTTTGAGTAAGTGATGAAAAGCAAACACCTAGATGATTTGCAGAGATCTTTGTTCAAGCTTTGAATTGAAAACAATTACTTTCAGACACACTCATTACCTAATTACTGTTCCAAGTTTCCAAAGCAAAATTAAATTTAGTTATTTATTATGAACTTGTTGGTACACAGTTATTCCTAGACACACATTCAGGCAAGAGTGTCAACATTTAGTCATGGTCTGAGGAATGCAGGGCTCTGGTGATTGGTTTCTTGAGGTGTTTAGGTATGTGGATAGAGGACTGGGGAGCTTAGTCCTGGTAGAACATCCCAAGTTTCCATCTACTTGTTCAACAATCACTCCATTGAAAAAGTTCCAGTGCACACATATGGACCAAAATAAATACATAACACCTACTCCTTTTCAGAAAGTTCAAAACCAATCAGAAATTAAGACAAACCTCTACCAAAATTCTTCAGGAAGACTAAGGTATAAGGTTCCCAGTTTTGAGCATACCAGTTTCAGCTTGCCTTTGCACAAAGAACCAAATTCTTCTAAATGACACCAGAGGAGTCTGAGCTAATTATTTTATACTGCATATTCCAAGCCAAAGAAATTTGAACCTAAGAGATGCTACATATTAGAAAAAGACCTGGATCTGGCACTAAATAAATAGGAAATCTTGAGTAGTTAATTCACTTCTCCTTTTCATGGCCTCATTTTTCCTCAGTGATAAACCTAAACTAAATGATCTGTAAATTTAATTTTAAATATTTGATTCTATGAATTCAAGGCATGAGAAATTGTGAAAAGTACATCTTCTTACCACTAGTCGTCCTTCTTGCACACAAAATGAGGATGCTGGATTGAGGTGCCTTTAGTTTAGCTGGTTATTTATCAGAAGTAGAAGATGTGCCATCAAAATGCTTGGTTTTTGTTTTCCTATTACCATTATGTTTCTTCTAGGATTCTTTGTATGCAGATCTGGAGCTCTGTGTTATAAAGATGGTGATATATGAGATAAGCTAGTGACGGTGTTGCAGTATTTTCAGCTATTAACTGTTTTCTCACAGGAAAGAGTTTTTATTAGTCTCCATCTGAATGGCTTTGCGAACCTGGATAAGAATTGGATACATGAGAGTCTCTGGTTTCTAAAGAGAGGACTTCGGAAAATTCTGCATTTGCTTGGGAATGCATGTGTCTGCTTTCTGGGCATAAGCACAAGAGGAAACCTCAGGGAGAAAGGACTAGAATTTATTTGCATGTGTAGCTGACGGTAGGGGCAGGGGATCAGCCTTGCATTTATGTGACTCCAGATCTCGACACCCCCAAGTGGCTCCTGGAATGAATGAAAGACATGTCTAATAAGGGCCTGTATTTGGGTGTCTGTTTTCAGACAGTAAGTATTCCTCAGCTCCCAGCAACAAAAATAATTCGTTCTTTCTGAAGTAGTTTCGAACCAAAAGCAATTCAAATTCATGCAAAAACACAGTGAAATGTATCACATAAATCCTAGGATTAAAAGAAAGGTGTTGGATGACAATGTGTTTTCCTCTACAGTTTATGGTTGAAATATTGAACGTTTGTGGAGACTGATTATTATCACTTTAATTTTTGGACCATCCAAATAAAAATAGAGTCAAATTAACAGCCCTCTTGATATCACATTAGCTTATATATATTGGGGTATGAAGAAGGGGGGTTATAGTTATAATTATATTACCATAGGTATAATAAAATAATTTATTATATATACTATATTATATATAATATATAGTAATATACATACTATATTATATAGTCTATATAATATATTACATTATATTACTATTATGTAGTAATTGTTATAATAATATCTTGCATTTACTGGGATTACTCTGTGCCAGGCACCATGTTAAGTGTTTACCTATATTTATTTATTTAACACTCATGTGACCCTCTTTGCCTATGAGGAAACCAAGGACTAGTGAGAAGCCCAAGAACACATAACTAGTATGTAGTAGAGCCAGTACCTGTGCCCATATCCAAATTCCAACTACTGCACTCTGCTACTAAAGGCCAAAGGTTTATCACTGGCCATAAAGATGGAAGAATAATTAAAAATGAATCAATATTATTTCTGTTTAGCTTTTTATTGGCCAGATGTATCACATTGATTACAAGTTTTAGCTTAAAAATCATATTCGTTGAGATTAAATTCTTGTTAGAAAATATCATTTGTGAAAATAAGGCTAAATTGTGAAATTTAGACACACTCTATTTTCCTGAGTATGCACTAAAGGCAACTTTTACTCATGCAAGCTAACAATGACTTTTTGTAGGTCAGACAGAGGCACATGGCCAATAGGTTATTTTCCCCTGATGGGAGCAATGATAGGGAATCTGGGTTTGTTTAATCATTCAGATGGTAAGAAAGGACAGAGGATCTGGTTTATTGAACTTTTTTTTTTTTGGTAAAATTATTTTTAAAATATTTTTCTTAAGTTATTTAAGAAACTATTTCAGTCCCCTTGGAAAGGAGAAGAAGGCACTGAGATCTGGACAAGTGTGTTTTCTGCATTTTGTTTTTACTTTTGACCCATGGCTGAGGTTGTGGAATAAGCTCTCTGTGTGTCTCTGTGACTGTATTTGAGAATAGTCTTTACTTCTTTTGACAGATTGTATTTTCCCCAAATGGCCACAACACGTTCTTCCATCCAACATGTTATTACAACATGACTTTGACACTCCTCCTATTGAGAGGCAGGATGTATTTTCTGTACGATCATAAGCAGGTTTTGCACTATGGTGTGACACTATGTGACTTCTGAAGCTAAATCATAATAGGTGATACAGTTTGTTCCTATGCTTGGGACCCACCACCATGCAGTGAGGAAGCCCAAGCCATGCGTGTAGAAAGACCCACATGGAGAGGAACAGAGGCCCCAGCCTTCAGCCCTTGTTGAGTTAACAGCCAACAGTCAGAACCCACTTGCTAGCCAAGTGGGATTGGATTTTGGAATTAGATCCTCATCCCCCAGGCAAGCCACCCTCACTGACACTGTGTGGACCCTTCCCCAAGTCCTGTCCAATTTGTGGCTTTGTAATCCAGATAACTGATAGTTGTTGTCTCCAGCTACTATGTTTTGCAGTGGGTTGTTGAGCAGCAATAGGTAATTGAAACCCCTCTCATCATATGAATGTGGAGTATCTTCCTATCTCAAGAGGATAGTAATAAATTAAATAATAAAGTCTCAAAATAAAAGAGCTCTGTTCTGATTGTTTAAAAGAGATTCATGAACGCTTACATAAATCTAATATTCTCCAAGTTCCCATGTTTTTAAATTCTCATATCTTACATGTTAAATAATAATCCAAATTCATATAAATAAGGTAAATTTTAGGACAAAATATGCTGGGTTTAATCATTTTGCTTTTAAAAAAGCAATGTCTTTTTCTGGCCTTATGAATGTGGAGTAGAATCCAAGGAGAAAACAAGTCGAATGCAATTCTATTTTATATAACATTTGCAGTTTTTTTTTTAATTGAAGAAATTAGTTAATCTGAACTTATTAACATTCTAATACTGTTTTACCAATCAGATAAGCCAACACTACTTCCTACTGCTATTTCCACATAACATTTAAAATTAAGAAAAAGGGTAAAATCATGTGTTCAAACAAATTGAACTACACATTTGACAAATGTTTTTATATAAATAGTAATTATGTTCTATAGTGTGTCAGCGTAAAGAAAGTTTCCAAAATCTATAATTAATTAAAAAAATTATTTTTTAATTCTTGAAGTATTATTATACTCAGGTAATTAATCTTGGATATACAGATATATTTTCAGTAAGGCAGAACACTAAAACATTGGTCACCAAATATTGTTTTAATACATATATTATTTTGCCTTTATTTTTGTATGTTTGGGGGTAGCCTTATCACTGGATTATATTGGCACTATATTGGCATAGTGGCAAATGGTGTTTTGCCACTTTAAGAAGGTGTAAAAGAAATTGGTGTGTCTGTGAGTGGAATTATGCTATCCGGATGGAAATTTTTACGTCTCTCCATTCACGAGGTTTGTTAGTATGCTAAAATGCTTGCTAATGACGCACAGTCATCAATTACCTATCTCCCAGTTCTCTCTGTGGAAAAGTAGTTAATCTGGCTAAAAATTATAATTAAAATAGGCAACTGTAAAGGAAAACCTCACCCTCCCTCCTGAGTTTCTCCTTTACTCTCATACTACCTACCACACTCATGACACTTGTGACATCGGACGTCTGGAGATTCTCCCCGACACCAAGTAATTCTCTGTGACACCCAGGTGTCCTACAGTTCAGTTCAGTTCTGCCACTAACTTGAGTTAGGACGGACCCCATAGGTTAGGGATTGGTCCCAGGACACTGCCCCCCTGTTGCAAGTGGTAGGTCCCCAGGTTACCCACAACTTCTGCCTGACTTGGTTACAGATCAGAGGTTCCCATGATTTCCTTCTCTTTAGATTCAGTTATCAATATTCGCTAGAACAAACTAGCATGGAACTTAAGGAAACACTTACTTATGTTTACCAGTTTATTATACAATAAAGGACACGATAAACGATACAGATGAACAACCAGATGAAGAGATACACAGAATGAGGTCTGAAGGGGTCCCAAGTGCAAGAGCTTCTGTCCTTGTGGAGTTGTGGTGTTTCACCCATCTGGCACTTGAATGTGGTCACCAACCTAGAAGTTCCTCAAACTCCGCTTTGGGGATTTTTATGGAGGTTTTATCACATAGGCATGATAAATCATTAACTCAATTTCTAGCCCCTCTCTGCAGAATGGGGGGGTGGGGCTGAAAGTTCCAAGCTTCTAATCATGGCTTGGTATTTCTGGTGGGCCCCCCTTCCAGGGACCCGCCAAGAGTCACCATTAAAATAAAAGGAACACCTATCACCCAGGAAATTCCAAGGGATTTAGGAACTCTGTGTCAGGAACCAAGGTCAAAACCAAATATTAGAAGAAAAGGGGCTTCTAGAGCTCTTATCATTTAAAAAATTACAAGGGTTTTAGGACCTCTGTGCCAGGAACCATACACAAATATATTCTATTATACACCTATATGTATACGATATATGCTGCTATTTCACAGTGATAGAGACTATGTTAGGAACAATAATGACAAAGGAGTATAACTGTATCAATGTAAGAAATGTGCTTTAGTTTATCAAGGGTAAAAGAGTGTAGTTTTGACCCTAAGTAAAGTATCAGGATTTTCAGAATATGAAAAAAGACAGTAAGAGACAAAATTTGTATGGTTATAGAAAATTGTAGGCTTGTAGAAATTAAACTTTACTTCCTTCCTTTATGATCTCTAAACATAATGAATTTAAAAAGAAGTAATAAAATATGTTAAATTCCAGCAAAATTTATTCAGTTTTGAGGCAGTTATTCAAGAAGTAATTTATAAAGACGGACCTTGTGGATCCTTTACTGCTGAATATATCCACACAACACTAGAATTTGGTTTTCTCTCTTTGAAAATGCTAAGTGTGTCTTGGCACATTCTACTCTTTACAGATGTAATAAAAGTTTATCCTTTACTTTTTACTCAGTCTATTTAGACAGCAGCTACTCTGTATCTTGCTATTATTAAAAAGAAAATGCTCCTTACTTGAGCTAAAGTTCCTTACTATTGTGCAATTAAAATACAATATTGTTATTCTGACTGATAGACAGGCAATGTTCCTTGATTTATTCTTTTCAGGTATGCATGATCCTATCTTAATCGAGTGACCACTTGATAACTCCTTTGTTTTTGCTTCCAAGATCAGACCCTAAATTCAGGGGGGTGGGGATGGTGGATTCAATATATCTTTTACACCTGAAATTATTATTGAGATTTCCCAGAGAGTACGAGAGAAATCACAAAAATTGTTCTTTCACCTTATAAAGAAAGGGATGCTATAAATGATTAGGTTTGTTTTGTATGTTCAGCATTTCTTAAATAGCTCAACACTATAGTAAGATCTGTAATTGTCTTACTGGGACAATTACTGTTAAAGTCTTAGGAGGAAAGAATTGTTGATACAAAAGAGGAGCTCAGCCTTCCCTAGGTCTCTTTCTGTCAGGTCAGGAACTTCAGATTATGGGGACCTTGACAAGACAGGAATTCTTCCACATTGATAGGTACTGCAGGTGAAACTCAGGGAAATAAATTTCTTGAGTTTGGTTTTTTAGCCTCTGGATCAAAGAGCAAACAACAGAGAGGCTTTTGAAAATACAATCCTACGTTTCTTCTACATATTTCCACATGAAAGATGATTCTCTGGCATTCGTAATTTCTTATGAGCCACTGTATGGCTCTATATCCTCAAGAAAGTTAACATCTTACGTTACATCTATACCAATAAAATAGCCAGAACACAAGTCTATCATTTTGTGTGTGTGTGTGTATGTGTGTATGTGTGTGTGTGTTGTAGTCACGAGTGATCATGAATAAACTTTGGAGATTATTTATCATTGTAAAGGTGTCTGTTAAGAAAAATTATCCCAAACTTGAAAATAAGACAAATAGAGGGCAGCATGTCTTTTTAATGTTATACGGGAACATTGTTTAATAGGCCTACCCAAGAATCCTTTACCTAATTTAGGGGAATGTACCTTTGTTTGGACTTGTAATTCACTCTTGATTAAAGGTTCAGATTTTGTGAGTTTACTTGTTCACTTAATAAATAGAAAAACTGTATATTTGTCCTCAAAACCAGGATGCTGTTGATCATTACACTTGGACAATAGTGTCCAGTAGGGAAGCAAATAATTTCTGAGCCACAGAATATAAAATCTCAAAGATTATTGCCCTGGAAGACATTAATCAGTTTTGCCTCTAACTTAGCAGTTGTATTCAAATGCATACAGACACCCACTTCTTCAAATACCCACTTTTTTTACCATCTGCTGGTTCCCTAATTAATGGTTACATTTATAAACACTGTGTTTTTAAATTTTTGAAATTATACTTTGACAGATGTTTTACAAAGTGTATTCTGGGGTATACAAGTCCCAAGAGATATTTTATGGAGAAAATGATTCCATATTCACCCTCTTGCCACCAGCCTCTGAAGACATTTCATACACACACACACACACACACACACACACACACACACACTCTTCCCTTTAGCCCTGCATTTCCTAAATGTACTTGAACCTGGCAGCCCTTGCCTTTCTTTTTTTCTCCCCTTTTGGTTATTATGTATATGTTACATCATATTGGCTTTTCCTCCAAAATGCATGCTGACTCTCTCCACCTCTGCTGACACCATTCTAGTTTGAGTCATTATTATCTCTTGCCTGCATTTAGCATTAATCTGAAACATAGGTCCTCTGTTCTATGCTGTTACTCTCCAACCCATTTTTCATACAGTGGCCTAAGTGATCTTTCAAAAATAAAATTATATCGTGTTTTCACCTTTTAAAAACTTCCCACTGGGTTCCCACTGCACTCAAACTAGAATTAAAGCTTCTTCCCTGCCAGGCCCTACATGAGGTACCTGCTGCCTGCCCCTCCCTCTTCAGATCAGTAGTCCCCTCCTTCTCACTCTCTGTACTCTAGGCTCACCAGCCTTCCTCCTCTTCCTAGAATAATCCATGTTTCCTCCACCTTAGGGTCCTGCTTCTTGCAATGGTCTTCCTCCAGATCTTTACATGATAGTTTCTCCATATCCTTCAGTCTCAGTTTAAATGTGACCTCCTCAGAGAGGCCTTCTTGACCACCCAGTTTAAAATAGATCCTCCATATATGCAAAGAGGCCAAGGAAAAGAAGTCTGATGATCCGAGTTAAGGGAGCTGAAAATGTGTTGTGCTGTAAATGTCTCCTGCTTTTACTGTAGGGTTGCCTGAAAATCTACCATACCAAGTCTTTTTAAAATCTACCATGTATTCATCCTCTTTTAAAATGCATGAATTCCTAGAAGGATTAAGGCAAAGATGGAAGGGTAAAACAGTTGGCCTGGCCGGGGGCAAGAATTGGCCCTGCAAATAGGCTTTGTGTGGCTTAAACAAGTGTTTAAATATTTGAATTATTGCCAACATTTAAAAAATTAAGAGGTTTTCAAGTAAATATTTCTTTTCGTGTTGAAATCAGGCTGATTTTCTCCCTTGGCAATAATCCTGTGAAAGGGCAGCACCCTCTAG
This sequence comes from Eschrichtius robustus, assembly GCF_028021215.1. Lineage (NCBI taxonomy): Eukaryota > Metazoa > Chordata > Mammalia > Artiodactyla > Eschrichtiidae > Eschrichtius > Eschrichtius robustus. Next base: position 75,259,715 of record NC_090836.1, on the reverse strand, counting down.
GGGTCTCCAATTCCCACCCAATTCATGACACTCTTGGAGGTTATCTGCTTGCACTTTACAACCTCTCTGTCATCTCTTACATAATAATGGATTTGGTGAGAGTGACTTAGACGAGCCTTCTGACTTTTCTTACAGGCAAGGAGATGGTGATTTTAAAAAAACAGGGCTATGGTAATCATAGGTGTGTAATCTGAATCTTAGAAAGTAATTTAGAGATCATCTGGGTAGCCTTTCTTTCAGTGGAAGAATTACTTTATTTAATTTTTACAGACTTTTGAAGAAGGTATTAACCGCCCCCTCCCAAACTTCTTGGGTGAGGACGTGGATCCTCAGAGAGATCATACAGCCAGTAAGTGGTAGAATCTAGTATCTCACTGGAATTTGTTCCAAGTCTAGAGCTCTTTCCACCACACTGCTTCCCTACATGATAGCAGGCTGTGTGTGTAGCCAGTGTGAGAGTCTGGCAACAGCCAATATGGATCTCTGCTCAGTTCTCTGGGCTCTGCATCCCTGTCCTAGACTTTGACTCCAGGTATCCTTCTGGACCTTCTGCGTCACTGGTTCAAGAATGATGTAATGTGCCTGCTTTTGATTTAGATTGTGGTCTCCTGGCTCATGTTCCTTTCTTGCTACTGTTATTCTTCAGTTTGTTCACACTATGTCTTATTTTTTTCCTTCAGGTATTTTTTTATTCAATATAGATTTTTAATTAATTTTTTCCAGCTTTATTGAGATATAACTGACATGTAACATTGTGTAGGTTTAAGAGGTACAATATGTTCATTTGATACACTTATATATCACAAAATGATTACCACAGTAGCATTAGTTAACACCTCCAGCACCTTACATAATTACCGTTTGTTTTTTGTGGTGAGAACATTTAAGATCTACTCTCCTAACAACTTTCAAGTATATAATATAGTATTGTTAACTATAATCACCATACTGTGTACTATATTCCCCAGAATTTATTCAACTTATAACTGGAAGATTGTATCTTTTGACCAACACCTTCCCATTTCTACCCTCACTCCCCAACACAGCCCCTGGCAACAACCATTCTACTTTCTGTTCTATGAGTTTGGCTTTTTAGATTCCACGTATTAGTGATATCATACACTATTTACTTTCTCTGTCTGGCTTATTTCACTTAGCATAATGCTCTCAAGGTCCATCCATGTTGTCACAAATGGAAGGACTTCCTTCTTTCTCATGGCTGAATAATGTTCATTATATATTAATAATATATATTATATATATAAATAATATCTTCTTTATCCATTTATCTGTACACAGACACTTAGGTTTTTTCTATATCTTGGCTATTGTGAATAATGCTGCAATGACTATGAGAATGTAGGTATCCTTTTGAGATCCTGATTTCATTTCCTTTGGCTATATACCCAGGAGTGGAATTGCCAAATCACATGGTAATTCTATTTTTAATCTTTGAGGAAACTTCATACTGTTTTCCATAGTGACTGTACCAACTTACATTACCACCAACAGTGCATGAGGAGTCCCTTTTCTCCACATCCTTGCCAGCACTTGTTATCTCTTGTAATCTTGATGATGGCCATTCTAACAGGCAAGAGGTGATAGCTCATTGTAGTTTTGATGTGCATTTTTCTGATGATTAATAGTATTGAGCATATTTTTATGTACCTTTTGGCCATTTGTATATATTCTTTGAAGAAATGTCTATTCAATTCCTCTGCACATTTAAAAATCAGATTATTTGGTTTTTTCCTCTTGAGTTCTATGAGTTTCTTAAATATTTTGGATATTAACCACTTCTCAGATATGAGCTTTCCAAATATTTTCTCTCATTCTGCAGGCTGACTTTTCATTTTGTTGATTGTTTCTTTTGCCGTGCAGAAGCTTTTTAGTTTGATATAGTCCCACTTATTTGTTTTTGCTTTAGTTGTTTGTGCTTTTGGTGTTATATTTTAAAAATTATTGCCAAGACCAGTGTCAAGGAGGTTCCTCCCTATGTTTTCTTCTAGGAGTTTTATAGTATCAGGTCTTTAATTCTTTTCAAGTTAATTTTTCTGAATAATGTACAAAAGGGATCCAATTTTATTCTCCTGCATGTGATTATCCAATATTCTTGTCTCCCTTGTCAAATGTTAGTAGACTATATATATGAGGGTTTATTCCTGGACTCTCAATTCTGTTCCATTAGCTTCGTATCTATTTTTATGCCAGTGCCATACTGTTTTGATTACTATATCTTTGTGGTATAGTTTGAAATCAAGACGTATGATGCCTCCAACTTTGTTCTTCTTTCTCAGGATTTCTTTGGCTATGTGGGGTCTTTTGTGATCCTATATGAATTTTAGAATTGCTTTTTCCTATTTTCTATATTGTGTATTTATTAACAAATTATTGTGGCTATAGTTATTTTTAATACTCTTGTCCTTTAAACTTCATGCTAGAGTTAAGTGGTTAACGTAACATGATATTATAATATTAAGGTATTATGAATTTGACTAGATACTTACTTTTACCAGTGTGTTGTATATTTTCATATGTTTTCATGTTACTAATTTGCATCCTTTCATTTCAGCTTGGAGAATGCCTTTCAGCATTTCTTGTAAGGCAGGTCTAGTGGTGGTGAACTACTTCAGCTTTTGTTTCTCTGGGAAAGTCTGTATCTCTCCTTCATTTCTGAAGGAAAACCTTGCCTGATAGAGTATTCTTGGTTGGCAGGTTTTTGTTTGTTTGTTTGTTTTCATTCAGCACTTTGAATATATTATCCCACTTTCTCCTGGACTGTAAGGTTTCTGTTGAGAAATTCACTGCTAGCCTTATGGGTGCTTCCTTGTATATAAGCTTCTTTTCTCTTCTGGCTTTTAAGATTCTCTTTTTTTCTTTGATTTTTGACAGTTTTACTATACCTTGTCTTGGAGAAAATCTCTATATATTGAGTTTGTTTGGTGACCTAAGAGCTTCATGAACTTGGATATCTAAATCTCTCCCCAACTTTGGAAAACTGTCAGCCATTATTTCCTTAAATAAGCTTTCTGTCCACTTCTCCCTCTCTTCTCCTTCTGGAACTCCAAAAATTGGAAAATGTTTCTTCTGATGGTTTCCAATAGATCATGTAGGCTTTTTTCATTGATTTTTATTCTTTTTCTTTGTTTTCCTGACTGAATTATTTAAAGTTCCTGTCTTCTAACTCACAGATTCTTTTTTCTGCTTGATGCATTTTGATGTTGATGTTCTCTATGCATTTTTAAATTTAATTTCATTCATTGTACTCTTTAGCTCCACAATTTCTGTTTGGTTATTTTTTATGATTTATATCTCTTTGTTACACATATTTTGTTTGTGTATTATTTTCCTGATTTTACTGAATTGTCTTTCTGAGTTTTCTTGTAGCTTATTGAGTTTCCCTAAAATAGCTATTTTGAATTTTTTATTAGGTAAATCCCAGATCTCCATATCTTTGGGATCATCTACTGGAATATTACTGTGATCTTTTGGTGGTGTCATGTTTCCTTGATTTTTTCATGTTCCTTGGAGTTTTGTGTTTCTGTCTTTACATTTGAAGTAGCAGTCACCTCCTCTAGTCTTTAATGCCTTCAAGAGAGAAATACCTTCCATCAGCTCTGCTAAGGATTCTGAGGCTTTCTCAGATCTTCTATGGATACACCTGCTCCATGCTTCTTGCTCCAGAAATATTAAGTGTCTATGCCTTCTCTTATTCCTGCAACACATCAAGCTGAGAGACGATAGCCTCCCTTTAGTTTTCCCAAAGGTGGCACTAAATCTCAAGTGTGTGGTCTCTCCCTGGCTCACAGATCCAGGCTGGCTTTCTATACTTGCTCACTAACCATCTGCCAAAGCTCGCTCTCACCGCCACAACTGGGAGTACACATGGGGATGGCCACAGGGTCATGTGTGGGTAAGGTGCACAAGGTGCTGGGAGTGCCCATGAGCTAGTTGGGGAGATCTACAGGTGAGGTGTCCCCAGCAGTTCATGGGTAGGCTTCTTGATGGAGTCTGCAATACAGTTAGTAGGATCTGCATTCCTTTAATGTCCTCCAAGAATCCTTTTTACCTCTCTTCCAGACTCTTCACACCCCCCAGTCATGCAGCTCATGATTCAGTAATATGGAAGGGGTAAGAGAGAAATGAGCCTCTTTGGCAGCGTCCCACACAGTTACGGAAACTGGGTGCTCACTCACATGCTCACACGTTCCCTGCTAGGAGAAAACATGAGCTAAGAAGATCTCCTTTGGCCCTAAGTTTGCCACCTTGGGGGAGGGATAATGTGGGTAAAGTCAAACTGTCCTTCTTACTCTCTCCAATGCATCCAAACTTGTATTTGTTTGCTCCAATGCCATGCTGGACCTTCTCTGATGGAAACCTGGACTTCCATAAAGCCTGTCTCATCCATTAGTGATTGTCTAAGAGAGTGTTTTCCAGGGCTCCTGAACAATTGCTGAGAGAGGCTGGAGCCAGTTCACAGTCTACTGCAGGGTCTACAGCCAGGACCAAGGTCTATATGCCTATTACCTGATGCACAGGTGGGCAAGACTCCTTCCAGGTCTCTTGTCATATGGTGCTGGATCCCACAGTAACCACCAAGGCATGGATATACAGGGATGGATGCCAAATTGTTGTTGTTGAGGGGGGGGTAAACATGTATGAGGGACATCTTTGTCATAATGCTGACATCACTTCAAATACATCCACTCTTTGTCTTGTTGACCTACAGGTTTTAGTGGTTTTCTTGACTTCCTTGAATTGCACCTTATCCTCTTCCCTAAAGCCCTGCTACTCAAAGGAGATTGGAGGAGCAGCAGCATGGTATTGCCTTGGAACTTGTTAGAAATGCAGCATTTCAGGCCTCTTCTCAGATCCACTGTATTGGAATCTGCACCTTAACGAGATCCCGGGATGATTCATATGCCTATTAAAGTGTGCAAAGCACACACTATATGACTTCTTTCTCAGCCATCATGGGGTAGATCTCCTTCTGCTGTAGCTATCCTGCATTCCCACTGGATCAATTCTAGCCAATTAGAAATCTTGAGACAGGTCCTTTAGCCTTTGGTGTCATTCCTATCCTGTGGTCTGTGACTGCCTTATTCCTTTCTAGACTCTACTTGGTTGTTACATTTATTTGGTTAACCCTGACAATGGTGTGTGTGTGTGCATGTGTAGATATGTGCATATGCAGGAGAAATATCTAGTTGAGGACTATATTTTCATCAAGATGGTAGGTTTTCAAACCGAATGTTAAAAGATAAGGAGGATTTTTAAAAGGTGGACAAAGAAGGGGGACAAAGAAGGAGGAAAGAAATCCCTTAGAATAATAACCAATGAAATTAGGAATTTCTTGGTAACAACCCATGTACTAATGCTTCACACATGTTTCTTTCATTTAGTCCTCACAACAGTTCTATAAATTAGGTTTATTATGATCCCCTTTGTAAAAATGGGGAAACAGAGGTGCAAAGATATTAATTAACTTGCCCACAGCCACAAAGCAAGTAAATGGTGGAGCAGGCCTTTGATCCCAGGCAGTGTGAATAGCACACCCACGCTCTTAACCGCATCACTGCTTATGGAGAAACATGAGAAATGTATCTAGGTTTGAGGAAAATGGAACTCAACTCATTATACACTAAAGAATCCGGATTAGTTAAAACATAGTATATAAAAAGAAAAGTAATGGAAAGAAGAGACAGCTAGAGAATTTCTATATGAAGAAGGGTCTAGGGTGGAAATCTGGTGAAAGAGTTGCTTAGGGTCTTACCTTGATGTTTCATTTGCATAATGAGTACTCTTTTTTACCTAGTATATGAAATTTAAGGTGGCATGTTGGCAGTAGTGGGCAGTAGTATCAGCCCTTGGCTGCAGGCAAGGGCTAATAAATAAGTATGCATAAGAGCCCTGAAAAGCTAGCTGTTGTCATTGCCAAATCTGGAGAACTTAGCCGGGGCAAGAGCATGCATGGCCTCAAATGTTGAACTGGCCCAAATTCATATGACTAATCTGGGATTTGTGTGCAAAAGAGATTGGGGGAAAAGGGCTAATGAAGGGCCATGAGAGATAGAGAGAGGAGTTGGGGAGTTACTGTAGTAGACTAAGAGGACCTCTACTTTGCTAGAGCAGAGGCTGCTAGTTTACAAAGGGAGAAACAGTAGAAAGATGTACCTTATGTCTGACATGGGCAGTAGAGATTGGAAACAGCTAAAGTTGACTCTAATATTTTGAAACTCAGTGACTAGAATGACTAAGAAAAATGGAACAACTCAAGACAATGCTGATTTGGACAGATTATAGATCTAGCCTCTACTTAAACACCTGGAAGGATAGAGATCTCTTTACTTTGCCACACAGCCTGTTCTACCATGAGATAATTCAAATTATTATTGGTGAGAGAACTAAGTTCATCTTAGTAGAAAAACGTTTCTGAAATCCAAAGCTAACCTTGGAATACTGAGGTCACACTACTCCAGGAATATTTTTTCCATATACAATTAGAAAAGATTTATACACTTTTAATACAAAAATAAATTGATAATTATATTTAAAAATTAGTGAAATAAGTGCTTATGACAATACATGAAAATTTAGATCAAAAACTTGAAGGAAAGATAAAAGTTAGATGAGAGAAAATGTTCCAGGAGGAAGGAATAGCTTGTGTGAATATCCTGACGTGATAAGGAAAAGGGAGCGCATCTGGGGAACGGTAACTCGTTCTGACCAGAGTGCAGGTAGGTGGGGGTGGAGCAGATCCCAAAGCCTAGTGAGCCAGGTTAACTGTTTAGATTGTATAACTACAGAGGGAACCTAGGGTAGACATTACTAGTGCTCACCAATATCTGGTTCTCTTCTTCTTTCTGGTCACATTTGAGACCCTGCTTCTCAGAACACTTGCAGCTGGGAGGATGTAACTAGTTCTGGTAATAGAATGTATGCAGCAATTGGACTGTGGTAAATAATGCCCATCCCCAAAGATATCCATGCCCTAATTCCCAGAACCTGTGAATATGTTACGTTACATGGCTAAAGTAATTTTGCACTTGTGTTTAAGGTAAGGATCTTGTGATGGGGTAGCTATCCTGGATGATCCAATGGGCCAATGTAATTTTAAAGGTCCCAAAGAGATGTGTTAATGGAAGCAGAGAGGAGGGAGGGAGGGAAGGAGAGAGAGAGAGAGAGAGACAGAGAGAGAGAGACAGAGAGAGAGAGATTTGAAAATGTTATACTGCTGGCTTTGGAGATGGAGGAATGGGCCCAGAGTTGAGGAATGTAGGCAGCCTCTAGAAAGGCAAGGAAGTTTACTCTCTCTTAGAGCCTCCAGAAAGAACCAGCTGACACCTAGACTTTAGCCCAGTGAGAACCAGTTGAGCCTCCTGACCTTCAGAGCTGTTAGATAAAACTTTGTGTTGTTCTAAGCTACTACACTTGTGGTAATTTGTTATTAGTAGAATAGGAAACTATCACATGTCCTGAGGTAATGAATATCTCTGAAGGATTCTACATCCCTCTCCATCTCCCAGGATTGAACATGGAAGCCCTGTGATGGCAGAGCTATGTGATGGGTCCAATCTGGATTGATGATAAAGAGAGCTGCCTGGGAGAGTCCCTGATCTAGGCATAGGTGAGAGAGAAACTTTCTGCCTTAAACCACTGAGATTTTGGCTTTGATAGAGAAGCATTAGCCTATTCTATTCTATCCTGACTGCTATAAAGCCCTTAATGGTTTTTAAGTAGAAAAGCGACATGGTCAGATTTGCATTTTTATTATTATTTTAACTATAGCCTGGTGAATGGATTGGAGGGATACAAAGTGGTTAGGTGTTAGAAGATTATTGTAAGCATCCAGGAAAAATAGGGCCATAATTGGTGGGAATGTGAAGAGAAAAAGACAGTTTGAAAGATGTTTTTGGAAGCTGAATCAACAAGGTTTGGTGATTAGTCGTATATGAGAGGTGAGGGAGAAAGAAGACGCAAGGATGACCAAGTTTCTTGTTTGGGAGGTGGACGGTGGTATCAATTGTTGAGAAAGAGACACAGGAGGAGGAGGAGAGTGAGGAGATGAGGAGTTCCTACAGACCATCCAAATGGAGGTATATTGTGGGAAGCAGAATATACCGATCGATCTGGAGCTCAATGAGTGCTTTAAGCTGGAGGTTAGATTAGAGAGTCATCAGCATGGAGATGGTAAGTGGATCCATTCTTTCACTCAATCAGTATTGGAGTGCCTACTATGTGATGAGCTCTGTTCTAGGCACTGGGGATTCAGCAGGGAAAAACAGCCTAAAAATCTCAGCCCTCATACAGTGTGCATTCTAGTGGGAGTGGCTGAGATAACCCAGAGGGAAGATAAGGAGGGAGGAAAGATAAGGGCTGAGGACAGAAACAAGAATAACACCCACATTCAAAGAACAGCTGAAGGAATAAAGTCCAAACCCTTTAGTCTGATATAAAAGATCCTTTATAACCATTTTTCTCTCTCTCCAGACTCATTTCCTGAAGTTTCCGTGATAGCAGCTTTACTCAAAAGGAGATGCGGAAAGATCAACAGAACGTTAGAATGAAAACCAGGAAAGTATAATACCAAGAAGACCAGAGGAGAATGTTATTTGAAGAAAATATTCAATTCTATTAAATGCTATAGAGATAACAAGAAAGAGAGAGACTGAAAAGTATCTGCTCGCTTTGGAATAGTGGTCAGAGTCACTGGCAAGAGCAGTTTCAGGGCCTGAGGTGTTCTCGGAGGGTGTAGGCCTGAATGGGCTACAATAGGAGAAATATTATATGTTTCCAGCATGATAAAATATTATAAGATGGTATCTTATTATCTCTGGCTGTGTAATAACTTATCCCAAAACTTAGGGGGTTACTTAAATAATAAGTATTTGTTACTTCACATGGTTTTGGAAGGTAAGGAATCCAGGAGCAGCTTAGCTGGATGGTCTGGCTCAGGGTCTTTCATGAGGTTGCTATCAAGATGCCAATCATGGCTGCAGACTCTGAAAACTTGGCTGAGGCTTAAGGTTCTGCTTCCAAGCTCACGCTCTGACTACTGGCAAGAGGCAGTTCCTCACTGGCTACATTGCTTGAAGGATCATTGTCAGGAGGCCCCTCTTGGAGGCTGGTTACCACTGGGGGCATGGAAATGCAAACTCAGGAGTCTTACTTAACTATTTATGTTGGTGAAGTGGCCAGTAGTAACATACCACATTGCTTTTCTTAAAAATCTCTGTTGTAAATGCTATTAAAAATAATAGCTTTTGGTGAGGTATCAGGGCACTAGTGCCTGAAGGTTAAAAAGAAGTCTGTCAAGAGCTACAACTTTAAATTATTGTGATCTGGCTTTTAGGCTCTCTTTGACACACTTGCAACAGATTACCCCATTAAACATCTTGGTGGAGAGCCATATTGAAATATTTTCTCTCTATTTAATAGATTATAAATTATATATTCTCTTTGTATTATTTCCTATTTTAATATTATTTCTTATATTTTTTATCATATGTGTTTTATAATATCTTATCACTTTTTTTTAAAACTCTCTAATCCAATATTTTCAAAAGAGTGGTCAAAAAAATACCTGGTTAGCATGAAGACCATATGAATGGAATTGGCAAAGTTACTGCTTTGAGATAGCTAAACCTACACAGTAGTATATTAAATGTTCTGAGAAGCCCTGCAGTAAACAAAGTGACCTCAATTTATTTGGCTAGAGAATCTTTTTTTAAATTTTCACATAATACCTTAATAACAAGCTGAATTAGTGTTCCTTGAAAAACTCTTCAGAAAAACTGATGACCTAATCCTTCTTCTCTCAATGCCTGTTGTTCTCATTATGTTGCTGAAGACCGCCATAGTAGCCTTCTCTTGGGTCATCTGCTTTATTCCTCCCGCCCAACCCAGTTTTACATGATCAACATGGCTGTCCTCCTAAAACAAAATCTGACCCTCCTCCTCTCCTCTTTAGAACCACCTGACGACACTCAGAATCAGTTGTGAACTCTTCAGCATGGCATGAAAGATCCTTGTGCCACTTCTTGCATCCTGATATCTTCACACCCAAGCTCTGCAGCAGCCGCAGGGGATTTCCAGAGCCCCTCAAACCTAGCATGTTCTTTCACCCTGCCATGGTTTTTTTTCCTGAAAAGTCCTTCTCTCTTTTCTTACCTTGGCTTTTAGGATTCTTCTTAAATATAACTATATGAAATCTTTTGGCATTGCCTTGCCAGACAGATTTTTCTGCTCAATAGACTTTAGGTTCAAATCCTCCAAACTTGTTTTTCATTTTAACTGCACTGGGTTGAAACTCTTTCCAGTGAATCTGGTTGGCAAGCCCATCTGGCTCAGGAGCACAGCTGGGAAGGCACCAAGTCTCTCAGAGGAGTCAGATACTCTGCAGTTGGTGCTTGGCGAAACCAAAGCAAGTGTTTGGCAAGTCTGGCAGTGACTCTTTCTGAGTTCAGAACTGGGATTTTGTGCATTCCTTAAACATTGACAGTTGATCCGCTCCTAGGCAAGTTTAATTACTCCTTTTTCCTCATCTCTACACCACCCAGTGACACTTCACACCGATATTTATTTACATGGAACAAATCAATTGAAGCGTCCTATGTTCCTTTTGCCTGTCTTCTATCCATTAAATCTTTTTCTGCTCACAGTGTTCTCTCTGCCTTTTCCTTTACTCTCACCTTTGCAGTTAGGGGGAGCTGACCCCATGCCATCCTCAAGAGTAGCTTCATGACCCACAACTATTCAGAGTATTTTATTCCTCTGGTCATAGTGATTGGCTTAGGGGTGAGTAATGAAGCAAGCTAGACTAATGAGACTTAATTTTTCAACTTTTGCTGGAGCTATTGAGGAAGAGGCACCCTTTTCCTTCAGCAGTGACTAAGTTGGTCAAGTCCATGTCTGTAGCTAGAGGGAGCCAGTACACAAAGAGGGTGTGCTTGAGCAGGAAAGACCACAGTGAGAAACAAAGGGTTGAAAAAAGGGAGACCTGTTTGTGACATCATTCGAGTACCTGCACTGAACCTTACTTGGGATTTTCAATTGTGTGAGCCAATTAATGTCTTTTCTTCCCCTTAAGTTAGGTGGAATGTGGTTTCTGTCGCTTGGTGTTTAAAAAGTCTTGATAATAAAGGAATTGTTTGTTTACATAACTGATTTCCAAGTAACTTTTAATAGCACTTTTCTTACTTTTTCCACTGTAGTTTCTGGCTGGTGTATTATACCAGGTACTCTTGTCTCTTCTTTCATTGTATGAATCACTGAGCCTCCATCACAAAGCAAATATGTGACTTCCCAAAGTTAAAAGGCTATTGGTACTAAGGATATCATCGAGTTCTTCACACCCCCGCCCCCAGAGTTAAGTTGATTATAAAATTTATTTGTAAAAAGAAACAGGTGAGAATAGCCAGGAAAGCCTTGGGGAAGAAATGGGAGGGGGTGTCTCTAGCAGATATGTTAAACTTACTGTATACTCTCTATAATTAAAACTGTATTATATTGGCACATGGAAAGACAGACTGATGGACTGGGACAGAAAATGCAGAAATAAACCCAAACTAATTCTTAAATTTAGTTTATGATAAAGATAATGTACTAGTTTCTTATTGCTATTACCATAAACTTAGCGACAACACAGATTCAGTAATCTTTCAGTTCTGTAGATCAGAAATCTGAAATGGTTCTCAGTGGGTTAAAATCAAGGTGTCTGCAGGGATGCATTCCTTAGCTAGGCTTTAGGAGAGAGCCATTTCCTTGCTTTCTCCAGCTTGAACAAGCTTCCTGCATTTTATGGCTCATGGCTTGTCAGGGAAGGAGAAATCTATCCCTCTACCCCTCTTGAGTACTTGTGGCTGGACTAATAATAAAATTGACACAAGACAGATTAGCAGGAGAAAAACAAAGAAATTTTAAATGATGGGCATGGAAATCTCATAGAAATGAGACCTAAGAAGTGGCCCGAGCAGGCAGCTTTTGTACATTTTTAGAAAAAGAAGTAATAAATTTGTGAGGAATTGACAGGACAAAGAAACTTAGGTTTTGGGTGCTCAATTAGTGAAGAATCTAGACAGAATTTGGTTTGGGGTAATAATTAAGGAAGTAACAAGGTTTGTTTATATTGGCTTCTCTGCCCCAATTCCCTGTCTCTGGCAAAAGGGTGTCCTTCTACCTCCAGATGCAGGGAGGGCACCCTTCATGGGAGATTTATTTCCTGCTTTTAGGGAGACAGAAAGGAGGGTCAGAGTACCCCTCTTGCATTGGCTGTTTCTTAAGTAACTTTAATTCAAAATCATCAATATGCCTTTGAGGTGTGCTTTGGGGTGGCCTCCCCTGGGCCCCAACAGGCTCATGGCTCCTTTCTTCCCCTTCAAAGCCAGCAGAGTAGCATTCAAATCTTTCTCTGACTCTGACGTCCTTTTCTGCCTCCCTCTTCCACTTTAAAGGACCTGTGATCACACTGAGCCTGCCTGGATAAAAGTAATCTTATTTTAAGGTCAGCTAATTAGCAAACTTAATTCCATTTGCTGCCATAATTCCCCCTTGCCATGTAAAAATATTCACAAGTTCCAGGGATTAGGACTTGAATATCTTTGTGGGGGAGAGTGCATTATTCTACCTACCACAGATGGCGTCTCAAACGAGGGAAAAGGTGAATTTATAAAATAAATGATGTCAAAAGAAATAGTTTATGGAAAAAGATAAAAGTGGATTCACTCTTCTCGCCATATACTAGGATAAATTTCACATGTACAGTTGACCCTTGAACAACATGGGTTTGAATTGCACGGGTCCACTTATATGGGAATTTTTTCAATAACTACTTATTACAGTACTGTACTATCTGGGGTTGGCTGAACCTGAGGATACGAAATCTCAGCTATGGAGGGCTGACTATTAGTTATACTCGGAATATCAACTGCCTGGAGGGTCAACATCCCTAACCCTTTGCGTTGTTCAAGCGTCAACTTCACAAGAGATTTAGATGTAAAATTATGAAACCATACAAGTAACAGAGGAAATATGGGTGAATTCCTTTATAAATAGAAGTAGATAAAGCTTCCTTGAATCTGACTCTAAATCCAAAAGCAATAAGGGTAGATGCCTGTATGTATGTCTATATACATATTAATGAAATTTTTTCAAGGCAAGAAAAATGACAAACTTAGGAACATATTTTCAGTTTATCTCACAAACGTTTCTAATACTTGAATAACTAGAGAAGAGAAAGACTAGTAACTCTATAGAAAGTTGAGCTGGAAAAATGAATAGTTCCCAAAAAAAAGAAATGCAAATGGCTTTAAAAACATGGAATGATGATTAAAATTGCTTATAGTAAGAGAAAAGCTAATTAAAACTCACCAAGGTAAAATTTTTGGCTATTTAATGAACAAAAATCCGGAAGTTTGGCAACATGCCCTGTTGGCATGGCTATGGAAAAACAGGCTCTCTTATGCACTGCCAATGTGAATGCAAAATGGTACAATGTCTATGGAGGTAGTTTGGAAAAATCTACAAATTACATATACATTTACCCATTGACCCAGCAATTCCACTTCTAGGAATTAATCCCAGAGTTACACTAGCACAGATTCAAAAACACATTTGCTCAAGACTATTTATGGAAGGACTTTTTATCCTATCAAAATCCTGGAACCACCCTGAAGGTACATCAATAAGGGAGTGGTTGAGTATATTAGGGGAACGACTGAAACCACCAGCCCTGGCCTGGCACCATAGTAACCACTTGCATGAGTTATCTTACAACAGGAGGTCCTGGTAAGGAACACAGAACTAACAAGCTACCACCAACTGGAAGAATTCGGGAAAAGTCAAAAGGAGAGAGGAGACTCCAGTCCATATGTCCTACCAACCTCCCAGAATCCTTCTTGCTGGAATCCATCTTGGCTGAACGATGCGAGCGCCACCAGGAAGGACCCTGAGTCAGAGTGATTGGCCAGAGACAACCCAGAAACTAACCCCATTACCATAAAACCTTAGACTGCTAGCCACGTGGCAGAGCAGTTGTGGGTTCCCTTAACCTGCTGCTCTCCTCCCGGGCGCCCCTCCCCAATAAAGTCTTTTGCTCTGTCAGCACATGTATCTCCACAATTCATTTCTGAGTGTTAGACAAGAGTCCACTCAGGCCCTGGAAGGGGTCCCCCTTCATGCAATAAGTAGACTGACATAACCATCCAATGGAGGTACTATGCAGCTATAAAAAAGAATGGGGAAAATCTCCGTGTGCTACTATGGATATGCCCAGGATATATTGTGAATTGAAAAAAGCAAGGTGGGGAAAATGTGTATAGTTTACTATATTTTCCAAGTATGGTATACATATAAAAATAAAACAATGAAGAAAAATACATAACATTAAAAAAAATGGTTACCTCTAGGGAGAGGGAGAGAATAGAGAGAACAGGAAAGTTTCTTTAAATACACTTTATTTTGATGTAATTTATCTTAAATATAAATACTAGCTTAGGATGATATTGTGATTTATAATAATAAATATGAATTTTGTCTCTGTCTGCTGTTTCTGGCACAGAGGTCCTTAAAGCCCTTGGCATTTCCAAAATGCTAAGAGCAATAAAGGTGTCATTTGTTATGTTAATGAGGTGACTTTTGGACCTCACCTAAGGGTGGGGGCTGATTGCCAGGAGAACCAAACTTATGACTAGAGCGTTAAAGCTTTCAGTCCTAACCCCCTGACCTCAGGGGAGGGGAGATGAGTTGGAGGTTGAATTGATTACCGATGGCTAATGATTTAATCAATTATGCCTATGTAATGAAGCCTCCATAAAAACCCAAAAAGACAGGGTTCAAAGAACTTCTGGGTTGGTGAACACGTGGAAGTTTGTGGAGAGTGGCGTGCTTGGAGAGGCATGGAAGCTCCATGTCCTTTCCCTGCACCTTGCCCTGTGCGTTTCTTCCATCTGGCTATTCCTGAGTTATACCCTTTTATAATAAACCAGTGACCTAGTAACTAAAATATTTATCAAGTTTTGTGAGTCACTCTAAAAAATTAATAGAACCCAAGGAGGGGGTTGTTGGAACCTTCAATATGTAGCAGTTCAGTCAAAAGCACAAAGGACAACATGGGCTTGCAAGTGGCATCTGAATTGTATATGTTGGAGGCAGTCTTGTAGGGCTGAACCATTAACCTGTGGAATCTGATGCTTTCTCTGAGTAGATAGTGTCAGAATTTAGTTGAATTTCAGGACACCCAGATGGGGTCTGAGAATTGCTTGTTGGAGGTGCAGGGGAACACCCCATCCCCAACAGTGGAACTGGGTGCAGAACTTTTAGTCTAATGAAAAGGCCTAAAAACTATGACTTACCGAAGAGCAATAAGCCCCCGTGCACTCAGAATTTGGCCTTATTGTACTGTTTTCCACTAAAACAAACCAAAGTGTTGGGATAGGAAATATGCAGATGAGTTTGAAACATGTTACCATACTAGTTAGCAAGGAAGCTATCAAACATTACTAAGGTCATGTTAAAAGGATTCAGGAATCAAACTTAAAAGGATCCCACTGGCAAAAGATGGAACAATTCCAATTGTACTAGAGAAAAACATGTTCTATAGTTGTTTCAGCAATGTTTTATGTATACAACTATGTAAACTCTGTTAGCCATTTTTAAAGTTTCTTCATGTTTACTGATTTGGGTCTGATTATCCTTTCAGTTACTGGGCAAGTATTCATACATTACAGTAAAATCAACTTTATCAGAAAAAATATGGATCAATTTGATCATCAGTAAGGATGCCAATTACAGTGGCTTTAATAAAAAATATGTTTTAATCAATTGGTTCATAATAATACTTATAAAAAAATCACCACTACAACCAAATGAATTGGTTCCAGAATTCTAGGGAACTAATTTATAATTTTTAAAACTAGTAAAAAATAAGGAGGAATCAAACATTTACCCTACCTCCCCTATACTGTACTACTGGATAACCACTGGGTAGATGCCCTTCCTATATTGTACTATTGGGTAACTATTGGGTAATGAGGGGAAGTTTCCCTTTATAGAAATATTTTGGGAAATAAATGAAGGAATAATAGCATTGCAGTACTATCTTTTCACTGCTCCTTGCCTCTCATTGATCCCCATTAGGGATCAAGACACTGACCATCAATGGTAGCTTATAAAATTAAAAGAGATGAACAATACTACATCATCTATAGAGAAATCTTGTAAAAAATCAAATCTGAATCTGATCAAGCCTTAGATCAAACAACTGACAGGAAAAATAGAGAACACAGGAAACTACTAACTGCTCCATAGGGATACAATTAACAAAATCCAGACTGAGGGAAACTCTAAAGATCTCTGAAGATCAAATGACTCAGTATTTTCAACAAATAAATATCAAGAGAATAAAACGGACGAGACTATTGATTAAAATAGACTTAAGAGATTCATCAACCAAATTTAATGTGCTACATATATGGAATCTAAAAAAACGGTACTGATGAATCTAGTGGCAGGGCAGGAATAAAGATGCAGATGTAGAGAATGGACTTGAGGACACAGAAGGGGAAGGGGAAACTGGAACGAAGTGAGAGAGTAGCGTTGACATATATACACTACCAACTGTAAAATGGATGGCCAGTGGGAAGCAGCCGCATAGCACAGGGAGATCAGCTCGGTGCTTTGTGACCACCTAGAGGGGTGGGATAGGGAGGGTGGGAGGGAGGCACAAGAGGGAGGGGATATGGGGATACATGTATACATATAGCTGATTCACTTTGTTGTACAGCAGAACAAAGTGGTGGTTGGCAAATGGATTTTTAGATTGTGTTTCAAAAATTAACACAACATTGTAAAGCAATTATACTCCAATAAAGATATTTTAAAAAAAATTTAATGTGCTAAACTGATAAATAAGGGAAAGAGTCAAGCATTCTTCTTGTGTTTCATATCAAAATTGGGATAACACAAAGAGCAGACCCCAGCCACAGTTCCTGCCTTCTGATCATCCTTTTTCAATCTGTATTTTGGACATTGAATGGACTCTATGGAGATCTGTTCTCCAGTTGGTGAAGACCTCATTATGATCATGCTAATGTATTATTAATAATAATGATGATGATGATGATAATAACTAATTACTTGAGTCCTCCTTATGTGTGAGGAACTGTGTGTTATTTCATTTACTTACCCAGTAACACTACTGTAAGTACTTTATTATTTCCATATTACAGATGAGGAAACAGAGTCTTAGAGAAATTAAATGAATTGCTCATCATTCCACAGCCAATATGAAGCTGGAAGCTTGTACCTAAGAACAAGATTCCCTGTCTAGGGCTTTTACCTTCCTCAAGTACTTAAGGAAATAATTGTAAAAGGTAACCAAAGAGGTTACCTTTTTGGTTGCATGTTCCCTGACACTATAAATATAGTTAGGCAAGAGGCTCTATAGCCTCTAGAATAAATAACACGAATAGGAAATACAATGATATCTATACCCCATTTATAGCTGAGGGATCTGTGCCTTTGCACCTAGACTGGAGCTCTGCTTTAAATGGATTGCCATTTCAGGATTGCTTCAGGGACCAAAGGTGGTAGAGAGGAATGTTTTAGTCTAATAATATTAACCTTAATATTGAAAATGTGCTATCTAGGGATATAACGTACTTTTGCATGAGAGAGTAAAAATGGAAAAAAAAAAATTAAAACTAGAGCAGAGAGGTAGAAAGGTGAAGAGGAAAATAGGTTATGGAAATGAGAAGTCAGCTGGGGAATAAGCTTAATGAATAATTAGGGAGAGGGGCTGGGGGTATACGTAAGGCTGGGCTCACTTTGCAAACTGCATACTGCATGGAAGTTAGAAGGACACCATGTACTGCGTAACTTTTTTTTTTTTTTCATATCATTAATGACAGCAATTCAAATACTGCTAATATGTCATGGAAGCCTGGCAGACTACTGCCTGGATGAGGTGATGACATTTATCTTTTTCTGCTCTGCATATGACCTCTATGTTTTGTAATTTGATTAGGACTCAGGGAGGACCATTTGGGTCATGCTGGAGATTATTCTGGATGAAGAAGAATTTGGTAATGTTGTATCAAGATCTGTCAAGGACCATGACTTATTTTTATTACAAAATGAGGAAAGATTGGAACCGTTGATCTCCAAGGGCTAATCTTGAATCTATGAGCCAGCTAGCCCCAGAAGTGTGGTTGGCAAATGGATTTTTAGATTGTGTTTCAAAATACCTAGCTGTACTTTGGGCACTGTTTTTTGTTTTGTTTTATAAGATTGAATATTAAATCTTATTCTCAATGCAAGTATAGAATAATAATAACAAAGTAAGGATGATGGTATTTTGAGCATGAAAATTACGGCACCAGGTAAGGTTTGAGATGTGAATAAGAATGTCCAAGGGTAGGCAGGGACTATTCAAAGCTCAAACAATCTAAATTTAAATCTTCCTTTGTCACATGACTCACAAAAATCTATGTCCCCGAGTCTACCCTCCTGTCAAACTTTCCAGTATTGTCTCTTATCTTTTGTTAACAGTCTGACTTTCCTTCACAGCACAGAGATCACAGAATTATGTTTCCTTCCCCTCTATCTACTTCTTTCCCAGTAACTCTGCCTTCTTTGAAGGCTGATGTGCTTATTGCCACAGAGAGACTTGATTTATTCTTGAGTTCTCCCTAAAAAAAAAACCTGACAACATTCTGGAATACTTCGATTAGTTGTGGATTAGATACTGGTTTGTGTAACTGGTTTATGAAACTACTAATCCCAGGGAATAACAAAGTGCATTGAATATGTCAGGTGCTTAAGAAATATAGTTTGTGATTTGATCAAATACATGTCCTGTTCTCAGAACACATGAAGTTCTTCCCAAGAAATCCTTATTTTTGTTTTGGCTCTGAATTAAGCCTCGACTAATTTGAGTGGCTTGTTCTGCAGAATAACAAGGCCCCACCCTGAAGTCCAGCAGCCCCATATAGTGTAAGATTTCCTCTCTGCAAGGCCAAAAAGTCATTGCATTTGATATTGTGATGACATATTAAGAACTCTCCACCCTGTAAACAAAATAATTTAAAACACATTGACATAAATTAAAAACAAAGGTAATCCCATGTAAATAGGAGAAACAATCATTTATCAGACAATTTCTTAAAGGGATCTCTGTTTATTTGTGAATCTGAACTTGAATTTTATACATAACCTTTACTTCCACTGTTGTTGTTCTCAAGTTTATTTAGATGTTTAATGTATAAACTTCTCTGACTTTCATAAACTGTTACACTGATCGCTATATTTTCTTTCTTCCTACCTGTGTTATAAACAATATAAATATTTAACAATTCATCTATGTTTTGATCTGAATTATGCAATATGCTAGCCATTAGCTAATGTGTCTACTGAATACTTGAAATGTGGCTAGTACAAATTGATATGTACTGTAAGTGTATAATACATACTGAATTTTAGATGTAGAAGAAAAAGAAAAACCCATAAAATAACTCATTAATCTTTTTATATTAATTATATATTTAAATGATAATATTTGTGATATATGTTGAGTTAAATAACATACATCATTAAATTTAGTTTGTTTCTTTTTATTTCTTTAAATATTACCTCTAGAACATTTAAGTTAAATATACGTGGCTCACATATTTCTATTGGAAAGGACTTCTAGAAACAATTTAGATCATTATTAATGATATACCATATCTGGTGTAGGGAGTCAACGAACAAAAGAGAAAAACTTGTGTAATCATGTAGAGGAAACCTTACATCATTGGCAGGTGTAAAACACTGTAAGTATTCGCCTATCCTTTCTTTCGCTCAGGAGACAGATGCACCCATGGTCATCTTAGTTGCATTCCTGATGTTATACACATTCCAGTCAGGGAAGCCAGAGCGATCATTTTCTTAAGGGCCCAGACAAATTCTTATCCCAGACTTGGGGGTACTTACCATCCTTCCTTCAACTGGGCCTTCTGGCCGGTTTCTCATTTATTCACTAACACAGGGGTTCCTAACGCCAGGGCCATGGACTGGTGCCAGCCCGTGGCCTGTTGGGAACTGGGCCGCACAGCAGGAGGTGAGCGGCGGGCGAGCGAGCTGAAGCTTCATCTGCCGCTGCCCATCGCTCCCTGTCGCTCGCGTTACCGCCTGAACCATCGCTTGCTTTACTGCCTGAACCACCCTCCTCGCCCTTCCGTGGAAAAATCGTCTTCCACGAAACCAGTCCCTGGTGCCAAAACGTATGGGGATCATTGCCCTAACACATCGTGCCTTTCATTAGTGTACCTTTGGTTAGTGTTACTGGCGTCTTTATGAGTGTGTAACAGTTTGAAGACAGAGGTTATGAGTCATTCGTCTTCATATCCACCATAGTGCCTGGTACTTCTCTTTCTTTCTTGAGAAAGAAAGAGAAGAAAGGAAGGAGGGGTGGGAAGAAAAGCACAAGTCCTTCCTGCCTCTGACTGGCAGCACTTCAGTTGGTGGGCGGGGGAGGGGTGAGAGGTGTGGTGGATGATGGTGAGGTTATGGGACCGTCTCCAGATACCTATTCTGTTCCAGTATGCCCATGGCCTTTACCCAGGCCAGTGGTTGCTCTCACCGAGAGCAGTCCATCCTACCCCTTATTTAAGTAAGTGAATGTTTCAAAAAAATGTATCACTAAACTCCTCTCCTGGCAGAGGGTTTTCTAGATACTGGTTCCAGATGAAACTTTCCTAGGTGCACCTGTGTAAATGTAACTAAATGAAGCACATTTATCAATCACTTTGAGGATGCAAATGGTTTTTCTGGTTGTTGTTGTTGTTTTGTATGCTTGTTTGGTTTTGACCTCTGTTCTAGCATACATTCTTTCCTATTGCACTTTTGACATTTATTAAAATTGACTCTGACTGGGCCCTGATGAAAGCTTCAAGAAATTTCAAAGGATTGATATACTATGGGCCACCTTGTCTTACAAAAGGCAATTAAATTAGAAATCAATAAAAAATAACTAGAACTCTTCCAAAAACTTGAACATTGGGAACCTCACTTTAAATTACACATGGGAAAAAAATTAAAATGGAAACTAGAAAATATTTAAAACTGAATGATTATAAACCTATTACATGCCCAAACTTACAGAATACAGTCAAAGTAGTACTTAGAAAAAATATTATAACCTGAATTTCTTTTATTAGGACAAGTAAAGAAAGTATGAAAAAATAATGAACTAAGCATCTCTTTCAGTTAGTTTTTCTATGGTAACACACAACCATGAATCTTAGAGTTTTCTAATGATAAAAACGTATTTCCTTGTCACATGTATTTTCCTTATAACTAGGAGTCAGCTACTGCTCAACCCCAGTGCTTCTCTTGCATGTGCCTCTGCTCCATGTGTCTTCTGCTTCTAAGATGCAGACAGAAGGACCCTCTGTGGGGATCAGTCTGCTCTTATTTTTACAGCTGAGGTGAAGAATCATAGAGCTGGTGGAAACTCATTTTTACCTCAAAGCTTCTACTCAGAACTGAAACACTGTCAAAGCGAGTCATGCCTAAGCCCAAAGACAATGGGTTGATGTGTATTACAATGAAATAACTACTGTCTGCTGTCTTGATCAAATACATTGTTTCCTTCCTTCTGCAATCAAAATATATTCCCCCCCACCTCTAAGGAAGAAATCCTGAATATCTCATCCAATCCGGGCACAAAGTGCAAAGTTTAGGGTCTCACGATAGTCCTTTCGTAGTGTGAGGATCTGAAGATCTATCAAATAAAGGTGCACTTCCCTCAAAATACAATCGTGGGACAGTGAATAATAATTGCAACAAACACTCAATGTAAAGAAGATAAGAAATATTACTTGATTAGCCTCTATTTTTTCCAATCCATTGTTTTTCTGGGTGGTAGAATCATCTCTCTGGAAGAACGTTCATTTCTGTTATACACCTCACCACATCTCATAAGATCATTGGACAACATGCATCTTTGGGGGCAGATCAGCTTGCTAAGCCTGCTCCCTCCTTGTAGAACACTGGGGGCCCCAAAGTTGTTTCATGCCTTAATATCAATAGTCTCTTTTAATCCTGGTTATTGAAACTTTTGCAGAAAATCTCTCAAAAATGTGGGTTTTAAAAAGCTATTTGATTTCAATCAGCAACGGGTGCAGATAGCCACACTCCTGTTCTTTTGAGATGTGCCTTTCTCTCTAGATTTACAGAAAACTTGAGCTATCAGCTTCAAGGAGACTTTGGGCATCTCTTTTTTGCTAAGGCATTTTATCCAATTAACCTGATTTTCTAGGGGTTACCTTAAACCAGAGTTTTAAACAAAGGCTACAAATGGCAATGCCCTTTATTTGGGCATGTATTTTCATCTGAATCTTAATTGTGCCTCTTTGCTCAAAGCACTTCCATTTATCTTTTACTAATTGGAAACAGTTCCGTTTTCCAACTCTACAATCCCTATAATTCCTGGTTGCTCTCGTTTCTCTTTCTTCCCTGCTTACAAATCAGTCCAATTCTTTTCTGAGTTTGCCTGATAATTCTGGGGAAAAAATAACCAAGGCATACTAGTAACATTCTGTTTTGAAACCTCTTTCTCCAAAGCCACTCATTCATTAAGTAGATTATCTGCTTTCTAAGTTGTTGCAGGTGACAGTTTGCTTAGATGTTTTGCCACTGCATACTGTGGGTCACCATTTTTCCAGACTCTAATAACTATTTATAAGTTGTCTCTTGGACCCAAGGTCAATATACAGATTTTCAACTTTTTGTTATAGGAGCACTTCACTTTAAGATACCAACATCTGTTTCAGTCAACTTGCTATAATAACAAATGAGCTCAAAAGCTTAGTGCTAACAACAAAAATTAATTTCTTGCTCATGTTATACAGAGTCCTGGGTCAGTTGCCATTCAGCTAGATGCTTTAAATAGGATGGGCTCTGCTCTGCTGTCCTCCCATTCTGTGACTGAAAGTCCAGCTTCTGTGGCAGCAATTCACAATGCCTCAATGCTTCCACTCAGAATTGGAAGTAAAAGAACTGGCATCCTGTCTCTACTTCTCACATTCCATTTTCCAAAGCAAATTACAGAGTTTAGACCCCAATCAGTGGGCAAAGAAATACAGAAATATATACCGAAATACAAAGAAGTATAGAGGAGGAGGACATGAATGATGCAAATATTAACCAAATATAACCATGATCTCATCTTAAATGACTTGAAAGAGAGCACAGAATAAACTATCCCCATAAAAATGGAAAGAAACAGAAAAAAAAGAAAAAATTAATAGAAAACATTAAAAAAGTTATTAACTAAACCAAATTCCTAAAAAAAAAAAAACCTAACAAAACTGAGAAACCTCTAACAAGCTTGGTCAAATGAAAGAGGCCAAAATATGAAAAGGGTGCTATAACCAGAGATGTAGCAAAGATTACAAAGAAATAAGAGAATCATACGAACAATTTGGAAAAGTTGGATAACACAGACAAACTTGTAGAACTCTGTCACTAACACAACTCTTCATACAGAATGTATCAGTAAATACCTGAACAACACCATAAAGAAATTGAATCAGTGATTCAAAATCTCCCCTAAGTTAAAACACCAGATCCAGATTGTCTTAGTGGCAAGTTTTATCAAACATTGAAGGAACAAATGTTTTGACCTTACACAAAATATTGTAGAGAATACAAAATAAAAAAGAGAAACTATCTCCCACTAAATAATTCTAGAAGGCAAAGTTAACCTTGGTAGCAAAACCTGACAAGAACAGGAAGAGAAAGAAAATTTATAGAACCATCCTAACCATGAACATGAATGCAAAAGTTTTATATATATTAGCAAACAATACCAGGAATATATTAAAAGGTTAATATATCTTAAACAATTTGGGTTTATTCCAGTAATGCAAGTTTTGTTTAACCTTAGAAAGTCAGTTATTGTAATTTTTGATATAAAAAGTTTAAATGATTGGGATTAACAGATACAAACTATTATACATAAAATAGATAAGCAACTAGGATTTATTGTATAGCACAGGGAACTACATTCAATATCTTATAATAACCTACAATGGAAAATAATCTGAAATATATATATCTATATACTTGAATCACTTTGCTGTACACCTGAAACTAACACAACATTGTAAATCAACTATACTTTAATAAAAACAAAGTTTAAATGAGAAAAATTAGGTTACTATCTCAGTAGAATCATAAAAAGCTTTTGATGAAATTCAATACTGGCTAATAAAAACACCTAGTAAGTTAAGAACAAAAAAGAACTCCTTAACTAATAAACAGGATCCAGAAAAATACTCAGGAAATATTTTAATAGTGGAATATTAAAAATCTTCAGACCTTTCAGATCATAAAGATAAGGATGCATTCTAGCACCTCAGTTTTGTATCTAACGCAATAAGGCAAGAAAAAGAAGTGAGAAGCATAAGGATTACAAAGAAAGAAAAAAATTATTATTTACAACATAAAGTTTAGTGATGATTCTAGATACAAAGTCAAATATAAAAATCAATTACTGGGGCTTCCCTGGTGGCGCAGTGGTTGAGAATCTGCCTGCCAATGCAGGGGACATAGGTTCGAGCCCTGGTCTGGGAGGATCCCACATGCCGCGGAGCAACTAGGCCCGTGAGCCACAATTACTGAGCCTGCGCGTCTGGAGCCCGTGCTCCGCAACAAGAGAGGCCGCGATAGTGAGAGGCCCGTGCACCGCGATGAAGAGTGACCCCTGCTTGCCGCAACTGGAGAAAGCCCTCGCACAGAAACGAAGACCCAACACAGCCATAAATAAATAAATAAATAAATAAACCCAAAGTTAAAAAAAAAAAAATCAATTACTTTTCTAAGCACAAGCAACAAGGAAGAAGAAAATGTAATAATAATAGTAATATGTCAATTATAATATCCCCAAGAAATATTAAGTACCTAAGAATAGTTGTAACATAGGATGTGTAAGACCATAATAGAAAAAAACATGACAATTTTATTAAAAGATATTAAAGAGACTTGCATAAAGAGATACATCACTTTTGTGAATACAAATCCTCAATATTGGAAATATATGAATTTCAAAATCCCAACAGGTAATTTTGTAAAACTTGGCAAGTTAATTTTAAATCTTATAGTGAAAAGAAAAGCCTGAAAGTAGGTAGAACACTCCTGGAGAAAAAGATCAATGATCGAACCTCCATTATCAGATCTAAAGACTGAAAACCATTTAATAATTAAAATGGTGTGATATTGGTGTAGATACAGACAAATGGGCCATTGGAACAGAAAAAGGTGTCCAGAAATGTACTCCTGACAGTATGGAAAATTGATTTATAACAGGGATAGAACTGAGATCTGAGGAGAAAGGATTTTTTTTAAATTAAGTAGAGCTGGACAATTGTTTTTTTCTATAGAAAAAAATTAATTGGGCTCCTTATCCCACAGCTTCCAAAACATTATTTCCCCCCAAATAGGTATTAAGTGAATTAGGTGAATTCACTTGATTCTAGGTGAATTAAGAACTTAAATGTAAAAGTCAAAATGATAAAACATTGAGAAAATCGTAAAACATACTCTGTCAAAAAATATATATTAAATGGCGTTAAAATTGTCCCTACTAGACTGTCTGCAAAGTTGACTATGTTATAAGTAGAAGTTATATTCATTAAAACACACCATAAGGGGACTGGAAAACCACAGATTTGAAAATGTAGTTGCAAAACATAAAATGCAAAATAGATGTACACAAAAAATACAAAGAACTCCTACTTACCCCCCATCCCAAAAAAACAATCCAAAGAAAAGACTTTGTAGGAGAGGAATCATGAATGACCATTAACTTAAATATTGTTCAGTCCCATTAACAACCAGGGAAATGCAAATTAAATCCATAATGAGATATCATTTCATGTCTACTAACTAGTCTGACTTCAAGTATTGGTGGAGCTGTGGAACAACCAGAACACTTATGTACTGACAGTGGGAGTTTTAATGGGTATAACAACTTTGGAAGAAATTGAATACTTTCATAACATATGATATAGCAATTTCAGTCTTTGTTGGATATTCTAGAAAAATTCTTGCACATATTCTCTAGGAGATACTATGTATAAATACCAAAAACCAACCAAACGAACAAAACCCACAAATCTAGAAACTAAATGCCCATTATCAGTAAAACTGATAAACAAATCCTATTAATTTTATGTAAAAAATACTATGTATTTGAGAAAAATTAATAAAAGATTTGTACCCCAACAATCTGGATGAATTCAAGAACATGATGTTCAGTGAAAAAAAAAAATTAAAAAATGCAAACATATGTGGTAAAACTGTAAAGGAAAACAGGGGAGTGATAAAAACAAAATGCAGTGTCATGCTTCCCCTGAACAACGAGAGCATTGGGTAAAATGAAAGGTGCATGGGATAATGGCAAAGCTAAGAAAAAGTTCTTTTTGTTAAACCAGGTGGTGGGTAAATAGAGGCTGTATACTTTTTTATATTTATGTATATGTAAATATTTCATATCTACTTAATTTTCCATTATAAAACAATAATGATGAATGCAAGACACAGAAGGAACAATCATACCTCTGGGATCACCCACACGCATGACCTGATGGGGTGAAAGTCATCTCTTCTAGACTAATGAAGATCCAGAGGACAACATGTGGGCAAGAGCTCTGCCCTGACACTATGAAAAGAATAGGCTTCCCCTTCCTTTAGATGCCATCTGGGAGAAGAAGGCATCAAGCAAGACTCCTCTTTTTAAAAAGGCAGAGACAGCCCTAATAAAGAATTTGAGCTTCGAATTGACAAAGCAGTTTTCACAAAGAAAATTGTTTAATCTGAAAGAGGTTGAATTTTATTCAGTTGACAAATTTCCTCTCCTCTGACCATCATCAATGAGAATAGGGACACCAGAGGTCAGTAATATAAAATAAAACTATGGGGACGTCTAAGTCATTTTCAATCAGTTTCAACTCCATGAGACGTACGACAGGGATAAACTCAAGGTGACATTGTAGCACATTAGGAAACTGTCCCCAAACCAGACTTGGGTCAGAGAAGGCTTCCTGAGAGAGTTGACAAAGTGAGACCTAAGAGATGAGGAAGATTCAGTAAAGGAAGTTTTCCAGTCAGAAGAAGGAGCACATATAATTATTCCACTAACCCCGGGAATAATTGATAGATATCTATGGTAACCTACTTCTCTATGAACTGAAATGGCAACCCTTTACCAAAGGCATATTCTGGCCCAAGAGAGCTATGGGCACCTATTCTCTAGTCTCACACAGCCCTGAGAGCTTCCCGTCCTCATAGTTCTTATCATTATGTCTTATAACATGTTCCTTATTTGTCCTCCCTTCCAGACTAAGAACTCCTTGAGGACCTCTATCACTTTATCCATAAAGACCAACATAGAGTTTGGTACAAAGAAGTGTTAAAAATGTTTGACGAATGTTGAAAGAATAAAAAACAGGATAGAATGATAAAGGGGAAAAGGTGATTGGTGAGCTGAATATATCCCAAAGGAAAGAAATCTATGAATGTGTAAGAAACCAGTTCAGAAGCAAGTTAGAGAGAAGATATGTTTTAATTCCAACAAAGTCCTTTCAGTCTCTACTGACTTTGTGCCATATAATCCATCAAAGAGTGGTGCTATCCTTTAGTAAATTGCTTCAAAATATTATTGGTTTATAGGTTCTGGGAATCGACAGGCTTATCTAAAATATAATCAATATTAGATTAAAGTTTGATTATGAGATCTGAAACTTCAGAGGTGACCCCAAAAGGTGATGAATTTTCTATATAGCATAGCATATTTTTTTTTAGCATAGCATATTTAATTGTATTAAATTGTGCTGCTAAATTAATGATTCCTATAACTGAATTAAAGTCATTGCTACTACATTAAGTAGTTCTTAGCATTCCAGATAACACAACCCTGACAAATGAAAAAGCCAAACAGAATACAATTTTGCATCATATTCTAGGCTTGCAAAGAGTGATATAATATAACTCTAGGGGTTTAGGGCAGGTACTGTAAAGGGAGCTTATTATTCGGCTCTAGCTTTGAACGGAACTTGGGCTTTCCTTTTAAATAGAAGTCTGTATTATAGGACAAAGAGCTTTATCTCTTGTGACAGGAAAGCTAAGAATAACTGTTCTTTATGAGTCATGCAAACACATTCCAAAAAGGGCTTTCTTCTATTAAACATCTGTAACAGCATTTCCTGTCCTTTCCCATCACCTCAGCCCAGGTAGAGCCAACAGGCAAGGGATAATGGGCAGTGGTTATTTTTATTCTATTGAATTTCATAAAGGAACAAGAAATAATTCACGAGAACAAATAATATTTCAGTTCTCTATCTTCAGAGACAAAATGTGGCCAGAAATGACCTTTGGGGACAGAAACTGTATAGAAGGATTCTTTTTTCAGCTTGTAGTTCGTGCCAATTTCTCTCCAGTTGGAGATAATTCTAACTCTCTGGTTGAGTCCTCATTTCAGCAACTTTTGTGGGGATGACCACTTGATGTTTGGAGAAAATGTTTTGCCCTGGGTGGTGTTCAGTCTTCCCCCGGGAGCTCCCTAATGCCATTTTTTTTTTTCTTCATAAATGAATCTAACTTGTATTATTTTAGAAAGCTGACATTTAGAGGTCAAATACAGTATGAAGACTCTTTTTATATATTTAAAAATCAGAAAGGAGCTTTATTTCTTTTTAACAAAATCTTAGATTTATCCATTAAAAAACTGACCAGAGAGACTACTTCTCAACACTTTCTTGACTTGGAGAGATTGAGCAAGGGTAGAACAGTAAAGATTTTTTGATGATGGTTTTGGCTGCAGAATTCTCTTGCCCTTCAATAAGGGGGTGGGGGAAGTAGATGATCAATAATATTAGTTGAATGAATGAACACCCTTCTAAGAAGAGAAACAAATATTGACGTATTTTCAAGCTGGATGTCTGTGCTCCCTAGTGTCATGACCTCAGAGCGAAACAAATACAAACCAGTCTGGCTAGGATATTATAGTTTCTTATCCCAGTGCAGCAAACCAGCAAATTTCAGGCATCTGTTGCACCACATAGGTAACAACAGCTGCTTAATGAATCCTCAAATTGGAGATTTTTTTCATTTACATCCCAGCACTGGTGGAGCTAATGGAGGGCAACATTTACAAAAATAAGTGAAAGGGAGCCAGCTTTTACAAGAAAGAGGAGGGGCGCTGACTAGCAAAGACCTGGAGGACCAGCAGCTGCAGATGCCACTTTGAAAAGACAACAACCTTCCTCACCCTTGAGGAGCGGGCTTATTGTTTGACAGCAGCCCTTTCACAAATGAAAACCCCTTTAGGCCTGTAAAGTGTGCCAAAGATAGGAAGGGCCCTTCCAAGGCAGTTATACTGGTTACCAGGATTTTCTGACTGGTTCCAGTTTTCTTTGTTGTGTTTCCGTGCTGCAAAGCAACAGAAGGAAGGGACTATGCCTGGGGCTTTTGATGTCATGCACAGAATTTTTTTTCTCAGAGTGTATTTCTGTTGCCGTCTGTATCAAAGTAACATTTTTTTTTTTTACATTCAATTAGAGTGCCTTCAATTCACATAAACAATTTGCATAAATTACTTAATGTCTTTTTTTCACCTCTCCCTTGCTGCCCATGTTTCTCAACTAAATATATCTTCTCTTTGAATCCTGTGTTCTTTTGACTTACCCATGTGCCTGACTCCTTCCTTCCTCATCCTTATGTCCAGCAGAGGGAATAGAAATATTTTTGCAAAACTATTGAATTGTTAAATTATTTTTAGGCCAGTTAAGCTAGATAATTTCCAGAACTATGAAATTTGAAAGGTTGGATGAAAGGGAATTTTTTTTTATTCCCTTTACCCATTATAAACTTGGGAAAATGTTGCTTTTGGAGAAAATAATCAGTCCTGAAAGATAGTTTTAAAAAGTCACACAATAAGTAATTTAAAAATCAGAAACGTGCAATTCTCCGTTGTTAGGGCCGGTATTACAGTTGGCCCTTCATATCCGTGGGTTCTGACAATATTCAGGGAAAAAAAATTTCAGAAAGTTTCAAAAAACAAAACATGAATTTGCTGCATGCCAGCAACTATTTACATAGCATTTACATTGTATTGGGTATTGTAAGTAATCAGAGATGATTTCAAATATGTGATAGGATGTGCATAGGGTATATGCAAATACTCTGCAATTTTATGTAAGAGACTTGAGCCTCCGTGGATTTTGGTTTCCAAGGGTGTTGGGAGGGGGACAGGCTCTTGGAACCAATTCTCCATGGATACCAAGGGAGGACTCTATCTTGTTTGGAAATTCTTATTGACATATTCATCTAGTCTGCTCAATTAAGTACTTCCCTAAACCGACTATTTGTTTCCTTCTATAGCAGCTGGAAGAGATAGCATTTCAAATGCAAACAATTTTCTAGGCCCCAGGGAAGTTATGGACTTATGAAGGAATATTTTTTCTCGTGACTTTTGTGACCACTACCATTTTAGGCTGGCCCTGAAATATATAATCTGTGCAGTCATGTAATCCATGCTTTGCCTAAAGGGTGAACTAAATAATGAGGCCTGGGTGCAGAATGTACCCCTCCATCACCACCATCAAAGTATTTTCACGTCTGTGCAACAGCTATTTACTGAACATTGACTGAATTGTTCTAAGGCTCCAGAATAATATGCAGAAGGAGTCCTTACCTTCAACAACTGGCTATGCTAAAACATGTTAAGCATTTATATTGGTTTCCGTTGCAAGTAGCAGAAAAGTGCAAAGTAGCTTACATCAGAAATAACTGTTTTGATAAATGAATGAAACGCACATGGGCAGGGCTGGCATCAATCATGGCTGGATTTAGGGGCTCAAACAACGTCAGGTCTGTTGGATTAGCTCTGCTCCCCTCTGTGGGTTGACTTCCTTCCCCAACTGATATGATGGCAAGATGGTTCCAGAAGTTCTCCATATCATTTCCTCTTGGGTGGGAAAGAGATAATATCTCTTATTAATAATTTCTACAAAAATCTGAGAGTTCCTTCTGATGGAAACATCTCCGCCAAGTGTCTTTTGTAAACTGAACAAGGAGACCAAAGTAGTAGGATTATGTGGACTGGTGAAGTTGGGTCACATGACCTAGGAAGGGAATTCAGTGCTCTGATTGGTCAGACCTGGGTCATATGACCAGAAAGAGGATTAATTGGTCTGATTGGCCAAGCCCAAGATATTTGCCCAGAAGGTGAATTCAGTATTGGTTAATCAGGCCTGGGTAACATTCCCAGGAAGGGAATTCAGTGTTTGGATTCACCAGACCTGAGTCACATGTTTCACCTCTGAAGTCAGGGATAGAGACCAACCTCCTGGACTGAGCATTGAGGAAAGTTATTCGCCAAAGGAAATTCATAGTACTTATCAGAAGAGAGAGGGATGAATAAAAAAATACACTTACAGTATTACACTGGGTGTTTTAAAAAGGCATATGTGAGTATTTAGTATGTTCTGGATCTACAGCTAAGCACTTAATGCTTCACCTCATTTAATCTGTTTCTACCATAAACTCTATGGGGTGGTTACAACTACTATCTACATTTTATATTTAAGAAGTCAAAGTTTCAAAAATTAAGTAGTCTGCCTTAGGTCATACAGTTACAAGGAAGTGGAACCAGGATTTGAGCTGCAATGTCTGATTTTGGAGCCTGCTCTCTGAAGCAAGTATGATATGCCATTGCTCAAAATGATAGTGACAACACCACAAAAGCTAAATCTTGTTGGGTACTTACTACGCAAAGGGCTTTATGTGGATTACGAGCAAAGTGCTAAATCTGTGCAGAGCATAGCAGCTTAGCTTCTTAGAAAGGCTTTACACAGACACAGAAGTAAACACAAGAGCTGAGACTCCCCTGGGAGTGAAATAAGGTGAGGGACATAGTTTACAGTGGTGGTGCAGTGCTCGGCCTTGGGAAGCTGCTTTCAGTAGCAGAAGGATATACGCCTGTTTGTGGGCTGAGAAGGGGCAAAGAGAGGCAGCAATTGATAATGCAAAGGAAAACAGGGAGTTGTTTATGCAGCAGAGTCTCAGGAGAAGTGGGAGGGAATGAGACTTAGAGCTTTGATGGAGGTTTCAGCCTTGGATAAGAGGGACACCTTTTCTTCTAAGACAGAAGGAAAGAAAGGAAGAATAGATAAAGGGAATCTATAGGTTCTTTGTAAAAGAAAATATATCTCTTCACATTTATGTTACAGCTGCCCAACTCTATGTGTAATAAATGAAACTACACCTTTAATTCTGCCTTTGTTCCATCCTCTTCAACGTCAAGAGTCTGTTGACAACACCAAATCACCAGGTTTTTTGGCTAGCTTTACACATTTTAAAGCATTTAGCATTTTAGAGGCATTTATTATGTTCCATTATGAAATTCTTGTTTAATTTGCTTGCTTGATTACTTATTAACTTTAATTAGGTATGTTAAAGGTGCTTTCCCTTTGTCATTCTGGTGTTTTTATACTATTTTATATTATTTTATTTTATTTTATTGTGAATGTCCACAAAAGGACTAGTTTCACAATTTATTACAGAATAATGCACAACTTGTTATTCACAGAACTTATGTACATAAATTAACGTAAAATGTTTCCAAGAAACAGAATAAGCTAATTAGATATAGCTGCAATGTAGATAATTTGGCAGCTGGAAGTGACAACCCATTACTTTATAATTAATTGACTTAGATCTTTTTAAAATTAATTAGTGAAGAAGTACAGCTGGGCAAAGATTGATACACAAGAAGGCTTTGGTACTCCCATCAGAAATCAAGGTCAAGCAAGTGATTATGGCTCTTCGACCTTTCAACTGCCTGTTCAGCAGTAATCCAACCAGTAGGTTATTGCTGAGATGCTCCCTAATTGTCTTCTCCAGGTTCTGTTGAGTTTCCCAATAAATCCACAGATAACTATATTTTCTGAATATTGACTTATCCTAATTATAGCTCTATTGTCCTGTCGGCATTTTTAAAAAATACATATCACATTGAGTGCTTAATATACGCCAGGCCCTATGATGAGCCACCTATATACTTTATTTCATTTTTCCTCACAGGATCCCTACGAACTAAGCTTCCAAAGAGGTGGCACAGTATAATAGTGAAAGGCAAGATTCAAAAATCTGACCCCCTAGATTTAGACCTCAGCCCTGCTATTAACTGCTGTGTGACTTTGGACAAATTACTGAACCTCTCTGTCTCTCAAGTTTCCTTATGTGTAAGATGGCGATAATAGTATCTTCTTTATAAGTGTATATAGATTAAATTAGTTAACCTGCATAAAGTGCTTAGACTAAAATAAGACTGTCAATAGTCATAATTACTTTTTCTCATCACCCTCTGCCAGTAATAACATTTTCAAGCACTTACCCTCTTCTAAATATTTTACATATATTAACTGACTTAATTCTCCCAGGAATCCCTTGAGGTAGACATGACATAAATCAAATAAATTCCCATTTTACAGATAAGGCAACTGAAGAACAGAGAAGACTGATAACTTGCCTAACATCCCCTAATTACAAGTAGAAAAACCAGGATTTACAGGCATCCCTTGGAGATACTGCAGGTTCAGATCCAGATGACTGCAATAAAGTGAGTATCACAATAAAATGAGGCACACAAATCTTTTGGTTACCCAGTGCATATAAAAGTTATGTTTACACTATCCTGTAGGCTATTAAGTGTGCAATAGCATGTTGTCTCCAAAAACAATGCACATACCTTAAAAAATAATGCTGCTGGAAAAATGGTGCCGATAGACTTGCTCAATGCAGGGTTGCCACAAATCATCAATTTGTAAAAAAAAAGCAATATTTGCATAGCATAATAAAGTGAAACACAATAAAATGAGGTATTCCTGTCCTTACAGAAAGTCTAGCTTCAAACCTTGTACTTTTAACTACAGTTAAATCCTGTTAATAGACATTCATGGATTCAACCAACTGCTAACGGAATTTGCGTAGAACCTGCGGATACCGAGGGCCAACTGTACAAGGCCATTTTTTATAGAAGACTTGACCATCTGTGCAGTGGTTCTGGAACTAATTCCCCCATGGACATTGAGGGACGACTGTACTCCATCGTGGCTTTCACATTCTTCCAGCACCATCTGTATGTACTCTAGACACACTAAGTGAAAGGCAGTTCCCAGAAGGAGTAGGGCTCTTTTATGACTCATCACATGCGCTCTTGGCTTGGAATGCTCTGCTACCCTTGCCCACTTTTTGCACACGTATTCAAGCGTACATATTCAACAACGACAACAAAATCACCCCGTCTGAGAAGCCTTCCTTAATGTTCTCATAATGGAGTTTTTTGCATCTTCTGGCACCACAGAATCCTATGCTTATCTCTTTGATAATATGCTTATCTTTTATAATATGTCAATCTGTGAGTCAAATAGTCAAAAAATATTTATGAGTTCATCAATGACTTACCATTGAGTTTCCTTCCTCAAGGAGCTTACGTCCTAGTACAGGATGATAGATTTTGAACCTGTGGGAAAATAAAAAATTAAGATAATTTCTGACATTGAACATGGACTTTCGGATAAGATAAAATGGGCTACATAAAGTTAATTGTGGAGAACACTTCAAACAGAAGGACCGATAAGCACAAAAGAACTTTTGTGGGATCAAGGTTGCCACATTTGAAGGACAAAAAGAAATAGAGTGCAACTAAGAATAATATTAATGTATGCATTACATTATTTATCTACATGTTAATCTTCCTACCTAAACTGGATTCTTTAGGGTTAAGGCTATGTTCCACTCTTTTTTTTTTTTTTTTTTTTAAGGGTGTAGTGGTGGTTACCAGAGGCCTGGGGGAGTGGGGGGGGGGGGTGGAGAATTAGGGAGCTGTTGTTTAAAGGTACAATCTGGCAACTGGTAGATCAACAAGTTCTGAAGATCGAATGCACAGCACAGTGATTATAATCAACAATACTGTATTAGAAACTTCAAAGTTGCTGAGAGACTAGACCTTAAGCGTCCTCACCGCCAAAAGAGGATGATAATTATGTGATGGGATAGAGTTGTTAGCTAACGCTATGATGGTAATCATATTACAATGTATCAAAGTATCAAACCAACAGATTGTGAAGCCAAATCCAGCCTCTGTACCCCGACACCAAATTAAATCTCAGAGACAGAATTTTGGGTGAAGTAGAGAAGAACAGCTTTATTGCTTCGCCAGGCAAAGGGGGCCACAGTGGTCTAAGGTCCTAAAAACTTTGTGTCCCCTCTGTTCCACTCATCTTTGAACCCCTAATGTTTAGCATATTTCCTGGACTTTGGTCTTTTTGGATAACTGGTTGAATAAATGGTTGACACAAGTGAACTGTTATCCAAGATGTCTTAACTTCACTTTTCTCTTCCTTCTGCCTTTTCCATATGTGTTACCCTTCTGAAGTGATTTCTATGGTTCCTTTTTTTTTTCCTCTAGTATCTCTCCACATTTCTATTTTCTTTTGGTCCTGCCTTCGCCCACATCTATTTCTCCTATCCCTTGATCTCCTTTTTTGCCCCAGGTAATTCCACCTTAAACTACAGGGGTCTAGCGGTAAGCAGGGTCTTTGGATAGGGTATAAAGATGGTCACACATCTCTCACCTCCCTTTACTCTGAACCCTCTTTCATAGACCCTGAAGAAATCCTAACATTTTGGGGTCAGTACCAAAGCTGAAAACATAACCCAGCCCTGAGATCCTTTTTTTGCAAAAGAATGCAAGCTAGTTTTCTTTTAAGCCATTGTTCTGGATGCTGGCTTTAGAAGAGGAAAGAATAAGATGAGCTACCTTGGTGTTTCCTGCTTGCCTAGGGTGAAGTTTTATTGCTTGATTGCTCTTAGAGATTGAGGCTAAAGAAGTTTAAAAAAGCAAAAAGGAAAAACCAATTTTAATAGTTAACTATAAAGGATTCCTAGAGTTCTTTTTCTTCCAACTGAGAAAGAAAAGAAGCAACTCCTGTGCCTTTGTCTTGCAGGGCAGCTTTCTTCTGCTCCCCAGGAGTTTATACCGCTATTCAGGAGGAAAAGATAACCAAGGGTAAACTCAAACCTCCCCTGGGGACTTAAAGGCCATCTCTTTAGTTGCTAATCAGCTGAACCCACAAATCTTAGATATATAGATTTCAATCAGCTCCCCTCCCAGTTTCTTTCTTGTCTTTTAGGGAGTGAGCTCTACCTACAAAGAGATTAGAAAGAATTTTGAAAATATAAGAGATCAGCTTCGTCGTGCCTGTGATCCTTCTTGAGATGCCAGCTAGGATGACCTAATTCCTTTCCCCTTCCTCCCAGGCACTAGGGGGATTTCCGTGTGGCCACTTTCATTCTATAGCTGCAAACACAAAGCAGCCCAACCACACTTTGTTGCAAAGGAAAACCTGGTTCTTTTTCAAAAGCCATTTTTTAGTGCCTGCTTTAGCTACTAGTTGTAAAATGCCTATAATATCTTCAATTATTCTAAGATATGATAAAAATTATCTTGGTATATGAATGTCTTAAACAGTAGGGTATTTTCCAGGAATCCAAAGATAGAGAGGCAATAACGTACAGATTCTACTTTTGGGGTCTGGAGTCTGATTGCTTGGGTCAAATGCCTGTACCAACACTTAGAGTTGCCATCTTTGGAAAGTGATATATTGCCTCTGTGGCTAAGTTTTCTCATACTTAAATGAGAATAATAGCCCCATGTTATAGGCTTTGGAGGAGGAGTAAACGAGATAATGCATGTAAAGCACTGAGCATAGTGCCAACTCAATATAAACACTCAATAGAAGTGGTGATTATTTTGGCTATTAGAATAAAGAAGTAGAAAAGAATGAGGTAGCTATGAATCAGAGTACATGAATCCTAGTGGTCTCAGTTACTCATCCTTAGCTTGGATGACCTTGCCTGCATTACTGGCTTCTGTACCCACCATAGCTGTTCAGGCAGATGCCTGAGTGGTCCTGGGGGCACAAAAATTCTAACTTGGAGAGATTAGACATGGATCCTCTTATTTGCCAATGTCACCACAAAGGAGAATTTTTTTTTTTTTTAAATCCTCAGAATTTCAAGGGGCATTAAGAGAAAATGAGAAAGAAACCATCAAACCCAATCAAATTGAAAAACGTGCCTACTGTGAGGCTAATACTGTGTGAGGCTTTCTTGGGAGGTTGGGGGGAAAAAAAGGAAGAAGACCTAGTCACTACCCTCAACATTACAATATGGGAGTAGAAATTTAAAAAAATAAATTAGTTTCTTGTCTGCAAATGGGCATAAACTTTATTGAGAAGAAAGGGTACACCTTACTCTTAGGTTCCTGAAAGCTCCTGCGTGATATAAAATGCAAGCACAATGCTCACTAACGTTTACTGTATGGTCAGAGAGAGCATGCAATTTCTAATGTGGAGGAAAAAGTACGTGGCATCACACCCAGGCAATGGAATAATTACAGCAAAAACAGTTAAAAGCACGGACTCTGGAGACAGAATGCCTGAGTTTGAGGCTGGACTCCCTCGCGTACCAGCTATCTGACCTGGGGCAATTTACTTTCACCTCTCTGTGTGCTTTAATTTTCTCATCTCTCCAGTGGGAATAAGAACAGTCCTCCCGGGAGATTAACCAAGATGGCGGAGTAGAAGGACGTGCTCTCACTCCCTCTTGCGAGAGCACCAGAATCACAACTGGCTGCTGGACAATCATCGACAGGAAGAGACTGGAACTCACCAAGGAGGATACCCCACGTCCAAGGACAGAGGAGAAGCCACAGTGAGACGGTAGGAGGGGCGCAATCAGAGTACAATCAAATCCCATAACTGCTGGGTGGGTGACTCGCAGACTGGCGAACACTTATACCACAGAAGTCCACCCACTGGAGTGAAGGTTCTGAGCCCCACGTCAGGCTTCCCAACCTGGGGGTCCGGCAACAGGAGGAGGAATTCCTAGAGAATCAGACTTTGAAGCCTAGTGGAAATTGACTGCAGGACTTCGACAGGACTGGGGGAAACAGAGACCCCACCCTTGGAGGGCACACACAAAGTAGTGTGCACATCGGGACCCAGGGGAAGGAGCAGTGACCCTGGGGGAGACTGAACCAGACCTACCTGCTGGTGTTGGGGGGTCTCCTGCAGAGGCGGGAGGTGGCTCTGTTTCACCGTGGGGACAAGGACACTGGCAGCGGAGGCTCTGGGAAGTGCTCCTTGGCGTGAGCCCTCCCAGAGTCTGCCATTAACCCCACCAGAGAGCCCAGGTAGGCTCCAGTGTTGGGTTGCCTCAGGCCAAACAACCAACAGGGAGGGAACCCAGCCCCACCCATCAACAGTCAAGTGGATTAAAGTTTTACTGAGCTCTGACCGCCACAGCAACAGTCAGCTCTACCCACCACCAGAGCCTCCCATCAAGCCTCTTAGATAGCCTCAACCACCAGAGGGCAGACAGCAGAAGCAAGAAAAACTACAATCCTGCAGCCTGTGGAACAAAACCCACAGTTACAGAAAGATAGACAAGAGGAAAAGGCAGAGGGCTATATATCAGATGAAGGAACAAGAAAAAACCCCAGAAAAACAACTAAATGAAGTGGAGATAGGCAACCTTCCAGAAAAAGAATTCAGAATAATGATAGTGAAGATGATCCAGGACCTCGGAATAAGAATGGAGGCAAAGATTGAGAAGATGCAAGAAATGATTAACAAAGCCCTAGAAGAATTAAAGAACAAACAAACAGAGATGACCAATACAATAACTGAAATGAAAACTACACTAGAAGGAATCAATAGCAGAATAACTGAGGCAGAAGAACGGATAAGTGACCTGGAAGACAGAATGGTGGAATTCACTGCTGCGGAACAGACTAAAGAAAAAAGAATGAAAAGAAATGAAGACAGCCTAAGAGACCTCTGGGACAACATTAAACGCAACAACATTCGCATTATAGGGGTCCCAGAAGGAGAAGAGAGAGAGAAAGGGCCAGAGAAAATATTTGAAGAGATTATAGTCGAAAACTTCCCTAACATGGGAAAGGAAAGAGCCACCCAAGTCCAGGAAGTGCAGAGAGTCCCATACAGGATAAACCCAAGGAGAAACACGCCGAGACACATAGTAATCAAAATGGCAAAAATTAAAGACAAAGAAAAATTATTGAAAGCAGCAAGGGAAAAACGACAAATAACATACAAGGGAACTCCCATAAGGTTAACAGCTGATTTCTCAGCAGAAACTCTACAAGCCAGAAGGGAGGGACATGATATACTTAAAGTGATGAAAGGGAAGAACCTACAACCAAGATTACTCTACCCGGCAAGGATCTCATTTAGATTTGATGGAGAAATCAAAAGCTTTACAAACAAGCAAAAGCTAAGAGAATTCAGCACCACCAAACCAGCTCTACAACAAATGCTAAAGGAACTTCTCTAAGTGGGAAACACAAGAGAAGAAAAGGACCTACAAAAACAAACCCAAAACAATTAAGAAAATGGTCATAGGAACATACATATCGATAATTACCTTAAACGTGAATGGATTAAATGCTCCAACCAAAAGACACAGGCTTGCTGAATGGATACAAAAACAAGACCCATATATATGCTGTCTACAAGAGACCCACTTTAGACCTAGGGACACATACAGACTGAAAGTGAGGGGATGGAAAAAGATATTCCATGCAAATGGAAATCAAAAGAAAGCTGGAGTAGCTATACTCATATCAGATAAAATAGACTTTAAAGTAAAGAATGTTACAAGAGACAAAGAAGGACACTACATAATGATCAAGGGATCAATCCAAGAAGAAGATATAACAATTATAAATATATATGCACCCAACATAGGAGCACCTCAATACATAAGGCAACTGCTAAGAGCCATAAAAGAGGAAATTGACAGAAACACAATAATAGTGGGGGACTTTAACACCTCACTTACACCAATGGACAGATCATCCAAAATGATAATAAATAAGGAAACAGAAGCTTTAAATGACACAATAGACCAGATAGATTTAATTGATATTTATAGGACATTCCATCCAAAAACAGCAGATTACACGTTCTTCTCAAGTGCGCACGGAACATTCTCCAGGATAGATCACATCTTGGGTCACAAATGAAGCCTCAGTAAATTTAAGAAAATTGAAATCATATCAAGCATCTTTCCTGACCACAATGCTATGAGATTAGAAATGATTTACAGGGAAAAAAACGTAAAAAAGACAAACACATGGAGAGTAAACAATACGTTACTAAATAACCAAGAGATCACTGAAGAAATCAAAGAAGAAATCAAAAAATACCTAGAGACAAATGACAATGAAAACACGACAACCCAAAACCTATGGGATGCAGCAAAAGCAGTTCTAAGAGGGAAGTTTATAGCTATACAAGCCTACCTAAAGAAACAAGAAAAATCTCAAGTAAACAATCTCACCTTACACCTAAAGAAACTAGAGAAAGAAGAACAAACAAAACCCAAAGTTAGCAGAAGGAAAGAAATCATAAAGATCAGAGCAGAAATAAATGAAATAGAAACAAAGAAAACAATAGCAAAGATCAATAAAACTAAAAGCTGGTTCTTTCAGAAGATAAACAAAATCGATCAGCCATTAGCCAGACTCATCAAGAAAAAGAGGGAGAGGACTCAAATCAATAAAATCAGAAATGAAAAAGGAGAAGTTACAACAGACACTGCAGAAATACAAAGCATCCTAAGAGACTACTACAAGCAACTTTATGCCAATAAAATGGACAACCTGGAAGAAATGGACAAATTCTTAGAAAGGTATAACCTTCCAAGGCTGACCCAGGAAGAAACAGAAAATATGAACAGACCAATCACAAGCAATGAAATTGAAACTGTGATTAAAAATCTTCCAACAAACAAAAGTCCAGGACCAGATGGCTTCACAGGTGAATTCTATCAAACATTTAGAGAAGAGCTAACACCTATCCTTCTCAAACTCTTCCAAAAAATTGCAGAGGAAGGAACACTCCCAAACTCATTCTATGAGGCCACCATCACCCTGATACCAAAACCGGACAAAGACACTACAAAGAAAGAAAATTACAGACCAATATCACTGATGAATATAGATGCAAAAATCCTCAACAAAATACTGGCAAACAGAATCCAACAACACATTAAAAGGATCATACACCACGATCAAGTGGGATTTATCCCAGGGATGCAAGGATTCTTCAATATACGCAAATCAATCAATGTGATACACCATATTAACAAACTGAAGAAGAAAAACCATATGATCATCTCAATAGATGCAGAAAAAGCTTTTGACAAAATTCAACACCCATTTATGATAAAAACTCTCCAGAAAGTGGGCATAGAGGGAACCTACCTCAACATAATAAAGGCCATATATGACAAACCCACAGCCAACATCATTCTCAATGGTGAAAAACTGAAAGCATTTCCTCTAAGATCAGGAACGAGACAAGGATGTCCACTCTCACCACTATTATTCAACATAGTTCTGGAAGTCTTAGCCACGGCAATCAGAGAAGAAAAAGAAATAAAAGGAATACAAATTGGAAAAGAAGAAGTAAAACTGTCACTGTTTGCGGATGACATGATACTATACATAGAGAATCCTAAAACTGCCACCAGAAAACTGCTAGAGCTAATTAATGAATATGGTAAAGTTGCAGGATACAAAATGAATGCACAGAAATCTCTTGCATTCCTATACACTAATGATGAAAAATCTGAAAGAGAAATTATGGAAACACTCCCATTTACCATTGCAACAAAAAGAATAAAATACCTAGGAATAAACCTACCTAGGGAGACAAAAGACCTGTATGCAGAAAACTATAAGACACTGATGAAAGAAATTAAAGATGATACCAACAGATGGAGAGATATACCATGTTCTTGGATTGGAAGAATCAACATTGTGAAAATGACTATACTACCCAAAGCGATCTACAGATTCAATGCGATCCCTATCAAATTACCAATGGCATTTTTTACGGAACTAGAACAAATCATCTTAAAATTTGTATGGAGACACAAAAGACCCCGAATAGCCAAAGCAGTCTTGAGGCAAAAAAATGGAGCTGGAGGAATCAGACTCCCTGACTTCAGACTCTACTACAAAGCTACAGTAATCAAGACAATATGGTACTGGCACAAAAACAGAAACATAGATCAATGGAACAAGATAGAAAGCCCAGAGATTAACCTACGCACCTATGGTCAACTAATTTATGACAAAGGAGGCAAAGATATACAATGGAGAAAAGACAGTCTCTTCAATAAGTGGTGCTGGGAAAACTGGATAGCTACATGTAAAAGAATGAAATTAGAATACTCCCTAACACCATACACAAAAATAAACTCAAAATGGATTAGAGACCTAAATATAAGACTGGACACTATAAAACTCTTAGAGGAAAACATAGGAAGAACACTCTTTGACATAAATCACAGCAAGATCTTTTTTGATCCACCTCCTAGAGTAATGGAAATAAAAACAAAAACAAACAAATGGGACCTAATGAAACTTTAAAGCTTTTGCACAGCAAAGGAAACCATAAACAAGACGAAAAGGCAACCCTCAGAATGGGAGAAAATATTTGCAAATGAATCAACGGACAAAGGATTAATCTCCAAAATATATAAACAGCTCATTCAGCTCAATATTAAAGAAACAAACACCCCAATCCAAAAATGGGCAGAAGACCTAAATAGACATTTCTCCAAAGAAGACATACAGACGGCCATGAAGCACATGAAAAGATGCTCAACATCACTAATTATTAGAGAAATGCAAATCAAAACTACAATGAGGTATCACCTCACACCAGTTAGAATGGGCATCATCAGAAAATCTACAAACAACAAATGCTGGAGAGGGTGTGGAGAAAAGGGAACCCTCTTGCACTGTTGGTGGGAATGTAAATTGATACAGCCACTATGGAGAACAATATGGAGGTTCCTTAAAAAACTAAAAATAGAATTACCATATGACCCAGCAATCCCACTACTGGGCATATACCCAGAGAAAACCGTAATTCAAAAAGACACATGCACCCGAATGTTCATTGCAGCACTATTTACAATAGCCAGGTCATGGAAGCAACCTAAATGCCCATCGACAGACGAATGGATAAAGAAGTGGTGGTACATATATACAATGGAATATTACTCAGCCATAAAAAGGAACGAAATTGAGTCATTTGTTGAGACGTGGATGGATCTAGAGACTGTCATACAGAGTGAAGTAAGTCAGAAAGAGAAAAACAAATATCGTATATTAACGCATGTATGTGGAACCTAGAAAAATGGTACAGATGAGCCAGTTTGCAGGGCAGAAGTTGAGACACAGATGTAGAGAACGGACATATGGACACCAAGGGGGGGAAAACTGCGGTGGGGTGGGTATGGTGTTGTGCTGAATTGGGCGATTGGGATTGACATGTATACACTGATGTGTATAAAATTGATGCCTAATAAGAACCTGCAGTATAAACAAACAAACAAACAAAACAACTAATACTAAACTTTCATTGGGTTATTTGTATGGAAATATGTTAATATAAAT
Source organism: Eschrichtius robustus (assembly GCF_028021215.1). Lineage (NCBI taxonomy): Eukaryota > Metazoa > Chordata > Mammalia > Artiodactyla > Eschrichtiidae > Eschrichtius > Eschrichtius robustus. Next base: position 75,216,112 of record NC_090836.1, on the reverse strand, counting down.
GTTTCAGACATTACATGAAATTTCTAAAAATCTTATATGTTCCGGTGTAATGTTATAAGTCATAATCCTAGTTATTACCTTAAAATGTATATCTCAGAAATAACTAATTTTCTTGTCAACTGCATTATTATGAACTTTCATCAAATTTTTAACTGTGGTCACTTTTAAGTCTTTTGTCATTTACAGACAGTTCTGGGTGTACTCTGATGCTTTTGCAAATATGTTCCTATAAAAGGGTTTCATCTTTAAGAAATTCATGGAAAAGACTCTGACAAGTACAGGTTTCTGGTAACTGACTGTACTGCTGAACTGAATGAATAAGCATTTTCAGAACTCTAATGAAAAACTGATGAACTCATAAAAGTGCTAACAAAAGATCAAGATAAAAAAAAAATTTAATTACATGGGACTGAGTGAACTGATGAGGATGAGTATAATTTTTGTGACTTTCTGTCTGAATTAAAAAAAAAAAAAATCCCACAAGGACTCAGAGGCAAAGAATATACAAATCAATTTTCACTGCAAAGTAAAGGAGCTGTTACAGTGGAGGATTACTGGACTGAATGTCAATATTATGACATAGTATGAGTGTGTTTCATGTTTGGTAATTGCAATCATTGTTGCTTTTGTTGTGGTCATCCATGTACAATGCTTGGTGTCAGTCTATTTATCTCTTGTAAAAATAAAATACAGAGTGTGTGTGTGAAAAAAAAAAAAAAAAAGAACAGTCCTCCCCCACTGAGCTGTCAGCAATAAATGAGAAAATGCACATGGGCATCAGCTCACAGTAGAAGCTCAGGAGCTCACTGAATGGCAGTTTTTATTATTATTAGCAAAGATTACTTTCAATTTCATTGGATCTTTCTTTGTAAAAATTCATTTCTTTTCTATACAGTAGGTCCTTGTTGGTTATCTATTTTAAATATAGCAGTATGTGCATGTCAATCCCAAACTCCCAATAACTGAATCACTTCGCTGTATACCTGAAACTAACACAACATTGTTCATCAACTATAATATAAAGTAAAAAATTTTTTAAATTCATTTCTTTTCGACATGTTAACAGGTTTGACTAAAGTCAGTTTTGTCCTAACCAAACCACTTTTATCTGCCAAGCTGCCCATTGAGACATAAGAGTTAAGACATATATTTGGAAGGGGCTCTTGAAGTTTTTCAATGGAAATCAATATGGTTTTTCTGTTTTGGAAGCAAAAGTGGATGTTTGTAAAAATTTGACTGGTTTCTCTAATGGACCTCGGTATTGATGTCCTCACTCCACATATGAGTGGCTATGAGGAAATTAGAGGGCATAAGTTATCATGTCTGCTAGTTAAAGCGGATAACGAGGCACCAGGAACTGAGGCCATTTCTGCCTCTCCTACTGGCTGGTTGGGCAAGTCACCTCACCTCACTGAACCTGCTTTTCCCAGCTTCAAAATGAGGATAATAGGACTCTTCTATCCACACGGGGATGTTGGGTAGCTTAGTTAATTGATGTTTGCATTATACTGGGAGATGAAAGACACTATGGAAATATAAACTATATTAAAGGAGAACAAAGTAAGGTATTAAAAGTGACTGAGGATGCAATGGGACTAATAGATACATTGGGCAACGGAACCTAGAAGATAAGAAAGTTGGTATAACAGTAAGTCATAATATTGATACTAGGGTTTTGAAGAGCTCATTCAAAAGAATATCTTTTGCTATGCAATAATTTCTGAGTACTGAAATACTTTTCTTCTTTTCCAAATAAATTTTGACCTTAAAAAATGGGTGGTGCTTATCTCAATTAAGCTTGTCTTTTCCACTCTTTAGTGAATTAATGTGACCTTTGTAATACTAACCCTTGATTATGACAGTGTCATTCTAATGACACTTACTTTTATGGAATTTGCTCTAGGTCAAAGGTCAGAGACTGTCCATCCAGGAAAGTTAGCTAGATAAAAATTAAAAAAAAATTTTTTTTAAGAAGTCAATCTTTTTCATTCCCCAGTTCAATTCAGAAACCAGTTGGGCTTTATTTCTACTCACGGCAATAAAAGCTGACTTGATCAAAGTGATTTTTTTTTTTCCCTTTCTGTTACTATTTCTTTTCTGTTCCTATTCCTGAGCCATCTGGTTTGACAACCATAAGAGCTGAAATACTTTCCTTTGCAGTCTTTAGAAATGCCCCCTAGAGGCAAACAAGCATTTGGCAGAACCAGTAAATAAAAAGTATAAGAGGATATTTCCTGCTTGTTCTTTTTAAGGTGGTGTGTGGAAGAGTCAGGGCAAGGGGTAAGAACAGCTGCTGTCTACTTGGCAGATTTATAGAGACATTTCAGGGGGGACAATCATTTGCAAGGCCCAAAGGAATTTGATCTCATTTCCATTCTACAGTAAATAAAGTAAGAGCACCTTGGTATTCAACTGTGTGCCAGTGACCTTGGAAAATTTTAAAAGTTTGCAGAAATCACCCTTCACACTAAAGTACACGTGTCAGTACTGAGTTTTCCCACCCCATCCATCTATCTCATCACCTTTACTAATGTCTTTTACTGACTAAAGACATCTTAACGGATAAGACTTTTGAGGGGCCCTGGGCTGAGGTCTGAGAAACAAACACGAAACACCACACCCACTCAAAAATGTAGCCTTGGTTGACTTGGAGCATGGTGCCTTGCTCTATAATCATAAAGTAGCATTTGATGACATTTTATAGTTTACACATTGTTGTATTTTGTATACTATATATTGACCATATCTCATTAATCTTTTCCATAAACATCTTAGTGTTACAGAGCTCAGAACAAAATCAGAGATTAAGCAAACAGGAGATATTTGCACTTTTGCTTCCTTGGATTTTGCACAGAAAAATTGGGGGTTATTTGGAAACTGAAAGCCAACTGGCCTTTCATCAAAAATTACGCTGGGTGCATGTTAGGAGAAGATGCTGGAGGAACACAGGGGAAGACATAATATCAGAAGGAGGGATTTGTGGTTTGTCATTTCCCGCAAACAGTGTACAATATATTGAATTTGTTTTTAAAATCTGCTCCAGTAAAAGTGCCTGCCGGATTCATGTATGAGATCTTCAGTTTGACATAGTCATTTCCAATTTTTTTAAACAATAAGCTATAAATAACACAAACAATGACAGGATTGTGTTGGTTTCCTCCTTATGGCCCCTGGCTGGGGACCTTGGTCAGAATCCTGAGGTGGAAAGCAGTCATTCTGAGCTACAGGGTGATCCACCGCTTTTCCAAGATTAGCCGAGGAGGAGCTTTCAGGAAGTAGGCGTCCTCGCCAGGCACTTGCTTGGGGTTTCTTGAATTATTTATTGTGTAAGAGGGCTCCTGGCTTTGAGCACAGGGAGTGTGGTTCCCCAGGCCACAGAGGCTCAAAATGGATGCTTATCTCTTTCCCTTCTCACAATTTATGGACAGCCAAATTATCCATCCTCTCCGCCCCTTCTCCAGGCATGCATTTTTTTTTTTCCTCTCCTGGTGGCAAGGGAGAGTAACACTTAATTTCTGCTTATTAGGAGTTGCTCTCAGGATGGTTCACATCCCCAGGGGAGAGCTTGTGTATTGGGTGATGCAGTAATCACATTTGTGATTCATCTCTATGCTATGACAAATGGCAGGCCCTCAGAAATTAGCATTGCATTTAAGCATAGCCGCAGAATTGGAAGATTGCTTCTGGGCATGCTGCATGATTTTTCCATGTTCCAAAGTGTGTGCTTTAATGATTCATTAATTAGAAGCTTTTGTCTGAACCAGTTAGCCCATCATTAACTGGTGCATGTTTCACCCAGCAAACTTAAGGCAACTGCTGTTTTACTTTGATTCCTCTGGTGAAGCCTGCGTGATGTGGACCCCGACTGCCTTCTCTCTCTTATTACTGGTCAGCCTATACATTCATCTGGCCATGCCAATAATGGCAGGCTTGCATGTCCTCAGCATAAAGGGAGATCTTAATTGACCTCAAGGGAATCTGGGAGAAAAAAGAATTATGAGGCCAAAAGGAATTATGGCTGCTTCTGTTTGCCTTGCACAGAGTAGGTGCTTAGCAAACATCTGAACTTTGTATGGTTTTATTACTTTCTGAAATCAGATTTGATAGTGGGGGAGGGAGTGAAAAAAATCTAGGAAAATTAGTATTTGTTCCCTAAGTTTGGAAAGAAAGATATGTGGTATTAATTCAACAACTCAGGCCAAGGTAGATGTCTTTGTCCAACCTGAACCCATATGTTCAGTTCAATTTGGTTCAAAAGCATTTATTGAGCCTATATTACGTGCCATACCAAGAAATGTGTTGTATACTGGGAATAGAAAGATGATCCCTTGAGAATCCCCTAGTCATAAGGAGAGCCAGTCATGAAATATACCATTTAAACACGTCAGTTCACAGAACTAGAACAAAAAATTTCACAATTTGTATGGAAACACAAAAGACCCTGAATAGTCAAAGCAATCTTGAGAACGAAAAATGGAGCTGGAGGAATCAGGCTCCCTGACTTCAGACTATACTACAAAGCTACAGTAATCAAGACAGTATGGTACTGGCACAAAAACAGAAACATAGATCAATGGAACAGGGTAGAAAGCCCAGAGATAAACCCACACACATATGGTCACCTTATCTTTGATAAAGGAGGCAAGCATATACAGTGGAGAAAAGACAGCCTCTTCAGTAAGTGGTGCTGGGAAAACTGGACAGCTACATGTAAAAGTATGAAATTAGAACACTCCCTAACACCATACACAAAAATAAACTCAAAATGGATTAAAGACCTAAATATAAGGCCAGACACTATCAAACTCTTAGAGGAAAGCGTAGGCAGAACACTCTATGACATAAATCACAGCAAGATCCTTTTTGACCCAGCTCCTAGAGAAATGGAAATAAAAACAAAAATAAACAAATTGGACCTAATGAAACTTCAAAGCTTTTACACAGCAAAGGAAACCATAAACAAGACGAAAAGACAACCCTCAGAATGGCAGAAAATATTTGCAAATGAAGCAACTGACAAAGGATTAATCTCCAAAATTTACAAGCAGCTCATGCAGCTCAATAACAACAAAACAAACAACCCAATCCAAAAATGGGCAGAAGACCTAAATAGACATTTCTCCAAAGAAGATATACAGATTGCCAACAAACACATGAAAGAATGCTCAGCATCATTAATCATCAGAGAAATGCAAATCAAAACAACAATAAGATATCATCTCACACCGGTCAGAATGGCCATCATCAAAAAATCTAGAAACAATAAATGCTGGAGAGGGTGTGGAGAAAAGGGAACCCTCTTGCACTGTTGGTGGGAAAGTAAATTGATACAGCCACTATGGAGAACAGTATGGAGGTTCCTTAAAAAACTAAAAATAGAACTATCATATGACCCAGCAATCTCACTACTGGGCATATACCTTGAGAAAACCATAATTCAAAAAGAGTCATGTACCAAAATGTTCATTGCAGCTCTATTTACAATAGCCAGGACATGGAAGCAACCTAAATGTCCATCATCAGATGAATGGATAAAGAAGATGTGGCACATATATACAATGGAATATTACTCAGCCATGAAAAGAAACGAAATGGAGTTATTTGTAGTGAGGTGGATGGAGTTAGAGTCTATCATACAGAGTGAAGTAAGTCAGAAAGAGAAAAACAAATACAGTATGCTAACACATATATATGGAATCTAAGGGGAAAAAAAAAAAAGATCATGAAGAACCTAGTGGCAAGATGGGAATAAAGACACAGACCTACTAGAGAATGGACTTGAGGATATGGGGAGGGGGAAGGATAAGATGTGGCAAAGTGAGAGAGTGGCATGGACATATATACACTACCAAAGGTAAAATAGATAGCTAGTGGGAAGCAACCGCATAGCACAGGGAGATCAGCTCTGTGCTTTGTGACCACCTAGAGGGGTGGGATAGGGAGGGTGGGAGGGAGGGAGACGCAAGAGGAAAGAGATATGGGAACATATGTATATGTATAACTGATTCACTTTGTTATAAAGCAGAAACTAACACACCATTGTAAAGCAATTATACTCCAATAAAGATGTTAAAAACAAAACAAAAAAAAAACCATGTCAGGTGTGCTTCTAGTAGTACTTCCTAGAGTTGCTGAGGCTAGAGTTTGCTCTCGAATGTAAAGAAGAATTAGCCAGGCAAGAATAGCTTTTGCCACGTGTGTTGTTTGGCCTACTTTTCAGACATTATTGAATTGCCAGTGCTTTCAAAACTGAAGGTTGATTTTTACTTCTCAGTGTTGCATTCTGGCAGCTTCCTTGAGCATGCAGACCCTCTAAATAAATACAATCCTCAAGTAAAGTTATGTTTACTGACCACTCAGCTCATTCTACTGAAAGGTAGGCTCCGTATTCTCTGAAAGGAAGAATGCCCATGGGTTCAGCACTATCTTCAAAGTCCCACCTGGATCTTATTCAACATGCTTTCTTGGTATTCACAGTCAACTACAGTCTGTATCCGGGGTCAGCAAACCCTTTCCATAAAGGGACAGATAGTAAATATTTAAGGTTTTGCAGGATAGACAGTCTCTATCACAACTATTCAATACTGCTTTTATAGCTTGAAAGCAGTTATAGAATATATGTAAAAGAATGGGTGTGACCGTGTGCTAGTAAAACTATATAAAAACAGGAAGAGGGCTGGATTTGGCCCCTGGGTCATAGTTTGCTGATGATACAGCATGAAAAAATATATCTGGCTATTATTTTGTGGTCAAGAAGCATTTTAAATTTTTAGGTAAATATCAGAACTTCAGATATTGAACACTAAAACTAGGAGTCTAAAGTCATTTTAAAATTCCTCTTATGCAGTGTCTACTTTATATAAAATACTATGCTAAGGGATGAGGATACAAAGAAGTGAAATTTGGTGCTTACCCTGAAGAAGCTTATAAGCTAGCAGGAAGGTATCTTCTACAGATGAGGAAACCGAGACCCTCAGAAATGACTTGCTCTTGGTTAGACAGGAGCGAAGTCAGGACTCAGAATCAGGCCTTTGTGAGTTCAGGCCTCTTTCCAGCACATTACTTTGTCTGAGGGGTGAAGATCCTTGAGTCATAATGGAGTCTATGAGGAGGAAGAGAGGATGTATGGTTCATCGAGGTGCTCATGTTTTTGAACCTTTGCTTCAACAACCTGCTAGAAATAATCAAAAGAAGAAACTGAAGCTGTTTTCTTAACAATGCTTAGAGTCAGGCCATGCGTGGCTCGTGCTAACAAGAGAATCACCCGACTTCCCTTGCTGCTGGGAGTTCACCACTCACTGTATGTTCACTGAAGGCATCTGCCAGACTTCAAAAGAGTTTTGTTGTCATTGACAGAAGAATCTCAACCTTGCCTAAGGTCTTTGTAATGCTCACAGATAGAAAAACAAAGATGTATCATTGATAAAAAGCTGAAGAAGTCACTGGGGCAATTATTCTATAGTATTTTGACATGAATTCAGATAACAAATGTAATACAACAGCCAAATCAACCGTCTTTCTGCATTCTCATTATTGCAGCATTTGATAATATTCTTTGCCACACTCTTTTTGAGAAATTCTCTTCCATGACATAGAACTCTCTTTTTCTAAAATGGAGATTTTCCCAAAGAACAGTCCTGAGCCCTCTACATTTTGGATTCTTTATTCTGTCTTTCAGCTCTGCTTGCTTTTAGAACTTTAGCTCTTACCTCTACTTGAAGAAACAGGAAAGAAAGAGAAGGAGAAAATATTTATTTGGTACTTGAAGTTTTCTAAGCATCTAGAGATAGAAAACAAAAATCTTGCCTTCAAGGATTTCATAGTGTAATGTAGACAGAGGGGAAAAAAAAAGTAATGACTCTACAGATGGCAGAGCTAGTAGAGGTATGCACGGGGGTAAGAGGTAAATAGCTGGGGTGTGGAGTGGCAACTGTGAAGGTTTCCAGAAGAGGGATAGCTGTGCTGAATACAGAAATCTGAATATGGATGATCAGAGTGAAGGAATCTGACCCCCTTTAAGACTGAATTTGCTGCTCCTCAGTAGTTATCCAACTGTGACAACTCTGACACCAGCTCATTACTGCCCATTTCCCTAATGCTTCCCTGACTAGATCAAAGCTTCTGGAAGTCAAGGATGGACCTTGCTCATCATTGCATCTTCAGCATCTGAAGATGGGGTCCAGTAATATTTGCTGAGGAATACAAATGATCATTCCTACTTTACCACTGAGAAATGAGTTTCAGCAATTGAAAATGAATTTACTTATGACCGAACATGGAGTATTAGGAGATATGGACATTTAAACACCTTTTTTGCTTCAGTTCCCCTAATATGACATCTCAGGCCCTATCTTCACTCCCTAGCTTCAATTCCATGTTTCCCATCCTTTTTTACATTCTCTCTGGATGTACTACCTCAAACTCAGCATGGCCAGAATAGAACTCAATTTTCTCCAGACTGGAGATGATTCTTTCTTTCTCTATGATATCAATATGTGTGGTATCAATACCCATTTTCTTGTGTTCTTAGACTCTAGGGTGTGGGAGTTAATTAAATTAGAAAATAGAAGGCAGGAGTTATTTAGCTGACAGAATATGATAATTCTGGCACATGGCTTCTCCCATGCCATGATCATTAGCCCTCAGTGTTGATCAAACCTTACTCTAGAGCAGCACCATCCACTAAATGTGGGCCACAAATGTAAACCACATGTGCTATTTTACATTTACTCATAGCCATATTAAGAAAAGTAAACAGAAACAGAAAAAAGAAAAATAAATAGGTGAAATTGATTTTAAGAGCACATTTTGTCAATAGCTCAACAGCCATATATGACTAGTGACGATGTAGTCCTAGATGCTCTTCACAAGGAATTTATAAGCTACAAAATAACATTATATTTCTACATCTTCCCCCATAATTTGCACCCCCCTTTTAATTCAATACCTTTACTACTCAACTCCAACTGATTGGAAGGCAGGTGTTTTCAGGGGACGTTAGTAGCAATGCTGAGGAGGGAAGCTATCAGGAAAAGAGATAAATGCTGCATTTATAGCTCTTTTTCTTGATGCATTTTTGATCTGAAAAATCCCAAATGTATTGGGACATGTTTACAGAGGTGACATGTTTATAAGAGCGATGTGTTTACGAGAGTTCCGTGGTTTTCAGATCTCCAGTCTAAGATGTGGACGACATTCATTTAATAGAAGTGAAGAGAAGTCACGATGAAGCCTTTGACTATCAAAAAGTCATTTGCTTAGAGATGCTCTCCCTGAGTAGACTGGAATGATGGGAGAAGTTTAAATGTTTTCTGCTTACTTTATATTTACTGCTTCTTCCATGTAACTAAGTAAGGTTATTAATACCTGTCCTAACACAATATTTATTAACCACCTACTAGTCCTTGTCTTCAAAGTATTTCCTGTATCCTAAACTCAGAACCATAATGTTTTTTGAGTTTTTTCTCTCCTCTCTCCAATTGGAAACCAAGTCCTGTAAATTCTTTATTCATAGAGTTGCTTGCCTCCTCTTTCTTCTGTTTATTCTTAATGCCACTCTGTGGCCCTCAACTTTATCACTTCACAGTTTGACCAGTGCAATGATCTCCAAAATGCTATCTCAAGATTCTTTTTGCTTCATGTCCCCTTTCATCATTAAATCAATCTTTCTAAGAGACTACTTTGAGAACATTTCCCTCCCTCAAATTGGTCTTTACCTAATGAAAACAAAAACTAAAACCTCCAATCTCCTCACTTTATAAATAAAGACATTTAAACTGATTAATAGGAAGTCACTTATCCAGAACCACATAATTTAAAAATGGAAGAGCTGGATTTAAACCCACGCTTCCTGATCTGTTAGTCTTGAATGCTTTCTACTACACATCCTGCCTATAGCATAATGTCCAAGCTCTTTCATCTTTATTCCAGGCTTTGCCCCATTTAAGTCCTATCTATCCTGTGAATCTTTATTCTAACTCTCATACCTAAACTTGTCAACACATTATTCCTCAAAAAGCCATTTATCCAGCCAGTGTAAAAATGTTTATTGGGCATGTCATGAATAAGACATTCTGTTATATGCCTGAAGGGACTAATCTGTGTGGGAGATAAGGCTGGCAAGGTAGGTGGAGGCCAAGCACTGACAATATTGAAAGTCAGGCTAGGAGCTTGAGACTTAATTCATTAAACAGGGTAATACAACAGACAGTTTTTGATTAAGAGTGTGAGATGACAAATCTGGCAGAGTATGCAGAACACATCAAAGTCAGCAGAGCTTGGAGTAGCCTTGAGATTGCAAAGTGGTATCTCATGGAAAGAATAAAGCCTAGAGGTGGTTTTTGTTTGGCTCACATGTTTTGTGTGTGTGTGTGTGTGTGTGTGTGTGTGTGTTGTTAAACAAAATTAGTTGCTAATGTTTAAAAATTAGTTTACATAAAAATCAATATTTTAGAATTCTCTTTAAAAATTACATAATCTTGGATGTGTTCCCACATGGCAAGAATCAGAAAGTGTTGATGGGAAGCTGACTAATTTAGACAGGGCATGCTCTTGCTGGCTGGATTCACTCCTGTATGTTACTTGCCTAAAATTTTAGGCATTGAGACTGAGATTCGTCCACTAGAAGTAGGACTATTGGTGATAAGGACTGAGCAAGAGAGTAGCATCAGAAATATCAATGATGGATTGAGTCAAGAAAAAAAGAGAGAGAGAATACTGATATGATTTGCATATGCTTGCAGTATTCTTTAAGGCTCACCTTGGGCACACTCTCATACACTGGCTAAGTTCAATACGTCTTCTCTCTGTGAGCATCCCTTATGCCCACCACTGCCGTCTACATTCTTTTCTAATGATCTGTTTATGTGTAGTCTCCTTCTAGATTACTTAACAAATAGTGGTCCCTTTGGCAACCCCATCTAAAAGAAAAATTAACTAGAAAAATTAACTAAAAATATTAGAGAAAAATTGGCATTTAAATGTAAGAAATAAAACTTCAGATATATTAAAAGAAATTTTAGGAAAGTATTTGTGGGAAAATAGTTTTGGGAAAGAAGAAAGCTTACTGACCAAGGCTTGAAAAGCAGAGTCATAAAAAGAGAGAGTCTTAACTACTTTAAGTAAAATATATTTTTACAACAAAAACATTGCAAACAAAATTAAAAAAACTAAATGATTGACAGATAAAAAGTTTTTGTGGCACATCTGACAGATAAAGGGTGACTCTTCTTGAGTATATAAAGAATACCTATAAATTGGTAAGAAAAATGGTAAATTACACAACATGTATTTTAAACGCTGATGAAACATCAACTTACAGAAGAAACCCAACTAATCAATAAAAGCTGCTCAATTTTTTTTTTTAGTTATTTCTGAGATGTACATTTTAAAGTAATAACTAGAATTATGACTTATAACATTATATCAGAACATATAAGATTTTTAGAAATTTCATGTAATGTCTGAAACAGTTATATTAACATATTTCCATGCAAATAACCCAATGAAACTTTAGTATTAGTTGTTTTGTTTGTTTGTTTGTTTATACCGCAGGTTCTTATTAGTCATCAATTTTATACACATCAGTGTATACATGTCAATCCCAATCGCCCAATTCAGCACACCACCATCCCTACCCCACTGCAGTTTTCCCCCCTGGTGTCCATATGTCTGTTCTCTACATCTGTGTCTCAACTTCTGCCCTGCAAACCGGCTCATCTGTACCATTTTTCTAGGTTCTACATACATGCGTTAATATACGATAGTTCTTTTTCTCTTTCTGACTTACTTCACTCTGTATGACAGTCTCTAGATCCATCCACGTCTCAACAAATGACTCAATTTCGTTCCTTTTTATGGCTGAGTAATATTCCATTGTATATATGTACCACCACTTCTTTATCCATTCGTCTGTCGATGGGCATTTAGGTTGCTTCCATGACCTGGCTATTGTAAATAGTGCTGCAATGAACATTCAGGTGCATGTGTCTTTTTGAATTACAGTTTTCTCTGGGTATATGCCCAGTAGTGGGATTGCTGGGTCATATGGCAATTCTATTTTTAGTTTTTTAAGGAACCTCCATATTGTTCTCCATAGTGGCTGTATCAATTTACATTCCCACCAACAGTGCAAGAGGGTTCCCTTTTCTCCACACCCTCTCCAGCATTTGTTGTTTGTAGATTTTCTGATGATGCCCATTCTAACTGGTGTGAGGTGATACCTCATTGTAGTTTTGATTTGCATTTCTCTAATAATTAGTGATGTTGAGCATCTTTTCATGTGCTTCTTGGCCATCTGTATGTCTTCTTTGGAGAAATGTCTATTTAGGTCTTCTGCCCATTTTTGGATTGGGTTGTTTGTTTCTTTAATATTGAGCTGAATGAGCTGTTTATATATTTTGGAGATTAATCCTTTGTCCGTTGATTCGTTTGCAAATATTTTCTCCCATTCTGAGGGTTGTCTTTTCGTCTTGTTTATGGTTTCCTTTGCTGTGCAAAAGCTTTGAAGTTTCATTAGGTCCCATTTGTTTATTTTTGTTTTTATTTCCATGACTCTAGAAGGTGGATCAAAAAAGATCTTGCTGTGATTTATGTCAAAGAGTGTTCCTCCTATGTTTTCCTCTAAGAGTTTTATAGTGTCCGGTCTTACATTTAGGTCTCGAATCCATTTTGAGTTTTTTTTGTGTATGGTGTTAGGAAGTGTTCTAATTTCATTCTTTTACATGTAAAAAGCTGCTCAATTTTATGAGTGGTCAGGCAAAGGCAAAGTAAAGCAACAATGAAATATCACTTTTTGCTCTTCAAATTGCAAAAATTAAAAAAAAAGATGTAACATCTAAGTGCTGATGAGGACACAGGGAAATGTCACTTTCATACATCGTCGACAGGAGGATAAATTGCTACTGACTTTTGCAAAATAATATGGAAATGTGTATTAAATTAAAAATGAATACACCTTATGAGCCAGTAATTCCACATTTGATCATCTATCTTATAAAAATGACAGCACCTGTGCATAAAGATGTATGTACAAGGATATTTACTATAGCTTTATATGACATGGTAAAACATTGGAAACAACTTGAATGTCCGTCAACAGGGGAATGGTAGAATAAATTATGGTATGTGGCATAGTAAATAATATTAAATGAGAAATACTGAGGAAAATAGATAAATAATAGATAGAGTGATGTACTTACAAAAACAAATGATAAACTCCAGTTTGGTGTGTGTATGCAGAACATGGAAAACATGAAGGAATGTAGAGGATGATATGGAAGGAAATATACCAGTTTGTCTAGGTGGGAGTGGGAGAGATTGGTGGAATGGAGGGAGATTATTTAAACTCTTTCTGGGTCTTCGTACCTTTTTGCTTGTTACAAGTATGTACTCCTTTGTAATTAATAAAAATGAAGAAAATCTAAAATAAATACTTCATTTTATACCCAGGTAGAGGTCCCCTCAAAAAGTATGGATGGAGTGTGAGGTTGGTGTTAGCAGATGTAAGCTTCTATATATAGAATGGATAAACAAGAAGGTCCTACTGTATAGCACAGAGAACTATATTCAATATCCTGTGATAAACCATAATGGAAAAGAATATTTAAAAATGTATATAAGTATGTACAACAGAATCACTTTGCTGTACAGCAGTAATTAACACAACATTGTAAATCAACTATACTTCGATCAAAAAAAAGCATGATTTGTCTGTTTAAATAGAAGAAAAGCCTCATCAGGTTTACTACCTGTACTAAGACTGTTAGTAATCTTTCATGGAGTATCTTTCTCCCCAAATTACCAAACATGATAAAAATTAACATGTGTAGAGATGGCAAACCACACGGGTGCAGCCACTCCTCCTTGCCATGCTCCTAGCAGACATGGCTGACCTCCCCAGTCATCCCCATGGATCCTGCTGGAGTCTTAGAGTGCTTTCCAACACTGGTCTTGAGACTGTTGCTACCAATCAATCAGAATGGAAGGTAAAATGATACCCATTTGCCTTTCCTGGTATAGTAGAAAGAGCATGTATACGGGTTTGAATCACATATTCATCATTATATGACCTGAAACACGTTTAATAAGTCTATCTGAGCTTCAGTTTCCTATAAAATTGGTCATTGTCTCCTTGATAGTTTTCTTATGAAGAGTAAGTGAAATCCAATCCTGGCTACAAGGCCCCTTCATCATCTCTCTACATTTGCTTATATCCAGTTAAAACTTTTGACTTAAAATGGTTACCATTGCTACTTTGCTCTTATTTATGCTTGGTCCTTACATTTGGATGTACTGTTGAGGGGAAGATATTGATTCAGTTTGATCTGGAAAACAATGATTCTTATTTTCTCTCCATTCTACCCATCACCTCTAGAGCAAAGGCACCAGGAGTAGCTCTAATGGTGAGTCTGCTTCCCCAAAACTTTTGGTCCTAAGTCAGTCTCATCAGTTGTCATATGGTTTCCCCTTTCCGGTCAACTATCACTCAGACGTTATTCTCATGTTTATTTTGTTTTGAGCCTTCCTAGCAGATTTTAAATTCTTTAACTCTTTTTTTTTTTTTTTTTTGCTTGTACTGTATGTACAAAGATTTTGGTAACTGCCTAAAATATACCATGAGGTCTGAATTCCATGGAGCCTACTCTATTGGAGTTAATCAGGGACATGAACCAGTCCAGAACAGAGCCTAGTAAATGTCAGGGTTTCATCCATCCACCCATCCCCTCATCAACCATTTAATGAAGACAAACTTTGTTCTAGACCCCAGAATAGACACTGAGGATTTAATAGTCAACAAGACCAACAAGCTCCGTTCTTTCATGGAGTTTCTAGTGAGAGAAAATGGACAAATAGCTGACATTAAATAAATAAATAATGTGATTTTACGTATTACTAAGTACTATGAAGAAAAGTAGAGAGGGTCTGAAAAGGAGAAGATTGTCTTGAAGCCAGGAGGTGAAAATGCTTGAATGTAGTGGTTAAATAAGAAGTCTAGAAAATAGGAAGTCAGCAAGATTGGAGGAATGATCAGATCTCAGGTGACTGATGGTAACAGAGTGGCCAGCAGAAAACACTGAAATGGGCCAGGTACAGAGGAATGCTTACCCTCTGTCTCTATTTTAGCTTCTATCTGGGAAGGAACTTCTCTCAGGATTTGGGTCAATAGGTTGGTGGGTGTGATGAAAATGACTGCATCTAATTAAGTAAAGCCTACAGGAATGGTAAGAAGGACTTTTCTTTCCAAATTGTACCTAACCTATAACATACTTGGCATGTTTTCATAATTTCCTTAATTTCCAAGAAAGTAGATCAAAGCTCAGGTATGATTATTTCACAAAAGTAAAAAGAAAAAAAATTCCCTTCCTCTGCAGGTGTCAGAATGAAGCCCCTTACAAATTCTTACACAGATTACAGACATCAGCACAATGCTTAGGCAATATGATCAAACTGCAGAAACAAATTAGGTGCAATTAAACATTTTCAACTCTCCCACATACCTGAAACCAAAGCCGTGAAAAAAGGGCGTATCTCATGTAATTAATTGCCAAGAAGTATTTAATAACTTCTCTTCTGCTACATTTAACATGAGGCGTGAATGCTTTGTTTTCGACTTAGTCACCATGTTCCCTGGAGTCATGGGCATGTTTCTGCGGCCCACTAAAGGAAAAACCCCAAAGCACAGCTTATTTAATTTGCAACTCTTGCCACACCACTTCATACCTGAATTCTTTATGCTTTGGGTACATGGTAATAGAACCACAATGCACTGTAGTAACATCTACTTGATAGGCAGAACTTTCATCTACCCACAGTTTCCTTTTTTTTTTTTTTTTTTTTTGTAAAAGCATTTGGCTGACTGTCTCAAAATGACAGCAACCAGACTTCTCTCTTTGTAGCCTGACAGGTCAAGGACCCTGCTGAATTCAGGAAAAGATGGCTTTTTGCATCATTTTGTTCTAATAACAGAATGGAAACTCCTTTAATGTTAAGATTCTCTAGGGAGAAACATTGTATTAAAAGTATTGACTCTTAAGAAGTGTAGGTGCCTGGCATCTTACAAAGTGTGTAATGTCATGGGCCAGCTTTCTCCCCAAGGCCCATTCCAGCTTTTGAACATATTTAGAACAGGAGGCATTGAGAGAAACTTTATCTTTTAAAAAAAAGTATCCAAATATGTAACAGACAGGATGGTGGATAAATGTCAATTATAGTTGCCAAAATTTGCAAAGGCAGATCTCCTCGGCTTTGGATTTAACTAGATGACAGTGGAAATGGGTGTGTTACTTGCATTTAAGGAAGGATTTGCTGAGCCAGTTGGATTCTGCTGGTGAGGAGTTAACATGTCCAATTTCTGACAGAAAGGGAGTTAATACCAGCTTCAAAGGTAGGAGGAACCTTTTAAAATTGAGATTTCCAAACCTAAACTAAAAAAAAAATTGCCTTAAAAC
The DNA here is from genome assembly GCF_028021215.1 of Eschrichtius robustus. Taxonomy (NCBI): domain Eukaryota; kingdom Metazoa; phylum Chordata; class Mammalia; order Artiodactyla; family Eschrichtiidae; genus Eschrichtius; species Eschrichtius robustus. The sequence continues at coordinate 75,199,664 of NC_090836.1, read as the reverse complement.
TATAAAAAAGAAAAGAGATGAATTTTATTTTGTGCCTTAAGATAAATTGAGTTTCCCCATCCCCAATGCATTTGTGTAACTCTGGGAGCTATTTATTATCTATCTGACTTGAACAATATAACAAATACAGTCAGATTATATATACTCTACCTCAGCACAGATGATCAGAAAGTGAAAAATTTATGTACTTTGTTGGTGTTTTGTTTTCTACTCCATTTATCAGCTTTTTTGGCTTTCCATTTGGCCCACCTGCTGTTGCCCTATTCAGGACACACTGCCTCAGAGCCCCTCCCCTCTGTTCCAACACAAATTCTCAGTAGAGACTCCGATTTATCATATGGTTTGGTCTCACAATTGCCCTCCGGACCATCCTGGTTTTTTCTGGTCTTGGACAGGGACTGATCTTTGTGTTTGGAAATAATCCAGCAGTGAGCAAACCTCCCAAATTCTTCAAAGAATATATCCTTTCTCTATTTTTTCCTCCAGAAGCGTACCAGGGGAAGTTCAGGAGAAATGATCTCTGCTCTCAGAGGATTGAGATTGATGTCCATTTCCCAGAGCAGGAGGGGCTTTCTCCTGTGTGTCTCAGGTTGTGTGAGGAAAGGTGAGTTCTATCACTTGGCATTTAAAAGCTCAGTGAAGTGTATGTGAAAAGAGGTATTTAGAAGGGCTATTTTAAGATACCAGGCCTGCTCTGTATCATTAAGACTTGAAATCTTCATGTATTCATCGCTTCTCCTGAGAAACCCAATCCGTGGGTGTAGAAGGACAAACTTGCTGGAGATTTTGAGGGTTCTTCCTCAATTGATACAGTTTTAGAATTTGCAGTTTTGAGTTGCAGACCGCCAAGCAGTCACCCTGGATTACTTCTTGCTTGGGCTGGCTCCCCTGGGGTTATTGATCCCCAAATTCTGACTGGCATAAGAATTGCCTAGGGATTTCATTAAAAGCATAGGTTTCTCACCCCACTCCCAGAAATTTTGATTCTGTTGGCCTGGACTAAGGCCCAGAAATTTATAATACAAAAAGATTTTTAAAAAATCCCTAGGTGACTAATGCTTTGTATAGCCAGGTTGGGGAGGCCATCGCTCTTGTCACGCTAACCAGCTTGTTTTGGAACTGAACCCTGACCTTAGCCTCATTAGTACCACACGCTGGATACCGCAGCTAACTGGTTCCATTTGGGCATAAGTAACCTTGTCTCTGATCTTGCTAGAGGGCATCGATGTGAGAAAATAACCCTTAGTACTATTTGTTAGCATGGCTCAATGTGTGATTTCAGTACTGCCCTTTAGTTTCCCATTACATAATTTCAAAAAGTGTTTTAATCTTCAAGACGATATCTACATTTGAGTGGAGAAAAAAGGGAAACCTAGATAACAAAAAATGTCTTTCCCAGTAAGAATGGTTTTACACATTTTAATGCTTCTCAAAAAAATCCGTATTTAAATCTTTTTATCCAAGGAGAAATTATACATCTTTCAATGATTTACCACAACTTTTAGAAAGAAATGTCCTTATTATCTTTTTAATATTTTTCCCTAGGTTAGTATGAGGGATAATAGGTCTTGGACAAAGGCTGTGCACAGTGTGTGTTTGTGTTTGTGTAAATAAGGTCATTAAACTCTGTTCAATTTTTCTCAAAGGCAGGCAGACCGCTTCCAACTGTGAGGTCATCTCATTGTTTGCGACAATGGATGTTTCATACTGGGCTCGTTTTTGCACCTCTTATGACTAATATCACTGGAGAAAATCATAGAATAAAGGGGTAACTTTGTATCAAGATGAAACTTAAGAGAAAGGATCAAGGGTCAAGAAAAAAACCCTCAAAACTCTATCCCTTAAAAAGGGCAAAAAATTTTAATGGGCCAGTTGATTTATCTAAGTCTACCTGGAACACATTAACCAAAGTGGTTTACTGAGTAATCTCTCTCAGGCAGGAACATGGTAGAAATTCTGAATAGAATTTGGGAGTTTAGGAAAGCTCTGTGCTCAGTGAAGCTGAGCTAGGCCCCAGGCTCCAGATGGAAGCAATATACACTGATTAGAATCGATAAGAGATAAGGAAATGTTCCTGAGTGCTGTACTTCTGTGCTCTGGGTCACTGGTTTCTCAGACTTCAGTGTGCATGAGAGTCCCCTGGGAAGCTTGTTAAAAATGTAGATTCCTGGCACCATCCACTGAGATCTTGATTCATTAGGCCTGGAACCAACAAATAATTATTTTAATTAGCTAGCCCTGTGATTGAGATCACACTTTCAGGTATACTGCTCTAGATAATGTATTTGGTGAAAATAAAACCAGATTTAAAAGTAAATGTTTTCCCCATTTGACATGACTGTTGTAGAAAATATGGAAACTTCAGAAAAACAGAAAAAAAAGAAAACGACTCTTCAAATGCCCCTAATTTGAGCAATCCATGATGTTGTCTGCTAAGATCTCTCCTCTTCTCCTTTTTTGCAAACTCCAGTGGATTTCCCTCCTGGGCTTCCCCAGTTAACGCCTTTGTTACTCTTTGTTTTATATGTTCGGATGCTAGTCCCTCTCATAAATCATAAATCTTCAACTTTACTTTGACTAGTCCCACTTAGATGTCCCCCTATCATCTCAAACCAATTCCATTTTTTCACCATCAAAATTGACTCCATTCCTCTTTTTGTTAAGAGGAACAATATTCTCCCCAACAAATGCTAGAAGCTTCTCTAATACATTTTTTTACATTGTTGTTTTCTAACCAGTTGCTAAGTTGTCCTAACTCATTCTTCCCAAATGCAATCACTCTTTCTAACCCAGGAAGACATCAGGTGTTGTGTAGTTGTACATCTGTACTGACTGTGAAATGTAGAATTTTTTTCCCTCTACCTCTGTCCTGAGCCCCCTAGGTACTCACCATCACCTGACCACTGTGTCCTGACTACTGGACCTCCCAAACAACCTTGCACCATCCAGCAGCCTGAGGGTTTACACCAGACTCTGCTTCATGGGCCCTCCAGAACCCCTGCTCAGCCAGCTTCTCTTCGGGCTGGTCAGTATCTATGCTGCACAGGTTGTTAAATATACTGGTCATCACTCTTACTTTAGTACATTCTTGTAGCCCACTCTAAAAGAACCCTTTTAACCTAAGCTACTATAGCCGTGATTCATCTACACTTCTTAAATTCAGCCTCTCTGTATTTGGGTTATTTTATATATCACTACCACATCTACCTTCCTAAAAATCTGTTTTCACCATCTCCCCTGATTAGAAAACTTATTAGAATGCTTATCTAACTCAATTCCATAAACTCGCAAGAACTTACTATGTGATAAGCACCAACCATCTTGGGCACTGGGAAGTTACAAAGATCACACTACCTGGTCAGTAGATAGAAAATTTAAGAGGTTTAATATGAAGACCAATAAAGATGGGAGCAGGTGGAATGCAGTAAGAAAATAGACACAGGATACTATGTAATTCAAGTGAAAACTTTTGTTCTTAATGTCATCTGATGTTATTGGGGAGCTGGGTGCTTGCCTTACTCTATAGTTTGGGAGTCTCTTTCCTGTTTTCTCATGGCCTCTTGTCTCCTTGTGTCCCACTAACAGCCAGACTTTCCCCTGCTAGCTCCATTATTTGACCCTTTTTCTCCCATGGAAACAACCACAGTTTCATTGAGTAATCAAATTTCTTAGACAAAAGGGAGATTAAAATTTTCTTTATGTTTGAACCTTCTTGTCAGTTGTAGTGGGTATGCTGCCCGTCGTGTTTTAGAGCTTGTTATGTATTGAAAAAGATTGAAAGTATTTACTTTACTTTTTCTATTATACAAATAAATAAATTTAAAATTGCCTTTGTCCCACCAACAAAAGAAAAATACCCTTTGCATTTTAATCTATTTTTGGTTTTATTTCTATGCGTATTTCTGTAAGTATGAGATTACGAAAACATATTATTTTATATCTGGTTAAAATTAGCACTATAAGATAAGGATTCTCCTGTTACTGAAATTGATTTGAAAGTATAATTATTGCCATCATAATATTCCCTCATACTTCAAATCACTTAGTCATTTCTCATTGTTGTATATTTAGGTTGTTTCAATTTTTACTACTATTATAAACAATGCTCTATTATCTATAATAAACATTATTGTACATAAAGCTAGGTCTCATATTAGTGTAATATACATTCCAAGAAGTGGATTTATGAGGTGTTTAAATGGTTTAAGCTTCTTACAAAATATAGCCAAATTACTTTCCAAGGGATAGTTTTAAATCAATTTTTATTGCTACCAATAAAAAAAAGTCATCTTACCATGTCCCTCCACAACAGTATTATTTTAATGTTAATTGAATAAGGAAAAACTGTATCATTTTTTCTTTGATGACTATTCAAATTGAATATTATTTTTCATGTTCGATAACCAGTTGTCTTGTTTAGTATTACTATAATATCAGTACAAGTACTAATGACTCTCATGAATCAAGGTTGAAAATGAATGCCCGAGGCAGTTGAAAGAGTGTGCAGCTGGGAGTCAGGAGATGAAAGTTTTTTTCTTTAATGCCAATTACTAGCTGTTGACCATAGACAAATGACTTCACCTGTCTTTGCCTGGGTGTAATATGGGAATGATTTGTTATTATAGATATCATGAGGATTAAATGAGAGAACTGATGTGTAAGTGTTTGGAAGAAAAATTAGAAATGATATAAAAATGTTAAGTTGATTTTATTTTTGCCTCTTCAATTGGTTGACTACAAAAAATATCACTGGCCTATTTGGGATGAAATATGACAGCCACATTAATTCTATTTTTGCCTACATTTCTTGGTATCAACTACATGCCAGTGACGTAATAGCTACTGAAGTTAAAAAAAATTAGTGAGTCAGGGTTCCAGAACTTGAGAACTGAGAGTCTAGGAGGAGAGAAAGATACTAGAAAATAAAAGACAGACAGACACACACACACACACACATAATTGTGTGTATGAATAAAATTTAATAAATATTATGTTAAGAATATGTAAAAATATTGTGAATACCAAGAAGGGGAGAGCAAAATTTGGGGAGCATATCCATAGAATGAACATTTATGCCTAAGGTAAATAGGACTTCACTATGTAAAGAGAGGAGGGGAGTGACACTACAGGAATGGGGAGAACAAAATGCAAAAAGCATTGAGGTGTGAAAGACCAAGAAATATGAGCGATTGATGGTACTGAAATGTATATGGTGCCTATAGTAGTATAGAGACCCAGAATGTAGAAATCTGGTTATAAAGGTCCTGTATGTCCTTTTACAGAATTTACACCTAACCATATTTTAATTTAGTTTTAATGATTAACAATTCCAATTCCTGTTTCAAAATGGCAAATGTTGGTCAAGACCTAGGTATAGCTTTTATATCATAATTAGTATGATTTCCTCTTTTCATGTGGGAGGGTCAATATGAATGCTTTATTAGTGATGGTCTCTGCTTAACTTCAGGAAGGAATCACTAATAAGCATTGTCTCAAATATTCATTTAACAAATATATATTAAGTGCCTACTAAGTACAAGGCAACACACAACATTGTAAATCAACTATACTTCAATAAAATACAATTTTAAAAAACTAAGTACAAGGTACTGGAAATATGGTGAAATTGCCATGCCTTTATGAAGATTACATTCTAGTGGAGAAGATAGTCATTGAACAAGTAAGAAAAATAAGAAAGAAAGGAACTTTAATGAATTCCATGAAGGAAATGGGGATCTTCATTCAAATAGATTTTGAATGCCTAGTTCATGCCTAAGCAGGAAATGGCTTAGTTACAGGAACAGAAAGGAGACCAGCATGGGTCTAATAGAGTGAAGGAGATGGGAAGTTTAGTGAAACGAGGTAAGAGATGCTAAAAAGATCATTCCAACCACCAAGTAGGAAACTGGATTAGAGAAGGGGAAGAGTAGAAGAGGACAATTTATTAGGGTGTTGCTGCTGTCTAATGAGAAATTAGGATGGCTTAGACAGAGATGGATGGATTTGAATGTATTTTGATGCTATATGTTGTGTGACTTGCTGATGAATTAGATATGGGAATTGAAGGAAAGATAGGAGACAAGGATGTTTTCTACATTTTTAGACTGAACAACTAATGGATGCTGATGCCATTTAATGAGATGTTAAAGACTGGGGAAAATAATAGGTTTTGAGGGAAAAAAGAACCCAAGAACACCATTGTGAGATTCATATAGATGTCCATGTGGAAATTTCAAGTAAGCAGTTAGAAACATGTATTTGTTACTCAGAGGGGAGATTGCTTCTGTTGGACATACATTTGAGGAATCATTATCTTCATAAGTAAATTTAAACCATGGATCTTAGAACTTTAGTCAACAGCTAAAAAGAGAGGATGAAGAGAAAAGAAAAGAAGGCTCATAACAAAGCTCAGAGTTGGACACTTGGAGGTAAAGCCAACAATCGAAACTGAGAAAGAATAGGCAGGGACTTAAGAAAAACAAGAGACAGAGGGTTGTCACAGAAGCTATGGAACATGTATTTTTTTGTAGCTTGAATGTTTTCCTCTCCACCACAATACATGCAGTTCAGGTGGGGCTGGTTCTTTCCTAATACAACTGACCCTCCTCACCAACTCTAGGTTGGACGTGGCACTAGGTTTGCTCAATTAAGGTTTTACTATGACGTCTGCTAATTCTCACAGGAAAGAGGCATTCCCCCCCCCCCAATTAAGACCAGTAAAGGAAGGATGATTGATATAAGTCTAGAACAGCTAATAGCCTTCTTTGTTGCCATGTGAGGTGAACCTGCCTAACAAACAAGATAACAGCGGAAATGTAAGCTGAGATAGAGAAAAATAAATAGATTTCTGATAATATTGTTTGAACCTCTAGATCCCATGGTGCCTTAAGCTAGCAACATTCCTTGAACTTCCTGGATAAAAGAGCCAGTAAATTCCTTTTGTGTTTAAACAAGTTGGTTTGAGTTGTGTTCCTATTACTTGCAACCAGAAGAGACATGACTATCATAGAAGCCTATGAGAGGAGGTGTTTCAAAAAGGGTGGATTAGTCAACTGTGTGAAAAGCCATTGAAAGTTGAAAAAGATGAGACGTATTAATTTGATTTGGCAGCATGGAATCACTGATGACCTGGATGCGAGGTGCTAGTGCAGTGGTCAGACTGGACTGCAAGTCTATCTGGAGTGGAAAAAGAACTAAATTGGAGGTGGTTAGGTGGAGACAGTGACGGTGGCAACTTGCTGAAGAAGACTTTCTGCGAAGCAACGTAAAGAAGTAAGGTGATTGCTGGAAAGGATTACGGTACCAAAGGAGAAGCAAGGAAAATCTGATATTTACCTCTGATCATTCATTTATCAAATCTTTATCAAAGGATAATTATGTGTTAAGCTATTTTAGCCCTTGAAAGATTTTTTAAAAATCTACCATTACCATTCCTTGCACCACTAGGAGTGGTGATGGTAGGCTTTTAAATGAAAATAAAAATGGTATAAGGGAAGTTCACACAGGTGGCAAAGATGTGATTAAAAAACAAGATCATTGTCATCTGTCTGATTCATCACATTTTGTATTTCTGCAAAATTCCACCTCCTAAATTGCCCAAAAATATTTGGTACACATTGAGTGGGACCTGTTTCTTCCAAGGAAAGAGGAGAATTTTGCTCACTCTGGGATGATACATTCAATGAAGAACTATTTCAAGTCAGTTAGATCATCTTTTATCAAGTCAGTTATCTTTGGTGAGAAATGGTAACAAACCGCATGAAGCCTCATTTCGAGAAAAAAAAAAAAAAATTAGTGCTTATGATGTGCCAGATACTGTGCAAAGAGTGAGAATAAATAAATGAAAACACAGTCTTTGATATCCAAGAAATCGGTATCCAGAATAAGGACAAATGTAAGCAATTCAAAACTTTGATAAGAATCATGATAAAAATAAACACAAGACTCCATAGGAAATCTTCAAAGGGGAATCCACGTTACAGTCTGAACCCCTCCAACAGGAAGTGGAGTTTAACTGAGTCTAGAGTGGTGAGTAGGACTTGGGAAAACAACTGATCTCCCTTACCTAGCAGTTTAACTGCTTCTCATAGTATGATCTAGCCTGTTTGCATGCAAAGCTCTTTACATAGTCATACACGGTAAGTGCTCAATATGGGCTGATTTAGCTATCATTAGCTGCAGAGTCCTATCTCTATATAGATATACACAGGTAATAAATTAATATTGGTTAAGAAGAGGCAGGAAATCACTAGTGTGGAAAGAGCTCTGGAGTTTTGCAGATCAAATTTGAAATACTCCTCAGCTGTTTATTAATTCTGTGACAGTATTGGTTTACTAGGGCTGCCATGACAAATACTAACAACTAGGTGGGTAAAATAACAGAAATTTATTTTCTGGAGGCTGAAAATCCAAGATCAAGTTGTCAGCAGTTTTGTTTTCTTCTGAGGCCTCTCTCCTTGGTTTGTAGATACTCACATTCCTGCTGTGTCCTCACCTGGTCTTTCCATGCTGTCTCTTTATGTGTCCAAATGTCCTCTTCTTATAGGGATACTAGATTGGATTAAGGCCAATCCTAACAGCCTCAATAGCTCTTGAACAAATCACCTCTTTAAAGGCCTTATCTCCAATACAAAACATGAATTTGGCAGGGGGGAGGGGGACTCAATTCAGCCTGTAACAGTAACCTTGGAAACTCAACATGGTAATCACCCTGAGATTCAGTTTCCTCATCTATAAAAAAGAGAGAGAATAGAGAGCCCTAGATTATGTCTAGATGGATTTCAGAATTGACTGCAGGACAAGTGGCCTGGTGAACACTTCTGTTTTCAACTTGCATAAATTGATATGCATTGGTATTTTCTGGCAAGCGGTAAAGGAGGAGGTTTGTTGTTTGTTTTGGTTTTGATTTTTGAGCTTTGTTGTTTGAGAACAAGGAAGGAGCTGAAAGCCAGTGTCCCCTTGAATTTGCAAGTCCTGGTAGAAGGGCTGAGTGATTTCTTTGAGACTCTGGGTATAGGCAGTCTTCCTTTGAGACCCAAGGGCAAACTTCTATATATCACTGGGGAGAGGGCTATTCTTTCCATTTTTGTAAAAAAAAACATTGCTTTTTCATTTCCATTAAATTTCAATCTATCAGTCAGATTTGCTGCATAATAAACATCCCCCAAATCTCAGTGGTTCACAAAAACAAACGTTTATTTCTTGCTCAAGTTACACATCTGCATTTGTGAATGAGGTGTAGTTGGCTGTAGCTCTGTTTGGCTCTGCTTGGCTCTGCTTGGCTCAGTTCTATGTGTCTTCTTCTTTCTGTCCCCTTATGGGACATGCCATTTTCAGATCAGTGAGGGAGGAGCAAGAATGGAGACAGGTGATGTCTCCTAAATCTTCTGCTCAGATGTGGCAAACATCTGTGTCTTCTCACAGGCCACTGGCCAAAGCAAGTCTAATGGCTAAGCCTGAAGTCAAAAAGGCAGGGAAATATGTAACAACTATAAGGAAGACAGCAATGGGCTGGGATATATAATCCTCTTACAGGGAAAGAGGAGGTGAATATTGCAAACAATAATACAACCTACCACATGTTGTTGTTTACTGCTCATTTGAAAAAGTCTAGCCCTCATCCACATAGATAAAGTTAAGAATTATGCTGGTTCATCTGGATAAATCATGTTGCTATATTTTTCCAAATTCCTGATTCATTGCTCCAGTGATTCCCTTTGGCTGTCATTCAGAGCTATGTAAGCAATCGGGATTTTCATAGAAGTAGAAATATCAAGTGAATATGCCAAGCAATCAGCTTCAGAACCAATGACACATTTACAGTGAAGTTCAAACATAGGCACAGAGGTGGCAGGAGAAATTTTCTGCCAGTCTGAGTCAAAACAAGTCAGACTGGCAGCATATGTTTATATGAAAGTGGTTTAAACTGTCTTGGATTTCAATATATAACACATTCGTGTGTTCTATTTTAATTAGTTTTTAAAAAGAGTTAAACACTGAATTCAATTTTTAGAGCTTGGTACCTTTACATATTTAAATTGCATAACTCACAACCCCTGCTTTGTTTTCATGCTCACCATGGAAACTTCTCAGTTAGTCATTCACTTATCATTCATTCATTCTTCTATTCATATACTATCAAACATTTGTTTAACCCTGAGTAGGCTCAGTATTTGTCATTGGAGAGACAAAGATGAATAATCATGTCTCAACCTGGAAGAACGCACAGTCTAGTAGGGGATAGAGACACACAAAAAAATAATTACAATATGAAAGACTAGTGCAAAAGGTAGCCTGGTGAAATGGAAAAGAATGTGTTCTCTAGAGCAGACAGATCTGGGCTCAAATCTCAATGATTACCAGGTGTGTGACCTCAAGCTCTTTACAAAAGCTCCCTGTGCCCCAGCTTGCTTAACTTTAAAGATTACTGTATCTATTCTATTGGCTTTCATGAGGATTAGGAATAACATGTATAAAGCAACAACTACAGTTTCAGAACATAATACATGCTCAACAGAGGTGGCGTTGCTTATTATATTATGATATTTATTGGATGAGTTACAGCGACTCAAAATAACCCAGTTTGGAGTGAAGATACATCTGGAAACATTTTTTTCCAAAAAAGTGACAGTTGAGAGGGAAGTGTATTCAAGGTAAAGGGCAAAAAATGCCATATGGGAAGGGGAAAAAATGTATTTGGGTGCCTCTGGCCACAGAACACATACAAATGGGGAGAAACTGGCAAGATGTGACAGTGTAAACATTGAGTGGGACAGAGCATGAAGTTTATGTGCCGTAGTTAAAAAAAATTGAACTCATGAGCTCTTTCCTTATAACTATAGCTGTCTGCTGTCTTCCACCCACTTCAGCCACATTAACCTGCCACCTGTAACTTGTGACAAATATTTCCAAGTTTTTCACTGTGGTCATTAGGAGATAAGATGTTATTGTGTCCTCCTGCCCCACCTCCTTGCATTCCTTCCCTCTAGCCCTAACCACCCCCATCCCTCTTCTTGGTTCTTCTCTCATCTCTGCCCTGAAAGGCTATGCTACCTCTCACCATGCTTCCTGCTTTGTGAGACATTCCTCATGACTGCTCTGCTTGTCTTGAGGTTTCTATTTCCAGAAGCTAGTTAAGGATTTTTAATGAGCTCATCCTCGAGACCAATTATTTCATTTTGGAAATATAGGCCTTCTTTGAAATTGCTTTACAAAATATTTTTCTGTTTTCCTTTTAAAACTTTTTGATGTCATTCATTCTATCATTTCTTTCATCACATTCTATTTTGAAATTGCTTATTTCCATTTCTGAACATCTTTTTTTCTTCAGCGAAGCATTTCATTTCTCCAGTCCTTCAACATGGGCTGATGGAACTGGAAACCTGCCCTTCAATAAGCATTTCTTTTTTTTTTTTTTTTTAACATCTTTATTGGAGGATAATTGCTTTACAATGGTGTGTTAGCTTCTGCTTTATAACAAAGTGAATCAGCTATACATATACATACATCCCCATGTCTCCTCCCTCTTGCATGTCCCTATCCCACTCCTCTAGGTGGTCACAAAGCACTGAGCTGATCTCCCTGTGCTATGCGGCTGCTTCCCACTAGCTATCTATTTTACATTTGGTAGTGTATATATGTCCATGCCACTCTCTTAGTCCCAGCTTACCCTTCCCACTCCCCGTGTCCTCAAGTCCATTCTCTAGGTCAGTGTCTATATTCCTGTCCTGCCCCTAGGTTCTTCAGAACCATTTTTCTTTTTTTTAGATTCCATATATATGTGTTAGCATACAGTATTTGTTTTTCTCTTTCTGACTTACTTCACTCTGTATGACAGACTCTAGGTCCATCCACCTCATTACAAATAACTCAATTTCATTTCTTTTTATGGCTGAGTAATATTCCATTGTATATACGTGCCACATCTTCTTTATACATTCAAGGGAACCCTCTTGTACTATTGGTGGGAATGTAAATTGATACAGCCACTGTGGAGAACAGTATGGAGGTTCCTTAAAAAACTAAAAATAGAACTACCATACGACCCAGCAATCCCACTACTGGGCATATACCCTGAGAAAACCATAATTCAAAAAGAGTCATGTACCACAATGTTCATTGCAGCTCTATTTACAATAGCCAGGACATGGAAGCCATCAATAAGCACTTCTTGTCTTTAATTCCTAAACATTCCTCAAACCCATTCAACTACAAAACAATCAAGCATTGTTCAAGTTTGCCCCCTTCTGACACTGGCAGAGAGAAGAGTTGCCCTCTGAAATTTTCCCTGCTGTTGCAGGAAAGCACAAGAACTGTCCACATCAAGGAATCAATATCCTGGCACTGGAGCCAATACATCATTAATATGCAAGAAAGTGGCTTTAAAAGCAACTTTGCAAACCTCACTGTGTGACAATATTGAGATCACTCATATTCATTCTCACTTCCTTTCCCTTGTTTTTCCTATTTGTATTGCTCAGCCTTCTTCTCCCTCCTCTCTCCCTCATTATTTTTTAATTGTCCTGACAAAATTACCACTGGTTTGATTTTCCAATTGTAACTTTTCAATTCTGGTCAATATCTCTTTATTTACATTTTTTTTTTTAAACTTTTTTTGGGTTTATTTATTTATTTATTTATGGCTGTGTTGGGTCTTCGTTTCTGTGCGAGGGCTTTCTCCAGTTGCGGCAAGCGGGGGCCACTCTTCATCGCGGTGCGCGGGCCTCGCATTATCGCGGCGTCTCTTGTTGCGGAGCACAGGCTCCAGACGCGCAGGCTCAGTAGTTGTGGCTCACGGGCCCCGTTGCTCCGCGGCATGTGGGATCTTCCCAGACCAGGGCTCGAACCCGTGTTCCCTGCATTGGCAGGCAGACTCTCAACCACTGCGCCACCAGGGAAGCCCCTATTTACATTTTTATAGTCTACCTTTTATGATTTCTCCAAGTTTTTTGGGGGGTCTCTTAACATTCTTTTAAATATCATCAACCTAACATTTCAACTGAGACAACCTCAGGGACTTTTAGGTAGAACATTTATTCTTCTTGGGGTCAGCTTTATTGAGGTATAATTTACATAAAATAAACTTCAGCAACTTACAGTGTATAATTAGATGAGTTTAGCCTATGTAATCACCAGTCAAGATGTAAAACATGCCCATCAACCAAGGAACTTGCCTGCTGACCCTCTGCAATCAATCCTCTACCTCCAGCCAGTTCCTGCAATCATTGATCTGGTTTCTGTCACTATAATTTTGCCTTTTTGAAAATTTCATATTTCAAATGGAATTATACAGTATACTGTGTCTATCTTTTTCACTTAACATAATACTCTTGAGATTAATTTATTCTGTTGCATGCATAGGTAAGTTACTCCCTTCTATGGCTGAGCAGTATTAGGTTGTATGGCTATACCACAGTTTGCTTATTCATTTACCAGTTAATGAACATCTGGGCTGTTTTGAGTTTTGGGGTAATATGAATAAAGCTGTCATGAACATTTGCATAAAAGTTTTTGTGTGACCATATGTTTTCATTTTTCGTAAATAAGTATGTAGGAGTGAGATTATTGGGTCATATGTCCTGTGTAAGTGTACCATTTTGCAGTCCCAAGAGAAATGTACGAAAGTTCTCAATCCTCACTGATGCTTAGTGTTGTCATTTAGAAGAATTTTAGCCCTATTTTGTACCGATATTTAATTGTGGTTTTATTTTACATATTTATAATGGCTAATGATATGGAACATACCTCGTGTTCATTTGACATTCATGTATATCTTTGATGATCTGAATATTCAAATATTTAGTGTATTTTAATAGGGTGGTTTGTCTTATAATTGGTTTATAAGATTTATTTATATAATTTGGATGCAAGTCTTTTATCTGTTATATGGTTGGCTAATATTTCCTCCTAATCTCTGGTTTGTCTTTCCATTTTCTTAATGTCCTTGAAGAGAAAATGTTTAATTCGGGGGAAATTTATCAATTTTTCTTTTATATCTTATCAAAGAAATTTTTACCAATCCAAAAGTCACAAAGATTTTCTCTTATATTCTCTTCTAGTGGTTTTATAGTCTGTTCTTGCATTTAGGTCCTAAGCTCTTTATATAGGCTGGATTTGGCTCACTAAAATTTTTAAGAACTTTTTTTGCAACTATTATGTTGATGAAGGATATTTTTTAAATATTATCAGGCTAACACATTGATGAAGTGTTCTTTATTTGAAATGCCTTCACATGGTATTATTATCAGGATAACACAGACCTCATAAAGTGAATTGGGAAGTAGCCTTTTCTCTCATATTTTCTGGAAGAGCTTTGTAGTACTGGTATTTTTTAAATCCTTAAATATTTGGTAGAATTTACCAGTGAAGCCATCTAAGCCTGGGTGTGTTTTTTTTTTTTTTTTTGGTCAAAAGATTTTATAATATGGATTCTTTGAGCTTTGAGCTTTGAGCATGAAAATAACTTTACCAGCGAAAATTGCTACTTTTATCAATTCTGACTAGAATTTTACAGTTTGCGGGCCCTTCCATTGAGGCTCATAAAGAGTGTGTGTGAAAACCCAAAAGACACTCTTGTGTTGAAAATTTACATATATTTTTATTGGTTCTGAAGGGTTCATTTATTTCAGAGGTCCTTGTTAACTCATTGTGATAGTGGGGTTGGTCTGATTGACAGGAGCAATAATATAAACTGGAAACTGGGACACAGACATTTTTCTTAGCTTTACTTTGGTGGAGAGATTCTTGCAAGTATGAGAATGACAGATATTTGGATCTTCAGGGAATAATGGAAAAGCTGAAAGATATTATTATCACAGAATAGATTTTATGTCATTTTTGGTTCTCACTACAAAGGAAGATGTGAAAATGTGGTTTGCTAACTTTAGTACTTCATAGCCTAAGACAGTCTATGCTTTAAACCCCAGAGAGTTTTTTGGTACTTATTTCTGAAGCCTAAGTGATCATCAGATGAAAACTACCCTTTGATTTCATTGCTCTATTATAACAAATTCTCAGGAAAAAAAGCCACTGACATAGACTGTGATAGGTTGCAGAATCCAAAATGCTATTTAAATTGTTGCTTAGTGAGTTAATTTTATAAAATCAATTTTACATTGTGACTGGAGATGAATCTTGGCAATCTTTGATTGATAGGTTGTTTTTTAAACCCACTTTGCCCTAAAATTAACCTGCTTTAAAACCGATAGCTATATCACAATCACTTTTTTTTTTTTAGTTTTCAAATTTTATTTTTATTTAAAATTTTGGTCATAAAAGGTTCCTATTAAATTTTTTAAACAATATTTAACTTAGGAAGTGAAAAGTCTTCTGTTTTCCCTATACTATGGTTGGTTATTATATATTCTTGCAGAACTTCTTGCATGTATATCACAATCACTTTTATTTTATTTTATTTTATTTTTCATAGAGACATCAGCAGTTTAATGGATGAGGGAGCTTACACGTCTGAAATAAGGTCCTGGAGCGACACCCCACCATGGGTGGCGCTTGGCAGGCAGAACATAGTGGCAGTCTTCGCTGGGGGTGGGGGATAGGGAATTTTACCAGTTACAGGGGAATTGACTTCAGGTGGGCTCATTGGTTACCAGGGAAACCAGTAGAGGGGCACGCCCCTCACTGCCCCTCTGATAAGTTATCACCAGCTGGGGCTGGGCGCAAGTACGTAGGAAGGTCAGTCATGTGAGTAGGTGCAGGTGAAGCGGGCACTGGTCAGGCAGGCGATGTACAGAGAGCAAGAGAGCAGCCATCTTGACCACACCCCCCACCCCTACATACTCTGCACAACCCTTACATCTTGGTCCTCCCCACTTCTGTGGGGTCAGGTATGTAGGGGGCACTGCAACCAGATACCACAAATTCAGTACAGACAGCAGCAGCCAGAGCATCAAGAATAAGACACCTAGTATGTTCAGAACAGTCATTTGTCCGGATATGGGCAAATTTTGGAGCTTACCAAGTCAATGGAAAGGGAGTCAACAGCAGCAGTGCCTTGTCCAGTTATAAGGAAGGTAAGGCCACCTCTGTTTTTCACAAACCCAGTTTCACCCCCATGAAGAGGGGAAGGCCTGGTTTTAAAAGAAATATACTGGCGGCCTAGCCACCAGACAGACTGTGTTGGTCACAGTACAGATCTGTCACCCCATGTAATGTTGAGTGCCATTAGTGGTGGACCCATTAGGTCTTTCCAAACAAAAACCAGTTAATCCCACTAGTTGGACTTGTGTGTCCAGAAGCCAGCCTATTCCATTCCACAGAGCATAGTCCGGGGGGACTCAAGGGCAGTCAGTTGTACAGTAACGTTTACCAGTGGGGGGTCCTTCTGATGTACTGGCTTGTGGGACAGGAAGATGGTGAGAGTCTTTCTACCCCATGGTCAGTACTCCCCACAGTCACAATAGCCGGGTCAACTTTTCATGGAAGTCCAGAGGAGGACGACAACGGCACTTCGCTGTAGAACCAGCAGTTAGAGTCATTCCGCAGTGAGGCCAGTGCTGCTCAGTCCTTGAATAGATTTCCTCCCTCAGACCTGTTCAGCAGTATAATCTGACATTTATCAGGGCCCTGTTATTGTCAAAAGGTTCTTCCTATAGATCTTCTTGAAGATGAAGCACTTCCTGTGCAATGCAGGGCAGGCAGGACTTGCTGGCAGTCTTCATTCCCCTATCACAATCACTTTTAAATGGCAGGCCTAAATTGTTAAAAGATGCTATTTTTTTTTTAAATCATCACATGAAATGTCTTTCCTAGGAATAGTTGTGGAGCCAAGATAGGCCTTTTACTCCAGGGATATATAAAGCAATCCTTTCTACACTCAGATGTCCAAATTGCATGCTATTCAGTACATATTTGAAGTAATGCTTGACTGGGCTTATTTCCTTCTGAAGAGTAGATCCTAGGCAAAATAATAAAGTTTACATTCTGTTTTCAGAGTCTGCAGTCTAGGTCAGTGATGAGTAACCCAAAACTCACCTAGCAAACTTTTAGATGCAAACTTTTATCGCATGCAAAGTATTGTGATCAAGAACAGTATCATAAAAATTCCAGAAATTGGTTTTAGAATTTTTTTTTCTCAGAAACTGTGGGTTGCAGGGCCACACCATGTAAGCCAGTAAGTGCAATGCTGAGTCCTATAGAAAGCTGGAGATTCACTGAGCCCAGCACAGAGTGAAACAACCGTGGACCCCCTAGCTGTCTAGGAATGTAGTGGTCCTTTGAGTCCTTTGTGCTGCTCTGGGTTCAGAACTTCCCTGTCCACTGTGGGCAAAGCAGAGAAAAAATCCTACAAACATGGGAGGAAACCTAAGATGAGGAAGGGCAGAGGTCCACATCTTACTTATCTTTGCATCTTCAAAACATTTTACAGCATCTGGCACAGAGTAAGCATTTTGTTATGGTGAGTGGAATGAACTAATCCTAGCCTACCTCTGCCATTGATTGTATTATGAGCTCCAGGCAGCCCAGACAACTCACTTTTGGCTTATTGAAACCCAGTTTCACCAGATGTGAAATGAAAATAAAGATAATCCTCTACCTTAAGGGGATATTTTGAGGCACTAATGATATGATGCATTTGTAAAAATGTATCTTTCCGATGGGACTCAAAACATTTTTATTTTACAAAAACAAGTTTGGAGGCCTATACATTTTATTTTTCCTGAATTGGACTATATACAAAGAAATTTTAAAAAATGATAATCTCATTTCCAAAAAGTATGATCTCTAATGATATTCTCTTGGATTTTGTACCACCCTTTATTTTTTTGCATAGTATGTTTACCTGTGTATCCTTACTTGTGTCTCCCAGTAAGTAGCCTTATGATATAAAGTGAGGTGTCTTTCTTCCCAAAGATGCAGCAACCCAAAAGACAGAGTAACTAGTGGTCATTTTTCAGGTGCCTCTGAAATAGAAATGGTTACAGGCCATGAACCTGTCAGGCTCTTTAAGCCCTTTTGCGTTGGCAACCATGCCTTCCCTGTGTGAGAGGACAACCCTATCAGGGCTGGAAAGGGAATGGTGCTCCTTGGAGTTGTGCATCGTCTGAAAATACTCCTTGTCTCTCAAGTGCAACAAACCAAGGACATGTCTGGGGCACATGGGAGCAACCTCAGAACTAACCCTTAGTGGTCCTTAGTGGTCCCTAAGTACCACTTGGTGGTTTATCTCATATCTCCCCACCATACAGCTGCCTCTCTGTAGCTGGAAAGTGATCTTCCCAAAAAACTCATACCTGATAGTGTTGCCCACGTCTCTCCCCGTCCTCCCTCCCCACAGGACTTAAAACCTTTCATTTCCTATTGGCCCCTTAATAACATCCAAATTCCTTGGCATGGAATAAAAAAGAACGTTATTACCTAACGCCTGACTCAGCCTTGTCATTGCTGACCCCACCCTATCAACAAACACACTCTCTGCCCCATGTCAGTTTATGCTCCAGCGTACTGAACTACTTTCAGTTTTAGGAAAACTTCCATCTACACATATACTTACACATTCATGCACACACTCATCCAGTCCCTCGTTCCCTGGCTAATTCCTGTTCATCCTAAGTTCCAGCTTACATGACATTTCTCACGGGAGTCCTTTCCTGACTGGCTAGGACTAAGTTAGATATCTCTCTGTGTATTTCCATAGTTCTTTGTACTTTCCTCCATCATACAATTCTTGTCCTGCTGTATGCAATGTGTCAGTTTACATGCCATCTTCCCACTGAAATGTAATCTCCCTGAAGGCAGGGACAATGTCTTATTCACCACTGTATCCTAGAAGCCTAGCACTGTTCCTGGTTGATCATAAACGCTTAATTTGTATTGAGCAATAAGATGGATGGCTGAAAGCATCATTAGCTTTAAGTGGTATCCTTGGAGAACTGTGAGTCTGTGCTTATATGTTAACACAACAGGGGTCAATTTTAAATAACTTCCTAATACCCTATAGGTTGTATAGGAACTATGCCTGATTTTTTTTAAACGATTTCAGGTTTTGGCAATAAAACCATTCTGATCTTTATTACTAAGCATTCCAAGATACAGCTTGCCGAATTGGGAATTAGCAAGGAGTGTTGCAAAACTGAATTAAATGTAAAATGTATTTAATGAGAGCTTCTCCCCACCCATAATCCCTTCCACAGAATTAAAAGGCCTTATCAGAGATACTATATCTCTAGAATTTAGAGCTATATTATTTGGAACTGCTTTAGATTGAAATACTTCATGTTGAAACTAGGTCTTTTCCATTGCTGATGCAGTAATCAAACTCTGATAAAAACTATTTTCCAGAAAAAAGAAAAAAAAAAGACTAACACTTTTGTATGTTTGAATCAGGACAAATGTGTAAGAACAAAATCCATGAAATGGTACATATTTGAGTAGATATTGACAAAAATGAAGAAAACATAGCTTGCTTAGTGAACTGATTCTACTGCAATGACCTGTGTTGTGTAAGGGGATCATAAATTCTCAAGAAAATGATAGATTATGACATATTTGTCAATATTAGCACACATGAAAATATTGCGAGCCAGGAAGCTGTGGTCAAACAAGGGAATATTCTCTGGGAGTACCAACATGAGGCCAAGAATATATTTGCTAAATTGATACAGTGGCACAATCAGAAATCAACCGATTTTGGCCTCGATTAGAAAAGAAAATAATCATAGAAGTTTGGCTCAATCGTCGATTTGCCAACTGGGTATTTTGAAGTCATGCAGGCATTGTTATCACCACTACAGTTATGTCCAGGGACCTTTCCTGGGGCAGATTCTGTACATTCAAGTAAGTGCATATAAAGTTAGAGACACACCAGCAAATTCTATAATGAGCAGAATCAGAGTACTTTGGTTGAAGGGTGAGCTGTCTCCTCTAACTGCATGCTATTATGTTCATTTTAATATTTCCTAACTACCTGTTTGCTCTTCCTGATCTACTTATGAGTATAATTGCCCCAGAGAATGGCCACGAATATGAAATCCCCAGGAAATTCTGCTTTAAGGATGACAATCAACTCAGAAGATGTTTGAGGTTATTTTTTCAAAAGAACTCTGTACATTGATGAAGAAAAGACAGGAGCAACCCGGTAAATGTCAAACAGTGATGGCCACACCCCATCAAGGAACATGGAAGTTGACTTGCCAGGCATTTAATAGAGTCAAGAACATGGCCATTCTAATCTCTAAAAATTCAGAATGATTACAGCAGAAAATGTTGAAATTAAATCAAGAATCTTATTATTATTAATATTCTTATAATTATTTTACAGTCCCCAAACTTTAAAACATTGTGTCTTCATGCCAAGCCAGATTAGCCGTTTAACAAACATCACAAAATAAATCTTGGCAGTTACTTAGGTCACATAGCCAGTGGCATTGATCTTTATTCGTGATTGACTGAACTGAATTTTTTTCTCTTTTTTACATTAGATGCCGTCTGGTAAAGATTCAGTTCTGGAGGTATGTGAAAAGAGCCTTGGCCTGGGTCTAGAGCTGGACTATGTTCTCAATTTTGACACTAACTGGGTAGCCTTAGGCTGCATGCTCTTCCTTTCTCTGTCTCTTAGACAGAGATAGATCAAGTGGAGTGAATGGGTCCATCCAGCTCTAGAACTCTCATTTGTCAGTGGTTCTTTGATTCACATAAAAGTGTTCAAAAAGTTGGGCTGATGACTTTCTGTTTCCCGGTAAAGGTGCATCCAATCTCATATAGCAGGATAGATAGATAGATAGATATATCTGAATCACATGGCACAGGCATGGTTAAAACACTGTGCTCAATATGCTACCTTCCAGTTTTCTGGATGACAGAGAGTAAGAAGACCTCCTTCATGCAAATCTGATAACCCAAACTTGTAGTAGAACAAAGGCTTGGAGAGGATCAGAAAAGCTGAACAATTGGAATATAAATAAAACCCTTTTAATATTTCTGCTCTTCTTAAGCCAAGAACAGAAAATGGGATTCAACATCAATTTGATGATTACAAGGAGCCAATAATGGTAGTGACAGCAATCATTTATTGAGCTACAATGTGTCAAAAACTGTGCTAAATAATTCAAATATTGTCTCAATTCCTACCAAAACCTCATGAGATACACAACCTAATAAGATTAAAAAAAAAAATGAGCGCCATAAAAGTCAGGTAACTTGTCCAAGATCACAGAGCTGATAAAATGGTACTTCCTGGAATATTACAAATCCTGTGCTATTCTTATATAACACTTTGCTTGCATGTGAGAGAAATCAGGGAAAGAATAGTAAGTAAATATGGCTACTAGACCTTATATTTGAACAGAGTGTATAGTGATAGGAAACCAAGGCCACAACAACTACCATTGAGGATACCCTGTTAGAATTTTAATTAAAAAGAAAAGGTATTATGAAAATAATTTAGCAAATATATGTAATAAACTTTTAAATAATCAAAATCTCACCTACTTAAGATCATTACTTCATTTTTATATATTCCCTACTAAACTTTTTTCTTAGGTGCAGGTATTTATCATTCTTCTTCGTTTTTTTTTTTTTTAACATCTTTATTGGAGTATAATTGCTTTACAATAGTGTGGGGTTTTTTTAATAATAGAAATTGATGGACCTCTTACTGTGAGTGTCAGATACTATTTTAGCCCTTAAACATACAATGGTGATCATTCAGCAAATGCCTTTTCTCATGGAGTTATATCCTAGTGGAAAGAGACAGACAATAAGGAGTAAACAAATAAATTCACAATATAATTTTAGATTATAAAAGATAATGTAAAAGAAATTAAAAACATGACATAATAGAGTGATGAGGTATTAGGTTGGGTGATCAGAGGAGTACTTTCTGAGGAGCTGCAATTTGAGCTGAGTCCTGATGGAGGAGAGGAACCTGATTATGCAAAGAGCCAGGGGAGAACACTTCAGACCTGGGGCTGTGTCCTGGGAATGCAATTGGTATGTTTGAAGAAAAGAAAAGAAGCAGGGGTGCAGGGCTTTTCACTAAACCACTCCTCTTTTTTGGGATCTTGAGATAACTTTCTATTTGAAAATATTATAAATAATGCTGCAATGAACATCTTCCTTTATACAACTTTTTGCTTTTGTTGAACTACTTCTTTTGGGTCAAATAATCGAACAGGTTTATGACTTTTTATGCTAATTTTTAAGAATTTTATTATTATTTTCAAAAGTACTGCTGGTTATTCAGATTACTATAAATTCCTAATAACTACAGGTTTAGCCATACTTCAACATTGAAGTATAGAGACAAATTTATTGGGATTTAATTTTTTTTTTAAACGATACAAATAATACTTGTTATTTCTTAAAGAGTTAGGAGATAAAAATAACAACAGAAAAGCTATAATCTCACCATCCAGAGATAACCAACCATTAGTAGGTATATACACTTCCTTTCTCTCTCTGTGTGTGTCTCTCTGTCCTTCTCGCTTTTAATTTATTGGTGGTTGTAGACAAATTTGTCCAGAAAGTATATATATTCAAATAAATAGAACATTTGTCATGTTTGGTTTTTACATTGAAATGTAAACTGTTTGGGGGCAGAAAATATAGTAACTTTTTGATTCCCAAAGAAACTAGCTCAGTGTTGAACAGATAGTACAAAAGAATCATAGAATTTTGAAGTTTAATATTAGAAATTATCTGATTTACTCAATTTATTTTATGAATAGGGAAATGGGCCCAGAGACATTGTAATTTTCCCCAAAGTCAGATGGCTAATATGTGGCTAAGTTGAGATTAGAGCAGAGGTTGCTCATCACCTGTATTGCTCATCAGCATTCTAGAAGCACTTCTTGAGATCGAGTTATATATTTCTTGTGGTCCTCACAAAATCTACTGTCGGACTGGCTGCTCTTAAAGAGAATTGTCATGTTGGGATTTCTTTAGAGTTTTTTCTTAACTGAGGTGAAATTCATGAAGCATACACTTGACCATTTTAAAGTGTACAATTCAGTGGCATTTAGTACATTCACAATATTGTGTATCTACCATCTCTTTCTAATTTCAAAATTTTCATCACCCCAGAAGAACACCCCCTACCTATTAAGAAATTGCTCACCAGTTACTGTATCCCCCATCCTCTGGCAACCACTAATCTGTTTTCTGTCTCTATGGATTTGCCTATTCTGGATATTTCATGTACAAGGAATCGTACAATATATGACGTTTTGTGTCTGGTTTCTTTCACTTAGTATAACGTTTTTGAGGTTCATCCGTGTTGTGTTGTGTATAGGTACATCATTCCTTTTTATAGCTGAATAAATACAATTCATTTAATCCATTCATCCATTGATAAATACTTTTTCTTCAGAACTTTAACAAAATAAATATGTTTTTATCCATTCAAAGTTTGACTTTGCAAGCTCCATGATTTCCAATATGACCCCAGATCAGATTAATTATATTTATTCCTTTACCATTTTATCCTTCTTAAATTTGATTGGTTGATGTTTTACTGTTGCAGTAAATTTTCCTGTCATATATTTTATCTATTTCTCAGTATTATCATTTTTATAATATTATCATGTAGAACTTTGTTTGACTTCTACTTATAAATATCTTTTAACTGACTTTTGACTGTCATTTTCCACTAAGACTACAGGATTTATGAAGTATATTACCGGGTAAATGAATCTTACTATGCCAGGCTGAAAATGACCTCCCCCAAAGATGTCCATATCTTAATCCTCTTACCCTGTGAATCTTATCTTATATGGCAAAAGGGACTTTGCAGATGGGTTAAGTTAAGGATTTTGAGATGGGGAGATTATCTTGAATTATCCAGGTGGGTCTGATGTAGTCACAAGTATCCTTATAAGAGAGAGGCAGAAGATTAGAGGGAGCAGTAGGAAATGTGACAACAGATGCAAAGGGTCAGGAGCCAAGGGATGAAGGTGGTCTTTAGAAACTGAAAAAGGCAAGAAGATGAATTCTCCCCTCAAGTCTCCAGAAGAACAGCAGCCCTGACAACACTTGGATTCTAGACTTCTGACCCAGAACTGTAAGAGAATAAATTTGTGTTGTTTTAAGCTACTATCTTTGTGGTAATTTGTTTTCACAATAGGGAACCAGTACACTCACTCAAGAGATAATAATTTTTAAACTTAACTCTAAAGTTTTATAGCCACCATATTCATATGTACATATATATAGCCTATAATATTCATGAGTTTGACAGCATATATATGTGTAGCTTACCATAGCTTCTAAATAAAAATAAAGGACTAAATGAAGTTGTTATAACAAATGAGATAGATACTAGCAAAATTCTGACTGTTTTACCATTAAATAAAGTTTTTACCAATTAGGGAAAGTAATAAGTTTCCAAATATGCTGAAATATTAGGTTCTTTGGATTCCTCAAAGGCTATGTGTATATTCTTTAATAACAATAAAATTTACTTTATAATATTGTGTTTCAAAATGTTCATGTCCAATATCTATATAGTTCCAAAACAGTTTTCTGCCCAGATCTTCATGTGCCTTGAGATAAACATAGATCCTGTGAACTACATGTTTGAGTTTTAACACTGGACTCTGAAGGGAGAAGCTGGACCACTCAATTGACCTCGTACGTGAGAAGAAAATGGTAGCACTTGTTTTCTTTACAGAATGAAAAAACAATAAATTTTATTAGGAAGCATTTTACAAAGGTTAAGAGTTCACTGATTCTGAAGACAAAACTCCAATCTCTTGTCCTCTGAGTTTTTCTGAATTTGCCCCAACTCCTAGTATTTATCTTATCTTTTAGCCAACTGGATCGTCACAATGCATGTTCCTTTAAACACAGGAGCTTCTTGAAACCTTTTTGCACTACCTCAGGAGCAGCTTCTCCTTGGTGATGTCGTGTTTCCTTCCTGACCTTGGGAATACCATTTAAAAGCAACCATTTCCAGGGAGTAGAAAGCATAGCCTCTGCGTCTCAAGTCATGCTACTGAAATGGTCCGTTAAACGGTGCTTTTCAGCTTAGTTACATCATAATGACTCAGTCTCTTCTCCTCTGGACTGTGTTGATGACTATTGCCCGCCTTTATCAATTTCAGTATAAATGTGTAGCTGCCAAAGGCATTAGGAGGGGACTAAGGAAATCCTATAGGCGAACAATGACAGGAAATTGACATAGCCATTAAGAAATCTGGAAAAATTAAGTTAGAAGAAAGTGGGGCTTGGCCTATTGCCATTTTTGGAATAAGGAAAGAACTGCAGGCAGGGATGGCTTTAGAAAAGCAAACATAACATTTAAAAAATAAGCATGGTTGTGTGTAAAGTGTACTGAAATAAAGGATAAGAAACTGAGAAAAGAGGTATTATGGTAGGAAATTGTTTTTGTTTTTGTTTTGACTAAGTTGGAATCACTGTAACTTGAAGTTCTGATTTTTTATATCTTTTTAAAACAAAGACTTCCATGGGCTTGTGACCAAGGGGTGGCCAGGCTTCTGAGCACTGAGCTGATTTCACTGAACTGGGGAGTTAGTGAAAGGAAAGATTTGTTTTTCTTAAACATCTGTAAGGAAATATGTTGTTAAATATTTATCGGTTTAGAGAGCAGTCTATCATTACATATCTTGATAAATAAATGCAATGTGTTAGGATCTGTTAACTTGGAAAAAATGACCTCATTCAGGGTATGATACAATGGGAAGCAATTATTACATTTAATTTTTTTAAAATTCATCAATGATTATTTGACCTCATCTCCATGTATCATATGCCCATATGTAAAATCAGTTAGGGAAATGAGAAGTAATGAAAGAAAATCCTCATGAATGACTGGATGAGGCATGTGAGAACAGATCATTTCTAAATTTACCCTTGTGTTGTAAGAAGCTCTTTCTTGCTTTTGCCTGTTGATTTGGAACTATTTTTTGCCAGATTGAAGAAGATTATATAAAGCATAGCTTTATCTTGATAGTCACTTGAGACAGTAAATCAGAGAGATTGGTAACTTTATAAATTTTCAGAGTTGAGAGACACCTTCAAGACAATCTAACACAACTCTCTTATCACACAGTTAAAAAGCTGAGGCTGAGAGCACTTAAATAATTCATCTGAAGTCACACATTCCTAGAATAAACAGGTTTCCTGATTCCCAATCCACTGCTGCCAGAGACTTACTGGGTCATTAGATCCTTGCCTCTATTAATTACTTTTGAATCCTATAGTCAAAGAATATGAGTCAAATGGGCTACTACTTATCATTCTCCAAGCTATGGTGAAATACATGCCTCATGTTAAGTAGATGATGGCTAACTCTTCACATGCAGAAAAAGAAAAAGTGCTGTGAGAGACCCGTTTTGGGGACTGAAAACCATGGCACAGTCAGTGTTCAACCAAGTAGATACTGGCCATGATCCTTGTCACTTGGATTCTATGGGCCTTGGGGCAGTCAAATGTATGTGACTGATCCTTTGGTCAGCTGGATCTACCCTTTATTTAAATTTCAAACATAAATAACACAGGTAAAGAGAAAAGTCTAAGCCCAGATCAAAGAAGGAAAACTCTGTTTTATATGTTATGTCAAGTTGAACTGTCTGCCCCCTGCACAGGGCAAGAGCAGGCCATTCTTTTAATCTACAGTGAGACTGAGAAAACCCCAGAGAGCTGCTTGGAACAGCAGTACTTTATCCCTGCATCCAGATCCAGAGCATTTCCTTAACTTGTTTCTCCTAGTCTCAGCCAGAACTAAATATAATAATTGGATATTCAGCTACATAAGTTCATGCATTTACTTAAAAACATATATGGAGTGCAAGATATTTAATCTTTTAAGTTTTGGTTTTCTCATCTAAAATAGGGACATTATTTAGGATGGCCTTCAATCTTGTGAGGATTAGATGAGTGCTTGCATGCAAAGCTTCCGGCACGGTTCCTGGCTCATAGAAAGTGCTCAAATGTCAGTAATGATGATGCAGAAGAAGAGGATGGAGAGAAGAGTCACAAAGTTCCATTCCAGATGCTAAAAGGAGCATTCTCAACACTTGACTACAACATGCTCTTCCATAGAGAAAGCCTTTTGTCATGGCAGGGCCTGTTTTAAAAGAAAGAAAAAAAGCAGAAGATTTGGGGATTTACTTAGACTGTCTTCAAACTAGACTTGTTGGAGCTGGTCTCCCAATAATTGAAAATAAATGGGTATTGATTTTATGAAAGAGTAGAATCCAGGATAGATTTAATATTAATAATTCACCTACTTCCAAAAAAGGATTTGAAGTGTAACTTACCATAAAAGGGATAGGTACTATGGCACCATTAAAGCAAGGATTAAAGAATGAAGGCCAAGTGATATGAGAAGATGCTTGAACCAGAAAGACTTGGTTAGGGGTGATTACTACAGCAGCACATAAAACTTGCTGCTGTTAAGATCAAAGCACTTAAATAATTCTCTTTATAAATAAAATGAAGCATATCAATTTACATTAGGTACATTTTCCCTGGCTCTCCACTCTGAGGGGAAATTTATCATGTAGACAGTGTCCACAATAGTAGTTTTTATTAGATGAAGCTATCTCTTTTATAAACCTTCATAACACTTGAGGGCTTAGTGTTTAAAATGTTCATTCTCTGAAGGCATTTCCATAGGGAACAAAAGTAATCAAAGGTGATACAGTCCAGGAATTTGGCTTTCTGATCATTCAGGAAGAGAGGCTTAGATTGAATCGGTAAGAATACAACTTATACAATACAGTCCCTGTTGGACACTTATTGAATAACCCAGATTTTGCCTGAATTAGGAGAGCCATCAACTTGATATAGAAGTCATCATACGTGCCTAAAATATAGTTATTCTTAATTGTTAAAGGAGATCCATCTGCTTTAGATCAAATGCTTGCCATGTGTTTGATGAAGTTACCTATTTTGTTATAAAAATTAAAGAATCTGACCTGATTCTGATGTAAATGAAAAGGTGACTTTCACAGGTGGGTTGCAGGCAGACAGGTGGGCGGGTGGGGTGCCGGGGTGGGGGGGGGGCAGTAGGTGTGGTGGTAAAGAAACATTTCCTAGGAATCCATCTAGATCTCAAATGCTTAGAGACCCAAAGGTTGTTCTCATCAAGCAGTAGTTCCTAACTAGGGGTCCAGAGCACATCACTTGGGGCATTTTTTTCAGAATACTCTCTTCACACACCCACCAAATTTGAATCTCCAAAAGTGAGGCCTGGGTATGAGTATTTAAAAACAAAGTCCCTAAAAGATTTTGATGCAAGTCTTGAATAAGAGCTCTGTCCCTAGGTTATCAAGAGATGAACTGTGGTCTGAGAGTATATGATAGCAGGAATTAGCTTCTACTGTCTAAAGACTCCAAATATGGTTCTTCTGGAATATTTTGTTTTGAGGAAAATAGCATTTCAGGAGTTCTAATAACTTGGGTTAACTGGAAAATATACTGTAAGACAACTAAGTGGATTTTCTGTGGAATAGGATTTATTTAGAATTATCCCTCTGCATGTCAACATATGCCAAACACTTCTGGTTTTGGTGAAAATGATATTGAGCTTGGTAATAAATTCAGATTGACTTGCTATTTAAGGCTACTTTTAGAATGCCACAGTAAAATCACAGGATCAGTATAGAGAAGAATGTTAACTTCCCATTTAGCATAGCAGGAAGGCAGACATCCTGTAAAAAATGATTTATATCATTTATGTAAGGTCCATTTCATTCTAAAAAAGGCTTGCAGTGGTATACAAATTCTTCATGAGTAAACTGAAGAGGAGGAAGGCTGGGATAGAGTCCTGTTTTATGCCATTTTCTTTTGACATTTAATCCACCAAGGGTCCATTTCTATTCACTTTTTTTTTAAATTAATTAATTAATTTATTTATTATTTGTTTTTGGCTGCGTTGGGTCTTTGTTTCTGCACGCGGGCTTTCTCTAGTTGTGGCGAGCAGGGGCTACTCTTCGTTGTGGTGGGAGGGCTTCTCATTGCAGTGGCTTCTCTTGTTGTGGAGCATGGGCTCTAGGCGCACAGGCTTCAGTAGTTGTGGTGCGTGGGCTCAGCAGTTGTGGTTCGCGGGCTACAGAGTGCAGGCTCAATAGTTGTGGCGCACAGGCTTAGGAGCTCCACGGCATGTGGGATCTTCCCAGACCAGGGCTCGAACCCGTGTCCCCTGCACTGGCAGGCGGATTCTTAACCACTGTGCCACCACGGAAGCCCTCTATTCACTTTAATTCCTGTGCTGGTCTGAATATGAATATGAAAGTCTTCTAGGCTCACTTGGGATCTCAGCTAGTCTCATGGCTCTATAGAGATGACTTTCCAATTTACATCTTCTTCCCACAACTCTCCAATGACTGCTTAAGATCCCCACTTGCATGTCTAATAAACAAATTAAACAACATGTCCAAGACAAACCTCTTGATACTTCCCCCACCCCAACCTATTCCTTCTTTAGTCTTAAACATTTCAGTTGCTCATTCTTTTCTTCTTAAACTACTCTATTGAGGTATGGTTGATACACAAAAATCTGTACATATTTGCTGTGTACAATTTGATGAGTTTGGAGATAAGTATACATCTGTGAAACCATCATCATAATCTAAGCCATAAATATATCCTTCACCCCCAAGAGTTTCATCCCACTCTTTTTATTATTTTATTACAATTTTGGTGATAGCGATATTTAACATAAGACCTACCTTCTTAGCAAATTTGAAGTATACAATACAGTATTAATAACTATAGGCACTATGTTGTACAGTAGATCTCTAGGACTTATTCATCATGCATAACTGAAACTTTGTGCCTTTGTCTAATACCTCCCTATTTCTCCCATCTCCTAGCCTCTGGCAACCACCATTCTATTCTCTGCTTATGTAAGTTTGACTATTATAGATTTTTTTTATATAAGTGGTATGATGTAGTATTTGTCTTTCTGTGTCTGGCTTATTTCACTTAGCATAATGTTCTCCAGGTTCATGCATGTTGTCACAAAAGGCAAGATTTCTCATTCTAAAATCTTGTTTATCCTACTTCTCTCCATCTCCTTGCCATTGGCCTAGGTAGGCTACTACTGTCTCTTACTTGGGTTATTCTAATAGCCTCCACACTAATCTCTCTGCTTGCATTCTTGTGCCCTAGTATCCATCCTTGACAAAGCAGCCAGAGAGATGCTTTCATTAACGCACAGATAATTAATAGCATTTCACCTAAAAAGATCCTTTAAGAAAATGTTTAGGTACTGCATGCATTGAAATGCCTTAAAGACTAAAGCACCCCAGTATTGGTTAAAAACCAAACCAAAACAACAACAACAAAAAACAATTAAGTGCTACGGAGAGTTTATAATCAACAAAACATAGGACAAATGGCATAGGATGAATCAATTTTTATGAGTAGCCTACTTAAGTTTGAAACTTATAGCGGTTGATATGCAAACTTTTAATGGAGGTAGTCAGTGTAACAAAACATGTAAACTATTCTGCCTCATTAGATCACCATAGCACCATGATTTTTCAGAAAGCATTCAAAAAGATGGTTTAGGAGAATAGTCATTTATTTGTTGATTCATTCTGTTCTAGAAGAAGATGCTTTCTAAAATTCCTCTTTGCTGTGGTATACACATTTAATAACATTTTATTGTTTTCCCTGAATCCTCTATCATATGTGAGACTTTACTTAATCATGCCAGCCTTAGTTCTGCCAGCCCAGGTACTTTTAAGGAAAGTACAGCTCCTGCATTGGTGCAAAGTTTCTGCCATTCCATATGGCTGAAAGGTAAACTGTGAAATAGGACTTGGTGTCAGATGGGGCAGGGGTTAGGTCACATACCTTTCAAACTAGGTTAAGGAGTTTAGAGTTTATCCTGAAAGCAAGGAGAATACAAATGGCACTTGACAACTTTCATTTGTTCTTGAAAACTCTTCAGCTAGATGAAATGTCATTAATTGAAAAGAATTCTGTTATTTTAATGAGACATGTTCTTACATGTTCCATCCCAAATCAAGATATATGAACAATTTTCACATACAGAAAAATAGATATCACATGAACACTAAAACACTTCTATAAGTATGTGAATGGATATTCTGAACCCCAGTTTCCAATGTTTGTGTGTGGGTATTTCCCCATACCAACAAGAAATGCTCCAACACCAGCTGGGTGTGCTACAATTCAACTCAATTCTGACACTATCTACCTGGAGATAACATCAGATCCCACACGTTAAGGGTTTAGTGCTACAAGACTGCCCCCACCCCCACTTCAGAAGCCAAACACAAGCCCAGGTTGTCACCTGTGCTTCTCACTAACAGCTTTAGATTGGGGGTTCCAACGACCCCCTCCTTGGACTTCAGACACAAGTCACAAGTCCAGTTTGTTACCTGTACTTCTGACCAGAGGTTCCTATGACCCCCTCCCTAAGTTCAATTAATTGGCTAGGGCAGCTCTTAGAGAAACATTTTACTTACTAGATCACCAGTTTATCATAAAAGGATATAATTCAGGAAGAGCTAGATGGAAGATATGCGTAGGGCAAGGTGTATGGGAAGGGAAAATGTATATGCCTTTTCAGAGTGTGCCATTCTCCCCAAATTTCCACTATTCACCAACCCTGAAACTTTTTGAACACCACCGTTTTGGATTTTTATGGAGGCTTCATTACATAGTCATGATCTATTAAATCATTGGCCATTGGCAATTAACTCAATCATCTCCAGCCTCTTTCCCCTCCCTAGAGGTGGGGATGGGAGGAGGACGGGGGGAGTTGGGGAGGGACTGAAAGTTCTAACCCTCTAATCAAGTGGTTGGTTCTCCTGACAGTTAGCCCCTCATCCTCAAGTTACCTAAGGGCTTTCCAAAAATCACCTCATTAACATAACAAAAGAAACCTTAATCACTCTTATCACAGGAAATTCCAAGGTTCTTAAAAGCTGAGAGCCAGGAACCATGGACAAAGACCAAATACATATGAGAAATACATTTTGGCCATCTGAATGACCAAATAAGTATTTCTCATAAGCCATAATATCACAATATGATGGTAAATACAATCTGTATGTATAATATATGATATGATACCTGAAAATTTATTGTACTTGCTGAAGAAAGAACTTGCTTGTGAGTGGTGGAGGAGCATGTAAAGGAGAAAGTCTTGGGAAGGGGCATATGGTTAACTTGTATTCAAACTGCACTAAAAAGGAAGTTTTCACACACACACATATATACAAACACAAAATAGCTAGAAGCTAAAGGAAAGGCTAACATGAAAATAGTGCATGCTCACAATAGACTAAAGAGTGATACCTCCTTATCACTAATTCAGCTTACGTAAGCAAAAACAACATGTTTTAGATTCACCCCAAAATTGCATTCACATCAAATTTGTCCTTCAATGTCACTTAAATTGGTAAATGTGCCTTTGCTTAAAATTGTAATGTTATTCCATACGGTGTATTTATTTAGTGTGTTTGGAAGTAAAAATAAAAATTGTTATACTAAAAAATAAGTTTTCTAAAAAAATAACCTAACTCTTCAAGAGCTGTTATAACAAATAGTCAATAACAGTCATTATGGGCTGCACATCTTTTGCTAAAAACGGGATATATTCAGCAAGGGGAGGGCATAATCAGATTTGGCGGTTATGCATACAATTGATTATAGTCAAGCATTTATATAACTGAAAGAAATGAGATGGAGAGTGAACGGATTGAAGCACTAGTTAGCAGATAGGTTTGACAGGACTTGCTGATTGTGTGAAAGTGGAGAATATAGAAAGAAAGGAGTTGATGGGTGATTGTGCATATATTGAGAAATATCACAGGAACAGAAGTAGCATCAGGGTGAGGAGAGAGAAGACAGAGTCTACTTAAGACTTGTTGGTTTTGAAGTCTCTACAGCAAACCTAAGTGGAGATGTCCAGTAGGGAGTTATACAAGTCTGGAGTACAAGAATAAAATCTTGGCTGAAGCTAGAGGTTTGATAGTCATTGTCAAATGGTATTAGAAGCCAGATGAATGGATGGCATTGCTTTGGGAGAGAGAATAAAGGGGACACAGGGGAAAACCTAAGGACCATCAAATTTTAAAAGATGAGCAAAAGTAGAGTTGACAAAAAACATTGAGAAGCAGCTGCTAGAGAGAGAAAGAAAACCAAGAGAGTATGGGGCCACAGAAGTTTTTCAAGTTTTTCAAGGAGTTTTTCAAGGAGGAAGGGTGAAATACCGAGAGGTCAAATGAGATAAGATTAAAAACTGTATATTAGATCTAGCAACAAGAGGATTGAAAATTATCTCGATGAGAATGATCCCCATGGGATATTGGGAGCAGAAGCTATTTGGAATGTGTTGAGGAATGTGTTAAATTGGAAAGAAACTTGAGAAAATCACCTGGCAGAGTTGACATCTCTAAACATGAAAGTCAGAGTATTTATATACAGAAACTCCTTTGGGAAGGTCTCATAGCACTTATTATTTTTCCACAAACTGCTCAGCTGCACAAAGAGAGATGAAAAAAGCCCCTACATTCATCTCACTCCCTCTTTCATTTTCCCCTCTAAATAGAGGCTACAATAGATTTTATTTTACAAATTCAATTTGACTTTTGGTATATTGCATATTTATCTCCCGATTCAACAAACCATTTTGCATGAATGGGATACTTTTTATATGGGCAAATTGGTCCTCTCTTCTGAAAGCTTATCACAAGTTGACCCAGGGAGAACCAGCAATTTCTCAAACATCTAAACTCATGTTAGCGGTCACTTGGACAGAATTTAAAGAAGGATGCCAAATATTTCCTAAAGCAATTCTAAACAATCTTGGGAAAGACAAAAATTATAGACTTAAAACAAATTGTTTCCTCGTAAGACTGTTTTTGTTGATGGTGGTTTGTTGTTTTTTTTGTTTACTCTCAGGCTCATGTTTCTAGATTAATATTGGCTGCTTTTAAATGTAACTTATATTGCACTTTAAAATTTTAAAATAATTTTTCTTGTGCTGTTTTATTTAATTCTTTCAACAACTATGTGAAATAGATGCTATCTTAAGTAATTTCCCCAACAGTTGTACTCTTAGTAAGTGGAGTTAGGATGAAAATCTGAGTCGTCTGACTCCAAGTATTCTGATGTTCAATTTAGGAAAACCTGGACTTTTATTCATATGGTCATGTATTTGCTTATAAGCTATATCTTGTATTTTGATGGGTGGATCACGGTACCTTATTATTTTTTATATTTGCATTTCTCTGATAACTAATGATGCTGAACACATTTTCACGCTGAGTGGTCATTTTGATATTTTTTTTTGTCAAGTGTCTTTTTGAGTCTCTTGCCCATGTTCAGAATGGATTGCTCATTAGATGTATCTGTCAGAAATATTTTCTCCAAGTTTATGGCTTGTCTTTCTATTCTCTTAATGGTATTTTTTGATGAACAGAAACTTTAATTTTAATGAGGTCCAATTTTCAATCTTTTAAGTCACTGTGATTTTGAGTCCTGTTTGAGAAATTTTTGCATATAATGTCATGCAGATATTCCTCTAACTTTTTTAGGCCACAAATTTTACTTTAAGAATTTTTTAGCAGCCAAACAAGAAAAGAATGCACAACCAAGTATAGAGTTCACAGTGTTCACAAGGTAAAAGTAAAATAATATTCAGAAATATCCTGATAATGAGGTCAGAGTAAAACTTCTCCTCTAGGACTGGTTTACATGTGAATTATAATGGTCAACAACCCCCCCAAATATCCTGACAATATTAACAGTGATGGGCTGCTTTTTATAACATCCCTTGATACAGCCAGTCACTTCATGTTAAAAGGCAAATGAGTAAAAATACTTCTTGAGTCAATATGAGACAGATTTAATTCTAGGGTAGATCATTGAGTATCTAGGCAACTTCTCTAGATAATATTTCCCTTAATAATGCATTTGAAAGGTTTTGAGCAACTCTGAGTATAAAATTGTACTCTCAAAGAGATATTTGAATTCAGTTATTTCATTTTGCTGGATTATTATGGACCGTGTGCTTTAACAATTGGGAAACCTGGTGTGGACACACTTGTGCATACAAAGCTATCCTGTTCTGCTGGAACTTGAACGAAGAAGTAACTTTTGTGGAGCCAAATTACCCTGTAGGCAAAGAAAACACTTGTGACGCCTATCAGTAAAGCACAGGTGCTGTGCAAAAATTTTTTGAAAGAATTTGATATTTCAAAACAGGTACTAAAATCATTCACTGTGTGAACAGTTAGAACTTGGATAGATAATTTTTATTTTATTAAAAAAAATTAAATTGCGTTGAGGTGACACCAAAAATCCTGTTTTCTGCTTATGTCCTCTAAATTTTTCCCTGTCCATAGGCCAGAAGAAAGATTCTTTGGCATTATATGGTATTTGGTTTTGATTTTTAAAAATGAAATGAGAGTTCCCCTTAACCCTTACCTGAGTAAGGGTTTCATCATTTCTATCACTCTGTCTCCAGAAGCAATTACTACTATGAATTTGGTGTGTATAATTATATATTACTCATCACAAGGAATATGTATTTGTTGTAGAACATTTGAAAAATGAAGGAAAATAAAATAATTAAGATCATTCACAATCCCATAGCTTAGAGACAACCCCTAAGATTTGATATGTTTCCCTTTAATTTTCTCTATGAATACTATATAAATGTTTACAACAAAAAATTTTATAACGTTTCCACATGCAGCATAGCTTAATGGTTAAGAACAGAGACTCTTGAACTAGACAGCATTGGCGTGAAGCCCAGCTCAATATTTCCCTAGGCCTCGTCCAGACCCCCTCCACACCACCCCCTAACACCTCCACAAACACACACAAAGTATAATACCTCCTCCCAGACCTTCTCTTAATTGTGGTTTATGTTCATTCTCATCATTTTACAGATGAAGACGCTAAAATGCAGGACAGTTAAGCAATGGACCCAAGGTCACATTGCTAGGAAAGATGTACAGGGGTTTGTGGGGGGGAGGGCAAAGAAAGTATTATAGGCAAGGTAGTATTCAAGAAAGGTTAGGACCTGAATTTTTTAAATTTTTATACAATTTTTAAAGGTTACTTTCCATTTACAGTTATTTCAAAATATTGTCTATGTTCTCTGTGTTGCACAATACATCCTTGAGCCCATCTTACACCCTATAGTTTGTACCTCCCACTCCCCCACCCCTATATTGCCCTTCCACCCTCACACACTGGTAACCATTACTTTGTTCTCTATATCTGTGAGTCTGCTTCTTTTATGTTATATTGATTTTTTAAAATAACCTTTTTATATTGGAATAATTTTAGTTTTACAGAAAAGCTATGAAGATAATTCAGAGAGTTCCAGTATACTCCCCACCTGGTTTCTGCTAATGTTAACATCTTACATTACTATGGTATGTTTGTCAAAACTGAAACTAACATCACATCAGTACATTAATATATTGAGATTTCTCCAGTTCTTCCATTAATGTCCTTTTTCTGCTTCAGGACAACCCAACTCAGGACAGCTCATTGCATTTAGTTGAACTAAGTTTTGAAGATGAATAATAGCTGGATGTACAAAGGGAAGGAAGGAAAGCTCAGGACAACGAGGTAGCTGCAGGGCAATGAAAGTTAGAGGTATTAAGCAGGACTAAGCAATGAGATGTGGGGTATAAGGAGGGAACTGACTTGGCCAGAACAGGCTGAGAAGCAGGTAGTAAGGAGTGGGAAGTTTTGGAAAATGAATTTGGATAGGATAAGAATGGAATTATCAAGCAGAGCCATTGTATTTCATGGGCCTTATGGGGAGGGTAGTCAAGGGAGCAAGTGTGTTTAAGGAAGTTGGGGAAAGAACCTGGATTTGCAGCCCTTCCTACTCAGATCCACTGCTGGAGAGAGTCAGAGAAGAAGTGTGCCTGGAAGAGGCTAAGGGACATTTTGTCATCTAATTCTCCCAGTAACCTTTCAGTTAAGTGTTATCATAATGCTCATTTCAGGAAAGGAAATTGAGGTTTATGATAAAAGTCATGTAATATGTATAAGGTCAAAATATAATAAGAGATGGTGCTGGAAATTGAACCAATGTTTGACTGACTCCAAAGTCTGTGCTCGATTGTCTAGTTCAATATAAAATTTTCTTAATTACACTGATTGGAGTTCATAGTGTAATTCTCTTCCTCTTTGAAGCCGGTTGCTAGATGTTAGACATTTGTATTTCAACAGCTTTTTCGGAAGGAAACCACTTGGGACTTTGATGTCCTGCAACACTCCTTCACGGTTCAGAACATGTCTCCATTCTTTCATGGATAGTGGTTACACAATAAGGAAACCATTTGAGGGGATCAGTCATTTGAGTAATGGGGTCAGTTTGACCCTGGTGGGGTAATTATGTATTTTCAAATTTCAACTGACTTAGGGGGTTAGATCATGTCCCCTATTGCTGTGTAGAGCTTAGGCTTCCATATTTTGGCTTGGGACTGGAGCCAGAATGAAGACATGCAACACAAAAAGTGGCAGGAAGCAGCTATGGGCAGTGGCATCAGGAGAAAAAAAAAGCCTGTATGATCTTTTTCCTTGCTTTGATTCCCACTTGAAAATTAGTGTCTCTGAGAGGGGAAATACCTGAGGCAAGGTCTTCAGAGCACCTCTCTCTGACTTCTCCCTTCCTTTATTCCTCCTTCTTTCCCTCTACCAATTCTTTTCAGATTTCCAGGTTTTCTCCTGGACTTCTGAAATAAAATAATACTCATCACTTGGTCTGGCAAAATCATTAAAACATCAACATTGGTTCTAAGATCACAATATTGACCTTCAAGATTGATTACCTGGCATTTTCTTGGCATCCTGTTAAGATTGTATTCATCATTTTTTATTTGTTGATTTATCTCTGAATTAAAACTGGTTGTCTTTTAGTTTTGCCTGATTTTCTTTTTACCCAATAATTCAATAGATACTCCTCAAACTCTCCTGATGACTTCTCCTCTTATAATTGATAAATGCCCCAGTCTCTGACCTTCAACCCTTCTCTAGCCATACTCCTTTCTTAGGTGAACTTGCCCAGGCCCATGACATTAGAAACCATCTAATGCTGCTAACCAACCGATTTATATCTCCATTCCTGACTATTCTCCCAAACTCAAGTCATGTATCTGATTGACTATTTGACAACGTCTCTTCTTGAATGTCTAATAGTCATCTCCATCTTATCAAGTTGAAAATAGAATTCTTAAGACATCTCAAATTTTATTTTCCCAAAACCCTTCCCATCACTGTAAATGGCAACAACTCCCAACCATTTGCTTAAGCCCCAATTTTAGGAATCACAGCTGGTTTCTTGAGTTCCCTGCCTCCTCACTTCAATCCACAATCAAGTCCCATTGCCTCAACCTAAATCTGACCACTTCTTATCTCCACTGCTACCACCTTAATCTAAACCACTATCCTGTTCAGTCTTAATATAGCAAGAGCCTTCTGTCTCCTTGCCTCCATTTCTGCCCTTTGACCATCTATTTTCCACACAGCAGCCAGAGATACCTTTAAATTTATAAAAGAGATCTGTCACTCTTCTGCTCAAAATTCTTCAACAGCTTCCCATCACACTAAAAACTCAAACTACTTATCGTGGTCTACAAAACCTACCCTACACAGTCTGTTCCTGCTTTCCCTTCTGACGTCATATCCTGCCAATTTCTCCTTTTCTGTTCCTGACTGACCTTCTTGCTAGTCCTCAAACAGGCCAAGATTGTTCCCACCTAATATCTTTATACTTGCTATTTTCTTCTTCCCACCCTCCATGCAGCTGACTTCTCCCAGGGTTAAGCATCTGCAAATTGAAACCTTCTTGGATAGATCTTCTTTCACTTCTTTTTTAAAACTGAACATTGTGTACCTTCCCAACTAGAATATAAACTTCTCAAATTTAGGGCTTCCCTGGTGGCGCAGTGGTTAAGAATCCTCCTGCCAGTGCAGGGGACACAGGTTCGAGCCCTGGTCTGGGAAGATCCCACGTGCCGAGGAGCAACTAAGCCCATGCGCCACAACTACTGAGCCTGTGCTCTAGAGCCCGCGAGCCACAACTGCTGAAGCCCGCGTGCCTAGAGTCCGTGCTCTGCAACAAGAGAAGCCACCGCAATGAGGAGCCCGAGCACCGCAACAAAGAGTAGCCCCCGCTGGTTGCAACTAGAGAAAGCCTGCACGCAGCAACGAAAATCCAACACAACCAAAAATAAATAAATAAATAAAATTTATTTTCAAAAATTAAAAAACTTCTCAAATTCAGGGACCTCTTGACTTAGCACATAATTAGACCTCACACTTTTTTTGACTGTTTGAATAAATACTCATCTCTTCCTTCTTGAATATTCCAATTCTAAACTTCCATAAATCTTGAATTGTACAAACGTTCATTTTATGTCTTGTATATAAACCTTAGCAATTTTTATGAAAATAGAGACCCACAGAAAGCCAGGAAAGGCTAATTTAGCTCTTTCACGGTATCTATTGAAACTAACACTATGGTTAATCCATTTTCTAAAAAGTCTCACATGAAAGATGTTACATGATAATTCACAGCTTAAACCTAAAAGTCTGTAAGCATTTTTGTTCTCATTGACACAATTAATCCATAAATGAAAGAAGATGGTGAGTTGGAGAAGGAGACCAGAAGTAAGAAGAAAAGAGATTAAAAATTATCAAGCACCTGTAATGTGAAAGGAAATTTTGCTGGAAACGTTACATATCTTTTTTAGTCCTCCCTAAAAACCTTAAGGTATGTTTTCACTAACTTTGTTTTTCTGATGAAGAAAATGAGTTTGACTGTTTAATAAATTGCCTGAGGTCAGATAGGTGATTGGTGGTGGAATCAAGGATGCCAGATCTATTCATTTCAATAGCTAAACCATTTTGCACTATATTACCTTGCATATCCAGAGTTATACTCACTATTCAAATGTCTTATCCCTCGGGAATGACATGGTTTTATTGGGCCATAAAGTTTTAAAAGTAACTCCATTTGTATTTACTTTCTGCCTTATTTATGGACTTATTAAATCCAACTGCTCTTTGATCCAGACTCACTGAAGCTGGTGCTGGTGAAATGGTCTTTTCATAGGTAGGGGTAGTCTAACATCCTGAAAAGTAAGTCATGCAAAACAAGACACATCGAGACAAAAAAAAACAAAAACAAAAAACAAAAAACAAAACTATTACAATAAGAGGAGATGAGAAAAAGAAATTATTCCCAAGTATATGCTTAAGTTTGGTCTTCAAAGTAATACCATCTAAATTAGCCCTATAATTAATCTCATAAATGTACTTCTACTACACATCTAATAAATAGTTGGGGGGACAGGAGGATAAGAAGACAATTATGCCTAAAATATTTTAGAAGTCAGTTCTCCATTGTCTCTAATGTTTTTCCTTATTTTTTACTGACTTTGTTTTTTGTTTTTTAGTTCAACGAACAAGTAGTTCCACGGCAATCATCCTACAGTTTGCACATTGGTGCCTGTATCTTTAAAATCCTTTGTTGACTTTCTCACTCTTTAGTCAAAACAGTAGCTTTCATTGGTATTACATTTATGATTTGTGAAATCTCTTAGATATCATATCATTATCCTAAGAACCTTGGGTTTGCCAAGAGCAGAGAATTTAGGAATGAGTGTCTGGTACT
This sequence comes from Eschrichtius robustus, assembly GCF_028021215.1. NCBI lineage: Eukaryota > Metazoa > Chordata > Mammalia > Artiodactyla > Eschrichtiidae > Eschrichtius > Eschrichtius robustus. The sequence goes on along the minus strand of NC_090836.1, from coordinate 75,159,058 downwards.
GGATTATCTAGGTTTCACTCTATCATTTAGTAGCTGTGTGACTATTAGACTTAATGCCTTTTTGCCTCAATTTCCACAACTGGGAAATAGAGATATAGACATGTGATACCTTTCTCATAAGATTTTTTCGAATAAAGTATAAGTGAATTAACACTTTAATTAAAAATATAATTATCATCTACTAATTTTAATCAACATTTTAGAATATTCTAAATGGAAGATATGGTTTCTTCTCATGTTGTGTATTTCAATTAGGTATAAGTAAAGCTCTTTCAATCAAAGTATTTAATTGGCTCCTCACTTGCTAATAGAAATTAAGACCAGGCTCCTCAGCTTAGGAATCCCCAATGTGGGGTTTCACTGTGTGCTTCATGAATAGGTATTAATTTTTGTCATTTCCTTGTGTGTTTTGCACGCCCAAATGGAAACACATTTATTCCACAGCACACTAAAGAATAATTTGGACTAATGATTTATTTGGAAAAATTTAATGATGATAGCTATATGGATAGCATATTAGAGGTTAGGATTTGCTCTCACATCAATTATTTTATGCAGTGTGCATACTTTGATATGTTCTTTTACATATAAGGAAAATCCAGAGATTCACTGATTTTCATACATTTCTACAAGCAATTTTCACACCCATTATAGGGTACAAGATAGAGTGTAGGTTCAGCCATTAGCACTTTTAAGTCTAAATTTCCTTGTCTGTAAACTGGAGATAACAAATACTTACCTCCCTAGTGGATTATTGAGAGTATTAAACAGATAATATGTAACAAGAACCATTCCAGGCACACAGTAGAGGTTAAGTCAATGTTAGTAGTGCTACTTTTAGATAGATGACAGAAAGAGTCCTTTGCATTTCAGTGGAACACTGTGTATCAATATGTATCACCTATAAATTAAACTGCAGTTAAATAAGTAATCCAAGTTGTGTGTGTGTGTGTGTGTATGTGTGTGTGTTACTGCATTGGTGGCTCAATGAGCTTTACTTAAGATTTTATTCTTAATATGCTTTTCCCAGAATTGGTGCTTATTATAATTTCTGTCCTCATAGTTTATGTGACTGCTTTCTTAGAATTCAAAACAAGCCTCCAAAAGCCCATTCTGAACTATAACAACCTGAGATATCAATAAAATTTGCATGAGGTAAATATCCTCTTCTAGGGGAAGACAAGTCTGTAAAGGATATAATAAAGCAATTCCTTCAGTGAAGAAAGCAACAGTATACCTGGGTTAGAAATACACTGCATTTTTAAAAAGTTAATTAATTAATTAACTTTTTATTGGAGTAAAATTGCTTAACAATGTTGTGTTAGTTTCTGCTGTACAATGAAGTGAATCAGCTATATGTATACCTATACCCCCTCCCTCTTAGACTTCCCTCCCACCCTCCCCATGCCACCCATCTTGGTCGTTACAGAGCACCAAGGTGAGCTTCCTGTGCTATACAGCAGGTTCCCACTAGCTATTTATTTTATACATGGTAGTGTATTTATGTCAAACCTAATCTCCCAATTCGTCCCACCCTCCTCTTCCCCCTCTGTGTCCACATGTCTGTTCTCTATGTCTACATCTCTATTCCTGCCCTACAAATAGGTTCATCTGTACCATTTTTCTAGATTCCACATATATGTGTAAATATATGATATCTGTTTTTCTCTTTCTGGCTTACTTCACTCTGTATGACAGACTCTAGGTCCATCCACGTCTCTACAAATGACCCAATCTTGTTCCTTTTTATGACTGAGTAATATTCCATTGTATATATGTACCACATCTTCTGTATCCATTCATCTATCATTGGACATTTAGGTTGCTTCCATGACCTGGCTATTGTAAATAGTGCTGTAATGAACATTGGGGTATATGTGTCCTTTTGAATTATGGTTTTCTCAGGGTATATGCCCAGTAGTGGGATTGCTGGGTCATATGGTAGTTCTATTTTTAGTTTTTTAAGAAACCTCCATACTGTTCTCCATAGTGGCTGCATCAATTTACATTCCCACCAACAGTGCAAAAGGGTTCCCTTTTCTCCACACCCTCTCCAGTATTTATTGTTCATAGATTTTTTGATGATGGCCATTCTGATCAGTGTGAGGTGATACCTCATTGTAGTTTTGATTTGCATTTCTCTAATAATTAGTGATGTTGAGCAGCTTTTCACGTGCCTCTTGGCCATCTGTATGTCTTCTTTGGTGAAATGTCTGTTTAGGTCTTCTGCTCATTTTTTAATTGGTTTGTTTGTTTTTTTGATATCGAGCTCCATGAGCTGTTTGTATATTTTGGAGATTAATCCTTTGTCCATTGCTTCATTTGCAAATATTTTCTCCCATCCTGAGGGTTGTCTTTTCATCTTGTTTATGGTTTCCTTTGCTGTGTAAAAGCTTTTAAGTTTCATTAGGTCCCATTTGTTTATTTTTGTTTTTATTTTCATTACTCTAGGAAGTGGGTCAAAAAATATCTTGCTGTGATTTATGTCAAAGAGTGTTCTTCCTATGTTTTCCTCTAAGAGTTTTATAGTGTCTGGTCTTAAATTTAGGTCTTTAATCCATTTGGAGTTTATTCTTGTGTATGGTGTTAGGGAGTGTTCTAATTTCATTCTTTTACATGTAGCTGTCCAGTTTTCCCACCATTTATTGAAGAGGCTGTATTTTCTCCATTGTATATTCTTGCCTCCTTTGTCATAAATCAGGTGACCATACGTGTGTGGGTTTACCTCTGGGCTTTCTATCCTGTGCCATTGATCTATATTTCTATTTTTGGGCCAGCATCATACTGTCTTGATTACTGTAGCTTTGTAGTGTAGTTTGAAGTCAGGAAGCCTGATTCCTCCAGCTCCATTTTTCTTTCTCAAGATTGCTTTGGCTATTCGGGGTCTTTTGTGTTTCCATACAAATTGTAAAAATTTTTGTTCTAATTCTGTGAAGAATGCCATTGGTAGTTTGATAGGGATTGCACTGAATCTGTAGATTGCTTTGGTGGTATATTCATTTTCACAATATTGATTCTTCCAGTCCAAGAACATGGTCTATTTCTCCATCTGTTTATGTCATCTTTGATTTCTTTCATCAGTGTTTTACAGTTTTCTGAGTACAAGTCTCTCGCCTCCTTAGGTAGGTTTATTCCTAGGTATTTTATTCTTTTTGTGAGATGGTAAATGGGTTTGTTTCCTTAATTTCTCATTCTGATATTTCGTTGTTAATGTATAGGAACACCAGAGATTTCTGTGCATTAATTTTGTATCCTGCAACCTTACCAAATTCATTATTAGTTCTAGAGAAATACAGTGCCTTTTGAACCTAGTACAAAAAGTGTGAAACATAATTTTGAGTTACCTTGGCAAGATGTGACTGGATGATTCAAAGACAAAAGGTATAAATGGCTTATAAAATGTTTCAAAGGGATTATAGAACATCAAAGAATTATTGCTAAACAAAAATTTGATTGAAAATGAATCAGAAACTTCAGAGCTAAATTTACTTAAAATGAACATGGTTGTAAAACTTTTTAAAAAAGGCAATGGTGAAAAGTGAACATTAGATTGGATTTTTAAAAAATTGAGAATCAAAGATTTGGTAAATGCAAACCTAGATCTAATGCAATTCTGCCAATATTAGAAATAATATTATTCTACTGAGGCAGAGGGGGCTGCAAGCACTGCACAGAATAGAGGGCTGGGTTATGATCCTGGCCTCTACCAAGTGCCCTTGGATGGACTGAGGGCTCTCTCTGCATTCAATTTCCTCATCCAGATAATGAGGATGTTTGTAACACCTGCTCTGCCTCCTTCCTACAGAGTGGATATCAGGATCAAAGGAATAGATATAAAAATAGATTTTGAATTTTAAGATGTTCCACAAATGTTAGAGTGAGAAACAACAATGAAATAACACTGTAGCTTCAAAAAGTATACATTTCCAGATTTGACTTAAAACAAACAAAAATAAATTGTGTTTCTTTAGAAAGCCATGTGTATTATCCATTAACTATTGCTATCAGTTATCTAACAAACTATCCCAAAATTTACTGGCTTAACTTATTTCATCATGATTCTGTGAGTTAGAAATTTGGGCTGGGTTCACTCGGGTAGTTCTTCTGCTATTCTCATCTGGAGTTATTCATACAACTGCAATCATCTGGAGGTTTAACTGGGGTTGGATGGTATAAGCTGGTTATGTTTCTGATGATTACTATTGGCTGTCAGATAGTTGGTTGAGGGAACTTCAGTGGGGAGAACCTTCTGTTCTTCTTGCTCCAGGAGGCCTTTTATCTTCGGTTTGTTAGATTAGGTTTCCTCACATGGTACCTCAGCACAGTGATTCAAGGGGGTGAGAACAGAAGCTGTAAGGTCTCCTGGAACCTAAGCTTAAAAGTTCTCTATCATCATTTCTGCTGTATTCTATTGGTCAAACCAAGTAATAGGCCAACTGAAATTTAAGGGCTGGGAAAATAGACTATGCCTCTTGATGGGGGAAATGGCCAAGTCACATTACAAAAGCCCACAGGGATGGGAGGAAGTATTGTGGCCATTTTCGCAGACAATTTACCACACCACAATTCGGTATTTGATTACTCATCTTTTAAATTATCGGTAAAGGAAGGACACTCCTTGAGGGAGTTGCAATTGCACAAATCCCAAAGAAAAAGTCACATTTTCAATAGAGACACTTAATTAAGAATGGTAAAATTGGGAGTTTGGGATTGACATGTATATACTGCTATATTTAAATTGGATAACCAACAAGGACCTACTGTATAGCACAGGGAACTCTGCTCGATATTCTGTAATAACCTGAATGGGAAAAGAATTTGAAAAAGAATATACATATGTATATGTATAACTGATCACTTTGCTGTATACCTGAAACTAACACAGCATTGTTAATCAACTATACTACAATATAAAGTAAAAATTAAAAAAAAATAGTAGGTCAATGGCAAAAGTGAATCCATTAGATAGCAAGTACAGGAATAAGTTAGGAAAAGACAAGGCAGAATACATGGTCAAGGTAACCATACTGAGAACTATGTGGGTTAAACCAAAGGAAAGGAGTATTAAAGCCATGCAATAAGTAAAGTCACCTTAGGGTAAAAGACTAGAAATCATAGTGAAGGGCATAACTGGAAAGATTTTTGGAGGAGCAGATAATATAAATGAGAGTTCTCTCAATGGGACCCAAGTACGATTGAGTAGAAAGGAAATCAGGGTATACATAACATCATTTCTAGAGGTAGCAAGAGCAGGTGCTGTATTTGGTCCACGATCCAATACATGAAGTTGTGTGAGGACAGGTAGGGTCAAATAGCCTCAGTTAATTGGCATATGCCAAACTAGGAAGACGCTGACCAAGAGGAAAAGTTAGGTTCACAAATTTGAAAATCTATACAGGAACGAAAGAGAATCCCACCAGAATCAGTTCCTAGGGTTATGTGAATAATTTTCTCAGTTGGCATCTTTTCAGCCTGTTAATAGTATATGTACTAATTACTTATCAGCAGCCATTCAAAAACACATATTCAGCACGCACAATGTTTTAAGCACCAAACTAGGCTGCGGGGATACAGGTCAAGCAAAATGTATTCAAGGGCCTACAGACATTATCAATACAAGTGATAATAGTCATAATAACACAAAGTCTAGGAGAAGTCATAGAAGGGACGTCTCACTCAGGCTTGGATACAGGGCAGGCTTCCTGGAAGATTAATGTCTAAGCTGGGGCCACAAATGTGGGAAATTATCACTGCATGGTGGGGAGAGGAGTGCTGGCTGTATGCTTAAAGGAACCTTAGGCCAAGTATTGCCGGACATATTTATAGAACTCTTGCTTGACACTTTTGCTCTTAGAATGATAATAACCATAATTACAATTGTTATCAACTACTAAATTCCTACTGCATGCTATACACTGTACTAGGCACTCTATATTATCATTAGTCTTCAAAAAACCAAACAGCATAGAGTATTTATTCCATTGCACACACACATACACACACACACACAAATGCAGAGTTGGATAGGTTAGTAAGATATAGAGGTTGGTTTAGTGCCAAACCATAGCCCTTTACTCTAGGGTATATGGTCTTTTGATAAGACCATGGCAGACAAACCAGGAACTGTGTTTACCACCATCCTTGCTACTCTCAGAAAGACCATCAATTAATCTCAGCTAAAGGACTGCTTATTTCTTAAAAAACTTGCTTGTGTCTTACATTGTTTGCATCTTAAGTTCTCTGATTTCTTCAACAAGGAAATAATGGTCATATACATTTACGTTCAAGCAATATGTAGATGTGGCTATTTAATAATATTTTTCTTTTGAAAATTGAAAGCAGTGCTTCACAACAGGGTTGTGCACATTTCTGTATCTCTGAAGGGATAGTATATTAGCTTGCAAAGCTTACTCAATGTCATACTTTTAAATTTGAAAAGGGAAAGTCATATTGTACTTATTGTTTTTGTAATTGTTTTGTATTGTTTAACAGAAATGAGCACCACAGAATCTTCTGTGCTGATACTAGAGAGGCAGATGATATTGATTCTGAGAGGGGTTTGATGGGGAGAGGAAGATTTTTGCTGCTGTGTAAGTGGAAAGGATAAACATTTAAAATACACACACACATACACACACACACACACACACACACACACACTCACTCAAAGGGCCCATGATCTAATAAAAAGATGAAAAATATCTTACAAAAGAATGGACATATCTTCTCTTTGGATACTTTCTGATTAGAGTAGGAATTATATAGTTGGGGGAGGGGCTTGCGGTACATTAGAGTCACAATGTGGATCCTTATCTTCATTCCTAAGCTTTGCAGGAAGTCTTTCAGAATATAATACTGAGAACCTGTAAGACTACTTTTGACTTACAGTGGTCCATTTGGTGAATAAGGAACGTTAAGTTTTCATAAAAGCAAATTTATACATTCTTGGTCTCTAAGAAACTGACTATAAAAATCTTTCAAATTTTAGCCTTCGTTTATAAGGTTACACTTAGAAACGTGTATACAGACTTCTACATAGTAAAAGCAGCAAAAAAGGCACAGTTTTCATATTACTGGGGTGTCAATAATTTCTCCAAGTCAAGCAGGTTTGTGGACTTCATTTGAAGAAAGCATTTGCTGTACATGGTGAAACATCTTTTGAAAAGAGTGATCAATGATTGATGACCAAAGAAAAATGACACATATGGAATATAAAGTTGGAGACATGAACACAACCAGCTTCAGAGAGAAACAGTGCAAGTGTATTTAGAATGGACAGCAGGCTTTGCAATCTGTTGCACTGGAGTTTTAGGGATTTACCAGAGACAGTGTTTGTTATTGCAGAACATTTTGCTTCCCAGGAGGAAGGAAGATTAACCGAAAGAAATACAACATTGAAAAATACACAGATGATACAGCAAAATAAAATCCTAGACTCTAAACCACAAAAGGCCCAACATATTTGCTTGGGAATTACTGGAGTGGCCCACAATCTAGTGCTTCCATCCTAACGATGTGTATAGAAAGAGAAGATTGAGTAATGCTTGCCCTGGCTTTTCAGCAAAGCCCCTGCTACCACCTCCCACAATCCCCACTCTCTTGTGGCTTCTTGGGCTTCTGTAATTTCCTTTTGACACATTTGACTTTTTGTCTCCTAAAATCTGGTTTGCCTGGGGAATGTGTGTCAAAAAGCAGGCCTTATTTACTCATTGGGAAAGTGACCACTAGTGTGGAGTTGGGCATACCTAAGGGGAAGAAAGAAAGAAGGGCCACGTGCTCACCCACCCATCACACAGGACAGCCACTTCTGGGCAATGTGCCATCTTGTTCCTAACAGCGCAATGAAAACCTCAGGTCAGGCCAATTGGCGTCTCAGGCCTAGAGTATGCTGATTAATTGATGTTCTAGCCAGAAGTCTTCTCTAAGTTTCAGAAATTCCTTCTTTGTATTCTGAGATATCTGAAATTCTTCTCTCTCCCTTAAGAGGACAGTCCCTAGGGTTGTTTAAAAATGCATTTGCTTTTTAATTCAACCACAATTGAGATGGTTAAGTTAGCTTGTAAATAATGTTTCTATGATATTTAACCTAGTTTCTTAACCCAGTAATTACTTTCGTTTTTATTTATTCTTCCTGGTACAGCAATCCTATGAAAGAAAGATAAAATGTAAAACATTTCAAAATATCTCTATTTCATTATGGAAGAAGGAGATAGTATTATTTTTCCTTTAGGGTCATATTTTATAGCTTTGAATCCTGTTATAGTAAAGCTGGAGGAACTCATCAGTTGATACTCAATGTATACTGGCCATTCCCATGCTGTACTTCCTATTGGCTCTCTATAAAAATAACAACAATAACAGCAACAATAACAAAAACAAATATATTGATGAAAATAATGACATTGAGAACTCTAACTAGAAAATTTGTAATTCCTCATTGAATAGCCTATTATTGACCCCATTACATTATGTTATTGTACTGTTATTATAATAATAGTTGATACTTATTGTGGGTTTACTTTGTACCAGGTGGCTTACTAAACACTTTACATGTATTTTCACATTTAACCAATATGATAGCCCTTTGAAGTAGTACTAATAATATCTCCATTTTATAGGTTTTGAATTGATGTTTAAAGCAATTTATTTGAGGTCATGTAGCTTATTAGTGACAAAGCAGGGATTGCAATGTGTATATCTGTCTGACTCTAAGGTCCCCAAGTTCTTCAACCACTGCTTTACTTACTACCTCTACTATTCTTAGCCTCTTGAACAAGAGTTTCTCTTAAGTGCTGGTCTGCTCTTTGATTTTAAGTTCAGCTAAATTCAACTAACACTTGTTGAACCCTTACACAGTCCCAGGCATACAACCAAAATGTTTCTCTTGACATAGGTGTCTTTGCCTCCCTACTTTGCAGTTTCCTTAATGTAAATAAAGATAACAATACCTACCTCATAGGATAGTTAAGTATATTATGAGTAAAAGATAGCTATTATTATTATTATCATTATTAAAAAAACAAGTTCCTGGCATAAGGTGGGTAATCAATAAATGCTGGATGGATGAATGAATGAAGGTATAGTGAGACAGAGTCTTGTCTATAAGAAGTTAATAGTATGGTTGTAGGAGCAACAGAAATACCTTAGCTATCTGTGCTTCAATGCCATGAGTTTTATACTGATAAGACATACAGGTTCTACTGGTGCAGAAATGAGCACATTAACCTTGGGCAGGAATGACAAGGCAGCAAATTCTGGGAGGTTTCTTGGAGGAGGAAAGGAAAAAAGGAAAAAAAAAAAGGCAGGCTGGAAATGTAAGTGTGGCTCAAGGATTAGAGTGGGAAAGACAAGAAAGAGGAAAACCAATTAGGAGATTATTTGATTATTGTAATCCTTAGGACAAAAAAAAAATTGTTGAAAGTTTGAACTTGGCAGTGATAGGGAATGAAAAGGTAAGGATGAATTCCAGGGGTATTGGAGTGTTTGGCAAGGCTTAGCGACTGATTAAATGCAGGAGGTGGAGGAGAAGGAGACAGAACTGTTTCTGGCTTGTTCAACCCTGCAGAGGATGATGTCATCGAGATGAGAAACACAGGTTCCACAGTGTAATTCTAGGGAAGTTATTAGCTTCTTAATCTTTACTTTCCTTCTCTGTAAACTTAAGATAGTAACAGTCCTTATCACATATAGTTGGGGTGAGGCTAAAGTGATATGACAACAGGTGAACAATTCAGCACAATGGCTGGCACTTAGTAAGTGCTCGATACATAGCTCTCTTACTCTGTGGGGTTGGCAGTAGGGCTGGAACAGCAAAGAGCAAATACATTCAGTGATGTGGTATCTAGTATGAGTTACTTACAAGTTATCTAGATCAGTGTATGGAATTCCTAAAAGAACATCTGGTACTTTGTGAATGTCAGGAAAAGAAGACACACCCTTTCGGTTGAAATGTGATTTTAGAGATGTTTTCAATTTAAGTACAAGAGATCACAAAATCAATCATGGCCCTTTCTGAGGCTTGATAATAGGGTTAGCCAGTAAGGAAGGCATGTTTGAGGATGAGTCTCTGTCACCCCCACTAGAGGACAAATCTAGGACTCTCACAGCCTCTGTAATTCCATCTTCAAAAGCAGACTGTGACTGCTTGCTTCTGGAATGCAGTAGTTGCCACCCAAACCCAGAAAACTATCTTCCTTCCTCCAAATTGCACTTTGGGGGGTCATAATCACTCTTGACTTACTAATGGGGGGGAGTTAAATCTACTTTTTAATTCAGATTTAATTGGTATGTTATCATGCTCAACCTATTGCTATTTTCTATTTGAGCACAGCTATTTAGTCTGTAATCATTTCTCCCACTTTATACTTTTTTACTGCTTGATATTGGTTTTTGGTTCATTTTACCATTTAAAATTTCCTCATGGTATTGATATTTAAAATAGCCCATGGTCTTTGGCTCTTTATTTATAAAATAAAATTGTATTTAGTTTATTCCTTAGTGAGATTCATCCCCTATTTTACTCAGGAACTGGAGTAAGAGGTGGACTCTTGCATTTTGCGGGATTTTTAGTGATGGCCTGTATTTTAAAAGTAAGTGAATGTGAAAGATGAACTCTTTATTCATACTAAATCCAACCATTTAGCACTCAGCCTTATATGAAAAGAAAATCCATGATATCCAATAGCCAACTATTTGCCAAATCAGTGAAATATCTGACTCTAGGATTTTTATATCATTTTTTGATAGCAAATAACTGACTTGTAGATTAACTTCAGTTCTTAAGGTATCACATAGACATGTAGATGTATTCTTTTCTAATTATTATACAGACCAACTCAAGTCATAAAAAGTACAATTCAGTTTCTTCATGAAGCAAGGTGAAGCACAGTTTAAAAATATATATATGGGGCTTCCCTGGTGGCGCAGTGGTTGAGAATCTGCCTGCCAATGCAGGGGACGCGGGTTCGAGCCCTGGTCTGGGAAGATCCCACATGCCGCGGGGCAACAGGGCCCGTGAGCCACAACTACTGAGCCTGCGCATCTGGAGCCTGTGCTCCGCAACAAGAGAGGCCACGACAGTGAGAGGCCCGCGCACTGCGATGAAGAGTGGCCCCCGCTCGCAGCAACTAGAGAAAGCCCTCGCACAGAAACGAAGACCCAACACAGCCAAAAATAAATAAATAAAAATAAATAAATTTATAAAAAAAAATATATATATATATATATATATGGACCTTCTGAGGAAAGTAAAGCAGAAATATTTCCCGTTAATAGAACATTTAACAAACACAAAAAATAATTTGAAGAACATTTTCAGCTAAGGAATTTGGGGGAGTAAATTAACAGTACAGTTTGTCGAATCTTTGCCTGACATGTACTGTTTATGCAAAATGTTGCCAGCAGACTCATATCTTAATTCACCCAACACCAAATGCAGCCCAGACTGTTTATGTAACCTAAGAACTCACTCTATAAGTGACTGTTTTTTCTTGAATTAGCATTTATGAAGCAAAACACTTACCTATTCACGGTAAATAAACTGACATTTTAAAACTTTGATTTGGAAGCTGTTTAAATATTTAGAGAATAGAATAAGTTCCAAATTTGTTTATGAGAAAATGAACATCAATGACTCTCTTCTGTAGTCTGTACTAAGGCACAAGAGCAGATTTCTGATTAGATTTTACACACTTTGAATATTTTAGAGTGCACATTCATTTTTATTTGTCAAAATTTTAATCCACTTGTTATATTGCAGAATAAATACCTTATTGAAGATTTATCTTATAGATTTGTTTCCCTTTTTTTTCCATGATCAGAAAGTCACCTTGTTGTCTTTAGCCTGGTAAGCTACCTTTGAGGAAATAAAACACTCCCTTTCTGACTCTGTGTGTGTGTGGTGTGTGTGTGCATGCACGCACAGGTGGGAGGAGGAAATTATAGGGTTCTTTGAGGCAATCAGAATTACCACCCCAGGTAGTTAGGCAGGTTAACCCATAGCAGTGCTTATTTAAAAAGGGTGTCATGACCCCCTTTATCTTTCAGGAGCATAAAAAGAATTGAAATTTTGGAGTGAAATACCCCAGTGAAGGAAAGGGCAAGATGGTTTTAAGTTTGCAGATGGACACGAGAATTAATTCTGACACTCTTTTTTTAAAAATAATTTTATTTAATTAATTAATTTTATTTTTTTTGGCTGCGTTGGGTCTTCGTTGCTGTGCACAGGCTTTTCTCTCTAGTTGCGGCGAGCAAGGGCTACTCTTCATTGCGGTGCGCGGGCTTCTCACTGCACTGGCTTCTCTTGTTGCGGAGCACGGGCTCTAGGTGTGCGGGCTTCAGTAGTTGCAGTATGTGGGCTCAGTATTTGCAGCACATGGGCCCTAGAGTACTTGGGCTTCAGTAGTGTGGCACATGGGCTCAGTAGTTGTGGCGCACGGGCTTAGTTGCTCTGCAGCACGTGGGATCTTCCAGGACCAGGGCTTGAACCCGTGTCCCCTGCATTGGCAGGCGGATTCTTAACCACTGTGCCACCAGGGAAGTCCCAATTCTGACACTCTTGAAGCAGCATTTTAAGGGACTGGCCAGCCTGAGGTGTTGTAAACAATACCAGGCTGAGGTTGGCTTGGGAGAAAATTCACGTTCCTGTGCAGGGACCTGGACCCAGGGTACATCCCCATCACCTCTGTGACTGTAAAGCCTTTAGAACCAAAAGCAGTGACAGGCTTCTCTCCTTGGGGAGTGGAGGTCAGTCTTCCCACCCTTCAGACTCCTTGGACCATGGGCTTCCTACCAATCCGACAGGTGAGGATTTGACTGGTTTTATTTTTTTTAAATAAGCAAAACTACCATACTTTAAAATTGGTATAGCAATTCATAGCAGCTTTATTTTAGGTGACTTCAGCATTTTTGCTTTCTTTTGCAACATGTACCAGCATTAAGCACTATGCCCTAGTGTCAGAGCTAATTGCATTTTCAGACCATGTTGGGGCAAGTGGTTGGAAATACAAAATAAGGAGCAGAAATTGAGGGTATCTTTTTGAATATAGAGTTCCATCTCACCTGAAGATACATTAATCTCTTGGGTAATTCAGACTACTCAACTGTCTCTAGAGTGGCAAATAACAGAAAAAAATAGAGACAGTGAAGAGATAGCTTAAGTGGTTGTGTCTTGGAGGTAACTGAAGTGCTCTGAGCCAAGGCCACAATGACTATAGCAGGAAGTTTCAAGGAGCTAAAACTGTGTTTGGGAATATAGGCCATGCTGGTTGAATTTCTTAACTCTTACCAAAATATATTAAAATTAAAATATATATACACCCCCTAATTTAACAATTCTACTATTGAACATGTTTCCTAAAGAAGTAAAAGCACTATTATGTGAGAAGAAATGTAAATGTAGGAAGAGATGGAGATGGAGATTTTTATATTAATTTATTGACACAAATATAGAGATGTTTATGGCAGGATTGTTTGTGGTGGACAAAAAGAAAACCTGGGAAATTGAGAATATTTATCAGTAGAGGAATGATTGAATACATTTTGGTACATCCATGCTATGCAATATTATGCAAAATTAAAACAATGACATACAATTATATGTGCATTGTTCCAGATTGATTACTAGGTTACAAAAGTAAATTTAGGGTGATGTGCATAATATGATAACATGATCCCTTTGTACTAAATCAAAATAAAAACTGTGTGTGTGTGTGTGTGTGTGTGTGTGTGGTACATGTGCACAGGTGCACATTTTTGTGAGTATGGAGAAAGATGTGGAAGGATACACCAGACTGTTATTTGTTATCTCACTGGAGCAGGATTGGAAGAGTTGATGGGGTAGAAGGTAGGATCTATAAACTAAATCACTTTTAATGACTAGGTTTGTTTAGAGTTGCTTGATTATCAGAGTTTTCAAATTCAGTCTCTTTAAAATGAAAAACAAAACAACAACAAAAAACACAAAAAACTGGCCTAAAGTTGCCAATTTTTTACTTTGTCAAAATAGAATATTTAAAAAATTTATATTATCAATATTTTATAAAAGAAAAGACATTTAAAACAGAAAGAAAGGAAAGGCATGAGCTAGAGGTGTTCTTTCCAAGAAAGGTAAGCTTTCTTTCTTGGGAAGATAACCACATGTAATATTGCTCTTATTTTTCTCAACATAATTCAGTGAAAACCTTATCATGGACCAAGTTTATGAGCCATTTGTCTAGTGGAAAGCACTGAACTCAGAGTCAGGACATGCAGATTTTAGCACTCACTTTCTCAGCTTTAGACAACTTAACCCCTCTGGGCTATCTCATCTGGAAGGTTCATCAGATAAGTCTTTAAAGCCCTTTTGCCTTGTAATATCTTATTATTCATGATGATTTCACTTCTCACTCTTCGAACAACTCCTCTGTTCTTTGTTTTTATTCATTCATTCATTTAGCAAATGTTTATGGAGCACCTTTCTATAGACCAGGCATTGTGATTGCCACTGGGAATGTAGCCATGAACAAGATAGGCAAAGTCCTTTTTCTCTGAAAGCTTAAGTTCTCTTGGGGGGACAATAAGGAAGCCAGTGAGTAAATAGATGGAGAATTATAGATTGTGGCAAGTGCCTCTGTGGCAATAAATAGGCCGATGTGATGGAGTGTGAAAGTGGAGGCTTTAAGGAAAAGTAACCTAAGCTGAGTTTCCAAGGAAGGGCTTTCTGTGGATTTGAGCTGAGACCTGAAGAATGAGTAGGCATCAGCCACATGGGATCTGGATAAAGAGCACGCCATGCAGAGGTAACAGTTCATGAATTGGTAAAGGACTTGGTTACTCCAGGGACAGAAAGGAGGCCAGCAAAGCTGAAGTGTAATGAACAAATGGGGGAGGAGAGTGAAGGAGTAGGTTTGACCAAAAAAAGGATAAAGAAGTGGGCAGCCAGATCACAGATTGAATTTTCATATAAATGCAATGGGAAGCCATTAAAAGGTTCTAAGCATGGGAACAATATGATCTGATTTATATTTTAAAAATGACCACTGGCTGCTGGGTGAACAATGGATGGTTTGGATGGCAGGGACAACAATTTGGAAGCTATTGCAGCAGTCCAGGTAAGATATGATGCTACTTTGCATTAGGACTGTAATGAAGAAAATAGAGTGGAGTGGAACAATGCAAGAGTATTTTGGAAGTCAGATAGACTAGAATTTCTGGATTGGTTGCAAGGGATAAAAGGAAGGAAAGAACCAAGGCTCACTCCATTGTTTCTGAGTTGGGAAACTAGATAGAAGGTGGTACCACTTACTGAGATGGAGAGAGGACCCAGAATGTAACAGGATTTTTTTTCCCTTATTGGGAGTTGGGTGTGGGAATCAAGAAATTTGTTTCAACTGTGAAGAGTTGGAAATGCTGATTAGCCATCCAGGTAGAGACATCAAGTAGTGGTTAAGGGGCTCAGGGGAAAAGTCAGGGCAGGAGATAGACATTGAGACTCATCAGCATATGACTGATGTTTAAAGTTATTTAAAGAGAAACAGGGTGTTGAAGCTTCAGCCCTAGGCAGTTCAATACCTATAGGTTGATTCCAGATCTACCAGCAAAGCTAAGAAACAGTGATCTGTGAGGTAGGAAGGAATATCCATGGTGTGCTAAGATGTCTGTAATTTATTTTAAAATACCTCAGCATAGACACTGTGATATGATGTATGTGTCATCAACTGCCTTACTTAGGAGTTCACGGAGAATAGTAGACTCAACATTTAATCAGAAAAGATGACACTCTGGGACATCTTTATTTTACGCTGGTGTAAGAAGCTCTACTTATATTGGAAGTGGTGTTTCATTGATGAAATTAGCTTTTCAGTTAACAAGAGGGTGTTTATAAATGTTTTCATTATTAAAAATTAGTTTTATTTAAGTTATGTGAGATGCTTCTCATACACAGGATGGTAAAAATATGTAATTTTGTACCTAGTGCATGGAAGCTATTCAATAATTGTTGAATGTGTGTGTTTGTTCGTTTTTTTCTCATTCCTTTGAAGCCACTATTTCTCTAAAATTCCTAATTTGTATATAATTTCCAAAACTATTCTTTAACTGTTCTCTTACTCTGGTATTTCTACTCTGTCATTTGCTTTCTCTTTAAGGCGCTTAAAAATTTTGCTCAGAGCCTGGAACAAGAATATTTAATGGCAGACCTATCTTTATAAATCACCAGAATTAACAAAAGGTTTTAAAATATGTATAATGTTATGTCCTCCCAGGGGCTTGTTATTAAACACTTAAAATATTGAAGGAATATTTTATGTCAATTATGGGAGGAAAAACTTAGAAAAAGATTTAAAATAGTGAAGTAGAAGAGCAGAAAGAAGAAAAGAAAAAAGTGGTCTGAGGAGAAGATTAGACTGAAGGGCTTCATGCATGCACATGCCAAATATAAACTATTTCTGTCAATGGTCATTTTTGCTACTGGGCCACAGAAATGGACCACATTGTTCCCTGGTGATCTTTAGCAACGGTAAGGAAGATGGTTTGCTGATATTTAACCACACTAAAATATTGCCCCAGGAGAGCATGTTTTTGAAATTTGTAAGAGCTCCCATCACACTGTGGTTTGTGATTTGAACAAAATGCCCTAGAATGAGCTCTGAAACAGCCCAAATATTGCAGCCTGACTCATGTTCTCGTCTAAACTGCTCACAGTAAAAGACAAGCAAAGTACCCCAAATACCACAGAGTAGGCCCTTCAGATAACACTATTTTACTGGTGGAAAATATAAACACTTTTTTGCCCAAATTTCCATTGTGATCAAGGAAAATTTGCTGAAGAAGCAGTACTAATCTACAGAGAATTGTGAAACTTATGAGAGGTTCAAGTTACCCACGATTTGCCTTTGAGCCAAAACAAATGCAATATTTAGAAGCTTTCCCATAGGTATCTACGGGAAAAGGGGAATTTTCACTGTGATACAAATACTGTTTGTAGGAAAAGGATATTGTGATCCTGATAAGAGAAAGCATGTTCTTAATCTGTGTCTCTAGCTTACTTACATGAGATGAGCAAATTAATGTGTTGTGGTTTTTTTAACTTAAAATAACTCCCTTCACCCCATACCAATTGTCTGCAGGTTTTCTAATTAGGTAAAGTGAAGTAAAGCAGTAACAGCCAGACTCTCTGCCCAAGTCTTTTCAGTGGATCTGTTAACAAGAGTGTCTCTGCAACAGCTTGTTCAAAGACTCTTGTTAAAATTTTAGGCCATAAAAGTAAATCTACTGAAAGTATATAGGCATTCTCTGTACCCATAGAAACCTGTCTGCTTCTTTCTGAAATAATCTGCTGCTGCTGTCCTACAGGAATGGTCTAAGGATGTATGTATGCAAAGTCACAGATTAATTCACAAAAGAAAAGGCACAGTTTTGTTTGTTGACATTGTTGACATTGGACAAGCTTTATAGGTTCAGATTAACACCCATTGACAAACCCAAAGGCAAATAAAAAGCAAATGCTCTTTTGTAATATAGACTTTCAGGAAGAAGACTTAGTATAAATACCTAGGGACAATTTTAAAATTTACAAGATACTATATTTCACATACGTATATGCTTTATAACACAGCAAATATTATGGGTAGTTCTCATAATACTCTTACTGGAGGTAGTTGGTGAGATGGTCACATTCCTGAACAGAAAGGCAGCCTGTGTCCATGTGGAGTCTTTTTCAAAATTCTATTACTCTGGTCCCTTTGGGAAGCAGTATGAAGTAGTAGTTAAGAGCACAGACTCTGAAGTCATACTGTTTTCTTATCCCAGGTCTATCACCTGCTCACTGTCTGGTATTGATCAAGTTAGTCTCTCTGTGCCTCCATCTTTGCATCTATACAATAAGTTACAATAATATCTAACTCTTAGAGTTGTTTTGGAATTAGATGAGATCCATCTCTTTATTTTATTTTTTTAAATTAATTAATTTATTTTTGGCTGCATTGGGTCTTCAGTTGCTGCACGCGGGCTTTCTCTAGTTGCGGCGAGTGGGGGCTACGCTTTTTTGCAGTGCGTGGGCTTCTCATTGCGGTGGCTTCTCTTTGTTGTGGAGCACGGGCTCTAGGCACACGGGCTTCAGTAGTTGTGGCACATGGGCTTCAGTAGTTGTGGCACACGGGCTTAGTTGCTCCGTGGCATGTGGGATCTTCCCGGACCAGGGCTCAAACTCGTGTCCCCTGCATTGGCAGGAGGATTCTTAACCACTGCACCACCAGGGAAGTCTGATCCATCTTTTTAGAAACTTCTTAATAGATTTTTTTTTTTTACAACAGATTTAGGTTCACAGCAAGATTGAGAGGAGGAAGGTACAGAGATTCCCCGTATAGCCCCTGACCCTACAATGTGCTTGGCCTCTCCCACTGTCAACATCCCCCACCAGAGTGGTACACTTGCTACAACTGATGAACCTACATTGACACATCGTAATCACCATAGTTCACATTGGGATTCATTCTTGGTGTTGTACATTCTATAGGTTTTGACCCATGTGACATGTATAATGACATATATCCACCATTACAATATCATACAGACTAGTTTCACAGCCCTAAAAAACATCTTGCTTCATCTAGTCAACCCCACTCCCCTCAAACTCATGGCAACCACTGATCTTTTTACTGTCTCCATAGTTTTGCCTTTTCCAGAATGTCATACAGTTGGAATCCTATAGCCTTTTTAGATTGACTTATTTTACTTAGTAATATGCATTTAAGCTTCATGTCTTTTAATGTCTTGATAGCTCATTTCTTTTTTTTCAGCTCTACTGAGGTATAATTGACAAAATTATAATATATTTAAAGTGTACAATGTGATGATTTGATATATGTACACATTGTAAAAGGCTTCCCACAGTCGAGTTAACACATCCGTCATCTAACATAGTTACCTTTTTTTTTTTTTTTTTTGGTGAAAACACTTAAGTTCTACTCTTAGCAAATTCCAATTACATAATACATTGCTGTGAATGATAGTCACCATGTTACACATTAGATCCTTATTCATCTTATAACTGAATGTTTGTACCATTCTACATTGTTTCTATGAGTTCGACTGTTTTTTTTAGAATCCACATATAAGTGATACCATGCAGTATTTGTCTTTCTCTGTCTGGCTTAATTCACTTAGCATAATGCCCTCCAGGTTCACCCATGTAGTTGTAATGACAGGATTTCCTTCTTTCTCATGGCTGAATAATAGTCCACTGAATAGATATACCATATTTTCTTGATCCATTCATCTGTTAATAGACACATAAGTTGTTTCCATACTTTGGTTATTGTGAATAATGCTGCAGTGAACATGGGAGTATAGATATCTCTTTGAAACAATGCTTTTGTATTCTTTGGATATATGCCTAGAAGTAGGATTACTGGATCACATGGTAGTTCTATTTTTAATTTCTTGAGGAAACTTCATACTATTTTCCATAGTGGCCGTACCAAATTACATCCCCACCAACAGTGTACAGGGTTCTCTTTTCCCTATATCGCATCAGCATTTGTTATCTCTTGACTTTTCGATAATATACATCCTAAAAGGTGTGAGGTGATATCTCATTGTGGTTTTCCTTTGTATTTCTCTGATGATTAATAATGTTAAGCACTTTTTCATATACCTGTTGGCCATTTGCATATCTTCTTTTTTAAAAATTTATCTTATTTTTTCATTGAGATATAATTGACATATAACATTATGTTAGTTTTAGGTGTACAACATAATGATTCAATATTTGTATATATTACAAAATGATCACCACAGTAAGTCCAGTTAACAGCCATCACCACACACAGTAACAAAATTTTTTTTCTTGTGATGAGAACGTTTAAAATCTATTCTCTTAGCAGCATTCAAATATACAATACAGTATTGTTAATGACAGTCATCATGCTGTGCATTACATCCCCAGGACTTATTTATAATAGGAAGTTTGTATCTTTTGACCACCTTCACCCATTTTGCTCACCCCTACCTCTGGCAACCACCAATCCATTCTCTGTATCTATGAATTCATTTGGGGAAGGGGGTAGATTCCATATATAAGTGAGATCAAATGGTATTTATCATTCTCTGACTTATTTCACTTAGCATAATGCCCTCCAGATTTATCTGTGTTGTCCCAAATGTCAAAATTTCCTTCTTTTTATGGCTGCATAATATTCCATTGTACATATATTTGCCACAACTTTTTATCCATTCATCCATCAGCGGAAACTTAGGTTTCTTTTATGTCTTGACAGTTGTAAATAATGCCACAATGAACCTGGGGATTCAAATATCTTTTCAAGTAGTGTTTTCATTTCCTTCAAATAAATACCCAGAAATGCAATTGCTAGATCATATGGTAGTTCTATTTTTAATTTTTTGACGAACCTCCATACTGTTTTCCATAGTAGCTGCACCAATTTACACTCCCACCAACAGTGCAGGAAGGTTTCCTTTTCTTCACATCCTCACCAATACTTGTTATTTGTTGTGTTTTTGATAATAGCCATTCTAACAGTAGTGAGGTGATATCTCTGTGGTTTTGATGTGCATTTCCCTAATGATTAGTAATGTTGAGCACATTTTTATGTACTTTTGGCCATCTGTATGTCTTTTTTTGAAAAAATGTCTATTCAGATCCTCTGCTCACCTTTTAGTCAGATTGTATGATTTTTTAATTTTTTTTTGGTTATTGACTTGTTGAGTTCTTTATATATTAACCCCTTATGAGATACATGATTTGCAAATATTTTCTCCCTTTTGGTGCATTGTCTTTTTCATTTTGTTGATTATTTCCTTTGCTGTGCAGAAACCTTTTAGTCTGATGTAGTCCCACTTATTTATTTCTGCTTTTGTTGCCAAATCCAAAAAATCATTGCTGAGACCGATGTCAAGGGGCTTACCACCTATATTTTCTTCTAGGAGTTTTATGGTTTCAGGTCTTACATTCAAGTCTAATTTATTTTGAATTAATTTTTGTGTACAGTGTAAGATAGTGGCCCAGTTTCTTTCTTTTGCATGTGGCTGTCCAGTTTCCCCAACCAACACCATTTATTGAAGAGACTGTTCTTTCCCCCATTATATATTCTTAGTTACTTTGTCATAAATGAATTGACCATATACACATGGGATTATTTCTAGGCTCTCTAGTCTGTTCCATTGAGCTATGTGTCCGTTATATGCCATTACCATACTGTTTTAATTATTACAGCTTTGTAATGTAGGTTGAAGCCAGGAAGTGTGATGCCTCCAGCTTTGTTATTTTTTTTCAGAATTGCTTGGCTATTCAAGGTCTCTTGTGTTTCCATACACATTTTAGGATTGTTCTATTTTTGTGAAAAGTGCCATTGGAATTTTTATAGTTATTACATTGAATCTGTAGATTCCTTTTGGTAGTATGAGCATTGTAACAATATTAATTTTTCCAATCCATGAGTGTGAAATATCTTTCCATTTATTTGTGTCTTCTTAAATTTCTTTCATCAATGTCTTATAGTTTTCAGTGAACATGTTTTTCACCTTCTTGGTTAAATTTATTCCTAGGGTGTTTTTTTTTTTTTGATGCAATTATAAATAAAATTGTTTTCTTAATTTCTCTTTCTGATAGTCCATTATTACTGTATAGAAATGCAACTAATTTTTGTATATAGAGTTTGTATTTTACAACTTTACTGAATTCATTTATTTGTTCTAACAGTTTTTTTGGTAGAGTCTTTAGAGTCTTCAGTCTATAATATCATGTCATCTACAAATAGTGACAGTTTTACTTTTTCCTTTCTGATTTAGATGCATTTTTTTTCTTTTTCTTCTAATTGCTTTGGCTAGGAATTCCAGTATTATGTTGAATAAAAGTGGAGAGAGTGAACATCCGTGTCTGTTTCTGATCTTAGAGAAAACGCTTTCAGCTTTTCACTGTTAAGTAGGATGTCACCTGTGGGCTTGTCACTTATTGACTTTATTATGTTGAAGTGTGTTCCCTCTATACTCACTTTGTTGAGAGTTTTTGCTGTTCCCTCTGGGCAGAGCCTGGGTATATAGCTGGAGGGATTGTTCTCACACCCATTTAACAAACTGCTTCTTCGTTTGCTATATTTTGAGATTTGTGAATGCAAGCTCCATTGGCTCTCAGAGCTAGGCAATTTGGGGGTCTGTCCCTCAGGTGTCAGTCATAAAAGTTGGGAGACTAGATGTGTAAACAACCTCTTTCTAGAGTGAACCTTGCAACCTGGTTCTATTGTTGGAGCAAGCCAAAGGGAGAAGGTGGAGGAAATGCCCACCACCTTTTTCAGGCTCTGGGGAAGATCCCAGTCAGCAAATACATGTGAGCTAATTAGGAGCTGACCCTCAACAGCAACTGGGAAAGTATACCATCAAATCCCTTCCAGGGTGAGTTGTGTGAAATAAAGAACCTGTTAAAACAAAGCTGGCTAAACAGTGCCATGTGACTATGACAGAGGTAATAGTAGCCAAAGAATAATCAAGTTCTGCATTTCTCACTGATTTTTCTAAAAGTTATATATTCATCTCTTATTAATGAAAAATCAACATTAATCCAATGTCAGAGTCTTTCTGTCCACATAATAACTATTAAATCATAGTATTAGGTTGGCCAAAAAGTTTGTTAGGGTTTTTCCATAAGATGTTATGAACAAACTTTTGGTCAACCCAATATCTGTAGTGAAATATTTCACAATACTAATACATTCACTTAACAGAATTATAAGAAATCAGAAATTCCAGTTTCTGCCATTTTCTTGTCAATCAAAGGAAACTGAGAACACCGATATTTGCCTATCTCATTAAACATGCACTAAAACATCTGACTATACAGAAAAGAGAATTGGGGTTGGATTAATTCTTTGTGTAAATATAGACCCAGAGACTTTTGGGGGAAGGATAGTTGCTTATTTTGCTTTGGAATAATAAAATGAAAAATGATACATTATATTCATAAATTGTTAACCAATCAGCAACACATGTATTCATATAAACATATCAACAATATATATATTCATATAGTGTCCTTATTCTAAAATACTTGCAATTGTTTAAATATCGTATTTTTTTAAAATGCTAATACCACAGGTAACACACACTTTAAAATATACTTATTGACTTCCCAAAGTTGTGGGACAGCAATAATAGTTTTAAAATCTTCCTTCAACTGAATTGATGAAATTTTGTTTCAAGGAACTACATTACTGCACCCTCAGCCAGCCTAGATTGTAGAGCTAGGCAGAGAGCACTCAGTGAATGAGATTGTATTTCCTTCCATCTCTGCTTGCAGACTGGCTGGCTTCAGACTGTGCACATAACTTTCTCGTAGAATTTTGGTAAAGGTGAAAGAAGTAATCAACACACCCTAGTGTAATAATGGGTGTCTCTCCCATTTCTCTTAATGGTACAGCCACGGTCAGTACATTGAACTATAGGAAACAACTGTATTAGTTTTTATCATCGAATAACAAAGTTCATCATCTTTTTAGAATATAACATCTGAGTCCTCCCCATCCTCCACTTGATTACTAAATCAATGCCAAACATATGGCTTCTATTACATGCAACCCTCGATTTCAAGCTCAAAATTCCTTTGCACTCAATGTTCAGTTACAGATAACAGAAACTACTCTAGGTAGTTTAAGCTGAAAAGGATTTAGTACAGGAAATTAGGTGCCTGGAAATCAACTGAAGGGCTAAAAAGCAATCTTTATGCTGAATCTCTAGAAATGACTCCCAGAACACCCCCATAGAATTGTACCATCAAGCAAGTTTCTACCTTCACCATGATCAGAAGAATCAAGGAAGCATGTATACCATTCCATGCCAGAATGTAGGGAAGGTGAGGCTGCCACCACATCCAGTTCCAGGACCACTCTCACTTAGACAAGATTCAAGCCAGTAAAGTGGGTATCAAGCACCCTGCCTCACAACACCTATGAAGCTAGGTACCATGCACAGGCCAGTAACTGCTGTTTCATAAAACCAAATGCCACAACTAAGCTCACTAGCAGAAACAGCATAAGTACCAGCATGGCTTCTCAATATACGAATGTGTCTGTTCAATGAAAGCTAAGGCCATTTGGAACCTGAGTTGTAAAGGAGTCTGAGAAAAGTAGTCTGTAACTTTTCAACATTTGTCATTCAGCCAAGCATGTTCCAAGACACCCGAAATGGACTGAAGTGAGTCAATGTGTAATAAATGCCATAGGACCTAAAAGCCCATTAGTGAGAGAGGAGCTAAATGAACGGTGGAACATTTATGCTAAAAAAATATTAACGTTCTATTAAAAAGAATATATACAATGAAATGGAAAACTTATAGTACATATGTTAGGTATAAAGTCAAGTGTCATAAGAACTATGTACACATATATTTAAGTATATATGTATAATTAAATATATGGGGATATATAATTATATTATTTAAAGGTACAATTGAATAAATTTAAATGTGTAGAAGACAGAAGTTTGCATAACAAACTATTTACAGTGTTGCCTTTGGAAAAGATGGTAGAAAAGAGAAAGAAGTAGCCGAAGTGACAAATGTACAGTTTTCTATCAATATTTCTCTATTGTTTTAATATAGATAGAAGATAATAGTTATTTAAATATAACTTTACAAAGTTAGAAAATTATATATATATACTGACATAAAGAGATATCTATATTATATTGCTAAACTAAGAAAAGTACATTGCAAATTATTATATTCAATATGATCTCATTTGGGGAAAAAGTATATTTTTAGTTATATATATGTATATACACACATTATTGTATACACATATATAATATACATATGTGTATATATATACATATTTTATATATTCACACATATGCGATGTACATATATACCTATATAAATACACATTTACATATATTTATTACATATATACACATATTTATACATGCATAAATGCTTGTATATACACTGAAAAAAATATGGATGTATATACATCACTTAGTGTATACCCTTGGGAATTGGGTTGTATTGAATGAAAATAACTTTCATATATTCCTATCTACACTTTCAAATTATTTGACTTTCTAAAATGTAATTTTTTTAGATTAAGGACTATTATTTTCATAAAATAATAGAAGTCTGTTATTTAAAAAATTAAAGCAATGCAGAAAGAAACAAAAAGGAAAGTAAAAATTAGTTTCAAAATCCACTCCAATAAATAAGTAATGAGCACATACTGTATAGCACAGAGAACTCTACTCAATGCTCTGATACCTAAATGGGAAGGAAATCCAAAAAAGAGGGGATATATGTATACGCATAACTGATTCACTTTGCTGTACAGTAGAAACTAACACAATGTTGTAAAGCAACTATACTCCAATAAAAATTTTTAAAAATAATAATAAAGCTTTCTCAAGTTACAAAAAAAAAATCCACTCCAACTCCTACTCCCCAGAAATAAATGTCAAAATTTGGTGGATAACATTTAAAATACCATGATATGTGCCTTTGTCCATATATGATAACTATATAGACGGATAAGTAGATAGAAAAAAATGGAATCTATTTCTGCTAATGTTAGAATAATGTACTAAATTTAATTTTACTCAATTTAGAAATGAAAATTAAGAATTAAGGTAAAAACCAAAGGAATTGTTATACTTCTTAGGTAAGTATATTCACAAGCATTATCCCTCTCAGAATAAGACAATATTTTATTGGAGGTTCTTGCCATAAGGATACTAAAAAGTAATGACTGGTTTAAGAAGTGGAAAAGAGGAAACTAAAGTCATTATTTCTAATGTGTGATATAGTTATCCACATAGGGAAACCCATAGACTCCCATCCAAGTATCTAGAAATAATCAAGAGTTCAGTAAATTAGCTGGATGTAATATCAACATATAAAAGTCAATTAATTGGACATCTGCTTCTGACCATAATGGAGAAATATGGGCCATACATAATCTTTTGACATAAATAATTAGAAAACTGGACAAATGGAGAAACAATTATTTTTAGACATTGAACAACAGACAGCACTGTGGCCCAGGAGAGAAAGGAAGCAAATGAGGTAAGTCCAATAATCACCCTGGCTTTCTGCCTGGTGGCAATATCCATACCACGGGTACAGGAAAGGAGAATCCAAATAAAGCCTGGTACTCTCACTTAGTTTAGCAGATGGAGAAGGAATTCAGGAAAGCTGAGACAGCTGGAAATTGTGGGATAGAATTTTATAGACAAAGGAGCTATTAAGGAAAAGAACTTCAGAAACTGGCATTGAGGTCACTTGAGTCTTTGCCATATATTAGTGTCTGCACGTGTGAGGTAAAATTCAATGAAGTCAGACAAAGAGTTGTGAGATGAACAATCCTCAGATCCTGCACAAGGCAGGAAGACATCTGAGTTCTGACGAGCCAGTGTAGAGATTCTTCAGTCATCATTGAGGCATTCAAGAGATCCCAAGAAGGGTCATATCTTGGTAAAGAAATTGAAGTATACCTGGAATGAAAACTACTCTAGACATGCCATAGAAATGCTTAAAAATAAAAATTAAATGGATCAAATTAATCTTCAAATAAGTTAACTGCCTACCAGAACAAAGCACAACACTCTTTAAAGCAAGATCAAATTACAGATACTCAACAATATAACTTCACAATGTCTAGTATACAATTTAAAAAATTACTGCATATGCAAAGAAGCAGGAAGTTATAGCACATAGGAGAAAAATCAGTCAATAGAAACAGACTAAAAAATGACAGGGAGGATAGATTAGCAAACAAGGACATTACAATAGCTATAATAAATATGCTCAATATGTTCAGAGATTTAAAAACAAAACAGGAATCATGAAGACAGAAATAGAAGCTACAGAAATATACCAAGTGGAATGACTAGAGATAAAAAGAAATGTGAAATGAACAATTCACAGGATGGGATAAAGAGCAAATTAGACTGTGCAGACATAGCAATAGAATCAATCCAACTTGAAACACAGAGAGAGAAAAAAAAGACTGAATACTAATGGATAGAACTTCAGTGACTTGTGGGACAAGAGGAAGCAGTCTAACATACCTGTATTTGGAGTCTCAGAAGGAAAAGCAATACGTGAATTAAGCAAGATCACAAGATATAAGGTAGAGACAAAGTCAATTTCACTTCTCTATACCAGCAATAAATAGTTGGATGTTTAAGTTTAAAAACATTATTTACAATAGAATAAAAAATGTAAAGTATTTCAAAATACATTTAGCAAAAGATATGCACGTTCTGTACACTGAAAATTACAAAATATTGCTAAAAGAACTTAAGAGACCTAAATAAACGGAGAGATATGCCATATTCATGGACTGGAAGATTTAGAATATTGTTAAGATGTCAATTCTCCAACTGGTCTACAGATTCAACTTCATTTACATCAACCTATAGGAAAGACAAATTTTATTTAAAATGAAGAAACCGACCAGTGGTAACCAGGAGCAAATAGAATGACTGACTGTTAAAGGGCACAGGTTATACGGGTGTGTGCGTTTATCAAGACTTAACAGAACTGAACATTTGAAATGGATGCATTTTCTTATATATAAATAATACCTTAATAAAGATGATTTAAAAATAAGTCAATTGCATTTCAATACTCTAGCAAAAATTGGAAACCTTGAAAAAAATAACCCATTTATAATAGCAACTAAAACTAAACATTATCTAGGAAGAAATCTTCCAAAAGTCTACAACACCTCTGTGTGTGTACATATGTGTGTGTGTGTGTCTGCATGTGTGTATTTTCCTATAGTCAATCAACCTATGCTTGATTGTATTTTCAGTTATGAGTAATCTGTTTTTTATGGCCTCTGTATTAGAAAGGGCTTTTATTTCTGTAATGGATTTTTTCCCTTCAATTTCTTTTTCATGATTTACAAGCTTCCTTTTCAAATATTCTCATTATCTTATCACATTTTGGCTACTTTATTCTTTGAGATTCTTTTTATTCCGGTTACTGTGTTATTTTAATGTCTTTGATATTATGAAGAACAATGTATCTGAACTATTTTTGTCTCTATTTCTTTGGGTAAGTCTTTATATGATGTAGATCTTTCATTTGCTTTTAACTTATGTACACTTGCTGCATTTATATATAGTATTTATGTTTAGGTTCTGTGTTTTGTTTTGTTTTTGATAATTACTCATTTTATATTTTATAAATATATACTTTAGAGTAATATATTTTATAAATACATGCTTTATTTTCTTTTTTAAAAAATGTTTATATTGTGTATAGTTAATTAACAATGTCGTTTTAGTTTCAGGTGTACAGCAAAGTGATCAGTATACCTGTATCTATTCTTTCTCAAATTCTTTTCCCTTTTAGGTTACTACAGAATATTGAGCAGAGTTCCCTGTGCTACACAGTAGGTCCTTGTTGGTTATCTATTTTAAATATAGCAGTATATACATGTCAGTCCCAAACTCCCAGTCTATCCTTTCCATCCACCCTTCCCCCCCTGGTAACCATAAGTTTGTTACCTATGTCTATGAGTCAGCTTCTGTTTTAAATAGGGTGGGTGACACAGGGAAAATAAACAGGGTAGTTAACAGTTTTGTTTCTGATTTATTGTTTTGAAACCATCTCACCAAATGTTTTATTTCCTTTGCCCTGATAGTTCATTTTTCCTTAGTGTCTGATGTTAATATATTTAAATAGCTTAAAACAAAGCCTTAAGTCACAGGATTTTGATGCTGAAGTATAGCAATTACTGCCTCACCTCCATAATTTATCCCACTTCTCCTCAGGAAGTTTCCCATGTCTAGGTTTATAATTCATAGGAAATATAAATGAGGAGTAAAGATAGTTTCTTTTTTAGCGCTACTTTCTCTGCCTTTATGCTGTGTCCAACCAAGTTTACATAATGATATGCCTTCTGTTATGATCTAGCTGCACCTCAAAGTCTTGCCACTTTAATCAAGATATTTGGATAGGACTGACACTTTTAGGGAAACTGTTTCCCTCCTCAAATTTTGAAAATTTATAAGTCAGCCCTTAATTTTGTCCAGTTTAGTCCAATTTCAAAGTAGTTGGCCAGAGTATTCTATACATTTTTGTATGTAGCTAAATACTAAAATGTATAAATCAATGCCTCCTTCATCGATGACAATGGTTTTGGTGGGTTCTGGGGAAGGGAACTAGAATAAAAATGTCTCTGCAATTTTCATATGCTAATTTAAAAAATTAACCAACTTCATAAAAAACAAAAAGTTATACCAAAAATGAATTTACACATTACATATACAGGTAGGGAGCCGTAACCCCAAAATAGATTAGTTCCTTTTAGTTATATCTACCCCTAGACTATATTGCTTAGATATAAAGTGCTTATTTACACCCACTTTAATCAAAAATTTCCACAAAAAGATATACCTTAATAATTGGCAAGAACAGTAACCAAGAAGTGATCTCCAGAAAGTAGCTCTGACAGAGACCCAATTGTTTACACGACACTCAAAATGAGGGGCGAATAAATGTTAAAAGCCTCCATTTTTATTTTAATTAACAGACCAGCTCTGCTTGTATCACTTTTATTTCTTCTTATATTGTTAGCTTCTGTGATCCTTGAAGAAAATTCTTTTTATCAGCATGTGCCACAATAAGTGAATATACCCTTAAAATGATGATATATAGCTCATTTTTTTAAAGAAGCTGACCAAATAATTAGATTGTTATTTCCAAATCTAGTTAATTCATACGAATCCAACATAAATCATTTTTATAAAAAACAAAAGTGATGTTACCATCTCTGGCATCTATTTTTCCCTGTAGGTCCTTCTGCTTGCCATTGTAGGCATTCAGGGACCCAGGGTGAAAGAGTAGCCAACATCTGAAATGTAATTGGAAAAAAAGAGTTCTGGAGGATCCAAAATTAGCTATTAAATGCTTGGTCTAGAAATTACACACATCACTTTTGCCCAAAAATCACCGGTCAGAATAAATGTGTGACTAGAATAAACTAGTCACACAGTCCCATCTAACCATAAGAGGGTCAAGAGTTTAAGTATACCATTGCCCAGAACTTTGAGAACTAACCTTAATGACTACAGTGTAAATCTCCCAGAAAAAAAAATTAAAGTATGGTTATGCAAATATGGGATAATTAGCAAAAACAACACATTACCTAAACTTCCTGAGGAGACTGATTACTATCCCACTGAGCCAATATTATATAAAATAGGAAATAGTAACATAGGACAGTTAGATGAGTAAGTAAAGTTATAGGCTTCCTATGAGGGCAGTTCAAGGACCTAACAATCATTTCTTGTTATGTTATATATTTTATGTAAAAAAAATCCGTTGGCAGAGACAAACATTGCATATTGAAACATATTGCCAAAGTTATGATCAAGGTTAAAGCAGTAAGGATAGGGACTCTTAATTCCCTGTTATTTTTGCTGACACTCATTCTGGAAGAAATTTTCCATATTGAAGCTAATGAAGATTTATTTTTATTATTACTGTAAAGTTTTACAGCTTTTCATCTTGGGCCAGTCAATTTCTGCTTAACAAATGTCTTTCATAAGTGAAACTTGCTTATCTTCTGGAGAGCTTCTAAGACATCACATTAAGTTTTTTAAAAGTATGTTCGCTGTATCATACTGCTTTTTAAAATCAACTAATTCATTTGAAGTTCCTGTTAATAAATAGTTGTATACAGAAAAAGCAGAGGTCTTGTGACTTTGATCATCAGAAACAGTTCATTTTCTGGGTGTTAACTTGTTTCTTAACTTGTTTCTTTTTATTACGTCATGAATTGGAATTCTCCAGATAGCAAGCTGCTGTCTGTGTTATTGTTCCTTATGGATAGTAAATGTGAAACTTTATTGTATTGAGATCCTCAGTCTTTTTCAAAGTTAATACTTCCAGGTAGCTGAAACGTGAGATGCTGATGGCAAATCAGCAACCTGTTATTCATGAGTGTGTCTGAGGGTGTCCTTTAGATTATGAAAATAAAGTGTCCTGCTGCATAAATTAGAATTTTGATAAAATTATCTATAGATTTATAACCCCAAACCCCAAAGAACTGAGGAAACAGAACAGGGTTATTTAGATATACTGTAAATACTTAAAAATAAAAAGAACCATCAAATTTTTTTAAAAAGTTAATACTTTCAATTATAAAAACAAAAATCATGCCAAAAAAAGGGACATATTTCTCAAAAGCCAAAAAAAATTTCTGATTCTTCAGAACAATTTCTCCAGTTTCCTTAAGAGATCTCCAAAATTGTAACATTTATGATATTCATGTAGATCCTAATAAAGCAGTGATGTTTTATGTGGACAATGTCAGAGCAAGGTTTTTTAGGCTGCTCTTTCAAAATTCTCTGCCACTCTCTCTGGAAAGACAAATAAGGAGAAACTTGAATGTCTTAATATCTTAGGCATATTTATTATCAGTTAGTGATTAGAAAGGACAAACTCCCCTTCTTTTGACATTATATATATTAAAGTTATATAAACAGCATTTATATTCCAGAATAAAACTCCTTTCAGGATCAATATTTATTGGACCACTGATATTTGCTATATGGCATAGTGAAAGTTTAATAAGATTTCAAGTTCTTCTAGCTACTATTTATATTATGTTTCTAAAATTTTCAGTCATGAGACTATAAAACACATCTTTTTAAAAATATTTGTCTTAAAAATAGTGAAAATGCAAAATTAAGAACTTGAATGAGATTTCTAACGTCAGTCTATATTTGAAAGTCTGTGCCTATCCTAGTTCACGTATACACATAGAACCAACTTTCATTTACTCTGTTCTCTTGAAGATTGTTTCAAAATGAGCATGAACCAGATTTCTTTACTCCAGTCCCTCAGTTATCCTCTGGTGTGCCTTTGGGAGCCTTACTAATGTTCATAGAATTTCCAATGAAGAGTATTTGCAGGCATTGTGAACCTTGAACTTCCAGAAGTGTTAGAAAATACATCATCACTTTTGGGACTTGTTTAAAAGCAATCCAAATATGTAAAAAGATAGTCATCTTATTAGTAGAGTAGTGTAATGGTGAAAAGTTCATAAAAGCAAAGTCCATGATTATTTTATAAATTACTCTATGCATGATGTTACACATAGCAGGCACTAATAAATACTTGTTTATTAAATGAATGAAATGTCTAACTATAGCATAATAATTAAATAAATTACTGAATAATTCACTCAGCTCACCATCATAAACTCTTTAGGAAAACAGATTCATTAGGAAACAGATTCTCATACCATAATGGTGGAATATAAACTGATTCATTATTTTTAGGAGAGCAATTTGCCTTGTGTATCAAAAATTTTTAAAAATGGGCCTACTTGTTGCTCTGTCAACTTTATTTCTAGGAATTTATTCTAAGAAAATAATTACAATGTGTGTTATCACTTAGCTATAAAGAAGTGTATTGCAAAGTTTCAAATTAGCCAAAATTTATGGAACTATGGCCATTATTTTTCTTTTCTTTCTTTTCCGTATTCTGTCATGTGCTTATATTTATTTACGAATCACTATACATTTAAAAATTATGTCATAGAAAAAGACACTACCACAACAATGCAATTTAACTACCCTATAGGCTTTAAAACCAAGAAGAAAACAACCAAAAAAATCATAAAATTCAATCATTATTAAAACAGTAAAACAAAAGTCCAACAACTCTTAAAGAGCATTAAATAATTCCTAAATTATGCCATCGAAGACCTACAGACCTGTTTTGGAAAAATTTGCCCAACCCCTACCTTAGCCTCACTGCCATGCTACAAGTCAATTATTTTTCCTTCACCCTCAAGTAATTGTTTTCCTGTCTAGTTGTTTTATCAATTACTGATGTCGACGTATTGACCTCTTCAACAATTAATATTGAATTGTCTGTTGCTCTATCTAATTTTGTTAATTTATGTTTCACATATTTTGTGGCTCTGTTATTAGCTGCACAAATTTATAATTTTTCCTGATAAATTGACCCATCTGTTATTATAAAATATACCTCTTAGTCTCTAGTAATATATCTTTTACCTTAAAATTTATTTTGCCTGATATTTGTATAGTTACTCCAGTTCTCAGTTAGTTTAACCTATTTGAACTTAATATCAGTCTCTTACTGGCAGCATATATTTTGATTCTGGTTTTTAAACCAGCCTGATAATCTATACTTTTTAATTTAAAGTGTTTAATTCATTTGCATTAAATGTAACTATTGACGTGATAGGACTTACACCTGCCATTTTGCTGTTTGTTTTCTTACACATCATGTCTTTTTTGTTCTTCTGTTTCTCTGCTGTCTTCTTTTTTTGTTAAACATATTTTTTTAGTGTACTATTTTATTACCTTTGTTGTTTTTTAAGCTACATTCTTTAAGTTATTTTCATAATGGTTATTCTGGGAAATTACAAAGTACATATTAATTTGAAACAATCTAGTTCAGATTAAGTCTAAGTTAACTCCAGTAATATTTTAAAAGTTTGCCTCAATCTAACTTCTCCTTCCCCTCCTTTGCGTTACTACTGTCACACAAATTACATTTTTTATATAAGCCCATTAGCAAAGTTTTATAATTATTATTTGATGCAGTTGTCTTTTAAATCAATAAGAGAAGAAAATAGTTAATATTTCCCTATGTATATACCTCTACTGATGCTTTTGTTTCTTTGTGTGGATTTGAGTTAACATCTAGTGTCCTTCCTTTTCAGACTAACAGGTTCCCTTTTTAATTTTCTATAGGGCAGTGTACTAGCAACAAATTCTCTCAGTTTTTGCTTATAGGAGAATGTCTTAATTTCACCTTCATTTTTGAAGGATATTTTTGTTGGATATAGAATTCTTGGTTGACAGTCTTTTCCTTTCAGGACTTTGAATATGTTATCCCACCTTTTGGTCCTCATGGTTTTGATGAGAAATCAGCTATTAATCTTACTGAGGATCCCACGTATTTGTTGAGTCACTTTTTTCTCTTACTGCTTTCCAGATATTCTCTGTGTCGCTGATAATTCAACAGTATGACTATGATGAGTATGCATGTGGATTTCTTTGA
Source organism: Eschrichtius robustus (assembly GCF_028021215.1). Classification (NCBI taxonomy): domain Eukaryota; kingdom Metazoa; phylum Chordata; class Mammalia; order Artiodactyla; family Eschrichtiidae; genus Eschrichtius; species Eschrichtius robustus. The sequence goes on along the minus strand of NC_090836.1, from coordinate 75,125,025 downwards.
GGTTTTTTTAATTTGGAGTTCATTGAGCTTGTTAGATGTGTAGATTAATGTTTTCCAACAATTTGGGAAGTTCTCAGATATTATTTCTTCAAAAGCTTTTTACCCTTTTTCTCACTCCTTTCCTTCCGGGACTCCCATTATGTACATGTTGAAACACCCACAAGTCTCTGAGGCTCTGTTCATTTTTCTTCATTCATTTTTCTTTCTGTTCTTCATACTGAATAATCTCTATTAATTTATCTTCTTTCACTGATTATTTCTTTAACTTCAGGTTCACTGGTTCATTCTTCTGTTAACTGAAATCTGTCACTAAGCCCTTCTAGTTAATTTTTATTTCAGTTATATTTTTAAACTCCATAATATCTATTTGCCTTTTTTCCTATAATTTCTGTCTCTATTGATTTTCTCTATTTGGTGAGATATAATTGTCATACTTTTCTTTAATTCTTAAAACATGGTTTCCTGTAGTGCAGCATTTAGGTTGCCTCAAGGACAATTTCTACTGACTACTTTTATTTTTCTGTGTTTTGGCTAAGCTTTCCTGTTTATTTGCATGTCTTGTCATTTTTTTTTGAAAACTGGGAAATTTAGATGACACAGTTGATTCTTTCTATTCATGGTAGTTATGCTCTATAAGGCCACTGCAAACACTGAATTAATGAATACTAAACTATTACACATATATATCACACAAATTATAATCTTAAATCCTGAAAGCAACTCATCCTGGTAGACTATTTTATTTCACAAAAGAGGAAATGAGGTTTAGGAATGTTAATAACTTGCCTGAGGCTGCCCCACTACTGTCTTCATCCTTTGGTCACCTCTGACGAGAGCTAACACAAGAAGGCAGATGGCCACCTTGTTTGACTTCACCTGCACTCAACATGCATGTTGAGTGACTACATTTTTGCTACTCTGTGCACTCACATTCATGTGAATGACTGTAAAAGCAAGCAACATGAATACTTATTTTGGTGTTACAAATAAATTTTAGTGAGTAGGTAAATTCACAAATATGGAATCTGAGAATAATAAGGATCAACTGTATATTGTAGCAACTCTGGAATCAGACACTACCCCCGACGATTTTGTTTTTACTGTTTTATTGTTATTGCTGCTGCTGCTGTTTGTTTAATGACTTTCCATGGCTAATTCTGTAGAGTATTCCCTGCAGTGTGTGGCCACTGAAATCTTTGCTTTTTATCTATCTATTTATTTTGTTGTTTGTATTTTTAAGCCTGGATTTGTAGAGTTCCCTCCTGGGTCAGCATAGCTTGGTGGTCAGTCAGTGGTTTGTCAGAAGTTTTCCTTCAGCCGACAAATCTTCCGCCCTTTCCAAGGGGATCTACATGCATACTGAAGCATGCTTCAAAGTGCAGGCAGTTTATGCGTCTTCATTAGCCTTCACTCCTGCTTGCAAAGGGCTCCAAGGTCAGCCAGATATGAGTAAGTAAATGGGTCTTTCTCCAATTTTTCTGTGCATGTGCACACATTTGCATGGACCTACAGATCCTTAGGAATATTTGGGGCTTTTCAAACCCTATAAGATTGGGTCATTCCCTAGATCTTCCTCTCAAAACTTTTGGCCAGCTTCTTATTTGTCCCAACTGGTATTTCTGCCTTAGACAGCTGTACTATTAACTACTGCAGGTAATTGTACTTGTTTTTAATAATGACCTGAATGTAGCGTTTTTCTACCAAGCTGAACTCCAAGTCAGGTTAAATAGCAACAAGGTCCTGAGAACGGGACTTTTCCAGAAAGCTCCAAGTCTGGTCAAATAGTGACAACACTCTGGGGAATGTGGTTTTTGCAGAGCTCCAAAATAATTCAGTCCCCTCAGTGGCTGTGAGGCTGGTACTTGCTGCAGCTGCCATGCTATGGAAGGAGGGGGAGGGATAGGAGTATCTTCAAAACAAAATGACACAGATCCTGCATTTGTTACTAAAGTTCAGTAGCTTCTCTTTATATTAATACTTTATATTAATACTTTATATAGAGTATTTATATTAATACTCTTTATATTATATTAATATATATTATATATTAATATATTTCTCTTTATATTAATACTATATATATAGTATGTTTACATATACATACTATATATATGCAATGAAATGCACAGATATTTAATACTCAGCTCCATGAGTCTTTCAAAAAAAATTTTATTGAGGTAAAATTGACATATTATATTAGTTTCAGGTGTAGGACACAATGATTAGATATTTGTATATATTGAGAAATGATCACCACAGTAAGTCTAGTTAACGTCTGTCACCATACGTAGTTACAAAAATCTCTTTTCTGTGATAAAAACTTTTAAGACCTACTCTCTTAGCAACTTTCAAATATACAGTGTTATTAACTATGGTCACCATGCTGTACATTACATCTCCAGGACTTATTTATTTTTTATAACTGGAAGTTTGTACCTTTTGACCCCCTTCACCCATTTCACACACCCCCCTACCCTCCCACCCCCCTACCCCCCCACCCCCCGCCGGCAACCACCAATCTGTTCTATGTTTCTATAAGCTTGGGGATTTTTTCTGGTTTTTTTGTTTTTTTAGATTCCACATATAACTGAGATCATATGATATTTGTCTTTCTCTGTCTGACTTATTTCACTTAGCATGAGTCTCTCAAAATCTATTTATGTTGTCACAAATGGCAATATTTCTTTCTTTAAAGGCTGAAATACACACACACACACACACACACACATATATGCCATATTTTTTTATCTATTCATCCATCGATGGACACTTAGGTTGTCTCCGTATCTTGGCTATTTTAAATAATGCTGCAATGAACATGGGGGTGCATATGTCTTTTTAAGGTGGTATTTTCATTTTCTTCACCCAGTAGCTTTTCTTAAATAAACATTTTATACTTTGAACTATGCCTTTGGTTAATTTCTAGGATTCTGAAATGGTTGAGTTAGATCATTTTTGCTAGTATTTTCTTTGTTCTTACGGAGGAGATTTGCCAAGGTTTTCTCTGTCATTCTGGAAGTTCTACCTCAAGCAATTATTTTTATCACTTTGCTTGGAAACTAACTTTTGTAGCAGCAATCTATATCTTTCTTCACCATCATATTATGCTTATCTTACATACCTTCCCTAGCTAAACTGATAGGCTAATCAATTTTAGTATAGTCATTTCTATTTTCATTTATTCAGCAGTTTTTTAAGAATCCACAACATACACAGTCTTTGCTACCTACTGTGGAAAAATTAAAGAAAACTTCACACACTTCACCCTAAAGGACCTTACAGTCAAACTGAATAAGACAGATATAATGCAGATAAATAACAAAACCTTAAATTATGTAATAAATTCCATAAAATGATTGAAGTAGGCAATTCAAACAGTTTTAAGGAATAAGTGATATTTCACCTAGAGGCATCATGAAATGCTTCATGAAGTCATGGCATAAAAGTTAATGTATTCATGGATGATAACATTATCCCATTCTAGTTTCTAAATGTGTATTTTTAAGATGTCAACTTATCCACAATGTTATATGAATCTAGGTGCTTTAATCACTGAGACAGGTCAACAGGGAGACAAATTGGAGCAAGCAGGTTTTCAACGCCCCTCTGATCCTGCTATCTCAGTAACATTCTATTCCAGCTGTACCATGGCATAATCCTCATTATCGGTCATTACAGCTTTTTTTTTTAAAGGTTACAAAGCCATCTAATATTTGCCTGTGCCTATTATCACCACCCATTTGAAAGTTATAATGAGAAGCACCTTTTTATTGGAGGGCAAGGATAGTATTTCACATAGTTAGAGAAAACTAAAAGCAGGTCACATATTAACAGACCTACATTGCAGCTATTTTCATGATAAGACAGTGTTAACTTTTATTTCATCTGTGAGCAGGCTGGTCGTGTCCATATTTGGTGCACTAGAAGATGCTGAATGAACAAGTGGGTCATCTGTGGAAGCCCAAAGAGAATGAACATCTTCCAAATAAATGTCTAGGCAAAAATAAACAATCAAAGAACAGGTCTGTTCAATTCCACTGTTTGCTCTAAAAATAGTTATACATGAAAATAGAGTCAACTGGTTTACAAAGTACCTTGGCAATAAGAAGTGCTATTCCAGTGAGGTGTAAGTCCTAGGAATTCAAAGAGTTGGGCAAAGCAACTAAATGGTGAAGTTATAAACACTGGTTGCTAAAGGAAGAAGCATTAGTAATAATGACATGGGAACCCCTACACGGAGCACAATAAATCTGACTAACTAACGTCAGCAAGACAGAAAACAGCAGCCGAAACAAAAGATCTGAAAAACTTGCTGCAAAAAGGTCAGTGAGGGATTGTGAATAACTTAGCAGGAATACTAACGGACAATACCAGCCAGTCTTCCTACGTGACCAGAACATTACAATTTGAAACTACTCAAATAAAGATGAAATACTAGATGTTAAAATACATTCTGTGTGTTTACTGGAAGGTGGTTCATGTTAATCCTTTTAAATCTCTGCTCAGTATTAAAGCTTAGAGAATCCTTCATATGGCAGCAAGGAGTCATTTTTCAAAGGGAGTGTAATGGAAGGATAATCCTAATATTTGTTGCTTGATTTTTAGTCCTCATTCAGCTCATGTGAAATTAGGACTCGTTTTGCAGGTTGATTATAAAACATTATAAATCTCAAAATTTAGACAAAACATATACATGAGTGAGTTCCAAATTATCCATCATGTGAAGAGGGGGAGCAGGGAGGACGGAGGCTCAGCTCCAATAATGATGTTGCATTTTCTATAAATGTGCTACTTTTGGGATGCCTTAAGCTACCAAGAACTTTTTACAATAACATATTTAATAAGCTAAATAAATCTAGATACCACAACAAAGACTACTGCTTGAGACTTCTGCATCACTCCCCTGGGGACACTTTTTGTGGTATAAAATAGCACAGCAGCCTCCTGGCCACTTACTGTGGCACAAAAGCACTTGAACTGAAAGCCAGATCAATTGATGCTAATCTGTAATTATTCTAAGCATGGCAGGTGAGTTGGTTAATTTTATGTGCTGACTTAGTAGTCATGGTAATGAGTTTTTGTTAAACACCAGTCTAGATGTTGCTGTGAAGGTATTTCTTAGATGAAATTAATATCAAAATCAGTAGACTTTGACTAAAGCAGATTACCCTCCATAATGTGGGTTGGGCCTCATTTAATCAGTTGAAGGTCTTAGAAAAAAAGACTGAGGTTGCCCAAGGAAGAGAGAGTTCTGCCTATAGATTGCCCTTGGACTCGAGATTGCATCATCAACTCTTGCCTCAGTCTCCAGACTGCTGGCCTGCCTGTAGATTTCAGAATTGCCAACCCCTACAATCACATGAGCCAATTCCTTAAAATATCTGTCTATTTATCATCCATCTATCTACACACACATCCTATTGGTTCTGTTTCTCTGGATCACACTGATTATTACACCAGATAAAATAGAAACCCTCCCATCTCTTCCATGTTTGGCCATCAGTGTGTCTAAACTACCTGTAAAGGTAAGTGGGTTGACGATCACTAGAAATGCTGAAGACTGTGGTATAGATATATATGCTGAATAGAATTCCTGTAGCTATTGACTTGAAGTAATAGGCTTTTCCTTAACATTGGAGTGAATAGTATACTTCTGAATGCTTCTTTTTTCCCAGTTGCCTACCAGAAGTGAAAGCAATTTATTATAAGCACTGGAAACTGAATTGCAACATAAATCTGATGCTTTGCTGTGCAAGAAACGATGATCTTATTCCAAAACCAACGGAGTGTTTGGTATGGTTTTCCAGTCATGATGATGTCTTAAGATATGCTATATCTCCATATTTTATTGGTTCCCCCTTATGACCAAAAGTAGACAATAAAATACTTGAAAATTTAACCTTCTTTACCTCAATTCAAAAACATTTGTTGAGGGCCCACTATGTTCAGTGCTGGAGATAAAATGATGAGGAATAACTTCAAAGAGGTCAATGTTCAATAGGAACACAGCATATAAATACTTATTTTTTAAAAAATGAAAATGTCTAACTAACGCCATGTATTAAAGGCATTTTTACTCCACCCTTCAACCTCAAACCCCATCAAAAATAACAAATAAAAGACAAGTAAAAATAGAATATTCATTAAGATGAAGAGATTGCTGTGACTCCTAAGCTAGATTATGGAGCACACCCAGACTGAGAGAAGAGAACATGCTTAGTTCCAACACATGCTGTTTTGGATTTTGAGCCAGAAATAAATCCCCCCCAAATTGTCACATTCTAAAGGACATATACAATAATTTTTTTATTAGAAGGCCCAGTTAGACTGATTTTGACAGCCCGGAATTGTGAAACAGGGAACACATAAGGAAAATTCATGGTGGTGCTTATGTCATTTCTATTGGCCATGACTTAGCTTCTCTGCCAAAGGTAAGGGATAAGTCAATGGAAAGGAAGATAGAAGAACTTAAAGACTATTAAGGGAAAGTTGCTGCACTTTGCAACGTAAGGAGACATTTGTTCCTCGGGTAAAGAAAATAACTTGAAGAGAGCAGAGTTTGAAATAAATCCCCAAACTTCAACAGCAGGTACTTACCACCATTTAAAGCTCAGTAATATTCAGAAAATACATCATCTTGGGACCTATGCCTGAAAAAATAAAAATAAAAAGAGGGGAAAAAAATAGACTGGAAGCAAGCAAGAAAAAGAAACATGAGCAAAAGGCAGCTGAAAAACACACAAAAAAATTAAATTACATGATTCTACCTAGTAAAATTGTAGAGAATGATTTAAAAAAAGAAATTAAAAAGTTCAAAACAGTTATATAAGTGTACAAAGAAGTACTCGATAGAGCATGGAAAGGAATGAAAAACATTCTTATAAAACTCAGGAATTAAAGGAAGACAAATAAAAGCATCATAATGATGAAAAACATTCTAGCAATAACCCCCAAAATGGGATAAATGCAACTGAAAAAGTCAGAAATATGGAGAATAGGTTAGAGAAACTATCCCCAAATGAAATGGAAAAACTATACATGCAAGATTTCAGGAAAGATAACTGGGAAGAACTAACACACACTTAATGGCTGTTTCTGAAGAAGAGAAAAGTGATTTTCTACTCATTCCAGGAACACAGCAAGATTGCAATTCTCATTTCCTTTGATAGGCATGGCCGTGTGACTAGATTGGACCCCCCAAAAAGTGTGACTGATAAAGGCTTTAGGAGTTCACATTTGATTTACTACATTCCCCTTTCTCTCCATTTGGTCAACTTTGGAAACACGTATCAAAAAGGAGGCTTCAGTACTGCATGATATCACTTATATGTATGTAGAATCCCCCCCCCCCAAAAAAAGGTCCAACTCTTAGAAACAGAGAGTAGAAAAATGACTGCCAAGGGCTAGGGATGGGGGAAATAGGGAGAGGTTAGTAAAAGGGTATAAACACTCAGCTATAAGATGAACAAGGTCTGAGGACCTAATGTATAACATGATGACTATAGTTGATAATATGATATTGTATAATTGAAATTTGCTAAGAGAGTAGAACTTAAATATTCTCACCAAAAAAAAAAAGATAAATATGTGAGGTGCTGAATGTGTTATTAGATGGTGGGAATCCTTTCTCAGTGTATACGTATTTCAAATCACCATTATGTACACCTTAAATACATCTTATATCAATTATATCTCAATAAAGCTGGAAAAATAAAACTAAAATAAAAAAAGAGGCTCCATTAGCTTGGGTTCTTGAGTGACTGTAATCAACAGAGCCCTGATGACCCATGCTGGACTTGTAGTATCAACAAGAAATAACATTTAATGTGTTAAGCCGCTAAGATTTTAATACTGCAGCATAACTTAGACTGATACAAATGTGGTATAGAAAAACATCTCAAGAAAAATAGTCTATCCCAAAAGTCTTAGTACAGTTTTAAGCCTTATTATGTTCAGAGGTATAAATGATACCAACTTATAAAAAACAGAATTTGAAAGTTTATCTACATTTCCTCTATACTTATTTTTGTTCTTGCCAATGCATTTTTCTTTTTTTGTGGTTGTTGTTTCTTTCAGTTTTTGCCATCTTAAATTAGAGGTACTGAAAAAGTTAAAGTTACATATTTATTGCTTGAAATTCACAAAACTAAATAAGTATAAAAACATATAAATAACTTTCAAGTGATGAAGCTGATGAGCAGCTGTGTGTTTCCCTCACTAGTTTGTGAACTACTTGAAGAAAGAGACTATGTCCTTCTTTCTTTTTAAATCAAGTAGGGTGTCTGGCATTGTATAGATGTTAAATAAACTTTCTTGGACAGAACTGACTTATTACTGCTTTCAGTGTCTCCATGTAGATCATTTGAGGCTGATACGTTTGACTAAGAATTATGATTGGAACTCTTTGGAATCTACATATATACACATGATTTAAAAGTTTTCTAGTTTCTTTACTTTTGATAGCATGGCTTTTATTTAAGGCAATTTAGCTGCATAGGCTACTGAATGTGCTTTAAGTTAAGTCTGGGATTGAAAAATTGCAAAAGAGATGATTGATAGAAGCCATTACATAATTATGTCAAAGTAATTCTTTATAAACTGGTTTAGAAATGACATAACAGCATTTTACAATTAAAATGAAGTTGAAATTGAGACATCTGAACATGTAACTGTCAGGGTTTTACTCTTTCTCTCTTTGAAAGCAAAGTGATCAGTCATGTTCTGGCAAATGAATTACATACATGAGACTGAGTGCATAAATATCTCAGTATAAATCTTTTAAAATGCCATAATTCTTCTTCTCCATTACACACTCGACTCTATCCAGATAATATATGTAGTCTTTAGAAGCCTCTAAAGATCTTTTACCTTCATCTTTAACATAGAAGACAGATTGTTAGAGGAATTCTTTTCAGGTAAATCACATAAGTACAAGTGACTCTTATCCTCTCTGGCTTATATTTTTGTTCCAATCTTTGACTAAATATGTTATCACACTTTTCTGAGTCTCCCCTACTTCTCTGATCACTATTACTTTGTTTCTTTTGCTGACTCTTCTTTTTCCTCTTGCCCTTTGTTTGTGGTCAATTTATTGAATCCAGTCCTCAGATCTATTTTTTTTCTCTCTCTCTTTGAGGATTTCTTCAACTTCTATGGCTTAAAATACCGTCCCCGTACTGAAAATTTTCAATTTAACATCCTCAGCTCTAACCAGTTTCCTTAACCTCATATCTTCAATCTCAATTTCTTGTCACACATGCCCCCTAGAATTCTCTGCAGCCTCTGCAAACTCAGCATATCTAAAAGCTGATCTTACTCTCTTCCCTGGGCATGTCTTATCAGATTTTAAATCAATGGGTCTCAACTCAAGTTCTGGAGAGGGAAACTGAAGTTGTTAGAAAGTGAGACTTTATCAGAATTATGTATGGAGGTTTTCAAATCAATCTTTCTCCACAAAACTGTGTCACAATTTCCTGGGGTGGGGAATTGGGAAAGTGGACATAAAGTGAAAAAAAGCACATGGGTTATTTTGTCCAATCTTAATCTCCCACTACTTTCAGCTGAGAATGGCTATGCTAGGCTCATGGATACCCCAATCTCCTTCTTCCTCGTACATTCCTTGTGAGTGGTACCACCAAACGTGATCAAATGTGCCTGAGACTAAGGTGAGGGATTTCTTATTTATACCAGAAGAAAAAAAGAGAAAGAAAAGGGGCTAGCAAGTTCTGTGGAATAGTCCTAATTCTGAAACATCTCTAACATGTATTTCATGTTCTTCATTCCCATTCCCTCTACAACTGCCTTTCTACAGGATTACCAGGATCAGCTTGACTTCTTAATGTCTTCTCTACCTTTAGTCTTTTTTTCTTTTTCTCTTTTTCAGTGGATATTTGTCTGTTTTAATTTATTTTTTTAACTGAAGTATAGTTGATCCTATAGTCTTTTTTCAATTTTATCCACCCTACCTCTGCTACCAGATGTATAAATATAAATTATATGTGTGTGTATTTACATTATACCTTGATTATGATATAGTTAAAATATATTTGTAATTTAAGAATAATTTAAATGCAGTAAAATTTGTCAATTCTTATTGTACAATTTGATGAATTTTGAAATTATATACAGTCATGGGACCACCATGACCCTCATGGTACAGAGCATTCCCATCTCCTGAAAAAGCTTCCTCATGCCTCTTTGCAGCATATCCTATCTCTCAACCTCCAGCCCCTGGACACCACTGATCTTTTTTTTTAATGTAGTTTTTATTATCTAGAATTTCAAGTAAATGGAAATATATATCATGTAGTGTTTATGTGTGGCTTCTTTAATTGAGTATAATGCTTTTTCATCCACATTATTGCATGCATCAGTATATTGTTGCTAGTTATGGCTTAATAGTTATTCAAAAGTATGGCTATATCACAATTTGTTTATCCATTCACTAGTTGTTGGGCATTTGAATTGTCTCCAATTTTCAGCTAATATGAATACAGCTAATATGTGCACTTTTGTTTTCATCTCTCTTAGATCAATATATAGGAGTAGGATTACTTTTTCCCAAGTGACTGTACCATTCTGCATTCTCTCCACTAATACATGGGCATTCCAGTTGTTCCATATCCTTGCCAACATTTAATATTGTTAGTCTTTTAATTTTAGCCACTGTAGTAGATGTAGAGTGGTATTCATTGTGTTTTTAATTTTCATTTTCCTTATGACTAATGATGTTGAACATTTTTTCTGTGCTTATTAGTCACTTATATATGTATTTTTGTGAAATGTCTGTTAAAAATCTTTGTGTATTTTTTTCAGACTTTTGTCTTCTAATTATTGAGTTATAGTTGTGCTTTTTTATAATCAGGATACAAATGTTTTCCAGCTATATATTTCACATATATTTTAAATAGTGTCTTTAGAAAAGCAAAAGTTTTAATTTTAATGAAGTCCAATTTAACCATGTTTTTCCCCCATGGTTCATGCATTTTGTGATATAACTAAAAATTTTTTTTGCTTAACCTAAGGCCACAAAGATTTTCTCCTCCTTTCTTCCAGAATTTTTTTGGTTTTAATTCCTATGTTTAGGCCTACAATCCTTTCAGGATAATTTGTGTATATGATATAAGATAAGGGCCAAAGTTCTTATTTGTATAAGATATCCAATTATTCCAGCACTATTTGTTGAAAAGACTATCCTTTGCCCATTCAATTACTCTAGCTCCTTTGTTGAAATTCCTGCTCTCCCTTCTATTCCATTGATCTATACATTGATCCTAATGCCAGTATCACACTGTTTTGATTACTAAAGTTTCATGGTAAGCCATGAAATCAAGTAGTATAAGTTTTCAATTTTGTCTTTTCATCAAAAATCCTCTTTTCATCATGAATCACCTGGGCTAGTCTATGTATGTAGCATTTCCATGTGGATTTAAGAATAACATTGTCAAATTCTCCAAAAAAATCCTGATGGGTTTTTGAATGGAATAGCATTGATTCTATAAGTCATAATGGGAAAAATTTGAAGTCTTAATACTAAAAGCCCTGCTAAAAAACTCAGTATCTCTCATGTATTTATATCTTCTTTAATTAATTTCAGCAATGTTTTGTAGTTTTAGTTTATAAAATTTGAACATATTTTGTTAAATGTGTCCCTAAGTATCTCATATTTTATGCTATTTAAACTGGTATTTTTATTTTTAAGACAAATTTTTATTTTATTATTTATTTATTAAATTTTTTTTTTTTTTTTGCTGTGCCATGTAGCATGTGGGATCTTAGTTCCCTGACCAGGGGTCAAAACTGTGCCCCCTGCATTGGGAGTGCAGAGTCTTAACCACTGGACCACCCGGGAAGTCCCTATTTTAACTGGTATTGTTTTTCAAATGTCATCTTCTAGTTATGCCTTGCTAATATATAGAAACAAAATTGATTTTGTATAATTGCTTTGAATCTGCAATCTTGCTAAATTCACTTATAAATTTTTCTTGCTTCTTTGTAGAATCCTTAGGATTTTCTACATAAACATGCCTACAGCAAATAAAGTCAGTTTTATTCTTCTATTCCAATTTGTATGGGTTTTTTTGCAGGGGAGGGGGTTTATTTTCCTGGCTAGGTCTTCCAGTGCAATGTAGAAAAAAAGTGGAGAGAGGAGACATGTTTGGCTCTTCCCAGTCGAGGGGGAAAATATTCAGTGTTTCATTATTAAGTATGGTGCTACTTGTGGGTTTCTCATAGATGTTCTTTATCATATTGAGGATTTTCTATTCTATTCCTTGTTTACTAAGAGCTTTCTAGCTTTCTAGTTTACTAAGAGCTTTTGAATTTTGTCACATGCTTTTTCTGTATCTATGCAGACAACTATATCATTTTTTTCTTTATAACCTGCTAATAGGTGAATTACATTGACTAGTTTTCATATGTTGAACCCAGATTGCATTGCTGAGAGAAATCCCACTTGTTCATATTGTATTTTTTCTTCATATATTACTGGATTATGTTATATTTGCTAAACTTTATTTTCTAAACTTTAAGTTATAAGTGTATCCATTTTATCTAATCCATCTTGCTTTATTGCTTGCATTGTTTCTAACAATGCGATCAGTCTTATTTTTGTTCCTCTGTATGTACCTGTCACTTTTTTTCTGGCTGCTTTTTTTTTTTTTTTTTTTTAAATATTTATTTATTTTTATTTATTTTATTTATGGCTGTGCTGGGTCTTCGTTTCTGCGCGAGGGCCCTCTCCAGCTGCGGCAAGCGGGGGCCACTCCTCATCGCGGTGCGCGGGCCTCTCACTATCGTGGCCTCTCCTGTTGCGGAGCACAGGCTCCAGACGCGCAGGCTCAGCAATTGTGGCTCAAGGGTCCAGTTACTCCGTGGCATGTGGGATCCTCCCAGACCAGGGCTCGAACCCGTGTCCCCCGCATTGGCAGGCAGACTCTCAACCACTGCGCCACCAGGGAAGCCCTCTGGCTGCTTTTATAATTTGATCTTTAACACTGGTTTTGAGATATTTGATTACTATGCACCCTGGTGTAGTTTTCTTCATGTTTCTTGTCATCAGGTTTGTTTGAGCTTCTTTGAACTGTGGGTTGATAGTTTTCATCAAATTTAGACAACTTAGGCCATTATATTCTCAAATATTTTTCTGTCTTTTCTTCTCACTCCTCTCCTTCAGAGACTCCACGTACATGTAGATTAGGTTGCTTGAAGTGGCCCCACAACTCACTGATTATTTTTTCATTACTTTTATGTGTAAAATGCTCATATTTATTGTCTTTTTACCCGCACAATGACCCTGAGAGGTAAATACTATGTGGTTCATTTTGTAAAGGAGGAAAGCAAGACTGAAAGGTTGACTTTCTTGAAGTTTGTTATTTAATAAATATTTTTAAGCATCTACCATTATGCTGAACACTGGGGATACACAAATAAATATGACATAGTCCCTGGTTTTGTTTTCTAACTTTTCATTATAAAGAATTCCCAATATACACAAAATCAGAATAATTATAAAAATGTCCCATATTCATCACTCTGCATTAATAATTATTAATTTATTAAAAGTTTTATTTTACCAATGTGCTCATCCTATCCCCTCCCCAGCTTTTATATATTACTTTTAACATTTTATTTTGAAATAATTATCAACTCACATGAAGCTACAAAGATAGTAGAGAGAGGAGCCAGATATCCTTCACCCAGTTTTTCATGGTTACACCTTACATAATTATAATACCATATCAAAACCATTGATATTGGTACAACATGTATATAGTGTTTTGTTTGTTGTAATTGCATATTGGATTTATTTATTTATTTATTTATTTATTTATTTATTTATTTATTTATTTTTGGCACGTGGGATCTTAGTTCCCCGACCAGGAATCGAACCCGTGGCCCCTGCATTGGAAGCGCAGAGTCCCAACCACTAGACCGCCAGGGAAGCCCTGGATTCATTTAACCACCACTGAAATCAAAATACAAAACTATTTTATCCCATAAATATCTCACTTACATTACTCCTTTAGAATCATACTTACCCTCTTCCTTACCATCATCCCTAACCCCTCGAAACCACTAATTTAATCACCATCTTTATAATTATATCATTTCAAGAAGGTTATATATGTGGAATCATGCAGTACATGCATTTTTGAGATTGGTTTTTATCATTTGGTATAACATCCTTGAGATCCATCCGAGTTGTTGCATGTATCAAGAATTTTTTCCTTTTTACTGCTGAGTACTAATCCATGGTATGAATATACCACAGTTTGTTTAGCCAGTCGTCAACTACAGGACATGCTGGCTATTTCCAGTTTTTGGCTATTGCAAATAAAGCTACTATCAACAACTGCATAGAGGTTTTTGTGTGAACATTAAGTTTTCATTTCTCTGGAATACAATGCTCAGCAGTGCAATTGCTGAGCCATATCATTAGCATATGTTTAGTTTTTTAAATGGAAACTGCTAAACCAATTTCCAGAGTGATTGTAACATTTTGCATTACTATCAGCAATGTATTAGAGATTTGGTTTCTCTGCATCCCCACCAGCAGTTGGTTTTGTCACTATTTTTAATTTTAGCTGTTTCCATAAATGTGTAATGGTATCTGATCATGTTCTTAATTTTCATTACCATGATGATTAGTGATACGGTGAACATTTCTGTGTGCTTACTTGCCATCTATATATCTTCTTTGGTGAAGTGTTTCTTCACGTATTTAGCCTATTTTCTAATTGGACTGTTTGGTTTTTTATTGTTGAGTTTGAGAGTTCTTTATACATTCTGGGTATGAGTGCTGTGTCAGATATGTGGTTTGCAAATATTTTCTGCCAGTTTATAGTTTGTTTTTTCATCTTTCCACATGGTTTTTCACAGAAGAAATGGGAAGAGTGAGTCTTCCCATTTTATTCTTCCTTTTCAAAATTGATTTAGCTATTCTAGTTCTTTCCCTTTCCATATTAATTTTAGAATAATCCTGTCTATATATAAAAAATCATGCTGGGATCTTGATAAGAATTATATTAAATTGCAACTGGAATAAATTGACATCTTTATTATGTTGAGTCTTCCAATCCAGGAAACATGGTATATCTCTGTTTATTTCGACCTCTTTGATTTCTATCATTAACATTTTTCATTTTTTTATTTTTTCAACATACAAATCCTACACAAGTCATGTTAGGTTTACACCTAAGTATTTCATTTTTTTTTTGAGCAACTGTAAATGGCATTGTATTTTAAATTTCAGCTTCCACATGTTCATTGTTAGTATATAGAAGTATAATTATACCCTACAGTCTTGCTGAACTCATTTATTAGTTTTTGGTTTTTTTTTTAATGTAGATCATCATATCATCTATAAAAAGGGACAGTTTATTTCTCATTTGTATGTCTATCACTTCCTTTTATTAGCTTATGGCACTGGATAGAATTTCCGATAATAGGTTGAATAGCAATGGTGAGAGTAAACATCCTTGCTTTGTTGCCAGTCATAGAGGGAAAGCATTTAGTTTATCATGATTAAGTATGATGATAGCTGTAGGTTTTTTATACATGTTCTTTAACAAGTTGAAGTTCCCCCCTGTTGTGGACTGAATTGCATTTCTCCAAAATTTATATGTTGAAGACCTAATCTCTTGTACCTCAGAATGTGACCTTATTTGGAAATAGGGTACAGTAGTCTCCCCCTGTCTGTGTTTTTTGTTTTCCCCAGTTTCCTGCGATGGGAGCTTAGATCATTAGTCTGTAAATTTTTCTTTTTCCATTGTAAGAATTTAGTGCTATGAATGTTCCTCTCAGCACTATTTTAACAGCATCCCACAAAATATATGTTGTACTCTCATTTTCATTTAATTCAATGTATTTAAATTTTTAAATTTCTCTTGAGACTGTCTCTCTTACTCATAAATTAGTTATAAGTGTGTTGTTGAGTTTCCAAGTGACTTAGACATGATATTGAGAAGCATATCCTGACCTGGACAAGCTATGATGGTCCTGTGAAAATCATCACTTTGAGGAAAATTTTGGAAATGACTATGAGATTGACTTTCATTGCCATTTTGGAATCATGATATTTCAAATGGAGGCTGGTATACCCAGAATGAAGTAAATTTATTGGTGTAAGTCTAAGAAATTCTCTTATAAAGAATCAAGTTACATATGGGTAAATATGGTCAAAAGGTACAAACTTCCAGTTATAAAATAAATAAGGCATGGGGATGTGATGTACAGCATGGTGACCATAGTTAATAATGTTGTAATGTACATGTGACAGTTGTTAAGAGAGTAAATCTTGAAGGGTCTCATCCTAAGGAAAAAAAATTTTAACTATGTATGGTGATGGATATTAATTAGGCTTATTGTGGTGATCATTTTGCAGTATATACAAGTATCAAATATTGTGTTGTACACCTGAAACTAATATAATAGTATTTGTCAATTATATCTCAATAAAAAAGAATGAAATTACACAGTTCTGATTAAATATGGTGGATTGACCATAAACTCCTGTATTTTCTCTTAAAATCATACTAAAAGGACCATAAAAGGATTTCAAAAATGGTACAAACCTACAAGGAAAAAATATACAGGAGAAAGGTGATAACTATGTTTTAGAAGCTTAATCAGTCTTTTAATGACTGATTTAAAAGACCAGAGAAAGCTGAAGCTTCATCCAGAAGGGTGGGAACCTCTGAAGCAAGCTAGTCACAATGCAGAAGCCCAGAAAAACTCAGGAATAGGAAACACCAGTTACCCTAAAGTGGAGTAGGGCAAAGCTGGGGCTTGTGAGGGGAAATTATTTTAAAAATCTGTTTAAATAGTAGTTCAAACCCCAGATCCACTCCCATGCTCCCATGCTCCTCACAGTTAGGAAATTCCCCTGTATACCCCAGTAGAAGATTAGATTTTGTCTTCTAGAAAGCTGAAAATGAGGGACACCATATACAAGAAATATAGGGGAGCAAAGTAAAAGGCTATATATAAACAGTGGGCCTCCTTGACTCATTTAGTTATGAATGAGTAGCTGGTAGCCAGTCTCATTCCCTTCAGGCAGGACATTACAGAATTCCTCTCTGGAAAACTGCCCAGTCTAAGAAAAGGAATCTGTAGATATTGATAGTCTTCAATACTGGTTCTCCAATGAAACAGCCCAGCCAGATCACACTATGGTGAAGCCCAGAAGTAGACAAGCCTGTTTTCATTCACTGAACATCCAATTAGCATTTTAGCCTCTTTTAAAGATAAACGGGCAGCCAACAATCACCAAACTTGAGAGAAAATCCTCTAACATGAAAGGCAGAAATCAAAATGAACAATTAAAAAAAAAAAAAAAAAGAAAAACTGAAACAGACAGTGAAAGGAACAGGAAAAGACTCTTTGTAGAAACTATAATTGAAGAGAAATTAAATTGCATTATAAGAGCAGGAAGCAGTAAGAAAGATTCAGAGAAAAAAGCTAGTCTTGGAAATTAAAAATTGAGGAGTAGAAATAAAAAATTCAAAGGAGAAGTTAGAAGATAAATTTAAAAGAAAATCTTAGAAAAAATAAAGAGTTAAGCTGTAGGAAATAACAAACTGATTTTCTTTATAAACATTATGTAACTATTTCACATTTTAAACTATGTAAGTAGTCTTAAAAAATTGAAAGTGTAAGAATTAGGCTGGAAATTGGGAATTAATCCAACCAGATCTACAACTTAAGAAACTGGATTCTTTCCTAGAAGAAAAGAGGGTATGTAGGAGGCAGGAGATAGCTGACTAAGGGCTACTACCTTGATCTACCTGCAGAAACAAGATTTTCTCTAGACTGCTCTGGTGAGGCTAGTTTTCAAGTGATCACTGAAACTTATTTGAGGCTACGTGCTATCAGAAACTAGAGATATTGCAGAGAATGATGGGGCGGGAAATTCGCAGGAAGATTTTAATTGTGGTATAAAATGCTGATAAAATATAGGAGGACTGGCACACCTCTCAGTTGGGCTAAGTGACCACAATTATAAAAGATTTTCAGCATCCAGGATTAGTAATTTTATATGATCTCAAAGTTGTCCATGCATACATTTTGGTAACAGAAGGATATTTAGTAACACGGAGGAAAAGCTGATTAAGTATATCCATATATATATTAAAATTTAAGCAAATTTTTAATAAGCCATGAGACAAGATGCTGTGGAATACAGCTTAAGAAATTGGCCCTGATTAGAGCTGGTTCCTACCAAAGCAACTGACAACAAAGCCTTACTGAGAGACCTTCCCTGATCTGTGAATTACATACACATCTAATCTCTTTCCCCCGAATTAATACTTACTCATTCAACAAACATTTATGAACCACCAGTAGCTGTTAGATACTGTGAGAAGTAACAGAGCTTCAAAGAAAATGACCAGACACAGTCTTTGTCTTCATGGAGTTTATAATCTAACATGGAATTTGATAAGGGTAATAAGTAATTCCAATAAGGTCATCGAAAGGAGATGTCAAAGGTAAGAGTGACTTAACCCACTCTGATAACTCAGAGAAGACTTCTTTGAGAAAGAGATTTGAACTGATAGGTGGGTAATATTTAATTAAGCAAGTAGAGGAGTGAGTGTCGAGGCATTTCAGGCAGAAAGAAGAGCATGTGCAAAAGCCTGGGACAGAGAAAAACATGGTGCCTTCAAGGAAGTGAAGGGCTGTCTACATGGACCAGCATGTGGTGAGAAAGAGAGGCATTTTGTGGATTAGGGGCTTTAACCCAAAGGTAATGGGCAGATGTTGAAGAGTTTGAAGCAGAATCTGATCAGTTTTGAATTTTGCAATATTGCTCTGACATCTTTGCGATGATCAGATTGGAGGAGAGGAAAAGTATATTCAAGGAAGCCAGTTGGGAACTTTTGCATCTCGCAAACATTTTGTTGAATTTTCTGTTCCTTATGTTTGGTGCTTTGTTTTCCTTAATAAGAAATAAGGAATAAAGAATAGGAAATTTCCTTGACAGGTTTTTAAGATTCAAATTATTGTTTCTTTAGGGGCCAAGAAACCCAAATCACTGAAATCTGAATTCATACTTGGTAACCAACAAGTAATAGGTTAGAAACAGGCTCTGTGTGTGTGTGTGTGTGTGTGTGTGTGTGTGTGTGTGGTGAGGAGAGGTCAGAAGGGCTGGGGGCTTGAGAACTGGGTTCTCTTCAGTGTCCTTTATTTCTTTTGCTTTGTGTCCTCCCGCCCTCAGGCATCTCTTGCTTGAGGCATTGGGCTTGTCAGGGCAGCCTCTCAGCTGTGATGTTTTGTGTAAAGCACTCAGTCAGTTATCCCAGAGCAGCATAATTTCCTTCATGAACTATCAACCTATCTGTTGTATAATTTTATTATCTTAAGCTTAAAAATGAATATGTAAACTGGGGTCAAAAGGTCTGTGTTTCAATAAGAAAATGGATTTGGAAAATTAAGGGCATGCCCTCATTTTCCCTGATATAAACCTTTGCCTAATTTTAAGTGTAACATCAATCAAATGAGTTTGGGAAGAGAAAAAGTTTCAAGTAAGATCTGAAATTCCTGTATCAAAAGACCCCATTTTTTAAACTTTTGTTCCAGCGTAAGCTGCTTAGAATATACTGGAGAGAGGCTTATACAATTATATAAGTGGAAAACTCAATCTCTGTCGATTCTATGGCATGACTGATTGCTTAATCACTCTTCATTCATTCATTTACACAAGTAGTTATGAAGCAGCGCTGCTAAAGGCACTGAGACCCTTGCTCTCGAGTGGTTTTCTTTCAGGCTGAGTGATATAAATTGGCAATGATAACGTAAATAGGCAATTAAAAATTACAGTAGGTGAATGTGGTTGAGTAGCTCAAGGAGCACAAATAAGGGCATTTAACTCAGACTTGGAAGTTGTGTTAAAGGAGTGCAGTGCCTGATAGAAGTTTTCCTCTGGGTACATAGAATTATACCAGGCACAGCAGTGGAGAAGATGTTCTAAAGCAAAGGAAAGAGCATGGCATTCCACAAGTCCAGAGAGAGCACGGCCCTTTTGGGGTTAAGCGTAGTTCCGTGTGTGAGAAGATTGCGTGGGTGGACGGACTAACAGAAGCTGAGGCTGAAGAGGTAAGCAGGGACCAGATCATGATGTGAGCCATGGTGAAGGGTTTGGGTTCATAGTACTCTGTGAGCAGAGGAGAGCCATATAAAGTCTTAAACAGAAGATTATAATTATATTTGCCCTTTGGACACACATCACCGTGACTGCAAGGCAAAAAATGGACTGGAGGCAAGCAAATCAGTAGGAAACTTAAAGTAATTTAGGCAAGAGATAGTGGTGTACCCTATGTTGGGGCCATGAAGATGAGGAGAATTAGATGGAATAAAGAACAACTTAGAAGTAGGTAAATAGGACTGGGTGATCGATTTGGAAATGGGGGGCTGTGGCTAAGGAAGAGGAAAGAGTCAAAGATCATGCTCAAGTTTCTGGTTGGGATACTAGGTGGATAGAAGTGAGCATGTTGAGTGTATGGGGCCTGTGAGACATCTAAAATGAGATTTCTAATAGAAAATTATATTTACGGAGTCTAGAGTTCAGTGGGAATGGATGGGTAGATGGGAGGCGAATATCTTATCATGAAAGACTCTTTCATTTACAAATGACACAGTAGCTCACCCATATAATCAAGGAAATGTATTGCCTCATGTTATGGAAAAATCCATAAGTATACTTAAGATTTCAGACCCATCTGGATCTGGGACTTAAATGAATTAATCAGGACTTAGTATTTATCTGCTTCCACAGTAATGGCCTCATTTTTCTGACCTCTAGCAACACTGTACTTAACATCATTCTCACCACCAGCAATCCCAGTAGAAAGAACATAATTCTTCCCTGATGGCTTCAACAGAAGTTCTAGGAAAGAATCTCCTTGGCTCTATTTGACCTGATTTGGGTCATGTGGAATCCCTAATTCAACCTCTGTGGCCAGATTGAATGGCTAAAAATGTCCACTGCAGTCATGTAATCCACACATTATAAAATGGACATAGGAAAACAGAAAAATGTCCAGGAAGGTGATAGGAAATTATGGTGCTAAAGAAACCAACAGAAGAGTATATTCAAGAAGTTGGAAATGGTCAGTTGTGACTAATGATGGTGCTAAGTCAACTCCAAAAAAGAATGTAAAATAGTCATTTGATTTAGCAACAAAATGATGATTTATGACCTTGGCAAAGAAGTTTCAAAGTGCGGTGGGTCAGAAGGGAGAATGGAGTGCCCCAAACGAAAAATTGGTACAGTGGTGGAGGCTGGGAGTATAAGCAACTCTTTTAACTGTGAAGAAGAAGAAGTGAGTACCAGCCTGGTAGTTAAGTTCACAATTACATCTTCATTATTCTGGGAACAAGTAAACTTGACCACTAATGGAGTCAAACATAAGTGGTGCTGGAATGCCACCACCTCCTGCTGCCCCTCCTGGCACTGCCTCTGCGTTCTTGCCATGCAAGTCTGGTGTCTCATTGTGAGCCAAAGGAGACTGACACGTACCATTCATGACAAAAACAACCACAAAAGAGGGAGTCAACACCGAAAAGATGACCACATTAATTTCTAAGGCAGCAGGGCAGAAGGAATGTGAGACAAAGTTTAAGAATGAAAGAATGAAAAGAATATACAAAAAAGTAATGACTTAGAAGGATTTTTAATGAAGCATATCTACTTCTAATTTAATGAGCATCCATCCTTTAATTTTTCTAAATTGTTTTTGGGTCTGTTTCTAATGTCCTTGTGTGTGTCAGAATGGTATAGTAGTTAATTAAATGGGCTTTGAGATTAGAGAGATTAAGAACTGGCTCTAACACTCTTTGTGATTCTTGGAAAAATTAGCAAAGTTCTCTACCCCTCAACTTTCTCATTGGTAAAGTGTGGCCGATAATAATAATAATAATACTCATTACATAAACATGCTCTGAAGATTGTTACATAATGTAAGGAAAGCACTTATCACCATGCCAATCACATACAAAATATTCAATTGATGTTTACTACTACTGCTATTATTACATTTTTAAAAATTTAACCCCTCTTCATTCTTCATTAAGTAACTAGTATATTTAAATAAGTTTTGTTCAACAATAAATGATGAGGAGCTAGTTTAAAAAAAAACTTTGGTGAATTTTTTTTCTCAATTTGTGATATGTGAACTAAGCCTTTCTACTTATATTCCAATGTATAATAATATGGGCATCATTAATTAAGAATAACAAAATGCAAAAGAGAAAAAAAGAAAAAAAATCAAGTTGCCTGTTTACTTTGTCCAATCAGATAATACTGTTTTTATTAACTTAAAACTCAGTTTCTACAAGTAGCCATAGCATTTATTAAGCATTCACTCTTTTTTAGCACTTTCACTAAGCAAACCTATGGCCTTGATTTAGATTCCAGCAATCTCAGATTTGCACGAGAGCCCGGTCTCAGCTTAAAAATGTCTTCAGCATCTTACTTTAATTATAAAATGGAAACCAAACTATTTAACAGCATCTTAGTAACAAGGTTCTTTTTCCCACTCACACTATAATTTTCTCCTAATTTGCAAAAAATTGTTGATGATACTAGCTAAATTATGGTTCCAACTACTAATGATGGATTCACAGCGTAGTAGCATCTCATGTGGGAATTAGTTAAGTCCAACACAATTTTTTCTCCAGTGTTAGTACAGAATTCTGTTTTTTTGGTTAATTACCAGATGACAGCTGGCTTGCATGTAAGGCATTTAAAGACCATGTCACAGAAAAAAATATTTACTGTGTGTTTAAAAATTACACTTACCACAGCAAGATACTCACACTCAGGTGGTCGGGAACTGAGATAACCAGGCAAACAGCAGATTCGTGTCTTCCGTTTCATGCTCACTCAGAGCCAAAAATTCACCCTGTGGACAGAGGACAAAATCAACTGATCCTTTCCTTTCTCTCTCTCTCTTTCTCTGCCCTCTGCACACATATAATTGAATTTATTTAAGTTAAATAAACATATCATGCTACTCCATTGAAATATTTCCCAGTACACGAGATCTTTTAACATCTACGAACAAATTTTTTTACAACCATATATGAGAGTTAGACTTAATATAACTAAGAGCTTTTTAAAATATTTAAAACCAAAAAAACCCCCAAAGAATTTGGCAGAGCTATTGCCCAAACTATGACTTATGTTAGGAGCATAACAATGATAACAAAAGATAAGTTATGGGGCCAAAATATCCAGACCAGTTATTTGCGAGGCCCTCCCACTACAGCTGTGTTGTGCAACCAAAACCTGGAAATGTCTTCCTTTTTCTGATATGGGAGTGGAAGAGCATGGGAAGTGTTGTTACAAAGCTGTGTGACCATATTGAATGTACTAATTGGTGCTACATGTGCTGAAATTTATCTTGGTAACTGAGATAAAAGTATTTTCTGAGTAAACACAACAGCAGAATTCCCCTACCACCACAGCTTCAAAAGATATCCTAATGGGACTTCCCTGGTGGCGCAGCGGTTAAGAATCCGCCTGCCAATGCAGGGGACATGGGTTCAATCCCCAGTCCGAGAAGATCCCACATGCCGTGGAGCAACTAAGCCTGCGCCACAACTACTGAGCCCACGTGTCACAACTAGTGAAGCCCATGCACCTAGAGCCCGTGCTCCACAACAAAGAGAAGCCAACCCAGTGAGAAGCCCACATATCACAACGAAGAATAGCCCCTGCTTGCTGAAACTAGAGAAAGCCCTCATGCAGCAACAAAGACCCAACACAGACAAAAATAAATAAATAAATTTATTTTTTAAAAAAAAAGATATCCTAACATATCCTTCAATGGTAAACCAGTAATTTTTTTTTTTTCTGGGAGCAATTTTACTTAATCTATATATATATCTATATATACCACAGATAAATAAGTGGTGTATCGGGCTCTACAGATTAATACTTAAAATTGAAAAATGAGTATTTTTTCCTTCCTGAGGATGGACTCACTATATGGTCACATATGGATAGATTCATTGATTTCTATGTAAATAAAATAAAAATGGAGCATGTGTTTAAGGCAAAATGGAGAAATACATTCTCCTTTTCCGCCTAGGCCTATACTGACTTCTGTTACCTTCATAGGTCCACTATTTCTTTTTTGTTATTGTTTTATATATTTAACACAGTGTTGCAAACATTTGTTTGAGGAAAATGTGTAGACTAAGATTCAAAACAAAGGAGGAGGGAAGAAAGGTAGGAAAAAAGGAAAGAAAGAAGAAAGGAAGAAAGGGAGGAAAAAAGGAAGAGAGGGAGGAGGGAGCAATTAAAGTACACTAGTGAACTTATGAAAGTTGTAATAAACTGGTAATGTATTAAAGTCATATGGTTATATTTTAAAGGAAACCAAAAAAATTGAAAAAGAATGACAAATTAAGTCTGAAATAATGAAAAGCACTCAATTTTGTCTCTGTGTGTTTAGAAACTAAAACACTTACTAGAGTAATTATCTTAGAATCTCAGAGTTGAGGGGTTTTTTTGGTTTTTTGTTTTTTACTTTGTAAAATATTTGCCTCCCTTGCAGTGATATATGGAGTATAATAAAAATCAGTGTTGGACAGTAAATAGCCCTCAGTTCAGAGTGCTATTAGTAATTTAGGTAACTATTAAATTACAAGTGCATGGACTACTCATGCATTTCCAATTCTGATGTTAAGGCTGAATTATGATGAATCAGGTTTTAACTGGGCATTTTGTAAATAAAGCACTAAAGTCTCTATAGATAGTACAAAGAATCCTACACCCAAGGGAGCTTTAAAATTATACACATCATTTAATACAAAAAAGGGCATACTCTTTGGACCACCCCATCCCTCCAAAAGGAAAGAAAAATATAAAGGAAGAAAGAATGGAGGCAAGGAAGAAAGGGAAGAAGGAAGGATGAAGGGAGGGAGGGAGGGTGGGAGGAATTAAATTAGAAATATCTTTAAGAGTACACATCCCTAGGAACTTTACTGAAAATTCTGAAAAACTGAATAAAGTGCATTCTGTATACCATCAATGACATTATACCTCTTACCGACCTTCAAATAAAGTTGTAATCAATAAGAAATAATTGAATATTTATTTGAATAGTGATTTATTTAATTACTGCATGTGCACGTACTCTCATTTGAGTTTTTTTAAAAAAGATTTGAGCTAATATTACTTTACCCAATTAGATAGAGGAAACTGTGTTTCAGAAAGTTAATTCACCAAAGGTTATATCATTTGGGGGCGTGTGTTGGGGGAGGGGTGGGTCTCTGATAACAAAGCTCTTCACCTCGTACCATGTTGAAACCTCATTACTTGTAAATCATTCCTAGGATCGATTTCAGAGAAGACTGGAAGTCTAGATTTCATACGAACATGTCAGCTTTTCAAGCCGAAGTTAATGGGTTAGCTGAAGGTGCGGAGGACAGGAGAGAAGAAGAGGTTCTCTGGAGAGCGCCTTTTACATGCCTCTGTTTCTAGCGCTGGCCCCGGCAGAAAGAAATTACTAAGGTAACAACGAAGAGAAGCTATTTACTCCTGGACCCTGATTTTAAGTCCCATTCTATTTGGAAGAAGCGAATGTTTTCTCCCTCTTTCCAAGTTCTTTCCTTAGTCCTTTCTCTCCTCTTCCACTAGCCCCCTTTCCAGAGGCCGAGGAGGAGAAGACGACGAAGGAGTGAACCAAGAGTCACAGGACTCGCTTGACTCAGATTCCACTTGGCTTTTGGGGATCTGCCTGTCCTCAGGCCTCCCTCATCTATCTGCTCTGCTTCTGTCTACCAGGTCAGAGCTCCTTGCCCTACAGGGGCAGGCTGGAATCTTCCTAGTGCTCAGCTGAGTTACAGTGATCCTCTGAAATTCTGTAGGTAGCTTCTAGGTCTGGATTTGAGAGAGGAAGTAGCTGAGGCTAATTTAAACCAACAGTTTGCACTGTGCTTGCTGGTCTAACATTATAGGGCTGCTCATTTATCTCTGGCTCCTGGTTCAAAATTCAAAAGAAGAGTTGACTAGACATTTCTAGATTCCTAAAATAGTCTTTTTATTGTCGTTATTGCTACTAAGAAAGCAGGATATTCGGTACACCAAAGAGAATAAATTAATAAAAATTTGATCCCCTTAAAGACTCTAATACAATTTTAAGATGGTTAAAAAAAATGTTATGTTTTCAATTTTCTCTAGTGACTGCAATAACAAAATGGGAAGATTTCCAAGCCCTGCTTTTGGGGACATATAAATCAAAGGCAGTAATAAAAAAAAGTGGATAATTTCATAAGTTTTGCAGCTTGACAGTATTGCTTTAAAATCTGCAAATCTTTGACACATTATGGTTTAAGAATATGCTTTCACATGTCTAATTGCTAGCTGATAGAAAGACATGAATCTGCTTTGAATGCAAAGTTTCCATCTGTCTGGCTGATTGCTTCAATGTGAGTTTGCTAATAATGAATTTTATTTTTAAAAATGAACATTTTAAATGAAGATATGAAAATGTGCATTTCTTTTTTTCTGAAGGCTGTAATGTGGTTATATCTTCAAATCACCTAATCCCAGATTCCTTATCCTAGATCAGTCTCCCTGGTCAGGTACTCTCACTGCATCCTTTGCTCCTCATTTAGAGCTGTTATTGCAGGAGCAGTTAGGAAGTTATTGGTGTAACCATGGTTGATAGACTGCATGCCTCCATAGGCTGTAGACTCTATGAATAGAGGGATCACATTTGTTTTGTTCATCATCATATTTCTGCTGTCCAGCATAGAGCTCAATACATAACAAGTAGATAGACTTCAACCAAAAACAGCATATCATGTATATAATGCAGATGCAGATATTAGAACCAGCTATATTTAAGCCCGACATTAAGAAATTTGCAAGTTTGGAGAATTTAATCCATTTATGTTTAAATTATTGATAGGTAGGGACTTAATACTATTGCCATTTCGTTAACTGTTTTCTGACTGTTTTGTAGATCCTTTGTTCTTTGCTGCCTCTCTTGCTGTCTTCCTTTGTGCATTGATAACTTTCTGTGGCTGTATGTTCCAACTCCTTTATCATAATCTTTCTTGTTTCTACCACAGGGTTTTTTCTGTGGTCACCATGATACTTACACAAAATACCTCACAACATCTTATTTTAAGCTGATAACTTCAATAGCACCCAGAACATTTTACTTCTTGCCGCCCCTCACATTTTAGGTTATTGATGTTACAATTTACATCTTTTTTATATTGTGTATCCAATAATAAATTATTGTAGCTATGTTTATTTTTAACACATTTGCTTTTTAATTTTTAATCTAGAGTTGTGATTTACATACCACTATTACAATATTAGAAAATCTGACCTTATATATTTATCTTTACTGATGAGTTTTGCACGTTCATGTTTTTACGATGCTAATTAGCATCCTTTTATTTCAGCTGGGTGTGGGGTCTCTAGTCAGACATGGTTACTCCCTTTGCTCTGAGGGCACAGGGCGGGTGCGTTGTCTGGGCTCCCCAGTCAGACGGAGTTGCTGTCCAGATGCCCAGGTTGGGTAGGGCCACAGGCTATGCTCCATGATTGGAAGGGGTCACTGATGGACTCCCTGCCTGGACAAGGCTTCAGGCTGTGTCCATCAAACCAGCAGGCCACATGCTGGGCTCTGCTGCTGGGTGGATGGAAGAATGGGCTCCGTGGCTGGATGGTACTGCAAGCTGGGCTCTGAGGCTGCTCAGGGTCATTGTTTTACATTGTTTTACTGGTTATACAAGGCCAGAGGCTATGCTCAACAGTTGGGCATAGTTGCTGGCTTGGCTTCCAGCCCAAGTGGTCCTTAGGATATGCTCTGCAGCTCCTGGGCATCTGTGCCCATGCTTCCTGGAGGGCAGAATTGGAGACTATGCTCATCATTTGAGTGGAAGTACAAATTTGCTCCCTAACTTGGGCAGACACTGTTGGGGGGAATGTAAATTGGTACAGCTGCCATGGAAAACAGTATAGGGGTTCCTCAAAAAATTAAAAATAGAACTACCATATGATCTAGCTATTCCACTTCTAAGTATAAATCCAAAGGAAATATCCTGAAGAGAGATCTGTACCCTTATGTTCACTGGAGCATTATTTACAATAGCCAAGACATAGAAATAGCCTATGTATCTGTAAATGGGTGAATGAACAAAGAAAATGCAGTATGTATGTATGTGTACACACACACACACACACACACACACACACACACACAGAGGAATATTATTCAGCCACGAGAAAGAAGGAAATCCTTGCAACAACTTGATGCATTTTCAGGGAATTATGCTAAGTGAAATAAATCAGATGGAGAAAAATATACTGTTTGATCTTACTTACATAAAAAAATCTAAAAAAACACAAAAAACAAAAAACCCAAACTCATAGAAACAGAGATTTGATTGGTAGTTACTGGGGACAGGGGTGGGGGCAGTGGTAGATAATGGGTGATAATAGTCAAGGGGTACAAACTTCCAGTTATAAGATAAATAAGTTCTGGGGATCTAATGCAAAACATGGTGACTACAGTTAACAATACTGTATTGTATACTTGAAAGCTGCTAAAAGTTCTCATCACAAAAAAATAAATAAAAAATAGGTAACTATGTGAGGTGATGTATGTGTTGATTAACCTTATTGTGGTAATCATTTCACAATACACATGTATATCAAGTCATCACATTGTACACCTCAAACTTACAAAAAGTTATATGTCAATTATATCTCAATAAAGCTGGGAAGAAAACAAATTTGCAAGAATGTAAAACATCGCCACTCTTCTCACTACTTTTTTATTTTTTATTATTCTGAATAACATGTTTACTTTTCATAGTAATAGATAAATTATGCTAACCAGAGAAAATCCAAGTCAAGCTTGTAGCAAAGTGCCTGGAACATAGTAAGTGCTCAATTAATTACTTATTAGTATCATCATTAATAAAATTAGTACTATATGCTTATTGCATTCATAACACAAATGTGAAAGCCTGCTATCCAAATAGTGTCCAAAGCTATGTGTTTTGCCAGTCTTACCTCTAGCCCCTCTTTCCCACGCTATGCCCCATCCACAGAAAATTGTTTGAGATTCCTCTAGAACACCATGTCCATGTGAACTTCTCACCTTTGCATATGACATTTGCTCTGTCTGCAAGGCTCTCCTTTTCCTGGTCTCCTTAGCACACTCAGTCCTGACTTCAAGGCTTCCACATCCGAGTTCATCTCAATCTCATGGCACTTTGTCCATAGTACTTTTAGCACATTTTGCTTCATATTTTTATCTTAATGACTTTTACCCCTTTCAAGCTTCTAGAGCATAGTCAGCATATAACAGGCAAAAATGCTTACTGTGAGAATGTGTGAATGCAAATGAGCAGGTTGTTTGCTTTTAGTATAATATGGATTTTTCATGTAGTGCTGTAAAGTTGTTTCAATTTTCTTTTCAGGATGGTAGGGCTCTGTTTACTAAGAGTGATTACTGATATTGTTAAATATATGGGTCCTATTACCTGCCAAACCTCACCAGGTATAGATGTGCCACTGTCTTTGTGTTTTCCAACATTTGCCGCTAGGACTGGCTTTCTCAAACACACAAATTAATTTAATTGGAGAAGCTTTTCTCACAGACTTTCCAGGGACAAGAGGTCACTCTCTGGGTACCCTGGCAGAAGGCCCTTGTTGACTCTCAGCCCAAATTCTTAGTGAAGGTCACAGCCTTTAGGACCTAGCCTGTCTGCCCAGACAAGATAGGACTGGCTTTCATGCAGTGTGATAGAGAAGGGAAAACATTTAGAAAGAATTAAATGGTGCATGTGGTATACTTCTTTCTTAGTGGCTATGAATTCCTTAATCTCAGTTCAGGTTTACTGTCTTTCTTAGGCATAAAAGTTGGGATATTGAAAGCCACAAAGTTGCTAAGCGTTATAACAGGATCCTTAGGATAGGGTATATTTGCTAGGCTTCCAATGATGGATGTCTTATTTCTCTTTATTTTATTTTATTTTATTTTATTTATTTTTATGGCTGTGTTGGGTCTTCGTTTCTGTGCAAGGGCTTTCTCTAGTTGTGGCAAGCGGGGGCCACCCTTCATCGCGATGCGCGGGCCTCTCACTATCGCGGCCTCTCTTGTTGTGGAGCACAGGCTCCAGATGCACAGGCTCAGTAATTGTGGCTCACGGGCCCAGCTGCTCCGCATGTGGGATCCTCCCAGACCAGAGCTCGAACCCGTGTCCCCTGCATTGGCAGGCAGATTCTCAACCACTGCGCCACCAAGGAAGCCCTTATTTCTCTTCTTGGTAACATCCAGTCGAAATTGATATTGGAGGGTGGAGGGGTAAGGGTACCAGTTAAGCAATGTTTATGGTCCACATTACTATTACCAACTATCCCAGTTTATCCAGAACTGAAGGATTTCCTGGGATGTGGGGACTGTCTAAAAACTGGGAATGCACTGGGCAAATCGGAAAGGGTTTGTCTCTCTAGCTGATTTGTTTATGTCATGCTTAGAGAGCTTTAGCAACCAGGAGTACACTATTTTATTCATCCTAATACCACCTGAGTTCTATCAGTGAAATAGAGTAAATGAGAAGCTATTGGTAGGAGGTGGGTTTTGATGAACTATATCTACATGTATTTATACTTTGCTTCTTGGGAGATGCATAATGCTTAGTGGCCTTGATTATGAAACTAATTTCTGCATCCATACCCCAGCTCTACCATTTATTTGCTGAGTACCCTTGGGAAATTTATTTAACTTCTCTGTGCCTCAGTTTCCTCTTGTGTAAAGTTTCTAATTCTAGAGCCTATATTATTGACTTGTTATTGAGATTAAATTGGGTAACTTATATCCTTAAAATAGTGTTTATTATTGTTATTGCTGTTATCATTGTAACTATTACTACTATTAATCAGCTATTAATTAGATATTCAATTATTCAATTTCCTTATCTGTAAAATGGAGATAATATCTCACATGGTTGATGTGAGGATTAAAAGGGAAGAGATAATATATGGAAAGTGCTTAGCACAGTAGCAAAATATAGGCTCTCAAGATTTTACTAAGTGTCAGTATTACTATTATTAAAAGTGCTATTATTTTTATTATTATTAGTTTGCCTCATTCTAGTTCCAAAGGTAGAAAACAGCACTCCAAATTACAAGCAAATGCTTTGGATTCTTGGGAAGCTTTCCATTTTCTAAGTTAATGTTTCTTGTGATATTTCCTTCATGTTTTGGCTCCAGCACCTAATAAACTATCTCATAATGACATCCTTCCCAGATGGTGATACAGCTGAGACAAGTTACTTGGCTTTCCCTAGGATGATTTCCCATCAAGTCATCGGACTGCTGCTTTATTTCTAGTATGTGGTTGTCAGGGTCCCAGAAAATTGAGGCAAGTGAATGTCTGGGGCAGATGACTGCCCTGTTTTTGCCACCCTTCCCAAAATTCTTAGTTCTTACAATTCAAGGAGTGCTTAGCCTTACTTTTTCTCCTAAACCTCCAAAGACATATTAGAGTAGATGTACATACATAAAATGCTTGTTGGGAGAGGAAATGAAAAACTGGAAACCTTTTTTTAAATCAAACATTTCTGACTATTAACCGGTGCAAGTGTCATGTTTGAGTTGAGGAAGGAAGAAAGGGAGGGGAAAGGAGATAGAAATTGTAAACCAATTGGGAGAGCTTAGCTAAACAATTAAGACCCCTGGGAACACATTATTAAGCATACGTTCCAAGCCTGTAATGTGACTATAGATTCTTTATGTCTCAGTATGGCATGACAGGTCACAGGCTTTGTAGCTCAGGAGGAAAAAAAAATTTAAAAACCACAAAAGACTGGTGTAAGTATTTAAGTTATAACACCAGGGCTTACATAAATACAAATCAATCTTAAAACAACATTTGATATCCTCAGTCCTATGAACAAGGTAAGCACATCCAGCCTTTAAAGTCTCCGAAAAGGTGTGGTATCAAGTAAAGAATGTCTGTCCTCACATGAACTCATTGTACAGTAGAAGGATTTAAAAGTAGTTCTATTTCTAAGAAAATGTGCGAACTTGCCAAAGAGAGATATCAGATACTTTCAGGTGGCCTGAGCCCTGACTCTTACAAATATGTTTGGATGCTCAGTTCATTGACATCCTATGGTTGGATTTGGAGGGCTCTTGCACAAAACCAAAGGAGTGCAGCCAATATGTGCAATGGGATCCGTTTTATTCCATTTTTGTCCATCTCTATAATTCAGCCCTGTATAAAGTGACAAAAAAAAAAAAAAAAAAAAAAAGCCCTGAAAGGCTCAGCTGTTCTATAGCTTGTGATGTGATAGGGAAGAGTCCCTGTGAGCACACGCAGGATGCCAAATGAAAACCGATACGCGTAAGTGGCAGGGATGCTGGGCAAAAAATCATGGGCAAGCACGTCTCATACAGGGACAGCATCAGCCTTTCTTAATGCCGGGGAAGACGGAGAAGATTTTCAAGATTTTAGAAGGTACGTAGACCCACTGTCTGAGTGAGAAGTGAATATGCTTTAGGGGTTCATTGAAGTGTTTCTATGAAAGTAATTTTATGAATAAAAGATGATTAGTGGAATTCATTACGAGTTCAGAGAGTCACTGTTTTTCAGGGCGTGTTCAGGAAGTCATAGTAAAATGAGTACATAACACTAAGCAGGCAAATAGAAAACATGGGTTTCTCTTTCTGGGAAGCTGGGGGGTATTTTCTAGGAGAGAAGTTACTTTTCGCCTTTCTACCTTACACGGAATCCATGTGAAAACAGGTCGAGCCATGCTGCATCAACGCCTCATCCATTATGTCACTTCCCAGCATGCCTGTGCTTACTTTTCTCTTAGTTTCTCTGAAGCCTTACCACGTTGATGCATTACAGAACTCATGCTATTTTACAATGACTCAACTAGACCTACATAACAAACCATTTCTCAAGAATTTTCTCTTGCTATGATTCACTGGGTTTGGCTGCTTGTAGTATTTTTCTAAGATCCTCAGACTAGTTTTTTTTTTTTACATAGCATGATTGGCCATGTTTAATGTCACAGTGCATCACTATTTCACTCTTCCCACCAATGGAATAAATCAGATGTGAAAACCTGGCCAATGGGAACATCATCATCAAACAATATTTTAAAATTATTTCATGTGTTTTGGGAATGCATTCAATATCCACTGTTCAACTCATTGATCAATATTTATTACATCATTTCTATATTCTCAGGCACTGCTAGTAGCTAACTGTATTTCTCTAAATTACTAAGCAATTTATTATCTGTAATATCTGTAATATTCATTTAACAAAAACTCACGCATTTCAAATAATAGATTTTTATTTCCTTCCATGAGTCAGATATTAGGCTAAATGTTTTAGATACATTATTTCTAATCTTCCCCAAAATCTCTGCAGAGTAGGAATTATTACTCTTTTTTTAATAAATGAAGCCTTGAGACTCATAGGCACTGAGTGACACATCTAGGGTCACAAATCTAGTAGTGGGGGAGGGGTCTTCCACACCTAGACTGATGCCATAGCTCACCACTTTACATGTTAGGGGGGTTGTCTGCCAAATCTTACTGGAAAGTCTTCACGGTCAGGGAAATGTATCTTGAAATTTCACTGACTAGTATGGAGTTTTCCACGATTCATTCATTCAGTATATTTTTACTCGGCTTTTGATTAAATAAAGATCTTAGTTATTGATTTTAGGCAATGAATCAGCAAGGTTATGGGCTGGACAAGGAATGGAGCTAGAAAAAAGCCACAGGAAGGAAGATAATCTGAGAATTAAATCTATGTGCAAAAGATGAGAAGATCTAGACACAGATGATCACTGTGACTCTAGAATTTGAAAATTCTCCTTAGTTGAGAAAATTCTCCATGGAGAAATCAAATATTCACAAAGTGACCTAGATTCTTTCTTCCTCCCGCTCTCCCTCCCTCCCTTCTTTCTTTTCTTCTTTCCACGTTAATTAATTACTGATATGCAAGGTTCTGTGTTTGATGCTGAGACTACAATGATGAATCCTAGAAGACACGCATGTAAGGAGATAATTATAAAATATAATCAATCCTTTACCAGGTCCTAAGAGAGCAAAAACGGCAGTTGAAAATTGCCAAGGTAGAGAATTAAGTAAAGAGAATTAAGCAAATTATATGTGTGTGTGTGTGTATATATATCCAAAATTTTAGTCATATGTATTATATATATATATATATATATATATATATATATATACACACACACATACATAATGAAGGTATATATACACAGTATTTGCCTTAGGAAAGAAAGTTTCTTGAGAGCATGCATGATGTATTCTATTTAATGTTTTAAAATTCATCCACTGAACTTGATAATTCATCCACTGAACCCTGATAACTGATCCTTACTAAATACCTAAATCACTTTCTTTGGTGAATGCCTAAGCTGACAATTTCTTATTCTCTTCAGCTTTATTTTATCTGAGTTTTAAATTTTTTATTTATGTTGAAATTCTACTCAAGACCTCTAATAACAGCCACAATACTTGTACAATGTCTATCGCTTTTCAATTTTCAAAGTATTGTCACATAACTATCTATCTTTTTTCCCTTTTAACAGACTGTGTTCTAACTTTTCAGGTGATTAGACAGAGGTCATTGAAGGCTCTGTGACTTCCTTATGGTCACTCAGCTGGGAAAGGGACATTTAAATCCTGGGCTTATGAGCCCACAGCCCATGACATTTCATTGACTCTATGAGAAAGAATTTAAAGTGAGACCCTCACATTTCATAAGTCCAAAAATTTTCCTTCCACTCTAACAGAGTAAAGCAGCAGTGTGGGCTTTGTAAACAGTCAGACCTGGAGCCACTCTTTACCAACTGTGAGTCTTTGGTAGAGTTACAATAATAGGTTTCTTAGAATTATTAATAAATTTCTTAGATTATTAATCTAAGTTTCAGAGTCTTCATATTTTGAAAAGTGAATAATAACTACCTCTGAAGTGTTGCACAGATGACAGGAGATCACATGAGGGGCTAGCCCACCTAGGCTCCCCAAAATGGAAGGCATTACTATTATCAGAGCAGCAGTCCATGTGAGTTAAGGCAAATCCAAGAAGGAGTATTGTATATTTAATCTGCTCAAGGAGGCATCAAGGAAGAGATGGAAATTAAATTGGCCTTTAGAGGAAGATAAGCTTTAGGTTGGTCAAAAAGGGAATTCCAGACAGAGGAGAAGCACAAGTAAAGACAGGAAGGAGAATGGTGAAAAACAGAGGCAAATTAGATGACCAGTCTGATCAGGGAATATTTATGTTGAGGAATCAAGAAATTAAGGCAAAACAGTGAAAGGAAGTTAATTGAAGGGGGCTTGGATTCTGCATTGAGAAAACATGACTTTTAATTTGCCTTCTACCAACTTCTGAAGCAGGGGATAACATAATAGAAGTGATGTTTTTGGAAAAGAGCTCAAAATCTTAGCATAGGTTGGATAGGAAGTATTTGAAACAGGAACTAGGACATAGGTTATTGCAATCACTAGTACAGATGTGAAATGATCAGCTTAGCCTAGCAGAAAACAGACATAATGTCTTCTGGTGTGTCTCCTCAGGGCTCCCACAGGAACTTCAAAAAATCAACACTTCCAAGCCGCCTCAAATATGACTTGCATCCTCTATTCTCTATCACTGTCCCACCAAGAATTTTGTCACCCCAATCTAGGAATTATCCTTAACTTTATATTATCCCATCATGTCAACCATTCAGCCATAAAATCCTGTCAGTCCTGCTTTGTAATCTCCTCTCTTTCAACCTCATGGCCACTGCAAATATTCACTGAGCATCTACTCTGAAGTAGGCACCAGGGTACAGTGGTGGACATGTGGCTTAAAGTCTAGCACAGAAGGCAGACATTGAGTAGATATCCTGGGTGTGATCATTGCTACAACAAAGTACAAGATCCTATTGTATGTCACAGGGCTGTATATCCTGATCTGAAGGGTAAATGAAGGTTTTTCTGGAGAAGTGACATTGAAACTGAAATCTAAAGGATGAAAAGGAGTTAAGTGATCAAAGAAAAGTAAAAAATTCCAGAAAGATGGAATAACATCTGCAATGGTTCTGAGTTAGTCAAGGACGTGGCATGTGTAGAGAAAACAGACAATTTCATGAAACTAAGAGTGTGTCTTTTGCTGAACTACGAATAATTTTCTCATTTTTTTTCCTTCTCTCTTGCACTACTCTCATCAGCTTTCTGCCTTGCTGCTAGAGTGACCTTTCTAAATTTAAAACTCATTACGTTACAGATTCCACAATGGTTTCCCACAGTCTACTTAGTAAAGGTCAAAAACCCAGTATGATGAGGGGATCCTTCAGCTTCCTGTCATTTGCCTTACTTCCACCCCCTCCAACCGTAAGTGCCAAGGATACTATTTATGGCTCTTCAAAAAACTCATGCCTGTTTACCTACTTATGTCTTTGCCAAATGCTGTTACCCCAACCTAGAATGCCTTTGTCTGTTTGGAAAACTCCTACTCATCCTTTAATGGAACTCATATGCCACATTCTCTAAACCAGAGGTCAGCAAACTGTAGCTGATGAGTCATAATCCAACCCTCTGCCTGTTAACGGATGACCTATGAGCTAAAAATGGTTTACATAGTTTTTAGACACTGAAATAAAATGAAAAGAATAATATTTTGTGACATGTGAGAATTACATCAAGTTCAAATATCAATGGCTATAGATGTAGTCTTATTGGAACACAGTCTTGCTCATCTGTTCACTTACTGTCTATGGCTGCTCAATAAATAATTACTGAATAAACAAATGAATGTGAATGGGGTCATGGCCATGGCAGGTGAGAATGAATGTGGATTGTGTTGAGCGCTAAATTGATATTTAATATTCATATCACAAATTTGTGCTACTTTTCTTTATGACTTTTAGCTGAATTTTAAAAATGCAATAAAACTAGGAATCATTTTCATTCAAATGCCAGAAAATATGAGATGTTTGATTAAACAGGAGGGGCTATACTGGATGTAAGCTCCAGTAACTAACTCTGAACTTTTATTAGCTTGAGGACAATCTTCTGATTTTTATAGGAACCATTCTGGGCAGTATATTCACTCTTGCTGATGGCTTTGTGTGCTCTTGGGCCAACTTCTCTTTTCATCTTTTTTTGCTACTAACTCATTTGTCTTCTGCACATGAGGCTGCATTTAACTTGGCTGAAAAGCAAGAATAGACATTACCACAATATAAGGAATTAAAAAACATCCCTGCACTTAAAAGAAACACATACACAGACACACACACACACACACAGGAGGCCACAGAGTACACAGGGGAGATATTTTTCTCAATTGTTAATACAATGGAGAGCCCAGCTTTCGCCTAGTGATATGTCTCTTACTGAGATTTAGAACAGGTTGGTCATTTTCATTGAAATGTTAGAATGGGAGCTTCAGAAATCTATTTCCTTGAAGGATTTATGAAGCCCCCTGGGAATTAATTCATTCTGAGCAAAAAGAGACATGGGGGAACAAGTTTAGGGCAGTAGCAGAGCTTCAATGGTCACAGAGGAGAGGTAACTCTGAAAACAGCAGGTCTTTGCTCTTTCTAATTGCCTATCAGACCAGCCCCATGGATTCCTGTCTAGTCCCTACACATGAATGTTAAATCTGAAAGGACAGTTTCTCAGGATCTTGGTATCACACTGAACCATAAGCAGCATTGCTTTAGGTCTTCTTCAAGGCAGTGCATGGGGAAAAAAAAGGTGGGAGCAGGGGAAGGAGAAAGGACTTCTCTCCCATTTGGCAGACTTGAGTTTAAAACAGATCTGTGCTTCAGTGTCAGTGACAGAGGAACAGGCTGTGGCCTCACCACATACAGAGGTACCTGCAGAGGAGCTCTGAGTGAAGAAAGCTGTGCCCAATACACGTGTCAGCAGAGTCTGCACATGGGTGTATGGGAACACATAAGAGGGGTGTCCAAACTGGGAAGGTGGAAGGTTTCATAGAGGATGGTCTAGCTAACTGAGACCTACACAAAGGAGTTGGAGGTGGAGGAACATCTACTACAAAGGCTTGGCTGTGATGAAGATCATAGCTTATTTGGAGAACTGCAACTCATTTAATTCTGACTACAACACTATGAAGTGGGTACAATTATCACCTCCATTTACAAATGAGAAACTGAGGCATAGAGAAGTTAAGTAACTTGTCCTAAACTGCATAGCTAGAAAGTGGCAGATCTAGGCTCTAACCCCAGGCAGTCCGACTCCCAGGTCTGTCATTCTAACCTCCACTGTATAACATTAGTAGTTAATTGCCACCTTTAATTAAACACGTATTATAAGCCATATACCATAATAAGTACGTTATATGTATTATCTGATTTAAGTATGATCCAGTTATTTCTTGCTTTGTAACTTACATAACTCACTGGCATGCTGCGAAGTTAGAGCTAGCCAGGAATAAGGACCAGGAACCTTAGTTCTGCTTTGGGTGTCTCTGTGTGGCCTGGGCATCCTCAGAGCTCATGACTGGGTTTCAAGGTCAATAATCCCAAGAAAGAATCAGGTAGAAGCTGTGTTACTTTCTATGACATGCCTCAAAATTCACATAGCATCGCTTCCACCATATTCCGTTGCCTAAAGAAGTCATAAAGGCCGGCCCAGGTTCAAGGGGAGGGAGGTAGACTCCACCTCTGCATTGCAGGTTCTGGAAGTACATGTGAGACCAAGAATATTGTTGCAGCCATTTGGGAAAAATATATTAGTATGTAATATCTGATTTAATCTTCATAATAAACCTATGATGTGGGTCTTATTGCCTTGATTTTGAAGATGAGAACCCAGGCTCAGAGAGATTAAGTAACTGGACCACCACTACGTAGCTGGTACATGGTGGGAGAGAGAGCATGTTTCTCATCAGAACTCCATGCTTTGTACCATCTTCAGCTTCAGGTGTTGCCTCCTTAAGCCTTCCCTAACCACTACTTTCTCAATAAAATTAATTACTTCTGCTCTGTAATATTTCATGATCTTTTTGCATGTATCTGTTATTTTGTGTATGAAAAGGTAGGGTTTTAGAATATGCTATTAAAGCACATGAACTTTGGAACCAAACTTCTTGGATTCAAACCTCAGCCCTGCCACTTCTCACTAGTTGTTGAACTATAGATGGTCACTTGGCCTCTCAGTTTTCTCAACTCCAAAATAAGAATAATAATACCACCTTCCTATACAAGTTGTGAAGAATAAGTGAGATAATTGTAAACTGCTTAGAACAGAGCCTGGCACATAGTAATTGCTCTTCAAGTGTTAACTATTATTCTGGATTTAATTATTTGAATGTCTGCTTCTCCTGTGAGATGGTCAGCTTTGAAGAATAAGGCTCCATCTTATTCTTATTTGCTCCGGCATTTAGTCCAGGACCTCAATATATACTAATTGTACTAGATAGAGGGAATTTTGCCACCTGACTTGTTCTGCTCAATGGGTCCTTGCATTTCAAGTAATAAATGCTTTTTTCCCCAAATTCTTCTTTAGGATAAAGGCATATTTAGAAGTAAACAAAATGTTATTAAAAATTTAGTCACAAAAGCAGATGTCCATCATATATTTAAAATTATTCTTATATTCTATAGCTCTTACATCTACTTCTTTAGTTACAATTTTTTTTTAATAGCTAGAAGAGACATTAGAAATCATCACTGACATCTCCCTTATTTTATAAAATATCAGAGAGGTTAACTATTTTTTCATTGATAAATTAGTGGTAAAGCTCAGACTAAATCCAGGACACCTAATATCCTTGTTTGATTCACTTCCTCCACTCCATTTACTCAAAGAGAAAAATATATCAATGCAATGACTGAGAAACTCAGTAACATTAATTATTTAATAAAAATAGTTTTTGAGCACTCACTCTATGTAGGTGCCATGCTAGGTTCTGGCAATGTGAAAAGAATGAGTCACAGTCATAGTCCTCAAAGATAGACATGTTGAAGAAGACAGGCATGAGCACAGACAACCTCCACACCACATGAGAAGCCCATACCAGCCCATGATAACTGGTACAGTGTGCTTCTGGCGGAAAAAAGTAAATCCAAATTCTAAGAGAGGAATCCAGGGTAGTTACGCAAAAGAGGTTAACATTTGAGTTGTGTCTTGAAAAATGAAGAGCCTTTCACCAGAGGGTGGAATTCTAGACAACAGAAACAACATAGATCAATCATCACATGCTCATGTAAAAGCCACCGTGGGCCAGGACATATGCTGCATACTAGAATACAAGAGTGAGCAAGACAATAATAAGGTCTCTGCCTGTGTGCATCTTTTATCCTACTGGGAATTCGAAGGGTTAACTACAGGTGATTTGTCTTTTTAAAGTACAATAAAAATCTTTGTTAAGGAGATTTAATTTGAGCATAGAGAGGACAAAAGAGAAGCAAGGCTACTTCCTTTGGAAGTGACACTGAAGTTAAAGCCTGGAGGCTGATAGGAGAATTAACTACCCTAAGTGGATTAAGGAGCAGGAAGAGCATTAAGAGACAATACCACAGTCTAATGGCCCTGAGGCACTATCAGCTGTGCATAAAGATGAGCAGGGTTTGCACATAAACAATAGGGACAGGAGTGACCTAAGATGGCTTTAGAGAGGGTCGGTGGAGGAGGGGGTTGGTTAAGGAATATACCCATGAGCAACAGTCAATGAAGCCATTGAAGGATTTAAAAAGAGAGAAGGGAAATGATCGAATTTGTAATCTTAAAAATCACTCTGACTACATGGACAAAGCCACAAGGTTGTGAAAGACACGGCACACTCAGGAATTGAAGCTAATTTTATAAGGCTAAAGTTTAGGGCCTGAGGTGGAGCATCTCAGGAAATGCAGGCTGGAGTCAGACCCTGGAGGAAGTTCCTTTCATCTCAGGGTAGGACTTGTGCATTTTATCCAGCAGGAAATAGGGACATCTTGAAGATTTACATACAGGAGAATAAAACATGCAGACCATAAGAATCATGCCAAAAAGACTCATGTGTATTCAGGATATTGCAGTTACTAGTATAGATAATGGATTGACAGGTTATATAAATATTTTATATAAGTTGGAAAGAAAAGAAACCTGTGTACTTCAGTTAACCAGAACAGCCTAGTTTCTGCCTTCCAGTTAATTGAAATTTGTTGAGGACCTCAAATGTAAAAAGAAACAAACTCTGACATGGCAGAGAAGGGCAACAAAGACCTTCCTATATAATGCCTGGTGGGATGGACTTTCTGGTAAACCTTGTGTGAGCTCCCAAGGATATGCCTGGGCACATACCAGAATAGTGCCTGCCTATGTGATGCAACCAAATGCTGCCTGTACTTGTTGCAATTTCACTTTGTGCCTCTGGGTGGTAATTAGAGATTGTTTGATCTTAGTCAATAAAATACTATTCAATTTCCCCTGAAGACATCAGAGATGTATAGTAAAAATATTTTCCCATGCCACTATTTGAATTTCAAGCATACATTTCTACTCATTTAATTTCCAGCTACTTACACAGGCTCTTTAACATACAGACTAAGGGCAAATTAAAAATACAAGAACATTACTCATGTTTCTGGAGGTCAAGATGGATGGATGTTCAGTAAATTACACCTACTCTCATGAAAGTTGTTGTTGATGAAGGCCATGAAGGTTAACTTCTTGATCAATCTACACTGGCTGTATCCAGGGACACAGTCTATGTTCTAAAGCTTGTATTAAACAGATAATGCAAGAAACACCTACGTTCAGAACTTGAGAGGTACCTTTGAAAATTCAATGAAATCTTAATATAATAATTCTCTCCATAGTTTGTTTTATATATATCATGGTGCAAATTCTGACCCTCGATTCATTATAACCCTTCAGAGTCTCTCTGTAAAACTGGAAGCTGCCCTTTTTCACACCTCCTGTGTTATCACAAAGAGGTGCCATTCTATTTAACAATTTATGAGATTGCTAGTTGTAAATGCACTTGTAGCAGTGGTAGACTTGGGAGAGCAACAAAGATCTCATGTTTGTCCAATGATTAAATAATTAAAGCTCATCAATACATTCACAAGGAATAGGAAAGAAAATCACACCCTGAACTCAGTGCCATTGCCACCTTGGAAATGTGAATCAGTTTGTATCCTTGTTAATTTGGTGAAATATACAGCTCTAAATTTGGATTGTTTTCTGAAAATAAACAGGACATATTCTGTTTACTTCACTACACTGTATTATATGACATGAAGTAGCAGGTTAAATAAATACAATTTTTAAATGTAAATGATACTATTATTATATGTCCAGTAAAAAATGTCTTTAAAACAAGTGAAAGAACTCACGTTTTGTGTCAAATGCCTTCAAATTACCAGAATCTCTCAAGATTATATTGATTCTAGTAAGTTTGGTAAAGGATATAATTGACATAATTTGTAGTAAAAGTTGAAATAATATTCTGAAAATGCATTAGCAATAGTGTTAAGATTTGAATTCATTCATCAGTATAAAAAGCATTAAAATGCTTTGTTTTGCTTTGTTTCTGAGAAATACAGACTAGCACCAAATCAAGAGAAGTATGGCAGCCCCACTTTCAAAAGGCATATATCCTTGAGAAAATTAGATATGTATAGAAAGTTAAGTAATAGAATGGTTGAATAGTTACAGATCATATAAGACCATAGAAAAATGGATATCATGATGCAAATATGTGATTAAAATGGGAATCCAATTAACATTAAATACATTAAGTGCTATGAGGTCACACTACTGAGGGAAGTCTTGGTGTTGCCAAGAAAACTTCACAAGGAAGTTTGAAATTAATGATCATTAAAGCACTGGTAGGAAATGGGCATGTGGAGAAGCTAAGGAAAGGCTCTTAGGAAGGGAGAGGTGGAAAAAATGGGGGCTAGTGTGGTGTAACAGACACCCAGGGCAAAGAGGAGAGGGGAATCCAGTATTAATATCAGGTAGTGACAAATTAGTCTGGATACAATCATCTAGATTCAGATATTTATGAAGAGGAATAGTGAGAAGTAAGATGGAATGTTAAATTGAGGAAAGTATGGGACTCCTTCAGTCAAACTCTTATTGAAAATTTCCACTGAATGATAGTCTTTCACTTTTGACCTTTGGTGGTGTATGGACTTCTGGTAGATTGTGCTAGATGTCTTTAATTCCCTGTTCACTCCATCTTCTCATATACAGAATCAAAATGTGGAGCTTTGTACGAACTGGTTTTTTCAAAAGGAGTCTGCAGATAACTATGAAATCAATTTCTGGAATGCACATCTCAGTTTGTCTTTTATCTTAACTGTCTACTGGGCATTTATGAATTGAAATCCTGCTACTCCTTCCTCTAATCAGGTCAAAAATGAAATTCTTCTCCATTCTGGATGCCCATTTTCCCTGTACTTGTCAGAGATGCTGCAAGGCAGTTTCATCATCACAGCTGCCTGGGCTCTTCTCCCATATATAAAATGACACTATAATTGATCATCTAAGTGAAAGGAGTGCTATCAATAACTACATGGACACAACAGATATAAACTGGTTGTTCCTGGGAAACCAGGGTTAACAGTCACCCTATTTAATCTTTCTGTCATTCAATTCTGACAATTCTTTAATTCTCTTGATTTTTCATTGCTTCTGCCCCCATCCACACACTGATTTCAATCACACCCTCCTCACTTTCTTGCTAATCTCTCCCTTGTGAAAAATATACCCAAAACTCCATTTCTGGCACCAACATCTTGCTCAAGAACCTACAGTGAATGTGCAGTGTTTCTCTCCCAAAGAATAAACTACTCTTTTTAGCTTTTTATGACCAGTTTGACCTGCATCTATCCACCTCCTGTTATGTCCTAACCACAGCCATGGAGTCCCCAGAAGTATCCTTTTCCTTTTTCTTTTTTTATGCTTTTGCAAATGCTACTTGGCCAGCCTAGAATGTTCACATCTACCCACCATGCCTTTCTATGTTTTTCTTCTAATCAAGTTGCTGTATAATCTTTAAGAAAGGAATCAATCCTCCTTCCTTTCTTAGAGCCTCCTCTGATACTGAACTCTCCTCCAAACTGCTTAATAACCTTGCATCTAAATCCTTGATCAACCAATAAGCTTTTGCAATAGCACTCCCTTTTGCTACCACGATTATAGGTTTGTGTTCCTAAGCAAATTTCTTTAGCTCAATTGTTAATTCCTTGATGATACAGAATAGGGTGTCATATGTCATTCACATAAAGTGTGTTTTCAAATATATGATGAGAAATGTGTCTTTCCCATCAAAATCGCTTCCAGTTCCCCTCCTGCCTGCTCTCCCTTTGGCCACTTCTAGAAAGCAAAGCAAGATAAAAAAGCAAAGCACCTGTTTATTATTTCATATTTATCTACCTGATAAAATCTAAAGTACTGGCATACTCTCCTTACTAAATAAAATAAATTCCAACACATGGCAGTATTAGTGTTCCATGTCTTCAGTGTCTATGCCCAATTCAGCCAAATCATTCTCAGAAAGACAAGTTGTTTGCTTTCCCATGCATAATAGATTCATATATAAAAATTTGCTGATGGAGATTATTCCTGGTGAAATTTAAATCTGGCACTGTTCCCTGTGCTTTCATATTATTCTACCTTTCAATTTGAATGCCTTATGTAAACCTAGAGCTAGCAGCAGAGTCTCTGCTGGATC
The DNA here is from genome assembly GCF_028021215.1 of Eschrichtius robustus. Lineage (NCBI taxonomy): Eukaryota > Metazoa > Chordata > Mammalia > Artiodactyla > Eschrichtiidae > Eschrichtius > Eschrichtius robustus. Next base: position 75,080,311 of record NC_090836.1, on the reverse strand, counting down.
CTCCCTTTGGCTTGCTGGTCTAGCTGTTTACCCCCAGCCTCTGTTTTCCAGTCACAGTGGTTCTTGAATCAGTGTCTGTGATACACGGAACTGAGGGTGGCTCAGAAACTCTAAACTTCAGGAAGCAGGAACCACCTTTCCAGGTTACTATGAGGCCAACACCAACATGGCTCCTTCCCAAAGTTTGAAAGTAGGGGGATAGGGAAAAGCACTTTGCCTTGCTCTTTCTCTCAACTTCTAGAACATGCCTTACTCTTTGAGTCCTATTCAGGAAGAGAGCAAAACTTGATATCCCCTTGAAGGATATTTTATCCTATCTAAAAGTGTCATAAGACATTCGGTCCACACAAAAATGTCCTTAAAATCTGGTCCTGTCCAAAACATCCGTAAGACATGTGGTTCATGCCAAAAGGTCCTTGAAATTTGGTCCTATCCAAAATGTCCATGAGCATATTTGGTCTGTGCCAAATGATTTGGGACAGGACCAAATATCAAAGACCTTTTGGTATGGGCCAAATGTCTTATGGACACTTTAGACAGGACCAAGTATCTGTTAAGCTTGATATCCTACTTCTGATTTCCATTTTCTTTTTCCCAGTCCCTGGACATGAAAAAGGGGTAAGCTTTTTTTTCTCTAGCTACCCTTTTTCTTCCCAATTTTAACAGTGGACTGGGCACTCTAAGAACTGGAGTCCCTAGGTTTTGGCCCTTGGCATATTGAAAGAGAGCACATCCTCCTTACACATAAAGCCAGCCTCTCATCAGTATTATCTTACAAAGAGGCTAAGTCTCAGTCTTCTCCTGCTGTAAACCAGATTTTGCAGAGCAAATTAAGACCCAGCACTTTAATATTTGAAAATTAAATATCTGGATTTATTACGCATGAATTAGATAGAATACTTCTTTTTTCTAAATGACAGAAAAAATTCTTCCCAAATGTACTTCTGTGTGAAGGCACTGGTTTTCATAATTAAATCCTAATAGTGTGTAGCTATAAAGTTATATTTTTTATAGAGTCATATGTCATATGTGTGGTTATAAAAATGCAAAGTTCAAGCTTCAATGTTCGATGCAGTTACCCTACATGTCTTAAAAGAAGTTAAAAATACCAGCTTCCTATATATCATTATTCTGAGCAATAATTGTTGTTACTATTACTTATCTATTGTACCCTAAAATTTTTTGCTCAGAACAATGACATTAATAATATACTGCTGGAATTTTAAGAAATGAAAGCAGCCTGCTAACTCTTTCATTACTCTCTCTTTTCCTTTTAATTCAATGCTCATTCATTCAGCATTTATTAAAAACCTACTTTGAATCAAACCCTTCATGGGGTGAAGCAATAGAGACGAAAGGTAATAAACATAGGTTCTCTACTAGAGGAGCTCACATATTTATTGTTTTTGCTATACTCCTCCTTACTTTCATTTAATTTCATAATATAATATCTTCCCAAATATATAGCAAGTATTTCTCTGAATGAGTACAAATGAATAGCAGAGTCTAATAGAAGTCATTACCCCAAAACAGTAATGCTCCACTATTCATTCATATGTTCAGTTGTTCATTCAAATTTTCATATGTTCATTTGTTCATTCATTCATTCAGGAAATGTTATTAAAGCAGTTACTGTGAGTTAACTGCTTTAGTTGGCCTCTGGGCATAAGCCATATATCTTGGCCTTCAAAGTGATGCCAGTCTACTGACTTAGTGTACATGATAGTGCCATAATAAAGGATTATGAATATGAGACGGGGTGGGTGTTGGGGGTGAGATGGGAACCCTTCACAGAGGAATGGATAACGTGAATTGATGTTGAAGGAAGAGAAGGTCATAAAATATTTAAGTAGGGAGGGGCAGTCTCGTTCAAGTGAATTGTATACACAGAGGCATGGAGGCTGAGAAAACGTAATTTTTTTAAGCTTGGAATGTAAAGTATGTCAAAGAGCCTACTGCAGTTTTGTTGGGCATAAAAATGTGCCCAGTGAAAACACGACATTCCCTAGCCTTCCTTGCAAATAAGGGTGAAGAACAGCAGTGCAGCCCAGGCCTGGTCAGTGAGTTAAAAGTGTTCCTTGTCAAGTGAGGCTCCAGGCAAACTCCTTAAAAGCAGAGCTGGCTCAGCTGGGATGGGCCTTTTGCCCTTTTCCCTTCCTGTTCTCCCTGCCTGGAATGTAAACATGATGCCCAGAGGAAGGACAACGTCATATCACCACAAGGTAACAAGCAAGTGCTAAGGATGGTTGAGCAGAAAGATGCAAGGAGCCTGCAGCCCCAAGATAGGAGAGAACAGCTCTGTGGACCCTGCACAGTCTATCACAGACTTCTCACCACCAGAGGGGAAATGCCTTAAGTAGTTTTAGTTAAGCCATTGTTTTTCAGATTTGTGTTACTTGGGCAAACTGATGGTGTGAACCTGAGCAGACTAGACGAGGCCAACCATAAGGAGCCCTGCACAGTTGTAGAGTTTGAACTGTGTCTGGTAGAGGTTCTTTTTTTTTTAATTTAAGAAAAGATCAGTTTATTAAAAGACCATAACCTCTTAAAATCACAAATGTAAAACCATTAGGGAACCAGGCGGCTCGTGGGGGCCATGTGGAGATGCAAACACATAGCACTTCTTCCTCTTTCTGCTTCTGAATGTCAACCAGTAAGTTATTTACCTGAACTCTTTTTTTTTTTTTTTTTTTTTTTTAATTTTTATTTATTATTTATTTATTATGTTTATTTTTTTTGGCTGTGTTGGGTCTTCGTTTCTTTGTGAGGGCTTTCTCCAGTTGCGGCGAGTGGGGGCCACTCTTCATCGCGGTGCGCGGGCCTCTCACTATCGCGGCCTCTCTTGTTGCGGAGCACAGGCTCCAGACGCTCAGGCTCAGTAGTTGTGGCTCACGGGCCCAGTTGCTCCGCGGCATGTGGGATCTTCCCAGACCAGGGCTCGAACCCGTGTCCCCTGCATTGGCAGGCAGATTCTCAACCACTGCGCCACCAGGGAAGCCCTACCTGAACTCTTTATGTTGTTTTTTTTGTAGAGGTTCTTAAACTCCAGTATGTTTGAGAACCACTGGAAGTGTCTGTTAAACACGCACTTTTCTGAGCCACACCCTCACAAATTCTGATTCTGATTCTAGCAGTCCGGGTGGCACACAGGAATTTCAACTTTAGTTTCTGATGCTGGTCCTAAGACCACATTTAAACAAACAAACCAAACCCCACAAATGACAAAAAAATAAAAATTTTCTCAAATGTGTGGAAGTGGAGCAGTTGATGCATTTGATGCACTGGGTAGTCTTTCTGTTTCTCTTTCTCTTCCTTCCCATTTTCCTACCACTCATGGGGACACAAAACTGCTGCCCACAGTTTACAAATCCATATCTGTGACATCTATGTTCAGGCATAAGATTGATGAAGAAAGTATTTTATGTTTCATTAGTAGTAGTTCAATAGTTTCACTATTTCCTTAAATAGCACTTATCAAACTACTGTTCTAAGAACTTTAACAAGTACTAACTCATTTAATTTTTATAAAACTCTACATGGTAGGAACTACTATTACCCCAACTCATAGATGTGAAAACTTAGCGACAGAGATGGTAAACAGCTAGGTCACACAGCTATTAAGTGACTATGCTGCATCTCTAATCCTTGGCCATCATAGACTTATTATTTGCAGTTCCAACTACTTATCAGTGATCACAAAATTTCCATGATTTATTCAACTATAATGAGAATAAAGACATTACTACCCCTTTCTTGCTCTCCGGCCATCGTGGCAGCTGCTCTTGGTTGGGGGCATACCGCACCTAAGGCAGGAAGACGGTGGCCACAAAGAAGACGAAAAAGTCACTGGAGTCGATCAACTCTAGGCTCCAACTGGTTACAAAAAGTGGAAAGTACGTGCTGGGGTACAAGCAGACTCTGAAAATGATCAGACACGGCAAAGCGAAACTGGTCATCCTTGCCAACAACTGCCCAGCCTTGAGGAAATCTGAAATAGAGTATTATGCCATGTTGGCCAAAACTGGTGTCCATCACTACAGTGGCAATAATATTGAGCTGGGCACAGCATGTCGAAAATACTACAGAGTATGCACACTGGCTATCATTGATCCAGGTGATTCTGGTATTATTAGAGGCATGCAAGAACAGACTGGTGAAAAGTAAATCATGTACAATTTTTCTTTAATAAAATTGGCCAGAACCTGTTTTAAAAATTAAAAAAAAAAAAAGACATTACTACCATATGGCTCTTCTGAGACATAAACATCTGGAGAAACAAAGATTTTGTAATGAAAGCATCTAGCATAAATTTATATCGCATGGGCTGTGATGTTGGTTTTGATAAGCAAGTTACCTTGCTAGCCTAGCTAATCCCCAAACATCTGTTTCTTAGTTTCTTAATTTCTGGGTTTTATGAATTTGATAATACTCAAAATTTACTTTGGAGCTGTAACCAAAGTAAATATTATGGGTCTACAGTAGCATTTCCCCAAATATTTTTTCTCTTAAACATTTGTTCCACAAGATGCTAGATTTTAAACAGCCTTCCTGCTTAAATAAATTTGAAAAATATTAGGCTATACAAAGTCTTTACTACAGGATTTATCAGAACCTGAATATGAACAAGCCCATTGTAAATCTGCAAAAGAGAAATATATATAGCATTTTCCCAAACTTTGACCACAGAGGCCTTTTTCTCCTGGGTTTTTAGTGGTAGTGTTGTTCCACAGAACACAATTCTGGAAATGATTTCTTACTGTGCATTCAAATTTAAGATTTTTATTTTGTTCAACTTGAAGTAACATATTTTGACAGAACTATTCATAAAAGATTTTTGCAAGCTGTGGGTATGTGTAGTCATGTAGATCACAGAATAGAGGAAGAATAAAAAGAGAGAATGAACACCTGTTAAATATAACTTTCCTTACCATCACAAGAGAAGTATTGTTTAATTTCTAAATATTCATATTAGTTTCTAAATTCCTTATAATCTGTTTTAGCATTTTGCTCTAAAATTTTTCTATTCCTGCCTTTGAAGTGTTCTGTTGTTTTCCCTTTGAGCTCTTCAAGATCTAGTGTTTCGTGTATTTCCCTGCTCTTTTTTCTTTCTCTAATCATAAAGCTATAACTATAAAACATAAACGAGAGATTCATCACCTTCATCCAGCCAGGAGACATCTTTTTTCATCATCTGAAGTAAGAGGGAGAAGCAATCTTTATGTATGCAGGATAAAAATCAAACCATATTTTTCTTAATGAGCTAAATAAGCGGAGAAATGCTTCTTATTGAGAAACTGTATGGTAAAGAGTAAATAAATATGGCTGAACTTCTATGCTAAGGAAAATGCTCTCATTAATGTTGGTGCTTTACCATTTCAGTTTCGTCAAACAGGAAACACGATTTTAATAATTTGATTCTGTAAACTCAAAACTCTGAAAGGATTGCTGGATTTAAGAAGAGGTGCAATAAAGCATTCATTATGAATATTTTTCAATTAAATATTTCAGCTGTTTGAAAAAAGAACTTATCATTTACAGGTAGTAAAGGACTGATTAAGTCAACCAATTTAGTCTGGCTCATCTGTGGGCTTACTATCAAATCATTTACTTTTCACACAGTCTGATTAAAAATATTTCTCAACTGAATTCAGATTTTCTCTTCTCTTTGGGGAATATGTTTTTTAGGGAATGAATACTTTGGAGTATTATTCTCATGCTCCTTACTCTTCCCTGTGTATGAGTGTGTTTGAGTGTGTGTGTGTGATTTCTTTCTTCTGTTTTTATTGTTAAAAGGTCACTTTTTTAATATGTGAGATTTGTGTTCATTATTTTATTTTTTAAGAAAGGAGATAGCTATATATTATTAACATTAATTACTACTGTTTTTCACTCATTTCCAAATATGTCATGTAAAGAGGATACAAAGATGAATTAAAAGCACTCCAATTTACCCAAAGAAATAGTCTATCCTTTGCATAGATAAGCAGTAACAGAATTACAAATCCTATCCATTAAATTATAAGGTGTCCTCTAATAAAGCAGAGTGCTTACTTCTCCAATCTCTTTGAACAAAAATTCCCAATCCTCTGTTTACTGTGATGGAATATAGATTAAATGAAATCCAGATATTGGCATATTCTTCATGTCTTCTGTCCTAAGCCCCATATCTTTCTATAGGTATCACCAAACTCTGGTTTCCTAACAAAAAAATGGTCATCTCATACAAATAATTAATCAATCTACCAAAGTTTTTCAGTGTCCTGTTGGAAATGTATCTAAGACCAGCTGGGTGAGTCGGAGCATAATGCTAAAAGGCCAATGTCTTATAATCCCAATCAATCAAAGAACAACATATGAGATATATACTATGTACTTGTCATGACATAATCAGTAATTGGTGTTCCAGGCTAATTTTTCATTGAGATTAGTTACCTTTTTGCTTGAACTTAGCTTGGATTTCTAACCAGAGCCAATTGCCTCATAAATGCATACCCAAGAAATAAGTGGCAAATCATTGTTTTTATCTAGATTGTTTAAAGTTTGGATTCAGAATTTGTATTTTAGTCTTAAATCTATATAGCTAATTATTATTACATCAACAGTTGTTGATGTCTAGGGCTGTGCCTTTCAATATATAGGACACTAGCTATATGTAGCTACTGGGCACTCAAAATGTGGCTAAGTACGAAGTAAAATGTGCTGCAAATGCAAAATATATACTAGATTTAGAAGACAATACAAAAAAAAAAAAAAGAATGTAAAACACCTTACAATCAAATAAAAGGATGTAAAGCTTTTTATTTGACTAAGTATTGACATAATAATGTTTTGGATATATTGGGTCATAAATAAAATATACTATTAAGATTAATGATTGTCATCTGTTTTTGGTTTTGGTTTTTTTGTCTGTTTGCTTTTACTGTTTCTACTGTTTTAAGTACTTATGTCGCTTGTATTGTGGCTCACATTATATTTCTCTAATACATTTAACTTCCAAATGTAGAGCTGTATATTTCACCAGCAGTGTTCTAGAGCAGTGCTTTGTTTATAAAATATTTGAAATAGTACTATTAGTTAATATTTTTAAGAGGCTGAAAGTATTGTATGATCAGTAATTTTACAGAGACAATAAAAACTGAGAATTTTAATTTAAATTTGGTTAAAAGACTTTAATTTTTAATAAATTCACCAATTAACTTTGGATAAATGTATACTAAGAAAACATTATTTTTTTAACCACAATCTCTATTTGTTTACAAAATAAATAAGAATTTTTCCCCTAATTAAAATATGTAAGTTCCAAGGCACACTTTTTCTATCCTTGTATACATACCCAAATCTCTCAAATTACTGGAGTATCTGTTGACATAAAGAAATCTTCAAAGAGAAACATCCACCAATATCAAAACTACTTTGAGGGACTTCCCTGGTGGTGCAGTGGTTAAGAGTCCGCCTGCCAATGCAGGCAACACGGGTTCAAGCCCTGGTCCAGGAAGATCCCACATGCCACAGAGCAACTAAGCATGTGAGCCACAACTACTGAGCCTGCGCTATAGAGCCTGCAAGCCACAACTACTGAGTCAGGGTGCCACAACTACTGAAGCCCGTGCACCTAGAACCCGTGCTCTGCAACAAGAGAAGCCACCGCAATGAGAAGCCCGCGCACCACAATGGCAACTAGAGAAAGCCCACATGCAGCAACGAAGACACAACATAGCCAAAAACAAATAAATAAATAAATTTATTTTTTTTAAAAAACTACTTTGAAAGAAATCAAATAAAGAATTGTATGTACACTAACCAAACCACAAGGGAGGCTTTCAGTTGCTACATGATATAATTACTACAGTTTTTTTTTAATACTAAAAATATTTTATACTCAGAAACAAATAATTTTTAAAAGTAGTAAATTGAGACACTTGATGCAAAGTTCAATTAATATTAACAGTTTCAAAAACCCAGACACACATAGTGATGAACATGTCTACTTACAGAAATGGAAAAATGATAATAAAATGCAGGATATAAAGCAGTATTATAATATAATGCCATTTACGAATGTGTTCAGAAAAACAGAAGCAACCTAAAGTTGTATCAGTATAGCAATGGTTAACAATGGCTATCTCTGGGTAGTAGAACTACAGTTTAAGCAATTTTTGTTTGTTTTGTTTTGGGTATTCTTTTTTGTTGTTTATTTATCTGTATTTTCTAGTTTTTCAGTAGTGTATATATAATAAATGCATGATTAAAAAAATATATGAACTGTAATAGGCCTTATAAGAGGAAAAGAACTAAGAGATTGCGGGGGGAGCCATGCAGGTGGGCAATGAGAGGAGAACCAGGCATTGGTGAAAGGAGACTAAGAGAATGTTGTCATGGCAGCTAGTGTCTCTCCTGACATTTGGAGCCAGGTAGCCCTGTGTTCAAATATAAACTCTAAACTATGATCACTGACAAGGTTCTTAACATCTCCATGGCTGGCTGATAATAAAACTTACCTTGAAGGCATGTTGTGAAAATTACATGACATGGTTATGAAAAACAAGTAGTATCATGTTCCTCATAGAGTTGATGGCAAACCAGTGATGAGTAGGCTAATATAACCTCTAGTGTGATGGGTACTTTACTCTTCATCAAGGCCAGTGCCTTCCTGCACTCAGTCTAAAGTTCCTGCCACCACTACATAATCTGGGGGAAGGAGCAATGGAAAAATCAAGAGAATACACCCTTCTCCACCAGATGCCACCCAAATCCAAAACTCCAGCAGAGTGTCTGAAAATAATCCCTACTTTTAACTCTCTGTTTACATGAACCATTTCTGCCATTTATTTTAGGCAACAACTCATCTAACTAGTGAATAAATGTTGGTTTTATGTGTGCTACTTTTACGGTGGGTCAGAAATGAACTGACAGAATCGACAGGCACATTGACATCTACGGTCCAAAGGGGAGTGGGCAGCTTGCTGGGCAGAGAGCAAAAACTGAAGGTGTTCAAAATATCTTGGATGTTTCTGAAAGAGGATTATTGAGGAGAAGGTAGGCCATATGCCCCTTGAGTTCTTCTCAAATCTAAATATTTATGATTCTATGATTTTTACTTTGGTACATGATTAAGATTTTTAGACTTTATAAGCACAGTTTTTTTTTATTCATTAATTATACATACACTTAAAATATTTTATTCATGTTACTGCTTTTTGGTGCTTTTCTCTTTCATGGTGTGGTGTGCCTTTGCAAGCTTCCTTTTATATGCTTTCACAGCTGGTCAACTCCCATCTGACTTACAGTCTTTTCACTAGATTAATATCTTCAGTCTGATTATAGCCAAATTTTGCAAATCTAAAAGGCATTTTTCCTCTTTAAAATATCTTTTCACGTCCTCCTGATGTGGACCTAACTTCTTGATTCTGAACAAGCAATCTCATTTCCCTTATTTCCAAGTGCTCAAGGGACTGAGCCTGTAATACTGATAACTAATAAATTATTGATGAACAAATTATGGTCAGATGTTCACCTACAGTGCTGTTGACTTTTAAGTTCAGATGCAAAGATGATTTATCTTTAATTTGAAAGGTTGTTCATATTTATAAACTAGGTTATGATATTTTCTTCCTTAGATGTGAATATGTAAGTAACAGAAATTAATGTATTTACTTTGATACATTTGTTCACCTTTGACATTTGGAGCCTTAAACTTTATTTTTGAAGTGTAAAAGCTACCTCTTTAGAGCTAAGGAAGAAAGGAGAGTTTAATTTAATAGTCAAATGCCAAAACATTATGTAAAAATCAAATTAGAGACAGAAGGATTTTCTTGCCTTTCAACAGAGCCTCACCCTGAAGAAACCTTGGCAGATTTGTATGCCAAGTCTACTATTAAGAAGGGAGAAATAACATTCACAGAAAGACACACATGATGAAAAGGCAGAGGGCTATGGACCACATGACAGAACATGATAAAACCACAGAAAAACAACTAAATGAAGTGGAGATAGGCAACCTTCCAGAAAAAGAATTCAGAATAATGATAGTGAAGATGATCCAGGACCTCAGAAAAAGAATGGAGGCAAAGATCGAGAAGATGCAAGAAATGTTTAACAAAGACCTAGAAGGGGAGCTGTGGGAAGATGGCGGAAGAGTAAGACGCGGAGATCACCTTCCTTCCCACAGATACATTAGAAATACATCTACACGGGGAACTGCTCCTACAGAACACCCACTGAACGCTGGCAGAAGACGTCAGACCTCCCAAAAGGCAAGAAACTCCCCATGTACTTGGGTAGGGCAAAAGAAAAAAGAAATAACAGAGACAAAAGAATAGGGACGGGACCTGCACCAGTGGGAGGGAGCTGTGAAGGAGGAAAAGTTTCCACACACTAGGAAGCCCCTTCGCAGACGGAGACTGCGGGGGGCAGAGGGGGGAAGCTTCGGAGCCGCGGAGGAGAGCGCAGCCACAGGGGTGCGGAGGGCAAAGTGGAGAGATTCCCACACAGAGGATCGGTGCCGAGCAGCACTCACCAGCCCGAGAGGCTTGTCTGCTCACCCGCCGGGGTGGGCGGGGCTGGGAGCTGAGGCTTGGGCTTCCGTCAGATCGCAGGGAGAGGACTGGGGTTAGCGGCGTGAACACAGCCTGAAGGGGTTAGCGAACCACAGCTAGCCGGGAGAGAGTCCGGGAAAAAGTCTGCAGCTGCCGAAGAGGCAAGAGACTTTTTCTTCCCTCTTTGTTTCCTGGTGAGCAAGGAGAGGGGATTCAGAGTGCCGCCTAAACGAACTCCAGAGACGGGCATGAGACGCTAAGGCTGCTGCTGCTGTCACCAAGAAGCCTGTGTGCGAGCACAGGTCACTCTCCACACCACCGCTCCCGGGAGCCAGTGCCGCCCGCCACGGCCAGGCTCCCATGATCCGGGGACAACTTCCCCAGGAGAACGCACGGCGCGCCTCAGGCTGGTGCAACGTCACGCCGGCCTCTGCTGCCGCAGGCTCGCCCCGCATCCGTATCCTTCCCTCCCCCCCGCCCGAGTGAGCCAGAGCCCCCAAAGCAGCTGCTCCTTTAACCCCGTTCTGTCTGGGCAGGGAACAGATGCCCTCAGGCGACCTACACGCAGAGGCAGGTCCAAATCCAAAGCTGAACCCCGGGAGCTGTGCGAACAAAGAAGAGAAAGGGAAATCTCTCCCAGCAGCCTCAGAAGCAGCGGATTAAAACTTCACAAACAACTTGATGTGCCTGCATCTGCTGAATACCTGAATAGACAACGAATCATCCCAAATTCAGGAGGTGGACTTTGGGAGCAGGATATATTAATTTTTCCCCTTTTCCTTTTTTTGTGAGTGTATATGTGTATGCTTCTGGGTGAGATTTTGTCTGTATAGCTTTGATTTATAATAGCTTTATTTTATTTCATTTTATTTTATCCTCTTTCTTTCTTTCTTTCTTTCTTTCTTTCTTTCTTTCTTTCTTTCTTTCTTTCTTTCTATTTTTTTCTCCCTTTTACTCTGAGCCGTGTGGAGGAAAGGCTCTTGGGGCTCCAGCCAGGCATCAGGGCTGTGCCTCTGAGGTGGGAGAGCCAACTTCAGGACACGGGTCCACAAATGACCTCCCAGCTCCACGTAATATCAAATGGCAAAAATCTTTCAGAGATCTCCATCTCAACATCAAGACCCAGCTTCACTCAACGACCACCAAGCTACAGTGCTGGACACCCTATGCCAAACAACTAGCAAGACAGGAACACAGCCCTATCCATTAGCAGAGAGGCTGCCTAAAATCATAATAAGGCCACAGACACCCCCAAAACACACCACCAGACGTGGACGGGCCCACCAGAAAGACAAGATCCAGCCTCATCCACCAGAACACAGGCATTAGTCCCCTCCACCAGGAAGCCTACACAACCCACTGAACCAACCTTAGCCACTGGGGACAGACAACAAAAACAACGGGAAATACGAACCTGCAGCCTGTGAAAAGGAGACCCCAAACACAGTAAGATAAGCAAAATGAGAAGACAGAAAAACACACAGCAGATGAAGGAGCAGGGTCAAAACACACCAGACCTAACAAATGAAGAGGAAATAGGTAGTCTACCTGAAAAAGAATTCAGAATAATGATAGTAAGGATGATCCAAAATCTTGCAAATAGAATAGACAAAATGCAAGAAACATTTAACAAGGACGTAGAAGAACTAAAGAGGAACCAAGCAACGATGAAAAACACAATAAATGAAATTAAAAATACTCTAGATGGGATCAACAGCAGAATAACTGAGGCAGAAGAACAGATAAGTGACCTGGAAGATAAAATGGTGGAAATAACTACTGCAGAGCAGAATAAAGAAAAAAGACTGAAAAGAACTGAGGACAGTCTCAGAGACCTCTGGGACAACATTAAACGCACCAACATTCGAATTATAGGGGTCCCAGAAGAAGAAGAGAAAAAGAAAGGGACTGAGAAAATATTTGAAGAGATTATAGTTGAAAACTTCCCTAATATGGGAAAGGAAATAGTTAATCAAGTCCTGGAAACACAGAGAGTCCCATACAGGATAAATCCAAGGAGAAACACGTCAAGACACATATTAATCAAACTATCCAAAATTAAATATAGAGAAAACATATTAAAAGCAGCAAGGGAAACACAACAAATAACACACAAGGGAATCCCCATAAGGTTAACAGCTGATCTTTCAGCAGAAACTCTGCAAGCCAGAAGGGAGTGGCAGGATATACTTAAAGTGATGAAGGAGAAAAACCTACAACCAAGATTACTCTACCCAGCAAGGATCTCATTCAGATTTGATGGAGAAATTAAAACCTTTACAGACAAGCAAAAGCTGAGAGAGTTCAGCACCACCAAACCAGCTTTACAACAAATGCTAAAGGAACTTCTCTAGGCAAGAAACACAAGAGAAGGAAAACACCTACAATAACAAACCCAAAACATTTAAGAAAATGGGAATAGGAACATACATATCGATAATTACCTTAAATGTAAATGGATTAAATGTTCCCACCAAAAGACACAGACTGGCTGAATGGATGCAAAAACAAGACCCATCTATATGCTGTCTACAAGAGACCCACTTCAGACCCAGAGACACATACAGACCGAAAGTGAGGGGTTGGAAAAAGATATTCCATGCAAATGGAAATCAAAAGAAAGCTGGAGTAGCAATTCTCATATCAGACAAAATAGACTTTAAAATAAAGACTATTACAAGAGACAAAGAAGGACACTATATAATGATCAAGGGATCGATCCGAGAGGAAGGTATAACAATTGTAAACATTTATGCACCCAACATAGGAGCACCTTAATACATAAGGCAAATACTAACAGCCATAAAAGGGGAAATCGACAGCAACACAATCATAGTAGGGGACTTTAACACCCCACTTTCACCAATGGACAGATCATCCAAAATGAAAATAAATAAGGAAACACAAGCTTTCAATGATACATTAAGCAAGATGGGCTTAATTGATATTTATAGGACATTCCACCCAAAAACAACAGAATACACATTTTTCTCAAGTGCTCATGGAACATTCTCCAAGATACATCGTATCTTGGGTCAAAAATCAAGCCTTGGTAAATTTAAGAAAATTGAAATCGTATCAAGTATCTTTTCCGACCACAACGCTATGAGACTAGATATCAATTACAGGAAAAGATCTGTAAAAAATACAGACACATGGAGGCTACACAATACACTACTTAATAACAAAGTGATCTCTGAAGAAATCAAAGGGGAAATCAAAAAATACCAGAAAGAAATGACAATGGAGACACGACGACCCAAAACCTATGGGATGCAACAAAAGCAGTTCTAAGAGGGAAGTTTATAGCGAAACAAGCCTACCTCAAGAAACAGGAAACATCTCGAATAAAGAACCTAACCCTGCACATAAAGCAATTAGAGAAAGAAGAACCACAAACCCCAAAGCTAGCAGAAGGAAGGAAATCATAAAGATCAGATCAGAAATAAATGAAAAAGAAATGAAGGAGACAGTAGTGAAGATCAATGAAACTAAAAGCTGGTTCTTTGAGAAGATAAACAAAATTGATAAACCATTAGCCAGACTCATCAAGAGAAAAAGGGAGAAGACTCAAATCAATAGAATTAAAAATGAAAAAGGAGAAGTAACCACTGACACTGCAGAAATACAAACGATCATGAGAGATTACTACAAGCAACTCTATGCCAATAAAATGGACAACCTGGAAGAAATGGACAGATTCTTAGAAATGCACAACCTGCGGAGACTGAACCAGGAAGAAATAGAAAATATGAACAGACCAATCACAAGCACTGAAATTGAAAATGTGATTAAAAATCTTCCAACAAACAAAAGCCCAGGACCAGATGGCTTCACAGGCGAATTCTATCAAACATTTAGAGAAGAGCTAACACCTGTCCTTCTCAAACTCTTCCAAAATATTGCAGAGGGAGGAACACTCCCAAACTCATCCTACGAGACCACCATCACCCTGATACCAAAACCAGACAAAGATGTCACAAAGAAAGAAAACTACAGGCCAATATCACTGATGAACATAGATGCAAAATTCCTCAACAAAATACTAGCAAACAGAATCCAACAGCACATTAATAGGATAATACACCATGATCAAGTGGGGTTTATTCCAGGAATGCAAGGATTCTTCAATATACGCAAATCAATCAACGCGATACATCATATTAACAAATTGAAGGAGAAAAACCATATGATCATCTCAACAGATGCAGAGAAAGCTTTCGACAAAATTCAACACCCATTTATGATGAAAGCCCTGCAGAAAGTAGGCATAGAGGGAACTTTCCTCAACATAGTATAGGCCATATATGACAAACCCACAGCCAACACAATGGAATGTTCTTGTGGGAAACACAAGAGAAGAAAAGGACCTACAAAAACAAACCCCAAACAATTAAGAAAATGGTCATAGGGACATACATATCAATAATTACCTTAAAAGTGAATGGACGAAATGCTCCAACCAAAAGACACAGGCTTGCTGAATGGATACAAAAACAAGACCCATCTATATGCTGTCTACAAGAGACCCACTGCAGACCTAGGGACACATACAGACTGAAAGTGAGGGGTTGGAAAAAGATATTCCATGCAAATGGAAATCAAAAGAAAGCTGGAGTAGCAATACTCATATCAGATAAAATAGACTTTAAAATAAAGAATGTTACAAGAGACAAGGAAGGACACTACATAATGATCAAGGGCTCAATCCAAGAAGAAGATATAACAATTATAAATATATATGCACCCAACATAGAAGCACCTCAATACATAAGGCAAATGCTAACAGCTACAAAAGAGGAAATAGACAGTGATACAATAATAGTGGGGGACTTTAACATCTCACTTACACCAATGGACAGATCAACCAAAATGAAAATAAATAAGGAAACAGAAGCTTTAAATGACACAATAGACCAGATAGATTTAATTGATATTTATAGGACATTGCATCCAAAAACAGCAGATTACACTTTCTTCTCAAGAGTGCATGGAACATTCTCCATGATAGATCACATCTTGGGTCACAAATCAAGCCTCAGTAAATTTAGGAAAATTGAAATCATATCAAGCGTCTTTTACCATTTTTCTAGGTTCCACATACATGCGTTAATATACGATATTTGTTTTTCTCTTTCTGACTTACTTCACTCTGTATGACAGTCTCTAGATCCATCCACGTCTCAACAAATGACTTAGTTTCCTTCCTTTTTATGGCTGAGTAATATTCCATTGTATATATGTACCACCACTTCTTTATCCATTCATCTGTCGATGGGCATTTAGGTTGCTTCCATGACCTGGCTATTGTAAATAGTGCTGCAAGGAACATTGGGGTGCATGTGTCTTTTTGAATTATGGTTTTCTCTGGGTATATGCCCAGTAGTGGGATTGCTGGATCATATGGTAATTCTATTTTTAGTTTTTTAAAGAACCTCCATACTCTTCTCCATATTGGCTGTATCAATTTACATTCCCACCAGCAGTGCAAGAGGGTTCCCTTTTCTCCACACCCTCTCCAGCATTTGTTGTTTTTAGATTTTCTGATGATGCCCATTCTAACTGGTGTGAGGTGATACCTCATTGTAGTTTTGATTTGCATTTCTCTAATAATTAGTGATACTGAGCAGCTTTTCATGTGCTTCTTGGCCATCTGTATGTCTTCTTTGGAGAAATGTCTATTTAGGTCTTCTGACCATTTTTGGATTGGGGTGTTTGTTTTTTTAATATTGAGCTGAATGAGCTGTTTATATATTTTGGAGATTAATCCTTTGTCCGTTGATCCGTTTGCAAATATTTTCTCCCATTCTGAAGGTTGTCTTTTTGTCTTGTTTATGGTTTCCTTTGCTGTGCAAAAGCTTTGAAGTTTCATTAGGTCCAATTTGTTTATTTTTGTTTTTATTTCCATTACTCTAGGAGGTGGATCAAAAAAGATCTTGCTGTGATTTATGTCAAAGAGTGTTCCTCCTATGTTTTCCTCTAAGAGTTGTATAGTGTCCGGTCTTACATTTAGGTCTCGAATCCATTTTGAGTTTATTTTTGTGTATGGTGCTAGGGAGTGTTCTAATTTCATTCTTTTACATGTAGCTGTCCAGTTTTCCCAGCACCACTTATTGAAGAGACTGTCTTTTCTCCATTGTATATCCTTGCCTCCTTTGTCATAGATTAGTTGCCCATAGGTGCGTGGGTTTATCTCTGGGCTTTCTATCTTGTTCCGTTGATCTATGTTTCTGTTTTTGTGCCAGTACCATATTGTCTTGATTACTGTAGCTGTGTAGTATAGTCTGAAGTCAGGGAGTCTGATTCCTCCAGCTCCGTTTTTTTCCCTCAAGACTGCTTTGGCTATTCGGGGTCTTTTGTGTCTCCATACAAATTTTAAGATGATTTGTTCTAGTTCCATTAAAAAATGCCATTGGTAATTTGATAGGGATCGCATTGAATCTGTAGATTGCTTTGGGTAGTATAGTCATTGTCACAATATTGATTCTTCCAATCCAAGAACATGGTATATCTCTCCATCTGTTGGTATCGTCTTTAATTTCTTTCATCAGTGTCTTATAATTTCCTGCATAGAGGTCTTTTGTCTCCCTAGGTAGGTTTATTCCTAGGTATTTTATTCTTTTTGTTGCAATGGTAAATGGGAGTGTTTCCTTAATTTCTTTTTCAGATTTTTCATCATTAGTGTATAGGAATGCAAGAGATTTCTGTGCATTCATTTTGTATCCTGCAACTTTACCATATTCATTAATTAGCTCTAGCAGTTTTCTGGTGGCAGTTTTAGGATTCTCTATGTATAGTATCATGTCATCTGCAAACAGTGACAGTCTTACTTCTTCTTTTCCAATTTGTATTCCTTTTTTTTTAAAAATTTTATTTATTTATTTATTTCCTTATGGCTGTGTTGGGTCTTCGTTTCTGTGCGAGGGCTTTCTCCAGTTGCAGCAAGCGGGGGCCACTCTTCATCGCGGTGTGCGGGCCTCTCACTATCGCGGCATCTCTTGTTGCGGAGCACAGGCTCCAGATGCGCAGGCTCAGTAATTGTGGCTCACGGGCCTAGTTACTCCGTGGCATGTGGGAACTTCACGGACCAGGGCTCGAACCCGTGTTCCCTGCATTGGCAGGCAGATTCTCAACCGTTGCGCCACCAGGGAAGCCCCTGTATTCCTTTTATTTCTTTTTCTTCTCTGATTGCCATGGCTAGGACTTCCAAAACTATGTTGAATAATAGTGGTGAGAGTGGACATCCTTGTCTCGTTCCTGATCTTAGAGGAAATGCTTTCAGTTTTTCACCATTGAGAATGATGTTGGCTGTGGGTTTGTCATATATGGCCTTTATTATGTTGAGGTAGGTTCCCTCTATGCCCACTTTCTGGAGAGTTTTTATCATAACTCGGTATTGAATTTTGTCAAAAGCTTTCTCTGCATCTGTTGAGATGATCATATGGTTTGTACTCTTCAATTTGTTAATATGGTGTATCACATTGATTGATTTGCGTACATTGAAGAATCCTTGCATTCCTGGGATAAATCCCATTTGATCATGGTGTATGATCCTTTTAATGTGTTGTTGGATTCTGTTTGTTAGTATTTTGTTGAGGATTTTTGCATCTATATTCATCAGTGATATTGGTCTGTAATTTTCTTTTTTTTTGTAATATCTTTGTCTGGTTTTGGTATCAGGGTGATGGTGGCCTCATAGAATGAGTTTGGGAGTGTTCCTTCTTCTGCAATTTTTTGGAAGAGTTTGAGAAGGATGGGTGTTAGCTCTTCTCTAAATGTTTGATAGAATTCACCTGTGAAGCCATCTGGTCCTGGACTTTTGTTTGTTGGAAGATTTTTAATCACAGTTTCCATTTCATTACTTGTGATTTGTCTCTTCATATTTTCTGTTTCTTCTTGGTTCTGTCTTGGAAGGTTATACCTTTCTAAGAATTTGTCCATTTCTTCCAGGTTGTCCATTTTATTGGCATAGAGTTGCTTGTAGTAGTCTCTTAGGATGCTTTGTATTTCTGCGGTGTCTGTTGTAACTTCTCCTTTTTCATTTCTAATTTTATTGATTTGAGTCCTCTCCCTCTTTTTCTTGTTGAGTCTGGCTAATGGTTTATCAATTTTGTTTATCTTCTCAAAGAACCAGCTTTTAGTTTTATTCATCTTTGCTATTGTTTTCTTTGTGTCTATTTCATTGATTTCTGCTCTGATCTTTATGATTTCTTTCCTTTTACTAACTTTGGGTTTTGTTTGTTCTTCTTTCTCTAGTTCCTTTAGGTGTAAGATTAGATTGTTTATTTGAGATTTTTCTTGTTTCTTGAGGTAGGCTTGTATAGCTATAAGCTTCCCTCTTAGAACTCCTTTTGCTGCATCCCATAGGTTTTGGATCATCGTGTTTTCATTGTCATTTGTCTCTAGGTATTTTTTGATTTCCTCTTTGATTTCTTCTGTGATCTCTTGGTTATTTAGTAATGTACTGTTTAGCCTCCGTGTATCTGTGGTTTTTTCCCTGTTATTCATTTCTAATCTCATAGCGTTGTGGCCAGAAAAGATGCTTGATATGATTTCAATTTTCTCAAATTTACTGAGGCTTCATTTGTGACCCAAGATGTGATCTATCCTGCAGAATGTTCTGTGCACACTGGAGAAGAAAGTGTAATCTGCTGTTTTTGGATGCAATGTCCTATAAATATCAATTAAATCTATGTGGTCTATTGTGTCATTTAAAGCTTTTGTTTCTTTACTTATTTTCATTTTGGATGGTGTGTCCATTGGTGTAAGTGAGGTTTTAAAGTCCCCCACTATTATTGTGTTACTGTCGATTTCCCCTTTTATAGCTGTTAGCATTTGCCTTATGTATTGAGGTGCTCCTATGTTGGGTGCATACATATTTATAATTGTTATATCTTCTTCTTGGATTGATCCCTTGATCATTATGCAGTGTCCTTCCTTGTCTCTTGTAACATTCTTTATTTTAAAGTCTATTTTATCTGATATGAGTATTGCTACTCCAGCTTTCTTTTGATTTCCATTTGCATGGAATATCTTTTTCCAACCCCTCACTTTCAGTCTGTATGTGTCCCTAGGTCTGCAGTGGGTCTCTTGTAGACAGCATATAGATGGGTCTTGTTTTTGTATCCATTCAGCAAGCCTGTGTCTTTTGGTTGGAGCATTTAATCCATTCACGTTTAAGGTAATTATCGATATGTATGTCCCTATGACCATTTTCTTAATTGTTTGGGGTTTGTTTTTGTAGGTCCTTTTCTTCTCTTGTGTTTCCCACTTACAGAAGTTCCTTTAGCATTTGTTGTAGAGCTGGTTTGGTGGTGCTGAATTCTCATAGCTTTTGCTTCTCTGTAAAGCTTTTGATTTCTCCATCGAATCTGAATGAGGTCCTTGCCGGGTAGAGTAATCTTGGTTGTAGGTTCTTCCCTTTCATCACTTTAAGTGTATCTTGCCACTCCCTTCTGGCTTGTCAGGTTTGTGCTGAGAAATCAGCTGTTAACCTTATGGGAGTTCCCTTGTATTTTATTTGTCATTTTTCCCTTGCTGCTTTCAATAATTCTTCTTTGTCTTTAATTTTTGCCAATTTGATTACTATGTGTCTCGGCGTGTTTCTCCTTGGGTTTATCCTGTATGGGACTCTGCACTTCCTGGACTTGGGTGGCTCTTTCCTTTCCCATGTTAGGGAAGCTTTCGACTATAATCTCTTCAGATATTTTCTCTGGTCCTTTCTCTCTCTCTTCTCCCTCTGGGACCCCTATAATGTGAATGTTGTTGTGTTTAATGTTGTCCCAGAAGTCTCTTAGGCTGTCTTCATTTCTTTTCATTCTTTTTTCTTTATTCTGTTCTGCAGCAGTGAATTCCACCATCTGTCTTCCAGGTCACTTATCCGTTCTTCTGCCTCAGTTATTCTGCTATTGATTCCTTCTAGTGTAGTTTTCATTTCAGTTATTGTATTGTTCATCTCTGTTTCTTTGTTCTTTAATTCTTCTAGGTCTTTGTTAAACATTTCTTGCATCTTCTCGATCTTTGCCTCTATTCTTTTTCCGAGGTCCTGGATCATCTTCACTATCATTATTATGAATTCTTTTTCTGGAAGGTTGCCTATCTCCACTTCATTTAGTGGTTTTTCTGGGGTTTTATCTTGTTCTTTCATCTGGTACATAGCCCTCTGCCTTCTCTTCTTGCCTATCTTTCTGTGAATGTGGTTTTTTTTTTCACAGGCTGCAGGATTGTAGTTCTCCTTGCTTCTGTCTAATTACAGAGTTTTAAATTGTTTATGGACTCACTAGGAGAGCTGAAGAAACACACAGTAATATTTAAGTTTTAGGAGCACTTCAGGGAAATTCTCAGTCATTATTTTTTCAAATATTTATTCCCTTCTGTTTATACATTTTTCTTCTTCTGTGATTCCTGTTATTCACGTATTGATCTATTTTATCTCTTGAGATTTCTATTTTCCATTTCAGTCATTTCTTAATGCCATTTGGATAATTTCTTCCATCAGTTCTTGCACCCTGCATATACATTCATTTTCAAGTATATATTTTTGATATACATTCTACATATGGAATTCTTCTATCATATTTTTCAAAACCATAATTTCCCCCTGGTCCTTTTAATCAATGTTTGTTTCCTACGTCATATTACCAATATCTGCCCGTACTCCTTTGAGGATATTAAGCTTACTTTAAACCCTGTTTTCTCTGATATATTCATTGTTTTTCTTCTGGCATAAGCTCTTTAGTTTGCTGGTTTTGTTTTCTGTTGCATGCCTCAGATTCTCCTTATTCTTTCCTGTGTGCTTATATTTCACTAGGCATAGGAACTTACAATAGCAAGTGCAGTATGTAGTCTATCAGATGTTTGCCAATGTTCTTATACTTGTGTAATCTCCTCTGTTTGAGTGTGAGCTGGACCTAGCAATGCTAATCTAATGAGAATATGGCATGGGATGTCATTTTAAAGAACAGATTAGAAAAGACTCTGGGTTCTATCCTCTCCTGCTCCCTCACTTTCTTACTCTAATGCAAGTCTTGTGTCCAGGGGTGAGCTGTCCTATGGAGAGGCCATATAGCAAAGAAGTGAGGAAGGTCTCTGGTCACCAGTCCATGGGAAACTAAGTCCTGCCAAGAAACACGTAAGGAAGTTAGTTGGGAAGCAGATATTTCCCCAGCTGAGCCTTCCGATAAGACAATAGCCTTTCCTGACAATTTGATTGCAGCCTCATGAGAAGCTTTGAGGCAGGGGTACCCACCTAAGCCATACTCAGATTGCTGACCCACAGAAATTGGGGGATGATGAAAGTTTATTGTTTTAAGCCACTAAGTGTTGGGATAATTTGTTATACAGCAATAAATAACTAATAGAGCAGGTAAAGAATATCTTATGAGAAGGTAAAAACCTAGACCCTACTTCCTATTTGTTTGAGGAGGCGCATGCCTCAGGAGAGACAGCCTCTGGTGTTAAAATGTGGCCTCAACTTTCCACCTTGCCATCCTTCTACCAAATTGCCTTTCCCTTTAGGGAGCCAGTCAGCATTTCTGCCAGAATACTTTTTTTCCCCACTCTTCTTCTTTAGATGCAGTCATCTAGCCCTTGGAGTATGGGAGGAAAAGGGGGGAGCAGGAAACACTCAAGCACTTGTTATTCATCTCTACCTCTGCCTCTTGTGCTTTCCCTACTCACATGGCAGTAGGGCAGGCACTGACCCACCCAAGGAAATGTGGGCAGAGACATTTAATTTTGTTCTTACATTGGAATGAAAGTTTGGCCTGTGTATAGCACCTAAGTAATTTTTCTCTAGTACCTCAGAGACATTGTTTGCTAGCAACCTACCTCACAGCCAGGAAGTCAGATATCATTTTAGTTCTTCCTTCAGAATCATGGGGATATGTTTGTTATATTTTTTATTGTTTGTTTTCTTGTGTCTTCTCTAATCTCTCCTTTAGAAATTCTAATAGGAGAGAAACTGGCTTTTCTAGATCTATTCTTCATGCCTCTTAAACCATATAGATGGTATTATGTCAGAATTGTTACTTATGTGAAAAGGTCATAAGGAATTGTTATAATCTGTAAAGAAATACTTAGGCAGTAACTAATAAAATTTAAAATAAGTTTACAATTAGATCAAGAAATCACTTAAAAGAATTTCACCCAAAAGAACTAGTATATAAGAATATATGTACAAATATTGAAGATTTTTTTGTAATAGCAAAACATATGTTTGCCAATACAAAATGGTTGAAAAATATTGTGGCATATATATTCTATAGAATAGTATGCAACTATTTATAAAATGAATTAGATTTAAATATTAACTAAAATATTTTTTCTTTAATACCTGTTAGTGTATTCAGTGATAATGTTATTACTTTTAATTGTTTTTAAGGGAAAACATTAAAAAATGGAAAGAAGGAAGGCAAGAAAAAAGGAAGAACGTGGAAATGAAAGATTAACTCACAAGTCATATCAGGCTTTGAATATCTGATGCTCTTGTATCTTGGAGGGGCTTAGCATTTGTAAACTTTCAGGCTGTTTTCATAGAACTACACAGCTGGGAAAAATAAACCCCTCTCAGATATTTATTAGCAATCCTATTTCTATAATCTCCCTCAACAAACCTATTCAGTAGTAGTAATTTCCCTAAATTAGCTACCCCTATTTTTCTAACAGCCAAGTCCAGGAATAAGTGCAAAAACTGTAATATTTAGGTTTTTGAGAAATGGTAAGTTTAAAATAATATTTAAATTTAATTACATTCCCAAGTAGCTTCTTTTCAGTGCCATTTTCTATGACAACTTGCTAAAATAGTCAGGATTATTATTTTTTAACATCCTGGTAATCCTTCAAGTTAGGGCTTAAAATGAGTCTAACAAAGGACAAATAAGACAACTTCAGAATGCCAATTTGTTGTTAGGAGCTAAGGAAGGAAGTTTCTTTTTAAAGGCATAAGAATGGAGTTTTAGGAACTCTTCAAACCATAAAAGAATATTTTTAAGTTTGTAGAACTTTTTGTAACAACTCAGACATAGTTAACATTCTAATTTCAGAAAATAGGACAAGGAAAAATAATCAAGTCCAGGATTGTACAAACATAGCTGGGACACTAAGTATTTGTGGGAGGGAGGGGGTCTTAAAATGGCAATGTTAGTAAAGTTAAAGTCCAAAAATTAATTTGAACAGGAACATTCCAGTTAAAAGAATGACCCATGGGGAAACAATCCTCCTACTTGAAAATGAGTCAACGTAAGGCTCTGGAAACCCTACTCTCTACCCTGGCATTCAAGTCCATGGCAATATTTATTTCATCTGTTGGATACGTGGACTAAATGGAATTCACAAGATTGTTGAATTGTACCCATATATCTAAACAAATAACTGGTACCTTGGCAGGAGGATATAAACATTAAAAATTTTTACATCCATCTTATTTGGTAGTTCCATCAAGGCAAGAAGAAGTTCCATTTACATAATACCAAAATCTCAATAAGAATCCCTTGATAGTAACCAAGATTGTAATAGCTGATACACCATTTTATCTACCTTTCCTGATTTTCAGCTGTGAGGGAAAAACCTAAAATTATTTTTCTAGAATCCATTTTTCCTCAGGGCATAAATTGTTAAAATGCAGAAGAAAAAGACCCAGTAAAATTAAATTACTAAAATCAGGTCTCTATTCAGTCACATTGCAAAAAAAGAATCTTGGACATTGGAAGCACATCACTGGAAATCTAATGTAAGGAAAGATGTCTCATGCAGCACAGAATTAATTGGGGCATAATTGTCAGTTGATTGACTGGTTTCGAAACTGGTTTTATCCTAGGTTGCTGAGACTGTAGTATAACTAATCATTGGGAAAAGTCTGCAGTTTGCTGGACTTCATTTGAAGGGCAATGTTCCAGCTGTGAAATACATCATAAAAAATACCAGAAAAGACTGGTGTTAGATTTTGGAAAGGGACAATTGGGGATCTAAGCTGACTGTAGGATGAGGTTTTGAAGAAATAATTTTTCCCCAAGGGAAAACGTGGGGGAATATAGAGGTTACTTTTATAGGTCCCATCAAATGGAGTGGTGTCTTAATAAGGTTTTTGCCAGGGAGTGGAGAAAGCAACATTAAGTTCTTTTTCTCACAGGCAGAAAAACAGAGTAATCCAGAAGGCCAGAGCATCCCTGGCCTAGAGTCAGAGGAGCAAGGGACTGATAGGAAAAAAGGAGACAGATGTCTGTTTCTAATGGAACCCTGGCGTTTTTTGGAGACCTGATCTGTTTTGATCAATTTCCACCTGAACCACATAACAAGATAAGGAAAGTAAGGAATCCTTTTTACAAGAAGACGCTCCTATTATTTTGTCTGAAATGTAGGTGACTCCAATTAGCTATAATCATAAACCAACTCAGTTTTAATTAATATTAGCATTTTCCCTTCAAAAACAAATATATCCATTGGCTGGCATAAGCAAAGCAACTTTTTGGAGCGAACTTTTCTCTAAAATGATCAAACCATTCAATCATTTGTTAAACAAATATTTATTAAATGCCTACCATGTGCCAGGCATTATGACTTCAGTAAAAATTGTCCTTAAGGATGCTGGGAATATTGTATTCAGGATAGATGAAAAGCTGGAACAGTTTTCATCTTTTGGGGAAATTACAGATTCCTCTGTGGTATGAGAAAATCTATTGGACCACTTTTCAGAACAATGCATATATGCTTTTAGTGAATTGAACTGTTTTCCTCCAGAAGATACCCAAGTCCTAACCTCTAGTACCTGAGAATTTTGTAAATAGAGTCCTTGCAGATGTAATTAAGTAAAGAATATCAAGATAGGGTCATTCTGGAATTACAGAACAGAAAAGGAGAAGACACAGGAACACTGAGAAGAATATCATGTGAAGACAGAGGTGGAGATTGGAAGTATGCTGCTACAAGCTAAGAAATGACAAAGATTACTGGAAGCTGCCACCAGCTAGGAGAGGAGTGTGGAATGGATTCTCCCTCAGAGCCCCCAGAAGGAACCAACCTTTCTGACACTTCGGTTTTAGACTTCTGGCCCCCCACACTGTAAGAGAATAAATTTCTGTTGGTTTTAGCTACTTAATTTCTGCTAATTTGTTATAGCAGCCCACAAAAACTAATATGATCCTCTTACATGCAATATTTCACATAGAGTATCAAACCCTATGCCTGGACTCCCCAAGGGTCCAAGAAGACTCAGTGAAGAACATATAAATTAGGAAATGTCCAGAGGACTGTGACTACGAGGGGTTTGAGGGAAACTTGCAACTGTATCATTTGTGGTAAAGATCAACCAGGAACATTTAGCCAGCAGAGGAGATGAGAGGCTTGATGACTCTCCTCAAATATCTGGAAAACTGTCGAATCTATGTGACCTCACAGATGGGTGGGCATATAATTTATCATCCAAAATGAGGCATTTCTGACAGTTAAAAGGAGAGATTATTACTAATTATGCTGGGCCAACAGATTCATATAAACCAAGACTGTCCTGAATCAAGTAGGACGTATGGTCTCCCTGCACATAGGATATAGCCAGGATCAAAGGATGGGATAGAGAAAGAAAGAGAGACACAATTTGGCTCAAAACAAGGATGAATTTCTCAGGAAAATAATCCAACCTCTTACTAAATTTGTCCTAGTAGAGACTAGGCAATCACTTGGCAAAGAAGTTTAGAGGAGCAGCATTTTGTTTTAAGGAGACCTCTGAAGTTACTTCCTAGTTTGAGGTTAAATGTTCTGCGATTCTAGTCCAGATTTGAATTATACCATTTTCAATACATACTCCTGGGATGACAATGTATCAAGAACTGATTTTGAATTCTGCTTCTGTCATTTTTG
Source organism: Eschrichtius robustus (assembly GCF_028021215.1). NCBI lineage: Eukaryota > Metazoa > Chordata > Mammalia > Artiodactyla > Eschrichtiidae > Eschrichtius > Eschrichtius robustus. Next base: position 75,053,924 of record NC_090836.1, on the reverse strand, counting down.
AATTATAAAGTCTTAGCAAATACATTCAACTACTTTGAGCCACAGTAATATCTATTTCAAAGGATGGTTATAAGGTTTAAATGACAAAACACATGTAAAATTCAGCACAGTGTCTGACATATTATAGGTGATCAATAAATAAACTTTCCTTTCACCTTAGTAAATTGTAAATATAAAACTACATATATATTTTAACTATGTATGTATAACAAACATATTTGCTATTTAGTTAATTGAGTTAATGACAACCCTTGAGTTCTGGAGAAATCGTTATTGCTTAGTTTTTTTTTTTTAGAGCTTTGGAAGTAGAAAATGATGTTTTTCACATGTGCTTGAGGGGAGGGAGGGAGGAAGGGAGGGAAGGAATGCAGGAACAAATGAACAAATGCATGAACAAATGCATGAACAAATGAATGAACGGGAGAAAAAAGGAAGAAAGAAGAGAGGGAGGGTGGGAAGGTGGGAGGAAGTGAGAAAAAGAAAGAAAAGAAACAAAGAAAAAAGTTCATTGTGATCCTTTTGTTACACTGAGAACAACTTCCCCATGAAGACTTTAACTGGCATCAAAGGGATATAATCTGATTCAGAGTGAAGTGTATAACTAATGTCCTTCAACCCCCCATGACAATTCCTGTAATGTTCTGAATAGATTTGTATGTGAATACCTCGGCTACCGTGCAGTGATTTGTTCTCAGCTGAAATAAGACATAAATGCCTTGGGAACAGTTCATTCTGGTTATCTGGAATATGTTTTTAGCAACTTAAATTTCTATCAGCCAGCCTTCAGTCAGCCGACTGCTTTTAAGGGCTCTAATCAAGACAATAGTTAGGAGGCATAGATGATACATTTGTCCTAGTTTTCAGGATCCTCACGAGGATCAAATGGGATAATGAGTGAAAAAGCTTTAAAACCTTAATTGCCATAGAGTGGAATATTCTATTAATAATAATGAGAGTCAATAATGACAACAATTCTGCTGGAAAAACTCAGGTCTCCTTGGCAGCAGGAACACAAGGTGTATACCTCTGACCGACGGGCATAAGGAGAATCCAGCTCTGCCCTGGAAATGTAGGGCAACTGAAGAACACATGGGATAACTTTGAAGATGACTCCAAAGCAGAAGACCAAAAGCTCTGGCGCTGACAATTTGAAAGAGACAAAGTTGTTGGGGATTTGAAGTACATCAGATATAAAACCATTGGTTTCAAGACACAGGAGGCCAAGCACTGGTAACCTGCACCAGGCCTGCTACAGGCTGCAGGCAAGATGATGTCAAGCATCATGCAGGTGACCGTGAGTGGCCAGGGTCCCTGGCACTTTTCTAGCTTAGCTCAATGGCACCGACCTCCTCTCCCTACTCCTTCCCATGGACCATGCACTAAATGGCAGGATAATGTATTGAAAGATTAAAGTGTGCATGTTCTGCCTACATATTCCCTCCCCCTCATTTCTAACAGGCAGCCAGCTTTGTAATTATGGCCTCAAAGATTTGGGCAGAGCCAAAGCAGAAGCAGCCAAATGTTGAGAGCTTTTTCTGCTTTTATTTAAAACAAAATCTCTAGAATGATTATGCCAGGGAAGTAGAAGAAAGTGGAGAGGGCATTGGAAAAACTATGAGCACTCTAGGATTGACTGAGGAGGGGGAGAGAGGTCTGAGAGGCCTTGTGGTGCAACCTTGTAGCAGCTCATACAGGGGAAAGATTTCCAAGGGAGTGTGCTGCCTTTTGAGCATTTAGAGATCCATGAGCCCAGGCACCAGGGTTCTTAGTCTTTCCAAAGACAAAGATGCATGTGTCCAAACAGCAGAGTTGCCCAAGCTTAGGGAACCATGAACTTAGAAAAGGAATATTCTCATGATAAGTGGCATGGACTAAATATCCAATAACCAGAGGATTCCCCACAGCCTTGAGCTATGTAAGATCCAAGGACTTTGCCCAGCAAAGAATGAAGAGCCTCAAAAATGAGATCTGATGGGTTGAGGTTTGGCGTTTGAATTCAGTTAGTTTAAATAAACAATTTTGGGGCTTCCCCGGTGGCGCAGTGGTTGAGAATCTGCCTGCCAATGCAAGGGACACGGGTTCGAGCCCTGGTCTGGGAAGATCCCACATGCCGCGGAGCAACTAGGCCCGTGAGCCACGATTACTGAGCCTGCGCGTCTGGAGCCTGTGCTCCGCAACAAGAGAGGCCGCGATAGTGAGAAGCCCGCGCACCGCAATGAAGAGTGGCCCCCACTTGCCACAACTAGAGAAAGCCCTCGCGCAGAAACGAAGACCCAACACAGCCAAAAATAAATAAAATAAAATAAAATAAAATAAACAATTTTACATGTGATCATTTTTGCCCATGTAAGTGTGTAGACTGAGAGCTATATCTCGTTATATTGACCTCTGACTTCTGAAGTCATGGCCCTGCTGGGGTATTTCACTCAATCTTAGACTTCCCTGATATTTGATACATTCACCTTTCCCTTTACTCCAAATCAGAACATAGGTGTCTCAGTGTGGCAGGTTCCAGCATGGAGATAGCTGTCCAAGGGACTTTACAATAAGGTGGGAATGAATGAACATGAGGTTGAACTCTCTAGAATACTTGAATCTCTACTTACATAGTTTTTATGAAGAACATTTACTAGTGTTCAGGATGCACCTCAGACATCCTATCCCAATCTTCCTCGATTTCCTAATACCTAGTTAGGTGTCCCCTGTTTCTTGTTCCCTGGGAACTTGTGCCTATTCCTATCGTGACACTTACCATTACATGCAACTGCCTATTTGCCTCTCTGCTTCTCTGTTTCTCCACAGGATTGTGTGTATCCTAAGGGCAGGGACTAGGTGTCTAAACGCTAAAACCTCCAAATAGTATTTCAGCATAATAAAGTTCTATATTGTGAATGAATATAACATTGTGAAGGGTACCTCTTGCCTAAAGACTCTATTAGACACTTCTGAGAGGATATTGACAAATAGATTAGAGTTATGAGGAAAAAATGACACTTCACCAAATGGATCTAGACAGGAAATCCTGTTATTAATAGCATCTCAATTTGGGGGGGATGGTACTTATCTTTTTGCCTAACTTGAAAACCAAAGTTAGACTTGAGAAACAAAAATTCATCAAGTTCTGTTCTTAAACACATACTAACCTCAGTAAATGTTCAAAGAAGGAGAGGAAGATGAAATAGGAGGAGGAGGAAGGGGAGGAAAAATACGCACAATATTATTGCCAAATTTTGAGCATCAAGTTTCTACTGAAATTGAAAATTTTTGGTGTGAATTTCAAATTTTCAGTGAAATTTAATACAGGGAAAACACTTGAAGTCTGGGAATGAAATCAATCAGAATTCAATGATTTTCTAGATCATAACATATTTCTCCAATGCTTATTTTTATTGAATTCTTAGTTCTTATTCAATATTATGGATTTTTAAAGCATTTTTATTGGCATTCACATGTTATATGGATAATTTTTCTACCTTTCAACACTAGTGAACTGTAAAAGGAAATCTCGGGCTCTTTAGCAACTGATTCTCACACCACATTTGTTGCCATTGTTAAAGTTGTTCATTTTAACAGCATTATAAAAAAAATGTGATCCAGGATGAAACCTGGCTTGTAAAGTCACAACTTACAAGTCAATTTTAAACATAGTCTTATCATCTATTCATCCCTTTGTAACATGCCATTCTATGAATCAAGTATAGACGTGAGAATTTTAGATGCCTTTTGCAATTGCATCACCAAAAAACGGTTTGTTTAAAAATATAGTTGTAATTTTAAAAGTACACATGCCTCATAATATTTTAACACCCCTTGACTTGTGAGGTAGAGGGAACAAAAAAAGCAGTTCTTTTTTTTTTAACTTCTGAAAAATACCTCCTCCATTAAAACCTTTCTGTTCTTGAACCTCAAACTTTTTCCTAAGCCAATAGTTTTCAGTCTTTTTTATGGCAATTGAAACTCCCTTTAGAATTATGTTTTCTGCAGAATAACCTACACCGAACAGGTGAAAGCAGAGCTGCTCTGATTGAGACAGAGGATTTGAAGCCCTGCAGGTAGGGCTGCCTCCAGCCTCATCCCATGGCCTCTGAAGGGAGCGAAAATGGTGCCAGTTGCTTCAGGACACTCCTGGTTTGCACCAGGTGTTCCAGCATAATTATTAATAGTCCCCCCCTTCCACACTCATAAACTGTATGGTCACCAGGCCTCTGAAGCACTGCCACGGAACAGAAGAGCTCCACAAAAAACTGATGAAAACCACTGGTCTACGACTGATCTAGAAGTCAGATGACAGAACTCTCCTTTTTTTTATTAATATCTTTTTCTCTCTTCTCTTTTAAAGACTTTATCGTTTTTAAGTAGTTTTAGGTCACAGCAAAATTGAGAGGACGATACAGAGATAACCCACGTACCCCTGCCCCCCCCCCATGCACAGCCTCCCCCATTATCAACATCTCCCACCAGAGTGGTCCATTTGTTACAGTTGATGACTCTACACTGACACATTACCACCCCAGGTCCACACAATAGTGTTCTCTCTTGGTGTTGTACATTCTATGGGGACATCTCTTTTCTTGAGGCATCTCTTCTCCTCATGCCTCGTGGCACCAACAGCATCAATTCAGCCAGGCCATATCACATTCTAGATTATTTTGGCTATCTAATAGTAAAACAGAATTTGTCCAAAATAAAAATCCATCACTCTTCCTACTAATGTACTCAGTCTGTATTCTGTTTCTGCTAATTCTACTCTCTAGTCATTAAAACCAAAACCCTAGTTAATTTTTACTTCTCTTTCCTCCTTGTGCCAAAAGCTATTTCGTTGTCAATTTCTATCAATTCTATTCCCAAACACCTCTCTCCTATGTGCTTTTTACTTCCATTGTCACTATTATTTCTCTAATGAAGGCCTATGTTTGCTCTCGTATCTTGAGTGACAAGGCATAACCCCTCTCCACCTTTCAATTTCTATTTCAATCATCTCATTGATTCCCCTCGTTGCAATTTGCCATCACCCCACAAACCTTTCCCAGTTCCTCCCAGTTTGAAGCAATCTCTCTCTCCTCTGAATGTCATTACAGCTTCATCCATGCCTCACTTGTGAGTCATGCAACAACTTTTTACTTTCAATTATAAGTGTTTGCACATCTTATTTCCTCTATTAGTTTATCAGTTCTTTGAGAGTGATATTCATGATTCATCTTGGTATTTTTGATAACACCTTGCATTTTGGAGGTCTTTTATGAATGTTTATCAAATGGATGAACAAACAAATACAATGATATAAATTGCTTTTACTACATTCATTGCTTCAACCTTCGCAATCTGACTATATGATATTCTATCTTCTCCATTCCAAGCAGGAAAGTCTACCTAATTTGTCCCAAGCATAACCACCTTCTATCATCCTTTTCACAAATGACCTACATACAGAGATTTCCCCTTGCTTTCTGCTACTCCTACATGCCCTCCAGGTTTTCAAAACTCAACTCAAAATTTCATTTCTCCTCACCAATAGCCTAATTAGTGAGCCCCACTGGGCAATATTGTTATTCCATATCCTTTAACCAATCCCTATTCCCTGGTATCATCAACTTTTAATGACGCAAATAATACAAAGAGCAGGTAAAACTAATTCACAGTTGTCTATACCATGCATTTCTCCCAGATCTTTCTTATAGCTCACTGTTTTGGGGTATTTACTATATACCAGACCCTGTTCTAAGAGTTTTCCTATAACAATCCATTAATTTTTGCTGGAGTCTCCACAAAACAGGTACTATCCTCCTTTTACAAATTAGGAAACTGAGGCCAGAGAGATAAGTAAGGAGCAGAACTGGGCATATAGGCAATAAGGTGTCAGGTTCCACACTTGCACCTACTGCATGTTTCAGCTTCTCAGGGCTTTGAACATGCTGACCCTGAGGTTGAACATGTGGTGTAATATAAAGCCTGACGAGTTTGGCGACCTAGGGTTCAAAATCTACATCTGCTACTCAATAGCTCTGAGACCTGAAAAAAGATATGTAACTGAGGCCTCAGTTCTTATCTCTAATATTGGGAAATTTTTAGTATTATGAGAATTGAACGAGTTAGGACACATTTCATCAAAAGTACCCAGCAGAAGTTTTAACACAGAGTCTGGGTTCAATACATAAAGTAAATGAAAATGGAAATTTGCAACATGGAGATGATTCAGAAAGCACCAAGGAGCCAGTTGTTACACTGTCTTCACCCTGGCCATAAGGTCCCTAGCCTTTCAACTAAGGGAGAGTAGGTAGGATAAGAGTTCAGAGCCTGGGCTCTGGAGTCAGTTTGTCTAGATGTAATCCCAGAATTACAAAATACTAGCTTCATGAATTTAAGCACGTTTCCTAACCTTATTAAACTTCAATATCTTCAACTGTCAAATAAGAATAACAGTAACACCTATATCAAAAGGATTTTGTGAATATATGAGTTGAAATGATAAACAAGGCTTAGTGCATAACAAGCTGCTATTATTAACTAACTAGACCTTTAACCCCTTAGTTCAAGTGGCTAAAAGAGCTCCTGAGTGATTTTTATACATTTAAGAACTTTACTATCCTGTACAACATTGCCAGGATCTTTGTGCTAAACAGAATTCCAGATGGCTCCTGTGACTTTAGCCTCCTAGTGTTACTCTTGTAACATGGTGAAAGGGATTCTGCAGATGTAAGCAAGGTAACTAATCAGTTGACTGTAACATAGGGAGATTTTCCTAGTGGGCCTAATCTAATTACATGAGTCCTTTAAAGCAGAGCTATTTCTCAGACTGGTGGCAGAATAAGAAATCAGAGAGATTTGAAGCATGAGAAGGAGTCTATGCTCTGTTGCTGCCCTTGAAGTTGGACGGGGCCATGTGAGAAGAATATGGGTAGCTTCTAGGAGCAGGGATAAACCCCAGATAACAGCCAGCAAGGAAATGGGACTTCAGTCCTACAGCTGCAAGGAACTGAATTCTGCCAACATCTCAAATGAGCTTGGAGGAAGAGTCTTCCCCAGATCCTCTAGATAAGCACCCAACCCGTCCAATATCTTGACAAAAGCCTTCTGTGACCCTGAGCAGAGAACCCAGTCGCTCTATACTGAACATCTGTCTTGCAAAACTGTGAGATAAAAAGTGGGTATTGTTTTAAGCTACTAAGTTAGTGGCAAATTGTTATGCAGCAATAGAAAACTAATAGAATCATCTTTCTAGATGACTGATTCATCATTTCAGTGGATTCTAATTATTTTAGCCTGCTGTACAGGACCTTCCAAAGTGTTAAACTAATCTAATCTTTCCAACTGTATCTCATTTTCACTAGTTGCTCACAAGTAATCACCCCCATCAAAAGAGACAACTAACCTTCCATTGTGGCTTTAATTTTCCAAACTCCTGTTCTCAGTAATTGCTCTCACACTGGAGGACAAAGGCACACCTCCTCTTTCAATTCCTTTGTGGCTTCCATTTAGTGTGTCTCATTGGATCTTAAATCTCTGTACAGAGGGGATGGCATAGTCCATGGCTTACACTAGCATTTTCCATTTCTGGTCCTTTCACAATGGATTTCCTGACTCCTGATGATGAAAAGGTTTGGTGATGATGATGTTGGTGATCATAATGATAAAAAGACTCTAACAATAACCATAACAGCAATAGCACAACAACCATTTTGTTAAATACTTAGAATGTCCCAAGCTCGGTGTTAAATTCTTTACATTCTCTCTTTCACTCCCTTCTGTCAGTCCTATAAAATAGCTTTAAGTAACCTCAGTTTGTAGAGGCAGAAGTTTGAACTCAGCTGGTTTAAATAACCTAAGATTACATAGGTAGCAAAGGATACACACCTAAATTTATTTGAGTTAAAAGTCCCTACTTTTAACTAAATTTTAGTCTTAGTCTAGTTCAGGTGCTAGAGGATATCAGGGGACTTAGGAAGGATTATGGTTTCTAGATTGCCTTGTAGGATGACAGTGTTTTTAGTTGAATTTAGTCAATATTTATTTAAAATTTACTTGTGCCAGCCACTGTGCAAGGCACCAGGAACCCGAAGATGAATATAAGCTGCAGTTTCTTAAGAGGTTCACAATCAAGGTAGGACGACTTAAGAGAAGGAACCCTTAGATTGGCACTTAAAGGATGAGTAAGACTGTCAAAGTGGAGGGGTGTTCCAAGCAGAGGAGACAGAGGGTATAATGGTATAAAGGGGAGAAACAATGTGTAGTTGAGTGAAGACTCAGACAAGACAAGCCAAGGGAGAAGAAAGAGGCTGGAGAGGCACACAGTGGTCAAACTCAGAGGGCAGAGTGCACCAAACCCAAATTATACTCAGTGCAGAGGCAGTAGGGTATTTTTGTTGATTAGATTTGAACAAGGTTAGCAATATTAATAAGAATAGATAACATTCATTGCAGTCTTACTATGTTCCTGGCCCTGCGATAAGTGTTTTACATACTTTGTATTTTCTAACTTTCATAACTACCCCATGAGGCAATATTTTGAAGCCAATTTTATATATGAGGGAAACAAGGTTCTGAGACATTATGTATTTAACTTGCCCAAGTTGAGCGCTATTAAGTGGTTGGTTCAAAACTCAAAGCCAGAATTACCTGGAACCAAAGCCCATGTTCTTAACTACTAAATTCGATAAGGTCTCAGTGGTAATCCTGAGGTAATCTTGCACTAATCTTGAGGTTAGGGCAAACTTTAAAATTAGAGGGACTCATTGACTCAATGGCCAATTAAATAGTTTTGTTTACATGTAATGTGTCCTGTGATAATTAAAAGCACTTTCTCAACTAAAAGTTTGTTCTTACAATATTACAGCAGCAACGAGAAAGAAAGAGAGAGAACTTACTTTCCCTTTGGATTTAGACAGGATGAATTTGAAATTCCTTTATACTTTATACTTTATACTTTCCCGCTATCTTGAATCATTTAAAGATACGTTTTTTTTAAATGTCTTAAAGTGATTAATCTTAAAACCTCATTGTGTACTTAAATATGCATATTTGTACAAAGCCCCCAGACTTTTAATTTTATGAGTTCTGGGTAAAATAAAAAATGAAATATGAATTTATTATTTACTCTTTTTGATAATTTGAGAATAGAATGTTCTTATCTCATTTAGAGTATTCCATATGTTACTTCCTTTCTTTCCTTTATCAGGTAGGAGTGCTCAACTCATATCTCAAATATTATTTACTAGTCTGAAAAAAAATACAACTAGAGATTTGACTAAGACAATTCCTGCCTTTGATTAGCTTACCAACCAGATGGGGAGATGCCACATATTCTCATAAAAAATAAAACCAAAATGTCATTCAGTGATCAACACCCAATCAAATCATTAGTGCTGTCAGAACTGAAAGGAGGAAGAGATTTGGAGTGATTTGTGACGGGGAGGGTGTGGCTATGTGGTCTGGGTCTTGAAAGAGGGATCAGATTTCCTTTCAGAGAAGAAGAGAACTATGAAAGGAAGATAAATGGGCATCAGTTACAGCAAGGAGGTTGGGAAGCAGTGTAATTTTTTCTAAATAAAGACAGGAGACTAATTGTCTAGAAATTAAAGTTTGCCTAGAAAAGTAGATTTTAATATTTGGGTGATACCTATGTCTTTGAGACTCTGATGAAAGCTATATACTCACTTCAGAAAAATGTACAAATGCAAATACACTGTTACCCTCTCATACAGAAACAACTACTCACCATTTTAGTACATAGCATTCTAGACCTCCATCTCCAGTCATAGATATATAGGTATATGTGTATAAACCATTTACTGAAAATTAAAGAATAAATGTTCAAATATAAAATAAAATACAAGAAGATGGGAAGCATATAGAGGCATAAAAATTCTATTGGTTTTCTGTATGTATATTTATGTGTGTTTATGTATATATCTCTCCCTCTCCACAATGACTGATATGTAAGTTTGGTCATTTGCAGCAACAGATTCAAGTGCAGGGACCGGCATTCATTTCAGAACCAAAAATGCTATTATATTCAGAAGTCTTTCATTAGAGCAAATGTTCATTCCTTTGAATATTTTTATCTTTTCAAAATAAAAATAGCTTTTATTCTTAATTACATCTAAGAAAAACTACGTGCTCATAGTAAAAATTTCAAGCAATGTACTAAAGTCTAAGAAAGAAAGTGAATATTCAGGTGAAATCCTACCAGGAATGGAGGGGCTTTTGAGCAACAGAACAGTATAATTAGTATAGTTCTCAATTGGTATTGCTCTGTGAGATGAATTGGAAGAGAAAAAGCCTAGAAGCCAGGAAACCAGTTAGACAACCATGTAATCATCTGATAAATAGCTAAGGTTAAGAGGAAAACTATCGCCAGCAGTGACAATGAGAACCAAGTTGTGTTGAGCATCTAATTTGTGCAAAGCACTGCAATGGACATACTGAAGAAAATTTTAAAAACATCCGACCTGTGCTCAATTTAGTGGAAGAGACAAGTTCAAAAATAACTGAGGTTCACAAAACATGCCTGGGGAATTTGGGTGAATAAAATTCATTCCTGGTACATGTCCTTTTCCAGCTTGCTGCTGTGTTGGGAAACATTTCAAATCCATATTTTTAATTTAGGCTTAAGAGATCGGTGATAAGCAATAGAGAATTACCATATCAGGGCTGTGGTGATACCTAAGTTTGGAAAACCTTCAAATCTACATAAATCATTTGATTTGAGAATGCAAAGAAAGACATAGGTTTGTAGGAAAAGAAGGACTACAGAGTTAGAGAGAGCCTGGAGGGCGGAAGTAATCTCTTAAAGGTGAAGCCTCATAAAACATTTATCTCTTGGTGGCTGTCTGACCAGAAGGGTCAGGTCAGGGTAACATTTGTTAATGATTATTGAGTGTAGAGCTGCTTTGGAATGTATCTAGAGCTAATTTTCAAAGCAAAAGTAAGATACAAGAGTGATTGAGACTATAGCAACAATTAGTTGGAAACAAAAGGGAAAAAAAGAAGGAGCAACTGAGAAAATAAATGGTTCTCCAAGTAGCCGGAGTTTTTCTCCCCAAGAACATGAATTTTAGTGTGTATCTGGAATATTTTTCAACGAATCCACTTCTTTACATAAACATAGGAAACTTAAAATAAATAGACTTTCTTTTATTTTCCATGCATATTTCTGATAAAAAATTAACTGCAATGATATGTCAAAAGTAGCAGAGTTAGAAATGAACAGCTACATTTATAATATTAGTGTGATTTTATACAGTATTCTAACATAATTTTCAAATTAGATTTCCTTTTTTGACTATGTAAGGGAGAGAATGTTGAAAATAGATCTTTGAGAACGCAGACACAAATCATTTCATACTAAAATCTGCATCTGATTCTTCCATGGTTATTGAGGCTGGATCACTTTTTAATGTCTTATTACTCTGGTAATAAGTAATAGACAAAGTTTTAAAGATATGCAAATATATATTGATGTATGACCTACATATGGAAGCTTATATAGATTTTAAATTGAAATACTACTGCATATTCCCCACTTTAATTTCACTAACACTAGACAAATCCTTTTAGTAATCTAAACACAACGTCTAGGCTGGGAGGGGCTGGCATTCATTTTTTGATTCAATTCCAAAGTTCCTTTCAGAGTAATAAAACATTTTCTAAGGAAGCAGAGGATGACTTTGCTTCATTATTTAAGTGGCTCAGTCTCTTTTATTTTCCAAGCTCATGAAGTTGTCTTCAAGGACTTTTTTTTTCCCATAAAGGTTTTCAGAGGCGGGATGATATCATCATGGAAGTTGTCAAGCATGATGCTTTCCCAAAGACACTGCTCTGTGATAGATATTAGGAAGGAGGGGCCCAAAGACAGAAATCGCCAAAGACATATCTAGATTTAGGTCCAGATTCACATCTGTTCTTTTTTAGGAAAAGACAATGCTTTGAAAGTAATTCAAAGGGACAAAAACATATAGAAGCAATTATACGTACCTTTTAATGTAAATAATACTAAGATAATAAATCATCACAATCAATTCAGAATAAAAAAAGAAATTTGGTGTTGTTAAATTATATTTCTTATTTTAATTTTGTATTTTTTTCTCCTGGTAAAGACATATGGCTCACTAGATAATATAAATTAAATATCTTAAAATTATATTGAAAGTAAATGGTAAAATAGTATGTTAGAAAGCGTCCTAGAATACACATGTAATTAATTTCTCAGTCTTGTCCCAAGTTGATGGATTACATCATCCAAATTCCAGTCTAAATTTCAAGAATGTAAGGAGTTACAGGTAAACTAAAAAAATGGAAGTATCGGGGCTTCCCTGGTGGCGCAGTGGTTGAGAGTCTGCCTGCCAATGCAGGGGACATGGGTTCGAGCCCTGGTCTGGGAAGATCCCACATGCCTCAGAGCAGCTAGGCCAGAGAGCCGCAATTACTGAACCTGCGCGTCTGGAGCCTGTGCTCCACAACGAGAGGCCGTGACAGTGAGAGGCCCGCGCACTGCAATGAGGAGTGGCCCCCACTTGCCACAACTAGAGAAAGCCCTTGCACAGAAACGAAGACCCAACACAGCCATAAAATAAATAAATAAATAAATAAATAAATAAATAAATAAAATTTAAAAAAAAAATGGAAGTATCAAAAAGGGCGTTTGCTATATGATAAAAAAAATGACAATGTAGATTAGGTCTGCATTCTACACAGTGCCCCCAAATTATTTGGGTCAGATATCCATTTTATATAAACATTTAAGCTCCCCCAAATCCTGTTTCTCATTATTTTTATTTTAAAGAATTATACTAAGTAGTCCTCAGTCTTTTCTACTTCTTTTCTCAGCCATTGTAAGACCCTTGATTATTTTACTCACCTACTTACCCTAGGTGAAAAATTGCTCCTTAATTTATCTTTCTTCCCAAGTTCATTCACCTTCAGTCCACCCTCCTCACAATCTGATGACGTGATTTTCCTAACACCAAGCCCTTCCCTGAGTCTCTTTGGCCCTCAGCCCAGTGCACTGGCCCTTGATCTTCTCAAGCGTACTTTACCTGACCCTTCTATATCCCCACATACACCCCAAGTTATCTCCTCCAGAAAAACTTTTACACTAGTTCACTCTTGAAAATTTTATCAGCTGTGCTAAGCTTAAAGGTCAATTATTTAGGCCTAAAATCAGTGACCATTTAAAAAAAATAAACTTCACTGTCAATTGATACTTTTTTATCAGTAAAAATATTAAATATTATGTCTCATTAAAAAATATTACATATTGTCTCATGAAAAAATCAATAAAATAACCCCTTCTTCATGTATTTATTTTGTTATAAAATTTTAAATATCTTAGAAACAATCTACACAGCAGCAGTCACTAAAAGGCCTTTTAGCTCTCCAACTTTTTTATACTCACTAAAATTCAGAACTACATTCATTTCGAGCTCAGTGTCTTCATCAAGTAAAAACTGAGAGAGACAGGAAGTCAACCTGAATTTGAAAAGGTCTTTATTTTTCAAAGTGTTTTAAGGTGAATCCTCAGTTATGTCATGATGAGAAGAATTTCATTCTACATGGTTAACAGAAGGACTTTTGTCAGTAGGACTGGCAAAATGTGCTTGGAATATGTTCAGCTATTTTGAAAATAAATGTCAGGACATCAGCTCCCTGTTTCTCTTGCCTCGGGCTATCATTATTTAGCTATAGAACACTCATTTGCACTGGCCCTATATATTAACCCCATCAGAGATGTGTAAACAAAATGGGACCGAGCTCCTGCTAACCAACTTCCCATTCTTTAATGTCACACACATTAAAAAAAAAAAACCAAAAAAACTTACTTTGGTTTTCTCCCTCAGTGTTGTGTTTTCAGATGGAGCAATTTACTGTAGATTTATATCTACAGTCATTAAAAAACAACAGAAAAGTAACTCTATAATTTTTCGGTCAGTAATGCTGGTCCATTACGTATGACAGAGACAGAAGAAAATGTAGACTTGATGGAGGAGAGATGAACCTAGCATTCATAAAGCCTTTATAATTACAACTCCAGTAACGGTAACATTCTGTAAGTGTCTGTCATTTTACTTGCTATCTTCATTTTGCAATATTCAAGTGTATTCATAGTAATTTCAAGGCAGTCATGGAATGTTCAAGAACAAATCAGCATTAATTCATTTGTATTTTTTACCTCAATTTATACCCTGCAGAAGCATAAAGAGAAAAGAAAATACACCACCAAATCAGATGGTCAATAGCTATGTGATTTCCACTTAAGATCTCATCATCACTGCAGATTAAAATAATTCAGCTTATTTTTTAACTTGCATGAGAAGTCATTTTGAGGATGAATTGGACACATATATGGAAAGAGGGAAGGAAGGAGAGGTGGAAAACAGTGTTTATTTTCTAGCCATGAAGTTCCTTAACCTATTTATGCAGGTACATCAAAGCTCCATTTTCAAAATTTCCATATAAGGACATTTATCATGGCATTGTATACAATAGCAAAACAGTTGAAACCACTTGAATGTCCTACACTAAGAGATCTATTGATCAACAAAGGTGTCGGCATAACAGAATGTTACACAGCCATTTAAAGATACTAAGATATCATTATAAGAAAATAAATTCATAAAATATTATCTTACAGTTATAAGATAAGCATATGTGTATTTATTTATCGGGCATAAATATGTATATGTATTAAAATCTATGTTTATATAGAAGCAGTGGAAGGTCATGTACAAAAATAAAAACATGGTTTATGTTTGTGTGATAGAATTATGGATGATTATTATTTTTTTCTTTTTCTTGTCTGCATTGTTAAAATTCCTATAGTAAGCATGTTACAAGTATTACTTTTCTAAAATATATTTTAAGATTGATGTCATTCAAGAAAAAATTTAAAAATATACTATGCTTACTATAAATATATATGTATGGCTCTGTATGTATGTATATCTATATATGTAAAATACATACATATATAAATATGCATAATACATATATAAATTCCCTACTTATCTGTCTATCTACCTATCTACCTATCTAATTTAAGATATATCACTGAAAATGTTTCCTAACACAAAATTGATTCTGATCCTGGATTGATATTATTGCAAATATTTGATTGACAAAATAATTTTCATTTCCATTTTGCATTCAAGCTTAACAAAAGTAGAAATGAGCTAGTACCTTAGAAGTCTGAGTTCCATAGCCTTGCCCTAATCTTGTAGGCATTAATTCAAGGATGGATACATTTTCAATTTTCCTTTTAATCAAATCTATGAGCCAGAAACCAGGAAAGAGATCACAGTGGCTGAGTTACATCTGTAGTCCCTCACCTCCAAAACTGAAAATGAGGCATATCAGTAGTACAAAGTTCATTTAGTGGCCAAAAATAAGGAAAAAAAAAATCATACTACCCAGCACACACACACACAGACACACAGACACCCCCCCCCAACAGTGTTTCCCAAGATTTAGTCAGAATTCTTAGAAAATATTTTAATATGTGAAATCATTTTGCTTCCCTTTTTTAAAAAAAATGTAATCAAATACCTTTTTTAATAGATCTTTATTGGAGTATAATTGCTTCACAGTACTGTGTTAGTTTCTGTTGCACAACAAAGCAAATCAGCCATATGCATACACATGTCCCCATCCCTCCTCCCTCTTGAGCCTCCCTCCCATCCTTCCTATCCCACCCCTCTAGGACGTCGCAAACCACCGAGCTGATCTCCCTGTGCTATGCTGCTGCTTTCCACCAGCCAACTATTTTACATTCGGTAGTGTATATATGTCGATGCTACTCTCACTTCACCCCAGCTTCCCCCTCCCACCCCGTGTCCTCAAGTCCATTCTCTATGTCTACCTCTTTATTCCTGCTCTGTAACCATTTTTTTTTCTTTTTTAGATTCCATATATATGCTTTACTTCACTCTTTACTTCACTCTGTATGACAGACTCTAGGTCCATCCACCTCACTACAAATAACTCAATTTCATTTCTTTTCATGGCTGAGTAATATTCCATTGTATATATGTGCCACATCTTCTTTATCCATTCGTCTGTTGATGGACACTTAGGTTGCTTTCATGTCCTGGCTATTGTAAATAGTGCTGCAATGAACATTGGGGTGCATGTGTCTTTTTGAATTATGGTTTTCTCGGGGTATATGCCCAGTAGTGGGATTGCTGGGTCATATGGTAGTTCTATTTTTAGTTTTTTAAGGAACCTCCATACTGTTTTCCATAGTGGTTGTATCAATTTACATTCCCACCAATGGTGCAGGAGGGTTCCCAAATACATGTTTTTAAAATGGAAAACAAAAAGAGAAAAAAATTCCCAGAATCCCATTCTAATAAAACCACAAGTGAAATTAGGAAAATATTTTTGTGTAACTATAATTATTAAAAAATCATAAGCTCAGTTATATGAATCTATCATCATTACATCATCATTACAAATCTGAATATTCATATGTACATAATATGTAAAATCCTTTTGGGTTTTCATGACTTTAAATTTGTTCTCTTGCAGCAAATGAGTCCATATCCCCTTATTATAATCTTCATAGGCCCCTATATTTTTCCATTAAAACATGTAATTATTTTATTTTAAATTTATTTTATTAATACATCTCCTTAATAAGACTGTAAGCAATTTGAGTACAGGGACCATTCCAGCTTTTGCTCTTTATGGTACCCACAGAACCTAGTTCATTGCTTGGCACAGAGTAGGGCTGCATCATACAATTACCAATAAATGAATGGCAGTTACCCAATGAATGACTGAAAAACCCCTCCCTGAATCTGCATTATTTGATTCACTTTGAAACTTCTAACTGCTTTTGAATTAAATATCCCTTTTTACCTTTCAGTGTTTCCCTTCCTTTTTATTTTGAGGAATAATAATTGCTATTTTGTAGAGTTATTTCAAAAAGTATGCATATAGCAGAATGCTTATTCATGAGTGCACAAAATTTGCCATTGTGTTATATTGGAAACACCATATATTCTGGAATAACATTAACCTGGGTTCAAATGCTTGCTCAATTATGTACCTGTGTGGTATTGGGTAAGCTATCTTAACTTCTTTGCACTTCAGTACAAAAACTTGCACAACCTAACTAGCCAGCCTTGTAGTTGTGGATAAAAAGAAACACGCATAAAGCATCTTGTATGCAGAAGGAATTTCCATAATAGTAGTTCCAACCCCTGACATACTTAGACATTAATACTAAATAGCAACCAAGTGACATTGGTTATCTACTTCGTGCAAGATTTCATGTCTTATACCCTATTTAGGAAATCATCACCTGGAGTAAACAATCTGTGAAACTAATGCTATCTATGAAATTGTCTCAGAATCATGGGCTGCCTTTGCCAAAACAACAGATGATTGGCTCCTGGAAGAGTCTCATTTGCAGCATAAGATCACTAATGCAAAATAAAATAAAATAAAATAAATAAAAATAAAAACCACCATCTCCAGGGGAAAAAGTGGAAGTTACAAAGAAGCTATAGACACAATGAAAAATCATCAATCATGGTATAGATAATTTAGCAAAGCAACAAAATCCACACATTAATTAATGAGGGTGTCTACAGTTTTCTATTCAAAGCAAATGGCCAAGATCTTAGAATCACCTTACAAGCAAAGTAACAACATGCCTGCCCATTTTTATGACAGTGTGCTGCCAGGTCTTTGAATTGCTGGAAGAAAACATGATTTATTCAACAACACACTTTGTGACATATCCAGTTATTCTATCCAGAATTAGCAGAGACTCATACTCACAGGTATTCAACTGAAGTTCATTGGGGTCTCAGCATAAAAAAATAACATTATAGGGTTTATATAGCAATTAGACCACATATGTGCCTCCTACTGTCACTGACTAAACTTTATTTTTAAAGTAACCGCTTCTCTTGTGCTGGAATAATAGGAAAGAGCATGTAAATAAATGAAATTCACACACAAAACTTTAAATACCTGAAACTTTGAACATCTTTTCCCACAAAACTAATAAAAATAAGAAAAGAATATTTATCAGCCAATAAATGTATAACACTTTATAAGCGTTATCTCGTCTAAGACTTACTACACCCCGTGAGCATTTTCCTATTATTAACCTCAATTTACAGATGAGGAAAGCAGGGTTTACAGAAGTTGAGAAACATACCAGAGTTACATAGTTGGTAACTGGCAAACTCCAATGAATGTTCCATTTATCCACCACCAAACTAGCTCTTAACTGAAGAGACGGTAACTTTAGAGATCACTTTGCCCAATCTCTTCATCACCGAGTAAGGTCAAGACAGGAAGATAGGGAAGACCGAGCCCAGCCTGGCACCTTCCCATAATGTCATGGTATAAAATTCTTAACACTATTTCTTCCTAACCAGTTGAGAGAAGATTCCAGCCTACTCCAGACCAATACCTTGATTTTGTAAGAATTTGATAGTTTAGATAATGTGCTATGTGTCTTTCCTCTTATTGTTCTGAAATAAATTGCCATGTCAGCAAGGCCTATGCTTTAGCGATCAGCTCTGTGGACAAGGAAATGAAACATTCTATGAATGGGGTAATTTTCTTCTCTAAGGAAGTGGAAAAATAAGTAGTCAGTGAACTAATGTTTAGCATATTTATAGAGTCATTTACATACTACTAAAAAAATATTCAATCCACTTGTGGCTGCATTATGGTTTAAGAACACAACTGAACTATGGTTGACATTAGTTCCAAAACACCTAGGTGTATCAGAAAGGAAAACTTTGGGATTAAAAACTTGATCCAGGGGGCTTTCCTGGTGGCGCAGTGGTTGGGAGTCTGCCTGCCAATGCAGGGGATACGGGTTCGAGCCCTGGTCTGGGAAGATCCCACATGCCGCGGAGCAACTAAGCCCGTGAGCCACAATTACTGAGCCTGCACGTCTGGAGCCTCTGTGCTCCGCAACAAGAGAGGCGGCGATACTGAGAGGCCTGCGCACCGTGATGAAGAGTGGCCCCCACTTGCCTCAACTAGAGAAAGCCCTCGCACAGAACCGAAGACCCAACACAGCCATAAATAAATAAATAAATAAATAAATAAATAAATAAATAAATAAATAAAACTTGATCCAGGAAATATCTCCAGTTTAGCTTCTTATTCCTCTAGTCTGTTTTACTCTTCATGCCCTCAGCATTTTGATGTTTAGTTTGTCTCACTTGTCCTCTTTCTGCTTTCTAAATAGATAATTTTTCTATGTGTACATTTGATCTCCTCAAACTAGTATGCCTCATGGGTTAGCTATCCCTGTTCTTTGTTTAGCACATTTTTGCTCCTTTATCCCTTGCTGC
Organism: Eschrichtius robustus; assembly: GCF_028021215.1. Taxonomy (NCBI): domain Eukaryota; kingdom Metazoa; phylum Chordata; class Mammalia; order Artiodactyla; family Eschrichtiidae; genus Eschrichtius; species Eschrichtius robustus. Next base: position 75,034,605 of record NC_090836.1, on the reverse strand, counting down.
AATACTTTGCATGCCCAACGTGGCATTCTAACCCAATTCAGAACAATTTGATATGTAGGGAACTCATTCATGCATTCATTCAACAAATATTTAATTCATGGCAGGTCCACGTTAGGAGCTGACCAACTGTGAACAAGTCGTTGTCCAAATTTTCACAGAGTTTAAAGTACTTAAGAAAGAGCTATGTGCAGAGTGTTATGGAAGAAATCAGCCCAGTTTGTTTGCCACAGATGTCTTCTTTAGAGAAGTAGTCCTGAGCTGAGACTTGAAAAATTAGTAAGAAGTTTAGCCAGGTGGAGGATTAGGACATAGCATCCTAGCCAGAAAGGGTAACTTGGTAAAGAAAGCAGTAGAGAAGTGCCAAAGGGTTAGGCACACCTGTAACGTATAAAACTAACAAAGGATTGTCTTTCAATTATTGTCAGCTAAAGTGAGCAATGGCAATGGTTTTCAAATCATAGCACTATCTTATATTCCCTCTAAAATCTTGGGCTGTTCTCAGTTTCTTTATCTGTAAATGAGGCTATACCGCCTCAAACCACACAGAGTAGTTGGGATGGTTAAATGAGAAAAGCCCATGTTACATACTGAGCATAAAATGCCTTGCAAAAAAGTATTTTACTGTTATTAGTTTCCAGGTCTAGATAAGGTCATAATGGTGGAAATTTGGAGCAATCTGCTTATCGAAAAGACAGGAGGTCATTTAAATTTTTAAATATATTGAAATATGTAATTATTTGTATGCTTATATTAATTTCTATTTATATGTATTATAAATATATATACCTCCCTGAATAAAACCGTTTAGGCTGGCATAAAAGAGCAAGTGAATAAAGCAAATTCACAACGTGGAGAAGTTAAGACAGGTAAGGAGAGTGAGGAATGAAAGAATGCCACTCTCGTGTTTTTGACAATGAACTGAAATTACCTTGGAACTTGCTATCTCAAGGGGAACTTGGTATTCCTTTTGTGCCCTCAGTTAAACCTTGGCACTCATGTCATTCTTCTGGACACAAATGCGTAGTTAATGAGGCTGGACTGAAAAGCACAAGTCTCTGATCAATCTGTATTATGTTTAATGATGCCCCCTCCTCATTCAAATACATGCTGTGTTTTACTTTAAAAAGGCACTTTCCCAGCTGAAGACTGATTTCTTCCAACTGCAAAAGGAGCTTTGACATTTCTTTCTGGAAATCTAAAAAGAAATGTTAATTATTTACCCAAGTACAAGGCAGCTTACTAAACTAATCTGTTTGATGTTTACCAGAATCTGACTTTTTTTTTTTTTTAAATGATCCACTCTTCAATAGGCTCAAATTAGGGACACTCAATGTTTCTGTTTAATCTCATTTTTATCTTAACTACTTATGGGAACAAGTCTGGAGAAGGAAAGATAAATAAATAAAATGCTGTCATGTTAAAGTTGCTAACTTTATGCAAGCCAAAATCTGCAATGCTTTTCCTTTATTTCCATGGTACCTGTGAGCTGATTTACTGTATTACAGGGACCATGAGCTCTTCTAAACTCTGAGTCCCTTGAGGAAAAGGCTGTGTCTTTTCTTCTTACTCCTCTATGCTTAACACCAGGCCCACCACTGAAAGGTTTTTGGATGGACGAAAGGATACATTGCACAAACGAACAAATGAATCTTCTTAGGAAGACAAGACATGCATATGTGTAGAAACAAAACACAAATTAATCACAAAGCAGTACATAGCTATGTGTGGAAAAATAAGTGGGAAAGACATTGTGTCTTTAGCTCTTAGAAAAATCCAAGTGGCTGCTGATAGTTTGTGGACTTTGAAATAGCATTAACTTGAAATAAGAGTATTGTTTAAATTAAAATAGCTGCTTGGATAGAATGGTTCTTTACATTAAATAAACTTAAACTAACACTGTTTCTATTAACGATTCATTACTTTTCTACCCTGACATCTAATTTAACAAACATTATTGACCAATAACGTGTCATGTGACTGTTTCTTGCAATTGGCTGAAATTATTGCAGTTTAATTCTAGTATCTCAGGCTTGCCAGAACTTCTGATTCATACGTGTGAAATTAATTTTAAAAAATGGAAAAATACTTCATTATCTGATAATGTCCAGACTTTTTCTAAATGTGGGTTCCACAGAAGAAGGAAGAAGTAACAGATGGTTAAAAAAAAATTAAGAAGCGTGTGTTAATCTAAAATATTACTCTCTCATGATGAGTTCCTCTCTCTAAAAATCTGTTTTGCTGTTTATACTAGTAATTCATATACATTAATTGTTCAATATACAGTCATATTTAAAACATGTAAAATATGATTACTTCCAGAAACGTACAAAAATGTACACATGCTTATTTTTTAATCAAAATTTAGAGAAGTGAATATTATGGAAAGGGAAAATCCTCCATAAAACAGTAGAAAGTCCTAATTCTATAGCAAGAGCAATCTGGGGACCTGAGACTCGCAAAGGGACTGCCCTATCCACACATCAGCCAAGTTAGTAATCCAAAAAAGACTTATTCCATCATTTCATTTACTCTATAAATGCAAAATTAAAATAGAATTTTCCATTCTGTTAGATATAATCATCTGATTGGATCACAGTAATTGGTAGAATTAGATGAACAAATAAGATAAAGTAACATGTGCTGAAATCCGTGCATGACTTTAGACTCTATGATCTTGTTGATTCTACCCTTCCAATTACGTTTTGGTGGCACTTGAGAGCAAAGTTATTGTTTTTTGCCACTGTCTCATTTTACGTGCGACTTGTGTCTGTTCTTTGAAGCTCACTTTATCATTTTGTGACCCCAGTGTACACATAGAGCTTTGCTAATGATAGGAATATTTTCCTTTATCCATTGTTCATCTCTGGCATATCCCCAAGAAACAATCAACTGTAGGTAACTAGAAGCTACTGAAACTAAAATAAGAAAATAACAACAAAAAAAGGCAGCAGGCAAAGAAATAAATCTTAGGACAAGGATCTAAAAGGGTGGTTTTTAACCAGTTAGAGTATAACGAATATAAGGAAAACTAGTCAATTTTTAAAATGTAGATTTTTCTAAAAAAATAATTTCCTTTATGACCGTTAGGAAAATCATCCCTCTATAACTGTCTTCTGGCTGAGATAAGACTAGTATGGTAAAAGAGACCAAAGGTCAGAAATAAAGATCTATGTACTAGAAAGAGATGAAATATTAGAATGAGTCAATGCTCTCTCGACTTCATGTTTAACCTCTGGTTCACTTGAAGAAGGTTCTTACAGTGAACATGAAACCCATTAAAAATTAAACCAAAGCATAGAGTGTGTACAGAGAAGAAAATCTTCCATAAATAACTTGGTTAGAGAAGATCTATATAATTTTTCTTCTGATTTAGTTGGAAAAAGGAAAGACAGAAAGAAAGTTATTGATTTGGAACCCAGAAATTACATTACTGTTGATCTCAAATTTAAAAAGAAGAAAGCTCCTTGTATAATCACAACCTGGGAATAAGGAAAATAAAAAGTCTGTTTCAGTGGTCAGCATGATTGCAGCTATTGCTGAAAGTGTAATAAAGGTTTTCCAACCAAGAATGAGCCTCTGCCCTTGCCCATGTTTTCTGTTTCATGCAGACCTCAAGGAGTGATCCACATTTGGAAAGCAGATGGGGTAGAAAGAGCAGTTAACTCCCATTCTAATCCTCTTGTTTGTCTAGGGCACCTCTCTCCTTCCCTGCATGCTTACTTATTTTTATTTCAAAGGACTAAGTGTTCTTTAACTTCCAAAATGATCATTTTTCATACATGGGTGAAAAGAAAACAGCAAGAATTCTTGTCATTAAGGCTATTTTATTTCAAGACTGAGAATAAAATAGTCAAAGAACCAAAATCCTTCTATTAGTAAGTGATTTTAATTTAACAGTTTCCTCCCAACGTTAATCTTTAATTAATCAAAATCAAAAAGAAGACTTTTGAAAGGAAAACAGTTGGAAAAGTGCTGAAATTGGCATAACTGTCTAGATATATTCAGATAAGGCATGTTTAATAACACGGCATGTGAAAATCAGGGGACACATTTAATAAGCTTGCACTTATGGTAGCATTTTTGTTCTTTAGTGACTAATAAGTTAGGTTATGCCAGGAGAAAATTCATTAAAATAAAAGAAAAATATCCCTGGTATGATTTGGAAAGCTGATCATAAATATGCAAAAAATATAGCAGTAAAGAATTAAACTCTTCATATAAAGCAAAAATAACAATACTAACGTTAGCCAAAGTCAAACATATGGTAGAAAATGTTAAAGTAAGGTCATTTTTGATTGATAAAAGGCATCATCTAAACTGAAGGCATAACAGATCCACTATTATAGATGAATAATATAGTATCAAAATGCAACAAGAAAAACACTACTAGAAATAAAAAAGTAATATATATAAAAAGACTGTAGTAACATAAGAGTTAACAATTCATTGTCAGTCCATCAAAAGCAAATAAAAGACATAAATCAGAACATAAATAATAGCTCTGTTACTATTAATAAAATAAAATAGTTATATTTTCAAACATGCTATTTAGCAACAAAACAAATACACTTGCAGCTCAAGTATTTATAGAAAAATTATAAACACTGCTCAAATACCTGGTAGCAAAAAGTTATGTATTTTATTAAATAGAAATTTTACATAAATATGACTATATTTTTTAATCAAATTGTTTAGATATTTAAAAGCTCAAAATATTTTGTCAATAACACCAACTTTGAAAATAATAAAGATGAAACTGCCACATATCAAATTTAAGGAATACAATAAACTATAGATAGAGTTAATTTCATGGTCTTAAATACTTTATTAATAAAGTAAATGAATAATAGTACTTATGAATAATTTGTATTCTTAAATGTTTATTATTTTAAAATAGAGAAGATAAATGAAAACATCCAATTCAGTAATTTTACGAGGAAAAAAAAAAAAGACCCAAGGAAAGAAAGCAGAATGAAGTAATTAACATAAAAATTTTTTTAAAACAAGAAAAAAAAAGAGGTATTTTTTTAAAAAATCTGGTCTTTTGAAATAAAAGCAATAATATTGATTGACCTCTCAGAAATCTAATGAAGAAAAATTTTTAAATAAGAATGGAACTATGGAAAGAGCTGAAAAGAAAATTTTAAATATTTCAGAGAATATTGTCTACATATGCTTACAAATAAATGTAAAATCTCAGTGAAATGGATTCTTGGGAAAAATATCAAAATTGACTAATGAAGAAGTATGAAACCTGCATAGGTCATTCATATAGGGAAAGAACTAGAAAAGATTGGCCCACCAGCAAAACTTTGGAGCCAGTGCCAATATACATAAATAATCTCACACTTTGAAGAAAGAGATGGTTCCCATCTTACCTAATTCTTCCCAGAATATTACAAAGAGGAGACACAGTCCCCTGCTGAATAGGCAGCAGAGTTATGACACAGACCAATGGTATCTTACAGACCAGTGTTTTTTTTTTCACTATATAGCAACAGTCTTATTCTCTAGTATGGCAAAGCATGTCTTACTACAAAAATATGTTTATTTTTCTTTTTTAAACCCATTTTCCTAGGGAGAATACTAAAGCTCAGTGAAGTAAAATAATTTTCCCCAGGTCACCAAGTAGAGGAATCTCATCTGTCTCTTCTAAAGCTCTTTCCACTTCCTGGTACAATACTCGAGCCCTGAGCCATCAACCTCCAACCAGCAGCCTATACCCAAACAGTAATCCTGCAGTTACACTCACAACAGTCCAGCCTCATTTGTTTTTTATAACCACATTTAGCTCTCAAGCCTTGATTCTATTTGATAGTACAAACTTGAATTCCTTTAAAACAAAATAACTCAGTTACTTCTGTTTTGAACTGGATTTCTTTGGGGAAACTACTCAATCACTTCAGGATTCTTCTCAGGACTTTTCCCCCTTCCCTTTCCTTATTTTCTGTTATGAAGCTCTGGAGGTTCTGGGGTGAGGGTGAGGTTTACACAGACTCTGGGTATAAGCAGAGGGGCACCTGGTCCATGCTAACTTCTCTGCTGGTGGACATGGCTCCAGCTCCTCAACTCTTCCATTGGCTCGGGCAAGGCTGGCACATTACCATCATCATAACCCAGCTTTGGTGGACTTCCGCTCATCCTCTGCTACAGTGTTCCCTTACCCTGCATCTCTGGGACCACCATCAGGCATGCCAGCTCTCATCTTTAGTCTCCTTTCTTGCTCCACTCATTGGATTTCTTCATTACCAGATAGATAAACTGTTCCTACCCATGGACTGCTCTTCCACGTTGAGATGGGCAACTAAAGGGTACCCGCCCCAGCAGTTCTACACAAGAGGCAGGACATCCACCTTCTGGAGTTTTACCAGCTTTTGACTCTCAGAAGGGGCTGACTAATGAGTATTCTCAGAAACCCTGTGCATTGAATACTAATACCTGCATGTTTAAATCTCCTTTCTCTAACATGCCATAAATTCTATACTAGCCCTGAAAACATGGTGGTGCCTGAGATGGAGTAGAGACTTACCCCGAGAACCCCAGAGAATTCTCAGATGTGGGATAGTCCACTTCAACACTTTATGTTTAGAATAGGATAGAGGATTGTCATGGAATTCCAAGTCTGTAACCTTCATTCTCCAAACAAATCCACAATCCACAATTTGGAAAGATAGACTCATTTTTTCTTTTATTCCCAGATTATGTAAGCATCACTTCAGAATGCATAAGCAAAAGATTGAGTAAGGAAAAAATTGTTTATTAACCTAATTGGCAGTTTTCAGATGTTCCTTTTGATCAACATAATTAAAAAAGTTTTTCTACCTTCACAGTATAAGCGTATGATGCTCAATCACTATGGTAACCAAGGATGTACAGAAGATATATACCTAGGAACTTTGCAATTTTAAAAGTAAGTGAAATTTTTAGTGATAAGAATTAAGGAATTATCCCTTGGCTAACTTACTTAGTTCAGGCACTGGTACAGTTTATCTGGCATCTGAACTACTCTACTTCTATAGTAAATACAATTCAGACAAAAAAAAAAAAAAAAGATCTGCACAGTTAATCTATTCACTTAACATTTTAATGACAAATAGGCCAGTCAGAAGAGTCTATGCAGCTGATTTAGTCATATCACATAGACATGCTCTTTACACAAAACCTACGAACCACAAGAAGCTCCCAGAAACTTGGAAGTCATCTTAAAACCCTCCTTTTCCCTCAGCCTCCCCAACCTAACATTTATGAAATGTTGTCAGTTTTACTACTTTAATCTCTTTGGTCTCTCTCTTCATTCTTCAATTCTGGCAGTCAATGATTGAGTTTAAGATTTATCATTTTGTGACATTTATGACACTGGCTTCATTCTTTCTTACTCTTCCTGCCTTCACCTCCAATTCAACTGCCACACCTGCCAGATATTTCTGATCTGATCTGTCAGCGTTCCTTTTGCGGCTTACTATTGCCTTCAGAATGAAAAGTCCAAACAGCTTAGGGTAGCCTGCCAGGAGCTCCACAGTCTCATGCCAGCTACTTCCCCTGCCTCACCTCTCCCTACTTCCTCCTCATTTTATTCTGCTGGCTACACCTGGAAATTGTCACGTCTTCTTTCATCTCCAGACTCTGAGCTTGCTTGCTGTCCCTCTTTCTAGAACATCCTCTCTCTCTTCCCTGACTTCACCTAGCTAGTATTTACTCATCCTCCAATGTGCAGTTTAAGCAGCGTCCTCCTTCCAACTCCCCGCCCATCCCCGATCTGATCAGAACGTTGCTCTCCACTGACCCCAGAGGCTCCTGTGTATATCTCCTCCCTTAAGCACCATACTAACATTGTTTACTTTGTTTCTCCTTCCGCAGTAAATCCCCACAGGACAGTGAATGTGTCTTTGTCATCTTCATAAGCCCTGGGCCTAGCACAATGCTAGGCGTAGTAACATTCAAAAAGTATTTGTTGGCTGAGTCATTCAATAAAATAGTTACTTGGAAGCTGTGTACTCTTGAGCAAAGTACCTAACTGTCTCACCTGTCTTCATCTACAAAATTGTTATAATATTACGCTTATCCCCTAGGATTTGTAAAGAAGTTAAGTGAAATTATGTAACAAGGTTATTTGCTCAGGAACTGTTATCTGACAGATTTATGTTTATATCCCTATTCTCTTTTATTGGTAGTGTGACCTACTTTCACTGTATTACCTAGAGCAAATTTAATGATCTTCCCAAACTTTATCTTTCTTATCTATTAAGAATTTAATGTTACGGTTTCCCAATGATTAAACTACATAGGTGCATAAAAGATGTACCAGAGCTTTGTGCACAGTTGCTACCTAATAAAAGTTTGCTGTGATTATTATCACTATTAATATTTGGTCTAGTAATATTTATTATTAATGACATAGGTTATAAACAAAGTGATTATGAGTCTAGGGATCAGTATTACAAAGAAGGTTCAGGACTTTCATTAGACTTGTAAAGAAATAAATTTCCTACAACAAAAATTGAACACTTTTGGAAAAACAACATAATAAAAATTAATTAATTATTGTTATAACATATGGAATTTATTTGGAACTAATAACAATAAGTTATTCTCAAGATTTATATCAGATTTCTTCTTAGAATTGAGAAGACTTTGAGGACAGGGCATAATAATAATTAGCAATGTACATATCTAGGGCAATATATTTTGACATTCTTCAACTACTTTGGAACATTAAACATCAAGGGAAGCAGAAATAGCGCAGAGAAAAAGGAAAAGAAATTAAGAATGACTTTAAAGAAAGCAAAGGAAACATGATTTTCATTTGACCTACATTTAGAAAGGGAAGTTCTGTAACATAGAAATAACAAGGAAATGTTAGGCACACTGAATGTCTAATACTTAAATCCACCTGTTGCTAGAGATTAGAAAAATTATTAGATTTTTTAAAACCCCTAATTTGTTGACTATATTTAAGGATCAAAAATGTCTCTTGCAAAAGCAAATGTTAAAGATTCGGTTATTCAAAAAGGAAGTTTGTCTTAAATTGTTGCTTATGATCAATTCTGACAGAGAACAAGTCTTTTAACTGCCACAGCCAGTCTGAGGATTCATTATTTCCTATTTATTTAACATTACAGATAAAGTCAGTATTGCATCAAACGTAGACAGCTTGGTGCCTGCCCTAAGGGTAGAGGAAATTTCAAAATGGGAAGAGGACACAGCCTTAATAAGTATATTATATTTATCTTTTGACTTTGGCTATATTTGGCAGCTCCTCAGTACAAATGGCATTTTCTCTGTAGTATCAACTAAAATACTGCAGAAAGTTTAGTAATGTTACTTTCAAAATAAATTAAACAAGTTGTGCTGATAAAGCTGCTTTCATTGTTCTCCATTTACCTAAGTAGCTGAAAACCTTTTTTGGAAGAAGCCAGGGAATGAAATATAAACATTTTCCTTAAGCAAAGCACATTCTTTTCAGAGCAGCACTGGTTATATTGGGATCCGACTTATCTAGATAAAAGTTGGAGGTGCTTAGATCATGGTGAGAGGGGCATTGCAGTTAAATTTTAAATATTTTTTTTGTGTGACAAGATTAGAGCCAAAAATGGTATATCATTGGCAGAAGTCTTGGTTTGAAACCAAAACACATCTGTCATAGTGAATGAGCCTCTAGTTCTATGATCAGAATCATAGAAGAACTGATCACTCCATAAACTCAATCAGGAGAATGTGTGTGTGTGTGTGTGTGTGTGTGTGTGTTTGTGTGTGTGTGTGTGTCTGGGGGCAGGGGGGACAGGAGGAAAGGACGTGGAAAATAAGCAGAACATGTAATTCAGGACATAGACAAATCCTAGACAGGAGAAAGGTAAGAGCATTGAAGAAAATATCATGAACAAAATGGTCAGCTCCCACCCCACAAATAGGTCCTCATGCAATTGCTCAAGAACTAGGAAAACACAATTTTTTTCATGTTTGCGTCTCACAATGAGTTTCTCAGTTAGTTTTTATGAAACCAATGTTATTTAGCAACCTCTTGCAAGCTTCTTATTTTATACATTTAAATACAGTCCTTTCTTTTATTTCAGAAAACGTATTACTGTCTGTAAACTTTTGAGTCTACAACAGCTAAGTGTGAGGTTCAGAAAGCAAGTTATTTTAGTAATTAAGTATTTCTGCCTCCTGACATTTCATCAGTTTTTCAGTTTGAAACGTTATTACTATCTTTCCTTAGCATTTAACTTTTCATCTGCCAGTCTTATATTCCTAATTAGATTGCAAATCCTTGTGTCTGATTTTTCCCTGTGTCCTCCATAGGACCAACCCAGTATCTTGTATGTAGAAAATAACTGGTTTTCATTTGATTTCATTGGAAACAATATAAGGATGGAAATCAGAAATAAATAACAGCTTCATTTTAAAGTTAACATGGACCCACTAAAAAGAAAGTAAGAAATGATACTAGAAATAGATAGAAAATTAATACTCTACCCACTCATTTACTCACTGAAAAATATTAGAATGACTTCCATGTGCCAGGTACTGTTCTAGGCTTTTGGGACATGTTGGTGAATAAAACAGACAAAAATACTTGCCCTCTATAAAAACTATATGTCAGAGGGTAATAAATGCTATGGGGAAAAACAAAGGGTAAGGGGAGTGCCAGGGGCAGAAATGCTGGGGGGAATGGGGTGGATTTTTAATAAGGTAGTTAAGGAAGGTCTCACTCAGAAGGTGATATTTGAGCAAGGCCCAGTGGAGACAGGGAATGAGCAAGGAGAGTACCTGGGAGAAGACTCCAAGCAGGGGGAACAAGTCCAAAAGGCCTTGAGGTTGAAACAGGTAATGTTGCTCAATAATCAGTGAGGCAGCCCCTGTGGGCCAAACATCGTGAGTGACAAGAGTGTTGTGGGAGATGAACTCAGAGAGATAGTAAGCTTGGGGAGAGGTGTAGGTTGTGTAAAGCCTTACAGACCATTGCAAGGACTTTTTTTTACTTGGGGAAGGGGAGTGGACAGTGAGATGTAAACTTAGAAAATCTTAACAAGAGAAGTGCCATGATCTGACTTATAGTCTAATTTTTACTTTAGGATCACTCTATTTGCTTAATTGAAACAGTGTTATAAAAGTGTAAGGGAAACCAAACAGGAGAAATGTCAACAATCTAGGCAAGAAATGATGATGGTTGGGCCCAGAACGATAGCAGTAAATGTAGTGAGAAGTGATAGGATTATGATTACATATTGAAGTTAAGGTCAATGAGGTTTGATGATGCAAAGCACAAAAATAAGGCAGAAATCATGGATGACTAAAGGTGTTAAGATATATTACCTAAAACTTGGAAATAAGACAAAGGGATGACTGTGTGTCCTTTTATATTAGACCACTGTCTCACAGGCCTGGGCAAGGATGACTGAGTTCTCCAGGGCATATACCGATGTTGACTTACTATTTACTATTGTGAAATAAACTACCATGAAGTTACATGTTCCTTTGCAAACTTTTGTGCAGTAGAGATGCAAATATTTTCCATCCATTACAGAGGATAACCTCAACAACATGATTGTCCTAAAGATTATTAACCACTTTTGTCTCCAATTTAGCAAACTTATTTTGCTTGCTTTCCTGACTGACTATACAACATCTGTTTCTCCTTTGAATCAGCTTTACCTCTTTTGAGCCTTTGATTCTTTTTGAATCAGCTTTACCACCCTGCTGGTTCCCTCATACGTGAGCTAATAAATTTTTGGCACAAGTTCACCTTATACTTGTATAAGAGTCATGTTTTTATCTTATTAAAACATTATACTTTGACAAGGGTTCTGGGTGTGAGCAATTGGAAGAATAAAGCTACCATTTTCCAAAGTGGGGGAGATTGTTGGAGGTACAAGGTTTAGAGGGAAGATTGATAGTTCAGCTTTGGACAGCTGACGTATGAGATGCCTAGGAGGTCTTCAAGTGGAGATCTTGAGTAGGAAGTTGGATGGAAGAGTTGGAGTAAGGGAAAAGAGCTGTATTCAAGATACAAAATTGGGAGCCATCAGTGTTAGACATGGTCTTAAAAGTCATGAGACTGGATAAGATCTCTAAGGGAGTCTAGCTAGGAAAAAAAACTCTAAGGATTGATTCCTGAGGCCTGCCAACCATTAAAGTTCAGGGAAATAGGATGGATGAGAAGAAAAAAAAAAAAGTACCTAGGAAATTCACGGGTTTATGCTGTCCTGGAAGCTAACTGAAGAAGATGTTTCAAGTAGGATATAGGAATCTACTCTGTCGATGCCACTGAGTCCTCAAGCTAGATAAAGACTGAGAATTGACACTGAATTTAGAAACATACGTGTCCTTAGTGCCCTTAACCAAAGTACTTTTGATGCAGTTATGGGGTTAAAAGCCTAAATGGAAAAAGTTCCAGAAAGAATGAGGATGAAGCAATTGAAGAGAGTAAATACAGACGATCCTTTGGAGGAATTTTACCTTATCTCTTAGTAGGAATTGCTCATCCACAGTAAGAGGAGAACAGGCAGAGGCTGTGTGCACAGATTCAGGCCCAGGTTCATGGCTATGCATGTGAACTGAGACAAGTCAGCCTGACTGTGTGCTTTTCTTAAGTCATACTCTGCTCTGAGGGTATGAGTATAAGAGGGACTAAAAGTTTGAACAGCAGCTGGCAGCTTTCCAGGTGATCATGATGGAGCAAGAGAGGCTCAAAAACTTGAGGTTATACAAAGAAGTGATTAAAGTGATGGACCACAGAATTAAGCTGGAGAAGGAGAATAAAAGGTACATGAGGGAGTAAATGAATAGTGAAAAAGAGGATCATAGGATCTTATAAAATTAATGTTGAAGTCAGAGAACTCTAGAAATAAGTTATAAAGTCAGAGAACTCTAGGGAGGTGGAATTGGAAGGTTAAATTCTGGTAATTCAGACTATAGCTGGTTAATTATAAAGTCTAGATTATGACTACGAAACTTTGTAGCTAAAATAGGGTGGAGACTCAGGGTCAGAACCATGAAAAAAGAAGAAGCAGAGACACAGAACACATTTAACAGTGAACAGGCACATGGCATTGACTCCCAAGGAGTAGTTGCCCAGCTATGAAGTGGTGCGGTGGAGTGAGGCCCCCAGCAATTCTGGGTGTAGAGACTGCTCTTAGATAATACCTGGCAATGTCATGCAATTGTCCAGCTGATGTAAAGTAAGTGGCATTGCTTTTCATAGCCTTAAGTTAGAGAAACAGGAAGCATTGTAGAAATATTTATTTTGTATACTAGAGTGGATAGTCTTCTAAATAACACTTTAAAATACCCATCTTTTCTACTCCTCAAAATAGCATTTCCTAAGTGAACAATAGCTCACCTTTTGGCCCTTTTCACCAAGAACACAAACAGAAAGCAAAGTAGGCAGTATAGAAAGCTAGGTAACAGTAAAACCAGTGGCCTACACATGAAAAGAGGAATATAAAACAAATCAAGTGGTGGAGGCAAAAAGAGGGAAAATTTTTTTTTTTAAAGTGTCAAAGAAGGCAGGAAAAGTATGTTCAGGGGAATGAGAAAATAAGCTTATAAGGCTTTGCATAGGGATCCGAAAAGCCTACATATAGTAATAATAGTGAGTAACCTATGGAAAAAATTACTCAAGAATTTATACTGCAGGAGAACAAAGGAAGATATCTGATGAAACAATAAAACCAAGGTGCACCAGTCACTTCTGGTTAATAAACTACAACAGGTATCCTGGGACTGGGGAAGATTTGGAGTGTTTAAAATTACTCACATTGACATAATTTGCTCAATAAAATACGGCTTATTTGTAATTTATTGTGTAAAGTTTAACTATTTAGGGCTTCCCTGGTGGTGCAGTGGTTGAGAGTCTGCCTGCCAATGCAGGGGACATGGGTTTAAGCCCTGGTCTGGGAAGATCCCACATGCCGCGGAGCAATTGGACCCGTGAGCCACAACTACTGAGCCTGTGCGTCTGGAGCCTGTGCTCCGCAACAAGAGAGGCCGCGACAGTAAGAGGCCAGCGCACTGCAATTAAGAGTGGCCCCCACTTGCCACAACTAGAGAAAGCCCTTGCACAGAAACGAAGACCCAACACAGCTAAAAATAAATAAATAATAAAAATAAAGGAATTCCTTTAAAAAAAAAAAGTTTAACTATTTAATACAAGTATTATTTTACTCATACCATCTACATCATAACTCACAAATAATGCTTTCTTTGTTTGTTTAAAACACAAATACTACTAGTATTAGTAATGCTTGAATCCAAATGACCTTCGGAAACATGAAAGAGTAAACAGAGAGTAGCAATGTTCAGGTAGCAATGGAGGCTCTCAAGTTGGTTCTGCTGGCATCTTCTTTCTGCAAGATGGGGTTACAGATTTAATATTTGAATATGTTTGGTTATACAATCACTCCTCTCTTGATATAAACCAAAGTGTTCACTCAAGAGCTTGGCTCAACTTTTTTTTTTTTTAATAGAGCATTAAAAAGATAATAATTGCAATTAGATTATCATCATGTAAATTTCTCACTGTGATGACAGAGTAGGTAGAAAAATCTAATAAAAACAAATTTAAAAGAATGGTTTTGATATCTACTGAATCTGCCTGTGAAGTCTCAAGTAATCTCTTAAAGACTTGTCCACACCCTCATTATATAAAGGCGATCCTCTGTCACTTTTTCATGATTTTAAAGGAAAAACAGTTTGAGAACAAGTGTTAATTGCAAACTGCCAGTTTTATAATAAAGACAAAAAGACTTGGGGTTGGAATGGTGTTATTTAAACAATTCAATTGAGAAATGATTTCGATCTGTCCTTAGTACAGCAAACACAATTGAAAATATACACATTTATTCTGTTCATTTAACTGGCAGAAAACATTGTTCCTTAATTCCAGTTTACACATTCCTAGTCATTTTCATAACAGCACTGAGAAAAACCAAACAGTACATTTCTGGGGGATTATAGCAATTCTCAGATAGTCCTAATCACTTGAAGAGCATTACTAGGTGCAAGGCTTAAGGCCAAAATATGCTAATTATGCACAAAGGCACTGACTATCTTTAAGGAAGGCATCTGAACAAGACAGAACAGTATCTCTACATATGTCTTATCTTACAACGATTTAAAGGATTTATGGTCATCAAATAACTTGAAATTTTAGAAAGTATTTTTGGTCACTTGTAGAAAAGGCTGTAGTCAAATTATAGTTTCATGACACCAGTACCAGAAAATTTTAGAGTTTGCATTACCCTTTTGCCATCAAAAATGTAGTCCCACTGTTTACTTTGATATATAAAAATTTTTATTTTGGATGGATTAATTCCCTGCACTCTCCACATACACACATCCTATTACGCATTTGTCACATCCCATGTAGTTAGTTCATCTACTACTAAAGTTTGACTGGACTGTACGTTATCTGTAAATTCCCCAAATCTTGATGAACATGTGAAAATTTCTTTCTCCTGGAGTCAGCAATCTCTGCAAGTCAGTTTATTCCAGGGGCAGCTGAGAATCTTGGTCTGTTTCACAAATCTTAGAATGTGTCTAAAGATTATGTTTGCCTCCTGAATTATAAAGCAACTCAGGATTTCCTGACAGAAAATATTTGTCACTGACCTTATTTATGTTTGTCAAATGTTTTGGATGCTCCAAATTGCTTCATGTCCATTATTTCTCTTCAATTAACTTTGAGAAAGGGGGAAGGGACTGGGTTCTCTTTGTTCAGGTACTGGTCTTTCATAATATCTCAAGGGTTTCTTAATACTCAGAACTCTTAAAGTTAAAAGTGAGAGGTGAGGTACCAACACATGTTTAAACAACAACAACAGCAAAGTGTGTATAAAGTGAGAAGGGAGTTAGTTGGCTTACGGAACTTGAGCATTAACTTCAGAGAAGCCTAAATACAACAGAATCTAAGTTATATCATCGATGCTCAGTTTCTCTTGACCTCTGAACTCTGCTTTCCTCCTGTGTCCTCTCTATTCTTAGACTGCCTCAGCCCTCTAACGGCAAAATGGTTGCCAGAAGCTCCAGATGTACCATATTTCATGAACCCTACATCATCACTGATTGTAAGGAAAAAAATTAATTTTATGTACCAGCAAGAAAACTGTTGACCTTTAAATAATAACACAATAGTTTATGACATAGATTGTAAAATGCACCCCAATCTCAGAGAAATTAAAATGTAAGTGAAAATGGGGCATCCTAGAATCAATGAAATATAATTGGCCATTTTCTCAGCAACTCCAAGGTCATAATAGAATTTATAACACTTATCAGGAAGAGCTGGACTTAAATAAGATCATGCCTATCTCTGAATGAATTAGAGTGGCTGGCCAGAAAACCAGTATATGCTGATCAACTTCACTCCAGCCCCTTGGGCCAACAGGAAGGAAAGGGTGGTTTCCATGAGGAAAAAATAAGATCTCTTCCAGAATAAGAGGAAATAAATTCTGGAAAGGCAATATAATAATAAATGTCCAATATTATAAATCTATATAATAATGAAACCATAGGATGTCTGACTGTCACTGAATAATTATATGTCTTCACTGAATATTTGATCTCTGTAGCAAGAAGATTTTTAGAACTCTAGAAGAATTTATAGAGAAGGAAAAATAACATTTGGGGGGCTGAACAGTATCTGAAAATATTTCACTTCTTTTTCAAAAGATTGTTTCTCTTTTTATACCCCATCTCTTGCTTCAAATTTTTTTTACAATACAGAAACCACCTACTGTTAGTCCTGAGGCCTATAGCATCAAGGCTACAAATATTTCTAGCCGATGAAACAACATTATGATAGTATTCTTCCAGTATTATACTTGTTTGGACAGTACCCAAAATTTGACCTCAATTTCATCTTATGTTTTAGCAAGGATACAATTTATATAATAACTTAGAATTAGTTGAACACCCTATACAGCACTTTCATCACCAAAGGGAATAAACAATAAAAAATGAAAAGCTCCTCTGTAGATCCTTATAATCTGAGTAGCTGGTTACTTTTAATTCAAATTATAGGCAAAAACTAAGAAGTACCATAAAGAGGCTATATGAGATTTTTAGTTGTTTGGTTTTTCCTGTCAATGGGTAGCACTGATGCCCCTTTGCTAGGATCTCACACCCTTTTTTACTTTAAAAGATGAAGCAAAAGATGCCCCCCAGTCTGGCCATTCAGCGTTAGGAAGAGCATTAATCGCAAATCCACCAGCGTGCAGCTACTCTGCAGCCCTCAGTGGGGTGATGACCAAAGGAATCTGAGTGACAGGCAGCAGAATCAGAAGTGGCTGCAGAATTTAAGAGCTATTTAAGATTCAGTCATTATGCATTGAGTCTCTACTCTGTAGACACTAACATGCTTTTTCATTTATTACCATTTTGAAAGTAGAATTTAATTCAGCAACTAAAGCAGTCAGTGCAGCAAGAGCAGCCAAATAATGAAGAGAAGAGTACAGGACAACATCAGGATACAGGTGGCCGCAAAGAGTGCAAGAGTGAAAGAACTGTGAGAATGAGAAATATATTCTATAAGGATTTACAGAGAGGGCAGCAAAGCCCTAACAGAAATAACTAAAAAACTGAGCACTTGGCCATTCCTAAGAGGGTGGAGTTTAAATCTTCGGTAACAAATGTAAAAAGATGTTTAGGAGGCTGGAAAGGAAGGGAATATAGTTAAGCATCTTTTGTATGCCAAGTACTAAACTAGACACAATTTCATTTAGACTCTACAACAACTTTAGGAGGTAGACATTGTTCTGTGTTACAGATGAAAACACTGAAGCGAAGAGGAATTAAATAATTTCTTTAAGGAAACATAGTAGAAAACTGAGGAAAGCAGGACTATCTACTAGGCATCCATTCATAAATTCAACAAATATTTATGGGTACCTTCTATGTGCCAGGTACTCATGCTTACTTAATCATAGGCAAAGTCCATGACACATTTTTAAATAAGAATTCAAAAATTGGTAAAGACGTAAAAGAAGAAATCTAAAACATAAGAAAAATAATATGAAGAAAGAATAATCTGATTTGGAAAATAACTAAATAGAACTTCTAGAAATGAAAAATAAAGTCACTGAGTTTTTTTTTTTTTTTTAATGCAGTGGATAGGCTCATAAAATAACTGTCACTTCCTGGGCACTTACTGTGTAACAGATACTGTTCTGAGCATCCACTTACTTTGTCCTTACAACCCAGCTTTGAGGTAGGTCTTATCAGTATCCACATCATGCAGATACACATAAATGTGGAGGAACTTGCCCAGAGTCACATGGCCAATTTGAGATGCCAGGATTTGAACCTGGCATTGCAGAGTCTTTACTCTTTAAAAAAAAAAAAAAAGCTGAATAAAGATACAAAAATAGATACATATTTCACAAACCATACAATTCACCCATTTAAAGTATACAATTAAATAGTTTTTAGTAAGTTCACAGAGTTGCACGATCATCACCACAAGCTAATTTTAGACATTTTCATCACTCACAAAACAAAACCCATGCCCATCCCCTGCTCCCCATTTCTAAGCAACCATTAAACTACTTTCTGTAGTTTTGCTTATTCTGGACATTTCATACAAATGAAATCATACAATATGTGTGTTTTGTGACTTGCTGCCCTCACTTAGCATAATGTTTGAAAGGTTCATCCATATTGTAGCAGGCATCAATACTTCATTCTTTTTTTATTGTCAAATAATATTTTATTGTGTGAATAGACCATATTTAATTTATCCATTTATTAGCTGATGAACACTGAAGTTTTCACTTTTTGTTATAAGCTGAATAATTCTGTATAAATAATGCAGCTATGAATGTTCATGTAACAAGTTTTTGTGTAGATATATGTTTTTATCCCTCTTAGGCATACAGGTAAGAGTAGACCTACTGGGTCATATGTAACTTTAGGTTTAACATATTGAAGGACTACCAAACTACTTCCCAAAGTGGCTACACCATTTTACATTCTAGCGGCTGTGAAATGATATCACATTGTCATACTGATTTGCATTTCCCTATTGACTAAAGATGCTAAATATCTTTTCATGTGCTTAGTGGCCATTTCTATATCTTCTTCTTCTATAAATGTCAATTGAGATCCTTTGCTCATATTCTGGATATATATTATTTACATTGCCTTTAACCTAGCTCTTAGCAAGAAGTCTGTGAATGGAGTAGCAGGATAAAATAGGAAAAGGGAGGTAGTTATCATTGGATGAAAAAACCATAAAGCCTGTGATATGAAGTCCTCTGCTGTGAGAATTGCCAAGCCCAGAACACCAAAACTGGTGGAAATTCCATCCCAGAGGAGACAAAATAAATGATTGTGTGAAACGTTTTAAGACAGACAAACAAAATTGAAGCTTCAGACTATGCCAGTTCACTCCCCTCCCCTTCTACAAATAATTCTTCAACGAATAACTGGCCTCAGGGCTTCCCTGGTGGCGCAGTGGTTGAGAATTCACCTGCCAATGCAGGGGACACGGGTTCAAGCCCTGGTCTGGGAAGATCCCACATGCCGCGGAGCAACTAAGCCCGTGCGCCACAACTACTGAGCCTGTGCTCTAGAGCCTGTGAGCCACAACTACTGAGCCTGCGTGCTGCAACTACTGAAGCCGCATGCCTAGAGCCCATGCTCCTCAATGAGAAGCCACTACAATGAGAAGCCCGTGCACTGCAACGAAGAGTAGCCCCCACTCACTGCAACTAGAGAAAGCCCGCACACAGCAACGAAGACCCAACACAGCCAAAAATAAATAAATAAAATAAATAAATTTATTTAAAAAAACAAATAACTGGTCTCATTTAAATATAAGTAGAAGAAAGGACCCAATGAATACATCTTTGGGCAGATACAGCCCAAGAAGGAGAACATGAACTAAGTAAAAGGAAGATTCAGAAAATATATCATGGTATAATTGTTCTTCCCACGCATTCCCCCAAAAAAGGTTAGAAGTCTTACCAAATACTTCTGCTAGGTTCAAAGAAATTACAAATAACATAATCAGTCTTTTAAAATACTTTTTAAAAGAGATACAAATATTTAAAGAAGTGGTTATTAGATAGGAGGAAGTGAAAAGCAAGGTGAAAGAAGTCAGGAGAGAAATGTATGAGAAAGATAGAAATCTGACAGATTTGAAAGTTACAGTAGGACAGGAAAAAAAAGAATAAACGTGACAAAATGGAGTAAAAGACATTCTAGGCAAGCCCAGAAGTAATAACCATCATGAAACAGCATAAATATATGAAATATATATTTATTAAAAAAGATCAGATGGATGAAAATATGCATATAATAGGCATTCCTATAAAAGAGAATTTATATAGTATCAAAATTATTTAATCCTTTAACAGAAGGAAAGTTTATTTAATAAACAAAACACACTTCTGGCCCAGAAAACATCAACAAGGAAATATAATTACAAAGACATGTCTTAGTAACATTACTAAACTTTAAGGATAAAAGAGAAAAATATAACCCTTCAGAAAGGAAAAGATGATGTACAATGAGAAATATCACCCATCTTGGCTTCAGACTCTTCTATAGTAACATTCCATGTCTGAGGACAGTGAAAAGATGCCTATGAAGTGCTGAGGGAAAGAAAGTGATGCAACAATCTTATGCCCAGCAAAGTGGCCTACTGCATGTAAGTGCCAGAGAGAACTCAGCACCCGTGAGCCCTTCTTGTAAAATTACCAGCCAGTGAAAACCAGCCAGCTGACAGATGACTCAAAATAATGACCTCAGGGAAGAAGTCATGGACAAAAGACTAATAAAAAACCTTGTATCTATTTAATTATGGAATTCAACATGATGCTTATGGCTATAGGCAGAATTCAAATGTTATAAGCTTTGACAACATATGATTAATAAAGTAATATTTCAAAACTTGGTGGTCAGGGGGCTTCCCTGGTGGTGCAGTGGTTAAGAATCCGCCTGCCAATGCAGGGGACATGGGTTTGAGCCCTGGTCTGGTAAGATCCCACATGCCACGGATGATCTAAGCCTGTGCTCCACAACTACTGAGCCTGCACTCTGGAGCCCACAAGCCACAACTACTGAGCCCATGTGCCACAACTACTGAAGCCTGCATGCCTAGAGCCTGTGCTCCGCAAGAAGAGAAACCACTGCAAAGAGAAGCCTGCGCACCGCAACGAAGAGTAGCCCCCGCTCGCCGCTACTAGAGGAAGCCCGCACACAGCAACGAAGACCCAACGCAGCCAAAAATAAAACAAATAAAATAAATAAATTTATAAAAAAAAAAAAAATTGGTGGTCAGGAGAAGGGAAGATGGCAATCTCTAAGTGCATTTTAATACCAGCATATCTCAGAGATATTGGGGATTCAGTTCAGACCACTGTAATAAAGTGAATATCGTAATAGAGTGGGTCACACAAAATTTTTGGTTTCCCAGCGCATATAAAACTTATTTATACACTATACTGTAGTCTATTAAGTGTGCAAAAACATTATGTCTAAAAAAACAATATTTGTACTTTAATTTTAAAAATATTTTATTGCTAAAAAATGCTAACCATCATCTAAGCCTCCAACAAGAGTCATAATCTTTCTGCAAGAGTAACATCAAAGATCACTGATCACAGATCACCATAGCAAATATAATAATAATGAAAAATCTTGAAGTATTGCAAGAATTATCAAAATGTGACACAGAGACACAAAGTAAGCAAATGTTGGAAAAATGGTGGTGACAGACTTGCCTGACGCAGGGTTGCCACAAAACTCCAATTTGTAAAAATCAAAATATCTGAGAGGTACAGTAAAGTGAAGTGCAACAAAACGAGGTATGTCTATAGTTTTTTCTTAACTAGTATTTTTTTTTAATAAGTTTATTTATTTTTATTTATTTATTTTTGGCTGCGTTGGGTCTTTGTTGCTGTGTGCGGGTTTTCTGTAGTTGCGGTGCACAGGGCTTCTCATTGTGGAGGCTTCTCTTGTTGGGGAGCATGGACTCTAGGTGCGTGGGCTTCAGTAGTTGTGGCTCACGGGCTCTAGAGCGCAGCTCAGTAGTTGTGGCGCACGGGTTTAGTTGCTCCGCAGCATGGGAGATCTTCCCGGACCAGGGCCCGAACCTGTGTTCCCTTCATTGGCAGGCAGATTCTTAACCACTGCACCACCAGGGAAGCCCTTAACTAGTAATTTTTAAAAGAAATTTTAAAAGTAAATTTTAAGAGAGGAAGATCCTTCATTTTAAGGGAAATGATGACTGAATTTCATCAAGTGGTATGATGTGTCCTATTGGATTTGAATAAATATTACTTTTAATTGGATTATTTGTATCACTATTTTATTTAGAGAAAAAAATTAGGTATGGTACCCCCCAATCAGCATATGCCTATTAAGTATGCATTTATATAATAAATTTTGTCTCCTTTAATTTAATATAATTAATTGCATTAGTAATTTTTGATATTGAGCTGTCTTCACACTCCTTGAGTAAATTCAGCTTGAATCATGGTATATTCTTTGATGAATTGTTCAATTCTGTTAACTAACAATCATTCAGAATTTTTATATTTATATTCTTAAATATATGTACGGGGGTGGGGGGAAGGTTGTACTAGCTTATCAAGTAAACACCAGCCTCATAAACCTTATTAGAGATTTTTGTCTTTTTCCAAATTTTAAAATGGTTTAAATAACAGTATACTTATCTAATTTTTAAACATTAGCCTTTTTATGGTATTCTTACATTATCTTCCAAATCTTTCTATAGTTATTATCTGTTCAGGCTTTCTATTTTTACTTAAGTTAGTTTTGTTTACTCAATAATCACCCCGTTCCTTTTGGCTAGAATATCATTCAGTGCCTCTTGGTCTTCAAATTTATTGCCACAGAATTGCAAGTAATATTCTCTCACAGTTCTCTTAATCTCTTCAAATCTTTTGTTATATTTCCTTTCCTCCATCCCAACCCAACACATCAAGATGGAATCTTCAGAATTCTTTTACTGCCCCACTCCACACACACCCACATATAAGACCTTTAGAACACTGATTCCTTAATTCCTGGGTCTCGCTGATCTACAACAGAGGTGCAGTTTATTCAGTTTAGATTTTTAAGTCATAAAATTGCGCACAGGGAGGAAGGAGAAGATGGCGGAAGAATAAGACGCGGAGATCACCTTCCTTCCCACAGATACATTAGAAATACATCTACACGTGGAACTGCTCCTACAGAACACCCACTGAACGCTGGCAGAAGACGTCAGACCTCCCAAAAGGCAAGAAACTCCCCATGTACTTGGGTAGGGCAAAAGAAAAAAGAAATAACAGAGACAAAACAATAGGGATGGGACCAGCACCAGTGGGAGGGAGCCGGGAAGGAGGAAAGGTTTCCACACACTAGGAAGCCCCTTCGCGGGCGGAGACTGCGGGGGGCAGAGGGGGGAAGCTTCGGAGACGCGGAGGAGAGCGCAGCCACAGGGGTGCGGAGGGCAAAGCGGAGAGATTCCCGCACAGAGGATCGGTGCCGAGCAGCACTCACCAGCCCGAGAGGCTTGTCTGCTCACCCGCCGGGGTGGGCGGGGCTGGGAGCTGAGGCTTGGGCTTCGGTCAGATCGCAGGGAGAGGACTGGGGTTAGCGGCGTGAACACAGCCTGAAGGGGTTAGCGAACCACAGCTAGCCGGGAGAGAGTCCGGGAAAAAGTCTGCAGCTGCCGAAGAGGCAAGAGACCTTTTTCTTCCCTCTTTGTTTCCTGGTGAGCAAGGAGAGGGGATTCAGAGTGCCGCCAAAACGAACTCCACAGACGGGCATGAGACGCTAAGGCTGCTGCTGCTGTCACCAAGAAGCCTGTGTGCGAGCACAGGTCACTCTCCACACCACCGCTCCCGGGAGCCAGTGCCGCCCGCCACGGCCAGGCTCCCATGATCCGGGGACAACTTCCCCAGGAGAACGCACGGCGCGCCTCAGGCTGGTGCAACGTCACGCCGGCCTCTGCTGCCTCAGGCTCGCCCCGCATCCGTATCCTTCCCTCCCCCCCGCCCGAGTGAGCCAGAGCCCCCAAAGCAGCTGCTCCTTTAACCCCGTTCTGTCTGGGCAGGGAACAGATGCCCTCAGGCGACCTACACGCAGAGGCGGGTCCAAATCCAAAGCTGAACCCCGGGAGCTGTGCGAACAAAGAAGAGAAAGGGAAATCTCTCCCAGCAGCCTCAGAAGCAGCGGATTAAAACTTCACAAACAACTTGATGTGCCTGCATCTGCTGAATACCTGAATAGACAACGAATCATCCCAAATTCAGGAGGTGGACTTTGGGAGCAGGATATATTAATTTTTCCCCTTTTCCTTTTTTTGTGAGTGTATATGTGTATGCTTCTGGGTGAGATTTTGTCTGTATAGCTTTGATTTATAATAGCTTTATTTTATTTCATTTTATTTTATCCTCTTTCTTTCTTTCTTTCTTTCTTTCTTTCTTTCTTTCTTTCTTTCTTTCTTTCTTTCTTTCTTTCTTTCTTTCTATTTTTTCTCCCTTTTACTCTGAGCCGTGTGGAGGAAAGGCTCTTGGGGCTCCAGCCAGGCATCAGGGCTGTGCCTCTGAGGTGGGAGAGCCAACTTCAGGACACGGGTCCACAAATGACCTCCCAGCTCCACGTAATATCAAATGGCAAAAATCTTTCAGAGATCTCCATCTCAACATCAAGACCCAGCTTCACTCAACGACCACCAAGCTACAGTGCGGGACACCCTATGCCAAACAACTAGCAAGACAGGAACACAGCCCCATCCATTAGCAGAGAGGCTGCCTAAAATCATAATAAGGCCACAGACACCCCAAAACACACCACCAGACGTGGACGTGCCCATCAGAAAGACAAGAGCCAGCCTCATCCACCAGAACACAGACACTAGTCCCCTCCACCAGGAAGCCTACACAACCCACTGAACCAACCTTAGCCACTGGGGACAGACAACAAAAACAACGGGAAATACGAACCTGCAGCCTGTGAAAAGGAGACCCCAAACACAGTAAGATAAGCAAAATGAGAAGACAGAAAAACACACAGCAGATGAAGGAGCAGGGTCAAAACACACCAGACCTAACAAATGAAGAGGAAATAGGTAGTCTACCTGAAAAAGAATTCAGAATAATGATAGTAAGGATGATCCAAAATCTTGGAAACAGAATGGACAAAATGCAAGAAACATTTAACAAGGACGTAGAAGAACTAAAGAGGAACCAAGCAACGATGAAAAACACAATAAATGAAATTAAAAATACTCTAGATGGGATCAATAGCAGAATAACTGAGGCAGAAGAACGGATAAGTGACCTGGAAGATAAAATGGTGGAAATAACTACTGCAGAGCAGAATAAAGAAAAAAGAATGAAAAGAACTGAGGACAGTCTCAGAGACCTCTGGGACAACATTAAACGCACCAACATTCGAATTATAGGGGTCCCAGAAGAAGAAGAGAAAAAGAAAGGGACTGAGAAAATATTTGAAGAGATTATAGTTGAAAACTTCCCTAATATGGGAAAGGAAATAGTTAATCAAGTCCAGGAAGCACAGAGAGTCCCATACAGGATAAATCCAAGGAGAAACACGTCAAGACACATATTAATCAAACTATCCAAAATTAAATATAAAGAAAACATATTGAAAGCAGCAAGGGAAACACAACAAATAACACACAAGGGAATCCCCATAAGGTTAACATCTGATCTTTCAGCAGAAACTCTGCAAGCCAGAAGGGAGTGGCAGGATATACTTAAAGTGATGAAGGAGAAAAACCTACAACCAAGATTACTCTACCCAGCAAGGATCTCATTCAGATTTGATGGAGAAATTAAAACCTTTACAGACAAGCAAAAGCTGAGAGAGTTCAGCACCACCAAACCAGCTTTACAACAAATGCTAAAGGAACTTCTCTAGGCAAGAAACACAAGAGAAGGAAAACACCTACAATAACAAACCCAAAACATTTAAGAAAATGGGAATAGGAACATACATATCGATAATTACCTTAAATGTAAATGGATTAAATGTTCCCACCAAAAGACACAGACTGGCTGAATGGATACAAAAACAAGACCCATATATATGCTGTCTACAAGAGACCCACTTCAGACCTAGAGACACATACAGACTGAAAGTGAGGGGATGGAAAAAGATATTCCATGCAAATGGAAATCAAAAGAAAGCTGGAGTAGCAATTCTCATATCAGACAAAATAGACTTTAAAATAAAGACTATTACAAGAGACAAAGAAGGACACTATATAATGATCAAGGGATCGATCCGAGAGGAAGGTATAACAATTGTAAACTTTTATGCACCCAACATAGGAGCACCTTAATACATAAGGCAAATACTAACAGCCATAAAATGGGAAATCGACAGCAACACAATCATAGTAGGGGACTTTAACACCCCACTTTCACCAATGGACAGATCATCCAAAATGAAAATAAATAAGGAAACACAAGCTTTAAATGATACATTAAACAAGACGGACTTAATTGATATTTATAGGACATTCCACCCAAAAACAACAAAATACACATTTTTCTCAAGTGCTCATGGAACATTCTCCAGGATAGATCATATCTTGGGTCACAAATCAAGCCTTGGTAAATTTAAGAAAATTGAAATCGTATCAAGTATCTTTTGTGACCACAACGCTATGAGACTAGATATCAATTACAGGAAAAGATCTGTAAAAAATACAAACACATGGAGGCTACACAATACACTACTTAATAACGAAGTGATCACTGAAGAAATCAAAGGGGAAATCAAAAAATACCTAGAAACAAATGAAAATGTAGACACGACGACCCAAAACCTATGGGATGCAGCAAAAGCAGTGCTAAGAGGGAAGTTTATAGCAATACAAGCCTACCTCAAGAAACAGGAAACATCTCGAATAAACAACCTAACCTTGCACCTAAAGCAATTAGAGAAAGAAGAACAAAAAAACCCCAAAGCTAGCAGAAGGAAAGAAATCATAAAGATCAGATCAGAAATAAATGAAAAAGAAATGAAGGAAACAATAGCAAAAATCAATGAAATTAAAAGCTGGTTCTTTGAGAAGATAAACAAAATTGATAAACCATTAGCCAGACTCATCAAGAGAAAAAGGGAGAAGACTCAAATCAATAGAATTAGAAATGAAAAAGGAGAAGTAACCACTGACACTGCAGAAATACAAACGATCATGAGAGATTACTACAAGCAACTCTATGCCAATAAAATGGACAACCTGGAAGAAATGGACAGATTCTTAGAAATGCACAAACTGCCGAGACTGAACCAGGAAGAAATAGAGAATATGAACAGACCAATCACAAGCACTGAAATGGAAACTGTGATTAAAAATCTTCCAACAAACAAAAGCCCAGGACCAGATGGCTTCACAGGCGAATTCTATCAAACATTTAGAGAAGAGCTAACACCTATCCTTCTCAAACTCTTCCAAAATATTGCAGAGGGAGGAACACTCCCCAACTCAGTCTACGAGGCCACCATCACCCTGATACCAAAACCAGACAAAGATGTCACAAAGAAAGAAAACTACAGGCCAATATCACTGATGAACATAGATGCAAAAATCCTCAACAAAATACTAGCAAACAGAATCCAACAGCACATTAAAAGGATCATACACCATGATCAAGTGGGGTTTATTCCAGGAATGCAAGGATTCTTCAATATACACAAATCAATCAATGTGATACATCATATGAACAAATTGAAGGAGAAAAACCATATGATCATCTCAATAGATGCAGAAAAAGCTTTCGACAAAATTCAACACCCATTTATGATAAAAGCCCTGCAGAAAGTAGGCATAGAGGGAACTTTGCTCAACATAATAAAGGCCATATATGACAAACCCACAGCCAACATTGTCCTGAATGGTGAAAAACTGAAACCATTTCCACTAAGATCAGGAACAAGACAAGGTTGCCCACTCTCACCACTATTATTCAACACAGTTTTGGAAGTGTTAGCCACAGCAATCAGAGAAGAAAAAGAAATAAAAGGAATCCAAATCGGAAAAGAAGGAGTAAAGCTGTCACTGTTTGCAGATGACATGATACTATACATACAGAATCCTAAAGATGCTACCAGAAAACTCCTAGAGCTAATCAATGAATTTGGTAAAGTAGCAGGATACAAAATTAATGCACAGAAATCTCTTGCATTCCTATACACTAATGATGAAAAATCTGAAAGTGAAATTAAGAAAACACTCCCGTTTACCATTGCAACAAAAAGAATAAAATATCTAGGAATAAACCTACCTAAGGAGACAAAAGTCCTGTATGCAGAAAATTATAAGACACTGATGAAAGAAATTAAAGATGATACAAATAGATGGAGAGATATACCATGTTCTTGGATTGGAAGAATCAACATTGTGAAAATGACTCTACTACCCAAAGCAATCTACAGATTCAATGCAATCCCTATCAAACTACCACTGGCATTTTTCACAGAACTAGAACAAAATATTTCACAATTTGTATGGAAACACAAAAGACCCCGAATAGCTAAAGCAATCTTGACAACGAAAAATGGAGCTAGAGGAATCAGGCTCCCTGACTTCAGACTATATTACAAAGCTACAGTAATCAAGACAGTTTGGTACTGGCACAAAAACAGAAATATAGATCAATGGAACAGGACAGAAAGCCCAGAGATAAACCCACGCACATATGGTCACCTTATCTTTGATAAAGGAGGCAAGCATATACAGTGGAGAAAAGACAGCCTCTTCAACAAGTGGTGCTCGGAAAATTGGACAGATACATGCAAAAGTATGAAATTAGAACACTCCCTGACACCATACACAAAAATAAACTCAAAATGGATTAAAGACCTAAGTGTAAGGCCAGACACTATCAAACTCTTAGAGGAAAACATAGGCAGAACACTCTATGACATAAATCACAGCAAGATCCTTTTTGACCCAGCTCCTAGAGAAATGGAAATAAAAACACAAATAAACAAATGGGACCTAATGAAACTTAAAAGCTTTTGCACAGCAAAGGAAACCATAAACAAGACGAAAAGACAACCCTCAGAATGGGAGAAAATACTTGCAAATGAAGCAACTGACAAAGGATTAATCTCCAAAATTTACAAGCAGCTCATGCAGCTCAATAACAAAAAAACAAACAACCCAATCCAAAAATGGGCAGAAGACCTAAATAGACATTTCTCCAAAGAAGATATACAGATGGCCAACAGACACATGAAAGGATGCTCAACATCATTAATCATTAGAGAAATGCCAATCAAAACTACAATGAGGTATCATCTCACACCGGTCAGAATGGCCATCATCAAAAAATCTAGAAACAATAAATGCTGGAGAGGGTGTGGAGAAAAGGGAACACTCTTGCACTGTTGGTGGGAATGTAAATTGATACAGCCACTATGGAGAACAGTATGGAGGTTCCTTAAAAAACTACAAATAGAACTACCATACGACCCAGCAATCCCACTACTGGGCATATACCCTGAGAAAACCATAATTCAAAAAGAGTCATGTACCACAATGTTCATTGCAGCACTGTTTACAATAGCCAGGACATGGAAGCAACCTAAGTGTCCATCATCGGATGAATGGATAAAGAAGATGTGGCACATATATACAATGGAATATTACTCAGCCATAAAAAGAAATGAAATGGAGGTATTTGTAATGAGGTGGATGGAGTTAGAGTCTGTCATACAGAGTGAAGTAAGTCAGAAAGAGAAAAACAAATACAGTATGCTAACACATATATACGGAATCTAAGGAAAAAAAGAAAAAAGGTCATGAAGAACCTAGTGGCAAGACCGGAATAAAGACACAGACCTACTAGAGAATGGACTTGAGGATATGGGGAGGGGGAGGGGTGAGATGTGACAGGGTGAGAGAGTGTCAGGGACATATATACACTACCAAATGTAAAATATATAGCTAGTGGGAAGCAGCCGCCTAGCACAGGGAGATCAGCTCGGTGCTTTGTGACCACCTAGAGGGGTGGGAGGGAGGGAGATGCAAGAGGGAAGAGATACGGGAACATATGTATATGTATAACTGATTCACTTTGTTATAAAGCAGAAACTAACACGCCATTGTGAAGCAATTATACTCCAATAAAGATGTTTAAAAAAAAAAATTGCGCACAGGCAAAATTATCTTTGATTATCCTTGACCACAAGATGAAATTATTGTCTTGATTTTACAAGCCATGCTGCTTAAATAATATGTATCTTTAAACACTAGAATCATTGAGCATGAAGACACACACTGTCAGAGGCATGTGGGAAATGCCACTGAGTGAAGAAATATATCTTCCATTTCACACTCATTCAGGGGTATCTGCTTATTAAATGAAACGAAAGATGAAATTGGTAGCAGTATTTAAATCTCTCTCTGTCTTTCCCTCCCCCTCTACCTACCCCCTACTTCCACACCAGATAATTTAGCTCAAGGCAATTATTAGGTTTTTCCATAGTAGAATAAATAAATATATCATCTATTTCAACCTTAAGACTTAAAAATATATAGTCACAGCATCACCTTCAATTTATTACCTATCACTTTTTCTTCTTGAGATGTTGAGCTCTTCTTCAGTTATCCTTTAGTTAGGGCACAGATTTGAGTATCATTTTTCAGATAAAGGATAACATGGTATACACTCTGAACTCCCAAATTTTTGGAAATTTTTCTTTCCTTTGTCTGGTTAGACAGATGCTATCTTGGCTGGGTATATGATCCTTGAACTGTAATCTCTCAGTCATCTATTAAAGTAATCCCACTGTTTTCTAGAATCCAATGTTGCAAATGATATGCTCAGTGCTGGAAAGCTGCTATTTTCTTTCTAGTTTATCTATTCTCTGGAAACATCTAAGATTTCCTTTTTATTCTTGAAATTCTGGAAAGCCAACAAGATAGGTCTTGGTGTATGACTTTGTAATTCTTTCTGGTTCGCAGGAGGGTTTTCCAATCAGCAGACTCAAATCCATTTTCAGCCCAGTCAATTTTTTTTAAATTATGAAATTATTACCACTCTATTTCTTCATTTTTCTCCCTACAGAACTTAGTATTTATATGTATGTTTTTAGAATATGTTCTCTAAGATTCTTATCTTTTGTTTAATGATATTCATCACTGTGTAATTTCCTTTTGTGTTGTTAGAACTTTCTACCACTTGATCTTCAGGAAAAAAATCTTGTTTCTCATCAGTGACTCTCTACTTTAGTAGGCATAGAAAGGTTTTTTTGACAGTGATCCGAATTGCAACTACTGATTTGTTAAAACTGTCTTCTGATCCTCCCACTGATTCTGCCACAAAGGGAGTCATTTATTCTTCCTCTCAGTAACCGGGTCTCCTTAATTAAGTTGTTATTATTGTTTGCTTACAGGTTTATGTCCCAATGGCACTTGTACAGTGATGAAGTGTTCATCATTGCTCTTTACCAGGTTAGAGCCACAGTCCAGAGAAAGTACGGCATTTTGTACTTGATGGCTGACAGTGGAGGTATTGATAGTTGTTAATACTTTGATGACATACAAAGGAGCAATTTGGCTTCCAGTATCCTCCGCGTGTAAGCAACAGCTCTGTCCAAGTCCTAGAATCAGGAGCAATTCAGCTACAGTGCAGTTTGTCTCCACGCTCACAGGGATTCCAGGTTTGGGAACACACAGGAAAAAGGCAGGTGCTGCTACTCCCTGAGGAAATGTAGGTGTTTCTTTAGTGACCCTATCAAGACCCAAGAAAGCCAGGTCTTCCTCCCAGGCCTCATGCTTTTCCACTGCCATCAATCTCTGGACAAGTAATACCTATACCTCTGTTGGCTATTAGATACTTACTAAATATTTGTTAAATGAATTACTTAGTATCACATGATTTGGCAATGGGCAATGATCATGGTCTCCCTGCTCTTGGTCAAGTGACCTTCCTTCTATAAGCTGTTTCATCTTGATACTATACTGTTGTTCTCATGGTTAAGGTGGTTAAACTAACTCTGCTTGCCATGTTGTGGTCTTTCTCTATACATGTGTTCACATAACGTCCATGTGTGACTCTGAATGATTTGCAGGGTCACCTCGGGAAATAGGCTTCAGCCTTCTTGTACCTCAGTTTCTCTAAAAATAAAACAAGTATAAAATGACATTTATAAAGGCTTTGATCTTATAAAAGTGTAAAATGTCATTACTTTAATACTAGGTTTTGTGATTGTTAAAAATATAATAACACCCTATACTCCTTTAGTGCCTTTCATCTGAAAATGTCAAAGTGTTTCATAACCTCTTACTAATTAATCAAGCACCATTGTAAGGTAGGGACAGTATTATTATCTCTATTTAATGGATTGGAAACAGAAGTTCACTGGATTAGACTGAAGGACAGACTCCAGTCAGGGCAATGACAGAGCAAGAGCAAAAGTAACTTTATCTGGGCTTTGTTCTTAAGGACACCCAGTCCATTGAAGGGCCTCTCTATTCATGACAAATAAGTATACACTGTAAAATTTTTATTTTGCCCTCAAGGCAGAAGAAAATACTTCCCACTCATTCTTCCCTTCTTCTGAATATAACCTTGACCCAAGGGAGAGAAGTGGTAGTGCCTTCTCATTTGTCTGTATCTCAGGGATACAAATCTCCCAAAGGCAGATGGGAAGACCATGGAGAAGATGCTCACAGATTTTTCAGCAGTTTTTATAGGCACAGTTTGGGTAAAAGTTGATTGTAAAGCAACATATATTAGTAATATATAATTTTTTAATAATGAAAATGCTTTCATACATTCATTGAGTCAATAAATGTTTATTAAACATCTACTGTGTGTCAGGCACTGTTCTCAACACTAGGGATACAGCAGTAAATAACAGTTGTTACTCTCAAAAATCTTACATTTCAAAGGGAATAGAAGTGAAAAGAGACAATAAGCAAAGAACTACATATATGGTAGGGAAAGTGAAAAAGAAAAGTAAAACAAGGTAGAGAAATGAAGAAAAATGGAGAGTCCATGCTATACTATATAGATACCAGGGAGTTGGCTTTTAAACAGAGGCATAAAGGAAGTAGAGGGGTCAAGCTATGAATAAATGAGGGGAGATTTTTCTGGCAAAAGGAACAAGGGCAAAGGTCTTGAGGAAAGAGTGTGTTTGGCATATTCTAAGATCAACAAGGAAGCCAGAGTGGCTGGAGAAAAGTAGACAAGGTGAAGAGCAAGATGAGATTAGAAGGCGGGGGCAAAGGATGGAGTAGCACTCAAATCATACAAGGCCTTGTTGGCCACGGGAAGGGTTTCCACTTTTATTCCAAGTGATCAGTGAAGCAATTGGATGGTTTGGAGCAGAGGAGTGACATGATCTGACCTACATGTTTAAAAAGTCACTCTAGCTGCCATATGGAGAATAGACCACAAGGATGGAAGCAAGGGGTTGTTGCAATACTGTAGACTTGAACCAGAGTGTGGCAGTGAGACTCCAGAGGACATATTAAATAGCTGGATATATGAGTCTTGAATGCAGGGAGGAGGGCCAGGCTGGGCATATGAATGTGGACTGGATGAGATCACCAAGCAAATGAATGTAGAAGGGAGGAGAAGGAGTACCAGGCTGAGCCTCAGCACTTCTCTGTATGTAAGTGGGAAATTGAGGGAAATGCCACAAAGAAGACTCAGAAGTGACCAGGGAGGTAGGAGATGAACCAAGAGAGCGGTGTCCTGGAGGCCAAGTGAAAAAAAAAATGTTTCAAAGAAGAGAGAATCACTAACCGCTGCTGCTGAGCAAAATAAGGCCTGAAAAATTTCAAGAGAATACTGAGAATAAAAGTCTGCTTGTAGTATGATAAATTTTCTTTA
The DNA here is from genome assembly GCF_028021215.1 of Eschrichtius robustus. Taxonomy (NCBI): domain Eukaryota; kingdom Metazoa; phylum Chordata; class Mammalia; order Artiodactyla; family Eschrichtiidae; genus Eschrichtius; species Eschrichtius robustus. Next base: position 75,000,769 of record NC_090836.1, on the reverse strand, counting down.
CAGAAATTTCTTTTATCCCTCTCTCTGACCCAATTCTATAGTGCTTAGGTCTCTTTCTTATCAGAGAAACTTTCTCCAACCCTGAGCAGCTCTGACTTACCTTCAACTCCTAATGCTTGTGTTTTCTTGTTGTTTTTTGTTTTTGTCTTGCCTATTGGTTAGTAAAATATTATTTCACATTTCATTCATCATTCATTCAACAAATACTCATTCAGTGCCTGAAAAACACTTTCTTGGAGAGCTGTAATGATTTTTACAGATAGTATTTGAAAATTATTGGGATAATGGATATTGGATATTGGATCCAATAATGGATATTGGATATTGGATATTGATATCCAGATAATGGATATTGAAGAAAAATCTTATTATTTTGGTAACATTATTGTTCTGGTGCAATATTTATTCCCATTACAGATCTAAACTGCTTCAAGCATAATTTGTTGCAATAAAGTGGCTACAGAATACTCTGGGGTTAACCAAAATTTGGATAGCAAAAAATCCAGATAGGCCACAAACCTTCTCCCTTTATATGCAGCTCAATATAGGCTTGCATATTATAAAATATGTGTTAGATCTTATCCAGAAAATGGTCTGGATAAAAGAGAGGCAGAGATAGAACTGACCCATTTTCCAATAGTATGGGGAATCAGACACTGACACCAGCCCTTCTGATGAATAAAATATTTTTAAAATCTTTTGAAATATATTTAGCCAGCTGGCAAGAAATCAAGGAATCTCTAGAGAGCAAATGTGAAGCAAAAGCAAGAACCCAAAGAGGTAAGTGGATTTTCACCCTGTCCTAGCTCAGACTCCCTAGAAGCAGAACCTGAAGCAGGAACTCAGATGCATGGATGTAGTCTCATCTAAAGTCTAGCCTTGGTCTGGATGCAGGGAGCAGAGAGGGCAGGAGAGGTGGAGCATACATTTCACTGCAGTATTGTTCCTCTCAAGGCAAGTGGACCAGATTTTTGAACCACTGTATTAGTCAGTTATTGTCTATGGGCTGATAGAGGCAACCTCATGAGGGAATCAGCTCCCATCAGCCCTAACTGGGACAGTTCTTCAGAAAAGAGAGGGAGCTGTGAACTTTTAGCAACCAACTCACATCAGCTGTGGGATGAAAGCACCAGCCCAGTAAAAGGGTCTAAGGAGGGGACTCTCTGAATCACCACAAGACTATTGCAGCCCACCACTTGCACCACTGAGATGCATTTTCTTCTCACATCAAGTTCACTCCAGCTGGTTACAGTGTCTCCAGGGTACTATGATGTTAATTCCTGGGAAAACTTAGGAGGCAAGTATTATTGGAATGAATAGAGTTCCCACTGCTGCAGTTGATCTCTGAGAGAAGACTGATGCATATCTTCTAGCTTTCCATCAATCCAGGATAGCACATCTGCAGTCTAATGACTTGCCTAATGGGGTGACCCAGATTCTTATCCCTGAGGGGTTGAACCCCTGGTTATCGTGGTCTCATCAGGCCATGATTGCTTTACATGCCCATATACAACTAAAATGGGGCACAAAGATACCCAAAAATGACCCAGTTCACCGTTGTACTAGACACGTACTACCAGTCACAACACATAACAGCAGTCATACCTCCTCATAAAGATCAGGATCAATTACACCTGCCAGTACATCTCCTTTCTGTGCCTGCTCTTCTACAGGCACAGCGGACTCAAAATGACCACATGGCAGCTGCATCTTTAAATTTAGGCAGACTCTTAACTCTATACCTTGGGCACTACTATCCCCACTACTAGCCAAGACCTCTAAACCCACTGAACCTAAACTTCTGGGGACAGGAAACACAACTTTCCCCTAAGTAGTTCACTGGGAGGGATAGTACATGGGGCCACTTCTATTTTCACCCCTTGATTTCTGAAACTATTTATTCTACCTATTGCGGACACATCAATAAATAGTAGTTGTTGGTTTAAGGAGTGTACTGCATCTTAAAGGACAGCCCCATAGTGGATGTCTTGGTGCCCCAGCCAGATCTTGGCTGATAACAAATCACATCTGTCCCGTCACTAGAAAATAGCCCTCAGCCAATGGAGCCACTTGCCCAGGAAGCTATGTACACCTCCATTCTGGGGAAGAGGAGGGAGTAGATTTTAGCCAATGAGTGACTGACACAAGGTACAAAAGGTCATCACGCTTATTCAATATAGAACTAACTCTATGATACACTGTGTGCTCCAGATCTTCCCGATGGGATTAGATTGAAACTAGTCTCCAGCTGAAACCAGAGACATACTTAGCTTTTCCCCTCTACCCTATCCAGCTTCAATCGGGGCCTTTCTTCTGAGAATACTCCCTAAATAAATCACTTGAACTGGAGTTTCTTTTTCATGTTTTACCTCTAGGGAACTGTACCAAAGCTAGCACTTCACCCTTGCAAAGCAGCATTTCTATGCATACAATAGATGTGATATTAAGAAGCCAAACCACCACCTGAAAAGCACTGAAGAACACCACTGCCATGAAGAACTATGGAAAGAGTAAATAGGTGGGTAACTATACGAGATTGCTTTTTCTTTTAAAAATTCATTAAAAGTTAAATATTTAAAATAAAAATTAATATTAATGTATTACGGGGTTTATAATATATGTAGAAGTAAATCTATCACATCGATATCCCAAAGAATGGAGGAAAGGTAATTGGAATTATACTGTTGTGAGGTTTTTACATTATATATGGTGCAATAATATTAATTCAAATAGACTGATAAGTTAAAGACCTATTGTAATCTCTAAAGCAACCACTAAAAAATAATACCAAGAGCTATAGCTAAAATCTGTCAGAAGAGCTAGAATGAAATCCTAGAAAGAAAATGATTGTCAGACTAGTTGAAAGCCTAAGACTCAATTGATATTGTTTGAAAAAGACACATTTTAAATATAAAGACACACACAAGTTGAAAGTAAAAGGATGTAAATAAACATACCATTCAATCACTAAGACTAAGAAATTTAGTGTGACTAAATTATTTCAATAAAAGAAGTATTACCAGAGAAAGGGGGTTATTTTATAATGATAAAAAGATTTATTCATCCGGAAGACATAATTCTAAATGTGTACTCATCTAATTACAGAGCTTAAAAATAAATGAGGCAAAAAAGGACAGAACTAATGGGAAAAATAGAAATTAACAATGATAGGTGGAGATTTTAACACCCCTCTCAAAATAATTGATAGAATAACTAGCCAAAACTATTAGTAAGGATATAAAAGACTCGACCGGTATGCTAAAGGGCACATCAATACATATCCTGCAGACATTAAATAATAATACATAGATGTTATGAACATCTTTATACCAATAAATTTAATAACTTAAATTTGGAAAATGTTTGTAAAATGGAAACATTCCTTGAATAATAAAACTTTCCAAAACTGACAGAAGTAAAAATAAAAAATCTGTATAGCCCTATACCTATTCAAGAAATTGATGTAATTAAACAACTTCTGAAAAAGAAAACTCTAGGTTTAGATGGCTTCACTGTTGAAGTCTATCAAATATCTAAGGAAGAAATACCAATCTTTGCAAGATCTTTTTAAAAACAGAGGAGGTAGATGCTTCCCAATTTGTTTTATGAGGGCAGCAAAACTTGACAAAGAAGTTATCAGAAAAAAATATAGAGACCAATATCTCTCATAAATGTAGACACAAAAAACCTTACAGATTATCAGCAAATTAAATCTACTGGTACACAAAGAGGAGAATATATCATGACCAAATAGAATTGATTCCAAGAAATTTTGAGAAAAAATTTACATGATTATTTCAATAAAACAGAAAGTCATTTGATATAGTATACCAGCCATTTATGCTAAAAACCCTTGGCAAACCAGGAAGAGAAGGGAATTTCCTCAACTTGATAAAGGGCATCTTTGAAAAACCTACACTAAATATCATATTTAATAGTGATTATTCCCCCTGAGATTGGGAAAAGCAAAAATGTTTAAACTCACCACTTCTATTTAACATTGTACTGGAGACTGTTGCCCATGATAAACCAAGAAAAAGAAGAAAAAGCATCCAAGCTTGCAAAGGAAGATATATAACTATTTGAAGACATCATTGCACACTTAAGTGCAATAATTTACTGTTGTGTTTATGACAAATTAACATCATTGCACAACATCATTGACACTGTTGGGCTTCCCTGGTGGTGCAGTTGTTAAGAATCCGCCTGCCAATGCAGGGGACATGGGTTCGAGCCCTGGTCTGGGAAGATCCCACATGCCGCGGAGCAACTAAGCCCATGTGCCACAACTACTGAAACCCCCGCACCACAACAAAGAGTAGCCCCCACTTGCCACAACTAGAGAAAGCCCACGCGCAGCAACGAACACCCAATGAAGCCAAAAATTAATTAATTAATTAATAAAAAAAAAAGAATGACACTGTTCTACCTGTTTTCTCTTCCAATAGCAAGAACAATAATAAAACTAATGTTTACTGAGCACCTGTTCTTTGTGAGGCACTATGATAAGTTCTTCACACATGTTAACTAATTTAACCTTCTTAAGAATTCTTTAATACTTCATATCATAGATGTGATTATCTCCTATCTCCATTGTATACATAAGAAAGTTGACACACAGATTATTGCATCAATATGCTCAATGGCTCACAGGTAGAAACTGGTAGAGACAGTCTATTAATCTGGGCATTCTAAACCAGTCTATTCTAATCACCTAGCTGTGCTAATTTCTACCCTATAGTTACTACTGATTGACTGAACGATAAACAGTTAATTTTTTAGCAATATTAGATTCCACACGGTTGAAAATTCCTGAGGACTTCGACACTAGGAACCAGGTAAGCACATGTAAATCCAAATTAACTTCTCTGGGCATCTGTTTGTGTAACATGGAACTACAAAAGGTATATGTCCATCATTTCTCCAAGTGTTACAGACAGGCTGCCAGTTCCTTAAAGCTGGCAACATTACCAGCAGCTGGTCAATCAGGCTTTAGCAGCATCACTGTGTGATCCACCAGAATACTTTGGATGTTTCCTATTCTCCTTTCCGTTCCTGGGCTCCACTAAAAGTCTCCAGGTGTGCCTCGTTGCCAGGTGTTTTCAAAAAAGGCCCACTATCATCTTCCTTTAACAACCCATGAACTGAACCAAAAGAGAAAAGGACGTAGGCTTGTGGTAAGTTTCTCAGTGGAGGGCATATCAAGATTTACGCTAGAATGGTAGGCATTTTGCCATGTCTGCATGGAGTGTATGCTTACTTGACAGCCAACAAGTTGTAACATACAACAGAATCTTACTTATTAAACTAATCAACACTGTAATCTATAGGTTTATATTTGCCAAAACACTTAAGAATTGGATTTCATGTCATATAGTCAGATTTTATGAAATTTTTGTACTGCTTTGTAATCAAACCAATGCGTTAATTTGCTTTTCTATTACATGTTTGTGTGTCGTACTCATAGTTACCATTGGAAGGCAAGGTAATCGTACTTCCTTTTCAATCTTTTTTTTTCATTTTTTAAAATAATTTACTGTTGTGTTTATGTCAATTTGGAGTAAAGGAGAACTCATCAGTCGGACCTAGAAAATATCTTGCAAAGAAAGTTGTTTAATACTCGCATGTTCTCTTTGTTCCAGAGTTAAATTAGGCCAATGTGTCTCTAAATGACCTCCTGCATCAGGGTCGACTCACTGCTCACTTATAAAGTAGCGTCCTGGGTCCCACCTCCATGCCTACTAAATCAGTGTCTTAGCTGAGGATCCCAGGAGTCAACATTTTAGCAAACATTCCAGATGGTTCTTATTTACCCTTAAATTTGGCAACTTCTGCTTTAGGCCTGACAGAGAGGGAAAAATAGCCATCAAACATTTTATTTGTAAGAAGCAATTCCTAAAGTGAATGGAGAATTAAACCGCAGCCAGCAAAAGAAATGTTTCACATCAGCATGGCAGCTTCTCTCTGCAAAGGGCTGCTTACCGGCTTGAAAACAGGATCTGTAAAACCTATAGCACACGATGCCATTATCTTCAACTACACAAAGAGGGTTTTAGATCTGCTACATGAAAGATGTTGTAATAAACCACACAAATGCCACAATGAACTAAAGCAAATGCAATGGGAGAATTTAATACCTACAGATAGAAAACCTCAGTTTGTTTTTAAAGATCCTTTTCATCTCAAGAAGAGAGATTTAATCAGCTCTTTTGCAGACGTTATCCCACACCAGACTTGTGCCTGCCTTACTTTAGTTCAAAGGGGACAAAGGTAATTTCTTCTTCTAAACCAAGTTGGGAAGGGGCAGGAACTAAAATAAATGAGCAGCCACCTTTGTTTGCATGATCAGATGATGTATAATATAAGAGGCATTTCTATTTTGAGGAAAATGAACGTGGCTCTTATAGAATCCTTAATGCAGTTGAGCTGTGGTTTCTTTTTTTGTTTGTTTTCTTACTTTTTCCATTAAAATGAAAATGAATGAACAAATGAATGAACTAACAAATACTTTTAAATAATTTGATTGAGCATGTTTTATGTATTTCCTGTTCTTTGCATGATTTTTCACCTGTGACTGGAGACTGCCTGAGCATTACAAATGGGCTTCCCCTACCTCCTGAACCCTGGCTGGCCTTGGTAAACCTGACAAGCTAAAGAGCAAGGAAAAGATCTTTGGAAACAGATGGCTTCAAGCAAGACTTTGTCCTTTGAAAGCAACTCACCCCCTAGCTTCCGTAAAAGGCTGGATATCAGTGTGCTACTTTTCTATCCAGGCTATTGTCATCATTGGTAGCAGGCTTTGCACCAGCTTCTTGTCTCACTCTTTGTTCCTCTGAACTCAGCTGGAGAGTAGTCCTCCAATCAGCTCTGCAGAACTATGATGCAAGAGCAGGAAAGAGGCAAACTAATTTCTTCTTGTTACCAAAGCAAGTACATTCACTGAAAACCTATTTAATAAAATGGCCGCACTTGATACAAACTGCAAATGCTTAGAAGAAAAGGAGAAGAGGTTTTGAAGTGTGTATTAGAATGAAAGGGTCATATCATGAAGTACTGAATGCTATTAATACTTTTCTTACATATTCTAAATAAAATGGCCACCTCATAGGCTGACCACTTAATTAGCTACTTGGGGGTCAGGTTTAGGTGGTTAAAGAAGTGTGGTAGGAAATAAATAGGCTTTTTGGAGGGATGCCAATAGAAATTAGAAAAGCAGTTCTGGATCCTTCACTTAACTGGCAAGGATTTTCAAATCTGTTCTCATCGATATTATTCATTTCCTCTTCTGCCACACCTGGCACCATTTCAATTCTCTATCATCCTGAATCTTCTTATTTATTATATTGCCCACTCAGCAATCACCTGCATTTTCTGTTATCTTCAAATAATTGTCCATTAACTGTCCCCTGAACTTGACATATAGGGTTTACATAGATTGGTATTTGTCTAATCTAATTGCTCTGCTTTATGAGGGAAAACCAAAACAAAGATTTTGGTGCTAACATGTTGACGAAAGCCCCACACCACTTGGAAACTTAGCAATGCTCAAGGAAGGGTATTTTATATAATAAGGTATAAGGTGTAAAACTGGAGACTTACATAGAAAGATTAGTGTTTCTAGGACTAACTGAGGATGAAGGTCACACTTGTTCTCTTGTTAATGCCTGTTATGGTGATGGGGTTGGAGGGTTACTGAAACAAGAGTCTGTACATTGCAATTAGAGAAAGGATGTATAGCTATAAGGCTCATCAAATGTCTTTCCTTGAGCTGATCTTAGAGCTATCCAAAGCCATAATCCCACAATTGCAGGAAGTATGATGGCATTTACAAAAATCTCTTTATAATTTGGACATACTACAACCTCTACCCTCTGTTATCATAGGACTTGAAGGGACACGAATAATAAAGGAATTGAGGTGGGACAATAGCCTGTACAGTTAAAACCAGTAATATCACATTAATATCCATAATGGAGGAGCACAGATGAAACAACCAAGTGTAAAATAAATGGAAGCATACCCTCCAAATCTATAAAGTAAAATATTGATCCATCATTCGAGTATTCATTGAATACCTAATACAATCAGTGCTGTGCTAAATGCTGGGGGGATAGATGCATGCGGAGCATAAAATGCTATCCCTGACTTCAAGAAGTTTAGATCCAAAAAGTGTATTGTGACAGTGCATTATTTCTTCTATCATCCCACGGATAATCACCTCCCTTCTTGGTAAGAACTTAACTTGAATGCATCATTTGCACACACTCTCTGCAGGAATTCAGCCTCATGAAGGAAGGCAAAAAGTTCATCTGATTCCCTGTGGCTTGTCTGTTCTGAATTCATTTCACAGGTAATCAAAAGCTTATGCATTTGAAAAAACACACACACACAAACTTGTGCACTGGTAAGAATGCTAAGGGAAATAGATCAGCTGAATATTTGGCTTCTCTACTTTCAACATGTTCTATTTGAAATATGAAATTGTAGTTAAAGACAGTCTCTATAAAACATATCACCAGATACAAATTTGAGATTTAATTTATTATTTTAGCAAAACTGGATAAACCATGCTGAATATTTTTTGCTTCAGTTAGCTTTATGTTCTGATAAAATTTGCCAGAGAAATTCCACTGACCTTTGCTATGTTCACATAAATTCATTATGTTCCTGTGATCAATATTTGTGTTTTATTACATGAATAGTCAAGTTAGTTTCCATGAATCTCATAATTAACTAAATTTGTATCATCTTTATAATTAATATAAATATGTACATTTTTACATTTCAGCTGACACTAATTTAATTCTTACTGGCAACCTGTCTCTTTCCCACTCTCCCTCTCTCAGTGCTTCTGTGAGACTGGGTTGAGTATTACTCTCTGAGCTCCTAGATTACTATGTATATACTGCTATATAGCATTGATCTGATTACCCTTTAATCATTTTCCCTCTCACTCTGTTTTTCCAAGTTCTATAAGGACAGAGGCCTTGTTTCATTTGTCCTTATTATATCTCTAAGTCTTAGCACACAATTTGTCACAGGATAGGTGTATAATACATATTCATTCAATAATTAAATGATACATCCCCCTGAAAAGATCAAAATTTAGTTGGGCTGGAAGATACGTATGCAACTAACTGTAATGCAAAGCAAAATATGATGAAAGAGTTATTACTTAGAACTTGAGAGATGTATTTGCTCTATCCATTTATAGAGGATCAAATTATTTTTGCAAATACATTACAATCACTAAAAATAAAAAATTTCTGGCAGAATTTCACATAAATAATTGCATAGCACTTTTTTCCTAAGTGTGCTATTTTCCTGATATTTCTTTCCCTTAGAAAATAAACAATGTGTTTGAATTTTTAAATACTGACTTTCTATTTTACAATAGTTTCTTGCATAATTATAATGAACTTAAATTGAAAATCTGTCTTCTGTTTTCTCTCTGACTTTGGGTATATCTGGGGAAAAAGGTGTATATAAACTTGACTGTAAGTAAAACAAAATTATGTCATTTATTTCCAAAAGGAGAAACAAAGGGAAGGAAGGAAGAGGAAAATAAGAAGGAAAGAAGAAAGGAAGGAAGGAAGGAAGAAGGAAAGAGAAAAGAATGGAAAAAAAATTTTCCAGAGTCATGGAAATGTAACCTCCCTGTATAGAAATAGAACCTTAGTCAAATATTTGCCTGATATTAGTACTTAAGCTCTTCAAAATGGCACTTAATATTTTTTTCACTATGATGATGGTACTACCAAAATAAATATAAGTGATTCGTGTCGGTGTTTTTATTTTTTTCAGTATTTACCAAAGAGTGCTGTATTTACAAAGCACAACTGAATATTCAGAAGCTAGGTAATCTTTTAAATCTTGAAAACCTTGCTTATATTTCTGTTTCCATCATAGCAGGGTTCCTATGATTACACAATCTTGTCTGGTTAATTTTAAACCAATGATGGCTAAAAAGGCCAGGGTTTTTTTTGCTGTTCCACAAATATGAGTTTAATCCTGAATTTGTTACTATGAGCCATTGGCTCCGTTTTTACAGAAAATAAAAACTTCCTCTTTTTAAAACAAACCAGAAGTAAGATTCTTTTCCAAAAAATGTAGCACTTTATTACTTCAACCTATTGGACTCAAGCCTTCTTTCTTAGGAAAAGTAACTGTGCAAGAGGTGGATGACTCATATTACTGTCATGCCTCAAGTTTCATTTGTTCTTTTGAAGAATTCTTTATAATGGTTACTATTGTCCATGGTCAAAATTCAATTACTTTTTAAAGGAAAACCTTTATTTCTATTTATCATGAAACTTTCAGCAACACAAACCAATACCAATTAAGTTAAGGTTTGAAACAAATGAAATATAAAAATAATTAAATTTACAAGGATATACATACATATTCTGAGGGGACCTAATTTTTTAAAGGGTTTGTCATTTGAGGGGATTTTCTGCTGAGTGATAGGAGCTTTGGCTTCAAATCTTGACTACAATAATGACTAGTTATGGAACCTCAGTAAAGTGACTTACTGTTTTTAAGCCTCAGTATCTTCATCTATAAAATAGTCATGATAATACAATTACCTCATAGGGAGAGATGTTGGGGGAGATAACATTAATATGTAAAAATATTTTAACTCATGATTGCCACATGATTACCTAACAAGGATTCAATAAAACGGCAGTAATTTTTATCAACATTATTATTATTATTATTTCCAATTGATGGCTTTAGATTTGAATGCTGTTTGCCTTATATATGTGTGTGTATATATATATATATATATATATATATAAAATTATGTAAATTCCAACTATGAATACCTATGTCTTAGGTTGGTTTCCTTAAAAGTAGACCGTGGGGCAAGAATTTTAGTGTAAGTAGTTTATTTGGGAGATGATTTCAGGAAGCCTCAGTAAGAGAGAGGGAAACTGAGACAAAGGGGAAGAAAGAGGAGGGATCTTGAAAATGTTAACCAAAACACATACGAGCTTTAATCTGCAAACCCTGAGACAGTCTTCAAGTTAGCCTTAGCATATACAAGATCCAGACTATGATCTTAAGGTGCAGCTTAGCAGACTAAAGAAATGACTGAAAAGAACAAGTTTATCTCTTCTTCAGAGATATTATTCTAGGATTGGTCTCTTCTTAAAACCTTACCTAAAGAAGCAGTGTTACAAAAAATTTAACAATAGCATCTACTAACTACGAACGTGTCACATTTTCCATTCTTGTTTGATTATTGTTTAGTATACAGGAAGCATTAGGATAATCTTTCTGAAAGGCTGTTTAAATACGGAAGCTGATCCCTGTAACCAGTTACTTTTCACACTAAAGCTTAAGAGATAAGTATCACTCTTGTGCTCTGCTATTCACATGCAAAATATGTTTTACTATCATAATTATCACCTTCCTTATTTATAGAAAACCTGTAACTTTGTGAATAACAATCTACTTTGTCAGTTTTCTATAAATATAATAATAATTATTATTAAAACCGGTGGATAAATTTTGAACATAGCTGAGATAATAAACAGGGATGCCATTTACATGCCAAAAATGCAGAGGGAGAAAGTATACAATAAAAAGGCTGTAATCATGATCTATTTGTTGAATCCAGCCCATAATTTCCAGTGTCAGAATTCTATATCCAAAAACAAACAAAACAACTAATACTAAACTTTCATTGGGTTATTTGTATGGAAATATGTTAATATAAATGTTTCAGACATTACATGAAATTTCTAAAAATCTTATATTTGTATTTGTATGGAAATATGTATGGAAATATGTTAATATAAATGTTTCAGACATTACATGAAATTTCTAAAAATCTTATATTTGTATTTGTATGGAAATATGTATGGAAATATGTTAATATAAATGTTTCAGACATTACATGAAATTTCTAAAAATCTTATATGTTCTGGTATAATGTTATAAGTAATAATCCTAGTTATTACTTTAAAATGTATATCTCAGAAATAACTAAATTTCCTTGTCAATTGCATTATTATGAACTTACATCAAATCTTTAACCGTGGTCATTTTTAAGTCTTTTGTCATTTACAGACAGTTCTGGGTGTACTCTGATGCTTTTGCAAATATGTTCCTATAAAAGGGTTTCATCTTTAAGAAATTCATGGAAAAGACTCTGACAAGTACAGGTTTCTGGTAACTGACTGTACTGCTGAACTGAATGAATAAGCATTTTCAGAACTCTAATGAAAAACTGATGAACTCATAAAAGTGCTAACAAAAGATCAAGATGAAAAAAAAAAACTTAATTACATGGGACTGAGTGAACTGATGAGGATGAGTATAATTTTTGTGACTTTCTGTCTGAATTAAAAAAAAAAAAAAAATCCCACAAGGACTCAGAGGCAAAGAATATACAAATCAATTTTCACTGCAAAGTAAAGGAGCTGTTACAGTGGAGGATTACTGGACTGAATGTCAATATTATGACATAGTATGAGTGTGTTTCATGTTTGGTAATTGCAATCATCGTTGCTTTTGTTGTGGTCATCCATGTACAATGCTTGGTGTCAGTCTATTTATCTCTTGTAAAAATAAAATACAGTGTGTGTGTGTGGAAAAATAAATAAATAAATAAAAACCCTATGCTGGGACTTCCCTGGTGGTGCAGTGGTTAAGAATCCACCTGCCAATGCAGGGGACACGGGTTCAATCCCTGGTCCGGGAAGATCCCACATGCCGCAGAGCAACTAAGGCCATGCGCCACAACTACTGAGCCTGTGCTCTAGAGCCCAAGAGCCACAACTACTGAGCCCATGTGCCACAACTACTGAAGCCACGTGCTTAGAGCCTGTGCTCCGCAACAAGAGAAGCCACCACAATGAGAAGCCCGCACACCGCAATGAAGAGTAGACCCCGCTCGCAGCAACTAGAGAAAGCCCGCGAGCAGCAATGAAAATCCAATGCAGCCAAAAATAAATAAATAAAATAAATTTATAATAAATAAATAAATAAATAAAAACCCTATGTAGTCAAAAAAAAAAAAAAAAAGAATTCTATATCCATATGGTTCATGATAATACTCACTTGGTTAAATTGCATGCATTAAAAAAAAACTACCAAAACAAACAAACAACTCTAGGATAACTGGATGACTAAGCACAGGTCTGAAATGATGGAGTTCAAATTATTTCCTCTATTTAAGGGAGCAGCACTTAGGCTAAACTATGAGATAGTGCTTTTGGAATGTTGATAGCCTTCTCTTTAAAAAGTATTTGAAGGAATTTCATGTCTCCAGAAATTTATCTTATGTAACATCTTTGAATCTGGAAACGTGGATTTTACTGTTGGTCCCACCATTGGTTTAGAAACAGCAGTTTAGACGCATGTTTCCCTTCTCTCCTTTCTTATCCATCCTATTTTACAGAGTTTTTGGTAAAGGCAAAGTATAGGTAAACCTACTCATCAGTCTCATTTTTAATAAATAAAAATTCAATAACTAAGTAGACTTTCACATTAACGTATGTTGAATGCATACATAAGTAATGTTAATTTAAAGATCAATTTTTTTTCAGGCTTACTGATTTCTGATTTTTATAACTGATTGACTCAAACAGGCTATGACCTGGTATTACTGTTTTCTATGAGGAACTTTTCACTCACTATTCTTCACCCTTAGGTTTCTGCTACTATTCATTCACCAAATATGTTTTAGCATATACATCAGCTACTGTTACAGCTGCTGGGAATGCAGGAGTGAATAAAATTTATACAGTAAAATTGAATAAAACAGTTTGTCCTGGAGCTTATGTGTTGATTCAATCCTCCAAGATTCCAATAAGTTCCAATTTATTGTTAAATTAGAGTAATTTCACCAGGAATAGTGAATTCTTTGACTTGCAGATGACAAAGAATAAACAAGTATTTTGGAAAGGAAGGTAATTTATAAAGTGAAGAAAACACACATTTCTTGATTATGCACATTTCTTGATTATTCATGATCCAGGAATGAGGACCGTGTTTGACCACATGTTCTACATAACTCAAGAATTAGTACACATGCACAAATCATCTACTCTCTCATCATCAATACTTCTTTACTCTTTTCCCTTAGCATGTAAATATGCTCAGATTTTTCCAATATTTAAAAAAAGAAAACTCACCATGGTTTTCCTCCCTCTCAATCTACTACTTTCTCTCTTTTAAGCATATTTAGAAAAGGAACTTCCCACTTATTTTCAGCCCTCACCTCTTATTGCCCTTCAATTTGCTGTAACCCTCCCTAATTCGTAACTCCTGATGTAAAAGCAAAGGTAATTTTAATTTTGTCTCCCAAGGGTAACTAAAATTAATTCAGGGTAATTTCCCCTGCTCGTAGAAGAAAACCTTGGCCAATTCTATGGCTTCTCTGCTTAATATTAAGTAATAGATGCCCCTGCTGTCAGTTTATGTCTCAAACTCAGTCTCTATTCAATAATTAGAATGTCTTGTCCAAGATATTAATCAAAACTCCAAATATGATTTTAGCATTAAGCATTCCCTCCCCCAGGTAGGGCCTGCTTCAGGCCCTCTTCTTTCCTACTTTGTGCCTGAATGGGAGGAGGGAGGAGTTGATAGGAAAGAGGAAAGATGATAGGAAAAGTCTTAATTAAACAAAAGTAAAGATGATTAATTTTTAGAAAATTATAAGTATTTAAAATATACCCAAATATTTCTTTGGAGAGCATGTGCCTGACCCCCTCCAAAATTTAAAATAGGTTGCCCCTGTTATTCCCTCTTATATAATCTAGTTCTTCTCCTTCGCATTATTTATTACTATTTATAAGATTATATGTTTTAATTACTAGGTATGTGTTTTTTTCATGTCTGTGTTTCTCACCCAAATTGACTTGATGTTAAGGCATGTCCATTGTGTTCCCCACTCTTTACTCTTTAGCACAGTGTATAATGCACCATAAGTGTTCAGTATATATTAATTGAATATGTGAAGACACAGTCAAAGTAACATGGATAGAATTCATTTTTCTAAGATGAATTAGAATTCTGCTTAGAAACTGTCAGTGCCTCTGCATCATCCTAGTAAACAGCAGTCATTACACTATTAACATGAAGTTCTACAATCCAAAGTTTGTTCTCAGTTTTAGTGTTATCCACATTAACTCTTCGTATTCATTTAGAATTCACTCTTCATTATTCAAACTCCTTTCCATTTTTGCTTTGTTAATCATGCTACACATATTTTACTTGCAATGTGTCTCAAATCAGTTTTTAGAAGGAAGCAGGAAGGAAAAGATGAGAAAGGGAAAGAGGGAAATGGACTATTATTGATTATAGTGGAAGTATGAAACTGCACCATTCTTAATGCTTGAGAACAGCTCACCAAGCAAGCTGCCATGAATCCAAATGTTAATTATACAGCTAACTAATAAAAGACATTTGCTTGATGTTTTACAATTTATAAAGTACTTTCACCATATATACTCTCATACCTAATGTTCACAACAACCCCAAGGGACAGTTAATATGTGGATTTTGGTCCACATTTCAAATATGGATCAATTCAGGCTCAGAGAAACTGCATGACTTGCTCAAGTTCTCACAGCTATTGGGTTGGTCAAGATACGACTCAGATATAGATCAGCTTTGCCAAGTTCATTGCTCTTTATAGAATACCATTGCACTTCCTTCGACAGTGAAATTTCTGTGTGTAATTGAAAAAACAAAACTTAACTAAGAATGGCATTTTAATTAGTATTTCTTTTAGGGGAACAAGTAATAAATAGGATCTGCTTATCACATTAAATACCAAGAGGAGTCCATTTCCATGTACCCATAGCTTTGAGCTTATTCAAGCTACATTGAGATGCTGAAATAAGTTCTACCAGGCATTTCTGAAGTAAAGTGATGGAGTTTTTTGAATTCTGCATTTTATCAGATGCAGGTATAGTATTTTATATAGTGCTTGTCAAGTGATAATATCGAAAGCAGATCATTGTTTAATTACAATGAAAGCCGAAGTAAACAACAGGAGTGATTTCTGAAAATCTAACCACTGAACACCACACCCTTTGGCAACTCTCCTAAGACTCACAAGAAGACAACAGGGTAGATTTTGTTAAGAGAAAATTTAAAAATAAGCGTTAAGTTCTGTGCCAAGACGTGGCAAAAGATAGAATCCTGATGAAAACTAATGAATAAACGTACTTAAACTTATGTAAGGGAACCTTCTTTTCTTTTTTTCATTTTTGGCCGTGTTTTAGCCAACAGTTTCCTGTGTTTTATGATTACCATGTGAAAGGTATGGTTCTAAACAGAAAAGAACTTTCAATTCAGTCCAATGTAATATTTTTTAAAAGCATAAACTTGAAGTCATATAAATGTGAATTTGAATCCCACCTGCTAATTATTACTATTATCTATGAGAATGAAAACAAACTACTTAAACTTTTTGATAACAGGACATAAAGGACTACTGTCAGCATTAAACAAGATGTCATATTCATCTATTCATTGTTTCATTTAGAGCTTACTTTGTGTCAGGCACTGTCCAAAGCACCCAAGATACAATAGTGAACAAAACAAAATGCCTGTCCACCTAGCTTCCATTCTAGTAGGCGTGAAATAAGAAAGTGCATACCATAATGCACGATACATAAAAGGTACACAAGAAGCACTGACTTTCTTTTTCTGTTCCCTATATCACTCCACCTGAAATCCTTGGTCCTTTGTTAACAGTAATTGTATGGATTAGGCCAACAATACTTAAGCAGTACTGACAGCAGCTACCTCTGAAAGTGGAATAAAGGGTCTATTAAAAATAATAGTGGTAAAAAAAATAATAGTGGCTAAAGTGTGTTTAAAATGAGTCCCACTCAGCCAAGTAACTGCTTATTCCTTACATTTGCTGAATGTTTGGAGATCAAGAAATCAAAACAAAAAAATAAGAAATGGCCCTGGATATATGTATATGTATAACTGCTTCACTTTGCTGTACACCTGAAACTAACATAACATTGTAAATCAACTATACTCCAATAAAAATTTTAAAAAAAAATAAGAAATGGCCCACAGAATGGCCCACAGAATGACTAAATCCATCACCCAGGTTTGATTAGCCTGGTCATCTACATGAACTAAGGGACCATACTTGAAAAGAATAAAGGTTAGTCCAAAATTGTCATTAATTTCATCCATTTACTCTTTTATATGAATATGAGTCAGGCTATTTCCAGGAATCAGTTACCAAATGTACTCATCCACACGCTGCTGAGGGAAGGAAAGAAACAAAGGAGAAGTCGCTATAGATGCTATAAAGAAAGAAGAGTCAGAATTTGGCAGCTACTTGAAGACATGAAGAAAAGAAAAAGGAAAAATCATATAAATTTCGAGAATCTTGAGCTTGTCGTCTAAGGGTAGGTTTATTTTTATACTCCTACAGGGAAATTAAGAGACAAGAAAAAAGACTCTGGTAACCTTAGTATTGCATGAATGGTTGCATTAAGCATCACTGAAAAAGGACAAGGAAATCTACAAGTTGAACTGCAAAGATGTGAAAACAAAAGGAAAACTTCTGCCATTAACTTAAAACCAGCAATCAAAGCATAAGAAACAAAATCTGCGGTGTGTGGGTCACTCACATTAACCAAATTAAAGTATGGTGGGTCTAGTAATTATCTTAAAGACTGATTTTAATTGTTGCAATCAACTTGATACAGTTTGAATTATTAAACATTTAAAATGTCTCAAAACTTAAATCAATATTATTTTGGCTGATTTGATTGTATAATATCCAGATGTAAACCCAGAAAGTAAACCAAGTAAAAGGAAGATGTGCGATTAAGGAAATGGGACAGAATAAAGAAAGAGGCCATTAGAATATCCAGGATGATGGGGAAATATCCCAGGATGGCAGTCCAGTAGCAGACTTAGAGAACCATTAATCTGTTTTGAGCAGGAGGACAGAAGGCTCCAAGACAGATGTGTCTAAGAAGAATGCAGTGTTAAAATACCTGCTCTGTTTATTAGTTTGAATGATTTGGGGAGGTCATTTGTCAAGAGATACAAGGGAAAGTAAACAATTGGAATGAGATAATAACTAAATCCACAGAAAACAGAAGTTGTACCATAGTTCACAATACAGCTCACCTTTTAAAGTGTTTACACAGAAATAATAAACACTAAAGATTTGCCTTGCCCTAATTAGCTACATTGAGAGGACAGGAAGAGATGAATGTGTGTGTTGATGGTTGGGGGCAGTTGGAAGTGGAGTGGGGATTTAAAAGACCTAATTCTCATCCTTCATGTTGGGAAATATCTACAACTGAAAAACCAAAAGTGTTAATTTAAGAATACTACTTAGAGATTTAGGGGCATGTAAAGAATAAACGGTGGCGGGGGACAGAGGAACAAGAAAAGGGAGCAAGAAGAAGCCTTGTAGGGGCTTCCCTGGTGGCGCAGTGGTTGAGAGTCTGCCTGCCAATGCAGGGGACACGGGTTCGAGCCCGGGTCTGGGAAGATCCCACATGCCACGGAGCAACTAGGCCCGTGAGCCACAACTACTGAGCCTGCGCGTCTGGAGCTTGTGCTCCGCAACAAGAGAGGCCGTGATAGTGAGAGGCCCGTGCATCGCGATGAAGAGTGGCCCCCATTTGCCATAACTAGAGAAAGCCCTCGCACAGAAACGAAGACCCAACACAGCCATAAATAAATAAATAAATGGATCATCACATTAAAAAAAAAAAAAAAGCTTTGTGGACCTGTTTAACTTTCTAAACAATATGCAAATATAATTTTTAAAAATTAAAATCAGAAACAAAAGCAAAGACCACGGCACTTTAAAGACTTCACCACCATTGCTGTAGAGCTTATCAAGGTAAGGCAAAAATGAAAATCTAACATAATCTGGTGAGTATAATATCTAAAGCTGAGTTTATAGAAACACTGTTGTCTGAAGGCACAGTTTCCTAAGATGCTCTTCACTGAATTTTAAGCAATGCTATTAGATCATGAAAGTCTACAATGTAAGTCTACTATCTAGCCCTAAAATAACACACAGTGATAAGTACACGTGTCATTTTGTGATGCACATTCTTATTTTAAGATAGATGTTGCAAAAGAAAAGAGACAGCGTGAAGTTTTAAAAGTTTATCATATCAGAGCCAACAAAGAGATTGAGCAACTCCATTCTCTTTCTCTTAAGCTGTGCACTGTCCCAAAACTATAAATGAGTCTAACCCATAATATGTGTACTTTTCCCACTACCCCAAACCCTGAAAAAGCACCAAACCTACCCACCCAGACATACCTACATCCACACACAAATCTGCTCAAAAGAAGACACTTCTGGGGACTTCCCTGGTGGCGCAGTGGTTAAGAATCCGCCTGCCAATGCAGGGGACACGGGTTCAAGCCCTGGTCCGGAAAGAGCCCACGTGCAGCAGAGCAACTAAGCCCGTGAGCCACAACTGCTGAGCCTGCGTTCTAAAGCCCGCGAGTCACAACTACTGAAACCCACGCACCTAGAGCCCGTGCTCCGCAACAAGAGAAGCCACCGCAATGAGACGCCCGCACACCGCAACGAAGAGTAGCCCCCCCTCGCTGCAACTAGAGAAAGCCCACACGCAGCAGTGAAAACCCAACGCAGTCAAAAATAAATTAAATAAATAAATGAAAAATTTTTAAAAAAAGAAGACACTTCTGTTATGTATAATTGTCGATGATCCTCCTGAGATGAGATGGAGAGACATGATAATGAGTAAATAAATATTCCAAAGAGGTCTGCCACCCTCTCATTCTATCAGTACCTGCTTAGAAACTATCTGCATATCTTTGATATCCACAGGCACTAACAATACGACTAATAATAACAGGATTGAAAAATTATTCTGCTCATCTACGTGTAAAAAGGAATAACTTTTAAAAATCAATAAAACCTTTCATTTCTATAGTTTGTGGTGATAATCAGTTATGGTACCAACTCAAATGATTTTTTATGATAAGAGAAAACCACACTCTAATTTGTATTCAAAGAGTGGTAATAATACCCCTAAAACATTCTATTCCTTAAGCATATATATTTATTTTCAATTACCTCTATTATCTCATTGCACAGATCTATACCATTACAAAAGCATGGTCAAGTCCAAAAATAAAATGTAAACTTTATAAATTTTAACAGGCTTGACAGCCACTTTGTACTTTTAAAAATCAATGAGGCAAACGTCTTACTCTTCGGAATTCATGTTTTAGTCTCTCACTTTTTAAATAGCTGTGATATTTCCTATTCTTAAGTGAGATTCTGTTTTTCATTGAAAGATTGCAATCACAGAACCTGAAGTGACACAAAGATCATTTCTCAACTTTCATATTTATTAAGGTTTGATATGAAGGAAAGTGTTTATATCTGAGGTAATATTTTTTAAAATAATTTAATAGTTTATCTATCAATCCCTCTCCCCAACTACTGAAATGATGATGAGAATGCTCCCCTCAAATGGTATTCAAAGAAAGGAGTCTGGTAATATAATGAAATTCTCTAGGTTTAACCTTCATAAAAGTAGAAAATATTCATTCATTCCTAGCTTCTTTGTCAAAGTGTTTATTGTCTGCTCAGTTCCCAGCACTGTGAGTGTTTTGATATTAGTTTCTGATTTCCAGACCAACGGAGTTGTACCTTCTCCTGTCTTTGGAGACCTGGTTGTTCAATATTTCTTTATCTTTTCTGCCTCCCTCCCCCTTACCACCCCTCCCCTCCCCTCCCCTTCTTTCTCTCTCTCTCTCTCTCTCTCTCCCCCCACCAATCCTAGATTTTCTCTCTGTCTCTTTCTCTTTCTCCCTCTCTCTGCCTAAATTCTCTAAGTCAGTAGCATTCTTGTAATCCAAGAACCCTATTTTGAGCTCTGCTATTCTACTTACAACATTTCATAAATGTTTTCCTATTCAGTTTGATGGTTTATTGAGCATAGCCTTAAAATTATCTTAATGGGCATAGGAAATGTCACTGTGTTGATAGAGCACAATTATTAAAATGTTCCCTTAAAGTTGGCTTTTTACTGTTTCGTTTGTTTGTTGTTTCTGGTTTGCTCCTCTAGATATTACTACATTGATGAGAAGACATATTTTTATAGCATCTTCTCTTTGGTGACCCCTATACAGGGACTAATCCTCCATCCTTAGAACTTCCACCTTTAGAATGTCCACCTCTGTCTCTCTGATTACCACCTGACCTTGAACAACATTACCTTAGAGTTTCTACATTTAAGGCTTTTGTCCTGCTTTCAGATGCCCCACAACCCTTGTATCAATGTGGCTATTTCCATCACAGTTAGCTTCCTAAGGAATAATACAATGGGATGGGTGGTAGGGCACAGTGGGTTGCATATGGGGAGGCTTGGAGGCAGAACAGGAATAAAGAAGTAAGCAAAAGATAATTAGCACTTGCACATTTCTTTCTTCTGGGGAAGAAAAATAAAATAGTGAGAGAAAGTTGACCAAAAAATGATTTGAGAAAAATAATGGTAAGGATAAGGAAACTACTGAGACCTACACAGAGAGACATTTTATTCCTTCCAAGTCAAATTTGGGTCATATCAACGTGCAAAAAATGAATAGGTTACAACATGGCCAACATTTACTTTTAGTAAGTTAAGTATTAGTTCATTTCTCTGAATGTCTATTTTGCTGTGATGATTTGGATCAATAAGAGAGACAGTTAACCTTTAAGCTATATTGCAGTTTGGTTCAGCCACTACATAAAGATATAATCCTCATCTTTTATATTTTAGCTCCTTTCATTTAAAGCACGATAAATTTTTCAGGGAATTTTCAAAGACCAGTTTCTAAAGGAAATATGCCTTTGGAGATCAATCAATGACAAAATATAATTTGATTTATTAGATTCCCATTACTGCAGCTACTGCTATATTATCTGTAGACATTAAAAAAGAAAACAGAGAGTGACTTTTAAATTGAGCTTCTTTAATTGTATATTGGAAAATTGGGAAGATTTGTTGAATGCAGTTTAAGGTTCATATTCTTTCACGTAATAAAGATTTATTCAGATAGTATGGAAAGATACTTTATTATAAATGACTTTGGTCTTACTGATATGAGTCTTCATCCTTAGGAGAAACAGGGTCTATAGGGAAAGACAAGGGTAATGAAAAGTACCCGAGGCTACGTTCCTGTCATAAGCTCAGCGTCAGTCTTTCTGAGACTACTCATTAAACGGCTGACTCCCTTCCCACAATCCCACAATTCTATTCATCTTTTCTTTTAGATTGGCATAGCGAATCTACTTTCTTGGGCAAAACTACTTTTGTGGGAAATAACATAATACAGTAAAGCGTGTATTTGAGACCTGGCTCCAAAATCTATAGGTACCGACACAATCTTATAAATTGCTCAAACTCTCTGAACATCAGTTCCTTAATCTATGAAATGGAGTGTTAATGTCTGTCAGACAGGGTTGTTATTAGGACTAGGTGAAATAAGTTAGTAAATAAGTACTCTATAAATATTAGTTCTCTTCCTGCCTCCCATAAGAAAATAATGCTCATTCAAGCCAAATAAAAAGGTCAGGCAACCTTCTAAAATGTGGATGGCTAACTTTATATGTAGCGACCTAGATAGTCAGTATTGGACCATAGAGTCTCTGTTACAACTACTCACTTCTGCAGTTGTAGTATGAAAGTAGCCATCAACAATATGTAAATTAATGAGCGTGGTTGTGTTCCTATAAAACTTTATTTATGGAGACTGAAATTTCACTCATACAAATTTCACAAACATGAACCTTTATTCTTCTCCATTCTTGGGACCTGCAAAAACAGGTGCATGCTGCATATGGTCTGTGGACCATAGTTTGCTAGTCTCTGTTCTAGGGAATCAACAACAAGTGAATGAGAAGATTGCTCAGAATCAAAGAAGATCCAGTTAAAGTAAGAATGGTAAGGCCTAGGGCAAATCAGGATTGCTTAGCATCTCTCCTCTGCTACTTCCATGATTGGTTTTGACACATATTCATCTCTTCCTTCCCTGATCTCCCATAGTACTCATGTTCTCTGTTTTCACACTAAGGGAATATTTGTTTGCATTATACAAAACCCAATACTCCAATGTGTGAGCAGAGATGTCTCAGATAGAAAGAACTTGGTTAAGATGGTCCCATTTATTTTTATCCTAAGCTCTTCTCTAGTCATACTTAGGAGGCTTTTATATCTAGTTTATTTTATTTTATTTATTTATGGCTGTGTTGGGTCTTCATTTCTGTGCGAGGGCTTTCTCTAGTTGTGGCAAGCGGGGGTCACTCTTCATCGCGGTGCGTGGGCCTCTCAATATCGCGGCCTCTCTTGCTGCGGAGCACAGGCTCCAGACACACAGGCTCAGTAATCGTGGCTCACGGGCCCAGCTGCTCCGCGGCATGCGGGATCCTCCCAGACCAGGGCTCGAACCCGTATCCCCTGCATTGGCAGGCAGACTCTCAACCACTGCGCCACCAGGGAAGCCCTATATCTAGTTTTAATATAGAAAGAGGAAGCTATTTGGATGCTACCTACATCCTGTCTTTTTCTGTTCTATAGTTGCTTTACTTATAAACTTCTTAGCTTCTCATGAAGATGGCAAGGACATTGAAACCAAGAAACATGCCAGGTAATTGTTTTGAATTTTTTACCATGATATTGTATAGAGCAATATTAATAAATGACACTTAGAAGTACTTAGAAATTGTTGGACACATTTAAACAAGTTTGTGCTTTACCAAAGTTTCCCAGTAAAATAATTTGTGAAATTAGAAGGTATTAACTTTTATGTGACCTCAAAAGTACATCTGTTTCACATTGTTATTCTTAAACTTGTAGGATTGCAAAGAGCACCCAACTTCATCCTTATTTTATGACCAATAGCACATATTATGATTCATCTGGCTGGAACTGAGAGCTATAAAACAGAGTATATTGTAGTATTTAATTTTTGTTTTTTAATTTTTGTGTGAAACATGTTGACTGACAGAGAAATCAAATGCAATGATGTGGACTTGATAGCGACACAGTGTAAACCATTGGTCTCCCAAGGGGAGGGGAATACTTGCATCATAGGGTGCCAAGATGATCCATTGAAGGATAGGGGAAAAAAATTACAACCTCTACTTATGTTTACTTTTCATTGAAACAATTAAGAAGAAGTTAAGGTTAACTAATATTTAACATATGCTTGAACTAGTGTCATCACTTACTATCTTTGTCAAGTAACCAGATGTCAAGCCCAGAGGCAAGGGATCCTGTGAAAGAATGGGAGGGAATTCTGACACAGGGCCTCTCATTTACTTGTTAGCTCCCAGTTTATTGCAGTTTAAGTAGGCTCATTGTACGTACAGATTAAATAATTTAGATTTAGCTAAGCCTAACTTTACAAAATGGACAAGTGGCATAAAAACTTTCCAGTGAATAGATTACAAATTGAGAATACTGCTACTAATGCAAGCGCAGCAAACTATTTACAAAAAGAATACAGAGCTGATGCATCTCATGCTCTTAGAACAAGCTGTTCATCATTTATAATACAAGATTAAAGACAAGGACACCCTAATCCCATCTGACAAGAAGTCCACCAAAGAAATTCAAATAACCAATACTATTTAAACAATGGATGTATATCCACAATTGTTAACAAAGAAACTTGTTCTACACATATTTCACGCTGTAAAAAATTAGCTAATGAGGGACTTCCCTGGTGGCGGAGTGGTTAAGAATCCGCCTGCCAGTGCAGCGGCCATGGGTTCAATCCCTGGTCCGGGAAGATCCCACATGCCGTGGAGCAACTAAGCCCGTGCACCACAACTGCTGATCCTGTGTTCTAGAGCCCATGAGCCACAACTACTGAGCCCTCGTGCCACAACAACTGAAGCCCGCGAGCCTAGAGCCCATGCTCCGCAACAAGAGAAGCCACCACAATGAGAAGCTAGCACACCACAACAAACAGTAACCCCGCTCGCCGCAACTAGAAAAAGCCCGTGCATAGCAATGAAGGCCCAATGCAGCCAAAAATAAATAAATTAATGAATTAATTTTAAAAGTAGCTAATGATAACATAAAGCCATCACTTCTAATAATACATTTTAAAATATGGTTTACTCTTCATTTTGACCTTTTTAAATGTCTGTGCTTTATATCATTTATATAATAAATTAGTAAAGAATTCTGTGTACATAATTTATAAATACATTTCCCAAGACACATGGGTAAGGATGCGGGCAAAAGGTTTTACTAATAGAAGGGGGTGCACAATCAAAAAGTTTATAGAAAAAATTTTGAAATAACCAACCCAAACAAATAAATATCATGAAACATAGGTTAATTTTATTCCATGTGTATATTGTCAACAGGGGAAGTGTGTTTAATTTCTGAACCTTAAGGGTGGTATGCTTATTAGATGACCATAAAGCAGCCAGGTTTATATATGATATTAAAATTTATCCTGATACTGGAAACTTACAAACTATTTGGCTTTTGATAAATATCAGAATAAACTATTATCAACAGATATTTGCAAAACATTTTTTAATATGGAATACCAATTACAATATCTTCAAAAACCAAAATATATGCAGGGAGTGAACATTAAAAACTACAAACATTGCAGAGAGAAGTAAAAGAAGAGAGATTTACTATGTTCACAAATTAGAAAAATCGTATTTTTAAAGTTAATCCTTCCCAAATTGATCTATGAATTAAATGCAATTCCAATGAAAATCTCGGGCTTTTTTAAAAATAGAAATTGACAAGCTGTTCTAAAATTTTATAGGAATATATAAAACATAAAATAGCCAAAATAATTTTTTAAAAAGAACGAAGTTGGAGGACTTATACTATCTGATTTCAAGACTTCTTATAAAACCACAGTGATCCAGACAATGTGGTATTGGCATAAGGATAGACAAATACTTCAATGTAACAAGATAGAGAGGCCAGAAATTAACCCACTTATATATAACTCCTTAATTTTCAACAAAGATGTGGGGAAAGTTAAACTTTTCAACAAAGAATGCTGGAACAAACAACCAGCTATTCATATGGGGAAAAAAATTATCCTTGACTTTTACCTTATCCTATTCATATGGGGAAAAAAATTACCCATGGTAAAAAATTATCCCCTATTCATATGGGGAAAAACGACCCTTGTGCTACACACAAAAATTTATTTGAAGATGATCATAGTTCTAAATGCAAAAGCTGGGCTTCCCTGGTGGCGCAGTGTTTGAGAGTCCGCCTGCCAATGCAGGGGACACGGGTTCGAGCCCTGGTCTGGGAGGATCCCGCATGCCACGGATCTGCTGGGCCCATGTGCCACAACTACTGAGCCCACGTGCCACAAGGGCTGAGGCCCACATGCCTAGAGCCCGTGCTCTGCAACAAGAGAGGCCACGACAATGAGAGGTCCGTGCATTGCAGCAGGGAGTGGCCCCCGCTCGCTGCAACTGGAGGAAGCCCGTGCACAGCAACGAGGACCCAACGCAGCCAAAAACAAAAACAAATAAATTAATTAATTAAAAATGACAACAAAAACAAAAATAAATAAATAAATTAATTAAATAAATGCAAAAGCTAAGGTTATAAAATTTCTTGAAGAAAAGATAGGAGAAAGAGATATTGAACCAAGATGGCGGAGTAGAAGGACGTGCTCTCACTCCCTCTTGCAAGAGCACTAGAATCACAACTGGCTGCTGGACAATCATTGACAGGAAGACCCTGGACTTCACCAAGGAGGATACCCCACGTCCAAGGACAGAGGAGAAGCCACAGTGAGACGGTAGGAGGGGCGCGATCAGAGTAAAATCTAATCCCATAACTGCTGGGTGGGTGACTCACAGACTGGCAAACACTTATACCACAGAAGTCCACCCACTGGAGTGAAGCTTCTGAGCCCCACGTCAGGCTTCCCAACCTGGGGGTCCGGCAACAGGAGGAGGAATTCCTAGAGAATCAGACTTTGAAGCCTAGTGGAAATTGACTGCAGGACTTTGACAGGACTGGGGGAAACAGAGACCCCACCCTTGGAGGGCACACACAAAGTAGTGTGCACATCGGGACCCAGGGGAAGGAGCAGTGACCCTGGGGGAGACTGAACCAGACCTACCTGCTGGTGTTGGGGGGTCTCCTGCAGAGGCGGAGGGTGGCTCTGTTTCACCGTGGGGACAAGTACACTGGCAGAGGAGGCTCTGGGAAGTGCTCCTTGGCGTAAGCCCTCCCAGAGTCTGCCATTAACCCCACCAGAGAGCCCAGGTAGGCTCCAGTGTTGGGTTGCCTCAGGCCAAACAACCAACAGGGAGGGAACCCAGCCCCACCCATCAACAGTCAACTGGATTAAAGTTTTACTGAGCTCTGACCGCCACAGCAACAGTCAGTTCTACCCACCACCAGAGCCTCCCATCAAGCCTCTTAGATAGCCTCAACCACCAGAGGGCAGACAGCAGAAGCAAGAAAAACTACAATCCTGCAGCCTGTGGACCAAAAACCACAGTTACAGAAAGATAGACAACATGAAAAGGCAGAGGGCTATGTACCAGATGAAGGAACAAGAAAAAACCCCAGAAAAACAACCAAATGAAGTGGAGATAGGCAACCTTCCAGAAAAAGAATTCAGAATAATGATAGTGAAGATGATCCAGGACCTCGGAATAAGAATGGAGGCAAAGATTGAGAAGATGCAAGAAATGATTAACAAAGACCTAGAAGAATTAAAGAACAAACAAACAGAGATGAACAATACAATAACTGAAATGAAAACTACACTAGAAGGAATCAATAGCAGAATAACTAAGGCAGAAGAACGGATAAGTGACCTGGAAGACAGATGGTGGAATTCACTGCTGCAGAACAGAATAAAGAAAAAAGGATGAAAAGAAATGAAGACAGCCTAAGAGACCTCTGGGACAACATTAAACGCAACAACATTCGCATTATAGGGGTCCCAGAAGGAGAAGAGAGAGAGAAAGGACCAGAGAAAATATTTGAAGAGATTATAGTCGAAAACTTCCCTAACATGGGAAAGGAAATAGCCACCCAAGTCCAGGAAGTGCAGAGAGTCCCATACAGGATAAACCCAAGGAGAAACACGCCGAGACACATAGTAATCAAAGTGGCAAAACTTAAACACAAAGAAAAATTATTGAAAGCAGCAAGGGAAAAACGACAAATAACATAAAAGGGAACACCCATAAGGTTAACAGCTGATTTCTCAGCAGAAACTCTGCAAGCCAGAAGGGAGTGGCATGATATACTTAAAGTGATGAAAGGGAAGAACCTACAACCAAGATTACTCTACCCGGCAAGGATCTCATTTAGATTTGATGGAGAAATCAGAAGCTTTACAGAGAAGCAAAAGCTAAGAGAATTCAGCACCACCAAACCAGCTCTACAACAAATGCTAAAGGAACTTCTCTAAGTGGGAAACACAAGAGAAGAAAAGGACCTACAAAAACAAACCCCAAACAATTAAGAAAATGGTCATAGGAACATACATATCGATAATTACCTTAAACGTGAATGGATTAAATGCCCCAACCAAAAGACATAGACTGGCTGAATGGATACAAAAACAAGACCCATATATATGCTGTCTACAAGAGACCCACTTTAGACCTAGGGACACATACAGACTGAAAGTGAGGGGATGGAAAAAGATATTCCATGCAAATGGAAATCAAAAGAAAGCTGGAGTAGCAATACTCATATCAGATAAAATAGACTTTAAAATAAAGAATGTTACAAGAGACAAGGAAGGACACCACATAATGATCAAGGGATCAATCCAAGAAGAAGATATAACAATTATAAATATATATGCACCCAACATAGGAGCACCTCAATACATAAGGCAACTGCTAACAGCTATAAAAGAGGAAATTGACAGTAACACAATCATAGTGGGGGACTTTAACACCTCACTTACACCAATGGACAGATCATCCAAAATGAAAATAAATAAGGAAACAGAAGCTTTAAATGACACAATAGACCAGATAGATTTAATTGATATTTATAGGACATTCCATCCAAAAACATCAGATTACACGTTCTTCTCAAGTGTGCATGGAACATTCTCCAGGATAGATCACATCTTGGGTCATAAATCAAGCCTCAGTAAATTTAAGAAAATTGAAACCATATCAAGCATGTTTTCTGACCACAACGCTATGAGATTAGAAATGAATTACAGGGAAAAAAACGTGAAAAAGACAAACACATGGAGGCTAAACAATATGTTACTAAATAACCAAGAGGTCACTGAAGAAATCAAAGAGGAAATAAAAAAATACCTAGAGACAAATGACAATGAAAACACGACGACCCAAAACCTATGGGATACAGCGAAAGCAGTTCTAAGAGGGAAGTTTATAGCTATACAAGCCTACCTAAAGAAACAAGAAAAATCTCAAGTAAACAATCTAACCTTACACCTAAAGAAACTAGAGAAAGAAGAACAAACAAAACCCAAAGTTAGCAGAAGGAAAGAAATCATAAAGATCAGAGCAGAAATAAATGAAATAGAAACAAAGAAAACAATAGCAAAGATCAATAAAACTGAAAGTTGGTTCTTTGAGAAGATAAACAAAATTGATAAGCCATTAGCCAGACTCATCAAGAAAAAGAGGGAGAGGACTCAAATCAATAAAATCAGAAATGAAAAAGGAGAAGTTACAACAGACACCGCAGAAATACAAAGCATCCTAAGAGACTACTACAAGCAACTCTATGCCAATAAAATGGACAACCTGGAAGAAATGGACAAATTTTTAGAAAGGTATAACCTTCCAAGACTGAACCAGGAAGAAACAGAAAATATGAATAGACCAATCACAAGTAATGAAATTGAAACTGTGATTAAAAATCTTCCAACACACAAAAGTCCAGGACCAGATGGCTTCACAGGTGAATTCTATCAAACATTTAGAGAAGAGCTAACACCTATCCTTCTCAAACTCTTCCAAAAAATTGCAGAGGAAGGAACACTCCCAAACTCATTCTATCAGGCCACCATCACCCTGATACCAAAACCAGACTAAGACACTACAAAAAAAGAAAATTACAGACCAACATCACTGATGAATATAGATGCAAAAATCCTCAACAAAATACTAGCAAACAGAATCCAACAACACATTAAAAGGATCATACACCACGATCAAGTGGGATTTATCCCAGGGATGCAAGGATTCTTCAATATATGCAAATCAATCAATGTGATACACCATATTAACAAATTGAAGAATAAAAACCATATGATCATCTCAATAGATGCAGAAAAAGCTTTTGACAAAATTCAACACCCATTTCTGATAAAAACTCTCCAGAAAGTGGGCATAGAGGGAACCTACCTCAACATAATAAAGGCCATATATGACAAACCCACAGCCAACATCATTCTCAATGGTGAAAAACTGAAAGCATTTCCTCTAAGATCAGGAACGAGACAAGGATGTCCACTCTCACCACTATTATTCAACATAGTTCTGGAAGTCCTAGCCATGGTAATCAGAGAAGAAAAAGAAATAAAAGGAATACAAATTGGAAAAGAAGAAGTAAAACTGTCACTGTTTGCGGATGACATGATACTATACATAGAGAATCCTAAAACTGCCACCAGAAAACTGCTAGAGCTAATTAATGAATATGGTAAAGTTGCAGGATACAAAATGAATGCACAGAAATCTCTTGCATTCCTATACACTAATGATGAAAAATCTGAAAGAGAAATTATGGAAACACTCCCATTTACCATTGCAACAAAAAGAATAAAATACCTAGGAATAAACCTACCTAGGGAGACAAAAGACCTGTATGCAGAAAACTGTAAGACACTGATGAAAGAAATTAAAAATGATACCAACAGATGGAGAGATATACCATGTTCTTGGATTGGAAGAATCAACATTGTGAAAATGACTATACTACCCAAAGCAATCTACAGATTCAATGCAATCCCTATCAAATTACCAATGGCATTTTTTACAGAGCTAGAACAAATCATCTTAAAATTTGTATGGAGACACAAAAGACCCCGAATAGCCAAAGCAGTCTTGAGGCAAAAAAATGGAGCTGGAGGAATCAGACTCCCTGACTTCAGACTCTACTACAAAGCTACAGTAATCAAGACAATATGGTACTGGCACAAAAACAGAAACATAGATCAATGGAACAAGATAGAAAGCCCAGAGATTAACCCACGCACCTATGGTCAACTAATCTATGACAAAGGAGGCAAAGATATACAATGGAGAAAAGACAGTCTCTTCAATAAGTGGTGCTGGGAAAACTGGACACCTACATGTAAAAGAATGAAATTAGAATACTCCCTAACACCATACACAAAAATAAACTCAAAATGGATTAGAGACCTAAATATAAGACTGGACACTATAAAACTCTTAGAGGAAAACATAGGAAGAACACTCTTTGACATAAATCACAGCAAGATCTTTTTTGATCCACCTCCTAGAGTAATGGAAATAAAAACAACAATAAACAAATGGGACCTAATGAAACTTCAAAGCTTTTGCACAGCAAAGGAAACCATAAACAAGACGAAAAGACAACCCTCAGAATGGGAGAAAATATTTGCAAACGAGTCAACGGACAAAGGATTAATCTCCAAAATATATAAACAGCTCATTCAGCTCAATATTACAGAAACAAACACCCGAATCCAAAAATGGGCAGAAGACCTAAATAGACATTTCTCCAAAGAAGACATGCAGACGGCCACGAAGCACATGAAAAGATGCTCAACATCACTAATTATTAGAGAAATGCAAATCAAAACTACAATGAGGTATCACCTCACTCCTGTTAGAATGGGCATCATCAGAAAATCTACAAACAACAAATGCTGGAGAGGGTGTGGAGAAAAGGGAACCCTCTTGCACTGTTGGTGGGAATGTAAATTGATACAGCCACTATGGAGAACAATATGGAGGTTCCTTAAAAAACTAAAAATAGAATTACCATATGACCCAGCAATCCCACTATTGGGCATATACCCAGAGAAAACCGTAATTCAAAAAGACACATGCACCCGAATGTTCATTGCAGCACTATTTACAATAGCCAGGTCATGGAAGCAACCTAAATGCCCATCAGCAGACGAATGGATAAAGAAGTGGTGGTACATATATACAATGGAATATTACTCAGCCATAAAAAGGAACGAAATTGAGTCATTTGTTGAGACGTGGATGGATCTAGAGACTGTCATACAGAGTGAAGTAAGTCAGAAAGAGAAAAACAAATATCGTATATTAATGCATGTATGTGGATCCTAGAAAAATGGTACAGATGAGCCGGTTTGCAGGGCAGAAGTTGAGACACAGATGTAGAGAATGGACATATGGACACCAAGGGGGGAAAACTGCAGTGGGGTGGGGATGGTGGTGTGCTGAATTGGGCGATTGGGATTGACATGTATACACTGATGTGTATAAAATTGATGCCTAATAAGAACCTGCAGTATAAAAAAACAAACAAACAAAACAACTAATACTAAACTTTCATTGGGTTATTTGTATGGAAATATGTTAATATAAATGTTTCAGACATTACATGAAATTTCTAAAAATCTTATATTTGTATTTGTATGGAAATATGTATGGAAATATGTTAATATAAAGGTTTCAGACATTATATGAAATTTCTAAAAATCTTATATTTGTATTTGTATGGAAATATGTATGGGAATATGTTAATATAAATGTTTCAGACATTACATGAAATTTCTAAAAAAAAAAAGATAGGAGAAAATCTTTGTCATCTTGTGCTAGGCAAGTATTTCTCAGAACACAAAAAAGCATAAATCATAAAAAACCAAAAGTTATAAATTGAATTTTACCAAAATTAAATGTTTTTCTCATAAAAGAAACACCATATGAAAATGAAGCTATAGCTAAAGACTCATGGGAGGTGGATATTTGCAGTTCATGTATATAACGAACGAAGTACATCCAAATTCTTTAAGAACTCTTACAACTTAGTAATAACAAAGCAAACAACTAATTAAAAGTGGTCGAAAAATTTAAACAGAAACTTCACAAAAGATATATAAATGGCCAACTAGCACAAGAAGTATTCTTCACATCATCTGTCATTAAAGAAATGCAAATGAAAACCCAGTGAGCTTATCTGCCAAGATCGTTTCAGCTTGCAGGTGACCTGTGCCTGCCCCTGCATGTGCTTCTCCTTACTTGACCCTGATTAGGATGATGGGAGTCACGTGTTCTTGGGGTGAGACAGATGGATGGTGGGCACTGGAGCAGGGACCGACTGGGGAGAGTTTTTTCACTCCGTCAAAAGAGGAGGGCAATAGTTCCCGCCTTATTGCTAGGATGACAACATACAATGAGTGCAAGATCCTCAACACACACAGTAAAACTTGCCCTTCTCAGGCACAAAGTAAATGCTCAAGAACTCTTTGCTATTATTATTATTTTTTGCATGTCCTCTGAGACCAAGGGGCAGGTGGCTCTGTGATTTCTGCTTTTAACTTTAGGATTAATAAATAGACTGTAAATGCATTGTCCCATACGGTGGCATACCTAGACACATGTGCTTACTGAGCCCTTGAAATATGGCTAGTCAGAATATGGATGTGCTGTAATGTAAAATACACACAGGACTTAGTATGAAAAAATCATGTAAAATATCTCAATAATTTTTTATACTGATTACATGTTAGATTGATAACATTTTGCATATGTTGGGTCATATAAAATACATTATATTATTATATGTATTATATAATAATTATATGTAATAATATACAATAATTATGTTAGTCAAATTAATAATTAATATATAATAATTATTATGGTATTAATTTTTTTTAATTAATGAGGTACTACACACTTACTAGAAATAAATTAGGAGTATAGGATTAACAGATACACACTACTATACATAAAATAGATAAGCAACAAGAATTTACTATATAACACAGGGAATAATATTCAATATCTAGTGGTAACCTATAATGGAAAATAATCTGAAAAATATATATATATATATAACTGAATCACTTTGACATATACCTGAAACTAAATCAAATATACTTCAGTTAAAAAAAAAAAAAAAAATCCTTAACTCACACACACAAAAAAGAATGGCTAAAATTGAAAAGAATGGCATTACCAAATGCTGACGAGGATGTGGAACAACTGGGTGTACCCTCACATATTGCTGGAAGGAGTGAAAATTGAATAGCCACATTGGAAAATAGTTTGTCAGTTTCTTATGAAGTTAAACATACTCTTACCATATGGCTCAGCAATTCCACTCTTAGGTATTAAAAGAAATAAAAATATAGGCCCACACAAAGACTTGTATATAGATGGTCATAGCAGCTTTGGAAATTGAAAATAATTGAAATATTCATTAAGAGGTGAATAGATAAATTATGGCATCTACCTAAAAGAGGATATTATTCAGCAACACAAAGGAACAAATTACTGATATGTACAAATCTAAAAAATATTATGCTGAGTGAAAGAAGCCAGATAAAAAGGAATGGTATTGTAAGTTTCCACTTATATGACATTCCAAAACAGACAAAAACTTACCTCAACTAATAAAAAGTAAGTCAGTGGTTGCTTGGGGTGCTGGGATCAAGGAGGGAAGTACTGACTCCAAAGAGTTCAAGGGAACTTTCTGGCACTATGAAAATGCCCTATATCTTGATTAGACTTGTGATTATCAAAGTCATTAAACCATACCCTTAAAATGGGTGCATTTCACTGCATATTAATTATACCCCAATAAGGTCAATATTTTAAAATAACTTCTTATATTAGTTATTCATAAAAAATACAGATGTCAAGTGAAAAAAATTGTACAATATGAGAGTTGTGAGTTAAGTTTTATTTGGGGCAAAATGAGGACTATAGCCCGGGAGACAGCATTTCAGATAGCTCTGAGAAACTGCTCCAAAGAGGTGGGGGAAAGGTCAGGGTTTTATATGATTTTAGTGAAGGGGGTACATGCAGTCAAGCACACATTTTGGCAGAGGCTTACTGCTAGTCATGAGGAGCAGATGTCACCATTAATAATTTTAGTGCTTTTCTAGATATGAGGAGATGCAAGAATTGGGCTCATAAAATCTTCTCCTGAAAATATCTAACTATCTAAAGACCTGTTCTGCCAGTTTTTCCCAGGGCACAGAGTGCCTCATTCCTGATCTCGGCCCTGAACTCCTTTCGGGGGGTGTTGAAGGTCAGCAGCTGCCGCAGCTCATGATTTAATCCTTGTAGAGGTAGATGGCAAGTGCCAGTTTTTAGGTGGCACAGACTTAGAATGTTTACTTGCTGGTTGTTGGTTTGAAACCTCAGGAGCTCCTTGAGAGAAATCTGAAACTGGGCCCTGTACACGGAGGGCAAGAAGAGACTAAAGAGGCAGACCACTCCAGATAGGTAGGTGGCAGGTTTAATAAGCAAGGGAACTTACATATGAGGCTTGTCTTGGGCACCACAAGATGAATAGATCTCTGCACCCACCTGCCAGAATCCTAAAAGTTTACATAGAGGTTTTAACTGGTTTCAGTCACTTATACCATCCAGATGGTTCAACAGCACATTGCTCCCTCAAAGCTGTGTCCTTAAAATCAGCTCCCACTGTGGGCAAAACATACATTCCAAGGACAGGGGAAGAGGTGGGGAGCCTCCAATTGCCTGGGACCAGCTTGTTGGTCAACTCTCAATCATGTCTTCTTGATGACCTCCCCCAACATTAGTTTTCTCATTTATTCTCTGTTTCTCTCAGTAGACTATAATTTCCACAAGGAGATGAACCATATCCCTTTTATTAACTGTGCCTCCAAGGCATATTGTACTTTGCCTGGCTCCAACAAGGCACTCAGTTAACACACCTTGAATAGATAAATGCGTGAATGAGTAAACGAGTAGTCATTTCCATTCCATTGCCTCTTGCACATCAGTTTTCTTAACTAAATCCATAATCAACAAGCCTGTTAATTTCCTTATTTTGAACTCAATCCATTATAAAATGAATAAAATTCAAATGTCTTCTGAGAATCACTGGACTCTGAGATTTAGATAGAATCTCCAGAAAACAATTCATAGGCGAAGTAATACACAGTCCAGACCCATCCTAAGGTCTGTTAAAGGTTTAGAAGCCTACCTTAATCAGTAGATAGGTATTTACTTCCACGGAGCCTGAATTCCAGCCCCAGAGTCCCAGCTGGTTGGACATTGAATATGCAGTAAGTCTAATCCGCACACAACTGCCTTGTATGAGTGATATTTTTTGGTGGAAATCAAGCATAGCATGCTATGATCCACGTCAGGAATAAGAAATGGTTGCAGAATTGAAATAGCAGAACAACCCATAAATTAACTTACAGTGGAAGCATTAAACTATAGTTTAAGGAGTGAAGAGGCGGAAGTGTTTAGGATCCCATTGTGCCCCCAACATCATTGGAGAAATGGTGAGCACAGAGTGGGGTTCCATTGCAAATGGTGTGTAATTGACACAATGTGATGTGAATTCCAAAGGTCAGGGTTTCCTCAGCTGATCTTTGGATTATACTAAGTGCAGAAGTAGGTTATAAGGCAGGAGCCTGTTCTGTGGACAAAACCAGTGGGAGGGTAAGAAATAAGAACTGTGACTCAGAGCCATATGGATAGGTAGAAACAGGGGAGTCTAGAAATTCTGGCCTTGTTATACTTAGATTTTGGAAGGGTGACTCTTTTTTAAAAATTCTTTTTCTTTTATTAAGACTTTATTTTAAAATAAATAGGGAAGTAGACACCAAACAAGTAACTTTACAAATAATTGCTTGTTTACAAATAAATAATATGTGATTAAAAAAAACCCCTTTTTTTAGAACAGTTTTAGGTCCCCACACATGCATAGCATCTCCCATTATCAACCTCCCCCACCAGAGGGGTACATTTGTTGTATTTAATGAATCTACACTAACACATCATCATTACTCAAAGTCCATAGTTTACATTGTGGTTCAGACTTGGTGTTGTACATTCTATGGGTTTGGACAACTGTATGATGACATGTATCCATCATCATGGTATCGTACAGAATATTTTCACTGCCCTAAAAATCCTCTGTGCTCTGCCTATTCATTCCTCTCCTTCTGCATCCCTCATAACCACTAATCTTTTTACTGTCTCCAGAGTTTTGCCTTTTCCAAAATGTCATATAGTTGGAATCATACAGTATGGAGCCTTTTCAGATTGGCTTCTTGGTAACTTATTTTTCAAATCTCAAAGACCAGCAAGAGAAGAGTATTAAATGGTACAGGGATGTTTTCTGGTGAGCCAAAGTTGGCCCAGGAAATGGGATTAAGAAAAGAATCAATGAATTCTGTTGGGAAAAGCAGAGACCAGTTACACAGGGGCTGGGCTGATGTAGGGACACACAACAGTAATATTTACCATGCTCAGGAAAAGAGGGGCTTTGAGAGTGGGCAGTGGAACCAGCAGTGGGGAAGGGAGAGGCAAAAAAGGAGGGGAGGTTGTTAGGTAATGGTCCTCAGTGTGCTGGATACTAAATAGAACCTTAGATTTCAACACAGAGAAGCTTAATAATGATGACCTTTTTTCTCCTCTTCCAAGTTCTTTCCTGTCTCACATTTCAGTTATAACTGAAAATGGCTCTAGAATAGATAGTCTCAGGTGTGATTATCACATTTTAAGGAAGTCAGCTGTTATGGTCTTAAGGAGGGCAGCTTTCTCCCTGTTTTACTACAGTGGGTCTATTAAAGTTGATTACCTTTCAGTAATAGGAAGAGTGGCCTAAGTTGCCCTAATTCAAGCTCTTATTAGATTTTGTTGCTTTCAGAGAACTGACCAACTCTGGTTGATTCCAATCTCCTACTTTAAGATGAGCTAGCCTCAATCTACTAAGCAGGTAAACTGAACCTTCTACCAAAGCACTGGGCATCTGGTTAAAGATTTTCTATTTTTAAAAGGGAAAATATTCAATAGATCTACCAATAACATGGCATGACTAGGTTAGCATGTTTAAAATATGTGACTCTAATACAGGATTTAGAAAAATGGCATTTTTGTGGGAGCCAAGGGCTCACAATGGATATTGGAAGATTGAGACAAGTCTTTTGGAGTAAAGCAGAAGCTGTGAAATAGACATAATTTGGGGAAAAGGAGATCATTCTTGACCTTAAAACTATAATAAAGACAAAATGCAAACTGCCAAATAAGATGAATATATATGGAACTTATTTACTCACAAGTACATGTATCTGATATATGATATTTTTCTTTTGCATAAATATAACTATGTAGGTAAATGTCTGGTCAGTGATTGTTTCATTACTTGACCAAAAACTCTACAGTACAGTGTTGCATAACAATGTCACCAGCTGTTTGTAAGAGCTGTTTTGTTTCGGTTTGATTTATTCAGTTCAGCTTGGGTTGGTTTGGACTGAATTTAAACTGTTGCGCTCTGGAAACATGTACTTTTGTCAACATGAGTCAATCCATCTCTCACTAGATGCTAAATGTCACAAGACTGGAAGCAACATCTAAGATTCTCTCTAGAAATGCCATTAGCACTATCAGTACTACCTTGAATGTAGGTCTGCTCTGGACCTGAACATATTCCAATTATCTTGAATGTAGCTGGGTGAATATGGTCTTTATATTATCACTTATAGGTAAGTGGGTTAAGATAACTCATCTGCTTTCCAGAGTAAGTGAGATATAGAATTCCATCTTATCTGCTCTATGCCTTGGGGTGGAAATGTAGTAACACTTCACTGGACTTAAGCTACTGGATCATTTCATTCTCAGACCCATTAGAAATAATAGAAAGTACCTGAGCTTTGTAGATCTGGGTTCAAATCCTAACCCCATCAATAGCTGTGTGCCCCTGGGCAAGATATGTGACTTCTCTGGGATCCAGGTTCCTCCTCTGTAAAGTAAGAATGCATCATCTACTTCATAGGGTTTTGTGTGAGTTAAATAAACTAACACAGATAAAGCACTGAACCCAGGTTTTGTAAAACAGTAGGTTCACAAAAAAAAAAAAGAAAAGAAAAAAAGGCGGAATTCTCTTGCCATGTTCAAAGAGAATCCTATGTGATTTCATTCTAACTAGCTAGGGCCATCACCTAATACTTTATTTCTGTTTGTTTCCATTTCTCATCTATAAGAAGGAATAGAGACAGGTTTTAATGACTGCATTCACATTTTGCAGGGATGGAATTCTGGCATGGCCTAGCATAGATTTGGGTATGCATATCCCCTCTGACACTCACTGGTTCCATGAATGCGGGATCTTTTTTGTTCCTTAGGGTCTCCTTACACATGGATTGCCTAAGCTGTGCCCCATTTTGATTTGAGGCTTTAGGCTGTTGACTTTTCTCAAATTCTTAAACCCTGTGAGCTTCCACCATCTCCCCCTCCTCATTAGCTTGCTCTTCCATTTGATTTCAGTGGTCCTCTCACTGCAGAACTTCACACCGTCTACCGCAGTCCGGCTGGGACTGATACAGGCCATAGCACATTGGGAACACTTACCAAATGGTAATTTTCTGACAGCAATTTTACCTGTTTTTTAATATTACATCAACATATAAGAATAAGATTACTTCGATATGGAGGCTTAATTATTCCTCAAAGTAATTTATTTCGAAGTAATATAAGCCCATAATAACATTTTAGTAAACAAAAATGAACATAAAATGTATTCATAGTTCCCCTTCTATTAATACAGTGACTATGAACATTTTGGTCTATTTTACTTTATTTTTTTCTTTAAACCATGACATTTTTCTCCTTTAACACAATTATAGTCACAAGACACATGCTATTTTATATTCTGCCGTTTCACTTTATATTACATTAATTTTTGCAGTGATTAATAATCATACTTTAATATCCAAATTACTATCCTAACAAGTAGATACAATTTTATGTATCTAGTTTTTCCTTTTGGATGAAAATTTAGGTTGTTTCCAAGTTTTGATTATATAAACAATACTGTGATAGATATTTAATGCATAAGGTTTATTATTTGCATATTTATAATTTATTTTTTAGGATTCTCAGAGGTGAAATTACTGAGTCAGAGTGCGCACATTTTTAGGGCTTGCAGTGTAGTTGCCAAACTACTTTCCAAATGGATGTAAAAATTAATGCTAGGAGCTAATTCTGACTATATCTCAGCTAGAAGTAGGATCAAGCTCCACATAGAAGTTGGAATTAAAGGACTTTTAAGTGACTTTTGCTTCCCCCTATCTTTTACTTGGAAGAAAATTTGATGTATATTCTGCTCAGTTTTGTCAAGTCTGTTCTGAGTTATTGTTATAGATACATTTACTTTCAGGAATAAGATAGGGTTTAAATAAATACATGATATATTCACCAACCAAGCACAGGAAGGTGTCTGAAATGTTTTCAAGGTTTGGGGGAACACAGTCTACTAGTTCTGTGCGTTATACTCTAAATTCCAGTTGGTGCATAACCTCTGACAAGATCAAATTTTTCTATAACTCTCTCTGAGGAAATGGCTGCTTTACTGTCACATACAGCTGGTACCCAGTTAACACAACATCAATAGATCATTTTGAAAACATACAAAAATAGATCATCAAAGGAAAAAAATACTAATATATTTGGGCCATATAATTTTGCTCTCAAAAATTAATTTTAGAGAAAAATGCTTACTGTTGGATATATATACACTACGAAATGTAAAATAGATATCTAGTGGGAAGCAGCCACATAGCACAGGGAGATCAGCTCGGTGCTTTGTGTCCACCTAGAGGGGTGGGATAGGGAGAGTGAGAGGGAGGTGCAAGAGGGAGGAGATATGGGGATATATATGTATACGTACAGCTGATTCACTTTGATATAAAACAGAAAGTAACACACCACTGTAAAGCAATTATACTCCAATAAAGATGTTAAAAAAATAAATAAAATAAAATAAAATAATCACATTAGAAATCAATCCACCTTGACAGGGGGGCATGATCATGAAATTAGTGAAATTGAAAAAAAAAAAAAAAGCTTATTGAAGCTAAATGCTCAGAAATGACTTAAATATTCAACTGTAGAGAAATAGTTATATAATTCATAGAGCATTAGTTGAATAATAGTACAAGTGGACATTTATGATATTTTCCTGCCCAACATGTACAACCTCTTTTTCTGTTAGCAATTCTCAAATTACCCTTTACCATGTCCTGAGTGTATCAATCAAGTCCTTCTAGTTGCTGTAAAGATATCCTCTGTTACATGGAGTAAAAATATTAAAATGGCTCCATTCTCAAAATAGTCAGGGGTAATTATTAACTATACAGTTAGGAAGAAAGATTTCAGACAAATGTACTTTGACAGATGGAAAAATGTAAGAATTAAACTTGTGAACAAAAGTAGCCTTTCATCCTTTTTGTGTCCTGATTCAACAGAAGTTCAGGCCAATATCAAAGAGCATTTGAGCTGAATAAAAACTGAGTAAGGACAGAAGCTTAAAAATTACTTAGGTAGAGACTAATACAGTATGCACTGTTGAAAAATGTAGCCTTATTTTCTTTTATATTTTCTAGGTAAATTCAATATTCATTAAATATTCATAACATAATACATAACATAACATATATACATAGATAACTTAAAATAAGTTAAAATGAATATATATATTTCATTATCACAGTAGAAAAGTAAATATTAGTATGCCATGATGATGAAAATTGAAAAAATATGATATATTCTCAATAACCTACATTAACTATATTATGTTCTCAATTTTTGATATTTGGTACAACCATTTTTTATTCTGATTTTCTGAAGGTCTTCATTCAGCAACATCTCTTCATTTTCTCATTCGGCCAGCATAAATTTACCATCTACTGTGTGTAGGTATTGCTCTCGGCTGCCGTATCCATGTCTATTTCCCAATATGTATTCTTCAGGAAGAAAACTGAATTTAATGTTAGCCCAATGAAAAATACAATTAGGAAGGCAAGACTGTAACAAGAAAATCATATAGACCACCACAAAATCTAAAATTTAGATATTCATTTAAATCCCATATGTTAGCAGGAATATATATGAATTCCATATATTACCAATGTCTGTACCAGCTTCTGAAATTTAATTTTAATAAGCAGTGCTTGAACACAAAAGGGAAAATATAAAGAAAACTAAAAATTCAAGAAACACTAAAACATAGAACTACATACTTTAGGAAAGGAAACTACTCCAAAGAAATAAAATACAACTATGACAGAAAATAAAAATTAGATCTTATTCGAAATCATATATGACAAGAGTAGATTATTGGCTTGAGTTACCCATTTGGAAAATATTTGCCAAAAAACCCAATAGTGTGACTATGCTGAATCCATCTAAGCATTCATTTCTAATAGATAAGACATTTGTGGAAATCATTGTCCTTGATTCTCTTAGGTCCTAAAATATGTTTACCCCAAAGTCAAAGCACTTTTAATGAAATATTACTCTTTTGAAAGAAAAGTTGTGTTTGGTATCCCACAGGGAACATAAACAGCTCATTAGAAAAGAGTAAAACCCTTAGACTTGTAATACAATGTTATAGGGAAGTGCAACCTCCCCCAGCCCTCCAGAAGTCTTAGCCATGCTTACTAACATAATCTCCCAGTTTATCCTTCAAAGCTGCTCTTATCTTGGCAATGTTTCTCCAAGCAGCTGTGGGCTTTGCTCTTAGTGTGTGTGGCCTCCCCCATCCCCATTACAGAAGGTGAATCTTTGACAAAGTGCCTCAAAACTTTAGCAAAATTCTCTGTATACATACTTAAGAGAAGGGGTCAACACATTTCTAGAAGCATAAAAGCTGATTACCTTTGTCTTTGAACACAGGGCAAATAATCAGTGGTAGAGATGGGCCAGAGTGCACTGAAACAGACAGTAGCCTGTGGTTTAGTTCAGTTCACTCCTGTAGAAAGGAGAGGAGAGATAAGAAGCTACTTTATGAGATTAGGGGAAAGGAAAATCTATACTTTCCATATGGGAATTTCTCATGTGTTTTCTTCATGAACACAGAGAGAAGTTGAGAGACACTTTTAAGCTGTTAAAACTTTTAACATATTCTCTCTGGGGCTGGGAGAGTATGAATTTCCTAATTTCATCGAACCATTAATGACTTCAGTTCCTTCCTTTTTCAACAAAGGAAGTGGAGGGATTTTTTTTACTGCACTATGATTTTGAAAAGCATTAGACAGCAGGAGAAATGATTTGTAATCATGCTGTGAAAGAAAAAAAAATTTTTTTTCTTCTCATTCTAGAAATGATTCTCATTGTTGAAATTCTAAAAGCTTTTTAAAGGCTAGATAATTTATTGTAATGGAACATACTTATGAGTTAGCATTTCATAATAACAGGGAAGTTATCTTTTCTCTCAGAAGGTTTATTTCTTTAAAGGCTGTCTTAGCCTCCAGGGAAGATTGCATGTTTCTATTTCAACTATAAACTCAAGACAGAACTAAGGAAATGTCAAGAGGGACACATCCCGTCTCATGCTCATCTTCTTCCATGATCCTTTAAAGGAGAGTCTTTTCCTCACCCAAATAACTGAGGTCAACAGAAGGAAGAGGTCAAATGTCAGATAAACAGACCAGAACCAGAAGATAATTCTTGAAAGTAGGAAAAGGAACATTGTCCAATGCCCAGGTAATCTGAAGTGCTGTAAAAGTGGGTATGGTACAAGAAGGGAAGAAAGCACAAGTTCCTGAAACCAGAAAGGGCAGAGAACTACACCCTAGGACTCAAAATGTAGGCCTGCAAATACTTTGTAGAGCAGGAGGAGTGAACAGAAGGAAGCAGCAGCTACTGTGGTAGCAATATTTTGCTAGCTATTGTGCCTGGCTAGAGCCAGGCAGAGATTCATCTAAACAGCTAAATTAAGTGATATAAGTACTAGGAAAAAAATTTTTTAAGATTTAGGTATAAAGGGACTGCCCAGGTGGTGCATTGGTTAAAAATCCACCTGCCAATGCAGGGGACACGGGTTCGATCACTGGTCTGGGAAGATCTCACATGCCACTGAGCAACTAAGCCTGTGTGTTACAACTGCTGAGCCTGTGCTCTAGAGCCCATGAGCCACAACTACTGAGCCCGCGTGCTGCAACTACTGAAGTCTGCGTGCCTAGAGCCCGTGCTCCCCAACAAGAGAAGCCACAGCAATAAGAAGGCTGCACACCACAGCAAAGAGTAGCCTCTGCTCACTGCAACTAGACAAAGCATGCGTGCAGCAACGAAGATCCAATGCAGCCTAAATAGATAAATAAATAAATAAAATTTTTTTAAAAATTTAGGTATAATTTGTTTGATTGAATTAAGTCAAATAAGGCATTTGTTTAATTCAGGCCAGTTTTTGCAATGCATGTGTCCACACTCACAAATTCGATAACTTAGGTGAGATGCACAAGTTTATTGAAGGACACAAAAACACAACACACAAAAACAACAACACACAAAAGGAGAAGTAAATAATACAAATAAACTACATCTATTAAAAGTATTAAATTAATAACGTTCCAAAAAAGAAAGCAACGCACAGATGGTTTTCCTGGAAAATTCTACCAGACATTTAAGGAAGAAGTTATACCAATTCTCTATAATCTCTCCCCCAAATATAAGCAGATGGAACACTTCCAAACTCATTCTATATGACCAGAATTATCCTAATACAAAAGCCAGTTACAGACACTACAATAAAAGAAAACTATAGGCCAATATCTCTCATGAACATAGATATAAAAATCCTCAACAAGATATTAGCAAATTGAAGCCAACAATGTATTAAAAGAATATCCACCATGACAAAATGGAATTTATTCTATGTATGAAAGGCCGGTTTGACAAACTTACA
Organism: Eschrichtius robustus; assembly: GCF_028021215.1. Lineage (NCBI taxonomy): Eukaryota > Metazoa > Chordata > Mammalia > Artiodactyla > Eschrichtiidae > Eschrichtius > Eschrichtius robustus. Next base: position 74,955,896 of record NC_090836.1, on the reverse strand, counting down.
AAATCAATTAATATAAATTTCAAAAAAAAAAAATGTAAGTCAAACCATTATGCTGTACACAACTTATACAGTGTCCATTATATCTCAATATATATGGAAAAAGAATCAACTAACGTAATCTATCACTTCAACAAGCTAAAGAATAAAAGATAAAGGATTAAGTCAATAGATACAGAAAAAGCATTTGGCAAAATCCAACAACCATTCATGATAAAAACTAAGCAACTAGGAATAGAGGGGAATTTCCTCAACTTAATAAAGAATATCTATAAGAAACCAACAGCTAACACCATTCTCAATGGTGAGAAACTTGAAGCTTTTCCACTAATATCAAGTAGAGGCAAGAATGTCCCCTCTCACTACTCCTTTTCAACATCATACTTGAAGCCCTAACAATAAGACAAGAAAAGGAAAAAAAGAAAAAAAAGGAATACTGGTTGGGATGGAGGAAATAAAACTGTCTTCATTTGCAGATGACATGATTGTCTAGGTAGAAAATCCAAAAGAATCAACAAAAATCTAGAAGTTCAAATCCTGGAACTACTAAGCAATTGTAACAAGGTTGCAGGATACAAGGGTAATAGAGTCAATTGCATTCCTATATATCAGCAATGAATAACTAGAATTTGAAATTAAAAACACATCACCATTTACATTAGCACCCCCAAAATTGAATATTTAGGTATGAATCTATCAAAATACATATAAAATCTATATGAGAAAAACTACAAAACACTGATGAAAGAAATCAGAGAAGATCTAAATAAATTGAGAGACATTTCACATTCATCGATAGGAAGACTCATATTAAGATATTTTTTCTTCCCAACTTGATCTATAGATCAAGGCAATCCCAATCAAAATCTCAGCAAGTTATTTCATGTATACCAAAACCTGATATTAAAGTTTATATGGAGAGGCAAAAAACTCAAAACAGCCAACACAATATCAAAAGAAAAGAGCAAAGTCAGAAATCTGACACTCCTTGACTTCAAGATTTACAATAAAGCTACAGTAATCAAGACAATGTGATATTAACAAAAGGATAGGCAAATAGATCAATGGACCAGAATATAGTCCAAAAAGAGAGCCACATAAATATAGTCAACTGAACTTTAATAAAGGAACAAAGACAATAAAATGGAGCAAAGATAGTCTTTTCAACAAATGATGCTTGAACAACTAGATATCCAAATGCAAAAAAATGAATCTAGACACAGATTTTATACTCTTCATAAAAATTAACTCAAAATGGATCACAGGCCTAAATGTAAAATACAAAACTATAAAACTCCTAAAAGATAACATAGGAGAAAACCTAGATGAACATGGGAATTGTGATGACTTTTTAGATACAACACCAAAGGCATGATCCATGAGAGAAATATTTGATAAGCTGAACTTTATTAAAATTAAAAACTGTAACTCTGCAAAAGATGATGTCATAAGAATGAACAGACAAACCACAGACTGAGAGAAATATTTGCAAAAGACACATCTGATAAAGAACTATTATCCAAAATATACAAAGAACTCTTAAAAATCAACGATAAAGAAACAAAAAACCCAATTAAAAAATGGACCAAAGATATTTACAGACACCTCACCAAAGAAAATATACAGGTGGCAAATAAGCATATGAAAAGATGCTCCACATCATATGTCATTGAGGAAATGCAAGTAAAACAATAAGATACCACTACATGCCAATTAGAATGGCCAAAATTCAGAATACTGTCAACATCAAATACTGGTGAGGATGTGGAGCAATAGGGAGCTCTCATTCATTGCTGATGGGAATGTAAAATAGTACAGCCACTTTGGAAGACAGTTTGGCAGTTTCTCACAAAGCTAAACGCAGTCCTACTTTTCAAATCATAAGACATGGAGGAACCTTAAATTCATATTGCTAAGTGAAAGAAGCCAGTCTGAAAAGACTACATACTATATGGTTCCAACTAGATGACATTCTGGAAAAGGCAAAACTATAGAGACAGCTAAAGTTTCAGTGGTTGCCAAGGTTTTGGTTGGGGCAAGGATGGGGGATTAGGGGAGTAAATAGGTGAAGCACAGTGGAAATTTAGAAAAGTGAATTCTGACTAACATGATAATGCTGAATACATGATATTATGCATGTATCAAAACCCACAGAACTGTATAAAGAGTGAACCTTAATGTAAACTGTAGACTTTAGTTCATAATAATACATCAACATTGGTTCATTAATTGTAATAAATGTACACAGTACTGTAAAATGTTAACGGAGAAAACTGTGTGAGTGTAGGTATATGGGGATGGTCTATGGAAACTCTCCGTACTAGCTGTTCAATGTTTTTATAAATCTAAAACTGTCTTAAAAAAGTGAAGTTTAAAAAAAAGAAAAAAAATTAGAAGTATTTACTCTGTCTTTAGACAAGCAAAAAACAAATGCTTGCCCTGGTTTAAAAAAAAAACAAAACTCTAGTTTTATTTGCCTTTCTTTACCATTTGAAATACTGTACTGACTTCAAGATTCTCAAATTCCAAATTACTCCCAAACAGAAATCTTATTTTATTATTTTCATTTTTTTATCCTAAGTCAGGGTTAATATATTCCCTCATATGTGCTTTCTTGTGTTTTACATCACTCTCTAACTGATTTCACCATTATTTATGTACTTGCCTCTTCTCGCCTACTCGACCACAGATATTATTTATTTCCCACAGCACCCTCGGCTACGAGTTCTGAGGCAACATTAATACAGAAGTTTAGAGCTGGAAGGGGAGGTGTTGATACCTGATGAACTCTCCTAGAGCATCACAGACTAGGCTGACTATCTTGAATGCTTATTTTCAGATTTCACATTTAATAATTTTCATTGTTTTCAAAAATCTGTATGGCTCTCCCCCTTCCCCTTTGGTTAAACTCCTCAACCAAAGAAGCATTTACTTGATATGATGGATAAATCTAATTAGTGATTTTTTTTTTGTAATGAATCAACTTCTCTAAGGGAAATATACAGGGTAGCCATAAAGTCTGGCAACACAGGTAAACTGTGCACACTAAATGGTTTATTGCTATTATGTTACAATATGTGATCTGTTCAACCTTCTGTTCCTCATCACCAATGAATAGAGTACAGTAAGGGAGCATTATTTTAAATCGCTACTCATGTGTCTGTGATGTGTTGCCTCAGGTGGCTTGTATGTCAGTTTGCTAGGGCTGCTGTAAAAAAGTACCACACCTGGGTGGCTTAAACAACAGAAATGCATTGTGACATAGTTTTGGAGGTTAGAAGTCCAAGATCAAGGTGTTGGCAGTTTTGCTTTCTTCTGAGGGTTGTGAGGAAGAATGTTTCATGCCTGTCTCCTAGCTTCTGGTGTTTTGCTGGCAATCTGGCTTCCCTTTACTTGTAGACACATCACTCGTTATCTCTGCCTTTACATTCACATGGCGTTCTCCCTATGTGTATCTGTGTCCAAATTTCCCCTTTTTATAAGGACATCAGTCATATTAGATTAGGGGCTCACCCTACTCCAGTATGACCTCATCTTTACTAACTAATTATATCTGCAACAACTCTATTTCAAAATAAGGTCACATTCTGAAGTACTGGAAATTAGTACTTCAACATGTGAAATTGGGAAGGACACAATTTTCACTGAATAAACCTGCACCTTAAGAGTATTTTAGAAGAAGTAATCAAGAAAGCCCCTCTATTTAAACAAAAAATCTATATTCCCGGTCTTTATGGCCATCCTGACTAGTACAGCAGCATTGAGCACAGGTTTTGAATAACTGGATTTTAATCTCAAGCACTTACAATCATTATAGACTTTGGCGAACTACTTAAATGTTCTCCACCTCAGTTTTCTTATCTATAAAATGGGACTGGGACTTCCCTGGTGGTGCAGTGGTTAAGAATCTGCCTGCCAATGCAGGGGACTGGGGTCCGATCCCTGGTCCAAGAAGATCCCACATGCCGCGGAGCAACTAAGCCTGTGCGTCACAACTACTGAGCCTGCGTTCCACAACTACTGAAACCCACACACCTAGAGCCCATGCTCCGCAACAAAAGAAGCCACCACAATGAGAAGCCCACGCACCGCAACGAAGAGTAGCCCCCTCTCGCTGCAAATAGAGAAAGCCTGCACACAGCAACAAAGACCCAACTCAGCCAAAAATTTAAAAATAAAATAAATAAATTTAAATAAATAAATAAATAAATAAAATGGAACTAAGAATTACATCTGGGCTTCCCTGGTGGCGCAGTGGTTGAGAGTCTGCCTGCTAATGCAGGGGACACGGGTTCGAGCCCTGGTCTGGGAAGATCCCACATGCCGTGGAGCAACTAGGCCCGTGAGCCACAATTACTGAGCCTGCGCGTCTGGAGCCTGTGCTCCGCAACAAGAGACGCCGCGATAGTGAGAGGCCCGTGCACCGCGATGAAGAGTGGCCCCCCCACTTGCCGCAACTGGAGAAAGCCCTCGCACATAAACGAAGACCCAACACAGCCAAAAATAAATAAATAAATAAATAAATTTAAAAAAAAAAGAATTACATCTGCACACAGGGTTATTGCAAATATTAAATAAAATAATTTACATACAGCATTTTTGGCAGTGCCTGTCGTAAATTCTAATATCAGAAAGAACATCATCTTATTGACCATCATCTTGCTCCAGAAAAATTCCTGATAGAATGTAAGATCCTATGATTTGTCTGTCTGGTTCAGAGCTGTACCTCAAATCCCAATGCCAATCATAATACCTAAAACATGATGGTGGCCCATAAAATCTTTTTGAGATGAATATCTGATATTCTACTTAATCATACCTCAAACTGAATTATTGATACTTGCACATACACACACACAAAATTTGCTCAACCTAAGATATCTTTTACACACAAAATCCCAGTTCTAGGATCTCATTTTTTTACACCAGCAATGGTGAAGCATCCTCTTAGGAGCCTTTAACACCATTAAAGTAGAAACAGTTACTTGACCAATATGACAGGTCAATCAGATGAAGAAGTAAACCATACTTACTTTTCCTGTAGGCACATCAGGGAAATAAGAATCATTATTCCTTTCTTTCTCTAGAAGACAAGCAATATTTTTGTGTTCTAGAGACTTTTGCTCTCAAATTTAATTAAAAAGGATCAGGATTATTTTAGAAACAGACAGTCTCACAGGGATGAAAGAGGGTATCCTGACTCCGGAAGGAGGGGAGAGCTCTGGGGACTGGAAAATACTCTGGGAGGAACCAGTAACTCTAAAGTAAGTGGACCTGGAAAGTTTGGGGAACTGAACCCTAAAAACCAAAGCTTCAGAAGCTTCATGGAAGGTCTAAGAAGCCAGAAATCTATGCGGTCAGATGCAGAGCTCCCAGCCTTCTGATGAGCCATGGCAGCCTAGGCAACAGGCATCTTTTGAGGTGACGTAACCCTTCTTAACTTCAAGGTAAGGAAGAATGTTTAATTTAATTTAGAAAAATTAAATTAGTTTGTTTTGGAATAAACTTACATCTGATATAACAATGTAACAAAATCCTAACCTATCCTGCTTTAGCAAACCTGTCCTTTGGAGCTAGATCTACAGGGTAACTGGGGATCTCCCAGGATTTTAGGGTGTCTCTTTTCTGGAAAAAAAGAGGAAAGAAAAATAAAGATTAGGTGGGATCATTAAATTCTAATGTCAGAAAGAACATCATCTTATTGACCAAACTGCAAAACTGTAGAAAGATGGAGCACCTTGGTGCTTAGAAAGGTGGTTGAGTACATGTTACTAAAGTATTTGATAGAATACATGGTAAAGCCATGTTCTTTGCTTGATGTAGTGAGATGATTCACATTTAAAAGACAAACTCTAGACGGTACTAGATAAATTCATGATACTAAATGGGAGCATTAGAAATAAATAGGTAGACCTTTTTTCATATCAAAGGCAATCGTAAGGTGATTAGAAACTTCTCTCTAAATCTGAGATCTCAGAACAGGTAGACAACTGAACAGACTGGAAATGGCTCACAATTCCCCATATTTTTCTATTTAATTCTTAAGAGAAGATGAAATTCATGCCCTCTTGTGGTAGGGAATAAAAGAGAAAAAAGGTAAAAGCTTTTTGGAATCTTGATCTATTCATAAGGCTGAATCTGACATTGAGATATTTGTAGAATATGCAGACAATCTGTTGGGGGGGAAAGTGTTTTTTACACTTGTAACAAAAAGAAATGCTAAATGAATGATGACTTAGAAGAACAGAGTGGTCTAAAATATACTCATTTCAAAATGCTCAATGGAACATGAATCTATTCAGCCAACAAATCATTATTGATCACCAACTGCAAGCCAGTCACCATGCTATCACCTCTTCCTCCCCCCTTCCCATAGCTTACCACAATCAAAAAAATATTACATCTCATCTTGTATGTTCTCCTCTCAGAACACATTTACTTCCTAGAATCCATTTCCTACTCTGGCTAACGTTAGTGTCTCTCATGTTCGCGATACTCCTTAGCTGAATGTTGTCTTAACTGGGCAGATAAACCAATAGAAATAAGTTGTTTGTTTGTATAATGTATTTCTAAAGTAGCTATAGAGATCAGGATTAAATATATACAAATTTCCCCTGCTTTCCTAGTTTTTTAAAATCTCTGGAAACTTTCCATTGATTCCTTCCTTTGACTGGATTTTCTATTTTTTTAAACCAACTCTACTTGCCTCACTGACTAATTATCTTGGATCTTTTCTGCTCCTCAAATTCAAAATAAGGAGAAAGTGCAAGTGAAAATAATACTCCTTGAGTGTCTCCGGTATTTCAAGAAAGTGCTGGTCACTTTACATACATTTTGTCATTTATTCCTTTCAACAGCTCTAGAAAGTAAGTACAATTTTCCCTACTTTAAAAAGCAGGCTTGGGGCTTCCCTGGTGGTGCAGTGGTTAAGAATCCGCCTGCCAATGCAGGGGACACAGGTTCGAGCCCTGATCCGGGAAGATCCCACATGCCACAGAGCAGCTAAGCCCGTTTGCCACAACTACTAAGCCTGCACTCTAGAGCCCACGAGCCACAACTACTGAGCCCACACACCTAGAGAAACCATGCTCTGCAGCAAGAGAAACCACCACAGTGAGCAGCCCGCGCACTGCAACGAAGAGTAGCCAGCGCTCCCTGCAACTAGAGAAAGCCTGCACACACAGCAACAAAGACCCAATGCAGCCAAAAGTAAAAATAAATAAAATAAAATAAATTTTTTTAAAAAAAAACAGGCTCTGAGAGGTTAAAGAGCTTCCCCAAGTTTCACAGAGCTAGTGAATAATAGAGCAGAGAACCAAGATTAAAATCTGGGTCCATGTTCCTTTCACTAAAATGCATTTCTTCCCCAAACTAAGAACTTTTGCTTCTTTCAAAATTATTTGTCCTATCTTTCCTAGATTATTTAATAATACCACTATTCCTTCTATTTCACAAGCTGAAAAATTAGTCATTTACCACTCTTCCTCTTCCATTGTATCTACCCCTTCTTCTCTTTCTCATTGATTGGTCACCAGTTCTTGTCAAGTCCGCCATCCCCAGTGAGTTCTCGGACCCCACTGGTCTTGTCTGTTTCCATGGTGAGCACTGCATTTGAGACTCTCACATTGCCTATTAACTACTAACTGGTATTCCTGTCGTGGAGTTTTTCTGGAAGGGGTCTATTCTCCTTTCTGTTACCAAGGTGATCTCTAGTACATGATCTCCATTTCCTCTTCAGGTTAAGTGATACACCAGGTCTGTACCAAGGTGCCCCCAGCCTCATTCCCATCCTCACCTCCTGCTCCATAGGACTTCTCACCACCCTTCACACTCACGGTGCTCATGATATTGCCCCTACTAAAATACTCGTCTCCTTATTCCTCTAGAATCTTCCACAAACATCCTCTCCCGTCTGTAGCCCTTCTTGGCCGGTTCACCTCTCCCTAAACAGAATACAGTGCTTCATAATGCGTGAGTCTCTGAATGTGTGAGTCTTTTTGTGTACTTCTTTCATAGCACTTAACCAATCGCCCTATAATTCTTTGTCTACAAGCTTATTTTTCCTCAAGACTATGTTATAGATACTGAGCACATTGTGGGGTGTTTTGTAGGTGCTCTTGTAGGTGCTCAAATTCATTGTAGTTTTAGAGTGAAGTTTTGGTTGCTGTTCAAACAGCAAAAACAGGGCCTTCCCTGGTGGCGCAGTGGTTGAGAATCTGCCCGCCAATGCAGGGGACACGGGTTCGAGCCCTGGTCTGGGAAGATCCCACATGCCGCAGAGCAACTAGGCCCATGAGCCACAACTACTGAGCCTGCACGTCTGGAACCTGTGCTCCGCAACAAGAGAGGCCGCGATAGTAAGAGGCCCCGCACACCGCGATGAAGAGTGGCCCCCGCTTGCCGCAACTAGAGAAAGCCCTTGTACAGAAACGAAGACCCAACACAGCCATAAATAAATAAATTAATTAATTAATTAAATTTAAAAAAAAAAACAGCAAAAACATCTGCATAACAAATTGGCAAAGGATCTATTAAAGAGAACACTTACTACTGGAAACAACAAAAATTTATGGTCATTAAAGTGTTATTTAAATAAGAGGTGATAAATGATTGTGCATAAATGCTTTCAAATATATTTCCTCAAATAACTGTCCAAGAATAACCCTAATCTATGAAGGCATAAAGAATACAGTGTTCTGATACTTTATTTGGATAGGGCACTAGGTGTTTCAGGAAGTTCTGACCAGTAATTATAACAACTAACAACTTTAAAATTTAAATCAAATTTTTCTCTAGAATTATCCCTCGTGTGGAGTGAGTTAATGAATCTAACTTATAAACTCTCGTAATAAATCAAATTGTATAGTAGCTGACAGTAGCAATTGTTTTATAGAAAGCATTAACTCCCTTCCTAAGAGAGTAAATACATATTAGATAAAGTCTATAAAACACTCCACAAATGTTAGACAAATAAGGAAATTAGAATGCCTTTGTATAAAAAGAATGGGTATAATTCAAAAGCAAAAGAAAAATTACTCCTTAAAATGTTTGTAAGTTGTTGTTTAAAATTAAAAGTAATAAGGCATGAATGCATACAGCTTTTTCTCTATTTAAAAAAAAAAAAAACTGGCACAGAATTTCTTGCTCTTAAATAAGCATTTCAAAGACACTGCTTAATAGGAACACTTAAACACTCTTATTCAAACAGTAATTGTTTTCCAAACATTAGTTTAAGAAAGAATGCCTCTATAGATTTTTTTTTAAGTGTTAGTTATCAGTTCTCCTTCTTTTCCCTTCCTGCAGGTCCCCTGGCCAAATTACATACGTGACAGGGCGCAGGAGAAAATTCTCTCCTCCTAGTAGCTTCCCCTAGCCTGCCCCCACCTGCACACGTAGAAGCAGAGTTCATTGCTCCCCAGGCTGCAGTTCCATGGCATTTTATAGACACCATTATTATAGTCACTGTTGCTTTTGATTATCGCCATTTATACGTGTAACTCTTTCTCCTGCTAGACTGGCAGCTCATGCAGACAAGGACCACTCCTACCGTTAGGCAACAGAAACATAACAAAGAATAAACCTTCCAAGTTATCATGGTAAAACAGCAGCAAATTGGCAGAACACAGATGGGTTCCAGTACTATTCCTTTACTCAGGGAAACATTATGGCAGTGACTCTATCGTGTAGCTTACAACTGTAAAAATTGAGCCATTAAAAGAAGAGAGGCAATAAGTTAAGTATTTGTTGGAAATCACTGAAACCCTAACACTAAACTTTAGTGACCCCAAATATAGGCCAGAGGGGAGGGAGACATGTTAGAAGAAGTGGGAGGGCACATTTTTCAATGTGAGAATGCCTGAGAAGGTGTAGCGTGTCATTCTGAGGACGAAGTATATGTAATCTCCTCAGTTAAGGGGAGCAAGATTGGTTAAGAAAGTGCTAAGAAACTGCTGAACTGCTTTGGGCTCAACAAAGCAAACAATGCATTTGACTAAGTTGATGTCTCTTTCCAGGCAAAATGGAACCAGAATGCCTCAAAGAACCAGCAAGCTTACCAACTCCCTAGGATAATGGTCCTTTTTTGGGTACTGGGACATTTTGAAAATCTGATGGAAAAAGATATAAAACGTATATATGATCTGTTTCCCAGAAAAAGACATATATGCAATTCTTTTTTATTTCATGAGATTCCAGAAGCCCATCCATCCATGTGAGGATGAGGACCCCTGAGGAAGTCAGAAGCAGCTCCAGCAGAAGCATCCAGACTGGTGGGCTTTGGAAATAACAACAGCAAAGACGACTTTCAGAGGTTGGGTGTAATCTTCCAGAAGCCGAGGGAGTCCTCTAGCAGCAGAGCAGAGCAGTTGGGAGCTGAGCCAGTGGCTGCCAGATGCTAAAAGCATTTGGGACTCCAAGCCAGAGTTAGATAGAGCTGCATGAAATGAGCCCGAGGTAGGAGGTTCAGAACACCACTTCCCCGCTCTGATCATCTGTTTAAACAAGGTTGCCTTGGACAGTTTCTAGGCCCATGAACGGGATTGGCTCTCCCTGATTCCCCTCTTGGAGCTCTCTCTTTGAAGAGACTTTGCAGGAAGGGAGTACGGATCTTTGAAACTGGTATTTCTATAGGCCAGCATAGCTCCTGTTGATGATCTCATGAGAAAACTACGTAAGTGACAGTATTAGTCGGAGTTCTTCAGAGAAAGAGAAACGATAGGATATATATATATAAAGAGATTTATTATGGAGAAATAGCTATTGTAATTATGGAGGCTGAGAAGCCTGCTGTAAACTGGAGGCTCAGGAGAGCCAGGGGGATAGTTTGGGTCTGAGTCTGAAGGCCTGTGAACCAGGACAGCTGATGGTGTAAGTTTCAGTCTGAGTTTGACTCCAAGGGCAAGAAAAGACTGATGTCCCAGCTCGAAGACAGTCGGGCAGAGAGAGAAAATTCTTCCTTACTCAGCCATTTTATTCTATTCAGGCCTTCAACGGATTTGATGAGGCCCACCCACATTGAGGAGAGCAATCTGTTTTACTCAGTCTGCCAATTTAAATGTTAATCTCATGTAGAAACACCCTCACAGACACACCTAGAATAATGTTTAACCAAATATCTGGGTACCCCATAGCCCAGTCAAGTTGACATATAAATTAACCAACACCATGACCTCTAGTGGAAGAACAACCAAGGAAACATTTAAGGGAAACCAACCATAGCCCAGAGGACATTAAAAAGACTTCAAATACTATTGCTGACTATTATAAACACAATTAACAAAAGCAGTCAAGAGGACATATTGATATTATACCATTCCTCTCTACCATAAGCAAAATAACAACCCAAAAGTATGAGCTATTTCTTAGATCTTATCCCAAAATATAAGCAAAAATATTTTCTTTTCATATTTCCTTTAAGATAACGTATGCATTGAATGTCTATCAAGAATACATTGTGATGTCTGCCTTGTTGATCATGCTTTTTACAAAGGGTTGTTTTCTTTGTATTTGTTGTAAATTTACTTCTGGGGCCATTATGATAGTTTAGAAGGTTACACAATATTTATCTTGGCAGAAGTGGTCTAACTTTTTCAAAAATGTTGTATGTAATACTCTAACCCACCACATCATAAGTACAGAAAACTAGGTTTTGAAAGAAAAAAATTTTCTAAACTATTGCTTGGACTTTAAAATGAGATCAAGGGTGATTCTAAAGAAGTATTGAATGTTTGGTCATTTAAGAATGCACCTATCAGTGACTTTATAGTATTTGATAGTCTTCTTGTTTATCTATGAGTTCCAGGCACCAGAATTTGTTCAACTGGTAGCCATCCATGCTAGTTAAGAGGAGTAATTTTAACAACAAATAATCTCAAATCATGAACAACCTAAAGCACACTGTATTTGATTTTAGATGTTCTGTGAGATTTTGTCTTTTTCACAAAAAGATTCCCTATGTTTTGCTGACTTCACCACAGCCTTCTTTGTGTTTACGTATCAACGGCACAATGGGAGGAAATTCAGACCCTATAACTCTACTTAATATTTTGATATTAAATTAAAAAGGAGTCTTAGATAATCCATGCAGTAAATAAATGTTGTGCAGTTGATTTAAAACTAAATATACACAGTAAATCCAGCTTAAGAAAAATGTTGATGGTGACTTTACTAAACTAAAACCCATGGGAACAGAGGGGAGCAGAAACCTTCTCATTCCCTTGACTGTAAGTTTCCTCACTAACATATCCCCACTATAACTCTAATGCACTTTGGTTCACTGCCATGCAAGGCTTTAATGGCAGAAGAGGAGAGGACAGAATTTTTTTAATATTGATTTAAGGGAAATTCTCAGAGGCCCTTCTCCATTAGGCTCTGAAGACTGGTTAAGGAAAAAAAGGAAATTGGATTTTCATATCTAATAATCACATTTATTTTTATGAACTTTCATAATATATAACTTTATAGATATTTAATTATTTAATGGGAACACCTACTGCTTTGAAGGCTGTTAGATTACAGAAAAGTCCAGGTGTGGGGAAAGCATGAATGTACACCATCTGTTAGGGGAAACTCTGAAATGGTCTCTAGCACATGGTTCTTTCTTAAGTGTCCTCCTGCTTTCTTTCCCAACCTCTTGATTTCTCTGTTAACATTTCCTAACCAGTTCTTCCCCACATCTTTTCCTTCTCAGCCGGACTCCCTTTGATTTTTTAGCTATAATGTTTTCTTTCCCAGGTGACACCCAAGCTGTCTCTTTTTGTCAGGACATCCTGTGAGGAAATCCCTCACCTCCCAAGCTTTCTTACTCGATACATTCCTCCTCCTAAGATTCCCTTTCTAACGTCCATATTTTTTGAGGTTGGGCTCCTTCATGATCTCAATTATAGTCTCTCAGGCCAACTCCTCAAGAGTCACTTTCCAGGTGATAGTCTCTTAACCACAGATGGGGTAAAATGAAGAAAGGGAGACTAGAAAATTAAGGGAACACAAAAGCAAAAAGACAAATTAATAGTAAGTTTATTCAATACTGGCTGAGCATCTCAGGGCAGGGGACCTGGTAATAGGTCACAACATCTAGAAATCACTTTGACAGCCCAACATCAGTCATGACTAAGAGCCAGGCCCTGTCTGTGCCTGGCGCCAGGTCTGAGGCACCAATTTATATCTCCCTTTAAGGCCCCTGACTCCTGATATAATCACTGATGTAGGGCATGCAGTGTCAACCACAATTAATACCCACGTTCACCTTCTAATCCCAGGCATTGGACTATTGACTAGCAGTAAAGATTCTTTTCCCCCAAAGATTAAAACTAACTATACTTAAGGAATACTATCCATAAAACCCTCACTGTTTGGGTTAGAATGAGCCAATATGAATTGGGTGATTTTTAACTTGATGACAACAATTTGAGACAAATTAATTTCATTGTCCCAGAAGTGTCTCTATTTATCTTTAAACTGAAAAGCTCAAGGAGGAGAAAAAAAAAATTGAGAGCTATAGAAGGACTATGGATCATGCATTTTTTATTCGTGAATCACTGTTACTGAGTGTGGCTTTGTATTGCTTAACCTGAAGAGAATTTTGGAGAATAAAGCAGTGACTAAGAAAAAACAGCTTGCAAAGCAGGCATTGTATCAATGGAGGAATTCCAGGGTGATAGTGAAAAACAACACTGTGACTGATTACAAAGTCAGATTGTTTTTCCATCAAAATTCTCTTCTATGAGATCTGTCAATCAAGTAAACTCCATTCATCTTTTCAAAGTTAGATGACCTCTAAGAGTTCAGACTCTCCAACATTATCCATTTTTTCATTGCAATCAAATAGTGGTCTTGTATATCTGGATAAGATTTAACCCCCATACCATCACATAGGGTTTAATAGTCTATGAAATCACTTTTAACAGGATATTGCTAAACTTAAGGACATTTAAAAAATGTTAGCCTAACAACCTCTTAGAATTGCTTACTTACTCAGTGAACACTGTCCTTTTCACTACTTAGCACAGAATTTTTTTTCCTTTGTGCGAACCTCTCTCATCAGAGTCCATGCTCTGGACTTTGCTTTTTTATAAGCAATAGTCCTGTAAAGATGATTTTTTTCAAACAAAAGGAGAATCTCCTCTCAACATTATATCCTGCTCCCCCCACCATTATAGAATTCATAAATAGTTGCACTTTTAAAATATTGGCCCGTTGCATGTATTAAATCACTGCAGTCTATGCAAAAGTGTTCTTAGGGCTCAAATGTGTTAGACATGTCACTTTTCAAAGGAAGAAGGAAGAGAGGCAGAGAAGGAAGGAGAGAGGGAGAGAGAAAGGAAGGGTGATAGTTCTAGGGCTGTAAAAGAAAAGGAAACACATCAAAGAAGGGCCACAATTTCTTGCAAAATACAACTGGGACTTCAATATCCTACATACCATCAGGAAATTTCAGGGTACTGTTTGTATGTGTGTGCATGTGAATGTGGTTATTTTCCTTGTGGTTATGATATACCAGCCTATACCAAATTCAGTAGAGTACCACACATAACAGTGAAACCACATTTTTATGTCCTTAACAATTGTAATTTTAAACAAATGTAAGAAATTCTCACAAATTCTGTACAGTGAAATTCCAAAGAAGGAAGAAATCCTCCTTCTTCCTTTTTTCTTTTTTAGGTTAGAAGCCAAGCAAAGGTCAGCAGAAGAGATACTCTCTATCCTAATACTCTCCAACCACTTACTCCCACTTTCTTATATTAGGGTATAACTCCAAGGCCATTTCACCAAGTTAACCCTCTATCACTGTGTGGCCATCAAACAGGGAATCTGGTCCAAAGTGCCAGAACAGGAGCAAAGCAGCTTGCAGGAGACCTAATTATCCAGTCACTAAACATAGAAAGGAGGTGAGAGTAAAGAAAGCATCACACCCACACTAAAGGCTACTTAGCATTTCAATGACCTCCATGTTAAGGAATTAAACTTCTTTATGTTTACAACACTCTCTCTATTCCCCATGTCTCCTCCACCAACCTCATCTCCTGCCCCAGCCAGTTCCAGACACTTCACACCTAAATACTTACAAATAAGGAAGAGATAGGTGAAATTTTAACAACTGCTCTATTACCACATTGTCAAGGACATGCCCCATAACGGACACCCATGACCATTAGCAGCAGGAATTCCTGTCAGAGATAAGCACCCGAGGGCTTGATAACCTCAGGTTTCAAAAGTTTGCAACAATAAACATGATTTCATTAAAACCTGCTTCTTACTTTAGTAGGACCAGGCACAAACACAAACATGATAATGAGATTTCTTTGGAGGAAAGTTTCTTCTTCACAGTGCTGTGTCATGGTTACAATCATACAAAGCATAGAATCCTTGAACTGCAAGGGGATGCTCAATGTTCAGATGAGAAAGTGAGACTCAGAGAGGGGAGCCATGTGTGCAAAGCCCACACCAATGGTAAGTGTTAGAACTAAAACTCAGGCCCTCAGATTCCCAGTTACTACACTTTTATATGTACCAGTGACCCTCAAATATACCTTGGAATCACCAGCAGTGATCTTGAAAAATGCAAGCTCCTAGGTCTCACCCTCAGAGCATCCAGGCTGGTAGATCACGTGGGACCTAGGAATCTGTATTTCTACTGAGCAGCCCTTTGTAATTCAAATGCAAGTGGACCATACTCTGGAACAGTGTACAATACCATCTGGCTGCTGAAAAGAGCACCAAAGTTTGCTTGTGATATTTATACACATTTTTCTTCTTTTCTTGGTTCGCCTCTCTCTCACATTTCTTCCTTTGCCAATGGGCTCATGACTAATTTGTCAACAAGAAGAACTCATATTAAAACCCTCAGTGCTTTAAAACTCCAAGTAGTATTTTGTGCTGGGGTAGTTGTGGAAAGGACAGTCTCCCACATAAGGAGATACTACCACTTTTTAAAAACTGCACAAGTAATGCATGTGTATATGCTCATTGAAAAATTTAAACAGTGCAGAAGACTATAAACTAAAAAGTGAGGCTCTACCTTTATCCCTCCCCTAATCTCACTCCGCTCCCCAAAGTTACTTACTGCTGCTGGGTGTGTACCCTTCAGGTTTTCCTCTACATTTACATACATAGATACATAAGTATGTGTGTGATTTTTGCCCTTATTTGGAAAGTTCTGCTTAGAGAATGATCTCAGCAATTTTTTTTTTATTATGTAGGTGACAGAGGATACTGTCACCAGCACAGAACTTAAATCAAGGACATCTCAGGATATGTGACTGCTACTGGTAATTACAGCATCCGCCCTTGATCTTTCTAAAAATGAAGACTTCCTGGACCTCACTTACCTCCTCAAATACATTTTGGTCAGTAAGTAGTGTTCCTCGGTTATATAAAAAAAAAACATCTGTGAGGATGCTAAAGGAAGAGGAAAGGGCGGGCAGTCACATAAAAGGGTTTACAGTCACCCATGTAAACGGGTGAATACTATTATAGAGTTCTCATGGGAACACAAGGTGCTAAATTAATTCAACTCGTTGTAAGCCCTGCATGACTGAGGATGTGTTTCTGTGAGAAGGGTTGCATGAGGTAGGGCCAAGGGCATAAAGGGGGTGCTGCCATGCATTCATACAAAATGTACAGCATTTGTCCTGCTTTCCTACCTTCTAAACCCCACAATCCAGCTGTCACCTTCAGCACCCAACTGAAATGGCTCTTGTTAAGGTCACCCAAGACCCCTAACTGCTGAACCTCATTCTTACCTTCTGCAGCATTTTTTATTTAACCATTTCTTCCTTCTGCAAAGATTCCTCCTCCCTTATATCTCCTTTGGTTCTGGTGAAACTGAGTATTCACTGTCCATCTTTACCAGTTTCTCTTAAATATTCACATACCTCAGCATCCCATCCTAGGATTGCTTTTATTCTGGCTCTGTAGCCTCTGTCTGATGGAGCTCATAGCCTCAGCAATGATACCCAGATTGTCATCTACAGCCCCATTTTACACTGAGCTCAGGGCTCACCTTCTTAAGAGCATCTGCAACTCAAATGTGGCATGTCTAACAGCAAATTGGTGTCTCCCTCCCCATCTTTCCACCAACCTATTCCCTCTACCCCATGTATTACTCATATAAGTTAAGGATAAAATAATATATCAATTCCCAAATCAGAAACTCTATCAACATTCCTCATTCCTCCCTTTACTTTATTCTTCTCATCAAATCCTATGGATTCCACCTCCAAAATATCTACGTACTCTATCATCTCCACTCTGCTCCCATTGCTACTACCCTAGTCCTCATCATCTCCACTTGGACCAAAGTCACGGCTCCCTAGCAGGCATTCCTATATGAAATTTCTTTCCTCCTCCAATTCCAAATATTTTGCACCAAAAAATGTTCACGTTTCTGCAACATATAACATATATGTCACTCCCCACTTAATAACCTTAAGTGGTTTCCCATAACCTACAGGATACAAACTTAAAATTCTTAACATACTTTCTAATCCTGCCCCAACCTACATTCCCAGTCTTATCCCTGGTCACAAATAACTCAGCAATTCCCCCCAAATGACAAGCTTCCTCATCTATGTTTTGGGCATTCAGTTCTCTCAACCCAGAGTGAAGTCTACCAACAACTCCTCAGTCTGTAAAATAGTGCTTTCTCCTCTGTAAATCTATACCCAGCAACACCTGTCCATAACCTCCTTCAAGGCACTCACATCTTTCTCTGCGCTCCCACTCTGCACCTACCTCTAACAGGACACTTTCTCTAGCATTCATTCACATATTCTTTCAGCCAGCATGTAAGTAAGCATTCATAACAGTGTATAGTAATATCATTTCTAAACCCTATTGACCCTAATAAACCTGCTAACCTGGAACTCTGCACCAACTTCCAACATATAGAAAAGTGCCTTATATACAAAAAGTTCTCAACAAACATTTGTCGTTAAATGAATGGATAAATGAATGGAACATAAATAATAGCCATGCATGGAAATGACCTTCATCTTATTTCTCATGAAGCCAGCTGCTAGAAAGCCACAGATTTGAACCCTATTACCAGGTCTGAACCCTGTCCTCCAGAATTTGTTCATTCAATCTTTTATGTATTCAGGTATTCAATAACTGTTTAGTACCTATGGTGTACCATGTCTCACGGTGTCAGGGAGACAACGATGAACGAGAGAGACAAAAGCCCTGATCTCCTGCAATTTACATTCTAGTGGAAAAAATACAAACTATAGACAAATAAAGAAGTAGAATATTTTGCATTCTAGTCAGTAATGAATATTAGGGAGGAAAATAAAGCTGAAAAGGAGATAGAGTGCTGCGAGTATGATTAAAGTTTTGAGGGGGTTAATTCTAAATAGGGAGGTCAAGAAATGGCTTAGGGAAGCATGATTCTAATTTGTACTCCAGGGATGGCTTCTCACAAAAGCCAAGAAATAGGATACCAAACCTGCTTTCCCAGTTCCTTCTCAGGAAAAAAAAAGGGGGGTGGGAGGGACAAAGAGGCCCCAACACACAACCATGTGATGTGGATTTATAAGGAGCAGGACAGAAATGTTATCAGCCTGGTCCTAGAGTTATAGGTTCATACTTGGGAGATCCTCTGGACTTTGTAAGAGAGAAAAAGCTTGAAGCACTAGGGCCTTGCAGGGAGCTTTGGAGAAGAGGCTCAGGTACTTTATCAGAGACAGGCTTGGACCTGAACTCTCTAGTCAGGTCGAGGCAGGCTTGGTAGCATGGAGAAGCAGAAGTAGCCCAGGGTTAAGAGTCATGGAATGAGAAATGAAATGGGCAGTAAGCTTGAGCAGGGTGCCTTTTAAATTTATGTTTATTTATCTTTTTTTCCCCTTCACAGGAGACATAGAACCCAATCACAAACTATTTCCAATTCCATGACTTCCGATGATTTTACATAATTAAATTTATAAAATAATGCTTATTTTTAAATGGTGTCAACAATTTTTATGATACAAGGCTGATGTGTACTTCAGAAAACACTATTTCCAGAATTATTTTCATAATGATATTTCGTTACAACTAACAAATATCATTTGGAAAAAAAGGGAATATTCTAATGAAGAAATACTAGCGTTTCATTCTCTAATCAAATATGGATCCTTTAAATGCCATATTTGTTTTAGTGACATTTTAGAAGGCTTCTCTGGGCTTCTCTTACCTTATAACTAAATGGCAGAAATTATCAATGAGAGTACTGTGACTAAAACTGTACCCAAAAGTCAGATTCATTAAAAAAAAATTGACACATTAAGGATGGCTATTTTTAAAGGATTCAGTAAGTTATGAAAACTGCTCTCATCATATTGCTTGGAATTTCTTTTACCATTATTTAGGTTGTAAATTTCTTCTGGAAATAAAAATTTTCTTCTGGAAATAAAACGATATAAATTCACAGATTTAAACACTGAAAACTCTCACCCTAGCATGTGAGCTAAAGAATATTCTTGAAATACCAAATTTGAGAATGGCATCACTTGGAAGATAGATTGCTTCAAGCAAGGCAGAACATTTATAAAGGAAAGAGAGAGAAGCTGGAAGATTTTTGTACAAATTATCCCATTTATTTCATTCCTGAAGCTGATTAGAAACAAGCAACTCACTACCAGACAGAGAAATCCTTTCCTTCAGTGACTGTCTTACCTATTTCATACCTCTCATGCTGTAGGCTTGAGAATGAAGCATCTAATCAAAAGCAGGAGCCAAGGCATTACTAAGGTAATAGGCAAGAACCTTTGTATTCTATTACAAGTTAATCACTAAGGGGATGTTGCCTATAACATAAATTATACATAAATGGTGCATCTCTGGGAAACCTGCCTCCCAGGTAATGAGCATTAAGCTAAAACACTTTTGTTTAGCTCACAGGAAACATCCTGACCAGGCCCAACTGTGAATGACTGCAGGAAGGAAGAAATTAGCACATCCCCTCCGGAGACTGACCAGAACCAGGAAATGTGTGACTTTACTCCCTCCCCTTTTAGTATAAAAGAAGCCTAAATTCTAACGCAGGCAAGATGGTTCTTTGGGACACTAGTCCACCATCTTCTCCATCTGCTGGCTTTCTGAATAAAGTTGCTATTCTTTGCCCCAACAACTCGTCTCTCGATTTACTGGCCTGTCGTGAGGCGAGCAGTACAAGCTTGGACTTTGGACTCGGTAACACTAATAACCCAGAAACCCAGCATATCTACCCGGGAGAAAGAAGGCAGGGACTGCCATATGGTGCCTCTTAGGCTTTTGCTCCCTACTCTGGCAGGTACTCCAACTTGCTTCCACCTGCCTCTAACCTACGCCCACAGAAAAATTTTTAAAAATGAGTCTAAGCAGACCATGGCTCAGACGATTTTCAATGACATAGCTAGCTTTTTCTTGCTGATGATACTGGTACATATCACTCAGATGATCTGCCTGGATTCAGGCAACTTCTCACCCAATCTCTTTGCCTAGTCGCTGACCCCCGGTCCAGTATACCTGCCTGAGTTATAAACCTCTGTGGCAGTACTGGTAGTGTGCTGGAGCTGGCCCAAACTATCTCATAAGAATGAATTGTTAAAATTTCAAAAATTTTTGCAAGCCCATTTATCTCACTTTGGTAGATTGAAAGTGATCATGGTAGGAGTATTCACACCAGGGAAAATGGCACAAGCTACAGAGTCTCTTCCCCTCGCCGACTCCCGCAACCCCCATGACTGCTACCAACCCACTGCCTGTTTAACTTGCAGAACTTGCATGCAGATCCCTGCTTTATCTAATTTCCACGGACGTATCATCATGCTCACCTGATCCTTTCCGTCTGTGGGTTCTTAGTCCCACCCCTTCTAACTTACCCTATCCTGCTGCTGCCCATGTCTTAGAGTGGGAATATACTCTGCCAAAAGCTACCTCAGCAGGGGAGATAGATATCCCTCTCGTCCAGAGTATGATCTGGCTTCAGAGTATAAGTTAACCTGAGTCTACAGGTGGATTGTACAGTCATTAGCTTTTCAACCACCTATCTTATATCTAATAACTAACTGCCCTTCTGTGACATCCCAATGTGCACAGCCCAATTTTAGAGTGCTAAAATGTGGCCCCAAGAAAGTCTTAGAAGTGAAGACGCATACTAATTAAATATAAAATCTTCAAGTAGTATTAAAATAAAGAAAGCATATTTTGGCAACATAGGTGACCATTTCAGAAAGGAAAAACTACTTGGAGCAGAAAACATATATATTTTTTCTCTTTCCTTCAATTTCTCCTAAATCCTGCTGCCGTATTATTTTCCTAAAATATAGATCTTATTGTGATGTAAAATTTTTTGATGGAAGTGTATATGGTTGATAAGGCTCTTGCAATTAATACTAATTTTTATATCTCAATGAGAAAGAATAATTAGGACTATATAACAATAGACAAAATAATGCAAAACTCACTTGGAATTCAAAAGTACAAAATCTGGGGATTATACACTCCTTTGAATTATTAACATCCTGCTCCCATTATTTATGATGATTACGAATTAAATGTAATTCTACTTAGTTTATCTTCCTATATTAAAGAATTGGACAACTAGAAATTACTCCAAAACTTGCTTAACCGTAAGAGTCACGTCAGGGTCTTGTTAAGAAAAGGATCCTGAGCAGACCTACTGAATCTCCACAAGGAGAGACTTGGAACATTATTATAACAAAAGCCTTAGGCAATTTCGTGGTCATACAATCTGGAAAATACTGGTGTGGTATAATCTCCTATTTTTTAATAAATGAGGTAACTGGTCTGGAGAAGTAAAATATTGATGGTTAATAACAGCCAACCTGAGACTATTAATTAACTTTTCACTATGTCATAGTTTAAGGCAGTAGACAGAATAATTTAAGATTTATAAGACATCTCCACAATAAAAACAGAGAACTATCCTTTATGGAATGGCAAACAAATGTATTACATGACAGCATCAATATTGATTATATGAATCATTTTCAAGAAATTAAGTACTTTTTGAACTATATGAATCATTAAAAAAAACAAACATATATTTTTAAAACATGCCTAAAAATAGCTAACTAAGCTAATAAAAAAAAAACTGCCATGTTACTTTTTATGACCTGTTTTCAGAAGTCCCATAGTATCTTTTCTGCTGCATTCTATTTATTGAGACAGTCATAAAGATCCACCAAGTTTTAAAGAGGAGGGTTGCAATGGGGAGAGACATAGACTCCACCTCTGGACTGGGAAATTGCCACGGTCTATGGGACTGGAAATGTTCTTGCAGCCATTTTTGGAAAATACAATCCCCAACCATGGGGTTCTTATTGAACACACTTGGGATGATTTAACTCATAGTACAACCCCACATAATTTATTTTAGTCTATACAAACGTATCCAAAAACCAGGTTGAATGTAGCATGAAACTATAGGTTAATCTAAAAGAGAAACTTTTCAAATGCATTTTTAAACAGAATGCTTTTAGCATGGTGAAAATATATGATGGTGGTTATTCATTTGGTCATATGTAACTGGTCAATAAATAGGTATATACTTTTGGTTGTAAATGTATGCGTTAAAAGGTAGATGTAAACACAGCTGTCTCTCTATTTCTCTACTACCTAAACACATTCATATATATGTGGGGATACATCATATATATGTATGTGTATGTATATATATATAAACACACACACACACATATATAGTGTCCTACTAAAGCTAATTCAGCAATGTCATTTTTTTTTTTTAAGAAACTTTATTCTCCACTAATCTATTTCCATTTTCTGTTTAAAAGTCTGTGGAAGAACAAGCTGAGACCACTCAGTGGTCATTCCTACCTGTTCAGTGGCCTGAGCAGTGGAAGCTGCAGTCCAGTCCCCCGTGGTGGGCTGAGCGCTGCAGTCTTCAGTAGGGAACCGCTGGTTGGGCACAAAGGGCGCCCACAGACCCATCTGCAACCTCAGGTCCAGTAGCTGTAAATTCGGCAGCTGGAGCAGTCCATTCACCCTGAACTTCCTCCTGGGTCACAGCCTTTCCAGCAGCGGCCTTCTCGGAATCTCTGCTGAGTAAAGATCACGCTGACCTCCCGCTGGTGCTCACGGGAGCTGGTGTCACGCATGCGCAGAACTTCCTGCGGCCCCCACCCTACCCCGCCCCGCATCCACCACCGCGGACCCACCTCGGGAGCTCCCTTCTTGTTGCTGGGGATGGCGATGTCCACACAGCGCAGAGGAGAGACTGTGACACAGTGATGGCAGGTGGGTTAACATAAAACGCCTCCGAGATCAGCCTGGATCAGTAATCACTGAAAGTCGTGGCTCTGGGAAGGCGGCCTGGATCTGGTTAGGGAAGTTTCCAGAAGAGAAGTGTCTGGCAATAGGAGTGGCTCCTGGCAGCAGCAAACTTCAGCACAGGTCGCTGGCCAATATTCCTAGAGGATATGACACGGACATCAGCCCCGTTTCCAATGGCAACAACGGCGCGAGCCGCCAGGGGAGGCTTCTCCCAGGTTCTCTTTAAGCGTATGAGGTGATGTCATCACTTTTCCTTTTGTAGATGTACTGTTCCAATTGGTAGTCAAGGTTGGTGCCACCTAAGTGGGTTCCTGATCCAAGGAACTGGAGGTAATTCTCCTCCTTCATTTGCAGGACATCAAGGGCTCCGGACTTTGTGAACGTTTCCCTTTAACCTCTGAGGGGAACCCAGAACAATGCCTTATGGACCCCCTCTCTGGGTAACGCAGAAAAGCAGGAATGTCACTTTTAATAAATAAATAAATAAAAGCATTATATTAGCAAATTAAATTGTGGTCAGTTTATATGCAGTGAAAATTTTGAAGAAAATGCATGACATTCTAGATCTGGAAGAACTCTCAGCTCTTTGCAGCTAAAGGTCACTGTTATGAGCTGAATTGTGTCCCCTCAAAATTTATATGTTGAAGCCCTAACCCCCAATACCTAGAATGTAACTGTATTTGGAAAGAGGGCCTGTAAAGAGGTGATTAACTTAAAATGAGGCCAATAGGATGGACCCTAATCTAATCTGACTGCTGTCCTTATAACAAAAAGAGATTTGAACACACAGAGATACCCAGGCACAAATGCACAGAGGGACAACCATGTGAGGACACAGCAAGGGGGTTACAATCTGCAAGTTAAAGAGAAGCTTCAGAAGAAACCAATGCCACTGACAGCTGTGATCGTGGACTTTTAGCCTCCAGAACTGTGACAAAATACATTTCTGTTGTGTAAGCTACCCAGTCTGTGGTAGTTCATTGTAGCAGCCTAGGAAACTAACATAGTCACTCAATCTACTATTTGAATGTATAAACAGAATTAGATATCTTTCAATATTTTTCTAAATATTCTATGAAGAATTTTCTACCCAAAAACTTTAAATAAAATTTTGGGAAGTCTATCCTTTGTAAAGCCTCATGTTTCCCTAAATTTCCCTCCTACACTTGTGCCCCTGAGCACTCACGTTTAAGGTCCTCTGGCCTTGTGTGTTTGGGATCCTTTTATAAAAGAGTTCTGAGTATATTCGAAGCATGTTTTTACCACAATTCCCCAGGAAAAACACAAATATTGTTTAAGATTAGAAGTTCTATTATGAAATCAACCTATGTTTAAATAACCTTTTGGTTTTAATTGATGTTTTTTTGAAAAATGAACAAAATGCAGTGTCAGGGTCAGAGCATTTGAGACTTGATAGCCATGAGAGACTTATGCACTCCTCGGTGTGATTATAAATGCATTGCCCTTTCTACACAAGGATGACGCTATGACCGTACAATCATTATTTAAGCATAAGCTGACAGGAGAAATAACAACAACAAACACCTTTGTCTCATTTAAAAAGGGAAAAATATATTCATAGTTTTTTTTAAAAAATAGAAGTTGCAAGTACTTGTGTTTACTTATGTAAGTTTGTTGGTTTGTGTCTGTATATTTGTGTTAGCATATTAATTCAATAGATTAAACCATTTATGAACTCTGTGTCCTAGGATAAATTCCTAAATCTAAAACAAAACAAAACAAAACAGAAACAAAAAACAAAAATAACACTGTCCCCTCATCTATAAAATGGGGCAAATAAAACTCTCTAAAAGATTGAGGTGGGAGGATTAAATAAGAAAACATATGCAAAACTATTGGCAAAGTGGCTAATACATAACAAGAGATCAATCAAAAGTTGGCAACTGTAAGTTTTTATTACCATAAAGCTCAGATGCTGAATTCCTCAAAGACAGAGACCTCCGTTATCTTAGGGCCAGCATCATGCCCTAGAGAATAGGTTCCCTATGAGTATTGTAGGTTGAACTAAATTATTGTCTGTTGGGCTGAACCAAAATATATATTATATTACATTTACATGTCTTATACTTCTGTTACTTTCTAAAAGTATTTTAATATTGCAAAGAAAAAAATTTTATCGAATGTTAAAGCAGTTAACTGAGGAAAATAAACTATTTTAAGAAATCTAAGTTAGTTTGGGCTTGATTCTTATAAACCCAATGCTTTTAAACAATATGTAGTCATTAACCATGTATGATAAGAAGACTTCTGTTTCAAAGAAAATTTAATAATTTTGTTGGTATTCCAATTTGCTTTATTGATCAAAAATGTAATTTTTCCTTTGCTATTTAGAGTTGATTAATTTGATTTCTGATCTTAAAAACTTTAATCTTTTTTTTCTGAAAAAAGGCAAAACATTTTGCTAATTTTCAACTTTCAAGGGTCTGAAATCAGTTCAAGGCTCAAAGCTGATAGTGGCACAAGTCCACTCAATTTAGCAAAAGTGAGTTCTCTGTTCCTCTCTAAATGTTAGAGAGAATTCATTACCTTTTTTACACTTAAAAAACTGAAACAATAAGCCAAGGATATCAACACATCATGAACTCACAAGAGGAAAGCCTATCTTGATTGCTGATTTCTTGCTCTTACAATTTACCCTAGGGCTTCCCTGGTGGTGCAGTGGTTGAGAATCTGCCTGCCAATGCAGGGGACACGGGTTCGAGCCCTGGTCTGGGAAGATCCCACATGCTGCAGAGCAACTAGGCCCGTGAGCCACAATTACTGAGCCTGCGCGGCTGGAGCCTGTGCTCCGCATCAAGAGGCCACGATAGTAAGAGGCCCGCGCACCACGATGAAGAGTGGCCCCCGCTTGCCGCAACTAGAGAAAGCCCTCCCACAGAAACGAAGACCCAACACAGCCATAAATAAATAAATAAAAAATAAATAAATTAATTAAAAATAAATAAATTTTAAAAAGCTGGTATTACTTTATTAAAAAAAAAATTTACCCTAACAGAGGATTTCTGGAAAGGTATACCAGAACCATAGGACAGTGAGACTGTTGGGTGATGGAAGGATCACGGGGACAGAATTCAGGAGTCCAGATTCCAGCCCTGATCCTGATAAATCACACCATTTCTGGTGAATATCACTAAATTTCTCTGGATCTCAGCCTTCTTTTCTGGAAAATAGGGAGTATGATGTGTGTATCCTTCTCCATGAGAATATGATTATGTTTTGAAAAATGGAGAACACGATTTAAATAAGGGAAATTTTTGTCTCATATGTTGTCTGCTATGGCATATATTTTTCTCTATGAAAATGAGTATTGAGTAAGCCAATGCCACCAATAGATCTTATGAGAATTTAACAATGTACTCTGAACATTTACTGCATGTCAATTGTGTACCACTTATTGCCTGGCTACTATGAACTAGGGACTTGAAATGTATTACTGTCTAATCTTTAGAAGGCAACTACTAGGTAGTCATTTTTATTCTGATTTGACAGAGCAAAAGCCATCAAGAGCATCAGTCCTGTATGTTTTGTCCACATGTGCGGGAAAAATGTTCTAGATTGGAGCCAGAAAGCATGACTATTCCCATTTTATAGATGGAGCTTCTGAGGCTCAGAGAGGTTGAGTTGCCCAAAGTCAAACAGAAGGTTAGTGACAGATATAGGCTCCAACACTTCTGGGAGATGGGTACTGGGAGCTCCATTTAACCTATGGGGAAACTGAGGCTCAGAGAGGTTTCAGAAGCTGCCCTAAATTTCCCAGGCGGAAAGTGCTGAAGCCAGGATTTAATCCCAGGTCTGTTGACTGCAAAGCCAATGTTCTTTTCACTACCACACAGTGTAAAAGGAAGCATGTTAGATACACAAGATATACCTCCTCCTTTTATTTAATACACAGTTGTAAAATTAATCATTTTGCATTTTACAACTTCCTTGTTCACTTTTCCCTCCCTCCTTGACTACAAAGCCTCTCTCTGCTCTTCTGCCTGATTTAGCTGGTCTCCAAAAGTCAAACCTGTTCTATTTTCTTTTCAGCGAGAAAGGTTTATATAGCATCATACTTTCTTTTTTTCTTGCCAGTTCTGCTTATATTGCTGAGAGTTCAAGGACTATCTTCCTTAACAATGCCAGATCTTTGATGCATTAGATTTAGGAGAACAGCTTCAGCATAAGGATGGATTGACAAAAACTCTTTATTGAAGTTCAAATAGGAAAACTTTGTACCACTGCAAATCATCAAGATTTTAGCCAACCCTCTTTGTTCACAACATCCTATGGTGTTGATATTCTTTAGTGAACCTTCTCCCTAGGAAACCTTCCTTCTTCAAATACCTTCTTTAGGTTCGCTCTCAGTGCTTTAATACCTTTACTACTTTATTTCTTCTCAGTGCAAACTTTTTGGTTTCTCTTTTCCTAGTTAGCACCATTGGAAACCAGATGAAAGGCAGCTTCTCACTTTGCACTGATAGTTGATCAAGATAAGCCGACAAACACAAGGGTTACAGAGATGATATTGTACAAGCTATATTAAGGTCGGGTAACCAGAAACCCAATAAGGTGGATTAGGGGAAAAATCAGCACAGATAAGCTTCCAAAGTTTGCCCTGAAAAGACTCAGTGCTAGCCTATTTCATTTGCTCTACATAAAAGAACATTTCTTTGCTTTTGGAGCTGTTCATTGTCATGAAATCAGTCATTTGAATCAAAATCCTTAAGGACATTTTCCACGCTGAGAGTCCTGCTTTGAAAAGTGTCTAATTATCTTATAGTCCTGATAGCTACCCAGCATGCCCTAGACTTGATAAATTATTTTCTATCATTAGACCCCATGAGAAAACTCTGCAATGTAAATACTGTACTATCAGAACTATTTAACTCACTTCTTAACCCGTAAATTCTTCTATTAATAAGAAAAAATCATTAAGGGATGCAGTAAAATATCATGGTTAGAAGGATGGGCTTTTAGAGTCATTCAGGTACAGGTTAAATCCAAGATTGGGTACTTTCCATCTGTGTGACCTTGAGCAGTCACTTAACTACCCTGTGGCTACAGTTTTCTCATCTGTAAAACAAGTAACTGTGCCCACCTCATAGGTGGATTTGATCATCTTGTTTCTCTTTCACTAGATAATGACAATGATTAGCATCACCCTATGCATAGATGGTTTACCAAAACCAAACAAACAATGCAGTTGTGCTAGGAGTATTGTGAGGATTATTGTATAGATTATTATAAAGGTTAAATAATATTTGCAAAGTACTTATCACTTGTTAAGTGTTCCATAAACAATTATGAACAGACCTCAAGCCAATTCAATATGCAAAAGTCTTAGGTTCTTTATGGTAGATTATGTGGCCACCAGATCATTTTTGAAAGCAAATCACAGACCCAGTTCTGCAACACATATAGACCAATATATTGACAAATAGACATGAATCAGGTCACACAAAATATTCTTTATAGCTTGATAAAGTCCCAGCTCTTGATACAGTTAAGTGTTCCATTAGCATCTTACATGAAATATTTTCTCAAAACAAACACATTACTAGAAATCCTCTCACACCAATGGCTGGAACCAGTCTGTTTAGGGCTCAAGTCTTAAAAGCATTATTTCTACTGTTAAAATCTTCAGGCCTCCTTGAATTATTATACCCTGTTCATGACTGCTTCTAGAACAATTTTAGCCAGTCCAGATATCCTGAAGAGCTTTAATTTTCGCTGATGAGATGGTCTTCTTACATTAATGATGCTGGTCAATAAGCCACCATTTTCACCTCTAAAAAATTATTTGCCATATAGTATGCTGTTTATGAATAATATCAAACATTCTTATTTCTAACTTATCTCCAAAATCTATGCTGAAATAAGCTAGATTTTGATAGCATAGATATGAATAATAGAAGTGCTTGCATTAGTAACCTCTAGAGCATGGAACTTCTAGTTTGAAAGCTAGCTGGTTGGCCCTGGACTGAAATTCTTGAATAGAATGTTTCCAGTACCTGGGATGTACCCTCAGTCAAATAACACACACACAATACCACACTGCATATTTTAAGCAATAATCAATCCAATTTGAGCATGCGTTCTTTATAAATGAAAAATAAAACATATATTTAAAAATCAATGATTATGACAATAATCAGCTCATCTTATTTTTATCTACTGTCTCACCTTGGGTATAGTCTTCAGAATAAGAAAGCTGGTAATGGGGATTTGCCATGGGAGCCTCCATAGTATGGAATGACAGATTTGAATGGAAAAAAAATTTTTTTAAAGGAAGGTGGGTGAGGGTGGCCAGTATATGTGGCTAAGATGACAATGTCTAGGGCTTACTAGCCATTCTAAGCTTGGATCTCAATTCTGAAAGCCATCTCTTCCCTCAAGGCCTCTTCAGACTAGGTTGAAAACTGGTCAAGATCCCCATAACCTCTGAAGATGGGGGTCATTGCAAATAGTTTCTAGCTGAGGGAAAACATAGACAATAAAGTACATTGTTAACAAATGTCTTTTATCCAAACTTGATAAGTGGTCTGATGACGCTGGAGGGAGACATGAAAAATCTGCTACTTGTCCAAGCAAGTTGAACATCCACTAAAAAAAAAAAAAGTATCCACAATGCTTATTTCAGACTTTGGAACCCACAATGGTAAAGTTTATCTGTTCCCTAGCTGCCTTAATGTCAAATTCTTTTCACCCACCACCTTGCAGAAGAAGAAAGAAAGAAGAAAGTTCCAAATACATGACAGCTTCTCTGTTATTGCCTGTTTATAATTTTTAAAGGAAGAGATAACTAGGGGAGTCATATTATATCATTAGAGCTTTACAAAGTACTAGTGCATTTGTCTATGTCTCTACACTCTTTATTAACTGTGCCATTCAAGAGTTGTATAGAACAAACTTGTCAATTAGGAAATAAGCCATACTCTAGAAACTTCTCATTTAAATGATTCATTAGAGGACACATTTCAAAAGTACAATGTACAAAAGAACACTGCCACAGTTGATGTCACAAATCTCTTTTAAAATCAGATAAGTGGAGAGGATAACATCACTGACAAAAACATCAACCTAAATTAATTTATCTAATACACATAAAAGTTATGAGATGTATATGAAAGTCTTAATGTCCAGGAAAATTATGCAAAAACATAGAGTTTAATATATCTTTAAATGTCATGGAGAAGAGGGACCTGTAGTAAAATATATAAAAGTTGTAACAGTTCATGGTATTTGATTGTCTAATATATATATATATATATATATATATATATATATATATATACTCAACATTCTCCTATATTCTGGGAATAGAGACTATAGAAAAGCATATTCCCAGAATATACATATTATTTAGAAAATCAATTCTACCTTCTTCTCTTCTCTAGAAATTCTCCTCTAAATAATCTTAAAATCACTGTCTTATTAATAAACACTCTTTACTATAAACAAGGGTAGAATATTTACTCTTTGATCTTGATTCCTTGGAAGTAGTGTTTCCGGACTAGCCAGAAAGTGTTTCATAAGTCAGTTCTGGAGACAAGTGTTCTACTCCTCATCCAAATAAGCCTCTCTGTAGCATCAATTCTTCATATGTAGATTAACTGTGTAAACCACATTTTATCAAAATTCTCT
This sequence comes from Eschrichtius robustus, assembly GCF_028021215.1. Lineage (NCBI taxonomy): Eukaryota > Metazoa > Chordata > Mammalia > Artiodactyla > Eschrichtiidae > Eschrichtius > Eschrichtius robustus. The sequence continues at coordinate 74,924,981 of NC_090836.1, read as the reverse complement.
TCTAGTTTTAAAAGCTATGTGTTTGTGAAATAACTCAGTTTCTGAAATCTTTAAGGATTAGAAAAAGACATAAACAAAAACATTTATATAAGTTAAATGAAATAATTATAGTTATTAAAAAATAAACTTTGAGTCAAAAAATACTTGTTAAACTTTTAGTAGCAAAAAAATAACATGAAGACATAGTTAACATTTACCAAGCCCCCATATGCATATTCTCTCCCTAGAATGTTCCCATCAAATTTCCACAGCTCATTTTATTCTTTCACTCAGCACATTTTGAGAAGTAGCCTTCTCTCCTTCACTGAATGAGGGCTCATGGATTACAAAATAATTTTCCCATTAATTGTAAGCCTAATGAAGTTTGTAAGGAATGAGCAACCACTCTGCTTCAAAGAGGAAGTGTTATTTGAACCAGGATTTGAATGATGAAAAGGAGATTTCAGACAGAAAATAGAGAACAAGCTACTACTCAGTGCTAAAAGAACAATGTGAACACAGGAGCAAAGGTGTCAAAGAGAAAATGTTGAGAAGTCCAATATGGCTAGTTAGAAGCAAGTGGCTAGTACAGTTGATGAGTCTAGGGAGCTACAAATGTTGTGGCCAAATTGTGGGGAGCTTTGGATTTTATTCTCTAGGTACGGAGAATCAGAATACATTTACAGACAGTGAGGTGCTGTGCCTAGATTTTTATAGATGCTACAGTAATGTTGGCAGTGATGACAAAGTGGATGGGAAGAAGATATTTGGTGAAGTGGACGGGACAGGATGACATTTGGTGAATATACTGCAATAGTTTAAATAAGATTCATCAGCTCTGAAGTGAGGCAGTGATAACAGAAATGAATGATACATTTTAGAGGAGATTATTGGAGGTAATTAAAAATTATTTGTTATAATTACTGGAAGTATTAAAATATTTGTCAAATGAATTAATTAATGAATAAATAATATGAGTTATTTCTGCAAAGTTGAATTAATAGTTTTAAGTGTACCAGGAAATTCTGTCTCTAAGATCCATTGGATTCCTTTTCACTCAGGTTTCTACTAGAATGTTTAAATAAGTTTATTCCTTTAGAATTTCTTGATAATCTCACTTTTTCAGTAGGTCATGATGCCTAATAACTTCTAGATTATTTGATATCCATGGAGGATAATGATCTTTGTATATTATAATTATCTTCAGGAAACACTCCTTTCTTTTTGTCAACCAAATTCCTTTTGATATGTGATCAATATTTATTAACAACACTAAATTGAACATTCTGAGTTAATATTGTAAACATCTCTAGATTTCATAAAAGATTTAAAAAATATCTCTGATTTGATATCATACAGGCTCAACTTTTTTTCAGGAATGTAATTATTTACTTTTGTTTATAAATTGGACCTGTGATTAATTTTTAAGCACAGTGTAAAGGGAAAAGAAGGCCGACTATCAATAATTTAAGTATTTACTATCCTTGGCAATATTTTCTAATCTTTAGTCTATAGTCAAGAAAAAACTAAACAATGAGTTTGATGGTATTCCCTGAATATAAGAAATTTGGGGTTTTTCAAAGAATAGTCTGTGAACGGATATCTTTCATCATTTTTAAGGCTGGTCAAACCAGACACCAACAGGATAAAGGAAGCTTCACATTTTTGTAGCTTGTGGCAACTCCATAGGAAGGAGGTAATCTTTCCAATTAACTTTAGCAGGAAAATACCTCAGTGGATTCTGATTAGCCCATCTCAGGTGATATACCCATACCTTACCAATCAGGGGATTGGCCAGACCTGGATCCTAAACCCACCCCTACAGTGAAGGGGAAAGGGGAGGCAAAGGCTTGTGAATGACAATCCCTCCTGAGAGACATGGGATCATCTTGCCTGATTTCTACAAAAGAAAGTGGGATGCTAGTAGCAGAGGAAGAAGAATAGGAGAGGTGCTGAGCAGATAAATATCCTAACCGTTGTCCACATGCCTTTTCCACTTACCAACCGAGGGATCTTGAATAAATTCCTTAACCTTATTGGTCCTTAGTTTCCTTATTTATCAAACAGAAAAATTATCTCCCTTACATGATTGTTGTGAGAAATTGTTGATGTCGTATAAGCTCTGGGCCTTGTCCAATTCCTGCCTCCTGGCTGGCATCAGTAAACTAATTCAAAAAATATTTAAGAGGGGTTTCCCTGGTGGTGCAGTGGTTGAGAATCTGCCTGCCAATGCAGGGGACACGGGTTCGAGCCCTGGTCTGGGAAGATCCCACATGCCGCGGAGCAACGGGGCCCGTGAGCCACAACTACTGAGCCTGCGCGTCTGGAGCCTGTGCTCTGCAACAAGAGAGGCCGCGACAGTGAGAGGCCCGCGCACCGCAATGAAGAGTGGCCCCTTCTCGCCACAACTAGAGAAAGCCCTCGCACAGAAACGAAGACCCAACACAGCCAAAAATAAAAATAAATAAATAAATTAATTAATTAAAGAAAAATATTTAAGAGATTCACTGTGTTCTGCTTACTGTACTAAACACTGAAGATAAACCAATGAGTGAGGACAGTCATAGTCAGTGACTTTAATCAAATAATCACACAAACAAATGTTTCATAAATGCTACGAAAGAGGGAATTCATACTTGAGTTTATAGTAAGAGGGAAGTTGATCAAGTCAGAGGTTAGGGAAAACCTGCCTGAGGAAGAGAATATAGGGAATATTGAGTTGAGATCTAAAGAATAAGAAAATATTTACTGGGTAAAGAGGAGAGTTGAGCAAAGTGGTCTCTGCAGAAGCAGAAGGAAGAGTATAACCAAAGGCTCTGAAATGGGAGGGAACTCTGAGGAACAGAAAAGGTTTCTTGCCTCTGGAGCAGGGAGCACAGCACAAATTGACTTTGGAGAGGCAGGGAGGGGCCAGACCCGGGAAGCCTTAAATTCTTTGCTTTTCTTTATTCCAAGAGCAATGGCAAGCCACCAGAGTTCTCAGCAGAGGAAGTTTTGTGATCCAAGAGTGATGTGTCTAACAGAGGGCAGCCAGAATGGGTGAACAAACAAGAGATGTTTCATACGCACAAGACAAGACTTAACTAGATTTACTTACTAAACTAAACCTATCTCTTAACATAAACAACAACAAATGTTAAAGCTCAAAACAGAAAAATCTTTCCAACAATTAGATTAATCAAAAACAGCATGGTGGACCAAGTAGCATTGAAAGTATGCAAGTAAAGACTAGATAATCATGGATAGACTTTCTTCCCAATGTATCAAATGTTGAACTCCCTGCACCCTATAACAGGAGCCTACTTTTCTAAGAGAAAAAATTCCTGATGTGTCCTATCCATTTGGAGCATAGCCCTGCCTCTTTTTCACTTTTAAGTAGCTCCTGGTTTTCTTCTGCTAAGGGACTGGACGCTGGCCTTTGTCTCCTCTCAAAGGCCTACACTGAAGAAAGATCTTTGTCTTTCTGACCTCCTGATGAGCTTGCCCACAGTCTTTGATTTGCGTGCTAGCTCTTCTAACCTCTTTGGTATCTGCTTTCATATTCTCTTCATTTGAGTTCAAGTATCATGATTATACAGCATAACTGTAGTGCATCAGTATGAAGGAAACAACAGATACAGAGTTATGGATGAGAAAGTCAGTGATGATATTAGTGTAGCTAGAAAGCCATTGAGCTGTGGAGGTGGGAGGAGGAGAAAGAACTGAGAGGGAGAAGAAGGGAAGGAGGGAGGAAGGGAAGCGAAGAGAGTGAGTCACTCTAGGAGATTAGTATATTGAGTCCTGAGATCAATTATCCAGTTGATTGAAAAGAAACTGGGTTGAATTTCTGCTAGGTCTACTCCCCGCTTTCTTTAAACCTGTTCTAACCTATTAGGCTATTCCTTCTTACTGGTTTCATAAAATTAGTACAGTTAGATTGATGTTTGCCAAGCTTCAGCAATTCTACCAATGTCATGATTTTTGTCGATATACACCTTCCTTTACTACCAGTTATATTTATTTAATGTTATACATTAAACTGCTTTTAAATTGACCCTTCAAATTTCTTTTTTCTAAGCAATAATCAACTTGGAATCATCTGTTTGATATGATATATGTGTGTTATACATGTATATATTAGTATACATTTTAAAAATACACATTTTAATTTATACTCATTTGATAAAATAAACAAAGATGTTCATCAGTGCAGCACCTACAGTCACCTGGGGAACCTTTGCAGTTATGCATGCCACACTGCTAAACCCCTGATTGGTGGCAAGGTCATAGAGCCTGCAACAGAGTCTGAAATAGAATCAACCTTTCTCAAACTCGTTTCCCTTTCCATTAGACCATAATGATACAGTTCAGGAGTGTAACTCCTTTGTGCATAATATATATGCAACTCTTTGGAAGATTCCGGCAGACCAAAATTACTCCTAAAGGCTGGCTGTGTTAAGATTGGTATTGGCAGAGAGTAGTCATTAGTTAGATGATTTTCCTATACCATCGCATTTGCTTCTGTTTTCAGACTTCTTTCCACTTCTGCTTAAAATGGTTTGTAGCACTGTTTTGATTGAAAGTAAAAGTAATTATTTAATACTCTGAACTTCGGTTGCAGTCTTTTTTCACACATTTATTTTCGTAACCATGGAGGGGGAGGTAGTCTCCTAGTCAGAGCTCTGTAGCCACTTGGAGTGAAGCACTTGATGAAGGATGCATAGTGACATAACAAGCCCACACTTCCACTCCATGTTCTCCCTGAATTTGTTCACTATTGAGTGTGGTGGAGAGAAGAATACACCCCTGCCACGCCCAAAGATGTCAATGTCCTAATCCCCAGAACCTGTCAATAGGCTATGCTAAATAGCAGAGGGGAATTAAGATTGCAGATGGCATTAATGATGCTAATTAGCTGATTTAGGGAGTATAGCCTGGATTATCCAGGTGGGCCCAAGGTAATCACAAGGTCCTTAGAAGTGGAAGGAGGCAGAAGGGAAGGGCAGAGTGGGTGATGTGAGGACTCAACTCATCACAACTGACTTTGAAGAGGAAGGAGGCTATGAGCCAAAAAATCTGGATAGCTTCTAGAAGCCTGGAAAGGCAAGAAAAGGAACTCTCTAGAGCTTCTATAAGGAACACAGCCCTGCCAACATTTAGCCCAGGGAGATCCATTTTGGACTTCTCACCTCCAAACTGCAAGATAATAAATTTGTGTTGTTTAAAGTGATTAAGTTTTGGTTATTCGTTACAGCAGTGATAGAAAATTGACACAGCGAGCTTCAAATTTTACCTAGTTTCTTGTTTCTTATGGTTATAGGTTTGGCATATTCGTTTGTAAAAGAGGCACACTGAACTAATTAAGGCAAATTTGGAATCTTACTCTCTTATTAAAATACCTAATTCCTAAATTTACACATTATTCTTATTTCATAGATTATTGATGTTAATGTCTAGTAAATATTTTCTTTAAAAATATTAATAAAATGCTTTTTAGTGTTCTCCAGTTATAAGAACAAATATAAAAGGGTTTTGGAGCCCGCCTACGGCAATGAAGACACAGCTCAGACTTAAAAAAAAGCGGGGGGTGGGGGGGCGGGGGGCGGGGTTTGGAGAGTTAATATTTGTTTTAAGTATTTTTTAAAAGCTCTATAGGGGACTTCCCTGGTGGCGCAGTGGCTAAGAATCCGCCTGCCAATGCAGGGGACACGGGTTTGATCTCTGGTCCGGGAAGATCTCACTTGGCTCGCTGAGTCTGCGCTCTAGAGCCCCCGAGCTGCAACTATTGAAGCCCCGAAGGCCTAGAGCTCGTGCTGCGCAACAAGAGAAGCCACCGCAATGTGAAGCCCGAGCACCGCAACCAAGAGTAGCCCCCCGATCGGGCAACTAGAGAAAGCCCACACGCAGCAGCGAAGACCCAACGCAGCCCAAAACAAACAAAAAGCTGTATAGCCAGGGCTCTGGATTCAAATTAAGTTCTGCCATTTCCTAGCTGTGGTTTGGGAAAATTGACCTAAGACTCTTTCATCAACTATAAACTGGGAATAAAAATGACAGGACCTATACAATAGATTTATGGAAAAGATTTGACGAGATAATCTCTGTAAAGTACTTAGCACGGCGCGGCGCCTGGTATGTAATTAAGTGCATCATATAATGGTTTTATCTACTATTACTGTTGTTGCATTATCTTTCCGACTCCAAAACCTTCTCCAGCAAAAAAGTACAGTTTTCAAAACTCTGGCTGGGTTGGTGATCTCCGCGTTTAATAACCTATCGCTTCTCTTTCAATCTTAATTTCTAAAGAAACAGCAGTAAACCATTCTGGAAACAGCATCTCCCTTAGCAGTATTCAATCCTGAGTCAACAATTATTTCAATGATTAAATATTCATTCACTAAAGTAACTGTTTAAAAAAAACAAAGGTAAGACAATGGCCTAACTATATAGATCCTAATTAAGCTTTAAAAACATTTCCATAAAGCAGGAAGGGGCGAATTGTTTGCTAGGCCCCCAGTGACCTCTCCCGCACCGTCTCTACAGAAAAGAGGGAGCTCCGGGCCCTCGCCAGCGCGCGAGGTACTCCTTCCGTCCCCCGGCGGTGCCAGGTGAGCCCCGGCGGAGCTGAGAGGCCGAGCAGGGACTCTCCACTACCCGCGTGCAGCGCGAGCGGCGGCTGCATGGTGTCCAGCTTCACCCTCGGCGCCCCCGCGCCCTGGTGGCCTCCCGGCCGTGCGCACACGGGCCCCCCGGCGAGGGGACGCGCTTGGCTTGATTTGTCCAACTCTGGTGTATTCGCGGGGCTCCGGCCGCCTTCCCGGGTCTCCCTCCCGTGCCCCAGCCCAGTCTCGCTTCCCCGGAGCTCCGGAAGGGAAGGAGGCGTGTCCGGAGTAGGCGGGAGGGAGCTGTATAAAAGTGCTGGCTGTTGCCTAGCTCGGGCTTCACTCGCCGCCTCTCGCAGGGACCGGGAGCGCTGCGCGAAGCACGGGCAGTGGAGAGGGCGTTGCGCTCGGGCTACCCAATGCATGGACTATCTGCAGCCGCTGCTCATGCAATATGCTGGAGCTCCAGAACAGCTAAACGGAGTTGCCACACCGCTGCCTGGGCTGGATCACAGCGCTGCCTTTCCTTATGAAGAAGACACAAGTGAGTAGGGCGCGCCCGGGAGCTCGCCGGCTCTCCAAGAAAATCGCGCCTGGAGGCCGGCGCGTCCCGGCCTCAAGTGCCGGGGCGTTCCGGGCTGTGCCTGCCGGAAGAGCCTGGAGGGCGCTGGGGAGGCGGGCGTGGCGTGCGAGCCCCAGCCGCCCGGCCCGGGTGAGCCTGGGAGAGGAGGAGTGGGAGTGATGAGAGGGAGCCCGTGTCAAGTTTGGAGCTGCAGCCCTTAAGTTGGGAGCTGTCAGTCGGGACCCGCAATTCCTGTAAGATGGAAGGATCTGTTCTTTGGCCGGACAGTTTAAGTGATTACTGAAAGGCATGTCTTTGCACCGGAGGCATTTTCCCGTGGATTTCGGGGACATTACACAACAGCTCCCCACGCGCCACACTCGCTCGCGCACCCAGATTTTTGTGCAGCCCCTGGGTGGGTACCTGGCTCGTGCGGACGCGGGTGCAGCCGCTGGAACTTAGCCAACCCAGAGTTCCTTAGTGGCCGCGTTCGGCTGGGCGGAGAACCTGCCCGGCCAGCCCCGGGAAACTTGACTCCCGCGGCGTCTGCTAGGTTTGCGGCTCTAGGCAAGAGAGCTCTAGAGGGGGTAATACCTCCACATTGCACCCACTTTCTTCCATTACAGAAGAGAAAAAGTTGTGTGTGTGTGTTTTAATGGGCACCTCTGATGGTAGTTATTGAGGTAATTCCCAGTGCTGCAAAATTGTGCATTATACAGAAGCACAGTGGTACAGCACCGTCCAGGGGTACAATTAGTTTTGTTTTTGTTGTTTTCTCTTGCAGCATATATCTGGATTGTCGTTTAGAAAGGGCCGCCACTGTACTCCCATGCACAGTTCTTTTTGCCACTGCAGGTCTTACCTCTACTTCTCCCCTTAGGAATTTTTCTGTTATCTGCTGCGGGTTGGGTAAGGCTGCCCTTTCACCCCCCAGAGGTGCTGTCGGAGATTGCAATTCCTGAAGTGTGTCGAAGGGGTGGAAGTGGTGGGGAAAATGTTTGTACAGATCTTCAGTTTAGAACGTGCTGAAAATGCTTTATTTCATGACATACTTAGTGTCATATTTTAAATAGGTGTCTAGACCTGGGAAGGGTACACATTCAGAGGGGAGTAGGAAGACTCGAGCCCCTTGCACCCGTGTGGAAAAGGGCAGGAGGGAGGGACATGGCCTAGCAGAAAGGTTTGTGTAGTCTAGGGCAGCTGCCCAAAACCGAGGAGAGGTGCGGGGCGCAGGTTCCTCTCCTGCAAGCAGGTTAGTTTATAGGCAAAGCACCTGGGATCACCACAGTGGGCTGTTGAAATGCAAATGTTAAAGACTGGCAACAGAAGAGATGTTTTAATGTAATTACTTGATTCGTACATGCTTTCTGCTTTGTGGAATAATAAGCATGGGCGGACGGGGAACCAATTCTTTGTTATAGTAGCATCTGCTCACGTGAATGGTAGTGGTGAGATGTGGGTGGAGAAACCTCTACCTTCTAGTTCAGGAAAAGAGCCTCAACCTTCCTATTTAAACAAGATCACTGGAGACAGATCAGGTTAATGACCAACAATCCAAAGGGGGGCGATGTACTATCAAGTCACTTTGAGAGTCAGTAGGATTGATGATCCTTGCACCCTTGCTTTGCAAAACAAATGTGAGCTCTGTAATCTCCTTTCTCACTTTGATTAAATGGCTGTGTAAATTGGATTACATGGGATAATTCCATTGAAAACTAGAAAGAGGTCAAACTAGCCTGAAACTCCTTGGTGTTAGTGACTCAGTACTGCTGACCAGAGACACTGCAGACAGCTAAGTATTTTAGAAATGTGACCTACTCAGGCCAAGTAAAAGTGCAAGCCCTTTGGGGGAACTTGCTGCTGTTAAAGGACTGAAGGCAAAGGAGGGCAGTGCCCTTGGTGAATGAAGGCATTCATTGCTTGGGATCTACTGACCTTCAAGGTTTCCTTTAAAGATACTTCTAGCAATTCCACATTCTTGCCATTGAAAAAGGGGACCCTGGAAATAGCATGAAATCAATGAAATAATCAGTGGAAATGGGGGGGGGTGCTTAGATCCTCATTCATATTGTTAAATTTTCTAATCCAAAAGTTACAAAGAAATTTCCGGTGCAACTCTGTATGGATGGAGAGTAGTATAAGGAAATCTGACATTAAGATGTAAGATTGTTCTACTGAATCTAATGTTATACTTTCCAGGGAGGAATATCTATTAACATTCAGTAGTTTAAATAATCATTTATAAAGATGGCATCAATTCCAGAGTTCTGTTATAAAACAAACAGTTGTGTACCCTTCCATTACCCAAGATATAAAATGAGAATTTAATGATAATTTTAAAAATACACTTGAATTGTGCAGCTCTCCAAGAATCACAGGGACATCAGGCATTCTGGACTCTCAGTCAAGCTAAATAAATGTGGAAATTCACCAACGACCACTTGAGGTTTGATAAATGATTCTTTAATTTATTTAGCACGTGTGATGAACTTTTAGCATATGGGAAATAATTACACAGGCAGTAGTCATGAGGAGCAATTTTAACAATAAGTTTAGTCACAAGTCTACAGAAATGAAAGCATTTTGCATTTTTCAGATTTCTGAATGTATTTTATCCATATTGTGTGGTTTTATGTTTTCTGAAGGGAATTGTGTCTCTGGCTTAGAAAACATCTATTTCAATATATAATCATTTCTTTTTCAGTGTAATACTCTGATAAACTGGTATATTAAATAACAATTGAACATCTTAATTTGCAAGACCAATTAGAAAAGTGCTATCAGTTTAAAAGGGCTTGCGCCATGTTTATTGATGTTGTACTTACATTTTAGTTTCGAGATGGTCTGTGAGAGTTTTCACGACTGCTGTCAGTTTTAGAAATATGAAGATAGGAAAAATTCGTCTGGCAAACGGTGTAGAAAAGGCCATTTTGGGCACACATTAGTTCTCAGAAGAAGCAAATAGATGTTTATTAGCTTTTGTTTTTCCAGAGAAAATATCTCTCTTTTGTCTGTATGAAGTTTGTCATCTGGGTGATGATGCAAGTTTATAGAAAACTTTAACATTTATGAAGAGAGCATTTTTTAATTTTGTCCTTAAAATCACTCCATTTGGAATGTGTGCTTTGAACAATCCTAATTTTTGTAGCTTTTAATTGATAGATTCTGCCAAGACTTTAAAACTCAAGTGCTAAGTCGATTACATGTAACATAAAACAAGGAAAATAACCATATGGAAGTCTGAAGGCCTGAGCCAAACCAATTAAAATCGCCAAATTTTATTTATATCTAACTGCTGATTTGGAGATAGCAAATTATGAATCACATTTATTCTATAATGATAGGGTTATTGAAATCTTTCCATCACCATCAATAACATTAAAAAAAAAAATTCTCCCCAAATAGCTAGTCTGAAACTGGAGGTTTCTTGCATGGTCCGGCGAGCCCCACTGCGTGTGCCCTTCCCCATCCATGTCTAGGGAACACCTGAGATATAGTGGAGAGATCTTAGGTTCTAGCTTTTCAAGACTTTGATTCTAATTCCTGTTTTACCACTGGGAAGACAAATGACTTTAGGCACATGGTTTAACTTCTTGGGATTTCCATTTTGCAATCTGCACAATGATTATAAAATAGTTATAAAGACCTGTAAGGATTAAATGAGATTTTATATATGTCTGTATCCCAGCACAGTGGCTCACTGTAGTTACAGCCTGAATGTATTATCCCTGAGAAGAGAATTGCCTGCCGACTAACTTAAAAGCCAGAAAAAAAAACTAGCTTTTGCAGGTAAATGATGCTTAACCATCAAAGCACAGAGACCAAATTTTCATAAATCTGGATCTCTGCATTCAGCCTTATAAACTGATACCTGTTTGTACTATCAAATCAGGAATGTGAAAAGAAAGGCTATCTGTGGCAGGAGAGATGATAAATGCTTTAAAGTTTTTCTTAAAAAGTGAAAATAAGAGAGTTAAAATTGAAAATTGGAATAGAAAATGGGAATATAATCACCATCTCCGATTCACTTCCGTATTTCCGTACTCTTGCTTTCTAAGTTCCCTTTGTCTGACTCTGAGGGTTTATTTTATTTCATTTTAGACTAAAGAGACTGGGTCAGTTTCCTGTCCTTGGTGTTCTTGAACTTGCTCTTCAGAGTGAGGACAAGCGTTCATGTCTGCAGGGTGTCTTTATGGTCTTTACCGGGCAACATGTGGTGACATTTTTATTTTTTTCATTATGCAAGTTTGGGAGATTTTTTTTTTTTTCTTTTCTCAGTTACCTTAATGTTCCCTTTCGTAAATTAGGGTAAGGCATTTGGATATAAATCTGTCAGGAGTGATCTTTTATCTTTGTTTTCTAGTACACGAATCATAAGCAGCTGCAGGAGACTCTCTTTTTTGGTGTTAGTCACCTGTGTAGTCAGAACAATTTATAAAACAAATTGAAGGAACACCAGGATGCTTTTATAATCTGTTTTCAGGGTTATTTTGTTTAGACTTTGTCTCATAAAAACCATTGACTATAGCCTTACTGATTTATAGATGCGGTGAGGTGTTTTTGCCTTTTCGCTTAATTATGGGCATGCTAAAAACTGTTTACAGGGGCTGGGAGTTGGAGAGAATTGTCATTATCCCATCTCTACCTATTTCCTTCTGTCCAGAAAAATGGAGGTGATAGGGGGTGATTTTCTTATAATTAGGCCTCATGGATCTTTTTCTAAAATTGCAGTGTGTGTCATCTAAAGGAAGACTGTCCGTTACGTAACTCTCTTTGTCTTTTGACTACATTTTACTGTTTTTTCTAGGCTGCCACGTTGACTTGGTTATTAGGGGATGGAGTTCATTTATTAGCGCAGGTACTATGTTGTATGACTTCGGCCAGGCATTTGAATCTCTCTGGACCTCAGTTTCCTCCGCTGTAAAATGAGAGAGTAGGACTAGGTGATTTCTAAGTGCCTTCCAGTTCTAAAATTCTCTATGTCTAAGGTACTAGTAAAATAGATGTTTGAACCAGATGGCATTTTAGCTTCCTTTGGTTCTGAGATTCATGTAGTCATTGCTTTGGTGTGAATAGAAATTTTAACCATTGTTTTATGATAATAAAGCAGACAATGGGGAGAAATGAAGGAGATTTCAACTTAGACTGTTGTACTTTTAGCCTTTTCACCTGCTACTTGGTATTTCTCTATAACAAGAATGGTATTTGCACTTGCTATTTTGGCAATATCCATAGTTGAAGGGGCTCTTTACTTTCTCTCTTCCAATCTTTAAATCCTCTGAGTGAAGAAGAATCATAAGGCAAAGTCAGACAGCCAGAGGAGGTCATCTTACATAAATAATGAATGTCTGCCTCTCCATATTTGCTTATTGTTTCTACCCCTGCAGTCTCCAATAGCTGTGTGCGTGGAGTAGAAATGGAGAGAATTTGATCCTGTAGTGGAAAGAACTTTTGTGGAGGGAATCAGAGGTACGGACCCTGCACTTGGCTCTGGCTTCAGGGCCAGTCACTGGATCTTCGTAGTCTTAGGCAAGTCTTGGGCAAGTCACTGAGCCTCAGTAATATTGTGCCCTAGAGTTAACCCTGAGAAGAAGAGTGAAGGGGAGAGGTCTGCAGCTGGAGACACAGAGGCTGAAAAAGGAGGGAGCAGCCCTTCTGCCTCCGGGAAAGATGGTTTCTGTGGATGGCACGTTGCCGAGTCTCAGTCTCTCCTTGCCCTGACTTTTTGCGAGTCTGAACCCCCTCCTCCAGGCAAGAGACCAAGGATTCCGCAGAAAATAGAGCTGTGACAATGATGATAATGCTCTTCTGCTCTAAGCACCAGCAAAATCTAGTGAACTTCCTGCTAAAACCATGTTCAGAATTGAGGCAATGGTCCAGACACTTAAAAAAAGCAGCAGTAGCTATCTTTCATTTATCTGGATGAAGGAATTCAGCACTTGACTTTGCAGGTGTAGCTGTTGCCTTGGGGCTTGGAGTGCTGCTGATTAGAATGTAGTCTCTAAGGGGGCAGTTAGGGTGCCTTTTCTGTGTTCCTGGTGCACAGACAGCAGCTCAAAAATCTGACAGTGGCCTTGCAAAGAATGCCTTTGCTCTCTAGGGTGACCATGCAAAAGGGCGCACAAGACGAGAGAGCGAGAGCAAAGCCATCGTCAGTGCTCACTTGAAAGAGTAAGCCCCAGCCTCCTTCACCTTTGCAGAAAGGGCATCCCCACTGTATAATGTACTCTGACTGCATACTGTGCCCCCACTGGAGACCAGGGAGGACAGAGCACAGCCTGAAGGGGGCCGTTGTTTGTCTTGCATACACATACTCTGTTGCCCTTTCAGGAGCAGAAGTTCATCTTTTGTTTAAAAGCCCTGTGGGTGCTTAGCACTTTTGCCTCTTTTTCCCCTTGACTTGAAATCTCTGAAGCCAAGGACCTTTCCATTTAAGTGCCTTTACTAAAGTCCAGGGCTGAATCACATCTTGTAATTGGCCTGTTTCTTCTAAATGCCAGTGTTTGAGTGGTAGTAAACCAGGTCGCCTCTAAAAATTACAGCTTAATAGTGGTTGTCTATTGTGAGGAACCCCGTTGTGCCGAGTTTTCCACTGTTTACTTGGGGTCCCTTTCGCAAAGCCTTCCTAGACAGCTGCCTTGTGAAAACACAGATTCCTTGATTTCCAAGAAGAGTGTTGCAAAGAAAGTAGGTTGTGTTTATAAAGGCCTTGCGCCCTTCCTGGGATGCGTTGTCCACATGGATGGCTGTTAAAATTTACATTCACTGCAGAACTTTAGATGGGAGGAGGGAGGCAGGGTAGAGGTGCTTCATATAAAATGGTTTCTAATGTGATCTAGAAAACCCAAGGATTGCAAAACAAACCCTGGCAGTCACACATCGTTATTTCTGGTTCTGTGTTAAACCTACAGTTTGACACTTCTGAAATAGTCAACACGTTAGGGATTTCCATTTTTGATGACCGACTAAAACCTCTGTCATTACTTTAGTTTGGATCTCTGGCGATTTTAGAAAGCTGCTATCTTCAGCCGGCCCTACCCAGAGATCTCTGATGTGTTCTGTTAGGTGGAGAACTAACACAGGTCATTCTACTGTTTGTTAGAAAGATAAATTATCACAGTAAAGGAGCTGGGCTGGTGCTTTCTGCTTCCAGGTGGTGCAAAGGGGTTGCTAAAATGCAGGGATAATAAAGTAGTTAGAAAACGTTCATGAAGAATCAAAAGGAGGATATTAGTATAATGTTTTTAGTACTGGATGAAATTAATTCTATGTAGAAAAGCATCCAACGACAAAATAGGGTTTATATAATCCTTCCATTGTTACGCAACAAATTGTAACAGTTTTGTTTTTTCTAATTCTTAACCCCTGCCCAGGAAAATACTTTAAAAGTTTAGGACACGTTTGTTTATAATGTACTATGGCCATAATGGTACTCTACATCTTAACAGTACTAGAAAATAGTGGACCATAAAAAATAGTTCCCCGTTTGAAATTTGGATCTTTCTTATTCTTAAACAATTCCATAGACTTTTATCGATTTGACCATTTATTGTTTGCATTTCTGTATAAATGTCACACATAAATGATTCAGCTTGAAGGAATGAAATTTACTACAGTCTGTGTCAAGCATTTGACATTTAAATGTGTATCCATTTTAAATACTTTCATGATTGTTTTGTAAAATCAAATCACCCTGATAATAAGATCATGCCAAAATGGCACTTAGTAGAAAACAGTTCCAAGATGAATTCAAAGAACTTTTCTTCTGGGAGGTAGGTACTGTTTTTTTAAACCCCAATTCACAGAAGAGGAAAAGGTCTTTAACTTGCCAACTCCAGGTGTTTTATGGTCATGATTAACACCCAAAGAGATTTAGCTGGCACTACCACAGAGTATTAGTGCGGCCTATTTAGAACCTCAAAGATACATGTTCTGCTTATAGGAGCATTAAATCAAAAGCAAACACAATTCAGATATTAAAAACAGTTGCCTGTAATAGTTGGCAACAAAAATTTTGTGATTCCAGTTACCTAGCAGAGTGGCTCATACTAGAGGTTCAGTGAACACAGATGGAATGTTGTTGAATAAATAAATGCCTGATTTCAGGTTGTTAAGTGCCAATAACCTTTTTTAGAAGCCTTTTTCTTTTTTTTTTTTTTTAACAGAAGGCAAATTTTAACTACTATCCTGGCTCTGTTATACACAGATATGTCTGGTTGATGATTAGAAAGGCTACTTTGTTCCCCATTTACAGTATTAATTTTCAGTGAATGTGCACTATTATTTACTAAGTGAAACTGGTGGGCATGTGAGAATACAGAAAACATTGGACTGAATCAAATGTAGTAGTGGTTCGGCCGCTTACTAGCAGTGTGCCTTTCAGTAAGTGTTTCTCTCTGAACTTCTCCTTCCCAATCTTTAAAATGGGTGCAGAAATAACTATCTACTGGTAGTACTGATGTCATGATTAAGTGAGATAGGCCGTGTAAGGGCACAGGGACTTGCTTTTAGTAAATAATAAGTTCCTTCTCTGCAAGAAGAGCAAATCATGGAACCTTTCAGCAAATCCACATGCTGTAAGACATAAATTCATTGTTCACAGTTCCTGCCTTTGGCTATAGGGCTTGCATGAATAAATGAATTAAAATAATAGAGCTTAATACCTTAACTGCCTTATTTATACACAATCTACCTTCTTTAACACTCTTAAGCACTCTTAGCAAACTAAACAAAATTTTCCTCCAATTTTACCCCCTTTATCATTCTCCCATTTCTATGAAAGGCAACAGTTATACAAAATAGGCCAAAAGACAAGCTGCTTAAGAAGAGAAAGGATAGGGGACTTCCCCGGCAGTCCAGTGGCTAAGACTCTGCACTTCCAATGCACAGGGCATGGGTTTGATCCCTGGTCCGGGAACTAAGATCCCACATGCCACGGGGCATGGCCAAAAAAAAAAAAATAAGAGAAAGAATAAAGTAATAAGACTAGTTAATACGTTAATATCCGTTGATTACTCGCAATAGATGAGGCGCCAGGCCACAAACTGCACAGGAATATCTCATTTGATTCTAGCAAAAAAAAAAAAAAATGTTATGAAGCAGATATTATTATTGATATCATTTTTTTTTAACAAATAAGGAAACTAAAGTTCAGAGAGATTAAGAACACTTGCCCAAGATTAAAAGGGAAAAAATTTGCAAGTAAGTGGAAGAGCTTGGATTTGGAGCCAAGCCTGTTTAATTCTAAAAACTAGATTCCATTGAACCACGTCAATGGAATGAACCCATATTTAAATATACATATACATACAATCTGTAAGACTCAAGCCTTTTTTTGTTTGTTTAAATTTATTTATTTATTTATTTATGGCTGCGTTGGGTCTTCGTTTCTGTGCGAGGGCTTTCTCCAGTTGCAAGCGGGGGCCACTCTTTTTTTTTTTTTTTAATTAGAGAGAAATTCAAGAATTACAACATTGAATTTTTTTTTT
The DNA here is from genome assembly GCF_028021215.1 of Eschrichtius robustus. Classification (NCBI taxonomy): domain Eukaryota; kingdom Metazoa; phylum Chordata; class Mammalia; order Artiodactyla; family Eschrichtiidae; genus Eschrichtius; species Eschrichtius robustus. The sequence continues at coordinate 74,908,371 of NC_090836.1, read as the reverse complement.
TTTAATTTATTTTTTTAGCTGTGTTGGGTTTTCGTTTCTGTGCAAGGGCTTTCTCCAGTTGCAAGCGGGGGCCACTCTTTTTTTTTTTTTTTAATTAGAGAGAAATTCAAGAATTACAACATTGAATTTTTTTTTTTTTTAATTTATTTTTTTAGCTGTGTTGGGTCTTCGCCTCTGTGTGAGGGCCCCCTCCAGCTGCGGCGAGCGGGGGCCACTCTTCATCGCGGTGCGCGGGCCTGTCACTATCGCGGCCTCTCTTGTTGCGGAGCACAGGCTCCAGACGCGCAGGCTCAGCAGTTGTGGCTCACGGGCCTAGTTGCTCCGCGGCATGTGGGATCTTCCCAGACCAGGGCTCGAACCCGTGTCCCCTGCATTGGCAGGCAGACTCTCACCACTGCGCCACCAGGGAAGCCCCCTCAAGCCTGTTTTAAAAAAAAATTTGCATGTGAAGATGATGGTTTTTTAATCCTATAAGGGGAAGGCTGACAGCAGGCAAAGCAGGGCTCCCAGGGAGAGTGAGGGGTTGCTTCTGATTGAGCTCCTCAGTACCACCCAGGAGGGTAAATGGCTGTGCAGAGCAGCAGCACTCCCACAAGTCAGGGAGCCAGGGCTTGGTCCCCAGCCTCTCCCACCTCAGTCTCCTTAGCCATCGAATGCCTGCCTCAGCTGACCTGTTGTGTGGGAGGTCCTTGTAAACTGGAAAAATGCCATTTTAATTTATGGAATTAAGAATTACTGCCGAAACCTTGGTGTCTTTCAAAATAAAATGGTACTTTTCTTGGCAGAGGGGAGGTTTTTAAATATTTGAAAATTGTGTTGCAAAATAACTTCTTGGGGGATAAAAGATGCTTTGGGGATTACTTTAATCAGTTTGCTCTATTTTCATGATGTTTCCAAACACAATTTTATTTTATTTTTTAATTTACTTATTTATTTATTTATTTATGGCTGTGTTGGGTCTTCGTTTCTGTGCGAGGGCTTTCTCTAGTTGTGGCAAGAGGGGGCCACTCTTCATCGCGGTGCGCGGACCTCTTGTTGCGGAGCACAGGCTCCAGACACGCAGGCTCAGTAGTTGTGGCTCACGGGCCCATTTGCTCCGCGGCATGTGGGATCTTCCCAGACCAGGGCTTGAACCCGTGTCCCGTGCATTGGCAGGCAGATTCCCAACCACTGCGCCACCAGGGAAGCCCCAAACACAATTTTAAGTGGCGGTGATCATTTTTAGAAAACTACTTAATAATGTCTTTATGCTTATGTCTGTTTGTTAAAGCCACCAGCCATTAAAGTTGTGACCTTTGCTTTGTAATTCCTTGTCAGTCCAACTGCATGAATAGTAAAAATTCGTTTTCTGCATTGATGTTACTATTTTTTGAAACAATTGGCTGTTGGAGCACCCTTAGCGGCAGCATCGCTATGTAATTTATCAGTTTAGCGGAAGTGAAGTTGTTCGCTAAAAGGTCCTGGAATCATTTGAACACAGGTGAAGGAAACAACAGAACAGAGATGTGATGAACCAAATAGACTGCAGTTAGATGACCCACTTTGGTTGGCTAATCCTCTGAGCCTCAGTTTCCCCATCTGCCAAAGATGGAGAGCAGGAGTACATTTCTCAAAGGTGGTTGTGAAGATTAAATGAAATAATCCACAAAAAGCCCTTAGTCCAGTGCCAGGCACCTAGGAAATCCTAACAGCATTAAACAAATGGTAAGCTTATCAACAGTGGTGACTCCTTTCTTAAGAAAGTGACTTTAATTACAAAGTCTCCATTGTCAGAATGAAAGGGAAAGTTCAAGCAGTTTATCCAAATACCTCAGGCTTGGAATTCACTTTAGTCCTGAATAATTGTTTTCATTCCCTACTTTAACCAAAAACTGAAAAAGAGCTAAATGTGTATAATTATAATCGCAAGATAGTTTACCTAGAGCAAAGTTACTTCTTTCTATCCTGTGCCCAAGGTCACAGAGCTAATACGTGGTGGAGCTGGCTTATGAACCAGGCGGTCTGGAACTAGAGCCTACATTCCTAAACTCTATGCTATACTTGGAACTGGGGGGACAGAACATGAGTCCTTCCCATGAATTGGTGAGTGATCTACTTTTCCCTGTCTGGGAGGAGAAGTCATTTTCTGCATCAACAGAAATATAACCACTTGTCAAGAGGGAAAGGAAAGAGCATGGCTTTTGTGTGAAAAGCACCAAGGTTTTACGTCTGGCTCTAGCTTGCCAAGGGATCTTAAGCAAATTATTTAACTTTGCTTAACCTTCTCTTAAACTGAATTTCCTCTTCTGTAAAATGGAATAATAATACTTTGTAGCTTTTTAACCTGGAAATAGGATGTTGCATACCTGCTTTGTGATTGTCACTCACAGAATTGTACTATTATAAAAAAGTACTTTTCAGACTCAACATGTTTTCCTGCTATACTATTAAGAACTAAGTTGTGTTTGTACAAATGTTTGACTCATTGGCCTCATGCAGACACTCAAAGGAGCATGGACTTTGGAGTTAGAATGAGGCTTAAGTCCTTAGCTCTGTTATTCACCAAGACCCACGTGCATGTTGTTTACTTTCTTTCTCAATGTCCTCATATGTATAATGGGGTGGTAAGGATAATATTACATGGTTGGAAGAATACAAAGATTAAATGAGATAATATATAGAAATTGGCTGACCCAGCACTGATGTTCAATAAGTAGTATCTCTAATCTTTAGGGACTGGATTATACCAGCTAACAGGTCAGTATGGATCCGTGTACTCTGTCTGTTTGCTCCACTTGTGTGATGGCTATAATCTATTTAAACCTGTTGTCACTGAAAAGCAGAGAGAGATTATGGGTGATTATGGGAAATTGGATTGTGTGACCGTGAACTGAGATTAGTAAGGGTCTGGATCTGGGTCAGCATCCCCCTTTGTGACCAAGAATGCTGATACATGTCTTGGCTACGTCACCAGTTATTGTGTGTGTTGTTCCATTCAGAGGCCTATGGTCATACTTATTATTCTAAGCCTTGAGTAATGAAAAATTCAAACTTTCTAAACACATGAAAGCTTTGAGTTTATTAATGTCTTCCAAAATGAGCCTCACACTACTTTATATAGTATGTATTAATAGCTTTGGAGATGCATAGATCTGGAGTCGCCTCTTCAAATTGGATGACTTTGAATCATTTAATTCTTCTAACATTCTGATTTTCTCATTTCTAAAATGACATTTATAATAGTGTTTAACTTCTCTCGTGGTTTTGAGGATTAAATGAGCCAGTACATGACAAGGGCTATTTCATGCCAGGTACCCAGAAAACCTAGGTAAATGCTAGCTGCTTTCAAGAAAAATTCATTTTTGCATTCAAAGTTGGTTGTGTTTTTTTTTTTTTTTTTGCTGTTGTTGTTTTTGTTTTTTTTTTCTTTGCATGTGTTGAATTTAGTAAAGGTGTAGGATCAACAGTTTGGGAATGTTTGCGTTATGAATTCAGGTTTTATTTTCTTGTGGGTGATGGTATTTAGAGTTTAAGGGCTTGATTGTCCAGGTTAATCTTCAAGTAAGTTTTGTATCCATCAAGACAGACGTTACTTTTATCAGTCCATTACTTCAGGTAAACAAGCATTCCATTCTTATACAGAACATTAAACTGTTATGTTCCTTTTGATGGACTTGTTCAAAGCGCTTGTGAAAGACAGAAAACAGCTCCTGTTTTCTGACATTGTATAATCTGAACGCTCTTTCTAGAGGTTTCTTGACTGAATCTTTGACTATCACTACCTCAAAAATTAAGTTATCAACCCAGATAAGTGTGAAGTAACTTTGGGTTCAGTTTAGAGTAGGATCTAACACAACAATTTGAGCCAAGACTCAAGTGAAACCAAAAAGCAAAAATCTCTTTTAAATGTTGAAAAAGGACAAAGTCTACGTCCATTCTTTAAAGGCCCAAAGGAGAATGGGACAGAATCATTGGTTTTTATAAGTCACTTAGGAGAGCTGGATTATAAAGGGACTTAGTTTTGCATCTTTCCTTGAAAATGTGTGTCCTGGCACTTGGGGGGGGGGGGTGGGGCAAGGCAGGAAAGTCAGAACAAGCACTTTCTGACTATAGGAGATCCACATCCTAAATTCAACTATGTGGTGTTGCTATGGGGTTCATCCCTCTGAGGGCATCCATTTTGTTATCCAACAAAATGGAGAGTGAATTCTGTAATTTTAAAGATTCTCTCTAATGCACACAATCTAGATTATTAATGGAAGTCTGACCATGTGACTACCCTGGTTAAAATCCTCCATTGACTTTACATTGCCTGCAGGATAAAGTCCAAACCCTCAACACACTGTACAAGATTCTCTGTGATTGGCTGTTGCTTATCTCTACTGCTCCCTGAGTGGTAAATTTCATGCTGGCATCACTTAACGAAGTACAGTGAAATAGTGACATATTCCACACTGCATTTGGTCCTGAAAGCCCTGATAGCCCCTCTTCATCGTCCAGCTGGTCTAGCTGAGATGGTTCCTCCTCTCGGAAGTCCTCCCTGAAGTCTGTTTGCCCTTCTTCCCTGCCCCCACTTTCCTTGTGTTTAGTGATCTTACCCCGTGCTTCTGTAGCATTAAAAAAAAATCATATATTGAAAACAATACAATGAAATTATCTTCTTACTTAGCTGTCTACCTGGCTAAATCGCCTCATGTTGGTATCCCCAGCTAGTGGTACAACACCAAAATCTTAGTAAAGGTTTTTGGAACCAAACTATGAGTTAATGAATCACGTCAGATGTATCTTTGACTGAATCTTTGACTGTAGCATTCTAAGCATGGATCTGAGTACTTACAGTTTTATGCCTGCTGACCTTAATTGACACATGGGTTGGCACCAAGGAGGGTGATTTGGAAGGTAGGAGGAACATTACTATCACGCATTGATGTCATACATAGGAAACGCATATAACTGTGCATGCAGTACCACCTGGCACAAACATACGTTGTTCAAACATAATTCTGTTTGGAGAGAGAAGTGGGCCATTTGGGGTTGTAGAAGAGGGTAGAGACCATGGATTACAAAAAGAGGAAGGTGGGGCAAGTTGCTGGCCATTTTTAAGGAAATAACACAGTAGGTTGAATAGCAGGCGCCAGATGGTGCTTGCTAATTCAAGATTATAGAGGGTGTAAGAGCCAGAAAGGATTTTAGTACATAATACTGCTGCTGATGATGATGAAGAAAATGATGATTCTGATGCTCATTCCATGTGCCAGGTCCTGAGCTAAGTATGTTACATACTTTTATCTCCCCTGATTCTCTCCACCTATGAGGGTAGTTATATCATCCTTCCATTTACAGAAGAGGAATGTGGGCTTAGGAAGGTTGTGCAAGTCGCTCAGCATCTTACAACTAGTTAGTCTTAAACCCAGTCTGTTTGCTTAGTGTTAGTATTGCTGACATCTTCTCTTTTTGCCTAGGTAAGATGTTTTTCTTGATACATAATAATGAATAAGACTGTTATAAATAGAGTAAATGAATTCTTCTTTCCAGCTCACCCACGTTCAAGAAGCTTCCTTTCATATTTTCTTTCCACGGTTTGTGTTGGTTAATGGTTAGCCAGTGCAATAGACAAGGAAAGGATGTTGTGTAGTTTTAGATTCTGATGTGTATAATCTCTAGCAAGAAATTGATGAAAGAAATATGAGACAATAGACAATATGAGAAATTTAGATGGTTCATTTTAAATGATATTTGTGGATTTAAGACTGATGTGATTAAGGAATTTAGCAAAAGCGATGTTTCATTACTCAAGATCAAAGACGTATTTAAGTGTGGAGGAAGAAAGTTGGAGAAGGATTTAATAAGAAGTGATGGTTTCAGATTTCATCTGTGATTAGAAGTCACCATCTTAGTGACCCAAGGCAATGATACAACTGCTTTACAATTCAGTGCTCTAAAGTTAACATTTTTTAGATTTGTGTACTTTAAAACATTCACAAAATTATTGGGTTGGCCAAAAAGTTCGTTTGGGTGTTTTCATAACATCTTACGGAAAAACCCAAATGAACTTTTTGGCCAACCCAATATTTTGATGCCAAGTTTTCAAAAGTTCTGAAGTTGTTAAAGTTATGCAACCTTACAGCATGGCCTATTTTACCTTTTCTTTTTTTCTGTTTTTTAAATCAGGTAAGCTGCTTGGTTTTGTGTGTAAACTGAAAGGTTATCATTTCTGAAACCCATAAAACTTTTTCAAGTTTTGGATAATAATCACATTACAAGTAGCGAAATCTACCTCCTGTCTCAATTTACAAACAAAATCTCCAAAAAGGAAACATAAATGAGAAGAGGAGATGACACACAAAAATTAAACAATGAAGTGGATGTGCAAAATGGCTTGTGCAGATTTGGCACTTGAATCATACAGCAGCTGAAGCATATCTTTTAAATTTCATTTAGCTGGATACACGGCCCTGTCTTCATTTCCTGAGATTCCCATTCTCTCCTATATGGTGAGAGAATCTCTTTGCTTTCCAAGCAGTCTTCCTGTTTACATGTATTCCTCCAGCCACTTTTGATTCCACAGCAAAGCAGCTGCTTTGAAAAAAGCCCAAAGGATAATCTTGCAATGGATACTCACTCATCTTCTTTCCTGACCCAAGGAGAAAGTTCCTTTTTATTTTCCCCTAGCATTATTTAGAGTTAGGACTTGAGGGTTTAAAGTACATTTTCCATATTCTTCTTTTGTTTTATTAAACAAGGAAGCTTAATTGATAATCTTCCCAGGTCATCTTTGAGGAAGAATTTCAGAACACAAAATAGTTGACATTTACTTTGAAGATTGTTAACTCAGAACCTTTTAAAAAATAGTAATAATAAACTGTGTGATGCCACTACTCACATCCTGATACATTGTAAAAAGTCTTCTCCTTTCTTATTTCTGTCCTACATCTTCCTTTCTCTGCTGAATTTGGAGTCTCTTCCTACATAGTGATATTATGGAGAATGCTCAGCACAATTCCATGATGTCATGGTGAAAAATCGGAATAAAAGAGTTTGCCACTTAATCATGCTTATTAGCATGAAAATGCAATAATAAAGCCTATTTTGGAGGGGGGGTGGTGAGGGGGAGTGTCATTTGAGTCCACTCCTGAGTAGTCTGGCATGCAACTTTCTGCTTCTTGCAAACAAGTCTTGTCAGAGGGGAACAGTGATATTATGCCTGTGTTACTCTGAAGCAAAGGTAGTTGATTTTATTCTTTAGTCAAACTAGGAATGGGTCTGGATGACGTAAAAAAAAAATAATTTAGTTCTGTGAGTGTGAGCTTTTTTTTTTTTTCTTTTGCCTTCTCTGGTAGGGATGACAGATAAGAGTCATCCAGTGCTTTGAGAAGAGATAAGATTAGCATTTAAAAGCTTAACCTATGTCATCACTTCTGAACACGCCTGCTCCCAAATGAAATCATATTCCTTGCATGTGTTTCCCAGTGCAGAATCACCATGAATAATTTTTTATGCATGGCTGCTTTAGAAATTTTGATGGATTGCAGCTCATTGGGAGAGAGGAAGAAATTTATAGATGCATCTTATACTGAATTCTAAATAAAATTGTAGACCTCTCAGCGACTTCCACTGAACTTACTGTAGGAAAGTGTCTGCATTCCAGGTCTGTGGGGGTTTTTTTTTGTTTTTCTGTTTTGTTTTGTTTTGCCCCCGTTGAGTCAGTAAAGGAAAGTAACTACACATGATACTCATCTAGTTCCTTTAGAAAGGGAATCTGGGGATTTTACAGGCGGGTCTGCACTTTGGGTTATTATCACATTTTGGCCACATCTGCCAGTGAAGGCATTTTCCACTGGTTGTTCATTAAAAATAGTTTATTTAGCATTTACTACAAGCAGATCGCTGTGCTAGAGGCTAAAGCTACAGCAGTGAGCAAAACATATTATTCCTGCTCTTCATCGGGCTTACAGTCTATCCCTGGTTTTATATCCTAATTTTCCATTTTCATGGGGCTAGAGAAGTATTTAAAGGTGCAAAGAAAAAGTTTAAAAGTTCAAACTGAGAAGCATTTAGCTAATGTCACATTTTGGATAATTAAGAGAATGTTGCAACATTACTCACCCTTGTTATCATTAAGGTTTAGCAGTTATTGGACCCAAGAATAGGAAGGAGGACAGTGGTTTATGCCCAATGGATGAGCAAAACTCTTCTGTTTATCCTTCATTCATTCATTCAACAAATATTTATGAAAGGCTTGTCTGTACTCAGCACTGCTCTACCCACTCTGGACAAAACAGTGAGGGATGGAAAGTACTTGCCTTATGGGACTCAAACTCCAGCAGGAGACAGGTAACAAGCACAGCTGGTGGGTAATGTTGCAATTCCATTGTGTGATAGGGCCACCATCTGCTAAGGAGTGAATCACACACTGTCCTGACTTCATCTGTGCCCCATTTCACATACCTGAATTTATTCTCTATTCAGACAGTTTAGAGAGTGCTACCACAATGGTCTGTACCATATGAAAGATAATTTGATGGTAGGAGTATTTGAGCAGTTCAAGGTGCTAGAGATAAGAATGATGAACAAGAATAGTATAATTCTCGTCCTCACCCCATTTGCACACTTGTCAGAAGGAACAGGTGATGAGAGTAAACGAATTGGGTTATCATCAGTTTCTTATTTCTGATGAAAAGTGCTTCAGTGGAAATAAAATTGATCTGAGAGTGCTGGAGCTGCTTAAGGCAGGTCACCTGAGAAGGTTTCTCCTAGAAGGTGATATCTGAACTGAAGCCTGAATGATCAGAACGACTTGCCTCTTTCAGAGCCCAGGAGGGAGAAAGCTTGTAATAGTAAGTGCAAAGGGCTTAAGGCAGGAATACATTCCCGGTGTTTCAGGAACAGAAAGGAGGCCAGTGTAGCTGGAGTATGGTGTGGGAAGAGGGCATGGTGAGAATGATCATGGAGGTGGGCAAGTCTGCGTTAAATAGGGCCTTGTATACCTTGAGCAGGAGTTTGTATTTTATCGTAAATGTGATGGAAAAGCATTCAGAGGCTGTAAGCAGGTGGTGATGTTTTGCATTCCCTGAAGACCACAATCTTGTGAGTAGCAAGCATGAAAGCAAAGAAGGCTATTTAGAGGGTCCTTGCAGTCTTCCAGGCAGGAGTAGGGAAGCTCGGCACAAGCTGTAGTGGTACAAGATGAGATGGAGGGAAGTGAATGTTTCAGGATGTATTTTGCTGGTAGAAGTAATAGCACTTGACAGAGTGGATATGGAGCTAGGGGAATGGGAAGGATCAAGGATGGTGCTCAGAGTTGTGGCTTGAACCACCAGGCTTCAATTTTGGAAATGACATTACTGGGGATGCTTGTTCCAGGTGTGGTTGAAAAGACAGCAGTGATACTAACCATCATGGACATTTATGAGGGTGAGCTGGCTGCCAGATACTATATACCAAGTGTGTATATACCTTTGTGCGAAGTTTGTGAAGTAAGTTCTATTATTAGGCCCATAATACAGGTGAGGAAGCTGAAGCCCAGAAAGATGAAATAACTTTCCAAAGGCCACAAGGTTAGTCAGTGGCAGAGGAGAGATTAAAGCTAGGGCAGCCTGATTCTAGAATCACCGCCTCCCAGCCCCCCACTCTATACCGTTCTCTGTGCTTGAGTAAACACACTTTGTTTTCTTAAGCCATCTTGGATTATTACTGAAGCTAAAGTTGACTTTTGAAACTCTACTATTCAGGTTAACATTCACCCACTGCCCAAACAATTCAGTCTCACTTTTGCTCCAGGTAGAGATGGGCCTGCCCGCTTTGGGAGAGCTGATCCCAAATCCAAGCCCAAGGGTCAGTTTCACAACCTCTTTTTATCACCTTGCTGTGCTGATCTTTAATCTATGGGGGAAGCAGAACATAAATGGGATTGTGACATCCACTGTTAGCATAGCTTTTAATTTAAAAGTCAACATTTAAAAAATTAGTAGTAGTGATAAAATAATAACTACAGGCCTACCTTGTTTTATTGCGCTTCACTTTATTGTGCTTCCCAGATATTACAGTTTTGTGGTTTTTTTTTTTTTTTTTAACAAATTGAAGGTTGGTGGCAACCCTGCCTGGACCAAGTCTATCAGCGCCACTTTTCCACCAGCATTTGCTCACTTTGTGTCTCTGTATCACAAATTTTCACAGTATTTCAAATTTTTTCATTATTATAATATGGTGATTTGTGATCAGTGATGTTTGATGTGACTACTATGACTTGCTGAAGCTCAGATGATGGTCAGCATTTTTTAACAATAAAGTATTTTCTAATTAAGATATGTACATTGTTTAAGTTGTAATGCTATTGCACACTTAATAGATGATGACATTAGTGTAAATACAACTTCTATACGCAATGGGAAACCAAAAAATTAGTGTGACTTGCTTGCTTTATTGCAATATTCTCTTTATTGTGGTGGTCTAGAACTGAACCCTCAGTATCTCCAAGGTATACCAGTATAGCATTAACAGTCATGTCATGGTCTACTATAACATTGTCTTATTTATTAATCTTTTCAAAACTCCAAAGAAATGTTATCACCATGAGAAAACCGAGGCTCAGAGAGGTTCCATAATTTGTTGAAGGTTGCAGCATGTAAGTGACAGAATCAGGATTTGAATCTACATCTTACTTTGCTGATGTTCTTCTTCTCTAAACATCATCTCATCTCTTTCATAAGCAATGAACCTGCAGTTGAAGTGTATTGTTATCAGAGGAACATGTCCTGAGCACGTCAAAGGCAGATGCTTTGCTGGGCTTCAGGTGGTAGAATTGCATTAACATTCTCATGGATTGTCAATCAAAAACTGCCTTTTTAGGACGTCCCCAGTGGCGCAGTGGTTAAGAATCCACCTGCCAATGCAGGGGACATGGGTTTGAGCCCTGGTCCAGGGAGACTCCACAGGCCGCAGAGCAACTAAGCCCATGCGCCACAACTACTGAGCCTGCGCTCTAGAGCCCGCGAGCCACAACTACTGAAGCCGCAACAAGAGAAGCCACCGCAATGAGAAGCCCACGTACCACAGTGAAGAGTAGCCCCCGCTCGCCGCAACTAGAGAAAGCCCACGTGCAGCAACAAAGACCCAAGGCAGACATAAATAAATAAATACATTTTTTTAAAACTGCCTTTTAAAGACAAAATTTAAATGATTGTTATTTTACAATTTGAATTTTGAAATACTAATGGAAAATTCCTAAGGAAAGTTTAGACTAACCTTTATGAGAAATAAATGCTCAGTAACTTGGATTTTTCTCTCCTAGTGCTTAGGGTTTAGTTGCAGACAATTAGTCTACTCTAGCTAGTTTAAACATAAAGGGATATATTGAAGTTTATTTAATGGGTTATAAAACCACTGGAAGGGCTAGAACAACAGGTTGAGATTTCAGAACACTCCCATAACCCAGAACACAGTTAAGTCCAAGGCAATCTGTAAAGCAGCTACATAACAGCAAGTGCTGTACAGCCAGGACCGCTGCTGATGGCAGGGTCTCACTGCCTCACTACCACCCAGCAAAATGCCTGCCCTGCATCCATCCAGCTTCTCTTCTCCAGGATTTTCTTTCCATATCGAATCTTGCAGAGTTGTGCCTGACTGCTGAAACCTAAGTCATACCTGCAACTTTAGCTAACTGCAATGGAGTCCAAGACATGGAGATTTTAATTTTGCAGCCACTACAGTATAGAAGAATATGCTCAGAGAGAGCGGGAATGGGAATTGAGTCAACTCACAGTATCCTCTACACTCATTACTTAACTTTTCTTTTTCCAAGTTTCTCTAAATCAGGAGTATCTAATATGTAGCCCTTGAACCAAATGCAACCTCATTTACCTTTTCAGACATTTTTGTTTTCTCTAATGATATAGCACCCATGAGCTAGTACAGCCTAAAATAGTATGTCTAAGACTTCAGAGAGTACCTAAGAATCTTGTTAAAATACACATTCCTGAGATGGACCTTCAGAATTTTGGATTCCACATGATGCCCAGGAATCTGCATTCTAAATAAATACCCCCAGATGATTACACTTTGATCTAAACATAAGACAGCAACTCCCCTTGTTTCAGTTGGGGCACCTTCCATGAAGGGGTATATTTCAACAGTTTTTTCAGTTCAACCAGAGGCACTTGGTATGTCCAGCACACATCGCATAATCAGGGAAGCTCATACAGTGACCTTTGCAAATCTGGCTTGTCATCTGATGTGATGGAGAAAATGATCAAGATTGTGAGTGTCCTTTGAGCTCAGGCCTTTGACCCCCACCCCCTTGTTTTGATGCTACTTGGAACAGTTCCAGCAGAGTATGAAGATTTAGTTTATTTGTAGTCCAAAAACCCAGGTGGGAAACAAACAAACAAAAACTTTTGTTGGAGATTTCCTGAGCTGCTTCCTCAGATTGAGTCTTCTTAAAAATTAAAAGGGCCTGTGAGACCAAACTTGTCAGACTCCCAGTAGCTGATCTGACAAAACATCTGAGCACATTTAATTACAGCCATAGGGGAAAAAAACACAAGAAGTTCTAGGAAGTTTAGGCATTCAGTCCAAATTCAGTGCATGGAGTCAGATAGCACGTGGAGCCCACGCTCATTTTCCATCTCTCAGTTGTTTGGAGTTCAGAAGATTGTACAGATTTTGCAGAACTTTTGATTTACAGGAGATCACAATTTCAGAAGAGAGTCGCATAGTTGGAAGAATACAAATCATGATTTAGGTTTTTGGAGCTGTTTTTGGAAAGCTACAACCCTCAGATTGCATGTCATCATGGTTCAATTTTAAGAGCAACTAATTGACATAATAGTGAACAATGCCATCCCCAAAGAATCAGTGCCCACGAAGTGCTGAATTTGGGTATGTGGATTTCAGAACTGTCATTTTTTTTTTTCTGGCGATATTCCTGTACTTGCCAATGTTGAGGGCCTGTCGCTCTTATTTTTTTTTTGAAAATAAACACTTATAGCAAAAAGAATTGGCAACAGATATGTAAATCTAGGTTCAATGGTGAACTCGCACCCACCAGTTTTCTAGACCAGTTTGGTTTGTTACATGTCATCTTCTCATAATATTGATTAGAATTAGTCATCAACTCTCATATCTGTGAAATACATCCTTTCCCTCTGCATTTTTTTTAACCATTTTAAAATTTATTTTAATTAATTTATTTATTTATGGCTGTGTTGGGTCCTCGTTTCTGTGCGAGGGCTTTCTCTAGTTGCAGCAAGTGGGGGCCACTCTTCATCGCGGTGCGCGGTCCTCTCATTATCGCGGCCTCTCTTGTTGCGGAGCACAGGCTCCAGACGCGCAGGCTCAGTAATTGTGGCTCACGGGCCTAGTTGCTCCGCGGCATGTGGGATCTTCCCAGACCAGGGCTCGAACCCGTGTCCCCTGCATTGGCAGGCAGATTCTCAACCACTGCGCCACCAGGGAAGCCCTCCCTCTGCATTTATAAAACTGCTGAAGACCTATATTTATGAATAGCTAATGACCTATCTATTACCATTGTTTCTGATGAAATCTATACTGCTGGCACAAATACTTATTCTATCACGTATGCCTCTATTAAAAATAATAAAACTTGAATACCTAGACCCTAGATTCTAGCCTGAGGTAGAAATCCTTTGTAGGTATTTTCACACAGGGGCAAAGTCTCTGAGCTAACCTGGTTCTCCTTAACCACAGGTGGGTTCCCCCATGCACAGGCTATTTAAGGAGGAAGAAGGCTTGGTTTATCATTTTAGCCCCCTTCTTTCAGAGATGTCTCTTCTCATCTACCAAGACTGAACTGAACTTTCTAGCCCTTCCAGACATTACCACTCTGTTGTAGTATGCCCTTGAAATTCCCTCACTCTCACTGACCCCTATGGTTCATCCTGCATGGTCTCACTCCATGGAAACTGTCCTCATCAAGGTCAGCTCCATTAGGTCCTCTTCAACAACCAACAGGTTGACATATTTTCAGTGCTTATTTTATTGATTATACTCTCCCTTTGGTGCTTTTTTTTCCTATTGGCCACAGTACCCCCAAATCAACTGATTTGCCTCTCATGTATTTGGCTTCTCATTCTCTTGTCTCCTATGCAGATAATTTTTTCTTCTTATATAATGGTATTCTCCAGGGTTTTGTGTGATAACTTCCAATGCCCAGCTGCCACTTCTGCTACATATCCTGGCTCAGGGAATAGCACCACTTCTGCCTCAGTCACCCAAACTGGAGCACAGAAGTCTTTTGTGACTCTCCCCCTGATACCCTACACGCTTTCTGTCAGTCACCCAAGTTCTTCCTTTTTACTTCTACATCCTCTTAAACTTGTCTCTCTCCATTCCCACTGCCATTTGCTAGTTAAGGCCCTCCTCATGTGGCCTCTGGATAACTTCATTGACCTCCTAACTGACCTCCTGCCCGCAGGCGTTTTGGCTGCCCCCTCCACCCCACGTATCCTTCATTCTGATGACTGATAAACTTTTCAAAAATAAATCAGATCTTGATACTCCTCTGCTTAGAGTCTGCCAGGAGCTCCCCAGTGCCTTTAAGATAAAATCCAAATCAATTAGCAAAATTGGCAGGACCTCTGCATATCTTTCTAGCCTCATCTATTGTTGCTTATTCCTTGAAACTCATTTTTCACTTCCCTCACTTCTGTGGGCACCTGCTTCTTTACTTTCTCTGTCAGGGGTCTTCGCCCCAGCTCCCTTTGACCTGGCTACCTTCCACTCACCTTTGGAAAAGATGTCTCCTCCCAGAAGCTATCTCTGAGCCCCTCCCTCAGTCTCCCTCCCTGACCCCAGAGTCAGGTTTAGCTGTCCCTCTGGGCCCTTCCCTTCTTAGATACTCCACCTGCTGTGTTTGCCAAGAGCTTGAGCTTCCTGAGGCCGTGACCATATCTTCTGTATCTTTACCTTCTGTAATTATCAGGTACTCCATATGTGCCTGTTGAATGAACAAATAGCATAAATAGCTCTTCTTAGAAGTCTGAAAGCACTCAGTTTTGTTTTTATCAGAAAGAACAACTTATCACTTTTTTTGAGCTCTCCTCTCCCTCTAGCTATGCTTTTTTTTTTTTTTAAGCTACCGCAAGTATAACCTGATTTACATGCACTACTTGTTAATCCAGCCTGGTCATAATTTGACATTGTTGTTTCAATTAGAAATTGATGCAGTTCAAGAGACCTATATGCTGTCCACAGCATAGGCATTGTACATGAAACTTAATTGTTCATTAGATATAAATGAAGTCAGTTTTATTATCTGATTGGCCCAGTGTTTTTCTTTCTAGTCTTGATTTAAACTTGGTCCAGGCATACAGATGGCCAATGGGCACATGAAAAGATGCTCCACATCGCTAGTTATTAGGGAAATGCAAATCAAAACTACAATGAGGTATCACCTCACACCAGTCAGAATGGCCATCATCAAAAAGTCAACAAATAATAAATGCTGGAGAGGGTATGGAGAAAAGGGAACCCTCCTACACTCTTGGTGGGAATGTAAATTGGTACAGCCACTATGGAGAACAGTATGGAGGTTCCTTAAAAAGCCAAAGATAAGAGTTGCCATGTGATCCTGCAATCCCACTCCTCGGCATATATCCAGAGAAAACTGTAATTCAAAAAGATACATGCGCCCCAATGTTCATTATAGCACTATTTACAAGATATGGAAACAACCTAAATGTCCAGACATGGAAACAACCTAAATGTCCATCAACCAGATGAATGGATAAAGAAGATGTGATACATATACACAATGCAATGTCACCCAGCCATAAAAAAGAATGAAATAATGCCATTTGCAGCAACATGGATGGACCTAAACATTATCATACTAAGTGAAGTAAGTCAGACAGAGAAAGACAAACATCATATGAGATCACTGATATGTGGAATCTTAAAAAAAAAAGAAAGAAAGAAACAAGGGAACTTATTTACAAAACAGAAATAGACTCACAGACATAGAAAACAAACTTACGGTTACCAAAGGGGAAAGGGAGGGAGGGATAAATTAGGAATTTGGGATTAACAGATGCACATTACTATATGTAAAATAGATAAACTACAAGGACCTACTGTATAGCACAGGGAACTATATTCAATATCTTGTAATAACCTAAGAATGGAAAAGAATATATATATTCAACTGAATTACTTTGCTGTACACCTAAAACACTGTAAATCAACTATACTTCAATAAAATTAAATTAAAAGAATAAACTTGGTCCAGGGATTTACTAGCAGTGTAGCCATAAACAAGTTACTTAATCTCATTGAATCATGTGTTACTCACCTACAAAATGGGATAAAAATAATCTACCTGGTTGATGGGAAGATCATACGAAATAATGTCTGCAAACTGCTATGTGTGGCCCTTAGTAGGAGTCAATATATGTGAGTCATTTCCCACATATATGTGGGAAATATATTGACTCACAATATATGTGAGTCATTTCGCATGAGTCATTAAGTAGCATTTAAATATAGAATAAGGATGAACTGTCACAGGGTAATTCTCCCCGTCTCCCCATTTTTTCCTATAGATTGAATACCTTGAAATCCTTAAGTTCTCCTTTTACCTTAAAGCCGTCGTCTACCTTTTTCTATTAAGCAATTCACTTCTAGGATGTTCAGATTTTGTTATAAGAGCATACTTACCCATATTTCCAAATATTCTCCTTCTCAAAAAGATCTGCATTGAGAGAGGCAGAAGAGTGAGTAACTTTACAGGATTTTAGTGGACCAACTTGGACTTCAAGCTGGTTTGAGTTGCACTTAATTGGCCTGTTAATGTCTCTTTTCCTCATAGCACTAAAAACGACCAATCTGCGGTCTCCTTTGACCCTTCGAGATTACTGGACAATCAGTAGAGAAGAATTTGAGTCAGTGTAGGTTGCTTAGGTATTTCCTTCATAATGTTGAATGGTAAAATCTTGTTGAGCAATAAAAAATCTTAAGGAAGAAGTCATATAGAATTAAACCGTCATTCACTGACCGACAGTCTGTTGTTGGTTTAGGATAAGATTATTTTGGGAGGGTATGGTTCCTATGACCGCAGAAAATCTGAACTCAGGACTAATTCCTATACCTGTATCTTGGTAACTTGCTTTCCTGGCTCTGGGTAGCTGAGCCAGTTGGCTCTCTTCCAAAGCACATTTGGGCTGCAAGGGAACTGCCTGCTTGGCTAGCTGGCAGGCGAGATTAAAGAAGAGATGAATGTTGTTTCTGGCAGCAGCTGCTGTTTTGTTCAGGGCAGTCCTAGTACTATTTTGTAGTTCTCTGCATAAAGAAAACGAGCTACACAGATGCCCCACTTACCTTTTCGACTTTGGAAAGTCTGTAACGTGGATCCTGGCAATGAATATTTTAAAACCACTTCTCATGGTCATAGAAAAGTTTGTTTTGTTTCCCCAAGTTTAGAGGATTGGAATCTTCTGGTTTCCTGAACAGCATATGTTGCCCTGATGTTCTTGGGCTGCATGCATGTTAGTTTCTACTAAAGGAAAGGAGTCTGCAACCTGACTTCTGTGTAATAACATATGTTCAGATCAAGTAAATAGTTTGCTTTAGAGGGGGGCTTTGCAGTTCCTTTCTCTGGCATGTGGCTTTTTATTGTAAGGAAGGCTGTTATGCTCAGGAAGAATTGATGAATGGGTGAATATTCCACTGGGGTCTGTTGAGATTGGTTCTCAACAAAAATGAGATTTAAGGAAGACTTTTGCCTTCAGAGTCTCCAGCCTTGTCTTCCTGTAAATTTTCCCTTTTAAAGTTCCTTTTCAGTACCATCTGCCACGGTTAAAACCTGCTCCCAGAAAGAGACCTGCTATATCTGTCATTCACAATTGAGTGTGTATTTTAGTCACTATTTCTTCCCTCCGCCACGACTGTTTCTACTGCATATTTTAGTTCTAACAGTGCATAAGGATTTCTCATTCGTTTTTTCATCATGTAAATAAATTGAAGGCAACTTTTAGCAATGAAAGGGTTATTGGAATTTTGTGTGTTGTGCAGAGTACATGGGGGACACTTTTGACGCATGCCTCTAAATTTAAAAAAATCTAGGACTGCCGACAATAAGATTAGTTTAATGTGACCGTGCAGTGAGAGGTTATCGTGAAATGAGAGGTTATCACACAACAAGCGTGACCTAGAGAGAAGAGTTGTACGATGCTAAAAACAAAGTAGCCAAAGAAAAATGTCATATGCAGAAGCAGAGAGTGTTACAGAAAAAACAGCAAGAGATGATTACCCAAATGGAAACGATACATTTTAGAGCAGAAGTCACAAATGCAGGGACATTTCGCTTCAGCTTTCTATCTAATACGGTGTGTGTGTGCGCACCTGCCCACATGTTCAGGCACCCGAATACCCTTGTTGGAGTCTCCAGAAGTTAGAGAAAGAGGAAGAGAGAGAAAACTCCATTGGAAGTCAATTGTCTATTAACCGAAGCTACTCTCAACACAGTTGAGAACTAAGAAATAAATTGAAAAATGCACCTGACTCCCAAATCAGCATCAACATACCCATGTACTAAAGGTCAGACTCTTTGTTCATGCAAGATTGATTCTATGAAGTCCTTTCCCGGACTCTCTTATTTGTATGGTTTTTAAGCACTTGTTTCCCCGATTTCTAGACAATCCAAAACCTATAATGCACACAGCAAAGCATTGCACAACACCTGTGGTTTGAAAAGATTCTCACCACCACTCCATGAATGGGTAAGGCAAAAACGATTCTCATTTTAGAGACTGATAAACAGATACTCAGAAGGATTCACTGGCGTGTTTGAGGTCACATGGTGGGGCTCAGAGGTTTTCTGGATCCGTCTTCTATACCCTGCCATCACACTACCAGTTTTCAAAAGCGTGAACTTTTTTTTCTTTTTTGCCCTTGGAAACCTTTGTTCGAACAAAATTTTACCCAGAAGCATGAACAAATAGAACAGAAAACAAACTGAGCTGCTTTGCTTAAAACAGGCGTTGGGGGCCCAGAACACTGGCGGGGCAGTATGTTTTCCTTACCAGGAACAGCTTGAACATTGCACACTGCTCCATTCATTCAGTAATTCACCCAGAAAGTAAGTTTATTGAGCTCTGATTTATTTTTCTATTGCTGTTGGAATAAATCACCACCAATTTAGTGACCTAAAACAATACAGATTTATGATATTATGGTTTTGGAGATTCAGAAGTCCAAAATGGAGCTTATTGGGCTAAAAGCGAGGTGTCGATGACACTGTGCCTTCCTGAAGGCTCTAAGGGAGACTGTTTCCTTGCCTTATTTCAGCTTCTAGAAGCCACTTGCATTTCTTGACTCCTGGCCCCTTTCCTCCATCTCCAGTGCCAGCCATGGCAAGTCAAGTCCTTATCGTGTCACATCTTTCTGACCCTTCTCCCATCACTGCATCTCTCTAACCAGAGCTGGAAACGTTCTCAGTTTGTAAGGACCTGTGTGATTAGATGGGACTCAGAGAATCCAGGATAATCTCTCCACATCAAGGTCCTTCGCTTAATCACATCTGCAAAGTCCATTTTGCCATATAAGTCAATATAGTCACAAGTTCCAAGAAAATTAAGACGTGGCCGTCTTCTTGCTATTATTCTGCCTACTATAAGCACCCCCCATGGGCCATGTGTTGTGTTTGCCTCCGGGACTACAGGAGGCTAGAGATGGGCACGTTAACAGTAAAAATATGTTGCAAATAATGACCTGACAGTATGGGAGAAATAGGTAAACTAAGAAACAAACCAACAAAAATGAAAATAAAATTGTAAAAGCAGTCGTTCAAACAAGTACAGTAAAATTTGGAGCTCCTTGGAGGTGGGCAGTCACAGCTACATAACCAAAATGCTTTTTCCCGCCAGCTTTATTGAGGTGTGACTGACAAATAAAATTGTATATATTTAAGGTGCACAATGGGATGTCTTGATATATGGATACATTGTGAAATGATGACCACAGTCAAACTATCCCGTTACCCTTTTTTCTGTGTGTGGTGAAAACACTTGGGATCCACTCTCTTAGGAAATGTCAAGTAAACAATATAGTATTATTAGCTGTAGTCAAAATGCTGTACATTAGGTCTTCAGAACTTACTCATCTTATAACTGAAAATTTGTACCCTTTAATCAACATCTCCCCATTTTCCTCTACCCCCTAGCCTCTGGCACCCACCTTTCTGTTCTACTCTTTGTTACTATGAGTTCGACTTTTCTTTTTCTGGATTCCACATATAAGTGAGATCATACGATATTTGCCTTTCTGTGTCTGGCTTATTTCATTTAGTCTTCCCTTTATTTGATGAAAATGAATCATCAAAGAGAAGCAAAGTTTAATATTTCTAGCCACTGTTTAGGAAATCAGGGAAATGTGTGTACTATATATTAGAAAAATTTCTGCATAGAATAATATGGAAAAAATACTTTTCCATTTAAAGAAGTAAGCTCCTCATTGCGGCCCTCTCCCAAGAATACTGATAGGGAGGTATTACTACTGCTGTGCAGAATTCTCAGTACATTTCTGCCTTGACTGCTCCCCCATCCTAATGTTTAGTTATGCCTGAGTGAATGATTGAATTTTATGAAAGGTGAATACTCATCAGTAGCAAAGTACTTGATCCTTGAACAACATGCGTTTGAAACTGCATGGGTCCACTTATATGTGGATATTTTTCAATAGTAAATACTTGCAGTACTACATGGTCCCAGGTTGGTTGAATCACCGGATGCTGAGGAACCAGGGATAGGGAAGGCTGACTATAAATTATACACGGATGACTCCTGCATTGCTCAAGGGTTAACTGTATATACAAAATTAAATTAAAATATCAGTTTACTTAATAGCTTTAAAATAAAATGCCTCATGAAATATAAGTTTCTCAGGGATATTTGGTTTTTATTTTTAATTTATTTTTAATTTATTTTATTGAAGTATAGTTGATTTACAGTGTGTTAATTTCAGGTGTACAGCAAAGTGATTCAGTTATACATATATATATATATACACACACACACACACACACACACACACACACATACACATACACACACATTCTTTTTCATATTCTTTTCCATTATGGTTTATCACAGGATATTGAATATAATTCTCTGTGCTATACAGTAGGACCATGTTGTTTAACCATTCTATATATAGCAGTTTGCATCTGCTAATCCCAAACTCCCGCTGCATCCCACCCCCACCTCCCTCCCCCTTGGCAACCACAAGTCTGTTCTCTATGTCTGTGAGTCTGTTTCTGTTTCGTAGATAAGTTCATGTGTCATATTTTAGATAACAGATATAAGTGATATCATATTGTGTTTGTCTTTCTCTGTCTGACTTACTTCACTTAGTATGGTAATCTCTACGTCTATCCATGTTGCTGCAAATGGCATTATTTCATTCTATTTTATGGCTGAGTAGTATTCCACTGTATATATGTGTCACATCTTCTTTATCCATTCATCTGTTGATGGACATTTAGGTTGTCTTCATGTCTTGGCTATTGTAAATAGTGCTGCAGTGAACATTGGGGTGCGTGTATCTTTTGAATTACAGTTTTCTCCTGATATATGTCCAGGGGTGGGATTGCAGGATCATATGGTAACTCGATCTTTAGTTTTTTGAGGAACCTCCATACTGTTTTCCATAGTGACTGCACCAATTTATATTCTCTCAGGGATATTTGAACGTATTAACAGATTTAAGTTTAGTCCTAACCAAATAGACTCCAATAAATTGAGCAAAATCATCTGTACAGATGTTTGTATATAACTGATCCAAAAAAAAAATGCTGCCCTGGTGAAATTATTTTGCAATTATTATAGAAGTCTGTATTATATTTTTAAACTATCAAAGAACATATATAAAAATTATAAAATTAAAAGTTCTGAAAAATGTACAATATTCAGCTTTGGCTTGGAATAGGGACCAAACTTGTCTCCATATGCGTGATATTTGAAAAATTATTAAAGTCTTGGAGAGATGGTGTCAGAGTCCTCACCAGTGATGTAACAGCTTTCTTGAAGTGCTGTGACAGTATGAGGTGGTGAAGAGGACAGGATTTCGAATTGGACAGACCTGAGTTTTCATCCTGATCTCACCACTTAGAAGTCACTGAATCTCTCTCTACCTCAGTTTCTTCATCTTCAGAATTAGGATAGATGAAACTTAAATTTTGTTTGTGGTAAGCTAGACAAAATGTTTGGTACATAGTAAATGTTCAGTAAGTGGAAACTGTTATTCACTGTATTGTTCAGAAAGCACAAGCATCTGCATACACATTCAGACATCCTGCCTGATGGTACTGATGAACTACAGTATGTACTCTATTTAAAGCCAGGCCCTCTGCTTGAGACAGGATCTCACCCCTTCCTGTCTTCTCAAGGACATCTGATGTCTCTCTGTTCTGACCCACAGTGCCAATTGCACCTCCTACTGGACCATCCCCATAGGCATACAGACATCCTGGTATTTTTACCATCTTATAAATAAGACTCTCCCCTCCCCCCAACCTAATTCCTCACCAACTCCCGTCTCACTTTGTTTTTACTTATTTCTTTGTTCATTTATCTATTTGCTCTCCTTTGAAGGACACCGCTTTAAAAGAGCTGTCTATATGCACTGGTTTTAATCACTCACCTCTCATGCTCTGTTAAATCCACTCCTGCCTGGCCTTTCCCAAACTGCTTCAATAAAAGTGCTCTTGTTAATGTCACCAGTGACTATGCTACTAAATCCAGTGACCAGTTCTCAGTCCTCATCTTACTTGACCTATTGCGAGTATTTGACGTAGTTTCATAGTTTAACCTTCTCCTTAAGGTACTTTTACTTTTTCTTTTTTTCTTTTTTTTTTTTAACTTGGGTTCTTCCTCCTCCTCTGGCTCCTCTCTCAGGCTCCTTTGTGTGTTCTAAATCTTTTGCCAGACGTCTTAAGGTTAGAGCACCATAGGATCCAGTTCTTTGTTCTTTTTCCCGTTTGTACTCACTCCCTTGATGGTCTCATCCACTCTTTTGCTTAAAACTCCATTTATATATCAAAAGCTGTCATATTTATATATCCAGCTCAAACTTCCCTCCTCAATCCAGATTGAAATATCCTGACCTAGTTTCATCACTAGGATGTCTCAAAACACATCTCAAACTGAGCACACTCAAAACTTAACTCCAGATCTGCCCCCCAAATCTTCTCTACCCCTCAGCCTTCCCCATATCACTTGATGGCAACACCGTCCTTCCCAGTTGCTCAGACCAGAATCCTTGGAGTTGTCTTTGACTCTCTCTCAAAGCACTCTCCAACTGTCAGGAAATCCTATCGGCTCAATCTTCAGGAGGCATCCAGAATCTAACCACCTCTGGGCAATGCACTGCTACGAACCTTTCTTGCTTGGATTATGGCAATAGCCCCAAATTGGTCACTCTGTTTCTACCTATTGTTAGCCTAAAGTCACAGCAATTAAAGTGATCTCTTTTTTTTTTGGAAATAATTTATATTTTTAGAGCAGTTCATAGCAAAATTGAGAGGAAGGTACAGAGATTTCCCCAGTGCCCCCTGCCCCCCACACATGCATGGCCCCCTCCGTTATCAACATCCCCACCAGAGTGGTGCATTTGTTGCAACTGAGGAACCTACCTTGACACATCGTAATCACCCAGAGCCCATAGTCTACACTAGGGTTTACTCTTGGTGTTGAACATTCTATGAGTTTAGACAAATGTATAATTACATGTATTCAGAATTATAGTATCATATAGAGTACTTTCACTGCCCTAAAAATCCTCTGTGCTCTATTCATCCCTTCCCCTCCAACCCCTGGCAACCACTGATCTTTTTACTGTTTCCATAGTTTTGCCTTTTCTAGAATGTCATGGTAGTTGGAATCAAAACAGTGTATAGCCTTTTCAGATTGGCTTCTTCACTTAGTAATATGCATTTTTTTCCTCTGTGTCTTTTTATGGCTTCATAGCTCATTTCTTTTTAGTGCTGAGTAAAAGTCCATTCCCCAGATATACCACAGTTTATTTAACTATTCACCTGCTGAAGGACATCCTGGTTGCTTCCAAATTTTGGCAATTTTGAATAAGCTGCTATAAAAATCAGTGTGCAGGTTTTTGTATAGACACAGATTTTCAGCTCTTTGGGATAGAACCAAGGAGCATGATTGCTGGATCATATGGTAAGAATATGTTCAGTTTTGTAAGAAACTTCCAAACAACCTCTTTGAAAAAAGTTTTAAATATGTCGTATCTCTCCTATGCTCAAAATCCTGCAATGAATCCCTTTTCGTTCACAGTAAAAGTCAAAAGTCCAGGTGGGTATACAAGACCCTACATGATCTGGCCTCTCCATTCTCTCTGACATCATCATCTTCACTGCCCCCCTGGTTTATTCTTGCTGTTCCTTAAATAAAGCAGATTCCTTAAATCAATGAGTATGCATTTATTTTATAATAATGGGGAAAAAAAGATATACTTTCTAAAAGTTGTCAGGGTAGTGACATTCCAACTAAGTTTTTTTTCTTCTCCAAATGTTTGATAATGATGATATATTACTTTTATAATAAAGTATCTTGAAAGATTCAATTGAAAACAACAACAACACGAAATAGACCTTAGGGCCTTTGCACTAGCCTCTCTGTCTATAATACTCTCCCACAGACACCTGCTTGGACAACTCCCTTAGCTCCATCTAATCTTTGATAAAACATTGCCTTCCCAATGAGGCCCCATCAGATATCAGCTCAGTAGTACACTTGGTGCTGCGTGAAGCCTCTGATGCCTCATGAGTGTGATTGTCACCTTGAACCTAAGACCATGCTGCTAGTAGAGCAGAGTAAGCATTATAATTCTAATCCCCTTTAGTGTGATCTAATTTTTCTTTTTTCACAGCACACCTTTGACCTACTATATAATCTGGTTATTTATTATGTTTATTGGTTATGGTATGCCTTCCCTCACTAGAAGCTAAGCTTATGATGGCAGGAATTTTTGCTTTTTTTTTTTTTTTTTTTTTAACTAATATATCCCCAGCATCTAGAACAGTGCCTGGCACACAGTAGCACTAGGTGCTTAATAAATATTTGCTGAATGAATGAATGAGTGAACAAATGTTTGTGTAGTTTCTTCAGTGTCAGGCATAAGACATGGCAGAGAGAAGTCAACAGAATTTCTGCCCTTATATTTCTTTTCTTTCGTCTAGTCTTATTGAGATATAATTGACATATACGTTGTATAAGTTTAAGGTGTACAGCATAATTATTTGACTTGCATACATCATTCAGTGACTACCATATTAAGAACATCTGCCATCTCATATAGATACAAAATCTATATAAATACAAAAGAAATAGAAATGTTTTTCCTTGTGATGAGAACTCTTAGGATATACTCTCTTAACTTTCTTACGTAACGTACAGCAGTGTGAATTATATTGATCATGTTGTACATTACGTCCCTAGTACTTATTTATCTTATGACTGGAAGTTTGTACCTTTTGACCACCTTCCTCCAGTTCCCCCTCCCCCACCCCATGCCTTTATATTTCTTAGAGCCTAGAATATGAATATGGTTATTAGTGAGATTGGCCATTTACAGAGGTCCTTAGGGAAGATTCCAAAATCATATCATGGAAGAGGATCTCGGAGAAATATATTTCAAGGGAGGGTTAGGTCTTAGCAATGACAGTATAAAAGAAAGCTTGAGTTTAAGCAATTATACTTACGTACATGAAGGGATATTAGAGGATATTTTATGTGTTGGGATTGTCCAAAAAGAGGAATCATCCCCCAAACAAATCATTTACACAATTCAGTCTTCATTTTGGTCCAAGGGAGATGCTGCTATGAAAAGTGGGACCCCACCGTGCTCAAAGTAGCCTTAAACAAAATTAAGCAGGATTACTGCTGAAATACGTAGATTACAGTGGTAAAACAATAAAAGGGTTTTAGTTTTGTTTCGAAGCCACTATTATCTATGTAGGTAGCATTGTAGTCTTAGAAATTTTAGTAAATGATAATTACAATTTGGTCCAGGGTAAAATCTATTTAGCTTGCAGATATTAATTGAAAATAATAATCCAGTTCCATATAATACATGGCTGGTTACATAATAAATAGGAAAGACTTCTAGCCATGTGCAGATGGGCCTTTGTGTAATTTTAAGATGCCATGGATGAATGTTAACTCTTAAAAGAACTCTCACATTTTAAAATATCTTCACATCTCCATGTTTTGCTCATGCTGTTTATTTTTCCTGGAATACTTGTCCCTTCCTTGTCAACTCTTGCAAACTCTTCTTTTGTCCTCTAAAATCCAGCCAGAGTCACATTTTCTCTCTGGCTTTTCTTGGCACTGTCTTTCTGCTACGAGTTGTCTCACTTAAGGTCAACTGATTAATTTTTTCCTCCTCTGAGTTCCCAAAGCATTTATCAAGGGGTGTGGGTGTCACCTACTTACCTGCATCTGCATTTCAAGGGTGTCTTATCACCTTTGTTTCTCTAGTGACTGGCTCAGTCCCTGTCTCATAATACAGGCTCAATAAACAGGTATCAAATTTGAAGCATTACACTTTTTTTTTTTTTTAACCTTGGTCACTGATTCGTCCAGCAAATATTTATTAAGAGCTTTTTATATTCAAGGTTCTGCTATGTGTTGTAAAGATACTGAAGAAAAAAATAGATGCCCAGATTTTTAAAAACATAAAATATAGTGTAATAAGAAAAAATAAGCCATGCACAAAGGTAACTATTTTACATATTTGAAAGAGTTATTTTCAAAGAGAGGTGTTTTGGGGGGCGTGTGAGTGTGGGTTCATGCCAGGATTCAAGAATGTCTTCCCATTGACTAAGAAAATATTTTTCCTTATTAATTGACATATTGGTTATGGTCTGCCAATAAATGGCCAAAAAGCTGTGATTCAAAACAATGATTCTTTTGATGTCTCACAAATTAGGTTAAATTCTGTCCTATATCTAAATCTCTCTCTCTTCCCCTCACTTTAACTGGGTATACTATTAGATTATCGGACTAAAGCCCTGCTCAGGGTTTTGCTGCTACTTGTCAAACAGTCTACATTTAAAGTAGAGAAAGTTTCTTTTGGTGCCTTAAGGTATGAATTTTATGCATTCCCTAGTTTTTAGAAAACACCTTAAGTGATAAATCCTTCACATGTTGCTACAAGTTCATTCCTAATTGCCATTGGGGAATTGCCCGTAGAAAGCTTTTGACAAAAGTTAACAATACTGTCATTGAAATGAAAAATCCAAACCATATTTTAACAGAAAATTTTTTAAAAATTTGGTCAGCATAGTTTGAAAGCTCAGCATCTAATTGCATCTAATTGTATTTAAGCCAGTAGCGTTAAAAAAAAAAAAAAAAAAGGTAGATTCCCTTTTCCACATTAAGGCAGAAGACGTTAATTGTTAATAGTTTTAGTGACTATGGATTTTCACTGATGATCACCAGCATGTTTTCTGTTTTCATTTAGACTTGGATTATCACTTGCATTTATCTTCAACTGCTCCTCTTTAGTCCTCTCGTCAAAACTCAAGGAATCTGCAGGAACCGTGTGACTGATGATGTGAAGGACGTTACAAAATTGGTAAGTAAGGAATGCTTTCAATTGCTGTGACTCTTTTTCTTGTACTTTTTGAAACAGATTTCCTTTTTTCTTGCCCCAAATTAGTATTTTTCGAAGACCAGGAGGGAAGTCACTGAGTTACTCTAAAGAGTTTGTAGAGAGCAGGTAGGGAGATACTTAAGGTCATGGAGCATCTTGTTGGTAAAGTTGGCCTGTTGCACCCCACGGAAGTGGCTTTGTTTCTTTGCTGGTCTTTTCATCTCCTTCACAGGCAGTGAAGGACACTGGCGAGTTCTCTGTGCTGATGTGCCAGCACTAGCTTGTTCCCCATTATCTCTTAAAAGTGTTTTATTTCCCTTCCACATGCCTTCCTACTCTTCTCTAACGAGCCTAACAAAATATCTGAGATGGTCTTTCTCCCCCTTTCCAACAGCTTGAAGACCCTGTCACATGCGGGTGGGTGTTTGCTCCCTCAGTAAACACAGTTGGAGTCATTTGTTGCCCAAATGTTGACCAGATTCACCTCCCACGTCCATCACATTGGAACTCTTCCCTCAGGAAAAGCCGTTTTACACTGGTGCCCCTTGGTCACTGCCGGCTTCGTGCCATGCTTCTCTTAAGATGCAAACCACAGAGAGGGAGAGCATAACACAGCATCTGAAATGCCTTCCTCCCAACTCTCACGATCTAGCGGTGATTGTACATGCTCACTTGAGCTACAGTGTGTGCTTTCAGGATGAACAAAGTTTGAGAAGCAGTTCTCTAAGCTCCTGGTTCAAAAGAGCCAAATGGCACTCAGTTATTTGAATATTGTCTAGGGAACGGACGTGATGTGAGAATAGGAAAGAAATGAGGATTGTAGTATGTAGAAAGAAAGAAAAGTATATTTTTTGAGATATTTATCTTCTGTATTTTGATATGCATTTCCTGGTTTATATGTTTTACTTTGGGTTCATAGCCAAACTTCAAAACAGAAGTTTAATGCTACGATCTGAGTGTTGCTGGCTTAGTCTCAATGCAGAATTAAGAATACACACACACACACACACACACACACACACACACACCCCATGCAGATTTCTTTGGATACTTACAAAGTCCAGGTTTAAAAAAAATTCTCTGGTGCAGTGCCTGAAGATGTATCACCATGTTTTATTTGAGGAGCTGGTGACCAAAGCAATGCAACATTTGCCTACTATATGCCCAGCTAGGTATAAGAATGGGGGTGGGGTGATGAAGTACTTTTTTCAAAACATGTATCATGATCCTTTCCCTCAAGCTGCATGTTAGTTTGTGACCCAAGAAACTATATTAAAATATAAAGAAAATGTTTATATTCGAAATTTGGTATCAATAGAAGGCACTCATGAAATGTTTGTTCGATGAAGTAAGGATGTGTACCACTGTGCAGCATCATAATCACCTGTGGCGCTTATGACAATCATAGGTGTCTGGGCCCCACTGATTCTCAGTAGGTCTGAAGGCATCTACATTTAAAGACATTCCTTAAAGGATGTTTAAGAACCAGTGCTCTAGGTGGTCTATTCTGTCACGGTTTAGAGACCAAAATATTGTGACCTTGATTTAATCTCATTTCTTATTATGAGTAGTTTTATCTATGTTGTATGGATTTATATAAATGTTAGATTAATACGAGTCTCCAAAATGTGCTTAAAGTAGGCCACAACTGGGAAATTACAGCTCTCATGGGGCTGCTGGTAGAACCATGGAGCTAAGATGAGCGGGGAGGTCTGAAGTGGTCCTAGGTGTCCAATTTCAA
The DNA here is from genome assembly GCF_028021215.1 of Eschrichtius robustus. Taxonomy (NCBI): domain Eukaryota; kingdom Metazoa; phylum Chordata; class Mammalia; order Artiodactyla; family Eschrichtiidae; genus Eschrichtius; species Eschrichtius robustus. The sequence goes on along the minus strand of NC_090836.1, from coordinate 74,879,027 downwards.
ATATGTGGGCAAGGAGTCATAGATGGAAGGTGATGGTGTATCTGACCACACGCTGAGCATGTCCAAAATTAAAATGGTATTTAAGAAAAATTACTTATAGTCATTATTTTTTGCTGTTTGAGGAATACTACTTAATGAGCACCACTTCCTGTGAAATGTCAAACCGATACTTTCAAGTGGCATAAGTAGGTATTATAAGCACCTTCCAAGACTTTCCACTCTTGTCTTTGACCATCTGCTTATTTTCACTCTGTTACCTATCAGTTGGTACAGTGAAAAATGGCAGGAAGCATGGCGAAAGAAGTGCCTGGAAAGAGATACTTATTAACACTAAAATATAATTCCTTGCCCCAAGGGCAAATGTAAAAAATCATTAAACTGAAAAAAGTCTTTCTGTCACCCCTCGAGCACCTGACTCAGAGGGGAACTTTTTAATTGCAAGAGTTGATCTAAATGAAATTAGTGTGCTTACTTTGGATTATTGGGGAAAAAAATCAAGTTAGTAACAAAAAAGGACTTAGAAGATCACTTCTAACTGAATAAAGACCTACTTAATGCCCAGCCAGTATTTCATAGAGTAGGACATTGAAAGATATAAAATAATCCCTGGTCTCAGAGTGTTTATAATCTAGTTTGGGAGCTAACCCATCTCTATGAATATATGAGTGCATATCACTCAGTCCGCAATAACCACACGTAAATGGATACCATTTGAAAGATTTTCTGGTGTAGCGTGGGACCCAACCTATGCTAATTTATTGGTTAAAAGAATGGATTTTAGAATCTGGCACACCTGCTCTTTGACCTTAGATAAGTAACTACGTTTCTAAATCTCAGTTCTTACTTCCCATTTTGTAGTGTAGATTAAATAAGAGAATGTATATATAAATTTTTTACCACAGTTATTATCACAACCTCTCTGTGCCTCAGTTTCCTCATCAGTGTAATAGATTAACAGTACAATTGACCTTTGAAGAACATGGGGGTTAGCAGTGGAACATCCTTCTCACAGCTTGTAGTTGGCCCTCTGTATACAAGCTTCCTCCCTAGCTGTGGTTCTGCATCCGCAGATTCAACCAACCATGGATTATGTAGTACTACCGTACTTAACTGTTAAAAAAAAAAAAAAAAAATGAGTATGAGTAGACCCATGCAGTTCAAACCCATGTTGTTCAAGGGTCAACTGTACTTAACCTCATAGAGTAACTTTAAAGATTAAATAAGTGAATAGAACAGTGCTAGGAACATAGCAAGTGCCTGCTAAATACTGTCTGTCAGTAATGGTAGTTGGGGCATTTGTGGGGTCATAGGATACTGGAGTCGGAAGGGAATTTAGAGACAATCTAGACAAAGTACTTCGGAAATAGGAAAACTGAGACCCAATAGTGGTGAAGCCCAGCTCCTGGTCCCATTACCTGTGCTGTATCTTCTAGGACAGTGGTTTTCAAACTGGCTTCAAGAGCCCACCTAGCCTCTCTGCTTTTATTATTTATGTGTCTGGGTTTCTAAATAAGACTTGGCTTGAAAAAACAATTGAGCTTATGAAAAAATGTTTGCGAGCCACTGCTTTAAATCAGCGTTTGTGGGATATCATTTGAGAACCATCCAGTCACAATCTCTTAGGGTACGTGTTAAAAGTATAGCTATCAGGGCCCTGCCTCAGAAATACGGAATCACAGCTTGTGGAGATGAGATGTAGGAACGTTAATGTTTCTGACTAATATGCCAGGTGGTAGTTATTTGTATAGAAGTGGCAGGACCGCTTAGGCCATAATACTTACAATATTGGGTTGTTTCCATGTCTGAAAAAAAGCTGTGCTCCCATCCTTAGCCTAAAACTCATTAATTTCACTAATTCTAGCAGCAACATGAGTTACTTTTGAGTTTTATGGATATAGATAATCACAGCCTCTCTCTAGAGAACAGTGGGGCAAAAAAGCATCTTCAAGTAGGTCAGGCTTACTGGGGTGTTTTTGAATACCATCTCTGCTATTACCCAGCTGTGTGACCTTGGACAAATAAGTCCCTGGACCTTTCTGGGATTCAACTTCTGGTTTTGAAAATGAGGAACTAGGACATGATCAATACTTAGTTCTTAATCTAGGATTCATAAACTTTGAAATTCTTGCAAAATGAGCTCTAAATTATGCCTACGTGTGCCTTATGTGTGTTTCTAAGAAGAGCATGTATAACTTTCATCTGCTTCCCAGAGACGTCTGTGACACCCAAAAAGATAAGAACTACTAAATCCGATAACTTGGGAGACCCTTTTTAGCTCTGAGATTCTTTTATTCCATGGCGATACTTTTTTAGGTTGTACCTTTTGGAAAGATTCAGTTATGCCTTGACTAAAGGAGGTTATATCGAACAAGAGGATCTGGTTTCTTTGCAGACATAACTTCGGTACATTTTATTTGAGAAAAAGAAAGTGGGTTGAGAGTACCTTTTTGCCTTGTTTTTCACAGTAATTTCTTCAGCTGAAATCATTCCTTTGCCCATTCTGCCAGTTCCTCCTTTGCTTTAGGTGGCACCTTGCACTGTGCCCACAAACATTGAGTTTGTTTGCTTGGGGTGATTCTCATGTCACAGAAGCACACGATTTATGACTTTACTGTCATTTTCTTTTAAATTTCTTATTGGACACTTTGTACTGCCCCTGCAATCCCCATGGTTTTCATTTGAAATCCTTCTGGCATGTTTACTCAGCATAATAGTTCATCTATTTACAGAACATTTTGCTTTGTTTCCAAAAAATGTTGCAGGACTTGTTTTAAATGGCAAACTCAGACCTACCTAAAGAAAGGGTCAAGTATCTGGGAAGGGGATGAATGAAACTCTAAAAACTTGTATCTATGGGATGGTTCAGCTGTAGCTTTTAATGATTGTTAAGTGTTAATATAAGGAGGAATCCAAATATTGAAATAGTTCAAATTAATTTTTCCTTTTGTACTTTCTGCTGTTCCTTTCATTTGTGATATTTTTTCCTTCATTTGGGGGAATTTAATTGAATATGACTTGGTTGCTTTTTTAAAAACCTTTTTATCTTTAACTATCTATTGAGTAATTATTTGTCTTCCTCAAAATGTTTAAGGCAGGTTGCTGTCCCAGCCCCATCTTGTAAAGGTGAAATTACTCTGTCTTTTCAAGGTCAGTCTACAAATCAGTAGAGTAGAATTAAAAGTCAAGAATTCGTGGTTTTCCAGGTCTTGAAGTAGGCACTTATTTTAAGTAGATTATATTAATACATGACTCTTAGAGTTTAAAATAATGGAAGATTATAAAAATATACTTAGATAACAAATTTCACACTTTGGACAGTTTTGAATGATGCGGAAGTTTTAGTCTTCTTCAAATACGATGTTCTTTGGATAGAATTACCACTGCCTTAAAACGCAAGATTGGAGTCTCTGAGACTTCCCATTTCTAGGTGAACTCTGAGCTTTATTAAGCATATCTTCTCTTTAAAAGCAGAGGTCTCACATAATTTTGTTTGACCCTTGAAGAACAATGGTTTGATAGCTGGAGAGCTTTTAAAGTTTATTTTGATTAGTTTGCAATATTTAGCATTTAAATTTCTGCTCCTGTGGTCAGTAGAAAATTTTTTTCTCTGTTTAAAGCTAAACAGCTAACTTTTTTTCTCTGTTTAAAGTCCTCTGTTTAGGACTTATAGTATGCAAAGAAAGGACAGAAGCGTATTAGAAATAATATTCGTAAAAACTGACAAGTAGCGGGCTATGTTACCAAACATGTCAATCTTATCATAAAGAAAAAATTGTTCTTCCTTTATAAGATAAACCACTTAGGTACAAAATCTCCTGCTCCTTGACTTTTTAAAGTAATCATTATTGTGTGAGTATCCAGGTACCATGCAAAGCACTTTGTATGGACTCTCTCTTTTAGTCATCACAACCCTAGGAGGTAATTATTATTAATTTTTTATTTTATTTTATTTTATTTATTTATTTATGGCTGTGTTGGATCCCCGTTTCTGTGCGAGGGCTTTCTCTAGTTGTGGCAAGCGGGGGCCACTCTTCATCGCGGTGTGCGGGCCTCTCACTATCGCGGCCTGTCTTGTTGCGGAGCACAGGCTCTAGACGCGCAGGCTCAGTAATTGTGGCTCACGGGCCCATTTGCTCCGCGGCATGTGGAATCTTCCCGGACCAGGGCTCGAGCCCGTGTCCCCTGCATTGGCAGGCAGATTCTCAACCACCGCGCCACCAGGGAAGGCCAGAGGTAATTATTTTTACCAACTGCTTATTGATTAGGAAGCTGAGGCCTGGTGATGGTTAGTAACCTGACAATCCTCACCTGGAAATAGGGAGCTGAATAGAGGTTTGAACCCCTAACTGCCCATCTCTAGAGCATAAGAACCCAGTTCATAATTTATGATGTTTTAACTTAAGATGTCAATATCAACTGCAATTTAAGAATTAGCATTCTATCCTCTTGAATTTTATTTCCTAGGTAGTAGTCACCTTATCTTATGATTAGGAAGCAGTCATATTATAGAAGTTCAATTAGTACTACTTAATTGGAATCCACATTATAAGGTGTGTCTATGAAATAAACCAAAAATGTTTTTAATCTCTTCTATCTGAAAGGAGAATGAGGGTCATCTAACTTCATTTAGATATTCTTCACTGAGAAAATATGACCCAGAAAAGTCTTTATGAGTTGTCCTGTTAATTTTTTCTAAATCACTAATTGAGTTGTTATTAAAGGAAAAAAAAGGTAATTAACCTGGTTAGTTAGATTTTTAGTCAATATTAACAAGAGATGGCTTATAAGGAGAAATAAAAAGACAAAAAGCTGGGACTTCCCTGATGGTGCAGTGGTTAAGAACTCGCCTGCTAATGCAGTGGACACGGGTTTGAGACCTGGTCCGGGAAGATCCCACATGCTGCGGAGCAACTAAGCCCATACACCACAACTACTGAGCCTGCACTCTAGAGCCCGTGAGCCACAACTACTGAAGCCCGCATGCCTAGAGCCCGTGCTCCGCAACAAGAGAAGCCACCACAATGAGAAGCCTGTGCACCACAATGAAGAGTAGCCCCTGCTCGCCGCAACTAGAGAAAGCATGCGTGGAGCAATGAAGACCCAACGCAGCCAAATAAATAAATAAATTTTTTTTTAAAAAAGGCAAAACTCTTTGTCCTGTGTTATTTCTGAAGACCGAACAACCAGCATTACACTAAGCTGCTGCAGGAGTGAGCTGGGATATTTAAAATATAAGCGTAGAAGGTTTTTCGCTCTACAGCAGTGATTCTTAAACTTCTCTGGGTCTCCCAACACTCTGAAAACTGGACTCTCTCCTCAGAAAGGTTCACATATGTGCAACATTTTATGTAGTGTCAAGGGAATCATGAGTTATTACTACTTTATTTTGATTCTTATCTAGAACTTGGGAGAAACAACTGAGACAAGTGTGTCTCACTAAAGATGTCCAGGAAGCCACTGATTTCATGAGACTTAGAGACCTCAATGACATTTGAATCATGAAATCCAAAGATTTTGGATAAGTGATCTAGAGAGGGTGTTAAATGTTCTGACTTTGAGTTCTTTTTCTCCTGAGTCCAAATACCTGCAGGGTATGGTAGACAGCCAGTGCCTGTTTGGCTTGCAAAGACTTTTTCTTGGCTGATTTTCCAGCATTTCTGCATGCCATTCTCGTATGCATTTTACCTCCTCATGTCACTGAGTATGGTCAGTCCTTAAGACATCCAAAAAAAGATAACAAATGGGCCCATCTAGTAGTAGAGTGAGCCCATCACAAAGTGACTTGTTTTTGCAGTTTTATGCATTTAATGATCTGGCACAGTATTTACATCCTCACACTCCAAACCACAAAGTTCATTGGAATAATTGGACCTTTGGTAAATTTTCCACCAGTTAGGTTCTATTTTATTTTATTTTTTGCCCTGAACATATTTTACTGGAATAGATTGTTTTTTTCAAAATCTGTAGCCTTGGTTATGTATCCATTTCACACTACCAACAGTATGCTTCCCTGGAATCTAAACCACGTCTCTGCTTTTTCAGCTTCCGGTCTCTGTATAAATATTTTATGCATGTTCAGTACTTTCCTAGTGGTGTTCTAAACTGCCCCCAGTCTCTATTCTCTCCTTGCTCCAATCCATCCCTCCAGACTAACCTTCCTAAATTGACGGTCATGTTCCCTTCCAGCTTAAACACCTGCAGTGTAGCACCACTGCTTAAGTCCATGAGAAAGGTAAATCAGACTGAATTTTTCATAGTTACCTACTTCACCCTCTTCATCTTACAGACGAGGAGTAGAGGTTCCACGGGGAAGGAGCGGTGTGCCTGAGGCAGGAGTGACTTGCTGTGGGGTTCTGGTGGTGACACTGGTCCCGGGGAACCTCACTGCCTCCCTCTTGGCCTCCTTGGCCCGACATTCAGGTCCCTCACTAATAATGGCTTTCCCGGGGTATTTCTTTTTTTCTTTTTCTTCCCTCTCTTTGTTTGCCAAGTGCTATTTAAATTTATTTATTTATTTTTATTTATGGCTATGTTGCGTCTTCGTTTCTGTGCGAGGGCTTTCTCTAGTTGTGGCAAGCGGGGGCCACTCTTCATCGCGGTGCGCGGGCCTCTCACCATCACGGCCTCTCTTGTTGCGGAGCACAGGCTCCAGACGCGCAGGCTCAGTAATTGTGGCTCACGGGCCCAGTTGCTCCGTGGCATGTGGGATCTTCCCAGACCCGGGCTCGAACCCGTGTCCCCTGCATTGGCAGGCAGATTCTCAACCACTGCGCCACGAGGGAAGCCCCTCCCGGGCTATTTCTTACCTCCGACCTGCTAGAGCCTGAATGATCTGTCCCTGGTCTCCCATGTCCTTGTCTTTGCATATAACCCTATACCTAGAATGTCCCATTCCCTTGCAATTAATAATAAACACTCGTACTCATTCACACACCACGCTCAAGCACTAAGTATTTTAAACAAGTTATGTAATCCTTTTTTAGTCTTAATAAATCCACTAGCTCGATTCTATGATTCCCATTTTACATATGTGGAAATTGAGGCTAAAGAAGATTAAGTAGTTTGCCCAAGATCTCTGAGTTAGCACGTGGCAGGACATGGATCCAACCTGAGCAGTGTGTCCCCGGGACCTGTGCTATGAGTCCTACATCAAACTAACTGCCTCGAAGGAACAGCTTATCTTCCTAGTTCTAGGTCAAAGGCTTCCTCTACTCTTATCAAATTTCCACAGTGCTCAATATACATAAGAGAAACCGAATTTATCACAAGGTTATCTGTGCTTTCTGAATGCTGTTTAACATACTATAAATGCTTGGAAAGTAATATAATAATTCATGAAGCAGCCATACAAATATATAACTTGACTTCCTAATTTCTCTTCCAAATGTAATTGGAAACAAACCAATGCAAGCCAAGAAAGTAATAATGCGGAGAGTGATCTGTAGATAACTGTGCTGAGACCAGCACACAGAGCCAAGATTTGTACCCTTACCTCCAATAGGTACTCCTGATGACTGTGACCTTGGGATGCCAGTTAACCTCTCTGAGACTCTGTGTTTTCTTCTGTGAAATAGGCTCAATAACACATATCTCTGGGGTTGTGATAGAGACTGTGTATGAAAACTTGTTTAAATTGTAAAGCATTTTTCAAAAATAGTATTACTTTTCAGTTCCATCAGAAATTAAATATCAGTAAATCAGTTTAATGCAGTAATTATTATTATATACTCCCCAAGTGGGAAGGTGTGGAGATTTCAGTGTGTTGGTCAGAGAACTTCTTGTAAGGTTTCTTTGACTTCTTTGCACCAATTTTTATGTATAGATTACTAATAAAACAGAATTGGCCAGCATATCGCTTACATTTTTTCTGCCCTTTCAGTACATACTCAGATCCTAAGTTATCTGAATACCAGTTCGGTCAATTCTATATTTATTTTCTGATAATGTTCATTGTGCTTAAGGACGGCTAGATTGTCAAGCAGCTTGTGTTCAGAACACCTGCCACTTCTTGCCATGTTTCTCCATCTGGAATGACTTTCATTTACATGGTTGGTTCGTAACAAAACAGAATGTTGCTGCTCATTCTGATTCCAGCTTTTAGGTCAGCTGTGTCTTCCACTGGGGCTTACATAAAATAACAAGGTCCTTTTGCTTTTCAAAAATGGGGATGAAGATCCACAAGACAAAAGAAATTAGGGAAGCATGGTGGGAAGTTTGACCAAGAGGAAGAAAGTTAAATGTAAAGAGTAAGAGAGTCACCCCGAAATTAAAGATAAAAAAAATGCCACCTTCTGTGGCAGCCCAGATGTGTTTTCAGTAAGCAGCAAGGACTTTACTGTTTTATTGGGGGTGGCATGAGGAGGGTTGATGGTGAGCCTCACAAGTGGAAAATACCTAGGACAAGTGTGCAGAGGGTAGATAGATGAAAATATGTAGTTGAGCTAAGAGGCAAGGGAGGGTCTGCTGTCAGAGACCTGAGTTCTAGTACAGACTTAACACGTAGTAATCGTGTGACCTTAGTCAAGTTTCTTGACCTCTTTGAGCCTTAAGTTCTTCATTCATTAAATAGAGATACTATGTGAAAGGGATTCTGAGGCTTGGATGTGATCATGCAACATAAGCCCTTGATAAGCACAGTGCCAGCACATCATAAATGTTTGGTAAGTGTTAGGCTGGAGGCTGAGATGCGTGGGAGATGGTACCATTGGAAGTAGAATTGTAGCATGCACAGTAGGATCAGCTACTTCCTTGGCTCCCCTCTGACTGCTTATGCCTTTAACTAGATTCTTTTCTCACCAAACTGTTCTCAGATTCCAGAAGCTATTGGCAAAGCCAAGAAGAAACCATATGGATTGTGTTCTGGGAGACTTGTCAGAGATGACCTAGTCTGGCAAACATGCACAAGATCCCAGCTTACTATGGGGAATAGTAATGATTTTAGAGACAGGGTAAAGGGGAAAATGAGTCCACCAAGGCAAGATGGACCCATTGAGGATATAATAAAGCAAAACCACTTTTTTTACATTGTATATTGTTTTCAGACTCAATGGGCTAAGTCAGTTTATACATATTATAAACGGGCCATATGATACAGATGGAAATTTTATCCGTGCTAGAAGGGTGAGATGTAAGAGGTGGTACTATATGTAGAAAAGGAGACAAGTGAACCTAGAACTCTTTAAGTTACCAGGATGTGTGCCTTGGAAGTCAGTGGCCAGTATAGCTCTCAGTGAAGAACATGGATTGATTGGCACATTCACTCATCTCAGCTCATAAATTGACTCTCAGACATGGGTACTTTTATCTCCACTTTACAGATGAGAGAAACCAAAGTACAGTTTAGATTTCTTCCAAATTCCCTGATTCTAAATCAGGTGCTTGTTCCACTTATGCCACAGTGACTGGTGGAAATGGGTTAGATAGTCTTTGAAAGCCTTTAAAAGAAGCTAGGTAAACTCTTGAGGCATCTCAAACGTTCAGCACCAGCTAAGTGGATTAAGTTATATCACAGAACTGAATCTTTCTAAATTAATTAAGTGATAAAGCATTTGCCACTCATAAGTATCATTGATCTTTTGAAATTTCACAGACATTTTTTTCTAGGATCAACGTAGAACAGTAGTTCTCCAACTTGAGCGTACATCAGAGTCACCTGGAGGACTTGTTACATAAGATTCAGTAGGTCTGGTGTGGCCCGCGACTGCGTTTCTACAGATTCCCCGGTGATGTTGACATATCACTTGGTAAACCACTTACAAGAAAAATATACTGTGTTACGCATCCTTTGGAGGAACAAATAGAAATATAATCCTAGAGGGAAATTCCAAGACCACAGATGGAAATTGAAATTCAAATCATGTTTCCAAAACTCAGTAGATTATACTTAGCCACCCAGAACAGAATTTGGAGTAAAAAAGATTTGTATTATCACTTTATTTCTGGAGAGTGCCTTTGATTGCAAAGGGAAATCAAGAATGAAAAATCGCTATGTATGGAAATATTGAAATTCAGTAGTAACTAAAAGTATAATAGGTTTGTAGGTGTTTTTCTCCAAACCACTAAAAACAATATGACTGATATGTATGGATTTTCTTACAGATATTTTTTTCCTTTTTTTTTTTTTTTTTTTTTTGGTCTCTGTAGGTGGCAAATCTTCCAAAAGACTATAAGATAACCCTCAAATATGTCCCCGGGATGGACGTTTTGGTATGTAAACTGTACATTTCTGGGTTTCATTTTGGTAGCTGACAAAAGAGATGGGATCATTCATATTGAGATCGGAAATTATCTGCCATTTAGGAGTTTGCTAATTGTCAGAATTTGAAGAAGGTATTTTTGGAATTTGACTTACATATTTTTTTTTCCTCAGGCAACTGCTAAACTTTAGTTTTGGATGGGCATTTCAGCACATGTGTCTTACACCTGTACTCCCAAAGTAAATAAGATCACCTTCCTTAGAGCTAGCCACTGATTTCTCTTTTTCCTTCAGTCTTCCCCCAAAAAAGGCTTGAGTGTAAAATTATGTAAATTCTTTTCATACCTGAAAAGGTCCTATATAAGTCTCCTATTTAATTTGAGTTAATTTGAGAACCCAAAATGTTTTATCTCTGAATTTATTTGCAATGTGATTGATTCTTAAAACCTTACAATAAAAATATGTGGCTATGATTATAGGTACTCCTTTATTACTGTAACTAAGCAATTTTGTTTTTCTCATTACATAGTGTCAGTATTCATACATGAAGAAATATTTTGAGCATAGGGAATAATGTAATGCCTGTGTACTCATCACATAGCTTGTCAAATGGTACCATTGTACAGTATTTGCTTCAAATGTATTTTTTAATAGTGAATCATGATAAATATAACTAAAGCCCCATATACGCCCCTTTCCTATACCCATTAGTGCTCACTTTGTCTCTTAGGAATAAGTATTCTGAGCTGGAATTTTTCATTCCAATGCATGTTTTCAAGGCTTGACCTGAAGATACCATCCCCTTGGAGCTGTGTTGAGTGCAACAGCCCCCAGTAGCCCTGCTCTAATACTTTGATTGCAAACTGTACATCCATTCATAAGATACCAATTTTTTTGCATATTTTATGTTAATGCCATTATACTGCATGTGTCACTTTGCAACTTGCTTATATTTTGCAACATGCCTTTGACGTATAACATGTTCCATGTTGATTCATTTTAACTACTGTATTGTTCCTTTGAGTTAATTTAAAATCATTTGGGTTACTCTCTGCTCTGCAACTTGACATCTTTCCATAACTTACCAAAAATACTTATTACACATCGACTTTGTGCAAGTTGTCTTAAACTTTGAGTCCTTTCTGTGGACGAGTCCATCAAAATTATTACCAGTTCAAGTATGTTAAGCACGTCACTCAGTGCTGTGTTTAAAACGTCTTTCAAAGACTATAAGGTTGTCATTTCAAGACCATTCTCTTGAAAGGCATATTTCTTTTCACTAGTTTATGCTAAAATACTTACTATCTACTACGTTCCTTAGAATTCCTTAGAACATGTACCTTCTTGTTGAACAAGTTATCCTCTTTGTTGACCTAGCAAGTCTAGGTCAATGTCTGTCCTATTGAATTAGGAGAGTTCTCTGGAAATAATAATGTAACATTATAGCAGCCTGAAACTTAATCATTTGCTTACTCACTCAGCCAGTGTCCGTTTAGGAAACACTATGGAGCTAGCACTTTATGAGACACTTTAAGAAACAAATATACATCAATTAGCCTTGTGTTCAAAAACTTTAATAATAATGGGCGGGGGGAGTAGCTGGCCTTTTCTTAATGCTTTTCTATTCTCAACATGATTTCATGTTTTTAATCTCCTTGGATGATCAGAAAAACCCTGTGAGGAAAGCAGGATAGCTACTGTGATTCCTATTTTACAAATGACACCCTGAGCTTTACAACCCAGAAGCATTTTGCCCAAAGTTAAACAACTAGAAAGTGATAGAGCCTTAAAAAGAAACCCTAGGTCATCTGACTCTTAACCCTAAATGTGGGTATCTAAATAATTATAATAGCAAGGGAAAGTGTTCTAAGTGAGGCATCTAAGTAATAAAGATGCACCCTGCTCCTGACTATAGAAGCACTTAGGCCTGGGATTGCCAAACTCTCTCAGAGAAATCATGCAACTCTTTGATAAACAATATGTTAAACTGAAAATAGCGAAATAGATTATTTTGTGCTGGTATAAATCACAGATTGTGCTAGTATAATCATAGATTGTGCTAAATCATAGATTTCAGTATCGGCTAGTGATAACAAGAGCTAAACTTGTAAAAATAAAGCTGATTCATTCCACCTATTTTTTTTTCTTGTTTCTGTAATTGAGAAAAGTCCGCTATTATTTGGTCTTGGCACACTGTCCTGGCACAACTGGAGAAACTCTGTTCTTGGCTACCGCAGTTGGCAAGAAAAACAAGCCCGTGCATAGGCCTTTGGGTAGAAATAGGGGGTCTTACGCTTTGTTTTACCTTCATTTTAAAATGTTAGTTTCTGCCAAGACCAGAGGAGTTTCCCAGTGGAGAGGCCCCTGATTATTTGTCAGTGGTCAGAGCCCCAGCTGCTGTATCTTTTGTCTTTAAACAACAGAGGGTAGAGTGGGAACCAGTATGGGTACCAGAAAGATTCTCTGGGGCCAAAGCAGTAAAATTCTGCCAGAGGCACTAGGCAGAAGAAAGCAATAGGATAGAATACACTTTATTTTTTGCTTTTGTTTTAAAAATAAGCTAAATACTCCTGAAAAGGGGAGGTTACTTTTCTAAGGGTCTCTTAAGAAAATTACCCAGCACATTGTCTCTCACAAATAGCAGGGTGTGATCCACTGGTTGGTATTTATTTATTTATTTATTTATTTTTTCAGCCTCAGGAAAATTTTAATCATCCAATGGAAAACATAAATTAATGTAAAATGTAGGGGTGGGGAGAGATAAATTAGGAGTTTAGGATTAACATATACACACTACTATATATAAAATAGGTAAACAACAAGGACCTACTGTATAGCACAGGGAACTATACTAAATATCTTATAATAACCTATAGTGTAAAAAATATATATATATGAATCACTTTGCTGTACACATGAAACTAACACAACATTGTAAATTAACTATACTTCAATTTTTAAAATAAATAAAAAAGAAAAAATGTAAAATTTTACTTATAATCTTGACAAACTCTGAATTTTGCCCTTATATTTCCTTTCCAATTTTTCAAAACAAAACACCCCTGCCTTTAGACTGTGAAACAATGCTTTTTTTTTTTTTTTTTTTTTTTGTACATGGATGACCACAACAAAAGCAACAATGATTGCAATTACCAAACATGAAACACACTCATACTATGTCATAATATTGACATTCAGTCCAGTAATCCTCCACTGTAACAGCTCCTTTACTTTGCAGTGAAAATTGATTTGTATATTCTTTGCCTCTGAGTCCTTGTGGGATTTTTTTTTTTTTTTAAATTCAGACAGAAAGTCACAAAAATTATACGCATCCTCCTCAGTTCACTCAGTCCCATGTAATTAATTTTTTTTTTTCATCTTGATCTTTTGTTAGCACTTTTATGAGTTCATCAGTTTTTCATCAGAGTTCTGAAAATGCTTATTCATTCAGTTCAGCAGTACAGTCAGTTACCAGAAACCTGTACTTCTCAGAGTCTTTTCCATGAATTTCTTGAAGATGAAACCCTTTTATAGGAACATATTTGCAAAATCATCAGAGTACACCCAGAACTGTCTGTAAATGACAAAAGACTTAAAAATGACCACGGTTAAAGATTTGATGAAAGTTCATAATAATGCAGTTGACAAGAAAATTAGTTATTTCTGAGATATACATTTTAAAGTAATAACTAGGATTATTACTTATAACATTATACCAGAACATATAAGATTTTTAGAAATTTCATGTAATGTCTGAAACATTTATATTAACATATTTCCATACAAATACAAATATAAGATTTTTAGAAATTTCATGTAATGTCTGAAACATTTATATTAACATATTTCCATACAAATAACCCAATGAAAGTTTAGTATTAGTTGTTTTGTTTGGTTTTTTTTATACTGCAGGTTCTTATTAGGCATCAATTTTATACACATCAGTGTATACATGTCAATCCCAATCGCCCAATTCAGCACACCACCATCGCCACCTCACCGCAGTTTTCCCCCTTGGTGTCCATATGTCCATTCTCTACATCTGTGTCTCAACTTCTGCCCTGCAAACTGGTTCATCTGTACCATTTTTCTAGGTTCCACATACATGCATTAATATACGATATTTGTTTTTCTCTTTCTGACTTACTTCACTCTGTATGACAGTCTCTAGATCCATCCACGTCTCAACAAATGACTCAATTTCGTTCCTTTTTATGGCTGAGTAATATTCCATTGTATATATGTACCACCACTTCTTTATCCATTCGTCTGCTGATGGGCATTTAGGTTGCTTCCATGACCTGGCTATTGTAAATAGTGCTGCAATGAACATTCGGGTGCATGTGTCTTTTTGAATTACGGTTTTCTCTGGGTATATGCCCAGTAGTGGGATTGCTGGGTCATATGGTAATTCTATTTTTAGTTTTTTAAGGAACCTCCATATTGTTCTCCATAGTGGCTGTATCAATTTACATTCCCACCAGCAGTGCAAGAGGGTTCCCTTTTCTCCACACCCTCTCCAGCATTTGTTGTTTGTAGATTTTCTGATGATGCCCATTCTAACAGGAGTGAGGTGACACCTCATTGTAGTTTTGATTTGCATTTCTCTAATAATTAGTGATGTTGAGCATCTTTTCATGTGCTTCGTGGCCGTCTGTATGTCTTCTTTGGAGAAATGTCTATTTAGGTCTTCTGCCCATTTTTGGATTGGGGTATTTGTTTCTTTGATATTGAGCTGAATGAGCTGTTTCTATATTTTGGAGATTAATCCTTTGTCCGTTGATTCATTTGCAAATATTTTCTCCCATTCTGAGGGTTGTCTTTTCGTCTTGTTTATGGTTTCCTTTGCTGTGCAAAAGCTTTGAAGTTTCATTAGGTCCCACTTCTTTATTTTTGTTTTTATTTCCATTACTCTAGGAGGTGGATCAAAAAAGATCTTGCTGTGATTTATGTCAAAGAGTGTTCTTCCTATGTTTTCCTCTAAGAGTTTTATAGTGTCCAGTCTTATATTTAGGTCTCTAATCCATTTTGAGTTTATTTTTGTGTATGGTGTTAGGGAGTATTCTAATTTCATTCTTTTCCATGTAGCTGTCCAGTTTTCCCAGCATCACTTATTGAAGAGACTGTCTTTTCTCCATTGTATATCTTTGCCTCCTTTGTCATAGATTAGTTGACCATAGCTGCGTGGGTTAATCTCTGGGCTTTCTATCTTGTTCCATTGATCTGTGTTTCTGTTTTTGTGCCAGTACCATATTGTCTTGATTACTGTAGCTTTGTAGTATAGTCTGAAGTCAGGGAGTCTGATTCCTCCAGCTCCATTTTTTTGCCTCAAGACTGCTTTGGCTATTCGGGGTCTTTTGTGTCTCCATACAAATTTTAAGATGATTTGTTCTAGCTCTGTAAAAAATGCCATTGGTAATTTGATAGGGATCGCATTGAATCTGTAGATTGCTTTGGGTAGTATACTCATTTTCACAATGTTGATTCTTCCAATCCAAGAACATGGTATATCTCTCCATCTGTTGGTATCATCTTTAATTTCTTTCATCAGTGTCTTATAGTTTTCTGCATACAGGTCTTTTGTCTCCCTAGGTAGGTTTATTCCTAAGTATTTTATTCTTTTTGTTGCAGTGGTAAATGGGAGTGTTTCCATAATTTCTCTTTCAGATTTTTCATCATTAGTGTATAGGAATGCAAGAGATTTCTGTGCATTCATTTTGTATCCTGCAACTTTACCATATTCATTAATTAGCTCTAGCAGTTTTCTGGTGGCAGTTTTAGGATTCTCTATGTATAGTATCATGTCATCTGCAAACAGTGACAGTTTTACTTCTTCTTTTCCAATTTGTATTCCTTTTATTTCTTTTTCTTCTCTGATTGCCGTGGCTAGGACTTCCAGAACTATGTTGAATAATAGTGGTGAGAGTGGACATCCTTGTCTCGTTCCTGATCTTAGAGGAAATGCTTTCAGTTTTTCACCATGGAGAATGATGTTTGCTGTGGGTTTGTCATATATGGCCTTTATTATGTTGAGGTAGGTTCCCTCTATGCCCACTTTCTGGAGAGTTTTTATCAGAAATGGGTGTTGAATTTTGTCAAAAGCTTTTTCTGCATCTATTGAGATGATCATATGGTTTTTATTCTTCAATTTGTTAATATGGTGTATCACATTGATTGATTTGCGTATATTGAAGAATCCTTGCATCCCTGGGATAAATCCCACTTGATCGTGGTGTATGATCCTTTTAGTGTGTTGTTGGATTCTGTTTGCTAGTATTTTGTTGAGGATTTTTGCATCTATATTCATCAGTGATATTGGTCTGTAATTTTCTTTTTTTGTAGTGTCTTTGTCTGGTTTTGGTATCAGGGTGATGGTGGCCTCATAGAATGAGTTTGGGAGTGTTCCTTCCTCTGCAATTTTTTGGAAGAGTTTGAGAAGGATGGGTGTTAGCTCTTCTCTAAATGTTTGATAGAATTCACCTGTGAAGCCATCTGGTCCTGGACTTTTGTTTGTTGGAAGATTTTTAATCACAGTTTCAATTTCATTACTTGTGATTGGTCTGTTCATATTTTCTATTTCTTCCTGATTCAGTCTTGGAAGGTTATACCTTTCTAAGAATTTGTCCATTTCTTCCAGGTTGTCCATTTTATTGGCATAAAGTTGCTTGTAGTAGTCTCTTAGGATGCTTTGTATTTCTGCAGTGTCTGTTGTAATTTCTCCTTTTTCATTTCTGATTTTATTAATTTGAGTCCTCTCCCTCTTTTTCTTGATGAGTCTGGCTAATGGCTTATCAATTTTGTTTATCTTCTCAAAGAACCAACTTTTAGTTTTATTGATCTTTGCTATTGTTTTCTTTGTTTCTATTTCATTTATTTCTGCTCTGATCTTTATGATTTCTTTCCTTCTGCTAACTTTGGGTTTTGTTTGTTCTTCTTTCTCTAGTTTCTTTAGGTGTAAGGTTAGATTGTTTACTTGAGATTTTTCTTGTTTCTTTAGGTAGGCTTGTATAGCTATAAACTTCCCTCTTAGAACCGCTTTTGCTGCATCCCATAGGTTTTGGGTCGTCGTGGTTTCATTGTCATTTGTCTCTAGGTATTTTTTTATTTCCTCTTTGATTTCTTCAGTGACCTCTTGGTTATTTAGTAACGTATTGTTTAGCCTCCATGTGTTTGTCTTTTTTACGTTTTTTTCCCTGTAATTCATTTCTAATCTCATCGCGTTGTGGTCAGAAAAGATGCTTGATATGATTTCAATTTTCTTAAATTTACTGAGGCTTGATTTGTGACCCAAGATGTGATCTATCCTGGAGAATGTTCCGTGCGCGCTTGAGAAGAACGTGTAATCTGCTGTTTTTGGATGGAATGTCCTATATATATCAATTAAATCTATCTGGTCTATTGTGTCATTTAAAGCTTCTGTTTCCTTATTTATTTTCATTTTGGATGATCTGTCCATTGGTGTAAGTGAAGTGTTAAAGTCCCCCACTATTATTGTGTTACTGTCGATTTCCTCTTTTATAGCTGTTAGCAGTTGACTTATGTATTGAGGTGCTCCTATGTTGGGTGCATATATATTTATAATTGTTATATCTTCTTCTTGGATTGATCCCTGGATCATTCTGTAGTGTCCTTCCTTGTCTCTTGTAACATTCTTTATTTTAAAGTCTATTTTATCTGATATGAGTATAGCTACTCCAGCTTTCTTTTGATTTCCATTTGCATGGAATATCTTTTTCCATCCCCTCACTTTCAGTCTGTATGTGTCCCTAGGTCTAAAGTGGGTCTCTTGTAGACAGCATATATATGGGTCTTGTTTTTGTATCCATTCAGCCAGTCTGTGTCTTTTGGTTGGGGCATTTAATCCATTCACGTTTAAGGTAATTATCGATATGTATGTTCCTATGACCATTTTCTTAGTTGTTTTGGGTTTGTTTTTGTAGGTCCTTTTCTTCTCTTGTGTTTCCCACTTAGAGAAGTTCCTTTAGCATTTGTTGTAGAGCTGGTTTGGTGGTGCTGAATTCTCTTAGCTTTTGCTTGTCTGTAAAGCTTTTGATTTCTCCATCAAATCTAAATGAGATCCTTGCCGGGTAGAGTAATCTTGGTTGTAGGTTCTTCCCTTTCATCACTTTAAGTATATCATGCCACTCCCTTCTGGCTTGCAGAGTTTCTGCTGAGAAATCAGCTGTTAACCTTATGGGAGTTCCCTTGTATGTTATTTGTCGTTTTTCCCTTGCTGCTTTCAATAATTTTTCTTTGTCTTTAATTTTTGCCACTTTGATTACTATGTGTCTCGGCGTGTTTCTCCTTGGGTTTATTCTGTATGGGACTCTGCGCTTCCTGGACTTGGGTGGCTATTTCCTTTCCCATGTTAGGGAAGTTTTCGACTATAATCTCTTCAAATATTTTCTCGGGTCCTTTCTCTCTCTCTTCTCCTTCTGGGACCCCTATAATGCGAATGTTGTTGCGTTTAATGTTGTCCCAGAGGTCTCTTAGGCTGTCTTCATTTCTTTTCATTCTTTTTTCTTTAGTCTGTTCCGCAGCAGTGAATTCCACCATTCTGTCTTCCAGGTCACTTATCCGTTCTTCTGCCTCAGTTATTCTGCTATTGATTCCTTCTAGTGTAGTTTTCATTTCAGTTATTGTATTGGTCATCTCTGTTTGTTTGTTCTTTAATTCTTCTAGGTCTTTGTTAATCATTTCTTGCATCTTCTCAATCTTTCCCTCCATTCTTATTCTGAGGTCCTGGATCATCTTCACTATCATTATTCTGAATTCTTTTTCTGGAAGGTTGCCTATCTCCACTTCATTTAGTTGTTTTTCTGGGGTTTTTTCTTGTTCCTTCATCTGGTACATAGCCCTCTGCCTTTTCATCTTCTCTATCTTTCTGTAACTGTGGTTTTTGGTCCACAGGCTGCAGGATTGTAGTTTTTCTTGCTTCTGTTGTCTGCCCTCTGGTGGTTGAGGCTATCTAAGAGGCTTGATGGGAGGCTCTGGTGGTGGGTAGAGCTGACTGTTGCTGTGGCGGTCAGAGCTCAGTATAACCTTAATCCACTTGACTGTTGATGGGTGGGGCTGGGTTCCCTCCCTGTTGCTGTGGCGGTCAGAGCTCAGTAAAACTTTAATCCACTTGACTGTTGATGGGTGGGGCTGGGTTCCCTCCCTGTTGGTTGTTTTGCCTGAGGCAACCCAACACTGGAGCCTACCTGGGCTCTTTGGTGGGGTTAATGGCAGACTCTGGGATGGCTCAGGCCAAGGAGCACTTCCCAGAACCTCCGCTGCCAGAGTCCTTGTCCCCACAGTGAAACAGAGCCACCCCCCGCCTCCGCAGGAGACCCCCCAACACCAGCAGGTAGGTCTGGTTCAGTCTCCTGTGGGGTCACTGCTCCTTCCCCTGGGTCCCGATGCACACATTACTTTGTGTGTGCCCTCCAAGAGTGGGGTCTCTGTTTCCCCCAGTCCTGTCAAAGTCCTGCAATCAATTCCCACTAGACTTCAAAGTCTGATTCTCTAGGAATTCCTCCTCCCGTAGCCGGACCCCCAGGTTGGGAAGCCTGACGTGGGGCTCAGAACCTTCACTCCAGTGGGTGGACTTCTGTGGTATAAGTGTTTGCCAGTCTGTGAGCCACCCACCCAGCAGTTATGGGATTTGATTTTACTCTGATTGCGCCCCTCCTACCGTCTCACTGTGGCTTCTCCTCTGTCCTTGGACGTGGGGTATCCTCCTTGGTGAAGTCCAGGGTCTTCCTGTCAATGATTGTCCAGCAGCCAGTTGTGATTCTGGTGCTCTCGCAAGAGGGAGTGAGAGCACGTCCTTCTACTCCGCCATCTTGGTTAATCCACCGAAACAATCCACTGGTTGGTATTTAAATCTAACAATAATTACCAATTTTATTTTAAACTCTTTGAAACTATAATACTGTCAGACTGTTAGGATTTCCTCTAAGTTCCTCAACTAAAAAATCCTAAACGTTTCTGACCCTTTCCACTTACTAGTAACGTTGTTATAGAAAGAACCAAAACTGAGTTGCTGAATTTGGGCCACACATCTGCTGTCATTCTGACCTCTCTAAAATGATATAAACTATGAGTTGCTTGTGGTATTTGAGTAAAAAAATTCATCCATTTGTAGTTAAATTACATATTTATCAGTTTTTTTCTAACTTTTTATTTGAAAATACTTTCAAATTTCCAGAAAAGTTGTAAGAATATTTAAAGAACACCCATATACCTTTTAATACAGATTCATCTATTTTTAACATTTTGCCTCATTTGCTTTACTAAATGCTTACTTTCTGTGTCGCACATGTGTTATTTTTCTAAACCCGTTGAGTAAGTTGTATACAAAATGGCTGTTTAACCCCTAAAATACTTCAGTGTGTGTTTCCTAAGGATTTTGTCTTACATAACCACAGTATGGTTGTCCGCTTCAATAAATTTAGCAGTAACTAAAATACTTCAATCTATTGGCTGTATTTCAATTTTATCAATTTTTTTTTGCATTTTTTCCCTCTAGTACAAGATCTAATCTAGTATCATGATTTGCATTTTAATATCATCCATGATCGGCAGAATAATGGTCCCCCAAAGATGTCTCATGCTGTGACTATATTACCTTCCATGGCAAAAGGGTCTTTGCAGATGTAATTAAGGATTTGGGGATGGGGAGAGTATTCTGGAGTATCCAGGTGGGCCCAGTCTGATCACATGAATCCTTATGAGAGGGAGGCAGGAGTTAGGGACCAGAGAGAAGATGTTACACTACTGGCTTTGAAGATGAAGGGGCCACAAGCCAAGGAATGCAGGAGATCTCTAAAAGCTAGAAAAGGCGAGGAAAGGGATTCTTCTGTAGAGCCACTAAAAGAAACACAGCCCCTGTGATCACCTTGATTTGAGCCTAGGAAGACCTATTTTGGACTTTGACCTCAAGAACTATAAACTAATAAATTTGTGCTGTTTTAAGCCCACTAAGTTCATGGAAACTAATGCATCGTGTCTCTTTGGTCTTACTTTAAGACTACCCAGCCTTTCTTTGTCTTTATGAGAATGAAATTTTTGAGTTATACAGCCCTCCCCTTTCGATAAAATATTTCTCTTTGAAACAATTGATGTTTTTTAATGATTATATTCAGAATAAGCATTCCAAGCCGTGATGCTACATTAAGTGATGACATGTCCTCAGGTTATCACATCCAAAGGCACACAATGTCCATCTTCTCTCCATAGTGCTGTATGTTTTGATCTCCCGGTTCAGCTGTTCCACCTTTTCTGTGTATTTACTCGTTAACAACTAAGAAGCAATCTTTGGGGAGATACTTGAAGACCATGTACAGTTCTTCATCAAAATTTCTCTCGTGGATTTAGCATCTATTGATAATTTTTACCTGAACCAGTCTTTACTGTCATGTCAGTTTTTAATCATTATTCTTTTAAAGACAAGGTTAAACAAATAAGCCATTGGCCATACATAATGTTATTCTAACAATATGCCTCCCAGCCATCTTCCCTCTGTAGCACCCTTCCTCCCGTCTGCACGGATTTCACTATCTCAACTCTCCCCACCTTCTTTTGCCTGGTCTGCTCCCTCTGGGCTCTTCTCATCTCCCTCGCCATTCCAGGATTTATTATGTGAGGTTTCAACTCTTCTTTAGAAGACAGGGTCGTTCTTCTTTAAAAAAACAAAACAAAACAAATACACCTGATCATTTTACCCCTCCTCTTCATATGCTTTGAATGGTTGTTCTTAGGAAAAGGAGCTCCTTAAACAAGGCCTCCAAGGCTCTCGTGATCTGGCACCTTTCCAAATTCTTGTTCAGTCCCTCAACCTCACGTGTTCCTTGCTGCCACTGTTCCTTTCCTACATGCCTTTCTCTGTACCTAGAGTGCTGGTCAATCCTTTTGTTTAGGTAACTCCTGAATCTTTCATTTTCTTTTTCTTTTTTCCTTCTATGGTTTTCTTTTTTTTTTTCTTTTTTAATTGAAGTATAGTTGATTTACAATGCTGTGCCAATCTCTGCCATACAGCAAAGTGACTCAGTTATACACATATAGACATTCCTTTTTTTCATATTCTTTTCCATTATGGTTTATCCCAGGAGATTGGATATAGTTCCCTGTGCTATACAGTAGGACATTATTGTTTATCCGTTCTAAATGTAATAGTTTGCATCTACCAACCCCAAATTCCCTCCCCCCCTCCCCCTTGGCAACCACAAGTCTGATCTCTATGTCTGTGAGTCTGTTTCTGTTTTGTAGATAGGTTCATTTGTGCCATATTTTAGATTCCACATGTAAGGATATCATATGGTATTTGTCTTTCTCTTTCTGACTTACATCACTTAGTATGATAATCTCTAGCTGTTTCCATGTTGCTGCAAATGGCATTATTTCATTCCTTTTTCTGGCTGAGTAATATTCCATTGTGTATATGTACCACTTCTTTATCCATTCATCTGTCGATGGACATTTAGGTTGTTTCCATGTCTTGGCTATTGTGAATAGTGCTGCTCTGAACATAGGGGTGCATGTATCTTTTTTAATTGTAGTTTTGTCCGGGTATATGCCCAGGAGTGGGATTACTGGATCCTATGGTAGCTCTATTTTTAGTTTCCTGAGGAAGCTCCATGCTGTTCTCCATAGAGGCTGCACCAACTTACACTCCCACCAAGAGTGTAAGAGGGTTCCCTTTTCTCCACACCCTCTCCAGCATTTGTTATTTGTCTGACTCCTTCATTTTCAATTTCACTTCTTTAAGGAAGCCTTCCCTCTCCTTGAGGAAGCCATATCTTCCTATTAGAAACTCTTTTCATAGCACTCCTCAGAGTAGTAATGCTTTCGTTTATTTGTGGAATTATTTAGTTGATAATCTTCCATTTACCTGTAAACTTCCTGAGGGCAGGAATTGTATAATTTTGCTCTTCTATCCTCAGTGTCCAACATATGATAGGCACTTAATAAATTATCTGCTGAAAGAAAATGAAGAAGGAAGGAAGGAGGAAAGTGCCCTAACATGTAATCACTTGTAATTTCCCTGAGGCACCAATTGAATAGAATCTACAAGATTTTGATGATGAGGCAAATGACTGTAACTCATCACACATTATCTGCACCTCAATGTCATACTGTTACCTTCTTTTAGATATGTGTGCATTGTGTAAAAACTCTTAGGTCTAAGAGCTGTATCATGCAATTTTGAGGAATCATGGTTTCCGTGAGCCTTCTGTTAGGCTACTTTTATTGAGTCATTTCCTTAATCAAGAACCTTCTTATTGTTCTCGGTGATTGAAGGCTGAAAGCCAAATTCCTGAATCTGATGTTCTTGACCTTCCCTAATCTTGCCCCACCTCAACCACCTCATCTTAATACCCATTCTTCCCCAACCCAAACTCGCCCCTCCAGCCAGATGCATCCCTGCCTCCTAGAATCACCTTGCTTAGTCTCAATTCCAAGGCTGCCTAGTACTACTTCCCTTTGCTAGGAATGTTCTTTTCTCCCATCCTCTCATCCAAATTCTACCCACAGGATTACACAATACCCTGGGGCTAAAAGCATCTTAGTGGTCATCCGCCTCCAAGGTCAACTTAAGATCCCTCTTTCTCATAAGACCATTTCCTACTGTTCCAGACCATGCTCTCTTCCCTGTATCATTTGGCCAGTAAAAATTGACATCACCCCTATTTTGTGCATCTGCTTCGTGCTTGTGGGGGACAAGTAGTCAGCAACACTGATGTGGTATCTGCTCTGTAGATCTTACCTTTTAGTTTATTATCTCTGAATTTCTATAGAATTTGTCCAGAAACTAATCATTTGGGGTACTTGATCATATATTGCTTACATAGCTGTTTAAAATTGTATGTGTTATGGACTTGTCTCAAAGTACTGTTGTGAGAAATAATTAAGATATGAAAAACCCAAGATATAGTATACGTACAGTGATTGTCCTATGTCATCACAATTATTTTGTTGTTATATTTTCTCTTTTTGCTGTATTTTATCTAAAGATTAGGGATCCAATCTTTTACTCCTTTGTATTTCCTTACCATTTAAGCAGGTAGTAGCTACTCAAAAACTACTTACCAGTAAACATTTAACTGTTGGCAAAAAATGCATGATTTCCAAATCTCGAGGAGCCCATCTTATTTGTTTATATTCCTTTGGTTCTCACTAACAGTAATGAACTCAAGCTTTACCAACAAAACAAAACAAAACAAAAAATCCCATTATTATAAGGAGACTGGAGAATAGCATTCCAGTCAAGGATAGGGATGCAGCCAGGCCTCATGAAGGGCCTGGAGCCAGGATTGGAAAGCTACCAGGTTTTCCTTTCCCCTTCTCTGCATCTCTGCCTCATGAAGGGTGTGGAGCCAGGATTGGAAAGCTACCAGGTTTTCCTTTCCCCTTCTCTGCATCTCTGCCTCATGGAGGGTCTGGAGCCAGGACTGGAAAGCTACCAGGTTTTCCTTTCCCCATCTCTGCATCTCTGCCTCATTCTGTTTTGGCTGTGCAGAATTTTTCTCTGTTCCAGTCACCTGGGGGGCATATCGCTGCCCCAGAGCTCCCACATTTACATATTAGTTTTGACCCTGCTCAGAGACTCGTTCTCAGTTCCTATCATTACTACCAGTTTTGGGGAGGGACTTTCTGATTGACCCATCTGGCTCAGGAGGACACTATTTTTCAATCAATCAGCTGTGGCCGCAGGGCAAGTTCACTATTTGTAAGTGTGGATCCACCCCTCAGAATCCACCCCTATGATTTGATGTGCTCCCTATAGAAATAGACGTCAGTCAAGTAGACACTGTATTTAACTACTTCTATCTCTCATATAATAGAGTATTTATTTCAAAGGAGTAAGTGTAAAATGTTAGGTAAATGAATAAAATATAACATTAAATACGATTTTTAAGTGGCTCTTTTGTATTCTCAAACTACGGGGCCCATCTTAATACATAACTGATTATATTAAGATACTTTCAGAACATCTAGACCATTACTATCTGATAGAAGCCGCATATGTAATGTTAAATTGTCCGGTAGCTACATTTTAAAAAATAAAAAGGAACAGGAAAAATTAAGTATATTAAATTTTATTTAGTCCAATATATTCAAAATGTTATCATTGTACCTTACAATCAATATAAAATTATCAGTGGGATAGTTTTCATTTTTTTATATTTATTCAGAATCCACTGTGTATTTCATACCTACAGTACACTCCAGTTAGACATTAAATGTTCATCAGAAATATTTACTCATTTAGCTTTTTATAAAATTTACAGTTGAAAATGTATATTCCCATACCTAAGCTTTTCCAAACATACTTAAAAGTTTTCCAGTCACCAAATCAAGTATTGATTTTTTAACTTTCAACAGATTGAATTAGTTAAGCAAAACTAATATTTTAGTTCCTCAGTCACACTGGCCACATTTTGAGTGATAAGTAGCTGGAGGTGGCTAACGGGCCCCCTGTCAGCCAGCACAGATTAGACCCCTGTATTTTATAGAGAAACTGAAGCTCTGAATAAGTGACTTGCCTAAAATCACAAAGTGTGTTAACGGAGTTAGAATTAGACACAGCCTCTAGTTCATCATTGCTGCCCTCACCTCCCCATGCTGATCTTTCCTCGTGGTGCTATTTTGCGTCTGGTTCAGAGGCCATTTATAGGCCTGCCCCGGGAAACATCACATATTTATAGTGTTTTGACTGATTACCATCTTAATCAGATTGAGGTTTCTACATCACTTTAATTCAAACAAGAAAATGCAAAGTTAGATGTCTACAGTGAACACTGAAAACCCAAATTAATTGTTTAGACAGAAGACTAAAATAAATAACGACAAAACCCAGCTCCTTTTTGGAGACTCTACAGTAGTAATGTGAGCACACAATATTTTACAAAGTGTTATTGTAGGAATGTTTTAAATCTGCCTGCCCATGGAATGTTTGAGAGTGGCAGAGAGTGTCAGCTTTCTAGCCCTAAGAGTAAAAACCAGAGAGAGTTCGCTAAAGGCGATTAGCATTTGCTCTTTGGTTGCAACGATTGCTGGGAGAAATTTGCTTTCCGTAGTATAACTCTGGATTCATTGAAATGAGACAGAGCCATTTCCAATTCTTAAGAAATCTCTTAATTGAGGTTAAGGACCAGTGTGCCTCGTCCAGATGTGAGACCACATGAGTCATGGAGAACCCAGCAGAAAATACTGCAGCTGTATGTGCTTTGACTGTATTCACTGATAAAAGAACTAGACGAGTGCTTGGGAGTCTTGGTTTCTAATATTTGTTCTAAGTTTGTTGTGTAATCTTGGCAAGCCACTTCACTGCTTTAGGCCTTGGTTTTCTCATTTATGAAATTGGTGGGACTGGACCAGATGGTCTTCAGCATTTCTTCCAGATCTAAACCGTTGTGATTCCAGTGGCATGGCTCTAGATTCTTTTGTCTGCCCAGCCAGGAGGTAAATGCTAGAAGCACAAGAGGAAAGAAAGGAATGCTTCTGTGCCCTGGGCATCCATACCTCTAATTCTGGCAAAATTGAGGGTTGACACTCATTAAAGAAAACAAAACAAAAGCAATCAAACTGGGTGGTAATGCTGGTAATTAGATTGGTTGGATTAGAAGATGGGGTGAAGACTCACTGTGAATATTCCTCAGAAGCCGCATAGTTTATGAGCCAGGCCTTTCCTCCCTCGGAGTCTCTAATGGATATTTTACCCCAGCTCCTTTGTGGAGAAATCCCTCACAGTGCAGACAACTACTTGAGGCCCACTAAGGAAGCAGACACGTATCTAAGACAGTTACCAAATGGAAAAATAGTGCCAAGTGCATCCATGAAGAAATGTTAGGGTATGTTTTGTCCACTTTCAGATTCTACTTCCAAAAGGCTTATGGTGACTGCTCTTAGAGACTCTCTCTTCATCTAAGACTGATGTGGAAGAGTGTGTCAAATGTTTTCAACTATTAAAACAGAACAGTTTCTTAAATGAAGCAGGGGATGGAGAGGAGAAAGCAGGCCAGATTTAGCAAGTCCCCAGGATGTTTTTATTTCAGCCAGCGACTCAAATTTACCAGTTCTGGGTCCACAGAGGTATTATGTCATACATCTTATGAAATTCATATATCATCTATTTTAAATTTTCATTGTTGGTTTTTGGAAGCGGTCATATTCCTGGTTATGTTTAGAATGCTTTCAATTGTAGTAGTTTTTATATCTTTAATTGTTTAGTTAAATCATTAATTTGGTGCTTATTGTATTTTAAAATCCCTTAGGAAGTTCACAGTTTTTACCCAAATCTTCTGTGGTGGCATGCTAGCAGGTCAAGGACATTGAGTCAATATCATTGATTCAGTTAGCATTCTAGAATGATACATGTTATATATGTGTGTATATATATATAATTTATATATACACACACATACAAAGATGAATAGAAAGCATGTGTTGCTCCAGTAGTCCTAAATAGAGCTGCTATAATTGACCCAGAAAATGTAAGACAGAGGCTACCAAGAAAGAAGGTAAGAAATTAAGAGTATGGAGTTAAGGAGTTTGGAGTTTTTCAAAACAAAAGCTATATTTCTTTTTGTATGTATATAGGTGAATAAAACATTAAATTATGTGTACTTCAGGAATTTGAAAGGTACTCCTTACATCACCTCTTTGACATCCTGTGTGACTTTATTAACTTTATTAATGCTTCACATTCTTCTAGTGAAATAAAGAACATTATGTATATCTTACATTCTTCTGATATATGTTGTGAGTTAATATTTATATAAAACTATTTGTTTAAAATGGTCTCTGAAAGATAAAGAGCGACAATAATGCCTGTTATTAAGGTGAAGGAAAAAATTAAATTTGTGACCCTCAAACTTTTAATTATCTATTTCCTAATCATAATCTTGGAAGAGGTGAAAAACAGAGAGACTTCCTATCATCTCACAAATGAAATATTTAGTTCACTGAGTTTTGTTCTCTCTGCAAATCATTGACTATATTTAATTAAAAAGAAAATGCGAAACTGCCTGATATTCTTGTCAAAACTGGTTTCCTTTCTTGCAGGCAGACAAGTTAAAACTGGCTAATATTTAATATTGTTTACCTCAGTTTTATCTTTAATAAATCCAATAATCTTTAAAAGCTAAATTATAACTGTTTAAACAAATTTAGTGAAAAGAAAGAACTTTGAATTGATTAGTCTTTTCCAAGAATGAATAATGAATGAAATACAGTTAAAGACGTTTAGAAATATATTTCTCAGCAGTGTAGTCCAGAAGTTTATGTCAAATATCAACGAATTTTTCATAACTCTAAAGGGCAGATATTGGGCTAGGATTAGACTGTGGGATTTCCAGGATTTAACTAAGAAATTAGAGGTTTAGGGTTGAAAATGTTACTGGGAAAAGTTGATTGCTTGGACTGTTGATTAGGTATGTGAAAACAAGGGTGGGTGGCCATGGGGCAAGTAGTCACAGTTAAATAAGAACTTGAATATGGAATGTAAACATAGAGTTCATTTGAAAATAGAGACAAACAGAAGTGGCAGTAAGCACCCCAGAGTTCCCAGTTAAAAATAAGAAACATAAACAAACTCTTTTCTGCTTTAACCACAAAATAAGCAACAAAAAACAAACAAAACCAAAAAGAAACAACAACAACAAAAAAAACCAACCTGTTCATTTAAGGCAAAGACCACAGAAACAAAAGGAGTACCTTAGTTCAGAACAAGGGAATTTGATTTTGGTTCCTACACGTCAGAGGATCTGAGAGAAGGACAGGCAAGCTTATTCACAAAGTGGAGCAAGGACAGAGTTTGAAAAGATTAATACATGAGATCTGCTTGCTGTGGAAAAATTTGCACAATTTCAACGGAATGAACGAATTGGTGAAGGCTGTTCTACCGAATAAGTACTATTAAGGCAGTATTTACAGAATGTGCTGTTTCCTATATCCTAGGAAATCTGTGCCTTGCTGATAGGGCTGACTATCTAAAAGGAATTATCACTGTCTAAACAGAGGGAAACTTGGAGAGCAGTCAGCCCCAAAAGAGAGACTGACAGCTTGTAAAGAGACTTGTTAACGATGCAAATATGAACTTGCATATGCTTGAGATAAGCGTTAATTTTACAAAACAAAGAGTTCATTCTCAACATGTTTTGGAAACACAGTCTTTGAGAACTTGGTTGATGAGTCAAATGAAATGGCCTAATTGAACTAATTCCCATTTAGGGGTTTGTTTATTCTACTTATCTGAAGCCAGAGCCAACACTCCCTAGAAGTTTTGAATGGCATTTAATGCTTCCAGAAATTGCAGCTTACCTATCTGTAGATAAGACAGTTTCCCTTTCAGCTGAATCATATTAATTAAAACTGTTCTGTTAAATAAATATAAAATGGCCCCCTTGTATAATTTAGAATACATAAATTACTTGACCTTCCCCC
This sequence comes from Eschrichtius robustus, assembly GCF_028021215.1. Classification (NCBI taxonomy): domain Eukaryota; kingdom Metazoa; phylum Chordata; class Mammalia; order Artiodactyla; family Eschrichtiidae; genus Eschrichtius; species Eschrichtius robustus. The sequence goes on along the minus strand of NC_090836.1, from coordinate 74,849,401 downwards.
ACAGAGATATTCTGCTGGTAGGTAAAGAAATAAAGTTTAGTGGTTTTATTCGTTTTACATGGCATCAGTTACTCTCTCTGATTACAACATTTTCATTACAATAGGAGTCATTTTAAATTATTTAGGATCTTAATAAGCCAAGACCATTTTATCTTTGCCAATAATTATCTTATTTTTCTCACTATAACATTTTAACAGTTAAAAAAATAAATCAGGACCTTTACTTAAAAGATCTTTATGAGAGAGAAGATAACGTTACAATATACCAAGTATGTGAATTTATGACCAATTATTATATTTTAAGTGATGTCACATTAATTTAAAAAAATTATAATCCATTCTAACATACTAAGAAGTTTTTCCTAATAATCTAAACTTTTACTGATCCACAGCCATTTATAGCAGGGGTTGGCAAACTATACCCTATAGGCCAGATCCAGTCTGCTGCCTGCTTTTATATGGGCAGGCAGCTGAGTTTGTTTTTTACAGATAAACATTTACAGTCTATTTGATGATAGAGAAGGCTTTTAACCCCAAGCAAAATGTTGACCCAAAATAAAGCATTCCATTCTTCTTACTGGTAGACCTGTATTACAAAAGAAATTAAATTCAATTTTTTTTTAATTTATTTAATTTTTGGCTGCACTGGGTCTTTGCTGCTGCATGCAGAAAGGGTTTTCTCTAGTTGCTGAGAGCGGGGTCTACTCTTTGTTGCAGTGCGCAGGCTTCTCATTGCGGTGGCTTCTCTTGTTGCAGAGCACGGGCTCTAGGCACGCAGGCTTCAGTAGTTGTGGATCGCAGGCTCTAGAGCTCAGGCTCAGTAGTTGTGGTGCACGGGCTTAGTTGCTCCGTGGCATGTGGGATCTTCCCGGACCAGGGCTCGAACCCATGTCCCCTGCATTGGCAGGCGGATTCTTAACCACCGCGCCACCAGGGAAGCCCTAAATTCAATTATTACGCAAAAGAAATTATATTCAAGTATAATCATTACCTGTTAAACTTTGTAATAAAATAATTTGGGGAAATTTATTTTCTCTTGTATAAATGTACCTACACAATATCCTTGATTTTTGCCTCTTGGCATAGAAAGCCTAAAATATTTACCATATAGCCCTTTCCAGAAAAACATGGACCCCTGTGATGGAGTATTTTTTCTCATTCATTTTTATTTTTTAATTTATTTTTTATCTTTGGCTGCTTTGGGTCTTCGTTGCTGTGCGCAGGCTTTCTCTAGTTGCCGTGAGCGGCGGCCACTCTTCATTGTGTGGGCTTCTCATTGCGGTGGCTTCTCTTCTTGCAGAGCACAGGCTCTAGGCACGTGGGCTTCAGTAGTTGTGGCACACAAGCTCAGTAGTTGTGGCTCACGGGCTCTAGAGCACAGGCTCAGTAGTTGTGGCTCACGGGCTTAGTTGTTCCACGGCCGGTGGGATCTTCCCGGACCAGGGCTCAAACCCGTGTCCCCTGCATTGGCAGGCGAATTCTTAACCACTGCACCACCAGGTCCGTGTCCCCTGCATTGGCAGGCGGATTCTTAACCACTGCGCCATCAGGTAAGCCCCTCTCATTCATTTTTTAATCACACCTACATCAGTTCAGCGAGTAGTTTCTGAGCAGCTCCCATATGACAGACACTGTTCTAGGCCCCAGGAGACACTGTAGAGAACAAGGTTTTATAAAAATACTGCCTTCATGAAACTTACATTCAAATTATGTACCTCATCTCCTCAAAACTACCTTGTTTCCATTATTCCCATTCTATAGAGAGGCAAAGTGAGGTTCAGAGAATTTATGTAGCTTGTCTGGAGTCTCTCAGCCAGAACTGAACCCAGTTATGCCTGACTCCAAGGCTTGAGCTTCTAACCAGTGGGCAGGGCTGGCTTCGTGGGCAGGGGGCTCCATGCTTGGTTTCATGCTCTGCTGTCGCCATCTTGAAACTCTTAATCATTTTTTTGAACATGTTTTTGAACAATACATACATTTCCATTTTGCCATTGGCCCCACAAATTATGTAGCTGGTCCTGCCACTAAGGCAAACGTGCTTCTCTCTCAGACCACATTCTGCCAGGGCTACTTTTTATTTTTTAAACACGCATGGGAATTCATCTATGAAGAAGCCTTGAAATCTATCAAGGTCTTTAGAAAAATATTATTAATCCACTGATTCATTTTCCAATTCACCAAAAGACTGGAAGTTCCTTGAAGACTAGGACTCTCTCCCACAATAATTTTTTTGTAGTTTCCTCTGGGCCTGAAGTTCTTTTTAGAATACAGTAAGTAGGAAATAAATATCTTTCAATAGAATTAAATTCCATTAGTATCTGAACCTTGTCAAAGGCTCTGTCTTGGCTCTTCTTGTCTTAATTTTACTTCCATGGAAGAGCAAAATCTTTACCATCAACAGTTTCCTCTGATCTTTATGCATTTGTAAATTTTGAAACAGATGTTAGGTATGAGTTAAATAAAACATAAGAACTAACCTGTGTTGATATAAGGAAATCCTTTGTCCAGGAGTCCATGACTGAAACATTGATGGCTTTGAAGGGTAATCCAAGGTTACTGTACTTAAAATAGGTGCTTTATCTTCTTTTCTTTCAATTTCTTACAGCCTAGTCATTGTTGGATAAGCGAGATGGTGGAACAATTGTCAGTCAGCTTGACTGATCTTCTGGACAAGTTTTCAAATATTTCTGAAGGCTTGAGTAATTACTCTATCATAGACAAACTTGTGAAAATAGTCGATGACCTTGTGGAGTGCATGGAAGAACACTCATTTGAGGTAACTTTGTATTCATTGGGATTGCTTTTTATTACTCTTCTCTAAAACCTGTGCTGATTGGTCATGGCAGGGATGGGGGCATATTTGTGAGATTTCTAATTTATAAGTTTTTAATTAAAAAATTTTTTAAGATGAACACATCTCTTAGAGAGTTAACATCTCTTTTTATATCAATCATATCAGTACAAATAGTGTGCTAATGGCACTGATAAGAAGTAGAGGTCACAAAAAGTAGGGTATATCAGATGAGGTATCATGAAGGAAATAACATACGCACTGGGGCCTGAAAGATGAGTTAGGTGGTCAGTAAATGGCAATGTCTGGAAGAGCATTCCAAATACCAGAGAATGTCCATTTACTAACCATAGAGTAGTACATAGTAAGTGCTACATAGGTGTTAACTCATTATTACCTGCTTTTATTTATAGATAATCATGTATTTATGAATTCCTAAAATAGAGCTTTGACTTGTTTGGAGGATTTTATAGAAAATCGTACTCTTTTTATTCTTTTGAGACTTGCTTCTTTCACTCTGCGTTATGTTTATAAGATATATCCACATTGATGCATAAAGCTGTAGTTAATTTTTTTTTTTTTTTTTTTTTTTTTACTGTTTATAGAGCATTCCATTGATTCAATATACCACTGTTTATTAAACCACTCTCCTGTTTATTGGTGTAAGGGTTTATAAACACTGCTGGGAAGAACTTTCTTATATGCCTCTTGGTGCAGTTGTGCAAGAGCTTCCTCAGAGTATTTACCTAGAAGTGGAATTTCTGGGTCACAGGATGGGCACATGTCCAACTTTACTAGATAATATCAAATGTGCCAATTTATGTCATTCCAGTGATTTATAAGAGACCCCTCTGCTCCATGTCCTCGCCAGTACTTATTATCGTCAGACTTTTAAATTATTGGCTATTTGGAGCATGTATTATGGAGGGGTATTTTTTTTTAATGAGGAGTAATAATTTTAATGAGCATCTCTAAAGAACAGTGTCTGTAATTTGTTGTTAGGATTATTTCATTGTTATGATGTTGTATTCACCTTTCTCACCCTCACCACCACCCTCTTCCTTTTATCCGGAGTTGAGCCCCAGACTGAACTGGATGGGATAATTTACCCTGCAGTACCAATTTGAATTATATGTGTTAAAACAGTTGTCTAAAAGTGTCCGTTTCACTTGAATCTTTGAAGGACACATTTATAGTCTATTTCCTTGACATCAGTTAAATCTATAGACTATTTGAAAAATATAATCCTATTTTTTTTCTTCTTCTAGAATGTAAAAAAATCATCTAAGAGCCCAGAACCTAGGCTGTTTACTCCTGAAAAATTCTTTGGAATTTTTAATAAATCCATCGATGCCTTCAAGGACTTGAAGATGGTGGCTTCTAAAACTAGTGAATGTGTGATGTCTTCAACATCAAGTCCTGAAAAAGGTAAGACATATAAGCATTTCTAATATAAGTATAAAAAGCAAGTTTGAATCTTATATGTATAGGTAAGAATCTACCTTTGACTCAAATATATGTGTAGCTAGGGAAAGATGTGTGTATGTCTAATATAAAAGCAAATATCAGTGGCATGAAAGAAACAAACAGTTGTAGATTTGTTGGTGTTCAAGCCAAAACAACACTTATTGTGCATGAGTAAACAATATATGAGATAGTCGTATTTTTATCTGATATTTGCTAGTAATGTACAATTATATTATTCTTCACCTCCAGTCTTCTTAATGTCCCCTTCTCAAATCTGAATAATCTAGATTTGGGAAGCAGACCTGGAAAGTACTCTGATATTGCACTTCACCTTTTGAGGACTCTGTAATTTATGTAAATCACCATGCAACACTGACACATTATTGCTTTCTATTTAGATTCCAGAGTCAGTGTCACAAAACCATTTATGTTACCCCCTGTTGCAGCCAGTTCCCTTAGGAATGACAGCAGTAGCAGTAATAGTAAGTACACGTATCTGACTTAATGCATGCATGGCTCCAATTAGCATCTGTAGGAGTATTGCATGGGCTTTAAAGGAAATTTCTACAATCATTACTATTAACGCTGTTCTGTTGCTATTCTTCCTGTTATGATCTTCCTGAGAATTAAATATTAGGTTTGTACAATTGGATTTCCCTATAGCTAGAGATAATGTTTAATCAGGGTAATAAATTTTCTGCTAAGATTATTTTAAATAAGGCATGAAATTACTTTTAGATGTATGATTTATAAACTTTTTTCATTGTTGACTTAAAGTATATTTCACGTGGAATTTGCCTGACAAAAATGGAATTTTAAAATGGAAAATACAAGTGCTGGTTGTATAAAATTCCAAGGATACTTTCTGTTCTGTTTTGTTGTGTGTTTGGAAATTTGATGATTTTTGTTATTTTACTATAAAATTACATGTTGGGGGAGAATATTCTTTCTCTGAAATTTCTGTCCTCAGTGGTGAAGAAGAACCCAGTTACCTGGAAGTCTAATGTCTTTTTTTCAAATGTAGGCAAAGGTCACTATAAAGGTCATTGGATTTACTAAATATCCTGATCCTCTAGCCTCATGGCAACTGTAGGAGGAAAAAATTCATCCTTTGATCTTAGCTAAGAAAGTCATCCCTTAAGACTTAGTAATGGGGCACTCTCATATGTTCAAGGACATCAAAGACCTATCTGTAAAAAGGAGTAATCAATTTAATACAAATCCACAATAGCAATGCTACAATTCAGAAATTAAAAGAAAAAGCTCTAAAATCCAATTTGTTTTGGAATTTTTGCCAAGAAAACCTGACCTGAATTGTGATGAGGCTATTTATAATATTTATCTTTCTAAAAGTGAATATCTATGCATTTCACTAGGAAATATTAATGTGTTTGATTATAGGGTGCTACCCAGACCTCATTGAAGATATTATATACTATACAATATTTACAGGACCAAACCTTCTAAGATCTAAAATTCTGAATCACATAACACATTGGATCTGAAAAGTTTTGAAAAGACTCTTTGTGTGTTAGTCAGTTAAGGTCTTTCCCACTAACTATGAATATTATTAATCTTTCCAAAGAAGAAATTTTGTCTTCTTAAATTCTGTTTGTATTTCATTGATTTCTAATCTTATCTTTATTATTTCCCTACTTCTACTTTGGGTTTAATTTGCTCAATTTGTTCTAACTTCTTAAGTTCTTTTTTTTTTTTTAAAGTATTTGTTTATTTATTTATTTATGGCTGTGTTGGGTCTTCGTTTCTGCGCGAGGGCTTTCTCCAGTTGCGGCAAGCGGGGGCCACTCTTCATCGCGGTGCGCGGGCCTCGCACTTATCGCAGCCTCTCTTGTTGCGGAGCACAGGCTCCAGATGCGCAGGCTCAGTAATTGTGGCTCACGGGCCCAGCTGCTCCGCGGCATGTGGGATCCTCCCAGACCAGGGCTCGAACCCGTGTCCCCTGCATCGGCAGGCGGACTCTCAACCACTGTGCCACCAGGGAAGCCCCCAAACTTCTTAAGTTCTTAAGGTAGAAAAAGTAGATCATTGACTCTAAACCATTCTTCTTTTCTAATATAAGCACTTAAAGGTATAAATTTCATTAAAAGCAGCTTTAGCTATATTCTACACATTCTGATATGTTGTGTGCCCATTATCATACCTTTAAAATACTTCAATTCTTGTGATTTCTTCTTTGATTCATGGGTAATATAAAAGTGGGTTGTTATCTAAAAATGTGTGTTTTTTCTAGATATCTTATTATTAACTCCAACCATTGTTAACCATTGGCACTTAGATACCCATGCACAAGACTAGCTCTTATGTAGTGTACATTCTCATAGGAGAAACAGACAGATAAAAATAGTCATAGTATTTTATAATCTATATTATTTATATTATAATATAATATGTATAATAGAAGTATGTAAAAGCTTTTAGTTGTAGCATAAAGGAGGTAAGACTTTTTCGGGAGTAGGGTCATGGAAATTTGAAGAAAGCATGCTAGTTTTCAGGGATAAGACAGACCCCAAATGTGGCCATGCTGGCCAGAGGACCAGTGCATATGAAGGAGGAATCCAGAGGTGTAAGTGCCCTCTCTGTAGCTTATAAGGGAGAATCATGGGATAATGTACAAGTGTATAAGTTATCCAAAGGGAACTGTGTTTTCAAAGTTACAATAATATCCTTTGCACCAAGCTAAAAGGATGTTTTTAAAATGATTGAGATTCTTACAGATAGTATATTTAAATGATAGGGAAGAAAATCCTTACATTGGCATTAACTTACTCATCTTCTAGACAGTCTTGAGTCAGGCTGCCTGGGTTTATATCCCAGCTCTAGACCTTGGCTAGCTATGTGACCTTGGGCAACTGTCTTAATCTCTCTGGACTCCTCAATCAAATGGAGGTTGATAATCTCTCCTTCACAGGTTTTCTGTGAGTTTTAAATGAGTTAGCACATGTATACTTGGAGCCATGCTTGATGTATAGTACATGTTCATCATTAATTATTAGAACAATGAGATCTAGCACCAAGCCTGGGTCAGTGGTGAGCTTTGAAGTGCCGGCAAGCCTGTGGTGAGCTTTGAATCTGAATCAAGGGAGAATACTGAGTTGCATACTTTTTAAGGACCAAGGAGAGAGCCATGTTCATAGGCATGGTCCCCATAAGCAGACTCACTCTACAAAGGAGTTCAGCAAAATTGTAGCACAGTTTTTTTGTGTTCTGTGTTTGTACAGATGTCTGATGTTATTAGTCAAATCACACAAATCAGTTCCCCCAAATTTTGAACTGTGGACAGCTTTCATAATAATGAGATACAATTAACATGAAAACAACCCAGGAATTTGGGATTACTCAAATCCTGTCCAGATGAGCTCCACCACCCCATACACTTTCTGGGGCGATCTTTTCATAAAAGAAAAGCTTTGGCCCTAATACCCTTCATATGGGCCTTGAGGCACATAATTCAGATCTCATTGATCCCTGGCCTCATTGATTCCTGGCGGATAGCAGCAGTAGTAAGTATTGGGAGTCATGCCCTGGAGGCGTAAGCAAGCCTTTTCTGATAACATCAATTTTTCTCTCCCTGGAAGAGGAATGGCAGGATCACTGAAGAGAACCCAAGGCCTGGCTGTGAAGCCATTTGCATTAACAAGAGAAATAAGGAAAGCGAGGTGACACCTCTGTGGGAGGGAAGCTCAGTTCCTGTGGGTCTGACCCCCTCCCTTCTCCCTCCCTCTCTCCTGCCGGAGGACTGCTGCTGCGTGTTAGTCAGATTCCAGAACTTTGTTCAGGGCCATAGTCCTAGGGGTGGAAGTTTAAAGTGGTTAAAAAGTCACAGTGCTCTGGTAGAGGGAGGTGAGCTTTCTTTAGCCTCTAAAGAAACACCTCCTTCAGGGGCTGTCCTCCTACCTGAGAAAGATTTTGAGTGGGGAGTCCCAGAACACCTCACTCTGTAGCAAGCTTATTGCTGGTGGGTGTGGCCTTTCTTCTGGTCTGATCGATGCAATTCAAGATTTGGCTTTTGGATAGAACAAGAAGAGCAGGGTTTTAGCTGCCTTGATTCTGGGGCATCTGGCTGTCCAAACATAGGTAATGGAGTTCTCCATAGCACCATCTTAGCTCATTAGTTTTCCATTGGAGCTGGGGACAAAATATTAATAGCTTTCTTTGTTCTCTCTGTATATGTCTATGTATGTCACCTGGCCAAATCATAATCACATGCCAGCAATCCCAGTAGACAGTGTGGGCCATAGTGGGCTGGCCATCAAGGAGAATTCAAACATGTCACTGGAATATAAACACAAACAGCCAAATTATTTATAGATAATGATATAAACATTTCTAAAATGGTCGGAATTGCATGTTAACTCCAAATCCATTTCCTCATAGAAAACACCTTTATAAATGGTAGTAAAATCCCCGACAAGTACACATAATCTTATATAACCCTTAAAATAGCTATATTATTGGAATGACAGTATTACTTCAGTTATACCAAATCCCATTTTATAACTAAGGCTTAATTTGGTGATAGAATTCATGTTGAGCTTTAATTTAAGATGCCTAAAACATATTTCCATGGGGCTGTAGGATGTGAGGTGGGCCAAAAGAGCTGTCAGTCTAGTCTTAAGGAAGTGATTCATGGTTACGTGAATGGAAGATTCCACTTTACCCAATGTCCCTTAGTATAAGGGACACCCATGACTCACTACATCCCCCTCCATTCCCCACCCCAGCACACACACACAAACTTACTGTTTTGAGAGCCTCTTTGGAAACATAAGAATCATAGAATTAATGAATTTCCTGTACCAAGTTTAGCAATGGTAGGGAAATGGGCAATTCCTGTTCTCACTATAATAGATAACATTTGTTTCTTGCCTCTTCGGTTAAATCTATGAGTTTATTTTTCCATCTTAAATGCTGATACACATACAGTGGTTTGGTTCTTTTATATTATGTACTTTAGGTACTTTATCTGTTAAATAGGTGACTATAGGCTGACACAGTACCCAAGTATCATTGCAAAATATCATAGCCCAAAACAGTCACTTTCCCTTGGATTGGTTTACATTTTGATCATACAATTGTTGAAAGTGTACAATTTCTAAATGTATTACATCTTCAAAAGAAAACTGAAAGTTTAACTCTTACAAGTTGACACATTGACACATATGTGTCAATGTTTTCAAACAACTAAGCTGTTCCTTGTAAGGAGATGATAGAAAAATCTGTCAACATGTTAAGTTTTGTGTTGGGAGCAAGAGACGCTTGGGGGAGATGTGTTGTTTAATTCCTGAATCATTCTGCTTCTCATGGAAGAGCAAAGCAGGGTGAAGGGAGGTGTCCCAAGTTAAACTCATGTGTGTGTCTTCTCTCTCACTAAATTACATATTTAGAGTCAGCTTAAGGAGACACTGGTACTTCCAGCCATTCTTTCATGTTCAGTAGTCTCAGACTTCCGAACACAGAAAGTCTGAAAATTCAAACCTTTACTCCAGAGTACAGTTCTGGGCCCTACCTGGCATCCAATAAATGTCAGCTGAAGATGTGATGAGGAGACACCATAATTCTAAACTTGAGGTCCCTAAAAGTACTCTAACCACAAGGTACAGGTATTAACTTAATATTTGAGGCAGGCCAAACATAGCTTGATGCATGCATCCAGACCTTGATCCGGGTTGCAAAATGTCTTCTTTAAACTTTCTTGGCAAGATGTGAAGTGTGAGAAAGTGAGAAGATATTAGAAGATAAAGGCATGGAAGATGGATTTGCTTGATGATATAAATCATTTGCAGGTATATGTCATCTGTGTTCCATATGGGTCTGCATTAACCAAGTCAAATAGCCTTCTGTCTGTGGGGTTTCTTTCTTTTTTCAACTTGTATCTTTTGGAGACTACATCGACTTGTAGTGCAAGCAGGAAAATCAGTGTTTTAAATATTTTAAACAGATAGGTCAAGAGTACATTTCGGAAACAGTTGGGAACAACCACAGGATGAGAGCAAAACCTCTGGCATGGATAAACTGTGTTCACCACTGTACTGTTTAAATTACAGGGAAGGCCTCAAATCCCATTGAAGACTCCAGCCTACAATGGGCAGCCGTAGCATTGCCAGCATTCTTTTCTCTTGTAATTGGGTTTGCTTTTGGAGCCTTATACTGGAAGGTAAGTGTTGCTATTCGTTTTTTTTTTCCCCTTGATCACAAAATTTCTGAACTTTATATATTTATTTGTTCATACTCTATTACATCAATGATTAGCTAACAAACTGACCTTTTCTAAGAAAGGATCCTACCAAGAAAACAATAAGATGGGATATATTTTAATTCATAATCTCCACAGATCGTGCATCTTAGAAAGGTTCCCCCATTCCTCATTATCCTTTGAAGACCACCCCTCTAGCTGAGCATGCATACGTAAGAAAATGCAAACTGGTTTTATTAGCCTGAACTAAATATAAAAAGGAAGAAATAGGCTGAAAAATCATATGATGATTTGATTAAAACCAGCTAGAAATGCCATTTGTATGATCTGCTATTTTGTATTTCTACTCTTTTCTTCTCTTTGTCTTGAAGCCTGTCTAAAATTTTTAAATGTGCTAAATGATTGCAACTCAGCTTTTTGAAATGTCTTTTTAATTTGATTACTATTTAAATCTTTCAGTTTCTTTATTATTCTTTCATCTCCAACATCCTAAAAATGCTGAGTTGATAAAACCGTGCATTTTTCATAATTTCTTATTGCAAAAGTATTTTTATATGCTGCATGCTGATGAAAACATAGACGTGGAGACTGTTTACCTCTTAAATAGCACATGATATATTGATATTTTTACAATATATGTATATATCACTGTTCTTTTCCCAGAAGAAACAACCAAATCTTACAAGGGCAGTTGAAAATATACAGATTAATGAAGAGGATAATGAGATAAGGTATTTTGTTTTACTAAATGTGTGCATAAGTAAGCTTGACCTCGCCACTTCACATCCCGTGCATGTGCTCATAACACCTTTAAGAAGTGTTTCACTCTCATGATGGCAGCTCCCAACTGATGTCTTCCAAGTTTTATCCACATTTCTGATCTCTCATTGCCTCTTCAATCCTACATCTCCATTTACTTGGGAAACACCTTCACATAATTGTCTTCATGACCCTTCTGACGGTATCATCTCTGCTCTCTTTATTTCTATAAACAGCAGAATCTTCCTCACGTTCCTGGTCATGGAGCTCGGGAGGCACGTTTGCTTATTCTCCTCTTTTCCACACTATAGCCAAGACATGCTTAGCTCTTTCTTGGCAATAGTCATTATCTTCATCCATATCTTTATTATGTCTTGACTGAGTTGCTGCCACAGAACCTTTCTTTTCCTCGGTCTTTCTAAACTCCACCTTTGTCTTTCTTCTGTAAACCCCATTCTTTTTTTTTTAAGATGTTAGCTAGGAGTTTTTCTTTCTTTCTTTTTTTTTTTAAATTAATTAATTAATTTATTTATTTTTGGCTGTGTTGGGTCTGCGTTTCTGCGCGAGGGCTTTCTCTAGTTGCGGCAAGCAGGGGCCACTCTTCATTGCGGTGCGCGGGTCTCTTACTGTCGCGGCCTCTCCCGTTGCGGAGCACAGGCTCCAGACGCGCAGGCTCAGTAATTGTGGCTCACGGGCCCAGTTGCTCCGCGGCATGTGGGATCTTCCCAGACCAGGGCTCGAACCCGTGTCCCCTGCATTAGCAGGCAGATTCTCAACCACTGCGCCACCAGGGAAGCCCTGAACCCCATTCTTAATATCACTTCCTAGTCAAGATACTTTCAGTGATTTTTCTCTTGCATACTTCATATATTTGACCTCACTCTGGCTTTCAGAGCCCTTAATTTTTCTCAACCTACTCAGTATTTTCTTCAAAGCCAAATACAAAAATTGTTTTGTGAGACCTTGCCACTTGTGGTAGCTGACGCTGATCACTTTTTTACCCTATCCCATACTGCTCCAGGACCAATGCTTTGATGTTACATTCAGTTAATAGTTTTCATTTGGCATGTTATTTTCTCTTATATCATGCTGCATGTGTACATATTCACGTATTAAGTGCATATAAGCATTTTCTGTATGTGTACCTGCATATGCGTAGAGAATTTTTTAACTACCTGGGGAGACTATGTGGAAGCAGATGAAGTCTTCCCTCTTCCCTATACTAATATTATGAAGGTAAGCTTCCCACTCAATTTTGCAATCTTTTGCTCCTGTATTTACAGAAAAATGAAAACTGCCCTTTACAATGCCCAGATCATGGTTACTTCAGAATCTCTGTCTAAATGCAAATAAACATGTTTCTTATTCTTTTTCAGTATGTTGCAAGAAAAAGAGAGAGAGTTTCACGAAGTGTAATTGTGGCTTGTATCAACACTGTTACTTTTGTACATTGGTAAGTTTTAAGAATTCAAGTTAAAAGATATAACAAGAACTATACAGCATCCTAGACACCAAAATTTATTAAGTCTTCTATCAAGCTGGGGTCAGTGTGTTAGCTGAAACTGTTACATAATTGAATTGTGCATTCTCAAGTTTTGAAAGGCAAGCAGTGTTATTCCAGTTTAGTGGATTCATCTTGTATGGGAGATATACAAAGCATTAACAGTTGAGTGTTTCCCAATTTTTTTTTTTTTTTTTGGCTGCGCCACTGGGACTTGGGGGATCTTAGTTCCCCAACCAGGGGTTGAACCCGCGCCCTCAGTGAAAGCATGGAGTCCTAACCACTGGGCCACCAGGGAATTTCTGAGTGTTTCCTATTTTTGAGGCCAGAAAATAAATTAGACAAGGGGCAAAGTAGGACTAAAATAAAATATTATTAATAGAGGAAGAATAAATAAAATCAATTTCAATTAGGTGTGATTACTATAACATGATAGGAAAAGTATCTCATGTGTTAAATGCTGAAACAAGCAAAAATCAAAAACATTGCCCTGCTATTTTAAGGAAAAGGAGAAAAGGTCAAAATCCCATACAGTAGGAGAGGGAAATTGTCAAGGTAAAGTGCCACTTGCCACATGACTGGTAATACTTGTGCCTCATCACAGGCCAGAGCCCAGGACACACTGAAGATAAACCGGGGACAGATAACCTGTTGGGATTGTGTGGGTCTGTGAAGGGCCTGGGGAGAAGGGAGACTAGGAAAACATGACCAGAGGGCGCTGATGTTTATACCTCCTCTCCCCTCTCCTGTCTACTTTCTCAACTCCCAAGCTGCAGACGCGGTGCAGGGAGCACCCTGAATGGCACTAACCTGATCCAACGTCATGCATGCTCTTCCCATTTGTACTTCTGCCAACTCACTGTTAATTCTGTTCTGCTCCTGAACCCCCATTTATTACAGTGGTGTATGAGTGTTCTTTCATCTTCCTAAATCTTCAGTTCTTCCCCTGCACTCCCTCGCGGTTAGAGGATCATTTACTCGCCCGATTATTATAGACATGGTCTCTGGTGAGCGTCACCTTTTCCTTACAGGTCACTGTCCTTCCAGCTTTCCCTTCTGTCCCAGATTCAGAGATTTCTCTCTAGATTGAACCTTCCCCAGGGAAACTGGGTCACAGAGCCTCTTGTCTCCTCCAGGAACTCACTTTTATCAAACATCCTTTTTCAACAACCCAAAATAACATCGTATAATAATAGTAATTATGTCGCATATGCCTCTAACACTTTAACCCTGCTATTACACAGACTTCATTTTTGCCTTGAATCATGCCCTTGATCACCACCTCTGGAGCATGAATAGCACCCTTTCTTTCTTCTGCTCCCATCTTAGCTCTCTCTAGGCTCATGTTTCCTGTCAAACACTGTAAAGGAATAAACCCTTCCCTTGACCCTTTTTATTTTCAGGTGCAGTGTTCCCCAAGCTGAAATCATTGTTATTCCAAGAAACATATTTCTTTGACCTCCAATCCCAGTACAAACCTACTGTTTTTTCCCCGTCTGCTGTTTCAGTTCCCTTAAGCCAGACATCCACCAACTACACATTAAATGGTTCATTGAACCTTAAAGGCTCAAGTAATGTTCTCTGTGGTTTGCTTTTGGATGGCATCACTGGCATCCTGTTTTGGCACATAGGTGATGTGGTGTTTAATTGTGGCATTTGTCCTGTGACATTTGGGAAATGGATTATGATGGAAAAGCCCAGGGCACTTGTCTAGGAGAAAGAAAGATGGCATTTTAAAGCAGCTGTAGTCAAGCAACTTACACATACTAGTCAGGGAACATACAAGGACAGGAACTGAGGCTGTCTGGTTCTTGCTGTATCTCCTCACAAGTACCTCACTTGTTGCCTAAGCATTGTAGGCGCTCAATAAATGTCTGTTGAAGAAGTGACTGAGTGAATAAATAAACCCTAAATGAAAATCTCACCAAGTAGTAAGGAAGATAGTTCTGCTGAAGTGGCCTTTTTTTTTAAGGTTGTTTTTGTTTTGCAAGACAAATACGGTGTAGAGACCTGCTCTACAACATAATGCTTAGAGTTAAAAAAAGCTACATTGTGTATTTAAAACTGTGTTCAGAGGGTAGATCTTGTGTTAAGTGTTCTTACTGCAATAAAATGTTTTAAAACAATCTTTTAAAAAGTGCAGTAAGGTTTATTTTTATCTTGTATGTGTATGTGTGTGTTTAATTTGCTGATTTTGGTCAGTAGGACAGCAAAGTATGTACAGCAAGGGGGAATACAGTCATATGGGAAATGGCTAAATTATTTTTCTTAAAATCTGAAATATTACTCATATAATTAAACGAATGAAATCAGACAGGTTAAAGAAGCCCCAAATCGTTTAGAAATAAACTCATCACATATCATTGAGGAGTTGATGTAAAATAGATGACCTTATTCCTCACCATCTCTGCAAAGCTCTCTCAAGGCTCAGTTCAGAACCACCACCTCCAAAAAGCTGCCTTCCCAAATGAAATTCATCTCTCTTTTATGACCCTCTAATTATATTTTGTATTACATTTTATACAATATTAATATGGTATTAGTTACCGTTACTTACATAGACATTACTTACTCACAGCCACTTACGTAGACGTTTTGTGTCCTCTTCTAAACCATAAGCTCATAGAGGACAGGATTGGTTTCTGAATTTCATTTTGGAATCCCATTAAACTATATAGTTTACACTTTGCACATGCAAGTGATGAATGTATCTGTTGAATAAATGAATGGAGAGATGGATGAATACCTCAGAGAACTGCAGTAATGTGAGAATAAAATTTATGGAGTAAAAACAAAAATAGACGTGTGTAGGTAGAAGTAAATAAGAATTCAAATACTGAGGGCAAGACAGATAAAAGGAAGAAAAAAGAAGCAGCTCATTATCATGAATCTGCAACCCCCGAAGTCAAAATATATATGTATCATTTGTAACCATTTATTGAGTACGCATTGTATAGAGAAAGCCTGTTCCTTGTACCAACAGAGGTTTGGTAAAACCTGCCAAGGAAATTTGAGTATAATTTGGGGAAAGGGATGTGGTGGAGGGAAAGGCTTGGGAGAACAGACTATGACATGGTAGGAGAGGAAATATGCCAAGAAATAAGAAGAACAGTAGTAAAAAGTACCAAGATAGAAATGAAATGTGGAGTTGTAATTATATATTTTAAAAATTGGATATAATTTGGATTATAGTCATTTTCTTGCTTAAGAAAAAAAGGGGAAAATAATATAAGGAATGACTCAGGTTTGTGGCAAGGATTTCTCCCTGAAATAGAAGTTTCACGAACTAAAACAAATTAAACCAGGACAAGTATTGGAACACTAGAATAGAAAACATATGGAATAGTTCTCCAACCTATAATTGGAAGATGAAGAGGAGGATTTGATATTTTAAATACAAGGAAGGAATGTAGATAATGAACCAGAGACAAAAGAAGTTGCCTCTAAGAGAAAATATACAAGAGCTGTGTTTATTTGACATCAAACGTGAAATTATCTCTGCAAAAAGTTAAAAAATGTACTTAGTCAACTAGCTGATGACAAGTATACGTATGTGGCATCCCAGAAGGATTTTTCATTTATTGGGTTGCGTGTAGCACAG
Organism: Eschrichtius robustus; assembly: GCF_028021215.1. NCBI lineage: Eukaryota > Metazoa > Chordata > Mammalia > Artiodactyla > Eschrichtiidae > Eschrichtius > Eschrichtius robustus. The sequence goes on along the minus strand of NC_090836.1, from coordinate 74,833,068 downwards.
TTTAAGAGAAAGAAATAGAGTAGATCATAGCACAATTTTACTCTTCATTCTAACCACAAATGTGACACCAACAAGCTCTAGTGGGTGCATTGTTGGATGCAAAGCTTAATATAACCTAGTTCTGTCCTCAGATTGCTTATGGCCTACAAAAGGAGATAAGACATATGCATAATAACCTATTTTAAAACAGACTAAAGGAGCTTTTGGTTAAAAAACAACAAAAGGAGCTGACAAAGAAATGCAATAAGGAATCAAAGGCAAAGCCACTGCATATGGTTGTACAGGATGTGCCCTGAACATAGCTCTAGATAATGAATGGTACAGATGGCATCCCATAGAATTGTACCACCCATATACAATTGTCTTATTTAACAGGGGAGAGAAATCACTCGGAGAAAGGCTTTATTGTATGGGTGATGGAGGTGGCATTTGTATGGAACTGGATCTTGGATGATTGCTAAAATTTTACTGGCAATAGGGAAGGGGTAAATCCAGATACTGCAAATGGCATAAGTTAAATCAGGGAGCCAAAAGTACAGACTGTGTTCAAGAGTTTGTACAGCTGGACTCCAGTAGAAGTACACATAAAGGGTTGAAATGCTGAGAAAGGATGGGCATCAGTTTGAAACAGGATCTGAATTCCAAGTACAGGGCTTACACTCTATTGAGTAATATAAGGAGTTGTTGGAGGGTTTAGAAAAGATGTGAGTAATACAATCAAAGCAGAGGTTTAGGAAAGTAATCAGACGTTGGCGTGGCCAGATGGATGGGAGTGGTGACCTGGAGTCAAGGAGTCCACTTAGGAGGCCAATCTTCAAAACAGATGTGAGAGAATGACAACCTGAACTAGGGTCACAGCCATGGAAATAGGAAAGCATAGGCCATTTTGGAGTCACTGCAGTGAAAGAATCAATAAGTCCTAGTTCCTGATGGGATGTGAGGCTTGACATCACAGGCAGTAATCAGGGATGATTTGGAGCCTATGGGACTAACCAGATGGCAGTGCCATTAGAAAAAAATGGGAGAAGGAGCCGTTAGTAGTTATTAACCAGTGGCCAAATATGCTTCACTGGAAATTCAGAGTACAGTAAGGGCTGGAAATAATAGATTTAGGATTGGGAAGTCATCCACAAAGAATTTTAATTGAGACCTTGGGAGAAGGACCGTGTAATCACGGAGAAGGCCCAGTTTGGTTGACGGTAAATAGCATGAGTTTGAGATACTGAGATACTGAGATGGCGATGTTTAGGGACTTATCCCAGCATGGGATAAGTGTAGAAAGTAATTCTTTTTTTTTTTTTTTTAAATTTATTTTATTTATTTATTTTTGGCTGTGTTGGGTCTTCGTTGTGGTGCACGGGCTTCTCATTGCAGTGGCTTCTCTTGTTGCAGAGCACGGGCTCTAGGTGTGCGGGCTTCAGTAGTTGTGGCATGCAGGCTCAGTAGTTGTGGCACACGGGCTTAGTTGCTCCGTGGCATGTGGGGTCTTCCCGGACTAGGGCTCGAACCCGTGTCCCCTGCATTGGCAGGAGGATTCTTAACCCCTGGGCCACCAGGGAAGTCCCTAGAAAGTAATTCTTATTATAATTAGGCTGCTGGAGAGATTCATTAAAGAAACACAACCTGCAAGTTTCCAGTAGATCTAAGACAGAAGAAAGTCGATCCTAGAACTGGAATAGGGATGAAGGCAAGTTATGCTGGGACATTTATTGCACAGGACTCAATAATGGTTGGTTACCAATGGCCAGATCTTTGACTCTTTACCACATATTTCCTAAGAATTTCTAGAGCTTTGAAGGCTTTGGTTTGGAGCTTGCTCTCTGTAGATACATTGTGATGCAGAGGATTAGAAGGGATTAGACTTGGGTCTAATCTGCACCTTAACTAGCTGTAGGTTCCTGGATGAGTCAGTTGTCTTTTAACCCCTGATTCTTTAAACGTAATGAGGGGATAATAACACTCACCCTATTTATTTCATGAGGTTGTTGCCAGAATCCACGGTATTATAAAAATGGTAGTTTCGTTCTATGGGAAACCAGTTGTTGGCTTTTAAGTTTGTTTTCTTTGCTAAATGATCCAAAGACATAATCAGAATAGATTTCCAATCTTGCTTCTCTACGCTTAAGTTTAGAGTTTCAAGTTATTTGTAGCTTTTTAAAAATATATATATATATTTTGCTTTTTTGTGATTTCCTTCTGCTTTTCTAACCAAGTTTTATTTTTAAAATATCTGCTAGGTAATTTGCATTTCTGAAATTTGCTCTTAATGCCTGTTAATTTTTCCTTCAGTATTTAATTCTGCTTTCCTAAATACAGGTTTTCTATTTTGTAGAGTTCTCTGTTTGGTAAATTGTCATGTAATATGCTTTTTAGTATATTATTACATTTTATATATTTACATTTTCAATATACTACATTTAATGATTGCATACGTTTTATATACTACATTAGAGTAATATACATTTAGCATATTACTGGAAAAAACACTGTACTTCTTATCACTCATACTATAAAGTTTTATATATAGTCTATGTAATGATATCAAACATTTTAAAACCAGTGATCTCTGGTTCTGGGATTGATAAATAAGGACAAAATAGGAAAAGAGTAGGGAAGAAACTAAATGCAAAATACATTAGGGGTTGTGATTAAAGATAGCATGCAAATGCTGCCTATAATTTAAAAAAAAAAAAAAAAGGTAAGGAAGTACAAATACTTCACTTGAAAGTTGAAAAATCTGAAAGCTGAGTCCATAGCTCAGTGGTTTAACACAAGCACTGAAAAACTAAAACAGAGTCTGGCTTTCATGCTTCACCAAGTACAGTAAGCTGTGCTGCAGCCAAATGAACTTCCCCATAGGCTTTGTCAGGATGTGGTGCCAGGATTTCTATCTTTCTTTTTTTGGCTGACAGTACTAAAGGAGATCTTACTGCTGCTATTTCCTCAGTTGGGAGAAGTGATTGCTAGAACCTGGCTAGGCAGTCAGGATACTGGCACTGATCTGTGGCTAGGAGGCTGTCATTTGTGGGTGGCCTCTGATCAGCCTCTCCACCTGTCCCAGATATCTCTTTCATGCCACTCCATCAATCTCCACTTCTCCACTCTGAACACCGCCATTGTTCTTCAGACCCTCTCCCCTCACCACCTGTTTACAACCTCTTCATAGCCTTGTTAGAGAAATTCAAGGCTACATAGATTGATAACCCTCTTATCAGAAATGGAGATAATTTGTGGTGTGCCTGGGGGTATGAAAGCCACAGAGTATTCATTCATCCACTCTATGTTCAAGAAATATTTGTTGAGTACAAGTGGCCCCCTCCAGCGCTATGCAAAAGTAGAGCATTCCAATGAAACCTGTCTTCAACCAAAATGGCTTAAAGCAAAGAAGCAATCACCTTAGGATACATCTTGCTAATGGGATGCATAAAATAAATCGATGTAAAGCACAGATGCTCATAGACACAATTCAAAGCTATGGTGGCTTTATACTGAGATGCTAAGTGTAGTTCCGGGGAAGGAACTTGGCGGTGCCACTCTCACTGCTGGCGGTGCACGCTGCCTCTGTAGGCTCACTGCAGAACAAACCCTGAATGCGACGGTCTCTTTTTGCCTTTTTTCATAAAAGCAAAAATCCTCTTTGGATTTCTTTCGTTTGTCGAAAACAGGTACTAGTTATAAAGCAGAAACTAACACACCATTGTAAAGCAATTATACTCCAATAAAGATGTTAAAAAAAAAAAACAAAAAACAGGTACTAAAGTAGGTCTTTTGTAAAAGCAAAGTGGTATAAAGGGAACTTTGAAAAAGCAGGGACACCCATATCTATTTTGTACCAGGCACTGTTCTAGGTGTTGGAGTACAGCAGTGAAAAAGATAAACAAAAGCTCTATGTCCTCATGGGGCTTACATTCTAATGGGAAGAGACACTCAGTAAACAGTAAGGTCATTTCAGATTATGTGAAATGTTACTAGGGAGATCAGCGAGTGACTGATCACTGCATCTAGGAAACATTTGTCAAGTTATTTTAGGCTGTGTAAGTGAAGCATACATTGTAAACCTATTACTCATTCTGTAGTCATATGAATTCAGCTACTGAGAATGAAAAGAAGGCAGAAAGCAGATATGCTATAATCTCTCTTTTTTCTTCTCTAGGTGGGTAACAGTTCACGTTTGCTTCATAAATGAAGCAGCTTTAAACAAATTCCTATTCTGTCTGGAGTGACAGACCGCATCTTTATCTGTTCTTGCTACCCATGACTATGTGGATGATTCAGAAATTGGAACAAAGTGTTTTACTGTGAAACTGGCACTGAAGTAATCATCTGTAAAGAAGAACTTGCACGGAGCAGGACTCTATTTTAAGGACCTGGGGGATTTGTGGTCTCAATTAGAACTTGCAGCTGATGTTGGGAGAGAAAGCACGTGTCCCAGACTGCACATACCGTTTTGCATGCCTCCAGAAACGTCTAATTGTTGAAAAACCACATAGCTTTACTTTACAGTTACAACCTGCAGTTCATAGTTATCTTGGTCTCTGCAAGTAGATTTCAGCCTGGATAGTGGGGGGTCATCATTTTTACCAAAGGGATCTAGAAAAAATTCAAAAAACAAAAACTCAATAGCATCAGCCACTGTTCATTTAGAAAGCAGTGGGAAAAGAGGGTGGGAGTAGGCACAGGTCAGTCTTACAGCTGCTGATCAATGAATGATATGGGTCTGAGCTTGGTCTCTTTCTGACACAGAGTGTGCTCAACCGTGTCCCACTAGACAAATGGACATGGTTGTCTGACTTTAGTCATGCAGGGCAGCCAGTACTGAATTACAGCAGTGATGCCTTTGCAGAGGAGAGACTCCGAAAGAGTCATCACACGAAGAAGCTGTGGACACTCCAGCAGAACAGTCTGCCGAGGAGGGCATCTGGCACCCCTGGTGAAGTCAGCCTTTGCCCTTGACCACTATGGCGTGTACAAATTGTGCTTGCAAATTATATTACGACATGTTTCTATTCTAAAACTATTACAGAGTTACGTAAAGGGACTTAGGAGAAATCACTGAATGTATGGAGGCCGCATTTTCAATTTCTGCTGTGGGAGAGAGTAAATATAAATTATGATATTTAGTATCTATGGTTAGACAACCACACTCACATGCTAATATGGGTGTTGAAAACTAGGTGACTTGGCTTTTTCAAGAATGCAGGGAATCAGGAAACTTTAGTTATTTATAGTATAATCACCATTATCTGTTTAAAGGATCCATTATTTAAAATCAGGCACTCTGTATTCATTAAGGTTTATGAATTAAAAATAAAAAGAAAGCTTTATGTAGTTACGCATGTCAGTTTGCTATTAAAATATGCGACAGCGTTTTTGTCATATTGAGTGAACTTGACAGGAATTCCCAAGATGGACATTGCATTTTTAAACCAGAACTTGTAAGACATTAAGTGAACTTCCCTTGCCAATTTTTTTTTATTTCAAAGGAACATCTGACTAAGGTCAAAGAATGATTTCTTTTGGCTTATTTTGATCAAGATTCTTTTAATATATCACAAACGTACACATAAAGGAATCCAAAGCTTTCCATTCTAACTTGATCCTTGTGATAGCATCGTTGCCATGTCTATCACCATCACATGACTATTTTCAATGCAGTGATAGAGAAGGGCATGAAAAACTGCTATCTTTCCTTTGTTTTCAAAAGTCCAAGAATTTCTAGTAGAGTTGGATTTTAGCTTATGTTCAAAGCTAATTCAAATACAACTCTAGTAAGTGGCCTTTGCTCTTTTTTATACCAAAGAGCTCAGATGATTTCTACGATCCCTTCTCTAAAGTGCTGTGGTTCCTCAAACACTAGTCATGTCTCTAAGATACAACCCAGATGCTTTGGGAAGCTGCATTAATTTATTCAGTCCCTCAAATATCCCATGGTACAACTGATTATATATAATAAAACCAGAGATCAATTTAATGGCTGAAAGGACCTGTCTCAGTGTGTGATATTGATTGTTTTGAAGAAAATAGACATAGATTAACATGAGTATGTGTGTAGGTCATGTGTCGATTGAGAAGATTGATACTTCTCAATCTAATAGTTTGTTTCAGCAATGGGTTCAGTTTTTGTAAGTATGTAAAAATGCTGCTTAATGAGCTTTAGAGTATAATAGATGTACTTTTGTTCTCAAAGCTGGTAGCTGGGTTTTAACACACAAGGACATGGTCCTAATCGATAGAGTTAAGTAAACAAATTCAGCAAGTTATGAAATCTGGCATGGTAGGCGAAGGGAGATGTATTCTGCCTAATTAAATGTATTGGTTCATTGAGAGTTGTGTGGATTACCAATTTTTAAAACACTAAAATTCAGTAAAATACACGAACAATAGAAAAATGCTGAACATTACTTTGGTTGGTAGTTGCTTGGGAATGAACTGTCATATCTACTTGGAGATTAAAATATATATATACATATATGTCTTTGCTTTATTTTATCCAATATGTGTTCTGAACATCCTTTATAAATCATGGAAAACTCACAACTGACATCTTAAACTGTAAAATCACCTTTTAAATTGGTGCCATGTATCTGATAGTTCTCTTTTGTAATGTTTCAAAATTGTCTTTTAAACTGGTTTCAGAAGTCTGCAGATTCTAAATTATACTTTAGTATAAAGTATAATTAAGCTTTGTACCTCTGTGGTAGAACCCAAATCTATAGAGAAACTGGCACTGATAAACGGTGCCTGCCCTGTGATATCAAAGCGTTGCTGGATTTTGTATTATAATCTGATGTGCTTACCACACAGCCAGTTTCTAATGAGTCAGAAACAAGTTATTTTTTTCAATACTTTAATAGAACAAGTACCCTATTCTCTTTGAAAAGGATTAACTATGTGAAAAATGACAATGTATGATAAAGTATGTTCACAATGAAATATCTGCTTTTAGTAAGAATTAAAGTACTTTGGAGAAACTTTGTGGCATATTTTGGTATTCTAATACAAATGAAGTTTTAAATTAATAGAAAAATCCATTCAGAATTCATGGATATTTCTTAATGTTTTTCTGAAGCTAGGTTCTGGTTTCAAAATGTAATTCCAGTATGGGGCTTTTAGCCATTCCCTACATATTCTAATTTAACTAAGAAATATATTTTTCAAGAAGGCAGTTTGACATAGTGGGATGGATGTTAGGAAAAATTGTCAGGAGCTTCCACTCTGCCATTAACAGGTATTGGTAAATCACTGCCCTTCTTTGGCTCTCAATTTTTATTTATCTATATGGTGAAGTCAGGTCATACCATAGGTATGAGAGAAACCTATTGATATGTGACTGACAAAGATGATAAAATAGAGCTGAAACTATCACATATAAAATATCCAACTCTGATCTCTGTGAATAAGCAATTTGAACATAAAAAGCTATGGCTGTTCTTGTTTGTAATGTAAATAGGGTCCATTCGTAAAAGTGAAAATCAGTCTCCTGTAGGGTGAGTCGGATAACCACTTACACAAGAGATGGGTTTTTCCTTTGCTTAAGTAAACATTTTTGGATCACCTCTGACGAATGAAAACCAAGAGTACATTTTACCCAGGAAAAGATAAGATGTGTGTAACATTTGGAAGTATACCAAATTAAGCATTTAAATGCTCTCATTTTCTTAAAAGCTAAGAGCAGAAAATGTAAGATGCTTATAAAGTTGTTAAGTGCAAAAAGATACTTTAGAATCCATTTGGAGATGGGTAAACCATAAATTATATTTCAGTTGGAATATATTTCAGTTGAATTGGAAAATGGGATAAGAATTTTAAAGAAAGCCAGCTTGTTTTGAAACAGTATTATTCTGAAATTGGCATTAAAATATAAACATTCAGATTGAAATTCCAACCACTTTATTTGTGGTGTTTGATCACACAGTTTATGGTGTTGCTGGAAATGCCTTTGTCTGTAAAGATAAAATAATGGTTCTTTCATTTCCTAACAAGATACTGTTTTGAAATAATCCATATTAAAATGGATATTCTTGATCCTAAAATGTTTCCTAAGCATTGTATATGTATTTATAACCGCCGTCTCCAATTACATCTTAATTATGTTGTTTTTTAAAATAAAATTGTTTAAACTAAAAACCATAGTATTTTCAGTTACTTGATTTCTGAGCTATGACTCACTAAATAAAAATTTCCAATCAAAATACCCTATTCTCCTATATTCTAAGGATTAATGTGTGATTATAGTGTCCACTTGCCACTATTTTTTAAATCAATGGACTTAAAGTATTCAGACATTTAGATGGATGCACAGATATATTGCTAGTTCAGTCATAGATTGGAGTTTGCATATTGTAATGTAAATGTATGTCAACATTATTCTATAGTTTTATTATGACTGAAGTTTAATTAAATAAAAAAGGTTGTAAAATGTGATGTGTATGTGTATGTACTGTATGTGTACTTTTTAAAATAGGTTTATGTCCTGACCCTTTTTTATACAGGTTTGAATTTGAAATTACATTATATATACACATACTTTATTGTTCTAAATAAAGAATTTTATGCACTCAAATTTGCCCTGTCATTATCTTAAAGTTATCACACATGTTCATAACATGGTTGAGCATTTAAGCTAAACTCAAATTTTTCTGTGGAAACATTATCATTACTCTAGATTTTGTTGTAATATGCACAAAAGGAGATAAATCATTTTATTCCAATAAATATGTATTGGTTAAGTAATCAAGGAAGATAGGTAAGGTAATCAAAGAAGGTAAAGTTGAATTAATACATTATTGGATCTCAAGAGGTTTCTAACTTAGTTGGGGAGAAGATAGGAAAACCACTGTCAACTGCATAAAGCCACAGTGAAGTAATTACCTAAGTGCAAAACTGCGGTCTAGTTAATGTACTTGGGGCACACAGGAAGAAGAAATGGATAGACTAGGGATGATAATGGGGGAGTTGGTGTTTGGGCTAAGATTTACAAGGATGAGAAATTTTGATAAAGAAGGATAATTATGCCCAGCCTGGGCAGTGTTTTCCAAAGCAAGAAGTTTTAAAATTTCTCAACTTATCCCATCAAATCCAACCCGTGTGTCCTGAGCATACAGTGCATAAAGAGATACACAGTGAGATGAGACCAGAGCCTTGAATGCCACAAGGAGGGCAGATTGTTCTTAGGCGCCATGGGAAGCCATTGCGTGTTTCTGAGAAGGGGGATGGAATGGCAAGATCATACACCATTATGGCTTACGTGGTTTAGGCAATAAATAATCATCCTACCTAACCCCTGGTTGGTATTGGACTCCTGAGACCACATCCTCTAGCTTTATGACATCACACTTATTCACCCACCATTTCTTTTCAGTTTCTTTGCTGACTTTTCCTCCTCTGCTCATGCTTTATATTACAAACTTCCATCAACATAAGCCTAGACGATAATAGCCTTGTAACTGATCGCACTCCTCAACTATTTAGCCCTTTTTCAATCAGTTCCTCATGTTAGAGTGAATAATATGGAGACAACTGATAATACTTTTCTCTGATTAAAACACTGAAATGGCTTCTCATTATTTTTCAGGACCAAACCCAAACTCAACATGGTTTATAAGGCCCTCCTCGCCACATCTCATAATTTTTTGGGGGGGGCAGGGGGTTGCTAATTGTTTGTTTTCCCCTTTAAGTTATAAACAACATGAGGACTAGGACCATGAAGACTTATATCATTGCATTCCCCAAATTTAATGCAATAATAAAGCATGGAATTGAAACAAAATTTGATCTGAATAGATATTACGTATTGCAATGTTCAATAAGTTAAAAGTTATTTCCTAAAACTTTTTATCATGGACAATTTGAAATATATGCAAAAGTAGAGTAGTGTAATGAACTTCCATGTAACCATAACCTAGCTTCAATCTTACTTAACTGCTGAATGATCTTATTTTATCTAAGTCACCTATTATACCCCTTACCCACCACCCCTTTCATATTATTTTTAGGCTAATACCTACAAATATTTGATCTGTAAATATTTATATGTGTATCTCTAAATTACAAATTTTAAAACATAATCAATACCTTTGTCACACCTAAGAAAAATTAAAAATAATTCCTTAATATCAAAGACCCAATAAGTATTCATATTTTGTCTCACATCATCATGCATTGCAATATTGTACTACAGCAGAGTATAAAATAAAGGTAAAATTCTCCCTCCAACATTAAAGTTCGTTCCTCCAGAGGAAAACAGCTACTTCTTGTTAACCCTCAGAAAAACTATGTGTACATACATATTTATGCAATGCTATTCTCTAACCTTACTTTTCCCGTTTATTAGAAGAATGTGTAACACTCTGCATCAGCCCAGATAAACCTTTATCCACTACCATAGCCAAGAAATTATAGATGGACATTGAAATTGTACTATAATGTGTGCCTTTTGGAATTCCAGTCCATACTTAGCAAAATCCAATGTACTTTCAGAACTTTTCCTTCAAAATGAAAATGAGGCTCTCTTTTGAGTATATATCTGCCTCTTCAGCCCTCTCAGTTGGTGGCTGTGTTTCCTCCATAACTGTCACTGTGTCTGGCAGTGAGTTCTCTGGTTCTCATTGCTGCTTCTGGGTCATCACTCCCTAATCCCTCCCAGATTTGAATCTCATGTTATCATATTACATACCCACTGCTATTCACTGCTGCTTTCATGTACTAACTCTCAGGTTCTTCTCCTTCATTTCTTGATGGTATGAGCACCTAGTTCACTGTCACTCAACTCATCTGTACTCCTGTCTTATTTCTTGGGATTTTGATACACATATAAATGATCCTTTCAACACCCTGTCCTTTCTGGTCCTTGAAATGTCTCTCTTAGTGAGCCAGTCCTCAACACCACCCTAGCCACTTAGTCTGATGGTCACCCTGTAGGCTTTGTCGCTTCCAATAACAGCAACTCATCCATATCTCAATACCATGCATCCCATTTCTTGCCATCACTTTGTATCTTTCCAGTTTACCCCCTCATGGATTCAATTCCAACGATCCTTTGATCCACAAGGCCTGTCAATCTATTGATTCTACCATTATCCACTAACTGTCAACCTCTGATATCCCCTCCCCTCTCCTTATGCAGGTTAAAATTCATATCCAGCATTAGAATCATTCTATTGCCTACAGCTTCCTCTCTCTTGATCCCCCTCACTTCCTAATATTTGCTTGGTAAATGATGCCCCTGCTCAAATCCAGTTCTCCACCCACTCTTTGTCTATACTTGTGTGGCTAAACATGGCTGCAGTACAGCATACCATCCTGCCTACTGGTTTCTCTATAAATTCCTTCCCATGAACTTCAGGTGGGTCCTAATGCTGCTCAATAATTATATTTCCCTAGTCTATTTCCATTCTCATAGCTATTTCATATATTATTTTCTCTCCCAAACCACCCACCTCATTCCCCATTCTCACTGTTAGCAATCCCGATTGCTATTTTACCTTGAAAAGTGAAAAAAATTAAAGAGAACTTCCAAAGACTCCTAGCACCCGGAAGCTGATTTTCTGTGAAGCTGGAGAAGCTTAAATGCTTGGTCCTCACTTACATAGGTCTTTTATAAGTCATAGCAGGGGGCCTAGCAATATATTCACATAGAAATATATCCATTTATCTTTATTCCATTTATCTTTTAGGTATTAGTAGATGTTCTGTGTGGCAATGGCTTCCAGCAACTCTCCCACTGACCACTGTGCCAATTCACTAGGGCATCATGACCCAAAGGTGTGTGGTCAGAGGCTGTGTCATGATGCCCTGGCGAATGTGTCCTATGGACCTGGCCCCAGAAGTATGTGGGTGAAGGAGGAGAAACAAGGTTTAAAATGAATGGAACCAGAAGCCAGTTTTTGGAAAATTCTCACAATCATCACAGTCACCTGTAAATTGTAAATGGAAGAATCAGGATTTATTAATGCCTCACCAAAACAGTAGCTTTCCTTACCAGAAAATACTCAGTAAGGCAGAGTATACATTTATAAACAAACCATACTTTCTTTTTCTCTTAATGGTGAGGAAACACAATAGAATTTAACAAAATTGCCATGTTTATAGAACCAGAAAATCTGTATGTGAGGACAATGACAAATGCATAGCATTGTATATCCAACATTATATTATTATACAGAATTGTTTCATTGCCCTAAAAAATCCCTTGTGCTTTACATAGTCAGTCTTCCTTCCCCTCCCCCTGTACCTCTGGAAACCACTGATTTTTAATTGTCTTTATAGTTTTTACTTTTTCCAGAATGTCATATAATTGAAATCCTACAATATGTAGCCTTTTCAGGCTGGCTTCTTTTAATTAGCAATATGCATTGAAGATTCATCTATGTCTTTCATGGCTTGACAGCTCATTTCTTTTTGTCACTGAATAATATTCCATTGTATGAATGTATTACAGTTTGTTTATCCATTCACCTATTAAGGACATCTCAGTTGTTTCCAGTTTTTGGTGAGTATGAATAAAGCAGCTATAAACATTCAATTTTTTGTGGACATCACTTTTCAAATCAGTTGGGTAAATATTAAGGAGTACAATTGCTGGACTGTATGGTAAGACTGTTGAGGTTTGTGAGAAAATGCAAACTGTCTTCTAAAGTGGCTGCACCATTCAGCATTCCCAGCAGCTGTGAGCGAGAGGTCCTGATGCTCCACAGCCTTGCCAGCCATTGTTACTGTCAGTTTTTGTTTTTTGTTTTTAGCTATCCTAATCGGTAGGTAATTGCATATTATTGTTGTTTTAATTTGCAGTTCCCTGATGACAAATGAGCATCTTTTCATATGCTTATTTGCCATCTGTATATCTTCTTTGGTGAGATGTCTGTTCAAATCTTTTGTCCATTTTAAAATTGGGTTATTTTCTTATTGTTGAATTTTAAGACTTCTTTGCGTATTTTAGATGCAAGACCTCTGTCAAATATGTGTTGCTGTGCATATTTTCTACCAGTCTGTGGCTTGTCTTATCATTCACTTAACAGTGTCTTTTACAGAGCAGCTGCAAGGATTTTTTAAAAAGCACATGTAAGAACATAGAGTATGTATCCTGTTCAATTCATTCCCTTAATCTCATCAGAGTAAAAGCAGTTTACACAGTACCTAAAATTGCTGATTACTTTGGTATTTTGCAACTATTAATATTTTTTCTTTTCAGGGTCCTCTTGTTTAGATAGAGTATTTTAAACACATGAAAACTTGGACCTTCTAATGTGTTTTTGTGTAACAAGATGTCCTCCCCAGTGTAAGGCTGTTGGGACATAATGACATTTTAAAGACTTCTAACATATATTTTTTAAAGATTCAAAACAAAAAGTCAAAACACATGAGAAGAAAGAAATTGATAAAATTCAGACACATCATTTAACTCCAACTTGGAAAGATATTTTGGAATGGTTCATAAAAACAATTGAGAAATTATAAACTCCTGATTCAAACATGTAAAATAGATACAAAGGATCCCTTTCTGTCATTTTTGTATTTATTTATTAAACAATTGAAAAACTACTTAAATAGATGTGAAACGAAGTCCATAAAGATGATTGAAGAAATAAATTTAAATTACTATGAGGTTAAGAAGCAAACTGTAACAAAAAAATGTATCACATCAAAAGCAGTTAAAGAAAATATAAATATACTATTATTTATCTTAGAAATGGGAAGGTATTATGAATATAATTGTATCTTTGCTTATATTTAAAATATAGAATGTTAAATCATAAAACAAATTAAATAATTACCTGTGGGAGAAGGAGATAACTGCCTCCTCTGGAAGGAAAAAGCAAGAAGCTAAACTTTTCTGAATGTTTGTTTTGTAGATTTGTCTTGAGAACAACGTTTGGGTCCTAATTCTCACAATCCAACTAGAAACAGTTTATGAAGCAATTCAGGAAATTAAAACTCTTGCTGGATAATGAGTTATATTAAAAGGTTTTTTTTTTGTCTTAAGGAGTGTTAATGGTGCTATTGTTACATATTGGATTCTTCAGCTTCGGTTGCCATAACAAAATTCCATAGACTGTGTGGCTTAAGTGACAGAAGTTTATTTTCTCACATTTCTGGAGGCTGGAAGTCTGAGATCAGGGTGCCAGCATGGTTGGATTCTGGAGAAGGCTCTTTTTCTGGCTTGAAGACAGCTGCCATCTTGCTGTATGTTCACATAACCTCTTTGTGTGTGTGTGTGTGCGCGCGTGCAAGCGCATGGGGGGAAAGACAGAGTGGGAACAAGCTCTCTGATGTCTCTTCTTCTCAGGGCAATAATCCCATCATGAATCCCCGCTCTCGTGGCCTCATCCAACCCTAAACACCTCCCAAAGGCCAGATCTTCAAATACCATCACGTTGAAGGTTGGTGCTTCAACACATGAATTTGGGCAGGGACACAAACATTTAGTCCATAACATATATTTAAAAAAATACTCTTTATCTTTGAGAGATATATGCTGGAATACATAAAATTGAAATGTTATGAAAATTTCTTAGAATAATTCAGTGTTGCTGGAGATGGATGAGACAAGAGTATTTATGAATTAATGTTTATTGTTATTCCTGGATGACAAATACATGTGTTCATTTTTCTTTCATGTCTACTTTTTCTATTTTTGTGTATGTTTGAAATGTTCCATAATGAAAAAGTTAAAAATAAAAAATTCATGAGGTAATTTCATTTTGTGTCTGCATACACGTTCCTTTTAATTATGATCTCATTGTCTTACCTCCTCATGTACCTGATTATTTCTGACTTCTCACTAGACATTGTATACAACCAATTGTACATATAGCCTGAGTCCCAGAATAGCATTATTTTCATCCCAAGAACATTTTATTAGTGTCCAGAGGCAGCTAGGGGCACTAGCAACTCCAGATCACCTTAATCCAGAGTTTCTCGACTCAGCACTGTTGCCATTAACTGTATACTTTTGTGTTGTATTTTAGGATGTTTAGCAGCATCTGTGATCTCTACTCACTAGATGTCTCAGATATGGCCAAATACCCGCTGAGGGGCAAAGTCAGCCCCCTTCCCACTGATGGCCTTAATTTAATGAGAAACTGAGATCTTCTGAAACTAAATTTGGATCCCTGGGAGGGTCCATCTATTTCTATTCACTCCATCATCTTCAGGATCCCAACTCAATGTCCGGGATTTTTTTTTTAAAACCAGGGTTCATACTCCCTGGCAAGCCCTGAGTCCAATGTTTGTCCACCAGCCCTGAGAATTTGTTGTGAGTTCTACTTTGCTTCTTAATCTTTTAGCTGGCAGTTCCATTATCAGTAGATAGCTCTGAGAAAAAGGCACTCCTGAATGCATATCTCTCTGAGTTTTCTTTTTTAGTTCACCAGTCCCCTGGAAAAGTTTTTTGGTTTTTTTTTGTTTGTTTGGTTGGTTGGTTGTTTTTTTACTATTTTGTCTAGTTTGTTTGCCTTATCTGGAGGGTTGATCCAATTTACCGATAGGATTACTAGAGTAGAAATCCTCCATTCTTTGTTAAACCCAGATTTTCATTTCCATTGCTCCAGTGAAACTGTTCTTACCAAGATTTCTATTCAATGAATTCCATTGGTCAGTTCAGAATCCTCATTTGCTGTAGATTCCCTGGTACGTATTTTCAGTCTTATTTTGTCTTCTTTCCTATTCACTCCTTCTCCTTCTCTTCCTTCGTCATCTTCTTCCGGTCCTGTCAGTGCTGGAGTGCTCCATGGCTCAGTCCTTGGCCCTCTTCGGTCAGAATACACGCATTTCTTGATGATCTCATTCAATCTACTTTCTTTAAGTAACACAGATATAGCAAATACACCCAATTAATGTATCCAGCCCAGATCCATCTCTTGGATATCTGAGTGTAATCTCAAAGTTAAGGTCCAAAACTGAACTTCTGATCTTACCACAGAAACAAAAACTAAAGAAAAAATACAAAAACCCCCGCTTACCGCGATGAAGAGTGGCCCCCACTTGCCGCAACTGGAGAAAGCCCTCACACAGAAACGAAGACCCAACACAGCCAAAAATAAAAATAATAAATAAATAATAAATTAAAAAATTAAAAAAAAAAAAAAAAAAACCCGCTTAACTTGATGTTTTTAAAAGGAGTTCGTTGTTTCTATTATCCAAATAAAGTCTTGGAAATATTAAAATTATACCCTAGGTTTATACTTCTATTAATTGAAAATTATTCTATGACTAGTATTTTTGCTACAGTTAAAAATTATTTATCCAACAGGATAAATTTTATACTAATAACAATTTGGCTGTGATTTAAGTACATCTAAAGGTATATTGCTCTTTTTTATATATGAACAGTGATTTTAGTACCTATTTGTCTGTAAGTAACCCTAATAATTCTCATTCTGAGATGAACTCACTCAAGTGTGGTACTTACATTGGGTCATAAAGACTCTCTAGGATTTTAATCTCAGGAAAAAGGAAATCATGTGTATAATTAAACATAATCATGTAATATTCATATAATGTAAAATATTTGTCATCTAAAATATTTTCAAGTGTGTCAGCATAACACTCCCTCTAAAAGCTTTCAGAACATAATGTAACCTGAAAGACTGCTGTTTAAAAATAACTCACTCTCTTTAGATATTTGATGGTGAAAACTACTGTAAAATAAATTATCTTCTACTCTTTATGCACAATTGTTTTTAAATAGAAAATTGGGCACTGCTGTGCTTAACTACTTACTGGAAGGATTTCTTTTGTAGGAGAAAATGGGGTGGGGAAAGAAGGATTTGTAGCCTGTAATACTCTCAAGGACAGCTTTACATTTTAAACAATGATGTCATTAAATGATTCCCTTCTAAGGTACAAAGCTAAGTAGATACATTTATTAACTTAAAAAAGTGAATATTGAAATATATACAATAGTGGTTCAAACTTTCTATATCTCAACTTTAACAGCTGTAGAGCTTATTAAAATATCAAAAGAGTCAAATGTAAGTGTTTTTTCACTAAACTATTCATTCCTTTTGGAATATAAGTACATTTAAAACTTATTTTAAAATGCAATGATTCTGTATTTCTCTCAGAGCAAAGTTCTTTAACGGCCCCTGTAACTTTCCTCCTTGACCTTTACTTGACCTTACCTCCTACCACTTTGCATCTGGCCCACTCTGCTCTAGCTATATTGAACTCCTCCGACGTTTCTAGCACATTCCCATCTTGGGGCTTTTGCACTGGCTGTGCCCTCGGCTTGGAACAGTCTCCCTTCAGGTACCGATTCCAGTGGCTCACTCCTTCACCTCTTCTAGGCTTTGCCCAAATGTCTCAGCGAAGGCCAAACTATCAGCCCTATTTCAAATAGCAATCTTCCCCCTTTCTACCGCCAGCGCTCAGGCCAATTATTGTGTTCTGCATTTTTTTCATAGCACTTATCACCCTCCAACAAAGAGGTTCCCAAACTTTATCAGTTCATGGTGCCCTTAGTCTCTTAATAATTTTTTTCACAGTCCCTCTAGCCAAAAGAAATAGCTAACAATTCCATTTATTAAATAGTTAAGTCCAAACAACTTAATAGCCATTTGAAAAAGTAATAGACATAAGTTAAAGGAAAATAATATTTATATTTTGTTCTTAATTAACTATTCTTACTTACTAATGTGATGTGTGTGCCTGTTGGGCCTTGAATGGTTTGTCAGTGCTTGGAAACATAATGGACAACACCACCCTCATTTCCTGATGCACCTTGATTTTTTTTTTTTTTAATTTTTTTTTTATTTTTGGCTGTGTTGGGTCTTCGTTTCTGGGCGAGGGCTTTCTCTAGTTGCGGCAAGCGGGGGCCACTCTTCATTGCGGTGTGCGGGCCTCTCGCTATCATGGCCTCTCTTTTTTTTTTTTTTTAAAGATTTATTGATTGATTGATTGATTGTTATGTTGGGTCTTCGTTTCTGTGCTAGGGCCTTCTCTAGTTGCGGCAAGCGGGGGCCACTCTTCATCGCGGTGCGCGGGCCTCTCACTATCGTGGCCTCTCTTGTTGCGGAGCACAGGCTCCAGTCGCGCCGGCTCAGTAGCTGTGGCTCACGGGCCCAGTTGCTCCGCGGCATGTGGGATCTTCCCAGACCAGGGCTCGAACCCGTGTCCCCTGCATTGGCAGGCAGATTCTCAACCACTGCGCCACCAGGGAAGCCCTCACGGCCTCTCTTGTTGCGGAGCACAGGCTCCAGACGCGCTGGCTCAGTAGTTGTGGCTCACGGGCCTAGTTGCTCCGTGGCATGTGGGATCTTCCCAGACCAGGGCTCGAACCCGTGTCCCCTGCATTGGCAGGCAGATTCTCAACCACTGTGCCACCAGGGAAGCCCGCACCTTGATTTTTGATTAAGTGTTAGTTTGCTATTGTAGCAACCACTGAAATGCTGGCTCTAAGAAGATGTGATGCCACTAAAAGAAAGTTGGCATGAACTCATGAAATTTTAAGCTGTAGTAATGTGTACCTTGTCTGATAGATGGTGCTGTGTTCCCCTTGAAAATTTAGATAACCTCCATTGTCCCTGTCATTTTGCTGGATTACAGAGATGCTTTGGCATACAGTTTGGGAACCTTGGTGCTGACCTATTATATAATTATTTATTAGCTGTATTATTTACAGTCTTTTCCACTACCATTCCTCATGACAGAATGTGCTGAAGCACTAGAATTTGTGTCCATTTTGTTCTCTGATATATTTCAAGCACTGTGAATAGTCCTGGCATATGTAGGTTTTCAGTGCACATTTGTAGCATAAATAATTATTGGTCATTTATGTTTGTCTATGAACTCTCTGTTTATATTTTTGCCAAATTTTCTTTCAGGTTTATCTTTTTATTGGTCTGTGAATATTTTTTGTAAATCTAGGAAATTAGCCTTCTGATTATATGTTCAGCAAATATTTTCCCAGTTTGTCTTTTTGCTTTTGACATTTTTATCATACTTTTTGCTGCATAGATACCTTAAATCTTTATGTAGTCAATTCTGCCATTTCCTTTTCTTTATAGCCTATAGGTGATATTTTATGTTTAAACAGATTTTGCCCATTACATGATCCTAAATAAAGAAAAAAAATAAAACTGTGTCCAATTTTTTTTCTAATTTATTAGGGTTTGTTTTTCTATTATTATTATTATTTTCAACCACTATTTTACCAAGAATTTATTAACCTCTAGGATAGAGATCCAGCTTGATCTTCATCCAAATGGCTAGCCAGCTGTCTCAACACTGCCTATTAAATAATTGATCTTTCCCCACTGCTTTGAAATAACAGCTTTGCCACACACTAAATCTCCCATGTGTATTTTGGTTCTATTTCTAGAACTGTCGATTCTGTTTTAGCTGTCATTTTGTTCCTTCTCAGCACTAACCTCTTTGACTTACTATGATCTTGAAAATTGTTTTTAGTTTTGTGTCACAAACTAATGGATTTTTAATTTGGGAGGCATAGAATATTACCCTTTGAAACTATCCTTTAAAAGTTAATTCCAACAAAACAACTTGGCAAGTATTAGAAATCACAATTCAAAGAGGACCTAAACAAAAGTTCTCTAGGAGACTTCTTTTTTATCCATTCAACCATTTATCACATTTCCGGATATATTGTGGGCACATAGAATTTCAATGAATCAAATATCTTCTAACACTGGAAACAGGGCAGCATGAATGAACTTCTTATACATGAAGTACAGTAAAGATGAGTAACGGCTGGATTTTTCTGTACACAACCAGCAACCTAGTTATCCTGTTATGAAATTTTTAACACAAGGACAGTGATGTCATGAATTCTATCTTGCTCTCAGTGAATACTCCAAAACCTCACACTATGCAGTTAGAAACACAAAGCAAAATATTAATAATCTCTTATTTTTAATGATATTTTTGAATGGACTTTGATCATACATATCAATATACTTGATAAGAAACATCACTGCTAAAGCGTGAAACTAACAGCTAAAGAGCATAATTACCCTCTAAAGACTCAACAAAACCTTTATGCATCTACTTGAATTCAAAAGAGATACTTACGCACATTTGCATATGCATATGTAAAAAAGTAAGGTAGTTTTTGGTAATTTGACGTAAATAAACATTCAAAACGTCAAGACTGGCTAAAAAAGATTTCAACAATTTCAACACCCAGCCGAGTAATTCTATTTCTTTTTTGCCTGTCACTCTACACAAGTCCATTAGATGCAGATAAGACCTAAAAATACAGATTAGAGAGGGTTTTTTTCCTTCATACATGTGGGAGACATGGGCTCTTGGTCAACGACAAATACAGAGACGGTATCCCTCATTCTTGGCAATGTAACATGCTTTTCTGAGCTGAAGGAAAAATTTTCCTTGGAAACCGACCACAACAGTCCCTCTTCCTTGTAACTAGTAACAAACAGATTCAACGTATAATAGTACAAATGGACCAGTTAGGGTAAAGAACATAAGAACAGAAAGGCACTATGTACTGTTTTTATCAAATTTAAGTAACTATATCCCAAGCACCCATTTTCTTTTAGCTCCCAATTTCAGAAGATCTTTGTTTGTAACCACTTATTCTCTGGCATAAGAGACTGTTTAACCAACTGCATTATGTGTATTATTTTACCCCTAAAGTTATCATTGAAATGTCTGGGGCATTCATACCACTGAAAACATAATTCTGCCGGTACAGTCAGGTAGAAGCATTTCCAGCTTCTACAGAAAATGGACAAAGCTGGGATGTTTCCTGTGCCAATTAGCAGTTTCACTGAGCAAGAAGGAAGTGTGTCTAAAGATTCCTGAATGAGAACCCAGCAAGCTCAGTATTTGAATGAGAACAACCCAGCAAGCTTTCTTGGGCTTTTGGCACGCACAGAGGCCACAGTAAAGAGTTCCCAGGAAGGTCATCCAATTTCAATGAGCCAGAGGGATTATGTGGGAGGGAAGCAGTTGTGTGGCTTGTTCCCTTCAGCACATGTCCAGGGAGGACCTTTGCCAATGCCTGGCACCATAGGGCTTATAAATATCTTCTAGCTGAACTTGTGAATACAGCTTTTCAAATACCAGACAAATGACGGAGCAAAGGAATAAGTTCGGCGAAAACTATGAATTGTCTGAAAATTCAATGAAGCTGCAAATTTGTATTTGGAAGTCACACACATGCCTCAAATATATAATTTGATTTAGATGCAGGAAACAAGTTTATTTAACTATGGGATACTTATCTGATGATTTGTCTATGCTGCTGCTACTCAGCCATTTGGAAAATGACTAACTTTCCAACGTTTCACCAATACTTTCATTTTAATGGAGGCATACAGCATTATAGTATAGTTAGTGTCATTTTAGATGTGTAAGTGACACACTTGATTAAGCTAGAATTCTGTCCTCTCTGAGATCTTCATTCATTTAAAAATCCAGGGACAACCTATTCTTTATTTTAAAACTGTAACCTATATTTATTTACCTATGTGCAAGTTTAACTTCTTTCTTTCTACATACACTCTACTGCTTTTCATCAATTTAGCATTGCTCTTCTTTGAAATTAAGCTTAATGTAATCTTTTCAGATTGCACTTGGTAATACATTTTTCTTATGCCTGATGAAGAGAATAAAACTAATTCAACAAATATATGATTTCCCATTAAGTCTCTCAAACACTTGTAAGTCACAAAGATATTTAGATAAACAAGCTGCAGCTTTTTCAATCAAAGGGGGAAGAGATGCCAGAGATCAGTAAACAGCTAATAATCATATAGTGTGATAAATGTTTCCTAAAGTCTATTCTCAATCCAGCAACCAGAATGAGCCCTTAAAAAGAGAAGTCAGAGCCTGCCCGTTCTCTGCTCAAGCTCTTTATTCAGAGCAATAGTTTACAAATCCTATATGATCTGGCCCCCATTTTCAGTTTGGCCCACTCTTCTACCTCTCTCACTCCTGTTCTACTACACTGATATACTTGCTTTTCAGTGGCACACTGACATCGAACATGATACATATACTCTTGCCTTACTTTTCCCCCAGACATCCACTTACTTTCTTATCTTTGTTCAAATTCACTGCTTTTTTCCTAATAAATTTATTTATTTATTTTTGGCTGCTTTAGTTCTTCGTTGCTGTGTGTGGCTTTCTCTAGTTGCGGCGAGCAGGGGCTACTCTTTGTTGTGGTGCGCAGGCTTCTCATCGTAGTGGCTTCTCTTGTTGCAGAGCACGGTCTGTAGGTGTGCGGGCTTCAGTAGTTGTGGCACGCAGGCCCAGTGCTTGCGGCTCAAGAGATCTAGAGCTCAGGCTCAGTAGTTGTGGCTCACGGGCTTAGTTGCTCCGCGGCATGTGGGATCTTCCCAGACCAGGACTCGAACCCGTGTCCCCTGCACTGGCAGGAGGATTCTTAACCACTGCGCCACCAGGGAAGCCCAAATTTCACCTTTTTAGTGAGATCTTCCCTGACCACCCTATTGCAGTCTCTCCCCAGCACCCTCTACCCTCATTTTCCAAGATTTATTTATCCATAATTTATCTCCAAAATACTTTAAAATTTTTTTTAAATAAATTTATTTATTTATTTGTTTTTTATTTTT
The DNA here is from genome assembly GCF_028021215.1 of Eschrichtius robustus. Lineage (NCBI taxonomy): Eukaryota > Metazoa > Chordata > Mammalia > Artiodactyla > Eschrichtiidae > Eschrichtius > Eschrichtius robustus. Next base: position 74,810,515 of record NC_090836.1, on the reverse strand, counting down.
GGCTGTGTTGGGTCTTCGTTGCTGTGCGCAGGCTTTCTCCAGTTGAGGTGAGCGGGAGCTACTCTTCGTTGCGGTGCGTGGGCTTCTCATTGTCGTGGCTTCTCTTGTTGTGGAGCCACAGGCTCTAGGCGCGTAGGCTTCAGTAGTTGTGGCACGTGGGCTCAGTAGTTGTGGCTTGTGGGCTCTTGAGCACAGGCTCCGTAGTTGTGGTGCACGGGCTTAGTTGCTCTGTGGCATGTGGGATCTTCCCGGGCCAGGGCTCGAACCTTTGTCCCTTGCATTGGCAGGCAGATTCTTAACCACTGCACCACCAGGGAAGCCCACCAAATACATTTATCTCCATAATATTTTATATCCCTTTACATCTTACCATTTTGTTGGTGGTTAGTTTCTGTCTTGCCCTCTAGAATATAGGCTCTATGAGGGCTGTGATTTTTGTCAACTTGCTAATTTCTATGTTTCCAGTGCCTATAAAAGAACCTGGTACATACAAAATGCTCAATAAATACATATGTTGAATAAATGAATGTCTATTGGAAATAAGAACAAGGTACAATGGAACAGAGAATAAAAACCTAAATGATTGTTGCTCATGGGATAAAGAAAGCTTCACAGAGGTTGTAACAATTTAGGTTGGCTTTAAAAGAAGAGTAGATATTAATATTTTCCAATTATAGAAATGGGGTGGGGGGGACATCATAATCATGGAGAACAGTGTATCAGGATGCTTTGAATAGCTAGTAATAGAAAACCTGACTCAGAATGGACTAGTCAATGACAAAATGCATTGACTCATGTAACTGGAGGTCCTGAAGTCAGGTAGGCATCATGATTGGCTTCATCCAGGGGCTCTGGCTCTCTTTCTCTATGATACCTCATTTCAGGAGTGGCTTTGTCTTAGGCTGGCTTCCCTCATCAGAGCAAAGCAGCGATAATGGTTCCAAGATTCAAACTCTCACATTACAATACCCAAAGGAAAGGAGAAAGCTCTCAGAACAGTAGGTACCCTTCTTTCTCAGATCCCAAGTCTATTCTTTTTTTTTTTTTTTTAACATCTTTATTGGAGTACAATTGCTTTATGATGATGTGTTAGTTTCTGCTTTATAAGAAAGTGAATCAGCTATACATATACATATATCCCATATCTCTTCCCTCTTGTGTCTCCCTCCCTCCCACCCTCCCTATCCCACCCCTCTAGGTGGTCACAAAGCACAGAGCTGATCTCCCTGTGCTATGCAGCTGCTTCCCACTACCTATCTATTTTACATTTGGTAGTGTATATATGTCCATGCCACTCTCTCACTTTGTCCCAGCTTACCCTTCCCCCTCCCCGTGTCCTCAAGTCCATTCTCTAGTAGGTCTGAGTCTTGATTCCCGTCCTGCCCCTAGGTTCTTCATGACTTTTTTTGTTTGTTTTTTGTTTTTTTAGATTCCATATATATGTGTTAGCATACGGCATTTGTTTTTCTCTTTCTGACTTACTTCACTCTGTATGACAGACTCTAAGTCCATCCACCTCACTACAAATAACTCAATTTCGTTTCTTTTTATGCCAAGCCTATTCTTAAATCAGCCACTTTGGCTATGGATATGCCATAGACCAAGTGATTTACACCTGGTTTATATGAATCAATCACAAAGATAAGTGGAAATGGATTCCCATGTTTGGATTAAATTAATCACGGCCACCCTTGGATCTGGAGGTGGAGTCATTTTCCCTCCAAGTCCATGATTACTATCCAATGGCTGAGAGGGTTGTTGGGAAAATCATCATAATATCCATAATAAATAGGTACGAACATAATATATTGGGATAACACTGTGTGTTCTTAGAAGAACGCTTAGAGAATAGAGGGATTTGAGGGACTTCCCTGGTGGTCCAGTGGTAAAGAATCTGCCTTACAATGCAGGGGATGTGGGTTTGATCCCTGGTCAGGAACTAAGATCCAACATGCCGCAGAGCAACTAAGCCTGCACACCACAACTACTGAGCCCACACACCTCAACTAGAGAGTCTGCATGCCACGAACCGCAGAGTCCACACGCTCTGGAACCTGCGACACATCTACAGAGCCCACGCACCCTGCAGCCTGCGCACTACAACTAGAAAAGAGAAAACCCACACGCCACAACTAGAGAGAAGGCCATACGCTGCAACGAAGAGCCCGTACACCGCAACGAAAGATCCTGCATGCCTCAGCGAAGATCCTGCGTGCTGCAGCTAAGACCTGACACAGCCAAAAGTAAACAAAATTAATAAAGTAAATAATAAATAAATCTAAGAAAAAAAGAGAATAGAGGGAATTGATTCTAGAAAGGTTAAGTTGAGGTGAGATGAGTCAGGGCCCTGCAGAACTGGATATAAAGATTAGACTTTATCACGGAGCTGCTAAAAAGCCACTGAAGTTTTTTAAAGCAAGACAGTGTCATGATAAGAGTGTTGTTTATTTCTTTGGTATTTTAACTACTTTAGAAAAATAATTCTGCAAGCAATATTAAAAACTAGATTGGAAAAATTTACAGAAAGAAAAGTCATCTAAGATGCTATCATAATAGTCCACCACAGGTTGAAGTGAGATAAAGGGAGAGAAACTTAATTGGAGAGATATTTTTCACAAAATAACAATACAAAAATAGATGATAAATAAGAGGAAAGAGAGCTGACTCTGAGGTCTATAATTTGGAGGACTGGTATGTATAATGGCTCTCAACAGAAAAAAAAAGAGGACCCAGGATTAGAAGGGGTATATTGGAGAGGAAAGTTATGAAGAAATTTTACACAAGGTTGAATCAAGAACCCTGTGGGAGAACTGGAAGAGTAGAACCAATTATTTCAGAGCGACAGAAAGTATAGTGTAGTGGATTTTTGTTGTGTTTTGATTGCTTCACTAGCATTCATTTTCCCTTGTTCATAGCACCCTAATTCCCTTTGGGGGAAGTATTGCTTCTCTGTTGATTACAGTCTGATGGGGTGTAAGTGGAGGGCTTCCACTTAGCCAAGAAGTAACATCTGTAAACCAAGCCTAAGTCACTTGGATGCTCTCTTCCTGAAGGCTTAGTAATGGGCAGAGTGAAAAGAGACTAGAAACAACTGGATTCATCCCAGAGGTCAGGCTGGAACGCCAAGCTATTTTTGCTGTCAAAGAGACTGTTTTATAATTCCCTCTGTGGTTTCCTTGGTTCCTGTAAATTTCCAAGTCCCCATCTCCAGGCTTCTTTTTGATACTATGATCTCACAATATCTTTCTGATAAATTCATTTTTTCTTCAGGAGAGTCCATTTGTGTCATCCTAGTCAAAGAACATTAGCTGATATGGAAGGGAGAGAGAAAGATGCTGAAAGAATAATGTTAGAATAAACAGCAAAATTGAGGATGCTCTTGTAAGATGTACAAATTCTATGTCACACAAAAACTAGACTATCATTTTTGTGAATTAGGGGCTTGAGAAGAACCATAAAGGTTTTTTTTTTTTTTTTCTTTTTTCTTTTTTTTAACTGTTACAGAAAGGAATGTGTAAAGGGACTAAGAATGATTAAAAGGATTGCTTATCTTACTGAGGCTGAAAAACATAAAATTTTAATGGAGCCAAACTAACATAATTATGCAGTTTTATTTAATAGTATTTAGAGGGCTTCCCTGGTGGCGCAGTGGTTAAGAATCCGCCTGCCAATGCAAGGGACACGGGTTCGAGCCCTGGCCTGGGAAGATCCCACATGCCACGGAGCAACTAAGCCCGTGCGCCACAACTACTGAGCCTGAGCTCTAGAGCCCGCAAGCCACAACTACTGAGCCCACGTGCCACAACTACTGAAGCCTGCATGCCTAGAGCCCGTGCTCCACAACAAGAGAAGCCACGACAATGAGAAGCCTGCACACCGCAACGAAGAGTGGCCCCCACTCACCGCAACTAGAGAAAGCCCGCGCACAGGAAACGAAGACCCAACACAGCCAAAAATAAATAAATAATTTTAAAAAAAAATAGTATTTAGAAACCCTGGAATGGAATTAAAGAATGCAAATCAGTAGAGTGATCCAGATTTAGAGATTAATGGACTATACGCTCCAGTTAACAGTCAAGGGAGTAAGAGAATGAGTGGCTGATATACACTTGACATGATGAACCCTGGGATTCTGCCTGGGTAGGAAGCTATCTAGATCATATATATGGAAGTGGGTAAAATCAGTAACAGCTTCACCTATAAGGCTGTGGCAAGGATAGGATTCAGGATTAAACAATTTCAGGAAGGATATTTATCCAGATGCCTATTGGCAGCACAGACCAAGGGAAAACCCAGTCTATGATCCGAGGGAAAATAATTATAATCCTAAATGCTGCAAGCCCAGAGAGTAATAAAATGCCATAAATGTCAAAATTAGTGATAAATTTGGATATCTATGGGAGTATGGTGTGATCCAACAAACTTGGAGAATATTTATAGCAGCAAGGCACAGAGGTATACCTGCTTGTTGAAAGTGCTTCTAATAAGCAGAAATGAAGCTTAGACCCTAATAAACTGAAAGATAATAATAAATAAATTGGGGAAAGGGAAGCTAATGATGAAAGCAAAAGTAAACTTACTAAAATTGAGGAAGTAGAAGAGGTGGAGGGTTCATCTGGAGAGAGAAATCTCAGGGTTCAAGATATTAGAGGTATAGACAGCCAAGTGAGTGCTTAGAGGTAAAGTTATTAAGGTAGAACAGATCAGGGCAATGGACCTACAGTATTAAATAAGTCATAAACATGGAAATTATTTATGGTTGTTGGAAAGTTATTAGGAGGAAGTGTGAAAAAAGTGTTAACATCCTTGGTGAAAACAGTTTCTGACAGGCTAGTCAATGATAAAGGGACAGATTGAGAGATGACAGTCAAGGGGGAAATGATTGAAACTGGAGAGAGTATAGACTACTACAAACGAATTGTACTAGGAAGAAGCCTGGTTTTGTAGTAACTGTGTCTATTCTCACTCTGACTTTCCTTTCCTTTCCTTGACCTTTGGCTCAGTCTTCTTGAAATGAAATGATGCCCCTGCTCATATGAGACCCATATCATTATTGTGAGAACCAGGCCTCCCTTATACAGACATCTTGCTTCTACAGCTTTAGTTTCATCATCAAAAGTTTCACCCAGCTTAGGAGATAGCTTAGCTTAGCTTAGGAGATAGTGGGGAGAACATTGAGTTCCCTGGCCTGCGAGATGGCCATCAAGGAGGTAGAAAAGCCCCTATAATGGGTGCAGCAAAGGTGCTGGACATAGCAGCTGCCTGAGGGGCATAAGAGCCTTGGGTGTGATGCCTGGAACAAGGGTAAATAGCATCTTGAGAACATAATTCAGATTCTTCATAGGGGAAGTGTCTTTGTAAAACATAATTTTTAAGATAATTCATAGTAATAAAGAGCATGGACTTTGAAATCAGACAAATCTTGATTAAAATGTTGGCTCTGCCACTTAATTGTGTAAACTTGATCAAGTTCCTTACCTCTCTGAGCCTGTTTCATCATCTTTAAAATAGCTAATAATACTTTCTCATTACAGAAATTAAACTATGTATATAAAATAAGACCAATAATTTTTCCTCACTAGGTGTGTCCAGGATGTGAGTGGGCCGTTAAGCACATAGTCAGTGCCCATAAAATGGTAGCTTAAAACAAAAATCTAACCAAGTGGATCTAAATACCTTTGGGTTTCCAATTTCTATTTCTTTTCTGCCTTAACCTCCTATTTTTCAAAATGTCTTCTAATTTACTTTGTTCCCATTTTCCTTTTTTTTTTTTTAAAACCTAACCCATTGAACCTATGGCCATATTTTCAGTCATTTTGTTTCTTATTGTAGTATCTGTGTCATAGTGTAAATAGTATACTATAGTCATAGTTTTCTCCTTGACAGTGTAAATTCAATGGTTATTATGAATTGAGTAGAAATTCAAAAAGGAAAACATAAAATCACTCTCAACCATCCAATGATTTCCCATCATATTAAGCATGACAGTGGAAGTATCATGTACTACAAGACTCCCTTCATCTGACCCTGACTATCATTAATGTAATTTCCTCTAGTCCACCTCATCCCACCCTACCCCTATCCCTGCCCTAGCTCACTCTGTTCCAGCCCCTTGCTGTTTCTAGAACATTCCAAAAACATTCTTCTCTCCTATTATTTGATCTTGCTCTTCCCTTTTCCTGGAATGCTCTTTCCCAGATATTTGGATAGCTACCTCCCTCACTTCATTTGTAACTCTCTTGAAATGTCATATTCTCACATAAAGCCTTCTATGATCAACCTGTCTAAAGGAGCATACCTGCCTCCTCATTCAATCCCTTTCCTGCTTTTTTCTTCTCATGACACATATCACTACCAGATACTACAGGTTTATTTATATATTATCTATCTTCTTCACTAGAAGGTAAACACCATGAGGGTAGAGAATTGGTCTAGTTTTATTAATCCATTCCCAAGTGCCTAGATTACACCATGCACATAGTAGACACACAGTAAACATTAGTTCTAATTTATTATTTTTTTCTTACTTGGCCTAGGTAGATCAGATCAATATCCAAAATAAACTAACCTCCTGGAACTAATAAGTGATCACTAATAGCAAAATTACAGGATATAAAGTGTCTTAGTTCATTAAGTCTGCCATAACAAAATGCCATAAACTGGGTGGTTCATACGCAACAGGAATTTACTTCTCACAGTTCTGGAAGCTGGAAAGTCCAAGATCAAAGCACCAGCAGATTTGGTGTCTGGTGAGGACCGTTTCCTGGTTTGTACATGGCCGTCTTCTTGCATTTTACAAAGGGGCATAAGAGCTCTCTGGGGTCTCTTTTATAAGGGCATTAATCCCATTCATGAGGGCTCTACCTTCATGACCTAATTGCCTCCCCACAGCCCCACCTCCTAATTCCCTTACATTGGGAGTTAGATTTCAACAAATGAATTTTGAAGGACACAAACATTCAGTCTATTGCACAAGATTGATAGACAAAAGTCAATCACTTTTCTATGTACCAACAATGATCAAGTAGAATTTGACAATAAAAAACACAATAACATTTACATTAGCATCCCCCAAAATGAAATACTTTGGTATACGCCTAACAAAATATGTATAAGATCTACATAAGAAAAACTACAAAACTCTGATGAAAAAATAAAAGAACTAAATAAATGAAGAGACAGTCCATATTTATAGATAGGAAGATGCAATACTGTCAAGATGTCATTTCCTCCCAACTTGATATATAAATTCAATATAATCCCAAACAAAATCTCAGTAAATAATTTTGTGGATATCAACAAATTGATTCTAAGATTTATATAGAGAGACAAAAGAACCAGCCAACTCGATATTGAAGGTGAAGAACAAAGTTGGAAGACTGATAATACCCAGCTTCAAGACTTGCTATAAAGCTACAATAATAGAAGCAATGTGATATCAGTGAAAGAACAGGCAAGTAGATCAATGGAACAGAATAGGCAGTTCAGAAATAGACCCACATAAATAGAGTCACGTGATTTTTGACAAAGAGGCAAAGTCAATACAATGGATCAAAGGTAGTTTTTATAACAAATGCTGCTGGAAAAACTGGATATCCACATGCAAAAACAATGAATCTAGACACAGATCTTATACTCTTCACAAAAAATTAACTCAAAATTGATCACAGAGCTAAATTAAAATGCAAAACTATAGGGAGGAGGAACCAAGATGGCGGAGTAGAAGGACGTGCTCTCACTTCCTCTTGCGAGAACACCAGAATCGCAACTAGCTGCTGGACAATCATCGACAGGAAGACACTGGAACTCACCAAAAAAGATACCCCACATCCAAAGACAAAGGAGAAGCCACAATGAGACGGTAGGAGGGGTGCAATCACAGTAAAATCAAATCCCATAACTGGTGGGTGGGTGACTCACAGACTGGAGAACACTTATACCACAGAAGTCCACCCACTGGAGTGAAGCTTCTGAGCCCCACATCAGGCTTCCCAGCCTGGGGGTTCGGCAACGGGAGGAGGAATTCCTAGAGAATCAGATTTTGAAGCCTAGTGGGAATTGATTGCAGGCCTTCGACAGGACTGGGGGAAACAGAGACTCCACTCTTGGAGGGCACACACAAAGTAGTGTGTGCATCAGGACCCAGGGGAAGGAGCAGTGACCCCAGGGAAGACTGAACCAGACCTACCTGCTAGTGTTGGAGGGTCCCCTGCAGAGGCGGGGGTGGCTCTGTTTCACCATGGGGACAAGGACACTGGCAACAGAAGTACTCCTTGGCGTGAGCCCTCCCAGAGTCTGTCATTAGCCCCACCAAAGAGCCCAGGTAGGCTCCAGTGTTGGGTTGCCTCAGGCCAAACAACCAACAGGGAGGGAACCAGCCCTACCCATCAACAGTCAAGTGGATAAAAGTTTTACTGAGCTCTGCCCACCAGAGCAATAGTCAGCTCTACCCACCACCAGTCCCTCCCATCAACCCTCTTAGATAGCCTCATCCACCAGAGGGCAGACAGCAGAAGCAAGAAGAACTGCAATCCTGCAGCCTGTGGAACAAAAACCACATTCACAGAAAGATAGACAAGGTGAAAAGGCAGAGGGCTATATACCAGATGAAGGAACAAGATACAACCTCAGAAAAACAACTAAATGAAGTGGAGATAGGCAACCTTCCAGAAAAAGAATTTAGAATAATGATAGTGAAGATGATCCAGGACCTCGGAATAAGAATGGAGGCAAAGACTGCGAAGATGCAAGAAATGATTAACAAAGACCTAGAAGAATTAAAGAACAAACAAACAGAGATGACCAATACAATAACTGAAATGAAAAATACACTAGAAGGAATCAATAGCAGAATAACTGAGGCAGAAGAGTGGAACAGTGACTTGGAAGACAGAATGGTGGAATTCACTGCTGTGGAACAGACTAAAGAAAAAAGAATGAAAAGAAATGAAGACAGCCTAAGAGACCTCTGGGACAACATTAAACGCAACAACATTCACATTATAGGGGTCCCAGAAGGAGAAGAGAGACAGAAAGGACAAGAGAAAATATTTGAAGAGATTATAGTTGAAAACATCCCTAACATGGGAAAGGAAATAGCCACCCAAGTCCAGGAAGCACAGCGAATCCTATACACAATAAACCCAAGGAGAAACATGCCGAGAAACATAGTAATCAAATTGGCAAAAATTAAAGACAAAGAAAAATTATTGAAAGCAGCAAGGGAAAAACGACAAATAACGTACAAGGGAACTCCCATAAGATTAACAGCTGATTTCTCAGCAGAAACTCTACAAGCCACAAGGCAGTGGCATGATATACTTAAAGTGATGAAAGGAAAGAAAGCACAACCAAGATTACTCTACCTAGCAAGGTTCTCATTCAGATTCAATAAAGAAATCAAAAGCTTTACAGACAAGCAAAAGCTAAGAGAATTCAGCACCACCAAACCAGCTCTACAACAAATGCTAAAGGAACTTCTCTAAGTGGGAAACACAAGAGAAGAAAAGGACCTACTAAAAAAAACCCAGAACAATTAAGAAAATGGTCATAGGAACATACATATCAATAATGACCTTAAACGTGAATGGATTAAATGCTCCAACAAAAAGACACAGGTTTGCTGAATGGATACAAAAACAAGACCTATATATATGCTGTCTACAAGAGATCCAGTTCAGACGTAGGGACACATTCAGACTGAAAGTAAGGGGATGGAAAAAGATATTCCATGCAAATGGAAATCAAAAGAAAGCTGGAGTAGCAATACTCACATCAGATAAAATAGACTTTAAAATAAAGAATGTTACAAGAGACAAGGAAGGACACCACATAATGATCAGGGGATCAATCCAAGAAGAAGATATAACAATTATAAATATATAGGCACCCAACATAGGAGCACCTCAATACATAAGGCAACTGTTAACAGCTATATAAGAGGAAATCGAGTGTAACACAAAAATAGTGGGGGACTTAAACACCTCACTTACACCAATGCAGAGATCATCCAAAATGAAAACAAATGAGGAAACAGAAGCTTTAAATGACACAATAGACCAGATAGATTTAATTGATATTTATAGGATATTCCATCCAAAATCAGCAGATTACACTTTCTTCTCAAGTGTGCACGGAACATTCTCCAGGACAGATCACATCTTGGGTCACAAATCAAGCCTCAGTAAATTTAAGAAAATTGAAATCATATCAAGCATCTTTTCTGACCACAACGCTATGAGATTAGAAATGAATTACAGGGAAAAAAATGTAAAAAACACAAACACATGGAGGCTAAACAATACGTTACTAAATAACCAAGAGATCACTGAAGAAATCAAAGAGGAAATCAAAAAACACCTAGAGAAAAATGACAATGAAAACACAACGATCCAAAACCTATGACATGCAGCAAAAGCAGTTCTAAGAGGGAAGTTTATAGCTATACAAGCCTACCTCAAGAAACAAGAAAAATCTCAAATAAAGAATCTAACCTTACACCTAAAGGAACTAGAGAAAGAAGAACAAAGAAAACCCAAAGTTAGCAGAAGGAAACAAATCATAAAGATCAGAGCAGAAATCAATGAAATAGAAACAAAGAAAACAATAGCAAAGATCAAAAAAACTAAAAGCTGGTTCTTTGAGAAGATAAACAAAATTGATAAACGATTAGCCACACTCATCAAGAAAAAGAGGGAGAGGACTCAAATCAATAAAATCAGAAATGAAAAAGGAGAAGTTACAAAAGACACTGCAGAAATACAAAGCATCCTAAGAAAATACTACAAGCAACTCTATGCCAATAAAATGGACAACCTGGAAGAAATGGACAAAATCTTAGAAAGGTATAACCTTCCATGACTGAACCAGGAAGAAACAGAAAATATGAACACACCCATCACAAGTAATGAAATTGAAACTGTGATTAAAAATCTTGTAACAAACAAAAGTCCAGGACCAGATGGCTTCACAGGTGAATTCTATCAAACATTTAGAGAAGAGCTAACACCCATCCTTCTCAAACTCTTCCAAAAAATTGCAGAGGAAGGAAAACTCCCAAACTCATTCTATGAGACCACCATCACCTTGATACCAAAACCAGACAAAGTTACTACAAAAAAAGAAAATTACAGACCAATATCACTGATGAATATAGATGCAAAAATCCTGAACAAAATACTAGCAAACAGAATCCAACAACACATTAAAAGGATCATACATCACGATCAAGTGGGATTCATCCCAGGGATGCAAGGATACTTCAGTATATGCAAATCAATTAATGTGATACATCATATTAACAAATTGAAGAATAAAAACCATATGATCATCTCAATAGATGCAGAAAAAGCTTTTGACAAAATTCAACACCCATTTATGATAAAAACTCTCCAGAAAGTGGGCGTAGAGGGAACCTACCTCAACATAATAAAGGCCATATATGACAAACCCACAGCCAACATCATTCTCAATGGTGAAAAACTGAAAGCATTTCCTCTAAGATCAGGAATGAGACAAGGATGTCCACTCTCACCACTATTATTCAACATAGTTCTGGAAGTCCTAGCCACGGCAATCAGAGAAGAAAAAGAAATAAAAGGAATACAAATTGGAAAAGAAGAAGTAAAACTGTCACTGTTTGCAGATGACATGATACTATACATAGAGAATCCTAAAACTGCCACCAGAAAACTGCTAGAGCTAATTAATGAATATGGTAAAGTTGCAGGATACAAAATGAATGCACAGAAATCTCTTGCATTCCTATACACTAATGATGAAAAATCTGAAAGAGAAATTATGGAAACACTCCCATTTACCATTGCAACAAAAAGAATAAAATACCTAGGAATAAACCTACCTAGGGAGACAAAAGACCTGTATGCAGAAAACTATAAGACACTGATGAAAGAAATTAAAGATGATACCAACAGATGGAGACATATACCATGTTCTTGGATTGGAAGAATCAACATTGTGAAAATGACTATACTACCCAAAGCAATCTACAGATTCAATGCAATCCCTATCAAACTACCAATGGCATTTTTTACGGAGCTAGAACAAATCATCTTAAAATTTGTATGGAGACACAAAAGACCACGAATAGCCAAAGCAGCATTGAGGGAAAAAAACGGAGCTGGAGGAATCAGACTCCCTGACTTCAGACTATACTACAAAGCTACAGTAATCAAGACAATATGGTACTGGCACAAAAACCGAAACATAGATCAATGGAACAAGATAGAAAGCCCAGAGATAAACCCACGCACCTATGGTCAACTAATCTATGACAAAGGAGGCAAAGATATACAATGGAGAAAAGACCATCTCTTCAATAAGTGGTGCTGGGAAAACTGGACAGCTGTGTTTAAAAGAATGAAATTAGAACACTCCCTAGCACCATACACAAAAATAAACTCAAAATGGATTCGAGACCTAAATGTAAGACAGGACACTATAAAACTCTTAGAGGAAAACATAGGAAGAACACTCTTTGACAGAAATCACAGCAAGATCTTTTTTCATCTACCTCCTTGAGTAATGGAAATAAAAACAAAAATAAACAAATGGGACCTAATGAAACATAAAAGCTTTTGCACAGCAAAGGAAACCAGAAACAAGACGAAAAGGCAACCCTCAGAATAGGAGAAAATATTTGCAAACGAATCAACAAAGGATTAATCTCCAAAATATATAAACAGCTCATGCAGCTCGATATTAAAGAAACAAACAATCAAATCCAAAAATGGGCAGAAGACCTAAATAGACATTTCTCCAAGGAAGACATACAGATGGTCAAGAAGCACATGAAAAAGCTGCTCAACATCACTAATTATTAGAGAAATGTAAATCAAAACTACAATGAGGTATCACCTCATACCAGTTAGAATGGGCATCATCAGAAAATCTACAAACAACAAATGCTGGAGAGGGTGTGGAGAAAAGGGAACTCTCTTGCACTGTTGGTGGGAATGTAAATTGATACAGCCACTATGTAGAACAGTATGGAGGTTCCTTAGAAAACTGAAATTAGAACTACCATATGACCCAGCAATCCCACTACTGGGCATATACCCAGAGAAAACCATAATTCACAAAGACACATGCACCCGAATGTTCATTGCAGCACTATTTACAATAGCCAGGTCATGGAAGCAACCTAAATGCCCATCGACAGATGAATGGATAAAGAAGTGGTGGTACATATATACAATGGAATATTACTCAGCCATAAAAAGGAATGAAATTGGGTCATTTGTTGAGACATGGAAGGATCTAGAGACTGTCATACAGAGTGAAGTAAGTCAGAAAGAGAAAAACAAATATCTTATACTAACGCATGTATGTGGAACCTAGAAAAATGGTACAGATGAGCCGGTTTGCAGGGCAGAAACTGAGACACAGATGTAGAGAACAAACATATGGACACCAAGCGGGGAAAGTGGCGGGGTGCTAGTGGTGGTGGTGTGATGAATTGGGCGATTGGGATTGACATGTATACACTGATGTGTATAAAATTGATGACTGGGGCTTCCCTGGTGGCGCAGTGGTTGAGAATCTGCCTGCCAATGCAGGGGACACGGGTTCGAACCCTGGTCAGGGAAGATCCCACATGCCGCGGAGCAACTGGGCCCGTGAGCCACAATTTACTGAGCCTGCGCGTCTGGAGCCTTGCTCCGCAACAAGAGAGGCCACGACAGTGAGAGGCCTGTGCACCGCGATGAAGAGTGGCCCCCGCTTGCTGAAACTAGAGAAAGCCCCTCGCACAGAAACGAAGACCCAACACAGCCATAAATAAATGAATAAATAAATAAATAAATAAATAAATAAATAAATAAATAAATAAAATTGATGACTAATAAGAACCTGCGGTATAAAAAATAAATAAAATAAAATTCAAAAACTCAAAAAAAAAAAGAAAAACCAAACATTCACATCTATATTATTTCTCTGTCTGCTTATGATATCAGAACTCTTCAGCTCTGATCCCCTCTTCCTATCTGGAACATTAAACTTTCCAAGGAATTTCTCTAGCTTCCTGTCTCTTCTCTTCTCAACAGGAATCAAGACAACTCACTACACATCACTTTTTGCATATTGTTGGACTGCCTCAGCCTCAGAGAGATACAGATGAAAGAACAGTAGATTGGAGTCAGGAGGTCTGAGATCTAATTCCACCTCCCCAAACAATTGTGCAATGTCTGACAGTATGCCTAGTCTTCTCTCCCTGGGCCTCAATACTTTCATATGTGCAAACAGGGAGCATGACTAGACTATCTCTATTAGGTCATGTTGATGAATAGTTTTTGGATTTGTATTCTACTTATTTCAGCTTGCCCAGATACCATCTCCTTCACTCCTTAAGGACTTTAGATGGCATTTCATCTCTCTCCACGATTGAAAACTTTTCCTTCCTTCCAACATTGCGAGTTTTTAATCTCAAGCTGAGATTAACTTAATAGTTTTTAGACCATCTTCAACAAAAAAGGATTCTATGTGTTCCTATTTTATATTCATATCTGAAAAATATGCTAATGATATACCAAAAAACCTCTCTGCATATCTCATAATTTCTTATGAGATAAGAAACAAATTAGAACCATATTTTACCAGTGTATCTTGGGTTGATTTTTTTTTAGAAGGATCTTGTGATATATTGACACAGGTGTACGTCAGAGATACTGTGAATTCATTTCCATACCACTGCAATAAAGCAAATATTGCCATAAAGCGAATTACATAAATTTTTAGTTTCCCAGTGCATATAAAAGTTATATTTACATTATACTGTAGTGTTTTAAGTGTGTAATAGCATTATGTCTAAAGAAACAATGTACATACATTAATTTAAAAATACTTGATTGCTAAAAAATGCTAACCATCATCTGAGCTTTCAGCTAGTTGTCGATGTAGATGGCTACTGACTGATCAGGTGGTGGTTGCTGAAGGTTGGGATGACTGTGACAATTTCTTAAAATAAGACAACAATGAAGTTTGTTGCACTGATTGACTCTTCCTTTCATGAACGATTTCTCTGTAGTATGCAATGCTGTTTGACAGCATTTTACCCACAGTAGAACTTTCAAAATTGAAGTCAATTCTCTTAAACCCTGCTGCTGCTTTATCAACTAAGTTTATGTCCTATTTTAAGCCCTTTGTTGTCATTTCAACAATCTTTACAGCATTTTTACCAGGAGTAGATTCTATCTCAAGAAACCAGTTTTTTTTGTTCATCCATAAGAAGCAACTACTCATCTATTAAAATTTTATCATGAGATCACAGCAATTCAGTCACATCTTCAGACTTCACTTCTAATTCTAGTTCTCCTGCTATTTCCATCACATCTGTAGTTACTTCCTCCACTGAAGTCTTGAACCCCTCAAAGTTATTCATGAGAGTTGAAATCAACATCTTCCAAATTCCCGTTAATGTTGATAATGACATCTAGAATGGTGAATCCTTTCCAAAATGTTTCAATTTACTTTGTTCAGATCTATCAGAGGAATCACTATCTACGGCAGCTATAATCTTATGAAATGTATTTCTTAAATAATAAGACTTGAAAGTCAAAATTATTCCTTGATTGATGAGCTGCAGAATGGATATTGTGTTAGCAGCCGTGAAAACAACATAAATCTTGTTGTACATCTCCATCAGAGCTCTTGGGTGACTCAGTGCATTGACAATGAGCAGTAATATTTTGAAAGGAATCTTTTTATCTGAGCAGCAGCTCTGAACAAGAAACCATGTTGTAAACAGATGTGCTGTCATGAGACTTTGTTGTTCCATTTACAGAGCCCATGCAGATTCCCTACTGGGAAATTTGATCCCTGTTCCAGTTCTGGAAAGTGAATCATAAATGATCTGAATTAATTATAGTAATGCTATTCCTTTCCTTCCTCCTCTGACCTGTAATAATTTATCTCTGGGCATTATATGACCCAGTTCTGACCAAGGTGATGTAAAGAAGCTCTGATGGATAGAAGCTTCTGGGAAATTTTGTTCTATTAAAAAAATTAAAGGACAGACTTTGCTGGTAGACTCTTTAATCTGTTTGTGCTCCTCCCTTCCTGCCTGTAGAGTAGATATCACACCTCAACATACTGTGACCATATTGTGACTATGCGGCAATAAAGAATAGAAGCTAACATGGTCCTTGCTGACATCAGTGAACTGTCTCACCAGCCTTGGGCTGCCTACTTCTTGACTTCTTGTTATGTGAGACAAATGAATCTCTGTTTTATCCACTCTAGTTTTGCTTTATATTACTTGTAGCTGAATGCACTCCTCTACGATACAACTACCAACATGGATAGAAATACTTACCTAATCATGATAACAAGGTTGGATTTCTAAGAATCTCCATAGTTTTGAATGGCTAGATTAAGACATTTAAATGTCAAAACCCCACAAATTCAGTGCTTAAAAACATAGCACAGTTAATTGTAACTGCAAGAAGAAAGCAAGAATGTATGGTTTTGGTAAACTTCTGTAGGAAGGACAAGTCTTACTGGCTTACTAAGTTCAGGAATTTTTAATCAGGCTGAAAGAACATCTCTGGCCCTCAGTTAATGGGTAAAAGTAAATGTTAGTCATTTTAATGATGTTGATGATGTTAAAAGGATAATAATATTAACTTTTTACTAAAAGCTAAGTATTTTGCTTAGCTCTTTACAACCGCTGTCTCAATCCTCATAAATCTGTGAAGGACCACTATCCGCATTTTGTAGACAAAGGAACTGAGGTTGAAATGGGTTAAAGTGACCTGCCCAAATTCACACAGTGAGTTAAGTGGTGGAGCTCAAACCCAGACGACCTCACTCTAGTCTGTCCTATTTACCACTAAACGAATTCAACAGAGCTTATTCCTCTACTTTATTTCTAATTTTGCTAGTTGTGACAGTCTCAACTTATTTTTAAAAATGCAAGTATAATACAAAGAACTCTTTTTTCCTAAACATCTGAGAATAAGTTGCCAACATAATACCCTGATCCTCAGCCTCCAAATAGTTTAATGTGTATAGCGGTTTGAATAGTGAGCACCGCCCTCCCCAAACACACACACACACAAAGATTTGTCCAAGTCCTAACAGCTGGTACCTGTGAACATGGCCCTATTTAGAAATAGGATCTTTGCATATGTAATTAAATAAAGGATCTTGAGATGAGACCATTCTGGATTTAGGGTGAGACCTAAATCCAGTGACTAGAATCGTTATAAGAAAAAGGAGGGGAGATTTGAGCTACTTAGATACAAAGGAGAGACACAGGGGAAATCCAAGTGAAGATGGAGGTAGAGATTGGAGTGATGCATCTCTGGGCCAAGGAACACCAAGGACTGCCAGAGCCACCAGAATCTATGAAAGAGGCATGGAATGGATTCTCTCTCAGAACCTCCAGAAGGAACCAACCTTGCTGATATCTTAATTTCAGAATTGTGGCCCCCAAAACTGTGAAAGAATAAACTTATGTAGTTTTAAGCTACCCAATTTGTTGTAAGTTAATTCAGCAACTGTAGGAATCTAATACAGTGTGCAATTCCTACAAACAAAGGTACAGTTGCAGCACTATTTACAATAGCCAGGACATGAAAGCAATCTAAATGTCCATTGAGAGATAAATGGATAAAGATGTGTCACATATATAAATGGAATATTACTCAGCCATAAAAAGAAATGAAATTGAGTTATTTGCAGTGAGGTGGATGGACCTAGAATCTGTTATACAGAGTGAAGTAAGCCAGAAAGAGAAAAACAAATACCGTATGCTAACACATATATATGGAATCTTAAAAAAATGGTTCTGATGAACCTAGGAGTAGGACAGGAATAAAGACGCAGATGTAGAGAATGGACTTGAGGACACGGTGATGGGGGGAAGGGTAAGCTGGGACGAAGTGAGAGAGTAGCATTGACATATATACACTATCAAATGTAAAATAGATAGCTAGTGGGAAGCAGCTGCATAGCACAGGGAAATCAGCTTTGTGGCCACCTAGAGGGGTGGGATAGGGAGGATGGGAGGGAGGCTCAAGAGGGAAGGGAGATGGGGATATATGTATACAATAGCTGATTCACTTTGTTACACAGCAGAAACTAACACAACATTGTAAAGCAATTAAACTCCAATAAAGATATATATTTTAAAAAGGGCATTGCTTTATGATAAATGGCCCTAAAACTTACCAAATTAAAACCAGCTGAATATCCTATTCTTGAAAAATCATTCCTACATTGATATAAAATTTTAGATCCATTTTACTTAAATTTAGTAGGTAACATCCTAATTTGATGGCTTGAGTTTGTAAATATGATTTTTTAAAGAAGCTACCTAAATGCGTCTTCAAAGCTTTGTTACTTGGCACGAAATCAACTAGAAGTCTAGAAACAAATACTGGTATTGCCTGCTCCTTATATTTCTACATCAGTATCCCAATAAATGTCTTTCAGAAAAACAAACAAGCAAACAAACAAAGGCACAGAATAACCATTAAAATCAGGGAATTGATCTTGATCCACCACTACTATCTAATACGTTCAGTTTCACCAATCGTCCTAACAATATCCTTAAGAGCAGAGGATCCAATTCAGAGTCACACTTTCCATTTGTGTCATGTCTCATTTAAACTCCTAAATCTGGAACAGTTCCTCAGCCTTTCCTTGACTTTCATTACCTTGACAATTTTAAAGAGTATAGATTACAGGTATTTTGTAGAATGACTCTCAATTTGAGTTTTTCCAGTGTTTTCTTATGATTAGATTCAGGTACCGTGTCTTTGGCAGGAATACTGGAGAAGAGATGCTGTGCTCTTCTCATTGCATCCCATCAGGTGATACACAGTTCAGTTTGTCCCATTACTAATCACGTTCTCTGATCACTTGGTTAGAGCTGTGGCTGCCGTGGCTGCCAGAATTCTCCACTGGAGAATTACTCATTTTTCCTTTGTCATTAATAAGCATTCTATAGAGAGTTACTTCGAGACTGTTATCCCTCATCACAAAATATGGACTCACGGTTTGCTATTTTATTCAAGATTCATAATGTTACCATTATTTTATATTCAAATTGTCTCCCATTGGGCCAGTGTGAGACTCTTTAAATTGGCTTTCTTTCCTTTTAACGTGTTCATGTCATTCTGCAGGCACTTTCTTTCTGGCACAGAAAGATGTCCTAGAACCATTTTGCTCTTTTCCCTGCCCCAGCCTTGAAATCAGTCATATACTGGAGGATGGTATTTAAAAATCAAGATCTGGCTACTAGGTGTCCTTGAGCATATGGAAGTATAGCTGCTACCTCACCCTCCCAATGCTCACATACACTTTCACATTAATATCTATGTATTTCTTTACCTATATAGATTGAAAACTGTGGGTTCACAATTTCAATCAAATAAGACAGAGCTCCTTCTAGTTTATTTCCTTTTCTGTACTTGGAATTCCCTTATCCAAAGGTGAGAAATGGGGCTCTCACTATCTTCATACTTTTACTGATTTACTCAATCCACGGGTAAACAACCAATCTCTCACTGCTTCTGCCCCCATCTTCCCCACATGGATATACTCTTTACCTTTTTCGGGCTCTGATTCACTGTACCAGACTCCCTCCCTGTATGGACACCCTGCTCACCTGCCCGGTTCTGACACCCCTCATCAGGGAAGCTCCCTCACCCTTCCCTCCTCACATTGTTGGGCTCGGATGCTGTTCTGAAAGGACGCGGCCTCACTCTACTTGGGTCCTGACAACCCAGGTGTGCTGATCCAGACTCAACACAGAGGTCTTTATATTCCCAAACAAACAAACAAAACAAAGAAAGCTAGAGGGTTTTTTCTAAATGAGTGTTTTTCCAATCCTTTTTTAATAAACACTTTTTAGGATAAATTTAAGGATCTCAATTGCCCTCCAGTCTAGATTTCATATTTTAAAATTTATAATCATTTCTCCTTTTCCAAATATAAATTAAACTATATACTGAACATATTTTTTTCTAATCTTATAAGGCTTCTGGAGATTCAGACTTCTACTCCACCTTACAATCTCCTCAATCCCTAGTGCTATGTCCTCATCTGTTGAAAACCAAAGCTCTAATTACCAAATGGAAAATAGAATCACTTCCATTTTTCAGCAGCCATAGCTATATATTAATTGAAAGTTAATGAGTATGATTATTTAAGAACGAAAGTTAGGAATTCATGATAGAAATTGTTCAAACACAAGTGAATTCCCAAAAAAGGGCAAATATATATAATTTTAAATTAATGATGATTTTTCAGATCAAGTGTGATAATTACATGGCCCCTAGTTATACACGACTTACTGCCAAATGGTGCCTAGCCCTCACTTAATCCCTTATTCTTATCACCTAATTTACTCTTATTTCACTCGTCACTATAGCTATTCCAATTCTTATTGCTTCAATTACACCATTGCCTATTTTTCTCTCACCTAAGGAACTGATCTCCTACTTCATCATGAAAATAGAGACTGTCTGGCATTAACACTGTGGAAGGCAGAACAATGGCTCCCCAATGATGTCCATAGTCTTATCTCTGCAAGCATGAGCATGTTACTTTGCACAGCAAAAGGGACTTTGCAGATGCAACCAAGGGTATGGACCTTGAGATGGAGAGATTATCCTGGATTCTCTGGATGGGCCCAAATCACTTGAGTCCTTAAAAGCAGAGAACCTTTCCTGGCTGCAGTCAGAGAGATGTGCCAATAGAAGATACTGGAGAGATCTGAAGCATGAGAAGAGCTTGCCCTGTCATTTCTGACTTTGAAGATGCAGGAATAGGGCCACCAGCCAAGAAAAGAAGCATCCTCTAGAAGCTCCTAATGGCTCTCAGCTAAGAGCCAATAAGAAACCAAGTACTTCAGTCTTATAATCACAGGAGACTGACTTCACTTCTAAAGCCCCCATAGGGAACACAGCTTTGCTGACACCTTGATTTCAGATCTGTGAAACTGGAGCAGAAGAATCATATAAGCCCATCAGACTTCTGACCTACTGTAAGATAATAAATGTGTATTGCTTAAGCCATTAAATTTGTTATGGCATCATTAGTACACAAATATACTCTATTGTCTACAATTTTGGTTTCATGCTTGACTGCTTCCAGGCAATATCCAAAGTGAGAAATATTATATTATTTGATGTTATTTGATATCTACTATTTTTGTAGTTAATACTCATTACAAAATTATTTCTTAATGACACTTTTTCAGCCCTAATGTTCTGGTTGAATAGTTTACTTGAGTTTTAAAGCTCAGAGTCTCCTCCCTTCCTTCCTTCCCTCCCTTCCTCCTTCCCTTTCCAAGAAGGAAAGAAGGAAAAGGAGCTACATGGTGTTTTATTAGAGTGAAGGGTTTGTGAAAGTTTAGTAGTTTAAAATGGAAAAAAAAGGAATTGGTGATGTTCCCACTTTGGAAAATGTTCAAAGAGGCTTTCTTAAAGTTAATTTTCTTCATCTCATCTTAAGGACCTTTGTGATAAGGAGTATTGCAATGTTCCAGAGACTGATTTTTTGATAACCACACTGTTTCCAGCCCTCTTCCTTCTAAATCTGTATGATTTTGACTAGTTTATTGAGTTGTACTCAGCAGGGTTCAAGTAGAAGGCAACTTTACTGTTTCTCTACATCCCCCATCAAATGTACTCTCTTGGCTCATTCTTCCTCTTTCCTGGATAAAATCTCCAGAAGATCCTATAGTTTTTAAGATACTACCAGGTGTGAAAACATAATCTTATTTTTTCTGTAATAACAAGTTCAGTTCAACCTGCAATCAAAACTTAACTTTCTCATTCTTATCTGTTTTAAGTCTGCTTCCTTCCCCAGCACAGGCTTACCAGAGGCTACGGAGAAGGGAGAGGGGCATTACATTACAGTCTTCTTCATTGTTTCCCCCCTTTGCTCTTCTACTCCTTTCTCCTAATGCTGGATCCTCCTGGAGCAGAGAAGGAGGAGATGGAAGCAGGCAAACAGTTCTTATTAGATTTGTTTGACTATAATCAGGTGTTGGTGCCTTGTGGGTGTGTCAGATGACCAATGCTTCTCTCATGGGATGTTTCTGTGGGTCCCTTAGAGATTGTCTTGCTGGGATGTCCAACTGCTGCTCCCTGGCGCTCGGGCTATTTCCTCTAGCCAGTCAGATGCGATTGCTCTCAAGCCCCTAGCCTCTTGTGCTAAGTGTTAGCCCTCCAGGCAGACTTTTTTAGGAGAAAACGGTCTAGAGGGTTCACAGCAGACTACCTACCATGGGCCTCCTCCAGTTCATAGAAAAAAAACCTGCTTCTGTTTCAATGTCCCTGGAGGTTCCCTTTGCTCCTTCTCAAATTCTCTCCCTTCTCTTGGCTTTTGGCAGAACTTGCCAGTCATTTAGTGTTTCCAGACATGAGCCAGGTTCTAATCTTTATGTTTTCCTGATTTCAGTGCTCACAGGCCAAGCATTTTTAGTGGTTCTCTTGAAGCCTGCCTCTCTTGAGAAGACTTCCTCAAGCTGAGAAATATAACGAGAGCTGGGGTGACTTTCTCTTTAAATAACCCTCAGTCTCCCATCACTTACCTCCTATTGAATTGGCGAAACCATATTTTTTTTGTGGGGGGGGCACTTCCTTTATAAATGGTCCACCTTGATTTAACCGTGGGAGCACTTTATACATATTATTCTCAGCTTTGGCCTAAACTTCCAGACAGGAAGAGACATATTTTGATATTCTATTACATTTCTCCAAATGCTCTGTTTCTATGATAGTGTCTGGTAAAATAAAAGTTAAAGTTATCTGAAATCAGTGTAACTGCTAGCACCTTAAGAGTGCACATTTAGAAAGTATCCACACAGCACCTGATCTTGCCATCTAGTTTTATTAAAAGGAAAATAGACACAAGACTATTTCCTGAGGGAGGCTTCCAGAGAAAGTTCTGCTGCCTGAGGTTGACTATTTACATAAACTCTTCTATAACTTTGAATTGTCCTAAAATCCAGTGGATTAGAGAAACACTTTATATAATCACTCTTTCAAATACATGGAATTTGCTACTGTTCACTTAAGAATTTTTCTTTTTCAGTATATATATCATCCAGTTTAAGGAGGATTAAATTTTCAGTACTTCTTTATCCAGATTCATGATTTATTGAACCAATGAACTGCTAACAAAAACAGATATGTCTAATGCACGTGTAGAACCTCATCAGATTGAGAAAACAAAAGGAATTTACTGAATGAAAGGCTCATAAGATTAAAATTGATAACAAATGATGCTACATATCTTTATAAAACATGTAACATGAGATTCCACACATGAGGGATTATAAAATATTTCTTAAACCAATTATGCTTTATTAAAAGATTAACATGCACAGGGTTGGCAGGCATATAATAAGACTAGCGGTTGGCTGTCACCCAGGAATACCTAGCTCAGAGGCTGTATCTTAAAGCAAAATCTTAATCCTCATAGGAGCTCCTCAGTATATGGAGAAACTTTGATGTTAATTTAAAAAATTGCTGAAGCAAAATTCTATATACTGGACGCAGCTTTCTCATTGGACTTACACGATACAATTAAAGATAATTCTTTCAGGTAAGAGAAATTTGTCTAAATTATACTTAATAATAATACTGCTTAAAATATTCAGCCAAAGATAGAGAAAGAAACTGCGGTCCCAGTGATATGACTCAAAGCGACAGAACCTAAAATAAAATAAATATACTCAAAACTAGGCACTATCAGGTGAGATGGAAGTGGCCAATAGCACAGAATACTTTGGTGGTAGCAAATTCAAATACTTTTTATTTTGTCCAAATTTCCAATCTGCCTTTTCTCTCTTTTCTTCACATATCCTACAGTGTGTAACATTCTATTTGGTCTTTCATTCTTACTCTTTCAGTATTTCAAGACCCTCTGTCCTCTCCAGCAACTTAAAATTCAAATTGCTATCTCATGTCCTATTTCCTCAAGAGTCTGTCAAGGATCAATTATGTTTATCTGATAAATTATTTCAGGCTAAAATGTTAATGGCTGGCTAAAGATTTATGTCATTTACTCCATATGATACATGTGTGTTTTCAGTTCTTCAAGTACCTTCTGTAAAGATTATGACTAAATAAAAATTTCAGTCACTTACCATGCAAGCTGGTAAGGAAGATGTTTTGGAAAACTGCTTTGGGTAGAATGTACAGTGTATTAAATTTACCGAACCTTCTGTATATGCCAGGCACTATGCTAGTCACTGGGGATTGAAGGAGATTTCATATCAACAACAGGAAATGGGGTATGGAGGAAAGGGGAGAGTCAGAGAATGAGAAAAATATAAACAAGGGCAAGGTGATGAAGCGATAAAAGATCTGGAATAAATATCTCTGAACAAAGCTACTCAGAGAATGAAGAATTTGAAAGCTCAGATGGCTCAATAAATTCTGTTGAAAACCTTAAAAGAAGTAGATTATTTAAAGATAGGAAAGACAGATATTTTTATAAAAGATGGAGGGAAGTGACTGGCTGGGAGAGAGTATAGCTGCCTAATAGAAGAATATTAAAGAAGCCACTTGCTTCAGGAATTAGGAGAAAACATCAAGAAGGGCAAGGGACTTTTTTTTTTTTTAATGCTGAAGAGGTATTGAAATAAGATTTTAAAAAATGCAAGACTTGGACTCAGCTTAAGAGATCTCAACTAAATGCTGAGGTTACACTATGGAGTGAAGATGAAATTTTGAGAAGAGGTATATGAAATGACCTTTGGGGGAAGCTTAGTTTAGAGAAAAGATCGATGGAATGCAAGTCAGGAGCTCTCAGTTCTAACTTGAGCTTAGTTGGGTGGCTCATGATTACTCATTTATGCTCTGTGAGGCTTATTTTCCTCAAATGCAAAATCCAGTTGAACTCTGAAAGTTCTAAATCCCCTTCAAACTGCAGAATTCTACAACAGCTGATGATTAAAAGAGTCCCACAAAACAGTGACATTTTATTTGAAATTGATCATTATAGATTTGCATTAAATAAATGAGTATCAAAATAAATGTACTCATCAGCTAGTTTGAAGTTCCTGTAGGAAATGCTTATGGATCTTTGGTAAGTTCAAAAAAAGCATTCCTCCAGCTGTTTTTGAGTGAGCCTGGCAATCCTTCACAAACTCTATCCATCTTGACCAGTGCTATACTGATCATAGGTGAGCTGGCAAAGTGGTCCAGAAAATGCAGAGAATCACTGTAGAAGACTGGTTGACATGCATAGGAATCATGTCTCACTTCTGGAAGGCATATAACCTATAACTTCTGCATTATCTCACCTACATTGGAGCTGTAGTACTCACAATCATCTCCTTATTTGCAAGTGAGGAAAAATGCTCAGATTTATGAAGTATGTTGCCCAAATTGATATAGTTAGTTAGTGGCAGAGTCCTGGCCTGTAAGTAATTAAAAGTAGATATAATGCTTTGTACCAGAGAGAATGAGATTCTGTAGTAGGAAATAAAGATCTGAAAAACTAATGACATACTCTCATTCATATAGTGACTTATTTCTCATTCACATAAAATAAATTCAGGGGTAGGCCTTCCAGGGGAATATAGAAGCTTCACATTGTTAGGGACCTAGGCACCTTGTATCTTTTTGTTCTACTGAATGTGGCCTGCGTCTTAAAACTCACTGCATTGCCCAAGAGAACTGCTGGAGCTCCAGCCATTATATTTGCATTCAAGGAAGCTTGAAGAAAGAAAGAGGGTAAGAGCGCCTTGACTTTTGAGGATGCTTGCTAGCGAAAAAATGTAATTTCCCCCCTATATCTCATAGCCAAAATTTAACATAATCACTATGTCTAGCTACAAAGTAGACTGGAAAATTTAATCTTTCAGCTGGAGAGAAATGTGACTGACAAAAAATTGGTGTTCTTATAACTAAGGAATAAGTGCAGAATGAGTCCTGGAAGATAACTAGCATCTTGCTAGTCTTTCATTTTGCCAGATCAATTGTGGATTAGCCTGGGACTCTACTCCACTTCATCTTCATGCAGTAATACAGGCTGGTAAAGCCTCTATTATCTGGAGTGTAGATGGTTCCTGGGGCCAAGGAATATAGCACTTGTCACTTCCACTCACTTCCTTTGGCCAGTGGAAGTCACATGGCCACATCTGATTTCAAGGAGGCAGAGAAATGCAATTTCATCACATGCTTTGATGGAGAAGAACCAGGATATTTGTGAAAAGGCCTGATGACTACCAGAGGGGCCTTCCTCAAAGAACCAGTTATGCTAAGATTCTAGATCAAGATCTTGAAGGAACAGCTAAATGACTACCCAAGAAGTTTCAACCACAGCAAAGGCATGGGGAACTCTTCTAAAGGCAAACTTCAGTGCTCTTCAGAATCACAATCTAATTATTCATTAAAAAATGCAGATTTCCTGACACTAGCCCAAGTGAGTCTGATTCTGTAGGTTTTGGATGGGACGCAGAACACTTCATTAAAAAAAACATCTCAGGAGATTCTCAGGCACATGAAAACCCTTTGAGAAAAACTGCATAACAGGTATCAGAATAACCAAAATAAAATAAATTTACTAAACAAATAAAGCCCAATCAAAACTTCAAGGCATTTTTAGTATGAGGAAGATGGAGTTACTCTTAAGACTGGGAGATGATAAGTTAATTTTTTCAACTCTCCAAATGCTAGAATATAATCCTGGTTCATTTTAGATTTGAGAGGATTTTTGAAAACAATTATCCTTTATTTTTTGGTTTATTTTTGCTCACTAAACTACTAACTCTAAAAGGTAAAAAATGGTTATAAGCACTAACTTTGGTGTCAGCACACCCATGCTTGAGTATCAGATCCCCCACTTATTTCTTATGTAAACTTGTGCAGATTTATACTTTGAGGCTGTTTTCTCAAAATAGGGATAATACTGTCTTCCTTAAAGTTTTGTTACAAAAAATAAATGAAATAATATATGTGAAATACTTAGCACCAGTGCTTATTTAGTACAACTAAACACGAAGAATTAGTTAGAAATTAAGGAGTTTCTTCCAATGGTCATTGTCAACATATTCAGTAATCTGAAGATTCTCTGAGCACTAGTATTAAAGAAATTCATATTATTTAATACAATGTTGGCAGTTTAAATAAATTTCAGTGTTGCATGCAAAAGCCTTATATTAATTTAGAATAATGAACTACTTCTTTAGGCCAAAGAAAAAGAAGATACTCAGCATAGAATATCATTAGACTGCAAAAATTAATTTATTAGGTAAATATTTTCCCCATGCCATTATTCTTCTGATAAGTGCTTGCAAAATCCACGGTAAGCACAAATGTATATTATCTTGTTAAGCAAATCTGCGTTATGCAGTGAAAGGAAATAAAATCTCTGAGTAGTTTTTCAAGGTATGAAATAGAGCCAGGAGTCAGCACGAATAAATAGAAGTAGTTTTTGTCTGGGCAAGTGATGAATTGACCCAAGAACTGTGTAACCAGAGTGAAGACTAAAAATAATGCTGTTGCATGTGTATCCACAGAGGCTCCACCCTAGTCACTGGTATCAACTCTGTTATCAGATGGCAAGAGAAAACCATTAAAGCCTTGAAGCACAGCCAGTTCTGCTGCAACAAAGTTTAATGGCTGCCTCCCAACCGTGCTCAGCTGGTCATCTAACAGTGGTTGATAACAAAAGCCAGATACCTCCCCAGCTGCTGTCCACTGCACTGAAATGGGCTGTCCCAAGGGCAGACAGATGAAATTCTATTAAAAAGTCACTGAAGGAGAAACTTAAATAGTGCCATACAGTTTGCTGTTGACGGTGGGAAGACAATCACGGCTGACAAAGGAGCCAACCGTAGGTGTGTACAGTGTTTTGACAGTAATTAGAGATGAAGAGCTCACTTCCAGGAGAAGCAAAATGC
Organism: Eschrichtius robustus; assembly: GCF_028021215.1. Lineage (NCBI taxonomy): Eukaryota > Metazoa > Chordata > Mammalia > Artiodactyla > Eschrichtiidae > Eschrichtius > Eschrichtius robustus. Next base: position 74,782,626 of record NC_090836.1, on the reverse strand, counting down.
AGCCAGTGAGGCAAAGTAGGAGGCAGAGGTGGATTTACAGAGAAGCAAATGAAGCTTGCAATGGCGTCTTCCAAGGCACTAGACAGGGAGCGAGCACTTGGATTCATACAGTCATCTGTTTTTGTAAAATTTTCAGAAGTACCATATTTTAACAACAGCTGGTTGAGATCACTGTCTCTTTCTCTCTCACCTTAGTCTCCATCACACTTCTCTTTGTGTGGAGGGTACTGAAGCTCTCAAGGGCATTTTTGAGATCCAACTACAGGGAAGTTGTGTTGGGCAAACATTTAGCTTGGGTTTAATGGGATGTATTTATCACTTCTGTGTATTATTTAAATTCTTGTCTTGGTGGAGGAAAATTAGGAATACTCCTATTACCTGTTGGGAAGACTCAGCCGGCATCAACACAAAGAAGTTTGCATCACAAACGTGTCCTGTGCTCTGGGCCTGGAAGAATGTAGGCAGTGGAGGTGAAAGAGGCTAGTCTGTGGGAAATTCTTCTTGGTTGTTAGATAGGCAAAATGTAAAGTAGAGGATTCACTTCCTTAAAATTCCTAGTCAATAGAAGTTCTCTGCTGTTGGGAAAATACTTTATAATGCACATTATAAAATTATAAAAGCACCATATTTTCATGGGAATTATAAGAAACAGAATTTATCAGAATTCCTGTGTTTGGAGAGTCTAAGCTTATAGTAAAACAACAAACAGTAAATACGTCTGTGTAGGAAATCTTATGTTTTCATTTTAATTTAAAAAAATTGGATCACCATACTAAAGGAAAAACGTTTTTGTAGTCTCTCTGTAGAAAATATTATAGGCATATCATTATGAAGAGGCAATCAAAGAATTTGCCATTATAACATGTAGGAAAATAAATCTTACTTGTGTTTCAGGTAGTTAATTAATACAACCGTTTTGTTATATTCTTTTTTTTTTGTTCTAAAGCAATATTCATTTTGTAGCTAATTTTGTATTCTTTTATTTAAAGAGGGCTCCCCTCAAAAGTTAGTTACCCTTACTATCAGTGTTTTCAATCATTTCAAATTTCCTTTCCTGTTATTGTTCTATTAAGAGCCTGGTCTCTCTATGATAAAATAATGCCAGTTTTCTTAAGAAGAATATTTATATGTATACAAAAGTTATGTATATCATTATATATCTTTGAAAAGTTATCAAAGTATAAGATATATATCAAAAAGTATACAGATCATAAGGATATAGCATGATAAACTTCCCAAGTTTCACAAACTGAACACATCCATTTAACCAGACCCAAGAAGAAAATTAATAGAATCTCAGATTCTCCCCTGGAACTCCCTGAAGTTTCTCCACTCCCCTCTAAAGGATAGCCACTCATGACTTCTAATGCCATAGATTAGTTTTCCTTTCTTTTTTTCTGAACTCTATATAAAAGGAATTATACAATATGTATTAATTTGTGTCTGACTTCTATATCAATGTTTGTAGCTATAACTTTTTTATCCTCATGGCTGTAGTGTGTTCCACTGTGTGAATAGATCATAATTTATGTGATTTACTGTTGATGGGAATTTGGGTAGCCTCCAGTCTGGGGCTACTACAGATGATATTGTTATGAATACTTTTGAATATGCATGTAAACGCATGTACATATTCTAGCTGAGTATATATGCAGGAGTGAACTACTGGCTTATAAATATCATTGAATTTTAAAAACAAAATTAATTGCCATGAGTTAGTTTTATTACTGTGTTTTTAAATCTCAAACCAAATTAAAACTTATATGAGTTGTTGAATATTATAATTTTAATATTGAGTTTAAATTTTATTATGCCTTTAGCTATAAGATGATATATTTTGTTCAAATATGATGTAAGATGTTACATTTTATTTAAAAAGTAATAAATAAAACCTCCTTTAAATTGCTGTTGGGAAGGCTAAAAGCGGGAGCTCTCAGGTCCTACCACTCATTGCCATCTGCAGACCCCAGCCAGGAAGAGATGTATCTTGCATCTCCAACTGGAAGAAGGTTACTACTTTGCTACTCCAGCAGGAGGAAGGAAGATTTTCTCCTTGTCTGGTAATAGCCCAGCCAATGAGAGACTGTCACAACTCAGCCAATGAAAAGCCACTAAACTTTGAACTCCCAGTTCCCTCCAATGGACTCTTTGTTTGTAACAGTCCCTCTCAACTTCCCCATTTCTTCCATAGGAGAGCATTCCTCTCCTTTGTTTCTCCAAACTTGACTATGGTTTTTGTCATAGCATGCTTGTCCTGAATTACAATTCTCTGCTATTCCTGAATAAACCCATTTTGCTGGTAAAATAACTTGGCCATTTAGTTTTAAAAACTAAAACTTAAAAACTCAAGGACACAGATAGCCAAGATGAATAGAAGAGGCAGAAATAGAGCATATAATTCTGGGTCTGGAGTATTATCTCTTTTACTGATGGTCAGAGAGATTTGGGGATTAGATAGGGTGACCCCAAATCTCATTTATACCCAGGGTTTTGGTATACTTATTAGTAGCACTCCTAATGTCACCTAGGATAAGGAGAAACACTTGAGCCTCTGAAATTACTACTAAAATGCCAGAAGGCAGACAGATAGTCGTTGGCTGAGAGAGCAAGCAGGAGACACTTTGGACTTTGGGGTTGAAGGCTAACAATTATTGGTAATTGTTCTATAGGTTTTGCAATCCACTTAGTCTCCTGCTTCATCTCAGGAATAGTAACACTCTGCGTTGAGAGTCACAGTTACAAACACGGGAGAGAGCAATCAAACAGTGCCCAGACGCAGGGTGAACAAATGTGGGCCGTTCACGTGGGCATGGGGACTCAGGAGAGGAGGAAGGAGAGAAGAAGATTTGAAGCCTGGAATTATTAATTAGTGATGGAAAAACTGAGTCATGAGGACACAGCAGAGCTATGAAAACAAACAAAATAGTATACAACAGAATCAACCTCTTGCTTCAATTTGGCATTTTGATTGTCTATGGAACAGTAAATACGGGAAAAATTAATCCAGACTTATTCTCCTTATCCGAGAGTTAAATTCTATGCAACAGTACTCTCTTCAAAATAGAAAGCAGCTGTGGTCTCAAAGAGTTAAAATGACAGAAGCTGAAGTGTTCAGTATCCTCACTTAGCACATCTATGGTTTATAGCTCCATAATATTTTACTCGGGGCCAATGAACTCTAAAATGATCTTTAGATATTTAGATCTTTAGATATTTAGAGCTTCTTGCATAATGGGTTTCAGCTCCTGTTTCTATTGTGCAGATTAACACTGCATACTGAGAAAGTATTTGCAAAATTAAATGTTGATATTAATAGAAAAAAATTGATGTCTCTCCTGTGTTAACAGCCAATAGATATATATTGTATACCTACTGTATCGGGGTTGTTCAATGTATTGCACAGGAAATAACTCTATGCAGTGGGTACTATTATTACTCTTATTTTACAAAAAAAAAAAAAAGAAGTATTTTAAAGGAAACTGAGGAAAACAAAAGTTTAAATAACTTGCTCATATCCACACAGTTTACAAGTGGAAGAAGCTTTGATTCAAACCCAGGAAGCTGGGCCCCAGAGCTCAAATGCTCAGCCGCTATGATATAACTCCATGAGCTAAACTGTGGCAGGTGAGGATTCAGGTAGTTCCCACAGCAATCAAGCGGTTGTAGAAAACAAAGTAGGAGACTTAATGGAAAGAATGTGGGCGTGGGAGCCAAACTGAATTCACTTCTTCCACTTATTGGTTACATGATCTTGGACACAACTTCTGGGGACTTCTGTCTCTTTATACTGACAGTCAGGAACCCAGGCTGACATAGGCTCTACCATCTTCAACCCTTTACCTTCCAACCTTGCTCTCTTCATTGCCAGTTTAGCCAGAAGGAGAGGAAAGGGATATGAAGGAATATGCTTGCAGTTTCGTAGGAGATTGGCTGGAAGTGTGGAAGTGAAACTCATCACTTCTGTCCACATTTCCTTGGTGAGATCTTAGTCATATGTCCACTCCTAGCTGCAAGGGAGTCTGAGAAAAGTAGTCCATGGCTCGGCAGCTACACCCTAGCCACAGCTCTATTACTCAGTGTTATGGGCTCAGTTATATGACCCCTAAACTTATATATTAAAGTCCTAACCCCTAATACTCAGAATGTGACTATTTGGAAATAAGATCTTTAAAGAGATGATTAGGTTAAAATGAGTCCATTAGGGGGGACCCTAATCCAATATGATGGATGTCCTTATAAGAAAATTAGACCACAGACACACACAGAGGGAAGACCATGTGAAGACATAGGGACTAAATAGCCCTCTGCAAGCCAAAGGAGAGAGGCCTCAGAAGAAACCAATTCTGCTGGTACCTTGTTTTCCAACTTCTCACCTCCAGAATTAGAGACAATAAATGTCTGTTGTTTAAGCTACCCAGTCTGTGGCACTTTGGCAGCCCTAGCATAGTAATACACTAAAGAGGAAGGACAGATGTGGGGGGACAACCAGCAGTCTCTGTTGCATTAGGTGAACTATAAATTGGTTACTGTCTTAGTTCAGGCTTCTATAACACACTGCCATAGACCAGGTAACTTAAACATCAAGTATTTATTTCTCACAGTTCTGGAGGCTAGAAGTTGGAGATGAGGCTTCCAGCTTGGTTGGGTTCTGGTGAGAGCTCTGCTCGGGGCTGCAGACAGCTGGCTTCCCTGTGTATCCTCACACGGCAGAAAGAGAGCTAACTATCTCACTGGCTTCTTCTTATAAAAGCACTAATCCCATGCACTAGGGCTCTACCCTCAAGACCTGATTACCTCCCAAAGGCCCCACTTCCAAATACCATCACATTGGGATTAGGATTTCAGCATACAAATTTCGGTCCGGGAGAACAAAAACATTCAGTCCATAACAATGACTATACCATCCATGAATTTAGTTAGAAGCTATAAACAAATTGTTTAAAGTTCTTTAAAAACAGAGACCTCCTGATTAGTCCCCCTGCCCTTCAACAGTCAGTGACCTTTTTAAAACATAGATTATTTTACTCTTCTGTGTGAAAACTTCGAATAATTTCCCATTTCATCCAGCACAAAACTGAATGTCCTTGTGTCTTACAAGGACCGACAGTATCTGGCCCTCCACCAACTCCAACCTTGGCTTCTATGACGCTTCTCCTCATTCATTTTGCTCCAGATGCATTGGTCTTCCAGCCATGCTCTCGCCTCAGGGCTTTGCTGTTTTCTTTCTAGGAATGCTCTTTTCCAAGAGAGCCACATAACTTACTTTTTTACTTACTTTGCATGTCTGCTTAAAAGCTATTTTCTTCCCTGAGTGTAAAATCACAACTGTCCCCATGTCTATGCAGCACTCTTGTCAACCTTACCCTGCTTTGTTCATCCCTACAACACTTATTGTTACCTAATATATCACTTATGTATTTTTTTTTAAACTCATTTGTGTTTTCTTTTTTTAAAAAATTAATTAATTTATTTATTTTTGGCTGTGTTGGGTCTTCGTTTCTGTGTGAGGGCTTTCTCTAGTTGCGGCAAGCTGGGGCCACTCTTCATCGCGGTGCGCAGGCCTCTCACCATCGCGGCCTCTCTTGTTGCGGAGCACAGGCTCCAGATGCGCAGGCTCAGTAGTTGTGGCTCACGGGCCTAGTTGCTCCACGGCATGTGGGATCTTCCCAGACCAGGGCTCGAACCCGTGTCCCCTGCATTAGCAGGCAGATTCTCAACCACTGCGCCACCAGGGAAGCCCTCACTTATGTATTTATTTGTGTAGTTTGTCCTGCCTTCTAGAATGCACCATGAGTTCATAGAGTTTGTTTTGTTCCCTGCTGTATCCCCAGTATCTAGAACAGCTCAGATAAACCTTTATTGATTGGATACATCAACCAGATGTTTTCAGACATCTATACAAGTATTTTTTTCTAGCACAGAAAAACCTGAATTGTAAGCCAAAAATGAACAATCTTAAGGAGATACAGAGAGGAGCCAAAGAAATGCAGGGATGGTTTTGGAAGGAATCTATTCTTAGTATTTCCAAAAAATCAAAATATCTTTTCAGACCCTTCTGTCTGCACTGTAAATCAAATCAAAGGCATCTAAAGGGTGAGGACCATTTAATCTATTTCATATATAGGATGTGCTCAATATATGTTTGTAGAATAAATAAGTAGTACGAGAACCCTGTGTATTTCTTTTCCCTTGGTTTGCAAGAGTCTTTCTTTCCTGATCTTTGTTTCCCTGGCTTCCCATTAATTCCACCACCTTAAGGTTGTCTTCATTTCAAGTTCATTTTTCATTTTTTGGCTTGTCTCTTTAGATTGTCGTGACCTGTTTCAGAGCATGTATTCTCACAAGTTAGACCAGTTTTCCTCTGTGTGATAGCTCCCAAATCCAGAAACCCAGACTGCTCCTTCTCTTTTCAAACCTCAGTCTCACGTATTAAACTGTCTGCTGCATATTTACACGTGGAAGTCCTGTGGTCACTTCAACCTGACCCATTAACATCCCCCTAAACCATGTCACCCTTCTAAATCCCTACTGTGGTTTTGGGTACCACCATACTCCTAGTAACTCAGGCTCTGAACCTGGGAAGCCCCCTTACCTTGGCCTTTGTTAGCATTGCATTCAGGAAATGTTTTGCATCCTGGCCTGTGTGTTTAAGATTAGGGGTTTGTACCTTAGTATAACTTTTGTTTATTTGTCTAATTTAGTTTGGGAATTTCATTCATTCATATTTATTGTGGCCCCTGATAGTATATATTTCACCCTGCCATCTTATATTTTATTGTTTGATCCCATTTTTATATGTAATTTACTTCTTTTTCCCCTTCTCTCCTTCCCTCTCATCATCCTTTTTCTTTTCCTTTGCTTTCCTGTCTTCTGCTAAATGAAACATATTTTTATGCTTTTTTCTTCACATTGAGTGGTTTGGAAGTTCTAGATGCTATTTAAATTCTTTTCATTATATATCTTAAATTTTTAAGATACAAATACAAACTTTATTTTTCAGTGAATATGAAGAAATAGTATCTATTTTTCCTCCTCTGAAAAAGAAAGGCTATTAATATTCATTTATTTCACTTTTTCTTCCATCTGCCATGTTTTTTAATTAGTAGACTTTATTTTTATCATATAAAAAGTTTCAGGTGTGCAGCATTATAATTTGACTTCTGTATGCACTACAAAGTGATCACCACCACAAGTCTAGTTACCATCTATCACCACGTAGTTGCCGCTCTTCATTCATTTCACCCACTCCCAAGCCCCCTTCCCCTCTGGTAACCACTAATCCGATCTCTGTATCTATGAATTTGCTTTTGTTTTATTTTGTTTGTTCATTTTTTAATAGATTCCACATATGAATGAAATCATACGATATTTGTCTTTGTCTAACTCATTAATACTGTCAAGCTCCATCCATGTTGTCACAAATGTCAGGACTTCATTCTTTTTTATGGCTAATATTCCTTTGTATATATATCTCCCACATCTTCCTTATCCATTCATCCATCAGTGGACACTTAGGTTGTTTTCATATCTTGGCTATTGTAAATAATACTGCAGTGAACATAGGGATGCATACATCTTTTCCAATAAGTGTTTTTGTGTTCTTCAGATAAATACCCAAAGGTGGAATAGCTGGGTCATATGGTATCAATAGTTCTATTCTTAATTTTTTGAGGAATCTCCATACTGTTTTCCATAGTGGCTGTACCATTTTACAGTCCCACCAACAGTGTACAAGTGTTCCCTTTTCTCCACATCCTTGCCAACATTTGTTATTTCTTGTCTTTTCGATAATAGACATTCTAACAGGTGTGAAATTATATCTCATTGTGGTGTTTTGATGTGCATTTCCCTGATAATTAGTGATATTGAACATATTTTCATGTGCCTGTTGGCCATCTGTTTGTCTTCTTTGGAAAAAATCTATTCAGATCCTCTGCCATTTTTTAATCAGCTTATTTGCTAATTAGTAGACTATTTTCTAAAACAGTTTTAGGTTTACAGAAAAATTGGTTCTCATATATCCTCTATCACACAGTTTCCATGTATTATTTTTAATCATTTATAGTTATATTTATCTTTTATTGTAAATAATGCCTTCACTATTGTAGGAATTTTTTTAAAAAATTTATTTATTTATTTATCTAATTTTGGCTGTGTTGGGTCCTCGTCCCTGCGCCAGGGCCTCCTCTAGCCGCGGCAAGCCGGGGCCACTCCTCATCGCGGTGCGCGGGCCTCTCACTATCACAGCCTCTCTTGTTGCGGAGCACAGGCTCCAGACGCGCAGGCTCAGTAGTTGTGGCTCACAGGCTTAGTCGCTCCGCGGCATGTGGGATCCTCCCAGACCAGGGCTCAAACCCGTGTCCCCTGCATTGGCAGGCAGACTCCCAACCACTGCGCCACCAGGGAAGCCCTGTAGGAATTCCTTTTGTAAAGAACTACACTGAAATTTATGGCCCAACTGTCAATAATTGCTTAAGCTTAACAGTATAGTCAACTGATTTCTATATTCATGTACTTTAATATATCATGTCTTCTTTCTGGATTAATTTTGAACAAATGAAATACATCTTGAGTAATTTTTTTTCTTGAAACACATCTCAAGTGACTCATTTCCTGACTGTAACTTTTCATGTCCAGCAAAAATCTCTGTTTCTCAAATATTTGCAAACTAATTGGCTGGGTATAGAGTCCTAATTACAAATCCTTTTTCTTTCAGGACATTGAGGTCATTGCTGCATTTTTCTAGCATTTAGTGTGAAGACTGAGAAGTCCCATACCAGTCTGAGTCTCAGTTATTTGTTTTCTTTTTTTTTCCTGTGGAAACTTTAAAATTTTACTCTTTATCCTTAAATTCAAAAAGTTCATCAGGATATGTCTGGATAGGCATGTGTTTCCTTACTCCTGATCAGTCCATCAAAGATTTTTCCATTGGAACACTTGGATCTCTCTTCAGTTCAGGAAATTTTTCTTGTATTAATTGCTTATATCTACCTCTCTGTTTTACTCTTTCCTCTTTCTTTTCATTTTTATAGATGGTTATTGAATCTTGTAACATTCTCCTCTATGGCTCTTAACTTATTTATCTTTAATATTTTCTATGTCTTTGTCTTCTGTATGTCCTGGGAGGTTTCCTTAACTTTATTGCTCACATTAATTTGGCCTTCAGTTCTATCCATTTTGTTGTTTGACTCATATGTATAGGTATGTATGTGTGCTTGTTTTGTTTTACAATTATATTTTTATTTTCTAAGAACTCTTTTTTTGTTCTCTGACTGTACCTTCTTCCCAAGCAGCCTGTACTTGATTCATGGCTTTAATAGCCTCTTCAGTCTTTCTGAGGATGCATTAAAATGCTTACATTTCCTATAGCTCAGCTCTTCTGTTAGATAATCTTTTATGATGTTGGCTTTCCTTAAATGCATGGAAATTCTTTTGTTCTTACAGATTTGAAAATGAAAGATTGCATTGATTTGTATATGTAGCTAGTATAGGTTTTCTTAAAAGTTGTATATGTCTGATTTCTTACCAGCCCATCCTTCCAAATGATGGGGAAATCTGATTAGACCCTTAAGTGAAAAGGGCAAGATTATGCTGAGTGATGTGCTCCAGCTGCCGAGCAAGACAAGGACCTCTTCCAAATGCCAAAATATAAAAGGTAGAACACTTGAGTGTATTTCACTGCTGTGTTGAGCCATTTATTCCCTCCCATCTTCATTCATCTCATGTCTGTGTGGTTTTAAAATCCCCCAGGCTCTGCCTTATTTTGTTTTCTGCCTCAAAACCATGTTGAGCTTTTACTATCCCTTCTTACCACCTCTCTAGGGTCAACAGTCTCCATTTTGTTTTAAAAGCTGTTCTCATTAGGTTTATATCCTGGAGGCAAACACTTCAGCTAGCTGCCCTATATAGAACCCATCAGGTTGTTTCATAACCTTTAAATTAATCATTACGCTAGTCATCTACGGTGAGTTTCTAGTCCTGGGCCAGTTTATTCTGACTTGAATTCTGCAACCCTCTCCTGTGCTTGTTTCAGGTTTCTCAGTTTTGACTTCTTTCTCAATCAGATCTCCAAACTTCCACTAGTCTGCTGATTCACACTTTCACTTTTTTAGCACGATTATGGATCTTGAAAAATCTATCTCCTCTGTTGTTTCAAGAAATGTTGGAACACAAAGAAAGTAAGTGAATATATTTGCCCACTATCTTGAGCCAGAAAACTTATATTTTATACACTCATTTGTAACTGATAATCCCACACTCCACCACACACCCATACATACGGAAGCAGTTATCAACTTTTCTGAGTTTTTATTTGAAACGCCTTTGTTTTCTTTGTACTGGCATGTCCACAAACTCAGTTAAAGCCTGTACTATCTCATACATAATGATTTTAGTAGTTCCCTGCTTTGCTTATGCTTAGTCATGCCTCCTCTAGATGATCAGCATAATATCCAGGGCTGCAGTATGACTTTTGTCTTGACTTGGCACTTCTGCCCTGTGGTCTGTTAAATACAATGAAAAATCATATTTAATGACTATGTTGGTATAAAGATGAATACAATCTAGGTTGTATACATTATTGTATTCATGATTATTATATTCATTTTGACATTCTGATTTAAAATAAATTAAAATTAAAACATTTTCATGGGTCCCTAAAAGTATGTGGGCTCTAGGCACTGGGCCTACTATGTCTAATAGATGAGTTGGTCCTGATAATATTCCTAGCTTAACCTTTACAAAAATTTCTTTTTCTTCATGTCGGAGTGTGCGTGTGCGTGTGTGTGCATGTGCGTGTGTATGTGTGTGCGTGTGTGTAAAACTCATTGACTTTCCAGTACATATAGGCTAAAGCTGAAATTCTTTTAATGCCTTCTCAGGCATTCAATATTCAAATATTCAAAACTCTTCATAACTTGTTCTAAATTATTTTTCTAGCCATACTTCCCACACCTTTTTTTTAAAATACATTTATTTACTTATTTATTTATTTTTGGCTGCGTTGGGTCTTCATTGCTGCACACAGGCTTTCTCTAGTTGTGGCGAGCGGGGGCTACTCTTTGTTGCAGTGCACAGTCTTCTCATTGCAGTGGCTTCTCTTGTGGAGCACGGGCTCTAGGCGCGTGGGCTTCAGTAGTTGTGGTGCACGGGCTCAGTAGTTGTGGCTCACGGGCTCTAGAGCACAGGTTCAGTAGTTGTGGTGTACAGGCTTAGTTACTCGGCGTCATGTGGGATCTTTCTGGGCCAGGGATCAAACCTGTATCCCCTGCATTGGCAGGCGGATTCTTCACTACTGTGCCACCAGGGAAGTCCCCATACTTCCCACAGCTTTTTTTTTTTTTTAATTAATTAATTAATTTATTTTTGGCTGCATTGGGTCTTCGTTGCTGTGCGTGGGCTTTCTCTAGTTGCAGCGAGTGGGGGCTACTCTTCGTTGTGGTGCGCAGGCTTCTCATTATGGTGGCTTCTCTTGTTGCAGAGCACAGGCTCTAGGCGTGCAAGCTTCAGTAGTTGTGGTGTGCGGGCTCAGTAGTTGTGGCACACGGGCTTAGTTGCTCCGCAGCATGTGGGATCTTCCCGGACCAGGGCTCAAACCCGTGTCCCCTGCATTGGCAGGCAGATTCTTAACCACTGCGCCACCAGGGAAGTCCCTCCCACAACTTTTTAAGCTAACTTCCTGACCTCTTGAACAAGACTGGAACTTTGTCACCTCTATTCATCTGCCCCTGTTGCTCCATGGATCTAACCCCACCCCCCCCCACACAATTCTGCTTTACTTACCAATCCTAACAATCCCATCCAGTATGGAGTGTGATTAAGAGCACGGACTCTGGAGTCAGTGAATTCACACTTACTATGTATGTCTTGTACAGTTATATGAAGTTGAGTGTACCAGTCTTAATTATAATATGGGGGAAATAGTTGTTCCTATTGAAAGGGTTTGGAAAGAGTAAGACAATAATAAGAACTATAAATAACACTTATTAAGCATTTATCATGTGCTGCTTACTTGTCTAAATACATTACATATAGTATGTGTAAAGAGCTTAACACAGTGCCTGGCACAGAGTATTCAAGGATTCAATTATTCTCCTACAGTATTACTCAATATGGCAAATACTACTTAAAAAGAAATTTCTGGACAACATCAGCCACGGGGATTGCTTTCTCCTCTGATTTCCTGCCGCATGTATTATGCACATTCTTCATCTGACTGTTATCATATACGACTTAAAAACAGGGACAGTGCTTCATGCATCATCTCTGTATCCCTTGTACAACTTGTCTGAGCCTTGCAGATTGTAGAAGTCCATTATGCATCAGTTGATTGATTGCTTTATTAATTTTATGATTTCTTCATGTCCAGCAGCCAGAAGTCCACTCGACCGCCACATATTGGGAGAAAGGCAGCAGAGCGGTCGGCCGCAGCGAACCCGTAACAAAGAACCACCGTGCGAGTTTCCATTCATCTTGCTCTGCTATTAGCAACACTTCAGCCTCCATACTAGTGTGGAACAGAATCTGGGGGGTGTGCCTTTCCTCACACACACCTAGTGGAAAACTGGTTTCCTACCATCTTTGGAGTGCTAAGGCCACGCAAGAGGGAAGGACAGGTGGCTGATTTAATGGTGCAATTTTCCTCTGAAATGCTATAATTTACCACCAAAATAATTCCCTTAACCAGAAACCACAGTGGTTAAAATAACACGATTAGTCATCTTTATCACTAAAGATTTATTCTCTGACTTATTCCCCTTGAGGTAATTACAAATCCTCAGACTAATTTTTCTTAAAGCAGTAGTGACTTATTTTCTGCTGGACAATTAGAGCAGAGGACTGAGAACCAGAATAGGAGGGAGGTGAGAGAGAGAGAGGCCTGGGAAAAAGAGGAAAGGGCTTCATAAACGGGAAGTGAGGGGAGCAGAAGACAAGCTTTGCCTTCTTCACCACATGGTTCTGCTTGGAAGTCACACGGCACTCTGGACTAGAATGCAACCTCTAAAATGCAGACCACAGACCAGAACTTCCAGACCAAGATTAGTGAATATGACCCCAACCTTCTCACTTGCTATGAAAAATATGTGGCTCTGACTAACATAGATTGAAAAGGTTAAGACGACTCAGATACCTTTCTCCGAATTCTCTTCAATCCTGGCTATAAAATGTTGCCCCGATTTATCATGTTTTCATGGGATATGTGTAAAAGAATTATTATTATTGAGTGTTCTTTATAAAATTTTCACAGGCATTTCTAAAGCAATGGACTGTATATTTGGTAACACTGTCTATATACCTCTATTATCTCAATAGCCACAAATCCTATCTCTACTCTCCTGTGTTCATATACCTTCCCAGGGCTGCCTGACCATCAGACGGTTTGTAAAAGCTGGATACAGTGAAAGGAAACAAGCTTGGAAATGGTCACTGCTGAGAGGTGTTCTGTGAGGGAGATGTTACATTGTGACTGGAAATAAGGCATGGGAGTCACACAGGTTTGGGTAGAACGGTGGTCCCATGTTTTGTGCCCTTGCACAAATCTCATAACTCCTTGGAATCACAATTATTTTAACCATAAAATGGGAAAACAGTAAATAACTTAGAGTGTCCTGTGAAGATTAAATGGGATCATGTTTACGGAGCCTCTGTTTCTGACAGAGCTGTAGAGAGGCCATGGTGGAAGAAAGTGCCCTGGAGACTGAACTAGAGGGCTGTCCCACTGAGTCTTGGACGTCCCAGTCCAGGAGAACTAAGGAAAGTATTTCTGAAACCCCCCAAGGGAAGTGTGGAAGTGCTGAATGAGCTGAGGGTAACTAAGGAAGACAGAAGGCAAATTCCACAGCTGCATGGCACCTAGCCGTGCCTGTGGTGGAGCCAGGCCAGCAGCAGCAGATGCAGCATGGGCAGAGAATATCACAGACAGGTAGTGAAAACATCACTCCTGCGGGCTTAATATGTGAAGAGTACTGTACTGAGTGCTTTCCTAAATTATCTTACTGAATCCTCACAATAATCCCTCAAAGTTCTGCTATTAATATACCCATTTTACAGATGAAGAAAGAGAAGAACCAAACAAAGTGTCAGTCACCAGCCTATGATTGCAGAGCAGGTAAGAAATAATAAAGTCGCATCTCAGTGTCTGGCTCAGGAGCCTGCCCTCCACTGGCAACAGGACAATGGCCCCAGAAACAGGTATTGCCTCCAGGGAGACATCGAGGAGAAGAGGGAAGGGAAAAGACTCCTGGATTGAGTAAATTTGCTTAAAAGAACGTGCATTTTAAACTAGAGGTGACCCAGACATCTTTGGAACTTCAGTCCGGGTCTTTTTTTTTAAATATCTTCCATGTATCTAACTCTACATGCTCAATCTTTTCTCTGGCTTCTTACACACATGGAATATTCCATAACTGTCTGACCTATAGTTACAACAACAGTTTTAATGCCCTTGACTAATAATTCTATCATCTGTGTCATTTCTAGAACTGATTTTTCACCGTATTATGAGTCATTTCCACTGTGATATTATGATTTACAATAAGGAATATATATTTGGTCTTTGTCCCTGTTCCTGGCATAGAGCTCCTAAAACCCTTGGGATTTCCTAAGTGATAAGAGTGAGGTAAATGTATCTTGTATTATTTATAACAAGCCCCTTTCAACCACACCTGAATTTATGTTAAGAAGGTAATTTATGGAAAGCCCCTTAGGAAAGGGAGTGGTTGCCAGGGGAACCAACCCTGTAATTAAAGTGTTAGAACTTTCAGCCTCATACCCCAGGATCCAGGGAAGGGAGAAGGGATGGAGGTTGAGTTCAATCACCAATGGCCAATGATTTAATCAACCATGCCTATGTAATGAAGCCTCCATAAAAATCCAAAAGGACAGGGTTTGGAGAGCTTCTGGGTTGGTGGACGTGGAGGTGTTGGGTGAGTGACGGCGCCAGGAAAGAGCATAGAAGCTCCAAACCCCTTCTCACATTCCTGGCCCTATGTATCTCTTCTATCTGGTTATTCCTGAGTTATAGCCTTTCATAATAAACCAGTAATCTAGTAAGTAAAATGTTTTTCTGAGTTCTGCAAGCTGCTCTAGGAAATTAATCGGACCCGAGGAGGGGGCCGTGGGAACCTCCAATTTATAGCAGTTGGTCAGAAACACAGATAACAACCTGGACTTGAGATTATTAGCATCTGAAGTTGGGCCGATGCAGGTGCAGTCTTGTGGGACTGAGCCCTTAAGCTGTGAGATCTGACACTAACTCCAGGTGGGTACTGTCATAATTGAGTTATTTGTAGGACACCTAGCTGGTGTCACAGAATTTCTTGGCGGGGGCGCTGTGGGAACTCCACACATTTGGAAGATAGAAGTGCCAGAAGTGAAGTATTCTGTGGGTAGAGTACTGAGATTAGAGGAGACGAACGGGAGTGGTTTTCCTTTACATCCACTTATTGCATAACTGGTAGTTTTTTATTGCATGCCAGACATGGTAAACTTTAACTTATGTGGTACTAGATATTTTTGTATTCCCATAAATATTTTCTAATTTTAAGGAAGCAGCTGAGTTTTTCTTGTAAACAGTTTGAACCTTTTGAGGCTTGGTTTCAAGCTTTGTTAGGCAGGGTCAGACCAACCTTTAGTCTAGAGCTGATTTTGTCCCACTACCCAAGGCAAAACCGTGAGAATTATGAGCTTTTCTACACTGGCTGGTGGAAACACAAAGTTTTCCTGGTTCTATGTGAGCTCCAGGAATTATTCTCTCTGCTTCTTTTCAGTGATGTTATCTGTAAACTTAAGTAGTTTCCTTCTCACATGTGCTGATTAGTACTGAACTGAAGACTTGAAGGGGACCCTCTGCAGATCTCTTACTCTCTGCAGTGTTCTCCTTTCTGGGACTCTGTCCTGAAAACATGAACCAGCTGGTCTTCCCAGATTCCCAGCTCTATCTCCTCAACTTAGGGAGAGCTCCAAGATCCACCTGGGTTTTCTCTCCCTACACTGCATCCTTGAAACTCCTTCCAGGCTGTAAACTGGGGCAATCATAGGGCTCATCTGATTTGTTGCCCCTCTTCTCAGGGATCGCCTGCACAACCTGGTATCAAATATCTGAAACTGTTGTTTTATAGTTTTTGTCGAGTTTTTTTTAGTAGTTTCAAGTTAGGAGAGTAAATCTAGTCTCTGTTACTCTATCTTAACTGAAAGCAAAAATCCTCCTCAATAATGCCATTTTTAATACTCTTTAGTCCAATATGCTTAGCATGGGAAAGGGAAGTTACAAGTAGATAAAATATTCTTGATTTTGAGTATGTGTGTGGTTGTATGTTGCATAAAGGAATTTCATATGGTGCACATGGAGAGGCAAGAAATAAGTTGGAAAAGTGCCAGGGTCAATAGTTGTTTTGTCATTTCTCTGAGGGTCATGAATCTATATATTCTAATGCTATCAAGGCCTTTCTTCCAACAATAAGTTGCAATATTTATTCTGAGTTTCTTGACCTAATTGACATATCATATTTAGTCATACAAATTCTTTCACATAAAAGTCACATGATAATTTTCTATAAAAGAGTTTTATAGACACTATTACTGAATTATAAACTATGAACCTAGTTCAATAGCATATAGATTCTCTGAAGACCTGCTAATGGAGTTTGACACACATCCCCTTTCATTACACTGAGTGTCAATACATGGACGACAGTGTCTTTTGACAATGATTTTGATGCACTTGTAACTTCAATTTTTTGCCAAGTGAAAATGAACGCCTTTCTAGAGACTATAGTTTCTGCAGAGAGTACAGAAAATCTTAGCAGACTAAGCACTTGTCCGTTATTCTTTTATATACTACTGGGAATTTAATTGATTAAATGGATTTAATTGAAGCAGAATAGCTTTTTGTTCCCATGAATTCTATTCTATTTAGCTATAATTATTAATTTTCCTTTAATCCTTTAAGCAACTGTACCATATTTATGACAGTTTTAACTGTTATGAAAAAACAATTTTTCTATAACTTTATCATTTAAAAATGTATTCCATCATTTGAATGATTTTATTACATATTGAAGTTTTTAGTAAGAGCCAAGGAATATTGCTCCAGTCCTGTAGAAGAGAATTTGATGCACCTAATGCTAATAGCAATAAACACCAACACTTGCTGAACATTTACTATATGCTAGGCATGCAATTACAAGTCTGTAAGCTCTTGTTCTGAATATTTATTTTGCAAAAACTCACAGCAATTTATATTCATAAACCTGTTATGTACGAAGCCTGATACCTGAAGACTTCAGTACATGCATACATTTTTTTCTCCATTTCTCAATATTTGAGTTCCTGGCGTTACCATGAGTTGGGTACTGCCACTGTTGCAAGTGACATATAGATATGGATATATAGATATATTTATTTATAAATATATAAATCCATGAGTAAACCTGTGAGGTGGCTACTATTAATTAAAGTAACTAAGCCATGCCCTGGCAAATGTCAATGCTTGGGTTTGAACCTAGGCTACTGACATCTGTCCCTGAGCCTTTAACCAGAACAGTAATAGCTAATCCTATTGAATACTTCCTCTGTGTTAGACACTGTTCTAAGTGTTTTACATACAACAACTCATGTAATCTTTACAACAACCCTAGAAGGTAAATACAATTATTATTTCCATTTTACAGATGAGGAAACTGAAGCCCCAAGAGGCAGAGTGACTGTCCAAAGACATATGATTGATTACTGGCAGAGCACCAACCCAGGCAGTGTCACTCCAGAGACCACGTTCTCCAGTACTGTCCCCCCAAGCCTCCCTGTACACATTCCTTCTTCTAATGGCAGATGTACCTTCCACCAAAGGGAATCTGTGGCCTTTCTATTTCTGCCCTATTTGTCAGGTAAAGGCATGGGTTAAAAGCAAAGGATAGTCTTTCATCACTACGCCCAAGCCAATCCCATAAAAGTAGAATTATAAAAAGTTAGGTATTTAGTTCTATCTCTTCATTTTACAGGAGGAGAAACTGAGGCCCAGGTTGGTTAAAACTTTTGTCCAAGGTTAAATATAGATTTCCGATTTTTGTCAAAGCAGGCCGCTTGGCAGAGTGCTGAGTTCTCTTGTACAACAAATATTGAATACTCCTGCTCAACAAATACTGGTGGAATTGAATTGGAAGTTGAATTCTTTCTTGAGATTAGATTAGTGCAAAGCACCATGATTAGAAATGCTTTGTAGATCATGTCCACTTGACTGGCTTCTGTGCATTAAGTACTGGTCTTTCTAGAAATATTAAGTACTAGAATCATATTGCCTACTGTTATACTGATATTCTCACAACTTTCTATTGAGTTAGCCTGGAGTTGTTTTATTTTTTGTGTTATAGCCTTAAATTTCCACCATAGCAGAGAGGTTGTTTTTTCAGAACAGCTTCCCTCGGGTTTAACAAATTAGAATCTATCGATTTTTTGACAAAGTAAAGGGTATTGCTGTACACTCAAGACAGACATGGACTGAACTTTACTCAAGTAGAAATATTTCAGGTAGGTTGGACAAGAAAAGTCATTTGAACAAACCAGCAATTTGAAACAACCTTAAATAATTTGATAGGAAAATTTCATTCACCAGCAAGAATCATTATCATAATTTTCTCATAAATTAACATGTATTGATATGAATGTTATTCTTTTTTTTTTTTGCTTCTTGGTGAATTTGAAAATGCGTTTACATTTGTTCCTATAAATCTCAAGCACTTTAGAAAGATTTTTTAAAATTATTATAGTTAGATTACTTTTCCCCTATTTTAATCAATTTTTTTTTTCAAATTTTTACCTCATGAATAGTATTCTAGCAGGGATGCATTCATATACAAACTTAAATAATGTGGTTTCATTGATTTATTTTTGTTTGCAGACCACAGCATTGATGGAAAAGATGTTAGATAATCTTTAAAAACTGAAATTAGAGAACAGAGGCTTAGAAACTCAAACACTTCAAGCTCTCCTGTCTTCTTATAGTCCATTGTGCCTTTATGAAACATAGTTCATTCTGATAATAAATTTCAGAAGACTATTTGAAGCTATTGTTTCAACACTTAAAACATATGTCTAGATTTTAGTGATTATAGATATCTTTGGATGAATTTAACCAAAAATGTATTAGAATCCCACTCTATTTAAGGCAATTTTTTTTATATAGCCAACAGTTTAAAATTTGAGAAGATAATGCTTCAATTCTAGGGCTCCAACAAAGAATGCTATACCATTCTAGAAATAATTAAAGTTTCTTTTTTCACTGTTTTTGCAAAGATTTGCATTTACTTGATTTTTCTTGTAAAGATAAATATTTTGAACGTTTTATGTAAAAAACTGTAGTTATTTTACAGTAAAGCTTTTAATTTGTTCACCTAGTTTCAAACATTTTACATATATGTATAATTTCTGATATTTCTTTCAAAACATATTGATAAAACATATTACATGATCAAAACATATAAATCATGTGATTAAATGTGATTCAGTAAGTTACCAGTATAAAAAACACTTTAAAGACAATCTTTTTTTTTTTTTTTTTTAACTTAGAATGCCTGACTATAAGCCCCTGTGGTTATGTTCTCACAAGAATGTATTGTTTATTCAATCTGTGATTCAGTCAGATTGTTTTCAGAAAACTTCTGTGATAAATTACAATGGAGACATATTTTTTGTTAAATTTGAAACACAAGATAAAATAAATATTACCCACTTCTCCCTCCCCATTCCTGCAGAGTTCTCAGTTATCTGGGAAGGTGGATTATTCATCTTCTAACAGCAAACAATGGTAAGTAAAAAATAAATGAAAACCCTATTATCAAACTGTTACTAACAATGACCTTTTGTTCAGCACAACACATCTATAATGAAACAGGCACGGGGAGGAAATGCTTATTCATTTAACAGAACCAGAATTAGCATCAACAAAAAATATCACCAAGGATTGAAAAATAACTTCTTAAGGGTGTATAGTTAACAAACTGTGCCAACTTACAGCTCTTCCTTGAAGATGAGCTTGTCACTAATCAACCTCCACCAATAAGCTATTAGGCAAAGAGAACTGTTCTGATATGTCAGATTTTAAGATGTTTATTTAACTGATGACTGATAGTTTCACCAAGTTCTTTCACTATGCAAATATAAGACAAACCAAAACTATCACTTTGGAGAACTAAGAATGAAATACACAATTTATCACTTTATGTTCCCCCAAAATAAAGTTTAAAGGTGATATGTGCCTTAATCAAGGGCAAAAAAAAAAAAAAAAACTAGTTAAACAAATCACTACCTTGCTAATAGAACTATTAATGCGATCAGTGATCTTGATATACTTAGAACTTAGTTCCTAACATTCAAATTCAGTGATAACATAAAAAATTAAAATGCATAAAAGTTCCATTTCCTTCAGTTTTAAAAGATGTTAAAATTATTTTCTTATTTTAAAGCTAGAAAAGAAAATAAACAAGTGGACCTACATCAAACTAAAAAACTTCTGCACAGCAAAGGAAAGAATAAATAAAATGAAAAGGCAACCTACCAAATGGGAGAAAATATTTGCAAATCATATATCTGTTAAGGGGTTAATGTCCAAAATATATAAAGAACTCATATAATTCAATAGCAAAACAAACAAACAAACAAAAAATCTGTTTAAAAAGTGGGCAGAAGATCTGTATTTTTCCAAAGACATACAGATGGCCAACAGGTACATGAAAAGATGCTCAGCATCACTAATCATCAAAGAAATACAAGTCAGAACAACAATGAGATATCACCTGACACCTGTCAGAATGGCTATTATCAAAAAGACAAGAAATAGAAAGTGTTGTCGAGGATGTGGAGAAAAGGGAACTCTTGTGCGCTGCTGGTGGGGATGTAAATTGGCACGGCCACTATGGAGAACAGTATGAAGTTTCCTCAAAAAATTAAAAATAGAACTACTGTATGATCCAGCAACTCTACTTATGGGCATTATATGAAAAAAACAAAAACACTAACTCAAATAGATATATGTACCCCCATATTCATTGCACTATTATTTACATTAGCCAAAATATGGAAACAACGTAAGTGTCCATTGATGGATGAATGAAGAAGTTGTGGCATATATATATATATACGTATATATATATATACGTATATATATATATGCATACATACATACAATGGAATATTATTCAACAATAAAAAAACAAATAATTCTTGCCATTTGTAACAACAGGGTAGACCTTGAGGGCATTATGCTAATTGAAATAATTCAAACAGATACTGTATGATCTCACTTATATGTAGATCAAAACAAAACAAAAACAACGACCAAAAAACTCCCAAACATGTTCATAGATACAGAGAACAGATCAGTGGTTGCCAGAGGTGGGGGAGTAGGGAGTAGGTAAAAAGGGTGAAGGGGATCAAAAGGTACAAACTTCCAGTTATAAAATAAATGTCTTGAAGATGTAATGTACAGCATGGTGACTATAGTTAATAATACTGTATTGTATATTTGAAAGTTGCTAAGAGAGTAGGTCTTAAAAGGTCTCGACACAAGAAAAAAAAGTCTTATGACTATGTATGGTGACCAATATTAACTAGACTTATTGTGATCATTTTGCAATATATACGAATATTGAATCATGTCGTGCAACTAAAGCTAATATAATGTTACATGTCAATTATAGCTCAATTAAAAAATAAAGCTAGAAAAATATTTTGAAAAGAAGACATCTTTATACTTAAACAGGTTTTAAAATTTCAACTTTCAAAATTTCAAATATGATAAACATTATACATAACACAATTTTTAAAATTAATTAATTAATTAATTAATTAATTTTGGCAGGCTTCTCATTGCGGTGGTTTCTCTTGTTGCAGAGCACGGGCTCTAGGCACACGGGCTTCAGTAGTTGTTGCACACGGGCTCAGTAGTTGTGGCTCACGGGCTGTAGAGCACAGGCTCAGTAGTTGTGGTGCACGGGCTTAGTTGCTCCACAGCATGTGAGATCTTCCCGGACCAGGGTTCGAACCCGTGTCCCCTGCATTGGCAGGCGGATTCTCAACCACTGCTCCACCAGGGAAATCCCCATAATACATTTTAACATATATTTTTTCTTTCTTTTTTTCTAAATTTGATAGAGTTGAAGGTGATCATTAAAAATATGCCTTTTCGGGGTATTAACCAAGATGGCAGAGTAGAAGGAAGTGCTCTCACTCCCTCTTGCGAGAGCACCAGAATCACAACTGGCTGCTGGACAGTCATTGACAGGAAGACCCTGGACTTCACCAAGGAGGATACCCCACGTCCAAGGACAGGGGAGAAGCCACAGTGAGACGGTAGGAGGGGCGCAATCAGAGTAAAATCTAATCCCATAACTGCTGGGTGGGTGACTCACAGACTGGCGAACACTTATACCACAGAAGTCCACCCACTGGAGTGAAGGTTCTGAGCCCCACGTCAGGCTTCCCAACCTGGATGTCTGGCAACGGGAGGAGGAATTCCTAGAGAATCAGACTTTGAAGCCTAGTGGGAATTGATTGCAGGACTTCGACAGGACTGGGGGAAACAGAGACCCCACTCTTGGAGGGCACACACAAAGTAGTGTGCGCATCGGGACCCAGGGGAAGGAGCAGTGACCCTGGGGGAGACTGAACCAGACCTACCTGCTGGTGTTGGGGGGTCTCCTGCGGAGGCGGGGGGTGGCTCTGTTTCACTGTGGGGACAAGGACTCTGGCAGCGGAGGTTCTGGGAAGTGCTCCTTGGCCTGAGCCATCCCAGAGTCTGCCATTAACCCCACCAAAGAGCCCAGGTAGGCTCCAGTGTTGGGTTGCCTCAGGCAAAACAACCAACAGGGAGGGAACCCAGCCCCACCCATCAACAGTCAAGTGGATTAAAGTTTTACTGAGCTCTGACCGCCACAGCAACAGTCAGCTCTACCCACCACCAGAGCCTCCCATCAAGCCTCTTAGATAGCCTCAACCACCAGAGGGCAGACAGCAGAAGCAAGAAAAACTACAATCCTGCAGCCTGGGGAACAAAAACCACAGTTACAGAAAGATAGAGAAGATGAAAAGGCAGAGGGCTATGTACCAGATGAAGGAACAAGAAAAAACCCCAGAAAAACAACTAAATGAAGTGGAGATAGGCAACCTTCCAGAAAAAGAATTCAGAATAATGATAGTGAAGATGATCCAGGACCTCGGAATAAGAATGGAGGCAAAGATTGAGAAGATGCAAGAAATGATTAACAAAGACCTAGAAGAATTAAAGAACAAACAAACAGAGATGACCAATATAATAACTGAAATGAAAACTACACTAGAAGGAATCAATAGCAGAATAACTGAGGCAGAAGAACGGATAAGTGACCTGGAAGACAGAATGGTGGAATTCACTGCTGCGGAACACACTAAAGAAAAAAGAATGAAAAGAAATGAAGACAGCCTAAGAGACCTCGGGAAAACATTAAACGCAACAACATTCGCATTATAGGGGTCCCAGAAGGAGAAGAGAGAGAGAAAGGACCCGAGAAAATATTTGAAGAGATTATAGTCGAAAACTTCCCTAACATGGGAAAGAAAATAGCCACCCAAGTCCAGGAAGCGCAGAGAGTCCCATACAGGATAAACCCAAGGAGAAACACGCCGAGACACACAGTAATCAAAGTGGCAAAAATTAAAGACAAAGAAAAATTATTGAAAGCAACAAGGGAAAAACGACAAATAACATACAAGGGAACTCCCATAAGGTTAACAGCTGATTTCTCAGCAGAAACTCTGCAGCCAGAAGGGAGTGGCGTGATATACTTAAAGTGATGAAAGGGAAGAACCTACAACCAAGATTACTCTACCCGGCAAGGATCTCATTTAGATTTGATGGAGAAATCAAAAGCTTTACAGACAAGCAAAAGCTAAGAGAATTCAGCACCACCAAACCAGCTCTACAACAAATGCTAAAGGAACTTCTCTAAGTGGGAAACACAAGAGAAGAAAAGGACCTACAAAAACAAACCCAAAACAATTAAGAAAATGGTCATAGGAACATACATATCGATAATTACCTTAAACGTGAATGGATTAAATGCCCCAACCAAAAGACATAGACTGGCTGAATGGATACAAAAACAAGACCCATATATATGCTGTCTACAAGAGACCCACTTTAGACCTAGGGACACATACAGACTGAAAGTGAGGGGATGGAAAAAGATATTCCATGCAAATGGAAATCAAAAGAAAGCTGGAGTAGCAATACTCATATCAGATAAAACAGACTTTAAAATAAAGAATGTTACAAGAGACAAGGAAGGACACTACATAATGATCAAGGGAGCAATCCAAGAAGAAGATATAACAATTATAAATATATATGCAGCCAACATAGGAGCACCTCAATACATAAGGCAACTGCTAATAGCTATAAAAGAGGAAATTGACAGTAACACAGTCATAGTGGGGGACTTTAACACCTCACTTACACCAATGGACAGATCATCCAAAATGAAAATAAATAAGGAAACAGAAGCTTTAAATGACACAATAGACCAGATAGATTTAATTGATATATATAGGACTTTCCATCCAAAAACAGCAGATTACACGTTCTTCTCAAGCGCGCACAGAACATTCTCCAGGATAGATCACATCTTGGGTCACAAATCAAGCCTCAGTAAATTTAAGAAAATTGAAATCATATCAAGCATCTTTTCTGACCACAACGCTATGAGATTAGAAATGAATTACAGGGAAAAAAACGTAAAAAACACAAACACATGGAGGCTAAACAATACGTTACTAAATAACCAAGAGATCACTGAAGAAATCAAAGAGGAAATAAAAAAATACCTAGAGACAAATGACAATGAAAACACGACTACCCAAAACCTATGGGATGCAGCGAAAGCAGTTCTAAGAGGGAAGTTTATAGCTATACAAGAAAAATCTCAAGTAAACAATCTAACCTTACACCTAAAGAAACTAGAGAAACAAGAACAAACAAAACCCAAAGTTAGCAGAAGGAAAGAAATCATAAAGATCAGAGCAGAAATAAATGAAATAGAAACAAAGAAAACAATAGCAAAGATCAATAAAACTAAAAGTTGGTTCTTTGAGAAGATAAACAAAATTGATAAGCCATTAGCCAGACTCATCAAGAAAAAGAGGGAGAAGACTCAAATCAAAAAAATCAGAAATGAAAAAGGAGAAGTTACAACAGACACCGCAGAAATACAAAGCATCCTAAGAGACTACTACAAGCAACTCTATGCCAATAAAATGGACAACCTGGAAGAAATGGACAAATTTTTAGAAAGGTATAACCTTCCAAGACTGAACCAGGAAGAAAGAGAAAATATGAACAGACCAATCACAAGTAATGAAATTGAAACTGTGATTAAAAATCTTCCAACAAACAAAAGTCCAGGACCAGATGGCTTCACAGGTGAATTCTATCAAACATTTAGAGAAGTGCTAACACCTATCCTTCTCAAACTCTTCCAAAAAATTGCAGAGGAAGGAACACTCCCAAACTCATTCTATCAGGCCACCATCACCCTGATACCAAAACCCGACAAAGACACTACAAAAAAAGAAAATTACAGACCAATATCACTGATGAATATAGATGCAAAAATCCTCAACAAAATACTGGCAAACAGAATCCAACAACACATTAAAAGGATCGTACACCACGATCAAGTGGGATTTATCCCAGGGATGCAAGGATTCTTCAATATATGCAAATCAATCAATGTGATACACCATATTAACAAATTGAAGAATAAAAACCATATGATCATCTCAATAGATGCAGAAAAAGCTTTTGACAAAATTCAACACCCATTTATGATAAAAACTCTCCAGAAAGTGGGCGTAGAGGGAACCTACCTCAACATAATAAAGGCCATATATGACAAACCCACAGCCAACATCATTCTCAATGGTGAAAAACTGAAAGCATTTCCTCTAAGATCAGGAATGAGACAAGGATGTCCACTCTCACCACTATTATTCAACATAGTTCTGGAAGTCCTAGCCACGGCAATCAGAGAAGAAAAAGAAATAAAAGGAATACAAATTGGAAAAGAAGAAGTAAAACTGTCACTGTTTGCAGATGACATGATACTATACATAGAGAATCCTAAAACTGCCACCAGAAAACTGCTAGAGCTAATTAATGAATATGGTAAAGTTGCAGGATACAAAATTAATGCACAGAAATCTCTTGCATTCCTATACACTAATGATGAAAAATCTGAAAGAGAAATTATGGAAACACTCCCATTTACTATTGCAACAAAAAGAATAAAATACCTAGGAATAAACCTACCTAGGGAGACAAAAGACCTGTATGCAGAAAACTATAAGACACTGATGAAAGAAATTAAAGATGATACCAACAGATGGAGAGATATACCATGTTCTTGGATTGGAAGAATCAACATTGTGAAAATGACTATACTCCCCAAAGCAATCTACAGATTCAATGCAATCCCTATCAAATTACCAATGGCATTTTTTACGGAGCTAGAATAAATCATCTTAAAATTTGTATGGAGACACAAAAGACCCCGAATAGCCAAAGCAGTCTTGAGGCAAAAAAATGGAGCTGGAGGAATCAGACTCCCTGACTTCAGACTATACTACAAAGCTACAGTAATCAAGACAATATGGTACTGGCACAAAAACAGAAACATAGATCAATGGAACAAGATAGAAAGCCCAGAGATTAACCCACGCACCTATGGTCAACTAATCTATGACAAAGGAGGCAAAGATATACAATGGAGAAAAGACAGTCTCTTCAATAAGTGATGCTGGGAAAACTGGACAGCTACATGGAAAAGAATGAAATTAGAATACTCCCTAACACCATACACAAAAATAAACTCAAAATGGATTAGAGACCTAAATATAAGACTGGACACTATAAAACTCTTAGAGGAAAACATAGGAAGAACACTCTTTGACAGAAATCACAGCAAGATCGTTTTTGATCCACCTCCTAGAGTAATGGAAATAAAAACAAAAATAAACAAATGGGACCTAATGAAACTTCAAAGCTTTTGCACAGCAAAGGAAACCATAAACAAGACGAAAAGACAACCCTCAGAATGGGAGAAAATATTTGCAAACGGATCAACGGACAAAGGATTAATCTCCAAAATATAGAAACAGCTCATTCAGCTCAATATTAAAGAAACAAACACCCCAATCCAAAAATGGGCAGAAGACCTAAATAGACATTTCTCCAAAGAAGACATACAGACGGCCACGAAGCACATGAAAAGATGCTCAACATCACTAATTATTAGAGAAATGCAAATCAAAACTACAATGAGGTATCACCTCACTCCTGTTAGAATGGGCATCATCAGAAAATCTACAAACAACAAATGCTGGAGAGGGTGTGGAGAAAAGGGAACCCTCTTGCACTGTTGGTGGGAATGTAAATTGATACAGCCACTATGGAGAACAATATGGATGTTCCTTAAAAAACTAAAAATAGAATTACCATATGACCCAGCAATCCCACTACTGGGCATATACCCAGAGAAAACCGTAATTCAAAAAGACACATGCACCCGAATGTTCATTGCAGCACTATTTACAATAGCCAGGTCATGGAAGCAACCTAAATGCCCATCAACAGACGAATGGAGAAAGAAGTGGTGGTACATATATACAATGGAATATTACTCAGCCATAAAAAGGAACGAAATTGAGTCATTTGTTGAGAAGTGGATGGATCTAGAGACTGTCATACAGAGTGAAGTAAGTCAGAAAGAGAAAAACAAATATCGTATATTAATGCATGTATGTGGAACCTAGAAAAATGGTACAGATGAGCCGGTTTGCAGGGCAGAAGTTGAGACACAGATGTAGAGAATGGACATATGGACACCAAGGGGGGAAAACTGCGGTGGGGTGGGGATGGTGGTTTGCTGAATTGGGCGATTGGGATTGACATGTATACACTGATGTGTATAAAATTGATGCCTAATAAGAACCTGCAGTATAAAAAAACAAACAAACAAAACAACTAATACTAAACTTTCATTGGGTTATTTGTATGGAAATATGTTAATATAAATGTTTCAGACATTACATGAAATTTCTAAAAATCTTATATGTTCTGGTATAATGTTATAAGTAATAATCCTAGTTATTACTTTAAAATGTATATCTCAGAAATAACTAATTTTCTTGTCAACTGCATTATTATGAACTTTCATCAAATCTTTAACTGTGGTCATTTTTAAGTCTTTTGTCATTTACAGACAGTTCTGGGTGTTCTCTGATGCTTTTGCAAATATGTTCCTATAAAAGGCTTTCATCTTCAAGAAATTCATGGAAAAGACTCTGACAAGTACAGGTTTCTGGTAACTGACTGTACTGCTGAACTGAATGAATAAGCATTTTCAGAACTCTGATGAAATACTGATGAACTCATAAAAGTGCTAACAAAAGATCAAGATAAAAAAAAAAAATCAATTACATGGGACTGAGTGAACTGATGAGTATGAGTATAATTTTTGTGACTTTCTTTCTGAATTTAAAAAAAAAACAATCCCACAAGGACTCAGAGGCAAAGAATATACAAATGAATTTTCACTGCAAAGTAAACGAGCTGTTACAGTGGAGGATTACTGGACTGAATGTCAATATTATGACATAGTATGAGTGTGTTTCATGTTTGGTAATTGCAATCATTGTTGCTTTTGTTGTGGTCATCCATGTACAATGCTTGGTGTCAGTCTATTTATCTCTTGTAAAAGTAAAATACAGTGTGTGTGTGTGTGAAAAAAAAAAAAAAGAATGAAATGTGCCAGGAAAAAAAAAAATGCCTTTTCACAGATGTGGACACTGATATCTAGACTAATGAGCCAAAATGACACAGCCAAGGTGACATTTGCCTTTCAGTGGCATACAAGTATCTAACAGCAATAAGGGTTTACATGTATGAATGTTTATTCTATGTCAGGCACATCCCTAAGTACTTTAGCATAGATTATCTATAACATAAATACTATCATTACTCTATTTTACAGATAAGGAAACTGAGGCACTGAGAAGTATTGAGTTGGCCAAAAATTTTGTTCAGGTTTTTCCATAACATCTTACGGAAAAGATGTTAAGATGTTATGGAAAAACTCTAATGAAATTTTTTTTTTTTTTTTTTTTTTTTTTTGGCTGTGTTGGGTCTTCGTTTCTATGCGAGGGCTTTCTCTAGTTGCGGCAAGCGGGGGCCACTCTTCATCGTGGTGCACAGGCCTCTCACTATCGAGGCCTCTCTTGTTGTGGAGCATAGGCTCCAGATGCGCAGGCTCAGTAGTTGTGGCTCACGGGCCCAGTTGCTCCGCGGCATGTGGGATCTTCCCAGATCAGGGCTCAAACCCGTGTCCCCTGCATTGGCAGGCAGATTCTCAACCACTGCACCACCAGGGAAACTCTCAAATGAAATTTTTGGCCAACCCAATACTTATGTAAAGCAGTGGGGTAGAGTTTGAACCCAGGCACTTTCTTATTCTTGCCATCATAATAACTAGTTTGATTTTTTTCTCCCTCCAGTAGATTGTGAGTGCTTTTAGAGTAGGAACCCATATATAATATTGCTAACATGTTTTTCAATTCACCTGTCCCAGAACTGGTGCATAGTAGATGTGCAATACAATTTATTTGTTGATTGATCTTAAGATCATCGAGGTACATGAGCAAAAACTCATCTCAAAGACATTCGCCCCTGTACCACAAATGGATCTGTGCTCTAGGACTGACAACTTCTAAAGAGAAATGAGTCTCATTTGTGCGCTAACATTATGTGGTCTCATACCTGTATTTATCTTTCTACTGCATCTGGAGAGAGCTTTCATAAGTTCATTGAAAAAGATGTAAGGCAGTGTAGTTTCCAACTGAAGACCAGAGGGCCCAGCTCTAAACTGTCTTTACAAGTGAGAGAAAGTGGTTCTAAACTGCTGTCCAGATGCTGAGGGACCTAGAAGTAGACAACAGGTAGGTGAGATATACATACACAAGCCCTACAGACATAGGGGCAACTCCTCGCCACTTCCTCTATAAGCAGCTTCTATAGGGTTCTACCTTTATGTCAAAGAAGTGATGAGGATGTGCTGCTTTCCATAATCCCTACTGTGTTTGGGATCAATTGTTAGAGGCAGTGGAAGGAAGTAATGATCATACAAACAGATATTTGGAATCACTATCATCAAACCAGCTGCCAAAACTGTTTCCAGGAAGCTTTATCCATAGTCATGATTGCAACACACAATTGGAAAAAACATCAACACCAAGTTTCTAATATTTAGACAATCAAGTAGTAGTGTCAGACGGGGTTGTCCAGAGGTCTCTGGCATTCTCTACCATTTTAATATGAGTAACTGTTAATAACTGTGGGAAGGGTAGATAATGTTGGTCTTTCAATATATTTACAGTGTTAATCTGATTGGTATTGAGCCTTCAGCTTATAAATAGCTGGCATCTCTGGAGGACATGTGAGACTAGAGGGTCTCTACGGAAATAACTCATTTATAAGGAAGACAGAGTCAAGACAAACAGTCTCAAAGGCTGTCTCAGAAGGGAAAGATAATCAGCTCAATGTCCTTTATTCAGATCATTAACTGAATTAGCCTGATTGATGTCCATGCCACAGGGAAAGAAAGAATACATTTAAAGTTTCACTAAAACCTCTGCAGGACAATGGAAATCAAGGCAGCACTGATTTGTAGCCTATCTATCTTTTAGAGGTGGCATCAGTGGGAGGAAAGGTAGTAAGAATATATATTCTCAATCGTGGAACGAGAGAGCTTGGGAAGACACTGGCTGAAGCAGCAGGATGGACCAGAAAATAATCTATTATATTCCATGGTCATCAAATCCAGATGCTGTTGGTGACTTCAGTAGAGGAACAAACAGCTTTATAGAAGTGTTGTAGAGTCCTTGGCGGCTTTGAAACATCTTCAAGAGGGCAGAGGCTGCCTCAGCAACAGACATTGCTACAGGAAACAACAGCAGGGGAGAAGAAAAAAAGCATATGACAGTGAAAGAATAGTACTTGGGAGATGCCCAGCAATAGTTTGAGGTTGACTCAAGTGAGGGTTCAAGTTCCTGTAATCGGTAGCGGGGCAAACCAGAGATAGGACTCTTAGAGTTGAGGAAGCATGGGCTCTATGCACTTCACACAAACACAAGATTTGATCAGTTATTAGTGGAGGCATATGGAATCTAGTTCCCTGACCAGGGATCAAACCCAGGCCCCCTGCATTGGGAGCGCAGAGTCTTAACTGCTTGACCACCAGGGAAGTCCCTCAACCAGTTTTTAAAAATTCAATTGTTTTCCAGTCCTTGGATTTTCATTAGCGGGCATGGCCCAGCAAAGAACCATCTACTGCATTTCTTGTTAAACTTGAAGGGGTTAGGGGGACATTTCCTAATTGTTTTTTAATAAAAATGTAACAATGCCATTACCCAATCAAGTTTTTTTTTTTTTTAAACTTTATATCCTACATATTTCAGCAATCTATTGCTGTATTACAAACCACCCCAAAACTTATTGGCTTAACACAACAACATGAGTTATTTTTCATGCTTCTGCATGTTGGCTGGGCTCAGTTGGGTGATTCTTCTGCTCTTCATGGTATTGTCTGGGTCACTTATGTGACTGAATTTCACTGGTGGCTCAGCTGAGGCTAGAACATCCAAGATGGCCTCCCTCACAATATGTGGCAGTTAATGCTGGCTGTTTTCTGGGGAGCCTTGCATTTTTTTCCATTTGGCCTCTCATTCTGCAGGGCCTTTCTCTCCATGCTGCTTCCTCCACAGGATAACCCAGACTTCCTTACATGGTAGCTGGCTTCCAAGATGTCAAAATCAAGAGCTGCACTGCATAGTAAGGACTAGACTCAGAAGTCACTCATGTCCCTTTGACAACATTTTATTTGCCAAGGCAAGTCACAGGACCATCTCAGTTTCAAAGTGAGTCTGATGAGAAGAGTGGAAAAGTCACTTGCAAAGGCATGTGTAGGATGGGAGGGATTGTTGCATCCATCTTTAGAACAATCCCACACTGAACAAAATACTTGTGTCATACATTTGAGTTCTAGTTCAATACGATGAGTGACTATTCTTCTATGGGGGAGAGAATGATTAA
Organism: Eschrichtius robustus; assembly: GCF_028021215.1. NCBI lineage: Eukaryota > Metazoa > Chordata > Mammalia > Artiodactyla > Eschrichtiidae > Eschrichtius > Eschrichtius robustus. Next base: position 74,750,459 of record NC_090836.1, on the reverse strand, counting down.
TGATTCAGTCAGATGAGCATCTGCTTTCCACTGACGCTCTTCTCAATGGATATTTATTATGTAAATTTACTGAAACACAAAAGATGCTCTATTAGGCTTTGGATAGAAGTTTACTGTGAAGAAATCAGATGGCTCACTGAAGACCTCTCAATTCATTTGTTTCTCATTCTAGCATCTAAGTACTGATAGGCCACAAATCACAGACTGCCTCAAGAGAAAAATTGAGGTCTGGCTGACATTTTTATTACCTTAATATAGTTTAGTCTTCATTTTCTCTAACTAGGATTATCAAATAAGTGAATATACTAATTCATATCACTAGAAAAATTTAGAAAACAATAGAGAAAAATAAAATTCAACAAATGAAAGTCACTTTCTAGTAATAATTGGGGGTTAGAATTTTTGTGTGTGTTTCCTTTGTTGGCTGTCCACAATCCAGATCTGTTCTTATGCCAGGGAATCCCTTATTGTATGGATTTTAGTGGGAGGCAGAACTCAGGCTTCTCCTTGGCAGCTAATAGGGGTTACATATTGTCTCCCGGGACCGTGACAGCTAGATTGTTGGCACATAACCTAGGGGGCTCCAGCTTGCTGACTGGCGCTCCAAAAAGAGAGGAAATGTGCAATGATACAGGACAGAGATTGCTTACAAGGGTAGAAATAGGGTAAAGAAACCCTAGGGTAACATTGTCTAGTTCTCTGCCTGGGTGTTGTGCTACCCAGCCTTCTTTGATTCCTAATCATCTACTGAGTCTGGTGTTTTAACCTTCCAATCTCATTTCAATAAATTATTTCTCCACTTAAATTATTTAGGACCAGGTAATATTGTAATTTTGCAACTCTAAGCCCTGACTGAATAGGAGGTGGGAAGATTATTTTATAAATATTTATTGGATGTCTAATAGTGTATCATGCCCTGTAGATACAGCATTAACAACAAACGAACAAAAAAGGACAAATATTCTTATCCTCTTAGAGCTTGCAATCTAGTGAGGGGGATGGGAAACACAACAGGAAGTCGGCAAATAAGAAGCTCAATATCCAAACAGACAAGTAAAATGTATGCTATACTCACTATGGAGTGCTAGGGAGAAAAACGAAGCAGGAAAGGGCACAGATTGCTGGGGAAGGGTGTCCAGCCAATGGAGATTTTGTAATTCTAAATACAGTGATTATGGAATCCTCACTGAGAAGACAGCACTTGAGCAAAGGAGATAACTAAGGGCCTGAGGCAGGAGTGTGCCTAGTAGTTTGCTATACACAGAAGGAAGCCAGCGTGGCTGGCGTGGCATGAGAGACTAGTAAATGAGGGCAAAGAAAGAATCTGGTGAAAGCAAAGTACGGACTTGAAGCCATTGTCAGAACTTTGGCTTTTATCCTGAGTGAGCAGGAGAGGTACTGGAGCAGAGGCAAGTCTTGATTTAATTTAGCTTTTAAAGAGATAACTCAGGCTCATATTTTGAGACTAGACTGAGAAGGGGAGGTGTGTACTGGTAAGAGTGGAAGTTGGAGACCCACTAATTATCTCAGTAATTTCAGTTAACGGATGATGGTGGCTTGGGCTAGAAACAGTGAAGACAATTTGTTTATTTATTTTTTGCACTCTGGTTGCTTTTAGTGCTAATATGAGTTTAGAAAAGTAACAGTAGCTGGCATAGCCTCTCTCACATTATTATAAATTCTTCCTTAAGTCAGTGTTTTCCAAAAGCTCTATTTCCTATTGAAGAATACTCTACTACAATACATATTCCCATTTGCCTTCCAGTTTTGTTTTTAAGGCTCCCAAATACACTGCCACCCTCCATGGCTGGTTGGTGCAAGAGGCAGCTGCCCACGTGGCATTATTCTGGCTCCCTTAGAGGAATCCTCTAATTCTGGCTGAAGTTTCCCCTACCAATGAAGTTACTACTCTGAGTTAAGGCTTTGCAAATTTAGTACTTCCCACATGTAAAATATAAAAATTTAACTTTGAAATGCCATTAACATATTAGTTTGGATTCATTCACCAAGGAAGCATTAGATATAAAGTTTAGGAACAAAAATTGCCAAAGGAGGAATCCTCCACAGTAAAGACATGGCTGGAGCAAGAAAAATAGGTCCAGGATTCAGGCTAACAAGGACCATGGATGGTCTCTCATCTGGAAGAGCAAAGAGAAGGTGAAACCAGCATGAAAATACTGCATCTTTCAAAATTATATCTAGGAAAGGGCCCACTATTAAACACACAAGTAATCAGGTTCTACCTGCTCAAGGCCTCACAGAATTTGTCAAACTAAACCCCTTTTAAAAGTTAAGCAGAAATTAAGAAGAAAATAGAATATGCTCTGCCCTTTGTTCTTAATCTCTCTTCCATCTTACAGGGATTCTGTGGGTTTTCAAATGAGAGGACTTGAAAACATTCATTTGCTAGAGGCTGATTTCCAAATCCTTCTAGTTAAGCTGTTGAACTTGTGAGAAACTAGAGGACTGAGGACAAGGAGAGGCTAATCTGGGGAAGATGAAAAGTGAAAAGTCTTAAAGACATGCAGTTTCCAAAAAATATTTTCAAAGCTAAGTTTCTATTTGTGACTCAGTATCTAATTATAAATGAGGATATATATGCTCCAGCCCTCTTACTCTAAAAAGAAACATCTGAATTTATTCTCATTTTGTAAAATGTCATGCAACAAATAAAAACCGCCTTTTGTGCTCAATTCTTACTTCTTATAGTACCTGCTGTGATCTCGGAACAAAGACACACCTGCCTACACCCTCCCTGCCAGATTCAAAACGAACTCCTTTGGTAAATATTTGCAGTTATACAGAGGCAGTGAGATGGGAGAGAACAGCAGAAAGTGAATGAGAATTAGCAACGCACTGGTATTCCAGTCACAGGCACATAGATTCAAACCCTGGCTTCTGTGCTCCAGAGATATGGGCTACTGGACAAGGCTTTTCATTTTTCTTAGCCTCAGTTTCCTCATCTTTCAAAGGGGAGGGATAATGCTTACCTGGAGGGATGATTATAAACATCAAAAGAGATCACATCACAAGTGTCTGGCAGAGTGTTGTTCAGTTAGGATGCATGTGACTGCCAGAAACTCAACTAAAAGTGATTTCAATGCAAGTGGTTTATTTTTCAATAAACACAGAGGTAGGGATTCCCTGGGTTGATGCACATGCTCAATGGCATCAAAGTTCTAGGTGAGTTCTCTGTGATTCTCTTGGCTACAGTAGCTCCCAGTAGCATGTCCTTATATGACAATGCCCAACGCAGAAAGGTGGGCATTTATCTTTGCACCTCTATCATCAGGGAAAAATTCTTCTCAGAAGGTCTAGTAATAGCCCTTTGCCTACATTGGATTACATGCCTGTGTCTGGGCTGCAAGCAAAGCCTGGAAAGTAAGTATTTAGTACTTTCCTTTCTTGGGTGAGGAGGGCTCTTCAGCAAGAGAAAAACTCGGAGGGAAATGGCAGATGGGTAGAAAGGCAATGATGTCCGTCTCTGGTGCTTGGTTTTGTAATCACTTATCAATGTCAATTTCCTTCTCACTTCAATTAGAACCGCAATACAGCATATGCTGGCAGACACATCCAGACCCCTCTACCTGCTGTGAATGTTGCAGTGCGCTAGCTCACTTCCCCTCTTTCACACAGAGCTTTCCTCCTGACTCACCACCTAGAGTTCTATTTCTGAAATACAACTAAACTGCCCATTATAAAAACAAAAATAGCAACAAAAAACAACAAAGAAAACTCCCTTTTCTTGCCAGGCTTACCTCTGTAGGCACACGCTGTGGTTAGACAAAGGTACAGACATGAAAGAAGAGCCAGGGTTCCACACTATTTCTTATCTTGAAGTTCTAACAAAAGTACATGGCTATCTCGATGATTTTCCCAGATGGAGTTACCTTTGATATGCGATGTGTTGCTTCCTGCTTGTGCTGGCCATATCATTTTGCTCAATCTATTCCACATGGGAAGTGACTTTTTTGGTTTAAAAAAAGATATTGTTTCGAAATCCTCTATTCTTTTCAATGATCAATTACACTAAACTATCAAAATGATCAAATCTAATGTACGCACGTGTGTGTGTGTGTGTGTGTGTGTGTTAGGATGGATAAATGACAAAATATCTAAATGATTTTGTAATCAAAACCTTGCACTTATAAGCTGGTAAGCCCACCATGGGAAAAAAACCCCAAATATCTCAAATATAAAATTAATGGAAAAAAAGGATATTAAATATTTTAAATAAAGCCCTTTCCCAGTTGCCCCAGTGGCAGGGAAGGACAGTGGAGAACAGTGATCTGGGAGAAAGAACAGAGTTAACAGAGAGGAAAGAGTGATGGACCAGTTAGGCTTGGGGGACAGCACTGAAGTAGGCTAGAGCCAGTGACCGTATTTAGAAAACAAAGCAGTCAATATTTCACAAAGGGCTTAGGAGGAAAGCAAGACTCTCATTAAAATTAATTGATGAAGATGCAGGTCTTAGAAGCTCTATTTAGAAAAAGTGCAGAGACACATTTAGAAGTAAAACCAAAAAATAAAATGTGGACACCGCAGCACAGACAGCATTGGTAAATGTGCTTTGGAATAGTGAGAAGATGATAGAGACCAGAGACTATTATCTTGTTTGTAATGCTTCAGGAGTCTTAGTAATTTTTTAGTGAGAAGAAACTGGAGGTTACTCACAGGACCAGCTATAATCCCATTAGAGTTAGTTACACATGAATCATCACAGGAAAAAATATAAATAATATAAATATAACCATATGTGTGTATGAGGGTATGTGTGTATACATATTTGTGTGTGTTTGTTCATTTATGTGTGTGTGTGTGTGTGTATATATATATATTTTAAACTTACTTAAAATGAATCCTTTAGCCACTGTTGAAACCTACATTGGATTGACATTGCTTGACTGTAACAGTCAAGTTTCTGATGGCCAAAATGGGAAAAACAACAGTGTCCTAGATCTTTTTTTTTTTTTTTTAACCAGCCTAAGTTCTGTTTCAGTGTGCTCTTTATTATAATAACTGGGGGTATTTATAATGTCAAGCGAAGATATAGTTTTGATTTTTAGGATTGGGAGACTTAGATTTATTGGTAGGAAAGAAAAACTGCATATTATTTGGTGATTATTTTCAAAGCGTTTTCTGCATATTTGGTTGGTTCCTCCAAATATATTACAAACACTTTGGGTTAGAAACTGCTTCTCATTTGTTATTTTAATTCTATGTAGTGTATATCTTATAATAGGTTGCACACAAGATCTGATTAATATATTTTTGGGCTGCTCATTACTGTTCTAGTACAGTTCTTAACTCCTTATTCTTCAGCACATTCAAGAATAATATATAACTGCGCTTATTTATATTAGTTTTATTAATTTATTATGTTAATTTGGACATTACAACATTAGTTCATTGCTACATGCCTCATGGATGTTCAATGCAGCCAAAATGTACTAACTGACTTGTCCATCAACCACATGGCCTGAAAATCCACAGTGAGCAACTTTGGGCATGCAGGGGCCCTTTAAGAAAAATACCAACGGCCATTATTGTTGGTATGTTATATACTGTGTTTAAACATAGACAAAAAATAAAACCTCCAGAATTCTTTCATGTTTTTTTCTATCACTTTAAAACACAGTATATGTATGTATGTATGCACACACATGTGTGTGCTTGTGTGTCCAGACTTTTATTCCCCTATGGTGAACCTAAGTTTTACCTGCAGAGGATGTATATACTGAGTTGGACATGCACAGATCAGTTTAGTATTAGACTGCAGCCTGGGAATGCTGGTGTTGCCCACACAAACCTGGAAGATATGACATACTAGGAGTTGTCTTTTCTCACTGTTTAGGACAGCTGAGGGTTGGGTACCATATTGTACCACAACCGAGTGATGAGAGACACAGTTTTAAAGGCCTGATCACCCCTATTTGAAAACAAAGGTTAAAACCTTTATAAACATGTCCATCAACTCAGCAACCACAGAGTTCCGAGTCAACAACTAAAAAGAGTATAGAAAGAGAGGAAGATCCTTGTTTGTTTACTCTTTTGCCATGTACTTTCAAAATACAATGGTGGGAGAAGGTTAGTTCCAGTTTTTCCCATAGATACTCCTTAGGGAATGCATTTGCACAGAATAGTCTTTTTATGACTCAACAGAAATAGAATCTGTAGTATTATTTTAGCTTAAATGTGATTAGGTGAGAACATTCTTTTGTTATTTGTTTCCTGTACTCTAAAGGTGACGTTTAACGTAATCTTGTTTCACTTGGATTTCCCTTTGATAAACGGGAATGACTAATTTCTGTTTAACAAAAATTGAGAGTTTTACCCACCCACCTCTAGGTAGACATCTATTTTTATTAATAGATGAAAATATTTTGTTTCAAAGAACTAAAAGTACTTAGAAACTCTCCTTGTCATTGTAATATTCTTGTCAGGTAACTTGGATAGGCATTAGAAAGCATTCAGTCCTTTTCTACAGAGAATAAATGTGAGCAGTACAATGAATTGCTGAGCACTTTATAGGTATTCTTACACAAAGGGATGGAGGATTAATTACAAGTACAGATGCTCTCAAATACGGCTTCTTGAAAGCATGTAGCATGGCTAAGAGAGGATGAGAGGCACTATCTTTAACCAGGGTTAAGCCTGGAAGCCCCATCAGAAGCTGGCTTTTAAGAAAAATGAAGAACCATCAAAATTTGTATATAGCTCTTCTGTCCTTGCTATTTTATAGTATTTAACTCCTCCAAGTAACCCCTTATTTAGGTGTTGCATTTTTCCTACTCATTGCAATTTCTCTCAGTAGGTCAACTTTAAGTTAATATGTTATCTGTCTCAGGGACTATTCTCTTTTTTTTTTTCATGGACCAAAGTTTTATTTCTAATATACAAAGTTCCTATAAATAGATTAAACAAAGTACCGTGAAAATGGCATTTGTACACTGCAACTCCAAAAAATATACAAATTGGAGCACATCTTTGAGATGTACCCACACAGAAACTTTCATTGAAAAGAGCAACTAAATTGAGGGGCTACCTCTTGCAGGGCAACCTGAAACCTCACTACTAGAATGTTATGTTGCCTGTAATGGTGAAGATTAGCCATATCCGAAGAACACTCTGTTCTTGCTGTTTTGCAGAACTGTGAAAGCAGCTCTTACAGCTCTCAACAGAAAAGCTGTTATTGCCATGGTCAGTGATCCCATACCTACCATTTCCTCTCAGTTAGATGTGACCCGGGGGATCAGCCAAGGAACAACTGCTCTTCTTCCACAGCCTTCATCCAATCAGTACTTAGTAACAGTTAATGACCAGGAAGACAGCTGGTAAACAGAAAGGACGAGCTCCTGATGGAGAAAATCGGGTCTGAGAAATGTTCACATTTGAGCACTGGATTAAAAAGTGCTACCTCCTTGGACTTCTGCACAGCAATTAATTTTTCCTCGAGAAAAATCAATGATAAATAGCATGATTTTCAAATGCTGACAAGTTAGCAAAGACACTTTCTGTGTGATGGTTCTTGGGCTTTGCTTAACCATTTCAAAATATGCATCCTTTCAGATTCTTTGCTAAGAGGTTCATGGTGCTAGTGTCTGTTGTGTTCCCTCAAAATTCAAGGTGATGGGAGGTGATTAGATCATGAGGGAGGTGATTAGATCATGAGGGCAGAGCCCTCCAAAATGGGATAAGTGCTCTCATAAAAAGAGACTACACAATTTTCTTAAATTTACTGAGGCTTGATTTGTGACCCAAGATGTGATCTATCCTGGAGAATGTTCCATGTGCACTTGAGGAGAAAGTGTAATCTGCTGTTTTGGGATGGAATGTCTGATAAATATCAATTAAATCTATCTGGTCTATTGTGTCATTTAAAGCTTGTGTTTCCTCATTAATTTTCTGTTTGGATGATCTGTCCATTGGTGCAAGTGAGGTGTTAACGTTCCCCACTATGATTGTGTTACTGTCAATTTCCTCTTTTATAGCTGTTAGCAGTTGCCTTATGTATTGAGGTGCTCCTATGTTGGCTGCATATATATTTATAATTGTTATATCTTCTTCTTGGATTGATCCCTTGATCATTATGTAGTGTCCTTCCTTGTCTCTTGTAACATTCTTTATTTTAAAGTCTATTTTATCTGATATGAGTATTGCTACTCCAGCTTTCTTTCGATTTCCATTTGCATGGATTATCTTTTTCCATCCCCTCACTTTCAGTCTGTATGTGTCCCTAGGTCTGAAGTGGGTCTCTTGTAAACAGCATATATATGGGTCTTGCTTTGTATCCATTCAGCAAGCCTGTGTCTTTTGGTTGGAGCATTTAATCCATTCACGTTTAAGGTCATTATTGATATGTATGTTCCTATTATCATTTTCTTAATTGTTCTGGGTTTGTTTTTGTAGGTCCTTTTCTTCTCTTGTGTTTCCCACTTAGAGAAGTTCCTTTAGCATTTGTTGTAGTGCTGGTTTGGTGGTGCTGAATTCTCTTAGCTTTTGCTTCTCTGTAAAGCTTTTGATTTCTCCATGGAATCTGAATGAGGTCCTTGCTGGGTAGAGTAATCTTTGTTGTAGGTTCTTCCCTTTCATCACTTTAAGTATATCTTGCCATTCCCTTCTGGCTTGTAGAGTTTCTGCTGAGAAATCAGCTGTTAACCTTATGGGAGTTCCCTTGTATGTTATTTGTTGTTTTTCCCTTGCTGCTTTCAATAATTTTTCTTTGTCTTTAATTTCTGCCAATTTGATTACTATGTGTCTCGGTGTGTTTCTCCTTCGGTTTATCCTGTATGGGACTCTCTGCGCTTCCTGGACTTGGGTGGCTCTTTCCTTTCCCATGTTAGGGAAGTTTTCGACTATAATCTCTTCAAATATTTTCTCTGGTCCTTTCTCTCTCTCTTCTCCTTCTGGGACCCCTATAATGCGAATGTTGTTGCATTTAATGTTGTCCCAGAGGTCTCTCAGGCTGTCTTCGTTGCTTTTCATTCTTTTTTCTTTATTCTGTTCTGCAGCAGTGAATTCCACCATTCTGTCTTCCAGGTCATTTATCCATTCTTCTGCCTCAGTTATTCTGCTATTGACTCCTTCTAGTGTAGTTTTCATTTCAATTATTGTATTGTTCATCTCTGTTTGTTTGTTCTTTAATTCTTCTAGGTCTTTTAAAAATATTTCTTGCATCTTCTCAACCTTTGCCTCCATTCTTTTTCCGAGGTCCTGGATCATCTTCACTATCATTATTCTGAATTCTTTTTCTGGAAGGTTGCCTATCTCCACTTCATTTAGTTGTTTTTCTGGGGTTTTATCTTGTTCCTTCATCTGGTACATAGCATTCTGCCTTTTCATCTTGTCTATCTTTCTGTGAATGTGATTTCTGTTCACAGGCTACAGGATTGTAGTTCTTCTTGCTTCTGCTGTCTGCCCTCTGGTGGATGAGGCTATCTAAGAGGCTTAAGCAAGTTTTCCTCAGGGACTATTCTAATGTTGAATTTTTCCCATAAGTAAATAAAGAGAGTTGTTATATGTTAATGAAATTACAATCATGACATGACGTGAAATTTTGGTCTCAGTTACTCTTGAAATCATAAAATTATTTCCATGCATTCCACCAAATATAAAGTAAGCCTTTGCAAAAACAATACCCTTTCCTTCCATGCTGCATTTGTGTACTGTAAGGGTTTTTTGTCCTGTTTTTGTGCTTTCCTGATAATTATTAAAGTGCCTTTCAACAAAATGTACATAAAACTTTACATTTAAACAAGAATGAAAAGCAAGAGTAATCACTATCTTGGGGGAAAGGACTTTCACAAGGTACTCTAAAGTTAAGATTATCTTCTTCCACTGGTTGTGAACATAAATGCAAAAGGATAAGAGAGAATAGTAGTATAAGTATAAAACTTTAGAAAATATCCATCAGTCTACTGGCCATGAATATACATTCCACATTACACAATGCCAAATCCTGAAGACCTAATATATATTATTCTCTCCAGAAAGTAACTTTTCTTTAACTCATTTAAAAAGGACAGACCGGATTTCCCTGGTGGTACAGTGGTTAAGAATCCGCCTGCCAATGCAGGAGACACGGGTTCAAGCCCTGGTCTGGGAATATCCCACGTACTGTGGAGCAACTAAGCCCATGCGCCATAACTACTGAAGCCCATGTGCCTAGAGCCCGTGCTCCACAACAAAGAGCCCCCGCTTGCCACAACTAGAGAAAGCCCACACATGCAGCAACAAAGACCCAACATGGCCAATCAATCAATCAATCAATTTTAAAATAAATAAATATATAAAAAGGACAGACCAATAAGTGTGTTGTTGATGACACCAAAGGATAAGAAGGTATAAGAATTCCCTGAGATTAAAAGAATAATAATAATGTCTCCACTAGAAAAAGAAGAGAATTCTGTCAACATTATTCCTTTCATTTTCCAACCTTGATTTTCTGTTATTCTGTAAAAACTTTTAAACTATACATTTAATATTCTGGCAAAAGAGTGAAACATTAGTGTTTCTATCTAGGATTGACTATGGATCAACCTGGTGATGGGACCACCACATGGAAAAAACCTACACTAGAAAATGCATTTATAGATTTCCTCTAAATATTGCTTACTGCTGGAGCTGGCACTTCACAACCATATGTGTGAATTCAGTGGTCAGAAACTAAACCTGTAATTTTTATTCATTGCCACCAGGTGGTGGTGGTACCCTAGCCACAGTTAATAGAGTCACTTCATATTTAAGCATCAGGTGTAATTGAAAAAGAATAAGTGTGCTATTCCTTTTTAAAAGGAAATCAAGAGATATAGCTTCCTGATAGAATGCAATATAAAAATAAAATAATTACATTGTGTTCAGAGTAAAACTTGCTGAAAGGCATCAACTACCTTTGGTTTTCAATTGTCATGTATCTCTCCCATGGGGACAAAAATATACACACATATTTGTCAGGGAGAAAGTTTAAAAACAAAAATGGTTTAAAAAAATCATGATGAAAGCCAAGATACACAGTGTTAGTTGATTTAAGCCACTATTTCTCAAGATGTGGTTTGAAGACATCTGTAGTCTCCGGGGTTATTAAACATGCAGATTCCTGGGCCTCACTCCAGACCAATTTTAGGAGACAAAGAATGTGTGTGTGTGTAATTATATAATATGTAATTATATAATATAAATACATGCATTATGTTTGTATTATATATATTTGTATTATATATATATATATATATATATATATATATATATATATATATAATTAACAGGATCGCTAAGTAATTTTTGTGCACACCAAATTTTGTGAACCTCTAATTTAAGCATTTCAATAAGTTTCATAAGCTAAAACAGTTTATTCCCTCCCACCCTGTGGGTAGTTTTGTGCCTATTCCTCTCCCCTCATATGCTTCCCTTCTGCTCTCACAAGGGAGGGTAGGCTGCCCTGGGGGACAGGGAGGCCATTTCCAGGCCACATTTTCCCTGATATATTCTTACCCCTATTCATTTTTGAATAACACCAAAAATAGAAGACCAAAATATAGATACACATTTATTTTCATAATTGTAACTTTATAAACATATATAAGCATATATCACAAATAAATATATTGATTTTTCTGCCCAGGCTCTAATTGTGCAATCTTGAGTTTTGTATCATAAGAATTGTTTCTTGGTAAACAGATCAGACAAAGGTGGAATGGAAGCTAGAGGTGAGATAACGCAAACTCTTGGAGAGTCATAGGAGCAGGGAATGGTCTATGGACATTTTTAAAATCTGTAAGCCTTGACTCCAGCCCTGACTTTCTATTGGGTTGGCCAAAATTTCATTCGGGTTTTTCTGTAACATCTTATATCTTACGGAAAAACCTGAACAAGCCTTTGGGCCAACCCAGTACATACAAATCTGACTTAAGTATGGTTTAGAAACCTCTGTTTTAGGAAAACTTCACAGCTTATTCTGATGTACAGTCTTAGTTAAAACACTATTAGAGAAAGATGTTGAAAACAGAATATTATGTTAGGACTTTAGGCAAAAGACAAAGAATCAGGCATTGGACAGATACTGAATAGACTGGGGTACAAAGGAGTGTATTGGTCAAGAAGAAAGACCTGACATATAATCACAAGAAAACTCCGAATGCTAAAACTGTTTTATTATAGGGAAGTTTTGAATAGGGAAGTTTCTCCTGCTGAGAGTAAAACTGGGTTTAGATTTGAGGATAAAAGTGAGCCTTCAGATATGGGACAAATGGCCCTTGATACAGGATTTGAAGGAGATTTGGGTATTAATCACAGAGTCAAAGAGATAATTTCAATAACCCCTTATTCTGGAATTCTTATTTCATTATAGAAAATTCATTTTTCATGAGCCTGAAAAATCACTAATGAGTTAAATTAACAGAAGATTGGAAAAGGATGAGCAGGTTTTTTATTATAGCCTGTATTTGGAAAATACCCTCGATTTAACCTGCTCTGAATCAGTGTGCAAAATTTCAAAAGGAACAAAACCACCAGCACCTCTTTCTGGCCTACACTGCAACTAATTCACAGATCCTGGTCCACATCAATCTTCACGCCTTACTTGCTCTGTTCAGTTGACTTTAAATGGACGAATGATCAACAAATGCCTACTAGCTCAATATTTAGACAAGCAAACCCAAAATAACTACCTCTAAGTTCACCAGAGTTTATAGTAAGTAAAGCAGCAAAGTGTATAAAATAGGGCACTATAAGTTTCATTAGTTTTTTTTTTCCCACTAAAAAACACTTTGATTGCAAAATGCAATGAAATTTGTTTACCTCTTGTATCTATCTTGGATACCAGCTGGCAGTTTGTTGGCTTCTTCTCAGCCAAATCCAATAGAATTATTTTGTTTGGATTTTATCTGCTCCTTAAAAGACGCCTCATCTTGCAAAGGAATTGTGTGTTACCATAACATGTGTCCATACCTCAAGAGCACATGTCCTTTCCTTCATGGCAAAGGATATGTCCTATTTTTTTTTCCTGAAGAAACTTAATAAGGAGGTGATTAAAATTCAACATAACACCTGGCATTCCATTTGCATATTTCCTGCACAGTGCTTTGGAGTGGTAAAAGTTTCACAGACAAAATGCACTGAGCCAAGTCCCACAAAGACAATATCAGTGCATTGGAGACTCTTGTTGGTCAAGAGGCAGCAGCAGAGCAGTGAAAGCAGGACCATTTTCTGAATGCATCATTTTCTCTTTTTCATTCATTCTTCTACACTAACATGGAGCACTTGTTCATAAATATTACTTAACTGTTTGGATAGGGAGACAATAAGAGTAAGAGTAAAAGCAGAATGGCAAGGATAAATGCCCTCAAATTATTATGCTTTCAGTTAATATTTTTTTGTAAGAAAAAAATGCATGAGCCCGATTATCCTTTATCAACTAAATGATAGGATTAAAACTCAGAAGAAAAATACTGAGTACTTGTAATTTGCAAAGCCATGTCCTTGGCTATATGAGAGGCAGATAAAGAAGAAAGGCAAGGCTGAAAGGAAAGGTTAGAATTTAATTACATGTTTTCTTGTTCGCCAAGTGTTTCACATATCACGTTATGTAATATGCATGTACTATCACTTCAAGAAGTTTGGAAATTCAACTGTAGAGTAGACCTTGAATGAATTGCCAAGTATTTCCTTACAAAGAATAGGAGAAATTGTTTTAATGAGTACTGCAGAAGCTTTAAAAAACACATCTCAAATGAAAGGTGCAAACAAAATATTTCACTCACTTAATTGGGCAGCTCAGAGCAGGAAGAAAGGGTGGACTGATATGATCTCAATAGCTTGGTGTGGATTCTGCTAACCTGCTCAGGGACTCCACCAAGAGGCTCACCCATGAACTCCACATGATGACTTGCCTACAGAACTTCTACCAACGAACCAATATGCATCCCAAGAACCCCATGTGCCACATGGCTGGCACTCTACAAAACCCAATGCACTGCACCTCATGTGCCCCCGCAGATGGCTCTGCAAGCCCATGCAAATAGCACATGGATCTCACTATCAGGTGCAGATCTTACAGTCAGCTTGACTCTGCAGGATAGGGAAAAGGTGTGCAACCTTGAGTACTTCAGGGCATTGCACTAGGGAAAATAAATGGGAGACTATCTATCAAAATTCCAATGGTATTTTTCACAGAAAGAGACAGAAAATCCTAAAATTCATATAGAACCACAAAAAAACTCAAATAGTTAAAGAAATCCTGGAGGCATTATTGTGCTTCCTGACTTCAGACTGAATTACAAAGTTATAGTAACCAAAACTGTCTTGTACTGGGATAAAAACAGACACATAGACAAGTAGAACAGAATCAAGATCCCAGAAATAAGTCCACACATATAAAGTCAACTAATATTTGACAAGGGAATCAAGAATATTCAATGGGGAAACAACAGTCTCTTCAATAAGTGATGTTGGGAAAATTGGACAAACACGCACACACAAAGAAATGAAATTGGAGCCCTCTCTTACACCACTCACAAAAATGAACTCAAAATGGATTAAAGACTTAAGTGTAAGGTTTGAAACCATAAAACTCCTGGGAAAAAATACAGGGAAGAAGCTCCTTGGCATTGGTCTTGACAATGATTTTTCTGAATATGATACTGAAAGTACAAGCAACAAAAGCAAACATCAACAAGTTTGACCACATCAAACTAGAAAGCTTCTACACAGCAAAAGAAACCACCACAAAAATGAAAAGGCAACCTATGGAATGGGAGAAAATATTTGTAAACCATCAACTGATAAGGGGTTAATATCCAAAATATAAGAAACCCATAAAATTCAATAGCAAAAAAAAAACAAAAAACAAAAACAAATAATCCAATTAAGAAATGGGCAAAGGACCCAAATAGACATTTTTCCAAAGAAGACATATAAATGTTCAACAGGTACATGAAAAGATACCCAATATCTCTAATCATTAGGGAAATGAAAATCAGAACTACAATGAGGTATCACATCACACATGTTTGGATAGCTATTATCAAAAACAAAAGAGATAACAAGAGTTGGCAAAGGAGTGGAGAAAAAGGAGAACTTGCGCACTGTTGGTAGGACTGTAAATTAGTTCAGGCACTATGGAAAACAGTGTGGAGGTTTCTCAAAATAATTAAACAGTAGAACTACCATATGCTCCAGCAATCTTATTTCTGAGTATATACCCAAAGGAAATGAAGCCACTATCTCTAAGGGATTTCTGCACCGCCATGGTTATTTCAGCATTATTCACAATAGCCAAGACATGGAAACAACCTAAGTGTCCATTGATGGATGAATGGATAAAGAATATGTGGCATATATATAAAATGGAATATTATTCAGCCATGAGAAAGAAGGAAGTACTGATATTTGTAAAAATATGGATGAATCTTGAGGGCATTATGCTAAGTGAAATAATTTAGATAATTACTGTCTGGAGAAATACAAATACTGTATGATTTCACTTATATGTGAAATCTAAGAAAGTGGAACTCATAGACACAGGGAGTAGATTGGTGGTTTCCAGGTGCATCAGGGTGGGGGAAAGGAGATGTTGGTCAAAGGGTACAATCTTCCAGTTATGAGCAAATTCTGGGAATCTAATGTACAGCATGGTGATTATAATGAATAATACTGTACTGTACATTTGAATGTTGCTATGAGAGTAGATTTTAAAAGTTCTCACCACACACACAAAAAGGTAATTGTGGAGTCCCTCCCACCAGGAACCTTGCACAAGCCTCCTAGATGGCGCCATCTACCAGAGGGCAGACAGCAGAAGCAAGAAGAACTACAATCCTGCAGCCTGTGGAACAAAAACCACATTCGTAGAAAGACAGACAAAATGAAAAGGCAGAGGATTATGTACCAGATGAAGGAACAAGATAAAATCCCAGAAAAGCAACTAAATGAAATGGAGATGGCAACCTTCCAGAAAAAGAATTCAGAATAATGATAGTGAAGATGATCCAGGACCTCGGAAAAAGAATGGAGGCAAAGGTTGAGAAGATGCAAGAAATATTTTTAAAAGACCTAGAAGAATTAAAGAACAAACACTTAGAAGAATTAAAGAACAAACAAACAGAGATGAACAATACAATAACTGAAATGAAAACTACACTACAAGGAATCAATAGCAGAATAACTGAGGCAGAAGAATGGATAAGTGAGCTGGAAGACAGAATGGTGGAATTCACTGCCACAGAATAAAATAAAGAAAAAAGAATGAAAAGCAACGAAGACAGCCTGAGAGACCTCTGGGACAACATTAAATGCAACAACATTCACATTATAGAGGTCCCAGAAGGAGAAGAGAAAGAGAAAGGACCGAGAAAACATTTTTCAGAGAGAATGGAGAAAGAGAAAGGAAATAGCCACCCAAGTCCAGGAAGCACAGAGAGTCCCAGGCAGGATAAACCCAAGGATAAACATGCTGAGACACAGAGTAATCAAACTGACAAAAATCAAAGACAAAGAAAAATTACTGAAAGCAACAAGGGAAAAATGACAACATACAAGGGAACGCCCATAAATTTAACAGCTGATTTCTCAGCAGAAACTCTACAAGCCAGAAAGGAGTGGCATGATATATTTAAAGTGACAAAAGGGAAGAACCTACAACCAAGATTACTCTATCCGGCAAGGATCTCATTCAGATTCCATGGAGAAATCAAAAGCTTTACAGGCAAGCAAAAGCTAAGAGAATTCAGCACCACCAAACCAGCTCTACAACAAATGCTAAAGGAACTTCTCTAAGTGGGAAACACAAGAGAAGAAAAGGACCTACAAAAACAAACCCATAAAAATTAAGAAGATGGTAATAGGAACATACATATCGATAATTACCTTAAATGTGAATGGATTAAATGCTCCAACCAAAAGACACAGGCTCACTGAACAGATACAAAAACAAGACCCATATATATGCGTTCTACAAGAGACCCACTTCAGACCTAGGGACATATACAGACTGAAAGTGAGGGGATGGAAAAAGATATTCCATGCAAATGGAAATCAAAAGAAAGCTGGAGTTGCAATACTCACATCAGATAAAATAGACTTTAAAATAAAGAATGCTACAAGAGACAAGGAAGGACACTACATAATGATCAAGGGATCAATCCAAGAAGAAGATATAACAATTATAAATATATATGCACCCAACACATAGGAGCACCTCAATACGTAAGGCAACTGGTAACAGCTATAAAAGAGGAAATCGACAGTAACACAATAATAGTGGGGGATGCTATCACCTCACTTACACCAAGGGACAGATCATCCAAACAGAAAATTAATAAGGAAACACAGCTTTAAATGACACAATAGACCAGATAGATTTAATTGATATTTATCAGACATTCCATCCAAAAACAGCAGATTACACTTTCTTCTCAAGTGCACATGGAACATTCTCCAGGATAGATCATATCTTGGGTCACAAATCGAGCCTCAGTAAATTTAAGAAAATTGAAATCATATCAAGCATTTTTCTGACCACAATGCTATGAGATTAGAAATCAATTACAGTGGGATAAAAAGGAAAAAACACAAACACATGGAGGCTAAACAATACGTTACTAAATAACCAAGAGATCACTGAAGAAATCAAAGAGGAAATCAAAAAATACCCAGAGACAAATGACAATGAAAACACGACGATCCAAAACCTATGGGATGCAGCAAAAGCAGTTCTAAGAGGGAAGTTTAGAGCAACACAATCCTACCTCAAGAAACAAGAAAAATCTCAAATAAACAATCTACCCTGGCACCTAAAGGAACTAGAGAAAGAAGAACAAACAAAACCCAAAGTTAGTAGAAGGAAAGAAATCATAAAGATCAGAGCAGAAATCAATGAAATACAAACAAAGAAAACAATAGCAAAGATCAGTAAAACTAAAAGCTGGTTCTTTGAGAAGATAAACAAAATGGATAAACCTTTAGCCAGACTCAACAAGAAAAAGAGGGAGAGGACTCAAATCAATAAAATTAGAAATGAAAAAGTAGAAGTTACAACAGACACTGCAGAAGTACAAAGCATCCTAAGAGACTACTGCAAGCAACTCTATGTGAATAAAATGGACAACCTTGAAGAAACAGACAAATTCTTAGAAAGGTATAACCTTTCAAGTCTGAAGGAGGAAGAAATAGAAAATATGAACACACCCATCACAAGTAATTAAATTGAAACTGTGATTAAAAATCTTCCAACAATATTACTCAGCCATAAAAAGGAACGAAATTGAGTCATTTGTTGAGACGTGGATGGATCTAGAGACTGTCATACAGAGTGAAGTAAGTCAGAAAGAGAAAAACAAATATCGTATATTAATGCATGTATGTGGAACCTAGAAAAATGGTATAGATGAGCCAATTTGCAGGGCAGAAGTTGAGACACAGATGTAGAGAATGGACATATGGACACCAAGGGGGGAAAACTGCGGTGAGGTGGGGATGGTGGTGTGCTGAATTGGGCGATTGGGATTGACATGTATACAGCGATGTGTATAAAATTGATGCCTAATAAGAACCTGCAGTATAAAAAAACAAACAAACAAAACAACTAATACTAAACTTTCATTGGGTTATTTGTATGGAAATATGTTAATATAAATGTTTCAGACATTACATGAAATTTCTAAAAATCTTATATTTGTATTTGTATGGAAATATGTATGGAAATATGTTAATATAAATGTTTCAGACATTAAAAAAAAAAAAAAAATGGGCGGGAGACCTGAATAGACATTTTTCCAAAGAAGACATACAAATGGTCAACAGACACATGAAAAGATGCTCAACATCACTAATCATTCACAGATATGCAAATCAAAACCACAATGAGATATCACCTCACACCTGTCAGAAAGAAAACAAAAAACAAAAAAGACCACAAATAACAAATGTTGGCAAGGATGTGGAGAAAAGGGAATCCAAAAAAAAAAAAAAAATCTTCCAACAAACAAAAGCCCAGGACCAGATGGCTTCACAGGCAAATTCTTTCAAACATTTAGAGAAGAGCTAACACCTATCCTTCTCAAACTCTTCCAAAAATTGCAGAGGAAGGAACACTCTCAAACTCATTCTTTGAGGCCACCATCACCCTGATACCAAAATCAGAGGTACTACAAAAAAAGAAAATTACAGACCAATATCACTGATGAATATAGATGCAAAAATCCTCAACAAAATACTAGCAAACAGAATCCAACAACACATTAAAAGGATGATACACCATGATCAAGTGGGATTTATCCCAGGGATGCAAGGATTCTTCTATATATGCAAATCAATCAATCTGCTACACCATATTAACAAATTGAAGAATAAAAACCATGTGATCATCTCAATAGATGCAGAAAAAACTTTTGACAAAATTCAACACCCATTTATGATAAAAACTCTCCAGAAAGTGGGCATAGAGGGAATCTACCTCAACATGATAAAGGCCATATACATCAAACCCAGAGCAAACATCATTCTCAATGGTGAAAAACTGAAAGCATTTCCTCTAAGATCAGGAACGAGACAAGGATGTCCACTCTCACCACTATTATTCAACATAGTTTTGGAAGTCTTAGCCACGGCAATCAGAGAAGAAAAAGAAATAAAAGGAATACAAATTGGAAAAGAAGAAGTAAAACTTTCACTGTTTGCAGATGACATGATACTATACATAGAGAATCCTAAAAGTGCCACCAGAAAACTGCTAGAGCTAATCAATGAATTTGGTAAAGTTGCAGGATACAAAATTAATGCACAGAAATCTCTTGCATTCCTATACACTAACAACAAAAGATCAGAAAGAGAAATTAAGGAAACAATCTCATTCACCATTGCAACAAAAAGAATAAAATACCTAGGAATAAACCTACTTAAGGAGGTAAAAGACCTGTACTCAGAAAACTATAAGACACTGGTGAAAGACATCAAAGATGACACAAACAGATGAAGAGGTATACCATGTTCTTGGATTGGAAGAATCAATACTGTGAAAATGACTATACTACCCAAAGCAATCTACAGATTCAATGCAATCGCTATCAAATTACCAGTGGCATGTTTTACAGAACTAGAACAAAAAATCTTAAAATTTGTATGGAGACACAAAAGACCCAAATAGCCAAAGCAGTACTGAAGGAAAAGAACGGAGCTGGAGGAATCAGACTCCCTGACTTCAGATTATACTACAAAGCTACAGTAATCAAGACAATATGGTGCTGGCACAAAAACAGAAATATAGATCAATGGAACAGGATAGAAAGCCCAGAGATAAACCCACACTCCTTTGGTCAACTAATTTATGACAAAGGAGGCAAGGATATACAATGGAGAAAAGACAGTCTCTTCAATAAGTGGTGCTGGGAAAACTGGACCACTACATGCAAAAGAATGAAATTAGAACACTTCCTAACACCATACAAAAAAATAAACTCAAAATGGATTAAAGACCTAAATGTAAGATCAGACTCAATAAAACTCTTAGAGGAAAACATAGGAAAAACACTTTTTGACATAAATCACAGAAAGATCTTTTTTGACCACCTCCTAGAGTAATGGAAATAAAACCAAAAAATAAAGAAATGGTACCTAATGAAACTTAAAAGCTTTTGCACAGCAAAGGAAACTATAAACAAAATGAAAAGACAACCCTCAGAATGGGAGAAAATATTTGCAAATGAATCAACAGACAAAGGATTAATCTCCAAAATTTACAAACAGCTCATGCAGCTTGATATTAAAAAAACAAACAACCCAATCCAAAAATGGGCAGAAGACCTAAATAGACATCTCTCCAAAGAAGACATACAGATGGCCGAGAGGCACATGAAAAGTTGCTCAACATCACTAATTATTAGAGAAATGCAAATCAAAACTATGATGAGGTATCACCTCACACCGGTTAGAATGGGCATCATCAGAAAATCTACAAACAAGAAATGCTGGAGAGGGTGTGGAGAAAAGGGAACCCTCTTGCACTGTTGGTGGGAATGTAAATTGATACAGCCACTATGGAGAACAGTATGGAGGTTCCTTAAAGAACTAAAAATAGAACTACCATATGACCCAGCAATCCCACTACTGGGCATATACCCAGAAAAAACCATAATTCAAAAAGACACATGCACCCCAATGTTCATTGCAGCACTATTTACAATAGCCAGGTCATGGAAGCAACCTAAATGCCCATCGACAGATGAATGGAAAAAGAAGTTGTGGTATATATATATACAATGGAATATTACCCATAAAAAGGAACGAAATTGGGTCATTTGTAGAGACGTGGATGGATCTAGAGACTGTCATACAGAGTGAAGTAAGTCAGAAAGAGAAAAACAAATATCGTATATTAATGCATATATGTGGAACCTAGAAAAATAGTACAGATGAACTGGTTTGCAAAGCAGAAATAGAGACACAGATGTAGAGGACAAACGTATGGACACCAAGGGGGGAAAGTGGGGGGGTGGGTGGTGGGATGAATTGGGAGACTGGGATAGACATACATATACTAATATGTATAAAATAGATAATAAGAAACTGCTGCATAAAAAATAAATAAATAAAATAAAGGCAAAAAAGGTAATTATGTGAGGTGATAGATGTGTTAACTTTCACATTTGGTAATCATTTCACAATATATGTGTGTATCAAATCATGTTGTACACTATAAATTTACACAATGTTAAATGTCAAATATACCTCAATAAAGTTGGGGTGGGGGGAGACAGATTTCCGAAGAAAATCCAATACCTTAAAATTCCTGAATTATATATAAATGTTTGAAGCAAAATTTTCATATATATTTTTTAAGTGATTTGCTTTCTTGATTTCTTAAGATCTAGGACAGAGATTAAAAAGTGGGGCACACACGTTCATTGTAAGAGAGTAGATAGATATATGTTATTGTTGATGATACTGATTCAAACATCTCTGTTTCTGACCACAGCCTCCAATCTTTTGGGTTTGCTGGTCCAACTCTTTCCTCCATGAGCTCAATGGTAGAAAAGAATTTGTCTTCCGTATTTTCTCCCTCTCTATAATTGCCTTCCAAGATTCATGTATCTCCCTACCAAGTTTAGATTTCATGGTTTAGCATTTACTGTATTGCTGATTCTCACATCTTCTTTGTTCCTCTGTTTTTTTTTTTTATTACATCTATTGGCAAAACCTTATCTTTATTTCTATATGAAATGATATATCTACCTTAACTGTGCTTGAAGCCAGTCAACTGGGTGCCACTGGAGCAAATCACACAAAGGATAAATTGGTATCTTTATAAAGTAATGGTCATGTGCCTCAACTGTGCCTTGAATACTGTCAAGCAATTCTATTGCAGGATTTAATTCAACTCCCACTCCATACCACATACACATTAGCTTTTCACACCTTCTATACTCTCCTCGGCCCATAATGCCTCTACCTCGCCCCTTCATTCTCAGCAAATATTCTCGCCTCCTACTTCAGAGAAAATACATCAATGGATTGAAAGTCCCTTAACTTTCCATTGGCAAACATCCATATCTACTAGCAATTGCACCCCTACACCCTCCTGTTGCACTTATTAAGGTGTCCCTCCTCCCCTTCAGGGCCCAGCTGCCTTCCTTATTCTGGATCCTACCCTCTGCCCTCTTTTCAGACATCTTGCCCTTTTAAGTACCCCTTCTCACTTGCATGTCTTCAAGCCTCTCCTGCCGTGCCAAATATTCCCATGAGACCTATTCAGGTCTTTCTTCCACCTTAAAAAATCCTTTGTCATCACATTTCATTCCATCCATGGTCATACTCTCTTGTTCCTTTCAGAGTCACACTTCTTTTAAGAAATTTTCTACCCTTTATGTTTCCATTTCCTTACCTCCTATGCATTCCTTAACCCATTCAAGTTTGACTTCACTTTGTATTACTCTGTTGAAATGACTGTTGCTAAAGTTGCCAACAACTAGGATAGCCACATCACTGAAACACTTTCATTGGGAAAGCAGGTTTCAATGAAGACAGTTCTGGGAAAACTGGAACACAAGGTCTCCTTATCCAATGATCTACCTGTCACTACAACTAGTAATATTTTGTCCTCATCTTACTTCTCAGGAGCATTCAGTTGGCCACTCCCTTGTTTCTAAAATATGTTATTTCCTAGTCTTCTGATAAATCCCTCCTTCCTCTCTCCCCATTCATTCTTAGTCCCCTAGTCAATTTCATTCTCATTTACTTGAACATTAGATACTAGAGTCCCACAAAGCTGTTTTAGACACCATTCATTCCCTAATCTATACTCTAATTATGTAACTCCACCAATTACCATGGATTGCATTGTCATCTCTACATCAACGGCTTTCAAAGTGACGTATCCAGCCTAGACTTCTCTGACCATCACAGACACTGAAAACTAGTTGAAAATTTCAGTGGGAAGTTTTGCATGTGTACTGAGACACGAGGGTGCTCCAGGCAGGCAAATACTTTGGCCTTTCTTTTAGTGGTCTTTAAATATTTGTTAATTATATTTTTCATGGGAAGAAGAAGAAATTACTTACTAAAAAAATTATTATGCAGAAACATTTATTTACTAAATTATTTTATCTAGATCTCTTGAAAAAAACTGACAAAAACTCTCTCACATTTGGTCTTTCTTTTTTTTTCTCTTATAGCTTTTCAAACACCTTTATTAGAGGTAATAAAAATTTAAAGAGATTTAATAACTGTTCATCTTGGAAAGCTCAGAAACACCAAGATTCTCAACGGCAATGAAGCCTGACTCTCATTACTGCTTCTCTGTGGTCATTATTAATAGAAAACTTGAATTACTCTGATCACTTCATCAATTCCTTCACATCAAAAATGCTTGAAGATATGACCCAGCAATCCCACTACTGGGCATATACCCTGAGAAAACCATAATTCAAAAAGTCATGTACCACAGGGCTTCCCTGGTGGTGCAGTGGTTGAGAATCTGCCTGTCAATGCAGGGGACATGGGTTCGAGCCCTGGTCTGGGAAGATCCCACATGCCGCGGAGCAAGTAGGCCCGTGAGCCACAATTACTGAGCCTGCGCGTCTGGAGCCTGTGCTCCGCAACAAGAGAGGCCGCAATAATGAGAGGCCCATGCACCACGATGAAGCGTGGCCCCCACTTGCTGCAACTAGAGAAAGCCCTCGCACAGAAACGAAGACCCAACACAGCCATAAATAAATAAATAAATAAAATAAATAAACCCAAAGTTTAAAAAAAAAAAAAAAAAGAGTAAGCTGAAATATTTAAAAAAAAAAAAAAAAAAAAAAGTCATGTACCACAATGTTCATTGCAGCTCTATTTACAATACCCAGGACATGGAAGCAACCTAAGTGCCATCGACAGATGAATGGGTAAAGAAGATGTGGCACATATATACAATGGAATATCACTCAGCCATAAAAAGAAATGAAATTGAGTTATTTGTAGTAAGGTGGATGGACCTAGAGTCTGTCATACAGAGTGAAGCAAGTCAGAAAGAGAAAAACAAATACTGTATGCTGACACATATATATGGAATCTAAAAAAAAAAGTGGTTCTGCGGAACATAGGGACAGGACAGGAATAAAGATGCAGATGTAGAGAATGGACTTGAGGACATGGGGAGGGGGAAGGGGAAGCTGGGACGAAGTGAGAGAGTGGCATGGACATATATACACTACCAAATGTAAAATAGATAGCTAGTGGGAAGCAGCCGCATAGCACAGGGAGATCAGCTCGGTGCTTTGTGACCACCTAGAGGGGTGGGATAGGGAGGATGGGAGGGAGATGCAAAAGGGAGGAGAAATGGGGATATATGTATATGTATAGCTGATTCACTTTGTTATAAAGCAGAAACTAACACACCATTGTAAAGTAGTTATATGCCAATAAAGATGTTTAAAAAAATACTTGAAGAAATATTTGAAGAATATTTAGGATAATAGAAATCAGAAGCAATGACTTCAGTATAGGTCACATAGCAATGTGGAGACGCTTGAATCTTAAAATTTAGCTCCTGCGAGACAACCAACAGAGAAAAAGCTTTACTTACAGGAAAATATATACATATGCACAGAATGTCTACTCTTATTGAATGTATACTCTTTCCCAGGTACTATACCAGAGGTTTCATGTAAGATGGTAATAAATTGCCCAAGTTTTGGTGTCACAAAGATCTGGATTCAAAATCCCATGTTATCACTTATTGATGGTAATACTTTGGACAACTCTCTTTTTGATTTCCTGAAGGATCATTTGCCTTGTGTAAATGAAGAACAGTAAGTTGTGTAAATGGGATTGTTGAGAGATTTAAGAGTGTATGTAAAACGCTTGATACAGTGCCTGGCACATAGTTCATAATAATAGGCTTTATCAATCAGCAGCAGCAGCAGAAGCAGCTGATATTATCTCTGGACCTGCCTCAGTTTTCAGTTAATTTCATTTCTTATGCATCTTCATACCACTCCTATGTACCAGATTATCATCCCCATTGTAGATGAGGAAACTGAGGCTCAAGGTAATCCAGCTAATAGTTGGCAAAAGGGGAGTTGAATCCATGTGTGTCTAGCTATGGAGCCCCTGCTCTTTCCACAGTACTATGCATACACAGTGTAATTTGTCCTGATATAGGGAACTGACTTCTTTTTTCCAAAGCAACTTGCACATACTTTTGCTTACACAAATTCCCAGATCTACTGACTCATTTGGACAAAACAAGAATTTTATGTGCCAATGGAATAAAGAATTGGTGCCGAAGAGATATATGTGTCAAGATATATGTACCAGCACTTCATTAAGAAGCAAGCTACTGATACACACACATGCATATGAATACATACACATATCTGCAACAGCAAGTCCATATTAAAGTATATTTCTTAGAATTAATAATGCACAATTCAAACTCAACAATTACCATGTAAAATTATGAAAGTAGAGGGAAAGACTTCTTTCATTACTTTGAATTCTTTACTTTTCTGTACTCCTTTTTAAGGTTCTAGTTTTTAACAGTTTTTAATCTGTGCAATCTTAAATTTCCCTAGAGAATTCATCTGTAGTGTAGGATGTTCTGCTTTGTTGAAAAATAAAAGAACCTTATATAATTGAGGTATCATTTACATAAGTGGAGTTGCTGGAGCTTGCTTCTAACACAGGGCAAAGCCTCAAGAAAGTCTTTGGAAATGTACAGCAGACAGTATTATCAATAGAGAAACAAAGCTGTGCCTACAATACCTTCCTGCCAGGGAAGAGTTGGGATGATTACACTTCTCCCAAGCTATATAGATTAAGATCTACAAGGCAGTATTTACTGCCACTTAAAATTGTAACCACAAGTAACTGCATGTATAACTTTGTTGCCACCAGTCCAAAAGAAGTTAAATGTTTCCAAGGTAATATATATGTTTTCATATATACATTCATTCTGTACAACCTGGAATAGTAGCGGATAAATAAGAAATAGATTACTTACGTTTATTTCAGGTCTAGGCAGTCTATTTAAACATGTGAGTTTCATTGGTACACTGGTTTAATAAAAATTTCAGTGCATATTTTTTTCTGTTAAGGCAAACTCTTTCGAACAATACTTAGAACGTAGGCATAAGCAGACAAGACAAAAAGAGTCTTTTGCTAAGCAATGTCAGCTCTACTCTTGCAATACAACTGGTAAACACACAGCAAGGAGGAGTATCTTTCAGCCTTCCTGAAGGTATTCTTAATTACATGTTAAAGTTCTCTGCATATTTCATCACTTCACTACTTGCCTAGAGACCTATAAATCTATCAAAGAGTAACATTTTGCAAATCAAATGTAGAAAACCAAGACATGTTACATCAAATCAAAGTCTGTCTTGCAACAAGCTGTTTTGGAAAGGTAAGGTTCCAAACTTTCATTGTTGGTTTTTTTTTTTTTTTCCAGTTTTATTGAGAAATAGTTGACATATACTACTGTATATATTTAAGATGTACAGTGTGATGGTTTGATTTATATATATTGTGAAATGATTATTGCAACAGGTTCAGCTAACATCCATCATCTCATATAGATATAAATAAAAGAAAGAAAAAAAGAAAAAAATTTTCTCCTTGTGATGAGAACTCTTAGGATTTACTCTCTTAACTTTCCTATATATAATACACCAGTATTTTATAGACATCAGATTGTACATTATATTCCTAGTACTTGTTAATCTCATAACCGGAAATTTGTAACTTTGACCACCTTCCTCCAATTTCTTCTCTCCCCACCTTCCGCCTCTGGTAACCACGTCTGATCTCTTCCTATGAGTTTGTTTTCTGGTTGTTTTTTTTTTTTAGATTCCACACGTAAGTGAGATCATGTAGTATTTGTCTTTCTCTGTCCAACTTATTTCACTTAGCATAAGGTCTTCAGGGTCCATCCATATTGTTGTAAATGGTAGGATTTCCTTGGTTTTTATGGCTGAATAATAGTATTTCATTGTGTATATATACCACAACTTCTTTACCCATTCATCCATCAATGTACACTTAGGCTGTCTCTGTGTCTTGGCTATTATAAATAATGCTGCTATGAACGTGGGGATGCAGGTGTCTTTTGGAGTCAATGTTTTCATTTCCTTTGGATATATTCCCAGAAGGGGAATTGCTGAATCATATGGTAGTTCTCGTTTTAATTTTTGAAGAGCTTTTATGCTCTTTTCCATATTTGGAAAAGTGGCTGTTCCAATTTACAATCCCACCAACAGTGCACAAGGGTCCCCTTTTCTCCACATCCATGCCAGCATTTGTGATATCTAGTCTTTTTGGTGATGGCCATTCTAACAGGGGTGAAGCAATATCTCATTGTGGTTTTAATTTGCATTTCCGTAATGACTTGTGATGTTGAGCATCATTTCATATACCTCCAACCTTCTATACTAAAATGCTCAGCCATCCTCTGACTCGCTGTGAAAATGCAGGTTTGGCAAAATGTATAATGCAGGCTTCTGAGATTTATGAGACTACTCACACTTTTTACATATGTATAAAAACGTTTATCTTGCTATCTTGATGCTCTTTGCACATGACTAAGAGATAGCATTGCTTGCTCAGTGTTTAAGAACACAGAATCTGAACGTAATGTAAGGATAAAGCTCAGCTCTACCACCTTCTACTTGTGTGGTCTTGAACCTCTGAACAAATCTCTTACTTTCCCAAGTCTTAATTTCTAGTAGCTGTTTCTTGTTTAATGGGGGAAAAAATAATATTATCTACCTCCTAAGGTTATCATGAAGAATATGAGATAATTCATTAGAAGTTTTTAGTGAAGTACCTACCTAACTGTAAGTGATCAATAAGTGTTTGCTGAAAGGGTGGAAAGGAAGAAGCTAGAGAGGAGGGAGGATGGGAAAGGGTATTTGATTCTAAATTTAAGCATAACCAGAGTCAAGATTGGAGAAAGGATTGTTTGCAAGGGGTGGAACATGAAGAAGCAATAGCCAAACACAAAATGACTTTTGCAAAAAAACAGACTGTCTAAATATTTCATACCCTCATACAAATTACATAGCTCAACAGTGAAGTTTGCTGGACAAACTTATTTACCTTTTTACTTTATTTTCTTTCTGGGTTTTAAATATATATATATATATATATATATATATATATATATATATTTTCTGTTAAGAAGCAAATCTAGAAGATGCCATTTAATCTTGAAGTTGCAATAAGTGAGCCAGAGAGGGTAGGGCTATCTTTAAAAATCACACACCTAAAATTATGCTAAATTTTTCTCCTGGCTGGCAAAATTATAATATGTGTCTGGCATTAGTTTCCTCCACCTCGTTAAAGACCAGTGCCAAAGGAATCCCCAAATATCCAGGTACTGTTTTACTTTGTTCTGAACTACAGTTGAAGCTTTGGTGCCTTCTGTTTCTTCTCAACTGGAAAGGATATTCATTTCTGCCCAGCTCAAAGTTTATCTCCCTCCTTACAGTAGAATGTACATTCTGCCATTAAATCTAAAACTACTTTGACATGTTGTTATAATACCTCATGGATGTGGAAAGTTTGTTGTGACCTAGTGTGAAACGTGGGAGAAGATGTGATCTGGCTGCTCCTGGATGTGTTCTTACACTGGCACAACAAATCACACTTTCTGTGGGTTAAGCACGATAGCCAATAGGTAAATTAACTCTTACTACCCTTTTGTATGCTGCTAAATTATATTACCATTTTTTAAAGAAATAATTGGGCTTAGAAGATATTTTGCCCTCAGTCCTTCTCATACAACTGAATTCCGTAGTGGAATTACAACCATGGGAGAGTGCCTAAAGATCTCATTTGATAGAAAAAAATTCAGCACGAACATTTTAGCTTTTTAAGACAAGTTTTCTGATATTTCTGCAGTGCTACAAAAGATCCCCAATATGGTAACCATGGAGGACTTATTAGATGGCAATACCATTCTTGGTACTTTACCTAATTATGTTTGATCCTCACAACAACCTTATTTAAAGAAGATATGATGAGAAAAATGAGTCTGAGAAATGTAACTTACCCAAAGTCATAAAGAAAGCCAAAAGTAATTCTTGGTTTTGAATCCTGTCTGAGTAAAAGTGTTTGAGGAATGCATGTATTCAATGATAGTTTCATGGGCAAATTCTGTACTTCACCAGGGAAGGTTTAAGCACCTATGCTGAGCAAGGCATCATCCTAGCACTGAGACTACACCAGAGGAGAGACCAGAGACAATCTTTGTACTCATGGAGCTTCCAATCAACCAAGGAGACAAATATTTAAAAACTGCGTTTAACAAGACGAAGATATTCCATGTGCAAGCATTCACAGATTCCACCCCCTCTCAATTAGTCAAGTGGGAAATAAGAGCTCATTTTCCCATTCTACTCTCACCCTGTCCCAAATAAGAAAAAGACAGAACTTCCCTGGTGGCGCAGTGGTTAAGGATCCGCCTGCCAATGCAGGGGACACAGGTTCGAGCCCTGGTCCGGGAAGATCCCACAGGCCGTGGAGCAACTAAGCCCGTGCGCCACAACTACTGAGCCCGTGTGCCACAACTACTGAAGCCTGTGTGCCTAGAGCCCGTGCTCCACAACAAGAGAAGCCACCGCAATGAGAAGCCCGCACACCACGAAGAGTAGACCCTGCTCACTGCAACTAGAGAAAGCCCGTGCACAGCAACGAAGACCCAATGCAGCCAAAAATAAAACAAAATTTTAAAAAAATTTTTGAGAAAAGAATATATATATATTTTTAAAAAAGAAAAAGAGAATCTTGAGAAAGAGAAGGAAGATCAGTCTATATAAAAACATATATACTTATATTTTTTATTATCAAATATAGTATTATTATAAAATATACCTATAAAAACATATGTATAGGTAAACACTAGATTGAACAACCATGCACCCACCACTCTGGCCAAGAAATACCCTTTAAGATTCAATCTGCTCATTCCTAATGTGTCAAAGATGTCAGAGTCAGCGGAAATTCTGAAATAATAATTTTTACAGTCATGCTGCTTACAAGTAAGAATAATCACTTATAACTGGTTATAAGTAATAACATATTTAACTTTTTCTATTTAATCATAAACAACATGATTATAAGTAAATCAAAGCATGTCGATAACCATGCTTCCTTTTAAAAGTTCTAGCTGATTCAAACAGAACTTTACTTGGTGGCACAAATGTTAAGTGTTCTGACCAAGGTAGAGACAGAGATTGACGAGGGATTCATGCAGAAAATCAAAGCAGGGCCAGTTAAGTGGCCAACCCAGGCTAGAAGCTGAGAGCAGCTGAAAGAAAACATTTCTAGCCTAAGTAAAGTTTATATAACCTAGTAAAAAAAAAATTACTGATCTTATGTCCCAGGTGATGCTGAGCTCCTGTCAGAAACCTATCCATTCATGGCATTGAGTAAGTTATTCAATGACGTTAGCCCATATATCTACAGCATTAAAGAAAACATACACTGAAACAGTTCATTCAAAATTAAGGAAAACACGGATGATCGTTCAGATGTTATTTTCAACAATTCACTCATAGGCATTTGAAATCTGTTTTATTTCCTACCACAAAAAAAAAAGTTACTGTTTTATGAATAAACAGTTTAATTTTAGACAAGCTCTAATTTATGGCAACCGGTTCAAAAAAATTCCAAAGCAGCCAGGGAGCTTAGTCACAGATGTCAGCACCGGGTGGTAGTAAAATAAAGGGCTCTGACATCAAAGAGTTAGGGAAGATTTTTCACAATGTAATAAAAAGAATGAATGTTGCAGACATCATAAGTGGCAGAAAGGGCCAGAAACACAGAAATGAACATGTGGAGATAAGTCAATGTCTGCTAGGTGCTGTGTTTTCAAAGTTGTTTCACTCTTCAGCAACCATTCAGACACCCATATTTATCTTCCTTTTTTGTGCCTGTGACCCCAGATTAACTCTATCTCCCATAACCTCCTCTCCTACTACCATGTCACTCTACTCAAAACTCCCTTTTGGCAAGCTGGAAGAGAAAGACTTTTATGACGGGAGAGTTTTTTGAGTTGATTTGTTCTTGGCACTAACAGTGCACTCTTCCCACATTTATCTAGGAGCTTAAAAAGTGTTCTCAGGTCTCTGTTCTTTGATGTTGGCCACACTCTCAGATAGGCTCTTTCCGCAGAATGACCCCCATCAAGTACAGGGTTGCATGGTCCTCGGTGGCCACAAGCTCAAAAGGAGATTCCTCTCTCCCCAGCATCTTTAACAATTCCTGGAAAAGAATTCTGATTGGCTGAGACTGGGTTCATGCCCGAAACCCATGGCCAGGGAGAGAGGTGGAGTATGCCTCAATTTGGGGCACCACAAGGGAGAGAAGGAACATCGTCCAAAAGAAAAGAGGGAAGGAGTCTTTCACCAGAAGAGCAATGATGCAGTGCTCCAAAAAAAGCCAAGTCTAGGAGGCAGTTTGAAAGGTAACTATAGAGAGCTAGGACACTTGCAGTCCCCCAGTGACTCAGATCTCAGGGAGACAATAGGAAGACCTCAAAGTATCAAAAGATAATGCTTGGTAACTACCTTTTACCAGATGGTAATCCTTGGGATAAAGGATAGTGAAGTAACCAAGATGTTAACGATAACAGGAAGCTACCAGTATCCTTAAAGCAGTTGGGAGAAGGTGATCTTACTGGAGCCTATAAGCCAATTAGTTTGACAGGAACTGAGATCCACAGAAAAAGTAGCCATGTGGCAGGGGCTGGTGGCATGGAGGAGGTGCAGTCACACTGGGGTGCCTCCTTTAGTGGAGAGAGAGAGGGAGATGCACAAGGTTCTCTGTTGCTTCCTCTCTCCAGTCTTCCTCCAGTGTATCCCATTGGCTGAATGGAGTCAGAAGTAATTGACAAAAGTTCATGTCCTCTGGAAAGGAGATGTCAAGATGGATTTAGAAGTTCAAGAGATTTACTGAGGTAACACCTATGAAAGATAAAGGGAAGGAGTAGCAGAGAAAGCCTTCAGACCCAGGGCTAAGACCTGTGAAAGGAGAGGGGGGCAGATCAAAGCGTTGGGTACTAAGGGTTTCAGACTGTTGTAGAACTCTGAGAAAGACTCAACCAGTCCAACAATTTGCTCCATCACATAAATTCTCCTCAGAGGGGTCTTCTGTCCCCACCATGCTCAGGCACTGACTGGGGGCTGCCTGCAGAGCAAGGGGCCTCGGCTCCAAAGTTGAGGCAGATCCTGAAGGCACCAAAGCTGGTTGCTCTCGGCTTCCCAAACTCCCTATGGCACGTTCTCTCTTGAAGGGAGGTAAGGACATCTTATCCTCCACGGTTGCTTCAATGAGGGAGTCTGAGAAACATAGATTGCTGTGTTCAACCCCCAAAACACAAAGCAGAGCAGGAGGAGAAAGGGGAACAGACCTAGGGGCAAATGGGCTGATGCATGGCACAAGAGCAAAGAAAGTATTCATTGGAGTAATTACACTCAATAATTGTGGTATGTAATGTTCTACTATGCCTAGATTTGGGAGCATTGCTCTAGGATTAAAATTGTCTTTAATAATTCTTTAAAAGACATTTTAAATTCTTTAAAAGGATTTTTAAAAATTCTTTAAAAAGATTAATAATTCTTTTTAAGAAATCAACTCTTCACCAGATAAAACAAATTTTACGTTCAACAATGTTTAGAACCCATATGAAAGACTTAAAAAAGAAAGTTGCATGATGGACAAAGAATGCAAAGCTGGAGCAACCCCACACCCACATCCAGCCTCTTCCTTTTGTAGATATCGAGACAATTTCAGATAGACTGAGTCAGATGCTCTAACTTGGAAAACTAATTTGTGACAGAATCAAGGCTAGAACCCCAATTTTTTTTTTTTTAACTTTTGCAAGATGCTCACATCAGGGATCTAATAATGTTTAGCTTAACTTAAAAGCCAATGCTTGATAGTTCTACACAGCAGAAGCTACACAGTTTTGTATTTAAGTATACCGCCATGTGAGAAGGGAAAAAGAAACACAGCCTCACTGACAGTTTATTCCTTAAGCTGACATTATTAAAAGTGAAATTAAAAACCACCAGCCCCCAGAATAAATTAACATTTCTATTTTACTGCTTTGGCAAGTTTAACAAATCCCTAATAATTTATAAGTTATTAGGTTGAAATGAGTCAACCTAGGCATAATCTACTAATTGATATATTTTTAATTTTTTAACAGTTGTGTATACATCTATAAATATACTTTGAGTAGTTTTCTCATTAAGAACAACGGCATAACAATGACATACTAAAAAGTCTCAGATTGAGAGTAATTTGTATAAATAGTTGTAATGAAACGTCGAGTTAATTGTCTCTATTGGCATTGCAGTACCATCCAATTACAGCCTCCTTGAAGATTTCTAAATATATGCCACGTTACTTATCCTTTGCTGGATAAGCACAGTGGTTTTATTACTGCTTATCTGTTATAAAATGTTGGATTGTAAAATGTCAGTAGCGTGATGTATTTTGCTTACAAATAGTTATATCCCGGAATTTTGCAGTTTAATCACTTAGTCTACTGAAGACAGACTACAGGGCATTATTTAAAGATATCTTAGAAAAACTGCCTCCAGAAGATATTCAAACACACACGTGCATTATCTGCAAAATATGGCTGGACCTTGTAGAAATTCTGGTGCATTAAATTTTGCTACAAAAGGTATACAAGGACATAAAAGGTTAAAGTTATAGAACCAAGAGATTGGATCAGAGTCTCTGGAGCAGTGTTACTTTAACTTTGTTTTATTTTTCTAAGGAAAACTTGCAGAGCTTGCTGAGTGAAGTACTTAAAAAGTCCAGAGAGATTGAAAGAAAATAACAGAAAAATGTAGACGCAGTTTAAAGTCCTTACGAAATTAAATAATTTTGCAATACAGCCACTGCAACTCAATGAATAAACATTTACTAATGATTATCAATTTATGAAAATATTTTTACAGCCTCTATCTGTGAGCAAACCACACATATAGACTAGAATTACAGTTTCTCCACCTGAAAGGCTGATGAAAAGTTAAAAACACTGCACTTGTCTTTAAAAAATAAATGCAGGGGCTTCCCTGGTGGCGCAGCGGTTAGGAATCCGCCTGCCAAGGCAGGGGACACGGGTTCGATCCCTGGTCCGGGAAGATCCAACATGCCACGGAGCAACTAAGTCCGAGCACCACAACTACTGAGCCTGCGCTCTAGAGCCCGCGAGCCACTTCAGCTACTGAAGCCCACGCGCCTAGACTAGAGCCGGTGCTCTGCAACAAGAGAAGCCACGGTGATGAGAAGCCCACGCACCGCAACAAAGAGTAGCCCCCGCTCGCCGCAACTAGAGAAAGCCCTAACGCAGCAAAGACCCAATGCAGCCAAAAATAAATAAATAAATTTATATAAATAAATAAATTCAGATTGAAGTAATATTTAGAATAACAGCCATGGAAATCACATCATAAAATGTTAAATAAGATTGAAAATTCATTTTAAATGCACAGTTTTACAGTATATTTCAAATGTATATTTCCATGATATGTACTTTCAACTAAGGATTTAAGGTATCTGCATGTTAAAAATGTATTTGATGTACCAAGATACAAATACACTGTCATATTTTACCAAAAATATTCAGGTGATCTTGGATATATTGTCAGCACACAATTTTATATTTCAAAGATGATAGGTAAAATTCTGGGCATCTTGTAGGTTTTTCCATGACAACCATATTTACAGGAAAAAATATAGAAGTCTTTAGTGATTTATAAGCCAGGAAAAATTTCTTTCCAATGGTCTATCTAGGGAAAATGTGTAATGGAGTTTTAAATTCCACATTGGGCTCTAGAAAGCGCTTCTAAATATTCAACAAAATCACGATAATAGAGTTTCTGCTGTCATAATGTTTGAAGAATTGAAATATATTTTTATTTCCCTAAGATTTTGTACTTAAAAAAAAACCTCATCATTTTCTTCCAATTTATAATTTGATTTACTCTTTTCCAGATAAATTGCAACTGAACTTTGATGTTACAGTGCTAGCACATTTCCATCTCTTGACGGTTTGTACTTTGTGTCATTGAATATATATTTTCTCCTTTTTTGATTGAATATAAGCCTTCTGTATGCCAGGGGGAATTTTAATTCTATTCTATTCCTTCCCTCCCAGTTCCTTCGCACCATCCATTAGGAAGAAGAGTGTTGCTGTGATAGGTCAGGTTTAAGGGCATCTTATTTTTTGCTGTGTCTAAAGAGCTAGGGGTGGATAGGCAGTCACCGTGTCAAGTTAAATGTTAGCAAGTGAAACAGTGGCATGCAGACATGAAACCTTCAGATGATCTCATGAGATGAAGAAAGATAACTTTAAGGGCAGCTCTCTCCTAGGATTTGCCATGTCCTCTTCACTCATGCACTTCAAGATTTCAGTAACAGGGTAGTTGTATCAATTACGATAATTTAGTTTACAATGCAATAATAAAAATTCCCCAAGTGTCTGAGGCTTAAACAACAAAGATGTGTTTCTGACTCTTGCCCTGTGCAGGTCATTTGGGGGCAGAAGTAAATGCCAATAGCAGAACCACTCAGAGATATATAACCATGATATTTAGCTACTGACTATGCATGCTGATACGTAGAATTGCTTCTACTTTATTATGACTATTAATTCTAAACTTAAAGTGTCAGTCTACATGAAAGTGGAGATAAAATGGGTAAAAAGTCATGCAGCTGTTATAGTCAGAGGCAGTGTTTTATAATAGCAACCATGAAGTACAATAACATCTTTGGTGTTCTCCAATAGAAAATCATAATGTTAGTGGGAATCAAACAGGAAATTGGTCTTTATTCCAAAAGAAGTTGAGATAGAATCCAAGCACTACCTCAGGGCCAGTAGAAAATAGGGGCAGTAGTCAGAGGGTACTCAGCAAAGGTCAGAAAGCAGTAAAGTTCCACATATTCAGATGACAAGATTAATCCTGGCTAATGCGTAATTTGACACAAAGCATCTTGAAGAGCTGGGCATATTAAACAATTTTAATAATGGTTTGATGGCATTTGGTTATTGTTGAATATAGGTTTGTTTACTGTCTTTTTATCCTCCAGTATTTTCAACTATTCTAAAACAGAAATGTATTTTGTAGAAAAAAATGAAATAATCAATTGATGAGTTCTCTTATTTTTAAAAATTAATGCATTTTAAGGATCTTGATATAAGGAAATAATTTAAATACAAAATGGCATGGGGCATGAAGAAGAGGGTCTACGGAATTGGGAGGGAGGGAGAAGGAGTGAGAGAGGGAAGGAGAGAGGGAGAATGAATTCCTTAATGCAAACAAGAGTTTTCACAAACTCCCTTAGTAGAGTGGGATTAGAAGGTTATACAAGATCTCCAGCACATATTATTTGTGGTAGGCTATACCATTCAAGTTTCTATTAACAGTATAGCAAAATGTCAATAATCGCAATTCCATATTGTTGGTTCCATCATTTAAAATAAAAATTTGTGGGGATTAACCAAGATGGCGGAGTAGAAGGACGTGCTCTCACTCCCTCTTGCGAGAGCACCAGAATCACAACTGGCTGCTGGACAATCATCAACAGGAAGGCCCTGGACTTCACCAAGGAGGATACCCCACGTCCAAGGACAGAGGAGAAGCCACAGTGAGACGGTAGGAGGGGCGCAATCAGAGTAAAATCAAATCCCATAACTGCTGGGTGGGTGACTCACAGACTGGTGAACACTTATACCACAGAAGTCCACCCACTGGAGTGAAGGTTCTAAGCCCTACGTCAGGCTTCCCAACCTGGGGGACCGGCAACAGGAGGAGGAATTCACAGAGAATTAGACTCTGAAGCCTAGTGGGAATTGATTACAGGACTTTGACAGGACTGGGGGAAACAAAGACCCCACTCTTGGAGGGCACACATGGAATAGTGTGTGCATTGGGACCCGGGGGAAGGAGCAGTGACCCTGGGGGAGACTGAACCTGACCTACCTGCTGGTGTTGGAGGGTCTCCTGCAGAGGCGGGGGCTGGCTCTGTTTCACCGTGGGAACAAGGACACTGGCAGCGGAGGTTCTGGGACATACTCCTTGGCGTGAGCCCTCCCAGAGTCTGCCATTAGCCCCACGAAAGAGCCCAGGTGGGCTCCAGTGTTGGGTTGCCTCAGGCAAAACAACCAACAGGGAGGGAACCCAGCCCCACCCATCAACAGTCAAGTGGATTAAAGTTTTACTGAGCTCTGACCGCCACAGCAACAGTCAGCTCTACCCACCACCAGAGCCTCCCATCAAGCCTCTTAGATAGCCTCAACCACCAGAGGGCAGACAGCAGAAGCAAGAAAAACTACAATCCTGCAGCCTGGGGACCAAAAACCACAGTTACAGAAAGATAGACAAGATGAAAAGGCAGAGGGCTATGTACCAGATGAAGGAACAAGAAAAAACCCCAGAAAAACAACTAAATGAAGTGGAGATAGGCAACCTTCCAGAAAAAGAATTCAGAATAATGATAGTGAAGATGATCCAGGACCTTGGAATAAGAATGGAGGCAAAGATTGAGAAGATGCAAGAAATGATTAACAAAGACCTAGAAGAATTAAAGAACAAACAAACAGAGATGACCAATATAATAACTGAAATGAAAACTACACTAGAAGGAATCAATAGCAGAATAACTGAGGCAGAAGAACGGATAAGTGACCTGGAAGACAGAATGGTGGAATTCACTGCTGCGGAACACACTAAAGAAAAAAGAATGAAAAGAAATGAAGACAGCCTAAGAGACCTCTGGGACAATATTAAACGCAACAACATTCGCATTATAGGGGTCCCAGAAGGAGAAGAGAGAGAGAAAGGACAAGAGAAAATATTTGAAGAGATTATAATAGAAAACTTCCCTAACATGGGAAAGGAAATAGCCACCCAAGTCCAGGAAGCGCAGAGAGTCCCATACAGGATAAACTCAAGGAGAAACACGCTGAGACACACAGTAATCAAAGTGGCAAAAATTAAAGACAAAGAAAAATTATTGAAAGCAACAAGGGAAAAACGACAAATAACATACAAGGGAACTCCCATAAGGTTAACAGCTGATTTCTCAGCAGAAACTCTACAAGCCACAAGGCAGTGGCATGATATACTTAAAGTGATGAAAGGGAAGAACCTACAACCAAGATTACTCTACCGGGCAAGGATCTCATTTAGATTTGATGGAGAAATCAAAAGCTTTACAGACAAGCAAAAGCTAAGAGAATTCAGCACCACCAAACCAGCTCTACAACAAATGCTAAAGGAACTTCTCTAAGTGGGAAACACAAGAGAAGAAAAGGACCTACAAAAACAAACCCAAAACAATTAAGAAAATGGTCATAGGAACATACATAAGGGTAATTACCTTAAACGTGAATGGATTAAATGCTCCAACCAAAAGACACAGGCTTGCTGAATGGATACAAAAACAGGACCCATATATATGCTGTCTACAAGAGACCCACTTCAGACCTAGGGACACATACAGACTGAAAGTGAGGGGATGGAAAAAGATATTCCATGCAAATGGAAATCAAAAGAAAGCTGGAGTAGCTATACTCATATCAGATAAAATAGACTTTAAAATAAAGAATGCTACAAGAGACAAGGAAGGACACTACATAATGATCAAGGGATCAATCCAAGAAGAAGATATAACAATTATAAATATATATGCACCCAACATAGGAGCACCTCAATACATAAGGCAACTGCTAACAGCTATGAAAGAGGAAATTGACAGTAACACAGTCATAGTGGGGGACTTTAACACCTCACTTACACCAATGGACAGATCATCCAAAATGAAAATAAATAAGGAAACAGAAGCTTTAAATGACACAATAGACCAGATAGATTTAATCGATATTTATAGGATATTCCATCCAAAAACATCAGATTACACGTTCTTCTCAAGTGCGCATGGAACATTCTCCAGGATAGATCACATCTTGGGTCACAAATCAAGCCTCAGTAAATTTAAGAGAATTGAAATCATATCAAGCATCTTTTCTGACCACAACGCTATGAGATTAGAAATTAATTACAGGGAAAAAAACGTAAAAAACACAAACACATGGATGCTAAACAATATGTTACTAAATAACCAAGAGATCACTGAAGAAATCAAAGAGGAAATAAAAAAATACCTACAGACAAATGACAATGAAAACACGACGACCCAAAACCTATGGGATGCAGCAAAAGCAGTTCTAAGAGGGAAGTTTACAGCTATACAAACCTACCTTAAGAAACAAGAAAAATCTCAAGTAAACAATCTAACCTTACACCTAAAGAAACTAGAGAAAGAAGAACAAACAAAACCCAAAGTTAGCAGAAGGAAAGAAATCATAAAGATCAGAGCAGAAATAAATGAAATAGAAACAAAGAAAACAATAGCAAAGATCAATAAAACAAAAAGGTGGTTCTTTGAGAAGATAAACAAAATTGATAAATCACTGGCCAGACTCATCAAGAAAAAGAGGGAGAGGACTCAAATCAATATAATTAGATATGAAAAAGGAGAAGTTACAACAGACATCGCAGAAACACAAAGCATCCTAATAGACTACTACAAGCAACTTTATGCCAATAAAATGGACAACCTGGAAGAAATGGACAAATTCTTAGATAGGTATAACCTTCCAAGACTAAACCAGGAAGAAATAGAAAATATGAACAGACCAATCACAAGTAATGAAATTGAAACTGTGATTAAAAATCTTCTAACAAACAAAAGTCCAGGACCAGATGGCTTCACAGGTGAGTTCTATCAAACATTTAGAGAAGAGCTAACACCTATCCTTCTCAAACTCTTCCAAAAAATTGCAGAGGAAGGAACACTCCCAAACTCATTCTATCAGGCCACCATCACCCTGATACCAAAACCAGACAAAGACACTACAAAAAGAGAAAATTAC
This sequence comes from Eschrichtius robustus, assembly GCF_028021215.1. Lineage (NCBI taxonomy): Eukaryota > Metazoa > Chordata > Mammalia > Artiodactyla > Eschrichtiidae > Eschrichtius > Eschrichtius robustus. The sequence goes on along the minus strand of NC_090836.1, from coordinate 74,710,033 downwards.
AGACCAATATCACTGATGAATATAGATGTAAAAATCCTCAACAAAATACTGGCAAACAGAATCCAACAACACATTAAAAGGATCATACACCACGATCAAGTGGGATTCATCCCAGGGATGCAAGGATTCTTCAATATACGCAAATCAATCAATGTGATACACCATATTAACAAATTGAAGAATAAAAACCATATGATCATCTCAATAGATGCAGAAAAAGCTTTTGACAAAATTCAACACCCATTTATGATAAAAACTCTCCAGAAAGTGGGCATAGAGGGAACCTACCTCAACATAATAAAGGCCATATATGACAAACCCACAGCAAATATCATTCTCAATGGTGAAAAACTGAAAGCATTTCCTCTAAGATCAGGAATGAGACAAGGATGTCCACTCTCACCACTATTATTCAACATAGTTCTGGAAGTCCTAGCCACGGCAATCAGAGAAGAAAAAGAAATAAAAGGAATACAAATTGGAAAAGAAGAAGTAAAATCGTCACTCTTTGCAGATGACATGATACTATACATAGAGAATCCTAAAACTGCCACCAGAAAACTGCTAGAGCTAATTAATGAATATGGTAAAGTTGCAGGATACAAAATGAATGCACAGAAATCTCTTGCAATCCTATACACTAATGATGAAAAATATGAGAATGAAATTATGGGAACACTCCCATTTACCATTGCAACAAAAAGAATAAAATACCTAGGAATAAACCTACCTAGGGAGACAAAACACCTGTATGCAGAAAACTATAAGACACTGATGAAAGAAATTAAAGATGATACCAACAGATGGAGAGATATCCCATGTTCTTGGATTGGAAGAATCAACATTGTGAAAATGACTATACTCCCCAAAGCAATCTACAGATTCAATGCAATCCCTATCAAATTACCAATGGCATTTTTTACGGAACTAGAACAAATCATCTTAAAATTTGTATGGAGACACAAAAGACCCTGAATAGCCAAAGCAGTCTTGAGGGAAAAAAGCGGAGCTGGAGGAATCAGACTCCCTGACTTCAGACTATACTACAAAGCTACAGTAATCAAGACAATATGGTACTGGCACAAAAACAGAAACATAGATCAATGGAACAAGACAGAAAGCCCAGAGATAAACCCACCTACCTATGGTCAACTAATCTATGACAAAGGAGGCAAAGATATACAAAGGAGAAAAGACAGTCTCTTCAATAAGTGATGCTGGGAAAACTGGACAGCTACATGTAAAAGAATGAAATTAGAATACTCCCTAATACCATACACAAAATAAACTCAAAATGGATTAGAGACCTAAATGTAAGACTGGACACTATAAAACTCTTAGAGGAAAACATAGGAAGAACACTCTTTGACAGAAATCACAGCAAGATCGTTTTTGATCCACCTCCTAGAGTAATGGAAATAAAAACAAAAATAAACAAATGGGACCTAATGAAACTTCAAAGCTTTTGCACAGCAAAGGAAACCATAAACAAGACGAAAAGACAACCCTCAGAATGGGAGAAAATATTTGCAAACGAATCAACGGACAAAGGATTAATTTCCAAAATATATAAACAGCTCATTCAGCTCAATATTAAAGAAACAAACACCCCAATGCAAAAATGGGCAGAAGACCTAAATAGATATTTCTCCAAAGAAGACATACAGACGGCCACGAAGCACATGTAAAGCTGCTCAACATCACTAATTATTAGAGGAATGCAAATCAAAACTACAATGAGGTATCACCTCACACCAGTTAGCATGGGCATCATCAGAAAATCTACAAACAACAAATGCTGGAGAGGGTGTGGAGAAAAGGGAACCCTCTTGCACTGTTGGTGGGAATGTAAATTGATACAGCCACTAAGGAGAACAATATGGAGGTTCCTTAAAAAACTAAAAATAGAATTACCATATGATCCAGCAATCCCACTACTGGGCATATACCCAGAGAAAACCATAATTCAAAAAGACACATGCACCCCAATGTTCATTGCAGCACTATTTACAATAGCCAGGTCATGGAATCAACCTAAATGCCCATCAACAGACGAATGGATAAACAAGTTGTTGTACATATATACAATGGAATATTACTCAGCCATAAAAAGGAACGAAACTGAGTCATTTGTTGAGACGTGGATGGATCTAGAGGCTGTCATACAAAGTGAAGTAAGTCAGAAAGAGAAAAACAAATATCGTATATTAATGCATGTATGTGGAGCCTAGAAAAATGGTACAGATGAGCCGGTTTGCAGGGCAGAAGTTGAGACACAGATGTAGAGAACAGACATATGGACACCAAGGGGGGAAAACTGCGGTGGGGTGGGGATGGTGGTGTGCTGAATTGGGCGATTGGGATTGACATGTATACACTGATGTGTATAAAATTGATGCCTAATAAGAACCTGCAGTATAAAACAAACAAACAAACAAAACAACTAATACTAAAGTTTCTTTGGGTTATTTGTATGGAAATATGTTAATATAAATGTTTCAGACATTACATGAAATTTCTAAAAATCTTATATGTTCTGGTATAATGTTATAAGTTATAATCCTAGTTATTACTTTAAAATGTATATCTCAGAAATAACTAATTTTCTTGTCAACTGCATTATTATGAACTTTCATCAAATCTTTAACTGTGGTCATTTTTAAGTCTTTTGTCATTTACAGACAGTTCTGGGTGTACTCTGATGCTTTTGCAAATATGTTCCTATAAAAGGCTTTCATCTTCAAGAAATTCATGGAAAAGACTCTGAGAAGTACAGGTTTCTGGTAACTGACTGTACTGCTGAACTGAATGAATAAGCATTTTCAGAACTCTAATGAAAAACTGATGAACTCATAAAAGTGCTAACAAAAGATCAAGATGAAAAAAAAAATTAATTACATGGGACTGAGTGAACTAATGAGGATGAGTATAATTTTTGTGACTTTCTGTTTGAATTAAAAAAAAAATCCCACAAGGACTCAGAGGCAAAGCATATACAAATCAATTTTCACTGCAAAGTAAAGGAGCTGCTACAGTGGAGGATTACTGGACTGAATGTCAATATTATGACATAGTATGAGTGTGTTTCATGTTTGGTAATTGCAATCATTGTTGCTTTTGTTGTGGTCATCCATGTACAATGCTTGATGTCAGTCTATCTCTTGTAAAAATAAAATACAGTGTGTGTGGGTGTGAAAAAAAAAAAAAAGTAGTTCTGGCTACATAACTGGGTTTGTAGTCCCTGGGATGCTAGAATTTTATAACAATAGGCCAAAAAATGAGTCACACAGGGAAACTTTCCTTTGTAGAAGACTGAAACTGTTTTATTAACTTTTATATTGCATACATTTACCTTTTCCTATTATACTGATTATGCCTTAGGATTCAATAACCATTATTATTTCTTTTCTCTTTTTCATTTAAGCAATTGTCACAAATTTAGTTACATAGTGCTCAATAAATATTTATGTAATGGAAAAAAAAAAAAGAAAATAAAATAGTTAATATGACGGAGAATGCCAGAATGCAGTGGATGATTTAAACAGTGTGTTGGAAAGGTCTCTTTGAAAAAGTGGCATTAGATTTGAAACCTTGGTTGTAAAATGTAGCCAGACTAGGGCTAACCTAAGGAAAGCACTCCAGGCAGAAAGAACTACAAGTACAGAGCAACAAAGGGCGGAAAATGCTTGGTGACAGCCCAGACATTGGAGAACTCAGCCCTGAACTCAGATCACAGAACCATTTTCATGAGTTGTATATTCATGGTGACACAGGTCAGCCCTGCTTCTTGCCCCCAAACCATGAAGCAGTATAAATGAGAGGTTACCACCTTATGGTCTCATATGAACTGGAATTTAAGACTTGTAGGAAAATCTCAGATCATTTAGCTAACCTCTCCTTGAAAACCAGTTAACAATGACCTCTGAATTATAAAGGAAAGGTCTTTAAAAATTACAATACATTTTTCTATCTATGAAAGCAACTCATTATCAAGTAAAAAGTTAAACTATCTATATGCATTTCTGAATGTAAAAATAAAATAACATTAAAAATTTTAAAAAATAAATAAATAAAATAAAATAAAATAATAATTTGTTGTCTTTGTAAAATCAAAATTTAACAAATCCTACCATGTATTGTTACACATTGTGCTTTGGATCAGTTGGACCCAAATTTATAATCATAGTCAAAGTCTGGAGCTCAGAATATGATGACAAAAAGAAAGAGAGAGATCCAGGTCCTGCCCCTAGGAAATGACAAATTCCCAAAAGGAAATTACTGTGAATTCGTGAAAAGGCTGAACCCTAGACATCAGGCTCACAGTTTCATCAAAGATTCCTTTGCTCAAGCTTGACCTGAGAGCAGCAGAGCAGCCTCCCCTCAAGGGGCAATGCAGGCATGACCATAAAGACATCTGTAATTAAGTAAAGAGCTGCAGGATAAGGGTCCTTCCCTTATTTTATGGGTACCACATACGCCTCAGAGACCCTCATGTGTCTTTAGAGAGGGGAGATTTCCTCCCTTCAATAATATATGAGTTTGAATTTCCTAACTTCCCAGTAAGAGTTGAGATCCCAGCAACAGATTTCATTTAATAAAAGGAAATGTGATTGCTTTGCCTGAAAGGGGGTCATTTGTTTTTGTTTTTTTTAAATTAAAATGTATCTGACATATAACATTGTATGAATTTAAGGTGTACAATATGTTAATTTGTTATATTTATATATTGTAATAATAATTAGCACCTCTATCATGTTACATTATTAACCTAAAGAAAAAACAAAAAACAAAAAAAGAACAAGGAAGGTGAGGTCTCTGCCCTCCATCTACTTTTTTTTTTTTTTTTTTTTTTATAAATTTATTTATTTATTTATGGCTGTGTTGGGTCTTCGTTTCTGCGCGAGGGCTTTCTCTAGTTGCGGCGAGCGGGGGCCACTCTTCATCGCGGTGCGCGGGCCTCTCACTATCGCGGCCTCTCTTGTTGCGGAGCACAGGCTCCAGACGCGCAGGCTCAGTAGTTGTAGCTCACGGGCCCAGTTGCTCCGCGGCATGTGGGATCTTCCCAGACCAGGGCTCGAACCCGTGTCCCCTGCATTGGCAGGCGGATTCTCAACCACTGCGCCACCAGGGAAGCCCCTCCATCTACTTTTGACATCCTGCCTCCAAAGCTGCTTTTCACTGATTTGGAACACTAAAGTGAACTGTTAGAGCCTTATATTTTAAGATTCTTTCCAGCATAATTTTCATTTCTTATGAAGACTTTCTATTTGTTAATTTTTCTTACTGTTATTACCTCCTCCAGATAAATCCATAAGAACCTAAATAAAGCTAGACATTTCAACATACAAAAAAAAAAAAAAAAAAGGAAATGTGACATTCCTTACACACTTGACTTCATGGAGTAAGGTTTTACCTGATTTTTTGTCTATACATTTATTCATTTATTCATTCAAAAATACTTACCAAGTACTTATTACATATTAGGCATAATATTTGCTGCTAGATATATAGTTGTAAACAAACCAGTCATGTCCCCTGCTTTCATGGGGCTTAAGGTTTACGGGAGGAAAGGAGGTTAACAATTAAAAGGTAGATATGTTGGTTCATTGCAGGAAAAGAAGATGGGATCACAGGAGAGAATAAGAAGGAAGACCTATTTAGAACAGGAGATGGCATCCATGGATATTGAAGTGATGCACAGTGATGTGACGTGTGACGGGGAAAGATGTGCAAGTAGAAGCAAGAGCCATGAGGCAGGAAGAAGCCTGGCACATTGAGGAACTTAATGGAGGCCCGTGGGACTGGAGTATAACGAACAAGGGGCATACTGGCATGAGATATGGTTGGGAGTAGGCAGAGCCTGAATTTTGCAGGGCTTCGCAGATCATGCTAAGTATTTTGGTCTTTATTCTAAGCACAGTGGAAAGCTTTTGAAGGGTTTTAAGTAGAGAGAGGTGATGTCATCAGAAAAATGTCTTAGTCATTCTGGTTGCAGTCAGAAGAATGGAAATGAGGAAAACTAAGAAGGCAAGTAGGATTTCTAGCAGTGCAAATCTGGACACACCTGTGGTGGTCTCACTGAGACGTGATAACGCCATGGGACTAGGGTAGTGGTTAGGAAGATAGGAATATATGCTTTGGAGATAAAATTGGCCAGAGTTGGTGAAAGTTTTAATACTGGCATTGAACAAGTAGGTTAGGAGGAAGATGAGATCTGTGTTTTTCACTTGGCCAATAATAGATAGTGCCATTCACTGGGTAAGTTGGATTTGGATCAAAACTGGAGTGCTCAGCGTTGGGGAAAAGAAGGTTTGGTTTTGGGACATGTTAAGTGTGAAATTCTTACAAGAAAATGTTCACATATCAGGATGATATTGAGATGTACTAGCTCAGAGCTCAAAACAAGATTCCCTGCTGGAGATCTAAATTTGACAGCCTTGGGGACACATAGTTTTTCGAGGCAGGAGCCCGCTGTGTCCCCCCTTTGCCTGGCAAAGTAATAAAGCTATTCTTTTCTACTCCATCCAAAAAAATAAATAAATAAAAAATAAATCTGTCAGCCTTGACATAAATGTGATATTTACAGCAATGAGTGTTGATAAAATCACTTAGAAAAGGGTATAGAGGAGAAGAGTATATATATGGAATGTCAACAAATCACATGCAAACCTATCTACAATCTGAATTCCCAGGGAAAGAGAATGCAATTTGGGGGTCTGTTATAATTCATTTTAATATAATTCTGATAAATTAAACCAAAAAATTTAGAATAAAGCAGAAGAGGATCATCTACTATTAACCTTGGCCAAAATCAAAAATACTTCCTTTTCCATGCATGTCAATGTCATTAACAAAATTCCAAAAGATTTTCTAGGAATCAGTGCATTTAAGAAGTAGCTTGATTAGCTTTCCCACTGGGGAGTAAAAGATAACTTACCACGATAATCATTTCAAATCGATTATTACTTTCTTGTGAATTGTTAAATGAGGTGTTAAATTAACTTTTCCTTTTCATATTAAAGAGTAGTGGCTATGTTTTCTCTGGAAGGTTATTAAGCTACAGGGAAGATTTTATTTTCACAGTAGAAGCAAATCATATATTATAGGAGAATTCCTAAGGCCAAAAGACTTTACTTAGAAAGTTAAGGAATTATTGCTGTGTATAAACATTATTGTGGTAATTACTGTCTTCAAGTATTTATTGTCAATAAAATCCTTTCCAAGTTTCTCAAGGGTACTTCCAGATAGAGCTGTATTTCTATTTTCAAGGAAGTATTAGGCAGACAACTTCAGATACTCTCAAACACCAGAGCCAGGAAATCTCTCGGGGTAGAAAATCTCCCACTACATTTGTTACATTAAAATCCAATTATGCACAGAGGAAGGACAAAGAAACACAATAAACGGGAGAACAACATATGTTTAACATAACACACATACATTACAAATAGGCTTAAATATCACATATTAGTTAAAGCTTCCAAGTGTTTTTCTCAGAAATCTGAAGAAAAGCATGCAATGAAAGTTAAAACAAACAAACGAAAAAAGGCAAAACAAAACAGTGGAGTATTAGAAATGGATTCTAATTCATGAAAATGTAAGATCAGCAACATCTTAACTGATAATTTTCCCATAACATGACCTTCTCTTATATAATACATATTCTACCTAATTGCCATACAAATATGATAAGCATTTAGGCATTGTAAACAGTCTCAAGCGACATCTCTGTAAAAGTCCAAAACTCCTGAAAAGAATATATCAGAATATATGAGTGTTAACAAAGAGCCACTTTTTTTTTTTAAATAAATTTATTTATTTATTTTTGGCTGTGTTGGGTCTTTGTTGCTGCGCGCGGGCTTTCTCTAGTTGCGGCGAGCAGGGGCTACTCTTCGTTTTGTTGCGTGGGCTTCTCTTGTTGCAGAGCACGGGCTCTAGGCGCACGGGCTTCAGTAGTTGTGGCTCGTGAGCTCTAGCGTGCAGGCTCAGTAGTTGTGGCACACGGGCTTAGTTGTACCACGGCATGTGGGATCTTCCCAGACCAGGGCTCGAACCCGTGTCCCCTGCAATGGCAGGCGGATTCTTAACCACTGCGCCACCAGAAAGCCCAAGCCACTTTTTAAAGGACTATTTGTGGGTGGATAACTTCAGTGGAATCTATTTCTCCAACTGACTTATTTTTTTCTTTTAAGACAATGGAAGCTTTAACATAGTGACAAAATTAAGACAATTCAGTTCGTAGACCATTAGGCTTTACATGTAAAGTTACACTGTGATGAGAGAAAGAGACACACTTTCATTTGACAAATGCCACTTTGATTTTAAAAATGAGGTTAAATGCCGAAGACAGACTGCTGAATGTCCTAGAAAACCACCACCACAGACTTTATACCTAGACTTCAACAAAAGCCTGGCCAGAAGTCTAAGCATAAAAGATTCCTGTGCCAAAGTCCTAGGTCGGGTCCTCCTTGGCTCTCCCCCAGCCTGCTGCAACAGCTTCTTAAAAGGAGCATTTTGTTTTCCCACGAGAATTTACTCGTGGTCAAAGTCTTGAACTCTTTGTGCTCTCTTGTTTAATCAGGTAGCTCCAACAGGAAAGGTCATGTCCCACACCTTTATTTGTCGATCTCTTATTCAGCCTTCAAAGTCCTGCACAAAGAATAAATGTCCCCCATCCCTAACTGTCAGAAATCCCTTTTCCCGTGCTTTCAGGAATAATATTATCATCAACAGCATTTGTTGAACACCTTCTTCGTGCCAGGCACTCAGCTAGCTGCAAGTGTTAAATGCTTTTTCTAATTGACAAATGTCTTTGCAAGGAAATTAATTGCAATCCTCATTTCACAGGAAAAGAAAGCTAAGTCATGAGGTTATGAGTCATGACTATTAGGTGACTCAAAGAAACCTAACTTTCTGCCCAAAGCTCCTTGATTAGTAAAGAGTGGAGAAATTCAGAACAGAAGCCTGCCTCCAAATCCCAGCCATTTCCCTTTGTAGTCAGTCTAAACTGTCATGGAGGATTGTAGAGCTCTCCAGGTAGAAATTAAACTTTATCTTTTTGTCCTCTAGCATTTAGCATAGCCTCTAGCCTTGCACAGAGCAGCCCGTCAGTAAGTGGTTGAATGTGTGGGACCCTCTATTCATCTTCTTCCTACTAATTAATGTGGTAAATGATCAAATACTCATCCAGAATGGACAGTATAGTGAGAAGTGAAAAGCATTTTGATAAGCAGATCATTTCTTCATGGCTGGATATTTGAAATCTTTGAAGGTATAACTTTTGGAGATAACTAATTATCAAGAATTACATGTGGCTCTGTTAGCTAGTTTGCAGCTGGATAAGTTCCTTTAGCTGATAGGGAGAATGATATAATAGGTGACTTGGGTTTGGATTTTGGTCTTACTGGAGTTGAGATTGTGACAGTTGGCAGAATTCGTCCACTGGAGTGGGCCTAGGAGGCTTCACTGTCTGCCCAGATAGTAGAAGTCACAGGGCAAAGAATGTGTCAGGCCTCCTCAGAGGGAGAAGGGACCTTACCAGGCAAGGAACAGTAACCTAAAAATTTTTTAATTTGGCATTCAGGACCTTTAATGATTGGACCCTGTTCATCTCTCCAGCTATCGTGCCCACTCCTTGCATTTTAAGCTCCAACCATCATGAATAACAGCATTTGCGTTCCTCTGAATAAGCCAAGCTCCCTATCATCTCAGGGGTTTGGGCATGCTATTTCTCTGCCAAGCAAGCAATCTACCCAGCTCTAGTTTCTCCATACCGTCTCCCATCCCAGGAATGCTTATGTGTAAGCAGGTTCAGATCAGTCCAAATGTCACCTCCTCCAGGAAGCCTTTCTGCCCCCTGAAAATCTCCTAGCACCCTGTGCTTCTCCCTATCATAACACTTATTAATGTACTGTTCTTTCTTTGAACTTCTTCCTCACCCACTAGACTGTCAACATTTTGACTAACTACTATGTTACTGGTTACTGTGATGGTCAATTTATGTGTTAACTTAGCTAGGCCCCAGTGCCTGGATATTAGGTTAAATACTATTCTACCTGTTTCTGTCGAGATGTATTTTAGAGATTAACTAAATGAGATTCACATTTGACTTTGAGTAAAACAGATTACCCTCCATAATATGCGTGGGCCTCATCCAATCAATTGAAGGTCTTAATAGAAAAAGACTGACCGCCTGGAGGAAAAGGGAATTCAGCCAGCAGACAGCCTTCACACTGGAATTGCATCTCTTCCCTGGGTCTCCAGGCTGTAGGCCTATCCTGCAGATTTTGGACTTAGCAGGCACCATCATTACATGAGCCAGTTCCTAAAAAATCTCCCTCTCCCCCTCTTTCCCTCTCTGGAGAACCCTGCCTAATACAATTACCATTGTATCTCTAGCACTGAGCATAGTGCTTGGAATACAGAATAGGTCAAGTAAAATTGGATTAGGTTGAATTGATCTGACTTGTAAGGAAGAAAACCACTGCAGACATAATGTCAAGACTTCTCTCTTAAGAGTCAGAGACCTGCACAGGTTACACTACTACACGCAACAATTGGTTTTGCTGGCCTGAGAGTTCCTTTCTCCTGATCCAGTGCAAAGAACAGAGGAAATGAAGGATACTGCAAACCCCCACCTTTTATTATTTTAGCCCATGAATTAAATATAATTGGCACTCTGACTAAACCTACTTTCAGCATTCATAATAGTGCTATCTAACAGTCTTAAATGCAAAATTCATACCGTCTGGCAGAGAAAGGCAGGTGCCTGGTCTCGGTGGGATTATCTCAGGTTTCCCAAGTCACTAGGGAGGAGACACTCTCAGAAAGAAAACTCAGCCTTTCTGTCTCCCAACATCCTCACCATTCAGCCTGGAATTATGAAGATTTTAGACTTAGACAGAATTCTTGGATTATTTGACAACTCAGGTTCTTAAATGTCCAATGTGAATGAGGAGATGGTTATAGAAAATGACCTAGTAGAAGACTTTCTTGTTATCTGGTCAAATTAAACTTCTCATTTAGAACAGCCTGGGGATTTACTAACCCATAGAAATGCTTGGATGAGTGTGGATAAAGGATTCTGACTAGGGTTTAGGATTAGGATAGCTACTTTGTGACTCTTGGAGAGAGTAACTTGTATTTTGCATGCAGTGAAAAGAATGGGGAGATCACTGGGCCAAGATTTTAACTTGTTTCTTTAAATGAGACTGATTTGTCCAGATTTTCACTAATTTTGATCATTCCTCTGCTTTTCTTCCTAAAAAATAAGTCATATAATGCAAGCAAAAAAATATTCAGCTAACAACAAAGAACAAACCTGATAGCATCAGGGAATAAGAGATGAAAGGAGAAGGGAAATGAAAATTTGCAAATCCACAAACTGGATAATTCATTCCAAATCCAAAATCAGCATCATTTTTTCTAATAAACAGTTTCTTGGTTATATAGTCTTATTCATACTCTAATCTTTTAAAAACTTCTATTCTACTTGCAAAATCTTGCCTCCAAATTTTCTTTTTATGTTATTTTGGAAGATTTTTCTGAAAGGTCTTATAAATAAATAAATATATTTCAGTTTTCCCAAACACATAAAAGCCACGGTGACATGTTTCCTGTGTGTACTTAGTTTTGCTGCAGGTATGCTCTTTTGGGTTCCTGGATCCAATTCCAATGTGTGTGGGGAGTGGGGTAAAGGGAAAGTTGGGGGTTCCCACACCAACAAGCAATTATCCTACACCAGCAACGTGTCTCAGCATTCAGCTAAGTTCTGACGCTATCTACCCAGAGATAGCGTCATGGTCCACAGGTTGAGGGCTCAGTCCTGCAACACTGCACCCGCCCACCTCCACTCTCAACACACACACACTTCAGACACCAGTTGTGTCTTCAGCCACTTCAGCCACTCTGACCAACTAGCTATAGATTAGAGGTTTCTACAACCCCCTCCAGGTTGTTACCCGGTCCTCTGACCAACTGGCTATAAATAAGGGGTTGCCACGACCTCCCAGTTAGGTTCGATTAATTTGCTAAAACAGCTCACAGAACTCAGAGACACATTTTACTTACTTAGATTACTGGTTCATTAAATAGGTACCATTGATTAAATCATTGGCTGTTGGCAGTTGATTCAACCTCCAGTCTCTCCACTCTCCCCAGGGTTTGGGGGTGGGACTAAAAGTTCCAACCCTTTAATCACAGGGTTAGTTCTCCTGGCAACCGCCCACATCATTAGGTGCAGTCCAAAAGTCAGTCATTAACATAAGACACCTTTATCTCTTATCACTTAGGTAATTCCGAGGGTTTTAGGAGCTCTGGGCCGATGGGAGGAAGACCAAATATACATTTCCTGTTATAAATCACAAGATCACATATGCTAAAGCATATTTTAAACACGATTTGAATTGTGTGTCAAAAAAATAGGTCAGTCTCCCCAATGTTATATAATGTCCCCAACCAGTTAACCATGTGTTGTCCAACAAACCAACCAGAAAGCAGTTTACTTGAAAACCCAAAAAACAAGCAGTGCATTCCGTATTAACTTTAATTTCCCATGCATTCCTCAGCTTCACAGTTATTTATAGATCTTTTCCCAGAAAAATTTGTAGTTTAAGTAGATAAACTTTAAAACTACGGGAAGTGGCTTCACTGTGAGGTTTTTTTTTTTTTTTCTTTTCTTATTCATTTGAATAAAAAAGGGATATGGAAAAAATAATGCAGATAGCCTTTGAGTGAGAAGCTGTGATCCTCACTGATCAAGGACCATAGAAGTAAATTTTATATGGTACTTTACAACCTATATTATGCTTTTGCATATATTACCACAATCATGCTCAGAATCAGTGCCCGTGTTTAGTGATGATCAAGAAGAGAACCTGCCTTATTAAAACAAATCCCAATCCACCAAGATTTGGGCAGAAAAGAACTCAGAAAAATCTTCTGATCGAAGGGATAACCAAAAAATGGTCCCTTCTTTCCTCTTAAGAACTCTTTGTTTTGTTTATTTTTTTCGGTTGGATTCCCATCTGGCTCTTTTGGCAGGAGGTAGAGCGATTACATATAAATTCCGGAGAGTATCTTCTCTCTGTGTCCTTATGGCCTTGCTCATTTTGGCATGACTAAACTGGAATAACCTTGTTAAAAGCAGCTCTGCAATTAAACGCTAAAGAAAAAAACAGATCTGGCATAAAAGCCACCATAATTCCACAGCACATTTCCAAATCTATATGTGGTACCAAAATATCAAAAGCAAACAATATAACAACCAAAAATGACCTTTACAGAGTTCCTGACCCTAACAAAAATTGCCCACTAGCTTCTCATGTGCCAATACAAGTTTGTAAGAGCCATTGCTGATGTTTTCTACTTCTCAGCCGCTTGTCTCCTCAAGATTTTTTGATTTGGCCTGTACCTCTCTCTCCAGTCTCATCCTGGGGAATGCTTCCTGTTCTCCTTTGGTGCCATGGGTCATCTTGCTCCAAGACTCTGAAAAGAATCATCTGGGATGGTCTTCCTTCTCTTCCCATCACACTCTGGCCTAACTAATTTCCACTCACCCTTTAGCTATGAGGCCACATGCCCGATCCTTTAAAGGTATAGACCTTTTTATACTCCCTATCCCCAATCTAAGCTTAGTTTCCTTCTGTATGGCTCTTATGACCCACACAGCTTTCCAACCTAACACAGGTTCTAATTGTACATTTACCGGTGGAATAGTTAGCTAATTATTTTTCCTTCACTAAACTGTATGATTCATGAAGAGAATGACCATGTCTATTTCCCCATGATTACATCTATAAAACCAAGGGAGTATATGTTAAATGAATGAATAGGTGGATGGTTGGAAGGATGGAGGGATGGACGGATAGATAAATAAAACAGGGATGAATGGCCTTTCTCCTGGTAGATATGTTCTCTAATCCCATATATATGTAAGGGTATCATGATATTGTAGAATTAATCATCCAACAGAAATGTGAGCCACGCATGTGATTTTAAACTTTCTTGTAGCCATGTTTTTAAAAAATAAAAAAGAAACAAGTGAAAATTTAATATTTTAATTAATCTAAAGTATACAAAAGATTACAATTTCATCACATAATCAATATAAAATATTTTACTTAGGTATTTTACTTTTTTCATACTAATTCTTTTTTTAATTAATTAATTTATTTATCTTTTTATTTTTGGCTGTGTTGGGTCTTCGTTGCTGCGCCTGGGCTTTCTCTAGTTGTGGCGAGTGGGGGCTACTCTCCGTTGTGCTGCGTGGGCTTCTCATTGCGGTGGATTCTCTTGTTGCGGAGCATGGGCTCTAGGCGTGAGGGTTTCAGTAGTTGTGGCGTGTGGGCTTAGTAGTTGTGGCTCGCAGGCTCAGTAGTTGTGGCGCACGGGCTTAGTTGCTCCACGGCATGTGGGATCTTTCTGGACCAGTGATTGAACCCGTGTCACCTGCATTGGCAGGTGGAGTCTTAACCACTGCACCACCAGGGAAGTCCCTATTTTAATTTTCTTCCAACCATCTTAAAACTAAAATTGAGGTATAATAGCAGCTAAGACTGCTAGAACAAACCTAAACCAAACAACACAAATATGTGATGTAAAGCACAATACAATTATAACATGTAACAACTTGAAAAGAGCTAACATGTTCTAGTTGCTGGGATAAAAACATATATATATGTTAGATATCTTGGTGCTGTAATATGCTTTCTCAATGACTCTAGAAAAGCCTCTTTTTTTTGCCATCTATGTCTTTTAAAAATCTTTTTACACATATGAGCAAACTCATAATTTTTTTTCCTGAGAAAAGAGAAGGATAGAGGGAAGAAGAGAAAAAGAAAGAAGAGAAAGAGGAGGAAGATGAGAAGAAAACTAATATTTATTGAGCGTCTTTTATGTAACAGGCACTGTGCTTGACATTTGAGCTGCATTTGAGCTGCAATGGTTATATAAAAATTCAAATTTATATGAAGTCAGGGATATTAGTTTGTATCTGCTCTTAGAAGTTAAAAAAAAAAAGATAGAAATGGCTTAAAACTCTTACAACAAGCAAACTCTTCTTGTTCTAAATATTTAAAGAAATATTTTTACCCTTATTCCCAAGGGTCTGTTATTTTTAACTTTCCAGTACTAGCAGTCTTTAAAAAAAGATTTCTTTTTATTGGTACGAAACACTTCTTAAAGTAATGTTAAAACTATTGCCTATGACGTAGTTAAGTAGAAAAGAGAAAATTCATTCATCTTAAATCACAAAATAAACCCTTCAGCTCACATCTGCATACTTTTATCACCAAAAATCAAGATAAAAATCTCATGATTCTATTTTAGCAAGATGTCTTTCTCAAGAATAATTTTGGAATCCCTTGGCCAGATTCTTTGTCTAGGACTGGGTTTCTGTGAGAATTAAGCCCTAATGTCCTAAGATTACTGTCACATGCAATGAATTAATTCATCTTTTTTACATTTAGAATGGTACTAGCTATGTGTCACCTATGGGAAAATTGAAAACAGGCACTCTAATAATTTTTCTGTAGTATTTAATCCACTTAAGGAACACTAAATTGGCTGTTGGGTATTTTCCTAATGAAATCATGCTTTTCAAAACCCTGTTGCCAGTGAATAAAATAGGAGATAAATGTCATAAAAGTAGATGTCAATTAATATAGAGAGTTCATATAAACTGAGGAAGTAGAAATCTAAAACCTTTACTACAATTGGAAGCCCTCTTTTCTACCAAAGTGCACTATTCCATAGGAGAAAACAAAATACTAATTAAAAGATTGCTTAGGAAGCAATTTCAATGCCTTTTAGAAAAAAAATACAAGAATGTATAGTTATATCATTGGATTTTTTTTCTTTCTTAAAGCAATCCTCAATAATAGTGAAACTAAATAATATATAAAAAGCAATAATGAACAAGGACCAACGTAGCAATCAAATACCAATTTCACTACATGGCTGACCAAAGAGAGAGAAAAAGACAGGGAAAAAAAACCCAACAAATTCCTACACATATGAGCTCTGATTTCCACCTGCTCTCCATACAGTTGGGTAAAACTGTCACCCACCTAAGCACCAAGTTTATAAAAGGGTAGCCTAACCCTATATGGAGGATAATATTCTATTCACACTTTCACTACCAAGTCACTCCTCAGAAACCTCATTCTGGTAACCTGCTTCACTTGACTCAGCATAAGAAGACCAATGTTCATGTTCCAACTACATCCATTATTAAAGAAAAAGATATCAACAATTTACTGAAAAGAGACAAAATTGGGAAGACAGCATTGTAGTCAATAGCAGCTCTGTGAACAAAGGCATGACACCATAAGAGTCTATGAAAATGTAGTCCACTGAAATTAAATACAGAGGTAGTTTGATAGGGTGAAGACAAAGAACCAAATACTTGTTGAATGGATGAAAAGGTGATGTGAATATCTTGCCTTGAACACAATTATGCATATAGGGTTGGCAGACTGATAGTTTTCTTTTCAAATCTATTCTCTCCTCCTTCATTGACACATGACCAGCTAGCTAGATTGCATTTCTCAGCTTCCTATGCACATAGGTGTAGCCATTTAACTAAGTGCTCACTAATGGAATGTAGGTGGAAGTAATGCATGCAATATTGGCATCACTTTATTAAAAGGAAATTGCTAGTCTGGATTTACTAATTTCTCCTCACACATTTCTAATGGCCTCAAACATGAACATGGTGGCAATTCAGCCTTGACCATGCAGTTGGGGACATACCCTAGAGGATGAGAGTTAGCAAGATGAAAAAAACCTTGGAACCCAGGTAACCTTGTAAAAAAGAAGCAGCCCTACCTGCCTGTGCCTGTCGGATTGTTACAAGAGAGAAACAATCTCTTTCATTAAGTCATTGAACTTTGGAGTATCTTTTTACAGCATCTTAGCTTTTACTCTGACTTAAAAAATAAGAATGGGAATCTACCAAGAACTTAAGCTAAGTAAAGGACATGATCACATATGTTTTAGAAGATTAATTTGAGTAGCCACAGGGAGGGTGGCTTAGAGGGCAGAAAACCTAAATAAAACTAGGGAACCACATAGGAAGTCAACTCCTGATGACTATGTCTCCTAAATGTTTTAGAACCTGCAAATTCTATTGCCACTTCCTCTATACAACTTCCTCACCCTCAATTACCTGTAAGATCTCAACCATCTTCTACCTAATTTTTTTCTCCTTATATTCTTTTCCCCCTCAAATCTGTTTTTAACACAGCAGCAGATTTTTATCTAAAATATAATGTGACCAGGTCCTTTTTCTGATTAAAATCTCTAATAGTTTTATCAGCTATAGAAGTGCTTTTCAAATGTTATTTTCTTATTTACTTCCTTGAAGAATATTTGAAAAGCTTTGTAACCCTTCCACATTTTAAAGCTTACCTCTAAAATTTTTTATCCTACTTGAATGGTTGAAAGGATAAAATTTCCAAAATATTAAAAATACTGATGTTAATTAAAACTGATATCACTCATTTAAAAATATCAGTAGAATCTAAACAGCATAGTGATTTCAAACTAACATTCATCTATGAAAAATTTATAAACAAACCAGTCAGAAATCTTATATAATTCTTTTTGCTCCTTAAACTCATAGTTTTTCATTTCTGCACGAGATTTTTAGCCTTATATAAAATATATTTTATGTCTCAAGAGCTTTTTGATTATCTTAATCAAAATATTAAGATAATCTTCTTAACAAAAAATTGTATATGAGTTGATGTTTTTATTCCTCAGATCAAAAGGCCTATGTGTCAAAAATTTCTTTGGGATTTCATTATTATTATAATTATTATTAGTAAACAGTTGGTCAAAGATAAATTTTTGTAATTTTAAAACAAAGTAAATGTTAATGGAATGAATATACTTATGGTATAGATGAAGCTGCTTTTTATCAGTTTATATATTTGATGATAATAATTTGTTAGTATGAGCTAGAATTCATATCCAGTTATATTTATATTTTTCACTTTTATTGATACACATCCTGAGAAACATTGGTAACATAAATAAATTAGAATGGAAGAAACTTTGTTGAAGAATTTCACTCAATTATTTGAAGTACTTCCAAATAACATGCAAAAAATCACATGCCAATATATTATCAAAAATAAAAAACCAACATTTAAAAATTCAATTATTTCTTTATTAATTCCATTGAAGGCCAAGATTTTTAAACCATTTGACATTCAATAGGATTTTTTACCCAGTTATTTGGATCACTCAATTTCTTAGTTCTAGGAAAGTCTACCAAAAAGACTTTACCAAAACTTTTCAAATAACTATTAATTATGCCCATCATGCTTTCACTTAGAGACACCTTGCTTAATATACACAGAAACAGTAGGATAAATCTAAGTATTATTAGTATAAATATATATTTGCCAACACGACAATTTTATCATATCACATTTTTACATTTGATTTTTTTAAAGATATATATTTTTAATGCTTTTCTTTTTTTAAAAAAAGTTTATTTATTTTATTTATTTATTTTTGGCTGCATTGGGTCTTTGTTGCTGTG
This sequence comes from Eschrichtius robustus, assembly GCF_028021215.1. Lineage (NCBI taxonomy): Eukaryota > Metazoa > Chordata > Mammalia > Artiodactyla > Eschrichtiidae > Eschrichtius > Eschrichtius robustus. Next base: position 74,691,483 of record NC_090836.1, on the reverse strand, counting down.
CGCCGGCTTTCTCTAGTTGCGGAGAGCGGGGGCTACTCTAAGTTGCGGTGCGCAGGCTTCTCATTGCGGTGGCTTCTCTTGTTGCGGAGCACGGGTTCTAGGCACGCAGGCTTCAGTAGTTGTAGCACGCCAGCTCAGTAGTTGTGGCTCGCGGGCTCTAGAGCACAGGCTCAGTAGTTGTGGCGCACGGGCTTAGTTGCTCCGCGGCATGTGGGATCCTCCAGGACCAGGGCTCGAACCCACATCCCGTACATTGGCAGGCAGATTCTTAACCACTGCACCACCAGGGAAGCCCTATATTTGATTTTTGTCAAAACACTGTAACTAGCTCATTATTGAAAAATGATCAGCATATAAATAAATTGGTAAAGTCAATCCTAATGATCAAGGCAATCAATCAATTCGGACTTTTTTCTAGAAAATATCTCACTTCATTTTCCAATACATTTTATGATTTAACATGACTCCTTACAACAAACACCTGCCTACTGATTCTATCAATATTATCTCTGTAATTTTGCTTCTTTATTGACTGATTGTTCTCCTCATTATGGGCCATAATTTCCTGTTTCTTTGAATATCTGTTAATTTCTTATTGGATTCTAGACATTGTGAGTATTATGTTGCTGGGTGTCAGATTTTGTTTTGCTTCAGCAGTTGTTTAGTTTTGTTGCTATTTTTGTTGTTTCGTTTTTTTTCTGGGACAATTAAGTTACTTGGAAACAATTAGATCCTTTAAGGGCATGCTTTTAAGCTCTGTTAGGTGTTCCTAAACAGTTTTTTAATCTAGGGCTGATTTGGCCTCACTACTGAGGCAATACTCTTCTGAGGACTAGTCAGTATTCTGTGTGTTAGGAGGCTCTGTGTGGATACCCCTACTTGTCCTATGACCTGGAAATTCAATGCAGGCAATAAGATAGGACAATTCTATGGCTCAGCTCATTTGTTTCCTCTTCTTAAGGAATCACTGTCCTGCACTGCCTGTTGTCCATGTATGAAAATCATTGTTTCATATATGTTTGCCCTTTTCAGTTGTTTAAGTGGAGGAGGGAGGGTGTCTGCTTCCTGTTTCTCTATCATGACCAAACATGGAAGTTTCACTTTTCCACTCTTGAATATATCCTAATTCAAAAACTCTCAGAGGCCAAAACACTCTGCTTCCAACTTCACATATCCTTCTTAGCAAAAATTTATATAAGACAGGAAAGACATGAGACATGACCATGGGTTATAATTATTAACATTACAAAGCTTTATGCTTCTCAGTACTTCAAATTTTCTCCTTTTTGGCATCCTGACAACTTTATTCTTAATGAGGATGCACCATATAAATATTTTGGATGTTTAATTAGTACTTTGTATCATTAGGGTCCAACCAAGAGAAAGAAACCACTCGTAATTTGAGTAAGTATGATATGAGAAAAAAAAAATTAACTTTTCACAGATTAAGTTACTAAAATGAAATGAAGAAAAATGTTAAAAAGTATTGTAGGACTGAGGGAGAGTACTGAAAGAAGGAATAAGCTTGCAAAGGGGCCCCCTTCTCAAAGCTGGAATCCAGACCTCTTTGGAGAAGGTGTGGTTGTGCCTACTAGATGGTGGTGAAGTTAGCAGGGTTACCATGGGTCAGAGTTGGTCCATGATCACTAGGCCAAGGCTGCCAGATAGGAAAATACACGCTGAGACTGGCACACTTGAAGGTGAGAACCACTGTGGGTTCTGCATCCTGCTGTCTGCCACACACTGCGGTAGCCAGCTGAGAGTGGGTGTACTTGAATCCGAAGGAGAAGCCCCTCCCTCCTGTAATTTTACTCCACAGCCCTCTACTGGCAAAGGAGAAATGTTTACAAGATTGAGCTCCAGTATCACAAGCAGGTTGAACTTGGAATGAAGAAGCAATCATCTGACAAATGACCCATGCTATTCTTTCTTTCCTTCTTCTCACTTCCCAGAGGGATAAGTGTGACTATGAAAGGAGATAGGAAGTAAGAACCAACATGAATAGTTGCACTACATACCATTCACAGACTGATCAAGTTTAGTAAACATGGAAAGTGAAGCTATCAAAATTAATTTGAAACAAAATGTGTCTGGGTACTTCCATAGAAAGTGTTCGTGCATCTTCAGGATAAAAGCCCTCTGTGATTTAGCTCATGCATGCCTACCTCTCTACCTTCATTTCTCACTGCTCCAGGAATACCAAACTTCTTTCTGTTTGTTTTTTTTTTTTCCACAAATTCTGTTGTTTCTCACCACTGTACCTTTAATTATAGTGTCTCCTCTGCATAGAATCCCGTTTCTACTCCATATCACTTTAAGCATTACCTTAACTAGAAAGCTCTTCCCTGACTGAATGAACTGGACTGAATTCAATGCCCCTCCTCCGTGCTTCCATGATTTTATCTGTTTTTCTCCATCAGCATTTATTTACTTGTCATTTTCACTACACTATTTTATTGTTAATTACATGGAATGTGATTATTAATCTATGTCCAGTACCTAACAAAAAAAAATGGTTTGTTTCATAAGTAAATAAATGAATAAATGAGACAAATATAGTTATCCTGGAAAGATTTTATAGGATCTTGAAGAAGAGCATTGTAAAAGAGGTGCATCCAAAAAGATATAAAATACATATTCAACAAGATTTGGTGATAAATTAGATAGGGAGGTATGGAAGAGGAGGAATGCAGAAATGCTTACATGCTTTCTAATGTTTTAGGTTAGGTAAATGGATAGAGATAATATTGTTAGAGCTAGTAAATGCAGGAGAAAGGGCAAACTCAGATCTGGAGAACAGCAGAGTACGTTGGCTATATACTGCTCTGTTGAACAAACAAGCAAACAAACAAAACCCAAAACCCAAAGCCAAACAAACTATTGGCTTAAAATAACAGTGGCAAACTTTTTCATAAAGAACAAGATAGTTACTATTTTAACTCTGGGTCATACAGTTTCTGTCACATCTCTTCAGCTCTGCTATTGTAGCCCATAAGCAACCAAGGAAAATAAAAAACAAGCAGTAGACTGGATTTAGCCCATGAGATGTACTTTGCTATCCCACGTAGCTGTAGTCATGCTAACAGCTCAGCTGGGGTGGATAGTACAAAATGGTCTCATTCCTATGGTTGAAATTGGTCCTGGCTTTTGTTTTCAGCACTTGGTATTCCCCTACATGTCCTCTCATCCACCAATAGGCTAGACTGGTTTTTTGATTTCGGTTTTTTGTTTTGTTTTGTTTTTTACAAAATAGTGTTCCAAGAGAGTGAAAATGTTAACTGTTGGGCCTCTTAAGGCCTAGGGTCAAAGTTGTACAACATAATTTCCACCACATTTTATCAGTCAACGTGAGTCTCAAGGTCAGCCCATATTCAAGGGATAGGGAAACAGAGGAAATATTATGGCCATTATTTCAGTCTACCACAGGGAGGCATAAGGATTTGGAGTTTAGGAGAAAGTTGAAAGTAAAAATATATTTTGTAGTTATCAGTACATATGTTATAACTGAAATTGTAAGAATGAATTAAATTTCTTGGGAGAACTAAACACACGTATACACATGTATCTCTTTATTACTATATATTACCATATATATTTTAAAGTATATTACATATATATATTTATTACCACATATTTCAAAATGAATGAACCACTCTTTAAATATCAACATGGATAGAATATGAAAACGTAATATTGAGTGAAAAAAGAAAGTTTCAGAATTTTACACAAATATGAAAGCATTTATATAAATTTAAAAATACATTAAATCTATATATTGCTTTTGGATGATTAATAATAATAATAATAACACATACTGCTTTTATATGCCAGATCTTCTTCTAAGTATATTTTATACACTAACTACACACTTATTACAAGATAATTTTGAGATTGGCACACCAGTTCAATAGTCCTTTTTAATATAAATGATGAACTTGACCCAAAGAGAAGCCAAGAAACTTGCCCTAGGCCACATAGTTAAGTGGCAAAGTTAAGATTTAAACCCAATTTTAAAACATGGACTGAATATAAATCAACTTCTAGATAGATGTTGCCTTAAGGTAGGGAGCAACTGGAACAGAACCCGCCAAAAATGCAGGGAATTGTAACTTTACCAATCTCTAGATAGATAGAAAGATAGTCTGGCTTTTCCAGTAAAAAGGCCCCAAAACAATTACCAAATAACCTACTCAGTTGTGATGAATATCCCTACTATCCTGACTGTGATCTTAAAATACATTTCTTATGAAAATAAACAAGGTTTAACAAAATAGAGGACTCCCAATCCAGGTTTGTGTCAGGAAATGTATAAGATGAACACGTGAAATAACTTGCTGTACCAGATAGCAAAGATACCAAAGACTACTAAATCATGTCAAAAAAAAAAAAAAAAAGCCCAAACCATCCTGGCCAAAGGTGGGAAAACTTGAACCTCAATGAGGACAGTAACTGCAGTAGATTGAATCATACTGAATGCACTTAATCCTGGAGTTCACAGTGATAAGTAAAACTTATTGTGCATCAATGCAGAATGCTTGAGAATCAGCTCATTTTCCTGAAGACTGGTAAAGCGAAACAAGCCTTTGTTCTGCCTTTTCTATACCAACTGCATCTTTTGGTAACCAAACAGCTGATCAGGGGAGGTTTCTTTTCAGAGAAGTTAATCAAATAACAAATGCAAAAGGCAATAGAATATCATCATTTTACAACCCCAAGTGAATTAATGAATCTGTGCAATATCAATGGCTGCTAACATCACAAAAAGAGAGCTATCCAGATATCGCAAACTTCCTTAGAGAACTATATACACCATCTGTAAGCAATCTTGCCAAAAATTTAAAATGAAATCAGATCAAACTTCTTCCACCAATTACCAATTTGCAGAGTACAGAGAAAGATGTTAAATGCTATCATAAGGACAGACCCAGTACAATGCAATAAAATTCAGATAGATAACTAAAGAAAGACTCTACAACAGACTGGTTAAGAAAAAAAGATACTTCTAGTCTGGTTTCCAGTCTGACATGTAAGAATTTAGAAGTCGCTACATCTTCCGAACAAAAAGTAAAAAGCAGAACAAACTGAAAAACCAACAACTTTTCTTAGCTCTGTAACAGAAGTAAGGTCACAGGGCAAACCGCTGTCCACAAGATTGTAGATATCAACAGAGGAATATAGAGAATCACAACTTACCAGGAGCACAAGCTTCTGCAGGAACCAGGCAGGGAAATCCGAACTGTAACTGACGAACTGGTGAAGGCTCAACATGGACCCCTCTGAGAGATAAAAACCAGAGAAGGACCAGTCATTAGGGGGACGCTGCACTTTTGTGAATTTTACCTCCAAGAATTCCACCAGGTTCTCACAGTGAATCTAGGAGAAAAATCACCTTGTGCTTCTGGCAGGGGAAAGGGAAAAGGAACCATTCTGAAACATGCCACAGCATTCTACTCTTAACAAGGTCTGCCCACAGCTGAAACTATTTAACTAGAGGCTAAACTGCTGAGGTTTTATCAGAGCCTAATTGACCTGGGGGAGAGGAAATTGGCAACTCCAGCTGCCTGCAGTCATCCTATCCCACTTAAGGAAAATGCCAAGCTGTGTATGGTTCACAGCCCAGGGGTACAAACTCACTTAAAGACTGAGACCTAGGACTGTAGAATGCTACCCCTCCCTCCACATCTCACCACCTCATTACGAAAGGTCTACTTACAGAAGTTCCTTTTACCCAGTAGATCATTTGTAGCTATCAAGAAAAAAATTACTAAACATACAAAAAGGCAAAAAAAACCCCACAAAACCAAAACAAAAAAAACCCCCACCGTTTGAAGAGCCAAAGCAAGCATCAGAATCAGACTCAGATATGGCAGACATGTTGCAATTAACAGACTTGGAATTTAAAACAGTTGTGATTAAGATGCCACAGGCTCAACCTCGTAGAAACAGAGAGTAAATTGGTGGATGCCAGGGGCTGGGGGGTGGGAGAAAAGGGAAGATGTTGATCAAAGAGTATAAACTTCCAGTAAGATGAATAGCTTCTAGAGATCTAATGTACACCACAGTGATTATAATTAACAATACCATATAGTATTTTTGAAAGTTCCTAAAAGAGTACATCTTAAATGTTCTCACCACTAACAACAAAAAATGGTAATTTTTTTTCCCCAGTTTAGCCATTTTAATAGGTACATAATGGTATCTCACTGTTGTTGTTTTTTTAATATCTTTATTGGAGTATAATTAATTACAATGTTGTGTTAGTTGCTGCTGTATAACAAAGTGAATCAACTATACATATACATATAACCCCAAATCCCCTCCCTCTTGCATCTCCCTCCCATCCTCCCTATCCCACCCCTCTAGGTGGTCCCAAAGCACGGAGCTGATCTCCCTGTGCTACGCGGCTGCTTAAAAAATGGTAATTATTTGAGATGATGTATGCATTAATTTATTATGGTAATCATTTCACAATGTATATGTGTATCAAATAATCACATTATACACATTCAACTTATCCAATGTTTTGTGTCAACTATATCTCAATAAAGCTGCTAAGGCTCTAAGGATAATGTAGACAGCAATAATAGATCGAATATGTAAGCAGAGAGATGGAAATTCTAAGAAAGAACAAAAAGAAATGGCAGAGAAAAAAAACACTGTAACAGAAATAAAGAATGCCTTTGATGGGCTCATTAGTAGACTGGACACAGCTGAGGAAAGAACCTCTGTGCTTGAGGATATCTCACTAAAAACGTCCAAAACTGAAAAGCAAAGAGCAAAAAGATTTAAAAAAAGAACAGGATATCCCAAAACTATGGAACAATTACAAATGGTGTAACATACATGTAATGGGAATTCCAAAAGGAAAAGAGAGAACTGAACAAAAGAAATATCTGGAAAAATAATGTACTACTCTCTACATTTTTCCTCTCCCCCTGAGGATTTCCGCAAATTGTCAGATACCAAACCACAGATCTGATAAGCTCAGAGAACACAAAACCATATAAATGACCAACTGTCCCCACCAAAAAAACCCCAAACAAACAACCTAACCTAGGCGTATCATTTTCAAACTACAGAAAATCAAAGATAAAGAAAAATCCTGAAAGAAGCCAGAGGAAAAACATTTTACTACAGAGGAACAAAGATAAGAATCACTTCTAACTACTCAGAGACCATGCAAGCAGTGCAAGAGTGGACTGAAATATTTAAAGTATTGAGAAAACAAAAAAAAATCAGCCTAGAATTCTATACTATGTGAAATTATTCTTCAAAAGAGAATGAGAAATAAAGACTTTCTGAGAGAAACAAAAATTGAGGGAATTTGTTATCAGAGATCTACACTGCAAGAAATGTTAAAATAAATTCTTTAGACAGATGAAAAATGTTATAGGACAGAAACTTGTATCCATGAAGAAAGGAAGAGCAACAGAGAAGAAACAAGTGAAGGTAAAATAAAAACTTTTATTTTTCTTATTTTCAATTGACCTAATTGTTCAAAATAATAATAGCAACAATGTATTCAACTATGTATGTATATATAGACATATATTAATATATATATATGCCTATGTATAAGTGAAATGAATGACAGCAGTTATACAAGGGATGGAAGGAGGAATTAGGATGATCTGGTGTACTCACACTGTGAGCATATCAGTTATACTTTTTTTTTTTAACTTTTTTTCAGTGGTTGCCCTAGAGTTTGCAATATACATTATAACTAATCCAAATACATTTTCAAATAACACTATACAAGCTCACAGATGATCCAGCAATCATACTCCTTGGTATTTACCCAAAGGACTGAAAATTATGTCCACACAAAAACCTGTGCACAGATATATATAGCAACTTTGTTCATAATTGCCAAAAATTGGGAGAAACTCAGATGTCCTTCAATAGGTGAATAAATAAATAAATTATGGTACATTCAGACAATGGAATATTATTCATCACTAAAGAGAAAAGATTTATCAAGCCAGGAAAAGACATAGAAGAACCTTAAATACATATTACTAAGTGAAAGAAGCCAATCTGAAAAGGCCACATGCTGTATGATTCCAACTATGTGACATTCTGGAAAAAGCAAAACTATGGGGAAAGTAAAAAAGATCAGTGATCGTCAGGAGTTATGGGGGAGGGAGGCATGAAGAGGTAGAACACAGATTTTTAGAGCAGTGAAAATACACTGTATGATACCATAATGGTGGATACATTTGTACAAACCACAGACTGTGTAAACCATAATATCAATTATGAATTGGGTGATTATGATGGGTCAGTGTATGTTCATCAGTTATAACAAATGTACTATTCTGGTGGAGGATGTTGATAATGGGGGATAATGCATAAGTGGGGGCAGGGAGTATGTGGGAAATCTCTGTACCTTCTGTTTAATATGGCTATGAGCCTAAAACTTCTGTTTAAAAAAAGTCCATTTTTAAAATGAAGAAAAAACATTTGAAAGGGAACCTATAGATTTACTATATGGTTGTTCCTTGTATGGATCCTAATTTTAACTATATATATATATATATATATATATATATATATACTTTTAAAAATAATGAGATAATGGGAAATTTGAATTTAAACACTGGATATTTGATAATTCTGAGGAATTAGGTTTAATTTTTTAAAGAATGATAATAGAATTGTGGAAGATATTTGCAAACAAAGCAACCAACAGGGGATTAATCTCCAGAATATACAAACAGCTCATGCAGCTCAATATTAAAAAAAACAACCCAATCAAAAAATGGGTGGAACAGCTAAATAGACATTTCTCCAAAGAAGACATACAGGTGGCCAAAAATCACATGAGAAAATGCTCAACATCACTAATTTTTAGGGAAATGCAAATCAAAACTACAATAAGGTATCACCTCATACCGGTCAGAATGGCCATCAACAAAATATCTAAAAACAATAAATGCTGGAAAGGGTGTGGAGAAAAGGGAACACTCCTACACTGTTGGTGGGTATGTAAATTGGTACAGCCACTATGGAAAAGAGCATGCATGTTCCTTAAAAAACTAAAAATACAACTACCATATGACCCAGCAATTCCACTCCTGGACATACACCCAGAGAAAACCATAATTCGAAAAGATACATGCACCCCAATGTTCATTGCAACACTATTTACAATAGCCAGGACATGAAAGCAACCTAAATATCCATTGACAGAGGAATGGATAAAGAAGATGTGGTACATATATACAATGGAATATTACTCAGCCATAAGAAAGAACAAAAATAATGCCATTTGCAGCAATATGGACCTAGAGATTGTCATACTGAGTGAAGTAAGCCAGACAGAAAGACAAATATATGATATCGCTTATATGTGGAATCTAAAAAAACAGTACAAATGAACTTATTTACAAAACAGAAATAGAGTCACAGATGTAGAAAACAAACTTACAGTTACCAAGGGGTAAGGGAGGGGGAGGGATAAATTGGGAGATTGGGACTGACATATACACACTACTATATATAAAATAGATAACTAATAAGAACATACTGTATAGCATAGGGAACTCTATTCAATATTCTATAATGGTCTATATGGGAAAGGAATCAGAAAAAGGGTGGATATATGTATATGTTAAAAAAAAATTATCAAGGGAATAATGTGGGTGGGGCGTTGGATTAAATGAAATTTTCCATAAATTAAGCCACACTGATGCTGGTGACATGAACATGAGGTATATTATACTAGTCTCTCTACATTTGTATAAGATTGAAATTTTCCTCAATAAAAAGTAAAATAATTCAACAAAATCATACATACCCAAAAAACACATACTCATTCTATGAATTATAATAATAAAATTAACACATTTTACCACCCAGTTTAGGTTACAATACCAATACTGTTACATCTAGCTGGTGTTTCTCAGTGATCTCTTCCCTTTTAGCCATTATCCTGACTTATTACTCCCTAAAACTTTCATCATCATTATCATCATCAACGTTATTATTTCAGTGTGTTTCAGAGGTATCCCTAAATATTTGGTTGTGCTTGCTTTTTAGCTTTTCAGAAATATTGTCAGAGTTTAAGTAATCATCTGGGATTTGCTTTTCACCCAACGTTGTAATTCTAAACTTCATTCACATAGTTCATTTCACTTAGTTCATAAAATCTACCTCTCTGAGAACACTTACTACATAGCCATAATTAGTAACTTAAATATCCAGCCCTCAAGAAAACCAAAAAGTTTTAGAGAACAGACACCATGACTTATCATTAGTTTTCTCAACTACAAAAGACAAGCTGGCTACATAGTAGGTATTTAATAAATGCACATTTAATGAATAAGTATTAATGAACAAATAAGTGTTGGTGTGAATAAAACAGCTAAAAAATGTTATTCAACAACAACAAAAAAAAGTGGAAATAGTTCCTTGTAAAAAAGATATTCTTTCTAAAATTTTTAAGGTAATTTATTAAAATCGCTGCAAAAAGTCAGAGGTTACAGACTCTTGTATTAGATGATATTGAGCAGAGGTCCTTCAATCCTTGGACTTGAGGCCCCCCATTTCTAAGTTATAACATATAGCCTTAAAATACATATTTGCTCAATGCATAATCTTCTCAATTTTAGAATTCAGTTATTTAAAAGTTAAATGCTGATTTTGGTATTAATGCAAAAAAAAATCAAAGAAACCAAGTATCAGTCCAATAAATGACTAATAATAACTATTTAGTTAATTGAAAGCTGACAGATGGCTGGCACTAAAATTGATTGATGCCTTAAAGTCAAAGCTGATGCTGATTCTTTTTTAAAAAAGAATGTGACTCAAGCTCAAACATTTCTCTTTTTCACTCAGGAAGGATTTTACACTTGGAATAGAGGCCAGTGATTTATTAGGTTAAGTTTGCTCTCAGCAGCCCTCTGATCACTCTCAGTATTCTAACATAACAGCTTCATTGTACAAACCCAAGCATTATACTTTATTTTTATTACTTTTAGGAGACTGTGATAGTATTGAATTTAGAAAGGGAAGACTAATATCTTCATTGACATTATTGTTGATCAAAGCACTTATTTGCGAGGAGCATGTGCTTTGCCAACAATGACTATTGATTCTTTAGATAAAGTTTTATAAAAAGTTCAGAAGGGAAATGATGAGCTACAATTTTAACCCAGCAACTGGAATCATTGGCCAGTATTATTAAGAACTTTAAAGTCTCAGTAAAACTTGATCAACCTGAATATAAAGATAGGCAAATTTACCTGTTAAGTATTTCCAGTCTTCTTTCCAAATATTCAGTGGAAAGAAATTCACTGTCATTCAGTGATGCCATATAGTTTGGTTCTCCTTTGCTTCTTTTAGAAAGAGAAACTTTCTACTTTCAGTGAATTGAGGGGGAAAAAAGACAATGTCACTAAGAATTTTTATGTCTTTCATTTAGTTATAAATCTGTTTTTTTGTCAGACACAATCATGGAATAAAGGTATGCATGAGTCTCAGAAATTATCAGGTATTGACCCTATGACAAATTATATATTTTCTGCTTTTGGTTATTATTCCCAACTTATGGTTGGAGCATCAAGTCTGCCAAAGTTTGATAAAAAATTGTGTCACAGGTTAAGCTTTGTTGCTGTTTCCTACCACCCAACATGAAATGATAAGGATTTGTTAAATGAAGCTGGAATAAGGCTGATGGTCATTGTATCAATAATAACCACAGTGAAGTATTGTGGCTTAACGTGGAATTTCTCAATAGGTAAACATTATACTGATATTGATACTCATACCCCTTGGACGACTTTGGAGAGCCAAGGAGAGTCAGAGTTCCAGGCCCATCAAGCAGCCTCATCAGTTTACTTCAGTATATCACACTGATATGATCATATTCTCTGTGTGCCATAATATAAAAATGATTGTAAAGAATTGACCTAATGTATTAAAAAATTAATCAAAGAAATTCTTTCTCAATGATTACATTTTCAATTTTTCATATACTCCCACTGGTATAAATTAAATATTATAATTATCATTTTTTGAAGTAAGTGAATAGCCTGTATATATAAATTCCAAAAATATTTTATAACAATAAATATTCCTATAAAAATATAAAAATCCTTCACATAAGCTCAAGAGAATGAGATTATATATCATCATTCTTACTTACTGTTAGATGATTAGGGATATCTTATTTATCTAATTAATTTCTTATATTATAAATAAAATCTGGAGTCACAAAAAGGAATTAAGAGTACTAGAATAAGTAAATACACAGGCAAATATAAAATATTTTTCTTCTTATGTAGATTTCTTTAAAAAATAACCTATTGTTTAAAGCAAAAATAATAACAATCTAGTGTGGGGTTTCTAACAAGCGTAAATTAAAACATATGACAACAGCAACACAAAGGCCCAGAAGAAAGAAATGCAAATGTAAGATTCTCATACTACTTGAAAGTAGACTATACTAAGTTGAAGTTGTATGCCATAAGTCATAGAGCAATCATTAAATGACACAACAAGAAGTATAGATAAAAAGGCAACAAAGAAGATAAAATAGAATCAATTGATACTAAATTAATCCCCAAAAAAGGCAGAAAAGTGGAGAAAGGGGGAAAAATAACATATAGAACAAATAGAAAGCAAATAGCAAATAGCAAGATTATTTATTTAAACTTAACCATATCAGTAATCACATTGTAAATGGTCAACCTATCTCAACTAAAAGGCACTGATTGTCAGACTGAATTTCAAAAAAAGCAAGACCCGTGTTATGAGTTGAATTATGTTACCTCAAAAAAGATACATTGAAGTCCTAACCTCCAGTACCTCAGAATGTGATCTTATTTGGGGAAAGGATCTTTACAGAGGCAATTAAATTAAAACAAGTTCATTAGGGTGGGTTCTAATACAAAATGATTGGTGTCTCTTATAAGGGAAACTGGAAAGAAAGACAAGAGAAAACACCCACAGAGAGAAGAAGATATGAGAATACAGGGAAAGCACCATGTGAAGATGGAAGATTAGAGTGATGTATCTGCAAGCCAAAGAATGCCTGAGGCTATCCGGAGCTAGGACAGAAGCATGGAATATTTAGTTCTTCCTCTAGCACTACAGAAGGGAACATGGCCCTACTTACACCTTGGTTTAAAACTTCTGGCCTCCAGACCCATGAAACAATAAATTTGTTAATTTTGACGCTTCCTTCTCCATAATGGATTGAGTGGATGGATTAAATCAAGCAACTTGACCTAATTGACATGTATAGAATGTATGTTTTTGTTGACTACAGCCAACATTATAATATGTATTCTTTTTAAGTGTAAATGGAAAATGAAGTCTATTCTGAACCATAAAAGAAGTCTCAATAATTTAAAATGACTTATATCATACAAAGTATGTTCTCTGATCATAATGAAATTAAACTTGAAATCAACTACAGAAAGACATCTCAAAAATCTCTAAATATTTGGAAACTAAACAACATAATTCTAAATAACTTATGAGTTAAAGAAGAAAAACAAATGAGAAACAAGAAAGTATTTTGAACTGAATGAAAATAAAAACACAATATGCTAAAATTTGTAGCATACAGCTAAATCAGTACTTAGAGGGAAATTTATAGTAGTAAATGCCTGTATTAGAAATGAAAATAGATCTTAAATGAAGGCTTCAGCTTCCACCTTATGAGACACCTATGAAAAATCAACATACCTTACTATATTAAAAAAATAAATTAATTAAAACTGTAGGGTCATCTCAATAGATACAGGAAAAAAAAAGAGCAAATAAAACCCTATGTGAGAAAAAAGGAAATAATAAAGATCAGTGTGTAGATCAATGACTCAATCAATTAGAAACAGAAAAACAGTATAGAAAATCAATGAAACCAAAAAATGCTTCCTCGAGAAGATCAACCTATAACCAGACTTACTAGGGAAAAAAGAAAAAAAGAACAGATTACCAATACCACAAATGAGGGAAATGACATCACTAGAAATTCCATGATGTAAAAAGAATAATAAGTAAAGAATATGAAGAAATTTAAGTTAGATAAAATGGACAAATTCCTTGAAAGAAACTATCAAAGCTCACTCAAAAAGTAATATTTAATGTGAATAACAATATATCTACTAAAGGAACTGAACTTGTAGTTTACAAACTTCCCACATAGAAAATTCTAGGTCCAGATAGTTTGACTCGTGAATTCTACCAATTATTTAGGAAGAAGTAATTCTGATTCTACACAAATTCATCCAGAAAACTGAAGTTAAGGAAATCCAATATTACAACCAAAAACATTAGTAGAAAAGAAAACAACACATACTAGTTAGAATGGTCATCATCAAAAAATCTACAAATAATAAATGCGAGAAAGGGTGTGGAGAAAAGGGACCCCTCCTACACTGTTGGAATGTAAATTGGTGCAGTCACTATGGAGAACAGTATGGAGGTTCCTTAAAACACTAAAAGTAGAGTTACCATATGATCCTGCAATCCCACTCCTGGGCACATATCTGGAAAAGACAAAAACGCTAATTTGAAAAGATACACACACCCCAGTAGGACATAGCAGCACTATTTACAATAGCCAAGACATGGAAGCAACCTAATTGTCCATCAATAGATGAATGGATAAAGAAGATGTGTGTGTGTGTGTGTGTATATATATATATATATATATATATATATATATATATATATATATATATATATATATATATATATATATATATATATATATATATATATACACAATGGAATACTACTCAGCCATAAAGAAGAAAGAAATAATGTCACTTGCAGCAACATGGATGGACCTAGAGATTATCATACTAAGTGAAGTAAATCAGACAGAGAAGACAGATATCATATGAGATCACTGACATGTGGAATCTAAAAAAATAATACAAAGGAACTTATTTACAAAACAGAAATAGACTCACAGACATAGAAAACAAACTTATGGTTACAAAAGGGGAAAGGTGGAGGGAGGGATAAATTAGGAATTTGAGATTAACAGATACACACTACTATATATAAGATAGACAACCAATGAGGACCTACTGTATAGCATAGGGAACTATATTCAATATCTTGTAATAAACTATAATGGAAAAGAATGTGAAAAAGAAAAAAATATATATATATAAAACTGAACCACTTTTCTGTACACCTGAAACATTGTAAATCAACTATAGTTCAATTTTTTTAAATTTTTGAAAAGAAAAGAAAACAACAAACCACTATCCTCATGTTCTTTAAAAAGTTTTATCAAATCAAATCAAATCATAAAATAAATAAAAAGGATAATATACTATGACCAAATGGGGTTAATACTCTAATGCATAGTTAGTTTAACATTAGAAATTAATTAACATACTTCACCATATCAACAGAAAATAAAAAATGAAAACCATATCACCATCACAATAGATTCAGATAAAGCATTTGACAAAATCTCACACCAATTCTTATAAAAGCTGTCAGCAAACTAGAATATAAAGGAACTTCTTCAACCTGATAAAGGCACTGTATTAATTTTTTTATTGCTACAATAACAAATGCCACAAACTTAGTGGCTTAAAACAACACAATATGTCATCTGATAGTTCTGGAGGTCAGAAGTTTAAAATAGTTGGCAGGGCTCTTTCTTCTGGTGGTTCCAGGGAATAATCCATTGTCCCTTCTTTTTCAGATTCTAGAGGCTCCCCTACATTCTTTGGCTTGTGGTGAGCAGATAAATACATTGTGGTACATCCATGCAGTATAATACTATACAACAGTAAAAGAGAAATGAACTACTGATACACATAAAAACATGGATGAATCCTAAAATAACTTTGCTGAGTGACAAAAACCAAACAAGAAAAGAATACATGCACTATGATTTCATTTACTAAAATTCTAGAAATTACCAACTAATCTGTAATGATGGAAACCAAATTAGTGATTGCCTGAGGATGGTGGGGGGATGGAAGGAGTGGAAAGTGTCTACAGGGAGATATTACAAAAGGGCATGAGAACACTTAGGGGAGGAATGAATATGTTTATTATCTTGACTTCAGTTATGGTTTAATGGGTGTATATACATGAGAAAACCTCAAATTGTACACTTAAATATGTGCAGTTATTGTGTCGATTATACCTCAATAAAACTTTTAAACCAGATTAACTAAATCCTTTAACAGTTGTTGGCCTTTCATGTTCCAAAATATAAAATTAATATTACAATAAACAGTAAGTGTGCTAGCTTATCTTGTATCTGAGAATTTGGATACATATCTAAGACGTGTGACCTCAAGAATCATGCTACCAAAGGTTAACCATGGATCAGACTCCACAGAATTTAAACACTTGTGGAACTTCTGAAGAATGAATCTGAAACGAATCAGAAACAAACTTAATGATACTTAAGGAAGAGCTAAGATCTATGTGATTATTTAAGGATTCTTAGACATTAACATCTCTCAGATGTCTGAACACATTTATTTAGTGCTCTAAAATTCAATAAACAAAAAAGAATAGATGTGTTGTTGGGAAGAGGAGGGAAGAGGAGTTAGTGATTATAGGAAGGGAGAATTAATGGTGAAGTTTAGTTATTTTATGAGCACAAAAAGGTAATATTTCAGATATTAATCAACAATAAATATTCTTAACCTGTTATCCAAGAACCCCTGAGGTCCAGGAATAGGCTCAATAACATGTGTGAGTGTTTCATGGACACGTGTATTTTTCCTGAGGTGAGGGCCCATAGATATGATCAAAGAATTAGGAGGCTTCATAATCTAAAATATTAATGACTACTCAATGACCTATATCAAGAAAATATTTATGGCAAAATCTGATGGAAACAGTCTAATTTGTTTGATCTCCTGTTCTTTATTAAGATGATTTTATGATCAGCTGGCTGATTTTTATGAGCTTTGTAACACATATTGTAACCACATATTGTGACTGTGAGGTTCTTTTGGTATGGAGAATAGGCCCTCAGCAAATGTGTTATTCAAGCTTTTCCCCATTAAATGCTACTCTTGCTGAGCAAAGAAAACTGAACCAATCAGATCTTTCCAACCAGTTCTCTTCTCGTCACATATATAGCATTATCAAATTTACTGGATACAATCAACAGTTTAAATTACTATGTCAATATTTTTATTGCAAACATCCTGCTAGGACAACGTTCAGTATATTAATGGAAGCCAGCCGTATTAAAGGTAATCAAACAATTTATCCAACTGAACCGCGAGTATATGCTTTCTTAAGTCCTTACAACTTTTCAACATCAACTTTTCAAAGCATTTTCAAATGGTGATGGTAAAAGGCAAATATACTCATGCTATATGTATATACATACATCTGAGTGAGTCCTCAGCAATCTTCACTTCTATTTCCTCAATTGTCCTCTTTTACATTTTCTCTTTCAACTGTTACAGTAATTTATAGCTATGATGATCTTATTTTTTCTGACCAAACCTTGTAATACATTGATCAAATTGGTTAAATAATTTATTGATGAAACAAAATATGTATTGTAAAATTAGAAATGTTCTAGAAACTCCAAATCCCCTCAAATCACTCCCCTCCAATCAATTATATTTTTAAATGTCCAGATGCTGAGAACTCATTCCTCTGTGCAGTGTTAGTATTTGCATGTGTGTTTCCATCTATCTCTTCTATCCTAAGATGTTCTAAACTACATTTTAGAAATGAGCTGAAAAACAGATTTGATCTCAGTTGAAGTGGTTGTGCTTTCAAATATTTATATTCAGTATAGTCTTCTCAATAGTCTTTGAATTATCTTCACGCTTTAACATCACTTTTCTGCAATCCTTGTTCTTACCCAACGTTAACATAGTTTTCATTTTTCTTGTAACAACCACAGCTCTCTTCCACTCTCTCAGCTGTAGTTCTTTCTCAGCTATGCTTTTCTTTACCTTTTTTTAAAAAAAATACCAAGCAACATGTTTATCTCATTTGTTGTGTTCAACTGTAACCCCCTACCGTAACTCTTCCACCTTGAGATCCAAGGGATGAGGCTCTGCTTAACTGTAGTCTCATTTGGTGTAACATTAACATGTATTTCTTTTCTATTCCTTGTCCGATTCAAAGATATATTAACAATAAGGAAATAATTTACCAATTAAATTATCTCAGAGGAGGAAATTGTGAAGATTGTAGCAACAGACTTTATTTAAGTCTGTGAAAATATTGCTTACTAAAAATGAATAAACAGAAAAACTCTAAACCCAAACTACTTTATCTCTACAACTGAGAATTCCCCATTCTTCAGTGTTTCCATCTGGGCAATCATCATTCTGAACTGGTACAAAAGAGGCAAATTCTGCAGGAAGTGCACAGCAACATCACTGCAGATGCACATCCAATTCTGGCACCAAGGCAAATTTGCAACAATATTGTCATGTGAACTACATCCATGATGCTTGTTTCTTTAACATCAAGACTGAAGAAATATCAGGACAGTATTCAAAGTGTAGTTTCCTTTGATCACCTATTCTCTCCAGGATTCTCATCTTTATACTGCTCTGCACTTCTCTGGAAAAACAAAAACAAAAACTGTTCTTTATCTCTCCATCATCCCTCACCTACACAATGGAATAAAATCTTCCTAACGTATATGGAAACTTCCTAACTAGTCACATTCATGTTAAACTCTTATCTGAGGTTCTTGACATCCAGCAAGGGCATGGTCTCCTTCCAGAAGTGATGGTAATTTGGATCTCCTTATCTGAGATTTTAAGGCACATGGTTCAGTGTCTTTCTCTCAAATCCAACTTTGCAGTTATCCTAATTTCAGCATTCATAGGGAAAATACATCCAGTATAGTAATTTCATAATTCTTTGCCTTCAAAACTACTGACTTGTGTCTGCATTCCACATCAGGAGCGCAACTAGATGACCTGGGATTTCAGTCATCATCTGGAACTACTCCACCTATAAACTTTTAGTCTTCACTATTCCATTTTCAACCAAAAATTCTTATGATTCTCCTGCCTTAATTTCTTCCTTCCATGAAACCTACTGTTTCATTGTATTGTGGAACCCTGCTTTAGTCTGTTGAACTTCACGGTCCTTGAGCTCTCAACCAGTTCTTCACACAACTTCCTTTTTTATTGAATGCAGATTCATTGAAGATCATTTGAAGTACTCTCTTAATGTTTTGTAAACTTCTAGCTTCTTTGTTCTTCTGTAGCAGTTCTATGAGCTGGCTTCTTTTTAAATACACTTGAGCTACTAATGCAGCTTAACAAAATCTGACAACCATGAAGATCTGTGCTTCTACAGATTTATAGTAGCAATTTACTTCTAGATCCATGGTGCCACTTGACAATTGTTCCATTTTCCTGGATTATCTTTTTTTTCCCTTCTATTCCTCTGCACTGCTATCACAAACCTTTATTGAAGCTGTAGCAGAGGCTGATTGATGGGATTGGTAACGAACATGTAAAGAGTTTTCTAGCACATAAGCTGGATAGTTAATTCCTGATGTTTACTTTCCTGTTTTGCATTACATATATATTACATATATGACTTTAAGTGTATAAAATAGTAGTAATTAGAAAAGAAAGTCTCTCCATATTCTCTTCATGGTCTCTACTTCATGCAATTTCAACACATGACCTTAGATCCAATATCTCAGAGAATAGTGTCAGAAGGAAAATGTCTCAACTCCCCTTCACAAAATCATTCAGATCTGCAGCTATTCATGTTCAGGGTGTTCATTCTTCTTTTCTAACGTAATTCTTCAACACTGGTCTTAATTCAATCTTTTGTATCTCATTCGGGACTTTGCTTCATGTTTCACCAATAATACGGTCTCTTTCTATGAGATCCTTCTGTCCAGTCTATAAATGTGCTCGTATGTCTTCAGTCTTTTAAAATCAAGTGTGTTCCTTCAACTCCACTTTCCCACACTACCTCAACTCACTGGAGTCAGACTCCCAGTAACACAGCTCCACTGAAAGTGCCTCTTCAAGGTTCTCAAGTGCTGGTTTCAATGGACATACTTCATGCTTCATCTTACTGTCCTCTCAGCAGAATCTCTGGCATTGTTATTGCTTTCTATCTAAAATTTTCTTTCACTGAATCTTTGTTATCCCATAACAATTCCTCAGTTCCTCCATGCTAACATTCCCCACACTCTGTCCTTCGTTCTCTTCACACTCTATGCTATTCTTAAGTGATTTCACTCACTACCCCAAATTTAAGACCACCTCCCATGTCTACATCTCCACCCAAAACCTTTCTCATGAATACTAGTCCTGTTTAACTCCCTGCCTACCAGTATATTACAGAGGAATCTTGAACTCTGTGTCTAAAAATTAATAATCTTATGAAATTCTGTTCTTCCTCCTGTATCCCAGTCATTACCAACATCAATCCAGACACTAAAGTCATAAATCTGGGAGTTGTCCTAGACTGTCCCTAATTCATTACTCCCCACACAGGGTTAGTCAATATCTCATTAATTCTTGCAAATCCATTTTCTCCTTTTCGTCTCTGGTACCATAGCCCTGATTCATCATAGTTATTTGCAGCAACTTCATAAATGGTTCCAAAGCTCAGTCCCAATGCCTTTCTATTAAACCTGATTTTTCTGTTTTAATTTTTATTATTCTCTAGTATAGCTGGAGTCAATCCTGTACTAATATATTTTTTCCTGAGAGTATAAGTGGCATATTTTCTGAATCTTTGCTTATCTAATGATGCCTTTTTTTTTTTTGCCTGCATTGCTAAAAATAACTTAGCTAAGTACTTAATTTTAGATCAAAGGCATTTCCACCTAAGTATTATAGAGGCCACACATTACAATAAAAAGAGCACATTTTGGAATCAAATAAACATAGGTTAGATTTTAATTCTATGACAACTTTCTGGCTGTAGGATCTTGGTTATGTTAATTGTCTGAATCTCAGTTTCTCCAAATGAGATTACCTGTCTCACAGGGCTGTTGTTTTAATTAAGAAGATAAAATGTGTCATCATGTTGCATGTAGAAGGCATTCAGTTAAATGGTAACTATGATTATTATTAGATGTTGCTTATTATACTGGTACTGAGGGTTGTATAAGCAGACTGAGGGTTGTATAAGCAGTCTGAGTGTATCTTAATTTTAATTCCTATGCTGGGGTCAAGATGTTGTTGCTTCTTTGTTTATTCATTTTCTATATTTTGGACAAAAAGAGGACTTTTAATTTATGGTTATAAATCAAAAATTACTCCAGGATATATGTATCTATATATTTCAGAAAACTTTTTTATTTACGTTTTTCTTTATTACTTATTCTGATTTTGATGAGGTTTTTTCTGCTAGATCTATTACCTATATATTCTCTATTCTTTTTACTCCATGTTTCATCTTCTGTATCATAATTTTCTTACCTTTGCCCTTTCCTACTGTGTTTTGGAAAAGCTTTGGAAGTTTCTTTAAATCACTGATTTAATTTTATGCAATATCATTTCTGCTTCTTTGCTTCTGCAATAAGTTTTAATCATGCTAATTTTTCTTATTTCCTTGAAATCCTTATTTAGTCATCTCCCTTTTTACCTGTTTGTGTTACCCTTTTAACTGATCAGATTTTCCCCTTATGAAAAAGCAAGACTTTTTGCATTTTATTGAGAATGTCTACTCATTTTTCTAAACCTTAGAATGGATTATATCTTAGTTTATTTTCAGAAATATTCTCTTCCTATGAGGTTTTAGTTTCCTTTCCCTTGCTCTGCAGTAGTTTTACATTGCTCTCTCTTGCTTCTTTTTCTTTAGCCACCATTGAATGAAGCCAAATCTTTTTTTTTTTTTTTTTTGACTGCACCGCCCAGCTTGCAGGATCTGAATTCCCCGACCAGGGATTGAACTTGGGCCTCAGCGGTGAAAGCCCTGAGTCCTAACCACTGGACCACCAGAAATTCCCTGAATGAAGCCAAGTGTTTTCAAATTTTATACTTGTCAACCAACAAATTGTGTGGATTACCCTTGGTTCAATTCATACATTCTTGTATAATGGTTAAATCTCTCTTTCAAATCTACAACTGGAAGAGAAGGCTGGTATAAATATCTCCTGGGTCAATTCTCAGTTTCTTGCAAGAATAGGTCTAGTTCAGCTATGTACCACTGTGGTGGCTATTTATCCTACAGAAAATTTCCTGTTCTCTTCTATTCTGAATGACAAGCTAAATAAATTACTGCAATTCCTAGGACATACTCTTTCTAGGAATTTCTGATAGTCTCCAGTTCTTGCTACAGCGTTTTATTTGTGGAAACTATCTCTTAGGTAATAATGCTTTATTACTAAACCTCTATTGTCCAGCTGACCTTCTGGGATTTTCTGTCTTTGATTAGATAAAGAATAGAAGTCAAGAGGCAAAAAAAAAAAAAAAAGTGTAACCACACAATTTTAGTGGTCCCAAAATGCAGTAAATGCATGATAGAAGGACAATAACTTAATATTCTGCTTGCTACTGATGTCAAGTATCCAATCATTGAAACTACAGTGGGACGGGAGCAAAGTATCATCTCTATTTATGAGGTGAAATCTGGATGACCTAGTGAGGTGACCTTAAGTTTTGTTTTGTTTTCTAATCATATCAACTCTTACATACTTAACAAAGACTCTTCCCCAAATCTGACTTTCGGTGATCTGTGGATTTGAATGAAGAGTTGTTATTTTTGAAAAAAATAACTTATGCATTTTGGACACCTACACTGACCAGCACCATGCTAAATACCTTGGTGAATCTTTTCCTATTTAAATCTTTGAAAAAAAGAACATCTAACTACCAGTAATAGAGGTGAGACAAAATGAGCCTCAGAGAAGTCAAGTGAGCTGTTCAATGTCACACAACTTGTAAGTGGCCAGCTAAATTTTTAACCCAGCTCAGATCTGTGTAACTAGTACGTCCCTGGTCTTTCCAGCACACCACGATGAACATTTAATGTATGAAAGCCATTCACACATTCACATTTATGTGTGCTGTCTTTAAGAAAATTCTTTTTTTTTAAAGATTTGTTTGATGTGGACCATTTTAAAATCTTTATTGAATTTGTTACAGTATTGCTTCAGTTTTATGTTTTGGTTTTTTGGCCCCTAGGCATGTGGGATCTTAGCTCCCTGACCAGGGATTGAACCCACACCCCCTGCATTGGAAGGCGAAGTCTTAACCACTGGACAGCCAGGGAAGCCCGTTTAAGCAAATTCTTAACCAGATACAAACAACAATTGAATTGTGCTGATGATAACATTTCCAGATCGTTGTTATTCTGCCTTTTGCTGAAAGACAAAGTTTGGCAAAGCAAATAGTTAACAATACTCTTGAAAATCTTTCTACTCTTTCATAATACACGATAAACTGTTTACAAAATTAAAATATTTGAACCATCATTTCCTCCTTGTTATGCAATAAGCTACCATTTGAAAGTACTTGTTTTGATAGCTGGAGTTGCTAATTTTGGGAAAACAGACGCTTCCAGATAGAAGGACTTTGGAGGAAAGTATTAAGTTTGGGCACCTATCCCTACACTACCATCTGGAAATGTTAGGAATGCTACCCCTTTGTTATACAAGCCATAAAATAATCAACTCTAATAGCTGATTCACTTTGTTATACAGCAGCAACTAACACAATAATGTAATGCAATTATACTACAGTAAAGATGTTAAAAAAAAAAAGCAAATATACTCACTAAAAATACAGGAGTGATAAAACACTCCTATATTAAATAAATATTTTGCTATTTATGCATCAAAAAAAATAATAATAATCAACTCTAGCTTCCAGCAGGGTGTTACACCACTTGCTCTGCAGACCATAAAGCCTGGTGGGAAGGAAATGGGGTCTATTTTCTGGAGTGGAATTAGTATGAGTATGTATGAGGAAAATGAGTAGGAGGCAAAACATGGATTAAAGCTGTGGCCCTAATGGTGGAGGGGAGGTAACAGTGACAGTCTCCAAGAAACTCAAGCAAATACAGGATATTTATGGGCCAGATAGAATTTAGGGGAGATAAAGTGAGCTACAGAGGTGAATCATGGCAGGAAATGAGACACGTGAGAACATGGATGGGGTCCAGCTCTAGAGAATAAGTATAGCACAAGTGTAAATGGACACAGACTCAAGCCAACTGGTTGAGTCAGAGTCATGTCTGTCCACCACAAATGCTCAGGGTTGGAAAAGCAAAGAAACCCTGGATAGTGAGATGACCTGGCACAAGGAAACATATGTCATTTCCCCCAGGTCCCCATCATAACCACCATACACACATATATACAGGCACATGTATTTTGCAGGAATGTGCTTGTCCTTTCACAATTTTAAAAGATGGACAAAACAGGACAGGTAGCTTGACAGCCTTCCTATATGCATCTTGTTCAGGCACTGTTTTACAAGGAAAACAGGTTTCTTAACAGCAGTTTTCATTCTGAAACTCAGAGAATTGCAAATCTCTATTGGATCTTCTTACTTGAGTATTTCTCCCTGAACAATAGCTGAAAGGGAATCTTTGCCTTCTAGGTTTAACAAAGATGCAGCATTTTATGAGTGAAAAGTGCAACCCATATTAAAGAATTAATTTTAGAAGAATAAGAGAGATACTGATATACATTGATGGTCTATGATATGCAGGGTGACTATACAACTACATAGAGAATATATGTTATTTAATAGACACCTAAAACTTGAGCATAATACATATCAAACAACTAATAACTTAGAGCTATAAAATAGTGTGATTCTAGTGTCACTAATCAACTCCTCCCAAGGATATTGGTGACACTCTTATCCACTCCTTCTCTTCTACTTTTCATGTTAATGACAGAGACAATTCATCCTGGAGTGGTCAATTCCTTTCACTAGAGGTAACATACAAATCACAACTATTTCTATGTCTCTAAGTTAAACCTAAGTGTTCAAATTTAAGGCATAAAAACTGACTTCAACAATGGTGGTTCTCTTGCTTTAGCAGCATCTTTCTTTCCTACAACATAGATCTTTGCAAATACAAAGATTTCACTAGGTTCATTTTCTTCTGAGTCATTTTCTGAAAAATATCTGTTACAAAATAATTTCTCAGTGCTTTCCTAGAAGGTTGCTTAAAGACTTTTCTGACTATTGGTGGAAAGAGAACATTAAGGACAAGATCTACAGAAAAGACTTTCCCTTCTTCATCCCTAAAACACTTACTCTATGATTATGTAATTTGATTAAAAATTGAATATATCCTTGATAGTGTTATCTGAATCAATTTTGTTATGATTTTACAGTTTAATACTTTCATGCACTCTGAATTAGTTGTAGGAATTAGGTCGTATGGAAATGTATCAACATTTCCCCTTAGGAATTATTTGGTAATATTTATCAAATTTTTAATTGTACATGCCCTGGCCTTCCTATTTATATGAATTTGTCCTTAGATATACATGTACAAATCCTTAAAGGTATACACAAAAGCACATTTATTGCAGCATAACTGGCATATTGGAAATAGTTTAAATGCCCAAAAAAAGACATTTGGTATATTAGTTCAGTAACCTTGCAGTAGAATACTAAGCAATTTTTAAAAGAATGAGGTAGATTCTGTAAAAATCACTATAAAGAGATATCTGAAATATATTAAAGAAAACAAGGCATAGATTATTGCATATAATACAATCACATTTGTGTTTAAACGTATGTCTTTGAAAATGCTTGTATGTACATAGAACATTTCTAGAAGGATATGAAAGATATGGCTTACAGTGCTTATCTCTGGAGAATATGATCGAGGTAGGAAGAGGGAAGGATGCTTTTCATGTATAAAGTCTGCATTGGTTGACATTGTTAACCATGTATTATTTTTATAATAAGTTTAGGGGACTTCCCTGGCAGTCCAGTGGTTAAGACTTCACCTTCCAATGCAGGGGATGCGGGTTCAGTCCCTGGTCGGGGAGCTAAGATCCCACATGCCTCCTGGCCAAAAACCAAAACATAAAACAGAAGCAATATTGTAACAAATTCAGTAAAGACTTATATATATATATATATATATATATATATATAAAGAAGTTTAGTATATGTTTTCCACGTTATCGACCAAAGAGTTTCATAAAATTAAGCACTCCTAACACCAAGCCCCTAAACAGAGAAAGAGGTATTTTTACTGGATATAGTGATCCCAGAAGGAAATACTGGCACCAGTTTCCCATGCCACTACTCTTCCAATCTTGAGTCCATGCAGGTTCCTCTGAAGGTTCAGGCATCCCCTAGGGGATGACTGTAATTGAAAATGAAGATCATGTAAATGACGTCTTTTGATCTTGACTTGCATTTTCAATTTCCTAGGGCTGCTGTAACAGATTACTGCAAGCTGGGTGGCTTAAAACAACAAAAAGTTATTCTCTCACAGTTCTGGACATTAGAAGTCCAAAATTAAAGTGCTGGCAGGGCCATGCTCTCTCTGAAGGCTTTAGGGGAGAATCTTTCCTTGCCCCTTCCTAGCTTCTGGTCATCGTTCGCAACCCTTGGCGTTCTTTGGCTTGCAGCTCAGTCCAATCTTTGCCTCAGTCTTTACATGGCTTCTTCCCCTGTGTCTGTCACTGTATCCTTCTTACAAAAGTCAGATAGGATTAGGGTGGGCCCTAATCCAGTATGACTCCATCTTAACTTGATTACATCTGTAAAAACTCTGTCCAAATAAATTCACATTCACAAGTACTGGGAGTTAGGGCTTCAACGTATGTTTTTGGTGGGACACAATTTAACCCACAACAACTTGATTTGTTTTAGATCCTCCGTTTTAAATTGCTTATTCCATGAGATGAATCCTAAAGAATTATGTAGGGATCCGTGTAGCAGCTGAATCAGCGGTGTTGATCCCACAGCAATCTCAGTTTACGACAGGGTTCAAGGCTTCTTGTGCTGCCCCTCTCCATCCTCCTCAAGGACGCTTCTCTCACGGTGTATTTATATCACAAGTGGAGGCTTATCTTTCACTGGGCTTAACACTTCCTAAAGCCCAATGTGAAGAGGGAAATACTTAAATACCCTTGGTTCAACAACTTTATATTATTTAGGATGATAATACTCAGGAATTAAAACATTTTTATGGCTTAAACTTGCTATATGAAACTAAATGATCTCTGATGTAGTGTGTATTTAAATACACTCATTATCTGAAACTAAGCACACAGAGTAGAACTCTTCTCTATTAACAAGGGAAAATAGACATAACATCATACTTCAGAATTTCATGATAAATGCAAGTCAACATTGACTTTCGTTTTCACTTACTAAGGGAAGTGAAAGGGATGATCACAGAGAGCCAATTACGTAGTCTCCCACACACCCACGTAAATAAGCTTTGCGTGAGTTTGCAGAGTTAGAATCCTACTCTTTGACTGTTGAAAAATCTCTTTGGCTGCTTAACTGTATGAATATTCTGGGCCTTCAGTGATATGAAAACCAACCAACTGTACCATCTCTCCTGCTACCAATTCATGATAATGCTGGATAATAATTTTTTTTTTAAGTTTTAAATACATAGCTGAGCTCACAAGAAAAAGAAAAACATATTTAAACCCCAGGTGTCAGAAATCAAGAGAAAATTTAAGCCAGAGTGATAAGCACCTGAGCAACCCAAAGAAATCCTTGACCATATAGAGGTATTAGCAGGTGGGGCTAATGTTTCGTTGTTATTGTTTTATATTGTATTTTACTTTTAAATGGATAATGCATCCACATGGTTCAAAAATTAAAACTATATAGTAAGTGTTATTCTCACCCCATCCCTATGCACCACTTCCCTTTCTTCTTATAAATAATGTATTTTACTAATTTATTATGATCATTCCAGTGTTTCCCAGGCAATAATAAGCACATATCAATGTACACTCATTCTTCCTTTCCACACAAAAGATTCCTTTTTATGCAGTCTTACGAGACTTCTTGTTGTTGTTTCAGTTAACAGTATGTCTTGAAGATATTTCTCCATCAGTACATGGAGACTTCCTTGGGCTTTTAAAACACTGCATAGTATTCCTTTGTGTTGGAAGCAATCATTTATTGATCAACACAGGTCGCTGCAGTATATAAACTTGTAATTACATCATCAAGAACATTCATAGATATATCTGTAGGCTTAATTTCTAGAAATGGATCCTTGGATCACAGAATAACTTCACTTTATTTTGAGAGCTACTGCCAGAATGACCTCCATAGAGATTATACCATACAACAGTCTGACCAGCTTTGTAACAAATGTCTGTTCCTCTGCAGACTGACACAGAAAGCACATGTCAAATTTTTGGATTTTTTCCAATCTTTTTTTTTTTTTTTTTTTTTCACTGTTAACAGCTCCTTTACTTTGCAGTGAAAATTCATTTGTATATTCTTTGCCTCTGAGTCCTTGTGGGATTTTTTTTTTTAATTCAGACAGAAAGTCACAAAAATTATACTCATCCTCATCAGTTCACTCAGTCCCATGTAATTAATTTTTTTTTTCATCTTGATCTTTTGTTAGCACTTTTATGAGTTCATCAGTTTTTCATTAGAGTTCTGAAAATGCTTATTCATTCAGTTCAGCAGTACAGTCAATTACCAGAAACCTATACTTGTCAGAGTCTTTTCCATGAATTTCTTGAAGATGAAACCCTTTTATACGAACATATTTGCAAAAGCATCAGAGTACACCCAGAACTGTCTGTAAATGACAAAAGACTTAAAAATGACCACAGTTAAAGATTTGATGAAAGTTCATAATAATGCAGTTGACAAGAAAATTAGTTATTTCTGAGATATACATTTTAAAATAATAACCAGGATTATTACTTATAACATTATACCAGAACATATAAGATTTTTAGAAATTTCATGTAATGTCTGAAACATTTATATTAACATATTTCCATATATATTTCCATACAAATACAAATATAAGATTTTTAGAAATTTCATGTAAAGTCTGAAACATTTATATTAACATATTTCCATACAAATAACCCAATGAAAGTTTAGTATTAGTTGTTTTGTTTGTTTGTTTTTTTATACTGCAGGTTCTTATTAGGCATCAATTTTATACACATCAGTGTATACATGTCAATCCCAATCGCCCAATTCAGCACACCACAATCCCCACCCCACCGCGGCTTTCCCCCCTTGGGGTCCATACGTTTGTTCTTTACATCTGTGTCTCAACTTCTGCCCTGCAAACCGGCTCATCTGTACCATTTTTCTAGGTTCCACATACATGCGTTAATATACGATATTTGTTTTTCTCTTTCTGACTTACTTCACTCTGTATTACAGTCTCTAGATCCATCCACTTCTCAACAAATGACTCAATTTCGTTCCTTTTTATGGCTGAGTAATATTCCATTGTATATATGTACAACAACTTCTTTATCCGTTCGTCTGTTGATGGGCATTTAGGTTGCTTCCATGACCTGGCTATTGTAAATACTGCTGCAATGAACATTCGGGTGCATGTGTCTTTTTGAATTATGGTTTTCTCTGGGTATACGCCCAGTAGTGGGATTGCTGGGTCATATGGTAATTCTATTTTTAGTTTTTTAAGGAACCTCCATATTGTTCTCCATAGTGGCTGTATCAATTTACATTCCCACCAACAGTGCAAGAGGGTTCCCTTTTCTCCACACCCTCTCCAGCATTTGTTGTTTGTAGATTTTCTGATGATGTCCATTCTAACAGGAGTGAGGTGATACCTCATTGTAGTTTTGATTTGCATTTCTCTAATAATTAGTGATGTTGAGCATCTTTTCATGTGCTTCGTGGCCGTCTGTATGTCTTCTTTGGAGAAATGTCTATTTAGGTCTTCTGCCCATTTTTGGATTGGGGTGTTTGTTTCTTTAGTATTGAGCTGAATGAGCTGTTTATATATTTTGGAGATTAATCCTTTGTCCGTTGATTCGTTTGCAAATATTTTCTCCCATTCTGAGGGTTGTCTTTTCGTCTTGTTTATGGTTTCCTTTGCTGTGCAAAAGCTTTGAAGTTTCATTAGGTCCCATTTGTTTATTTTTGTTTTTATTTCCATTACTCTAGGAGGTGGATCAAAAAAGATCTTGCTGTGATTTATGTCAAAGAGTGTTCTTCCAATGTTTTCCTCTAAGAGTTTTATAGTGTCCAGTCTTATATTTAGGTCTCTAATCCATTTTGAGTTTATTTTTGTGTATGGTATTAGGGAGTATTCTAATTTCATTCTTTTACATGTAGCTGTCCAGTTTTCCCAGCACCACTTATTGAAGAGACTGTCTTTTCTCCATTGTATTTCTTTGCCTCCTTTGTCATAGATTAGTTGACCATAGGTGCGTGGGTTAATCTCTGGGCTTTCTATCTTGTTCCATTGATCTATGTTTCTGTTTTTGTGCCAGTACCATATTGTCTTGATTACTGTAGCTTTGTAGTATAGTCTGAAGTCAGGGAGTCTGATTCCTCCAGCTCCATTTTTTTGCCTCAACACTGCTTTGGCTATTCGGGGTCTTTTGTGTCTCCATACAAATTTTAAGATGATTTGTTCTAGCTCCGTAAAAAATGCCATTGGTAATTTAATAGGGATTGCATTGAATCTGTAGATTGCTTTGGGTAGTATAGTCATTTTCACAATGTTGATTCTTCCAATCCAAGAACATGGTATATGTCTCCATCTGTTGGTATCATCTTTAATTTCTTTCATCAGTGTCTTATAGTTTTCTGCATACAGGTCTTTTGTCTCCCTAGGTAGGTTTATTCCTAGGTATTT
Organism: Eschrichtius robustus; assembly: GCF_028021215.1. NCBI lineage: Eukaryota > Metazoa > Chordata > Mammalia > Artiodactyla > Eschrichtiidae > Eschrichtius > Eschrichtius robustus. Next base: position 74,660,757 of record NC_090836.1, on the reverse strand, counting down.
TATTCTTTTTGTTGCAATGGTAAATGGGAGTGTTCCCATAATTTCATTTTCATATTTTTCATCATTAGTGTATAGGAATGCAAGAGATTTCTGTGCATTAATTTTGTATCCTGCAACTTTACCAAATTGATTGATTAGCTCTAGTAGCTTTCTGGTGGCATTTTTAGGATTCTCTATGTAGAGTATCGTATCATCTGCAAACAGTGACAGTTTTACTTCTTCTTTTCCAATTTGTATTCCTTTTATTTCTTTTTATTCTCTGATTGCTGTGGCTAGGACTTCCAGAACTATGTTGTATAATAGTGGTGAGAGTGGACATCCTTGTCTCATTCCTGATCTTAGAGGAAATGCTTTCAGTTTTTCACCATTGAGAATGATATTTGCTGTGGGTTTGTCATATATGGCGTTTATTATGTTGAGGTAGGTTCCCTCTATGCCCACTTTCTGGAGAGTTTTTATCAGAAATGGGTGTTGAATTTTGTCAAAAGCTTTTTCTGCATCTATTGAGATGATCATATGGTTTTTATTCTTCAATTTGTTAATATGGTGTATCACATTGATTGATTTGCATATATTGAAGAATCCTTGCATCCCTGGGATGAATCCCACTTGATCGTGGTGTATGATCCTTTTAATGTGTTGTTGGATTCTGTTTGCCAGTATTTTGTTGAGGATTATTGCATCTATATTCATCAGTGATATTGGTCTGTAATTTTCTCTTTTTGTAGTGTCTTTGTCTGGTTTTGGTATCAGGGTGATGGTGGCCTGATAGAATGAGTTTGGGAGTGTTCCTTCCTCTGCAATTTTTTGGAAGAGTTTGAGAAGGATAGGTGTTAGCTCATCTCTAAATGTTTGATAGAATTCACCTGTGAAGCCATCTGGTCCTGGACTTTTGTTTGTTGGAAGATTTTAATCACAGTTTCCATTTCATTACTTGTGATTTGTCTCTTCATATTTTCTATTTCTTCCTGGTTCAGTCTTGAAAGGTGATACCTTTCTAAGAATTTGTCCATTTCTTCCAGGTTGTCCATTTTATTGGCATAGAGTTGCTTGTAGTAGTCTCTTAGGATGCTTTGTATTTCTGTGGTGTCTGTTGTAACTTCTCCTTTTTCATTTCTGATTTTATTGATTTGAGTCCTCTCCCTCTTTTTCTTGATGAGTCTGGCTAATGGCTTATCAATTTTGTTTATCTTCTCAAAGAACCAACTTTTAGTTTTATTGATCTTTGCTATTGTTTTCTTTGTTTCTATTTCATTTATTTCTGCTCTGATCTTTATGATTTCTTTCCTTCTGCTAACTTTGGGTTTTCTTTGTTCTTCTTTCTCTAGTTTCTTTAGGGGTAAGGTTAGATTGTTTACTTGAGAGTTTTCTTGTTTCTTTAGGTAGGCTTGTATAGCTATAAACTTCCCTCTTAGAACTGCTTTTGCTGCATCCCATAGGTTTTGGGTCGTCGTGTTTTCATTGTCATTTGTCTCTAGGTATTTTTTGATTTCCTCTTTGATTTCTTCAGTGATCTCTTGGTTATTTAGTAACGTATTGTTTAGCCTGCATGTGTTTGTCTTTTTTATGTTTTTGTCCCTGTAATTCATTTCTAATCTCATAGCGTTGTGGTCAGAAAAGATGCTTGATATGATTTCAATTTTCTTAAATTTACTGAGGCTTGATTTGTGACCCAAGATGTGATCTATCCTGGAGAATGTTCCGTGCGCACTTGAGAAGAACGTGTAATCTGCTGTTTTTGGATGGAATGTCCTATATATATCAATTAAATCTATCTGGTCTATTGTGTCATTTAAAGCTTCTGTTTCCTTATTTATTTTCATTTTGGATGATCTGTCCATTGGTGTAAGTGAGGTGTTAAAGTCCCCCACTATGACTGTGTTACTGTCAATTTCCTCTTTTATAGCTGTTAGCAGTTGTCTTATGTATTGAGGTGTTCCTATGTTGGGTGCATATATATTTATAATTGTTATATCTTCTTCTTGGATTGATCCCTGGATCATTATGTAGTGTCCTTCCTTGTCTCTTGTAACATTCTTTATTTTAAAGTCTATTTTATCTGATATGAGTATTGCTACTCCAGCTTTCTTTTGATTTCCATTTGCATGGAATATCTTTTTCCATCCCCTCACTTTCAGTCTGTATGTGTCCCTAGGTCTAAAGTGGGTCTCTTGTAGACAGCATATATATGGGTCTTGTTTTTGTATCCATTCAGCCAGTCTATGTCTTTTGGTTGGGGCATTTAATCCATTCACGTTTAAGGTAATTATCGATATGTATGTTCCTATGACCATTTTCTTAATTGTTTTGGGTTTGTTTTTGTAGGTCCTTTTCTTCTCCTGTGTTTCCCACTTAGAGAAGTTCCTTTAGCATTTGTTGTAGAGCTGGTTTGGTGGTGCTGAATTCTCTTAGCTTTTGCTTGTCTGTAAAGCTTTTGATTTCTCCATCAAATCTAAATGAGATCCTTGCCGGGTAGAGTAATCTTGGTTTTAGGTTCTTCCCTTTCATCACTTTAAGTATATCATGCCACTCCCTTCTGGCTTGCAGAGTTTCTGCTGAGAAATCAGCTGTTAACCTTATGGGAGTTCCCTTGTATGTTATTTGTCGTTTTTCCTTTGCTGCTTTCAATAATTTTTCTTTGTCTTTAATTTTTGCCACTTTGATTACTATGTGTCTCGGTGTGTTTCTCCTTGGGTTTATCCTGTATGGGACTCTCTGCGCTACTTGGACTTGGGTGGCTATTTCCTTTCCCATGTTAGGGAAGTTTTCGACTATAATCTCTTCAAATATTTTCTCTGGTCCTTTCTCTCTCTCTTCACCTTCTGGGACCCCTATAATGCGAATGTTGTTGCGTTTAATGTTGTCCCAGAGGTCTCTTAGGCTGTCTTCATTTCTTTTCATTCTTTTTTCTTTAGTCTGTTCCGCAGCAGTGAATTCAACCATTCTGTCTTCCAGGTCACTTATCCGTTCTTCTGCCTCAGTTATTCTGCTATTGATTCCTTCTAGTGTATTTTTCATTTCAGTTATTGTGTTGTTCATCTCTGTTTGTTTGTTCTTTAATTCTTCTAGGTCTTTGTTAATCATTTCTTTCATCTTCTCAATCTTTGCCTCCATTCTTATTCCGAGGTCCTGGATCATCTTCACTATCATTATTCTGAATTCTTTTTCTGGAAGGTTGCCTATCTCCACTTCATTTAGTTGTTTTTCTGGGTTTTTTTCTTGTTCCTTCATCTGGTACATAGCCCTCTGCCTTTTCATCTTGTCTATCATTCTGTAACTGTGGTTTTTGGTCCCCAGGCTGCAGGATTGTAGCTTTTCTTGCTTCTGCTGTCTGCCCTCTGGTGGTTGAGGCTATCTAAGAGGCTTGATGGGAGGCTCTGGTGGTGGGTAGAGCTGACTGTTGCTGTGGCGGTCAGAGCTCAGTAAAACTTTAATCCACTTGACTGTTGATGGGTGGGGCTGGGTTCCCTCCCTGTTGGTTGTTTTGCCTGAGGCAACCCAACACTGGAGCCTACCTGGGCTCTTTGGTGGGGTTAATGGCAGACTCTGGGCGGGCTCACGCCAAGGAGCACTTCCCAGAACCTCCGTTGCCAGTGTCCTTGTCCCCACGGTGAAACAGAGCCACCCCCGCCTCTGCAGGAGACCCTCCAACACCAGCAGGTAGGTCTGGTTCAGTCTCCCCCAGGGTCACTGCTCCTTCCCCTGGGTCCCGATGCACACACTACTTGGTGTGTGCCCTCCAAGAGTGGGGTCTCTGTTTCCCCCAGTCCTGTCAAAGTCCTGCAATCAATTCCCACTAGGCTTCAAAGTCTGATTCTCTAGGAATTCCTCCTCCCGTTGCCGGACACCCAGGTTGGGAAGCCTGACGTGGGGCTCAGAAGCTTCACTCCAGTGGGTGGACTTCTGTGGTATAAGTGTTCGCCAGTCTGTGAGTCACCCACCCAGCAGTTATGGGATTAGATTTTACTCTGATTGCGCCCCTCCTACCGTCTCACTGTGGCTTCTCCCCTGTCCTTGGACGTGGGGTATCCTCCTTGGTGAAGTCCAGGGTCTTCCTGTCAATGACTGTCCAGCAGCCAGTTGTGATTCTGGTGCTCTCGCAAGAGGGAGTGAGAGCACGTCCTTCTACTCCGCCATCTTGGTTAATCCTCACGATTTTTTCCAATCTTATAGACATGAAATGACATCTCAAAGTTGCATTTATTTTATTATTTATAGTGATGAGTATCTTTTCATATATTTAAAGATCTTTCATATTTCTTTTTTTCCAAACTGTTTATGTCCTTTGCTCATTTTTCTATTGGGCTTTTGATGTTTTTGTTATTGATTTCCTGAAACACTTCATACATGAAAAAACATTATCTAGATCATGGTATTTCCATACTTCACAAAGAAAGAAAATATTACATAAAGGTTATACTCTGCAAAGAATGACCCTCAAAAAAGGATCAGAAAAAGAAATGAGTCATGAAAATCTATCCACTAGGTCAGGGAAGAGACAGGAATTTCTGGTTGTTTCTGACAAGTTTATTCCTGGTTGTACTCTAGGGAAGAATAAAAAGTTCTCAGGGAAGAATAAAAAGTTCTCTGTGAGAAATTTCTGTGAGTCCATATTTATAGTATCCACTTAGCATGGAGATTCTCAAAGCTTAGAGATTAATGTAAACACTGGTCTGGAGCCAGTGAGATTCTGGAATACACTGAGGATGTGGCCCACAATCCATAATTGCTATTCTATAAGCTTCCTGATGGCACTGTTTTTCTATCAGAATTTCTATAATACAGAAATGAAAATGAACTAATAAATGGATAGATTACCACTATAGAAATATACTTTCAGGGCAGTGATCCCTGGATATTTGCCAAAAAGAGAGCATTAGTGCATAGAAAGCATCTGATTAGTGAATTCTTCATTTAAAGGGAAAAAACTTATTTTTTTAAATTATTTTTTTTATTGGAGTATAGTTGATTTACAATGTTGTGTTAGTTTCTGCTATACAGCAAAGTGAATCAGCCATACATATACATATATCCACTCTCTTCTAGACTCCATTCCCATATAGGTCATTACAGAGCACAGAATAGAGTTCCCTGTGCTATACAGTAGGTTCTTATTAGTTATCTTTTATATATAGTAGTGTGTATATGTCAATCCCAATACCCCAATTTATCTGCCCTCCCTTTCCCCCTTGGTAACCGTAAGTTTGTTTTCTATATCTGTGACTAAATTTCTGTTTTGTAAATAGGTTCATTTGTACCATAAATCCAGAGAAAACCATAATTCAAAAGGATACATGCACCCTAATGTTCATTGCAGCACTATTTAAATACAATAGCCAGGACACGGAATTAACTTAAATGTCCATCGACAGAGGAATGGATAAAGAAGATGTGGTACATATATACCATGGAATATTACTCAGCCATAAAAAAGAACGAGGAGGACCTTCAAGATGGCAGAAGAGTAAGACGTGGAGATCACCTTCCTCCCAACAAATACATCAGAAATACATCTACATGTGGAACAGCTCCTACAGAACACCTACTGAACGCTGCCAGAAGACCTCAGACCTCCCAAAAGGCAAGAAACTCCCCCACGTACCTGGGTAGGGCAAAAGAAAAAAGAAAAAACAGAGACAAAAGAATAGGGACGGGACCCGCACCAGTGGGAGGGAGCTGTGAAGGAGGAAAGGTTTCCACACACTGGGAAGCCCCTTCACGGGTGGAGACTGCGGGTTGTGGAGGGGGAAAGCTCCAGAGCCGCGGAGGACAGCGCAGCAACAGGGGTGCAGAGGGCAAAGCGGAGAGATTCCCGCACAGAGGATCGGTGCCGACCAGCACTCACCAGCCTGAGGGGCTCATCTGCTCACCCGCTGAGGCGGGTGGGGGCTGGGAGCTGAGGCTCGGGCTTCGGAGGTCGGATCCCAGGGAGAGGACTGGGGTTGGTGGCGTGAACACAGCCTGAAGGGGGCTAGTGCGCCACAGCTAGCCGGGAGGGAGTCCGGGGAAAAGTCTGGAGCTGCCGAAGAGACAAGAGACTTTTTCTTGCCTCTTTGTTTCCTGGTGCGTGAGGAGAGGGGATTAAGAGCATCGCTTAAAGGAGCTCCAGAGACGGGTGCAAGCCGCGGCTATCAGCGCAGACCCCAGAGACGGGCATGAGATGCTAAGGCTGCTGCTGCAGCCACCAAGAAGCCTGTGTGCAAGCACAGGTCACTATCCACACCGCCCCTCCCAGGAGCCTGTGCAGCCCGCCACTGCCAGGGTCCCGTGATCCAGGGACAACTTCCCCGGGAGAACAGACACGCGTCTCAGGCTGGTGCTACATCATGCCAGCCGCGGCAGGCTCACCCAGCATTCCGCATTCTGTACCCTTCCCTCCTCACAGCCTGAGTGAGCCAAAGCCCCCTAATGAGCTGCTACTTTAAACCCGTCCTGTCTAAGCAAAGAACAGAAGCCCTCAGGCGACCTACATCAGAGGCGGGTCCATATCCAAAGCTGAAACCCAGGACTTGTGCGAACAAAGAAGAGAAAGGGAAATCTCTCCCAGCGGCCTCAGGAGCAGCAGATTAAATCTCCACAATCAACTTGATGTACCCTGCATCTGTGGAACACCTGAATAGACAACGAATCATCCCAAATTGAGGAGGTGGGCTTTTGGAGCAAGGATATATATATATTTTTTCCTTTTTCTCTTTTTGTGAGTGTATATGTGTACGCTTCTGTGTGTGGTTTTGTCTGTATAGCTTTGCTTTTACCATTTGTCCTAGGGTTCTGTCTGTACTTTTTTTTTTTTTAAGTATAGTTTTTAGCGCTTGTTATCATTGGTGGATTTGTTTTTTGGTTTGGTTGCTCTCTTCTTTCTTTTTTTTAATTACTTTTTAAAAATTTTTTAATAACTTTTTATTTTAATAACTTTTTATTTTTATTTTATTATGTTTTATCTTCTTCTTTCTTTATTTATTTTTTTCTCCCTTTTATTCTGAGCCGTGTGAACAACAGGCTCTTGGTGCTCCAGCCAGGTGTCAGAGCTGTGCCTCTGAAGTGGGAGAGCCAACTTCAGGACATTGTTCCACAAGAGACCTCCCAGCTCCATGTAATATCAAACGGCGACAATCTCCCAGAGATTTCCATCTCAATGCCAAGACCCAGCTCCACTCAACGACCAGCAAACTACAGTGATGGACACCTCATGCCAAACAACTAGTAAGACATGAACACAACCCCACCCATTAGCACAGAGGCTGCCTAAAATCATAATAAGGCCACAGACACCCCAAAACACACCACCAGATGTGGACCTGCCCACCAGGAAGACAAGATCCAGCCTCATCCACCAGAACACAGGCACTAATCCCCTCCACCAGGAAGCCTACACAACCCACTGAATCAACCTTAGCCACTGGGGGCAGACACCAAAAACAACGGGAACAAAGAACCTACAGCCTGTGAAAAGAGACCCCAAACACAGTAAGTTAAACAAAATGAGAAGACAGAGAAACATACAGCAGATGAAGGAGCAAGGTAAAAACACACCAGACCTAACAAATGAAGAGGAAATAGGCAGTCTACCTGAAAAAGAATTCAGAATAATGATAGTAAAGATGATCAAAAATTTTGGAAATAGAATGGAGAAAATACAAGAAATGTTTAACAAGGACCTAGAAGAACTAAAGAGCAAACAAACAGTGATGAACCACACAATAAATGAAATTTTAAAATCTCTAGAAGGGATCAATAGCAGAATAACTGAGGCAGAAGAACGGATAAGTGACCTGGAGGATAAAATAGTGGAAATAATACTGCAGAGCAGAATAAAGAAAAAGGATGAAAAGAACTGAGGACAGTCTCAGAGACCTCTGGGACAACATTAAACACACCAACACTCGAATTATAGGGGTCCCAGAAGAAGAAGAAGAGAAAAAGAAAGGGACTGAGAAAATATTTGAAGAGATTATAGTTGAAAACTTCCTTAATATGGGAAAGGAAATAGTTAATCAAGTCCAGGAAGCACAGAGAGTCCCATACAGGATAAATCCAAGGAGAAACACACCAAGACACATATTAATCAAACTATCAAAAATTAAAAACAAAGAAAAAATATTAAAAGCACCAAGGGAGAAACAACAAATAACACATGAGGGAATCCCCATAAGGTTAACAGCTGATCTTTCAGCAGAAACTCTGCAAACCAGAAGGGAGTGGCAGGACATATTTAAAGTGATGAAGGGGAAAAAGCAACAACCAAGATTACTCTACGCAGCAAGGATCTCATTCAGATTTCACGGAGAAATAAAACATTTACAGACAAGCAAAAGCTAAGAGAATTCAGCACCACCAAACCAGCTTTTCAACAAATGTTAAAGGAACTTCTCTAGGCAGAAAACACAGGAGAAGGAAAAGACCTACAATAACAAACCCAAAACAATTAAGAAAATGGTCATAGGAACATACATATTAATAATTACCTTAAAGTAAATGGAGCAAATGCTCCAACCAAAAACCATAGACTGGCTGAATGGATACAAAAACAAGACCCGTATATATGTTGTCTACAAGAGACCCACTTCAGACCTAGGGACACATACAGACTGAAAGTGAGGGGATGGAAAAAGATATTCCATGCAAATGGAAATAAAAAGAAAGCTGGAGCAGCAATACTCATATCAGATAAAATAGACTTTAAAATAAAGAATGTTACAAGAGACAAGGAAGGACACTACATAATGATTAAGGGATCAATCCAAGAAGAAGATATAACAATTGTAAATATTTATGCACCCAGTATAGGAGCACCTCAATACATAAGGCAAATACTAACAGCCATAAAAAGGGAAATCGACAGTAACACAATCATAGTAGGGGACTTTAACACCCCACTTTCACCAATGGACAGATCATCTAAAATGAAAATAAAGAAAGAAACACAAGCTTTAAATGATACATTAAACAAGATGGACTTAATTGATATTTATAGGACATTCCATTGAAAAGCAACAGAATACACTTTCTTCTCAAGTACTCATGGAACATTCTCCAGGATAGATCATATCTTGGGTCACAAATCAAGCCTTGGTAAATTTAAGAAAATTGAAATCATATCAAGTATCTTTTCTGACAACGACACTATGAGACTAGATATCAATTACAGGCAAAAAATCTGTAAAAAATACAAACACATGGAGGCCAAACCATACACTACTTAATAACCAAGAGATCACTGAAGAAATCAATGAGGAAATCAAAAAATACCTAGAGACAAATGACAATGAAAACACGACGACCCAAAACCTATGGCATGCAGCAAAAGCAGTTCTAAGAGGGAAGTTTATGGCTATACAATCCTACCTTAAGAAACAAACATCTCAAATAAACAACCAAACCTTACACCTAAAGCAATAAGAGAAAGAAGAACAAAAAAAACCCCAAAGGTAGCAGAAGGAAAGAAATCATAAAGATCAGATCAGAAATAGATGAAAAAGAAATGAAGGGAACGATAGTAAAGATCAATAAAACAAAAAGCTGGTACTTTGAGAAGATAAACAAAATTGATAAACCATTAGCTAGACTCATCAAGAAAAAAGAGAGAAGACTCAAATCAATAGAATTAGAAATGAAAAAGGAGAAGTAACAACTGAAACTGCAGAAATACAAAGGAGCATGAGAGATTACTACAAGCAACTATATGCCAATAAAATGGACAACCTGGAAGAAATGGACAAATTCTTAGAAATGCACAACCATCCGAGACTGAACCAGGAAGAAATAGAAAATATGAACAGACCAATCACAAGCACTGAAATGGAAACTGTGATTAAAAATCTTCCAACAAACAAAAGCCCAGGACCAGATGGCTTCACAGGCGAATTCTATCAAACATTTAGAGAAGAGCTAACACCTATCCTTCTCAAACTCTTCCAAAATATAGCAGAGGGAGAAACACTCCCAAACTCATTCTACGAGGCCACCATCACCCTGATACCAAAACCAGACAAAGATGTCACAAAGAAAGAAAACTACAGGCCAATATCTCCGATGAATATAGATGCAAAAATCCTCAACAAAATACTAGCAAACAGAATCCAACAGCACATTAAAAGGATCATACAACATGATCAAGTGGGGTTTATTCCAGGAATGCAAGGATTCTTCAATATACACAAATCAATCAATGTGATACACCATATTAGCATAGTGAAGGAGAAAAACCAGATGATCATCTCAATAGATGCAGAGACAGCTTTCGACAAAATTCAACACCCATTTATGATAAAAACCCTCCAGAAAGTAGGCATAGAGGGAACTTACCTCAACATAATAAAGGCCATATATGACAAAACCACAGCAAACATCGTTCTCAATGGTGAAAAACTGAAACCATTTCCACTAAGATCAAGAACCAAACAAGGTTGCCCACTCTCACCACTATTATTCAACGTAGTTTTGGAAGTGTTAGCCACAGCATTCAGAGAAGAAAAAGAAATAAAAGCAATCCAAATCGGAAAAGAAGAAGTAAAGCTGTCACTGTTTGCAGATGACATGATACTACACATAGAGAATCCTAAGGATGCTACCAGAAAACTACTAGAGCTAATCAGTGAATTTGGTAAAGTAACAGGATGCAAAATTAATGCACAGAAATCTCTTGCATTCCTATACACTAATGATGAAAAATATGAAAATGAAATTAAGAAAACATTCTAATTTACCATTGTAACAAAAAGAATAAAATATCTAGGAATAAACCTACCTAAGGAGACAAAAGGCCTGTATGCAGAAAATTATAAGACACTGATGAAAGAAATTAAAGATGATACAAACAGGTGGAGAGATATACCATGTTCTTGGATTGGAAGAATCAACATTGTGAAAATGACTATACAATCCAAAGCAATCTACAGATTCAATGCAATTCCTATCAAACTACCACTGGCATTTTTCACAGAACTAGAACAAAAAATTTCACAATTTCTATGAAAACACAAAGACCCTGAATAGCCAAAGCAATCTTGAGAAAGAAAAACGGAGCTGGAGGAATCAGGCTCCTGGACTGCAGGCTACACTACAAAGCTACAGTAATCAAGACAGTATGGTACTGGCACAAAAACAGAAATATCAATCAATGGAACAGGATAGAAAGCCCAGAGATAAACCCATGCACATATGGTCACCTTATCTTTGATAAAGGAGGCAAGAATATACAGTGGAGAAAAGCCAACCTCTTCAATAAGTGGTGCTGGGACAACTGAACAGGTACATGTAAAAGTATGAAATTAGAACACTCCCTAACACCATACACAAAAATAAACTCAAAATGGATTAAAGACCTAAATGGAAGGCCAGACACTATCAAACTCTTAGATGAAAACATAGGCAGAACACTCTATGACATAAATCACAGCAAGATCCTTTTTGACCCACCTCCTAGAGAAATGGAAATAAAAACAAAAATAAACAAATGGGACCTAATGAAACTTAAAAACTTTTGCACAGCAAAGGAAACCATAAAAAAGATGAAAAGACAACCCTCAGAATGGGAGAAAATATTTGCAAATGAATCAACAAAGGATTAATCTCCAAAATTTACAAACAGCTCATGCAGCTCAATAACAATAAAACAAACAACCCAACCCAGAAATGGGCAGAAGACCTAAAGAGACATTTCTCCAAAGAAGATATACAGATTGCCAACAAACACATGAAAGAATGCTCAATATCATTAATCATTAGAGAAATGCAAATCAAAACTACAATGAGATATCTTCTCACACTGGTCAGAATGGCCATCATCAAAAAATCTAGAAACAATAAATGCTGGAGAGGGTGTGGAGAAAAGGGAACCTCTTGCACTGTTGGTGGGAATGTAAACTGATACAGCCACTATGGAGAACAGTATGGAGGTTCCTTAAAAAACTAAAAATAGAACTACCATACGACCCAGCAATCCCACTACTGGGCATATACCCTGAGAAAACCATAATTCAAAAAGAGTCATGTACCACAATATTCATTGCAGCTCTATTTACAATAGCCAGGACATGGAAGCAACCTAGGTGGCCATCGACAGATGAATGGATAAAGAAGATGTGACACATATATACAATGGAATATCTCTCAGCCATAAAAAGAAACGAAATTGAGTTATTTGTAGTGTGGTGGATGGACCTAGAGCTTGTCATACAGAGTGAAGTAAGTCAGAAAGAGAAAAACAAATACCATATGCTAACACATATATATGGAACCTAAAAAACAAAACAAAAAAATGGTCATGAAGAACCTAGGGGCAAGACGGGAATAAAGATGCAGACCTACTAGAGAATGGACTTGAGGATACGGGGAAGGGGAAGGGTAACCTGGAACAAAGTGAGAGAGTGGCATGGACATATATACACTACCAAATGTAAAATAGATAGCTAGTGGGAAGCAGCCACATATGACAGGGAGATCAGCTCGGTGCTTTGTGACCACCTAGAGGAGTGCGATAGGGAGGATGGGAGGGAGACGCAAGAGGGAGGAGAAATGGGGATATATGTATATGTATAGCTGATTCACTTTGTTATGAAGCAGAAATTAACACACCATTGTAAAGCAATTATACTCCAATAAAGATGTTAAAAAAAAATTTTTTTAAAGATGTAATAGGTTTGCAACAGATGTTTTTTATCAAAATATAACAAGCCTCACAAATAAATGCAAACTTGGGAAAAGTTAAAAAAAAAAAAAAAAGAACGAGATAATGCCATTTGCAACAACATGGATGGACCCAGAAATTGTCATACTGAGTGAAGTAAGTCAGACAGAGAAAGACAAATATCATATGATATCGCTTATATGTGGAATCTAAAAATAATTTATTAAATGAAGAATTTTATGACCTTTGAAGTTGAAGTTGTATAATATATTTGTGTGTGTGCACCTGAATGTGTTATGCACAGGGACAGAAAATAAACAATCTAAATATTATTTGTGTCTGAACACAATGGGTGAAGCCAGATTAAGAAATCAGAAATGTAGAAATCACTGCTTGATATTTTTAACAGTGAACACTGAAACCAGTGAAACACAAATATACATGTAACCAGTATTTCAAATAGATTTGCAAAATTAAATGCAGAGTTTGAGATCATCTTAAAAAAAAATTTACAACCCATTTGTTAAGAATAAAAAGAGAAATGGATAAGCAAATATCCCCAACATCTTCACCTTCATCTTCCATAGGGAGAATTTTTCAAAACCATTTACCATTGCGGGTGGCTGTGGCACCAACCTATCTCTCTATAAATTGATAATTAAGGAAAGATGTTAAGACTTTATCCTGCCTTTTTATACGAAACGTATGATAGGGAAAGCAAATAGCCCTAGTATATGATGGAAATGTTCTTTCAGTGAAAACTTCCAGGTAACACAAGCAAGCAAGTGATATCATCAGAAAATCCCCATTTTTGCAATCCTGCAAGAAGTAAATGACTCAGGCAAGATTCATTAATGGACAGTTAAAACAAAATAAATGAAAAGTTGCTGGGGAAATTTGAAGTGAAGAGATCAAGCTTCCACCATTTGAACTGAATGAACAATCTCAGCGTCATTAAAAGCCAGAAACTAAGTGCTATCTGATGTGAGGCAATACGATCAGCACAGAATGACCTTTGAAACAGTCTGACTTTAAAAAAGAAAGAATCTAAATCTAATCAAGACTTACATCTAAATTCTCTGGAAATAACAGGGTATTTAAGAAAAGTTAGGTAATATGATGAGGAAACATTCCAACAACCTAGAATGTGGAACATTCTTCAGAGCAACTGAAATCGTTCCTTCATCAAATCAGTGTGTGTTGCTTTCTCACTAGAATATTATAGTTGTTTGTAAAGTGATTTGTCTTCGTCTAAATCATTCTTCTTCTTTACCACCTAGTCATGCAGATAATATAAAATTTCTTGGCAAGCTATAATAGCAGAATCACTGAATAACCAATTACTAAGCATCTACTTAGCTAAACAGTAGGTGTCTAAGTAAAGACATAATACATACAATCCCTTTCCCACCCACTTTAGCCTTCATCTCTTCTAGGGAGAGGCAGAGACAGCATACCTTGTTCCTTTTCTGTCTTTATTTTTCCCCTTTTGTTTTTCATTTTTCTCTTCTAGTCATAGCTGGCTAAAATTTCCTGGATTTTTATAGAAGTTTTATTGTCATATTTATTATTTTAATTATTCTAAATATGTTTTAATTAATAGATCAAAGTAAAAAGAACAGCATAATAATTTTTTTCACATTAGTTCACACAACCCAAAAAGTATAAAGTAGATTTAGCCAGTATTTTCCCAATATTACAAAGAAAATCATGAATAGTTAAAGAACATGCTCAAGAACACAAACGTACAAAGTAGAGAAGGAAATATTAAACTTTGTACTTCTTTGCTAAATTTCCTTTGCTATTATAGTTATAATATTTTTCATACTTCCAAGCCAATTCACAAAGTTTAACAGTAAACATAGGTTAGCAGAGGAACCTGAAGATAGTTTTACCTGATCTGCTTTATCCAGAACATTTTCATCATGGAAAAGAACAAAATACCTGCTGCAAGCAGCTTCCTAAAATTTGGAAAATTTTAGTGTTTGTAATTTTAGCAATTTCTTTTCAGTCTTGTGCAAGTCATTGCACCGACATGCTGAGAAAAACAACTATGAGACAGATAAGTCTAGATAATAAGAATCGTTTACAGAGTTAGAGTTCTGATTTTTAAGATTTTTTCAAGTTTAGTAGGATGTGTTTTATTAATCTCAGGCATTATGGCTTTATTATAAATGTAGGTCTTTTCTGGAAGTAAATATTTTATCCAACTCTATTTAAAGTCCTAAGGAAGGTAATTATTTCTAATAAAAGTACTTGCTAAATTGAAAGGATGTGCTTAATGCATTCAGGAAGTTTATAAATAGTAAAAATTCAAATATTTCAACACATCAGTAGCAAAGTCTATCAAAGCTTTAAAAGGAACAGAGAGGTTTGATACTATTTAAAATACTTCAGATCATAGAAAAAGAAAGAAAAATTCTAGTCTGTATAACAATGAATACAAAAAGAAAAACTATAGTTCAAATGCAACATTATTCCAAAACTTTTAATATTAGAAAATAGAACTCACCTGCCTATTACAGGAATAATACAGTATAATAAAAAGAAATTAATTTAAGGAATGAAAGAAAGATTTAATCTTAGGATATCTATTAATATCATTTCCTTAATAATAGGTTAAAAGAAAAAGCTTTAATCATCTTCACAGAGGTCAAAAAGGAATTTGATGTATCTGCTAGCCATTACTATTTTTTTAAACATTATTATGTTAGGCCTAGTAGGATATATACTTGACATTATAGTTAAATATATATCAAAATTAAAAAGCCATCATAACACTAAAATTCTAAAAAATATTGTCATGAAATGCAGGAAAAGACAAAGACCCAGAATTTTTCCTCCTTCCTTAAGTGGTTATGGGGACACCTGCAGGGCGACTTGAGAGAGACACATTGCTTCAATGCAGGGGATGTGAAGGTCTTGGCTACTTGATTGCCCAGGCCCAACCCCAAATGGACTATCTCCATAGTTTGATGGATTGCTGCTTTACCTGTCCAACCTTATGACTTTGCGGGTCAGAGCATAAGGAGTTGCATCATGATGATATCCCATGGTCCCCAGTAGTATGCCAAGAGCTTTTTTTTTGAATGTTGAATAGGTTCTGCTTTCTATGCCACAAGAAGTATGGCCCTGCTCTAGAAGCCAAGGGATCTGGTCTGCAACTCTCCTGTCAGGACATGCCAGAGATTCCTAATCTACCATACTCTTACTTTCAACAGCATGGTACTTACTTGCATATTAAAATCTAGAGAAAATTTCCAGAAAAAACGTTATCAAAATTGACCCAACTAAAAATAGGAAACGTTAATAGATTGCCAATCATTACGGAAATGGAAGCAGTAGCCAAATTAACCTCCAAAATATGCAAATTTTACTATTTCAAACACACCTGGAACTTTACATAGATTGACTGGGTTATAACATGTCTTAACAAATTTCAAAATAAAGGTATTCTATGCCACACATTCTCTGGCCACAATTCAATTAAGTTAAAAATAAATTTAAAAATACATATTTGAACATTTAAAAGTATACTTCTAATTTTTCATGGTTAAAAAAGAAATCAGTAGGTAAATTAGAAAGATTTTGAATTGAATCATAAAAATATTACATATTTAAAACTATGGAATGCAGGGAAGATGGTGCTTTGAGAAGAATCTGTAGCTTTAGATGTTTCTATTAGAAAATAAGGGAGCCTGAAGTGAGCTAAGTGCACAATTTAATAAGTTTAAAATGCGAACACGATAAATCCAAGGAAAGAAGTAGGAAGGTACTAGGGAAAGAACAGAAATCAATGAAACTGAAAATAATACAGAGGATCAAGAAACCAACCAAGTAGACACGTCTCTGGTGAGATTAATCAAGAGAAAAACTAGAAGATGCAAGTAAATGTACAAATCAAAAACACCAATTAATGCAAAGTTAAATGAGAATAAGAGTATTTTTAGCAACAACTCTAAGCCAATATATTTGAAAACTTGGATGAAAGGACAATTTCATATAGCAATATAGCTTAGAAAAAATGGAATCATAAAGAAAAAGCCTAAAACAATTAACAGGTTGAAGCATTTGATAACAAAAATATCCCATGTTTAAACTTGTAGATTGCAGGGAAAATGATGTTTTATATGGTGGGAAAAACAAGGCAGGTGCCTTATTGGACAACACTTGGCCTCCTCTGGATCCACCCCATCCACTGTCCTGGGTAATCGCATCACAATCAGCTAGAAGTATTGAGCTGTCTAAATGAAGAAGGGAATTGTCCCATTTCACAGTCTATTTTCTGTTGAAATTCTGAGAAGTTAAAATGCATTTTGGAGGACAACTTCCTTAAACTTGATAGTTTAAATAAGGTTAACAACATATGAAAGATATAAATCGCTTATCACATTTTCTTTCCTTAACTGCTCCATGTGCAACAAGATTCCCTCTATGTCAAATCTCAGTATGTCTAAGGCTTTGGTGATGCTACACAGCCACGGTTAAACCCTTGAGTTAAAATGGAGATTCACTGGTAACCCCAGATATTTGAAACAAGTTATTTATAGTAGGACAAGGATTTATTGTTATCACAATGCCTCTGTATAATTCTTATTAAAGAAGTTTGTGCTTTAACTATTGAAGCATATACTCTTGTCTAAATAAAGGAAGGAGGTAAATTAAGTTGATTTCTGCTTGGTGAGGTAGGAAACATAGAATGTTATTAGTGTGAGAAGGAGAAAGATTCAATTTTAATGGATTTAAAGATTACATTCACACAAGGAAGATGATGAGTTGAGGTAACTTATCAAATAGTTCTGTAAAACAACAACAGCAACAACAAAAACTCAGAAAAGTCCACTATCCTACAAAGCATGTGTATTGTGAGGACTAATCAATTATCTTAACTTTTCCTGAAAGGCATTCAAGTTCAGTTTTTGTTTTTTTTTTTAAATTTATTTTTATTTATTTATTTATTTATGTCTGTGTTGGGACTTCGTTTCTGTGCGAGGGCTTTCTCTAGTTGCGGCGAGCGGGGGCCACTCTTCATCGCGGTGCGCGGGCCTCTCACTAACTATCGCGGCCTCTCTTGTTGCGGAGCACAGGCTCCAGACGTGCAGGCTCAGTAGTTGTGGCTCACGGGCCCACTTGCTCCGTGGCATGTGGGATCCTCCCAGACCAGGGCTCGAACCCGTGTCCCCTGCATTGGCAGGCGGATTCTCAAACACTGTACCACCAGGGAAGCCCCAAGTTCAGTTTTAATTACAATTATTAAATACACTAAGTTTGCTTTCAAAGGCTTCCTATTCCTTCTTTTGTTACTTCTCTTTTTGCTTTTGCTCTCTTTTTCTAGGCATCAATCCTAATACCCCATCTTTACTCTCTTCTCCCAAGTTTGCCTCATTCAAGCACTGTCCCAAGTTCCAAAATAACTTCATACTTTCTTTTCAAAGTTTAAGGATTTCCGCTTGTGACTTATGGCATTTTCAGCTATGACACATCTAACAGTTGAAGTTCACATCTGCAGCAGGCTCCCATGGGCATTCTGAGCATGAGAGATTTGACTCTTCCTTCTTCTCTCAAGAAACAATTACAGGATGCAGAGGGCTGAAAGGGATATGGGTCCAAGACAAAAAAAATCCTCTCTGGTTTTTAAAGTATATCATTAGTATTAGTATTAGTAGTACTATCACTAGTAGCAAAAGTTGTAATACTTCTCAACTGATCACTACATCGGTGTGTGAAGACAGCATAGTTAAGAGTGGTGAATTAGAAGAAATAGTAATAATTCTGATTAGGCTGATTCATCCTAAGGTAAACATTACTGACAGTCTCTCTTAGGAAACCTGAAAATTTTTTTCAACCATTTTTATTTCTAAAGATCAAGTTGCAAATTGAGAAATTCCATGAAAAATGAATATACACAATTTTGCCTCTTTGTATCTATTTGCCTTGCTTTTATCTCCTAGTTTTAGACGGTATTTAATTGTAAATAGAGGGATAGTTAATGTTTCAATGGGGCAGGATATTTGAACTTGCCTATAGGACCCATGGGAAGGAAACTGATTTACTTAGGTGTCAATTCATTTTCTTTTGTGAAAGTGAAAAAAAAAAATAAGGAGTTAGATAAAGACTAAAGGAATTGAAGTAAATTACTCAGATGTCTTGAGGATAAATATATACTAATACACAACTGGAGTTTTCTAAATAGGAGGGAGGAAGGAAGGAAGGAAAGAAGGAAGGGGAGAGAGAGAGAGAGAGAAAGGGAAAGAAAAAATACAGGGAAGGAGGGAAGGAAAAGTTAAGGGGAAAAAAAGATAATTTCATAACAAGATATTGTGTCTTCAAGGGACCTATCAACTCCTGGAGGAGGTCAGGGACAAAATTTTATATGGCATTGCTTTTGAATCTTCTCCTGAATCTACTCCAGCAGTGGGTACGTGGTAAGCATCCAATAAATACACATTGTTTGTTAGAAATAATCAAGTACACAAGATATATGGGAGTTTTTGTTTTCTTTTAGAGAAATCCCAAGCTATGAAAAAGAAAAATAATGTATTTTTCACAAAGTTGCACAAGCTACAGCAGAAGGGGCTCATATTTTTCCTGTGAGATAGTTCCATTTGATGCTTTACATGCAGCATCAACCCACGGTTACCCTGCCAAGCTCAGGCAACTCATAGGTCAGGCTATCGAGGGGAGATCTCCAGGGGCTAAAATAATTAATAAAAGGAGTGTGATAATGAGTCAGAGCATTCTCCTCTCCTTTATCACTGATGTTTAACCTCTCCTAAGCATAACAATTGCTTTCCTGTACGTTACTTTCAAGATTAAGTGCCCGTAGAATTTATTGTGCCTAAAATGACTCAAAAATGGGGTTCAGACATATAATTCTAATCTAGTCAGGATCTGAGTAAATTAATGATATCTCAATGACTGTAAAATCAAGAGACTGTCCTTGGGAAAAGACTCAGAAAAATTCAGATGTGTAAAGTAAATAATGTAGAGTTGACTATGTCTAATCAATGAGAACATTTTTTTTTCAGATCCTTAGCTCCTAAATTAACTATCATTCTTTCTCTGAAAACCAGCTCAAAGAAATGGATTTATCATATAACCATAGGGAATTAATTAGTTAAAAAAACATGTATGAATGCATCTTATGGCAAGCATAGTATTAGATACCACGAAGAAAAAAATAAGGAGATGACCCCTTCTTTCTCTAGTAAAGAATGGAGAGAAATGAACAGACTTTTTAATTCCACAAACACATCTGAACATTTACTATGTGCTAAACATATGATAGTTTCTGAAGTTGAAGAAATGGAGAAGACAGACCCAGACCCGGCTTAAAGAAGTTCAGCATTGGGTGGGGGCACAGAATATAAAGAAGCATTTACCATATGGTTTAATAGACACTAAGGAGGTATTAACTGGATGCTATGAAAAATAGCTGATTACTGAAACACAGGTCATTTGCAATACAAAATTAAGTACTACAATAGGAGTATAAATATGTGATGTGGGAGCATAAAGGGCTTCAAAGCACTTACTGGAAAAGTCAGGGAAGGCTTCCTGGAGAAGGTGATACTTGAGCTGTGGTAGAAAAGTTGTGTAGGATATGCCAGGTGAAAAAAATTCAGGTGGGGGTGACAGAGGAACAATGTATCAGAAGCCATAAATCTGTCAACAAGCCTGACTTGGGCAGGTAGCACTAAGAAGAACAGTAGGGTACATATCAGGGAGTGGTGTAAATGACACCAGAATGAGAGCTTAGTTACAGAATGTGAAAGGTGACTTGGAATAAACCAGAAAAGAGATGCATTTTTTCCTGTAGGCAGGGAGCCAAAATAACTATTTAAGCAGAGGAAGAATATGATCAATATTTTCTTTTTCCCTGTCTCTCTCTTTCTCTCTCTCTCTTCTTTCCTTCCTTCATTCCTTCCTTCCTGCCTCTCATAACTCCCTCCCTTCCTTCTTTCCTTCCTTCCACTGTTCTGTAGAAAATGAACGGGAGTGAAAGGAGACATAGAGGAGAGAAAACCCAGTTAGGAGATAGTTGCTGAAGTTCAAATGAACAACAACAAGCATCTGGGAAAAGGCAGTGACAGTGGAAATGAAGAGGTGAAGACAAAATAGAAAAGCATTTCTGGGGTAGAAGTCGTAGGGTTTGGTTAGGACATGAGTGAGTTTGTTTGGAGTGTAACATAACAAGAGACAAAGAATAAAATGTAAGAATCAAGAAGACTGAGAAGATTTTCAGCTTGAAGCCTAAGCAACATCATTGACTTAGATGAACGATTCAGGAGACAGGTAGTTTTAGGAGCGAGGAAAGTTTTAGGAAGGAAAAAGATGTCTACTTTGCAAATTTAAATTCTAGGTATCTTTACAGGTATTAAAGAAATGAAAGAGGACACTTCAAGTGGTTGATTTTCCAATGCATGATCCAGTGTGCAGGGAGAGGTTCTTCTGGCTCTGAAAATGAAAGTGGTACACATAGGAGCCTAGAGGTGGAGAGTGAGGAAACTGAAGGAATTTTCTAATGAACTTTCCTTCCTCTGATAAGAAGAGGCATTGTTACCTGCTGAGTTCAGGGTAAGGTCAGGCTGAGGTTAAGAAAAGTGAATAGGGATTGGGGAGACCATTTGAACGTGGAGAATGAGAAGGAAAATTGACCAAGTATAAGTGAAAGATTTACCTTGTAGCCAAAGTCAAGATGAGAATAAAACCCCTAAATTTATAGTTACATGGTGCTCTATAGCAAAAGAGAAGAAAGTAAGTGATTGGGTTATTCTAGAAGGTGGAATTCAACTCCTCTCTGGAAAGCCACAATCGGAAAGTTTGTAAAGTTGTGTCACAAGCTAAAAACACGTGTACTAACATCTCTGGGATTCGTAAATAGATTAGATTTGGTTAAATACCTATGTATGGGAGAGAACTGAAGGGAATTTTTGGCTGGAAGGAACCAGACAGACCAAAATGAGCTCTATTGGTCATTAAAATATCATTGCTAACAGAAAACTACTATACTAGATCAACTTGTGCTATTTTAACCAGTTTAGAAAGGTGAAATTTATCTTAAAATATATCTTAATTAAAGATACAAAGTAGCTAATGATCTAATTAATTCATTATGTTTAACTAGTCTTGACTTTTCAACTGCATGATATCTTTAAAGAGTGTTCTATTTTCAGCCATTCTCTAAATAAAAATACATTCACATTAGGACTTCTGATTGAATGTAGCCAAAATTTTCTTTTGTTCCTCTTGGTCCTTGACCAGTATCCTGAGTTTAGACAACATGATGCATACTGACTGGTTTTTGACCTCTTGCTGACTCGGCTCCAATTAATATTAAACACAAATTGAGAATCTACAGCGGAACACACAGGCATTATTTTATTCCTTTGTCCCTTGACACTTTAAGCTGAGAGAAGTGCCAACAGAAATGTAGCAGAGCACAAACATTCACTGCTTGATATGCATAGGCTTATCTTGTTGTTGGCTTATGTGTGACCTTTTCTGAATGGCACAAAAGGTATTGCTTGAGATATTTAGGCAAAATATTCATGCTCAAGTTTGTCTAAGCACACGAATCTCCTTGTATCATGAACAATTATATTTAGTTTTGTTTTGAAAGAGGATTAGCTCCTTAAAGGATAAAAGGACATCCTAAACATCATAAAGTGAAGTTTACAAGTTAAATATGTTAAGTGAATGTTTGGAAGCCAAGCACACAAGTTTGGAAAAGGACCTAGAATACAGCTTAGGTCCATGTGGACATAAAACTACTAAAGAAAATTCTCCTCCTCTCTATTAAAAAAATAGGGAAACCAAAGTAGGGGATGAGAGGCTAATGGTGGGACTGGAGATGGGGGATGAGGTTAACTCTTAGGAAGTAAGATCGAAGAATGAAGATGGAGTTTCTCTGGCTGAAGGTGAAACTCTATCCGAGGGGAGGGAGTATCAAGGGAAAATTAGAGATGTGGCCCCAACATGAAACCCCAGTTCCAAAGGAAGATAAAGCTTTGCCTCAGGAAGTATGCAAGTGAGACTCAGGCCTCACTGGGCCCATCCTGGTGCCTGGCGCCTGGAATCTGTGGCAAGGGATGGTGGTGGTAATGACAACATTTACACCAATGGGACAAAATGGCAGCTGTGGAGGATTTACGATAGCGTGCAATGGAATTGGCAGTGGCAGGACCAACAGCTGAGAGTTTTGAAAGATAAGGAGCATCAGCGTCTGGAAAGATGCCCCTGGCCCCACAGGGCATGGTGGCACTGACAACATAATTTGAGGTCACAGAGTTACAACAGTGTTTATAAGGACTAATAATCATCAATTTTTTAGATGTTGCTTGATTCTAACGATTAATCTTAATCCAAGGTGAGTAGATAAATTCTTAATCCAAGTTAAATAGATCAATCTCGTCACAAATTTAGATTCCTGAGCTGCTAAGCATGCATTTCACTTAGTTGACTTGATAAAACTATAGACAGAGACACACCAAATTGGTTGGGAGGGGAGGCTCTAAAATTAGACTGAGTTTGAATCCTGTTCTGCCATTCATTATCAGTTTGACTTTAGTTGCTAAATTCCTCTGTGCCCCAATTTCCTCATCTATAAACTGCAAATAATAATGATAACGTCTTCATGGGATTGGTAGAATGATTAACACATAAAAAAGACTTAGGCCAATTCCTGGTACTAAGTAAAAATTAAATAAATACTGGTAATTATTATTATATGCCTTATCAAGGAGAGTTTATAAGGCCTCCCTTGTTTTCTAATCCTGTCCCCCTAAACTAAGACCATAATGAAAGTACCAAGGAATGGGAGACAGGACTAGATGTCACTCAGTGATAAATTCTCAATACTTTTGCCTTTGTGTGTGCTTGCTTGAGTGTGTATGGGGGGGTAAGGGAGATACCTCTCTTCTTTCGTTATCCTGGCTGTGGCCTGGGAAACAAGTAGTCAAGAATGCCGAGTCTCACATTGTGGAAGAAAGAGATAGATGATAGAATTACCTTGGTAATGCCCTGGCTCTTAGATGAGTGGTATGTTTGCATTTCCTTTTATTCTGACTTTGGAGGTTGGCTGCTTTAATGAAACAGTTCAGATTGAATACCTTCATTCTGGAATAAACTAAATTTGGAAGGAGAGCAGTTTGAAACTAATGGAAAGTGACCAGAGCAAAATGCAAAATCCAAATTAGCAGTGTTTGTTGCATAGGGAAAAGGAAAAGTATGAAATCAATGTTACTTCATAATACAATACTGATGTGTAATTATTTCTAATTTTATACATACTTAATTAAATACTCATGGGCTAGATGAGTCTCTGTTAAGTAGACACATCTTTTATCTTGATCTTTTATCTTTAATAAAAGATTACACATAAACAAAAAATTTATAACAGACATCAAGTCTTGTAAGGAACCACAGGTACCTGAATGAGATTTCCTAAGAACAAAAAATTTAATCAAAACTAAATGTGAGGGTTGGGTAAATAAATTATGGCATGAAATGGACTATAGTACAGCCATTAAAATATGCTATAGCTCTATATTTTTTGAAATCTAAATATGTCCATGATATATGTTTTGTGATAAAAGCTGCTTATAAGGTGGTTTTACAGCATTAAACAATTTTAATTATTTAAATTAAAGTAGAGGGCAAGATTTTGTGTGTCCCTGTGTGTGTGTATGTCTACTAAACATTTTGGAAAGATGTATATGAAAATGTTAATACTGTTCATCTTTGGATGAAGGATTAACAATGATATATTTCTTTTAAATTATTTGTTATTATTACCATAATCTAAAATTTTATAAACATATGTTTATTATGAGTTCAAAGAGAAAAAGCCAAAAGGCAATTTCCATTTTTAAAATAGTTTGGTTGAAAAAAGTTAAGCTTACTCATAAAATTTAAAATCTGATTCTGCATTTTTATGAATCATTTTTAAAGAGCAGTTGAAATAGCAACCAAAATAGATGGTAAAGATTAGCAGAATGAGTTTGCTTTTTTAATGTACAAACTTGAATCAAATTAGATTTCCAGGAAAAATAATTATATGAGTATATGTTTGCATAGCACACTAACCAAAATAACAAGCACAACAGAGAACAATAAAAGAATCTCCATTTATAAGGAAGTTAGTAAATTACCAAAATCCCATACAGCAGAATCTATATTTGCTGTTTACAATGATATTTGATCTAAATAAGAGGAAGAGGCTCAGTTTGACACACATTTTCCACAGTCAAAAGTGCGATGCTGTTTGGGGAAGAAAGTAAAAAATCCTTTATCTGGAGATAGGATCCCTTGTAGTTTGGGTGGGTTGTAGAAGCATGTGTCACCATTTGGGATACTCTAGATCACAAGCTCTGTGAAGTCAGGAACTGTAATGTTTTTTTGTTAGCAACCTTATCCACAGTTTCTGGAGTATAATAAGGTCTGAATAAATATTTGTTGAATAAATGCCTGGAGTTGTTTTCCTGCCCACATAATGGCAGCAGTGGAAAGAGAAAGAAAATGGCAGTGTCATTCAATTTACCCAACCTAGTTTCATATCCAGGAGGAAACAGCTGCTCAGCCACAAAGCAAAGTTAACCAGACATAAATAAATATTAATCCATCAAGTAAAAAATCTTGTGAGCCTTCGAGCATTACACTGATACACACTGCATTACACTGATATGGAAATCTTAGGATGACCTGAACCGGACTCTCTAAAATGGAGGGACAGCTGAAATCCAGGAGACTTAAGATTTGAAATAACTTGAAATATCATGCTTTTAATCATTGCATTCAACTGCTTCTTTTTCTAAGGAGAATGTAAGTAATCTTCCCAACGACTAAATTATAATAATAGACGTCGTAAGATAATATTAGACTAAATTACTACCTTGCTCTTCTAGATGGCCCTAAATTAATTAGGGAACAAATTAGAGAACTTCTCTGATGCAGTTTTAATCAAACACTTGGTGATTCAGACCACCTCCTGAGAGACTGCACAAAAGGTACATGAGACCCACAGGAAGTCAGTGTGCAACCTTACCAAGATCTGGTCTCAAGCTGTGTCCTATGGCATCAAGAGGTCACAAAGTCCTGCTGGGTTTAGAATGGACTCAAGATTTTATGGCCTTGCCTTCTAAGAATATTTTCCATACTTTATTCTATATTTGTTGTGAAGGTACAAGCTCATCAAAAGTCATAACTGCATCTTATTTTGGTTAGACGTTTGTCAATGTCACTTTGACAGTAGGTTTTTGTTTTAGTTTTTTTTTGAATTGTGGAAAAAACACATGAGATCTACTTTTTTAACAGATTTTTAAGTGTACTATACAGTATTGTTAATGATGGGCACTATGGTATATAAAGGATCTCTAGGACTTTTTCATCTTGCAGGACTGAAACTTTGTACCTACTCAATAGCAACTCCCATTTCCCCTTCCCCCAGCCCCTCACAGCCACATTCTATTTTCTGCTTCTATGACTTTGAGTACTTTAGATACTTCATGTAAGTGGAATCATGAAACACGTGTGTATATATTATGCCACATCTGTAATTATGTGTGTATGTAAAATTATATCAGAAATCAAATCAAAATAAATGAGAAAAATAAGTGGGAAAAAAGTGTTAGCTGGGACTATAGAAAAACTAACCAACAAGATATCAAGTAGAAATGCCTTAATTATTCATCTGAATATCCCACATATCCCTGCTCTCATCAATCTATAATAAATTTATACTTATTTACTTACTCAAAAAAGTCATAACTAATTTAGCCATAAAATAGTTCATTTGTCTTTTTTTTATAACTCACCTGTGTGGAAGACTAAATTACAGACTTTTAATAACCACAATCTTAAAGCAGAGGTTTATTTACAAGGGATATACTAGATAAATAAGGTAGGTCAAGGCATAACTATTAAAAAACTGAAAAATTATTCTGACTAACACAAGCAAGAAAGTTAAATTTATTAGATTACTAAGATAACACACAGAAGTGCAAAACGTATTGAACCATCATCCTGCCTTGACAAAGTCTGGGAACAAAGGCTGCTCTGGGTCTTCACCATCAAAAACTGTTGAATCTTCTCCTGACTATTGATTTTAGCTATGGCAAACACTCGTAACCTTCATTCTCTATGTGGCTCTCTTCAAGTGTCGTATTTCCAAGAAAACTGGATTTGCCCAACTTAGATCAGACATTTCTGTCTTTGATAAATCAGCTAAGCAAGTGTTTGGCGGCAGAGGGTGGTGACATTGACACAACCACAGGGTAAAAACTGAAAAATGAGCTATTGTCCCAATTCATATCACTGCAATGGGTAATCCTCCTGGTCAGAACATGTTCTCTTGGGGTAGAAGTGGGTGGTGATGCATGAAGAGTCCTCTCAGAATGTGGCTTGACCATAGTTGGGTTTGCTCTAAGACTAAACCAAGTAGATTTATATCTCTTAAATTGACTTGAATAAGCAGAATGTAGTTTGCCAAATCCTACAGCCCTGACCTATGATTCAGATTTAATATCAGCATTCCTCCCTCTTTCCGCTTCCTCCAGCTTTTGTTGATAGAAACAGTGGCCACGTTTTCTTTGTTTCATTTTTCTCAAGATTGCTTCATAAGAAACGAGAGCTGTTTTCTCATTGACTTATGCAGTTCTGTGTTTAGCTCATTAGACGTGAAAGGACCACATCTTGTCGGCTCATTGCTCATGCTAGGAATTATTAGTCAATATGGTGGTAATCATTTCCTAAAAAATGCAGTATCATATCTACCTCTTTTAACCAAAAGTGGTATGTTTTGAACTTCAACATAGCCTAACAGCTTATAATTCTCAATTTTTTCCACTTTTAAGGCGAGATAGTCATAACAATATACTTATAAAACTTCCTTTAAATAGGAATATCAGAAAAGAGACATGACCAGATGTTTTAGTTATCTATTAGTTCACAATGTATTATCCCAAAAGTTAGTAGTATAAAAAACACACATTTATTATCTCATTGTCTCTGTGGGTCAGGAATCCAAGTGCAGCTTAGTTGGGTGCCTCTGGGATCAAGGATTTTCATAAGGTTGTAGTTAGGGTGGCAGCTAAGACTGTTATCTCACTTGAAGGCTCAACCAGGAGAGGATCTGCTTCCAAGCTCCCTCAGTATGGTCATTGACAGGATTTAGTTCCTCATGGGCCGTTGTTGGCCTCAGTTCTTTACTGGCTGATGACCAGAGGCCTCCCTCTTTCCCTTTCCACATTAGACTCTCCAGAGAGCAGCCCAAAGCATGCCATCTGGCTTCTATCAGCAAGCAAGTGAGAAAGTAAGAGAGACTGCCAAGACAGAAACCATAGTCTTTTTGCAACCTAATCTTATAAGTGACATCTCATCATCTCTGTTACATTCTACTCATTAGAAGTGGATCACTAGGTCCAACCTACACTTAAGAAGAAAGTATTACACAAGGTTGCAAATCCCAGGAAGCAACAATTATTGGGAGCTCTCTTAGAGTCTGCTTATTACACCAGGGAAAACCAGATCTGTAATTCCTGTAATTGGAATTACAAGTATATTTGACATTTAGGAAATAGAAGAAAAGTGATAAGGTAATGCCCAAAAAGGAACATTGAAACTGAGGAGAGACTTTGGATAAAAATGAAAAGCATTTACTAATATGGTTCTATAAACCAGAAGGGAAAGTGGTTTGATTGCTAAGACAGATTTTCATCCACAAGCATGAGAAATTTTACACCAAACATTTACTCCAAAGATTCACTAGGCCATAGATTTCTGTACAAGTGTTAAGAATGCACCTAGTTACCTTTTACAAGAGTAGCTGTCCATCATGAGTTGTGGTTATCAGTACAAAGAGTTGAGTAAAGACATTGGCAATATAGAAATGCCCTGTAAGAGAAAACTTTGTCAACACAAGAAAAAAATGTGAAAAAGTATGAATTTTAACAAGAAAAGCTTACATAAGAAAGATCTATAGAAAGAAAAAATGCAACAATTTAAACAACTTACAGTAACACAAAAGCAAAATATTTTCAGGCAAAGAAGTTCAAGAGCTATGGGCCTCTTTCAGCTCTAGAGGAGACTAGCCAATTATACCTCTTCATAATAAAAAACAAGGAGGATAAACAATTTCCTTAACAATGAAATAAGAATGATCATATTTAGATATACTAATCTTTTTAATGAACTACTCTGATACACATACCCAGAATGAATGCTGTTTGGGGTGGGTGGAGTAGCTGAGAAGTAAACAGAGAAAGAAAATTAACAGACATTGGAAGAACAACTTAATACATCCAATTTGGAGATGTTAAAATCAACATGGCATGTTTTTCTTAAGAACTGGCAGATAGTCTACCCCACTAGCCACGCTGAAGATTCACCTTTCAGATGACAGGAAGCTCTCTTATATGTTTTGTTTCAAGAGGAAGAATGGATAGGTGAAGTCAGTAATAATACACGGGTGCCCTATTTGGAAATGAGGGAAAAAAATTTTAAATAAACACTTTCAGATCAATTCACCAGAGAATTTATAGGAACATAATGATTGAAAGATTTTTAAAAACGTCAATGAAACAATATTCCTAGCAATTCACCAAGATTTATTGAATGTTAACAATGTGAAGAGCACTGTGCACCACAGGAAGCCAATGAACCATGGTTTACATAATTATTTTGTCTTACAATAATATTTTTCTACTTATTATTTGGAAAAAAATGGAAGAGTATAAAGGAAATGTAAAATCACTCACAAAAAACATAGTTTACATTTTGCTGTGTTTTCTAATAAAACTTATATGTGTTTTTACATATGAATATGTGTCTGTAAATTTTAAATATTGGTTTATAATTTTAAAAAAATATTTTGCACCTTTCTTTTTTCCCCACTTATGATGTCAGGTTTTTTTTTTTCTTATGTTACAAATATGTAATTTATGTAATAAATTTATGTAATGTAATTTATGTTTTCTTATGTTATGAGTATCCTTTTAAAACCATGACTTTTAGAATATATTTAGTGTTCTATTTGTGGTTATAACAAATTAATTTAATTATATTCATTAACAATTTAATATGTTAACATAGTTGTAATTATATATTATATTATTAATTTACATTAAAATATGCATCATTACCTCTGCTCATATAATGGATAATAGGTTATTTCCAACCTAAATATTTATTTTGTTTATCTTTGATATTCATGTAATGATAAACATCCTAAAGCAAAAATGTACGGGTCATTTATAATGTAACATATAATCTGTGCTTTCAAAGAGTTCTTACTCTGGTGGGAAAAAAAAGAGTTATAAATAACTGCTTTGACATATAGTAAATTTTAAAAGATAAATATCAACTGCAATGCAAGTATAGGTGATGGATGCAGAACTACCTGCCTTCTGCCTACCAGTGAAGGTCTCACAGAGATCTCACTTGTCTGAGTCTGCAAGGAGAAATATGAGCTTGTTAGACCATGAGCTTAAAGAATTCCAGGCACAGAGTATCAGGTGCAAGTGGGGCATTTGAACAGTGATTAACAGTTTTCCTCTTGAAACATTCTCTTCTCTTGATCTCCAAGAGTCTAAACTCTCCCTATTTTCCTCCTGTCTCTTTTTGGAGGAGGAGTATATGTATTTTCCATTTTTCTTGTTTCCAGTGAATGGACTTCACTAACATAGACTTCTGGCCTCTTGCCCCACCCCTTAACCACTCCTCCCTGTGAAGACAGCAGATTCTGTTATGGTTGAAAGTCAGTGGTCCATCTTTTATATCAATCATCTGCTATCACTGAGGATTTGAATGTCTTTTCTTCTTTCTCTACCAGACCAGTGGGAGGCAGAAAGCTTATTACGTTAGTTTTTCAACACCAAATTTACTCCTAGAAGAACTTTCTTAAGACATAGATGGGATGTATGAGAGGAGCCAGGGGCTACCACGACTTTCTAGTCAGTCCGTTTAGCTTTCATACAGCTTCAGGAGTTTAGCAGCAATTAAGATAATATTTAATGGTGCAGCTATTACGGAAAACAGGGTGGAGGTTCCTCAAAAAACTGAAAATACAACTACCATATGATCTAGCAATCCCACTGCTGGGTATACATCTGAAGAAAACAAAAGCACTAATTTGAAAAGATACATGCACCTCAGTGTTCGTAGCAGTGTTATTTACAATAGCCAAGATATGGAAGCAACCTCAGTGTCTACTGACAGACGAATGGATAAGAAGATGTGGTACATATAGATTGAAATATTACTTCGCTGTAAAAAAGAGTAAAAATTTTCCATTTGCCACGACATGGATGGACCTGTAGGATATTATGCTTAGTGAAATAAGTCATAGAAAAAGATAAATACTGTATGTTATCATTTACATGTGGAATCTAAAAAACAAAACAAATGAATAAATATAACAAAACAGAAACAGACTTACAGATATAGAGAAGAAACTAGTGGTTACCGGTGGGGAGGGGGAAAGGAGGAGGGGCAAGACAGGAGTAGGGGATTAAGAGATACAAACTACTAGGTATAAAAAAAGACAATATTATGATCTCCACTTTCTGACACGCTGTTTCTCAGTTGGTTCTGTCATGGACAAAGAAAAGGGGGTACTATGTTACTGACCACCTAAAATCCCAGTAATTTTATCCCACTTGTAATTATTTTTTGTGTGCCGTGAGAAGTGGTGGTTGGTTGGATATGGGAAGTGAGGGAGAGAGAACTAGAATGATTCCCAGATGCTAAAACAGAACCTTTATAGGAGAAGTGGCAGAAAGGGTGGAATACCATAATTCTGTTCTTTGAGCTCAAGGCATCTGTGGGGCTCTGTATGGAGACATCAAGTAAGAAGTTATAAGAAGGGTTATAGCCTTGTTATGTGAGATGCTGAAAATTCATATCAGAATACATATTTCATAAGTCAACAAGAAAAGAAAGTTGATTTACAGATTATTAGAGGCAACACAACATAGTAAGAAATAGCAATAGTCTCATAAAAAGACTACCATATCCTAGAAGAAAAATTTTAGGAATCAGAAATATTGAAGTCATTTCATTAATTTGAAAATCTGCATAATGTGGAAAAAAGCAGCAATGACAATAATTTGCTGCTATCTATATGTCTTTAAAATGAGACTGTGACAGATTATCCCATTTCCCTCCTCTGCCCTAATCTCAACAGCAGTACTGTTACATGATTAACTGGAAAATGTCAGTGTGTTGGAGGCCTAAATAAAACCTTACCAGGCTAGGTAAAGGAAATGTTCGAGATTATAATTTAATGTGTAAACTCTGACAGCGGGAGGTATGCCAGCTTTTAAAGAATAATTTATGACTCAAAAGCAAGCAGGAAAGTACCTAGTAGGTATGTGAAAGTATAGCTAGTAAGATAAAATATATCTTCCAAGAGGAGTATATTTGCAGTGGGTGACAACCTTCCTTATTTTTATCTTAATATGTGTATGTTTGTAGCACTTTGTCATTTAGCTAGTTCACTAAAAGTTACACACAACGTGTCACATAAAACAGTATAATATATGTCAACCCAGGCTTCTGTAAGTTTTCAAACCCAAAAGGCCAGTTTGCTATTTCAATGTGCTGACAAACTTGTATTCTTTACAAATAGTATAAAGAGAATCTGCAGAACTTTAAAGGAGGGAGTGAGAAATCACATCCAATTGGGGGACTAAAGAAGATTTTAAAGAGGAGGTGGAACTTGAGCTAGACCATCAAGAACTTTGACAGATGAGGATGTGGCAGAAAGAAAAAGACTGGAAATATGTGTTTCTCAAGATACATTAAACATTGTAAAATGAAATTGATATTTTGAAATCAGTTTTTTCTCTTTCCTTGCTATCTTAACACTATGCATTTAAGGTAGCCTGAACTCCTTAGAACCAGTAACCCAAACAAAAATGAGCCCCAGACCCATTTGGGGGATTCATGACAATCATCAAGCATCCCATCAATTCCTCTCTAACCCGCTCCTATTCTCATTCTTATTTTCAATATGGCTCTGACTCTTAGCCCTGGCTCTTATTTGAAGCTACATGTTTTACCTTTTGGATTTGGGTGTCTATATTCAGTCTCCCTGATTTTTGGTTATTAATCCTCCTTAATAATTTCTTGACATATACTCAACCCTGTGACACTTCCCACTCTAGACTGTCTCTGGTAGGATGGCTCTCCTTTGTTTTGGCCCTTTGAGATCCACTCCCAGTGCCGGAATTGGTTGATAGCCAGAGTAGCCTAACACAGATCCACATGAGGAAGGATTTGGACAATGTCAACCATGGAAGTGACTTTTGTGTTATTGCTATTTTTTTCTGGTAATAAAACAAACACATGTTCTTTGGAGGAAAGTATAAAAAAGAAGAGAAAAATCAACTGCCATTCTACTGTTCAAGATAAACACTATTAACCTGTTGATATATTTCTTTCTAGTCTTTTTTCTATATATTTGTTTATACACATATTTTTAAAAATAAAATTGTTTCATAGTACATATACAGTTTGTATGTTTGTTTTTACATACTTATCATTTTACCATGATCATTTCCCAGTATTATTAGTTTTGGCAAAAAAAAATGCTTTTTAATGGCTGTACATTTCAACATATAAATATAACATGATGAAACTCTATTATTAGGCATTTATGTTATTTTGATTTTCCATTATTGTATGAGAAACACTAATATTTAGTGGGCTATGTAGTGTAAGTCACAATCAAGGAACTAAAGGTATAAAGCTAAATGTAGCTAAAAATAATACAAATTCTATACTTGAATCTTGGAAAACATTCTTAGAGAACCCATTCACAGGACACTGAAAATTTCTGTAACATCCCCTAATCATTTGAGTCTATGTAAATACCCTGTTTCTCCTTAAAGTTTTGCCCACTAAATACATACAGCATTCATCAGTGGATCTTGTCTATAGCAAGTATTAATGTGATGTTCTAATGGTGATTTTCTATTTCCCTCATTTCTTCTTCATCTATTATTTGGAATCCTTCTGTAAGAAAGATTTATCTCTTCCCTTTCCTCCATTTATTTATTTATTTATTTCTTCAATGATTCACTTATATCAGTGTATACCCATATATTTTAGGGGAGAGGTGTTATAATCCAGCAATATTGTTACTTATTTTGTTCAAATTGTTCCAGCATTGGCCATTGGGAACTCTTTCAGGTAGGCTCCTTTGTCTTTTTTTTTTTTTTTTTTAATTTATTTATTTATTTTTGGCTGCGTTGGGTCTTCGTTTCTGTGCAAGGGCTTTCTCTAGTTGCGGCGAGCGGGGGCCACTCTTCATCGCGGTGCGAGGGCCTCTCACTATCGCGGCCTCTCTTGTTGCCGAGCAGGGGCTCCAGACGCGCAGGCTCAGTAATTGTGGCTCACGGGCCCAGCTGCTCCGTGGCATGTGGGATCTTCCCAGACCAGGGCTCGAACCCGTGTCCCCTGCATTGGCAGGCGGATTCTCAACCACTGCGCCACCAGGGAAGCCCTCCTTTGTCTTTTTGATACAACTCTATCTCTGCATCCTTTTCTATCTCTTTTTCTCTCTCTTTCTTTTTTTATTTTCTTTTTCTTTTTTT
Source organism: Eschrichtius robustus (assembly GCF_028021215.1). Classification (NCBI taxonomy): domain Eukaryota; kingdom Metazoa; phylum Chordata; class Mammalia; order Artiodactyla; family Eschrichtiidae; genus Eschrichtius; species Eschrichtius robustus. The sequence continues at coordinate 74,626,536 of NC_090836.1, read as the reverse complement.
TTTTTTTTTTAGCATTTCCTAACTTTCTAGTATTATACAATTCTTTAGGCTTATTTTGCATTTTCTCTGACAAGCCCTAATATCAACCACTTCTCCAAGGAGCCCAGGTCTCTTTTACTGGCAAACTGTATTTAGAAATCAAGATCTAGGTACAAGGTGAATTCATTGCTACTAGGATGTTACTACTTATAGGCCTTCTCAGCAGACAGAACTAGGAAATATGCATTTGTATACTAACTACCTATGCACACATATCCACATTTCTGTATCTAATTGTGGACTTAAAAAATTATTCACAACCTAAAAGTTGAGAGTTATGTTTTATTCAGTGGGAATTTTTAGGACTTCAAGACCGGGAGGCAGCATCTCAAGTAACCCTGAGAAAACTACTCCAAGGATGCGAAGGGGGGAGCCAGGTTTTATAGACGTTTTGCAACAAAGGGCAGGTAGTCGGGAACATCAAAAGATTATTGTTAATTGAACCAGATATCCTCAGTTAAGGAATTTAGCACTTTTCTATATGAGAAAATGCAAGAGTCTGAGCTCACTGAAATCATTCCTTTGATATGCACCTCAACTACCTGGGGCCAGTATCCTGTATTTTCACATCCTGTGTTTCCTCAGGGCTCACTGGCTCACATTGGAGGGCTGAAATTGCTGAGGACTGTGACATCCTTTGTTTACGGATATGGCAGGAAATATTCCATTACTCATATCTATCTATCTATCTACCTGCATATCTATTATAGTAAACATGAGTTTATGCCCTTATCTCCAATTCCAATCCAGCACTTTAGTTTTCTCCCTACTTGCTTATTTGTAAATTCTTTTTTCTGACAGTGAGAAAACTTATCCACAACAAGAGTACCATACAGAACAGTTCTATCACCCTAAAAATTCCATTGTGTCGCTCCTGTATGGTCATTTCCTTCCTTTTTACAACTAATGATCTGTTGTCTACTTCTATAGTTTTCCTTCTTAAGAATGCCATATAAAGGAGACATACAGCTGTAGGGGCTTTCCTGGTGGCACAGTGGTTAGGAATCTGCCTGCCAACGCAGGGGACACGGGTTCGTGCCCCGGTCCGGGAAGATCCCACATGCCGTGAAGCGGCTAGGCCCGTGAGCCACAACTACTGAGCCTGCACTCCAGAGCCCATTAGCCACAACTACTGAGCCTGCGTGCTACAACTACTGAAGCCCATGTGTCTAGAACCCATGCTCCGCAACAAGAGAAGCCACAGCAGTGAGAAGCCCACACACTGCAATGAAGAGTAGCCTCCGCTCACTGCAACTACATAAAGCCTGCACACAGCAACGAAGACCCAATGCAGCCAAAAGTAAATAAATATAATAAATAAATTTATTTTAAAAAAAAGAAAAAACATGACACTAGCTTAAATGTGTTGAATATGTGTACTAAGAAAATTCCCAGGTATTTGGGTTAAAGAGTAGATATATGCAGGTATCATTCGTCAAGATAGACTCAGAAGAAGAGAAGATTTGGAATAAGAGGTAAATCCTGGTTTGAAGTTTTTTTAAATAGAGAGGTCCATTACTCATTTGGAGTTCAACAATTAGGTCTGGGTTAAAGATACAAATTTGGTTGTTACTGGCTCATAAAACATTAATAAAATGTGTGGATATGGATGACTTATCACAAGGAGAAGGAAAAATATTAAAAGCTTAGAATGCTGCTATGTGAAACACTGATAATTATTAAGTAAAATGTGAGAAGACAATGATGGAGACAAGACAGCTATGTAGAAGACAATCCAGGAAACAATGATATAACAGACTTCAAGAGAACGGGGTCTTGCAAGGATTAGGGTGCTCAACAGTGACAGAGATCAAAAGAGAGGAAGTAAAAGACACCAACAGAAATGCTTCCTCTAGATTTGACTGTCAAAGGTTGCTGGTAATGACAAAAGTTTCAGTGTGTCAGAAGCTGATAGCAGTTGGTTATTAGAAAGAGCCGGTATAGCCTATTCTCTCTAAAAGACTGAATTAGAAAAAGAATTAAGAGAGAAAGAAATGTGATCTGAGGAATTTATAGGATTGGTAGGCAGCATTAAAGCTCTACTTTAAAATATTTAGAACATGGATTTGATTTTCAGATATTTTAAAATAATTGCTATTATTTATTTCTCAAAATTACTGCTTCGTAAATGTTCCTAAGGGTGCTTTAGTTAAATCTGTACTTGTTATATAAGAGATAAATAAAATTACATAACCTTACACCACTTGCAAAAGTTAAGTCAAAATGGATTAAAGGTTTAAATGTAAGATCTAAAACCACAAAACTCCTAGAAGAAAACATAGGAATAAAGCTCCTTACATGGGTCTTGGTAATGATTTTTTGGATATGACACCTAAAGCACAAGCCACAAAATAAAAAATAAAAATCAAACTAAAATGCTTCTGCACAGAAAAAAAAAAATCAACAAAGTGAAAAGACAACCTATGGAATGGGGAAAAATATTTGTAAGCCATATAGCTGATATGAGGTTAATATCCAAAATATATACAGAATTCATACAACTCAATGGCGAAAACCCAAATAACTCAATTAAAAAATGGGCAAAGGACCTGAATAGTCACTTCTCCAAAAAATATATATGAAGGGACAATAGGTACATGTAAAGATGTTCAGCATCACTCATCATTAGGAAATGCAAATTAAAACCATAATAAGATATCACCTCAGGCCTGTTAGAATGGCCATCCTCAAAAAAACAAGAGAGAGTAAATGCTGGCATAGATGTGGAGAAAAGGGAAGCCTTGTGCACTGCTGGAGGGATTGTAAATTGGTGCAGCCACTATAGAAAGCAGTATGGAGGGTTCTCAAAAAATTAAAGATAGAACTACTGTATATTATTAGCAATTCTACTTCTGGGAATATATCCAAAGGAAACAGAAATACTAACTTAAAAAGATATTTACACCCCCATGTTCATAGCATTATTTACAATAGCCAACATATGAAAACAACCTAAGTGTCCATTGATGAATGAATGGATAAAGAAGTTGTGGTAAATACTATATGCAATGGAATATTATTCAGCCATATAAAATGAGGAAATCCTACCATTTGTAACAACATGGATGGAGCTTGAAGGCATTGCGTTAAGTGAAATAAGTCAGACAGGGAAGGACAAATACTGCATAATCTCACTTATATGTGGAATCTCAAAAAAAAATTAAAAAAACCACAAACTCATAGAAAAAGAGATCAAACTTGTGGTTATCAGAGGCAGAGGGTGGGGCGAGGGGGAACTGGAGCAGGGACTCAAAAGGCACAGACTTCTAGCTGGGGATACAGTGTACAACATGATGACTATAGCTAACACTCCTGCATGATGCATAGTAAAGTTGTTAACTGAGTTAATCCTAAGAGTGCTCATCACAAGGAGAAAAAATTTTTTTCCTTTTTTTCTTTTCTTTTTATTCTATCTATATAAGAAAACAAATGTTAGCTGAACCTATTGTGGTAATCATTTCACAGTATATGTAAATCAAACCATCATGCCATCCACCTTAAACTTATACAGTGATATATGTCAATTATTCCTCAGTAAAACTGGAAAAAATAAAATTACATCCAGTTAGGAGCATATCTCTAGAATTTCTGGAGTCAGCTAAGGTAAAAGAAAGAGGTTTTTAGAGATGTCAAAACTTAGAAGTGGCTCACTGTTCCTCCTCAGGGTCCTAAATACTAAAGACAAAATTTTCAAGTATGTTGGATGAGAGTTTACTGGATGCACCAATTTTCATACCAAAAAAAAAAAAAAAATCAACTTAAGCAATCAAACACACAAAAAATTAAATCCTGAGTCCTGAGCCCTGACACTTTTGGAATCAGAAAGAAAACAGATGAGCAAATACTAACACTAGGTATGGTTGACATGATAAAATCAACCATGTTGGATTTAAGAAGAAAAAAAATATGTATATATAAATATATATATAATTCAAAGACAACAAACTAAAAAATGGGATAAGAGGGAGAAGAAAACATTTATTATTAATTATTCTGATTAGGGATCTTATACCAAAGACACCTAGGCAATAAGTGTCAGTTAGCTGTGCCACTTAGGAACTGGTAATTTAATCTCCTGAAGCCTCAGATATCTCCTTCACAAGGTTGGAATAATGATAGCAACGTACCTTCTGGAGTGTTTGTGAGGATTACATGATGTAATAAAAATGATGCTGTAAGAGCAAGGACTGAGTTAAGTCCTCAACAAAAGTTTGATGACGATAACGATTTCATTTCTTCAGTCCAGTTTCCAAATTCCTCTGATACAATGCAGTGGAAAAAAAAAAAAAAATCTAGGAGTTAAGAGAGCTCCTTTCCAAGTTTGTATCATTTTCTAACTAGCAGAGTTGCATCAGTAAAGTCATTTGGACTGAATTTTCTCATACTTGTAGTACATTTTTAGCCCTCAAATGCTACTATTCAAATATACTGCATCTCTTTATGCAATATAAAATTAAAGAATGGTCAGTTATGTCTGGAGAGAAAAAAAAACAAGCCAAGTGATAAGAATCTCATTTTCTCCCATAAGTAACAGTAAAAGTTTAGTTGAAAAAAACATTCTGTAAACTATTAAGAAAAAAAATCATTTTTCAAGTATTTGAACATTATTTGGCACATTTAGGTTGAGTCATACAGATTTGAATAGTTTACATGTATGGCCAAAGTTAAAATTTTTTTTGACATTTTCTTGGCCTACTGTTTGAGAATTTTTAGAGTAATTCTTCATAAAATCTGATATAAAACAATTGTTTTGGAGAACTGCCTCTTGAAATCTTGACCTTTGTTGCCCTGATGAAAACACTGTAGCTCCATTTATTTCGTTTTCACTAAATTATTTGAACAGGTACACTTGCTTTCAGAAACATTTGAAAATATTTACTCTAATTATGCACTAATTAAGAAAGAAATTCAACTGGAAAAAATGACTCAAGAAAACCAACAAAATGTAGAGAGTTGTCTCAAACAAACCTAGACAAAAAAAATTTTTTAACATAAACTACAGATTGAAAACTAATAGACAGTAAATGGAAGACACACCAGTTTTGAGGTTTTTAAAACATACACTTAGTTGGGATACAGAATCAGATGTGTGAGCAAAAGAGCATCTAATTTCTTAGAAAATATTTAAAGAAACATGCAAGTCTTATGGTGTTTCCCCTTCCAATTTGAAGTACCCTCCATGGGTAAGCAGTGTGGGAATGTTATTTTTATTTGGGAAATTTTAAATTATTCTCATACTACTACTATTATTATTTTCAAAGTCAAAAATAAAATAAAAGAAAACATGGAAAAGTACAAAGTATCATTCTTATCATAAAACACTTTCTTTTTGTATCATTTATAAAATTATGCTATACCTGTAAATGTTATTTTATGGAGTTGGGTGAATTTTTCTCAGTGGTAACATTTCTGTTTTTCTTTTTTAACATCTTTATTGGAGTATAATTGCTTTACAATGGTGTGTTAGTTTCTGCTTTATAACAAAGTGAATCAGCTATACATATACATATATCCCGGTATCTCCTCCCTCTTGCGTCTCTCTCCCACCCTCCCTATCCCACCCCTCTAGGTGGTCACAAATCATTGAGCTGATCTCCCTGTGCTATGCAGCTGCTTCCCACTAGCTATCTATTTTACATTTGGTAGTATATATAAGTCCATGCCACTCTCTCACTTCGTCCCAGCTTACCTTTCCCCCTCCCCGTGTCCTCAAGTCCATTCTCTACGTCTGTGTCTTTATTCCTGTCCTGCCCCTAGGTTCTTCAGAATCTTTTTTTTTTTTTTTTAAACTTTCATCCCCACCTTATGTGCAAATCTTAAGTACTGTTATTTTTTGTATTTTTTTTTAAGATTTATTTATTTTATTTATTGATTGATTGTTATGTTGGGTCCTCGTTTCTGTGCTAGGGCTTTCTCCTGCAGCAAGCGGGGGCCACTCTTCATCGCGGTGCGCGGGCCTCTCACTATCGTGGCCTCTCTTGTTGCGGAGCACAGGCTCCAGACGCGCAGGCTCAGCAATTGTGGCTCACGGGCCCAGTCGCTCCGCGGCATGTGGGATCTTCCCAGACCAGGGCTCGAACCCGTGTCCCCTGCATTAGCAGGCAGACTCTCAACCACTGCGCCACCAGGGAAGCCCCTCATTTTTTTTTTAGATTCCATATATATGTGTTAGCATATAGTATTTGTTTTTCTCTTTCTGACTTACTTCACTCTGTATGACAGACTCTAGGTCCATCCACCTCACTACAAATAACTCAATTTCATTTCTTTTTATGGCTGAGTAGTATTCCATTGTATATATGTGCCACATCTTTTTATCCATTCATCTGTTGATGGACACTTAGGTTGCTTCCATTGTGGTAACATTTCTAACTGTCTGATTTTTACATGTCAGTGAGACAATATTAATTTATAATTAAAATTTATGTGTAAGTAACTAAGGAATAACAAATATTTCATTAAGTGAGGTATACATCAAATCATAGATGCAAAAAAATTAATTCAGGGCTTCCCTGGTGGCGCAGTGGTTGAGAATTTGCCTGCCAATGCAGGGGACACGGGTTCGAGCCCTGGTCTGGGAAGATCCCACATGCCACGGAGCAACTAGGCCCGTGAGCCACAACTACTGAGCCTGCGCGTCTGGAGCCTGTGCTCCACAACGAGAGGCCGCGATAATGAGAGGCCCGCGCACCGCGATGAAGAGCGGCCCCCACTTGCCGCAACTGGAGAAAGCCCTCGCACAGAAACGAAGACCCAACACAGCCATAAATAAAAAAAAAAAAAAAAAAAAAAGTGCATGAAAATCTGAGAAATTATGAGTATGTCTTTCAAAAAAAAAAAAAAAAAAAAATTAATTCATCTTACATGAAAAATTTTCTAAGTTACACAGCAAGATTTTCTCTGTTGAGAGAAGACTGGCACTAGAGTAAGTTACTGAGGTTGGCTAGAGAATATAAATCTTTGGAAATATTTATATGTCAAATAAACAGTGATGTGATATGTATATCCTTCACTTTGCTTGTACCTCAATATAAATAAATACATAAATAAACAAATGTTTATTTATTTATTATTTATATGTTTCTCACTTCATTTAAGCTTTTGCTCAAAAATAAGCATTTGGAAAAGGTTTTCCCAAATCATGCTATCTAAAATAGTCCCATTACCTTACATTATTTTTGTTTAAAGCACTTTATGACTATCTATTATTTTATATTTATTTGTATGCTTACCTTTTTCCCTCTCAATAATATAAGTTCCATGTAAGTAGAGACTCTGTGTTATTTACTAGTGTATCCCAGAATCTATTAAAGTGACTGGAATACAAACGTGAGCAGTAAAAAATATTTGACTAAATGAGTGAAATACTGTTTATCTTCCCTAGCAGAGGTTGTTGTTGAGAGCCAGAATATTCTCACCCTCCAGAAAAATATTGTACCTTGTAAATAGTTGGCTTTTAATAGAGAACTAATGAATTTTATTTTAATGCTAGAAAAATCCTTTGAGTGTTCAGGAAGATAATATTGCATTATGTGGAAAATATTTAGAGTTCTCGCCTCCTAAGATGTCACTTATCTAATTTGGGCATGTTGTATAACCTAGTGTAATATTCAAAATTCTCCTTCAAGGTTAGATAAATTGGTTTTCCAAATGATGACCTGCATGAGCAAAACTATATATATTGCTGTTTCTCAGTGCTTTACTTTGCCTCTAACTGAAACTCTTCCTTAGTGGAATTATCTGTCTCTTGTCCCTACCCACCACTCAACAACACCACCACTTCAAGAGCTCAGGAAGTCTGGATAATACTCCATGATCCAACTTGGATGATCAAATTTAATCTCTCTGCTACACTCTTTTTAGTTTCCATTTTGTATTATGGATCTGATCAATTCCTTAGCTTACATTACTCTCTCTTTAAATTAAGAGGTTAACTAGATAGGAACAAAGTTCTCATTCATGTCTATGATTTTATATAATATATTATCTCTTGGAAATTCTAACTAGCATAATTATAGAATTGAGGATAAAACATTTCAAACTACTTTTTTTTAAAACATCTGTTTCTAAAAATAATTTTAACTGTAAAACAGAAGTCATTTGATCATGGATTAAACTCATAAATATAATCTGCTCATTAAGAGCTGATGTTTATTTCCCCATCGACACTCTAAATTTAATAATTACTTGGCTATCATAGCAAAGCTAAGCTAGAATTGATGTTACTTACAACTGGCTTACTCTTCTAATAATTTTTATTTGTCTAAATTATATCATAGCATTGTATGATCTAGTACTCTGAATTTCTCTTACAAACTGATATCTAGTTACTATTATATACACTACTTTTTTTCACACTACCAGATTTATTCTGTCTGTTGTTAATGTGTTACAATTAGTGTTACCTGCTAATTGTAAAAGGTATAGAGATTTAGGAAAATAAATTATTCAAACAAACACTGGTAACATATTGTATTTCCTTCTAGTCACACAATTGTGAAAAACCAAGATGCTTATCTAAGATCTTATATATATAAATGAAGTACTAAATTATAGTATCTTTACCACACATTTTTAAACAATATCAATCACACCTTGTCTCCTTTGCATCTGTTTTAGTATTTAAAATCGACACTTTCTCACATCATCAAAGTCTATTTTTTAAGAGCTTTGATTTTCTAACAGTTTTTATTAGCTTTTTCAGTTATCTACTACTGCATACCAGAGGAACTTAAAGCCTATGACTTAAAACAGCAACTATTTTATGGTGTCTCACAATTCTGTGGGTTGACTGGGCTCAGCTGGGAAGTTCTAATGGACTACATCATGTTGACTGTGGCCTCAGTCATGCTAAAACCATGCACCTCAGACTGGACTTGATCGCATGTACTGGGACTTGACCTCAGCTGAAACCCAGATTGGGACTTGAACCCATGGGCTGGGACTCGAACCAGCCAGAACCCATGGTCTTTTAATTGAGATCACACACCTAGTCTCAGAACTTAATGAAGTTCAGGTTCTTTATGTCTCAATGCAGAAAGAATTCATCGAGAGACAGAGTGATAGGTAAGAAGCAGATTTATTTATAGAGAAACACACTCCACAGACAGAGTGTGGGCCATCTCAGAAGGTGAGAGGTCCCTAATATGGGGTGGTTAGTTTTTATGGGCTGGGTAATTTCACAGGCTAATGAGTGAGAGGATTACTCCAACTATCAATATTTTGGGGAAAGGGTGGAGATTTCCCCTGGGCCACCGCCCACTTTTTGGCCTTTTATGGTTGGCCTAGGAACTGTCATGGCACTGGTGGCCATGACATGGCACATGTCATTTAGCATGCTAATGTATTACAATGAGTGTATAATGAGGCTCAAGGTTTACTGGAAGTCAAATCTTCTCCCATCTTGGATCTAGTTAGTTCTAACCAGTCTTTGTCATGTCCTATGACTATGTCGTTCTTTTAAAGGTTGTCCCCTGCCCCCTTCCCTCCTGTTTCAATCTGGGTGCTCATTTGGGCTGGAAAGTGCCAGGGGGCTCACTCACACGGCTGACAATTGATCCAGGTTGTAATAAACATCATTTTTAACAGCAAAGATCTACATTATAAGAGAAATATCTCTAGATGGTGGAATTGTATGTGATTTTTATTTTCTCTCTCTTTTTTTTTTTCCTTATCTGTAATGTCTAATTACCTTGTGCAGATATATTGCTTTTGTGCCAGGATATTACTAAGTAATTATTGTTCATAAAAAAAGTATTTTTCTAAATCAGATTAACATTGCATATATCAGTAAAAAATAAATAGTACAATATTTACAGAGGCAAATCACAGGAACTCTATATGTAGTTCAGAAGATTTAACAGAAAAATTTTAAAAGCGCTATGTCCTTTAGGTAGCATTAACTTTGTAAAAGTTAAAATTTTAATACCTATCTTATAATTGAATAATATTTAAAGCATATCCTTTTTCCTTCCTCCTCCTTCACTTTCCCCCTCCACCCACCTAGATATAGCATAGGAAAACATTTCAGTGCTTTTAAAATATTTCTTCTAGCTTTTACATTGAAAAGAACAAAGTTAAGACTATCCTTCTGGCTTCCTTGGTGGCGCAGTGGTTGGGAATCCGCCTGCCAATGCAGGGGTCACATGTTCGAGCCCTGGTCCAGGAAGATCCCACATGCCGTGGAGCAACTAAGCCCATGCGCCACAACTACTGAGCCTGTGCTCTAGAGCCCGCGAGCCACAACTACTGAGCCCACGTGCCACAACTACTGAAGCCCGCGTGCCTAGAGCCCGTGCTCCGCAACAAGAGAAGCCACCACAATGAGAAGCCCATGCACCGCAACGGAGAGTAGCCCCCGCTCGCCGCAACTAGAGAAAGCCTGCGCCCAGCAACAACAACAACAAAAAAAAGAATATCCTTATCCTTAGGGACAGATAGCCATACAAAAATAACCAAGTTTGCCAAAATGATGGCAAAAATGCCACATTTCTCTGAACACTGTCACTGAGCAACAGGAATAAAATTCAAGGTTTGTATGCCCCTTTCCTCAGAGCTGAAGAGTGTAGTAAAGTAATAGTATGAGAATCAGTCAATACTTTCCCTGTTTATTTCATTCAGATTAGTTAAACTAAAGCCTTAACATACGAATAGTTCAACCTCTCTCTGAATAGTCTAGTTGTTAAAAACCCACCAGGCTGTGGATTACTTTATCTTTCAGCTTCCTCATCTGTAAAATAAGGAATTACATCCTTGAATGTTTTCTAACTTTGAAGTGATTTTGACTCCAGATATGAGAAAATGACAGTAGGTGTGACTTCCTAGGAAGTCTTGGTTCTTACTCTTCACTCTGTTCACAACCCCTCTCACCACTTCCTCACACAATTTAACTCAGCATCCTTTGTTAACTTTTATTAAGCTAAACATATTTTTTTACTTAAGTGATAAATTAGTTCAGTCAGCAGCTGACTGAAGACTTTGAATTTACTAAAATATTACTTTAATACCAGTATTCAGTAATTTTAAATCTCCAGTGAAAGACTGGATTCCATTCTGCTTTTGGTCAGAGTACTTCCAAATACTCAGGTAAGGCAAACACAGGCATCAAAAAGAGAGATTTCTCCATTTCTAAATCAGAATCAAACTGGTAGGAACTTCTGAGAATCAAGAGAACAGTCTTTTGGCGAAATGATTAGGAACTATAAGCTTAACATGTTATTTTTTTTTTTTTAAAAAAGCACTGTTGTGTCTTTTTGATCATGTTGATGAAGAACAAATCTCTAAGCTCTTTTCGTTCATTCATTCACACATTCAACAGACATTGCATTAAGTATTAAATTTTATATTAAGTACCAAAATATGGAAATAAGACATCCTCATTACATTCATGAATCTTAAAATTTCTTCATTTGTACTGGATAGCATCTTCAGAAAAGATCAATTAGTAACTTGTCTGTTTCTATAATGAAGACAGCTCCAAAATGTGCTAATAGATTTACAAAGCCATTTTAAAGAGGTGGGGGGAGTGTTAGTGAAAAAAGATAGAGATGAGAGCCATTTAGCTTGTCCTGAGGAAGTATTTCCTATATTTAGAGTATTGTCAATGAAGAAAGACAATGTATTCATTGTCTATTAAAGTGATCTGGGGAGGGATAGGGGTGAAGGGAGAGAGAATTTATGTAGACAAACTGACAAAGGAACATTTCTTTGAAATCCTGTATTAAATTTCATTTTCTCTATTGAACTAATTGCCTTTGTTAGTGAGGTTTCCAAGACATTAAAGCTCCCATTCCTGCACTGCATCTGTACCCTGTTACATGGCTTGGCCACTAAAGATGGCTAAGCTATATGATACTAGCTACACCTCAGCAAAGTGTGTGTACATTATTCCTTGCCAGGGCTCCTTCCCCAAATCCCTGCCATAAGCAGTTTGGTTGGATAAGTCATAAATATCAAAGATCCCCCCCTCACACACACACACTTTTCTTTTTTAATCTATTCCTCAAAGTTTAGTTCACAGCTAGTCCATCTCCCCTTGATCCTATGCTGGCTCCCAATGGCCATCCACAGTTGAGGATCTCCCAGAATGTTTTATAATCCTATTGGGAGGTATTAGTCTCCTAACACAGAATCTTTTCCAAAGAAGAAATTACCAATCCAATCATAACATTCCATTGTTGAAGATAAATCACAAGGAGAAAGGGAACTCTGACTCTCTTCTCTTCCCCTCAAAACTCCATCCTAGTATAGAGATCACACTGTGTATCTGTTAAGAAACCATTCCATATCACTAGCCTCTCTCTGAAGCTAAAGTGATAAGAGCGTGGGAAGTTATCTTTACTGAAAAGAATAAGATTAAAGGAAATCCAGTGTTTGAGAAAATCTTAGTCATGGCATTGTTGAACCAAACAGAGGAAAGAGAGAGACAGAGCATCTAATTGAAAGAAATTCTTGGGTAATAAAAAGCTGCTGTCAAGCTTTTACAGAAAGGAGACAATCAATTCTATCTTTGTCCATATCTCTGAGATAAATATTGTTGAGCAACAAATGATGCTGACTCTCTGTTTTAAAGTCTGAATGATGAACAATTCCTGATGGGGACATTGAGAGTACTGGGCAATTGTATTTAAAGCCCTGAGACACCTCCCTGATACAAAGGAAGTGGTTATTCCAATTCAGACAAGATTCGACACAGACTTGGAAGATGGAGAAATGAATGAAATGATTCAATAATCTTAAAAGAGATTTAATCTCTTTAATCTCTTTTAATCTCTTTAGAGATTTTCTTTGGCCACATATGCCTAAGGGTTTCACCAGAGAATTAATGATGGAGGTTCCTAAGGACTTCATTGTTTACAGCAGGTTGTATTTATGGTTATTCTTAATGTAATTGTATAGTAATTTATATATATTTTCAAGTCAGTGAATATTTGGTTAGTTTCAAGATATTCTTACTTTTTTAATAAAGTCCCAAGTAAAATAACTCTACATTTTTATTAAAGGCAATTAGGTATTCCAATAGAAACAAAGGAATTGCTAACATTCAGATGTCCTGAATGGCTAGGGAAGCAGAGGCCTCTGAGAATAATGTTTTAATACAACTGATTCCTGCTGAGTTGTGCGGCAACCTTTCATAGACCCTGCTATCAGTTGGCCAATAGGAGTAAACTTTGTACAGTAATTTGGATTGTCAGTGAGCTAAAATGTTTATGTACCTCCATTGTCACTGAGAGGATTTCTGGTTTTCTAAACAAAACTGTAAGAGAAGGAATAATAAGTAGTAATAAAAATTACCACCACTTAACATAATCATAAAAGATACAGATTCAGAATATAGATTTTAAAAGTACTTTAATTTAAAATATTAGCTAAGTCAGTGATGGAACTGAGAATTTAATGCATCCTAAAATTTATGCTAGACTTAAGGTGCATTTGTTTTCTCCTGATTTCAGATGTACTAGCCACTCTTACTCAATTCTTTAAGACCTATTTCAAGTACCACCTCTTTGCTGAAGCTGTCTTTGTCCTCTCTCTGCGAATACACACACCTTCTCCAGCAGTACTCACTGTTCTCCACATGGGTTCTTAGAACACTTTGTACATAACTCTGTCATAATTTATTAGAGTTAGTTGTTGTTACACAATCCTTTTCCACTAGCTGCGAAATTATCTAAGGCATGGACAGCATTTTATTAATATGTTTATCTTAGTGCTTAATACATGTCTAAAACTGAGTGGTGGAATGGTGGATATGCAGCTAGTTCCACTAAAAAGTGACCATGGATTACACCAGCAGCTGCCATTAATAACAGTTTTTAGCCATAAAAATTCTACATTGTTTATTTATCTTTCGTCTCTTTGATCATTCTCCAAATGCATCTTTATTTTCAAAATTCTCTATAGATTATGCTCAGCCAAAAGACAAAATACCTACTGACTTAAACAGATTCCCCTTCTGTTAAGAGCTCTTTAAGCAAGTCTCAGAATTTGACACCTTTTTACAGCTAAGGAAATTAACTATAAAATGTAATATAAAATAGATTATATGTCTGGATCAAGTTTTTAACTGTATTTTATTTAAAAGTGCTATGGTTTATCAGGAAACAGATCAACCATTAAGAAACAACCAACCATTAACAAACAAATGAAAAAAAAAATGTAAGCAGCTACTGAAGCACCTTATGGGATGGATCATGTCCTTCTGAATACCTGATAAAGGGTTTTACAGGGCTTCTTACTGATTATTCAAGGAGTTCATCTTTATAACCCTTGTAAGAGTAAAAGAATATATTGTGATTAAATAATGCCCAACTGACAACAGGGAGTCCTGAAGTCTTCTACTGATGTGACTTTATTTTGAAGTACCCTAATTAAAGTTGCTTACAAAAACCTAGCTCACTTGCGGGAAAGTTCCAATAATCATGAACACATGGTGATAATTAGACTGACCAGAAACAAGGTTTTCCTTTTTATTGTATTTATAACCATTTGTTCCTAGCACATTTATTATAGGTTCCTCCTTGAAGTGTTTTTATTGGTATTTGTTTAGATGGAAACTATGAAAATTTTGGCTAGGTACAAAAGATAAAGAATTAGTTTGGGATTACACTGGTCTTTTCAGTCTAGGCCACACACAGGAGACAACACTGTCACGGATATCCTCAGATAATGAAAGGATGACAGTGTAGACAATGTACTGGATTAGCACTGAACTCTAATTTTAAAAATCCTATAATGTTCAGTAATTAAACAATTATTCCTACTAGGAAAACAAGGGCACTCCTCATTCACCAGCAAGAAATTAAGGATAGCATCAATCTCAATCAATCCCAGCTGGCTTTTTTTTTTTTTTTGTAAAAATTGAGAAGCTGATTTTAAAATGTATATAGAAATGCAAGAACCCAGCATATCCAACACAGTCATGAGAAAGGAGAGACTGAAGTTGGAGTGCTTATATTACTTGATTTCAAAATGTAATATAAAGCTACAATATTTGAACAGCATACTGGCATAGGGATCAACAAGTAGATCAGTGACAGAATAGAGAGCTCAAAAACTGACTTACACTTTCATTCAGTTTTTTGGTTTTTGACAAAGTCTTTTCAGCAAATGGTGCTAGAAAAAACAGATATCCATATGAAAACCCCTAACTTACACCATATACAAAAATTAATTTGAGATGGATCAAAGATCTAAATGTAAAAGCTAGTGTTATAAAATTTTTAGAAAGAAATATAACAAAATATATTTGTGACCTGGGGGTAGACAAAGGTTTCTCAGATAAGACAGAAAAGGCAATAATAACTGTAAAACAAAAAAATGATAGCTTAGATCTAATCAAAATAATAATTTCTACTCATCAAAAGACATCATTAAGAAAATTAATAGGCAAGATACAAAATGTGAAAAAATATTTATAAAATTTATGTCTACTAAAGAGCTGGTATAGTTTATTATATACATAGATATAACCCTATCAAGAGTATAGTGGTTTTGTTTGCTGTTGATAGGTAGGAAGTTAATGAGAAACAGTAGCCAGGTCAGCCTTGGTCAGAGGAAGTTCAGGTTGTCGAGCCCATGCATAGCCTCTATCCTTGTCACCATGGCCACTTTCCTGTGAGCTCATTGAGCAACCACTGGAGTGGCTGGAGAAAGAGGCATCTAGTCAAGGATCAAGACTACAGCGGAGAGAGCAAGTCAAGAGAGAAAGTTGTTCAGATTGCTTCATTTCCTCCATGAGAATATCAAGGGCTTGAAGGACTGTCTCATAGAGCTCTCCTGTAGTACAGAGACACTTCCTGCCCCATAACAGAAAAGCAGCCAAGCTTCCTGCTGCTCAATAGCAGAAGGGAGATATGACACAGGGAAAGGAAAACAAACAAAAAGCCCATTTTCTGGTCCCAGGGGAGAATAGGAAGAGGCAGTAAGAAAGAAAGGTAAGCATGAGTGTATGACAACTTCCCCTCGCCCTCCAGCCCCTGACTTAGTTTAAGAAAGAGGAATAGGTGATTTAGAAAGGTGAAGTCACCATGGGGGGAATAGTATAGCTGTTCCCCAATCTCTTATTTAAGTTGTAGAAAGGGTTTACCTTTTGTAATGCTCTTGTACCAGTCTGGGGCTGGGCCATACGTCCTTGATGTTCTATGAGATAGGAGAGAGAGGGGCCTTAGGGATTAACGTTCTCAAGCTGCTTTCCAGCTTGAATGACACGGGTGAGCATTGACAGTAGAGGGCTTGCCATGGGGTCGGCTGGAAGGGGCACAATAACCCCTGCAGAGGCTTAGGGTTGACAGTAAGAGGACGTGCAAGTGCCTCTTGGGTCTGCAGCCAGCAGGAGATGAACTCAACTAGGCAATGCCATCAAAATCTGGCCAAGACAAGAGGTGCCAGTTTATGAGTTACATTACCTACAGACCAGAGACTGCTATAACTGAGACCAGAAGCTAGCCAGGCATGCTCCACAGCTATTCTAAGACTTCCTTTACAACACCATCTTGGGAATTCCTTACACTTTCCCTGGGTTGGAACACTTGTTTCTTGAATCCCATATTTCTTTGTTTTCATCCTCAATATTTTCTGGAGCATGAAAAGGGGTGTTTAGGAGGAAAAGTTTTTGAGTACTTGGGTATCTGAAAATGTCTTTATTATACACTATGCCCCAATTAACAGTTTTAGTTTATTTCTGAGAACGCTGTTGCTAAGTAAACAGTTGTTAAATGAAAAACTAGTCCCATTAATTTAATGGGGAAAATGATGATACATTCTCTCCCAATCCAAAATACACATATGATTTTCACAGATATATCAATTGAGCAATAAAAATGTTTATATAACTAAAATATAACAATTTGAAAATGAATAAATGTAAAATGTATTGGGTGGGCCAAAAAGTTCGCTCGGTTTTTTCCGTAAGATGGCTCTAGCAGCACTTAGTTGTCTTTAACTTCATTCGAAACAATTTTGTTAGATAGTATGTGACAGCTGTCATATCAGCATGCATTAAAAAAAGACATCAAAATTGGTGAATTTTTGTGTAGCCATTTTAATACTGAAGATGGAAGAAAAAAATCAACATTTTCGGCATATTATGCTTTATTATTTCAAGAAAGGTAAAAATGCAACTGGAATGCACAAAAAGATTTGTGTAGTGTATGGAGAAGGTGCTGTGACTGATCAAACGTGTCAAAAGTGGTTTGCAAAATTTCATGCCAGAGATTTCTTGCTGGTTGGGTAGACCAGTTGAAGTTGATAGCGATCAAATTGAAAAAATAACTGAGAACAATCAATGTTATACCACACGGGAGATAGCCGACATATTCAAAATATCCAAATCAAGCACTGAAAATCATTTGCACCAGCTTAGTTATGTGAATCGCTTTGATGTTTGAGTTTCACGTAAGTTAAGCAAAAAAAAACCTTCTTGATCACGTTTCCGCATAAAATTCTCTAATGAAACGTAATGAAAACATTCCATTTTTAAAACAAATTGTGACAGGTGATGAAAAGTGGATATTGTACAACAACGTGGAATGAAAGAGACCGTGGGGCAAGGGAAATGAACCACCACCAACCACACCAAAGGCCGGTCTTCAACCAAAGAAGGTGATGTTGTGTATATGGTGGGATTGGAAGGGAGTCCTCTATTATGAGCTCCTTCTGGAAAACCAAACGATTAATTCCAACAAGTACTGTTCCCAATTAGACCAGCTGAAAGCGGCACTCAATGAAAAGCGTCCAGAATCAGTCAACAGAAAACACATAATCTTCCATCAGGATAACACAAGACTGCATGTTTCTTTGATGACCAGGCAAAAACTGTTACAGCTTGGCTGGGAAGTTCTGATTCATCTGCCGTATTCACCAGGCATTGTACCTTTGGATTTCCATTTAGTTCGGTCTTTACAAAATTCTCTTAATGGAAAAAATTTCAATTCCCTGGAAGACTGAAAGTCTTCCCTGGAACAGTTCTTTGCTCAAAAAGATAAAAAGTTTTGGGAAGATGGAATTATGAAGTTGCCTGAAAAATGGCAGAAGGTAGTGGAACAAAAGAGTGAATACGTTGTTCAATAAAGTTCTTGGTGAAATGAAAAATATGTCTTTTATTTTTAATTTAAAAACTGAAGGCACTTTTTGGCCCACCCAATAGTATAAACATTTAATAAAATGTTATTAATAAAATAAACATTTATTGTACTCACCAAGGGAGGAAGAGTAGACTTGACAGTGAGTGGTGGATGGTGGAAGAAGGTACAAGGAAGCAATTCTTTGAAACGCAGTGCAGAATGAGCTAGATAATCAACTTTCAGGCAGGCATTCAATGTCTGCATCAGGTGTGCTGATGATATTTTTGTTTTCTTTGAGACTTTGGTAAAATAATGCTATGCATAAGAGCACTTTGAAATACATGAACATAATAGAACACAATATATATGCATCAAAGGGTCATAGAAAATCTTGCCTCTTCCTCCTTCTTGGCTATTTATTCATACTTAAGAATGAAGCCTGGGGCTTCCCTGGTGGCGCAGTGGTTGAGAATCTCCTGCCAATGCAGGGGACACGGGTTCGAGCCCTGGTCTGGGAAGATCCCACATGCCACGGAGCAACTAGGCCCGTGAGCCACAACTACTGAGCCTGCGCGTCTGGAGCCTGTGCTCCACAACAAGAGAGGCCGCGATAGTGAGAGGCCCGTGCACCGCGATGAAGAGTGGCCCCCACTTGCCACAACTAGAGAAAGCCCTCGCACAGAAACGAAGACCCAACACAGCCATGAATAAATAAATAAATAAATAAATAAATAAATAAATAAATAAATAAATAAAATTAAATTAAAAAAAAAAGAATGAAGCCCTAAAATGCTGACTGGATACTGTATGTCCAGGGGTGAGATGCGTTGATTGGGCAGTTAGATCACGTGGTGATTGTAGATGCTTGTTTTAGGATCCTCAAATTATAGTATCTGTGGGGTTTTCCATTTAGACTGGTCTGTTTCCTCAGAAAGTACTGCTCCAATCTTTGACTAAGGAATGCATGTTATGGATGGCATAGGCTTAGCTGTCAGTATTCTTGAAGCTAAATATGGGAAAAGGGTTGGGGTCTCATAGTTCACTCTGTATACTTTCAATTAATCATCAAATCTTTAGTATATGTCTCTAAGTCTGGTGCCAGTTGAATTCAATTTCTCCAGACAACAAATTTATTTTTAGTACCAGGATGCAGAAAGGTAGACACTAGCAAAAGGTAAGGATGAAATCAAGATGCCTAACTACACCTTAAAGAGACTTTCAAACAATCTTTGTATCTTCCTGGGTACCTAATGTCTCTGATTCCTGAATCTTTATGGTTCTATGACACTTATCCTCTTGTATCATTTGACATTTCTCTCTACAAAAACAGATTTCTGCATTTTCTTCTTTGATTAAATCAGTTACCAATTCATCTGTCAGCTTTCCATCTTCAAAAATTTGTTGACATATTTTATGTTACATCATCTCCCATTCCTTTTGCCCCTTCTAATTTATACATTGTTATTCCTTTACAATAGTTTTGGAAACAGAGAGGGCAAACACGAATTCACCTGTAATATTTAACTAGAAATTTCCTTCACCCTTTTTTTCTCAGGCTCAGTAAAAATCTGCTCACATCAGATGATTTTGAGTTAAAATTTCAGTAGAGACCAAAGAGTAAATGTGAAAGACTAAAGTGACAAAAAAAATTAGAACTTAGTAGTGTTCCAGCTGACCTGAAAGTGAAATTTGGAATAATGTGTTATTAGAAGTTTCATTATTATTAAATGTAACCACACTGATTAGCATGTAAGAGGAAAAACTTTGGAGCCAAGTAAACCTGGATTCAATTTGGGCTCTGCCACTTATTAGCTGTGAGACCTAGAGAAAGTTGTCTTGGTTTCCTCCTTTATAAAGTGAAGACAACTAATGCCTTCCTGATAAGTTTTTTGTGAGGACTAAATTAGATAATATCAAGTGCTTAATCTAATACCTCACTCAAACATGGTGCTCTATGGTAATTATTAAATTTGGCTACCCATCATAATATTTTGTACTCCTGAAGAGTTGTACATTTTATTATTCTTATTGTTTTTATAGAGGATGTATATAGTGCATATAGTATATACATACTATTCAGTATGAGTGTATTATATAGTGTATAGTACAGGTGAGCAATTTGAAGGGGCACTAGCAGCAAGAAACATAAAGAAGAAGAACTGGAATCTAAAGTTCCACCTTTGAAGCCATCAGTTCCTATTATATCTGCCATCCACATTGCAAAGACATTTCTACTAGTGCTAGCTAATCTATGCCAAGAGAAAAAACAGAGTAAAATTCATAGTTGAGGTAAACTTCTGAGTGTCATGAAGTGTTGATGCTATGAACCGACACTTCACCTGGCTTCTTCCATTGACTCTATTCTCTTCCTCTCTGTGGTCTTCTTTGGGCTTTTAGCCTAAATCTATCTTCAGAACTACAGGCAAACTTCCATAAGAGTCCTTGACCAGGAATAACATGTGCAGTATCATGTTCAGGTATTTGCTTGAGGTCCCTAGGGGTGTCAAACCCAGCAAAGAAACCCTGGAAAAATGCATGTGTTGGTCCTTCATTCAAATCAAATATGCTTCAGTTCTAAATCTAAAACTTGAACATCAAAAAGAAAATTATAAATATTAAAACCACTTTTCAATCATTATCCAAAAGTCAAATTCCCCTTAATCCAGGGAATATAACTCTAGGATCTATGCCTATCTATCTCCCTATCTATCTCCCTATCTATCTATCTATCTATCTATCTATCTATCTATCTATCTATCTATCTATCTATTGATACTACCATGGAGTTACTAAAATAATTCTCTTACTCAAAACCCTTTTTAAAAAAAATTCTAAGTTAAGCATGGCAACAAACAGGATTAAAATGTTAGAATAATTTTTTCAAATAATTTATACTGAAAATTTCAGTGGGAGGAAAAGAGAGGAGCTCTGCACATGCATGAAACTCTACCTAAATGAATAATACTGCATGCAAATACAAACACTTTTTATCCTATTTTAACAACTTTCAATAGTTTGATTCATCCATACTTATTCTTTTGATACCTTCAATTAATATCCAGACTTATAGCCTGAAAATTTCTTCTGGGCATAGAGAAACATTCTTCTGTCTATTCGAAGACAGGAAAATAGATTTTTCCACCTCATTATCTTTAATAATATACTTTGTCTTCTCAGTTATTTGCAAGGAGAAACTGATTACAAGGCAGTTACATTTAAGAGAGCCTTTAAAGACTTCAAGGAAAGGGATCAGGTTTGAGACTGAGTTTGCTATCCTTTAATACCAGAAATAGATTGAGGGCAGGGGTTTTTTAGTACAGTAAACTATAATTTTTAAAGTTTCATATGTGAAAACTAAGCTGGTGTCTTGTAGATGTGGGGGCCCAATGTAATCACGTGAATCTTTCAAAAATGGAGACCCTTTCTTGGCTGTGATGAGAGAGATGCAACAGACAGAAGGAAGGATCAGTGAGATGCAACATGAGAAGGACTTAACCCAACATTGCTGGCTTTGGGGATGGAGGAAGGGGAGCACAAGGCAAGGAATGCAGTGACCTCTAAAAGCTGGAAAAGGCAAAGAAATGAATTCTTCCCTAGAATCCCCAGACAGGAACACAGCCCTGTCAACACCTTGATTTTAGCCCAGTGAGACTCAGGCTTCTGTTCAACTTCTGATCCACAGAACTGCAAGATAAGAAATTTCCGTTGCTTTATGTCATCATACTGGTGGTAATATGTTACGGCAGCAATAGAATACTAACACACAAACTTTAATAAATTTTATAATCTTTGCTTTCCTTTAGTGTTCCAACTGTGTTAAAATAGAAATTATCATGGTGAAAATATTTTCCATAATAGAAAGAGTAATTAAAATTTTTCAATATTTTATATGACAGGTCTAGAACAGACCCAGAGAGGCAGAGCTGTTTGTTCTGTAAAGTCCCTCAAAAGGGAGACGATAACCTTGAGCTGTCTTAAAGGTGAACTCAGAGTGCGCCTTCCTCATGTGTTCTCCTGTAGTCTTCGTGACGAGAGAGACAAATACCATTACTCCTACTTTCTGAGGAAGCCAGGGGCTCAGGATCCAACTTGCAAAGGCGGCGTGACTTTAAAGCAAAGTCTTTACTCACAAGAAGGCAAACAGTTATCTTCATGACAAGTAAGTTCTAAAACTCAAAATAAACTTCCATTTATAAGATAACTAAGTTCTGGCAATATAATGTATAAGATGACTATAGCTAAAAATACTGTATTGCATATTTGAAAGTTGCTAAGAGAGTAGATCTTAAAAGTTCTCATGACAAGAAAAAAATTGTAACTATGTGAAGTGATGGATGCTAACTAAATTTACTGTGGTAATCATTTCACAATATATTCATGTATCAAATCATTATATTGTATACCTTAAACTAAGACAATGTTATATGTCAATTATATATCAATAAAACTGGAAAACTATAAAAATTCAAAAGAAAGTGCTTTCATAATACCAAAGAATTAATATTATATAAATTGTAAAATAATATGCAATATCTCCTGTCACAAAGGAACTACCAGGTTAATTTCCTTTACTAATTCTCAGACTCTATATTAGTCATAACTAAGTCCCAAGTGATGAAATATTCTTATCAAGGCTTAAATAAATTATTCAATTAAAGCTGTTTGTGACTGTACTAGATGCATTTCAATTCCAGGACTTTTGCGTATGAATAAAACCAAATATCAAGATTCACAGATGTTGAAGAAACACAACAACATCTGGAAACTAAAATCATGGGAAGAGATAGTGTAATGACAACAAAGGAATTGAAATACTAATCCTCTGGGAATGTTTGCTTCCCAGAAACTAAAGGCAATTTTCCTACAAAGTGAGAAATGTTTCAAATTAAATACAAAAACAGAATAGAATAAAATAAAACAGGCTAACATACTCAAAATGAAACACCTGTAACTGAATAAACTGAATATCTTCTATCATAACATAGTATTTGTTAACATATTTAATTAGAACTCCATAATAAGGCACCCATCATATTTAGATCTCCAGTGTACAGAGACTCTGTTAGGTACTGTGGTTGATTCAGAAAATCCAGTCTCTGACATTAAGGAGTTTAAATACTCTTTGCGGGTAGTCAAGATAAGTGCAAGCAAAATGACAGAGAATTACTACATGGCAATTATTTAGAAGTGTACAATATCAAAATGATGTAGAAGACTGATAAGAGTAAAATGTGATTAGTCAGGGAAGATAAGAGATGGGCACCCATCCCAGAAGTAAATTGGGTTGCCAAGTTCATGATGCAAATGGAGATGTGCTGAGAAAGCCACTTTTAGAGAAAAAATATGTCCCCTACCAGCCCTCCAAGGTGACTTAAATTTTCACCATTAATCCGAACCATTAGCTATTCATTTAACCAGAAAATACTTACTGAATACCACACACCAAGTTGTATGGGTGCCAGCGCAAGTATTTTCTTTTCTTCTTCCTTTCTTTCAGTTTTGGGCCATTTTAAATATGATTGTTCTCTGGAAGATATAACATAGAAAGTCATTAACAGATGCTAACACATAATTATGACCTGTACCTTCCTCTCCTCCCTCACCCCTAACTTCACTGAAGAATTAAAATCACCTTTAAGGTATGTTCCAACTATCCATTTTCTACACTATTGCCAGAGTGATATTCTAAAATCATAATTCTCATCATCTTCTCATATTTACTATTCAATGAACAATTTTTCAGGGCCCTAAAAGAATAGCTGAGGGCTTCCCTGGTGGCGCAGTGGTTGAGAATCTGCCTGCCAATGCAGGGGACACGGGTTCGAGCCCTGGTCTGGGAAGATCCCACATGCCACGGAGCAACTAGGCCCGTGAGCCACAACTACTGAGCCTGCGCATCTGGAGCCTGTGCTCCGCAACAAGAGAGGCCGCGATAGTGAGAGGCCCGCGCACCGTGATGAAGAGTGGCCTCCGCTTGCCGCAACTAGAGAAAGCCCTTGCACAGAAACGAAGACCCAACGCAGCCAAAAATAAATAAATTAAAATAAATTTAAAAAAAAATAAAGCAAAAAAAAAAAAGAATAGCTGAAGTGAAACTAAGAAAAGTTTAGACAGAGATGGGGAACAGTTCAGGAAATGACTAGCACTTGATCACTTTTATGATTCTGGTAAAAGATAATAGGTAGTAATATCATGGAGAATGAGTGGATGAATATATTTTTTTAAGGCGTCGCTTTCGGTAAAGAAAGGTAAGAGTTTAGTATTTGATATTAGCATGATTGATCTACAGAAAATCATTCAGAGTTTGGAACTTATGGTAAACATTTAGCAATCAATCCATACAAAGTTGGTAATTCATACCATGAGAATGAAGGCGCTTCTGAAAAGAATAAACGTTACGGGAAAGGAGCAAAGAATAAGACATTAATTCTTGAGAATTCCTAAAGGATGGTAGAAAAAAAAAAGGGAATCAGAGAAAGAGCATTAAAGGAAGAAATTGAAGAAGAAGAAATGAATGTTATAAAATTTGCATTAGGTCTTTTAAAAAAATTCTATATTATTTGCAGTCAGAGAGTTTGTGTATGGGATGATGTAACTAAAATAAAGTGTTCTGTGAAATTCCTCCTGATTCTCCTTTGGGTCAGGTAGGTTTTGATATTAAGCAGGCTAAATGGTTCCAATTCTTCTTTTCTGGGAATTAAATAAACCAGAGCAGCTTTTTGGACTGTTTATAAAAGAAGAAAATGAGCTGCCAAGATACAGTTAATAATATTGTGTATCTTTGAATTTGTCATGGAGGAACTTTTAACAAGCCTTAGCATGACATCTTATTTTGCATACCCCAGCCAAATAACTTCCCAAATTTCTTATTCTTAAAACGGCTCATTAGTGTAAGCTGGTAGCCAAACTACAGCAATAGCAGAGAAATAGTTTGTGCTTATTCAGCCACAAACTGAGTTGCTTTAAGTGATTTTACCTACTGACTCATTAAAATGAACCATGATAATCCAATCTTTTTATTTATGTTGAAGTAGCTAAAGACTAAAGGTATTTTAATCATCAACATGAATTTATATAGAATTGACTATGAAAAAAACATCATTTGGGGATGTCATCCAAGAACATAGACCCTGCAAGAAGAGAGAGGAATCAAGGAATGAAAAAGCAAAAGAAGAAAGTTTATACAGTCCTGCAACTCTTAATTTTCCGTTATCAAAGTGTTTCAGAGGTTGATATGCCCAGGGATGGCATATACTGCCAATCCCTTGTCCCTTGCCCATTACCATTGATCATTCTCCTCCTTTCTGCTGAATAGGGATGAGCCAGCATAGGACTCTAGGCATCCACTACCAACTGATCTGAGCTAGCTTGCTAAATATTTGAAAACAAATCGCCATCCCCAAAACATTCAAAGGTTATCCAGGAAAAGAGTTTGAAATGGATTATTTTAATGTATTTTCAGAAGAGTATATGCCCATAGTTTCATGAATCCATAATCAAGAAGAATGGTACACTATTATCTCTCATATCTATCTATCTATCATCTAGTCATCCATCCATCCTTCCATCAATCTACCTACTTTTTGTTACATTTCCCCTTAGCACAGGCTCCTGTGAGCTATTGTTTTTGAAAGAGCTTAAAATTGTCATTTTGAATTTCATTAATTTGAGTGAAAAAATACAATTAATTATATTGTATAAACTCTATTTACATGTGAAGAATTCCTAATTACATTTATGATGGTCTTATATTGGCTTTGCTGTTTTTTTTTTTTTTTTTTTACAAATCTCCGCTTTATTTCATCTAATCTGCAGCATCTTCCAGGGCCAACTCTTTGAACTCCCAAGAGATAGGGAAAGCATAGCTACCATGGATGTACTTGCATTTACCTGGAATGTTGCTAATATGTGATTCTCAGTGGCAGGAGCTGGGAAGACAATAGACAAGTCACTTAAAAATATGCTGCAAGAGCAAAGCTCAGAGATCACTTACTCTTCTTAGGGGAGAAAGAAAGCCTTCACAGAAGAGGTGACATTTTATGCAAAAATAAGGTTAGAGGTTCTTCAGCAGAGGGGAAAAAAAGGGCTTGGCAGTTTCCCAAAGTATTCAGAGGAGGACACATGGGATACAGAGGTGAATAATAAATCAATATCATTTTTAAGACCAGATGTGAAACAACTTTGGGTGCCAAGATAAAGTGTTTGGATTTTTATGCAGTAAATGAGTCAGTAGAGATTTCTTAAGCTGGGTAGTAAGTACATAATCAGATTTGGAGTGGAGGTGAGTGTAACCTTTTTCTTTTATCAGTTTTGGTTTTTCTTCTTTTATTATTATCAGAAAACAATATCTATTTATGCTTAAAATTATAAATAAAGATAAGTAAAATCATGGAAAATAAAAATCAACTATAGTCTTATGCATTCAGAGATGAATCTCTTAAAGTTTTGTCAGCTAATATAAAGTACTTTTCCCCATGAATCAGGATAAATATAAATATACACATGATATATTTAAAAGTAATTATACAGTTTAATGAGTCCTATTATACAAAGCTTTTTAAAATTTACTTTTTTCCACCTAATACTATACTGTAAACATCTTTTCAGTAAATTAACATCATTTTCAATTTTTCAAGATCATAAACAATCCTGAAATGATGTTCTTTGTATTTATATTCTTATATATCTATTTTTCTAGGACTAATTCACAGTAATAGAATTGGTGGATCAAAGAGCATGCATATTTTAAATCTTACGTTCCCATTTTCTAATTATTCCCTCTAAAAGGCTGTATCCATTTACATTTCTGTTAGCATTCATGGGAAGAATGCTATGTTCCTCCATGTCTGCAATATTTGATGTTACCATTTCTTAAATCCTTGTCTATTTGATTGGGAGGAAGACCTCACTGTAATTTTTTTGGTACTTGTTGATTACTCCTGAGGTTAAATATTTTTTATATTTGTTTTGTATCTTTGGGGGATATTATCTATTCATTTTCTACTGAAGGGATTGTGCTTTTCTTTTCTTTTCTTTTAAAAAATATTTATTTATTTGTTTTGGCTGCGCCGGGTCTTTGTTGCAGCATGTGGGATCTTTAGTTGTGGCATATGGGATCTAGTTGCTTGACCAGGGATTGAACCTGGGCCACCTGCATTGGGAGCATGGAGTTTTAACCACTGGACCACCAGGGAAGTCCCATATGCTTTTCTTTTTTATTTACAAGAGTGTTTTAAATATTCGAGTAAACTTTCAACTCTATACAACGTATAAATACATAATATGTAAACATACATTATATATTTCAAATATTCTTCCAGGTTTGATTTTTATTTATGATGTTCTTAGAGTACAAAAATTGAATTATTTGATAATAAAATCCATCAAGTTGTTTTTAACTTGGTGATTTTATTACATCTGAAATTAATTTTGATAAATGACGTGACAAAGGGTTTTAAACAGTCATCCCAATATCATATATTTAAAAATTAGTTTTCCTTATGCAACTTAAATGCCAACTTTATCACATTTTAGATTATTAAAGTTAGTTTCACAGAGTAAATGAACACATAGGTTTTGGCATCACAGAAAACCTATTTTTATCACTTTGACCTCTTCAAATCTTAGATTCCTTGAGAGGGAAAGATGAAAATAGCAAAATAGCAATAGCTTATTGTATTAAATTAGATAATGCATTTAAAGCACTTAGCACAGTGCTTGGCTCACAGTAAGCATCAGTAGTTCATAGCATTGTTACTTTTATATTAGAGTATGGTTTTTGATTTTTTATCTTCTTCACTGATTAGTGTATCTATTTTTGCATCAATATCATAGTTTGATTATTTTGTAGTATTAAGTACTTTTAAACATCTAATAGAGCAATTTTATTCAACCACTCAAAAATATTTGTTGAATGCCTTTTACTTGTCTCTAACAGCTAGGATCTGAAGGTATCAATATATGGTTGGGCAAATCAGCACTGGTCCCTGATCAATTAGCTTACAGTCACATCTTTCTGAGGATCTGACCTATTTATCAAGATAAAAGTTTTTAAGATACCCTTTACTTTTTATTTGGTTCTGAAGACAACTTTGTTCAATAGCAACATATCTTTAGCAACATATCATTAAATCTAGTTTATATCTACTGATGGCTCATTTCATCCATTTTAACATTGAATTTATTGATTACAGTATCAAAGGATAAGTTTTTTTATATTCTTATGACAATACTCTGAGTATATCTTACAAGATTGGAATTCAGTCCTCTTCTTGAATAAATCATGTTCGATTTTTAAAAAAACACTTTAATTATGCCACTTGACATACAACATAAAGCAGATGTGTTTGTTTGCTGATAGATTTTTGAAAAGAGGAATTGAACATTTGGATTTGTCAATATTTACACTGTACTGCCCAAGAGGGACAAATATAAGCAGGGAAAATGCATCATGTTTGAAAAGGAATGGACTCTTGGAAAGGAACAGATCTTGATTTTGAACCCCAGTTCTATCCATTCCCATGGTGTATAAGATAAAATCACTGTAAGTTTCCTACTGCTGCTGTAACAAATTACCACAAACATAGTGGTTTAAAACAAATGTATTCTTTCACAGATCTGGAGGTCAAAGGTCTAAAATCGAGGTGTTTCTAAGGCTATCTTCCTTCTGGAGGTTTCTGGGAAGGATCCGTTTCCTTGCCTGTTCCAGTTTCTAAAGGCTGCTGGCATTTCTTGGCTCGTGGTCCCTTCCTCCATTTCAAAGCATATCACAACCACCTCTGCTTCCATTGTTAATCCCTTTTTCAGCTTCTGACCTTCCTGTCTCCCTCTCATAAGGACCCTTGTGATTATATTGGATCCACCCAGATAAACTAGGCTAATCTTCCATCTAAAGATCCTTAATTTAATCACATCTATAAACACCCTCTTGGCCATATAAAGTGACATCTTTACACATTACAGGGATAAGGACATGGACATCTTTTGGGGGCCATTATTCAGCCTACCGCAATCACTATAGCAGGGAACTCATAACTAACTGGAGAAGACACTCAGCTGATCCACACACTTATTTACTCATATTTAACCTACTTTTATAAAAACAGTTCATTGTATGGTTGCACATTTGGGCAAGTGCCAGTTCTCTGAACCTTGTGTGTCCTCCACCTGTAAAATGGAACTAATACCTACTTACCTAATAGACATGTCCTGAGGACTAAATGACATAGTGTACAAAGAACTGTTCCCACTCCATCATATAAGGGTACTGTGGGCATTGTGCTAAAAAGTGACTCTTGAGGGCAAAAGAAATAAACTTAATACTTCTGTTGCATGTTTGCAGTACACTGAAATTTCATTCTAGTTACATGGAAATTACTTGAATTAACTTGCATTCTTGAAGAGAGAGAGATAAATAATGTAAATAATATATGCCATTCTACCTATCATTCCACCCAATGGGCACATGAAAGAGTGACTGTAGACTACTTGCTTCTACTCTTTCTGAGTTAGGCTCTATTTTCTCATGCCTCCCATAGCATGAACCTTTTGAGATCAATTGTTTAAATATATGTACTCTTTTAGATATTATTGCAATTAATTCTTCATTAAGTGTCTGTTTTTACATTATGAAGTAAACCTGACAAGAACATTAGTTTTTTAACACAATACCTAGCATGTAGCTGGTGTTCAATATATGACACCTATTATTATGCAAATAAACATTTGTTTAAAAAACAAGTGCTCAAAAAAAAAAAAAAAACAAGTGCTCAGCAATAAACTGGGAACATGTAATTGAGGGAGAACAGCCTAGTGGAATGAACAAATTTCAAAGTCAGATACATCTGAGTTCAAGTCCTGAGTTTTCCATTAGCTGTTTCCTTGGATATTTTCCTTAACCTCTCTAAGCCTCAATTATATCATTTTAAAAATAGAAATTATAATCTGATCTATTTAGATGTGAGGATCAAATGAGAAATGTACTTAGACTCCTAGAATAGTTTCTGTCAATAAATAATAATTATTATTACCTAAATAAATACTTTCTTAATTTAAATATATTTAGCAAACAACTTTCTGAATAATAAATATAGGTATTATAGATAGAAAAAATAGAATTATTTAAATTCCATCTAATCACCTAGGTTTCTGAAGCATATGAACTTAAAGGACTTATGGCCCATTACAAATTGTTTATTACTAAGTGGATTTTGAGTACTTGTATTGGTCAGGCTACTTAAAGTCACATGCACAATCACTAATGTACCTTCAATGAAGGGGTTTATGAGAATACAAAGAAATACTAGTAGCACTGTTCTTAATGTTAGCAACAGCACAGTCAACCCCTGTTCTAGATCTTCTGAGACTGGGAAATGCAATAGGATCTAAAGATAAGGGACTCAGTGTCCCTCTATTCAATAACTGTGGCTTGATTGACTCAACTTCTCTGTTTTCACCAAATATTTCATTTGAAAAGTACTCAAGCCACCACAAAGGTGCCTGAGTTTCCTCTTGCTGAGTCATTTAAAAATTATCTCTGATTCACAACAGCCAAGACATGGAAACAACCTAAATGTCCATTGACAGATGAATGGATAAAGAAGGAGTGGCACATATAAACAATGGAATATCACTCAGCCATAAAAAAGAATTAAATAATGCCATTTGCAGCAACATGGCATGGATGGACCTAGAGATTATCATACTAAGTGAAGTAAGTCAGACAGAGAAAGACAAATATCATATGAAATCACTGACATGTGGAATCTAAAAAAATAATACAAAGGAACTTATTTACAAAACAGAAACAGACTCACAGACATAGAAAACAAACTTATGGTTACCAAAGGGGAAAGCAGGGGCGGGGGGTGGGGGATAAATTAGGAGTTTGGGATTAGCAGATACAAACTACTATATGTAAAATAGATAAACAATAAGGTCCTACTGTATAGCACAGGGAATTATTCACTATCCTGTGATAAACCATAATGAAAAAGAATATGAAAAAGAATGTATATATAAGTATAACTGAATCACTTCGCTGTACAGTAGAAATTAACACAACATTGTAAATCAACTATACTTCAATAAAATAAATTAAAAAAAAAAAAAGGAAAATTACCTCTGGCTCCTGTTCATCCCTGATCCCATCCATACCAGCCAGGAGCAATGCTGACCACAAAAGAAAACAAAAAAATCTATCTTCAAAATGTGTCTGCATGCTTTCAGAACTTTAATAACTACCTCTGCTGTCCACTCAAGTCCTAGCTCTAAACTATGTATAAGCCTCAAGGGCTTTATTGCCTTTTTCTGCTTAAAGGCATGAGTAGGGACTACTTGTTCCTTTCCTACTTGCCACTGCATGGAAACTTGGGCCTACATTTCTATGTCTCATCATTCCAGCTATGCCTAAAAGTAGCAAGTAAAATGTTATCTACCTCACAGACCCTATCCTCTGAGCTACACCTCAGTCATCTTTGGCTATTCAAGATTTTCAAAGACCTTCTTCTCAGGAGTGTTCCTAGATGTGATATATATATAAGCTAACTTGGAAGGAAGATAACTAAGAACAAAGGAATAACGATCAAAAGAAAACACACCAAAAAGAAGAAAGCACTATGCAGAGGAGAGAATTATTAAAAAGAACATATTTTATAGAATCATAATATGTTTACTCCAGTCCCTGAAATCTCCACAACCTCCCACAGTTACCCTTGTATATTCTGATCCTAGGGACATACATTCTAGGAAGGCAGTGTCCTAAACTGTGGACTTTGAAGGCTTGGCCTCCATGGTAATTAATTTCCATTTTTCATTTTTAATAATTCTCTTTCAAGAACTTAGTTTTCCATTTATTATGGTCTGGCCTATAATCAATTGTTACCTCTTTTATAGGTCTTTACACTTATGCATTCTTCAATTTTTCATTGTTTTTGGTGTTCAGTTTTGTTTGAGAAGAAATCTAAATGACTTTTGGAACCCATGTGGATACGTGGAAGAAGTGTTTCTAGGTAGAGAGAATGGGAAGTGCAAAGGCTCTGGGGTGGGAGCTCAGCAAGAAGGCTGGTAGAGATGGAGTGAAATGGGTGAAGTGGAGAGAGACAGGAGATTAAGCCAGGAGGAGGATCATGTAGGACTTTTAAAGGCATATTAATCAGACTTATTTTTTTGCAGATTTTTAAAAGAGGATACAAAACCCAGAAAATGTGAAAAATAATCCCTATATTCCCTCCTGTTGAGCAATTTTATCAGTTCCAATCTGTCTTTGATTAATGTCAGACTTGACTCCAGAAAAACATGTTGCTTTGAAAAAAGTTTTTCTTGGATTACAAAGCATTGAAAATGTGTTTAAATGTTTAAAAAACTGTATCAGTGGGTTTTATTTAATTTCATATAACAGGATATCCAATCCAAGGGGTTTAAGAACAAAAGGAAAATAATTGCTTCATGTATCTAAAAAATCCAGTTTTTGGGTTCTACTGCATCTTGACTGGGGACCAAATGATGTCACCTGGACCCAGATTCTTTCTGTTCGATTCTGTTCATTCATCGTGCTCCTTTACTGCCAGATTCCATGTCTTCTCTTTGGAGGTGGCTGCTCTAACTCCAGACTTAGATTGTCTCTCAGTCAAATCCAATGGAAAAGAGGAAGAGATTTTGGGAAGTTCCAGCATCTTACTAATTCTGTCACATACAAATTCCTGAACTCATGGTTACAAATGGCTATAGTCCAGGGGATGAAATACACTTATTTCTTTCAGTGTGGATCACTTTCTTCCCTCTAATAGCGCATCCCTGAATGAATCTCCAAATGGCAGTACTAGAAACAGGGTGAATTGTTGAATAGCAAACAAACACAACCAAGGAAATATCCATTCATTTGTCTACCCCATCTTCCCATTCAATCACCTTCAAAAATATCTCTGCCTCCGTAGTAAACCTATGCTATGTCCCAATGAAAACACACTCTCCTCTACCTTCCCAAAGCAATAACACCTAAAGTCCTGTTCATTTACAGATACAGCTCAAAGCCCAAAATATCTGTTTGGTGCACAGTCCTCTCAGCCAGACTTCTCTCTAACTCCTCTTGGCCTAGAAAACTAATGCTAAATAGTAAGTTTAATGAATCCCCAAACATCTAAAACACACTTTTTTTCCTAGGCTGCCATTGGGCAAGGGAAACAACACAAAGCAGTTTCTGGTATATAACTTACATTGTATCTTATGTGAAGTATAAGGCAAGGACCCCTCAGTCTAGAAGTGAAAGGCAGTTCCTTTGTCAACGAGTCTGGCTGTTCTAGATCTGCTCTCTGGAAGGATCTTTCTTCCACTGTTGAGGAGAAAATGGTTAATCACAGGTCAATAAACCACTTCTTCCCTAGTGGAGACAACAGGAAAGAATGACTTCCACCAGATCCCCTTGCACACAGGGATTCCCTATCTACAAAATGTTTTAGTAGGATATTTCTGACCCATCTATTTTTCTTATTGTAGGCAAACCTGAAATTTATGGATTCTTACCTATACTTGGTGTTTGCTTATATCTTTTGATATAAAGTTTGGTGTAAAGTAAGATCTATGATTTTATGAGTCTGCTTTGACAATCCAATCTATTGAGTTAACACGATTGTTTTCCATGACCACATCTGAGATGCCTCTTGTAATTCTTTATCAGTGTACTTTAACTTCAGGTTCTGCAGCCTGAGGATTATTTTAAGGTTTGAGCAACCCTAGCCTCTTGTTTGTAAGGCTTGGGATTTCTCTAATTTCTCTAAAATTTATTTAAACTCTTGATATACTTTTAATATATTTCCATTCACTCTATATCAAGGGATAGTAAACAAAGAGATATCAAGAAGAGTCAATCTTTAAATCTGGAAATCACCCTTGGATTTCCTGTCTTCTAAACGATTGCCAACAACTGTCAGAAGCTAGGAGGAAGTTATGAAACAGATTTTCTCTCAGTGCTTCCAGAGGAATCAACCTTGCCAACACCTTGATTTCAAACTTCTAGTCTCTGGAACTGTGAGACAATACATTTCTGTTGTTTTAACCATCCAAGCTTATGTATGTTGTTACAGCAGCCCCAGGAACCTAATACAGCCACAACGCACGGCCAATCTCTTTGGCCCTGAGCTGAATGTCCTTTTCCTTAGTATTTGTACCTCTGGACTGCATCTTCTCAATAGGAGTAATTTGTCCCTGCCTCGGGCAACGTTTGCTTAAATGGAAGAATGTGAAAGGGACCTGAGATACTAGGTTACAATTTCCTCATCTACCATTCTTGCTAGGTCTCCCACCTCTGCTTTTGCTTGAGTCAATGTTAGTTTGGGGCAGAGACTCTGGCTTGCTAATCCTTGCCAATCTGGCTACTGTAGTAGCAGCTGTCTCAGACTTCAGACTGCAGGTAGAAAGGATCGTTATACTAAAATAATATTCTCTGATCCGCTTGCAGAGAGAACAGATCCACCTTAAAACGTTCTCATTCTTGTTTGACCTTCCTAAAGGCTCTAATAAGTTGAATTTTTCAAAACCAGGTCTCTCACCCTGTTTCCTTATTCAGCACAAGACAGTCAGTTTAACCAGTTGTCTTACACTTAAAACTGCTACCTTCCAAGACTTGGATTGAGTGGCCCACACTGCCCTTCACGTGACTTCATGAGCTTGGCCAGACTACATATAAGGTCTAGTCCCTGTTCAAAAGTTCACACAACCACTCAGATATAGCTCAAGTTGCTTCCACTTTGGTTATCTTTATTGTCTTTTCAGATGCAGTTGGACCAGGTCTCCAACAATATCTCTGTGACCCAATTTCCTACCTCAATGATCTGCCTAACTCTGTCCTGACTCCATTCTTAATAGGACCTCTCTTTACGGTGGGAAGATGGCTGCCACAAATATAAACCTACATTCTCTCTCATTTTAAGTCAATAAAATGTTAGCAAAATCATGGGTAATTCCATTCGTTT
The DNA here is from genome assembly GCF_028021215.1 of Eschrichtius robustus. NCBI lineage: Eukaryota > Metazoa > Chordata > Mammalia > Artiodactyla > Eschrichtiidae > Eschrichtius > Eschrichtius robustus. Next base: position 74,591,468 of record NC_090836.1, on the reverse strand, counting down.
TGGTTTGGTCAAGTTCCCATTTCCAAATGAATCACAGTAGATGGGCCAATACCAAGCGCTGAATGACTTAGGTCTGAGTCATATGCTCTGGCTTCCACACCTCCAGAAACACGTGGCCTAATAGTGAATGAGGACTAAATTCCCAAATGGCCATTTGTAGAAATGGTGAAAGAAGTCAGACAAAATGTATGATTCCATTATATAAAATTGTAGAGAAGGTAAACTAATCTATAGAGACAGAAAGCAGATCAGTAGTTTAGGGACAGGGCTAGAAGGCAGGGATGGAACTGGAAAGGTTTCAAAGGGCATGAGGAAATTTTGAGTGGTGATAAATAAGTTCACTATCATAATTGTGGTGATTTTTTCACAGGTGTGTTAATTTGTGTCAAAACTTAAAATTATACAACTTAAATATTCCACTTTTCATGAATATTTTGGTTATTTGTTGTGGCCCTAATAATCCTAAGAATATTCTTGTAGCTGTCTTTTAGTGCACATTATATGTATTTCTTTTGTCTATGCAACTCAGAGTGGGAATACTAGGTCATGGATATTTACATACTCTTAAAAAGTTCCCCTGGCCCCAACCCTGTAGTTCTAGGCATCCGCTATAGATTAGTTGTAACTGTTATGGGATTTCATACAAATGAAATTGTATATAATGTACTCTTGTGTATGGCTTCATCTGCTCAGAGATTCATCTATATAGTTGCATATGTCAGGTTTTTTTTTTTGTAATTGCTGAAACATATTCATTGTTGGAATATATTACAACTTATTTTTCCATTTACCTGCTGACGAGCATTTGGCTTGTTTCCAGTTTTGTGTTACTATGAATAAAACTGCTATGAACATTTGCATTATGGTCAAAGAACATCATCTCATCTTTTGGAATTTATTAAGGTTTCCTTTGTGGCCTGATACATAATCTACTCCTGTAAATATTCCATATGTGCTAGGAAATAATGTGTATTCTCCATGTGTCAAGTAATTCTACATAAATTTAGTAGTTCAAACTTATTATTTAGGCATTTATCTGCTTATTTTTTTCTCTGCTGCATCCATTAGTTTCTCAGAGGGTTTTAACATATCCAGTTACAATTTATCTATTTCCCTATACTGTTGTTTGTTGTTGCTTGGTTTATTTTTAGATTGTAATGTTAGAAGACATGTACATTCGTGATGGACATATCTTGTTGTTCTATTGTTCCTTTTACCAGTATACACCACTCATTTTCCCTTATGCATTTTTTTTTCCTGTTTGGCCTTCAATTCTATTTTGTTGTGTATTAAAATTGCTACCCCAGCTTGTTTTAGTTCATATTTACTGGTAGACTTCTTGTCATAGTTTTATTGTTGGACCTTGTATTTATAATTCAATGTAATATATATGTATAATTTAATTAAATATAATTAAAATATTTAAAAAAACCCTATTTTGTTAGGTTTAACCCATTTACATTCACTTTAATTACTGCTACATTAGCCCTTTAGTTTAACACCGTCTTTTGTACTGCATTTTCTATTTATTAGCCCTGTCCTCATTACTACATTTCATTGGATAGAGTGAATTTTCTTCTGATGGATTACAAGCCATAAATTTTTTGTGTATAATTGTAGTATCTATTTTTAACCTAAGTCCCATAATCATGTTTATTTACCCTATTGGTGTCTTAAACTTTATGTTTTGAGTATTTGAGTAGATACTATACCATTATCAAGATCTCATGTCCCTTTGGACTCTACCTCCCTTCCCTGCTTTAAGCTGGATATATTTTCTTTCTTAGAGTAAACTTATTATCCAGTAGGCATGAGATTTGGAAGAGAGGATGGGAGGAATGAATGCCTGTGGATGTGATGTTCAGTAGACCACTGGACTCATAGGTCGGGGGCATAGAGAAAATCTGGGCTGGACATTTGGAATCACATATAGCTAAAACCACTGCTCCAAGAAGAGGGGGAAGAGAGAACACTAGATTTTAAGGTATAAGCAGAGAAAAAGCCTGCAAATGACACTGTAGATCCACCTAAGGAAATGGTGTCATACAAAGGGACCATTTTAAATGTACACACTATATCTACTGCCCAGGAATTAATTTTACAGATATCGCTATTAGGTGTAGGTGCAATTCTGCTGACAGCCCAGTTATGCTGATTCCACTTCCAAGGGGCAGTCACCTGCCAGAGCCCATCAAAAACAGGACTCTGGTCAGGAGTGGCCTTGCTGTGGTTACAGATCTTTTTTGTGGTCTCTTTCAATTCTATGCGGAATTCTCCCTCAATTCTTAGGAAGAATGGGGGAGAAACTCCATATTCCTCAAATAGATCCTACTACACTGCCTGCAACTTTACAAAGCAAGAGGTTCACTTGACTTAACTGCTGAGATGGCCACCCATCACCCATACTTTAGTAAGGATTAATTTAATCAGAATATGCTCCTAATATCAGAAACTAAAGCCACAGGGGAAAGAAGGAGTAAAGAAGACTGAGTTTTAACCATGTAAGTCTTTAAGAAAGGGCAAACTAGAATGGTTTGGTAAGGGGTATTCTGCTCAAGGCAGAAACATGAAGGTAACAGGTTCTTACAGAATATATATGCTACTTAGTGGGAAATATGCTATCCATTACTATAGTCACAGAATTCATCAAGAAAAGTATCAAGTCTTCAGAGACTTTTACGTGTTAATATCTCATCTTATGCTACCTCCTAATGGCAGTGAAGAGCAACAGTGAGGTAGTACAATTTTAAGGTCTTAGTTTGAGTTATTTGTGCATTTTGATAATTTAATTTATTAAATAAATTTATACACTTAATACTTAATAAATATATATTATTTTAGGTTATTTATGTACCTGATGCCTATGGAACAAGCATTCATACTATATTTCTAATAATTTGTTTGCTATCATGACCATCATTGACATTACTTCTGCTAACACATATATAAATCAAATAATAAACATCAAATACAAGCCCAAATCTTGCAATTACATTAATAACTAACATCTATTATTTACTATGTGCCAAGAACTGTCCTAAGCAATTTAAATCTATTAATATATTTAATATAAATATATAACATATTTCCATTTGCTGAATTTATTTAAACAGACCAATTTAGAAATGTCATAGAATTAAACAAAACTTGACATGTAAACATACTGTCATGTTCCTGAAACAGACGTTGATACCTGATAAAAGTTAATAATTGCTTGTTGGAAAGCTGTCCATAAATAAGGCCAGTCTTCAGCAAACCTAAAAATATTTTGTTTCTTTAGCTTTTCTAGTCTGACAATGCAATACTATCAAACTACAATCAAATATAATAAAGACAACATTGGATGGATCCATCAGTACCACTGGTTACAGCTGTTAAAACTGTTTCATTCTTGGAGACACATAAAAACAATTAAGCCAATCACATCAAATAATTTTCATGGCTTAAAAAAAATCACAATTCACTGAGTGACGTTAATTATGGTTGTGGTCAAAACTTTTGGTAAAGGCTATTTACAGCATGCATGGCTGAGCATGCACTATTTATAAAGACACTTGCCAAAAAAAGAAGACGTGGTACATAGATACAATGGAATATTACTCAGCCATAAAAAGGAACGGAATTGGGTCATTTGTAGAGATGTGGATGGATCTAGAGACTGTTATACAGAGTGAAGTAAGTCAGAAAGAGAAAAACAAATATCGTATATTAACGCATATATGTGGAACCTAGAAAAATGGTACAGATGAACCGGTTTGCAGGGCAGAAGTTGAGACACAGATGCAGAGAACAAACATATGGACACCAAGGGGGGAAAGCGGGGATGGGGGGTGGTGGCGGTGGGATGAATTGGGCAATTGGGATTGACATATATACACTAATACGTATAAAATAGATAACTAATAAGAACATGCTGTATAAAAATAAATAAATTTTTAAAAGAAAAAGATACTTGCCAATTTGTTATAAGAGATATATATATCCATTATAATACATACACATAAATATGTAACATACATGTTACATATATATATATATATATATATATCCCCTTTTAATAACTTTATGAGGAAAGTATTTTCCCCAACCTGCAGATGGGGAAACTGAGGACATATAGGTTAAGCAACTTCCCCTAAGTTATACTAGCAAGGGTGGTACCAGTATGTGAATCCAGGTAGATTCATAACTTAAATTCCTAATTATTTCACTACACTGACTTCCAACTGTGTATGTATATAAAATTTCACATTTGAGTTTGTCTCATTTTCTTAACTGAGTTTCTGTCACTCTGGGTTGGAAATGTATCACTGTTAGGAACTAAGTTAACATGTATCTTTCTCAGGTCATTGCTTATAAAATTACCCGCCAGCTCTTCTTTCTTTGTGGGGGCAGAAATTTCTTGATATGCTATTATATTTTTCATTTTAACACTAAAAGGCAATTCAGGATAAGGTTTTAAAAAGTATCAATTTAATACTGAATATTTAGAAATATGGTACACACAGACACCACAGTAATGTAAAATGCATACAATTATCAACTATTTTATGAAAACTTAACATGGATGGCTGACAACTTCCAAAAGATAAAACTCTAGGCAAAGGTACCAGATATATCTGAGTTTTCATTTTAAATACGATTTAGTCATGCAATTAGGTTTTTAAAAAAATAAATATGACAAATATATGGATTTCTGAAGTATAAACTGACATACAAATCTATATATTTTCATAATACTTTTCATTAAAGCATCCTTAAAGAAGCATTCTGTAACATGAAGTTGAGAGCTCAAATTAGATGAAAGGCATGAGGTTTTAATAGAACTGAGTAATTCACATACCAAACATCTACATAAAAGTAAAGACAAAATTGCAAACATATTTGCTTTATCCTCCAAGTCATCAACTTCATAAAATTACTTACTGGAATAATTATTATAAGATAAAATTCCCAATTCTGAATGTTAGTAAGGACACACATATAGGAGCAATATGAGAAAAAGTTAATTCTTCCTTCTGAGAAGGAGCGAAGGAGTAGCATAATTGTCCCTTGGGGATTGTCAAAGCTTTCCTAGAACTCCGAGGGAGTAGATTCTTTTGTAAAACAGCAAGAACTAAAACTACATCCCCTTATTAGTACATAAACCTATGATAAGCTTTCTTTTTCAAACTTACAGATGCTCACAACTGTGAAACACAGGTTAGTGAATTGGGCTAAAATGTCCCTACCCTCCATTTCCCCCAAATGGCAGTTTCAAAGGAAAAACTACCCATTGCCTTTTTCACCTGAACAGCTTGAATAAAATTTATATTATGAATTTAAAGAGAAGAAATAATCACCTCACACATAAGCAAGCTTGATGGAACTTAAGATGGAATAAATACTAGGTATCAGAAGGGCATATTCCTTAATGGAAGTTAAAACATCAAAATTAATTGGATTATATCACTAATTTAAAAGTTAACACGGGAGAGATAAGAGGATTTTCTTGAAGGAATTTAGAGCAGTGGTCCCTAACCCTGACTACAAATTAGAATCACTCTGAGAGCCTTTGGAAAAACTGAAGCATGGCTCTACCCATAAGAAATTCAGATTTAATTGTTGTAGGGTGGGGTCTAGATGATTCTAATATGAAATGAGGGTTGAGAAACACTGATTTGGAAAAGTTATTGATTACTCAGGGTGAATTTGATTTAAATAAATTATTCAAAATATGAGCACTTCCCACATTACAGGCACTGTTCTAAGTGCTAATGTGGAGAAAATTCTTTTTTCTATAAAAATCATTGGATATTAATATATCTTTTATCTTTTGAATAGTTACATAATTTTACTAAATTATTACTCAAAGCTTTTATTATGGTCTGCTGTCATAAAAGATTTCCTTCTACTTTTTTGAAATATCCTCACTTGATATTATAACAGAATAGATCAAACTCAAACTTCTTCTCAAGATATATGTAGAGAATGTAACAATAACAATTTCATTTTTCAAGTCATGGTATATGAGGTATTCTCCACCTTATATCTGGAGTCACAAAGCTATAATTTAAAAACTGAAATCAGGTATTGCTTTAGTGAATCAAAAATGTACTACCAGTGGTGTCAGTGCTTGCTTTATATTGCCTAAAAAATAATCTATGACAGCGCCTCAGAGAACCTAGTAAGAGTAGGTCTTTAATGCAGACCATGTTTCTTATGACCTATTTATAAAACATCCTTTTAAGAAAAAAGTTACAGGAATATGGTTTTTGAAACATAATTAGAAATTAATTATCTCAAAGGAACAGAAATACAGTTTTTGAAATGCTACATAATTAGAAATTAGTTACTATCCCAAGATGATAGCTTGAGATTTAACATTTTAAATTAAAGCCAACTTTATTAGGTATTATAAAACGCATTTTAACTCATGAAAAAAGTCAGATTTAATAAATTTGATTTGTATCTACTCTTCAAACTAACATTTTTCAGGTTTAAATTTGCTAAAACCAACTGACTAATTTATTAATCATATACTAGGCTAATTATCTTTTTTCTAGCTGGACAACAGACCAAAAATGATGAAATTTTGGTTAAACCATAATATATGCATGTATAGAAAAATGCAAAAGCAATTTATTTTCCATACTTGATGGACTTAAAACAGCGTTAAATTTTTTGTGGAAGCTCAGCAGTCAAAATAAATATTTAATAAAAATATACACCATAAGATATCAAGAACTTAGTGTTTAAAAATAAACTTTGTCACATTGTTTTGCCTTCAGTTAAACAGGACTCAATTTAGGTATCTAAGGCATCTAAGAATAATTAAGGTATGCTTTTGGAAACAAAATTAAAATTCAAGTAACACTAGAAAGATAACACTAAGATGAAAGAGAAACTTACTATGTTTTAGCTCAAAAGTTTAATCAAGTTATAGTTACTGGGACTTCTCAATATGACTATGACCCTAATAAACAGGAATAGTTTGGGAAATAAAAGTCAAAGAGTCATGATTATGTGGTTCATGCTGTGAAACCCTCAGTACATAAAAAAATGAAAATACAGTATATATGAGCACCATCAGAAATGTGTGTGCGTATATGTATTTAAAACTTTACCTGATTAAAAATTGCCATTTAGAGTGAAGTTAAGGACAGGCACACAGTTATGAAAATACATTCTTAAGCTAACATGTCATATGACTTATTTTAAAATGTTTAATCTGGCGTTCCTTCTAAAAATCAAAAAAAGAATACAACATAAAGAAAGCCAGCCAGTATTCTTTTGTAGTGCAAAGTCCCTTAGAAATAGAAGGTTACTGAAGAAAAAGAATGTGTTCAATAAATGTTTTCAAATCCATAGTCAAATTCCAATAGTTAAAGGAAAAATGAAGTTAGCTAATAAATATGAATCCACAGAATAAACCAGCACATGTTGGATTTGCCCCCATGGGATTAACATTCAGGCCTCAGATTGTTTTTAACTGAGGGTAATCAATATTATTCTGCTGAAAGAATCTTCCTTCTATAAGAAAAGATACAAATTTGCCACCTGTAATTTCTGCTATAGTCACCAATACTCTAAAAACTACTGTCATATATAATACATACCCTGGGGTAATGAAAGGGTCTTTAATGAAAATCTTATTTTGATCCTACGTAGAGGCAGCTTATGATAGACTGCTAGTATCCTTGCTATTTTTCAAAGCTCTCAGTATAAGTAATCACATGATATAGACTGAAGTTCTTTGAAACCACTGTCACGTGATAAAGGGTAATGCTATTCACCATTTAAAATACGTTCAATCTCTTCTAGTCTTTTTAAAGCAGCAACTCTTTTCTTCTCAATTTCTTTGATTTCTTTTGTTGTTTTGTGGGGTGTTTCTTTGTCTGTATTTTTTCCTAACTGTTTGTTGGATTTCAACTGACTTTTATTATCACTTGTTTTTATTATCTGTGTGGGTCTGGGTTTACTTTTGATTTCTTTTTCATTTTCAGTTGGAATTTTGTCTCCTTCTATACCTGAAGTCTTACCAGCTGGGAATACTGGCTGTTCTACAAAACTAGATGAAGAAATTTTATCCCTGACTATACTCAAATGGCGTTGAATATATTCTTCATGTGGTGCTAATGCCAATGTTTCAACCAGGCATCTTTCAGCTTTTAATAAGTCCTTCTCTTCAAAATAAACAACACAAAGATTGTGTTTTCCTTGCACATTGCTTGGATCCATCTCCAAAATCTTTTCAAAACATTTTTTTGCTCCAAGTATATCTTTCTTTTGATTCATCAGAATGTCTCCTTTTAAAATGAGACCTTTGATATGATCAGGATGGTATCTGAGTAACTCTTCCAAGATTGGCAAAGCCATTAATTCCTTTGCAGTCTGAGAATACAAGAGAGCCAGATTAAACAGAGCACTTCTGAAATCGGCTTGTAATTTTATGGCTTTCTTCATCCACATCTCTGCTTCAGTGTCCTTTTTGTCATCCATGGCAAGCATTCCTAGATTGAAATAACCATTAGCATCTAGTGGCTCCTCATTTACATAGCTTAGAAGTCGTTTTCTAGCTTCAGGTCTGAGTTTAACCTCACCTAAGAAATTAAAAAGAAAAAAAATTATATTATGAGCAAATGAATAATTCTGAGGAACAAAGCCACTTGCAAGTATTTATCTAGCTTACAAAAAGACAGCATCAAAACAATTAATTGCCATACCTAAATTAAAAAACAGAAAGAAAAAATCTCAAAGTTTTCATAGGAAAGACGTGTATGAGCACTGAAATGGTAGCTCATTTCGTTTCCTTTAAAGCAGCAAAAGTGCCTCAAAAACTAAAAGGGGAGCCAAAGCAATCTTGAGGGAAAAAAACGGAGTTGGAGGAATCAGCCTCCCTGACTTCAGACTATACAAAGCTACAGTAATCAAGACAATATGGTACTGTCACAAAAACAGAAATATAGATCAGTGGAACAGGATAGAAAGCCGACAGATAAACCCACACATATATGGTCAACAAATCTATGACAAGGAGGCAAGGATATACAATGGTGAAAAGACAGTCTCTTCAATAAGCGGTGCTGGAAAACTGGACAGCTACACGTGAAAGAATGAAATTAGAACACTCCCTAACACCATACACAAAAATAAACTCAAAATGGATTAGAGACGTAAATGTAAAACCGGACACGATAAAACTCTTAGAGGAAAACATAGGAAGAACACTCTTTGACATAAATCACAGCAAGATCTTTTTTGACCCACCTCCTAGAGTAATGGACACAAAACCAAAAATAAACAAATGGGACCTAATGAAACTTCAAAGCTTTTGCACAGCAAAGGAAACTATAAACAAAATGAAAAGACAACCCTCAGAATGGGAGAAAATTTTTGCAAATGAATCAACAGACAAAGGATTAATCTCCAAAATATATAAACAGCTCATGCAGCTCAATATTAAAAAAACAAACAACCCAATCAAAAAATGGGCAGAAAATCTAAATAGACACCTCTCCAAAGAAGACAAACAGATGGCCGAGAGGCACATGAAAAGCTGCTCAACATCACTAATTATTAGAGAAATGCAAATCAAAACTACAATGAGGTATCACCTCACACTGGTTAGGATGGGCATCATCAGAAAATCTACAAACAACAAATGCTGGAGAGGGTGTACAGAAAAGGGAACCCTCTTGCACTGTTGGTGGGAATGTAAACTGATACAGCCACTATGGAGAACAGTATGGAGGTTCCTTAAAAAACTAAAAATAGAATTACCATGTGACCCAGCAATCCCACTACTGGGCATTTACCCAGAGAAAACCATAATTCAAAAAGACACATGTGCCCCAATGTTCACTGCAGCACTATTTACAATAGCCAGGTCATGGAAGCAACCTAAATGTCCATCGACAGGCAAATGGATAAAGAAGATGTGGTACATATATACAATGGAATATTACTCAGCCATAAAAAGGAATGAAATTGGGTCATTTGTAGAGATGTGGATGGACCTAGAGACTGTCATACAGAGTGAAGTCAGTCAGAAAGAGAAAAACAAATATCGTATATTAACGCATATATGTGGAATCTAGAAAAATGGTACAGATGAACTGGTTTGCAAGGCAGAAATAGAGACAGAGATGTAGAGAACAAACGTATGGACACCAAGGGGGGCATATTGGGGGGTGGTGGTGGTGGGATGAATTGGGAGATTGGGATTGACATGTATACACTAATATGTATAAAATAGATAACTAATAAGAACCTGCTATATAAAAAATAAATAAATAAAATTTAAAAAAAACCAAAACGAAAACAAACAAACAAAAACAAACTAAAAGGGATGAAATATCTCCTGATAGTTTAGATTCTAACTGGGAGTAGACGAAGAATAGAGAATTAAGAGGAAGAGGCATGGGATTTGCCAACAAAAACATAGTTCAATCTTGATTCTGTTAATGTTATGACTTTATGCACTAAACAAATTATTAACTTGTCTGGGTTAACCTACTGAATTTTCTAATAATTACATGAGATATATAAAAAATGCTTAGCAAATAGTAACTATGACTGGATAAACAAAATGTTCTAATCTTATTAAATCAGATATTTTTTGTATGTTATTTAAAATTTTTTAGGACTTTTCAAAGGTAAAAATACACCATTATATATAAAGCTTATAAATATAAATCAGGTTTTAGGAAACAAATATTTATTGAGATAATTTCTATTGCAAATAAATACAAAGAAATTCAATTTCTAAAACTACACACCCCAGGGTGCAGTCTTGTGTCAGATAATGGTCACCTTTCATGATTACTAAGGTTAGCTAACTTTATAAAAACATTAGTTTCCTAAACTTAGCTTTTTTGAATAACAGGCATAAAGATCTTCCTCTATTCTTTTATGTGACAATATGATAAATAAAGAAAATGTGAAATTTTAAGGCTTAAGTTCTTGTCTTGGACTAGTTACTAACCTAGCCATATAAAGTTAGGGTAGTTATTACATCTGTTTGGTCCTCACTCTCTAATCTACAAAACAGATGACTGGCAAAAACAAACTCAAAGGCCCTCTTTAGCTATAAAATATGATTTTATGATTCTTACATTTTTTGCAAAAGTTTTATAAAAGTATCTAACAATTAATAGATTTTTCCAAACATAAAAATTACGATTATAAATTATATATATTGCCTTCTGAAGCAGTACTAAAATGTATCAAAGATCCTGATTTATTGTGATGAATAATTTAGTTTTGCTAAATTTATAGAAAATACAGGAAATTATAATAACATCTCAGAAAACAGAAAACATCTCAGAAAACTGGATACAAAATGATATCAGAAGTATTTGGACTTATAAATCAAGAGAAAATAGAATACTATTTTGTCTAAAACATATAATGCTCTTGGCTCCCTAGAAATAATTACCCCAAAATTTTTACAAATTCAGATGATTTGAATAGTATATTTATACATAAGATATATTTCCATGAATAAAATGACAAAATAGATAAATATGGCATTGCTTAATAGATTGTCTGAAAAATCAGTTTTAACATATACCAGAAGAACTAACAATTAGTATTGTCATATATGTTAAGGCTATTACTTGAAAAGTTTACTTCAAGTATTTTAAATATTCCTATAAATTATTTACGCAGTTTTGATATAAACCATCCATTCATAAAGTGTTTGCTGCAGGTAACATTAGGTTTTATTATATTTCAAACTAGAATACGTTTAAATATAGAAATATTTTGAAAAAACATACCTGATTCTTGCATTAATATAGCAGAATTGAATAATGCTAGCTTATGCTTTGGATTTAGTTCTAAAGCATGATTAAAGTTTTTTAGGGCTTCGTTTGGTTCTTTAAGTTCAATATGAACAATTGCCAAGTTGTACCAAAGATCTGCATTGTTTTTGTCCAGCTCTAGTGCTTTAAGATATGCTTCTTTTGCTTTGACAGGTTTATTCATTTTTAAAAGCAATTCTCCTCTGTGGAAAAATCAAACACAGCTTCACTTACGTTACCATGTCAGTCTATACATACTATTTTTCACAAGTTTTAAGCTTTTCCACATATTCACAGCTTTCCTTTTAACTTAGGTTCTTAAAATTTTCTTTTAAAAATAACTGAAAATGTCCTTAAACCTGAACACATTAGTTTAGCAAATCTGGCTTGATACGTTTTCAAATATTATTAAAGAAGGAAAAAGCATGCCTGACGCTAGAGGGTAAGATGTCGGGAGGTATCCAAGAAAGGGGAACAGAGAAAATATATTCTTTGAATATATCTTGAAAAACAGCAGACTAGTCTACATCAGAAAAATGATAGCAACTAGAGTGGGAGATCAATTTGTCAGGAGATGAAGTAACAGCATTTGAAGGAATATAAATACAGTAGTGATGGGGAAATTCCAGTATTCAAATCTGTTAGCAATGTCTCACTATACAAAAAGCAGAACATTAGAAATTGTTTACCCCTGAAAATTATTTAGTTTTCTTCGATGTATTCTTATAAAATGACCATTCGTTAAAAAAAAAAAAAAAAAAAAAGGAATTTAAAAAGCCGATCTGGTAGGACTGAAGGGCAATAGCGCCACCTGTAGATACTTTTGAGGAACACATCTGGAACTAATGATCACAGTTTGAAAATCATTTTACAAATCATTCTAATATGGTTACATTTTCTGTTACAGAGCTTTAAAAAGTCATTTTTACATATGTGCAAATCAGTTTAAGTACTGAAATGAGAGTTACTTTTATTATAATACTACTCTTTCCTGAAGTATTAGCATAGGCATGAAATCAAACTATTAATATTCCCAATTTCTAGAGTAAGTGTCCAAAATGTGATTTTTTTTAAATGCAGAGATTATTAATTCTTTATAAATTAACATATGACAGGTTTTATTTATAGATACAACCCCAGTAAACTTAGTGAATTTCAGCAAGCACTAGATAAGGCTGAACAAAGACAGCTTCCAGCTATGAACGGATTTTATTTCAAAAACTTAAATTCTGAATGCATTTTCCCCATATAAACAATGTGACAAATTATAATTAGGTTTCTGGAGTAGGCTGCAAAACAAAGTTTAACATAAAATTTTCCTCAGGTACAATACAAATGATAAGACTTACATGAGAAAATATATCAAGTTCTAACATGTATTGCAAAAATTTTTTTACTGGCAACTAAAAAGTTTCTTTGTAGTAACAATAACCAGTCAATTCTCAGTATTAATTTAAGAAAGCTCTTGAGAGTTCGATATTATATAATTATTTCTTAATTAATTTTATATATAATGATTTCTTAATTATACAATGATTTCTTAATTATTCTATAATAATTAAGAATAACTTCTTGTAAAAATAACTTATTTTCTAACAATTAAGAATTATAAAAGGTAAATTTCAGCTGTTTTAAATAAAAATGAATTTGGTGATGAGAAGCAAATGAAATTAAAGAGGAGCTTTTCTTACCCTTCCTTTTGTATAAATAAACCTAAGTTTGCTATTATAAGTTATGGACTCCCTTGTCAATTTAAAATCAAATCAATTAAATTTGTTAGTCTAAAACAGGCTATATTTCTATGCTCTTGGTTGCTAACTAAGATTTACTAGAAGAAGAAAAAAAAGCCAAATTAGTCAAAATAGCTTAAAAGTATATGCAGATGCAGCTTTAATCTTCTATAGTGAAAGCCTAAAGCGAACTACAACACCTGCTAATGTAAGCCTGCTTGAAGTCGGGTCTCATGCTTATTGCTTGTCGGTACAGCTGATCCGCTTCTTCCAGTCGGGACTCATTTGCTCGTATCAGGTTGGCCAGATTAATGTAAACATTTAAGTGGTTAGGTGCAATTCTGGCTGCATATTTTTTACCAGGAATAATCTGTTAAAAAAAAAATGTTTTTATAATTTGATATTTCAGTACCAAATAAAATCTGAAGTAAGCAGTCCTAGTGTTTTATTTAAAATTTACATAGAACATAAAAAGATACACTGCAATACTAAAATAATACATAAAAAATGTGAAATAATCTGCAGTATCCACAAAATGTAAGTAAAATAATTATTGTTTAGTAGCAATGTAGGTTGTATTTTTTCATTCATGCCAGCTCAATAGATTACTGTTAGATTTTTATATATGTATTATTTTATGAAGTCATAGAAATCAGAACTTCTAGAGGCTAAGGTCCCTTGGTATGTTTGAGTCAGACCAGGAATAGAACTTGGATCTTTTCTCTCAGTCTACTGTATTTGTTACACCATGTCACCTTTCATGTTGTCAGCAAAATATTTCCTGGTTGTGATAACAGGGTAGTTAATTTTACTTCAGAGTTATACTAAACCCTCACTTGTTTGGTGGAGTTAGGAAATAAAATTCTCTAATTAACTGATTATTCGGGTTAAGTAAAGGTTATTATATATAATATATATGAACCCAAATTCTGAATGAACATAATAAATTATATCTGATAAAAATCTTTATTGAACACAATTTAACTTTAGGATCTTAGGACTGAAATAATTCTTAATGTATCATGTGGTCCAACTCTGTTTTTAAAACATTTAGCAAACTGTCAAATCATTTCAATATTACTACTGTTATTAATACAATATTAATATAAACTACAATTGAGAAAACTGTAGCCCAGGGTAAACTATCTTTGCAGATTACACACAGCTAGCTGGCCAAGGGCAGTATCAGATTTTCTAACTTTGACTTTGCATTGTGGATATCCAAGAAATCTTGTACTTGTGACATTATAGCAAATGATGGGCACAAGATAGCAACAGAGATGTATCCACTCATTTTATCACTTTGTTTTCTTCATTTATTTTTTGATAGGAGTAATGCTGAATTTAGTGCTTATTGCACATAAATAAAATTCTTTTCATTTAAAGTCACTTAACTCATAAATAACTTGTAATCAAAAATATCTAAAATTCATAATATAATTTGGTTTTCACAGACTAAATTTTAATTAAGTGAGCTATAAAAGTAAATGTAATCTTTTATAACACTTACAGTAATAGATGGTTCACTGGACAACTTACTTTTAATATCAACAAATTGAAGAATAGATAAGGATTTTCCATCTGGATAATTCTATTCAATATGGACATCTAGCAGACATGACACAATAGAAATAATTTATGACTACTTACTTGAGGCATCAGCGACTTAGCCGTCATATAAGATTCTTCAGCTGCTTTGGTTCTATTTAAATTTTTATAAGTTCTTCCTACATTCATGTGGGCACCAATATCATCTAAAATTAAAAAAAAAAATCATTTGTTGGCAAATACACTAAATAGTATTCAATGTAAACTACTAAGAAGACATGTTTCTAGCAACAAACACACTAAATCAAAAGAATGCAAAAGGAGGCAATAGGTCCTGCTTCCTCCTTAAAGCTCTTCTAACACAACTTATGAGCAAGGCTACACTAGAAAATTATTAAATAAAGTACCATAAGAACAGAAAATATACATATGACATGAAAAAACTATTTGAATGGCTCCTGGAAGGGTTAAGATATGAGAGGGGAGAAATAAAGGTAATGATTAAATTTACATCTTTTTTTCCCACTATATTTTACTATCCTATACTAAGGCTTACTCCTATTTCCTTAATCACACAGGTTTGGAATTCACTCAAAAAGTATGGCTCAACTCTAAAAGCAAAAAGGATTTACAAGTGAAAAGGATCACCATGATTACTAGAATTATTTCAAGTATTATAAATAACAAAAATGAATCCATGGTGGCATAGGGGTAAAGAGGCTGTGAAAAAAACTTTGTGACTTTGTTTTTAAAAATTTTTGTGAATGTGGTTGGAGTGCAAGTTATCTGGATTCTATAGTATTACTTAAGATGCAGTAGCCCAGATCTCTTAAATGATGATACATTCCCACATAATTTAATTAAAACTTTTAAAAAGGTTGTCTTAATATCGAATCCTCAGCAAATTTATTCAGGGATAGAAAAATATACAATTTAAATAAAAAAGATGAGGGTTCACTGCACACTAGTTTTAAGATATACTTCCCAGTAAATATTTCAAAGCTTTGGAATAAAGATAGAAAGAAGGGAGATCTTAAATTAGACAAATTTTACTCAACATGAATCTCTAACAGACATGACAAGGTTTCAAATTATGATTACTACTTGCCTGTGACACCGATGATGATATTGCAATTGTGGAATAGTTCTCTGCCTGCAACTCCCAGGACACATAGGGGCCAAGCATATATATTTTAGGCATTCCCCTAGGAGGAGAGTAACAGTCCTAAGATCTTGCTAAATTATGTTTCAGGTTGGCAATTGTGTGCACTGCACAAAAACTGTCAGATGCCATATGGGTTTAGTTAGAGAACTAGGGGACAGGATTGGGGGAAAGAGGTTGATTTCTTGTTTTTAGACATTTTGCTGAATCTCATGGGGTCTCAGGAGGCAGTCAAGCCAAAAAAAAAAAAAAAAAAGAAGAAAAGAAGAAGAAAAAAGGCTTCCCAATACTGGCTGCAATTCAGAATACTTGTGTAGCTTTGAAAAATTCAGATACCTTACCCTACGCAGCTTGATCAAAATAGAATCTTCAGGAATAGGATTGCAAAAATGTTTTTAAAAAGTTTCAGAGGCAATTCTGATGTAGAGCCAAGGTTGAAATACATTGCATTACCAAGAGCATATAGAGTTTTTGCTCTTATAAAGCTCTTTTTAACAAAACTTTTTTTTATTGAAGTATAGTTGAATTACAGTGTTGTGTTAATTACTGCTGTACAGCAAAGTGACTCAGTTATACATATATACATTCTTTTTCCTATTCTTTTCCATTACGGTTTATCACAGGATATCGAATATAGTTCCCTGTGCTATATACAATAGGACCTTGTTTATCTAAGCTCTTTTTTTTTAAACATCAGATAAATCTATACCATTTACTATAGAGATCAGAAAGTTACCCAGAAAAAACTAAGGGTATATAGAACCTGAAAAAATTATTTATACAGTAAAAATTTAATCTAAGAAAAGAACAAACTGAAAGTTTAAGTAAATAAAAGTGAAATTATGTCAGGTAAGTATTTAAAATGTTACTGAAAGGAGCCCCAACCAACCTTAGAAAAGAGGTTATCCATTAGGATGAAAGACAAGGCAAATTACTACCTACTAATCAGGTTCTTAGAACTATGGCAAGGAGATACTGTCATCAGTGAAGACCACAGACACTAGAGTAAGGCACCCTTACTTTCTCAAAGAACAAAGATAGCAATTAGATAGCATTTAGCATCAAAAAAACTACACAACCCAGCTAATAAAATGAAACATAATTTTTAAGCAATTTTTAAAATAAGTTACAAAGTTTAAGATTCTAGGAGGAAACAGCATTACTGGTAAGGTAAATCTATATTCGAAAAAAAAAAAAGGTAAGAAAGCAGGCAAGATATAAAAATCAATTACATTTGAATGACTAAAAAGCTACATAATTTCAAAAAACAATCTTGCTATTATGAGTGCCCTATCCAAACCAACAGCAGCCTGAATCTAGCAGTCTGTCTTTAATTCAATGTAAACGAGGACTGGCAAGTATCAGGCAACTCTGTGCCTAATAATTCTTCAGCTACCAACAGTGAAGTTAAGTACTGTCACACTGATGGCCCAGGCACATGTGTTGCTTTCCAGTTATTTCCTATGCACAAATTTGTCAATTTATTTAAAAAGATAAATTTATAAATGTCTGGAAACTCCTGAAAACTCTAAAAATCATTTCTACCTTGATGGCATCAAAGTTGAACTACAAGTGCATGATTATTTTCGTTTCAAAGATTTGAAGTTAGATAAAAATGAAATCATTGATTTTAAGGCAAAAATAAACCTTGGAGAAATCTGGTGTTTCTCGAGAAAAACCTACCCTCGTCTTATAAAGGTGTTTATGGAAACTGTAATTCAATTTGCAAAAATTTTATCTTGTGAATTGATTTTTTTCAAAAAACTTGTAACCACCAAGACAAACAAACAAAAGACCGTAATCAACTGTTTGTCTAACATGACATTCATGTCGCCTGGTCAAAGACCATTGTATAGTTTATATTTTTATTCTGGCTAAGCAAGAAAAGCCTTCAGACTGAATGTCTTTTTTTTTTTTTAAGCTACTTTAAATGTTAAGAATCTCTACTCTCTGTGATCCTATACTGTTCTAGGGTTTTAAATACCATCTATATGCTTGTTACTTCAAATTTTTATCTCTAGTCCTGACCATTCCCCTTATCTCCAGACTTATAGTTCTATCTCCATCTGTATATCTAACAGGGACAAAAAAGACTCTTGATTTCCTTCCCTACATGTCGTTTTAGCTGTCAAATCTATCTATGAAGAACACAGCTGAAAAACACAGAATGAGCCAAGAAGTCTCTGAATGACAAATTCAATTTTTCCAAGATTATGTACTTTTTCATAATAAATTGTAATAAAATGATTTGCCTGTTTTCCTAGCCCACTTTTTATTAGAGACAGCAATTTTGAGAGTATGGTAGGTAAGTCATACTAACTAAAGGAGACAGATTCAAGTAAGTATCTTAAAAACAGCCAAAAGTGACAACTGACAATGATAGGAAAAATGATTTTAAACTAAACATCCACAATCACACCCACCCACCAACACGATTTCATTTCGTCCTGACAACAATACAATGAGATAGAAATTACTGTCCCAACTTAGAAATGGAAAAGATAGGGCTGAAGGAGCCTAAATATCGTCTTCTAAGTCTCCAGGTCCCTGTGTGTCTGACATAAAGATGACTTTGCTTCTCTTTTTAAAAACTCCCAGAATGAACCTAAAAGGCTTCAGAAAGCAATGAATTCAAACTGCCACAGTTAGTGACCACTGACTGTGTGTAAGACTATGCTAGGTGATGCAGGGCCTATGAAGATGAATCAGATGTTCATGCTGCCCCTAGGAAGCTCCTCAGTTTAAATACATAGATAGTTTAAATAAATAAATATTTTAAACGAACATTTAAATAACAAATATCACAGAAAAGATACAAAAGTTGCAAGGAGTCTTGAAGATGAGAAATATTTGCTTCTAACTGGAAAGATAGGAGGGTTTATTTTGTTTTGTTTAGAAAAGAAGCCATATGAGATGGGTTGCAAAAGATCGGTAGGGTATGGTAGAAGGTGGATGGGAAGGAAAGGAGAAGGGAGGAATTCCAGGCTCAAGGAAGAACACGAACAAACGCAAAGAGGTGAGGAAGCTCATGACATGTACCCTAGATTTCAAGAAAAACTAAACTACATGAAGAGCCAGGGGAGGTAAAATTGTAAAGATAGCTAGACCATCAGTAATATATTTCTACAACATTCTCTAACTGGAATTTGGCTTTGCCTTGGGGACACTGGCAGCTTTTCCAAGTGGTGACTGTGGTCTTTTTCTTATCCCTTGCAACACTGGGCCTGGAGTTAGGTGTCCTCCTTGATCTTTACCACTTCCAGACCACTGTAATTCCTTAAAATCACTCATCTCTGAATTTCAGATCATTAAACTCTATTATCCACTATCCCTCCTTATTGCAGTCACCAATCTCATATATAGCTCCTGGTTCCTTGTTGTTCTTTCCAACATCACACAGTTGTCAAAATTCTTAGTAATTTCAAAATCTATATAGATGTATCTTCCAATAGTTGCCTTGATATCCTTTCTTCCAATAATTTTCACCTCCATTCTCCTTTAACTAGTCAGTTCAATGGCCACAGTCATATCTAGTCGAAATATAGGGGGCACTGCCCACCAATCCCCACCCCTCCGAGTATATTTAGAAATGTATGTGTGGGGAAGTACTTTTTGGTCATCATACTGAATGGAAAGTAATGATTGTACTTGGAAGGTGGCGGCCACGTTTGGTACATATCCTGGAACACTGAAAACTAAAAGTGCTCTAGCTAGACCCTACTCAGACACCAACAATTTTTCAGATCTATAAACGACTGATCTGATCACCTTTTCCTCATCTTTCAATCTCTCTCACATCCCTTCATAACCAGCTTAGGTTGTGTCTCAATATTCCCTTATCCCTTTGTTTAGTAATACACATCTGACAAAATTCTAAACCTGTTTAACCAAATTCTCCATGCCTGTACCACTGCACTTATAAAGTAGTGGGAGAAAACTTTTAACCACATCAACTGGTTTAATTGTAATTAAGTATTGCTAACCTCAAGTAGGGTGTTAGAGCTGCTTGACAATCATACCATATTTTCCTACTCTATACATTTTCCTAGATCTTTGTTTCTCAGCACGTGATTCATGGGCTAAGTATCACCTAGGAACTTATTAGAAATGCAGAAATTCAAGCCCTACTCTAAATCTCTATATATCAGAACATGAACCATATGATCTCCAGGTGATTTACAGGTACATTAAAGTTTGTGAAGCTATGTCCTAGATGACTACTTCAGACCCTCTCCTGGTCTTAGATTTCCAGCACTTCCTCTCCCTTCCCCACACTCTACTGTTGATTTTACTTTCTATTTCACTGAGAAAACAGAAGCAAACGAAGGACAACTTCCAGAAGCTATTCATCTATTATTCACCTGCCTATATCATGTCTCTACACTCTGCTTTCCCGGTTACCACAGGTTAACTATTGGTTCAGTTGACTGAATGAAATCCTCACCCTGAGCACTAGATCCTATTTATCTATTCTCATCTGTTCAAGGACATTGACCCAGTACTTCGGTTCCCCACCGTGAATTATTATTTTTCCCAGCTTCAATGGATTAGTCACACACGTTTTGCTTCTCTCACCTTAAAACAAAACCCCCAAATTCCAGAAAAACCCATCATCCTACTACCCTCTCTTGACCCCATATTCAGCACCAACATTTCTTATCAACACCCTTTAAAAGAGTTTTTAATATCAACTGTCTCCAATTATTCTTCTCCCACTCTCTTAAACTCACTACTATCAAGCTTTTGCATCTACCCCTTCACCAAAATTGCTCACCAGTGCCACCCAACAACTCTGTTTAAAAAAGACTCCTTAAATGTCTGATATAAATAGCTCTAACATATAATCCAATTCAAAAATAAGCCAGCACCAAACACTGTACCATTCCAGTCAGTTGGGATAAAGCTTGAAAATAAACTCTACCTATTTTCCACAAATATAATCATGTTTTTTAAAAGACAATAAACTACTACAATAGCTTTATTAGTTAATAATGCTTACCTGGCTGAACATGGGTAGCCTGTAAGAAGTATTTCAAAGCTCTCTCAAAGTTCTTTTCATTTTCCAGAGCATGACCCACATTATTCCATAATTTGGCATTATTTTTATTTACCTTAAATACGGAAGTACAGATAGAAATTAGTTAAATTAAAAAAAAATGAGTCTAATTAACACAGATTTTGTTTGGTATACTATTAGGAATGGAGCACCCCACAGAAATGTCCATGAACAGATGAAGTGGGTAAAAAGGCACAAACTTCTAGTTATAAGTAAGGTCTGAGGATGTAATGTACAGCATGGTGACTATAGTTAACAATATTGTATTGCATATTTGAAAGTTGGTAACAGAATAGATCTTAAAAGTTCTCATCACAAGAAAAAAAACTAACTATATGAGGTGATGGATGTTAACTTATTCTGGTAGTCATTTTATATATATATACACACACACACATGCATATAATCATTATATTGTACACCTTAAAGACAAAGTTATATGTCAATTATGTCTCAATAAAACTGGAAAATAATCATTCCGATTTCTCCCAGAAAAAAAAATGTGTATATATATGTGTGTGTGCATGTATACATACAACGCCAATTAACATAGATATCTGTTTGGTATATTATTAGGAATGGAGTGTTCCATGGAGATAAGGAAGAAGTCAAAAGAACACTGCTTCATGAAGTTTACCCTCTCCTCCCTTTCAACATTAAAATACTAAAACCACAGTTTATCTACTTTACATATTAAAATTTTACTAACACTTTTATTTCATCAAAACATAGAACTGTTTGAAAACTCCTGCTCTATTATTTATGTTCTTTAGGGAAAGACAGAATTTGAACAAGTGAATATGTTTAAACACTGCACTGATGACTTATTTTGAGGCTCGACATAAAGCTATTTATGTAGTCTACTATGGTAATGGGAACCCTGGAGAGTACAGAAACAGCCAAAAGGAAGTTAAGAATTTAGAGATCTGAAGAGAGGGAGCATCTGAAAAAAAATCACTGCTTATAACTTTTGCAGAAAACAAATTTTGTGACTCATTCGCATTTACGCTGTCCATTCTATAAAAATGCAGTATCACTCCTTTCTGTCAGTTTCTATCTTTCCTACAGTATTATAACCATTGGTTATTCTCCATATGGAAGGGCACCATTTTTTTTTTTTTAAATATTAGCTTTATTTTTTTTTTTAAGTACTTGACCACTTTTTTCTTTCTTTCTTTTTTTTTTTAAATTTTTATTTATTTATTTATTTTTATTTATTTATGGCTGTGTTGGGTCCTCGCCTCTGTGCGAGGGCCCTCTCCAGCTGCGGCAATCGGGGGCCACTCCTCATCGCAGCGCGTGGGCCTCCCACTATCGCGGCCTCTCCCGCCGCGGAGCACAGGCTCCAGACGCGCAGGCCCAGCAACCGTGGCTCACGGGCCCAGTCGCTCCGCGGCATGCGGGATCCTCCCAGACCAGGGCTCGAACCCGTGTCCCCCGCACTGGCAGGCAGACTCCCAACCACTGCGCCACCAGGGAAGCCCAGGGCACCATTTTTTGCCATGTATTTTATTTCATTCAATCTAAGATGCCATCAATTATAAGGCTCACCATTATTTTATGTACCATTAAGAAAGAAAAAAGGTCACTAATTAATTGTAAGATGCCTTTTACTGTAAGATTTATTCTGATTTCAGAGACGTTAAAAGGTAAAAATAAATAAATAAATAAAAAGGTGCACCTTAAGAACCAATGAAACAAAGCATTCATATTTAAACATTTTATCATTTGAGTGTCTAACAACAGTATAGCATTTGTGCAATTATTCACATATGCTCTAGACATACACCTAAGTACTAGTCAGGGCACTAGTTATGGTATATATTACAAAGAACAAATTCTTTTTATTAATTTTTTGGTGAAGTACTTAACATTGACAGTTAATTGCCTAGCTAAAGTAAAGTTAAAACACTGTATCAGGGATGGCTATAAGAAATAACTGATGACATATTCTGAATAATACTTTACCTTCAAGGCTGACATAAACAGCGTATATTCAGACTCCCAATCCCAATTTCTATGGAGTGTTTTTAAGGCATGAGTGAGTATCACCATAGACAGACAAACCCAGGATAACTTTTTTAATACACTATTTAAGAAAAAAAAAAGCAGAACAATAAAACATTGTCTACATCACCAAAACAGAGGTAAGAAATATGCTAAATATCTCTAAATATAATGTTTGAATTTATTCTAAAGATTAGGGATTGTTCTAATAATCATCCAACTTGAGAGGGAACAACACCAAAAAAATTAAATGTTATGAACACTTATACACTTATACTTCAGTCTTCAATTACATTAAATATTTCAATATTTGCCTTTATTTCAAAAGTTTTGTTTACATTTAATGACAAAAAATTGATACAACCAATTTTTAATTGTGAATTTTTATACTTAGAGTTCTTTTGTACCATTTACCTATAACTTGAATATTCTTAGTAGTGTTTATAAAGGGTCAATCTTATCCCTGGCTATATTTAAAAACATTATTGTTTACAATAAACACCACAGATTATCATGGTATTCTTGAAGAATTTTACATTTTAAAACTAGAATTATTTATTAAAAGTCATAGTAAAATTAACTATAAAATAGATGTAAGTTACTTATATAGCTTTAGGTTAATCACTTGGGACTGAATTTCTCATTTAAAAATGATGGTTATGGAGAGATCAGCTCAAGATGGTAGAGTAGAAGGATGTGCTCTCAACCCCTCTTGTGAGAGCACCGGAATCACAACTGCTGAACAATCATCGACAGGAAGACACTGGAAGTCACCAAAAAGATACCCCACATCCAAAGACAAAGGAGAAGCCAATGAGATAGTAGGAGGGGTGCAATCACGATAAAATCAAATCCCGTAACTCCTGGGTAGGTGACTAACAAACTGGAGAACACTTATACCACAGAAGTCCACCCAATGGAGAGAAGGTTCTAAGCCCCATGTCAGGCTTCCCAACCTGGGGGTCCAGCAATGGGAGAGGAATTCCTAGAGAATCAGACTTTGAAGGCTAGCGGGATTTGACTGCAGGACTTCGACAGGACTGGGGGAAACAGAGACTCTACTCTTGGAGGACACACACAAAGTAGTGTGCGCACTGGGACCCAGGGGAAGGAGCAGTGACCCCATAGGAGACTGAACCAGACCTACCTGCTAGTGTTGGAGGGTCTCCTGCAGAGGCAGGGTGTGGCTGTCGCTCACCATGAGGACAAGGACACTGGCAGCAGAAGTTCTGGGAAGTACTCCTTGGAGTGAGCCCTCCCAGAGTCTGCCATTAGCCCCACCAAAGAGCTGGGTAGGCTCCAGTGTTGGGTCGCCTCAGGCCATACAACCAACAGAGAGGGAACTGAGCCCCACCCATCAGTAGAGAAGCAGATTAAAGTTTTACTGAGCTCTACCCATCACCAGTCCCTCCCATCAGGAAACTTGCAAAGCCTCTTAGACAGCCTCATCCACCAGAGGGCAGAGAGCAGAAGCAAGAAGAACTACAATCCTGCAGCCTGTGGAACAAAAACCACATTCACAGAAAGATAGACAAGATGAAAAGGCAGAGGGCTATGTACGAGATGAAGGAACAAGATAAAACCCCAGAAAAACAACTAAATGAAGTGGAGATAGGCAACCTTCCAGAAAAAGAATTCAGAATAATGATAGTGAAGATGATCCAGGACCTCGGAAAAAGAATGGAGGCAAAGATAGAGAAGATGCAAGAAATGTTTAACAAAGACCTAGAAGAATTAAAGAACAAACAAACAGAGATGAACAATACAATAACTGAAATGAAAACTACACTAGAGGGAATCAATAGCAGAATAACTGAGGCAGAAGAAAGGATAAGTGACCTGGAAGACAGAATGGTGGAATTCACTGCTGTGGAACAGAATAAAGAAAAAGGAATGAAAAGAAATGAAGACAGCCTAAGAGACCTCTGGGACAACATTAAACACAACAACATTCACACTATAGGGGTGCCAGAAGGAGAAGAGAGAGAGAAGGGACCCGAGAAAATATTTGAAGAGATTAGAGTCAAAAACTTCCCTAACATGGGAAAGGAAATAGCCACCTAAGTCCAGGAAGCGCAGAGAGTCCCATACAGGATAAACCCAAGGAGACACAAGACGAGACACATAGTAATCAAATTGGCAAAAATTAAAGACAAAGAAAAATTACTGAAAGCAGGAAGGGAAAAACGACAAATAACATACAAGGGAACTCCCATAAGTTTAAGAGCTGATTTCTGAGCAGAAACTATACAAGCCAGAAGGGAGTGGCATGATAAAGTGATGAAAGGGAAGATCCTACAACCAAGATTACTCTACCCAGCAAGGATCTCATTGAGTTTCTATGGAGGAATCAAAAGCTTTACAGACAAGCAAGAACTAAGAGAATTCAGCACCACCAAACCAGCTCTACAACAAATGCTAAAGGAACTTCTCTAAGTGGGAAACACAAGAGAAGAAAAGGACCTACAAAAACAAACCCAGAACAATTAAGAAAATGGTCATAGGAACACACATATCGATAATTACCTTAAACGTGAATGGATTAAATGCTCCAACCAAAAGACACAGGCTTGCTGAATGGATACAAAAACAAGACCCATATATATGCTGTCTACAAGAGACCCACTTCAGACCTAGGGACACATACAGACTGAAAGTGAGGAGATGGAAAAAGATATTCCATGCAAATGGAAATCCAAAGAAAGCTGGAGTAGCAATTCTCATATCAGACAAAATAGACTTTAAAATAAATAATGTTACAAGAGACAAGGAAGGACACCACATAATGATCAAGGGACGAATCCAAGAAGAAGATATAACAATTAGAAACAGATATGCACCCAACATAGGAGCACCTCAATACATAAGGCAACTGCTAACAGCTCTAAAAGAGGAAATCGACAGTAACACAGTAATAGAGGGGGACTTTAACATCTCACTTATACCAATGGACAGATCATCCAAAATGAAAATAAATAAGGAAACACAGCTTTAAATGACACAATAGATCAGATAGATTTAATTGATATTTATAGGACATTCCATCCAAAAACAGCAGATTACACATTCTTCCCAAGTGTGCATGGAACATTCTCCAGGATAGATAACATCTTGGGTAACAAATCAAGCCTCAGTAAATTTAAGAAAATTGAAACCATATCAAGCATGTTTTCTGACAACAGCATTAGGAGATTAGAAATCAATTACAGGGATAAAAACGTAAAAAACAGAAACACGTGGAGGCTAAACAATATGTTACTAAATAACCAAGAGATCACTGAAGAAATCAATGAGGAAATCAAAAAACAACTAGAGAAAAATGACAATGAAAACAGGATGACCCAAAAACTATGGGATGCAGCAAAAGCAGTTCTAAGAGAGAAGTTTATAGCAATGCAAGCCTACCTCAAGAAATAAGAAAAATCTCAAATAAACAATCTAACCTTACACTTAAAGGAACTAGAGAAAGAAGAACAAACAAAATCCAAACTTAGCAGAAGGAAAGAAATCATAAAGATCAGAGCAGAAATCAATGAAATAGAAACAAAGAAAACAATAGCAAAGATCAATAAAACTAAAGCTGGTTCTTTGAGAAGATAAACATAATTGATAAACCATTAGCCAGACTCATCAAGAAAAAGAGTGAGAGGACGGACTCAAATCAATAAAATTAGAAATGAAAAAGGAGAAGTTACAACAGACACCGCAGAAATACAAAGCATCCTAAGAGACTACTACAAGCAACTCTATGCCAATAAAATGGACAACCTGGAAGAAATGGACAAGTTCTTAGAAAGGTATAACCTTCCAAGACTGAATCAGGAAGAAATAGAAAATATGAACAGACCAATCACAAGTAATGAAATTGAAACTGTGATTAAAAATCTTCCAACAAACAAAAGTCCAGGACCAGATGGCTTCACAGGTGAATTCTATCAAACATTTAGAGAAGAGCTAACACCCAACCTTCTCAAACTCTTCCAAAAAATTGCAGAGGAAGGAACACCCCCAAACTCATTCTATGAGGCTACCATCACCCTGATACCCAGCCAAAGATACTACAAAAAAAGAAAATTACAGGCCAATATCACTGATGAATATAGATGCAAAAACCCTCAACAAAATACTAGCAAACAAAATCCAACAATACATTAAAAGGATCATACACCATGATCAAGTGGGATTTATCCCAGGGATGCAAGGATTCTTCAATATATGCAAATCAATCAATGTGATACACCATATTAACAAATTGAAGAATAAAAACCATATGATCATCTCAATAGATGCAGAAAAAGCTTTGGACAAAATTCAACACCCCATTTATGATAAAAGCTCTCCAGAAAGTGGGCACAGAGGGAACCTACCTCAACATCATAAAGGCCGTATATGACAAACCCACAGCAAACATCATTCTCAATGGTGAAAAACTGAAAGCATTTCCTGCAAGATCAGGAACAAGACAAGGATGTCCCCTCTCACCACTATATTCAACATAGTTTTGGAAGTCCTAGCCACAGCAATCAGAGAAGAAAAAGAAATAAAAAGAATACAAATTGGAAAAGAAGAAGTAAAACTGTCACTGTTTGCAGATGACATGAGACTATACATAGAGAACCCTAAAGATGCCACCAGAAAACTACTAGAGCTAATCAATGAATTTGGTAAAGTTGCAGGATACAAAATTAATGCAGATATCGCTTGCATTCTGATACACTAATGATGAAAAATGTGAAAGAGAAATTAAGGAAACACTCCCATTTACCATTGCAACAAAAAGAATAAAATACCTAGGAATAAATCTACCTAGGGAGACAAAAGACCTGTATGCAGAAAACTATGAGACACTGATGAAAGAAATTAATGATGATACCAACAGACGGAGAGATATACCATGTTCTTGGATTGGAAGAATCAATATTGTGAAAATGACTATACTATCCAAAGCAATCTACAGATTTAATGCATTCCCTATCAAATTACCAATGGCATTTTTTACAGAACTAGAACAAAAAATCTTAAAATTTGTATGGAGACACAAAAGACCCCGAATAGCCACAGCAGTCTTGAGGGAAAAAAACGGAGCTGGAGGAATCAGACTCCCTGACTTCAGACTATACTACAAAGCTACAGTAATCAAGACAATATGGTACTGTCACAAAAACAGAAATAGAGATCAACAGAACAGGATAGAAAGCCCAGAGATAACCCAAGCACCTAGGGTCAACTTATCTATGACAAAGGAGGCAAGGATATACAGTGGAGAAAAGACAGCCTCTTCAATAAGTGGTGCTGGGAAAACTGGACAGCTACATGTAAAAGAGTGAAATTAGAACACTCCCTAACACCATACACAAAAATAAACTCAAAATGGATTAGAGACCTAAATGTAAGACCAGATACTATAAAACTCTTAGAGAAAAACATAGGAAGAACACTCTTTGACATAAATCACAGCAAGATCTTTTCTGATCCACTGCCTAGAGTAATGGCAATTAAAAGAAAAATAAACAAATGTGACCTAATGAAACTTCAAAGCTTTTGCACAGCAAAGGAAACCATAAACAAGACAAAAAGACAACCCTTAGAATGGGAGAAAATATTTGCAAATGAATCAACGGACAAAGGATTAATCTCCAAAATATATAAACAGCTCATGCAGCTCAATATTAAAAAAACAAAGAACCCAATCCAAAAATGGGCAGAAGACCTAAATAGACATTTCTCCAAAGAAGACATACAGATGGCCAAGAAGCACATGAAAAGCTGCTCAACATCACAAATTATTAGAGAAATGCAAATCGAAACTACAATGAGGTATCACCTCATACCAGTGAGAATGGGCATCATCAGAAAATCTACGAACAACAAATGCTGGAGAGGGTGTGGAGAAAAGGGAACCCTCTTGCACTGTTGGTGGGAATGTAAATTGATACAGCCACTATGGAGAACAGTATGGAGGTTCCTTAAAAAACTAAAAATAGAACTACCATACGACCCAGCAATCCCACTACTGGGCATATACCCTGAGAAAACCATAATTCAAAAAGAGACATGTACCAAAATGTTCATTGCAGCTGTATTTACAATAGCCAGGACATGGAAGCAACCTAAGTGTCCATCAACAGATGAATTGATAAAGAAGATGTGGCACATTATAATACAATGGAATACTACTCAGCCATAAAAAGAAACGAAATTGAGTTATTTATAGTGAGGTGGATGGACCTAGAGTCTGTTATACAGAGTGAAGTAAGTCAGAAAGAGAAAAACAAATACCATATGCTAACACATATATATATGGAATCTAAGAAAAAAAAAATGGTCATGAAGAACCTAGGGGCAAGATGGGAAGAAAGACACAGACCTACTAGAAAATGGACTTGAGGATATGGGGAGGGGGAAGGGTAAGCTGTGACAAAGTGAGAGAGTGGCATGGACATATATACACTACCAAACGTAAAATAGATAGGTAGTGGCAAGCAGCCACATAGCACAGGGAGATCAGCTCGGTGCTTTGTGACCACCTCGAGGGGTGGGATAGGGAGGGTGGGAGGGAGGGAGATGCAAGAGGGAAGAGATATGGGAACATATGTATATGTATAACTGATTCACTTTGTTATAAAGCAGAAACTAACACACCACTCTAAAGCAATTATACTCCAATAAAGATGTTAAAAAAAAATGAGAAAAATGATTAATTTAACTACCGTATATTAAATTTGCATTAAAACAAAACAAAACAAAAAAAAGACACATGCACCCCAATGTTCACTGCAGCACTATTTACAATAGCCAGGTCATGGAAGCAACCTAAATGCCCATCGACAGATGAATGGATAAAGAAGATGTGGTACATATATACAATGGAATATTACTCAGCCATAAAAAGGAACGAAATTGGGTCATTTGTAGAGATGTGGATGAATCTAGAGACTATCATACAGAGTGAGGTAAGTCAGAAAGAGAAAAAGAAATATTGTATATTAACGCATACATGTGGAACTTAGAAAAATGGTACAGATGAACCGGTTTGCAGGGCAGAAACTGAGACACAGATTTAGAGAACAAACGTATGGACACCAAGGGGGGGTAAATGACAGGGAGTGGGGATGGGGGTGTGATGAATTGGGAGATTAGGATTGACATATATACACTAATATGTATAAAGTGGATAACTAATAAGAACCTGCTGTATAAAAAAATAAAATTCAAAAATTCAAAAAAAATAAATAAAAAAATTAAAAAGATGGTTATAATTCAATAATCCCTATGATCTTATTTAGTATTAATAGTACTAATGTTCTCTGAGTCTGTGCTTTTTGTCTCAGTAACAGAGTTCAATTTCTTTCATTTCGATAGATCCACTTAACCAGGATAACAGTGCGTGGATCAGAAGGAACATGGACATTGGAAGCAATCAGGTGTAAATCTGAATCAAGACTCTGCTGTTGACTAGCTGTGTGGTCTTGTGTAATTCAGGTAACTTGTATGAGCTTCAATTTTCAAATGTGCAAAATGGAGTTAAGGAGTGTCAAGATTAAATGAGAAAAATCTAAAGAGTGTATCCTGGAGCTGGTACATGACAGGCACTCCAAAATTGGTAGTGAGTATAACTGGATATATGGATAGAAGCTAAGAGAAAAGGTTTGGTAGATGGCATTGAAAATTGTAATCATGGATGAGATCATCCAGGGAGAACATGTAATGTGAGGAAAATGGCTATTAGTAAAACTCTGAGAAATAAAAAATATTTAAAGAGCAGGTGCAGCAGGGAGAATCTGAAAACTGAGCAGAAATGAACAAATGTGGAAGAGAATCGGGACAGAGACTTTTTATAGATGCCAGGGAAATAAACTTTAAATAAAAGCATTGACTGGATTTAGCTATGAGAGGCAATTTGTTACATGTTAGTAAAGTGACGTAGAGAGAAGTCAGAATTCTGTGGGTTGAAGGGTGACTGGAAAGTAAGAAAAAGGAGATAGTGACTATTCTGTTCCTTAACTATTGGTTTAAGGCAATTAGGACATGGTGGTTACGATGAAGCAAGAAATTATAGATTGCCTTCTATATGCATTTTACATATATTAACCCGATATAACTCACTTAAGGTAGAAGACTGTTATCTTAGTTCACTGCATATGGAAGTAGCAATGATCACCTGAAACTTTAGCCTCAATAATATTCTATTTTGCATTTGGGTCTGACTGAAAGTTTGTTATGTCTCAGGCTGTAAAATAAAATTATATAAATATGAGGAAGACCATAGGATGAGGTAGGGGTTACGCAGCTTTTCTAACCTGCATTACAGACAGTGAGGAGACTGTCAATGTGAAAAACAAGAAGGTATAAAATATGACTTATAAAAACTAAATAAACATTTTAAATACTTAAATGTATCATACTGAATTCTACAGTTAATAAGCATTAAATGCACTAACATTTTAATTCACCTTTTGTTTGATATTTTCTGCCATCCATGGGCTACCAAAATACAGAATCCCATGCTAGGAACATATAATACTCTCTCAGCAACAACAAATCCAACTGGGAAAAAAAGGTTTGATGCAGGAATAAACGGTAATGCCATTAAACAAAGTGCCTACAAAGAAAAAAAAGACATTTTATTAAATTAAAAAATATATGCACATAAACAGTCAAATCCAAATATTTTATCATTTAATTTGGATAATGTACTGGTGGACCGTTTTTAATAATACTATAAAGGATACTGATTTAAACATAAAGGACGCTTAAGGATGGTAACAACAAACATGAGGAGGTATGTCAGCAAGGTGGAATGAAGTCTTCTTGAATGCTAGAACTTATACCTAAGGCTCACTCAATTATCAATAAATAAAAAATATTTTTTGAAAATATATCTAAAATAAAAAACAGTAATTTTTATATATCTAACTTATGTGCTTGTGGTAAAAATAAATTGACAGGAAAATATATTAGGTTTTAATAAAATAAAACTATAAATTGTAGGTTGATAAAATAGCCAAACATATCAGTTTTTATTATTTTACTACTATCTGTAATACTGGAAATTGGTAAGGTACGTTTCAGACAAGACAGAAGACTACTTCTATACATTACTTCAGCGTTACTTTGCATAGTATTCTGATGGGTCACATACATTTAACGGAGACTTAGTATATGTATAAAAATAAACCTGGCCCCTTTAAATCAACAGTCTTTTATTCTATAAGAATTTCTAAAATTCTAACACTGCACACTGTGTTAGAAATAAACATCACAAAATGCTTAGACTTTTTGCCATTTTGAAAATGGGATGGCATATGGTTTCCAGATTACAAAGCCATTACAAAAGATAAGACACAAATAACTAGCACACAAATAACTTATGGAAAGAAATAAGTTGGTTGTCATTAGGACATCTGTTTCTATGGACATCTGCTTCCATATTTCATTACCCTGATTTGTTTTATAGTACCTAATGGAATAAATAAGTTGTTCTTTCAGCTTCAGAAGTTTGAGAGTCCTCTAAGAGTTTGAGAGGAAGGAATGCCTTTTCTTTTTCATCCTTTATTAGTAAAAATCGATGTAGAAATGTAAATACAGTGAAAAGAATACTTTCTCCATGAATCACAAATTAATAACTTGTAATAATACAAAAGACTGAATCTGAAGAAAAGCACTACCATCGAATTGCTCAGTATCATATCGATTTATATGTCTGAAATTTTAGTGTTTTCTTTTTAATCAAAAAGGTAAAACATTAAGAGTGCATAATTCACTTTCCACTTCCCAGAAGTGCTTGATTAAAAACAACCAGCTAGCTGTGAAACAGAGATTTGTTTCTAAATACATGATCCTTTAAAAAAAATATATTCCCTATTAATTCATGGATGCCCTAAGGCAATTTCACTGGAAAAAATTAAAAGTGTTAAATTCAGCCAAAGATGCATCACAGACTGATGCATAAGCTACACAAAAAAGAAAAACCATCTCTCAAAAAAATCTACTGGTTCTTGAATAAGAAATGTCTCAATGATTAACTTACTCAGAAGTTATAATATGCTATTAATGTATGCCAACCAAGTTTACTGTAACGAACATAATATCCTTCTTCCAGTGATGTAAACTCTCCTTAAAAGGAAGGATGGGGGCTTCCCTAGTGGCGCAGTGGTTTTGAATCCACCTGCCAATGCAGGGGACATGGGTTCGAGCCCCGGTCGGGGAAGATCCCTGATGCCGCGGAGCAACTAAGCCCGTGCACCACAACTACTGAGCCTGTGCTCTAGAGCCCACAAGCCACAACTACTGAAGCCCGCGTGCCTAGAGCCCATGCTCTGCAACGAGATGCCACGACAATGAGAAGCCTGTGCACCACAACAAAGAGTAGCCCCTGCTTGCCGCCAACGAGAGAAAGCCTGCGCACAGCAAAGACCCAACACAGCCAAAAATAAAAACAAATAAGTAAATAAATTTAAAAAAAAAAAAAAAGGAAGGATGGTAGTGGAATAAGCCAAGAGTTTGGAAGCAAATCTGTTTCACTTCTTGTTATATAACATAAGGTGAACTATTCAAATTAACTTGTGACTTCATTTCATTATAAATAAATCGGGGATTAATAACTATTTACTACTATTGTTGAGATACATATGACATCTTATTTAATAAGTGCTTACATGGTATCTGGTATTTGAGATACTCCTTTGATCTATGTATCTTGTTCAGAGATCTTCAGAAAATTATCACCATTAAAAAATAGCATGTTTAGTTTTATACATATATATTCTCAGATTATTTTCCATTATAGGTTATTATAAGATATTGAATATAGTTTCCTGTTGTCTATCTATTTTGTGTACAGTAGTTTGTATCTGTTAATCCTATACTCCGAATTTATCCCACCCTTCCCTCCCCTTTCCCTTTGGAAGCCATAAGTTTGTTTTCTATGAAATTAACACAATACTGTAAATCAACTATATTTCAAATAAAAAAAAGTTTTAAAAAAGTATGCTTAGGACTATACTTAAAGCAGTTATACCTAAGGTCACAAGTGTTCCTTTTTTATATATATAAAACATAATTAATGTAATTAATTAATATAAATGTTTATTTCATTGACAATATCCTATTTTTCATTCAGCTTGAACTACACAAATCATTATTTTATTTGCCAAAACTCTGTATTTACCCACCCCTCCTTTTTTGCCTTTCTTTTAGTAGAACCCTGGCTTTGGATGTATTCCAAAGCACATATACCACATATGTGCTTCGTCTTTATTTATGTGAGCAGCAAAGCACTACTAGAAAGTCCCAAAGCAAAATAGATTAATATCATCATAAACTCATGATCAACTTCAGATTGATCATTAAGACTGCTCAGGATTCCTAGGTTTCTTTGGTAGGCTCACTCCCACTGTCTTTGACTATTTTGAATCTTGACTACTTTTCTCAAAATTTTGACCCATGTCACTTTCAGCAGGTGACCACACTTCCAAATTTTCAGAGAAAACTAAAGCGATAAAACAAGAATTCCTTCAATTCTCCACTACTAAAGCTACCAACATCCACATTCATGTTCATTTCCATCCTTCCTATAACCATAAGCGGTGTCTCCATCTATCTCAGGCCAAACCTGAGCTCTATACCTCTAATCTCACTACCAATCATCTCTTCTTTCATTTACTTAATCACTTTCTTATGAACTTCCTACCTATGTTAAAAATGCTCTTGCCTCTCCAACCTTAAAAATCTTCTCTTCTGACAACACATCTTTAAGTTATCTTACCCAATTCATTATGCCCCTTAAGTATAAAACAAGTTCCCACAATCTTAGGAAAAGATTTTTGGAGCCATGATAACAAGTAATTGGTTGTAACCTCACTTAATCAACATTTCAACTCAATGAATGTTTTTGTAAGCCAACCCATTAGTGATATCAACATTTCAACTCAATGAATATGTTTTTGTAAGCCAACCCATTAGTGATGTCTCTTTGTGTCAGAAAAAGACAGCCAACTGAGTGCTCCAATGAAAGTGATTCTACATGCCAACCAAGCAATAGTCTTCCCCCACCATCAACCCACTCCAGCCTCTGAAGGTCCATCAATTCCAGATCTCTGTGCTTCCCCCAAGCCCTACAGAAGATCAGCAGTTTATTATACTTGAAGCCCTTGCCTGACTGGCTGTCTTTCCTAAGTTAGGAAATTCAAGCTTGTCTCATCCTTTGAAATATTCAAAGTTAAATCACCCCTACAGGTTACCTACACTAACAATCTTCACTTCCTCACTTCCTAATCAAATCACTCCACAGAAATAAATTTCATTTAAGTAACTAATACACCTAAAAGAGGTCAAATCCAACTGATCTCACTTCTCTACTTGACAGCAGCTGTTAGTGTTGACCATTCTCTTTCTTGAAACACTTTCCTACCTTTCTGTACATTTGGAGTACCTCCCATTTAGGTTCATTTTCCTTTATATGGTATGTAATGTGGAAGTTTTTCAAGACCTAGATATAGGCTTCTTCTCTTTCATTCTATAAAGCCCCTTCAACTATTTATTGAGGGAAAATTAAGACCAAATACTCTAAGGCATGCATTATGCGTATGAATTAACTTCTGTACACCTAGAATGGTGCCAGCTAGTTACCATCTCTAAGAAAAATGACAAAATCCCAGTTGACAAAGGCTGCTCTATAACCTCTCCATAGGCCTTCTTCTCCACATCCTGGTTTCAATTACTATCTCTACGGCAATTATCAAGTTTCTCTATGGTAATCAATCAAATTTTTACATGTAGCTCACTCTTCGCCACTGAACTCCAGGCACAAAGTGCTATTCGAAATCTCCATCGTACTGTTTCATAGGTACCTCAAACTCAACAGGTCCAAAAATAACAGTAAATATGATCTTTTTTCAAATCCTATATTCTTTCAAATTTCTCTAGACTGCAAGTTCTCTAGAAATGGGGACCCTGTATTTCCTTTTATTATCATATACTCAGTGCCTAAAATGCTACCTGGTACATAGGCTGAAAATCAAATATTTTTATTGAATGAATAAATGAATCTAGTGGCTGCAGCCAGAAATAATATATTTACAAAGTATTAAAACCACTTTTTGGCATATAGTAAATGCTCAAGAAAAGTTAAAGATTATTATTTTCTTCCATAATTTAAAGTAAGAGGCAACAGAATTATTAGGAGTAAGATGTGAGGGCAGAGTTAAGAAAATTACAAAGAAACAGATCTCAGAAAACAAGAAAAGACTTTAATCAGAGTTCTCTGAACACAGTAAGAAATACCTCAGGGAGTAATGAAAGTCTTGCTAATGAAAAATAAAGAGCTATGTATTTCTAGTTGCTTATCTTACATGACACTCTTCTCTGTGCCAAGAAAACAAAGAAGTATATAATATGACTCATTTCTTTAAAGAGTGTAAAATCTAGTTGGGTAAAGGTAAGAAATATATTTAAAAAAAATGATGCTAAAAAGAATGCTTCATGATTTCAGAGTTCCCACCAAATTATGGAAATTCATAATCACTCTTTGTTTCATATGCTGAATGTGCAGCATTAGTCAAATTCTGATATATAATTCTAGGATAACCTAAAGTAAGTTCATAAATTAGGATGACATGAACAAAGAAAGACAGTAGTTCTTTAAAGATGCTTTTGATGAATTAAAGGCACTCTTAATTAATAAACTGAATATAATATCACCTGAAAATTTAAGAAACTTTCTTACCATTAAAACAGTCTTGGAGGAATTACCAGGGTACCTGACACCGAATACTCCCAAAGCCCCCAAAAAGCAAAAAAAAATAAATGTGGCAAGATTTCGAATATCTAGAAATGACTCTATAAGTGGTATTGTTCCCATGGTCCAATCGCAGCAGAGCTCTGAAGGATTTAACAAAAGCCAAGCATTCACAGGAAGGAGGTAGTTAAAAGTTAGCTGCCTTGTAGGAGTTGGGCTTACAGCAGCCGGGTTATCAAACCTGTATAAAGAATGAAAAAAAAAAGTTATTTAAACTAAAGCATTTTTTAAACACGAAGTTAATATATAACAGATATAAATAAAGTACTGAACAATAATAATAAAAGCAATAGTCTACATGTAATCTTGTTAAACCGAAGACAAATATTTTTTATGGATATTTCAGATTCTTGCCAGAGTTCAAACTGTCTAACCTTTACGAAATGCCTAGTTGAGAGGAGTGATATTTATGAAGAACTGTTTGAAGGGCAAGTAGGTTATCTATATTTAGTTTATTATTATGATTCAGACATGCATTCTATAATATTATGACATTCTGCAGAAGTGCTTTCATTAAATTATGACCTTCTGATTAAAAGTCATAAGAAAAGTTTTATAAGATTCATTGTTGCATGTGTTTATGAATGCTTCTGAGAACACTAACCAATGTTTTCCTACATGAGAGTTTCTTTCACCACTAAATGCTAATAAAACTTATGCTTCCTAGAAAGAATTACTATGTTTTTCTTTTGTCACGAACAGAGAAAACTATATTACCTATGGGCTTTTCCTCTTTGCTTAGACTTCTAGAAAGCTAAAAACCAAATTCCCAGTACAGAGGAGTAACTGTACAGCCCTATGTAACATTTTATTTGTGTTCTACTTAATATAAGCTTATATCTTAGTTTATATAGGCCATGATACATTAAATGTACATTTCATTCAGTCTATTGTTTGCAAATTATGTCAAATCATTTTTTTTTTAAGTATATTTAAATGAATCATTTCAGATTTTTATTTCTTAGGCTATGTTCTAAATTGTATTGGCTATATTAACATATAGTCCTCTACAAACCCAATTTCTCATTTTAAAATGAATAAGCCAATGAAAAATCAACCTCTACTACTTATTTGACTTGGTCTTCTTAAAAATATCAAATGCTTGAGAAAAAGTACATAGTTTTTGAATGAATAATATTTTATAAACTTTCATATTTGAATATATACATATATGAAAAATACTAAGTCTTGAAAGTCAGGACTTGAATTCTCAAAATAACCAACAGAACTGAATACAAAGCTTTTCCCCTGTAATCCACTTTCAGAGTTCATTTTAAAAAATCAACAGTTTATCTAGGATAGGTGATTTAATAATTGAACTGCAGTCAAAGAGTACATGCCAAAGCAAGTCAAATCATATTACAATCAACCTCACAGGGTAATAGAATAAAATTTATATAACACACACAAATACATACACACACACACATTTTTAAATGCTTATATTTGGAAAATATATATTTATATATAACATACCCCATACA
Source organism: Eschrichtius robustus (assembly GCF_028021215.1). Classification (NCBI taxonomy): domain Eukaryota; kingdom Metazoa; phylum Chordata; class Mammalia; order Artiodactyla; family Eschrichtiidae; genus Eschrichtius; species Eschrichtius robustus. Next base: position 74,552,900 of record NC_090836.1, on the reverse strand, counting down.
GTCATCCACACACACATATACAAAACAAATACGTTCACACCTATAAACCACATTTACATATTGTAGAACTAGAGATGGAAAACAGTTGATTCAAATTCTCTAAAAGGAATGATAAACAGAACAAAAACACTGAAACTAAGGAGTGAAGAAGGAAATATAAAATATCTATCTACAATTCAATTTATTTCCCATACTATCATGCTTAAATGAGCTGTTTAGTTTAGCATGGCTAGACTCAGAAGTAGAAATGCTGGAAGTTAAAAAGTAATTATTTTTTAAAGAAAAAAAATGCTGTTAAGAAGGATAATTATTACACAATGGAATACTACTCAGCCATAAAAAAACAATGAAATAATGCCATTTGCAGCAACATGGATAGACCTCGAGATTATCATACTTAGTGAAGTAAGTCAGGCAGAGAAAGACAAATATCACATGGTATCACTTACATGTGGAATCTAAAATAATGATACAAATGAACTTATTTATAAAACAGAAACAGACTCACAGGCATGGAAAACAAATTTATGGTTACCAAAGGGGAAAAGGTGGGAAAGGGATAAATTAGGAGCCTGGGTTTAACAGATACACACTACTATATATATTGATAAAACAGATAAACAAGGTCCTACTGTATAGCATAGGGAACTATATTCAATATCTTGTAATAACCTAAAATGGAAAAAAATCTGAAAAAGAATATATATATATATATATATTTATGTAAAACTGAATTACTTTGCTGTACACCAGAAACTAACACATTGTAAATCAACTATACCTCAATTAAAAAAAAAAAGGAAAAGAGAGAGAGAAAAAAAAGGATAATTATGTGAAAATCACAAAGAATGTGTTGGGCATAAAAGAAATTATCTGAATAAAATTTATTCCAACCAGGGTCAGAAATGAACTATCATGGATAGCAACATGAACAATATTTTGGGGTTTTGTTTAAAAAAAAAGTTCTTGCATAGTTCTTGCATGTAATGTCAGTCACTTAAAACTGAATAGGGAACTAGTCTAAATTTCCTCTTAAACTTTAGATAAGTAAGGTGAAATGGAATAATGCTAATGTTAGAGCAGGGAAAAAACGACAAGAAGACTGTTAAAATTCAGTAAAACTTTTGCTTCTAGCCTTAAACAACTAAAAAATAGACAATATACATAAAACTTCTTTTAATATGCTGAGTATCAGGCAAAGAAGGACAATGCCTGATAGGAAAAAAAACAAATGAGGGGAGCCCTACCTGGAGAGATTAGTACCTCGATAGAGTTTTTAGTCTGTGCAGCAAGAGAGAACCTGAGTGGAATCCACTTGGATCCCTGAGTTGAGAAGATAGAGCTGGGAGCCCTAGAAGCCCAGGGGGTTAGAATTAGTGGGCAGAATACCAGAGAGAAGAAAGCTGCTGAGAGAGAACTCAGATCTGTAGAGGATCCAGTTTCCAGTACTAATGAGAACTGATCAGCACACATATGTGGGGAAATACCTAGGGACAGTGTAGTGGGTTGATTCATGTCTCCCCAAAGTTCATGTCTATCAAAAACCTCAGAATGTGACTTTATTTGGAAGTAGGGTCTTTGCCAGTGTAATTACAGTTAAGGTGAGGTCATACTGGATGAGGGTGGGCCCACTATTCAATGACTGAGGCCCTTATACAAAGAAGAGAAAATACAGAGAAACAAACATGGAAGAAGGCCAGGTAAAGATGGAGCAGATTACAGTGATGCAGCGACATGCCAAGGAATGTCAACACCAGAAGCTAGGAAAGAGGCACAGAACAGATTCTTTCCCAGGGCCTTCAGAAGGAACCAACTGTGCCTGACACCTTGATTTTGGCCTCTGGCCTCCAGCACTGTGAGAGAATAAATTCCTGCTGCTTTAAGCCACTCTGTTTCTGGTAATTTGTTAAAGCATGTCTAAGAAAACTAATAGTTAGGAAAATACCTTCTGAAAGGATTAGATAAACCTTCACAAATATCAAATACAACTGGGAATAGTTCCTCAGCAGCCAGAGTGGAAATCCTCATAATTCAAAGTCTATCGGTAGAGTGGTCAGAAGGGTCTTGTGTCAGCAAGGAAGCAAAATTAGCTCTATCCTAAATGCTGCTGTGGTCTCCCAAAACAAAGCTTAAAAGAAAGACGTGAAGATGAAACATTTTTCAAATAACTTACATGCATCCCAGAACAATGGTCTACAATATAGGAATACATTAAGGTAAAGTTCACATATTGCACCTATTAAAAAAACTACCAGGCATGTGAAGAAGTGGAAAAATACAATCCATGAGGAGAAAATATATTGAATCTAAATTGACCAACAAATGATACAAATGATAAAATTAGTAGATAAAGACATTAAAGTACTAGAACATGTAGAAACATGGAATCTCAAACAGAGATGAAAACAATGTCTAAGATGAAAAATAACTAGAAAAAATTAAGGGCAGATTAGACTATGCAGAAAAAAGATTAGTAAACTTGAAGATACAACAAAAGAAACTATCCAAAATGAAAATGGGGAAAACAGCTTTGGAGGGAAGGGGAATAAACAGAGCATCAGTATGACTTCAAGAAGCCTAAAATACATGTAACTGGAGTCCTAGAAGAAGAGTGGAGAGCAAAGTAAAAAATATTTCAAGAAGTAATTTCCAAAATTTATATAAAGTAAGACCTACAGATTCTAAAAAGCTCAATTAACCTGAGCACAAGAAACAAGAAGATAAAAGAAACATTAACTGAAAGTTTGTACCTTTTGTCCATCTTCACCCAAACTTCCAGTTGTAAGACAAATAAGTCCTGGGGATGTAATGTACAGCATGACGACTGTAGTTAACAAGACTGTATTGTATATTTGAAAGCTGCTAAGAAAGTAGATCTCAGAAGTTCTCATCAAAAGGAAAAAAAAAATTTGTAATTATGTGTGGTGATGGATGTAAACCAAACTTATTATGGTAATCATTTGTCTGTGTGTGTGTGTGTGTGTGTATAAAACCATTATATTGTACACCTAAAATTAATACAATGCTATATGTCAATTATGTCTCAATTAAAAAAATATAAGAGAAACAATGATAAAGAGAAACTATTAAAAGCAGGCATAGAAAAAAAAAGATACTACATGCAGAAGCATAAAGATAAGGATAAGAAGATTTCCCATTTAAAATAACACAAGCCAAAGAATACAGAGCAACATTTTTATATTACTGAATGAAAAACAGTCAATGTAGAATTCTACACTCAGGGGAAATATTCTTCAAAAATGAAGGTAAAATAAAGATTTTTTAATATACAAAAGCTTAAAGAATTCATCACCAGCAGTCCTACATGTCAAGAAATGTCAAAGGAAGTCCTTCAGTCACAAGGAAAAATGGTGCCAGATGAAAATCTTGATCTAACAAAGAAATGAAGAACACTAGAAATGGTAACTCTATGGGGTAACATAAAAGAATTTTTAAATTTAAATCTCTTCCAAAGATAATTGTTGAAAGCAAAAGTTAACAATGTATTGTCAGATTTACAATGTATACTCAATAAAAATGTATGCAAATAGCACAAAGGCTAAGTTCTTATTTATAATAAGTTTATATATTTATATAAAAACTTATTTATTGTATATATGATATTTGTACTATATATGCTGACATTTATACTATATACACTTGCAATTATAATATGCCTTTAAGATAAACTGTGATAAGCAAAGGACATAAACAAAAAACCCTAAAGCAATCACTTAAAATACACAGCAAAGATATACAGCTAATAAGCCAACAAGGAGCTAAGAACGGAGTATTACAATATACTCAATTCAAAAGAAGAGAGAGAGAAAAAAAGGGAACAAAGAACAGACAAGACAGAGAGAAAACGATTAGCAAGATGGTAGATTTACAACAAACTATCAACAGTTGAACCCCCCATTTAAAAGACAGATTATCTGACCAAACAAAAAAGGAAGACCCAACTATATGCAGCCTACAAGAAATCTACTTTAAATAATAAAGATATAGATAGATTTAAAAAGTAAAAGATAAACCATGTAACACTAACAAAAGATAGCTGGAGTGGTTACATTAATATAAGGCAAAATGAATGTCTTAGTAAAGACTACTACTGCAGATGAAGCTCATTTAATAATGATAAAGGGATCAATTCATCAAGAGGACATCACCATCCTAAACACTGATATACTTTATAATAGAGCTTTAAAGTACATGAAGCAAAAACTGATAGAACTGCAAGGCAAAATAGACCAATCTACAGCTATAGTCAGCGATTTCAACATCCTTCTCTCAATAATTAATAAAACAAGTAGACAAAACTCACTAAGGATACAGAAGACTTAACACTTAACCAATTTTGGGGGGGTCATTATCTTGACTGTGATGTTTTCATGAGTGTACACGTATGTCAAAACCTATTAATTTGTACATTTTATATATATACAGGTTTTAAAAAAGTATTAATTATACCTCAATAAAGCTGTTAAAAAACCTCAATGTAAATCAAAGACTTTCTGGAACATTTACAATCACTTAAAATGCAAAGTTTAAAAAAAAAAGATGGAAGAAAACAAAAGAACCAGAATATCATACCTGGTGAATACTGGAAGTTGGGATTGAATAACCTGGACTCTAATCACAACAAGTAATAGTGTACTGAACATCAAAGCAATGAGTTTTATTAGTGTCTGCAGCATAGAAAATGGAATACTACCCTTTCCGCGAAGAAACTGTCCAGCAGTAGTACATAATAATGGCAAAGTATACTAGAAAAGGAAAAAAATGTTTAAGTAACAAATAGCAATTTACTGTAATTTTTCAACACTTATCATACTTTCTAAATGCAAGATTAAATAAAAATTGACCATAATTATAAAATCAACATGGAGCAAATGGTGGAGCTGATAATGAATAAAACTGAGCCCAATAATCTTATCCAATAATTAATTATACTGTACAGTATTACTGTGTGCTTTCCCAAGTTGCTTAATGGTTTCATTATTGAAACTTAAAAAGCTGTTCTTAAAAAACTGAAGGTATAATATAAAATGTTAAGTAATTTTCAGTGGGTATGAAGGCAAAACATGCTTGTTTCTTGCAAATTTTTAGTAATCATAATTGGTAAACAGACCAATTTATATAATAATACATTTAGAAAATAAGTTTATTATAATCTGATTCAAATAGGATAAAAGACAGCAACAAGGAAATTTAGATTTCTCCTTACCCCCTGGGCAATAAATACTTCATACACACAGCAAATTCCCACAACTGTTATTCCCTGCTCTTTACACAGTGTTGCAACAGCCACTAAAAACACTGTCAATGCGATAGGAGTCCACACTGCAATTTAAGAACAGAAAAATATAAAACCACACAAAACAATTTTATAATATCATAAAAGGATATTTTAAGTTAGACAACTATTAGACATTACTGAAAAAGTTTACTTGTGATTCTATATTCACCTTTGTTATTTTCCACTGACATACCTCATATTTTAAAACATATTTAAATGCTGTAATTTTTGCTTTATTTATTAAAAAAATCAAGATATATAATTTGAACTAAAAAATTTTTGTGGACAGGAAAATTATCTAACCAAATGCTAACATTTAAAAACAAAGGTAGAGTGTCCAATCTGAAGAGAAACTTACAGGGTTGAGTGTGTAATTAATGAACTATCAATTTGAAATGAAGATAAATACCTGAAATTATCATAGAGGTACCTATATACTTTATTATATTTGTGAGTAATTAAAAAAAACTTGGAAGTGAAAACTACTGGGCAAACTACAGTACCATTCTTACTAAAAAAAGACTATAAAAACTAAAACATGTTAGCAATAAGCATTTAAATCAATACTATTCTTTAAAAAATTTGTAACAGAATATTCACAAGTTCTATTTAAGTGGAAAACCTACTTCATCAATTTTAAGTAAATGTCTACTACTTAGTAGTAATTTGATTAAAGAACCATGAATTGTGAGAGTAAATCTGGATCTTCTACTAACTTGCTCTGTGATTTTGGGCAACTTTTCTGAGCTTTAGTTTTCTTATTGGAAAATATGATTTCTAATTCTTTTCCAGTTTATGAAATATATGGTACTTTGATTGTGTGACCTCAGTTTTTATTAACGACATTAATCAAAGTAAACTCAAATAACTGACTTAAATCCAGGTATAAATAAGAACAGAATTCATGAATCTAATACATTTTTCTTTTATCACTGGGCTTAACATAGAAACATCTGTTTTTGAAATCATTTTCAATTTTAAAATACTCTATAGACTAACATTACCGAAAGGAAAAACAACTAAAAAAAAAAAATGAGAACACTATTGGAAATACTAAGTATTGATATAATAGTATTCCTTCCTCAAAAAAGTATCTCATATTCTAGTTAGGCCTAAACCATCAATATTAATGTAACAGATTATATCAAGGGTTGAACTATCCTGCTAAAGTCACCAAGACATTCACAGAGCAAAGAAATTAGTAGATGATTATTTACAAAACAAGTTGAACCTAAGTTGGACCTTGAAGGATATACAGGACATGAAAGAATTGGGAAAGGGGTATGTACGAATAAAGGAATAGAGGAGGGAATAAGCTTGGCAAATGAATGATACAGATGATACAAAATGGTATGCCTGAATGGGTATGCACACATTAAAAACTAGCGGGAAACAATGGCCTTGAAAGTAGGTATATTAAACAGTTTATATAACCAGTTTAGCATATTTCATTGTATTTCAATCACCTTATGGGATATGAAGGCGGGTGCAATCGTACTCATTTTTAAGATGAGGAAAGAATTTTGGAGGTTTAAAAAGAGTCATGCACAATAAGGAGACCATGAATTTAACCTGGTTCTTCTGATACTAAATTCAGAGCTTCTCACTAATTTGTATTTTCACTCCAAGGAAGAGAAATCAAACAGATGCTTTCCAAGATGCTGGATTCAATCTAAGCAACTAATAGTTCTAATAAAGGCAAACGTTTTGCTGAAACCAGTCACTTCAGTTCTTTGGTGACTAAATTACTTTATGAACATATACACTTTGATTTTTATAATCAGGTCTCTGTGGCTAAAGTTACCATGTGTGATTTTGTCCAAAACAAGTACCCCTGCTAAATAAGTTGACACTGAAAAAAAAAATACATGTATAAGTGTAGAATCAATTTCAATCATCAAAATCTATTCCAATTTCAAAATATAGGTTTCCAAGCTGACTCTACATGTGTAAAGATACATACCTTCAGTAATCATGTATTTAAATAGTTATTTTAAGTATTCACTGCATTTGTAGGGGAGAGAGATAACAATAAATAAATATGTTTTGTCAAATGGTGACCTCAGTATTATAGAGAAAAACAGAAAGTGAAGGGAAATAAAACGGAGGGGGGAAGATGAGTGGTGCTACTGATAACATTTGAGCAGAAACCTAAAGTAATGAAAAATCAAGTGCAAAGGGCCTAAGATGAATGATGCTTGTGAAAAGGGTATGGGACACGAATAACCCAGAATTTAAAGTAATTAAATAATTATAAATTGAAAATCTTTGCATAGGACAGATACCTTAGATAGAATGGAGAATACAAAGATGATGACAAAACTGTTTGTGGTCTCAAGAGTGAAATAATGTAATGTGGCATACAAAATATCATAGGGGAAAAGAGGACAGAGAGAGGTCCCGAGCAAATTTCAGTATGTTTTCAATTAGAATTTAAAATATATTACATTCATTCACCTAATCATTTCCTAAACAAATATATAATGAACACCCACTGTATACAGGAACCATTCTAGGAAATGGAGATAAGAAAGTGAGAGAAAGTTACCTACTCTAATGAAGGTTATATTCTATTGTAAGAGAACAATCAATGGGTTAAAAAAAATTATGTATTTTTAGATTAAAAATGAGTCTTATGAGAAATGTAGGTTAAAGGGATAGAAAGTAACATGATTTGGTTTTTGTTTTGGTCAAGTGGTAAACTAGCATGACCTGTTGACCTGTTGGCCCCTTTCCCCAAAATCAAGCCTAGAAAGATTAAGTGAGAGGAAAATATGGCTTCTAAGATATTAAAAACAAAAAAAGAGAGAGAAATTCCTGGGCATTGAAGGTTATCTTAAACATGTATGCTTGCATGGGTGTTACAAGGGACTACATACATCTAAAGCAGAAGAATGAGAAAATTTTTTTTAAACTTTTTTCCTAGCCAATCCTGACTGCCCTGGGTAAATCCTTATTTGCACCTTTACTGTAGAAATCTGCAGCTCCCGTAGGTTGTGGGTGTTCCAGGGATTAAATGAGAATACTTCAGAAGCCCTGCTGGGATAAGGAGTAAGATTTTTTTTAAAGGTACAAAATGACCAACCACTCTTCAGCAGTCTCTTCCACCCACAGACCTTCCAACTAAATGCAGGGCGGTGGAAGACTGGCCTGTTCTTAATGCTGATTCTCTTTAAGAGACTAGAGCAGGTGGTTGGTAGAATGGCAACAATAGTGATCAACAGTGGCCCTGGGGAACCTGGAGATCTCCACCCTGGATTTTAATGAGTCACCAGATGGACAGAGTGGTGCTGGTCTTTCTCTTTATTATACACAGTGGTTGATAACTTTCAGAGAACATGTGGCCTGAGCTCATAAGCCAAAATAAGTAGATACCTGAAGGGTACCACAGTTATAAAAGAGAGAGCACAAACATAACAACAACATACATGACTAATTAAGAATTAATCGAAAAGACTAAGAATTTAAAATAAGTAATTCTAAAGGAAATAAGGAAAGATACTGGAGTTATAAAGAGTAAGAAATCATTAAAAAGGACCAAGTAAAATTATTAAGGATCAAAAATATAATAAAATGAAAGGCTATTTTAGTTAGAATGAAGAAGTTCTCTAAGAGGGAGACCGTTGAGCTGAGGCCTGATGATGTAAAGAATATAAATGAAACAACTATGTGAAGCTCTAAAGGAAGAAAATTCAAGAAAGAGGGTACAGCAAGTATAAAGGCCAGTGCTTCACCTGTTTAAGAGTAGCAAGAAGGTCTGCTTGGCTATAGTGAAGTGACTAGGGCAAAACTGCAGGAGACATGTTTAGAGAGATAGGCTGGAGCCTGATCATGGTCTTGAAGTTCACAGTATTTTCTAAGTTTATCATTCATGTTTTGCTTAGGATGGTATTTAAAGACGATATTAGTTTGCAATTCTATATTAGCTACTGAACTACCTCTCACTGCATTACAGGCAACAGGAAAAATAGGGACACTGCTTCCCATGAGCCAGGTACGGCTTTAAATCCCTTAACATGCTTAACTCAACTAATCCTTCTCAACAGGTAGGGACTATTATTATCTACATTTTATAAAGAAACTAAAGCACAGAGAGGTTATGTAATCTGACCAACATAGTAAATGGAGCTACTAAATGGTGGACCTGAAATGTGAAACCAGACTCCAGAGTCCATGCTTTTAACTACTATGTTATACTGAACTCAAAACTGTTTTAAGAAGGCATTGTGCATAGCAGCAAGAGGGAAACCTACTGATATTACAAATCTAAGAAGCTGTTTAGCTAAATTGCTTATCTCTTGAAACTTTGTTTTCATACATACAAAATTAAGCTCCTTATCATCAGTGCCTTGGGTTTATAGTGAGAAAATTCTCCAAGAACATAGAAAAAAAACTCAGCATTAAATTTTAAGATTAACCAAGTACAGGTTAAGGTCATAATGCGCTTCACATTATGTGCCCTTTCATGCCCATTGGGCCCACACTCTTAAAAAATCATTTTTATTGCCTGGAATTTGTTTTCTGACATCATTAGGGCTAATGGGTTAATGTATACAAAGCATTTTCCAGGGTAGGCTACATGGAGGGGACTCAATAAATAGTTGAACTATGATCAACACATAATAAAAGTTATACTCTAACAGGCTTTTAACTTTGCCTAAACAATACAATTCATAGCCTTCACATGTGTTATTTATAGAAAGACAACTGAAGTATTGGTACTTTAATCATTTACAGGTAACAGCAAATGGAACTAAGAATGATCCTAAAACTCTTATATTTTGGGAAATTTTTAAAAATTAGATCAAATAGAAACTGTTAGTCATGATAAAATATAAACTACAAACAGTAATTTTTAATATTGACAATGTCACATACTTTTATGTCCATAGATGCTAAAGTACAATAGCATGATATATAAAGATAAATACCAAAAATGGCACATGTTTTATAAGAACCACTTGAAGTAAACAGAAATTACCTGATCGAGTTTTATAGCTAAAGTAAAAAGTTAAATGTTAGACATTTACCTATGGAATTATCTGGTCCTTTTGATTTGGTAAATGACAAAAATGCAGCTAGAAAAAAGATAGATGACAAAAGTTCTGCTCTTCCTACAACACCTGTTACCTAGAAAGGGAAGGAGAGGGGTTCATATTAATGAAAAGCATCTTGAAAATTTAACTATAATATAATTGCAATAGCAGTTTAATTAGAAATTAAACTGCCATAACTTTTCAAGTGCACATTTCTGTTTTTTTAAGCATTCTTTGAGTGCCCTCATGTGGTGAATTTGTATGTTTTCCATAAAAGTAAATTTATCAGTGACAGTAACAGTTCTTTTATTATTCTGATGTAATTATAGACTCAGAGGAAGTCGCAAAAATAGTATAGAGAAGTCCTATTTACCCTTTACCCAGCTTCCTCTAATGGTAACATCTTACACAATTATAGTACACTATCTAGATGTAGTTCTTACATGTTTTCTTAAAATACAAGTGTTCTTAAAATACATACACTCAATACATTATAGCTCACAAATAAACCTGCAAACTAAAATTTAAAAAGACAATAAACTTTAAAACATCCTTTTAAATTCAAAAAATTTAAATATAAAGCCCCAAAATCCCTTTAAAGTATTCTGAACTCACTATAAAACTTAAACAACCTATTATTTTTGTAGATGTATAGAAAAATGTTCAGCTAGACACCAAAAGTTTCAAGATACCGGGAGAGACACACAACTCCCCTCCAACACACACACACACACACACACACACACACCACACTCACACACATATACAGACACAAGACACACACACCCCGGCAGAGTTTAAGCATACAGACTATTGTTTAAAATTGAAAGCCTGTAACAAAGCAACTGAATAGAGTCCTCTTTGCTCTGCTGAGAGGCAATTTTGGAGTCTCAAGATTACCAAGAAAAATACAGTTATAGTTTGTGAGTGTGCTGGTGATGAGCATATTGGCAATAGGAGAGACAGCTCACAATTTTTAAACACATGGCAATAGACAATAAGAAATTACTGAGCATCATCATTTGTTAGGATATCTGTCCATGTTTGCATGTATTTTGATAAATTTTCATCCCTTACGTAAGTTTCTCTTATTATTTTCTGTCCTTTGAAACAAAAAAAATGCCAAGTTGACAAATATTTAAAATCTTTATTCATAAAAAAATTAGCAAAGAAAGTTACTGTATTCATTTATATTTTACATCACTAAAGTTGAGTGATTACATCTTATGTTCTTGAATAAATGTTTGTTTCAAAAGTTGTTTTAAAAAATTTTACATAGTAGCAAAGTTAGACTCTACACTAGTAAGTTAAGACACTGTACCAATAGGAGTCTTCAAATACTTGGATTAAAGTCATGGTTAATTTTTTTTTCCTTAAAAATATATACCATTATAGACATGTGGAGGAATAATGCAAAAAACATCAATTTATAGTTTTACTTACTGCTTCTGTGTGTACTGGGTGCACTGCAAAAAGTAAAGAAGCAATCACACTACTCCGGTTATCCAGAAAGAGTTTGCAGACTTTAAGAAATATCACACTAACCACAGCATGAAAAATCATATTTAGGAGATGATATGACATAGGTTTCAGTTCACTAAACCAATAATTTAAGCGAAATGTCAATACTGTTAAGGGACGGTAAGACTTGTGGCTTCTCTCCTAAAAGGAAAAAAACAACCATCAATCATTGATTATTAAAGCATCTTGGTCCTTCTGGGTACATAAACTAGTCACTGCTTTTACTACATTTGGCTGAGAAATAACAGTAAAATAATGAAATGCCCCAAGAATAATACAAACATAAAAGATAGCTTTATGTGGTTTTTTTGTGTGTTTTCCTATTTCCTTTGTACAAAAACAAGGCAATTTCATCTCTGATAGTATAGTAGTCCAAGAATTAACAGTAAAAGAAGAACTAACTACTAATTCCTCTTCAATAAACAGATTTTAAAAAGTAGGACAGGGCTTCCTTGGTGGCGCAGTGGTTGAGAATCTGCCTGCCAATGCAGGGGACACGGGTTCGAGCCCTGGTCTGGGAAGATCCCACATGCCACGGAGCAACTAGGCCCGTGAGCCACAACTACTGAGCCTGCGCATCTGGAGCCTGTGCTCCGCAACAAGAGAGGCCGCGATAATGAGAGGCCTGCGCACCGCGATGAAGAGTGGCCCCTGCTTGCCACAACTAGAGAAAGCCCTCACACAGAAACGAAGACCCAACACAGCCATAAATAAATAAATAAATAAAAATTAAACTTAAAAAAAAAGAATATCACCAAACATTCCGAGAAGCAACTGGCCCTGAATCTGATCAGGGACCACTTCTAATCTCTAAAAAAAAAAAAAAAAAAAAAAAAAAAGTAGGACAATAGTGATATTAATCAAGTTGTAGCACAGGATTTCTCTCCAAAGCCTGCTACCCAAACTATTACCAATATAAGCATTCATGTAACTGCTGGCTAGGTCTTCAAAAGAAAACATAAGAACAGAATGCTTACCCAGTACAGTTTAAACAATGATGACTCAAAAAGGTACCATCTAGTTGTCTTTTGAAAAAATACCTCCATAATGTATAAAACTGAATATATTAAACCAAACATACTACATAGAGAGTAATACAAGAGCAAAAACTTTCTTAGAGAATAGATACCTTTGTTATTGTAGTCTCTATTAGCAATAAATCAAATTCTATGTGAGGTACTGAATTTCTTTACAAACTAAAAGTTACATTTAACAGGAAATATTTTTACTCTAAGACAAAATCAAACCAGATTTAGGAATAAAACACACAAGTTAAAAAGATATAAAATATTATCCTATTTATTTTTTGTAATTTTTTATAAAGGCATCCACACTCACCTTCTTTGCTCTCCTACCTCTTACCATATTTTGCTGTAACTCTGGTATACAGCTATAGACTTAAGCCGGCTCATCCCCAATAGGGAACATTAGGAAGCACAAGAAACAAACATTTCCCATTTTGAAATTAAAAGCATTTTAATATCTCTGTCTGTATTGACTATACACAACATGAGTGCTATCTACCTAGAATGCATTTTCCTGCTTGGCTAATTCCTGTACATCCTTCGAATTTCACCTCAAGCATACAAAACTGTTTTTAAAGGCAATGTATTGAACTGAAATGACTTGTAACAGAAAGCAGAAAAATGTTGTAGAAACCTTTTGGTTTCAAACCTTTTAGGTCAAAATCTAATGACATGATTAAACTCAAAATAGATATTAGCATAAATTGGGGGAATGGACACATATTTCTAAGAGTCTCTGGGGATAAAGGGTATGGGCAGAGGGGAATAAATTATCTAGAAAATAATATATGTTATAATAGGACCATATTTTCCCCTTGTTATCAAAAGACTTATTTCTTCTAAAGGCTAGAACTGGGTGAGAATAGGAAAGGTTGCAGAAAAATAAATAACCTGCTTATTTAATAAGAAAAAATAATTGTTTGTGACTAGAGGAATGAAAGATTCCATACCCCTCCTTGAGAAACTTCCAGATTTGGAGAAGGCGGAAAGGGGCCAAGAATGACAAATGACAAAAAGTGTTACATGTTATGTTTCAACAACTATGTGCTACGTACTACAGACAGATTAATTAATTAATCCTCAAGGTATTATTCTTTTATAGATCAGGAAAATGCCTCAGTCATCTAAAAGCTGTGTTCACACCTATTTCACACAGGTTTTACATGATAGAACTAAAATTAGAATCTAATCTATATGATCCCAAGCTAACAAAGATTTAATCCCAAACAGTTTAACACTGACCTTCAAAATAAAGTTACTGGCAAAGTAAAAATATCTCCATAAACATGAACTAAACTTTTGGGTTCTCAATATAAAATCAAATTAAGTATTAGGTAGGAGATATGGCACAAATTAAAATTTTTAATATATCATTTCTTTCTGTAGAAAAATAGGCAATATGTATACTTAGCATTTTTACCCTTAAAGTCTAATCTATTTATATTGAAGTTACATATATTTTTAAATGGTTAAATACCACAAGCAGTCATCTGTTCTGCCTGACTCATAAGAGAGAAAAAAGAGAAATAAAGTCAGTTAGATTTGTGTTACGCCTACTGTTCTAACACATTTGGTTTTTACACACATATATTATTTTTAGAGAGATTAAGCCAAGGTATAAAACCAAGGAAAGAATCAAGTACTATAAAAAATATGATCACATTTTCAACTTCCTATCTAATTTATTACAAACATGTTATGTCTTGTATAAAATTTTTGAGGAAAATAATCCATAATTAGTATGATGATGGCAATGCAATGTTGATAAAAAATTAGGAGTACTAAACTACCAGAATAATTTAAAATCTGAGATACATATAAGTAATATATACTTACTTCAGACATAGGGGTTCCCCAGAAATCATTCTGAAATAAAGTTTTTAAAGGTGTAGATGGATGCACGTCTTTATTATCCAGTATTGCTGACACATCATCAAAAACAAAACCACAAAAGAGGCTGTTCCAATAGCAAGCAGCAACTACGCCTATTATTAAGGTTACTTCTTTGAGGTTAATATCAGCCATCTTTTCCACAAGCATCTGTGGACAAAATCTGGGGGGGAAAATCATGAAGATAAAATGAAATAAGCAACATTATTTTCTCCGATAAGTACAGTTTTAATAGAAGAATAAGTAAAATAAAGATAGAATGCTAATTCTCACAGAGAATTAATTCTTTAAATCTCAGTTCAAATGCCATCCACTTAAGGAGTATTAGCTGACCACCTCTCCATATTCCTAACCTAAGACAGAATTAATTGCTCCTTCATATGTGTTTTCATACCTCTAATACAGCCTTTTATCACATCACTCAATCTTTAAACCTATCTCTTTAGCTAACTAGATAGTGAACTCCTTATCAACTGTCACAGGTCAGGTCACCTGGGAAACAAATACATATAAGATATGTATAAAAAAAAATACATATAAGATATCTAAAAAAAAACCTGGCATGATGTGCTCCAGCAGTATCTAAATGAATCCTTGTGGGAAAACAAATACATACGTAAAAAGACACTGATCATGGGTTTTCTGAAATGTAGATAAAGCTGTTTTAGTACCTTATGAATATAAAGATCAACTATTACCTAAATCAGGAGTCCAAACTTGTAGCCTGAAGCCCTGTTCAGCTTGATCAAAAGCCTTTTAAAAATATTTGTCTTACATGCCTTTATGCTAACTGTATACTAGCCAGTTTAACTACTGTTCCTTTATCTTTTACTCGGATTGAGTTATTTGATGGACTTATGTTATCTGATTGGCCCCTGGGGCATAGGAGTAGTTTATGAAACAGATATAAACTATGGTTTTTCTCCTTCCCATTGCAACAAAAGCTTTTAATCTAGAGACTTCATACAAGACAATTCATAACTAAGTCATTGCTTTAGAAAAGATTCAGTGAGGGAATGTTTATAGAGTAAAAAGAACTATATGAACTGGAGGATACTGGAGAATCAACCCTACTATAAAAATAAGGTTTGAAGGTATACTCTAAAAAAACAAGCTGATGAGATACTTTTCTAGCTTGAGTAGTGTCATTAGTGTCACTTTAGTGTTATCACTTGTGGAGGGAAGAATAATGGTCCCCCAAATATGTAAATCATCTGAACCTGTGAATATGTTACCTTACAGAGCAAAAGAAACTTCACAAGTGTGATTAAATTGAGGATTTTGAGATGAGGAAATTATCCTGGATTTTCTTGGGTGGGCCAATTCAATGATAAGAGACCTCACAAGTGAATGAGGGAGGCAGGAGACTTGAAAAAGCAGAGGTCAGAGTGATATGATGGCTGGCTGTGGGCCACAAGCCAAGGATTGACAGCAGCCTCTAGAAGCTGGAAAAGACAAAGAAACACATGCTTCATTCGAGCTTCTAAAAGGACCACAGCCCTACTGACGTCTCAATTTTAGTCTAGTGAGATCCATTTTGGACTTCTGACTTCCAGAACTGTAAAATAATAAATTTGCTATTTAAGCTACTACATTTGTGTTAATTTGTTATAGGAGCAATAGGAAATTAATACATCACTCACAGAGCCAGAAGATCTGGAACCAGAGATATATCTGCAGGAATTCTGGTCAGACCAGAGAAGAATAGGGTAGAGACCTTAAATCAGATATGAGCTGTATAAGAATATATATATATATATATATATATATATATATATATATATATATATATATATATATATAACACCTATGGGAAGGTATTGAAGTTTCTTTAGAATGAGACAGAAAAATTTCAGAATACATTAGGCTTTTAAAAGAAATGTTAAACTGAAACCAACAAATCAGAAAGGAAATTAGCTGTACCTTTTGAAGAAGTCTAGTTTTCAATTAACAGAAAAATTACCTAAGAGTTTATCTTGAATCCAGAAGAAATTTAGCATCTCTAAATGGTATGGTCTTGTACACATTATTATCATAAAAAAGTTGATGGTGTGTGTTTAAAGATTGGAGAGATCTGGCTCAACTCCTTCTCAACCACAGTAAAATGACAGTCAATATTTTTAAAAAAAGGAAGGCTATAAATTCACAACGATAAAGACAATTGGAGAGGAGACCACAGCACATTTTGGAAGCTGGAAAGGTAAAATGTTTAATAAGTGACTCAATAGAGATGAGGAAAGTGAATCCTTAGCTGAAGGGGGAAAAGCTGAAAAGTTTTCTGCACTCCTGCCAGCATCATCTCAAAAACTGATACCAAGGATCTCAGGAAGTAGGGCTAGGAATAGATGGACTTCGCGGGTGGGACAGTGGCTAAGAATACGCCTGCCAACGCAGGGGACATGGGTTCGACCCCTGGTCTGGGAAGATCCCACATGCTGCGGAGCAACTAAGCCCGTGTGCCACAACTACTGAGCCCTTGTGCTGCAACTACTGAAGCCCGCGTGCCTAGAGCCCACGCTCCACAACAAGAGAAGCCACCGCGATGAGAAGCCCATGCACTGCAACGAAGAGTAGCCCTCGCTACTCTTCTTAGTATAGTTTTAGACCCCCCAGTTATCTTCTACCAGTTGAAAACAGAATCTTATAAAATTTTATGACATTGGAAACAAAGAGAGGGTACTAAAAACTTCCAGAAAGAAATAATGCAGGTTCCATACCAAAGGTTAGGAATCCAAATAAATCACTTTTTTTTTTTACCAACAACGTTAGAAGCTGGGGGTGGGTGGGGGTGGGGTGAAATTCAGAAAACAAAAAGGGAATAATGATTCAAATTTCTGATGGATAATAATTTCCACCATAAAATTCTATATTAATAAACCCAAGTTTGCCAAGTAGATTAAAAATACTTTAAAACATTCAAGGTCTCAAAAATGTACCTCTAATGTTTTTCTTCTCAGGAAACTAATAGAAGAGATACCCCAATAACATAAGGAAGTATACTAAGAAACGTAAAGATAGGAAAATCAGGAGATAAGGGATGCAACACAGAACTATTGCCATGCAACCAGGTCTACTACCCAGGCAACAATTAGATAGGTCAGCACATTCCTGAATGACAGTCCCAAGAAGATATAACTGACAGAACACCTGATGTGTTTAAACACAGCATAAAGAACTATTTTCCCTTTAAACTGTGTGTGTGTAATTGTAATTCAGAAAAACAAAACAAGTCAGGATATCCACCATCGGGGAGTGAAAATCAGGTCTTGTGTATGGGTTCAGAAACCTCTCAGGTTGGGGTGACAAACTGCTGTTTGATTAAATGTTCTCACAAAAAGAAACTTTAAAATTAATAGAAGAAAAAAAAAGTAAATTAAAACTATGGTTTTAATACTCTGAAATTATATTTGGGAATAAGATGTATTTGATTTTTAAAGTACTCATAATGCTTAAGAGTATTTACAGCAGACAGCAGAAGCGAGAAGAACTACAATCCTGCAGCCTGTGGAAGAAAAACCACATTCACAGAAAGACAGCCAAGATGAAAAGGCTGAGGGCTATGTACCAGATGAAGGAACAAGATAAAACCCCAGAAAAACAACTGAATGAAATAGAGATAGGCAATCTTCCAGAAAAAGAATTCAGAATAATGATAGTGAAGAGGATCCAGGACCTCGGAAAAAGAATGGAAGCAAAGATTGAGAAGATGCAAGAAATGTTTCACCAAGATCTAGAAGAATTAAAGAACAAACAAACAGATGAACAATACAATAAATGAAATGAAAAATACACTAGAAGGAATCAATAGCAGAATAACTGAGGCAGAAGAACAGATAAGTGACCTGGAAAACAGAATGGTGGAATTCACTGCTGCAGAACAGAAAAAAGAAAAAGGAATGAAAAGAAATGAAGACAGCCTAATAGACCTCTGGGAGAACATTAAACGCAACAACATTCGCATTATAGGGGTCCCAGAAGGAGAAGAGAGAGAGAAAGGACAAGAGAAAATATTTGAAGAGATTATAATAGAAAACTTCCCTAACATGGGAAAGGAAAGAGCCACCCAAGTCCAGGAAGCGCAGAGAGTCCCATACAGGATAAACTCAAGGAGAAACATGCCGAAACACACAGTAATCAAATTGGAAAAAATTAAAGACAAAGAAAAATTATTGAAAGCAGCAAGGGAAAAACGACAAATAACATACAAGGGAACTCCCATAAGGTTAACAGCTGATTTCTCAGCAGAAACTCGACAAGCCAGAAGGGAGTGGCATGATATACTTCAAGTGATGAAAGGGAAGTACCTACAACCAAGATTACTCTACCCTGCAAGGATCTCATTCAGACGGGCAAATCAAAAGCTTTACAGACAACCAAAAGCTAAGAGAATTCAGCACCACCAAACCAGCTCTACAACAAATGCTAAAGGAACTTCTCTAAGTGGGAAACACAAGAGAAGAAAAGGACCTACAAAAACAAACCCCCAAAATTAAGAAAATGGTAATAGGAACATACATATCGATAACTACCTTAAACGTGAATGGATTAAATGCTCCAACCAAAAGACACAGCCTTGCTGAATGGATACAAAAACAAGACCCATATACACGTTGTCTACAAGAGACCCACCTCAGACCTAGGGACACATACAGACTGAAAGTGAGGGGATGGAAAAAGATATTCCATGCAAATGAAAATGAAAGCTGGAGTAGCAATACTCGTATCAGATAAAATAGACTTTAAAATAAAGAATGTTACAAGAGACAAGGAAGGACACTACGTAATGATCAAGGGATCAATCCAAGAAGAAGATACAACAATTAGAAATATATATGCACCCAACACATAGGAGCACCTCAATACGTAAGGCAACTGCTAACAGCTATGAAAGAAGAAATTGACAGTAACACAATAATAGTGGGGGACTTTAACACCTCACTTACACCAATGGACAGATCATCCAAAAAAAATTAATAAGGAAACACAAGCTTTAAATGACACAATAGACCAGATAGATTTAGTTGATATTTATAGGACATTCCATCCAAAAACAGCAGATTATACTTTCTTCTCAAGTGCACATGGAACATTCTCCAGGATACCTCACATCTTGGGTCACAAATCAAGCCACAGTAAATTTAAGAAAATTGAAATCATACCAAGCATCTTTTCTGACCACAACTCTATGAGATTAGAAATGAATTACAGGGAAAAAAACGTAGAAAACACAAACACATGGAGGCTAAACAATACGTTACTAAATAACCAAGAGATCACTGAAGAAATCAAAGAGGAAATCAAAAAATACCTAGAGACAAATGACAATGAAAACACGATGTTTCCAAAACCTATGGAATACAGCAAAAGCAGTTCTAAGAGGGAAGTTTATAGCTATACAAGCCTACCTCAAGGAACAAGAAAAATCTCAAATAAACAATCTAACCTTACACCTAAAGGAACTAGAGAAAGAAGAACAAACAAAACCCAAAGTTAGTAAAAGGAAAGAAATCATAAAGATCAGAGCAGAAATCAATGAAATAGACACAAAGAAAACAATAGCAAAGATGAATAAAACTAAAAGCTGGTTCTTTGAGAAGATAAACAAAATTGATAAACCATTAGCCAGACTCATCAAGAAAAAGAGAGAGGACTCAAATCAATAAAATTAGAAATGAAAAAGGAGAAGTTACAACAGACACCACAGAAATACAAAGCATCCTAAGAGACTACTACAAGCAACTCTATGCCAATAAAATGGACAACCTGGAAGAAATGGACAAGTTCTTAGAAAGGTATAACCTTCCAAGACTGAACCAGGAAGACACAGAAAATATGAACAGACCAATCACAAGTAATGAAATTGAAACTGTGATCAAAAATCTTCTAACAAACAAAAGTCCAGGACCAGATGGCTTCACAGGTGAATTCTATCAAACATTTAGAGAAGAGCTAACACCCATCCTTCTCAAAATCTTCCAAAAATTGCAGAGGAAGGAAAACTCCCAAACTCATTCTATGAGGCCACCATTACCCTGATACCAAAACCAGACAAAGATACTACAAAAAAAGAATATTATAGACCAATATCACTGATGAATATAGATGCAAAAATCCTCAACAAAATACTAGCAAACAGAATCCAACAACACATTAAAAGGATCATACACCATGATCAAGTGGGATTTATCCCAGAGATGCAAGGATTCTTCAATATACGCAAATCAATCAATGTGATATACCATATTAACAAATTGAAGAAGAAAAACCATATGATCATCTCAATAGATGCAGAAAAAGCTTTTGACAAAATTCAACACCCATTTATGATAAAAACTCTCCAGAAAGTGGGCATAGAGGGAATCTACTTCAACATAATACAGGCCATATATGACAAACCCACAGCAAACATCATTCTCAATGGTGAAAAACTGAAAGCATTTCCTTTAAGATCAGGAACAAGACAAGGATGTCCACTCTCACCACTGTTATTCAACATAGTTTTGGAAGTCCTAGCCACAGCAATCAGAGAAGAAAAAGAAATAAAAGGAAAAAAAAAAAAGTAATTAACATACACTTGAGATTCTGATATATTAGCTTCAAAACTGTAATTTGAAATACAATGTTATATAATAATATATATAACATACATAATATTAAATTATTGACCATGCAATTTTTGGATTTAAGACTTTTAGTTGAAAAATATTAAGAATTTAGACAAGTTTACAAATAAATATTGAAATTTTTATAAGACCTTGGGAGTTGCTACAGTTTTAAGTTTAGTTTAGTAGCTTTATAAAAGTTGTTTGAGAAAGTTTTGCTTGTTAAGTTAGGCATCTGAACTCCTGGAATAAAATGAATATACTAAAACTATAAATGCAGTTTTAAATTCAGGCAACTTAACTAAGTTTTAAATGTAGCTGCTTAAGGGTATTCAGTCCTTTCAATTATTATTTATTTGTTATACGTTAAAAAGGGACATGTTACTTTATAAACAGAGTAAGATCTGTAGATTGAATTTAAAGGCTTAAAGAACACAAGGTTATAAAATGTTACTTAAAGATACTGGGACTGATCTCATGATTTCTAAATACAATTAGGTAATAAAAAGTTATGCAGTCACTTTAAGTTGCAAAGCAAATTCATTCAGTAATTGAAATGCTCAACTCCAACATAATAATCAAGACCCTGAACTCGATTTAACTTTTGGGGATTGTCCTCTGCTCTAGGCTTGGAATCACTGCGTAGGAGAAGCGTGTTGTTATGGAATGAGGATATGGTTTATTCTTCTCTTTCTTTACCTACATTCTTGTTAAACATAATTTTTGAGCACTATAGTGTTAGAGCAGAATGGAGAGAGAAGAAAGGAAGGAAAGCAAAAGAGCTTACTTGACCAGTATATTCAAGATAAATCTCTTACAGGTGTTTGAGGGTTCTTTGGGGACAAACCCCACATCACTAGGGACTGTCACCTGAAATTCCCTTTATGTCTACTTCCACCTTGGAAACCGGTGGTATCCAGCTCTTCTTTGCTGGGTCCCTTTGCAATCACCACCCCTACTTCCAAGCTCTACTCTCACAAGTGGCTTTTTGGGGCAGAACTTCAGATGAGTTCACAATTGAGCTCATGAGCATGCACTAAAACTAGCTCTCTCCCTTTCTCTCATTATTAAGCTCCCTGGGGTAATATTTTAAAATTCTATTTTCTTGACCCTTTATAAACTTGGTATGGGTGAGGTGTTTAAGCAGCACCAAGTGGATTTATCAATGGGGTGCTAATCTTCACTGAGTGGATGGCATCGCAAAATGCTTATTGTTCATGACTACCACCATTATGGTTAGTTTTATGTGTCAGCTTGCCTAGGCTATAGTAGTATTCAAACACTAATCTAGGTGTTGTGCTGAAGGTATTTTGTAGATGTGGTTAACACCTATAGTCTGATGATTTTAAGTAAAGAAGATTATATTCCATAATGTGGATGGAACTCATCAAATCAGTTGAATCACCTTAAAAGCAAAATTGAAGTTTCCCTGAGAAGAAACTCTACCTCATGACTGCATTATCAGATCCTGCTGAAGAGTTTCTAGCCTGCCAGCCTACCCTACGGATTTTGGATTCACCAGTTCCAAAATCCTCTAAGTCCATCCTTTCATATAAATGTCTTTATTTGATATATATTTGATATATGCTTAGTTATCTGGTTTGATTAAAGCTGGATATCTAAAGGGTGGGGGGGGGTCTCAGCTTGGAAAGCTAGCCTCTGCTACTTGTGGTCATATCCTTCAATAGGTAGCCTAAACTTCTTTAAATGGTGTCGTCAGGAGAGCCGGAGGGCAAATCCCAACGGACAAGCACTTTTCAAGTCTCTGCTTACCGCGTATTTTTTACTATCAGTCAAGCAAGGTAAAGCCAGAAGCAATGTGGGAGAGGTTATAAAGAGTCAAGACAATACTACTTTTGAAGATTCTCCACGAAAGCATATTATGAGAGAAAGGGAGAGAGAGCGCTACGTTTCATGCATGTCATGAGCTTAGTTGTGGAGTCATCTTAGGTTTTGTCCAAAAAAAACCACCTGCAAGGGAAGAGGTTAGGGGAAAGGGAGAGGGTTACATAAGGACACAGATAGAGGGCAGCATAATTCACTGGGGGCCATTATTGTAACAATGTAACACATCGCTGTTAAATGTTAGTTGTGAGAATGCTATAGACTGTATGTTTGTGTCCTCCCAAAATTCATGTTAAATCCTAATGCCTAATGTAATGTCATTTGGAGGTAGGGGGCCTTGGGGAGGTGATCAGGTCATGAGGGTGGAGCCCTCATGAATGGGATTAATGCCCGTATATAAGAGATCTGAGAGAGATCCCTTGCCCCCTCTGCCATGTGATGACACAGTGAAAAGATGCCCACTACAAACCAGCTCCTCACTAGACACTGAATCTCCTGATGCCTTGATCTGAGACTTCCCAGTCTTCAGAACTGTGAGAAATAAATTCCTATTGTTTATAAACCACCTAATCTAGGGTATCGTGTTAGAGCAGAAAAACAGACTAAGAGAGGGAACTTCCAGTTCTTTTTCTAGGCACAGAAGCATATTCACCCAGATGCACATAGTTTGAGCAGATGGAATGACTGATTTATGTTTGCTTACCAAAATGGGATGTCACCACATATGTGCAAAGAATCCAAATGCAATTGAAGACCACTCATGAGCACATTACAGGCATACAAAACAATATAATTCCTTCAACAAAATTGTACTGAATGCTCACTTTTCCTAATACTCCCACAGTACAATTATGGAAAAAACAAGCCTATAGAAAAATTTTATATGAAATCTGGGAATATTTAGTCTGGAAAGGATAGTCTTCTCAGCTCAATAATTTCATGATTATATCTTTTTCAATAAGTAAAACTTTGGCTTGCATAGTTTGCGAAATCTGTATTCACACTGACTCCTACTAATCTTTCCAGTCTCCTCATGTTGGGAGAAGACAAGTGTCTGCTTGCTGCACACTGATTCCTCTCCACGAGAACAAGGCAAAACAAAACATTTTCTGTACACAGTGGAGACTAAATTTCTCACGGCCATGCTTTATTTTAGAAGCTGGAAAAGTAAGTTACCATTCATTTTCTTGATAAGACAGCATAAAAAGAATGGAGATTAACATTTGGAATATAGGTTGATTGGTACATAGAACAGAGGTAGCAATTATAAAAGGCAAGTCTTTTTTTTTTAACATCTTTACTGTAGTATTACTGCTTTACAATGGTGTATTAGTTTCTGCTGTATCACAAAGTGAATCAGCTACTCGTATACATATATCCCCATATCCCCTCCTCTTGCACCTCCCTCCCACCCTCCCTATCCCACCCCTCTAGGTGGTCACAAAGCACCGAGCTGATTTCCCTGTGCTATGCGGCTGCTTCCCACTAGCTATCTATTTTACATTTGGTAGTGTATATATGTCCATGCCACTCTCTCACTTCATCCCAGCTTACCCTTCCCCCTCCCCGTGTCCTCAAGTCCATCCTCTATGTCTGTGTCTTTATTCCTGTCCTGTCCCTAGGTTCTTCAGAACCTTCTTTTTTTTTTTTTTTTTAAGATTCCATATATATGTGTTAGCATACGGTGTGTTTTTCTCTTTCTGACTTACTTCACTCTGTATGACAGACTCTAGGTCCATCCACCTCACTACAAATAACTCAATATCATTCCTTTTTATGGCTGAGTAATATTCCATTGTATATATGTGCCACATCTTCTTTATCCATTCATCTGTTGATGGACACTTAAGTTGCTTCCATGTCCTGGCTATTGTAAATAGAGCTGCAATGAACATTTTGGTACATGACTCTTTTTGAATTATGCTTTTCTCCGGGTATATGCCCAGTAGTGGGATTGCTGGGTCGGATGGTAGTTCTATTTTTAGTTTTTTAAGGAACCTCCACACTGTTCTCCATAGTGGCTGTACCGATTTACATTCCCACCAACAGTGTAAGAGGGTTCCCTTTTCTCCACACCCTCTCCAGCATTTATTGTTTGTAGACTTTTAAAAGGCAAGTCTTTCTTGTGAAGTGATTTTGGTCAGATAAAACTGCTCATAAAACAACAGAGATGAAAGGCAGATTCAGGCAAGCGTTCCTGTAGTAAAGCCATTTATAAAATTGTCAGATAATTTCCCTTGGTGAAAACTGGATGATTCAGAAAACTTCACGAAAAATAATAGTGGGTTTTAGTAATTTTCCTCAAAATTATATATAGTGAGCAACTGAACTAGAACTTGAGTTAAATTTCTTGGTTCAGGGCTTCCCTGGTGGCGCAGTGGTTGAGAGTCTGCCTGCTAGTGCAGGGGACGCGGGTTCGCGCCCTGGTCTGCGAAGATCCCACATGCCGCGGAGTAAGTAGACCCGTGAGCCACAACTGCTGAGCCTGCGCATCTGGAGCCTGTGCTCCGCAACAAGAGAGGCCACGACGGTGAGAGGCCCGCGCACCGCGATGAAGAGTGGCCCCCACTTGCCGCAACTAGAGAAAGCCCTCGCACAGAAACGAAGACCCAACACAGCAATCAATCAATCAATAAATAAATCTTTAAAAAAAAAATTTCTTGGTTCACAGTTAGGTACAAATATATTTTAGTGCATTACAGCCTAGACCCTAGCTAACTTGTTTCCTACTGCATCCCTGGTGTCTAGCACAGTGTATAAGCCCAAAAATATTGTTAGAATGAGTAAAGTAATAAAATTTAAGCAAGATTTTGCACTTAGTCGGGACTGTAATTGAGACCTGGCTTACAACCTTAGCTTCATTAATTATTATGAAATTGCTTAGGTTCTCAGAACCTGTTTTCACTTCAGAAAAATGAGAATAAAACTTGCCATTACGCCAGGTACCTTCAGTTCCTGAGAATATAAATGTGAATAAGAAGGTGAAGGAAGTAAGGGTAGAACAGACCAACACAGACAAAACGAAACTAATAAATAAATAAAGAGAAAATAACAGTTGTAATGAGTGAAAAAACAAGGAGAAAAATAAGGTGTTGCAATAAAAATAACAGATTACTACTACAAAAATAAATATGCAATTTTAAGCATAGTAAATGACATAATATGTGCTCCAGAAACATTAGCTTTCATCTCTGCCTTCCCCTGCTAAATTATGAATTAAAAACACTGAATGTGGGAATTCCCTGGTGGTCCAGTGATTAGGACTTCACATGCTCAGAGCCGAGGGCGTGGGTTCGATCCCTGGTGGGGGAACTAAGATCCCACAAGCCGTGCAGTGTAGTCAAAAAACAAACAAACAAACAAACACTGAACATGAAGAATATCTAATTCAAATTCTTGAGTAATCAAAGTTACATAATTAGAATATGATGATATTTAATATAGATTGTAAGACTGAAGAATAAGCACTTTACAAGTACTGGTTCCCAGCATGCCTGAGAAGGCAATATAGCAGTTATGAACATATCCTTTAGCCAGAAAGATTCACGTTCCATCATACTATTTAAGTTTGAGCAGAGTATTTAACCTTTCCAAACTCTGCTTTCTTAACTTAGTTGGAAAATGAGGACAAATTAAGCAGCTATTTCATTGGATTGTTATGAAGATTAAATAACGAAAAAGCTATAGTAATCAAAATAGTTTGCAGCTAGCATAAAAACAAACACGCAGATCAATAGAACAGAATAGAGAGGCGAGAAATAAACAAAGGAACCAAGAATATACAATGGGGAAAGAATAATCTCTTTAATAAATAGTGTTGGGAAAACTGGAGAACCACATGCAAAAGAATAAACTGAACCCCTATTTTATACCACTCACAAAAATCAACTCAAAGTGGATTAAAGAATTGAACGTAAGACCTAAAACCATAAACCTCCTGGTAGAAAACAAGGGGGTAAGCTCCCTGACACTGGTCTTGGCAATGATTTTTTGGATTTGAAACCAAAAGTAAAGGCAACAAAAACAAAAATAAATAAGTGGGCCTATGTCAAACTAAAAAGCTTCTGCACAAAAAAGGAAACCAACAAAATGAAAAGGCAACCTATGGAATGAGGGGCAATATTTGCAAAAATATATATATGAAATAGGTTAATATCCAAAATATATAAAGAACTCTTACAACTGAATAGCAAAAAAAAAAAAAAAAAAAAAAAAAAAAATCTGATTGGGCTTCCCTGGTGGCGCAGTGGTTGAGAATCTGTCTGCTAATGCAGGGGACATGGGTTCGAGCCCTGGTCTGGGAAGATCCCACATGCCGCGGAGCAACTAGGCCCGTGAGCCACAACTACTGAGCCTGCGCGTCTGGAGCCTGTGCCCAGCAACAAGAGAGGCCACGATAGTGAGAGGCCCGCGCACCGCGATGAAGAGTGGCCCCCACTTGCCGCAACTAGAGAAAGCCCTCGCACAGAAACGAAGACCCAACACAGCCAAAAATAAATAAATAAATAAATAAATAAATAAATTTTAAAAAATAAAATAAAATTACTCTAGGCATGTAATTCTAAAGTTTAAAAAAAAAAAATCTGATTAAAAAATGGGCACAGGAACTTCTTCCCAAGAAGACACGTAATGGCCGACAGGTACATGAAAAGGTGCTCACCATCACTAATCATCAGTGAAATGCAAATCAAAATTACAATGAGATTATCAATTACTTTACACCTGCTAAGAATGGCCATCATCAAAAAGAGATAACAAGCATTGGCAGCAAGGATGTGGAGAAAAGGAAACACTTGTGCACTGTTGGTGGGAACGTAAATTGATGCAGCCATCACAGAAAACAGTATGGGGTTCCTCAAAAAATTAAAAACAGAACTATCATACTATCCAGCAATTCCACTTCTGGGTATATATCCGAAGAAAACAAAATCACTATTCTGAAGTGATATTCATTCAGCATTATTTACAATAGCCAACCCATAGAAACAACCTAAGTGTAAATCGATGGATGAAAGGATAAAGAAAATGTAGTATATACACACAATGGAGTATTATTCAGCCACAAAAAAGAAATCTTACCATTTGTAACACCATGACAACACGGAAGGACCATGAGGGCATTACGCTAAGTGAAATGCCATACAGAGAAGGACAAATACTGTGTGATCTCGTTTATATGTGGGATCTAAAAAAACCGAATTCATAGAAACAAACAGATCAGTCAACAGGTACAAACTTTCATTTAAAAGATATATAATTTCTGGGGACATAATGTACAGCATGGTTTAAAAAAACGTTAATGGGGCTTCCCTGGTGGCACAGTGGTTGAGAATCTGCCTGCCAATACAGGGGACACGGGTTCGAGCCCTGGTCTGGGAAGATCCCACGTGCCGCGGAGCAACTAGGCCCGTGAGCCACAACTACTGAGCCTGCGCGTCTGGAGCCTGTGCTCCGCAACAAGAGAGGCCGCGATAGTGAGAGGTCCGCGCACCGCGATGAAGAGTGGCCCCCACTTGCCGCAACTAGAGAAAGCCCTCGCACAGAAACGAAGACCCAACACATCCATAAATAAGTAAATAAATAAATAATTAATTAAAAAAAAAAAACAAACGTTAATGAACAGTGTTTGACATATCATCTTACAGTAAAGGACTAGACAAAATTATAATTCCTACAGATCTGATGACTGTCTTTAAATGTATCTCACAAAATCAGTATATCTGTTTTTATTTTCTACTGAGCTATTTCTACTGAACGGTTTGGAAAGAAATCAATTGTTTTCAAAAGTAAACTTCAATATCAATTATAGGGAAGAAATGAAAGAAAGTGCTTAAAAAAAAAAAAAAAGATAAAGATGAGAGGCACTGCTCCAAAGAGTTTTAAATGTCATTTGGTTTTCAAGTCTACATCTTCTTAAGAAAGTTTTCCTAGTGCTGTATCATACTCCAGCATGGCTGAGAGCAGCCAGATGAGCAAAACTTGCAAAATAAGAGCTGTAAACACCTGAGAAATCGTTTTCATAGAAAGGCACTCTCCGTCACCAAGCAAGTGACAGCAACAGGGCTGGTGAGTACTGAGGCCCCTTCTCTCTCCACCCCCCGCAGTGGCCTGGGCAAGTTATAACCTCTCCTCTCTAGAACCTTCCCTCTACACCTACTAGCTCCTCAACCTTCAAGTCCTTCAATCCGCGAAGGTAATAGCGCTACAGGTAAGGCGACCAGGGTCAGAGGATGCGGTGTCCCCAATTCCTCACTCGCCCCCAAACCATGATCGCGGCCCCCAGTCCACTATACAGACAGATTCTGATACAGAAGAAGGCTAAAACTTTTTCTTCTTACAGAGGGCACCACCCGGAGCGTCGCCGGCAAACGCCCAAGGAGAGGGCGGGGTCTTCCCACCTCTTCAGACTCCGGCCCCAACATTAAGAGCTTCTTTCAGCCGGGATCGCTACCCTCAACTCCTCCCCCACCGCTGACCGACAGCCCGACCTCACCTGAGAGCGGTTCCACCAGGGAATGGCTTAGAGAAACCTCGGGAAGAGCGGTCCGGCGAGAAACGCCACCGAAGGCACAGTCATGGTCCGCCTTGTTCAGGCGACCAGTGCAGACACGCCTCGGCCGCCGCGCCTCCCGCCTCGAGGCGGTTCCCCCGCACCCCGGTACAGTCTCAGCCTCCCGCACTGCACGCCGGGAACGGCCTAGCTCCACTTCTCAGACTTCAGCGTCCAGGACGCCCCGGCCTCCAAGCAAACTGCACTCTGGGATTTGCAGTCCTCATCCCAGGCCTTCTCCCCGCCTTTAACACAGAGTCCAGGGACCCCGCTGCGGAATCTAAACGTAAAGCATCACCCACGGTCGTGAATAGTAGGCGACGCTTGCATCCGGGCTCTTGCTCCGGCCTCGGCTAGGTGGGAAATGCGTCGCTTAGCAGCCGCCGCCGCTATTACTCGCTCTAGATCCGTTGGCGGGATCCAGTGTCCGATTGGAACCGCGCTGGGGAGCGGTCAGGCGTGGCGGCGGGGCTCGGCTGGGTGGGTGCGGTAGCTGAGGGGCCGCCTCTGGATGCCAGGCTTGGTTTAGGTGGGTGGATCCTGGAGAGCGCGGACAGAGAGTTCTTCCCGCAAAGGTTCTTTAAGCCTAACGGCCCAAATAAACAACAGCCCCTTAGCCTTTGATTTGCAGTCCATCTGCCTTCCCCTCGCTTCAGCCTTGGTTTCTCGGGCCCAACTGCACTCATTTCAATCGTTTACTTTCTCGCTTTTTTTTTTCTTTTCCCCTTAATCCTAGCTCCTGTTTCTCAGAATCAGGGGTCAATTTCAGCCTCCCAAGCATCGAGCGCTTTGGTGGTATGGGGGCGTGGAGGAAGGGGGCACAGAATCTTAGTTCTGGCTTAGATTAGTTTAACCATGGAAGCCGTCATAATTTAGCCGATAAAATAGCTGATGATTTGTCGCAACTGCTGTAATTTTGATCAAGGCTATTTTACCCACATATCTGTTATACAATTAAGGAGCCATACCTCTTTGCTAACATCGTGGAGAGTTGTAATAGCATAATCTGTAAAAACAGTAATGCTGTTTACCTTGAAAATGCTAATACCCACTTGTCTTGTTACAGAAAGTAAAGCACAGTGAAAGAATTCAAGATGCCACCTAATATAAACTGGAAAGAAATAAGAAAAGTTGACCCAGATGAGTTGCCTCGTCAGGAAGAACTGGCAGATAATTTATTGATTTCCTTATCCAAGGTACTTAATTGATAAATAATGTATAGATATATACATACAACTATGATAGTCTAAGTTGTCCCTGAAATCACTGAATGGTACAACTGGAAGATTTCTTGTATTTTGCTTAAGGGTTATAAAATATGAAATAGTTGCTTTTCTCTTTACTTAGGTGGAAGTAAAGGAGCTAAAAAGTGAAAGTCAAGAAAATATGATACACCTTTTCAGAATTACTCAGTCTCTAATGAAGGTTTGTATACAGTAGGTTTTAATAATAGCTTTGATTATTAGAGAAAGTGTAAGAATCTCTTCTTAGATAATTTAATCTCTGTGAAAGTACTTTGTAAAATCTAAATGACCACTAAAAAATGAGATATCTTCAAATGTCAACTGAGAATTTTAGGTGAAAAACATTGCTAGTTTCTGCTCTAAAGTTCCTAAAAGAGTGTGTAGGGGAAACAGAATGGTTATGTTTAAAAAAGCATAAGGAGGTCCTATGTTAATTATGTTACAGTTTGTTACAGTAGCTGACTACTGTTGGGATTTGTTAGGAGGGGAAGAGATTTAGGTGTGAGAAAACTTTATAAAGGTCAAAGACAGATGAGTAGTTTTAGGTAAGTGGAGGGCAGTGGTAAAGTGTTAAGGAGATTCTAGAGCTGGAGGTTACTATAAATAAAAACTAGGAATAGAAAGTATGCATGTTCTTTACATTTAAGGAGACAAGTACAGAAAGTTTATAATAGCAGGTTGTAGAGGAAACAATGTTGGGTATAGTTTAGAGTAGGCTGTCTAGGGCCTTTAAAGACGTATTTTATGCTATCAGCAATTAGGAGCCATTAAAGGTTTTTGAGCTATAATTGGTAGATACAAAAATATGCCTTAAGAGAGTTAAACTTATGAAGGAAGTTAGACAAAATTATGGACTAGAATAATGAAAATTAGAATAGAATAAAAGAGATAGTTGAAAACATTACAAAGAGAAAAGTTGCAATGCTACACGTAAGACTTGAGGGAAAAGAGGAATCAAAGATGTTTCAAACTCTTAGGAATCTAGAAATTATAGCCTTAAGAAAATCATCTATTCATTCGACAAATGTTTGCTGAATGTCTCCTTGTGCCAGGCATTGCAGGCAGTAAGTACTGGGATAGCAAATACAAAACAAAATTCTTATTTTCAGTGCTTACATTCTAGTGTAAAGGCATACTGAAATAACTTTTTTTTTTTCTTAACGTTTAGATGAAAGCTCAAGAAGTAGAGCTAGCTTTGGAAGAAGTTGAAAAAGCTGGAGAAGAACAAGCAAAATTTGGTAAATGCCTTGGGGAAAAGATTATTATGGTGTTAAATAGTGGATTTCATTTATTCACTAAGCAGTGGAGAATTAGCTTTAATATATTGGGTTGACCAAAAAGTAAGATCTTATGGACAAATCCAAACAAAGTTTCTGGCCAACCCAATATTTTATAAAATGTGTATACTCAGTTTATTTTGAAAGATTTTTCTAGAACTCCTATTTCATGGATCAGGTACAAAATAGTTATTTTCTTATGTTACCTTATCATTACAATCATGATGGACTCTTTAAAAATTAATTTTATTATTTTATTGAAAATTATTGAAAAGTTTGTTTTGAGATAAATCTGACCAATTGAAACATTTATCTTTTTTTAATAGAAAATCAATTAAAAACTAAAGTAATGAAACTGGAAAATGAACTGGAGGTATGTTCTTTTGTATTCCTTAGGGTGTAATCATTGTAAATATTATTTTCAATTATTATTTAAAAATTTTTTCTTTATAATTAGCTGGAAAAATCACTGGAATGATATTGTGTTTATAATTGTTCGTTCAGTATATATTTTACATGCCTATTTATGTATCTTAAATTCTACTAAGGATTGCACATCCAATTGTGAACAAAATAAAAACATTGAATAACCTCATGGAG
The DNA here is from genome assembly GCF_028021215.1 of Eschrichtius robustus. Lineage (NCBI taxonomy): Eukaryota > Metazoa > Chordata > Mammalia > Artiodactyla > Eschrichtiidae > Eschrichtius > Eschrichtius robustus. The sequence continues at coordinate 74,520,011 of NC_090836.1, read as the reverse complement.
CTTATAGTCCAGAGAAATATACAGAGAGATTACTATAACTGAGGTGGAATGAGGCATGTTGGAATTTGAGGAACAGTGACAGAAGGGTGTAGGAGAAGAGTTAGCTTCTGAGAAATCCAAGAGCCAAAATGTGAATGTATTGTTAAGGAACTGAATACATTGAGATTACTGAGACTGTGGGAAAGAATGTGATACAAATGGATTAGCCTTTATAAGGAGGAAGGACCTTTTTCCTTGGTAAAAGGGAGGAAGGAAGAATGGATATGAACAGAAGTTTTTGATGTTTGTAGGTTTAGTGCCTGGAATTTGAGAGGATGGAGAGGTCATCTGCTAAAAATAAGAGTGAAAGATGTGTGGTCAAATTTTAAAGAAGTCAGATAAAACCAGAAATATAGTGGAGAATGAACTGGAGATTTCAGTCTCTGGAGTTAGATAGTTTACGTTCAAACCCTGGTTTTTTAGCATGTTAACTCTGTGAATTTAGATGGTTTATTTTCTATTCCCTGTCGTATATCCAGCTTCTAGGGAAATACCAGTCATTCTCAATAAATACTTGTTAAGTGAGCTATGAAGTAAGATCGATTCTGTGTTAGTGTTTAGCAAGGCAACTACTATAGAATAGAAGGATAGGACAGTTGGAGATGTTGGTAAGAAAGTGCTTTTTGAAGGAGGTTAAGAGTAAGAAAAGTTTCGTTAAGGTAGAAGAGTTACAGAACTGTATGCTAGGGAGATGAATGTGAAACAGATTAGATGACTAAAGGATTTCTGATGTTTTTGACTATGACCCAAAGTAACAGGAAAATGAAGCAAAATGTATTTAGTCTGCTGCAAAATTTTAAAGATAATCTAATTTTGGGTGTTCAATATGGTAGCACTAGCTACATGTGGACATTAGCATTTAAATTAATTACAGTTAAAATTAAGAATTCAGTTCTTTAGTTGCACTAGCCACATTTCAAGTGCTCAGTAGACACATGTAGATAGTGGCTACTGTATTGGGCAGTGCAGAGAACGTTTCCTTTATCCAGAAAGTCCTTTCAGATAACACTGGTCTAAATAGTCAGTGGTATGAGGGAAAGGGCAGGTTAAGAGCACCATGGGTCAGTGGCTAGGGTGGAGGCTCTGGTGATTTGTAGCCTGGTTTCAGAGCTCTGATGCTCAGGGGAAGCCTAGATAGTTCAGCTCAAAGATCGTTGTATGCCTTTGCACTTTACCCTGGTGTCTGTGGCTCAGCGGCTATAACAGAGCCTGAGTGATTGACTGTTAATTCTTCATACTCTGGATGGCTCAGGAAGAGCTTAAGGGGTTGTCAGCCTGTGAACTAAAGCTTAAATATGCTTAATAAAAAAAAATTGTTTTTAAGCAACATGATTTTAAACATCTTGTGCTGATTATGATAAAATTTAAAGTCAAGATAATTATTTTTGTTATTGATTCATTTGAATCTCCAGATATAATGGAATTAATTTATACTTTTGGTTTATTACTTTAAGATGGCACAGCACTCTGCAGGTGGACGTGACACTCGCTTTTTACGAGATGAAATTCGCCAACTTGAAAAGCAGTTGGAACAAAAAGATAAAGAATTGGAGGACATGGAAAAAGAATTAGAGAAAGAAAAGAAAGTTAATGAGCAAGTAAGGCACAGTTTTTCAATGACTCTTAACTGTTCAAATTACCAAAAAACACCACCTGTTTATGCTTTTTATAATTATTAGTGACAGTTTCAATTTTTATGTTTTATGTTATTTGTGAGAATTGATGTACGCTTATTGCTAAGGTTTTATGTAACAGTTCATGTTGTCATCATGTCTTTAAAATATAATGGATCAGGTACATCTAGAGAATGAATATGACCTAGAGATTAATTCTTTATACATGGAAGTACCTTTTTCTCCGGACGTTAGAATTCTTCACATAAAGTTGAAGATTTGATCTGGAATATTGGTATGAAGAAATTAATAGGCATTCAGAAACAATTGATTTGGGCTTCCCTGGTGGCACAATGGTTAAGAATCCGCCTGCCAATGCAGGGGACACGGGTTCGAGCCCTGGTCTGGGAAGATCCCACACGCCACAGAGCAACTAAGCCCATGCACCATGACTATTGAGCCTGTGCTCTAGAGCGTGAGAGCCACAACTACTGAGTCTGTTTGCTACAACTGTTGAAGCCCACGTGCCTAGAGCCTGTGCTCCACAACGAGAGAAGCCACCACAATGAGAAGAACGTGCACTGCAATGAAGATTAGCCCCCGCTCGCTGCAACTAGAGAAAGCCCATGCACAGCAACGAAGACCCAATGCAGCCAAAAATAAATAAATAAAATTAAAAAAAAAAATTTTGATTTTCTTATTTTTCATAACATAGTTTGGGGAAAACGATATTTATTTGTATTTATATTAGTAGTAGACTTGGAAATTAATCTTTTAGTGATGTATTCAATAATAATTTTTTAATTTTCAGGTGTACCTCACTTTATGTAATACGTAGGTTCTTAAAAAGTGTTAATCTCACCATTTTGTAAATCAATTCATATTTTAAACCATGACATGTCATCTTTTATACAAGCATAGTTTATTATTACCTCTTATGTTATACTTGTTATTTATAAAATAATTCATGCAATGTTCACTTAAATTTAGTTTGAGGAAAAAATTATTTTTTTGCTGATAAGTTTGTATTTCCTGTCAGAAAATAGTATGCTTTCTTTTTTTGCCTCAGCTGTCAGTGAACTTAGTCCAAAATCTGGTGCCTACATGTATTAACTGTCCCATCCCTGGTGCCCAGAAGCTTTTTCTCCCTTTGTGTCCTTTATAAGGTCAATATTTTATCACATCCTGATAATCTTATTTTGTCCATTGTTCTCTTGGAAATAGATGGTTATAAATTTTAAGTAAACGACATTGATTATGAGGTAACATTGCTATTTAAAAAGAATTCATCATAGACTGATTTGTAAGGAAAAGCATCCCCATTCTTGATATATCTATTTTATTATATAGTTTGGAAGTCATGTAAAAGTGAGCCACCTGTACAGTTTTTGCAGTGGAAAAAGTATGGATTGATGCCACCTGAAGGTTAGGAATAAGCTCCTAGAGGATTATTTGTTTAGTTGACTCAGTGAAACATAACAGATCTATAGATTTCTTAATCATGAAGGGTCCAACCTATGCTATACAGTAATAGAATTGCTTAGGGAGGTGTCCGTGTATGTGTTTTTCTGGGCTATTGTTCTTTTGTCTAGCCCATATATTAGTCAACTTCTCACCATTGATACCATACACTGTTAGCTAATCAGAACCACCATGTCCATTCATATCTTAGACTACTATCTTCATTCATAGGCACACACACAGACAACTTGAATATATGGCTTATGTACCTTTCCAGCTGCTAGATTTCTTGAAGTAGAATATGGATATGAGTTGCTTTAGCAATTTCTTCTTTGCCCTTAACCAGTCATTCAGTTTTACTGAATACTTATAGCATGCCAGAGACTGTGCTAAATACTGAGGATACAGTGGGCAACACTATTCTGCTTCTCAACGATATTCACTGTCAATAACAAAGGTAACATAAGACAATATGATAGTCTGGGGATACATAAGGATATAAGAATACTCTGGAGTACTCTGGGGAGGTATACCTGAGTCAGTCTTGAGGTTCAAGAAGTGATCTGTAAACTGAGACCTGAAATAAGAGTTAGCCTGGAAGAGGGAATGGGATGTAGGTGATGGTTAAGGAAAAGGCATTCTGGGTAGAAGATACAGTGTTTACTAAGACCTAGAGGTAAGAGATAGCATGGTGTATTCAGGGAACTACAGTTATTCATTCTGGCTGGAATATAGGTAAAAATAGCTAGTGTAGAGTCCTTACTATGTGCCAGATACTTTATATGCATTAATTCATTATTCCTCATTTGATACTTATATGAGAGAGGTGACATTTCCCCCAGGCTACAGGTGAAGAAACAGACACAGAAAGGGTAGGTAATTGCCCATGGTTACACAACTAATAAATGATAAAGCCAGGATTTGATCCAGATTTACTCAAATTCTGTGCTCTTATCTGCTGTGCTACCCTACCTTTCCAGCTTTAACATTTATGATCCTCTAGAGAGATAAGCAAAGGCCAGTACCTGAGGAATTTGGTCCTTTTTCCAAAAAGGAGCCAATGAAGGATTTTGAACTCAGGGATATCATGATCAGATCTGTACTTTTCAAGTTTACTTTCCTCTGTGGAGAGTGGATTGAAGGGGGCCAAGACTAGTAAGGAGACATTTGTGCTAAGTCAGTGTGATGATGGACTAATTAGTGACTGAGGGGGATTAGGGACATAGACATGTTTGAGGGATGTAAATGTAATTGGATATGATGAATGATTGGTTGTTGGTGAAGAGGGAGGAATGGGTAGTCCACCTAATTTTCTGGGTTGGGCCACTGGATAGGTAGATAGCGCCATTCACAAGTGACACAAGGGGAGTTTAGAAGGTTTGTGATTATTATTTGTTTTGTACCTGTTGAGTTTGAGGTCCCTATGGGCATATTCAAAAAGGATATCTGGATAAGAAACTCGAGAGATACTGGGTAGATGATAAGAATTTGTGGGTCATCAGCATAGATACTGAAGCAATAGAAGTGATTGTAAGGCAGATGTCTGAGGTATAGAAATGTCTAATGCAAGAGGAAGAGGTGCTTCAAGGAACAGCCCAAGAAAGGACAAATATCAAGAGTATGATGTTTCAAAACCAAGGGAAAGGAGCATCAGTAGTATTAAATGCTTTAGCCTTAAGTTCTTGACATGTCTCTTCTTGTTAAAATTTTCCAATTCAAAACAGGATGGGAGTGTTTCTTAACTTCCAGATGATAATAATAATAATGGTAAAATTCTAAGATTCGTATAGCACATTGCATTTTATTATGAACTTTCTTTAAACTTTTATTTTTGAAAACTTTCTTATCTTCATAAAGATTGTAAGAAAAACAGTAAACACATACTCTTCATATAGGTTCACCAGATAACACTGTGCCACATATGCTTTATCTTTGTACACACAGACTTATTCTCCTTCTCTCCCCTCCCCTCCCCTCCCCTCCTTTCTTTTTTGCTGAGACATCAGAGTTAATTGCAGATGTCATGATACTTCATACTTAAATATTGCAAATGTCATGATATTTCATTCTTAAATATTTCAGTGCGTTTCCACTGAAAGGAGAGGTATTTTCCAATGTAACTACTTATATAATTAGCATACTCAGGAAATGTAATATCAATTCAGTACTGTTATCTAATATGTAGTCCATAATCAGATTTCCTCTATTGGCCCAATAATGTCCTTTTAGTCTCCCCACCCAATATCCAAGCATCCATGCTTCTTTTAACCATTATGTTCTACTGCTTTGTATTTCTAAGTAATTTAATGCTCACTGAGAGCAAAGAGTATTCTAGCCCTGGTAATAGAACTGCAAAATAATGAAGATCTTGGATGGAAGACTACTCATTATTAGGTTTTACGCTGGGGGAAGAGGGTAATGTTTTGTTTTCTGTATCCTTTGGTTAGAGGTTTTTGTTTTTTGTTTTATAATCTTTTAAACTCAACCTGCTTCATCCTTCCTAATCCTTAGTTAGTCAGTTTTCAAATTTTTGGCATATTATTCATGTCTTGGGTCGACATGAAGTCCTCAGTAGTTAAACATTCTCTACGTTATTGGAAAGGAACTGAAAACCTGGCATTACATAGAACTACTGCTGAATTTTATCTTATTTGTTTTTTGCTGTTTTAGTTGGCTCTTCGAAATGAGGAGGCGGAAAATGAAAACAGCAAATTAAGGAGAGAGGTTGGTAAAAAATTTTAGTAGTTGTGGTGGTTCAACAAAGATACTTACTAAAAAAGTGTTCATAAATTAATTCTGTAAGCAGAACTGGAATCGTCTAAGTAATTGATGTTTTCGAACCGTGATTTTATGATATGACTTTGTCTTAGGGAAATAGAAAATAAATTGGAAGGTGAGGCCGTTAAGTACTACATTCATCTCTTAGGTCTATGTGGGTAAATCTTGCTTTGTTTTTTAAGCTGTTCTTTGCAAGTTTGCTAACTGAATATATGACTGGATTTCTGCCTTATTTCCTCTTATTTTATCTGGCATTCTTTTAAAACTTTTGTTTCTCATTAAATCTTACAAATTCTGATTATTATTTGGTTCTTCTGAGCCAAATAATGTTTGTACATTGTTTATCCTGATAGTGCTTATCTTTTTAACATAATCAAAAGTTTTTTTTTGTTTTGGCTGGTAATTAATATTCTTTCTTTCTTTGATTATCCAAAATAATATCTCATTCTCCTAAAATTTTTTTTTTGTTTTCTTTAATTTCTAATTATTATATTTAATTATATATTGCCTTTCTCATTTCTAATTACCTTTTTCCTATCCTCTTCTGGAGAACAAACATCTAAAGAAAAAGGTGAGGCTTTAAGGGTGGTGAAACCTTGGAATTTTAAAGATGTGTTTTGAGATCACTATTCAGAGGGTGAAATTTTGTTTCTTTGGATAGTTTTTTTAATAGAATACTGTGTTGATCTGCCTTCAGAATGAACAGCTTCGTCAGGATATTATTGACTATCAAAAACAAATAGATTCACAAAAAGAAACACTTTTATCAAGAAGAGGAGAAGACAGTGACTACCGATCACAATTGTCTAAAAAAAACTATGAACTTGTCCAATATCTAGATGAAATTCAGGTAAAATGGATAGAAGTCATTTCAAAGCAATGATCTTTATAAAACTTTAATTTCATTATAATATAAATCTAGTATTTAGCCCTACATTTCAATATATTTAGTATAAATCTGCAACTACGTATTTGTAAAACATGAAATAAATTGCATCTTTGAAGTTGAAAATCTTGCAAATTCATTCTTGTTATATGCCTATCTTGGGCATTGTTTAAGAACTAAGATTCTTACTTACACTTTTCTTGATATTTAATTTGATTTAACTGACCAACAGCAATTGATAATAAATATCTATGAAGAATTCTGTTTTCTCCAGCAGACACTTATGACTCCATTTAGTATTAATTTAAATTTTAGTTTCTTAAATTGTTTTTAACTGTAGCATCTTTACCTTTCTTAGACTTTAACAGAAGCTAATGAGAAACTTGAACTTCAGAATCAAGAAATGAGAAAAAATCTAGAAGAGTCTGTACAGGAAATGGAGAAGATGACTGATGAATATAACAGGATGAAAGCTATTGTGCATCAGACAGATAATATAATGGACCAGTTAAAGAAAGAAAATGATCATTACCAGCTTCAAGTAAGAATTCCTGTTGGACTGACTTATTTGGGCAGACTTCATATTGCCTCATTACTATTTATTTGAAACTAGAAAGTACTTTTAACTTTCTAGGGTATGAATTTTTGTCTTATGCTCTAGTATGTCATCTTATACTGTAATCTGTTGCCATGGTAATATATTTGTCTCTATGTGTTTCTCTAGTCCCCTTACATATACCTTGTAATTCCTGCCATGTAGAGTATATGGGTGATACCTGAATGAATGTGTAGATAGCAATCCTGCAAATTTTCTGCTAAAGCCTCTTAGAAGTCCTGTGGACCATCAAGCTTAATTTTATACCTTAAAATAAATACACTCTAAATATCATAGAAGCCAATATATTGTTTACTACTTACATGGGATTAAACCTGTTTAAAAAATAGAGTAATACTTAAAAATACAATTCTCTAATGACAAAAAATAATTATACAACTGTAAAGATGCACAAACAATTAAAGGTCACCTTAACTACAGAATTGCTCCCATAATGAATATGCATTTGTAATGTATATGTATATATGTGCATGTGTATGCTTATCATGTGTGTAATATATGTGTAAATATTCATATACAACAAATACATGTATATTACACTAATTTGCAACAGTTCTTGAAATAATTGTTGCCTTTTAGGTGCAGGAGCTTACAAATCTTCTGAAAGCGAAAAATGAAGAAGATGATCCCATCATGGCAGCTGTCAATGCAAAAGTAGAAGAATGGAAGGTGCTTTTTTCAATTGCTGTAATAGCTTTTTCATTTTCATTTTAGATTTCAATTTTTTAGTCTTAATTTTCTTTAAAGTTCTTGTACTAGTTAATGACATTTTTATTAGGCATTTTTAAAAGTGTATTAAATGTTTTAGCTAGAAAACTCTAAGAACTGTTGTGTGTAGACCTCTAGCTTATCTGTTGTTGAATGAGCTCTTCTACATCAATGAGTTAAATTTTAAATTTTCTGATAGAAATCTAAGTCTAAAATATAATATGTCATCTAAAATAGATAATTATAAATAAAATTTAAATGTTTTCACATAAACCATAGGTACCTTGTATATTTTAGTTATATAGTTCCAGGTTTAATTTTAGTTTTTCTGACTCTCCTTCCATGTTAGATTAATCAAGCTATTGGCATTCAGTGGAAATGAGAGTAAGGAAGTGGATCAGGAATGGAAGTAAGGGAAGGGATCTTTCAGAATCACCTGAGAAGTCTTTTCAAAAATCTGTTCCTCCTCACCACTTTCTAACTCCAACCATAACCCCCAGCCTTACCATATCAGAAGTTAGAATTGTGATGATTATATATTTTGAAAAAAGTCTGAAGTGATTCTGAATAAATCTAATTTTAAAAGCTATCACTTTTATAGTCTTTGTTTCTAACAAGGTTCACATAAATCTTGTTGGCTATTTGAAATGATCATGTGGGAATCTCAGCTAACCTATATTTTAAACAAGAGCAGTAGCAGTGGAAATGAAATTTATAGAATCAATCAAAGGTCAATAAACTTTCTGTAAAAGGCCAGGGAGTAAATATTTTAGAATATTTGGTTTCTGGTGTATCTATTCAACTCTGCTATTATAATATGAAGGCAGCCATAGACAATACATAAATAAATGAGCAAGGCTGTTTTCCCAGTGAAACTTTACAGAAGCAGGCAGCAGGCCAAATTTGACCTATGAGCCATAGTTTACCAACCCCAGGAAAAAAAAGAGTTGTTTTTAATCGTTTAATTTTGGGGGAGAGATGTTAGCAAATGTATTCTTCTGCACTTTGTTTTTACTTAGTATCTTTTACTTAGTTTATATCAGTACATATGGTATTACTTTGTTCTTTTTAATGTAATTTTTCTTTGTAGATATGTATGTTATTGATTGCCTATTATGTGGCGTTTAGGAGCTTTACAATTTTTGCTGTTAGAAACAATGTTTTAATGAATATCCTTGTATATTTATTTTTAAAATGTGTATCTGTAGAATAAATGCTACAAGTGTAATTGTGATATATATTGCAAATATATTCCTCTAGTTTGTCACTTGTCTTTTGGCTTTATGGTATTTTTTACTATGAAGTATTTTTTTTTATATTGCATAAATTTATTATTTTTTATGGCTTTTGGCCTTTGTATCATAGTTAGAAAGGATTCTGAGTATAAAATTGTTTTCTCATATTTTCTCTAGTATCTTCTAGTTTCGTCTTTTACATGTAAATCTTTGAAGCATATATTATTTATTTTGGTATGAAGAGTGAGATATGGATGCAACCGAGCTACTCTGTTGTCTAAACATCATTTATTGAATATTTCATTTTTCTCCTACTAAAATACACTTCCATTTTTATTACATACAAAACTGTTGAATTTGAATTTATTTTGGGACTCTCTTCTTTATATTGATTGATCTGTTTTCTAACCATGTACACTTGTTTTAATTATTATGCTTAAATATTTGAAAAAGCTGTTCTCATTATTTATGTTTTTTAGATTCTTATAAATGTGCTTTTTAAATACAAATTTTAGAAATAGTTCTTTAAAATATGTTAGTTATTTTATTGGGTATATATTAAATTTATAAATTAATTTATAGATTGATTTTGATATTTGGTCCTAGCAAAGAACACAAGGTACCTTTCATTTTTTAAAAATTGAGGTAAAATTGACATAACATGATACTAGTTTCAGGTATACAGTGTAATGATTCGACGTTTGTATGTATTGCAAAATGATTACCCCAGTAAGTCCAGTTAACATCTGTAACCATACATAGTTACAATTTTTTTTTTCTGGTGATGAGAACTTTGAAGATCCACTCTCTTAGCTATTTTCAAATATGCAGTACAGTATTAAAAAATGATGATTAGAGGCCATGAAGTGGATGGCAATGCCATAACCATATGCATGTTGTCAAGCCTGAGGACCTCTTCCATTCTTGTCTAGAGGAATGCTAGCCTTTTCCTTTCATACAACATAACAAGATACCTTTTATTCATTCAAGATATTTTGTGCTTCTTAGTGTCATTTTAATGTTTTCTTCATAAGAGATTAGTTGTACAAAACTTTTTGTAATTGCAGGGAGTTATTTATAGCTTAGTGTTCTAGGAATGGGTTTTGGAAACTTGAGATTGTCTAAAAGATTGAATTTCTTAAAAAGCAAAAAATACAGTGTATATTTTTGAATCATTTCTTATCTGAATTTCAGGTTGTATGCACAAAAGAACAGTGGTCATTCCAATAGTTGCTATTTTCTCACTTCAAAGAATTTTATTTCCTGTATTTTCTCGAAATCTGCTAATGGTATATATTAAAAATATTTACCATAAATGAGGAATGGTTTATTAATTTTCCTCTTATGTAACAAATCCTATTTTGTTTATTTCTAGTTAATTTTGTCTTCTAAAGATGATGAAATTATTGAGTACCAGCAAATGTTACATAACCTGAGGGAGAAACTGAAAAATGCCCAGCTTGATGCTGATAAAAGTAATATTATGGCTCTACAACAGGTAAAACTTTCTCAAAATTTGGTTTATCAACAAGGTTTATTAAAGTTGGCAATGAAACTCTGAATTATGTCTTATTTATCTCCTGTGCCTAATCTAGTCACTTGCACTTTTGGGTATATAATAAAGTCTTTTGAAGTTTCTTACCCCGTCCAGTCCCAAGAAAAAATTAGAATTAAGTTTAGACTTAGGAATAAAATTATTTTATGTATTTTTCTCTATTGATGCAGATAATACATTTATTGTTTTGATTGGGAATTATTTAATAAAAAACTTTTAGAAAGTTTAAAAATATCTTAATACTCTGTTACTAAAGTCTATTGTGTTGTGTTTTAGTGCTGAAATATCCTGAACAATGTGAAATAAGCTAAAGTATGGTTATAATTTGTACTGTATAAAATTTTTTTTTTTATTGATAGTACAAATATATTCATATAGAAAGAAGTTACACTTGCATCAACTGTGCTCTCTAGTCATAGTCCAAAAGAAAGAAGGAAATTTGGGAAGTATTTGGAGAATAAGTCCGATTGCAAGGGACAAGATTTTTGAATGAAGTACTGCAGGGGTGAAAGCTAAGTTGAGTAAAGGAAAAAAGCACAAGGTAAAACACAAACATAAAATGATAAAAAGGTAGAATTAGATGGATGATGAAGAAAAGTAACACAAAAGGAGTCATAAGAAGCCACAAATATTAGAGAGTTCTGGAATTCGTATTTGTGAGAGTGCCAGCCCTTATATCATCTTTGAGTACTAGAGTGATAGCAGTATTCCTACAGTGATTAGTGCAGTTGAGGTATACAAAATAGTAAAAGGCACAGTTTTGACTCACAAAAAATATATTCTATAGTCTTGTTGAAAAAAACAAGACCTACCTTTTCTCTTACTTTAAAAATGTAGATTAATATTCATAAAGTGATACTATGTAATATTCAAAATATTTTATAGGGTATACAAGAACGAGATAGTCAAATTAAGATGCTCACTGACCAAGTAGAGCAATATACGAAAGAAATGGAAAAAAATACTTTTATTATTGAAGATTTGAAAAATGAGCTCCAAAGAAACAAAGGTAATTCAATGTTTTATAAGTATATAGTCATTTTATATACCATTAAGTTTTTAAAATATTTTATTTGTATTAAAATGAAATTATGTTATGCCAACAGATATATTAGTGATTTTTCTTTATTTGAATTTTATATTTTTTAAAAAATTGTACAAGGTATTATTGACTACTGTATTTATGATATTAGTATTTACACATGTAAATGATGGCAGTATTTTCTGTAGTTTTTCTCTGGTGAAAATTACATTAACCTCTATTACCAGATGGGCTGTATAAAAGAAATGAAAAATGGTGATATAATTGTATTTATCCTCCTTTTTGTAATTAACAAAGAATGGAAGAAAATAAAATTTTGATCAGTGTAGCAACATCGCAGAGATTTTTCAGAAGTAATTGACTTGTCAACATTTGAATTAACCTTACCCAACTTGATATGTCATCATATTCTCCCTACCTTGGGTCATGCTAGCTTACCTAACTCATCATATCCTTTGAATGTAAGCCCTTACAACATTAGTGATCTTATATTTCCAAAACACTATATACTGTAGTTATACCAGAGCACATTAATGCAAACTATTCATAATAAGTTCATGACATATTTATTGTAATTACTGAAGATAAAAAAAAATTAGACACAAAGGGGAAATAATGAGTGAGTCTATGTGTGTGTTTGTGTGTAAGGGAAATAATGAGTGAGTCTATGTGTGTGTTTGTGTGTAAGTGAAATAATGGTAGTGTGGTTGTAATTTAGGTAGTGAGGCAGAAGCCTCACTGAGGAGATATTTGAACAAAGACTTAAAGAAGATGAGGGAGTGAGCCACGTGGATGTCCCTAAGCAGTGAGAATAAGTGCGGGGCACTGGAGCAGGAGTGTACTGAGCATGTCTGAGGAACAACAAAGCAGCCTTTGTGGCTGGAGCAGGGGGAGCAAGTGGGCAGTAGTAGGTGATGAGATCAGAGAGGTAACGAGGGGCCATATCATATGGGGCCTTACAGTTCATTGTAAGGACTTTGGCTTTTCTTTTAAGTGAGAATGGACATCAAAGAAAATTTCTGAAGAAAGGAGTGATATATTTTGACTTGGACTGTGTCTGCCATAGGCTTTAGGAGTGGTAAGGAGAGAAGCAGGGAACCTGTTATAAGACTACTGCAATAACCTGGAGACAGGTGATGGTAGTTTAAAGCATGGAGGTAGCAGTGGAGTTATATGTAGTCAGTTCTGGATGTATTTTGAAGGTGATAGAAACGAAATTTGCTGACAGATCAGATGTAGGATGTAAAAGTTATCAGGGCTTTTGGTCTGAATGCTGGGGAGGGCTGTGGAAAGAGCAGGTTTAGAGATGGTCAGGTACTTAGTTAAACAGGACATGTTAAGTGTGAGATGCCTATTAGACATCTGAGTGAAAATGTTAAATAGGTACTTGTATATAGAAGTCTGAGGTTCATGAGGACAGTCTAGGCTAAACATTTGGGAACTTTATGCATAAATTAATTTGGGAACTTTATGCATAAAAATGGTACTTGAAGTCATGAAACTGGCTGAGATCATCAAAGGAGAAAATGTTGGTTAAAAAGAAAAATCTTAAGACTGAGCCCTGGGATGCTTTTACTTTAGAACCTGGGGAGATGAAAAGGAACAACCAAAAAGACTGGGAAGGAATGACCAGAGAGATGGGAGGAAAACCAGGAGCATGTAGAGCCCTGGAACTCACATGTGGAATGTCATCAAGGAAGAGCATAAGCAACTGTGTTCCGTACGGTATTCACTGCTGCTGCTAAGACAAGAGGAGCACTGAAAATTGACCACTGGATTTAGCAGTGATCATTTTTGGTTCAAGAGAAAATGGGTAGAGATGAAATAGAGCCAATACAGAGACTTTTGAGTGCTGTTTCTGTGAAGGAAAGGAGAAAAATAGAGTGGTAGCTTGAGGGGAAAGGGGAATAAAGAAAATGTTTTTCTCTTTTAAATGGAAGAAATAATCATGCTTCTAAGTTAATAGGAAAGATCCATTAAAGAGGAAGCAATTCATGAATTGATGAAGCAAGGGAGGGAGAGAAGGACTTCTGGAGTAATATTCCTGAGAAGGCAATGGGATGGGATCTAGTGTTCAGTGGAGTAGTTGGCTTAGGAGCACAGAGAGTTCATCCATAGTAACAGGAAGAAAGGTGGAGTGTATAGTTACCGTCAGATGTGGCTGGGTAGATGTCCTGACAGTAAAAGTTGTGGTTTTCTCAGTGAATGAGGAAGCAAGGTTCTCAGCTGAAAGTGAGGATAGAGGCAGATATATTAGAAGTTTGAGGAGAGAGAAGTCAAGAGAAGGTAGGAAATGGTCATCTGGAAGAATGAACCAGACCAGGGAAGTATAGTGTGATTGTTGAGCAGCATCAAGGCCCACTTGCTATACTTATTTCTACATGTGTCTGTATTATGTATGTATTAGAATTATTCTTTGACAGCTTAAATTGCTTTAAAAGGATCACTGATGTTGTGGGGTTTGCATATTCCAGCCACCAGGAGAAAAAGTGGCGGTTGATCTCTGCTGTCAAATAAGGAAGAGGTCTTATATAGTGACACTTCTGTCAGTCTGTAGTCATGTAATTCCTAAAGTCCACAGAAGGTGTGTGTACTAGAGTATACTCTGTATCTTGAATTTAACTTGTACATGACAGTTAATGGTGTTCTCCCTTCATTGGTTAGGATTAGTTTTAGCTCGCAGAAGCATCTGAAAAATGGTGGCAAAATCAAGATAGAAGTTTATTTCTCTCACTTGTGTATTGGTCTAGAATTAGGCAGTCTAGGGTATTGCCTTCATTTGCCTCATGCAAAATGGAACTTTACCCTCACATCCAATCCCAAACAGCGAGGTAGAGGAAGAGGAGGCAAGAAGCAAAGGGCATGTACTGAAGGATAGGCAGGTAATATATTGTGGAGGGCCTTGCAGAAGAAAGGGAGAATAGATTTTAGGGACAGGAGTCTCTGTCACATTCTCCAGCTAGGCTGTTCACTCCAGAGAACAGGGCTCACTTCTTATAAACATGTGTGATCTCCCACACTAGTCCAGTGCCCGTATGTAAGTATATGCCCTATAAATCAGTAGATGTTTATTATGGATGAGTGTAAGAATGATTGTCAGTAAATTTTAGAATGATACCAATACTATATTTTGGTCTTAGCAACAGTTTGTTAAGATGTACAAGTAGGAATTTTTGAACTATTAGTTACAGTTAAGTTTAGCTGCAAGTGACAGAAAAAAATCAAATGTAACAATGGTTTAAACAAGATGGAAATGTACTTTTCCATTATATAATCAAAGTTGAGGCAACTAGTTTAGTGTAGGTGAGCTACTTGTACAAATACCAGATACCAGGGACCCTATATCTTGTTGCTTTGACTATCAGCATGTGGCTTCCATCTCATGTTCTAAGGAGGCTGTTTGAATTCCAGCCCTAATGTCCATATTCCAGCTGGCAGGAAGGAGGAAGGAGAAAAGAAAGTTTCACTCCTCTCCTTTAAAAACATTTCCTGAAATGTGCACATGGTCTTTCTGTTTATATCCTATTAGTCTCATGACCACACCTAGCTACTGGAATGTAAGTAGAAATTTAGTCTTTATTTCAAGTGGCCATGTGTCCATCTAAAAATCCATAGTTCTATTACAGTGGACGAAAGGGAGCTTAACTATTAGAAACAGCAGCCTTTGCCACAATTATCATTCTTTGTAAAGCAGTGTTTTCCAATCTTTTATAATCTGTACCCTTTCAGCTAAGATTTTATTAAAATTTCCTTTTTAGTTTTATAAATAAAACCAAATCAAAACTTTATTTTACAAATATAAAATTACAATTTTAAATGGACTTTTTTTAGTGACATACCACTTTTCCTGCTTCCCATACTGGAACCAGTGTTTTATAGGAGTAAGTAGTCAATTCAGTTCATTCATGATTTTAATTTTTACCCTGTAGGAGCTTCAGCACTTTCTCAACAGACTCATTACATGAAAATTCAGTCTAAGATTCAAATTTTAGAAGACAGAACTAAAGAGGCTGAGAGAACAGCTGAACTGGCTGAGGCTGATGCTAGGGAAAAGGATAAAGAACTAGTTGAGACTTTGAAGCGATTAAAAGATTATGAATCGGTATGTATTTTTATCTTGTCAATCAAGGAGCTTAGAATTATTCTTGCCACTTATAGACTGTTCTGTGCCATTTTCTGTATGCCATTTTAAAACATTCCAGAAGTATCTCGTGATAAAGATTATCCTAATTGATTTATACTGAAGTGTTCAAACTTTTGTGCAGCCTTTACTTTTTGGCAGAATTGTTTTCAAACCATTTGATTAAAGCATTTTGCCCAGATAATCAGCTTTGGTGAGGCAGCAGGATTAGATTCTTCGTAATCTGTGTCATTGTACCACCATGTAGATATGACACCACTGATTAGTTGTCTAAAAGTTGTAACAGGCAGTTTTACCACCTACTGTGCCAACACAGCCTTACTTTGTACTTTTTATATTTTTAAATCTGATTACTGCTAAGTCAGGCAACTAATAACCTACATATTCTAATGGTATTGCTGATTCTCCCTTACTATTCCTTTTTTATATTTTGTTAAGTGTTTTATGTGTAATATTCTGAGTCACTTTGCCATTAGGATGCTGTACTGGGAAATTTCAACTGTTCCATTTCCCGTTATTATTATTACTGGATTTGTTTTTTAAAAGTAGAGTAAAAAACACAGTTTACAGATGTCAATCTTAGTTATATGTGCACTTCCCCTCAGACTTAATAAGAAAACAAATTCATGAATTCGACAATTTATTCAAATAAACAATGTTATATTTAAATTATAATGGGTATTTTTCAGGGAGTTTATGGCTTAGAAGATGCTGTTATTGAAATAAAGAATTGTAAAAACCAAATTAAAATAAGAGATCGAGAGATTGAAGTATTGACAAAGGAAATCAATAAACTTGAATTGAAGATCAATGATTTCCTCGATGAGAATGAGGCACTTAAAGAGCGTATGGGTAAGTCATCTTTTAAGATATGTAGTTTGCTCAACCTAATTGTCAAGTCATTTTTTTGTTGTTTATGATTATTTTTAAATAGTTGGATGCTTTTTTTTTTTAATAATTCCTCCTATAAAAATATTTAAAACGAGTAAAAATGGAGCTGTTCCAGTTGAAGTGGGATTATGGATTTGATGGAGCTGGGATGGTGGTTGGGCAGACCTGGAGCACTGCTATATTCAGTCCGAGATCTCCTCAATAATAATTGCATGCTTAAAAAAAGGAAAGCTACTTAGTTAATACCACTGTTAGAAGTTAACCTTTTTTTTTTTTTCCAACAAAAGTAGTTTGTTAGTTTGCAAAATGCTCTAGTTTCAAATGAATGCATGGGGACATTTAGAAATACTGTTTAATCCTTTTTAAGACTTTTAAATACTTGACTTTTATAATTTGCACTAAGTTTTACTTGAGTATTTTAAGGTTACTATTGATTCTAAGAAGTAATTAGTAAATATAGCTTGAGAGTTTATATATTGATATCAATAAATATTTCATTAGTGAATATTACTAGTTTGAATGTTACAACAGTCCAATCTAAATTGCTACTTTAAAATGGAAATAAATATCTAAATCATGATTTCAGTATACTTGGTAAATACCAGTTAATGCTTTCTTAGAGTTAAAATGATCACCTGTAAAAACTATTCTCTAAAGGAAGGAAAAATAAATATTTTATACATATTATTTATTTGTAAAAAAGTGTCTATCTAGGACCCAGAGTCATGCCAGGACCTCAAGTTAGACTTAGTCTAATCAACTTGATCTATCAGATCATGGCCAACTTCAGTCTGGACATTCCTAAAGGTGACTGAGCCATCACAAACACCAGATTTTCTGTTTTTTAAAGACCCCAAATCTTGCTTTATAATTACTTGAGACAATCTTGATATCTGGTTTTCAGAGCATAACTGCTTAGTAATGGGAAATTAGGAAAGAGGCACACTGAGAGCATCAGTCTAGTCATGATAAAATATAATTGATATTGATATTAATATTGACTACTATGTGCCAAGCACTGCTATAAGTACTTTATTTGGGTTAATTTTATTATACCCCTGACAACAAGCCAAAAAGAAATATGTGTATACATTCATACACATGTAGTGTAATACATATAGTACTATCCCTACGTGTATAGATTCATACACATGTAGTGTAATACATATAGTATTATCCCTACAACCAGTTAATAGTTGAAAGTGGGAATTGAACCCAACTCTGTTTTATTACAAAGCTTCTGTTTTTAATACATTATAGTACCTCTCTGACAGTCCAACATGGAAGACAGATCATAATATGTCTTTGTCAGTATTTCCATTAATAATTGTGATAAAATTTTAGCTTGTATGGTTACAGTTCAAATACCTGAAAAATTCTTGAACAAAAAGTCCCCCATTCTGCAGTGATGCTGGCTAAATAGATTATAACGAGTTGCTTGATGATAACCAGTTGCTGGATGAAGTTTTCGTAGTTCATTTGAATATTAATAAGGTTTTAATCATTTTTCTTTTTATTTTAGGCCTTGAACCAAAGACAATGATTGATTTAACTGAATTCAGAAATAGCAAAAGTTTAAAACAGCAGCAGTACAGAGCTGAAAACCAGATTCTTTTGAAAGAGGCAAGTGCAGTAGTCAATTGGTTATTTTCCTGGTTGAAGTAAAGAAAAATACTAACAATTTTAATTTTGTAGATTGAAAGCCTAGAGGAAGAAAGACTTGATCTGAAGAAAAAAATTCGTCAAATGGCTCAAGAAAAAGGAAAAAGAACTGCAACTTCAGGTATACTGTTATTCCAAACCTTTAAAAGAATCATTGGAAAATGAACTGTCTGGATCTGTAATCTTCTGTATGTTAGAAATAGTATTGCTGTATTACTGTGGTTTTGCTACAAGTTTGATAAATGAAAATAATGGCCTGATGAAGAGTGTATGAGTGAGTGTCATTGAGTTTAGTCCTAAATCTAAACAGTTAAAAGAATTATAAGTGAACAAAAAACAAACATCAGAATCATGGACTTCTGAAAAATTTACAATATAGTCTGTATTAATTTCTAGACAATCCCAGTATGTTGTGATTAGTAATAATAAAACTTAGTAATTTTTGTCAATATAAATTACTGTTAATTTTTTCTTTTTCCTTAAAAGCTATGCATTGGAAACTTTAATTGTACATTATTCTTTACTAAGTGAAAGTAATGTTTTATTGAATAAAAATTAACAGTTTTTTGTTTTGTTTTATCTTACATGATATAAAGAGAACAGTTGGTTTATTTTTTAATAGCTATTACAGTGCTTTTTTGTAAGACCATAGAGAAGGAATTTTTTTTCTAACTTGGCCCAAGCCCACAAGTATCTATGAATAATAGAGGGTTTTTTTTTGTTTGTTTTGTTTTTTTTAGCATTATGCTGTCTATAGTACAATACATCAAAAATTTCTAGAAGGGCAAAACTTCGTAATTTATTAGTGTATTAAGCAATTTAGTCATTACTCATGATTCTTATCTACTTTCTTAATATGTGTCTTTTAACTATTTTAGTACTTATTAATATGGGAAAAGAATGATAGAGAAGATAAAATTTGTAATTGTTTTTCATTAATATCTTTAAGATTATTTTAATTTTATTTTATTTATTTTTTTGAATACGTCTTTATTGGAGTATAATTGCTTCACAATACTATGTTAGTTTCTGTTGTACAACAGAGTGAATCAGCCATATGCATACATATATCCCCATATCCCTTCCCTCTTGAACCTCCCTCCCACCCTCCCTATCCCACCTCTCTAGGTCGTTGCAAACCACCGAGCTGATCTCCTTGTGCTATGCTGCTGCTTCCCACTAGCTATCTGTTTTACATTTGGTAGTGTATATATGTCAGTGCTACTCTCACTTTGCCCCAGCTTCCCTCCACGCCCCCTCCATGTCCTCAAGTCCATTCTCTATATCTACATCTTTATTCCTGCCCTGCCACTAGTTTCATCAATACCATTTTTTTTTTTAGATTCCATATATATGCGTTAGCATACGATATTTGTTTTTCTCTTTCTGACTTACTTCACTCTGTATGACAGACTCTAGGTCCATCCACCTCACTACAGATAACTCAATTTCGTTTCTTTTTATGGCTGAGTAATATTCCATTGTATCTTAAAAGCTTTTGCACAGCAAAGGAAACCATAAACAAGACCAAAAGCCAACCCTCAGAATGGGAGAAAATATTTGCAAATGAAACAACGGACAAACGATTAATCTCCAAAATATACAAACAGCTCATGGAGCTCAATATCAAAAAATAAACAACTCATTAATATCTTATTAAAAGTGAGCTAAATCAGGAAGTTGTATGGGAGGCTACATATAGATCAAGGATTTTGGAAATATTCTACCTTTTGTTTGAGTTAAAACTTGATTCTAGTTTTTAAGAGTTAAAGTATTGGAATAATAGCAGAGTTATTTTTATGTTTCTCATTTGTTAATTCTTTTATATGTAGGATTAACTGTTGAGGACCTGAACCTAAATGAAAACTTTTCTCAAGAGAATAAAATGGGAGAAAAAAAACTTGATTTCATGAGCCTCAAAAATATGAGTGAAGCACAATCAAGGGTAAATAGTAAGGTACTGCTATGGTGAAGAGAATAAAGAAAAATATTATTATCAGGGCTTTCATTTCTGCCCCCATTATCTCATTTTGGACATTGCTTCTTTTTATACTTGTTAAATAAAAGGAAAATGTTTTATTTCAATAACCTGTCAATCCCAAAATTCATTAATGAGACATTATTTACTCTGAATACAGATTAGGAGTTCAGATAAAGTAGAGCTGCCATATAGGAGACCATCATTCAATATTCCACAGTCATATCAGAATGAGCCTGAAGAGAATATGACCATAGGATCATTATCAAGAATGTTATCTGAAATTCGTCATAGTGTAGAAAGTGAAGTGGATCCTTTTGTCTCTTTAACTAGACATTCTTCATCTATACAAGTGAAAGATAATATTTCACCTCCAGAAACTATTACAATAAGGGAGATTTTTAAAGCACCCTGTCTACAGTCTTTAACAAATCTAGAATCATTAGTCAATACCTTTAGTAGGGAGAATCATGAAGAAATAAATGACCATTTATACTCTGTTTCTGATGAGTCTATGAAGAAAGTATCAGGAAGCCATCAGGCACTTGAGAAGACTAATTTCACACAAAAAAGTGATTCTTCTTTACGAGCCTTATCAACAGCTTCAGACTTAATGCAGAAGTTATCACTTAGGCAAAAATCTGCAATACTTTGTCAACAAATTCATGAAAATAGAGCTGACGTGGCTAAATCACAAGTAGCAACATCAGAATATGAACAGGTTCATACCCCAATAAACTACGCTGATACCAATTTCAAAGAAGATGTAGGAAAAAGTGAAGTACCCGTACAGACAGAGATTTTGAAAAGTAAACTTGAAGTTAATGTTCTGGACCCTGTGCCAATTACTGCACAATCAAAATTATCTCAGATAGATCCACTTGCAAATCTTATAGAACAGCTATGGACAGAACTAACATTTCTTAGATCTCAGGTGAGCTCTCCTCCAAATTACATTCCTGGGATTTTTTTTTTAATTCTTTTTTATGACTTCTCTAACAAAATTCGATAAGTAGCAATTATAATAAGAATTCTTTTATGTTTGCACATTAACACTAATTTATACACATTCTGTCTTTTAAAAGATCTAAAAATGCAATACATCTGAAATGAACTCATTGACTTGCCTAATTTATTAAATGTTTCTTTAGAATGAAGCCATAGCACAGGATTTATTGATCAAAGAAGCACAGAGTAGAAATGCAGAAATAGAGCTTGAACGTCATAGAAGCCAGGCAGAACGGGTAGTGTAAAGGCAGATCATTAGAAGAGATGATTGTGGTGCCAAAGACAAAAACCTTCCTTATCTGTTTGCCTTTTGCCATGGGTGTGGGGTGGGGGGGAGGGAGAAGGTGGGAGGAGGATCATTATCTGTTTTACCTTTTAGATTTTATTTTATTTTTGTGAGTGCTGCTACATTTCTATAGCTTGCTGTGGGTGTGTTAAACCTCGATTGGTCAAACTTCTTTAAACTTCAAAACTATAAACTATTGTCATTTTTTTTAAAAATCAATTTTTTTCTCTTTATGTTTTGTTTAGAATGAATTTCTTTCAAGAGAACTAATTGAAAAGGAAAGAGATTTAGAAAGAAGTAGAACAATAATAGCCAAATTTCAGAATAAATGTAAGTCACTATTATCTCTTATTTTTCTTATTTAGTCTGTACTGAAAATTATGGGGTTGAAAGGACTTTACTACATTCTGTTTTCTAGTCTGTTTTAGCCTTAACTAACTCTATAATGTATAGACTTCTGTCTCTCATTCATCTATTTGGTTTGCCTTGCTATATTCATTTTCAGAGCATGTTATTAATCTGAATTTATTGTGATGATAAATAAGTCTATTTTTCTCTTTTATTCTCTAATGAAAGTACAGTTAGAAAAACAAATTTAAGAAATTTTTAATGTAAAGTAAAGGCAAAGTATGCTTATGATTTATTTCTTTCAGCCATGAGATATATATGTATATGCATAAGATTTAAATAGGTGTGCGACTTAACTTCATTATTCACACATTGGGTTTATAGTTGAATTTTTTGTACATTTATTTGTATTTGCATTTTATAAATGGGTTATTTTTACTGTATGTGAAGTATCTGTCATCTATATAGCATAGTGTAAATTGTAAAAAAATCTATTCATTCAATGAAAAAAGTATTTCATTTTAGTAAAAGAATTAGTTGAAGAAAATAAGCAACTTGAAGAAGGTATGAAAGAAATATTGCAAGCTATTAAGGAAATGCAGAAAGATCCTGATGTTAAAGGAGGGGAAACATCTCTAATTATTCCCAGTCTTGAAAGACTAGTTAATGTAAGTTATTTTTATATTAATGGTTTTATTTTGTTGTTTCATCACTTCAAAGATGTTGTTCCACTCTCATTGATCTCCACAGTTTCTGATGAAACATTTGTTGTCGTTCGAGTCATTGTTCTCCTGTATGAAACGTGTAGTTCTTCTTGGGCTACTTTCAAAACTTTCTCTTTTTATTTGGTTTTCGCCAGTTTGACTGCAATGTGCCAAGGGTGTGTGTGTGTGTGTGTGTGTGTGTGTGTGTGTGTAGCTTGCTTGGGGTTTGCTGAGCTTGAATCTGTTCACTTAAGCTATTCACCACAATTGGGAAGTTTTCTGCCTTTAATTTCTTCAATCATTTTTTTGCCTCATTCTCTC
The DNA here is from genome assembly GCF_028021215.1 of Eschrichtius robustus. Taxonomy (NCBI): domain Eukaryota; kingdom Metazoa; phylum Chordata; class Mammalia; order Artiodactyla; family Eschrichtiidae; genus Eschrichtius; species Eschrichtius robustus. The sequence continues at coordinate 74,496,739 of NC_090836.1, read as the reverse complement.
TGGGACTCCAGTGAAACATGTTAGACCTTTCGATATTGTCCCACAACTCCTTGAGGCTCTGTTCATTTTTTTGTTCCTAATTTTTTATCTTTTCTGTTCCCAGTTGGATAATTCCCATTGATTTATCTTCAAGTTCACTGATACTTTCTTCTGTCATCTCCATTTTTCTGTTTTAACGGTCAGCTTGAGACCTGGCAGAGCTTTTACACAGAACTTGAAGATCCCTTTTGTTGGTTCTTTTCTTTCTGGAATTCCCCTCTCATTATTCTGTGGCTTTGGGCCCTATCCTCTGGTTTTTAGGCCAGAAAGAAGACAGGTCACTGGAACTGCAGCTTGCCCTCACAGTTAAGCCTTAAAAACAACAAATTTACTGCTTGCTAGTCCTGTCTTCCAAGTTTCAAGTCCCCTCCAAAATCTGTTGCTTTTGTTCATTTTCTAGAACTTTTATGTAGTAGTTTTTTGTATTCACTTGTTAAATGTGGGAGGGTAGGTCTGTTAGGACCTTACACCACAAACCTAGAAGTGTAATAGTCTGTAGTAAGAATATTTTGAATATTTAAAGACTTAAAAATTACTATGAGAAAGATTTTAGCCATTAAATGATGTTCTATTTATATTTACCATATAGGGACTTAAGAGTTCTACAGTACTGATGAGTGTCTGTTATATAAACTTGAATAAAATATACATTTTTAGATTTTTAATATTTAAATCTATGTCATTTACATAATCTGAACATACTTAACATGCATTATTATACTATGCTTGATTTATATAGAAAAAAGTCTTATTCATTGAATTGCTTTTTTTATGACTGGTCAATAGTTGAATACTTTTTTTTTGAATTTTATTTTTTTATACAGCAGGTTCTTATTAGTTATCTATTTTATACATATTAATGTATATATGTCAATCTCCCAATTCATCCCACCACCACCAACGCCGGCCACTTTCCCCCCTTGGTGTCCATACGTTTGTTCTCTACATCTGTGTCTCAATTTCTGCCCTGCAAACTGGTTCATCTGTACCATTTTTCTAGGTTCCACATATATGCGTAAATATACGATATTTGTTTTTCTCTTTCTCACTTACTTCACTCTGTATGACAGTCTCTAGATCCACCCACGTCTCAACAAATGACCCAATTTCGTTCTTCCTTATGGCTGAGTATATTCCATTGTATATATGTACCACATCTTCTTTATCCATTCATCTGTCGATGGACACCTAGCTTGCTTCCATGTCCTGGCTATTGTAAATAGAGCTGCAGTGAACATTGTGGGACATGACTCTTTTTGAATTATGGTTTTCTCAGGGTATATGCCCAGTAGTGGGATTGCTGGGTCGTATGGTAATTCTATTTTTAGTTTTTTAAGGAACCTCCATACTGTTCTCCATAGTGGCTGTATCAATTTACATTCCCACCAACAGTGTAAGAGGGTTCCCTTTTCTGCACACCCTCTGCACCATTTATTGCTTGGAGATTTTTTGATGATGGCATTCTGACCGGTGTGAGATGATATCTCATTGTAGTTTTGATTTGCATTTCTCTAATGATTAATGATGTTGAGCATTCTTTCATGTGTTTGTTGGCAATCTGTATGTCTTCTCTGGAGAAATGTCTATTTAGGTCTGCTGCCCATTTTTGGATTGGGTTGTTTGTTTTTTTGATACTGAGCTGCATGAGCTGCTTGTAAATTTTGGAGATTAATCCTTTGTCAGTTGCTTCATTTGCAAATATTTTCTCCCATTCTGAGGGTTGTCTTTTGGTCTTGTTTATGGTTTCCTTTGCTGTGCAAAAGCTTTTAAGTTTCATTAGGTCCCATTTGTTTATTTGTGTTTTTATTTCAATTTCTCTAAGAGTTGGGTCAAAAAGGAACTTGCTGTGATTTATGTCATAGAATGTTCTGCCTATGTTTTCCTCTAAGAGTTTGATAGTGTCTGGCCTTCCATTTAGGTCTTTAATCCATTTTGAGTTTATTTTTGTGTATGGTGTTAGGGAGTGTTCTAATTTCATACTTTTACATGTACCTGTTCAGTTTTCCCAGCACCACTTACTGAAGAGGCTGTCTTTTCTCCACTGTATATTCTTGCCTCCTTTATCAAAGATAAGTTGACCATATGTGCGTGGATTTATCTCTGGGCTTTCTATCCTGTTCCATTGATCTATATTTCTGTTTTTGTGCCAGTACCAAACTGTCTTGATTACTGTAGCTTTGTAATGTAGTCTGAAGTCAGGGAGTCTGATTCCCCCAGCTCCATTTTTCGTTCTCAAGATTGCTTTGGCTATTCGGGGTCTTTTGTGTTTCCATACAAATTGTGAAATTTTTTGTTCTAGTTCTGTGAAAAATGCCAGTGGTAGTTTGATAGGGATTGCATTGAATCTGTAGATTGCTTTGGGTAGTAGAGTCATTTTCACAACATTGATTCTTCCAATCCAAGAACATGGTACATCTCTCCATCTATTTGTATCATCTTTAATTTCTTTCATCAGTGTCTTGTAATTTTCTGCATACAGGTCTTTTGTCTCCTTAGGCAGGTTTATTCCTAGGTATTTTATTCTCTTTGTTGCAGTGGTAATTGGGAGTGTTTTCTTAATTTCACTTTCAGATTTTTGATCATTAGTGTATAGGAATGCAAGAGATTTCTGTGCATTAATTTTGTATCCTGCTACTTTACCAAATTCATTGATTAGCTCTAGTAGTTTTCTGGTAGCATCTTTAGGATTCTGTATGTGTAGTATCATGTCATCTGCAAACAGTGACAGCTTTACTTCTTCTTTTCCAATTTGGATTCCTTTTATTTCATTTTCTTCTCTGATTGCTGTGGCTAAAACTTCCAAAACTATGTTGAATAATAGTGGTGAGAGTAGACAACCTTATCTTGTTCCTGATCTTAGTGGAAATGGTTTCAGTTTTTCACCATTGAGGACGATGTTGGCTGTGGGTTTGTCATACATGGCCTTTATTATGTTGAGGTAAGTTCCCTCTATGCCTACTTTCTGGAGGGTGTTTTTCAGAAATGGGTGTTGAATTTTGTCGAAAGCTTTCTCTGCATCTATTGAGATGATCATCTGGTTTTTCTCCTTCAATTTGCTAATATGGTGTATCATATTGATTGATTTGCATATTTTGAAGAATCCTTGCATTCCTGGGATAAATCCCACTTGATCATGGTGTATGATCCTTTTAATGTGCTGTTGGATTCTGTTTGCTAGTATTTTGTTGAGGATTTTTGCATCTATATTCATCGGTGATATTGACCTGTAGTTTTCTTTCTTTGTGACATCTTTGTCTGGTTTTGGTATCAGGGTGATGGTGGCCTCGTAGAATGAGTTTGGGAGTGTTCCTCCCTCTGCTATATTTTGGAAGAGTTTGAGAAGGATAGGTGTTAGCTCTTCTCTAAATGTTTGATAGAATTCACCTGTGAAGCCATCTGGTCCTGGACTTTTGTTTGTTGGAAGATTTTTAATCACAGTTTCAATTTCAGTGCTTGTGATTGGTCTGTTCATATTTTGTATTTCTTCCTGATTCAGTCTCGGAAGGTTGTGGATTTCTAAGAATTTGTGCATTTCTTCCAGATTGTCCATTTTATTGGCATAGAGTTGCTTGTAGTAGTCTCTTTAAGATGCTTTGTATTTCTGCAGTGTCAGTTGTTACTTCTCCTTTTTCATTTCTAATTCTATTGATTTGAGTCTTCTCCCTTTTTTTCTTGATGAGTCTGGCTAAAGGTTTATCAATTTTGTTTATCTTCTCAAGGAATCAGGTTTTAGTTTTATTGATCTTTGCTATTGTTTTCTTTGTTTCTATTTCATTGACTTCTGCTCTGATATTTATGATTTCTTTCCTTCTACTAACTTTGGGTTTTGTTTGTTCTTCTTTCTCTAGTTCCTTTAGGTGTAAGGTTAGATTGTTTATTTGAGATTTTTCTTGTTTCCTGAGGTAGGATTGTATTGCTCTAAACTTCTCTCTTAGAACTGTTTTTGCTGCATCCCATAGGTTTTGGATCATCATGTTTTCATTGTAATTTGTCTCTAGGTATTTTTTGATTTCCTCTTTGATTTCTTCAGTGATCTCTTGGTTACGTAGGAACGTATTTTTTAGCCTCCATGTGTTTGTGTTTTTTATGTTTTTTTCCTTGTAATTGATTTCTAGTCTCATAGTATTGTGGTTGGAAAAGATGCTTGATATGATTTCAGTTTTCTTAAATTTACCGAGGCTTGATTTGTGACCCAAGATGTGATCAATCCTGGAGAATGTTGTGTGTGCACTTGAGAAGAAAGTGTAATCTGCTGTTTTTGGATGGAATGTCCTACAAATATCAATTAAATCTAACTGGTCTATTGTGTCATTTAAAACTTGTCTTTCCTTATTAATTTTCTGTCTGGATGATCTGTCCATTGGTGAAGTGAGGTGTTGAAGTCCCCCACTTTTATTGTGTTACTGTTGATTTCCTCTTTTATAGCTGTTAGCTGTTGCCTTCTGTATTGAAATGCTCCTATGTTGGGTGCATATATATTTCTAATTGTTATATATACTTCTTGGATTGATCCCTTGATCATTATGTGATGTCCTTCCTTGTCTCTTGTAACATTCTTTATTTTAAAGTCTATTTTATCTGATACGAGTATAGCTACTCCAGCTTTCTTTTGATTCCCATTTTCATGGAACTTTTTTTTTTATAATAATACCATTTTATTAGCAGAGAGTGATACTAGTATGTTAAAAACTTTCTGAGGCAGAAAATCATTAACAAAATTTATGAAACCCTTTTGATTCCCTTTATTCCCTATATATCCCTTTATAATTCTGACTTTTCTTCTTTGGTTGGTGACTTTGTTTTTTCTCCACTATTTTAAATATCTAAAATGATTCTTCATACTTTCTTATGTGAACATCTTTTGTCTGTGATGCTACCCACTACTAATACTCAGATCAAACTCTGTTCTACAAGGGAAACTCTGTTTAGTGACAAAATAGAAACAGAATGAATAGCCCAGAAAGATTCTAAGGTTTTTAATTTTAATTGACAGCCTGTGGCCTTCCTAGGATTCTTGTTTCCATCGATTTTGTCTGCTTCTCTTCTGGGTTATCATTTTTTTTTCTGATTGATATGCCCCATCTGAATGACCTAACTAAGAAATCATCAGAATCAATGACACTTTCGATCAGATAATTCCGGCTTCTGCAGTTAAGTTCACTTTCTATTGCTATAGGGTGTTTTTCAGGGCCCCTAATCACCATCTAATTCAATCTCATTTTACCACAAGGACTTATAGATAACATGTTGCTATTTTTCAGCAAGACAACTAACTAGACTACTTTGTCATCTGTCAGAATACCTCCTTCTGCCTACTTCTTTCTGCTATCCCCTTTGAATTAGTATAAATTATTACTTCACATGGCCTGCTCTGATCTCCTTAGGGTAAAGGCTTACTCTTACAAATCTACTGCCATGAGTTAAATCCCAGATCACCCTCCTGAAGAGGAGATTACATACGATTTTACTCATCTTACTTTTTTTGTCTTCTGCCTTCATTTCTGAAGCTTTATTTTGCATTTAACAGTTTTGTTCCATAAAGTCCAGATCTATTGGTATGTATGTATTGTGTATATGTGTGCATGGGGATAGGTATATTTATATATGCCATTATTGGGGAATTAGGAGCAGTGAAGCCTCTTGGATAGTATTTTAATATTTGACAGATTATTTTTGTTTATCCAGCACTCTTGGATAACACTATTTTATCATACTTTGCCTTTGTTATTATGTATGCTTCAACTGTATGGAGAGGAAGCAATGAAAAATTTAATTAATTAAATGTAATAGCTATTTCATTCCTTTGCTCATGCTTTAAATTCAGATGCTTCATGGTTTCAAAGCATTTACATATAAATTATCTCATTTTGACTGTATAAAAACCTTGTGAAGTAGACAGAGCTAACATTATTTCCTCTTCTTTAGAGTTAAGAAAGCTAAGGTATAAGGAATTTTAAGTCACTTGCCCAGCAAATAAGAGATTGGTTAATATTTGAACCCTAGTCATGTTGTTCCTGTCTAGTTGTTTTTCTGGTCTACCAGTCTACTTGGATTAGCTAGATATTGTTAATTGTTAGAATGAAGTGATTAGTATGCTTGGTAATACTGTTGTAGGTTAAACTGGTATTTTATAAATTTAAATTTATAAATAAGAGATAGATTTGGTATATTTTATTACACATGGGAATAGTAAAATGCTTAAATGTGAATTTTATTTAAACATAGATTTTTTACTATGACTTTAGTGTTTTTCTTCACATTTCTTCTATATAATTTAAATATATTAGGCTATAGAATCAAAGAATGCAGAAGGAATATTTGATGCCAATCTGCATTTAAAAGCCCAAGTTGATCAACTTACTGGAAGGAATGAAGAATTAAGACAGGAGCTCAGGGAATCTCGGAAGGAGGCTATAAATTATTCTCAGCAGTTGACAAAAGCAAATTTAAAGGTGAGAATTTTATTATATAAAAGAAAATGCTAAGCATATGAATAAAAATTTTATGTGAAACATTTAATTTTTTTGAAATGACTATTTTATGAGAAAATGCCCCTTGAATTAATTCTTTCAGCATTCGGAAAGCTTCTGTTTGAATTTTTTAAATTAAATTAGTGGAAAAATAAGTACCGTATAACATAAAAGGATACAAAAATTCTAAATATATTCCTAGACATTTCTAAGTAGTAGTAATTATAAATTAAATTATAATTTAATTAATGCTTGGCAGAGCATTCATATATCTACTTGTTCAAGATGTTCAGTAGGAAGTGTTAGTTACTGCTTTTAAATTTGTCTTTCTTTGGGTGTAAGAGATGAGATTCTCATTTCTGAACTGTTCGTTTGCAGATAGATCATCTTGAAAAAGAGACCAGTCTTTTACGACAATCAGAAGGATCAAATGTTGTGTTTAAAGGAGTAGACTTACCTGATGGGATAGCACCATCTAGTGCCAATATCATTAATTCTCAGAATGAATATTTAATACATATCTTACAGGTACTGAAAATTTTATATGTGAGTAACAAAAATAGTTGATAGTATGTTTTATAATTTAATCATCATATATTCCTTTGCGTTCTTAGAATATTAACAGTGAAATGTTTTTTTAATGATTTTGATATTAGATGGAATGTTATGAATAAAAGCAGTTTATTCCATTCATCTGAATGAGAAGCATGCGTGCCATTCATATGAAATATATGATTGACAGATAGAATAACAGGCAGCTACTATGAGGTAGTAATGTATAAATAAGGTGAGCTCTTTTATTTATTGCTGGTTGGAAAAGCAATTCACATGAATAAAGTCTGACACAGCTTTTTGTGTAATGATTAGAATCGTTCCTTTTTTTGTGTGTTAACTACAAGAAGAAACTTTTAAACAAAATTGTCTTTTATCTCTTTCTTCCCTTTACCCTGTAAGGTGTTAGTTAATCTGTTAGCAAATTAGAAAGGATACTGCTTGCCCTGTGTTTGTTTCTCAGTTTTGCTGTCTATATTATAGTCATTATGAATGGCCTAATGAAAGATGCTTTTCATTATTTCATTTGAGTGTGAATACCCGTAATATCACATACATTGCAAATATAATCACAAAAATGAATCAACGAAAGTAAGTTTTTGATTATAAGCACTGCTGTTTCCCGTTCCTAAATAATCCATTTGTGAATATACTTGAGTTATGATTATCAAATGCTTGTATTTGTATTTGTAAATTATATTAATTAATCTTCTTTTGAGTATTAGAATTTACTTATTAGAACATTACTTTATAATTCATGTTATATCATTACTTCTAAATTTATAATTTTAGCACTCTTCATGAATTTATTCTTCTGAAATATAGGAACACTGTCAATAAGTGATAGAAGTATTGCATTGTCATGTTCCTTGTGATAAGATTCATTTTTTTTCATCTTTATATAAAAAGCACATGAGAAGCATTGTGGTAGATTAGAGAACCAATTTGGAATCTGAAAACCTGTTCAAAGTGGCAAAACAAGTACTTGGACTCCCAATCCTAAGGCAGCATAGAGTGATAGAAGTAGCAAGGTCTTTGGAGTCAGCCAGACCTGACTGCAAGTGTTAGATCTGCAATATTTAAAGCTCCTGGCACTGAGCTTGGCATATGTGCTTAGAAAATGGTTACCAAGAGTAGTATTAATGAGTTTTTTAATGTTGAGTAAGTTACTTGATCTTTCTAAGTCTCAAGTTTCTTCATCTTCAAAATGAAATAATTGGAAAGGACAATTTGACTGGAGCTATGAATGCATATGTTCACTAAAGGGTATGTGGGACTGAGTGGCTAAAGGTAAGTTTGTAACCACTGTATCTGATCATTTGTATGGTTACTGTAACTATTCTGTATGATGAAAATAATTTTACCTGTTTCATAGCACTTCTCATTTACACATATTACCTCATTCCATATGCCATAAGGTGTTCAGAATAATCATAGAAATGACCTGTGCTGCTTATGGATTTGCTATTATCTTTTGTATATTTTTCTATAATCTTGTCAGAATATGAATTTATACCTTCAAATTTAAAATATATCCTGATGCTTTTTTCATTCTCATTTTTAAACCAATTTTTAGGAACTAGAATATAAAGAAAATAAGTTAAAGAATTTAGAAGATTCTCTTGAAGACTATAACAGAAAATTCGCAGTAATTCGTCATCAACAAAGCTTATTATATAAAGAATACCTAAGGTATAGGTGTTAGCAAAACTTTATAAATATTATTGTAGAATATTCGTGTTAAAGCTAAGTAACAAAAAATATTTAGATATTTTCTTTTACTTTTTCTTCCTGCCTCTTCACCTCCACTTTGTGTCTTAGTTCCTTATCTATAAAATTCTGTGATAGTAATACTTTTTCATAGGGTTATTATGAAACTTAAGTGAATTATGTGAAAATGCCCAGATATGAGCATTTTGTGAATATTATAGCACATATGAACTGTGTATAAATGTCAGCTGTTAGCATCGTTCTTCATCATCACCGTCATCATTATTCATATATTTTCATGGGGAACTAACCTGTTTGTGCTTATCTCTGCCATCTCATCTGTACCAATGGACTAATATCCTTAGTAATAGTTAGAATACCTGATCAAAGGTGATTTAAACAGTAAGAGTGACTACGATTTGATGTAACAAGAAACCCAAAGCTAATTATAGGGTAGGTCATGTTTGGGAGTCTTATAGTATAGGTCATATTATCTCCTATGGTGGTTATAAAATAGATGCAGGAAGGAGTTCAAGGAAGATGGAACCATGACCATTGAAGAAGAGCGGCATTTTTTTTTCACATAACTTTTTATTTTTACATGAAATTTTTTCCAGAGGCTGCTGGCAGACTTAGATCTTATTAGTCAGAATTGGGTTAATGAGCTGTCCAAGTCATATGTCCAGGTTTGAATCATTCAGTTCAAAGAGAACGCTGACACCATAATTGGCTTATGCCAAGCAGATTGCAGGTCTGGGTAGGCAACAATGTCTTATACACCTTCTTTTAAGTCTAATGATTTCTCATTTTGTTTGTATTCTAGATATTTTATAAGTATTTAACACTCAAATTTAAGAGTAGGGTCAGAATACTGAAACTTGATTTCCAGAATTAGTTTGGGGTATTGATTATTTTCTTAATTGTTTTCTGTTTTTAATAAAATGTTTATAAGATTCAGCTGTAATTGTTATATTGTAACAATTGTAGACTAATAATTTGTAGATTAATGAAAATAATTTGATAAAATAATTTCTTTACCTTTCATTTATTAAATAAAAATATAACTTTCAGGATAAATCCTTTCAAGTGGAATTTCTACTTATGTTATCAGGTATTGACTAGTTACGAGTCATCTTATTTTATGGAAACTAAATTTCCATAATCTATAGCTATCTCTTCCTATAGTTAAATATTTTATTAGGTTTACTGTATTGTCATTTTTATTTTTTTAAGTGAAAAGGAGGCCTGGAAAACAGAATGTGAAACAATGAAAGAGGAAAAGAGAAAACTTGAGGATCAAATCCAACAAGATGCTATAAAAATTAAAGAATATAATGTAAGTAAAGTACTTTTAAAATCAATATACAATACTGTACAAACTAAGATAGCTAGATTTCTTTTTTTTTTTAAAAGAGCTCCTGACTTATTTATTTATTTAAAAAAAATTTTTTTTTTGGCTGTGTTTGGTCTTCGTTTCTATGCGAGGGCTCTCTCTAGTTGCAGCAAGCGGGGGCCACTCTTCATCGCGGTGCGTGGGCCTTTCACTGTCGCGGCCTCTCTTGTTGCGGGGCACAGGCTCCAGACGCTCAGGCTCAGTAGTTGTGGCTCATGGGCCTAGTTGCTCCGCGGCATGTGGGATCTTCCCAGACCAGGGCTCGAACCCGTGTCCCCTGCATTAGCAGGCAGATTCTCAACCACTGTGCCACCAGGGAAGCCCAAGATAGCTAGATTTAACAAGTAATATAAATGTGACTTTGTGCAGAATTTGCTCAGTGCTCTTCAGATGGATTCAGATGAAATGAAAAAAACACTTTCAGAAAATAGCAGAAAGATCACAGTCTTACAAGTGAATGAAAAGTCACTCATAAGGCAATATACTACTTTAGTAGAAATGGAGAGACAACTTAGAAAAGAAAATTGGAAACAGAAGAATGAATTGATATCAATGGAGGCTGAAGTTGGTGAAAAAATTGGACGTTTGCAACGTTTTAAGGTACGTCTGATTTTTTTCAACTCTGAAAATTTTCAAACGTGAAGAAGAAAGGATAGTATGATGAATACCCATCACCTGGATTAATAGTTAACATTTATTAACATTCCACTCTAATTGCTTCATCTGTTTTTTTGTAAGAATATTTTAATTGCAGACATTTCTCCCCTAAATATTTTAGTGTGCATCTCTAAAAAAGTCTTTTTCTGTTTACATAACCCCAATAACTTTATCACACTTAACAAAATTGACAACAATACCTTATATTATCTAACGTCCAGATCATATTCACATTTCCTCAGTTGTCCGAGGATCCAGTCAAGGACCCTGCATTGTATTTGGATGTTACATGTCCTAAGTCTTTTTAATATAGAATCTCCCCCTTTTTTTCCTCCTCTCTCTGAAAAATGATGAATATTTATCTGATTATTTTCTTTCATAATTTTACTTGTTCCTGTATCCATTGTATTTACTAAAAGTTAGCTTTGAAGCCTTGGTTATATTAAGGTTAAACATTTTTGGCAAGAACACTTCATAAGTAATGTTTTGTACTTTATAAGTAATACTTTACAGTGTATCACTTCAAGAGATGGAATGTCTGGTAGTCCCATGTTTCATGATTGATTACTTTGTTAAGGGGGAGACAGCCGTGTATCTCTATTATTAAGTGATTTAGTTAATTCTTTGGTGATATTTTGATACCATGCAAATAACCAGTTCTTCATCAATTCTCCTAATGGTTTTAGTGTCTACTGGTGATTGTTGTTGCCTGACCCAATTGTTTCATTAAGAGTTGGAAAAATCATGATTTTCTAATTATATTATGTTCTCTTCATTTATTAGCAGGTATTCTTTATAAAATAAAGAGCTTCTCCTCATTAGCCCAAGCTCTTTGGTTATCTTGAAGTATGGTTCCTAACTAGAAAGGCAAGATAAAAACTGGTCATTCTTTCCTTTTAATGACCAGTTTTCAGAATACAGAGTTTGTGTAGTCTGCTTCTACCTATCCCCTCCCACCCACTGCACCCTCCAGCTTTCTCTTCTTTAAGTATCATAACAGACTCACACACTTTTAAATATTCAGTGTGTTTTACTCAGGTGTAGTCATTATTCTTTTGTCTCATCTTTGGCCAGTGAGAGCCCTTTAAAGAAGGTTCTTGTATCCTTTTTGACAGAAATACGTTAGTCTTTGAACCAAGGTGCAAAGCTTAGTTTGTTTTCTGGAACAACATATGTCCAAGATGTACCTTATATACTTCTTAGACAGGCTTGGCATAAGCCATTTCTCTAAAGAGCCCGGGTTCGTTTTAGTGGGGACAGCATTTAGATACCAAAAACCGGTCCTAGGTGTCATTGCTCTTGGAGTATCATTGCTACTAGTCCGGTTAGGAAAATATGTATAGATTTAAATCATGAGTTCATAGTGTTATTTTTAATTCAAATTTAACATTTTAGGATAAGTAATAGTGTGGAGTTTTTACTAACCTTTGATTTTGTACTTTATTTTTTTATCATGGAAATCTCTATTAAAATAACATTAAAATAATTATTTGTTTTATACTACAATATTCATACATTAATTTGAAAACAGTAATCTTGTATTGGTATTAACAATAACAATACCAGTGCTACTAGATATAAAGTTTCTTTACAGTTCTTATTTTCTTTAGAATATCTCTCACTAAGGATGTATCGTCATGGTAACATATTCTATAGTGACGTGAAGTAATTCTCCTCTTTGTGTGGTTATGCTATACAATTGCTATATAATTAGGTTCATTTATTTTACATTTGTTTTCAGTTTTAAGGATAACTTTTTAAAAAATTAAATTTGATATATAAAACATTTACATGTACAAAAGATATCAGCAGAGAAATCTTACTTCTGTCCTTGTACCTTTCACTTCATTCTACTTCATCCTTCCACCCCCTTTAGGTAACTGATAATCCTTCTAATGTTTCCTTTTGCAAGTTATTAACAAAGACACAAAAAGTTGCATGCCATGCGATTCTTCTGCACCTTGCTTTACATCTGATCATACCTTATTTAAGCATGTATATGTTCATTTGACATGTCTAAATTTACATAGGAGCATGTATATAGAAGAATGCAAAGTAAAATTAAAATGAACTTGAGTTCCTTGCCACCCCCTTTTAAATATAGTAATGGGTGAAATTGTCATGCTAATAAACCTATTTTCAATATGAAATGTTCTTGTTTTTATTTTGTGTTAGATTTTGTAGAATGTACTTCTCTTAGAGTATTACAAATATAGCTAGTGTTTGAGATAGAAGGGAAGAAAGAACTAGAATCTTCTTCCTCTTCAACCTGATTGTTCAACCTGGATTTTTTGTTTGTTTTTGCAACAATTGGAAAGCCAAAAAAAGGGATATTTTTAAGGATGGGAAACATGATCTCCCTCACCACAAAGCAAAAGTGAAACTGAATCCCAAGGGTAAGGTAGACTAGGGTGTATTTATTTATATAGAGAAGTTTTCGAAATGAGATCTGAAACACTATTACAAATATTTTCCCCTCATTACTCTACTTCAGAATGAATTACAACCATAAATTCTTTTTATTTTTAAAAAATTTTTTTATTTTTTAAATTTTTTGGCCAAGCCTCACAGCTTGCGGGATCATAGTTCCCCGACCGGGGATTGAACCCAGGCCACCGCAGTGAAAGCACTGAGTCCTAACCAATTTATGAGTCCTCCAGGGAACTCATAAATTCTTTATCTTCCTCACTTCATAAATTTGGTTTTATGTTCAGTCATTTCTTTTTGGTGTTAATACAGTGTCTTTGAATAGTGACTCTTATAGCTCTGTAGCTAAAGAGTTGAAGATGAACCAAGTAATTTAAAGCCTTTGATATTATTTGTTACAGATAGCTATGATGCAGAGAACTTTTTTTCCCTAAATAATGTTTCTTTCCTGTGAACAAAAAATTTTCTTTTATTATAAAGCTAGTTTGTTATTAACTATAAATAAGCAGAAATAGCAAAGTTGTAAATGTTACCTGTGGTGATGCAAATTTTGCCATTCAAAAGACAAGTTTTTTTTTTAATCTTATGAAATTTAGAAAAGCCATCCAAAGATATAGTCTAAGTGATATGTTTTCTTGCTGCTGTATGTTACGCTTTTCTCAAATTAACTGAATTTCATTTAACTATGACAGGAGTTATAAAAGGATTCACTTTATTTTTATTATGATTTAAAATTTCCAAATATTATTTCTTGTATGAAAGTAATTAATAATTATTGTAATATATTGTAATATATGCAATATATGCAATTCTTACTTGAGAAATCTAATTTTTTTAATTACTCTAAAATCTGTTTTGCTTTCAGCTATATTACCTTATCCTCAAAAGTGGCTAGTGCTTTACCAGAAAAAAATACACCACCTTAATTCAGTGTATCTTTATTTACATAGGAAATGGCTGTTTTCAAGATTGCAGCACTCCAAAAAGTTATAGATAATAGTGTCTCTCTGTCTGAACTAGCATTGGCCAATAAACAATACAATGAATTGACTGCTAAGTACAGAGACATCTTGCAAAAAGATAATATGCTTGTTCAAAGAACAAATAACTTGGAACACCTAGAGGTAAGTAGGTGTGATCCTTAAACCTTGTGATTTTAGCCATTCTTCTTTGGTGATATCTTACCTATAGGTGCAAAATGACTTCTGGATTACTTCTTCCAGGTTATCTTCCTTAGCCCACTTGTGTGATTTAGCTGAATGAAATCTCTTTCCATCAGGTACTTAAAAAAGAAAAAAGAACATGGAACAGATAGGATAATGTAGTCAGAAGAGGAAGCATTATTAAGTACCCATTCCTTTCTCTTGCCCTGATCCCAGTGTAAATTATTCCCTCATGGTCCATGGCTCTTTGGGGTGGATGTAGCAGAGAGTAGATGAGATATCCGTGGTTCTTCCTGGACCTTGGATGAGTTCTGCAAATCCCTATCCTTTCTTACTGTAGAGAGAGAGAAGAATAGGATGGAGTATCATTAGTTTAATTCAAGGAGTCTATGAATATGGCCCAGACACTTTGTAATTGTCTTCTAGCCACTCGACCTTCGTACCTTTTACAGCAGGCAAAACAAGCTCCTGATTTTGTTTATTTTTATGAAAAATAAAGGCTTATGTCTTTTGGTTCATTCTCTTTTATGATCCTCTCATTGGAATGGAAGGAGATATAATTCTTTTGGCTCAAAAGCTCTCACTTGCTTAGGGGGACACGTTCAAGAAAACATTCTGAGTAGCTTTCAATGACTCCTACAAAATTATCTGAGTCATTATTTATTAACATTAACTAGAAATAATCATGATCAGTTTACTTTTTATTATTTTTGAAGAGAGATGATTATGTTAATTTTTATGGAAAATTCTAAATATTTAAGTGTGGTAAAAATTTATTTTTTCCCATCTTTCATGTCTGTTGTCCTCTCTTCTCTAGCATTAGACAATCATAGATAAGAAATCTCCTGCAGATAGCGTATCAATGAGTAATTTTTAACTTTTAAAATTTATTTTCCCAGATAATATTTTTCATCTCTACTCAAACCTTAAAAAATTTTGTCTCTGTATTGTATCCCTTCCTCTCCTTTACTTCCTGTATCTCAGTTATAATTCTGAACATATGTCCCTCTCTATTGGCAATGTCTTAGTTTTATTCTTTATTATCTTTACTGTGGTAACCATTACCCATACCGTTACCTCCTTGCTGCCACCAAAGTGATCATTCTAAACCTGCATCTGACCATGTCCTTCCCTTGCTTAAAACCTCTCAAAAGCTGCCAGTCACTTAAAGAATAAGTGACTTTTGAGATTAGCCCGCACGTAACTCATGTCATCTACTGTGACATTCTAAGGAGTTTCACAATTAATGTTTTAGAAAGTGAACTACCAGTTTTCTCCACCACAGTGTTTCGTATGTTCTTCTATACATGCAGTTTTCTTTGTTTAGAAAGCCCTTCCTCCTCTCCCAGTTTTTCTGCTCAGTGAATTTCTATTCATGTTTCAAAACTTTTTTCAGACACTATCTTTTTTTCTGTAGCATCCTTCTTTATAGAAAAAACTCACCCTCTCTGTTATTTCTATATTTGGTACCTAGTTCTGCTATTTATATCACATCATATTATATGTGTTTATATGTGTGCCTCTCCTACAGGAATATAAGCCTCTTGATATCAGAAACTCTACTTAATTCATTTTTGTGGGTTTGGTACCTGCTGTTTGGCACAGACTTAGAGCTAATAGATGTTAACTTCAGGGATTGAATAAAGGTGATGAAAATCAAATTTTAGAATATGAAAAACAGAGTGGGTGGTAAAGAAATACAAAAACTGAATGGGTGATAAGGCAATTAAAAAACTGGAAATTTGATAATAGCAGACAAGAGAAATAGATATGGACTAAGGTAAAATTAAGAAGAGGATTTGCTGTGTTTTTTCAAAAAAATTTTTTTAAAAAGGAACCCAATGAAGTTTGAGAGGAGAGGAAAAGAAAATTTAGAGCTAAAAGGGAGAGAATGATTGAATATTAGAGGTAAGAGTGGTAATAAATGAGGGTGCAGTACCAGGGCAGGGGTATGAAAATGGGATGTGGAGCAAAGCCACAGTTATCCTTTGAAAGAGTCTGGAAGTAAGAGAAGCAAAAAGGGTAGCAAGATATTTAAAACACCTTAAGCCCTTTTTTGTTTTTCTCCTACGAATTTACAGTATCTAGGAACTGGGCTGTAATTGTGCATGTTACCAGAAAGTCATGTTTTATTCCCTTATCTTCCTTTTCATTATAACATCGCCCTTTAAAAAAAAAAAAAATCTCGGGACTTACCTGGTGGCGCAGTGGTTAAGAATCCGCCTGCCAATGCAGGGGACACGGGTTCGAGCCCTGGTCTGGGAAGATCCCACGTGCTGTGGAGCAACTAAGCCCGTGCGCCACAACTATTGAAGCCCGTGCGCCACAACTATTGAAGCCCGCGCGCCTAGAGCCGGTGCTCTGCAACAAGGGAAGTCACCACAATGAGTAAGCCCGTGGACCCAACGAAGAGTAGCCTCCGCTCACTGCAACTAGAGAAAGCCCGCGCGCAGCAACGAGGATCCAACCCAGCCAAAAATAAATAAATAAATTTATTTAAAAAAAAATTTCATTACCCTGTTTTATTTTTCTTCATAATGCTTATTACCTGACAGTATGTTATATATTGGCTTATTTTCCAATTGCTCCATTAAAATACAAGTTTTAGGATGGAGTTTGTTTACCATTGCAGTCCAGTGCTTAGAATACCTGGCACGTAGTAGACATTCTATTTGTTAAAATGAAGAATAAATGAGCTTAAAATATTATACTTACGTGCCAACTCCTACATTTTATGTTTCCAGCCTGACTTCTCAGAACTCTGTTCTTCTGTATGGAACTACCTACTTAACAACTCATGTTTCAAGGGAATCTCTAATTTAACATGTCCAAATTTAAATCCTGATGTCTATTTCTCTCATAGTTGTTCCTGTTTCAGTGTATGCCACTATTATCTACTCACTTAGTTAAGGCAGATATCTTAGAATTATTCTCTAGTCATTCCTTTCCTTTATCATTTTCCCCCCAAATGTAATTAATTCTTATGTGTCCTCTTTTCTCCATCTTCCCTGCTATAACTGTAATCTAAACCAGTGTCATCCCTCATCTGGACTTTACAGTATCTTCCTGACTAATTTCTCATTTCTCTATTTACCCCTTTATTTATTCTCCACATTTTATTCAGAATGATTGGTTAAAACTTCTCCCTTTAAATCTTTAAATGATTTCCTATTATACATTAAGTTAAATTCCAGTTACTTGTCTTGACATACCATGCCTTGCCTGGTATGGCCCCCTATTATCTCTCCAACTTTTTTTTTATTCCTCTTCACCCTGATTTTTGCTCACTGTGCTCAAGTCCTCTAATACTCCAGACTCTTTCCTGCTTTGGAGCATCTGGGTTTACCAGTAGTATACCAGTTCTTTCCATGGCTGGTTTCTTGTCAAGATTGGCTCCTTCTCTTACCATCAGTTTCAGCTTAAATACCACCTCTTCGGTGGTTAATACTTTCTTTAAGCACTCTATCTGGATGTGCTACTTTTTATTATTCTTTGGTTTTGTACTCTGTTTCGTTCTAGATCTTGACCTGTTTAGTCAATTTTTTTCTTTGCTTATCTGTTTACACTCTGCTGCATTCCACACTCTCCCCAACTCCTACCACACATATACCCACAGACACCAAATGGTGAGGCCTATGAAGGCCAGAAGTTTGTCTGTTCCTTTTCATCATGAACATACAGTACCTGTCACCGATGGCATGCTATGGATGCTCAGTAACCCTTGGTATGAATGAGGGAAGTAAGCAGTGGTTTATGAAGATTGTGAGACTCTTGAGTGTTCCACGTTGGCCAAAGTGAACATGGCAGAAGCTAATACTTAGGAGTTTAGGGCCACATATCGGATATACAAGATTTTGATGATTATTTTAAAATAATATATGTGTGTGTGTATACAACATATATGTTATGTGTATGTCTATCTGTATTACATGCAGAGGAATTTCTACAGTCGTTAAAAAAAAAACTAGATTGTGAGCTTTAGGAGATTATTATATAAAGTTCAGACAGTGTCACATCTGTGGTATTAATCTGAATTACAATGTAGTTGCTCAGTGATGTTTCTATTTTATTCAGTGTGAAAATGTATCCCTAAAAGAACAAATGGAGTCTGTAAGTAAAGAACTGGAGATTACCAAGGAAAAACTTCACACTATTGAACAAGCCTGGGAACAAGAAACTAAATTAGGTAAGTATTATGACTCTGATAATATAAAATGATTAAGATCTAATAGTGAATATTTTTCATTTAAAGTGCCTTTCTATACCAGATAAAAAGAAAATATTTTGATAAAAATGCACTCTCTGCCTAACAGTTTAATTTAACCGGCGGTTGATGAGTAATATCTTGTATTAATCTTTACCAAAGTTAGGTTTTTAGTTATTAAATTGGATTTGTTTCTAATGAAATCATATATGTTAAAAATGTATGACTGAGCATTAGCTATATTGAACCATTTAACAATTAAGACCGATGATAATTTTGAAATACCTGTATTTTAATGATAGTATTATGAGTTTTTTCACTGTGTATAAAGTTATATTAGGAATATATCATTTTATATTTTTAAATTAAAAGATCACGTAGAACATCAGAAAAATTTGAGAAGAATTTATATTGCTCATAGTTCCACTACTGTATCATTTTTTTGTATGACCTTATACATGCTTATATATTTTATACACTTTAAATTATAATAAACATTATATGCTGTATTTATTTAGTAGATATCAAAAAATTTCATTTTTTATTCATCATACTTATAAATATTCATGCAATAAGTTACTGTGTTTGGGTGATTAAATCACTAGCTTTTCTAATTTTTGCTATTGCTTATAGTGCTGCAGTGAACATCTTCGTTTATATCTAACAGAGATATTATTGTCTCAAAGGGTATTAAAATCTTTGTGGCTTCTGCTAGGATTTTCCATATTAGTTTTTCAAACGGTTATCCTAGTTCACAACATTTAAATAATTTTATCTCACTAGCATTATGCTTTATAATTTTCAAATAAATTTGCCCCTTTGGATAAAATGTTTTAATTTGTTTTCTAGACCTTAGAGCGCTAATGCTATTCAAAGTTTCTGTTACTATTAAATTGGTAACTGAGACATGTAGCTTAGAGAGGCTTAACATTGGGAAGTCTAAAATAAGCTACTTTTAGAAATGTACTTTTTAATTCATTAAGAGATTAAAAGTGAATTGACTTCCATGTAGCTCTTACACAAAAGAAGATACCATTTTAACTAAGATATTGAAAAGAATATTATATACAGTTTTAGTAAGTTCTTTGTTCATTCTATCCTGTGTTTCTTTAGTAAGTGCTGAATTCCCTATAGAAATTCCTTAATTTTCAAATACCTTAATCTCTCTGATACATGGCTTTATAGCACTGAAGTTTTTTTTTTTAATATAAAGTCTAGCTTTATTTTTTAAAAGATTTTACAAGTCTGTCAACCTCAAACATACATAGGTGAATTATTCATATCTTCCATCAGATGAGGCTTACAGCTTCAATCCCTCTCAGAAAAATATAAGTAAAAAATAAATTTTTTCACAAATATTTATCCACTATATTACTCAGCTTAGTTCTGAAATTTTCTCTCTATAAATACTTTAACATAGCTGCTAGTGGTAGTACTGTTGTTGTACAGCTGCACATGGCTATAATTTTACAAGCCTGCCTTACTCTTGCTAGCTCCCTGGTTTGGCTCCAGGGTCCAAATCTTATAGAGGAAAAGTAAAGGTTAACTGGGCTGCCAGAAAAGTGCACTTAATGCATCCTGTAGTGCTCTGTGACAAGCCAGAGAAGTACAGCCTCCAGCAAGGTCCTGTGGAGAGGCAGCTCTGATGTGGTTTAAATACCTGTGTTTAAGCTGTTTCCTTATCTTGGAATGACCTCACCATTGCCTGTCTTCCAAAGCCATGGTTCGAATGTCAACCCTTCAATTCTGAACAGAGACATGAGAAGCTTCCCTCCAAATTCTGGAACTCCACAATATATCACTGAAGTTTAAAAGCTTTTATTTCCTGTTACCCTTATATCTTTGTTTAAAAGTGTCACTTTTTTAGCTTTTTTCATGCAGGAATTGATTGGTGTTGGGCTGTTACCCTCTCTCTAGGACACTCCAAACACAAGAATATAGAGTAGACTAGTGTCCATTGCAGCCCCTGTGATGTGCCTCTTTTCATTATCAAAGTTTAGCACTAAAGAGAATGGAGAAGAGGTTTTATGTTCCTTGTATATCTGTATTTACTGCAATTTTTTTTTCTTTCCTTCATGGCGCTTAGGGTTGCCTGAAAGAGTCTCTATACCATAATGGTTTCCTAACACCTTTAGCTTCTTTCAGTAACATTACTGTTAGTTATTTGATCACTGCTTGCAGCAGCTATTCTAAAATCATATACTATTTAAAGACACATACAGAACAAAATGAAGCACTTCTTAAAGCTGAGACAGACACCAAAACAGTTTGTTTAGTTTCAAAAATATATATATTTCTTTGAGCAAACTCAGTTATAAAACTCAAGCTTCTGAAGCTAGAAAGATAGGAGGGGGCATTATTGGTGTTACGATTGTTTACAGAGGAAATCACTGCTTATTAGTTCCTTAAAATAATTGACTTCCCTGAACATATGGTTAATTGACTCTCTAAAAAAATAAAACACTCTACCAAATTTTTTTTCCTGGAGCATGTCTGTTATGCAAAGCAAAAGTATTAGTTTTCTCTTCTTAAAATGTGACTAACTAATGATAATCCTACGTGATGCCTTTTCATGGTAAATCAGGGGGCTTTCGTTCTCTTTTCATTTAACCACAAACTTCTGTGTCCAAGGACAAGCTATACAACTGCATATATGAGATAAGGGTATAATAACTGATAAAATAATTTAAAGTAAAATATTTGATATTAGATGTATACAAAGGCCAAATAAAAGTCAGGGTTAAAGAAGATACTTGGCGAAATCCCTAAATCACATGGCTTCAGATTTTACTTTTTTACTCTGAGTCATTGCACTTGTATTCACAAAGTAGTGTTGATTCACTGTATTGCCTCTTACACAGTTTATCTCCTTTCAGTTAACAAAATATATTTATTTGCCCTTTTTTGACTATCTACATGTGACACCTCCTACACTACATCTTTTACATTGTTATTTCAGTTCAGGCATACCTTGGACATATTGCACGTTTGGCTCCAGATTGGCACAACAAAACAAATATTGCAATAAATGAGTCCCAGGAATTTTTTGGTTTCCCAGTACCTATAAAAGTTATGTTTACACTATACTATAGTCTATTAGTGTGCAACAGTATTATGTCTAAAAAAAAAGTACATACCTTTATTTTAAAATACTTTATTGCTAAAAAATGCTAGCCATCATCTGAACCTTCATTTTGTCTTAATACTAACATCAAAGATCACTGATCATAGATACCATAACAAATATAATAAAAAGTTTGAAATATTGTGAGGATTACCAGTGTGACACAGAGACACAAAGTGAGCAAATGCTGTTGGAAAAATGGCACCGACAGACTTGCTCGACTCAGGGTTGTTTGCCATAGACCTTCAATTTAAAAACAAACCAAAACAAAAAAATGCAGTATTTGCGAAGCTCCACAAAGCAAAGCACAACGAAACAAGGTATGCCTGTAATCCTATGAAGAATAATTTGTATTATCATTTGACTGACGAAACATGTAAATCCCAGAGACATTAGGTTAGGTAGCATACAGATAAGAAGTAACAGAGCTGAGACTAGAGTCCAGGTCTGTCATAATTCAAAAGGCTCGTGTGTTTTCCGCAGAACAATATTGCCTCCTTATATACAATGTCTAAAATATCTGGGATAAATTTTTGATAAGAACAGTGCAAGATTTACCAAAGTGTTGTTGCATTTAGGAAATGAATCTAACATGGATAAGGCAAAGAAATCAATAACCAACAGTGAGATTGTTTCTATTTCAAAAAAAATCACTATGCTGGAGATGAAGGAATTAAATGAAAGGCAGCGGGCTGAACATTCTCAAAAAATGTATGAACATGTGAAGACTTCATTGAAGCAAGTGGAAGAACGTAATTTTGAATTGGAAACCAAATTTGCTGAGGTTTGATATTATAATTTTTTTCATGCCGTTAGAGAGTAAAAAATTAGTCATGGTAGCCATTGTATTATTGGAAGAGGTTTGTTTGTAACTCTGAAGTAGCATATTAATATAGTGCTTGTGTTTCATGTAATGGGTAAATAATGTATTTTTAAATCTGAAATGTTTAAAAAGAAAGCAGGTATTTCTGTGATTGAGTTCTTATTTCTCACCAGCATTACATTATTAGATTTAATGTGCAAAAAGATGTTATTTGCTTAATAATGTAATTGCCTTCCACTACCATCCCTTCATTTAACAGTTATTATTTCTGAGTGCCTATTACATGCCAGATGCTGTATGGGAACTGGAGTTACAGCATGAAATAAAATAGACAGTAATCTCTCCTCTCAGGGACTTCATTCTAATAGGAAGTTTTAGACTTTTGATATGGTCAAAATTACTAAATTGGCTGGCAATAATATAGTTTGCAAATATTCAACAATTTATGATGAAGTAGCACTCTAATAATATTTCTTTACCTTGAGAATGTGTATTTCTCAAATCATTCATGTTATTTTGTTTATTTTAAATGAGTCATCAAATATATATTAATAAGATTTTATTAACTATTTAGATGTGTTTATAGATGATAGTTGCAGTAAAATATAATGAGCATATGGCATTTCAAGTAAATTAAGAATATCAGAGATTCATATCTTATTAGATTGTGAGTTGATTAATATAAATGACTTTGGGTGGGTTGACATATAACTAGAGTTTTCATAATTTGTTCCTGGCTTTTTCTCCCCTTATCTTCGTCAATCTATTCTTAATACTTCACACCCAATGCAGTATCTGGACTAATGCGAAGTAAAGAGGACTGCAGTATGCTGAAAGGTATATTAAAAGGAAAACCTCACCAAAAACTAACGTTTCTGAATGTTTTTTGTTACTTTTTCTCAGCTTACCAAAATCAATTTGGAAGCACAGAAAGTGGAACAGATGTTAAGAGATGAATTAGCTGATAGTGTGAGCAAGACAGTAAGTGATGCTGATAGGCAACATATTCTAGAATTAGAGAAGAGTGAAATGGAACTAAAAGTTGAAGTATCAAAGTAAGTTCATGTGGAGTTTTTAGTCATTTGATTAGCTGTGTCTACTCTAATTTGTGTTTATGAACTCTAATTACAGTGGTAAAGGGGTAATATCCTTAGTGGCAATTGTTACTGGTTTCTTTTTATTAGAACAGGGTTAAACAATATTAACAAGATTGATTTTTAACTGCATAAGTAATAATATTGAAGAGGAAATAACTTCTCAAGATTTACATTTTTCAGAGCCCAGGAATAGTATTACAGAAAACACTGAACTTGAAATCAGGACTCTCTGAGATCTAGTTTTTCCACATACTAATATTTTTTTGGAGGGAAGGGTTGTGGCCATTTAATTTGTTTAAAATTAACTTATTAAGGGAGTAATAATACTTATTTCATAAGGTTGCTGTAAAAATATAAAGAAAATACAGATTTTGATTCAGTTTACATCTATTAAACATATACTGACTCATCTAATTACGCTTAATAACTCTGATAACAGTGTTGTTTTCATTTTACATAAGGAAACAGTTTATTCTCATAGAATTCAAATATCAATATATATAAGGAGGAAATACTGTGTACACCAGGTAGATGCTGTCTAATCACTCTTTTGTAATTATGTGTTACTTCATTAGAAAAGTATGAGGATCCCTGAGTTGATCTGTCTAGCACAAATAATTAGTAAAAAGGGTTTATGGCTTACCCATAAAGTTATAGCCACTGTTTTAGTGTCTTGATAGTCCTTTTGGGAATATCAGTTATTCCCAGCCCTTTTCACTATGAATGACCCCATTTTTTATTCTTCCTTTCACCTCATGTACTTCATCTTTTGAAGTAAACTAATTTACAATTACTCATTTTGTTATATTTTAATTGGTGAAAACTTACATAACTGGCAGTAAGAACTTCTAATCAATATGAGGAAACCTGACTTATCTGTTAACGCTGAACTAAAATTATTCCAGCCCAAAGTAAAATGCATTTTATTTTACCTGTTTAATCTTATCAAAATAGTCATATAGGAAATTTAATAACTTACCATCAAGCTCCACCCTTTTTTTGCAATTGTAGTAAATGTATAATCTCTTTTTCACATTTCTGGTAACTAGCAAATTAAAATAAAGCAAATCAAAACATACATTAATTGATCTAGGGAACCTGGCAATTTTAAATTTCTGTATTCTTAACTGTACAGTTTATCAAGTAAGCCTACTTAATACCTTATTCCAGCTATACCAAACCATGATAATAAGCATCTCATGAAAAAAGTGTGAGAGAGGAGTTCTTTGACCATATACATTTGGAAAATGCTATATGTGTACAGGTTGAAATAAGTTTTTACTCTAGAACTTCTCAGAGCATTTGATATGATATGTATATGAGTCTTCAAGGGAGAGGAATGTTGGGAATGGAGTATTTTTTACAGAACATTTGTTAACTCCTCATGGAATTATGTTTCATGAAACAGTTCAGGAAACTTTACTTTAGTGTTTCATACAAAGAAGAGATGCTGCAAACTAATGGCTTTTCCAAGAGTCTAGAAATTTGAAATTTTAGTATTTATTTACTTAGAAAATGTACCCAATTGTATCTGAAGTATCTTATCACTTCCTAGACTAAAAGAGATTTCTGACATTGCCAAAAGGCAAGTTGAAATTTTGAATACACAACAACAGTCCAGGGAAAAGGAAGTAGAGTCCATCAGAATGCAGCTGTTAGACTATCAGGTATGTGCAGGATTAACTCTTCTATATAGATTCTTTTCTTTTTCCTAAATTTACATTAGATATTGGGATGATTTTGTAGTTTTAATCAGAGGATATATCAAATAGAGGCTCCTATTTTTGTTAGTTGTAAGTTGATTAGAAAAACTCGTTAATTTGAAATGCCATTCATAACACAGAAAAGCATTTCAATGCTTACAGATGCATTGTGCTGGCTGCTGTTCAAAGTCCAGACAGTGAGGAGAAACATGTCTTTCATAACAATATTTTCTCTTGTATTTATATATAGTTTTTCACATCTTCTCACATTCTAAGTTTTTTTAGGATTAAAAAACCCCACATTGTCTGCATTAATATTATTATCAATACTGTTATTAATATATGGAAGTTTTCAAAAAACAGTAATATTCCAACTGTTAGCTGCCAGATTTAGATTTTAAATAAGTTTGATTCTAGGTTTCTACACTTCTTTTGCAATTTGTGTTAAAGCAAGGTTAGATTTTTGTAGGATCTCATGTAGCACCCTGTTTTAAATTTTATTTAGTAAATTGTGATTTTAAATCCATGATAAGTTTCATTGGGAAAACTTGAAACTTCCTACAAACATATATTTTTTATATTAGGCACAGTCTGATGAAAAGGCACTAATTGCCAAGCTGCACCAACACCTTGTTTCTCTTCAAGTTAGTGAGGCTACCGCTCTTGGTAAGTTGGAGTCGGTTACGTCTAAGCTGCAGAAGATGGAGGCCCATAATTTGCGCTTAGAGCAGAAACTTGATGAAAAAGAACAAGCTCTCTATTCTGCCCGTTTGGAGGGCAGAAACAGAGCAACACATCTGCGCCAAACAATTCAGTCTCTACGATGGCAATTTAGCGGAGCTTTACCCTTGGCACAACAGGAAACATTCTCTAAAACAATGATTCAGTTACAAAATGACAAACTGAAGATAATGCAAGAAATGAAAAATTCTCAACAAGAACATAGAAATATGAAGAACAAAACACTGGAGATGGAATTAAAGTTAAAGGGGCTGGAAGAGTTAATAAGCACTTTAAAGGATGCCAGGGGAGCCCAAAAGGTAAAACATTGATTTTAAGTTCAGTATTTTCAAAAGAGTTACATAATAACTTTGGGTTAATATGTGCCTATGTGAATAATGCTTAATATATGAACAAAATTCCATGTATAATTTATTAATTCAGGTTTTATAAATTAGGAGTTTGGGCTATTTGGATATCCTTTTATAAATAAAATGGGACTCCTCTAAGCGATGGTTTCAATAGAAATGCTTAGATTGTATAATATCAAAGAATTTTAAACACTCTAGGAAAGTTTATATATTAATTAAATACTAATTATAATTATTCTTAAACATTATAGTGGTTAGTTGAATTCTACTCTTCATAATTATTGTGTTTAAAATTATTTACAAGTAGTAGGCCCGCATTTATTTTTTAAAATAATTTTGTTTTTGCCCTCATTTGGAAGGAATTAAACGAAAAATAATTATTTTGAAATTAAATTTTATTCTCTAGGCTAGAAACATTTAAGATTTTTATTTATGAAAGTAAAATGAATGTTGCAATTACATACATACACTAAGGACCCAGTAAATATATGAAAGTAAATGAATAAATGAAAGTGAATGTTAGTGATATCCATTCCAACATCATTTGAAAAGTGTTTTATGTTAAGATCCCATGTATTAGAAAAGTCTGGAAATTCTAAATAAACTTTTCCTTGTGGAACAGCCAAGGATAATTTTATATCTTATTTTGTTATAGAATGTCCATTAATTTGAATTAAAATCATTAAGATTAGTGGAGAAATATTTGTTTATATAGTATTTACATTTGTATGTATAATTTGTAAATCTTCAGGTAATCGTTTGGCATACGAAGATAGAAGAACTCCGTCTTCAAGAGCTTAAACTCAGTCGAGAATTAGTCAAAGATAAAGAAGAAATAAAATATTTGAATAATATAATTTCTGAATATGAGCATACAATCAGTAGTCTGGAGGAAGAAATTGTACAGCAGAATAAGGTTTCATTTTATATTTACTTTCGTATTTGTTGCTAAGATTTTTAACATAACAACATTGCACTGGTGACCACATTATTTTCCTAATTGAGTGTAGCTCCCATTATTATTGTTATAAAATATTGTTTCTTACTTTTTAAACTATTCTAAAAATATATATTTAGTTGCATTAATAGTCTTAAAAGGAATAATTCATAAGCAGACTTATTTGGTAAGTTAATTTTTATTTCAATATTAGTTATTTGACTTTTCATGGTTACAAGTTTCTACTGGCTCTCACTGATGGAATAGGAGAAGGCAGCTTGGTGTAGAATAAAGCACAAAAGCTTTGGAGGCAGATGATATTCACTAAGCACATGCTTGCTTGCTTCAGAAATTCTGTTGTTCCTTCTGCTTAGATTGTTCTTACCCCAGATACCAGTATTGATAATGCTTTCATTGCCTTCTGGTCTTAGCTCAAATGTCTTACCTTATCATTGAGGCCTTCACTAGCCACTCAGTCTACAACAGTAAATCTTATCATCAAGATTCCCTGAATAGGGATTATCTAGTTTCATTTTACTCCATAGTACTCATCACCCTCTGACATATTACATACTTACTTGTTTATTGACTATCTCCCCCTCACTAGTATATAAGTTCTGTAGTGAAAGGTACTTGGTTTTGTTCACTGCTGTGTTCTTATTGTCTTGAATAGTGCTTGCCACACAGAATGTGTCATTAAACATGTTTTGGATGAATGGATGGATGGGTACATGGATGGATTGAAATCCTGACTCCACATCTGCCTGTCTCTGTGATCTTAGGCAAATCACTTCATCTCTGAATTTACTTCCTTCTTCCATAAAATGAAAATAATAGTGACCTCAAAGGGTTGTTGTGAGGATTAAATAAGAAAAATGTATGTAAAAATTCCTGGTGATTATCTCTGTGTGCGTCTGACCCAAACTGTCTTTTTTTCAGTTTCACGAAGAAAGACAAATGGCCTGGGATCAGAGAGAAGTTGAGCTAGAACGTCAACTAGATGTTTTTGACCGTCAGCAAAATGAAATACTAAATGCAGCACAAAAGGTATGAATGATTAGTCTTGTTTGCTACTCTGTAGCACGGCCTGTAATGTTAACAAATAGAAATATTTTCTAAAGTTGGATGGAATTTTAATTGATGGTATCTTTTTATGTTTCAACTATAAGTGGAGTTTAACCATGTCATGTCATATAGTTGTAAAAATTAATATTGTTCTTCTCAATGCTGCAACTGCTTTTTTAAAAAAATTCTATTTCTCAATAGTTTGAAGAGGCTACAGGATCAATGCCAGACCCTAGTTTGCCCCTTCCAAATCAACTTGAGATTGCTCTAAGAAAAATTAAGGAGAATATTCGAATAATCCTAGAAACACAGGCAACGTGCAAATCACTAGAAGAGGTAATTAGAAGAATTTGCATTTTGATTAGTGCCTTATTAGGTATGCTTGTGGCGTTTTCTAAGTAATATTTTTAAATGAGGATGAAGCATAAAATGATGAATCTGTTGCTTATTCTGCTCTCCTTTTTCATTCTCCTATAATGTTTCTAGTAGCTGATAAAGAACAGCAGATATGGCTAATTTGATATTACTCTCCTTTTAATCATTATTTGCCACTTTTGGGCATGCTCTTCAGTTGCTAGCATGAAAGGAAACAAGAAGAGCATTTGACTGTAGCTTTATGAACAATGTATTTCCTTCCCCTCTATGATCAAGAATTGTTTTCATCCTTGTTTATTTTTATGTTCTATTTTGAAGTGCATGTTTTATACTCTGAATCAATTTTCAGTTTATTCATTTTTGTAGATAGTTAAAGCGTTTGAAGGTAAATTAGAAATTACTTCTTAGTTCAGTCTAGGTCTTAAATTTGGTTAATAGATGATTAGATCTGTCTTCTTTATTAAATTATACAGAAAATAGTATAAACCGAGTATGTTTAGATGTCAACTAAAATGAAAATCATATTAACTGTAAAGACATTTAAAATAATTTTTTAAATTGTGCACTTTTAAACCAACTGAGGAAACTTAGATTGTCTTCTGTAATTGTAAATTTGTTGTTTATGTGTATTGCCACTGAGTTACTAGATTTTAAATATCTGCCTTAATTCTGTTGAGGAGAACACACTTTCTTCTGTTTTGTTTTGATAAGCTGCAGATTTTATAATAGTGACCCATTGACTCAGGCCACTAAAATTCCAATTTTTATACTTTGTTGACTTTATAGGTTGCTCTTCTAGTGCTCTAATAGTCAATGGACCAAAATAAAAGGAATGGTTTATTACATTTTCTTTCTAAACCTATCACCACCACACATTTCTAGTTCTAAATCTATTAGACCTAAATAAAGTACTGTAAGTAAATTTCATTTTCATCATAACAGTGAAGTTTCTAACACATGTGATAATCTTACAAATAAGTAAAATATACATGTAGATAACTGCTGTCACATAGAAATACAGTCAATTAACCTTATTAAGTATCATTTGGCTATTATAAGTATGATGTGAAAAATAAAATGAAACTCCTTTCCTTGCTTATAGCTAATCTGACTAAGATTCAGATGAAGCATTTTTAAAAGAAAAATGTATTTTTTTATGATTTGATCATTGCAGAAGCTAAAAAAAAAAGAATCTGCTTTACGGTTAGCAGAGGAAAATATTCTGTCAAGAGATAAAGTAATTAATGAACTGAGGCTTCGATTGCCTGCCACTGCAGAACGAGAAAAGCTTATAGCTGAGCTAGGAAGAAAAGAGGTGGAACCAAAATCTCATCACACATTGAAACTTGCTCATCAGACCATTGCAAACATGCAAGCAAGGTTAAATCAAAAGGAAGAAGTGTTAAAGAAGTATCAACATCTTCTAGAAAAAGCCAGAGAGGTATTTTATTATATTATGTTATGCTCTTTTATTTATTATGATGTTTTTTAGACAAATGTCAAATACTGTTCTGCCCTGAAGTGGTATTTCGTTTCTTGTTTTCAAATGATTCTATTCAGGTATTGTTACTTTCACGTGATTGGATTACAGATCTGTCAGTAAAACTGGCAGTTTGTGTTATGGACCGACTAAATTGCTAATGGCTTTCATGGTGAAACTGTGTGATTTTGAAAAATATCATCTGAGTTAATAGGTAAAGACTGAGGCAGTAAGTTAGAATGAAATCTGTCACACAGGTATCAGTGGAAATCAAATTTGCTAGAACTTGGAGGGGAAAAAAAAATCTGACATTTAAAAATTTGCTGGAAACAAGTTAAAAGCTGATGGATACATATTATTCTAATATTAAGAATAAATTATGCTCTAAGGCTGGGCTTGTCAGTTTGAACATGTGCTAGGGGAAATGTATACAGGTATAAATATATACATGCAGATGGCAGATGTTGTTCCTTCCCTATCTCATAAGGATTTTAGAAGGTAAAGATAAGAAAATATTTAAGACCTTTAGAATGTGAATTTATTTGAATCATAATGTAAGATATAGTTTTGATTTCTTGTAAAACAGGAACAAAGAGAAATTGTTAAGAAACATGAAGAGGAACTTCATAGTCTTCATCATAAATTAGAACTACAGGCTGATAGTTCACTCAGTAAATTCAAAGAAACAACTTGGGTAAGATTCTAAGAACTTTGTTCTATTCTTTATTGATTTTTGAGACCATGCAATTGAAAATTTAGGTCTCCTTTTTTTTGGACTAGAAGCCATCCTACCTTTTTTTATTTTTTTGCCAGAATAATCTTCTGAAGACATAGCTCTAATCATTTTTTTCCCTAGACCGACATCTGTTAGTAGCTTACTGCTGCCTACAAAATCATGTTTAAGTTTCTTAGCCGTGTACTCAAAGCCTTCCATGATCTGACCTCAGTCTTTCTTTCAAATCTGCACATTAAGTTTACCTGTGTCTAATTGCTTTCCATGTTCTGAATTCAGTTCATTCTTGCCTCTTTTGATCATTGTATTCTTTTTTTTTTTTTTTTTAAATCAGTCACCAATTTTATACACATCAGTGTATACATGTCAATCCCAATCGCCCAATTCAGCACACCACCATCCCCACCCCACCGTGGTTTTCCCCCCTTGGTGTCCATACATTTGTTCTCTACATCTGTGTCTCAACTTCTGCCCAGCAAACCGGTTCATCTGTACCATTTTTCTAGGTTCCACATACATGCGTTAATATACGATATTTGTTTTTCTCTTTCTGACTTACTTCACTCTGTATTACAGTCTCTAGATCCATCCACGTCTCAACAAATGACTCAATTTCGTTCCTTTTTATGGCTGAGTAATATTCCATTGTATATATGTACCACCACTTCTTTATCCATTCGTCTGTCGATGGGCATTTAGGTTGCTTCCATGACCTGGCTATTGTAAATAGTGCTGCAGTGAACATTCGGGTGCATGTGTCTTTTTGAATTACGGTTTTCTCTGGGTATATGCCCAGTAGTGGGATTGCTGGGTCATATGGTAATTCTATTTTTAGTTTTTTAAGGAACCTCCATATTGTTCTCCATAGTGGCTGTATCAATTTACATTCCCACCAACAGTGCAAGAGGGTTCCCTTTTCTCCACACCCTCTCCAGCATTTGTTGTTTGTAGATTTTCTGATGATGCCCATTCTAACTGGTGTGAGGTGATACCTCATTGTAGTTTTGATTTGCATTTCTCTAATAATTAACAATGTTGAGCATCTTTTCATGTGCTTCTTGGCCATGTGTATGTCTTCTTTGGAGAAATGTCTATTTAGATCTTCTGCCCATTTTTGGATCAGGTTGTTTGTTTCTTTAATACTGAGCTGAATGAGCTGTTTCTATATTTTGGAGATTAATCCTTTGTCCGTTGATTCGTTTGCAAATAATTTCTCCCATTCTGAGGGTTGTCTTTTCATCTTGTTTCTGGTTTCCTTCGCTGTGCAAAAGCTTTGAAGTTTCATTAGGTCCCATTTGTTTATTTTTGTTTTTATTTCCATTACTCTAGGAGGTGGATCAAAAAAGATCTTGCTGTGATTTCTGTCAAAGAGTGTTCTTCCTATGTTTTCCTCTAAGAGTTTTACGGTGTCCAGTCTTACATTTAGGTCTCGAATCCATTTTGAGTTTATTTTTGTGTATGGTGTTAGGGAGTATTCTAATTTCATTCTTTTCCATGTAGCTGTCCAGTTTTCCCAGCACCACTTATTGAAGAGACTGTCTTTTCTCCATTGTATATCTTTGCCTCCTTTGTCATAGATTAGTTGACCATAGGTGCGTGGATTTATCTCTGGGCTTTCTATCTTGTTCCATTGATCTATGTTTCTGTTTTTGTGCCAGTACCATATTGTCTTGATTACTGTAGCTTTGTAGTATAGTCTGAAGTCAGGGAGTCTGATTCCTCCAGCTCCATTTTTTCCCTCAAGACTGCTTTGGCTATTCGGGGTCTTTTGTGTCTCCATACAAATTTTAAGATGATTTGTTCTAGTTCCGTAAAAAATGCCATTGGTAATTTGATAGGGATTGCATTGACTCTGTAGATAGCTTTGGGTAGTGTAGTCATTTTCACAATATTGATTCTTCCAATCCAAGAACATGGTATATCTCTCCATCTGTTGGTATCATCTTTAATTTCTTTCATCAGTGTCTTATAGTTTTCTGCATACAGGTCTTTTGTCTCCCTAGGTAGGTTTATTCCTAGGTATTTTATTCTTTTTGTTGCAATGGTAAATGGGAGTGTTTCCATAATTTCTCCTTCAGGTTTTTCATCATTAGTGTATAGGAATGCAAGAGATTTCTGTGCATTAATTTTGTATCCTGCAACTTTACCAAATTCATTGATTAGCTCTAGTAGTTTTCTGGTGGCAGTTTTAGGATTCTCTATGTATAGTATCATGTCATCTGCAAACAGTGAAAGTTTTACTTCTTCTTTTCCAATTTGTATTCCTTTTATTTCTTTTTCTTCTCTGATTGCCGTGGCTAGGACTTCCAAAACTATGTTGAATAATAGTGGTGAGAGTGGACATCCTTGTCTCGTTCCTGATCTTAGAGGAAATGCTTTCAGTTTTTCACCATTGAGAATGATGTTTGCTCTGGGTTTGACGTATATGGCCTTTATTATGTTGAGGTAGGTTCCCTCTATGCCCACTTTCTGGAGAGTTTTTATCATAAATGGGTGTTGAATTTTGTCCAAAGCTTTTTCTGCATCTATTGAGATGATCGTATGGTTTTTATTCTTCAATTTGTTTATATGGTGTATCACATTGATTGATTTGCGTATATTGAAGAATCCTTGCATTCCTGGGATAAATCCCACTTGATCATGGTGTATGATCCTTTTAATGTGTTGTTGGATTCTGTTTGCTAGTATTTTGTTGAGGGTTTTTGCATCTATATTCATCAGTGATATTGGTCTGTAATTTTCTTTTTTTGTAGTAACTTTGTCTGGTTTTGGTATCAGGGTGATGGTGGCCTCATAGAATGAGTTTGGGAGTGTTCCTTCCTCTGCAATTTTGTGGAAGAGTTTGAGAAGGTTGGGTGTTAGCTCTTCTCTAAATGTTTGATAGAATTTACTTGTGAAGCCATCTGGTCCTGGACTTTTGTTTGTTGGAAGACTTTTAATCACAGTTTCAATTTCATTACTTGTGATTGGTCTGTTCATATTTTCTGTGTCTTCCTGGTTCAGTCTTGGAATGTTATACCTTTCTAAGAACTTGTCCATTTCTTCCAGGTTGTCCATTTTATTGGCATAGAGTTGCTTGTAGTAGTCTCTTAGGATGCTTTGTATTTCTGCGGTGTCTGTTGTAACTTCTTCTTTTTCATTTCTAATTTTATTGATATGAGTCCTCTCCCTCTTTTTCTTGATGAGTCTGGCTAATGGCTTATCAATTTTGTTTATCTTCTGAAAGAACCAGCTTTTAGTTTTATTGATCTTTGCTATTGTTTTCTTTGTTTCTACTTCATTTATTTCTGCTCTGATCTTTATGATTTCTTTCCTTCTGCTACCTTTGGGTTTTGTTTGTTCTTCTTTCTCTAGTTCATTTAGGTGTGAGGTTAGATTTTGTACTTGAGATTTTTCGTTTCTTTAGGTAGGCTTGTATAGCTATAAACTTCCCTCTTAGAACTGCTTTTGCTGCATCCCATAGGTTTTGGATCGTTGTGTTTTCATTGTCATTTGTCTCTAGGTATTTTTTTATTTCCTCTTTGATTTCTTCAGTGATCTGTTGGTTATTTAGTAACGTATTGTTTAGCCTCCATGTGTTTGTGCTTTTCACGTTTTTTTCCCTGTAATTCATTTCTAATCTCATAGCGTTGTGGTCAGAAAAGATGCTTGATATGATTTCAATTTTCTTAAATTTACTGAGGCTTGATTTGTGGCCCAAGAGGTGATCTGTCCTGGAGAATGTTCCGTGCGCACTTGAGAAGAACGTGTAATCTGCTGTTTTTGGATGGAATGTCCTATATATATCAATTAAATCTATGTGGTCTATTGTGTCATGTAAAGCTTCTGTTTCCTTATTTATTTTCATTTTGGATGATCTGTCCATTGGTGTAAGTGAGGTGTTAAAGTCCCCCACTATTACTGTGTTACTGTCCATTTCCTCTTTTATAGCTGTTAGCAGTTGCCTTATGTGTTGAGGTACTTCTGTGTTGGGTGCATATATATTTATAATTGTTATATCTTCTTCTTGGATTGATCCCTTGATCATTATGTAGTGTCCTTCCTTGTCTCTTGTAACATTCTTTATTTTAAAGTCTATTTTATCTGATGTGAGTATTGCTACTCCAGCTTTCTTTTGGTTTCCATTTGCATGGAATATCTTTTTCCATCCCCTCACTTTCAGTCTGTATGTGTCGCTAGGTCTGAAGTGGGTCTCTTGTAGACAGCATATAGATGGGTCTTGTTTTTGTATCCATTCAGCAAGCCTGTGTCTTTTGGTTGGAGCATTTAATCCATTCACGTTTAAGGTAATTATCGATATGTGTGTTCCTATGACCATTTTCTTAATTGTTTTGGGTTTGTTTTTGTAGGTCCTTTTCTTCTCTTGTGTTTCCCAGTTAGAGAAGTTCCTTTAGCATTTGTTGTAGAGCTGGTTTGGTGGTGCTGAATTCTCGTAGCTTTTGCTTGTCTGTAAAGCTTTTGATTTCTCCATCAAATCTAAATGAGATCCTTGCTGGGTAGAGTAATCTTGATTGTAGGTTCTTCCCTTTCATCACTTTGAGTATATCATGCCACTCCCTTCTGGCTTGTAGAGTTTCTGCTGAGAAATCAGCTGTTAGCCTTATGGGAGTTCCCTTGTATGTTATTTGTCATTTTTCCCTTGCTGCTTTCAATAATTTTTCTTTGTCTTTAATTTTTTCCAATTTGATTACTATGTGTCTCGGCATGTTTCTCCTTGGGTTTATCCTGTATGGGACTCTCTGCGCTTCCTGGACTTGGGTGGCTATTTCCTTTCCCATGTTAGAGAAGTTTTCGACTATAATCTCTTCAAATATTTTCTCGGGTCCCTTCTGTCTCTCTTCTCCTTTTGGCACCCCTATAATGTGAATGTTGTTGCGTTTAATGTTGTCCCAGAAGTCTCTTAGGCTGTCTTCATTTCTTTTCATTCTTTTTTTTTTAGTCTGTTCCGCAGCAGTGAATTCCACCATTCTGTCTTCCAGGTCACTTATCCGTTCTTCTGCCTCAGTTATTCTGCTATTGATTCCTTCTAGTGTAGTTTTCATTTCAGTTATTGTATTGTTCATCTCTTTTTGTTTGTTCTTTCATTCTTCTAGGTCTTTGTTAAACATTTCTTGCATCTTCTCTATCTTTGCCTCCATTCTTATTCCAAGGTCCTGGATCATCTTCAGTATCATTATTCTGAATTCTTTTTCTGGAAGGTTGCCTATCTCCACTTCATTTAGTTGTTTTTCTGGGGTTTTATCTTGTTCCTTCATCTGGTATATAGCCCTCTGCCTTTTCATCTTGTCTATCTTTCTGTGAATGTGGTTTTTCTTCCACAGGCTGCAGGATTGTAGTTTTTCTTGCTTCTGCTGTCTGCCCTCTGGTGGTTGAGGCTATCTAAGAGGCTTGATGGGAGGCTCTGGTGGTGGGTAGAGCTCATCATTGTATTCTTTATGTGCGAAATGACCTTAAGCAAACCTTAGCTTCCTCAAGCCTTAACTCATTAATTCAGTCAACATTTATTTATTGATCCTCCACTACATGTAGGCACTTTGCCAGATACTGGGAATACAAAGAATAAGGTCTATATGTTCTATCTTCTTTAAGCCTTCATTACCTATTAAATCATTACATATTAGATTTGATATTATATTTTGATCATTTAAGGAACCAAGTTAAAATTATGGAGTAAGTATGGCATTGCATTGTACCTGCTCATGGCTAATGTAACCAACCATATTTCATAGGATTTAATAAAACAGTCTCCTACTCCAGTTCCTACCAACAAGCATTTTATTCATTTGGCTGAGATGGAACAGAGAGTAGCAGAACAAGATGACTCTCTCTCCTCACTTGTGATCAAACTAAAAAAAGTATCTCAGGATTTAGAGAGACAAAAAGAAGTCACTGAATTAAAAGTTAAAGAGTTTGAAAATATCAAATTACGGTAAGTCTTAGAAATGTAGATATTGGCAAATGGGATTAATGATATAATAAAGATAAATGTAAGCATTTGTTATGTCATGTACTGTTCTAAAAATGTTGAATATATTATCTCATTTTATACGCAGTACTACTTGTGACATAGGATATTCACTCCATTTTGCAGTTAGGAAACTAGGCTATAGGAAGCCTCAGTAATGTGCCTAGGAGAAGATGGGAAAGCCACGATTTGAATCTAGTCAGTCTGACTCAAGAGCCAACTCAGATTCTTGTATAGAATCTCATCTTTAACCTTTTTAAATTTCCATTTTATTATCTAAAAAGTGAAATGACAGTACTTACCTGGGCTCTTTCAAGGTGATTATATAAAGGCCAAATGATGATGTATATGGAAGTAATTTGAAAATTGTAAAGTAACATATATAAATATAAAACTTTTATTTACATACCTATAACAGTTTCCAGCATACATTAAAGGCTCAAATATTTGTTGAATGAAAAATTAACCAATCTTTTTTATTAACCACAGTGACAGTAGAGGGCTTACAGCATTCTCTGTATTAGAGATTCTAAACATTGTTCAACCATTTATCTGAATGTGTATTTTAAAACTAAAATAGGTTTATATTTAGGTATTTTGTAATCATTGTAGAACTATCTCTCTGAGGCTCAGTTTCTTATCTGAAAAAAATAAGAAAATTAACTACTTGACTTATAATTCCATTACATCTCTGAAGCCCTTATTAGAACCTTTGATTCTTTATTCATTTATCCAAGATGCTTCTGACAAAACTAACACTATTTGTGCTTAAGAAGCTGCTACTTTAAATAAGTTATTCTCTAAGAGAAAAGAGAATTAGCAATAGCATATGGTATATTTTCAATCTAATTTTCCCCATTCTGTTATATTTTATACATGAGATGCTATTTTTGGTATAGTTAGTTTCTGTCATATTTTAGAGCATAAAATTTCTTGCATTTCTGAATCTAATTCCTGGATGTAGAAAATAATCATTTTATTGACATTACCTTGTATATATAATTTTTTGCCACATGAAATACTTGAAGTTGTTGTTTTGTACCTTACCATGTCATTTTAGCCTAAAATTATACTTCTGTTCTCTGTGTGCACATTGGCATGCATATTTTAATGCATCTAAAGAAATTATAGTTCTTTGTCATTTTTTTAGTGAAACCTTGTATTTTTACAATTTGATGATTATTTAAAGTGACTTAAGTTTTTGCTATAACAAGTCTCAGAGTGTTTAATACCTGTTCGTGGTTTAACAGACCTTCCTCTCATTGATCAAAGTTTAATCATTTGAATCTCCATATTGGTGACCTTATTAATGCAGTGTCTATATAAATACAGTGAACTGGGTATAATTCAGTTTATAAGGCTAATTAATACTGAATGAGCAGTAGAATTAATTGAATTAACTAAGTCTTTTGATAGTATCTACTTCTATATAGTATACAACTATAGATAGAGTTATAGATACAATACTAGTGACTTTAGAACCATAATACATGTGATTTCTGTGAAGGTTTATATTTTGTCTTTGTAACATGTCATTATAGGGCAGTGGTTCTCAAGCGGAAGTACTTTTGCTCTCCTCTCCCCCTTCCAGGGACATTTGTTATTGTCTGTAGACATTTTTGGTGAACAACTAGGAGGTACTACTGGCATCTGGTTGGTAGAAGCAAGGAATGCTGCTAAATATGTTTTAAAATGCATAGGACAGTAACCCCTGCCCCAGTGAAGGATAATCCAGTCAAAAATGTCAATAGTGCCATGGTTGAGAAATCCCTGATACAAAGGAAGCAGTCACATCTTGCAGGAACCATAATATATAAAGTGTTATTTTGTTCATTCTCTATATTATTTCATCTAGAGCCACAAATTACTTGATGCAATTGCTGCAAAAAATAGTAGAAACTGGAAGAAAAAACTCTATGTTAAGTTTAAGAGTAGTTAAGTAGAATAAAGAATTGTTCATCTTTTGGATTTGGATCAAATCTTAGATTTTAAGGATGCTGAGGACCAAACATTTGTTCTTTGTAAAATTTGTGTCAATCAAATTGTTAATTGCAGCAACTACTCTATTAAGTACATATGTTTGCTTTATATTAGGCTCCAAGAAAATCATGCAGATGAAGTGAAACAAATAAAAGCACAAGTAGAGGATTTGAGGTGTCTTCTGGCCCAGTCACAAAAGGAGTCGCAGAGTTTAAAATCTGAACTTCAGGCTCAAAAAGAAGCAAATTCAAGAGCTCCAACAACTACAATGAGGAATCTAGTAGAAAGGCTGAAGAGCCAATTAGCCTTGAAAGAGAAACAACAAAAAGTTAGTAACAATAGAAAATTATCAATATTTAAGAAAAACATGGGGTAGATTGCTTTTACAGAAGATTTGTAGAAGATGATAACATGTATCTCTCTCGTAATAAAAAGTATAAGCCTTATCTTGAGCAGGGTTGGGTCTTTATAATTCTTTTAAATAGCCTTATAGATTGGTGTTGTTTTTAACTTCAGATATAGTCTAATTTATCTTTTTATGTTTTCAACCTGATTTGTGGGTTAGCTGTAGGAAATAAAGGGAAATCTTCATTACATTATTTATTTTCTCTCCTTTCCTATTAGGATTGTATGTTACTGAGGCAATTTTGAACAATTTGAATAATTGGAAAATTTTAAGTAACTTTGGGGATTAAGAGGGAGTTAGGATAAGAGGAGGAAAGATTAAAGAAGGAGATCGCAGAGATACTGTTATGAAAAGGAGTTGGTCAGTGGATTAACAGATTTATTAGTTTTCTTATTTATCTCAGATTTTATATACTTAACTGTTTTAGAAGGTGCTGCTGTTTTTCTATGCTAGCTCATGAAATTTATTGGCAAATTTTAAGTCTTCTAATCTTGTAACTTTCCTTGTCTACTTAAATTCAATTTATTTCACATGGAAGTATGTACTAAGTGAGTAATTTAAATAAATATTTCAACTTGGAAGTTTGAAAACAAAACATGCCTGGGTTTTGTAGTACAGATTGCTTGATTTGATGCTGGGTTCTCACAATTATTATTATCAAGATTTTGAATTCTCACAATTTGGAGAGAATTGAGTTCACTTACTAAAGGAAATTCAT
The DNA here is from genome assembly GCF_028021215.1 of Eschrichtius robustus. Taxonomy (NCBI): domain Eukaryota; kingdom Metazoa; phylum Chordata; class Mammalia; order Artiodactyla; family Eschrichtiidae; genus Eschrichtius; species Eschrichtius robustus. The sequence continues at coordinate 74,456,627 of NC_090836.1, read as the reverse complement.
TTGAAAAAGTTGGGTTGTTAGTTTGTGAATTCTGTTTGATTAAACACATGGTATTTCATGGTATTTTAGGAAAACAGTTTAAAGTAATAAAGCTTATGTATATTTTGTATTGCTTATATACAAAATTGCTTATCAATTTTTCAAAAAAATTATGTATGTTGTAATTTTTAGGCCCTTAGTCGGGCACTTTTGGAACTTCGGGCAGAAATGACAGCAGCAGCTGAAGAACGTATTATTTCCATGACTTCTCAGAAAGAGGCAAATCTCAATGTTCAACAGATTGTTGATCAACATACTAAAGAGCTAAAGGTGAGTATCAACATGTGCGTTAATATAACAGAATTCCTGCTAATTCCCATTGGAAGAGAATCCGCTTGGATATATAGTAATTTTAATAATGAATAGGGAATTTATTCTAATGAATTATTGGTGGATATACACATATCCACACAGTTGGGTTTTTTTTTAATAAATTTATTTATTTATTTTTGGCTGCTTGGGTTTCGTTGCTGCGCGCAGGCTTTCTCTAGTTGCAGTGAGCTGGGGCCACTCTTCGTTGCAGTGTGCAGACTTCTCATTGTGGTGGCTTCTCTTGTTATGGAGCATGGGCTCTAGGCTCGAGGGCTTCAGTAGTTGTGGCGCATGGGCTTAGTTGCTCTGTGGCATGTGCGATCTTCCCAGACCAGGGATCGAACCTGTGTCCCCTGCATTGGCAGGCAGATTCTTAACCACTGCGCCACCAGGGAAGTCCTACACACAGTTTTGAACACTAAGCATCTTTATTGTACTCACTGAATATCATCTTGGGGATTAGCAAAGGATAGGCCATTATAAGCTATTTCTCCTAACAGAATTAAATTTAAGAAACATTTTTCTTAGGATTTTAAATTCTATATTGATAAGTGAGATAGGTGTACAGATTCCTTTGTTTTGTTTTATTTCTTTTGCCTTTTCAGAATTTTCCGTTTAGTTTTTGCTAAGTTCATAATGAGTTAGTTAGCTTTCCCTTTTTAGCCCCTGAAATAGTTTATGGAAATCATGTGGTCCTTGACATTTAATCTACAGAGCTGCCTAACTTTAAAGCCTTTTTTTGAAGTTATTTATTATTTTTTGACAATGTATTTTATTATTTTCTTACCCAATTGTTAAGTTTGGTACTGTATAAAATTTTTTCTCTAAAACATATACATTTAATGATGATTTTCAAATTTCTTTACATAAAGTTTCATATAGTATATTTTGAGTAAAATGAAAAATCTATTTTGTATATGTTTTATTTTGTTTGTAATTTTTATTTGCTCTTTGTTTATTTGTATATACCCTTCATCGCCATTAAACCATATACCCTTCATTGCCATTAAACCATGTAAGGACTGGATTTTAGTCAGATTTTTAAAATCTCTTGTGCCTATCAAGATTATTAGCATAGTTGACAGTAAAAATCCATTCAGTAATAAATTTATAAATAGGTATAGCCCTTTGATGATGTCTTCTTCAACACCTTTCTCTTTGCCTGAAATTTCTTCTAGGAATTCTTTACATTCTTCCAGTCATTTTTCTTGAAGCCTTTTTTGACTCTCCAGGAGAGTTTGTTTTTCTCGTAACTGCACTATAATACTACTAGTTTCCTATTAGTGCTATTGGTAATCCCTTTTGGCCTGTAATAATTTATTCAACAAAACATATAATAAGTACCAGTATTCCCATCAATGTTACTATATGGGACAGCTAAGAACTCCTTTCTAGTGGCTTATATATACTGTCTAGTATTGTGAGCTACCCTTTTATGTCTTGTCTTTACAAAGTAGATTAGAAACTACTTAGAGTAAGAGATTTTATTTTATACTACTCTTATGCTTCAGTGTTCAAAAAAGAAATTGCTGTGTACGTTGATATGTACTTGTTTTTCTAATAAATTAACTCAGCCATAATGAAACATTTGCTTATTTGATAAAATTTTGGTTCTAGGTGTTTGTTAAAGATGAATTGCTTTAGACTGCTTCTTCATGTTTTGTTTTTTTTTCCCCTCAAAGTAGACTTGGTTCATTTGAAACGAAGCTAAAAAAATTTATGTAGTTTGTGGTGTTTTTTTTGCATGTATGTGCTTAAAAATTTAGACTGAAACTTTCTTCTTAGTAAGTATTAATGGTGTACTTTCTCTATTATTGTTGCTTTTATCATTGATACTTGCTGAAGATTCATGAATTAAACCTTTCTTTATCTTGTATTAGTCACAAGTTGAAGATTTATGTGAAAAAATTTTAAAACTTAAAGAAGCTCTTAAAACAAGTAAAAACAGAGAGAACTCACTAACTGATAATTTGAATGACTTAACCAGTGAACTACAAAAAAACCAAAAAGCCTATAATAAAATGCTTAGAGAGAAAGATGGAATTGATCAAGAGAATGATGAACTGAAAAGGCAAATTAAAAGATTAACCAGTGGATTACAGGTAGTTTTATATTTAATTGTGATAATGTTTTGATTTATAATATACAGGTAGTAGTTTATTCCCACTTTTTAATTCTGTCTATAATATTTGCTGAAACTAGCTTTCAAATCACTTTGATTAATGTAGTTGCTAATTCTCAGTGACCTTTACTGTATTCGTAGTTTTAGGGTAACATATCTTATTAAAATACAGAAGTAGCTACCATGTTATTCTTTTTTTTTTTTTTAACATCTTTATTGGAGTATAATTGCTTTACAATGGTGTGTTAGTTTCTGCTTTATAACAAAGTGAATCAGTTATACATATACATATGTTCCCATATCTCTTCCCTCTTGCATCTCCCTCCCTCCCACCCTCCCTATCCCACCCCTCTAGGTGGTCACAAAGCACAGAGCTGATCATGTTATTCTTAAATATCAATAGTGTCATTTAGAAAGCATGGTTAGCTGTAGTCTCAGAAAGTTTCTACAACTGGAGTATTTATTGTGTATTTTGTTTGATACTTTTTTATTTGTAAAATGTAAAAATACATCTTATTTTTCAGGGCAAAGCTCTGATAGATAACAAACAAAGTTTAATTGAAGAACTCCAAAAGAAAATTAAAAAGCTAGAAAGCCAACTGGAAAAAAAGGTGGATGAGGTAGAAATAAAACCTACGAAAGAAAAGGTACGTGAAGAAATGTACTGATATGTTTAAGGTACTGATAGACTTAGTTAAATATGTAATTTAAGAACAGATAATTCATTGATCTGAGGACCTGATACATATACCATAAATGGTACTGGATAACATAGAGAAGTTTAAGACAAGTTTCTGTCCTTTAGGAATTTACAGGTCTACTTGAAGAGACACCAATAATGTAACTCTTATTCAGAAATTACTATATCATCTTCCTGATATTACAGTACATCCCAAATCCCTTCATACCATACATATCCAGCTGTATTTATCACTTTTCTCATTTGTTTATATAGATTGGTTTATATAGACCTTTGGGAAAGAAAGCTGGGCATTTTTATTCTGCTATCTTGACCCAAATGTATCCTTTTTAATCCTTCAATGGACTGGACTATTATTTCAGGGTAAAAAAAGTGACTTGGAGTATATTCAATATTTGCAGTAATAATCAATAACCAACCCACTCATAAATTGATTCTGTAATGTGAGAAAAATAGCTTAAAATTTTCTTACAAGTTAACTAGTAAACTATTTTGTAATAAAAATTATTGATAGACATAACCCAAGGAAAAACTAAAATTGGCTAAAATCCACATAATTAAATATGTTGTAAATAATAAACTGGAGACTTAAGATATAAGTAGCATTGAAAATATCAAAAGTGACCTTGGAAATATTGGTGTTAGTAGTAATGTTTGTCCCTGAAGAAAATCTCAGTGGAGGAGCCATAGTTAGGAAGAATTTTTATTGTAACGTTTACCCAGAAAATATTCATATCTATAAGATAATTTCAATAACATGAAAGAAAATTAAGTATCTTTAATGGCACTGAATAGAAAATAGGTAATGGGATTAAAATGTTTTAGTAGGGTATATTCTAGAGAAACATTTTCCTTATGAAAATTTATCATCATCAATATAATTTTGATCTAAATGTTTGCATTTATATACATGGAACCACAACATACTTGTCAGAAGCTTTGCTGGTGAAAACTGCAAGGTCAAAATGTCCTTACTATTCAGGATTGCTTTCTTTGCTGCCTCCCTACTTGATCATAAGTCTAATCCTTGGGTACTAGTTCCTAACCTGATTCCTATCAGAATACCGCAGTAGCCTTGTGGCTTTGCCTGAACCTCTAACTTCTGTGCTTCAGTTTATTTCTCCTTAAAATAGAAATAATACTATTTGTAATTCCAGCTTCTCAAGATTATTTTGACATGAAATGAAATAATATATGAAAGTCTTTGTAAGCCATCAAGTCTATACCAGGGTATGATATTAGAAAAAGAATGAGAACAGAGAGCTACAATAATATTACAATCTATATTCAGGAATCTGCTGAGAATATTCTTTCAGATTCCACAGCACTGGTCATTTCTAATTTATAATTTTTTTTTTACTCAAAAAGTGGTTTCATATTGACATTTCAACACCTTTTTCTCTGTAAACAATGTTTGAGGGGCTTCCCTGGTGGCGCAGTGGTTAAAGAATCCGCCTGCCAATGCAGGAGACACGGGTTCAAGCCCTGGTCCAGGAAGATCCCATATGCCATGGAGCAACTAAGCCTGTGCGCCACAACTACTGAGCCTGTGCTCTAGAGCCCACATGCCACAACTACTGAAACCTGCGCACCTAGAGCCTGTGCTCCGCAACAAGAGAAGCCACCACAATGAGAAGCCCACACAGTGCAACGAAGAGTAGCCCCCGCTCACCACAACTAGAGAAAGCCCACGTGCAGCAATGAAGACACAACGCAGCCAAAAATAAATAAATTAATTTAAAAATTAATTAATTAATTTAAAAAAGAAACAATGTTTGAGGTCTATCTATATAAGATAACAAAACCCACCCCCAGTCCTTGCGTTCCTGTGTTTCTTATGCTTCTCTACTTGTCTCTGTAGCATTTATTACTTTCTGACATACTAGAAAGTTACTTATCCATGTGTTGATCTTTTGGACTGTTAACTTTGATGGCAGGAACTTTGCCGGTTTTGTTTATTTTTGTATCCTCAGCCACGGGAAGAGTCCCTGTCACATAGTAGATGTTCAGTATTCGTTGGATGAATGAAAATTTTAAAAGGCAATAACATTATCCTGAAATTTATGATAAGAAGCTATTGGTACAGAAAATACAAAAAGAGAACTTCTCATCCTCTCTTCTCCTCTTTTCTCCCCCAGTTGAGATCAGACCCTTGGTGACATTTGCCTTTGTTGTTTTTCTGTTTATTTTTAAATTACTTCAGTCTTGTTTCCCTACTTCACTCCTACTTCAGAGAATAATATCAGATGGGATAGAACTGCCCAATCTCTACAGAGTACACCATGCTGCAGAATTGTTTACATATACCTTTTGCCCTCAACTAATACTTACATTTCTGGAAATACACAAAATTCCTTGTATGTATTTTAGAAAAAAAAAGTTAATAACTATCAAACGCTTGCTGAAGTTTTTTACATTTTTTTAAAGGATACATGTTAGCTGAACTAGATAAATAAGGTAAAAAATTGGCCAGTATGGGAGAAGATCGTTTTGATAGGGCTACTTATCTTAGTTGGGTATTTGACTTTAAACTATGGCTTTTAATCCTTTCAGCCCCAACATTCTCTTTTATAGTAAATACAGTGTTTCATAATGTCCCCTTTACTATTCCAAATGAAATTTTTAGTTAATATAAACTACCTACGTGCATAATTTCAAAATTTAACCGTAAATGCCCTAAATGAAATATGAAGGAGAAACATAAAAGGAAAATAATTTATAAAAATAATAAACATATTAATATATTTTTCATAATTCACCATGTAAATGCTTCATAGAAAACATAATGAAGTAGTCGTGTGCTTCCCCTTTAGGAAACATTGATGTGAATTCAGAGCTACAAATGCAGACTAATACAAATGTGGTCTGTTGGCTCCTCACATGTCACAAAGGCATTGCCATTTGTTAATTTGATTTCCAAAATAGTAAACAGTTGTTTCTATAGTTCTCAGCAAAATGACGTCTGTAGTCTTCACTTTTATAAGGCTGCTGTATTCCTAGAAAATTCAGTACATAGTAAAACCATTAAAAAATTGCTTGGTGGAAAGGACATAAATTCTTAGCTCAGACAATTGTGAACAGAATTTTTAACTATATGAATGTTCAGTAGGACACTTGATATTTCTTCAGTACATGGGACTGTTCTGCATTACATAGACTTTCCTTGGACACCTTATCAATTATAACAAACCACAACACCTAGCCCTGAAGTGTCCTAGTTCCTTCCCTTTTTTTTTTTTTTTTAAAGCACTTATCACCAGCTAACATACTGCAAAAAATTTTTTTCTTGTTTTTTGTCTATATTTTGCTCCCTTCCCCTAATCCAGCCAACCAACCAACCAACATAAACTAGACTGTAATACCCATGAAGATAAGTCTTTTTTGTCGGGTTTATTCATTGTTTCTCTTCCTAGTACTTAGAGTAGTACCTGGTGCATGATTCACACTAAGTAAATATCTGTTGAATAAGAGAAATAATGTGCATTGAAGATTTGAAGGAGTTGTGATACTAGGAGATTGCTATGGGCTGACAAAATCAGGTTGATCATTTATACATATACATTCTTTGTTGGAAGTTTACTTTAGTCATCATCCATTTGTATTAGACTCCTTTAGGAGTGTTGGCATTAGTCCAGACTGTTCCCCAGAATTTCATCTGTCAGCTTATAGAATACAGAATCTTAGACTGAAGGGCATTTTTGCTTACAGCTTGGCAGGCCTAAAGATTCTAGAAGTGACATAGCAAAATGAACCTGTTTACATATTCTTTAGGAAGTATTGGTTTACCATTGTTCTAGTAAATTGTAATTGATCAATCTAAAAAACAATATTGGTAATTTTCTTCCTCCTTTATTATTATTTACAGAGTGCCAGAGAAGAAGTAATTAGGTGGGAAGAAGGTAAAAAATGGCAAACCAAAATAGAGGGTATTCGAAACAGGTTAAAAGAGAAAGAGGGGGAAGTCTGTATTCTAACAAAGCAATTGAATACTTTGAAGGATCTTTTTGCCAAGTGAGTTGAAATTTAATGTAAACCTAATTAATTATGTATAGTCTTTAATTGACCTGGAAGTTATATAGTTTTTGTGTACTTGATAATATGAAAAATTTTTTAGTTTTAATTATCATTTATTATCTAGAGTTCACTTTTTATTTTCTTTAAAATGTGTATTAAATATATTTTAACAATTTATAAGTGTAGTTTCCTATAATTTTGAAATAAGTTAGCTCATAGCAAATACAGAATGATCCAATTTTTGTATATTGGCCTTACAATAAGGAAGCTGCAATTTAATAAATTGAACAAGCCAACAGTGAATGGTATATTTTCATGATTCTGTATTAAATCCCACAGAGCTGATAAAGAGAAACTTACTTTGCAGAGGAAACTAAGAACAACTGGCATGACTGTTGATCATGTTATGGAAGTGCGAGCACTGGAGTCAGAAAAAGAGTTAGAAGAATTAAAAAAGAGAAATCTTGACCTAGAAAATGACATATCATATATGAGGTAAGCTAATACATGGAAATGTAGAAACTGATATAATAAATGTGTGTTATCTTAAACTTGGGTTCTGTTGATTCTTTTCCCGTGTGAGTTGAGATATTCCTGCTTTTTTATGCCACATAAATATGGATTATATTCTTGAACTTTTGAATATTATATTCTGTGACTCTGGATCTTGGTTAAATTGTATGGAAAATGCCGATATATTTTTGTTTTAGCAAGTCCGGATAGGTTCAGGCCCCATGTGCTAACCTGCTTTATGTGGGCTATGGTTCCGGTATCATTTTCAAAGCTTTTACAGTGCTCTTTGGCCCTGTTCTGGCTATGCAACTCCCTATTGGCAGTCTGGTATGTGGGCTGTCTTCTGTTCAGTTCTCAGAGTCTTTAATATTCTGATTAGGATCAGATCCATACATTCATGCTCAGGGGTGAGCCCAGAAGTTCATAAACAACTTTATAAGGTTCCTTTCTTGAGCTTCTTTCCTTCTGTGATCTCCCTGATACATTTGGTTTCTCTCGGGCTCCCCTTTTTGGTACTTTGAACCAAATCTGTTGCGCTGTGCACTTCAGCTATTGTGCTCTTGTCTGCAGCTAAGCCAGCAGCAGGAGGGCAGAAAGGGGATGTGGCGGAGGCGGGGGGCACTACTTTGCCTTCCCACCTTATTAATTACAGCTCTACCAATTGGAGAAGAAGATTCCTCTCCCTAAAAATTTTGGCTCCTGTGAGTTCCCATTGCAGCCTCTGCCACCACTGCCTTGAGATTGCCTGAGGGTTGGGACGTGAGAGAATGCATAGAAGAGAAAAATAAGAGGGATTTTTGCACTGTCTGTGAGAATTGTTAAGCATCCTTTCTCCTTAGTGGAGCTAGAACTTTAAGCCTTGCCTGGAGCTCTCTCCCTCTGTGCTGACGCTCATCTTCAGGTTTCAAGCTGTGTTGTATTCAGGTCAGGAAATACTAGAGGAAAGGAAAAGGTAAATTTACCACCTGTTTGCTGATATTTCAGATTCTCGTGTTTTGTCCCAATCTGTAAAATACTTAGTTTTCAAGGTCCTTGTGAGCTTTCAACCTACCTTCCATCTCATTTCCTTCTAAGTTATTGTTTCTTAAATTCTTCAGAATTTTCTATGATGGAGAAGAACAAAATGATTGAAACATTTTTCTTTGTTTTGACATCTATTTATAGCTACTGTCTGGTCCTAGCCTCCCTGTTTTTCTTAGTCTAAACATATGTTCAGAATAAAACCGAATCCTTTTATTCTCCTTTGCAGTTTTCGCAAGGATCAAAATATTTTAGTTTGGAAACCTTCTAATACTTTTAGATATTTAATAGCTTTTTTTCTAATATGAATCTGTGGAGGCTGAAGTAATTAGAGAAGACTTTATAAAAGAGATTGAACTTGTATTCTCAGTCCAAATGTGAATTTCCGAATTTTATGAATCAGATCTAGATTTTAAAGGCAGAAAGGACATTCCGAGAAAACAGAACCCTAGCAGAGACATAGCGGCAGGAGTGAATCTTTCATGTGTGGGTAAGAGTGGATTTATTTGCCGAAGTAAGGGAAGAGTCCTTCCCTTACAAATGTGCTGAACAGGTGTGCTTGTGCCAGATAGCGGAGGGCCTTGTAGGCCATGCAGGTGAGTAGTATAAATTGAAGAAATAGATTATTATCTGGCTCCACTAAGAACCTTATAAAATCCTTGGCCATCTTGAGAAGCGCATGGATGTTATGAAATTATTATATAATGTTTTAAAAATAGTAAGTATTTTTATTCAGCTATTTTACACAATCCCCAAAATAGATGCATGTTCTTTACAAATGTTAATGTATTATTTTTTTTTAAATCAAAATACCCTTTTTAACTCATAGTTTAAAGGAGGCCAGCCGTGAATCCTCTGTAGAGGATCAGTTTATAATATAGTCATATTTTAATTTAATTTTTGTAAAGTTTTCAAGTTTTGTAGAATTTAAAAGAAATACAGTGTTAAAAATATTTTTTTCTATTTTTTAATATGATAAAACAGTAACAAGTTGGAAGTTTGAACAGTAAAGAGTCTGTGATTGTTGTTCATAGGGCCCATCAGGCTCTTCCTCGAGATTCTGTTATAGAAGATTTACGTTTACAAAATAAATACCTCCAAGAAAAACTTCATGCTTTAGAAAAACAGTTTTCAAAGGATGCATATTCTAGGCCTTCAGTAAGTGCACATCTTTTCTTTTCATTTTTTTAATTCTAAAGTTTAAAAGTGAAATCAACTTCTACCTTTATCTAGCTAAAAACAGTAGATCCTTCTCATTAATATTAATAAAATAAATCCAACTTTTATTTTTACTAGGTAGTGATGTATATTAACTTCTATAATCCTTTTTACATGATAATGGTAAACTTATGATTTTTATGCTTTGCATAAAATGTCATTACAAATGATTTCTGGAGAGTTTTAAATGTGGTTATGAGTTTTGCTGTGACAAGAACATATAGTTAGATAAAATAGGAAGGTATGTTATAACATTATTTCCATTCAAATATGTGATACATTTCTCATTTTTCTTTATAAAGTCTCATTAATGTAGAATTATTTGTTGTATCTTATTTTAAAACATTCATGTGTATATTTTTATTATTTTTTTTCCTTTTCTTTTCCTGTTTCTTCTCTTTCGTCTGCTTCAAGCAGAATCTGTTATGTGACGCAGCTACGCTTTCTCCTCTTGCTACCAGTGTTAATAAATACAGGCATAATATTTTTCACAAAAAGAACAATTTACACAGGAACCAAAAAAACCCCATAACAGTACTCAAAATTAAAAATAGGAAAGGAATAGATGTTAGTGACAACTTATATCATCAGGTACCTAGGAATATTCTACAGTGTTACAGTAATGAAGAAAAACACAAAGCACAAGATATTGTAGATCCTACTGAGTTAAATAAATCTGAGTCAAGACCAAATAGTAAATCAAGTCCATTTAGGTCAACTAATGGTACCTTGACGGATTTTAACTCCAATTTTGAAAAGGAACCAGATCGTAAAGTTGGAAAAATTAATCAAGACTGTTGTGAAAATAATAAACAGGAATATAAAAACAAGGAAGAGAATGAGCTAGGCAAGAATGAGAAAGAAAAGGGACACATAGCTGAAGATGTGAGTCACAACAACCACACGGATCCAGAAGAATCTGCTGGGGAGGACTGTGGTTACACCACAAGCACTGCTGCAGTGAGGCAGTGTGCTGAGGAGGAGGCACAGGCAAACTCTGAAACTGATGTGTCAGTCCAGCCAAGAAATGAAGCGTCCCAGGTTTGAGTACATGGCAGTCCTTTATTTCTCTCTTGGCTGAGTTTTCTCATAGCAAGTAGTATACGTATATGGTGCAAATGGAAACAAATTGTGTAGGATTTGTAAAGAATATTAATTGTTAATAAACTTCTCCTTAAACCCTAATATTTGACTAGTTCCTACAAAAACTTAGTGGTTGTACATTTCCTGATTCATTTTAGTACTCACTGTTTTACCGTTGGTATTCGCTTAAAAAGTATTAGATTAGATAACAGAATAACGAAAATAAGGCACTTTAGATGAGTTCGTTTTGCCTTAGAAATTTCTACTTCAGCATGCTGTAAGATCTCACTGCAAGTAAAATTTCACTACAATGAATAATATCAGTAAAAATCTGTTATGATGCTGTGTAACATTCTAACATATATAGCAAGTTCCTTTGATGGTCTTTTTGCCTTGTATTGTAACAGATACTTTTTTATAATGAGAAAAGGAAGCTTACATGTATTGCCTAGGTATACTTTTCACAATACTCTGCAGAGAATTATTTCTACTTTATGTGGGAAGCTTGGAGAATAAGTAACATCTCTAGTGATCAAGAAGATGCAGAACCAGGATTTAAATGCAGGTCTGATTCTACAGTTTATGCACTTTCTACATACACACACTACTTTTGGTCAATTTATTCAACAGAATAAGAAGTTTGTTCCCAGTTGAAATCAAATAGCATTCATTCATTCATTCATTCCTTTCCACTTCAGATATTCCAGTCACCTAAGTCCTCATTCTCATTAAATCAGACATTTAAATTAAGAGAAAATGGATGAAAATGTCTTAATTCTTATTTCGTTTCCTTATCCAGGTACATAATGCTTCTTTTTTCACTTGATAATAAGTAATTGAGAATTAGAGACTTCCACTGTGTGTTATCGCTAACTCTCATCCACTAAGAATTTGACTTTTGGCAGTGTATACCTTTTAACAGGATTCTTCTTCTATAGAACAATTTGGAAGTTCCCCCAAAATTGATTATACAAGGATTTTATTTATTTTACTTTTATAGAAGTTTCATTAGAATTTATTTTCCAAAAATTTGGACAATCTCAACTAATACTTTTGTTTTGTTTTCTGAGAATAGGAGGAAAAAATGATCCACATTCACTTACACAAAGAATTACATCCATATTTTAGTGAGGAGAACTGTTGAAAAAATTCAGCAGTTCATGTAATATCATCAGATAGAATTATTCTCTTCTGTGAATGAAATTTTGTATATTTTGTATCTGTCAGTTAGGGGTACTTATTATCATTTATTAAATAGCTATCATAGACTGAAGAGATGAAGTAAGGGAGACAGAAGAGCTCAGGGATAGGGAACTATAGATTTCCATGTCTGAAGAGATCTTAAAAATCATCCTGTCTAGTGCCTTCATTTGTAAGATGCAAAAACAAAGGACCTTGCAGGTGGCATGATTTGCCTAGTGTTAACCTTAATAGTAGTAGAATCAGAAGGTATACTTGGGTTATCTGACAGAGAATAAGTAGGAACATATTGCTATAGTTTACTGACACCATGAAATATGTCTGTCTTCTTTTTCTTGCCACTATATATGTTCATACGCACACACATTCCCTCAAACAGTTAGAAATCAGGTAGATACATGCAGTGTTTCTGCCAGTGTTGTGTTGTATGCCCTCAGGTCAGAATCAAAGGTCAGCCCAGAATTTCTTTACATTTCTGTATCCTATTTTCTAATTTCTTTACTTTTACTGCACTTTACCTAAGAAAACTTTTTCTTTTTTTTACTTTTTTTTTTTAACCTAATGGTGAATATGTCAGAATGTATTTAACCTACTGCTAATTAAAAAGATGTTACAGAGCCATGTATAATAAATGTATTTATAGAATATTATACTTTAATAATAATAATGTAATGTGTAGTATATAAATATATAATATAATAATATGATAATCATAATAATGTCTGTGGAGTTATTGAGTTGATAGTCGATCAAGCCAATAGAGAATGGAATGGGGGAGAAAAAACTAAAGCTGTTCTGAGTGCTTTCACAAAATTATCTCATATAATGTTCTTAACAAGTTTATGAGGGTAAGGGGTATTCTACCCACTTTATAGGAAAAAGTAACCAAGCACAGATTTCTCTTTCAAATAATCTATAGCTTAGAATGAGAACTGAAAATGAACATAAATAATAACCCAAGGTGGATTCATGCCAAAAGAAATGCAAATAAAGTGTTACTGGATTTCAGAGGAGGGAGTGATTACTTTAGCTCAAGGAATGATGAATAGCTTTCTAAAGGAGGAGGAATTGAGGCATTTTTGTAGGCTTGTAGATTTGTTTGCTAGGGCCACCACAACAAAACACCACGGAGTTGATGGCTTAAACAACAGAAATGTATTCTCTCAGTTCTGAAAGCCAGAAGTCCAAAATCAAGGTATCGGCAGAGTTGATGGCTTCTTTAGGCCGTGAGGGAAGGATCTGTTCCAGGCCTCTCTCCTTGGCTCACAGATGGCTAGCTTCTCCCCGTCTCTACAGTGTCTCCCTTCTATGTATGTCTGTATGTCCACATTTCCCTTTGGTATAAGAACATCAGACCTTGTTGGATTAAGGCCCACCCTAATGACCCTGTTTTAACTTAGTTATCTCTGAAAAGGCCCTATCCTCCAATAAGGTCATTCTGAGGTACTGAGAGTTAGGACTTCACATATGAACTTGGGGCTGGGTGGGGGTTGGGGCATGAGACAATCTGTAACAGGTAACAGTACTTTATTTTTGCCCTGGAAGGACCACCACAAATTCGTTTAGTCATTATGAGAGTATACATGGAGGCATTATATGCGTGGACATTATTAACTCATACTGACTTTGCTTTCTATATTAATTATAACAGACTGATTACCTTTTCTCATGTGAGTTTGTTTGTTCGTTTATGGTTGTTTTCTCTAGAGCTCTCCAATTTTCTCATTCCTTTGAGGAAAAATGTTCCCTTTCAGCGTAGTGTTCTCTTATCCAGTGTGTCGTATGTAGCTTTTATATGTTACACCTTAAAAATATTCCTAACTTCATTTTCCTGAAGACTTCAGGAATAGAGTCAGATGATCATTATCAAAAAGAACAGGAGCTCCAGAGGGAAAACTTGAAGTTGTCATCTGAAAATATTGAATTAAAATTTCAGCTTGAACAAGCAAATAAAGATTTGCCAAGATTAAAGGTAAATTTAATATTCTTTATTATAGTTAGGAAATCTAATGCCTTTTTCTCCCAACTTAATTGTTATGTTTACCATGTTAGCTTATGAAGACGTCAGAAACTCATATTCATAAAATATCATGGTAGTGTTATACTTTCTACATTTGCTCATTTAACAGTTATTTGTTGAGGGCCTTTTTTTGTGTCAGGTACTCTTCTAGGTGCTGGTAAACAGCAATCAAAAAAATTCTTGCACTTGTAGAGCTTACATTCCAGTAAGGGAAGGCTCATAATAGGTAAGCAAGTCAATATGTAGTATGTCAGCTGATGTTAAAGTGCTAAGAAGAAAATGCACAGTTAGTGTGAAGGGTGTGTGTGTGTGTGTATGTGTGTGTGTGTGTTGCATAGGGGTATAGTTGACCCTTGAACTGCGAGGGTTCACTTATATGGGGATACTTTTCAGTAGTAAATACTGCTGTACTACCTGATCCGTGGTTGGTTGAACCCACAGATGCAAAGGAACTGCAGATATAGAGGACCAACTATAAGTTATACCTCCACATTGTTCAAGGGTCAACTGTATATGGGATTGCTCTTTAAAATAGGGTAGTAAGGGGAGGCTTCCTTAATAAAGTGATATTTTAGCAGAGAGCTAGGGGACAGGTAAGGAAGTAGGTCATACAGATACTAGAAAAAGAGTTCCAGGCAACAGAAATAGCAAGTTCAAATGTCATGTGTGTGGCAAGATGATGGTTGATGTATTTAATTAACCCTTGTCACACTTTAAAATATTAGGATAGCTCTAAAAATACAAAGTCTTTAAATTAAAAAAAATATTTTAGGATAATTGTCTCTTTTAGAAATTTTACTTTATTTTGATGTTTATAATAAGTTTATTTTTGGTTTTCCAAATCTTATCCTATTTAAGGGAGTCCTTTTCTCTTGACTGATTGTTTCATTTGTGTTTTTTAACTTAGAATATCAGCAATCTGTTAATTCCACTGGTAATGGTATAATTAAGCTATATCCTGCTTCTCATTCTGATTTTTACACTTAGAACCAGTGTCAGAAGATCAGTTTCTCTTTCTCTGTACTATATGGGTAAGGTTCTACATATGTAATCTATGGGAGAGTTGAAATCAGGAGTTCTAAACTCAAATTTATATTGTATACTAAGGCAATAATGCAGGAAATATTTCTTGAAATTCATATACAAAATGCTGTTGTATTAATTCAGCATACGTCATGGTTCAAAATCCTCCTCATTGGTGTAAAGACCCACTTGTTTAATTCAGCTATACAGTTGAAGAGACTGATAGTTCAGATGAATTGTTTGCCTTTCCTTTTCAATGGCTATAGCTATGTTAAATTGTTACATGTTTTCTTTAATCTTCTAGAATCAGGTAAGAGATTTGAAGGAAATGTGTGAATTTCTTAAGAAAGAAAAAGCAGAAGTAGAGAGGAAACTTGGCCACGTTAGAGGGGTGAGTATGTGAGAGTATGCCATATGTTTGTTTTGGCTTCAGAAGTGATAAGCTGGAAATGAAAAAAAAAGTTTGGATATGTCATAACTGTACTGATATGCCTTTACTAGTGCCTCTAGTTTCAATTTTATTCTGCTGCATCTATAATGTAAAACATCGTTAAGCTTTCTCTCTGTTTCAAGTTAATGTATTTTATCATCTGTCTCATCTTACATGCTTTTTATTCCACTTGGACTCTATACCATCTCTTTTTTCATTGCATATCCCTCTACACCTTGAAAACATTTAACTTCCAGGAATCTTCCATCTGTTCATTGAGGTAACTACTAACTGCTCCTTGGTCTGATTCTAACATTTTATAATTATTTTTTATGATATCCATAGCAGCTTCCTAGTTATAATGCTACTATACTAATGTTCTTTCCAGTATACCAGGGTTTAAGCTGTTACTTATTAGCTGCATGACTTTAGGAATATCAAATTCTTTGAGTCTTGATTTTCTTGTATGTAAAGTAAGGATAATTCCTCTTTCACAGGGTTATTATAATGAGTTGAAGTCATACAAGCCTTGGCTTCAAATGTTAGGAATCAACAATGAGTTTAATAATAAACCTCTTATATTCTTGGTACTTTATATTATACTCTCTAAAATATTTGATTAAATAAAAAGTTAACATTTTTTCCTAGTCTGGTAGAAGTGGAAAGACAATCCCAGAACTAGAAAAAACCATTGGTTTAATGAAAAAAGTAGTTGAAAAAGTCCAAAGGGAAAATGAACAGCTGAAAAAAGCATCAGGAATATTAACCAGTGAAAAAATGGCTAATATTGAAATGGAAAACGAAAAATTGAAGGTAATATTTTTAATGTGGTCATTTGTACAGAATGTTTTACTGATACAATTTTTATTAATTTTTAAGGACAATTTAAAATACAGTGTATAAAGTAGCTTTAATGGATGCAGTAGATATTTTACACATACAGAAAAAAAAATGTTGGAGACAAGGCTAAGAGTAGTTAGAGTAGCATCACTTGGTCATCTTATTATTTCCAGGCCATTGCTTCTCACTCTGGCAGCATAAAATAATTAACTGTATCTCTTTTCAAAAATACAGCTGCCTAAGCCCCCAATCTTGAGATTGATCAGATTATTTTGGGATTGGTCCTACCATCGGGATTGTGATTTTTTTTTAAAGTCATCAGCTCATTCTAAGCCAAGATTGGGAACCTCTGCTCTAGATGACCAGTATTAAAGGGAAGAATTTAATTCTAATTATATCAAATATGGTCTCTAAAACCACGTTAAACTAAGTTTTATGAGTTTACAAGATCATCGTTTATTTCCTTGTTTTGATAATGTAGAGTTTTTTAATTACTAGGCTGAATTAGAAAAACTCAAAGTTCATCTTGGACGTCAGCTGAGCATGCACTATGAATCCAAGACCAAAGGCACAGAGAAAATTGTTGCTGAAAATGAAAGGCTTCGTAAAGAACTTAAAAAAGTATGGCTTTCATTATTGACTATACTTATTTTTATGTTAATTAACTGCTACATTTTGGGAAAACGGAATGAAAAAGTTGATGAGAGTATCTACTCAGAGTAGGTATTAAGAGATTTAGGAATTGTGTTGTTTTTTGTTTTGTTTTGTTTTATTTTTATTTATTTATTTTTTAATTGGGGTATAGTTGCTTTACAATGTCATGTTAATTTCTGCTGTACAGCGAAGTGAAGCAGCTATATGTGTACATATATCCCCTCTTTTTTGGATTTCCTTCCCATTTAGGTCACCACAGAGCATTGAGTAGAGTTCCCTGTGCTATACAGCAGGTTCTCATTAGTTATCTATTTTATACATATTAGTGTATATATGTCAATCCCAATCTCCCAATTCATCCAGGAATTGTGTTTTTATGCCCACCATCCTTTCACTATGAGGAACATTGAAAATAAAAAATTAATAAATTCAGAGGCAGTATAATGTAGAAGCCACTTAGCCAGGATTCAAATCCTAGCTTTATTACTTTTTTTTTAAAATAAATTTATTTATTTTTACTTATTTATTATTTTTGGCTGTGTTCGGTCTTTGTTGCTGTGTGCGGGCTTTCTCTAGTTGCAGCGAGCGGGGGCTACTCTTCGTTGTGGTGCGCGGGCTTCTCATTGCGGTGGCTTCTCTTGTGGCAGAGCACAGGCTCTAGAGCGCGTGCGCTTCAGTAGATGTGGCGCGTGGGCTCAGTAGTTGTGGCTCATGGGCTGTAGAGCGCAGGCTCAGTAGTTGTGGCTCACGGGCTTAGTTGCTCTGCGGCATGTGGGATCTTCTCGGACCAGGGCTTGAACCCGTGTCCCCTGCATTGGCAGGCGGATTCTTAACCACTGCACCACCAGGGAAGCCCGCTTTATTACTTCTTAACTGTGGGAACTAGGGGAATCTACTATTCCCTCTCCTTCTCTCAATTTCCTCATCTATAAAACTGGGAATATTGAGTATATCTATTTCACAGAGCTGCTACAGGGTTTAAATGAGTTAATATTTATGCACATGTCTTAGAATAATGCTTGATGTACCATAAAGAGTATATGAAACTATTTTGTTAAACAGTAAGATTCCTTTCTATTTAAGTGGCAAAATATATTCCTTGCCCCAGACAAATAGGTGTTGTTATCTATATGGATGATCCAGTGAATAAATTGCAATTAATATTTTTAAACTAGTTACAGTGGTATATGAATGTATTGTGAGGCCAGAGTGATACTGTGCTGTGAATGTGGATGTTTAATAGTGGAAATAATCTGTGGTACTTACACATAGTTTATACTTATAGTTATGTCTCTCAGGTATTAAAAAGTCAAAACAACTTTTAAAAATCTAAAGACATAAACTATCCCATTTTCTCTATTACAGACAAACAAATATGACAAATTTAAAGTAACCACTAGAGTAAAATATTGTAAATGTATTTTTCTAACCTCATTTACATGATCTGTTCTAATTATTATGACCATATTGCTGTTTTAGAGTAAAAGAAACATTGGATTTTTATTGGAATGTTAATCGGCATTTAGAAGTCCAGGTTATTTTCTTTCTCGTTTGTAGTGATTGATAATTTTGAATATACTATATCCATGAGAACAGTATTACATTTTGGCATAATATACTAATTAGCTTTTAATGATAGGAAACTGAAGCTGCAGAAAAATTACGGATAGCTAAGAATAATTTGGAGATATTAAATGAGAAGATGACAGTTCAACTAGAAGAAACTGGTAAGAGATTACAGTTGGCAGAAAGTAGAGGTCCACAGCTTGAAGGTGCTGACAGCAAGAGATGGAAATCAATTGTTGTTACAAGGTAGGAACAAACAGTTTAAAATTTGCACAGTTTAATGAGCTCTAATTCTGCCATTATTGTTTTTAAAGAATATGACAGTATCCTGATTCACTTAGTTCTTTCGTGAAGAACTGTTTGGTTGTTTGTTTTAACATGATCCTCACTTTTTCTTCCTTAAAATATTTAACTAATTGGGGTGTCGGCATGGGACAGAGGAGAGTTGGGGCTGGGCTAAGGGTGTTGGATCTGGGTGGGCATCACGAAGCTGCTGTCAGCCATGAGCCTGGACTGATGGTGCCCAGCTTGTCCTCGGTGCTGCTTTTCTCCAGCTACAACTGCAATTTTGGAGTTATGTTCTGGGCATCTTGCTCTTCAAAGAGCCTCAACAGATGAATTCAGCAAACAGTTTTAGTGTCTTACTGGCCTCTGCTTTCTGGCACTTGATTTTCTCCCATCCCTTGAGCCTTTTCTGCAAGTATGTGCAATTCCTGCCTGTCAAATCAACTTTGTGGCTATGAAAGAGGTGATAGGAATTCACTAGTAAACATTCATATGTTCATTGTCCCTATCACCAGAGGTGGTTCATCATAACTCTGGTAAGTCAGTAAAAGGCTTTGGTGTCATTCTCACTTCCAACGTTAAGCAGCTGCCTTAAGGAGTATATGTAGAAGCCAGAGACCAGTGAGATCCTGCCCACGTCCTTTCCCAATAAAGTCATCCTGTATGAAGTGGTGTTCTTGACATCTACTGGCCCCATTTCAGAAGGCAAACACATCTTTATTTTACCATATTCCTAGAGTTCCTTCTGTCTGTGCATCTCAGTATCCCCTTGGATATCTACCTGCTGTTTAGAATGGACTTGATGTGGATTGGCAGCCCCCATCACTGCAGCTGGGATGGGAATCTTAGCCCCGTGAGGCTACAGCACGCCCCCTAGTGGGCCTGTTGCACTCACTTGCCCCCGTCAGACAAGTCTAAGGAGAAAAGAGAAAGGTTTTGCAGGTCGATAAGAAGGCCCAGGTGGCCAGGCAGCCTTGGAGAAGGGTCCTTGGTTCCTGTCCTAACATCATACTGAGAGTACTCAGAATCTACTCTTCCCCCATAACTGTTTCTTAATTCTGTCAGAGGGCTAGTGTGAGGGCTAAATGAAATAATATGCGTGATAGTATAAAGGGGAGAAGGGGTCTTCTTTTGCCTGCTTGGACTCCAGCAGAGGCTCTCAACCAGCAACCGTATCAGTTGATTTCTTGGTTGGTCCTTTATTTCCTTCTACAATCACACATGGACTCAAAGAATTTTGAGTTGCTTCGAGATGTATTTATCCAGCAGGTATTTACTCAGTACCTGCTGCATGCCAGACTCTGCTTTATGTTAGATGTATTTCTAAAAGGCCTGCTTTGACTAGGTTCCTTCAGAGAGCCAGGTAGCTTCCAGGGCTTAGAAATACCTATTTCTCACTATGCCCTTAAGTAAATTACAGTTATTCTGTGAGTTTAAGTTTTTTTAAAGCTGTGGAAATGATAATCCCTGTCCTCTTCTTTTCTAAAAAAGGGCTCTGTGAGGCTGCAGAAAAGATTATTAATGTGAAAAGGGTTTATAAAGTTTATAAATATTTGAAGGGGTGATGAGATTTAACCATAACTGAAGATGACTTTGCCCTTTAGATCATTTATGTGTTTTTCGTCTGAGAACTGTACAGGTAACTGAGCATAGAGTAGGCCTTCAGTAAGCACATTTAAAAAAAAACTAAGTCCTAGTAGAATGCACTTGACAGAAGGCTATTTCTGATCTTTGGCCTCAAGCCTCCCTAAATCCACCAAAAAAAGTACTAAAGTCTGCAGGTGGGATTAGACACCCAGTTCGGTAAAGTGGTTTGGAGATAATCTTTTGGTACCCATTAACCATTATGCTTATGCTGAAATCTTTATAGTTGCTCTGTTATTTACTCAACAAACTAATAACATCTATTCCACATCCAGCTTTATAGTACTGACTGCTGAGACAGGCCGGGGTGATGCAGGAGCTGTTTTAGATAGGGTGGTCAGAGAAGGCCTCTCTGACTGGGTGGCATTTAGAGCTGGGAATTGAATGACGGAGTGAGCTTCAGATATTTCACCACTTTGATAGCTTTTGTCAGGTTAAGAGCGTTGCCTTCTAATCTAGGTTCCTAAGGTTTATCACAGGCTCTTTGATAATAATTATATTATTTTGTTGTAATACTGAGATAATAATTTTCCTTCCTTATCCTGTCCGTACCTGATTTTGTTGCCAAAGTGTTCCTTCTTTTCTTCTCTCTGGAAAAATATGAATGTTATAAGCATTGTCTCCTTTAAGGTGGTATGATGGGTTTGTAAAACCATTTTGGCTCAGTGTTTTAGAAGTTTCTTTTGAAGTCTGGATTTTTTTTTTTGAACTATTGATAATTTCTTGAAAATTTACAAATCTATTTAGATTTTTACAAGCTTCATCCCTCCCGCATCTTATGCCAGTTTTCTTACCCCTGCTTTTACACATTCTTTTCCCTCTCCCAGCAGTGTTTTGGTTTTGCTCTACCTGGATACCTCCTACGTGTGTGTGTGTGTGTGCGCGTGTGTGTGTATTAAATGCTTTAGTTTATCTCTAAGTATTTTCCTAAGAATATTCAATAATACAGAATTTGATATTCTTATTAATTTAATTTCTATTTCTTCGTTTTGTGATTGAAAAAGGTATTGATTTTAATCTTTGACAGTGGTAAAATTCAGGCTCCATCCTTGTTATAACTTTGGGAAACATCTAAATCCTCTATTTAATTGGCCTGTTAGTTAGGGGTACTTATCCCTTGCTGTTACCTAATGCTAAGTAAATATGTAGGAAAAGATTTGACTAGAAGAAACAGTGTAATAAGATGTTCTTTATTTTTAGTGCAGTAACTTGAACTGGCTTTTAAATCAATGAGAGAAATTATTTTCCACGTCTACACCATTTTTTTTCCTTTATACTTTTAGAATGTATGAAACCAAGTTGAAAGAATTGGAAACTGATATTGCCAAAAAAACTAAAAGCCTTACTGATCTTAAACAGCTTGTAAGACAAGCAACAGAGAGGGAACAAAAAGTTAAGAAATACACGGAAGAACTTGAGCAACAGGCAAGTAATGTCATTTTTCTTTATGTGATAAAATAATGCATCATATTTCAAACCACCCCTTGGCATTGTCTTATGTAGGTAAAAATGAACTCTGGACTAATTCCTCTCCTACAAGGACCATCTAAGTGAATGGCCCCACCATTCACCTATTTAAGTCAAAAACCTTGGATCATAGACTCCTTTCTTTTCACTCATACCCCGCGTCTTTTTCATTAAATCCTGTCAGCTCTATTTCAGACGTATCCCAAATCTGATGATGTCTCAGCACCTCCAACACTGCCAGTCTAGTCTAAGCTATTCTCTCACACCTGAATAGCAGTAATTTCCTAACTGGTCTCCCTGCTTCTGCTCTTGCCTTGTTTCACCTTCTCCCTATCCCTGACCTATTTTCCACATAGTTGCCAAGTAATCCTTTTAAAGGTATAAAGCAAATCATAGCAGTCCCATCCTTAGAATCTTCCAGTGGTTCCCATTACCGCAGAACAAAATCCTAAGTTCTTTTCATGGCCTGCAAAGACCTACATGGTATGGCATCTGGTTTCCTCTCTAGCCTCACCTTTACTTTCTCCAGCACTCATAGTGCTCTAGCCATGCTGACATTCTTTCAATCCTTGGGACAAACCAAACTCATTCAAGCTTCTGGGCCTTGCTTTTGTTTCCCTTGATTTAGAATACTGTTTACCCAAATATTCTCATAGCTCACTCCCGCACTTCATGTCTCTGCTTAAATGCAAGCTCCTCAGACCCTCCCAAACCTATACTACTTTCCATCACTCTGTCCTCTTACCCTAGGTTATTTTTCTTAATAGCCCTTCCCACCATCTTGAAGTGTTATCCAGTCACATCACATGCTCACTGTTTGTCTTCCCCCACTAAAAATGTAAGGACCACAGGATCATGCAGGAAGGGATTTTGCTTATTTTTTTCACTGCTGTATCCAGTGTGCCTAGGACAATGCCTGGCATGCAGTAGTTCCTCAATAAGTAATTGTTGAATGAATAGTGGATAGATCACCATAGATGTGCAATGTGAACTTTTGAAAACTCAACTTTTAAAATTATGCTTCATTGAAAGTATCTTTATAAAACCTCGTATTTCCATGTCAAACTTTGTCTTCTAACTTTTCATTGTGCCCAAAGATTGAGATTCTCAAACATGTTCCTGAAGGTGATGAAACAGAGCAAGGCCTTCAATGGGAGCTTCAAGTTCTTAGGTATATTATTTGTTCATATGACTCTTTTTTAAAAATTATTTTTTAATATAACCACGTTTGCTATATCTAGAGAGTTAAGATTTTTCAACCTTGCTGCCTAATAGGTTTTTCAGCCTCATTTCATCCTTCTAATGCCAATCACTCTTTTATATAATGGATGCTAAAAAAAAGGGTAAACCAGATCTTAATGTAGGTGTCAAGTTTGTAATTTAAACTTTCTTAATAGCATAGAATATATTAAACCTTAGCTTCCAAAGGCAAATGTTAATAGAAATGAGGAAAAAAAATCTTCCAAGGCTCTGTGTAGCGTACTTTTGTGAGGCTCCTCCCTGCAAGAGAAAAACTACTCTTGAAAATGACATCAGGTCAGATTTTAAGAACATGAAGGATTTTGATTCTCTGATCCCTGAGAATGGTAGCATTGCAGCAGGAAGAGTAAACGGACAAATGTTTACCTTTATAAATATCAGCAAGTTCTAAGCACTGGACGTCACACAATTAAAGAAATGCTCATGTATTTTGTGGAGCAGTGTCTGTCTGTCTTTTTCTAACACATGATCATTGTGTTCTAGATTAGCTAATAGTCAGCTGGAAAAAGAAAAAGAAGAATTAATCCATCAGATAGAAGTTAACAAAGACCAGAATGGACCTGAAAGCACCATACCCGGTAGTATATTTTTTAACACACTCATAGCATGTTAGATAACCCAAGTTTTTGAATTAGGGTTTGCCTTTCTTGTTTGTTCACAGATTTCTGATAACTGTCTTCCTTTTATAAAATCAAATCCTTGATTTAAGTTTTTAAAGCTGTCTCCGTCTTCCATGAAACAGTATTCCCATTGAGCCCTTTGAGTTGTCTGTAATATTGAGTAGCAAGTATTCAAGTGTCTTTCTCCTTGTATTCCATCTGGATGTTACGGATTTAACCATGATACAATGCTAAGTAATAAATATTAGGTCTGTTGCTTCCAGTTTCTCAGTATAGGCCCTTTTAAGCCCTTTGAACATTTTCTTCTAAATGTTACTTTCATCTTGTTATTAACTTAAAAACTACATGTGTATAAGTAAACATTGCCTATATCCTTTTTTTCCTTTTACAAAGTAAAAAAGTCTATCCTTCTACCCCCTTCCATTTGCATTCCGAAGTGATTACTAATCATTCCGCTGTTCCTGTGTGCATAGGTATGCACATATACACATATGTATGTAACGTATATATGTATATGTGTGGACACACATACAGTGAATAGTTGATCCTCATTATTTGCAGTTTCTGTATTTGCATATTCACCTACTCAGTAAAATTTACTTGTAACCCCAAATCAGTACTGTGTGGTACTTTTGCAGACATACACACAGAGCAGTGAAAAATTTAAGTTCTATGATCCACACTTTCCCAGATGAGATTCAGCAAGGTGATGCTCTGCATTGTTTCAGCTCTCATACAAGGATGACCAGAGGAGGAGACAACAGGGGGCACTGCTGCACAGGGCAGGAACCTCTGGTTCCGGGACCAGCCGGACTGGGTTTAAATTTCAGCTCTGATGCCTGTTATTGGGGCAGCCTCAGGAGTCACTTGATACTTCTGAACCTTGTTCTCTCTTGTAAAACAAAGAAAACAGAACCTACCAAGATGAGTTGTTTCCAGGATTTAAGATTATGAAATCTATGTGAGATGTATGTGTATGTAGGTTTATTTTCCCTAAGAGCAGTGGTTCAGTATTCACTAATTCATTGTTCATGTTGACTTTATAGAACATAACTACTGCGAATAATAAGAATCGATTGTTTGTATGCATATTGTATTTGATAGCTTTTATGAAAATGCCAAATTCTGTTCCAAAGGGTTATACTAATTTATATCTGAACAGTTTTTGACTATTTCACATAGCTTTTCAATATCCTACCAAGTAGTCTTGTTGCTACTTTGTATTAAAGCTGTCATGTATGAGTCGTACCAGACACTGTGCTAAATGCTTTACAAGCGTTTTATAATTTAATTCTTATAGCCCTGAATTTTGAGTACCTCTGTCTCCATTCTACCTGTGTTAAACAGATTCAAAGCAGCTAGGAAGGGGCAGAGGCAGGATGAAGCCTAAATCTGTGAAACTCCAAAGCCTCTTGCCATTCCCTGCTATTGACCAGTAGACTGCCTCCTCTCTTGGTGACTAGAAGTACATAGGTAAACCTCTCTTGACAACATCTCTTCCAGCAGCCAGCTTGGTGTACTAAACCAGACACAGCACCAAAGAGCGGTTAATGCTGTTGATGTTAGGCAAGTTCTCTTTCTAAACCTCAGTTTCCTGAGAGGGAATTTCTGAACCCTCATTTCCTCATCTCCTATTTAAAAATGAGGATCAAAGATTGTTAAGGCTCAAAATCCTACCAAAACTGTTTTGGAAATTTTAAAGCACTATTTAAGTATACGTGATCATTAAGCTAACTTTTGGAAAGTGCTATACATAATAATCACTTTTACTGCATAATTTAATTACCAATCTGTGTAATATATAGCATCCCACTGATTAAGACAACTCAATATAGCATTCCAGTGATCAAGAATCAACTCTGTAAAAATCATTAGTACTTTCTGCAGTGGGAAGCTTTGAAAAGTACGAGGAAAATATCTGTCTCCAACTTACAGTAATTGGAGGACCATTCCAAGGTCACCTTAATAGAATGCTTCCTGTCCCATCCATGAAAATGTATTTGCTGACCATTATTTTCTCAAAATTCAGCATTATTTTAAAAATTTTACCCCTCAGTGGCTGTAAAATATGACCATATGACACATTATATGCAGTTTAAAGAAAGTATGTTTCTAGCAAAGATGGCAATTAAAGCAAAAATCCTATTGCCCATTGATTCTCATTATAAAATTAGAGATATGTTAACTCTGGGAGAAATCAATAAATTAAACTAAAGCCCTTGTGCTTTTTCTGTTTTCCTACCAAAATATCAGGACTTGTTCATCTTTGTGTTATGCATCCTGCCCAGAACATTTTTCACATAGTATTGGGTTGGCCAAAAAGTTCATTCAGGTTTTTCTATAACATCTTATGGAAAAACCCAAACGAACTTTTTGGCCAACGCAATAATTACAGTAAATACGCACTGAAGTACATGGAATAGTCAAAGCTGTTGGGTAACAGGAGCATTTGGCCACCTTACGGTTGTAGCCCCTTCCCTAACAGTCTACTTATTCTAATGTTGTACTAGTAGCACCTAACAAATTTTCTTGGTTCTAGAATTTTTCTCTGAAAATAATGGTTTCTTCCATGTAAAGAATGAACCTGGATCGATACTTCTAACACCTAACATATGCCTCTTCTCTTTGTCTGCTTATGGAATTATAATATCTGATACAGAGGTTAGCATACAGAATTCACAGCCTGAAAAATGTTTCAACCATAAAAGACAACATTTTCCAGGCTCTAGTTTCATAAGTTTCCTCCTTATCCTCTAAAATAAATCCTTTATCTTGAACTTATTCAGAGTGGGAAAAGCTTAGTCTAATTTTCACTTTTTTGGAGGCAGATCCTGATCAACTAAAGGAAAAGGTCAAAGATCTAGAGAGACAGCTCAAAACCTCAGATCTAGAAAAGCAGCATTTGAAGGTAACTATTTTATAAATGTTTTGTGAAAACAAACAGCTGTTGAAAACTGTTTTTATGATCACCGAGTTTTAAGTATGTATCCTAAATATTCCTGGGATCACATTTTATACTTACATTTAACCTTGATATTACAAAGTTGATTATATTCATCTGACTGTATTAAAAAATATTTATTAAAACAGAACTATCAAAAAATTGAGACAAATAGGATTAAAGAGTAAATTATTTTTAATTGTCACAAATATAGCTCATTATTTTAATATTTTCCTAAGTTTTGGGTCACATTGGGAACAGTGTCTTTTATTTCCTTTTGAAATTCTTTTCAGGAATAGTTCCCTTAAAGAAAGATATTTGATATGCTTTATCTCTTTAAGAATCTGTAAACAGAACAAAAAAGCATAAATATGAAAATTCACTAGTGATCACTGGCTATTCTACATGGTCATTAAAGCTCAAATTGTTTCTTTACCAGATGCATAACTTTTAGCCAGGCAGAAGCCCAACAGTTTACCTGATCATAAATATATTTATAACAAGTGACCATTATTCATTGAAAATTAGATATTTGTAAAGAAAATACAAGTAAAGCCTAACCAAAGAATCTTAACCAAAATAACTTCCATGTTGTGAATAGCCAAGTTTTTTGATTGCCTCACTGAGACTATCTTAATATTATTTTGGAGAAAGATTAAATCCCCTCTGATTTAAGAGCTGATAAATTTTAGTCCAAGACCAGGACATAACTTACTTAGAGAACAAATAATTTGACAGTTAACAAGTTAGTTACTTACACTGTACAATGAAACCTTATTAATAAAATCTTAAGAAAATAATTCTGCCGTATAAGTATATTTGACTATTCAGGTTACTTTGGCTTTCATGTTTGTTTGTAATTAAATCTCTTTAGTTCACACCTAAAGAAAGAATGTATTTTTTCCTATATATACCTTTTAAAGATAATATGTTCTTATTAGGAGGAAATAAAAAAGCTGAAAAAAGAACTGGAAAATTTTGATCCTTCATTTTTTGAAGAAATCGAAGACCTGAAGTATAATTACAAAGAAGAAGTGAAAAAAAATATTCTCTTAGAAGAGAAGTTAAAAAAGCTCTCTGAACAATTTGGAGTTGAATTAACTAGTCCTGTTGCTGCTTCTGAACAGTTTGAAGATGAAGAGGAGGAAAATCCTGTTAATTTCCCTATATACTAAGGGCCACCTCTAACTATAGTTTTATTTAACTGTTTATTAACTTTATAAGTTAAAATTCCATCTGGAAATCAGGCAAGTCTCTGACCTACATGATTTCCTTCCCAATACCTTGTACCTTTACCTAAACTGGAATTTTTAGTAAATAAAATTATATGAAAATTTCAACATATTAGAAAAGTGTATTTTTGAAGACTTTTAGGATAAGTTATATCTGTCAAATAGGCAATGAGCTATGGTGAATTCCTATACATTCATAATGTTTTAAGTTTCTTAAACATTTAAAACTGGGGTTTTATATATACTTACATATTCTCAAATTATATATGTGTGTGTGTGTGTGTGTGTATATATATAGATAAAAATACATTATGAAGTTGAGCCATAAGTTTTCTTAAATGTCTAGCAATATTAAATTCAGCTTAAAAACTATTTAATTTTTAAAGTAAATGGTCCAGAATTGTTGGTTTGTCTTTTATGCTACCACCCATGTATAATGGACTGAATCCAACCTTTGTACAAGCTGGGCAGCTTATTATTATATTTTAAATTCCAGAGGTTAAAACTCACTTGCTGTTTCTCAATAAAATTTTGAATAGATATTTGCAGGTGGGAAATTCATTTCTTCAAATGCTAGAAGACATGTTGCTATATTAGACACTGAACAATAAATAGAAACTCTGAGATATTTTTACCTTCTAAACATGGCAGAGTATTCAATATTGAAATATAGTAACAAAGAAGCTGGTTTTTAATTGCATTTCCAGTTTATACATTGAGTATTATATCTTTGAGCCTACCAAATTTCTGATTATCTATTTTTGAAAAGTGATTAAATAAACACTTAGCATCAAAGGCATACACATAATTGTTCAGATTCATGTTGATAATAACTGGTTTTGAATTCATATAAGTATCTGGGATTGGCCAGCATAAACCAAGATGATGGCGATGGACCTGAAAAGAAAAAAAAAAGGGTATTAGCTTTTAGCCTGTATTATCTTCATTCACTTACAAATCTTTTGAGTGCCTACTATCTCCCAGGCACTATTTAAGGCTCCATGTCATCTTACCCTTTTTTTTTTTTTTTTTCATAGCTGTTCTCCTCCTGACATATTACATATTTACTTGCTTATTGTCTATCTTCCCCATTAGAATGTAAGCTTCATGAAGGCAGAGACATTGTTTTGTTGACTCTATTTCCAGCACCTGGAAACACGCCAGGAACATAATCAGGGGCTCCATAAAAATGTAATGAATAATAGAGTCTGTTGCTGAGTGCAGAAGTTAGCCAATTGAAAAATGTGGGCGGAAGGCATTCTAACCAAAAGAAATATCATGTGATAGAATTGTGTTTTTGCTCTGGTTGCGTTTGGTTAAGAACATATACAGTGTGGGTGTTTGGGAGATGGGGGTAAAGAGTTCTGGAAATTTTAGCAGGGGCCAGATCGTGAAAAATCTTAATGTCACTGAACACTTTTAAGCAGGGAAGTAGTATTCTCATTCATTTGTGAAGCATGGACAGGACAGGGAAAGACTGAAAGATAACGCTGAGGAGGGTGATAAAATAATTCAAGCATGAATCTTGTTTTAAATTAAAATCAACAGCCAATTGGTAAGAAGTACACAGATGCAATAGATGAGAATCTTTTAGAACTGATAATTGGATGTATGAAGTGATGGAGAGAGGGGTTAAAAATGATGTCTAAGTTTTTGGCTTCAGTGAATTGTTTGGAGTTGGGGTTGGTCCAAACTGGACTAGGGTCCAGTTTTCAACATTTGAGAACCTATGTGAAATCAAACAGACAAGTCCAGGAGACAGAAAGGGCGCAAAGTGTAAAAGAATTCATTCTGTATAAACTGTCACCTTGGCACTCTTTTAACTCAACAAATTCTATAATCAGGTACCTTTGAGAAATGCTGCGTTAAACTAAGTTATTAGTACAGATGTCTCAGAGAACACTAATGTTCAACATGAATTTCCAAGAAGGCAATACATAGTATGCAGGGTTTTCCGGACATTTTTATCACTCTAATTCTGAAGCACATCTAGAAGAACCAACGCCCCACAGAATAAATACATATTGGGAAACACAACTTTATCATATAAAGATGGTGGCATGTGAGATGAAGAAATTAAATTACTACATATCAGAATTACTGCAATTTGTAGAGCATTTTAGTGCCACTTCTACTTTAAGAAGATAAAATGACATAATCCCACAAATTATTTTCTGCCATTACCTTGATTAAACAGCCATCACTGCAGTGCCACACTATTCCTTCAATTTTACCCTCTCTGCAACCTTCAAACCAGGACAACAGATCATTGTGCTTCAAAGTAGGTAGATTTCTTATTTGAAATGCTCCATGTGGTATAAGAAGATGTAATGGATGCTTCTTGCTTCCTAACCCTAAAATTGTAAAACTCTGCCATTAGCCATACAGAAGTTTCAAAAAGAATGAGGAAATTTCTCCCTCCAAATTAAAAACAGCCTCTAAAACATTGAGGAATAAATTTACCAAAAAGTTTGATTCCTTGAAGAGAGACAAGTGCCCTCACTCGAGAGTCGGCACCTTATGCCATTAAATCTAAATTCCACCTTCGTGTGCTCTATACCAGGAATTGGCAAACTATGACCTTCAACCAAACCCAGCCAGGCGCCTGTTTTTGTAAATTGTTTCAATGGAACACAGCCAACCCATTCATTTAAGTACTCTCTATGGCCTGTTTCAGAGATATGGCCCAAAAAGCCTAAATATTTACTATCTAGCTTTTATAGGAAAGTCCACCAACTGCTGCTGTATGTACACCATCAGCCACATTCAACTATCATTCAGTATTTACCAAACAGCCACGCTGTATCTGATAACTTGTATAATTACTGTCTTAGATTCTTTTCACCTGCCAATCAGTCTACTTCTGATCTCTATATAGGATTTTGCTATTCCAGCTTTAATGACCTTGGGTCTGTGTTCATCCCTTAACAATACTCCATAGTGCCCTCAGGACTTGTACTCAAACCATCATGGTATATATTCGAATGCTTGATATGCTATTCATTGCTAATTATTTTATTTACTTTACTCCTAGCTGTTAATTAATGCTAAACTAATTACCTAGCCATGAAAAGCAACCTAAGTGCCCATCAACAGATGAATGGATAAAGATATGGGGTGTGTGTACACACACACACACACACACACACACACCTACACAGAAAATGGAATATTACTCAGCCATAAATAAAGAATGAAATCCTGCCAATTGCGACAACATGGATAGACCTAAAGGATATTATGCTAAATGAGAGAAGAAAAAGACAAATACTGTATGATTTCACTTATATATGGAATCTAAAAACCAAAACAAATAACCCAAGTTTATTAGTCATTTCTTTAGTGTGTATTTTTTTTCAGTTGAACCTAGGAAGTTTTCTTTAAAAATGACTACTGTAACTAAGCAAGAAAAAGGATTTACTCACCATATGGGTTTCCATTAATATTGGTTCCTATAAGCTCCAGTGTTTGTTCTAAGAGATCTGAGAGTGGCACTGCACTAATTTCCAAAAGACCAGGATCATCAGAATGATGCCTCAGTACCAGGGCGATTTCAAATTCATAATTTACTACAGAGGAATGCCAGCAATACTGTTTGTTGTTTTTCTCCACTGGTACCCAACCTATCATTTAAAGAAGGAAGTGTTTTTTATTGCACTGTTTTTCTTTGGATTAAGACCTAAAGTAACTTTAATTTTTGTTGCAAATTTTCTGTATTTTCTGGATGTTCTATCACACACAGGTATCACTTTTAACATCAGTGGAAATGTTAGCAGTTTTACTACTTTGTAAATTATAATCTTTTTTTTTAATCATAAGGTCTCATTCTTGATTCTGCTGAGGAATTAACCTGTTTGATTATTCACTTCAGAGCACCCAGCATTCTTTTAATAGAAAATTCACATTTTCAATAAGAACTGAGCACCATTCTAAGACACAGCACTAAAATTTTTTTTTAAATTAAGTTTTCTCTCTACCTTCTCTCCAGTTTCAGGGACAATAGACAGATGCAAGTGTTCCGCAATTTACTGTATTGTTCCAGTATTTATTGAACAATTTATTGATTGTTACTGCTATTCCCTTCCTAACTACTGATGCCAGATTAGGCTTCTTTGTTGTGGAGAATTCCTTACCAAAAAAAAAAAAAAAAAAAAAAAAGAAGACAAACTAGGGCATAAACACTATTATGACCATCACATCTTTGGCATTCATTATTCGCCCAGATGACTGTAATAACCTCTTTGCTGATCTACTATCTCTAATTCCCCACCCCTTGTAATTCTATTTCAAGAATTTAAATTTAGTTCTGCTGTAGCTCTGCTTAATAATCATCTTCAGGATAAATTTCAAACTTCTTCAGATGGAATATAAACCCCTTTAAGATCTGAGCCCATTCCACATTGCCAGCCTCCACTTTTATAGCTTCAAGTGTCATACACTCTAAACATTCCAGTCACAGTAAGGTGTTATTTAAAATTTCTCAAAGACTCCATGATCTCTCCCCTTTGTGGGAGTTTGCCTAAGCTGACCTTCTCCCTTCCCTTGCCAACTAACTTCCTGGTTCTTAAGCTTCAGTTTCAATGTCCACTCTCCTTAGACGCCTCCTCTAACCACCACAGGTTGAACTAGGAGTTCTTCCTCTTTTCTCCAACTGTACCCTGTGTATTATTTCCTTTTAGTTCTTAAATCATACTATTATTGGTAGATTTTTCCTGTTGTCTAAAAGATCATCGAGGATAAAGGTTCTGATCCTCCTCACTTCTGTATTACTAGAATCAAAGAGTACTTTGCACATT
Organism: Eschrichtius robustus; assembly: GCF_028021215.1. Classification (NCBI taxonomy): domain Eukaryota; kingdom Metazoa; phylum Chordata; class Mammalia; order Artiodactyla; family Eschrichtiidae; genus Eschrichtius; species Eschrichtius robustus. The sequence goes on along the minus strand of NC_090836.1, from coordinate 74,423,628 downwards.
ACAGGTTCTTTTAATCTGGAGTTATCCTTCTACTCAGCGCACTTTTGCAAAATTTTCCCATCTCCAGAAAAACTACTGTGAGACACCTATTTTCACTTCCCTTTGAGACAGTCTTCTAGGATCTTTGCAAAAAATATATACATATTGTTATCCCCAGTCTAAAAAGTAAAAGGCTTAATATCCCATTTCAGATTAGAACATACCATCATCCTGACAACACTTCAAGGCTATTCCCACACTCAATGCTTTATTAATCTTCACAGACTACAGGTAGTAAACGGTCCACCTGAGAAAAGATTCTAAACTTGAGAGGACGTTCTTGATATGAAACATCTTTAGTATCGTTAAATTAGACTTAGAAAATTCTTGCTATACAGATAAATACCATGAAGTACCATGTTAAAATTAAGTTCTGTAATTTCCAATTGAATGTATAATACCAGGAATGTGTCCATTTTCATCAGGCATTGGATTCCCATTTAATTGTTCTATTTCCTTCGCTGGTATCCAGCACTCTGGAACAGGTTTGAAGTCCTCCTCAACATTCCAAAAAAATTCTAAAAGAGTTAAATAATCTTATGTGTGGCGATACTTTAAAAAAAAATATATAACACTGAACAAATTCAAAGTGGGAACAGCTAATGAACCCCATAATGTCAGGTACCATATAATTAGTCTCCATTCATTACCACCACAATGTGACTACTTCTCAGGGTTAAGGTACTAACACTTTAAATTTTCAATTTTGAACCCACCACTATCTGTAACAGTAGTAACAGTCTAACTAAAGCAACCAATGTTCCAGCATGTGTGATTTATGGTAAATTTTTAATGCACTATGAATATAAATATATAAAGATTATGTGTATGAATGAGTGGATATATAACAATAAATGTATATATCTACTTATATAATATTTAGAGGCATCTACTGTAATAATTAAAAATATTAATAATCCTTTGAGATTTGTGCCTGATTTATAAAATTACCCATTTGTCTCTTAGGTAGACAAAACCAAAATGTGTCACTCATTTTATATATATATATATGTGTGTATATATATATATATACACACACAATAATTTGTATGTTTTAATAAAACGGACATGCTACAATGAAGAGTCACAGAAGTGTTAGGAAAATATTTTGAAATATTTTTCAAGAATATGCTTTTACATATAAAGATATTCAATTATAATTTTTTCTTTTCCCAAAGTGCTTAAATTGTAAAGAAGGATATAATATATAGAACACCATAGCAAGAAATAAGCCAAAAATTTCAACTTAAATCATGAAAAGCTTTAAAAAACAAAAAGAAAAAAAAGGACCCACTAACCTTTTGAGTTTTGTTTTGAATGTAGAAAATTTTTAAACCTTTTCTCTGCTAGTTTGTTAGGTTTTCTATCTAGCCGAGCCCAAAGGTATGGCTGACCTAAAAAAATAATGAAAGGAAAAAAAATTTTTAAGACGCAAACAATAAAATTTATCTTGAAAGACATTTCCGTATAAAATTTTTCAATAAACAGTAGGAGTCATCTCCTCTAAGAGAAGCAACCCGGAAGACAAAGGGAAATATGCAGTATAACAGACATCCTACCTAACAGTACCTGATGTATAAGACTTAAGTCTTTGGTTAAAGAGTGATGGGGATGAGATAAAAAGCAAATGTGATTCCTTCATAAGGACATTCCACAGCCATATTTTATTAGAAACTAGCAATTGTGAGAAACCAAAGCTACCTCTATACTAAATGGAAACATAACCAGAAAATTGTATTCACACTTTCCCTGAAACCGAACTATGTGCTATGAGGGTTAATTCCCAAAAATGTGGAGTGAGGCTAAACTGTTTTGCATGGCTCTGACCCCTGGGGTCAAGGCACGGAACACTGATGAATAACAATGCTTTACAGTCAGGGATCTGAGAAGTTTCAGGGCGGGTGCCAGCATTCTTTATTGACAACAGTGAGGCTAATGAGTTGCACCTGGTCTCAGTGAGACTCCTAGAGGGCTGATGTCGAGGCTGGTTACTTAGCAGAAAGGTGCCTTCATGACCAGCAAAATATAAAAATCCCCAGCTGAGACTCCATTTCAGATTCCCGGTTTCTGAGGTGTTCCCTGCCTATATCAGTGGTGGTCCCTGCTTTAAGAAAGTGTGTCCTGCCTGGATTTGTCAGGAAGGTGGGGGAGGAGTCGGGGCAGGGGACCATAGAAGCTTTCACCTGGTCTCACCAGACCCTTTGCTGTGAGAGAGTCTTTGGTTGTGATGCGCATCCTTTTAATGCCTTTGCTGCATTGCCTATCCTTTACCTGTAATAAACTGTGAATTTGCAAGCACTGTCACTCTGGGTTCTGTACGTTTTCTTTAGCAATCCAATCTTGTTTAACTGCCACCATTATACATGATTACACATATGATGCACACTGAAGTTTCTTAATATAAGTCTAAAAAAATCTTTTAGTTTCTTCAAATATATAAATCAGAGATTTATCTTAAAAATTATTGATTAAAGTTTGGTTTAGGCACTGTATATTACTCATTAGCTATACCAATACATAATATGAAGAACCAGATTAAAACTACATTGTCATTTCTGTTGAACGGACCTTTTGTTCTTTTCACAAGTAAACATAAAAGAATGCATTGCACTCACACCCATTAAGATGGCTACTATCAAAAAAAAAGAAAAAAACAAGTGTTGGTGAGGATATGGAGAAGCTGGAACCCTTCTGAAGTCCTGCTAGGAATGTAAATAGTGCAGTTGCTACAGAGAACAGTATGACAGTTCCTCAAAAAATTTTAAAAAGAATTAGTATATGATCCAGCAATTCCATCTTTTGATACATACCCCAAAGAATTGAAAGCAGGGACTCAGATATTTGTACACCATGTTCATAGCACCACTGTTCCCAAGAGCCAATAGATGGAAGCATCCCAAGTACACATTGATGGATGAATGGTATATACACACAATTATGTAGTATATACAAACTTGTGGTATATACATACAATGAAATATTATTCATCCTTTTATAAAGGAAGGAAATTCTGACATGTACTACAACATGGATGACTCTTGAGGACAATATGCTAAGTGAAATAAGCCAGCCACAAAAAGACAAATACTGTTAAGACTCCACTTATATGAGTTACCTAGAGTAGTCAAAAATCCTAGAGACAAAGTAGAATGGTGTCTGGAAGGTGGGGATGCTGAGTTGTTTAATGGGTATGAAGTTTCAGTTTTGCAAGATGGAAAGAGTTCTGGAGATGGCTGTGTTGACAGCAGCACAACGATGAGAACTGCACACACCACTGAACTGTACACTTAAAAATGGTTAACATGGTAAATCTTATGTCATATGCATTTTATCACAATTAAACATGAAAAAAGATGCACTTCAGAAGAGATTTCCTGATATAAAGAATGTGCCCAATATGCATTTAACTGTTCTATTTCTCTTGCTGGAATTGAGAGGTAATTTCACTATCCGGAAAAAAAAATCACAAAGATTATTTCTCTCTTTTCAATGCACTTTTTTCCCTTAACGTAGTTGACAACTTCTATTTGAGTTTAAAGTACATTAAAATGAAATAAATTAGAGACATTGCCAATAGTAGTAAAAACAATGGCATCAGCACTGGGATCAGTGGAATGAGAACAAGCTTTAGGGTCAGATAAACCCCATTACCAGTTGAGCCTTCATTAATTATATGGTCCCGAACAAATTATTTATGTTCTCTGAGCTTCAGTTTCCGTTTCTGTGAAATGGAGAGGCTTATTGTGCAAATTAGAGATAACACATATAAAGCATTTATCATACTGTCTGGCCCTTAATGGGTATTAAGTAAATATTAGTTATCTTTCCTTCTTCCCCCAAGAGAAAGATACAATGATATAATAAGTATAATATACCAACTGTGATTTTATTATTTTCCTATTATACTTAGGTTTCCAAGGGTTTATGAAGAGCAATGCCCCATTTCAGATATATATAGTTTAAGTGACTAAGAAAATTAAGTAATATTTGTAGTACAGTTTTATATTACCTTTGTAGGCAGTAACATAACAACATGTTCCATCCACTTTTTCTGTTGGAATCGCACTGTGTATATCTGCATCTAATGCCTTGTGACTTATAGTTTCAGTTGCCAAAACTTTAAATGGCTTAAAAAAGAGAAAGAGAAAACTGGTTTAAGATAAATAGCCTCTATGCCTTCGCACACACTCTTACCTGGAAGTTCTTAATTTCACTAGTTCTAAGGGATGATCACCAGTTTATCCTTCAAAATATTTCTCCTGTGATGTTCTTACAAATCACCCACTCCCCTTCTACGCTATCATAGCAATACATGTTTTTCCCCACAGATATGTAATCAGAGTCGACTTGAACAACACAGGTTTGAACTGCATGGGACCACTTATATGCAGATTTTTTTTTCAATAGTAAATACTGCAGTACTACACATTCAAGGTTGGTTGAATCCTGGATGCAGAACCCTGGTTATGGAGGAAACTCGAATATGAGGTCCAACCACAAGTTATACTCGGATTTTCCACTGCTGTAGGATCCAAGCCCCTAACCCGTGGCATTGCTCATGGGTCAACTGTATTCACGTTTCTTTATCCATCATAAGCTTGACACCAGGAACCATGTCCTATGCAGAGCTGCATCCCTAGCACAGGTGTTAAGTGTGTTCAGTCATTTACTTGACAATTATTTGCTAAATGCCTCCTATGGGTTAAGCATTGTTCTCAGCACTGGGACAGAGATGAACAAAAAAGGACCTGCCTTTGGTGGAAGGTTCATTTTAAGGAGGGAGATGACAACAGCAACAAAATGTATAGTACAATGTTAGCTATGATAAGTGCTGAGGAGAAAAACAAATGCGGACCCTTTCAGCTTTATCAGTAGTAAACTGTTTGCATATTTAACTTACGGTTTTTCTACTGTCAGGAAGACAAGCCAAAACAGTATCAAGAATGGAGGAAAAGACAGTTTCTAGGATCCTTATCAGCTTTTTATCTGTAATTTATTTTCATTTATGAGAAAGACTATGCCACTGTTTTATAGTCTAAATTATCTGAAGTAACACTCACCTTACATAATGTGAAAAAACACTGTACAATATAAACATACTGGTGTGATAGGCTTAAGACTAATAAATGAAGTACTGTTTCAGAGTCTGGCAAACAGGAAATTAGCCCCATTCGGGTACTGATTCAGTATTTTTAAGATAAAACTGAATGGTTAGGGATTTATCAGTAACTTACAACATTGGTATCAGAGGATATCAATTTAACCTGTGGCAGAAGGACCAAGGTTTGGCCCAATTGCTCTGTGTGTGTGTGTGTGTGTGTGTGTGTGTTTAAATTTATCAAAGATTCTAGGGAGGAGATGACTTTATGGAGTTCTTGATGAGTACAAATATCCCCTCCATAAGAATGAATTACCTACCACTCTATGCTACTGACATGTCCAAAGGACAGCATAAGATACCAAGGGGTTCGCAAAGTTCTCCTTCTCTGTCACTTAAGTCTTTAAACTCTGACTGGAAACAGAAGGCATGTGTGTATAAAAAGTAATAGCTAGTATCAATTGAGTGGTCCTCTACAATTTCTTGGTAGGGGAAATCGCTAGGATAAGTAAGCTGATGAAAGATTTCATAGAGAAGTTCTGATTCCAAATTTTTAAAATCCTGGAAGTGATCCAGGCAGAGTGCGTAGCCTGAGCATAGAGACAGGATTGTGCTTGGTATGTTCACAGGATGAAACAGACTTTGCTAGAACAGATATGTCACTGTAAGTAGGCACCTCTGTCACAAACACACATGGCATTTTTCACTGCACTGAGCTCAGGCACCTCACTGTGGGCCCAACAGGCACTTTAAGACTGGGCCTGATTAATGAGAATCCTTACTACTCCCCTCCCACCCGCAACATACAAAGTTGAGAATCACAGCTAGAGTGAACCACTATTCAGGATGACATTGTTTCGTATGAATTAAGTTTGTTAGGGCTTAAAAAATAAAAGCCTGACAACGACTGCTACAGACATTTAGTAGTAACTGTGGGGTTTTGACTAGGAAAGAATAATGATGATCATTCTCAGCGGCAAGAAAGAACAATTTAGTGCAATAAGGGCGTAAAATATTAATAACTATAATAGCGGTGGCAGTGAGATGTTATAAGGTAAAAAGCATCAAGGTAAATGGAAAACTGGCATGAAATGACACCAGGGTTTATCCAGTAGCCTGCCATGTGTCAGGTCCTAAAAACTGGGACTAGCAATAACACAGCAGTCTTGGCCTTAAAAGTCTTTTAGCCTGGGAGACAAGAAGGCCAGGGTGAACGAAGTTAATGGGAAGTGGAGGTGGAGTTAAATGCACATGCTGATTTTGTATGATGAGTTGAAGCACCCAACCGATAAGTGGTGATTTTGCTATCAAGGACTTTACTATATATTAAAGAGTTATCCTGATACAGGATCATTCACCAGTATTTATTAAGGGCCCTCTCTATGTGTAAAACACGTTGCTGCGAGAATAGAAAACCTTGAGATGGGAACACCAAAATTAGAATCAAGTAGTTAATTACTGGTAACAATACACGAGGTCTGATCTTTAGTGACCTATTTAGGTTAGTTGTCAACACTGTCATCGGTTCCCAGGTTTGGACAGGTGAACCAAGTCTTCTAAAATCTCCACTTGGACACCACACTCGTGAAAAGTAGGAAAGCTTGTTTTGCGGTGACTATACGACTACTTAAGGGATTTTCCTCAAAAGATGGTAACCTAAGAAGAAAGGAACATTATTTAAGATGCGGGTTTTCAATTTCCATGCGATGGCAAGTTTGAATCGCCAGATCAGAAAAATCCTCCCGCAGATTCCCTCCCTTGCATCTAAGAAGGTACAAGAACCTTGAGCTCAGGGCGTAGAAGACCCGTACCCTAGACCGCCCCAGCGAAACCTGCAAACCGCCCCCGCCCCCAGTCTGCAGGGCGGCTCCACCGCACCTGGGAACCCTCTCCGGGTTCAAACGCAGCCCGCGCCGCGGGGAGCAGCCCACCCGCGGCCGCCCCGCGGGCCCCGCGCTCCTCGGTACCTGATGCTCCCTTTTGGTGGAAGGCTCCTCTTTCACCTCCGTCACAAACACACAAGGCATTTTCCGCTGCACCGAGCCCAGGCGCCTCATGGTGGGTCCACAGGCAGTGCGAGTGGAAAGCGCGCTTACGAACAGCGCCGGGTCCGCGCCAGGACAACAGCCACAGCAGTCAGCCGCGTTACTCAAGCCACGCACATTCCGCGCGCTGGCCCAGCGGCCGCGCTCCCGAGTCCCCCGGCACCGAGGCGGGCCGGGACGCACGCCCGGAAGCGGCCTCCTGGCCGCGGAGCCTTCTGGGAGTTGTAGTGCGGAAGCCAAGGTACCTCCTTGTGTGCTGTCGCGAGCGTCCCTCAGGGTTGTGATGACCTTGAAAACACAAAGATCCGTTTCTGGTGTGTGTGTATTAGTAGCCGATGATATTTATGAAAGTTAAATGCTATCAAGTGATAAGTAATGAGTCATTTTAGGTGGCGATTTAACACCATTTTGATGAAACCGATTTGCCTGTTCCCTTTAATATGTTCCTGGGAGAAGCACTGTAGAAGCTTAGAAATATCCAGAGACATCTCAAGGCGAAATGAAAAGTAATTTCCCTGGAAAAATGTTAGAAAACGCTACAATTAAAACATCTAGGACCCTCCCAAAAAAGAAAAATTACCGTTTGTATTACGCCTCATTGTGCGGCATAATATGGTCAAAATTGGTTTTGGTGTCTTTTCCAGAGTGAATGCAAAGTGTAGCCTTAGACCAATCCAAAACCACACGAATACCAACAACCAGCTTTCAATCTCAATTTTTCATAGGAATCTCACTTACCTTAGTTAAGTATGAGCTCCAACAGAGTCCAAATGGCTTGAGTACTTGTCGTCAATCAACTGCAGAGGTAAAAACCGTTTTGACTTATTGCTCAAAAGAACTTTGGAGGGTAAGTAATGACAGTCAATGACCGAATAAAAATTAATAAATATTAAATATTTAGTAATAGTAGCCTTTCTATCTCATTGAAGCTAGTAGTCCCTAGTAGGGGAGTTTGATTACTGCCATCTTTTATATGTCTGGACAATGCCCAGGTCTCATTCCTATAATTGTCTTATCTGCAGGTATCAGACTGCCCAGCAGTTTCCTGATTTAGCCCCCAGAAAATTAAACGACTATATCTCACTTGGAGTTATCTATGTATAAGGGAATTCCCAAAGAATAAAATAACCCTCCGAAAAATTCACTGGTTTTTGATTGCTGGATTCAGAGGGGAGGGATGGAAGAGATTTGCTGTATAAAAGTATTTACTTTCTCTTCTGCTATCTTTGATTTTCTCATAGGAAAAATAAATTAAATAAATAAATAAGGGGGTTTGGGGCAAAAACACCTGATGTGAGATCCTGGGACCAGAAACGTCTTAGCATTTTGTAGTCAAAAACCGTGACTTTGTTCCTCCAGAGGAATCCTAAAAAGCAGCTTGTTTCATTGGTCTCAAGGAGACAACAATTAAATAACCGTCACAACTCTCAACTGTCATTTCCCAAACTGCCACAGAGTCTTTTAGTCCCAACATTCTATCATTTCTGAGAAAAGATCATCTTCCAAAACATTCCACTTGCTGTTTGAAAGTAGCAACAAAGCTAACCATTTTTTAGGAAGCAATCTTTATTTCTAGTGCTTTGATTTCATCAGTGCCTGGAGCAAAGCTTCTGGCAGAAACAGGGGAGTCCAACGCAGGGGACAGCCACAGAACCCATTCACAGTAACAATCTGGACTCCTACTCTCTCTGATGGGTAGCAGCCAACCCCTTTGCCCGATTCTCATAAGTCTGAAGAGTCAGCAAGGAGTGACTACCAGCCCCAGTACTTAAAGTGGTGTTAACACGAACTGGAAGAAAGACTTTTTTTTTCTCTCATGTGTTAGTGTTCTGGCATGAACCAAAAATGAAAGTTCAGTGCAGAGTGTACCTTGGCCAACACAAAAACACAGAATTTTCAGGCCTACCCTGAGCTGTGCAGGCAAATTTCTCATAACTCTTCTTTACTCATTACAGGGAGAAAAAATCGTCCTGGTTATAGTCATAGCTTTCCCTGAAAAACTAGAATGAATTTCACAACAGGAAAGGAGTGAAGAGAATAAGGAAAAGGTGTGTGTGTGGGGGGAGGGGGGGAGGGTAGAAAGAAAAAAAGGAAAGGAAAAGAGAGTTGGAAAAAAAGAAGAAATTAGGGTTCCAGGCATTCTAAACACTACCAAAATGCACAGGTCTATTTACAATGGCAAAAAAAAAAAAATTCCCTTCTGGGTTTGATGTGTTTTTGCTGTTTCTAATGGAACATAATTGTTCAAAACTAACTTCAAGAGATAAAAGCATTTCTTCAGCCTTTCCCCTATGTAAAACATGGGTTCTCACAATGGCTTTAATCATGATGTTAATGTAATCACGCAACAATGGTGTTTGGTAACAGTATTAGAAAATAGTCCAATGCAGCTAAAAGTTCACAGGTGGAGAGGAAGTTTATCTGGAGGCAAAGACCACTTAAAGCTATTTCTTAGGGGTGTTTCTCCCAGTAACCTATGTGCTTAAGATGGGTACATTGTTATTCTAGAGTTAGAAGGTAGGGCAAAACAAAAGTTGAGATATTAGATTCTTCTATATATCATTGCTATTATTTCCAAGGTTTTAGTCAAGTCTTTATTCTCTACTTCATTTACTTCTAATGCATAGTTCTTTTTATTATTTTCTTTTATTTACAGTTATAGGTGAATAACTCTTTTCTAAATTTTAGCTTATTTCCTAGATTTTTATCCTAAAGCAGTGTATTCAAAAAGTTCATACCAACTTAGTCTTTTTTACTTAACCAAAATGAAAATCTATATGTCTTGATCTTTTAAATTTACAATTAAAAGTACACTGCAATTTAAAAATACATTTTGATCTACTGTAATTTGTCATCTCTATGGCATTTTCTAAGTTACCGTCTATGGATATTTTTATTAATTTCTGCTAGGTTCTAGTTCTTTTAGTAAAGATACTAAGATGAAGACCTCAGTAACTGCTGATTGAAATGTCTCATTCTGGAAATCAGAGTACTTCATTTTGCTTTCAACAAATTCTCAAAATTTGCAAGCATTCTGGAATCTTTCTGCTATAGGAAGAAGCTATTCCCCTTTTAATGATGGGTGAAGAGTAAATGGAATATAGCTACAAGATGAATAAGTAGTCCAATTTATTTTCAGGCATCTATTAAATATCGCAATCTGAATGATTTTTTTCAAATCAGTGGATAGCGGTGAGTACATAATTAAATAATTTTACTTTTATCTTGAAATATAGATAGTATATTTACCTATTTTAAAATTTTAGTTTTGTTTCCAAATCATATATAGAAATGAGTTTAGAAAATATTTACTTGTGAAATACTTAATACTTTTTAATTATGAAATTATGAACTAGTTTATGTTCCAATTTCAATCAGAACATTGAAGGATAAAACATACTATTTTATTTTTATTAGCTTTTTCTGGTCAATATACTAGAATTGAGTAAGAGAAATTACTGTACAGTATTCACTAAGGTAACCTAGCCTACAGTTAGATGTGAGGTCATTTATGATGAGCAAATAATGGGTTAGGTAACAGCAAAATTCTGGAAGTTTGAGTTTGTGTGCTTACTAGCAACCACTTTCAACATTTCTGCAAAGCTAGAGAAGGTATCTTCTAATTTAAATTTATTTAAGAATTATCTGTTGTGTAATATACTGTCAACAGGAGGTCAGTTTTAAAAATACTACTGATAGCCTGAAAGACTGTGGAAAAGAAATTATTTTTTCCCCTTACACACTCATAGTTCTTATATTTGCGTTCCTGCAATTCTTATATTAAAAAACATAGGATTAGCAGCAAGAGAGTTGAAAATGGCAGAAGTTGGGAATGACTGCTATTTCTTTTTTAATTCCATATGCATAAAGGTAAATATTGTACAATTTACGGTACTTCACATGCTTAAGCTTTTTAGTAGAATGAAGGAATATATGGCAATAATTTGCATTGCTGAATCAAAATTTACTATTTTCCCACAGAATACTTTATGTATTTAAAATCTGAAGTAAATCCTTATCATGTATTTTTGATATATTGAATTTCTCTGATAAAATCTGGGATAATTTAAAATTGTTTGAAACTACCCTTCTATATGCCAGTTATATGCCCCTGGCTTTTTAATCCTCAGCGTGGCACTTTTGTCTATGTTATGGCTCCTTGAAACATCAAATTCCTAATATTGAAACATTATATGATACATCATACTGTTTTGGTTAATGTGATTCCAGTCATATAAATTTGAATAGTTAAATTCAGGTCACTATCAAACAGTTAAATAAATCTAATTTACCCCCTATTTTGAAATTTATTAACGAAATTACTGAATTTTCCCCTGTCAAAGTAACAGCAAATAATATCATGGAAAAAGGAAAAGAAAGTAATACAAACAAATTGGCCAAACACTAATTGAAGTTTATAAAGTTAAAATGGGAAAAAATATTTAATCTATGTGATTAGGATTAATGGATCTCAATGAAACCAAATAAGAGATGTAGAAATTCAGTGTTTGGAGCTTCATGTTCATATCAGAATGAACCCAGTGAAAGACATGCTGTGTCTGGTTTGAAGCATTTCATCTCTGCTAGGACAACTGAATGGAGTCAACTTGACTGTAAGAATGAGATCTACTTCTCTTACCTGTTACTTTAAGATTAAACCCTAGGATGATAAGAAATGATAGAATTTATGTTCCATGTGGGCAGAGAGTTTTGTCTATTTCACTGCTGTATCCTCAAATACTTGGTAAGTTCTCAATAAATAAATGAAAAAATAAAAATAATAGTAGCAATCACAATACTTTATCTCCCATAATTTTTACAACAATCTGTGAGGAGGGCACTTTATTCCCTTTTTACAGGTGAGGAAACTGAGGCACAGAGAGGGTGAGTAGCAGATTGACTTTCTGATTATGGGCAAAATAGAGTTCAAATACCAGTTTATCTGGTTCCTGCCTACTATCCTGGACTACGAGACCTACAGATCCACCTTAAAAGGGAGAGAGACTGAAGACAGAGAGTAAGAGGGTGGGAAAAAAAATAAGGAACAACCCTGAAATACGTGTCTAAAAAAGGGATGAGTTTAATAGGATATTTTTATTCTATGTTACCCACCCTCTGCCCCAAAAGCCAATGACCTGAAGTTTTCCCAACTGTGGACCTATGTGTAAAACATATAAAATAAAAAAATAGCAGCCCTTTAAAATAAACCACATCTGCTTTTGTTGGGATATAATGATATAAATGTGTAAATGTATAGGCACAATTGTAGACCAAGGGCATATGGCATATACATGTAATGTAACATAGCACAATGTGCTAATTATTTAAAATTCCACAATAATATAAAGTTTAAGCTCCATTCACTTTCCCTATATAAATACACTTAGTATCTCCATAAACTGAGTAAGAAAACAATTATCTAATAAAAGATATGATTAATAGAGATCATCTCTACAATTAGAATATGGATGATGATTCTTTAAAAAATTCTGGCTTTCTTAAGAAAGAAAAATTAGATCCTTCTGTCATTGGATTGTGATTAAAAGTGTCACTGATCTTTTATATGTTTATCCTTAGTGAGCCATATGGATTAACTGATAACAAGAAGGAGAATTTTATCAGTGACTCATGGCGTGTTGTACTATTTAATCATTAGATTATCTTGTGTCTTTCATTAAAATTAGACTGGTTTGCTAGAATTTAGACTTTATGGCCTTGTATTTGTAGTATTTTTTTAAGTTTTAATTTGATCTCCTCATATTTTCTTTAGTTGATTAGTAATCTGTTGTTAAACACTAACATTCATATATTGAGTTTTCTATACTGTTTACTTTTTCCTTTTAGGGTTCCCAGTGCCGATTCCGACACTGTGAAGAGGCCCTTGGCAGTGACACTGTGTGCTCATTATGGAGAGAAGGAAAATGTTTAGATCCACTTTGTAGATCTAGACACATGGAAATGCAGGTAGAATTACTCAGCATCATCATGTTTGATAAAAGCATCTCCCTTCGATAATACTGAACTATACTCTTACAACACAATTGAGAAGAAATGATTTTTCCTTCCATTACTTAATTTTAGGCATTTTGCACTTTGCTCAATTTAAATTCTTAAAAAAAATGGGCAAGTATATTTTAGGAAATCCATTGCATCTTTTAAATAGCAGAGCTTAGAAACACTCAAAGCCTAGAAACACAGGTGATCTTAAATCAGCAATTGCAGTAGTTTTTGTCACATTGTGTTGTGTTGTAGCACATTGTATGTACTGTGAATATGGCATCTGATCATTACATTTCCCCCACCTCCTTTGTCTAGCAAAACTGCAGCATTTCATGCTTCTGGGAAACACAGCCTCTTGGTTGTGTGAAGATCAGTTGTATCTTTTATCACAGCAAACCTCGAAATATCAATGGATTATTTTTGCCACCAAGTAGCAGTGAGTATTTCTTTTGAATAACACGGATATACCATATTATAATCTGGTTTTGGAGTAGCAGCATAGAATGACACGTTAAATAAAGTATGACAAGGTGAGTAATGCAGTTTAACAGCCAGTGAATGATTTGGGATGGTTCTATCAAGAATCATGAGATGAAGCTTAGAATGAGCCATCAAGTAGCCAACAAAAATGTAGTGAACAAAGAGCAAGTCAAACTTTCTCTGTGTTTCTAAAGTGGATTTATTCATCTGAAAAGTGAGAGGACTACTGACCTCACTAGGTAGAGGGGAACTGTCTCAGCAAATCATCGCACAACTGGCCTCACCGTTGTGCCCTTATCTCATAGGTGGGGAGAGCAAGGGCATGCTCTGGTTTGCACACTTCTGCTTCTAGAAGAACAGCTAGATGTGTGGTTCTTCCTAAGACTTCATTTGTGGATAAAATGCAATCCCATTGTTGCAGAGTAAGTGGCATACTTCAATCCAACTAAATGACACTGAGGTTCTACTATGTGATGAACCTTAAACTAGGTTCTGGGAAGGGGATAGGGAAGACACCACGCCCTATAACAGTGAATGGCAAGAACTTTGCTTAAGAAGTTGGGATTGTCAGGTTTTCCTGATGCTATAGCTATGCCACTCTCCTGCTGTGGCCACCATATTTCTTAAGATGGAATTATTCTAGAAATGAGTTTACAGAATATCAGTCCTTTGGATTTGAAAACTTGGCTTCAGATAATCCTTGGCAAATGAATGACTAAAAATTATGTTTCTTTGTTATAGTCTTCTGGAAAACTCTGATCTCATAGCATTCATCATACATGTGATACCTTGATCAATGTTTTTCTTCACTAGACTGTAAACATCACAAGGATGGGGATCATAACTAGTTTCTTTACCAATGCTTTGCACAGTGTCTGGAGCACAGATGCTCAATAAAATTGGATGTATGGATAGATGGATGGGGACAGATAGATAACTACTGAAGGTAACCTACTGGGATGCAAGTTATTACACTTACTAAGTGGTTAACTTCATCCCATTGTTTTACATCTAGTGTGATTTTATTTCATGAGGACATTGTACTAAATTCTCTATATCTAGTGTAATAGTTTGCTTCCTAAAGGTCTATGGGTAAAATTGCTATCTTTCAAACTAATTCTTTTAGGACTAGAGGAAAACAAAGACTGCATCTCTGGGCAAAGGAAAGGTAGAGTGTCTGTGTAACAATTATTGGGCTCCCCACTATAAGACATGCCCTGAGCTAAGTTCTGTAGGGATACGTTTTATTATTCTCATTTATTAGGCATAGAATCTGGACGTCAAAAATAAATTCTAGCTTTTCTGGAAGTCTCAATTTCTTCAACATGTGTCAAAACTGCTCCTGACTCTTGGAATAAGGTTTCCCCTCTCTCAATAGGGTCAAAACCAGATCCATGCACTGGGACCAAATCCTTCCCCTAGCCATTCTACCTCCATCGTGAGAGGGGATAAGCAGGCTTCATAGGCTGCTAATACCCTACTTCCTCAAACCTCCTTTCATCTGTCTACAGGGTACAAATCCACTTATGTGTTTTGAATTCACCAGGACTAATTTTATTCTGCCCTTTATTCCTGTTTATGTCAGTTTCCCTAGGGGGAAAAAAAAATACTCCTGTGTGTTTCTCCTTTATTCTCACACTAGGACCATACTCACAACACTTGTGACACCATACAAATGGGTTTTTTCCCACACCAATCAATTCTCTGTGACATTAGCTGGGTGTCCTATAATTTAATTCAATTCTGACACTAACCAGAGTTAACACAGACCCCACAGATTAATGACTGTATCCCCAAAGATTACCTTCCACTTTAGACATTAATTGCAAGTAGAAGGTCCCCAGGTTACCCACAGCCTCTGTCTAACTTGGGTACAAATTGGAGGTTTCCATGATCTCTCTCCCTGGATTAAATAATTTGCTAGACAGCTCAAAGAACTCAGGGAAACGCTTCCTTATGTTTACGAGTTTATTGTAATAGACGATGCCATAGAGGATGGCATCCTCTACTGTAATAGAACAACCAGATGAAGAGGTACATAAGGTGAGGTCTGGAAGGGCCCGAGCACAGGAACTTCTGTCCCTGTGGAGTTGGGGTGTGCCACCGTCCAGTACGTGGATGTGTTCATCAACCTGGAAGCTCTCTGAATTCTATAGTTTCGGGATGTTTATGGAGGCTTCATCAGGTAAGCATGATTGATTATTAAACCAATCTCTAGCCCCTCTCCCCTTCCTGGACATGGGGGCGGGGCTGAGAGTTCCAAGCTTCTAATGCTGGCTTGGTCTTTCTGGTGACAAACCCTACTCATGAAGCTACCAGGAGCCCACCCAGAGTCACCTCATTAGAACAAAGGACATTGCCATCACTGAGGAAACTCTGAGGGATTTTGGAGTTCTGTGTCAGGAACCAGGGTCAAAGGCCAAATATTAGAACAAAAGATGTTCCCAGTGCTCTTTTTACTTAGGAAATCACAAAGGTTTTAGGAACTCTGTGCCAGGAACTGGGGGCAGAGACCAATGTATTTCTTTTCTATTATTTCACATCAGTCAATATCAGAAACCCCATCTTTCAAATGACTCACTCCTCTCCTTATTTGGCCCCTTTCATCCACTCCTCCCCAACCTTCATTATCCGCAGAATTCTTTCTCAACTTCTTCCCTGAACTTTCCCTTCATCTTCATAGTCGAGTGTAAGCGTCACTCCCCTCTCCTTCTCCAGCAGCACTCTCCAAGTGGTGGCTGTTTTTATCCCCAGTTCTCAAGTACCACTTGATCTGGAGATGAGGTAGAAGGTTTCCTTGGGTCCTATTGCCAATTTCAGATTGTTCTCTATCACTTCTCCTTAAAACCATCCAGTTTGTATCTCATGCCATTATCCCCCCTCGGTGTTGCTGTTCTTTTTGCTTTTGTCTACATCTGTTCACGTCCTTCCTCCCCATTTTTCAGAAGTATGAACTCCTGGCTCATAGTCACTCTAACTGTACTCCTGTGTCAATTCTTGGTGATTCCAATATGTAAGTGTATGATCTACCACCCTAGCCTCTCAGTTCCTTGAACTCAATTCCTCCACTGAGCTTACCCTTCCCCATCTCAGTCACTCTCTCAGTTATAATACTCTAAATACTAATTGCCAGCCTTTCTTCCTCTGGAGGGAATGGCCTGAGCTGTATTATGGGACAGGCCAGCTGATGTGTACAGTGGTAGGGTATCACTTTTGATCTTTTGTAGTTTCTATTAAACTTGAAAAAAAAAAAATCTCCTTTGTCTTAATCCATCCTCTTACAAGCTACCACCCCATTTTTTTCTTTCTCTTTGTAGCAGTTCTCAAAATAGTTATCCTTGGTATTATCAAATCCTCCCCACCCATTATCTCTTAATCCCATGTAAATCATCCTTTTCAGCCTCTTTCACCATTGATATACAAATTATTAAACCCAGTGGTCAATTTTCAGTCCTTTCATAACTGGAACGATTAGCAGCATTTGACAGATTTGATCACTCCTCCCTCATTGATATAATTTCCTTATCTAGCTTCCAAGACCCTGTACCTCTTTGTTTTACTCCTATCTACCTAGTATTCTGTTTTTGCTCTCCCTCACTGGTTTTTCCTCTTTTCCCCATCCTCTTACATGTGGTATGTTCTAGGAGTTAGTTCTTGGTTCTGTTTTCTTCTCTGCCTACTCCCTTGGTAATCTCATCCAGTCTCATGCCTTTGATTATGATCCACATGTAAATTACTCCCAAATTTACATATCTATTCCAGACCTCTCTCTTGAACTTCAAAGATCCTTATATTCAGCTTTTCACTTGGGCTCTTGAGTAGATATTTCCCACTTAACACATTCAAAACTCAACTCACAATTTTACTCCTATATCCCCAAACCTGCTATATCCATAGCCTTTCTATCTTGGTTTAATGGCAGTTCTATCCTTCTATCCTTCAGGTCAACTGAATCATCCTCAAACTCTGTTTCTCTCATATCCCACATCCAATCCATACCGAAATCCTGTTAACTCTACTGTATTTAATATATCCAAAATCCGATTTTTCTCACTATTTCTACTATTCCCACCTTGGGCCAAAACACCGACATCATTTCTTGACTGGATTACTGCAGTAGCCTAAATGGTTTTCCTACTTCAACTCTTGTCCCTCTATGTCTGTTCAAAGCACAGTCAGTGATACTCTTATGCATAAATCAGACATCACCCCTCCAATTGGTTTTCATTTCATTCAGAGTAAAATCAGAGTCCTGACAAAGGCCTAAATGACTGTACTTGATCTGGTGCCCTGTTTCCTCTCTGAATTTATCTCCTGCAGCTGTTCTACTTGCCCACTCTGCTCCAACCATACCAGTTTCCCTGCTTCTCCCTGCTAGTAGGCTCCTGCTTCAAGGGCTTTGCATGAAACGGCCTTCTCTCAACAGCTTTATGGTCAACTCCTTTACCTCTTCAAGGCCTTACTCAAATATCATCTTTTAATGAGGTCTACCCTGAATACTCTGTTTGAAATGTGGCAGCCTTCCCACTTCCTCCCTACACATTCTTCCTGGCCTTGCTCTGCTTTCTTTTGCCATTTCCCTTATCATTTTCTCAGATAAAATATAATTTATTTCTTCACTACCTCTATTGTTTGTTGTCTGATTCCTCCCTATAGAATGAACATTCCGTAAGAGTAGGAATCTTTATTTTGTTTACTGATGAATCCCAACCACGAAACATAGGTACATAGTACTACCTTTCACATAGTGGCTAATTCTATCCCAGGAAGTCCAGAAAAGTATTTATTCATGTTAAGCAGGTAAATATTTTTTCTCTGCCCAGACAGATGTCTGTGCTCTAGGAAAGAGGATTCAATTTCCAGACTGGAGGAAACTACGAAACTCATTTGAATTATGTGTTGAACCCACTGCATCATCTGTTCATTCTAAAAATATTTCAGTACCTCAGAAGATATAATTTGATCTTTTATAGACCTAATATTTCCTAAAATATTTCCAGAGACATTTACCTACCAAGGTTCATATTAACCAAATCCGGGAAAATAAATCATCTCACCTTAGACAAAAATTAAATTACAAAGTTATACCTTTATTTTAAAATCTACCTTTATGTTTCAGTAGGTGCATGTGATTGACAAATTCAGGGTGGGATTAATGACGATTTTTTGGTAGCAAAATATAACTATCGTTTCATACATAGCATTGTGCAATTCATGTGTAAGTTTGTAGCCAGTCAAAATAAGATAAAATTTACACATTTAAATGTGTAAACTGTGAAAATTTCTAGGGCCTCTGATCAAGGAATTGAGACCCATCATGTGGTCCATATTAAGTAGGTGAGTTGGAGCCACAGCAATGCTATCTAAGTTACCAGCTGTGCTCTTCCAGAATGAGGTGTTTGCCAAAAGCAATTTCCCATTAGTTGATTTGCCATTGTCTGTTATCTTTAAGCACTCAGTTCAGTACTTGAGTCCTGCATTTTTTGTCTGGGAATATAAAACTGCCAGTTAGTCTTTATGCAATTTAAACTTTAATCTGCTAACAAATTAAAAAAGGTTTTGGACTCTTTTGAAAAAGATTTCATTTAGGGACTCCCCTGGTGGTCCAGTGTCTAAGACTCCATGCTCCCAATGCCAGGGGCCTGGGTTCGATCCCTCATCAGGGAACTAGATCCCACATGCCGCAACTAAGTGTTTGCACGCACAACTAAAGATTCCACATGCCGCAACTAAAAAAAAAAGAAAGATCCCACATGTCGCAACTAAAAAAAAAAAAAATTCTGCATGCCAAACTAAAAGATCCCACACGCCACAACTAAAGATCCTGCATGCCGCAACGAAGATCCTGCACATGGCAACGAAGATCTTGCATGCTGCAACTAAGACCCAGCACAGCCAAAAAAAAAAAAAAAAAGATTTCATTTAAATGTTGCTAAACCAGACATTTTCAAAAGAGGCCTAATCCTTCTGGTGATCATCTCCAAGTTTAAAAGCAAATAGGTGTCAAATTTAAATATAATAAAAATAAAATAAAATAGAATAAATTAAAATCTAAATTTTTAAAATTCCTGTAAGAATAAGCCTCCACATTATGGAGACTTATAGTCATTAACTTACCTCTTGAATACATTTCTTTAGGATTGAGTTGTCATTGCAATTATTATTGATATATAATTTATTAAAACAACATAATTACATTACAAACTTAGAGAAATAATTACTGCACATAAAATTAGAATTTTATTGGAAAAGTATATAAACTATGAAAAAGAATGAAATAGAAATTCTAGAGTTGAACAATAACCAAAATGACAAATTATTAGAGGGGTTCAACTGCAGATTTAAGCTGACAGAAGAGAGAATCAGCAAACTAAAGATAGATCAATAGAGATTATATAGTCTGAAAAAGGTATAGAATTAAAAAGAAAAAAGAAAAATGTTGGCTAGAATTTTCCTGTGAAGCCATCTGGTCCTGGACTTTTGTTTGTTGGGAGTTGTTAAATCACAGATTCAATTTCAATACTTGTAATTGGTCTGTTCATATTTTCTATTTCTTCCTGGTTCAGTCTTGGTAGATTGTACCTTTCTAAGAATTTTTCCATTTCTTCTAGGTTGTCCATTTTATTGGCATATAGTTGCTTGTAGTAGTCTCTTACAGTCCTTTGTATTTCTGTGGCGTCAGTTGTAACTTCTCCTTTTTAATTTCTAATTCTATTGATTTGGGCCCTCTCCCTTTATCTATACAATGGAATATTACTCAGCCATAAAAAAAGAATGAAATAATGCCATTTGCAGCAACATGGATGGACCTAGAGATTATCATCCTAAATGAAGTAAGCCAGACATAGAAGACAAATATCATATGATGTTACTTATCTGTGGAATCTAAAAAAAAAGGGGGGGGAGATAGAAATGAACTTGTATACAAAACAGAAATAGACGCACAGACATAGAAAACAAACTTATGGTTACCAAAGGAGAAAGGGGGAGGGGGAGGGATAAATTAGGAGTTTGGGATTAACATATACACACTACTATACATAAAACAGATAACCAACAAGGACCCTACTATATAGCACAGGGAACTATACTCAATATTTTATAATAACCTATAAAGGAAAAGAATCTGAAAAAAATAGAAGTATATGTATGTATAACTGAATCACTTTGCTGTACACCTGAAACTAACACAACATTGTAAATCAATTTTACTTCAATTAAAAAAAAGAAAAAGAAAGATGAACAGAACCTCAGAGAAATGTGGGACATGCATAGTGGGAGTACCAGAATGAGAGGAGGGAAAATAGAAAAAAATATTCAAAGAAATAATGGCTGAAAGCTTCCCAAATTTGATGAAAATTATTAATCTACATATCCAAGAAGCACAACAAATGCTAAGTAGAATAAACCAAAGATAGACACATCTAGACACATCACAGTTAAAAGAGTAAATGCCAAAACAGAAGCAAATTCTGGAAAGAAGCAAAATAACAATGATTTGTCACATATAAGAGAACCTCAGTATGATTAACAGCTGACTTTTCCAGAAAAAAAGTAGTCCAGAAGGCAGTAGGATGACATACTCAAAGTACTGAAAGAAAAAAAAATATATATGTACATGTATATAATTGTATTTTGAACCTATAACATTTAGAAATGTAATATATTTGACAATAACAGCACAAAAGAGGCAGGCGAAAGCAAACCTGTATTATGGTAAAGAAATGATACCAGGTGGTAACTCAAATGAAGAAAACTAGAAATGATAAATAAGAAAGCTAATGTATCAAACTCTATAGATATGTATTTTCCTTCTCCTCTCAACTACTTTAAGAAATATAAAGTTATAGAAAGTAATAATTATAACAATGTGTTTTGGGGTTTGTAACACATTACAGATGTAATATAATATTAATAGTATTATACAGAATATACCCACAAAAATACTCGATAAAATTCTAGGAAACTAAATCCAACATTAAAAAAAGGATTTTAGTTCATGACCAAGTGGGATTTATCCCAGAAATGCAAGGTTGGTTTAACTACAAAAAATGAATTAATGTAATACACCAGATCAATAGAATAAAGGGCAAAAAAAAAAATGGTCATGGTCATCATAGTATATTGAACAAAAAGCATTGACAAAAACCAACACTCTTTCATGATAAAAACACTCAACAAACTAAAAGTAGAAGGAAACTCCCTCAACCTGATCTAGGACATATATGAAAAATCCACAGCTAATATACTTACTGGCATAACTGAAAGCCTTTCCCCTTATTCAGAAACAAGATAAGGATGTCTTCTTGCCATTTATATTAAAGCCAGGGGGATTGAGCAATAAAGCTAAATAAAAGGCACTCAGAAGGTAAAAAAAAAAAAAAAAAAAAAAAGGCACTCAGATTGAAAAGGAAGAAATAAAATGATCTCTATTTACATATGGCATGATCTTTCATTTAGAAAAATCTAAAAAACTTGTTTAAAACTATTAGAAGTAATAAATTCAGCAGGGTACAAGATTAATATACAATAATTGATTGTATTTCTATATACTAGCAATGAACAGAGTGAAGATGAAATGAAAAAAAATTCCACTTACAACAGCATTAAAAATATTTAGTTATTACTTTAACAAAAGAAGAACAAAACATTCAAAAACTACAGAACGTTGTTGAAAAAAATTAAAGAAACTTTAAAAATGGAGAGATAGGCCATGTTCATAGATTGGTTTTATTGTTAATATGGCAGTACCCCCCAAATTGGTCTATAGATTCAATGCCACTCCTATCAAAATCCCAAATGACTTATTTGAAGAAGTTGACAAGCTGATTCTAAAATGTACAGTTGACCATTGAACAACAGGAGGTTAGGGGAGCTGACCCTCCAAGCCATATAAAATCCGAGTATAACTTATAGTTATACTCAGATAACTATAGATTCAGAGGGTTCTCTGAATCTGCAGTTCCTCCATATCCATGGTTCTGCAGGCTCAGATTCAATCAATCTTGGATTGTCAAGTACTGTAGTATTTACTATTTAAAAAAAAAAATCCGTGTACAAGTGGACCCTTGCAGTCCAAGCATGTATTGTTCAAGGGTCAATGGTATATAGAATTTCAAGGGACCTGGAATAGTAAAAACAATCTTGAAAATGAAAAACAAAGTTGTAGAACTCATACTTACTGATTTTGAAATGTAGAAATTACTACAAAACTACAGTAATCAAGACCATCTGGTACTGGCATAAAAATCAATATGTAGATCAATGAGATAAAACTGAGAGACCAGAACTAAACCTTTCCGTAAATCAATTTCTGGTCAATTGATTTTTGAAAAGGGTGCATAGACCATTCAATGGAGGAAAGAATAGTATTCTCAACAAATGGTGCTAAGAAAACTGGATAGCCATATTAAAAACAAACAAACAAACTTGGACTTCTTTATACTCTACAAAAATTAACTCAAAATAGAGCAAAGACCTAAATATGAGCTAAAATTATAAAATTCTTATAAGAAACTGTAGGTTACTCAAACCCCTCTCAGTTATGACACCAGAAAAACAAGCAATGAAAAAAATGAATTGGATTTCATCAAAATTAGAAACTTCTGTGTTTCAAGAATACCATCAAGAAAGTGAAAAGACAACCTACAGAATGGGAGAAAATATTTGCAAATCTTTCATCTAATAAGAGACATATCTAGAATATATAAAGAGCTCTTACAACTCAATAATATAAAGACAATCCCATTACAAAATGGACAAAGACTCTGAATAGATATTTCTCAAAGATATACAAATGGCTAATAAGCTCATGAAAAGATGCTCATCATCATTAACCATTAGATAAATGTAAATCAAAACTACAGTGAGATGCCACTCACATCTACTAGAATAGTTTAATCAAAAAGATAATAAGAGTTGACGAGGTAATTGCAATTGCATTGGTGCAATTGCTTTGGAAAACAGTCTGGCAGTTCCTCAAAAGATTAAACATAGAGTCACTATATGTCCTACTTATTCACTCCTAAGTATATACCCAAGAGATATGTCTTCACAAAAACTTGCACAACAATATTCATATCAACATTATTTATAACAACCAAAAAAAGTGGAAATAACCCAAGTGTCCATCATGTGATGAATGGATAAATTGTGGTATATGCATACAGTGAAATATTATTTGGCTATAAAAAACACTGTGGTAAGTGGAAGGAGTCATGTACAAGGACCACATATTATATAATTCAATTTATATGAAATATCCAGAATAGGCAAATCCATAGAAACAGAAAGTATACTAGTGCTTCTGTAAGGCTGGGGACATTGGGTGGACATGAAGAGTAACTGCTAATTGGTATGGGTTTCCTTTTTTGGGGTGATCAAATATCCTAAAACTGATCATGGTGATGGTTGCACATCTCCCTGAATATACTAAAAAACATTGAATTATACATTTAAATGAGGAATCGTATAGTATGTGAATTATATCTCAATAAAGCTTTTATAAAATGTGATATTAACGTGTATTGTTTTGAATGTTCAGTGAAGCTTTTCTTTGAAGCTAATGACAAGTCTTGGGAATATGTATTGAGAATAGCTAAAAAGTTCTGTTTAAAGCCATGTTTTTCCTTCATAGTTTCTTACTAGTGCTCTCTTTTCATTGACACCACAAGACTTTTTTTTCAGGAGTGACATATTCTTTCACAATAGTCTAGAAATGGAGCAAGCAAAATTTTTCAACAAAAATTCTTAACTAGCAACATACTCGATTATGCATTTGAATTCAGAACATTCCAACCAGATAGCACTTTTTTCTAATACCACGTGTATCCATTTTCTGTTACTGTTGTAACAATTTACCCTTAACTAAGTGACTTCAACAATTCAAGTTTATTGTCTTGTAGTTCTATAGTTTAGGAATTTGATGAGATCTCTCTGAATTAAAATTAAGGTGTCTCCAGGGCTGCATTCCTTCTGGAGATTTCTGGGAGACAATCTGTTGCCTTGCCTTTTCCAGTTTCTAGAGGTCTTCAGTATTCCTTTGTTCATGTCCCCCTTCCTCCACCTCGGAGTCAGCAATGGATAGTCAAGTCCTTCTGACACTGCATCACTGACCTAGCTTTCACTGTCACACTTCTTTTCCTGGCTCTTTTCCTCTGTATCTCTCTTCTACTTTCAAAGGCCCACCTGAATAATAAAGGATAATCTGCCAATTCTGAGGTCAGCTGATTAGCAGTCTTAATTCCTCTTTCCTGTATAACCTAATGCATACACAGGTTTCAGCGATTAAGACTTGGACATCTTTGGGAGAATATTATTCTGCCTATCACAAAATGATTTTCTCCTGGTAGAAATGTGTATAAGTCAAGGTAATGGAAAAAGCCCTATGAGTTCATGGTGGTTTGATTAATCAGTAAAGGAGGATTTCTTTTTCGGGCAATGTGCTATAGAAAATTTTGGCATGGGTAAAGTAGAGCTTTATTTTGTAAAGTGGAGAAAAGGCTACCGTGAACTGAGCCTTGCTCTCAGGCAAACTAATATTAAGGTGAAAATGGATGTGGAAATTAAGGATCTGGAATACGATAGATGGCTTTCAAATTATTGGGATGGCAAACCCACTGAAAGCCTTCCCATGACCCAGGACACCAGATAGATGATCATTGATTTGGGGCCGTGGTTTCCAAACTTGGCTGATTTTGTAATTATCTGAGACATTTAAAAAATAGTATCAGATTTCTAGGCTTTAATTTAGACCTGCTGAATCAGAAATTTGAAAAACAGAGACCCAAAAGATGATTTGAAAATTTTTTTAGCTGATTCTGATAATTAGCCAAATTTGATAACTATTGGTTTGAAAAACCAAGGGAATTGAATAAGTAATGATAGAAGATACAGGTGTTCACTGGCTTTTTCTGTTATTTGCTGGTTAGTTTTGAAGGTTATAGAACATTTAAATATGACCTAGAGCTTTGGTCAATCTGACACATGTGAGTCAATAAAGGAATCTGAAAGTATTATTCTCACTTCGAAGTTATCAACCCCCAGCCATTGGATTTTTTCCTCTTTTGAACACGTATACTCTGCCATTATAAGCTATGTCTTATATGAGTTTGCCTTTGTTAAATTATTGTAATGTGATTAGTCAAGTTATTCTTATCCCACGGATATAATGTAAGAATACAGTAATGCTTATGATCACTTTGTATTTATATCAAAGTATGATATATACCAAGTCATGGTTATAATTACTATCTAAAGTCTATGAATTAGCATATTTTCCACACCTTACCAGCAAAATGTTGATATTTTTTTGCAAGTTAATTCAATAACCTTTCCAGAAATAAGAAGAGACACCTTTTAACAAATATGCAGTTCATCAGGAGGACAACGGTTGATCAGACAGCTTTTAACAAATATGCAGTTAATCAGGAGGACAACAGTTGATCATTGAACATGCACCAAAACGTGTATCTTGAAAAGACTGAAATGTTGCCATTCCTCTATAGATATCACACCGCAGAAAGAAACTCAGGAAGGAATTCCACCCCCAACCCAGAGTCAGGAACCTCTGAAACCTCAGGAGAATATATCACGACCCATTCACCATCCCTTAGTTTTAAAAACAAACTTTGAGGAAGAAGAGGAGGAAGAAGATGAACAAAATGGTTAGTAAACCTTTTCTCAGATTCACAGTGCACATTCAAAAACCTCATGGTATTTTCTACATATTTGTTTAACTATTAGAAGTGTATAATGTAATATATAAGGCAGATTTGGGTGAGAAAATAGCTTTCACTTTATTAAGTATATTAAATTCATTATGTTCTAATTTGTTCTATGTGTACACATATGCTTATCATTTGGATTGGAAGTTTTTTGTTGTATGATGGCTAGGAGACAGATCTAATGTTTAAAAACACACAGTTGCTTGTAGGTATACTAATAACCTGTTTTATTTTTTATAACTTAATATTGATAACATTGATTTATATAACTTTTATTATTTATATATAACTTAACATTGATATACATGAGTGTCAATCTATTACATGATTATATCCATCTGTCTCACATTTAATCCTTGAAGTTATAGAGATCAATAGAGTAGTTTATAATTTATAAAGCACTATCATCTGCATTATCCCAGGTACTCCTTGCCAAAGTATAAACAAGGTTAGAACCCAGGTCTTTTGCAGTGTAGCCCATGCTATTCCTCCCATATCATCACAGCCCTGCAGTGCCAATACGTATGTACAAACAAGATAGGCATGTGGAAAAATAAACTCTCAGTCTGTCTCTATCCTGGAATATGTCCTTCCATGGAGACACAGGATGTGGGCACATTGAAAAACTGAAATGTGACATTTTTTCTGTAGGTATTTTACTACAGAAACAAACTCAGGAGGGAATTGCACCTCTGTCCCAGAGTCGGGAGCCCCTGAAACCTCAGGAGGATATATCGTAACCCATTCACCATCCTTTAATTTTAAAAACTAACTTTGAGGAAGAAGAGGAGGAAGGAGATGTGTCCTTTTCTGCTGTAGCTCTGTGTCTCCCATACTTACATCTTCCTTCTCCAAACAAACAAGCAAGCAAGCAAACAAAGATGATCTCAAATGTGAATCTGTACCTGAAGCTTCTCATCTCAAGACACATAATGTATAGTTATTTCTTTCCTCTTGACTGATTCATTCTAAAATGTAAAATATAGCAATGAGAAACATTTGACGGTGTGCAAATTATTGATTTTAAATGTTTTTTAAAACAGTAATCTATTCATGAGAACAATGTGTGGGATGTTTCATTCTGGTTTATAAATTTTCAGTTTATTTGGCTTTGGGACAATTTAATTAAAAAAATATATATCCTATAGATGCTTCTAGTTTATGGACAAAGACTCCTGAAGAAATTGAAGAAAAAAGAGCAATAAAGGAAATGTGTTATAAATCTGGTAAGAAATCAAACATTTGTGGATTTTCTAATATTTGATGTGAGAAGTACACTAACTGTTAATTTTCTTGTGGGAGATTAGGTGAATACTACAGATTTCATACTCCTCCAGATACTTTATCATCTAAAAGCATAGCCTCTACGGTGGAAAAAGAGTTAGAAAAGCCTTTGGAAAATGGCAGTGAATTGCAGGAAGGTAAGGAATGAAAAGGAAGCATTTCAAGGTGATGAATAAGAGGTACTTGGTGTGATAGCTGTGAATTATTTAGTAAGGTATGCACTGAAGTCAAATGATAAATAATACATCAGAATTGAGAGTGAGAAGGAAGTGATTTTATCGATGACCTAAATTTAATATGAAAAGCTGCTATTAATGTAATTGTATTTTCCAGAGGAAGCACAGAATGAATAGACTTAATAAACACATGGTAGCACTACACACCCCATGCAATAATTCTGTAAATAATTTGGTTTTACCATTTTATTTGGCTATGAAAATAAATCTCCCTGTAAAACAGGTGTAGATTTTTCTTTATAAGTAGAAGGGACAACTTAGCCCTAGAAGGACAAAAGGGAGATCACAGAACAACATTAATGGCAGAACAAGGGTACGTTTGTTAATTGAATGAGTGCCTCCTGTGTACCAGCCAATTTCAAGGGCAAAGCAGGTGAATAATTCCAAAGCTATGCCTTTTATGGATCTTATGTTCTGGTAAATCTGACTTTTCTGTTGGTGAACATCTTGCCCTTGAAGGCAAGATAAGAAGAACATTATTTTCTTCATATAAAACAAGGAATTCATGAGAAGCAAGAAGAACTACAATCCTGCAGCCTGTGGAACAAAAACCACATTCACAGAAAGATAGACAAGATGAAAAGGCAGAGGACTATGTACCAGATGAAGGGACAAGATAAAACCCCAGAAAAAAACCTAAATGAAGTGGAGATAGGCAACCTTCCAGAAAAAGAATTCAGAATAATGATAGTGAAGATGATCCAGGATCTCGGAAAAAGAATGGAGGCAAAGATCAAGAAGATGCAAGAAATGTTTAACAAAGACCTAGAAGAATTAAAGAACAAACAAACAGAGATGAACAGTGCAATAACTGAAATGAAAACTACACTAGAAGGAATCAATAGCAGAATAACTGAGACAGAAGAACGGATAAGTGACCTGGAAGACAGAATGGTGGAATTCACTGCTGCGGAACAGACTAAAGAAAAAAGAATGAAAAGAAATGAAGACAGCCTAAGAGACCTCTGGGACAACATTAAACGCAACAAAATTCACATTATAGGGGTCCCAGAAGGAGAAGAGAGAGAGAAAGAACCAGAGAAAATATTTGAAGAGATTATAATCGAAAACTTCCCTAACATGGGAAAGGAAATAGCCACCCAAGTCCAGGAAGCACAGAGAGTCCCATACAGGATAAACCCAAGGAGAAACACGCCGAGACACATAGTAATAAAATTGGCAAAAATTAAAGACAAAGAAAAATTATTGAAAGCAGCAAGGGAAAAACAACAAAAAACATACAAGGGAACTCCCATAAGGTTAACAGCTGATTTCTCAGCAGAAACTCTACAAGCCAGAAGGGAGTGGCATGATATACCTAAAGTGATGAAAGGGAAGAACCTACAACCAAGATTACTCTACCCGACAAGGATCTCATTCAGATTCAATGGAGAAATCAAAAGCTTTACAGACAAGCAAAAGCTAAGAGAATTCAGCAGCACAAAACCAGCTCTAAAACAAATGCTAAAGGAACTTCTCTAAGTGTGTAACACAAGAGAAGAAAAGGACCTACAAAAACAAACCCAAAACAATTAAGAAAATGGTCATAGGAACATACATATTGATAATTACCTTAAACGTGAATGGATGGATTAAATGCTCCAACCAAAAGACACAGGCTTGCTGAATGGATACAAAAACAAGACCCATCTATATGCTGTCTACAAGAGACCCACTTCAGACCTAGGGACACATACAGACTGAAAGTGAGGGGATGGAAAAAGATATTCCATGCAAATGGAAACCAAAAGAAAGCTGGAGTAGCAATACTCATATCAGATAAAATAGACTTTAAAAGAAAGAATGTTACAAGATACAAGGAAGGACACTACATAACGATCAAGGGATCAATCCAAGAAGAAGATATAACAATTATAAATATATATGCACCCAACATAGGAGCTCCTCAATACATAAGGCAACGGTCAACAGCTATAAAAGAGGAAATCGACAGTAACACAAAAATAGTGGGGGACTTTAGCACCTCACTTACACCAATGGACAGATCATCCAAAATGAAAATAAATAAGGAAACACAAGCTTTAAATGACACAATAGATCAGATAGATTTAATGATATTTATAGGACATTCCATCCAAAAACAGCAGATTACACATTCTTCTCAAGTGCGCATGGAACATTCTCCAGGATAGATCACATCTTGGGTCACAAATCAAGCCTCAGTAAATTTAAGAAAATTGAAATCATATCAAGCATCTTTTCTGACCACAACGCTATGAGATTAGAAATGAATTACAGGGAAAAAAACGTAAAAAACACAAACACATGGAGGCCAAACAATATGTTACTAAATAACCAAGAGATCACTGAAGAAATCAAAGAGGAAATCAAAAACTACCTAGAGAAAAATGACAATGAAAACACGACGATCCAAAACCAACGGGATGCAGCAAAAGCAGTTCTAAGAGGGCGGTTTATAGCTATACAAGCCTACCTCAAGAAACAAGAAAAATCTCAAATAAACAATCTAACGTTACACCTAAAGGAACTAGAGAAAGAAGAACAAACAAAACCCAAAGTTAGCAGAAGGAAAGAAATCATAAAGATCAGAGCAGAAATAAATGAAATAGACACAAAGAAAACAGTAGCAAAGATCAATAAAACTAAAAGCTGGTTCTTTGAGAAGATAAACAAAATTGGAAAACCATTAGCCAGACTCATCAAGAAAAAGAGGGAGAGGACTCAAATCAATAAAATTAGAAATGAAAAAGGAGAAGTTATAACAGACACCGCAGAAATACAAAGCATCCTAAGAGACTACTACAAGCAACTCTATGCCAATAAAATGGACAACCTGGAAGAAATGGACAAGTTCTTAGAAAGGTATAACCTTCCAAGACTGAACCAGGAAGAAATAGAAAATATGAACAGACCAATCACAAGTAATGATATTGAAACTGTGATTAAAAATCTTCCAACAAACAAAAGTCCAGGACCAGATGGCTTCACAGGTGAATTCTATCAAACATTTAGAGAAGAGCTAATACCCATCCTTCTCAAACTCTTCCTAAAAATTGCAGAGGAAGGAACACTCCCAAACTCATTGTATGAGGCCACCATCACCCTGATACCAAAACCGGACAAAGATACTACAAAAAAAGAAAATTAAGGACCAATATCACTGATGAATAAAGATGCAAAAATCCTAAACAAAATACTAGCAAACAGAATCCAACAACACATTAAAAGGATCATACACCATGATCAAGTGGGATTTATCCCAGGGATGCAAGGATTCTTCAATATATGCAAATCAATCAATGTGATACACCATATTAACAAATTGAAGAATAAAAACCATATGGTCATCTCAATAGATGCAGAAAAAGCTTTTGTCAAAATTGAATACCCGTTTATGATAAAAACTCTCCAGAAAGTGGGCATAGAGGGAACCTACCTCAACATAATAAAGGCCATATATGACAAACCCACAGCAAACATCATTCTCAATGGTGAAAAACTGAAAGCATTTCCTCTAAGATCAGGAACAAGACAAGGATGTCCACTCTCACCACTATTATTCAACATAGTTTTGGAAGTCCTAGCCATGGCAATCAGAGAAGAAAAAGAAATAAAAGGAATACAAATTGGAAAAGAAGAAGTAAAACTGTCACTGTCTGCAGATGACATGAGACTATACATAGAGAACCCTAAAGATGCCACCAGAAAACTATTAGAGCTAATCAATGAATTTGGTAAAGTTGCAGGATACAAAATTAACGCACAGAAATCTCTTGCATTCCTATACACTAATGATGAAAAATCTGAAAGAGAAATTAAGGAAACACTCCCATTTACCACTGCAACAAAAAGAATAAAATACCTAGGAATAAACCTCCATAGAGAGACAAAAGACCTGTATGCAGAAAACTATGAGACACTGATGAAAGAAATTAAAGATGATACCAACAGATGGAGAGATATACCATGTTCTTGGATTGGATGAATCAATATTGTGAAAATGACTATACCACCCAAAGCAATCTACAGATTCAATGCAATCCCTCTCAAATTACCAATGACATTTTTTACAGAACTAGAACAAAAAATCTTAAAATTTGTATGGAGACACAAAAGACCCTGAATAGCCAAAGCAGTCTTGAGGGAAAAATATGGAGCTGGAGGAATCAGACTCTCTGATTTCAGACTATACTACAAAGCTACAGTAATCAAGACAATATGGTACTGGCACAAAAACCGAAACATAGATCAATGGAACAAGATAGAAAGCCCAGAGATAAACCCATGCACCTATGGTCAACTAATCTATGACAAAGGAGGCAAGAATATACAATGGAGAAAAGACAGTCTCTTCAATAAGTGGTGCTGGGAAAACTGGACAGCTACATGTAAAAGAATGAAATTAGAACACTACCTAACACCATACACAAAAATAAACTCAAAATGGATTCGAGACCTAAATGTAAGACCGGACACTATAAAACTCTTAGAGGAAAACATAGGAAGAACACTCTTTGTCATAAATCACAGCAAGATCTGTTTTGATCCACCTCCTAGAGTAATGGAAATAAAAACAAAAATAAACAAATGGGACCTAATGAAACTTCAAAGCTTTTGCACAGCAAAGGAAACCATAAACAAGACGAAAAGACAACCCTCAGAATGGGAGAAAATATTTGCAAACGAATCCATGGACAAAGGATTAATCTCCAAAATATATAAACAGCTCATGCAGCTCAATATTAAAAAAACAAACAACCCAATCCAAAAATGGGCAGAAGACCTAAATAGACATTTCTCCAAAGAAGACATACACATGGTCAAGAAGCACATGAAAAGCTGCTCAACATCACTAATCATTAGAGAAATGCAAATCAAAACTACAATGAGGTATCACCTCACACCAGTTAGAATGGGCATCATCAGAAAATCTACAAACAACAAATGCTGGAGAGGGTGTGGAGAAAAGGGAACCCTCTTGCACTGTTGGTGGGAATGTAAATTGATACAGCCACTGTGGAGAACAGTATGGATGTTCCTTAAAAAACTAAAAATAGAATTACCATATGATCCAGCAATTCCACTACTGGGC
Organism: Eschrichtius robustus; assembly: GCF_028021215.1. Classification (NCBI taxonomy): domain Eukaryota; kingdom Metazoa; phylum Chordata; class Mammalia; order Artiodactyla; family Eschrichtiidae; genus Eschrichtius; species Eschrichtius robustus. The sequence goes on along the minus strand of NC_090836.1, from coordinate 74,390,647 downwards.
ATATACCCAGAGAAAACCATAATTCAAAAAGACACATGCACCCCAATGTTCATTGCAGCACTATTTACAATAGCCAGGTCATGGAAGCAACCAAAATGCCCATTGACAGACAAATGGATAAAGAAGTTGTGGTACATATATACAATGGAATATTACTCAGCCATAAAATGAAAGATATTGGGTCATTTGTTGAGACGTGGATGGATCTAGAGACTGTCATACAGAGTGAAGTAAGTCAGAAAGAGAAAAACAAAAATCGTATATTAACGCATATATGTGGAACCTAGAAAAATGGTACAGATGAACCAGTTTGCAGGGCAGAAATTGAGACACAGATGTAGAAAACAAACGTATGGACACCAAGGGGGGAAAGCCACGGGGGTGTGGGGGTGGTGGTGTGATGAATTGGGCGATTGGGATTGACATGTGTACACTGATGTGTATAAAATTGATGACTAATAAGAATCTGCTGTATAAAAAAATAAATAAATAAAATTCAAAAAAAAAAAGGAACTCAGAGAAAAAAATACATGGTTGCCATGAGTTTAAGTAGTTTTCTTGCCCCTGGGATGAGCTGAAAAACAAGTTTTGCAGGAGTAGGAGAGATCTGAATTCTATTCTCCTCTTTAAAAGAAAAAAAAAAAGATAGTTGGCAAAGTCTCCCAGGATCAATATGAGTATAGGATAAAAAGTAGAATGCCTTTCTTGCAAGTACATATGTGTGGCAAACTATTTAAACATATGGCAGTAGGTGGCAGCACCATGCCATCAGATGGTAGAATAATCAAAAAGACCTAGCTGATAGATGGGAGCCATCTAGTGAAGGACAGGTTTCTTGAATTATGGAGACAAGAAAAAATAAAACAATAACAAAACAAAAACAAACACATTAGCAATGAATATTAAAAATGGCAGATTATAAAGACAATTATATGCATTTTTGCTTTATATTATGGCTTTAAAAAGCTTTTTATTTTTAAATAATTTCAGTTAACTCATGTATACCCCTTACCCAGATTTCCCCAAATGTTAGCATTTTACACATTTGATTTTTCACTCTCTCTCCCTCTCTCTCTCAACACACACATTGTTGTTATTTTTTCAAATTGTTTGAGAGTTAGTTGAGGCATGATGCCCCTACATAACTCTCACCCAAATGCAGTATAAATATCAATATCAGGAAATTACTACTGATTCAATATTATTTACAGACTTTTAAAAAAAAAATTTCACCAATTGTGCCATCAATGTCCTTTATAACAAAATGAAGTTTTTTCCCTGGTTTAGAATCCAGTCCAGAATCACGAGTTGTATCAGATTGTCATAGCTCTTTTATTCTCCTTTTAATATTTTATTTTTGGAGAAAATTAGCTAGAGATGTATAAGGAAATGGTGAGAATTAATTATCAGTATAATTAGCATTTTTTAATCAGTAGTTGACCCTAATACTTTTTACTCTGTTCATGGTTAGTAGATGAAAACAAAATAAATATTACAAAATTCATTATATGAAAAGCACATCAAATAAACTAAATATACATACACTATAGAGTTAGATTGCTTAAATTTTTTAACTGCCACTTGATACGTTATCCACATAGGAAAATAAACTTGCCTTCTGCTTTCCTCCTAATTATAAATTGGCTTAAAATTTGTATAATTATAAATTTATTGTTCATCAAATCACTGTGCAAACAATATTTCCATTAACTTTTAGGCTTTTTACTGTCATCATAAATTCTATCATAAACTTAGGTAAACGCGTAATGGTTCCTGGAGTGATTTTTTTTTTTTTTTTTCCTAGGGGACAGTCTGACAGTTCCAACAAAATTCAGCCTATTTGAAAGGCAAGGTGAGATAAAAGCATCACTGGATAGGAAACCAAGGACTGACAGTGCTGCTTTTGAAAATGGAGGTAAGTTAGTTTATTACTGATTGATTCTGAGTATGTCACCATATAATAAATGAGTCTGAATTTTCTCTCTCATAACTGATTTGTTTCATCAACATCTTTTTAGCATTTTATTCATTGGCTTTGGATAAACTCCTTGAGGTCAGGAATTGTGTATAATCAATTGCTCTAGACGAATCTCTAGTAGAATGTCTGGCACATGATGTGCACTCCGTAAATATTTGTAGAATAAATGATTTTACATTTAAACAATTGAATGACTAGATGTATAGAGACACGTTTATAAAATTTACAGATGACTGGAAGTTAATATGCTGGAACAATGAGCCAGATTTAACAACGTAAACTCAAACTGTGATAAACATAATCTCTTGCATTTAAGTCCAAGACATTACCGGTAGGTTTTCTTCAAGTTGGGAAAGACCTGACATGATATATACTGTGAGGAAAAAAATAAATGTTTTTGTTGGCCACAAGGTTTCAAAATAATTCAGTAACATGTGTCAGCTACCGAATAGCTAAGGTAAACTTACACTGAATTATTAGGAGTAGTATAGGAAAATAATTAAATGTGATAAGTCATTTAAAATACTCAGTAGAGTGTATGACTTATAGAAAGATGCTCTATAAATGTCATCTATTATTATACTAGTTCCACTGATTTCTGTACAGGGTAGTCCACATTTGGGCATCATTTTTAAACAAGGTTACTTGAAACAAATATTTTATGTTAAGAAAGGGTAACTTGTATGGTGAAGGATCTGAAATTAAGTATTTAAGTAATATTTAAAGCAACTATGGATATTTATCCTGGAATATAGAAGATCTTTAAGGAACATAAAAACTGCTTTCATATATCTGAAGATATTATGTGGAAGATAAATTATATTTACTCTGAGTATCTCTAAAGTGTGGTAAAGATTGTTATATGGAAAATTGTGTTGACTGTGTGCATTTTCTTCCAATTATCTGTAAATGTACATACTGTATTTTCATATATATATATATATATATATATATATATATATATATATATATACACGTATTAATCGAAACATATATGATATGTATAGAGATGGTGATGGTATCACTGAGAAGTATTTACATAAAAGTGTGCAAAAGGGGTATTTTAGGGGAGGATTATCCTGTATTAAAAGATAGTTTTGTACAATTTTCTGCCATCATTGCCACTGACAGTAAGTTATTGTCACAGGAGGTGACTGCTACATTCCACAGAGGATCATATTTCTTGGAGTAGATGAAAATGAAGCTTTAACTGAAGAGAAAGAAATCACGATGTCGAAATATTCAAATGCTAAAGGTAATGAGCCAGTCTATATTTTGATCCATTTGTAATTTGTATAGACAATTTAAATATAAAGCATGATTGTTGTAGAGGCAAGGTAATAAATAAAAATATACACAGAATACACTAGATAGGAGTCAGAAGCCCTAAGTTTCCAGTCCTGGCTCTATCCCTAATTATTTGCCTACGGGGCTTCACCTTTTTTTAGCTTCAGTTTCCTTATCTGAAAAATTAGCCTGTTGGACTACATAATTTCTAGGAGTCTTGCTAGCTCTAAAGTTATTGGTTCTCTTAAATGGTAATACCCAGTCCTCTAGTTTTTTTTGTTTTTTTTCAGCTTCCAATATTCAGTGTGATTGAATTTTCTTAGAAAGCTTTGTTTGTGAACATATATATACTGAGAAGAGTATTAATTCTCATGCTGACTTCCCCACTTTATGATTGTTACTAATTATAGTCTGTGACTAATCCAGAGATATGATAATAAAATACATCCTCTATAGTTTTATGCTGCCTTTATCGTGCTTGGAATCCCCCAGATGGGACCTCTGCTGGGCAGCTCTCTCAGTCACAGACAGTACAGCTGTCCTCTAATTAGAGGACTTCACATGTTCTCCATCTAAGTATTAACCAATTACATCTACTGTTTTCCCCACCAGTAAATAAATATTCTCAAGAACAGGAAGACACTTGTGATCAAATTCTCCTTATGGAAAATTATATGTAAATCTTGTTTCCTCTCTTTTGCTCAATCCATCAAAAAACACACACCTCTAACTACACTAATAACCATAGCCACCATTCACGTGTGGCTGTTTAAGTTAATTAAAATTAAATAAAAATTTTAAAATTCAGCTCATCAGTTGCACTAGCCATATTGCAAGTGCTCAATGTCCACATGTGACCAGTGGCTATCATTTCAGACAGCACAGATTTAGAATGTTTCCATCATTGTAGAAAACTCTATTGGATGGTCCTGCTCCAAAGCTTAGAACAAGTGAAGATTGTTACAGATATTTCTTCATCCTTGGTTTAAATTGGCACACTTGATGTAAAATTGATAACCTTTTATTTTTTTGTATTTTATTTTTTTATACAGAGGTATTAAAAATATTGCCACAAATATATAATTTACATATTGAAGATAATGGCTGTTATCTCTGAATTTTTAATGTTTTGTTAGTGACAAATTTGGGGGACTCAGTGTGGTAATTAGGGAACTTCAGTGGTGGGTTCTAAAAATTAATATACGTATATATATTTTAAATAGGTATGCCCATCATATAATGCTTGCAAAGTGAAATACCAACTGAAACACTTCTTTTTACTAATAGTGACATTCTATTTTCTTAATTTGCTTTTAAAAGATAACAAGGACAGTCCTCATCCAAAGCGTTCCCTAACTACCCGACTAGTACCTACAACGCATGTATTAAATGCTACTGAGAATATCAGTATGAAGTGCAGAGAGGACCCCTCTTCAAGTGAGACATCAGCTCTATCACTTTTGGGCCTTAGATATATTTCCCTTATCATGGATTTGTTTTGCTTATTTGAAGGAGAATTTTAAAAAAGAAAGAAAAAAGGATGGTTTGAAAACTATTCAGGATTAAGAATTAAAGACACAATATTCTTCTAATTGACAATGAATTGTGATGTAGGTCCTAGTAAATTTTACACTTTCCCACTAGATTAATTTAGATATTAAAGTTAATAATATACTACGTTCTCTGAAGATTCATTAGTACATTTTAAATTTAACCTGTGCTGGGATACGTTGACAAATTTTTATTATGTTTCAGATTATTTTTCTTGATTTGGCTTCTCCTTGCTATTTAGTACTTGGAGCTTCTTCTCTTGATACAATTAAGGCTCATGAATCTTCCTGTTTCCCTCCCTCCTTCCTTCCTTTTCCTTATTTCATTTATTGAACCCCTGTAATATTCTTCAGCCCCAGCTGGGAAACAAAGGGAACCGTGATGGTTTACCTCAGAGAAGCTTAGTTTAGTGACACTTGTGAAAAATATGGTTTCCAAGTTCTAGGAGTGGGAGCATGAGAGTAAGGGTGGGGCATGATGTTTGGAGCGGAGGTGGTGAATCAGAGCTTCACTGAAGGCTTACTGCTGGAGCCGAAGATGAGAGCTAGGGCGAAGAGAGATTTATCAGCCCGCTGTAGAGAGCTAACGTAATCTACAGAGTGAATTTGATGTTCATTTTCTCTGCGTAGTAGCTACTTGTGAATGTTTAGGATCTCCACACAGAGAAATAATAAAGAATGCTCCTCTTTACTAAACCGTTTTAAGATACTCTGGAGAAATGTACCTTAGATATTCCTGGAAAATTGAGCATGCACATAAAATTTTCCGTGTAAAAACATGCAAGCAAGAAGTGAATAACTTAGTGATATTAGCACTTACAAATTCTGATTACTGAGGCTTGTTTCACCAAACTACCTATACCCCCAACTTCTTAAGATCTTAAAACAGTAAGGTAATAGTCATTAAAGTATTTTACACTAATCCAACTTCTTAAGAAGTAGTAGTTTTGGCTTAAAAAGTACAGAAAGATTTATGTTCAAAATCACAATTCTAAAACTACTTAAAAATAACATTATAATGGGATATATAATTATATTTGGATTGTAATTTTATGTTCTTTTAAACCTAAAAAGATCCACACATTCCTTTGGAGAAAAGCATTTTTCTCCAAAGGAACGTTACTTATTGAAAGTTTTCTCATCAATCAATTTCCAAGATAGATTTTTTTGGTACTTAAAATTAAATCACCCTTTGTTCTAGAAAGTAAAGTACTGGGGTGGTACATTTATTTTTTTCTCTTACTTGACATGTGAATGCACAGATATGTAATTATCACCTACAGTAATTTTCAGATGAAATCGTCTCTTTAAAAACTGTAAAAATTTGTATCTTCTTTAAGTACATGATGTCCAGCCAGTGAGGAAGCCTCATTTTAAAGGCGTGAAAAAAAGAAAATGGATTTATGATGAACCAAAGAACTTTCCTGGCCCAGGAATGCGGAGAGGTAAAGTGTCTATGTATTTGATATTCCTAAATTGTAATTTGAAAAGAGATTAAATAATATTTTCTAGCAGAAAAACAAGTCATTGTCATGCAGCATGTTATTTTAGATGTCAGCCCAATTCCTATAAACTTAGTTCTTTTAGCTTACATTATCTTCCATTGTGCTATCAAACATTTAAAGTGCAATATGTTATTTACAGGTGTGAAACCAGCTTGTTTTATCCCTCACTCTCTTCCCTCTTTCTTTTATAGCAGTACAGGCTCCAAATCCCCAAAATAAAATGAGTTACCATCGCAATAATAAAAACGGAAATTCTGAGAATGCCTCCTATATCCATGTTCAGAGAGATGCTGTCAGAACTGTCTCAATGAATGCACCTCCCCGCAGCAGGCCCACAAACGGGTCCTACAATAAAGTTGATGTTAACAAGGAACCCAAATTCAACCTCTGTTCAGGTGGAGTTCTACACTTATATAGGCTCTTTACTCATGTCTGTGGTTTGCATTCCCATGGAATTTCCTGATGGTCCAACCAATCTTAATTGCTATCCACCCCCTTCTTTTTCCAGGCCATCACCACCGTAACATCTTAGAAAACTAGTAAGAGGATTTTTGTCCATGTGCAGGAGTGCACATGATTTAAAGGATATTGGAGAAAACATGTTGGGTGCAGATGGCTTGACATGACCCTCTAGAATTTTGTCTCAGAGCACTGCACTTTGTTCCCCCTGGATAACTTTATTTCACTCTTGAGGATTGTTTTTGAATGGTTGACATTTTCTTGTTCCACTGACTGCATTGTTCAATTATCACTTTCTGTCTAATGTTGTGGCTTTTCTTTAGGCCTTCACGATTACTTTCTGAAAGGGTTAGTTTGGGGGTTAATTGCAAAATTTTTGACAACCTCTCATCTCTCCCATCCATGCCCAGATTGCTTCTAAATCATTTCATCATGTAATAGGCAAAGTCATAGTATTTCTCAGGAAGTACAAGGACGCAAGGGAGGAGGGAACCAAATCTCTCTTTTTTTTTTTTCCCCTCCCTCAGATGAATTTGGCTCTTTTAAAGTTGGGTTTGTTTTCTCAACTTAACAAAAGGTCACTCAATTCCCTGTAATTTCATGTCTGTATTTTCCTGTGTACACAGTCTAGTTAGTAGAGTTCTGAATGTTGTGTACTTTCTGAAACATAAGTGAAAACTCTATGTCTCTCTTAGGTCCTCCTTTTACAATTTAAATAGAAGTTGGCTTTTAAATTATTTTCTTCTATTTGTTTTAGAATGGAATGATGTATGGCTTTATATATAAAAATAAGGATATTCTTAAGTGAAACAGACTTTTAATTTTATTTACTACTATTATTTTATTATTAATTTTATTATTATTTTACTGTGAGTGGATAGCTGTGAAGAATACAGTAACTACCGGAACAGTTTGATGCCACAGTCTAGATTTGTGTTAAGATGGCCTCACCTACCTTCCTTCCTTTCTTTCCTTCCTTTCTTTAGCTCTGCAAATGTTAACAGAATTTTATGTAAAATCATGGTAAGGCCAGGCAATGAAACATTTTGATTACATACACATATCATACTCTTCTCTAGCTTAGCCTCGTGGGAGCAAACCTTATTTGAGGAACTGAACAGTCAATTAAGAGATGTATAACCGTGTTCATTGATAACTTAAATGGTTTTAATAAGCTCACTTGTATCCCTGATGCCTTAGCCTTGAAATGGTAAAATGAATTATTAGAGAATAGCTTCACCTCTGAGATATTTATAACTTTGAAATGCTCCTGGAATATGAGTTTTACATTATAAAATATTTAATTCCTGTTTTCTTTTTCTCTCAGATAAATATATGTCAACATCATATAATGGTTCAGCCTGGCGAAAAAGAATTCCTTTTTCAAAAACATATTCAAAAACTGAAAAGATATATACAGGTAAATATTTACTAGTGATTTTAATGTATCATACAATTCTGAAAATAAATGACAAGTTTTTAAGCTCAAGGAACATATTTTAGAAAATTTAGAAAGTTTTCACCATATACCTGAACATAATTACTTGGAGTTTAGTAGATATCTTCTCTACTAGTAATTTAATTTTACTTTTTTATTGTGTTTTCCTTTGCCCATTTTTATTTTATCAGAAATCATTTGATATATTTCTCTCCTTAGAAGCATAGCAGTTTCAGCAGTTATGTAATATAAGATGCATTCTTTGTTGAACTACAAATATATAAATCCATATTTTGACACAAAATATTAAAGCCCTACTATATCCACCATGGACACATATTGGCTGGTGCTGGCTGACAGGGCATCTAAGACGTAGTTTCCAGGCTGGGAGGTTCAAAGTGACTATGGTCTCCCCCTGTGCTCTGTGCTCTGGAAGGGTGCAGGGATTCCAGAAACCTCCTCAGTGTAAAGGTTTGTAGCAGATCTGGCCTCAGGTTTGGGATCTGGTTCTTCTACTAAAAAGCTTGGTGTCTTCTCCCAGCTTATTCTGGGGCTGGCTCAGTAGGTTTGGAAAACCACACAGGATAAAATGGTTTCAGTTATTTCTTGGAAAACTGAACCTTTCAGAAAAAGACCTAGATAGGGAGTTCCTACCTAAATCAGTAGCCTAGAACTTTCAGAATCATCTGAAATCCATTAACTTTTTTTTTTTATTTTAATTTTTATTTATTTATTTATTTATGGCTGTGTTGGGTCTTCGTTTCTGTGCGAGGGCTTTCTCTAGTTGCGGCGAGCGGGGGCCACTCTTCATCGCGGTGCGCGGGCCTCTCACTGTCGCGGCCTCTCTTGTTGTGGAGTACAGGCTCCAGACGCACAGGCTCAGTAGTTGTGGCTCACGGACCCAGTTGCCCCGCAGCATGTGGGATCTTCCCAGACCAGGGCTCGAACCCGTGTCCCCTGCATTGGCAGGCAGATTCTCAACCACTGCACCACCAGGGAAGCCCCCCATAAACTCTTATACAAGAGGTTCCCAGAATGAATCAGAACACATCCAGACTAGAAACTGTACACTTTCCAAAATATACAGCTGAGATCTTCTAAAGCAGTATTTCCCTATAAACTTTTGACTATAACTGTGATGCAGTATGCAGACCTGTATATATATTTATACTGGAGTCAGTTGTTTTCTTTTTTCCCATCTCTTCCCAAATCATATTGTACTGCAAGAAAACTCTGCTGTGGCACTGTTTAATTGATTATATTTCCTCTTCATTTCACGTGGGTTGAACTTAATTTTGGGGGGAAGGAGGTGAAAAGGCAATGAAAATCCTAGATTAAACTACCAATTGTCAAGTCATATCTTTTTCTCCCATGGTTTCCTTGTGGGTGGGATGTTATTTGGAGCATTAAAGGATGTGCTTCTCACCCCCCTGCCCCTGTCCCAGTGACTACTCTTCTATTGCAGCAGCCTTCTCCCCTCCCATCCCACACAGTGAAACATGAATCACCAAAGGATTTGGAGAAAGGAGGGGTCACTTCAGAGTATGAAGCATGTACCATCCACGTATGCCACAGGAAAAGGGATGTGACAGGGGATGTGAGCCAACAAAACTGCTCTTTTCTTTCAATCTGAAGAGTAAGGAGGAGGGTATGGAGAGACAGCAAGAGAGCAAAAACTGTGAAGCCATTTACGCAGTACTAGTTCCCTCCTCCCCTTCTCCTACCACCTCCAGCTATGCCAGGGCCCAGGGATAGAAAGGTCAATGATAGAATTCCTCTGGAAATTTTAAGAATCTGAGTATAAAGAGGCTCTGCATTGTACTTCCCAGATGCAATCTAGGGGGGAAGCTTTGGAGAGAGTTTCTCAACGCCATCTGGTGGTGGGATTGTGGGGAGGACGAGGCATGTCTAACGCAAGAGGGCTGGAGACAGAGCCTCTTGAGATTACCGTTTGCTGTGCCAGGAAGTCGATTAGAAACCAAGCCTTCATCCACTGATCAAACCCCTGTTACGTGAAGTATGGTCTGAGGGCCACCAGCAGTGATATCACCTGGGAGCTTGTTAGGAGTGTGGAATCTCCATCTCAGACCTACTGAATCATTATCTGCATTTTAACAAGATCCCCAGGTGATTAGGATACACATTAAAGCCTGAGAAACCTTAGACTATGTTATCTGGGCCACTGTTCACCAGTACAGGACCCAGACCTTGTTGAAACCCAAGATTGTTGAGAGGACATTCTTTTCCTACCTGTCACACAGCAGGAACCATCCTCCCCAGTCCCAACCCTAGAAATTAGGATAAGCAGCAGGAAGGTAGCGGAGGGAGAAAAACCCTCAGAATTTCAAATCTGAATGTGATTGACATATACATGTGAAGTAGCTAAGAAAGCACTGAATGGGACTAAGTTTATATGCAAATTTTCCACATCAGGCAGAATGGGAATTTAGAATCAAGAAATTAAATAGAATTATAACAAAATAAAGTTAGCTTTCTTATTTACCTGAGCTTTTGCTGGGAAATGTGTAACCCCTAAACTCTTATCCTTTCCGGTTGTTGTTGTCATCACCAGAATAGGGAGAGAAAGAGTAGCTGTGTTTCCTCCCCTGCACTTCCCGCTAGGGCACAAAGGAGAGATTTCAGCGTTTCCCAGGGGACAGGTGGACTGCTGGAGAGAGCCACTAGTCTACTCCTCTAAGGAATATCTGGAGCCAAGGCCTCAGAAGTGTAACTGGGTGAGAGGAGTCTTTGGGACAATGTTGGCTGCTATGAGGCTAATGCAATAGGAGAGGAAAATGTGTCTGCGGGAATCGAGGAAAGGAGCTGAAGGCAGTTAGAGATGTCGTTGTCAGCCTTTCCTTGAGGCCACTTGTCCTTTCTGATAGGCATACAGCTGGTGTGACTGGAGGTGCCTTTCTTCAGAGGAGGGAACATTCAGTCTGTTCATTCTGGGTGCCCCATGGCGCAGCCTTCTATATACTGTAGTATTATTTCCATTCCTCTCCACCCCTCCGTCTAAATTCAAATCACAGCTAGCGGGCTTCAGAAAGAAGTGGAATTAGTTTGAATGGCATTCTGAAAATTTATGAATTAGAACAATAAGCTTAGTTTTTGTTTTGTCTTTAGATTTATGGTAAGTGATTAGCAAAAGAAATGCAAATTTTTGGTACCCTGAAACACGCTGAAAAAGAAAATAATTGAAATATTTTTTCTATTTTATTATTAGAGCCAAGAAGAAATGGGAGCAAGTAAACCTGGAGGTTGAAAGAAGAGAAAAATGAGAAAAGAGAAAAGTGCCAGAGATCATCTGGTTTACAATCAAAATGAAAATTCAAAGAATGAGATAACTCAAGTACTCCATACTGTATACTGGATAGCCAAAGATGATAATTGCAAATTCTGAAAATAAGATGCAGGAAGTACATTGTGCTCTTTCAAAACTGATAAAAATGCAAATTACAAACAGCTGCCTGTGTATTTATATAGGTCTGGAATTCATTCAGTGCATTGCCACAAACATTTAATAAAATTTAAAAGTTTGACAATTAAAATCATTCTTTAATTGTAAACTAAGATTGCACAGATTGAGGAGTAAAACTGTGCCTTTGATTTCTATTTTGCAATATTCTTTAAGGAAGAAACCTCACATTTTCTTTCTTTACCTAGATTTTAAGCTGGGCGTCGGTGATAGTTACAGATAAAATGTGAACAAATTCAATGAAGTCCCAGGATTAGTTTGGTGGTGAGTATGAGAGGAATTCTAATAGAAATACACTTCAATGTGTTGTAGAAAGAGACAAAGATTGGTTTATTATTCAGGGCAGTTGCTGAACAATGTCTTTTAATTGGCAACTACAAAATCTATCTGCTGAAATGTGCTACATTCAAAACTGAAAAATAAACATTTTCCTACCATGAAAACAAAAATTATATGATCATACTGGAGAAAAGAACTTGTAAAAGGAAAAAAAAAAGTGAATTAATAACATGGTATCCACAAAGTCTAGAGTGAGCTTTTAAGGCTTCAGTAAACTCCAGAAGTATAAATGCTTACAAATGTAACAACTATACCCCAATTAAGAAAAAAAAAATATGAGAGCAGTATAAGTAATTAACCTTTCAAATGATGTTTTTCTAAGTTTGTAACACTTATACTTCTGAGTTTATGAAGGCTCAGAACTTCACTAAGACTTTAGAACACCCTGTATTTATATTTGCATGCATCTTGTGGTTATTGGTAGCTTCTTGTTCAATATTTATTGGGGAAGGGAGGCAATCAGGGTTCTTAGAAATATTTTATTTTAAAACATTTTATATGGTGTGATTCCAGCTTGTGGAATAATAAACCCTAGTTTCTGGCTTCTAATGGTGCTCTGTCTCCACACTTGCAAAAACTTGAGGTTATAGTCACTGGTGTTTTTACAGATAGAGCAGATAGAAATGAAAACTGTGTCAGCAAAATATGTTGGTAAGATAGTTTGAGAGGGATGTAAGAAAAGAGCTGAGTTGAAAAGCTGTCTAGATGGAAGGTGACAGGAAACAGCCTATAATTCCATTTAACAGACAGATCTGTGTCCTTCTAAAACTTTTCAACTAGTGATGAAGAAGGAGGGGTTCAAAGAAGGAAATTCAAGATCTCTTTCTTGAAGTACAGATTCTCAGTGTGTATCTGCATTGCATGCCAAATGCTGAAGAATCAATGAGGAAAGAGGAAAATATAAAGGAAGGCTTGAATGTGATTCTTCTGAATGTGTACATGTATAATTCCTGAAAAAATGTACATTTTTATTATGATAAACTTTGCCTAAAGGACCAAGTCAGACAGTGGCATTAATCAACCTTGTTTTAATGTTTGTGATTTAGAGAAAGGGCACTTGGTTTAAATGGGGGTAAACCAGTAACCAGGAAGGAAGAAGATAACAAACCCCAAAATAAGAAAAGATAGGGGATGATAAAGGTAAGTACACAACCAAACATTTGGAAGCCAGCAAGATGCAATGCTTACTGACTCCTAAACATACAAGGAGTGCATTTAAACTTAACTTCCACAGTGCCACTGTTGGGCAGTTGCTTATCTGGCACATACAAAAACTTTCAATGAATTTCACTGGTGTTCAATGATTCTACTCTTTTCAAAATGCAACAGTAATAAAAATAATAATAAAAATAGCATTTATTGGGTGTTTAGTATGTTAGTTAGCTAGGGCTGCTATAATAAAGTACCACAAACTGAGTGACTCAACAGAAATTTATTGTCTCACAAACCTGGAGGCGAGAAGTCTGAAATCAAGGTGTCAGTGGGTTGGTTTTTTCTGAAGGATCTATTGCAGGACTGTCTTCTTGGCTTATAGATCACTGTTTTCTCCTTGTGTCTCTTCGTATCATCTTCCCTTAATGTGTGTTTCTGTGTTCATATTTATTCTTTTATAAGGACACAGTCATGTTGGATTAGGGCCCATTCAAATGACCTAATTTTAACTGGATTACCTCTGTACAGACCTTATATCCAAATAAGGTCACATTCTGAGGCACTGGGGGTTAGGCGTTCAAAAACATATGAATTTTGGGAGGACACAAAGGTGGCTCTGGGACCCTTCCAGGGTGGGTGAGTAGATTTTAAGTGACAAATGTACTCTAACACTCCAATCTCTCTAAACATTTAAATCCCTTCTTCTACAATAAATCAAGGCAGGTCTGGACTCACTCTAGATTTGCTCACTCTGGACTACCTTTTAGTCCATATATAAACCAGCCAACCAACCAACCAACCAACCAACCAATTAGAACCCTTTCTAATTTCCCAAGCTGCAACTAAGTGCAGAACATCTGCTTAGTGGGCCCATATCAACAAATTTGGCTTGATCCAATTCTATGTTCCTTCCATGATTATTCCACATCTTTAAAATTCATTCCCACACATATTCCTTGGACTTTTGTCTGTATAAATTAGAAAACTCAAGCAGTTACTTTGGAGTATAGCATACTTCCTTATGGTTCCCAGTTTCATCAGTCTTCCTATATGTCCCTATTTCAACTTTCAGGATTATGTTCCTTTGCAATCAATGCCATAATTGTAACAGTAAATACCCTGTGAGCCTGGATGAGATTTTAGGTTTGTTTTCCAGCATTCTCAACCCTGTGCCTATGACAAATAAAGAGCCTTCTTTCGGGGCAGACATAGAAACTTTCAGGTTTCACTTTCTATGTGATGTATGAGCTAGGAATTTGTCAATGTAAAGAAAAATGCACATGAGTGTTGTGAGTTTAAGTTTTATCCAGGGTCTTACTGAGGACTATCACCTGGGAGATAGCTTCTCAGTACCTCTGAGTAACCAGCTCTGAAGAAGCAGGGGAGAAGCCAGTATATAATATGAATTTTTTGGTTAGAAAAAACGTAATCAATCATGCATATATCTTAGTAAAAGATTACTGCTAATCACAAAGAACAAATGATTTTACTGCTTTTCTATGTATGGGAAGATGCAAGAATCTGGGATTATTGAAGTTCTTCCTGAGATATATATCTAACTATCTAGGGGTCTGTTTATTCCAAAGCTCAGAATGTCTCATCCTGTTTTCTCCATCCTGAATTCCTCTCAGGGCATGCTCTGTCAGTGGGTGACTGCCGTGGGTTGTGATTTAACCCTTAGTATAACTGGATGGTGAGTGGTACTTTTTGTTCCTTTTTTGTTTGTTTGTTTTTAAATATTCAATTTCCTGAGTTCATTTTTTTTCTTTTTTTCATTTTGTTCAGTGACATTAGGAACAACCAGCCAATCTCATTGTATTTGTTAGTTTGACAAAAATGCTCAAAAGTATCATATACATGGTCACCTAGATCCTTGCCCCATAGAAGTGTTTGATTATGAGTATCCAATGGTGACATTTTTGCATATTTCTATTGCCACGTCACACCATTAATTATCAATGCTCTACTGCTAGAAATAGAGTAATTAGTGCCTTTAAAACTAATTAGATTAGAGATCCAAGGGCAGAAACCCTAGAACCAATTCAGAAAACGTATCCTTAGGTTATGTTCCCACAGAGCCACTCTCAGTACCAAAATTTTTATTAGGGTTCTCCAGAGAAACATGACCAATGGGGTGTGTGTGTGTGTGTGTGTGTGTGTGTGTGTAAAGAGAAAGAAATTTATTTTAAGTAACTGACTCATGAATGGGCAAGAATTTCATGCATAAATCTATAAAACTTTAATGAAAGTTACTAACAACACCTAAAAAAATAAATGAAATGCTATACCATAATCATGGATAGACAAACACAATATGTTAAATGTCAATTGTCTGCAAATTGACCTAGTCATGATATCATGTCAATCAAAATCCTAACAGACTTTTTTCATGAAACTTGACAAGCTTATTCTGAAACTAATATGAAATTCCAAAGCCTTAAGAATAACCAAGATACTACCAACAGAGAAGACTAAAGTGTGGGGCTTTGCCTGTCATATATCACGATTTGCTCTAAAGCTATCTAATATTATAAAACTATATTTTATATCTGCTACAGCATACTATTGACATTATTATGATATCTGAGGCAAAATCGAAGAGAACAGAGAGCCTAGAAAACCAACCTACCTATCTATGTAAATCTGACATATGGCAGAAATGGTATTGTAGATCAGTAGAGAAAGAAGAGGTTATTAAATAAATGTTTTGGGAAATTGAGTATCCCTAAAGAAAAAAAAGACAATGGATCCCTAATATCACACAAGAAGTAAATTTCAAATGAATCAAACACAATGGCACAGGCAAAACTTAAACTCTACAGAAACTGCTTGTTGAATGTATACGTGAGTCATAGAATATTTAGAAATGTACCACTGAAGGAAAAGTTTGATAAACCTCTCTTTACTGCTATGCTTGCCAATATTTGGGTAAAGGAAGGCAGGAAGAGGGACAGGCAAGCATGTTCCACTCCTAAAGTCACAAGAACCCCCTAAATATACTTTCCAAATAAACAAGGGCACATTTATAAAAATTAGGCACTAGTCCTCTTGCATTTATCACTTAAGGGGCTGTGTTTTATTTCTCTTATTTAAAAGCCTTTATTCCTTTGATGTGAATAACTTCTTATCTTACAATAGGATTATTTTACATTTTTACCTAAATCCTCTTAGATTTACTTGAGGGATCCAAATAGCTTGTTTTCACCTCTAATCTTAGGACATATCTATGCTATCTTTAAGAAAAGTTTTCTATAGACAGCATTTCCTTTGAAAATGAATTTTGGCTCCTTTTACCAGAGGCTGCCATTTGACCTGGAAATCAGTTTCTTTCTACTTACAATTATTTTGTCACAAATTGGAGTTTAAACTGCCTGAAAAAATAAAAGCCACAACTTCTACTTTGCTCCTGGCATAAACTCAGGACAATTTGTACCATTTGCAAGCTAATCAGAACAGATCATCCACAGTAGGCTGGGAGAACTTCTCGTTCCAATTCAATCTGCTTTGGGTTGGCTTTGGATGGCAGTGTTTGTGAAGATAATTGTCCCTATTGCCAAGTTGATATTTATGTTCTTTCCCCCAGGGAAAAGCTGCCATAGAACAAATTAAGGGTGATTATCAAGAAGAGTAGGTAATTGCCAAGGAGTTCAATAAACTCACATGGGCTTTGGAGCCAGAGGACATTTTTAGGCTCCTGGCTTTGCCTTTTGCTAGTCATTTGGCCTTGGAGGAAATACATAGTCTCTCTGTGCATAAATGTCCTCATTTGTAATAACACCTTCCTGATAGAGTTGTTATGGGCATTAGAGATAATATATGAAGTGCTAAGAGTTGTGTCTGGGATAGAGGTGGTTTTCAATAAATGATACTCATTTATTATTACTGGAAATTATCTGACAGGTTACCACTACTTGTTGATCAATATAATAGAAATAATGTGACCATACTCTTAGGACTTAATCTGATATTTACTTTGCCTGATATTAAACAGCAACTTAGTATAATAAAATCTGTATATTTCTGCTGGAGCATAGGCTAGAAATACAGTTTGAAGTTGTTTTTGAGAAGAGAATGATAATTCTCGGACTCACTTGCTCCTTTCCTGTGAGATCTGATAACTAAGGATGCAGAAATGTTTCCCTTTCTTATATTTTTGATTCAAAAACAAATCTATATCCAATTTTAATAGGAATATATATATATATAAAACACAATAAGAATGAAATAAATTTGATACATTATACCATTAAAAATTAAATACCAAGTCATAAGTTGTAGGAGAATTTTTAAAAGATTCCTTCTTAGTTTTCTTTTTAAAATTATGATTTAATAATTTATACTCCCCAGGCATGCGGCCCTGGGACATTTCTAGCCCAGGGCACTATAGGTCTGCATTCCACAGGGAAATAATTTGAAATTTGCTCCCTCCTGACATCCAGAAGCTTCTTTTTTCCCTCCATAGCTAGTGGGTTATGTTTAAAGGATATAAAATTGCTTTCATCATAGTATATAAATTCTTATTCAAAATGCAAATTGTTTTATCAAAAAGCTATATTTAAAATTATAGAGAGAACATTTGTTAGTTGGTTGATTTTATAGGTTATGCACATTATTGCTTCTTGCATGGGCCTGAATAATCAAGGGATGGTTACTCATTATTGGGAGAAAATAGCTCCATTTAACTAAGTATATATTTTTGAATCATCTTCAGACTAGCATTGTGTTATATAATTTGTAAATTTGACTCTCTGAAACATTAACATATTAACGTGCTATATATTAATATATGTTAATGTATTAATGTGATGTATTAAGGGTTATTTATTTTCAGAAGTGCATAAAATTCAGATTCCACACTTTGTCAGCCTTTTTCCAGTGGTGTGCTGATAAATGTTTGACAACTGATTCTCAAGAAAAACAGCTTCAGTCTGTAGCATTGGTGATTTCTGTAGTGTAAAAACTCTCACCATGGTTGATTTAAAGCTACCAAATCGAAGTCACTGAACACAGAATTAGGAAGGAATGCACACAACTGGCTCTCCTGAGCTGGAAAGCACTCACTCCAGCACACCTCTGCATATTCTCTATGTAATAATAAAATAATTTAACATAATCAAATTAAATTTAATTCATATTAATTGAGTGCCTATTCTGAACCAGTTCCTATTCAAGGTATTGGTGACATCCCACTAACTATATAATATACCTATTGTATGTTTGTTTGTTTATTGCCAGTTTTTATCCTTAAGAATAAAGCATCATGAAGGTAAGGACTTTTTCTTTTTAGTTTATTATTGATTTCTCTGAGCCTAGAATGATGGCTGACACACAGTAGGCGATAAGGATGCTGAATCAAATGAAGGAGACTCAATCTCTGTCTTTAACAAGATTACAGTCTATCAGAAAATGAAACAAAATGGTTTTTAAGGAGAAAAACAGATTAGAGCATTTAATAATTAACAAGCCTTAGTATTTTTCTAAAGTTGAATATTAAATTATAATAAAATCCATAATACTATAATTATTAATAACTTTTATCTCTAGCAAAAGTTATATTTTATTGAAGTGTTATATGTTGATTGTGATTCTGCAAATAATAACAGCAATAACACCCACAGTAATAGCAAAACTTTATAGAGTGCTTACTCCATGGTAGGCATATGCTAAGTGAATTACATGTATTATTATTATTAATTCTTAATAATTATATTATTAATTCTCATAATATTCTTTCAAATATGCATTAATTTTACCTTTCCACCTTATAAATGAGAATGCTGTGATTCCAAATTTCTCAGTAACTCGAGTCAATAGCCAATAAGGGTAACGCTCCTTTTTGTACCTAAGTCTTTGTGATTCTAGAATCTATGTTCTCAACCTCTGTGTTCAGTCTTGTAAACACTAATTTTCTTCTTTGTTGTTACAAAACGGTCATGGAGGGTTCACATTTTCATTTGGATGCTTTGCAAAGTGAATAACACTAGGAAAGGGAAGTCAAAGTCCTAGAGGCAGGAAGAACACTGTCTAAACTTTAGCCAAGCTGAGGAGAACTTTCAGGTCATCTTGGTCAGTGTCTTTGTTTAAGAAATAGCCAAGAAGCCAGTGCGGCTGGATGGAAGGGAAAGAGAGAGAAAGGGAGTGTTGTGAACGACGGAATTAGAGAGGTGGGCTGTGGAGGCAGGTCAGATGGGCATTTGCTGTCATCTCTAGACTTCAGCCTTTTCTCTGAGAGCCCAGGAAGCCATCTGAAGGTTCTGAGCAGAGGAATGCCACGATCTGCCTTCCATTATTCTGAAGGAGTACGGTGGCTGCTAAAGTTAACAGACTCCGTATAGGAGGAGAGCTGTAGCCTGGGAGAGACCAGTTAGAAGGTTATCACCATAATCGCAGTGAGGGAGCGTGTGGCTTGGGACAGGGCGGTGGCAAGAGGGTGAATAGTGGGTGGATGCTGATGTGTTCAGCAGTAGAACCCATAGGATTTCTCATGGATTTGCAGGGTGAGGGAAGTAAAGAATTCAAGGTTAACTCCAAGATTTACAAATGGCAGGCTGGCGACTGTAAGAGGAATAAGGAGTTTGGTTTTGGATTATGTTCAGTTTGAGATGCTTCAAAGGGAATGCCTGTGATGACAACTGAAAATGTTTACATCTCTTCTAACAATTCATAGTTTAAAAAGACCCCAAATCTTAATTCTCAGATTCAGTACTTATATTAAAAAGACAGTCATTTGCTTATTACTAAACTTAGAATTTTTATCAGATTCCACTAAAAGAAGAGCCAAACCCATGAAGTTTGAAAATACTAAACACAAGTGAAGTTAAAGAAAATATTGGTGTTCTGAACACTAGAGGTCAGCAGTATCACACAAACAGAAAAATGCATCTAGGAAGAAACCACAATAAGACAGTTAGAGAACATTTATTTCTAACTCACTGATGCTAGCAGTAGGAGTCTTCAGAATAAAAACAAAGCATAACCTTTTCATCGAAGACATTTTATATAAAGAAAAAATAATTTATTTCAGTTTGTAAGGATCCATAGAAGCTATAACGTAGCTTGGGGGCTTCTATAGTATTTGAAAATAAAAGCATAAAGACAGATGGAGCAAAGGACACTCTGGGGCATATTTTTCTCTGGATGCCCTTGCTGAAATCATGCTGGCAGCAATTAATCACATTAGGATAGAGAACAGAGCAGCCCAGCTTGTCCCAGTTCAGATCTGGTATTCCTCTCAAGGGCCAGGCTGCAGCTTTGGTATATGTGCCTCCTAATAAGAAAGGTGACAGTACTGCCTGAGGCCCTACTTAAATCAGCTGTAGCTGTTGGGTCCAGTAGGTCATGAGTGCTTGACTCAGGGATGGTAATCTTCTTTCCAACAGGGAATAGAGGAAGATGTAAGAAATAAAACAAGAAAAGAAATAGTGCATAAAGGAAGAAAGTACAGAGTCACAGCAAAACTAATAAAACTTTAGAGTCTGCTGGAAAGAATGAGAAAAAAGAAATATTTATTTATTTGAATATGAGTGAAAGGAACACACAGACTTGTGTAAAATAGGTGGTATATCTATTTTTGTTAGAAAATAGAGTAGGTACTGATACAGATAAGTAAACTACCAGTAGCTAACATACTAGATTTAAATTTGAGGGAGGGTGATTATCTATTGGAGAAATTTAGTTATTTTGATCAACAAATTGAAAAGGGGTGTGTGTGTGTGTGTGTCTGTGTGAGAAATACAGAGGCAGAGACACAGAATATCTGTTTTTCCAGGTACTGCTTTACCTTCTGTTAAACTGCTATTTATAATGCTAAAAATACATTCAATCAGGATATGTTTCTTCACAATGGTATTTAAAAATATCATGCTCATAGAATGACATTATTATGTGTCAAAATTGCTGCCTCATTTTTCCTGTGGAATAGAGAAATATATAAATGTTTATATTTTTTACAGGGATACAAGACAAATGCGTTGTAATTTATTGCCCCCAAACCCTGAAGAGGTAAATGGACTAAAAAACTATTAAAGCCAATTAGGCACACATGATTACAAAGTTCTATAAATATAACTCATTATTTGCATCCACTTGAAGTTCTCGTTTTATCTTTACTTCATTCACCTGTGAGATCAATTATATATCTTTGCTCCTTTCAACCACAGTCCCCCTATCTCGTATATACGAAAAACTTTGACTAGGACTTTAGGTATTGATACATTTTGTTCCACTTTCTCTTTCTTTCTTGGATCATTAAAGCCAGACTTCCTCCTTTCCTTCCATCCTTCCTTAATGCCTCCTTGTCTCCCTTCTTTCTTCCTTGTAACATCCCTTGTTCTCTCTTCTTGGCTCCTTCCCTCCTCTATCCCCTCCCTCCCTCTCTCCCGCCCTTCCTCCTGTCTTCTTGTATTTAATGAGTATGTATTAAGCTCACTATACAGCAGACACTATGCTAGATGGCAAGATTAGAGAGCTGAAGAGGACAAATCATCCCTGCTCCCAAGAAACTCAGGATCAGTTAGATAGACAGATACGAGCACAAATAAAGTGCTGCTCAATAAATGCTATATCAAAGAAGTTCACGTTTTCTCTATTTTAAAGCTCCTAACCCAGGAGAGTAGAATATTCATCATTATTTTCACTTTATACCTATGATGAAAGGATTAGAGAAGTCAAATGACACAAATGAAAATTCATAATCATCAAATAGTGAGTAGGTTGCATGAAGTATTTATGTTGCTGTTTTCAAAATTACCGTGCTGCCACTTCAGTCTCACCCTTCATTATATCCTTTTTCATGTTTCTATAGAACACTTACATTACTTCTTTTCTTTGTGATTCTTATTTCACTTCTAGTTCCTTCATTGCTAGATCTCTTTCTCAACTACCTCTGTAGCTAATATAGAATAACTTTTTTGCAATGAAGAATGGAGTGACTGTTTTCCCCTGCCTATTTTCCAACTGTTCAATACAATAGAGAATGCTTTCTGTGTTACGAACTGGTTTATTAGTTTGCATCCTGTTAAAAGCTAGAGAGACTCTAGCTCTTGAAGGATGAGGTATGGTTTATAATAATATTTTTTAATTAATAAATTTTATTTTTAGGGCAATTTTAGGTTCAGGGCAAAATTGAACAGAAGGCACAGAGTTCCCATATGTTACCTGTCCCCTGCCACACATCCCACTCTATAGTGGTTCATTTGTTATAATAGATGAACCTATACTGAAACATTGCTATCACCCAAAGTCTATTGTTTACATTAGGATTGTCTTGGCATTGTACATCCTGAGTTTTGACAAATGTATAATGACATGTATCCACTATTGCAATATCATACAGAATAGTTTCACTGCCCTAAAAAAGCTCTGTGCTCTGCCTATTCCCTCCCTTCAAAACCTTTACTGTCCCCATAGTTTGACTTTTCAGAGTGTCACATAGTTGGAGTCATATAGTATGTAGCCTTTCAGTTTGGTTTCTTTTATTTAGTAATATGCATTTAAAGTTCCTCCATGTCTTTTCATGGATTGATAGTTCATTTCATTTTTGTGCTGAATAGTATCCCATTGTCTGGATGTACCACAGTTTATTTATCTGCTCACCTACTGAACATCTTGGTTGCTTCAAAGTTTTAGCAAGTTCTTTCCTTTCTTAGCACATCAATTATGCTCCTTTAAAACTATATTTTCAGTGGTTGCCCTAGAGTTTGCAATATACATTTGCAATGAGTCTAAGTTCACTTTCAAATAACACTATACTACTACATGGGTAGTGCAAGTACCTTACAACAACAAAATAATCCTAATTCCTTCTTATTGTCCCTTGTATCACTGCTGTCACTCATTTTACTTATGCATAAGCTTACATAAACACACACATATACATAAGCATACATAACTGAATACATTTGTTGCTATTATTATTATGAAAAAACTGCTGTTAAGAAAAAGTAAAAGTCTTTATTTTATCTTCATTTATTCATTCTTCTATGCTCTTCCTTTCTTTATGTAGATCCAAGTTTCTGACCTATATTATTTTCCCTCTCTCTGAAGAACTTCTTTTAACATTTCTTATAAGGTAGGTCTACTGGCAACAAATTCCCTCAATTTTTCTTTGTCTGAGAAAGTCTTTATTTCTCCTTTTTTTGAAGGATAATTTTTTGGGATACAGAATTCTAGGTTGGTGATTTTTTTCTCAACACTTTAAACATCCCACCCATTCTCTTCTTCCTTGCATGGTTTCAGAGGAGAAGTCAGGTGTAATTTTCATCTTTGCTCCTCTGTAGGTAAGGTGTTTTTCTCCTCTGGCTTCTTTCAAGATTTTTTATTTTTGATTTTCTGAAGTTTGAATATGATATGAGTAGGTGAGGTCTTTTTTTTTTTTTTTCTTTTTGCATTTATCCTGCTTGATGTTCTCTTCTCTGAGCTTCCTGGATCAGTGGTTTGGTGTCTGACGTTAATTTGGGGGAAATTCTCAGTTATTATCACTTCAAATCCTTCCTTCCTTCCACCCTCCTTCCCTCCTTCCCTTCCTCCCCACCTCCTTCCCTCCCTTCCTCCCCCCACCTCCCTTTTTGGTATTCTCATTATGCACATTTTTACACATTTTTAGTTGTCCTACAGTTCTAGCATATTCTGTTTTTTTGTTTCACTCTTTTTTCCTTTTGCTTTTCAGTTTTGGAAGTTTCTATTGTCATATCCTTAAGTGCAGAGATTCTTTTATTCTTTTATTGAGGTATAATTAAGATAACATTATATTAATTTCAGGTGTACAACATAATGATTCTCATTGCAAAACAATCACCATGATAAATCCAGTTAACATCTATCACCATAGAGTTACAAAAATGTTTTTTCTGGTGATGAGAACTTTCAAGATCCACTCTCCTAGCTACTTTGAAATACTCAATATAGTATTACTAACTATACTCATCATGCTGTATGTCTTCATAATATTGGGTTGGCCAAAAAGTTTGCTTGGGTTTTTTTGTAACATCTTACAGAAAACCTGAATGAACTTTTTGGCCAACTCAATATATTCATTTTGTAAGTGGAAATTTGTACCTTTTGACCCCCTTCACCCCTCCTCAGGCATCCACCAATCTGTTTTCTGTATCTATGAGCTCAGTTTTTTTTTTTTAAAGTATCCACATATAAATGAGATCATGCAGCATTTATCGTTTTCTGTCATGCAGAGTCTTTCTTCAGTCATTTCAAGTCTACGATTGAGCCCATCAAGGGCTTTATTTCTGTTACAGTGTTTTTGATCTCTAGCATTTATTTTTGATTCTTTCTTAGAATTTCCATCTTGCCGCTTACATTATCCATCTGTTTCTTGAATGTTGTCTACTTTTTCCACTAAAGCCTTTAGCATATTTATCATAGCTTTAAAAATTCTTGACCTGATTATTCCTGTTATATCTGACTCCTGTTAAAGCTACTTTCAAATACTTTTCAAACTGCATTTTCTGCCTTTTAGTGTGCCTTATAAATTTTGTTGAAAAATGGATATGATGGACTGTGTAAGAGGAACTGCAGGAAAAATGCCTTTGTAATGTAGAGTAAGGTATGGGGGAAGGGCAAGCCTTCTATAGTCCCGTGATTAGATCTCAGTCTTTTTGTGAGCCTGTGCCCCGGACTGTGAGTTTTATCCGTGCTTCTCAGTTTTTTTCCCCCGCTTGGGTGAGCTGCAGTTGGCTGTTTCCCTCTATCCAGGCTGGTTAGGCTCTGATAAAACCCCAGCATGTTAGGCTGTAGTAAAGGACTTGTTAAGAAGAACAGAATGCTCTGGTGGATTCAAGGTGGTTATTTTCCCCTTCCTGGCCTGAAACAATTTCTCCAATATTCACTGTGAGGACTTAGTAGCACTCCTGGAGGTAAAACTCCCCCTGGAGGTTCTAACTCTCAGAGTTGTCCACATTGAGCCTCCAGAAATTCATCAGCTGCAGTTCAAGGTTTTCCTAGCCCAGTACTGGTTCCTGAGGAGGTTTCTGCTAGTGAGTTTCTGTTCTGATAAGTTGTGATTCTCTGTATCTGTCTATTTGTCTTTCCAATTTGGGGGGCAATGGTTTGCCTTGTGACTTCACTTTTCTGCCAGATCTAAGAAGAGTTGTTCATATTTTCAGTCTGTTCAGCTTTACTTGTTAGGATGGAGTGGCAACTTCTAAATCTCCTTACATGCCAGACTGGAAACTTGGAGCCAGTTTACATTAAGTTTAACAATGATGGAGCAGGGAAGAAGAATGTTAATGGGACAGGTAATAATAAGAAGATATTTTATACCAAATTCAAATTTGTGGTTATAATGGACCAGATTTCCCATCAGAGTGAGTAAACTATAGGATAGTTCCTTTAACATGTTTATATAATTCAGTTGTCTTCTGAAAATATTTAATCTTTGTAAATTCTAATTTCAAGTGATTTTACATATTGCTGTTTTAATTTAAGTATTCCCAAAGTGGAACAAAAGTCCTGAAAGTTATTATATTGAAGAATTTGTGGTCAGATTATTTTAGGAAATTCCACATAATGGACTCCCCTTGTAGCTGAGAAATTCACTTTAGTCCATTAAAGATTCAGGTAGAACAGTTAGCTAAGGAACAACCTACATCTTGAAATCACTTCTTTATGTGAAAACTACTTACATAATTTGACCATTAGTTCTTTCTTTAATGTACTATTACAGTAGAAAAGGGGCTATTCATTCAGTAAGATTAAAAGGAAAACAAGAGCAAAGAACAGAATGGATAAAATATGAGTCCAGACTAAGCCAGGCTAACTTTTGGACTTCCCTGGCTATGCACATTTCAAGTTGTGTGACCTTGGCCAAAGGACCCCACCTCTCTAAGCTTCTGTCTCTATACCTTTTCATCACCTGTGTAAGGAGAATAATGGGATGCCTATCTCACAGGGCAGCTGTATGTGGACTGCTCAGCACTGTCTGGTATATGGAAAGTTTTCAATAAATGTTAACTGCCACTGTCCCTTTTTTTGCCCCTTATTATTTACCAGCTATTACTGGGCTCCAATTACATGACAAACTCTGTTCTAGACACCGGGGATTAAGCGGTGAGCCAAAAAAACAACAAACAAACAAACAGGTCCCTGCTCTTATGAAACTTATTGTTGAGGGGATGTGAAAGCCATAAATCAATTAACCACATAAATAAATCATATTTTTGTGATTGTCCTAAAGAGAGCTACATGGAGCAATAACATATAACTGAGAAATTTGACCCCCTCTGGATCCCGAGGTGCTCTTGGAAAATCCTGCTCGTAGGCTAAGAAATGTTTTGGATTTTTGTCTTGTGACAGCTCTTCTTTCACCATCATGGAAAAATGGTCACCAGTGTTCCTAGAGTGAGGTACTGTAGGTCCTGACTGTTCTGTCTGAAGATATATAATTTGTACATGTTACAACAAAGGGAGAACATAGGAATGAACAATGTTTTAAAAAATCATTATATCTCTCTCTGTTCGGAATTTGTGTCTGCTACTTGCTAGTTTTTGATGCTACATAGAGAATGGAAACAATGCCACTGTCTCATAGTGCCTTGAGTACGGAAAACAGAGGTTGTTCTTGGGTCTTATCACCACTAATCACCCAGTTTATAAAAGACAGAATTGGATACTGGTGGGATTGAGAACACATTCTCTCTTTTGATGCAGCTGCTGGGTAGTATCTTCAGAACATGACTTCTGCTGTGTTTCTCTCTTTGTCTACGATGGTGGGGGATGGAGGACAACTTACACTCCTCAGCTATTTTAACAAATAAAGGAACTACAATAATCAAGATACATTCTTCAAAGGTTAAAAATGTATACAATGCTAGATTAAGGTAGAATAAAAATGCATGAAATTGTCTCCAAATTTTCTACACTGTAAAGTTTTTAAAGATAATGATCTGTCTTACTCATTTTTATAACCCTAATAACTAGCATAATGCCTGGCTCATATCAAACTTTCAATCAATTTTTGTATTACTGGAATCATCTTAGCACTCTTGGTGTATTCACATGGGTTTTCTCTCATATGAGCAGGCACAAGCCAGCCAACAGTCCCCTATGACCATTCACTATGAAAGTGAAGGAACCATGGATTAATATAAGCTTTTAAATCACTTTCTCAGCTGGAAGTTTTGTTCACTTTTTCCCTAATGGTCTGAGTATAAATGAACACCTCGAGTTTCTGAAAATATTGCCTTATCTGCCTTTTTAAACCTAATAGTACAATCAAGGAAATTTCTTACATTTGTATAGTATATTACATTATAAAAGGGTTTCCTCATGTGATTCTGCCTTTGAAGTAGGGATATTATTTTTCTTTTAGACACCAGCAAACCAGAGTTTGGATATGCCAGTTGCCTCATGATTATGCCTCTACTATATGAAGTTCCAGCACTCAAAAACAAGTTTTATACATTATTTTAAATAAGCTACACATGAAGACAGTTTTACTGTTAAAATTAGAACTTACATTTGCTTATTGTATTGGAAATTATAAAAATATATAAGGAAGAGAATTAAAGTTATCTATAATCTCACAGTTTCAAGATGACTGCTAATATCTAGACATATTTCCTTATGGTGTGTTTTCTATGCATATCTATGTAACTTTTAAGTAAAGATTATATAATATATTCAGGGTTTTTTTAATGCTTATAATTACTACATTTATTTTAATTTTTTAGAACAACTTTATTGGAGTATATTTGCTTTACAATGTTGTGTTAATTTCTGCTGTATAGCAAAGTGAATCAGCTATATGTATACATATATCCCCAAATCCCCTCCCTCTTGCATCTCCCTCCCACCTTCCCTATCCTGCCCCTCTAGGTGGTCACAAAGCACCGAGCTGATCTCCCTGTGCTATGCAGCTGCTTCCCACTAGCTGTCTATTTTATATTTAGTAGTGTATGTATGTCAATGCTACTCTCTCACTTCATCCCAGCTTCGTCCCAGGTTACCATTCCCCCTCCCCATGTCCTCAAGTCCATTCTCTATGCCTGTGTCTTTATTCCTGTCCTGCCCCTAGGTTCATCAGAACCATTTTTTTTAGATTCCATAAATATCTGTTAGCATATGGTATTTGTTTTTCTCTTTCTGACTTACTTCACTCTGTATGACAGACTCTAGATCCATCCACCTCACTAGAAATAACTCAATTTCACTGCTTTTTATGGCTGGGTAATATTCCATTGTGTATATGTGCCACATCTTCTTTATCCATTCATCTGTTGATGGACACTTAGGTTGCTTCCACGTCCTGGCTATTGTAAATAGTGCTGCAGTGAACATTGTGGTACATGTCTCTTTTTGAATTATGGTTTTCTCAGGGTATATGCCCAGTAGTGGGATTGCTGGGTCATATGGTATTTCTATTTTTAGGTTTTTAAGGAACCTCCATACTGTTCTCCATGGTAGCTGTATCAATTTACATTCCCATCAACAGTGAAAGAGGGTTCCCTTTTCTGCACACCCTCTCCAGCATTTATTGTTTGTAGATTTGTTAATGATGGCCATTCTGACTGGTGTCAGGTGATACCTCATTGTAGTTTTGATTTGCATTTCTCTAATGATTAGTGATATTGAGCCCCTTTCATGTGTTTGTTGGCAATCTGTATGTCTTCTTTGCAGAAATGTCTATTTAGGTCTTCTGCCCATTTTTGGATTGGGTTGTTTGTTTTTGTGATATTGAGCTGCATGAGCTGCTTGTAAATTTTGGAGATTAATCTTGTGTCAGTTGCTTCCTTTGCAAATATTTTCTCCCATTCTGAGAGTTGTCTTTTCATCTTGTTTATGGTTTCCTTTGCTGTGCAAAAGCTTTTAAGTTTCATTAGGTCCCATTTGTTTATTTTTGTTTTTATTTCCATTTCTCTAGGAGGTGGGTCAAAAAGGATCTTGCTGTGATTTGTGTCATAGAGTGTTCTGCCTATGTTTTCCTCTAATAATTTTATAGTGTCCAGTCTTATATTTAGGTCTTTCATCCATTTTGAGGTTTTTTTTTGTGTATGGTGTTAGGGAGTGTTCTAATTTCATACTTTTACATGTAGCTGTCCAGTTTTCCCAGCACCACTTATTGAAGAGGCTGTCTTTTCTTCATTGTATATTCTTGCCTCCTTTATCAAAAATAAGGTGACCATATGTGCGTGGGTTTACCTCTGGGTTTTCTATCCTTTTCCACTGATCTATATTTCTGTTTTTGTGCCAGTACCATACTGTCTTGATTACTGTAGCTTTGTAATATAGTCTGAAGTCAGGGAGCCTGATTCCTCCAGCTCCGTTTTTCTTTCTCAAGATTGCTTTGGCTATTTGGGGTCTTTTGTGTTTGCATACAAATTGTGAAATTTTTTGTTCTAGTTCTGTGAAAAATGCCATTGGTAGTTTGATAGGGATTGTATTGAATCTGTAGATTGCTTTGGGTACTATAGTCATTTTCACAATGTTGATTCTTCCAATCCAAGAACATGGTATATCTCTCCATCTGTTTGTATCATCTTTAATTTCCTTCATCAGTGTCTTATAGTTTTCTGCATGCAGGTGTTTTGGCTCTTTGGGAAGGTTTATTCCTAGGTATTTTATTCTTTTCATTTCAATGGTAAATGGGAGTGTTTCCTTAATTTCTCTTTCACATTTTTCGTCATTAATGTGTAGGAATGCAAGAGATTTCTGTGCATTAATTTTGTATCCTGCTACTTTACCAAATTCATTGATTAGCTCTAGTAGTTTTCTGGGAGCATCTTTAGGATTCTCTGTGTAGTATCATGTCATCTGCAAACAATGACAGTTTTACTTCTTCTTTTCCAATTTGGATTCCTTTTATTTCTTTTTCTTCACAGATTGGCATGGCTAAAACTTTCAAAATTACGTTGAATAACAGTGGTGAGAGTGGGCAACTTAGTCTTGTTCCTGATCTTAGAGGAAATGGTTTCAGTTTTTCACCATTGAGAATGATGTTGGCTGTGGTTTTCTCATATATGGCCTTTATTATGTTGAGGTAGTTTCCCTCTATGCCTACTTTCTGGAGAGTTTTTATCATAAGTGGGTGTTGAATTTTGTTGAAAGTTTTTTCTGCATCTACTGAGATTATCATATGGTTCTTATCCTTAAATTTGTTAATGTGGTGTATCACATTGATTGATTTGCATATATTGAAGAATCAGTGCATTCCTGGGAGAAACCACACTTGATCATGGCGTATGATCCTTTTAATATGCTGTTGGATTCTGTTTGCTAGTATTTTGTTGAGGATTTTTGCATCTATGTTCATCAGTGATATTGGCCTGTAGTTTTCTTTTTTTGTGACATCTTTGTCTGATTTTGGTATCAGGGTGATGGTGGCCTTGTAGAATGAGTTTCGGAGTGTTCCTCCCTCTGCTATATTTTGGAAGAGTTTGAGAAGGATAGGTGTTAGCTCTTCTCTAAATGTTTGATAGAATTCAGCCATGAAGCCATCTGGTCCTGGGCTTTTGTTTGTTGGAAGATTTTTCAGAACAGTTTCCATTTCAGTGCTTGTGATTGGTTTGTTTATATTTTCTATTTCTTCCTGGTTCAGTCTCGGAAGGTTGTGCTTTTCTAAGAATTTGTCCATTTCTTCCAGGATGTCCATTTTATTGGCATAGAGTTGCTTGTAGTAATCTCTCATGATCCTTTGTATTCCTGCAGTGTCAGTTGTTACTTCTCCTTTTTCATTTCTAATTCTGTTGATGTGAGTCTTCTTCCTTTTTTTCTTGATGAGTCTGGCTAATGGTTTATCAATTTTGTTTATCTTCTCAAAGAACCAGCTTTTAATTTTATTGATCTTTGCTACTGTTTCCTTCATTTGTTTTTCATTTATTTCTGATCTGATCTTTATGATTTCTTTCCTTCTGCTAACCTTCGGGTTTTTTTGTTCTTCTTTCTCTAATTGTTTTAGGTGTAAGGTTAGGTTGTTTATTTGAGATTTTTCTTGTTTCTTGAGGTAGGATTGTATTGCTATAAACTTGCCTCTTAGAACAGCTTTTGTTGCATCCCATAGGTTTTGGGTCATTGTGTTCTCATTGTCATTTTTTTCTAGGTATTTTTTGATTTCCTCCTTGATATCTTCAGTGATCTCTTGGTTATTTAGTAATGTATTGTTTAGGCTCCATGTGTTTGTATTTTTCACAGTGTTTCTCCTGTAATTGATATCTAGTCTCATAGCATTGTGGCTGGAAAAGATACATGATATGATTTCAATTTTCTTAAATTTACCCAGGCTTGTGACCAAGATATGATCTATCCTGGAGATTGTTCCATGAGCACTTGAGAAGAAAGTGTATTCTGTTGTTTTTGGATGGAATGTCCTATGAATAGCAATTAAGTTCATCTTGTTTCATGTGTCATTTAAAGCTTGTGTTTCCTTATTCATTTTCATTTTGGATGATCTGTCCATTGGTGAAAGTGGGGTGTTAAAGTTCCCTACTATTATTGTTTTACTGTCAATTTCCCCATTTATGGGTGTTAGCACTTGCCTTGTGTATTGAGGTTCTTCTATGTTGGGTGCATAAATATTTACAATTGTTAGATCTTCTTCTTGGATTGATCCCTTGATCATTATGTAGTATCCTTCTTCGTCTCTTGTAATAGTCTTTGTTTTAAAGTCTATTTTGTCTGATATGAGAATTGCTACTCCAGCTTTCTTCTGATTTCCATTTGCATGGATTATCTTTTTCCATCCCCTCACTTTCAGTCTGTATGTGTCCCTAGGTCTGAAGTGGGTCTCTTGTAGACAGCATATAGATAGGTCTTGTTTTTGTATCCATTCAGCCAGTCTATGTCTTTTGGTTGGAGCATTTCATCCATTTACATTTAAGGTAATTATCGATATGTATGTTCCTATTACCATTTTCTTAATTGTTTTGGGTTTGTTATTGTAGTTCTTTTCCTTCTCTTGTTTCCTGCCTAGAGAACTTCCCTTAGCATTTGTTGTAAAGCTGGTTTGGTGGTGCTGAATTCTCTTAGCTTTTGCTTGTCTGTAAAAGTTTTAATTTCTCTGTCGAATCTGAATGAGATCCTTGCTGGGTAGAGTAATCTTGGTTTTAGGTTTTTCCCTTTCATCACTTTAAATATGTCCTGCCACTCCCTTCTGGCTTGCAGAGTTTCTGCTGAAAGATCAACTGTTAACCTTATGGATTCCCTTGTATGTTATTTGTTTTTTTTCCCTTGCTGCTTTTAATATTTGTTCTTTGTATTTAATTTTTGATAGTTTGATTAATATGTGTCTTGGCGTGTTTCTCCTTGGATTTATCCTGTATGGGACTCTCTGTGCTTCCTGGACTTGATTGACGATTTCCTTTCCCATGTTAGGGAAGTTTTCAACTATAATCTCTTCAAATATTTTCTCAGACCCTTTCTTTTTCTCTTCTTCTTCTGGAATCCCTATAATTCAAATGTTGGTGCATTTAATGTTGTCCCAGAGACTGTAATGTTGTTTCTGAGACTGTCCTCAATTCTTTTCATTCTTTTTTCTTTACTCTGCTCTGCGGTAGTTATTTCCACTATTTTATCTTCCAGGTCACTTATCCATTCTTCTGCCTCCGTTATTCTGCTGTTGATTCCTTCTAGAGAATTTTTAATTTCATTTATTGTCTTGTTCATCATTGTTTGCTCTTTAGTTCTTCTAGGTCCTTGTTAAACATTTGTTGTATTTTCTCCATTCTGTTTCCAAGATTTTGGATCATCTTTCCTATTGTTACTCTGAATTTTTTTTCACGTAGACTGCCTATTTCGTCTTTATTTGTTTGTTATGGTGGGTTTTTACTTTGCTCCTTCATCTGCTGCATATTTCTCTGTCTTCTCATTTTGTTTAACTTACTGTGTTTGTGGTCTCCTTTTCACAGGCTGTAGGTTCGTAGTTCCCATTGTTTTTGGTGTCTGCCCTCAGTGGTTGAGGTTGGTTCCATGGCTTGTGTAGGCTTCCTGGTGGAGGGGACTGGTGCCTGTGTTCTGGTTGGTGGGGCTGGATCTTGTCTTTCTGGTGGGCAGGGCCACGTCCAGTGTTGTGTTTTGGGGTGTCTGTGAACTTAGTATGATTTTAGGCAGCCTCTCTGGTAATGGATGGGGTTGTGTTCCTGTCTTGCTAGTTGTTTGGCATAGGGTGGCCAGCACTGGAGTCTGCTGGGCACTGGGTGGAGCTGAGTCTTAGCACTGAGACAGAGATCTCTGGGAGAGCTCTTGCCAACTGATACTACATAGGGGCGGGAGGTCTCTGGTGGTTCAGTGTTCTGAACCCAGCTCTCCCACCTCAGAGGCTCAGGCCTGACACTAGGCCAGAGCACCAAGACCCTGTCAGCCACATGGCTCAGAAGAAAAGGGAGGAAAAAAAGAAATAAAATAAAATAATAAAATAAAATAAAATATTTAAAATTAAAAAAAAATTTTTTTAAAAAGAGAGCAACCAAACCAATAAACAAATCTATCAATGATAACAAGCACTAAAAACTAAACTAAGATGAACATAAAAATCTGAAATAAATCAGTTGCAGACAGCAAACCCCAAGTCTACAGTTGCTCCCAAAGTCCACTGCCTCAATTTTGGGACAATTTGTTGTCTATTCAGGTATTCCACAGATGCAGGGTACATCAAGTTGATTGTGGGGATTTAATCCACTGCTCCTGAGGCTACACGGAGAGATTTCTCTTTCTCTTCTTTGTTTGCACAGTTCCTGGGGTTCAGCTTTGGTTTTGGCCCTACCTCTGCGTGTAGGTTGCCCTCAGGCATCTGTTCCCCGCCCAGACAGGAGGGGGTTAAAGCAGCAGCTGATTAGGGTGCTCTTGCTCACTCTGGCCGGGATACAGGGAGAAAGGGGTACGGTAGTCATAATTGGAATGCAGGGCAAGCCTGCAGCAGCAGAGGCCAGCGTGATGTTGCAACAGCCTGAGGCACACTGTGTGTTCTCCCGGGGAAGTTGTCCCTGGATCTCAGGACCCTGGCAGTGGTGGGCTGCACAGGCTCCCAGGAGGGGAGGTATGGATAGTGACCTGTGCTTGCACACAGGATTCTTGGTGGCTGCAGCAGCAGTGTTAGTGTTTCATGCCTGTCTCTGGGGTCTGAGCTGATAGCCATGGCTCGCGCCCGTCTCTGGAACTCACTTAGGCGGTGTTCTGCCTTCTGTGGGCACATGTGAAAGGAATCCCCTCTCCTCGTGCACCCGAAAACAATCATCTCTTGCCTCTTAGGCAGGTCCAGACTTTTTCCCAGACTCCCTCCCAGCTAGCTGTGGCGCACTAACCCCCTCAGGCTGTCTTCACACCGCCAACCCGTTCTCTCCCTGGGATCTGACCTCCGTAGCCAGAGCCTTAGCTCCCAGCCCCCACCTGCCCCAGGGGGTGAGCAGACAAGCCTCTCAGGCTGGTGAGTGCTGGTTGGCACCGATCCTCTGTGCGGGAATCTTTCCGCTTTGCCCTCTGCACCCTTGTTGCTGCGCTCTCCTCCGTGGCTCCGAAGCTTCCCCACCGCCCAACCCCGTCTCCACCAGTGAAGGGGCTTCCTAGTGTGTGGAAACATTTCCTCCTTCACAGCTCCCTCCCAGAGGTGCAGGCCCCATCCCTATTCTTTTGTCTCTGGTTTTTCTTTTTTCTTTTGCCCTACCCAGGTACATGGGGAGTTTCTTGCCTTTTGGGAAGTCTGAGGTCTTCTGCCAGCGTCAGTAGGTGTTCTGTAGGAATTGTTCCACATGTAGATGTATTTTTGATGTATTTGTGGGGAGGAAGGTGATCTCCACGTCTTACTCCTCTGCCATCTTTAGCATCCCCCTAATTACTACCAATATATTCAGTTTTGTATTTATTCTTTTTATTTCTGTATCAGCCCAGTTTGGAACCTTTGACTAAATCTATCTGGGCAATTAAGTTTTATTACTATGGGGCCTAGAATAATAATACCTAGATTATTTTACAAAAGAGGTAAGCAGGAAGACTTTGTATTTCGAAGTTAATTGTTGTTGCTCTGTAGTGTAGCTTACTATGTGTTAGGCATTATTCTATTATTCCAAGTGCTTTATGTGCATTAATTAATTGAATCCTACATCAACCCTATAAGGTAGGTACTGTTATCATCCCCATTTGGCACAGGAAAACATAGGCACAGATTAGTTAAGTGTTTTGCTGAAGTTCACACAGCTAGTAACTAAAGGGGCCAGAAACTGAATCTGAGCTGTTTGAATCAAGAGGTCATGTTCTTAACTACTACACTCAAACTGCCTCTCAGGGTCCTGACTCTCCTCTAGGTTAGTATTCTGAGGAAGTAACTAGCTGTGTGAATTCCTTAAAAACTTAGCACGACAAAGCTTTGGGACCTTAAATGTGGGTTGTCTGTGGCCTAGCCCAAATTGGAGAGAGTGGAGTTGCTGGTACGTTGGTCTCTTTCAAAGGATCATGGTTCGGGAGCTCAGCAAGAAAGACTTGGAAAGACCTGGGGAGAGACTTCACTGTGGCATGGGCCAGCAGGGCTGGGGTAAACCCTTCTGCACAGCACAACTGTGAGGTTGGGAGGATCAACTACAGTGACGGCAGCTGCAGACTGGTATACAGTGGATCTCTCCCTAGCCTGGGAAAGGAAGCCTGGCCCACCCCTCTTTTGTACTGCATAAGCCCTTATGGCTCTTGGATGATGGGTAAGGGGCATGAGCTGATGGGGAGAGGAGTCCCAAGAGTGTGATAATAAAACTTCTGTCAATGTGTTAGGTGGAGGCTCAAGTCAATTCTAATATAATTTAAGTTATAAACAAATACAGTGGGCACAAAAAGATCTACCACACTTATGTAACCATTGCTCTATCATTGAATATATAGTTTACGACGTAAGTAATGCTGTAATAAAATGTTCGAAATTTCACATTTTAGAGCAAGAATTTTATAAAATAGTAAGTCCTCAGTCATAGTGTTGAGCAACAGAAACCTCACACAACAAATTATAAATTACCTGATTCCCTTTATATGACATTCAAGAATAGGTAACATTAATTTATATTGATAAAGTAAGAATGGGGGTTACTTCTGTGGGTAAGTAATTCAGAAGGGAGACAAGAGAAACTTCTGAGTATGTTGAAAATGTTCTCTATCATGATGATCTGGGTGATTCTACAGGGGTATATATGTATATATATCTATATATATCTATATAGATATATATAGATATATTTAAATAACTATATCAAGCTGTACATATAAGATTTATGTCCTTAACTGCTGGAATATTATACCTTAAAAAAATAAAAAGTTGAATAATCAATAGAGGTCAGATATTTAGGACCTCTTTTGTTTTCCAACTTAAAGGAGTTTCTTCTTTCTGTTTTCTTTTTCCATCTCATGGCTGAATAGTCTAGATCAAGGGTCACAAACTTTGACCCATGGGCAAAATACAGCCCACTTCCTCCTTCATTTGTAGATAACAATTTATTAGAACACAGCCATGCTTATTTGTTTATGTATTGTAGACATTGCTTTCATGCTGTAACAGAAGAACTGAACATTATAATAGAGACTCTATGGCCCGCAAAGCCTGAAGTATTCAGTATCTGGCCTTTTACAGGAAAAGTTTGCTGCTTCTTGATCTAGATGACCTTTTGGGTCCCTTCTAATACCGAGATTTTGGCTGTACGATTCTTGAGTCCAGGACATTTTCATCTGGAAACTTCTCCACAACTGATGCCAATATCTCTTAAGATTTATTATTTGTAGAGACAAAGTAAGAGGACCACAGCCCATTTTATCTTGATCTTGAATTTCCACCTTATAGGCTTCTATTTAAAAAAAAAAAAAGGAACAGAAGTGTTTTGAGTATAAACATTTCCAAAACACTTAGATGGGTTTTGACTGAAATTTAGGCCATGAATCATATAAAAAATGTTCATCTTTGTACAGGGAAGATGATGAAATTCACAACAACATAGGGATATGGAAGTGGAATTGTATTCTTATCAGTTTTTAGGATATGAAGGCAAAAAAAGGAAAAAAAAAAAATTGGAAGAAAAACCACCGTGGGAAGTCTTCCAACTCCACCTCTGCAATGTTTCAAGTCTGAAAGTTGGCTAATGCTTAATGCTTCTTACCTCTTACCTTAATGCTTCTTACCTTGAGGCTGCAGATACCTGCTGTTCAAGGCATTAGAAAAGCGATCAGCTTGCTCTGGATGAAATTGCTGCAGAATAAACAGCCTTATAAGCCTAGCAGTACTGTGCTTTCAGTGTATTATTCACCCCTTCAGTTTCTCTTCACTCTTTGGAAGCTTCATAGCGTTTCACAGCATCTATTCTGAGCCGATGATATTAATGATGGCAACAGGCAGGCGCCAGAGACTGCTCTTTTAAGAAAGCTTTACTGGAGCAATCTTAATATAACTGTCCTGAGTTTCTTGGGTTTTGTATTTTCTTTGGCTCTTTTTTCCCTTTGCCTTGGAGAAGCTGCAATTTGCCATTTCTTGCTGCTGCTTACATTTTCTCCCCTGCTGACACTTTGAATTAAGGTTGTTATTGTTACCATTCCATTCCTTTGGGACAACCCTATCTCCATACACTGTAGGTAGACAGCCTTTCCAGCAAACTGCTGTTCACAAATCAGGAACTACAGCAGAAGCCAAGCAATTCTTTTGTTGCTGTCATTTCAGATATATTGAGCACTGTCAATGTACTGAGTGTACAAAACAGAAGGTTCCTACCCTCTACATGCTTACAATATTGGTCTTCGAAGATATATAAGCTCTTAGGGCAAATGGAGCAGTTAAAATTAGTGAAGGCAGTGATATTAACAAGCTCTAAACACAGAGTAAAAAATGTTTAACAGCATCTGAAAAATTAATTCTTCAGCTTAAATCATGCTCTCTATCTCCCATTTAATCTGTTAGCACACTCTGCAAAAGTGTGAAGTTCTTTAGAGTTCACAGACAGAGTCGGATACTTTGTCATTCAGCCATCTTTATCCTGGCCCGGGGCAAGCCAGGCTCTAGCATGCCACACTTCTCTGAAGAGAGGGTGCTGCTCAGCTGGTGCGGCCGTCTCTGAGCTCGGAAGAGGGGTCCCACAGGGCTGTCAGCCAGACTTCTGAGGAGGGGGTGCCAGTGAGATGGAGCTGGTATCAGCGGAGCTGGTTCTGCCATTGCTGGGGAGACTGAAAACTGGATTCACTTGCTTCGATGGGAAGGAACTGCCTCTGTCAGGGTGACAGTGTGCTGCTGGTGTGATGCTCTCAGCAAACTAAGGCAAAGAGGAATCCCGGAAGAAGCACACAGGGAACACATGGAGATAAGCTTGTTTCCTTTTTTGTGTCTGGCTTCCCATTCTTCCTCTATCGTTCTAAGGGAAGAAACGGCCCTGGCAGTGGCCAGGGTGAAGAAGCCTTGCTGATATGATGCTTACAGGAACCATGGCAGTCGGGAAACCAACCAGAAACCAATAGAGAATAGGAAAAAGCAAGGCCCTTCTCCTCCTCCAAACTAGAAGGCTCCTTCTAGCTCTTCTCACTGTCAGAGCTTAACAGGCAGCAGTTTGTGAACAAGAAAAGTGGATTGCAGAGTCCCATCACAAAGAGTAGGAGAAGGTACGTTTGGAGCTGAGAGACAGTGACTTAATATATGGCAGAATTACTTTCCCCACAAAGCTGTGTTCTGTGTTCACTGATTGTATTGAAATGATGATGGGTACTAAGAAGTACAATATTTCTCAACTGTGCTGTGGACTATTCATTACACTCTCCAGGAGTGAAGAAGAGAAAGGGAAAGAAGAAGAAAGACTTTGAGGAGGGAGCTGTAGATAATGTGCTAGGCATTGACTTCACTTTCAGTTTATTACTGGTTAGTTAGACATGTTCTCAATATGTAGGGAATGGAAGAAAATGAGAAAAAGCAAGTAGAAAGAGAGGCAATCGTTTCACTGGAAAGTTGTCTCCACTCCCAAACATCATACTGTTTCTCTGTACTATTTATCCTATTCCTCACACCCTCTGTAATGCTCTGGGTGGAACATGATACATAAAATATCTAGAATAAGCTGAGCGGCTTCCATTAAGAAAGGCATGGTGAGCATATGCTTGCAATTCTCCTCCATGTGTGGAAGCCTCAATGTGGTTTCTGTTTGTTTTACTGGCTAAATGCTATGCAGTTGGCTGTCATCTGGTATGTCAGTTGGTGTAGTACACAAATGGCTCTACTTCCTCATTTCCCACAGGCAGTATTTATAATGGCATAATTATGTGTCCAGAATTCAAGTTAAGAAGAAAAGGAAAAAAAGTCATAAGCAGAGTGATACAGCCTTGAACTTTAGTGAGTTAGGAGGTAATGGTTTACTGGCAAGTGTTCTTTGCTACACATCATAATGAAGAGACCCTACGTGCAGTAAAATTTTCTTTTATTTCAACCTGCAGTTTATGTGCAGATTGTGTGTTTTGTTTTATTTTATTTTTTTCACATCCTTGGAGTGAAATTGGCCATACTGTATATCTTTAAGGACTTCAAAAACTTCACGGAAGATACACCTGAGTGTGAATCTTGCCTCTGGCACTTATGAGTGAGATATCTTGGATAAAACATATGAATAGGTCCAAAGTTCAGTTTCTTTTCTAAAATGGGGACTAAGAATAGGCTTAGGGTGGTTACGTACCTCAACACCTTATCTACATATACCACCAAAATATTAGCTATTATTATTATTAGCTAGCATTATTATATAATTATATTATTTGTCACTATTAGTATTACAATTAATAATATAAAGCATTGTTATCACTATTTTGTTAGCTGTATCTATTTCTCTAAAGTCTAACTTATACTTGTAGACTAAAAGCAGCGCTTGCTTTCCTTACCCATGTGTCTTGCCTGAAGGAGCAGCAAACTGGAGAAAATAAAACTATTAAAGGAAGTGAGCACGAGGCTATTCTGCAGCTGCTCTGTATAATCCAACACATCCGTGGGCAACATTCAGTTTCCAGCTTCAATTTACCTGCTGGGGTGCTCACTGTGGGCATATCCAGTTTTCATGTCTGATATAACACCTTGGTGATCAAGAAGGCATTTAAAATTCAAATTGATATCATCTAGCAGTGCCAATACCAATGAAATAACCATTTTTATTCCTATATGCTAACAATGATATGGGAAATCAGTTAAAAATAATACTTCATCTGTGTAACTGTTGAGGAACACTTCATAATTTATTGCTAGATCAACACACAAGAATTTGAACTTTTAGCATGGAAGATAAATGAAAGATTCCTAATTTAGTCTTATTAACTGCCCAGGATACTGCTAGAGCTTATGGGATTTCTGTGAATGATTTGAACAGGTTTTTATCTCTCTGAATAATAACACACCTGGGACATATATAGGAGAAGTAGAATTTAGACACACATATGGCAAGGCTACAAGGTGGAAAGAATTTGGAAAAATTTCCTAAGGTTTTGGCTAGATTACTTAAACTAATTGGTAATCTCTTTCCTGAAATGTCAAATAACTGTGACATGTCGAAATGATGTGCTTGGTTTTAACTACTTGCAAGTGAAGTTCCAGGACTCTAGCATCTGCTCATGTGCCAAGACTGTGACTAATGCCTGCTGTTAGTGTTGCTGGAAAAGCACGTCATTCTTGGGCACCTTTTCTTGGTTATTAAAGAATGTCTTCAAACTCACTGTCCTTAGGGGAGAATTTTCCTCCCCAGTCTATTTCTCTACTTAGAGCAAACAATTTATAATCACTGCATGGTAGTGAAAACAATTATTCTATAAACCCAGCACTTGCATCTAATAGAGTAAATTATCCCTCCAAAAGAGAAATTTCAGATATTTTTGTTTTTACACTTAATGAATGTAATACAGGTTCATGAGTGGCTCAATTGTAATTGATGTAAACAATGTAATCTCTTATTTAAAATAATCTAATATAGCTCAAATTTATCCACTTCTTTCCAATCCTAATGACTTTTTAAAAATTCAGATGTGGTGGACAGATCTTAAGATGCCTCTACCACCCAAGCCATGTTGGGGAACTCCACATGGCAAAGAACTGCTGGTAGCTTCTGAGAATGAGGATGGCCCCTGGCAAGAGTCAGTAAAAACTGAAGATCTTAGTTCTACAACCACAAGAAACTTAAGATTGCCAAAAACCATGAAAGTCGGGAAGCAGATCCTTCCCTAGTCTCCAAATGAGAACACAGCCCTGACTGACACTTCGTAAACCTATAAAACCTTGAGCCAGGGAAGCCATGGAACTCCTAATCCACAGAAACAGACATGTATTATTTTAAGCCACAAAGTTTGTGATGTTATTATGTAGCAAAAGAAAATTAATACAATAGGTGACTATCATCAAAGGCTGAATTAGTGCCCCAGCTTCCTAATTAACCTCTGTGAGGTTGGTCCTACTCTAATTCATTGTTTACTCTGCAGTCACTGTTCCAAGACACAAATCTGATTATGTCACTGCCTTGCTTAAATCTCTCCAGTGACTCTACATATCTTCTGAAGACCCTTCATTATCTATTTCCTATGTACCTCTCCTGCCTACTTCTGAGTACTTTGCCCCCACCTCACGTCAGCCATGGAAGACCTTCAGTCTTTGCACATGTTCCATTTATTCTCCATTTGCCTTTCAACTTTCAATTTAGGTATGGCTTCCTAAATTTAGATCACAAGCTTCTATTTGCTACTGTAAAACTGTATACTTAACTCTAACATTGAATTTATCAAAGTGTATTATAATTGCCTACTGACTGTGTATCTCTTCTGGAAGTGCTTAGTCAACAAAAGAAGCCGCAACTTGTTCATCACAAATTTCCACTTACAGCACCATGGCTAGCATGTAGTATGTAGTCAACAAATAGCTCATGAATGTACACTGTACACATTTCTAAACTAAAAAGAATGTGCACAAATCTCTACTAAACTGACTTGTATTGCATCCCTGTTTTATAGTTATGACCATAAACTTTGGTTTAATTAGTCTAAAGTCAGTGATTCCTAAATCTTCCAGATTTCAAGACTCATCGTTATGGATATTTGTTTAAAATGCAAATATTTGTTTCTATCTGATACCCACTGTGAAGCTCTACAGAGGAAGATCCATGAATCTATTACTTTAACCAATACTCTTTGCAACTCTTGTGATTTAACATGTTTGGAAACACTGGCTTAAAATGGTTACATATTATTCACTATTGCACACCTACTGGCTTTTTTTTTTAAATTGGGGTATAGTTGCTTGAAAATGTTGTGTTAGTTTCTGCCGTACAACGAAGTGAATCAGCTATATGTGTACCTATATCCCCTCCCTCTTGGACCTCCCTCCCACCCCCCACCCCATCCCACTCATCTAGGTCCCCACGGAGCACTGGGCTGAGCTCCCTGCGCTATACAGCAGGTTCCCACTAGCTAGCTATTTTACATATGGTAGTGTATATATGTCCATCCCAATCTCCCAATTCATCCCACCCTCCCCTTCACACCCGTGTCCACACCTCCATTCTCTATGTCTGAATCTCTATTCTTGCCCTGCAAATAGGTTCATCTGTACCATTTTTCTAGATTTCACATAATGCGTTAATATACGATATCGGTTTTTCTCTTTCTGACTTACTTCACTCAGACTCTCATCCATCCACATCTCTACAAATGACCCAATTTTGTTCCTTCTTATGGCTGAGTAATATTCCATTGTATATATGTACCTACCGGCTTTATTAATTACTTACTGTTGCTAGAATTATGCAGAACTGAGCTCTGCTGGCTTGTCCCTGGCTCAGCAGTTGGTTTTCTGTTTTCCCACAGCTCACTTCCCAGAATCGTTTCATGCATTCGCCTGTGCTGACAACCTCTTGGGCCCACCACGTTATCATTTGGGAGGTAGCCACTGCTTGGTGTTGACTCATTCTTTCTCCTTTGCTACTAATTTACATCAAAGTTAAACCTAATTCAGTGAAGCCCCTCACTTCCCAGAATGGAGTTTCCTAGTTTACTTCATACCCAGGTGTTCCTGAGTCACAAAATAGCAATTCCTGTGGGAATGTTGATGTTGTAACTATGTGAAACCATTTAACACATTTTAAGTTAGTGTAATTTTAAGTTTTTGAATTTTTTTTTACTTTGAATTACATCTCCTCTCAGGGGATCTAAATGCATAAGTAAAATAGATATAACTAAATATCCCCCATGGTCCTATAGAACATAATAATAAGTTCCTTGAGAGAAAATTCATATTAATCTTATTATTGTTATTTCATACATACTATAATACTATTTTATTCCAGCTATAGGGTTGTCTTGGATGGGCAGCAGGGAGCTGCCATATCCAATGTGAATCCCAAGTCTTTGGAAGTTTCAGAGATCAATTCCATTCATTACTGACTGGACCACTTTGGGCAAGTGACTTGATTGCTCTCTACCTTGATTTCTTCATCTGTAGAAATGGGGCTATTAATAGGGTTTTTGTGAAGAAGATAGAATTCAGTATAAGTAAGTTGCTTAGGGAAGTATCTGGCATACAGTAAGTGCTACGCTAATACTGAATTAAAAAATGCAGGTGGAAAAATGCTAAATCAGTTTTGTCATAAATTTAAAACCAGCTCATACTAGATTAAAAACAATATAGAATCTGTTAACTCATAACTGGGAATTAAAAAGTGGAGTAGGGTCAGCACCAGTCTCAGGTTTTTCAGGGATCAGATTCCTTTTTTCTCTTTTCTATTGGTTCTACCCATTTTTGTATGTATGTTTGCCTTAAGGATGGCTCCTATCTTAACTGAAAGATGGTTGCCAGCCAAAACAAGGTGACTTTTCTCCACACTCACTTAAGTAAAAGAGAGAGAATAGAATCCCAGCTTTCTTATTTAAGGAATAAAGTAGAATTTCTCCAGAAAACTCTAGCATTCCTCTCCACTGAAGTGGATACTAGCCCATTACAGAGGAATCACTGATAGGAGGGATAGTTTTCCTTTAAGTAATCAGACTTTACCCTTGATTTGAGGTCAATTGTAAAAACTGCACTTTTACTTCTTATTGGGAGGAGAATATTAGTCAACTACGGTATTCACTACATTTTACTTTTCAATTATAAAATGAAGAAGATGGATTAAATGATTAGTAACATCCTTTTTATCTCTGTGGTTTTCCGTCAGAGAGCAGACGTTAGAGGTTCTTAACCATTTTTTGACACCTCAGAATAATTGCAAAATAAAAAGTCTATATTGGCATTTAGTTAGTAAAACTCCAAACTATTATGTATAATAATATTTTTGTTTTTTAGTAGCACATTATATAATAATAATTACTGTAACTTTGAAGTAGTGATAAGAGTAAACAATATTTTAAGATCTCTCTTATGATTTCAGACATTGCTAATACTACTGTGGATTTATTAATACATTAATAAATGCAGAAAATTACAAATTTCAGTTAGAAATTAATGAAAATAAAGATATAATTATTTTTCCCACCTTAGTCTACCAAGTTCCTTCTATCCATGGACCTCTTTGAATTTAATGGACCCCAGATCAAGAACCCCTGTCATAGAACACTGTTTCAGGAAGTCAATAAAAATCCATAATATGAAGGATCATAAGCTTG
Source organism: Eschrichtius robustus (assembly GCF_028021215.1). Lineage (NCBI taxonomy): Eukaryota > Metazoa > Chordata > Mammalia > Artiodactyla > Eschrichtiidae > Eschrichtius > Eschrichtius robustus. Next base: position 74,345,907 of record NC_090836.1, on the reverse strand, counting down.
GAGGTTCAGTTGTAATTCTGTTATAGCATTTACCAAAATTTCCCCATAATCTGATTATGAGAGTATGTGGTATATTTTCTTAACTAGATTGTGAGCTGCTTAAAGGTAAGAGCTATATCATCGACATCTTTGATTTACTTATAGCACTATTCTTAAAACTGAGTCTTCAGTAAAATCACTTTGGGAGACTTAAAAAAAATACGGATGCTCCCCACCTACCGTAGACCCTCTGAATCACAATGTCTTCACAGGAACCTGGGAATCTGTATTTCTAAAGCCTTCCAAGATTACTTTGAAAAAAAGTTAGCTTTCACCATGTTGATGATTGACATTAGAGAACTTCCGTGATTTAACACCTGGCATAATACCTTTGCACAAATTACATCCTCAGTAAATGGTTAGGGATTTGAATGAGAGAAACTAGAACATATAAAAGGAGTTTACATTTCAAAACATCACCAAAAAACCCCTCTCACTCAAATATGACATATAAATGTCCACAAGAAAAAGGTTCAGGGGAGCTCCAAGATGGCGGAAGAGTAAGATGTGGAGATCACCTTCCTCCCCACAAATACATCAGAAATACATCTACATGTGGAACAACTCCTACAGAACATATGCTGAACGCTGGCAGAAGACATCAGACTTCCCAAAAGGCAAGAAACTCCCCACGTACCTGGGTAGGGCAAAAGAAAAAAGAAAAACCAGAGACAAAAGAATAGGGATGGGGCCTGCACCTCTGGGAGGGAGCTGTGAAGGAGGAAATGTTTCCACACACTAGGAAGCCCCTTCACTGGTGGAGACGGGGTTGGGTGGTGGGGAAGCTTCGGAGCCATGGAGGAGAGCGCAGCAACAGGGGTGCGGAGGGCAAAGCGGAGAGATTCCCGCACGGAGGCTTGGCGCCGACCAGCACTCACCAGCCCGAGAGGCTTGTCTGCTCACCCGCCGGGGAGGGCGGGGGCTGGGAGCTGAGGCTCGCGCTTCGGAGGTCGGATCGCAGGGAGAGGACTGGGGTTGGCAGCGTGAACACAGCCTGAAGGGGCTAGTGCGCCACAGCTAGCCGGGAGGGAGTCTGGGGAAAAGTCTGGAGCTGCCGAAGAGACAAGAGACTTTTTCTTGCCTCTTTGTTTCCTGGTGCGCGAGGAAAGGGGATTCAGAGCGCCGCTTAAAGGAGCTCCAGAGACGGGCGTGAGCCGCGGCTATCAGTGTGGAGCCCAGAGACGGGCATGAGACTCTAAGGTTGCTGCTGCAGCCACCAAGAAGCCTGTGTGCAAGCACAGGTCACTCTCCACACCTCCCCTCCCAGGAGCCTGTGCAGCCCGCCACTGCCAGGCTCCCGTGATCCAGGGACAACTTCCCCGGGAGAACGCATGGCGCACCTCAGGCTGCTGCAACGTCACGCTGGCCTCTGCTGCCGCAGACTCGCCCCACATCCGTACCCTTCCCTCCCCCCGGCCTGAATGAGCCAGAGCCACCGAATCAGCTTCTCCTTTAACCCCGTCCTCTCTGAGCAAAAAACAGATGCCCTCAGGAGACCTACGTGCAGAGGTGGGTCCAAATCCAAAGCTGAACCCCAGGAGATGTGCAAACAAAGAAGAGAAAGGGAAATTTCTCCCAGCAGCCTCAGGAACAGCGGATTAAATCTCCACAATCAACTTGACGTACCCTGCATCTGTGGAATACCTGAATAGACAACGAATCATCCCAAATTGAGGAGGTGGACTTTGGGAGCAACGATATGTATAGTTTTTTCCCTTTTTCTCTTTTTGTGAGTGTGTATGTGTATGCTTCTGTGTGTGATTTTACCTGTATAGCTTTGCTTTTACCATTTGTCCTAGGGTTCTGTCTGTCCGTTTTTTTTTTTGTATTTTTTTTAAGTATAGTTTTTAGCACTTGTTATAATTGGTGGATTTTTTTTTTTTTTTGGTTTGGTTGCTCTCTTCTTTCTTTCTTTCTATTTTTTTATTACTTAAAAACATTTTTTTAATAATTATTTTTTACTTTTTATTTTAATAACTTTATTGTATTTTATTTTACTTTACTTTATTTTATTATATCTTCTTCTTTCTTTCTTTCTTTTTTTTTTTCTCCCTTTTATTCTGAGCCGTGTGGAGGACAGGCTCTTTGTGAACCAGCCAGGCATCAGGGCTGTGCCTCTGAGGTGGGAGAGAAAAGTTCAGGACACTGGTCCACAAGAGACCTCCCAGCTCCACGTAATATCAAACAGCAAAAATCTCCCAGAGATCTCCATCTCAATGCCAAGACCCAGCTCCACTCAACGACCAGCAAGCTACAGTGCTGGACACCCTATGCCAAACAAATGGCAAGACAGGAACACAACCCCATCCATTAGCAGAGAGGGTGCCTAAAATCATAATGAGGCCACAGACACCCCAAAACACACCACCAGTTGTGGACCTGCCCACCAGAAAGACAATATCCAGCCTCATCCACCAGAACACAGGCACTAGTCCCCTCCACCAGGAAGCCTACACAACCCACTGAACCAACCTTAGCCACTGGGGGCAGACCCAAAAAACATTGGGAATTACGAACCTGCAGCCTGCAAAAAGGAGACCCCAAACACAGTAAGTTAAGCAAATTGAGAAGACAGAGAAGCACACAGCAGATGAAGGAGCAAGGAAAAAACCCACCAGACCTAAAAAATGAAGAGGAAATACGTAGTTTACCTGAAAAAGAATTCAGAATAATGATAGTAAAGATGATCCAAAATCTTGGAAATAGAATGGAGAAAATACAAGAAACATTTAACAACGACCTAGAAAAACTAAAGAGCAAACAAACAGTGATGAACAACACAATAAATGAAATTAAAAATTCTCTAGAAGGGATCAATAGCAGAATAACTGAGGCAGAAGAACGGATAAGTGACCTGGAAGATAAAATAGTGGAAATAACTACTGCAGAGCAGAATAAAGAAAAAAGAATTGAGGACAGTCTCAGAGACCTCTGGGACAACATTAAACGCACCAACATTTGAAATTTAGGGGTCCCAGAAGAAGAAGAGAAAAAGAAAGGGACTGAGAAAAAATTTGAAGAGATTATGGTTGAAAACTTCCCTGATATGGGAAAGGAAATAGTTAATCAAGTCCAGGAAGCACAGAGAGCCCCATACAGGATAAATCCAAGGAGAAACACACCAAGACACATATTAATTAAACTATCAAAAATTAAATACAAAGAAAAAATAGTAAAAGCAGCAAGGGAAAAACAACAAATAACATACAAGGGAATCCCCATAAGGTTAACAGCTGATCTTTGAGCATAAACTCTGCAAGCCAGAAGAGAGTGGCAGGACATATATAAAGCAATGAAAAGGAAACACCTAAAACCAAGATTATTCTCCCCAGCAAGGATCTCATTCAGGTTTGACGGAGAAATTAAAACCTATACAGAAAAGCAAAAGTTAAGAGAAATCAGCACCACCAAACCAGCTTTACAACAAATGCTAAAGGAACTTCTCTAACTGGGAAACACAAGAGAAGAAAAGGACCTACAAAAACAAACCCAAAACAATTAAGAAAATGGTAATAGGAACATACATATCAATAATTACCTTAAATGTAAATGGATTAAATGCTCCAACCAAAAGACATAGACTGGCTGAATGGATACAAAAACAAGACCCATATACATGCTGTCTACAAGAGACCCACCTCAGACCTAGGGACACATACAGACTGAAAGTGAGGGGATGGAAAAAGATAATCCATGCAAATGGAAATCAAAAGAAAGCTGGAGTAGCAATTCTCATATCAGACAAAATAGACTTTAAAACAAAGACTATTACAAGAGACGAAGAAGGATACTACATAATGATCAAGGGATCAATCCAAGAAGAAGATAGAACAATTGTAAATATTTATGCACCCAACATAGGAGCACCTCAATACATAAGGCAAATACTAACAGCCATAAAAGGGGAAATCTACAACACAATCATAGTAGGGGACTTTAACACCCCACTTTCACCAATGGACACATCATCCAAAATGAAAATAAATAAAGAAACACAAGCTTTAAATGATATGTTAAACAAGATGGACTTAATTGATATTTATAGGACATTCCATCTAAAAACAACAGAATACACATCCTTCTCAAGTGATCATAGAACATTCTCCAGGATGTATCATATCTTGGGTCACAAATCAAGCCTTGGTAAATTTAAGAAAATTGAAATTGTATCAAGTATCTTTTCCGACCACAATGCTATGAGACTAGATATCAATTACAGGAAAAATCTGTAAAAAATACAAATACATGGAGGCTAAACAATACACTACTTAATAACCAAGAGATCACTGAAGAAATCAAAGAGGAAATCAAAAAATACCTACACACAAATGACAATGAAAACACGATGACCCAAAACCAAATGCAGCAAAAGCAGTTCTAAGAGTGAAGTTTAGAGCAATACAATCCTACCTTAAGAAACATCTCAAATAAACACCTTAACCTTACACCTAAAGCAATTAGAGAAAGAAGAACAAAAAAACCCCAAAGTTAGCAGAAGGAAAGAAATCATAAAGATCAGATCAGAAATAAATGAAAAAGAAATGAAGGAAATGATAGCAAAGATAAATAAAACAAAAAGCTGGTTCTTTGAGAAGATAAACAAAATTGATAAACCATTAGCCAGACTCATCAAGAACAAAAGGGAGAAGACTCAAATCAATAGAATTAGAAATGAAAAAGGAGAAGTAACAACTGACACAGCAGAAATACAAAGGATCATTGGAGATTACTACAAGCAACTCTATGCCAATAAAATGGACAACCTGGAAGAAATGGACAAATTCTTAGAAAAGCACAACCTTCCGAGACTGAACCAGGAAGAAATAGAAAATATGAACAGGCCAATCACAAGCACTGAAATGGAAACTGTGATTAAATATCTTCCAACAAACAAAAGCCCAGGGCCAGATGGCTTCACAGGCGAATTGTAACAAACATTTAGAGAAGAGCTAACACCTATCCTTCTCAAACTCTTCCAAAATATAGCAGAGGGAGGAACACTCCCAAACTCATTCTACGAGGCCACCATCACCCTGATACCAAAACCAGACAAAGATGTCACAAAGAAAGAAAACTACAGGCCAATATCACTGATGAACATAGATGCAAAAATCCTCAACAAAATACTAGCAAACAGAATCCAACAGCACATTAATAGGATAATACACCATGATCAAGTGGGGTTTATTCCAGGAATGCAAGGATTCTTCAATATATGCAAATCAATCAATGTGATACACCATATTAACAAATTGAAGGAGAAAAACCATATGATCATCTCAATAGATGCAGAGAAAGCTTTTGACAAAATTCAACACCCATTTATGATAAAAATTCTCCAGAAAGTAGGCATAGAGGGAACTTTCCTCAACATAATAAAGGCCATATATGACAAACCCACAGCCAACATTGTCCTCAATGGTGAAAAAATGAAACCATTTCCACTAAGACCAGGAACAAGACAAGGTTGCCCACTCTCACCACTATTATTCAACACAGTTTTGGAAGTGTTAGCCACAGCAATCAGAGAAGAAAAAGAAATAAAAGGAATCCAAATCGGAAAAGAAGAAGTAAAGCTGTCACTGTTTGCAGATGACATGATACTATATATAGAGAATCCTAAAGATGCTACCAGAAAACTACTAGAGCTAATCAATGAATTTGGTAAAGTAGCAGGATATAAAATTAATACATAGAAATCTCTTGCATTCCTATACACTAATGATGAAAAATCTGAAAGTGAAATTAAGAAAACAGTCCTATATACCACAGCAACAAAAATAATACAATATCTAGGAATAAACCTACCTAAGGAGACAAAAGACCTGTATGAAGAAAATTATAAGACACTGATGAAAGAAATTAAAGATGATACAAATAGATGGAGAGATATACTATATTCTTGGATTGGAAGAATCAACATTGTGAAAATGACTATACTACCCAAAGCAATCTACAGATTCAATGCAATTCCGATCAAACTGCCAATGGCATTTTTCACAGAACTAGAACAAAAAATGTCACAATTTGTATGCAAACACAAAAGACCCCGAATAGCCAAAGCAATCTTGAGAAAGAAAAACAGAGCTGGAGGAATCAGGCTCCCTGACTTCACACTATACTACAAAGCGACAGTAATCAAGATAGTATGGTACTGGCAGAAAACAGAAATATTGATCAATGGAACAGGATAGAAAGCCCAGAGATAAACCCACACACATATGGTCACCTAATCTTTGATAAAGGAGACAAGAATATACAGTGGAGAAAAGACAGCCTCTTCAATAAGTGGTGCTGGGAAAACTGGACAGCTACATGGAAAAGAATGAAATTAGAACACTCCCTAACACCATACACAAAAATAAATTCAAAATGGATTAAAGACCTAAATGTAAGGCCAGACACTATCAAACTCTTAGAGGAAAACATAGGCAGAACACTCTATGACATAAATCATAGCAAGATCCTTTTTGACCCACCTCCTAGAGAAATGGAAGTAAAAACAAAAATAAACAAATGGGACCTAATGAAACTTAATAGCTTTTGCACAGCAAAGGAAACCATAAACAAGACCAAAAGACAACCCTCAGAATGGGAGAAAATATTTACAAAGGAAGCAACTGACAAAGGATTAATCTCCAAAATTTACAAGGAGCTCATGCAGCTCAATATCAAAAAACAAACAATCCAACCCCAAAATGGGCAGAAGACCTAAGCAGACATTTCTCCAAAGAAGATATACAGATTGCCAACAAACACATGAACGAATGCTCAACATCATTAATCATTAGAGAAATGCAAATCAAAACTACAATGAGATATCATCTCACACTGGTCAGAATGGCCACCATCAAAAAATGTACAAACAATAATTGCTGGAGAGGGCGTGGAGTAAAGGGAACCCTCTTGCACTGTTGGTGGGAATGTAAATTGATACAGCCACTATGGAGAACAGTATGGAAGTTCCTTAAAAAACTAAAAATAGAACTACCATATGACCCAGGAATCCCACTACTGGGCATATACCCTGCGAAAACCATAATTCAAAAAGAGTCATGTACCAAAATGTTCATTGCAGCTCTATTTACAATAGCCAGGACATGGAAGCAACCTAAGTGTCCATCATCGGATGAATGGATAAAGAAGATGTGGCACATATATACAATGGAATATTACTCAGCCATAAAAAGAAACAAAATTGAGTTATTTGTAGTGAGGTTGATGGACCTAGAGTCTGTCATACAGAGTGAAGTAAGTCAGAAAGGGAAAAACCAATACTGTATGCTAACACATATATATGGAATCTTAAAAAAAAAAAAATGGTCATGAAGAACCTAGGGGCAAGATGGGAACAAAGACACAGACCTACTAGAGAAGGGACTTGAGGATACGGGGAGGGGGAAGGGTAAGCTGGGACAAAGTGAGAGAGTGGCATGGACATATATACACTACCAAACGTAAAATAGATAGCTAGTGGGAAGCAGTCGCATAGCACAGGGAGATCAGCTCGGTGTTTTGTGACCACCTAGAGGGGTGGGATAGGGAGAGTGGGAGGGAGGGAGATGCAAGAGGGAAGAGATATGGGGACATATGTATATGTATAACTGATTCACTTTGTTATAATGCAGAAACTAACACACTATTGTAAAGCAATTATACTCCAATAAAGATGTTTAAAAAAAAAAAAGAAAAAGTTTCCATTCCTAAGGTTTTTTAATAACAAAATTATATTTGAAGACATAGTCCATGGCTCTTACATAAGAGTTCTTAATACAAATTGCTCCTACAATTCAGTGCCAGGGAAATTTTAATTCCTCAGATGAACAGTTATGATTCTATTTATTATAGTATAAAAGCCAGGTAGCTTTGACTTGATTGTATAGAATTTACTGGAGGTGGTGAGAGACAAGAGGTGGAGCTACTGTTAGGTTACTTATGCCAGTTGCATGTCAACTGTGACAGGTGACCTGGAGGAATCAATAAAACATAATTATTTTAAAATTGGCACTAAACCATGACCAGCTGGTCTTTTGGAGCCAAATTTCAGATATATTCAGCCCCAATACCACAGTGTTATCTCTGAAACATAAGAGAATACACTTCTTGAGAAGACTGCCAAAGGAACTATGGATTAGCTATTTGCAGATTTATTTAAATATTCATCAGTATCCATTTATTACAAATTAACCATAGCTAAGATATGCCCATGTACATATACTACTTGTGCCAGTTGACTAACAAGAGTGCTCTTAATTAATCATGAATCCTTTACAAATGGATTAGAAAACTCTTCTTACCATGGATGACTATAGCCAATGACAGAGTTTACACTTCCCTTTTATTCTGCACCATTTGCTCTGCCTGTTACTTATGGAATATGCTGTTTCCCCTTGGTTGAACTCAGGAGCTCTCTAAATTCCTTTGCATTTTCTCACAGTTTATTATCTGAAGACCATGCCATAACAATTTTACTATTCCTGCTGTCTCTGCTTTCTGTATATATTGTACTACTTTGCTCTGCGCATAGCCTTGTTTCTCTTTGCTTCTTTCTTTTTCCTTAAGCTCTCAAAGTTACAGTTTCACATTTTGCTACCTATCTTCCTCTGAAACTAATCTTAGGCAAACCCCTCCTTTAATAAACTGCATTTATGGACATACAAGAAAAAGATATCAACCTAGTTGTCACTTCCACCAGGAGTCTTCCTTGACACCCAAAGTACAGGTTAGGGTTGCTCAATCACAAGCAACAACAACTTTCAGCAATAGAAGCACAACAGAATTTATAGGATGACGATGAAGGCTCTCAGAACTGATAATTAGGGGAAAAGTGTTGGAGGCTATAGAAGCAGGAAGCTCAGCAACTATCTTATAACAGCAACCATTTGCTTTGGCTGCTTCAGTGGGGATGAATAATGAATTCCAATAGTTTCTTCTATATTTGTAATACTCACTCAAGGTGTGTGCTCTGGAAAAAAGCAGCCGATTACTGAGTTAAGCTAATACACCTGTGCCCTGAATTAATTGGGCTGTGAAAAAAAAGAACTTGAACATTTTCATTTCTGTAGGATGTCAGGCATATGAATTTACGATTCTATCAATACTCAATGGAAAGCTAATTCTCCAAAAGGAAATCCAGGAGCTCTAGGAAGGGAGAATAAAGCAAGGGTCCTCAAAAATACAAATATCCACTATGTTGTGGCTTATGATTATTCCCACAGTACTCTATGCTTCCCTCCTCATGACACTTACCATGTTATCTTGCCTATTCTCTAAATACTTCACTGGGTTCTAAATTCTGGGAGGGCAAAGACCATGCTTGTCTTGTTTACCACAGCATGCACCTTCTGGACTTAACACAGGCTTTGGTATGTATTTTAAATAAATGCTGAATAAATTTAAAAATATTTTTAACAAATTTGACTAAAGTTGTTGTGTTGCCAGTCTCACTATACTTCTGTGGCAATAGCAGAAAACCTACCTCAAATATACTTAACCAATAATGAAAATTTATTGAGTCATATAAGTGAAAAGATCAGAGATAGAGTAGGTTTTGGGTATCACGATAAACCAATTTCTTTCTCTCAGCCTAGCCCTGGGCATGGTCAACATTTCCTCAGTAATTGTTCCCTCACCATCTTGAAATGGTTGCCAATAGCTACCAGAACTACGAATGTGTGTTTTTGTTTTTTTTTTTAAATGTCCATCAGACAAGAGACAGATTTGGATACAGAATTCCTGGATCAGGGTTGAAGAGAATAACTCCTTGATACACTGGTTTGGTCATATGCTTACCCCTGGACTAAATCCTTTGCCTAATAGGAGGAAATGAACTTCTTTTTCAACCTGGTACTAGGTTTGGAGTCCATTTTCCTGGGTTTCCTTCACTTCTTTTAATAATTTGGGAAATGGCAGGAAGGAAAGATTTCTGGTGAGACCACCAACAAATGTCCATATCACCAGTCAAGCTTTATAGCCAGTAACGACCACACCCTGACCTCTTCTGGGCATGACCCCATCCCACAGATTGTACTGTCATTCTCTTTAGTCTGCTATTCTCTTTCAGAATCCTAGAAAAGCGTATTAATCTTGCTTCTGTGGTTGAAGTGAAAAACAAACAAACAAACAAAAAAACCCAGAAATGCTTCTGTGTGGTCAAGAATTAACCTCTGAAACAACAGGTCTTTTCTGTAGTAGCTTCCCGTTTTTCTCTTTCATCCTTTCTTCTTTGCCGTGTCTGTCTGATGGAGATGGCAAGCAAGCTTCTGCTTCTATCAAAGGTTGTTCAGAGACAGAAAAGTCTTAGTCTCAGTCCTTTGTAAATCCCTATACTCCCTTTTCTTAATTCCCACAACTACAATTTTGTTTTGCCAACACAATTACGGAGAGTGATTTACTGAGGCAGGGAAAAGAGAGAGCTGAAATAGCTTTTTGCCTAATCCCCAGAAGCCTTTATGTATTCCTCTTCAAGTAAGAAAAAATCCAGAGGGAAGCTTTATAGAGGATATTCCAACAGCTGCATTTATCAAAATACCATAAAAGTGAACTGGTTATTCAAGGGTATTAATGGAGTGCAGCCTTTAACCAATTCACCATCTTATTTTTCACTTGTTAGCATCTTATCTATTATGTGTTATTACTGTTTGCTTTCAAAACACTAAGCTAGGCACTTGCCCATCATGGGTAAAGCATTTGCTCATTGCTATTCTCTGAGAACTTCTGGGAAGTAGAGAGATTTCTTATCACTAAAGGCATCATGTGTGAGAGAGACACAATATTAGTATAAATTACCCTAATTAAATATAAGGTACTTAAGTGCCCAAGTCATGACCAAAGTAAGGTATCATAAATACTTTTAGTGCTTTAGTATGAGTGAAATGCCACCTTATACAAGCCCACTAGTTCTTAGAATTCTCCAGTTGTGCAAAATGAAAATTCTGTGGAAGGTGAATTATGTCTCTTACTTTCTGTCTGCAAGACAGTGTAATATCTTGCCACAGCCTTAAAGATGCTTTTAACTAATGGACGATCGTTAAAGGACTTTTAAAACTGGTTTGCCCTAGAATTGATATTTTACCAAATCTGAACTCAGTTGCAAAGGTTAAAAAGTGAATTTTATCCTGCTATTTATTCAGACATCTATTTTAACATTTAAATAATTAAAGTTGAAAACCATGTCAGAATTTTAAAATAGTCAATAAAATTCAGAATGTAGCTCATGGCAAGCAGAATGCTGGATTTTTGGTCTAAGAATTCATCCAAAACCAGTGACATTTTAGCCCCAAGAGGTTGATTTTCTGAATAGGAACAAGTATTTTCTACTTGCAAACAATGTTCAATATCTGTTTTCAGGCTTTAATTTTCTTTTGCCTTCTTATTTTCTTTCTTCTTTTTTTTTTTTTCACCTAAAAATCAATGATCCCTAAGGATTTGTCAATGAATTTCTTTTTTTCCTTAGGCAAGGAGCCTTTAATCAGATTTGCTCTTTTTTCATGCTTACTCTACCCTTCAGAGGGATAGCAAGATTTCTGCAACAATTGTCAGCTGGTATGAATAGATTGTGATCATCTACAAAAAGTCTGTGAACACTTGCAGAAATTGGAGTGTTTTGTGTTGAATAGCACCTGAAACATAATTAGATGCTGGAGATGAGAGGGAAATGCTTCTTAAGGCAACAAAACATCTTTGCAAAGTGTTCATTGCATTACATATTTTAAAATATGTATATCATGAACTTTGATGGCATCTGACTGAAAAATATTCTGTGAATTCTGAGGGGTGACTTCTGCCTTTGTAATGGCTGACCGGAAACACTTCTAAGGGTTTATTTATAACTAATACTAATAAATGAGGTACAACTTAAAAAGTTATCCTTGAGAAATGATGAAATTAACCCTTATATTTCACTTTCTGCCATTCATTTAAAAATTTCCTTTCAACTTTTTTTTTGTATTTTCCCTGTTCTTTCTAGATATTATGTCTTACAGGACTTTTTATTATCCTCTATCATAATACTGCTATTTTGTTGTAGCCTGTGGAGGGCATGGTATCAATCCCTGCAAAACCAAAACTGGTTTTGATATGGAGACTGAGGACACCATGCATGCACAAAGACAGTATGGAAAGGTTTATTACTCATATAATGAGACTTTGTGGGGCGAACAGGGCAGGCACCCAAGCAAGTCTGGGATGGCCTGAGCAAAGGGATGGATGATGGCTTGGGTTAGAGGGTAGGGTCACAGTGAGGGTTCCTGGCAGGGCTCCAAGCTTGTGAGCTTTGAACTTTCCCACTGACGTCAAGAGAAGGAGAACCTGGGCCTTTTTATTGACTTTCTCAGATGAGGGCAAGAGGGAAGGGGCAGGGGTGAGGCCAGAAAGCTTTGTGTTCAAACATCCAAAATGGAGGGAGACTCTTTATTACGATCACTCTAAATGAAAGTCCATTTTTCATAAAAATTTTTAAAAGGAATCAAAAACATTTATGAGGTTAAAAACCAAGTGCATTATGGGGCTCTTCTTTGAATTTTTAAAAATATTTTGACATAATTTAAGACTTATAGAAAGGCTGACTAACATTGTTCTCCCCAACTCTTCCCTCTGAGGGTCCTTGGAAAAGTTGTGCATGAGAGTCACAGCTGGTCCTTTTTGCTGTCATTCCTCTCTAGTGTCTATTGCTGTAGCTCTTCTTCTACTCCATGACAGCTGCTGCCTTCTCTCCTATGGTGGCTGCCTGTATTGGTACCCTTGTGTTGCCAACCTCCTCTAAACCCCTGACTTCCATGACCTTTTGACAATAAAGCTCCTTCAGCTTCTTGAGACTTGCTCAGTTTACTTAGAGGGTTTCCCTTTGGGAGAAATGTTGAGCCTCTAGGTACACCTTAATCCCCCCTTACATGTGAGCTCTCTCTTCTTCCTTCTTGAGGTTGCAAGGTGGAGAGAGTGTTTCAGGAGGGGCTGGGTCAGGTCAGCTAAGTAGCACCTCATAGTGGACCTGGAATAACTCTTCCCTCTGCATTCCATTCCTTGTTGTCCAGTCTCACCCATTTTGCCAGACTTCTTCACTCAGGTACTTTTTATCTTTTTGAAGCTCCCTCTTTTTTAATCTCTTTCCAAATCAGCTTCCACTGGGGCCCCCAGTCCATTAGATAGTTGTTTGCCTACCTATACCTCATTTATGGGCTGTGTTCAAATTTCTTACCCATAGGACTCCTGGGCCCCAGGCAAGTCAAGGATGTGGCTGAACATTTATTTCAGAAGTCAAGTGAAAATGTGTTTAAAAAGGGAGTGTGAGCTATGTTACATGTATTGATAGACTGAGTAAAATGAGGCCTGAGAATTGATAAAGCTTGGGAAAGTAGAGGTCATTGCTGACCTTGGATTTCGATATTTTCAGTGAATTTGGGGGAAAAAATCCTCATGGAATGTGTTCAAGTGAGAACATGAGGAGTGGAAGTGGAGACTGTTGAACATGAACAATACTAAGGAAATGTGCTGTGTGAGAATCACAGGAGAGAGAGAAAAAGAGACAGAGAAACATCATTGCATTGCAAAGGCAATACTTTGAGTAGTTAAAAATGAATGTGATTGAAAAGAGTGATGACACAAGTGAATGTATGTGTTGGCCTTAGAGAGGAGCATGAATCATTTATCCATTGTAACAGGAGGGAAGGCAGAGGAAATAGGGAAATAGGGACAGATGTTGGCAGTTTTTTTGGCAACACTAGGAGAATTTTCTACTGATTGTTTCCATTTTTGCAGGGAAATGAAAAGCAAGTCACTAGAGTATACTTATGCTTAGGTTGAAGGTATATAGTTTATGAGATCATTTGGGTTAAAGTCTTCACAATTTTTTCCTTTCAAGGTCAGAATTCTTAACATAAGAAACCATGTATGTGAGGGAGATGCACTTGAATCAGGAGGGCCCAAATCAGAGAAATTGCAAATTGGTGACTCACCACCTGGAGTAGTCCTGTAGATGGATTTTTTTTTTTAAGCCTTTATACAGTTGCAACATTTTAAAATTTAGTTTTCATTATTTAAATATAAGGGAATTTTATATTGAAACCAAATTTCATATCTCTCCTTAGAAAAATGGATTTCCTAGTTGCATTGGGCCTGCATTCGTGCATGGCAAGAGTAGGATGGAGTTGAGTAACACTGAGCCTTTGGACAGGGCACTCCAGTGTTCTCCAGTCCCTAACACTCCCCATTATTATCTTATAATTGGCTTGATTTATTCCAATAGTTTGCTCCTGTAAAGGATTTGAAACTAAGACACAGGCTTTGCATTGTGCAACTCCTGGAAGCACCATTGTAGCTTCTGTGAATGGCACCCCTGGAGTTGTGTCCATTGGAGATCCTTGGCCTGACAAATATTTGCACTTCCTTTCTTGATGTCCACATTGAGTTAAACAACTGAAGAACACTCCTAACAGACTGGTTCTCATACCTAAATTTATTTCTATTTGTTATGCCACATTTTTCTTAAGAAAAAGCTCTTCAATGTAATTTTCCTTCAGGACCTGTACATTCCTTCCTTCAGGGGTTCAATCCTATCGTCCAAAAAGGTATGTTCAAGTCCAATTATCAGTACCTGTGAATGTGATCTCATTTGCAAACAGGGTCTTTGCAGATATAATTACCATACAAATCAAGATAAAATCATACTGGATTGGGGGGGTCTAAATCCAGTCATTGATGTTTTTATAAGAAGAGACAGAGACAGAGAGAAACAGGCACAAATACACTCAAGGAGAAGAAGACCATGTCTGAGGCAGAGATTAGAGAGATGCAGCCAAGGATTGATGGCAACCACCAGAAAGTAGGAAGAGCTGAGGAAGGACTCTTTCTATAGCCTTAGGAGGGAGGATGGCCTAGTGACACATCGCTTTTGGACTTCTATTCTCCAGAACTGTGAGAAAATAAATTTCTGTTTTTCAAGCCACCTAATTTGTGGTAATTTGTTACAGCAGCCCTAGGAAACTAATACAGGGCCCATACTTCTAAAATTTGCTTCATTACTTTTTCCCTAAGAACCTTTGAAAACTCTTGACATTCATATTCATACTTCATCTTCTTATTTGAAAGAGTTTCGATTTTCAGGATTAAATAAGGATCCTGCATTTGAATTATTCTTATTGCCTTTTATCAATGCTGAAGTAATTTAAACTCCCTAGGCAATCTATACTCAATTTTCTCCAATAAAATCTATACATGTCTTTAGGATCTATATAATATATTGATATTTATAGATTCCTAAACAAATGAGGTACTCTGATGTGTTCTTTAACTTTTGGACCATTAAGTGTATAATGATGATTATGCCATCCAGTGATTAAAGTAGAGCTTCATTCTGTTAGTACATTTAGAACAAACTAGGAAGAATCTTATTTAAGTGTTATTTTTAGTGGATAAAGATGTAGACCATCAAAATGAGTTATTTGGTAAAAATCAACACTTATAGTGTTGTCTAGGGGTAATTTACCAAATGTAGAATTTATATTAGAAAAAGGATACTGTTCTACTTAGAAGAAACAAATGAAAAGAGATATTTTTAAATGTTTATCAAAAACCTTTATGTGTTAATTAAATTTTGGTTCCAAACTTTGGAAATACCAGGTAGTAGCAACACTTTAAACTAGTTTGTAGTATCACATGTAAAGACAGCAATAAGATAAAGAGTGAATATAAATATTGTGACAGATGACTTGCTTTAAGTCAAGAAAATAAGAACCATAGAATGATCCTCACTCTCCAGTGAGCAGTGTATTTCTTGAATTTCTCTTACATAACTGTATATTTTTGGTCCAATCAGAAAATAAGCCATGCAAAAGAAAATGCATTAGGCATTGAGATTTGTGAAAGTTACATTGTAATTACACGAAAAAAATATGAACATTTTATTAATTTAACATTTTGGTAACCGGAAAATTAATTGTAAGATTAAAGTCTTTCTTTCAAATGAATGACTCCATTAAAACATTTCATAATCTCCACCTCATTGAAGTAAATTCCACTGTTAAAAATCTTCTGAATAATTAAACTGTTCTAATGATTACAAAGTTAGATATTTTCTGTTATTTGTCTAAGTAGATATAACAAATTAAATGCGGTAGCTTTAGGTGTATGATTGTCTAACCCGAATAGGAAAACAACTTTCCCAGAATCCAGAATCAGCTTTCTTAACAAAAGTTATCAAATCATAGATATATTATCTTTGGTAATAACATGTACAGTTACTTTTCAGAGATGTGTTAATATTCAGTCACAAGTAATGAATTATTGTTATGGTACAAAGCTAAATCCTTTCATATTTAAAAACTATTAATATTTCTTTATTATCATAGGGAGAGTTTGTTTTTAAGCTACATGGACTCTTTTTGCTACTGACTTCCCATTTTGGAAGCAGCAACTGCACAACTATAGCAAAATATTTTTCTGCATATAGTCATTGTTATCATTAACAACCCTAATAATACCACCCTATCTAGATGTGAATTTACTCATAATTATAATGCATAACAACTCAGTCTCCATAGTATGACTGTATGAATCAGAACCAGTCTAATTCCATTTAGTCAATTCACTCTAACTGTGATATGTTAGAACTTTAAAATGCCATGAACACAAAGGCAATACTTAATGAGAAATTATTTATCCTTTATGTATCAAAATTTAACTGAATTCTTACTATATTCCCAATGACCTAGAGCTTTATGAAGCTTATCATCTATGGAAAAATAACAAATGTTTCTACATAAGAGCTTTTGTTTTCTCAAGTTTTTATTGTATATAATAAATGGGTGCTATAGATTGAATGTTTGTGTACCTGTCAAATTCATGTGTTGAAACTTAATTCCCAATGTAATAGTATTTGGATGTAGTGCATTTACTTGGTGATTAGGACATGAAGATGGAGCCCTCATGAGTGGGATTAGTAGCCTTGAAAAAGAAACCCTAGAGAGCTCCCTCATCCCTTTTACCATGTGAGGACACAGCAAGAAGAGAGCCATCTGTGAACCAGGAGGTGGCTTCTCACCAGACACTGGATCTAAAGGGGTCTTGATGTTGGACTTCCCAGCCTCCAGAGCTATGAAAAATAAATTTATGTTTTTTATAAGCTACCCAGTCTATGGTATGTATCTGTTATAGCAACCTGAATGGACACTAAGTGGGGTAGGTGTAAATGTCTAGCTAAGTCAATACATTCTTTGTTCCTTGCTTCTATTGGATGGAACAGGTTAATCATTTTGCTCTTGTGTCAAATACTTTCTTTACAAAGTCACACTAATACTTAGTTCCTGCCTCACCCTCCCCATCCCAGGTACTGACAATGATAGTAGACAGTTTCTGTTTTACCCGGTTTCTCCTGATGTTAACATTTCATATAAATACGGTTCATTAGTCAAAACTAAGAGGTTGACACTGGTACATTACTACTAACTAAACTTCTGACTTTATTAGGATTTCACAAGTTTTTCCACTCATGTTCTTTCCCTGTTCTATAATTCAATTCAGGATACTACATTGCATTTAGTGGTGCATCAATTTTGTGGTTTTTCTTAATTTTAAATCGTATGTTTTGACTAGAGATTATACAATTTTGCTGCTTTTCTCTCTTCTGATTTAATTCAAAAATTACGGTGATTTTAAAAAGATTCTTTATGTCCATGGAACCACTCAATAAACTTACAGCTCTGCCAATTTTCAGGATGTAGTTTTAAATGCAAAGTCAGAAAGAAAACTTTAGGAGGGGAGAATATGATGAACTCTTCTAAAGTTCATAAGACAATTTGAATATCATAAGACCCAGCAGAAAAATTTATTTTTCCCCTAAAATTCCAGAAAAAACATTTTGTACTTCTAAGTTAGAAGTAAAAATTGATCTGACTGCTGCCTGACCTACAAATTCATGGTGTTCACAGAGACTGAATTCCTGTTTGTAGAAAATCAAACTGAAATAACTTAAAGAGTTACAAGATCAAAGTTACAGAGAGGTCTTGGTAAAACAGGTCAGCAAGAACACTGGAAACTTACACAGGATTCCTTGCATTGCTTTACTCTTCTGACATCTGTGAGCACCATAAAGATGAACAAGATGATGAGTGACACTGTCACCCTTATTTTTCCAAACTCCCCTGTATGTTACATAATTTTAGTATCTCATAGATGAGCTCTCTTTTATTTTAAACTATGGAGATTTATTTATGGTCTATAAAGAATGTCTAGAAAAGTTCAATGATTTTCACTTTCCTCAAGATGAACATTTCATTTTTGTTTTATACTTAAGTAATTTTTATTCATTCATTTTATCATTACTGTTTCTAAAAATAGAAAAATTGTGAATATGGTGAAAAATTAAATTTTACCATCGAGCTTATAAGAAAAACAACAGGTACCATCCCCTATTCCAGGCCCATACCACAGAGGTAAATTCTTTTAACCGTCCCTGTTTTGGTTCTTCTGGTGGCTACATTTGAAAATCTAAACAATATGTTTACACTATCTCACTAGCAACTTAACTTCTCTCTGGAAAATAAGGAAACTTAATCTGTACTCACGCATTTGCCTCTTCTATTCCAACCTTGCCTTTGCTATCTTCCCATGTTTTGATAGTCATTATTTTCACTTTTCCCACAAGTCACCTTTGTAATTTAATACTAGATTAAGCACCCAATTCTTGTTCCACTGGCTTTAGACAATGCTTTTATTTTTCTTTTCCCATTATGCACAACAGGGTTATTATAACCCTATTCCTTCCCCACTTCTTTTTCTAATAACTATTATGGAGGCTCTTATTGTTTTGTTGTTGAGGTTAATAACATTTACATTTTATTTTATAATTGTCTTGTATAACTTATCTATAGATTAATTTTAAAATATGAAAACCAGTAAATAGCATTCACATTATGGTCATAAAGCAAATCTTATTCCCTGTTGTTCCCTTAGGGTATGCTAGATTTGCATTTTCATCTTTAGAGGGCCAAAGTAATGATCCCTCTTTCACTCAAAAGTGAGTGTTCCTAGAATTGATATTTTACTACTCATACCCTATCAATTCATTCATTAATTTGCTTAACACATATTTACTGAGTGCCCACTATGTGGCAGGTACAAAGCAGTGAGTAAATAGTAGGGAATGACACAAGTAGAAATCTCTGTCTCCTAGAAGTAGAGATGGAGTATAAGAGGGTGGTGGTGATTGTGGTTATAATTTAAAATAAGGTAGTTAGAAAAGACCTCCTTGAGTATTGGGTATTTGAACAAGTTATAAAGGAGGTGAGGGAAGGAGTAGTGAGTTTGTGGATAGGACAAACTTTAATTGTATTGAGTGTGCAGGGAGCAGAGGATTGTTTGAGAAATATTAAAGTTAGCCTTTGTTATAGACAAAACACCCCTAAATTCCATGGCCATAAAGTACTTCTCTTCCTCTTCTGCTCGTCTCACCTGGGCTCACTCATGTGGGTTCATTAGGTTGGAAGTTCAGCTGGGATTGATGATCTCAAGTTCTGAGGCTCAGAAGTCAGGGCTGGACAGGCAGGAAGCCTGGGCAGTCTTCTTCATGTGGTCTTCCATGCTGGGCTTCTTCACGTGATGACAGAAGTAGGAGGATTCCAAGTGGATGAAGACAGGAGCTTCAAAATAAGTCACAAGGAGCAGTCCAGGGATGGAAAAAGAGATTCTACTTCTCAATAGGAGGAGCTGCAAAATATTATAGCTATGTTGTTTTCGATGTACTAAAGGTCAGTTGCCTCGCAAATAATAACATGATGAGGGATATGCGCTGGGTATTAACTCTCATGCGAGTTCCCCTAATTTACTTTCACACAAGTATTAAGAGAAAACAAATTAATTTTTGGCCAATTTAAACTTTTTATTGATTCTATGCATGAGAGTGTAGAGATGGGAGCAATTGGCATAGTGGTTAATAAAAAGATCTTCAGTTAATCTCTTTCTCTACCTTTACCTTTTCTTTATCTTCTATACCTGTACACCCTGAGGCTATGCCTGGTCATAATTACACTGCAAGAATAGGCTGCCTCATTCACTGCAGCCCAATTACTTGCATATTCTAGACTGCTGCCTTTTCCACTTTGTTTCTTTTTTTTTAATATAAATTTATTTATTTTATTTATTTTTGGCTGCATTGGGTCTTCGTTGCTGCACACAGGCTTTCTCTAGTTGCAGCAAGCAGGGGTTACTCTTGGCTGTGGTGCACGGGCTTCTCACTGCAGTTGCTTCTCTTGTTGCGAAGCATGGGCTCTAGGCGGGTGGGCTTCAGTAGTTTCCACTTTGTTTCTTTATCAGAACCCTTCCATCTGATTTATGTCTTCTAGAAATATGTTGCAATGTCTTGATGTTGAACCCTCTCTCAATCTCTTTGTTAGTTGTGTTATTCATTTCCACTCTTTTTCTATGCTTTCTACTCTTTCTCAAGGGGCTGAAAGTATGGGAACTACATTTCTAGAATACGTTGGTTCAACGGTTTTGATACAGTTTATGTTCTAATAAGATGCACTCATGGAGACTTGGAAAGAAAAAGAGAAGCAGAAACCATTCTTCCTCTGGCAGTTGCATAAAGCTCGAGCAGATGTGTGCTTCTGCAGCATCCAGCTGGACTCCATGCTCCACTGCCAGTCATTGGCTTGGGGGTTGACAGCAACTGCGGCTTTTTGAACTTGTATGGTGGTTTCCTGACCTCTTGATTGCAGTTTGCTGCTTCGTGATCTAAAGAACTAGTAGCTGTTTATTCCTGATTTTTTTTCTTCGAGCCCTTCCAATTATTTTGTAACCTTCCTTTTTTTTCTGTATTAATTCCCTTTATGCTTGAAATACCTAGAGTTGTTTCTAATTTCCTAGTGGGTTCTTCAAGTTATTTCTTTAAGCATTCCTTAATTGTAATTTTAGTCCACTTGGGAGGAAAGGGAGGCAACTGCATGCACTCTGTCTGTCGTCTTGAATTGGAAACCATTTATGCTTATCACTTGTTTTGCTCAGTTCTTTGAGTTTTTATCCTACATGTTTCCCCAAGGAAAAAGTTATGACATATTGAAAGGTCTGAAAAGAGCATGTCTTAATTTTTTAAAATAACCTTAATCTGATGCTCCATGGACATTCTGATAGATAGAAGCCCTCTCATGAGGACATTGTTTCTTCCTGTGTGATGCACAGTTTTTTGTGTCAGCTTGGAGAGGCTATAGTACCTCAGTTATTCAATCAAACACTAAACTAGGTGTTGCTGTGAAGGCATTTTGTAGATGTAGTAAAGGAGAGTATCCTCAGTAATCTCGGTAGGACTGAAATAATCAGTTGAAAGACCTTAAGAGCAGAAATGATGTCTCTGGAAGGAAGAAGAAATTCCACCTGTGAACTGCACCTTCAGCTCCTGCATGAGTGTTTCCAGCTTGCCCTTCCTGATGGACGGTCCTCCAGATTTTGGTCTTGCCTAGCCAGCCCCCCACACTCCATAACTGCCTAAACCAATTCCTTGAATTAAATCTATCTATCTATCTATCTATCTATCTATCTATCTATCTATCTATCTACCTACCTACCTACCTAATTAGCTATCTAGGTTCTCTTTCCTTGATGGTACTCTGCTGCAACGTCCAAGCCCCCATATCATTACTTCTCCATATCCCAACCACTCAAGGTTTTTTTTTTTTTCAAGTTTTAGTCTTTTTTTGCCCATCTGTTCTCTAGATAAATCATGATTTTATTTTTATTCTTAAATCTTTGATCTATTTAGAGTTTATTCTGGAGTATAATGTGAAGTAAATATTCAACTTTACCTTTTTCAAGATGACTACTCAATTGCCCAACAACACTCAATAATACCTTAAGTCCCTGTACACATTTGGGTATATTTCTGGACTTTCTATTGTCACACTGTTTTAAATTTTGACGCTTTATATTTTAATACCTAATAGGGCTCTTCCCACCTTGTTGCTCTCCTTTTTTCAGACTTGCTACTCTTGCTTTTTAGCTTTTTCTTTATAAACTTTAAGTTGTATGGTTTCATTAAAATGCACTGGTGTTTTTATAGGGATCATATTACATTTATATATGTAAGGAGCATTGATGTCATTATGAAGTTGAGTTTTCCTAATTATAAATATGGAAAATCTTACCACTTGTTTAAACCTACTTTTGTGGCTTTTTACTTTTTCTCATACAGGTTTTGTATATTTCCTGTTAAGTTTATTCCTGGGTATTTTGTCATTTTGCTGCTATTATAATTGCAATATTTGCTTCCTTTACAGCTTTGTTTCCTAATAGTTATTCTTTGTATAAAATGGAGGCAATTGTTTTCTGAATACTGAGGTACTAAACTAAATTTTCTTATTTTTGTAGAGCTTTTATAATGGATTCTTTTCTGTTTCCAGGTACACAATTTCAGCTGAAAGTAGTTATAGTTTAATCTCTTCTATTTTTAATTTTTTAATATCTTTAATTTTCTTTTATTATCTCAATGCATTGGCTAATACTTTTAGTAGAATGTTATTACAATGCTGTCAGAGAACCTGTCTGCAGTATCAATTTGTTTAAATGTCTCCAGTGTGGCTCCATTCAATGTAATGCTGGCATACTATTATAAGAAAGTATCTATCAGCTTTTATTTTAATGACTTTTTTTTTAAATAAAAATGAGTATTAAATTTTTGTTGAATGCTTTTGCAGTGTCTATGGAATTGATCACACTTTTTTCTATATGTATTAATAAGATAAAGTTATTAAGTTTTTCTACTGTTAAATTATTATCTTTGAATACATGGAATGAATCCCAGTTTATGAAGTAATAAACTTTCATTAGTCTTTCTAATTGCTTTGCATCGATATTCATAAGTGAGATACAACTGTATATTTCTTCTTAAATCAGGTTTTTATCAGGGTTACAAATAATTGAGGTAGTAGATTTTGTTGTTGTTTTGTTGTACTAATTGTTTACCTCTCATCCTTGTGAAGGATTAGAACTCCTCATTCAACTATCATCAGTTTTGGCCTCATTACTTGCTATAACCATGTGAGCAGTTGTGACATATGTTACTTATAGACAGAAAGTTTAAAGATTATCAGCCTTTCCCTTTGCCATGAGGCCAACATGTCCTTGATAGATGGTGTTCTTTCAACCTGCATCCCAAAACGAAGAAAACATGGAAGACATAAGCAGGCAACTCTCCAAGGGCGTGGAATATGAATGAGGAATAAACATTTCTTCTTGTAAACCAAAGACATTTGGGGCATTTATTACTGAAATATAACCTTCTTGTTAAACTTCTTCCTAGGTATTTAATCATGTTTGCTGATATTTTAAGTGCAGTAATTTCGCCCATTATTTATTCCTAATGGTTGCTCTTTGTATGCAAAAACAAAATTGATTTCTGATATGACCCAGAAAAAAATATTAAAAAGTGTTCCTCCTTTTTCTCCTTGATAGATTAAATTACAGATTATTTTCCTTGTGAAGTCATCTGGGACTAATACTTTTTTTGGAGGGCAGAGTATCTCTTTAACAGTTTTAAAATTACTTTTTGGGGGGGTTCTTTTTAGACTTTCTTTTATTGTCAGTTTTGATAAGTTATATTTTTCAGAAAATTATTAATTTATCTCAGATTTTTATATTTACTAACAAAATTAGTTCAAATTAGTTACTTGTGATTTAAATAATCTCCTCTGTATTTTGTCTTAAACTTAAAAAAAAATTATAGAAAACAAACTTATCATTACCCAGGGGTAAGGGGGGAGAGATAAATTGGAAGATTGGGATTGACATATACACACTGCTATATATAAAATAGATACCTAATAAGGACTTACTGTATAGCACAGGGAACTCTACTCAATATTCTGTAATGGCCTGTATGGGAAAAGAATCTAAAAAAGAGTGGATATATGTATATGTATAACTGATTCACTTTTCTGTACACCTGAAACTGATGCAATATTATGAATCAACTACACTATAATATAAAACTTTAAAAAATCTTTATTTTTCTTTGCACAGCAAAATATGTGAAAGACTTAAAATCAACATTTGAATTAGAAATGTTAACTTTTAAATATAAAAATCAGTATTTACTTGGGTCAAAATAAAGTTAAATTTTATTTTTTACAGTTATATAAGAAATGAGTTTAAGTGTTAAAATCTATTACTATTTATGGTAAGACATATGCTTCAGCTTTCTTGCTTTCTATTTTTTCTATCAATTACAAAACCTCCATCTTGAAAAAGTAGAGAAGCCTTTATTAAAAAAATTGAAGTTGGTGATACGTGAGGAACATGAAAAAATCTCTTTCATTATCATTGTAGAAAAAGAGATACAGCATTCAAATCAAAGATCAATTTGGAGCTGGTTTAGTAGGTTTAGCAGTAGAAAAATATTGATTAACCATCCACATTTTAATCAATAACTTGGAGGGTGACAGAGAAACCGTGCTACTAAAGCTTGTTGCTGACAAAAGCTAAGTGAGATAATTAATATGACAGGTGATAAAAAGAATGTTCAAAATAATCTCAGTTGAAATGGGTGAAGGTGGCCAAAAGGTATAAACTTTCAGTATAAGATAAATAAGTCCTGGGGATGTAATGTAGTGTGGTGACTATAGTTAGCAATACTCTATTATAAATTTGAAAGTTACTACGAGAGTAGATATTAAAAGTTTTCATCACAAGAAAAAAAGATTGTAACCACGTGTGATGATGGATGTTAACTAAGTTTATTGTGGTAATCATTTCACCATATATACATATATAAAATTGTAATGTTGTACCATTAAAACTAATACAGTTTATATTAATTATATCTCAATAAAAAAAGAAAAAATGATCTCAATAGTTTAGAATATAGGCTGAGACTAATAAAATGCAATTTAATGGAATGAAAGTAAACATCAGTATTTTGGTATAGATATGAATTGTCACTATAGAATGAGGCTTAGCAGCGTTAATGATTGTTAGGAAGCTAGTCATACATGAGCGGGTCCCGCCCCATCCTGGATGGGGTCATCTTTCCCTCCCTCACTTGGACACTGGTGATCAGAACACACCCAGAGATCCTCCCTCTTGTGGTCAAGGACCACCACTAGGTTTCCAGCCATATCAGGACCAAGCAAGATAAAACCACCAGCACAGGTTAGCACAGGGGACCCAAGACCTAAAGGGTGACTCAAAGGGACCCAGGGTTCATTATGCTGTAATTATAATAAATTAGCATTGCGGTTTTTGCCTCACCATGGGTTTCACTTGGGTGCTTATAGGTAAGCACCTGCACACTAGGAGAAAAGCTATAAAACCTAAAGCTGTCAATCAACTGGTCAGTCAAATGACACAGGACACAGAGAGGGACTACCACTCTAAAAAACACAACCCTACCTCATTGCGGGGTTGCTTCTGGTTTCCGGAGAGCTCACTCTCATCCTTTCTTGGGAGCATAATTTTGCTTTGCTTAATAAAACTCTTGCTACTTAAAACTGCTCTATGCCTCTTGACTGAATTCTTTCCCTTGAGAGAGCAAGAACCAAGGGAATTGCTGTTCCACTAGTGACATGATAACTGCAAGTTTTAATTCACTATAACCTGAATTTGAGCCAATGATATTTTGCTGGTTTATGCTATTTAAAAATTAGCCTGTTCTTAGTTTAGTTTGGACTAATAGAAATGCAAGGAATAAATCATAAAAAGTACATATCTGACTATTCTCTGTGCTAGACAGACTCTTTTGGCATTACTGTCTTCAGTTTTGAATCATATTTTAAGAGACTTAAAACTGGGATTTGTCAAAGAGACAGCCATTTGGATTGTGAAACTGGTGAGGTCTAGAAACCATATTATTGGAAGAAGTATTAGAAGTATCTGAAAATTTGAGTATAAAGAATAAAAGACTGAAGGCAATTGCTCTTCTAGGAAGTCTTACATGAATCTCCGTGTTTGTCCAAAGGCCCCTCTTCTTTGCCTGTCCCACATACTGTACATTCATTACCTCATTCCACTAAGAATTGTGTGGGATGCCTGCTATGTGCCAGGAGATGTTCTACACTGTGGGGCACATAGTGGTGAAGAAAACAGACAAGATTCCTGCTCATAGAACTGACTCTGTGGGCGTCACAGACATTAAACAAGTGCACACATTAGTGATAAGTGCTGTGAGAATGTAAAACAGGGCATGACGATAAAGAGTAACTAAAGAGGGGGTACTTTTTTATATCTTGGTTATAGAAGACCTCTCTGAGGAGATGACATTTGACATGAAATGAATTACAGGAAGGTATCAGCCAAGATCTAGGATTGGCATTTTCATTGCAGAGGGATTAGTAAGGGCAAAGGTCTTCTGCTGTAGGAATGAGCTTGGCTTGTGCAAGAAGCAAGGGATAGAATGGGAGGAGATGAAATTGGAAAGATAAACAGGGCTATTTCTTGTATAAAGTTTAGACTGTGATAATGAGTTTGAATTTTATTCAAAGTTCATGAGAAGTTTATGGGAGGTTTAAAGTGGGAAATTCCATGGTCAGATTTGTAAACTATGAGGCTCTATGAGGTATATTGATTGTAGGGGGAAGTATGGAAGAAAGGAAACACTTAAAGCACTTCAGTTTTAGCATTTTCCATGTTATGTAGACCTTATTTGCTTATATAAATTCATTGTCCTCTAAATTATAGCTTCCTCAAGAGCAAGAATCATATCTTGTCTATTTTTGTATGTCCAGCACCCAGAAAAATATCTGAAACCCAAGAGATACTCAATAAATTCTTTCTTATTCCATACATGAGTCTCTGTTTTTGTCCAAGGGTCTCTCTTAAGATTTTAACTTTATTCTGTCTGATCTCTTAAAGGGAAGAAATAATATTTGGAAGCTGATGATGTCTATTTCTGCCACAAAGAATAGAAGCAAAGAAAGCTGGTTTGTAACAACAGTAGAATGAAGCAGACATGTAGAGAGAAGCAAAGATCGAGATGTTTCTTTGTCACCTGTGGTGCAGCTCAGCTAGTTCCAGCTTCTTCCTGTTTGTATTCTGAATTACAGGGTCAAGAGACAATACCCCAATCCTTATTATAAACTAGTTTCCGTCTTTTTGTGTTTCGTTAACTGGCATTGATCTCTGTTACTTTCAAAGAAAAGAGTCCTAGGATCAATTCTCAATTTTTATTTACTTACTGAATGATTTTAGGCAAGTTATGTAACTTCTTTAAGTTTTACTTTCCTATTTTCTTAAAACACGTTTGATAAAATTGTAATACTTGATGATAATACAAATTCAGATTATGCAATTAGCATTGAGTTCTTCTCTGTCTAGCTTCTATTAATCATACTACATGTGGAGAGTAGCCATGATGGGATTCGAATGGGAGCAAAAGGACAGGTGAATGAATGATAGGCTAGCCTATTTTTGTGAGAGGAAGAAGGAGAGTGAGTCCCCAAGTCCCTAGCATTTTCTCAGCCCAATCGCCTCATATCTATTTGACCAAAAGGGCATTGAAAGATTCCTGGAACTGCTGCCTATGACCTAGGAGTCCAAACCGTCATTGTCAGACACACAGAGATATGTAAGCTAGAGTTGACAACTGTTATCAGGTGATACCAAGCTACAGCTGGGACCAGGATGGCCACATTCTGCATCTCACCCCTTCCCCCCAGCAAAAAAATCTTGTGCAGTCTCAACCTAGTCATTTAATTACATTTGCAATAACATTATATTATGCAGTTGAAAGTTTTATACTTCACCTATTACATTATGGTGGGGTTTTTCTATAATAAAGTCTACCAATAAATTATTAAGAGAATTAAATGAGATTATATATGTAAAGTTCTTAGTATGGGGCATTGTCTACCCAATAAGTGTGAAACCAATATCAATCATTATTATTATAATCCTCAAAATTATGGTTATTACAACTGAAAGAGAAACACATAAAGGAGTTGAAATTCAACATGGTTAACTAACATTTCTTATATATTTGGAGAAGAGAGTTAATACAAATGGCTGAAGTGATAATCTGTGAATTTCATTTGTGTAAATTATTTCTTCCTCCTCTATCCAGACTATTGTGAGTTGGATGCATATTTAATATTTTCAAAAGAGGAATTGGCAGCAAGTTTGCTCTGTTGGCATTTTTGCTCATACATATGCTCTATTTATGTCTAGAGATGGTATTATTTTTACCTTCCTGTCATCACATTCATTTCGTTATAAGAGCAAACATTTCAAAATATGAATATTTTAGATTTAGTTTATTCATTTTAAAGCACCCATCTTTTTAACTTGTATTCATTTCCATTGATACAGGAAGTCTGTAGATTTTATGCTACTTAGGATTTGTAAAGTAATTATTAAAAGTCTTTGATATTTATAAAGTATCTGAAGTTTTCAGAGTGATTAATTATTGATAACCCAAATGAGTCAACCTATCAGGCTGTAATAAATATTTAATATTTAGCGATGCATTTCATGAAGTCTTTTTCATTATATTATTCTTCGGTGTTTAAATTTCTAGTGTGCTGTATTGCAATTAGATATAACCCATTTTTAGTAAATAGAATTTTTTGGTCCTTACAACATGTTAATGTTATTTTAAATAAACCAAGCATATAATATAGTTAATAACCATGCATTTTTCATTCAAATGTAGATGACTTTAAATATATCTTTGTTTGGGATTTTTGGGGGTCTGATATTCTTTATTAACAAGCAAAAAATATATATTTTTCACCAAACAGCTTTGGATGTTTTCACTGTTCTGACTAGGTATGTCGAGCAATACAAAGTCACTTTCCAAAAATTGATTGGTTCAGATTAGTATTTGTAAAGAATTGTTAAACTCAAAAGACAAAGTGCTGTTACCTGTCTCCATGAAATCAGTGGTCCATAAACAAATTGCTATTCAATCATGAAAAAACCCAACCTACTCAACAACATAAGCTTTTGCAACAGCAACTGCACTCAAACAATGAAATACTTACAATAATATACTCTTTGTGTAAACATATTCAGGAGTCTTTGAAGAATACAGCTGTGTTAGCAGTATTATCCATTCATTAATTTAACAATTAAACATGTGTATATACTCTGTACATCATGGTAGATTCTGAGGATTTAACAATGGAAAGGACAGACATGGTTTCTACCTCTCAGAGTGTGTAGTGTGAGAGATAAATACAAGGCCAATTACCGTAAATGTGCTGTGATAATGAAAACACCCAGAACTAAGGTAGCACATAGTGAATATACCTAACCCTGTGCATATGTGTGTACATGTGGTGGAAGGGGATAAATAGGAATTTGGGAAGTGAAGTTGGGGGAAAATAGTTGAAACAGAAGGAAGGGTCCATGCAAATGCTCCAGTTTTTTTTTTTTTTTTTAATTTTATTTTATTTATTTATTTATTTTTGGCTGTGTTGGGTCTTCGTTTCTGTGGGAGGGCTTTCTCCAGTTGTGGCAAGCGGGGGCCACTCCTCATCGCGGTGCGCGGGCCTCTTACTATTGTGGCCTCTCTTGTTGTAGAGCACAGGCTCCAGATGCGCAGGCTCAGTAATTGTGGCTCACGGGCCCAGTTGCTCCGCGGCATGTGGGATTCTCCCAGACCAGGGCTCGAACCTGTGTTCCCTGCATTGGCAGGCAGACTCTCAACCACTGCGCCACCAGGGAAGCCCAATGCTCCGTTTTTGAAAAAGGTAATTAGTAACAAAGAGAGGAATGAAGGGGAATGAGAAAAACATTAAATGAACGTAATGTAACAAACAGTGCAGGTGTTTTAAATAAACACTAATGACTAAGTAAACAAATGAAACAGTTAAAGGTGTGTGAGCAAGTGGAGGAATAAGAAATGGGGGAAAGATACAGAGAATAAAAAAAAGAATAGGAAGAAAACTCAGAAAAATATTAAAAATTAGAACATTTATGAATTTAATGTCTAAAAGGTAAGTATGATAATGACAGACAAGGATTGGATAATGTGTTATATGGGTGCTATTTAATATTATTTAAAAAATATCTTCATTGCAGTTAGAGATTCGGGAAAAATTGGACAGATTTATTATTACAGAACTTCTCAGAGCCTTTAATATTCTAATGTTCTTACAGAAAGCAATATTACTGTGTAGCTTTTCCCCATATTTCTTGACCATGATATTTTTTTTTCTACTAGTACTATTTCCAGGGATTAAGCTTCTGAGAAACACCGCGGGAAATATATTAACAGAGATATATAAAAAAAATGGAAGGGAGATGGGGAATAAAGCAACCTTACTTGTTTTTCCTGAATCTGATATCAATTCTCCCTGGGCAAACCTCTTCCTGTCTCAGTCACATCTCTTCCTACCAGTGTTTGGTCTGCCATAATTTATTTTTCAAGCATAAATCCCATGATGTCCTATATGTATGTATATTTGTGTGTATATATATGCATATATGTACATATGTATATACACACCTATATACATAGGTATACATGCATACATTATATTTATATATCTTTGGTTCTCCTTAGAAATCAGTTTTCTAGCTTCAAAAGTAAATAGTACCCAGTAACCAAAGATATTCAACAATTTTGATAGTAGTTGAGTAGTCTATACACAAAAAAGTAGTAATAGAGGCATATGATTTAAAGTAAATATGAAAAAATTATAATAAGAAAAAATGCAAAAATGTGGAAAATGCTATAGAAATATTCCCCCAGCCTTCAAACATATTACAGCACAGAAACTCTTAAGGGATCACTAATCAGGGTGTTTATGCATGCCATATGGAAATATTTCCTCTGCAGTGTGCCTGCATTGCCATTTAAATGGAGAATAAATGTTATGTTAGCAATATTTTTATATAGCCTAGAATTTTATTTTTTAATTTTTTTCTCCATTGCATCTGGATGGTAAATAAAAGATAAAATTCAACTAGCGAAGTAGTTATTTATATAATTTTATACAATAATATGATTTAAAAGGAAACTTTTACAATTTCAGTCTTGAAAGAATAAGCAGCTGTTTTTTTTTTTTAAAATAATAAGCTCATTTGGTAGGTAAATATGTGCAGAAAAAAAAAATAAAAGATTTTATACACTGTTATTCTATAACTTTGAGATAATGCTGGACATACAATGAACCTTATATATTAAAGTGCTAATTCAAATAGAAAAATTCAGTAGTTTTGGAATTTCTAAAGCTGTTGTTCCTGGATGTCTATCCAGAGGATTTTGATAATGCACCAATTGCTTTTCAGGATTTTTGTCGACCAAATAAGAGTAAAGATGAAAATCATCTTAACATTGTTAACTTTTCTTATTATAAAGCACTGTATATTATAAAGCATACTTAATCACAGGAAAACTGGAAAAATAGAAAATTATATAAAGAATATTAAAGTTGCAGATATCCAACCACCCAGTATTAACCACTCTTAAAACTGAGGACTTCCCTGGTGGCGCGGTGGTTAAGAATCCACCTGCTAATGCAGGGGACATGGGTTCGAGCCCTGGTCTGGGAAGATCCCACATGCTGCGGAGTAACTAAGCCCATGCGCCACAACTACTGAGCCTGCGCTCTAGAGCCTGCAAGCCACAACTACTGGGCTTGCATGCCACAACTACTGACGCCCGTGCGCCTAGAGCCTGTGCTCCGTAACAAGAAAAGCCACCGCAACGAAGAGTAGCCCCCGCTCACCACATCTAGAGAAAGCCTGCTCGCAGCAACGAAGACCCAACACAGCCAAAAATAAATAAATAAATAAATTCATTAAAAAAAAAAAGTGTTCACATTTATTAAAAAAAAAACCACTGTATTTGTCTACACTGTATTTGTCTACACATGGATTCTATCTGCACTTCTCTATTTATGTTATAGACACACACTGTTTACTTTCAACACAGCATCACACATTGTATATATTCCAAGGCATATGTTGTTTTTTTCCCGCAGCTGCACTCTAGCCAGATTCTCTTGTCTACTCAGACATAAGTCCTGTAGTGTACTACATGGTATCCACAGCTTGCCTCCTTTTCTGAGCTCTAGCAGCCTTTTCATGTTGTCTGTTATTATCACTTCTCCTAGATATTGTTATTGCATACTGCACTGCAAGCCTACAACAAACCCTCCTCCCTCCTCCATGGGGCCCCAGCAGAGCTGGTTTCTGTGGAACTCCTAAAGCATGAAGATCCTTCTATTCTCTGGGCAGGAGGGAAGAGAAGCCCTTTCCCTAAGCCCCGAAAACTATGTTTCCCTCAGTATATTAAAGCTGTGAGGTTTGGGCTCCAATATTTTGCAGTTTTTTTTTTTTTTTTTTGAAAAAAGGTTTTCTTTCTTTTTATTGTTTACTTATGTTTGCAACTTCATCCCTGCATGAAATGAGGGGGTAGGGCTGGAGATGCATCTAAGTGACAACTGTCACTGTGTATTGAGAAAGTCCTCTCCTCTCACACCACTAAAACTTCATGATTTGGCCACACATGACTCTCTGGTGCAGTAGTAAACTACCCCTTGTCAGTTCTGTGCCTTCAGGGTACAGAATATCATGTTTGGCATAGGATAAGCCCTGAAAATGTGTGTGTGTGTGTGTGTGTGTGTGTAGGGTAGGTGTAGCATTTATGTACATGTATGTGTATGTGATGAGAGGTAGCCATTTTTTCCTGAATAAATGGTGATTATATTGGCAAAAAATGCAGAAAGAAGTATACATTTTGTTTTAGTATGAAGAAGCATTCACTTTTGCTAAATAGAGCACTAAATTTTACCCCAGGTATTTCTCATATATATTAAGACACTAAGGCCCTCATATCATGGGAGAAACCAAGTTCCCATTGGTTATCTGAAAGCATAAAATTATACTACAGTTCAGGTGCAAAGCTATGCCATAGGAAACTTTACATAAAAGGAATGCAGAGCTCCTTCTCAGAGTGAATTATCATTAGAAAAATCCCCAAAGAGGCTTTCAATGATGTTGCCCCATTCATCCTTTTTTCGAGACTTTAGGAAAGGAAAAAATCTATTGAAAACATAGAAAATGGCTAATTTCATGGAAGATAGAAAAACAACTCTTAGGAAAACTCCCAGTTCTCATGGAAACTTCTGATTCTCTTCAGTTGACTTGCATCATTTTCTGTCCAGCAAATCATATTTCACAGAGATCTTGGAAATTCTTTTCATGATTTTGGGATATACCCCTGGGGCCCAACTCATTAAATAGTCCTGTCAACTTCCACCAAGTAACTGTTTCTAGTCCCTGACCAATGTGTTGCAAAGTTCTAGAACTACCATCCTTTTTTTGGGGGTACAAATGAAATATGCCTGTCTTCATCCCCAGAGCCTCACCAACCAGGGATTTCCAATGTGCCAAACTCAGCTGCCGATCATTTAAAAAAAATGCAAGCAATTTTCTTTAAATAGCAGACACTGGTCAACTTATTATCTACCATATTTTGAAATTTCCTAAAAGCCACTATGTAAGCATAGATGCAGGTTTTACTGTTAGCCATGATAATATTAAGTAAAAGATATAATTCATGTTTATAATATATAGTTTTTCATTAATAACCTGTGCTAAATTGCTTCTTTCTAAGTTGTTAAATATTAATATTTCTGAGTTAAATATCACTAAAAATGTTTCAATTTTCTCATGTTACTGCAAAAATTAAAGTAGAAAATATAAAATAAAAATGAAAAATGTAATAATACTTTCTCAAAACACTTGAGAATAATTTTTAATCAATAAAGTCTTGGTTATTGAGTTCATACTTAATAAGGATGCACAACATTCACTTAAGCTGTTCAATTATGCAGTGGCCACCCCAGAATCATTAGACATCCTTCTGACTTCTCATCAAGTCATTTTTTCCAAAGGGCAACTGATTTTTGCTGCTTGTTATAATCCTTAATTTATCTATAGGTGACTCTGAAACTCAGGTTTTGAGGTCAGTCGTGTCCGTGGTGATGTTGTTTTGTAAACATTAATAGATATATGAACCCATATTGTTGTCTAAGATTAATGGATAGAACATCAATCGGGAACGCTTAATTCCAAAAGACAACTGGATACAGGGAGATTAAAAAAAGAAAGACATGGTCTTGCTTTGATTCTGGGCCCATGAATTGGCACTAGAGAACCCTCTACTTGTATGCATCATGCCGGGATCTTTGAGATGGCAACAGTATGACCGTGGCCGCCAATGGACTGCAATCCACATTTATGTCCAGCCGTATTTTGGGGCCCCCAACCTAACAGTGGAGTTTCCTGCACACACAAGAACCCACATGTCCCAGTCAGGCAGAAAGCCAAATTAAGTTCTCAGGACACAAAACGAGACAAACAAGAAGGCGATAGCTGGCCCTAGGAATGTGTCGACAACCAGTGGGTCCCCAAAAGCAAATTCACAAGTCACGATTCGATTCAGAGTAAATCTTACAAATGTTTTTGCCTGCCAATCTGAATTTGGAAAGAAAGGAGCAACGAGAAGTTTTCCCTTGCTCTCTCGACGAGGCACCACAGGTAGAGATCTAGGAGAGCTGACTTTGTTAAGAATTCTTACCCTTTGCCGGCTTCTGCCAGTTTCCCCAGGATTCTGTAGGCTCTGGAGTGAGTGGGGTGTCCCAGCAAGCCTCATCCTGGTCACGAAAAACTGAAGAGGAGGAAAAATAGTTTTCCCTCTACGCTTTATAGTGAGTGCTAGGCTGAGATCCCTTTTTCTCTACGGCACCTTGTAAATGGATAAGCTTATCCAGGTTAAAAGTTCTCAGCTGTGGCCACTATAATGCAAGATTATCCTCAGCTGTGGCCACTATAATGCAAGATTATCCTCAGCTGTGGCCACTATAACGCAAGATTATTCTCAGCTGTGGCCACTATAACGCAAGATTATTCTCAGCTGTGGCCACTATAACGCAAGATAATCCTCAGCTGTGGCCACTATAATGCAAGATTATCCTGGGTAAGGATAACCTGCTTGTTTGGACTTAAAATTGTATTCACGTCACTCCTCTCGCTGGGCCCAATCCTGCTTACGTCAGACCCAGTCCGACCCGGAACCAGTTCCGTGGTCCCACCCCCTACCCGGTCGCGTTTCTAAGTCAGACCCAGTTCGACTCCGTCTGGTTTCCAGACCGAGTCTGGAGAAAGAAATGTTCAAATGAAGTCTAAAAGCTCCTGAGACAAAAGCTGTGGAGACTCCAAGAGGGACGGACCCAGCACCTCCTGAGGCGGGAAAGGCAGCGAGCTCAGGGCTCAGCAGGTACTACGTCTGGTTGCTCGTTGCTCCTGGGGCCGTCCGGGGTCTCCTTCGGGCCCCGCTTCTTACTGTTACTAACAGAACTGTTAAAAGATAGACTGAGGCATAGAAAACATTTTAAGAGTTTATTTGAGCAAAAGTCAATTTGAATCGGGCAGCATCTAGTCTAGCAGATAGAAAGGAGCTCCGGGCAGTTGTTCAAAATGAAAGACTTTTGTAGGCAGAAGGGAGCAGCAACGAGGAAAAATAAAGTAGGGAGAGAAGCGGTGGGTTAATGCAAAGTTACTTTCCTTCAGGGGATGGCAGGGGTCTGTCAGGCAGACGACCCCACTAGTGCTGATCAGGTGGTTTCTGATTGATTAGTTTAAAGTTTTCCTTCTAGGAGAGCCGAAACTGTGATTGTCTCAGTTTGGTGATGTGGGACTTAGCATAAACAACTCCATTTGGGGCTGGTTGTCTTGTTTTTAATACTTTATGGCTTATATGTAATGTTATGCTTAAAAGAGCTTCCTCATAATTGTAACTTAAATTAAATATTTAGTGCTTTCTTGAATATTTTGATCTTAATATATCATATATTTGTTTTTCTTTTCAAATTTATTTTTTTGGTAAGAATACAAAAAAGATCCAGCTGTATAGTATTTTTTTCCAAATGACTAGTTGATATTCTCAACATCGTTAGTTGATTTATCTATCTTCTTCCTATCTATTTGGAATACATATTTTCCAAATTTCCTGTTTAATCCATCTCTGAACACTATTTCATTGATCTATTTGTCTATTATAGTGTTTCTCAAATCGTGTATTTTTTCATTAGAGAAGATGTCCCCTTAGCCAGTATGATTGGAATTAGTATTTCCTCATTTAATAATAAAAAAACTGGTGAAAGCAGAAAATCATAAAAAAAATACATAATACCCTAAATATTTTAATTTAAAACGTATGAATGCACATTTGCCAGCCTCTTGAATTAGATCTTAGGCATTTTCTTTGACTGTGGTTCTACTGTTAATTTTTGTGTCATCAGTTTTGCGTTAATGATGCTCTTATACCTTTCTTTAAAGTGGACATGTCTTAGAGGAAGACCTTTAGGAGTAATCCGAGTGAGAATCCTTCTAGCTTTTTATGATTTGTATCCTAATCTGTTGGAGTTTTCTCATCCACACTAGTTCAAAATATTTTTTCAGCAATTTACTTTTATTGTATTTTTCTAAAACATTTAACTTAGTTTTCATAGAAACAATCTTCTTTTGGAACTTACATTTTATGGGTTTACATAATATTTGTCATGGTCCAAGTGTGGGATGGAAGAAGAATTTCCAGACACTAAGTATTTTAGACAAGAGTGAGTTTATTGAGAACAAAGAGCAGAGTTAGTGAGGGGCGCTTCCTGATAGACCAGGGAGAGCCGACCCGCTTTGTGGGCTAGTAGTCAACTTTTATAGCC
The DNA here is from genome assembly GCF_028021215.1 of Eschrichtius robustus. NCBI lineage: Eukaryota > Metazoa > Chordata > Mammalia > Artiodactyla > Eschrichtiidae > Eschrichtius > Eschrichtius robustus. Next base: position 74,309,221 of record NC_090836.1, on the reverse strand, counting down.
TCAAGACAAAGAAAATTCCTGCTGGCAGGATGGCAGGATGGCATTAGGTGATTGGTCAGGATGCTACAAGGTTACTACATGGTGATTATTTTGCCTAATATGGAGTCGGGGGGCTGTCCGATTTAGATTAGGAGACCCATGGCAACAGTTGCTGTGGGGGCTTGGTTAATTCCGGAATTTTTGTCCTGTGTCCTTGACGTAGGGTGTCCTTGATGTAGGGCTCCACGTTTCCCCCTCTTTTTATTTATCGGCCAAATCTTTGGCCCCTTAACACCTGGCTCATGACTAACTATCTGCCTATCCCCATCTGAGGCCATAGGAACCCAGGTTATTGGGGAAAGGGGTGATGACCGTTCCTAGCTTCTTCCTGCTGGACAGGGGCGTCGTGGGGCCCTGGGTCCCAATGCCCGCTCTCTGTCAGGGTGTATTTACAGAGGTAGATGAGAACCTGCGGAATGATAAGGCGGCTTGTTCCGATGTAGTCCGTGTGCCAGCTGGCTGGTATCCTTGTTGTAGCACCATTGAATTGAATCTTTTGAACCTGTCGGGAGATGAACTTAGATAATGTGTTAATAATGTAGGGGCCAAACAACAAAACAAAGGCTCTCAGGATTAATGGTCCCAGCAAGGGCAATAGCCATGTCCATAACCGGATCCCCATAGAGGAGAGGAGGTTGGAAAGCAAGCTGGGGCCCTGTCCTGCTCTCTCTTTTAAATCTTCTATTAATTTGATGTTTTCTTTAGAATCTGAAGGTCTTCTTCAACCTGGCCAGAGGTATTAATATAGAAGCAGCATAGTAGGGCACAGACACCCCCCACCTCAGCTGTTATAACATTAAGGGCCCTCCTGTTTTGTAAAACCACCTCTGTCAGAGAGCCTAGGGCTGACTGCTGTTCCTCAATGGCTGCTACCGTAGCCTTCCAAGATTCCTGGAGTATGATGGTGAGATTGAGGACGCTCCTCTCTAAGAGGGGTATGCCTGCAAACCAAGAGAGCCCTCTAAAGACACTATGTATTATTTTGGGCCGATCAAGAATTGGGTTATCATAAGCATGTCCCCCCCAATCAGTGGTTCGTTTTTGTCTGTCCCAGACAGGTCTTTTTTTTTTTTTTTTCTTTTTAAGTTTTTGGCTGCACCCACGGCATGTGGGATCTTAGTTCCCCGACCAGGTATTGAACCCACGCCTCCTACATTGGAAGGCAAAGTCTAAACCACTGGACCACCAGGAAAGTCCCTTCGGACAGGTCTTAAGGCCTCCTCGAGGAAGGACCCAAGGTTGGGAATGCCTCCTGAGGAAGCTAAATCCTTTATAGTCATAATGGTCGCCTCTGGGACTGCAGCAATAATTGTACAGGAGCCCCTCCAAAGTGTGGGAAGATCCAGATAGACCCCATTACTGGAGAGAAATGAAAATCTGGTGTCCCTCAAGGATACCCCCGTTGTGGGTCCCCAGAGCCAGGCCCTGACCTTTTGGGAGTTTTCCTCTGGAAATAGACTGAGGTCCCATGGCCTAGGCTTATATTGGGAAGGCCAAACTCCAAGGAAATAATCATCTACACATAAAGGGGAGAATCTGGGCTCTGACTGATTATGAGTGTGACGGGGAGATTGGCATAACAAATTTCTGAATATTAGCTGAATTATGTTATATTTTGGAGGAGGGTCTTGTTGGGAGGTTAAACTAAGTGTCTGGTGGTCCCACCAATCCCCACATATTTAGTTCCCAGGGCCAAACTTTTTTTGGGATTATGGTCTTCATTAATATATTTCTTAGTCACATTTTTCCTTGAATTTCCCCAACACAAAGTGAAATTATCTTCATGTACATCATATTCATCCTCCTCTGACCAGGGATCCCACTCCAGGCTTGTCTGATTAAAATTGAGGGTGTAGTTACAAAGAGAGTCATTTAGCCAGCCCCAAATGGGTCCCCATCCATCCAGGTTGGAAATAGTCCTTTAAATTATGTCTTTTCCAGTGTGTATAATCCCCTGATTGTGGGTCATGGGGCATCTGATCTTCATCCAAAAATAGATTACTGAGATAAGCTTCAGAAACAAACTTAGAGTGTCCTTTAATAATTCAATTAAACTTTTTAGCAATATAATATAATGGCAAGGTACTATCTGGGAAGTGAGTCTTGGTAACACAGACCTTAATGAACAAAACTAGAATTTAATATTCAGTGAAAGGTAATTTTTTTTTTTCCATTGTGAGGGCATTAACCCTGCAGCCAGGGAAGACTTTATCCCATCAAATAAAAAAATGAGGATTGTCAGGGAGCCAGAAAAAGCCAGGCGTCCGTCTTGGATTTCCCATAGCCCTGACTGTTTGATTGACAGCTATTGTTTACCCATCTTAAATTCCCTGATTTAGGAGTAGACTGCTGCCATATTTTAAGGATATCAGGATGGCAAAAGTCTGGCAATGAGGGGTTAATTTTTGTAGAAGCAGACTGACTTTACATATGACATAATCTTCATAGATCATTGTGAAATACTACTTATTTACTCAACCAAAGTAACAAAAGGATTTTTTTTTTGACATCTTTATTGGAGTATAATTGCTTTACAATGGTGTGATAGTTTCTGCTTTATAACAAAGTGAATCAATTATACATATACATATGTTCCCATATCTCTTCCCTCTTGCATCTCCCTCCCTCCCACTCTCCCTATCCCACCCCTCTAGGTGGTCACAAAGCACCGAGCTGATCTCCCTGTGCTATGCGGCTGCTTCCCACTAGCTATCTATTTTATGTTTGGTAGTGTATATATGTCCATGCCACTCTTTCACTTTGTCACAGCTTACCCTTCCCCCTCCCCATATCCTCAAGTCCATTCTCTAGTAGGTCTGTGTCTTTATTCCCGTCTTACCACCAGGTTCTTCATGACCTTTTTTTTTTTCCCTTAGATTCCATATATATGTGTTAGCATACTGTATTTGTTTTTCTCTTTCTGACTTACTTCACTCTGTATGACAGACTCTAGGTCCATCCACCTCACTACAAATAACTCCATTTCATTTCTTTTTATGGCTGAGTAATATTCCATTGTATATATGTGCCACATCTTCTTTATCCATTCATCCGATGATGGACACTTAGGTTGCTTCCATGTCCTGGCTATTGTAAATAGAGCTGCAATGAACATTTTGGGACATGACTCTTTTTGAATTACGGTTTTCTCAGGGTATATGCCCAGTAGTGGGATTGCTGTGTTGTATGGTAGTTCCATTTTTAGTTTTTTAAGGAACCTCCATAGTGGCTGTATCAATTTACATTCCCACCAACAGTGCAAGAGTGTTCCCTTTTCTCCACACCCTCTCCAGCACTTACTGTTTCTAGATTTTTTGATGATGGCCATTCTGACCAGTGTGAGATGATATCTCATTGTAGTTTTGATTTGCATTTCTCTAATGATTGAGGATGTTGAGCATTCTTTCATGTGTTTGTTGGCAATCTGTATATCTTCTTTGGAGAAATGTCTATTTAGGTCTTCTGCCCATTTTTGGATTGGGTTGTTTGTTTTTTTGTTATTGAGCTGCATGAGCTGCTTGTAAATCTTGGAGATTAATCCTTTGTCAGTTGCTTCATTTGCAAATATTTTCTCCCATTCTGAGGGTTGTCTTTTGGTCTTGTTTTTGGTTTCCTTTGCTGTGCAAAAGCTTTTAAGTTTCATTAGGTCCCATTTGTTTATTTTTGTTTTTATTTCTGTTTCTCTAAGAGGTGTGTCAAAAAGGATCTTGCTGTGATTTATGTCATAGAGTGTTCTGCCTATGTTTTCCTCTAAGAGTTTGATAGTGTGTGGCCTTACATTTAGGTCTTTAATCCATTTTGAGTTTATTTTTATGTATGGTGTTCGGGAGTGTTCTAATTTCATACTCTTACATGTAGCTGTCCAGTTTTCCCAGCACCACTTATTGAAGAGGCTGTCTTTTCTCCACTGCATATGCTTGCCTCCTTTATCAAAGATAAGGTGACCATATGTGTGTGGGTTTATCTCTGGGCTTTCTATCCTGTTCCATTAATCAATATTTCTGTTTTTGTGCTAGTACCATACTGTCTTGATTACTGTAGCTTTGTAGTATAGTCTGAAGTCAGGGAGCCTGATTCCTAGAGATCCATTTTTCATTCTCAAGATTGCTTTGGCTATTCGGGGTCTTTTGTGTTTCCATACATATTGTGAAATTTTTTGTTCTACTTCTGTGAAAAATGCCAGTGGTAGTTTGATAGGGATTGCATTGAATCTATAGATTGCTTTGGGTAGTAGAGTCATTTTCACAATGTTGATTCTTCCAATCCAATATGGTATATCTCTCCATCTATTTGTATCATCTTTAATTTGTTTCATCAGTGTCTTATAATTTTCTTCATACAGGTCTTTTGTCTCCTTAGGTAGGTTTATTCTTAGGTATTTTATTCTTTCTGTTGCCGTGGTAAATGGCAGTGTTTTCTTAATTTCTCTTTCAGATTTTTCATCATTAGTGTATAGGAATGCAGTGATTTCTGTGCATTAATTTTGTGCATTTTATGCATTTAATCCATTTATATTTAAGGTAATTATCGATATGTATGTTCCTATTACCATTTCTTAATTGTTTTGCGTTTGTTATTGTAGGTCTTTTCCTTCTCTTGTGTTTCCTGCTTAGAGAAGTTCCTTTAGCATTTGTTGTAAAGCTGGTTTGGTGATGCTGAATTCTCTTAGGTTTTGCTTGTCTGTAAAGGTTTTAATTTCTCTGTCGAATCTGAATGAGATCCTTGCTGGGTAGAGTAATCTTGGTTGTAGGTTTTTCCTTTTCATCACTTTAAATATGTCTTGCCACTCCCTTCTGGCTTGCAGAGTTTCAGCTGAAAGATGAGTTTTTAACCTTATGGGGATTCTCTTGTATATTATTTGTTGTTTTTCCCTTGCTGCTTTTAATATTTTTTTCTTTCTATTTAATTTTTGATAGTTTGATTAATATGTGTCTTGGCATGTTTCTCCTTGAGTTTATCCTGTATGGGACTCTCTGCACTTCCTAGAGTTGATTGACTATTTCCTTTCCCACGTTTGGGAAGTTTTCAACTATAATCTCTTCAAATAATTTCTCAGTCCCTTTCTCTTTCTTTTCTTCCTCTGGGACCCGTATAATTCGAATGTTGGTACATTTAATGGTGTCCCAGAGGTCTCTAAGACTGTCCTTAATTCTTTTCATTCTTTTTTCTTTGTTCTTCTCTGCAGTAGTTATTTCCACTATTTTATCTTCCAGGTCACTTATCTGTTCTTCTGCCTCAGTTATTCTACTATTGATTCCTTCTTTAGAATTCTTAATTTCATTGATTGTGTTGTTCATCATTGTTTGTTTGTTCTTTAGTTCTTCTAGGTCCTTGTTAAAGGTGTCTTGTATTTTCTCCATTCTATTTCCAATATTTTGGATCATGTTTACTATCATTACTCTGAATTCTTTTTCAGGTAGACTGCCTATTTCCTCTTCATTTGTTTGGTCTGGTGGGCCAAACCTTGCTCCTTCATGTGCTGTGTGTTTACCTTGCTCCTTCATGTGCTGTGTGTTGCTCTGTCTTCTCATTTCGGTTAACTTACTGTGTTTGGGGTCTCCTTTTCGCAGGCTGCAGGTTCGTAGTTCCTGTTGTTTTTCGTGTCTGCCCCCAGTGGCTAAGGTTGTTTCAGTGGGTTGTGTAGGCTTCCTGGTGGAGGGAACTAGTGCCTATGTTCTGGTGGATGAGGCTGGATCTTGTGTTTCTGGTGGGGAGCACCACGTCTAGTGGTGTATTTTGGGGTGTCTGTGACCTCATTATGATTTTAGGCAGCCTCTCTGCTAATGGGTGGGATTGTGTTCCTGTCTTGCTAGTTGTTTGGCATAGGGTGTCATTTACTGTAGCTTGCTGGTTGTTGAGTGGAGCTGGGTCTTAGCATTGAGATGGAGATCTTTGGGAGAGCTTTCGCTGTTTGATGTTACACAGAGCTGGCAGGTCTGTGGTGGACCAATGTCGTGAACTCGGCTCTCCCACCTCAGAGGCACAGGCCTGACACCCGGCCGCAGCACCAAGACCGTGTCAGCTACACAGCTCAGAAGAAAAGGGAGAGAAAAAGAAAGAAAAATTAAAATAAAAAGAAATAAATTATTAAAATAAGAATAAAATTATTAAAAATTTAAAAAGTTAAAAAGTAATGAAAAAAGAAAGAAAGAAGAGAGCTACCAAACCAAAAAACAAATGCACCAATGATAACAAGCTGAGAAAACTATACTAAAAAAAAGAAACAAAAAAAAAAACCGGACAGACAGAACCCTAGGACAAATGGTAAAAGTAAAGCTATACAGACAAAATCACACAAAGAAGCATGCACATACACATGCACAAAAAGAGAAAAAGGAAAAAAATATATTTTCTGTATATAAAAAAAGAAAAAGAGAGCAGCCAAATCAGTAAGCAAACCTACCAGTGATAATAAACTCTAAGTACTAAACTAAGATAAACATAAAACCAGAAACAAATTAGATGCAGAAAGCAAACCCCAGGTCTACAGTTGCTCCCAAAGTCAACCGCCTCAATTTTGGGATGATTTGTTGTGTATTCAGGTGTTCCACAGGTGTGGGGTACATCAAGTTGTTTGTGGAGATTTAATCCTCTGCTTCTGAGGCTTCTGGGAGAAATTTCCCTTTCTCTTCTTTGTTTGCACAGTTCCTGGAGTTCAGCTTTGGATTGGCCCCGCCTCTGCATGTAGGTCGCATGAGGGAGTCTGTTCCCTCCTAGACAGGACGAGGTTAAACGAGCAGCTGATTAGGGGGCTCTGGCTCACTCAGGCCGGGTGGAGGGAGGGGTATGGAATGTGGGGCGAGCCTTCGGTGGCAGAGGCTGGCGTGATGTTGCAACAGCGTGAGGCATGCCATCAGTTCTCCCGGGGAACTTGTCCCTGTATCAAGGGACCCTGGCAGTGGTGGGCTGCACAGCCCTCTGGGAGGGGAGGTGTGGGTAGTGACCTGTGCTTGCACACAGGCTTCTTGGTGGCTGCAATAGCAGCCTTAGTGTCTCACGCCCGTCTATGGTGTCCGCACTGATAGCCACAGCTTGCACCCGTCTCTGGAGCTCGTTTAGGTGGTGCTCTGAATCCCCTCTCCTTGTGCACCCCAAAACCATGGTCTCTTGTCTTTTGGGCAGTTCCAGACTTTTTCCCGGACTCCCTCCCGTCTAGCTGTGATGCACTAGCCTCCTTCAGGCTGTGTTTACGCAGCCAACCCCAGTCCTCTCTGTGGGATCCGACCTCCGAAGCCGGAGCCTCAGCTCCCAGCCCCCACCCGCCCTGGCGGGTGAGCAGGCAAGCCTCTCAGGCTGCTGAGTATTGGTCTGTAGTGATCCTCTATGCGGGAGTCTCTCTGCTTTGCTTTCTTCAGCCCTGTTGCTGCGCTCTCCTTTGTGGCTCTGAAGCTTCCCCCCCACCCCACCACCCCCCGTCTCCACCAGTGAAGGGACTTCCTAGTGTGTGGGAACTTTTCTTCCTGCACAGCTCTCTCCCTGAGGTGCAGGACCCGTCCCTATTCTTTTGTCTCTGTTTTTTCTTTTTTCTTTTGCCCTACCCAGGTACATGGGGAGTTTCTTGCCTTTTGGGAAGTCTGAGGTCTTCTGCCAGCGTTCAGTAGGTGTTCTGTAGGGGTTGTTCCACATGTAGATGTATTTCTGATGTATTTGTGGGGAGGAAGGTGATCTCCATGTCTTACTCCTCCACCATCTTAAACAGCTCCTGATTCACTTTTTAAAAATTTTCTGATAATGTTGTTTTCAGTTTGTTCTCTTGTGTTTTCTAAATATGTAGTCATATCTACTGCAAACAATAATTATTTTGTCTTTTCCTTTTCACAATTTCTATTTCTGGTTTCTCTTTCCAAGTGCGCTGTCTTTGAGGATCGCACTCTGCTGTTGTGCAGTGTGGAACTGGGTCCCCGTGGGGATCTTATTTATTCCTCCTGTTGCTGGCCCATGGCTACAACTCTTACCAGTCTAAGGAAGTGATGCTGGGGCCTTACAGAGCTGCACCATATACTTCTTGAATATTCTTCCCCAAAGTGTGGAAGGTTATATCCCCCCCCATTTGCTCCACAGTGCACAGTGTTTGGCAAATCTTTTTCTTAATTTGTGTCTTAAATTTGTAGCTGTTTTTCTTAAGTAATGAAGATGCTGTATTTTTGTTGTTAAGTTTCACACAGAATAATTACTTTTACCTAGCTAATTATCACAGGAAGTCTTCATCAGCTTTTTAAAGACGTTCTGAAAAACATCATTTGGATTTTAATTTTTTTTTTACATAAATTTACATAGTCAAATATGTAGAATTTTTCTTTGTAACTTGGTTCAAGATTATCATAGAAGGTTGCAGAATGTGAGTAATTGTTGAAGCTGGGTAACAAAAACATAGGAATTCATGCTATTATCACTGCTTTTTGTATGTTTATAAATTTTCAAAATTAAAAAGGTTAAGGGCATTAAGAAAGATATTTCTTTAGTTTGAGATCTGACAAACATTTACCAAATATTTTTTCTTTTTATGATTTCACTTTCAGTTATTCCTTTCATTAATTTAGAATTTTTTGTATCATGTTTGGTGAGCATATGATATTTCCCCCTTCAAAGAGGTAATCAATTATCCCAGCACTATTTATTGAACAAACTTTCCTCTCTCTCTGTCCTCCCTCCCCAGACAGACTTCATCATTGTCTAACATCATTGTGCAAGTCTATTTCTGGACAAACTATCTGTTTGTCAATTCTCATATAATAATCTATTTACAGTTTTTGTACGTTTAATTAATTTAAGTATTGGTCATAGCAAATCTCTATCATTATTTTTCTTTTTAAAAGTTTTCTTGGATCTTTTAATCGTCACTCTTCTTGATAAACTTTGGAACCATTCTCTCAATTTCTAAAAACAATCACTGCGATATTATTTATTTATTTTCACTTAGGAATACTATTTAATATAAAGTTTAACATATAATAAATGATATAATATTTATGAAAGTATATGTTGAAACCACAGTTTTTAAATACTATTATTTAACCCTATTTTTCACAGTATGATAAACAGTTTACATCTTTTTTTTTTTTTTTCATGGAATGGCATTTTATTTTAAATATAGCAGTATGTACATGTCAATCCTAAACTCCCAATCTATCTTCCCCCTCCGACCCATCCCCTACGGTAATCATAAGTTCGTCCTCTAAGTCTGTGAGTCTGTTTCTGTTTTGTAAATAAGTTCATTTGCATCCTTTTTTTTTAAGATTCTGCATATGAGCAATATCATAATGATATTTGTCTTTCTCTGTGTGACTTACTTCACTTAGTATGATAATCTCCAGGTCCATCCATGTTGCTGCAAATGGCATTATTTCATTCTTTTTAATGGCTGAGTAATATTCCATTGAATATATGTACCACATCTTCTTTATGGGATATTATTTAAATCACATTAAGCCTACATAATAACTAGCGAAGACATTCAGCGTCTTTTCTTCTCAGCTGGGGGCTTAGTGTAGTTTTCCAATGATTGCAGTCTTGTTTTAGGATTCTCAGTGAAATTTATTAGATTTTTTTCATATATGTCTAGTGTATTTTTATTTTTTATGAATTTTATACATTATGTTAGTTGTGAATTAGATATATATTTTTCCTAATTAAAATTTATATTTTGTTTTTCCTGAGTTATATAGTACTAATGATGTTTGTTTGCTTATTTAGTGTATACTGTTTATTAACTATTAATTTTATAATTTTTTTCTACAATTTTTTGCATTTACTGGGAAGATAACTATTATCAAGAAATAATTGAATTGGATTTTCATTTTTTTAAATACTATTCATTGGGCAAACGTTTCAGAATAATGTCATATAATCGTGATGATACTGGCTAAACTTTTACTATTTCTGATTTTAATAGGAATTTCTCTAATGTTTTATTGTTAATTATGACGTAGGTTGATTTCATTTTACAAAAATAATTTTAGAACTTTTCTAATATGCTTGTTTCTTGTTTTGGAATCTTTTTTTTTTTTTAATACAGATTCTTATGATGGTTGAACTTTACAATTTTTTAACTTTACTATGATGTGAAAGCAATTAGGTAGAAACCATACTTGAATTTTGATCTTTTTCTGGGCTAGTGTTATGTGGTAGATACCCTCTCAATACTCTCATGATGCTGGGCGGTGGCAGTAAGCTGCAGCTCTCGGTCAGCCATACGATCATGAGGGTAAACAACCGATACACTTAAAACCATTCTGTACCCCAGCAACCATTCTGTTTTTCCCTTTCAGTACAGTATTCAAAAAATTCCATGAGATATTCAACACTTTATTATAAAATAGGCTTTGTGTTAGATGATTTTGCCCAACTGTAGGCTAATGTAAGCATCCTGAGCGTGTTTAAGGTAGGCTAGGCTAAGCTATGATGTTTGGTAGGTTAGTGTGTTAAATATACATTTTCAACATGGTACTTTCATTTTTGGATGTGTTTATTGGGATGTACCTCCATAGAAAGCTGAGGAAGAGCTGTACTTCAACTGTCATGTGTCAGAATGGATCTTATTCAATGTTTCTTCCTTTCTCATTATCAGTTTTATATTTTTTCATTCTTAATTTTATGTTTACACTTTCCCTTTATTAGACTTATTAGAAATTTGACTCTCATGCTTTATTTAGCAGAAAAAATCTGGTTCTTAGATTTACTGTTTATTCTGTTGCTAATTTTTAATTTATTAATATTTGCTTTCATCTTTATTATTTTTTATTCCTTAGGCTTTTAAAAATGATGCTTTTTCTAACTTTTTGAGTTGAGAATTTTGCTACATGCTTTCATTCTTTTCATTTAATAATGAAAGTATTTACTTTGGTAAATTTTCCTTTTAGTATAACTTTGGCCATAAACCATATACTTTGATAGTTAACTTATCAGTTACTATTGTATTCAACCAAGAATTAAAGTAAATCTGGCAAATAGTGTTTTATTTGAGAAATCTTTATATTTAGACTCTTTATTATTGAATTTTTTTCCCTGAATGTTATTAACATACACCTGGTATTGAGTTTGCTGCCCACCTGTTAGAGAGAGGACCCTCTATCCTTCCACACCCATAGTTAGAAAGACTAGTTATTGCTCTGATAATACTACGTATTTATCAACTGAAAATTCTTATGATTTTCAATACAGAGATTTCTTTCCCTCTAAGGACTTAGGAAGTCAGCCAGAGCAGCTTTCCTTCAGGCTCTAGGTCAAGATCAGCTCTCTGCTCATAACTGTGTGGTATGGCTTCTACTCAAATTCCACTGATCAGAGCAGAACATATGGCCATGCCCAAATGGGGTGGAAAAGTATACGCCTACACAAAAATTATGGAAAGGACAGAGAAGGAATGAAAAATTGTGATACAGTAACATAGTAGACTCTAACCATGGTGACAGAAAAAATGCTTTACTTAGATTTTTCTTTCCTGGTCTTTTTAAAATAGCAGATATATAGGACCAAGGGAGCTAAGCTTGATGTGTTAGCTAAGGTCGAGAGTCCAATGAACACCTGCTTAATACAGACTTAGAGACTAGAGTAATTCTTACCATATATGTGGTTAAGCAGGGGAGGAGGGTTAATAATGAATTAGTGCCAGAACTCTATCTAAAGTAACCAGGAGAAAGATTAGTTTATAAATTCAGGTGTGAAAGAAATGGCACATTTCTTTATTTCTTTAAATTAAACAATTTTAGGCTCTGAGTCCCTCTGCCAGTTTGGGATTTATAACACAATAATATTCCATGTCTTCCCCATTCCGTCACTGAAAATTACAAAACAATTTGGGGAGCTTATGTGGTTCCTAGAAAGTGTGAGAAAGGTCTTTGATTACCAACCCATCAACATTGCTGCAGATACCCTTATTCTTCCACAATCATAGAAAGGAGGAACGTTAACAAAACGTTAATAGCAGTTACGTGGAGGATGCGAGTGCACAGATGAAAGATGTGACTGGAGAGAGGGAGGGGATTTTTTTTCCTTTTCTATGTTTGTATTTTTAAGTGGTGGGTTTATAGGTAATTTTTTTTCTATTATAAAAGTGTCTTTATTAGATATCATTTACATACAATAAAATATATCCACTTAAAGTGTACAGTTCCATGCATTTTGACAGATATATACACCCATGAAGCTCCCCTCTTGCCCCCAACAATTAAGATTTGGGTTATTACAGAAAGTTTTCTCCTGTCCCTGGATAGTCCTTCCCTCTCTTACTCCCCCAGCGAGTGATCTGCTTTCTATCAGATGCAGAAATGATTAACTTGCATTTACTAGAGCTTCATATAAATGGACTCATATAGTATGTAGCCTTTTGTGCAAAGCTTCTTTCACTCAGCCTGTTTTTGAGAGACCTATATGAAGTATATTGGTGTGTCCCCCTGCCCCGCCCTGCTCTTTTTGGTTTTGAAAGCTTCTCCCCCAACCCCCAACTAGAAAATTAACATTGATAAAGTTCACAGACCTTATTTAGATTTAACCAGTTTTACATAAACTCTTCTGTGTATGTGTATTTAGTTCTGTATAATTTTGTTACGTGTGGATTCTTTTTTTTTTAATATGTATATAATTTATTTGTAGGTGGAATTTTGAAAAGTATTCACTTTTATTAAGCTTCAGTGTAAGCGTCACATTAATTATCAGGCCTTGAAAAACCTTAAAATCTTAGAGTCATAAAAGATCATCTAGTGTTACTTCAGTTGGGAGAAGAGTCATACAGGGATATCTCAAAATTTACAACTCAAATTTTACTGTATCAGACACTTGAACAAAATTGGGTCCAACTTCTTTCTCTGGGTTGAGCTTACTTATTTTCTCTTGAAATAAGCAAAAAGAAGGAAATTCCATGACACCAGGAGACCCGGAGAACCACCAAAGGATTATTCTGCTGGTCGTTTCTTCTTTTATTTTTATTTTTTTGATTTTTGAATTTTATTTTATTTATATTTTTATACAGCAGGTTTTTATTAGAAGTCCATTTTATACATATTAGTGTATATATGTCAATCCCAATCTCCCAATTCATTACACCACCAACCCGCCCCCCCGCCACTTTCCCCCCTTGGTATCCATACGTTTGTTCTCTACACCTGTGTCTCTATTTCTGCCCTGCAAACCAGTTCATCTGTATCATTTTTCTAGGTTCCACATATATGCGTTAATATACGATCTTTGTTTTTCTCTTTCTGACTTACTTCACTCTGTATGACAGTCTCTAGATCCATCCACATCTCTACAAATGGCCCAATTTCATTCCTTTTTCTGGTTGAGTAATATTCCATTGTATATATGTACCACATACTCTTTATCCATTCATCTGTTGATGGGCATTTAGGTTGCTTCAGTGACCTGGCTCTTGTAAATAGTGCTGCAATGAACATTTTGGTACATGACTCTTTTTGCATTATGGTTTTCTCTAGGTATATGCCCAGTAGTGGGATTGCTGTGTCATATGGTAATTCTATTTTTAGTTTTTTAAGGAACCTCCATACTGTTCTCCATAGTGGCTGTATCAATTACATTCCCACCAACAGTGCAAGAGGGTTCCCTTTACTCCACACCCTCTCCAGCAATTATTGTTTGTACATTTGTTGATGATGGCCATTCTGACCGGTGTGAGATGATATCTCATTGTAGTTTTGATTTGCATTTCTCTAATGATTAATGATGTTGAGCATTCTTTCATGTGTTTGTTGGCAATCTGTATATCTTCTTTGGAGAAATGTCTATTTAGGTCTTCTGCCCATTTTTTGATTGGGTAGTTTTTTTTTCTGATATTGAGCTGCATGAGCTGCTTGTAAATCTTGGAGATTAATCCTTTGTCAGTTGCTTCATTTGCAAATATTTTCTCCCATTCTGAGGGTTGTCTTTTCATCTTGTTTATGGTTTCCTTTGCTGTGCAAAAGCTTTTAAGTTTCATTAGGTCCCATTTGTTTATTTTTGTTTTTATTTCCATTACTCTAGGAGGTGGATCGAAAAATATCTTGCTGTGATTTATGTCAAAGAGTGTTCTTCCTATGTTTTTCTCTAAGAGTTTTATAGTGTCCAGTGTTACATTTAGGTCTCTAATCCATTTTGAGTTTATTTTTGTGTATAGTGTTAGGGAGTATTCTAATTTCATACTCTTACATGTAGCTGTCCAGTTTTCCCAGCACCACTTATTGAAGAGGCTGTCTTTTCTCCACTGTATATGCTTGCCTCCTTTATCAAAGATAAGGTGACCATATGTGCATGGGTTTATCTCTGGGCTTTCTATCCTGTTCCATTGATCTATATTTCTGTTTTTGTGCCAGTACCATATTGTCTTGATTACTGTAGCTTTGTAGTATAGTCTGAAGTCCGGGAGTCTGATTCCTCCATCTCTGTTTTGTTCCCGCAAGACAGCTGTGGCTATTCGGGGTCTTTTTTGTCTCCATAAAAATTTTAAGATTTTTTGTTCTAGTTCTGTAAAAAATGCCATTGGTAATTTGATAGGGATTGCATTGAATCTGTAGATTGCTTTGGGTAGTATAGTCATTTTCCCAATGTTGATTCTTCCAATCCAAGAACATGGTATATCTCTCCATCTATTTGTATCATCTTTAATTTCTTTCATCAGTGTCTTATAGTTTTCTGCATATAGGTCTTTTGTCTCCTTAGGTAGGTTTATTCCTAGGTATTGTATTCTTTTTGTTGCAGTGGTAAATGGGAGTGTTTCCTTAATTTCTCTTTCAGATTTTTCATCATTAGTGTATAGGAATGCAAGAGATTTCTGTGCATTAATTTTGTATCCTGCAACTTTACCAAATTCATTGATTATTTCTAGTAGTTTTCTGGTGGCATCTTTAGGATTCTATATGTATAGAATCATGTCATCTGCAAACAGTGACAGTTTTACTTCTTCTTTTCCTATTTGTATTCCTTTTATTTCTCTTTCTTCTCTGATTGCTGTGGCTAGGACTTCCAAAACTATGTTGAATAGTCGTGATGAGAGTGGACATCCTTGTCTTGTTCCTGATCTTAGAGGAAATGCTTTCAGTTTTTCACCACTGAGCATGATGTTTGCTGTGGGTTTGTTGTATATGGCCTTTATTATGTTGAAGTAGGTTCCCTCTATGCCCAGTTTCTGGAGAGTTTTTATCATAAATGGGTGTTGAATTTTGTCAAAAGCTTTTTCTCTATCTAATGAGATGATCATATGGTTTTCAGTCTTCAATTTGTTAATGTGGTGTATCACATTGATTTGTGTATTTTAAAGAATCCTTGCATCCCTGGGATAAATCCCATTTGATCATGGTGTATGATCCTTTTAATGTGTTGTTGGATTCTGTTTGCTAGTATTTTGTTGAGGATTTTTGCATATATATTCATCAGTGATATTGGTCTGTAATTTTCTTTTTTTGTAGTATCTTTGTCTGGTTTTGGTATCAGGGTGATGGTGGCCTCATAGAATGAGTTTGGGAGTGTTCCTTCCTCTGCAGTGTTTTGGAAGAGTTTGAGAAGGATGAGTGTTAGCTCTTCTCTAAATGTTTGATAGAATTCACCTGTGAAGCCATCTGGTCCTGGACTTTTATTTGTTGGAAGATTTTTAATCACAGTTTCAATTTCGTTACTTGTGATTGGTCTGTTTGTATTTTCTGTTTCTTCCTGGTTCAGTCTTGGAAGATTATACCTTTCTAAGAATTTGTCCATTTCCTCCAGGTTGTCCATTTTATTGGCATAAAGTTGCTTGTAGTAGTCTCTTAGGATGCTTTGCATCTGCAGTGTCTGCTGTAACTTCTCCTTTTTCATTTCTAATTTTATTGATTTGAGTCCTCTCCCTGTTTTTCTTGATGAGTCTGGCTAAAGGTTTATCAAGTTTGTTTATCTTCTCAAAGAACCAGCTTTTAGTTTTATTGATCTTTGCTATTGTTTTCTTTGTTTCTATTTCATTTATTTCTGCTCTGATCTTTATGATTTCTTTCCTTCTACTAACTTTAGGTTTTGTTTGTTCTTCTTTCTCTAATTCCTTTAGGTGTAATGTTAGATTGTTTATTTTAGATGTTTCTTGTTTTTTGAGGTACGCTTGTATTGCTATAAAGTTCCCTCTTAGAACTGCTTTTGCTGCATCCCATAGGTTTTGGATCATCATGTTTTTGTTGTAATTTGTCTTTAGGTATTTTTTGATTTCCTCTTTGATTTCTTCAGTGATCTCTTGGTTATTTAGTAACGTATTGTTTATCCTCCATGTGTTTGTGTTTTTTACATTTTTTTCACTGTAATTGATTTCTAATCTTATAGTGTTGTGGTCAGAAAAGATGCTTGACATGATTTCGATTTTCTTAAATTTACTGAGGCTTGATTTTTGACCCAAGATGTGATCTGTCCTGGAGAATGTTCCATGTGCACTTGAAAAGAAAGTGTAATCTGCTGTTTTTGGATGGAATGTCCTATAAATATCAATTAACTCTATCTGGTCTATTGTGTCATTTCAAGCTTCTGTTTCTTATTAATTTTTGGTTTGGATGATTGGGCCATTGGTGTAAAAGAGGTGTTAACGTCCCCCACTATTATTGTGTTACTGTCGATTTCCTCTTTTATAGCTGTTAGTAGTTGCCTTATGTATTGAGGTGCTCCTATGTTGGGTTCATATATATTTATAATTGTTATATCTTCTTGGATTGATCCCTTGATCATTATGTAGTGTCCTTCCTTGTCTCTTGTAACATTATTTTAAAGTCTGTTTTATCAGATATGAGTATTGCTACTCCAGCTTTCTTTTGATTTCCGTTTGCATGGAATATCTTTTTCCATCCCCTCACTTTCAGTCTAGGTATGAAGTGGGTCTCTTGTAGACAGCATATATATGGGTCTTGTTTTTGTATCCATTCATCAAGCCTGTGTCTTTTGGCTGGAGCATTTAATCCATTCATGTTTAAGGTAATTATCAGTATGTATGTTCCTATTACCATTTTCTTAATGGTTATGGGTTTGTTTTTGTTGTTCATTTTCTTCTCTTGTGTTTCCCACTTAGAGAAGTTCCTTTAGCATTTGTTGTAGAGCTGGTTTGGTGATGCTGAATTCTCTTAGGTTTTGCTTGTACATAAAGCTTTTGATTTCTCTGTCAACTCTGAATGAGATCCTTGCTGAGTAGAGTAAACTTGGTTGTAGGTTCTCCCCTTTCATCACTTTAAGTGTATCATGCTGCTCCCTTCTGGCTTGTAGAGTTTCTGCTGAGAAATCAGCTGTTAACCTTATGGGAGTTCCCCTGTATGTTGTTTGTTGTTTTTCCCTTGCTGCTTTCAGTAATTTTTCTTTGTCTTTAATTTTTATAAATTTGATTATTATGTGTCTGGCATGTTTCTCCCTGGGTTTATCCTGCCTGGGACTCTCTGCACTTCCTGGACTTGGGTGGCTATTTCTTTTCCCATGTTAGGGAAGTTTTCGACTGTAATCTCTCCAAATATTTTCTCATGTTCTTTGTCTCTCTCTTCTCTTTCTGGGACCCATATAATGTGAATGTTGTTGCATTTAATGTTGCCCCAGATGTCTTCATTTCTTTTCATTATTTTTTTTAAAATTCTGTTCCGCGCCAGTGAATTCTACCATTCTGTGTTCCTGGTCACTTATCCGTTCTTCTGCCTCAGTTACTCTGCTATTGATTCCTTTTAGTGTATTTTTTATGTCAGTCATTGTACTGTTCATCTCTGTTTGTTTGTTCTTTAATTCTTCTAGGTGTTTGTTCTTTAATTCTTCTAGGTCTTTGTTAAACATTTCTTACATCTTCTCGATCTTTGCCTCCATTCTGTTTCCGAGGTCCTGGATCATCTTCACTATCATTATTCTGAATTTTTTTTTTTGGAAGGTTACCTGTCTCTGCTTCATGTAGTTGTTTTTCTGGGGTTTAATCTTGTTCCTTCATCTGAAGTTAATCTTGTTCCTTCATATGGTACAAAGTCCTCTGTCTTTTCATTTTGTATCTTTTTGTGAATGTGGTTTTCCTTCCACAGGCTGCAGAATTGTAGTTCTTCTTGCTTTTGCTGTCTGCCCTCTCGGTTTATGTGTAATTTTTTCATCATTTTTGTGTTCTTGGTATTTTTCAAGTAAAAAAATAAAGATAAAAATAACATTAATTTCCTAAGTTTGTTATGAAGATTAAATGAATAATACTTATAAAGGGTTTAACACTGTGACTGCCTCATAGTAAGCTCCTTAGTTCGGTGTGCAGGATTGTTCTGTTGTTAACATGGTTATATTAGAAGCTATATTTCCTAGAATCTCCTTCCTAGTATTCTGCTAGATAAGAGTTGGCTGTAAGTGAAGTCGAATTATATTTTAGAGGCAGAAGAGAAACTGCTGCTATGTTATGAGGATCACTGTAGGTTAGAGATTATAAGAAATTGATACAGTTGTGTGGGCAGGATCCATTTTGTCCTTGCTCTTGCCCACTCAGTGTCTAGAGTCTCCCCAACTGTCTACCCTCCTAACCCACAGCAGCTAGTCCCACCACAACATGCTTAATTATGAATGAACGGAGGTGGCCACAGAAAGTCAAGCTCCTTTGGTAAGCTTGTCCTAGCTCCTCTTTTTAGTACTTTTTCAGGATCCAGATGTTTCAGGCTTCCATATATCCCTCTAAACTCCAGCTCATTCATCTGTGTATGGACTAGTTTGATTCTTCAACTCATTTTATTAAAACTATGCAGAATTTGTATTGATGTTGTTAATGTAATGTGAATCAGGGATAATGTGATTTAATATCATTCTAGATCAAAGATGAATAAAGCGTGAAACATTTTTACACTTGGTTTAGCACATTAAGCCACCTTTTGTGTATTCAAGATAATAGAATAATAAGCATTCCTAACTCAGTTATAGAATAAGTACTGTGGTCAGTTATTACAGGTACATTGTTAAGTAATAAAAGAGCTTAATTACCCATTTCCTAACATCATTGCATTTTCTGCTTATAACTGCATAGCATAGAGCAAAAGAGTCTTCCTGTCTTTGAGAAGAAATCAAAGCATTTACATCAGGCATTCAAAACTTGAGAACCTGCAGTGAGAGAAGCACATCAACTACAATAAGAAAATATCCTCTGACAAGTAGTATTTCACCCACATAATTGAATGATCATGACAAGCTGTGATCAGTAATACCAAATTTCCCTGGGAACTCTTTTTTAGCCATTGTTATATTTCTGAAAACCGATTTATAGTTCAGAATGTGCTCACTTCAAAAGCAGATTTGAGGGTCTTGGGAAGAAACAAGAGATAGACTTACTTATATCTCCTGGGCATTTATACGTAAATATAATCCATATAGAATTTGCATTATGTGTATGTGTTTAATTTGCCAACACTGAATAGATAATTAATATCGATAATTCATGATTATTCATTTAATGAATACTGCAAATATGTAGTGATAAAAATCAAAGAAGAGCCTAATCTTAAGAATATGAAACATACTGGGTTTGTAAACTATGTATTTTCAGTGCTAACATTAAAAAAAATACCATTGGCATAAGAAACTTATATCACCATCTGTACAAATATTAAACTACACCAATATAAATTATATTTAGTAGCTATATAAATGGAGAAAGGCAGGGAAATACAGTCAAAATATATAGTATCATAATAAAGTATATTAAAGCATATCAAGATTTCAGTCTCCAAAGTATTGGTTTCCCATGGAGTCATAATTAATTCATGTTCCGTCTCTTCTGTGTACAGAGAAAAGTACATAAACAGAGGATTTTTCATTCACAACTCCTCTTCTGCCCAATTCCAAATGAAATGAAACCAAAGCCAGCATGCCAAAAAATTTGATTCAAAGGAAACCTGAGACACTGAAGCTATTAAGCACACATTTCCTAAATAAAAAAGGAGTTGTCTGCAAGCTGTCTTGACACGGTCTGCAAAGTCTCACTGCATAAAACAGCAGCTCAGCAGATTGTCAGAGAGTTCCTGAGATAAACAAAAACCAAATCAAACTTCCTTCTCCCTGTCTTTCCATTTAAGCTTCATCTTGACAGGAAAAAAAAAAAAAAAAAAAAAAAAAAATATATATATATATATATATATATATATATGCTTCTTTGCTCTCTTAAGAGAGATTTGCAAATATCCCCATACAGCATTTGGGCATTGCCTTTTGATTTCGAATAGTTTTTCAAAGATGGGAAAATAATGCACTGACTGTATGAAAAAGATGCCTACTAATTCATTTAAGAGTTTGAAAATTAATTACTTATATTATATATATCAACTACTGGCAATTAAAACTCAAATTTCAGAACAATTTGAGGTGATTATTTTTGTTAAGAGCAGAGGATCTGGAATTGGACAGTTGTCCTTGAATTCTATTTATACATATACTATCTCCAACTTTGGACAAAATACTTGACCTATCTGGGCCTCAGTTTCTCTATCTTTAATGGGAATAATGGAAGTACTTATGTCATACAGTTGTCTTAAGAGTAAAATTAGTTAATATATATTTTAGAACAATAGTTCATGCTGTGTAATAAATTTTATTTGTGCTAGCTGTAATATGGTAATGAATATTATATTATTATTTGTTTTGTTTATTGTTCCCTTCCTAGGTGTTTTTTGTAACCTGTAACCCCTGCTACTATACAGCCATCTGTTTCATTAGCCATACTCTATTATTATCATATTCTATAAATCTCTTTCTGAATTTCTAGAGCTATGATATACAATTGTGTATATCCAGAGAGTTGAGATGGAATGGAGAGTGAGCAACAGTGGGTGCCCCTAGCTTTTTACTTTATTTATTTATTTAACTTTTATTGGAGTATAGTTGATTTACAGTGTGTTACTTTCTGCTGTACAGCAAAGTGAATCAGTTATACATATATCACCTCTTTTTTAGGTTCTTTTCCCACATAGGTCATTATGTATTTTATGTATAATAGTGTGTATATGTCAATCCCAATCTCCCAATTTATCCCTCCCCTCCTTTCCCCCCTGGTAACCATAAGATTGTTTTCCACATCTGTAACTCTATTTCTTTTTTGTAGATAAGTTCATTTGTACCATTTTTTTAGATTCCACATATAAGTGATGTATGATATTTGTCCTTCTGACTTACTTCACTCAGTGTGACAATCTCTAGGTCCATCCACGTTGCTGCAAATGGCATTATTTCATTCTTTTTTATGGCTGAGTAATATTCCACTGTATATATATACTACATCTTCATATCCATTCCTCTGTCGATGGACATTTAGGTTGCTTCCATGTCCTGGCTATTGTAAATAGTGCTGCAGTGAACATTGGGGTGCATGTATCTTTTCGAATTATGGTTTTCTCTGGGTATATGCCCAGAAGTGGGATAGATGGATCATATGGTAACTCTATTTGTAGTTTTTTAAGGAACCTCCATACCATTCTCCATAGTGGCTGTACCAATTTGCATTCCCACCAACAGTGTAGAAGGTTTCCCTTTTCTCCACACCCTCTCCAGCATTTGTAGATGTTTTGATGATGGCCATTCTGACCAGTGTAAGGTGATACCTCATTGTAGTTTTGACTTGCATTTCTCTAATAATTAGTGATGTTGAGCATCTTTTCATGTGCTTTTTGGCCATCTGTATGTCTTTTTTGGAGAAATGTCTAGATCTGCCCATTTTTTGATTGGGTTGTTTGGTTTTTTTTTGTTATTGAGCTGCATGAGCTGTTTGTATATTTTGGAGATTAAGCCCTTGTTGGTCGCTTCATTTGCAAATATTTTCTCCTATTCTCCTATTATTTTCTCCTATTGGGTTGTCTTTTTGTTTTGTTTATGGTTTCCTTTGCTGTGCAAAAGTTTTTAAGTTTAATTAAGTCCCATTTGTTTATTTTTGTTTCTATTTCCATTACTCTAGGAGGTGGATCAAAAAAGATCTTGCTCTGATTTATGTCAAAGAGTGTTCGCCTATGTTTTCCTCGTAGAGTTTTGTAGTATCTAGACTTATATTTAGGTCTTTAATCCATTTTGAGTTTATTTTTGTGTATGGTATTAGGGAGCGTTCTAATTTCATTCCTTTACATGTGTTCAATAGCTGTCCAGCTTTCCCAGCACCACTTATTGAAGAGACTGTCCTTTCTCCACTGAATATTCTTGCCTCCATTGTCACATATTAGGTGACCATAGGCACATGGGTTTATCTCTGGACTTTCTATCCTGTTCCATTAAACTATATTTTTGTTTTTGTGCCAAAGTACCATACTGTTTTGATTACTGTAGCTTTGTAATCTAGTCTGAAGTCAGGGAGCCTGATTCCTCCAGCTCTGTTTTTCCTTCTAAAGATTGCTTTGGCTATTTGGGGTCTTTTGTGTTTCCATACAAATTGTAAAATTTTTTTGCTCTAATTCTGTGAAAAATGCCCTTGGTAATTTGATAGGATTGCACTGAATCTGTAGATTGCTTTGGGTAGTATAGTCGTTTTGATAATACAGATTCTTCCAATCCAAGAACATGGTATATCCCTTCATCTTTTTGTGTCATCATTGATTTCTTTCATCAGTATCTTATAGTTTTCTGAGTACAGGTCTTTTCCTTCCTTAGGTAGGTTTATTCCTAGGCATTTTATTCTTTTAGGTGCAGTGGTAATGGGATTGTTTCCTTAATTTCTCTTTTTGATCTTTCATTGTTAGTATATAACAATGCAGGAGATTTCTGTGTATTAATTTTTTATCCTGCAACTTTACCAGATTCATTGATGAGCTCTAGTAGTTTTCTGGTAGCATCTTTAGGATTTTCTATGTATAGTATCATGTCACCTGCAGACAGTGACAGTTTTACTTCTCCTTTTCCAATTTGTATTCCTTTTATTTCTTTTTCTTCTCTGATTGCCATAGCTAGGACTTCCAAGACCATGTTGAACAAGCCCCTAGCTTTTTAAAAGCACTTATAAAGAAAAAAACAATTCTTTGTTTCTGTTTCTTAAGACTACTCATAAGCAAAACTATGAAGTTACCAGATTGTTCTAGATTTTCTTCTGTTGGTTGCTGTTCCTTGAGGTACCCCTGCAACCAAGGCTTGAGAGGGGTTCTTGCCTTGAGCCTGTTATGATAGGTTCAGCATCTTAACACAGTGGTCCATGCTTTGCATCTTTCCCTGATTTTTCAGTTCATTTGCTATCATCCCATTCCCAGTGATACATATCCAAGTTTCATATCTCTCATAATCTTGCTTTCCATTAGGCAATGCTGGATTATAATGTGCTCATCAAAAAAATGAATCCCACTTAGAACATTAGCTAAGTAATATGTTACCCTTTCTAAATAGTGCATCAACCTCCCTCCTTTTGTGTTGCTTGTTTCTTACACATAACACATACTGGCTCATTTTTAGATACCCGTTTTGAATCAATTTGAAGGCCCATCATAGTTCATATGTAAAAGATAATACTTCATCATACACATACCTATTATGGAACAAGTGTTCCTTGGAATACCCTTTGGAAAAGACTGTCTTACATGCAATGTAGTGGAGTATATTCACACAATTTAAATGATATACTTACAGAAAAACTTGATATAAATAAAAATAGACATGAAACTCAAAATTGTGTTTATTCCATTAGTTAAAATATTTGAACTAAATATTTATTAAAAATTTTCTCCTCTAACTTGAACACTTGACTCTCTAAACAGGCAGATTTTGATTTTCAAAACTGATAAATGAGAGTGAATTAAGATTTACACATTAAGGAAATGGCAAATGACAAGTGGCTCATGGCTCAGCCTCTGTGTAGCCAACTGCATGAAGTGAAAAAATTAAGTTGTCTTATTCCATGCACTGTATAGTAGCTCACACTGTGCTGGCCTGAACTAAATCTAGATCACAAGAAGCTTCATATGTTATTAGCAAACTGTAGTTATCAATCCTTTCTCTAATGAGAAGACAGAATAATTGAAACTGAAGTGGGCTAATGTGTCTCCAGCTCTTAGTACAATTGGTGAACACAGAAGCAGAAAGTGTACAATGACTATTATTTTTATAGTTAAGCAACTCTGCCAAATGTGCATTATGTTGGGAAATATGGGAATATTAAATGCTTTAGCTACCCATTAGAGGCTGGAAGAATGTTAATTTATCATCTTTTTTATGCAGGGCCACAATTATTTTGAGCTTGAGTCAAGTGGAAACAAGTTGTCCCCACATACCAATACCTACTAGAAAACTCCTCATGCTTTCTCTCATTCTCTTCCCAGAATCTTTAAGGGCACCACATGCTTAAGTAAAATAATGTAATCACAGCAACTAGAC
Source organism: Eschrichtius robustus (assembly GCF_028021215.1). Lineage (NCBI taxonomy): Eukaryota > Metazoa > Chordata > Mammalia > Artiodactyla > Eschrichtiidae > Eschrichtius > Eschrichtius robustus. The sequence continues at coordinate 74,284,930 of NC_090836.1, read as the reverse complement.
ATGCTTTTTCATTTCCCCAAATAATCATTCCCTGGTTTTTAATAACATCAGAAGTGCCAAGTAGAATTGTACTTCTAATGTCTTCTCTAATTAGCTAGCCTTGGAACCCTCATCTTTCTCACTAGTAGCGTAAATGACTTATTTATAGCAAATTAGTCTGGTGTTAGGATTCATCCCAAACCCCCAAAAGTTGGAACCATATTTTTTTTCTTGCTCTTGAATACATTCTCAGAGCAAAGAAGGGACTGGAGAACAGAATTTTATTGGTCTAAGAACTTTCTATTCCCCTTTATTTACTCATGTTATTTTTCTTCCTACAATCTTTGTTTAAAAATGAGCATTGGAATATTGAAGGCTTGAAAAAATTTATGATTAAATTAAAAAGAGGGACATGAGGGGTGTGGGGAGTGTGTAGGAACCGGGAAGACAAGGATGAGAAGGAAATTTCCCCAGTTATAAATGTGCTTCCAGGAACCTTTCCAGCATATGACAAATATCTAATTGAGGTTGGCAGTTAAAATCAGTGAGGTAGGAAAACCTGAGAAGAAAATCCTTGTCTCAAATTGTGAAAAAAAAACCCCAGATATTAAAATAGACACAAGTAGATGCAAGAATAATTGAGTATAAATGAGAGTGGAATAGATGGAGTGGTGATGAGTCCCAGTGGGGAAGGTTGAAAATATACTCAAAATTTTTTGAAATAAAAATTCAGAAAACGTATTTGAGAGTTGGTGGTCTTAGAGTTTGAAACCACTGTTTCAGCTGAAGCTTAAAGGTACCTGAGATGAAGGACATGTCTATGTGTAAAACATAGAAGGAAAAGAATTAGTAACCAAGGACTAGAAATTCATATAAACTTGCTGTATCACCTCGAACTAACCAATTAACACCTAAATATACTTCTTCTAAGATAAAGTGGGGTTAATAATAAAAATATTAGTCTCTTTCCTTTACTTTGTCTTAATAGCCCTTATATAATGTCAACTCACATTTTTAAGTTTCCAAGCAGTACAGAAGTGTTAAATGTGTTGTAGGAGCATGTAGATTCTCCCAGGTAATAAGATGGGTAAACTGAGTGACAGAGTTCAAGAACAAATGAAATTAGTCCACCCTAATGAAGATCATGATGGAAAGATACATTCAAGAGAGAATGCCAAAGGAACACTTGGAATTAACGACCTGAAGAAATGGACCAAGAAATCAGTAATGGATGAACTTTGCACCAGTGCACACCAGATGGGAACCATAGGCATGTTATAGCTACAGATATTTTCTTGAGGAAGAACTGGATCCCTAGACTCTGAATCAGTTATTTTCCTTAATATTATCACTTCTGTCATATCAAGTAGTTACAAGAAATAAGAAATGATTGTTATGACTTCCAGCTCCCTAAAGGTAATGTCAGCTGATTAAATCAAAATGTCTAAACATTTCCCACAAAACTTGTATAAGCAGGTCAATGAGAAGAGCAAATAAAATTACTTATAGCTGATATCTATGGAATAATTAGAACACCAAAATTATTACCAATTTCAAATTATGTGTAGGTAGCAAAATAAACATGCAAATTCAGCAGGTTCATTCTCAGAACACATGACTGTATATGGAGTCTGTCAGTGACTGAACAGAAAATAGGAAAAGTGGATAGGGACCTAATAGTGATAAATACTGATAAAATCACACACAGTAAGAAAGAGTCAACACACTGAGTGAAGAAATGCTGAGAACAGGTCAGAGATCTTGTTGGTCACAGCTCTGGTTACTGGAGCATAAAAAAGGAGGAGGTGTGGAAGTGCATGGAACCAGTGGTGGAAGTTTTGAAGAAGCACCGCTTCAGGGGCAGAATGGGGAGACTTAGAGTAGGGAGCATCCTTGGAGTCTCATTGATGAGAGAAAAAGAAGCAAGCAGTGGAAGTTAAAGATCCTATAGAAATAAAAAAGCAGAGGAGGATAATCTTGAACTAAAAATCCTGGTAAGCAGCCCAAATTTCCAACATTGGCTAGATAAACCTAATACTTTTGTGTAGGGAAATATTAGATGAACAGAACAGAAAACTGTATACAATATCCATACAAAGCTACTATAAAAAAATAAAATAATAAAATAAAAATAGTGTATTAGCTCAGGTTGCCATAATAAAATAGTATAGACTGGTGACTTAACAGAAATTTTTCTCTCACAGTTCTGGAGGCTGGAAGTCTCAGATGAAGGTGTCAGCGTAATTGAGTTCTGGTGAAAGCCCTCTTCCTGGCTTGAAGACATCCACCTTCTTACTGTGTGCTCACATGGCCTTTCCTCGGTGTGTGTTTATGGGGAAAGAGAGAGATCTTTCTTCCTTTTTTTTTTTATAAGGCCACCAGCATCCCTATTGAATTAGGGCCCTACCCTTATGACCTCATTTAACCTTAATAAGCTCCTAAAATCCCTATCTCCAAATACAGTCATGTTGGTGATTAAAACATCAACATAGAACTTTTTGGGTCTAGGGGACACAAGTCAGTCCATGGTAAGTGGAAAATTTTTTTAGCTGATGAATAGTCTTTCTTTAAAACCAACAATGAAGGAGGAGTTAGTAACACAACACTCCCTCCAGTCTTAATTAAATAGCCTAAGCAAGTATCTGCAGATAGGAACAAGCACTTTACATGAGAAATACAAAAACTTGGAATAGAAATAGACAAAAACCAGGAAGATATGACATGAGAGTCAATTAAACTCAGAAAAGAAATGGAAGAAAAAAGCAAAATTCATCCTAGAAGTAAAAATAAATGAGAAATCATCTCAGAAAAATTTGTGAAAGCTCAAGGAAAAATTTATGAGACTAAAAATGCTGTAAGATTTAATTTGATGAAATGAAAATACTCAGGATAATGACAATGAAAAAAAAAAAGATCAGAAAAAGATAGAGCATAGACAAAGAAGAAGCAACATATATATAATTGAATATCTGAAGAAGAAAATAAATAGAGCAATGAAACAGAACTAATAGTTGACATCATAAACCAAGAAAGTTTTCTGAAAGTAAAAGACATGAATTTAATATTAAAGGGCCTACCATATGCCTGGAATAATGAATATAGAATGGTCACATCTGAGATGTATTCCAATAAATCTATTACACTTTAAAGATATCACATCATCTGGGCCTCAAACCAAACACATAAAAACAAAAGAAAACAAAACAGGGAAGAAAGGCAAGTTAGCATCAAATCTCTTGATGCAAGATATAAAACAAGACAATAGTTTTAAAAAAATTTTTAAGAAACTCAAGAAAATTAAGTATTTTATATCTAACCAAGCTGTTATTCAGCTTGCCCAGAAAACCACCATTACACGTGCACTGCCTCTGGGAATACTATATTTAAGAACTGTTTCTGAGGAATCTACTACAGGATGGCTTCATCTACCCAACTGTTGACTCTGAAAACTTAGTTACAAAGAATGATGTTGAACATTGAATATATTTAATTGCACATACAAGACTAAAACAAAGATAGGGACATGGATGGAAAAAGTGTATATAATTACAAAGCAGAGATAAGGAAACTAAAAACTGGGAGAAGAGTGAAATAAAGTAAAAAGTTTAATAAGCTCATTGATTGTCATGTGAGTATTGGGGTGTGTCAAGGTATGTAAATACATTTGACAAATGAAATAGTTGAAGTCTAAGCAAGGAAACAAAGTAATAAGAGCATTTAAACTGTATTAGCATAAAATAGCCATTAAGAATAAAAATACAAACCTTTCCTATACATTAAAGGAAATACAAAAGAACAAAATAAACTACTGGTTAAAGAAAAAAAGCACAGTAAATATTACATAATACACATTAAATATAATTATATAATATTACAGATTTATATAATATAAAAGGTCTTAAGTCACTTATTAAAAGAAAATTATTTTCAGATTAGCTTATTATGAAAATCCAACTCTGGCGAATGAGATGTTTGAAACAAGTGATTGAGAAAAATTACAATAAAAAAATAGACAAAGTTTTATCAGGCAACTGCAAATGATAAGAAGGCACTGGTTTCAATTTTAATATTAAACAGGTAGACGTCAGGTAAAAAGCCATAAAATAGTAATAAAGATGGTTGTTTAATAATGTTGAGGGCCAAAATTCACAGTGAAGATACAGCAGTAGTGAATATATAGCAAATAATACAGCATTTGCTTTTAAAAAAGATATGGAATGATTTTTATTATATATATTTGTAATATATAATGATATAAAGTGAAAAAAACAGGGTACAAAGTAGCAAATAAGCTTTGCCTGTTTGTAAAACAATAGGGGAAATAAGACGTGTGTGTGTGTGTGTGTGTGTGTGTGTACTTATTTTTAGAAAAGACAACTGAGAACAGAAAGGATAAAAAAGAAACTATCTGTGGCAAATATGCGGGAATTGATTGGAAGGTATAGTAGGTAGAAATGAAAGTTATCTTTATATTTATTTATAATATATATTTATGTAATTAAGTAGTTTATATATGTTTTATATGTAATATGTAATATATTTTGACTCGCCTTTTGAAAGATGTAAATGATTTACATATTTTAAAAATAGAAATGAAATAAGGATAAAAATTCTATAATTAATTATAGCTGAAACAAACCTACATGTATACCAAACAGATAACATAGTCACACAGGAAAAGAAGTTATTCAAGGAATTTTTGAACATAGTTCTCTGAACACCCTTAGAGAGTAACAGACTTAGGTTAAAAAAAGTAAAAAAAAACAAAAACAAAAAAAAACATGTTTCACTTAATAGATTTGTTGTTAATAGTGATATTGGTTTAACAGTTCTGAAATTACTTTGTGTGTTCTAAAGGCTAGAACAAATATGTAAATATATTGATGTTGTTGAGAATTAGGGTTCTCACTGTGTAAAGAATGGAGATGAAATCCACAGGTAAAGAAAAACCTTGTGGGCTATAACTATATGTGTATTTCCTAGCTCTGTTCATAGAACTGGGCCAGAATCAATGATAAGTCATTAACAATGAGAACATCTAGGCCCTAGATCTTGGTCTCTAAATAATATTTCACTTTAAAAGAAACCAAGGTTCTATGGAGAAATGGGTGATTCTAGGTTTGTGGCAAGAAAACGGTAATGGGAACCTGGAACATTTTGATGTACCAGAAAGCTAGAAAATCAATACTATTGTGGTGAGAAAAGAACATGGAAACAAAATTCTGTTTAAATTAAAATAGGAGCAGGCTTGCAAGACCTTACATGGTCAAATTTGGGACAATTAGAATATCAGAAATAATGACATTAATGTATTGTGAAAAATGATTTTAAAAACCCCAGGTACTTTTACTGGTTAAAAAGGGGTCAAAAAAGATTTTAAGATATTTTATAAATAAATTGTGCTAACCACATTCTAACCAGAGTTGAACAATAAGATATCTTACTTCCCTTAAAATTAAAATTTTGAAAAACTAAGTAAGCAAATTAGTACGATCATTTGTTATCGAAAAACGAGAGCTTAGAATGCACTTTCAGCACTGTTCTAAGCACTTTTACATGTTTTGTCTTATTTAATTCTAATGCCCCTGAGGGGTTAGCTTTATTTTACAGATAGCAAAATCTATTTGGAGAATTTAAGAAACTAGCCCAAAGTCACATGAAGAGCCAGGATTTCTATACAGGTCAATGTATCTCTAAAGTTTACATTACTGTTCTTTGACCTGCCATTTGTCCAACTTAATCGTTTTAAAGGACCTTCCAAGTCACTAATTCATTTGGTCATCACAACATTCTGTGAGCTGGTCAAGTTGTCAACTATTTATTACCTTTGTTTTACAAGCAAAAGAAGTTGAGGTTCACAAATGTTAAATATATTGATTTAATTAGTGGTATATCTAGAACTTGGATTTAAGCTTTTTGAATCCTACTCAGTGCTTTTTCACAGTAGCATGCTGTCAAGAAGCTACTATCTTGGGAAAGTTTTGAAAGAGTGAAATGAAATCTTGTTTTGATGAATAAAGATTGCATTTATATGAGTTTTCAGAAGGAAGTGCTGGAGGAACTTTTAGAGACTATAGTAGGTAGAATAATGGCCCCCAAAGATGATTGCATCCTCATCTCCAGAGTTTATGAATATGTTAGGTTGCATGGCAAAGGGCAATCAAAGTTAAAGATAGGATTAAGATTGCTAATCAGCTGATATCAAAATAGGGAGATTATCCTGAATTTTTCTGATGGGCTCAAAGAAATAACAAGGGTCCTTAAAAGTGGAAATGGGAGGCATAAGTGTCAGAGTCAAAGACAGATATAGGATGACAGAAGCAAGGTCAGAGTGATGCCAAGTTGAGAAGAACTTGCCGGCTTTAAAGATGTTTGAAGGGAGGAATGAGTCAAGGAATACAGGTCTCTAGAAGCTAGATATGACCCGGAAACTATGTCCTCTAGAGCTCTCAGAAGGATCCTTCCTAACACCTTGACTTTAGCTAAGGAAATCCTGCATTAGGCTTCAGACTCCAGGATTGTAAGATAATACATTGATGGTGTTTTTAGTCACTCCGTTGTAGTAATTTCTTACAGAAGCAATAGAAAACTAATACAGACAAAAAAGATTTGAACACAAAGAGGAAGTAGATAAATAGTAGTGGATTCTTTTTGAGTTAGTCCTCATGAGATTGAAATGGATAGATGTACTGATACAATCAATTCTGAGAAGGCTAGAAAGTTATAACATGTTTGAGGTTACAAGTTAGGACATCAGACTGGGGGATTATAAAACGTACCTAAGCTAGGAAGGTGTAAGTGAATCATAACTCTTCTTCAGTTTCAGTAACTTTCTCATTTGCTCTCTCATCTTTGGAGAAGAATCAAAGCCTTTGAAATGTTATTATGTTGAGAAAGGAACACAAGAACAAAATTCTGTTTAAATTTAAATGAGAGAAATTTTTAAAAGGTGTATAGCAGAGCAAGGGGCTTCGTCTACTCTCACATTTTTTCTCAGCCCCTCTGACCTGCTGTGCCTAGTGGGTCATAGAAGACTGTTTGGCATTCTCTTTTGTAAATCAGTTTGAAAGAGAGTAAGAACAAATGCATGCTGTGCCCCAGATTTCGCTAAATCTTTTTAGGGAAACTTCAGAGGCATATGTACAAGAGAAATGGAGAAGTTTTAAGTCGTTTGCAGATTGCTAGATAAGACTACATTAGGCTGAACTGCATGGTTTAATATGACTGAGGAGAATCACTTGAAAATGAGTAGATAATTGATTCAATGTCTCCCTTTTCACTTTCACGTCACATACTTCAACATATATATTTTTCTCCTCTACTGTAAAATCTTTCAGTTAAGGGGCTATAGGTCTACATAACATTGACAGTTTGGATATAGTCATTTTTAATATTGCCATATTAAAATCGTTATAATGTATTTCCATTTTCAAATGTACTTGTGGAAGTATATATGAAGGGTTAGTTTCTCTAAAGTTGGAAGAATTATAGTATTTTAGTCATGCCTATATTTAGACATTATTTTCTTTGGGAAAGCTTTTAGACTCCTAAACCCAAATTATAGCAATGATTGAATCTATAATGATGTGGTGTTGCCATAGTGTGGATCCAACAGAGACATTAAGGCAAATGAAACACTTAACCCATCATTATTGAGGAAAAAAGAACAACTACCCCAAACCAAGCAGAATGGGCCAGAAAACAGTTTGACCTGCCAAATAGATAAGACCATTATAGATTGTCTCAGACTTTCACTTATTTCATTTATATAAATCAAGCCGTGTTGTAGATGATCTTGATGTTAGATTGACAAGTTTCATGTTAACTCTCTAGCAGTAACAAACCATCTAGTATGTGTACTTTTATTTGGAGGAGTCTGGGTGATATACCAAACCAATCAGAGATCTAGTTTATGGCCTTTGCAGATTCTAGCCCAGTCTTTAGAATGATGCCACCGTCAACAACTTTTTTAAACTAATTCACGTGGATCTGCAACTCAGGTAATATACTTTGTGGTTTCCCTCAGCCCCAGTACATCAACCAGAATAAAAATGAATTTTAACTTCGTAAGAAGGATATGTATGTGTAAAAAAATACTCCTTGGCAAGGCTGGGAAATGGATCATTTTATGCTGTAGCAGTCTTGATGTACAAACTCTCTGGATTTATATAAACATGTTTTCTCCAGTCCTTTGTATGAGAGCACACTATAGCAGCAAAGGACTGTTGGGTATAATTGATCAGAAACACAAAAACATGAGCTATGCTTTGGGTCTCTTAGAAAACTGAATACTAGTTGCTTGGTATAACAAAATGTTGGAGCTTTTATTTTCTTTTTAATTGCCAACTTGTGATCTTATTAGGGTTACCATGAAGCTTTAGTGACTATCCATCTCAAGTGAGTTTAGTTACCTTGTATGTAGTGTCATATTCTTAAATCATAGCTTCATTATATATACAGCTATATTCTCTGGAGGAATCCTTCCACTGGTCCAAGGTTGATTTCATTGTTCTACATCACATTCCTTCTCACATTTTGACTTTGTTTCAATAATCATCCCCTTGATTATTAGCATATTAGCATATTAATAGGCTCAAGCTAATCCCATCTTTAAAGAGAAAAATAAAGCCAAAACTTTCACTGGACCCAATCATCCTTTATAGATACTTTTCCTCTTTTCAGAGTTCTGTATGTTATGCCTGGGTCTTACACTCAAATGTCTGCAGGGACCAAGCTGTTGATGGAAATGAGAGGTGTGAAGCCTGGGGAGACGATGGGAAATTGCAGAGTTGGTGCTCATAGTCCTGTCAGGGCTGATTCCTGCCATGCAAAAATGCAGATTCAGATGCCAGAGCTTCTCATTTTCCAAGAGAGTCTGGAAATCTGGATTTAAACTAAAATGTCTTAAACACTAAATGCTACTGACTAATAAAACCAAGCCAAAACTAAAACAGAACACTTTGCAGGTCTGCTAGAAGATATCTATGGGCTGAATTCAGCTTATCACTTGCTAGTTTGCAGTCTTTGGAATATTCTTATTGTCGTCACTTTCCTCTCTTCTTACTAATTCTTCAAACCATTACAGTACAGCTCTACATAGATTAAACTGTAAATAAACCATCACGCAAGTAATACTGCTCCTACTAAGCTCACTTATGATCTCCTAACTACCAAAATCAATGGCTACCTCTCTGCAGCTCTTGATATTCCAGATCACTCCTTTTTGCAGGCGTGATCCCCTGCACTGATGTCTCAGGCATTCTACTCGGTGTCTTCCTTTGTCTTTGAAAGTATCTTCTTACTCTTTTTTGCAGACTCCTTTTCTTCTGCATTCTCTTAAATAATGACATTCATTAAAATTTCTATATTTAGTCCTCTTACTGTTCCTCTTCTTCTTTTCCTCTTTATTCTTACTGTTGTTTTATGCAATTTATCCTGACTGGTATCAGCTATATTACTTCAGCTCCTACTTGTATAATAGTGACTTCTTAATGGGGATTTCCAGCTCATATTTTTTTCCTTAGTTTCTAAGTTTATAATTGCCTATTAGATATCTGTATTTACTTCCCACAAGTAGTTCTTGCTCAGCTAAACACACTTTTCTTTTCTAAATTTTGGGTGATCAGCCATCTGGTTTTGCCCAGGACAGTGGTTCCCTATCTTCTATATTGAAGTTAAAAAATATTTTTTTTTTGCATGGTGTATAAACCTATTTTGGAGCTAGTTTCTCATCTGCAATCATTACAGTACCCTTATACTTTCTCATATACAGCTGGATACCACTATCAGTCTATGTGCTTTGGGGGAAATTGGATGGAATTAGCTCTACCCTGAGATCTAAGCATAACCAAACAAATCATAACTTTCTTGAGGCAACATGATTGGAAAGGCATGTCACATGATCCAAATCATTCTGGTCTAACCAAAAGCCAATCCCAGGATACTGCAAGCATGGACAAAAAAAAGAGGCATTCTCTTGAGCCTGGAATGTGGGCCTTGAGCCTCTGTGAGCTTTTTACCTAAGAATGAAAGCAACATGGAGGAGAGAGAAGTCAAAAGATGGTCCCTGATGACATCCTTTAAGTTCCTGTATCAATCCTTGCCAGCTATGCTTGTGGTTTACCTATCATCTCTTAGCTCCACACCCATACCTCTAAGTTTAGGGACTTTGGAAATACCTTCATAGACTCATTTGACAGCCAACTTTTCATTAGGTTCTGCCACTGGAGGTGTTGGAGTGAAAGTGGAAGGAGGAAAGAGGGCAGAGGGACTTCCGTACACAGCAGCTGTTGTTCTAGCAACTGAAGACAATTCTAGCTCTAGCCTCCATTTTATTTATTCATTTATTTTTATAATGGACTTTTTATTGTTATAAAATATACTTAACATAAAATTTACCATTTTAACCATTTTTAATTGTATTGTTCATTAGGTTTAAAAAAACTATGGTTTTAGATTTATAGAAAAATGGTGAAGATAGTACCAAAGGGATTATATATACTCTTCACCCAGGTCTCCCTATTGTTAACATCTTACATACTTAACATTACATTTGTTACAATTAATGAACTAATACTGACACATTAGTAATTAAAGTCCATAGTTCATTCAGTTTACTGATTTCTTTAGTTTTTACCAATGTCTTTTTCTGTTACAAGATTCTGTCCAGGATACCACATTACATTTACTTGGCATGTTGTTTCCTGAGACTTCTCTTGTTTGTGACTTTTTCTCAGATTTTCCTTGTTTTTGATGCCATTGATAGTTTTGAGGAGTACTGAGCAATTATTTTGTAGGATGCCCCTCTATTGGAATTTCTCTGATATTTTTCTCATGATTAGACCGGAGTTACAGGTTTTTAGTAGGAACGCCACAGAGGTAAAGTGCCATTTTCATCCCCTCATATCAAAGGTATGTACCATCCATATGACTTATCACTGTTAATGTTAATTTTGATGACCTGGCTGAGGTAGTGTTTGTCAGGTTACTCTCCTGTAAAGTTACTTTTCTTCCCATCCTCCCTTTTCATTGCCCTCTTTGGGAGGAAGTTATTATGTGCAGCCACATATAAGGAGTGGGAATTTTTGCTCACTCCTTAAGATTATCTACATAAATTATTTGAAATCTTCTAAAGAGAGATCTGTCTCTTCTTCTCATAGATCATGCATCTATGGATGCATGGATAGTTGTCTTATACTGTGGATTATAATCTAATACTACTTTATTTGTTGTTCAAATTGTTCTGGCTTTGGCCACTGGGGGCCTTTTCAGTTGACTCCTGTGTCCTTTTGACATACTCCCATCAGTTAGGTTTTTTGGGTTTTTTTTGTTGAACATTTCCATACTTTCTGACATTACAAGATGCTTCAGGCTCATCTTGTATATTTCCTGCCTTAGTTCTAGAATCAGCCATATCTCCAAGGAAACTTGGTTCCTTTTATTGCAGAATGGTAATCAAGACCAATTCTGGGTATTAGATGGGATTGTTGCTACTGGCGTGTCCTTGCTTCTAAGCTCTCTCAGATGACAGAACACAGAAACGTATATGTGTATACTAACCTGTGCATGTGCACATATCTTTAGTGATTTCTATGTACAACTATCTGTATCTATATTAAAGTAATCATGTGTTCTTACTGATGTCTCCAACTCTAATCCATTATCATAAGGTTGATCAGTTGAGCTTTCTTCCCTTGCTTATCTGTAAATTCCCACCCCAACAGTGAGAAACCTGGCTCTTGCCAGTATAGATATAAAGCAGTATCAGAATTGTTAGCCTGGCCAGTTTGTTTCTAAGGCCAGATATGCTAAGGCTCCTGGAGGTCTGAGCATAGGATATGCTGGAACCCCTCCTTCAAGATCCTAGGTGTGTTTTTGTTCTATCAACTTTAGGGATGGTAAATTTGTCCTGAATTTACTAATATCTGGGTCAACTCAGCATCCCCTTTTGCTTCCAACATCAGAGTAACCAGTTCCCTGTAGTAAATGCTTTCAGTTTGAAATCTGTAACACTGTTTCTGTTTTTATGTCTGGACCTTAACTGGTCTATGAGCCAACATCTTTTTTTTTTTTTTTTTTTCATTAGCCAATTTGGGTTGTGTTTCCTGTCTCCTATGGCCAAAAGAGTATTAAATAATATATCATACTATTGCTTCTGCTATTCTTTCTGCCTAGAATGTTCTTGTTCTCATTGCCCACATGAAAAATTGTCAATAATTCTTTTATAGTTAGTTTAGGTGTTAAGTTTTCTGTGCATTTCTATGTCCATGCCGTGTCATCACACCAGTTTCTTTGCAGTCTTGCAGCCAGGGTTGTGTACTTTCTTCTCTGTCTTCTTAGGAAGTCTTCTGAATATTGAATTTTCTTATTGTATGAAAGTTCATCAGACATTAAATGAATTTTACAGTTTACAGATAAAAAATCCCTGTAAACTATAATCCCTTAAATGACTTTTTCTCTGAAATCTTTTAAATGACTTTAAATTATTGATTTTAAAAGGGCCTGAGGCTCTGAGGCATTTGTATATTTTACTTAGTAGAGTTATGGTTCTCAAGAACATATATTTAATAAAGCATATTCCACTCATTGCTTAGTTGAGAAAATGTTTGTAGTATATCTTTTTCAGTTGGGGAAAGCTGCAGTGTTCTAAATATTGATGTCGAAAATTTTTTCACACTTTCAAAATATTTGTGTTATCAAAGTTTAAAATTCTGTCTTTTGGTATATTGAAGCTTATTTCATTGTCCCAAGGGCTTCTGCTAAATCCAACCATTAGAGCATAGGTTACATGATTTAACTCCCTTTGTCTTAACCTATACCCTGGATTTTTATATGTCATTTTAATTTCCCCTTTATTTCAGAGAACCTCAGAACCATTTCTAGGTTTGCTGTTTATAATTCCCTGTGGGAAAAAAAGCCAGTCTGTTGAAAGTAGATACTATATCTATATGAGCTCTCAACCACTCTGCTATCTCTAGGTTTGCTTTTAAAGTTGTCCAGAATAATAGCATGCATTTTATCTTGCATTGTGAATGTGTTTAGTGCCATTTTGTCAAAATATTGACCACACATGCTTCTTTACAACATCAGGGGAACCTACTGAAGGACCTATTGGCAAAGGTATGTCAATTGAGACAATTCTTTATTTTTCTCCCTTTTTTTTCATTGCAAGATTATGTCATTATCAAACCAGTGACATCATATATCAGTATAAGTTTTCTTGAATTTCATAAATGTAGGCCAGATTTGTAATATGGGTCTTCAAATGCTGATGGTGTTTCAGTGATGCTGAAGTTCTGTTGAAATGTCTTGGCGTTGCCTTCTGCAGCCACTGTCAGGGAGTGCATTACTAGATCTCATCTCTATAGAAAGAAGCCACTAAAGTTATTCTAGATGTACCTGTGCTAGAGACTCCATCCATCCATCTTTCACTTCCTGAGTGCCAGTCATGTGCCAAGTACCATATATACACTGATGTATATCATCAGATAAAGAGGGAATTGTACTGTAGTATGGAAGTGCAGTGAAAGTGGTACGCACAGGGTATTTAGGGAACATTGTGTGAGGGCAACCCAGCCTTGTTTCTGGGGAAAAAGGGAGAACAGGGCATATACGAAATTGTTAATACCAGGTTAATAAATCTCAGGCCCTTTAAACATTATTCGCCCAGCCAGACGCTTCAGGAGTGTGTCCAGGAATAAATCAAGAGGGAGAATTTCATGCTATGGAAAATAGACATATAGAAAAAAATCTGGAAAATCAGCGCAGTGCAGTGTTAGTGTCCTGCTAACCCTAATATGGTCTGATGACTCTGAAGGCCCTGTGGCTCTTCATTGCAGAAAGTCATCATGAACGCTGCTGCCCCTTGGTAGGTGTGCTTCCACTGGGGGCTGCTTCACCTGTGAATAGTCAGCCACGGTCCCTGGAGTCTCTTCTGTCCTATCAACAAATAGCTTGTTACTAGTGAATAATTTGACACCCGCAAACTTCATAGTTCTGCTGAAACTCTACCACCTTTGCAATCTATTAAACAGTCTAAATGTCCTTTTTAGAGCTTTTAGTTTATGTTTGATAGGGGTAAGATTTACCCACGTCATTATATTACATTCTCTGGGGCTAGCTTCACTTGGAAACCTCATGCTGTTTCAGTGCAATTGCATTTTAAAATTATTAGTGAGAGTAATAAAGTACCATGCCATAGTATATGATTTCTAGACTTCTGCATTTCACAGTCCAATAAAATTTAAAAAAATAATGGAAACATGTAGGCTTGACAATGTCTAATTTTAGGTAAAACCATGAGAAACCTCTCCCATCTACTCTTACTACTGCTTTAAAATAAAAATTTATTTTATCCTAATAAAGGATAATCTCTAAATGTAAAAATATGAATATATTCTACTTTTAGGAAAACTCCCTGATTATACCAGTTTTCCTAATTTTTCTACAGTTTAGTCAAGAAGAGTTGTGTACCACTGAATACAAAACCTCTGGCTTGGTAGACAGTGACGCAGGAGGTAGGGAATAGGTTTTGAAATCAGATAGACATGGGTTTATATCCCATTTTGTCATTTTCTAGTTGTGTGAACTTGGTTAATTTAATTAACTCCCTGAACCTGTTTCTTTACCTGTAAAAAAGGAATAATTATCTGTTTTGCCCCAGCACAAGGTTAATGGAAACACTGAAAGAGGTAATGCATGTGAAAAAAATTATTAACTGATAAATGTCATAAAATGTAATTTTTAAAAATTCTATTGAGGACCTTGAGGGAATTGCAAATATTTCTCTCCTTCCAACACGAAGGAAGAGGAAGAAAGGAGGAACGCTAACAATTACTGAGTGCCTTCTATATCTCAGGGACAGATGTAGCTGCTCTTCATTTCTTTTAATTATCCCAGCAAAGCCAAAAAATTGCGTATTTTAACCAACTTTTTATAGCTGGAAAAAAATTATGAATCTCAGAGAGTCAAATAATTTGCTCCAATCACACAGCTGACGAAAGGTGAAATTAGAATTCAGACCAAAGCGTGTTCAACTCACTATTTCATGCTCCTCTCCAAGAGAAAAATCAGCATACCCTGCATCGTCAAAAACATCGGCCTTCTTTTTTAGCTCTTAAAAGTACAAAATGTTAATTTGGGGGTTAGCATATAGCAGTAAGGCCACAATAAGGACAAATTCTGTCAGTGTAGCTTATCCTTTAGGCATTAAAACCCTGGTTTATGTTCAGAAAACCCTCTCCTTTATTATAATTAACTGTCAAATTAACTTTCATGATGAGTAATTTAACACAATTATTCACATGTACTTTAGGAAGATTCTTACAAAGAAAATTAGACAATACCATGACATTTAAAATAAAGTTTCTATCATATGGACACCAAGCGGGGAAAGCAGGGTGGGGGGGTGGTGGTGGGATGAACTGGGAGATTGGGATTGACATGTATACACTAATATGTATAAAATAGATAACTAATAAGAACCTGCTGTATAAAAAATAAATTAAAAATAAAATAAAGTTTCTACAACTTCTTTTTGGGGCTAAAACAAAATGGTAATACAGTCTTAGACACTAATCATATAATTTTGAACTTTGAAACCATTTTTAAAATGACAGTCTGTATTAGTATAAGAATGGCATATGAAACTAATTATTTGAATGTTTAAGTGCATCCATGTGATGTTATTTCACATTCTTAATAATAAAGATAATATATTTGAGGTCTGGTTCATAAAGTCTTGTGATATTTAAAATGATTTTATCCCTTGCAATATACAAAAATTTTAAGTTATGAAAACATATATCTTGTTCCTGCACATTTAACAAATACAGTGACTGAATTTTAGTTTCAAAAAATTTTTAAACTTACAAATCGATTGTTTTAATGTCATATGAGTCTTCAAACTATGGATACATTTGATGGAGCCCAGACTTTCTAGACATCACTTATATTTATGCTGTACTGAAACATGACATAAAATGAAGGGTGGATGGAAACTGAGAGTGGAAGCCAGGTATCTGGACTCACTGAAAAATATTATGTATTTCTCTGTGTGTTCCTTATACACTTCCAGTAAATATCACAGTTAGAGAAAATTCCTCTTATTTCTTTTACACCCATCTTTTAGTATCTAGTACAGTGTACGGTGCAGAGAAAACACTGGTAGCTATTTGTATCTGGAAAATATCTTGGTATTTGGCACTGAAGAAGAATACTTTTCTATGGCTAATTTGAAGTTCCCATTTTGTAAAAATTCAGCTTTTACAAAAGTCAGCTATGTGGAGTTGAAAAGAAAATAAAGATATTGTAAGTTAAAATGTGAATTACCAGTGTTTATGTCTCTTAGCCTTGGGCAATCTTTGTATGTGGCTTTAACAGAAGGGAACAATCAGTTGTGTATTAGATATTAAACTGTCCTCTGGGGCATCACTGGCAATATTAGGCCGAGGCACGTTCCTTGTGTAAGTTGTTGGGATGCACCTTTATTCTGTAAAGTGGCAAATGTCAATGTGCTATTTTTGTTTCCTGTCTTAACCTTCATGTGTTGATTCTGCAAAATCATTACTGAGCTGTATTTGCTACCTGAGTATGGTTTTTCAGAAACCTAAACAGAGGATCTAGAGATAAGTAGCAAGCAATTTCATCTTTTCTTCCCACCGAGCTTTGCTATTGCAGCTGAAATGGTATGTGACCTCTGTATCGACTAGTCACAGCAGGGTAAATTTAAAGGACATTTGGCTGGAGTTAACATTAAGCCCTTGTACATTCAGGTTACTTTTGACATAAGATCAAGTATACACAAGTGTTATTGGCTGAGCACAGAGTGATTGTTTTCTCCCTTTATCTTTTTTTCAGGTCAAATAAAATTTACTCTTTGTTCAAAAGTACTATGTTAAAGTAGCACTGCCTCAATTTATCCATTTTCCTCTGGAAATAATTTCTTTATGGCTATACCAATAAGTCAGAACACTTTGTTATTTCTATTAGATGTACTTGGCTTATATTTTATCAGATGGGATCTTTGAGGATGAGAAGCATGTGTTCTTGGTTATTAATATCCACAGAATCTGCTTTATATTCTGTACTTTTTAGGTACTTGTAAAACAGCAGAAAGGAAATTGATTTTTATGTCTCTGTATTTACATGAGTCTCAAATATCACTCTCTACTTCAAGCAATGATATTTACATATTATTATTATTATTATGAATAAAGCCAACAACTGCTATTAGTTCCTGATTAATGCCAAGCACTGTATTTGTGCACATGCATAACCTGGGAAATCTTGTTAAAATGCAGACTCTGATTTGGTAGGTCTGGGGCAGGTCTGAGAATCTGCATTTCAAACAAGCACCTGGGTGATATTGATGTTGCTGGTCCAAGGACCACACAATGATCATATAAAGTCGGTACTCATTTTTCAGATGAGGAAGTTGAAGTAAAAGAGATGAAGTAATTTGCCCAACATAATACAATTAAGAGTTTGGCAGAGCTGGGACTCAAAATGATTTCTATTTGTTGCCAAAGCTCATCGTTAACCAATGGTTCTAAGACTTAGTTGAGGGAAAATACTCATTCTTCTCTCCCCAGACTATTGCAGATTTTATAAAGCATAATATAAACAAATTAGTAGAAAAATGAAATGGAAGCTTGTATGTTTTCTTTTTATTCAACAGATAGAAAATTACAATAAGTTACTCTAGAAGTTTCAAAACACTTACTTCCAATTTCCATGTTATTTCATTGCAGATCAGTAACAATTCAAAAACCAGAATTGATCTACCAACCACACTTTGAGTTGCATTGCTCTAAACCACAATGACATTCAGGAAATTTTTATATGCACTTGTCCACTCAATGGAAATGACAATGGTAGTTTTTTAAAATTAAAAATATAGCTATTTGCATTTAAAACATGGACTTGGATTAGAAGGAAAGAAAGAAAGAAGGGAGGAAAGGAGGGAAGAACTAAAGACCCAATAAGAAAACTGAAAATAAAACTTAATTCTGCCACTTACAGAGTTTAAAATAAAATCTTACAGATGGGTCTTACGATATGACTTTTGCTTTAATAAACAAAGTGAATTGATCCTTTTGTCTTGTCCCCAATTATTTAGAGAAAAGTATTTTTATTTTTTCCAAAAGGATTGCTATTTACTTCTTAGTTCAATTGAGTTTATATTCCTTCTTGTTTCTCTGTTAGTGTGTGTCATTAGACACCTCGTCCTTGACTCTGAGTATAAAGTCAGGCATAGGTTACACCAATATTTTTTCTATCATTTCATAAGAAAAATAACACATTGTGTTATTTAATGATTTTAAACATTCCTCCCTCCTTCAGTCATCTCAGAAGAAAATAGAAGATAAAGCAGCACTACTTGTGAACATACTCTCCTACGTGTTCATAGGTCAGCATGGAGAGTGTCTGGTCTTTCTCCTTTTATCTCATTAATCTGGAGTGTTTGCATATCTTTTTCAGAAGAGAATCTGCCACAGTTTCAGAATTGTCTTACTCCAGAATCTTTTAAAGTCAATTTCTTTTAGAGAGGATGGTTATCTTTAGTTCCTTCATGGTATTTGAACTTCTATTGAAACGGTAAGATTTTTTTCAGTTGTGACTGTTGATCTAGCACCTAAGATACAATATTTAACTTTGATATAATATTAATACTTGTGTCTGCCTGCTGAATGTAGTCAAATTGCAACGTTCAGCAACTTAAAACTTTGTTCCTTTGTTTGGAATGTTTAATTTTTTCTCCATTATATAGAAATGACACTACAATGGTTATGAATCTGTAGTAAGGAGCACAGGAATTGTAAATTGTAAAGAGTTTGCAATAATATTGTCTAGGATGAAATGAGAGAGTAACACTGACATATATATACTACCAAATGTAAAATGGATGGCTAGTTGGAAGCCGCTGCATAGCACAGGGAGATCAGCTTGATGCTTTGTGACGACCTAGAGAGGTGGGATAGGAAGGGTGGGAGAGAGTCTCAAGACGGAGGGGTTATGGGGATATATGTATACATATAGCTGATTCACTTTGTTGTACAGCAGAAACTAACACAATATTGTAAAGCACTTATATTCCAATAAAGGTATAAAAAATAATATTGTCTAGGAAATAAAAATATATCGAGTCAGCTAATTCCTGATATTGTACCATGATATTCTAAGGGAATCTATATATCAGAGTCCTGAAAAAAGAGTTCTTTAAATTTCCTAAAATCTTTCTCTTGGGGAGTCAACTTCACATAGCAAACCCAAACAGACCTGGTTTGCATGTTGGCTTTGTTGCTGGAAGCTTCATGGCCTTAAACAAGTGACTTCCTTCTTTAATTTTTTTTGTATTCTCAACTGTAAAATGGGATTAATAATATATCCTCCTCATAGTTGGTTGGGGATTACACGAGGTAGCATATGAAAAGAACATAACTTGTTTACGATGTTCAAAAGTGTTTATTTCTTTCCTTTAAACTTTATTTTTGAGGGAGCATATTGACAGTTTTGTATTTATGAACAATATCTGTGTTATTGCTAACCAGGCAGCTTTTGGCACCATGGAGTTCTGTTGCTGTCTTATTGATCAGCTGTCAACCTTTGGGGAGCCTCTGAAAGTTCATTTCTCTCAGATCTCATGCCCAGCCCTTAGCCTTTAGATGGCTGCTGCAGTACACTCTACAGTGAAGGCTGAGTGCTTCGTGGAGGATCTCTGTGAACTCTCCTGCCTTGCTCTCAGTTTTTAGTGAGCTGTTATGAACATAAGAAAGTGTTAACAGAATTATTGTGGCAGAGTGCTGATGGGCAGGAAAGACCTTGATGTGTGACACTTGAGCTGGCCCTGAAAGATAGACAGGATTTGGCTTGATAGGAATGGTAATAGGAGGACCCTAATCCATATGCTTTAACATTTAGATTTATAAAGATAGTTTACTTTACCTTATAAGATCCCCAGGAAAGCTGATCCTTAGCTTGTGTGCTTTTCTTTTACTTTTTAAATATTTTATAGTCAAAATTTTATTATCAGATATGTACTATCTGTTTTATATATTTCCTGACAAAATATAATTTTTGCCTGATATGAAAAATTCACTTTTCGATCAACATTTTCTTCTTCCTAGTTGTGTTTTGTTTAGACTCATTGAGATTATCACTGTATCTTGATAGAAATAGCACAAGGTGGCCTGGGTATAATAATCACAGGTAACATTTAAGAGATGCTTACTGCATTTCAGAGGCTGGTCTAAATGCTTTATAGGAACAATCTCTTTTACAAGGAAACTTTTGATGTAGGAACTAATATTATGGCCATTTTATGGGCAAGAGAATTAAGACTTAGAACAGTTACATGACTTATTCAAGGTGACATAACCAGCAATTGGTGAAGCTAGGGTCCTAACATGGTTTATTCCACCCAGCAGTCAGATGTTAATCACTCAGTTCTACTGCTTTTTGCCCGTAGGAAGAGATAAAATCATCAAGTCACCTGTGGAATATCTTTCCTGTGATCTTATAATGAAAATAGCACTGCTGATAGAAAATTAAAGATTTGGTCCTAAGTACTAGCTCCTGCTATCACCTTGCATATTACACATTAGTCTCTCTTGCTAAGTATTTATATGGTGTTTGATAAAAATGATGTTTAACATTGCTCATTTTCTACTGCTCTTCACATACCTGCTTGGTACTAGCTAATCCATTTTTATCAGCTATTTTTGTACTTTTGCTTTTTCTTTAAGTGTGAAAGAGCATTCAGAGTTCCATACCTCAAGCTTACTTTTTCAAAATATTCAACATATTTAATTAAATGAGTTGGTTAAAAAAATAAAAAAATGTTTCCTCAAAATAGGATTGATAAAATGTTTTTCTTCAATTTATACATGTCAATTTTACTTATTGAATATTCAGGGTAAGTTGAAGAAAAGTAAAATAGCCATCAACAATATTTATATGTATTTATATTTCTATTTATATAGATGCGTATATTTATAGTTTATGCTTTCCTGAGTCATAAGTTGAAATATCAATAGTTAATCATAGAAAAATACTAGAGAAAAAGAAGCTGTTTTGTGTATATTTGGTATAACATTTGTCAACCTGTTATTGATTTTTATAGGGTGCCATGTGTGTCTCCCTGAATGCTTTCTTTACATGTAAGATTTTGAATGCTATACATACATTTAAGTCAGAGTTATTTTTTAAAATGTAAATCAGGTTATGTCATTTTCTTCTTTTCAACATTATTTTAATAGTTTCCCATCATGCTTACTATTAAATCCAGAGTCTTTACCATCACCTATAAGGTCTTATATCAGTTGGCTTTTCTTACCTTATTTCTGATCTCTTTCATCCTGACTCACTCTGCTCCAGGCAACTGGTCTAATCCTTGCTCCTTAAACATTGTAAGAAAGAGTCAACATCAGGAAATTGTACATTTTTCTTCCATTGTTATAAAATACTTGTCTCCCAGATAATCACATGTTTTGCATCCTGACTTTCTTCTAGTCTCTGCTCAAATATCATCTCCTCTGTGGGGCCTTTTATGATTACTCTATGTGAAGTAACATACCTCTTTACTCTCTGTGTTTTCATACTGCTTTTCCAGTTCAGGGCCCATCTTCTTGTTAGAAGTCTTAGCTCTCTGGAATTTCCACTTGGAATTCTGTTGTATTCCAAAGTGGATACTCATTCCACTTTGAAATCAAACTTCCCTGTATATAAGAGGAGTCTAGTCTTTGGCTGGAGAGAGTTCTCAGATTCACTTCCAGTAATTGCCCAAAGATCAGTGCTTTCTGCCTAAGTCCCCCTTCCCAGATGGTATGGGATCTGAAGGGAATAATACAATGTGTTAGAAATGGAGGAGGAGTTTTTCGTCTAAAGCTGAGAATGGCTGCACATTAACAGGGCTGAGGAGAATGTAGGAACAGAGTTCAAGAAACCTAACCAAAGCTGAGAGATAAAAACAGTGACAATAACAAAGCAGGTATCAAAACAAGAGTATAGTGATATAGACATAAAGACTAGCTAGGTAATCATGAGAACAGAAGATTGAAAGTTAATAGAGTGGAGCCTGGGGCAAATATCTAGAGATTCATACTTGTTTGCTGATTTATGTAGGTGTCAGTTATGATGTGGTGGACCCCCAAGACAAAAAGTGCTAGGCATATGTATTCACAGGTGCAGTGTTCGGTGTTGAAAATATTTTCCTTATAATGATGTTGTATGTTTTATGAATGAAAGAAGCATAACAGAAAATCATACCCAATTCCATCTGATTTCAATGCTTATGGGCATGATGTTATATTTCGTTGGTGAGGTGTGATTTGAGTTGGGGCGTGAGTGTAGGGTAATAGTTATAGGCAGAGGTGGGTGGTGAGATGGGAAGAGATGTACACAGGACCAAGATAGAATGTCATCAAAGGCTGAAAGGTAGGAACTTGGGGGACATGTTAGAGGAATAAAATGGAATTTTTATCCTCCTTTATTAATGTCAGATTCAATTCAACATGGCAAAATTAAACAAAAAATCTTGACTATATTTTTGCCTATATTCTAGGGCATATGTAAAATGTGATAATATCAGAAACAAAACTTGAATACCAACTTCTGTAGGTTACTGAATTTATAAGAGGAAAAAAAATCCTAATGTTTTTCTGACTCTAATCACCAGTTCAATAAGCACTGGGGTGTAGCTTATTTGAACAAACATTCATTGAACTCCTATGTGATAGAAAGTATGTTCAATGATAGAGTCATGAAGATAAATAAGATATAGTCCCTCAAGGGACCTAGAGTAGTGGGAGAGACAGATTGGTAGATAATTAAAATGCAGCCTTCTGCATGTACTGTTAGAAGTATGTTCTCACCAATATTGATATTTCCTTACAGCTGCGGTTATTCTTCAAACCAATAAGGAATTATTTGATTGTTAAGGAAAAGTACCTCTGATTTCTAGGTTTTTAGTTTTTGTATTTATTTTGTTTGAGCAAGAATATATACATTGTTTTTGGTTTACATTACACATAACTTTAGACTTTAAAAATGATTTATAAATATTAAGGAATAATGTGAATTGGGCACTAAATGTATTTTTTAAGTCAAAGAGAAATAAAGGCAATCATAATAGAATATGCTGTTGGATATAAATAAGGATTCCTTTGGCTGAATTCATATTTTTTGTCTTATGTCATCGTATTCCAAGTTTTCACTGCACGTCTCTCAATTTCACGAGCTTTCTTTCACATATCTCTTGGAAGCACAGTGATTTATTCTTTGTTGTTGTCCCTGGTTAATGCCAGGGTGTTTGCCTGCCATCTCATGTGTGTTTGAGTGGCATAAAGTGAACAATTGGCTCCAGACATAAGTATCCTACAGATCAGTGTTTCTAAGTGGAATCTAGGGCAGAAAAACCAACAGTAGTTTGATCCTTTGGAAGACCTTTATGTAACATTTGAGAGTAGCCAATATCTTTAGAAAACTCTCTACTGAATAAATTAATACTTTTATGTACAAGTAGGAATTTGAGCCTAAGAACAACAACAACAAAAACCAGAACCCATGATTCTATAATAATTTTTACTTTGTGCGTGATAAATTGACTATAGCAATAATAAAAATGGGATGCTAAGTCACTTCGCTGCTTGACAGGCATATATATTGGAAGCCAGTGAGGAATAGGATACAGGTATAAGCATGGCTAATATTCTGTAGGAGAAACCACAAAATAGATTTTATAATTTCTGTCACTAAGGGTTTTATCTTCATATCTATATGAACCATCAGAGAATAGGAAGTTCATACTTTTTACACAGGGTCAATCATTACTTGTCACATTTACTGCTATAGTTTGCTAAAATCCAACTTGATGGACTATAAAAATGATGATTTACTTAATATATTTTAAGTGGAGCAATAATCATTGTAAGCCATGAACATACAAAGGCTATTTGCTTGTGGTGAGCATATCTCAGATCCACACCAAGGTAGAAAAGAAGTTTAGAGATGTAGCTAAGAAGGGTGAGGCCCCTCAATAAGTACTGAGGGACTGTAATGTGTTCATGTTGTACTAGGTACTATGTACTGGGAAAGAAGAACTAGGTGGGAATTTTGAAGAGTGTCAGAGGGGAGATTAGTCATATTGAAACTTTAGGAAGAGAAGACTGAGGGCAAATCACACATTTTGTGGCATTTGATTACACTTATCAAGGTGATCATACACAAAGGAGGGAGACACACAGTGTTCTGGAGTAGAGACTGCCAGGTTTTAAATCAGGTCCTAGAAACTAATCCTGTTCTGGCATTAATTTGCTCCTTTTTTTTTTTTTAATATTTATTTATTTATTATTTATTTTTGGCTGCATCAGATCTTAGTTGTGGCACACGGGCTCTTCGATGTGGCATGGGCTCCAGAGCTTGCGGGCTCTGTAGTTATGGCACTTGGGCTCTCTAGTTGTGGCATGCAGGCTCAGTAGTTGTGGCACGCGGGCTTAGTTGCCCTGCAGCATGTGGGATCTTAGTTCCCCGGCCAGGGGTCGAACCCGCGTCACCTGCATTGGAAGGCAGATTCTTAACCAATGGACCACCAGGGAAGTTCCTAATTTGCTCTTTTGATTTAAGCAATTGACTTTTAAAAAATAAGCTTCAGGGTTTCCCCGGTGATGCAGTGGTTAAGAACCCACCTGCCAATGCAGGGAACACGGGTTCGAGCCCTGGTCCAGGAAGATCCCACATGCTGTGGAGCAACTAAGCCCGTGCACCACAACTACTGAGCCTGCGTTCTAGAGCCGGTGAGCCACAACTACTGAAGCCCGCGCGCCTAGAGCCGGTGCTCCACAACAAGAGAAGCCACCGCAATGGGAAGTCCGTGCACTGCAACGAAAAGTAACCCCTGCTCGCCGCAACTAGAGAAAGCCCGCGTGCAGCAACGAAGACCCAGCGCAGCCAAAAATAAATAAATAAACACATAATTTATTTTAAAAAAAAATGAGCTTCAGTTTTGTCATCTGTAAAATGGCCTACTTTATCTGTAAGAGTGCTTTCAGCTTTAACTCAATGGTCCATAGATTCTTTCTCTAGTTCCACTGAGGGAAGGACAAAAGAAAAGGAATTTAGATTATAACATGTGGGGTTATAGTTAGAAATAAAGATACATTTCCTGGAAGTGAGAAGGACTCAGTATTGGGAAATATTTCTAACAGAAGCCAAGATGCCACTGTTTGAGCAGATGAGTGAAAATGTTTGACCTTGGACACTGCTGGTAGAAGCCATGCTAGCGTTTGGTCAAGTGTCTTAGTGTGTGTGGAAGGGGAATGGACACAGTTAATCTGTGCTGAGAATCTTTATGCCAAGAAAGTCTGCAGTTTTCAGAAAACAGACTGTAAAATTACACTGTTAGCTTTCAGAGTGACTATATTTTCACTCCATTTTGCACAGAAGCTCCTTCGTCAGAACTACGACTATCTTCTTATATCTTAGTTTTAATTCTTGCAACTCAGTTACTATAAAGATGGAAAATTAGGGAACTGTCTTGTTAGAACTGCTGAAACACACCTGGTCTAATGTACTTCCCCACTAGGTGGTACTCTAATTATACGAGAACTACCCAGTTAAAAATCAATAATATTGACTTGATTTATGAAAAATTTCACTTACTTTCTGTTTAAAAATAATTTTTCTCTTACCACTCAAGTGAAAAGTCCAGCTGTCAGAACACTTGAATTTTTTATATGTAGTTTTAGAAAATTGTCAAGGTCAGTTATTTTGTTGGGTATTCAGTAATTTATAAGGCCTTTTTATACATCATATAACAAGAAGCAAAATTCAATAAATACATGGGTGGTGTGAAATATTAGTTTATGTTTAGTTGGTTCAGTTTGGCTTTTGTAAGTGAATTGTACACTTTTTAAACTTTACAATATGATTGGTGATGTAAAAAGTTTTAAAATGTTTTAAAAATGTAAGGGAGGTGTGAAGGGAAATGCTATTGCTGTGACGTAAGCCAGAAAAATGGCTTTTTTGCATCTCCATTACTACATCTCAGTGTATTTGTTGCTTACAACTATGGGCATATTTAATGGAAATAAATGGGTTTGAAAACACTTTCTATAAAAATCCCTTTCAAAGATCTCATCTCCAAAGATAGGTAATAGCCCTCTCTCCACCTGCTTGGTCTTGCAGGAGCCTGGCTTTCACTGATAAACAATGGATTATTGACATGTGTATATATTAATCAACAACAGGAAGCTTTTAAAGTTAGACTGCAAACTGACATTTCCATTTCTAGAATGACTAAGAACGCCAGAAACCAAAATTAAGTTCATCTGTGGTTTAGCTTAGTTGAGCTGTGAGGGGAAAAAAAACAAAAGATTGAAAAGTATGCGTTGCAAAAGTGATTCCTTTTTCAGAAATAAAAGACATATAGCCAATAGCAAAGAGGCCAATATTTAGGGTTGGTTTTCAACAGCAACCACAATCCAAATTAAGAGCAGAAAAAAATAGGAAATAAAAAGTCAAACTATGTACATTTTGTTTTATAAAATTAATACCTGAAAAATATGACTTTCATCTACATTGGTAAATTCCATAAAATTAAAAAAAAATCAGAATATGAATGTATCTTGAATAAACATCTAATTTTAACATGCAGAATTAAAAGGTAGATGATTTAGGAAAAAAGTGCTTTGTAAAAGGATTAATTTCACTTTTTTTTTTTAGTGAGTTATACAAAGTCATATGGAATATGATTATCTATTAAAATTAAATATACACCTAATTTACAAGAACACATTCATTGGCATCTATACTTTTCTTACCCTCCTGAAGTAATTTATTTATTACTCCCTCTTTGTTTTGTTAATATTTTAAATTCCTTATTAAAGTTTACATCTCCCTGGCTAAATCTAATGTGTTCCATGTAGTAGATATCTGATAAATGTGTAAATTGATGAATAAATATTGTATGAAGAGACATTAGTTTACACAGCTAAGAAAACATGCAATTGAAATTTATAATGTAGTTGATAGGATAAAAATTTCTCTTCCAAATGACCAGAATGACCTTAATATTCCCCTCAGCTTGACTAAACTTTTCGCAGGTTACTTTCTGACAGTAGGCCCCTGACTTTTTTTCTTAGAGCATTTACTTTAAAAAACTTGCAGTTATTAATTCTTTCCCTAAGTCTTCTCTCAGCCTCTAGCCAGTGTTATAACCCAGGGTCTTTCTCTAGGACCTGGGAGCCATTGCTTTGAAATATAGTCTTCAAGGAAGGTAGTACCTCTATCTCCCAGACTCTGTGGGAGGGTAGATAAATTAGATAAGTGCCAATTAGCAAACACTGGTGGCCTGATCACACTGACCACTCTCCCCTCAAAAGTCCTTCCTCCAGTACTTTTCCACTAGCTCACACTAGTATTTAAACACTTTCTTGTTTTTGCTTCAATGGAGTCGAGTTCAGTTTCTCTACCCTATGGCGATAGTCTTGAATTAAATCTTCCTTGCTGTTTAACTTGTTCAGTGCAATTTTCTTTGACCCTAGTTTCATTTTTAAGAATCAAATAGATATTGGAATGTAAAATATGCTATACTAGGTCACACTGGTGGTCATTTGGACCAGTGTTAAATCTCTAATAGCATCAGGGGTATTATCAACCTCATATGTTTAGAATATACTGTAACCATTTCTATAATTATTATTATTATTTTTTTTTATTTTTTTTATTTTTTTTTAAACATCTTTATTGAAGTATACTTGCCTTACAATGGTGTGTTAGCTTCTGCTTTATAACAAAGTGAATCAGTTATACAATATGTTCCCATTTCTCTTCCCTCTTGCATCTCCCTCCCTCCCACCCTCCCCATCCCACCCCTCTAGGTGGTCACAAAGCACCGAGCTGATCTCCCTGTGCTATGCGGCTGCTTCACACTAGTTATCTATTTTACATTTGGTAGTGTATATATGTCCATGACACTCTCTTACCCTGTCACATCTCACCCCACCCCCTCCCCATATCCTCAAGTCCATTCTCTAGTAGGTCTGTGTCTTTATTCCCGTCTTGCCACTAGGTTCTTCATGGCCTTTTTTTTTTTTTTTTTTTCCTTAGATTCCGTATATATGTGTTAGCATACTGTATTTGTTTTTCTCTTTCTGACTTACTTCACTCTGTATGACAGACTCTAGGTCCATCCACCTCATTACAAATACCTCCATTTCATTTCTTTTTATGGCTGAGTAATATTCCATTGTATATATGTGCCACATCTTCTTTATCCATTCATCTGTCGATGGACATTTAGGTTGCTTCCATGTCCTGGCTATTGTAAATAGAGCTGCAATGAACATTTTGGTACATGACTCTTTTTGACCTATGGTTTTCTCAGGGTATATGCCCAGTAGTGGGATTGCTGGGTCATATGGTAGCTCTATTTGTAGTTTTTTCAGGAACCTCCATACTGTTCTCCATAGTGGCTGTATCAATTTACATTCCCACCAACAGTGCAAGAGTGTTCCCTTTCCTCCACACCCTCTCCAGCATTTATTGTTTCTAGATTTTTTGATGATGGCCACTCTGATTGGTGTGAGATGATATCTCATTGTAGTTTTGATTTGCATTTCTCTAATGATTAATGATGTTGAGCATTCTTTCATGTGTCTGTAGGCCATCTGTATATCTTCTTTGGAGAAATGTCTATTTAGGTCTTCTGCCCATTTTTGGATTGGGTTGTTGGTTTTTTTGTTATTGAGCTGCATGAGCTGCTTGTAAATCTTGGAGATTAATCCTTTGTCAGTTGCTTCATTTGCAAATATTTTCTCCCATTCTGATGGTTGTCTTTTGGTCTTGTTTATGGTTTCCTTTGCTGTGCAAAAGCTTTTAAGCTTCATTAGGTCCCATTTGTTTATTTGTGTTCTTATTTCCATTCCTCTGGGAGCTGGGTCAAAAAGAATCTTGCTGTGATGTATGTCATAGAGTGTTCTGCCTATGTTTTCCTCTAAGAGTTTGATAGTGTCTGCCCTTACACTTAGGTCTTTAATCCATTTTGAGTTTATTTTTGTGCATGGTGTCAGGGAGTGTTCTAATTTCATACTTTTACATGTACCTGTCCAATTTTCCCAGCACCACTTATTGAAGAGGCTGTCTTTTCTCCACTGTATATGCTTGCCACCTTTATCAAAGATAAGGTGACCATATGTGTGTGGGTTTATCTCCGGGCTTTCTATCCTGTTCCATTGATCTATATTTCTGTTTTTGTGCCAGTACCAAACTGTCTTGATTACTGAAGCTTTGTAATATAGTCTGAAGTCAGGGAGCCTGATT
The DNA here is from genome assembly GCF_028021215.1 of Eschrichtius robustus. Classification (NCBI taxonomy): domain Eukaryota; kingdom Metazoa; phylum Chordata; class Mammalia; order Artiodactyla; family Eschrichtiidae; genus Eschrichtius; species Eschrichtius robustus. The sequence continues at coordinate 74,255,635 of NC_090836.1, read as the reverse complement.
CCCCCAGCTCCATTTTTCGTTCTCAAGATTGCTTTGGCTATTCGGGGTCTTTTGTGTTTCCATACAAATTGTGAAATTTTTTGTTCTAGTTCTGTGAAAAATGCCAGTGGTAGTTTGATAGGGATTGCACTGAATCTGTAGATTGCTTTGGGTAGTAGAGTCATTTTCACAATGTTGATTCTTCCAATCCAGGAACATGGTATATCTCTCCATCTATTTGTATCATCTTTAATTTCTTTCATCAGTGTCTTATAATTTTCTGCATACCGGTCTTTTGTCTCCTTAGGTAGGTTTATTCCTAGATATTTTATTCTTTTTGTTGCAATGGTAAATGGGAGTGTTTTCTTAATTTCACTTTCAGATTTTTCGTCATTAGTGTATAAAAATGCAAGAGATTTCTGTGCATTTATTTTGTATCCTGCTACTTTACCAAATTCATTGATTAGCTCTAGGAGTTTTCTGGTAGCATCTTTAGGATTCTCTATATATAGTATCATGTCATCTGCAAATAGTGACAGCTTTACTTCTTCTTTTCCGATTTGGATTCCTTTTATTTCTTTGTCTTCTCTGATTGCTGTGGCTAACACTTCCAAAACTATGTTGAATAATAGTGGTGAGAGTGGGCAACCTTGTCTTGTTCCTGATCTTAGTGGAAATGGTTTCAGTTTTTCACCATTGAGGACAATGTTGGCTGTGGGTTTGTCATATATGGCCTTTATTATGTTGAGGAAAGTTCCCTCTATGCCTACTTTCTGCAGGGCTTTTATCATAAATGGGTGTTGAATTTTGTCGAAAGCTTTCTCTGCATCTATTGAGATGATCATATGGTTTTTCTCCTTCAATTTGTTAATATGGTGTATCACGTTGATTGATTTGCGTATATTGAAGAATCCTTGCATTCCTGGGATAAACCCCACTTGATCATGGTGTATGATCCTTTTAATGTGCTGTTGGATTCTGTTTGCTAGTATTTTGTTGAGGATTTTTGCATCTATGTTCATCAGTGATATTGGCCTGTAGTTTTCTTTCTTTGTGACATCTTTGTCTGGTTTTGGTATCAGGGTGATGGTGGCCTCGTAGAATGAGTTTGGGAGTGTTCCTCCCTCTGCAATATTTTGGAAGAGTTTGAGAAGGATAGGTGTTAGCTCGTCTCTAAATGTTTGATAGAATTCACCTGTGAAGCCATCTGGTCCTGGGCTTTTGTTTGTTGGAAGGTTTTTAATCACAGTTTCAATTTCAGTGCTTGTGATTGGTCTGTTCATATTTTCTATTTCTTCCTGGTTCAGTCTCGGCAGTTTGTGCATTTCTAAGAATCTGTCCATTTCTTCCAGGTTGTCCATTTTATTGGCATAGAGTTGCTTGTAGTAATCTCTCATGATCTTTTGTATTTCTGCAGTGTCAGTGGTTACTTCTCCTTTTTCATTTCTAATTCTATTGATCTGAGTCTTCTCCCTTTTTCTCTTGATGAGTCTGGCTAATGGTTTATCAATTTTGTTTATCTTCTCAAAGAACCAGCTTTTAGTTTCATTGATTTTTGCTATTGTTTCCTTCATTTCTTTTTCATTTATTTCTGACCTGATCTTTATAATTTCTTTCCTTCTGCTGGCTTTGGGGTTTTTTTGTTCTTCTTTCTCTAATTGCTTCAGGTGCAAGGTTAGGTTGTTTATTCGAGATGTTTCCTGTTTCTTGAGGTAGGCTTGTATTGCTATAAACTTCCCTCTTAGCACTGCTTTTGCTGCGTCCCATAGGTTTTGGGTCGTCGTATCTCCATTGTCATTTGTTTCTAGGTATTTTTTGATTTCCCCTTTGATTTCTTCAGTAATCACTTCGTTATTAAGTAGTGTATTGTGTAGCCTCCATGTGTTTGTATTTTTTACAGATCTTTTCCTGTAATTGATATCTAGTCTCATAGCGTTGTGGTCGGAAAAGATACTTGATACGATTTCAATTTTCTTAAATTTACCAAGGCTTGATTTATGACCCAAGATATGATCTATCCTGGAGAATGTTCCATGAGCACTTGAGAAAAATGTGTATTCTGTTGTTTTTGGGTGGAATGTCCTATAAATATCAATTAAGTCCATCTTGTTTAATGTATCATTTAAAGCTTGTGTTTCCTTATTTATTTTCATTTTGGATGATCTGTCCATTGGTGAAAGTGGGGTGTTAAAGTTCCCTACTATGATTGTGTTGCTGTCGATTTCCCCTTTTATGGCTGTTAGTATTTGCCTTATGTATTGAGGTGCTCCTATGTTGGGTGCATAAATATTTACAATTGTTATAGCTTCCTCTTGGATCGATCCCTTGATCATTAGATAGTGTCCTTCTTTGTCTCTTGTAATAGTCTTTATTTTAAAGTCTATTTTGTCTGATATGAGAATTGCTACTCCAGCTTTCTTTTGATTTCCATTTGCATGGAATATCTTTTTCCATCCCCTCACTTGCAGTCTGTATGTGTCTCTAGGTCTGAAGTGGGTCTCTTGTAGACAGCATATATATGGGTCTTGTTTTTGTATCCATTCAGCCAGCCTGTGTCTTTTGGTGGGAGCATTTAATCCATTTACATTCAAGGTAATTATCGATATGTATGTTCCTATTCCCATTTTCTTAAATGTTTTGGGTTTGTTATTGTAGGTGTTTTCCTTCTCTTGTGTTTCTTGCCTAGAGAAGTTCCTTTAGCATTTGTTGTAAAGCTGGTTTGGTGGTGCTGAACTCTCTCAGCTTTTGCTTGTCTGTAAAGGTTTTAATTTCTCCATCGAATCTGAATGAGATCCTTGCTGGGTAGAGTAATCTTGGTTGTAGGTTTTTCTCCTTCATCACTTTAAGTATATCCTGCCACTCCCTTCTGGCTTGCAGAGTTTCTGCTGAAAGATCAGATGTTAACCTTATGGGGATTCCCTTGTGTGTTATTTGTTGTTTTTCCCTTGCTGCCTTTAATATGTTTTCCTTATATTTAATTTTTGACAGTTTGATTAATATGTGTCTTGGCGTGTTTCTCCTTGGGTTTATCCTGTATGGGACTCTCTGTCCTTCCAGGACTTGATTAACTATTTCCTTTCCCATATTAGGGAAGTTTTCAACTATAATCTCTTCAAATATTTTCTCAGTCCCTTTCTTTTTCTCTTCTTCTTCTGGGACCCCTATAATTCGAATGTTGGTGCGTTTAATGTTGTCCCAGAGGTCTCTGAGACTGTCCTCAGTTCTTTTCATTCTTTTTTCTTTATCCTGCTCTGTAGTAGTTATTTCCACCATTTTATCTTCCAGGTCACTTATCCTTTCTTCTGCCTCAGTTATTCTGCTATTGATCCCATCTAGAGTATTTTTAATTTCACTTATTGTGTTTTACATCATTGCTTGGTTCCTCTTTAGTTCTTCTACGTCCTTGTTAAATGTTTCTTGCATTTTGTCTATTCTATTTCCAAGATTTTGGATCATCCTTACTATCATTATTCTGAATTCTTTTTCAGGTAGACTACCTATTTCCTCTTCATTTGTTAAGTCTAGTGTGCTTTGACCCTGCTCCTTCATCTGCTGTGTGTTTTTCTGTCGTCTCATTTTGCTTATCTTACTGTGTTTGGGGTCTCCTTTTCACAGACTGCAGGTTTGTAGTTCCCGTTGTTTTTGGTATCTGTCCCCAGTGGCTAAGGTTGGTTCAGTGGGTTGTGTAGGCTTCCTGGTGTAGGGAACTAGTGCCTGAGCTCTGGTGGATGAGGCTGGATCTTGTCTTTCTGGTGGGCACATCCACGTCTGGTGGTGTATTTTGGGGTGTCTGTGGCCTTATTATGATTTTAGGCAGCCTCTCTGCTAATGGATGGGGCTGTGTTCCTGTCTTGCTAGTTGTTTGGCATAGGGTGTTCAGCACTGTAGCTTGCTGGTCATTGAGTGATGCTGGGTCTTGATGTTGAGATGGAGATCTCTGAGAGATTTTCGCCGTTTGGTATTACGTGGAGCTGGGAGGTCTCTTGTGGACCAGTGTCCTGAAGTTGGCTCTCCCACCTCAAAGGCACGGCCCTGATGCCTGGCTGGAGCACCAAGAGCCTTTCGTCCACACGGCTCAGAGTAAAAGGGAGAAAAAATAGAAAGAAAGAGAGAAAGAGAGAAAGAGAGAAAGAGAGAAAGAGAGAGAGAGAGAGAGAGAGAGAGAGAGAGAGAGAGAGAGAGAGAGAGAAGAAAGAAAGAAAGAAAGAAAGAAGAAAGGAAGGAAAGAAAGAAAGAAAGAAAGAAAGAAAGAAAGAAGCTATAATATAGTGAAGCAAAATAAAGCTATTGTAAAGCAAAGCTGTACAGACAAAATCTCACCCAGAAGCATATACATATACACTCACAAAAAAAAAGGAACAGGGGAAAAATTAATATATCCTGCTCCCAAAGTCCACCTCCTGAATTTGGGATGATTCGTTGTCTATTCAGGTATTCAACAGATGCAGGCACATCAAGTTGTTTGTGGAGTTTTAATCCGCTACTTCTGAGGCTGCTGGGAGAGATTTCCCCTTCTCTTCCCTGTTCACACAGCTCCTGGGGTTCAGCTTTGGATTTGGACCCGCCTCTGCGTGTAGGTCACCTGAGGGCGTCTATTCCCCGCCCAGACAGAACGGGGTTAAAGGAGCCGCTGCTTCGGGGGCGCTGGCTCACTCAGGCCGCGGGGAGCGAGGGGTACGGAGGAGGCGGGGCGAGCCTGCGGCGTCAGAGGCCGGCGTGACGTTGCACCAGCCTGAGGCGCGCAGTGCGTTCTCCCGGGGAATTTGTCCGGGGATCACGGGACCCTGGCAGTGGCGGGCTGCACCGGCTCCCGGGAGGGGCGGTGTGGAGAGTGACCTGTGCTCACACACAGGGTTTTTGGAGGCGGCAGCAGCAGCCCCAGCGTCTCACGCCCGTCTCTGGGGTCCGCGCTGATCGCCGTGGCTCGCGCCTTTCTCTGGAGTTCGTTTGGGCGGCGCTCTGAATCCCCTCTCCTTGCGCGCAGCGAAACAAAGAGGCAAGAAAAAGCCTCTTGCCTCTTCGGCAGCTGCAGACCTTTTCCCGGTCTCCCTCCCAGCCAGCTGTGGTGCGCTAACCCCTTCAGGCTGTGTTCACGCCGCCAGCCCCAGTCCTCTCCCTGCGATCCGACCGAAGCCCGAGCCTCAGCTCCCAGCCCCGCCCGCCCCGGCGGGTGAGCAGACAAGCCTCTCGGGCTGGTGAGCGCTGCTCGGCGCCGAGCCTCTGTGCGGGAGTCTCTCCGTTTTTCCCTCTGCGCCCCTGTTGCTGTGGGGTCTGCGCTGATAGCCGTGGCTCGCGCCCTTCTCTGGAGTTCGTTTAGGCGGCGCTCTGAATCCCCTCTCCTTGCGCGCAGCGAAACAAAGAGGCAAGAAAAAGTCTCTTGCCTCTTCGGCAGCTGCAGACTTTTTCCCGGTCTCCCTCCCAGCCAGCTGTGGTGCGCTAACCCCTTCAGGCTGTGTTCACGCCGCCAATCCCAGTCCTCTCCCTGCGATCCGACCGAAGCCCGAGCCTCAGCTCCCAGCCCCCGCCCGCCCCGGCAGGGGAGCAGACAAGCCTCTCGGGCTGGTGAGTGCTGGTCGGCACCGCTCCTCCGTGCGGGAGCCTCTCCGCTTTGCCCTCCGCACCCCTGTGGCTGCGCTCTCCTCCGTGGCTCCGAAGCTTCCCCCCTCTGCCACCCGCAGTCTCTGCCCGCGAAGGGGCTTCCTAGTGCGTGGAAATCTTTCCTCCTTCACAGCTCCCTCCCACTGGTGCAGGTGCCGTCCCTATTCTTTTGTCTCTGTTATTTCTTTTTTCTCTTTTGCCCTACCCAAGTACGGGGGGAGTTTCTTGCCTTTTTGGAGGTTGGACGTTTTCTGCCAGCGTTCAGTGGGTGTTCTGTAGGAGCAGTTCCACGTGTAGATGTATTTCTACTGTATCTGTGGGAAGGAAGGTGATCTCCGCGTCTTACTCTTCCGCCATCTTCCTCAAGTTCCCCCCTATAATTATTAATGTTTAATCTTCTTTTGCAGAGAGATCATCAAAATTATAATAGATAACTTAATTTCTCCAGTAAAAATGTTAACAGGTTTGGGGGGGTGTGTGTGTCTGTGTTTGTATGTGTATAGATGTATGTGATAGGGGCAAAGAAAGCATTCTGAGAGGTCAATAAGAATTAGAGGAGCATTTCTTCAGAGTACCATGTAACATCTTAAGGATATATACCTCTCACAGTCAATATGCTTGAAATTAAGCGGGGACCTGTTGACAGTAGTTATGCAACTAATAAATTGAGGACCCAGATTTAGGAATCCCATACTTGATAGTCATGTTTTATAGTATTGCTTTATTATCTTCTTAAAATATTTCTCTAAAGCTTCAAGGGGTAAACTGAATTCTGTGTTTCTAGTGTTTGTTAAAGGTTTATACATGATGATATAGACTTTGATCAAATACTTCCAGATGCTCCCTTAAGGTAGGTCCTCAATTCTAAAGAGATCAGATCTTCTGACAAGATCTCTAAAGAGCAACTGACTATGAATTTTAATCTTGGAAAGGAAGGAAGCTTCTGCTTCTCCATTCCCCTGAACTCAGCAGTCAAGATTGTAAAACAGTTTTTTTGTTTTGTTTTAAATAATGCTGTTTTGACCTAATTTTGAAGTCCTGGCTAGAGGCTGATCCATTCTTCTTGATTAGCTGTCAAGCTAATTAGCTGATTAGCTGTCAGCTAGTGGTTAGTCTACACCCTAACCACTTCTCCTACTGGGCTTTCATACTCCAGGCCCACTATACCCACATCCTAATTTCCCCAGGGCCAGGTACCAACACCTGGGGGTAGCCCCTATACCCCTGAGTTGGGAAACTGACATTATGCAAATTAGTCAATCCACAGGGAGCCCTAGAAATCTAGATAACTTGGAGTCCTGTATAAACTGCCTCCTCCAGCTCTAGCTTGCCCTTGCCCTCTTCCAGGATGCAATGCTCTCTGTGGCTCTGATTGGCAGACTTCTCTCCTTTGGAGTATAAGTAACAAAGAGTTCTGCATTTCATCTATTTGAGTATCAGTGTGTTGTGTCCTGCCATTAAAGAACCTTCAAATCTTATGAAACAAAGGTGAAGTCAGTAAATTCCATGCTCTCTGTTGTTGCTTCCAGACCATTGATATGACACCATCACTGACTAGTCCCTCTCTCTTTATGGTTTATGCCATATGATCATGCCACTTTTCCATTTTCTTATGACTATTGTCTATCAGCATCTATATTTTATCCTTATATCAGAAAAATTAAACACTCATTTCTGTAAGATATTCTATATTTCCACATTACTCCAACCTTGGACATTATTGTAGTAATTAAGATTATTTAGTAATTAAGAATCCTTAATATTAATCATCTTTTAATACCTTGTTCTCAGAATTTCTCAAACTTCCCAATCACACTTAGTTTCAAAAATCAGCCACTCACTTTCATCACCATCCTTTCCTTTTGATCAGTTTGTGGGATGTCTACACTTTTAAGATCTTGAACTGCAGAAATCCCTCTCTACCTTCAGTCTTATGTTTGTTTAATTAAACTCAGTCAACACTGCTCTTTACAATATATATATTTTTTAAAAACCAAGGAGAGAGCAAAGATAAATAAGAGGTTATCCTTTTTTTGTAAATAATTTATAACCTGAAAGAAGAGACAAGTATGCAAATAACAGTATTACCAGGCATAACTTACGCTAGTCATAATTGACATAAAAATGAAGAACTCAAGAGATTAACTGTAGCTATTAGAGAAGGCATACCATCATGTCTTCACTCTTACTTACCTTCCTTACCTTGCCTTTTTAACTTACGATACCACTTAGCAGTTTATATTTCCTATTTTCCTAGTACATTACCTTCTCACTTGCCTCACAAATTGGAACCCATATATTTCAATAATATTCTAGCAAACACACTTAATGCTATATTAATGGTTAGCCCAGGGGTGAAGTTACCTAAGATGTCAATCTGTAAGTATCATTAATGTATCATTGGAATGCCAACGTACCATTAGAAATGTAAGGTGATGGAAATAAAGTTATAGTTAACAGAAATTCTCTCAGTGAGCATACTGTATGTGGTTGAAGGAATATTTGATAAGCCCTTTGAGTTTGTATGTTTTTGCTTGAGTGAAATAAATGATGGCCATTCTGAAAAGGAGAATCAATCCAATGAACTGCAGACATTTCTTTGTTTCCTTAGGTGGGGATGCACATTTGGGGCCTGAGCTTAAAATGATTTCTTGAGACAATAAACAATAGTTATTCTCTTAATTCTTCTTTTTCCCAGCGTGGCAATCAGCTTTTCTTATGAACGCAGATTTAAAAAATATTTTAAAAAGCTGTCTGAAGCCTTGTTTAGGTACTCACATGCTTCATTCCAGCCCATACAAAACTTCCTATGCTTTAACCTTCAGTTATGCTTGCTCTGTCATTCCCCAAAGACTGAGTAATAGATTCTAAATTATTGAATCAGAAATAAAATGAATCATCTTGACTAGACAGAACTCTTTGGAAACAAATTAACTTTTTGGAGAACTATGAACATGAAAAAAAAATCTAGTTTTATGGAAAGTAAATTTTTCACTAAAATATACACACAGATACACACATCTATCTATCTATCTATCTATGCAAACTAGTTTAATGGAATTCAGGGTGTATGTCTGCCTAAGCTTCCCTACACCAAGTTAATGATTTTAAACTCATAGCTTTCTAGTTGACTATGAGCTTATAAAAGTAATTTTGTATAAATTACATTTGCTACCAGACCAGGATTGTATTGAATTATATCCATAATAAACATTTCAGCTTTAAACCTCTCTTGCTTAATACAAGAAATATTTACTTATTTATAATTCTCTTGTTCCATACAGAATTAAATCCATATATTTCTGTTGGCTATTCACGTGACCTGTGATGGAAATGTAAAAATATGTGGCTGTATCCATAGAAACAGGTAGTAAGCTTACATCAATATTTTATCATACTGACAACCAGCAATTTCAGTGATTACATTTTCTGTATCAAACCTCATCAAGAGTGCACAAAAGTATTATGGAGGGATTTAATCAATTTTCTTTACTTATAAATGAAAATAGGAATATGTTGAAGGAAGAAGAAAGATTTACCTACAAGTATTTATAGAGTGTTTTCAGGTGTGAGAACTTACAGTACCTTTCAAGTTGTGGTCTTTAGTGCAACTAAATTAGGGTAGAATAGTGTACAAAGCTCCTTTTCTCAGAGTTTGACTACCTACATTGAAATTAACTTAATTTGTTAATTAAAATCAGAATATTTCAGATGGAACCTATCAATATACATTTTAATAAACTTAGATGATTTTTTATGCATGTTAAAGAATCAGTGCCCTAGAGGTAATTTATGTTTATAACTCTGAAAATGCAATAAGATTACAGGTATACAAAGCATAGGGCAAGAGATTTAAGACTCTTCAGGGACTCAAAGGAGACTTTTATCAATAGAAACAGGGCTTCCCTGGTGGTACAGTGGTTAAGAATCCACCTGCCAGTGCAGCGGACACGGGTTCGAGCCCTGGTCCGGGAAGATCCCACATGCCGTGGAGCAACTAAACCCATGTGCCATAACTACTGAGCCTGTGCTCTAGAGCCCGTGAGCCACAACTACTGAGCCCACGTGTCACAACTGCTGAAGCCCGTGCACCTAGAGCCCATGCTCTGCAACAAGAGAAGCCACTGCAGTGAGGAGCCTGTGCACCTCAATGAAGACTAGCCCCCGCTCGCCGCAACTAGAGAAAGCCCGCGGGCAGCAACGAAGACCCAACACAGCCAAAAAAATAAAAATAATAAAGTTCCCTTAAAAAAAAAAACAGATTTATTGAAATAATAGCATCATATAAGAAAAAAAAAATAAGCCAGGAAATAAAATAGGAGCAAGAATTAAAAAGCAAACGAGTAGGAGCAATGTGGTGTTTTCTTGCTGAATTCTACTCAAAAAGGTGGTATTTTCCTAGGGTATATTCTCAAATCTCCTTCTTATGAAGATCAGGCTTCCCAGAAGAGACATCTAAATTGCTTTGCAGAGATACATTTTTGGGCTGCTGATCTACTTAGCCTGAAAGACCTTTGTTGCTATATTACTATGTAAGGGCCTTATTCAAAGTAAAGTTTCTTTAATCTGTAGTGTCTGCGGGAAAGGAAACCACATTAATGCTGTCAGAGGCTATTTATTTCTCAGAGATTGAGGTTTAGAAAAATTCTCAGAGAGAGAATAAAAATTCTTCATATTTCCCATTTTAAAATACTTTTCACCTGAGAAATTGAAGTACTCATTTAAAGTCAACTATGAGCTGATTCTCATATTGTAAATGCTTGCTTCATTGAATAGTCTAAAAATTTATTGCTGCTGCCCAATACTGAATGGAAGTATTTTGTAGACAGTCTTAGAACTTTTCTATACAGGGGTATTAAAGCTTGATGGTAAAGAAGTGTTGGGAGATCATGAGCAAATTGTTTAGTGTCTTTTGTCACAGTTTGCCCATTTTTTGGTGGAGATGATAATAATAGCAGTTCTGTATAGATTACTGTGAAGATATGAGATAATACATAGAAAAGGCTTGGAACAGGGCTTAGCAATGACTAATAATCGGTAAATATTTATTTATCTACAAGAATATTTAAATGTTTATAACATCTAGAAATTTCCTGCCTTGAGATACTTTTAGAAATTCTGCTCATAGCAGTTGAAACCTTTTTCTTAAAAAGAAAAACCAAAGCCAAATAACATTCTGACTTTAAAAAAACATATTCAAGATACTGCTGAAACAACAAAAACATCAAAAACAAAATTTCTGTGGCTTAGCACAATCAAACGTTACTTCTCACTTATATATCTGTCAAATGTAAATAGAGGTTTCTAGTTGGTGGGCACCTTCTTAGAATTCACTACCATTTTCTTAAAAACCTTGGCCCCAAAGGTACATACATCACTGTTGCTCATTGTTTCTGAATTCTACTCATGTGACTATATCTCAATGCAAGGGATGTTGATAATATAGTCTATATTTAGGTTCTGCTTCCTGGTGACAGGGGAAGCTCCAATTTTTGATGGACAGCTAGCCATCTTTCACACAGCTTCCACTTACACGAAGTGTTTGAATCAGTGGTTCTTCTACATTTCAAGAGACAGGGTAATTCATGATTATGGCACTTTGGCTATGTCTGAAAAAGCTATTTTTTTAAGGAATCTTTTGTATTTGAACCAACGGCTGGATCTTTTGGGAACAATTTGTGAATAATTGATCCTTCCCTGAAAGCAGGCTTGATGAATAGTGGAGGAAATAAATGGATATATCTTTTGAATATAGAATGGGAAGCAGAAAGTGCAAGGAAAAGAAGGAAAAGCTTTTAAAGGCTTTGGATTGGTTTCTCATTGTGGCTGATACTGAATTATTTCCCCACATTTATGATAAAACTACACCCCTCCAAATTTGTCCTTCTTATGATCAGTGCATTTTATACAATTCACATCTGGAGAGGGGATTATAGTCTGTTGTTTTGATGTAGGCATATTATTTGACAATCTCTTATGACATGCTAAGATCGTGAACAACATTCATCTTTATCTCTGAGTACTCTAGAAATACATAGAATGATTCAAACTTAGCACCATATAGGTAGGTTTATTTTAGGACTCATTCTTAAGACAGATTTCATTTGGCATTGACTCGATAGAGGAATCTATCTCTTCTAAACAAATAATAGCTTTTCCTATTTTCAGTTCTGGCATATTCTACCCACCCAGTCTCTATCTAGCCCACCTTGATCTACACAGTTTTTTTGTTTGTTTGTTTTTTGTTTTTGTGCCACTCTCTTTGTCCAGCTCCTTTATGTACATGTACAGCCATTTATTAAAGTCATACTCCTGAAGAAGAGGCCATCACCATACACTAGAAGGGATCTGGACATGCTCAAATCTTTCTCACCTGAGGATACTCCCTTCTTTCATTTTTCAGGTATTACTGAGCTACTGTCCGTCTGCGCTTTACTGTATTCATCCCTTGCACTTGCTTGGCCAATTGACTGGCTAATGCTTTCTGTCTCTGGCAGCACAATATAGCCCAACACATCCTAAGTGGCACATAATCTTATATTCCAGTTATAGCTTAGAAAGATAATAATATCAACAGCTATAAAAAGTTATTGTGTAATTTTCATTTTTCTCATCAATAAAATCAGAACAGTAGTATCTACCAAAAGTAACTTTTGACAGAAATAAGGAGAAATGATGTGAGGTGGTTAGCCCAGTGCCTAGCAATAGTTCTTATTTTAAAATTATTATTATTGTAGTTATAAATGTTATTGTAATAATTTTGATTTCTTGAGTGCTTATTTGTCCCATCTACTGTACCTCTTCTCTCTCCCACATATTTCATTCACACAGCTTCAACTCTCACTTATGTGTCAATGGCTCCCAAGTCTATATACCAGCAGCTCTGGCATTCCTCATGAACTTCAGGTCTGCATTTCCATCTGCCTTGATGTATCTAATGAACTTCCAGTGAGGTTTTCTATAGGTATTTCTATACCCCACACCACATTCTTTTCTCATTTCATTCTTATTACAATGCTATGTTATGTACTATTATCATTTCCATTTTATAGATGAGGAAACGTTGAAACTTGTGGAGTTGAACCCACTGCAATACCCACTGTCCAGGGATGTAGGATTGCTCTTCGTCCTTTGTGACAAATAATTTTACCTCTTCCCCATATTTCTTCCATCTTCATACTTTGTGGTTTGGGATCACAGATGCCACCTGGGATTTTTTCAAAGATGGATTTGCATTTCTGTCCTAGATCTTTGATTTTTTGGTGATTTTTGAGAGAAGAAGGGCTATATATTTTTGTATTATACCATGATGAATCTGGAAGCCCCATGGCTGTACTTTTAAAAGATAGCTATAGTTACTGGGAGTAACTAGAATGTAGAAGATTTGAACAGGGCAGCCAGAGGGAGAAGTGAGTTGAGATTCAAAAAGAGGCATATTTCAAAGTAGATTCAATGGGTTATGCACAACAGAAAGACATTGTGAGGAAGCAGAGAAAAGTGTGGACTTTGATGTCCACTGAACTAGGTTAAAACTCCAGCTATCATGGTCATTTATGATGTAGAGTAAGTCATTTTATCTCAGGAACTTTGTTCAATAAAGGTTAGTTTCCTTTCCTTCCATCCCCAGCTCCAAAATTACACATACTTGATACCTGAGATGTGGCCATTTAACTGTATTATGGGTACAGTCATCTGCACCTGCACATAATTAAGATTCTTGCTGAAAGTTATTTAGCTGGTGATAGAGGTTGCTTAGCAGATTCGTTGTTCTAAAATGTTCTTCAGACCACCTGCTGGATGTTATGAGTTGAATGGAGTGGTGATTTGAATTTTGATACATTTATGGACAATTTACACACATATACCATGATTAGTTACATTCATTTAATAGGCACTTAGCAAATGCCCTTGTGAAAGTGATAAAATGTGGGCAATTGCTCAGCGTATTTCATACTGAGCGGTGAAATACATATTGTAAGAGTGTTGGTAATGCTGATGAATAATTAATCAACTAATTTTTGTCCTGTTCAGTGTTCTCCATTTGGAAGTGAGATGAGTTCCTTTATACCTGGTGATAGGCATTTAAAATCCTATTTCAGTTCAGCAGTATAGATGTGAATTGTTTTTGTTCTACAGCTTAAGAGCAGAGGCTGCTTGTGCAGAACTTCTGACCCCCTAAAAATCACCTATTCTCTCTTTTGCATGAAGACTAACTTTTTGCATTTTCATTGATACTCTATATACTGTATTTCTTATTGTGTGTGCATCTCTATTAGATCCAGTTGAATTTACTAATTTTGGATGTATTAATTTTTATAGTTGTGTCTCAAATGTATATACTTAACATCTTTATCTTAAAATGTTATAGTTCACTAAAAGGAAAAAAAATTCAATAACCTTTAGCATTAGTGATGTTTTTATTTTGTCTAAAATCAACACATTCACAGGCTTTTACTTTGGTAAACCTTTCTATCTGACACATTTCTCTTTTCGGATTCAAGCTCTGGAATTTATTTCTTTTTAAATTTCCACAGATTGCTTAGGCATGATCCCCTTTTTGATGAACCTGTACAGGAGATTTGGGTGGGATAACATCTGTAACACAAATCTGGATCTATCCAAGTGAAACCAATTTAAACTTATTAAATTACTGCAGCATTCCAGGGACCCTGATTAAGAGCTCCTCCAGTCCAGGATTTGAATAATTTCACTGCCACTTCAGGCCATTCAATGTTTTAAATTATCTCTAGTGGTGTCCTTTCAGATTAAACATAATCCTATTAAACAAAGCTGCAGGCTTTTTGGGCTACATACACCAAGTTGAGTAATGTTCTGCTGTTATTTGGGACTGTGTTTCTTAGTTCTTCATCTTGGATGGCTGGCATACTCTGGCAGTAAGCTTACATGCAGTAGATGGATGGATTTTTCATTAGTAGGACTGATTAAATTGTCGTAAAATAGCTATGACCCAGATGTCCTCGGGCCACATCACACTCAAACCTAAATTTCTTTGGTTCAAATTCCAGTCTATTGAAAATGCACCTATTCCTCCATCTTTCTTAGCCACTACTAGGTTTTTGAGGAGTCCCAATGGGGTCTTTTACATGTACTGACAAATGAGTTCTGATTTTCATTCTCCACAGTGATTGGTTTATGATGAGTGTAAACTCTGTTCTGCTGACTTGTAGTGTAACCACTAATAAAATTAGGTAAGATGGGAATCTTCCCGTACAATCACTACCATTTCTGGTAGGTCATTTCTTTAGTAGAAATAAAGATCTGTGGATACTCTTGGTCACAGGTGCTCTCAACTTGGACAGAATTACCACCATTATAACAGTGTCAGGCACTGTTCTAGTAGTTTGCATATACTAACTCGCTTACTCCTTAAGAAAAATTCTATGAGTAAGGGATTGTTATTATCCCTGTTTTACAGATGGGAAGACTCGAGGCATAGAACAGTTAAGTAGTTTACTCAAGTTTACATGGAGTCAGATGGATTCAACTTATACCCTGTTCAGCTACTTGCCAACTCTGTGTCCTAGAGATTTTTTTTTGCTTTGAATTTTATTTTATTTATTTTTTTATACGGCAGGTTCCATTAGTTATCCATTTTATACATATTAGTGTATATATGTCAATGTCTTAGAGATTTGTTTTGTAATCCCTTTCAGCCAAGGATGTCCTCATCTATAAAATGCAGTTACCTAGAGTACTTGTCTCCTACAGTTTTCGTGAAGATTGAGTGAGATAATTTGTCAAGTTCATAACAAATGGCAGCTACACAAATGTTGGCTGCTATTATTTTTTCTATTAAAATGGATTTAAATTGAATTTGAGAAAAATCTGTTCTGTCAAGTCATTCTGTTTTATTAGCTGAACTTTCTTCAAAGTCATAGAAGTGAATCAGAAAGATCTTCCTGTTCTTGATTTTTTTTTAAATGGGTCAGTATTTCTCACTTTGAGAAGTGAAGTCAAGGTTGAAAGCTCAGAACAAGTTAGCACAGTGCTTATCATTCATCTCAACTCTAGGTAGAGACTTGTCCAGCCAGAGGACACTAATTTGTCGTATCCAACATTTGTATTGAATGCTTCCTCTGGGCCTGGATCCACGATAAATGCTTACAGGTATTATTTCTTTGAATCCTTTTGACAATTATACATAATGGGTATTATTATCCATGTTTTATAGAAGAGAAATGGAGGCATGTGAAAATTAAGTAATTTGTCCCAAAGTTGCATGGTTGTTGAATGATGGAGCCAGGATTCTAACCCAGGCACTCTGACCATAGATGCTGATCTGTTAACCACAAATGGTTCCCACATTCTATGTTCCTAGGCATTGCAAAAATGTTCCATTGGCTAGTGTTAATTTTGTGTCTTGACCATTGGGGCTCCTGGGAGAATTATATAACCACTCTTAAAATTAGTATGGGCCATTGGACCAATCTTGCCAATGGTCTGTGAGAAGAAAGCAAGAAAGAAGCTGGTGCATTTCTATTGACCAAAGATCATAGGAGGGATTTAATTGTGTCCAAAGGAAAGAAAGTAGAGAATATCTTCTTGGTTTTAGGTTCACTAGGTATCTGGAGAACTCAAAGGTACTATGCATTTACCACATGTAAGGGAAAAAAATACCACTTCTCTCAGATAGGGGCATTTGAGGCATTTATGTATTTGTAATAATGTAAGTCTCCAGCATTAGGTCTTATTGAAGGCTTTTCTTTCCTAAATAGCATATTCAGAACCTTTTGTTCTCACTGCCTCTTTGAACTTTGTATTATTGACACCCCGAAGTCGCCAACAGATGTGGCATCTGTCTAGTGACTAGCTTTCACAGCCAGTGCAAGTCAGCATTTGTCATGTACAATGGCTGTTATCATTGCATCTTGCTCTACAGTTGCTTATGTATATAAACTTATTTCCTAAAGAAGGCTTTTCGCTTATTCCTCTATTTTACTTTTCAACTGGAGAATCATCCTCAGCAGATTTCTGAGCTGAAGCTGCTGTTGATGTTTTTGTAAACTACACCAAGACCTGAGTCAGAACTGTAAGCCAGTTACCTTCAAAGTCATATCATCTCAGCTTTTGAATTTTTAGGCTGTGAGAAGAATTTCTTTCTCCTCTATGTCTATCCAATGAGATACACCTCTAGCATTTCATTTCCCTTGTTTATCTCCTTTATAAAAAAGGATTGGCTGTATTTCTCTTTTTCTCCTGGCCTCCAAGGTCTTATTTTTCCTTTCATATATGTATAACCTCTCTTCTGAGATCTCAACATTTCTCTTAAGGAAGTCTTTCTCCATCTCAATTAACTTGTATCCCATTAATTTTCTTTCATTCTAATTTTGTTCCAGTAGTAACATAGAAGCATATTTAAGAAGATAATTAGGTTTCTTTGGGACTTTCTGGACTAGTGAGAATTTTCTCTGTAATCCTCTTAAATTCTCCCTAATAATTAAAATTATGGTAAAATGTACATACATTGAGATGAACAAATCTTACATGTGCATATTGGTGAGTTGTAACAAATGATTAAACCATGAATATTGCATCAAGATATAGAACATTTCCACTATCTCAGAAAGTTCCCTTGTGTTAACTTTCCAAAGGTTATGATTTCTATATCAGATTAATTTTGTCTACTTTTGAACTTCATGAATATGGAATCATACAGTATGTACTCACTTATTTCTAGTTTCTTTTGCTCAGTGTAAGGTTTTAAGATTATTTTATGTTGTTTCATGTATCAGTAGTTCTTTTTGTTTTTACATTTTTTAAATTTTTATTTTTAAAAATAATTATTAACAAATGTACCATTTTATTTCATTTATACCTCCTATTTCCCACACACACCCTTACTGGATTATTTAATTAAATTAATTTATTTTTAAATTAAAAAATTATTTATCTTTAATTGAGGTAATATTGAGTTATTACATTATATGAGTTTCATGTGTACAGCATTATATTTCTACTTCTGTATATCCTACAACATGCTCACTACTAAAAATTTATTTTCTATTCCTCACCTTACAGTTTATTCCCTTTACCCATTTCACCCTCCCCGACCTGTCCTTGTCCCTTCCCCTTTGGTAACCACTACTCTGTTCTGAGTATCTATGTTTTGGTTTTTGTTTGGTTTGGTTTGTTCATTTATTTTGTTTTAGTTTGTTTATTAGTTTTTTATATTCCACAAATGAGTGAAATTATATGGTATCTGTCCTTCTCTATCTGACTTATTTCACTTAGCATAATAGAAGGCTTTTGGGGACACATGTTTTCATTTGTCTTTGTTATATATGTAGGAGTGGGATAGTTGAGTCATAGGGTAGGTGTATGTTTACTTTATAGAAAATGCCAAATGGTTTTGCAAAGTAGTTGTTCCATTTCATCCTCCCACTGGCAATGTATGAGAGTTTCAGTTGCTGTACATCCTTGCCAGCATTTGGTTTTGACAGTCATTTTACATTTAGCTCTTCTAGTGAGTGAAGAGGTATTTTCACTCAGGAAATATGGAAAATATTTTTGATCCAGATAGGTTTGGGTTATTCTTTATTAGAGCTGATCTACTTCGGTTTTGTACTTTGTTCTAGTGTGTGGTCCTTACACTAGGTTTTGAGCCTTTCTTCTAAAACATAGCTTTCCAGAGTTCTCAGTTGAATACCCAAACTACTTTGTGAGATTTCTTTATTCTTGCTTGCCTGGAGTTAGAATATCTCCCAATAGTGCATGACCTCTAATATCTCTCTTCAGTTAACAAGCCTGTAACAGATACTCTCTACTAGACCTCGTGGGTTCTTGCCCAGAACTTATTCAGTCTTTGCCTTCTCATCTCAGCTAAACTGTCATAACTCTGCTTGGACTCTATCTTTCTACACTACGGTCCAGAAAGTTCCCCTGGACAAAACCTGGGTTGAACATAGGGCTCATCTCTTGTGCTTCCTTACTCACAATGGTCACAGTTCAGCACTGGTTGATTTCCAATGCCTAAAAATAGTTTCATCATGCAGATTGTCCACTTGCAAGTTATTTACAGTGTGAGGGGAAGTCAGGTACCAGTTGCTCCATAATGGCCAGAAGCAAGAGTCCCTCCTTTGTTACTTATTAGCTGCCTCATCTAAGGTAAATACTTATGTATTCAACACTAATCTAATTTTATTGTCATCTTTCCTATTTCTCCTATCAAATTACTATCATTCTAGATGACAATTATCTATATATACATACCAAAGTATCCTGGGATATCATAATTGGTGTGTGGTGTGTTGACAGTTTTTTGTAACTAAAAATACTTAGTATAGATATTAATGAATAATTTTTTTTAGTAAATTAGAAGGAATTTAAGGTTGATGTTTAATGACGTTGCTCTCACTTGTATTCTTATATGCTTCCTTAAGTTGATGAGAGAAGGATAAATCTACAACTTTGTGAATTTTGGATAATCTTCCATATATCTGTGGGGATATGGCTATCGTATCTGTCATGCATATCAGGAAAAAAAGAGGTTGAACTGGTAATATGAAATGACTACTCTAAAGGGGGTTGGAAAGTGACATCATTTTTAGCTTCTATTCTATTTCTGCATATTAAAGACAACAAGCTGTCTTAAAGATATTTAATTCACTTATTACAATCATTAATCTTAGAATTGATTTGTTACTGGAATCGTGAAATTCATTGAAGATGTGTAGTACTGGTAGGGAAATCAAATTGGAAGGTCAAAGCATTCTGGGAAAGAAAATACTTCAATGGGCTTTTAACAATTTTTAATCCTGAGGTGAAAAGAAAAGAAAAAAAGAAATAAATAGAATGCTTGTAAAAAATAGATTAGCCAATTTAGAAATAAGAATGTGTATTTCAGATGAAGAAATGGAAATACTATCTTAGTCTGTAGGAGAATTTTTCATTAAATATATTAAACATATTTAACATATAATTTAATATATTTATAATTAAATATCATTACTTTAAACAATAAAACAAAAACGAAAAATATTTGAAGCAGCAAATTGTAATGGAAACAGCACTGGACTCAAGAAGTGATGTGATTCTTAGATCTGGCCTTCTGTTGGGGTCTGATGGGTCATTAAATCAGTTTGGGTCAGTTTTTTCTTTATTATCTATAAAATGAACAGACATGCTAAATAATCCTAATGTTCTTTTTATTCATTATTCTAAGTTTTATTATTCTAAGTTGGGAAAATCCTTTTCTTTCAAATTAAAGAAAAACCTATTTTAAAGAACTTTGTTTTAATTAGATATACTACTGGGGAAAAGTTGAAATAAATCTTATTATGAAGAGAATGAGGTATCACGAGCTATTCCAGTCTTGAGTATCATCATACTTATAGCATATGTGATTAGAAATTCCATTTTATTACTTTTTATTAATTGATAATTACTATGGGTTTGACAGGCTTCCTTAACACCATCTTGCATATTAAATATTCAGTCAGTCTGGTAGGCATTAGGTACATGAGACAATGTGATGATTATCGGATATTTTTTCTATCTTACAAATAAATTGACCTGGACAGGTAGAGATGTAGATGTTCATTCATAATCATTCATATTAGTTCACCCACACAATTTTATATTTAGAAGTACCACAGGCTCATGGTTCTGTCTCACAATCACTTCCACAAACATGCTTTGGAATTGGTTTTAGTATTTTAATTTTTCTTACTGTTAACATTCTGTTTTCTGAGATTCTCATGGGAGCTTCTTGTTGTTGGCCTGATAAAAAATCCATTTCCACTTGCTGCAAACAATTTTAATTTTCATGGCTCTACTAAAAAAATATGAAACAAAGATGTTAAGTCTGTATGTCTTCACTGAGTTTATATTTGCTAATTCAAAGTTTAGGAGAGTTCCATTCATGCAATCAAGAATTACTTTAGGACTATAAACCGATTTACATTTATTCCATGGGTCTTTCTTTGAGTTCTACCATTTAAATGATTCCCAGCTCTTTTATTTCCCTAATGATTTAGAGGTTAATCATTTTGCTGAAACAGAATGCAACCAAGGGAAGTGTGAAAGGAAATCTCTAAGACTCTAAATACTTTCGATGTTTTTTTTTTTCATATGTGATTACTTAAAAGAAAGAGAGTCATTGAAAATACAATTTTTTAGACGATATTTTTGAGGGTATGCTGGTGATTACCTGAGTAGGATGATGAGGAATACAAAGAATAGCAGCATTTTAAATGCTTTTGGTTTATTCTGTGTCAGGAGGAGGATTGTTAGATATAGATTGCTAGAGAGTCTCAATAGAAAAATGGAAACAAAAATAATGATTACTAATTTGTGCATTAACAAGGGGTCAAGATATGAAATCCAGAAGAATAAAGATGAAGAGAGGGGTAGAATTGCCCATTTGAATAAAGATAATCATTCAAATAAAGATTGGAAACTAAAGAGGAGCCATAAAAACCAGTAATTATATTATTCTTTAATGTTTTATAAACATCTTCATATCAATGTTTACATCGGATTCTCACAACAATCCTGTGAAACTAAGCTTGAGATGTTATCTCATTTTTATAATTAAGAAATCTGAGTCCCAGAGAATTTAGGAGATTTGCCCAAGTTCACATACTTTTAATGTGGTAGGTACAGCACTAGAATTCATGTTTTCTCCCCCAGTTTCAGTGTTCCCTTACATGATGCAGTCATGTGTGTTTTCAAATATTTGGAGACTCATGTTAAAACATTAGTTATTCAGATCCTATAGGAATGAGTTTATCTAGATAATTAATTATACCATATAGCTGAAAGGATAATTAGTTACTTTAAATTTTAATTTTCATGGTGAAATAGTGTAAATAAGACCTTTAAAATTTTTTTAGTAACTGGTAGTTATCATTTATGATATTAGTTATTGTGAAGTGCTCTAAGTGTATGTATAAATATTTTGAGATAATGGGCTAAGTGAATCACAAGTATAAAACATAATCTAGGTGATTTAAATTATGTTAAGAGCTAGTATAACACTGCCCATTAATTTTTGAAGGTCACAACTGCAAAACACATAAATCAGTGTGAAAGAGATCTATTGACATTTGCTTATTTTACCTTTTCCCATTTATGACAATTGTCCATTTTCCTTTTGAAAGTAACAATCTAATGTTTCTTCTGCTTATTTCTCACAAGAGAAATTTTAGTACAATTGCCTAGATGCTACTTCTTGTCAGTTAATTCCTGCTCTATCTTTCGAGCCAAACTTCTAGACAGAATACAAAAAGACAAAATAAAACTTCTTGTTTGCACCTCAGGGGATGGTGCGAACCAGCCCCAAGGAATGGACAGGCACTACATTGTCAGTCTTTGCTCCCAGAGTGGTGAAACTCTTGGGGTCAGCTTGATCTGCAGAAATAGTATTCTATCTGTTCCTTTTTTCTTTTTCTTTCTTTGTTTTTGTTTTTGTTTTTGTTTTAGGTGAGGAGGATTTCCAGGAAGTTAGTTTCATAGAATTTCTGGGTAGACGTTATGTGCAGTTGTGGTGTGTGGTAATGAGGAGAGATGCAGGATCATCCTTGAGAGAGATCTGAGGTTGAGCATAATTCTTCTTGACCAGTTTGTATTGTCCAGAGATAAATAGGGAGTCAGAGTGAATCTTGGAGCAACTGAAAAACCAGGGGTAATGAAAATTCCAAGGAGGCTGACATGGCTATGCTTGTGAGTGGTTATCTTGTACTTCTGTAGGTTGGGCTAGCCAGATTTTTAAAAATGGGTTAGGATGGGTCAGACTGAAGAACATGCTAAACTTGGTGGGCTGGACTTGGGAAAGCTGGTATTTTACAATAATAGTTTAAATATGTTTATATATCATGATGCCCTTTTCTATCCACGTCAGAAATTCAGTTATTAGCCGAGTTCTTTATTCTCACTATAGCTATGTGTTTAGGAAGATATTCTGATTATTTGTTTTTGGTATGTCAAGAATTTCATTTATTTGGCTATTTTAAAGTTTTTATTTATTTATTTTAATTTAGTTGGATGCTATATAGATATGACCAGAATCTCTGTTTCAGAGGTGAAAATATGATCCTGTCTTTTTGCAATATAGATTAATGATCTTTGTTAAATATTGGAGGGCATCTATGTTTACATTTATTTAAAAAATACAGTTCAGCCACTGTGAACAGAACTTGCATCATCTTTGCAACCAAAATGGTAAAATTTAGCAAGGAAACACACGTTTAAGTTTGCATGATTAGTGTCCTGGGCAGCCTTCGGAGACATGCTCTAATTTTTACACAGAAATGCTTCAGTTGTGTTTATAAGATAAAATTCGATATGGCAACCCATTTTGTAGCAGACTTTTAACATTTGTTTTCTAGTTGTGAGTTATACATATGCCTAGTGAAAGGGGTGTTTTCTCCCAAATTTCCATTATCTATCAAGTAATGAGCCTAACCTCCTAAGAGAAGGATAACAAGTGTGAACTCTAAACATTTTTAATTGCTGATATTCTAGAAGACTGTTGCTTGCTGTGAATGCTCATGATTTCTGGGTTCTTGTCCTCAGGCTCTAACTTCAATTATCTGGCTGGTGATGTGAGCAACTATATAAATTTCTCATTTTCTGTGTCCTCATGGGAATGGGTAAGATTTGTCCAATGTGTCTGCAATGGTCCTAACATCCTGAAAGCTTATATTCTCGTGAACTTCTTGTCAGTACAGTGTTTCTCTCTGTGCTTTTTATCCACCCAAATGGAAAAATACTGATTTTCTTTAAAAAAATATTTAGGGCAATAACTTCAGTAATTAGAACTCATATAATTTTAAAGGTGACATATATGCTTGATATTACAGACAAATAAGAGTTGAATTTAATAATCACATAATAAAATTGATTTTTAAAGACTTTTAGAATGTTTTTCTCAACCTTCCCTTTAATTTTTCTTTCTTTTTTTTTTTTTTTTAAGAAGCTCAGCTGTTTTGCAGTTAATGGCTACTTTATTTTTTTATTTTTTTTATTTTATGGCTGTGTTGGGTCTTCACCTCTGTGCGAGGGCCTTCTCCAGCCGCGGCGGGCGGGGGCCACTCTTCATCGCGGTGCGCGGGCCTCTCACCGTCGCGGCCTCTCCCGTTGCGGAGCATGGGCTCCAGACGCGCAGGCTCAGTAGCTGTGGCTCACGGGCCCAGTTGCTCCGCGGCCTGTGGGATCCTCCCAGACTAGGGCTCAAACCCGCGTCCCCTGCATCGGCAGGCAGACTCTCAACCACTGCGCCACCAGGGAAGCCCCTTTAATTTTTCTTAAGGCAGAGATGGAAAAAAATAGTATATTCCTGGATTTCAGTGCTTAAGAATATTATTAGTTCCTTTTCTGCTCCTCAACCAACGCTAAAATTAGGTTTCTTATTATCTTCAAAAATATTTCTAAAGGTCTGATATTCCATAAAAACTCTCAGGGCATTCTCAGATGGTGTACTCTTTTACTGCAGATTTCTAATGAGGATATATCAGAATTGCATCACCTATCAAAAAAGAACCCTCAACTAACATGAATATTAAAATCTATTTCAACAAACCTACTAAATGTTTTTGTCTTTGAGGTTTAGCCAGAATTACTATTTTTGGTAAGAATTCAAAAGATGGTTTTTAAATACTGGCACAAGGCACATCACTTACCATTTAAAATGTATGGTAAAAAGAAAAAGATTATAATTATTAGTCAAATCTCAGAGGGAAATAACCCTTTTCATTATAGATTTTACATCACTATTTTATGGTTTTTAATTGTCATTCTGCAGATTAAGAGCAGGTAAACACTATGGAATATGTTTGATGGTTTGGATTTGAATTTTAATGATTCAAAAAGGCTGTGCAAAAGGGTTTTGCATCGATAATAGCAGCATAATAGATTGGGTACATAGGTTAGCCACATAGTATGAAGTAGTAAATGCTAATAATTTCATATCATATTTAACATCGGTTAATGTTAACATTGCTGATTGTGCTCAGAGCCCTGGGAAAATCAACTCTTGTTCTTGATTTCCTCTTAATTACATTTGGAAGTTGTAATATAATTTAAATTGTAGGTGGTCTATTATTTGCCTAAGAGTGCCTTAGAGGAACTAAAAATCAAACCGTATAGATAGGTTAGACATTAAATAGTATAGTATATATTTTATTTACTGTCAGGTAGTGCTTATGTAATTCCAAAGAGCACTTCTTTGACATGATAAAACAGTTGGAAAAAAATTCAGTGACATGATTGGATAAGGAATGGGAAGAAATAAACATCTTATTAAGTGTTATCTTTGGTTAACCTACAAGTTGCACAGATAGGACAGTTTAGTGCGCTAGCTCCAAAAAATAAAAAAATAATCTTTTGTTTAAAAAATTTTTCCTATACTATAAGCTCTAGGAGGGAACGTTCTATGTGTGCCTTCTCCATAGTTTATCTTCAGTAAGAATGTACAGAAGTCACTCAAACATATTTGCATTTGCTCCTGTCATTTAATCCTGTAAAATTGCAAACTAGGAGCCAGATAAGTTGTATTTTTTAACAGTATCATCACAACCTCTGCCATTATGATCATGAGATTAAAAAAAAATAGTTCTACAATTCTGAGGCATAGAGTCTATCTCATTATTCTTTCTTGACCTTAGGATTTTCCTTTTTAGTGGGAACATGAGACAGAGATATAATCAAGTAGACAATATACAGACCCATTACACGAAAATCAGAGATAAAAGATCACAGTATAAACCAAATATAAGAATATATTTTGTTCATCTATACTTCAATTTAAAAAAAAAGAAAATATATTTTATGCATAATGTAGAAAGAAACTTTTTTAAGAAAACACAAACTTCCTGGAAGGTATTTAAACAGGTGTTATAAAAAATGTAAACTCTATTAAATGGTAAAAAGATACCCAACATGTACTTGAGTGAAATATTGGAAAAAATGAACAGTTGATTTTTGGGCAGATTGGAGAAAACAAGAGTCACCTAGTTACGTGAATTGTGTAAAGAAAATTGGGATTGATTCTTGTCTCCATATTTTAAAACAAGAAAATACTGTATTCCATAGAGAGATCAGAAGTCTTGTATGCCTCTCTGATGGCTAGTCATTTTAATGCTCTGGTTTCACTTAATAGCAATCATGGCAAAGAATAATTTCAGTCAATTTCAGTATAGGTATTGTAATGTTGAAACCAACTACACTATTAGGGAAACCATGTGGGCTTGGAGTGAATGTAAGTATGAAAATTCTAGCTATCATGGTATCATTTTCATGGTATGAAAATTCTAGCTATGATGACACTAGTTATTATGGATTTCAGAATTACACATGCATCCATTTGGGTACATTAAAATGATATATTTGATTGTAATTCTTAATACAGAGCTTATACGTCAGCCCTTGCCCATCACAGGACGTTGTTGAAGTGAATTAGACGCTTAGAGTTACTATGTAAATGGCTGTCATGGCAGTACTTCAGAGATAATAATGCCTGGATATATTTCAGTATTGCAGTAGACCATTTCAATGATTTTTCTTCCACATAACTAGATATGCTGCAAAGACTCACATGCTAACATTGAAAGAAATGAGTTGAAAAAGATGCAGCAAAGAACAATAAGCGTGCTTTAAAGGTGGTTGCATTGGCAAAGTGAAGCTAAATATTAATGTCAATAAGTTGATGCAGTAGAAATTGCAGTGTTTTGTGGTTTCTGTCTGCTTCATTGCAAACATTAAGGGAAAAAGTATTCCTAGAAAAGTAAAATATTCTGAAAACATTCTGGAAATGACATGATTTAATCTGTGGCTGGAAGATTGCAACTTTGGTAAAGAATAAAATATTCTTCGTTAAGAAGACAGATGGTGTCTTATAGGGTGTCTAACATATCTTTAAAAGAAGAAATAGTTTAAGCACTTCATGTCTATCTTCCCATTGACCCGACTTTTATTACAACAAACTTTTGACATCTCATTTAGCTATTTGTGAAATCGCTGAATAGTGACCTTGGAACAGAAATTCCGACGTTCTTATAAGTGTATAATCGTAATTCTAACCCCCAGCTCAATATGCCTAACCTCTTCATCACTAGTGAAGTGTATAAGTGTATCACTAGTAAAAGTATAAGAAAATGTACAGACCTTCAGCGCTATTCTAATTGTTCTTGGCTTCCCAGGAGACTTCAAATTCTACATGAATTTCCAGAGTTCCAGAGCAAATACAGTAGAATATTAACATAAGGAGAGGAGATTGATCCTTTGGCTGATGATTAAATGGTGTCCTCTTGAGTTTACGTAATGCAGTGTCATATATTTTATGACTTTCCTCCAGATGAATATCCTACATGGTTAAAATAAGGTCAAGCCTCTCAGAGGGGTTGGTGTGACAGTGTCTCTGCGTGTGTCTGTAGGTCAGAAACAAAGGAGAAGTGATGGAACTATCTACCTACCACCTTGTTTTGGAGGTTGTGTATTCATTTCCTAGGGCTGGCACAACAGATTACTACAAACAAGGTGGCTTAAAATAACAAATTTACTCTCACACAGTTCTGGAGGTTAGAAGTCTGAAATCAAGGTGTTAACAAGACTGCCTCATTCTAGAAGTTCTGAGGAAGAATCTGCTCCATGCCTAGCTTCTGGTGGTTGCTGGCAATCCAGGCATTCCTTGGCTTGTAAATGCATCATTCCAATCATCACTCTTATCTTTGTCTCTGTTTTCAAATGGTGTTCTCTCTCTGTGTCTCTCTGTGTCTTCAAATGACCTTCTTATGAGGACAGCAGTCATTGAATTTAGGGCTCATTCTAATCCAGCATGACCTCATCTTAACTAATTACATCCGCAAAGACCCTTTTTCTTAATGAGATCTCATTCTGAGGTTCTTGGTGGACATTAATTTTGGGGGACATTAGTCAACCCAGTACAGAGGGGGGTAGCTTTAAGATAAATCTGTCTTCTTACTATGATGGAGTTTTGAGGTCGACATTATTAGCGTTCACCAGTATCACCAGTTCCCCTCACCTTTTGCACTTATGAAAAACAACATTTGCGCCGGGTGGGACTATGTGACTAGTCTCTCCCAATAGCCTGTGACTGGGAATGATAGGAATTACTTTGGGCCTTAACTGCTTAAAAGCTAGTGTGGTAGTTTCCGTGTTCATCTAGATTCTGGTGAAGCTTGAAAACTGTAGTTGAGAAGGAAATGCAACAACGTCAAGGATGCCTGGATAGTGGACCTTATCTGAGCGAGAAGTAAACTTTTGTTATATTATACCACTATAATTTTGATGGTCTTTGTCACCAAAGCAAAATATAGGCAATTCTGATTAATATGTTTCCTCAACTTCCAAAGCATCTTTGAATATAAATATATACATCACAAATTAATCAGTAGTCTGAACTTGAAACATACGTAGTTTTAACCCGAAGTTTTTATTTGACGTTTAAATTTCTTCTTCTTTCCTGAAAAGTTAAATTCCATTCACAATTATTTGCTGAGTACATTTATGTTGAGGACTACCTACATGTACATATTTAGAAAAGGTTTGATTTATGTTACCTTTGGCACTCTGCAATATGGGCAAACAAAGCCAAAGATTGGTGCTAACTCGTAAAAAAGCTCTTTGTGCTAAGAGAGTTATGACATATATTTTTGTCATTTAACTATTATAAAATTCCCAGTGGTACCACATTGGCAGGAAATAAGATTTTCAAAAATGTTGTTTCTATATAAAAAAAAAAATTGTTGGGCTATGCTTTAAACCCTAGAACTCAGCTTCAAAGGAAAAGATTTTATTATTGAAAATAAAAATGGTAATCCATAGGCAATCTTACATTGGCTGCAAAGAATGCTGTGACATTTCAGACATATGTTCAACTTCCAACTCCACAATGAGTTTATTTTGAGTCTATTTATATACAGCTCATTTGAAGGGCAAAAACAAGAAGTTATACACAAATGGCAGGGGTCCAAAACTGATGTCAGTTAAGCAATGATTTTATGTGTATTACAATCCCCTGCTGGGATGTCTGGAGTTTATTCTAGAATGTTACATAAAAACTCAGCGCTAAAAGACAATGTGAAAACTAATTTGAAATGGAAAGAATTACGTGTATTCCCCAATAGGATTGGACTAGAAAATACTTCAAAGCAGTGTTCATTGACTTGAATATGCTGATTTATGGAATTGCTAAACCTAACCCAGCACAGAAAATAGTCTGGACCCTCTACGAAGCTGGCTGGTTAAATGGCTTTGTTACTGTGTCATGAGGCAGAATGTCAAGGGTGACCCTCTGCTCTCAAAAGCATTCTTTATCTCAAAGGTCCCTCAAAAACCATCTGTGTGCGTATTGGCATAAGTGACCTGGAAAGGATCAAGGTCTTCTAGAGGCCTTGAAACCAATCTGGTCTCTTGACATCTCTCAAAATGAAGATGACCTTGAGCTCAGTGAGATATTGCATTGCCCTTAACAGAATCCCAGCTACTGTGAATTTGGAGAGCTCATTTGAGCCTACTTCATGTCGTATTCACAGTCCTGAAATTTAGCCCAAATTCTATTCTTTCAATCAATATTTACTGGCTATCTCCCATGTTCAAGATTTTTCCAGAGTTGGGTGGGCAGTGATGAATCACACAGTCACACAAATGTCCTTATATTCATGACACAGTCAAATGGGAAAAGCAGGCATTGCATAAACAGCCAAATAGATTAAAAATTATAATTGTGATTTATGGAATGCTTTTATGAAAGATATTTAGATACAATACATGAGGAAGTTCTTTCTATATCCCCTCACCTCACCTAAAGGAACTCAGGATTATCATAGCAATACTTTGGCAACCTGTAAAGCCCCATTTTGAACTGCAAATAGAAGATCTTTACTTCCCTATATTTAGCCTACCTTTTCCTGTCAACCTACACAGTTTTGACCCTGTGAAGTTTTAAATACTACTACTGAGGATGTGTGATTTGTTTTTCTTAAAACCTGCTGTTAGACCTGGCAAATGTCTGCTTTTTCAGAAGAAGTGGAATTCAGGAACATCATCATATAATCCTCTCCCATCTCCAGTTATATTTATTCCAAAGTGCTGAGGACACGGACTATATGTCATATATCTTTACATTCTTCACAGCATGGAGCTAAATGCTTACCAAAAGGAGGTACTGATAGGTGTTGCTTGAATGAGGAGGTGCATTAAATACTGTGTTCTATATGAAATGATGGCTTAAGAAAAGAAAAAGTAACAAGTATATAGAGGAAAGGGTATGACTTCATATCCTTGACAATAACTCAGAAAAAAGTGGCATTTATGTAAATGTTAAAATACTTTAGAATACTTAAAATGTGTTTATTAAGAACCCATTTCCTGCTAACTTGAGGAATTTCAAGTGCTCTGATGACATTTGAATTCATAGTGACTATTACTGTGAAAGAATTTAATGAGTTACTATTGTTGAGATTACAAATTGGAAAATGACTAGGCAGATGAAAACTGTCCGGTCCTCATATCGTATCATATCATATCATATATCAAACTTGGACTTTTACCATTTTTTAATATATGATACTTTTCATTTCTCTAAATGAAAAATAACCTGCTTAATAATAGAAATCTCCTTATATTGAGGCCACCTAGTGATTTCACATTTGTTTCTCTGGATTCCTGATTCCCACTGCTTCAGCTTGAACACTGTTACTGTAAACAGTTAACAAGTTTACATCTTGTTTGACCTACTCATATATCTTGGATCTTTTGATCCACCAGGAAACTCAGAGATACCATTTAATGTTCCAGACAATCACCCAAGATCCCCTCATGCTTTGCTGAATTCTGATCTCATCTCTATTTGCCCCTCAACTTAAAGTACTGCCACCCCAACAGTCATCCCCACCTGAAGTCACTTTGAACCCTCTGATGTATGGATCTCGAGTTTTCTTTTCTCACTCCCAGCTGTACACACTCGGGTAGGTGTCAGAATCTCCAGTTGCTGTGTGTGGCAAATGTCAGCAGTAACCTCAGCCACAGGAAAAATGATGACTGTCTCTCAGTGATCCACTGGCCCATCTAACACCAGTTCCTGTGAGAAAAAAAGGATTAGACTCTCAATCCTAAATCCTTATCTCATCCCTATGGCTTCCTAAAACTCATTTACCCTGATGCCTGGTGGCCTTTGGCTGGTTTTGTCTCTTTGTCAATCTGGACATTTCCCAGCTGGCTTTAGTGAACAGTCTGTCCTCTCTTCTGCTGCCTTTGGCTCTGACTTTGTTGTATCTGGTCCTAGGCCTGTTTGCCTTGACCTTGGTTATCTATGAGATAGTTGACTTAACTGTGAGCTGATTATCTTATTTCTCTCCTGTGGTCCCTCCCTTGACTTTCCAGGTTTGATGTTATATTTTGCATAACAAGATAATTAGCATTGTTTAAATAAAGGTGGGTTCTGGGACGCTGGTTCCTAAAAATTATGGTTGGACATATCAAATTCGTATTATATTTTCCAGGAAACCAGGTGTGTTCTTTAAACTATACGGTTTAAAGTTATAAAAATTTTTCCTGGTTTACAGCCAAACTCCATTAGTGATGATTAATCATAATAAGAGGCCAAATGAAAACTAGAACATTGCTTAGACTTTAAGTTAAAATGGGGAAACAAATCTCTTTGGATTACCAAGGGGGATTTACTTTCCTAAGTGTTCTGCATGTAGTTTGAACTAAACATGTGCAATGGGGTAATATTTTGACGATTATTGATGTGCTTTTTTACATTGCCTTTCAGAGTACAAGACCATTGTCTTGGTTTGCCTGAGGTGACAGTATGCCTGGGGGAGACTGATTTGTTACAGAGGGAATACTAAGAGAAAGTGCCCAAAAAATAAAAATGAGAAAGTAATAAAGAAGTATTAATAATACTATACTATACTATATAATAATATATACTATAGTATATTATTATACTAATAATAAAGAAGACAGGCTTCTTGGAGTTGCGATTAGTGCTGGCAATTTCCTTCCATAATGATAAATCAAACTATTAGTTATTCTAGAGAGAAGGGTTCTATTATTTTTATATTTTGTTTATATTTTGTTTATATTTTCAAATAAACAATGCATTCTGGAGTAGTCATTTTAGAGCTCTCCCGTAACGTATAGAACATGACCCTACCCTCCATAAAGTCTTGGCCCAGTGGATTTTGGAAAGAAGAAAGAGAGAGGAAATTAAAGCAACCAGAAGTGGTTCCACATTTTCTCTTCTATGGGCTTTGGCCCAAAGCGAATTGGAAAAGGGAAAATAGTAGCAGAGTTAGAAGGAAGTTACTGTTTCCTATTGAGACTTCAGGGAGAGGATACTTGCAGGGGGTTGGGTAAACAATTGGTGCAAAACCACTTCAAAGTGAGCTGGCCAGTGTAGCCTATTAGGGTAAAAAAATCGTTCTGAGGATGGGCTTTTCTAAGGCACCCTTGATTCCCATATGTATCTTGCCAGAAGGGGGTCACCATTGCTGGGATGAAGTGAGGCTTGTCAGGAGGACCACCCTAATCAGTACCAAATAAGAGTTTCAGGCAAACCTTAGGTTTTTACAGCAAGATCTGAGGTGAAGGTAGTCAGATTAGTGGTTATACCACAAGCAGCAGTCTTTGTGCCAAAGTCATTAGCGTCTGAGGTATGTTAGCCATAGACTTCAGCATCAGAAGAGAGCAGATCAGCCAGAATCCAGGAGGGCAAAGGGTATTGCTGAACCACTGAAGGAGTAAGAGTGAGACAACGTGAACATCAGAGGAATTTATGTTTCCTCTCCCATATCATAAGAATGATAAGCCATACTCCTCCCCCAGAAGCAAGTGATCAATCATCTGAGCATATTTTATCGAACAGACACTGTATTCAAACTAATCTTAAACTAGATCGTACATTTAGTTATCTGTTTTCCCCCTTTACTAATCAGAAATGGATAAGTCTCTGGAGAAAGGCCAGATTACAGAAAAAAAATACAGAAATCATTTTTTCAGTATAGACCTAACTTCTAGTATGAGTATTTGGCAACATGACTGCACATATCTGAAACAGAGCTCACGATTTTATCATGATTGACTTTTCTTCTTTTCCTGCCAAGAGCATTGTTGTTCTCTCTGTCATTCAAGGCTCAGAATCCAGAATCATCTTTAAATCTGTTTCTCCTTTTCCTTCAATGTCTAAGTTGTGAACTTTTGCAGGTCTTACATTTCTAATATTCCTTTGGTTTCTCCCCCTTTCTCTACTTCAGTAGCTTCCTACTTGGTCTCTTTGCCATGACTGTTTCTCTCTTCCGGTCCTTTCTCTGTGTAATTTCTAGAATAACTTTCTTAAATAAAGACTCTGATTCTATTATCCACTTCTCAAAAACATTCAGTAGTTTATCATTACCTACTAAATTACATGAAAACTTCTCAGTCTTACGTAAGGACTCTTGCCAAAAATCACTACAACTTTTACTGTTTTATCCTCCCTTTATGTCTACAAATATTTAGTGGAATGGTGCACACGTGTGTGTGGGGGTGTGTGTGTGTGTTTGCCTGGGATGTCATCACTTCTGCCTTACCATTTTCTTCTCCTTAAATTTCTCATATATAAATTCACTCTAAATCTCACAGTACCTGATCTTCTATGATGCATATGATAGATGTTTGGAAATATTTGTTAAATTAAATATACAATGTGATAATGCTATAAGGTTCACCTCTGATGATGAGTGAAAATAATGACCCAAGAGACACTAGAGATTATGCTCTGGATATAAAGGAGAAAGGTTCACAGGAAAAGAATGAAAAAGTACCAGCAGAATCGAAGAATAATGAAAGTAAGTTCTGAAGATCCCTGTTGTGACTCTGGAAAAGGCCCTGATTGTGGTGCTAGGGATTTGAGAATACGCATAACAGTTTGAATGCAACTGATATTTGCTATAAGCCTATAAAGTCTGGAATGGGGATGGACCTTCAGCATATACTGGCACCAGAAAGGTAGGCCTGACAGACTACAGTTCAGACATTAAGAAGCAGGTTGGCTTAATGGGTACAGTTTTCCTCATCTTCAGACATTTCAAGTGAATGACTTGCTCACAAGGTGAATCATCTGCTCTCATAGATATGGAGAAAAGGAGGTTTTCTATCTTTCTCTGTCAGCCACTGAGCATATGTTCAATGTTATGTGTTTGAGGGTGAAGCTTATCAGTATATTTCTGTGCTATCAAAAGAATATAATTTAAGTGACTCAAAGAGAGGATATAGGCTTTATTTAGCTGATGCAGATTGGGAGCATCAAAGGACCAGGTAACTTCTGAGTTGAAAAAACATCAGAATATTATTGAGAGAGGAGAAAAGAAAATCATGTGTCCTTATGGTCTGACTCTGGTTAACAGTTTTTGTATTTAAATGCTACAAAACTTGCAGTTGAACGTTGTGCTCATTTTTGTGCCACCTGCTTGGGATCGTTGGTGCAATCTTATCTTGATAACTGTCAGAATAGTATTTTCTGAGAACTATTTTTGCAAGGTTTATGGCTGGTCAGTTAGTCAAGATTCGCAAAGTGGGGAAATAGAAAAGGATTAAAGGCCAGGAGGAAACTGGACTTTCTATCATGTCTGTTTTGGTCCTGTGACTGTGCTAGCAGGGCTTTCCAGTTGTGTTACCTTAGTCATTTATTTTTAACTCAACAGAATATCACATATTAACACTAATACTTTTAATTGGATTATAACCAGAAGCATTCATTTTTAATAACAAATGTTTCTTTAATTGTTTAGAGTAGGTTAGTTTTGTATTTTCAACAAGGGTGAAATATCCTTGATTGTAGGTGCAATGTCTTTTTCTATGTCCTCAAGGCTTTGTACCATCTTGGGCATATAATGGCACATTCAGAATTACTTTCCAAATCATTAACTCTGATTTCCCAGGTATATAAATTATATTTGAGTAGTGTTTTGAGCACTGAAGTTTTTGACTTATTTGGCATCTGGATTTGTCTGACATATGATTTAAAGAGTCTTGTAATTATAAAATATGATCGTTTATTGACACATGTACATATGGTGCACCTTTCGAAATTAAATGAAAAGTGCCTGAGTGTAACATCTGTATTGAAGGCATCATCGCAGCAGGTCTCCCAGAAACTTTTATACTCTCCTTGCTTCCACTAGAAAAAGTCTTTCAACATGCCTGTTCTATAAAAGTTTATTATTTTCTTTGAGAGACATAGCTTTATAGATTTTGTTTTATTTCACAATTTAAGTGCCCTTTACAGCCATGGGTTTATCAGGTTAAATTATATAGTGTTAGGATACAGACTAAGCTGCTACAATAAAATACTCCAACACACAAGGGCTTAAATTCTAAGTTTATTTTTCTTGTACTGATATGTAACTGTCCAGAAGTGAGCAGTCCAAGCTGGTTGGAGTGGCTCTGCTTTCCTAGATCATTCAGGGACCCAGTTTCACTCCTCCTATGGGTCACTCCCTAGTGTGTTGTACTTGTCTACTTTGTCAAAGCTAGATCACCATTGTCCACAGTCTAACTGAAATAATTGAGAAAAGTCCAAAGCAAACGTCTTTGCTTTTTTTTTTTTTTTAACATCTTTATTGGAGTATAATTGCTTTACAGTGGTGTGTTAGTTTCTGCTTCATAACAAAGTGAATCAGTTATACATATACATATATTCCCATTACTCTTCCCTCTTGCGTCTCCCTCCCTCGCACCCTCCCTATTCCACCCCTCTAGGTGGTCACAAAGCACTGAGCTGATCTCCCTGTGCTATGCAGCTGCTTCCCACTAGCTATCCATTTTACATTTGATAGTGTATATATGTCCATGCCACTCTCTCACTTTGTCCCAGCTTACCCTTCCCCCTCCCCGTATCCTCAAGTCCATTCTCTAGTATAGTAGGCCTGTGTCTTTATTCCCATCTTGCCCCTAGGTTCTTCATGACCTTTTTTTTTTTTTAGATTCCATATATATGTGTTAGCATACAGTATTTGTTTTTCTCTGACTTACTTCACTCTGTATGACAGACTCTAGGTCCATCCACCTCACTACAAATAACACAAGTTCGTTTCTTTTTATGGCTGAGTAATATTCCATTGTATATATGTGCCACATCTTCTTTATCCATTCATCTGTCGATGGACACTTAGGTTGCCTCCACGTCCTGGCTATTGTAAATAGTGAAGCAATGAACATTGTGGTACATGACACTTTTTGAATTATGGTTTTCGCAGGGTATATGCCCAGTAGTGGGATTGCTGGGTCGTATGGTACTTATATTTTTAGTTTTCTAAGGAACCTCCATACTGTTCTCCACAGTGGCTGTATCAATTTACATTCTCACCAACAGTGCAAGACAGTTCCCTTTTCTCCACACCCTCTCCAGCATTTATTGTTTGTAGATTTTTTGATGATAGCCATTCTGACGAGTGTGAGATGATATCTCATTGTAGTTTTTTTTTTTTTAAATAAATTTATTTATTTATTTATTTATTTATTTTCAGCTGTGTTGGGTCTTCGTCTCTGTGTGAGGGCTTTCTCTAGTTGTGGCAAGCAGGGGCCACTCTTCATCGTGGTGCGCGGGCCTCTCACTGACGTGGCCTCTCCCGTTGCGGAGCACAGGCTCCAGATGCGCAGGCTCAGTAGTTGTGGCTCACGGGCTTAGTTGCTCCGTGGCATGTGGGATCTTCCCAGACCAGGGCTCGAACCCGTGTCCCCTGCATTGGCAGGCAGATTCTTAACCACTGCGCCACCAGGGAAGCCCCCTCATTGTAGTTTTGATTTGCATTTCTCTAATGATTAATGATGTTGAGCATTCGTTCATGTGTTTGTTGGCAATCTGTATATATTCTTTGGAGAAATGTTTATTTACGTCTTCTGTCCATTTTTGGATTGGGTTGCTTGTTTTTTTGATATTGAGCTGCATGAGCTGCTTGTAAATTTTGGAGATTAATCCTTTGTCAGTTGCTTCATTTGCAAATATTTTCTCCCATTTTGAGGATTGTCCTTTCGTCTTGTTTATGGTTTCCTTTGCTGTGCAAAAGCTTTTAAGTTTTATTAGGTCCCATTTGTTTATTTTTGTTTTTATTTCCGTTTCTCTAGGAGGTGGGTCAAAAAGGATCTTGCTGTGATGTATGTCATAGAGTGTTCTGCCTATATTTTCCTCTAAGAGTTTGATAGTGTCTGGCCTTACATTTAGGTCTTTAATCCATTTTGAGTTTATTTTTGTGTATGGTGTTAGGGAGTGTTCTAGTTTCCTACTTTTACATGTAGCTGTCCAGTTTTCCCAGCACCACTTATTGAAGAGGCTGTTTTTTCTCCACTGTATATTCTTGCCTCCTTTATCAAAAGTAAGGTGACCATATGTGCGTGGGTTTATCTCTGGGCTTTCAATCCTGTTCCATTGATGTATATTTCTGTTTTTGTGCCAGTACCATACTGTCTTGATTACTGTAGTTTTGTAATATAGTCTGAAGTCAGGGAGCCTGATTCCTCCAGCTCCGTTTTTCTTTCTCAAGATTGCTTTGGCTATTCGGGGTTTCTTGTGTTTCCATACAAATTGTGAAATTTTTTGTTCTATTTCTGTGAAAAATGCCAGCGAGAGTTTGATAGGGATTGCATTGAAACTGTAGATTGCTTTGGGTAGTAGAGTCATTTTCACAATGTTGATTCTTCCAATTCAAGAACATGGTATATCTCTCCATCTATTTGTGTCAACTTTAATTTCTTTCATCAGTGTCTTATAATTTTCTGCATACAGGTGTTTTGTATCCTTAGGTCAGTTTATTCCTAGATATTTTATTCTTGCTGTTGCAGTGGTAAATGGGAGTGTTTTCTTAATTTCACTTTCAGATTTTTCATCATTAGTGTATAGGAATGCAAGAGATTTCTGTGCATTAATTTTGTATCCTGCTACTTTACCAAATTCATTGATTAGCTCTAGGAGTTTTCTGGTAGCATCTTTAGGATTCTCTACGTATAGTATCATGTCATCTGCAAATAGTGACAGCTTTACTACTTCTCCTCTGATTTGGATTCCTTTTATTTCTTTTTCTTCTCTGATTGCTGTGGCTAAAACTTCCAAAACTATGTTGAATAATAATGGTGAGAGTGGGCAACCTTGTCTTGTTCCTGATCTTAGTGGAAATGGTTTCAGTTTTTCACCATTGAGGACGATGTTGGCTGTGGGTTTGTCATATATGGCCTTTATTATGTTGAGGTAAGTTCCCTCTATGCCTACTTTCTGGAGGGTTTTAATCATAAATGGGTGTTGAATTTTGTCAAAAGCTTTCTCTGCATCTATTGAGATGATCATATGGTTTTTCTCCTTCAGTTTGTTAATATGGTGTATCACATTGATTGATTTGTGTATACTGAAGAATCCTTGCATTCCTGGGATAAACTCCACTTGATTATGGTGTATGATCCTTTTAATGTGCTGTTCGATTCTGTTTGCTAGTATTTTGTTGAGGATTTTTGCATCTGTGTTCATCAGTGATATTGGCCTGTAGTTTTCTTTCTTTGTCTGGTTTTGGTATCAGGGTGATGGTGGTCTCATAGAATGAGTTTGGGAGTGTTCCTCCCTCTGCTATATTTTGGAAGAGTTTGAGAAGGATAGGTGTTAGCTCCTCTCTAAATGTTTGATAAAGTTCGCCTGTGAAGCCATCTGGTCCTGGGCTTTTGTTTGTTGGAAGATTTTTAACCACAGTTTCCATTTCAGTGCTTGTGATTGGTCTGTTCATATTTTCTATTTCTTCCTGGTTCAGTCTTGGAAGGTTGCGCATGTCTAAGAATTTGTGCATTTCTTCCAGGTTGTCCATTTTATTGGCATAGAGTTGCTTGTAGTAATCTCTCATGATCCTTTGTATTTCTGCAGTGTCAGTTGTTACTTCTCCTGTTTCATTTCTAATTCTATTGCTTTGAGTCTTCTCCCTTTTTCTCTTGATGAGTCTGGCTAATGGTTTATCAATTTTGTTTATCTTCTCAAAGAACCAGCTTTTAGGCTTATTGATCTTTGCTATCGTTTCCTTCATTTCTTTTTCATTTATTTCTGATCTAATCTTTATGCTTTCTTTCCTTCTGCTAACTTTGGGTGTTTTTTGTTCTTCTTTCTCTTATTGCTTTTGGTGTAAGGTTAGGTTTTTTATCTGAGATGTTTCTTTTTTCATAAGGTAGGATTGTATTCCTATAAGCTTCCCTCTTAGAACTGCTTTTGCTGCATCCCATAGGTTTTGGGTCGTCATGTTTTCATTGTCATTTTTTTCTAGTTATTTTTTGATTTCCTCTTTGATTTCTTCAGCGATCTTTTGGTTATTAAGTAGTGTATTGTTTAACCTCCATCTGTTTGTATTTTTTACGGATTTTTTCCTGTAATTGATATCTAGTCTCATAGCGTTGTGGTCAGAAAAGATACTTGATTCGATTTCAGTTTTCTTAAATTTACCAAGGCTTGACTTGTGACCCAAGATATGATCTATCTTGGTTAATGTTCCATGAGCACTTAAGAATGTGTATTCTGTTGTTTTTGGATGGAATGTCCTATAAATATCAATTAAGTCCATCTTTTTAAAAATATCATTTAAAGCTTTTGTCTCCTTATTTATTTTCATTTTGGATGATCTGTCCATTGGTGAAAGTGGGGTGTTAAAGTCCCCTACTATGATTGTGTTCTGTCGATTTCCCCTCTTATGGCTGTTAGTATTTGCCTTATGTATGTATTGAGGTGCTCCTATATTGGGTGCATAAATATTTACAATTCTTATATCTTCTTCCTGGATTGATCCCTTGATCATTATGTAGTTTCCTTCTTTGTCTCTTGTAATAGTCTTTATTTTAAAGTCTATTTTGTCTGATATGAGAATTGCTACTCCAGCTTTCCTTTGATTTCCATTTGCATAGAATATCTTTTTCTATCCCCTCACTTTCAGTTTGTATGTGTCCCTAAGTCTGAAGTGGGTCTCTTGTAGACAGCATATATATGGGTCTTGTTTTTGTATCCATTCAGCCAGTCTATGTTTTTTGGTTGGAGCATTTAATCCATTTACATTTAAGGTAATTATCAATGTGTATGTTCCTATTACCATTTTCTTAATTGTTTGGGGTTTGTTATTGTAGTTCTTTTCCTTCTCTTTTGTTTCCTGCCTAGAGAAGTTCCTTTAGCATTTGTTGTAAAGCTGGTTTGGTGGTGCTGAATTCTCTTAGCTTTATCTTGTCTGTAAAGGTTTTAATTTCTCTATCAAATCTGAATGAGATCCTTGCTGGGGAGAATAATCTTGGTTGTAGGTTTTTCCTTTTCATTGCTTTATATATGTCCTGCCACTGTCTTCTGGCTTGCAGAGTTTATGCTCAAAGATCAGCTGTTAACCTTATGGGGATTCACTTGTGTGTTATTTGTTGTTTTTCCCTTGCTGCTTTTAATATTTATTAATTGCATTTAATTTTTGATAGTATGATTAATATGTGTCTTGGTGTGTTTCTCCTTGGATTTATCCTGTATGGGGCTCTCTGTGCTTCCTGGACTTGATTAACTATTTCCTTTCCCATATCAGGGAAGTTTTCAACTATAATCTCTTCAAGTATTTTCTCAGTCCCTTTCTTTTTCTCTTCTTCTTCTGGGACCCCTAAAATTCAAATGTTGGTGTGTTTAATGTTGTCCCAGAGGTCTCTGAGACTGTCCTCAATTCTTTTTTCTTTACTCTGCTCTGCAGTAGTTATTTCCACTATTTTATCCTCCAGGTCACTTATCCGTTCTTCTGCCTCAGTTATTCTGCTATTGATCCCTTCTAGAGAATTTTTAATTTCATTTATTGTATTGTTCATCACTGTTTGTTTGCTCTATTGTTCTTCTAGGTCCTTGTTAAACGTTTCTTGTATTTTCTCCATTCTATTTCCAAGATTTTGGATCATCTTTACTATCATTATTCTGAATTCTTTTTCAGGTAGACTACCTATTTCCTCTTCATTTGTTAAGTCCAGTGGGGTTTTGCCTTGCTCCTTCATCTGCTGTGTGTTTTTCTGTCTTTTCATTTTACTTAACTTACTGTGTTAGGGGTCTCCTTTTCGCAGTCTGCAGGTTCGTAGTTCCCGTTGTTTTTGGTGTCTGTTCCAGTGACTAAGGTTGGTTCAGTGGGTTGTGTAGGCTTCCTGGTGGAGGGGACTAGTTCCTGTGTTCTGGTGGATGATGCTGGATCTTGTCTTTCTGGTGGGCACGTCCACGTCTGGTGGTGTGTTTTGGGGTGTCTGTGGCCTCATTATGATTTTAGGCAGCCTCTCTGCTAATGGATGGGGTTATGTTCCTGTCTTGCTAGTTGTTTGGCATAGGGTGTCCAGCACTGTAGCTTGTTGGTCGTTGAGTGAAGCTGGGTCTTGGCGTTGAGATGGAGATCTCTGGGAGATTTTCGCCATTTGATATTACGTGGAGTTGGAAGGTCTCTTGTGGACCAGTGTCCTGAAGTTGGCTCTCCCACCTCAGAGGCACAGCCCTGACGCCTGGCTGGAGCACCAAGAGCCTTTCATCCACACGGCTCAGAATAAAAGAGAGCAAAAAAAGAAAGAAAAAGAACGAAGATAAAATAAAATAAAATAAAATAAATTTATTAAAATAAAAAATAAGTATTAAGAATTTTTAAAAAGTAGGAAAAAAAACCCAAAATGGACAGACAGAACCCTAGGACAAATGGTAAAAGCAAAGCTATAGAGACAAAATCACACACAGAAGCATACACATACACACTCACAAAAAGAGAAAAAGGGAAAAAAAATATATATATCTTTGCTCCCAACGTCCACCTCCTCAATTTGGGATGATTCGTTGTCTATTCAGGTATTCCACAGATGCAGGGTACGTCAAGTTGATTGTGGAAATTTAATCCGCTGTTCCTGTGGCTGCTGGGAGAAATTTCCCTTTCTCTTCTTTGTTCGAAGGGCTCCCTGGGTTCAGCTTTGGATTTGGCCCCGCCTCTGCGTGTAGGTCGCCTGAGGGCGTCTGTTCTTTGCTCAGACAGGACGGGGTTAAAGGAGCAGCTGCTTCTGGGGCTCTGGCTCACTCAGGCCGGGGGGAGGGAGGGGTATGGATGCGGGGTAAGCGTAGGATGGCAGAGGCCAGTGTGATGTTGCAATAGCCTGAGGGCGCCATGCGTTCTCCCAGGGAAGTTGTCCCTGGATCATGGTACCCTGGCAGTGGTGGGCTGCACAGGCTTCCGGGAGGGGCAGTGTGGATAGTGACCTGTGCTTGCACACAGGCTTCTTGGTGACGGCAACAGCAGCCTAAGAGTCTCATACCCATCTCTGGGGTCCGCGCTGATAGCCACGGCTTGCGCCCGTCTCTGGAGCTCGTTTAGGCGGCGCTCTTAATCCCCTCTCCTTGCGCACCAGGAAACAAAGAGGCAAGAAAAAGTCTCTTGCCTCTTCGGCAGCTCCAGACTTTTTCCCGGACTCCCTCCTGGCTAGCTGTGGCGCACTAGCCCCCTTCAGGCTATGTTCACACCGCCAACCCCAGTCCTCTTCCTGCGATCCGAGCAAAGCCCGAGCCTCAGCTCCCAGCCCCCGCCCGCCCCGGCGGGTGAGCAGACAAGCCTCTCAGGCTGGTGAGTGCTGGTCGGCACCGATCCTCTGTGCGGGAATCTCTTTGCTTTGCCCTCCACAACCCTGTGGCTGCGCTCTCCTCCGTGGCTCCGAAGCTTCGCCCCTCTGCCACCTGCAGTCTCTGCCCGTGAAGGGGCTTCCTAGTGTGTGGAAACCTTTCCTCCTTCACAGCTCCCTCCCACTGGTGCAGGTCCTGTCCCTATTCTTTTGTGTCTGTTTTTTCTTTTTTCTTTTGTCCTACCCAGGTATGTGGGGAGTTTCTTGCCTTTTGGGAGGTCTGAGGTCTTCTGCCAGCGTTCAGTAGGTGTTCTGTAGGAGCTCTTCCACATGTAGATGTATTTCTGATATATTTGTGGAGAGGAAGGTGATCTCTGCGTCTTACTCTTCCGCCATCTTGCAACTCCCAGGTCTTTGCTTTTAAGGTGACAGAAGTTACTCACATAAATTCCTTTCCCATCCTATTGGCCAGACTTAGATACAGTGCTTAGCTGCAAAAAACCTAAGTGTTAATCTGTAATCTGGGTGAACAGGTGACCAGCTAAAACCCAAAATATTCTATTATTAAAAAGAAAATGTAGTGAACAGATATTGGTGGACAGTCTCAGTGTGCTCCTCTGGCCGCCCTCTGCGGGTGCCTGCTTCCCACATGCAGACCATACTCTTTCCACATGAGGTAGTCAAATTCCTTTCAGGTATTCCATCTGCATAAAAATTGAGGTTAAACTAAGGGTTTCATTTTCTTTTTTGGCAAGTTTGAACTTGGCCCTTTGCAATCTGGTAACTCATAAGCTAATACAAAAGTGATATATGTCTCTGACACCCAGTATACAATGATGGAGCTGGAACAGAATAACCACCATGATAATCTCCTGTTAATAAAGTAGGAAGAATGGGAGCAGTCACTGCTCCATAGAAATGACAAAAGTGAGAATTTCTGAATAATTTTAAGATACTTATTCTATTACTGGGATAATCTGTTCCGCTAGACTTTTTTCCTGATCTCTGAGGGGAACTTAAAATCCCCTAGTTCTTCTCTCTGATTGGGCATTATTCTGTCCATTACCTTTTTTTTTTTTTTTTTTTTGCCACAACCGAAATCGGCTTTGAGAGTAAACTCTTCATGAGCACTGTCTTGGGGACAATATGGGTCTTTGCTGGTCAGGCTTACAGCTTCTTTGGCGATAGAGGTCCCTCAAAAACTTCATAATCTTCTAAGTCTACTTGCTTCCAATAAAATTCATGTGAAAGTCACCACACTCAGATTACTTTTATTAATAGTTCTTAAGCCTCTGAGATATTTTATTATCTACTGCATCTGTGCTTGAACTCTCCTCCGTTTAAATTTAATACTAGCTAGTTTGCGTTCTTTTAAAAACATAGGCTTCAAGTAGGGAGTTAAATCTGATCTTTGTCCCTGAGCTGCTCTCAGTTTTTGACTAAAAAGTTGTATTTAAGAGAGAATTTAAAAAAAAAAAAAAAAAAAAAAAGAGAGAATTTAAAGAAAGTCTCCGAAGGACAGACATAGCTTCTGCTGTTTAGAGCACAGAAGCAGTCGAATTTTCCAGCCCAGTGAGTCAGAATAGATGGATGCCACAAGTAGAAAGTGTCCCCATTAAGAGGTCTCTTTTCTTTAATCTTGACTTTCAACCTGGCTTGTTGAGCTCCTTTTTATCTTACAGGATTTTCTGAAAGAAACAAGGAGCCTCCATCACTCACCAATATTCTGAGTTTTCCAGTCAGTTTTCCAGAGCAGTAGACTCAGCAAATATGTTGTCTGCCTTTCAGTTTTTCACAAGTTGTGTCTTAGTTTGGGCTGCTATAGTAAGATAACATAAACTGGGTAGTTTAAACAATAAACTTATATTTCTCACAGTTCTACAGTCTGGAAATTTGAGATCAGGGTGCCACTGT
This sequence comes from Eschrichtius robustus, assembly GCF_028021215.1. Taxonomy (NCBI): domain Eukaryota; kingdom Metazoa; phylum Chordata; class Mammalia; order Artiodactyla; family Eschrichtiidae; genus Eschrichtius; species Eschrichtius robustus. The sequence continues at coordinate 74,211,574 of NC_090836.1, read as the reverse complement.
GGTTGGGTTTTAGTGAGAGCCCTCTTCCTGGTCTACAGATGGCTGTCTTGTTGTATCTTCATGTGGAAGAGAGAGGTCATCTTGCTTGTGTCTCCTCTTGTAAGGGAACTAATTCAATTCATGAGGGCTCTATCCTTGTGATTTAATTACCTCCCAAAGGCCTTGCCTCCAAATACCATCACATTGGGAATCAGGGCTTCAACCTATTAATTTTCAGAGGACAAAAGTATTCAATTCATAGCAGATTGCATTGTTTTCTACTGGTTTTCTTGGGAATAAAATAGGTCACTAGCTTCTCAAGATTCAATATCTGTTTCCTTATCACCATCCACCTAATTGTTAAACCAATAAAAAATATTTTGAGTATTTATTGTTATAGTCTCTCACATCTCATACCAAATTTTTACTTGAGATGAGGTACAAGATAAATCTCTATAACAAATGTCCCAAAACTATTGTTATTTTAAATGAGATTGATGTTTATTTTCTTATATTCCACAGGAGGAGAGAGGTCAAGTTTGCTAGAATAGGCCTACTACAGAAAATCTTTCATAGATATAAGTTGCTCATAGGATAATATGCTAGTGGATGATGGGACATATTGTCCTTTTCTGAATGGATTGGAGACAGAGAAAAGAGAACGTTCAGAGTAAATGACTCAACTTCAAGGCAATGCCTCTGAAGTTGCACATATGTCTTTTACTCACATCCCATTTAACCCAAACTTAATCCCATGGCCATACGTAGCTGCTATGAAGGATGGGAAATCAAATCTGTAGTAACATGTCTCAACTCCATGTAAGCTAAACTAACAGGGTTCTATTATCTTAAAAAAGGAAGAAAGAAGCAAAGAAGGAAAAAAATGAATTCTTGAAGACATTTAGCAACATACAATATTAATTTATGAGGAAAATTTCATTGTACTTAATTTCAAAGACATTTGTTATCTCTTACTGAGGATTGATTTTGTCCTGTGTTGCAGAATTGAAGCATTAGTAACAAATATCTCTTGGTGGTTACTAAAAGTAGGACATGGGAATTCTTTCCATCTTCTTGGAATATCATCAAAAACACGATCAAATGGAGAATTCCTAAAATTTGGAGGAAATAGCTCCATCACAGCAATAAGCAAACACTTTTTTTCTACTAATTCTTAAAAATGTTCAATTTTATAGGAATACGGTATCTGTTAACTGAATTTGACTATTTTTCTTAAGCAATTTATTTGGGTCACTGCACTTTTTATACTACTCTTTAGTATATTCTCTGCAGAATTCTCAATTGACTGCAAAAATGATTAACGGTAGGCTCCCCTGCTGTTCAGCTCAGTCATTCATGACTTCACCAGATGGTTTTGCTTTTTGGGCCAATGATTTTTTTTTTTTTCATATTGTTTCCCCACCCCTGGATGCAATCAAGATCCAAAATATGACACTCATTTTAATTTCATGACTAAAATATAAAATATTATGCAGATACATCTTTTATTTTCTGCATATTTAAAGCTAATGACCAGAATGTTTGCTGTTAGTTGTGGGCAAGGTAATTTTAAAGTATACCTATTTTTCTCAGTTACTTTCTTCACATGCTCTCTTGTTTATTCTTGTTCTCTAATAATTCAAGTACCATTAGTTTTTACCACCTTTTACAATCTTCCCTTTGTTTATCCTATTACTTTTATGAATTTGCTTTATTTAACAAGTTTATTTAATGAGTTGGTCAAGTCATGCTGAGGAAAGCTTATCAGCTGTTATTCTTCTAATTATTTCTAGTCTATATAAATAGTATATAGTTTGAAATACAGTTAAACAAAAAAAAACACAGAGAAAGAGTAAATCTGAAAATTTCTCCCATGTTTTAATCCAGTTATGTCAATCTACCTGGTAGACAAAACAATATGAAACTTTAACTCTTTCATTGGTCATAGAACATTTTCAGAAGTTGTTACGATCTTAGCATATGATCTAGCAAAGTCCATATACTTTTATAACTTACTTTAGAAATTGTTAATTTCTTATATTGGCAAATTAATAATTGACAAATTATTAATTTCTTATATTGTCTCTGCATGGTCTAGCAAGCATTTGTTTACCAAACATCTGCTTTTCCATCTCCATGTAAATAGCCTTCCTCCCAAACCACTACCCCCAACACCCTCTTTTGTCTTTAGCTGAAGATGGTATTTAAGTTGTGAGCTTTGGCCATTTTGGCAGGTTACTCTGTTTTCCAGGGTCACTGCCGTGTATACATGCTATTAAACTTTTGTTTGATTTTCTCCTGTTAGTGTGTCTCAGACCAATTTAATTTTTAGACCAGCCAGAAGCACCTAGAAGGTAGAGGAAAGTTTCTTCCTCCCCAACAAGAAAATAGAGCATTGTAACAAGAAGGAAAACAGCAAAAACTGAGCATGTGACTACCGATAATTTGTTGCTGCTGTATCATAAATGCATTGTAACAAATGGTAAGAGATGAGGTTGGAGATTGGGTAGGAGGCAGGTTAGAAGCACACTACCATCCAATAGATAGAGGAGTTTCAGAGGAATAGTCTTCACTGACCCAGTTACATAGTCAACGAGCAAATATACTGCCGTCTTATTCTGTGCTGGGCACTTGCTTGTCGTGTTTTGGCTGACGTGGTCAACGTGGTCCTTGCATAGAACTCATTCTTTGAGTTCTGGTTTTCTTTAGGGAAACTTTATATATAAAAATTAACTCTATGATTCAAAGTTATTGCCTTTGTTTCTTTGGAGTTCCTTAACTATTTCCTGCAAACATTTGGGGCAAATTCAGTCATTTTACGAAAATTAAGGACTGATTATAAGAAGACTCACTTTTCCCTTGTATACACTTTCCTGCTCTCCAGGGCAGTAGAAATGCTGGAAAGTTTTCATACTGCCAGGTATTTTCTGTCTCGAGAGTACTTAGAATCAAAGACAGGACATAGTGAGAGGCCCGCGCACTGCGATGAAGAGTGGCCCCCGCTTGCCGCAACTAGAGAAAGCCCTCGCACAGAAACGAAGACCCAACACAGCCAAGGATAAATAAATAAATAAATAAATGAAATAATTTTAAAAAAAAAGACAGGACAGATTGTTATGGGCTGTTATGGGCTGAACTGTGTCCTACTCAAAATTCATATGTTGAAGTCCTAACCCGCAGTACCTCAGAATGGACTGTATTTGGAGATAGGGTCTTTAAATAGGCAATTGAATTTAAAGAAGGTCATTGGCATGGACCTTAATTCATTATGACTGATATCCTTACAAGAACAGGAGATAGAACATGGACACAGGCACAGAGGGAAGACCATGTGAAGCCATAGGGAAAAGACAGCCATCTACAAGCAAAGGAGAAAGGTCTCAGAAGAAGTAACCTGGCATACACCTTGATCTTGGTCTTTAAGCCTCCAAAACTGTGAGAAAGTAAACTTCTGTTGTTTAAACCACCTGGTCTGTGGCACTTTGTTATGGCAGAATTAAGAATCTAATACAGCCCTAATGGATATTGATAAGACATCTAAGTGTCCTGCATCCCAGTATTATCTCTCAGAGTTCTGAATTCTAAAAAGTCTAATACCCCTTACTTTTTTCTTTTAATCTACAATGGCTGCAAAATGTCTCTAACTGTGGAATGTCAGTAGACAACCACCCCATTATAGGGCTCTAATTATTGTGGGCTACTTTACAGCTTACTCGTTAATTTCAGAATCAAAGTTTTTTGACAGTTGTTCAGAGTTTCTTAAAATTGACGTGATATTTGGGTCTGGATAGTTCTTTGTTGTGGGGTACTGTCCTATGTATGTAAGATGTGTAGCAGCATCCTTGGCCTTTACCCTCTGATGTCAGTGGCACTCCTCCAGTTGTAGCAACTAAAAATGTTTCCAAAAATTGCCCAATATCACCTTGTAGGCAAAATTACCCTTGGATGAAAAGCATTGTTTAGTTTGAATATGTAGACAGTGCTTTTTATGCATATTTATTACTTGAATTAATTACTGGAAGAAGGTCACCCAAGTGTGCATCTGCAAGAAAGAATTACTTTTCCGGTCTCTATGTAAACTAGTTTTGCTGACACCAAGGATTCACTTTCTTTTTTTCTGACACTTCATTATTTGTTGAAAAATAGTCTAATTACAGTCTTCTTTTCTCAGAGTCAGAGTTCTAATTATTAGTCACATTTACCTTTTCTGTTGAATAAAAAGAAACAGACGTTATATCATAAACCATAAAAGCACTGGCATTAAATGCCAGAGTACATTCATTATGTACTCCCAAATTAGAATGAAATATCTTTGCAAGGCCTTTATGTGAATATGTTTGAGATTCTCCCTAGAAAATTTCTTTATTTTTAGTGGAGCAGACAGCAGGCTTTCATGACCACAGAGGTCTCTTTATGAAAAAATTAAATCAAACTTTATTTATTGCTCATGAAAAGTCTTCTGTGGAGTTGGCATGCAACCTCACATTCTTTCTGACTTTAAAGATCTGTAAAAGTCAAATTATATCCAGGTCATTTTTGTGGAGTGTGGTTGACAATGTAGACAATTTTCTGCAAACACTCATCAAAGCTGAGTGAACTGAAGGGGCTGAAAGTCATCCAGAGTCTCCGTAGTTGGAATATTTGAATATTATTGATGTGTCATATATGGCTGCAGTGTTTCCTTAATGAAGGAGTTCAGATGTAAACTCAGTTCCTTTGCTGACTTTACAGCCAAATAGGGTCTGTGTACTAAAACAGCTATGACCTTATTTTACAGTAAATTTTCAAGAAACTCCTCTAGAATCGTTTTAGGGATTGTCTCTGACTGAATAGGAGTGATGCTCACATTGACCATTCTATAGTTACAACATACTCTTCCTTATTTAATAATTTTCATTGTTAAGATATGTGTTTTTATTTAGATGTTTTCAGTAAGGGCTTCTAAGGTCTGAGTTCAAAATATTGATGATTGGAAAATAAATTCTTATTTAAGAAACAAAGGCTAATTAAGAAATCCAGAGGGAAATTTAAATGGCTATCAGAATATAAAATTAAAGACTTCAAGTTTAAAGACTGCAAGGCTTGGGAAGGATGTGTTAATGAACTAACATTCAGTTGATAAGCCAATATTATATCAATGATCAGTATTCCAGTGTTGAGAGTTTGAAAGGACATAGAAGACATAGTCCCCAGTAGAATCATTCTTTGTTGCAGATGAACTTAATCCAGGTTGTTGGTTCCTAATGTTTTCAAGAATAGGGCAGCATTTAAAAAATAATAATAAAATAAATTCACTGTCCTATTCCATTTACTCATGCATTTAGCAGTGCATTTTATTGAGTAACTACAACGAACTAGGTAGTTTTGGAAGCTTCAGAATATAGTAGTGAACAAAAAAATTCTCGCCCTCATAGACTTTACATGTCACTGGGAGAAAAAGTGAATAAACAAAAGGAAATTTAAAAATATATTATTCAATAGGGTTATAGGTGCTATGTAAAAAAGTAAAGCAAGGTAAGGGAGATAGTGAGTGTCTGGATGTATGGTGGTCAGAGAAGTCATCTTTCTTAGGTTGGTTACCTAGAAGAACAGTCTGGGATGGGGATTCTTGCTCAAAAAAGTTACCTGAGGGAGAGAGAGGTGTTCTCAGGAGTAGGAAAGTTGGTGAGTAGGATAGAGCTGGGTGAAAAGCTCAGCAAGAAAGTGGTCTCAGCTGGAGACTTTCAGGTACAGGAGGCTCTGGAGCACACATTGCACAGCAGAGTTTGTCTCACCTTGAGGTAGGGTTTGTAGCTGTGTCACTTTGATTTCTGGCTGAAGTCGTATGGTATGGCCTGGGGGAAAAGCACCTCTATTTAGCTCAAGTCAATTATCTAAATAAAGGAGAGGCAGCTGTGAGATCTCATCAAACAAACATTAGAAGCAGTGGGGGATGGATGCACCAGCCTGTAAAAGGGATCTTGCTGGGGCTCTAACAGTGTCCACTCACATATCTGAAAAGATGATGAGAACATAAGGGAGAAAAGTAGCTACCTATCTTGGAGAAGAATGTTCCAGGGAGAGAGAACAGTGACTGCAGAGACCCTAGGGTGAAATTTTGCCAAAGACCTTGAGACTGGACCTTGCTTGGCTTGAGGAAATATCACCATGTCCAGTATGACTAGAATCGTGTGAACAAGGAAGAATGGAAGGTGATGAGAAAGGCAGGGGTGAAAGCAGGTCATGTAGGAACTTGTAGGCCATTGAGTGAGATGGGAAGATATGGGAGATTTCTGAACAGAATGCAAGATCTGGATTTAGTTCTAAAATATTCACTTTAGCTGCCATGGAGGAGACTAGACTGTGGAGAGCAAGGATGTAAACTGCAGAATGAATACTTGCCCTTTTGACATCCTTTTATTGAGCTACCACGTGCTTTCAAGAAGCTATTGTGACTTTATGAATGCTTTTACATGAATTTGCATGTGGTAATTACAATCGCATTCATATAAATTTTGTAAGCAGGGGGGTGATATCCAAAATATTTAGGGAGCAGTATTACAGAGGTTCCAACCAATCAGTATGGAAGCTGCATTTTAGCTCAACAAGTAGATAAGATACAGTATTTCTTCAGTCTACAGACATTACTTAGTATACAAGTAGATTTGGAGACCCCTTGTAATATAATCCCTTGCCTTGTCAAATGCTCAAGTCTGCAATACCAAATGGTAATTTTTGTCATATTCTGAGAAAAAGAAAGGAACTCACTTGGGTCAAGTGGGGTGGTATTCTATGATGGGAAATAGAGCTTATTGAAGATGCCAGATACAGAATACACAAGAAGGTTTTAAGTTAGAGAACAAACGATTTTGTAATTCAGCAGGTAAGGGTCTATACGCTGAAACCTGGGAGTTGAGCCTAAGAGCATGTCCCTCCTAGGTACTTTTTTTGGACCCTGTACTTCCCCTGTAGACCTGCATCACTTTATATGTTAACTTCTTGTTTCTTCTGTCTATTCTGTAGATTTCATTCTCTCTAAAAGCAGTGACCAAATCTCTTTTATTTATTGTTGTATATTCAGAGTCTAGTCCAGTGCCTGACACTCCACAGACACATAGTCTGGATACCTGAGGACTGTGACAGTAGGATAGCGAATTAGATTATGGGGTTGACTATGTAAAAAGTGCATTTGGTTTGAAGACAAAGAGATGTTCTATGGGTCAAATCAGGAAAAGACCTTCTCTAAATTAGCAATAGTTTGGCCTACAGTTGGTGAATCAAACCAAGAAGCCTGGTTAGAAATACACTAATTCCAAGAGTAGTTGATTAGCCTCTTGCCACTAGACTTTTATATGAAAGGGAAATAAATTTCTATCTTATTTAAGTCACTATATTTTTGGATCCTTTTGTTTCAGCACCTTAGAATGTACCCTAACAAATGTATCAACCCTAAATGGAAGCCTTCTAAAACTATATCTTCAGCCTTGCCATTTCCTCTGAACCCCAGGCATATATTCAATTGCCTACTCAACATTGTTACTTGGATATATTCAATTGCCTTCTCAACATCAATAGTCAGAACTATTGATGAACCCTGTTCTTTGAATCTTCTATTCCTTTCTTTTCCTATTTCAGTAAATAACACCACCCTTTATTCAAGTGTCCATGGAAAAAAAAGGTGCTATTTTTGATTTACCCAACCTACCCACTTCCAGTTCATCAGCAAGTCATGTTGAGTCAGCCTTCAAAATACACACAAAGCCTGACCTTTCTTGCCAATTCTCGCTCTAAATCCTAGTCCAAGTTACCCTCATATTTTGCCCAGATCTTCATTTAACTGATCTTCATTTACCCACTCTTGTTTCCTGAAATCTATTCTCCACACAGTAGCCAGGGTAACCTTTTAAAAATAAAACTCAATTTGATTTAGTTCTTCTCTAAAAGTGCTCCAAGTATTTATGTTTAGGAGTTATTTATATTAATATCCTCTTTGAAATTTGTGGATATTTTCCTTTTCAACCAACTTAAAGAGATTAAGGATTTGTTTTTTAAAAATACCATTGACTGTACAAAATATGTCAGAAATATTTCACAAAAATGAATAATTATAACTCACTTGAACAAAAGTATAAAATTATGAAAAATAGTGCTCTGCTTTTTGGAGACTATGTTAGATAAAGAACAAAGAAAGCTTAATTGCAACCTCTTTTGTTCTTTTCATGGAATCTTTATTTATTTATTATGCAACAGCTTTCTTGAGATACAGCTCATATACCATACAATGCACCCATTTAAAGTGTATATTTATGATTTTTAATATATCCATGGAGTTGTGCAGCCATGAACAGTTTTAAAACATTTTAATCCCTCTCCACAGAAACCGTTTATTACAAACTCTTTAGCAGTCACCTTCTATGTACACAAGCCACCCCCATCCTTCCTTTGCAACCACTAATCTACTTTCTGTCTCTATAGCTGCCTATTCCGGACACTTCATGTAAATGAAATTTTTTTTCTTTCTTTTCTTTTTTTGGCTGCTCCGCATGGCTTGTGGGATCTTAGTTCCTCAGCCAGGGATCGAACCTATGCCCTTAGCAGTGAAAGCACAGAGTCCTAACCACTGGACTGCCAGGGAATTCCGTGTAAATGGAACCTTGCAACGTGGTCTTTTGTGACTCGATTCTTTCACTTAATACATTGTTTTCATGGTTCATCCATGTTGTAGCATGTACCCGTACTTTGTTCCTTTTCATTGACAAATACTATTCCATTGTATGGATGTACATTTTATCTGTTCAAGAGTTGATGGACATTTGAACTGTTTCTATTTTTTAGCTGTTATGAATATGCTGCTATGAACATTCATATACAAGTTTTTGTATGGACATGTTTTCTTTCTTATTTTTAAATTTAGTTATATACCAAGGAGTAGAATTGCTAGGTCACGTGGTAAATCTATCTGATGCTAATGACCTTGAGCATCTTTTCATGTGCATATTGACCTATTTTTATTTCAGTGCTGATTCTTCTGCAAAGCAATGTGCTTTTCTCTATTACTATTTTGATACTTCTATTCTTTGAAACCCTGGAAACCATGTTTTTAAATTTGTTAGATGTATATATAAACCAAAATGAGTGTGTGCTCATACGTATGTTTGTATGGATTTATTGCATAGATTTTGTCCAATATGTATAACTTTCCCAGATACTGTTTTTGCTTACTTTCTAGTTCTTAATTGTTTCCAGACAGATTTATGGATATTGAGATGTCATGCTGTCATTTGACTAGTATGGCTTAATTATAGATTTGCTGAATTTATTGGCAATCTGTTTATGTAAACATAAGACAGCTTATCTCTACTTAAATATGCAGTTTTCTAATTTAAAAAAATACATATAAGCTGGAAGTGATTTTATATTGATGAAGGTGATTCTAAACATTAGGGGAATAGAATTACTTTTTTTAAAAGAGTTGGCTAAATCAACTCAATACTACCTTTTGGTTATTTGAACTTGATTTTGACAACAAAATTACATATTGAATGAAAAAAATGATTCAAACTAATGGATTCATGAGGGCAGTAGCTGCTGCTTTTCTATATTATATTTAATTATAACCAATATCTGGAACTGGGGGGAGGTACTTTTTTTTAAACTAAGGATGTTTCTAATGACTCTATGCTGTCATTTTCTTTTTTTAAAAAAAATAAATTTATTTATTTATTTATGTACTTATGGCTGCGTTTGGTCTTCACTGCTGCATGTGGACTTTCTCTAGTTGCAGTGAGCGCAGGCTACTCTTTGTTGCAGTGCGCGGGCTTCTCATTGCGGTGGCTTCACTTGTTGAGGACCGCGGGCTCTAGGTGCGTGGGCTTCAGTAATTGTGGCACGCAGGCTCAGTAGTTGTGGCTCGCGGGCTCTAGAGTGCAGGCTCAGTAGTTGTGACACATGGGCTTAGTTGCTCTGCGGCATGTGGGATCTTCCCGGACCAGGGCTTGAACCCGTGTCCCCTGCATTGGCAGGCGGATTCTTAACCACTGTGCCACCAGGGAAACTCTATGCTGTCATTTTTTAAAGAGACTATGTGAGATAATTCAGGCTGTTAGCAGCAAATATATTTTTCTAATCTGCACATATCTGAGATTTGATTTTTGCTGTTTAAATGGATATTTTAACAAAATTATAGTCATACAATTAAAATTCTTATCCTATTTGATTTATATAATTTGTCTTTTAAATTTTTCCTCTTGGATACAATACAAGGACTATGTTCCTATATTAGTTTTTTTGTTAATTTTATTTATGTTTTTATTCTTTTTATCAATGAGAGTCAATTCCTGTGTTTCCCATTGGTACAATGGAACATGTGACCCAGGCTTCAGAACTCATCACCCTTCTCAATCATTTGAAAAAAAGGAAAGATACACAAAGATAATTTTACTACAGAGACTGAAATTATAATAACATTTTCACCCAGAGTAATTGGCAAAATTTGTGCCAAGGATCTTTTAGTAATTAGAGATTTTACTTTATTTCTTTCACTGCTGACCTAAGAGGCTACCACTGACAATCCTCAGAGACGCGGCTGACTGGCTTAGCTGCGATTCTGTGTTATAGCTCCCCAAACCAAGTAAATACAGTAGCCTTGTAATACAGGTTATCTCTAATGTTTGTTTTATTCATATACTATGGTGACTGTTCATGGTGGGAAACTTAAAAAAAATATACCTGGTTTAGAGTGCAGGCTTTGTAAGAACAACTCGAGCTTGAGCTTGTCTGTTATGCAGTTTGCTAAATTTGTCTCTCAGTCTGTCCAAATAAGAGGCAGCTCTTGCACGGTGTCTCTTTGGCATGACTCTGATATTCACCCATTGTTATGCCTCTTTCTATAGCTTTTCAATCAGAAAATGGTGGAAGCATACCTGTAGGAATGAAATGTCTCAGATATTATAAGTTTGGCCATTGTTGGGTGACAATTCTTGACCCTCTTGAGTTTCTGCATGTCGTGGGAAGAGACATTAATGACTTTTGTTCTGGACTGTTTTTTTCATGGAGTTTTTATTATATGACAAACAACCTTGGAAGACAGAGATTGTGTCTCTCTCTGGAGTAAAGGGCTGAATTAGAGATTGTGTCTCTCTCTGGGGTAAAGGGCTGAATTTCTTTTCCTAGCCAAGATAACATAGATAATGTCTTTCTCTGGGGCAAAGATTAGGCAGATTTGCTAGACGTCCCTTTCAAAGCTTAGAGCTTCTGAAACTCAGGGTTCCTTAGCTGTTACACAAGTCTAGTGTGTGTGTAACATCCACCTGGACTGCTTCTCATCACCTCCATGGGATTTGGGGGGCAAAGGAACACAATACAAACACGAAGCTAACACGGCCTGCTTTGCTGTGTGTAATGAAGTTCTGTGCTTCTGATCCAGAAGGCTCGTGTCTTCTACCAGCTTCTGTGTAACTGTGGCAGGCTAATTTGTTAACATGAAATAGGTTAAAATCTCATACTCTTCACAGTTCTTGAAAACCATGTGAGTTTTGAGGCTTTGTGCAGTCCTTCTCCAAAGGGTTTCTGTGGGAGAATTAAACCTTAATGCCTCAATCTTTTATATGCAATGAACTATCTTTTCTCCTATTCATGTGGAATGGTAGTATGTAAAATTAGAAAATTAAGAAAATAGTCAATCATTATCTTCCTTAGGGCTTAATTTTCTCATGGAATCCAGTTGAGGACAGTCATGTATTCACAAAGGCAAGTGTTTGCCTTTACATATTCTCTATCTGGCACTGTGAACACATTTTGCAAGCACAAGAGTATGCATAGTTCTTCAGATGGTAATAGAAATATAAAAATTTCCCTCTTCTCAAAAGATTGAATATGTTGTTTAATGTCAATATTAGTATCAATAGTTTGAGGAAGCAGTTCTCATGAGATCTCTACGTTCTAACCCCATGACTTTGATAAATGTGATATGGAGAGAAAATGCTAGGAGTCAGTTAAAACTGACCTAATGGAAGTGAACCTGAGGAAGGCAACTGAGCAAACTGGCTTTTTGTTTGCAGACACAATGCTGGAGACTCTCAGGGGCCATCTTGTGTTCTTGCCCCTTTCCCTCCCTTTTAAGGAAGAGTAAACAGCACCATTATCTCTGCAGAAGCCAAGGGAATTTAAAGCAGCTTCAGAAAGCTGACATAATGATATTTCTAAGCAGAAGAAATTCTATCATATTTCATGTAGTTAGAAAGTAATATTTATAAATTGATATTTTCCACTGTATCATAAACCAAACATTAGCTGCTAGCACATAGCTGGAAGTGGATTTGGGAAAAGTTTCCACACGCAAGTATAGGGGACGAAAAGGAGAGCAACTAGGTATACAGTTTTCCCAATTGGCCTTCACATTATTTTCAGAGTCCGTATTGAAGTTCTCCTGACATGGAATAATTTCATCCTTAATAAGGTTGTTGTTTGGACATCTTTGCACAGTTCATAGTTTGAGTCTTTAGATTGCAAAGATGCTAGACCTTGGAAGGAAAGAGTGAGAGTATATCTTAAAAAGAAGAGAAGAAATGTCTTCTGACTTATTTTTCTTTACTTGAAAACCCTGGGCTCTTTTCTCCTAAAGATTTTGATGAGTAAACAAAGAGTTTGCTTCATATCTAAACCCCTTTTTTTCTGCTGTTGCCTTATTTTCATTCCACTGGCTCTTGTGTTTTGTTTGACTCTCTTTCTTTGCTGGAACATTTTCTGGTGTTCATGACCTCCCTATAGGCTGACCTGCTTGTTCCTATCCCATTTCTCCTAAGCTTCCAGATTTATAGGAAATCTTCTGTATTGCTTTACCTGTATTACTTCATTAGTGCAGACTATGGATATTGATTCATAAAATGTTTTGACCTTAACTGTTTGCCTTACTCATTTCTTGGCATATCCCTTTCTTTGCCTTTAGTTACAGCCCGTGGCTTGGTATTATTCCATCATTTGAAGGATGCTATGATTTTTTAAAAATGTTTGTTTTCTTTTTTATAGAAGTGTAATTGACATATAACATAGTTTCAGGTGTACAAAATAATGATTCAATATTTGTAAATATTGTGAAATGATCATCACAATAATTCTAGTTAACATCCATCACATTACGTAGTTACACATTTTTTTCTTCTTGTGATGAGAACTTTTAAGATCTATTCTCTTAGCAACTTTTAAGCGCAGTATTATTAACTATAGTCACTATGCTATACATTACATCCCAGTGACTTTTTTTTTTCCCAGTGACTTTTGGCTTATTTATTTTATAACCGAAAATTTGTGCTTTTGACCCCCTTTACCCCTCCCCTACCCACCAGCTCTGGCAACCACTGACCTATTCTCTGAATGCATGAGCTTGCTTTTTTTTTTTAGATTCCACATATAAGTGAGATCTTATGGTACTTGTCTTTCTCTGTCTGACTTATTTCACTTAGCATAATGCCCTCATCCATCCATGTTGTTGCAAATGGCAATATTTCACTCTTTTTATAGCTGAATAATATTTTGTTGTATGAATATTCCACATTTTCTTTATCCATTCATCCATAATTTATGTTTTCTTCTTAATTTCAATTTTCAAAATTGTTTAAAATTTAAAATGATGCGAAGCTGAAAATGAATGTTAAGCTTTGGCAACTCTTCTACATAAATTCTAGAAACCTCCTTGTTAGGTGTAATACCTATAATAATTCTACACAAAGTCATAAATCCTGAGGTTTTAGTAATATATACATACTTTTTAAATGAGAAAATTTATATATATGTATATAGTTATATATTCTGTACTGTAATTCACTTTGTTATTTAGCTATAGAGGAAACAAAACACCTCAAGGACTTCTTCAGAATATTTTAGGGCTTCCTGTATACATTTTTGGAGATGTTCAGAAGTTAAAATGATTTCTGACAATTCTGTAAAAGGGTTGAAAATGGACTCTAGAACAAAAGTGAAAAGGTATTACAAAAATGAATGAAACAGAAGGACAAGACTCTAAGAAGCAAATGGTAATTAAAATAAAAGGTTTATGGAAAATGAGAAAATAGAGGATTTGCAGAGGTTATTTAGTTATACAGAGTCAACAACAGCACATATTTGGCTGTAGTGGGATTATACTGACAGTTTTAAGTTCACCAGAATTAAACCTAGTCTCTTAAACCAGTTAAATCTTTGAAGATGTCAATGATAACACAAGGAATACGCAAACAAGAGCAATTCATTTATTTTTTTGTAAGTATACATGTGTGACTACCTCTGCCACTCTCTAATCCCAAAAATGGTGCCCAAGGGTGGCAGAGATTGCATGGTATCACCACCCAGAGAGAAGATAATAATTGAGAGCATTTGTCCTCAGATTCTTAGGCAATGGTAATTCATGATGTGTCAGTTAGTGTAGCCATCCAGTGAGTTTGAAAATGCTTTGGGGACATACGGGTTTCAGGGTCAGGCAGCGGTGGTAGAGAGAGAAAGTGAGAATTAACAGATAGATTCTCAAAGGTACACTTATAATCTGATTTGTGTCAGCATTTCTTATTTAGTTAAAATTTACCATCACATGATTGTTAAAGATAGAGAATGCACGGAAAAGAAATGTTACTAATGAAAAGAAGAGCAGTAAAGAGATATTTGCTCTTGATAGATTACCAAGTGACAGATTACAAGCTAAATGCTTGACAATTACAAGGAAACAGGATTTTCTGGGAAAAAAATAGACCCATTAGAAGAAATAGTTATGAGAATTTTAATGGGTGAAACTGGTCATCAAAATAGTGATAACTCTCAGGTATTTAACTGCTGGGGGGTTGCCACAGAAGTGCCTGTGTAGACAAGTCTCCATAATTACTAATTTTGCATACTAAACTAAAGGCCAGTTGTAATTTTCCTTATTGATTTTTTTCTCTATCATTTTTGTTTAATTGGTTACTTGGTCAGTGTTTTACCATTGGAAACATGTGTCATTTTATGTTTTAAATAAATTGCCCCATAAAAATTATCTCCACCTTCAAGAGAAGTATTTTGACCCTACATTATTTCTGGAAAATTCATATTTTGGCAGAATCATACCTTGAAATTCAAGCCAGAGCACACTGCAATTTTCTTTTTTCATAAAACTTTATGGAGTCTAGATCTATTTCAAAAGGGGTTTCTTTTTGAAACTATAATAGGCTGATTAATTTCTTTTATTGATAAGTCCAAATACTTTAGTATTCTGACACCAAAAATAAACTAAGATTTTATTGTTTTAGATTTTGAGTTTATACCAAATATCCTCAAGTAAGTCAGAGGAAATACACCGAACCATTGAACTCACCCCTAAGAACCAGGAAAAGGTATGATGATACTGTTCTAAAAGTGTGGTTCAAATCTAGGGAATTAAATTTGTTTCCTTTTCTGTTCACTCTGTACATTCAGAAAGTGCTGAATATAACTTTAACTTTCTTTTTTCCATGTGGCAGTTATTAAGATAATTTTACTACTTATCCCTTTATGGAAGATTAATTTTTTCTTCACATATTACTTTTTGATTAATTTATAATAAGCTCATCTGAAACAAGTAAATATTTCAAAAACTTTCAAATAAATATTGGTTCAATAATCAATGAACAGTGTGATCATATTATGAATCAATAATATGATCAGATCAGATTATAAACTTGAAAACCAACTTGGATATATATTACCATTTTAATATCTTCTTTTTTTTCTTAATAATTGTCCCCTTTGGAAGAATATGATTCTTAAAAGGTAAAGGACCAGGAAGGTTTTATAGGTGAAACCACTTACAAATTCTGCATAAACTGATTGTTAGACTGATTGTTCATAAAAGTTAAGACAATTGCACTTGGATGTGGAAGACATAGATACTAAATCTAAGTCTATGACTGCGAAGCCATATGAACCCAAGCAACTCACTTAACTGTACTGGGTCCCAAAGTCTTTATCTCTGAAGTAATTTACTCTTGGGATTATTTTTAGAATTAAATAAGAGGGTTCTTATAAATAAAAACACCCTGAGGAGAGTATAAATTTCAGAGTAAAAGGGATATTATTTTGAATTAATAAAATTTTGTCATTTTCTTGTCTTCTTGGTCAAAAAAAACTCACAAAAAATGTATTAGTTTGATCAATTTCTCTGTTTAAATTTGGGCAAAGAAATTTTTTAGGAAACTAAGGACAATAGTAATGCTGTTCCTTAAAGAGAAACATTCTTAAAATATTTCGTTTTCCTGCATAAGTATATTTTCTTAATCCCTTATTAGACTGTAATTTCCTTGAGAGTAGAGATATTTCTTAAGTGATTCGTCTTTATATAGCACTTTGGGGAATTTTTATAGCATTGAATAGAACTATATCACAAACACAAGACATGGTAGTGCCATTAAGAAATCACTAATATGAACAAATTTTGCTATGAAAATTTTTTTAAAAAATGTATTTGATCAAAGTATAGTTGATTTACAATGTGTTAGTTTCTGTTGTACAGCAGAGTGATTCAGTTATATATATATATATATATATATATATATATATATATATATATATATATACACACATTTTTTTCATATTCTTTCCCCTTATGGTTTATCACAGGATTTTAAATATAGTTCCCTATGCTGTACAGTAGGACCTTGTCGTTTACCCATTCTATATATAATGGTTTGCATCTGCTAATCCCAAACTCCCAATCCATCTCTCCCCCAACCCTCCCTCCACTTTGGCAACCACAGGTCTGTTCTCTATATCTGTGAGTCTGTTTTTGTTTCATAGATATGTTCATTTGTATCATATTTTAGATTCCACATATAAGTGATATCATATGGTATTTGTCTTTCTCTTTCTGACATAGCTTTACTTAGTATGATAATGTCTAGATCCATCATGTTGTTGCAGATGGCATTATTTCATTCATTTTATGGCTAAGTAATATTCCATTTTATATATATATATATATACACACACCACATCTTCTTTATCCATTCATCTGTTGATGGACATTATGTTGTTTCCATATCTTGGCTATTGTAAATAGTGCTGCTATGAACATGGGGGCGGGCATTTTTTTTTGAATTATAGTTTTTTCCAGATATATGCCCAGGAGTGGGATTGCTGGATCATATGGCAACTCTATTTTTAGTTTTTTAAGGAACCTCCATACTGCTTTCCATACTGGCTGCACCAGTTTACATTCCCACCAACAGTGTTGGAGTGTTCCCTTTTCTCCACACCCTTTCCAGCATTTATTGTTTGTAGACTTTTTAATGATGGCCATTCTGACCGGTGTGAAGTAGTAACTTGTTGTAGTTTTGATCTGCATTTCTCTAATAATTAGCGATGTTGAGCATCTTTTCATGTGCCTACTAGCCATCTGTATGTCTTCTTTGGAGAAATGTCTATTAAGGTCTGCCTATTTTTTGATTGGGTTGTTTGTTTGTTTTGTTTTGTTTTTGAGTTGTATGAGCTGTTTGTATACTTTAAGAGATTAAGCCCTTATTGGTCGCATCATTTGCAAATATTTTCTCCCATTCCATAGGTTGTCTTTGTTTTGTTTTGTTTTTTATGGTTTCCTTTGCTGAGCAATAATTAGGTCCATTTGTTTATTTTTGTTTTCATTTCTATTGCCTTGGGAGACTGACCTAAGAAAACATTGGTATGATTTATGTCAGAGAATGTTTTGCCTATGCTCTCTTCTAGGAGTTTTATGGTGTCATGTCTTATGTTTAAGTTTTTAAGCCATTTTGAGTTTATTTTTGTACATGCTGTGAGGGTGTGTTCTAACTTCATTGACTTACATGCAGCTGTCCAACTTTCCCAACAGCGCTTGCTGAAGAGACTGTGTTTTCCCCATTGTATAATCTTGCCTCCTTTGTTGAAGATTAACTGACTGTAGGTGTGTGGGTTTATTTCTGGGCTCTCTATTCTTTTTTTTGGAACAGAGGAAGGTTTACTGCAGGGCCATGCAAGGAGATGGGTGGCTCATGCTTTAAAAACCCCAAACTCCCTGAAAGCTTTCAGCAAAGCCCTTTTGTAGGAAAGGTGAGGGAGGGATGTGGTTAGCTGTTGAAAATTTCTTGGTGTCAGATCCTTGAGGGAGCCAGGCACCCAGGACCCAACTGGCCCTCAGGCTCCTCAAGCTGCCCAAATGGCGGGGGCCAGGTCCTGCAGACTGTGTCCCATGCAGACAGCCGCTGCCATTAGGTTGCAGAGGTGGGGACAGGGGAGAGGTTCACCGCTGCCTCAAGGCCTGGGCCCGGCCAGTGGGCGGCCTTGGTGAGGGCTCTGGAACCCTGCAGGACACAGCCCCCAGCCTGTTCCCTAAGTCCCCCGGCTCACCCTCTGGCCTGTGATCTCATTGGGCTCTCTATTCTGTTCCATTGATTCATATATCTGTTTTTGTGCCAGTAAGATGCTGTTTTGATTACTGTAGCTTTGTAGTATTGTCTGAAGTCTGGGAGGGTATGCCTCTTGCTTATTTCTTTTTCTTCAAGATTGCTGTGGCAATCCTGGGTCTTTTATGGTTCCATATAAATTTTAGGATTATTTGTTCTAGTTCTGTGAAAAATGTCGTGGGTGATTTGATAGGGATCACATTAAATCTGTAGATCACTTTGGGTAGTATGTCCATGAAAAATTATGTTTGATAAATAAGTGCATTTTACTTCACCATGAATTTTTAGAGTGATAATAGCAGAAACCCACTTAAATTAGATTAAGTGAGATACAAGAATATTTCATAATATCTTAAAGAACTCTGTCACAAACTGAAAGGCAAGATGTTTTGTTGGTCTGATGACTGGGGTAGGGAACTGGAAACCCAAGAGTAACCAGGCTCCAGTGACTCTTTTAATTCTTTGTGCATTGATCAGCCAGTTCCCTCTGTTTTTCTGTACAAAGGGGAAATGTGACCTCTGCCATAGGTATTAAGTTTACAATTCGAGGTGACAGCAGTGGATGGCCAGTGTTTGGGACCCTAATCCAGAGTATGGGGTAAAGAATGTAACTTGCCCTGCTTGTGTCAAATGTTCACCATAAGTACAAATAGCTGAGGCTAAGGTAGTGGAGTTAAACAGTGTTATCTAGGTCCAGGACCCCAGTTCCATGGATGGGAAAGTAGTTGCATGTATTAGTGTCTGACAGGTTGAGCATTCATCTTAAAATAGTTTAATATAATCAGAATGATTTTGGAGGAAACACTGGTTTGATTGGGGGATTTTATGAAGTCATTTTATAGGGATCTTGGACTTACTCATATGTACATCCACCTTTTCTTAGAGTAAATTAGATAGATCAAATTAGGTAGATCAAATTCTCTTACAATTTCTATATAAAATATTGGCAAATTGAATTCAGGAGATTTCAAAGAAAATATAATTTAACCAAGTAGAGTTTATCCAGAAAATTTATGGATGAGTGTTTGCAAAGATGTTATACTAATAGATTAAAGAAGAAAAGCAAGTGAATATCTCAATAAATGCATACAAAGCATTTGATGAAGTTCAACCTTCAGGATAAAATACCTTTAGCACTTGAAATTAGAAAAAGAGAACTTCTTTATCCTGATGAATAACACCAATCAAAACCAACAACAAACATCATACTTAGAGGTGAAACTTTAGAAGTTTCCTTAGAGTCAGGAAGCTGATGGGGCTGTGCTCCTAGTCTAAAGCTAGGAAGCCCTAGTTGAAGTCAAGAAAAGATGTAAGAAGTGTAAGAATTGGAAAGAAAGTGATAACAATATCCTTATTTGCAGACATGATTATCTATAGAAATTACAAAAGCATCTATAGACAAATTATTAAATGGATGTCCTAGGCGTCGATGATAATCAAATGTAAGCAGAAAAAAAAATCCCAGTCTCTGTAGGAACAAAAACTATAAGTTACCTAATACACTTAATTAAAAAGGTGCAAACCACTTTGGAGAAAATTTCAAAACATTGTAGGTATAAAAAGAAAACAAAAGAAAAACCTGTCTGTGTGTGTTTATATATACACACACATGGTGTTCATGAATTAAACTACAATAATTAAATGATGTTGATATTCTCCCAAATTATCTATAAATTCAATGCAATCCTAATAAAAATTCCAATAGGACTTTTCAAGGAACCAGGTAAGTTGACACCTAATTTTATAGGGAAAAGCAAAGGAACAAGAATAGTCAAGGCAATTTTTTAAACAAGACACAAAAGAACACACTCTAAAGGAAAAGATAGCTAAATTTTGACTACATTAAAGTTGAAAACTCTGCACAAAATCAAAAGTGAAGAGATAAACCACAGACTAGGAGAAGTTTTTGATGACTGTGTTTAACAAACTCTTATACTCATAAAATCTTCTCTTGAAGAAAAACAAGAAACTTCAACAAATGAAATAAAGACAACCAAGTAAAAGAATAAACACATTGATATAAATATGTAGTTTCCTTAGTAGGAATTCCAAATTGTCAATATCTATTTGTGGTAGGCTAAATAATGCACCCCCCTACCCTGCCACACACAAATGGCCACGTCCTAAAGCCTGTGACTGTGTTACCTTACATAGTAAAAGGGGCTTTGTATATGCAAATAAACTAAGGATCATGAGATGGGGAGATTTTTTTGATTATCTGGGTGGACCCAATGTAATCGCAAGGCTCTTTATAAGAAAAAGGCAGGAGGGTTGGAGAGTAGTAGGAGATATGATGACAGAAGCAAGTGGTTGGAGGGATTAGTGGAAGGGGTTACCAGCCAAGGAATGTAGGCAGACATTAGAAGCTGAAAAAGGCAAGAAAACAATTCCCCCCTTGAAGTCTCCAGAAGGAATGCAGCCCTGCCAATTCATTTTAGACTTCTGACCTCCAGAAGTATGAGAGAACAAATTTGTGTTGTTTCAAAATGCTGTTTGTGGTGATTAGTTACAATAGCAATAGGAAATGAATACAGCACTTCTTCCTCTCTTGTAATCAAGAAAATTCAAATTTAAAAATAACAAAATATTATTTTACACTTAGGCAAATAATTATTTACAGATCTGACAATATCATGTTTGAGGATGTAGAGAGACGAGAATTCTTGCACATTCTGATTGGTAAAGGTAGAGTCTAAAATGGTATAGACAGTTTGGAGAGAAAATACCAATGACCTAGATATCTTTCTGCTAAGAATATACCGCAGAGAAACTTACACATGGTGCAGAAGGAAGTATGATAAGAATTTCATTGCAGAGTTATTTGTAAGAAAATTTGGAAACAACCAGAATGTTCATCAATAGTAGAAAAAATACACAGCAATTTATTTCTGAAATGGAAAACTACAGCCATTCAAACAAAAGACCTAGAGGTACACTTATCAACAGAGGGGAAAAAAGTGGCAAAAAAGGTTCAAGATATTGTTATTTATGTTATTACCTGTATTTCCATAAAATATATATATTGCCTATGAATAAATGAATATTAAGTAAACAAAGGAAATATTTGTGTGAATAATAAATGCCAGAAATAGCCACTGTCAAGTGGCTACTTCTGAGAAAAGAAGGTATCAGAGAATAATACAGATGCTGTTCACCTCTGTTTATGTTTTATATCTGAAAAATAAGCTGAAGTGCACATGATAAAATTTTCTAAAAACCTGGTGTTTAGTAAATATATACTTATGTTATTCTCTACATTTGTATGCATATATGAATTGTTTCATGATTTAAAAACAAAACTCATCCTCTCTTTAAAACCCAACCTCAAAAGATTTCTTTAAAAAATGAGGCTCTTGATTTCTTGTCCTAGAACATCAAACTTAAAAATGATAAAGGAGATTTTTCAGTCCCTTAAAAATAGCATAATGTCCTTGCCAAAATCATAATTAAGCTTCTGTATACTAAGAGCTTAAGCCCCAGAATTTGTAAGAGTGGTATAAAATATTGGAATTGATTTTCAAAAAATGCACAATATAGTTGGAAAATGTCCTAGATAGGCTACTAAAGGCTAAAATTGTGTCTCTGGTTTTACCAGACCAAGCTGTATGACACTAGGTAAATCTCCAAACAATTCTCTGTAGTGCTAAGATCCAGTGACCTGAGGCTTTTTTCTAAGATGCAAGAGAGATCAGAGGAAGGATATGATGTACCTGTCAAAAGAAATAAAAAAAACTATTTTTGTAAAAATCTAGTTTGTAGCTATTTCACTAGATTTGTCCAGAAATTTATTCCCACTTCCCTCTAGTCATATAACACTAGGGTTTGCTTTTTGACATATCTGGAAATAATCTTGGAGCCTTTTTAGGTTTCAGGCAAAAATGAGAAAATGGGAAAAATCCTTTTCTTTAGTAGTGAATATTTTGTTAGCAGATTAAATGTTTAAACTGAAATGTCCTATATTACTGGAAGAGAAACTGTTCAACTGCAGATTCAATTTAAGTATTTTTCCTTATAATGGAGCTATGTCGATTTAGACAATGATTGCTATTTAAAATGCCATTCCATAAACCTCTTTAATTAAAGTAGCAGTATACCATCAATCTGCTCCCATTAGTGAATTTTTAACCAAAATCTAAGCTCTATGATATACAGTTTAATTTTTTTCAGAAAGTATGCAAAAACTCCTCAGAGATTTGAAGAGGGAGCTTAAAATTCAGGATTTTAGAAAAGATAGCTCAGATACAAGCTAAGGGAAAAGAGCAAAAGAGAGAAAATGAGACAGAGACAGCAGAGAGGAACCAAATAAAAGAGAGACAGATAAACAGAAAGGTGAGGATGGGATGGTGGGTGTGAATGTCAGGAATTTGTGTTAGTGAAGTGATGACCCCAAGTAAATGAATACCCCTGGTTAAGGTCCTGGTGGAGTGTGTGTTTGGGGACGTGTTAATATCTTTCTTAGCACAGAGTTCATAAAAATCTGTTCTCTGTCAGGGAGGTGAATGTATTTCCTGTATTCACTTCAGTCTAATGTCTTGTGATTTCAGATCATTTATTTTCAGTTATGATCCTGTTCACATTATTGATATGGCAAATTCAAATAATGAATGACAAGAGGCAGAACAAGGTGGAAAAGACTAGAATCGTTCAAAAGAATTAAGCTATACAAATTTTGAACAAAAGGTACAATTTTACACGTGCAAAAGTCAGAAAGCCAACTGAATGGCTTATGGATGGTGGGGTGGGGAGAAAGGGCATTGTGTATTGTCAGGGTACAACTGACCACCCCATACTCGTCCAATATCAAGGAACAAAATCTTACCTCAAGAGAATTAGAACCGACCAGAAAACTGAAAAATCTGGAACAAAGGATACTTTCTCCACAGCTCAGGAATTTCATGGCTTCTCTCATCTTTGCTTATCTCTGTTTGTATGTTTTGTTTTACTCTTATTCTTGATGAGTTTCTTCTGCTTTTTACTGGTTCATTCTACTCATGAACCGGTACACTTGATATGACCTAATTCAGACTGAAGTTGATGATTCTCCTCTATGTCTTTTTTGTAAGTCACATAAGAGATATTCTGAACAGCTGAATTCCTCCTTTTTTGAACCAGACACCGTCATGTTCATTATCATCCTCATCATTATCACTACTAACATTTATTGAGTGCTTACTATATGCTATGTACTATTACATGTGTTTTACATGTATTATCTCATTTAATATTTATATTTCTTTGAGGTAGGCATTATACTATTCAATATCATTTCTATTTTGTAGACATAAAAACTAAGTCATAGTGAAGTAACTTGGTTAAGCGCACAGCTACTCTGTGCAGAGCCCAAATCTGAATCCCAGAGGCAGACTTCAGAGCCCATGGACGTGTCCTCTACACCATACCATACTATTATGTAGGTCAGTTGTATATCCCTAGTTTATTCAGAAAAGGTAGGGCTGGGTTACGTCGTTCTCTGATCACTCATTGTGGGTAGTGGCCAGGGATTTCCTCAAGTGTGGGTGCAAATGAGACAAGTAATGACCAGACTAGCGTCTCTTAATGTATTAAAATAGGTCATGTTTCTATAGCAAGACTGGCTGAATACCTAGAGACCTCAGGATAGCATTACCTTGATGGAGTCAGCCAGGGCTTAGACCTTCTGAGTGCTTCAGAGTCAACTGGACTGAATTATAGAAACTGGAGCACCAACTTACAGATTTACAGTGGGTTATGAAGAGTCAAATAATATTCAGAAGGGTGTCTGAAGAACAAAGAGAATTAGCTGTGTAGATAAACTAAGTATTTTACTCAGTCTATTTAGCTTTATGAATCAGTCTTTTCATGGAAAAATATCTGCCACATCAACTGAACGTATAGTTGTCCAGATGCCCTCCCCCAGTATAGTTTCCAAATCAGCACTGCTGCTGTTTTTCTTTGACACTTTTTTTTTCAAATTCTAATGTAGTTTGTTTCTTTTTCAGATTGCTCACACTCTGTCCTTAGGTGTACTGAATGACATAAATTATCTCACAACCATAGTTTGCTCAAGCCTGAGACTTACTTTGTCTCTTTAGGATGACTTTGCTTATTTCTTTTCTTTTTTTAAATGAATTTTTATTGGAGTATAGTTGCTTTACAATGTTGTGTTAGTTTCTACTGTACAGCAAAGTGAATCAGCTATATGTATACACATATCCCCTCTTTTTTGGATTTCCTTCCCATTTAGGTCACCACAGAGCATCGAGTAGAGTTCCCTGTGCTATACAGTAGGTTCTGATTAGTTATCTATTTTATACACAGTATCAATAGTGTATATATGTCAATCCCAATCTCCCAATTCCTCCCACCCCTTTTCCCCCTTAGTATCCATACATTTGTTCTCTATGTCTGTGTCTCTACTTCTGCTTTGCAACATTTATACCATTCTTCTTGATTCCACATATATGCATTAATATACGATATTTGTTTTTCTCTTTCTGACTTCACTCTGTATGACAGACTCCAGGTCCATCCACGTGTCTACAAGTGACCCAATTTCATTCCTTTTTATGGCTGAGTAATATTCCATTGTATATATGTACCACATCTTCTTTATCCATTCCTTTGTTGATAGACATTTAGGTTGTTTCCATGTCCTGGCTATTGTAAATAGTGCTGCAGTGAACATTGGGGTGCATGTGTCTTTTTGAATTATGGTTTTCTCTGGGTATATGCTCAGTGATAGGATTGCTGTTATATACTAATCTTATAGTTTAACTCTCAAAGGACAATTCTCTTTACCTATGTGTATGTTATTGAGGTTCCTTCACTGGTTATCCTTGAGAAGGTTCTGTAGAGGTACAATGAATAAGGATACAAATTTTAGATCCAGATGTAGCTAGGTTTGAATTTGTTATTACCAGATGTAACTGTCAAATCTTGTGCAAATTCACAAAATGCCTCTGTGTCGCAGTTTTCATAGCTATAAAATAGGAAAAATAATAGGACATATTTTATTTCATAGCTATAAAATAGGAAAAATAATAGGACATATTTTAAGGTGTCATAAAATAAATTAAATTTCTGCAGTTCCTGGAAGATAGTAGCAATATGCATTCAATAATTGGGAGATATTATCATTAACATTCTCTTTAACAGGATCATTTTATTAAAAGAACCACTTGTACCTGTAATCTATTTAATGACATACTCCAAGGTAAGACATTTGAGAAAGTCAGAAGATCTGAAAGTCTTCTTATATAATGGAATTTTGCATGGATACCTTGGTGAAGCAAAGCCAATTTCATTGTCATAGTATATATATTTTGGGGGTTTTTTTGTTGTTGTTTTTAAATTACATGTAGATGTCTCTCCTTCAATAGATGTGAAAGGCTTGAAGGGTAATGTATCAGTTACACTGTTGTATAAAGAACATTTTCCAAATTTAGTAGCATAAAACAATAAGTTATTTCTTATGATTTTATGTGTTAATGGTGCTCATCTGGGTGGCTCTATGTGGTGCAGCACTGATCACTTTTGTGACTGCATTCAGCTGGGAGTTTGACTAAGACTGTAGTGTCCAAGACAGCCTCTTATCATTCAGAGTCTCTTTCTATGTGACCTCTCATCATTCAGCAGTGAGCCCAATTTCTTCACACCATGGACACTGGTTTCCAAGAGAATAAGGCCCAATGTGCAAGGGTTTAACCAAGCCTTTGCTTACATCATCCTTGTCACTAACCCTTTGGCCAAAGTGTGTCACTTGACCAAGCCCAGATTTTTTGTGGAAAGAGACTGTGCAAGAACATGAATACTGGGAAGCATGGTTCATCAGAAGGTACCATTATAACAGTCTACTACAGGAAGTGCTTGTTTAAATCATTTTACTCTTAGTGACTGCATTGAACTGAATACACAAAATGTCACTGAGCTTTTCTGAGGAGGCTTAGTTCTGGTCAGTTTTAATAACTTTTTAGTGGTTAGAACAATGTCCACCAATAGGCTTTGTTCATCAGTGTCTATTCAGAGAACCTTAAATAAATGAGATCCTAGCAATGAAGTTCTCCACTGTGACTGGATAACCAGTTGTTGAAATGTTACATAGATGCTGAGTAGCTTGTTTGGACATTGAAGATAATGGGGACTTTGATCTTCAGCTTTTAGAGTTTATAACTCTGAATGTTTATTGAACACTTCTAATGTTACAAGCACTCTATTCCATAGATGAGGCAAAAGTATATGTTTGAAGCCAGACAAACTTGTATGAAAATAACAACCGTACCATTTACTAGATATATTAAGAGGCCTAGTCACTTGACCTCTCTTTGCCTTAACCTTTGTTTCTGGGAAGTGTAAATAACAGCACACACCTTTCAGTGTTGCCATGTCAAATATCATAATGTATATAAAGTAACTAGAAACAAGTATATGCTCAGTAATTGTGAGAAGAAGACTCAAGGAGCATCCAGTCTAATCAAGAAGATAAAAAGAGCTTCAAATAGTTATTTAACATTTAGATTTTAAAATATCCTCTAAATTAAATTGCCACGTTGTGGGGTCAAGAGGGAAAATAGACATTGATTGGGAAATACCTGAAATAATAATATTAAAATCATCTATCATCTCATTTTACTTGAATATAATGACTTTGGTATTGGTAGTATAGTCCAAATACCCTTGTAGGACTTTTCTCCCCTTAAATTTCTTAATTTTTTGAGACATGGAATGAAAATTCTTCCTATTTCAAAATACAGAGAAGTCCAATCTTTGTTTTCTATTATCTGTCTGATATATTTATTGTCAGATAGATGAAGGTCCATACATGTTCCTGACAAGAAAAGAATACAGATGTGTAAGCACAACCAAAAAACATCCACAGGCCTATGGTAACTTGTCTTTCCTCAATTATTTTTACCTCCTTAATAGTGTATGAAAGATGGACTTAAAGTAATTTTATGTTATCTCTTCAGTATGCCAAGCACATTTTTAGAGATGCTGAAGGAGAAAGGACACTAGGTTGTCAACTGTGCTCATGTAATAGTCACCTGGGCAGTGCATGAGAAGATTGATGAATAGGCTACTGCTTCAGAAGATAGGTACTACAGAGGAAAAAATTGCGGAATTACTAAGTACTGCTAAGTTCAAACAGTTTAAGGGCTTTTCATGTTTGATTCCTGTTCCCCTCCCTAATGTACCCAGGGATCATCGCAAAGGTGGATTGAAGTGTGTTTCAGAATAAAACTCTCTTTTGCATGACTTTTCTTTCTTCAGAAAACTTTGATTTATTTAACCTTTGTTTTCAGAAAAGTGCATCTTTGTTTCACATTTCCTAGGTGATGGATTTTTCTGTTACATGAATCTGTACCATCGGGTTGCATTAGTCACACTGCAGTATGTTGCACTAAATCAAGTAACACATTGTGACTATTAATGTTGTGATGTGTAAAAACATGTCTCACTCGGGACTGGGGAAAATGTGATTTTCTGAAAACAGCTGTCTCTGCATTTATTCAATAACACTTTTCACCTTGGAAACTGCACTGTTTGCCATCTAAGCATTTTCATTGGCAATTTTTTTTTTTAATTAATTAATTTATTTATTTATTTTTGGCTGTGTTGGGTCTTCGTTTCTGTGCGAGGGCTTTTCTCTAGTTGTGGCGAGCGGGGGCCACTCTTCATCGCGGTGCGCGGGCCTTTCACTGTCGCGGCCTCTCTTGTTGCGGGGCACAGGCTCCAGATGCGCAGGCTCAGTAGTCGTGGCTCACGGGCCCAGTTGATCCGCGGCATGTGGGATCCTCCCAGACCAGGGCTCGAACCCATGTGCCCTGCATTGGCAGGCAGATTCTCAACCACTGTGCCACCAGGGAAGCCCTCATTGGCAATTTTGAGGTATATTTTAAAGCCTATTTTTTTTCCTCTAGTGTCATTAAATATTCATGATTCCACTAAAACTTTCAATAATGAAATAAATTATAATGATGATTACAGTGAATGCCTACCACCTCAGTATTTAGATAGATGAGAGAGAGTATACTCAGAATGTTCAAGAACAGACCTTTCCAACGGATTGATCATGATGATCAAGACTTTATTTATTTATTTAATTATTTTCTTTTTATTGGGGTATAGTTGTTTTACAATGTTGTGTTAGTTTCTACTGTACAGTGGAGTTCCCTGTGCTATACAGCAGGTTCTCATTAGATATCTATTTTATACATATTAGTGTATATATGTTAATCCCAATCTCCCAATTCATCCCACCCCCCGTTTTCCCCCCTTGGTGTCCACACGTTTGTTCTCTGCATCTGTGTCTCTATTTCTGCCTTGCAAACTGGTTCATCTGTACCATTTTTCTGGATTCCACAAATATGCATTAATATACGATATTTGCTTTTCTCTTTCTGACTTACTTCACTCTGTATGACAGTTTCTAGGTCCATCCATGTCTGTACAAATGACCCAATTTTGTTCCTTTTAATGGCTGACTATGAGTTTAGTATTGATCTTCTAACTGTCTGTTGTTACCACATCACTCCTGTCTCTAAGATGATTTGTAGGAAGCAGAGGAGCAGACTTCACAAGCATATTATCTCTCTGTGTCTCCAAATGTTCTCTTAGCTAACTCCCTCTCCCTTTCTGTTCAGCAATTTCATGGCCATTGCTCTAAGATCATGAGACTTGAGGAAAATAAAGAACAGTTGCCCCCTCAAGAAAATGTACACAAAAATTGATGCTTGATTTCTGTTAGGAATGAATCTATTTATTCTAGGGCAAGAAATTGTTCCTTGGTTTCTGTTAGGGAAAGAATCAGTAATAATGTTTTGTTTTTGGCCTACTTAGGTACAAAATATAACGGTGTTCTCAGGGCTTTGTAAATGTTTAATCACTCCCACTTCCATGAATTTTCTTTCCTTCTTGTAAGAGCAAACAGTGCTTACTTCTTTGATTGCTTGAATAATGATTTCTTCATCATAATTGGGCCAACCTTGCATATTACAAATAAAAATTTTCAGATTCTTAAATGAAATGTCAAAAAAAAAATCAGAACAAAAAAACAAAACAAAATGTTCCAAACTATTTCTTTCTTTCTCTTATTTTACATTTTACTTTTTCTTTTTCTGCTCTTTAGTACTCTTCATGTTGCTTATATCTAACAACATTGCTTTATTTTTTATCAAAATAAAATATGCACATAGTAAAAAATAAATATTTCAGGGCTTCCCTGGTGGCGCAGTGGTTGAGAATCTGCCTGCCAATGCAGGGCACATGGGTTCAAGCCCTGGTCTGGGAGGGTCCCACGTGCCGCGGAGCAACTGGACCCGTGAGCCACAATTACTGAGCCTGCGCGTCTGGAGCCTGTGCTCCGCAACAAGAGAGGCCGCGATAGTGAGAGGCCTGCGCACCACGATGAAGACTGGCCCCCGCTTGCCGCAACTAGAGGAAGCCCTCGCACAGAAACGAAGACCCAACACAGACAAATAAATAAATAAATAAATAATAATTAAAGGTGCTAATAATTAAAAAAAAAAAAAAGCCAGACCCTTAGCTGTTTTAAAAAAAAAATAAATAAAAATAAAAATAAATAAATAAATAAATAAATAAATAAATATTTCAAAGGGCTTACATGTCAGATGGTGATAAGTGCTAGGGGGGAAAGATAAAGAGTAGCGAAGTTGGTAGGGAGTGCCAGGAGGTGAGATGAAGTTGGCAAATTAAATCTAAATGTTAAAAATCAATAAATATAAATTCCATTTGGTATAGCAGAGTGAATAAAAACTTATTCTTCCCTCTCTCTGTTCTGAACGCATTGAAAGGTTTATTTACCCAGACTCATACATACACAAGTATATGTCAGCTAAAAATACACAGATGTGCTCAAAAACAAGAGAAACATGTCTGTAGGACAGAAAAAGAGAGAAAATCCATAGTTTCAAATACATAGTGGTTATACAGCCCATAGGAAATAAAGATTTGACTCAAGAATTGAAAGAACCTTAAAGCTTGGTCAGAAATAAGGATAAAGCTGGCAGTTTGCATTACATTCTGGGATTTGGGGAGGGAATAGAGGTGGCTATCAAGAACTGGGAGCTTGGCCTATGCTTGCAAAGAATTACCACCCAATATATCATTACCAGTCCCACCTGGAGAGATGGACCCAGGCAAATGTGAACCACAAGGCAGGAAAGACTTGCATGGTAAAGCCTACATCTGATGAGCATTTTGACATAAATGAAAAACATACCAAAAAACAAGCCATTATGTGAAGGTCTACGGAGAAACTAAAAAGGATAATTAAAACTTGCAGAAATACAAACAGTGACACTATATGAAAAAGGCCTTAACTCTTAAAGGGATAAAATGTCCTGCAAAAATAACAGAAGTCACAAAACAAGGACAGACAGATGTGTGAAAGAATGAATTATATGTCTTAAAAATGAAAAAAAAAAACACAAAACACTGGTGAGATGAGGTCAATAGGCAAAATGAATGGTAAACTCTCCTCAGTTGAAGTTGTATATTTAAAGATACAACAAAGCAAATGACACAAAAACAACATAAAGAAATGCAAAATATGAAAAAGAAGTTAAAAAACAATATAGACTGATAAACTCCAATATATATTTAATAATTAATATATAATATATGTAAAAGGTAATTTTTAGAATAAAGAAGAAATAGATAATTTATTATTTCCAGAAGCAAAGAAGCATAACTCTTCTGATTGAAAATGTTCAGTGAAAGCTAAGCACAATAAATTAAAAAGATGCACATTGAGAGAAAAATATAATGATCTGTATAACATCTCTGATAATGAGAAAATCTTAAAAGAAAGAATATTAAGATTACTTGTAAAGGAAGAAAGATTCCATTGACAGACGTCTTCTCATCCACAAAAATGTATGCATGAAAACAAAGAGCTGAAGGAAAATGACTGTCAACCTAAAATTCAATCCCCAATTAAACCATCATTCAGGAGTGACAGTAAAATAAAAATATGCAAAAACTAAGAGTTTATTTCTCATAGACTATCAATGAAAAACTGCTAAGAGATTTACTGCAGTATAAAGGAGATGAACCAAGAAAAACGAAGGTGGGGGTAAAATGCATGGAGCAACAGTGTGCAAATAAAGTAATAAAATAAATGTCAAGCCTAAATATTTACTGTAAGAGTAAAGGCAGTAACGCATGAACAAATTGAGATCAGAATAGAAAATTCTACTTAACAATAAAATGGAATAAGTGTGCAGGAGAGTTCAGGGAAAAGTTAAATTGTGTTAACTTTTAACTTGTTCCTTGTCTTGTTTGGGTAGGGAGCAGAGATAATGATTAATTTTAGGTATTGTTTACAAAGAGTATGAAGAGAAGTATGTTATAAAGTAGGAGCTAACATGAAAGAAATTACATATGTACATTATTTAAACTATTAGAAGATGAACATGAAAATTTAAGAAAGGAGAAAAAAGAAGTAAGAAAAAGTATAATAGAAAGCACAAATTATTAGAAATAATTTGATATCTGTTTATAATCACAGTAAATGTAAAACTCACATCTTACAAACACATCTTAAAAGAGAGAGACCTTCAAAACAACTCATATGATTGGATTCTGTTCAGTGGTCGAAAGAAATGAATTACATCTCTACTTTTGACTGTTGATAAATCTCAAGAACATATTGTTGAGGGAGAAAAAGCAAGTGTAGTTATTTTACAGCGTGCTGACATTATGCAACCAACACACACACAGACAAGAATTCTTTATGCAGTGTGTTCAGCTACGACTCATGTTTCTTGTCATGCCAATTAACACATATATGACTGGTGACTAAAAAAATAATGCAGATGTTGCAGCAATTCATAAGTGATTTTTCCTCAACATGTCAATATTTTGTGCTACCATCTGACAGTGGCTAATTCAAAGTGTACTGATACAGCCAGAGCCTGCTAGTTAGAGAGGAATATAGTGCAGTATTTTACCTGATACTCTTTCACTCCATGTTCTTTCTTCAGCCTAATTCTCTCAGCCACCTCTTCGTCATTTCTTGCCCAGTTCCTATTTCTTTTTAAAGCACCATCTTCAGGTAGCCTCCTAAGCAAAGGTATATGTAACACACCTTTTCTGAATTTTCAGATATCAAAGTATGTCTCTATTCTATTTTGGATAACTGTTTGCAGCTACTGCACAGAAGGATGTAGTAGAAAGAAGCTGGGACTTTCCTAAAAAGCCTATATTCTTGTATTTTACATCCATTCATTCTCTACAGCAACATTTCTTTCCATTTACTACAGTAAAGCATATGCCATCTAGCAGTTTAAAAAACGCCTTTTGTTGTACTGCTGGGGCAGAAAAGGATATAAACTATATGTTCAGTTGATAACAGTTGTAGTCTCATGAGGTGAAATTGGCTAAGTATAATTTTGCCATTAATTGGTATCCATCCTGGGCATTGTGTTCTACTTGGATTTAACTTGCCAGTACTTCCTTTAAGACAGATCAGTACTTCCAGAAAGACCTACTGTACGTCCTTTGCCTTAATCTAGACCAGTTTGCTGCTGCCTTGTAAACTCCAGTGCTATCATAGAGAGTAAGGACTCTTTAGATGCTAAGCTCACTCTTTGGCTTTAGGGCAAACATTTTTCCTTGAAGTTACTTGATTTAAACCTCAGCCACTATTTTCTGTACCTGCCTCATGATAATTTACAATTCTGCCCTTGACATGAGCACTCATGTACTCTCAGCTTCTATCAAGCTCACTCCATTTACTCTTCAATAAGTCGTTTAGATAATTACTTATTCTTAGACTAATATTAGGATAGCTATTGAATTAATGAGGCTCAGATATATCGCAGAAATACACAGCCCAGAAATGGCAGTAGCTTACGACAGCCAAGGTTTATTTCTCTCTCATGCTGCGTGTGCATTCGGGATCAGCAGCATTGCTCCAAGGCTGTGCTCCACACATTGTCTTCAATTCCGGACCAGAGAACTAAAGGAATAACCTTGATCTGAGACGTTGACCTCATGTTTGAGGAAAAATAGAACATAATAGAACCTTGCCAATGATCTTAAAATTTCTTCTTGGAAATTCAGCATATCACTTCTGTTCCCATTTCAACAGCCTACGCAAGTCACAGGACAAAACTTGATGTCGGCAGCTGGTAATGGATAATTCACCCAGAGGGAGCAAGCAGCAAATATTTTGAATAACTCAATCCTGTATTCTGCATTAACAATACTGTAGCCGTTTCTGTTTAATTTCTCTTTTTTTCCTCATGAATGTCACTTTATTTTTTAAAAATTTTATTGGAGTATAGTTGATTTACCATGTTGTGTTAGTTTCAGGTGTACAGCAAAGTGAATCAGTTATACATATACATCTCTCCACTCTTTTTTAGATTCTTTTCCCATATAGGTTATTACAGAGTATTGAGTAGAGTTCCCTGTGCTGTACAGTAGGTCCTTATTAGTTATCTATTTTATATGTAGTAGTGTGTATATGTCAATCACAATCTCCCAGTTTATCCCTCCCCCTCACTGTCCTTCCTGATAACCATAGGTTTGTTTTCTACATCTGTGACTCTATTTCTGTTTTGTAAATAAGTTCATTTGTACCAGTTTTTAGATTCCACATATAAGTGATATCATATGATATTTGTCTTTCTCTGTCTGACTTACTTCACTCAGTATGACAGTCTCCAAGTCCATCCATGTTGCTGCAAATGGCATTATTTCATTCTTTTTTATGGCTGAGTAGTATTCCATTGTATATATGTACCACATCTTCTTTATCCACTCCTCTGTCGATAGACATTTAAGTTGTTTCCATGTCTTGGCCATTGTAAATAGTGCTGCAGTGAACATTGGGGTACATGTATCTTTTCGAATTACGGTTTTCTGCAGATATATGCCCAGGAGTGGGATTGCTGGGTCGTATGGTAGTTCTATTTTTAGTTTTTTAAGGAACCTCCATACTGTTCTCCATAGTGGTTGTACCAATTTACATTCCCACCAACAGTGTAGGAGGGTTCCCTTTTCTCCACATCCTCTCTAGCATTTATTGTTTGTAGATTTATTGATGATGGCCATTCTGACCGGTGTGAAGTGATACCTCATTTTAGTTTTGATTTTCGTTTCTCTAATAGTTAGTGATGTTGAGCATATTTTCATGTGCTTTTTGGCCATCTGTATGTCTTCTTTGGAGAAATGTCTATTTAGATCTTCCACCCATTTTTTGATTGGGTTGTTTGTTTTTTTGATACTGAGCTTCATGAGCTGTTTGTATATTTTGGAGATTAATCCCTTGTTGGTTGCTTCATTACAAACTGTTCACTTTCTCTTGTACCACCAATATTTCAATGACCATCTATTCCTTTCCTGTCTTCTCATTCCAATAAACCCAAAAGTCCTCCTGATTGACCTTCTGAAATATCTTCATATGTGTGTCCTCTTCTTTATATTTACCGCTCCAACCTGGTCAGGTTGTTATTGTCTCTCTTGGACAATTACTCACAACTCCCTAATGCTCTCTTTGCTGTCAGTCCTGTGCCCTTTCACATCTGTGCTCTACACACCCACACACTGATCACACTAATTGCTTGCTAATTGTCTGAGCCCTTGTGGGCTTACGGGGCCCTTCCTGATATGAGCCCTGTCTTCTCTCTAGCCTCATGGTTCCTCACCCCATGACTCTGAAATGGCCTCCAGCACCGCCTCCCCCACCACTCATTCACTTGTATAACTCCTACGCATTTTGTGAAACATCTCAAACATCCTTAGAAAAATCTTCCTAAAGCTCCCAAGCTCTTGGATCCTGTAATAGCATTCCGTTGTTGCTCCAGTTATATTTGTGCTATTTGTTTTCATATGCCTGTCTTCCTCATTGGACTGTATGCTCTTTAGAGTCAGGGACTGATTCTTACTCAGCTTTGTGTCTCTTGAAGGAAAGAAATTGTGTCTTAATAATCTTTGTGCTCTTGCACCCAACACAGTATCAGCACATAATGGATGCCTAATAATTTTGCTTAATAGCAAATGGCCATAAACCAAAAAAGACATTCCCTTATTCAAATACAAAAATTTACAATAATTTTGGAGGAATTTATTTATTTTATAATGGATATTTATATTTCAGTATGGATTGAACCATAATAAACATAGTGATTTCTGTGGGTTTTATTTGAAAAAGTATAGAAGTGAAATGTACATTAGCATCATTAGTTTCTTTAATTTTCCCCCTCATAAACAAATCTGTAACCCACAGATTTAAATATATTCAATATGGATTTGCTTATACATGAAAATTCCTCATGAATTCTGTTTATTAATGTCTTAAACATTTCCCTTGGTGCTCAAGAATCCTTAGTATTGAAATGAATAGGTAATTGCAGTCAGGGTTAAAATACACTTAACACAGACATACGTAATCACAGGAGCCAGTGGTGGGAAAATAGTTGCAAAGCTGCAGGTAAGGTAGAATCCATCTCTGGTGTACAAACTGCATTTTACATTTGCTCTTCTATTCAATGGCACACCACAAACAACAAAAACAGATCTTTGAAAAAGGTTGTACTGTTCAAATTCTGAACAGTACGTGTTCTTATACAAATGACTTATTTTCTCTGGAGAAAGCATTTTCACAGCAGCTATGTTACACAATTATTTCATTAGCTGACATACATCAAAAATGAAGAACAAGGACAAAAGTTTAAAAGTATTACAAAAATGTCCAATTGGAAGTATGTAAAGCCTTCTACATAAATTTACATTTCAAAAGTATTAGTAATATACTAAAGAGGAAAACAATCCTTAAATTATGGTACCTGTATTAGTATGGCTAAAAAATTAGACTGGGTTTATACATGATTTGATGGGCCAAAATATGCTGGGTTTTTTGTCAGTTATCTATCTCATCTCTTTAACAATACTAGAATATCTTTAATAATGCTAAATTTCTCTGTAAAACTTCAAGTAGACTAGATCTATGTGACTAATAGTCCAGTGGTATTATTTCATTTACTTAATAAAAAAATGTTGAGCTCCTACTATATGGTAGCATTGTTATAATGATGGTGATACAGCAGTGAACAAATAAAGTCTCTGCCCTTAGGGTTATATTCTAGTGGATGGAATCATATGATAAATTAATATAACATTTGTCAGATTGTGATAAGTGGGCTAAAGAAAAATAAAAGGGTAAGCAGATAGCAGTGATGGGCAGGCATCTCTGAAAGGCAGACTTTTACACAGACACCTGAGTGAAGTGAGGGAGTGAGTCATGATGACAGCTGGGAGCAGAGCTCTCAAGGCTGAAGACACAGTGTGCAGGGCGGGCCCTGCCGCAGGAGCCTGCTTCATGTGTCTTCTGTTGCTGGTGAACAAGAAGGTAGAAGGGGCCATGTGTTGAGGGCCTTATAGATCATAGTAAGAACTTCAGGTTTTATTCCATGTGAGACAGGTAAGTCATAGAAAGGTTTTGAGAAAAAGAACAACATTGTAAACCATGACTTTTGCATTTGTGTAGAATATACCATTAAAAGAAGTTTGTAATGGTCCACACAGGCTAAGAAATAGAACTTTGCCACCATTCCAGAGAAGCCTTTCGCATAGCTCCTTTCTGCACTCAAAAAGTTATCAAGCTTTTAAATTCATTTAACAAACACATGAAAGTGTGAATTTTATTGATTTAATACATTAATGATATTTTTAAAATAATTGGGTAAAAGAGCAGCATATGAAACTGAACTAAATAACATTTTTTATCTCTATGATAATTGATGGTGTTGACTCAAACTGGGAGTTAGATGGAAAGCTACATCTTAGTTAAGTGATTTCTAAATGTAAAGGAGTATTTTCACATGGCAGATCTTTACTTATGTAGTACACATTATACAGGATATTATTGCTAAGGATAGAATGGTAGTCTGTCCATCACATAATATCCTCCAGCCCCCACTGTGGTTTAAATATCTAATTGGATTTCTCCTCATGAAGCTTATAAAGTACAAATAAAGGTGTATATTAGTTCTGAGAGAATAATGGGCAATTTGATATTGTGTTCCTTATAATGTCAGTCATTATTCTATTTGATGTGTATAGCATTTTCAGGTTGATATGTTTAAAATTAATGAGGCATTTGTCCTCCCTTGAAGAAACTAATAAGAAAGTTTTATCCCAATGAATTATGTAGATGGAATTAAAACAAATCAATTCTATTTTGGAGTAGATATTTTCTGAATGCAAAGGAATCCTAACCACTACTATGAGTTGATATGATGCTTTGGAAAAAATGGTGACTTATTTCAAATCACAACCAGATAAATTAAACGTGCTGGGAATGCTAGTAGCAGGATTTTATTCCTGGATCTTAAATTTGATGCAATTCTCTCCCCAGTTTTGTCTTCCAAAGGAATAATTCATTGAATATATAGCACTTATTGTAGTTACTGGGTTACTACTTATTCAAAGTTCAACAGGTACCTAGTTTGTTCTCAGGTCATATTTACCTGAGAAAAATGTACCTGCAGCTAACTAAGAGGTGTTACAGCCCGCAGGGGTGGCAGCTAGACTATATAGCAAATTTGTGTGAATTAGAAAAACCCTTGCCTTGTTCTAAATTAGAACAAGCTCCCCTTCTAGGCAAAGATGGTCCCATTACCAGACGGTTCAGAAAACTAATGACATTTTGAAGTACAAAAAAGGCACCCTCCCGTCCCCCACCCCACACTATTTTTTTTTCCCCCCCTGCAGGATACCTCTTTATGCTAGGACACAGGCATAGCAAATGGAGTACTCGTTGGATTTATGTTGTCATTCTCTCCTCTGGGTACTTTTGGGCAGTGCACAGCCTGCACAGCTATACATGATAGCTCCACAGTTAATGATTCTCACAGTGGAAACCCTAGGCAGGCAGTTATGCTAGATAGTATTTTGGGAAGACTCCCAGCACAATGGGATATTTGAATATTAAACATGAGAGCTAGGATGTAATTTTTGACAACCACTGAAGAGATAGACAATCTCAGGAAGAAGGAAAAAAGTTGGACACATGGTATTTTCACATTTTGTATAGTGGCAAGAAATTTGGTAGAGCTAGAATAAAAGATTCATAGTTGGGAGTGATATGAATTGTGTCTGGAAAGAAAGTCTTCTGCCTGATTATGAAAAGCCTGGAATGCCCTGATAAGAAGTTTGGTCTAAACAAAGGAGGCTTGGATTACTTTTGAAGAAAAATTAGGGAATGATGTGAAGGATACTTGAGTTAGCAAAACATTCCATTTAGCATAACTAACAAGTAAAATAGAGTTAAGACAGTGTGCTTTGACTTGCAATATGAGAGTCAGGGCTGCTGTCTTTTTCATGGCAAAGATTGGAACGTGTCATGGAAGTTAAATGACACCATTAAAAGTAAGAATCCATTGACCATTTCAAATTTTCACAAGGATATTTCTCTAATCAGGCCTATTTTATTATCATTGTCAAAGTAATAGGTAAAATAAATAAAATAATTAAATAAGCAGGTTATATGCATAATGAAAAATATATGAATACAAAACCAATGAATTATTCATGAAGTCCTATGAAACTTTAAGAGAATGTCAACCTTATAAGGGCTAGTATATCTTTAAAGTTTCTGCACAGATACATTGCTACATAAGATTTTTCATGCCAGCTTAAAATATTATAGATACTTCAGAAAGGAACATCATTTAATTATAGTAGAAGAGGGTTGACTTTTTGTTAGGTATGGTAACTTTATAATCACAGAACAATGTACTTTTCTTTAATGCTTCTGTCAGTAGCATAATATTTTAGTTTTGATTGTTCTAGTACAAATTTGTCTTCTATAATACATTTTAATTTCAAATTCTTAAAGTTTATTTTTTAATATATGTTAAAGATGAATGCATTGTGAACTCAGATTGAAGTGGAACTAACTCATGACCTCTTAAAATGATGTATTACTTAAGTGTGTGATCCTACTCAATGCGGAAGTTAACTTTCAACTTCATTAGAGAAAACACCTTCAAAAACAGTAATGAGAAATGATTCTTCTTAATATCTTTATATTTCCCAGGTTTATTAATACCGTTCTCCTTTGTTGTCTTCTTTTACTCTGCTTTCTGACTTCCAAGGTAAGTTCACTGTAAGGACAAGCTTTGGGACAGTATTTCCCTGATACTTCTTGTGTATCAGGCAGAATACTGAACATGTGGATGAGTAAAGAGAGGTTTTACTTAATTTTACCATAAAAAGTAATGAATGATGTTTTAAAATCATGAGAAATTGACAAACATGGGAAAAATGAAATGCTTTCCTGGATCTCTCTCATCTCTAAGTGTAATCACCGTTAGGTTTGGGGGATATTCTTCCGTATTGTTTGCTATTCATATACAAATAGAATTGGAAGATTTAATTAGCTTTAAGATTGTCACTGCTTAAGTTTCCATTTGATACTGAAGTCTGTAATCGATTCTTGAGCTTGATAGAATTTTTGTCTTGATTTTCAAAAGTTTAGAAACCACAGATATTTCATAAATTAAAAGTCATATTATATTCTGCATATATATTTTAGGAAATTTTTAAAGGTTCATTATAATCTGAGGTTACTAATATTTAAAAATTTAGAGATTATTTACTAAGCATATATTTTGTTTTGTGGGTAATGAAACATTTGAATGAAGATAAATTATTGAAAAACTAGAAAGTAGATTGGAGATGTGTGGTACTGTAGACAAGGAGGCAGGTTAAGAGATGTGTCTATGGATAGGAAAGATTCTCATTAACAGCACAGCCAGGCCACAGGAAGAACTGAAATATCATTCACTGCAGCTCAGATTGCAACAGTAGTTACTTTTTGCTGAGAGTGGGTCTGAAGACAATTCTGAAAGTCTACTCTGATCATGACCCAGGCCTTCTTTCCATCTCAAATTCAAACTGTCATCAGAGAATGAATTTGGTTGGATTCATTAGTCATTATCCAGTATAGAATGCAGCAGTTAGAGGCTGCCTCTCAGCCTCTAAGATCTCTGCACTTCCTCTGTATGGTGTCTTTGGGATAGGATCCACCACTGATCCAATTAACCACGTCCATGGTGGTGGACCAGTGTAGCACATTGTATGGTGATTGCTGCATAATGAATCCCTCAAAATTTATCTGTGAATATTGGAGGCATTTTAGGGATTTTTAATGAATGGCAGTATAATTAAAAGGCTGCGTTTGTAGCCTTGCGTTAGAAGGCGCTAACATGGGAGCCTAGATAATGGGCCCTTTAGTGGTTCAAATTTTTTGCCCAGTTTCTTGCCCTTCCAGTATGCATTATCCATGCCTTTTGCTTTTTTTCTTTTTTTTTTTCGTTGAAGACAGTGTTTTAATAGATAATATATTTATCTTTATGCCAATTTATATGGAGGATGGGGTCCACAAAGTGAAAAGTGCTTGTTAGGTCCTTCAAAAGTTACCATGTGGCCCTGCATTCCAGTCTTGGGTGGGGCATGTGGGGCACAAGTCAGTGTTCAAACTTCCACCTCCTGGATGGTCTTTGGGACCCATTTCAGCTGATTCAGTGTACCTGTTCTCAGTCTCAGCCTGTACAGTCATCCAGAATTTGATAAAACACATTGAGTGCTTTTCTGGGGAAGCAAGCCCAAGGCTTTTTATTAAATTCTCAGAGGAGTCCAGAAAGATGTAGCATTGCTTTTCAGAATTGCTGTGTTGAAGTGAGAGGCACGTAAGATGACGCAGGATAACTCAGAGAGGCACAGTGATGATGGTGATGGATAGATATGCCCAGATGATGCAGAGAGACACTGTGATGACCCTCAAAGTCTCCTAGAAACACAAAGAGGTGCTGTGATGACATTAAAGGAGTGTGCTGACACAAGAGGTGCATGATGTCTTGGAAGACTTTGGAACACATGGTTTGCTTTCCAGTTTCTTCCTTGGGTCCTCGAGGCAATGGGGCTTGGGTCCAGACAGGATCTCTCTGAAGTTGGGTCTCTGAAGGACCTCTCTGAAGTTGGGTCTTTTTTTGTGTTCATTAGATCTAATAAAATGGCACCCTCCATAATTATATTTTAGTGTCTGATGTTTAAAAATTCTATGTTCTGTTAAAACTATCCAGTGGGCAAGGAAGAATTGAAAGACATTTTTATTTAACCCAAAAGATAGTCTGAAAGAGCCAGTACATTTATTGCAAGTGTGTTGAACTATGAAGGAAAATCTTAAACTCTTATTTACCATCCAGAAGGATGTCTGGGCTTCAGACATGCCTGGATCCACAGACTGTGATGATGTCATTAGGGCTCAATCCACTCTTTCTCTTGTGTTTTTATGAAAGCTCTTCCATGTGGTGGCAAGATGGCTTCAAAAGGATTGGGCTTATAGCCTGTTACCTTAACAGTCAAAAGGAAAGAACAACCAGCAATTTTCCCAATGAGTAAAGCAAAAGTACTTTCTAAAGTTCTTATTGTTCTTGCTTGGATCACCTGTCTACCTGTGAACTGATCACAGTGATTAGGACAATTAAATAGTATGACTGCATATGTGTGAATCATGTGAATCAGAGATGAGATCAATCTATATCCCCATACCCCAAACTGAGAGGTTAGAGGGTAGCTTTTCAGAGGAAAATCAGGAAGTTCTTCCAGAATTAGGGCGAATGAATAAATAAGCAGCCAGAAACTGCAGATGACAACTATAGATACTGAGAGGAAGAAATTAGAGCCTTTTTTTGGCTTGAACTCAAGTTTAAGTAATAATGACAATAGTATGATTTGCAAGTTTAGAACTGGTAGTTATAAAGAGAGTGTGAAGGTAACTGTCCCCATTGCAGTTTAACTCATGACACTGATACTCTTGGGACCTAAAATAGTTTTCAACAAATATAGTTATCTCCACTGAATGCCAGTAATCTCTTCCTGAAAATCAGTTGTTCTACATGGAAACACTAACCTAGAGCCTAATTCTTATTATTCTTAAGTGGAAAAAAAATAGTGCATTTCACAAAAGCCCACGCCTCAACAATATTCTAAAATGTAACTAATATCAGAAATGTCTATAACACATTATCATATTAGGATTTAAGAAGCTGAAAATATGATTTTCTGACCACCAAACAATAGTTTATAATTAAAGGTACTTTGTACATGACATATATGATGCTTATCCCCTTCACTGGTAATTTTGCAAAATCTGTTCACCTGATTATGACAGTCTAATAATTCGATATGGAATGCAGTTCAAGATTTTCCCACATTTTTTAAAATTAAAAATATTATATTGAGTTTGGGGATTAAAAATTTACATTTTTTTCCCATTATAAACACTGGTTAAAAATGTTTTCAGAGGTGTATACCGTCTATGAAATTTGGCTTGTATTTTGTGTGTATATGTGTGTGTGTATAATTTTCTGTATATTATAATGTTTTGATATTTTAAAAAACATTTCTGGCTGGAGAGAGATTGCCCCTTCCAGGATTAGCTAACTCCCAATGACAATAGCAACTTGCCTCTAAAAATTCCTTTCATATAAAGTTGACCCTTGAACAACAGAGGGGTTAGGGGCACTGACCTCCCTCACAATCAAAAATGTGTGTACTGCTATCTCTGCCTCAAAACCAAAGGGACTGATTAATGACTCACCCCAGGGCAAGAAGCTGAAACGGTATGGATAGAATCAGGACTCAAACCCTAGGTTTTTTTTTATTCCACATATTGTGATCTCTAATCAAACACAAACTTTTCCCCAAGCTTAGTTAATTTAAAGATCTGTAAAAGGAAAACACATGTACTATATTTATTGAAAAAAACCCCACATATAAGTGGGCAATTAGTTGTCAAACATTGACAATAAGCTTGACAATGCGATTCAAACCCATGTTGTTCAAGGTTCAACTGTACAAACCAACCGATCCTGCTTGTACCCCCAAGTACCTCCTTATTTGGTTCTCACACACCAAGCCAGTATTTCCCTAGCCCTAAGTTATCCTAGGGCCAAGTACCCAGCAACTAGAGACCACTCCTATACCCCAAAGCCTGCGGGAGTTATTTAAACTACCCAGTCTGAAACTGTTTATTGTGCCTTGTTTTGCCTTTCCTGTGGACACCCCAATAAAGGCTA
The DNA here is from genome assembly GCF_028021215.1 of Eschrichtius robustus. NCBI lineage: Eukaryota > Metazoa > Chordata > Mammalia > Artiodactyla > Eschrichtiidae > Eschrichtius > Eschrichtius robustus. The sequence goes on along the minus strand of NC_090836.1, from coordinate 74,168,115 downwards.
TGGCCTAAGCTCCCCTCTTGCTCCATTCTTCTGCCTCTGACCACCCTAGTGACTTCCCTGTGACCTTGTGTGGCATGCAGAAACCCCCTTTCTAGATCTATGAGTAAGGTAAACTTTACCAAGTCTCATTCTCATCTCTTGCCGTGGCTGCACTGACTTTATCATGCCATATCCAACATATACATTTTTAAAACTTGAGTATAAAAAAACCAAGAGATATTTTGCTAAGGAAATGTTGACTGGAGAGATTTCTGCAGGGTTCTTACAGTGTGCTTGTTTTGGAAACTTGAGAGGAGCCTATTATAGGAAAAAGAGATGATGGTATATAATATTGGCTAGTTATTGGCTGGATACTACTTGAGGCTTGGAATAATGCTTGGTAAAAACAATAACAAAATATGTATACTCAAATACTCAAGTTTCAGAGTAACTAGAAATGAGGGTTGAGTTCTATTTTTCACAGCTCTCCTAAACAATGTGTAATACTTTAAAAATGAGCGGCCAATGCCTCAGCCAAATGTTAGAGTAAAGCAGTTTTAGTAAGGAGGGAAAGCAAGTCTATGATAACTGAAAATGCATCATATTAAGACAAGGTAAAAGTAAGATATAACTACTAAAAAAAAATCTTTCTGAACTTACAAGCAATTGCAGTTCTGCAATCCTTAGGTGAGGAAAAGTATTCATAGCCTGGCAAGTTTGTCAGAAGGCAGCTGTGAAAATAGTGATGAAATATTCAGACTGGAGCTAGTAGTTGAGTAAAGAAAGCAAAAACAACACTTTAAACCACTTTTGATGACAAAATAAACAATTTTTTAGTGATATGTCTTTTTTCACCTCAAGTGTCTCTCACCAAGGAAAGAGAAACACTTCTAAGATCTAACAGAAAGCATGAGATAAGAATAATTACTTTATTAGTATGCTGTGGAGGAAAGAGGATGAGCTTTATTGTCACACAAACCTGCACTCTCCCAATTTCTAGGGACCCAGGAAGGACATTTTTAGGGAGATGATGATAGGAATGTCTTAAGTTCTATGAGACTTGGTCTCTTTACTGGTAAAATTACATAATATCTCAGATACCATAAGGCTACTGTGAATTTTAAATTCGGTTAAAATTGGAGAACCTACCACTTATTTTTTTATCATTAGCTCTACCATATTTATGTTAAAAATTAACTACAGAACAGACTCTGTATAGTAGTCCAATAAGATAAGGAGCTAAACTACAATCCACACCCATATTTTGAAGATTCTTCTTTTGCCATTTTAGTATGGTGTATTTGCTTTTTCTATATTCATAGAAGACAGAGGAAAAAAAAATTATGAACCTTTTTTCAGACTTTTTTGAAAACAGAATCTGTGCTTAGAGCATGTATCACTATTCACCCGAATTTGTTCCCGCATGGTGAGCTCTTTCTTGACTGACAGGTTAATAAATTCAGCTTCGATATAGACTATTTTGTTGATCTCAATTCATTCTTCAACCATACCACCTGAGTACACATTTACAACACCTCCACAATTGGTGGTCACATGGGCATCTGATATAGCTCAGTTTGGGGCTCTTTGAATGGTAACTGTCTAATTCTTTGAGATGTCCTGTAGGGATCCATTGACCTGAAAAAAATAGACTGCCAGATATTTCTACAGCAAAGATGGGTTTATTCAGGGTCAGCAGAGAATTGCAGTTTGGGGTCTGCAACCACGGCAAGCCATGTGCACATCCTGGCACAGCAAGGGAAGGAGAACATTTTTATAGAGGGGAAGATGAAGTTGGCTGGCCTATAGTAAATAAGGAGTCCATGGCTTTTCATTGGCTGAGTCCTTGTCAGGTAAGAAGAGGAGTCTTTCTTCTTCCTGTTGGGCTCTGCTATCATTGCAGGGCATGAGAGCTCCCCCTTCTGGTCTCTCAACTCTACTTAATTGAGGTTTCTGTTTATTAACTTTTACAGATCCAACAAGTAAATTTCATATTTTCCACCCACCCTTCAAATTTAGTGAAAATTCCTTTATTCTTTACTCTGTGATGTCAGGACAGATAGACAAGAGCATTTTATTTATTATATGTATGACTTCATTTGGCATTAGTTTTAGCTCCAAACTTGGTCATCCCTAACAAAATAGTTTCTTCTGTGTGTGTGTTTGTTGTGTGTGTGTGTGTGTGTGTGTGTGTGTGTGTGTGTTTTCCTTAATAAACAATTTAACTAGAAGCTTTGGAACTCCTGAAATTCTGAAGTTTCCTGTGCCCACTGAGGTTTCTTAGAATTTAGCTGCTTTTCATTAATCCAGTACTTCTGTGATATTGTGATTTATAAGAAAAATGTATCTGGTCATTCAAATGACCAAAATATGTTTCTCATATATATTTGTTTTTTGTCCCTGGTTCCTGGCTCTTGGCTCCTAAACTCTTGGAATTTCCTGTGATAAGAGCAATAAAGGTATCTTTTGTTATGTTAATCAGGTGATTTTGAAAAGCCCTTAGGTAATCAAAAGGTGCAGGGGGCTGGTTGCTAGGAGAACCAGCCTTGTGATTAGAGGGTTAGATTTTCAGTTTCTCACCCCACCTCCCCCACCTCCTGTGGGAGTGGAGCTAGAGATTGAATTCCATCGCCAGTGGCCAAGGATTTAATCAATCATGCAGAGTACTGAAGCCTCCTTAAAAACCCAAAAGCACAGGGTTTGGAGAACTTCCAGGTAGGTGAGCACATGGAGATTTGGGAAGAGAACATAGAAGCTCTGAGCCCTTTCCCCATACCTTGCCTCATGCATCTCTTTCATCTGGCTGTTCCTGAATTATTGCCTTTTACCATAAACTGGTAATCTAGTGAGTAAATAGGTTTCCTGAGTTCTGTGAGTTGCTCTAGCAAATTAACCAAACCCAAGGAGAAGGTCTTGGGAACTTCTGTTTATATATAGCCAGTTGTTGAGAAGTATAGATAACAACCTGGGCTTGGGACTGACATCTGAAGTGGGGGAAGGGGACGAGTTTTGTAGGAATGAACCCTTCATCTGTGGGATCTGATGCTATATCCAGGTAGATAGTGCCAGAACTGGGTTGAATTATCTGAAACCAGGGCTTCTGAGAATTATTTGTTGGTGTGGTGGGAACCCCCTCACCTCACTCATGTTGGAATTAGGACCAGGAACTCAAAAGAATTTCCTTGCTCTTTGGTTCCCTTTTGTATCTTCTGAACTGCTGGGATTCCTCATGGTGTTGCTATATCCAAGCCTAAATTTCTGAAAGAGACCCATAATCTGAATGTCTTACTTCTTAGCAGAGAACACACTTTAGTGATCCCAATAAAGTTTCCAAAGGAATCACTCAATAAATAGTTATAGAAAAAAATGATAGTAAGGTGGCGTATTCATAACTTAATAGCAGCCTTCTAGAAACTGGTTCCATAAGCAAACTACTAAGAGTAGGGATTTTAGACTGTGAAAGAGAACTCTGGGCTGGTGGCCCTCAAATTATCTGCCATTGCTTTATTCTGTCAATAACTTAGAATTTAAACCAGTAGAAATTTTTTTCCTCAAAGTTAAATAAATTGTGATAACATTTCTTTACAAGCAGGCTAACTCATGAAGAATATAACATCTGTTTCCTAATAAATGTGAGGTTTGGAAGGAGAAGTGAAACAACAGTAAAAAGAGAGAAAGAGAAAGAGAATGGAAATTCAACAGCTCTTATAAATAACTCATTGTGATGCTCAGAAAATTTGTATGGGCAGGAAGTTTAGTTTTCTGTATAATAAATCCAAAGTTACATCTCACATATTTTTGGTAATATTATTTTTACTTGTGGCCTCCAGATAAAATAACACACTGTAGTTTTAGATATGCTTCATATGAACAAGATGAACAAGGATCTTTACTTACAAGTCTTTTCAGTAATCCATAATGAAAGTATTCAGTTTCCTAAGTTGTTTTTATTCCCTCATCTCACCAAAAGACAGAATCCTTATTTAGTCTTTTCAGATTTCTGGGTAGGAGATTTAAAGCTTTATGTGAGCAAGTCAATGCTTTCCTTTGAACATCTTGCTGATAAGTCTTCCTTTATGAAACACATGATTAGTCGTGAATTTGAACAAAAAGACTCATCAAACTCATCTCTGGGTTTCTTTCACTTGAAACACTGAAATTTTACGTAACATTGGTGTAGTAAAGCTTTTACTTCTTCATAAAAGTCACTTGGATTTAACATAATTCCTTTGGATTCTTTCAGTTTACTATTGTAACAAAAGGTAGTTGTCTGATTTTAAAAAAAAAGAAAGAAAAGAAAAAAAAAAAACCCTGAATTTTATTCTAATGATTTAGCTTGTATCAATTCACTTATGGGCCTTTCTCAAACATTCTAGGAGAAATTAGTTGATGAGTCACTAAAATCAAAATGCCTAAGGGTATTTTCTGTAGGCTAAATGAATTTTTGAACCTAAATTAAACAAACATTTTTAATATATAAAATTTCCTAATTAGTTTTAATTTAATTTATCTCTTGTTAGTGGTAAGATATGGATAATACTAATTTGGTAGAATGTGATTAGATTGGTTTCAAACTATGTCTCTTCAGGGTATGGCATAGGCTTTTGTTTTTTCATGAACAAAAATTACATACTATGTACACACGACACTACACTTATATTACATAACTTCATTTGTTTCTTCAGAAAACGTTGATACTTCTTCCAGGTCTCATCATATTCCTTTTTTTTGGCTGCCACTGCTTCAGCAAAGTTTAGTGACCTTGGGGGTCAATATGCTATTTGGATACATTTCTCTGTGCAATAGGACCATGAGCTTTCTTTTTACTGAACTTCCTTCTCTTTGTATGCTCCTCTGTAAGTCTGGGATGGCTGGTACGCTGTTGAGACAGTATTTGTTGGAGGAGGTCCTTGAGAGGACATGACTGCTGGTTAACCCCTGAGCAGGACCTGGGCAATTGGAGACTCTTTACCCCCATTCTGCCCACCATTCCCATAGCTAGAGCCATTTCAGAGATGCAACTTTGAGACTATCTGGACTCTATACATGACTGAACCCTGTTAAGGCCTTTATATAAACTTTTAAGATTCTGGTGGGTGGATGTGGAGATCTACTCATCTTGTGGCTGCCCAAGACAAGCACATGTAAGTTCCCTTGCTTATTAAAGCTGCCACCTGCAATCTGGAAGGGTCTGCCTCCTTCTCCAGTCCCTCCTTGCCCTCTGTGTATGAGGGCCAGTTTCAGATTTCACCCAGAGAAGCTCCTGAGTTTGCAAACCAACAGTATTTTTCCAGTGTTTTTACTTTAAAAGATTGTAAGCAAATCTGGACCTAACATTCATGGAGAATCTGAGACAAATCTCTTTTGACTACTGCCGAAAGTTAATGATAACAAGTCATTAAATTAAAATGTTATGTAATTTTAAAGAGTACCTGATGAGGACAATCATAAATAATAATGACAAGAGAAAAGATATTGAAAGTTTAATACAGAAACATGAGGAAATTAAGGCTCAACTCTTGTTTCTTTGTTTCATTAATACCTTCATGAAGGTACTCTCTGTAGAAAGGGTATGAGTTTTTTTTAATATGTTATTAAATTTTATTTTCTTGTCAAGAAGCCTTTGATATGACCACAGTCAAAGAATTCCCTCTTCTATGACCAATTCATAAAAGTTACTGACAGTTTTCTTAGGTTTTTTTTTTATTGAAGTATAGTTGATTTACAATATTATTTTAGTTTCAGGTGTACAACATAGCAATTCAGTATTTTTGTAGATTATATACCATTTAAAGTTATTATAAAATATTGGCTATATTCCCTGTGCTGTACAATATATCCTTGTAGTTTGTTTATTTTATCAATATACAGAGCAGTTTGCACCTCTTAATCTCCTACCGCTGTCTTGCCCCTCCCCCCTTTCCCTCTCCCCACTGGTAACCACTAGTGTATTCTCTGTGTCTGTGAGTCTGTTTCTATTTTGCTATATTTTTTTGAATTATTTTGTATTATTCATTTGTATTATTTTTTAGATTCCACATATAAGTGATAACATACAGTATTTGGTTTTCTCTGTCTGACTTATTTCACTAAGCATACTATCCTCCAGGTCCATCCATGTTGTTGCAAATGGTAAAATTTTACTTTTTTATTGCTGAGTACTATTCCATTGTGTGTGTGTGTGTGTGTGTATGTGTGTGTACACACACAACCCCATCTACTTTATCCATTCATCTGTTGTTGATGGACACTTGGGTTGACAATTTTCTTTTATATTGTTTAAGATGCAGCTCCTTGTGGAAGAGATTTTCAGTGTACTGCTTATTTTTTTTAAATTTGATTTCTTAATGAACTTTAATTTTTAGAAAATACTTATATTTACAGAAAAATTGTGAGGATAGTAAAGAGAGTTGCATTATATTACGCACCCAGCTTTCCTGATTGTTAACATTACTTTCATGTGGTACACATGCTACAATTAATGAAAAAATAGCAATACATCATTATTTAATTCATGTCTTATTCAGATTTCCTTCCTTTTTACCTAATGTCCTCTTGCTTTTCCAGTGTCTTATCCAAGATACTACATTGCATTGAGTTATCATGTCTCTTTAGCCTCTTCTTGACTGTTACAGTTTCTTATACTTTCTTTGATTCTCCCCTTTTTTCCCTTTATTTAATGACCTTGAGAGTTCAGATGAGTAGTGGCTGGGTATTCTGTAGAATGTCCTTCAATTTGAGTTTATCTGTTTTTCTCATGATTATGCTGGGGTTTAGGTGTTCTTGGGAGGAAGACCACAGAGCTAAAGTTACATTATCATCACAGTATATCAAGGGTACATATTATCCACATGACTTATCACTGTTGATCTTAACCTTGATCACTGGCTGAAGTAGTGTTTGCCAAGTTTCTCTACTCTAAGGTTACCACCCCACCTACCTCCTCTTTCCATATTAATGCTCTCTGGGAAGAAGTCACTCTGTGCAGCACACACTTAAGGAGTGGGAATTTATACTCCACCTCCTTGAGAGCAGAATAGGTATGTACATTATTTGGAATTCTACACTGGAGATTTCCCCCCACTTATTTGTTGATTTAATCAATTATTTCTATCAGTATGGAATCATGCGTATTATTTTGTATATTTTGGTTATAATTTAATACCATTTTATTTAATTTGTTGCCTCAGATTGTTACGGCTTTGGCCATTGAATGCTGTTTCAGTTGGCCCCTGTGTATCTTTTACATAACCCAGTCACTGTGTGTGTGTGTGTGTGTGTGTGTGTGTGTGTTATTGAACACTTTCTTTCTGGCCTTACTAGTTGCTCCAGACCCACCCTGTGTATTCCCTGCTTCAGCCATATATTCAGCCAGCTGTCCAAGGAGGCCTGGTTCCTTTAATTGAAGAATAATTTTAAGAGAACAAGATCTAGGTACTAGGTGTGCTCATTGCTACTGGTTATAGTTGCTTCTAGGCCTTTCCACTGAAAGAGCTTGGAAATGCAGGTGTGTGTACTAATACTTGTTTATATGTATCTCTGAATATTTCTGTATGTAACCATTAGTATCTATATTAAGATAAACATGAGTTCATACTGATGTCTCCAACAATAATCTATTACCACATAGATCATTCTAGCCTCTTCCCCTTGCTTATCTGTAGACTCTTAATCTAACAGTGAGAAATGTGGTTCCTACCATCTGCAATCCATTTGCTTAACTATTCAATTCCAGTATACATGTAGAGCAGTATCAGAATTGTTAACCTCTGTGACCTTGGGAAATGAATTTATTTAGTATAGTTTAGTACTTATATACAGTTTCTTTTGTCTTTAATCATACGGACATGACTATTTCAGCACCCTTTTCTCCCACTCCCTTCATGGTTTCATATGTTTGTAATAACAGATTGTTTTGTTACATTCTGCATTCCATCCTTGGCTCCTCTAACCTCTTACATTATGTTTTTAAAATGTTTATATGTTCCATCTGTTTTGATAAATACATATTGTCATGTATCTATATTCAGTATTATACAGAATAGTTTCACTACGCTAAAAATTTTCCTGTGCTTCACTGCTTCAGACCTCCCTACTTCCCTATAAACTCCTGGGAAACTCCTAGTACTTTTTATTGTTGCTATAGTTTTATCTTTTTCAGAATGTTACTTATTCAGAATCATAAAGTAGGTAGCCTTTTAAAATTTATCAGTTTAAATCCATTCAAATTGGATGGATTCAAATCCATTGGATTTGTTGTCAAATTGGATTCAAATCCATTGAGAGGCTTGATAGCTCATTTCTTCTTATTGCTAAATATTTCATTGTATGGATGATCACAGTTTGTTTATTCACCTATTAAAGGACACTTTTACGGCTTCCAGTGTTTGGAAACTATGAATAAATCTGTTATAAACATTTACGTGAAAGTTTTTGTGTAAGCCTGTTTTTAAATCAGTTGGGTCAGTGACTAGGAGAGCAATTGCAATTAACTGAATTTCATGATAATATGTTTAGGTTTGTAAGAAACTGAAAACTATCTTGCAAAGTGACTATATCATTTTTCATTTCCCCCAGAAATGAATTGAGAGTTCTTACTGCTCCACATCCTTGCTAGCATTTGGTATTGTTAGTTTTTTGTATTTTAACCATTCTAATAGCTGTGTATTGATATATCATTGTGGTTTTAATATTTGCAATTCTGTAATTACAAATGATCTTAAACATCGTTTTATGTATTTACCATCTCTTTATCATTGGTTATTTTTCTTTTCAGATATTTTGCCCATTTAAAAATTGGATTGTTTGTATCCACATTGTTGAGTTTTAAGAGTTCTTGTATAATTTGGAGATAAGTACTTTATCAGATATATATTTTGCAAATATTTTCTCCCAATCTGTGGGTTGTCTTTTCATTCTCTTAACAATGTCTTTCACAGAATAGAATTTTTAAATTTTAATAAAATCCAACTTTTTGTTTCATAGGTCTTGACTTTAGTGTTTCATATAAAAACTCACTATTGAATGAAAGATCATATAGATTTTCTCCTAGATATTTTATAGATTTACATTTTACATTTAGATCTTTGATCCTTTTTGAGTTAATTTTTGTATAAGGTGTGAGATTTGTCTCTAGGTTCATTTTTGTGCATATACTGTATAATAGTTGAGAACCATTTATTGCACAGACTATTCTTCCTTTGAATCACCTTTGCTTCTTTTTCAAAGATCAGTTCACTGTATTTGTGTGAGGGTCTCTTGCTGGGGTCTCCATTCTGTTGCATTGATCTATGTGTCCATTCTTTTGCAAATACTATATTGTTCTTATTACCAACTTTGTTCATTTACTGATTTTGTTGGCTAATCTAGATCTTTAATCTTTCCATGTAAACTTTAGAATCAGTTTGTTATCTATAAAATAGCTCACTGGGATTTTGATTTGGGTTGCAATCGATCTATAGATTGTGTTGGGAAGAATTGATATTGATATTAACAATATTGAATCTTTTAATCCAGGAACACAGTATATCTCTTCATTTATTTAAATCTTTGATCCATTCTATCAGAGTTTTGTAGTTTTCTGTGTACATATTACAGAAACTCTGTATTTCGTTAGTATTATACCTAATTATTTTTTGGCGCTATTTAAATTATGTATACTTTTAAATTTCAAAATCCAATTGTTCATTACTATTATATGTGAAAGTAACTGATTTTGGTATGTTAACCTTGCATCGCACAACCTTTTTATGCTTGCTTATCAGTACCAGTAATTGCAGATTCTTTGGAATATTCTATTTAGACAATTATGTTACCTGCCCAAAAAGACAGTATTATTTCTTCCCTCCCAGTCTATATAACTTTTATTTCCTTTTCTTACCTTATTGAAATAGCTAGGTAATGTTGAGTAGGAGTGTTGAGAGAGGACATATGTGCCTTGTTTCTGATTTTAGGGGAAAAGTGTCCAGTTTCTCTCCATAAAGTATAATGTTAGGTATAACTTCTTTGTAGATGTTCTTTATCAAGTTGAGGAAGTTTCTTTCTCTTCCTAGTTTGCTGATAGTTTTTCATGAAAGGGTATTCATGAAAAATTTTTTTTTTTATCTCAAATGATATATTTTTTCTTAATCTGTTGATATGATAGATTAATTACTTTTGAAAGTCAAACCAGCCTTTCATATTTGTAATAAATCCCATTAAGTTGTGGTATATAATTCTTTATACATTGTTGGAATCAATTTATTAACATTTTGTTGAGGACATTTGCATCTCTGTTCATGAGAAATATATGGTGAACTGGACAGGTACATGTAAAGTATGAAATTAGAGCACTCCCTAACACCATATACAAAAATAAACTCAAAATGGATTAAAGACCTAAATGTAAGGCCAGACACCATCAAACTCTTAGAGGAAAACATAGGCAGAACACTCTATGACATACATCACAGCAAGATCCTTTTTGACCCACCTCCTAGATAAATGGAAATAAAAACAAAAATAAACAAATGGGACCTAATGAAACTTAAAAGCTTTTGCACAACAAAGGACACCATAAACAAGACAAAAAGACAATCCTCAGAATGGGAGAATATACTTGCAAATGAAGCAACTGACAAAGGATTAATCTCCAAAATTTACAAGCAGCTCATGCACCTCAATATCAAAAAAACAAACAACCCAATCCAAAAATGGACAGAAGACCTAAATAGACATTTCTCCAAAGAAGATATACAGATTGCCAACAGACACATGAAAGAATGCTCAACATCATTAATCATTAGAGAAATGCAAATCAAAACTACAATGAGATATCATCTCACACTGGTCAGAATGGCCATCGTCAAAAAATCTACAAACAATAAATGCTGGAGAGGGTGTGGAGAAAAGGTAAACCCTCTTGCACTGTTGGTGGGAATGTAAATTGATACAGCCACTATGGAGAACAGTATGGAGTAGTAGTATGGTCTGAAGTCCAGGAGCCTGATTCCTCCAGCTCTGTTTTTCTTTCTCAGGATTGCTTTGGCTGTTCAGGGTCTTTTGTGTTTCCATACAAATTGTGAAATTTTTTGTTCTAGTTCTGTGAAAAATGTCATTGATAGTTTGATAGGGATTGCATTGAATCTGTAGATTGCTGTGGGAAGTAGAGTCATTTTCACAATGTTGATTCTTCCAAGCCAAGAACATGGTATACCTCTCCATCTGTTTGTGTCATCTTTGATGTCTTTCATCAGTGTCTTATAGTTTTCTGAGTACAGGTCTTTTACCTCCTTAGGTAGGATTATTCCTAGGTATTTTATTCTTTGCGTTGCAATGGTGAATGTGATTGTTTCCTTAATTTCTCTTTCAGATTTTTCATCTTTAGTGTAAAGGAATGCAAGAGATGCCTGTGCATTAATTTTGTATCCTGCTACTTTACAAATTCATTGATTAGGTCTAGTAGTTTTCTGGTAGCATCTTTAGGATTCTGTGTGTATAGTATCATGTTGTCTGCAAACAGTGACAGTTTTACTTCTTCTTTTCTGATTTGGATTCCTTTTATTTCTTTTTCTTCTCTGAATGCTCTGGCTAAAACTTCCAAAACTATGTTGAATAATAGCCGTGAGAGTGGGCAGCTTTGTCTTGTTCCTGATCTTTATGGAAATGGTTTCAGTTTTTCACCATTGAGAATGATGTTGGCTCTGGGTTTGTCATATATGGCCTTTGTTATGTTGAGGTAAGTTCCCTCTATGCCTACTTTCTGGAGGGTTTTTATCATAAACTGGTGTTGAATTTTGTTGAAAGCTTTTTCTGCATCTATTGAGATGATCATATGGTTTTTCTCCTTCAATTTGTTAATATGGTGTATCACATTGATTGATTTGCGTATATTGAAGAATCCTTGCATTCCTGGGATAAACGCCACTTGATCATGGTGTGTGATCCTTTTAATATGCTGTTGGAATCTGTGCTTGTGATTGGTCTGTTTATATTTTCTGTTTCTTCCTGGTTCAGTCTCGGAAGGTTGTGCTTTTCTCAGAATTTGTTTCTTCCAGGTTGTCCATTTTATTGGCATATAGTTGCTTGTAGTAATCTCTCATGATCCTTTGTATTTCTGCAGTGTCAATTGTTACTTCTCGTTTTTTCATTTCTAATTATGTTGATGTGAGTCTTGTCTGTTTTTTTCTTGATGAGTCTGGCTAATGGTTTATCAATTTTGTTTATCTTCTCAAAGAACCAGCTTTTAGTTTTATTGATCTTTGCTATTGTTTCCTTCATTCCTTTTTCATTTATTTCTGATTTGATCTTTAAGATTTCTTTCTTTCTAGTAACGTTGGTTGTGGGGTTTTTTTTTGTTGTTCTTCTTTCTCTAATTGCTTTAGGTGTAAGTTTAGGTTGTTTATTTGAGATGTTTCTTGTTTTGAGGTAAGATTGTATTGCTATAAACTTCCGTCTTAGAACTGCTTTTGCTGCATCCCATAGGTTTTGAGTCGTCCTCTTTTCATTGTCATTTGTTTCTAGGTATTTTTTGATTTCCTCTCTGATTTCTTCAGTGATCTCTTGGTTATTTAGTAGTGTATTGTTTATCCTCCATATGTTTGTATTTTTTACAGATTTTTTCCTGTAACTGATATCTAGTTTTATAGCGTTGTTGTCAGAAGAGATATTTGGTACAGTTTAAATTTTATTAAATTTACTGAGGCTTGATTTGTGACCCAAGTTATGATTTATCTTGGAGAATGTTCTATGAGCACTTGAGAAGAGAGTGTATTCTGTTGTTTCTGGATGGAACATCCTGTAAATATCAATTAAGTCCATCTTGTCTAATTGTCATTTAAAGCTTCCATTTCCTTATTTAGTTTCAGTTTCCATGATCTGTCTATTGGTGAAAGTGGGGTTTTAAGGTCCCCTACTATGGTGTTAAGGTCCCCTACTATTAATGTGTTACTGTCAATTTCCCCTTTTATGGCTGTTAACATTTGCCTTATATGTATTGAGGTGCTCCTATATTGGGTGCATAAATATTTACAATTGTTATATCTTCTTCTTGTATTGGTCCCTTGATCATTATGTAGTATCCTTCTTTATCTCTTGTAATAGTCTTTATTATAAAGACTATTTTGTCTGATAATGAGAATTGCTACTCCAGCTTTCTTTTGATATCCATTTGCATGGAATATCTTTTTCCATCCCCTCACTTTCAATCTGTATGGGTCCCTAGGTCTGAAGTGGGTCTCTTGTAGACAGCATATGTACAGGTCTTGTTTTTGTATCCATTCAGCTAGTCTGTATCTTTTGGTTGGAGCATTTAATCCATTTACATTTAAGGTAGTTAGCGATATGTCTGTTCCTATTACCATTTTCTTAATTGTTTTGGGTTTGTTTTTTTAGGTCTTTTCCTTTTCTTGTGTTTCCTGCCTAGAGAAGTTCCTTTAACATTTGTTGTAAATCTGGTTTGGGGGTGCTGAATTCTCTTAGCTTTTGCTTGTCTGTAAAAGTTTTAATTTCTCCGTCGAATCTGAATGAGATCCTTGCTGGGTAGTGTAATCTTGGTTGTAGGTTTTTCCCTTTCATCGCTTTAAATATGTCCTGCCACTCCCTTCTGGCTTGCAGAGTTTCTGCTCAAAGATCAGCTGTTAACCTTATGGGGATTCCCTTTTATATTATTTGTTGCTTTTACCTTGCTGCTTTCTATATTTTTTCTTTGTATTTAAGTTTTGATAGTTTGATTAATATGTGTCTTGGCATGTTTCTCCTTGGATTTATCCTGTATGAGAGTATCTGTGCTTCCTGGACTTGATTGACTATTTCCTTTCCCATGTTAGGGAAGTTTTCAACTATAATCTCTTCAAGTAATTTCTCAGTCCCTTTCTCTTTCTTTTCTTCCTCTGGGACCTGTATAATTCGAATGTTGGTACATTTAATGTTGTCCCAGAGGTCTCTAAGACTGTCCTTAATTCTTTTCATTCTTTTTTCTTTATTTGTCTCTGCAGTAGTTATTTCCACTATTTTATCTTCCAGGTCACTTATCTGTTCCTCTGCCTCAGTTATTCTGCTATTGATTCCTTCTAGAAAATTTTTAATTTCATTTATTGTGTTGTTCCTCATTGTTTGTTTGTTCTTTAGTCCTTCTAGATCCTTGGTAACTGTTTCTTGTATTTTCTCCATTCTGTTTCCAAGATTTTGGATCATCTTTTTTATTATTACTCTGAATTCTTTTTCAGGTAGACTGCCTATTTCCTCTTCATTTGTTTGGTCTGGTTGGTTTTTACTTTTCTCTTTAATCTGCTGTGTATTTCTCTGTCTTCTCATTTTTCTTAACTTACTGTGTTTGGGGTCTCCTTTTCGTAGGGTTCAAGTTCATAGTACCCATTGTTTTTGGTGTCTGCCCGCAGTGGGTAAGGTTGGTTCATTGGGTTGTGTAGGATTCCTGGTGGAGGGGACTGGTGCCTGTGTTCTAGTGGATGAGGCTGGATCTTGTCTTTCTGGTGGGAGGACCGCATCCAGTTGTGTGTTTTGAGGTGTCTGTGGACTTACTATGATTTTAAGCACCCTCCCTGCTAGTGGCTGGGGATGTGTTCCTGTCTTGCTAGTTGTTTGGCATGGGGTGTCCAGCACTGGAGCTTTCTGGTCATTGAGTGGAGCTGGGTCTTAGCATTGAGATGGAGGTCTCTATTAGAGCTCTCGCCAATTGATATTACGTGGGGCCCATACATCTCTCGTGGTCCAGTGTCCTGAACCTGGCTCTCCCACCTCAGAGGCTCAGGCCTGACACCTGCCTGGAGCACCAAGACACTGTTAGCCATACAGCTCAGAAGAAAAAGGAGACAAAAAGAAAGAAAGAAAAAAATACATAAAATAAATAAAGTTATTAAAATAAAAAATTAAAAATATATTATTAAAATTAAAAAATTAAAAAGTAATAAAGAAAAAAGAAGAGAACAACGAAACCAATAAACAAATCCTTCAATGATAACAAGCACTAAAAACTAAACTAAGGTAACCATATAAATCAGAAACTAGTTAGTCGCATACAGCAAACCCCAAGTCTACAGTTGCTCCCAGAGTCCACTGCCTCAATTTTGGGATGATTTGTTGTCTCTTCAGGTATTCCACAGATGCAGGGTACATCAAGTTGATTGTGGAGGTTTCATCTGCTACTTCTGAGGCTTCAGGGAGAAATTTCCCTTTCTCTTCTTTGTTTGCACAGCTCCTGCGGTTCAGCTTTGGATTTGGCCCTGCCTCTGCTTGTAGGTCGCCCTTGGCATGTGTTCTTCCCCCAGACAGGAGGGGGTTAAAGGAGCAGCTATTTAGGGGGCTCTGGCTCACTCAGGCTGGGGGGAGGGAGGGGTACAGAATGCGGGGCGAGTCTGCAGCAGCTGAGGCCAGCATGGCGTTGCAACAGCCTGAGGCGCACCATTTGTTCTCCCGAGGAAGTTGTCCCTGGATCATGTGACCCTGGCAGTTCTGGGCTGCACCGGCTCCTGGCAGGGGAGGTTTGGATAGTGATCTGATCTGTGCTTGTACACAGGATTCTTGGTGGCTGCAGCAGCAGCGTTAGCGTTTCATGCCCGTCTCTGCTGTCCACGCTGATGGCAATGGCTTGTGCTGGTCTCTGAAGCTCGTTTAGGTGATGCTCTGAATCCCCTCTCCTCTTGCACCCTGAAACAATGGTCTCTTGACTTTTAGGCATTTCCAGACTTTTTTCCCGATTCCCTTCTGGTTAGCTGTGGCACACTAGCCCCCTTCAGGCTGTGTTCACACAGCCAACCCCAGTCCTCTCCCTGGGACCTGACCTCCGACACCTGAGCCTCAGTTTCCAGTCCCCACCTGCCCCAGCAGGTGAGCAGACAAGCCTCTCAGGCTGGTGAGTGCTGGTTGGCACTGATCCTCTGTGTGCAAATCTCTCCACTTTGCCCTCTGCACCCCAGTTGCTGCTCTCTCCTCCGTGGCTCCGAAGTTTACCCCCCTGCCCACCCCCCATCTCCTCCAGTGAAGGGGCTCCTAGTGTGTGGAAATTTTTCCTCCTTCACAGCTCCCTCCCAGAGGTGCAGGTCCTGTCCTTATTCTTTTGTCTCTGTTTTTTCTTTTTTCTTTTGTCCTACCCAGGTACATGGGGAGTTTCTTGCCTTTTGGGAAGTCTGAGGTCTTCTGCCAGCATTCAGTAGGTGTTCTGTAGGAGTTGTTCCACATGTAGATGTATTTTTGATGTATTTGTGGGGAGGAAGGTGATCTTCACGTCTTACTCCTCCACCATCTTGAAGGTGTAGTTTTCCTTTCTTGTAAAGTCTTCTCTAGTTTTGGTATTAGAGCAATGATGTCCTTAATGAGTGAGTTAAGAAGTGTTCCCTCTACTTTTATTTTCTGATAAAGTTTCTAGAGAACTGGTATCATTTCTTCCTTAAATGTTTGATAGAATTCATGAGTGAAATCCTCTGGGTTCATGCTTTCTCTTTTGGAAGATGATTAATTATTGATGGAATTTCTTTAATAGATATATTCCTATTCAGATTATCTTATTTCTGCTTGTATGAGTTTTGGTAGTTTGTGTGTTTTAAGAAATTGATCCATTTCTCCTAAATGGTCAAATCTGTGGCTATAGTGTTTTATGCAGTATTTTTTTTTTTACCCTTTTAATGTTCATGTGATCAGTAAGGATGACCTCTTTTTCATTTCTGATATTGGTAATCTGTGTCTGTCTTTCTTTTCTTTCCAAGATTAGTCTGGCTAGACATTTATCAACTTTACTGGTCTTTTAAAGAATAAACTTTTAATATTGTTGATTTTTTATATGGAATTCTTGTTTTTTATTTCATTAATTTCTGTTTTATTTTTATTTCTTCTGCTTGTTTAAGGCTTGAATTGCTCTTTTTTCTTTAAGATGGAAAGTTAGAATATGGAGTTTAGGTATTTCTGTGTTTTAATACATACATTTAATATTTTATATATATATATGTATATATATCTTTCTAAGCAGTGCTTTCATTGCAGCCCACGGATTTTGCTAAGTTGTATTTTCATTTAGTTCAAAAAAATTTCCAACTTATATGAGACTTTTTCTTTGAGCAATGTGTTATTTTATAGTGTGTTTTTAAATGTCAAAATATGTGGGATTTTTCCAGCTATTTTCTGTTATTGATATTTAGTTGAATCCCACTGTGGTCTTAGAACATATTTTGTATCATTTATATTCTTTTGAATTTGATGCATTTTTTTTTTCATGGCTCATGTTGTCTTCTGTCTTTGTTCCATCTGATCTTAAAAAAAATGTATTTTACCATTGTTGGATGGAGTATTCTATAAATATAAATTAGAATTTAAAGGTTTATACTAATCCATTGTCATAGTCCATGATCCATAACTCTTCTGCACAGCTGAAATCAGAGAATTGAATAGTGATGTGATAGGAGACACCATACTTTCATCTCTCACATCTTTAATGTGGCTCTGATATCTTCTGTTCCTCAAAGAATGTGGTATTATTCCTTATTGGCTATTTAACAGGGAACATTCCTGAAGGACCGAAGTGGAATTTTGGTCCTTCAGGGATTTAATCATTTTGAACCAGTATCGAGTAATGCCCTATATTCCTTCCTCTAGTTAGACTTTTCTGGTAAGTAGCTGCAGGTTCTTTTGGAGAAAAATAGGAGAAAGTTTTACAGTATATAATTTTCTTAAGGAGATCCTACCTTTTTCTCATTGAGATTCTGAGTTTGTAAACTAGAGCAGGTCTTGGAACTGAATGAGAGGTCATGACTCTGTTGTGGTGACATGTCAGACCACTATTCTGAATGAAAGCAATATAAGTAAAAAAATCATGAAGTGCTGGACATATACTGCATCTTGTAACATTGTTTAAGTCCCAAAACCCAGACTGTCCTTACAGTTTTTGTTTATAGGAGCCAATAAATTACCTTTTATTTTTTATGTCCATTTTAATTTAGGTTGCTATTTCTTGCATCTGAATCATTCACAAGTGCAGATATTCTAAACTGCATGTGTTGATTTGTACTTGTGTAGCTTCTCACATGGACCACGAAGTAGTTTCTTCCTCTAAGATGGCATTTATGTACTCAGTGTTGATTAGCAATTCTTCCAAACAACAATGGGCATATCGTTTGTATATAAGAAAAATGGTAGGGGAGAGTTTCTGACTCCTTTTCTCTCAAAGCTTTCTTCTCTTACCACCCCTTTATACCAGTAAAGCTCAGTTTGCAGATATTGCTGAAATCTTCATTGACTATTTCACTGAAAATACCTTACTGGTGGGCATTTTAGTTAGAGAGGAACAGCTACAGTAGGCCTGAAGGGGAAAAGGAAAAAGTTTCATCAGTTAGATTCTCAGTAAGGCAGAAATCACACTGATTTTATCAATTTGCTTTTTCTACAAAAAGAGTAAACTTGCTGAGAAGCATCTATGAAGACAGTGAAACTAAATTTTCTTCTTCCGTGTGACTACTGTGTTATCTGGGAAATCTTATAAAAAGGGTTCCTCCAAAAGGCCTTCTTTTTACAGCTAATATAGGAAAGAATTGATAGAATCTGATCATTTCCTTTTATCCATAGCTCCTGTGTGGCCTGTAAAAAAGTGAATATGTTGGAATAACAAACCTGGGTAAAATAAACAACCTGGGTATTTTGTTTGAGAAAAGTCTCATGCATAGTTGAAACATAATCTCACAGAATCTTTTGTTATGGTCAGATTCTTCTACGAATGGCAATTTTGCTCAAGTATGTTATTGGTAAGAGCCTAGGTTATTAAAGGTCATAACACTTCAGTTTGGATGCACAGACAAAATTCTTAAATTGCATTCATTATCCTTATAATAATTATTTTACCATGTTTCTTTTCATGATATGGGACAAAAATGTGTTATATTTATTTATTCTCTAAGCTACAATATGAAATAGCTACACCATTCATTGTTTAAAGATATGGTTTCACATTTGTATTTAAGATAAACTTTAAGGAAACACTCATATACTTCTCTGTCATTTACTTTTTAAAAAAACAATTTAATATTCATTCTTTAACTTTTTCACCTTAAAACAAGTCTTGTTCTTTGTTGAAACGCCTCTCTTCCTTGATAGAAATGTAATTTTAGTTTATCTACATTGACATTTGAATTTGTATGCATTCATTAAACATTCAGATTGTATAAATAATGCGATCTGTATTTTAACAAAGGAAGCTTTCATGGATGAATAACTTCTTCACTTGGCATTATGACAGCTTTTGAGAATTGGAAATTTCTGCATTAAAAAGATACTGTCTGAAAATATCTTTACCAAAGGAGAGAATCAAATAGAATAACTTTTTTAAGAGTAGTTTTTAAATGTTTTTGATCAAGTATATAAAATATATACCACATTTTATATCTTCTCTGGGAGAGTAGGTCCTTTAAAAAGATATCGTATCCTTGACCAAAATATTGTTTTCTATTAATTTGTAGTGTCTGTACTCTTTTTTACTCCTAGACCAACTTCCTTTACGTTCTGAAAAGACCCCTGTCCTTCTTAGTGGCCTAGCCTTGAACTTTTATTTGTACAATAATTCATGGTACAGTTCTCCTGACCTTTCCTTCTGCAGTTCGTTCAGCATGCTTAATCTCTTGTTTTCTTGACCAATGACCATCACACACATTTCCCCCTGGACCTGGGCATGTTGTGCAAACACCTTTATTCATTTGTCACGTTAGAGCACAAATGCACTATTTGAACCACATCAACATGTGAGAGAATACATAGGAGAGTACCTGTTAGATTAGACTCTGTTTTATTGTCCTTTGAAAGTCTAAAACCTAGCAAATTATCTGGCACATAGTAG
Source organism: Eschrichtius robustus (assembly GCF_028021215.1). NCBI lineage: Eukaryota > Metazoa > Chordata > Mammalia > Artiodactyla > Eschrichtiidae > Eschrichtius > Eschrichtius robustus. The sequence continues at coordinate 74,148,329 of NC_090836.1, read as the reverse complement.
GCGCACAACAAATATTTGCTGAATGAATAAGAATAATGCTTATTGTGCATGCAAAGAGAAAAATCAGGAAAGCCACCATAGGATGTGCAATAGTACTGCATATAGAAAAAAAAAAATGAGGGAAAAGAAATTAAAGGGAGAAATAAGAGTAGAACCATAGAAAACAATAAAGGGGGGTCCTACGACATGCTTGGACCATAAGGAAGACAAGAATAAGCAAGACAATGTACAGCGATTAAGGAAAGATTTATTGAGTAGCTAGAATGTGCTGGACATTTTGAAAATTCATCATTAATTTAATACATATTTATTAGGCACCAACTATATGCCAGCCACTGCTTTGGGTCCTGGAAATCCATCACTAAATAAAAAAGAGAAAGACTCTTGCCCTCATATAGCTCCATCTAGCATATATTTAAATAGTATATAATGATCATAATACATAAAGAAATTATATACTAAGGGGGAAGGTGAAAAATACTATGGGGAAAAATAAAATTGTAGAACAAGATAAGGGGGATCAAGTGTATTAATAGAGTGACCAGGAAGGCATCATTTAGAAGGTGCGGTCTGAGTAAAGAGGGATGGATTGGAATTAGTTAAGTATATGTTTGGAGGAAGATAAATCTATGCAGTGGAAACAGTTAAAGCAAAGATCCCTAGAAAGGAGCTTTCCTGGGGTTTGGAAGGCCCAGCAAGGAAACCAGAAAGGCTGGAGCAGAGGGAGCAAGGAGAAAAGCAGCAAGAGATTAAGTCAGATTTAGTGGTGGGATACAGGGAATGGAGAACAAATCATGAACATCATATGATATTTGGCTTTCACTCTGAGTGAGATGGAAAACCATGGTAGGGGTTACAGTAGAGGAGTAGTTTGTCATTTGTTTAAAAAGGATTATCTTATTCAGTCCTTATAAAATTTCTATAAAGCAGTGTTTCAGTAAGAATTATTTTAGATGCAAGGAAACCAGCTGAAATTGGATTTCACAGGAAGGGTTTGGTTTTCTCCTGGAACAGTGGGCCTGGAGGAAGGTGTTCCAAGGATGGTTTAGTGAATCAATGATGCTTAATTCTGTGAGCATCACTGTGTACTTGTTATTCTCCTGGTCTTCACACCATACATGGTGTTCAGGTGGTTGTTGTAACTCTTAAGAGTCGCATTGTCACGTAAGGCAGCAAGAAAGAAAAGCTTCTCGCTTTTGAACTTCCTCTCCTTCTCACCCTCTTACTCTGTCTTTATCAGGGAGTGAAATCTTTTCCAGAAATCTCTCACATCTGCCCCATGAGGTTCCTTTGAACAAAATAGTCATATCACATCTCCCACAGTAAACCAATTACTAACTGGTGAGTGGGAATAGTATTCTGTCAATCGAGAGATGTCATCTGTAAAAGGACACTGATACCTGATATCTGAATAAAATTAGTTGTTAATCAAGAATAAGGAGAAATGGCCTATGAGTAGGCAAGTGATGGTGTCTTTCAGAGACAGTAGATTTTATTATCTGTATTAATAGACGAGTAGAGGTTTAGAGAATCTTTGTAACTCTCCTAACATAATACAGCTAGAATGGGCAGAGAAAGGATTGAACCCCCAGGTCTGTCTGTTTACAAAATCATGCTTCATTTTTGCTAAACCAGACCGGCCCTTCCATAACTATGCCACATTGCTGTGGGGATTGTTGTAGGAACACCTTTGTCCAGATGGGAAATGCTATTAACTTGCAACTGTTACATGAACTGTTTAATACCTTCTGACAAGACGAGCATATCTTCTCTCTTTAAACAGAGTTCATGTATAAAGCCAAATATTGCTGGAGATTTGTGGGTAAGCAGAATCTCTCACAGTGGTCTAGTTGTAAACCACAGAACTCGCTTTAGCTGGTTTAATCAGAAATAGAATTTAATAGGGGACTTCCCTGGTGGCGCAGTCGTTAAGAATCCGCCTGCCAATGCAGGGGACACAGGTTTGATCCCTGGTCCAGGAAGATCCCACATGCTGCAGAGCAACTAAGCTGTGCACCACAACTACTGAGCCTGTGCTCTAGAGCCCACGAGCTGCAGCTACTGAGCCTGTGTGCCACAACTACTGAAGCCCGCGCACCTAGAGCCCGTGCTCCGCAACAAGAGAAGCCACCACAATGAGAAGCCTGCGCACCGCAACGAAGATAGCCACCACTCGCCGCAACTAGAGAAAGCCCGCGTGGAGCAATGAAGACCCAACACAGCCAAAAATAAATGAAATTTTTAAAAAATGAAAAAAAAATAGGATTTAATTTAAAAAATATGATAGGTCACAGAATCCCTGGAGGCTACACAGTCAGGAACATTATTGAGGTTATTCCAATAGCCTGCTGGCAGGCATAATCCTTTTGTCCCTGAGTTTAAGAAATAGGTGATTGCTGGATGTCTCCGCAAGGATATTTACCACTGCTCTCTTTGACAGCTCTCACGGGATGTGGCTTTCTCAACTTGATTTTGTCTGTTTATATCCTCCTAAAGGTGTGCCTTGTTTGCAGAGGCAAGGACACATGCCTGTAATATTCATGTAATTAGTAGTGATGACCCCTCTTTTGTTTCTCATATTGGTAATTTGCATCTTCTCTCTTTTTCTCTTGGTTAGCCTAGCTAGATGTTTATCAGATTTGTTGATTTTTTTCAAAAAACAAAGTTTTGATATTATTATTTTTTTTTAAACTATATTCTTGTCTTCAGTTTCATTCATTTCTCCTCCAAATTTATTACTTTTTTCCTTCTATTTTAGACTTAAATTGCTCCCCTTTCTCTGGTCTCCTACAGTGGATGCTAAGGTTATTATTGATTTTAGCTCTTTGTTCTTTTCTGAAATATGTATTTAATGCTAGAAATTTCCCTCTATGCATTATTTTCACTACATGTCACAAATTTTGATGTTATATTTTCATTTTCATTTAGTTCAAAATTTTTTTGTTTCCCTTGAGACTTCTTTTCTGACTATGTGTTCTTTAATTTGTGTAATTTCCAAATAATTGTGGATTTTTCAACTATCTGTTACTGATTTCTAGTTTAATTAATTTCTGGTTTAATTAATGAAACACACTTTGCCTGGTTTCCATGCTGTTAAATTTGTTAAGCAAGCTTTATGTTCCAGAATGAGATCTATTCTGGAGAATGTTCCATGAGAGCTTGAGAAAAATGTGTACTTGATTTTTATTGGATGGAGCTTTCTGTAAATGTCAATTAGATAGATTTGATTAGTGGTGCTGTTCAGGTCATCTGTACCCTGAGTAATTTTTAGCCTGATTTATATATCAAATAATGAAAGAGGGGTTTTGAAGTTTCCAAGTATAGTAGTAGATTTGTCTATTTCTTCTTTCAATTTTGCCTCATATATTTTGACACTTGGTTAGGTGGATAAATGTTAGTCGTTCTCTAATGTCCCACTTACCCTTGATAACTTTCCTGGTTCTGTTGTTTGCTTTTCTGAAATTAATATAGTTATTCCACCTTTCTTTTGTTAATACTAGCATGATATATCTTTATCCTTTAGTAAGTATATTCAGACCATTCATATTTAAAGGATTATTGACATAGTTGGATTAATATCTACATTTAAAAAATAACTTTTGTAATTATCACATTTGTTCTTTTTGTTCTTCCCCCCCCCCTTTCCTCTTCTTCAGCTTTGTCTGATCTTAATTAAGTACTTTATATATTCCTACTTCCTCTTCTTTTAGCATATTGATTATACTTCATTAACAGATTTTTTAGTGGTTGCCTTAGAGTTTGTCATATACTTTTATAACTAATCTAAGTTTGTCTTCAAATAACATTATATACCTCACATATATTATAGCTACCCTATAGTAGAGAATCCTCAATTCATTTATGTCATTCATTTCATTTATCCAAATGCTATAATCACCCAGTAATTTGTCATGATAATTACTTTAAATAAACTGTTATCTTTTAGATTAAGAATGAGGAAACTGTAGATTGCCTTGGGTAATCTATAGATTCAATGAAATCCCTATCAAAATATCAACGTCATTTTTCACAGAACTAGAACTAATAATTTAAAAATTTGTATGGATACAGAAAAGATCCTGAATAGCCAAAACAATCCTGAGAAAGAAGGACAGAGCTGGAGGAATCACACTTTCTGAATTCAGAGTATACTACAAAACTATAGTAATCAAAACAGTATGGTACAGACACAAAAACAGATGCATAAATCAATGGAATAGAGAGCCCAGAAATAAACCCACACACTTATGGTCAATTAATCTATGACAAAGGAAGAAAGACTATACAATGGAGAAAAGACAGTCTCTTCAGTAAGTGGTGCTGGGAAGACTGCACAGCTGCATGTAAAAGAATGAAATTAGAACATTCTCTAACACCATATACAACATAAACTCAAAACATATTAAAGACCAAAATGTAAGACCGGATACCATAAAATGCCTGGAGGAAAACATAGGCAGAACACTCTTTGACATAAATTGCAGCAATATTTTTTGGATCTGTCTCCTAAAGCAAAGAAAACAAAAACAAAAGTAAGCAAGTGAGACCTAATTAAATTTAAAAGCTTTTTCACAGCAAATGAAACCATCGACAAAATGAAAAGACAACCTACTGAATAGGAGAAGATATTTGCAAATGATATGACTGATAAGAGGTTAATATCCAACATATATAAACAGCTCATATAACTCAACATCAAAAAAACAAACAACGTGATTATAAAATGGGCAGAGGAACTGAATAGACATTTTTCCAAAGAGGAAATGCAGATGGCCAACAGGGACATGAAAAGATGCTCAACATTGCTAATCACCAGGGAAATGCAAATCAGAACCACAGTGAGATACCACCTCATACCTGTCAGAATGGCTATTGTCAAAAAGAACACAAATAACAAATGTTGGCAAGGACGTGGAGAAAAGGGAACCTTTGTACACTGTTGATGGGAATGTAAATTGGTGCAGCCACTGTGGAAAACAGTACAGAGGTTTCTCAAAAAAGTAAAAATAGAAATACCACATGACCCAGCAGTTTCACTCCTGGATATATATCTGAAAGAAACAAAAACACTAATTCAAAAAGACACATGTACCCCAATATTCATGGCAGCATTATTTATAATTGCTAAGATATGGAAGCAGCCTAAGTGTCCATCAACAGATGAATGGATAAAGAAGATGTGGTATATATAAATATATACAATGGACTACTTCTCAATCATGAAAAAGAACAAAATTTTGCCACTTGCAACAACTTGGATGGACTTGGAGGGCATTATGCTAAGTCAAATAAGTCAAAACAGAGAAAGACAAATACTGTATGATATCACTTATATGTGGAATCTAAAAAATACAATAAACTAGTGAATAAAACAAAAAGAAGCAGAGTCACAGATACAGAGAACAACAAGTGGTTACCAGTGGGGAGTGGGGGAGGGGGAAAAGGGACTATAGGGGTAGGAGAAAAAAGGGTTATTATGGGATTATATGAAATCATGTGTGTGAAACTTGAAAATTGTAAAGCACTATAGAATTTAAAGAATCCTTCATTCAATAAAAAAATCTAAATATATATATTTTAAAAGAAAATTGAATAAGTTAACCAAAAATTTCCTGGTTTATGTTTTGATTCATTTTGTTTTGTTTTTTCTTCCTTCCATCCATACTGCTCAATATGTAATGAATAAGGTCACTTTGTGGTGAGTTCTCACCTTACTGTTCTAAAATAAGGAATAAAAGGAGAATATTAAGTTTAAAAAAAAGAATGAGGAAACTATATACATATATAGTTTGTATAGTTATATGTAAAACTAGCTATTATACTGGAGTGCTCTTTGTGTGATAGTAAGATATGGAGGAAGAGTAGCATTCTCTAATTTTATAGCTTAATCTCAGTCTTTTAGTTGTCTCTGTCCCTAGACTGGGGCTTTCACAAGTGTTTTTTTAGATTTTTTTTCCCTATTAAAAATAGGTGGCTGGAGTAGGAGAAATGCGCTTCCCTGAGCTGCGAAGAGTCGAGTAATGTCTTTTCCCTGGATAGTAGGCCTTTGTTACCTAGAGAACTCCAGGCATATTTCACAAAGATCTGTAATGGGATCTTACTTAGATCTTCACATTGAGAATTGGACTTTCTGGAGGTAAGTCCTATGAATGGGATACCTCCGCTAAGCCTAGTCGCCAGGAGATTTTCACTGTTACTCTAGCCTATATCCAGTTTCTGACAGTTCATCAAAATTACTGTTAAATATTCCTACCAGTTTATGGCGCCAGTGGATTTTGTTCCAGGTTAACTGATCTTGGCTCTGTCTCACCGATTTCACCTGTGTCTCCACTCCAGATTTTGTTGTGACGGTTTACCCTGCAGCACATATACTCTAGTAGTCTAAAAAGAGTCATTGATTTTCAGTTTGTTCAGCTTTGTCTTGTTGTAAGGAATGAAATAATGACTTCTGAATGCTTTACAAATCAGAATTGAATCCAGGAGTCTGGGAATCTGAATTTTGACTTTTACAATAAGGAACCATGACTCATCACACTGGAAATTCCAACATTATAAGAATATAAAAATGTGGGAAATTACAGGAATAAACAAACACAGGATGAGTATTCAAAACACGTGGGTGGGGCTACCACAAATATCACACATCAGCAAAAAAGGGAGTCAGAAATGATGTTCGTATTTAATAGCATTCAATTTAGCTAGTTTCACAGAATTGTTGGCTGGCTACTGGGATCAGAATATTTAGTCTGTTGTCTAATTTCTTTAGATGCTATTTGAAAGGGCAAAGATGGTATTTCCACAGTGACTTTTTTTTCTAAACTTCCAGTGCTGACCAGATGCCTACTGCCCTGTTCCTCTGATTGACATATTCTTTCCTTAGTTAAATTTAGATAGTCAGATTGATGACAAATGCTGGGAGCTGTTTTTGTGAGGAGAACATTTCCTTGTCTCTGATCTGATTTATTATGTGAGCTATTATGTTAGAACAGTAAGTACATAATCTTATTGCTTTATTTGCCAATATATTATCTTATTCTAAATACTGAAAATAGACTAATTTCCCAGATGATAATATATTTTTACCCTACTCCATATGCCATGGTCTGTATTGGGCCACCTATTTTTAGAATCTTCTGGGAAAATAGAAATACTCAAATAGTCAAATCTGTCCAATATTTTATTGGGAAAATATTCTGATGCTCATGATTTAGTGAGGTTTGAAGGTTCTCTTCAATTCCATTTATTTATGCTGCCCCATTATACAGGTGAATTTGACCCAAGGGTGGACAGTAAGTACTTGTTGACTGACTGCAGCACAAATGTTAGCTGCCACAAAATAAAGTTGCCTACTAAGAAGCAGCAGGGTCAAAGCTTTTCACCCTAAATGAAGTATTTTTTGACAGTTTTGCTTGTAAAAAAAGTTAATAATTGTAATAGGAGCTACAGTAATACTGTTGGTTTTTTCACGGTATGTACAGTATTACTGAAATATGTAAATGAAAGAAGTCTAGTTTAATAAGCTCTTTTTAAAGGTATGAATGTGCCCTTTTGATGGGAAGAAAAAAAATAAAAGATAATTAGGTTGACGGCTATGAAAGAACTCACATTTCTATCCTGGGCTATAGTGAAACATTCTGCCTGAGTTACACAGCTCGATATATCCCAGAAAATTGCATTTATAGTAGTCCTAGAACAAGGAAGTATAGAAACTAATGTCATGACCTTAAATAATAATTCTAAATCTAATAAGAGCCTATTTTAATGTAAGAATATGATTTAGAAGATGCATTTTTTTCTTTTTTTTTTTTTTTTATAAATTTTATTTTTATTTATTTGTTTATTTTTGGCTGTGTTGGGTCTTCGTTTCTGTGTGAGGGCTTTCTCTAGTTGTGGCAAGCAGGGGCCACTCTTCATCACGGTGCGCGGGCCTCTCACTGTCGCGGCCTCTCTTGTTGCAGGGCACAGGCTCCAGACGCGCAGGCTCAGTAGTTGTGGCTCACGGGCCCAGTTGCTCCGCGGCATGTGGGATCCTCCCAGACCAGGGCTCGAACCCGTGTCCCCTGCATTGGCAGGCAGATTCTCAACCACTGCGCCACCAGGGAAGCCCTAGAAGATGCATTTTAATAGCACTTTATTAAACCTAATAGGAAAATAGGATTTTCCTATCGGAAGAATTTTCCTATAGGAAAATTTATACTTGGGCTATGTTGTTGCAGCTGTTGAAAATAGGTAGAAAATTTTGACTTCTAAATCGGAGTATAAACAGTAGAAGATATATTAGCTTCTTAATCTTCCTGGATTCTTGCCCTGTTGCGGAATCTCTGCCCATGGGTTAAGCTTCATGTATGGATCTGACACCAATCAAATCTTTGGATAACAAAGCATCACACCAAATTTGTGGTTAATCCCTCTCTGGCCATAATAGCTGAGCTGCCTGTAACCAGGATCCTGTTCCATCTATCATTGTCTTCTGATTAAGGACCTACCTTTTACTCTGACATCACAGTTCCATTTATATTTTCTAATTCTTCATCAGCTGAGTTGCTGTCATGACACATTAAAACTGCAAATACTTGGATTTCTGCTCACACATTTTGTCCTTTTTTCTGCTTGATGCTTCTTAACTTCCCCTATCTTCTTCTTATCTTTGCTTAGAAAGTCTGGTTCTAGGATTCATTTTAAGTTTGCTTTCAGCATGTAGTTGGGGGTTGTAACTGATATTATTATAATACTCTTGCCATCAAGCGAAATTTCAGGAATTAAAAAAAAAAGTTCTAGTTAGTGAATCTTAAGGATTTCTTTATATTGCTATTTGAGTTCATTCTCAAATTTGAGGATTCTAGTGTGACTGGTTCTACACAAGAGTATGCTGAAATGTTGGCCCCTCTCAGGGAAAAGTCATTTTATTCTTTTGATGGTCCATGTTACTTTTTGTACCTTTTTGGACTCAATTTTTATGAGGTTCCATATTATTGTTATTTTTGTGCATATCCTATGTGTCCTGTGGCCCTGTTCTTGAGAGTAGGATCTATAATTACATTTGTTTACTCAGCAAATATTACCTCCTATGTTCTTATTCTCCTTCTCCTAGCACTTAATATAATACAGAACACACATACAGTAGGTGCTCAATAAATGCTGGCAAAAAGCTAGCAAAAGAAAATATTTTTATTTTCTCAAGCTCCTTGGCATAACTTCCCTCAATATGTCCTTAATGGTCAGAATGGAAAATTGACACAGTAGGTGTCTCTTTGTGTGTGTGTATTTTCCCTAATTTTAAAAAAAACCACATTGTACTGTTGGTGGAAATGTAAATTGGTACAGCCACTATGGAAACAGTATGGAGGTTCCTCAAAAAATTAAAAATAGGGCTACCATATGACCCAGAAATTCCACTTGTGGATAGTTATCTAAAGAAAACAAAAACACTAATTTGAAAGGATGCGTACACCCCAGTGTTCCATTTCAGAATTATTTATAACATCTAAGACATGGAAGCAACCTAAATACTCATCAATACAGGAGTGGATAAAGAAGAATGAATATATATGTAATATTACTCAACCATAAAAAAGGATGAAATTTTGCCATTTGCAACAACATGGATGGACCCAGTGGATATTATAATAAGTGAAATAAGTCAGACAGAGAAAGACAAGCACCATATGATTCCACTTATATGTGGAATCTAAAAAACAAAACAAACAAACGTGACAAAACAGAAACAGACTCATAGATACAGGGAACAATTTGGTGATTGCCAGAGGGGAATACGGGGTAGGGGGCTAAGTGATTAAGGTGAAGGAGGTTGAGAGGTACAAACTTCCAGTTATGAAATAAATGTCATGAAGATATTATGTACAGCATAGGGAATATAGTCAGTAGTATTGTTATAACTTTGTATGGTGACAGATGGTAACTAGACTTATGGTAATCATTTCATAATGTATAAAAATATTGACTCACTATGTGATACACCTGAAACTAATATAATATTGTAAATCAATCATACTTCAATAAAGGAGAAAACACATTTTGAAAATATCATTTTGATATGTATCTTATTTCTAAATAAATGAGAAATTTGTTAATATGGGATAAAATTCTTAACTGAATTACAGAGAACTAGTCTACTAATTAATAGTTATGAGACAGAAGCAGAATATATTTATTTATTCCTTTCAAAGAGATCGTAAAGTGTCATGACAAAAGTTGCTGGTAATGGTTAGGAATATTAAAAAAGGAATTAAAATGCATCTAATTAGCTATCATTTTTGTGGCCTATGGCTCATTTGGATGAAGCACTGATGCAGTTTTCAGAGCTCACAAATACACTGTTGACAGTGCAGGAATATTCTGTTTCCTACAGAAGAAATATATGTTGTCAGTGCAATAGAAACAACTAACAACATTACAAAGGAGAAGGAAGAAAAGGGGAATATGAATACAAAATAGGATTTTTTTTTAACTGTGTAAACATCACAAATTTTGAATTTTCCACGTTTAACTGAAGTTGTTTCTAGGCTTTCTACAATTTTAATTTCTTCTGCAAAGTATAAATTGAAGAATTTATGGGTTGAAATAAATCCTTGGGCAATTATATGTTTAAAATATGTTTTTCCTTTTCTTGGTTGTCACTTGAGAATAGTGATTATTGTGTCTTTTTCATATCTGAATTCCCAGCATTTATACAATCCCTGATAAGTAGTAAATGTCTAATGTTCACTGAGTAAAGTAATTATTTTAATATTTCCTTATTGACCTCTTCACTCCAAGCTTTGTTTTCTAAAAAACATGAACTATTTTATTGCTTCTTATATTTTTAAAATTTCTCCTCTAGAATAAATTAAGGATAATATTTTTTAACTGAAATTTGTGCCCAAGCTACACATGCCAGGATATTATGGTTATATGAGATTTTAAACGTTACTTCTCTTTAAAACAAATACATTTGTATGCTGGTTGTGATAGAGAGGGTATTTACAGAAAAAAAAAACAACTAATCATTGGAAGCCCCACTGTGTGGGGAAATATTGAATGATTGGAAAATTGTAAAGAATGAAAACCACCCAAGGTGATATCAGTGAAAGGAGTTAGCTTGAATTATTTAGATGAGATATCTATGTTGGGGACAGTTACAGTATACAAGAAAAAAACCTGCAATAGAAGAAAGAAGCAAAAATTACAGATGCTACACATCCTCAGAGTTTTTTTGTTTTTTTTTTTGTTTGTTTTTTAGAGCTGGTTTACCAGAACACTACTGCAAAAGTTATGGAAACTTAAACTTAATTAGAACCTTGAAATTAAAATCAATTATTCATCATACCTCTTACAAAGTTTCTGAACTCATCCTCTTCTCTCCACTCTTCCTGGTTCCACTCTGCCTGCAGGATAAAATACAACCATCTCAGTTTAACACACAAGGCAAACCACGCATTCATCTCTGTGTTTCCCCATCTGCTTTAGTGACATGTACAAACAGCCCATGTTTTCTTGTTTCTGTGAACTTTTGCATTTGGTGGTCTCTCTGCTTAGAATAAATTTCTCCCATGTTTACTTTTCACCAAATTCTACTCATTCCTTAAAACTCAGCTATAGTATCTATCACTCTTTAGGGAAACATTTTCTTGACCTCTCCCATCACTACCATGTATTGAATTCAGCTTTCTGCTTTGTAATCCCATTGTAGGCTCTGATTACCCTTATTAATGCATATTTATGTCATAGAGTCTGTATTAGTTTTCTATTGCTGCTGCAACAAATTACCATAAATTTAGTGGCTTAAAATAATATGAATTTATTCTTATAGTTCTGAGGTCAGAAGTTTGAAATGGGTCACAATGGGCTAAAATTAAGGTGTTGGTGAGGCTGTATTCCTTTCTTGAGGCTCTAGGGGAGAATCTGTTTCCTGGCTTTTTGCAGCTTCTAGAGGCTGCCCATATCTTTGATTCATGGGCATCATTTATCTTCAAAGCCATCAAGGGCTGGTTAGTTTTTCTCACATCATATCACTCTGACACTGATTTTTCTGCCTCTCTCTTCCAGATTTAAGGACTCTTGTGGCTATACTTAACCCACCTGGATAACCCAGGAAAATCTCCCTATTTTAAAATAAGCTCATTAGCAACTTTAATTACATCTGTCACCTTGATTTCCCTTTGTAATATCACATAATATATTCATAAATTCTGAAGATTAGGACTTGGATCTCTTTGGGAGGCTATTTTCTGCCTACCACAGAGTCATAGATATTATTTAACTTTCATGTATATAACCATAGTTTCCAACATTGTATAAGTGCTCAATATACAATTTTTCAATAAATTAGTATTTACAAAATCATCAAGTTTTTCTTAGAATCATGCAAGTTTAAAATTAGCAACAACCTTAAAGTTTAGCTCTTTCACATTTCTTGAGTTAAAGTAAGGGTTTTAAAATTTTATAGATTGTGTATTCTTATATGTTTTAGTTCCTGCCCATGTAAAACTCACATTCTTACTCTGATACATAAAATGTTATTGAATACCTCACAAATGATGACACCATATTTAGAGGTGCTCAACTTTAATAAAAACCCATTGGACAAATCTTCTTAAATCCCTATTTAAACATTCTCATGAACTGCAAGTAGTTTTGAATATTTCAAGAATACACTGACCATTTTGTACAGTTTTTCAACATTCATCAAAAATGTACCATCCTCTAAACAGAAATTGTCCTCCTTAAAGCATAGCATAAACAATAGTTTACAATTGATTTTTGTATCTTGCTAACATATAAGTAAAAAATATGCCATATCTGAAACCACAAGAAAAAATTTATCTGTAAGCCCCTACTTTTAAAATAGGAAACAAAAAAAAATTTTTTTCACAATGAGATATGGGTTGGCACTTTAATTTGGGCTGATAACCCAAAAATAGTCAAAAATTACCTCATAATAAAGAAAATTTAAAGAAATATTTTGCCCAATGGTCCAGTGACAGTATATCCTCTGTGTAAATGAGTTACAGAAAGGTAATATTCTCATCTTTGAATAAATTTCTATTCAACAAAAGTTGTGTAACTCCATAGCCCTCCATAACTTTGTGGAATGTGATATTGGAGAAGGCAATTGTTGTGTGAATGTTTGGATTAATGTGATTTAACATCAGAGTGTTATTATTCAAAAAAACTTTTTGCACAATGTTTTAATATTACATTATGCAGTACTAGGTTATTGATTTTATGGTTCTGGAAAGGCAAATTGAAAGAGGACATAAAAATTCAAAGGGGGGCTTCCCTGGTGGCACAGTGGTTGAGAATCTGCCTGCCAATGCAGGGGACACGGGTTCGAGCCCTGGTCTGGGAAGATCCCACGTGCCGCAGAGCAACTAGGCCCGTGAGCCACAATTACTGAGCCTGCGCGTCTGGAGCCTGTGCTCCGCAACAAGAGAGGCCGCGATAGTGAGAGGCCCGCGCACCATGATGAAGAGTGGCCCCCGCTTGCCGCAACTAGAGAAAGCCCTCGCACAGAAACGAAGACCCAACACAGCCATAAATATAGATAAATAAATAAATAAAGAACAGCAAACTTTAAAAAAAAAAAAGAAAGAATAACTTTAAAAAACAAACAAACAAACAAACAAAATTCAAAGGAACTTAACACTGTTTACAAAGACATGGGATTCTTGTATTGGCAGAATCAGTCAATTATATTATTAACAAAGCTAGATGAATAGTCAGCCAACACACAATTTCTGGGCTTTTTTATATCTTATCCAGTTCAAAGTAACTTGAGATGATGTTAGATTTCCCAGAATATATAGTAGGCTCCCTCCCCTCTCAGGTATTAGGATCTGTGGAAAGCTGCCTCTTTCTATTTGTGTGGTAGGATTTTTTTTTTCTTTTTTGCAAGTACTCTTTCCTGTTTGTCATTATTGTCATCAAATTGTTCTCATTAAATACAAAATATGCAAAGCACTATGCTGCACTATATAAAGAACATTCAGCAGACATGGTCCAGCACTTTCATTTCTATAATCTTCCCAGTTCTATTACAGAGTTCCTGATTGCATAATTTTGTTCTTTCTTTGGTTTTTATGCTGTAGAATTGCTGATGTAATTACAGATTATGGGCAAAACTGTAGACTTCTTGATCATAGACAGCATAATGAACTAGGGAGTCATGAGTGTGAATATATTTTTATATTTCATTTTTCTTGTAGGATTAAATGAAATTGAGTAAAATTCCTAGCACATTTGTAGTACCTAATAGTGATCAAAAAATATTGTAACTTTCCTCTCTGGAATGATTGAAAAGTACAACAGAAGTTTTGAAACACAGAAACAAGTGTAAGTCCATAAGGAAAAGACAAGTGTTAAAATAACAATTGTAAAAGACAAGGGCTCATATGAATATTCATTAATGTTTTCACTGTTGTATTCAAAGTTAGGAAGAGTATACCCTGAAGACAAAGGTTAATGATAATGGTATAAGTAGAAGTCTTCAAATATTTTATCCCATTATGCTTTACACAAAGGAAGTTGGGGATAATTAATGACTAAACCATCATCAGACATGCCAGAAAATGATAATCTTTTTTCTAAGTGTAATTCTTAGGCATGATTAAAGATGATGATTTTATAAAAAGTTATTTTTCTTATGGAATATTTAACCCCTTTATGTCCTTAATTTTAACTGTAAAGTAAATAGCAGTTTATTCCTCTGATAGCTTTCTCTTTAATAGAGAGGAGCATGTTGTCAATTTTTGATTGATTATATAGTATTATATAGATTACTTTGTTTTTATAGCTAAATGACATCTTTCGGTGAGTGCCAAGTCATGCATAGCTTAAAGTTGAAGCTAAAGTTCTGGATAAAATTCATGTGTCCCATGACTGTAGAGTTCTCCACCAGCTCCCACAAACTGGGTGAGGTTTAATCTTTATAATAAATTACTTACTCTGCATCACACCTACTGGTCCTGCCTCCCTGACAGAACCCTGTCTGCTGTACCTGTAATGTATGTCTTGCAGTGGTCATGGTAGACAGATTATTTCTAGAACATTCTGACAGTTTATCTTTGAAGCAAACAGTGACCTATCTTTGTTAAATTACAAGTTAAAGTCATTTTTTTCTTAAAAATGAATGATTTCAAAAGCTAAGATAATAGCTCTAAAGCTCATTTTATTGAACAACTGCATCAAACATATTAGAGTCACAGTAGGATTTACATGCTTAAATTTACATTCATGAGGCAAGAATACTAGCTTGTATTATGCACTGGCCCTTGACTATGAATCTCCTGTAAGTCATCCAAATGAATTTGCATAGGATCAATTCTAATCTCTGCTGTTGACTGTTTTGTGTTAATTAAGGTGATTGGTTTGTAATTACTCCATTTACTTAACACCCCTCCTCAGTTTCTGCATTACTAACAATTACCCTGGCTTTAATACTGTGAGAAATGAATTAAATCTATATCTAAATTGACTTTAAAATATTTAAAACCTATGTGACAGATCAATATGTCTTCTTTTTCTAGATTACACAGAAGCAGCTTAATTTGTTGTCTCATTTCAGATTTTTGGATTATCCATGCACGTGGACCTCTGTAATGTCAGGCTATGTATCTAATTGGATTCTCCTACTACCTAAAAAGAAATAAGAAACAGAACTGAAATGCATCTAATATGTGCTCATCTTTCCCCTATTTTTTTTTTTTTACCCTTTGTTTACATTTCATGAGTCTTCATATTTGTAAAGAAACTGAGACATGTATCCTTGACAACAGAGACCCATTAACCTGATAATAATACGAACTGCTAAAGGAGTCAAAATATAACATCCATTTTGGGTCCTCTTTAATGTTTAAAATGCTTCTCCACGCATAAACTTAATATTCATAAGAAAAGTGTGGAATAAGCAAATATTATCAGCCTTATTTCAAAGGTGAGGAAATTGAGACTCAGTGATTTAAATGACAGAATCACAGAGCAAAAATGTGACTGAGCCAAGATTTGAAATCTGGTTCGTCATTTTTTTTTTTAACACCTTTATTGGAGTATAATTGCTTTACAGAGTTGTGTTAGTTTCTGCTGTATAACAAAGTGAATCAGCTATATGCATACGTATATCCCCATATCACCTCCCTCTTGCATTCCCTCCCACCCTCCCTATCTCACCCCTCTACGTGGTTGCAAAGCACTGAGCTGATCTCCCTGTGCTATGCCACTGCTTCCCACTAGTTATCTGTTTTACATTTGGTAGTGTATATATGCCAATGCTACTCTCTTACTTCGTCCCAGCTTACCCTTCCTGCTCCCTGTGTCCTCAAGACTATTCTCTACATCTGTATCTTTATTCCTGTCCCACTCCTAGGTTCATCAGAACCATTTTTTTCTCTTTTTGGATTCCATATATATGTGTTAGCATACAGTATTTGTTTTTCTCTTTCTGACTTACTTTTTGATATTGAGCTGCATGAGCTGCTTGTATATTTTGGCGATTAATCCTTTGTCGGTTTCTTCCTTTGCAAATATTTTCTCCCATTCTGAGGGTTGTCTTTTCGTCTTGTTTATGGTTTCCTTTGCTGTGCAAAAGCTTTTAAGTTTCATTAGGTCCCATTTGTTTATTTTTGTTTCCATTTCCATTCCTCTTGGAGGTGGGTCAAAAAGGATCTTGCTGTGATTTATGTCATAGAGTGTTCTGCCTATGTTTTCCTCTAAGAGTTTGATAGTGTCTGACCTTACATTTAGGTCTTTAATCCATATTGAGTTTATTTTTGTGTATGGTGTTAGGGAGTGTTCTCATTTCATTCTTTTACATGTAGCTGTCCAGTTTTCCCAGCACCACTTATTGAAGAGGCTGTCTTTTCTCCATTGTATATGCTTGCCTCCTTAATCAAAGATAAGGTGACCATATGTGTGTGGGTTTATCTCTGGGCTTTCTGTCCTGTTCCATTGGTCCATATTTCTGTTTTTGTGCCAGTACCATACTGTCTTGATTACTGCAGCTTTGTAGTATAGTCTGAAGTCAGGGAGCCTGATTCCTCCAGCTCCATTTTTCTTTCTCAAGATTGCTTTGGCTATTCGGGGTCTTTTGTGTTTCCATACAAATTGTGAAATTTTTTGTTCTAGTTCTGTACAAAATGCCAGTGGTAGTTTGACAGGAAATGCATTGAATCTGTAGATTTCCTTGGATAGTATAGTCATTTTCATAATGTTGATTCTACCAATCCAAGCACATAGTGTATCTCTCCATCTGTTTGTATCATCTTTAATTTCTTTCATCAGTGTCTTATAGTTTATAGACAGGTCTTTTGTCTCCTTAGGTAGGTTTATTCCTAGGTATTTTATTCATTTTGTTGCAATGGTAAATGGGAGTGTTTCCTTAATTTCATTTTCAGACTTTTCATCATTAGTGTATAGGAATGCAAGAGATTTCTGTGCATTAGTTTTGTATTCTGCTACTTTACCAAATTCATTGATTAGCTCTAGTAGTTTTCTGGTGGCAGTTTTAGGATTCTCTATGTATAGTATCATGTCATCTGCAATGACAGCTTTACTTCTTTTCCGATTTGGATTCCTTTTATTTCTTTTTCTTCTCTGATTGCTGTGGCTAAAACTTCCAAAAGTATGTTGGATAATAGTGGTGAGAGTGGGCAACCTTGTTTTGTTCCTGATCTTAGAGGAAATGGTATCAGTTTTTCACCATTGAGAATGATGTTGGCAGTGGGTTTGTCATGTATGGCCTTTATTATGTTGAGGTAATTTCCCTCTATGCCTACTTTCTGGAGAGTTTTTATCATAAATGGGTGTTGACTTTCGTTGAAAGCTTTTTCTGCATCTATTGAGATTATCATATGGCTTTTTATCCTTCAGTTTGTTAATATGGTGTATCACATTGATTGATTTGCATGTGTTGAAGAACCCTTGCGTTCCTGGGATAAACCCCACTTGGTCATGGTGCATGATCCTTTTAATGTGCTGCTGGATCCTGTTTGCTAGTATTTTGTTGAGGATTTTTGCATCTGTGTTCATCAGTGATATTGGCCTGTAGTTTTTCTTTATTTGTGACATCTTTGTTTTGTATCAGGGTGATGGTGGCCTGGTAGAATGAGTTTGGGAGTGTTCCTCCCTGTGCTATATTTTGGAAGAGTTTGAAAAGGATATGTGTTTGCTCTTCTCTACGTGTTTGATAGAATTCGGCTGTGAAGCCATCTGGTCTTGGGCTTTTGTTTATTGGAAGATTTTAATCACAGTTTCCATTTTGGTGCTTGTGATTGGTCTGTTTATATTTTCTATTTCTTCCTGGTTCAGTCTCGGAAGGTTGTGCTTTTCTCAGAATTTGTCCATTTCTTCCAGGTTGTCCATTTTATTGGCATATAGTTGCTTGTAGTCATCTCTCATGATCCTTTGATTTCTGCAGTGTCAGTTGTTACTTCTCCTTTTTAATTTCTAATTCTGTTGATATGAGTCATCTCCCTTTTTTTCTTGATGAGTCTGGCTAATGGTTTATCAATTTTGTTTATCTTCTCAAAGAACCAGCTTTTTGTTTTATTTATCTTTGCTATCATTTCCTTCATTTCTTTTTCATTTATTTCTGATCTGATCTTTATGATTTCTTTCCTTCTGCTAACTTTGTGGTTTTTTGTTCTTATTTCTCTGATTACTTTAGGTGTAAGGTTAGGTTGTTTAGTTGAGATTTTTCTTGAGGTAGGATTGTATTGCTATAATCTTCCCTCTTAGAACTGCTTTTGCTGAATCCTATTGGTTTTGGGTCATGGTGTTTTCATTGTCATTTGTTTCTAGGTATTTTTTGAATTCCTCTTTGATTTCTTCAGTGATTTCTTGGTTGTTTCGTAGCATATTGTTTAGCCTCCATGTGTTTGTATTTTTTGCAGTTTTTTTTCCTGTAATTGATATCTAGACTCATAGCGTTGTGGTCGGAAAAGATACTTGATATGCTTTCAATTTTGTTAAACTTATCAAGGCTTGATTTGTGTTCTATCGTGGGGAATGTTCCTTGAGAACTTGAGAAGAAAGTGTATTCTGTTGTTTTTGTATGGAATGTCCTATAAATATCAATTAAGTCCATCTTGTTTCATGTATCATTTAAAGCTTGTATTTCCTTATTTATTTTCATTTTGGTTGATCCGTCCATTGGTGAAAGTAAGGTGTTAAAGTCCCCTACTGTGATTGTGTTACTGTCGATTTCCCTTTTTATGGCTGTCAGCATTTGCCTTATGTATTGAGGTGCTCCTATGTTGGGTGCATAAATATTTACAATTGTTATATCTTCTTCTTGGATTGATCCCTTGATCATTTTGTAACGTCCTTCTTTGTCTCTTGTAATAGTCTTTATTTTAAAGTCTATTTTGTCTGATATGAGAATTGTTACTCCAGCCTTCTTTGATTTCCATTTGCATAGAATATCTCTTTCCATCCCCTCACTTTCAGTATGTATGTGTCCCTGGTTCTGAAGTAGGTCTCTTGTAGACAGCATACATATGGGTCTTGTTTTTGTATCCATTCAGCCAGTCTATGTCTTTTGGTTGGAGCATTTAATCCATTTACATTTAAGGTGATTATCGATATGTATGTTACTTTGACCATTTTCTTAATTGTTTTTGGTTTGTTTTTGTAGGTCTTTTCCTTCTCTTGTGTTTCCTGCCTAAAGGAGTTCCTTTAGAATTTGTTGTAAAGCTGGTATGGTGGTGCTGAATTCTCTTAGCTTTTGCTTGTCTGTAAAGATTTTAATTTCTCCGTTGGATCTGAATGAGATCCTTGCTGGGTAATCTTGGTTGTAAGTTTTTCTCTTTCATCAATTTAAATATGTCCTGCCACTCCCTTCTGGCTTGCAGAGTTTCTGCTTAATGATCAGCTGTTAACCTTATGGGGATTCCCGTGTATGTTATTTGTTGCTTTTCCCTTGCTGCTTTTAATATTTTTACTTTTCATTTAATTTTTGATGGTTTGATTAATATGTGTCTCAGTGTGTTTCTCTTTGGGTTTATCCTGTATGGTACTCTCTGTGCCTCCTGGACTTGGTTGACTATTTCCTTTCCCATGTTAGGGAAGTTTTCAACTATAATCTCTTTAAATATTTTCTCTGACCCTTTCTTTTTCTCTTCTTCTTCTGGGACCCCTGTAATTCGCAAGTTGGTATGTTTAATGTCGTCCCAGATTAATTAATTTAATGTTTTTCGATGATTAACATATTGGTCTCTTAATGAATATTTGTTTTATCTTTGAGTGTTTATTTCTAAAATGTTTGAATCCCTAAGTAATTATGGTACTTTTTCAGGTTACTTTTATCCTTAAGAGTATATATCTAGCATTATAGGATAGTGGTTCTCAAATTTTAGCATGTATTTGAATAACCTGTGGGGCTTGTTAAAACACAAATTGTTTCAACTTCAGAGTTTGTGATCCAGTATATCTGAAATGGGATCCAAGAATTTGCATTTCTAATAAATTCTCAATGATACTGCTGCTACTGGCTTAAGGATGATACTTTGAGAACTTTTGTTATTGGTGGAAATATCAAAGAATGTATAATATGAAGAAAAGAACTTTTCTTTTGAAATAAGTGAAAAAACCCACATGTAAATAAAAAGCAGTTGACTTAATATATATATTTTTTAATACACTTTGTTTTTTAGAACCACTTTAGGTTTACAGAAATATTGAGAATATAGTACACAGTTGCCATATACCACATACCAAGCTTTATTAACATTTTATATTAACATTATATATGATTATAATCAATAAACCAATACTGACACATTATTATTAATTAACATCCATAGTTTATTTAGATTTTCTTAGTTTTCACCTAATGTCCTTTTTTTGGTTTTAGGGTACAACAGTTATTTGTTTGTTTTTGAATACTTCCTTATTTTTGTTTTTTTTTTGTGTGTCTTTGTTTTTTGAGCACTTATCAATAAGTGCTTATTAATACTTTCTGGCAATACAAGTTTCTCCAGACTCATTTTTTATTATATTCTTCCCTAGTCTTAGAATCGGCCATATCTCCAAGGATCCCTGGTTACTGTTATTGGAGAATAATATTAGAAACTGAAATCTAGAGACTGGGTGTACTCATTGCTGCTGAATTGTTTCTCATCTGACAGAGGATAATATATATGTATTTATACTAACCATGTTTATGTATATCGTAGCTTTGGCTGCCATAACAGAATACCACAGACAGGATGGCTTGATAACTGAAATTTATGTTCTCATATTTCTGGAGGCTAGAAATTGGGGATCAAGGTGCCAGCTTAAGTTCTGGTAAAGCCTCTCTTCCTAGCTTGCAGATGGCCCCCCTTCTTGCTATGTCTTCAGATGGTCTTTACTCAGTGTGGTCACATGGAAGGGGGTGGTGGGCATTGAGAGAGAGAGGGGGGAGAGAGAGAGAGCTTTGTCTTCTTAGAAGACCACTAATTCCATCATGAAAGACCTATGCTCATGACCTAATCTAACACTAATTACTTCTCAAAGGCCCCATCTTCAAATACTATCACTTTGGGAGTTAGAACTTCAGCATATGACTTAGGGAAGAATATACAAATACTTAGTCCATAGTATCACACGTGTGTAGGAGTGAATACTAAAAATGAAGGATAATGGTGGAAGAACCATAAAGTTAGATCAGGCTAAATTTATTGATATGGGTTCACAAAGCAGAGGGTCTGCATTTAATGTTATGGCTCATGGAGTTAGAAAGAGCTCTAAGAGTTTGTTTGGTTGGTTAGCTGAGACACAGACCAAAAGGTGGCTCAGAGTGAGTGCTGGAAATGCTAGAGCTGCTTTGGTTTAATGTAGACGAAGGAATTCAAAAGCTTAGGGAGATTGAAATGTTAGAGTGAATTTATTATTTAAGATCCACTCACCCACACTAGGAGTGTCCAGAAGACATACCTTTTACCAATACTGTGACAAATAAATCTGTGAAAGTAGCCCCAGCATCTGTGAAGAGCTCTGTGATTGCTCTTCTCTGTAGGCCCAACCTTACAGTGGGAACTGCAATTACTGAATTGGGAAACCTAAATGCAATAGTAATAATTGGACCCCAGGATGGCAGGGGCCCAGTGGCTACACTTAACCACCGAAGGCAAGATGGGAATATTTACCATAATGAAGAGCAGTGTCGAAGCAGCAATCAGAACAGTGTGACCTGTGCAGACCTGTAGTGTTGACTAGTTAATCATGATGTTCTTTGAAGTGAGATAGGAATCTTACTAAATTTTTACTTAATCTGTATAAGCAGGAAAGTTCTAGGTCAAGTGAACAAAAGTCTAACCTGAATCATAAAAACAAAGAATAGTGGCCCCTTAATTAATTCCCAGACTTGAGCCAATTTACAGACCCAGGACTCTTTGAATGATTGGAAGGCTTTATCCCCTTGAGGAAGGACCATGGTACGCTGCCAGAAGTTTATAATCATTCTCTCAGTCTTCCCCAAAGGGATCTATGGCCTGTGGAAATAGACACTGAATAGAACATATTAGCCAAATGTGTAATAGCAAGATCAATTGCTGATTTGATGGAGATTGTAAATTCATTAATATTATCTTGGGTATGGAGGTCTTAATGGAAATCACAGAATTAAAGTTGTAGTAACCCAATGTGAGGCACCTTCATTCTTTCCAGGTTTAAGACCAGGCAAAATTGCGCTGTCAAATGGAAAAGCAGTGGGAGAGCTACTCATTAATTAGGCCTTATAATATAGCCAGTTTGAATCCTTGAAGGTCAAGTTTAACTTACATTAAATGTTTTAACTGGGAATCCTGAACATCCAACACCCAAAAAAAACTTCGTCAATATTCAGGTTATAAGAGGTAGATAATTAATTCAGACTCTCCCTCTGATATCCTATAAGAAACTAAAATTAGTGACCCAGGACCTTTCCAAAAGACAGTAGGCACTACCAAGAAGAAAAATAGGAAACTCTACCTAGTAAATTAAAATCACATTTGGAAGTAATAATGGAATCAATACCATATCCCGTAATGATGAAATCAGACAACTCCTCCCTGGTAAGGAAAATCAACATCAGACAACAAAAGACTATCAAATGCAGCTGCCCAACATTCTGTGAGCTGGTTGGACTTGTTACTCTTGGTCTGGGCGCTTTCATTTGTTTGTGATCTGGAGGCCCAAACCTTCCACATAAACTCTTGTTTCAACCAAGCATGGTAAATGCTGAGGTCCACATGTCATCGATTGTGGCTAACGCAAGCTCTGCAGCCCGAAGACCTTGCTAACTTGCCTGTCACCAATTGAACTGACAACAGAGACAAAGGCCCCGTAATAATTAGCTAAATTAGAGGGCGTGACTACAGGCTAATGCTAGAGGTCCAATCTTAGCCACAGATATTTTACTTAACAAACAACCTGATACCCTATGAACAACATAGACTCCAGTCAGTCCATATGACTCAAAACCTATTTTCAGCAAAATCGTCATCATCTCTTATCTGGGCAAAACGCTGGATTGTTGACAGTTTTTTGTGTTTTTTTTTTTTTTTTAATTAATTAATTAATTTATTTTTGGCTGTGTTGGGTCTTCGTTTCTGTGCAAGGGCTTTCTCTAGTTGCGGCAAGCGGGGGCCACTCTTCATCGCGGTGCGCGGGCCTCTCACTATCGTGGCCTCTCTTGTTGCGGAGCACAGGCTCCAGACGCGCAGGCTCAGTAATTGTGGCTCACGGGCCTAGTTGCTCCGCGGCATGTGGGATCTTCCCAGACCAGGGCTCGAACCCGTGTCCCCTGCATTGGCAGGCAGATTCTCAACCACTGTGCCACCAGGGAAGCCCTGTTGACAGTTTTTAGATTCAGCCACACTTAACCAGAGTTTTAATTGGGCTGCTCAGGTTCCAGTGGTTTAGTTCAGTTATGACAGTGACACAGATGGCAGAGTCAGAGATTATGGCAGTGATACATCACCTTTGCTGGCTAAGCAATCACAAAATCCCTTGAATTAGAAGATATTTGTAAATCAAGCTCCCAGGTCCAATGTTGCCTTCAAATTCCAAATGTAGCTCAGCCTTGTTATAATACCGTATAGCCACAAAAACATGACCCACATCAACCTGAGTGGATATCCACTTGGGAAGAGTACCCATGTCCCATATCACCCTGGCCCTGGAACTTACCACTAGAGATAACATTGTCTCAGATGGCATTGCCCTAGCCCAGGCATCACCATCAGAGATGACTTTTACCCCTTACACTGGAGATGAGTTCATCCTAGACACTTGTACCACTGCCCCAGCAATACCCATGGGCTGCCTCTCCTAAGAGCTCACAAATTATACATAGGACATTTATTACTTTTCTTGCTTCAATATAAGCGATTGTATTACATTTCTTGAGCTCACTGCTTAGCCCATGATGTCATATGTATCCTGTTCTCTTCTAAAACATTCACCCCTACATTTCGATACCTAAAGAAAGATCTTGCAGTGAGTACCGTTGTCTATGCCACTCTAAAAAATACTGGAGATTATTGCTTTCCCCAGGAGCAACTGCCTCACACAGGTTCACCCCTTAACCTTCTGGGAAGAGGATCTCTCACTCTCCAGAATCCTCTCATATTCTGCCCCTCAGCCCTCTACCGTGACCTCCCACTGTGTCTCTGACCATGACTGTCACAACCACCCCTTCCCCTTGGTTACAGAAAAAAAATAATACCGCTAACCTCTAACTACCCCTTACTGAACTTTCAGTTCCTACCCTCCAACATTGTAACTCCAACTTGATCAAGGAATACAAGTTATTATTTTCATTAAAATGTTGCCAGTTAAAGACACTGTTAGAGACTCTAGAAATTTCAGATTTGTTTTCTTGGTTAATGCCATATAAATGGTGAATTTGCTTATGGGATGGTGTATAAGGGACTCCTTGTCCTTCCATTTGTTTTTCTCTTTTTTCTCTCATAATAAAATGTTTCCTAAACTGAGGGCATCTTATACTCTCTGGAAGCCTCCTCTATTTTTCAGGCCACTCAAATACTTGAAATGATTGAGCTCAGTATTTAATGTTAAGACATCAAGGGGTCAATTTGTAATACAGATTTTTTGTTTTTGAAAAGCTGTCTTGACCTAGTTTTGAGGTTCTGGTTAGAGGCCAGTCAGTTCTTCTTCGTGAGCAGCTGTAAATCCACACCCCAACCACTTCCTTTATGGGACTCTCACACTCTGGGCCCACTATGCCCCTGTCCTAATTGCCCCTACGATGAGGTACCAGACGACTGGGGACAGCCCCTAGGCCCTGGAGCCTGCAGAATTATTCACATTAGCCAATCCACAGGGAACCTGAAAAACCTAGCTAACCCTACCTTGATTGCTGTATATAAACTGCCATTTATACAGCTCCAGCTTTCTGTTACCTTGTCCCTCAGTACAACCTCCTGTTTGTCCCTACCTAGCAGCCTTCTCTTATTTGGATCTATAAGGAACAGAGTTTGGCCTTTTGTCTATCTGAGTGTCACTGTGTTGTGTCCTGCCATCAAAAGAATCTTTACATCTTACAAAACAACTTACAGAGTTCCGAACCAATTCCAACATGTGTCATATTAAAACCGCACCCTTATAATAACACTATCAGAGTTGTAATTCTTTTTAGCGGACCACACATCCACTTTTCTGCTGGTGCCAACAAAGAAGCAAAGTGAGTTTTAACAAACTTAGCAAAGTGAATGTCAGCCTATGAAGGAACTAGAGGCAACAGTATTGATTGAAAGATCCACACAGGAGGCATATAAATGTAAAAGTTCTGATTTCCCACAGCATGCTCGGCAGCGGTCGTTAACTCTGGCAGCCGAGTAGAACCACCAAGGAAGATTTTACTAAATGCTGTTTCTAGGTTCTTAACCCAGAGACTCTGATTAGATCCAGAGATTGGTATTCATTAAGGTTTCCCAAGTGATTCAAACACGATGACAAGTAAAGGAATCATTACTGAGTTAAAGGAAGCTAACCCCGGGAAACAGGGATGCAAGTGTAAGTGAATGTTAGACTAAATAAAAGCAACATAATAATAACCAATCAAAAATAGCTGACAGTCATTGAGAGCTAAACGTATGATAGTCTCTGTGTAGCAGAAATGGCTGGTTGTCCAATGATAATATTTTTTTCCTTCTATCATAGACTGTTATTGCTTGGTGTTGTCTACCTAGAAAATGGTTATATTTCCCAATAGTCTTTGCATTTAGGGCCTGCTTTGTTCTCGCTAAGGGAATGCTACCAAAAATGATGTGTGCCACTCTTAGGCCAGGGTAGCTAAGAAGAAAGATGCATCTTCTCCAAACACTTTCTTCTTTCCTTTCTTGGCCAGAGCTCAATGTGCAGAGTAACCTTAGCTCACGTATTAAATGTGGCATTGTCTGTGTCAAGTTGAGTCTATAACAGACCACCCACCAACTTGGAACACTTGCACTAGATTGTTACAGGCACAAGTGTAGTTATATTGTATCAAGCCACTGACGTTTCATATGCATTTATTACAGCAAATAACATTATTCTAACATACAAAATTTTAATATTAGGGTGTTGCATAACAAATATAAAATATGTAGCCATGGCTTAGTGGTTGGGTGGCTATCAATAAAAAAAAAAAGAAAGAAAGCATGGTGGAAGTCAGGAGAGCCTAGAGATGCTGTGGGGAAACTGTTGCCTGCAATAACTTTGAAGGCAGCCATGTGACTTAATGAACCTAAAGACTGAGGAGAAATTGTTGTGAAGATCCAGAATGTCATAACCTGTGTTGGCTATTATTGGTTGTCTTTAGCAAACTATTATAAGAAATATATGAGCTCAGGAAAGAATTGGTTCATTTTCAAACAAAGAAAAATTATATAATTATGTGTGGAACATTTATATTTTCATATCATTAAATTGCAAGCTTAATATTTCAGGTTTTAAAAAATAAACATTTTATACATTGTAGAACAGATTTTAAAAATATGGAACTCATATAAAATTATACTTTTATAATTCTCTCAGTTTCTTTCATGCTTTGATTTATCAACTTATATTGTTTAAAAGGATTGTGGTGAGAGTAATCTACACCTATAATGGGAAAACTATGCAATGTGAAGGTTGTGGCAGGAGATAACATGCCTTCACTGTTTTTTATGACTTAGAGAAATGACTGCTAAGGAATTTGGAAAACACTATTTGCTGATTTTTTTTGAGCCATGTATTTTTGCACAGGGCTTTACAATTTATAAAGAATTTTTATAAACTCATTTGATATTCCAGTTGAGCACATGAAATAGAACAGGAAGGACACAGATAGAAAGGGGGTTCATGCTAGCTAGGAGATTAAAAACATGAGATTTGGTGTTGGATTGACAGGGTTCTAATCCTTGTTCTTCTAGCTCTGTGACTTCAGACAAATTACTTAACTTCTCTGAGTGTCTTCAACTGTAAAATGAAGATAGTTACTAGAACCCAAGAAGTTGTTGTAATTATTAAGTGAGCTGTATATGCAAAATATTTAGAAGAATGACACAGGGAAAAACTAAGAACATTTAAACTATTGTCAGCTATCATATTCAGAATAATGAAATTGTGACCCAAATAAATAAATTTACTAAAGATCATATAATGAATAAGTATATTCACCTAGAGTAGGCTCAGAATCTCTAGACTTCTAATTTAAGTATTTTCTTCTACATAATTACCTGCATTTTGGATAAATTAGTACAAACATTTATTCACTAATTTTCAAACTACAGATTTGTCTAAACTATGCTCCTGAATATAGCATAGCATATACATGAAAGAGATTTACATACCATATAAAATATTTTGTCTGTGTTCACCCATTTATCTGTTTCTCCTCGTTTCCTGGGTATATGGAAACTTTTATTTCCTAGCATTCTTGATAATTGGCCATGTGGCTAGGTCTAGGTAATGGGCCAAGAACAGAAGAGATGTGTGCATTTAAGGGCTAGTCTGTGATTTTTTTCTGGGCTTTATTTCCCTAGCACAGAAATAGTAGATATACATGTTGAGATAGAGAGCTTAAATATGGAAACAGCCTGCATCGCTCAGCCACTTTACAGAGGCCAGTTACCCTGAAGATTCACCCTAAAGTGTCACGTTAGTTGGGTTAAGATATTGAATTTTGGAAGTTGTTTGCCATATAACCTAGTCAGTCTTGTCTAATCTATTTTCATAAAGCTCTTCTGATTAACCAACTTAGGTCTTTCTTCAGCCTAGAAATATTTTCCTTGCTGTTCTTTCTTTGATAATTATTTTTGCTTTATCTATTTTGTTGCACAATCTAGGTAGGGAATAAAATTATGTTTTTGATTTCTAGTATATTTAGATTCCTTCTTCTGGATTTCTGTCATATTTTAATTCATAATTTCTTAAATTTTTGCTTAACACTCTTTACTTAAATATTTAATTTCTGGAGTTCATATTGTTAATTTCTTATACCTGCTGCATAATATTACATAATATCTATCTATTATATATCCATTCCCTTAATGATGGACACCAACTACTCACTACCATGAACACCTTGCTAAGACATATTCTTATGTGTCTTTTATAAACGAGTGGAAGAATTAATTGGCTGTACATACACAAGAATGGGGTTCTTGGTTTACATGTGTTACATTTTACTAAAAAATTGCCAGAATTCTCATCATTATGATTGTCCCATTTGACACATCTACCAGTATTTCATGAAAGTTTCATTTTCACATATTTGCTAAAAACTGACATTATCTACTTTTCAAATATTTACCACTGAGATGTATGTAAAGCAAGTTATAATTTACATTTTATTTTGCATTTCTATGCAAAAGTTTATCATCTCTATATGTCCTCATTAGCTGTTTGCTTGCTTTTCTATAAATTGCCATTTCTTATATTTTGTCCTCATTTTCTTATTGATTTGAAAGCTTACACTGTGTATTGGTTTTGTACATTGCAGCTATCTTCTTCCGATTAACTTTTAGTGTGGAGTTCTTCAATTTAAAAGGGTTTTTAAAATTTTTAATTTACTCTAATTTCTAGGAGCACTTCTTTATTTTTCTCTTCTAATTTTACTGATATGATTTTCTCAATATTTACCCTGCAACTTTCATCATGATTTATAATTTGGCAATTAACTTTTTAAAATTTAAACAATTTTGGGGGGATTTCAGCTGATTTTCTATTGATGGTTATCTTCTCCATATTTTTAGATAAAATATCTTCTTTAATCCAATTGAACATACTAACTAAAAATCTTCTAACATTTTATTCATTTCCAGAAATATTTTTTATAGGTGAGGCACTTTCTTTGATTTTAAAGAATAACCCACTATTTTGAATGTCATTTTTTCATAGTTCTAATTATTTTTCTTTGTAAAATGCTTACAAATAAAGAATGAAGTTCTTTCTTTCTTTTCTAACTCTGAAACTATATGCTAAAATTTTCAGTTAAAATATCCCACTTTTTAAGCTCAGTTCCTCCTATGTTTTATTCTTCCTTAATAAGGGGAAGCTCTTTAACTTCTTACCTTCTCTCACTTCCCTTTTATATTAATTTCCATCACCCAACACTCCTGACAATACCCTCAAATTCTGTCTCCTCTAACTAGAGCTACGTAGTAACTTCTGTCCAATGACCTGTCCTGTCCTAAATGTCATATTTCAACCTCCACGTTTTTATTATTGTTGGCTGTTTTGACTCTTTTGCATGCCTAAATCCTACTTACTCCTTAGTAATTCTCCTCATTCAGAAGGTTTCTTTAACTCTTCTAATGTGGTTTCCATAACCCTCTTATCTTGTTATATAGCTTCCTGAATCCACCATTACATTAGACATGTAAGCTCTTTGAAGAAAAAATCTGTGATTTTCTTTCTTCATTCATCAATCTACTCTCAAGACCTATCTTATTGCTGAACATGTAATCGGTTTCCAATAAATATTTGTTGAATGAATAAATAATGATTGGGTGAGTATAAGCATATAGCAAGCTTCAAAATGTCTTTTGATTTGTACTGATTCAAATCTCAGTTTCGTTCCTTATTTGGTAAGCTAGGACAATCCAAATTATTCCTTGTAAATTTCTTTCTGAACCTGCGGAAATCGCATTTAGGAATAAAATATTTCAAATGAGTAGCACAATGCTCATTAATAAGTTTTTTCAGAAACACACACACTATACAGTAGCCTTTTGTAACTAACTTTCTGTATAAATCTTAATTATTGATTTATTGTTGAAATCTTTCTGATATAATAGTTTTCCTCCCCTTGGAAGAAGAAATAAAATCTATATGCCTATACAGTGTGTAGAAGAGTTTTCCCCCCAAAGAACTGCACCCTAATTTTTTAAGTCCAGGTATAATTCTTATCAAAATATTTAAAGAAATTTAAGAAATGGAAGCAAAATAAGGCTCTAGATTTTGTGTTCCAAAGGTTTACATCTCTTTAAAAGCTATATCATTTTGAAGCTACATCTAGACAGTGTGTTTCTTGAATACTTTCAGATGAAAAATTGACTTACACATTTTAGAAAGAGTTTTTTTTTTAAAGTCAATGTAATATAATTTGAAAATATGCAGTATGTAATGCTTGTGGGCATAAATTCCACCCAAGAATGTTCACAATTCAAAGGGGTTCCTTAGGGAAAGGGTGTAGTAATTGGTAAAGAGACTTGGTAGAGATACATCTCTGATTTCAAGGAGCACTTTTCTATGAATGAAAAGGAAAGGAGGTAACTAATTGAAAAAAAAATGCTTTGAGTTAAAGCACAATCTACCCTAGGATAGCTAGATTTAGAGTGGCTAATAAGCTGCAAATTGACTTTCAATTTACTATATATATATACTACAACTTAAAGTATGTCATCGTTGAGCTGAGTTTGACCATCTCTCTTGCAAAGAGATTCTGCCAGCCTCCATACATTTTAGGTGAGCAAACGCCCAATTTTGCCACATTCATGAAATCTAGTTTTACTGTGTAATTACATATGTGAATGCTGTTCTTTGCGTAGTCTTATGTGATTTGGGCCCAATTGAAATATGCCATTTGAGCTTCTTGACATGAGGCAGTCTGAGGCAATGGAAACAACCCCAGAATTAAAGTCAAAATATTTATGTCTAAATTCCTTATTAGATCCTTATTGGATCCTCCAATTATTAAATCCTTAGTAAATCTCTAATAACCCCAGTTTCTTCATGTAAAATGAGATCAGATATACAGCCTGGCCTTATCAAAGGAGATGATATTTGTGAAAGGTTTTAAGAAACTGTAAAACATTTTAGAAATATTATTTATCAATAATTCATTATCAACAGTTAATTTGCCTAAATTTTTTTATTTCACCTTTTCCTGAGTTGATTAAATAAAACATTCCTCTGGTATTAAATATACAGCTTAATTAATTGTTGGAATAAAAATCAATAAATAATAAAGCTTTCTAATTCTGCTGAGAATTTGTAAATATGATTGGCCCTCTGTATTTGCAGGTTCTGCCAACTGCAGATCGAAAATATTAGGAAAAAAATTCTAGAAAGTTCTGTAAAGCAAAACTTGACTTTGCCACTTGCCAGCAACTATTTACATAGCATTTACATTGTATTAGGTATCATAAGTAATCTAGAGATGATTTAAAGTATATGTGAAGATGAAAATACTATGTCAATTTTATATAAGGGACTTGAGCATTCATAGATTTTGGTATCCACAGGGGTCCTGGAACCAATCCCTCCCCACTCCCCCCATACCCAGGGATAACTGTATATCTGCTTTATCAATCTGGAATATTTGTCAATCAGAAACTCTATTGTTTGATTCCTGCACTTGTGAATTTCCTGAACCAGTGAGGAATAGTTTAAGGGCTTAAATAGTTTAAATACTTACACTATTTGAGGAAAATAATATAAGTCCCTTAGACTTACAAGTTTTTTTTTCCCCAAGTAGAAACATTAAAAAGCAACTACCATCTCTTTATCAGCATTATTTTCTAAAACCAAGACATCCTGAACATCTTCCTCCTCCCCCAAATAGGAATATAATCTCTTAAAGGAGGTCTGGATAACATGGTATAGTATACTTGAGAAAGAGAAGAGGAAAGGGGAGACCACTACGACTCAGAGAGAATAGTTAATTTTAAGAGACATTTGTGGCACAGGATGATTGAGAGTTTTGTGACACGACGAGAGCAGATATCAGAGAAGAGAAAAACTTCCTCCTGTTATAGTGATGAAGGCATCCTTTTTAAGATAGGGAGCAAAGTGGATGAGGCATGAATTGATTTCAGCAGCTTATAACCCAGTTCCTAACTGCTATTGATCAAAGCAAGTCATAAAGCCAGCTCAGATTTAAGGGGTGGAGAAATAGTGGCAAAGTTACTATGCAAAGGGGAGTGGATACAGAAAGGAATAAGGAATTATGGTTATTTTTGCAATTTGGTATGAACAACATTTTTGTAACTGTGGTACAAATCGGTTTAGTTTCATGGCTTCACTGAGAAGGGCTTAAGTGCCCAAATCACAGAACCTTTCCTTTTGGCACATCCTGGCATACACATACATATACCAAGTCCTGGCATGGATGCAGATGAACTGGTAATGAAAATGCAAATGATATAGCCACTTCGGAAAACAGTTTGGCAGTTTCTTATAAAAATTTAATCATTTACACACCATACATACAGTAATCCTACTATTAGGTATTTAGCCAAGTGCAATGAAAACTTATGTTCTTACTGAAATATATGTTCCACCTTTTGTAAAAAACCTTCTATATTGAGTAAGCTAAATTCTGCAACTTAAAACCAAAGGTTCGTTTATTTCTGTCTCATTTACAAGTTCAATACACTGTTCAATAGGCAGCCTTCTGTGTAGTGATTGGAGGTCCAGAATCTTTTCCACTCATTAAAGCCTTTAATTCCTTGATTATGTCTTTTGCATCTAAGTTGCAGATGGAAAAGTAGAAAGAGTAGAAGTGAATTTGGCAAACTAAGGCCAGGGGCTTAATCTGTCCCCCCCACTTCCTTGTTTTTATATAAAATTTTATTGGAACATGGCCATACCCATTTGTTTACACAATGACTATGGTTACATTTGTGTTATGATGACAGAGTTGAGTAGGTATGACAGAGACCATATGGTTCTCAAAGGCTAAAATGTTTACCGTCTAGCTGTTTATAGAAGAAGTCTGCCAACTCCTAAAACAGAGGAATTTGTGATTTATAAGCCAAACCTGCAAGTTATCAATTTAAATGTGGCACTTAAGATGAAGTGTATTTCCCATCTCTGGATGGAGTTTTGTAATATTGCAGGAGAACATTATGCCTTATTCACCTCTAGATTCTTATAACACATTCCCGACAAATCTGTGAAATCCAATACATGTCGAATTGTAAGAGAATGTTAATGAGACAGAGCTGTAAGTCATATGATGTGAATTGTTCTTCCAGTCGTAAAAGAGGAGGATTTGCTCAGCTACACTGTCATCTGATCCTTGCTGGGTTCAGTGTATTCACTTGAGCAGCATGAGGCTTGATGTGATATCCAAACCTCATCCACTTACCAACTGGGCACAGTTTTCCCTCAGTGCATTTCTTTAGATATTCATCTAACTGCCAGTTAATAACTGCCATTTTCTGAAACTAGAACACCAAAGCTACTGCCATAGAGCTACATATTAGTATGTAGGTTTGGTTTATTTTTCAATATTTGTCTATACTAATGGCATCTCTATTAGTTAGAAAGTGTCGATATGTGAACAGCTATGATTACACTACATGAGAGAGACAAATGCGTACTGTCCTTCATTTCTTTCCCATCTCCCTTACTTGCTTTTAACTTTATTGTATATAGGAATAGGAGACTGGAGCCAAAATAAAGCAGTTAATTAAGAGCCTCTGTCTGGAATAGAAATAGGACAAACTATGACCCCTAGGCCAAATCTGTCCACTGCCTGTTTTTTGTAAATAAAGCTTTATTGGAACACAACCATGCACTTTTATTTTTGTATTGTCTATGGCTCCTTTAGCACTACAATGACAGAGTTGTGTAGTTGTGACACAGAGCAGATAGCCCACAAAGCTTAAAATCTTTACTATGCTGTCCTTTACATAAATATTTGTTGATCTCTGGTAAGTTCATTTTGTTCAACAAGCCTCTTGAATAAATGAATTTACCAATTAAAAAATATCTTCAATAATTTATTATGTATTATAAAAACAAATTCAGAAATTCTATGAACTGAATTTGCTTTATAAACAATAAGGTGAGAACTTAATAAATGGTATGTTCTAAATCAAACCCTGGTTAGTCCTACAGCATGGCACCATTAACTCATTGACCCAGAAAGTCAATGGTGGCATCAGATGAAAAACAGTGAATTGATTTTAGAAAAATATGGGAGGGATGAACCAAAAAGAAAATAGGATATTGAACTAGGCTCATCAACTAAACAGATGTAGGATTTCTGCAGTTGGGGCTGAGTATTTGTAAGTATGTTTATGCTTAGTATGAACACAGCTTAAAATTAGTTATAAAGGTATTCTGATGAAATAATAAAAGACATGTTCTATCTTATCTCTGCTGCTAAAATTACTAGACCAGAGATCATTGGTCATTGTTATCTCACTGAGTAGCTTCTTTTGCCGTTGCCATGGGACAAATTTCCCCTCATGTGGTAACAGATAGAATTGATTAGTTCTCACTAGAGGAGCATGGTATAGCAGTGTCTGAACATTCCTCTTCCAGAAGATGATTTGTATCATTTACAACAAAAGGATTCAATGAAAGCATTTTTTTTTTCACAAAACTTTGTCTTTTGTCATGAAACTTTATACTTCTCATAAGTGCTTGTTACTTTGAATTATTTCTGTAAGAGACTGGAGAAAGCCTGCTTTCCAGGAATCCCATTAAGAAAGAAAAAGTTGTAATTGGTGGTCCTCATAGTTCATCATTTTGAGTTAAAAAGAAAGATAAATAAGTTCTGAGGCTGTAATGTACAGCATAGTGACTATAGTTAACAATACTGTATTGTATATTTGAAATTTGCTGAGAGTAGATATTAACAATTCTCATCACAAGGAAGAAAATTTGTAACTATATGAGGTGATTGATGGATGATAACTAAACTTGTGGTAATCATTTTATAATACATACATGTATCAAATCATTATGTTGTACATCTTAAACTAATACAAAATTTTATGTCAATTATATCTTAATAAAAGTGGAAGAAATAGTCAAAAAAAGGAGAAGTTCACTTATAGGAGAAACCAGGTCATGTCAAAATTTGAACATGGATAAATTTGCTCTTTCCTCCTCTAATACAGGGAGAATCTCTGCTGCTTAAAAAGTAGGAAATATTTCAAGGACAAGGGCCTCACTGGTAGAAGGCTAAAGAAATGATGTAATATCTGATTTTACATATTTTATATTGAGTGGAAAATAAAAGGGATTTTTATCAAATGCTATCTCTGTATCCAGTGAGATGAAAAAAATTATTGTTCTACATAAATCTGTTAATATGGTAGGTAACATCTGAGAATTTTCTAATATTAATCCAACATTGGATATTGAGGTAAATCCCGTATGGTCATAGTATGTTATTTTGTTTATCAGTGCCTGTGCACTAGGATTTTGTTTAGCATTTTTGCATATATATACACAAATGAGGTGAAACTATTATTTTTATTTTTTATAATGTCCTTGCCAAATTTTGTGTCATTCTGGCCTCATGGAATGAATTGGGGCATACTATCTTTTTTCACTCTTCTCTGGAAGGGATTTCAAAAGTTGAACTCATGAGTTTATTAAAAATTGGTCAAATTTGCCTATCAAATTCTTCAGACTTTGTATTTTCTTTGTGCAAAGATTTTCAACTATGACTAAAATTTTTAGTAGGGGACCATTCATGCTTCTATTTCCTCTGGTTATATTTTGATAAATTATATTTTATAGGAGTTTTCCAGTTATTCCACATTTCTAAAACTTTGCCATAGAATTCATATTAGCATTCTTATTTCTGAGATGAGCACTGAGATGTGCCACCTAGATTCCCCTTCAGGGCGAAAAAACTTGCCTAAGGTGCTTCTCCACTTGCTTAAGGCACTGCCATGAGATAATCATTAGCAGTCAGCCCATTTCAGAACTGGCTCGGTGGAAAAGAGATGCTTCAGCCAAGGTCATGTTTCCTTTATGGGACAGCCGGAACTCACTAACTGATTAGCTAATTAATATAAATGCATGACCCCTCACCTGAGTTGGAGACCTTTTTAGAGGGTGATCCTGGCTTAAAATCTCCCCAGAGGGTACCTGAGGCCCTTGTTGAAACTGCATAGAAGCCCAGCTTCTCCCTTAGCTCAGTTCTGCTTCATTCCCTTCCCTCCCATGGATGATAATCCTAAGAACACTCCCTAGTAGATCCCCCATAGGTTAGTCAGCATCTCAAAGTTTACTCCCTAGTGTACCCAATCTGCAGAATTTGGTGCCAGAAATGGTCCAAGAAAGGAGATGCTGAAAGGATCTCATTCAGATTCGATGGAGAAATCAAAAGCTTTACAGACAAGCAAAAGCTAAGAGAATTCAGCACCACCAAACCAGCTCTACAACAAATGCTAAAGGAACTTCTCTAACTGGGAAACACAAGAGAAGAAAAGGACCTACAAAAACAAACCCAAAACAATTAAGAAAATGGTCATAGGAACATACATATCGATAATTACCTTAAACGTGAGTGGATTAAATGCTCCAACCAAAAGACACAGGCTTGCTGAATGGTTACAAAAACAAAACCCATGTATATGCTGTCTACAAGAGACCCACTTCAGACCTAGGGACACATACAGACTGAAAGTGAGGGGATGGAAAAAGATATTCCATGCAAATGGAAATCAAAAGAAAGCTGGCTTAGCAATTCTCATATCAGATAAAACAGACTTTAAAATGAAGACTATAGCAAGAGACAAAGAAGGACACTACCTAATGATCAAGGGATCGATCGAAGAAGAAGGTAGAACAATTGTAAATATTTATGCACCCATTATAAGAGCACCTCAATACATAAGGCAAATGCTAACAGTCATAAAAGGGGAAATCGACAGTAACACAATAATAGTGGGGGACTTTAACACCTCACTTACACCAATGGCCAGATCATCCAAAATGAAAATAATTAAGGAAACACAAGCTTTAAATGACACAATAGACCAGATAGATTTAACTGATATTTCTAGGACATTCCATCCAAAAACAGCAGATTACACTTTCTTCTCAAGTGCGCACGGAACATTCTCCAGGATACAGCACATCTTGGGCCACAAATCAAGCCACAGTAAGTTTAAGAAAATTGAAATCATATCAAGCATCTTTTATGACCACAATGCTATCAGATTAGAAATGAATTAAAGGGAGAAAAATGTAAAAAACACAAACACATGGAGGCTAAACAATATGTTACTAAATAACCAAGACATCACTGAAGAAATCAAAGAGGAAATCAAAAAGTACCTAGAGACAAATGACAATGAAAACACGATGATCCAAAACCTATGGGATTCAGCAAAAGCAGTTCTATGAGGGAAGTTTATAGCTATACAAGCCTACCTCAAGAAGCAAGAAAAATCTCAAATAAACAATCGAACCT
Organism: Eschrichtius robustus; assembly: GCF_028021215.1. NCBI lineage: Eukaryota > Metazoa > Chordata > Mammalia > Artiodactyla > Eschrichtiidae > Eschrichtius > Eschrichtius robustus. The sequence goes on along the minus strand of NC_090836.1, from coordinate 74,110,717 downwards.
TACACCTAAACTAGAGAAAGGAACTAGAGAAAGAAGAACAAACAAAACCCAAAGTTAGCAGAAGGAAAGAAGCCATAAAGATCAGAGCAGAAATAAATGAAATAGAAACAAAACAATAGCAAAGATCAATAAAACTAAAAGCTGGTTCTTTGAGAAGATAAACAAAATTGCTAAACCATTAGCCAGACTCATCAAGAAAAAGAGGGAGAGGACTCAAATCAATAAAATTAGAAATGAAAAAGGAGAAGTTACAACAGACACCGCAGAAATGCAAAGCATCCTAAGAGACTACTACAAGCAACTCTATGCCAATAAAATGGACAACCTGGAAGAAATGGACAAATTCTTAGAAAGGTATAACCTTCCAAGACTGAACCAGGAAGAAATAGAAAATATGAACAGACCAATCACAAGTAATGAAACTGAAACTGTGATTAAAAATCTTCCAACAAACAAAAGTCCAGGACCAGATGGCTTCACAGGTGAATTCTATCAAACATTTAGAGAAGAGCTAACACCCATCCTTCTCAAACTCTTCCAAAAAATTTCAGAGGAAGGAACACTCCCAAACTCATTCTATGAGGCCACCATCACCCTGATACCAAAACCAGACAAAGATACTACAAAAAAAGAAAATTACAGACCAATATCATTGATGAATATAGATGCAAAAATCCTCAACAAAATACTAGCAAACAGAATCCAACAACACATTAAAAGAATCATACACCATGATCAATTGGGATTTATCCCAGGGATGCAAGGATTCTTCAATATATACAAATCAATCAATGTGATACACCATATTAACAAATTGAAGAATAAAAACCATATGATCATCTCAATAGATGCAGAAAAAGCTTTTGACAAAATCCAACACCCATTTATGGTAAAAACTCTCCAGAAAGTGGGCATACAGGGAACCTACCTCAACTTAAAAACGGCCATATACAACAAACCCACAGCAATCATCATTCTCAATGGTGAAAAACTGAAAGCATTTCCTCTAAGATCAGGAACAAGACAAGGATGTCCACTCTCACCACTATTATTCAACATAGTTTTGGAAGTCCTAGCCGTGGCAATCAGAGAAGAAAAAGAAATAAAAGGAATACAAATTGGAAATAAAAAACTGTCACTGTTTGCAGATGACATGATACTATATATAGAGAATCCTAAAGAGGCCACCAGAAAACTATTAGAGCTAATCAATGAATTTGGTAAACTTGCAGGATACAAAATTAATGCACAGAAATCTCTTGCTTTCCTATATACTAATGCTGAAAAATCTGACAGAGAAATTAAGGAAACACTCCCATTTACCACTGCAACAAAAAGAATTAAATACCTAGGAATAAACCTACCTAGGGAGACAAAAGATCTGTATGCAGAAAACTATAAGACACTGATGAAAGAAATTAAAGATGATACCAACATATGGAGAGATATACCATGTTCTTGGATTAGAAGAATCAATATTGTGAAAATGAGTATACTACCCAAAGCACTCTACAGTTTCAATGCAATCCCTATCAAATTACCAATGGCATTTTTTACGGAACTAGAACAAAAAATCTTAAAATTTGTATGGAGACATAAAAGACCCCGAATAGCCAAAGCAGTCTTGAGGGAAAAAAGCAGAGCTGGAGGAATCAGACTCCTTTACTTCAGACTATACTACAAAGCTACAGTAATCAAGACAATATGGTACTGGCACAAAAACAGAAACAGAGATCAATGGAACAAGATAGAAAGCACAGAGATAAACACATGCATGTATGGTCAACTAATCTATGACAAAGGAGGCAAGGATATACAATGGAGAAAAGACAGCTTCTTCAATAAGTGGTGCTGGGAAAACTGGACAGCTACATGTAAAAGAATGAAATTAGAATACTCCCTAACACCATACACAAAAATAAACTGAAAATGGATTAGAGACCTAAATGTAAGACCGGACACTATAAAACTCTTAGGGGAAAACATAGGAAGAACACTCTGTGACGTAAATCACAGCAAGATCTTTTTTGATCCACCTCTTAGAGTAAGGGAAATAAAAACAAAAATAAACAAATGGGACCTAATGAAGCTTCAAAGCTTTTGCAGAGCAAAGGGAACCATAAACAACACAAAAAGTCAACCCTCAGAATGGGAGAAAATATTTGCAAACAAATCAATGGACAAAGGATTAATCTCCAAAATATATAAACAGCTCATGCAGCTCAATATTAAAAAACCAAAGAACCCAATCCAAAAATGGGCAGAAGGCCTAAATAGACATTTCTCCAAAGAAGACATACAGATGGCCAAGAAGTACATGAAAAGCTGCTCACCATCACTAATTATTAGAGAAATGCAAATCAAAACTACAATGAGGTATCACCTCACACCAGTTAGAATGGGCATCATCAGAAAATATACAAACAGCAAATGCTGGAGAGGGTGTGGAGAAAAGGGAACCCCCTGCACTGTTGGTGGGAATGTAAATTGATATAGCTGCTATGGAGAACAGTGTGGAGGTTCCTTAAAAAACTAAAAATAGAATTACCATATGATCCAGCAATCCCACTACTGGGCATATACCCAGAAGAAACCATAATTCAAAAAGACACACGCACCCCAATGTTCTTTGCAGCACTGTTTACAATAGGCAGGTCATGGATGCAACCTAAATGCCCATCGACAGACGAATGGATAAAGAAGATGTGGTACTTATATACAATGGAATATTACTCAGCCATAAAAAGGAACGAAATTGCTTCATTTTTAGAGACGTGGATGGATCTAGAGACTGTCATACAGAGTGAAGTAAGTCAGAAAGAGAAAAACAAATACCGTATGTTAACGCATATATGTGGAACCTAGAACAATGGTACAGATGAACCGGTTTGCAGGGCAGAAGTTGAGACACAGATGTAGAGAACAAACGTATGGACACCAAGGGGGGAAAGCGGTGGGGGGGTGGGGTTGGTGGTGTGATGAATTGGGCGATTGGGATTGACGTGTATACACTGATGTGTATAAAATTGATGACTAATAAGGACCTGCTGTATAAAAAAATAAATAAAATTAAATTTTAAAAAACAAGGAGATGCTGAGATGAGATTTGCAAACTGGATAATCTGCTGGTTATCTGTTTGGCGTCAAGGATCTAATCACTGGAGATTCATTGCTTAGTGGTCTGAAGAATGAGGGGATATTCCCATATCTTATACTTCCTAGAACTAAAAATGAGCACAATGGCTGATAACTCCCTTCATCGTGTGGAGGCAGTATGTTCCACATGTGGAAATAGTGCTTCAAGCTACATACTGGGTGGTATGAAAGCTTACAGCTCTGAGCAGGACTCAGAACAGAAAGGGCTCTGTAGCAGCTCAGACTACCATGTAAGCAGCCCTCCTGCTTGGGCCTTATGATATAGTAAACTCTGTGGCATTAGAGATATAATAGGGGGATAAGACCCTGTATGGAGTTTATGGCAAGCCACATAAGACAATCACAAAGAAGACCCATGGGTTCTACAACATCTGCAGCAGAAAATTAGTTACCTTTTAAAAAATAAGCTCCTGGGCTGTTATTGGGCCTTGGTAGAGATGGGGTGTCTGACCATGAGCCACAAAGTAACCATAAAGGCAGACTGCTAATCATGATCTGGATTCTTTCAGATGTCATCAAGTCATATGATGAGGGATGTCCAGCAGAGATCATTGTAAGATGAAAGTGGTACATCCAGGATAAAGTGTTAACAGGGCCAGACGGCACAAATAAGATACACGCTCAGGTAACCCAGATCATGTCACCTCTGTTCCAACTCCAGATGGACTAATGCCTTAAAACGTCAAAAGCAAAACTTTGAATTTTAAAAGAAAACAAGGGCAAGCATCTTTCTGATTTTGGGTTAGGAAGAACTCCTAAGATGCAAATAGAAAAAGTCTCTACAATTGTAGATTGACATATTTGACTAATAAGAAGAATTATTGTTTATTAAAAGATGCTTTGTAGAAAGTGAAAAGCCACAAATTGTGAGAACTTGTTTGCAACATATAACTAATGGCAGACTATTAAGACTATGTAAGAAATTTAAAAATCAATAAAGAAAAGCAACAATCCCAAAGAAAAGTGGGCAAAACATATGAAAAGGCATTTCATAGAAGAGAAAACCTGTTTGGCCCCCAAAGCATGAAAGACTCAAACCTCATTAGTGATCATGGAAATCCAAATCAAACAACAAAAAGACAACATTCTATTGGCAAAAAAACAAGTGTGGTGATACTAAATGTTGGAGAAAATGAGGAACAAGCAATTCTTTATCTGTTGCTGATAGGAAAGTAAATTTGTACAATCATCTTTGCAAAAAGTTTTGCAGTGCCTTGTAAGTTGACCACTATATTTCCTACAACCTAGCAACTCTTTTTCTAGGCGTGTACTTTAGTATATGTGCACATGGAGAGATGCACAAGTATGTCTAAGCAATGTAGTTTTTTAATTGCAAAAATTGAAAAAAAAAAAACGAAAAACCTCAAATGTCCATCATCAAGAACTAGGAAATAAGTTGTAATATAGCCGTGAAATAGAATGATAAATTATGTTTTATACAAATGAAGTTACGTGAATTTTAGCATTGCAATTTTCAGTGAAAATGAGAAGTCTTGGAATATTTCAACCATCATGATACCCATTTTATAAAGTAAGTCCAAGGTTATTTGAGTTCGAGGGAGACCTCAGTGTAGACAAATAGTAGGATTCTGCCATTTCTATTAAGGGCTAGGTGTGGAGAAGAGTGTTGCCCAAAAGGGTTGTGGAGTACATTGGCTGAGAAACAGAAAGGAAGTACAGAGATTCTTAGAGGCTTTATAGTCTGGAAATTACCTTTGTCAATATAGTAAGCAGGACTAAGTGGAATACACGTTGGTGGAGACACTTTAGTATTCAGAAACAGGGACCTTCCGTAGATAAGCTGGGGGAGTCAACAAGGAATGACCAACCCCTAACCCTTCAAGAGGAAAAGGTAAACTGGTTAATCCATCCCTATTGATGCCCTCCCTCTTTTTGACGCCAAATGACACAGGTTGGAAAAAATTAAGGGAATGAATCTATGAATAGACTTCCTTTCATTGTATCCTCAAATTGATCCCAGCCCAGAAAGCTAGAAAAGAAAAAAGAAAGTATCCCTCAGTAGTTAAATTAAAATATATTTTGTTTTTTGAACTTGTAAAACACTGTAAAGTTGTCATGCCAGGAAAAGTGTTTGTAATCACCTCTAGGGCAATGCCGTCCAATAGAAGTATAATGAGAGCAACAAAAGTGATCCACATGTTTACAATTTTCTAGTAGTCACGTTAAAAGAGTAAACAAAACAGGTAAAAATACTTTTTATATTCTATTTAATTTATACAAACATGTACAAAATATTGTAATTTCAAATGATAATCAGTATAAAATTATTAGTGAAATATTTTGCCTTCAAATTTTGTACTGTCTTTGAAGTCTTGTGTATAAGACTTACAACATATTTCAGTTTGGACTAGCACATTTCAAATGTTCAAGAACCATATGTGATAACTGACCACTATATTGGACAGCTTATCTCTAGGAAATAACCAGCCCATCACCTATCATTTTATATGTGGAAAGTATGACACAAAGAAGTAAAGAGATTTTGCCACTGCTGCTATTAGCCACTCACTGGTTTAGGCAGGGCTGCTAAGCACCTAGTCTTTCTCTGTACAGCACAACTAATTAAACACATGATGAATTGAAAAGATACTGTATTTTGTCACCATATGTCTGCATTGATAGAGTAAAAACATTTTTTAAAAAACGTTAAGTGATTTAACTCAGGATGTGAAGAAAGCATGACAACTGCATTTTGCAGATGGTGTAATATCTATCCTATGAAGACATCTTATTTATAGACAATTAGACACAAAATGTCATATCGTGAAGATTCCATTAGTGATATATTTTATATATACATATTAAAGTACATTTTAGTGTAATCTGAAAATAATATTTCTGTCAGCTTCATTCACTCACTTTTACCAACATACTACATAAGATGACATTTAATTGTGTGTTATTCAAGGTGTTTTCTTTATCTAGGGGTTTTTCCAGGCACAACTCTATGAGTGGTAAAGAACAGAAATCAAGTCTGCTGTACTTAATAAAAAAGGCGGGTATTATTCACCATGTGATCAGGTTTTTTGAAATGTGTAGGATGCTAATACTAGTGTCTAGCACTTCATATCTCATATGACTTCTGGGAAATTTTTCTACCTGCACAAAGAGATAGATACTCAAGTAGAAGCTTTTCTTGTCCCCACCTGCTTATTTAATATGTCATGTGAGGTCATTACACAGAGAGCCAGGCTTTTTCTCTTATCTAGGCTGCCAGATTCCTCATGACAATAATAATTTCTTATTTCAGGAGTCTACAGATATAATATTTAGCTTTGGAAACATATCTTTAAAGAAACAAACCAAAAAACCCTTACAGTGTTCACAGATATAAAACAGTGCTATCCTATAGAAGGTAAAGATGGGTGAGATTTGTATACATTGGATGAAAAGCAACATAGGAAACTAAACAATAATAAACTGCATAGAAGTAAATAACTGTACATAATTAGATATGCTAATTTCTTTTCCAGACTTAGGATTATATTATTTGTATTTCATATTCTTTACCCAGCTTTTAGAAAGTGTTTTAAAGGGATTTTGCATATTTTTCTAAGTGTTATCTTTGCTTTTCTTCTATAAATAAGTATATTTTGGATTATGTTTTGTATTATTTGGCATATATTTCTATCTGGATTTGGTTTTATGTTTGGAGAGGTAGGGAAGGCTAAAAAATTTTGAAGGGCAGTTGATGGCTGCTTGCTAACTTTGCTCACTGTATACCAAGTCTGTAAGAAACACTGCCAAGTGGATCAGAATATAATAAGTGGATTGGCCCTCATTGAGAATATTTTTTTAAATGTTTTATTGATCCTGTTTTTGTTTTTAAACTTTCCCCAAATGCTTTAATATTTAATAACCTAAAACTTCTTGCAAATGAGTATACTGGAAAACATTAAGGGTTCAGTGTAGGGCTGTAGCTCCATCTTACTTTTTATAACATTCTTCTCCACAAGCCTAGATATCTTTAGCACCAATTAAAGACCCTATTGATAGGACCAAAACCCACTTAGACCAGGAGATCCTTGCAGCTCTACTTTCATCCTCTGTTTCAGGAATTTTGTTCGGTTATCTAGATTTACAATGTCCTGAGTTATACTAACAAAAATTAACAACTCCAATCCCTAATGATTTAGCAGCTTTCATTAACATTTATTGATAAGACATTGTTTTGATGGGGTTAAAGGTAGAAAAACTTAATTTTCTTTTATTATATAATCACTCCAGTGGAGAAGTTTTATAAAATGAAGAAATCTCATTTTTTCCCACCTTTGCAATGTTCTATTATTTTCCTAATTTTAATAAAATGTAAAATATACAAAACAAGATTTCCTAAACATTTCTCAGATCCTCCTAATCCTGTGTCTCACCCTGTACATTACCCTTATCCTGGATGGTTGCAATAGACTTCTCAATACAGAATCCAGGATAATGCTTTAAAACATAAGCCAGATAAAATAGTTCTGCACAAATCCTTTCAATGGCTTTCCATCTCACTAACAGCCAAAAACCAAAACCTGTGCAATAATTCTCATGATCTGGCCCCTCAAAACCACTCTAATTTCATATCCCATACTCTCAAGTTGCTAGCAGATATCCTGAGAATATTTGAGGCCCGAGATTGGAGCCAATAAATACACAGAGCAAAGAAATGTACCAAGACTTATACTTGGTGGCAGAGTTTACTAGTTATCCATTGTTGTATAACAATGGATATTATCTGAAAACTGAATGGCTTAAAACAACAATATTTATTATCTCTCATAGTTCTTGTGGATAAGGAATTAATGAGCTGGGATGTTTTGTATAGAGAGTCTCACATGGCGTTGAAGTTGCAGTCATATGTTGGCTGGTGTTGCAGTCACCTGAAGGCTTGGCTGAGGCTGGAAGATTTGCCTCCAAAGAGGATCACTCACATGGATAGTGAGTTGGTACTGGCTGTTGTCAAAAGCTCTCAGTTCACTACTAGACAGTCTTCTCCACAAGACTGCCTGAACTTCTTCACAAAATGCTGGCAAGCTTCCTTCAGAGTGAGTGTTCCACAAGGCCAATGTGGAAGGTGTTGTGAGCCACCTTGAAACTTCCATGTGGCTGTTACTCTAGTGTTCTGTTGATCACACAAATAAACCCTAGTTCATTGTGGGAGAGCATGAATACTAGGAGGCTAGAATCATTGGGAACCATCTTTGCAGCCGGCTACATAGAGTTTAGGATAAAATTGCATGAAACTTTATCTGAACTGTTCCTGTTAACCTAGTTTGGGTTGATTTTTACATCAGTTTCAACACACAGAATCCTAACTGGTACACTGGAATCCTGATTCATTGATTGACCAATTTAAGGGCTTTCAATCACAGAAATAATTTAAAAATCAAATTATTAGAAATATGGAGATCTTTAATGGGTCACCTCTTCAAATATAAATTAAGAGATGACTAATAATTAATTATTAGATAACCTTGAGAATAGTCAGATTTCTTTTGCCTGAACTACGAGAATTGATATAGCATGACAAAAATAATTAAAGATGTTAGGGTTTTAGTTTGTCTGAGCTCTTGGAAGGCTATTTGGAATTAGATGCCCTTAGGTCACATGATGATAAAAGTTGGATTGCAACTTTGTGGCCAGGTTATGTTAGTTCTCATTGGGGTGTTGTTAAGCTTTTGAAGTAGCTCTTAAGAATGCTTATTCTTATGCAGATATATCTTGTTGCTTGGAGAGTGGAGGCTTGCTATTTTTTCACTTCTATGCTGCTTTTTGTTAGTTAGTATGTTATAAACTAGTTACTCTACTGTCATGAATCATGTAGGACTTGTCTCTACTTTGATTCAGCATTGTTTTATTGCTTTAAGACAAAGAGGATGGTTTTTTAGTGGCTTTTTAGCGTAATATTCATATTCTGTTTTGTTGTAAAGCTGTGTTTATTCCTTAATAAATGTCATTTCTTTACACATCAAAGAGAATATTGTGAAACTTATTGTGAAGTAGATGTAAAATATAAGAAAAATCCCAAAGAAGATTAACTTTGTTTTTAAAATTTTTAATTTTTGATTTATTACTTTTTTTTATTGTTTTAGAAACTTGTTTTCAGAACTCTCCACAACTGAATAAGCCACCTTGTTAATTGCTCTGGCATGAACACTGAAGTACTGAGATTTAAATCAACCAGATAGTGGGCTACTTTAAAAGTATTAATTTTAAGAATGTGATATAAATTTTTCATTTCTTCTACAGACAACCAAAGTCCTTTGCCCATATTATAAGTTAATAATTAGAAATTTCAAAAAATATAATGAGCCTTAAATGCACCTCTCTCTATCCATTTTGTTTTATTTTTCTCTTTCCTCAAACCTTATTCTTTGGTATATTCCTCTATGAATTTAATTTGCTAGCTTTTGTAAATGCAATTAAGATTTTGGCAAATTTACAAAAGAGGCTAAGATATTGCTGTGAACACAAAGGCAGACATAAAAAAGAAATAGCCATTTTGGTAAATTTGATAGAAGAGAGCTAAATCTACCAAGCTATTCTTGGAAAAAATGGATAGCAGAATGTAAGAGATGCCTTCAGCCAGCTCTAATTGAAGATGTACATAAAACAAAGAAGTTGGAAGCTGTCATTATGACTCTTTATACTTAGCAGCAAACAAATACATTGGCAGTAAATAAACAGGGGCATATGTCTGTGAAAGATAGGGTGTAAATGAGCACTTTCTAGAATTTCATGTAGAAAGAAATAGAAGGACAGAGAAAAGGGCCATTTAGCACAATTTAGAGATGTCTTAAATAAAACAAAAATTTTGTTAGGAATTATATTTACAGGAACAGTCTTTGGCTAGATTATGAAGTTGGTAAATTTTTGACCTGTATTTATTGTCCTTTCTTGTGGTGCAAGCTTCTCCACATCCTGATTCTACTCCCAGATCTGTGGTACTCCTTGTGAGTCCCCATTTGGAGATAAAACTAGACAAGATTCACCACTTCTGCCCACAGCCAGATGAAGGGGAGAATCAGGTGGTCAGGCAGCTCCCAGGAGTCCCCATCCATAAAGGACCATGCAACATTAATAGTGTGCTAAGACACAGCTGGTAATATAATGGAATAAAGAAAATTGTATTTCCCAAACTCCTGTAAGACACAGTGAACTGCATCTTATACAAATTGCCTTCTGGGGTGGATGGTTCCAGAAAGCACTGGACTTTTGTTTAGAAGAAAGCTTTGGGCTAGTACCAAATGTCTTTGAATAACGGTGTGAGGCAAACTCTTTCATTCTCTTACCTTCTCCAACATGGCACTCAAACTGTCCTACAAATAAATATTTCAAATATATTTAAAGAACTTCAGTTTAAAGTGGTTCCAAAGTTTAGCCTGCTTGTGGGGCTCTCATGTCTAGTCCAGCTTGTCTAATTTCATAATCAAGAATTCACCTCACCTCTGGCACTTTGCATCCTCCTTCCTTGTTTCACTTTGTCTCCTCAGCATTCATCACTAAGGTACCATGTGTACACACCCACACATACACATATGAAGATTTTTATTTGTTCATTTTTTTATCTCCAGTGCTTAAAACAATACTGGCATATAATAGGCACTCAATAAGAAAAATAATAAATATTTATAATAAATATTTTTGGGGTGAATGAATGGAAATTCATATTGCTAAGGATGGCTAGGAACAAGCTCCAAATTTGGAAAGCATCTAATGCTCCAGAAACGTTTGAAAGTCTTTCTGTTTTAAAATTTTGGAATTCAAACTACTCAGGCAATTCCTTTTTTAGAACTCATGCTAGCATTTGTAGAGTTTACAAGAGGCCACGGAATAAATAATGAGCAGTTTCTAGGTCAGTTGTTCTTAACCCGTTTGAGCTCCCAAGAAAACACATATCCATGTCCCCTTACCCCTGTCCCCTTGGCTTTACTGTGGAGACAGCCAGACCATCTCAGTCATTCTTCATAGGGGTAGGGCTATTGTCACATGGCCCAGAGAAGACCAGAATGTACTCTCTTTCAGGAGAGAGGAATTGGCTGGGCTGAACATGCTCAGTTACTTCTCTCAACTCATCATCACTCAATTTATTCTATCATGAGAAAAAAATATGTGTGTATATGTGGCGGGGGGAGGGATGGAGGGGCAGAGGGTTGGTTGAAGAAAAGCCAAGGAGCTTACCCTAGTGGAAATCCCATCATGGATATTTCAAGACAGAAAAATGGTGGTCACCACTCTTCCTGACCATGCAACATTCCCCAACCTTTCTGAGCCTTGGGCTGAATTATTTAATCTGTAGTCGCACAGAGACATAGCTCTCACTCAGAGGAGAGACTGTCAATGGTTTCCTGTTCACACATATAGTAATCTACTCCTCAATACTAAACATTTGTTTTTTTATTTCTCTTTGAAACACTGGTGAGCAGTTTAGTATTTGACCTGAAAGTCTGTGACCTGGATCATATCATTATATTAACTCCAAGTTCCATTGTACCTTAGATAAAAATGTTGATTCCTATTCTGTTTCTCATAGTAAATGCTTCCTAAATATAGTAAGACTATAAAATATGGGCAGAGGGCTAAAGGGCTATTTTGTGACAGGTGGAATTTGTAGTATTCTAAGCACCTTTGATCGTATTATCCCTGCTCTATGTCATATTCTCCTCTTCCTTCTAAGTTTACTGGGTTAGTTTGCACTCACTCTTTAATTTTCAACTTAGGTGGCATTTCCTGCAGAATGCCTTTCTTGAACCTCAGTGGCTTGGTTAGTTGCCTCTACTGTTTGACCTCCCTCTTCCCTCCTTAACCCTTAGCACATTGTATTTCTTTCAAAACCCTATTCATCTTGTGGGAGTAAAATTTAGTTTCATTGTCTGACTCCCTTCCTGAAGTATATGCCTTACGAAGACATATTTTTTTCATGTCTACTTTGTTCACTATTTTATTTCCAATTATTTGCATGATATCTATGCCTTTCATACATTTTGTCAAATGAATGAATGATTGATTAGAAAGAATAGAAGTTGTTAAGTCTTCCTGGCATGAGCCTTAGGTTTTATATTTTGGAAATTCACAGGCTGTTCAGATTGCTTATTACTTCTCACAGGTGGCTGCTATAGAAATATGCATCCAGGTTGCTGCTTGTTAGAGGGTTAATGCCTCCATGATGGAAATGCCTAGCTGTGCCACCTTTAAGCTTGACCAGCTGTAGGTCTTTCCCTTTTATTTGCCATCTGAGTGAGGGCATTTAGAGGTAAATAATCAGGTGACGGCGTAGGATAGGGCTTTTTAATATGGAGTTTATGAAAATCCATTAAATCATATGCAAAATAGTACAGAAGGATGCTATTTCCTGATGATGGTAAATTACTGCCACTACCCCAACTAAAAGGAGTGCTTTAGCTTCATGTGATCCATTCTAGTTCACAGGACACTATCCTAAGGTTTGGGGCTCTTGTCTGGAATAAATCCTCTACAAGTATTCCTCAAGAAACTGTGGCATTGGTAGGCATCTGGTTGAGGACTGGAGATCTTGGATTGTAGCAGTATCTTTCAATTTCTTTTTTGCCATAATTATAGGACTAATAATAATCAGACCACAAGGAATAATGAATGCTTAAAACAAACAAAAAAAAACAATAAACCTGGGGATGACAAATTTGAGCAAGGACAGATGTGAGAACATCAGTCCAAGATTATGGCTATCATGGTTTGAGCTAGAAGAAGGGCCAGGAAAAGACAAACATATTCATTGAAGAGCCTAATAATTATACTAACATTTGACTAGGCTGACAGAAGTGGGGAGATGCTTCATTGAAAGACGAGTAGATTTATACCACTTGCTCATCTTTTCAGATGAGACACTCTGTTACTAAGAATTATAAGGGTTCTTAGACAAAAGCTTTTTATTTTCTTACATTTAAAGAGATAAGACTAAATTTTTGGTAAATGTGGCATTGTGCTAGGCCTCAGAGTATGATGATAATAGTGATAATGAGGATTGCTAACAATAAGAGTTTATTAGGTGCCAGGGATTTTTATCAAGTGGTTTATATGATTTATCTAATTTAATTCTAAGAACAATTCTATGAAGGACTATTATTGCCCTTATTTACAAATAATTAAACTGAGTTACAGAGAAGTTAGATTAATAATCTAAAAACAAGTGGCAGGACCAGGACCAAGACCAGGACCAGGATTTTAAACTAGGCAGTCAGATTCTAGAGACCAATCTCTTAGGCATACAGATGTGAATAAAAGGACATTCTGAATGAAGGAATATCTTGAACAGAAGCAGAGAGTCAGACAGCCTAGGATTTGTTCTGTGAAAGAGGTTGTACAAATATAGCGGGAACATAAGGCTAGGAGAAGAGCAGTGGTAAATTAAATTGTAAATACAGGTTGGGGCCAGTCTCAGAGGGTTTTGTCATACTAAACAATTTATACTTTTGTTGTGGGTGTAGAATGTGAAGAATGATCCAAGGGGAAAACATGAGTTGAGGAATTAGTGCAGTGGGTGTTACCCAGACTAGTAGTCCTCAGAAAGGGAAATATTCATTGCAGACCCAGGGAAGCGTTTGCATTTCCAGAGGATATTATGGAGAACAGAATCAACATTGCTGTTCTTAAAGTTTCAAAAGTAGGGAGAACTTTGTAATAAAATAAGAGGCATAAAGTTCAAAGATGTTTAGGGCTATCATATCAGTAACTCTTGAGGTACTGATAGTGTGAAATTTCTTTAAATATTTTTTTAGAAAAAAATTGTGACACACTTGGAAATGGGCAAAAAGTTTATTGTGTGTCTTCTCCATAAAGTGTTGGTCATTGTCTAGTGTGTCTTTATGGGTTTATCTGATTGTACATAGATTTGTGCCTTTAATTGTCTTTGAGATATTTTACACCTCTATAAATTGTAGAAACTGATAGTAATGCAAATGATTCTTATCTGTAGCAATAGAGTTGAACTTTGTCTGGCGGAGATCCAACTTTTTAATTACCTTATGTATATAACATTATTGCACCATTTAACAAACATATTTCCACTTTATTACATATGTGTCTGTTTTTTGAATTCTCCTTTGAATCTTTTTTTTTTTTTGTTCTTTTTACATTTTACTGGCTCTCTTATTAATTAATTTGACTAATTTGATATGTACACATTTTATATTTTCATGTCATGATTTTTCCTTTTAGAAATTATTCTTTACACTTGCAACTATTCAATTTGTAAATCAGTATTGAAAATTTGTTTACTCTCTGCAATATAACTCTTATTATTGCTGTTATTACTGGTTTATTTTGCTGATGATTATGAGTAAAACATTTAAATTAAATTGAAAATAATGACAGTATTATTAGTAGTTAGTATTCATTGTACATTGGTTCCAGGAACATTTTCATTCATTATCTGATTTAATTATCACAAAATACAATGCGGTAGATACTGTTATTAGAATACCTATTTTATCCATGAAGAAAACAACACTTAGAGAGTTCTTTAAATTGTATAACACCATGTAACAAATAAATGAGAGGACTCAAAGTCAACTCTAGCTAAATAAAAATGTTATGCTTTAACAAATAGACCACATCTTCTTTGTAACTTTACTGAAACCTTAATCCACAAGGACCATTCTCAGAGCAGTGCTACTTCTAATGAAAAATTATCCAACAATGAAAATGAATTAAAAATAGCTCATTATATCTTCTTGACTTACTCAATACATAAATAAACCCACTACAACAAACCAATGTATCTTTGTATTCCAGTGTTAATCAGAATTATTTCAACTACAGGAGCCAGAAAAGTAATTCAAATTAGCTTAAGTTTAAAAAAAAGTGAAATAAATTTTTGTTCATTACCCTGAAAAGTCAATGGGGTCAACTGGTCCACATATGGTATGGCTGATTGAAAGAGCTAAAGTAATGTTTTGGGGGTTTTCCCTTCATCTCTTGCCTCAGTTTCTCTGCATGGCCTCATCCTCCGCACATAAGAGGGTTAGTGCCATGCCCCCAGGTAAGATGACTACCTGCAGCTTGAATTTACTTATAATTCCAGAAAAGGAAGAGGCATCTCTGATGATAGTTCCAGCAGAACAGTCCAAAGGAGGCTTCTGGCAAAATATCCTACTAGACTAGATTGACAAATCTACCTGTGCTACATTTTGAGTTGATCCAAATTACTTGAATAATTTCCTTCCCTAAGCATTAGCCCAAATGTGTGGATACAGAAATCTCTTGTTCTTCTTTTCTCTCCATTGCTCCTATTTTCTTTTAATTCTACATGAAAACATTTCAAATAACCAACATCATGACAGCAGAAATTTCAATGAAGAATAAGACAGAGGAAAAACATGAAGGCAAAACCAGTAAAAACTTAGCATATAGGAGAGGACCTTCAAGATGGCGGAGGAGTAAGCATGGAGATCACATTCCTCCCCACAAATACATCAAAAATACATCTACATGTGGAACAACTCCTACAGAACACCTACTGAACGCTGGCAGGAGACCTCAGACCTCCCAAAAGGCAAGAAACTCCCCATGTACCTTGGTGTAGGGCAAAAGAAAAAAGAAAAAAGACAGACAAAAGAATCGGGACGGGACCTGCACCTCTGGGAGGGAGCTGTGCAGGAGGAAAAGTTTCCACACACAAGGAAGCCCCTTCACTGGTGGAAAGCAAGGTTAATACAACCAAGATTACTCTACCCAGAAAGGATCTCATTCAGATTTAATGGAGAAATTAAAACCTTTACAGACAAGCAAAAGCTAAGAGAATTCAGCACCACCAAACCAGCTTTACAACAAATGCTAAAGGAACTTCTCTAGGCAGGAAGCACAAGAGAAGGAAAGACCTACAGTAACAAAACCAAAACAGGAACATACATATCGCTAACTACCTTAAATGTAAATGGATTAAATGCTCCAACCAAAAGACATAGACTGGCTGAATGGATACAAAAACAAGACCTGTATATATGCTGTCTGCAAGAGACCGACTTCAGACCTAGGAACACATACAGACTGAAAGTGAGTGGATGGAAAAAGATATTCCATGCAAATGGAAATCAAAAGAAAGCTGGCTTAGCAATTCTCATATCAGATAAAACAGACTTTAAAATGAAGACTATAGCAAGAGACAAAGAAGGACACTACCTAATGATCAAGGGATCGATCGAAGAAGAAGGTAGAACAATTGTAAATATTTATGCACCCATTATAAGAGCACCTCAATACATAAGGCAAATGCTAACAGCCATAAAAGGGGAAATTGACAGTAAAACAGTAAAAGTAGGAGACTTTAACACCCCACTTTCACCAATGGACAGATCATCCAAAATGAAAATAAATAAGGAAACAAGTTTTAAATGATACATTAAACAAGATGGACTTAACTGATATTTATAGGATATTCCATCCCAAAACAACAGAATACACTTTCTTCTCAAGTGCTCATGGAACATTCTCCAGGATAGATCATATCCTGGGTCACAAATCAAGCCTTGGTAAATTTAAGAGAATTGAAATCATATCAAGTATCTTTTCCGACCACAATGCTATGAGACTAGATATCAATTACAGGAAAAAAATCTGTAAAAAATACAAACACATGGAGCCTAAACAATACATTACTAAATTACCAAGAGATCACTGAAGATATCAAGGAGGAAATCAAAAAATACCTAGAAACAAATGACAATGAAAACACAACAACCCAAAACCTATGGGATGCAGCAAAAGCAGTTCTAAGAGGGAAGATTATAGCAATACAATCCTATCTCAAGAAACAAGAAACATCCCAAATAAACAACCTAACCTTACACCTAAAGCAATTAGAGAAAGAAGAACAAAAAGAACCCAATTTAGCAGAAGGAAAGAAATCATAAAGATCAGATCAGAAATAAATGAAAAAGAAATGAAGGAAATAATAGCAAACATCTATAAAACTAAAAACTGGTTCTTTGATAAGATAAACAAAATTGATAAACCATTAGCCAGACTCATCAAGAAAAAAAGGGAAAAGATTCAAATCAACAGAATTAGAAATGAAAAAAGGGAAGTAACAACTGACAATGCAGAAATGCAAAGGATCATGTGAGATTACTACAAGCAACTATATAACAATAAAATGGACAACCTGGAAGAAATGGACAAATTCTTAGAAGAGCACAACCTTGCGAGACTGAACCAGGAAGAAATAGAAAATATAAACAGACCAATCACAAGCACTGAACTGGAAACTGTGATGAAAAATCTTCCAACAATCAAAAGCCCAGGACCAGATGGCTTCACAGGCAAATTCTATCAAACATTTAGAGAAGAGCTAACACGTATCCTTTTCAAACTCTTCCAAAATATAGCAGAGGGAGGAACACTCCCAACTCATTCTACAAGGCCACCATCACTGTGATACCAAAACCAGACAAAGATGTCATAAAAAAAACTACAGGCCAATATCACTGATGAACATAGATGCAAAAATCCTCAACAAAATATGAGCAAGCAGAATCCCACAGCACACTAAAAGGATCACACACCATGATCAAGTGGGGTTTATCCCAGGAATGCAAGGATTCTTCAATATACGCAAATCAATCAATGTGATACACCATATTAACAGATTTAAGGATAAAAACATATTATAATCTCAGTAGATGCAGAAAAAGCTTTCGACAAAATTCAACACCCATTTATGATAAAAACTCTCCAGAAAGTAGGCATAGAGGGAACTGACCTCAATATAATAAAGGCCATATATGACAAACCCACAGCCAACATCGTTCTCAATGGTGAAAAACTGAAACCATTTCCACTAAGATCAGGAACAAGACAAGCTTGCCCACTCTCACCACTATTATTCAGCATAGTTTTGGAAGTTTTAACCACAGCAATCAGAGAACAAAAAGAAATAAAAGGAATCCAAATTGGAAAAGAAGAAGTAAAACTGTCACTGTTTGCAGATGACATGATACTATACATAGAAAATCCTAAATATGCTACCAGACAACTACTACAGGTAATCAAGGAATTTGGTAGAGTAGCAGGACACAAAATTAATGCACAGAAATCTCTTACATTCCTATACACTAATGATGAAGGAACTGTAAGAGAAATTAAGGAATCACTCCCATTTACCATTGCAACAGAAAGAATAAAATACCTAGGAATAAACTTACCTAAGGAGACAAAAGACCTGTATGCAGAAAACTATAAGACACTGATGAAAGAAATTAAACATGATACAAACAGATGGAGAGATATACCATGTTCTTGGATTGGAAGAATCAACATTGGGAAAATGACTCTACTACCCAAAGCAATCTACAGATTCAATGCAATCCCTATCAAAGTACCAATGGCATTTTTCACAGAAGTAGACCAAAAAATTTTACAATTTGTATGGAAACACAAAAGACCCCGAATAGCCAAAGCAATCTTGAGGAAGAAAAATGGAGCTGGAGGAATCAGGCTCCCTGACTCCAGATTATACTACAAAGGTACAATAATCAAGACAGTATGGTACTGACACAAAAACAGAAATATAGATCAATGGAACACAGTAGAAAGCCCAGAGATAAACCCAAGCACGTATGGTCACCTTATCTTTGATAAAGGAGGCAAGAATATACAATGGAGAAAAGACAGCCTCTTCAGTAAGTGGTGCTGTGAAAACTGGACAGCTACATGTAAAGGAATGAAATTAGAACACTTCCTAACACCATACACAAAAATAATCTCAAAATCGATTAAAGACCTAAATGTAAGGCCAGACACTATAAAACTCTTAGAGGAAAGCATAAGCAGAACACTCTATGACATAAATCACAGTAAGTTCCTTCTTTTCCCACCTCCTAGAGAAATGGAAATAAAAGCAAAAATAAACAAATGGGACCTAATGAAACTTAAAAGCTTTTGCACAGCAAAGGAAACCATAAACAAGATGAAAAGACAACCCTCATAATAGGAGGAAATATTTGCAAATGAAGCAACTGACAAAGGATTAATCTCCAAAATATACAAGCAGCTCATGCAGCTCAATATGAAAAAAAGCAAACAACCCAATCTAAAAATGGGCAGAAGACCTAAATAAACATTTCTCCAAAGAAGATATACAGATTGCCAAAAAACACATGAAAGGATGCTCAACATCATTAATCATTAGAGAAATGCAAATCAAAACTACAATGAGATATCATCTCACACCGGTCAGAATGGCCATCATCAAAAAAATCTACAAACAATGAATGCTGGAGAGGTTGTGGAGAAAAGGGAACCCTCTTGTACTGTTGGTGGGAATGTAAATTGATACAGCCACTATGGAAAACAGTGTGGATGTTCCTTAAAAAACTAAAAATAGAACTACCATACGACCCAGCAATCCCACTACTGGGGATATACCCTGAGAAAACCATAATTCAAAAAGAGTCATGTACCACAATGTTCACTGCAGCACTATTTACAATAGGCAGGACATGGAAGCAATGTAAGTGTCCATCGACAGATGAATGGATAAAGAAGATGTGGTACATATATACAGTGGAATATTACTCAGCCATCAAAAGCAACAAAACTGAGTTATTTGTAGTGAGGTGGATGGACCTAGAGTCTGTCATACAGAGTGAAGTAAGTCAGAAAGAGGAAAACAAATACCATATGCTAACACATATATATGGAATCTAAAAAAAGAGAAAGAGTTCTGAAGAACCTAGGGGCAGGTCGGGAATAAAGACACAGATGTAGAGAATGGACTTGAGGACACCGATAGCGGCAAGGGTAAGCTGGGACGAAGTGAGAGAGTGGCATGGACATATATACACTACCAAATGTAAAATAAATAGCTAGTGGGAAGCAGCCGCATAGCACAGGGAGATCAGCTCCCTGCTTTGTGTCCACTGGAGGGGTCGGATAGGGATAGTGGGTGTGAGACACAACAGGGAGGGAATATGGGGATATGTGTATATGTATAGTTGATTCACTTTGTTATAAAGCAGAAACTAACACAACATTTTAAAGCAATTGTACTCCAATAAAGATGTTTAAAAAAAATTATTGTATAGGGTCGATCCTTTTTTTTTTTTTTTTCCCTGTAGGGGGATAGTTTGAGATTCTGTGTTTCCCTTAACATTTACAACAGGGAGAGGAAAGTCAAGGGAGCTGTGGTGCCAGGTGAAAAGAATGTGACTTGAGAAGGGGCATTAAGAGCTGTGTTGACAAATCAAGTTTCTGCTTTTAAATTTGATATTAATCTGTCAGATCTACTCATTTTATTTATAAGCAATTTTTAATGACTCTGCCTTTACCTTTGTTCCCAATATCAAATGAATATCCAAAGTTCTTTGATGCAGGTTGAGTTAATTAGCTTTAGATCAGTGACGTTATTGTAAGTTAATTATCACCTCCCTATACATCCAGCTTAAAACCTTAAGTATTAATAAATATTTTAGCATTTGTAGTTTCCTGACAAAAATTGTCTGAATTAAATGATGTCAAGCATATATAATTCTAATTCTTCTGAGCTTAAAATATGGTAGATCTAAGCTATTTTCCCTCACAGGGAAACTTTAAAAGCTTTGGATCAAGTAAGTGCTATGATCAATGAGATATTTAAGCAGAATAATCTTGTGTTTCAGAGATAATGGAAGGGGAAACTGCATGATAGGAAAACTAGTTAGGAAACCATGCCAGTAATAGGTAAAAGGTCATGTTATTTGCTCTCTTATTTTTGCAGAGAGGCTGGAAAAGAGGGCATCAGTGTGAAAGATGTACTGGAAGTACAATTGACAAGACTGGACAAATAACTAAATGTGGTTTGGGTGGCAAGTAAGTCAAAGATAATTTTCTAAGTTTGAACTTGGGTGACAAGGATAGATGGCGGTTCTTTTCATTTTGACATTAAACACAGCTGCCTGTCTCATTCTTTATAGAATCTGAAATATAAGTATCCACATTCTCTTACAGAGTTAAAATTGGGTACCTCTGTGTGAAAAGTCCCATGATTCTCTATTACTTGGGGAAAAGGTGGCATCTTACTTTTTGTTGGCAGATCTGTGGCCAGGAGTCAGATATACTCATGGCACTCATGCAAATAGAAACAGCATGAATTAACAGCAGGAGAACTTTATGAACAAGATTTTTAGTACATTTTTGCTTGAAAGCACTAATAAATCAGTTCTGTAGAAAACCTCTGTCCTGATGCAACACCTCCCCTGAAGGTAATGAGGATGCTTTCCTCATTTATTACTTGTCTAAGCTTTAACCTTTGTAACTTCTCCTGAGGCAACTTACAATTCACGTTTTAGTTTGATGATTTATGTATCATATTATTAAATATTCGTTATAAAATATACTTTTTACTCAGTATCCCCTAAAGTCATTTTAGCTAGAGGTTTTTACATTTTTTTTTACCCAGTCTTTCTTTAAATCTCAAATTAAGGTTAATAATAAAGGAATAAAAGGGCATTTTTTTTTTCTCCTTTGTCTCCTTAGGGTACTTTAATATTTTCTCTGTGGGTAGGAAAAGGAAAAAAAAAAACCTTAACTTCACATTTTTTGTAGAGCTGGAAGGCCAGTTCTCAAATTCCGGCTGAAATCCATAGGTAGTTTCTTACCATGACCTGTTAACTTATCTCTGGCCTGGGAATTCAAGAGTGGAGCTGAGTAAGTGTCTTTGAAACAGTTTATTAAGTTAGCTATGACCATAAAGTGAAATATAGATGCTATATTTAGGTAACTCAAGCAAAAACTGACTGTCTCAGGTGAACTAGCTTAAATTAGCAATATTTCAATTCATTTTGTATTCATAATCAGCTGATTTTACTCAACTGATCTAAGAATCCTGTTGTTTTGACATGATACTAGTAATGATGTTAGTTGTCATGTATTGAGAGCTTATTTTTTTCCAGGTTCTGTGTTTATCAGTTTACCTACTTTATCTTATTTAATGTATATAATTACCCTAGAGTTTAGTATTATTTTTCATACTGACATTTAAAACAACTAAGGCTCAAAGAAATGAGCTTGCTCAGGGTTGTATAATTTAAAAGAACCAGAGGTATTTTATCTGATGTCAAAGGCCATGCTCTTAACCACTATACTAAGATTACTTGATAACTCCTTTATTTTTTTCTGATTCCTGTCCAAGAGTATCCAAATTTATACTTTAGGTGAGGTTTAAATGCATTGATATATATTCAATGTGTTTCTTATATATTATCCAATGTCCTATTTATGCTTCTTCTGGTTCATCAGTGACTATTTGATTCATGCATATCAAGATGTCAATTTTAACAGTAGAAATGAAGAGGTCAATAAAACTTACTCTGTTTTGAAAATTTCAACTTCAAGAAAATAATATTATTTTAATGGGAATTTATTAACAAGAATGAAAATTATTGGTGAGTAAAACAAATATCACTTCTATAAAGACATTATAGGAGGTACTTGGCCCATGATCTGTCAAATATATTTACAAATGCTAGCCTTTCACAGGAAAGAAGAGAGAAACTTCTGCATTAGCTCAAAAAACTTTCCGTTTGAAATATTAATAAGAGGTGTCAGAGTGAGTAAAGACTGGTAACTGGTATTATTTTTATGGGTCTGAGAAATAGCATTATTCATACCTAACTGTATGGTGGCCTAGAATTATAAAACTCACCAATAAAAGTGAAGGTTCTCAGTTATCTTCCCAAGGATCACTTCTCTCTGATGAAAGCTGAACTGTGTATGTGAAAGATGGAGTTGACACTTCTCAACTACCTATTATTTCCTTTACTACAGACTTCTGTAGTTTTAAAAATCATTTCAGAATAAAAGTACCATGAGCTTTGAGGGGGTACATTTTTTCCTGAAATATCTTATGGATAATTTCACTATTAAAACAATATCTGCAGTGTTAGAGACTGAGGAAAGGTAGGATCTATTTCTGGTGTGAAATCACTTGAAAATATGTACTGTGTGTGTATATGTGTGAATGTATCAATATATGTGTTTATACATTCATAATAATAGTGTCCTCTTATATTAAATTACCCAGGCTTGAAATATTGGTTTAGTGTATAAGATTATGAAAAAAATCAAATAATAATTGGAGATAAATTATCTTGAAAGTAATCTTGAATTAACCTCTATTTGGTGCCTACTTGAACTTAATATAGAGAAAATTAAGCAAATATGATTATTAGCCTGGAGCACATAAAGTCTAATAAGCATGAAGACTGAATAAAAATGTAAAAGACATACACATTACTGTAAACACATCTAAGGAAGAAAATTAGAAGAGCTAAAATGATAGTAAGATAAAATGTCATTACTACTGTAATGTGCCTTTTCATGGCTGTTACACTGGAACTGTGCTATAATTTCCTCAATGGTCCTGGCTGGCAGAACATTTGGCATTTTCACATCATGACTGTTCAGTTTCTTTCACTGATAAACCTGTTTAGATAAGATACAAAGGGAGTCTGCCACCCCTTAGTTTTTCAGTTATAAAGGACTTTGGAGATTACTCTTATTCCTTCCTATTGTTCATTGAGGAATTCTTTTCTCATCTTGTCCTTTTAGATGGCCATTTGCTATTTCATTAAAAAATATTATATAAATTATCTACTCTGTTCCAGGAATTGAATTAAATATACACTTCCTGTGACTGAAGTACAG
The DNA here is from genome assembly GCF_028021215.1 of Eschrichtius robustus. NCBI lineage: Eukaryota > Metazoa > Chordata > Mammalia > Artiodactyla > Eschrichtiidae > Eschrichtius > Eschrichtius robustus. Next base: position 74,086,900 of record NC_090836.1, on the reverse strand, counting down.
ACTGTTTTGTGATTCTGTTGTTCCCAAACTTGTTCCTTAATTTGAGAGAAGACATACCTTGAAATGTCTACCACTGGTTCTGCTGATAAACGTTCTGAAACAATACAAAATACTACTATTTACACAAACCTACAAATAAGAAAATGGCTTTTACTCTTCTGCTATACAAATTTAAATGTCTATTTTCCTCATAACACATGCTTTTAATATTACTTCAGTGACCGCCTTGCCATTGTCAATGTCCTTTTCTGAAGTAATCCCAGGATTTGGCACTGTATTGCACATGGGCTCTGAACAGAACATAATTCAGGGGAAATGTTTCTTCTCAGTGATGGGCTTGAAATTCTCATCAGTTTGAATATTTGCTATTCTGCCATTATTTCTCTAAGGGAGATATAATCTTAAGCTTCTGTAATGGGATACCAATAATTTTGGGAAGCACTTTCCATTTACATACACTTCACTACTTATTCTATTTCTGTCATATTTTATTATGGTGCTTGATGTTAATAGGAATTTATATACTGGAATTTGATATTAATATTTTATATTGAATAATTAAGACATTAATCAGTATATATACATGTTTTGAAATAGTCTTTGATAGGTAAATCCATATTGGGAGGAACAAGGTCAATCCAAAGAAACTGTGTTGACCAAACATAAAGGATATGAAGAGGTTCTTGGTTGGGTCAAAATCTGTAAGAGGAGATGATAAAGAAATCCCAAAAGTGGCAAAGTATAGTAGAGTTTGTTGAATGAACATGAAGGCTTGAAGATTAACTGTGGTGGGTTGTTTGCAAAGATGGCTGCCAACAATTACTTTTTTTTTCCTGTATATGTATAATAGTCCTCCCATCTAGCAGGGAAGTCCATTTCCTCTCGAGCCCACTCCTCTTGAGTGGGCTGACCTTGACTTCACTTGACAAAAAGAATGTATTAGAAGTGACATAGTATGACTTACGGCCCTCATGTTAAGAGATCTTATAGTTTCCGTTTTTATTTTCTGGAAACCAGCCTTTGTATAAAAAAGTCCAGGATTTCCTGCCTGAGAAGTTATGTGGGGAGAGAGAAACCCTGGAGAATGAGAGATCACAAAGGAGAGAGGGAGAAGAACAAAGCTGCTCCTATCAGAAACTAGCACCAAGCCCCACCAACTCAATCAGTATTTGAAGCCATATCGAATAATCCAGCAACAGTAGAACCATCCAAGCAGCAATACATGGAGCAGAGATGAGCCACAGAGGCTTTTGCATGTTCTGTGTATGGTGGGTGGGAGGAGGAGCAGAAAACTTTTATTTTTAGTCGGCCATTTTGGACCATGAGTTGTAAGCCATGGCTTAAAGACATGTTCTAGCAATAAGCTAGAATGAGTTTGTTTTCCTGAAGTCATGGAGTTTTATTTTAGCCCTAAGCTGCAGTTAAAGAGAAATGAATCTATATTTGTTTAAGCCACTGTCAGTTTGGAGTCTCTAAGTCATACTGCTGACAAAGATTCTCTCCTGAGAAAACTAGTTGGACTCCTCTGAGCCCTCTTTTCAACCTTGGATTTCTCTGTGTCTGTTCTGTCCTTGCCAAGCCTGCATTGCCCAGTTTTAGTTAGCATTCTGCTAAGTCAGTTTAGTGAGAATCTTCCCACCCTTGATGACTGATTACCCTTGGTATCTGATCAAGTTCCTCATCCCCCACCTATGACGTGTAAGTCCTTAACTTGCCTTCAGCAAGAATCCCCCCTACTACTGACGTTTCCTCTTAATAATTTCCCATCTACTGACTCCCTCACCCCATTCCTTGGTTATAAATCCTTAGCTCTCTTTGCTGTATTTAGAATTGATACATATTTCTCTACCCTATTACGATAGTTTTGACATCAATTGCAATAGCCCTGCATAAAGTCATCCTTACCATTTTAACAAGTGTCAGAATAATTTTTTCTTTAACACTAAAAAACCTAATGTCTACTGATTCAGAGACCTTCCTCAGGAAATAACTTTGTGGACTCAGTGGTGATCAGGCATCTAGACTAAGTTTAGAAGAGCTTTTTTTCTTTTTTCTTTACTGTTTTCATTATCTGCTTTAATGGAACCCATAAGCCTATGGAGCCCCATCAGTAGGAAATAGCTTATTCTTTTACTGAGAAGGTAGGGAAAGTGATGCAGGATACAGAAGTGTTTTAACATCTATTTTCCAATAAGTGGGTTTTTCTTTTAAGAACTAATTGTTCAAGAAAGTGTATTTTGATTGGCCTGGTAAATGTTGTAGAGGTGACTAGAAATTGAAAAAATGTACAGAGAAAAGTAAGTTATTTCTGTTTGTATCTCAGACAAACTTGGGATAACTATTCACTCCTCAATTTCTGGACCTAGCCATCCCATTGCTCTAGCTCCAGAAATTTCTCCTCCAACATAATAATCAACCAAAAGCCAAATTGCTTCGTTTTGGCTCTAAGCCATTTATAGAATTCACTATGCCTTTTGGGATTTCTTTAGTGTTGTCTCTCTTTCCCTTTGGTCTTCCCAGCTTTTGATATACCCAGCCTTATATTTGATCTGAGAAAAATCAAAAGCGTGGATTCTGGCCAGAATAAGCCCTGCAGCATAGATATTTAGGAGACTTACATGGAAATAATGCTATTGGGTCAATGAAATGAAAATACAAAGTCAAGTTAAACAAGAAGGTTCTCTGTCAGTAAATACCAGTATCACTGAGCTGTCAGAGATTCTGCTGGGAAATATTTACATTTCTTAGAAGAAATTGTGATTTTATGATCAGAAATATTCTATCAATATCCTAATTTTTAAGGAAAGAATAGAATTACACACAACATGGGAATATGAATATATACTATAATAGATTAAGGGAATGGATAATCCTTTGGACACACTAACAGATATAATTGTAGATATCACCAGTTATACCATGAATTAAAAGAATCTGGAAAAAAAGAAGTCCATTTGGAGATATACATTGGGACCAAACCACATAGAAGTGGTGATTGTTAGAAAAATAAAAATCACTGTTTTCCCAGTGACAGTAAGAAAAATTGAAACTGTTGAATAAGTGTAGGCAAAGTTTATTATGAATGAACTTTGGTTTTTCAACGATAGCTATTAAACAGTTAAGAAATTCTCATAGAAAGGGACAGAGAATATTTGGAAGGTAGGAAAAAGTCTATTTCTGAGTGTTTTACGAGATGAGAAAACTGGATGAAAGGAGAAGGGGGTATAGCTATGGTAGACTGCATAGTAGTCTTAGTGAAGAATTAGGTTATTGCTGATGTTACCTTGATAATTCATTTCATACTGCTTTGCAATGTAGTTTTAAAAATATGGTTTCCAATCATGTAAAAGAAGCAGAGAATTGAAGCAATTATCCAGATAAAACTGTTTTTTGCTAATGTATTGCTAGCTTGAGTTATCTGGGTAGTTCAAACCTCATTCTCTTTGCATAGGCAGATAATTATTTTCGCATTATTGAAGTTAGGCATGGGAAAGATTTTTTTTAGCTTTAAGTATGCCTGATGTATGGAGAGTGGATCTTTGTAAAATAACTATTTTTTACAACTGATTTCTAGGCAAAATGCTGTAATTCCCTGCTCCATTGGTTGTGATGTGGGAACCGCCCATTCCATGTTATCCTAGAGGCTTTGTTCACTTCAGGGAGCTTGTTGATTTTAGTCCCTGAACGTATGCTTTTATAAGAATGCACTCTCTATGTTTAATTCCATCTGCCTTTGTGTAACTCACCACACACATAAGACAATTCTTTCCTAAATACAAATGCTGAAGTGAACATCTTATGGATATATTTGATGAAAACAGTCCTTGGAAGTATGTACTTTTATTTTAAAGAAACAAACAAACAAATGATAAATAGCAAAATCCCAAAGAAACAAGCAAATAGAGAATTGGCAGTTTTGTGGGCTGTGTTGTTATCGCTAGTCAATTCCTTTGGGAATTATAAGCTAGCAGTAAAAATCCACTCTCTGAATATATTATGAATCATTATTTATTCCCTTTAAACACAACGTGAAGAAAATATATCCAATGCATATCCAATTATGATTGTTCATCATCTTCCATCTTGACCTGAATCTTCATGTTAACCCCCTTATGCTAACAGAGAGGAGTCAGGAGACAGACTTTGTTTCATCTGTTTCTCCTTGGACTTCATTTATTTCAATTTCATTACTGATAGGACAACATCTGTGTTCTCTTCCCTTTTACCTTATTTATATAACTTGCCTTCAGAGATTGTATGGGGATTTGGTTGGAGAATTTCTTAGCCTCTATCAGCCTGCTCAAGGACAAAAGACCTTCCCACCTATTTCCAGACTTTATAAATTTCTTGAAATCAGGCAAATTATTTTACTACATGGTAACTCTGTTCTGATTAGTAATTATTTTTAAAGCACCTTAAGTTGCATTAATTACATTTTTCATAAAATATAAAAGTTGCATTCAAAAGAATATCTAGAAATATACTTCCCTTTCAACTTTTACAATTTTGATTTCAAAGGTATTTTAAAATAATTTCAGAATGTAAAAGAATTTAAGAATTTCTACCAAAGATCAACATTGTCTTTAAATTATAGGCCTGTGTTTGCAGAATCCAGCAGATGGTGATACTTCATGCTTTGGGCCTTTGCAAGTCCTGTGCTTAGCCAGAATCACCTTCCTTCACCTGGTACTCCTGGAAACCACTAATAAATTATAAAATTATCTTCTCTTCCCTCCTAACACTGCAAAAATAGTACTGATTATAAGAAAACTTACACAAACTTCAGCATCAGATTCACCAACTTATTGTATGTGTATCTTCACTTCCTTCTTTCCTATTAAATGCTTAAAGTGCCCCCAAATTCATTCCCTTCACCTTTTCTCTGGATCCCATTACTTGACACAGCAGAAGCATTTATTATTCCAGGATAATGCTTCTGCTGTGTCCCCAGTACTTCCAGCTTCCACTCTATTTCTGTGCTCCTCTTTATAGCAAAACTCAGAAGGGTTGTCATTTTCAGATGACTCTACATCTTCTGTTTGTGCTTTTTCTTTAATTCATTCCACTTAGACTTTTGTCAGTTCATTCTACTTAAACAGATCTATTAATTGTCATTTATAAACTCTACTAAATACAGTGGCCATGTTATCTCAAAGTAGTCAAGCTACTAGCGGTATTTGACCCAGTTGATCTGTCTTTGTTTTAAAACTTTGCTCAGATGTCTTGCAGGACACTGCCCTACCACTTTTCTTCTTACATAACTGACTACTCCTTCTCAGTGCCTGTTGCTAGTTCCTCTTGTCTCTCCATTTCCTAAATATTGATGTGGCTTAGGACCCAGCCCTCAGATCACTTTTTGGTCTATTTATATAAATGTTATGAAGTGATCTCATCCTGTTTCATGTCTTTAAATACTGTGTACACATTGACAGATCTCAAATTTTTGTTTACAGCACTAACCTTTTTTTTTGAACTCTAGACTCATATATCTAATTTAATATGTTTCCATTTATATGCTTAATTGATTTATTGAAATAAGTTTTCCCAAATCAAACTCATGAGTTCTGTATTCCAAACTTGTTTCTCCCATGATGCTTTACCTCAGTAGATGACAATGCAAATCTACCAGTTAATGAGGCCAGAAAGTTTGGAGTCAGCCTTGACTCCTCTCCTTCTATAATAGTCCATGCCCAATTCATCAGCTTTCCATTCTGTAATACCTTAAAAACAATACTTCAACTGCAACCACTTCTCGTCTCTACTGTCACCCTACTCCAAGGCATTGCCATCTATCACCTGAATTACTGCCATATCCTCCTAACTCATACCTCTGCTTTTATTTGTGATATTATAAAAATTAGACAGAAAAAAAAAAATGATGAAGAAAAGTAATGTATTTATTAGGCAGGGATTAATTAGATTTAAATAGAACTAAGTTCTTTTTTTTTTTGGAAAAAGTAGAGTTTGGCTTATTTTTTTGCTGAACTATACGGAAAAAGAACCCTAGAAATCTGTATAGGGATCTCTCTGAATCTTTGAGTATTAAACTGCACATGTGACTGGTAAAATTCCACAGGGCCATGCGAAGAATGAAAAATGGGAACCACCATGAGGGATCATCAGACTAAATAATTACCAAAGCTAGAACAAGGTTAAGAGAACCTCGAATCTGGTCAATCAGAATGGAGACACCATGTTAAGAATTCAGAAAAAATTCCATACAGAACTCAGGTCATGATAAAAAAGTAGAGCTAAACTAGACAGATATAAACAAAAGGAGATCTATACACGTGCATGTTTGGTAAATATAATAGACTTTCTTGTATTTTTATCTTTTTAAACTACTTTGAAAGATCATTATTTGAAGCAAAATAATACAATGTGAATGAGGTTTATAATATAAGGAGAAGTAAAATTAATGACAATGATAGCAAAAAGGATGAGGTTGGAGATTGTGATAAGTTAAAGATGCATATTTGTCAATCAATCACCTCATACAAGATAATTAAAAGAAAGCCAAAGAGGAGATATGGTTTAATACCAAAAATACTCAATTAATCAAAATTATGTGAGGAAAAGAGAACAAAACAAAACAACCTTTGAGATAAATACAAAATTGATTGGAAAGACAGACTTAAATTCAACTATGTCAACAGTCACATTAAATGTAAATTAAACATTCCAATTATAAGTCAGTGATTCTTAAATGGATAACACAAAGCAATACCCAACTACATACTCTCAATAAGAGATACATTTTAATCCTAAAGACACAGATTATCTAAAAGTAAAGAGATGGAATATGTTATATTTATGTTCAAACTATAGTAATAAAAAAGCTGAAGTACCTATGTTAATATCAGACAAAGTTGACTTTAGTATAAGAAATATCAAAGGTAAAGGTAACATTTCCCAATGATAAAAGAGTAAATTATTCAAGAACCATAACAAGCCTAAATCTGTATGCCCCCAAAATAAAAGCTTTAAAACACATGAGGCAAACACTGACAAACCTGAAAGGAGAAATAGATAAATCCACAATTAAAATTAGTAATTTGAGTACTCCTCTGTCAGTAATAGATCAAGCAGAAAGAAAGTCAGGAAGTAGGTAGAATACTTGAACAACACTATCAACCAATGAAACCTAATTAACATTTATAGAACACTACACCAGGCAACTGCAGAATACACAGTACTTTCTGTTGCACATGGAACATTAACCATAGAACATATGCTTGGCCATAAAAGTCAATAAAAGTCAATAAATTTAAAAGAATTGAAATCACTCAAAGTATATCCTCTGAAACTATAAAACTAAGTTAGAAATAAACAAAAAATATATCTGGAAAACAACTCATGGTTCAAAGAAGAAATTACCAGGGAAATTAGAAAATAAATGAAAATAAAAACAAAACCTATTAAAATTTGTGGGTTGCAGCAAAAGCAATATGTCAAGGAAAATTTGTGCTTTAGATACTTATATCGGAAGAAAAGTTTGAGACCAGTGATCTAGGCTTCTGAGCTTGCAACTTTAAAACTCAAAAAACTAAATTTAAACCCAAAAGATGGAAGGAAGGAAGCAATAAAGATAAGAATAGGAAGAAAAGAAATAGAAAACTATAGAAGATGGAGAAAATCAATGTAATAAGGAGCAATCAACTTGAATGGCAACACTCAAGCCTCCTCAAATTGATAGTCACAAATATCTATTAATTATATGCATGTGAAATTTATACGTCACTAAGCTTTTGCTGATTTTGTTTATATGTCATTTGGTTTAAAAGGTTTAGACAGTGACATATGCTAAAATGTTGTAGGATACGAGATGTTACTTTATGATTCCCAGATTACATTTTATATTTGAATTAGGAAAAGTAAGTGACATATTTGTTGTCAGGCGGTGAATGGTGTTCCTCCACAAACAGGAGATGTTAAAGAGAAAGGAGAGAGCATAAGGGCCAAAACATCACATGCCCAGAAGGTGGTCTCTGTGGGACCCCACAGTGTTGGCCTGGAGATGATAACTTTTCCACTGTCCTCTGGGTACTGAAAATCACCCTGCACAGTGTGAACTCTGAAGGCCACCTGTCCAAGCCCCCAGTGCCTGGACTCCCTCTGAAAGCCACCAAGCCTGCTTGCAGCTCCTCCCCTTATGGCCTGCACACTCTGAAGGCCTCCTTGCACTACTGGCACCCAGAAATCCACTGCATGCTCTTGCCATCAGTTGCTGATTTCGCATTCCAGAGAGTAGTGTTTTGTTTGCCCAGGAACTACAGAGCAGCTCTGGCCTGGCTAAACCACTGACCCTATCTGCTGTCTGGTGGCTGAACCATACCTTTTCCAAGAGATCTGACTTGTCCTTCCTTGGGTGCTTTCCCCCATGCCTAGGTACCGTATAGAGTTTCCTTATATCTTATAGTTACTCTTGTATTATAGATAATCATTCATTATATTAAATGCCCCCTGTTTAACCTATTGTGGACTTTCTAGTTCCTGATTGGACTCCGACTGCTATGGTGGATAAATATCAAAGTTCATATGGTAATTTTAGAACAGTCACTTTAAAATTATAACAATCCTTAGTTTAAATTGGAGACCTCTTGAGTATGCCATAATTCTGACCCTTCTATCCCCACAATACAATCAGGACCTGTTGCCTGCTTTTGTAAGAAGGGACACATTTAACAAATATAGAGAGAGAGCTGTGACCACTGGTGACTATGGGATTAACATTTTATGTAATACTGACTTATTTTTCTCACTTTTTATAAAGGTCATGTTTATGATGAAGCTCATTTATCTACCATCTAAGCATGTTATAAAGCTGAGACCCTTGTTTAGAATCATGAACCTGGAAAATAAATAGATTTCATCTTTCCTAGTTGTCTTTAATATCTATATAAGGAAAGATAGTTTTGCTAAAAATTTATGGACTGAATCTGACTATTTGGATTTTTTTTAAAATAGAACTTAACACAGGTATTCATTTAATGTACATGGACATAATTATTGCCAAATGGTGACAAGAGCAGTGCTACTCGGTGTCACCTACAAACTAGCAGCATCACCATCACCTAGGAGCTTTATGGAAATGCAAATTCTCATGTCCAATCCCAAACCTGGTCCCCAGAATTCTGTCATAACAAGCTCTCCTGGTGATTCTTAGGCACGCCAACATAAGAAACACTGGCTTAGAGCCTCTCAAACGTGGTAGTTACCAATGTCTGCTAGATTTTTACCCAAGTGGTCTGGTACGCAGAAACCTCAAAATCTATTACATTTCTAATAGAAAGCCAATGCAAGTTTAGTTAAATAACTCTTCTCTGTTCCTGGATTTTGCAAGAGGACAGGTAAATATCAAGATACATGTGATTTTATGTTATGTGGTTGAAATAAAATGTCCCAAGAGCAGATTTCTTTACTCTCTCAGAAACATGTTTAACTAAAGCCCTTGGTGTTTTTACTTTCCTTTCCCCTTCTTATCCCTTCCTCTTCAACATCTCCTGTTTATGGAGGAATACCATTCACCACTTGACAACAAAAATGCCACTTACTTTTCTAATCCAAATATATAATCTGAGGATCATAAAAATAGCATCTCCTTTCTCAAAATATTATAGTGTTAGTACTATGATCTCTTAAACCAAAAGGCATATGAACAAAATTAGGGAAAGCTTAGTGATGCATTAATTTCACATGTTATATATTAATATGCTGGGCATTTGTGACTATTGCTATGAGGGGCTTGAGTGTTGTCCTTCAAGTTGATTCCTATTTACATTGAGATGTCATTACTTTTCGTTAGTTAATACTTCGAGCTTTTGGGTATCATGTAGAAATTAAATATTCTGTGCAAAAATCTCTCTTTATAGCTTATTTATTTTTATGTCTAAAGTCCCTTGCTTTGATGTGTGTTTTGTTTATACTGAGGAAATTAGTTCAGTGTGCAGTAAGTGAGAGGGGAGGGGAAGAGTCCAGTGTTGCTATTTCTAATCTCTCACACTCTTGTCAGACCTAATGTTAAAAGCTACATTTCTTAACCTTGCAGAGGAAAACAGAAAACATTGTGTGTTTCAGCCACACTGAAAGTAAATTAGTTATGCAGCAAAACTATTTTACGACTATAATTTCACTGTGTTGTATTACTTGAATTTGCATACTGGCAAAAGAGTGATTGTCAGTTTGTATGAAATTTTGTAGTGTTAGCGTTAAAATGAGAAAAAGCAGCAAAATTATATGATCACTAAGAGCAGTATTTCAAAGCAGTATTTACTGATAGAACTTTTTTGTGCCCTGTTCAACCATAATTCATTCACCCTTTGAATAGAAAGTGGGAATGGCTGATTCCTTTGGGAAGCAGACCTTATCATGAAACATGTTTGCACTATATGGTAAATAATAACAACAGTCCCTTTATACAAAGCCCCCTTCTTCTGAATGAGGCAAAATGGTTTGTGCACAGGATCTTCAGAATCCTCCCAGAATCTCAGTGAGGAAAGGAGCAAGTTCTCTGTACTTCTATTGCAAATACCTAGAACACAGCAAAATGACAGAAAAAAACCACCAAAAAAGTAGCTGATTTTCTTGAATCCAGGTCTAATATACTGTTCATGTTATTTCTAATTGTTAATGTGAAGGAAATACGCATTAAATTGGAAAGTTATAAAAATAAATTATATTTGTTGCATGGATAGAACTAAGTGTGTTTCTGTGCTGGGAAAAGAAATAAAAATTAATCCCACTCTTATTGGTTCCTTCTGATTAAAAAATTGGAGTTATCTATGGCTTAATTCTATCTTGAATTGGAAAATGTATGAAAATTTATGAAGTTGTACAATTTTAGAATTAGGAAGTAATTCATTTATTTGTGAGGTGATCACAGTGCTTGACACAGAGTAGGCATTCAGATTTGCAGAGCGATGCTCGGGAATACTAAATGATGTGGTCTGGGTCCCACAATTAGTAGCAACAGTCCTAGAGCTCCTGCTTAGTGGTCAGATGCTCCTTCCTTTTAGAAGCCATATGGTTCAAAAATTAACTCCATGAAATGAATCTTTGAAGAAGCTAACTAATAGCAAAACACCAAAACCATCTTTATAATAAAGTCATACAAAACAGTAAAGGGAATTTGCAGTTAGAAGAAAGATTACAGTGAAACATAATAGGCAACAAGGTAACTATATCTGACAGCCAGATAGGCAGTTGTACTTGACGTTGTGTAGTTTGAGATCTTGAAAACTAATTGATTTTTTTCTAATTTAATGATATTTTCCAGTGATTTCAGTTCTTTTCAAATGTCTTATATTTGACTGATTAGCAATTCGCAGTGGAATTTCTTTAATTAGTTTGAAAATTTCTGCTATATACATTTTTGATTTAGAAATAAACACTTGTTTTGCTGAAATGATTCTGTGATTCACCTATGATTTATATTTTGATAATGTTTACTAGCTTTGAAAGACAGGAAAATATAACATAAAAGCAAAAACAACTCATGATACCCCAACCAGATAACACCATTTTTTAAAAAACAGTACATTTACATGATTAAAAAATTCAAACAGTATAGAAATTCTGTTTTCATTTTTGGGGGTATATACTCAGAAGTGGAATTGCTGGATCGTATGGCAGATCTATTTTTAATTATTTGAGGAATCTCCATTTTGTTTTCCACTGTGTTTAGACCAATTTACATTCCCACCAACAGTGTATCAGTGTTCCTTTTTTACCACACCCTTGGCCAGCGCCTGTTGTCTCTTGTCTTCCTCATGATACCCATTTAACAGACATGAGGTGATACATCATTGTGGCTTTGACTTGCATTTCCCTGATAATTAAGTGATGTTGGGAACATTTTCAGGTACCTGTTGACCATTTGAAAATCTTTGGAAAAATGTCTGTTGATTACCTCTGCCCAATTTTCAATCAGATTTTTTTTTTTTTTTTCTGATTAGTATGGGTTCTTTACATGTTTGGGATATTAACTCCTTATCAGTTAGGTGATTTGCAAATATTTTCTCCCATTCCATAGGTTGCCTTTTGATTTTGTTGTTGGTTTCCTTTGCTGTGCTGAAACTTTTTAGTTTCAGGTAGTTCCAGTTGTCTATTTTTGCTTGTATTGCCTTTGCTTTTGATGTCAAACCTAAAAAAATCATTGCCAAAACCAATGTCAGGTAGCTTACCCCCCTATGTTTTATTCTAGGAGTTTTATGGTTCAGGGCTTACATTCAAGTCTTTATCCAATTTGAATTGATTTTTGTGTATGGTGTAAGATAGGGATCCAGTTTCATTCTTTTGCACGTGGCCTTCCAATTTTTCCTTATCACCATTTATTGATGAGACTGTCCTTTCCCCATGTAGAAGTTGCATTGAATCCATAGATTGCTTTGGGTATCATGCATATTTTAACAGTATTGGTTCTTTCCAATGTATGAGCAGATAATATCTTTCCATTTATTTCTGTCTTCAGTTTTTCTCATCAGTGTCTTATAGATTTCAGTGTACAGGTCTTTCACCTCCTTGTTAAATTTATTCCTAGATTCTCTCTTTTTTAATGCTATTGTAAATGTAATTGTTTTCTTAGTTTCTCTTTCTGATAGTTTGTTGTTAGTGTACAGAAATATAACTGATTTTTGTATATTGCTTTTGTATCCTGCAAATTTACTGAATTAATTGACTAGTTCTAACAGATTTTTGGTGGACTCTTCAGCATTTTCTGCATATGACATCATATCATCTGCAAATAATGACAATTTTACTTCTTCCTTTCCTATTTAGATGCATTTTATTTATTTTTCTTGCCTAATTACTCTGGTTAGACCTTACAGTTCTATACTGAATAAAAGTGGTGAGAGTGGGCATCCATGTCTTTTTCCTGATTTTAGAGGAAAAGTTTTCAGTTTTTCACTATTGAGTATGATGTTAACTGTGGGCATAGATGCTTTTTTATAGGTGAAGACTTCCCCTTATGTTCTTTGCATGCTGGAATCTTTCATCCTGAATGTGTTTTGAATTTTTTCAAATATGATTTCTTTAACTGTTGAGATGATCACATGACTTTTCTCTTTATTCTGTTAATATTGTGATAAAACATTGATTTGTTTATAGTAAATCAACATCAAATCCTCAAAACAGTCTTGGACATTTGTTTTTTCCTTTCTATATTTGCTGTATTCAATTTGCAAATATATTTAAAAGATTTTTCTGCATTTATATTTATAGGGAATTTTGGTCTATAGTATTTCTTTTTCTTTTTTCCTTTGTAATGTTTTTGATTTTGCTATCAGTGTATTTCTGGCCTTATAAAATGAACTGGGGATTATCCTTTCTTTCTATATTTTCTGGATGAGTTGCTGTAGGCTTTGTACTATTCTTCCTTAACTATCTGATCGCTGTCTCCAGTAAAAAACATCTGGTCATGGAGGTATTTTGTGGGGATGTTTTCAATTGCAAATTTTATTTCTTTAATTAATATAATACTTTCAGATTTTTAATTTATTCTTGTGATGGTCTTAGTAGTTTAATTTTTTAGGGTATTTTTACATTTCATGTTGTTCATTGAATATTGGCATAAGATTGTTCATAATATTATTTTATATTCTTCTGAAAATGTATAGGATCTATAGAAATTCTTTGATTCTAGATATTCATGAGTTGTATTATAAGTTTATCCATTTTTATTAAAATTTTTCAGGAATAAACTCTTGACTTTGGTGTCTTTTTTCTGTTGTTTATTTACTCTTTCACTGATTTCTGTGATTATTTACAAATATTTATTCTTTTAATTTTCACTACCTATTTTTTTTTTAGTTTCATAAAGTGAGAGCTGAGTATATTGAATTTGAACCCTTGTTCTTACTCGATTCATGAAGCTATAAATTTTCTTCTTATCACTGCTTTTGCTGCATTCCACAAATTGTATTTTTTGCCTTTTCATTTTGATTTAGCAAAAATGTTTTCTAATTTCCTGAGAGAAGTCTTCTTTGATACATGAGATAGAACTATGATGTTTAATATACTGTTTTAGGGACCTACCTAGTAGTTTACAGTTACTGATTTTTAATTTAATTATGTCTTAGTCTGAGAATATATTCTTGGACCATTCTTTTCTTGAAAATTTATTACGAAGTATAAAAAATGTAAAAATATGCATTTGTGCAGTTTTTGGAGTACTATCCTATAGCTATCAAACAGATTATATTTGTTGTTAGTGTTCTTCAAGTATTCTATAGCCTTACTTATTAGCTGTCTATCTGTTTTATTAGTTTTACAAGAGAAGTTTGGAGTAATTAACTGTAATTTTGGATATATAATTTTCTCTTCAATTTTATTTTTCTTTATTTTTAACTTATATTATGATTTGCATACATGTTATGATTGATATTTATTTTTAACATCTTTATTGGAATATAATTGCTTTACAATGTTGTGTTAGTTTCTACTGTATAACAAAGTGAATCAGCTATATGTATACATATATCCCCATATCCCCTCCCTCTTGCGTCTCCCACCCTCCCTGTCACACCCCTCTAGGTGGTCACAAAGCACTGAGCTAATCTCCCTGTGTTATGTGGCTGCTTCCCGCTAACTATCTATTTTACATTTGGTAGTGTACATATGTCCATGCCACTCTCTCACTTTGTCCCAGCTTACCCTTCCCCCTCCCTGTGTCCTCAAGTCCATTCTCCACGTCTGCGTCTTTATTCCTGTCCTGCCCCTAGGTTCTTCAGAACCATTTTTTTTTCTTTTTCTAGATTCCATATATATGTGTTAGCATATGGTATTTCTTTTCCTCTTTCTGACTTACTTCACTCTGTATGACAGACTCTAGGTCCATCCACCTCACTACAGATAACTCAATTTTGTTTCTTTTTATGGCTGAGTAATATTCCATTGTATATATGTACCACATCTTCTTTATCCATTCACCTGTCGATGGACACCTAGGTTGTTTCCATGTCCTGGCTATTGTAAATAGTGATGCAATGAACATTGTGGTACATGACCCTTTTTGAATTATGGTTTTCTCTTAATATATCCCCAGTAGTGGGACGGCTGGGTCATATGGTAGTTCTATTTTTAGTGTTTTAAAGAACCTCCGTACTGTTCTCCATAGTGGCTGTATCAATTTACATTCCTACCAACAGTGCAAGAGGGTTCCCTTTTCCCCACACGCTCTCCAGCATTTATTGTTTGTAGATTTTTTGATGGTAGCCATTCTGACTGGTGTGAGATGATGCCTCATTGTAGTTTTGATTTGCATTTCTCCAGTGATTAGTGATGTTGAGCATCCTTTCATGTGTTTATGGCAATCTGTATATCTTCTTTGCAAAAATGTCTATTTAGGTCTTCTGCCCATTTTTGGATTGGGTTGTTTGTTTTTTTGATACTGAGCTGCATGAGGTGCTTGTGTAATTTGGAGATTAATCCGTTGTCAGTTTCTTCTTTTGCAAATATTTTCTCCAATTCTGACAGTTGTATTTTTGTCTTGTTTATGGTTTCCTTTGCTGTGCAAAAGCTTTTAAGTTTCATTAGGTCCCATTTCTTTATTTTTGTTTTTACTTCCATTTCTCTAGGAGGTGGGTAAAAAAGGATCTTGCTGTGATTTATGTCAGAGTTTTCCGTCTAAGTTTTCCTCTAAGAGTTTTATAGTGTCTGGCCTTACATTTAGGTCTTTAATGCATTTTTGAGTTTATTTTTGTGCCATAGTGTTAGGGAGTGTTCTAATTTCATTCTTTTACATGTGGCTGTCCAGTTTTCCTAGCATCAATTATTGAAGAGGCTGTCTTTTCTACATTGTATATTCTTGCCTCGTTGTTCAAAGATAAGGTGACCATATGTGCGTGGGTTTATCTCAGGGCTTTCTATCCTGTTACATTGATCTGTATTTCTTTTTTTGTGCCAGTAACATGCTGTCTTGATTACTGAAGCTTTGTAGTATAGTCTGAAGTCAGGGAGCCTGATTCTTCCAGCTCTATTTTCTTTCTCAAGAATGCTTTGACTATTCAGGGTCTTTTGTGTTTCCATACAAATTGTGAAATTTTTTGTTCTAGTTCTGTGAAGAATGCCATTGGTAGTTTGATAGGGATTGCAGTGAATCTGTAGGTTGCTTTGGGTAGTAGAGTCATTTTCACAATATTGATTCTTCCAATCCAAGAACACGGTATATATCTCCATCTGTTTGTATCATCTTTAATTTCTTTCATCAGTGTCTTATAGTTTTCTGCATACAGGTCTTTTGTCTCCTTAGGTAGATTTATTCCTAGGAATTGTATTCTTTTTGTTGCAATGATAAATGGGAGTCTTTCCTTAATTTCTCTTTCCGAATTTCCATAATTAGTGTATAGGAATGCAAGAGATTTCTCTGCATTAATTTTGTACCCAGTTGCTTTACCAAATTCATTGCTTAGCTCTAGTACTTTTCTGGTAGCATCTTTAGTATTCTCTATGTATGGTATCATGTCATCTGCAAACAGTGACAGTTTACTTCTTCTTTTCCATTTTGGATTCCTTTTATTTCTTTTTCTTCTCTGACTGCTGTGGCTAAAACTTCCAAAACTATGTTGAATAATAGTGGTGAGAGTGGGCAACCTTGTCTTGTGCCTGATCTTAGTGGAAATGGTTTCAGTTTTTCACCATTGAGGATGATGTTGGCTGTGGGTTTGTCATATATGGCCTTTATTATGTTGAGGAAAGTTCCCTCTGTGTCTACTTCCTGCAGGGTTTTTATCATAAATGGGTGTTGAATTTTGTTGAAAGCTTTCTCTCATTAATTGAGATGATCATATGGTTTTTCTCCTTCAATTTGTTAACATGGTGTATCACATTGATTGATTTGCGTATATTGAAGAATCCTTGCATTCCTGGAATAAACCCCACTTGATCATGGTGTATGATCCTTTTAATGTGCTGGTGGATTCTGTTTGCTAGTATTTTGTTGATTTTTACATCTGTGTTCATCAGTGATATTGGCCTGTAGTTTTCTTTCTTTGTGACATCTTTGTCTGGTTTTGGTATCAGGGTGATGGTGGCCTCGTGGAATGAGTTTGGGAGTGTTCTTCCCTCTGCTATATTTTGGAAGAGTTTCAGAAGGATAGGCGTTAGCTCTTCTCTAAATGTTTGATAGAATTCGCCTGTGAAGCCATCTGATCCTGGGCTTTTGTTTGTTGGAAGATTTTTAATCACAGTTTCAATTTCAGTGCTTGTGATTGGTCTGTTCATATTTTCTATTTCTTTCTGGTTCAGTCTCGACAGGTTGTGCATTTCTAAGAATTTGTCTATTTCTTCCAGGTTGTCCATTTTATTGGCATAGAGTTGCTTGTAGTAATCTCTCATGATCCTTTGTATTTCTGCAGTGTCAGTTGTTACTTCTGCTTTTTCATTTCTAATTCTATTGCTTTGAGTCTTCTCCCTTTTTTTCTTGAGGAGTCTGGCTAATGGTTTATCAATTTTGTTTATCTTCTCAAAGAACCAGCCTTTAGTTTCATTGATCTTTGCTATTGTTTCCTTCATGTGTTTTTCATTGATTTCTGATCTGATCTTTATAATTTCTTTCCTTTGGATAATTTTAGGGTTTTTGTTCTTCTTTCTCTAATTGCTTTAGGTGTAAGGTTAGGTTGTTTATTTGAGATAGTTCTTTCTTCTTGAGGTAGGCTTGTATTGCTATAAACTTCCATCTCAGAACTGCTTTTGCTGCATCCCATAGGTTTTGAGTCGTCCTCTTTTCATTGTCATTTGTTTCTAGATATTTTTTGAATTCCTCTTTGATTTCTTCAGTGATCTCTTGGTTATTTTGTAGTGTATTGTTTAGCCTCGATGTGTTTGTATTTTTTACAGAGTTTTTCCTGTAATTGATATCTAGTCTCATAACGTTGTGGTCAGAAGAGGTACTTGATACAGTTTCAGTTTTCTTAAAGTTAGCAACGATTTCTTTGTGACCCAAGATATGATCTATCCTGGAGAATGTTCCATGAGCACTTGAGAAGAAAGTGTATTCTGGTTTTTTTGGATGGAATGTGCTATAAATATCAATTAAGTCATCTTGTTTAATATATCATTTAGAGCTTGTGTTTCCTTATTTATTTTCATTTTGGTTGATCTATTCATTGGTGAAAGTGGGGTGTTAAAGTCCCCTACTATGATTTTGTTACTGTCAATTTCCACTTTTATGGCTGTTAGCATTTGCCTTATGTATTGAGGTGCTCCTATGTTGGGTGCATAAATATTTACAATTGTTACATCTTCTTGGATTGTTCCCTTCATCATTATGTAGTATCCTTCTTTTCTCTTATAAACGTCTTTATTTTAAAGTCTATTTTGTCTGATATGAGAATTGCTACTCCAGCTTTCTTTTGATTTCCACTTGCATGGAATATCTTTTTCTATCCTTCACTTTCGGTCTGTATGGTTCCCTACGTCTGAAGTGGGTCTCTTGTAGACAGCTTATATATGGATCTTGTTTTTGTATCCATTCAGCCAGTGTTTGTCTTTTGGTTGGAGCATTCAATCCATTTACATTTAAAGTAGTTAGCGATATGTATGTTCCTATTACCATTTTTTTAATTGTTTTGGGTTTGTTATTGTAGGTCTTTTCCATCTCTTGTGTTTCCTTCCTAGAGAAGTTTCTTTAGCATTTGTTGTAAAGCTGGTTTGGTGGTGCTGAATTCTCTTAGCTTTTGCTTGTCTGTAAAATTTTTAATTTCTCCATCGAATATGAATGAGATCCTTGCTGGGTAGAATAATCTTGGTTGTAGGTTTTTCCTTTTCATCACTTTAAATATGTCCTGCCACTCCCTTCTGGCTTGCAGAGTTTCTGCTCAAAGATCAGCTCTTAACCTTATGTGGATTCCCTTGTGTGTTATTTTTTGTTTTTCCCTTGCTGCTTTTACTATTTTTTCTTTGTATTTAATTTTTGATAGTTTGATTAATATGTGTTTTGGTGCGTTTCTCTTTGGATTTTTCCTGTATGGGACTCTCTGCACTTGCTGGACTTGACTGACTCTTTTCTTTTCCCAAATTAGGGAAGTTTTCAACTATAATCTGTTGAAATGTTTTCTCAGTCCCTTTCTTTTTCTCTTCTTCTTCTGGGACCCCCATATTTCGAATGTTGGTGCGTTTAATGTTGTCCCAGAGGTCTCTGAGTCTGTCCTCAATTCTTTTCATTCTTTTTATTCTGCTCTGCTGTAGTTATTTCCACTATTTTATCTTCCAGGTCACTTCTCTGTTCTTCTTCCTCAGTTATTCTGCTATTGATTCCTTCTAGAGAATTTTTATTTTCATTTATTGTGTTGTTCATCATTGTTGGTTTGCTCTTTAGTTCTTCTAGGTCCTTGTTAAATGTCTCTTGTATTTTCTTCATTCTATTTCCAAGATTCTGGATCATCTTTACTGTCACTACTCTGAATTCCTTTTCAGGTATACTGCCTATTTCCTCTTCACTTGTTTGGTCTGGTGGGTTTTTACCTTGCTCCTTCATCTGCTGTGTGTTTCTCTGTTTTCTCATTTTGCTTAACCTACTGTATTTGGGGTCTCCTTTTTGCAGGCTGAAGGTTCATAGTTCCCGTTGTTTCTTGTGTCTGCCCCCAGTGGCTATGGTTGGTTCGGTGGGTTCTGTAGGCTTCCTGGTGGAGGGGACTAGTGCCTGTGTTCTGGTGGGTGAGGCTGTATCTTGTCTTTCTGGTTGGCATGACTGCATCCGGTGGTGTGTTTTGTGGTGTCTGTGACCTTATTATTATCTCGGCAGCCTCTCTGCTAATGGTTGGGGTTGTGTTCCTCTCTTGTTAGTTGTTTGGCATAGGCTGTCCAACACTGTAGCTTGCTGGTCGTTTAGTAGAGCTGGGTCTTAGCATTGAGATGGAGATCTCTGGGAGATCTTTCACTGTTTGATATTATGTGGAGCTGGGAGGTCTCTGGTGGACCAGTGTCCTTAACTCGGCTCTCCCACCTCAGGCACAGTCCTGACACCCGGCCGGAGCACCAAGACCCTGTGAGCCACATGGCTCAGAATAAAAGGGAGAAAATAAGAAAGAAAGAAGAAATGAAAAATAAAATAAAATTTATTAAAATAAAAAAAATTTTAAATTATTAAAAATTAATTAAGAAGTAATAAAAGAAGGAAAAAAAAGAAAGAAGAGAGCAACCAAACATAAAATAAATCTACTAATGGTAACAAGCACTAAAAACTATACTAAAGAAAAAATATTAATAAAACGGACAGACAGAACCCTAGGACAAATGGTAAAAGCAAAGCTATACAGACAAAATCACACAAAGGAGCATACACATACACAATCACAAAAAGAGAAAAAATATATATATCTATATTTAAAAAAAAAAAGGAAGAGAACAACCAAATCAACAAACAAATCTACCAAAGATTATGTACTCTAAATACTAAACTAAGCTAAACATAAAACCAGAAACAAATTAGTTGTAGAAAGCAAACCCCAAGTTTACAGTTGCTCCCAAAGTCCACCGCCTCAATTTTGGGATGATTCTTTGTATATTCAGGTATTCCAGATATGCAGCGTACATCAAGTTGATT
Organism: Eschrichtius robustus; assembly: GCF_028021215.1. Lineage (NCBI taxonomy): Eukaryota > Metazoa > Chordata > Mammalia > Artiodactyla > Eschrichtiidae > Eschrichtius > Eschrichtius robustus. The sequence goes on along the minus strand of NC_090836.1, from coordinate 74,066,358 downwards.
GTGGAGATTTAATCTGCTGCTCCTGAGGCTGCTGGGAGAAATTTCCCTTTCTCTTCTTTGTTTGCATGGCTCCTGGGGTTCAGCTTCGGATTTGGCCCCGCCTCTGCATGTAGGTCGCCTGAGGGCATCTGTTCCCTGCCCAGAGAAGACAGGGTTAAAGGAGCAGCTGATTAGGGTCTCTGGCTCACTCTGGCCTGCGGGAGGGAGGGGTACGCAATGCAGGTGAGCCTGTCATGGCAGAGGCCGGCATGACATTGCAACAGACTGAGGCACGCCATGTGTTCTCCTGGGGAGGTTGTCCCTGGATCACGGGACCCTGGCAGTGGCGGGCTGCACAGGTTCCTGGGAGGGGAGGTGTGGATAGTGACCTGTGCTTGCACACAGGCTTCTTGGTGGCTGTAGCAGCAGCGTTAGCGTCTCATGCCCATCTCTGTTTTCTGCGCTGATAGCCGCGGCTCACGCCGATCTCTGGAGCTCATTTAAGCAGTGCTTTGTATCCCCTTCCCTCGTGCACCCCAAAACAGTGGTCTCTTGCCTCTTTGGCAGTTCCAGACTTTTTCCCGGACTCCTTCCTGGCTAGCCGTGGCACACTAGCCCCATTCAGGCTGTGTTCACACAGCCAACCCCAGTCCTCTCCCTGGGATCTGGCTTCTGAAGCCCGAGCCTCAGCTCCCATCCCCCACCCACCCCAGCGGGTGAGCAGACAAGCCTCTCGGGCTGGTGAGTGCTGGTCGGCACCGATCCTCTGTGCGGGAATCTCTCCACTTTGCCCTCTGCACCCCTGTTGCTGCGCTCTCCTCCGTGGCTCTGAAGCTTCCCCCCCACCCCCGCCCACCCACCGTCTCCACCAGTGAAAGGGCTTCCTAGTGTGTGGAAACTTTTCCTCCTTCACTGCTCCCTCCCAGAGGTGCAGGTCCTGTCCCGATTCTTTTGTCTCTGTTTTTCCTTTTTTCTTTTGCCCTACCCAGGTACGTGGAAATTTTCATGCCTTTTGGGAAGTCTGAGGTCTTCTGCCAGCATTCAGTAGGTGTTCTGTAGGAGTTGTTCCACATGTAGATGTATTTCTGATGTATTTGTTGGGAGCAATGTGATCTCCACCTCTTACTCCTCCGCCACCTTGACGGTCTCCTCTGATACGTTTTCTTGATAAATTTACACTATTATTAGTATGAAGTGTTCCTTTATATTTCTGATAATATTTTCTCTCCTGCAGCCTGTTTCATTTAAACTAATATAGTCTCTCTTAAATTAATATAGCTTTCTTGTTATTTTAGTTTGCATTGTAAACATTTTCTCGTTTAACTTATATCTGACTTTTCATTAACAGCTGTCCCTTATAGGAAACTTACAATTTAGTCTTATTTATATCCAGTCTGAAAATATCTACCTCTTAATTAGTGTGTTTAGGCTTTTTTGAATGCAGTTACTACTAGGTGAGATTTCAGTATCCCTTCTTATTTGTTTTCTATTTGTCCAGTCTATTCTTAATTACTTTTTCCTTCTTTAGTGCCTGTGATGGTTGGTTTTATATATCACCTTGGTGAGACTGTAGTTCTCAGTTATTCTATCAAACACTATTCTAGGTGTTACTGTGTGGGTATTTTGTAGATGTGATTAACATCTACAATCAGTTGAATTTAGGTAAAGGTGATTATCCTTGATAATCTGTGTAGGCCTCATACAATCAGTTGAAAGACCTTAAGAAGAAAACTGAGGTTTCCCTGAAGAAAAATAAACTTTTCCTGTGGACTACAGTGTCTGCTCCTACTTGAGAATTTCCAGCATACCATCCTGCCCTACAGAATTTAGACATACCTACCCATACTCTACAATTGCATAAACTAATTCCTTGAAATGAATTTCCTTCTCTCTGTATGTATGTTTACACACACGTGTATAAACACATGCACGTATACATATACACACATTCATGCATACACACCATATATATATACGTATAGTACATACATTACAATATATATATATATGTAATTATGTTTCTTTGGTAGAACAGTAACTGAAACAGATTTTGTTTCCAAGAGTGTTTTTAGAGGAGTAGAATCTTAAGGCTGAGTTCTTTGAATTGGTTCTGAGTTTTCTGAATTGGTTCTAGGTTTGAAAAAATTGGTTATCTATTATGAATATATTAAAGGTACTAACAACTCTATTCCCAGTGTTAAAGAAGGCACTCGTAATCTATAGTATGATATAGTAATAGAGATAAGTAAAATATCATCATTGGATACTAGTAATCAAATACTGTTGTGGACTGAATATTTGTGTCTCCCTAAAGTTCATATATTAAAACCTAATTCTTAATGTTATGGTATTTGTTGGTAGGGACTTTAGGAGGTAATTAGGTCATTTGGAGGTGGAGCCTTTGGGAGATAACTAAGAGGGTGAAACTCTCATGAATGGGATTACTGCCATTATAAGAATACAAGAGGTTAGCAGTCTGCAGTTCAGAAGAGGGTCCTTGCTAATACCCAACCATGCTGTCACCTGATCTTGGAATTCTAGCCTCCAGAACTGTGAGAAATAAATTTTTGCTGTTTATAAGTCACCCAGTCTATGGCATTTTTGTACAGCAGACGTGAATAAGATAAATACATATAGGAGGCAAGGTGACCCCATATTCAAAATTGAAACCATGATTTCCAGTTTTAAGTTTTATATGTACAGTTTATAGCATGTAATACTTCTGCAGTCAGTCTATGAGAATAATAGTTCAATTATGCTGACCATATTTAAAAATGAGAGTTAAAGAAAAGCTATCACTTTATGTTAGCTTTATCATTTTTGTTATTTCTACTTTGTTTACTTACCCTTTGTAGTATTTATTCTTCTGTGTTTCCTTCAAAATGTTAAACAACTTATATTTATTCATGTCTGAAATTTGTAGGGAATCCCATATTCAGCCTGCTACCTCTGCAATGTGGTACTGTATTTTTAAACTTAATTTGTAATTTCTTCATACTCTTCAACTAAACAAGCACAGCAGATGTTTTATCTCAAGTTCCTCTCCAAGTTGAATAATCCCCAAATCATGAAGTCAAAACGAATGATAAATAATGTGTTAATATTTAGTGTGTGATATTTCAGTGTGCATATAGTATGTTACCATAGGTTTTCAAAATAAGTTTGAATAAAACTTCGTGTAATGATTCAAGCTTCTTCCACGGTTCTCAAGAGTTCTGTGACATATCTTCTGGTGTAAATAATCTCTTAGGACCCTCCTTTCCAGTACATTGACTCTAAATTTTCATGTTTAAAAAAACCTAGATTTCAAAAATAAATAAACCATGGCTGATAACTATTCTTTGACTTGCTGTGTTTATCACAATTCCAGCTTCATACATACATAATATGTAGTTTTTATATTGAACTTTCAGTTTAAGATTAGTCCCTGAATTTTCTAAGCAGTAGAAATAGATGAAGGATTTAATATGACAGGTGTTGATTTAGTAGAGTCAAATGGAGAGTGAATTTTCTTCTTGACTGTGTGCCTAATACTTTGGAAGGCATAGCATTTGCCTGAGGCCTATAAACATTGAACTTTTGGTTCAAAATGCTAGAATACATATTATGCAATTTTTTATGTGTGCTTGATTTAAAATAAAATAAAATTCTGTAGAAGTTTTCCTCATTAATCTGCCCACTTTGATTCAACTGACTCTGGTTCAGGGCTTTGAAGTGATTTGCTGACGTAAGTAAGCGTGATGGGCATCAATACTTGAAACTTGTGGGTAATTTTTTCTGACTTTGCTTTCAAAGTTATTCTAAACTATGAGTAACCAAAGAGAACTTCCTCAAATTAAACTTGCTTGTTAGTCCCATTTATATTTTTTCTTTGTTTCTTATTCTAATATTACTATGAAGAATTTAGCATTATCTTTTTACTTTTAATAAGGAAAAAGTTATTTGAAGGTTAATGTGACATTTTAAAGATAAACAACAACCATCTGCTGTCTGTTTTCCAAATATAAACTTTTTATTTAATAATGGAGTCACCATATATTTTGCAGCAGGGTGTCATCATCTTGTGCATGTGAGCCAGATCTGTACCTCTAAATCTCTGATTCTCATCTTTCCTTCATAAATCAGATCTAATTTTCATTTGTCTTTGGGACATATTTATCTGTATTCCCTGTTGGCCACAACCCAATTTTGACTGTTTCCACCTCAAAATGACTTCTTTTTCCTGAATTCTCTGTATGTAAACTCAAAATTTCCCAACCACCAAGACCTGAAAACTTAGTTATTTCTCCTTTTCTTACTACCTCTCCCTCCAATTAATTGCAGTGTTCTGTGCATTCTAACCCTGCCTCTTAAATGCCTTTTGATGCTTCTTGCTGGCTTTTTTAACTTTATACTTGGTCTATTTAAATAATTTATATATTCCTTCTGATTCAAATTTGACATTACTGCCAAATTGTGTTCAGCAATGTTCAGCTCTGATCATATCATTCTCCTGCTTGAAAAATGTTAATTCCTTCCCATTGCCTCCTAAGGGGACCAGGTCAGGCACAAACCCTTAGAACTGTTTCTGCTTTCCGCAGAAATAGTCTTTTGTAGACATTTCAGAGAGGGAATGCCTATGTACCACAAGTAACCTTGTTTTCTCGTTATTCAAAGTCATGTCTGGGTAACCTTTGCATAGATCTATGCTCTGTAGGTAATAAGGCTACAGTTGGCTAACACTAAATAAACAAATCAGAGTAGCAACGACTGATTGCCTACAACTCTGAAGTGAAGCTGTCATGTAGATGGCTGGGATGCTTGGGCAGAACATGTGATTTTACCCGGAGAGTAATCACAAAATAGATAAGGAGTAGATAAAGAATTCTTGAGTTAGCCAACAGCTAAAACAAGCATCCTCTTAGTAAAAGAGTGCTATCAAAATTTTTTGCTGTCAAATAACCTCACTCATCCCAGGTGAGCTCCTTAGAACTTTGGGTATATGACCAGATGAAGGGAAAGACAACTTGTAGTGACAACTCTCTAACCTTTTAAAAAGAAACATATCTGATAATAAAGCCAATTGCAATGCATTATTATCCCAACAATTATCTTGAGAACTGAGATATCTAATGTGATACAACCCTAAGACTCATATAAGATTTTCCATAATATAACCTAATCATTTTTTACATTTATTGTCCTTAATTTCTTTACACATGCACTGCATTCCAGCTTTGCTCAGTTGTGTGCCTTGACTTCTCTCTCTTTGCCTATGCAGTGTTCCCTGAGTGCTTTATAGACCATTTAAGATGGAAAGGACAATCTCGCTATCAGATACCAGTTTATAAAATGTATTTCAAGTTAACAAAAACAGTGTTTTTGTAAGACGAGATGGGATTAACCTTGTCCATTCTTGGAAGGTACTGTGGAACTTAATATTCTCATTTCACAGCCCATCAACTATAATCTGTATCCTTTTAACCCCACTCATCTAGGTCCAGTATATTCTATAAGGTAAGGTCGAAATCTAATTTCTCAATCTTCACCATGAATTTGAGATTTCTAAATGACCTTATCATCTTATGCAACATTTTATCTATAAATGCTTTCTGGGCTAGCAGCCCTATTTCATACATGACAACATAGCTCCTTAAATCAAGAACTAATTTGATTCTAATTTATATTTCTTGTAGGGCATCTTGCACTTAGTAGATTTTCAATAAATATTTATTGAGTTGAATGTTAATACCGGTTTATAACTATATCTAGTAAATTATATTTTATTAAGATAAAAGGAAAACAAAACGGGTATTTTCTTACTAAGACTTTTATAAAGTAAAATATTATATGATAAACCTCAAAATATATATAATTTGGATTAGGATTTATGAATATGCCTCTGTAAAACAACTTTTTCACTTTTCTAAAAAAGATAGAGGACCTTCAAGATGGCAGAGGAGTAAGACATAGAGATCACCTTCCTCCCCACAAATACATCAAAAATACATCTAAATGTGGAACACCTCCTACAGAGCAGCTACTGAATGCTAGCAGAAGACCTCAGACTTCCCAGAATGCAAGAAAATCCACACAACACCTGCATAGGGGAAAAGAAAAAAGAAAAAACAGAAACAAAAGAATAGGGACAGGACCTGCACCTCTGGGAGGGAGCTGTGAGGAGGAAAAGTTTCCACACACTAAGAAGCCCCTTCACTGGTGGAGACGGGGAGGTGGGCAGGGGGGAAGCTTCGGAGCCACAGAGGAGAACACAGCAACAGGGTGCAGAGGGCAAAGCAGAGAGATTCCCACACAGAGGATCAGTGCCGACCAGCACTCATCAGCCCGAGAGGCTTGTCTGCTCACCTACTGGGGTGGGTGGGGGCTGGGAGCTGAGGCTCAGGCTTCGGAGGTCAGATCCCAGGGAGAGGACTGGGGTTGGCTGCGTGAACACAGACTGAAGGGGGCTAGTGTGCCACAGCTAGCCAGGAGGGAGTCCAGAAAAAAGTCTGGAACTGCCTAAGAGGCAAGAGACCATTGTTTCGGGGTGTGTGAGGAGAGGGGATTCCTTCCTGTCTGCCCACAGAAGGCAGAGCACCACCTAAACAAGCGCCAGAGACAGGTGTGAGCTGTGGCTATCAGCTTGGACCCCAGAAACGTTAATGCTGTTGCTGCAGCCACCAAGAATCCTGTGTGCAAGCACAGCTCACTATCCACACCTCCCCTCCTGGGAGCCTGTGCATCCTGCCACTGCCAGGGTCCCATGATCCAGGGGCAAGTTCCCCGGGAGAAAACATGGTGCACCTTGGACCGTTGCAGTGTCACACTGGCCTCTGCCACTGCAGGCTCGCCCCACATTCCAATTATAACTACCATACCCCTCCCTCCCACTGGCATGAGTGAGCCAGAGCCCCCTAATCAGCAGCCCCTTTAACCTCGTCCTTTCTGGGTGGGAACAGATGCCTGAGGGCAACCTACACGAGGAGGCAGGGTGAAAACCCAAGCTGAACACCTGGAGCTGTGCAAACAAAGAAGAGAAAGGGAAATTTCTCCATGCAGCCTCAGGAGCAGCGGATTAAATCCCCACAGTCAACTTGATGTACCCTGCATCTGTGGAATACCTGAACAGACAAAGAATCATCCCAAAACTGAGGTGGTGGACTTCAGGAGCAGCTGTAGACTTGGGATTTGCTGTCTGTGACTGATTTGTATCTGATTTTTATGTTTATCTTAGTATAGTTTATAGTGCTTGTTATCATTGGTGGATTTATTTATTGGTTTGGTTGCTCTCTTCTTTTTTTTATTATTTTTCATTTTAATAATTTTTATTTATTATATTTTTTTCTACATTTTCTTCTGAGCCATGTGGCTGACAGGGTCTTGGTGCTCTGGCCTGGGGTCAGGCCTGAGCCTCTGAGGTAGGAGAGCCGAGTTCAGGACATTGGACCACCTGAACTCCTGACCCCACATAATATCAGTCATCGAGAGAGCTCCCAGAGATCTCCATCTCAGTGCTAAGACCCAAATCCACCCAATGGACAGCAAGCTCCAGTGCTGGACACACCATGCCAATCAACTAGCAAGAAAGGAACACAGCCCCACCCATTAGCAGAGAGGTTGCCTAATATCACACTAACTATGCAGACACTTCAAAACACACCACCAGATGGGGCCCTGCCCACCAGAAAGACAAGAACCAGCCCCACCCACCAGAACACAGACACCAGTCCCTTCCACCAGGAATCCTACACAACCCACTGAACCAACCTGACCCACTGTGGGAAGACACCAAAAACAACAGGAATTATGAACCTGCGGCCTGCGAAAAGGAGAACCCAAACACAATAAGTTAAACGAAATGAGAAGACAGAGAAATATGCAGCAGCTGAAGGAGCAAAGTAAAAACCCACCAGACCAAACAAATGAAGAGGAAATAGGCAGTCTACCTGAAAAACAATTCAGAGTAATGATAGTAAAGATGATCCAAAATCTTGGAAATAAAATGGAGAAAATACAAGAAAAGTTTAACAAGGACCTAGAAGAACTAAAGAGCAAACAAACGATGAACAAGACAATAAATGAAATTAAAAATTCTCTAGAAGGAATCAGTAGCAGAATAACTGAGGCAGATGAATGGGTAAGTGACCTGGAAGATAAAATAGTGGAAATAACTACTGCAGAGCAGAATAAAGAAAAAAGAATGAAAAGAATTGAGGACAGTCTCAGAGACCTCTGGGACAACATTAAATGCACCAACATTCGATTTACAGTGGTCCCAGAAGACGAAGAGAAAAAGAAAGGGACTGAGAAAATATTTGAAGAGATTACAGTTGAAAACTTCCCTAACATGGGAAAGGAAATAGTCAATCAAGTCCAGGAAGCTCAGACAGTCCCATACAGGATAGATCCAAGGAGAAACACGCCAAGACACATATAAATCAAACTCTCAAAAGTTAAATAGAAAGAAAAAATATTAACAGCAGCAAGGGAAAAGCAACAAATGACATACAAAGGGAATCCCCATAAGGTTAACAGCTGATCTTTGAGCAGAAACTCTGCAAGCCAGAACGAAGTGGCAGGACATATTTAAAGTGATGAAAGGGAAAAACCAACAACCAAGATTACTCTACGCAGCAAGGATCTCATTCAGATTCGACAGAGAACTTAAAACCTTTACAGAAAAGGAAAAATTAAGAGAATTCAGCACCACCAAACCAGCTTTACAAGAAATGCTAAAGGAACTTCTCTAGGCAGGAAACACAAGAGAAGGTAAAGACTTACAAAAACAAACTCAAAACAATTAAGAAAATGGCGATAGGAACATACATATTGATAATTACCTTAAATGTAAATGGATTAAATGCTCCAACCAAAAGACATAGACTGGCTGGCTGGATACAAAAACAAGACCCTTATATATGCTCTCGACAAGAGACCCACTTCAGACCTAGGGACACATACAGACTGAAAGTGAGGGGATGGACAAAGCTATCCCATCCAAATGGAAATCAGAAGAAAGCAGGAGTAGCAATCCTCATATCAGACAAAATAGGCTTTAAAATAAAGATGATTACAGGAGAAAAGAATGACTCTACCTAATGATCACGGGATCAATCCAAGAGGAAGGTATAACAATTGTAAATATTTATGCACCCAACATAGGAGCACCTCGATACATAAGGCAAATGCTAACAGCCATAAAAGGGAAAATGAATAGTAACACAATAATAGTATTGGACTTTAACACCCCGCTTTCACCAATGTACAGACCAACTGAAATGAAAATAGGTAAGGAAACACAAGCTTTAAATGACACATGAAAAAGATGGACTTAATTGATATTTATAGGACATTCTATCCAAAAACAAGAGAATACTCTTTTTTCTCAAGTGCTCATGGAACAATTTCCAGGATAGATCATTACAAATCCAACCTTAGTAAATTTAAGAAGATTGAAATTGTATCAAGTATGTCTTCCTACCGCAACTCTATGAGACTAGATATCAATTACAGGGAAAAAAAAACTGTAAAAAATACAACCACATGGAGGCTAAGCAGTATGCTACTAAGTAACCAAGAGATCACTGAAGAAATCAAAGAGAAAATCAACAAGTACCTAGAAACAAATGACAATGAAAACATGATGACCCAAAACCTATGAGATGAAGCAAAAGCAGTTCTAAGAGGGAAGTTTATAGCATTACAGTCGTACCTCAAGAAATGAGAAAAATGTCAAACAACCTAATCTTACACCTAAAGCGATTAGAAAAAGAAGAACTAAAAAAACCCAAAGTTACCAGAAGGAAAGAAATCATAAAGATCAGATCAGAAATAAATGAAAAAGAAATGAAGCAAATAATAGCAGAGATCTTTAAAACTAAAAGCTGCTTCTTTGAGAAGATAAACAAAATTGATAAACCATTAGCTAGACTCATCAAGAAAAAAAGGGAGAAGACTCAAATCAATAGAATTAGAAATGAAAAAGGAGAAGTAACCACTGACACTGCAGAAATACAAACGATCACGAGAGATTACTACAAGCAACTCTATGCCAATAAAATGGACAACCTATTAAATATAGCAACTGCAAAATAATGTCTTGACGTAAAATTTAGAGTGTTTTCTGATTAAGGACAAGAAATAGAATACCTGAATATACTTATAAACACTTAATTGAAAAAACAAACTATTTATACCTATGTAAATATTATGAATCACTTACATATTTTATCTAGAATTTATAGTTAATTGGCAAAATATTTGAAAATTTTTAGTTATAACATAATAAAGGATAAGTAAGTTTCCCTCTGGGAACTCCAGTGAATACTCTGTGAAAAGACATTTATATATATAAAAAATTATATGTATAGAATATGAACATTGTACTTTAATAACTAAATGATGAGACAAGATAAAATAAGAATTATATTCCTTTTGAAAATGCTGAAAGCAGTCAATTGATTTTGCATAAATGAAACTTACAAAACATTGTATTTACATGTAAAGTAAAATTGAAGAACATTTCAGAAAGGTTTGTATACACTTATGGAAAACATTTATTTCAGAACTCAATGCTTCTGACAAGCCAAGTTTGCAATCTACCTGTTGCTAAAATCCAGATGATTTTCTTTGCTGTAACACTGAAAAGCAGTCAAAGTTGAAAGTTGACTCTGACACACACTTTACTGCATGAAAGAAAGAAACATCCCCGTTTGTGGAATTTAAAGGAAGTGATTTGTGCCTCCCTCAATGCACACCCAATTACTTAGAGATGCAGGATCTACAATATCTCCTGGACAATGCCACGTACAATGGGGTGTAGCTTTCATACTTTCCTCAAATTCATCCACTAGGATTAAAATGGGGGAATTTGATAATGTGATCCAAGACAGAGGAAGAAAAGCGTCCCGTTTTACACAATAACTAACTGGAAATATAATTTTATTAAAAGCTTATTTTGGCCAGCTTTGAGTCTTCCACTCTCCTTACGACTCCTCCACCATTCCACCTCCAGACAAAAACAGGTCTTAAAGGAGCTGAATGATTGAGAACCTGTGCTAGCATCAAAGATGAAAAGGAGGCAAAAGGAGTGAAAACCAAATAAGAAAAAATAGAGACTATCCTTAAGAAATGTGTGGATTTCCTAGAGACTAGAATTGAAAATGTCCTCTAGCTGATACCAAAAGACAGGATAAAGAAAGGCATGAGGGAAGGGGAGTTACATTAGGCAAGAGGAGCCACAAAAAATTCTCAGTGCCCTGAAGAGTCCATATTATCTACTTCCAGCTCTTCAAAAATGCCGCCAAATAAACTGTCAATGACCTATCATTCAGTGTAAGTCAAACTTATCACCTGTTGCAGTAAGGGAGACTTCATCTTGCTACCTTGGTATGTTTTTTGGTAGTGCTTCTGAAGTGTGTGTGTGGGGTGTGGTCATCAAGGCCATATATTCATAAGGTTTTAGGATCTGGTATTAGGCAGGTCTAAGTTCACTGATGTAGATATTTTATTAGTACTGGGTTAAGTTTATGACAGAATTGTTTAGGGTTGGTGGACACAGTGAGGCAAGGACTTGATGAGTAAAGTATTTTGATAAGCAAGAAGTTTGCCCAGTTGAGTGACTTATTACCCTATGAAGGGGGCTATTTATCTTAAGGGGAAATTGATTGTCCTGACAGAGGGCTATTTGAGCAGTATGTTGTTCTGAGAAGTGTTTTTTTTAGAAAGTTCCTGAAATAAACAGTATAGTTACAAATTTATCTGCTTGGTCTGGGATTGTCTTTAGTAGTGAGGTCTTTTTAATGTCAACTGCTGAAATAGTTCTTGATTCTATTAATCTGTGTGGATGCAGGCAAGGTTTTTTCAACGTAAATTAGAAGATCCACACAAATCTAAAGGCCAGTGTTGGACATTCTTCTCTATTCTCTCTGAATGTGTGGATGTGTATAGATATAAGTTTTTTTTTAAAAAAAACAATAAATAATCCAAGTTCTTCCTTCTACTAATAATGTTTCTCATAGAAGTATATTTTAATACATAATTAAAAATTTTGTATCTTGAGTCATACCATAATGAGAATTAAAGACAAATTTCAAATTAGAAAAAAAAAATTTCATCTTTAATGGCAAGGAGAATTGCACCCCTATGTTCATCACAGCATTATTTACAATAGCCAAGTTATGGAAACAACCTAAGTGCCCATCGACAGTTAAATGGATAAAGAAGGTGTGGTGTATATATACTATGGAACCATAAGAAAAGGAGAGATCTTGCCATTTGGACATGAATGGACCTTGAGGGTATTATACTAAGTGAAATAAGTCAGATGGAGAAAGACAAATACTGTATGATTTCACTTGTATTCAGCATATAACAAACAAACAAACAAAATAAATGAGCAAACCAAACAACAACAACAACAATAAAAACATATAGATACAGAGAACAGAGTAGTGGTTATCAGAAGGGAAGGAACAGAGGACAGGAGGGAGAAATGGTTAAAGGGGATTAACTGTGTGGTGATGGATGAAAACTAAATATTTGGTGGTGAGCATGCTAGTAGGGTATGCAGAGGTAGAAATATAATGTTGTATACATGAAACTTATATAAGGTTATAAACGAATGTTACCTCAATTAAAAAATTAATTAAAAAATTTAGATACACAACTCCTTCAGTTATGATGAAAATGTGAATACAGGAAAAAGTTGACAAAAGACTAAGAACATAAAATTATAAAAGGCATAATTATGGGGCTTCTCTGGTGGTGCAGTGGTTGAGAGTCTGCCTGCCAATGCAGGGGACACGGGTTCGAGCCCTGGTCTGGGAAGATCCCACATTCCGCGGAGCGGCTAGGCCCGTGAGCCACAGCTGCTGAGCCTGCGCGTCTGGAGCCTGTGCTCCGCAACAAGAGAGGCCACGACAGTGAGAGGCCCGCGCACCGCGATGAAGAGTGGCCCCCACTTGCTGCAACTGGAGAAAGCCCTTGCACAGAAACGAAGACCCAACACAGCCAAAAATAAATATAAATAAATTAATTAAAAAAAAATTTAAAAAAAGGCATAATTATGAATAAAATGTAACCTAATCAGTAAATACAAAAAATTCATGTTAAAGCATCAATGAGATGCTTTTGTTTAAAAATTAGTGAAGATTCAAACACAAGAGTGTCCAGTGATATTTAGAATATTTTGAATTGGAACATTCATTCATTGTGTGACTGTATTTTGCTGCAGTTATTCTAGAGTGCAATTTGACAATGTCAATCAAATGCATTAAGCATGCATTCCATTTCTAGGAAGATTCCCACACAAAACTATCAGAGACATGTAAGAGATTCATGTTCAAAAAAGGTCATTATAGAATATTTATAGGTGAGCAGAGTTCCAGCCATCACACCACATTCTAAGCAGCAGAATGAAGGAATGAATGAAGAGGAAGGGGCAAGAAATATGCAGCTGCTCTCTGTTATGGACAGTTGCAGGAGGCTTTATCTGACATCTAACTGTGCAGCTCTTAGTCACTTTGCATAAAACACTGGAAAATGTTTTCATTTTAGGCAGCCATGTGTCCAGCTAAAAACCAGAAATTCTATTATAATGTGAGAAAGGGAGTCTCTTTTACATTGTTTCACTGAGCAAATTAACTCCAATTTGTCTCAGTCTTTCCAATCTACTCTAGCCTCTTCTTGGAATAACTAAAAGGCTCATTAAAATTTCTTCCAAACAAAAAAGTTGCTCTTTTTTTTGAAAATAAGCTGCTACTATACTGGAATTTTGGTGGCTGTAGCCAGCCTGTTAAAAATAGCCATTGTTTTCCTTTGAAAGATACATGATAAAACTCATTCACACATCCACATGTGTTTACAATTTAAAATAACAACATTCTAGAACTGTGAAAGAGTTTAGGAAATAAAGCAAAATATAAACAATTATTTGTTTTCTGGATAGTAGGATAGCAGATGATTTTAACTTGTGCCTTGTATTTAATACATTTCTTAAATGTTTTAAAAATAGATGCACCCCCAAATCACAAGAGAAATATCAATTTCATGTATATCAATAAAAATTCCATTAATTAATTAATCCATAATTTATTTTATAAATTGTATTTGAATATTTTATATTCCATATACCAAATATTATAAACAAACCACAGTTCTTTAAGATACTTAAACTTCACTGGGAGAGGTAGAAACATGTACCTACAATTTACAGTAGAATGACTTGGATGCAGTGGGTAGAGGTATGCATAGATTGGTGTTGTAGTGCTAAGCAGTTTCACTCTCCCCAAATTGTAGGGGCCAGAAAAATATTTGAGCTGATTCTAAATATTGAAAAAGTGGGTAAGAGCACAAGAAAGTGCCTGTGTAAAGCTGTGAAGGTTATAGGTCTAAAACGTTATCCTCTTGTAAGAACTGCATATATATTGATGTTACTGGTAGAGTGTGTGTGTGTGTGTGTGTGTGTGTGTGTGTGTAGGTGTGTGAAATAGAGTAAGATTAGAGAGGTTTGCAGAGGCCCTGAAGGGTATGATATGTCATCTCAAGAAGTCTGAATTTGTTGTGAAAGGTTTGTGTAGAGATTGAAAGATTGAATCAGGTAAATGGTGTCCTAAGATTTCCATTTTAGGAAGTGTCGCATCTGATGTCCCTTCAATAAGTGGTCTAAGTCTCCAAGTAACATTAAAAATATACAGGAAAAATCCAAACTCAAGTCAATGAATATGTTTATTTGAGAACCTTACAATGTCAACGTAGTCCCATATCGTTAGCCCATGATACGACAGTAGGTGTTACCTCCATTGACTAGCCAAAATAAGAACTCAGTATTGATTTCAGTTGTTTACATTTAAATGTTCCATTTAACCAAAGTTTAGCTAGTCTGTGCACAGATTTTCTACTTCTAGTTCAAACCCTTGCATGACTTATCTTTTAAACTCTGAATACTACAACACGGCACTGCTTATCTTTTAAGTAGGGTACACATGTACAGCATTTGCATCACCATACCCACAGCTTATCACTTAAGCCCAGCATCGTACATGCATTCATTTCCCTACCATGTGTTTGTTCTTTCTTCTTTAGCCCTTTTCACTCCCTAAGAAAATGGTGTAATTCTGGATGGAACCTAAGGTTAGCGGTGTGAATGACAGAGTGTAGGAGGGCAAAACTGTATTCAGGCAGAGCAAACCCATGGAATCAAAACCTGGGGATATTAAATTGGGAGATCAATTGAATATAAGCAATACCAGAAGGTAGTAAAATAGTTTTAAAAATACTTAGGTGTTTTTGTTTATTTGTTTTGCCTGTATTATAATTCAGGTGAAAGACGTACCATATTTTCATGGAGCGCTAGGGAGCATCATAGAGCGTTCAAGGGCATGCAATCTAAGTAGTCTGTGGAGCTTGGCTTACCTTCTTCTCTTGCTGGTGAGAAGCCAAACAAAAACAAAACAAAACAAAAACTTCTTAGATGCATTTTTAAAAGATCTCAATCTCTGCATTCCTCAGGCAATCCACAGAGCATATGTGACCACTTATAGTGTTTCCACGATGAACAGTGGTGTTATTTGTGTGTTATAAATGAATAATCTGAAACTCAGAGAAAAATAACTTGTCTGATTTCACACTCCTATAATATGGCAGTATCATAGCTGTAACTTTTAGACTCTAGAGCCTGTGCTATTATGCTATAGATATCATCAATTTAAAAAATATTCATCAACTTTATGAGATTGTCTCATCTTTACCTGATAAGGATTGAAAATCTCCATGTTCAGTTGACCTAATAGACATGAATTGGAGGCTCCTTCTCCACTATTAGGTTTGATTTTCACAATATTGATGTTTATAAAACTATTTCAGGCATTCTATGTAAAACCACCTAATAACATGACTGAACAATTTAACTTCTAAATATATGTGCTACTGTGTCCTTATATCATCTGGGCAATCTAGTCAAACTTTTTTCATTGTTCACATGCTTAAAGCTCTATGAATCTAAATTCTCTGAATATTTAATTTAAAAAAAAAAACTTTAAAAATAGTTCAGTTATGTTAGACTAGTGCTCTTCAAACTTTCCCAACTAGTAAGAAAGAGGAGAATATTAATATCCATGGATATTTGAGAGTAGATCCCCAAGAGGCTAACCATAAGTGTGAAATATCTTTAGAGTCTCATGTCTTATCCTAAAATATTTATGTGGATTTTGCATCAAATTCTGTAACATGTCCTTGTTTTAATAAAATCTGATTTAAATTATTTACTCTCTGTAAAAATTCTCCCTCTTGTTTTGATTTATGGACTTGGTTCTCTTGCATTCAAAATAAAAACATCACATTGGGAAAAAAAGTCACAGTTTTCCATGTAGTTGCTGATTGAGAGTACTGTGCCTTGAAAAACAATTTCTGCTAAATAAACTGACTCCATGAAGAGCCATTTATCACTTAGGTAAGCAATGTACTGAATTAACTTACCTTGGTATAACTTTTGTCAGATTTTTACTTCATTCAAACAAAAGAATAGCAACTCAGTTTCAAAATCAAAGTCCCTGAATTGTTCACCCCCTCCAGTTAGCCACTGTACACCTGTATGGGGCACAGATTTTTAGAATCCTTTTCCTGGAACATGATTATATAACTAAAGAGGTAACCATTTCTGCTTGAGAAGCTCATACCTACATCATTAACCCAGAAGAAGAGTCTGGGTCCATGCTAGAAAAAGGTGTGGTTAGGGAAACGGAAAGAGATGAAAGCAAAGGTTATTTAAAACTAAGACTTTTTAAATGTTTGTTATCACCTGAAATGTGAGATAGGCATATAGGATGACTTTACAAGATACTAAATATAAACCTAAGTAACAAAGGAACTTAAACTATTATTAATAAGAATAGTAAAGTGTAGAGGGGAACATGTTTCTAAAAGTTGAGAGTTATAAGATGACATAAGTGAAAACACAGTGACATAAGCTAAAACACAATATATAAATGATCTTAATGGAATCCTTGAGACTCTAGGTCCCTTATAAAGACAAGAGATAGTATCACTTAGACATTGCTCTGATTTAAGTGTTTTTTAGTTTTAGACCAGACTTACTGTTAGGTTGGGCTGTCATTTTGCCAAATGAAACTGTACTTAATTAAGTACGGACTAAACATATAAGCTTTATGCATTTTATTCCCTGGTTCCTTTTAAAGTATAGTAAAGGAAGAAAAAGGTATAAACAAATAGCAATAAAGCCTTCATATATGTGTGCATGTGCATGTGCAACTAATTTATCTCACTTTATTTCTGAATGACAGAAAGTAGATTGGGAGGGTTGCTGAATAATGAATTTAAAAGTGGAGAGGGATGCAACTGACATAGCAGGAGGTCAGAGAGATTCTGGAGATAGAAACCTCAGAGATGGCAGAGAGTAAGGGGTAAGCAGGGCGGAATCTCATGGAGTGGGGGTGGACAGGGATTCATGGCAAGATTCATGCTCCGTGCAATGCCACAATTTCCCCCTTCTCTGATACCCTTGGAATTTTTCTTGATGTCAAGAGTGAAGTGTGAATTTATTTTTTTTCCTGCAAATTCCTACCCGGTTCATAACATAGTTGTATGCTTTCATGTATATGAAATCTGTAATCAGTTTAGTTACAAAGAAGCAAAACAAGTCAAAAATTGTCCCTATGTTTATTAGACTGTAAGTTTGTAACTTGTCTTAGAAATAATTAATAACTTTATAATGGTGAACTTTCCTGTTAAGCACATAGCCTATCGTTCCATTTGTTCAAATGTCAAGGATGATATACAGCTTGAGTCAACTTGTTGTGTCTCTCTTACTGCAATCAAAAAAGCAGAAGAAAAACAAAAATGTATTTATTATATGATCTGATAAAATCATAGGTTTCAGGGTATACAAAGAAAATTTAACTTCATTCTAACACTTTATGGGTACATAACAACTATAGAATTGAGTCCTACAGCAACCTGTTCAATGCAATAGATTTTATGTCAGAACTGAGACCATATTTATTTTTGTTTAGCATTTATCTTCGTAGGCAATTAATTTGACATGAAATTCTAAGAAGATATGGGTATCAGATACTTATTCATTTTATATATTTTAAATTTTAATACCAAGCCAATAGATTATTTGCCGAATTTGTTTTAAACTCATGAACTACATATTAATGCTTGAAAATTGAATATAGAAAGTAATTTTCTTTAGGTGTATTCTACTCTACAACACATTAATTAACTTAATATATTTTACATTATATTGTTCATCTATATGTTTGTACAAAACTCTGATCATCAATGCATATATATATGCTAAATTTTTCCCCATTTGGGGCTCTTTATAGCAAAACATCCTGAAAGGAAGGGTTGTCTACACACAGATGCTGTCTCCACTTTCTCACTTCTAATTTACATTGAAGCACATCTTTCTGGCTTATCTGCCCCACCACATCATTAAAATTCCTGTTGAAAAAAAGTCACCAATGACACCCTGTGTTGTTCACTGAGATGGTGCATACATGCCTGCAGGATTCCTGACCACCTTTCCCAATTCAGTGAATGATTTTCCTTCTCACCCACTGTTTTAGAGCCGCACTGATCCTCTAAAAGTCAATAGAACATAACAAGCTGTTGCTTGCCTAATGGCCTTCTTGATTACAGTTTCCTTTACCTAAAATACTTGCCCCTTTTTCTTTTATAGCTCACTTTTTCTAATCTTCCAGGACTTAATTTAAATATCTTCTAAGTCTTCACTGATCAGTCACCATGTGGAAGGAGCTACTACCTTCTCATGCATTATCTTGGTATCTTAACTACATCTAAAATACTTATGATCTTTGCTGTCTTATTTATTATCTTATTCACGCTTGTATTCCCATCACCAAGCAAAATAAATATTAGCACTAGTTTCTCAGTTAATATTTTTGCAAAAAATGAATGAATATACAACTGCTCAATTCAGAGCATATGTGTCTTCATTCTGTAAGAAATAAGTGATAGTTTCAGAAATATGCCTAAATTTAGTAGATCTCAGTTAAATATACATTTCTTGACAACCTGTAGAGATCTAAACTGGTTATAAAAATGCTATGTAACTTGCTATCTGTGAGGTCTTTACATAGACTGTTTTCTCATCTTTAGAATGGAAGTAATGATATTATAGAGTATACTTGTGTTTGCTACTTAAAACATTATCTACTTTAGTCAGATATGAAAGAGACTGTTTAAAAAAAGAAAATCTAAGACATTTCAATGCTACTAACTATTATTCTTAAATCATTTAAAATCATTATCTTAGCTATTTGGTTGTAATTCCCTGTATTCTGTTTAATCACAACAGTTAGTATTTGACCATGCCAATCACCAAACTAGAAAGGAGGAAAGTGAAATGAGAACTCTACAGTTTGTATAAAGTATTCTAAAAGATAGACTAAAAAATATCCAAAAGACTTCTCTTAAACTTTATCTGAAAAATACTATAGTTTATTTTAAGTGAACTTCCCTTCACTTTTCCTCCCTGTAGCACTTGGTAGATTTATGGCTTTTCAAAAGCAGTTTAGTTCAGAGGTAAGATGGAGAGGCTGCACACCTGAAAAGAAGATGACCCAATACAAATGAAAGGTGGAGCACCACAGTATGAGAATAAGCAGATGGCAGAGATCAAGGCCTCAGACATGGTGAAGAAAGGGGAAAAAAATTACAGAGGGCTTAGGGACTAATGCCTCAAGATTTCAAAAGTGTTTCTTTCATCATGGTCTACAAGAGAGAAAGAAGAAAGGATTGACATTCAAAGAATCTCAAAATTTTTGTTGCTTATAAAACCCTGCCTTCCATCCTTTGATTTTACTGCTAACAGCCCTGCATTTTCAGGATCATGGAGGGCGCTAAGATCACAAACTCAGTATAGCTGCTATAATTTTCTTAGCACTTAAGAAACTGAAAAAAATTTAGAGAAAACCATGACTTCTGAATTACTTTCCAATACCTGACACTTTCCATTTGCTAAGCTCCTCTGGTGGATAAGAAAAATCTCAGGACAAAAGTGAAGGTATATAGTAGCAAAGAAGAAGGATGGTGGGATGAAAAGATTGCTCCTAGGCAAGTGTCCCTTGCATGTGCAGAGTTAATAATATGTCTCAGCCTTAGAAAGTGAAGACCAGGAAAGAGACTCCCCCAATTTATATCATCAAAATGATAATATTCAGCTAATATTGGACAGGAAAGCATAAAATTAGTGTCAGTTCTGGCTACTACGATATCCCAAGATAGCCAGTCTTTGCCATTTGAATTTTTCCACCTGTTCACATTCGTTCATCCTTGCTGATAAGATAACTTTTGGCATAAATCAAGAATAACTGTTAGGCAAAATGCTACAGTTAGGCCATTACAAGGTAAATCTCTATGCAATCCCTTCCTCAGGCTTGTAAGTAGAAAAAAAATTGAGCATTAAGGAATAGTGTTGATTTTAAATAGAACTGGTTAAGATAGCTCTCTTTTGCCCCTTTTTGCAAGGTTTCATGAAGAATTATGAGGTCTGAGTTATCTTTTTCTCAGAGTTACTACCTTTGAGGATCATGCAGGAAACATGTGAAATAATTTAAGAAAATAAGGCAATGCTTGGCATATTTATATTATTGTAGTATGGTGGCTCAGTTCAGCAGATAGAAGACCAGATAGTTCTGCCTCCCACTACAATGTGGGTCAACTAGGGTATCTTTTATCTGAGATTGTTCAGAAAACATTACCATCGTGGGAAGTTGCAAGATGCTTAGGAGGTTTAGGATCCCAATTTAAATAGGTTGGACATTCACTTCAGATCACCCCATTCTCACTTCATCTTGCTGTAGCTTATATATTCTCATAGCTATTGTGCTAACCCTTTTGTCTGTGTGTGTGTTTTATCTCCAAATTGGGAGATTGCGTTGTTTTTCTATGCATTCTACTGAGCATTAGGTGAATGGATAGTAAACAAAAGCACCAATTTATTAACAACTACTTGATCATATACTTATTAGTATATATCCTTCTCTTTATAGTGGAAAAGATTTCATTGTTAGGGTGTTCGTTGGTTTGTTTCTTTAAAATTTATTTTTAACATCTTTATTGGAGTATAATTGCTTTACAATGGTGTGTAAGTTTCTGCTTTATGAAAAAGTGAATCAGCTGTAAATATACATATATCCCCATATCTCTTCCCGCTTGCGTCTGCCTCCCTCCCATCCTCCCTATCGCACCCCTCTAGGTGGTCACAAAGCACGGAGCTGATCTCCCTGTGCTATGCAGCTGCTTCCCACTAGCTATCAATTTTACATTTGGTAGTGTATATATGTCCATGCCACTCTCGCACTTTGTCCCAGCTTACCCTGCCCCCTCCCCGTGTCCTCAAGTCCATTCTCTAGTAGGTCTGCATCTATATTGCCGTCCTGCCCCTAGGTTCTTCATAACCTTTTTTTTTTTTAGATTCCATATATATGTGTTAGCATACGGGATTAGTGTTTCTCTTTCTGACTTATTTCACTCTGTATGACAGACTCTGGGTCCATCCAACTCACTACAAATAACTCAATTTCATTTCTTTTATGGCTGAGTAGTATTCCATTGTATATATGTGCCACATCTTCTTTATCCATTCATCTGTCGATGGACACTTAGGTTGCTTCCATGTCCTGGCTATTGTAAATAGTGCTGCAATGAACATTGTGGTACATGACTCTTTTTGAATTATGGTTTACTCAGGGTATATGCCCACTAGTGGGATTGCTGGGTCATACGGTAGTTCTGTTTTTGGTATTTTAAGAAACTTCCATACTGTTCTCCATAGTGGCTGTATCAACTTACATTCCCACCAAAAGTGCAAGAGGGTTCCCTTTCCTCCACACCCTCTCCAGCATTTATTGTTTGTAGATTTTTTGATGATAGCCATTCTGACTAGTGTGAGGTGATAACCTCATTGTACTTCTCATTTGCATTTCTCTAATGATTAGTGATGTTGAGCAGTCTTTCATGTGTTCATTGGCAATCTGCATATCTTCTTTGGAGAAATGTCTGTTTAGGTCTTCTGCCCATTTTTGGATTGGGTTGTTTGTTTTTTTGATATCGATCTGCATGACTGCTTGTAAATTTTGGACATGAGTTCTTTGTCAGTTGCTTCATTTGCAAATATTTTCTCCCATTCTGAGAGTTGTCTTTTCATCTTGTTTATGGTTTCCTTTGCTGTGCAAAACTTTTAAGTTTCATTAGGTCCCATTTGTTTATTTTTGTTTTTATTTCCATTTCTCTAGGAAGTGAGTCAAAAAGGATCTTGCTGTGATTTATGTCATAGAGTGTTCTGCCTATGTTTTCCTCTAAGAGTTTTATAGTGTCTGGCCTTACATTTAGGTCTCTAATCCATTTTGAGTTTATTTTTGTGTATGGTGTTAGGAAGTGTTCTAAATTCATTCTTTTACATGTAGCTGTCCAGTTTTCCCAGCACCACTTATTTTTTTTTTTTATTTTTATTTATTTTTTTTATACAGCAGGTCCTCATTAGTCATCCATTTTATACACATCAGTGTATACATGTCAATCCCAATCTCCCAGTTCATCACACCACCACCCCTAACCCCCGCCGCTTTCCCCCCTTGGTGTCCATACGTTTGTTCTCTACATCTGTGTCTCAATTTCTGCCCTGCAAACTGGTTCATCTGGACCATTTTTCTAGGTTCCCCATATATGCGTTGATATACGATATTTGTTTTTCTCTTTCTGACTTACTTCACTCTGTATAACAGTCTCTAGATCTATCGACATCTCTACAAATGACCCAATTTCTTTACTTTTTATGGCTGAGTAATATTCCATTGTATATATGTACCACATCTTCTTTATCCATACATCTGTTGATGGGCATTTAGGTTGCTTCCATGACATGGCTATTGTAAATAGTGCTGCAATGAATATTGGGGCGCATGTGTCTTTTTGAATTATGGTTTTCTCTGGGTATATGCCCAGTAGTGGGATTGCTGGATCATATGGTAATTCTATTTTTAGTTTTTTAAGGAACCTCCATACTGTTCTCCATAGTGACTGTATCAATTTACATATCCACCAACAGTGTAAGAGGGTTCCCTTTTCTCCACACCCTCTCCAGCATTTGTTGTTTGTAGATTTTCTGATGATGCCCATTCTAACTGGTGTGAGGTGATGTCTCATGGTAGTTTTGATTTGCATTGCTCTAATAATTGTGATGTTGAGCAGCTTTTCATGGGCTTCTTGGCCATCTATTTGTCTTCTTTGGAGAAATGTCTATTTAGGTCTTCTGCCCATTTTTGGATTGGGTTTTTTGTTTTTTTAATATTGAGCTGCATGAGCTGTTTATATATTTTGGAGATTAATCCTTTGTCTGTTGATTCGTTTGCAAATATTTTCTCCCATTCTGAGGGTTGTCTTTTCATCTTGTTTATGGTTTCCTTTGCTGTGCAAAAGCTTTTAAGTTTCATTAGGTCCCATTTGTTTACTTTTGCTTTTATTTCCATTACTCTAAGAGGTGGATCAAAAAAGATCTTGCTGTGATTTTGTCAAAGAGTCTTCTTTCTATATTTTCCTCTAAGAGTTATATAATGTCCATTCTTACATTTAGGTTTCTAATCCATTTTGAGTTTATTTTTGTGTATGGTGTTAGGGAGTGTTCTAATTTCATTCTTTTACATGTAGCTGTCCAGTTTTCCCAGCACCACTTATTGAAGAGGCTGTCTTTTCTCCATTGTATATTCTTGCCTCCTTTGTCATAGATTAGTTGACTATAGGTGCATGGGTTTATCTCTGGGCTTTCTATCTTGTTCCATTGATCTATGTTTCTGTTTTTGTGCCAGTACCATATTGTCTTGATTACTGTAGCCTTGTAGTATAGTCTGAAGTCAGGGAGTCTGATTCCTCCAGCTCCGTTTTTTTGCCTCAAGACTGCTTTGGGTATTCGGGGTCTTTTGTGTCTCCATACAAATTTTAAGATTTTTTGTTGTAGTTCTGTGAAAAATGCCATTGGTAGTTTGATAGGGATTGCATTGAATCTGTAGATTGCTTTGAGTAGTAGAGTCATTCTCACAATATTGATTCTTCGAATCCAAGAACATGGTATATCTCTCCATCTGTTGGTATTATCTTTAATTTTTCATCAGTGTCTAATGGTTTTCTGCATACAGGTCTTTTGTCTCCCTTGGTGGGTTTATTCTTAGGTATTTTATTCTTTTTCTTGCAGTGGTAAGTGGGAGTATTTCCCTAATTTCTCTTTCAGATTTTTCATCATTCGTGTATAGGAATGCAAGAGATTTCTGTGCATTAATTTTGTATCCTGCAACTTTACCAACTTCATTGATTAGCTCTAGTAGTTTTCTAGTGGCATCTTTAGGATTCTCTCTGTATAGTATCATGTCATCTGCAAACAGTGACAGTTTTACTTCTTCTTTTCCAATTTGTATTCCTGTTATTTCTTTTTCTTCTCTGATTATCGTGGCTAGGACTTCCAAAACTATGTTGAATAATAGTGGTGAGAGTGGACATCCTTGTCTTGTTCCTGATCTTGGAGGAAATGCTTTCAGTTTTTCACCTTTGAGAATGATGTTTGCTGTGGGTTTGTCGTATATGGCGTTTATTACGTTGAGGTAGGTTCCCTCTATGCCCACTATCTGGAGAGTTTTTATCATAAATGAGTGTTGAATTTTCTCAAAAGGTTTTTCTGTATCTATTGAGATGGTCATATGGTTTTTATTCTTCAATTTGTTAATATGGTTTATCACATTGATCGATTTACGTATATTTAAGAATCCTAGCATCCTTGGGATAAATCCCACTTGATCTTGGTGTATGATCCTTTTAATGCCAGCACCACTTACTGAAGAGGCTGTCTTTTCTCCATTGTATATTCTGCCTGCTCTATCAAAAGTAAGGTGACCAGATGGGCCTGGGTTTATCTCTGTGCTTTCTATCCTGTTCCATTGATCTATATTTCTGTTTTTGTGCAAGTACCATACTGTCTTGATTACTGTAGCATTGTAGTATAGTCTGAAGTCAGGGAGCCTGATTCCTCTAGCTCCGTTTTTCTTTCTCAAGATTGCTTTGGCTATTTGGGGTCTTTTGTGTTTCTATACAAATTGTGAAATTTTTGGTTCAAGTTCTATGAAAAATGCCATTGGTCGTTTGATATGGATTGCATTGAATCTGTAGATTGCTTTGGGTAGTATTGTCCTTCTCACAATGTTGATTCTTCCAATCCAAGAACATGATTTATCTCTCCATCTTTTTTATCATCTTTAATTTCTTTCAGCAGCGTCTTATAGTTTTCTGCATACAGGTCTTTTGTCTCCTTTGGTAGGTTTATTCCTAGGTATTTTATTCATTTTGTTGCAATAGTAAATGGGAGTGTTTCCTTCATTTCTCTTTCAGATTTTTCATCATTAGTGTATAGGAATGCAAGAGATTTCTGTGCATTAATTTTGTATCCTGCTACTTTACCAGATTCATTGATTAGCTCTTGTAGTTTTCTGGTAGCATCTGTAGGATTCTCTATGTAGAGTATCATGTCATCTGCAAACAGTGACAGCTTTACTTCTTCTTTTCCGATTTAGATTCCTTTTATCTCTTTTTCTTCTCTGATCGCTGTGGCTAAAACTTCCAAAACAATGTTCAGTAATAGTGGTGAGAGTGGGCAACCTTGTCTTGTTCCTGATGTAAGTGGAAATGGTTTTGGTGTTTTCACCATTGAGGATGATGTTTGCTGTCGGCTTGTCATACATGGCCTTTATTACGTTGAGATAAGTTCCCTCTATGCCTACTTTCTGGAGGGTTTTTATCATAAATAGGTGCTGAATTTTGTCGAAAGCTTTTTCTGCATCTATTGAGATGATCATATGGTTTTTATCCCTTAGTTTGTTAATATGGTGTATCACATTGATTGATTTGTGTATATTAAATAATCCTTGCATTCCTGGGATAAACCCCACTTGATCATGATGTATGATCCTTTTAATTTGCTGTTGGATTCTGTTTCCTGATATTTTGTTGAGGATTTTTGCATCTGTTCATCAGTGATATTGGCCTGTAGTTTTCTTTCTGTTTTGACATCTTTGTCTGGTTTTGGTATCAGGGTGATGGTGGTCTCGTAGAATGAGTTTGGGAGTGTTCCTCCCTCTGCTATATTATGGAAGATTTTGAGAAAGATAGGCATTAGCTCTTCTCTAAATGTTTGATAGAATTCGCCTGTGAAGCCATCTGATCCTGGGCTTTTGTTTGTTGGAAGATTTTTCGTCGCAGTTTCCATTTCAGTGCTTTTGACTGGTCTGTTTATATTTTCTTTTTCTTCCTGGTTCAGTCTCAGAAGGTTATGCTTTTGTAAGCATCTGTCCATTTCTTCCAGGTTGTCCATTTTATTGACATACAGTTGCTTGTAGTAATCTCTCATGATCCCTCGTATTTCTGCAGTGTCAGTTATTTCTTCTCCTTTTTTATTTCTAATTCTATTGATTTGAGTCTACTCCCTTTTTTTCGTGATGAGTCTGGCTAATGGTTTATCAATTTTGTTTATCTTCTCAAAGAACCAGCTTTAAGTTTTATTGATCTTTGCTACTCTTTCCTTCCTTTCTTTTTCATTTATTTCTGATGTGATCTTTTTGATTTCTTTTCTTCTGCTAACTTTGGTTGTTTTTTCGTTCTTCTTTCTCTAATTGCTTTAGGTATAAGGTTAGATTGTTTATTTGAGATGTTTCTTGTTTCTTGAGGCAGGATTGTATTGCTATAAACTTCCCTCTTTTTTTTTAACTTTTTTTTTTTAACATCTTTGTTGGAGTATAATTGCTTTACAATGTTGTGTTAGTTTCTGCTTTATAACAAAGTGAATCAGTTATACATATACATATGTTCCCATATATCTTCCCTCTTGCGTCTCCCTCCCTCCCACCCTCCCTATCCCACCCCTCTAGGTGGTCACAAAGCACTGAGGGGATCTCCCTTTGCTATGTGGCTGCTTCCCACTAGCTATCTGTTTTACATTTGTTAGTGTATATATGTCCATGCCACTCTCTCACTTTGTTCCAGCTTACCCTTCCCCGTCCTGGTGTCCTCAAGTCCATTCTCTAGTAAGTCTGCGTCTTTTTTCCCGTCTTGCCCCTAGGTGCTTCATGCCCTTTTTTATTTTTATTTTTTTTTTTAGATTCCATATATATGTGTTAGCATACAGTATTTGTTTTTCTCTTTCTTACTTACTTCAGTCTGTATGACAGACTGTAGGTCCATCCACCTCACTACAAATAACTCAATTTCGTTTCTTTTTATGGCTGAGTAATATTCCATTGTATATATGTGCCACATCTTCTTTATCCATTCATCTGTTGATGGACACTTAGGTTGCTTCCATGTCCTGGCTATTGTAAATAGAGCTGCAATGAACATTGTGGTACATGACTCTTTTTGAATTATGGTTTTCTCAGGGTATATGCCCAGTAATGTGATTGCTGCATCATGTAGTAGTTCTATTTTTAGGTTTTCTCAGGGTATATGCCCAGTAGTGGGGTTGCTGGGTCATATGGTATTTTTATTTTTAGCTTTTGAAGGAACCTCCATACTGTTCTCCATAGTGGCTGTATCAATTTACATTCCCACCAACAGTACAAGAGGGTTCCCTTTTCTCCACACCCTCTCCAGCATTTATTGTTTGTAGATTTTTTGATGATGGCCATTCTGACTGGTGTGAGATGATATCTCGTAATTTTGATCTGCATTTCTCTAATGTTTAATGATGTTGAGCATTCTTTCATGTGTCTGTAGGCCATCTGTATATCTTCTTTGGAGAAATGTCTATTTAGGTCTTCTGCCCATTTTTGTCTTGGGTTTGTTTTTTTGATATTGAGCTGCATGAGCTGCTTGTAAAGTTTAGAGATTAATCCTTTGTCAGTTGCTTCATTTGCAAATATTTTCTCCCATTCTGAGGGTTGTCTTTTTGTCTTGTTTATGGTTTCATTTGCTGTGCAAAAGCTTTTAAGTTTCATTAGGTCCCATTTGTTTATTTTTGTTTTTATTTCCATTTCTCTAGGAGGTGGGTCAAAAAGGATCTTGCTGAGATTTATGTCATAGAGTGTTCTGCCTATGTTTTCCTCTAAGAGTTTGATAGTGTCTGGCCTTACATTTAGGTTTTAATCCATTTTGAGTTTATTTTTGTTTATGGTGTTAAGGAGTGTTCTACACTCATTCTTTTACAAGTATCTGTCCAGTTTTCCCAGCACCACTTATTGAGGAAGCTGTCTTTTCTCCATTATATATTCTTCACTCCTTTATCAAAGATAAGGTGACCATATGTGCGTGTGTTTATCTCTGGGCTTTGTATCCTGTTCCATTGATGTATATTTCTCTTTTTGTGCCATTACCATAGTGTCTTGATTACTGTAGCTTTGTAGTATAGTCTGAAGTCTGGGAGCCTGATTCCTCCAGCTCCATTTTTCTTTGTCAAGTTTGCTTTTGCTATTTGGTGTCTTTTGTGTTTCCAAACAAGTTGTGAAATTTTTTGTTCTATTTCTGTGAAAAATGCCAGTGGTAGTTTCATAGGGATTTCATTGAATCTGTAGATTGCTATGGGTATAAACTTCCCTCCTAGAATTGCTCTTGCTGCATCCCATAGGTTTTGGGTCATCGTGTTTTCATTGTCATTTGTTTCTAGGTTTTTTTTTTATTTCCTTTTTGATTTCTTCAATAATCTCATGGTTATTAAGTAGTGTACTGTTTAGCCTCCATGTATTTGTATTTTTTACAGCTTTTTTCCTGTAATTGATTTCTAGTGTCATAGCGTTGTGGTCGGAAAAGATACTTGATACAATTTCAATTTTCTTAAATTTAACAAGGCTTGATTTGTTACCAAAGATATGAGCAATCCTGGAGAATGTTCCATGAGCACTTGGGAAGAAATTGTATTCTGTTGTTTTTGGATGGAATGTCCTATAAATATCAATTAAATCATCTTGTTTAATGTATCATTTAGAGCTTGTGGTTCCTTATTTATTTTCATTTTGGATGATCTGCCCATTGGTGAAAGTGGGGTGTTAAAGTCCCCTACTATTATTCTGTTTCTGTTGGTTTACCTTTGATGGCTGTTAGCATTTGCCTTATGTACTGAGGTGTTCCTATGTTGGGTGTGTAAATATTTACAATTGTTATATTTTCTTCTTGGATTGATCCCTTTATCATTATGTAGTCTCCTTTGTCTCTTCTAATAGTCTTTATTTTAAAGTCTGTTTTTTCTCATATGACAATTGCTACTCCAACTATCTTTTGATTTCCATTTGCATGGAATATCTTTTTCTATCCCCTCACTTTCAGTCTGTATGTGTCCCTAGGTCTAAAGTGGGTCTCTTGTAGGCATATGTACAGGTCTTGTTTTTGTATCCATTCAGCCAGTCTATGTCTTTTCGTTGGAGCATTTAATCCATTTACATTTAAGGTAATTATCAATATGTATGTTCCTATTACCATTTTCTTAACTGTTTTGGGTTTGTTATTGTAGGTCTTTTCCTTCTCTTGTGTTTCCTGCCTAGAGAAGTTCCTTTAGCATTTGTTGTAAAGCTGGTTGGTGGTGCTGAATTCCCTTAGCTTTTGCTTGTCTGTAAAGGTTTTAATTTTTCTATCGAATCTGAAAGAGATCCTTGCTGGGTAGAGTAATCTTGGTTGTAGGTTTTTCCCTTTCATCACTTTAAATATGTCCTGCCACTCCATTCTGGCTTGCAGAGTTTCTGCTGAAAGATCAGCTGTTAATCTTATGGGAATTCCCTTGTATGTAATTTGTTGTTTTTCCCTTGCTGCTTTTACTATTTTTGCTTTCTATTTAATTTTTGGTAGTTTGATTAATATGTGTCTTGGCGTGTTTCTCCTTGGATTTATCCTGTATGGGACTCTGCGCTTCCTGTACTTGATTAACTATTTCCTTTCCCATACTAGGGAAGTTTTGAAGTATAGTATCTTCTAATATGTTCTCAGTTCCTTTCTTTCTCTCTTCTTTTCTAGGACCCCTATAATTTGAATGTTGGTGCATTTAATGTTGTCCCATAGGTCTCTGAGACTGTCCTCAATTCTTTTCATTCTTTTTTCCTTATTCTGCTCTGCAGTAGTTATTTCCACTATTTTATCTTCCAGGTTACTTGTACGTTCTTCTACCTCAGTTATTCTGTTACTGATTCCTTCTAGAGAATTTTTCATTTCATTTATTGTGTTGTTCAGCATTTTTTGTTTGCTCTTTAGTTCTTCTAGGTCCTTGTTAATCATTTCTTGTATTTTCTCCATTCTATTTAGATTTTGGATCATGTTTACTCTTATTACTCTGAATTGTTTTTCAGGTAGACTGCCTCTTTCCTCTTGTTTTGTTTGGTCTCATGGGTTTTTACCTGTTCCTTCATCTGGTGTGTGTTTCTCTGTCTTCTCATTTTTCTTAACTTACTGTGTTTGGGGTCTCCTTTTCACAGGCTGCAGGTTTGTAGTTCCTGTTCTTTTTGGTGTCTGCTCCCAGTGGCTAAGGTTGGTTCAGTGGGTTGTGTATGCTTCCTGGTGGAGGGGAGTAGTGCCTGTGTTCTGGTGGATGAGGCTGGATCTTGTCTTTCTGCTGGGCAGGTCTGCGTCTGGTGGTGTGTTTTGGGGTGTTTGTGACCTTTTTATGATTTTAGGTAGCCTTTTTGCTAGTGGGTGGGGTTTTGTTCCTGTCTTGCTAGTTGTTTGGCATAGGGTGTACAGCACTGTAGCTTGGTGGTCATTGAGTGGAGCTGGGTCTTGGTGTTCAGATGGAGGTCTCTTGCGGACCAATGTCCTGAACTTGGCTCTCCCACCTCAGAGGCACATGCCTGGCTCCTGGCCAGAGCTCGAAGATCCTGTCATCCACACGGCTCAGAATAAAAGGGAGAAAAAAAGAAAGAAAAAAAGGAAAATTAAAAATAATAAAATAAAATCGTTATTAAAATAAAAAATAAAATATAATTATTAAAAATAAAAAAATTAAAAAGTAATTCGAGAAAAGTAAAGAAGAGAGCAATCAATCCAATAAATAAATTCACCAATGATTAGAAGCACTAAAAACTGTACTAAAGAAAAAAACAAAATGGGCAGACAGAACTCTAGGACAAGTGGTAAAAGCAAAGCTATACACACAAAATTACACACAGAAGTATACACATACACACTCACAAAAAGAGAAACAGGAAAAAAATATAGATATCGTAGCTCCCAAAGTTCACTGCCACAATTTGGGATGCTTCGTTGTCTATTCAGGTATTCCAGAAATGCAGGGTACATCAAGTTTTTTGTGGAGATTTAATCCTCTGCTCCTGAGGCTGCTGGGAGAGATTTTCCTTTCTGTTCTTTGTTCGCACAAGTCCTGGGGTTCAGCTTTGGATTTGGCCCTGCCTCTGCATGTAGGTCACCTGAGGGCGTCTGTTCTTTGCTCAGACAGGCTGAGGTTAAAGGAGCAGCTGCTTCGGGGGCTCTGGTTCACTCAGGCCTGGGGGAGGGTGGGGTACGTAATGCGGGGCAAGCCTGCGGCGGCAGAAGCCAGAGTGACGTTGCTGCAGCCTGGGGCACACTGTGTGTTCCCCCAGGGAAGTTGTCCCTGGATCACGGGACCCTGGCAGCGGCGGGCTGCACAGGCTCCCGGGCGGGGAGGTGTGGAGAGTGACCTGTGCTCGCACACAGGCTTCTTGGTGGCTGCAGCAGCAGCCTTAGCGTCTCATGCCCATCTCTGGGGTCCGCGCTGATAGCCGCGGCTCGCGCCCGTCTCTGGAGCTCGTTTAGGCGGTGCTCTGAATCCCCTTTCTTTGTGCACCGTGAAACAAAGAGGCAAGAAACAGTCTCTTGCCTCTTTGGCAGCTCCAGACTTTTTCCCGCACTCCCCCACCGCTAGCTGTGGCACACTAGCCCCTTCAGGCAGTGTTCACGCCGCCAACCCCAGTCCTCTCCCTGCGATCCGACCTCCGAAGCCCGAGCCTCAGCTCCCAGTGCCCACCCGCCCCGGCGGGTGAGCAGACAAGCCTCTCGGGCTGGTGAGTGCTGGTCTGCACCGATCCTCTGTGCGGGAATTTCTCCGCTTTGCCCTCCGCACCCCTGTGGCTATGCTCTCCTCCGTGGCTCCGAAGCTTCCCCCTCCGCCACTCACAGTCTCAGCCCACGAAGGGCCTTCCTAGTGTGTGGAAACCTTTCCTCCTTCACAGCTCCCTCCCCGAGGTGCAGGTCCCATCCCTATTCTTTTGTCTCTGTTTTTTTATTTTTTCTTTTGCCCTACCCAGATACGTGGGGAGTTTCTTGCCTTTTGGGAGGTCTGAGGTCTTCTGCCAGTGTTCAGTAGGTGTTCTGTAGTAGTTGTTCCACATGTAGATGTATTTCTGATGTATTTGTGGGGAGGAAGGTGATCTCCGCGTCTTATTCTTCTGCCATATTGAAGGTCTCCCCTCTTTTTGTTTTTATAATTTAAACCCTACTTACAATATGGTTAGTGTTCTGGAGTCTGTTTTGTGAACTTAATATTACCACTTTTGTGTATGGCTAGGAGTTATATTTCTCAGAATCCTCATCTCTTATGTTTCTAGGTTGCAGTTAGCCAAGAATATAACTTGTGGGTGATTTGAAAAGTGAAACTGAAGTGGAAACCATTACTCTCAGCAAGTTATAATTATCAGAGATGGTGTCAGCAGGCTCTAGCTTCTAGCTTGTCTTCCCGACTATTGGCCTTCATAATGAACAGAGGTCTTAAGCTCATTACCAAGGGCTTGATTGTACTCTGTACAGAGAAAACTTCCAAGGATCTTTGCATGTCTTTTCTCCTCCATCTCCTTAGTGCTACCACTTTGATAGCCAGATGTGCACTGTTTCTGGGATTTTCCTGTAAGCTGTGACTTATTCACACAGACTGCTGCTGCAAGTATCATGGATAGTGACTCTCTGGTCCTTTGACATCCCCTTTTCAAGAATTCTAACTTCCTCATCTCCTCTTATATATGTGTACATTGTAATTCCTATAGCAAACTACGTGTTTGCACAGTATTTTCTGTGGCTGTGGTTTCCTGAATGAGCCCTGACAGAGATTTTATGTATCAGTTCCTTGGGGGCAGAACCTTAAGGCTGTGATTCTGGAATTTGTTCTTTGATCTGACGGTTTTAAAGACATTAATAGCCCCTTTGCCAGTGGTAAGTGAAACACTGGGAGTCCATGACAGTTAGTGACAAAATTGTTACTGAAATCATCACTTTTAATTATCTGGAGTCAAAGGTTTATAGATGTCTAGGCTTTGTATGACCACATAGCTGCTGCCATTCAAAATTATAGAGGAAATAAAGAGCATAAGGACTTTGGGGTTGGTTTCCTATAAGAGCACTGGAAAATTTGAAGGAGGAAAAATGATGAACTCACAGCTTTACATTTCCATCTAAAGACCAGAGTACTAGCAAATTTCTGTTCGTCCTGAAATATACCCTTATCCCCTGTTAATCACAGGTTTAATATTTATGAAACCAAACCTGCATTTGTTCATTTTGTGGTTAAATTATGCTGTAAATTAAAATTACAGCCTTGCAGGGTCTCATGTTAAATTTAGAATATTGATTGGGGAATAGTAACATGCAGAATATGGGATTGCGGACATAAGACCACAGTAAAATGTGACACTCTAAATTCTGAAAAATCTGCTCTGTTAGTATACCCTAGCAGGAAGAGGGTAGCCAACGCCTGCCTAAATAAACTGTAATGACCACTTATAAGTAAATAAATAAATATGTGGTAAGTATAGTAGGCTGAAAAATGTCCTCCAATGATACCAGGTCTTAATCCCTGGTACCTTTAAATGTTACTTATTTGGAAGAAATGTCTTTGCAGATATGATTAAGTTAAGAATGTTGAGATGAGGAGATAATCCAAGATAATCTGGGTGAACCCTAAATGCTATAACATGACAAATGGCCTTATAAGAGAGAGGTACAGTGAGATACCCCACCACACAGAAAGAAGAGGGGATGGTGATGTGAAGATAGGGGCAGAGATTGAAGTGGTGCAGCCACAAGCCAAGGAATGCTGTCATTCACTAGAAACTAGGAGAAGCAAGAAATGGATTCTTTTTGAGAACCTCCAGAAGGAGAAGACACCTTGATTTTGGTGATGGAAACTGATTTTGGACCTCTGGCCTCCAGAATTGTGAGAAGTACATTTCTGTTGTTTTAATCTACCAAGTTTGCAGTACTTTTTTTTTTTTTTTTTTAAATAGCAGCCTTAGGAAACTAATAGAATAGAAAATCCTGCAGTGCCTCAAGATATACTCCAGCACCTCTGTGGCTTCTAGACCTATAAGCAGACTCAAATTTTCCTAGGCTTCAGGATGTTGGGTACACAATGTCATTAGTAAGAGTTATCTTATGCACCAAACTAATTGCAAGACTTTTACAGTTGAAGAGGCATATGTATGAGAACATATCCTAAAAGTAGAAGGAGGGGGTAGAAGGATGTGATGTTGGAGTGGATTGAATTCATTAATATAACCACACTTAACTAGAAATTATGGAGGTAATTAATTAACTTGAGAAACTTGGAGTGGATCTAGCAGTTTCTTGTATTGGTTCACTGGACTCTGGACACAAAGGTAAATTAAGTTGATGTGTCAGAATTTCCTTGATATATGGTAGAGAAAGACACACTAAGGTTTAGAGAGATTGGATGCTAGGATGTATGTACTATGTATGGCCTGCTCTGCTCTTCAGTCCTCTCCTATGTCCTCCAGGAGGACACAGAGTCTTTGACAAATATATTATTAAGAGGAGCATAAGCATCCTTGAAGAGCTCTGAGGTGACTCTTTCCTGAAGATCAGCAATGACAGTGGGAGAAGTTGCCACTAAAATGGGCACTCTGAATTCAGTGGGATAATGGGATCCCAGAGTGGCATGGACCAAGTGGCAACAATTAACCTGCCGTGAAATGGTAGGCATGATTACTGCATGGATAGCAGGGTTGATACAGTTAGTCAGAATGGTTTGACCTTCAGGAATCTTTGACTTAGACTAATTGATTCAGGTGTCTCTACTACTGAAATAGATGGGTACCCTACCATATAGCCTTTTATTTGATTTGTATAAATACACAAATTCTAAGTCTGGTAAAAAAAAATTAACTTGAATTAGCACAAAATAGAGTTAAGGATCTTTAACCAATACCCAAACTTGAACTTGTAAAGAAGTTGAGAGCCACTTGAAAATCTTTTTTCTTTCTTGTATCACCCTCTCATCTAATAAAATATTAATTGATAATGATTAACCTTAAGTCTCAATATGTAAGTACAGGATACTGAAGGAGAGGTATGAGCCAACTTAGTGAAGAACTAATACTCAAGTTGTTTATCAAAAGGAAGGAATGGAGAGATAACCAATAAGGACCTACTGTATAGCACAGAGAACTCTACTCAATATTCTGTAATAACATATATGGAAAAGAATCTGAAAAAAGAATGAATATATGTATAACTGAATCACTATGCTGTACACCTGAAAGTAACACAACACTGTAAATCAACTACACTCCAATAAAATAAAAAAAAAGGAAAGAATGGGGAAAATCCAGGTAAGAAGGATGAGTCCTGCTTGGAGTGGAAAAACAGACATACAGGTGGAAAAAAAGACATACAGGATGTTTTGCATCTTCCTTTAAGAAGATAGCCACTGTATTTTTGGTTTTATGAATATAGTTGTACTTTTTTAGTGGAATCATGATTTTGCTATTGTTTTACTTAGAATTAGATATGATTAAAATATGTATGTGTGGATATCAAGTTGACAGGAGGTTGGACTGTGCTGGATTGTGTTTTGTCAACTTGTAGTTACTGCTCCAGTCTAAAGCTAGAAAAATATTTACCACAATTCCTTTTCCTTATTGGTTTCAGGTTAGCACTGACTGAGGGAGGAATTTGCATGAGATTGGAAGATGGAAGTATAGCAGAAGCCACTGCTCTCAGAAGGTTGATGTACAGATGCCTGGCAGTCTCCAGCTTCCAGATCATCCTCCCCACTACTAGTCTAGTTAAACAACAGTGGCCTCAAGCACTAGAGTACACTTTCAATAGAAATGACAGCTTCCAAAGACCTCTCCCTGAGCTCTCCTTTTGTGGGTCCACTTCAGCAGCCAGAAGAGTATGGCTGGAGGAATTTTCCTGCAAGCTCCGAGTTGCCCAATCAAGTCAGTGTAGAGGCTGTGATGGTGAGTAACTTTCTTTATTTCTCCAACTCCTGTCTTCCACACCTCAATTTTTCCAGCAGTAATTTCTATTTTCCCCACTATAGTTTTAACTCTCTCTTTTCCTGGCTGAACATTGACTGATTGATACAATTAGTTTTTTAATAATATTTAATGATACCAGATTTCTTATTTATACTGTTATGCAATGAAGTAGTCTCTCTATGGACCATCATTATCACATACTCATGAAATGCAGTGGATAATAAAACTCTGCCCTAAAAGTGGTCACTAACTAAAAGAGGAAATATATTATTAACACATATTATATCTACATTTGTTTGGCTTGACTATGATTTTCTCAGTGACATCTTGCAAATATTGACTACATCATTAATATTTGATTGATATTTGTAACTCCACTAATAAGCCTTTTACTACTCTTACAAATACTATGGTTTCAGATATTTTTCATAATTATGTAAAGGGTATGTCAGTTTGAAGGTGAAATGCCTGCTTCCAAAATTATGGATTATGACAGAATTCAATGATAGATTTTACGTATTTATGACTTCTGTTCCTAATTCTTTCGAATGTTTGACATCCATCGTACCATCACCATCTGACTATTCACTGGAATAGTCACTAAAACAGAAAGCATTAGCTGTGTTTGCAATAAACAAATAAGCAAACAAACAAGCAAGTTAAATCAGTACTTTAAAAATGTTACAAATAACTATGCACAGTAGTCTTTTCCAAATGGCCCAAAGTTATTTCTATGTTTTTCTTTTAGAAAGCAAGCAGTCTTAGTTCCTTTGATCTTAGACAAGAAAAATCTGCTTATCTTTGATATTTTCATAACACTGGCCATATTGTATTTAATGTTTTACTTTTCTAAAACTTGCTTGGAGAGTAATATCTCCTACAAAGGTCATGACTTTAGAAGACGTGTGAAATGAAGTTAGTGGCACAAAACAGTGGGTAGTAAAGCATCATACAAGTCCATGATTAACAAGGCCAATTGCTTCATATCTATTTGTGGTTCAGCACAGCTGGAGTGAAAAAAATCATAATGCTTGACTGGCACTGTGCAGCAGTGTAATGTGGGATAATAAGGGAGCTGAAATCATCAGTTTACAAAAACTGTTAGTCTGACTAGGCAAACACGAAAAGAAAAGGCAAGTTGTCAAAAAGAAAGATGGGGAAAAATCCATGTGAGAAATACAATGATGGAATACAAAAGTGCATGCCTCACACTCCTTTAAACAACAGACCTGGAATACTAAAGCTGGTATTAAGTTCTGAGTTAAGCTGGTATTAAGTTCTGAGTTAAACTGGTATATTGAACTTTCTTTGAAAGCGGCAAAACTCTACTTTCTTCCATCGTCAATCCTGTGAGCAAAAACAGGACTTTTATATATTGGCAACCCGAATACAAATTTTATTTGAGAAACAGCCATAAGAGCTTTAACTAGTAAATGCTATGATTATACTAGCGTTTCTTACATCATATATCTCAGGACTAATCTCAAACAGCAAGAGTTTTTGTTGTGTTTTTTGTTTTGCTCTGTAAAACGGGTTATACCAACACATGCGAACATACATAAATCCATGTAAACTTTAGGGAAATAATTGTGAGAGATGGAGATTTTTATGTAGTGTTATGTCTTGTAAAATATAGCTTCAACACTGAGAGAGAGATCTAGCTGTCAATTATGATGTTGCTCTGCCCTTTTCTGCAGTTTCCAAAGTCTTTGAGGATATTTATACACTCTGACTTCTTAACCATTCATTTAGCTCTGATACCCAGAGAAGCAAAGTGCCCATTGACATCAGCGAGAGGTTTACTTGCACTAACAGCTGAAATGAAGTGCCCAGGGGAAGCTTTTTTCTAAACCAAAGTATTCATAAGGTGCATGCATTTTTCAAGGAGTCAGAGCTACCCTGTACTTGCAATCATTTGCTCTTTGTACTTGTCTGGGGCCGCCCAATCAATTACAGGAACATTAAAATGGAGAAGTGCTCAGCTAATGTTGCATAATGTCAGAGGTGTAGCTCTCTGCTTTTGTCTTCTTTGCACATTTGCTTTTTGATGTGAGAAATCAATTAAGATGACTAGCAAAACACACCACAGACATTCTGAAAAAGTCTTTTCCTTCTCTTTTATGTGTTTGAGAGAGCTTCCCAATCATTAACTAAGTCATATTCAGTAAGCCTCTCCTATTAATTGTCTCCTTTTCACCTTTATGGGTGAGGCAGTTGACTTTCGTTTAGTAAAATGCATTTGTCATTTCCAGAGACGATCAGAGAATACCATGTGGGTGGGCATCTGTGCAGTTTAAGATCTCCTCTGGAAAGAGATTCTCACATATAAATATTCAATAAAACAGGAAAGTTGTCAAAATACATTCTTGGAGTTTATACCCACAGGTTGAGCCTGGATTTCTCATCCATATTCGTAGGAATTAGAAACATTAGGACATGTTTTCCTATCTTTAGGAAAAAACAAACAAACAAACAAAATTATGGTAACCCACTTATTTAGGAGAAAGGAGGATGACAGTTGGGCAGAAAAGAAATGAAATGGTAACTGTTTCTATTTTCATGGAAGATTTTTATTGATTAGATATTGAATCTTGTTTTTATACCTATCAAGTTAGTGTCCAGTTTAAATAAAAGAATAAAATCAATCTTCTAGATAGAATAAATGACAAGACTTTAAATCAGCTGTTCACATTGTGACCAGTGTATTAGACCAATGTATTAGTAATAGCACATCTGCTAGTAGTATGTATAAAAATAAAACATGATACAA
The DNA here is from genome assembly GCF_028021215.1 of Eschrichtius robustus. Lineage (NCBI taxonomy): Eukaryota > Metazoa > Chordata > Mammalia > Artiodactyla > Eschrichtiidae > Eschrichtius > Eschrichtius robustus. Next base: position 74,027,382 of record NC_090836.1, on the reverse strand, counting down.
TATCAAGCTCATTTTACATTTCTAGTCATAATTTTTATATACTTTCATTTTATTTGTTCCTTAGCCAAACATAATTTCTTTCCAGCTCTGCAGTTTTAGACTACTTTTCATGGCTTGTATAAATAGCAGCAGTTTGTAGAATGTGAGTCCTGTTTCAAATTGATTACTCCAAATATAGGTAGGTTATGGTCTCTCTCTACCTTGCTATTTACGCCCATTATAAATAACTGATTTTACTATAGGAAGGTATTTTTCAATGGTTGTCCAGCAAATACCTGACACTTTACCTATAAATGATCCTTTCTGTTTGCCTTGCAATTGATTAATTATGTTTGCTGTGAAGGTATTTAAGGTATCAGGATTGTGAAGAGAGGGGAGGGAAGGAATAAGAAAATGATTTATAAAACCTTGGACTTTGGATTTCTGTCGGTTAAAGGCAGGCTGAACAAAAGAAAGTTCCCAGAGCTAGGGAACGTCTAGTTTACTCAGTAGAGCAAAACTGAAACCAATGAAAAATTTCCTTTAAAAACAGATTTTTCATTTTGTAGTGATTCTCTGTGCATGGTCTCTAGGAAGCATTTTAGATGTAGTACATTAGAAAAGGTTTTCTGTCCCCTGGGAAATAACCACCCCAGTAGAAAAAGTTACATCCTCCTTTAGTTGCTGAGATGGAGAATGTCAGACAAACTTTGTTGTTCTCATTCTGTCTTGCAACACAAGCTAGATTTCTGACAAGCTGTCAAGTTGCCCAAAGGTTTGCATACCCTTCTTCCCTATAGGTGTTGCCTTCCCCAGTGTGAACTGAAATGGGAAATTTATCTAAAAACAGGATAGAGAGAATGATATAATTAAGGTTTTTCTGATCATCTATTCTTTGCTGAGGGAAGAGCTCAGTTATTTCACAGGACTCGTTTGAAATGCTTTGCAGTGTGAATCATAGCATGTGAGAAGGAGGTTCTTATCTGGAACTCTGTTGAGCTCTTTCGTAAATTTGGTCCCTGAAATTTTGGAACAGACACATGAAAGATGCTAGCTAAATGATTTGGTGGAATGTCACCTTGAACTTTTTTTTTACAGTACTATATCTCTGAATAAATATTTTTGGCCTATTGAACAAATTTCTGATATTTTGCATTTTACAGCTTTTCTTTTGTCCTTTCTTTAAAAACAGCCACAGAAGACTCTTTTTGAGTATTTTCTTATTTTCTTCTTCAAACTCATTTTAAAGAGTTAATGTTTCTTTTTATTCCACTGTTTTTAAGATTTTAGTTATCATAGCTATGACTTGACTCTAATTGGAAAAAGAATATGTGTATAAAAGTGTAGCTATCCTGTAGTGAGCATTACCACAGAGAATGAATATCTGAGCAGAAAGAAAAAAAGGTTATACGATATGCTGTTCAGAAATGGCATTGGGGTATTTCAGGACTGATCTGGGCGAGGGGTTTGAGGCACCTGAATGAGCCCTGTGTACTTTGGAGGGCTTCAAAGTGAAAGGCATGGGATAGTATTTATTGATCTCTGACACTGACCTCATTCTAACCTCATCCTTCTGTGAGCCTTGCAGTCTCTAACCTGCAAAGGGAAGTATATCTCCTTTCTTGTTTTTAAAGAGTCAAATAATGGCTCTAGGAGAAATTTTTTTTTAAAGATTTTCTTTAACTCAGTGAGTCAGTAAAAACCCAAAACATTTTCTTTTTCAAGTCTTAGAGTTGTGATCTTTATTTACTTTAATCAAGGTAGCTTTTAGTTGTGTTATCTACTGTGTGAGGGAGGCTGGGTGTTTGAGATCGGTCTCTCACTTCTGCTGCTGCCATTGCAGCTCGTTTGTTCCTGTGCACACCTTAGGAACTTGGGAGGTTTGCTAATTGACTGTTGCTCAGTATATTTTGTGTGTGTGTGTGTGTGTGTGTGAGAACACACACATACATGCTCGCATTTGCACACAAGTTGAAAATACTGAAATCAAATCTTATTCTTTTAGAGGCTTGTCAAGTGGACAAAAAGTGAAAATTTAAGTTGTATGAATTACTAGTCTGTGTGTACTTTATAAAAATATTGTCTTAGACATGTACTTTTGTGTACTCTGTTTAAGAAAAGGTACATTTATTAGGTGGTAGCACTGTATAGGCTGAGAACATGATCTTGCATATATACATTATCATTCATTGTCCTTATGGACAAACTTATCAAATAATAGTCAATGTCTTCAACCCCCCCACCCCAGCCCCTTTTAGCTTGGCAAACCCGTCTTATGGTTTCTTATGCATGGTGAATCACTCTGCACCTGAATAGGGTATTTCTTAGAAATATGTGGAGAAACTTTTTATTTTAGGAAGGTCCTGTGATTTAGGACTCAAGGTCAGTGGAAATGCTATCACTCACTTATACTTCCAGGGGCTTTATACTTCTAATTTTATTAATGAGTCTTCTGAATTTATTTCTTAATAATTTGATGTAAATAGTTTTAAGCTTCTTATTAAGTAAAATTTTAGTAGTTAGAGGCTTGGACTTGGGTTAGCAGCTGGATTTGAATCCTTGCTTGACCTCTAACTATCTGAGAGAATAGAGTAAATCTATTAACTTCTTTTAATCCACATTGATAAAAATGTAGATAAAAATAACACTGATCTTAAGGATTTGTTGTGAGAATTAAATTAAGTACCCATTAAATTATTTTATTCATTCATTTAACACATTTATTTAAATTGCTTTCAAAATTCTCTTCTCTGTGCTATTTCTGCTATATCTAAAGCTAACATTTTATTTTCCTCCATTTTTTGTACATAACATCTTGAAAGAGTTTCTGCATTCAAAGCCATTTCCACGTGGGTGCTTACTCACAAAACTCTCACTTTTCATCCCTTCTTTAGCATCTGCATCAAACACTGAAATGAAATTTTTTCACAGATTCCCAACCTTCTAGGGTATTGTTTAAATCTTTTTGCCTCTTGACTTGTGTGCCTTATGAGTTAATTTGCTATCCACTACTTTCTGAAAGGTCTGCTGTGATTTCTGTGGCATTGTGCTCTCCTCCACCTTCTCCTACTTTTAAAAAGCAACATGACTTAGTGGTTTAAGAGAGCAGATTCTTCTTAGGCAGAGAACTTGGACTTCCAGAAGAGTTAGTTTCCAGGCATCCATTCCCAGCTCCAGGCCTGGCAATCAGAGTAATATGTGCTGAGGAACCTTATATCTGTAAGGATTTTCCTGAAACCAACAATATTTTGAAAATAGTAGCTGATTTTTCTGCAAGTGTTAAAAAGCCACATACACTATTACAGAGAGTCAAAGCCTGCACAACAGAAGAGGATCAGGAGAAGCTGATGCAAATTACAAGTCTGCATTCACTGAATGCCTTTCTGCTACCAATTAAAACTGTGGGTGTGCAGGGTGACTGTCGTTCTTATAGTTATGTGTGTGGAATCTCCAGTAAGGATGAGCCTGACTGGGAATCTCTTATTTTCCTGGCTAGACTTATACCTCGCATGTGTCACAACATTAACAGAGTTGTCTATATATTTGGCCCACCAGTTAAAGAACCTCCTACAGATGTTACTCCCACTTTCTTGACAACAGGGGTGCTCAGTACTTTACGCCAAGCTGATTTTGAGGCCCATAACATTCTCAGGGAGTCTGGGTATGCTGGGAAAATCAGCCAGATGCTGGTGATTTTGACACCTTTACATTTTGATCGGGACCCACTTCAGAAGCAGCCTTCATGCCAGAGATCCGTAGTTATTCGAACCTTTATTACTAGTGATTTCTTGACTGGTATACCTGCAACCCCTGGCAATGAGATCCCTGTAGAGGTGGTGTTAAAGATGGTCACTGAGATTAAGAAGATTCCTGGTATTTCTCTAATTATGTATGACTTAACATCAAAGCCCCCAGGAACTACTGAGTGGGAGTAATAAACTTCTTGTTCTACTAAAAAAAAAAAAAAAAAAAAAAAAGAGAGCAGATTCTTGAACTAAATAGCCTTCAAATCCTAGTCCATATTACTAGCTGTATGACCCTAAGGAAGTTAGTTAAAATTTCTGCTTCTTATTCTGTGCAATGAAGCTGAGCGATACATCAGGAGAATAAAATGAGTTACATGTAAATGTTCAGAATGGTGTCTGTCACATAAGCATTCTCTATTATCTTTTCTTATATGATATAATCTCAATTATTTATGTATAAAAAAAGAAATCAAAATAATCTACCATAAAGTTTATTATTAATTTGTGGAATATTATAATTTTTTCCTTCTTTGCACTTTTCTACATTTTTTCTTATATTCTGCAATGAGAATCAATCACAGTAAAATAAGAAAACACCACATTTTAAACAAATTGTCAAAGTAATCAAAAGTAAACCTTAAATTGGAACTGCTACTTTCTTAGCATCATACTTCATTTCTTGTAACTTTCGTACAGAGATAAGAATATGAAAATCCATATTTAACAAGAACTGTGCTTTACTAAAAGAACATATTTGGAAACGTTGAAAAACTGTCCATTAAAACAAGACCTCCTGGTGTTCCATTATCAAAATAATAGCACAGAGTGTTGGCAGTGTCCCAGATTGCATGGCAGAGTCTGATGGAGATAATTTTAATTCTTAGCTGCACATGAATATGAGAGGGGTTGCAAATGAAACCCCCTGAAATTATATTCAAAATATTATATTATGCTGCATTCTTCTAGCTTTCATCAGATTCTCAAAGTATTGTGATCCTCAAAATTTCCAAAGTGTAAGTACTGCTGGACACCTACCTTCAAACTCATTCCTATTTAAATTTCATAAATGATAACATATAATCAAAAAATAATCAGGATACCAAACATCTTAATTCTCTAAAGGAAGATACTAAGATTATCATGATTTTTATTTTGTACATTTCTGTATTTTCCAAATTTTCTATGAACCATGTGTTAACTTTCAGATGAGAAAAAGAAGTTATTACACCTGTATGTGATGTGTCACAATTTAGTTGTAGAACAGTTTCATCACCCCATTCGTGGCCATTTGCAGACTCCGCACTCCCATATAACCATCAATTTAGTATCTGTTTTAGATATTTTCCTTTTTTGTCATTTCATTATAAATGGAATCATACCTTATATGGTTTATGTGTCAGACTTCTTTTACTTAGCATGATGTTTCTGAGGTTCGTTCATGTCATAGCAATATTCTATTGTGTGAGTTTTTTGTTTACCCATTTACCAGTTGATGGTCATTTGGATTGTTCCCGCTTTTTCACTAGTATGGATAATGTTATGAACATTCACATCCAAGTCTTTGTGAACACTTTTCATTTCTCTTAGGATGGAACATTTCATGGAATTGTTGGGTCCTATGGTAAACTGCTTAACTTTTAAGAAACTGCCAGACCACTTTCCAAAGTGACTGCATCATTTTACATTCCCACCAGCAGTGTATTAGGGCTCCAGCCTCTCCACATCCTCACCGACACTATCTTTGTCTTTATTATAGTCATCCTAGTGGCTATGAAGTGGTATCTAATTTTGGTTTTAACCTGCATTCCCTAGTGACTAGTGATCTTTTCATATGCTAAGCCATTTGGATATCTTCTTTGCTGAAATATCTATTCAAATTTTTGCCCACTTAAAAATTGAGTTGTCTTACTTTTGAGTTTCAAGAATTCTTTATGTAATCTGGATATAAGTTCTTTAACAAGTATGATTTGAAAATATTTTATCCCAGCCTGTGTTTTGTCAATTCATTTTGTTAATGATTTTTTTTTGTTTGTTTATGTCATGTAAGTTTCAGGTGTACATCCAGGACCACTTTATAGCATAGCCAGCTGCTTTAAAAGAATAAAGACTAGACTTCCAGAAGGCTTCATTTAAAAAAAAAAGAAAAGACATTATTTTAACTAAATACACAATCCAATATTCACTAGTATATTTCAATTTTTATACACCTTCCTCTGCTCTATCCCTTCCCATCTCACATGAATGGGATTTGATGAAATTCTCAAACTTAAAAAAGATAAATGAGGTGACAACACTGGCAAATTGATGGTCTGTATCTTTCCTCACCTTCTACCTCAGGCAGTAATAACTTCTCTTTGGATGCAGCCTACAGCCTGGAGTTTAGAGGAGCATGCTGCCGCTTGACAAGCCACAGATCTCTATTTGATTTAATGGTTAAGAATGTGGGCTCTGGAGCCAAGAGCTGTACCTGGAATACAAGGCCCACCACTATTTAGCTCAATGTTTCAGTTTCTTCATCTGTAAAACGGGATAATAATGGTAACTACCTAATAATGCTGTGATTATTAACAGAACAAATGTAAGTAAAGTGCTAACAACAGTATCTGGACATTTTAAGAGCTCAGTGAATATCCTCCTCATCTGTCTGTTCTTTTTCCTTATATGTATCCTTTTATCCTACCTCTTAGGGTAACACGTTATAACCTTTACCTTTCCTTTTTTTTTTTTTCTTTTAATCTCTTCCTCTGTCCCATGAAAATTCACTCATTTTGTGTATCACTTCAAGGATTTACTGGACTCCAGTGATTTAAAGAGAAAGCATTTATCACTCCTCTTATTATCTCTTTATTAAATCATGTAGGAAATTGATGGATTAACATGCTAGCTGTCTAAGAAGTGCTAAAATTAAAGGGTTGAAATTAAACTTAGATACTTTTGGTCCAATTGTAGGCTGGTCAGAAAGATACAGAGAGGCAATATCTTTTAAAATATGTTATCTTATACATGGTTGTTAACCATAACTTGTTTACTACTACTGGTACTGTGACTACTATTACTACTACTAATGCCACCACCACCACCCTACCATTCCATTTGTATTCCACTACTGAAAAAAATAATAAATGCTATAATTTATTATGTCCTTGTCCTACTCCCTGGAATGTGCTATGCATATGTTACCTCACGTGGCAAAAGGATTTGCAGATGTGATTAAGAATCTTGAAACAGGGATATTATCCTGGATTATCCAGCTGGGTCTAATGTGATCACAGGGAGCCTTATATAAAGAGAGAGGCAGGAGATCAGAGCAACAGAAAGTGATATTGTTAGCGCAAGTTCGTGTGCCTAACGCACAGCGAGGCCAAACAAACTGAAACATTGACGTTTGGAGCAGAGAGAGTTTCATTGCAGGGCCATGCAAGGAGTTGGGTGCCTCATGCCCTAAAAAGCCCTGAGCTCCCCGAAGGGTTTCGGCAAAGCATTTTTAAAAGTCAGGTAAGGATGGGGGGGGGGGTAGGTCACAGGGTAAGTGATCAGCTTGTACACAATTCTCTGATTGTCTGATGGTGAGGTCACAGGATGGTGTCATAGGGGTTAACATTATTAGTTCTTAGGCTCCAGGAGGCCTGGGGCTATGTGCTCATGGTCATCAAGTAGTTAACATCTTCCATTTGGTGGGGAGTTTTCGCATCTGTAAAACAACTCAGGAAATGTGCATCAAATACAGTTATCTAGGTACTTCAGAGAGGAATTAAAGCAGAGGATATGGGGGAAGACCTGTCCCAGGTAGGCCCCATAGGGTCCTGCTCGGTTACAATATGACAATGTAAACAGAGAGAGATTTGAAGATGCTACATTACTGGCTTTGAAGATGGAGAAAGGCACCGGGAGTCAATGAATGGAAGGCATGTAGCTTTAGGAGCCAGAGAAGGCAAGGAAAAGGATTTTCCTCTCAGAGCTTCTAGAAGGAACCAGCCCTGCTGACACCTTGACTTTAGCCCAGTCAAACTGATTTTGGATTTCTGACCTTTAGAACTGTACGAGAATAAAACTACGTTGTTTTAAGACACCAATTTTGTGGTAATTCAATACAGTACTAGTAGGAAATGTATAAAACCATTTTCTATGTGCCAAGCTTTGGACTTGGCATGCATAATCTCAACACTCACAACAATCCTGTGATATCCTGGCTTAGAGGAAGGGCATCCGGTTTGTATACCAGGTGTACCCAGCCCTTAGTGTTTATGAAGTGCACACTCTACACAGTTGTACACAGTAGTCCTAATGATCGGATTCTAGGTCCAGCAGCAGATTTTTAGAGGCCATATTCTTCATCTAAAAATAAAGCACTTGTTTATTCAAACTGGAATTTTATTTTAGGCTAGATAGGTGATATGTTAAACCACTTTGAAGTCACCTTTATATCCTAATGTTCAGCCTAAGAAATTAAAGTTCTGAACAAGTTGCATTTTTCTGTAGCACAAATAGAGAATAAAGACATCTTCTAAGGTAGCTTCTGGATAGACAGACATCATAGAAATAGAGATGATCTGAACAAAAAGGAAAGCTCAAAATAAAACACAAAGTTGCAAACTTGCGTATATGAACAACTCAACAATTGGCTCAGTCTGAGAAAAGAAATATCTCCAAAGGTTGCATAATTCCATTATGAATTTGTAGAAAGTTATTATGTCATGAAGTATATACATCTTTTACATTTTCCTTTTGACACATGCAGATAAAGAAGTTCCTGGTGTGATTGCATTTATGGAAGAGTTGATGGCTGGGTGTTAAAATGTGAAAGGTGACAGCGATTCTTCAGGGAGAAAAAAAAAAAACCCTTCAGAATACTGATGAGAGAAGATAGTGTGAAAATAGACTTGGTAGGCATAGCTTTTATTTTCCTGTCTTAACTTTGACAAAAACATCACATCCGGAAAATGGTACCTACAATCGATAAGAAAAGGCCAAACTGTGTGCGTGTATGTTTTTTTTTTTACAGAATATTATATTCAAATAATGGGCTTTTTCTACAGTCTCTTAGTTTGCATTAGTTTTGAAAAAATATCATGCACAACTCATGAATATTCTGATTTCTAGTACATACTAACTTATGATTTTTGTAAATGGTCACAGGTGCAGATTTTTGCATGAGCAATGACGCTTACTGCTGTGATTGGAAACACTATGCATATAAGAAAGGGGAAGAGGTGATATGGTTTTATAAATGTGTAGAGAGTGAATCTTTGTACAGTAAGTCTCCTACACATGAAACTTCAAGTTGCGAACTTTCAAAGATACAAACATGCGTTCCCATGTCCAATCATGTAAGTTAGTTCACGTGTCTGGCATACATTGTCACATGCATGCATCTTCTAAAAGTGGTTGTGCTTTTGTGTACTTTATTGTACAATACTGTACAGAGTACAGTAGTACAGTATCTTTATTTCCAGCCCAGGATGTCCAGAAGCAAGCGTAAAAGCAGTGGTGATGTAGCTGGTACTGTATTGTACTTTTCAAGGTATGGTACTGTATTGTACTTTTCAAGGTACTGTACTATAAGATTAAAAATGTTTTATTTTTTGTGTTTATTTTTTATGTATTATTTGTGTGAAAAGTATTATAAACCTATTACAGTACAGTACTATATAGCTGATTGTGTTAGTTGGGTACCTAGCCTAAGTTTGGTGGATTTCTGAACAAGTTGGACTTATGAACTCGCTCTCAGAACGGAACTTGTTCATATGTAGGGGACTTACTGTACTTTATTCACAATTTACATGTGAACTGAAATGACACTGTGAATTTGGTGTCTAAAATAAAGAAGGGACATGAAAATTTTAAATTGTCAGGTGCTTTTATACAAATTTTGGAGGAATGTTTACATGCATGCTAGAGAGTATATTTCAATAGTTTTACACTTGGAAATAAGGAGGAGTTTATATCAAGTAAGGAATTTGGTACTTTGAATATTGGATTTACTCTGATGGAGCGCAAACAGACTTGCATCTGGTTAGTATTTTCAGTCAAGACCCCCAAGAAAAAGATAATGAGAAAAATATGAGAATGTGGTTGAAGGACCCGTTAGAAATATGTCTACCAGGTAGGAGGTGCCTAGCAGATAGACAGGTACTCCCATAATATTTTGGCATAGAATTTCTTGTTCAATTTATTTCCAGATATGATTCTTCCTGAGGAAGGGTTTTTTGTTATTTAATGCTTATTTATTTTACCTGGGGAATTGGATTTTATGATTTTATTATAGTTACAAGGCAAACTTTTACAATTACAAATTCTGTTCTACTTGAAATGATACTCTCCCTCTAATAATACTAATATCTGTATCAGGTGCTATAAACATGTAAACAACTGTGTGATGCTTTATCTGCATTATCTCTAATCCTAATAAAAAACTCTTTAATATGGATGACTATTTCTCATGTAATTGGTTTATGACATAATGTCAGGTGGCACATTCCTGTTTTCTTATTTGAAATAACGTACAAGTACTCCTATGAAGAAAAATTGTATTTGGGAGTTGAACTTACCAAAAATAATAAACAATGCCTATAACAACTAGTAAATATATAGACTAAACAATGTGATGAGAACTCTCAGATAACTCAGACTGTAAAATCTTTTTCGTGTCAGCAGATATCATTGCCCTTTTCTCCATTTGCATGTAAGCCTATGAGTCCTTGAGAGGTACTCACTTCTGTGTTCAGGCTGCAACATTGACAGATCTTCTAGGGATTCAGTACAGTATTTCAGTACTCTTCCAAACTATGCTGGACCCATCATTAGGGAAGGGAGTATAGTTTATATTCAGAAATAGAATGGGCTTTGTGGTCTAGGGAAGAAGGGGTTCTTTTTGCCTCATCAAAGTTCAAGACTAGAAAAAAAATGGTGCTTAATTTTTTGAAGGTAACCATGAATTTCCCTTCAGACTTTTATCTGAGTCAACTGCGATCTTTCCTTTTCTGCATCGCTACCATCCTTCACCCCTTTCCCATTAGCTCAGACTCCTCTGCCCTTGATCCTGCTTTCCTGGAAAACTATAGGCCACAACTTTTAGTATCAATAGTTGTTACTTTAGCATGTTTCCACTTTAAGCACAAAGCCTCTCTGAATGTTCAGACACAAAACAATGAGTAGAGATTGCGGAAATTAATTCATTTTTTGGAAAGTATTTCCTTTTATTGGCACTTGTTTCTTTCCCACACAAGTTAGCTTCCCAGCTTCACTGCTAGCAAGAATCATTTCAAGCATCTTTCTTGCAACTTTTGTTCCTCCAAAAATCCAGATTCTGTTTCTTCTAGTATGTCTTATTATAAAACCCACATTATCTTTCTATTTTCAGTTTTTCTATGGCATTATAATATTATTCTCTTTATTTTACAGATAAGGTAACTGGTTCAGTGAGGTTCTCATCTGAAAAAAAATGGAGCAATAAATTATCTAACTCATGGAACTATTGAGAAAATTAGATTACTTAATACATATAAAGTGCTCTACAGGAACTCAATAAATCTTAGCTATTGTTGTATTTTTACGTTCATTATTAAGGACATAGGTTAACCAGATAGTAAATGGTAGTATTGGTGTTTGAGTGGGTTCATTTCCACCATAACTTCCTTCTGGTGGAGACTACAATTTTTTTGAAATGTACTATCTGATGATGCAAAACTTTCAGAAGGACACAATAAGATGGACTGTGGAGCAGCCATCTTCAATATATTTTACATTATTTTAACACATTATTTGTAAAACATTAAAAATAAGTAAACAAAAAATGTGTTGGAATAAAATCAGTATGTAACATTTTAGCTGTTTAATAATCCCAGGGTAGACAACTATTGATAAAAGAAAATTTATTTGAAATCAGAAGGACTTTCATTTGCTATCTTTCTTTTGTTTCTGTGGTCAGATTCATTTACTAGAATGACCCGGTGTTTGAAGTTAAACCTGACATTACCTCTTATCAGCTGTGATCTTAGGCAAGTTTCCTTATCTCTTTAAGTTTAATTTTTTCAACTGTAAAATAATGATCATTAAAATAGATCAGAATTAATCGAGCACTTGGGAAGTGTGTTCTAAGCACTTTACATTGATTATCTAAGATAATTCTCAGGACAAACCCTACAGAGCAGGGGTCTCAATCCTAGATACACATTAGAATCATGAGGTGATTCTCATGAAATAAGAAAAACAAGATTCTCAGGATGGGGCTGGGGGGTGGTGGAATGAGATATTTTTTGTTTCCAAGATTATTCTAACGTGCAGCTCAAGTTGAGAAACATGAAAATAGAAGTAAGTACTGTTATATCCCATTTTTAGAGGCAGACCACATTCCTTGGCTTGTGACCCCCTTCCATCTTCAAATCCAGGAGTGATTGGTCAAATTTTTCCCACATTGCATCACTTTGACACTGACTCTTATGCCTCTCACTCCCACTTTCAAGAATTCCTCAGCTAGTCCATTAGAATCTCCCTGTTTTAAAGTCAGCTGGTTAGCAACCTTAATTCCCCCTTGTATTGTGACATAGTATACTCATAGATTCTTGGCGTTAGGATGTAGACATTTTTGTGGAGACGTTATTCTGCCTGGCACTGTCTCCTTTGATGGTTTTTCTCTTCTCCAGGCATCTTAGTATTGTTGTGCTCAAGGCTTAGTTGTCTTCTCTCTCCTATCTTCTTTCATGCTTTTGATACTCTCATCTTTAAAAACCTGAAATGTCAATTATACATTAAAGAGTCTCAAATTTACATCTCTAGCCCCAGTTTTTTTTAACCTTCAAGACTAGAATATTCACGTACTTGACATCTGTATTAGATATTAGTAGATATTTCTAACTCAGTGTATTCTAAATGGAAATCTTGATGTACACCTTACCATACCTCCCCCAGATTCACTTCACCCCATAACCTTCCTCATTTCATGTGATGGCAATTCCATTTTTCCTGTTTGCTTAAGTCAGTTATCCTAGAATTATCCCTGAGTCTCGTCTTTCTCTTACACACCATCTCTAGTCCATCAGGAAATCCTGTTGTTTATGTCTTCAAAATAGAGACTCGACATTTTCAGTGAAACAAGCACCTCTTGATTTTTAAGTCAAACTTGGGGGGATGTATATCTCTCTCAAAAAAACACTTTTCAGATGAATTTTACATAGGAAAAAATTATATCCACATTCCCAAAACTCAATTCAATAAAATGTTTAACATTTTAACAAGATATGTCAACAAATACTTTAACACAATATTTAAAATTAACATTTTAACAAATTGATGTGTGGGAAAAATCTTGAATACATTCCAAATACAATTTACAAAATGTCAGAATCGTGGAGACGTTTAAAAATATTTTCAATATGAAAACACTAATTCAAAAAGGTACATGCATCTCAGTGTTCGTAGAAGCACTATTTACAATAGCCAAGACATGGAAGCAACCCAAGTGCCCATCAATAGACAGTTGGATTAAGAAGATGTGTGTGTTATTACTCAACCATCAAAAAGATTTAAATACAGACTTTGCACCAACGTGGTTGGACCTAGAGAATATCATGCTTTCTAAAATAAGTTAGATAAGGACAAATACTATATGATATCACTTATATGTGAAATCTAAGAAATAATACAAATGAATGTATATACAAAACAAAAACAGATTCATAGACAGAAAACAAACTTGTAGTTACCAAAGGGGAGAGATAAGGGAGAAGAGACAAATTAGGGGTATGGGATTAACAGATACAAACTTCTAAATATAAAATAGATAAACAACAAGGATTTGTTGTGTTGTATAACACAGGGATTTATATAAAATATCTTGTAATAACCTATAATGGAATATAATCTGCAAAAATACTGAATCACTATGCTATACACCTGAAACTAACACAATATTATAAATCAACTATACTTCAATTTAAAAAATGTTTCAACAAAAAAAGTGACCCCTTGGATTTTTCTAGTACTAACCAGTGAAATTACTGACAAAACAAATCATTGTCAATATTCATATTTATTGTTTGGTGATCACAAGCATTTTGCTCTCTAACATAATAATTTATTACTTGTGTATAGTCTTTTTATTATGTTTTCATTACTGTGCTTTGATAATACATTACGGTTTAAATAATTTAAAATAAAGAGAAAGAATATTTGGGAGTAGAAAGTCTGACTTTCAGAGGTGGGTTAGTCACATTAAGAAGTCATTGTTCATACATCCAGAATCTGACCACTTTTCAGCACATCCACTGCTTCTGCCCTGGTATGAGCTGCCATTATTTCTCATTGGATTATACTGCAGTTAACTTTCCAATAGGTCTTGCTGTTTTAACCCCCTCACCTCTTTATACCAGTCTTTTCTCATGTCCCTTCTCTGCTCAAAACCCTGCAGTGAAAGCCGAAGTCCCTGCAATGGTCTACGAGGATCCATGTTATTGATATTTACCTCTCTCCCACCCTTACCACTTGGAATTGTTCCACTCTTTTCCCTCTGGGTAACTCTGTTCTAGCCACAGAGAATTCCTTCCTGTTTCTCAAACACTCACACACTCTTAGGCCTTTTGTCTTCCTGTTCCCTGTGCTTCTTCATAGCACCCTCTGGGTTGACATTCACTCCTGTTTTTTCCTCAAATCTCACCCTTATCATGAGGCTTATCCAGACTAGTGTATTTAATATTGCAACTTGCCTTCTCTACTACCCCATACTCCTCATCTTCCTTAAACCACTGTCTTTTCTTTTTCTTTTTCCTCTTGTAGTATTTAACTTTTCTATCATGCTATATAATTCACTTATTATGTTTAGTGTTTTATTGTTTACTTCCCATCAGCTATAAGATCAGCTCCATGAGGGCAGAGGTTTTTGTTCATTGACTAATGTCAAGTACATAGAACAGTGCCAGACACCCTGACACATAGCTATGATCAGTAATGAATTGTTAAATTAACAATTGAATTAATAAACAAATTTCCCCAATATTTCACTGTATTAGTGGAGTTGTATTTGAACACAGGCAGTCTACTGACTTCTGAGCCTGTGCACCTAAACTCTCTCTCTCTTGCTGTGTATATATGTGTGTATGTCGATGTATATACATATACATTTGTACATATACATACATATATATTTAAATTTATTATTTATTTAATCTTTTAAACAATTTTAATAGAAAATTAATCATTATATATGGTACAAAGTCTACTAAAACAAAAATAGATATAATATGGATATAATAGATACAATATAATACTTTTAGGATGGAATAAGAGAAACTGTGGGAAGCTGTTTCAACTTCAAAATAACTATTTTGCAGATTAAGTTATTTAATATATAAATGATTTAAAACATACTTGAAATAGAGTAGGTGTTCAAAAGGGAAGCTATTAATATTTATAAAACGTGTACAATGATAGCTATTGATTAGGTGGCTTTAAGGATTAAACTCTATGATCTTTGTAGACATTACTGCAATGTTAGTTCCCTCCCCTTTCCCTCTAGCCCCTACATTCAAGTTCAACATACTGGAGTTTATAACCATCACAATTTTCATTTTCTGTTTAGTATGAAAACACAGATTGAAGACAAAGACAATTTCTTGTTAAAAAGGGAGTATGATGTGGTGGAAATTACATGGATTTGGCATCAATAAAAATGTCAATTTTTCACTTATTAATTCCAGTTTTCTCAACTGTAAAACAGGGATAATATTGCAAACCTTCTAGCACTGCTAACAAGATTAAGAATTAAGCAACACTGTGTATGTCATTCTGCTAAACTCAAATTTCCTGCACTTGAGGGTGTGGAGAGTATGTCCATATTTTTGATCATTGTTTTCACTCAGTGCTGAAGAATTTTAAGCATCATTTTTTTTTTTTTTTGGAACTACATAGCAGCACAGTTTATTCTTTGAAAAAAAAACTTAGAAATACCTAGATAATTCATAAACCTATAATTGTACAGGAATTTTTTTTTATTTATGATGCTTTTATTTTATTGTTTTTTATTCAAAAATAAAGTCACAAAAATTATAATCATCCTCATCAGTTCACTCAGTCCCATGTAATTAATTTTTTTTTATCTTGATTTTTGTTAGCACTTTTATGAATTCATCAGTTTTCCATTAGAGTTCTGAAAATTCTTATTCATTCAGATCAGCAGTATAGTCAGTTACCAGAAACCTGTACTTGTCAGTGTCTTTTCCATGAATTCCTTGAAGATGAAAACCTTTTATAGGAACATTTTTGCAAAAGCATCAGAGTACACCCAGAACTGTCTGTAAATGACAAAAGACTTAAAAATGACCATGGTTAAAGATTTGATGAAAGTTCATAATAATGCAATTGACAAGGAAATTTAGTTATTTCTGAGATATACATTTTAAAGTAATAACTAGAATTATGACTTATTATACCAAAACATATAAGATTTTTAGAAATTTCATGTATTGTCTGAAACATTTATATTAACATATTTCCATACAAATAACCTAAAGAAACTTTAGTATTAGTTGTTTTCTTTGTTTGTTTTTTTATGCTGCAGGTTCTTATTAGTCATCAATTTAATACACATCAGTGTATACATGCCAATCCCAATCACCCAATTCAGCACACCACCATCACCGCCCCATCGCGGTTTGCCCCCTTGATGTCCATACGTTTGTTCTGTACATCTGTGTCTCAACTTCTGCCCTGCAAACCGGTTCATCTGTACCATTGTTCTAGGTTCCACATACATGCGTTAATATACGATATTTGTTTTTCTATTTCTGACTTACTTCACTCTGTATAACAGTCTCTAGATCCATCCACGTCTCAACAAATGACTCAATTTCGTTCCTTTTTATGGCTGAGTAATATTCCATTGTATATCTGTACCACATCTTCTTTATGCATTCATCTGTCGATGGGCATTTAGGTTGATTCCATGACCTGGCTATTGTAAATAGTGCTGCAATGAACATTGGGGTGCATGTGTCTTTTTGAATTACAGTTTTCTCTGGGTATATGCCCAGTAGTGGGATTGCTGGATCATATGGTAATTCTATGTTTAGGTTTTTAAGGAACCTCCATACTGTTCTCCATAGTGGCTGTATCAATTTACATTCCCACCAGCAGTGCAAGAGGGTTCCCTTTTCTCCACACCCTCTCCATCATTTGTTGTTTGTTCATTTTCCGATGATGCCCATTCTAGCTGGTGTGAGGTGATACCTCATTGTAGTTTTGATTTGCATTTCTCTAATAATTAGTGATGTTGAGCAGCTTTTCATGTGATTCTTGGCCATCTGTATGTCTTCTTTGGAGAAATGTCTATTTAGGTCTTCTGCCCATTTTTGGATTGGGTTGTTTGTTTCTTTAATATTGAGCTGCATGAGCTGTTTATATATTTTGGAGATTAATCCTTTGTCCATTGATTCGTTTGCAAATATTTTCTCCCATTCTGAGGGTTGTCTTTTCGTCTTGTTTATGGTTTCCTTTGCTGTGCAAAAGCTCTGAAGTTTCATTAGGTCCCATTTGTTTATTTTGGTTTATATTTCCATTACTCTAGGAGGTGGATCAAAAAATATCTTGCTGTGACTTATGTCAAAGAGTGTTCTTCCTATGTTTTCCTCTATGAGTTTTATAGTGTCTGGTCTTACATTTAGGTCTCAAATCCATTTTAAATTTATTTTTGTGTATGGCATTAGGGAGTGTTCTAATTTCATTCTTTTACATGTAGCTGTCAAGTTTTCCTAGCACCACTTATTGAAGAGAATGTCTTTTCTCCATTGTATATCTTTGCCTCCTTTGTCATAGATTAGTTGACCATTGGTATGTGGGTATGTCTCTGGGTTTTCTATCTTGTTCCATTGATCTATGTTTCTGTTTTTGTGCCAGTACCATACTGTCTACTGTAGCTTTGTAGTATAGTCTGAAGTCAGGGAGTCTGATTCCTCTAGCTCCATTTTTTTTCCCTCAAGACTTCTTTGGCTCTTTAGGGTCTTTTGTGTCTCCATACAAATTTTAAGATGATTTGTTCTAGTTCTGTAAAAAATGGCATTGGTAATTTGATAGGGATTGCATTGAATCTGTAGATTGCTTTGGGTAGTATAGTCATTTTCACAATATTGATTCTTCCAATCCAAGAACATGGTATATCTCTCCATCTGTTGGTATCATCTTTAATTTCTTTCATCAATGTCTTATAGTTTTCTGCATACAGATCTTTTGCCTCCCTAGGTAGGTTTATTCCTAGGTATTTTATTCTCTTTGTTGCAGTGGTAAATGGGAGTGTTTCCATAATTTCTCTTTCAGATTTTTTATTATTAGTGTATGGGAATGCAAGAGATTTCTGTGCATTAATTTTGTATCCTGCAACTTTACCAAATTCATTGATTAGCTCTAGTAGTTTTCTGGTGGCTTTTTTAGGATTCTCTATGTATAGTATCATGTCATCAGCAAACAGTGACAGTTTTACTTCTTCTTTTCCAATTTTTATTCTTTTTATTTCTTTTTCTTCTCTGATTGCTGTGGCTAGGACTTCCAAAACTGTGTTGAATAATAGTGGTGAGAGTGGACATCCTTGTCTTGTTCCTGATCTTAGAGGAAATGGTTTCAGTTTTTCACCATTGAGAATGATGTTTGCTGTGGGTTTGTCCTATATGGCCTTTATTATGTGGAGATAAGTTCCCTGTATGCCCACTTTCTGGAGAGTTTTTATCATAAATGGGTGTTGAATTTTGTCAAAAGCTTTTTCTGCATCTATTGAGATGATCATATGGTTTTTATTCTTCAATTTGTTAATATGGTGTATCACATTGATTGATTTGTGTATTTTGAAGAATCCTTGCATCCCTGGGATAAATCCCACCTGATCATGGTGTATGATCCTTTTAATGTGTTGTTGCATTCTGTTTGCTAGTATTGTGTTGAGGATTTTTGCATCTATATTCATCAGTGATATTGGTCTGTAATTTTCTCTTTTTGTAGTGTCTTTGTCTGGTTTTGGTATCAGGGTGATGGTGGCCTCTTAGAATGAGTTTGGGAGTGTTCCCTCCTCTGCAATTTTTTGGAAGAGTTTGAGAAGGATGGGTGTTAGCTCATCTCTAAATGTTTGATAGAATTCACCTGTGAAGCTATCTGGTCCTGGACTTTTGTTTGTTGGAAGATTTTTAATCACAGTTTCCATTTCATTACTTGTGATTGGTCTGTTCATATTTTCTGTTTCTTCCTGCTTCAGTCTTGGAAGGTTATACCTTTCTACGAATTTGTCCATTTCTTCCAGGTTGTCCATTTTATTGGCACAGAGTTGCTTGTAGTAGTCTCTTAGGATGCTTTGTATTTCTGCGGTGTCTGTTGTAACTTCTCCTTTTTCATTTCTAAGTTTATTGATTTGAGTCCTCTCCCTGTTTTTCTTGATGAGTCTGGCTAATGGTTTATCAATTTTGTTTATCTTCTCAAAGAACCAGCTTTTAGTTTTATTGATCTTTGCTATTGTTTTCTTTGTTTCTATTTCAGTTATTTCTGCTCTGATATTTATGATTTCTTTACTTCTGCTAGCTTAGAGTTTTGTTTGTTCTTCTTTCTCTAGTTCCTTTAGGTGTAAGGTTAGATTGTTTACTTGAGATATTTCTCGTTTCTTGAGGTAGGCTTGTATAGCTCTAAACTTCCCTCTTAGAACTGCTTTTGCTGCCTCCCATAGGTTTTGGATCGTCATATTTTCGTTGTCATTTGTCTCTAGGTATTTTTTGATGTCCTCTTTGATTTCTTCAGTGATCTCTTGGTTATTCAGTAACGTATTGTTTAGCCTCCATGTGTTTGTGACTTTTACTTTTTTTTCCTTGTAATTCATTTCTAATCTCGTTAGCGTTGTGGTCAGAAAAGATGCTTGATATGGTTTCAATTTTCTTAAATTTACTGAAGCTTGATTTGTGACCCAAGATGTGATCTATCCTGGAGAATGTTCGGTGCGCACTTGAGAAGAAAGTGTAATGTGCTGTTTTTGGATGGAATGTCCTATAAATATCAATTAAATGTATCTTTATTTTAAAGTCTATTTTATCTGATATGAGTATAGCTACTCCAGCTTTCTTTTGATTTCCATTTGCATGGAATATCTTTTTCCATCCCCTCACTTTCAGTCTGTATGTGTCCCTAGGTCTGCAGTGGGTCTCTTGTAGACAGCATATAGATGGGTCTTGTTTTTGTATCCATTCAGCAAGCCTGTGTCTTTTGGTTGGAGCATTTAATCCACTCACATTTAAGGTAATTATCGATATGTGTGTTCCTATGACCATTTTCTTAGTTGTTTTGGGTTTGTTTTTTTAGGTCCTTTTCTTCTCTTGTGTTTCCCACTTAGAGAAGTTCATTTAGCATTTGTTATAGAGCTGGTTTGGTGGTGCTGAATTCTCTTAGCTTTTGCTTGTCTGTAAAGCTTTTGATTTCCATCGAATCTGAATGTGATCCTTGCTGGGTAGAGTAATCTTGGTTGTAGGTTCTTCCCTTTCATCACTTTAAGTATATCATGCCACTCCTTTCTGGCTTGTAGAGTTTCTGCTGAGAAATCAGCTGTTAACCTTATGGGAGTTCCCTTGTATGTTATTTGTCGTTTTTCCCTTGCTGCCTTCAATAATTTTTCTTTGTCTTTAATTTTTGCCAGTTTGATTACTATGTGTCTCGGCGTGTTTCTTCTTGGGTTTTTCCTGTATGGGACTCTCTGTGCTTCCTGGACTTGGGTGGCTATTTCCTTTCCCATGTTAGGGACGTTTTTGACTATAATGTCTTCAAATATTTTCTCTGGCTCTTTCTCTCTCGCTTCTCCTTCTGGGACCCCTATAATGCGAATGTTGTTGCGTTTAATGTTGTCCCAGAGGTCTCTTAGGCTGTCTTCATTTCTTTTCATTCTTTTTTCTTTATTCTGTTCCACAGCAGTGAATTCCACCGTTCTGTCTTCCAGATCACATATCCGTTGTGCCTCAGTTATTCTGCTATTGATTCCTTCTAGTGTAGTTTTCATTTCAGTTATTGTATTGTTCATCTCTGTTTGTTTGTTCTTTAATTCTTCTAGGTCTTTGTTAAACATTTCTTCCATCTTCTCGATCTTTGCCTCCATTCTTATTCCGAGGTCCTGGATCATCTTCACTATCATCATTCTGAATTATTTTTCTGGGAGCTTGCCTATCTCCATTTCATTTAGTTGTTTTTCTGGGGTTTTATCTTGTTCCTTCATCTGGTACATAGCCCTCTGCCTTTTCATGTTGTCTTGCTTTCTGTGAATGTGGTTTTTGTTCCACAGGCTGCAGGATTGTAGTTCTTCTTGCTACTGCTGTCTGCCCTCTGGTGGATGAGGCTATCTAAGAGGCTTGATGGGAGGGACTGGTGGTGGGTAGAGCTGATTGTTGATCTGGTGGGCAGAGCTCAGTAAAACTTTAATCTACTTGACTGTTGATGGGTGGGGCTGGCTTCCCTCCCTGTTGGTTGTTTGGCCTGAGGCAACCCAACACTGGAGCCTACCTGGGCTCTTTGGTGGGACTAATTACAGACTCTGGGAGCGCTCAGGACAAGGAGTACTTCCCAGAACTTCTGCTGCCAGTGTCCTTGTCCCCACAGTGAGCCACAGCCACCCCCCACCTCTGCAGGGGACCCTCCAACACTAGCAGGTAGGTCTGGTTCAGTCTTCCCTGGGGTCACTGCTCCTTCCCCTGGGTCCTGATGTGCACATTACTTTGTGTGTGCCCTCTAAGAGTGGAGTCTCTGTTTCCCCCTGTCCTGTCGATGTCCTGCAATCAATTGCCACTAGGCTTCAAAGTCTGATTCTCTAAGAATTCCTCCTCCCGTTGCCGGACCCCCAGGTTGGGAAGCCTGACGTGGGGCTCAGAACCTTCACTCCAGTGGGTGGACTTCTGTGGTATAAGTGTTCTCCAGTCTGTGAGTCACCCACCCACCGGTTATGGGATTTGATTTTACTCTGATTGCGCCCCTCCTACCGTCTCATTGTGGCTTCTCCTTTGTCTTTGGATGTGGGGTATCTTTTTTGGTGAGTTCCAGTGTCTTCCTGTCGATGATTGTCCAGCAGCTAGTTGTGATTCTGGTGTTTTCACAAGAGGGAGTGAGAGCACGTCCTTCTACTCTGCCATCTTGGTTCCTCTCCTAAGCATCATTTTTTATCTTAAAGTAGTCATATATATACTATAAAATAAAAATGAAAATTGACCTTTTTTTTTTAAAAGTACTGGAGGTTTTATACTCTAGAAAGCTATTTCAATTGTGTTTCAATTCCTCTCTTGGAGCAGATTTCACCCTTTTCTCATTTTAAAACTAATTCAAAGGTGAATTTTTTGAAGGGCTAACTATAAGAAGCATTTTATGCAATTTCTGGCACTTAATATGTATTCAGTAATTTCATTTACCTAAGCTCACCCATAAAGCTTCATAAAATATTGAAATTAATCTCCATTGACTACTCTTCCTTTTCTGTTCCCTACCACATGCACAATAGTGCAGTCCTGTTCCAAAAATTTTGAGTTACTGAAATAGAGTACAGAACAATTCCATTGTTGATCTCATCTAGACCATTCTATTTCTTTCCATTTCATGGAATATCTGCTGTTTCCTTTTCCCTATCACCTCCTGAAACTTTCTGTTTATCCTTTCTGCTTTACTACTGTAGCATTATCTCATCTTTCTTTTCTCCTGTATGGCAACGTTGACTTTTTTTATTCCCTTTTATTGCCTTCCTTTTTCTGGGATGACTATTCGAAATACATGAAGACTGAGCTATGGCAAAGGTGTTAGTATTCATCTGGATGATTGAATTTACTAGGTATTTATAGTCAAATATGGAAAAATAAATCATATTACACAGTACTATTCAACGAAAATTTCTCCTTAAGAAATGTTTCAAGTGAAACATCATTTCCCTCAGTTATCTGTTTTATAAATTTAGATGATGATATATTTAGCTTCTTAAAATAAAGCATATGTATATATGCTATTTGCCACTACATATATACATAATATAATAAGTATATATATGTATAATGACAATTAGTCAATATGGAAAAAGGTGTAATATTTAGTGTCTCTAAAATCTTGGATATAGAATGTAAGTCCAAAGAGGCAGTTTTGAAAGAAATTATTTTGAAAATATTGCTGTCAACCAAAGCAGATGACGGATAGAAAGTTTTCTCAGACAAAACCATCAACTAGAAACTGAAAAGACCTGTTTCAGTAAAGCAGAGAATGTTTTGACTTCTATTTTAAAAAACTAAGATGGCCCTAAATTCTAAAAGAAAACATAGAAATTAAAGGAACACTAACCTAGGGACTGCATTAAAACTCATATTTTTATACAACTGAAATTTGGGAGGATCATTTTCATATTCCTGATCAAATTGCTTTAGGAAAGTCCCTGCCTAAAATAAAACATGGCACACATTCACTTTTTTCCCTTATGTTTTTTTTTTTTTAATTTTTTTTCTTTTAATTAATTAATTAATTATTCCATTTTTGGCTGCATTGGGTCCCCGTCTCTGTGCGAGGGCTTTCTCGACTTGCGGCGTGCGGGGGCCACTCTTCATCACGGTGCGCGGGCCTCTCAGTGTCACGGCCTCCCTTGTTGCGGAGCACAAGCTCCAGACGCACAGGCTCAGCAGCTGTGGCTCACGGGCCCAGTTGCTCCGCGGCATGTGGGATCTTCCCAGACCAGGGCTCGAACCCGCATCCCCTGCATCGGCAGGCAGACTCTCAACCACTGCGCCACCAGGGAAGCCCTTCCCTTATGTTTTTAAGTTTAGAGTATAATAGAATATAAAATGGACAAAGAAAGTAAATTACTTTGAGATACAAGAGATTTAAATAAAAACCATTTCAAAGGCTAAATAAGTTTCTGTGTATTCATGTTCTGAATCAGTACTTATTTAATGAGTCAATGAATAATGAAATTGTCCTCATTTATTAAGGAACAAGTTGTTCAGGGATATATTTTAAAAATTGTGAATTATTTTAAGACTCATGTATATAATAATAATAAGCTAGATTATGGTCTAAAATGTATATATATTTAGAAAGATTTCACTGTGGATAGATTATTCAAATTGATTTTTACAGCATATAATGATGCTACGTAGAAGGATAAAAATGAAAGGTTCTTAAGAATTTCAGGTCTGAGAATATTATTGAGAGTTGTTAGAGAAAGTGTGTTTCATTTATTTATTCTACAGATATTTATGAAATGCCTACTAAGTGCCAGACACTATGTTGATAGTTGGGATACAGTGTTGGAAAGATAAGGACTCACTTTGAAAGAACCACAGGTGAAGAGAGAAGGCACACATGTAAACAGTTTGTAGTGATAAGTGCAGTAATAGAAGTAGTCACATGAAGTTATATAGTTTTAGAGAAGGGGATACTGAGTCTATGTGATTGATTTTGTTATAATTGCACAGAGGAAGTAATATTGAGTTCAAGGCTTGAAAGATAAGTAGAAGTTGTCCAGTGACGAGGTAAAATCACACTCAAAGGACAAGTAAAGGCAAGTAGTTCAAAATGGCCATGTCTTGAATGAGAGACGTGAAATTGCAGAGGTGGGTGGGGGCCATGAATTACGGAAAATATTTAAATATTAAAGATTGTGATCAAATAATTTTAAGATGGTTTTCCTTATGTAGCTAGAGAATCTAATAAGTTAGACAGGGATATATATCTGTTAAAGAGCAGGTATTCACATGATCTGTAACAGTTTGTTAAGTTACCTCTGTCTTCTTCAACATTCTGTCTTAAGTAGAAAAATATATATACTATCAAAATATAAGTATAGGAAAAAATATATATATATATAAGTATAGGTACTATGAATAAAAGTAAAAGTAAGTATAGGTACTATACACATCAGTTTTACAAATGAAGTATATGTAGTATGGATTATTTTAGAAACTACCCTTAAAAGCACTGTGGGTTTTTCTAAGTGTTTTTCTTACAATAGGTATTCTTTGATTAATGTATGTGTCCTTTCCTTAATTCTACTAGCATTTTTTTCTGCTAAATGCCAGGCATATCAGAAGATATGAATTCACTCTGTAGTAATAAGATTGATTTTATTTTATTTTTATTTATTTATTTATTTATTTTTAACATCTTTATTGCAATATAATTGCTTTACAGTGGGTTAGTTTCTGCTTTATAACAAAGTGAATCAGTATACATATACATATATCCCCATATCTCCTCCCTCTTGTGTCTTCCTCCCACCCTCCCTATCCCATCCCTCTAGGTGGTCACAAAGCACTGAGCTGATCTCCCTGTGCTATCTGGCTGCTTCCCACTAGCTATCTGTTATACATTTGGTAGTGTGTATATGCCAATGCTACTCTCTTACTTCATCCCAGCTTACCCTTCCCCCTTCCCGTGTCCTCAAGTCCATTCTCTACTTCTGTGTCTTTATTCCTGTCCTGCTCCTAGGTTCATCAGAACCTTTTTTTTTAGATTCCATATATATGTGTTAGCATACAGTATTTGTTTTTCTCTTTCTGACTTACTTCACTCTGTATGACAGACTCTTAGGTCCATCCTCCTCACTACAAATAACTCAATTTCATTTCTCTTTATGGCTGAGTAATATTCCATTGAATACATGTGCCACATCTTCTTTATCCATTCATCTGTTGATGGACACTTAGGTTGCTTCCATGTCCTGGCTACTGTAAATAGAGCTGCAGTGAACATTGTGGTACATGACTCTTTTCAAATTATGGTTTTCTCAGGGTATATACCCAGTAAATGGATTGCTGGGTCATATGGTAGTTCTATTTTTAGCTTTTTAAGGAACCTCCGTACTGTTCTCCACAGTGGCGGTATCAATTTACATTCCCACCAACAGTGCAAGAGGGTTCCCTTTTCCCCAAACCCTCTCCAGCATTTATTGTTTGTAGATTTTTTGATGTTGGCCATTCTGACAGGTGTGAGGTGATACCTCATTGTAGTTTTGATTTGCATTTCTCTAATGATTAGTGATGTTGAGCATCCTTTCATGTGTTTGTTGGCAATCTGTATATCTTCTTTGTAGAAATGTCTATTTAGGCCTTCTGCCCATTTTTGGAATGGGTTGTTTGTTTTTTGGATTTTGAGCTGCATGAGCTGCTGATAAATTTTGGAGATTAATCCTTTGTCAGCTGCTTCGTTTCCAAATATTTTCTCCAATTCTGAGGGTTGTCTTTTCGTCTTGTTTATGGTTTCCATTGCTGTGCAAAAGCACTTAAGTTTCACTAGGTCCCATTTGTTTATTTTTGTTTTTATTTCCATTTCTTTAGAAGTTGGGTCAAAAAGGATCTTGGTGTGATTTATATCATAGAGTGTTCTGTCTGTCTTTTCTTCTAAGAGTTTTATAGTGTCTGATGTCTACATTTGACCTTACATCTTTAATCCATTTTGAGTTTATTTTTGTATATGGTGTTAGGGAGTGTTCTAATTTCATTCTTTTACATGTAGCTGTCCAGTTTTCCCAGCACCACATATTGAAGAGGCTGTCTTTTCTCCATTGTATATTCTTGCCTCCTTTATCAAAAATAAGGTGACCATATGTGTGTGGGTTTATCTCTGGCCCTTCTATTCTGTTCCATTGATCTATATTTCTGTTTTTGTGCCAGTACCATCTTGATTACTGTAGCTTTGTAGTATAGTCTGAAGTCGGGGAGCTTGATTCTTCCAGCTTTGATTTCTTTCTCAAGATTGCTTGGGCTATTTGGGGTCTTTTGTGTTTCCATACAAATTGTGAAATATTTTGTTCAAGTTCTGTGAAAAATTCCATTGGTGGTTTGATAGGGCTTGCACTGAATCTGTAGATTGCTTTGGGTAGTATAGTTATTTTCACATTGTTGATGCTTCCAATCCAAGAACATGGTATTTCTCTCCTTCTATTTGTATCATCCTTAATTTCTTTCATCAACGTCTTATGGGTTTCTGCATACAGGTCTTCTGTCTCCTTAGGTAGGTTTAACCATAGGTATTTTATTCTTTTTGTTGCAATGGTAAATGGGAGTGTTTCCTTAATTTCTCTTTCAGATTTTTTGTCGTTAGTGTATAGGAATGCAAGAGATTTCTGTGCATTAATTTTGTATCCTGCTACTTTAGCAAATTCATTGATTAGCTCTAGTAATTTTCTGGTAGCATATTTAGAATTCTCTATGTATAGTATCATCTCATTTGCAAACAGTGACAGTTTTACTTCTTTTCTGATATGGATTCCTGTTATTTCTTTTTCTTCTCTGATTGCTGTGGCTAAAACTTCCAAAACTATATTGAATAATAGTGGTGAGAGTGGGCAACCTGATCTTAGAGGGAATGATTGCAGTTTTTCACCATTGAGAGTGATGTTCACTGCGGGTTTGTCGTTTATGACCTTTATTATGTTGAGGTAGGTTCCCTCTATGCCTACTTCTGGACAGTTCTTATCATAAATGGATGTTGAATTTTGTCAAAAGCTTTTCTGCATCTATTGAGATGATCATATGGTGTTTCTCCTTGAATTTGTTAATATGGTTTATCACATTGACTGATTTGCGTATATTGAAGAATCCTTGCATTCCTGGGATAAACCCCATTTGATCATGGTGTATGATCCTTTTAATGTGCTGTTGGATTCTGTTTGCTAGTAGTTTGTTGAGGATTTTTGCATCTATGTTCATCAGTGATATTGGCCTGTCGTTTTCTTTCTTTGTTACATCTTTGTCTGGTTTTGGTATCAGGGTGATCGTGGCCTCATAGAATTAGTTTGGGAATGTTCCTCCCTCTGCTATATTTTGGAAGAGTGTGAGAAGGATAGGTGTTAGCTCTTCTCTTAATGTTTGATAGAAGTCTCCTGTGAAGCCATCTGGTCCTGGGCTTTTGTTTGTTGGAAGATTTTTAATCACAGTTACAATTTCAGTGCTTGTGATTGGTCTGTTTATATTTTCTATTTCTTCATGGTTCAGTCTCAGCAGATTGTACTTTTCTAAGAATTTGTCCATTTCTTCCAGTTTGTCCATTTTATTGGCATACAGTTGCTTATAGTAATCCCTCATGATTTTATGTATTTCTGCAGTGTCACTTGTTACTTCTCCTTTTTCATTTCTAATTCTATTGATTTGAGTCTTCTCCCTTTTTTTCGTGATGAGTCTGGCTAATGGTTTATCAGTTTTGTTTATCTTCTCAAAGAGCCAGCTTTTAGTTTCACTGATCTTTGCTATTGTTTCCTTCATGTGTTTTTCATTGATTTCTGATCTGATTCTTATGATTTCTTTCCTTCGGCTAATTTAGGGGTTTTGGTTCTTCTTTCTCTAATTGCTTTAGGTGTAATGTTAAGTTGTTTACTTGCGATAGTTCTTGTTTCTTGAGGGAGGATTGTATTGCTATAAACTTCCCTCTTAGAACTGCTTTTGCTGCATCCCATAGGTCTTGGGTTATCATGTTTTCATTGTCATTTGTTTCTAGGTATTTTTTGATTTCCTCTTTGATTTCTTCAGTGATCTCTTGGTTATTTAGTAGTGTATTGTTTAGCTTCCATGTGTTTGTATTTTTACAGATTTTTTTCCTGTAATTGATAGCTAGTCTCATAGCATTGTGGTCGGAAAAGATACTTGATTCGATTTTAGTTTTCTTAAATTTACCAAGGCTTGATTTGTTACCCAAGGTATGATCAATCCTGGAGATGGTCCATAAGCACTTGATAAGAAAGTGTATTCTGTGGTTTTTGGATGGAATGTCCTATAATTATCAGTTAGGTCCATCTCATTTAATGTGACATTTAAAGCTTGTTTTTCCTTATTTATTTTCATTTTGGATGATCTGTCCATTGGTGAAAGTGGGGTGTTAAAGTCCCTTACTATGACTGCGTTACTGTCAATTTCCCCTTTTATGGCTGTTAGCACTTGCCTTATGTATTGAGGTGCTTCTATATTGGGTGCATAAATATTTACAATTGTTATATCTTCTTCTTGGATTGATCCCTTGATCATTATGTAGTGTCCTTCTTTGTCTCTTGCAATGGTTTTTATTTTAAAGTCTGTTTTGTCTGATATGAGAATTGCAGCTCCAGCTTTCTTTTGATATCCATTTGCATGGAATATCTTTTCCCATCCCCTCACTTTCAGTCTGTATGTGTCCCTTGGTCTGAAATGGGTCTCTTGTACACAGCATATATATGGGTCTTGTTGTTATATCCATTCAGCCAGTCTATGTCTTTTGGTTGGAGTATTTAATCCATTTACATTTAAGGTAGTTATCAATATGTATGTTCCTATTACCATTTTCTTAATTGTTTTGGGTTTGTTTTTGTAGGTGTTTTCCTTCTCTTGTGTTTCTGCCAAGAGAAGTTCCCGTAGCATATGTTGTAAAGCTGGTTTGTTGGTTGAATTCTCTTAGGTTTGGCTTATCTGTAAAGGTTTTAATTTCTCCATCAGATATGAATGGGATCCTTGCTGGGTAGAATAATCTTGGTTGTAGGTTATTCCCTTTCATCACTTTAAATATGTCCTGCCACTCCCTCTGGCTGCAGTGTTTCTGCTGAAAGATCAGCTGTTAACCTTATGGGGATTTGCTTGTATGTTATTTGTCGTCTTTCCATTGCTGCCTTTAATATTTTTTCTTTGTAGTTAATTTTTGATAGTTTGATTAACGTGTGTCTTGGCTTGTTTCTCCTTGGTTTTATCCTGTATGGGACTCTCTGCGCTTCCTGGGCTTGATTGATTATTTCCGTTTCCATATTAGGAAAGTTTTCAACCAAAATCTCTTCAAATATTTTCTGTGTCCCTTTCTTTTTCTCTTCTTCTTCTGGGACCCTTATAATTCGAATGTTGTTGCATTTAATGTTGTCCAAGAGGTCTCTGAGACTGTCCTCAATTCTTTTCATTCTTTTTCCTTTATTCTGCTCTTCAGTCGTTATTTCCACTATTTTATCTTCCAGGTCACTTATCCGTTCTTCTGCTTCAGTTATTCTGCTATTGATTCCTTCTAGAGAATTTTTAATTTCATCTATTGTGTTGTTCGTCGTTGTTTGTTTGCTCTTTAGTTCTTCTAGGTCCTTGTTAAACGTTTCTTGCATTTTCTCCATTCTATTTCCATGATTTTGGATCATCTTTACTATCATTACTCTGAATTCTTTTTCAGGTAGACTGCCTCTTTCCTCTTCATTTGTTTGGGCTTTTGGGTTTTACCTTGCTCCTTCATGTGCTATGTGTTTCTGTGTCTTCTCATTTTTCTTAACTTACTGTGTTTGGGGTCTCCTTTTCGCAGCCTGCCGGTTCTTAGTTCCCATTGTTTTTTGTGTCTGCCCCCAGTGGCTAAGGTTAGGTTAGTTCAGTGAGTTGTGTAGGCTTCCTGGTGGAGGGGACTAGTGCCTGTGTTCTGTTGGATGAGTCTGTGTCTTGTCTTTCTGGTGGGCAGGACTGGGTCCGGTGGTGTGTTTTGGGGTGTCGGTGATGTTATTATGATTTTAGGCAGCCTCTCTGCTAATGGGTGGGGTTGTGTTCCTGTCTTGCTAGTTGTTTGGCGTAGGTATCCAGCACTGTAGCTTGCTGGTCATTGAGTGGAGCTGGGTCTTAGCGTTGGGATGGAGATCTCTGAGAGAGCTTTTGCCATTTGATATTATGAGGAACTGGGAGGTCTCTGGTGGACTAATGTCCTGAACTCGGCTCTCCCACCTCAGAGGCACAGGCCTGACCCCTGGCCGGAGCACCAAGACTCTGTCAGCCACACGGCTCAGAAGAAAAGGAAGTAAAAAGTGAAGGAAAAAATAAAATAAAATAAAGTTATTAAAATTAAAAATATATATATTATTAAAAATAAAAATGTTAAAAAGTCATAAAAAAGGAAACGAAGAAGAGAGCAACCAAACCAATAAGCAAGTCCAGCAATGATAGCAAGTGCTAAAAACTATACTAAAGAAAAAAAAAATGTACAGACAGAACCTTAGGACAAACGTAAAAGCAAAGCTATACAGACAAAATCACACAAAGAAGCATAGATATACACACGCACAAAAAGAGAAAAAGGAAAAAAATATATATATCTATATATTAAAAAAAAAAAGGAAGATAGCAACCAAATCAATAAACAAATCTACCAATAATAAGAAACTCTAAATGCTAAACTAAGATAAACATAAAACCAGAAACAAATTAGATGCAGAAAGCAAACCCCAATTCTACAGTTGCTCCCAAAGTCCACTGCCTCAATTTTTGGATGATTCGTTTTCTATTCAGGTATTCCACAGATGCAGGGTATATCCAGTTGATTGTGGAGATTTAATCCGGTGCTCCTGAGGCTGCTGGGAGAGATTTCCCTTTCTCTTCTTTGTTCACACAGCTCCTGGGGTTCAGCTTTGGATTTGGCCTCGCCTCTGTGTTTAGGCCTCGCCTCTGTGTTTAGGTCGCCTGAGGGCATCTTTTCTTTGCTCAGACAGGACCGGGTTAAAGTAGCAGCTGATTAGGGGTCTCTGGCTCACTCAGGCCGGGGGTAGGGAGGGGTACGGAATGCGGGGCGACCCTGTGGTGGCAGAGGCCGGAGTGACGTTGCAACAGCCTGAGGCGCACTGTGAGTTCTCCCGGTGAAGTTGTCCCTGGATCACAGGACCCTGGCAGTGGCGGGCTGCACAGGCTCCAGGGAGGGGAGGTGTGGATAGTGACCTGTGCTTGCTCACAGGCTTCTTGGTGGCTGCAGCAGCAGCCTCAGTGTTTCATGCCTGTCTCTGGGGTCTGCATTGAAAGCTGTGGCTCACGGCTGTCTCTGGAACTCATTTAGCTGGTGCTCTGAATCCCCTCTCCTCGCACATCCCGAAACAATGGTCTCTTGCCTCTTAGGCAGTTCCAGACGTTTTCCCGGATTCCCTCCCGGGTAGCTAGCCCCCTTCAGGCTGTGTTCACGCAGCCAACCCCAGTCCTCTCCCTGGGATCCGACAGAAGCCCGAGCCTCAGCTCCCAGCCCCCGCCTGCCCAGGCGGGTGAGCAGACAAACCTCTCCGGCTGGTGAGTTCTGGTCGGCACGGATCCTCTGTGCGGGAACCTCTCCACTTTGCCCTCTGCAGAGACTGATTTTAATTACTATATTCAAACTTTCCTATCTAATGAGGTTTATCTTTGATAATCTATATACTTACTAAAAAATGTTGCCATTTCCAAAAGTATTTTGGTTTTTTTTGGGAGGGAGAATTACCATAAAAGCAGGTTATAAGCTGTGCAAACAAATTAGTTTTCATTACTTTAGATTTATCCCTGACCCAGACTCTAATATTCAGCCTGATCATCAAATTTATTCCTAACGCTTGCTTCAAGATGATTCTGAGATGTTTTCGAAATTAAATTAGTTCTCAAGGGACAGATATTTTTCACCATTATGGATGTTTAAATACATGTGCTATTGGCGCAGATAGCAATTCCCAAGGAGAAATTACCTAAATATTTTGAGTAATAACATCTATGTTAGAATAAGTAAGTAGCCTCCTTAAGTTAATACTTCAAAAACATTACTCATATAAATGTCCAAGTACTGACATGCTTATTAAAATAAATCACATTTCTTTGGAGTCATACTCTGTAGGTAATCAGGAGACATTTCTCTTCAGTAACATTTCTTTCAAACATTTTGCCTAAATTGAAAATAAATATCTGTTATGAGGTAAGTCATAATGTGTTAAAATTTTTGCTTGATTTTTATAATACTTACTAGTTTATAAAATATTAAATTTAAGAGTATAACAGACCTATTCATACTAGATTTTGAAGTCCTTACAGCTGACAATTAGCATATTACTGAGTGGTATCCATTCAAACTATTTAATCTCTCTGGGACCATGATAGTAGCTTCCATATTAGTGATAATTATTTTCAGTAATTAAGTTATGCTTGGCAAGTCAGTTGTTATAATGTCAGTTTCTTCACATTGCCACAATGATAGAATTACAGTTCTGATGTAATATAAAAAGTCAAATAACTTACAGTTCTACTACGAGGTTTATTTGATTGTATCGTGAAGATCATTTCCATTGATAAAAGCCAAAAGATAGTCTTCCTATGACAGGGTGACTTACGATCATTTCAGTTGTTTCTTGGTAAATAAATATTAAGTTTCAGAATTCACTCACTTCTGTTATTGAAAAGAATATACATCTTTGATATCCTTCTCTCAAAGCAAGCATATCAAAAGAATCTTAGAAAAGCCATAGGTATGTCTAATCAGATGGAGAGTATGATAATAAACAAAGTGAAGAGGAAATTTTATCACAAGAATGTAAAGAAAATCTCATACGTGTCATTAATATTTGCTAAAGTGTGACACATAATTGGAATATACAACAAAAGGACCTATCTTATTACTGACTGAAAAAAATGCACAACCTAAAAGTTGAGAGTTACGTTTTATTTGGCAGACATTCTTAGGACTTCAAGCCCGGGAGACAGCATCTCAAATAACCCTGATAGACTGCTCCGAGGAGGCGAGGGGGGAACTAGGATATATAGGAGCTTTGCAACAAAGGGCAGGTAGTTGGGACATCAAAAGATTATTGTTAATTAAAGAAACTAGACATCTCTAGTTAAGGAATTTAGTGCTTTTCTATGTATGCAAAGATACAATAGTCTGGGCTCACTGAAATCCTTCCTTTGATATGCACCTCAGCTATCTTGGGCCACTATCCTGTGTTTTCTCATCCTGAGTTTCCTCATGCTGCACCTTCAAGAGTAGCTGCAGTCTGATGACTGCTAGATGACTGACATTCTTTTTCTTCCTTCCTGAGTTCCCTCAGGGCTCACTGGTTGGGGCATGTGGCAGCAGCAGCTGATTACTAGATGAGCTTGGCAGTGGGTAGCCCATTTGTCTCCATCCTGAGTTCCCTAAGTGCTCACCATCCGGGCTGCAGCAGTGTAATGCAACATCCTTTATTTACTGTTATGGCAAGCCATATTTTAGTTCTTACTATTAAAAATATATTTAATGGAATAAAGGGAAGTAACAATAGATGTCTGCAGAGTATACTGTGCTATAGAAAATAACAAATTTAAAGGTGAAAGTTGGGCTAACATTATACAGAGGATGTAAATGAAACGACAAAGAGACATCACAAAGTTAAGGTATTAAATGATGCTAGGGCAGTGAACTTTCGACAACCCAGAAAAATCAGAAATCCCGTCCTGGTTTAAACATTACTGATAATTTCTCATTTGCCCTGCTGAATATTTCATGATAAGATGAACAAAGCACTCAGGGGAATTGCTACACTGGACCTACTTTTCATTGTCAAGAGAAAACTGATTTGTGATAGATGGATAAACATGATAGAAAGTGATACTGTGATTTCAGAGTCCATAACCAAAGAAAAGTGTACTGCACATATCAGTCATGAGCCTTAAATCACTGACTCCCATGCAAGACTGTTTCTCTAATCACTTGGAAGATATGTTGAAAGATCGGTCCTCAGGCTCCTCTTCAGATTGACTGAAATCAGAATCTCTGCAAATGGAAAAAAGGAATCTGTATTTCCAGGGTTTCCACAGATAATCCTGCTGAGGAATCAGGTTTCCCAGGTAATTTTGCTGGGAACTGGTAGGAGTCTGTCTCCCAGATTGAAATGGTTTACCTTTAATCACCAGTGCTCCGGCTCTGCCAAACTTTCTGGGAGTTACCCTGTTCCTTTAGATGGAGAAAGGGTTCCACTGGAAGGGGAATTAAGGATCAATCAGCCTTATGGATATCTAAAAAACAGCACGCATACTAAAAAGAGGTAGCTTCCCAATATTCTGCAGTCTTCCGTTTGTTTTGTTTTGTTTTGTTTTTAATGATAATGACAAACAATGGAGAAGAAAATAAATCTCTCCTTACCTACTTTCCAGAAATCAGACTGTAGCCTAGCACAGGAAGGCTTTCTGCTGTATTTCAATGCAGTTCTCTCAGGCTTTTACCTGGAGGAAATCCTTCCCATATCTGGCAATTGGCTGACTGTCAGTTATAGTTTTCTGCATTGGGAATTTTCAAAAATTTCTGCCTTTTATGTGTATATTTGTGGAAGTTGGAAGAGGATGCGTAAGGGACTCCCAGCCTGATCTTATTTTAAACCTAACTTCTGCCTCATTGATTCTGTGTGACAGATACAATTGTTTCACTTCCATTGTCTCTGTCTTGAAATGCCCTACTGACCAAGGAGGAATTGAAAATGAAAGGAACAGAACTGTGACTATTCTATGTGTTTATGTAAATGTCGGTCACTCTAACAAATGTAAATAAGATCTTACAGACTCTACTTTAGAGCCTTAGTTAAATGTCAACAAATACAATTACCCTTGATAGTCACCATCTAATAAGCTTCCATTTTTTATTGTTGACTTACTCTCTACTTACATTATTTCACTTGAGGACACCGATTATGATTATTCCCTTTCCTTTCCTCACTGCAAGGCAGATATGATGATATCTGTGTCCAGAGAACTTAAATAACTTGCTCAAGTCTACACAGTAAACAACTCCATTTATATTTTTATCTTCCCAGAGAAGATTCTTCCTTGGTATTTGAGAATAATTGAACCAAATACTCATTGCACGGATAAGATATAATTTGATCACAATATGCATATGTATTTCTATTATTGAGTCTTAAAAACTCAGCCAATTTTTAAGAGTATAAAATTTTACAATTTATTCATTTCTTGAAACTTGGGCAAATTAATTCTGTCAAGATTTTTTGAGGTCTTAGAATGTCACTACAAAAATATATATGTTGTTTCCATCTGCTGATATCTGATGCACGTCTTTGGGAAAACGGCAGACGACTGCAGGCTATATAGATTGCAAACTTAGTGATAAGTCAATTTGAATACCGAATATTGAATATGAATAATTGTATTATTCCTTTGTCAAAGTGTTATTTATGCAGAGCTATATGCACTATTGTTCCATACTTATAATGGAGATAGCTTAATGAATTTTTTTCCTATAAAAAGAATAATAACAATTAAATACTTCATGTATTAGTGTAGTTGCTTAAAACTCATGTCAAAGAATAGTCAATATTGATGAGTTTCACAGAGAGAAAAATTTTGTTTCTTATTGTCCATTCTGGTTAGCCAATTAAAATAAGGATCAGATTTAAGAGATCTGCATTCTTAACACATACTTTGCTCTTAACTCATTTTCCTGTCTTGGCCTTGCTTTTTCTTGCTTCCTTGTCCATAAAGTGTGGGGTGGAGGTTGGAGGTTAAAGAGAATTACTACACTGATATTCACACTCTACTCCTATATGGAACTGTTGGCCTGTGACATGAACAAATTTTCTGTTCCTAAAATCAAATGGTAGAAATCTTTTTTCCAGTTTACAGGAAGTGAGTGGTAGATGTTAAATTGGGATATTTTTCTTATTGTAAAGCTTTCTCTCAAAAAATTTTTCTTAATCCTTTAGAACCAGAAACCTCTTCTCTACTAATGAATACTAGCAGGTGATAAAATTAATGAGAAAATAGTAAATTGATATTAATTTGAACTGTAGAAAAGTGAAACACTAGAGAGCTCATGGTAACCTTATACACATCATAATTCCTAGATTGTAGTAAACTCTGAGGAAAGATACTGTTATATTAATCACAATAACATTAGACCCAATATTAATTAACATTAATATTAATCACAATAACATTAAATACTACAGAATAAAGAATAGTAGCATAAATGGACTTATTGAATTACTAACTTTATTTTGTATAATAGTAATATTGGTAAGTCCTGGCTTCCGGTTCTGCAAATAAGGAGTTTGGAAGTCGCCACTCTGTCCTAACAACAAGTAAAAAGCTGAACAGACTGAAGAATCAATAACTCTTCTTGGATTCGTAAGAAAGGAAAGGACACAGGGCAAACTACTACCCCCAAAATCGGACATTCAAACAAGTTAATACAGGGAGGCATAGCTTACTGGAGCAGAGAATTGCAAGCAGAATGGGAAGCAATGTCTGGGTAGGAAAATCTGAACTGTAATTGGCAAATTGCTGGAGGCTCAATGTGGACAGCTCAGAGAGTAAAAAACTCCTAGGGGACCTAGTCATCAAGAGGCCCCCACAAGAAACAGCTATATGTTCTCTATTAAAAACCCACTTTAAGTATAAAGACACATATAGATTAAAAATAAACGGAAAGGGCTTCCCTGGTGGCGCAGTGGTTGAGAATCTGCCTGCTAATGCAGGGGACACGGGTTCGAGCCCTGGTCTGGGAAGATCCCACATGCCGCGGAGCAACTAGGCCCATGAGCCACAACTACTGAGTCTGCGCATCTGGAGCCTGTGCTCCGCAACAAGAGAGGCCGCGATAGTTAGTGAGAGGCCCGCGCACCGCGATGAAGAGTGGCCCCCGCTTGCCACAATGAGAGAAAGCCCTCGCACAGAAACGAAGACCCAACACAGCCAAAAAATAAAATAAATAAATAAATAAATAAATAAATAAAAATGAAAAAAATAAAAAAATTTAAAAAAATAAATGGAAAGAGAAAAATATACTATACTAATGCTAATCAAAAGAAGTAGAAATAACTATCTAATTTGAGACAGAGCAAACTTCAAAACAAAATTTATTAGGGATTAAGAAGGGTATTACATAATGGTAAAGGAGTCAATTCTCCAAGCAGACATGTGCCCCCCAAAAAGAGCATCAAACAATGTGAGGCAAAAAACTGATAGAATTGCAAGGGGAAATATATTAATCCATTATGATAGTTGGAGAGTTTAACACCCCTCTATCAGAAATGGACGTATCCAGCAGGCAGAGAATCTGAGTGGAATTAGTTGAATGCAAGAACATCATCAATCAACTGGATATATCTGACATCTATAAATTACATCATCCAACAATAGCAGAATACACATTCTTCTCAAGCTCACATGGGACATTCACCAAGCTAGGCTACATTATGAACCATACAACAAATCTTAACAAATTTTAAAAAATAGAAATCATATAATATCTGCTCTCAGACCACAATGGAATTGAATTAGAAATCTATAATGTAAATACAAATAGAAAATCCCCCAATACAGGCATAACTCGGAGATATTTTGGGTTCAGTTCCAGACACCTGTAATTAAGCAAAATACCGCAATTAAGTGAGTCACACAAAATTTTTTGTTTCCCAATGCATAGAAAAGTTATGTTTACACTATGCTGTAGTCTAGTAAGTGTGCAACAGCATTATGTCTAAAAAAATGTACCTTAATTAAAAAATACTCTATTGCTAAAAAATACTAACCATCATCTGAGTCTTCTGCGAGTTGTAATGTTTTTGCTGGCAGAGGTTCTTGCCTTGATGTTGATGGCTGCTGACTGATCAGGGTGGTGGTTGCTGAAGGTGGCTGTGGCGATTTTAAAATAAGACAACAGTGAAGTTTGCTCTATTGACTCCTCTTTTAATGAACGATTTCTCTGTAGTAGCATGCAATGCTGTTTGATAGTATTATATACACAGTAGAGCTTCTTACAGAATCAGTGTCACTCTTCTTAAACCCTTCTGCTGCTTTATCACCCAAGTTTGTGTAATATTCTAAATCCCTTGTTGTCACTTTAACAATCTTCACAGTATCTTCACCAGGAGTAGATTCTACTTCAAGACACCACTTTCTTTCTTTATTTTTTTTTTATTAATTAATTTATTTTATTTTTAGCTGTGTTGGGTCTTCGTTTCTGTGTGAGGGCTTTCTCCAGTTGCGGTGAGCGGGGACCACTCTTCATCACGGTGCGCGGGCCTCTCACTGTCGCGGCCTCTCCCATTGCGGAACGCAGGCTCCAGACGCGCAGGCTCAGTCGTTGTGGCTCACGGGCTTAGTTGCTCTGCGGCATGTGGGATCTTCCCAGACCAGGGCTCGAACCCGTGTCCCCTGCATTGGCAGGCAGATTCTTAACCACTGCGCCACCAGAGAAGCCCCAAGACACCACTTTCTTTGCTTATCCATAAGAAGCAACTCCTGATCCATTCAACTTTTATCACTGGATTGTAGCAATTCAATCTTCAGGTTCTACTTCTAACTCTAGTTTTCTAGTATCTTCAGGTTCTACTTCTAATTCTAGTTTTCTTGCTATTTCCACCACCTCTGCAGTTACTTCCTCACTGAAGTCTTGAGCCCCTCAAAATCATTCATGGGGGTTGAAATCAACTTCTTCCAAACT
Organism: Eschrichtius robustus; assembly: GCF_028021215.1. NCBI lineage: Eukaryota > Metazoa > Chordata > Mammalia > Artiodactyla > Eschrichtiidae > Eschrichtius > Eschrichtius robustus. The sequence goes on along the minus strand of NC_090836.1, from coordinate 73,988,515 downwards.
CCTGTTAATGTTGATATTTGGACTTCTTCCCATGAATTACAACTGTTCTTAATGACATTTAGAATAGTGAATCATTTCCAGAAGGTTTTCAATTTACTTTGCCCGGATCCATCAGATGAATCACTATCTATGACAATTATAGCCTTACAAAATGTATTTCTTAAGTGATGAGACTTGAAAGTCAAAATTATTCCTTGATCCATGGGCTGTAGAATGGATGTGGTATTAGCAGGCATGAAAACAACATGAATCTTATTGTACATTTCCATCAGAGCTCTTGAGTGACCAGGTGCATTGTAAATGAGAACTAATATTTTGAAAGAAATCTTTTCTTCTTAGCAGTAGTTCTCAACAGAGGGCCTAAAATATACAGTAAACCATTTTTTAAACATGTATACTGTTATCCAGGCTTTGCTCTTCCATTTATAGAGCAAGGCAGAGTCAATTTAGCATAATTCTGAAAGGCCCTAGGATTTTTAGAATGGTAAATGAGCATTGGTTTCCACTTAAAGTTATCATCTATATTGGCCCTAAGAAAGAGGGTCAACCTGTCCTTTGAAGCTTTGAAGCAGGCATTTACTTTTCCTTTCTAGCTATGGAAGTCCTAGATGGCATCTTCTTCCAGTATAAGGCTGTTTCATCTACATTGAAAACCTGTTATTCAGGGTAGCCACCTTCATTACTTATCTTTGCTAGATCTTCTGGATAATTTGCTGCAGCTTCTATATCAGCACTTGCTGCTTCACCTTGAACTTTTATGTTATGAAGAGGGCTTCTTTCCTTAAACTTCATGAACCAACCTCTGCTAGTTTCAGACTTTTCTTCTGAACCTTCCTCATTGTGCTTAGCCTTCACAGAGCTGAAGAGAGCTAGAGCCTTGCTCTGGATTAGGTTTCGGCTTAAGGAAATGTTGAGGCTGGTTTTGTCTTCTATCCAGAGCACTTAAACTTTCTCTTTGTATACAATAAAATTGTTTTACTTTCTTATCATTCATGTGTTTACTGGAGTAGCACTTTTAATTTCTTTCAAGAACTTTTCCTTTGCATTCACAACTTGGCTGTTTGGCACAAGAGGCCTAGTTTTCAGCCTATCTTAGCTTCTGCCATACCTTCCTCACTAAGCTTAATAATTTCTAGCTTTTGATTTAAAGTGAGAGACATGTGATTCTTCCTTTCACTTGAACACTTCGAGGTCATTGTAGGGTTATTAGTTGGCATAATTTCAATATTTTTGTGTTTTAAGAAATAGAGAGGCTCGGGGCAAAGGAGAGAAATGGGGAAATGGCTGGTCAGTGGAACAGTGAGAACACACACATTTATAGATTGTTTGCTGTCTTATATGGGTACGGATTGTGGCACTTCAAAAAAGTGACAGTAATAACATCAAAAATCACTGATCACCAAAAAAATAATAATAATAATGAAAAAAAGTTTGAAATATTGCAAGAATTACCAAAATGTGACACAGAGACAGGAAGTGAGCAGATGCTGTTGGGAAAATGGTGCCGATAGACTTGGGGATTCAAGGTTGCCAAAAACCTTTAATTTGATAAAAGTGCAATATCTGTGAAGCACAATAAAGTGAAGTGCAATAAAATAAGGTATGCTTCTACATCGAGATTAAACAATAAACTTCTAAATAACACATGGACCAAAGAAGAAATCTCAAGAGAAATATCAAAATATTATGAGCTAAATGAAAATGAAAGCACACTTTATCAAAATATGTGGGATGCAGTGAAATCAGTGCTTAAAAGGAAATTTATAGCATTGAATGCATATATCAAAAAAGAAGGAAGATACAAAGTCAATCATCTAAGTTTTCTCCTTACAAAACTAGAATAAGAAGGATAAATTTAATATAAAATAAACAGAAGAAATAAATAATAAGAATTAGAACATAAGTCAATGAAAACGAAAACAGGAAATCAGTATTAAAAAAATTACTGAAACCAAAAGGGGTCTCTTTGAAAAGATCAATGCTAACTAAAAAAAAAAAAAAAAGAGGAGACAAATTGCTAATATCAGAAATGAAAGAGGGGACATCACTATAGATCCCATGAACATTAAAAGGATAGTAAATGAATAGTATGAACAATTTTACTCCCACAAATTTGATAACCTGAATGAAATGGATCAATTCCTTGAAAGATATAGTTTGTCAAAACTCACACAAGAAGAAATAGACAATCCAAATAGGCCTATGTCTGGAAAATAAATTGAATCAATAATTAATAACCTTCCAAGACAGAAAGTACAAGGCCCAGATGGGTTCACTGGTGAATTCTATCAAACATTTAAGGAAGAAATTATATCAATTCTCTACAATCTCTTTCAGAGTGTAGAAATAGAGGGAATATGTCCTAACTCATTCTTTGAGGCCAGTATTACCCTAATACAAAAACCAAAGACATTACAAGAAGAGAAATCTACAGACCAAGATCTCTAATGAATATAGATGTAAAAATCTGCAACAAAATTTTAGCAAATCAAATTCAACAGTGTATAAAAAGATTTATATACCATGAGCAAGTAGGATTTATTCCAGGTATGCAAGGCCATTTTGGCATATGGAACCAATTACTGTGATCCATCATATCAACCGGCTGAAAAAGAAAGATCACATGACTATATTAGTAGATATAGCATTTTATTTATAGTGTGCAAGAAGTAGAAACCACCCAAATATTCATCAACTAATGAATGCATAAACAAAATACAATATGCCCATAAATGGATTATTATTAAGCAATAAAACTAATAAACTACTGATACAAGGTACAACATGGATGGACCTTGAAATATTAGCTGAAGAAAGCCAGTCACAAATATTCACATATTGTATGATTCCATTTGTATGAAATGTCCATATTAGGCTAGCCTATAGAGACCAGAATTAAATTAGTGGTTGCCTTAAAATGGATGATTTGGGTGGAGTTGGGGAAAGTGGCTGCTAATGGATATGGAGTTTCTTTTGAGGATTGATGAAAATGTCCTACAATTAGATTGTTGTGATGGTTACACAACTCTGAATATACTAAAACCAATTTTAAATGGGTGAGTTGGATGGTATGTGAATTATACCTCAATGATACTACTGAAAAAAGAAGATATAAAATCCTAGGTTGGTCCTGCTGAGTGATGAGTTAGATAATTATTTCAAATTCATAAAAAAATTGAGTTCTACAGTTAATCCAAATTGTAGAACATCAAATATTATTCAGAAATTCCTGAAACATGCTGGGTAAAAAAACAAATTTCAAAGAAATGGCAATCAGCTAGGCAGGATACCACTCACAGATAAAAAAAGATGCCAGAAGACAAAGTACAAAAGGAAAATAATCATAAACCTAGAATTCCAAACTAGCCGAGCCATTCTTTAAAAATAAGGCCAAAATAAATATTTTTGCAGGCATACAAAGACGTAAATGTTTCCTACTCATAAAATTTTCCCTGAAGAATTACAAAAAGATCTTCTATATCCTCAGTATTAACCTAGAGAAAAGAAGCTGCACTAATAAAGCAATAGTGAAACAAAATATTGGTAGATAATGGTGATACAAAGTAAGTAATGGGTCAAAAATAATAGTCCCAGAAACAGAATAATGAAAAAACATGTCTGTCACTGTGGATATGTGTATTTTAAAATGCTAAACATAGGTAATAGATAATCATAAGAAAGTTATAAGTTGAAGGAGACTGAAGAGAAATTAAAGTTTACTATTTTCCTTGTTTTATTGAGAGGGAAAATAGACATTTTTAGACTTTTCAAATTTGAATTAAATATTGCTGTTAAAAAATTTAATAAACTTTTCCAGTAATGGCAAATAACTCATTATCCTAGCAATGAGTACAACTAAAAAAAAAAAAAGGTTAAAACAACAACAAAAAATTAAAAGACTCTTTGACAGCATAAGAAAATTAGCAGTATAGTAAAGAATCACTGGAAAAGGAAGACAGAAATCCAGAGTGTTGAGTCCTATATTTCTTTTGTGGAGGCATTTGCTGATTCCAGGAATAAGCAGCCAAAAGCTAAGAAACTGAAGGGTACATTTAGCAACTTCTTAGGCTAGAAGGACAGAATTCAGAGTCCAGGTTCCAAAACAAAATTCAGAGATATATACTTTCTCTTTTAGATCCTCAAAGGCTATAGTCTAGCAACAGAGGAGAAAAAGGAGAAGGTAGACTCTCCTGGGAACTATAGCAACTTGAGGAAATGCAGCCAAACTGTGCTATAAAAGGGACATTTGTTAAAAGAAAGAAAAGTTAAACTATAAAGTCTTCATCTTAAGAATACAGGACTCTGTTTCAGGAAATATATTTTAGAGTGCTCTTTTTCAATTTCCTAGCCTACAACCCACAGTAAACATTACACTTTACATTAGGATCCAGTAGCAAAAACACCTAAACCTTAAATTGACTTATGATTCATGAAACATGATTTACACCTGTTATGTGTTATAGTCTTATATCCTTCATTTTATTTTCTTCTAATTTTTTAATGATGGGTGTGAACTAAATTAATTTTAGAACCTACTACTGACTCACAACTCACAGATTTAAAAACACTACAACAAAGAATCTCTCACTCATGGGCATTAGAAAAGAGACATCAACAAAGATAATTATAGGATAATGTTTATAAATTAGAAACAAGTTAAATTATATCAATGTAGGAATGTACTACATACTTTAAATGTGTGCATTTTATAGTACATGTTATACCAAAAATGATTAAAATATGGAATAAAGATGAGAACCAACTATATAGGTAAAATATAATTTTGATTGATAAAATATATTTTCTAAACTTGTAAGCCAGTATATTTGAAAATTTCAATGAAGTGGATGAATTCTAGAAATATATAAACAGTCAAAACTGGAACAAGTATTAAAAACAATATTTTAATGAGCCAAATGTTCCTGAGATTTAAATTAAAATATTAATAGTATCAATAATAATATATGTACTTGTTCCCAGTGTAGATGTTATATTCCTGAGGTTTCATCTATCAATCTATCAGTCTATCTAATCACTTGAAAACAGATTAACGAAAGACAAACAGTGCTATTCAACACTTTATATGAATCTATAATATTACTGATACCAAAGTAGTGCAGGAAATGAATTTTATAATACAGTTAAAATGCAATAAATTGCTAATTGCTAGTGAGCAAATTGGTAATCAAATTAACTGTGTATTTAAATATACCCACACACTCACACATATTCCATGATAGGTTGGTTTTATACCAGAGATGATATGAAGATAGTTCAAAATAAGAAGTTATCAATGTAGTGCACAGTATTAATGGAGTAAAGGAGAAAATTAAACTACTTTCATCTCAGTATTTTCAGATAAAGCATTTGATTAAGTTCAGGGCTCGTTTATTATTAAAAATGTTGGACAAGAATGTAACTTCTTTAAGTAGGAGTCAGCACACCAAAAGAAATACAGGAAACAGCATTCTCAAAACACACCCTCAGAATGGGAGAAAATATTTGCAAACAAAGCAACTAATAAAGGATTAAACTCCAAAATATATAAACAGCTCATACAACTCAACAACAACAACAAAAAACAAACAACCCAATCAAAAAATAGGCAGAAGACCTAAATAGACATTTCTCCAAAGAAGACATACAGATGGCCAAGAGGTACATGAAAAGATGCTGAACATCACTAATTATTAGAGAAATGCAGATCAAAACTACAATGAGGTATCACCTCACACCAGTCATAATGGCCATCATCAAAAAATCTACAAACAATAAATGCTGGTGAGGGTGTGGAGAAAAGGGAACCCTCCTACACTGTTGGTGGGAATGTAAATTGGTATACCCACTATTGAGAACAGTGTGGAGGGTCCTTAAAAAACTAAAAATAGAACTACCATATGACCCAGCAATCCCACTACTGGGCATATACCCTGAGAAAACCATAATTCAAAAAGACACATGCACCCCAATGTTCATTGCAGCACCATTTACAATAGCCAGGACATGGAAGCAACCTAAATGTCCATCGACAGATGAATGGATAAAGAAGATGTGGTACATAAATACAATGGAATATTACTCAGCCATAAAGAAGAACAAAACTGAGTCATTTGTAGAGACGTGGATGAACCAAGAGAGTGTCATACAGAGTGAAGTAAGTCAAAAAGAGAAAAACAAACATTGTGTATTAACGCATATATGTGGAATTTAGAAAAATGGTACAGATGAACCTATTTGCAGGACAGGAATAGAGATGCAGATGTAGAGAACAGATGTGTGGACATGGTGGGGAGAGGTGGTGGGATGAATTGGGAGATTGAGATTGACGTATATGCACTGCCATGTGTAAAATAGATAGCTAGTGGGAACCTGCTGTATAGAGCAGAGAGCTCAGCTTGGTGCTCTGTGGGGACCTAGATGGGTGTGATGGGGGTGGTGGGAGGGAAGTCCAAGAGGGAGGGGATATATGTATACATACAGCTGATTCACTTCATTGTATAGCAGAAACTAACACAGCACTGTAAAACAACTATATCCCAATAAAAAAACAAAAACAAAAACACAGTTGTTAGGTAACTTCTTACAAAAATAATATCTTCTATCCCCATTATTTTTAGACATAATCTTGGGAGAGCTACCTAATGCAGTAAGAGTTGAAAAATATGGGCTATCATTATAAGAAGATAAGGGAAAATAATTTCAATTTTTGTAGATAATATTATTGACATGGAGAAGCACCCCAATTAATTGCAAAACTATTAGAAATAATTTTATACTTCAGCAATGTTTTCAGAAAAAGATAAAAATGCAAAGTTTAAAGTCATTTCTCAATATCAGCAATAACAAAAAAAAGATACAGGAACGATTCACAATATCTAAGAAAATAACACAAAATAGAAAATATTCAAACAATACTTTAAGTAGTGCACAGAAATCTATAGAGAATTGTTAAACTCTACCAGAAAACATAAAAATATATGGAATTAATGGGAATATATACCATGTTTATTAATTGGATCACTGAATACTGTGAATATGGTCATTCTCCAAAACTGAATTTTTAAATTCAGTAAAATTCCTGTAAAGATTCCAGCAAGATTTTTTGACATTTTAATAACTATTTCCAATATAAACAGAAGAACCGTGCAAATAAAAATTTGGAAAATATGAAAGATGAAGATTATTCTTATGAGATGTTGAGAGACTGAATATATAAAAATAAAAATAGATAAATAAACTAATGAAATAAAATATAGAGTTCGGAAGCAAATCCATGCACAGGTGAGAACTTGATATAAGATATACATGCCATAACATAAATTATTTTCCAACATAAATCAGTTAGAAAATGATAGATTATTAAATAAATATTGTTTTTATAATAGAGCAGAAATTAAACCGGAGGTTTCATTAACATGGTATTCAAAAATAAACTCCAAATGGATAAAAGTCCAAAGTTAAGAATAATAAAAATTAAGGGAAAAAATACAGAATGCTTCTGTTACTTTGTAGATGCCAAAACTCCTTTAAATAATACTCCAAGACCATATCCATTAATATAAGATTTGAATAAATAATAATAAAAAGCCTAAGGATTTCTGACCAATAAAGTGATAGAGATGTTATTATTATAAGGTGGCAGACTGGGTGAACATATATTAGATGATGGATCAACATCTAGATTTTTAAAGGAATGTCTGGAAATCAGTAAGAAAATAATGGACATATATTGTTGGTAGGAAAGTCCCAGAATGGGAAGTGTGAATAAAAAATTATAAAGAAGTGCTCAACCTCTCTGATAAGTTAAACTAAAAAAACAACAACAACAACCACCTAAAATTTGAGAAATATCTTTACTCCTATCAGACTTGGGGAAAAAAATAAAATGGAAAATGACACCAAATGCTGGTGTGACTATGGGAGAATAAGAACTCTCATATCTCTCCGGTGGAGAGTTTAATGGCCAAGTCATTCTGAAAGCAGGCTGGCAGAACCTAATGCCAGTAATCAGTGACAGTATTTTAAGATCCAGAAAAGCCACTCCTGTTTAACACCTGATAGTAATTTAAGCAGGTGCATCGGAAGGCATTATTTTTTAGAAAACTCATCATTCTCGTGACTGGGAATTAGCAACAGGTGTGATAGCTATCTGTTTATTTTCCCTCCCTCCCCAACCTCAAAGTGGCCACTTGGGGGCGGAGTAGACTTCATGCACCCCTGACTTTGCTTGAGCTCAGCTGAGACGTAATTACTCTACATATCCGTGGGCAGGAAATAAATGTTGTAAACCACTGAGAATTTATTCTGCAGCATTATTGCAGAATAACCTGACTTAATACAATGAATAAACTGTGGGATATACCTAGGTTTGAATACAATATAACAAGAATTAATAATGATTTAGGTTTTTAAATTGCAAACAGGATAGTTCTTAAAATACACTTTTACGTTACAAGTAAGAAATTGTATTTATAGCAAAATATATTTTAAATATTTTTTATTTAAGTAATATAAGGGAGAGGCTTTGCACAGAGTGACGGAGATAGTGTGTAATGAATAGTACCTGAGGTCCAAATTAAACATAAATATATAACAAATATAGCAAAATACTAATCATTACTAATGCTAGGTCTTGGGAATATTGATATTTGTAATATTATTTTTATAATTTAATGTGCTTTTGAAGTCTTTGTTAAAATTTACCTTTACTTTTTGTCATTCTTGAATCACCTAGGCATTTATACTTCTTTTCTTTATCTCATACCTTCATATATTCATTGCTTAAGTTTTTAAATTAATAATATTATAGTTCATTATATTATTTTCTTGCTCTTAATATTTGTGATTCATCTAAATGTGCCTAACAGCATAGTGTCTGGCAGTATCACTTTCACAGAAAATGATTTTGAACTGAATTGAGTTATATTGTTCTGGTATTCTTCTGATATATATCAAATTATTACTAATTTTTTTAGATTTAAGGGAAAAATAATTTTCTTGTGAATGTGAATCTAGTAGGTTTCTAACTTTCTCCTCTGGCCCTTTGCTTGTCCCTGAAAATCGTGTTCTGTTCTTCTTTAGGCTGTTAGAGGAGAGGAGAAGCAAAGGGTTGTAAATTGATTGGTCATGTGATTGTGGAAAGTCCTTTGAGCCTCCATGACTTGTTAGACCCAAAGAGCTAATTTCAGCTTTGGAAAAAATATATATACTTAGAAATGTAATAAAGCCTAAATTGGAAAATAGCTTTTTTAAGTTCTTCAATATAATGCGAAGTCAGTTGAGTTTTTCTTTTGTTACGGATATTAGAATTATACCATAAAGGTGAAGTTTTTCCTGTCATATGTAGAAGAAATATTAAGATTATAATGTATACATGTTAATTATTAATATTCTTAATTGCAGTTGCTATCTAAGCCATTGAGCATACCTAAAATACTTAAATATAATACTTCTGTTATATGAAATATTATAAATATATGCAATGTGATACATAAACTGATTAAGAATCAACTTAAGACAACTTCTTTCCTTTTGAAATAGAGTCCTCATTATATTGGCTTAATTCAGAGGTCTTTAATTTAAATGCTGAATATCCCTAAAGAGTCGGGCAGAATTTAGATAATCTGACAGCTGGATGGAAAAAAAAAAATTACATCTTTATTTTCATGAACCTCTCACTGAAATTTAGCTTTTCTTCAATCATAAATTTTGATGACCCCATAGTAGTATTAGCAGTATCAATCAGATATCTTCGTATCTCATTGCAGTCGTTAGAGATAATCTTGAAATATCACTACTTTAAAATTATGGTAGTTATTAGACTCACTGCAAGATATTAATATTTAATGCATTAATCAAGAAGTGCATACATTATTTTACTATATTACAATTAAAATATTTTAATAGCTATTTGAATATAATTACGTTTTATAATTTTATATATTCTATTTATTTACATGATTTTTCTGATTTGAGATAGGTCCTTAAGCTTTATAGACTATCAAAGAACTAAAACACTTCTTTGTGATATTTAATGCAGAAATATTAATATTTAACGGCATAAAAATAAATATATAGAAAAAATAAAATATATATTTGTTAAAGTAAAACTGTGTTTTATAAATGTGAATTATATCTTTTAAAAATATTATCATGGCTAACATTAGAATCTGCATCTATGCTCACATAGATGCTTTTAGGACATTTCAAAATATGATAGGTAATGGTTGACCAGTGTTGTTTAGGAAAATTTGTGTGAGGTTTTTTTTTTGTTCTGGTTTGGGTTTTGTTTTTTGTTTTTATGCCACTGGGTTTGGCATAATGTTGGAAACTCCCAATTGGTGAGGCTCTAGGGATGAAGACAGGCGTATTTCATTTGTATTCTCAAAAAAGGATAGTAATTCTAGAACTTTCCAACATTCATTGGGCAGGGACTAGAGATAGTTATTTGGTGGAAGTTGACAGGACTATTTAATGAGTTAGGGCCCAGGAGTATATCCCAAAGTCATTAAAATTTTTGCTAAGATCTCTGTGAAATGTGGTTTATTTGGTAGAAAATGATGCAAGTAAATTGAAGAGAACCAGAAATTTCAGTGTAACTAGTTCCGCGTAGAACTGTTTTCCTATCTTCCAAGAAATAAATTAGCCATTTTCTAAGATCTCAATAAATTTCCCCCTTCCTAAAGTCTCAAGCAGAGGATGAATAGGGCAATATAACTGAAAGCCTCTTTGGGGATTTTCCTATTGATAATTCACTCTGAGCAGGAGCACTGCATTCTTACTGTATTAATATAATGTTTCTTATCCTGGCATAGCCTTGCACCTGCACTGTGGCATAGCTCTATGTCTTCAGATAACCAATAGGAACCTAATTTCTCTTCAGGGTCCGAGTGCCTTAGTGTTTTAACGTACATGGGAAATATCTAGGGAGAAATTTACATCTAGCAACAGTGACTTCTTCTTCATACTAAAACAAGATACATATTTTCCTCTGCATTGTATTTTTGCAAATATGATCAACATTTATTCAGGGAAAAACAGCCACCGATCATTACCAATAATAAAATAATATATACACATTTGCCCACAAAAAATAAACAAGCAAAACCCATTTCAAACTTGTCATATGCCGAGCATGATGTTAATCCCTGGAGGTATAAACTGACAAGGGTATGCTACTGCTCTCTAAGGAGCTAATTTTGATTACTTTACAGTAGACACTATAATATTGTCTTGCCCCCTCCCCTTAAAAAATGTGTTATCTTTTAAGTATGTAATAGTCTACAGGCTCACCCTTCGTATTGTTCTTTGATCTACTGTTTGCATGTTGCTGATTTCATACTAACGGTGCAGTTCAAGATGTTAAAGAACCTGAACTGTTTAACCTGTAGATTTCCCCGCAGTCTAAATGTTGCTGATTTTATACTCATTGTGCAGTTAAAGAAATACTTCTGTCCATTGTTTTTTTTCTGTATATTGACAGGTGGGTTCAGAGGCTTGTTCAGACCCATTCCATTCCTTTGACAAAACTTAAGTTAGTGGTGTGTTCTTTCTTCAGGAGGGATGCGATATCTGCTTCTCTCTATTCTTGTAGCAACTATAGCTGTAGATGGTCAATGCTTAGATCCATTCATTCATTGGGACTTCATAGTGATAGTATTGTACTTTAGTAATTAAAAAAATTATCAACTAGAAATACTTCTGTAAAGTGGTACTTTCTTTAAAGTATTATTTGGTTTTCCAGTGGTACAACTTATGTAAAAAGTTAGGACAGGGACTTTCCAGGCAGTCCAGTGGTTAAGACTCCACACTTCCAATGCCAGGGGACAGGTTCCATTCCTCATCTGGGAACTAAGATCCCACATGCTGTGTCATGTGGCCAATAAATAAGTAAATAAACTAATTAATTAATTAATTTTTAAAAAGGTAGGACATTCATGCTTGTTTTTCCCTCTTTTATTTCCCATTGTCAGGATAATGAATGAGCTCCCTTATTATTCTCCAAAGTAAAAACTCATTAATTTAAAGGTTTTTGATGAGTTTCAATCTATTGCAATGATTTTCCTTATTGATGCTCAAATTTTCTCTTCTTTGACCAGCGTGTATCTTTTAATGTTACCCCTGAAATTTTTTTGATATGACTCTAACAATCTTTGGTTGCTTCCTTGCTATCAAGAAATATGACAAGATATTTCATGATAATTCTGTACATTTACTGCTCAATTCCTGGAAGCAGCAATTTCTCTAAAGGACCCGGATTTCTTTCCAAAGGGAATGACATTTACAATGTGGATGTTAGAGATACTCTTTGCTATTGAGTCGCTAATTTCATCTAGGCCTTTTGAATAGACAAAGCTAGTGTGTAGTGTGTGGGTGTGTATATGTGTATGTATGGTAATAAAATACTGCATAAGTAAACAATGACCCTACCAAATTAAATTCAGGGTTACAGGGTTTACACTTAACCTCCTCTGTATTATATCTGTATCTCTTTTGTTGCACCCAGAGAATACTCATTCACTTGTGCACAGGAGAGGATGCAATTAGAAAGTTTCATGATTATTCATTTACTTTTACCACATCACAGTCACTGTTATGGACTGAATTGTATCCCCTCAAAATTCACATGTTGAAACTCTTACCTCCCTATATTTGGAGATAGGGCATATAAGGAGGTTATAAGTGTTAAATGAGGTTATAAGCATGGGGTCTTAATTTGATAGGACTATTGTCCTAAATAAGAAGAGGGAGACACACCAGAGACTTCTCTTTCTGTTGCACCCACAAAGAAGTCATGGGGGGATACAGCAAGAAGATGCTCATTTTAAAGCCAGAAAGAGAGTCACCAAAAACCATTCCTGATGGCATCTTGATCTTGAACTTGTAGCCTCCAGACTGTGAGAAGATAAATTTCTGTCCTTTAAGCTACCAAATCTTTGGTATTTTGTTATGGCAGCCCTAGCTAAGACAATTACAAACATCTGAAATTAACAATACTAATAGTACCACTACATGTATGACTTGGAAATCAGTTAACAATTTTTGTATAAGCTCTCCCCTTTCTCCACCCGTGGTTCACAGTTGACTATATCTTATCACAACATAAAGCCATTACTCACTATTTCTCCCTTTTAATTTTCATTTGTTCTTAGTTCAATGAGTAACTATACATATTTTAATGCTCATTGCTGGTCTTAATATCTATCCAGTTATGTTGGCTGTCTGCACCTTGTTTTCTAGTAAATTCTTCAGGAAAGGCCTTTGAAAATAAGAATCCATAAATTTTTGGTGATAAATGTTTAGCCCTACTCTTTGTACTTAAAAGTCAGTTTTTCTGGCTATATGTCTGTGGCTCATATTTTTTCCCTTAGGTATCTTAAATATGTTACTCCATTTATTTTATGGCATATTGCATTGCTTTTATGAAGTCTGATGATAATAAACTACCCTTTCCTTTATAAGTCACTTGCTCTTTTCCCTAGATCTCCAAAGGAATTTTTATTGTTAAAGTTGAATGATTTTATAAGAATATGACTTGCTCTTCGTTATTCCAAGTTGATATTCTCAGTTATGTAGGGGGCTCTCTCAATATATAATTTTTTTTTTAATTTCAGGAAAGTTTCTTGAATAATATTTAGTATTTGTTCTCATATTTGGTTTTCTTCTTTATGGACTGCATTTATAAATATGTTGGATTTCTTTGCCTAATGTAAACATTATTTTCTCCCAAACCATTCTTATCTTTTTCTTCTTTTCACTTTTAAGAAAATAAAGACTTATTTTCATCCTCTAGTTGCCTTATTGTTGTTTTTATTTGCTCTTGCATTTCTTCTGTTTTAGTCTTCATTTCTGAAAATATTGTTTTATTTAATTTCTGTTTCTTTTCCAGAGTTTTTTTTTTTAAGATGAAAAATGTTGGATCAGTTACAGTTTTATCTTAACTTATTTTGTGGTTATGTCTTCTTGTTATAATGTTATTATTCAGAGCACTGCCATTTTGCTATTTTGCTCCATATTCTCTTTTTTCTTTGTCTAGGTTGTTACTACAATATTTGCTTATGCTCATTTCCAATGCTAAATTAAATTCTCTAAATTTTAGAAGGAATTAGTTACACAATAATCTTTTTTAACTTCAGAGAGTCTCCTTTTCTATTGTTTACACGTGTCTTCAGAAATATGACAAATTATATTCTGAAATTCACCAGTCTTATTATTTTTCCCACTTTTATGGGTGCCTTCTCTCTCCTCCATCTCTATTATCCCTTTTCTATTCAGTTTTGATTCCAATCCCAGGAGATTTCCCTTAGTGAGGAGGCTTTCATGAAAGGGATCCCTGTTTGGTCATTTTTGAGATTTCAGAGGCTGTAATCTGCTTTAGCATCTTCAGACATTGCTGAGGGACTTTGTGACTACCCACTATTGAATTAGGCAGGCCCTCTCCCAGCTCAAGCCACTATGAATTCACATTGGCTGTTTTCATGTTCTCCTGTTTGCAGGTCTTTCAGAGGCTCTGCTGCTTTCCTCTGCCTCCTCTTGCTGTAATACTATACAGGTCTTATGGATAACAGTAGTTTGTTTTCACCTACATGTAATTTGGTGTTTCTGATTATATCCTGCTACTTAGTTTTGTTATAATTATTGCCCATGAGTTTTTGGCTTTGCTATTTATCTGCCTGGTTTAATGTGTGGATTTGGAGATATTCAAACATTAAGCAGCCACTACCACCAATTGCCGCCCCCCACCCCCCAAATTCTTGAGATCTCAGTAGCTACTCAGTAAGCTCCTAAGAAGTGCCTGCTTTGGTGCTTCAGGTTGATTTATTTATAGAGGATTCCTTGACTTTTCCTCACTCGGCCCTTGCAGGGTTTGTGCAGGCCTCTAATTACCTGTGTTAAAACCTTCTGTGTATTTGAATGAACTCTGATACAATTATAATTTGAAAAAACAAGATAATACTGTGGATTTGGAAGAAAGAAGTGCTTTAAGTAGATAGCAGAAAAAATCATACCAATTGTTTGGTGCTATAATAAGAGGTAGACCTGAAATTCTAGAAAGCAATAATAAGGTTTTTATTGATGAGACCAGTACAGTGGAGGGTTGAAGTGCTAAGTTCTTTATTTCCCTCCTTTGGAAAAAGTTAGAGGTACTGACTACATTTAGAGTTGGTTATTTTAAAAAATGTGTATACAAATAGTCTCAGCAACTGTGGGAAGAAAATTCAAATAGGGTTTATTTTGAGGATGGAATACCTTATCTCATTTATTCATAAGTCTAAAAGAGATTTTGAAGTGTTTCAAAATACCTGCCTATGGTAGGTTATTAATTTAACATAAGTTTCTTGATGCCCTGTTTGATATTTAATAAATATAAATTAAATAAATATATAAATTAGTATGGTTAAATACTTCATAGGAAGAAATATATGGCCATTAAAACCCTCAATATTTATTTAAATGTTAGAAATAATAAAAGCTATTAAAAAGAGATCATTGCACATATTGTTTATATGTGAAATTCCAATGCTTTATAAGTTAAACTTTTAGCAAATAAAAATGCAGTTTGATCACTGAAGTTTGAAGAGAGACCAAAAAACAATGATCTTTTCCTTCCCCTCCCATGTTCTGAACCATTTGAAATATAAGATAAAGAAGCCAGATAAAATATCTCTTTTTATTACTGAAGATGCTGATACAGGGGAATGTAGGCATGTGACAGTAATGAGATACCTAATACTTAATCTCAAATTTATAAAGATTTACACATTGCACACTTCTCTATGTTTTGTTCTCTGCCCCTGGAATATTTACAACAGGGAGGAGCAAAAGACAACATACATTTCCTGTGGACTGTTTTTTGTGTCCCAAAATTAAGGAAGAGGAAGCGTTGAGCCATAGCATGCCAAGATCATAATCTCAAACACATGGAGCAGATAACTTGTTCTACCTTCAGAGGGGATTAACAGATGAAGAAGGAGTGTTATGCTAGTGATAGTCTAATAGACAGAAGTCAGGTGTAACAGTTTCATTTTGACTACGTTATGATTTTGACTTTAAAATAGTACAATACTCATTCTGAGCTTTGGTAATTTAATATTGAAATTGATTTTATTTGTAGTTGAATTTAGAAGGATTGGGGAATTAGCTGGATGAATGGTTTATTTTTTGCTTTGGGAAATTATTTAGTTTTTCTTTTGGAAAGGTATCAGAGGAAGTTTGAATGGATGTCTCTTTCCTCAGTATATTTTTTTCTGTTGCCAACAAAAGTATTTCAGAACTATTTCATTGACCTCAAATCAACTTGCAGTGCTTGAAGAGGCAGCTTAGAGCTTGGCACATATTTGGTTTTCTGATGGTTTTGTTATTTCTCCCACAGAAAAAGTATTTTTTTTAAAAAAATAGGCTGATTTCCAAATTTTTACCTTCACCCTCTGCTAACCCCTTCAGGTTTTTCAGAGGTCTACAAGACTTCAGAACTTACAGGGCCACAAAGAAACAATAAGTGACAGATATCAGAACTCTTTATACTAAGTGGAAAATCACACATACAAAAAAAAAAAACAATTACTATGTGGTTAAGGGGCTTTGAAAGACACCTTCATCACATCCTTATTTGAATTGCAAAGATAGGTATAACGCAGCATCCTTTCTCACTGTGCACTGTTACTGCCTACCTAAATCAGATACTAAAGATATGTGTCACTGATAAGGAGCTTTCGAAAAGCAGAGAAAGCTAGTTTTTATGCCATTGCTATTTGCCCACAGAAAAATAAATGTTCCAGTTAATTTCTTTGTATGTTGGTGGCATGAGTTAATTTTTGAATCTCAAAGGTTTTTGTGCTATCTAAACACAATCACACAATCCCAGAAAGAAGCAATTGCTATAGACTAAGTCTCATTTCCACATGGACAAGAGCTTTTAATCCCATATGTAATTTGAACATGATGTTCCAGGACACTGCTGGGCAGGGTATGAAAGGCACTGATTATCATTATTGCCAAGTGCATCTGCCCCTTCTGGCTCAGAATTAAGAAAATTATAAACACACACACACACACACACACACATATATGGAAAATGACTTCTTTCTATAAGTTAATGTCAAAGCATTAAAACAAAATTATCTTCATGATTCTAATTCCTATTTTATGCCTTCTACCTGAATTTTCTTTAAGAGGTTCCCCTCCACTTCCAAATATTGCATACTTTATTATATCAAGAAATACTGCTCTTATTGCCATATTTAGAAATCTATGGATCATATTTTAATGTTAACCAGAATGCTGGCTTATATTAAACTTAGTCAAAAGTACAATTACATGGAGATATTTGGGTTAGTTTATATGTTTTTCTTCAATATTTGTATAGAATTAAGAACCACACATGGATGAGTTCTTTACAGTTTCATTCATTCAACTGATATTTATTGAGAACCTCATATATGTTAAGTGTTGTTTTGTCTCCAGAGATATAGTAGTGAACAAAACTGTTAAAAATCTCTATCTTCCTGGACTTCCAAATTTATGGGATGAAACATATAATATAGAAAAATTTAATAAGCAAACTATATACTATATTAAAAGATGATGAACATTTTGGAGAAAAATAAAGTTAGTGGATAGGAACAGCTGGCAACCACAAGCCTCACTAAAAACGTGATGTTTGGGCCAGGATTTAGGAAAGAAATTGGCAAGCCTCATAAATACCTTAGGAAAAAGCATTTTAGGCAGAAAGGAGAACACATACAAAGGTGGGAACCTCCCTGACAAGCTCAGAGAACAGCGAATGAAATACTGAATGCTGTGACTGTAGCAGATTACATGAGGGTGAGAGTATTACAAACTGAGGCCAGAAAAGATAAAGTGCAGGAAACAGAAGATGTTGTAGGGCCTAGTGGGCACACCAACACCCTAAGCTTTTATGCTGTGTGAGATCAGAGTTGGATAGTATGGACTGGAGGGTTTCCAGCAAAGAAGTGATGTGTTTTCACTTATGTTTTAGAAGAATCATGTTCTCTGCTGTACTGACAAGAGATAAGAGGGCTATGGAGGCAGCCAAGAGTCCAGTTGAAAGGCAATTTCAATGACAACATTTTCCCACATGTTACTTATAAATAAATTATTTGGGATTAAGAAAAACAATTATGATCCATACATAATTATCTGTAGTGGGCTACATTATCTGCGTTGTAGCCCCCAAAAGATACATCCACATCCTAATCCGTGGAACTTGTGCTTGTTGCTTTCTTTGGAAAGAGGGTCTTTGTAGAGTTAAATAAATTGAGGATCCTGAGATGAGAAGATAATCTTGTATTATCCAGGCAGGCCTCAAGTTCAATGGCAAGTATCCTCAAGAGAGACACACAGAGAGGATTAATACATATAGTAGAAGGTGATGGGGCCACAAGCCTAGGAATACTGACCGTCACTAGTGGAAGCTGGAAGAGGCAGGAAACAGATTCTCCCCTAGAGCCTCTGTAGGGATGGTGCCTCTGCCAGTACTTTGATTTCATACTTCTGGATTTAAGGACTGTAAAAGAATAAACTTCTATTGTTTCAAGCTACCCAATTTTTGGTAATTTATTATGGCAGCCACAGAAAAGTAATAGAGCATCTGAAATTCAGTCCGTAATGAGTAAATTTTTTTTTTAATTCTAAGAAATGCTATATATTTATATATGTAGTACATAATGTCTTTAACACTTCAAATGTCCCCAATTAGTAATGATTATTTCTGTTGAATGCACAGAAAATAGCCAAATTCCTATGAAATTTGCTTAGATTATGTTATGGCTCTTAACACACCAAACAAGGTCTTAAACTTCAGAGGAGTTAAGTCCTTGTAATGAATCTCTCTCTCTCATGGTAAGATATACATTACATAAAATTTTAACCATTTAACCATTTTAAGTGTACAGTTTAGTGACACTAAGTGCTTTCATATTGTTGTGTAATCATCACCATTGTCCATTTCCAGAACTTTTTCATCATCTCAAACTGAAACTCTGTATCTATTAAACAATAACTCCCTATTTTCCTCTTCCTCCAGCCCCTGGAAATCACCATTTTACTTCCTGTCTCTATGAATTTAATGATTCTAGTACTTTATAGAAATGGAATTATACAATATTTGTCCTTTTGTGTCTGGCTTTCTTCACATAGCATAATATTTTCAAGGTTTATCTGTGTTATAGCATTTATCAGAATTTCCTTCCTCTTTAATTATTGATGAATCTTGTAACAAGATGCTGAATGAGACTTTCTCTGTTTCCTGGAAATTTGGCTAAAGGCTCATACCTGAACACAAATGGCACAAAATAGCTCATATGCTAAATAAAAAAGAGCCCCAAAATCACACCAGCTGACACACCCCTTTAGGATTTACTAAGAGACTACAGAATTGGCCCTGATATTATTATCTCATCATTACCATGACTTTCCATCCTGATCTGTATTGGCATATTCAGAGTTCTATATGTTTAGTGATAGTGAGAGTTAGGAATCATTGCTTTATAAGGGAATTGTTGTGGCTTTTCTCTCTCTTCTGTGTGCTTGCCCTCTGCAGCCCCACTCGATGACAAGTAAGTAGGTGGCCAAGAAAATCCCTTGAGAATATCGATAATGGCTGTGAGATGGATAGAACAACGTATTCTCAAGTTGGATTTTGATAGCAAGCTTGTGATTTGCTCTGTGTATATTTGAGCAGAACAGGACTGCAGAAAGATGAAAGGGTGAGAAAGGATAAAGTATGGAGCATTGTCCCTCCCATTATATGATGAGTCAAGGATGCATAAACTTAAGGCTTGTGTCACAAAAATCCCAAGGTTTGAAATGCCTTGCGAGACCTGACCTAAGAGGGAAGGCTTCCAGGTGAGGAAAACACAGAATCAAGAGGCTGTGGGGCAGACTTTTGCTGAAGGTAGTTGGAGTGGTCCAGAAATGACAAATCAGATCACATATTCCTTCCTGGGGAATGTGCAGAAGGGAGATCTCTGCCACATACCTAAAAGCTGTCTTGTGTGCTCCATGCAGCAACTGACTATCCAGTCTATCTCACAAAAGACATCAATAAGCTGTGACTGTGAGTAGAATAAAACCACAACACCTAGTTGATTCCAAAAAACAAAAAAAAAAAAAGTTTTTCTTTTCCCTGATTCAACAGTGGCCTCAACACACATTGAAGGGGGTTGACTATATAGGAGGTGTATCTGTCCGGGTTATACGAGAGAAACAGAACCAGTAGGAGATATGCATTAAGAAATGTAATGGAAGGAATTGACCTACGTAATTGTGAGGTCTGGTTGGGCAGTTCTGAAATCTGGAGGTCAGGCTTTTGTG
Organism: Eschrichtius robustus; assembly: GCF_028021215.1. Taxonomy (NCBI): domain Eukaryota; kingdom Metazoa; phylum Chordata; class Mammalia; order Artiodactyla; family Eschrichtiidae; genus Eschrichtius; species Eschrichtius robustus. The sequence goes on along the minus strand of NC_090836.1, from coordinate 73,968,181 downwards.
AAGGGTAGACTGAAACTCTTGGGCACAAGTTGAAGGTGCTATCCACAAGTTAAATTTCTTCTTAAAAGAAGCCCCAGTTCTTCTTCTAAGGCCTTTAAATTGATTGAATCAGGCCCATCCATATTATCGAGGTTAATTTTGCTTACTTAAACTGATTATGGATTTTAATCACATCTGTAAAATACCTTCACAACAACACCTAGATTAGTGTTTAATTACATAACTGATGACTATAGCGCAACCAAGTTGACACATAAAACTGGACATGATTGCATCAAAAAGAATAAAATACCTAGGAATAAAACAACAACAACAACCAAACAAACAAACAAAACACGGGCCTTCACAGGAGGAGCGAAAAGTAAATTATCATGCTCTCAAAGTCCCTCAGACTGAAGCATAGTAAGTGTTGGACATAAAGGAGAATATAACATTAAAATGTTAAACAGTAGTAAATTGGCTTGATCTTTTCTTTTACCTAAAAGTGATTTGGATATTAAGGCATCCGCCAAACATAGCCTTAAATGACAAGCTACATCATTTAAAGATTTATTGAGTGCACACTATAGGATGAACTGTTCTCAGTGATTTAGATGGATCACAGAACAAAACAAAGGTCCTTGTGATCATGGATATTACATAGTGATGGGAGAAGGCAGATAATAAATAATAAACAGACAAATAAGTCAGTTGCATTCTATGTTAGAAGCTGAAAAGTGCTATGGCCAAAAAAAAAAAAAAAAAATTGCAAAGTGAGGGAAATCAGGTATTTGATAAGGAGAACAGTTTCATTTTTAAATAGACTAATCAAGGTGGATCTCAATGAGAGGATGGGGTTTAAATGAAGACTTGAAGGGAGTTAGTCAAGCAACATTCCAGGAAGAGGAAACAGCTATGCAAAGTCCTATGAAAGGAGCATGACTATCATGTTTATGGGAGAACAAGGAGGTCAGGAAGACAGCAGTGGGAGAAGAGAGCAGACAAGGAACCAGGGCAAGGAGGGGAGTATTGGCATTTAATCTATTATAGGGTTTTGAGCAGAATAATGACATTTTCATAGCATGGTTGAAAGCTGTGATTGGGAAACATACAAAATGTTTTGTGTTTGTACCCCCTCACTCCTTCCTTTCCATAATTCAACCTATTCTGTAAACTGCTTATATACACGTACTGTAGTCAAAGAGCAAACCAGCATTTTTTTTTTTTTTCAGGAATTAAAGGTCTCTTAGCTTCCAAATATTTCCAATTTAATTCTCTTACAAGATGGAACAATTGAGTATCTAAGACACTTTAACTCATTAGTTTATGCTAGACACCAATGTTGCTTATACTCACAAGGTAAAGACAACTTAGCTTGTGAATATGATCTAGGCTTTAAAAAGGCACAACTTTCATGTAAGAAGCCATTAATGTGTTTATAACAACTATAACTCTGGCTGGAAAGAGTGGAATGTACTGCAGAATTAAAGGATGCTGAGGAAAAGTGGCCTATTTTTGGATTCTTGATTTGTGTAAAGCCCCTGAATGGTTTAGTGGCAAGAGGAATTTTCCCCACCCTCCCTTGGATTCATATTGCATCCCTAAACGTCACCATGGTGGTGACAAGCCTGCTGCATCCCAGCTTACCTTTGACCTCAAGGGTACTCAGCATAGAACCAAAAAGAAGTATCAAAAGATGAAAGTAGGACTTAACGCTTTCACCCCTTGGCTCTTGCTCTCGAGATGAACTGTGATTAAGATATCAAGTTCTTATTTTCACTAAGCCATCTCCAGTGTATCAGTCAGAGCGCGGGGACACTCAATAGCTTATTTGCAGAGAGTCAAATTGAGAATGCATGCACGCACATATAAATGGAAAGGGGTATAGCATCTGCAGGGCTTGTGAGATGGATGGGTGAATTTCAAACAAATAAAAACATTTTCTAAAATCACTTCTGTCATTGTAAATCAAGAGCTTCCACATTAAACTGGTTTAGAATATGAACTAAGTTAGAGTTTTTCATGTGTCTTCAGGACTTAAGGGCTGGGGCACACCTCTGTATAGGTGTTTATTTACCTGCTTCACAAAAACTCTTCTTCCTGACAGATCTAATAGAATACTTCAATCATTTAAAGCTTTTAAAGGAGGTCAACTGCTTCCAAAAATACTAACCAGGAAAAGACCTTGGTGGATTTTGCGTAAGGAGGGAAGGGTGCAGCTAAAATAATAAGAAAATGAAAAGCAGACTTTCACAATTGAGCCCTGGTCCCCAGCAGAGTTTCTTTTCACTGTTAAAACTCAGCACAAAATGTAATGGCAGAAATGTTTGTATGCTAAAGATGCAGCATATTTCACATGTGAGACCACTTGCTTGACTTTAAACTGGGAAACTCTTCATTTATATTATTTGGAAACTGTTGTGGTGCATGTATATGAACTTACATTAGGTTGCCCACTAACTAAGAAAACAATTTAGTTTTCAGAGAAATTAGCATTTCTCTTCTGATAAATCTGATAAATCTGATTTATCAGATTTTTAAAGTAATTTTATTTTGGATTACAGAACAAATATCAATCTTTAGAAATATTGTTTTTAAACATTGATTTCCCCTTGATCTGGAAAGGAATAAGGAACAAAGAGAATCAGGAAAGAACACCAACATAGCATCCAGCAAGACTGAGGTTAGAAAGAGATTTGAAATAACTGCAACATTTTTTTTTCAATGTGACTCAAATTACTGGGGGAGAAATTGTTAATGCATTATTGCCTGAGCGATTGCCCATATATGGTGCCCTCTGCTCTAGCCCAGGCAGGCATGATTAAATGGTGTTTGTTCTTTTAGCTGTATGGTACCTGAGAATGTCATGAACATTATATAGATACTACACCTTCTATCCGTTTTCACTGCCTTTTTCCCCCCCAAAATGAAATGCTGAGTTCTGTCACCTGGGGGTAGTTATAATAATCACAGCTGTTGATATTGCCAAAGGCAGGAACAGAACTGGATCAAGGAAAATGTGACCCAAAGTACATGACTTTAGCTCCAGTTGTGACAGCTAATGCAATCACTGCCAGAGGAAAATGAGTCCCTTGACTAAACTCACCCTGATTTGTTATCTGATTAAAAAATGTCTGGTAGAGGGAAAAGGCAACATTTGTGGGCATGCTTGGTTGCTGCACATAAATTTGATGATTGAGAATTGATAATGACCCTTAAGATACTATAGACAGTGGGATCTCACATATACTTTGGAATATACTACATGTTGATACCATGACTATTAGAGCTTAGATTTTTGTGGTGGAAATAAAGGCCATAGGTGCAGAATGCAAAGACTCCCAACACTTTGCCATGATTAATAACTGCATTTCAGGAAGGAGATAAATATGCAGTAGCCACCACCACATCCTAGTTATGTGATTCATCAAGATTATAAGCTTTTAAAATTTATACGTGAGTACAACCTGAGGGCTTTCCCAAGCACGACCCGGTGATCACCAGGCAAGGCTTTGTGATTCTCAGGGAGAGGAGACAGCTTGTGATACTCCTCAGATAAAGGGAAATGAGTCTTGAGTTAGTAAAGCTCAGAAAGACTATTAGAAACTTAAGCTAATAATACACACTTGAAAACAGTTACATTGTTTAATCAAATGTTTAAGCTCAATTATTATGTTGGGACTTTTTCTTTCTACTGACAGCATCCATGTATTACAGAGGAGCTGATTTCCTCATTAACGTAGTGGTAATTTTTTCTAAAACCTGCATTTTTACATCAAATGAACATATTTTTTATTTAAGTCTGAGCACTTCCTCAACTATTACTTTAGTATAGAAAGTCTGCTGAAACAGAAAATATTTTTTGGAATTTAGAGTTAGTGGCTGTGACTGGTCAATGACCAGATGTGTAAGGAAGCCAATCTGACTTTGTTGTGAAGCCTGAAATCTTATTCAGCAGTCAATTAGCTTTTTTCTTTTTCAGTAACATTTGAGCAAGGGTTGAATCTTTGGAGAGAGCAAGTGGACTCCTGAGTTGATTGCTTTGAAGACCAATATTCATTTGGTTGAATACAGTCAGAGAAGTTTTAGTTCAATATTCAAAATGTACTTGCTACCCTACTACAGACCAACACGACTAGATTCTGAGTCAATGGTAATAAACAATACAGTCATCATAACACTACTTATTATTAATTATCTTATTTTTTAAAAAATGAGATAAATTTAGACTCTGTAATGTTGCAAAGCCTTTCCTTATGGAAGTTACATATATATGTATTTCCTTTATTCAGTGAATAGGTGTTAAGAATAACTGTTATGCAAGAAAATGTGTAATCAGTAAGCAGGTACTAAGATAAATGAAGCATGTTTCCTGCTCTCAGGAAGTTTGTGACTTTGAGAGAGATCTATTCCCATTACTATGATACAAGGTGGTATGGAAAATAAGGTAATAGACTTAAAATTTTAAGTAGTATATATTTTATAATTTATTAAAATCTGCATTTAAGAAGGAAATGAAGGGAGCACTCACACACCTATCTCTTAAATATGTTTTAATTACAAGTTTAAAAATATAAAAATAGAAAACTTGTAAAAACTTGTAAAAATACACACCTCAGGACTCTGTTTAAGAATTGTCTTGTGATATTTGGGGATGGCTGGGGGGAAGACTGGTTAGATTCAGAAAAGGCTGATATTCCAGACATAAGATAAAAATGTAAGCTTCAAAATGTTTTCCCTAAAGAGTACTATTTACATATATTTCAAAGCTGTCACAGTGTCTGTCCAGTAAAGCATTAAGTATTTATTAGTTTCTTGAAGATATAAATATATTTTTTCTACTGAAGGATTTGTGACCTTTTGTTGTTATAGTGGCTGGTTTCTTTATCAAGGGTAGTGTGTAGTAAGTAGGGAAAGCTGAATTACCTGGAATCTGCCAAGCTCATTTCCACCAGAAGTCCTATATTCTTGTAGTAACCTGTGCCTGGGATATTTCTTTCAAAAGTCCAGTTGCAGAATTCCTTACTTCCTTCAACTCTCTGCTTAAAGAAGAAGCTGTTCATGAAGTGCTACTGAAAACATTCCCATCTACCTCCCATCTCAACTTTATTTTCTCTACTTTGTTTCATTTTTATCTTAGAATTTCTTAGATTCCAAAATTATATTATTTACTATTTTACTTACCTTTTAGTTATTTGTTGTCTGTACTAACTCTATAAAGGCATGAACTGTATCTTTAGTACATAGAATATCAAATGACATATATTAGGTCTTCAATAAATATTAATTAAATATATTAGTGAATTAAATAAATAGAATGAATAAAAAGAATAAAATACCTAAGAATACATCTAGTTAAGGAGGTAAAAGACTTGTACTCAGAAAGTTATAAGACACCGATGAAAGAAATTGAAGACAACACAAACAAGTGAAAAGATATACTGTGTTCATGAATTGAGAAAACTAATATTATTAAAATGACCATACTACCCAAGGCAATCTATAGATTCAACATAATCACTATCAAAGTACCCATGGCATTTTTCAAAGAACTAGAACAAATAGTTCTAAAATTTGTGTGGAAACACAAAAGACCCTGGATAGACAAAACAATCTTGAAAAAGAAGACAAATCTAGAACTATCACACTCCCTGATCTCAAACTATGCTACAAAGCTACAGTAATCAAAACAGTATGGTACTGACACAAAAGCAGACTGATAGATCAATGGAGCAGAATAGAAAGCCCAGAAGTGAATCTACACTTATATGAGCAATTAATCTACAAAAAAGAGGCAAGAATACACAATGGAGAAGATATTTCTCTTTAAGAAATGGTGTTGGGAAAACTGTACAGCTATTGGGTTGGCCAAAAATTCATTTGAGTTTTTCTGTAAGATGTTATGGAAAAACCCAAACAAACTTTTTGGCCAACCGAATACATGCAAAAAAAATGAAACTGGACTACTCTTTCACACCATGCACAAAAACAAATTCAGAATGGATTAAAGACTTAAATGTAAGACCTGAAACCTTAATACTTCTAGAAGAAAACATAGGCAGGATGCTCTTTGATAATCAGTCTTATTAATGTTTTTTGGCTACACCTCCTCAGGTAAGGGAAACAAAAGTAAAAACAAACAAATGGGACTATATCAAACTAAGAAAGCTTTTGCACAATGAAGGACACTATCAACAAAATAAAAAGCCTGCCTACTGAATGGGAGAAGATATTTGCAAACGGTATATCCAATAAGGGGTTAATATCCAAAATATACAAAGAACTCAATGTCAAAAAAACAAACAAACAAAAAAAACAAATAACCATATTAAAAAAAAGCAGAGGATCTGAATAGACATTTTTCCAAAAAAGACATACAGATGGCCAACAAGCACATGAAAAGATGCTCAACGTCACTAATCATCAAGGAAATGTACATCAGGACCACAGTGAGATATCATCTCACACTTCTCGGAATGTCTGTTATCAAAAAGACAACAAATAACAAGTGTTGGTGGGGATGTGGAGAAAAGGAAACCCTCGTGCACTGTTGGTGGGAATGTAAGTTGGTGCAGCCACTATGGAAAACAGTATGGAGATTCCTCAAAAAAAAAAAAAAAAAAAGAATTGCCATATGATTCAGCAATTTCACTGCTGGGTATTTATCTGAAGAACATGAAAACACTAGCTAGTAAAGACACATGCTCCCCTATGTTCGTTGCACATAATTTACAACAGCTAACACATGAAAGCAACTTAAATGCTCATCAATAGATGAATAGATAAAGAAAATATGGTATATATACACAGTATAACATTATTCAGCCATACAAAAGAATGAAATCTTGCCCTTTGTGACAACATGGATGGACCTAGAGGGTATCATGCTAGGTGAAGTAAGTCAGACAGAGAAAGACACATACAGTACGATTTCACTTATATGGGGAATCTAAAAAAACAAAACAAATAAACATAACAAAACAGAGTTATAGATACAGAGAACAAATAGGTGGTTGCCAGAGGGGAGAGAGGTGGTGCTAGGAGAGAAATAGGTGAGGGAGATTAAGAGGTACAACCTTCTAGTTGCAAAAGAAATGAGTCACAGGTATGAAGTGTACAGGGTAGGGAATGTGGTCAATAATTATGTAATATCTTTGTATGGTGACAGGTAGTAACTAGACTTATCATAATGACCATTTTGAATGTATAGAAATATCAAATCACTATGTTGTTTAACAGGAACTAACATAGTGTTGTAGGTCAATTATACTTCAAAAACAAACAAACAAACAAACTCATAGAAAAAGGGATCAGATTTGTGGTTACCAGAGGCAGGGACTCGGGGGAGGAGGAAGTAGATGAAGGCAGTCAAAAGGTACAAACTTCCAGCTATAAAATAAATAAGGTTATAAAGTACAACATAAAAAAGATAATTAACACTGCTGTATGTTGTATGTGAAAGTTAAGAGAGTACATCGTAAGTGTTCTTATTTTGTATCTATATGAGTTGATGAATGTTTACAAGACTTAGTATGATAATTTTGTGATGTATGTAAGTCAAATCATTATGCTGTAAACCTTAAACTTGTACAGTGCTGTATGTCAATTATATCTCACTAAAACTGGAGGAAAAAATATCTTGGTGAATTAATATATTTTTAGAAGCAGAAGAGATTAATTCTGGTTGAACAGATAAGGTATACATTATAGGTGGCATTTGAGTTCTAATTTACATATAGATATTAACAGATGAAAGTGGGGTGGGAGAGGTAAGTTTAGATAAAAGCATAAAGAAAGTAAGACCAACAGGGAAAAAAGAACAGAGTTTTGTTGACTAAAAGATTTCTTTTGTCTGGCATAGAATGCCTTCAGTGAAGCCTCAGATTAAGAAAATGACTTGAGGTATGAATTATGTGCTACTGGTTTGTACTGTTTGGTAGGCCATAATGAACCATTGATATTTTAGTCAAAGTAGTGACATAGAAGGGACGTTTTAAAAGATAATCTGGTTGCTGTAGGTATAATGGATAAAACTAGAGGACTAATGGACAGAAAAGACTGTTGGCCTTAAAGAAACTGAAAGAAGTAAACAGACAATCAAAACTGCATTATAATCTTGCTGCAAGAGAAAGGCCTCAAGCAAACCAATTCTAAGATTGCTCTCTTTGTAGAGACATGTTTTGGAAAAAGAGGTTAAATAACCATTATGAGAGTAGAGCAGATATTAAAAGGAAAGAATATCTAGTTAAAGATTAGTACTCTAAACTGAAATTCAGTTGTGGGCAAACTCCCCAGAAATTTGTAATCTCATATGCATTTATCAAAACCTTACTAACACATTTTGTTAGGAAAACAGATTTCTTCCCAGAAGGAGGTTATGAATCCTATGACGCACAACGACTCTTTCCCAGATCAGGTCAGGGGCAACTTTTCCTTGACAGAAGTAAAGGCCAGCCAGGTGCTCACTAAGACATGTTGAGACAGAGGAAGGCTGACTGGTTGCCTAGCATAAATTTAACAACTTGGTCATGATCTAGAACCTGTCCCTCATTTCTCTTAGAGACCAGATTTTGTATCCACACCAAAAAATACATCTGTCTCTTAAAGATGGACTTACACTAAATCAGGAGGCCAGATGCTTGATGTATCTGGCCAGCACATTCTGTTCCAGAAAGCATGCCACTGGGAAGTCAAATGATAATCGGAACAACTAGAATCAGAGTAAGAGAAATTGGATGATTTATATGTTTACTGATGTCAGTTACTGATAATCTGATGTATCCATTTCCATACTTTAGATATTATTGCCAAAGTTTATTTAACTCACTAGTGATAGAATTTGCAAGATTAAAAGTCTAGTTTAAAGGAAGATATAATAACTGGGACTTAATGTAGTTATTTTTTTAAAGTCCTGAATTAGAAAGCAATTAACATAAGACAATAAAACCATAACCTTCGGGGTTATCTTCTATGGACAGATAAAAGTCATTTAATCTTATCCATTTTCCTAATCATGGCAAAGGATTGGAGGTATAACCAGTAAATCAAAGTGCTGTTATCTAGTATCAGATCATTCTGAAGCAGGCTTGTTAGGCAGTGATCCAGCATGACATTATTAAAACTTCACACTATCAAAATGTATGAATTCAAAAATGTATGAATGCTTTTTCATCCCAACATGTTTGTTCTGTAACTTTCCTTTTCCATTGCATTCCAGTCTTGCTATCTTCCCTTCTGATGGACTCATTCCTTTATAGGGTAGGTTAATACTTTCAAGCAATGGTCATGGTTAACTCTTAATTGCCTGGGAGTTAAGCAGGCGATTTGGTCAGTTTTAGTTGAATAGGTATACTTTCTTTAACATTTGACTTGTTGCTTTTAACTCTCAGAGGAAGATTTTATATGCTTTATTTTGTGTTCTTGAGAGATAGTTAATTTTAACTCCCAGGTTGGCTACAGTACCATGTTAAAGAACATAACACATGATGTTAAAGAACATCTGTCTGTCTCAGGATAGATATAGAGAAAAATCAACAAGACTTTTGAAGATAGAAATGAACCAAACATGATTCTGACACTGAGCCTAAGGAAATGGAATCAGTGGAACATTAATGAAAAATGGAAATCTGGAAAGGAAGCTGATATAGGAAGGAACTTAAGTTTAGTTTCCTCTAATAAAGAATCTCTGAGAGTGCATACGTAAGGTTATCTTGGAATCTAATATGTGACATTCAAAGAAGTACTAGAGTGAGAAAATGTCCCAAGTTTTCAAAGAAAAACTAAAAACTGGTTAAGGACTGTTTAGCTTCAGTAACTATGTATTTGGTGGTAGTGAAATTGTGAGTTATTTCTGTTTCTTCTTTATGCTTTTCTTTGTTTTCCAAGTTTTTATAATGGGTATGCATTTTTTTTTCATGATAAAATAAGAAATAATAAATGTTTTAAGAAGAATTTCTTGAACCTTTTTTTAAAAGTTCTTTTGACGTGGACCATTTTTAAAGTCTTTATTGAATTTGTTACAATATTGCTTCTGTTTTTTGTTTTGGTGTTTTTATCGGCCGTGAGGTGTGTGGGATCTTAGCTCCCCAACCAGGGATCGAACCTGCACCCCCTGCATTGGAAGGCGAAATCTTAACCACTGGACCACCAGGGAGGGCCCCTCTTGAGCTTTTTTTGATGGAGCATGTGTCCTAAATATTACAAAGGGAAAGTTTGTTTATTTAATATATTAAAAAGTACTGTATATTCGTATGGAATTTGTGTACTTGAGTTTGGAAACATTGTTGAGGCCCTTTAGAAGAAGATTAACGGTGAAAGAAACACAAGTGATTTTATATTCCTTCACCCACACATAAATTTTGCTTTCAAACATGTAATGTGATAAACATTTTCTTTCAAACATGCAATATGTAGTGCAGGAGAATATAGATTTCTGGGATATGGTGGTAGGTGTTTACTTCTGATTTTGATGAAAAACTTTTAAAATACCTTTCAACATGCAACTTTAGCCTTAAACAAGTAGGCCTATAGGTTATAGAGTCATAATAAATGCAGACTATTTCAATTTTATTTTTTCTTCATGAAATTAGAGATGAACATGCTTTCCCCATGCCATATTTCCACCTTCATTTGCAATCATCTGTATATGTTATTTTCAAGTTTTTCACTTAGTCTTTTAAAAAAATTTCTGGGACATGAATAAGATTTCCTAACACAGATTTAAAAACTTTCAGAGAGGCAAGATACAGTCATGCAGAGAGAATAAAACTAACTGTATATTTGCTCCAAATAGCACTAACAGGATTATCAGATCCATTCTTTTTTTTTTTTTTTTTTTTTTTTTTTAATTTTTATTTTTTTTTTTTAGAGCTGAGATGATTTTACTCCTTAACTCATGGTATTGTTTTATCATCATTTTATACAGTGTCCCTTCTTTTTTTTTTTTTTTTTTCCCACACACACACACTGTATTTTATTTTTACAAGAGATAAATAGACTGACACCAAGCATTGTACATGGATGACCACAACAAAAGCAACAATGATTGCAATTACCAAACATGAAACATACTCATACTGTGTCATAATATTGACATTCAGTCCAGTAATCCTCCACTGTAACAGCTCCTTTACTTTGCAGTGAAAATTGATTTGTATATTCTTTGCCTCTGAGTCCTTGTGGGATTTTTTTTTTAATTCAGACAGAAAGTCACAAAAATTATACTCATCCTCATTAGTTCACTCAGTCCCATGTAATTAAATTTTTTTTTTCATCTTGATCTTTTGTTAGCACTTTTATGAGTTCATCAGTTTTTCATTAGAGTTCTGAAAATGCTTATTCATTCAGTTCAGCAGTACAGTCAGTTACCAGAAACCTGTACTTGTCAGAGTCTTTTCCATGACTTTCTTGAAGATGAAACCCTTTTACAGGAACATGTTTGCAAAATCATCAGAGTACACCCAGAACTGTCTGTAAATGACAAAAGACTTAAAAATGACCACGGTTAAAGATTTGATGAAAGTTCATCATAATGCAGTTGACAAGAAAATTAGTTATTTCTGAGATATACATTTTAAAGTAATAACTAGGATTATTACTTATAACATTATACCAGAACATATAAGATTTTTAGAAATTTCATGTAATGTCTGAAACATTTATATTAACATATTTCCATACATATTTCCATACAAATACAAATATAAGATTTTTAGAAATTTCATGTAATGTCTGAAACATTTATATTAACATATTTCCATACAAATAGCCCAATGAAAGTTTAGTATTAGTTGTTTTGTTTGTTTTTTTATACTGCAGGTTCTTATTAGGCATCAATTTTATACACATCAGTGTATACATTTCAATCCCAATCGCCCAATTCAGCACACCACCATCCCCACCCCACCGCAGTTTTCCCCCCTTGGTGTCCATATGTCCATTCTCTACATCTGTGTCTCAACTTCTGCCCTGCAAACTGGCTCATCTGTACCATTTTTCTAGGTTCCACATACATGCATTAATATACGATATTTGTTTTTCTCTTTCTGACTTACTTCACTCTGTATGACAGTCTCTAGATCCATCCACGTCTCAACAAATGACTCAATTTCGTTCCTTTTTATGGCTGAGTAATATTCCATTGTATATATGTACCACAACTTCTTTATCCATTCGTCTGTTGATGGGCATTTAGGTTGCTTCCATGACCTGGCTATTGTAAATAGTGCTGCAATGAACATTCGGGTGCATGTGTCTTTTTGAATTACGGTTTTCTCTGGGTATACGCCCAGTAGTGGGATTGCTGGGTCATATGGTAATTCTATTTTTAGTTTTTTAAGGAACTTCCATATTGTTCTCCATAGTGGCTGTATCAATTTACATTCCCACCAACAGTGCAAGAGGTTTCCCTTTTCTCCACACCCTCTCCAGCATTTGTTGTTTGTAGATTTTCTGATGATGCCCATTCTAACAGGAGTGAGGTGATACCTCATTGTAGTTTTGATTTGCATTTCTCTAATAATTAGTGATGTTGAGCATCTTTTCATGTGCTTCGTGGCCATCTGTATGTCTTCTTTGGAGAAATGTCTATTTAGGTCTTCTGCCCATTTTTGGATTGGGGTGTTTGTTTCTTTAATATTGAGCTGAATGAGCTGTTTATATATTTTGGAGATTAATCCTTTGTCCGTTGATTCATTTGCAAATATTTTCTCCCATTCTGAGGGTTGTCTTTTCGTCTTGTTTATGGTTTCCTTTGCTGTGCGAAAGCTTTGAAGTTTCATTAGGTCCCATTTGTTTATTTTTGTTTTTATTTCCATTACTCTAGGCGGTGGATCAAAAAAGATCTTGCTGTGATTGATGTCAAAGAGTGTTCTTCCTATGTTTTCCTCTAAGAGTTTTATAGTGTCCAGTCTTAGATTTAGGTCTCTAATCCATTTTGAGTTTATTTTTGTGTATGGTGTTAGGGAGTATTCTAATTTCATTCTTTTCCATGTAGCTGTCCAGTTTTCCCAGCACCACTTATTGAAGAGACTGTCTTTTCTCCATTGTATATCTTTGCCTCCTTTGTCATAGATTAGTTGACCATAGGTGCGTGGGTTAATCTCTGGGCTTTCTATCTTGTTCCATTGATCTATGTTTCTGTTTTTGTGCCAGTACCATATTGTCTTGATTACTGTAGCTTTGTAGTATAGTCTGAAGTCAGGGAGTCTGATTCCTCTAGCTCCATTTTTTTTCCCTCAAGACTTCTTTGGCTCTTTAGGGTCTTTTGTGTCTCCATACAAATTTTAAGATGATTTGTTCTAGCTCCGTAAAAAATGCCATTGGTAATTTGATAGGGATTGCATTGACTCTGTAGATAGCTTTGGGTAGTATAGTCATTTTCACAATATTGATTCTTCCAATCCAAGAACATGGTATATGTCTCCATCTGTTGGTATCATCTTTAATTTCTTTCATCAGTGTCTTATAGTTTTCTGCATACAGGTCTTTTGTCTCCCTAGGTAGGTTTATTCCTAGGTATTTTATTCTTTTTGTTGCAATGGTAAATGGGAGTGTTTCCATAATTTCTCTTTCAGATTTTTCATCATTAGTGTATAGGAATGCAAGAGATTTCTGTGCATTAATTTTGTATCCTGCAACTTTACCATATTCATTAATTAGCTCTAGCAGTTTTCTGGTGGCAGTTTTAGGATTCTCTATGTATAGTATCATGTCATCTGCAAACAGTGACAGTTTTACTTCTTCTTTTCCAATTTGTATTCCTTTTATTTCTTTGTCTTCTCTGATTGCCGTGGCTAGGACTTCCAGAACTATGTTGAATAATAGTGGTGAGAGTGGACATCCTTGTCTTGTTCCTGATCTTAGAGGAAATGCTTTCAGTTTTTCACCATTGAGAATGATGTTTGCTGTGGGTTTGTCATATATGGCCTTTATTATGTTGAGGTAGGTTCCCTCTATGCCCACTTTCTGGAGAGTTTTTATCAGAAATGGGTGTTGAATTTTGTCAAAAGCTTTTTCTGCATCTATTGAGATGATCATATGGTTTTTATTCTTCAATTTGTTAGTATGGTGTATCACATTGATTGATTTGCGTATATTGAAGAATCCTTGCATCCCTGAGATAAATCCCACTTGATCGTGCTGTATGATCCTTTTAATGTGTTGTTGGATTCTGTTTGCTAGTATTTTGTTGAGGATTTTTGCATCTATATTCATCAGTGATATTGGTCTGTAATTTTCTTTTTTTGTAGTGTCTTTGTCTGGTTTTAGTATCAGGGTGATGGTGGCCTCATAGAATGAGTTTGGGAGTGTTCCTTCCTCTGCAATTTTTTGGAAGAGTTTGAGAAGGACGGGTGTTAGCTCTTCTCTAAATGTTTGATAGAATTCACCTGTGAAGCCATCTGGTCCTGGACTTTTGTTTGTTGGAAGATTTTTGATCACAGTTTCAATTTCATTACCTGTGATTGGTCTGTTCATATTTTCTGTTTCTTCCTGGTTCAGTCTTGGAAGGTTATACCTTTCTAAGAATTTGTCCATTTCTTCCAGGTTGTCCATTTTATTGGCATAAAGTTGCTTGTAGTAGTCTCTTAGGATGCTTTGTATTTCTGCGGTGTCTGTTGTAACTTCTCCTTTTTCATTTCTGATTTTATTGATTTGAGTCCTCTCCCTCTTTTTCTTGATGAGTCTGGCTAATGGCTTATCAATTTTGTTTATCTTCTCAAAGAACCAACTTTTAGTTTTATTGATCTTTGCTATTGTTTTCTTTGTTTCTATTTCAGTTATTTCTGCTCTGATCTTTATGATTTCTTTCCTTCTGCTAACTTTGGGTTTTGTTTGTTCTTCTTTCTCTAGTTTCTTTAGGTGTAAGGTTAGATTGTTTACTTGAGATTTTTCTTGTTTCTTTAGGTAGGCTTGTATAGCTATAAACTTCCCTCTTAGAACTGCTTTTGCTGCATCCCATAGGTTTTGGGTCGTCGTGTTTTCATTGTCATTTGTCTCTAGGTATTTTTTTATTTCCTCTTTGATTTCTTCAGTGATCTCTTGGTTATTTAGTAATGTATTGTTTAGCCTCCATGTGTTTGTCTTTTTTATGTTTTTGTCCCTGTAATTCATTTCTAATCTCATAGCGTTGTGGTCAGAAAAGATGCTTGATATGATTTCAATTTTCTTAAATTTACTGAGGCTTGATTTGTGACCCAAGATGTGATCTATCCTGGAGAATGTTCCGTGCGCACTTGAGAAGAACGTGTAATCTGCTGTTTTTGGATGGAATGTCCTATATATATCAATTAAATCTATCTGGTCTATTGTATCATTTAAAGCTTCTGTTTCCTTATTTATTTTCATTTTGGATGATCTGTCCATTGGTGTAAGTGAGGTGTTAAAGTCCCCCACTATTATTGTGTTACTGTCGATTTCCTCTTTTATAGCTGTTAGCGGTTGCCTTATGTATTGAGGTGCTCCTATGTTGGGTGCATATATATTTATAATTGTTATATCTTCTTCTTGGATTGATCCCTGGATCATTATGTAGTGTCCTTCCTTGTCTCTTGTAACATTCTTTATTTTAAAGTCTATTTTATCTGATATGAGTATAGCTACTCCAGCTTTCTTTTGATTTCCATTTGCATGGAATATCTTTTTCCATCCCCTCACTTTCAGTCTGTATGTGTCCCTAGGTCTAAAGTGGGTCTCTTGTAGACAGCATAAATATGGGTCTTGTTTTTGTATCCATTCAGCCAGTCTATGTCTTTTGGTTGGGGCATTTAATCCATTCACGTTTAAGGTAATTATCGATATGTATGTTCCTATGACCATTTTCTTAATTGTTTTGGGTTTGTTTTTGTAGGTCCTTTTCTTCTCTTGTGTTTCCCACTTAGAGAAGTTCCTTTAGCATTTGTTGTAGAGCTGGTTTGGTGGTGCTGAATTCTCTTAGCTTTTGCTTGTCCGTAAAGCTTTTGATTTCTCCATCAAATCTAAATGAGATCCTTGCCAGGCAGATTAATCTTGGTTGTAGATTCTTCCCTTTCATCACTTTAAGTATATCATGCCACTCCCTTCTGGCTTGCAGAGTTTCTGCTGAGAAATCAGCTGTTAACCTTATGGGAGTTCCCTTGTATGTTATTTGTCGTTTTTCCCTTGCTGCTTTCAATAATTTTTCTTTGTCTTTAATTTTTGCCACTTTGATTACTATGTGTCTCGGCGTGTTTCTCCTTGGGTTTATTCTGTATGGGACTCTCTGTGCTTCCTGGACTTGGGTGGTTATTTCCTTTCCCACGTTAGGGAAGTTTTCGACTATAATCTCTTCAAATATTTTCTCTGGTCCTTTCTCTCTCTCTTCTCCTTCTGGGACCCCTATAATGCGAATGTTGTTGCGTTTAATGTTGTCCCAGAGGTCTCTTAGGCTGTCTTCATTTCTTTTCATTCTTTTTTCTTTAGTCTGTTCCGCAGCAGTGAATTCCACCATTCTGTCTTCCAGGTCACTTATCCGTTCTTCTGCCTCAGTTATTCTGCTATTGATTCCTTCTAGTGTAGTTTTCATTTCAGTTATTGTATTGGTCATCTCTGTTTGTTTGTTCTTTAATTCTTCTAGGTCTTTGTTAATCATTTCTTGCATCTTCTCAATCTTTGCCTCCATTCTTATTCCGAGGTCCTGGATCATCTTCACTATCATTATTCTGAATTCTTTTTCTGGAAGGTTGCCTATCTCCACTTCATTTAGTTGTTTTTCTGGGGTTTTTTCTTGTTCCTTCATCTGGTACATAGCCCTCTGCCTTTTCATCTTGTCTATCTTTCTGTAACTGTGGTTTTTGGTCCACAGGCTGCAGGATTGTAGTTTTTCTTGCTTCTGCTGTCTGCCCTCTGGTGGTTGAGGCTATCTAAGAGGCTTGATGGGAGGCTCTGGTGGTGGGTAGAGCTGACTGTTGCTCCAGATCCATTCTTGAGTAGAGTTTCTGAAAAACTAGAGGAAAACCAATGCATTGATTATTGGGTATTAGGCATTTGGTATTGGGCTAAAAAGAGGCTAATGGGAAATGTTGTTTAGTCACGGTAATGGCCAAGTTCTGTAATCAGTGTTTTCAAGGCCCTGTTCCTCATGTCCCAGGATATGCCTTGTGTTAGGGACTGAATGTTTATATTCCTCCAGAATTGATGTGTTGAAGTTCTAACCTCTAATGTGGTGGTATTTAGAGGTAAGGGCTTTGGGAGATACTTAGATTTAGATAAAGTCATGAGGGTCAGGCTCTGATGATGGCATTAGTGTCCCTATAAGAAGAGGGAGACACCAGAGCCCATTTTCTTTCCTCCATAGGAGAGCACAGTGAGAAGGTGGTAGTTTGCAGGCCAGGCAGAGGTTTCTCACCCTGAACCTTATCTACTGGCACCTTTATCTTGGACTTCCAGGCTCCAGAACTGTGAGAAATAAATTTTTGTTGTTTAAGCCACTCAGTGTACCAAATGTATTTTGTTTTGGCAGTCCGAGCTAAGACATCTTGAAACCAAAATTAACCTCCAGCTCAACTCTCTATGACCTCCAGTTCTGTTATTGCATTTCCATGACAGTGCTATCTCCTTATTATCTTACTTAAATCTTTACAATAACCCTCCCCATTACTTGTGCTTTTTGGAGTAAGACTGATTTCTTCAAAACAAGATCAAAAAACAAAACAAAAATTTTTAAGACATAATATTACGTTCTAGTTAAAAAAATGTTACAATCTAGAGACTCAATTTGTATGATTACAATCCAAACCTAAAACAAAACACAGTTTACAAAAACTTCCTTTTACATTTGACACAATTTCCTTGTATCTAATTACTGGGCTATTGTTTCAAATGTTTAGTACTTTATGTTCAAGTAATTTAGTGGTGCTGAAACAGTTTTACCAATTTGCACAATAAAAAAAAATTATATTCTGGCTTAACTTGTTTTTTATAAAAAAGAAGGTCCAGGTGGCTATAATATTTTTACCTTTATAAACATATCAGAATTAAAATATGCAGCTTGGTGAACTGCTCACAGGTGTTTGGCAGAAATGATAGCAGTTTACTTACCAAAATGATGTACAAAGTACAAAACCAGGGACAGCACAAACTGGCACATTTCCTGGTATACCAGAGCATGTCAAAATGATGAAAATGCCCAAATAGTCATGAAGTTTTATAAAATCATGTTTTTCAGAAACTTTAAAAAGTTTTTTTAGCTCTGAATTTTTAAAAAACATCAAGCAAATAGGATTTTTAAAACAAAATACATAAATGATAAAAATAATATATATGTATTATATAATAGCAAAGTCCGACCTTTGTTAGTACACCTTAAAACTTGCAACTACCTAAATGATTATAATTATAAGAAAGAAGTGGTAATGATTTTCATCTCTGAAACTTTAAAACCCTTCCATGTGAGACAACATTTGATAGATTAGAGTTATTCATGCTCTCCTTATCAGGTCCTGCCAGGTTGATGCTGTCTCCTATCTTCTCTGAACTGCACTGGTTCTCCCCAGCCCACTCTCAGATTTGTCTTGTAATAGTTGGCATTACGGATCATCTCATCTCTCCATCACCAGCCAGCTCCCAAACCAGCATCCATGTTGATTCCTACCTAGAGCCTCCAGCAGCTCTTAGCACAGAGTCCAACCCACTGTGGGCACTGTGTGTAGTAGCACATTATCTGATGTACGCAATTTTCTGCCAAATTCTCTGCCCACTCTCACTGTAAGAATCTTGAATATGTTAATCAGATGGTATACAATCAACCTAGATAATCTGTCTATAAAATGGTTGCTTTATGACTGTAGGTTTAATGTGTGTTGTTATATAGCCTTAACAACTGGACTAGAAGATGTTGGGGGGGGAGATAAGGAAAATCATTAAATTCCTTATTAATTAAATGCTTAATTGAACTATCTTAGTATATGTGTATTTAATGGGAATTTTCATGATATCAGAGATAGAGATTACTGTAAGTCTATTTTCTCTGAACATAAATTAAAACTCAATTCTTGTTGGGAGTGATACAAAGATTCTTAAAACTAATTACATAATTATGTATATCAACAATAGCTGCAAGACCTCACAGTGATTAGAATGTCAATGAACTGCTAACTATACTGCTGTGCCATTGATTAAAGGGAAGAAATGGGATAGACTACTACTGAAGAAGCTGGTGTATAAATTGTTTGAAGGTAGCACTTGGTGTTTTACATATATATACACATATACATATGTAGATACATGTGTGTATGTATACATATATATGCCAGCTTGCTAATGGCCTATGGTTTTATATGAATCAAGGTTACTTGGCAAAATGGGATCTCATTACAATGAGGGCATTCAAGAGATCTGGAGAAAGTCCAGGTCCCATAAAATATAATATGAAAATTCTTAAGCTTTGAACTGATATTAAATGACATAAACACCCTAGAGTTTATGCATTCTCACAAAAGTAACACAATAACATAATTTATCTTGACACATCATGAACTGGTCAAATTAAAAGTATCAAACAGGTCTTCCCTGGTGGCGCAGTGGTTGAGAATCTGCCTGCTAATGCAGGGGACACGGGTTCGAGCCCTGGTCTGGGAAGATCCCACATGCCGCGGAGCAACTAGGCCCGTGAGCCACAACTACTGAGCCTGCGCGTCTGGAGCCTGTGCCTCGCAACAAGAGAGGCCGCGATAGTGAGAGGCCCGCGCACCGCGATGAAGAGTGGCCCCCGCTTGCTGCAGCTGGAGAAAGCCCTCCCACAGAAACGAAGACCCGACACAGCCAAAAATAAATAAATAAATTAAAATTAAAAAAAAAAAAAAAGTACCAAACAGAAACAGTTACAAGAAAAGCAATGTACAACATAGCCCATATTGTAGTGGGCATTTATCCCGTCATTTAATATGAAGAGGACCTTTGTACTATATAAGAACCACTGTGGTGGTTTTACCTGTGAATTCTCTACTTTATTAAGTTGATTTCAAAATATTGTTCTTTTTATATGAGTTTACTGATCTGTTATAAAACCATATGAAAAGTACACCACACTTATTTCATAGATTAACTTAAGGTATAATGTGTTTTAATAAACTTCATCTGCCACAAGGCATAGCTGTTTATTTTAAAGTATTTATAAATAAAATATAGTATATCATATATTAAAACTCCATTAACACATTTTAAAGGTTGTTAGATAATGTTGGAGAAGCAATAATATTGGTGCAATTTACTATAAAAATGATGGTACAAGTAAGAATTAATATTCTTTATTACTCTTTTAAACTTCAGGTACTAGGATAAATTCTTTTCTCTTTTAAAAAAGAAAGAAAAAAATCAGTCTGCTTTTAGGTTTTCCAATTATTTCTTAAGCCAAAACTTCATATTTATAATATTTAACAAAAGTTTGGGGTATTTTTCTAATTACTATTTTATAGGTAAGTATCTTTGGTACCAATATTACTAATAGTTTGATATCTTTGAGAATATAACATGACAGGGTAAATTATATACAGTTCTTGACGTTAATTTAATGATTTAGTATAGTTGCATGAAGCTAAGTTATGTGAATCTTGAAAGTCCGCTAAAGTTGCCCTATTCTTTCACACAGACACACACACACAGGCACACAGACACACGCACACGCACATGCACATGCACACAATTAAATTGTAGCATCCTAAACCACATCCCTGTCCAATGACCTTCCCCAGGTTTTAGTGAATTCTCTGGGTCTTACAATTTCATGGCACATTTGGCTTCCAAGTTTCTGATGCTGCTGAAAATCCCTTGTGTCTCATCTCCTGAGGCTGTTTCTGTCTCTTTTCTCTGCCTTAACTTGGAACTCAGCCCTATTTCCCTTGTGTACGCAAAAGCAACATAAAACAAAAACCTTCAGAAGACATTTGTATTTCATGATGGTCTTAACCTAAGATTTCAGATTAATGAAGGGGTTTACTTCAAAGCAATGCTAACATGTTAGAATTAAAAGCAGACATTGCCATCCTTAAACAACATTTGGTTAATCCGTCAACATGAATTTTGAGACACTTTTACCCATAAGCTCTAACCTGATGCAAATTGGCCTGGTCTTTCTCTTCTCTCATCCCTCCCATCTCCTCTTTTATCTGTATTCCTCACTTGCCCCCAACTCCTAAGTTCTTAGTTATTTTTCATGCCATAAAAAATATGCACTTTATGCAGATCAATTCACTTCTTCTTTAAACATAGACCTAAATGCAGAAGCCATCCATGCATTTATTCATAACCTTATTATTATGTCAGAAGCTTCCAAATTATCTTTTTTCAGGAGCACCTTAGAGAGCAGTTTGTATGAACAGAACATAGGCAATATAAGGATTTATTGCCCCTCATACAGCCAACCCTGATATAACAGGGGTCGGGAGCAGTGTATACACTTCATTTATACATTTATTCAGCAAACAATTAATGAATTGATCCTTGTTAAGTCACAAAGGTGCTAGGAATTCAAAGTAGAACTAGATATAGCTTCTCTCTCCAAGGAATTCAGGAATTATTATGAGAAAACAAAGAGTAAAGAGGTAATTACAGCTAACATGGTGAGGTGAGGGTAGAGTGGGCAGAGCGTATCTTCAGGGAGACTACCCAGAAAAAAAGTATATCTAGGTGATACATAAAGAATGAGCTGAAATCATTACGGTGGAGGAATGGCATTTAGACGATTTCAGGCATAGAAAGCAGAATGAACAAATTTGTGAAGAAAATGCTTGAGTGTAAGATATAAGGGAAGGCTTGGCCAGAGAAGGGGGTGAAGGGCTAGGTAAGGGGCTGTCATGAAAATTGTGTTTTCTATTTGCAGGAATTTTATTTATAGTAAAGTTAATTAAAAAGTATTGATAATCTTGAAGCAAGGTAATGATTCAGTAGTCATTTTTTTCTCAATAAAATATTTACCTTTATTAGCATTTAATGAATCATGTTTAAGAGAAAACTATGAATGAAATATATACTGTTCTTGATTCAACTGTGCTTCAAAACATGCTTTAAATATTATTTTAAGAAGAAAAAATTTTATAGTATAAAATCTAGCTTTTATGGCCAAATATGACTGTCCCTTATATATGAATACAGTGATTCCATTTAGAAATACACTTTGAAATAACTCAGGTCTCTGAATAAGCCAGGTGTCTTTGTGAGGCTTCCTTTAGCTCTTTCTGGAGTTTTTAAATGGAGAGTGACCTTGAACTATGAAAACTCAAAACTTCATAAAAAAGTCTACAAAGCCAGCATTTGCATGAGAGGCAGTAGAAAAATCTTTGCAGTAAGTTTCTGTCTCAACACATTCTTTCAAAATTTTTCTCATTTCACAAAAAATACTTAATTCACCCAAATTATTATTTTCAACATTCTATCATAAATTCTTTTGAAACTATTTTATTTAGAACAAATAGCCCATAAATTATTTTATGTGATTTTGTAAATAAAGCTTTCAGTTAGCTTTAGGATTAGAATTGGTAGAACCAATGCTGTTTTGCATAAATAACTTGAGGATAGTCTTCATGCTCCATTCCACTGTAGGAAAACTGAAACCAGGCGGCCTCTCAAGACCAGCTGCCGTAGCAACCAAAGATTCGAGTGTAGATTTATCAAGCTATAGCTAAAAAGTCATAGGTGCCAAGAGGCAAGTACATTTCCAAGAAAGAAGTTAGTTTATCTCAGAAATCTTTTCTCTAGGCTCCTAATGCTTACCCTATCTTTGCAGCCTAGCACCTGTTAAAAAGATGTACCAAAGTATAAATATCGGAGCACACAAAAATATGTTTCATAGCCAAAAACTTGTGTTGTATTGCAAGAGCTGGTGGTAGAATCAGTAATCTGAAAGTCATTTGGAATCTTGAAATCTGCTTTTGTAGAGAAAATGTGCAAAGTCAGGGTAATGAACTGACTAAATATTCTCTCATCAGGCCAATTTCATGTTGGGACTTAATGAGATGGATTTATTGCCATTCCATTGGAATTAAACAGATGAGATTAGGGGAAAATATTTTTTATTCCATGCTTACCTGGATGAGTTTTATTACTTTCTTTTATCTGGGTTTTATTCCAGGGGGAATAAACACATTTTCTGTATTTTATATTTCCTATTCATTCTTTTGTTTTTTGCCATCTTTATTGGAGTATAATTGCTTTACAATATTGTGTTAGTTTCTGCTGTATAACAGAGTCCATCAGCTATATGTATACATATATCCCCATGTCCCCTCCCTCTTGCGTCTCCCTCCACCCTCCCTGTCCCACCCATCCAGGTGGCCACAAACCAGCAAGCTGATTTCCCTGTGCTATACAGCTGCTTCCCACTAGCGATCTATTTTACATTTGGTAGTGTGTATATGTCAGTGCTACTCTCTCACTTCATCCCAGCTTATTCTTCCCCCTCCCCGTGTCATCAAGTCTATTCTCTACGTCTGCATCTTTATTCCTGTCCTGCCCCTAGGTTCATCAGAATCTTTTTTTTTTTTTTTCAGATTCCATATCTATGTGTTAGCATACGGTATTTGTTTTTCTCCATCTTACTTACTTCACTCTGTATGATAGACTCTAGATCCATCCACTAAACTACAAAGAGCTCAATTTCGTTTCTTTTTATGGCTGAGTAATATTCCATTGTATATATGTGCCACATCTTTTTTATCCATTCATCTGTCAATGGACACTTAACGTTGCTTCCATGACCTGCCTATTGTAAATAGTGCTGCATGACTCTTTTAGAATTATGGATTTCTCTGGGTATGTGCCCAGTGGTGGGATTATTGGTCATTTGGTAGTTCTATTTTTAGTTTTTTAAGGAACCTCCATACTGTTCTCCCTAGTGGCTGCATCAATTTACATTCCCACCAACAGTACAAGAGGGTTCCCTTTTCTCCACACCCTCTCCAACATTTATTCTTTGTAGACTTTTGGTGATGGCCATTCTGACTGGTGTGAGGTGATACCTCATTGTAGTTTTGGTTTGCATTTCTCTAATGATTAGTGATGTTGAACATCCTTTCATGTGTTTGTTGGCAATCTGTATATCTTCTTTGGAGAAATGTTTATTTAGGTCTTCTGCCCATTTTTGGATTGGGTTGTTTGTTTTTTTGATACTGAGCTGCATGAGGTGCTTGTATAATTTGGAGATTAATCCGTTGTCAGTTTCTTCTTTTGCAAATATTTTCTCCAATTCTGACAGTTGTATTTTTGTCTTGTTTATGGTTTCCTTTGCTGTGCAAAAGCTTTTAAGTTTCATTAGGTCCAATTTGTTTATTTTTGTTTTTATTTCCATTTCTCTAGGAGTTGGGTCAAAAAGGATCTTGCTGTGATTTATGTCATAGAGTGTTTTGCCTATGTTTTCCTCTAAGAGTTTTATAATGTCTGGCCTTACATGTAGATCTTTAATAGATTTTGAGTTTGTTTGTGTGCATGGTGTTAGGAAGTCTTCTAACTTCATTCTTTTACATGTAGCTGTCCAGTTTTCCCAGCACCACTTACTGAAGAGGCTGTCTTTTCTCCACTGTATATTCTGGCCTCCTTTATCAAAGATAAGGTGACCATATGTGCGTGGGTTTATCTCAGGGCTTTCTATCCTGTTACATTGATCTGTATTTCTTTTTCTATGCCAGTAACATGCTGTCTTGATTACTGAAGCTCTGTAGTATAGTCTGAAGTCAGGGAGCCTGATTCTTCCAGCTCTGTTTTCTTTCTCAAGATTGCTTTGGGTATTTGGGGTCTTTTGTGTTTCCATACAAATTGTAAAATTTTTTGTTCTAGTACTGTGAAAAATGCCATTGGTAGTTTGACAGGGATTGCAGTGAATCTGTAGGTTGCTTTGGGTAGTATAGTCATTTTCACAATATTGATTCTTCCAATCCAAGAACATGGTATATCTCTCCATCTATTTGTATCATCTTTAATTTCTTTCATCAGTGTCTTACAGTTTTCTGCATACAGGTTATTTGTCTCCTTAGGTAGGTTTATTCCTAGGTATTTTATTCTTTTTGTTGCAATGGTAAATGGAAGTGTTTCCTTAATTTCTCTTTCCGAATTTTCATAATTAGTGTATAGGAATGCAAGAGATTTCTCTGCATTAATTTTGTACCCAGTTGCTTTACCAAATTCATTGATTAGCTCTAGTAGTTTTCTGGTAGCATCTTTAGGATTCTCTATGTATGGTATCATGTCATCTGCAAACAGTGACAGTTTACTTCTTCTTTTCCATTTTGGATTCCTTTTATTTCTTTTTCTTCTCTGATTGCTGTGACTAAAACTTCCAAAACTATGTTGAATAATAGTGGTGAGAGTGGGCAACCTTGTCTTGTTCCTGATCTTAGTGGAAATGGTTTCAGTTTTTCACCATTGAGAATGATGTTGGCTATGGGTTTGTCGTATATGACCTTCATTATGTTGAGGTATGTTCCTTCTATGCCTACTTTCTGTAGAGTTTTTATCATGAATAGGTGTTGAATTTTGTTGAAAGTTTTTCTGCATCTATTGAGATGATCATATGGTTTTTATCCTTCAGTTTGTTAATATGGTGTATCACATTGATTGATTTGCATATATTGAAGAATCCTGCATTCCTGGGGTAAATCCCACTTTATCATGGTGTATGATTCTTTTAATGTGCTGTGGGATTCTGTTTGCCAGGATTTTGTTCAGGATTTTTGCATCTATGTTCATCAGTGATATTGGCCTGTAGTTTTCTTTTTTTGTGACAGCTTTGTCTGGTTTTGGTACCAGGGTGATGGTGGCCTCGTGGAATGAGTTGGGGAGTGTTCCTCCCTCTGCTATATTTTGGAAGAGTTTGAGAAGGATAGGCGTTAGCTCTTCTCTAAATGTTTCATAGAATTCGCCTGTGAAGCCATCTGATCCTGGGCTTTTGTTTGTTGGAAGATTTTTCATCAGAGTTTCCATTTCAGTGCTTGTGATTAGTCTGTTTATATTTTCTATTTCTTCCTGGTTCACTCTTGAAAGTTTGTACTTTTCTAAGAACTTGTCCATTCCTTCCAGGTTGTCCATTTTATTGGCATATAGTTTCTTGTAGTAATCTCTCATGATCCTTTGATTTCTGCAGTGTCAGTTGTTACTTCCCCTTTTTCATGTCTAATTCTATTGATTTGAGCCTAACCCTTTTTTTCTTGATGAGTCTGGCTAATGGTTTATCAATTTTGTTTGTCTTCTCAAAGAACCAGCTTTTAGTTTTATTGATCTTTGCTATTGTTTTCTTCATGTCTTTTTCATTTATTTCTGATCTGATTTTTATGAATTCTTTCCTTGTGCTAACTTTGGTTGTTTTTTTTTTGTCCTTCTTTCTCTAATCGCTTTAGGTGTAAGGTTAGATTGTTTATTTGAGATGTTTCTTGTTTCTTGAGGTAGGATTGTATTGCTGTAAACTTGCCTCTTAGAACTGCTTTTGCTGCATCCCATAGGTTTTGGGTCATCGTGTTTTCATTGTCATTTGTTTCTAGGTATTTTTTGATTTCCTCTTTGATTTCTTCAGTGAGCTCTTGGTTATTTAATAGTGTATTGTTTAGCTTCCATGTGTTTATATTTTTTACAGATTTTTTTCCTTTAATTGATATCTAGTCTCATAGCATTGTGGTCGGAAAAGATACTTGATACGATTTCAATTTTGTTAAATTTACCATGCTTGATTTGTGATCTATCCTGGAGAATGTTCCATGAGCACTTGAGAATAAAGTGTATTCTGTTGTTTTTGGATGGAATGTCCTATGAATAACAGTTAAGTCCATGTTGTTTCACGTGTCATTTGAAGCTTTTGTCTCCTTATTTATTTTCGTTTTGGGTGATCTGTCCATTGGTGAAAGTGGGGTGTTAAAGTTCCCTACTATTATTGTGTTACTGTCGATTTCCCCTTCTATGGCTGTTAGCATTTGCCTTATGCATTGAGGTGCTCCTACGTTGGGTGCATAAATATTGACAATTTTTATATCTCCTTCTTGGATTGATCCCTTGATCATTATGTAGTATCCTTCTTTGTCTCTTGTAATAGTCTTTATTTTAAAGTCTGTTTTGTCTGATATGAGAATTGCTACTCCAGCTTTCTTTTGATTTCCATTTGCATGGAATATCTTTTCCCATACCCTCACTTTCAGTCTATATGTGTCCCTCGGTCTGAAATGGGTCTCTTGTACACAGCATATATATGGGTCTTGTTGTTATATCCATTCAGCCAGTCTATGTCTTTTGGTTGGAGTATTTAATCCATTTACATTTAAGGTAGTTATCAATATGTATGTTCCTATTACCGTTTTCTTAATTGTTTTGGGTTTGTTTTTGTAGGTGTTTTCCTTCTCTTGTGTTTCTGCCGAGAGAAGTTCCCTTAGCATATGTTGTAAAGCTGGTTTGGTGGTGCTGAATTCTCTCAACTTTTGCTTGTCTGTAAAGGTTTTAATTTCTCCGTCGAATCTGAATGAGATTCTTGCTGGATAGAGCAATCTTGGTTGTTGGTTTTTCCCTTTCATCACTTTATATATGTCCTGCCACTCTGTTCTGGTTTGTGGAGTTTCTTCTGAAAGGTCAGGGTCAGGTGTTAACCTTATGGGGATTCCCTTGTATGTTATTTGTTGTTTTTCCATTGTTGCTTTTAATATTTTTTCCTTGTATTTAATTTTGATAGTTTGATTAATATGTGTCTTGGCATGTTTCTCTTTGGATTTATCCTGTATGGGAGTCTCTGCACTTCCTGGACTTGATTGACTCTTTTCCTTTTCCAAATTAGGGCAGTTTTCAACTATAATCTCTTGAAATATTTTCTCAGTCCCTTTCTTTTTCTCTTCTTCTTTTGGGTCCCCTATAATTCGAACGTTGGTGTGTTTAATGTTGTCCCAGAGGTCTCTGAGACTGTCCTCAATTCTTTTCATTCTTTTTTCTTTATTCTGCTCTGTGGTAGTTATTTCCACTATTTTATTTTCCAGGTCACTTATCCATTCTTCTGCCTCAGTTATTCTGCTATTGATTCATTCTAGAATACTTTTAATTTCATTTATTGTGTTGTTCATCATTGTTTGTTTGCTCTTTAGTTCTATGTCCTTGTTAAACGTTTCTTGTATTTTCTCCATTCTATTTCCAAGATTTTGGATCATCTTTACTGTCATTACTCTGAATTGTTTTTCAAGTAGACTGCCTATTTCCTCTTCATTTGTTTGGTCTGGTGGGTTTTTACCTTGCTCCTTCATCTGCTGCATATTTCTCTGTCTTCTCATTTTGTTTAGCTGTGTTTGGGGTCTCCTTTTCACAGGCTGTAGGCTCATCGTTCCCGTTGTTTTTGGTGTCTGCCCCCAGTGGGTCATGTTGGTTCAGTAGGTTGTGTAGGCTTCCTGTTGTAGGGGACTGGTGCCTGTGTTCTCGTGGGTGGGGTGGATCTTGTCTTTCTGGTGGTCAGGTCCACGTCAGGTGGTGTGTTTTGGTGTGTCTGTGAAGTTAGTATGATTTTAGGCAGCCTCTCTGCTAATGGGTGGGGTTTTGATCCTGTCATGCTAGTTGTTTGGCATGGGGCGTCCAGCACTGTAGCTTGCTGGCTCTTGGGTGGAGCTGGGTCTTAGCACTGAGTTGGAGATATCTGGGAGAGCTCTCACAGATTGGTATTATGTGGGGCCGGGAGGTCTCTTGTCGTCCAATGTCCTGAACTCGGCTTTCCCATCTCAGAGGCTCAGGCCTGACACCAGGCTGGAGCACCAAGACCCTGTCAGCCACACGGCTCAGCAGAAAAGGGAGAAAAAAAGAAATAAGAAAATAATAATAATTAGAAATGTTAAAATAAAAAAATTTTAAATTATTAAAACAAAAAAATTAAAAATGTAATAATAATAAAAAAAGAAGAGAGCAACCAAACCAATAAACAAATCTGGCAATGATAACAAGAGGTAAAAACTATACTAAGATAAACACAAAAATCAGAAACAATCAGTCGCAGACAGCAAACCCCAAGTGTACTCGTGCTCCCAGAGTCCACTACCTCAGTTTTGGGATGATTCGTTGTCTGTTCAGGTATTCCACAGATGCAGGGTACAAGTTGATTGTGGGAATTTATTCTCCTGCTGCTGAGGCTACACAGAGAAATTTCCTTTTCTCTTCTTCTTTTGCACAGCCCCTGAGGTTCAGCTTTGGTTTGGGCCCCACCTATGGGTTTAGGTTGCCCTCAGGCGTCTGTTCCCTGCCCAGATAGGAGGGGGTTAAAGCAGCGGCTGATTAGGGGGCTCTGGCTTACTCATGGTGGGAGGAGTGAGGGGTACGGTAGTTATAATTGGAATGCGGGGCAAGCCTGTGGCAGCAGAGGCTGGCGTGACATTGCAACAGCCTGAGGTGCGCTGTGTGTTCTCCCGGGGAACTTGTCCCTGGATAACGGGACCCTGGCAGTGGCGTGCTGCACATGCTCCCGGGGGGGTATGGATAGTGACCTGTGTTTGCACACAGAATTCTTGGTGGCTGCAGCAGCAGCGTTAGCGTTACATGCCCGTCTCTGGGGTTCGAGCTGTTAGCCGCGGCTCACGCGCATTTCTGGAGCTTGTTTAGGCGGTGCTCTGCCTTCTGTGGACAGATGGGAAAGGAATCCCCTTTCCTCGTGCACCCCAAAACAATTGTCTCTTGCCTCTTAGAGAAGTCCAGACTGTTTTCCGGACTCCCTCCCGGCTAGCTGTGGCACAGTAGCCCCCTCAGGCTGTGTTCACGCAGCCAACCCCAGTCCTCTGCCTGTGATCCGACCTCCGAAGCCCGAGCCTCAGCTCCCAGCCCCCACCTGCCCCGGCAGGTGAGCAGACAAACCTCTCGGGCTGGTGAGTGCTGGTTGGTAGCGATCCTCCATGTGGTAATCTCTCCGCTTTGCCCTCTGCACCCCTGTTGTTGCGCTCTCCTCCATGGCTCTGAAGCTTTCCCCCGCCGTCCCCCCGTCTCCGCCAGTGAAGGGGCTTCTTAGTGTGTGGAAACTTTTCCTCCTTCAGAGCTCCCTCCCAGAGGTGCAGGTCCCATCCCTATTGTTTTGTCTCTGTTTTTTCTTTTGCCCTATCCAGATGTTATGGGGATTTTCTTGCCTTTTGGGAAGTCTGAGGTCTTCTGCCAGGGTTCAGTAGGTGTTCTGTAGGAGTTGTTCCACATGTAGATGTATTTTTGATGTATTTGTGGGAAGAAAGGTGATCTCCACATCTTACTCCTCCACCATCTTGAAGGTCCCCCCTATTTATTCTAAAGTCAAAGAAAACATGAATTTCAGGATATGTTTTCCTAATAAATTTTATTTGTCTATTTTAATTCTTTGCCTTTGTGAAATTTTTCTGACAGATTAGTGAGGTTAACTGTCCTTACCAGTATGAATTATGGATTTTTGAAACTAGAACCAACTTTTAAATCATCTTCTCCAGTGATGTTCAAGTTATTCCAGGTTGGCAGCCATTGTAGGGATATATGTGTGGATGAGGGTGACCAGGAGGAGCACAGTAATTGTGGCTCTGTAACTACCACCGCCACATGGGTCAGGATACCTTGTCTGTTGTCCTTATATCTGTTTCTTTTTTAAATTTGGTTTTCTAAGTGATCTGTCATAGGAATATTGTTTAAAAAGAAATTACTCTCATTAAAAAGATGTTTTAGGTTGTATATCATTCCAATTTGAAAGGTATGAAAAATGAGACTATCTGATATCAACTTCAGCAATATTCATTTCAAATCTTTGTACTTGACTTATTTTTCTTACCATTCATATTAGTAATTGTATGTGTCAACTTGAGTGGGCCACAGGGTGTTCAGATATTTGGTCAAACATTATTCAGGGTGTGTCCATGAGGGTATTTCTGGATGGGATTAACATTTGAATCAGTAGACTGAGTAAAGCAGATCACCCTCCCTAATAAAAGTGGTCCTCATCCAATCAGTAGAAGGCCTGACAAGGGCAAAAAGACTGAGTGAGGTGAGACTCACTCCTACCTGAATATCTCTTCCTGACTTCCAACTCTACCTGAAACATCATCTCTTCTCGGTTCTCAAGCTTGTTGATTTTTAGACTAGAACTTACACCTCTGGCTCTCCTGGTTCTCAGGCCTTCAGCCTCTGACTGGAACTGTCTCCAACTCTCCCGGGTCTCCAGCTTGCCAAATACAGGTCTTGGGACTTCTCAGCCTCCATAATCACATGAGCCAATTATAATAAATCTCTTCTTATAAATCTATATACACACATCCTATTGATTCTGTTTCTGAAGAGAACACTGCCTAATACACCATTATTTAAGAAACCTATATTCCTGACTTTCTCTTATAGTCAGGACCTTTCCTCATTTTAATGTTACCTTTGCAGCTTCTGACTCATTATTTATACTCTACACAATCTCAAACGGAGAAAGAAATCCTCTGTAAACTCTCTCTCATATTTTATGTGGTGATATCTGCTGTGAAATGAGTACTTTTGGAACAACTTGGGTCATGTACCCGCCAATCCCTAAACTGGGGCAAGTTAGTGTTCCTCAGTCTGTCCATGAACCAGCTGAGGTCCATCAACTGTTGTTACTGGCCTACAAGCAGTTAACACGGCTTCTGCCAGGAGGAACATCACCTATATCACTGAGCATATTCTTTAGATCAGCTGTCATTTTCTTTTTCAAAGCAAGAATTTATTTAAGCTGTTGATTTACATTCTGGAGCAAGCTCTTGTCTCTTCGCGTATGTCA
This sequence comes from Eschrichtius robustus, assembly GCF_028021215.1. Taxonomy (NCBI): domain Eukaryota; kingdom Metazoa; phylum Chordata; class Mammalia; order Artiodactyla; family Eschrichtiidae; genus Eschrichtius; species Eschrichtius robustus. The sequence continues at coordinate 73,936,515 of NC_090836.1, read as the reverse complement.
CATGCCTACTATTAATTAAGATAGGCAGGATCTAGTGATTGACAGCCCTAACTGGGGGAGAAAAAGCAGCTCCAAAAAGGAAAGGGAGATACTGCATCAGAAGAAGAGGAAAGCTATTCAGAACAGACACCACCTCTCAAATAAACTGTGCGTATATCCAACAAACAAAAATGCTGTCAAATAGCCATGAAAAGAGGTGAAGGAAACTGAAATGTATATTACTAAGTAAAAGAAGCCAATCTGAAAAGGCCAAATACCATATGATTTCAATTATAGAACATTCTGGAAAAGGCAAAGCTACGGTAAAATAATCACTGGTTGCCATGGATTGGGTGGGGAGTGGGTGGGGTGGGTGCCGATGAATATGTAGAGCACAGAGGATTTTTAGGGTGGTGAAAATACCAGTATGATAATATAATAGTAGATACATGTCATTATATGTTTGTGCAAACCCATAGAATGTACAACACCAAGAGTAAAACCCAAGGTAAACTATGAACTTTGGGTGATTATGATGTGTCCATGTAGGGTCATCAGTTGTAACAAATGTACCACTCTGGTTCTGGCTATTGATGGTGAGGAAGCTCTGCATGTGTAGGGGCAGGAGTATATGGGAAATCTCTGCACCTTCCCCTTAATTTTATTGTGAACCAAGAACAGCTTTAAAACCATAAAGTCTTAATAAAAACACAACAACTCAAAAACAAAGCAAAACATGGGTTTATGCTACAGGCACTTTATAAATATGTATTTTTAATCCAATGAATATACCCTGAGAAAAAGATATTGTCATTTCTGTGTTAAGCCTGAGAAAACCCATGTTCTGCAATGTTAAGTTCAGTGCTTGAGATCACAAAGCTGGCATGCAGTAAAATTGGTATGATCACTTAAGATTCCAAAACTCATGTTCTTTTTGTTATAACACAATAAATTCAAGACAATATCATTTGTCAGGGATTGGAGAGAGAAGAATGGAAAGGATTAGGGATGGTTAAAGGAAACTTTCTGTGGAGTTGAGAGTTAAGCTAAGTCTTTAGGTATTGGCCAGCTTATCAAGGTGAGCAGTATGGCTGGAGAAGAAAACCCTCTAGGCAGAGGGAAGAGTATGAGGACCATCATGGAAGCCTCCAGTTTTAGTACTGTTAAAGCAAAAATTGCACTGGGCAAAGTTAAGCAGGCAAGAAAGTCTTTATTCAGATTACTGCAATAGGGGAGAGATTGAACTCCAACTGCCCTGAAACAAAAAGCAGAAGGATACTTAAGTGCTGAAGTGAGCTAGTGAAAAAGTACTGGAAAACATTAAGGGTAAGGTTGATAAATGAAATGTGTCTAGCACATGGAGTTATTCCTGAGTTTACAAATATTTGTCTCTGTGATACGGCCATCTGGGTTTGCTAATTGTCACCCAGTGAAGCTTCCTTCCTTCCCTCAGAGACTGGGAGGTAGGGTTGCTTTCCCTTTTGATGTTTCCAGTTCAGAGGTGGTTTCTGAATTTTTGAGAAAAGTATGTCCTGGGTTGTAATATCGGCAAGAGGCTGGAAGATTTACATACATTTCAAAGGGGCAGAGAAAGAATTTTTAATTGCAAGCTTTCTAAAGTAAATTTTCTAAGTAAAAGGAAGTCATTGACCTATAGTAAAGAATAAATCTGTCTAATGTGTAGTTAAGTTAAGGGGAATATTAAGACCATCTTGATGCATCAAAGTCACGAGGCATGTTAAAAAATGTAGTTTTAGGTCCCTCCCCCAGAGATTCTGTTCCTGTATTCACCTTTGTCCACTCTTAAATAAATAATTATTTAAAGAATGACATTTTCCATGATTTGGGAGTAGGTGGAAAGGGGTGGATGAAACTGGGAGTGGGAAGAAACTAAGTCATGAAGTGCCTTTTATGTAACACAAGTTTGGATTTTATTGGGATATGGATTTTATTCTTTAGGCCAGGGTTCCAAAATATGGGCTGCCTGCGTCAGAATCCCTTGGGAAGCAAATGTCTAGTATTCACCACAGAACTATAGTTCAGAAATTCTGTGGTAGTTATGGAGATGCAGAGATGACCACTGTTGACCTTTTTGTGTATTTCATTCTCATTTTGTTTCCTCTGGGTTTTCTTTCTGCGTAGTTAGTAACATATTGTTATACATTGTCCTATAACCTAAGTGTTTTATTATTTTATTTAAAAACCAGATGCATAATAATGCATTATATTAATGTGTTATAATTTACTGAATGACTCTCCCATCCTTCAATATTAAAATCGTTTTTAAGTTATCTTTTTATAAATAATGTTTCCATAAGTTAGTGTATGCCTGTTTTTTTCCTTATTTGATATTACTTTCTAGTGCAGATTCTAATAAGTAGGATTACTTAGTCAAAAACTATAAATATTTATAGAACTCTTGATTTCTAAATTGTTAACCAGCTAGGTTATATAAATTTACACCTTTATATGCAGCATATAAAGAATTGATTGTACAGAATTCTTGATGACATTTAGCATTACATTTACAAAATACTTCTCTCTATCTCTCTTCCTCTCCCTTCCTTTTTTAAAAACTAATTTATTAGATGAACTATGGAATCTTGTTTTTACTTGAAGGTATTTAATTTGTTTAAACTGATGAAATTGCATTATTGTTAGCTTTTAACAACCTTTATTTCTTCTTTTTTTAAATTAAAGTATACTTGATTTACAATATTGTGTTAGTTTCAGGTGTACAGCAAAATAATTCAGTTTTATATATATATATACTTTCTTCAGCTTCTTTTCCATTATAGGTTATTACAAGATATTGAATAGAGTTCCCTGTGCTATACAGTAAATCCTTGTTGTTTATCTATTTTATATATAGTGCTATGTATCTGTTAATCCCATACTCCTAATTTTTCTACCCCTCCCCCTTTCCCCTTTGGTAACCATAAGTTCGTTTTCTATGTCTGTAAGTCTGTTTCTGGTTTGTCAACAAATTCATTTGTATTATTTTTTAGGTTCCACATACAAGTGATATGATATAATATTTGTCTTTCTCTGTCTGACTTACTTCACTTAGTATGATATTCTCTAGGTCTATCAGCCACATTTATTTCTGTTGTAAATTTTAGGTTCAGGTTCTTTGTTTAACTTCTGCAATGTTCATCCTTTGTTTCCACTGTAATGACTCTGTAGGCAATGAGGACACTGACATTTGCCTTCCATTCATGTAGCATATGCTTTCCCAAGTTTGCTGTTTGTCTTCAAACTTTCTTACAGTGGTAGAATCTTGATATACTGGTGTTTTAATTTTTATTTAGTCAATTTTATCAATATTTACTTCATATTTTCTGCTTTGGGGGATACTACATCATTTTCTTTTACAGGCCTCATATTCCTCCTCTCTGTCTTCACATGAACACGTGTTTCTGGGAAGGAGGAGATGAGAGTGAAGATAGTGTGGCTTTTTACAATAAATGCATTTACTTGTTGAAACAGTACAACTAATATTGCAATGTGATACCACCAATTCCATTTGCCTTCTAATATGCTATTTTTCATGGATTAAATTCTCAGAATAAAAGAATGACTTGTACTCTTATATGCATATTTTGGCCACCTGAAAAGCTGTATCTGTACCACAGGTTAGCTGCCCAGTTTTTTCTTTGGCACAGACCCTAGAACTCTATCCAGGAACAAAATATTGTAAAGGGGAAAGACATCTACTAGGAGCTCTCAGTTTCTCTTTTATGTTACAAGAAATGTGACGTAACTGATATTCTGATTTCAGTTTCATGGATGTTGCAATTAGTGGAATATACTCCTGGGATGTGACAATTGTCTGGGTGTCTCTCAGTCTTATATTTGGAGTGTGTATGTGTGTGTGTGTGTGTGTGTGTGTGTGTGTGTTTTCTTTTGAAATCTTCATCTATATTTTAGTGGGAAATTAAAAGAGGTTGATTTATAGATCATTAGTTAGACATGATTTTAAATGGAAAGTTATTTTATTCCTCTTTATATGACCAGCATATGGAGTGTCTGGAAAACATTTCCCTCTTCCCCATTCCCTTGGTGGATGTAGAGTCTTGCTCTCAATCTAAAACTGGAGAGGAGATAACTGAGAACTGGCTCCTTTTTTTTCTTATATCCAACAAGTCTTCAGCTAGTATAGCTCTGAAGGAATTAAATGGATCTTCTGTGCTGCATAGTTTCTCTGTAGATAATTTTATGTGTCAGTAATATAGCACAGTGTGTAAAACATCTTTGACCAAAAGCCGCTCAAGAAAAAAATACACTCCTGCAAACACATTGTTCCCAGGATTCTTATGTCCTTCATCCTCTAATAAAGTGATTAAAGGAAGGTAACTGCAAATCAAAAGATAAGAAATAAATCACCTCCCATCTCCTATGACACTGCTGCCTATTGGGATCTATATTCTCTCTCGATAGATAGATAGATAGATAGATAGATAGATAGATAGATAGATAGATAGATAGATCGATCTTCATCAACTTATGATAGGGTTATGTCCTAATAAACCCATCATAAATTGAAAATATTGTAAGTCGAAAATGCATTTAATACACCTAATCTACTGAACAGCAGCTCACCCTAAAGATGCTCAGAACACTTAGCCTACAGTTGGACAAAGTCGTCTAACAGAAAGCCTATCTTATAATAAAGTGTTAAATATCTCATTTAATTCATTGAATATCTTACTGAAAGTGAAAAACAGAACGTTTGTATGGGTACAGGATGATAATAAGTATATTGGTTATTTACCCTCATGATCACATGGCTGACTGGGAGATGTAGCTTGCTGCTGCTGCCCAGAATCAGGAGAGAGTATTGTTCTGTGTATTGGTAATGTGAGAAAAGATAAAAATTCAAAGTATTGTTCCTACTAAATGCATACTGCTTTTGCACCATCTTAAAGTCAGAAAATCTTAAATCAAACCATAATAAGTCACGGACCTCTGTGTATGTGTGTGTGTGTGTGTGTGTGTGTGTGTGTGTATATATATATACACAAACACATATATATTTTTATATATATGATATTATATATTGTGATATATAATTACATTTATATATATATATGTGTATATATATATAAAAGGTATGATACATATTAAGGGTATGATACTTGATTCTGGCCCACACAGAAAACCATAGCCTGGAGTAGAATTATTATTTAGTTGCCTAACTGACATAGATGCCATGTCTTCAAAATAAGGAGAAAAAGCTGGATCATGATATAGCATCATTCTTTCTTCCTTAGGACTTAGAGTGATTCCCATGTTTGATCTCTACACACTGCAAGCATAAGTATACAAATTTACTGCTTAATAGTAGCAACTGACATAATTTGAACAGTTTTAATAAAGCAAAGATAATTACTGCACACACACACACACTCTTCAAGTAGTTAAAACATCTGCCTGATTTTCCTCACAGTCATTTTTTTTTTCACAGTAATTATCTTCTATTGTTTCAAAGTGTTTGAGCATTGAAGTGTTAGGCTTAATTGAGTATGACGGTTAAAAAGAGCATCTACAGCTGGATTGCCAATTTAAAAAAAATGAGCCTTTGTATAATTCATACAAAATACATTAAACATAAACGTAATATTTGCTGCAACCATCATGTCCATCATTAAGATTTTCCCAAGTACTTTTAATGTAGTAATTTAAGTACTAGGGAACTACACTTCGTAATTTCTATAGCGAAGAGCCATGCTCATATGTGGCCATCAATATCCATGAACTGATGCATCTGGATCATTTAGTGTGTTTCTCAAAATGTGCTTGGATACCACCTGCATTGGAGTAATCTAAGACGGCTGTTAAATTATAATTTCCAGTATGTATCAGAGACTGAAATTTTTACCAGCAACCCAGGTGATTTTCACACTTAGGATTCACTGAAATTGGGATGAGTTTATTTCAGTTTTTCATGTGAATCATAATTACTTGGGTCTCTTTTTCATTTCTCATTTCAACTTTTGAATAATTGTGACTTTTCAATCAATAGGATTTTTTGTGTTATTTACATAGAGCTATGTGAAGCAAATAGCTAAATGATAGTTTTAAGAAATGCTTTGTAGCTTTCTTAGTTAGGCTAGCACTTTTATATTATACAGTAATCTCCAATTTAGGGGGTGAGTGGTATCAGATCAATTCTTAAACATACGAAAATACCTTTTATCACTGTGACCAGCTCTCTACTCCTCAGGGATGTGAGAGGCAACTTTTTGATAGACCTCATCAACACTGTGTTGCCATTTTCTAACATAGAGTTAACCAAGGAAGTCATTATCTGAGAATGTTTTTAACAGGATATACCTGGTCTGTCTTGATTGCTTATTATAAACACACGTGGAGTTATGGACCTGTGGAATGCAGTTGGTTGAAGAACAAAAGTTAGTCCTGTAGGCTCTCAATCTGAATGAATAATGAAGTATAAACAAGAAGCCCAAATCTGAGAAGCTTTCTTGTCTCTAAGTCATACTGCACACATCATTAGATCTCATCTGTTACTTCGAGATGACAGACATGTCTCAAGGCAGAAAAGGGAACTTTTGTGTTTTAAGCTGTGTTTGATGGTTTAGATCCCTTCAAGAAACCAATGCTTTGATGCTTCATCTGTGCCTGCTGTTTTTTTGTATCCTCTTCTAATCATTAATGAATTTTTGTGCTGGTTAAGATCATGATTGTGTGAGTTTGCTTTAACCATTCAGTGCATTTCTGCATGCAACTTTCTGGCATAAGTCAGAGAGGAGAACAAGCCTGTCATTCAGTTCAGAGAACTTATATGATTACTTTGCTATTTGTGAGACATAAAGTTTGAAAATTATAAGCCCCCAATGATCTGGTTCATATAGGAAAAAAGCCTGTAAAAGTAAATGGTTACACTTAAAACTGGTTAAAATGGTAAATTTTATGTTACGAACATTTTACCACAATTAGAAAAAAAAAGCAGATAGTTAGTGGAATAGCTGATAGTTCTGATTAGCTGAGTGTGTTGTGTGTGCACTCACGTGGCCTCTTACTGAATGGATGTGTGTTCATACTACAGGACTGTTGATGGTGGTAAGGCTAGGCTTCCTGATGGATACTGTCTTGTTTTTTATCTAGAAGCTAAACAAACAAGAGCCTTCAATCTGTTTACCCTTCCGTGGAAGTAAGCTCACACACTCTCCTATTCTGTTTCTTAACAGGTACACAAATATCTATCAAATCTTTAAATTGCAGTAAGAAAAAATGAAAGCAATTTTGCATTTTGCAAATTTTTTTTTCAGTCAAGAGTTTGTCTCCTGCTTATCTGAAAGACCTTGGACATATACTTTCCAGACGGCTAAGTTATTCTTTTTCTCTGTCCCACAAAGTTTAAAGATTCGAAAACACGTGTTAGGCTACACATCTTTAAGCTGAATTCAGAAACTTGATTACCAGGTTAGGGTTTTTGTAACTGAGATCAGGGAACTTTTCCTTGGACTAATGTGTGTAGATAGGTAACAGACCTTATTTTTCTTTCACTTAGGTGAGAATGATAGTAATATTTTAGGTGGATACTGGGAACAGGAGTGATGGTGAAATGTGGAAATAAGAACTCTTCAGTGCTGAAAATAAAGGAGAGAGAGGGCCTAGACAATAGAGAGCTAGGCTTGAAACAAAAACTTATTCAATTAGCTAGACCAAATAAATAGTGTACGTAGAAGAACTACATAACTACAACCCACCTACTCTCTATAGCTGGGGTCCCCAACCAGGCCGCACAGCAGGAGGTGAGTGGCGGGCGAGCAAGTGAAGCTTCATCTGCCACTCCCCATCACTCCCCATCGCTCACATTACCGCCTGAACCATCGCTCACATTACTGCCTGAAGCATCCCCCTCCCCGATCCGTGGAAAAACTGTCTTCCGTGAAACCAGTCCCTGGTGCCAAAAAGGTTGGGGACTGCTGCTCTATAGAGTTTATAATTGGTGGTGCAAATAAAGTGTTGAGATTCCACAGGAGAGGACACAACCAAATTTTGATAAGCAAAGGGCTTCTAGAGTGAACTAATATGCGTGATATAATTTAAAATGTAATATTTCAGAAGATCTTAGATTTAGTTCCCTTTTACAATGTAAGTGGAAAGGAAAAGCCTAATCATATGTTTTTAAAATCAGATCATTTTCATTATTAAATTCTTGGCATAGGATAACAGCTTTCAATAGCTTTTGCATATGGAGGTTCAAAATGATATTGCATAAAACATTTACAGTATTTTCCATAGCTGGAAACACTAGGTATTTTGCCCCTCTCAATTATCACAACTACTTTCAAACCACAATATTGGGTCCAGAAAGGTTTGTATTACCACCTGCACATTCATTTCACTGTACTTATTACTCTGTGACTTGGTTATATGCACCTATATTACCTGCTTTTGTATAACTGAACGTCTGATGATGGCTGTGGCTGGTCTGTATTGTACCATTGCTCTGATAGGGCTTCTCTTACATGTGAAGCATTTCCATTGCTATAATATGAGCACCGTTGCAACACTGAGGCTATTTTAAATCTGTATTCTAGAGTAACAATAGTTTCTGTGAACACATTCCTAAAGATATTATCTGGTAAAAGGAATATTGTAAAGACAAAAATATCAGGGGTTATAAAGCAAGAGCATTAGTATGTAATTCAGTTACAAAGTCAATCAACCATAAGTCATAAGTCCCTAAGGAAACAGGCTTAATTAGTTTGAGTGCACACCTCGTGAAACAACTTGTCAGGGAACTAAATTAATTTTATTAAAAATAAATAAATACATAAAGCTTAGATCAGAGTCAAAAAAATCCCAGTAGCATTTTGCCATTAATAGTCATTTTGTTGATATGTGTGACCCAGAATATTATATTTTAGGATTATATATTGCTAATCCATCCATAGTTAATATTGCAGGATCTCTTTGTCTTTCTTGTGTGCAGCTATCTTACTACATGCTATGCAATTTTAACACAAAGGAGAGTAAAATTCTCCTTTGGAAATTGTTCTTTCAAGTACAGTTGATAATTTAAGAGCATAAACTACACTTTAGCCAAGCTCTCTTGGGGGAACATATAATTTTGGAGTGTATTTCTCCTACTAAGTTGAAGCTAGGTTATAATTCTTTTCTATAATTCTGTCCATATTACTTATTTTGTGCTAATGTGTCACTGTTCTTCATAATTTATTTCACAATAGATTTTAATCATGGGAAAATAAAAATTAGAGAAAAGACATATGAATATACTTTTGAATGTTTATGAAAAATTTCCTCACATGCCATTTTCTTCTGAAAGGGTCAAGTTGCATGACCATGATTTTGATATCCCCCAAGTTATTTTAGTACTTTTTACCCAATTATTATTATTTTTTCTGACTAACCATTGAAATATGAGAGAAAGGTGTATTTACCACATTTTACAAGTGCTAATGAAGGCATACATCTAAAAGTTCAGGGTAAACTAAGCAGATCCTAGAAATAGAAGTTTTCATGAAATGATTTGTGTTCATTTCATCTTTTTTTGTGGGGAGAATATTACCCCACGAAACTGGATAAAGCCTTACCTAATTGTAAATTGCATTCTACACTTAAATTCTTATATTTCTCACCAAAATTTAGTAATGTAACCATCATAGGCCCAAAGAGTAGCAAAATAAGAACAATCACTTAAATTCAGAAAAGTTATTAACAGAGTTAACTATATAGCTCAACATACTTATATAGGCACAGATACCTGGGTTTGGAGGTTAACCATGGTGAAGAAGAATAATTGGCAGAATATTTGGGAAAAACATAAAATTACCAAAAAATACATATATAAAAACATCTCTTTTTTTTCAGTATTATGGAATAATTACTAGATTAAACATACGAAATTGCTTCTTTTTGCAAATCAAAAACTCTTGAATATTGGACATTTCCAGTGGTTCAACTTAAGAATTAGGTACCACAGTTTATTTTATCAGGAGATGTTCTCCTCTTTAGCAATCAAATATTTATCTAGCCACTTATTGTTTTTTGGCTGCAATTAGAAAATTCTTAATCTTTAGAATTTTTCTTAGTTGAAATGTGGGAGAAATACATTCTCAACATGACAGCCAGGATGACTCATTTGAACTATTTCAGATCATATTACTGCTCTGTTCAAACCCTCCCTTAGCTGGCCATTTGATTCAGATTTAAAGTTTAAATTTTTTAAATGGTCTAGAAGGCCCTTCATGACCTACCCCCTGCACTCTTTGGCCTTTCAGACTTCATATGCTACCACTCTCTCTTTTACTCACATTGCTCTTTCATGTTGACCTTCTTGCTATTTCTTGAACATACCAGACACCCTCTCACTTCACTTAGGGATTTTTCACTGTCTGTTCCTTCTGTCTAGAATGTTCTTTCTTCACATATAAGGATGGATTACATCCTTAGTTCTTCCAGGACTCTGCTCACCATGAGGGCGGGTATTTCTCTCAATATATGATACTGAATAGCATACTCACAACCACTGAATTTATTACTCCCCTTGCCACTTAGATTTTTTTCCCTCTACTACACTCATCGCCATCTAATCAATACATATTTACTCATTTATTTGGTAATTGGCTGTCTTCACCCATAGAACGTAAGCTCTAGAAGGCAAGCACTTTGTTTTTGTCCACTTCTGTGTTCTAAGATCCAAGCATGTAGTTGACACCAATAAATAATTGAAGAAATGACTAGTTTGAATGATGGAAAGTCTCCTCTCCAGAAGAGGTACTGGATATCAAGGTCTTGAACTTTGTGACTAAGATCTAAGGATCTATATTCAAAGACGTTTCCCTAAAATCTTTCAATTTTGAATTTTTTTTTTTTTCAATACCTTACCTTGCTGAGCCAGGCAAGTTACTCTCAGTAGAAAGAGAAATGAATTTGAGTAAATTGATATTAAGAATTCGTGTCTTTAAATTCTTAACTGACAATAATTTAGCCTAGATTAGTAATAACCTGGGTTTGGAAAATGAACAGTGATTGTATTTCATGGTATATTGAAAGAAAAAAGAATTAAGAATATTGTTTTGAGAAGAAAGGACTGGCTCCAATGCACGATCAAGAAGACCTAAAGACAATAAACAGGATTAATTAAAAAGTCAAAGGGGAAAGCATACTATCCTCTCTAGAGATGTTTATTCACTCAACTAATATTTCAAAGCTTGTCTCCTGTCAGGTACAACTCTAAGTGTTATGCAGTTTTGAATAAGCCAAAATTCTTGCTCAAAGTTCTAGTTGAAACAGAAAAATAAACTATTTAATAAATGAAAAAAATCATTTTAGATGGTGATATGAAGAAAATAAAAGTTATTAACTAGCCTTTGATGGGATAGATTGGATAGATTCCTGAATGCTAGAAATAAACAACCATGAAAAGATCTGGGGGAATGATTGCCAAGCAGAGGGAACAAGATACGCAAAGGCATTGAGACCAGAAAGACCTTGGTGTGTACAAGAACAAAGTGCAGTCTGACAGAGTTGGATCACGGGATGCTGGAGGAGTAAAAGTGAGAAGAGAGTAACAGAGAGGAGATTGAATAGATAAGCAAGATGCGGCCTATCTAAGTCCTTGCTTCCTTGCTGGTCATAGGAAGAAGGTCTGCTTTATGTCAAGGGCCATTTGAAGGTTTTAAACAGGTGAGTGGCATGATGTGTTTTTTAAAATGGTTTCCTGAGCTACTATGTGGGGATTGTCATATTTTAGCCAGATTTATTTAAGTAATTTTTGAGTAATAAAATTATTATTTCATACATATTAATACTTTCGGATGATGCCTTTAGAATGGAAATATATTCGTAAATACTGGATGCAATTTTATATTACACTTTAATAATTTACTTCATACAGTTTTGTTTTTCATTCTAATTTTTGAATTGCTTGTTTTTATCTTTCAAAACTCTCTGCCTTCGCCTGTGCATCTCTTTATTCCCCCTGACTCAGTTATTCTGGTTATTTGAGAATTAGCTAAAGTGAAAAATGAAGTAATCATAATTGGAAAGCCTTAATTGTGTTTAGACTAGATTGTTAGAAAACTGAAATTTCTTCAGCACCACTACCAATCTCATTTAGCTATTTTAAAACATATAAAGCTATTTTTTTTCCTGATTTACTGAATTTGTCTATTTCATCATTCTGTGTGTATCAGTGTCCTGTAGCTGCTGTAACTAATGATTACAGACTTGGTATCTTAAAACAACAGAAATTAATTCACTCAAAGTTCTGAAGGCCAGACATCCAAAATCTTTATCACTGGGCTGGGACCAATGTCAGCAGGGACACATTCTCTCCAAAGGCTCTAGGGAAGAATCCAGCCTCACCTCTTCCAAATTCTAGTGGCTGCCAGTTTTCCTTGAATTCTGGCCACATTACTCCAATCATCAAAGACAGCATCTTCAAGTCTCTCTCTGCTTCATCTTCATATAACCTTCTTCTTTGCATGTATTAAATATTCCTCTATGTCTCATAAGTATATATGTAATTTAGGGCCCAACCAGAAAGTCTAGAGTAATCTCCTCTTCTCAAAAATCTTTAATTTAATTACATCTGCAAGGTCCTTTTTTTTTTTTTTTTTTTTTTTGACATATGAGGTAATATCCACATGTTCCAGCCATTAAGATATGGATATCTTTGGGAGGTCATTTTGTTTAGCTTACCAGACTGTGTCTAGTATGTCAATATATATGTATCTATTTTTTGTCCCATATCTGTATTTTGTTTGTTTTTTGTTCATTTAAAATATTTTTCTATAATTTTAATATCTCAAATAAATGAAAGAAAATTTTGAAAGATGAGTGGATTTTCGAAGAGTGTGATTTCATTTACATGAGAAAATCTGGGACTGTGAATAACAATTCATATTGATAAATCTGACACTCATAAGAAATGAATTCTTTTTGTTGGAATTTGATTAAGTGTTTTTTGTTCTCTTTTTCTTGAATTTGTTCCTCTTGATATTCCCAGATGTCAGCAATTACTAGTATATCCCAACTTCACTATTCTTTTTTTTTTTTTTTTTTTTTTTTTAATAATGAGGCATAGTTATTTGTGGAATTGTTGGTGGGGAAATATTGTTGGAGAGAAGGAATCCAGTGAAGTTGCTTCTGGCTAATAGACATTTTTTTTTTAAAATAAATTTATTTATTTATTTTTGGCTGTGTTGGGTCTTCGTTTGTGTGCGAGGGCTTTCTCCAGTTGTGGCAAGCGGGGGCCACTCTTCATCGCGGTGCGCGGGCCTCTCACTATCGCGGCCTCTCTTGCGGAGCACAGGCTCCAGACACGCAGGCTCAGTACCAACTTCACTATTCTTGCTGGAAAGTTGATTCTGCTGTTACTGCTAACTGACCTTGATTTGGAAGTTAAAACACACCAGCTACTGCAGAACCCACTTACTCTTCCCTGCCCTTTCTCACTTCCAGTCCCCGCTCCTCCCTCGTGTAGACCACTGTGGGTGCTGATCCTACTCTTCTGCAGTAGTACTCCTCTATGCATATACTGGGCTACAATTTCATTTTATTCCTTTAAGTAGATATCACCTACTTGATACTGTTCAGTGAGTCCAAAAGTTAAATTCATTATGAGTCAAGACTGCAATTGCATTTATTTTTTAATGTGAAATTTTCCTGATTTGCTATAGGAAAGAGAGTATTTCCAGCCCACCATCTTTTTCAAAAATGGATCATACTCCTACCACACACCAAGCACATGGTCACATTACTGGACTTTCTTTAACATGATTATATCACTTATAACTTCACAACATCATTAATGTAATAGAAAGGGAAGGAAACTAAAATATTGGAGGTATTATAGAAGAGTTCATACTGGAGGAAACATTTGGGATGGATCTTGCAAAATGAGGAGGCAGAGAATGTGAGAAAAGGTTTTACCGTGATAAGGTTTTACTGTGATAGCTAAGAGCATGTGTCAAGCCAAAAAAAAAGTGTGAAATGGCTGTGTGTTCTGTGAAAGGTGAGATATTTAATGTCATTGGAACACAGAATGAGGTAAAGTGGCAGAAGTTGAAGCTGAGGAAATGAAATAAGATGATTTTTAAGCTTAACATTTTTCCTATAATTCAGTAAAAAAAAATTTATCAAATGCATGTTATAAACCAGACAGTTCTTTCATACTGCCTTTTGCCCTCACAGATTTATACTGATAATGTCAAGGAGCTTGAAATTTATCATAAAGAAGGAAGAGAATCGAAATATATTCTTAATTACAGAAATAAAGGCATCAGATTTGGTTTTTAACAAGCTGAATTTAATTACAGACTGAAAATGGTTTAAAATAAGAAGAGGCTGATGGTATAAATAGGGAGAGGCAGGTGCAGTCTGACCAGAGTTGATAAGGTCTGAACTAGCACTCTGTCAGTGGGGATAAACAGTAAAGATTATTCTCCAGAGATGCTTGTGAGAAAGAATTTCATTCCAGTTATTTGCTAAAACATTCTTCTTGTATGTAAGGATAGGTGTGGTGTAGGGATTGGACAAATCTAAAGTATCCAGTGTGGATATATGGATGAATTGGAACTTCATTTACCTGGAATACATAAAAATATGTTTATTTTAGAAGCAATTTTGGATACTGTGGTAGGCAGAATTCTAAGATGGCTTCCAAGATTGCCCACCCCTGTTGCACACACCACGCATAGTCCAAGGCACAGTGAATACGACGAAGTTTATTCCTGTAACTAGGTTATAATATATGTCACAGTTGACGTCGACATAGGGAAATTATCCAGGTGGGTTTGACCTAATTACATGAGTCCTTTAAAAGCAGAGAGCTTTTTCTGGCTGGTCACAACGGAGGAAGTCAGAGATTCAGTGCATGAGAAGGATTCAATGAGCCACTGTTGGCTTGAAGATGGAGAGGCCACGTGACAAGGGTCTAGGCAGCCTTTAGAAGCTGAGAGTGACCCCTGGGTTATAACCAGCAAGGGAAAGGGGAATTCAGTCACTATAGGTGCAAGGAACTGACATTTCCTAACAACAGGAAATGAGCTTGGAAACGAATTTTTCCCCAGAGACTTCAGAGAACTCAGCCCATCCAACATCTTGAAAACAACCTTGTGATATTCTTAGCAGAGAACCTAGTTATACCATGCTAAACTTCTGACCTACAGAAACTGAGTTAACAAATCAATATGGCTTTATGCTGTAAAATTTGTGGCATTTTGATGCATAGCAATAGAAAATAAATACAAAATGACTACAGGACATATACAAGTTAATACAAAAATGATAAAAGAAAATATATAAAACAAAACTTTCACAATGTTAGAAAATGCTATGCTGTTACATAATAATAATTTGGAATTTTAATGAAGTTGAAAGATTTTCTTCAAAAATATGTAAAACAATATCATATGGAAAACATGAACAGACTAGATCAGTAACTGTAGAAGAAATTGAACATGTTGCCAAAGTGTTATTCTTACCAAGTATAGAATGAACTCATTTTAGATTAAGTTTTAAAGCTTGTAAAAACTTTCCATCTTTGGTGTATTGACCATCTATAAAGAAAAATGGTGTTCTTCTCAATCCATTTCCTGAGGCATATATGAAAGAGGCAATAAACTCTCTTAAAATCAATCACACATATTATATATTTCCATTATTAAAGCTACTATCATACATGTATATATTTTCCATATGAACTAAAAGTTTAAATAATATACACTACTATTTAAAATATAGAAAAATTGCATTGAAATATTAGAAAACATCTTAAGCACAATATTAGGAAATGTATACTAGGACAATATATCTAAAGAATGAACTAGACATAGAAGAGAGAAGAGCAACAATGAGAATATCATATGAAACTCAGATTTACTCTGGAGCAAGTTCAGGAGGTGAGGGTGGTTTGTGATGGGTTCTGAATATAAGGAGTGAGATTGCAAGCACATTGGGTTTATATGCCATGCCTAGAAATTTGGGATTTATCCTTCACCTTAGGTAAAGAGTACAAGAGTTTTTTAATCTGCAGAGTGACATGATCTGATATATCTCTCAGAAAGAGAAGTATGCTAACATTGTGGAGACCAGACTCTAGGTACAAGAAGGTGTTGTCAAGATAATGGGTTAAGGTCAAAAAGAAAATAATAAAGTATAGGACTCAGATATAGCTATGAGGACTAAGAGTTGAAGTCAAATTTATGAGAAATTTCTGATGCAGAATTGACTGGACTTGGAAGGAAAATGGATATTGTGTTAAATGAAGTAGTCAAGTTTATTCAGAAAATTTTTAGTTTATGAGGATGGGCAAATGGACCCCATTTACTTATGGAACACAAAAGACCACACTCATATAAGGTTCAATATAATGTGATTACTTTTAGACTTGTTGGACTTCAGATAACTTTGTCCAGAAAGAATAAAAACATATGGGTCAACAAAAATATGATCAGCAAGTTAACATATGTTGACGTGTATCTGAAATAATGAGTGAAAAATTTAGGCCATAATATTTTACTTATATATATATATTTTTTTTTTTTTTTTAAACATCTTTATTGAAGTATAATTGCCTTACAATGGTGTGTTAGCTTCTGCTTTATAACAAAGTGAATCAGTTATACATATACAATATGTTCCCATTTCTCTTCCCTCTAGCATCTCCCTCCCTCCCACCCTCCCCATCCCACCCCTCTAGGTGGTCACAAAGCACCGAGCTGATCTCCCTGTGCTATGCGGCTGCTTCCCACTAGTTATCTATTTTACATTTGGTAGTGTATATATGTCCATGACACTCTCTTACCCTGTCACATCTCACCCCACCCCCTCCCCATATCCTCAAGTCCATTCTCTAGAAGGTCTGTGTCTTTATTTCCGTCTTGCCACTAGGTTCTTCATGGCCTTTTTTTTTTTTTTTTTTTTTCCTTAGATTCCGTATATATGTGTTAGCATACTGTATTTGTTTTTCTCTTTCTGACTTACTTCACTCTGTATGACAGACTCTAACTCCATCCACCTCATTACAAATACCTCCATTTCATTTCTTTTTATGGCTGAGTAATATTCCATTGTATATATGTGCCACATCTTCTTTATCCATTCATCTGTCGATGGGCATTTAGGTTGCTTCCATGTCCTGGCTATTGTAAATAGAGCTGCAATGAACATTTTGGTACATGACTCTTTTTGACCTATGGTTTTCTCAGGGTATATGCCCAGTAGTGGGATTGCTGGGTCGTATGGTAGTTCTATTTGTAGTTTTTTAAGGAACCTCCATACTGTTCTCCATAGTGGCTGTATCAATTTCCATTCCCACCAACAGTGCAAGAGTGTTCCCTTTCCTCCACACCCTCTCCAGCATTTATTGTTTCTAGATTTTTTGATGATGGCCATTCTGACCGGTGTGAGATGATATCTCATTGTAGTTTTGATTTGCATTTCTCTAATGATTAATGATGTTGAGCATTCTTTCATGTGTCTGTAGGCCATCTGTATATCTTCTGTGGAGAAATGTCTGTTTAGGTCTTCTGCCCATTTTTGGATTGGGTTGTTCGTTTTTTTGTTATTGAGCTGCACGAGCTGCTTGTAAATCTTAGAGATTAATCCTTTGTCAGTTGCTTCATTTGCAAATATTTTCTCCCATTCTGAGGGTTGTCTTTTGGTCTTGTTTATGGTTTCCTTTGCTGTGCAAAAGCTTTTAAGTTTCATTAGGTCCCATTTGTTTATTTGTGTTCTTATTTCCATTTCTCTGGGAGCTGGGTCAAAAAGAATCTTGCTGTGATGTATGTCATAGAGTGTTCTGCCTATGTTTTCCTCTAAGAGTTTGATAGTGTCTGCCCTTACACTTAGGTCTTTAATCCATTTTGAGTTTATTTTTGTGCATGGTGTCAGGGAGTGTTCTAATTTCATACTTTTACATGTACCTGTCCAATTTTCCCAGCACCACTTATTGAAGAGGCTGTCTTTTCTCCACTGTATATGCTTGCCTCCTTTATCAAAGATAAGGTGACCATATGTGTGTGGGTTTATCTCTGGGCTTTTTTTTTTTTTTTTTTTTTTAATCAATTTATTTACTTATGGCTGTGTTGGGTCTTCGTTTCTGTGCGAGGGCTTTCTCTAGTTGTGGCAAGCGGGGGCCACTCTTCATCGCGGTGCGCGGGCCTCTCACTCTCGCGGCCTCTCTTGTTGCGGAGCACAGGCTCCAGACGCGCAGGCTCAGTAATTGTGGCTCACGGGCCCAGCTGCTCCGCGGCACGTGGGATCTTCCCAGACCAGGGCTCGAACCCGTGTCCCCTGCATTGGCAGGCAGATTCTCAACCACGGCGCCACCAGAGAAGCCCTATCTATGGGCTTTCTATCCTGTTCCATTGATCTATATTTCTGTTTTTGTGCCAGTACCAAACTGTCTTGATTACTGAAGCTTTGTAATATAGTCTGAAGTCAGGGAGCCTGAATCCCCCAGCTCCATTTTTCGTTCTCAAGATTGCTTTGGCTATTCGGGGTCTTTTGTGTTTCCATACAAATTGTGAAATTTTTTGTTCTAGTTCTGTGAAAAATGCCAGTGGTAGTTTGATAGGGATTGCACTGAATCTGTAGATTGCTTTGGGTAGTAGAGTCATTTTCACAATGTTGATTCTTCCAATCCAGGAACATGGTATATCTCTCCATCTATTTGTATCATCTTTAATTTCTTTCATCAGTGTCTTATAATTTTCTGCATACAGGTCTTTTGTCTCCTTAGGTAGGTTTATTCCTAGATATTTTATTCTTCTTGTTGCAATGGTAAATGGGAGTGTTTTCTTAATTTCACTTTCAGATTTTTCGTCATTAGTGTATAGATATGCAAGAGATTTCTGTGCATTAATTTTGTATCCTGCTACTTTACCAAATTCATTGATTAGCTCTAGGAGTTTTCTGGTAGCATCTTTAGGATTCTCTATGTATAGTATCATATCATCTGCAAATAGTGACAGCTTTACTTCTTCTTTTCCGATTTGGATTCCTTTTATTTCTTTGTCTTCTCTGATTGCTGTGGCTAACACTTCCAAAACTATGTTGAATAATAGTGGTGAGAGTGGGCAACCTTGTCTTGTTCCTGATCTTAGTGGAAATGGTTTCCGTTTTTCACCATTGAGGACAATGTTGGCTGTGGGTTTGTCATATATGGCCTTTATTATGTTGAGGAAAGTTCCCTCTATGCCTACTTTCTGCAGGGCTTTTATCATAAATGGGTGTTGAATTTTCTCGAAAGCTTTCTCTGCATCTATTGAGATGATCATATGGTTTTTCTCCTTCAATTTGTTAATATGGTGTATCACATTGACTGATTTGCGTATATTGAAGAATCCTTGCATTCCTGGGATAAACCCCACTTGATCATGGTATATGATCCTTTTAATGTGCTGTTGGATTCTGTTTGCTAGTATTTTGTTGAGGATTTTTGCATCTATGTTCATCAGTGATATTGGCCTGTAGTTCTCTTTCTTTGTGACATCTTTGTCTGGTTTTGGTATCAGGGTGATGGTGGCCTCGTAGAATGAGTTTGGGAGTGTTCCTCCCTCTGCAACATTTTGGAAGAGTTTGAGAAGGATACGTGTTAGCTCTTCTCTAAATGTTTCATAGAATTCACCTGTGAAGCCATCTGGTCCTGGGCTTTTGTTTGTTGGAAGGTTTTTAATCACAGTTTCAATTTCCGTGCTTGTGATTGGTCTGTTCATATTTTCTATTTCTTCCTGGTTCAGTCTCGGCAGTTTGTGCATTTCTAAGAATCTGTCCATTTCTTCCAGGTTGTCCATTTTATTGGCATAGAGTTGCTTGTAGTAATCTCTCATGATCTTTTGTATTTCTGCAGTGTCAGTGGTTACTTCTCCTTTTTCATTTCTAATTCTATTGATTTGAGTCTTCTCCCTTTTTCTCTTGATGGGTCTGGCTAATGGTTTATCAATTTTGTTTATCTTCTCAAAGAACCAGCTTTTAGTTTCATTGATTTTTGCTATTGTTTCCTTCATTTCTTTTTCATTTATTTCTGACCTGATCTTTATAATTTCTTTCCTTCTGCTGGCTTTGGGGTTTTTTTGTTCTTCTTTCTCTAATTGCTTTAGGTGCAAGGTTAGGTTGTTTATTCGAGATGTTTCCTGTTTCTTGAGGTAGGCTTGTATTGCTATAAACTTCCCTCTTAGCACTGCTTTTGCTGCGTCCCATAGGTTTTGGGTCGTCGTATCTCCATTGTCATTTGTTTCTAGGTATTTTTTGATTTCCCCTTTGATTTCTTCAGTGATCAGTTCGTTATTAAGTAGTGTATTGTGTAGCCTCCATGTGTTTGTATTTTTTACAGATCTTTTCCTGTAATTGATATCTAGTCTCATAGCGTTGTGGTCGGAAAAGATACTTGATACGATTTCAATTTTCTTAAATTTACCAAGGCTTGATTTGTGACCCAAGATATGATCTATCCTGGAGAATGTTCCATGAGCACTTGAGAAGAATGTGTATTCTGTTGTTTTTGGGTGGAATGTCCTATAAATATCAATTAAGTCCATCTTGTTTAGTGTATCATTTAAAGCTTGTGTTTCCTTATTTATTTTCATTTTGGATGATCTGTCCATTGGTGAAAGTGGGGTGTTAAAGTCCCCTACTATGATTGTGTTGCTGTCGATTTCCCCTTTTATGGCTGTTAGTATTTGCCTTATGTATTGAGGTGCTCCTATGTTGGGTGCATAAATATTTACAATTGTTATACCTTCCTCTTGGATCGATCCCTTGATCATTAGATAGTGTCCTTCTTTGTCTCTTGTAATAGTCTTTATTTTAAAGTCTATTTTGTCTGATATGAGAATTGCTACTCCAGCTTTCTTTTGATTTCCGTTTGCATGGAATATCTTTTTCCATCCCCTCACTTTCAGTCTGTATGTGTCTCTAGGTCTGAAGTGGGTCTCTTGTAGACAGCATATATATGGGTCTTGTTTTTGTATCCATTCAGCCAGTCTGTGTCTTTTGGTGGGAGCATTTAGTCCATTTACATTCAAGGTAATTATCGATATGTATGTTCCTATTCCCATTTTCTTAAATGTTTTGGGTTTGTTATTGTAGGTGTTTTCCTTCTCTTGTGTTTCTTGCCTAGAGAAGTTCCTTTAGCATTTGTTGTAAAGCTGGTTTGGTGGTGCTGAACTCTCTCAACCTTTGGTTGTCTGTAAAGGTTTTAATTTCTCCATCACATCTGAATGAGATCCTTGCTGGGTAGAGTAATCTTGGTTGTAGGTTTTTCTCCTTCATCACTTTAAGTATATCCTGCCACTCCCTTCTGGCTTGCAGAGTTTCTGCTGAGAGATCAGATGTTAATAACCTTATGGGGATTCCCTTGTGTGTTATTTGTTGTTTTTCCCTTGCTGCCTTTAATATGTTTTCCTTATATTTCATTTTTGACAGTTTGATTA
The DNA here is from genome assembly GCF_028021215.1 of Eschrichtius robustus. Lineage (NCBI taxonomy): Eukaryota > Metazoa > Chordata > Mammalia > Artiodactyla > Eschrichtiidae > Eschrichtius > Eschrichtius robustus. Next base: position 73,915,099 of record NC_090836.1, on the reverse strand, counting down.
ATATGTGTCTTGGCGTGTTTCTCCTAGGGTTTATCCTGTATGGGACTCTCTGTGCTTCCAGGACTTGATTAACTATTTCCTTTCCCATATTAGGGGAGTTTTCAACTATAATCTCTTCAAATATTTTCTCAGTCCCTTTCTTTTTCTCTTCTTCTTCTGGGACCCCTATAATTCGAATGTTGGTGCGTTTAATGTTGTCCCAGAGGTCTCTGAGACTGTCCTCAGTTCTTTTCATTCTTTTTTCTTTATCCTGCTCTGCAGTAGTTTTTTCCACCATTTTATCTTCCAGGTCACTTATCCTTTCTTCTGCCTCAGTTATTCTGCTATTGATCCCATCTAGAGTATTTTTAATTTCAGTTATTGTGTTTTTCATCATTGGTTCGTTCCTCTTTAGTTCTTCTACGTCCTTGTTAAAAGTTTCTTGCATTTTGTCTATTCTACTTCCAAGATTTTGGATCATCCTTACTATCATTATTCTGAATTCTTTTTCAGGTAGACTACCTATTTCCTCTTCATTTGTTAAGTCTGGTGTGTTTTGACCCTGCTCCTTCATCTGCTGTGTGTTTTTCTGTCGTCTCATTTTGCTTATCTTACTGTGTTTGGGGTCTCCTTTTCACAGGCTGCAGGTTCGTAGTTCCCGTTGTTTTTGGTATCTGTCCCCATTGGCTAAGGTTGGTTCAGTGGGTTGTGTAGGCTTCCTGGTGGAGGGAACTAGTGCCTGAGTTCTGGTGGATGAGGCTGGATCTTGTCTTTCTGGTGGGCCCGTCCACGTCTGGTGGTGTGTTTTGGGGTGTCTGTGGCCTTATTATGATTTTAGGCAGCCTCTCTGCTAATGGATGGGGCTGTGTTCCTGTCTTGCTAGTTGTTTGGCATAGGGTGTCCAGCACCGTAGCTTGCTGGTCATTGAGTGAAGCTGGGTCTTGATGTTGAGATGGAGATCTCTGAGAGATTTTCGCCGTTTGGTATTACGTGGAGCTGGGAGGTCTCTTGTGGACCAGTGTCCTGAAGTTGGCTCTCCCACCTCAGAGGCACGGCCCTGATGCCTGGCTGGAGCACCAAGAGCCTTTCGTCCACACGGCTCAGAGTAAAAGGGAGAAAAAATAGAAGGAAAGAAAGAAAGAGGCTATAATATAGTGAAGTAAAATAAAGCTATTATAAAGCAGAGCTATACAGACAATATCTCACCCAGTATCATATACATATACACTCACAAAAAAAGGAAAAGGGGAAAAATTAATATATCCTGCTCTGAAAGTCCACCTCCTGAATTTGGGATGATTCGTTGTCTATTCAGGTATTCAACAGATGCAGGCACATCAAGTTGTTTGTGGAGTTTTAATCCGCTGCTTCTGAGGCTGCTGGGAGAGATTTCCCCTTCTCTTCTCTGTTCGCACAGCTCCCGGGGTTCAGCTTTGGATTTGGACCCGCCTCTGCGTGTAGGTCGCCTGAGGGCGTCTATTCCCTGCCCAGACAGGATGGGGTTAAAGGAGCAGCTGCTTCGAGGGCTCTGGCTCACTCAGGCCGCGAGGAGGGACGGGTACAGAGGAGGCGGGGCGAGCCTGCGGCGGCAGAGGCCGGCGTGACGTTGCACCAGCCTGAGGCGCGCAGTGCGTTCTCCCGGGGAAGTTGTCCCCGGATCACGGGACCCTGGCGGTGGCGGGCTGCACAGGCTCCCGGGAGGGGCGGTGTGGAGAGTGACCTGTGCTCGCACACAGGCTTTTTGGAGGCGGCAGCAGCAGCCCCAGCGTCTCACGCCCGTCTCTGGGGTCCGCGCTGATCGCCGCGGCTCTCGCGCCCGTCTCTGGAGTTTGTTTAGGCAGCGCTCTGAATCCCCTCTCCTTGCGCGCCGTGAAACAAAGAGGCAAGAAAAAGTCTCTTGCCTCTTCGGCAGCTGCAGACTTTTTCCTGGACTCCCTCCCAGCCAGCTGTGGTGCGATAACCCCTTCAGGCTGTGTTCACGCCGCCAACCCCAGTCCTCTCCCTGGGATCCGACCGAAGCTGAACCTCAGCTCCCAGCCCCGCCCGCCCCGGCGGGTGAGCAGACAAGCCTCTGGGTCTGCTGAGTGCTGCTCGGCGCCGAGCCTCTGTGCGGGAAGCTCTCCGTTTTGTCCTCTGCGCCCCTGTTGCTGTGGGGTCCGCGCTGATAGCCGCGGCTCTCGCGCCCGTCTCTGGAGCTCGTTTAGGCGGCGCTCTGAATCCCCTCTCCTCGCGCACCGGGAAACAAAGAGGGAAGAAAAAGTCTCTTGCCTCTTCGGCAGCTGCAGACTTTTTCCCGGACTCCCTCCCGGCTAGCTGTGGTGCACTAACCCCTTCAGGCTTCGTTCACGCCGCCAACCCCAGTCCTCTCCCTGCGATCCGACCGAATCCCGAGCCTCAGCTCCCAGCCCCGCCCGCCCCGGCGGGTGAGCAGACAAGCCTCTCGGGCTGGTGAGTGCTGGTCTGCACTGATCCTCCGTGCGGGAATCTCTCCGCTTTGCCCTCCGCACCACTGTGGCTGCGCTCTCCTCCGTGGCTCCGAAGCTTCCCCCCTCTGCCACCCGCAGTCTCCGCCCACGAAGGGGCTCCTAGTGCGTGGAAATCTTTCCTCCTTCACAGCTCCCTCCCAGTGGTGCAGGTGCCGTCCCTATTCTTTTGTCTCTGTTATTTCTTTTTTCTTTTGCCCTACCCAAGTACGGGGGGAGTTTCTTGCCTTTTGGGAGGTCTGACGTTTTCTGCCAGCGTTCAGTGGGTGTTCTGTAGGAGAAGTTCCACGTGTAGATGTATTTCTACTGTATCTGTGGGAAGGAAGGTGATCTCCGCGTCTTACTCTTCCGCCATCTTCTCCTATCTTACTTATATTTTTGATGACACTAATGCAAAAACTACCATATCTGATTATAAAGTATGAGAAGACACTCATAAAAAACAATAAATATTTGTAGTTTGCAGATGAGAAGATTTTAGATGTAAATTATAAAAGTTTTGAATGTCTTGCCATTCGGTAGGTACCCAGCATGAAGAAATAAGCTAACATCGTTACATAAAATATCATTGAAGAAATGTATTTTTAAAGTCAGTTTTGGGATTCACTAAGAACATACATTTCTACTTTCACATGTCTAATTAAGATGGAGATGATCTTGCTAGATGAACAAAAATTTTGGATTGACTCACTGGAGATATCAAACTCTTTAGACTAATGAGAAAAAAATTTTGGTAAATCATATGGTTTAGATATCTTGTTCTATCTATAAGTTTAAATATCTTGGTTCTTTTTCTAACATATTTAAACTAATTGACTTATCATTAACAAGTTACTGAGAACTGTTATTTTTCCATGAGTATATTTTTGGTGACTATTGTTAAATTTTGACAAATGACGAATGTATCAATAGTATATTAAATTATATTAGTAGTATACTACAACTCTAATTATTCACTGTGTTCCCAATCTAAGTGCTAATAATATTGGTAGCTCTTGAATATTATTTTAAAGTTGACAATAAAGCATAAATAGTAATATTTGCATTACAATCCCCAGGGTTTTTCACAATCTCCATGATAGAAGTTGAATTAGAGTAATTGGAAATCAGAAATGTCAGGATTTAGGGAATTCTAAAAACTAATGGCTTAAATTTTCTTTTAAAAAGATATAGTATGATGCAAGGAAAAGGGCAAAATTACACTTGTGATATTCTTCCCCCAAATCCACAGCCCCAATCTAATCATGAGAAAACATCAGACAACAAAATTGAGGGACATTTTCAAAATCCTGGCCATGAATTTTCAGAAGTGTCAAGGTTATGAAAGAAAAGGGGAGTGCAAAAATGTTACAAATGGAAAAAAACTAAAGACATATGACCTCTAAATGCAATGTGCCATCCTGGATTGGATCCTGGAACAGGAAAAGGACATTGGTAGCAAAGCTGGTGAAATCTGAGTAAAATCTATAGTTTAGGACTCTGATATCTACAGCCCATGGGCCAGATCAGTCGAGTTGCTTGTTTTTCAAGTTTTAGTGGAGTACAGCCATACCCATTTCTTTATGTAATGTTTCCATAAAGGCTGCTTTCACAGTATAAGGGCAGAGTTGATGACTTGGGGAAAAGACCATAGGGTCCACAAGCCTAAAATAATGACTAAATATCTATTTACGGAAAACGTTTACTTACCTCTGGTGTAGTTAATAGTACTATATCAATGTTAATTTCTTAATAATTGTATCATGATTATGTAAGATGTCAACATTAGAAGAATCTGGGTGAAGGGTGTACAGGAATACTCGGGACCCTTTGAAACTCTTGTAAGAATCTAAAATTATTTAAAAATAAATAGTTTTAAAAAAGATGTAATGGCTTAGAGTTCTGGCTTTGGAATCAGACAGAAGTACATTTAAATCCCAGCTTTGCAACCTAACTACTGTGTGATTTTCATCTCTAATATTTGGGTAATAATGGTACCTACTCACATAGGACACTTGATAATATTAAATGTAATGATGTACTTTTGGCCACTGCACATGATAAAGCTCAATTCATGATAATTTACATGTAATAATGATAGTTTTCACAATATTATAAAGTATAATAATGGCCTAGGAAAATATTATGTTTGCTCTAAAAATATCGATCCTTGCAGGTCACTTATTTTCTATTTTTACTTTACAAAATGGGTTGTCTCAGACCTACTGGGATTGGTAGATGTTTATGGAGGAAGAGAGCTGTAATTTTCCACTGGAATCAAGAGAGAGTGTATCTGTTTTCATTTTGATGGAAATTTCTGAACAACTGTGCTGCGTGGAATTAATGAATCATTCACTGAGGTTTAGACTAATTTTAGGAAAATAAATAAAGGAAGGAAGATATTCAGAAAATATACATTTATCAGTCCTCAGAAGTGAATGATTTATTGACCTTCAGTACTCTTTAAGGTTTGTATAAAACAAAATTACTTAAAATAATACAATTTTAGAACCAAATCAATTTGGTTCTAAACAAATCAATTAATTTAACTAACAAATCTAACAAATCAATTAATTTAACTACCTGCCTTCTCATTTTTCAGTATAGGACTTAATAAAAAATCATGCAAATAGTGTCAATCTGAAACTACAATTTGTCTCACTGCACCAGAGCATATATGCCTATATTTTATAAATTACATCTAAATCCTATGATTATATCCCAGCATTTAAAATAAAAATATATGAAAATCTATCCTAAAGTATTGTCATTTAGAGTATATTAATATTCTCATTGTCCCATTTTATTCAGAAGAAAAGTTTAGGGTAAGAATTTAACCTGTGTGTATGTTTGAGGAAAAGTAGCTGTCCCTCAGAGACACTGTTATAATTTGCTCTACCAAAAACATTGAATGATTGAAAAAATAACCTCATAGGCATCATGGAGAACTCTTGTGACTTTTGTGACTGATGTAGAGTTGAATTAATTACATGTCCTCTTTGAGATTTGTAAACCTCTAGTATTATTGTCTGAAATCTACAGCCTTACTATCCAAATGCAATAGTCACCTTTTGTGGCAATCAGACTAAATTATTTCATGTCTCCTTAGATCTAAGAATAATTAAATGTGAACTATTTCTTTTTCATATTTCATGGTAATAGATATTAAAAGTTACAAGCAATTATTTCCACATCTTTTTCACAGTGAATTTAAATCTACTTTGTGAGAACCTCTGCTCTTTACAGTTTGTTTTTTTTTAACGTCTTTATTGGAATATAATTGCTTTACAATGTTGTGTTAGTTTCTGCTAACAAAGTGAATCAGCTATATGTATACATATATCCCCATATCCCCTCCCTCTTGCATCTCACTCCCACCCTCCCTATCCCAGCCCTCTAGGTGGTCACAGAGCATGAAGCTGATCTCCCCAGGCAATGCAGCTGCTTCCCACTAGCTATCTATTTTACATTTGGTAGCGTATATATGTCCATGCCACTCTCTCACTTTGTCCCAGCTTACCCTTAACCCTTCCCGTGTCCTGAAGTCCATTCTCTATGTCTGAGTCTTTATTCCTGTCCTGCCCCTAAGTTGTTTTTTTTTTTTTTAGATGTTTATGGAGAAACCATTTTTTTTTTTTTTTAGATTCCATATATATGTGTTAGCATATGGTATTTGTTTTTGTCTTTCTGACTTACTTCACTCTGTATGACAGACTCTATGTCCATCCACTTAACTACAAATAACTCAATTTCGTTTCTTTTTATGGTTGAGTAATATTCCATTGTATATATGTGCCACATCTTTATCCATTCATCTGTTTATGGGCGCTTAGGTTGCTTCCATGTCCTGGCCATTGTAAATAGAACTGCAGTGAACATTGTGGTACGTGACTCTTTTTGAATTATGGTTTACTCAGGGTATATGCCCAGTAGTGGGATTGCTGGGTCATATGGTAGTTCTATTTTTAGATTTTTAAGGAACCTCCATACTGTTCTCCATAGTGGCTGTATCAATTTACATTCCTACCAACAGTGCAAGAGGGTTCCCTTTTCTCCACACCCTCTCCAGCATTTATTGTTTGTAGATTTTTTGATGATGCCCATTCTGACCGGTGTAAGGTGATACCTCATTGTAGCTTTGATTTGCATTTCTCTAATGATTAATGATGTTGAGCATCCTTTCATGTGTTTATTGGCAAACTGTGTATCTTCTTTGGAGAAATGTCTATTTAGATCTTCTGCCCATTTTTTGGATTGGGTTGTTTGTTTTTTTGATATTGGGCTGCATGAACTGCTTGTAAATTTTGGAGATTAATCCTTTGTCAGTTGCTTTGTGTGCAAATATCTTCTCTGTCTTTTCATCTTGTTTATAGTTTCCTTTGCTGTGCAAAACTTTTAAGTTTCATTAGGTCCCATTTGTTTATTTTTGTTTTTATTTCCATTTCTCTAGGAGGTGGGTCAAAAAGGATGCTGCTGTGATTTATGTCTTAGAGTGTTCTGCCTATGTTTTCCTCTAAGAGTTTGATAGTGTCTGGCCTTCCATTTAGGTCTTTAATCCATTTTGAGTTTATTGTTGTGTATGGTGTTAGGGAGTGTTCTAATTTCATTCTTTTACATGTACCTGTCCAGTTTTCCCAGCACCACTTATTGAAGAGGCTGTCTCTTCTCCATTGTGTATTCTTGCCTCCTTTATCAAAAATAAGGTGACCGTATGTGCATGGGTTTATATCTGGGCTTTCTATCCTGTTCCATTGATCTATATTTCTGTTTTTGTGCCAGTACCATACTGTCTTGATTGCTGTAGCTTTGTAATATATTCTGAAGTCATGGAGCCTGATTCCTCCAGCTCCGTTTTTCTTTCCCAAGAATTTTTTGGCTATTTGTGGTCTTTTGTGTTTCCATACAAATTGTGAAATTTTTTGTGCTAGTTCTGTGAAAAATGCCATTGGTAGTTAGATAGGGATTGCGTTGAATATGTAGATTCCTTTGGGTAGTGTGATCATTTTCACAGTGTTGATTCTTTCAATCCAAGAACATGGTAAATCTCTTCATCTGTTTGTATCATTTTTTTTTCTTTTTTTAAAAATTTATTTATTTATTTATTTTTGGCTGTGTTGGGTCTTCGTTTTTCTCTGCGAGGGCTTTCTCCTGTTGCGGCAAGCAGGGGCCACTCTTCATCGCAGTGCAGGGGCCTCTCACTATCGCGGCCTCCCTTGTTGTGGAGCACAGGCTCCAGACACACAGGCTCATGGGCCTCGTTGCTCCGCGGCATGTGGGATCTTCCCAGACCAGGGCTCAAACCCGTGTCCCCTGCATCGGCAGGCAGATTCTCAACCACTGCGCCACCAGGGAAGCCTTTTTTGTATCTTTCATCAGTGTCTTATAGTTTTCTGCATACAGGTCTTTTGTCTCCTTAGGTAGGTTTATTCCTTGGTATTTTATTCTTTTTGTTGCAATGGTAAATGGGAGTGTTTCCTTAATTTCTCTTTCAGATTTTTCATCATTAGTGTATAGGAATGCAAGATATGTCTATGCATTAATTTTGTATCCTGCTTCTTTACTAAATTCATTGATTAGCTCTAGTAGTTCTCTGGTAGCATCTTTAGGATTGTCTATGTATAGTATCATGTTATCTGCAAACAGTGACAGTTTTACTTCTTCTTTTCCGATTTGGATTCCTTTTATTTCTTTTTCTTCTCTGATTGCTGTGGCTGAAACTTCCAAAACTGTGTTGAATAATAGTGGTGAGAGTAGGCATCCTTGTCTTGTTCCTGATTTTAGAGGAAATGATTTCAGTTTTTCACCATTGAGAATGATGTTAGCTGTGGGTTTGTCATACATGGCCTTTATTATGTTGAGGTAAGTTCCCTCTATGCCTACTTTCTGGAGAGTTTTTATCATAAAAGTGTGCTGAATTTTTTCGAAAGCTTTTTCTTCATCTATTGAGATGATCATTTGGTTTTTCTCCTTCAGTTTGTAAATATGGTGTATCACATTGATTGATATGTGTCTATTGAAGATTCCTTGCATTCCTGGGATAAACCCCACTTGATCATGATGTATGATCCTTTTAATGTGCTGTTGGATTCTGTTTGCTAGTACTTTGTTGAGGATTTTTGCATCTATGTTCATCAGTGATATTGGTCTGTAATTTTCTTTTTGTGTGATATCTTTGTCTGGTTTTGATATCAGGTTGATGGTAGCCTTGCATAATGTATTTGGGAGTGTTCCTCCCTCTGCAATATTATGGAAGAGTTTGAGAAGCAAAAAGGATAATCACTTGTGGAGAAATTCTAGCATATCTTTTGTCAAATAACACAGTGTAAGACTCTCCCAAATTCTTTATGTAACATAGCAGGCAAGGGTCGACTGATTTCTCTGTAAATCAGAGACTAAGCAAAATAAAATAATGGTACTTAAGGTAAAAAGTGACAGAAAAAAGAAAAAATGTGACATATTTATACAGACCATTATATACGCAGTCATCTTGCCTGAGGAAAGAAACTAAGGAAACTAAATTATGAAAATCTTATAATCTGGATTTTCCTCTTTTCTTCCTCACCCTCTTCCTCATGCTTCCCTTCTTCCTCCCCTTCCTCCTCTTTCTTCTTTTAACTTAGAATCTACCTTACTTATTATGCCTAGGAAAGACAAAATGGATTGGATGTACATACGTTTCAAAAGAAAATAATTTAGGAACTGTGTATATTTGCCAAAACACTCTATCTTAATATAGATACATATGTCTCACTTCAGAGTTTCTGCTTAATTTTAAACTCAAGTAGATTAAGTAGCAGCTTATCTAAAAGATTAAACTTTTCTCTATTCAAACTGTAAAGCTCTTTTACTATTTATATATTATATGTTGACTTTTTTTCTCTTCAATTTTATATGCAGTAGTAACTAAGTGATTTTGTGGCCTGTGGTTTGGAGCCACCATTACAAGCTCTCAGGTTTTGGGTGCCCTAAAGGAGTTTGATATCTTGAGTGGTAGTGAAACCTGCTTTTCCTATGGATAGTTTCTCTTCACCCCAAAACAGAGATTACAGTTTAGAATATTTCTCTGGAGCTTTGATCACTATTCCTGAATTTGACTGGTACACAAATCAGGTATAATATTCTTCCTAATCACACTGAACATTTTTGGCAAATAAATTACACTTTACCTGCTTCTATGTTTCTCCCATACCTGTGTACATAAGGAAAGTTCACAAAGGTGTTTACACGTTAGGTTAAGTAATTAGACCAAGAGATGGTTTCTAGAGGTCTATGTTCAGAGAGGGAAATAGCATAAATGGAGGATGCATTATGATAGATAGCTATTTTAGTTGTTTTCTGTATGTGATAGCATTGAATCAATAAGATGCCTCTATGATTAAGCAATTATTTTCTGTTATCCCCATTATTTCTAATAGCTATTCTATTTGTGTTATATATGTGATAGCATTGGATAAATGACATCTGTATGATTAAGCAATTATTATTGTTTTTGTTATCCTAATTGTTTTAGATGAGGAAGTAAAAGTCCAATGTTAAAAGGGGTTGAAACAAATTTTGCTAGACTAAACTCTGGCACATCACAGTATCAAGTTGATTGCCATTAGAATCCCTAGATCATTGCAATCATTTGGCCCTTTGCTCATGCAGCAAATACTTTACATCTTTCATTTCCTAAGGTATTGAGGAGAATACAGAGAGGAAGACTTCAAGGACACATTTAATGTAATCATGACAAGCATACACCATACCATAATACAAAGCAAAGGTATTTGGCACCATAAACTAGGTATAAAAATTCAGCCAAGATAAATGTACTGCTCACCACTCAGCCTTTTCCTGGACGAATTCATACTGAATATGACTCCCAAATTCTTTTTCTAAGTGTGTCATGTTCCTGCTCCAAAAAAGCTTTACTGGCTCAACATTTCTTACTGTTCTATGCTTGAACTCCACTTATTTTTTCTGCTTCACTCATCTGTTTAAAAAATACTTTATAAATTATTTATTTAAATGTATTTCATTGAAGCATAGTTGATTTACAATATTGTGCTATTTTCTACTGTACAGCAAAATGATTCAGTTATACATGTATATACATTCTTTTTCATATTCTTTTCCATTATGGTTTATCATAGGACATTGAATATAGTTCCTTGTGCTATACAGTAGGACCTTGTTGTTTATCCATTCTATGTAAGACAGTTTGCATCTATTCATCCCGAAATCCTAATCCATTCCTCCCCACCTTGGCAACCACAAGTCTCTTCTCTGTGTCTGTGACTCTGTTTCTGTTTCATAGGTAAGTTCATTTGTGTCATATTTTAGATTCCACATATAAGTGATACCATATAGTATTTGTTTTTCTCTTTATCACTTACTTCACTTAATATGATAATCTCTTGGTCCATCCATGTTGCTGCAAATGGCATTATTTCATTCTTTTTCCTGGCTGAGTAATATGCCATTGTATGTATGTGTGTGTGTGTGTGTGTGTGTGTGTGTGTGTATATATATATACACACACACACACACACACACACACACCACATCTTCTTTATCCATTCATCTGTTGATGGACATTTAGGTTGTTTCAGTGTCTCGGCTATTGTAAATAATGTTGCTATGAACATTGGGGTGCACGTATGTTTTTGAATTAGAGTTTTCTCCGAATATATTCCGAGGAGTGGGATTGCAGGATCATATGTTAACTCTATTTTTAGTTTTTTGAGGAACCTCCATACTGTTTTCCATAGTGGCTGTACCAACTTACATTCCAACAAAGTAGGAGGGTTCCCTTTTTGGAGAAATGTCTACTTAGGTCTTCTGCCCTAAATAGACATTGGATTGTTTTTCAGTTGGATTGTTTTCTCGTTATTGAGTTGTATGAGCTGTTTGTATATTCTGGAAATTAAGCCCTTGTTGGTCATTTTGTTTATGGTTTCCTTTGCTGTACAAAAGCTTGTAAGTTTGATTAGGTCCCATTTGTTTCTTTTTCCTTTTTTTTTTTAAGTTTATTTATTTATTAATTTTTTTGGCTGCATTGGATCTTCGTTGCTGCGTGGGCTTTCTCTAGTTGCAGCGAGCAGGGGCTACTCTTCGTTGCAGTGCACAGGCTTCTCATTGCAGTGGCTTCTCTTGTTGCAGAGCATGGGCTCTAGGCATGCAGGCTTCAGTAGTTGTGGCTTGTGGCCTCAGCAGTTGTGACTCGTGAGCTCTAGAGTCCAGGCTCAGTTGTTGTGGTGCATGGGCTTAGTTGCTCCACAGCATGTGGGATCTTCCTGGATCAGGGCTCAAACCTGTTTCCCCTGCATTGGCAGGTGGATTCTTAACCACTGCACCCCCAGGAAATTCTCTCTTTTTGTTTTTATTTCTATTGCCTGACCTAACAAGACATTGGTACAATTTATGTCAGAGAATGTTTGGCCCATGGTTTCTTCTAAGAGTTTTATGGTGTCATGTCTTATATTTAAGTCTGTAAGCCATTTTGAGTTTATTTTTGTGTGTGGTGTGAGAGTGTGTTCTAACTTCATTGATTTACATCATTTAACAAATATTTTAGACTATTAGTCTTTAAAATGCTTATTAGGCACTCTTAGCAAAAGAAAAAAATAGCCCTTCACTCTCCAATATGAGTATGTTTCTATTTATTAATTGTGCATATGTACTGCTATCATTAGTTAAGAATTTTGCTCACAATATATCCTTTGAGTGTAGTTAATGTTAAGCATAGTTGGCATAATCAGTATTTCAAAGTCATAGATAATTTTGAATATTTTGTTGTCATTTTCAAACCTTGCAGAATAGTTTTTTAATAACTTCTTTATTTCACTTTTAAGTATGCAAAGTTTCCAAAACAGTGACTATATCTTCTTATCTTATTTTAAAGGCATAAAATGTAGCAAAAGAATAATCCTATATTTACATAACAAAATTTATCTCAACTTGACCAATTAATTCTTCCCTAAACTATAGAAAATAATTCTCTGATTGGTACTACCTTTTATGGTTTGTAAGTTTATTCTGAAAACTGCATTCTGATAATAAACTAGAAGAATTAGAACAGAATGGAGAAATCTACAAAAGAGTACAGTATAAGCCATGTTCATTTTAGAAAAAAAGTGTGACAAACCAATAAATAAAATGTCAAAATAGAATGAAAGGAAATGGAACAAAACAGAGCTGTAGTAAAACTAAAGAAACAAGAGGAAAAGAAAAAAAAAATTATTATACAATAGCATTACATTCTTCCCTTAGAAGTCGTTTGTGTCCACTTAAGTTTTTTAAAGCCTGAGTCTTCATCTAGTCCAACTTTTCTATTTTATGGTTGAGGAAACTTGCTTTCTTTGGGGACAAATTATGCTCAGAGATTGAGATTGTCTTTGCCAATATTTTATTTAACATAGGTTCACTGCAGGAATTATAATAATTTCACAATAGCATACAGGATAATGTCTCTTAATAAGCCAATAAAGAAAAAACATACTCCAAATCATAGATAGATCAATTACACTATTGTTCCAGGAAAGGGCAGATAAAAGGAATAAAGTCCAAATTTAGTTGAGGTGTACCTTTTTACCAGTTGGTTCTCAGGAGAGTCAGCTTAGCCAACTAAGAGCTGACAGTCCAGTTGCTGGAGCACAGGAGAAAGTCCCTTGTTGCTAGATCACGTTGCTAGGAAACAAAGACACTGGTGTTGACCAGCAAGATAATATTCTTGGGGCCACTGCATGGTTTTCTTCACTGCATGGCAGGAGCTGTTGCCCCAAGGTCTTTGTAGAGATAATTACATCCACAAAGAGTCACGTTGCCCAGACTGAACACTCCCAGGCAGTCCTCACAAACTTGGTATTTATAGTCTAAATGTCCCCTCCCCATAGTTGCTTCTCCATGTGTTCTTATTGATAAGCCCCCAGTGCCCCTCAGCCACTGAGTTACTGAATGCTTATCGGCAACCATAGATGTCAATGTTGTCGACATCCTGGCACAGCAATTTCACTTATATCAAAACAACTTTACCTATAAAAACAACTTCATTTCTGTCATAAACAAGTGGATTTGAAATCATATCAAATCACTACATAACATAATGCAAGAATAAACTGGATGCATGTGTTGTCCAAAGGCAGACTGCCTGAGTCAGGTATGGAAACCTAAATCTAGATGTCCTGAGGGCCAGTTCCCTGTTCTCCCCAGTGCACCACACCCACAGCCCTGCATTGTGTGGAAAGCTGGAGAGCTGAAGTTCAGAAAACAGCACAAAGTGAAATAGGACAAAAGCCAAATAAATCAGGAAACACATAAGAAGACAAATGAGAATTATGGTAAGTCAATTGTTCTTAACTGGGGATGATTTTGCCCCCAGGGGATAGTTGGTGATTCCTGGAGACCATTTCTTGATTGTCACAATTTGAGGAGTAGGGATGTTACTGGAATCTAGTGAGTAGATGTTTGGGATGTTCCTAAATACCCTAAAATGCACAAGATAACCTGCACACCAAAGAATTATCAGCAACAGAAGGCCAATAGTACATCAGTCAAGAAACACTAAATGTTTAAAATCTTAATAATTACACAGAGAGAGAGATAATGAGAATGAGGAAGAGAGAGAGAGTGGGAATAAAAACTAAGGAAAGCAGAGTGAAACAACATGGAGATGCAAATATCAATGTCAGAAATAGAAAAAGTGGAAAATGCATAACAAATAAGATGCTACACAATTTTATATATGTATATGAATAATTCCCTGGGGAAAACAAATGTCTTCACCTATTTCCAAGTAAACTCATTTTTCTGATAGAGGATGAAGAATATTTTATCTAGATAAATAGTGCTTTCTTTACTGGATAGCTATGAGCAAAAATGTTATTAAATGATTTTACTGGAGGAATAGTGAAACTCTAAAACGATACCTTTCATGTCAGACTTTGCCTCATAGAGAGGATTTTCACAGAGGTATGGTGTGTTCTTCTGAACTCTAATTTATACAGGAAATGTTGTCATGCCTTAACCATCAAGGTTCTTTGCTGTTCAGAGATAAGAAGGTTCTATTTTTCATTTTTGTGTGGTGTTTGTATCTAGGTTTTGAATAATTTATTTCTTTGAAGAGAAGTAAACATGTTTTCAAGTTCAGTTTCACATCAGCTATGATTGCATGCATTTCAAAAGAGCTCTTAAATTTTCCTCAAAACTATAAAAATCAGAAGCAAACATATACATTTAAATAATAATAATAATAATTATGTAGCACTTATTAAGTGATTGTGAGTTCCAGGAACCATTCTGAGAGCTTTACATGATTTATTTTGTAATTCTCATATATGAGATAGATGACATTAGTATTATACCTATTGGATATATGAGAAAACAGAGGCACATTGAAGTTAAATAACTCCACCGCAGTCTCACTGAACTATGGTAGAAGTTAGAACTTGAATTCAAATTCAGGTATCTGGTCCCAGAGCTCTTATTCCTAATCACCATGATATATTTTCTGTGCCAAATTTTGTCTGACTTACGGGCAGTATTTTTTTTTGGCCACGCCCCACGTCTTGCAAGATCTTAGTTCCCTGACCAGAGATTGAACCTGGGCTACTGCAGCTGAGTCCTAACCACTGGACCACCAGGGAATTACCCCCTTTGTTTTTAAATGTGAAACTTCAGGATATCTCAGTGCTTCTTGTAAAGTATGTGGTAGGAATTCCCTATCAATGAAGACTAGAGCCTATGGACTGATGCTTGCAGAGATAGCTGCCTAACTAATATCTACCATCCCATTATTATTTAACAAAAGAATATGAATTTAATGTCAGTGGCTCTTAGAAGAGGGGCAGTCAGCTAGCATAAGCCTCTTAGTAACTGTACCCCTTGCTCCTGTCTTCTGCCTGGAATATCAGCTTTATGTCTGGACAATGAGGTAACAATTACAGAGAACATCACTTACTAAAAATGACAAAGTTCAAAAAAAAGCCTGGACCCTGCTGATCATGGGTTAGCTATACCAGCCCTGGATTAAAACCCCTACACTTTGTTTACATGAGAGAAAAATAAACCACCTTCTTATTTAAACTATTGCTATTGTCAGGCTCTGCTACTGGCAGATGAATCCAAGTCCTGATACAGATACTACACATAGATGACTTTTTACCCTTTGTTTTCAACATTGATTTTTTTTTTTTTAATAAAGGGAAAAAGGAAATATATGGCTTACTGAGCACATCTGTTTCTCTCCTCTCCCCTTAATTCTTATTGAAATTACAGAAAATTAAGTTAAAATTAAGGAAAAAGATATATATATATATATATACTGAAAACAAGAAAGAGAGTTATGAGTGCAGCAGACGTTTGTATGGAATTTCAGGAAGAAAGCAAGCAGAATAAATATAACTGACTGCGAAATTGGACAAGTGAAATGGCAACCCCCAAACATTCACGAGAAAGCTATTGCAGAGGTGGTAGTGGCTTTCCTCAGTGAGGTCCTAAAGGAACTCCGAACTCAGAATCATCAACTACAGGAAGGGACCATTGTGCTATCTTCGGGACTATTAGAACCTTGATAATCTGGAGTCATCACTTACTACATATCTGATCTCTCAGTAGAACCTGCAGCTCTAGCTGCCAATTATGTCCAAGTTACAATCAGTTAGTACACAGACATACCTCACAGATTTTGCGGGTTTGGTTCCAGACCACCACAATAAAACCAATATTGTAATAAGTCGAATCACACAATTTTTTTGATTTCCCAGTGCATATAAAAGTTATGTTTACACTATACTGTAATCTCTTAGTGTGGAAGAGCATTATGTCTAAAACATATACAAACATTAATTTAAAAATAATTCATTGCTAAAAAATGCTAACCATTATCTGAGCCTTCAGAGAGTCGTAGTAGTAACATCAAAGAGCACCGACCACAGATCACCAGAACAAAGATAATAATAGTGAAAAAGTTTGCAGTATTGTGAGAATTACCAAAAATGCGACACAGAGACACCAAGTATGCAAATGCTATTGGAAAAATGGCGCTGATAGACTTGCTCGATGCAGGGTTGCCACAAACCTTCAACTTGTAAAAAATGCAATATCTGCAAAGTGCAATAGAATGAGATACGTCTGTACACTGTGTCCCTCGTCTGCTCGAAATCTCCCCGTCACTTTGTATCTGACTCAGAGTGAAACCAACATCCTCCCAGTGGCTGACCAGGCCGTAATGATCTTACCTTCCACCCTCCCTCTAACCATATTTCCTACTACTTTCCCCCTGAGTCACTCCACTGCATCCACACAGCCTCCTTACTGTTACCTGAAACACCCCATAATGCTCCCAGATTAAGCCTGTGCCATGAAAGTTCTTTCCCTGTCTGGGATGCTTTCCCCTCAGGAAGCCACATGGTTTCTTCCCTCACTTCCTTCAAGTACTTCCTTAAAGGTTTCCTTCTCTGTAAGGCCTTTCTTAACTACTTTATCTATAACATCCAACACTCTCCCCCAACTCTCCCTGTCCCCTTGCCCTATTTATTTCCTTAATATTTACCACCATTAGACATACTAGGTATTTATTTTATTTGTCTTGTTTAGTTCTGTGTCTTCTCACTAGAATTTACAATTTCTGAAGGCAGAGATTGTTACACTTAATTTTTATATTTACTGCTATATCCTGATCCTCTGATATAGAACCTGACCCAAACCAATAAGTTCTTTTTATGAATGAAGAATGAATTCTTTAGGAGTTTGGGGTTAGTTGAAACCTCCCATTCCTCTGCTTACATCAAGTGTCATCGAAAGTAATATTTTGTCCATAAAGTCGTAAGATCTTTTCTAAAAGGGTGACTAATCAGCTTAGTAGGGATCCTGGATGGGCTTTGGGGCTCACACAAAACAAGAAAGAATTACAGTTTCTTCCATATCTCAATAATAGACATTCAGAAAAGTAGAAAATACAGTTGTACTATTAAGTGAAATAAAGTTCTTCATCCCAAGAGTGAAGTCACTTTCACTTCAAACTTATATAAAAGGGGTATTTTAAAAATAATGAAATCAGACTCCCTGCTTGATTATTATAAATAATCCACAGGGAAGGGAGAAACAGAAATCCAGTGCCAATTTCAGTGAAACTAAACAAGAACTAAACTCTTCCCCACGATTCTTCCCCACCCAAAATTAATGTAAGACCCACTCTGAGCAGTATAGAGTGAGTCATAGTACACCGGAGAGAGTGAGAGAAAAAATGCTATGGCTGCAGATATAAGAGAGAGACAGCAAAGGACATTTCAAATGTGTAAGGAGCTCATTCTGAGTTGTAAAACCTTATACCTTGTCTGTTATAACTGAAATGGCTGCCTGTAGTGGAACCAGGGGTTTTCTTAGACTTGGTTTGTTACTCAAAAGCAGAGAGAATAGAAGTGAATGAGGAATTACACAGATATACCACACATGCAGTGATGAAATGGATACTTCCGTAGTCGGTCTACTCAGAACCAATAATCTTAGAGTAGAAAAGTAAAACTGGAGAACTGCTCAAGTTCTGCAACCTTACATTTTTTCAATTTTTAATGATTTCTGTAAATTTGGAAAACACCTTGTATTAGTTTTTATTTACCTATATATTTGAATGAGTTTAAAGTATCTACATTTAGTCAATGGTTCATAAAAATCCCAATATCCCACTGATATCCAAATGACAATAACAACAGAAACAACAAAGGTAAGAGGAAGAAGACTGATTTGAACAATAGATGTGGAAATGGAGGGACTGGCCAGAGCCATCCAAGTGTGATGACAAAGGAGCTTTCTATCTCAAGGACCAAGTTGATGAATAGAAACAGATCCAGGACTATGGTGTGGATAAGTCAGAATTCTCAACAGGCAGAGGCTGTTTGGCCACTGATTGTCTGGAAAATGGAAACCCTGCCAAGCCCCCGGCCC
This sequence comes from Eschrichtius robustus, assembly GCF_028021215.1. Taxonomy (NCBI): domain Eukaryota; kingdom Metazoa; phylum Chordata; class Mammalia; order Artiodactyla; family Eschrichtiidae; genus Eschrichtius; species Eschrichtius robustus. The sequence continues at coordinate 73,896,734 of NC_090836.1, read as the reverse complement.
CCAACCCTGTATTCCATAGACCACAAGCCATGCACAGTACTGGGCTTTCTAATCTGCCTCTCCCACATGGGAGGCACTGGGTCTTATGTTGAAATGGTAACCTAATGGAAAGTCTCACTTCCTGCAATTCATCTTTAGAAATAATTTTGTATAATTTAATGGCATGATTTCTGTCACAGAGCTGTACTTCAAAATTATTTTTAGGTTGCTGATATCTTACTTGTAGGAGATTTGACTAGATACTAGTTTCTATCATCCAGTGATTCCCCAGAACAGTGGTATGATTCAGAGAGGCAGACCAAAAATACCCTCTCCCCTGAAATAAGCCATTCTTACTGCTTTCTTGAGAAACATATCTCAACTAATTCCCTACTTTCTCTTCATTCCTGGGGTAAATGGAATAAGAACACATTTCTGATTTTGTTCTGCCTTTCTAAATCTTCAAATATATAAGTTCTTTGGCATTAATATACAAATCTAAGTGGGAAACCAAAGCACAGAATTGACCCTCTGAATGTAAAACTTTTCTTAAAAGTTCTAAACAATGTATGGGAAGATTTTGGTCAAAAGGTAGAAAGTTGCCATTATGTTGGAGGAATAAGTCTAGAGAGCTAATGTACAGCATGATGACAATAGTTAATATTACTATGTATTGAGTACTGGAACTTTGCTAAAAGAGTAGATTTCAGGTGGTTTCATCACAAAAAAATGGTAACTATGTGAAGAGATATGGGTAATTAGCTTAAATATAGCAATCGTTTCACTATGTATATGTATATCAAATCATCATGTTGTACACCTTAAATACATACAATTTTAAAAACATGTTAAAGCTCTAAACAATAGAGTTGTGAAGTGTTTGGACACAAATTTCTTGGTAAATATACTCTAACTTAAGTGGAAATATTAATTTTAAAGTTGTAACATGAGATGAAAATTTAGTGAATTTTTTATGGCTAGGGAAAGGAGTGACCAATAACATCATAGAAAACTATATATTAAAAGTGAAAATAACCACTTCCTCTCAGAACAGAGTGCAGTATATAACCTAAAGACATGAATTTATTCTGCGTCTTTTTGAAAATAGCAGTTATACATTAATATTTACATAGTTTCAAAAACATTAGATTTTATAAGCATTAGTATCATTAATAATCAGTTTTTAATACTAGACAAATATGAGAAATGAGGGCATTATTAATACACAGATACCTGAAGAGAATCTCTCAGCAGAAAGGAATCTAGGAAAGTGGAAGATACTAGTTTGTCGTTTTTACCCCTTTCTGACATCCTTTTTTTTGGGCGGGGGGTGGGGGTTTGTACATGCATTCTACTTATTTATTTATTTGTTTGTTATGATTTACTCTTAATGACCTTTCTAAGGGGAAGCTGGCAATTCCATATGTATATTCCCTATACTAAAAAATTATTTTATTTTATTGGGTTTTTTTTTAAACATCTTTATTGGTGTATTATTACTTTACAACGGTGTGTTAGTTTTTGCTTTATAACAAAGTGAATCAGCTATACATACACATATATCCCCATATCTCCACCCTCTTGCATCTACCTCCCATCCTCCCTATCCCAGCCCTCTCGTTGGTCACAAAGCACCGAGCTGATCTCCCTGTGCTATGTGGCTGCTTCCCACTAGCTATCTATTTTCTATTTGGTAGTGTATATATGTCCATGACACTCTCTCACTTCGTCCCAGCTTACCCTTCCCCCTCCCTGTGACCTCAAGTCCATTCTCTACATCTGCGTCATTATTCTTGTCCTGCCCCTAGGTTCTTCATAACCATTTTCTAGATTCCGTATATATGTGTTAGCATACGGTATTTGTTTTTCTCTTTCTGACTTACTTCACTCTGTAGACAGACTCTAGGTCCATCACCTCACTACAAATAACTCCATTTCCTTTCTTTTTATGGCAGAGTAATACTCAATTGTATATATGTGCCACATCTTCTTTATCCATTCATCCGGTGATGGACACTTAAGTTGCTTCCATGTCCTGGCTATTGTAAATAGAGCTGCAATGAACATTGTGGTACATGACTCTTTTTGAATTATGGTTTTCTCAGGGTATATACTCAGTAGTCGGGTTGCTGGGTCGTATGGTAGTTCTATTTTTACTTTTTTAAGGAACCTCCATACTGTTCTCCACAGTGGCTGTATCAGTTTACATTCCCACCAACAGTGCAAGAGGGTTCCCTTTTCTCCACACCCTCTCCAGCATTTATTGTTTGTAGACTTTTTCATGGTAGCCATTCTGAATGGTGAGAGGTGATACCTCATTGCAGTTTTGATTTGCATTTCTCTAATGCTTAGTGATGTTGAGCATTCTTTCATGTGTTTGTTGCCTGTCTGTATATCTTCTTTGGAGAAATGTCTATTTAGGTCTTCTGCCCATTTTTGGAAGGGATTGTTTGTTTTTTTGATATTGAGCTGCATGAGCTGCATGAACTGCTTGTAAATTTTGGAGATAAATCCTTTGTCAGTTGTTCATTTGCAAATATTTTCTCCCATTCAGAGGGCTGTCTTTTCATCTTGTTTATGGTTTCCTTTGCTGTGCAAAAGCTTTTAAGTTTCATTAGGTCCCATTTGTTTATTTGTGTTTTTATTTCCATTTCTCTAGAAGGTGGGTCAAAAAGGATCCTGCTGTGATTTATGTCTTAGAGTGTTCTGCCTATGTTTTCCTCTAAGAGTTTTATAGTGTCTGGCCTTACATTTAGGTCTTTAATCCATTTTGAGTTTTTTGTTGTGTATGGTGTTAGGGAGTGTTCTAATTTCATTCTTTTACATGTAGCTGTCTAGTTTTCCCAGCACCACTTATTGAAGAGGCTGTATTTTCTCCATTCTTGCCTTCTTTATCAAAAATAAGGTGACCATATGTGTGTGGGTTTATCTCTTGGCTTTCTGTCATGTTCCATTGATCTATATTTCTGTTTTTGTGCCAGTACCATACTGTCTTGATTACTGTAGTTTTGTAATAGAGTCTGAAGTCAGGGAGCCTGATTCCTCCAGCTCTGTTTTTCTTTCTCAAGATTGCTTTGGCTATTCGGGGTCTTTTGTGTTTCCATACAAATTGTGAAATCTTTTGCTTTAGTTCTGTGAAAAATGCCAGTGGTAGTTTGATAGGGATTGCATTGAATCTGTAGATTGCTTTGGGTAGTATAGTCATTTTCACAATGTTGATTCTTCCAATTCAAGAACATGATATATCTCTCCATCTGTTTGTATCATCTTTAATTTCTTTCATCAGCGTCTTATAGTTTTCTGCTTACAGGGTTTTTGTCTCCTAAGGTAGGTTTATTCCTAGGTATATATTCTTTTTGTTGCAATGGTAAGTGGGAGTGTTTCCTTAATTTCTCTTTCAGATTTTTCATCATAAGGGTATAGGAATGCAAGAGATTTCTGTGCATTAATTTTGTATCCTGCTACTTTACCAAATTCACTGATTAGTTCTAGTAATTTTCTGGTAGCATCTTTAGGATTCTCTATGTATAGTGTCATGTCATCTGCAAAAAGTGACGGCTTTACTTCTTCTTTTCCGATTTGGATTCCTTTTATTTCTTTTTCTTCTCTGATTGCTGTGGCTGAAACTTCTAAACTATGTTGAATAATAGCGCTGTGAGTGGGCAACTTAGTCTTGTTCCTGATCTTAGAGGAAATGGTTTCAGTTTTTCACCCTTGAGAATGATGTTGGCTGTAGGTTTGTCATATTTCACCGTTATTATGTTGAGGTAAGTTCCCTCCATGCCTACTTTCTGCAGGGTTTGGTCATAAATTGGTGTTGAATTTTGTCAAAAGTTTTTTCTGCATCTATTGAGATTATAATATGGTTTTTATCCTTCAATTTGGTAATATGGTTTATCATATTGAATGATTTGCATAAATTGAAGAATCCTTGCATTCCTGAGATAAACTCCACTTGATCATGGTGTATGATCCTTTAAATGTGCTGTTGGATTCTGTTTGCTAGTATTTTGTAGAGGATTTTTGCATCTATGTTCATCAGTGATACTGGTCTGTAGTTTTCTTTTTTTGTGACATCTTTGTCTGGTTTTGGTATCAGGGTGATGGTAGATCACCCTGATAGAATGAGTTTGGGAGTGTTCCTCCCTCTGCTATATTTTGGAAGAGTTTGAGAAGGATAAGTGTTAGCTCTTCTCTAAATGTTTGTTAGAATTCGCCTGTGAAGCCATCTGATCCTGGGCTTTTGTTTGTTGGAAGATTTTTAATCATGGTCTCAATTTCCATGCTTGTGATTGGTCTGTTTATATTTTCTATTTCTTCCTGGTCCAGTCTTGGAAGGTTGTGCTTTTCAAAGAATTTGTCCACTTCTTCCAGGTTGTCCATTTTATTGGCCTATAGTTGCTTAATTTATTCTCTCATGATCCTCTGTATTTCTGCAGTGTCAGTTGTTGCTTCTCCTTTTTCATTTCTAATTCTATTGATTTGAGTCTTCTCCCTTTTTTTCTTGATGAGTCTGGCTAATGGTTTATCAATTTTGTTTATCTTATCAAAGAACCAGCGTTAAGTTTTATTGATCTTTGCTATTGTTTCCTTCATGTCTTTTTCATTTATTTCTGATCTAATCTTTATGATTTATTTCCTTCTGCTAACTTTGGGGATTTTTTGTTCTTCTTCGTCTAATTGCTTTAGGTATAAGGTTAGGTTGTATTTGAGATGTTTCTTGTTTCTTGAGGTAGGATTGTATTGCTATAAACTTCCCTCTTAGAACTGCTTTTGCTGCATCCCATAGGTTTTGGGTCATCATGTTTTCATTGTCATTTGTTTCTAGGTATTTTTTGATTTCCTCTTTGATTTCTTCAGTGACCTAAGTTATTAAGTAGTGTTTTGTTTAGCCTCCATGTATTTGTATTTTGTTCAGATTTTTTCCTGTAATTGATATCTCATCTTGTAGCATTGTAGTCGGAAAAGATACTTGATACGATTTCAGTTCTCTTAAATTTACCAAGGCTTGATTTGTGACCCAAGATATGATCTATCCTGAGAATGTTCCATGAGCTCTAGAGAAGAAAGTGTATTCTGTTGTTTTTGGATGGAATGTCCTTTAAATATCAATTAAGTTCATCTTGTTGAATGTGTCATTTAAAGCTTGTGTTTCCTTATTTATTTTCATTTTGGATGATCTGTCCATTGTTGGAAGTTGGGTGTTAAATTCCCCTACTATTATTGTGTTACTGTCGATTTCCCCTTTTATGTCTGTTAGCATTTGCCTTATGTGTTGAGGTGCTCCTATGTTGGGTGTTTAAATACTTACAATTGTTATATCTTCTTCTTGGATTGATCCTTTTATCACTATGTAGTGTCCTTCTTTGTCTCTTGTAATAGTCTTTATTTTAAAGTCCATTTTGTCTGATATGAGAATTGCTACTGCAGCTTTCTTTTGATTTCCATTTACATGGAATACCTTTTTCCATCTCCTCACTTTCAGTCTGTATGTGTCCCTAGGTCTGAAGTGGGCTTATTGTAGATAGCATATATACGGGTCTTGTTTTTGTATCCATTCAGCCAGTCTATGTCTTTTGGTTGGAGCATTTAATACATTTACAGTTAAGGTAGTTATCAATATGTATGTTCCTATTACCAGTTTTTTAATTGTTTTGGGTTTGTTATTGTAGGTCATTTCCTTCTCTTGTGTTTCCTTCCTAGAGAAGTTCCTTTAGCATTTGTTGTAAAGTTGGTTTGGTGGTGCTGAATTCTCTTAGCTTTTGCTTGTCTATAAAGGTTTTAATTTCTCCGTCGAATCTGAATGAGATCCTTGCTGGGTAGAGTAATCTTGGTTGTTAGTTTTTCCCTTTCATCACTTTATATATGTCCTGCCACTCCCTTCTGGCTTGCACAGTTTATGCTGAAAGATCATCTCTTAGCCTTATGTGGATTCCTTTGTATGTTATTTGTTGTTTTTCCCTTGCTGCTTTTAATATTTTTTCTTTGTATTTAATTTTTGATAGTTTGATTAATATGTGTCTTGGCGTGTTTCTCTTTGGATTTATCCTGTATTGGACTCTCTGCGCTTCCTGGACTTGATTAACTATTTCCTTTCCCATTTTAAGGATGTTTTCAACTATAATCTCTTCAAATATTTTTTCAGTCCCTTTCTTTTTCTCTTCTTCTGGGACCCCTATAATTCGAATGTTGGTGTGTATAATGTTGTCCCAGAGACCTCTGAGACTGTCCTCAATTCTTTTCATTCTTTTTCTTTATTCTGCTCTGTGGTAGTTATTTCCACTATTTTATCTTCCAGGTCACTTATCTGTTTTTCTGCCTCAGTTATTCTGCTGTTGATCCTTCTAGAGAATTTTTAATTTCACTTATTGTGTTGTTCATCATTGTTTGTTAGCTCTTTAGTTCTTCTAAGTCCTTGTTAATCATTTCTTCTGTTGTCTCCATTCTATTTCCATAATTTTGGATCATCTTTACTATCATTACTCTGAATTCTTCTTCAGGTAGACTGCCTATTTCCTCTTCAGTTGTTTGGTCTGGTGGGTTTTTACCTTGCTCCTTCATCTCCTGTGTGTTTCTCTGTCTTCTCATTTTGCTTAACTTACTGTGTTTGTTGTCTCCTTTTCGCAGGCTGAGGTTCATATTTCCCAGTGTTTTTGGTGTCTGCCCCCAGTCGCTAATGTTGCTTCAGTGGTTTGTGTAGGCTTCATGGTGGAGGGGACTGGTGCCTGTGTTCCAGAGGATGAGGCTGGACCTTGTCTTTCTGGTGGGCAGGACTGCATTTGGTGGTGTGTTTTGGGGTGTCTGTGACCTTATAATGATTTTAGGCAGGCTCTCTGCTAATGGGTGGGGTTGTGTTCATGTCTTGCCAGTTGTTTGGCATGGGGTGTCTAGGAGTGTAGCTTGCTGGTTGTTGAGTGGAGCTGGGTCTTAGCGTTGAGATGGAGATCTCTGGGAAAGCTTTTGCCATTTAATATTACATGGAGCTGTGAGGTCTCTGGTTGACCAATGTCCTGAACTTGGCTCTCCCACCTCAGAGGCACAGGCCTGACAGCCGGCCCAAGCACCAAGATCCTGTCAGCCACATGGCTCAGAAGAAAAGTGAGAAAGAAGGAAAGAAAGAAAGAGAAAAATAAAATAAAATAAAGTTATTAAATAAAAAATAACTATTAAAAATAAAAAATAAAACAAAAGAAAGAAGAGAGCAACCAAACCAAAAAACAAATCCATCAATGATAACAAGCTCTAAAAACTATACTAAAAAAAAGAAAAAAATGGACAGACAGAACCCTAGGACAGATGGTAAAAGCAAAGCTATACAGATAAAATCACACAAAGAAGCATACCCATACACACTTACAAAAAGAGAAAAAGGAAAAAAATATATATATATCATTGCTCCCAAAGTCCACCGCCTCAATTTTTGGATGATTCATTGTCTATTTAGGTATTCCACAGATGCAGGGTACATCAAGTTGATTATGGAGATTTAATCCACTGCTCCTGAGGCTGCTGGGAGAAATTTCCCTTTCTCTTCTTTGTTCGCACAGCTCCCGGGGTTCAGCTTTGTATTTGGTCCCGCCCCTGCGTGTAGGTCACCTGAGGGCATCTGTTCTTCCCTGAGACAGGACAGGGTTAAAGGAGTAGCTGATTCGGGGGCTCTGGCTCACTCAGGCCAGGGGGAGGGAGGGGTATGGAGTGCGGGGCAAGACTGTGGCAGCAGAGCCCAGCATGATGTTGCAACAGCCTGAGGCATGTGGTGTGTTCTCCCGGGTAAGTTGTCCCTGGATCACGGGACCCTGGCAGTGGGGGGCTGCACAGGCTCCCAGGAGTGAAGGTGTGGATAGTGACCTGTGCTTGCACACAGGCTTCTTGGTGGCTGCAGCAGCAGCCTCAACATCTCATGCCCGTCTCTGGGGTCCGCACTGATAGCCGCGGCTTGCGCCCGTCTCTGGAGGTCCTTTAAGCGGCGCTGTTAATCCCCTCTCCTCGAGCACCCGGAAACAAAGAGGCAAGAAAAAGTCTCTTGACTCTTCGGCAGCTCCAGACTTTTTCCCGGACTCCCTCCCGGCTAGCCATGGCGCACTAGCCCCCTTCAGGCTGTGTTCACGCAGCCAACCCCAGTCCACTCCCTGGGATCCGACCTCCGAAGCCGGAGCCTCAGCTCCCAGCCCCCACCCGCCCCGGCGGGTGAGCAGACAAGCCTCTCGGGCTGGTGAGTGCTAGTCGGCACCACTCCTCTGTGTGGGAATCTCTCCGCTTTGCCCTCCGCACCCCTGTGGCTGTGCTCTCCTCCGTGGCTCCGAAGCTTCCCCCCTGCCAGCCCCCGTCTCCGCCCGCGAAGGGGCTTCCTAGTGTGTGGAAACTTTTCCTCCTTCACAGCTCCCTCCCAGAGGTGCAGGTTCCGTCCCTATTCTTTTGTCTCTCTTTTTTCTTTTGCCCTACCCAGGTACGTGGGGAGTTTCTTGCCTTTTGGGAAGTCTGAGGTCTTCTGCCAGTGTTCAGTAGGTGTTCTGTAGTTGTTCCACATGTAGATGTATTTCTGATGTATTTGTGGGGGGGAAGGCCATCTCCATGTCTCACTCCTCCGCCATCTTGAAGGTCTCCCCTGACTTCTTGAATATACACTTTGTATATAGTTGTATATGGACATACAAATATAAATGTATTCATGTGTATGAGAATTTATTTTTTTCCTTTAGCCTTTGATATGAAACAAACCTCTGAAAATAGACCTGCCTCAAGCTTCTGTGCACCTTTGACCTTTTGTTTTCGAACTTTTCTTTCCTACGGAGATAACTTTCAAGCTTGTCGGTGTATTTTTGCCCCTCTGTGATACCTCTTGCTATTTCTTGAGATTTAGTTTTTGTATCCTCTTTCAGAGTAAGGTGTTTACTTTTAGGATGCTCGGTTTCTTTCTTAGATTTTGCCTTTACCTCAAGATTACTTATTCACAGCTATTTTCCCCATGACTGACCTCTATGCCTTATATGAAGTCAACAACGCTCTTCCAAAAAAGCAGGGTCAGGGACTTCCCTGGTGGTCCAGTGGTTAAGACTTACTCTTCCAATGCAGGGAATGAAGGTTCAATCCCTGGTCAGGGAACTAAGATCCCACATGTCTGGGGCCTAAAAACCAAAACATAGAAACAGAAGCAATATTGTAACTAATTCATCAAGACTTTAAAAAAAAAACAAAAATAAAAACAAAAAACAGGGTCAGAGCCAGAAGTCAAGAAGAAACAACAGTTTTTTCATAGAGGTGCCCTGTTATACTTAATAAATCTTAAGGAACAAGGTAAAAAATGCAGTTGAGCCAGCACCATGAAAAACCAGAAATTATTAGCCATTTATATATTTAAATTATCTCCAGTAATGAAAGCTCACTACCTTTGTCCACAAATGACTTACAGTGGGGATTTGCTTTTAAATTTAAAAAGTGAGTAGTTAATTTAAGAAAGGGACCTTAGTAGTAGGCTGTCAGGCAAGTTGGGAGGGCGGGGTCACGGAGTGAGAAAGGCACACAGAAGTAATCGAACCAGTAAGCAGTGCTCTATGCAGAGAGAGATGATTTGTAAATACAGAGAGTTATAACATTTAATATTTGGTTTTTAGCTCTGCTAGATATGGCATAACACCCTCTATTATTTCCACATTTTCAGTAATGATCTTTTACACAAAATTGCCTTGTGATTGTATTGTTTGGGAAATAATGAAAGGGAGTGAAAGGAAGCTGTTTTCCTTAACTGGGTAATGAGAGGCACAGAAACAAGATCAGCAACAGAAAGGAAAGGAGGTTTGAATGAGACTGAGAATTGCCAGCAGTAGAATGTTAGATGAAAAACTGAATAGTAAGAATATCAATAGTTTGGGAATGAAAAATTGTATTTCCAGCTTTCTGTGCATGAGTTACTGTGTTAAGTTATTAGAGAGTGAAACTTGAAGGTCCTGGGAACAGTTTGTTACACAATTTGTAGTCTAATTTTTCTTTCAACACAAATTTGTGCGTCTGGAATTTAGCCACAAGAAAAGTTTTTTTTGTTTTTGTTTAATAACAAAAGAAAGTGTTGGAAAGTTTGACTCAAATTGGCAAACTCTGCACATGAACGGATTTCTCTTAATTTCCTAAATAACTAGAAATGATAGAAAAGGCAATAAAAATAAAGAAGGAGAAAGAAGGAAGAAAACAAGGAGAAAATAATACACTGAAACTTTGCCTCCAAAAAGTGACATCAGGGGCAAAATATCTGGGGGAACCCTTCCATGAAAGAAAGATTAACATAAGGAAGAGAAGATCATAGAAGAGGAATTGCCACCAAAGACTGGAGTGATTTTGTGGTGACCCAGAATCAGAGGAATGGAAACTAGAAGCAGGTAGGAGCCAGCATGTGGGTGATTGGTTGAGAAATTGCACTGGAAGTGGTGAGACTAGGTCTTATCCTAATTCCCATCCTCGTTCTTGCACTACAGTAGGTAGGAGGGTCATTTGTCCGAAGAAGAAGGCAATAAGGGTGATGTGAGATGTGGCAGTGTCCTGAGAGTGACGCTGATATCCTCTCTTCCCAGCCAGAAGATGAACTAATGACACACAGAGAAGAGCCATCAAATTCCCGGCGAGTTAGTTTGTAGATATCGACAAGCTGATTCTAAAGTTTATATAAAGAAGCAAAAGACCCAGAATAGCCAACAAAATGTTGAAGGAGACAAAGTTGCAAGGCTGACACTACCCAACTTCAAGACTTACTATAAACTACCATATATCAAGACAGTGTGGTATTGGTAAAATAAGAGACAAACAGATCAATGGAACAGAATAGAGAGGGCAGAAATAGATCCCCATAAATATAGTCAACTGATCTTTGACAAAGGAACAAAGACAATACAGTGGTGCAAAGGTAGTCTTCTTAATAAATAGTGCTAGAACAAATACACATCTACAAAAAAAAAAAAAAAAATCTAGATACGCACCTTAAACACCATGCACAAAAAATAATTCAAAATGGATCACAGATCTAAATGTAAAATGCAAAACTATAAAACTCCTACAAGATAACATAGTTTAGGGGCAGAGAATACATGGGGAATCTTTATCTTCCCCTCAATTTTGCTGTGAGCCTAAAACTGCTCTATAAAATTAAGTTTTAATTAAAGAAAAATAGAAAGGGTTTGCTCCCCTGTCAGATGAACATATAAAGGGATGAGATGAAAATAAATATCAAATTCCTGGCTTGTATTTCTGAACAAATTGGCATATGAAATAGAGGGAATAGGAGAATCAGAGAAATAGTGGGTTTTGTTTAGATGTAATGAGTTCAGCAGTCTATGTGCCATCCAGGTGCTATTTCTACAACTAAGAAGTGAGATATTTGAGTAGCTTTGGTTTAAGATTGTCTCAAATATACAGATTTTGATTTTAGAGTTTTGGATATTTTAATATAGCAGAATTGGCCATTGGAAGAGACCAAAGTGCGTGAGGAAAAGGGAATTCTTAATAGTTTTGGTTTAAATGGTTTAACTCTTAACTGTAATACTGATATATCATTACAACTAAAAATGCTAGTTTATGTAGTAAGTTACTTAAAATTTATTTTATCTTATTATTAAAATTGCAGTGGGAGTTATTATTTTGAATAGCTGTAAATAAAGACTGCATTCCTATGAGGAACAATTCTTTTCCAACAGTGGAGTTTTTCTACTTAACGAAAGTTTGTATGGTTTTAATATTTTAGTTGATCCCCTTTCAGTCTGAGGAATAAAAGTGCACAGGAGGAGATCTGGAAAACTTAGGTCCAGTCTATTTCCTGGAGTTTCTCTAACTACCAAGCTGACTGAACAGAACTGTGTATTTGTATTTGAGGTGTGGATTATTCTTCACTAGAGGTTAGTGCTTAGAATGTGGACTTGAAAAGGTCAGAACTTCTATCCATTAAGCCATCAAGCTTTTTTTATATAATAAGAGTAGACGAAAGGTTTTAACTTGAATCACAAATGTAAAGTTCAGCAGAATGATCATATCTCAAATTGAAAGAACAAGGCAAAATAGCTTTGTCATTGCATGTATTGGAATCCAGTGGTCTAAATGTCAGTACAGAATGACAGAGTATCAAATCTTGGATCATATCACCAAAAGCCAGAAGATAGGGTGATTTTCAGGTTTCTAAGTTCAAATTATATTTGTAAATAGAATGCATAGTTTTAGCCCTACTTATCTACTACTGGTATGAGTTTAGACTTTATGAGAGCATGCTTATCTCTGTTTATATGCTAATAACTTTGATTCTCCATTTAAAATCCAATTATTGCTACTGCAAAGGTATAATATGCCACATACAAGAAACTAAGCAGGTGTTACACCTACTACTTAAGAAGAATTTAATTGCATATTTAGTATGATGAAATGAAGACAGGTTTGGTTTCATTTTCTTATGAAATATTATCATATGGGATACTTATAGTTTGACATATATATAGCTCTTTTATTAAATTGTAACATCCAAATATTTTCTAAAACATTACCAAGGTATTGTGTTTGTAATTTTCTTTCAAAGTGACAAACACTGGCTTCCTTTTATTGTATTTTTTCTTTTTTTTTTTTTAATACTGTTGTATTTAATATATTTATACAAAAAGAGGAGGGAAAATGAAACTAGGCATTTTTTCTGAAACACTATCTCCTATATATTTTAAAATAATTCATATTTTCTCATAAAGAACAATGGGCTTTCATAGTATCCTGACTTGAGGAAGTAGAGATTTCTCACAAATCAAAGCAAAGAAAACAACAAAACTGAACAAATAAACTCTTATTACTCTTTTCTAATGAAATAATCTGGGAAACAAAACAGACACATTCCCTGCCATTACATTCAGCATACTTGAAGGTATAACCCACCATGCATATGGTTTACCTTGGGTGCTGATTTTTTTAAAAAATGTATATGAGGGTTTGGTGTTTGTTATGGGTTGGATCGTGTTCCATACAAAGATATTTTCAAGCCCTAATCTCTGTACCTGTGAATGTGACCTTATTTGGAAATAGGGTCTTTGCAGAGGTAATCAAGTTAAGATGAGGTCAGTGGATGGGCCCTTAATCCAATATGACTGATGTTCTTACAAAAAGATGGAAATTTGAGCAGAGCCACACAGAAAAGATGGCCATGTGAAGATGGAGGCAGAGACTGGAGTTATGCTGCCAAAAGGGAAGGAATGCCTAGATCTACCAAAAGGTGGGAGAAGTAAGGAAGGATCCTCCCCTGGAGGCTTCAGAAGGAGGATGGTCTTGCAAAAACATCTGGATTTTAGATTTCTAGCCTCCAGAACTGTGGGAAAATAAATTTCTGTTGTTTTAAATGACCCAGTTTGTGTTACTTTGTTATGGCAGTCCTATGAAATGAATACAGGATGTATTGGATTGACTCTAAAATAAAATTAAAATTAAAGAATTCAATTTAGAATTAACGTTTCAAAAACAAATGCTCATATGAGATTACTGTCTGCCTTTCTCCGTTACTGTCATCCTTCTAGCTCTGCTCACTATCCCTCATTCATTGAGGATTTTGACACCTGGATCAAGTTCTCTCTCTGCAACACTACTCACATCATCAGTCTTTGTTAACTTACATAGATGATCAATTCAGTAGCCTGGTCTCCTGGTTTCTCAGCATGCTCACTCCCATGATCATTTCTTCCACTCCGTCTTAGCTGTCCCACCAGTGTCATGTCCTAGACTTTATCACTGCCAGTAACGTACCATCTCCAAAATCTTGATTTCAAGTTAGCCCACTCTATGATCATTACTTCGCTTCCTATCTTTTCGTCTCACTTCTGCTACTATCGCTACCCTTTTTTTTTTTTTTTTGACTGTACTGGCTCCATCAGTTTTTCACTCATCTTCATTCTCCTTCAGTTTTTACTTCTACCCATAAGTAGATTAATTTTACCAAAATTGCTTTTATTAAAATTAACTTCCTTTGGTTTTGTCTTGCACTGTCCCTTCAAGATTCTTCTTAGATCTTGAATACAGATGTGGCCTGGCTCCATGAATTTTCAGTTCAGTTTAAGGAGTTAGAATGTCTATACAGAACTGTGGTTGCTTTAGTTCACAGTATCAGCTCAATTCAGGAATCACAATAAACCATCCCCAATAATAATAAATTTTCCAAGCTCAATTTAACAATATGTCACTTCTACAGTACTGATAGGTCAATTCAGAGAGGAGGATATGGGCTTGGTCCTTCTCTCATTTCCTATTATTTACTTAACGAACTGGTTAATTCATTTTTTTGTTCTCTCCTTGGTTGGGACTTAGGAAGGGAACAGGAGTAAGAGACCTGAGAATTTTCTTCATTGAATTAGCACTTTCATAACTTGTGCTTACCCTCCCTGGGTCTGGCAGATGTTTAAAATTGACACTATCTCTTTAGGAGCACTTTCATTGGCTTCCCGTAAACCCTCAACATTGTCAATCAGTTTCACTTCCCTCTGCAAGAACTACCAGAGCAGAGGTAAACCTCCAGATTCCTTTTTTGCTTTTGTGATAGTTTGGTCCTGTTGAGCATAGTCTAAGATGACCATCTTGCCACCTCCCATCTTGTCCATGAGAATAGTCATGCATTCCTTGCCCCAAGAATCTCTGGAAGTGAATGCTGACTCCAAAGTAACAGTAGCTTACCTTTAGTGTATTTCCAAAGTAACTGGTAATCCCATCTCTGCTGCCTTCCAGAGTGGTTAGCCAGAGCTGAGATTCCAGTCTACTGTTTTTCCTGAGTTGAAAGGAGAACAGATTAAGATCAGAATAGACCACTTGAAGCCCAGTCCTACTATGCTTGAGGTGAAAAGGCAGATAACTCCATATTTTTACCATGGAAGTGATGGAAGTGGTGAGACTAACAACTTTATCCATAGGCATTCTTCTGAAAAAAAAATCTCATTTCTAAAATCTTTTTTACTTCCCTATACTGACTCCTTTTTCTATTCTTTATTTGGATGAGAGTTCAAAGAATTTTTTAAAATTTCAAATTATTAAAAATTTCACTTGCATATCCTGCATCCTGAAAATCCTGAGATTTATATTGGTATGCTCACCGCCCCCCCAAATACTTCGCTTTAACATCTTCCCTTATCTGTATCCACTCTGTCTTAGATAAAGTAACACTGATTGTTATAACATTTCCTTGTGTTAGCAAAATAGAATTTTATTTTTTCACAAAGTAAGATACTACATGAATAGTTGGACTTGGTTAGGAAAAGGAAAATACAAACATTCTTATCAGTGTCACAAGTCTCAATTGGGTTCTTTGTGGTTTAGCTGATCAATTCACTCTCCCACTCACAAAGAAATAGTTTACATTTTCTTTAATTGAACCTTTTATATGCCTTCTCCTAACCATCCTCATGTTCTTATTTCCCTGAGAAATAGAAACAATCAAGGGAGCTAATTCCTATTCCCATCATCAAATCTACTAATCTACCTGCATCTCTATCCATAGCCTTTGATTTTTTCCTCACTACAGATAAGCTATGTGGACTTCTAAGGGCAAGCCTTTTACTTCTGCACTGGAATCTATCATTTTGTTTTGTTGTGGTGGTGGTAATTATTGTTGTTTTCCTCGTCAGCACAAGAACTTTGCTTCTAGAGTTGTTTTCCTCTCTACAGCATCATGCAGTTTCCCTTCTCTTCTGTATCATTTTATTAGCATCAATCAATTCCCATCTTAAAAATAAAACCCTTTTTACCCCAATATTTCTCTCTAGCTATGACCACATTTCCTTTTACCCCTTATGGTAAAAACCCTTTTTAAAAAGTTGACTATAATCCCAGTCTTCATTGGTATTCCTCAATTCTCATTCTCCCCAAACTTGTATCTTTTGTACTTTCATCCTCATCACGCCACTGAATCTTTTCATGTCAGGTGCAACACTGATATTTACATTGCTAAATGTAATAATCAATTATCAGTCCACATCTTAATTTCTTAGCTGCATTGCATATAATGAACTATTTGTTAGAACTATTTTTTAAATTTCCTTCCAGACACCGGACTCTCCTTGTTTTCCTTTTTTTTCCATTGGCTATTATCTTTTAGTCTTATTTATTGGTCCCTCCTTTCAGTCCAACTTCTAAACATTTGATTAACTCAGGGCTCAGCCCTCAGTCTTTTGTTCACTATCAACACGCACTCTCTAGATGATCTCACCCAGTCTGTTTATATCCTTAGGATTACTGATGCTGCATCTCTAGCCACAATCTCTCCCTGAGCTCCAAATACATATACTTTATTCAACTGCTTATTTTACACTTAGATATCTAATATGTATATGAAATTCAATGAAACCTAAAAAGAACTCAAACTTATTCTTATAAAAATGCTTTGCCCAAAGTTATCTACTGTAGTAGGCAGAATTCTAAGATGACTGTCAAGATTCTCACCTCCTAGTGTGTGTGTGTGTGTGTATGTGTGTATCTCCTTGAAAACTCTGTTCCACTTGAGGATCTGTGAATATTATGGGATACCACTCTTGTGATTATGTTTCAATTTGTTGCAAACAGGATTTTACAGATGTAATGAAAGTCTCTTAATCAGTTGACTTTGAGCTAATCAGAAGGAATATTATCCTAAGCAGGCCTCATCCAGTCAGGTCAACTATTAAAAGAGACAAGAAACAGCATCCAGGATCTTCCTGCTGGCCTTGAAGGGACAAAATACTATGTTGCAGAGAGGGCCACATGGCAAAGACCCAAAGGTGGCCTATAAGCTGAAAGCAGTACCTGGCCAGCCACCAGCAAAAAACTGGAATCTTAACTCTGACAGCCACAAGAAACTGAATTCAGCCAAGAACTAATGAGCTTAGAATGGGACTCCAAACCTCAGATGGTACTGCTGCCCTGGATGACATCTTATTATCAGCCTCGTGAGGCTCTGAGCAAAGGATCAGGCTAACCAGTACTCAGACTCCTTATCCACAGAATCTGTAAGATAATAGATGGGTGTTGCTTTAAGCTGCTAATAACAATTACTTAGTAGAAAAATCAAACATCCACTTCTCCAAAACCTAGGCAGACAGCTTGGAGTCAAACTTGCTTCTTTTATCTCTCACAGTCTACATATGATTTTATCAACTAGTCTTATGAGTTCTCAAAATATAATCAAAATTAGGCCACTCGTTATAACCTCCCTTGCCTATGATCTCCCTATGACCTAGTCCAAGTCTTATAATATGTTGCCTGAACACCTGTAATATTCTTCTAACCAACCTCTTTGCTTCTACTTCGGCCCTCTTATTGTTATCCTCAGAGTAGTCTGAGTGGTTTTTAATAACATAAATTATGTTATGTCTCATTCCTATGCTAAATTTTATATGTGCTTTTTATCACATAGAGAATAAAATCCCAAATTCTTACATGACTGTGACACTCAAAATGATCTGACTCTTGGCTATTTCTTCTATATTAGCTCCTACCATTCTCCTACTTACTCCATCTACTAGAGGCCCACTGACATTATTCCTTTCCTTGAATATGACAAGCTTCTTCCCAGCCCAGAGCCTTTGAACATCCTATTTCCTCTGTCTGGTATACTCATACTCCAGATTTTATTTGATTTTTCTCATTCATCTCATTCAGATCTTTCTTTTCAGGAAGAACTTCTTTGATCACCTTATCTACGATGCACTTTGCATCCCTCATTTTTCTCTCTCCGGTTAGCCTGCATTATTTTTGCATTATAGTAAATATTTATGTAATTACTTGTTTAATATCTGTTTTATTTTACTAAAAAAAGGAAGAAAAAAAAAAATATATATATATATATATCCCCCAAACCTGAAGATGATAACGCATTGAACTTGCATATTAAATCTTTCTTAGATTTATTAATATTCTTTATTTCTGCTTTTTATTTATTCTTATTCTGTAATGCTTATTTTCTATTTTTTAATTCTTATTTTTATTTCTTAGATTAATAATTTATTAATCTTTCTTAGATTTGCTCCAGAATGAATAACTAACTGAAGTCTGCCAAATAAATGAATCTGGGTCTTCCTCCCTTAGAATTTCATAGGATATTTGAGACGTGGCAATGTTTTATGTACATAATTGTGTCACATATGATTTATGATTTGTTTGGATAAGCGAAGCAATCTTGCTTGTTGGTTTTTAGGATATTACTAAGTTCTATCGCATATAACATATAGTCATATATTTCAAATATTAACATACATAAAGATTATATTAAAAACAATTATATATGCAGGTTTTTAGGCTCCAACTCCAGATATTCTGAAAAAAAAAAATTCTCAGGTGTTAGCCAAGAATTCAGCATTTATGGGAATTCCCTGGTGGTCCAGTGGTTAGGGCTCCATGCTTCCACTGCAGGGGGCACAGATTCGATCCCTAGTCAGGGAACTAAGATCCCACAAACTGCATAATGTGACCAAAAAATAAATAAAAAAAAAAAGAATTCAGCATTTATAAGGAAATATCCTAGTGATTCTGATGCAGGTGATCCTCAAATACAACTTGATTAGCACATATAGAATATGTCTAAAATATACTTTTTTATTCAGCCAACTAATTGTGTTCCTACAATTTACCATTTACTTTGAAAACACCTAAATCAGTGAGCATATGCCTGCTGGCTTGCAAAATGCATTTGAACTAGATCTGTTTGCTAGAGAATGGTAATTTCTTGATTTTTCATCTTTAGTTGTATCTTCATTTGAGATCTTGAGTTTCTCTCATGTTACATAATGTTCTACAACTGTGCTGTCCATTACCGTAGGTATTAGCCACATATAGCTATTGGGCACTTGAAATGTGATTGTTCTAAATCAAGATGTGCTGTACGGGTAAATATATATGTATATTGTATTTTAATGACAGTTTTTTAAAAAGTAAAATATATTATAAATACTTTTAATATGGGTTAAGTGGTCAAATACTATTTGGGATATCTTGGATAAAATAAAATGTGTTAGTTACTACATTTAATTTTATCTATTTCTTTTACTTTTCTGATGTGGCACTAGAAAACTTAAAATTAAATACGGGTTCACATCATATTTCTGTAGGACAGCAATGTTCCAGGCAATGACCAGTTTTTATTGGTTTAATATTCAATTCAGGGAGTCAGCAATTTTTTCTTCAACAAATTTAAAGTGCTTTTGTGATCCTGATAATCTTAGATCTTTGGACAACCTTGAAATTTTAAATTATGATTATCTGTAATTATTTTCACTGTAGATCTACTCTGGTCATTGCTCTTTGAGTATCTGTGGAGTGCCAAATTTTAAAGAAAAAATGCATTCTTATAAAATTTTAGCATTATCTTTCTCATTCCAAATTTAATTTGTTTATATATTTTTCATAAATGTTTTTTCTTAAATCGGAAAAAATAATTTATATAAACAAACAAGCTTTCATAATAGCTCTAATGATAACACACAGGAAAGTAAACATAATGTTGAAAAAGAGAAGAGCTACATATATTTGAGGTATGCAAAGGCCCTTTGGTCCTTCAATTATGAGAAGCAAATTAGAACCATATATCAGAGCTGGTCCAGAGACAATAAAAAAGAGGAAAATGAAAATACAGATAGAACCAACCACCAGCTTCACTGGCATATCTTATGAGAGCAATTAACTTTGACTAGATAATAATAAGAGTGAGAGGAAAAGCTATAAAATTAATTATTTTATAAAATAAATACATACTCTTAAATTATTTAAAAATAATCCTTTGCATAGAAAAGTAAAGCTGTATTTCTTGTACCCTTTGAAAATTTAGATTCTTTTGTATGCAACTAATTTTCTTTTCAATTTTGTTTGTTGTATTGCCTTATACAGTGTAGAAATTTTCTACTTCTTTAAATATATGTAAATTATTCAGTTTCATATTCTTAAATCATTCACAATGTGATTTCAATTGAATACCAATAATGAGTCACTATGCAGTTATCTAACACTGAATTCTAATTTAGAGAATAAAGGAAGAACAGAATAACTGATGATAAGAAATCTACATTGGGTGCCCATTTTAAGCTAGATAAAACTCCAAATAATTTTAAAAATTGCCTTCTACCATTATAATGAACTAAAGAAGAAACAGAAATATCACAAAGACATCCTCAAAATGTTAATAAAATACATTTTCCAGAATGTTCATAGAGTAAATCAAGCAAACGTATTGGTTTGTGCTCAGTTTACTCTGTGTTTTAGTATGACTAGACATTAAAGTATTGTCAGAAAAAAATCAGTATTGACATAACATAATCATGTATCATTAAAATGAATTAGTCATTACTTTGTCATGCAATTCATTTAGGCTAATTGTTTAATAGGACATTCCATAAAAGTCAATGGTACTTATGATCTCCTGGTCATCATTATTTATTTGTCTCCCTCTCCCCCACCCCCCACCCCAGCTACGCTAGCACTTAGGCACAGTGTATGATACATAATACAGTCTCAATAAATTGTTGCTAAATAAATGAACAAATGAAAGCATGAATGGATAAAAGAATGTCCTTGATAGCTTAGAGAGATTCATGTTTTGGAGACAAAGAAGAGCTGGTTTAAGTGATTTCTTGTTTGGGTATTTCTTTGCTTATCCAAGTGCTTCCAATAATTTACTCTTCTAGATGACCAATAATTTACTCTTCTAGTTGATTTTCACTAAGTGGATATCCGATGTTTTGGACTGCTTAGCAACTGCTTCCTTCTTTTTTTTAGAGACACTTTTTCTCCTGTGAGAAACTCATTACATACATTTTAAATGAGGTTTAGCCTACCCCAACCCTGGGTGGCTATAGAAATAGGTAAATAATCCAGAATAGGTTAATCAGAGGAAGACTAAGCTGATTATTGGAGTTCTGACCAGGATTTTTCATCCGGAGCTTTAAGAAAGTAATTTCTCATTTACTTGCTGTGCTTTAAGTAAATTCTGCTTCGTCCTTGAACATCCCAGTTATATGAACCAATATATTTCTTTCTTCTTAGGCTAACGTGAGATAGGTTTCTGTCAGTTTTAGCTATGACCCTTTCTCATTCTTGGACCACACATACTTTATGGGCTTATGTAGTGCTTCATTCATTTATTCATTCAACATTTTTGAGCTCCAGCTGAGAATTAAATGTCTGGTCCTTTATGAGGTGCTAAATATACTAAGAAAAATTATATTGAATCCCTGACTTTGAAGACTGGAGTTTGGAGGCATGCAGGGAGAAGGTTGGGACTAGAATGGAGGAAAGTACTATGCAAAATGGCATGCGAACACAGAAAGAAAACAGAGACTAACTTGGCTTGAGAGAAAGTCTCCAAGAGAAATTAACATCTGAACTCTTTTTTTAAAGAAGTGTGGCATTCATGAAAGAGTAAAGCAGTTTTCCTCTGCTGTGTTTTTATTAAAGTTGAATATATTTTAATAAGCATTCAGCGATGCTAGCTCATGTCAACCATGTTTATTGAACAATTATCCTTCTATTTTCACTTCTCTGTATCTCTATTACAGGATAATTAGTTTATACTTACAAAAAATTTCCCAAAAGCATAATGGCCAACATTAGACACAGTATATGACCTCAATCTATCACAGTCATCCATAAAGCTATTCACAAGGCCACTATACATCCTGCAGACAATATTTTTCCTCTTTAACCTCAGAAATAACTTAGAACCAATTTAATTTCAAAACTCATACAGAAAGCAGGTTAATGTTCTTTTTTTTTTTTTATCCTTTTTTTTTAACATCTTTATTGGAGTACAATTGCTTTACAATATTGTGTTAGTTTCTGCCGTATAATAAAGTGAATCAGCTATACATATACATATCTCCCCATTAACCCTCCCTCTTGCGTGTCCCTCCCACCCTACCTATTCCACCCCTCTAGGTGGTTACAAGCACTGAGCTGATCTTCTGTGCTATGCGGCTGCTTCCCACTAGCTATCTATTTTACATTTGGTAGTGTATATATGTCAATGCCACTCTCTCACCTCGTCCCAGCCAACCCTTCCCCATCCCTATGTCCTTAAGTCCATTCTCTACATCTGCGTCTTTATTCCTGTCCTGCCCCTAGGTTCTTCAGAACCTTTCTTTTTTTTTAGATTCCATATATATGCGTTAGGCATGCGGTATTTGTCTTTCTGTATCTAACTTACTTCACTCTGTATGACAGAGTCTAGGTCCATCCAACTCACTATAAATAACTCAGTTTCATTTCTTTTTATGGCTGAGTAATATTCCATTGTATATATATGCCATATATTCTTTATCCATTCACCTGTCGATAGACACTTAGGTTGCTTCCATGTCCTGCCTATTGTAAATAGTGCTGCAATGAACATTGTGGTGCATGACTCTTTTTGAATTATGGTTTGCTCAGGGTATATCCCCAGTAGTGGGATTGCTGGTCATATGGTAATTCTATTTTTAGTTTTTTAAGGAACCTCCATACTGTTCTCCATAGTGGCTGCATCAATTTACATCCCCACCAACAGTGCAAGAGGGTTCCCTTTTCTCCACACCCTCTCCAGCATTTATTGTTTGTAGATTTTTGGATGATGGCCATTCTGACCAGTGTGAAGTGATACCTCATTGTAGTTTTGATTTGCATTTCTCTAATGATGACTGATATTGAGCATCCTTTCATGTGTTTGTTGGCAATCTGTATACCTTCCTTGGAGAAATGTCTATTTAGGTCTTCTGCCCATTTTTGGATTGGGTTATTTGTTTTTTTGATATTGAGCTGCATGAGCTGACTGCATAATTTGGAGACTAATCCTTTGTCAGTTGCTTTGTTTGCAAATATTTTCTCCCATTCTGTTGTCTTTTTGTCTTGTTTATGGTTTCCTTTGCTGTGCAAAAGCTTTTAAGTTTCTTTAGGCCCTATTTGTTTACTTTTGTTTTTATTTCCATTTGTCTAGGAGGTGGGTCAAAAAGGATCTTGCTGTGATTCATGTCACAGAGTGTTCTACCTGTGTTTTCCTCTAAGAGTTTGATAGTGTGTGGCCTTACATTTAGGTCTTTAATCCATTTTGAGTTTATTTTTGCGCATGGTGTTAGGGAGTGTTCTAAATTCATTCTTTTACATGTAGCTGTCCAGTTTTCCCAGCACCACTTATTGAAGAGGCTGTCTTTTCTCCATTGTACATGCTTGCCTGCTTTATCAAAGATAAGGTGACCATATGTGCATGGGTTTATCGCTGGGCTGTCTATCCTGTTCCATTGATCTATATTTCTGTTTTTGTGCCGGTACCATGCTGTCTTGATTAGTGTTGTTTTGTGGTATAGTTTGAAGTCAGGGAGCCTGATTCCTCCAGCTCTGTTTTTCTTTCTCAAGGTTGCTTTGGCTATTCGGGGTCTTTTGTGTTTCCATACAAATTGTGAAATTTTTTGTTCTAGTTCTGTGAAAAATGCCAGTGGTAGTTTGATAGGGATTGCATTGAATCTGTAGATTGCTTTGGGTAGTAGAGTCATTTTCACAATGTTGATTCTTCCAATCCAGGAGCATGGTATATCTCTCCATCTATTTGTATCATCTTTAATTTCTTTCATCAGTGTCTTATAGTTTTCTGCATACAGGTCTTTTGTCTCCTTAGGTAGGTTTATTCCTAGATATTTTATTCTTTTTGTTGCAATGGTAAACGGGAGTGTTTTCTTAATTTCACTTTCAGATTTTTCGTCATTAGTGTATAGAAATGCAAGAGATTTCTGTGCATTAATTTTGTATCCTGCTACTTTACCAAATTCATTGATTAGCTCTAGGAGTTTTCTGGTAGCATCTTTAGGATTCTCTATGTATAGTATCATGTCATCTGCAAATAGTGACAGCTTTACTTCTTCTTTTCCAATTTGTATTCTTTTATTTCTTTTTCTTCTCTGATAGCTGTGGCTAAAACTTCCAATACTATGTTGAATAATAGTGGTGAGAGTGGGCAACCTTGTCTTGTTCCTGATCTCAGTGGAAATGGTTTCAGTTTTTCACCATTGAGGACAATGTTGGCTGTGGGTTTGTCATATATGGCCTTTATTATGTTGAGGAAAGTTCCCTCTATGCCTACTTTCTGCAGGGCTTTTATCATAAATGGGTGTTGAATTTTCTCGAAAGCTTTCTCTGCATCTATTGAGATGATCATATGGTTTTTCTCCTTCAATTTGTTAATATGGTGTATCACATTGATTGATTTGCATATATTGAAGAATCCTTGCATTCCTGGGATAAACCCCACTTGATCATGGTGTATGATCCTTTTAATGTGCTGTTGGATTCTGTTTGCTAGTATTTTGTTGAGGATTTTTGCATCTATGTTCATCAGTGATATTGGCCTGTAGTTTTCTTTCTTTGTGACATCTTTGTCTGCTTTTGGTATCAGGGTGATGGTGGCCTCGTAGAATGAGTTTGGGAGTGTTCCTCCCTCTGCAATATTTTGGAAGAGTTTGAGAAGGATAGGTGTTAGCTCTTCTCTAAATGTTTGATAGAATTCACCTGTGAAGCCATCTGGTCCTAGGCTTTTGTTTGTTGGAAGGTTTTTAATCACAGTTTCAATTTCCGTGCTTGTGATTGGTCTGTTCAGATTTTCTATTTCTTCCTGGTTCAGTCTCGGCAGTTTGTGCATTTCTAAGAATCTGTCCATTTCTTCCAGGTTGTCCATTTTATTGGCATAGAGTTGCTTGTAGTAATCTCTCGTGATCTTTTGTATTTCTGCAGTGTCAGTGGTTACTTCTCCTTTTTCATTTCTAATTCTATTGATTTGAGTCTTCTCCCTTTTTCTCTTGATGAGTCTGGCTAATGGTTTATCAATTTTGTTTATCTTCTCAAAGAACCAGCTTTTAGTTTCATTGATTTTTGCTATTGTTTCCTTCATTTCTTTTTCATTTATTTCTGACCTGATCTTTATAATTTCTTTCCTTCTGCTGGCTTTGGGGTTTTTTTGTTCTTCTTTCTCTAATTGCTTTAGGTGCAAGGTTAGGTTGTTTATTCGAGATGTTTCCTGTTTCTTGAGGTAGGCTTGTATTGCTATAAACTTCCCTCTTAGCACTGCTTTTGCTGCGTCCCATAGGTTTTGGGTCGTCGTATCTCCATTGTCATTTGTTTCTAGGTATTTTTTGATTTCCCCTTTGATTTCTTCAGTGATCAGTTCGTTATTAAGTAGTGTATTGTGTAGCCTCCATGTGTTTGTATTTTTTACAGATCTTTTCCTGTAATTGATATCTAGTCTCATAGCGTTGTGGTCGGAAAAGATACTTGATACGATTTCAATTTTCTTAAATTTACCAAGGCTTGATTTGTGACCCAAGATATGATCTATCCTGGAGAATGTTCCATGAGCACTTGAGAAGAATGTGTATTCTGTTGTTTTTGGGTGGAATGTCCTATAAATATCAATTAAGTCCATCTTGTTTAATGTATCATTTAAAGCTTGTGTTCCCTTATTTATTTTCATGTTGGATGATCTGTCCATTGGTGAAAGTGGGGTGTTAAAGTCCCCTACTATGATTGTGTTGCTGTCAATTTCCCCTTTTATGGCTGTTAGTATTTGCCTTATGTATTGAGGTGCTCCTATGTTGGGTGCATAAATATTTACAATTGTTATACCTTCCTCTTGGAGCGATCCCTTGATCATTATATAGTGTCCTTCCTTGTCTCTTGTAATATTCTTTGTTTTAAAGTCTATTTTGTCTGATATGAGAATTGCTACTCCAACTTTCTTTTGATTTCCATTTGCATGGAATACCTTTTTCCATCCCCTCACTTTCAGTCTGTATGTGTCTCTAGGTCTGAAGTGGGTCTCTTGTAGACAGCATATATATGGGTCTTGTTTTTGTATCCATCCAGCCAGCCTGTGTCTTTTGGTGGGAGCATTTAATCCATTTACATTCAAGGTAATTATCGATATGTATGTTCCTATTCCCATTTTCTTAAATGTTTTGGGTTTCTCATTGTAGTTGTTTTCCTTCTCTTGTGTTTCTTGCCTAGAGAAGTTCCTTTAGCATTTGTTGTAAAGCTGGTTTGGTGGTGCTGAACTCTCTCAGCTTTTGCTTGTCTGTAAAGGTTTTAATTTCGCCATCACATCTGAATGAGATCCTTGCTGGGTAGAGTAATCTTGGTTGTAGGTTTTTCTCCTTCATCACTTTTAAGTATATCCTGCCACTCCCTTCTGCCTTGCAGAGTTTCTGCTGAGAGATCAGATGTTAACCTTATGGGGATTCCCTTGTGTGTTATTTGTTGTTTTTCCCTTGCTGCTTTTAATATGTTTTCCTTATATTTAATTTTTGACAGTTTGATTAATATGTGCCTTGGCGTGTTTCTCCTTGGGTTTATCCTGTATGGGACTCTCTGTGCTTCCAGGACTTGATTAACTATTTCCTTTCCCATATTAGGGAAGTTTTCAACTATAATCTCTTCAAATATTTTCTCAGTCCCTTTCTTTTTCTCTTCTTCTTCTGGGACCCCTATAATTCGAATGCTGGTGTGTTTAATGTTGTCCCAGAGGTCTCTGAGACTGTCCTCAGTTCTTTTCATTCTTTTTTCTTTATCCTGCTCTGCAGTAGTTTTTTCCACCATTTTATCTTCCAGGTCACTTATCCTTTCTTCTGCCTCAGTTATTCTGCTATTGATCCCATCTAGAGTATGTTTAATTTCATTTATTGTGTTTTTCATCGTTGCTTGGTTCCTCTTTAGCTCTTCTACGTCCTTGTTAAATGGTTCTTGCATTTTGTCTATTCTATTTCCAAGATTTTGGATCATCCTTACTATCATTATTCTGAATTCTTTTTCAGGTAGACTACCTATTTCCTCTTCATTTGTTAGGTCTGGTGTGTTTTGACCCTGCTCCTTCATCTGCTGTGTGTTTTTCTGTCGTCTCATTTTGCTTATCTTACTGTGTTTGGGGTCTCCTTTTCACAGGCTGCAGGTTCGTAGTTCCCGTTGTTTTTGGTATCTGTCCCCATTGGCTAAGGTTGGTTCGGTGGGTTGTGTAGACTTCCTGGTGGAGGGAACTAGTGCCTGTGTTCTGGTGGATGAGGCTGGATCTTGTTTTTCTGGTGGGCACGTCCACGTCTGGTGGTGTATTTTGGGGTGTCTGTAGCCTTATTATGATTTTAGGCAGCCTCTCTGCTAATGGATGGGGCTGTGTTCCTGTCTTGCTAGTTGTTTGGCATAGGGTGTCCAGCACTGTAGCTTGGTGGTCGTTGAGTGAAGCTGGGTCTTGATGTTGAGATGGAGATCTCTGAGAGATTTCGCTGTTTGGTATTACGTGGAGCTGGGAGGTCTCTTGTGGACCAGTGTCCTGAAGTTGGCTCTCCCACCTCAGAGGCACAGCCCTGATGCCTGGCTGGAGCACCAAGAGCCTTTGATCCACACAGCTCAGAGTAAAAGGGAGAAAAAATAGAAAGAAAGCAAGAAAGAAAGAGGCTATAATATAGTGAAGTAAAATAAAGCTATTATAAAGCAAAGCTATATAGACAAAATCTCACCCAGAAGCATATACATATACACTCACAAAAAAAGGAAAAGGAGAAAAGTTAATATATCCTGCTCCCAAAGTCCACCTCCTGAATTTGGGATGATTCGTTGTCTATTCAGGTATTCAACAGATGCAGGCACATCAAGTTGTTTGTGGAGTTTTAATCCGCTGCTTCTGAGGCTGCTGGGAGAGATTTCCCCTTCTCTTCTCTGTTCGCACAGCTCCTGGGGTTCAGCTTTGGATTTGGACCCGCCTCTGTGTGTAGGTCGCCTGAGGACGTCTATTCCCTGCCCAGACAGGACGGGGTTAAAGGAGCAGCTGCTTCGGGGGCTCTGGCTCACCCAGGCCGCAGGGCGGGAGGGGTACAGAGGAGGCGGGGCGAGCCTGCGGCGGCAGAGGCCGGCATGACGTTGCAGCAGCCTGAGGTGCGCAGTGCGTTCTCCCGGGGAACTTGTCCCCGGATCACGGGAGCCTGGCGGTGGCGGGCTGCACAGGCTCCCGGGAGGGGCGGTGTGGAGAGTGACCTGTGCTCGCACACAGGCTTTTTGGAGGCGGCAGCAGCAGCCGCAGCGTCTCACGCCCGTCTCTGGGGCCCGCGCTGATCGCCACGGCTCGCGCCCTTCTCTGGAGTTCGTTTAGGCGGCGCTCTGAATCCCCTCTCCTTGCGCACCAGGAAACAATGAGGCAAGAAAAAAGTCTCTTGCCTCTTCGGCAGCTGCAGAGTTTTTCCCGGTCTCCCTGCCAGCCAGCTGTGGTGCGCTAACCCCTTCAGGCTGTGTTCATGCCGCCAACCCCAGTCCTCTCCCTGAGATCCGACCGAAGCCCGAGCCTCAGCTCCCAGCCCCGCCCGCCCCGGCGGGTGAGCAGACAAGCCTCTCGGGCTGGTGAGTGCTACTCGGCACCAGTCCTCCGTGCGGGAATCTCTCCGCTTTGCCCTCCGCACCCCTGTGGCTGTGCTCTCCTCCGTGGCTCCGAAGCTTCCCCCCTCTGCCACCTGCAGTCTCTGCCCACGAAGGGGCTTACTAGTGTGTGGAAACCTTTCCTCCTTCACGGCTCCCTCCCACTGGTGCAGGTGCCGTCCCTATTCTTTTGTCTCTGTTATTTCTTTTTTCTTTTGCCCTACCCAAGTACGGGGGGAGTTTCTTGCCTTTTTGGAGGTCTGACGTTTTCTGCCAGCGTTCAGTGGGTGTTCTGTAGGAGCAGTTCCATGTGTAGATGTATTTCTACTGTATCTGTGGGAAGGAAGGTGATCTCCGCGTCTTACTCTTCCGACATCTTCTCTCCTCCTATTTCTTCTTTGATCTTTAGTTTTTACTTCCTTCTAGTAAATCTTGGATTTATTTGCTCTTTTTCTAGTTCATTTTGGTGCGAGAATAGGTTGTTTATTTGAGATTTTTGTTATTTCCTGAGGTAAGCTTGTATTGCTATAAGCTTCCCTCTTAGAAGTGCTTTTGCTGCGTCCCATAAATTTTAGATCATTGTGTCTTTGTTTTTAATGTCTCCAGGTATTTAAAAAAATTTTTTTTCTTTGATTTTTTCTGTGATCCATTGGTTGTTTTGTAGCACATTGTTTAGCCTCCATGTTTTTGTATTTTTTGCAGTTTTTTCCTCAGAGTTGATTTCTAATCATAGTGTTGTGGTAGGAAAGGATGCTCGATATTATTTCAGTCTTCTTAAATTTACTGAGATTTGTTTTGTAGCCTAGCATGTAATCTACCCTGGGCAATGTTCCATGTGCACTTGAAAAGTGTGTATTCTGCTGCTTTGGGATGGAATATTCTCTATATACTAAGTTCATCTGATCTAAGTAATTTAAGGCCAATGTTTCCTTATTGATTTTCTGTCTGGATGACCTGTCTATTGTCAGTGAGGTGTTAAAGTCCCCTACTATTATTGTGTTACTGTCAATTTCTCCCTTTATGCCTGTTATTATTTGCTTGTATTTAGGTGCTTCTATATTAGGTGCATATATATTTACAATTACCACATTTTCTTCTTGGTCCCTTGATTATTATTTAATGTCCTTCTTTGTCTCTTGTTATCGTCTTTGTTTTAAAGTCTATATTGGCTGATGTAAGTACTGCTACCATGGCTTTCTTTTAAATTCCATTTGCATGGAATACCTTTTTCCATCCCCTTACTTTCAGTCTGTGTGTGTCTTTAGATCTGAAATGAGACTCTTATAGGCAGCATATATATGGATCTTGTTTCTTCTAATCAATTCAGCCATTTTATGTCCTTTGATTGGAATATTTAGTCCATTTACATTTAAAGTAATTATGATGTGTATGTACTTATTGTCATTTTTTAAATTTGGGGGTTGTTTTTATAGTTCTTTTTTGATCCTTTCTTCTCCTTTTGCTCTCTTTCCATGTGATTTGAGGACTATCTGTAGTGTTATGTTTGGATTACTTTCTCTTTCTTGTTTGCATATCTACTATATATATTGTAGATTTTTAGTTTGTGGTTACCATGAAGTTTATATATAGCATGTGTCTTTGTATGATTCTCTTTGGGTTGATCCTGTTGAAATTCTCTGTGCTTCCTGGACCTGGATATCTGTTTCCTTTTCCAGATTAGAGAAGTTTTTAGCTATTATGTCTTCAGACAAGTTATATGCCCCTTTCTCTCTCTTCTCTTTTTGGGACCTCTGTAATGCAAGTATTAGTATGTATGATGTTGTCCCAGAGGTCCCTTCAATTGTACTCATTTATTTTTATTCTTTTTTCTGTTCACCTTGAGTGATTTCTGCTACTCTGTCTTTCAGTTCTCTGATTCCTTCCTCTGTGTCATCTAATCTACTATTGATTTCTTCTAGTGTAGTTTTTATTTCAGTTACTGTATTCTTCAGCTTCAGTTCTTCTTTATATTTTCTAACTCTTTGTTAAACTTCTCACTGTGTTTTTCCATTCTTCTCCTGAGTTCTTTGAACATCTTTCTGGTCATTACCATGAACCATCTATTGGATAGATTGCTTATATCCACTTCACTTAGTTTTTCTTCTGGTTTTTTTTTTTTTTTTTTCCTTGTTGTTCCTTCATTTGGAACATATTCCTCTGTAACCTCATTTTGCCTAATTCACTGTTTTTATCTGTATGTATTTTGTAGGTTAGTTAAGTTTCTTGATCTTGAAGAAATTGCCTTATGTAGGAGACATCCTTTGCATCCCAGGAGTACACTTCCCTCTTGTCACCAAGGCTATATTCTCTTGGGATGCCCCCTATGTGGGCTATGTGAGCCCTTCTATTGTGGCAGCTGATTACTGTGGGTGGTTTGTAGGCAGTCTGGTAGGCTCATCCCCAGTCTGATTTGTTGCCAGGCCCTGCCTTGTGCAGAGGCTGCTGGCTACTGTAGGTGCAGCTGGGTCCCAGAGTGGCTTGTTGTGGGGCTGGGGTTCCTGGATCTAGTGTTAGCCTGTTGGTGGGCAGGGCTGGTTCCTAACATGACTAGCTGTGGGATTTTGGGTTTCCCAGATCTGGAAATGGTCCTCTAGTGAATGAAGCCAGAGCCCAGGGGGTTCTGGGGCTAGTGCTGACTAACTGGTGGGTAGAGCTGGGTCCTGGGTTCTCTGGCTGCTTGGCCCTGGGAGTCCTGGAGTTGGTGTCAGCCTGCTGGTGGGTGGGGCCAGTATCCAGGGGTTCCAGGGGCTTGTTCCCACCCATTGGTGAGTGAGGCTCATCCTGGGACTAGTGCTTTCCCACTGATTAGTGGAGCCAGGTCTGAGGGTCTCTGGCTGTAGGGCCCTGGGGATTCTGGAGTTGGTGTTGGCCTGCTAGTTAGTGGGGACAGGTCTTGAGCCCTCTGGTGATTGATACTGTGTCCCTGGGCAGCTGGGGACTCAAGGGGTCCTAAGGCAGCTGGCCTACTGGTGGGTAGGGCTGTTTTACCCCCAGCTAGCTAGGTGGGTTGGCCTGAGGCATCCCAGTACTGGTGCCTAGAGACTGGTGATCAGGGCCAGGCCCAGTGCTAATAAGGTGCAGGGAGGATTCCAAAATGGTGCTTGTCAGCATTGATGTCCTGTGGTAGAACAAGCTCCTAAAAATGGCTGCCACCAGCATCTGTATCCCCAGGGTTAGTTCCAGTTACCTCTTCTGGAGGCTCTCCAAAGTCAGCAGGTGGCTCTAACCCAGGCTCCTTGCAAATTACTCCTTCTGTCCTGGGTCTCAAAGCATGTGAGATTTTGTGTGCACCCTTTAAGAGTGTAATCTGTATTTCCTACAGCCTTTTGGTTCTCCCGAATGTAAGCCCCACTGACCTTCAAAGCCAAATATTCTGGGAGCTCCTTTGCCCAGTGCAGGACCCCTGGGCTGGGGAGACTTATGTGGGCTTGGACCCTTCACTCCTTGGGGAGAACCTCTGCAATTGTAATTATCTTCCCATTTGTGGGTCCCACTCACATACTCCCACCTGGGGTTATAAGTCTTAACTATATTGCATCTCCACCCTTCCTAAACATCTCATTGTGATTTATTCTCTGTATCTTTAGTTTGTAGAAGATCTTTTCTGCTAGTCTTCAGGTCTTTCTCATTAATAGTTGCTCTGTAAATAGTTGTGATTTTGTTGTCCCTGTGGGAGGAGGTGACCTCAGAGTCTTCCTATTCTGCCTTGGCCACCTCCTAATGGTCACTAGTTTTTTAAAGAGAGTTCATGTATCTTTTTTTAAGATAAGGTATTTTACTTCTTTCCCCATTTCTTTCCAAGTTTCATGTAGGCTGGGTGCAGTATGAGGACTAAGGATCATCAACTAATTCTAATCTGTGATTCATAGTATAAGTGAAGTGTGCTTTTCTTATACCTATAACTATGGCAACATATTTCTTTTCTAAATAAGACAATTCCTTTCTATTTTCCTGACATAGCAAGAGCATCATGTGTCAGATCTCTGACACTCCCAGTTGGAAATAGACTTTGCTAGAGTAAAAGCAGATGTAGGGATTGGGAACACTGCCAAAGTAGAAATGCTGTAAGAATACAAAATATTTTTCTATGAGTTTGACAGTGCCTAAAGAATTTTAGATTGTCATCAGTACTTTGGATCTCAGGAAGCAGCTTGATAAGGAGAGCCTGTATAATGCTAAGTAGAATTACAGTCATATTCAGCTACCTATTAGTCTCAGGTATATAATAGGTTTGCCACAAAATCAATACTTCTGACATCAAGTTGAGATTAAAAAAAGTCCCACTATCTACAGGGGTCAAGTCTATGGGGCTGGGACAAGTACCCCATCAAATTATTACCCCTATCCTCAACCCCACAACTATATCTTGTTCAAGAATGCTGATTAAATTTTAGGCTGAAAAAAAATTGCTGTCTTACTATATAATTTCTCAGGTTCTGTCCAGTCAATTTGATTAAACTTTGACTCCCTTGATAGCTTTCATTCTTCACATTCATCACCCCCTTCTTGTACTTAAGTCCTTTGCTTTGCAGCTTAGAGCCCAATGTTTAATTGCACTCTTGCTGATACCTTACATTTTCTTGCCCCCTTTTCTTTGCCTTGTTTTCTACTTGTGGTGAAGGTGCTTAACAACTATCAGCTATTTTCTCTGCTCCTACATCTACATGTTGTCTTGAAGGAATTTATGTATTCACCCAGACTGATGCTCTGTCTCTACGTGTTTCTACCTGTCTACCCTCGGTGGTTTTCTTAAGTGTCTACTGTGAGATCATTTTAATTTTTTAGTGAGTTCTTTTTCACCAGAAACTGTTTTAAACTTTTTCTCTCCAGTCCGGTAACAACTTATCTTTCCCCTCATACTCAGCAGAAGATTTCACCTACTTAGTGGAATGAGCTCCCTCAGTAAACATTTCCTCAAGTTACAGCCCCTCCATTCTTTCTTCCTAACATTTTGTCACGATGAGTAGATTTCTTTTCTCAAGTGCCAGGCCAACAGCTCCACCTGTGCCTTGGATGTTACCCCTGTTCCTATGTCTATTAAATATATCCTTACTTTCATGTATTAACTATATTTTCTTGTCTATTGTTTTCTTTCAGTCTTTAACAGTCATGAACATATCCCATCACAAAATATCCTCCTTCCACCTGACATCTCTTCCTGTCTTTCTCTTCCTCTTTATGACTAAGTTACCTAAATATGTGGTTTTCACCTTTTTCCCCTCACATTGCTATACTTCATGAAATCTGTGTTCTGCTCCTATTCACTCACCACAGTGGCCTCTTTGTGACTAAAAAGAACGAAAACATTTTCATACCTATCTTCCTTTCACTTTCTGCATCTTTTGACACTGCTGATTTGCTGACCACTCTTTCTTTCTTTAAATTCTCTCTTATTTGATTTCCAGTCTTTTTTCCTCAGTCTCTTTTGTGGACTTCTTATTCATTCCCCATCCCCTGGGTGCCTGTGTTCTCATGAATATTGTCTTCTGATCTCTTTTCTCTTTATCCGTTTTCTTTGGCAGAGAATACCAATTCCAGTGGCTTCAGTTACCAGTTCTATATTAATGATATTCAAATATATATTTCTACTATGATTTTCTCTCCCAAGATCCTGTCTTATTTATGCAACTGCTTATTGTTATTTCTTGAAATGCACTGTGAAGCACAGAGCGTGAAATGCAGTATGACGCAAACACCCATACTTCCCCTAACCTACTAATGCTTCCTCTCTTCTGGATCTTAGTAAATGTCTCCACCACCAGTGCAGCTACCTAAGCTAAATCCTAAGTAAACTAATGGCCTCCTTCCTCTGGTTTAATATCAATCCTACTTCCAACTAGTCAATCACTAAGTCATAGTTGAAATATCTCCAGGGTCTGATCACTTCTTTTAAAATCATTCTTATTTTCTTATATCCCTACTGAAATTTTACTTCACTCTAAACATAAAACTTCCCTTGAAATCAGAAAGAGAAAGTATTCCATCTTCCATTCTAAAAGAAGAGGATTAGAATTTATCTTATTTCCTATTGCCATTTGTCTATCATTTTTCTGCCACCATCATTTAAAAACCTTGCCTTTTAAAAATTTGCTTACAGTGTCAATCCACTTTTCCATTATTTGTGAAGATGCAGAAACATTTATCCAGGCTTCAGTGAAATGAATAACTGCTTCCCAGTCTTTCATCTTCTACCTCTACACTGATGACATTTAGGTTTCTTAGTTCCTTTACTTCATATACTTGAATTGTCTCTTCTTTCACTGTATTTTACATACCTATAGACTTTTAAATAACATCTCCTTACAAAAAACTTCTCTACTGCTAAGAGCTAAGATGTTCAGATCTCTGAACATCTCTTTTTTAATCACAGTCTTCCATTCTTAAATCTACTATTCTTTTCTTTCTTCATCTATTTTGTGACATATGGTTCCTCAACTCACCTCTAATCTCTCAGTCTACATATTTTACCTGCCTCTTTATCAAGTCTGAATGTAATGATCAATGATAAATTATATAAAAATGTTCTCTGAAGTTTTTTCTACTTTCATTTTATTTTCAGTATAGGAGGGACTATGTCCATTTAGTCAACAAGCATATAATGAATACCCACACCTTCTTAGGTACTATTCTAGGTACAGACAATATAGCAATGAACCAAACAATGACTGCTGTCCTGTAGCTTTAAGTCTAATCAGGGAAGATAGATAATAGGAAAATAATTAACATGTATGTGGTGGTAAGATGTACTGCAGAGAGGAACAAAGTAGGATAAGGTGATAAAGAGAAAATGTGCCTATTTTACTTTATTTACATTTTATTTATAATTTAATAAATAATAATAAATTGTTATGTCATTTCTTTGAGACATAGGCCTTTAGATACTTTTTAAGGTAAAAGTTTAGGGTACAACAAAATGAAAGCAGACATTGACTTATGGAGAAATATCTTAGTATTGTAGAAGAGGCTTTCTCTGAGTGACAATAAATTTTTAAAAGGGAGATAGATTTGTTAGTTTGTTTGTTTTTCAGACATGAATTCCCAAGACTATGACACCCTGAATTTTGAGTTATAGAACTAATAGTGCTTATTTAATAGTCTGTTAAAATTTAGAGGCACCTTTTTGATTGCTTTTCCTCCAAACTATTTTACAAATCAGTTATTTCATTACTTACTATATTGATCCAATAAAAGAAGTGTTTTTTGCTTCAGTTGCTTGCAAAGCATAATGCTGTTTGCAATGCTCATGAACTCATGGTTGGCACAGACTTACTCAAAAGTAATAAAAATATTATTCAAACAAACATTGTATTCAAAATATCCCCAAGCTACAAACTGATTGTGCAGTAATTTCAAGCAATATGTGAGAGAATATTTCCAGGACAAGATACATACAAGCTGTTCCTTGGCGTTGTGATAAATTTGATTTATACCACTTTATTGGAACATTCAAAAATCAGTATGCTTTCTGATATCATTGTCCAAAAGTTCACTGCAAAGTCCTAGTGCTTTAATTCGCTCAGACAGAATTTGCCTTAATAATGATGATAATAAATTTAATAAAAATTATATTAATAATAATGTAGCATTGTTTTCCAACCATTATCATCAAATAAAGAATAAAAAATTCAGTCAGATGATGATAATTTTCAAGGGCCCTGACAAACATTAAGAAAATTTTTCTTTTTCTGGTAAGAATATTATCATTGAGTAAAAATAACTTTGTGGTGAAACTGTTCTGTATGATCCTATAACGGTAGGGTGGATTCATGACTTTATGCATTTTTTCAAACGTTTTTACAATGCAAACCTTTTTACAACACAGAGAGTGAACCTTAATGTACATAAATTAAAAAGAAATTCTTTAGGAGGTTGGAGGATCCCAGGAAAGAATGCAGACTGTGACGAACTAATCTCACTGATTGTAAATGTATTAAAAAACCTCCTGACGGGGAAGGGGGAAAAATGCTGACCTGTGTAACTCTGGAACTGACTAAAGGAACAAGAAATTGTATGTAAGCACTGTATTTTCTTTGATTAAGTTGTTTTTGATGAGGGTATGAGTTAACTATTCTGATACTGCTATACATGTATGTTTGAACTGAAAAACTTCATAAATGGATGGCAGATTCATCCCACCTGTCTCCCATCTGGGATCCAGGTTTCTTACTGTTATAGTGGAAATTTATAGATAATCAGGGAAGGAGGCTAGAGTGGTCAGTGCGATAATGGATTAGAGTTGGAGATATCAATAAGAACTTACATTTCATTTAATATAAAGATGGTTACATATAGAAATATCTATAGATATGTGTATATATGTCGGTAAGTACACCTATATTCTTTAGTCTGTCAGCTGAGATGGCCTAAAAGAAATGACACCCCAGTATCAATGAGTGCACCTAGTGCCCAGAACTTGGTTTCTAGTACCATTCTCCATTAAAATAAATAAGGTATTTTTATAGAAATGGCTAATCATAGGACTAGGGCAGGGAATGTAACATATAAGCATGAAGCATCTTGTAGTGCCAGAAAGTACGAAAGTGTTTAAAAAACTCAACCATATAAGCAAACAAAACAAAAAACCCATTGATGGGATATGTTAAAGGAGAACTGGAGCCAAATGAAAGAACTCCCAGTGGTCAAAGATGAAGCAATTTGAGCAACAAAACAAATAAATAATATTGTATTAAAACCTGAAGATAAAATAAATATCCATGTGTTCATACTGATATAAATTACTAAATAAATAAATACTTGTAGAAAAAGAGAAAAATCTTTTGTACAGAAGAATTTTAAATAAATGCTGTAGATACCCAATCCTAAAAAGAGAAGGTATAACTCCTACTCCTTAAGTGCAGGCTATGCATAGTGATTTCCTTGCAAAGAATAGAGTGTGACAAAGGAGGAAAACAGATAACTTTACAGTGGAGAAACCTGACAAACTCCACTTTAGTCAGGTGATCAAGGTCAACCTTAAAAGTCATAAATAATGTTGATAGCATGCACCTTTGATATGATGTGATGAAAATGGCATTTTATCTCTGTTATCTTCCTCTCAAAACCTTCCTCTAATCATGAAAAAATCAAGCAAATTCCAATAGAGAGGCATCTCATACAGTAAGTATACCTGACTAGTGCCTCCTTGAAACCATCAAGTCACAAAAATAAGGAAAGTCTCAGCAAATGTCACAGCCAAGAGGAGCCTAAGAAGACATGGCAATCAAATGTATCACAATAGCTTCCATGGGATCCTGGAACAGAAAAAAGACTTTAGTTAAAAAATAAGGAAATTTGAATAAACTATAGACTTTAGTTAATAAAGTAGTATCAGTATTAGTTCATTAATTCTAACAAGTATATCCTACTACTAGGGGAAACTTTGTGTGGTTGTGGGTGTAATTTGGGGGCTCTCTGTAATATATAGTCAATTTTTCTGAAAATCTAAAAGTTTTCTAAAAAACAAAGTATATTAATAAAGATAGGTTGGATAATATTAAGAATTTCCGTTTTAATATCCTTAATTTGTATTTCAGTGTACTGGTAGGGTTTATACAAATACTTAAGGTTTCTAACTTACTTATAAACGTTTTCCTATGATGGATAATGTCTTACTTCATCTTTGTAAAAGATATAAATGACACTATTATGTTTAACATCTAAGCAGGCTGCAGCTCCAGAAATTTGGGAACTTTGCTAATGGAAGTCACTTTAGGAAGACATTTAACTATTTTAGTTGTTATTGAAATAATTTCATTATAAGCACTAGTTCAGACAAATTTGTGTAGTAATAATGAAAAACCCTTTTCAATCTGGGATAAGAATTGTATGTGATGTATAATGGTGCTTTTACCATTATACTGAATGGTAAGCTTCCCACATTAATATTATTAATACCACTCCAAACACTGGTAATGCTGTAAATGGATCTAAATAAAATAATATCAAAGTAATCCAGCTACCATTACAACCACTTTTAGGGGAACATATTGTCTCTATTTTAGGAAATTGTATTGTATTCATTCATACTATTAGCATATATAATCATTAAGATGTTGAATAAACACTTCTGGAAATTGCAGGGCAATTTGCCTTCCTTATTTGGAAGAATTCAATAAAGTAGAAGGCTATTTTTTAATATTTAGCCTTGGAGCTTCTTGATATATTTATGTGAATAAAATTTTAGAAATTGAAAGTACATATTGAAAACACTTGATATTTCTTTCAGAGACCCCTTGCTCTTATTCTCTCTCATAGTAATGACACTTTCAACACACAGGCTAACTATGTACAATGGGAGTCTGCATGGATTTTGAACTCTAAGAGAGCAGAATTTAAATCCTGGCTCTTATTATTTAACTCTGTGACTTTAGGTAGATAACATACCCTCTCTGTGCCTCAGTTTGCAAATTGATAAATTGGTACCGATAGTTCTATCTACCTGGTCATATGATGAGTATGCCTCCATAAAGTATTACATAAAGTTTAGGACAATATTTGAAACTTAAGGTGTTAACAGGAGATTTTTTTTTTTTTTTTCTTGAGAAACTGAGTAGCTGCAATTGAGTTTAAGCATGGAGATTATAGTTTGGAAAGCTCAAGGAAGGAGTGAAAGCATCTCAAGATCTTAATAAACTTTGTGATGTCTGGCCTCTACTTATTCTTCTCTACAGTGCTCCACTCCAGCAAGCCAT
Source organism: Eschrichtius robustus (assembly GCF_028021215.1). Classification (NCBI taxonomy): domain Eukaryota; kingdom Metazoa; phylum Chordata; class Mammalia; order Artiodactyla; family Eschrichtiidae; genus Eschrichtius; species Eschrichtius robustus. Next base: position 73,857,708 of record NC_090836.1, on the reverse strand, counting down.
ATTGCTGTACTCCAGGACCCCATAATTGCTGAATTCCCTCTTAAAATAAGGCCTTCCCACTTACAATCTCCTCTTCCTGGAATGCTAAGTGAAAACACATATGCTAAGTGAAAACACACAACAGCACATACACACATGCACATACTTTTGCTGAATTAACTTCTAAACAGTCTGTGTGTCACATCCTCAAAAATGATTTTTCTGATGTCTCTAAGTTATTTTTCTATTATATACTTTCATAGTACTCTATATCTTGCCTTTGTGGATCATTTAACAATTTTACATTTCAGTTGCTTTGTGTGATTGATTAAATGTCCATCTCCCACACTACTATGAAAACATCTTTGAGGTAGTAACTCTATCTTGTTTTGTGCATCACATGCCCCTAGTGTCTCATCACTGCAAGGCACATAATAAATCCAAGATAAGCAATTGTTGTGATATGAATGAAAAGTCAACTTGCCTTATCAAACTGAAACAACCATGAAACAGGTGAAAATAGGAAGAGTATTTTTTTAGACTTTGCTGTCCATTCTTTTCCAGAATGAACTGACATTAATTGCTTCTTGAGAAAGAAAAATAAAATGCACCCCCTTGCCCCCACAGATAGAGTTAATGTCATCAATTCTTAGAGCAAGTATTAGAAGATTGACTTTTCTGTTGACTTTTATTATTAACACGTAGATCAATACAGATTTCATTCCAGAGCAAAATGATGCAAAAAGTGATTTTAAGGCAGCCACTCAGTATTTCTGGACACTGTAAATTTTAAATGGAAGTCATATACTGTACTGCACATGAATGATATTCCAAACATAAAGCAGGAGCACTAACCCCCAAAAAAGAAGAGGAAGAATCAATTGAATGCATCCTAGCAGTTTGCATTATATTACTTTTTTGCATTTATTCTTTAATCGATTTTTAAAGATCATCCGATATGCATATCAATAAACATCTTAGAAATCTTTTAATAATAAGCTCTGTCTGGAATAGCATTAGGAGGTTTATTCTTATGAAATGCTATTGTAATTATGGTTGCTTTGAGTCAAATGAAGTTCACAGGAGATTAATTTTAAGCTTCGAAAATCCCTTGATACCTAGTATGGTGAAATGCATCCTAAAGCTAATCTAATTATTTGATGACAGTTCCAGTATTGAAGATTATTTCACTTAATTGTTTTCACTTTGCCTCTTTGGGAACTCTACTATCTGAAACAAAGTTAAAAATGTCTTTATTTTTCCCCTCAAGGCAACTGGACCTCCTCCTTGAAGTGAATCAGCTGACCAACTGTGTCTCCTTTAGTTATAATTAATTTGAATATTTTTAATTGTTAGAGTTATTATTTTAGAATTCCCTTAATAAACATAATACAAACATCCTATATCAGTAGCATACTGACACAGTTTATATTATAGGAACAACAACAACAAAACAAAAACATAAAACAAATCTCAGAGGTTGATTCTTACTTCTCTGATATTCAGTGTAAGCCTAACCATCTCTCCAGAAGAGTGGTTATCCATGTGATGGCTCATTGTATACATCTACATCTACACATGGAGTCAGGGAAGAGGAAATGGAAATTGAACAAATTATTCCACACAAATGTGTCAAACATAAATTCTACTCATATTTAATTGCTCAGAGCAAGTCATGTAGCCATGTCTTTCTTCACAGGTGGGAAGGTACAATTCTCTCATTTGCCTGAAAGTAGAGAGAAATGTGATACCAGTGAGTTTTGGCAATATATGTTACATAGTCCCAGCAATAATAAATACAAATTTGATTCCTTTCTTTCTCTTTCCCAGTTTAGGTGGATTCCACAGAGTGGCTATTGAAGTTATTTTCTTGATCTTTTTTCTAGGCATAAGTTTGAGTAAAAGTATCTGGCAAGACCATATTCTCTACTCTTATGACCATCACATTTAGCAACTGGACAATTAGTGATTGCATCTTGCATAGTTAGTCATCATTTTTGGCCAGTGGCTGTCTTTGTGTTCATTAGCATCCTCTTGAGTAATATTCCTAGTAATTCTTAATGTGGAGATCTAGGTTGTGGTTTGGGGATTTGTATTTTAAATCACCCTTGGGGGGTCTAATCAGAGTTGTTCATAAGTGGTACTTTGAGGAACACTGATCTAGTGGCATGAAATTCTCATGTGCTTACCCAGTTGAAAATTAAATTCAGCTGTACTCTTTTATCCAACATGACAGGTAAGGATTTTAGTTAATAATAGGAATGGGGGCATCCATAACGGTGCCAGCTGCTTTTCCTTTAATAGATACCAAAGTAAAAGTAGAAAAAACAGTAGAAAAATGGAGACTGATAGATCTGAATTTGAATCATGATTATTATACTAACTGGACATGTGACATTGAGAAAGATGTTAGCCTTTCTATCTTGAGTATCCCTCATGTTTAAGAGGAAATTACAGTGTCTACCAAAAAGACTTGGGGAGAGAATCTAATGAGTGATAATTGTAAAGCAATTAGCACATATTAGTCATCCCAGTCAACATTTGTGTGCCGCCAAAGTACTAGATACTGCATTAAATATATATGAAAATATGTGTTAGAATTCAAGAATTTAAAGCCCAATTAAAGATAGAGTTACATAGAAAAGTGAGAGTTACATTACTAGATTATTACATATTAGATAGATAAAGTAGCTCATCTGAGACCACAGAGTTAAGAAGTGGATTTGAGTATGAATTTAAGTGCTGGCAGTTTGACTCCACAATGCTAAACAGAGAAGAAAACCTGCATATATATGCTAGGGAACATTTTCTTTTCTTGAAGACTACAGTGAACCACTGAAAGAATTCTAGAAGAGGAGTACTGTTTCCAGATTTCACTTTTATGAAGAGTATTCTGGAAGCAGTAAAGATGGCTTTTGTTTTATTTAGTTTTGTTTTGAGGGAAGAAATTCTGAAGTCAAGAAGAACCATTAAAAGGCTATTGCAGCAATCCACATGAGAAAAAGAAGAGATTACACTAAGACAATGATGACTGAGAGAAGAAATATTTTAAAGGTTATATACAATGAAGATACATAGAACTAAATAAGTAATTACAGGTAGATATTTAAGAAGAATGAATATTCAAACTTGGTCCCAATTTTTTTCTTGGTGGTTGGATCATTGTTTTTCACATTCATCGTGGTTGGGGAAACCACTGGAGAACACCAGGATGAAGAGGAGGTGATGATGCATTCATATTTAGATATGTTGAGGCTGGAATTTGGTGTAACATGCATACCATACCAGTACAATGTGTGGTACATGTTCTGGATCCCAAAGAGGACAATTTGGACTAAAGATAGACTAGGGTGTCATTAGCATGTGATAATGAAATTTTATATTTGAATAAACTTGTCCATGGTTAGTGAATAGAGATGAAAAGGCAAAATGTTAATACCAATTAAACATCCAACTTGTATAATATATTAGAATAACTGAAGTGATAAAACATGGGTAAAGACAAATACTAATACCAGGTGCAATATACTATGTGTTTACAGTGTTAAAGGCATATGCTGAGTCCTTAATATGTAAAACCTCTTTAATATTTATTTCAGCTTTACGCAGTAATGTTTTATAACTATCTATTAGAAAGGAAGTAGAGTCTTCATAATATTAAGACTCTTCCCCAAATTTCACATATCTAAAAAGTAAAGAAGTTGGAGTTTAAATTCAGGAATTCTTGACCTATGTGCTATCTTGTTAACCACTAGGTATCCTGCTTCCAAAGAATAACCACAGATGAGAGTGAGGAAGAGCAGGACCTGCAAAGATTTAGAGCAAACAGAAATAAGTATCTGCAAATCTTAAAGAAATTAAAGAACAGTGGTGGGGCTTTGAAGTTAGGTGAAGGATAGGCAGTTCTAGCTTGAAAGCATAATACCGTATGTTTAAGACTTAAAAGAGATAGAGCTGTTAAGGAAATGAGAAAATTCAGGGTGTGGTATTGGGGGTGAGTGGCTGAAGTGGAACAAACGTGAAGATCCATAGACTAGAGAATGAAAAAGAACTGTGAGTCTATGTTACAAAGACCACATGCATGCGCAGAACTGAGAGCAGGGCAGATGTTGAGTTTCTTGGAGAGAGATATTGACATCAGTGTTAACATCTTCAAAGAATTGGAGGGAAGGATGTATCCATGAAGTGTAGATATAACAGAGATGAGGAAAATAATTATGTGATGTGTTTATTTAATTTTCAGACTTTTCCCTTGTAACTCTCATTTAACTGCTCAAGCCCAGTATTACTAATTTTTTAATTCTGACAGCTCAAGAAAAAATAAATGGAGCACTGCCAAAGAAGTCACATTGATCCTCCTTCTGTGCGTTTGATTATATAGTTTTCTTCTCCAACATTCTCAGCCTTTGTTGACCTTCTGCTTTTGAGAACCTTATGAGACTCTAGAGTTATCTGTCTAAACTGACCTTGAGGTGTTTAACCCAGAGGCTTTATTTAATATGCTCTGACTCAAGCCTAATCTTTACCCTGTCATTGTAGACTAGCAGCTGCCTTACTGACCCGATTCACTGCATTCTGGCAACTTCCTGCTTCTTTAGTCTCCTACGTCCTGACCTTGCATATCTTCCTGACATTTCCCATAGGGCCCTTGGTTGCCTAAGCATGATGTGAATGAACATTCCATGTTTTTCTGGCTAAAAGAAATTCATCTACTTGCTTTGGGTTAGAAGAAAATTCTACAAACGCAGCCCCTACAATACTGTAAGACTAAAACATTTTAATAATAAAGTACCAACTAAGTCATATGTGATTTAAGTCTTGTCCCCTACATTTTTCTTTTCTTTCTTAAATAGATTTACTGATATACTGGTGGGGGGAATAAACAGCTTTGATTTACCATGAGAGAATTTTGGATTTGCAGCTCAGTGGGGCTTTGGCTTTTATAAGCTTCTTTCATTGTGAAATTAATTATTTAAATAATTACAATAATGTAAATGAACAGTCATCTCAAAACAGAACCCAGTTTACTTCCTGCTAGTCCCCTGAGGGGCCTTTTTCTGTAGTTTAGTGTAACCATGTCACAGATTCAATTCACCAGTTTGTGTTTCCTGCTTTATGGATTAAGCACTGCAGGGGCTGTAATGTTCTAACTGCCTTTGTTTCTCCTTCTTCTCTAGTGCCATGTTAGTATTTTACCAACAACTGACAAGGTTTGGTGGGAGACAGGAGGTAGAACAGCATGTCTGTAGAGTAATTCAGGTTAAATATATGTACATTTAATTATTTACACTTAGATTTACGTATCGTAATTTGGAGTCTGAAAAGGCATTAGAATCTCAGTTTATTGCTAACAGCATGGCACTTCGGTTTTCAGAGATGAGTTGATATGGGGCTAATGAGATTTACTATCAGATATTTGACTTTGCCTGAAATTGCCTTCTTCACTCTCTCAATAAGTAGTAAGATTTCACTAAGTCCCTTATCTTAGGAATATTGCTTTAAACTGAGACCCTTAATGCTACTAAGTGATTAAAGAACTAAGTTTTGAAATGCATGACAAGCTTCTTTACTTATTAAAACCTTGGAAGAAGCAGAGCAAGGTAAGTACTTGATTTTATCTGTGTGTGTGTGTGTATATAATTTAAAAGAAAAAAGCAGTATGCTAGATAAAGAAGGAACCATACTTTCAAAAGACTTACTTATATGGCATGTAGACAAAAATGTAGCCACTTAGGAGCCAATAAAAATATGTGATACCTAATAACTACAGGGAAAGGTAAAACCTTATCAACTATTCTTCTCTAACTCCTTAAAATAGTCTAGGTTGTCAAACTAATCATGATCTAATACAAATCACACTACTGAGGTTATGGAGTACATTTCATATGGGGAAGGAATACAGCTTGGAAATGTTCACAGTTTTGCCAAGAAAATGATGGCTTTGTTGTGGTTCCATGTTGGTGGAACACAGGAGGTCCGAATAAAATTCCTAAGAATTGAGATAGTTTAGTAGTGGAAAGATAGAGTCTGAAATGGTGTGATCAAAGGCATGAAAGTAAGCTTTACTTACTTTTCAACAATTTTGGCCACATTTGTAGTTTTTTTCAGAGATGTTTCTGTAGCACAAATAACATGAATTTGGGTGATATTTGATTCTTACAGAAACACAGAGAGATGACTTTTCATCCACGTGCTATCTTAGTTTCCTAGAAGCTAAGGTAGCTAAGTGACAAGAAACACATACAAAAAATAGGGAATTGGGAAAAACATATAAAAAGTAATTTTATCATAAAATATCGTCTCAACCTCCACATGCCTTAACTGCCTTTCATGTTTAGTATTGTTTTGTTGTTGTTGTTTTTGCACCTCTCTGCAACATTTTACATGCTACTCAATATTAACTTCCAATTCATTAATTCTCTCCCTGCCTAGGTCTACTTATGGGTGTATATCATATATTGCATCTTAAAAAAAAAATTAGTCTCTATAGCTAACATTTTAATTGGCTTTACCACACTCAGATTTTTGCTTGCTTTACTTCTATTTTTAGTTCATATTGTTAAATGTAAGTTATACCTTCATTTAAATTTTTGAACATAGAAGAAACATACTAATTTAAAATTAGTATTTGTTCATCTGCTTTATAAATTAACTGGATCTGGAGAGAATTTGTTTCTGATTTTGTTGTTAGCTATATTTTTTTAGTATTTATTTATTTTAGTTGTGGCACACGGGATCTTCATTGCAGCATGTGGGATCTTTAGTTGTGGCATGCAGGATCTTTAGTTGCAGCATGTGGGGTCTTTAGTTATGGCATGTGAGATCTAATTCCCTGACCAGGGATTGAACATGGGTCCCCTGCAATGGGAGGGTGGAGTCTTAGCCACTGGACCACCATGGAAGTCCCTGTTGTTAGCTGTTTTTTGAGGTATTGTATCTCTTCATGTGCTATTGAATTTTATATTTCATACTTCTTTTAACTGATTCTTCTCTCTCTCTCTCTCTCTCTCATTCTCTTTCTCTGTTTCTCACTCTCTGCCTCTCTCTCTCCCCTCTCTCTTTCTCTTTCTCCTTCTGTGCAGTTTTTCTATTAAACAGTTTTGCAGTTGACATAACTGGACTAGCTTCCTATTCAAGAACCAGCTTATAGTGACAGTTGTTAGTTCAAGAGTCACAGTTTTTAAGCAAATCAGATCAGAGCATGGGAGATGGCTTGGCACATTTCTTGGTCCTGAGACTCTGTTACTTCTTACTTGTCCAAGCTCACAATTTTTTATAGGCCATAGCTTCAGGCCCCTTCCAAAATGGTAGAATCCTAAACCAGTCCCTGGCTTCATACAGTGATCCTAGTTTTGCAACCCACCCCCTTCTTGAGAGCACACTTTTAATTGCCTTTACATCATTAAAAACCCAACCCAAATGTTATTGCTCACCTCCAAACTTTTAGACAAAAAGCATCACTAGACCCAGGGAGGAACATTTCAGAAAGATGAAGGGATCAAACCATGAGGAAGATAAATTGATTTAATAAATTGATTCTGCATGCACCCTATAGCAGAGCTTCAAAATATATAAATCAAAATTTTATAGAACTAAATGGATTAGTTACCAGCATTCACAGTCTGAGATTTTAATGTGCCTCTCAGTAGCTGATAGAAGAAACAGAACAACAACTAAAACAAACGTCAGTAAGGATACAAAAGGACAAAGGGATGATGTAATTCAATGAACTTGTTCTGATTGGAGTATATAGAACATTGCACAAAACAATGACAGAAAATGCATTCTTTTCTGAGAATGCACTTGGAAAGTCATCAAGATTGACCATATGGTGGTTCATAAAATAAGCCTCAACCAATTTCAATGGATTGAAGTAATTCAAAGCATATTATCACATCAAAATAAGCTAGAGAGTCCCCAGAGCTACCAAGTTATGCAATATACTCCTAAACAACTAAAAATCAAAGAAAAACCAAAATAAAAATTGGGAAGTAGTTAAAATATGAACTACAATTAAATGTGTACTGTTAAAACTTGTAAGATTCAGCCAAAGCCAAAGGATTCTGTAGAGAATTTTGAGGCTTTAATATATTTTTAAGTAAAGAAAACAGGCTGAAAGTCAATAAGAAATTTCCAGTGTCATAAAGGAAAAAGGAATATCACTACACACCTTAAAGATAATAAAAAGACCATAAGAGGAAATTAAAAATAATTCATGACAATTAATTTGCCAATTTATATAAAGCAGACAATCATCTTCAAATACACAACTTACAAAAAAATGACTCAGGAAGAAAAGAAATAAATAGAAAATGGAAATAGTCTTATATTCATTTAAAAAATTATATTGAAATTACTTTGCTATGAAGAAAACGCCAGGCTCAATTAATTAATTCATTATTTGTTTTACACATACATTTGAGAAATAAATAGCACCAAATTACACAAAGCAAAAATTGTCAAAACTAAATGGAAAAATAAACAATTCCAGAGTTCACAGCTAAAGATTTTAACATTATTTTCTCAGAAATTGGTAGAACATAGAGTTTTTTTTAAATGCATAGACATAGATAATCTGAACAGTACTATCAACCTTGTCCTAATTAATATTTGTAGCATGGTATTACATCCAACAACTGGAAAACACACATTTCTTGTAAGTCCAAAATACATAAGCCAGAAGATTGGTTTGTGCATATATGATTTGTGATAAAGGTGACAAAGCAATGTAATGAGGAAAAGATAAACTTTTTTCCATAAATAATGCTGGATTAACTGGCTATCCATATGGAAAAAGAAAAAAATGTTGAAAATTATTTTAAACCATACATACTTGGCACATAAATATGAAAGACAAAAATATTAATGTTTCAATGAAAAAACATAAGAGAATATTTTCACAACTTTGGCCCTTGGCAAAGTTTTCTTAAATAAGATACTAACAGCATTAACCATAAAAGACTAAATTGTAAAGTGGACTGTATTAAAATTAATAATTTTTGTTTATTAAAATATATTACTAAAGCAATATAAAAAGAAGCAACAGAATGGGAACAGATATTGGTAGTACATATTTCAAACAAAGGACTTGATTCCAGAATATATAAAGAAGTTATATGAATCTGTAAGAAAAAAGCAGAGAAAAATAATAAAATAATGGGTAAAATATTTTAAACAGGCACTTCAAAGGAGGATATCAAAATTACATTTAACATATAAAAGCTGCTCATTTTATTTGCCATCAGAGAAAAGCAAATTTAGACCACAATATAATAATACTGCACAGTCACCAGGCATGTATGAGAAAGAAAAAAATGCAAAAAATACCAAGTAGAATCAACTAAAACTTTCAAACACTTCTCTTAGGAGTGTACTTAAAAAAACTTATCAATACTTACTTTTTAGTAGTTCTATTGAAATATAGTTCACATACACTATTATTTGACCATTTAAAGTGTACAATGAAATGGATTTTAGTATATTCAAGATATGTGCAATCATTACCACAGTCAGTTTTAGAGCATTTTCACCATCTAAAAATGAAAACACATACCCTTTAGCTATCAGTTTCCACCAAGCCCTGGGAAAACACTGATTTTATTTCTGTCTATAGATTTCCCTATTCTGGACATTTCATATGAATGGAGTTTTATAATATGCAATCTTTTGTGACTGGTCTTTTTTACTTAGTATAATGTTTTCATTCATGTTGTGGTATGTATCACTACTTCATTCCATTTTTATGCTCAGATTATATTCCACTGTATGGATATTCCACATTTTGTTTATCCATTCATCAGTTGATTGCCATTTGGGTTGTTTTCATTTTTAGGGTATTATAAATCATGCTGCTATATATATTTGTGCACACATTTTTGTGTAGACATATATTTTCATTTCTTTTGGGTATATACTGAGGAGTGGGATGGCTGGGTCATAAGGTATCTCTATGTTTAATTGTGTGAGGAATTGCCAGGCTATTTTCCAAGATGGCTGCATTGTTTACATTTCTACTAGCCAATGCTTGTTATTATCTGACTTTGATACCAGTCATTCTAATGTCTATGAAGTGTATTTCATTGTGGTTTTGATTGACATTTCTTTTATAACTAATTATGTTGAACATCTTTTCATGTGCTTACTGGTTATTTGTATATTTTGGAGAAATGTCTATTTGAATTGTTTGCCCATTTTAAATTAGTTCACTTGTCTTTTTATTATTGAGTTATATGAGTCCTATATATATTGTGAATACATGCCCCTTATCAGATATATAAATTGCAAATATTTTCTCTAATTCTATGGGTCATATTTTCACTTTTTTTAATGGTGTCCTTTAGAGCAAAAAGGTTTTTTACTTTGGTGAAGTCCAATTTTTTTTTTCCCTTTATCACTCATGCCTTTAGTGTCATATCTAAGAATCCTTTTCCAAATCCCAGATCATGATGGTTTACCCCTATGTTTTCTTCTAACAGTTTTATAGTTTTAGTTCTTATGTTTAGGTCTTCGACCATTTTGAGTTAATTTTTGTATATGGTGTGAGTTCAGAGTCCAACTTCATTGTTTTGCATGTTGTCTCAACACTTGCTACCCTTGTCAAAAATCAGTTGACCATTTATGTATGAGTTTATTTTTTGACTATCAGTTCTATTCCATTGATCTATATGTCTATCCTTGTGCCAGCACCACACTGCCTTGATTTTGTTGCTTTGTCTTAGCTTTTGAAATCAGGATATGTGAGTCCTCCTACTTTGTTCTTCTTTTTCAAGATTGTTTTGGCTATTGTCGGTCCCTTGCAATTCCCTATGAATTTTAGAATCAACATGTCAATTTCTACAAAGTCAGCTGAGCTTCTGATAGGGATTGCATTGAGTCTGTAGAACACGTTGGGGAGCATCACCATATTAAGAATGTTAAGTCTTCTGATCTGTGAACACAGAATGTTTCTCCAATTATTTAGGTCTTTAATTTCTTTTAACAATGATTTGTATCTTGAATGGATTAAAAGTAGAGCAGTATTGGGATAACTGAGAAGAGAGTATTGGGATAACTGAGAAAAAAAAGAGAAGATCCACATAAGAGTGGGGGAGGTGTTATGAGCAAAAAAAAAAAAAAAAAAAATTCAAAGAGTCATTTGCCTTATTTATGTACCCTGCACAAAGAAGGAGTTCTGTGAAATCAGAAAAGGCCACTGATCCTTGCCTTTTTCTAAAAGTTCAGGAAAACCGATTTATATTAAACATTAGCAGCAGATAATTATCAAGTTTAAAACCCATTCAATGTTAGTATAAGAAAAAGGGGAATGAGTAGAATAAGTTTCCTACAGACAATGAATGGAATAAGATGCTCAAGGAGCAGATGCCTTAGATGCCTTAGAATAAGATGCTCATGGAGCAGGACTTCTATTTTAAAATGAACTTAAATCTATAAAGAAAATGATACAAGATGTGAAAGAACAATACACATCAGAATTAGAAAAACCAAAAATTGAGATGATAAAACTTATTAAAGAATGATATAAATGAAAAATATCATTTTCAGAAATTAAGAATAAACTAGAAAAAATACAGTAACAAATTAAGAAAACAGATACTGCTTGAAAAGAAGTACTGTAAAAGGAGGAACATTTATAAAACTACCAGAAATGAAATAATAAATATTGAATAAATAAAGAAGATCCACTTTACAGATATAAAAACTCCCTGAAGAAGAAAACCAGAGTAAGGAAACAGAACAAATACCAAAAAAATATAACTGGAGGAAACATCCCTGAAATAAACATTACGAAAAAAAAAAAACAAAAAACTTTTGACGCTACATAATAAAAGGGCATACCACATGCTTAATATAAGAATATTGACCTAGAATAACCTATTTCAATACCTATCTTAATAAAATTCCTGACCTTTATAGAATAAAAGAAAAAAATTCTTTGGTTATTTAGGCAACAGTAGCAAGTGAATTATAAACAAAAGAAAATTAGATTATCATTAGACTCTGACAGCAGTGCTTCATTACAGATCAAAATGGAGTACCATATTTAAGATATTCAGTAAAAAAAATGTTCACCAAAGAGTTAATATATAATAGAAATTACTTTCAAGTATAAAGGTCACAGACAAACTCTTATCTTAATTTAGGAAATATTGTTACCATGAGACCTTTCTAAGACTCCATTACTGAATGAGTTTTAAACAACCAAATGACTAGAGACAGCATAAAGGATTGTGTGAGCATAGAACATATTATTACTTGTACAACTAAGATTAAATGGGGACTAAAAGGACAGAATAAGATACATAGTGTGCAATTGCTGTATATTCAAACAATGTAGAGACAGTACAAGTATAAAGTAGAGGGAGTTTAGGAACAACAAAAGAAAAAGAAAAATTTTAACTGTTCTCAGTAAATATTTTGGTGGTAGTAGTATTATTATTGTTATTCTATGTATAATTTGAGATAAAGTAAATGGTCAATTATGATAAAATCTAATATGCTTATCCTCTGGATCCTTGATAAAGATATAATGCAGAAAACATTACACAGAAATTATATAGTCCTGGATTTTAGTTGGAAATGTGGGAGCTTCAGTGTAGAATGATTATATATTCAGTATTCTGTATAGAATTAGGATTATCACCATTTTCTGTACGTAATTAATTAATGGCTCTGGGTCTTAACATCAACAGTTACTAACATCACACACACACACACACACACACACACACACACACACACAAAACAACCGGACACTTTGTGCTTCCTAATAAAAACACACACCATCACCCGTAGGCTTGACTATTGGACAGAATGTGATTCTTATCAAAATTCTGAGTCCAGCAGCCAATTTGCAGAAAATATAGAGGACAAAGATACATGTTGAATTGTATCACAACTATGAAATCAGCAAAACCTATAATGTGGGAAAATCTACAAGATCTTTAAAGGCTAACTTATAAGTAATAAAATGGGATAAAGGGGAAATTTATAAACTAAAAGCTACTTAAAAGACATTTTTTAAAAATGGACCAGACTAAATCACAGTGTCTAGGGATGCACGCGTGTATTGTAAAACATAAGAAGCACAAGAAAACGATTCCTACAGAAGTCAAGAGTAGTGTTTACTTTGTGGAGAGGTAGAGTTGAGATGGAAACAAGGCACATAGAAGAGTTCCTGGGGTAGCTGGCCAAGTTGTATATCTTAACTTGGGTGATGATTACAAGTGCATTTGCCTCATAATATCTCATTAAACTATACATTTGTTTTGTGTTTTTCTGTATCACTGTTTTACAAATTTTTAAAAAAAATTTATTTTCTTTCACTGTACAGTAACGAAGTAAGAATTTTTAAAAAGGATGGTCAAAAACAGAAACAGCGTGTCATTGTTACACCAGCTCTAAAAGAAAGTTCCCTGAGATTTTAATAATACTAATAATAATTTTAAAACATTCCAAACTACAATTAAATATGAGAATACTGTGGATAGCATGTCTTAAAAAAAGAAAAAAATAAACTCGGGAGTATTGGAGTATTGGGGTAATAACAAATATACCTACAAGATTTTACTACACTAAGCAGAAAGTCTTTGTAAGGAAAGAATAGAGAAAGAGAGTATAAGATCTACCAAGAAGAGAACCTAGCATTTTTATTTTTCCTGAATGTGCTATTATGTTCCCTTCTTTTAGTACCTAAAATAGTCACCTTAATTAAGGCAAATTTATAGATTGTTAATTCTAAATGATACTTAGTTAATTTGGGGAATAAACATGAGTTAGTTGCTTAGTTTAGTCAAAATTGACCCAAGAAGGCAAAGTGTCTGTGTTGGAGATATGGATAGGCAAACATTTGTCTTTTACAGTAGAAATTCATTTTGCCTTTTAATAAGGAATATAATTTTTGCATTCAACTGCATTTAGGTTGTAATAAGAAAACTTTTAATACATAAATGCCCCCAACTTTTCTCTTTTCTTTGTTTGCAAAAGAACTTTTAGAATTATTTTCTTTCTTTTAATTTCCCCTTCCTGACCTCAGAGGAGAGTCCTAGTTTGACAGACTTGTTATGGAATTTATAAGGCAGAATTTGTAAGAGTAAAAGATGAGGATAAGTTTGTAGACTGGAGCTGGGTTGGAGTTTGAGGTGAGTGGTCCCTTGTGGTACATGAGTTTGGTGGAGAGGGGGCAAAGGTAGAACTTTTAAAATGTTCTGATCTATAGATCTCTTCACATTGCTATAGTTACTTTGATGTTATTGCTGCTTTTAATTTCTGTATGTGGTTTTTAGACTTAGGCTGCTTTGGGGGTAGACCATTTGGAGAAGAAATTTACATGCAGGAAACATTCAAAAATAGACCCTTACATCAGTAAGTTATCATTGGGTTATATAAACCACTGCAAAACATAATGACTTAAAACAATTTATTACTTCTCACTACCCTATTAGTTGACTAGGCAGTTCTCCTGAGGTAGGCCAGGCTCTGCTGATCTTGGCTGGGCTCACTTCTGTATCAGCTAGTATTAGCTCTCCTTCTGGGGTTTGTATGTTGGGACTTCAGCTTTCCTCCATATATTCTCTCATCCTCCTGTGGGCTAGTACAGACCTAGTTTAGTGGGTGAGACAGGGATCCAGTGGAGACACAAAGTCTTTGAAGCCTGTGCTCAGAAGTGGCACACCTTCACTTCTGCTGATTTCTGTTAGCCGAAGTAAGTAGTAAGCCCAACTCAGATTCAAGGGGTGGTAGGAAAAAAAATAACCAAAACTCCACCTCTTGAAAGGAGGAGCTTATGAAGTTACAAAGCACAGGGTATGGAGACAGGAAGGCCATTAACTGGGACCATAAATTAAATCAATCTACTACAGTATTCTGCATGATTTAAGATTTAATTTTGTAAATGTTATTCTAAGAGAATAAGAGCTTCAGCTTTCCAAGCTCTCATGTTTCAAGTTTCCTTTGTAAATATAGAGGCATTTGATATGTAGTCATAGCTTATTAGTTTTTTGAACATGTGAATGAGAATTAACAAAGTTAATTACAGAAAGCTCTTGACTGTTAGAGAATGAAAGTAGGGTTCAATGGGACACTAAAAATAGTGGTTAAAAACTAGAACACATTATATTTGCATAAATCATTTAATTACTTTTGTAATTTTCATGCTTGTTTACTATATGTGTATGCACTTGAGTTTGGCCTTGAATAATAGAAAACCCACAGTAGCAGTCGTTTATACAAATTATAAGTTTATTTCTCTTATGTAGAATTCAATGTCAGGGGTCAGGGCTATAAGGCATTCCATGGTGTTATATCTAGGTTTCTTTTTGTTCCACCATACTTTTTAAATAAACTCAATTTTGGAATAAGTTTAGATGTTAGGTAAAAGTTACAAACATAATACAAAAAGCTAATGTATATCCCTCATCAACTTTCCCCCCGTTAACATATTACAATACAATGTAAGAAACCAACACTGGTGCATTACTATTAATTAAAACCCTGACTTCCTTTGAATTTACTTGTTTTTCTATTGATATATTTTTCTGTTCCAGGATCCAATTCAGGGTACCACATGGCATTTATGTCTCATGCCTATGAAGTCTCCTCTGGTTTGTGACACTTTATCAGTCTTTCCTACTTTTCCATGACCTTGATAGTCTTGAGGCATACTGGCCAGGTATCCTGTAGACTGTCTCCCAGTCTGTGTTTATTTGATTTTTTTCATGGTTAGACTGGGGTTGTTTCTTGGCAAGAATATTACAGAGGCAGAGTGCTTTTCTCATCACATCATATGAGTGGGCAGATGACATTATTGGTGATATTAACCATCACTTGGTTAAAGTAGTGTTTGCCAGGTTTCTCTACTCTAAATTTACTTTGCTTTTCTTTCTATACTCTATTCTTTTTTATCACATTACTAGGTCCAGTGTACCTTTAAGAGGGAAGGGATTAAACTCCACCTCCTGGAATGGGGAGACACTACATATATTAAATGGAAGTTGGTAAGGAAGCAAGGAAGACTTATCTCTTCCATTTAATCACTTATTTATATTACTATGGCTTATTGATATTTATTTTATACTTTGGGTTATAATCCAATACTATATTATTAATTTTGTGGCTCAAATTATTCCAGTTTTGATGTCTGGGAGCTACTTAAGTTTGACTTCAGTTTTTCTATGACATGTCACCATCCTTCTGTTTTTTTGAGGACATTACCTTACATTCTGGTACTTAAAGGCACTCCAGAATCACCTTATATTTTCCCTGTCCCCAGTCTAGAGTAAGTCATTTTTCCAATAAGCCCTAGTTCCTTTAATGGAAATGATAATTAGAAACCAAAATCTGAATGCTAGGTGTGCTTGTTGCTTCTGAGGTGTTTCTATTTCTAGGCTCTCTCAATAGATAGAACTAGGTAATTTGAATATATACTAGCCCATGTATACACAGATATTTATAATTATTTCTTTATCTGTTCTCTCTGTGTGTGTACACACACACATATTTATATATTAGCTAAACATGAGTTTATTCTCGTGTCTCTGACTCCAATCCAGTACCACATGGTTTATTCTAACCTTCCTTTCTTGCTTTTCTGTAACTTCCATCTATGAGAGTAAGAAATTGGCTTCCACTATCTTCTACCCATTTATTTACCTGTACACACTATGCCTTTTTGATCTTATTGTGTAAGGTAAGAGCCTGCACATTACAGGTAGTTTATTGGAGGTCGAGACAGAAAATTATAGGTAAAGAGCACATATGAAACTTCCTTTGAGAAAGGGTTTCTAGAAGCTAATCTGCAACTTCTACTCAAATTCCATTAGAAAAAAATTAGTCACAAGGCCACACAAAGCTGAAAGGGAGTTTGGGAAATGTAATCTTTATCCTGGGAAGCAGAATGCCAAGCTTAAAAAACCAAAATCCAGAAACACCAGAAAAACAAAAAATTAAAAACAAAATAAAATAAAAAATTATTACTATGAGAGATGGGAAAATAAGGGAAGAAAAATTGGAAAATAGCTAAGAGTTTATCCTACACATTACCTGGATATTATTTTTCCTGAATATTATTATTAATTATTATTATTATTTTAATGAATGAAGCAAGGAAAAGGAAGTAGTCAATTTTGTAACTTATTTCAGAATAATTAAAGGTCATATAAATAGACTGACACAATGAACTTTTGAATCTTTTAAATCTTTTATTTCCCTTCATTTTTGCCATTATCCATAGTCCAATTGATTTAAGGAAAATGAACAAGTGATTAATTTGTTTAAAGTCAAAAGGGGTCTAGGAATTAGGATGAAAAAGCCAGTATCTGCTGTCATTAAGGAGTCTGGAGAGACTATTTCATCATGTTGTCTAAAATTTTCTTTAAATGCATGAAAGAAACAGTACTTTTATTTTTATATCACTGTTTCCCCTTTTCTCCTAACAAGGATTTTGAGCAGTGACATTAATCTGTTGACTGTTGCTGAATATATCAGATATGCTTCATAAATACACACCTGCTGTGCTGCTGAAAGAACCTGGTATTTTCTGATGCTCCATTGAATACAATGGACTGACAGCTTAAAAAGGCAGAATGAAAGAGAAGTGGGAGGGAAGTCCAAGAGTAAATGGGTTAATAATATACCATAATACATTCTTCACTGAAACCAGTTATTACTGAAAAGAATGAAAGGACAACAAAGTCTTAAATAAAGGCCATCTTATGAAATATAATAATACTAGAACTTGTGCTAAAATAGATATACTCCTCAGACTGAACTGATTAGAAACTCTTAAGTTCATGGTTCTGTGACCTTTTATTTAAAGTCTGAGTTATTTAGAAATGACGGCCTTGAGTGTGAGGTAGCCAAGTTAGGCATAATACTTATACAATATTAAAATGCAAAGAAATTTTATCAGAAAAAAATTGGCATTTTATACTCGCCTATATAACATTACATTTTAAAAGTTTCAACAAAAGGTCTATAAAACCTCTGTGTATAGCTGCATAATGACTCCCAATTTTTCTAAGAAATAGCTCAGTCCATGGAAAACATTATAAAGAAATTTCATTCAGCTGTGAATATATCTATTCCTTTGTCATAGTCATAGCAATTCAAGCATGAGAATGAATACAAAATAGGCCTTACTAAAACTGAAATGGGATTTTTTCTGTGTTTTAAAATTATATGCGCCTTCTAAGAAGTGAGAATGTTTGGGGATCATTCAATTAAAGCTACTAGACACATGAAACTTTAGGGTGAAAGTATTCCAGTAATTAGTCTTTCTTTTGTAATTATAGCTGTGGAAATGTACTTTCTTTTTTCTTTTTCCTTTGTAATTTTTGAATATCTTACTATAACTTTCATACTGAAAAGCTCATGCATTAAAAATAGTTGAAAATTCTACACTTAAACAGAATATACAGTGTCTACATCCCTCTATTATTGATTTATTTCAGGTTATTTTAGGTTTCAATTTATTATCATCTCAAATATGTATTAATTAACATGAGTGTAAATATCTATCTTGTTACAGAAAAATAACTTAGATTTTGTCAACTAGTAACAATAATGATGGTCACAATACTAAAAGAATAGAAAAATAGTTTTTCTACACACGTTTTGTCAATTCTAGTTTCTTTGTTGGATTAAAAAAATTATTTTTTAACATGCAAACATTTCTGAAATTTTTAAATACCCATAGAAATTATTGCAACTGTAGGTTTTTAATAATTTTTTACATTGCAAAAATATTTCCCTTTTAGTAAGTTTTGGGGAATTACACTATAATTAATTACTTTAGTCCTTTTCTTACTCCTGGAACCATGCTATGATCTTTTTCAATGATGTTTAACTTTTCCATATACTTCCAGATAATTATTGTATTTCCCCTTAAGCTTCACTTGGCTAAACTTATATATATTTATTTCTTTAATATTTGTTTCCTCTCCCAAGGAAAATCTCTCTGGCTTGTTCAGAGCTCCAAGGATTGTTCTCTGAATTTCTTTTCATTTCTCTGCATCTTTTGGTACTGATGTTTGACATCTCAGGTGTGATGGTGGTAGGGGATAGCTGACTTCTAGCATTTTCCTATTCCTATGGTGTATATAGCCGTACTAAGCTTATTTCAAGCTAAGAGATACACATTTGGCTTTTGAGAGGCTATGGAAGAAGGTTCCTGTTCACCACTGAATTTATCTATACCTCTTTGTTTGTGGTCAGTTGTTTCATAATTTACTAGAATGTGCTATGATTATTCAAGACAGGTTGAGCACTATTGAAATAACTTTCTAGGCCCAAGGTAGAGCCACTTTTGCCTGGGGTGTCACGTCAACAAACTGAGACTTGGATAACTTTCTTGTAAATGTTCCACTTGACCAGAAACTTGGTATATCCAGTCAGCTAATCCTCAAATGCCAGGCCAACTCTGGGCTTTCTCATTCCAGTCCAGGTTGACTATATGGCCCCAGCCAATCATATATTTTCTATTTTTCTCTTCCTTGTTCTTTATTCTTTATCCTGTAAAAGCCTCCTGCCCTCCTTTTACACTTCTCTGAATGGAGACTGTTTCCTTCATGAAGGGTTAAAGTTTGTTTCTATCACTTAAATTGTCTTCTTTAATCATTTTTAACACCACTATTAAGTTTCCCTGAATTGCTTATGATAGTTATTTTCCATTTATTCCCACTATATATGCATAATTTTCCACATTAGAACATGCCTGGAAGTTGGACATTCTATCTCTGAGTGGATATTGTATGCTTTCAACCCAATTTCCTATTCTTTCAACAGTGTTTAACTTTTTATAAATTTCAGTATATCAAAACAAGACCATTATTGTATTATTTTCTTTATTTCTAGTATCTTTGATTTCTTGATTCAACAAACTGATTCTCTTCTAAATTACTTCTAGTCTTTCTCCCAATCTTCTGACCACTTCTTTTAAGTTCCTCATCTCAGGCTCTTCCTCCTTTATCAATCCTATAACTGAGTGCTTCTCATATTTTAGTGTATGAAGAACAAATGAAGAATGTTTAAAAATGTAGTGTCCTGGACCTAACAGTTTCTGATTTAGTAGATTGCCCCCCACACCAGGAGCAGCATTTTTACAAGCACCAAGATAATTTTAACATGGACGTTTCACGGACCACATTTGGATAAATACCGCATAAATCGTATCATTCTCCTCTCTCATGTCCTTTCATTTGGTGATATTATTCTCCCTAGCTTAAACATGCAATGGATTTAAAAATCTATATCTCAAAGCTTGTTCAGAGATGCTTACCAAACATCCTTTTTTAAAGTGTTGCAGAAGTTAGTATAATATTAAGACCACTAGCTCATTGTAACAAAATCCTTTGTGTGCATCTCTCCACAAAAATGTGTTTAGGCAGACCAAAATTTTCAACAGTTTCCCCCCAAAAGAAGAGAGAGAACTCACACAAAGAGTTAAAAACAATGTGGTTAAAAAACGCCAAACAAACAGCAATGTATGATACCTAAATGTGGTATAGAACTGCTTTGAGTAGAGAATAAATGGGCATTAAAAAAATACTTTAATTAGTTCCCAGGTCTCTAGTTGTCCTGAAATGTCTTCATCATTGTTTGTATGTAACATCTCACAAATGGGAGGAAAAAAAGTGCTGTCAAATTACAGCACCTGGTT
This sequence comes from Eschrichtius robustus, assembly GCF_028021215.1. Lineage (NCBI taxonomy): Eukaryota > Metazoa > Chordata > Mammalia > Artiodactyla > Eschrichtiidae > Eschrichtius > Eschrichtius robustus. The sequence continues at coordinate 73,837,076 of NC_090836.1, read as the reverse complement.
TAAAAACTTCAACGGTTCTGCCATGACTAGTTATGAGAGTTTAGTAAGTGCCTTCAGCATTCTAACCTTTCACATATCTATTCTTTTTTTTTTTTTTAACATCTTTATTGGAGTATAATTGCTTTACAATGGTGTGTTAGTTTCTGCTGTACAACAAAGTGAATCAGCTATACCTATACATATATCCTCATATCCCCTCCCTCTTGCTTCTCCCTTGCACCCACATATCTATTCTTGAAAGAGGCATGAAATTGTCTACATGTTCAGCCTGTAGGTCCCTTACTAATCTAACTCAGAGCTAATTAACTGCAGACTAACAGACTTTTGGGGAGCTCAGTAAGAAAGCAAGATGCCTCACTAAATTGTCACTCATCCAGAATCCTTATCTTTTGAGCCAAATTGGTGCATCTCTTCCATTAACACCTGCTCATACGCTGGAAGGCGTTGCATTCCTACATCATAAGTCTCATCCTCACACGCAACCCTCCCCAATAAATTGAATGTATAAGCTAAGCCCATTAATGTTTTATGGTATATGTTGTTGTATTTTTAGAATTAGAATATACTCATTAAGATATTTTATTCATATTTTGACCTTTTATATCTAAATAATTTTCTCATTTTGCAATGTATGTTGTGCTTGATATGGGATTTAGGTAAAATGAGATTTCTTTTCCAAAAACCATTGAAATATTTTAACATATTATTAAATAATTTTTACTTTCCTCACTAATTTTAATACTTTATGGTATGTTAGAATATTAACTATATACTGTTTTTATTCATGGTTGGCAATTTCTTCATTGATCTCTATCAATTTTTCCATCAATAACACACTGATTTAATTAGTAGTTTCATTTTCTGAGTCATTGTACCTCTCATTATTCTAAATTTACAATTTCACATATCTATTACAGCCTTCTAATTATCCAAGAAAATTTTCGAATACTTTTTAAAAATTGCAAAAAAAAATGTTATCTGGGAAATTATATCAGACAGTTTAAATTTAGAAATTATTTTACAAAGAATTTACAAATTCTTATCACTCAGTGATTCCTTGGTCTATATACACAAAATTAGAATTTTTGTTGAGTTACTCTAATAGCACATCTTTTGTAGGTAAGTGAAGCAATCTATAATAATTGTTATAACCAAGAGGGCTAAATATATGGCACTAGAGCCATGGGGTTGGACAGGCTGAGCAGACAATTATGAGGAGTCTTGGACCTCAGACTAGAGATGAGGGATAATGACAGTTTCACAGCAGATGGCAGGATGGAATAATAATAACCAGTGTAGACAAAGATACAGAACAAGAACCAACCTCATCTTGCTTTCCACCCCAATTATTAATATTATGTCATTTAACTCCAAAACTTCTAGAAATTGAGACTTAGGAATTTGAGGATAAGAGGAAAGTATGGGACAAATCCGAACTGACTAAATTTATTCTCAGTTGAGGAGGTTATATTTTTTCCAATTCATAGAATGGGAGCTTTGGACAGAAATTATAACATCTAATTTTGGCATGCTACCAATTTCCAGATGGAGGCTCAAAAACTTTAAGGTTTCTTTTGGTAAACAAAACAAAACCAAATTTTGTATTAACGTTCAGTCTAATTCTCCACAGCATTTCAGTTTTACTAGGTTGGGACCCATCTTGGAATCAATTAATATAAAAATCTTTTTCTTTTACAGACATATAATTATTCCTGGCAAGTCACACATTCAACCTTCAACATAAAGTTTCAAAAAGACTTCTCCCACTCATTTATCAATGGAAGTTTCATGTTGGAACTAATTATTTTTAATTGACTATATAGAAGGTGACTTTTCCACATAGACAATAATTTTTGAGACTCTGAACCTCAGAGCACTAATTGTAACTTAATTAGTTTATACATTTGTTCAACTCACGGTTTCAAGGTCCCTGCCCTATTTCAGAAATTACACATCCTTATCTGTAAAAAGAGAAAGATTAACTCACACATATTAAGCAGAGTTACTCATGGTTGAAAGTGATAACATAAGATGTACATGAGCCTGAATTTTAATTTTTATTGTGTTTAGACTTTAGCTATTCCTTTAGGGAGAGGAGGATTCTGGATAGCCAGGACTTTTTTTTCTTTTTCTCTCTTTTTTTTTTAAGCTGTATGCACTCCCACCTCCCATGTAACCTACATCTAAAATATTGGAATTTATCCTTTTTTCCCCCTGAATCAGGACTCTGTATCATTTTAAAGTGGATATGTAGATGTGTCTCTTGTTAATTGATGCTTCATCACCAAGTCAACTGAGAATTATTAATTGTATATGTCTCATTACCTTCCCAATGCCAGTTCCGTTTTCTATTACAAATGCAGAAAAGCTGTCTCTTACTCTCAGACTTTTTTCATTTGCTTCTGCATGCCACCTAGATGATCCCTAAATGCTGGAAGCAAGCTCAAGAGGCTTTTCATTTCTTGTGAAGTCTGTGTAACAAAACTGAGGGGAAAGGGTACAAATTCTAAGCTACTCTTCCCACCATTGTGCTATCTCTTGCATCAAAGGAGATGTGAGGCCAAAAGAATGGAGGGATACCAAAATACCAGGGATCTTTAATTGCCCAGACAGTCATGTAAATATATCTAGGATCCCATTAGCCCTCCATGGGAAATCCCTTTGTGTCCCAAGACAAGAGGAGAATGGGCTGATAAAGGAAGTGATAGAGGAAGAAGTTCTTAGAGTCTCCTCACTTCAGTTTTTTTCTCTCTTCATTCTGAATGTATTGCCATGTAGCTTTCACATATCTTAGGAACATGAGCTAAGCAACTCAAGTCCATAAAGTCTGATGAGGTCCCCAATCTATAAAACTCCTTATTCCATATCCTCATCTGATTTTTTAGTTACATGTCAAAGTCAGAAGAGGATTCTTTTTCTAGGTCAGGTCTAATTTCAGAGGCAGAAATTTTAGGATAAAATATACCTAGAAGTAAGACAAAATATTTTATTCTTATCACTTTATTTTCTTCTAAAAAAACTATTCCATGATTTTCATATTTTACAACATTGGTTTTAGTGCTCTTCTTATGCAGTGGACTCTTTCAAAAAAGTCCATTTTGCTAACTGGGCCCTCCACCTTTTATGGGGTAGTAGACAGAGGGTTTTGCCTACAAGTGGATTACTTTCTCAAAGGTGAGAAATGTTTTAGATGTGTTATAACGTATCCCAGGGAGCATCCAATTATAACTCCATTACCTAATTAAAACAGGTTTAATGGTCAGGTTCTTACCTGTGCTTCAGTTTGAGCAATAAAAGCAAGCTGATAGGATTTTTGAAGCAAGGATTCTCACTGGAACTTTGCAAGCACTGCATGCTTCATTTATGGTAATTACGTGAAATTTATCTTTGTGAGAAAAGTATACACATATCTTGGCATAGCTTTCCTGAGAAAAATAGGTAATAGGCACAATTTGTTGCATCCATCCTTTTCCCCTGCCTCATAAGAAAATTTTTTTTAAAAAAAAGAGAATGAGTGTTAAGAAATTACAGACCTATAAAACATAATTTACCAAGGTCTCTTGGAACTCAGACTTTGAAGGAAGTTGTACCAATCCAAAAGAGTGTTAGGAAGAGACCCAGAGAGATATGGGTCTCTCACATGTGCTTTTCAGGAAAAAAAATTGAGCAGTCCTCAGGTCATCAAATAAATTAGGAAACCACTTCATCGCCTCTCACTTTATGTGCATTGCCTTTAAATCTCAGGCACTGGACAGCTGGAAGTCTACTGCTCTATTTCTTTCTTTTGCGGGGGAAGGAGCAGATGGAATGCACTTTTCTCCTCTTTCCAGCTCCGCCTTCCCTTCCTTCACCTTCCTTTTCTCTTCACCCCTTCTTCTTCCTCAAGAATTAAAATTTTTTAAATCAGCTTAAAATTTAAGCATCCAACTCTTAAAATGCTTCTTGACCTAGGCAGAGCACAGATGGTTTTTAGGCTGGTGAAAATACTCTGTATGATGTCATAATGATGGATATGTGTTATTATGCATTTGCCTAAACACATAGAATGTACAACACTAAGCATGAACTCTGAGGTAAACTATGGATGTTAGATGATATGATTTGCTAAAGTGGATTCATCCTTGGTGAAAAAATAAAAACCATTCTGGTGAGTGATGTTAGTAATGGGGAAGGCAATGCATGTGTGGAGGCATGAGGTTTATGGGAAATCTCTGTACATCCCTCTCATATTTGTTCTAAACATAAAACTTCTCTAAAAATATAGTATATATATAAAAAAAAACCTCTCCTGACCTTCAATACAACCGTTATCTTAAAGGGTTCATCCTGAAAGATAAACATAAACATGAACAAAACTTTTTGCTGAAGGAACAATATTTGCACATTTAAAAAATGATAGAATATTAGAAACCTTCTTCTTGCATATTAGTTTTGTGCTTTTAAATTGATTATGTAATACTCATAAGTCAAAAAGCATGTTGATGGATTGCTTTGGTAAATATTTAATGACATATATAAATGTTCATAACACATTAAAAGACTAAAATGTACACTTACAAAACATTAAGCTAATTCCACTTTTATTGAAAAATATAGATATACATGTAAAATGCATATATTTATCTTCATATATTTATATGGGGCGTGATACATCAAAATTTGGGGGGGATGGCATGATTATTTGTAATTATTATTTTGTCATGATATTTCCCTGTAGTTTTATGTATTTTACAATAATTAACTATTCTTATAACAGCTAACACAGTAACATTTTTAAATGACATGTGTTATCTATAAAAGAGAAGATACAAATATAACTGAATAAAGATTAAACATATATTTATGGCAAAAGACATCATAAGAAAGTGATAAACAGAGGGAAATATTTGCAATACATATGAGCATCTAAGAATTAATGACCAAAATATACAGAGAACTTTTGTAAATTGATAGGAAAAAAACCACTCCAACATGAAAATGGTCAAAAGATACAAGAGGAAATTTATAAAAGAGCAAAATTTAAATAAGCAAACATACAACAACATCAGGAAAATAAAAATTAAAGCAACAGTGACATATCCATTTTTGTTTACCATGTTGGCCCAAACAAACACATACATGTTAAAACCCAGTGCTAGCAAAGATGTGAATTACTACAGTACACCTGAAAGATAATCTGACAATACCTATGCCAAGAGAAAAAATGAACATTACCTTTAAATTATTTTGATACATATGAGAAAGATATAAAGGCATTAGTACAGAAGGATATGTGTATTATGTTTGTATTTGCATAACGTGGAGAAAATTTTCTGAATTTGGGACATGCTCAAGCATTATCTTCTTTACCATACCCCTTTTCTCCCTATTATCTCATATCGACTCAGTTTTGACATATGTAAGATCGTTTTGCTTTCCTTTATGTGTTCTAACTCTTTTCTGTACTTTTCCATGTCTTTGTCTTTCTGTGCTTCATTATAGATAATTTTCACACAGACATATAGGAGTTTCTAATTTTCTCTCTCCATCTGTGTCTATTCAAATCATTTCGGTTTCTAATTTAAATTGCTATGTATTTTTTAAAATTATGTAAAAATTATTTAGCTCTTTCTCAAGCTTCCTAATCAATTTTGACAAGTATGTTGCCTATGCATCATGTATTCTATAATCTTTTTTATATTTTAAACACTTTTAGCATTCTTATTTTTATATCATTTATACTGACATAAATATACAGATGTTACTATCTGTATTATCTTTGAGTCTGATTCCAAACTTGTTTTCTATTTACTATTTTGTTATTTTTATTTATTTATTTATTTGTTTATTTATTTTATACAGCAGGTTCTTATTAATTATCTTTTTTATTTTTAGGTAACGTTCATCACTATTTTTTTTTAACATCTGTATTGGAGTAAAATTGCTTTACAATGTTGTGTTAGTTTCTGCTATATAACAAAGTGAATCACCTATATGTATACATATATCCCCATATCACCTCCCTCTTGCACCTCCCTCCCACCCTCCCTATCCCGCACCCATCCAAGTAGTCACAAAGCACCGAGCTGATCTCCCTGTGCTATGCGGCTGCTTCCCACTAGCTATCTATTTTACATTTGGAAGTGTATATATATCCATGCCACTCTCTCACTTCATCCCAGCTTACCCTTCCCCCTCCCCATGTCCTCAAGTCCATTATCTACGTCTGCGTCTTTATTTCTCTCCTGTCCCTAGGTTCTTCAGAACCTTTTTTTTTTTTTTTAGATTCCTTCCATATATATGTGTTAGCATACGGTATTTTATTCTCTCTGACTTACTTCACTCTGTATGACAGACTCTAGGTCCATCAACCTCACTACAAATAACTCAGTTTCGTTTCTTTTTTAGGCTGAATAATATTCCATTCTATATATGTGCTACATCTTCTTTATCCATTCATCTGTCGATGGACACTTAGGTTGCTTCCATGTCCTGGCTATTGTAAATAGAGCTGCAATGAACATTGTGGTACATGACTCTCTTTGAATTATGGTTTTCTCAGGGTATATGCCCAGTAGCGGGATTGCTGGGTCATATGGTAGTTCTATTTTTAGTTTTTAAGGAACCTCCGTACTGTTCTCCATAGTGGCTGTATCAATTTACATTCCCATGAACAGTGCAAGAGGGTTCCCTTTTCTCCACATCCTCTCCAGCATCTGTCGTTTGTAGATTTTTTGATGATGGCCATTCTGACGGGTGTGAGGTGATACCTCATTGTAGTTTTGATTTGCATTTCTCTAATGATTAGAGATGTTGAGCTTCTTTTCATGTGTTTCTGTGTATCTTCTTTGGAGAAATGTCTATTTAGGTCTTCTGCCCATTTTTGGATTGGGTTGTTTGTTGTTTTGATATTGAGCTGCACGAGCTGCTTGTATATTTTGGAGATTAATCCTTTGTCAGTTGCTTCTTTTGCAAATATTTTCTGCCATTCTGAGGATTGTCTTTATGGTTTCCTTTGCTGTGCAGAAGCTTTTAAGTTTCATTAGGTCCCATTTGTTTATTTTTGTTTTTATTTGCATTTCTCTAGAGGGGAGTCAAAAAGGATCTTGCTGTGATTTATGTCTTAGAGTGTTCTGCCTATGTTTTCCTCTAAGAGTTTTATAGTGTCTGCCCTTATATTTAGGTCTTTAATCCATTTTGAGTTTATTTTTGTGTATAGTGTTAGGAAGTGTTCTAATTTCATTCTTTTACATGTAGCTGTTCAGTTTTCCCACCACCACATACTGAAGAGGATGCCTTTCCTCCATTGTATATTCTTGCCTCCTTTATCAAAGATAAGGTGACCATATGCCCATGAGTTTACCTTTGGGCTTTCTATCCTGTTCCATTGATCTATATTTCTGTTTATGTACCAGTACCATACTGTCTTATTATGTTTAGGTAGGATCCCTCTATGCCTACTTTCTGGGTTTTATCATAAATGGGTGTTGTATTTTGTCAAAAGCTTTTTCTGCATCTATTGAGATTATCATATGGTATTTATCCTTCAGTTTGTTAATAATGGTGTATCACATTGATCGATTTGTGTATATTGAAGAATCCTTGCATTCCTGGGATAAACCACAGTTGATCACGGTGTTTGATCCTTTTTTTTTTTAAATTTATTTATTTTTGGCTTTGTTGGGTCTTTGTTTCTGTGTGGGGGCTTTCTCCAGTTGTGGCAAGCAGGGGCCACTCTTCATCACGGTGCGCGGGCCTCTCACTATCGCGGCCTCTTTTGTTGCGGAGCACAGGCTCCAGACGTGCAGGCTCAGTAGTTGTGGCTCATGGGCCTAGTTGCTCCGTGACATGTGGGATCCTCCCAGACCAGGGCTCCAACCCGTGTCCCCTGCATTGGCAGGCAGATTCTCAACCACTGCGCCACCAGGGAAGCCTTGTTTGATCCTTTTAATGTGCTGTTGGACTCTGTTTGCTAGTATTTTGTTGCGGATTTTTGTATCTGTGTTCATCAGTAATATTGGCCTGTAGTTGTCTTTCTTTGTGACATCTTTGTCTGGTTTTGGTATCAGGGTGATGGTGGCCTCGTAGAATGAGTTTGGGAGTGTTCCTCCCTCTGCTATATTTTGGAAGAGTTTGAGAAGGATAGGTGTTAGCTCTTTTCTAAATGTTTGATAGAATTCACCTGTGAAGACATCTGGTCCTGGGCTTTTGTTTGTTGGAAGATTTTTTAATCACAGTTTCAACTTCAGTGCTTGTGATTCATCTTTTTATATTTTCTATTTCTTCCTGGTTCAGTCTTGGAAGGTTGTACTTCTCTAATAAGTTGTCCATTTCTTCCAGGTTGTCCATTTGATTAGCATATAGTTGCTTGTAGTAATCTCTCATGATCCTTTGTATTTCTGTAGTGTCAGTTGTTACTCTCTGCTTTCATTTCTAATTCTATTGATTTGAGTCTTCTCCCTTTTTTTCTTGTTGAGTCTGGCTAATGGTTCATCAATTTTGTTTATCTTCTCAAAGAACCAGCTTTTAGTTTTATTGATCTTTGCTCTTGTTTCCTTCATTTCTTTTTCATTTATTTCTGATCTGATCCTTATGATTTCTTTCCCTCTGCTAACTTTGGGGTTTTTTTGTTCTTCTTTCTCTAATTGCTTTAGGTGTGCGGTTACGTTGTTTATTTGAGATTTTTCTTTTTTCTTCAGGTAGGCTTGTATAGCTATAAACTTCCCTATTAGAACTGCTTTTGTTGCACCCCATAGGTTTTGTGTCATTGTGTTTTCATTGTTATTTGTTTCTAGGCATTTTTTGATTTCCTCTTTGATTTCTTCAGTGATCTCTTTGTCATTTAGTAGTGTATTGTTCAGCCTCCATGTGTCTGTATTTCTTACAGATTTTTTCCTGTAATTGATATCTAGTCTCATAGCGTTGTGGTCAGAAAAGATACTTGATATGATTTCAATTTGCTTAAATTTACCAAGGCTTGATTTGTGACCCAAGATATGATCCATCCTGGAGGATGTTCCATGAGCACTTGAGAAGAATGTGCATTCTGTTGTTTTTGGATGGAATGTCCTAGAAATATCAGTTAAGTCCATCTTGTTTAATGTATCATTTAAAGCTTGTGTTTCCTTATTTATTTTCCTTTTGGATGATCTGTGCATTGGTGAAAGTGGGGTGTTAAAGTTCCCTACTATGATTGTGTTACTGTTGATTTCCCCTTTTATGGCTGTTAGTATTTGCCTTATGTATTGAGGTGCTCCTATGTTGGGTGCATAAATATTTACAATTGTTATATCTTCTTCTTGGATTCATCCCTTGATCATTATGTAGTGTCATTCTTTGTCTCTTGTAGCAGTGTTTATTTTAAAGTCTGTTTTGTCTGATATGAGAATTGCTACTCCAGCTTGCTTTTGATTTCCATTTGCATGGAATATCTTTTTCCATCCCTCACTTTCAGTCTGTATGTGTCCCTAGGTCTGAAGTGGGTCTCTTGTAGACAGCATATAGATGGGTCTTGTTTTTGTATCCATTCAGCCAGTCTCTGTCTTTTGGTGGGAGCATTTAAGACATTTACATTTAAGGTAATTATCAATATGTATGTTCCTATTCCCATTTTCTTAAATGTTTTGGGTTTGTTTTTGTGGGTCTTTTCCTTCTCTTGTGTTTCCTGCCTAGAGAAGTTCCTTTAGCGTTTGTTGTAAAGCTGGTTTGGTGATGTTGAATTCTCTTAATTTTTCCTTATCTGTAAAGGTTTTAATTTCTCCGTCGAATCTGAATGAGATCCTTGCTGAGTAGAGTAATCTTCGTTGTAGGTTTTTCCCTTTCATCACTTTAAATATGTCCTGCCACTCCCTTCTGGCTTGCAGAGTTTCTGCTGACAGATCACCTGTTAACCTTATGGGGATTCCACTGTATGTTATTTGTTGCTTTTCCGTTACTGCTTTTGATATTTTTTCTTTGTATTTAATTTTTGATAGTTTGATTAATATGTGTCTTGGCATGTTTCTCCTTGGATTTATCCTGTATGGGACTCTCTGTGCTTCCTGGACTTAATTGACTCTTTCCTTTCCCGTATTACGGAGGTTTCCACTACAATCTCTTCAAATATTTTCTCAGATCCTTTCTTTCTCTCATCTTCTTCTGGGACCCCTATAATTCGAATGTTGGTGCATTTAATGTTGTCCCAGAAGTCTCTGACACTGTCGTCAATTGCCTTCATTCTGTTTTCTTTATTCTACTCTGCAGTAGTCATTTCAACTATTTTATCTTCCAGGTTACTTATCCATTCTTCTGCATCAGTTATTCTGCTATTGATTCCTTCTAGAGAATATTTAATTTCATTTTGTGTTGTTCATCATTGTTTGTTTGCTCTTTAGTTCTTCTTTGTCCTTGTTAAACATTTCTTATATTTTCTCCATTCAATTTCCAAGATTTGGCTCATGTTTACTATCATTACCCTGAATTCCTTTTCAGGTAGACTGCCTATTTCCTCTTCATTTGTTTGGTCTGGCGGGTTTTTACCTTGCTCCTTCATCTGCTGCTTATTTCTCTGTCTTCTCATTTTGTTTAACTTACTGTGTTTGTGGTCTCCTTTTCACAGGCTGCACGTTCATAGTTCCCATTGTTTTTGGTGTCTGCCCCCAGTGGGTGAGGTTGGTTCAGTGGCTCGTGTAGGCTTCCTGGTGGAGGGGACTGGTACCTGTGTTCTGGTGGGTGGAGCTGGATCTTGTCTTTCTGGTGGGCAGGGCCATGTCCATTGGTGTGTTTCAGAATGTCTGTGAACTTAGTATGATTTTAGGTAGCCTTTCTGCTAGTGGGTGGGGTTGTGTTCCTGTCTTGGTAGTTGTTTGGGTCCTCCAGCACTGTAGCTTGTTGGCTGTTGGGTGGAACTGAGTCTGAGCATTGAGACGGAGTGCTCTGGAAGAGATCTCACCAATTCATATTATGTGGGGCTGGGAGGTCTCTGGTGGTCCAATGTCCTGAACTCGGCTATCCCACCTCAGAGGCTCAGGCCTGACAGCAAGCTGGAGCACCAAGACCCTGTAGGCCACAGAGCTCAGAAGAAAAGTGAGAAAAAAGAGAAAGAAAAATAAATTAATTAATTAAATAAAAATAAATTATTAAAAGAAAAAATAAATAAATAAAAAGAAGAAAGCAACCAAACCAATAAACAAATCCACCAGTGATAACAAGTGCTAAAAACTAAACTTAGATAAACGTAAAATCAGAAACAAGTCAGACGCAGACAGACAACCCCAAGTGTACAGTTGCTCCCAAAGTCCTCTGCCTCCATTTTGGGATGATTCATTGTCTATTCAGGTATTCCACAGATGCAGGGTACTCAAGTTGATTGTGGGGATTTAATCCTCTGCTCCTGAGGCTGCAGAGAGATATTTCCCTTTCTATTCTTTGTTCTCACAGCTCCTGGGATTCAGCTTTGGTTTTAGCCCTACCTCTGTGTGTAGGTCACCCTCAGGCATCTGCTCCCTGCCCAGACAGGAGGGGGTTAAAGCAGAGGCTGATTAGGGGGCTCTTGCTCATTCAGGCCGGGGGGAGCGAGGGATATGGTAGTTATAATTGCAATGCGAGTTGAGCCTGCAGCGGCGGAGGCCGGCGTGACGTTGCAACAGCCTGAGGCATGCCATGTGTTCTCCCAGGGAAGTTGTCTCTGGGTCACAGGACCCTGGCAGTGGTAGGCTGCACAGGCTCCCAGGGCAGGGGGGTGTGGATGGTGACCTGTGCTTGCACACAGGATTTTCAGTGGCTACAGCAGCAGCGTTAGCGTTTTATGCCCGTCTTTGGGTTCTGAGGTGATAGCCACAGCTCACGCCTATCTTTGGAGCTCGTTTAGGCGGTGCTCTGCCTTCTGTGGGCAGACAGGGAAGGAATCCCCTCTCCTCGTGCACCCCAAAACAATGGTCTCTTGCCTCTTAGGCAGGTACAGACTTTTTCACAGACTCCCTCCCAGCTATCTATTGTACACTAGCCTCCTTCAGGCTGGGTTCACACAGCCAACCCCAGTCCTCTCCCTGAGATCTCACCTCCAAAGCCTGAGCCTCAGCTCCCAGCCCCCACCTACCATGGTGGGTGAGCAGACAAGCCTCTCAGGCTGGTGAGTGCTGGTCGGCACTGAACTTCTATGTGGGAATCTCTCCGCTTTGCCCTCTGCACCCCTGTTGCTGTGTTCTCTTCTGTGGCTCCAAAACTTCCCCCTGCCCAACCCCCGTGTCCACCAGTGAAGGGCCTTCTGAGTGTGTGGAAACTTTTCCTCCTTCACAGCTCCCTCCCAGAGGTGCAGGTCCTGTCTCTATTCTTTTGTCTCTGTTTTTTCTTTTTTCTTTTGCCCTACCCAGGTACTTGGGGATTTTCTTGCCTTTTGGGAAGTCTGGGGTCTTTTGCCAGCATTCATTAGGTGTTCTGTAGGAGCTGTTTCACACGTCGATGTATTTTTGATGTATTTGTGGTCAGGAAGGTGATCTCTATTTCTTACTCCTCTGCAATCTTGAAGGTCCCCCCAGTTATCTATTTTATACGTATTAGTGTATATATGTCAATCCCAATCTCGCAATTCACCCGCCCCCCACTTTACCCCTTAGTGTCCATACATTTGTTCTCTACATCTGTGTCTCTATTTTTGCCTTGCAGACTGGTTAATCTATACCATTTTCCTTCATTACACATATATGCGTTAATATACGATATTTGTTTTTCTCTTTCTGACTTACTTCAGTCTGTATGACCTTCTCTAGGTCCATCCACGTCTCTACAAATGACTGAATTTCATTCCTTTTTATGGCTGAGTAATATTCCATTGTATATATGTGCCACATCTTCTTTATCCATTCATCAGTCTTTGGGCATTTAGGTTGCTTCCATGACCTGCCTATTGTAAATAGTGCTGCAGTAAACACTGAGGTGCATGTGTCTTTTTGAATTATGGTTTTCTCTGGGTATATGCCCAGTAGTGGGATTGCGGGGTTGTATGATAGTTCTATTTTTAGTTTTTTAAGGAAACTGCATACTGTTCTCCATAGTGGCTGTATCAGTTTACATTCCCACCAACAGTTCAAGAGGGTTCCCTTTTCTCCACACCCTCTCCAGCAGTTATTGTTGGTAGATATTTTGATGATGGCCATTTTGACTGGTGTGAGGTGATACCTCATTGTAGTTTTGATTTGCATTTCTCTCATGATTAGTGATGTTGAGCATCCTTTCTTGTGTTTGTTGGCAATCTGTATATCTTCTTTGGAGAAATGTCTATTTAGGTCTTCTGCCCATTTTTGGATTGGGTTGTTTGTTTTTTTGATATTGAGCGGTGTGAGCTGCTTCTAAATTTTGGAGATTAGTCCTTTGTCAGTTGCGTCATTTGCAAATATTTTCTCCCATTCTGAGGGTTGTCTTTTCATCTTCTTTATGTTTTCCTTTGCTGTGCAAAAGCTTTTGAGTTTCATTAGGTCCCATTTGTTTATTTTTATGTTTATTTCCATTTCTCTAGGAGGTGGGTCAAAAAGGATCTTGCTGTGATTAATGACCTGGAGTGTTCTTCCTATGTTTTCCTCTAAGAGTTTTATAGTGTCTGGCCTTACATTTAGGTCTTTAATCCATTTTGAGTTTATTGTTGTGTATGGTGTTAGGGAGTGTTCTAATTTCATTCTTTTACATGTAGCTGTCCAGTTTTCCAAGCACCACTTATTGAAAAGGCTGTCTTTTCTCCATTGTATATTCTTGCCTACTTTATCAAAAATAATGTGACCATATGTGCGTGGGTTTATCTCTGGGCTTTCTATCCTGTTCCATTGACCTATATTTCTGTTTTTGTGCCAGTACCATACTGTCTTGATTAGTGTAGCTTTGTAGTATAGTCTGAAGTCCGAGAGCCTGATTTCTCCAGCTCCGTTATTCTTTCTCAGGATTGCTTTGGCTCTTAGGCGTCTTTTGTGTTTCCATTCAAATTGTGAAATTTTTTGTTCTAGTTCTGTGAAAAATGTCTTTGGTAGTTTAATAGGGATTGCATTGAATCTGTAGATTGTTTGGGTACTATAGTCATTTTCACAGTGTTGATTCTTTAGAATTTTTTTTTTAACGCATTGTTTACTTTGTTTATTTATTTATTTTTGGCTGTGTTGGGTCTTCGTTTCTGTGAGAGGGCTTTCTCTAGTTGTGGCAAGCGGGGCCCACTCTTCATCGCGGTGCGCGGGCCTCTCACTATCGTGGCCTCTCTTGTTGCGGAGCACAGGCTCCAGACGCGCAGGCTCAGTAGTTGTGGCTCACGGGCCTAGTTGCTCCGTGGCATGTGGGATCTTCCCAGACCAGGGCTCGAACCCGTGTCCCCTGCATTGGCAGGCAGATTCTCAACCACTGCGCCACCAGGGAAGCCCAGTGTTGATTCTTCTAATCCAATAACATGATATATCTCTCCATCTGTTCGTGTCATATTTAATTTCTTTCATGAGTGTCTTATAGTTTTCTGCATACAGGTCTTTTGTCTCCTTAGGCAGGTTTATTCCTAGGTATTTTATTCTTTTTGTTGCAATGGTAAACGGGAGTGTTTTCTTAATTTATCTTTCAGATTTTTCATCATTGGTGTATAAGAATGCAAGAGATTTCTGTGTATTAATTTTGTATCCTGCTACTTTACCAAATTCATTGATTAGCTCTAGTAGTTTTCTGGTAGCATCTTAAGGATTGTCTATGTATAGTATCATGTCCTCTGCAAACAGTGACAGTTTTACTTATTCTTTTCCGATTTGGATTCCTTCTATTTCTTTTTCTTCTCTGTTTGCTGTGGTGAAAACTTCCAAAACTATGTTGAATAATAGTGGTGAGAGTTGGCAACCTTATCTTGTTCCTGATCTTTGTGTAAATGGTTTTAGTTTTTCACCATTGAGAACGATATTGGCTGTGGGTTTGTCATATATGGCCTTTATTATGTTGAGGTAAGTTCCCTCTGTGTCTACTTTCTGGAGGGTTTTTGTCATAAATCGGTGTTGAATTTTGTCAAAAGCTTTTTCTGCATCTATTGAGATGATCATATTGTTTTTTTCACTGAATTTGTTAATATGGTTTATCACATTGATTGTTTTGCGTATATTGAAGAATCCTTGCATTCCTGAGATAAACCCCACTTGAACATGGTGTATGATCCTTTTAGTGTGCTGTGGGATTCTGTTTGCTAGGATTTTGTTGAGGATTTTTGCATCTCTGTTCATCAGTGATATTGGCCTGTAGTTTTCTTTCTTTGTGACACCTTTACCTGGTTTTGGTATCAGGGTGATGGTGGCCTCATAGAATGAGTTTGGGGGTGTTCCTCCTTCTGCTATGTTTTGGAAGAGTTTGAGAAGGATAAGTGTTAGCTTTTCTCTAAATGTTTGATAGAATTCGCCTGTGAAGACATCTGGTCCTGGGCTTTTGTTTGTTGGAAGATTTTTTAATCACAGTTTCAATTTCAGTGCTTGTGATTCGTCTGTTTATATTTTCTCTTTCTTCCTCATTCAGTTTAGGAAGGTTGTGCTTTTCTAAGAATTTGTCCATTTCTTCCAGGTTGTCCATTTTATTGACATATAGTTGCTTCTAGTCATCTCTCATGATCCTTTTATATTTCTGCAGTGTCAGTTGTTACTTCTCCTTTTTCATTTCTAATTCTATTGGTTTGAGTCTTCTCCCTTTTTTTCTTGATGAGTCTGGCTAATGGTTTATCAATTTTGTTTATCTTCTCAAAGTTCCAGCTTTTAGTTTTATTGATCTTTGCTATTGTTTCCTTCATTTCTTTTTCATTTATTTCTAATCTGATCTTTATGAATTCTTTCCTTCTGCTAACTTTGGGGAATTTTTGTTCCTCTTTCTCTAACTGCTTTAGGTGTAAGGTTAGGTTGTTTATTTGAGATGTTTCTTCTTTCTTGATGTAGGATTGTTTTGCTCTAAACTTTCTGTTAGAACTCCTTTTGCTGCATCCCATAGCTTTTGGGTCATTGTGATTTCATTGTCATTTGTGTCTAGGTATTTTTTGATTTCCTCTGATTTCTTCAGTGCTCTCTTAGTTATTTAGTAGTGTATTTTTTAGCCTCATAGAGCAGTCTTTGATAACCAATTATGATGTCAAGTTGTTTGAAGGGGAAGTTGCTTGAATGTATTATTTCTTATATAGAGGGTCAAGACTAAGACATATATTTTGGAATTTTTTGAAGATATACTTGTGAGATTCTTAATGAAAAACTGGTCTGAGTTCAGAGAGCTGAAGTGAAGGCTTCTTTTACTCCATATTAAAATTGATTCACTAACCCACAGTCCTAGTGACTATCCTCATCATTTATTTAGACTTGTTTTATTGAAACATATAAGTAGCTAGTTCTTTTCATAGTAAAGAGGAGAAAAGTGAAGGAGCTGAAGAGTTCTTCATTTTTTCCTTTATATGAAGTGTGGTTTCCCAAGCTCAGCACCAATGACAACTGTTCTACATAATTCTTTGTTGTGAAGGTAGTGGGTCAGGAGAGGGAGAGGTTGGACAGTGGTAAGGAGAGGGGTATCCTGTACATTGCAGGATGTTTAGCAGTATCCCTGGCCTCTGTCCACTAAATGCCAGCAACCTCTCCATTCATGACAACCAGAAATATTTCTAGACATTGCCAAAATTTCCCTGAAGGCAAAATCACCCACAGTTAAATACCTCTGATATAATTATAATCAGAATTTGCCTATATAATAGGTTACGCTAACTGGCAGAACTAGGGATGGCATATAATAGTTAACCAAGTGATATGTTTTATTATAGCCTTAGCCTTGTTCACGCTCTTAGATATTGGTAACTTCATCTTGGTACCATTAGTTCCTCAACTGTTCTTGCTCAAGTAAAATAAGGAGGTTTTTGGTAGGTGTGTGAGAAGAGCTTGTTGTCCAATGAGAATGAAGCAATGGTATTTGGCCCATAAATAAAGTTTACACTCATAAAGAGTCAAAGATAGACAGGAAGTTATCTCCTCTCTGAAAATTCCCTTGGAAAGCCTTCTCAACAAGCGAACCTTGGTACACTCCAGAAAAATAAGGTAACCAAATTTCCCACTTTGCCTGGAACACTGACTTGCTTATGCTTGTTGCTCCAGCATGGTTATTAAGAATAAATTCCTCTCACTCTCAAAAGTGTCTTAGTTTAGGACATGAAGTTAAAAAATATAACCCTTTATCAGTGGTAGTCTACTACTTTTGAACTAGCAATAGTTCTTGGCCTCCTAATTATCCCAGAAAGACCTATTAAACTCATTGCAGGTAACAATTGGACAGGCAGTTTTGTCTGGAATTTAAGAGCATGGACTCTGGAGTCAGAAAGTCTAAGCTCAAATTCTAACCCCATCACTTACTAGCCATGATACTTTGGCTGTTAGTTTCCTCATCTTTAAAATGGGGTTTATAATAACAGTTGCTTCCTCAAAAGATCGCATACATAAAATACTTAAATTACATATATAATAACATGCATAAAATACTCAGAACATTCCGCGACACAATACTATTACATTTTTGGCTCATTATCTTGACCCTTGTCTGTTCTACTGTGCACACTGGAAAAAAAAAAAAAAAAAAAGAGGTGTGGGAGACTATACACATGTTTTTCCTTGTAACCTGAAATTGTGCCATCAACTTACTCATTAAATACTTCTGACGTTTTCCATTTGCTTATTTCAATAAAATTTGAATCACATTGCACTTGGTCATTTATAAGTGGTTTTTATGCACTTAATAATAATTTCATTTGTGTTTATATACTTTTCAATATCACATTTAGATTATTATTATTAATGCTATTACATTGTATACTTTTTTTCCTGGAGAATAAATTTCAATATTTATATGGTCAGGAGTTGGGAAATGAATGTAGACTTCTAAAATAGCCCCCAGTGATCCTTACCTCCTGATATTCGTACTTCTGTGTAATCTTTCCCCTTGAAATGGGTTTACTGGCTGCTTCTAACTGGTAAAATATGACAAAGGTGAAGAGTTGTCACTTCTGTGTTAAGTCACTAAAGATTGTGACTTCCATCCTGTTAGCAGATGCTCTGTGCTAGTTCCTCAGCTTATAGGTTTCGACGGAGAAAACTTCCAAGTGGAGAGGGCTACGTGTCAAAGAACTGAGGCTTTCAGTCCAACAACCCATGAAGAAATGAATACTACCAAGAACCACATGAGCTTGGAAGTGGATCCTTTCCCAGGCAGGTTTCGAGATGACTAAAGACAGAGGATTCCTTGATTACAGTCTGTGAGAGTCTCTGAAGCTGCAGGTCCACATTCCCATTCAGTACAAACTGTGAGATAACAATTATATGCTGTTTTAAGTCTAGTTTTTTGACAATGTAATATGCAGCAAAAGCTAATTCGTTTAAAAAAAGAGAGAGAGAATGTGGTACATATGCTCATAAGCTATTCTTATCTAAAAGTACATTCAACTAAAAATAAACTTGTTGCCTGTCCTCCATATTTCCTTTATCTCATTGACATCATCATAACCTTGATTTTTCATGTAAACCTCTGTTTAAAACTTTTAAAGAAATTTTGGTATGAAAGTGAACAGAAAGTGGAGCAGTGGGAAGAAGGGAGGCCTTGTTTAGCTTTTGTTTGTTTGTTTGTTTTGCTTTGAGATAGGAGATCCTAGGCTTAAGTGAATAATCCAGGAAGAGGGTGAAATAGATGACAATGGAGGTGGAAGAGGGACAAGCAGAAGAGAAACTGTTAAGAAAGCAAGCTGGGATGGCATCCAGAGGAGCCTAGAAGGAGGAATCCATCTTTGACTGGAGGGGCAATACTTTATCCCTCACTTCACAGAAGGTGAGAAAGAGGGGTAAATATTTAGGTATGCTGGCAATTTTGCTGATGATCATAAAAGGGAATTCATGAATCAGAGCACGTAATCTGTATGTTACCAATATGAAATGACTTGAATGTAATAAAATATAACTGATGAACTATATAGACATAGTTAAACCTATTTCTAATGAAATAGGAAATATTGTAAACCTGTCTGTTTTACTTGGGGAGAATACAAATACAGATGGTCCCTGACTTTTGATTTTTCGACTTTTCGACGGTGCGAAAGCAATAAGCGTTCAGTAGAAACCATGCCTCAGACTCTGAATTTTCATCGTTTTCCAGGCTAGTGATATTCAGTAGGACACTCTCTCGTGACGCTGGGCAGTGGCAGCATCTGCAATTCCCAGTCAGCCATGCAATCACGAGGGGAAATAACTGATACACTTACAGCCATTCTGTACCCTTACAACCATTCTGTTTTTCACTTTCAATAAACTACTTTATTCAATAAACTGCTTTATTATAAAATGGGCTTTGTGTTAGATGAGTTTTCCCAACTCTAGGCTACTGTAAGTGTTCTGAACGTTTAACATAGGCTAGGCCAAGCTACGATGTTTGGTAGACTAGGTATATTATATTAACTGCATTTTCGACTTACAATATTTTCAACCTATGACGTGTGTATTGGGACATGACCCCATCTTAAGTCGACAGAGATCTGTATACTACTCATGGGTGCCATCTTCTATGTTCCACTTTGTAAACATTTTTAGCATGTGAGGAAATACAAGGAAAATGTATGCTTTTACCTGCCATCAGAAATAATTAAGTACTGAAACTGAATCAGTACTGAATCTGCAGCCACAGAGCAAGCTAAAATTGAACGTGCACCTTTGAAGAGCTCCTGATGTTTTAACTTAGCCTCCAACACTGCTGTTTATTCATGCTACTGTCAGTCTGTGTTATCCAGTTACAAAGAATCAGCTTTATCCTCACCTTTGATCCCTGAGGGCACTGAAAAATACCTTCTTGCATATGATCTCAGGAGGATTTCATCCTAGTCTAATTCTCTAAGGCAGCTGGCTTCATGCCCAGATACCCCGAAATGCAGGTCAGCTGGTGAAATGGTCATGTTCTCATTGCCACAAAGAGCAAATGATGCCCTTTTGCTGTGTATGGACTTCCAGGGCATGTTAAAATCTATCCCGGGTAGAAAGAGACAAATGGAAATAGAAAGGTTCATGGCAAAAGTGCATAATATACTGAAGAGTTTCCCCAATGTCAGTGTATTTGCCATTGCCCTCTACGATGGCATTGTAATCAAGAGGCAGTGAAATGAGGACAGCACACTGACTGGTTCATAATTTTTTTTAATGTCAATATTAAAGAATTGTCCTTTGTTATGATTATTAAAATTTCTATGTTTTTGTGCTAAAATATATTTTATATATTTCATTGTACAAAGTTTGGGCAATAGTAATTTTGTTCATACCATTCTTGACAAAATTAAATTTGTCAACCCTATCATGAAATCCAAATATTTGGGAAATACTAATCTTGGCTAAGATGGATGTTCAGTTTTACTTTATAGCAGAGTGGTGAAGAAAGTGTGCTTTGTAGTCAGACTGTGTTCATATTATAACCCCAGGAATGGCACTGGGACATTGGACAGTTTACTTACTTAGTCTATTCCTTAATCTCCTCAGATATAAAATAGACTAATGAAAGGAACTAAGCTCACGAGTGAGCAATTCATTCATTCATAAATATATACAATATCTGGCAAGGAGGAAGCATGCTCAGTCAGGGTAGTCTATTATCATCTTAAAGCACTGAAACTCTCTTAGCACAATTATAATTAATGTTTATTAATTAATGTTTATTAATTAATTTAATGTAACAGCAATGAAGCTCTGGAAAATCGTTTTTTCTTTTTAATTAAACATACATTTGTTGAGCAATTACTATTTTCTAGAAACTATCCTATAATTTAGAAATACAAAATTAAACCAGATAGGATCCTAAGAGAGTCTGCAAACTAAGATAATTCCTTAATTTTCAATGAAAGTTGTATTTATATGTTTAAGCAGATACTTTAAACTGGTGCCCTTTGCTTGGTATTAAGCAGACCTCTGAGATAGAAGCTGGGAAAGCTGAAAAGTTAAAGACAGGAAGACACCAAGAAGATTGCCAGTGGCAAAGTGGGCTGGGAAGAATTAATTCCAAGGAGGGAGAAAAAGAAATAAATTCAAAGTAACTGATAAATGGGAGTTTGTTAGTTTCTGTGTTTGCAACCATTTAGCACAGAAATGCATTCTTTAAAAAGTAATCTTTCTGCAATTTTCCTTGTAACATAAAGTAAACAGTGTCATTTTCCTTAGTACTCACATGGTGCCTCAACTTCAAGAAGAATTTTTTAGAGGGCAACTGGTGGAGTTAGTAAATTTTTTTATTAGGATTTGATAGAAATATTGATTCTTCCAATCCAAGAACATGGTATATCTCTCCATCTGTTTGTGTCATATTTGATTTCTTTCATCAGTATCTTGTAGTTTTCTGAGTAGAGGTCTTTTATGTCCTTAGGTAAGTTTATTCCTAGGTATTTTATTCTTTTTTTGCAGTGGTGAATGGGAGTGTTTCCTTAATTTCTTTTTCAGATTTTTCATCATTAGTGTATAGGAATGCAAGAGATTTCTGTGCATTAATTTTGTATCCTGCAACTTTACCAAATACATTGATTAGCTCCAGTAGTTTTCTGGTAGCATCTTAAGGATTGTATATGTATAGTATCATGTCATCTGCAAACAGTGACAGTTTTACTTCTTCTTTTCCAATTTGGATTCCTTTTATTTCTTTTTCTTCTCTGATCGCTGTGGCTAAGACTTCCAAAACTATGTTGAATAATAGTCATGAGAGTGGGCAGCCTTGTCTTGTTCCTGATCTTAGTGGAAATGGTTTCAGTTTTTCACCGTTAAGAGGGAAGTTTATAGGAATATAATCCTACCTTAAGAAACAAGAGACATCTCAAATAAACAACCTAAACTTACACCTAAAGAAATTAGAGAAAGAAGAACAAAAAAACCCAAAGTTAGCAGAAGGAAAGAAATCATAAAGATCAGATCAGAAATAAATGAAAAAGAAGGAAACAAGAGCAAAAATCAATGAAATTAAAAGCTTGTTCTTTGAGAAGGTAAACAAAATTGATAAACACTAGTCAGACTCATCAAGAAAAAAAAGAAGACTCAAATCAGTAGAATTAGAAGTGAAAAAGGAGAAGTAACAACTGACACTGCAGAAATACAGAGGATCATGAGAGATTACTGCAAGCAACTATATGCCAATAAAATGGACAACCTGGAAGAAATGGACAAATTCTTAGAAAAGCACAATCTTCCTAGACTGAACGAGGAAGAAATAGAAAATATAAACAGACCAATCACAAGCACTGAAATTGGAGTATGTGATTAAAAATCTTCTAACAAACAAAAGCCCAGGACCAGATGGCTTCACAGGCGGATTCTGTCAAACATTTAGAGAAGACCTAACACTTATCCTTCTCAAACTCTTCCAAAATGTAGCAGAGGGAGAACACTCCCAAACTCATTCTATGCAGCCACCATCACCCTGATACCAAAACCAGACAAAGATGTCACAAATAATGAAAACTACAGGCCAATATTACTGATGAACACAGATGCAAAATCCTCAACAAAATCCTAGCAAACAGAATCCCACAGCACATTAAAAGGATCATACACCATGATCAAGTGGGGTTTATCCCAGGAATGCGAGGATTCTTCAATATATGCAAATCAATCAATGTGATAAACCATATTAACAAATTGAAGTAGAAAAACCAGATGATCATCTCAATAGATACAGAAAAAGCTTTTGACAAAATCCAACACCCATTTATGATAAAAACCCTCTAGAAAGTGGGCATAGAGGGAACTTACCTCAACATAATAAATTCTATACATCACAAAGTTATTGAATGACTCAAATGAGATGACAAACGTGAATGTGCCTTAACAGTAGTAAGTACTAAATATAAGGTATTATTATCATTTCCTTCTTCTTCCTATAGATATCCCAGATCGCTTTTTTGAAACAGAATTAAATAAATTTATTGTGCCATTTGTTAGACTATTCTGAGGTTTTGGTTATATTTTATTTTCAGTGGTCAAAGTTTGTCACAGAATTTATGTAGAAATTAATGACAGTTTTTAACAGCTTCTGAAATCCCTGAAGTATGATTGCTGTAATATTTTCTAAGAGCTACTAAAATTTGGCATGACTTTCTGTTCTCAGTGTTGAAGTAACTGGATTTTGTAGTAATAAGCTTTGCCAGTATTTGCTCCCGTACAACTCAATGTTTTTCTGAAATGCACATCTTCAGTTGATTAGGATATAATTTCTTGATTCATTTCTAAACAACAACAACATACAGCAAAAAGACCTGTTATTTTTCTCTACTTAGGAACCTTTCTAAGCCTAAACAATTTTTAAAAGGTCGGTTAATGGTTTTCTGATTTCTTTGCTCTTTTCCCTTAATCTTCTTAATGCTGTGTATGCCATCTAAAATTGGTGCTTTATCAATTTCAAGTGCATTTCAGTCTTTTAAAAAAAAAATCACTCTTATTTTTCTTTGTTATTGGTCTGTCTCGCCTGCAAAACATATCAAATATTTGAATCAATGTAATATCCTATTAGGATGAAGCCAATTTAAGATATGGTTTAATTTGCTATTCTAAAGAAAGATAAATTTGCTTTTATTAATGCATCAGCACATGCACAAATTACAGATATGAGATTATAAATCTCAAAATTATGCTTGTTACCCTCTTGAGAAACAATATAAAAGTATTCTAAAAAAATTTGTCATAAAATTCTAAATATTTGGGCAAATAAATTATCTTCACATCAGATAATTAGCATTGTTTTCCTGGCATTCATGGAACTGTCTGATAATAATTTGCGTATTTTGGAAGCATCATAAAGTTCCTTAGGCCATGATAATTTATTAAATTGCCGCTACAAAATTATAATTCAAATTTGTGATTACAAGTAACACTTAATATTGTAAATGTCAGAAAGTATTCCTGCCCTTTTTTCTACAAGGTAAATGATGTTTTAACTGAACTTCACATGTGACATATGTGTGCCAAGTATGGCTTCCAAGAGAGCTCCATTTGGACAATGGCATTTCTAGTGCATATCTTTATTGAAAAAAAATTCTTTGTTTTTAGTTTGCTGGTTTATTGTTTACTTGATGCTTTTCTCAGGTATGTTCTATAAATGTATTATAATTAAAAGTGAAGGGATATACATAAAATATATTAAATACCTACCTTGTGTCAGGTACCTTTCACACATTGCTATAAGCCTTTCTCCAAAATAACTCCCCAAATAAGATTTTTTATTCATATTTTATTTTTTAATAGAGAGCAAACTAAAGACCTGTAATTGTTATTAAGTAAATTTCTCAGGAGAGAAATACCTAATAGACTGCAGAGCCAGTATTCAGGGGTTCAGGCTAGTACTTTCTGACTTACGTGAGCACAGCACAAGCTGAAAGGAAGGACATTTCTTAGGTTTTCATTTATGGTGCGTGAGAAAGTTATCCTTCAAAATATATGGCATTCTCAAACAGGAAATGTAGACTGATCCCTTAGATTTCTCCATTTAGGAATGCATTTGGTTGCAAATAAAAGAAAATCAAAGCCACATATGTATCACCAAACAACACGAGTGGAGGCCATTTGTGATGCATACTACAAAGTTCAGGAATATGACTGGTATAGATATTCAATAATACTATTGGGGACCAGGGCTCTTGTTATATGTTTTTTCTTAAAAGTATTTTTCTTAAAAATGTTGCTTGTTTTTTGTGCTCATTCTTAACCTCAGGGCCACAGTATAGCTACTCTACCTTCAGGCATCATACTATGAGCCTATTACAGGCCATCAGCAGGAGGAAAAGAAATTAACATCAATAGTGACTTCTGCTTATATCTTATTGGCCTGAAGAGGGCCACATGGCTATCTCTGGCTGCAATGGAAGCTGAGATGTCAAGATTTAACATTTATATCAGAGAAGGGATAATGAAGTTGGAAATGGAATTTTGAACAGCTAACCTAAAATATCTGCTTTGTATACATTATCCTACATACCTTACTTTTTTAGAGATTACCCAAATCTATGTTTTCACTCATTCATTTATTTTGTCAGACATTCAAGAACTATTTATTCAATTCTATTGCTGGGTGCTGAGAATATACCTGTGATTTAAAAAGGCAATGCCTATCTTAAAAAATACACAAAAATCAATTCCAAATGGATTTCGGTCTACATATTGAAGACAAATGAATAAAGCTTTTTCGAGAAAAGGTAGAAGGACATCTTTGTGACCTCAGAGTAGACAAAGGTTTCTTAGAGAAGACATACACACTCATAAACACTCACTATATATATAGAGAGAGACATATTGAACTATATTAAGATTGAGAACAAATGGACAGCAAAAATCTCCATTAACAGAGTGCAAAGGGATCCCACAAGGCTGAAGAGAATAGTCACAATATGTATAGATGACAAGAATTTCTACAATCAATTAAAAAAATACATATAACCCAGATAAAAATATGTAAAACATTCAAATCAATATTTATTTAAAAGAGTATGTAAATGGCTATAAACATATAAAAAGGTCTTTAAACATGTTAATTATCAGGAAATTCAAATTAAGGCAACTACTGCATACCCACCAAAATAGGTACAATGAAAATGACTGAAAATCTCCACTGTTTGCAAGGAAATCTTAAGTATTTGGAGCAACTGAAACTCTTTAGTGAGAGTACAAATTCCAACAATCACTTTTTAAAACCTGTTTAGTAGTATTGACTATAGCTGACCATATGTGCTTTTTGCCCTAGCCTTTTCAATTCTAGGTGTATGCTCAAAAGAAATCCATATTTATCTTCACCAAAAGACATGTGCAAGAAAGTTCATAGCAACAAAACATTAATAATAACCAAAAGCTTGAAATAACCTAAATATGTATCATTGCTAGGATGGACAAATAAATCATGGTATATTTGTATAATGGAATACTATACAGTGATGAAAATAAACAACTTACAATTGCATGCAGCAGTATGGATGGATCTCATAAACATAATGCTGAAAAAAATGGAGCAGCAGTAGAGCACAAGATATTTTCCATATATAAAATACAAAAAAGGCAAAGGTGACCTATGCTATTAGACTCAGAATACCAGTTAGACCTTGCAGGGAGGGAGGGTGAGGACAGGAATAGAGAATGAATGGAATTTCCTGAATATTAGTAATAAGCTGTTCCTTGATCTTGGAGTTTTTTTATACAGGTGTTTTGTTTGTGAGAATGCATCAAGCTCCTCACTTGTGATATACGTAGCTTTGAAACAGGAGGGAAGGGGGCAGGGCAGAAAGTTTAAAAGAATGACATGGCTATAGGACATGACAAAAACTGGTTAGAACCAACTAGGTCCAAATGGTGTAATATTCAACTTCCAATGGACATTGAGCCTCATTATATGCTCATTGTAGTACACTAGCATATGCTAAATGACACACCCACCAGTGCCATGACAGTTTTGAGGCTAACCATAAAAGGCCAAAAAGTGGGCAGTGGCCCAGTTCCTGGAAATCTCTACCCCTTCCCTGAAATAATTGGAATAATCCTCCCACTCATTAGCCTATGAAATTACCCAGCCCATAAAAACTAACCACCCCATATTTCGAGGCTCTCTCACCTTCTGAGATGGCCCACACTCTGTCTGTGGAGTGTGTTTCTCTCTAAATAAATCCACTTCTTACCTATAACTTTGTCTCTCTCTGAATTCTTTCTGCGACGAGACATCAAGAACCTCAAATTCACCAGGAACAGTTTTCCTTCTAAACAGTATCCTTCAGTTAAAAAGTTAAAAATAAACACAAAAAAGGAAAAAGAAAACATATCTGACACTGACCTAATAGATGTTATTGACTAATGGAAGAGAGATATATTAAGCAACAATCATGGGCATAACAGTGTTCATATGAGTTTTGCTAACTAGCTTAAAGGATAACCAAAAGTCTTTCAAAGAGAGTTAAGCAGGGTACTCTAATTCAGATGGGAGGGGCTGGGAAGACCCCTCTGAGGAAGTGAGACCAAAGATATTATCTGAAGCATGAGGGAATTTTCAGATGAAGACTGAAGACAAGAGTGCTCTAAGTAGAAGGAGCAACATGTGTGAAGACCCTCAGGAGAAAAAGAGCTTAGTTTTTTAGAACAATTGAAAGAAGACCAATGTAGCTAGAGACAGAAGAGAACATGGTGTGATTAGATTCCTCTCAATCTTTAGGACTGGGATATTTTCCAAATTCATACCAGAGACCTAGCGTGTCCTCAGAATTCATCAATTATTCATTAAGATAATATTTGGTAATATCTCCATCCTATATTCTTAAGTAACTTGGAGTCAAGTGGAGGAGACTAATGTAAATAGGACATTAACAACTCAAAAGAAGAGTCTTATGGTAACGGTGTGCACGAGTTGTTATGGGAAGACACAGAAGTGGCATATTATTAAGCCATGAGGGATCAGAGACCATTTCTCAGAAGAGGTGATAGCTAAGGTGAATCCTAAAGACCATGTAGAAATGCAAAGAAGCTGGGCCATAAGCAGGACATTCCCCTGAGGGAGGAACATGGACGAACCTCAGAAGCAAAACGAACAGTTGAGTGTGGATAGAAAATAGAGTAAGGCTGCAGAGAGGAGACAGGTTAGAAGGGACACATTGGAGAAAAAGTAAACAAGGACCAGATCGTGACAGTTCTGATTACCCATCTTCAAAGAACTGGAGTTTTGTTCTAAATAGATGGGGAGACTCTGAATGATTTAAAATAAAGACTTGAAATGAGCAGACTCTAGGGATCATATTGTTCACTGTGAGCACCAGATCCTAGAGCAGTGCCTGGCAGATAATGGGACCCAACAAATATTTGTTGCTAAATGAATTTAAAGAAAAAAGATTTCATTGATTACTATATGGACAGGGGATCCGTTCGGTTAGAAAATCCTGTTGGGTCTGCTTTGAAAATATATCTAGAATCTGACCATTTCTCATTCCCACTGCTTTCATCTTGATCCTGCCATTGTCGCTCAGATTATTTTAGTAGCTTCTTAACTGACTTTCCTGCATCCACACTTACTCCTCTACTGTTCATTTTCAACACAGCAGTAATAAGAATCCTTTAAAATGTAAGTCAGATGATGTCACCTTTGTTCAAAACTCTTTAATGCCCTTCCTTGTCATACAGAGTACAGTTCAGTGGCCTTCAAGCGCTTGCACGATCTGCTTCTTAGTGTCCTGAGCTCTCTGATCTCCTTCTCTCTTACCTTCATTTACACCCTCGCAGCTACCTGGACTCTTGCTCTTCCTCAGTCACACCTACAACAACAAATTTTTGTTGACACATGACTCAGAGCCTTTGCTCTACGTCAAAGCTTTTGATCTTTGAAGACTACCTTGACCACACTTCTAAAAATAGTTTTTTTTACCTGTTCCCAGCACTCTTATTCCTCTTACATGACTTATTTTTTCATAGCACTCCTCACTTTCTAACATGTAAATTATCTAAATTATTTTTATTGTTTCTCTCTTTCCTGCCAGGAGAGTGCAAGTTCTATGATGGCAGGATTTTTTTTTTCCTTTCTTTTATTAAACTGTAGTACCTGGAGATGTCTGTCTCATAGTAGGTGCTCAAAAATACTTGTCAAGTGACAGAGGGAGGGAGAAGCAGGAGATACACTTAGAAAGCTACTATCCATTAATTAAGATAGTGCAGTGCAGAGAGAAGGGAGTTAACGTGCTGAATTTGGAAACTCTCAATTCTATGTTAAATGCTATTCACCCTGGTTCCTCACCTTCCAGCTGACTGTGCTCACACCCTCCCCTAAGTCCTTTATATTTGGGTTTCTGGAACTGCTATGATAGACAGGGGTAGACTTGATGTGGAAGACTGAGAAAGAGAACTTGTGTTAGAGATGACTCTCAGATTTCTGGGATGAACCTAGATGTGCCATATCAGAGATTAGGAATACTAGAAGAGGAACATGTTTGGAGGCAAGATCAAAAGTTTAAATTTGATCATGGTCAATGACTCATCCAGGAGGCAAAACTATTTTGGCTGAATAGACTAATAAGTCAAATACTGAGTAAAGACTAGCTGAATTCAATTACTTGCCTATAACTTTCAAATAACTGCTTGCTAAATGACTATGTATTGACTGAAAGGAATTGCAAATATGACACATGAAGACATTAAACTCCACGTGTCAGTCAAGGTTCAACCAGAGAAAAATAACCTGGAGGAGACATATATTAAGAGATTTACTGGAAGGAATTGACTTACATGATTTTAGGAGGCAGGGATGAAAATCTGAAATCCCTAAGGCAGGCCTTCAGGAAGGGTAGGCTGGAATTCTGGGGCATGAGTCAAAGCTCTTATCCTCAGGCAGAATATTTTCCTCTTTGGGGAAGCCTCAGTTCGGCTCTTAGAGTCTTTCAACTGACTGAATCAGGCCTACCCAGATTAACTAAAATAATCCCTTTACTTAAAATCGCCTGTTCCTGGACATTAGTCACATCTACAAAAGGCTTTCACAGCTATACTTAGATTAGTATTTGATTGAATAACTAGAGGCTGGAGCTTAGTCAAGCGGACACACAAACTGAGTATCACACCCAACTCTCTCTTATACTGCAACTTTTATGAATTCTTTAATTTTAATGTTTTAGTTTTCTTTTATGAAAATTAGGAAAAGGTTTTAATATAATCAAATACATTAATGGTCCATTTACATTAACCCTCACTAGGTATTTGTTTCAACATGTGTGTCCTTGAATTTACCTGCTTTCTAACTTTTTCCTTATTCATTTTAATGGATTCCTTTCTTGTGAGAGTGTTCATTTTCTAAATGCTCTAGTGTAATTTGAAAAAACAAGTCTGTATCCCTCTTTGATATGCTAATATTAGTTTCTCTGAGTACTAGGAATTTCAATGTCCTGGAAAAATAACTATTTGAAAATAATACATATTTATATATTTTGGATGTACAAAGCAGTTTTATTTCTCACTTTTACATTTAGTACATACATTTTTCAATATTATCACAAAGTAAACTGTTATCTTTCCCCACCTTCCCAGTCTTCTTTGTTGAGAAAACAATCGCATATCTTTCTGCTAACATATTATTTATTTAATGAACAACAATAGATTTCTTTCACATTATTCTTTTATAACATTAAATTTTTAAATGCTCTTTTTAATTTTCATTCCCTCATTTTCTGTGAAAGTATACTTCATGGTATAATTTTAATGCTATTCTGAATTCAGAGGAGGAAGTGAATGGCTCTTACTAGGGGATTTAGGAACTATTACTAGGAGATAAGTTGACCATGGTCTTAAAGTAGGTAGGTGTTTGACAGGTTGAGAATGGGGTATTTCAGGTTATGAGAGAGTAGTATATCATAGACAAAACTACACAGGAATAAAAGACATTTGAATATTCAGGTAAGGGAAGAAGTTCAGTGTGAATGAAAGATTGAGTGCGTGAATTAAGAGAAATCAAGGTGCAGATGTGGGTTTGATATTGGAGTTACATACGTCAAACTAAAGAATAAAAAAGCAACAGAAAACTCTCAAAACTGTAGGCTTTTATACTTTACTGATATTTATCTACATGTGCCTATCACAGTGCTTGATACATGGCACACATTCAATAAATACCTTTGGTGATGGATCACATCCTGTGTTCTTTAGGAAGAGATCTGTTTTTAAACAAAATAGCTCTTAGTTGTATTGAAGAGTGAATTTGCATGGTGATGGTGAGAAATGAGTGGCAGAAAAATCAAACAGGAGGTTAGAAAAAAAGAGGTTGAGTTTGAGAACTTTTTCCCTAACCATAAGCATTTTAAAAGATAGATTTTGTATTGGTATCAAAAGTTTAAACATGTTTTTATGAAAAAGAGGCAGTTGCGCATTGTAGCATTAAATCACAATGAAACTTGTCTGTGAACGATAACGTTTACAACATCTAAAACTATATCAGGTAGGGAATAGTGTTATGCAATTTCATAGAGTTTTTATATTCTTTTTGTTAGTGGAGATTCTGAAAAACCTCTTCTAGCATTGGATCAATGTTGTGAATTTGCCAACGTATTTTTCTGTGACAGCAAAGATATTCAAGAGATAACTAGAAATTGGATCTGAAATAGTAGTCCAGCCCTAGGATTGCATCTTTTTCTGCTGATGAGTAATTGGGTTGTATCTAAAGGTAATACTTACGACTAGGCTGGAGTATCCCTCTGTGTCTCTGAAAATTTTTTATCTTCTTTGCCCAAATCGATCCCAAAGATTAAATGGTCCATGGGTTGTGATTTCAGGTTGGACTTATTAACACCTATTCTTTCTGAGTGCAAAAACAGATTGATGAGCAATTTGTTTTAATCTTCTTGGGAAAGGGGTGGGATTACATCAGAATGCTTGTTGGTTAGGTTTTCCCTAGTGTCTGCCAACTTTAACACCCACAATGAACTAATTTGTTTCTAAATTTGTATGATATAAGATAGATACTGTATACAAGAAAACAGAAAAACAAACAAACAAACCAAAAACCTCCCAGAGCTTACATTTTGCTTACAATTTTAACAAAGTTGAAATAAAGCCGACCCAAGCAACTGCTACATGCGAACCAGCATCATATATTAAAAATGTTTCTGATACTAGTAATCATTAATTTTAAAATAATTTTCTCAAGCTATCAAAAAAATCTTAAACAGGAAGAACTTAAATACTTTCAGTATTAAGAGAAATATAGACAGATATTTGCCCATTTTTAAATTTTAACACATCCATGCAGGCCAGGATAGTTCTCACTCCCTGATAACTGATGCTTCAATCAGAACCAGGGGTCTTTCCCACCAGGCCAACAATCTCTTGTTCATTAGACATAAGGACCAGAGAGAGAACCTTTGATTATATCAATATTTCAGGATTAGACAGATGTTGACCACCGCATCACTTCAGTCATGGAGGACTTCTTGAGAGTATATCTGTTTCTTTCTTTTTCCTTCTGAGAAAGAAAATTATTGCATAGTATGACCCCCAGCTATAACTTAGTTTCACGTGGTAGGCATGGAATGTTGTAGGAAGTTAATTTTGACTAAGACACTTGCCTCCTTCATTTTTACTATCAAAAATCACTTGTACCCCTAAGATGTGTACTAACTGTCTACCTAGTGAAACTCCAAAGGTATATATTAAAATTGTTAATCAGGCCTTGAGCTCTGTCTTCATTCAGTAGGCATTAAAAATTCCATGCTTCAGTTATATGTTCAAACTTATTCATAAATCAAAAAGTGAAAGAACCTACATCTCATTCATTTAGTGTCAGCATGTTCATCATAGGGTAAAAATGTCATAAGGCTCTCTGCTCTCCTTGGCACAGGTGGACACTGGTAAATTTCTTGCCTTATAAGGCATGGCCTACTTGTTTACCCAATAATTTTTCATGCCTGCTGTGGGCATTAAACAACTTGGTTTCTATGGAAATTGATTGAAAAAAAAGCAAATCTTGCATTTTTCCTGAATTTTATAGATTGTATTATACTGATTTTCAATTTATTAGTATACCAATCTACCAAACTGAGCCCAGGAAGTGATAGGATACCATTCAAAGAGCAATGAACATCACGTTAGAGAGATGTGGACCTTTGTATGGGAACTTCGATATCAACTGGAGTTGAAGATGGACTGCATGGGGCAGGAGGTAGATGATGGAGACATTTCAAGTGATAATTGAACCATACGATATTACTCAATTCACCTTTTATAAATAGAAAATACTTGTATTAACTGGTTGAAACTTTTGATTATTGTGATTATACAGATCAAAATAATAGTTCACAATTATATTTCTATCAAATCCTAATAAAAAAATTTACTAACTCCACCGGTTGCCCTCTAAAAAATTTTTGAAGTTGAGGCACCATGTGAGTACTAAGGAAAATGATACTGTTTACTTTATGTTACAAGGAAAATTGCAGAAAGATTACTTTTTAAAGAATGCATTTCTGTGCTAAATGGTTACAAACACAGAAACTAACAAACTCCCATTTATCAGTTACTTTGAATTTATTTCTTTTTCTCCTCCCTTGGAATTAATTCTTCCCAGCCCACTTTGTCACTGGCAGTCTTCTTGGTGTCTTCCTGTCTTTAACTTTTCAGCTTTCCCAGCTTCTATCTCAGAGGTCTGCTTAATACCAAGCAAAGGGCACCAGTTTAAAATATCTGCTTAAACATATAAATAAAACTTTCATTGAAAATTAAGGAATTATCTTAGCTTGCAGACTCTCTGAGGATCCTGTCTGGTTTAATTTTGTATTTCTAAATTATAGGATAGTTTCTAGAAAATAGTAATTGCTCAACAAATGTATGTTTAATTAAAAGGAAAAAACGATTTTCCAGAGCTTCATTGCTGTTACATTAAATTAATTAACATTAATTAATACACATTCATTATAATTGTGCTAAGAGAGTTTCAGTGCTTTAAGATGATAATAGACTACCCTGACTGAGCATGCTTCCTCCTTGCCAGATACTGTACATATTTATGAATGAATGAGTTGCTCACTCGTGAGCTTAGTTCCTTTCATTAGTCTATTTTATATCTGAGGAGATTAAGGAATAGACTAAGTAAACTGTCCGATGTCCCAGTGCCATTCCTGGGGATATAATATGAACACAATCTGACTAGAAAGCACACTTTCTTCACCACTCTGCTATAAAGTAAAACTGAACATCCATCTTAGCCAAGATTAGTATTTCCCAAATATTTGGATTTCATGATAGGGTTGACAAATTTAATTTTGTCAAGAATGGTATGAACAAAATTACTATTGCCCAAACTTTGTACAATGAAATATATAAAATATATTTTAGCACAAAAACATAGAAATTTTAATAATCATAACAAAGGACAATTCTTTAATATTGACATTAAAAAAAATTATGAACCAGTCAGTGTGCTGTCCTCATTTCACTGCCTCTTGATTACAATGCCATCGTAGAGGGCAATGGCAAATACACTGACATTGGGGAAACTCTTCAGTATATTATGCACTTTTGCCATGAACCTTTCTATTTCCATTTGTCTCTTTCTACCCGGGATAGATTTTAACATGCCCTGGAAGTCCATACACAGCAAAAGGGCATCATTTGCTCTTTGTGGCAATGAGAACATGACCATTTCACCAGCTGACCTGCATTTCGGGGTATCTGGGCATGAAGCCAGCTGCCTTAGAGAATTAGACTAGGATGAAATCCTCCTGAGATCATATGCAAGAAGGTATTTTTCAGTGCCCTCAGGGATCAAAGGTGAGGATAAAGCTGATTCTTTGTAACTGGATAACACAGACTGACAGTAGCATGAATAAACAGCAGTGTTGGAGGCTAAGTTAAAACATCAGGAGCTCTTCAAAGGTGCACGTTCAATTTTAGCTTGCTCTGTGGCTGCAGATTCAGTACTGATTCAGTTTCAGTACTTAATTATTTCTGATGGCAGGTAAAAGCATACATTTTCCTTGTATTTCCTCACATGCTAAAAATGTTTACAAAGTGGAACATAGAAGATGGCACCCATGAGTAGTATACAGATCTCTGTCGACTTAAGATGGGGTCATGTCCCAATACACACGTCATAGGTTGAAAATATTGTAAGTCGAAAATGCAGTTAATATAATATACCTAGTCTACCAAACATCGTAGCTTGGCCTAGCCTATGTTAAACGTTCAGAACACTTACAGTAGCCTAGAGTTGGGAAAACTCATCTAACACAAAGCCCATTTTATAATAAAGCAGTTTATTGAATAAAGTAGTTTATTGAAAGTGAAAAACAGAATGGTTGTAAGGGTACAGAATGGCTGTAAGTGTATCAGTTATTTCCCCTCGTGATTGCATGGCTGACTGGGAATTGCAGATGCTGCCACTGCCCAGCGTCACGAGAGAGTGTCCTACTGAATATCACTAGCCTGGAAAACGATGAAAATTCAGAGTCTGAGGCATGGTTTCTACTGAACGCTTATTGCTTTCGCACCGTCGAAAAGTCGAAAAATCAAAAGTCAGGGACCATCTGTATTTGTATTCTCCCCAAGTAAAACAGACAGGTTTACAATATTTCCTATTTCATTAGAAATAGGTTTAACTATGTCTATATAGTTCATCAGTTATATTTTATTACATTCAAGTCATTTCATATTGGTAACATACAGATTACGTGCTCTGATTCATGAATTCCCTTTTATGATCATCAGCAAAATTGCCAGCATACCTAAATATTTACCCCTCTTTCTCACCTTCTGTGAAGTGAGGGATAAAGTATTGCCCCTCCAGTCAAAGATGGATTCCTCCTTCTAGGCTCCTCTGGATGCCATCCCAGCTTGCTTTCTTAACAGTTTCTCTTCTGCTTGTCCCTCTTCCACCTCCATTGTCATCTATTTCACCCTCTTCCTGGATTATTCACTTAAGCCTAGGATCTCCTATCTCAAAGCAAAACAAACAAACAAACAAAAGCTAAACAAGGCCTCCCTTCTTCCCACTGCTCCACTTTCTGTTCACTTTCATACCAAAATTTCTTTAAAAGTTTTAAACAGAGGTTTACATGAAAAATCAAGGTTATGATGATGTCAATGAGATAAAGGAAATATGGAGGACAGGCAACAAGTTTATTTTTAGTTGAATGTACTTTTAGATAAGAATAGCTTATGAGCATATGTACCACATTCTCTCTCTCTTTTTTTAAACGAATTAGCTTTTGCTGCATATTACATTGTCAAAAAACTAGACTTAAAACAGCATATAATTGTTATCTCACAGTTTGTACTGAATGGGAATGTGGACCTGCAGCTTCAGAGACTCTCACAGACTGTAATCAAGGAATCCTCTGTCTTTAGTCATCTCGAAACCTGCCTGGGAAAGGATCCACTTCCAAGCTCATGTGGTTCTTGGTAGTATTCATTTCTTCATGGGTTGTTGGACTGAAAGCCTCAGTTCTTTGACACGTAGCCCTCTCCACTTGGAAGTTTTCTCCGTCGAAACCTATAAGCTGAGGAACTAGCACAGAGCATCTGCTAACAGGATGGAAGTCACAATCTTTAGTGACTTAACACAGAAGTGACAACTCTTCACCTTTGTCATATTTTACCAGTTAGAAGCAGCCAGTAAACCCATTTCAAGGGGAAAGATTACACAGAAGTACGAATATCAGGAGGTAAGGATCACTGGGGGCTATTTTAGAAGTCTACATTCATTTCCCAACTCCTGACCATATAAATATTGAAATTTATTCTCCAGGAAAAAAAGTATACAATGTAATAGCATTAATAATAATAATCTAAATGTGATATTGAAAAGTATATAAACACAAATGAAATTATTATTAAGTGCATAAAAACCACTTATAAATGACCAAGTGCAATGTGATTCAAATTTTATTGAAATAAGCAAATGGAAAACGTCAGAAGTATTTAATGAGTAAGTTGATGGCACAATTTCAGGTTACAAGGAAAAACATGTGTATAGTCTCCCACACCTCTTTTTTTTTTTTTTTTTTTCCAGTGTGCACAGTAGAACAGACAAGGGTCAAGATAATGAGCCAAAAATGTAATAGTATTGTGTCGCGGAATGTTCTGAGTATTTTATGCATGTTATTATATATGTAATTTAAGTATTTTATGTATGCGATCTTTTGAGGAAGCAACTGTTATTATAAACCCCATTTTAAAGATGAGGAAACTAACAGCCAAAGTATCATGGCTAGTAAGTGATGGGGTTAGAATTTGAGCTTAGACTTTCTGACTCCAGAGTCCATGCTCTTAAATTCCAGACAAAACTGCCTGTCCAATTGTTACCTGCAATGAGTTTTAGTCGGTCTTTCTGGGATAATTAGGAGGCCAAGAACTATTGCTAGTTCAAAAGTAGTAGACTACCACTGATAAAGGGTTATATTTTTTAACTTCATGTCCTAAACTAAGACACTTTTGAGAGTGAGAGGAATTTATTCTTAATAACCATGCTGGAGCAACAAGCATAAGCAAGTCAGTGTTCCAGGCAAAGTGGGAAATTTGGTTACCTTACTTTTCTGGAGTGTACCAGGGTTGGCTTGTTGAGAAGGCTTTCCAAGGGAATTTTCAGAGAGGAGATAACTTCCTGTCTATCTTTGACTCTTTATGAGTGTAAACTTTATTTATGGGCCAAATACCATTGCTTCATTCTCATTGGACAACAAGCTCTTCTCACACACCTACCAAAAACCTCCTTATTTTACTTGAGTAAGAACAGTTGAGGAACTAATGGTACCAAGATGAAGTTACCAATATCTAAGAGTGTGAACAAGGCTAAGGCTATAATAAAACATATCACTTGGTTAACTATTATATGCCATCCCTAGTTCTGCCAGTTAGCATAACTTATTATATAAGGCAATTCTGATTATAATTTTATCAGAGGTATTTAACTGTGGGTGATTTTGCCTTCGGGGAAATTTTGGCAATGTCTAGAAATATTTCTGGTTGTCATGAATGGAGAGGTTGCTGGCATTTAGTGGACAGAGGCCAGGGATACTGCTAAACATCCTGCAATGTACAGGATACCCCTCTCCTAACCACTGTCCAACCTCTCCCTCTCCTGACCCACTGCCCTAACAACAAAGAATTATGTAGAACAGTTGTCATTGGTGCTGAGCTTGGGAAACCACACTTCATATAAAGGAAAAAATGAAGAACTCTTCGGTTCTTTCACTTTTCTCCTCTTTACTATGGAAAGAACTAGCTACTTATATGTTTCAATAAAATAAGTCTAAATAAATGATGAGGACAGTCCCTAGGACTGTGGGTTAGTAAATCAATTTTAATATGGAGTAAAAGAAACCTTCACTTCAGCTCTCTGAACTCAGACCAGTTTTTCATTAAGAATCTCACAAGTATATCTTCAACAGATTCCCAGAAATATGTCTTGGTCTCTTGACCCTCTATATCAGAAATAAGACATTATACCATCTTCCCCTTCAAACAACTTCACATTATTATTAGTTATCAAAAATTGCTGTATGATTCTGAAAGGACAACCTTAAAGAGAAGGAGCTGAAGAAAAGTCCTGCTTAGGCCAACTCAGTGATAGGGAAAAAGAGATTAAAAAGTGTTGCTAACATAATTTTTAAAAGTAGCATGCTCTGGCTTAAATTAATAAATTGAATGCATTTGAAGCAACTATAAAATATTGTCAAAATATATATTTAAATAAAGGAGGGATACCTCAAACGTTAGGTCATTATAGTGGCATTCCTCTCAGCATCCATGTATTTTTTTTATTCCAACTACTGAATTACAGAGAAAGTATGAATTTCTTTGTGCTATTTTTTAGGTTACATTTATAGAAAAGCCATTAAAAAAATAGTGTGGACATGTGACCTCATTGCTTTACATGTATTTTGCCTATACTCACAAACTACTTTGGAGAGAAAAAGAATTGAATTAGATAAACAATTTTATTTTTTAATAGTTAAACTTTGGAAATAAAACTAGCTTCTATTTTGTTTTTGTTTTTAAAACAGTAAATGCTGAAATACACAAATAAGCAAGTAAAGATTACAGGACATATCACCATACACAGGACATCACTATTAAAATTTTCATTCTTCCAAGTTCATGCGTACGCTCATATATAATTGGAGTCTTTCTGTGCTACTGTTTTATAATTTTTTTCTGTTATTTTGAAGATAATTTGAAGTTCAGTACAAACAATCATTTAATAACAAGTTTGGTCAAAAGGCTAATTGCTGCTTTTTAAAGTATATCTGAGTATAATTAGCTATCTGATACTGGTTATTTTTTCTTTTTTTAGCCTTACTATTTTAATTTTTGGAAGAATCATTTTCCATTTATGAGAAAGTCATCTAGAAAACGCCTCCAAGATACTTCAAATGTAGTCTGGAATCCAGTTTCCATCATAAGTACATTTTCTAAGTAATACAAAATATTTTGACTAGTCCTAACTCAATTTTCCTACATCCTTTCCTATAAAATACACATGCATGTACACACAAAAGCATATCATTACATTAATTGATCACAAGATTGAATTAATATTTAAGAATTATTTATAAGATAAGGAAACTTGCTTTATATGGCCTTAAGGCCATATATATCACAAATCTGCATCTATAAGTCAAATGTTGTCTAGACCACAATATTGTCTAGACCACAGTGGGTCTGAGACTTTATGCTACTTGCAAGTCAATAAGCTAGTTTTCTGACATTTTATGGATATTGGCAGAAAACATGAGATTCTGGTCTTAGAGACAAAAGATAGTTTACTTCCAGTTGCAAAAGTAGTAACCAATGTGTGATCATTTTCTTGTGGTGGTTCCCCGAGCCTAAATTCCCACAGGATGATGCAAACAGGCAAGGTATTACCTGCACATGCAGTAAGCTTTACAGGGGAGAAACCATAATCTCAGGAAACTCCAATCTTTTATAATGGGCTGCAAGCAAACCTGTCCCTTTGTTTTGTAGGGAGACATTATCTTTATTATACTGGAAAAGAAACAAACCTCTCTTTGCTCCAGATGGAGACACTATATCTTCTAAGTCTGTTTGCTGTACAAATATCCTTGAAAAGATAATCTGGAACAAGTGACTGTCAGTGCTTCTGCTTGCAAGACTACAGAAATGTTAGAGATCTATGAAGTGTCTTCCAACAAGTGGTAACCGCATGTTAAACAGAGTCATTGATCTGAACAACCTCAGGTGGATTATCTAGTTTTATAATCTACATAGTTTAACATAGGACTAATGTGATCTGAAACACATAAACAAAGCGTTCCCTTAAAACGACACATTATAAATTTTTGAAATGAGTACTTGACTGTTCAAATATTAACACAATTATGAAGTCACCCCCTCACCTGGTAGAGGAATAACTTCAGGATAAACTTCAGAAATAGCATTATAGAATAAAAGGGAAAATGTAGTTGAAAATTTTTGTAGATATTGCCAAATTACCTTCCATAAGGGCTGTATCATTTTGTACTCTCTCCAACAGTGTATAAGATTTCTTGTTTTCAGAGAGCTTTATTTAAATTAATGATGCTCAAACTGGGTATTCATCTAGAAATGATAAAATTGGCCCATAATACATACCATCTACTAGTATAAACTTCAAGTGAATCAATGATTCAAATGCAAAAAAATAATAATAAAGCCATAAATACTAGAAGAAAACATAGGTGAATGGCTTGTATATCTGAATAAAAGTGTTTCAAACACAAACACACACATACACATGCACACAGAGACATCTTCTATATGACAGTTATACTAATAAAATAATAATGACAATAAGGGGGGGAAAAGAGGAAAACACTGAAAAGAAGAGCAATGAGGGAACAATAGCCCTATAAGATTTATTAAACCAGTAATGAAAAAACATGTGTTACTGGTTTGTGAGTAGACAAGGAGACAAAAAAAAAGAAAAAGCTCAAATGCATATGGGAATTTAAGGAGCCTTTTTAATCACAACAATTAAAGATAGACTGTTGTACCTTGTTGGACCTTTAACTTTTTCTCATTTCTCTAAAGGTTTTATTTTTTGATTCTTTCTTTTTTAAGTTCTGTCGGTTCTTTCACTTTTATGGGTTGCCTGGCCATGTCTTGTTTGAGTTCTTGTATTCCTGTTTTGAACTTTTCCTTCATTCTCCACTTGGTTCATCATTACTATAATTGTTTTTAATTCATGGTAGAATGTTTACAATGTTTATCTGTTCCATGGCAACATTTACTTGAGCAATTATTTTGTAGAAAAATTATGTAGCTCTCTGTCATTTATCTAATCCTTATTTGAGTATTTTCCTTCTTCAATTTTGATTACCTATATTTAGGCAATTGGCAATTTATGGACTAGTTGTTTGCAAGAGTTTTCTTTCTGGGAAAGGAGGGGCATAAGCAAGAGTGATGGGGTAGATCTCTAGCCTTTGCAAAGGACTTCTTCACTTGATAAGATGATTTGCTGTTTCCTTCAAATGTAGTCTTCTGTCCAGCCATGACTTTGCTGCCTCTTCAAATTTAAGCAGGTGCTAGAGGCTTTTCTCTTCCTGCCCTGCACTCCCAGTTTCTTCATCAGCTGATGCCTCTCATGAATGCATCCAATATGATTTTCCTACTTTTGGAAGGTGTTTTTTTGCTGGTGCTTTCAGAGCTTTTCACTCTGCATTTTCCCCACCTTTTCTCTATTTCTTTACTACTACTCCTACTTCTTTGGAGAAATCTGTCCTGCTCATAGCATTTCTTACTAATGATGGGGAGCTCACCTTTTGGGAATGATTCTTAACTGGAGGTGTCTGAGATTACCATTGCTGGGTTTCTGTGGCTCAGCTCTCTGTGTAACTTCTTACAGAAATTCTTACATTGCCCTACTGGTCTCAACTAATTTTGGTTACGCTTAAAAGCGTATTGCAATTTTCAGGTTTTATGTCACATAGTTTGTATGAAAATTCACTTATG
This sequence comes from Eschrichtius robustus, assembly GCF_028021215.1. NCBI lineage: Eukaryota > Metazoa > Chordata > Mammalia > Artiodactyla > Eschrichtiidae > Eschrichtius > Eschrichtius robustus. The sequence continues at coordinate 73,795,662 of NC_090836.1, read as the reverse complement.
GATTTCCCCCCCCCCCCCTTTTACTTTGTTTCTGGAGGAGAAATGGTAAGATTCAGAGTTAAGTTACCACAATGTTAATACTAGTAATCTTTTTGAGTGTTTTATTTTTAATGAGAGGCTCAAAGCCCATTTTAAAATTAAAAACACAACATTTAATCAACTATAAATGATAGACTCGTTCCATACAAATATTGCTAATAGGAATATAATTTGATTAAACAGGGAATTACAGCCTCATAAAGTTGTTCTTTAAACATGATCTAGTTAGTGTAAAAAGTTATCTTCTTTATATTCTTGCCTAATCTTTATTGCAGCAGTTCAGAAAGTACAGGTACAGCTTTAGGAGGATTGATAATTCTCTGGGGGATCTGAAGAGTTATATTTGAGAAGCTATTAAGTGAGACTTCAAGTAACGTGATATCATAGTGAGAAAATTATATCAAGAAATGACTCTCTGGCTTCTTCTTACTCATTGAAAATTTCCCTGTAGCCAGCCTAAGCATTATATTTCAAGTTATTATTCACTCTGCTGCTCTAGTAGGGAAAAAAAAAAACTTCTATTTTTTTGACTTTCCATCCATCGATACCGGCTTCATTTTGCATCATGGTTGGTGAGGTGAGGTCACTCCTTCAGTTAACTTTGTATTATTAATCCATTAATTTCTTACTTTGTCTTGCTTTGAAATGCAAAAAAAAGAAAATATTAAAAACAGTGGATTGATTGGCAGTCTATCACAAAAGCAAACAATGTTGTTTATATTTATTTTAACATTATTTATCATTTTATTTTGTCCGCAAGATCTACCCTTTTCTTATAATGCCGAATCCCTTAATCTTTTACCGACCATTTTCAGGAATTGCATCTCTTAGGGAATATGACCATTCTATTTAATAGACACAATAGAACATGCACTTTAATGAATATTGTTTTTCATAATATCTATTATAGGAAATTATAAATTATTCCACTGGATGTTGTCATTTACCTAATCATTGTAAGGAAATATTTTATTTTCTTTTAGAGTTAGTTTTAATCAACAATGGAAATCCATTCATCATTTTTTAGTAACTCAACATTTTTTTTGGTTCAATATCTATTTCTTTTTCCAAAATTGGTTTGGTGAGCTAGGTTGATAGATCTCAGCTGGGCTCGTTCATGCATATGCAGTTAACTGGAGGGTGGTCTAGCTTATGGCTGTGGCAGTCTTACCTGGGACAGATCAGTGTCTTGCCTGAGACAGATCACTACATGTAGTCTCTCATTCTCCATCAGTCTCGCTGGTGCTTATTCCCATGGTCGTTGGCAGCAGTAAAGAAAGAGAGCAGAAGTATTCTGTTGGCCAAAGCAAGTCGCAAAGCCATGCCAGATTCAAAGGGTAGAAAACTAGACTCCACCTTTGATAACAAAAGCTGTAAAGTCACATTGTATTGCAAAGGGTGTGCAAACAGGGAAATGCGAATAATGGAGGTCATTTGTGTAATCAGTGTACCAACCCTTTCAATATGGAACTACCTCATCCCCACCTCTAGTATTTCTGTTATTTATAGTGATCTTCCTTTTGCCTCTTGACTATGCACATGTTTCAAGATCTGGGACAATCAGTGTATCCAAAACCTCTGATAAAATAATTGATCAGGGCTGGGCACATGACCAAAAGAGTCTCTTCTTTTTAGAATAGAAGCTGATGATATACTTGCAGAATAAAGGGAGGTTGACAAAACAAGATACAAGAGATAAAGGGAGAAATAGATCCCTGGTGCATTATTTTAGCCCCTAGATCCAAATGTCCTGAGGTTAGAATCAACCTAGATTCCTAGAAGTCATATTTTTACATTCCTAAATAAATTATTTTTCTTAACAAAGCCAATTTGAATTAGGTTAGCTCCTGCTTTAAAATGAAGCAGCTCTGAATAATATATCACATATACACTTAAGTGATACATCTGCAAAGATATGGGCTGGTATAAATTCACTTGAATGTTTCTTGCCTGTTGTTATCATACATTAATAATTTTTGTGTAACTGACTCAGTGCCAGAAATGATTATTATGAATGAATAACTTGAGGATTATCTACCTGTGCATTTCACTATCATGTAATACTTATGTTCCATAATAAAACCCTTTATTTTACTCATTCATTAAATTGATCACTTATTAAAAAAAAAACATTTATTAAGTGAGAGATACTGAGCTAAGCTATGACTGAAAGAGACTAAGTCATTATCCTCGTGGAACTTATATTTTTAATACTATTTAAAATCCTGAGTTATTTAGGTTTTCAGAAAAAAATGACTGTTGCAAATCTTAACAGTATCAATGTTAAAATGGTGAATGTTGAATGATGCATTATTTGAAAGTTAAGTTTCAAAAAACCTGTTCAGCTGTTTTTGAGACATGACCAGCAGAGTGAGAAAATCTATTTTATTCATTTTTCAAAAGTTGCCCTTTTCTAATGTCAAGCTACTACAGAATGGATGAACTTTGGATGTGTCAGTCTTGGAGTGTTATGCAATTTGTTCTGAGTATGAATTAGTCAGGCTGAGGCTTTGAGTGCATTAGTAACAAGGAAGATGAGCTGAACACTTCCCTAAAGGGCAAAAATACTCACGTCTGTTTAGCTCAGTGTGTGCCATTTCTTTTTCAGTGGAGATTTCCCAGTTTTACTGTACTGTTGTCTAATCTGCCAATGTATCCTTAAAAGTATTATGGTCAGGACATAATGGACAGAAGAATAGGAATTGGAATAAAGTAATGACATACTTTATTGGATTGACTTACTACCCAGAAATGAATAAATCCACAAAAAATAAATCCACAAAAGATGAAAGACATAAGGACACTCTTTTTTTCTATAGTTGTTGTGGTTTAACTTGGTTCCCAGTTTAAAATTAAATAATTCATTTACTCAACCAGCATTTTATCTGAAAATCAGAAAGCCTTTAGTGTGATTTTGTATTTACTATATTCACAAATTTTCTAGTTGAAGTGGTTAGTATCTTTAATATTGTAAAAGCACACAGACATATCCTAAAAAGACACTTGACAGTGAAAGGTCTAGGACATATGTTGTGATACCCACATACAAAAGCCACAGTATGATCCTAGGATGCTGGGAAGTAGAGGGAATTACTGCGGTTGGGGGTAGGGCAAAGAATACAGTGACACAAAAGGGAGAAGTAGTAGAAGCAGGTGAGTAGAAGGACCCGGCTGGAAAGATGTTAATTCATGTTTTGCTTCCCCTCCTTCTGCCTTCCCTAGTCCCTGACAGCTTCCATCTTAACCCTGAAATATACCCTTGTTTATGGGACAATCTTAATGAAAACAGTTCATAGCTAGAGTATATCTTGTTTTTTTTTTTCTTTTTTCCTAATCTGATTCTGGGAATTATCCCTCCCCCATTTCATGTGATTCCTGTGACATTGTCAGAGAAGAAGGCCTGCACTTCCCACCCTGTGTTCTGGCTATGTCATCACTCAGGGCACAGAGGCTGGTTCATAGGTGAGTGCACTTCCCAAGCAGAGCCAGTCAGGACCCTTACAATATTGACACTGTGAGAGAGATGGGTTCCACTTTATTTATTTTTTAGATAACTTTAATAGAATGTTTCTAATGTGCCAAACACTATTCCAAGTGATTTATGCAGAAGAAATTAATTCTCACAATAACTTTATGAACTTTAATACTAATATTATACTCATTTTATAGAAAAACAGAAGCTCAGAGGTGTTAAATTGCTTACCCAAGTTCACATTAGCTAGTAAGTTGCAAGACTAGACTTCTAAACAATACTGGCTCAAGCTGCTTTCCCTTAACCAACTTATGATATTATTTCTCTTCTGAAATTGTAAATTATAAACACTACATAACCCTGAGCACACTAGGGGTCTTGCCTGAAAACACAATCAACAGAATAAAAGCATAGCCAATAATAATAATATAACAACAACAACAACAGAGAGGGAGAGACAGGCTCACAACATTATTTGAACACATTTCTATTCAATCTTATAATGAATCACAACACTTCCTCCTTCCATTCTATTCTCTTTGGTAGGCTATTTCTTCTCCAGCATATACAGACAGAACAAATATTATCATGTGATACCCAAGATCCTTTGCTGTCACATTCTGATATCCTGGTGATAGATCAAAATGACTGTTTTAAGAATTGAAAAATAGGGTAAATGGTCATCATTCCTGGGAATAGCCTTGAGTGTTTATTCATTTACCTTTCCTTCCTTCATTCTTCCGTTCTAAGACCCTTATGTTGACATGGACTTTAATAATTCATATCTGAGACTGAATTCAGGTAAATGTGAAGGAGGTGGCACCATCTAATTACATATCGAAAAAATTACATGATAAAAGAAAATCATTTAGTCATGCTTTTATGCTCCGTGGCATGAAAGCATTACTTAGGCCTCTTCATAACACAAAGAGAACTCTGTCCTTTTCTATTTAGCACACTAAAAGAGGTAGTTTGCAAACAGTAGCAGAGAACTTAAGCAGAAGATTCCCACAAGATTGTCCCTGTACACATATTCTGCACCCCATTCTCTACTTTACTACAGGCTCTCATCATGCCTTCATTCTCGACCAGCTGTTCAAGTCTTTTGGGTAGTTTTGGGTAGTAATTATAGAAAGATATTGCAGAGTTTTCAGTAAAGTGTTCCTTTACCAAAAGGAAGAAAAAATATGTCACTGTTATTGCACCCTATTTCTTGTAGCATATGATAAAAGTACCTAACCGGGACTAGAAAATGAAACAGTAAAAAAAACCAATAAGCCAGAGTTGTTTTTGCCCCCAGCACCCACTAACATACAGAAAACTTCTCATTTAGCTGGCAAAATGTTTTAAACACAAAGCCAGTACCCAACTGTGATACTTCCTTTGTCTGGGAAGAGAGTCTGGTGTTTATTCTTCAGTAGTTCCTGAAGCTCTGAGCAAGCCATGACTTTCTTTACATGCAACTCAGTTGACTCTTCAGGACCTGTAGCTGAAAGTCTAACATCAAATAACTTTAGCCTTTAGATTTTATTTTCAAAATCTTTTCTATTTTGCTCTTTTAAAGCTGCTTTCCACATAGATCCAGATGAAACATAGATCCTGATGAAACATGGCTCCAGATAAAAAATTTCTGTGGCTCTCTGCATTATTTTCTCTACCAGCTGAGGCCAAAATTTAAATTATCTCTGTGATTCTTTGGTCTGAAACTTTATGGTTTCTTTCTGAGGAAGAATTCCTTTAGTACTTTGTTATAGTGAGTTGCACTGCCATACATATTTTTATTGTGAAGTGTATTTATAAAGAAAGAAGTTCTTAATCTTTTATTGGAAGTTTTTGCCTAAACAGATCTTTTATTTTTTTCTTAACGTAATTTCTGTAGACTTTGGTTTGATCCTTTATTAATCTTTAAGACTTGAAACAACATTGTCTTTAATTATAGGAGTGATAAGTGCAGCCAGATGGGTGTGTGTAATAAGTTCATTTAAACCTTTTTAAGCAAAATACCAGTTTGTTTCTGTTTTTTTAGTTCTTTGTGGAGGCAGCTGTCTTTGTCTTATATAAATTAATGCACTGACTCAATTTAGATGTGTTTACTTTGGCCCCTCTTTTAAACTCCCTTAGAGAACCATTAGGAACTCTGTTGACAGTTACCAGTAGTTGAAGCTTAAGTGAGTCACACAATATATTCAAATTGCAATCCGAAACATCAACTCTATTGACTGTATACCTAGCTTGATCACCATATGGAATTACTCCAATCTTGTCCATTATGTCTGTAAAATATTACTTGAATCCATCCTGTGAGACCTATTGCAGGCACTTGTCATCTCTTACCTGAAGTTTTAACTTTCTACATAATATACATGTATCCATTTTCTTCTATCACCATTATGTTCATTCTCAATATTGCTGACATAGTTTTTTACAAAGAAAATTTTTGCAAATAGTTCTCATGATGAAGAAACTGGTGATACTCTGTTTCAAAATTAAAATCTAAGGTTCTTACCATAGTATATTGGGACTTCTTGAAAATTGTTTTTATCATAGTTTTGCAGCTTAATTTCCAGCTAACGATTACCAAAAATACATTACACTTTATCAATACATGTGCGCTTGAGAATTTCAAGTATTTTTTACTTTCCCTGACTGGCCTAAGTAGATTTTATTTGATGATGTTTACTTGGATTATACTTTGTGCAAGATAATTTTCTAAGAGTTGAACTATAGGAAAAATAAAATAGACAAGGTCTTCGTTGTTTTCCAAATTATACTATAAAGAGAGAGATCTAAACAAATGATTAAACATATATATGGAAAGAAGTCCACAGTAAATGTGAATATTTATATATGTAATAATTTTAGATAGTAATAAGTGCTATGAATAAAATTAATAGAATATAGCAAGTTAGTGCTTTTTCAACAAGTTGAAAGCAATTTAAACATAGCCATATTTATTACTTAGCATAATAATAATAGATAAAATGTATTGTGTGTTTACTATTAGTACATGCATTATTCCAGACACTTTTTTCATGGATTAAATTATACTACCAGGTCATTATTACAGAGAAAGTAACAGAGCTAAAGAAAGCTTGAATAAATTGTCTAAACCATAACTAGGGAAGCTAAGAAGAGTCTTTTTCCAGAGTTTATACCCTTAATAACTGTGCTCTGCTGCCTCTTTCTACTTGGTACCGCAGTAATTTATGTCCCTACAATCCTCACCCTGGACCTTCACCAGTTGATTGTTAAGCTGCTTGTTAGAAGGGACCATGCCCAATTCATCTTCATATCATATGTGTCAACATGTATTCAGTGTTCACTAAATTGTTATTAAGTTATACTCTTGAAGAATGCATGTTGAATGTACTAATCTTGTCAAATTACACTTTGTACATGTTCAATGGGGGAAAAAGAGAAAGAGAGAGGATTCTCCATAGTTTCAGTACGAATTTTTGAATTAGCTTAGGTTGTATATACTTTCTAAATAAAATACTGTATACAGAGTGGGGGCAAGAGGTTGTCCACTCATTCATAAGCTCGACTTTTGCAGAAGTATAACAAGGCCTTCCCTTTGTTAGAAGTGAATTTTCCATGAATCTCTCATGTTACTTCATGTCTAGGCATTACCAGACAATTTGCTCAGATTTATTTATACTCCAGTAGAGTAAAGATAGAGATGTCTCACTCCCATCTCTAGAAAAGATTCACTTACATTCCAGGGTAATAATGATAATGTCTCTCTCTTTGGAAAAAGAAGATATTCAGGTTGCCAGCAGCCCCTGCATAAGACCAAGGGCTTCCTAATCTCTGGCTTCCTCCTCTTGTAATACATTCTCACAGTGTAAGATTCAACACCCAACTCTAATCATGTTGCTGTGTGGGAACTGGGGCTTGTTAACCAGCACAAAGATAATGTTCTGTCTATTGTCATTTTTGTGAGTAATAAACTTTGTCTCTCTGGCCCAGAGGTTTTATGTTTTTCTGCTACCATATATGCAAGTGTAGCAAGATAACTTATCTTGCAAGTAGAGTAAAATCTTAATCTGTTCATAATTCCGGACTTAAAATCTTATAAAAAATCAGAAGAGGCCTGAATTCTGGGGAGTTAAAACCTGAAATTTTCCATTACAGATGGAATAAAGTATTGATATCAGGAACTGTGTTTTTCCCACATTATTTACCTGGTATCAAGCAGCATCTGGCGTTAGAAGATACTTGCTACAGTTTTCTTTAAAAAATGAATGAATAGTAATACAAACAGTAAATATCCCTGTTCTTACCCTATAATAGAGTGAGAAAAATTGTTTTAAATAATATTTACAGTTAGATTCCCTTCCTAAGAGTTCTAAGTGACACACAAATGAAGGATTGCACCTGCATATGTGTTTCACTGTTACTGGATAGTTCATGAGAGTTAGAGATCATTTTTATGATGATGTAACTTAGATGAATGTTATGTGGTTGCTAACCTAGACTCACCATCCAACTTAAATCTCATCTCTGATCCACCAATTCAAGCCACTAGTTAAGTAGTTAAGAAATATAAATCAATACAATTTTATTTTCTGGAAGAGACAAATACCTAAAAGTAAAAAGAAATATATGTGTATATATATGTATATATATATATATATATATATATATATAGCTACTTTGACTTACTGCAGTACCTCATGAGAGCTCAGTACCAAGACCTTCTGAAAAAATGTTCTTTTTCATATTTCTTTAAGTCAAGCTTCCAGTCTTGACTAGCTAATCTGATAAACTAGTTTTCTTCTGAGAATTTTTAATAACATAAACTGTGTCATTTGTGAATAAAGATAATTCTCCTTTTTTTCCAATTATTATATCTTTTATTTGTTTATTTGTCTTGCCTTGTGTTAATTCTAATCATAGTTGAGGGAGGAGAAAGGAGACTGAAGGAAAAGACCACACTTACATACTTTCCTTTTTTACTGCTGTTCTCTGGTCTAGGGAGAGAAAAGAAACTTTACATTGAATGTAAGATAAAAGTACTTATTTAGCTTAGACTAGACTTTTTCATTGCCTGAAATTTACTATTAAATTTTGACTTCTGACCACATTGCTGACAAGGGGCAGGGAAGTGAGAACCATCAGAGCTTTTTAAAAGTGAAAAATAAAACTATTTCTTGATTTCTCCCTAAAGATGTACGTTCAGCACGTCTTTATAAAACCAGGGCATTTGGGAGTTTATCCATTTTGCTTCACATACATACACACAGAGATGTATAGAAGATTGGTCAGTAAAACATTAATGTTATATCAGAGAGATGGGATTTCAGGTTTTTTGATTTTTGTTTTTTACATGAAAGCACAATTCCATTCAGTTGTAACCTGAACTTAGAGTTAGAAATTGGTGCTCATCTTTCTTTTAAAGCAAATACGTTTTCTTTAGGCTTATCTCTAACTGCAGTTCCCCAGATACCAGAAAAACCTCTCTCCCAACACACACATACATGAGTACACATACAAGGATGCAAGTAGAAAGTCTTCCAAACACTTCAACACTAAGTTTCTGACAGACCTTCTCTGCAAAGATGCAATTTGTATGGCTCATTAAAGTATGAGTCTCAATCAAAAAAAAAAATATAAAACCTTAAGTATTCAAGTATGCAGCACAATCAAGGAAGCATACCAGCTGATTGTTAAAATATGCAGCCTGTTCAGTAAATCCCATTAAAGACAATTTTAGAGACTAAAGTATGTTTGAAAAATTAGTAAAATATGTGATTTCAGTTGTCACGTATATTCAGATATTTCAAAAGATACAAGAACTTGTTGTGAGGAAAGATAGAAAACATTTGAACTCTGCTAGTGAAGAAAGCCTGCGCTAGGTCTATGGGAGTGAGTTCTAGTGTGATGAGAGCGGGGAGTGTAAAGCAGGAGTGAAGGATGTGGTCCCCTGTATCACAGCTCTGCTTTTGAAAATCTCCGAAAACTAGAGCATGGAATGGTGAATAGCAAATGGTGAGATTAGTTCTTCCTTCATTCCCTGGAGGAACAGCATTTGAGTCTACTGGAAGATATATAAAGCGCCCAGGGGATAGTAACTAAGGCAGAGAAAGGGAGGTCTTTTTGTGAAATTGGCAGAAATTGCCTTCTTATCTTCCAACAAAATGTTGTGAGGCAAAACTGCCAATTTAGCATAGTTTTGACTTAAAACCATTTCCTTATTTTGTCCATTAAGTTTTAAAACTCTTTTTCTCCCACAAAGAATAAAACTGTATCATTGAAATATTGTGGTTGATGCTTATATTATGCAGCTTGATGATGTTACATTAGTCATCTCATAGTCATCTCATGTGTCTTTATTTAATAAGAGGAGGAACATTTAAAAATATTTATACAGTCTCTTCTTTTGGTGAATTCAGCTTGTGATGAGAGAGGATATGTCTGGTTTCACATAAACAGGCACTATGCAGCCTTTCCAAAAACGTGCAGATGGTTAGTTGGTAATATCAAGTCGTCTTTTGCACAGATGGAGGAATAAAAATGATTAGTGGAAATTACACAGGAAGATTCATTCAGATCATGGCAAATGTAACTGTGTAGGAGTTATGGTTTATATTTCCAAGCTGAAATAGGACAAAAAGAGATTGGCCTATCAAAAAAGATGTGATCAATTCAGCGATCAGTACCCAGAAGTCCAATAACAATTAAATGTATGGTCATTTTAGAAATACTCAGAAGGCTGCAATTTAGCATCCTTCTTTCTCAGGCTCTCCACTCAACTGATTGTGAACACATTTATTAGAAATCATATTCTCTCAGCAACAATAGTTTGGCCTAAAAACACCTTTGGGAAGCTTTACTCATTTTAAGTTTTCTAGTTCTCTCCTTAATGGCTGAGTTATGCAACTTTTCATGACTATGTAAAGACTAGCATAGCATTTATGTAAAACAAACAAACAAAAACCTTACAGCTACATCTGTGAGACTTCTTGATTTTTCTCAGGTCAAAGCATATCTGAGTTCTTTCAAATTGCATTCTAGAAAGTGAGCATGTTGAGTGTGTGCATTTATTTCTCATCTACCCCTGGGATTTTAATTCTAGGTTATTTAAATATGTTGAGAAAAAAAGAACATTTCTTTTATACAGAGAGAATCACCATCTTAAAAGTTTGGAAAAATGACTCAACCACACGTCTAAAATTTTTTTAAATATAAAAGTCAATGGGTTTCATTTAGAAAATTATGAATATATTGTCATTGGTACATTTTTTAAGAAAAATAAGATCGATTTTTTAAACTCAATGTAAATGTAAGTTGATTTTGTCCATTTTAGGCTATTAATTCATATTTTATTGAAACAATTTTATATGTAAAGTTTTAATTCAGTTTCAGTATGCTTTATGGCATTATTATAATGTAGGGTTTCTGAGAAGTTCTAATGCAAGATCTTTCAAAGAGCAATTTAAACATTAGTTAAAGTATAATCATGACACACTCACAATGACACACACAATGATGACAAAAGTGTTGCATACCTAGATGTAGGCTTTTAAGAAATATTCAGGCTATATGTGAAGAAAACTATAACATCCTCTATAGGCACACACAAATGAAGTTTATATGTTTTGAAATGAAGTTTTGTAAATATAGACATGCATTGTCTCGGGATTACACAGTAAAGATGTCAGATTTCTCTAAATATTTTTCCAGATTCAGTGCAATTCCAATTACAATTTTAATGGGATTATGTGAAACTTGATTAAATGGTTCAAAAGATCACCTGCAAGAATATAAAGGCAAGAGATTATTAGAAACACCTAATGAACAAAATAGGGCTGGGTTATGCCCTTTCAGATTTAAATGCATTAGGGAAATATAGTAAAAAATAAGTGTGTAATACTGATTTTAAAAATAGGCATATTAACCTATGGACCACAGCAAAGAATCAGAACACAAATATGAATAAATATGAGAATTTATTATATGATAAAGTTTGAGAAGAGGCCACTAAACATAATTAAGTGATTTATAAAGGAAAAATGCATGGTTTTTAAAAAATTCATTCAACATTTTAGTCTTGAATATCTACTACATGCCAGAACATGCTCCAGTTGCTAGAGATAGAAAACTAAAGAAAAGAGACAATGTCCAAACCCTTATAGAGTGTAAATCCTGATGGGGGAAGACAAACAATAAATACTAAATCAATATATGGTATTTCAGGTAGTGAAAATGCCATGAAAAAAGAATAAGGGAGGCAGAGTGTGATTGCTGAATAAGGTTGTGTTATTTTATAGAAGGTGACCAGGGAAGTTGTCCTTCCAAGTGTCATGTGCGCAAACTAATGCAATACTTTTGTATAAAAGATTGGCAAATATAAAGAAAAGAGACAACATTAGCATAAGGATATAGGGAAAGAGGTTGTTTTATGTGCTATTGGTGAACGTGTAGATTGCTAACAACTTTTCTGCTATGCATTTTGGCAATATGTATAAAATTCTTTTCATTAAGGAGGTAATCAAACAATGGCAAAGATTCATGCTGAAGCACTTTTTATATTGACATAAAAGGGAAATAACCTCAAATTTATTAAATGGTAGTGGTAAAATAAAATTATGGTTTATCCAAACAAGGAGAGATTACATACCCATGGAAAGATAGATAAAATGCTTTTTTCAATAAAAAAATGTTATAAAATTGGAAGTACAGTGTAACTCCATGAGTATAAAATTATGTTATCAATTTACATTTCCCTCCCTCTCTCTCTCCCTCTCTCTCTCTCTCTCTCTCTCTCTCACACACACACACACACACACACACATCTGAAAAGTCATTCATCAACATATTAACATAGATTGTCTAAGAGAGATGAGATTTTGAGTGGTTTTTACCTTATTTACTTTTTATTGTTGAATTATTTAGAGTAAGCATATATTATTTGTATAATGGCTTATACAATAAAGTTATTTTTCTGTTTTAAAACACTCTGTATAAACATCAGTTCTGTAGTAGTTACAAAGAAGTTACCATAATGTTAATACAGGTTAATTAATGTAATTTAAAAAATAAATTTCAAGCAAACATTTAAAGTGATGTAGAGATGTGAACTGAGAGTAATGCTCTGTTTTGTGAGTGGGACAAAAATGGTCATTGTAAAGTCAAGTATTCATGAGACAGATTGTTTTTTCTCCAGGTTACCTTAAGTCAGATAGGAAGATCTTTAAAGGCAGTGGAGCTGAAGACGCCCGAGTCACTAATCCAGTAGTCCATATAAAGAAGGACAATAATGTGAATAATCCTAAAGCAGGGAAAGTCTTAAGTGGACACGCTAAAGGAAGAGATTCACTTTCTTCTCAATGCCTTCCCTTCTGCCCTGATGCCATCTTTCTACTTGAATAGGCCGGCACTGAGTGAATGAACAGTAATTTCTTTGAAAAAGACTTCATTGAGTTGTTATTGAAACACACAGTGATATTAAATATTTCTATCAATGAAACTGTGAAGGATAAAGAAGAAAGACGACAAAGATTTATAACAGTTGAAGTTTAGTGCGATTAAGGGCAGTTTGTACCTTCTATTTAAAAATTCTCTGAGGTTTTATTCTTTCACGCTGTTAATCAACACTAGTTTATTGTTTAATAGCATCTAGTGTATCCTTGTAGGGGACTGTGTTCTCTTTTAACCATTATCAAATGAAAAAACATGATTCTATTTTTTTTTTTATGATCACTATAACAGTAAGTATTCTGGCCATTTGAAACACAAGAAATCATGACCCCCACCCAGATCTGTTTCTCTCTCCTTTATTCCTTTCCAGATAGATATTTCCACAATCTAAAAATCTGTCAAGCCAAAAACTTGTGTCATCTTTAATTCTTTCCTGTCTCTTAACCCAATGCAATATCTGTCACTGAACCTTATTGACTTTTTTTAATGTCTTTAAAACATATCCTCTTTTTTTCATCTTCACTGTCACTACCTTAGCTCAGGCTTTTATGATTTCTCACCTGGATTGCTGCACAATCTCAGAACTCTTTGCTTTACTTTCCTCTTTCTTGTTTTCTGCAATCTATCCAGCCCTTTGCTGTCAATAGTCTTTCTTAAGCATAAATTCAATCTATTTCACTTTGATGCGTAAAAGCATTGAACAGCATCCTCAGATCTAAAAAGTTATAGATGATCTATCCACTACACATCCTCCCACTCTCTTCCCCCTCAGAACCTGATATAATCACACTCCAGTCATACTAAAATAAATGTAATTTCTTGAGTGTGTTTATGCTTCTCTGCTTTTACACAAGATATTCTCTGTCAAACACACACTTCTTTCAAACCTCTCACCAATCCCACTATTGTTTATTTATTTATTTGTTTTAAATGAAGTTAATATTTTACTAGTCCTTTAAAATTCAACTCACATGTGATTGTCTGTGAGAAAGTTTTTCTGTGTAATCCAGTATGATAAATCATCTCACAGCACCTGCGCTTACTATATTACAATCCATATCACATTGCATTGCAATTGTGTGTTCATTTGTCAATTTCCTCAATTTACAGCTCTTGATGGGAGGACATTTTTTTTCAAATTTTTGTATTTCTAGAATCTTACAGCGTGACCGTGGTCAGTAAATATTTTCTGAATGTAGAATCTAGAGATAACATACATTATCTATTTGAATCTATCAAACCCCACCAAATAGCTGTACTTAGGCCATCAGAAGAGTGCTAGTCTCTTGTATTTTTTAAAACTTCTTTGTGTGTAAAAATTCATGGCATACTTTGTGTTGTGTTTCTAACAGAACATAAGATCGTTTTCCTAAAATTATTATGAAGTTTGACCACATATTATATGAATATGATCATATATTATAAGTGTGATCCTTATACTATAATTTTTATAAACTTTTATGAAAGTGAACAATTATTGATTCATCAGTTATGTATTGACTGTCTACTGTGTGTCAGGTACTGGAATAAACTCTAGAGTAGAAGAAAAATAACACATACTTTTCCTATCCTTATGGGACCATTAGTCTTCATCTTCTGTTTAGGGTAAAAAACAATGCAGTGAACCTAGAGTCTCTTCCCTGAATAGAAATATGAGAAGCCTGTAAAAAAGAAACAAGGAGGTTAGACAGAGAGTGAAAATGTGAAAAAACAAAGATTGTCATGATAAAACCACTTATTGTGGTAACCAGCTTGCTTTCATTTATGATATTTAAGCCTCTTAAGAAAGTGGGTAACTGTCCAACTTTTATGTTATTTCATAACATAGAACTGTTTGTGATTGTGACTTACAGATATTTATACCAGCAAGATTACTGTAATATAGAAAACAGGGTGAGATTTGGTATGGGCCTTGATGGAGAATATTATTTTTGGCAGGTAGATGGAAGGAGGAATAACTATCTTAGTGAAGGCACAAAGGTGGCAAAGTGAGACAGTGAATACATTTATTTGGCTTGAACAGGGATTTGGAATAGGGGAAAAACAGGCTTAGCTCTGGAAAGGCAAGGCAGTTGGATTAACCAGACCCTTGAATTGTAGCTTAAGAAGCTTGGAATTTGTCCCGTAGGGAGGTGAGTAAGGTTTCTTATTTCTTATTCTACAGATGACACTATTGAAATAGTATTCTAGAAAATTGATCTGGCTGGGGATTACAGGATGCACTGAAAGGAGAAAAATCTCCTGTAATGAGGGAAGAATTCGTAAAAGATGTGGTCATGGAAATAGAAAGTATAAAAGATATAGAAATTTAAATTTAACCATTTTGCTGAGTAGAATATACTCTAATATGTGTTTCATGTCTATTTGCCCTGTCTCTCTTTTGCTGTTACCTAATGTTACAGTCAGCAAATTCAGACAAGCTAGTTGTTTCAAACATTTGGGATGTTTCAGGAGGCACCTGGTTGATTAACAGGAACGTTCACTTTCCAGAGAGTTTATTTGTAATATACAAATTTACAGTTTACAGCCCTGTCTTTTTCTGTCATCTTTTGGAAAGTTATCAAGAAAATAAAAGTGACACAGACAAAGAAAAATAACTGACTCCAGGAAAATAAGGACAGTGCAAAGTAGAAAAGAATCTAGTTTGGGATTGAGCACTCTCCTTTAGTACCATCGATACAAACTGAAGGAGTTTTTTTTCAAGTACATTAGCATCAACACTTTATCACTCAATGCACTAGGTGGAATTAATGTGGAATTGGAACTGGCATCAAAGCCAATGAATGCAAGTATGGAAGCCTATAGCCTTCAAAATAAATGAAATAATAAAGAAATGAGTCTTTTGGAAATTGTAGAGAGGTGGGAAAGAGGGGACTGTGGAAAGCAAGCTGTCATTCTCAGTTCAGACTATATTCATGTGAGGAGAATTTCTGTCAGGTTACATAAAGATGGTTTTTTAGACAGGTATGTCATCCAGGTGTGAGAAGTGTATCCTGCTGTGTTATTAGGAATAGTTTCCTGGTAGGGGATACCTTCTACTGTCAGACATAATGATCAATCTGCCTTACTGTAATAGTATAATTTTAATTTAGTCCTTGGGCCAGATTTCAGTTAGACATGTAAGACCCTGTTGCAATGTTAGTTTGTATGTAGTGTATAAGAATGTCTACTTCACCATATGTGGCTGCTGGAACAGAAGACATAATTCCTAACTCATTTCATTGCCAAATCTCATGCTCTTGCCTTTGCTTACATTTTGTTTTTCTTTCTTTCTTTCTTTCTTTTTTTTTTTTTTTACTGATTATTTAGTCCTCTGGCTTTCACATAGACATCCCCTTCAGAAATTCAGCATCTCAAAGATGCTGAAGTT
This sequence comes from Eschrichtius robustus, assembly GCF_028021215.1. Lineage (NCBI taxonomy): Eukaryota > Metazoa > Chordata > Mammalia > Artiodactyla > Eschrichtiidae > Eschrichtius > Eschrichtius robustus. The sequence continues at coordinate 73,779,358 of NC_090836.1, read as the reverse complement.
TTCATCATTACAGAATGAAAAGGAAAAGCTCTTTTAACATAGTCTGAGAAAAAGGTAACTGTCTTAGGTGCTGTTATAGCAAAAATACCATAAACTGGGTGGCTTATAAATAATAGAAATTTATTTCTCACAGTTCTAGAGGCTGGGAAGTCCAAGATCAAGGTGCTGGCAGATTTGGTGTCTGGTGAAAGCTGGCTTCCTCACAGAGGGCACATTCTTGCTGTGTCATCAGATGATGGAAGGAACAAGAAAGCTCTCTGGAACCTCTTTTATAAAGGCACTAATCCCTTCCTAAGGATTATGACCTAATCACCTCCCAAAAGCCCTAGCTTCTAATATCACCTTGGGGATTAGGATTTCAACATATGAATTTTGAAGGGACACAAACATTCAGACTATAACAGTAGCTCAGAGGTCTTTGAAACAGAGTCCTTGTTGCCCTCTTGAGAAATTAAGATAAAATACCATTTCTTTGCTCCTTCTTTTCTGATGATCCTCAAGCCTGGAGAAAAAAGATTGCATTGATTTTTCAGTCAGGATAGTCCTTGCTATTCATGAGCTCTTCCATAGATTGATTGGATACTGACCTTAGTATAACTTTTAATCCTTGTTCTTAATTCTGCTGCTGGAAGCCACAACATAATAATAAATAACAGAATAAAAATAGCCAATTTTATAATTACTTATAATTTGCTAACATTTTATTTTTGAGACCATATATTTTAGCCATTTCTTTCTGAGCGCTCTTTAAACATGCTTTAATCTGTATACTTATCCTTTGAGGTAGTTGTCATTATTCCCATTTAGAACTGAGGAAATTGTAACCTAAAAGGTTTAAACAACCTTCACCCAACTAGTAAATGACTAACCCAAGTAAAGAGTATAACTCAGTTCGAAGATCACTTTGTTAAGAATTGCACAATGCTACCTTGTGCAGGTCTATTGTGCTGTGGGAAAGGTTCTTTAGAGGCAAGTCAAAGGTCAGTAGGTCACAGGGGTCATGAAAGAACAGAGTATTGTAGTGCTCATTTGCTAAGAGCTGTTCAAATGATATCTCCTTCTTCTCTAAAAATTCCCAACTTAATTGAAGTTCATGCTACTAGGTTGCACTACCTATTTCCCTCTGAGATTCCCAATACTACCTTGTATCATTCCATTTACTTATGCAAATACTTCTAATCCCATAATTTTTTTGGCCTGAGTGATGAACTCAGTTTCCTCTGGCCCTATGTTGTTTTCGCCGTGTTTCAGAATCCACCCCACGTTCACATTCCCTTCACTCCTCTCACAGGTTAGTTTAGATATGAGAGTTCTCCCCTTACACATAGTCTTTAATTCTTTGCCCCTCTGTCTTTTAGTCAGAATCATCTGATTAACCTCTTTCTCTGGGTAAACCCAACTGAGCAACTGAACAGTGCTAGGAAAATTCTCTAGGATCTATGAATTTTAAATTGACTTTCAACGCTGTCAGACAATTCTACTGTACTTTCTCATTTTGTTGAGATGACTGTCTCACATTTTTCACCTATATTATTCAACTCTCCTGTCATCCCATTCTCTGTTGGTTGTTTGCTCCATAATTCCTAGAAAAAATGGAGGCAGTCAGCTGATCACCAAAGCCAGTAATTTTATTTCACTTTTGTATGCATTACACTCCTTTCTTCTCATATAAACAGAGGTGTTCTTGTTCTACACAAGCCCAATCCCTCCACTTGTGCTATAGCTCTTGCCACTCAAATAATCTTCCATTGGCCCTATTTCATTTACAGTAATTCAAGCTACTAAAAAAATATGCCAAAATATGTAAGATGACCACACAATAAATAAGTTTCTCACACAATAATTCAAGACCAGAGAGCCTGATCTACAAATGGTTTTCCTCCATTTAATGATTCAGAGACTAAGGTTTCTTTTGTTTTATTAATTCAGATGCCCTGGGGCCTTGTCATCAGAAGGGAAAGGAGAACATGGAGCATGGTATGCATATCCATTACTTAAAAGGACACACATCACCTTTTCTCACATTCCGTGGGTGAGAACTAATTACACAGCCATACCAGGAAGTGAAGTGGACAATATAGTCTCTAATAACAGGCAACTACTTATAAGAAAAACTCTATGTTTTAAAAGGATGATCAGAAAATATGGTGTACAATTAAGTATCCTCTCCATAAGGGCCCAAAAAAAGAGATCAGATGAGTAGATAGTCTAACTTTTTAAAAATCTTATAAGTTTTTGCCTTTAAAACATGGAGAACAAAAGTTGCAAAAAGAAAAATGTACCAATTAAAAGACAGACATCCATATTGAATCATTATGTTGTACACTGAAGCTAATATTATGTGTCAATTATACCTCAATACAATAATTAAAAATGAAAGCAAACATAAGACCCAGTTGTATGTTGTCTACAAGAAACCACTTTAAATATAAAGTACATAGAGGTTAAAATAAATGCATGGAGAAAAATATACAATGCTAATACTAATCAAAAGAAAATAGGAGTGGCTATATTAATTTCAGACAGAGTAGACTTCAAAGCAAGGAAACTTATCAGTAATAAGAAGAGCATTACATGATCACAAAGGGGTCAATTCTCCAAGAAGATGTAAACATCTTTAATGTGTATACGCTAAAAACAGTATCAAATTACATGAGGCAAAAGCTGAAAGAAATTCAAAAAGAAAATAGTTGAATTTACTATCATAGCTGGAGACTTCAACACTCATCTATCAGAAATGGACAGATCCACTCTCACAATGTATACATATATCAAATCACCATGATGCACACTTTAAATATCTTACAATTTTACATGTCAATTACATCTCAATAAAACTGAAATTTTAAAAAAAGAAATGGACATATTCAACAGGAAGAAAATCAGTAAGGACATAGTGGAACTCAACAACACTGTCAACCAACTGGATTTAATCAACATCTACAGACTCCTTCATTCAACAACAGCAGAATATACATTCTTCTCAAGATCACATAGAACATTCACTGAGATAGACCACATTTTTGGACCATAAAACACATGTAAACAAATTTAAAATAATAGAAATCATACAATGTCTGCTCTCAGGCTAAAATGGAATTAAACTAGCATTCAATAACAGAAAGATAATGAGAAAATCCCAAATGCATGAAGAGTAAAAAACACTTCTAAATAACACATGGATCAAAAAAGACGTGTCAAGAGAAACTTTAAACAGTTTTGAACTAATGTACACAAATGTAAAATGCAAGCTATAAAACTACTAGAAGATAACACAGAAGAAAATCTAGATAACCTTGGGTTTCATGATGACTTTTTAGATACAATATCAGGGATCTTACATGCTTCATTAAAGAAATAATTGATGTTGGGCTTCATTAAATTAAAAAGTTCTGCTTTGGGAAAGATAACATCAAGAGAATGAGAAGACAAGCCATATGCTACAATGTTTGCAATAGACATATCTGATAGAGGATTGTTATCTAAAATACACAAAGAACTCGTGAAACTCAGCAAAAAGAATACAAACAACTCACTTAAAAAATGGGCCAAAACCTTAACAGACACCTCATCAAAGAAGATACATAGAAAACAAATAAGCATATGGAAAGATGCTCCACAAAATATTTCATCAGTGAAATGCAAATTAAAACAATAATGAGATACTACTAGACAGCTATTTGAATGGCCAAACTCTGGAACACTGACAAACCAAATGCTGACAAGGATGTGGAGCAACCAGAATGTCATTCATTGCTGGTGGGAATGCAAAATGGTACCACCACTTTGAAACAGTTTCATGTTTTTTGCTTTTTTGGGGGTTTTTTGTTTTGTTTTTTATAAAACTAAACATACTCTTCCCATACAATCCAGCAATAGTGCTCCTTGGCATTTATCCAAATGAGTTGAAAGCTTATGTTACACAAAAACCTGCATGAAAATATTTATAGCAGCTTTATTCGTAATTACCAAAATTTGGAAGCAACCAAAATTTTCTTTAGTAGGTGAATAAATAAACAAACTATGGTACCTCCTAACAATGGGATATTTTTAATGCCAAAAAGAAATAAGCTATTAAATTACAAAAAGACATGGAAGAATTTTAAATTCATTTACAAAGTGAAAGAAACCAATCTGATGATTCCGGCTGTATGACATTCTGGAACAGTCAAAATTACAGAGACAGTAAATGGATCAGTGCTTGGCAGGAATGGGAGCATGGAGGGTGGGGATAGGGGTGAATCTGTGGAGCACAGAGGATTTTTAGGGCAGTGGAAATACTCTGTATGGTACTGTGATGATAGGTATATGTCATTATACATTTGTTCAAACCCTGAGAAGGTACACCACCAAGAGTGAACTCTTAATGTAAATTATGGACTTTGAGTGATTATGATGTGTCAATATAGGTTCATCAGTTGTAACAAATGTACCACTCTGGTGCAGGATGTTTATCATGGGGGAGGCTATGCATGTGTGGGGCGGGGGTATACAGGAAATCTTTGTAACTACTCAATTTTTCTGTTTTTCTCAGTTTTGCTTACAGCTGCTCTAAAAAAATTATCTTAAAAAAAAAAAAGAGGCCAATGTGGCCAACTGTTTTGAATGCTGCTGAGAAATTGGCTAAAATGAGAAGGGGGTAGTAACTATTGAAATTGTAAAGCTCTAAGTCATTTTTAACTTTAACAGAAGTAATTCTTATAGGCATTTGGGAAATAATAGTGTGGTTCTGCTGAAGGGAAAAGAAACTTTTTTTTGCTGATTGTCTGTAAACAACACTTTTGAAAACCTTTTGCTGTGATGGTGAGTTTAGAAGTGATGCAGTAAGTTGAAGGATGGCATGGTTATTTTCAGTAAGTGTATGGCTATGTGAGTAAATGAATAAGAAGGTATAAACATAACGTAAATATTTCTGAAATTCTTTGAAATTGCTATTTGCATACAAATGTCAGGTAAAATAGCACATTTATTCATAATGTTTCATCTTTATCCCACTGAAAGATAGATATATGGCTTTTTTGGCTGTTGTTACTTTTTCATAAATAATGAGATTTTCTTGATTGGAATGCTGTCAGCCTTCAGAAACCTGTCTTGGCAGCATGCCACTTCCTTCTTCTCACTTATGTTACCTCTTCCTTTTAAATAAACAGTTCCCACACAGATAGGCTTCAATAATGAGTTCTAATTACTTTTAAAAATCTAAACAAAATGTCTAGCATTATATTTCACTACCTGAATGCAGGAAATTTAGTTCAGAGGAATCGCTACCATCTTTATGGCTCTCCACATTAGAAGGAAAACATAATCTAAAAGTAGTTGTATATGCTTTTATATCCTTTTTAGACAAAAAGGATATTTTAAATGGCCAGTTCTTAACAAGAACTCCCACATTGTTTAGCTCGTAGAGGAGGTCACATAAGCATGTATTTTTTTTTTTTTTTTTTAATTACACAACTCCCGCAAATAGCACATTCTCCAACTCAACTTCTTTTCAGAGCTCAGGAAAAGATATTTCTAAATATCTGAAGACCAAATGTCATCTTCTGCCTATTGTCAAATTATTCCCTTTTGTCTGATGCCATAGATTCTGAGCAAGAAGCCATGAAGGTGAAAGGGTAATGAGAATGTACACTGGGGGCTGTTGCCACCAGGACCTCCATATCAAGGTGCACAGGTTGTGCATTTCACAGAGACTCCTGTCCCTGGGAGTGAGAGGCTGAAATCTACTTTACAATTCGCTCCTTAAAGAGCTGTTTATCCCTGAAGCAAGAGGTGTCTTTTCCTAATCTGTTCACACATTCTGTTTATAACTCATACGATGACGCTATGTCAACTGGTGGTAGCCCTGATACCCACTTTTTAGAAATAAAATCAAGACAACACAAATATGTAGCACCTATGTGCAGAATTGTCTGTTATTTTTTTTCACAGCCTGCTTCTCTTTTTTTTTTTTAAACTCCTTATCACACAATTCAAGAATTAACACATTTATTGGCATTCCACCCCATGCACTTTCCTAGGAATCTTGTATACTTTTTCTTTTGAAATTCTCTAAAACAACCCTTTAACGTAGGTATTGTTACATTCACTTTAAAGTTGAGGCAGTTGAGATTCAGAGAGTTTAATTAACTTGCCAAACACCTAATAAATAGCAGAAACAGCTTTCAAGTCCATGACTCTGAAGCCAAAACTCATTTTCTTCTCAATATGCATTTTAATACTTCTGTGATCAGTTTTCTTACCATAGAAATGTCTCTCACTGGTGAACTGCTCGCAATATTCCTTTTAAAGTACATAAACCATGCCACTGAAGCCTCACAATTACAGTATAGACCAGAAAGAGCAGATAATAATCCTCTAATTCCACAGATGATAACACTGAAGCCCAGAAAGACTAAATGACTTGTCCTTGGCCACAGCCTCTAAATTATAAAAATAGAGTAAGACCACATCTTCAGATTCCTTTTTTCTTGCTCTGTCCCTCTTTACTACACATATCCTGTTGAATGCATTTAATTTTTATATCAGAATCAAAAAGCCTTTGATATTTTCATTTCTAGCTAAGATAGTATAAATGAAACCAGATGTAACCTCCTGCTTGAAACAGTAAAAAAATTTGGCCAAATAGATAGTAATAATAATTTTCAAGCAATCAGGCTGCAAAGGACAGTGAACCTTGAGAGATGAGAAATAGATAATATGAGCCTTTCAGTTCTCTGTCTTGAGAGAAATTCCACAGTGCTGCCCAAGGAGAGAAATAGCTTGGCAGTATCTCTGAATTCAGGAGATGGAACCAGGTGTCTGGAGAGCCAAGGTGACTAGAGTTTGTAGGGCACACTGGAGATCTTCAAAGGGTTCTCGCCAGTCTCCAACAGAGTATGTAAACATATGACGAAGCTATGCTAGGCTGGGGAAGAACCAACAACAAAGATTAGAAGAAACAATCTCGAAAGCTTACACATGACCGAAAGTAACTCCTTTTACCACCAGCCGGAATGGAAAACCTTATAATGCATAGGATATTAGATAGAGTTCTGAGAAGGGTTTTGCCTCAGTAGGAGTGTGAGAGATGGAGGATTAGCCCTCGACTAAATCTGACCTGGTCTCTCCTAAGATAGATTAATATCAGGAACTGAAAGGATTAAACTGTTTACAATTAATTTAAGCACTATCCCGACTAAGGCACAATAATAGTTATTAAAAATGCAAATATATCTAGCACACAAGATATAAAATTCTGTAATTTATTTTGAGTTAATTTTTGTATATGGGTTAGGTATGAATGTGGATATCAAAGTGTTTCAGCATCATTTGTTAAAAAAAAACCCAAAAACTATCTTTTCTCCACTGAACTGTCTTTTTACCTTTCTTGAAAATAAGTTGTACATGTATGTGTGAGTCTGTTTCCAAACTCTCTATTTGTTTCTTTTATCTATTTGTCTATCTTTGTGCCAGTGCCACACTATCTTGATTATTGTAGCTTTATAATAAGCCTTGGAATTGGGGAGTGTTTATTCTCTAAATTATTGCTCTTTTTCAAAGTTATTTTGGCTACTCTAGGTCCTTTACATCTTCACATGTGTTTAAGATTCAGTTTATTGTTTTCTACACACTTCATACACACACCCACACAAAGTCTGCTGAGTTCTGATAAGGATTGCATTTAACCTATAGATCAATTTCAGGAGAACTGTCATTTTAAAGATATTGTCTTCCCACCATGAACATGGTCAGTCTCTCAGCTTATCTAGTTCTTAAATTTCTCTTAGCCATAATTTGTAGTTCTTGTTTACAGGTTTTACAGATCTTTGGTCTGATTTATCCCCAAATATTTCACATTTTGGTACTATTGTTTATCATATTATATCTTAATTTCAACTTCCAATTGTTTGTTACTCATATATAAAACCAAAACAAAGCAATTTTTTATATTGATCTTGTATCATGAAAACTTGCTAAACCCGGTAGTTTTAGTATCTTTGTTGTTGATTCCATCAGATTTCTACAAGGAAGATCATTTCCTTTGTGAGTAAAGACAATTTCACTTCTTCTTGTCCAATTTGGATGCTTTTTATTTTTCTTTCTTACATGTTTGCCCTGGGTATAATATCCAGTAATACGTTCGATAGAAGTTCTGAGAACAGAACTTGTCTTGTTGCTGATCTTAGGGTAAATCATTCGATCTTTCACCATTTAGTATGATTTTAGCAGTAGTTTTTTTCATGGATACCCTTCTCTGTTTTAACTAGATAAATTGATTTCTGTTACCTATAGTGGAATCCTGACTGATACAGATATTGTATAAAGAAAACAGGTACATTTTGTGTGAAATTAAAAGTGCTTCTCATCACACCAACGCACACGGAAATCCATCCTCTCTCCCACTTTCTTATATAAGGTCCTTATAGTAGGGCTAGGGCTAGGATTACCATAACAAGATACTATAAGACTGGATAACTTAACAGAAATTTACCTCTCACATTTCTAGAGGCTTGAAGTCCAAGATCAAGGTGTCAACAAGTTTAGTTTGTCTTGATTCATCTTCCTTGTCTTGAAGATGGCTATCTTCTTGCCCTGTCCTCATGACCTTTTCTCTGTATGTGCACTTCTCTGCTATCTCTGCCTCACCTTATAAGAACACCAATAATATCAGATTAGGGTCCCACCTTTATAACCTAATTCAATCTTTATTATCTCTTTAAAGGCCTTGTCTCCAAATACAGTCACATTGGGGGAGCAGACTTTCAACATAAATTTGGGGAGAGGGGGATGCAATTGAGTCCATAATAATCATATTATTAATTTCTAGTTATGTGTCTGTATAGAGTTATTTTTTATTGAAATTTAGCTGACTCTCATATATTTCCAACAATTTTAAACATATTTATATAAGATAACTTTACAGCACTATTATTACTATGTATATTGCTGTATATCTGTCTTTATCTTAGCAATTTTTGTACCATAGAAGTGATAAAGGTGTCAATGGCATAGGCTTTGCAATTAAACAGATCAAAATTTTATTTCTGGTATCACCTTTTAAAAGCACAAGCTCTAATATCAGAAAGAATAGGGTTTGAATCTTGGCTTCACTACTTAGCAGCTCTAGTTCTTGTTCAGGTTGCTTTAACTTGCTCACTCTTACATCCTAATGTGTAAAACAGAAAGAGAGCTTGTGACTGTTAAGTGCATGTAGATGTAAACACTTTATGAAGTGTACCTGGGACACAGTTAATGCCAGACACACATTGTTGTTTTTACTATGATTTCGTTTCTTCTTTTCCTGAATTATGGAGACAACACTATCTAAGCAGGCTGGATTGTCTCTTGCTAGGTCAGCATCAGCGCTTGTTCATCCTCACTAAAGCTGGGAATTGCTTTCCTAAGAATTCTCTTTGGGGTGTGGTTCCAAGTTAGAGTTTGCCAAGGAGAACTCATTTAAGATTAAGAAGTAGGTATAGGTCAGACACGGTGGCTTTATTCGATGGGGTGGTTAGAACAGAAAAGGCAGCTTTGCAGATGTTTCCTTGAAATTTCACTTGTGATCCTACTTCTGAGGCTTGGATTCTCCATCTGTGCTCGTGCTTGAGGGTGAAGAAGTTACTGTCCTGTTTCCTAGCCATAGCTTTCCTGACCTTCATTGTTAAGCCTTCTCTTCATTACACCTTAGTCATCATATTAACCCCCACTTAACTGTGATATGTGAAGAGGATGTTCTTTCCTGCAGGAACTCAAATTGATAAACTAGTAGGGGGTCATAGATGTTATTAAATAAATTAACACCCATCTTAAAAACATACTTAGCACAGTGCCTGACACATAGGATGTGCTCAGTAAATTATTCTTTTCCTCTTTCTATACTGTATTTCATGAGTATAGAAGTATATAGCTATATATCATATAACTATATATTACATAAGTATACATTAAATTCTATAATTATTCTTTAATGTTGTTACAGTTATTAGTCCCATTTTATAGACCGGATACCTGAATTTCAGTAAGTTAACTTACCCAATAGCTTAAAGAGGAAAAAAAAAAAATTTCCAGATCTGGGATTTACACCCAGATCTGGCTGATTCTAAGCCCCATATACTTTTCATAAATCCATTTTGTCTACACGGATCAAACTTAATGAAAGATTCATGCTTTGCAGAATATGATTTCTGCTTCAGATGCCACTTACAGATCAGCTTCTGATTATTCTTAAGAAATAATAGTGTAAAAGATCCAGTCATGAACTAGATAAGCCCCACATAAAAAATAAAGTTTTAATGTCTAGAAAAAGAGACAAGAAATTTCGATCCTTATATTGATAGCAATTAGTTTCTAAATGCCTGATGTAACAAACTTTGTTAGACTAGAGATAATTTGAGTATTTATTCTAGCTTTGAAATTTTGAACATGTATATAATATTCTCCCACCATGAGAGATATTTTAGTTAGGGTAATAAAACCTGCTATAATAACTACACCCCAAATTATCAGAGGCTAAACACAATTGAAGTTTATTTTTCAATCACATAAGCCCAAACAGGTGGATCTGATAGGTGGACAGTCCTCTTGTAAGATGTGATGTAAAGACCCTAGCTTTTTCCACCTTATGCTCTTTCAATATTTAAAATGTGGATTCCATTGTCACCTTGCTGTTCTGCATGAAGACAGCAGAGTGGGGAAAACCTAGAGGATCATGGTGAGAGGGTTGTAGGGGCCTGGCCTGAATGTGGTATGTATTATTTCTGCCCCATAAACTATAAGCAAGCTACGTTGTCAAACCCACCTACTAAGGATGGTGAAAAATGCAATACAGCCATGTGTACAGAAAAGAGAAATGAGATTGAAATTCAGAAAGGAGACTGCCACAAAGTGTAATATCTTTTTCTTGGAATCAAAAATATTCTAAATCCAGAAGCTTAGGAAGCAATGATAGCTTGAATAAAGTTATGCATAGAAACTTAGATTGGTTTCTGCATTAAAGTAGGAATAAAGTTCAGTCAAGAGTGAAGTTTATTGAAAGTTCATAGAAATGATACTGGTAACAGTGTTTCTAGTTACACCAATAAAACTAAAATAATAATTATAATAATGAGATTAAAACTAATGAGAGATGTCAGACCATTTTCTAATACCTTTATGAATTTTTAAAAATTAATCCTCTCAGTAACTCATGAGATAGCTCCTAATGACTTCAGTGTTCAGTCAAAGAAACTGATTTACATAAATTATTTGTTTAAAATTATACAGCAACATGGTGGACACAGATTTGAACTCAAATATTTGGACTCCAACGTCATGCTCTACACTATAGGTAATCCCCTTTATAGCTTAGCATCCTAAAATAATTCAAGTATTTTTGTCTCATCTAATCTTTTTAAATATTACAGCTAATAAAATCAGAATAGTTTATTTCCTGTTGGCAGCATATATTTAAAACAAGAAGCCTTGTGTGTTTTTATTATAGTAGCTTAAAGAAGAAAAGCAGAGAACTAGAGAGTTTCTCAGCTTCCTCCTATTCCCATGTGTGTGTAATTTCAAAGCGTACTTTAAAGTGTGAAGTAGCTGCATGCAACTACATTAGTTTCTTTAGCAGGAAACCAGAGCTTCCAAGGAAATCTTTTTAGAAGGTGCTAAGGGCCAGGGTGTGAAATAGAGGAAGTGATGATGCATACCTGATGGCAAATTATTCTATGTTGTTATGTGATCACTCAAGCAATTGTTGGCTGGAGAGCTCTGCTACCTGCTCCTTTGTCACATCTGTCAACAAAACTGCATTGTTCCTTTGGCTCAGCTCTCCCAGGCCAAACTTCTGCTTAAAGAATATTTTCAGATGTTGCTTTCACTTTTCAATAAGCTTCAAAAGAGCATAGCATCATGGTTCATAATTGCATGGTATGCTCCAGCTCCTCTACTGGTGTATGTTTGGCTTTTTTATCCAGAGTTGGAAAGATGTGAGTTCACTTTGCAAAAGGAATTGCATTTTCTTAAAATTGCCTCTTCATGTCTGGATATACAGAATCGGATAATGCCAATCTCAGTTTGATAAAATTCTTTTACTAAATCATTGTAATTGATAATATTCCTTTCATTTTTCCTTCAAGTCAACATTGTTTTTCAGCTTAACATATTGGATAAATAAAACTCAGAAACTCAAGTCAATCCACAGTTTATTTAAATACATTCTTTGAAAACAATCATACATTTTTTGATAGCAAGAGAGCTAATTGGGATCAGTAGCTGGGTTTACATACAAATTTTCTAGGAGTGTGCAGGGTGCTTATAAATGAATGAAGTGTGAGGTTAAAGTTATTTGTCTTTAAAGTTAACAAGTACATATTGATAGGGCGATTTTTTTTTTTCTTCATTTACCATAAGATACTTGTGAAGATAAACCCCAGGAGTGAATTTACTTGAGAGAATCTCTTATCTTTTTCTGCAACATAGAAGGCCCATTAAAAAAATCAATTTGGAGATTTTAAGGCAGTAGTGATGACACTCTCCCTAGGGATTTTGAGACCTGGTGTGACATTGCAAAGAGTAGAGGAGGACATGAAGAATAAGCTTTTTTCAACTAAGGCATTTGGTTGTTAGTGCAAATATAAATTAAGCTAATTACATAAAGTAAAATGAGATATTATCCTTCTAATTACCTCAAACAAGAGAAAATACATTGATTAACTACAATATAGGGCCATACAAAATATTCTGAAATGGGTATCTAGAATACATTCTAATGGTGTACACATCGACACTTTGCAAAGTTCAATTTTCTGTGAAATGTAATGCAAATTACAATGAAAATTATAATTTATTACCATGCAATAGTGCTATTGATTTAATTTTTCAAATACATTCCTTTAAGATTAAATGTTGTAAAAATTCTTCCTTTACAACTCACATATAGAAGTTATTATAATAGTACGATGAGTATGTATTGATTTGGAGTGTTGTAGAACAATTAAGTTGGAATTTGTTTAAATTCTATATTTTAATTAGCATAGAATATGATTAGAACATCTATATTAAAATTTGATAATAGCTTGGGTATTGGATTTTACAGAATTAGTAATAATTTTCTTAGATGGGATAATAATCTAAGGTTATGCTAGAGAATGTCCTAAATCTTTGTAGACACATGGTTAACTATGTAAGGCTTAAGTGTTATGATATCTCAAATACTTTGAAAGTATTCAGTAAATTTAGGTAGATGATAGATAGAAAATAGATAAATGTAGCAAATATGGCAACATATTGATAATTGTTGAACCTAGGCTGTGAGTATAGTGTAGTAAAACCTTCCTTTAACTTTTTGCATATTTGAAAATATTAATAATAAAAATGTTGAAAAAATAAAACAATTATAAATCAGAAGAAAAAACTACATTGCACAATTATCATGTATACAATGTAAATTTTTAGAGTTTGTGGGTAAATATTTTCTTATGTTCTCTTGCAAAAATAGCATAGTAAAATAGCTAAGGACTATTCTGTTTACTAATTATCAACAGGATCTGTGTTTGCAATATTTATTTTTTAATGTTATATACCTTCCTGCATCTCCACTTGTATATACTTGCAAGTGTCATACTTACTGTAAATAATTTTAAATACTCAGTGATATCAATGGATATGTGTGTAAATGAACTTTAATTATAACCTTGGGGTAATCGTTCAAGTGAGTAATTAACATTAGGAATTTACTCAGCTCTTCAAAGAACTTAAATACTTAATAGGAGTATACATTCCAAAGGTGGCCACAGTAAGTTCCTTAGGATATTACTACATAAATAGAAATTAGCTTAGGAAATAATAGAATTTTTCTTTGTTGTAGTGAGTGGTATTCAAGATATGTAGTTGACTAGAAATATGGACCAAGCACTACTACCCCTGTATGAACCATGAATGGAGAATATGCAGTCTGCAACCTTCCAAGTGGAGCCTTGAATCTAGAACTCTATCAGTTTTCTGTCCTTTCATTTAAGGGAAGTTTGTGTAGATTGCTCTGATAGGAAGATTAGTTGATTTGGCCAGAAGAATGGTATTGTCTTTACCTTGAGAACTGAGACTATCTTTGCCAATACCTATGACAAAAATCACATCTGTTTTTGCAGCAAAAAATTTTGCCTGGTTATATAGGACCATACACCAGTAACTTACTTTTGTGTTTGCTTCAGAAAACTCCAACAAATTAATTCATGAGTGACAACAATCTGCACACCTAGGCAAACATCTTGCTTATCAAACAGCAGTTTACTTGTCAAGACTTGCTTGAAGATCTTCACTTCTCTGTGTCTACCAATCCTCAACCATTATGTCAACCACTTTGCCCAATACCAATCAATTCTATACCTTGAAAGATCTGCCTCAAAAAAACTTGAACCCAGACTGTAAAACCCTGTAACCTGTCACTTCTGACTTCTTCCTTTGGAGACCCTTCTAAGACTCTATCAAGGTGGTGTTTTTGCTTCCCAAAGTGATTTCTAATCACCTTGATTTATAGGTTGTCTAGCAATATTTGGGGGTATCCAACAACCTCAAAATGAACTCTCGTTATAAGGAATTTGTCAGACTGCCTAAAAGGATAAAGTGCAAGGACTTTACTAACTTACGCCTGCTTGTAAATTAACATTTGATGTGGTAGAACTTGGTCTGAAACTATCTTTCGTCAGAATATAACACCTGTTGGTTGAGTTTGTGTGGGAGAAACCTATAGCCATTCACTTATCTCTAAAGTTGCAGGCCAAATATATCCACTAAAACTTCAGGGAAATTGGGAATGGTCAAATTGGCTTATATTGTTTTGCAAAAGCAAGGTAAATGACATGGGTGGGGCATCGTAAAGAACATATGCTATTACTGAAATGTGTATTCCTGATATCATGACAAGGAATAATATTTCTTACACATACCCACCAGGGTATTTTTCTCTGTAGGAAAAGATAAGTATTTTAGTAAACAAAAGAAAAATGTTAATAAAATGAACTAACTAAAATCAGTATCCAGGGAAAAAGATTAAAATAATAGTTGTAATGTCCTATTGCCAGAAAGTTGCTATGCCATCAAATAGCCTTAAACCACATATATATTATATTTCCTTATATAGACACTCAAATTTGACTATATGACTGAAAGTGAATAGAATGTTGCCTAAAACTAAAATTTTAAATAATCCTTATCTTTGGAAATATCACAAACCCCCAGAGTCTAGCATAAGGTAAGATTTTAATAATACTACACATGATATCAGTCAGTGTAATACTTGCAAAATAGTGGCATATTGCTGTGGCCTTTGGAAAAAATTATACAGTAATTAAAGCTTGTTTGTAGAATTATTCTCCTCTCTTCTTGGTTTCCTCAAGATCTTAGTCTATGTAGAAATGGAGTTTTGAGTATTTATTCATACTTAAAGTATGAGTAATGGAAATCAGTCACTACTGGATTGTTCAAGTATTTAATTTAAAAAAGCACTCTGTGCAAAGCACTATGATGGCCTTGAGTAGATTTCTGTGCATGAGATATATCAACAAAATTTAAGTACTTGAAGTCTTTGGAGTCAGTATCAACTGTGGCTCAGCCTTTTATTATCTGCATCACAATGGAAAAATCTTTTTTTCCAGTTTTATTGAGAAATAATTGACATATATCACAGCATGATGGTTTGATTTACATATATTGAGGTTGGGGATGGAGGGGTGTGCCACTGGCTGATAGAACTGTTGGATAGAACTGCTGGCTTGGTTCCCTATCTAAGTAAGACTGTAGGATAGCCTCTGTAGTTGCCTGTTTTTTCTGGTGAGGCTTACTAGATGGTTGGGACTGGACCCCATATCTGGTAGTGGATGAGGCTGTGAATTAACTTATCTGCTCTGGCAGGGCATCAGGGTGGAACCTGGGACCTGTGCAGCTCTTTGGGAATCTGGATCAGGCCAGAGTGTGCACTGAACTCCCTGATCAGGTGAGGCCACAGGCTTTGCTCTGCAGGTGGAGGAAACCATAGGCGGTGCTCTCTGTTTGAATGCACTGTACATGGGGCTACTGAATGGGCTATGCAGCCTCCCATGTGCTCTGGTTAGGTTCTCCGGTAGAACAGGCTGAAGCCTGTATTCAACCATGAGTGGGACTATGCATTAGATTTTCTGCTCAGGTGCAGTGGGAGAAGCAGCCCTAAAACCAGTTAAGCTCTTTGTTTGTTGTGTTAACTCAAGCCCACCCACAATTCAAGTTCCTTGATTGACCAGGGCCACTGGCTTTACTTGGCAAACTATCAGCTCTGCCCACCCAGATCTTGGCTCGAGTGCTGCCAGGCTGCACAGCTTGCAGGCGTTGTCTCCAGCCCTTCTGGTCAGATGGGGCCGGAAGAAACTCTCCACATCGGGTGGGGCTGTAATTTAGCTCCCTGCCTGGGGTGGGCAAAATGGGCTCTAGGGCCGGCAAAACTCCTCCTTTGAGGATCCAAATCAGGCAGCACGCCTCTGAGTTCCCTGGTCAGAGTGCACCCCCAAGTGGTTTCTGCAGAAGAGCAAAGCCACCAGTTGGGATTACTACCTGGGAACTGCAGGTATACACTCAGTCTGCCAGGATCCCTGTAATGGTTGTTGCAAGCCCCTCCCCACTTCTCCATCACAGATTCCCAGTGGTTGAGCCCCACAGACTTCACTTCAATCCTCGCGGTGCAAGATCAGAGTAGAGGCTCCCACAGAGCAGCCCACAATGCTGAGATGCTGGTTGTCCTCCCTCTGTGTTTTCTTTTCCCACTGGAGGAAGTGGAGGCTCAGGGGAGATCTCTCCACTGCACTGGCCAGGGGGAGGGACAGTGTGGTCAACATGTGGCTGCTTCTCTTACCCTTCTAATGGGGTGTGTTTTGGTCCAGTGGTATGGTGATGGGGGTGCTTCAGCCTCACCCCCATGATCTAGGACTCTCTCAGTCGTGTCTTGTTCTTGAATAGCGGTTATTCTTCTTGTGAGGGAGAGCAAAGTTAGGAACAGCCTATGTCACCATCTTGGTGATGTCAGAATGGGAAAATCTCCTAATTTCTCTGAGCTTTAGCTTTCTTATGTCTTAGAAAATTGAGTTACTGATCCTAAGCTCTTATGATGGTATGAGGATTAAATAAAATAAGTTATAGGAAGCACCTTATATTCTACTCCCTACTTAATATACCACAGTCTATCTGGAGACACAGAGATAAATATAAACTTACAGCTATGAAGCAGCCAGAATCAATGTAGAGGTGTAACACATCAATTACAATGGCGTGCGATGGGTAGAAATGATTCTTCTGGTAATTTATGGGCATATGTCTTACTGGCACACATGGTTTCAGTGCTTTTGAGTACTTGAAATCATACCAACAAGTTGTCACTTTCACTGCCTCTGTTTTCAGTGGCATCACACAATTGTGAAAATCATCTTGTTTCTCACTTAACTCAGGAATAATTTTTTTTTTTTTTACATTATAGAATTAGATTGCCCACTGAAATATAAAGATGGTAATACACCATAGGTGAGAAGATATAATTATCATAACTGCCTTTCTCTTCACCTTGTCCCTTAAAGTGTAAATTATAATGAGATGAAGACTTGAAGTAGAAAGTAGCTCTGTGCGTTTTGTTTTTCATATGAAGAGAGACTGAGTTAGGTTGAGCACACTGGCTTCATTCTCAGTTGAGGAGTGGTTGTTTTAAATCTGCTCTCACTCTGCAACACCTTGAGCAGCCTCGTGATTGCACAAATTAATTTTGCAGCTCCTGCTGCTGATTTTAATGATGTCAATATGCCACTTATCTACTTTTATATTGTTTATTTTAAATATATAGAGGAAAAGGGAAAGTAATTTGTCTTTTGTTATTTTCAAGTACTGTATAATTTCTGGAGGAAAAAAATGTAAGGTACTCCTCCCTCTGAAAAAAAACTTTTTTCGAAACAGAAATTTAGCAAAAGAAACTTTGCTAACTCAAGAGGGCAACATTCTGTCCTTAAATTACATATACAGATTTACTCTTTTGATTCCTCAGTTAATTAAAGTAGAATCCTATTATGATGTGAGTCATTACAGAGTCCAGTCACACCCCTTACAAGTCTTTGTTCTTTCAGTTTCCTCCTCTCATTCTGACTTCTCTCTTCTTTTCACTTACATATATTATTCCCATTCTTCTACAGGAAACGCTTCCTGATCTCTCAATTTTATATTTAATACTACCCTTTAATTCCCTGAACACATTTTCAGACTCCAAATTGGCTAAGACTGTGGGCCAAGTTCAGTTTTTTTCTGAAATATTTTAAAAAGTAAGAGTGTGTTACTTGAGTTTAATTTCCAGCTAAATCCATAGGACCTCTAAATGTTACTGCTTTATCATCTTTAAAATGAAAATGGTAATAGTATTTACATGTGGGTTTGTTGAAGATTAACACATACCTAGGATTTAACCAAGCACATAGTGAACATTTAAGAACTTAAGCTATTATGATGATGATTAATGTCTACAATTGCTGTATTGGAATCTATGCCTCTAACAAGTATTTGCTACTCAAATAATATACTGCTCTGTATCATTATGTAGATGATACTCTTAAATTTGTATTGGATACCTAATAAAATTATGAATCTCAAAGATTGTAATAATGTCATCAGTTTCTTTCATGTCAGCCCACCCTATTCAAAGTGGTACTTTATTCAGAATTAGGCATATAACATTGCTAAATAATAACATCATTACTAAATAATGACATCAAATTATTTGGAATAGTTATTAATTTAATAAATATTTATTAAATTCCTTCTACATGAAAAAAAACAGTGATAGTTAGAAAGAAAAAGTCTTCTTTCCAGGAAATTCACAGTTTAATAAAGATAAATCACAGTAGCAAAGAGGAATTCTAATAGAAAAGGACATTACCTATGAAATGAATACAGCCCAGTAAATTAAAGACATTCAAAATACACACATTTATTTAGTATATGTTTTAGGCTTTATAGGTCATACAGTTTCTGTTGCACCTATTTAACTCTGTCATTGTAGCATGAAAGCAGCCGTAGACAATACATAAACAAATATGTATGGCTAATGGTCTAATAAAACTTTATTTATGGATATAAAGTTTGAATTTTATATAATTTTTTTATATCACAAAATATGATTCTTCCTTTGATATATTTTTTCCCAGCCATTTAATAATGTAAAAACTATTCTTAGCTTGCACGCTGTATAAAAATAGATAGTGGGCCAGATAGGGCCGACAAGCCACATTTTGCTGATCTCTGGTAGATATAATTGCATCTTGTTAGGCAGTAATTGCCTTGTCTCTTTTTATACTATGCTAAAAATTCTACAGTGTTAAGTGCCAAAAGAAGATTGAGATATGGTGTTCAGGAAATTTCAAGGAAGGCTTTATGAAGAGTGAAGATTTTTAACTGACTCCAAGTTTACTACCAACGGGGAGCAATTAGCTTCATTCTCTTCTCTGACTGGAAGTTGCAGGCATAAAGCAGTTCAGCCAGCTGACAAGGTGTATGCTATTTGGCATTCCAAAAAATAAATGAAAATTCTCCAGACCCTTACGTACGTATTCGTTTATTTTGTTCGGTCATTATCATTATCATATCTCCATAGGACTTTTTCTAGTCAGTCTTGACAATGTATGTTGAACTATATTTCACAAGTTAAGCAATCTTTTTTTCTCTCCCCTGCCTCCCACCATTTTCATCTTGGAAATGACTGAGATTTTCAGTGGATCTAGTTTACCGTTCTTTGTTGCCCAAGGCATGTCTCTGGCTTTTAGTCATTGTGACCCCAACTTGAAATTTTTGCTGTCCTTAGATCTGACCCCTTCTTGCCTTGTCCTCAAGCCTTGGCCCAACACAAAAACCAGAATGACCCTTTTATCACATCTAGGCTGTAGTTTCCTTTCAATGAATATCATGGCAGTGCCTTTGGAAAATATTTCCTGAGATCTGTTTATATAAAATTCTGTACAATGTACTGCCTTTTCTCAGTAATTGGAATATGCTTATAGTCACAGCTAATATCTAAAATCTCAAAATGTGTGACTCTTACTTGTTAACCTGTGATTTTGTTCTCTCGAGTGTTTTGTGGCTATGGCCACATTCATTTCATAAGCAATATCCTTTTTCCATTAGGATTCTTCTCTCTCGCTGGGTTTAAAGAAAGATTTATTTTCACTCCCACTGTTAGTCTGGCTTCCCTTACTCCTCCAGTCCTTTGTTGTCTCTTTGAGCCTGTCTCTTGCTGTTATGGATATTTTATACAGGTCATGCACTGTATCGGTATTACCTCTGGCTGAATCCTTTTGTCTCCCTCAAATGTCAGTAGTCAGCCTGATAATTTTCCCAAATATTCAGTGCTTTTCAGCTGATACATCCTGGTATAGAATGAAAACATGAATTCTTCTCAAAATAATTTTTCTTTTTCCTTTCCAAGTAGTATATTTATGCCAAAGAAATGTCAAATTTACCAGCTGTCCCTACTTTTCACCCCAAAATAAGGAGGATATTTAACAATATATATCCAAATGCTTCTTTTTACAAGAATAACAATAATACGACGTGGCTTTGTGGTCAGAAAAAGCATCAGATGTGGAATCCGAACGGAATTCAAATTTCTAACTTTGTTTCTGTATTTAATCAAGTCATTTCACTTTGCCGAGTTTCTGTTTTCTTAAATTTGAGAATTACGAGAACAATAATACCTACCTTTAGGGTAGTTGTGTTAAATGTTTTATAAAAGTAACTTATTGCAGCACCCTCTGAGCAAATGAAACTAGACTAAGCACAAAGGAAAAAAAAAAAAGTGGCAGCACAGCATAGTGGTTCAGAACCACTGAGGGATGCTG
This sequence comes from Eschrichtius robustus, assembly GCF_028021215.1. Classification (NCBI taxonomy): domain Eukaryota; kingdom Metazoa; phylum Chordata; class Mammalia; order Artiodactyla; family Eschrichtiidae; genus Eschrichtius; species Eschrichtius robustus. The sequence goes on along the minus strand of NC_090836.1, from coordinate 73,758,509 downwards.
GAACCACATGGCTGGCTTGATATCACAGCTGGATGTTACTTACAGGATGTGTGATGTCAGGCAGCTACTTGACTCATCTAATCTGCAAGCAGCCCTGTGTGCTCCTATCCTGCCAACTGAAAGCAGCCAATGAGCATGAAGCTGGGTGTTATCAAGTGCCTCTTCATGCTGAGCCTGTACTAGGTGCATTATCTACTTTAACGATCTTGGCAACTCTGTAAGCCGTGCGGCTGACAGGGTTTTTGTGCTCTGGCCGGCTGTCAGGCCTGAGCCTCTGAGATGGGAGAGCCGAGTTCAGGACATTGGACCACCAAAGAACTCCCGGCCCCACGTAATATCAATCGGCGAGAGCTCTCCCAGAGACCTCCGTCTCGATGCTAAGACCCACCTGCACTCAATGACCAGCAAGCTCCAGTGCCAGACATCCTATGCCAAACAGCTAGCAAGACAGGAACACAACCCCACCCATGACCAGAGAGGTTGCCTAAAATCACAAGTTCACAGACACCCCAAAACACACCACCAGACGCAGTCCTGCCCACCAGAAAGACAAGATCCAGCCTTATCCACCAGAGCACAGGCACCAGTCCCCTCCACCAGGAAGCCTACACAACACACTGAATCAAGCTTACCCACTGGAGGCAGACACCAAAAACAATGGGAACTATGAGCCTACAGCCTGTGAAAAGGAGACCCCAAACACAGTAAGTTAGACAAAATGAGAAGACAGAGAAACACACAACAGATGAAGGAGCAAGGTAAAAACCCACCAGACCAAACAAATGAACAGGAAATAGGCAGTCAACCTGAAAAAGAATTCAGAGTAATGATAATAAAGATGATCCAAAGTCTTGGAAATAGAATGGAGAAAATACAAGAAGTGTTTAATAAGGACCTACAAGAACCAAAGAGCAAACAAACAACGATGAACAACACAATAAGTGAAATTAAAAATTCTCTAGAAGGAACCAATAGCAGAATAACTAAGGCAGAAGAACGGAAAAGTGAACTGGAAGATAAAATAGTGGAAATAACTACCACAGAACAGAATAAAGAAAAAAGCATGAAAAGAATTGAGGACAGTCTCAGAGATCTCTGGGACAACATAAAATGCACCAACATTCGAACTATAGGGGTCCCAGAAGAAGAACAGAAAAAGAAAGGGACTGAGAAAATACTTGAAGAGATTTTGGTTGAAAACTTCCCTAATATGGAAAAGGAAATAATCAAGTCCAGGAAGCGCAGAGAGTCCCATACAGGATAAATCCAAGGAAACACGCCAAGACACATATTAATCAAACTATCAAAAATTAAATACAAAGAAAAAATTTTGAAAGCAGCAAGGGAAAAGCAACAAACATATACAAGGGAATCCCGATAAGGTTAACAGCTGATCTTTCAGCAGAAACTCTGCAGGCCAGAAGGGAGTGGTAGGACATATTTAAATTGATGAAAGGGAATAATCTACAACCAAGATTACTCTACCCAGCAAGGATCTCATTCAGATTCGACAGAGAAATTAAAATCTTTACAGACAAGCAAAAGCTAAGAGAATTCAGCACCACCAAACCAGCTTTCTAACAAATGCTAAAGGAACTTCTCTAGGCAGGAAACACAAGAGAAGGAAAAGACCTACAAAAACAAATCCCAAGCAATTAAGAAAATGGTAATAGGAACATACATATCGATAATTACCTTAAATGTAAATGGGTTAAATGCTCCAACCAAAAGACACAGACTGGCTGAATGGATACAAAAACAAGATATATATGCTGTCTACAAGAGACCCACTTCAGACCTAGGGACACATACAGACTGAAAGTGAGGGGATGGAAAAAGATATTCCATACAAATGGAAATCAAAAGAAAGCTGGAGTAGCAATTCTCATATCAGACAAAATAGACTTTAAAATAAAGACTATTACAAGAGACAAAGAAGGACACTACTTAATGATCAAGGGATCAATCCAAGAAGAAGCTATAAAAATTGTAAATATTTATGCACCCAACATAGGAACATCGCAATACATAAGGCAAATGCTAACAGCCATAAAAGGGGAAATTGACAGTAACACAGTAATAGTAGGAGACTTTAACACCCCACTTTCCCCAATGGCTAGATCAACCAAAATGAAAATAAATAAGGAAACACAAGCTTTATGACACATTAAACAAGATGGACTTAGTTGATATTTAAAGGACATTCCATCCAAAAACAACAGAATACACTTTCTTCTCAAGTGCTCATGGAACATTCTCCAGGATAGATCATATCTTGGGTCACAAATCAAGCCTTGGTAAATTTAACAAAATTGAAATCATATCAAGAATCTTTTCTGACCACAATGCTATGAGACTAGATATCAATTACAGGAGAAAAAGTCTGTAAAAACTACAAACACATGGAGGCTAAGCAATATGCTGCTAAATAACCAAGAGATCACTGAAGAAATCAAGGAGGAAATCAAAAAATAACTAGAAACAAATGACAGTGAAAACACGACAACCCAAAACCTATGGGATGCAGCAAAAGCAGTTCTAAGAGGGAAGTTTATAGCAATACAATCCTACCTCAAGAAACAAGAAACATCTCAAATAAACAACCTAACCTTACACCTAAAGCAAGTACAGAAAGAAGAACAAAAAACCCCCAAAGTTGGCAGAAGGAAAGAAATCTTAAAGATCAGATCAGAAGTAAATGAAAAAGAAAGGAAGGGAACAATACCAAAGATCAATAAAAGTGAAAGCTGGTTCTTTGAGAAGATAAACAAAATTGATAAACTATTAGCCAGATTCATCAAAAAAGAAAAAAGGGAGAAGACTCAAATCAAAAGAATTAGAAATGAAAAAGGAGAAGTAATAACTGACACTGCAGAAATACAAAGGATCATGAGAGATAATGACAAGCAACTATATGCCAACAAAATGGACAACCTGGAAGAAATGGACAAATTCTTAGGAAAGCACAGCCTTCTGAGACTGAACCAGGAAGAAACAGAATATATAAACAGACCAATCACAAGCACTGAAATGAAACTGTGATTAAAAGTCTTCCAACAAACAAAATCTCAGGGCCAGATGGCTTCACAGGCGAATTCTATCAAACACTGAAAGAAGAGCTAACACCTATCTTTCTCAAAATTTTCCAAAATATAGCAGAAGGAGGAACACCCCCATACTCATTCTGCGAGGCCACCATCACCCTGATACCAAAACCAGACAGAGATGTCACAAAAAAAGCAAACTACAGGCCAATATCACTGATGAACAAAGATGCAAAAATCCTAGCAAACAGAATCCCACAGCACATTAAAAGGATCATACACCATGATCTAGTGGGGTTTATCCCAGGAATGCAAGGATTCTTCAATATACACAAATCAATCAATGTGATACACCATATTAACAGATTTAAGGATAAAAAACATATTATAATTTCAGTAGATGCAGAAAAAGCTTTTGACAAAATTCAACACCCATTTATGATAAAAAAAAAAACCCTCCAGAAAGCAGACATAGAGGGAACTTACCTCAACATAATAAAGGTCATATGTGACAAACCCACAGCCAACATCATTCTCAATGGTGAAAAACTGAAGCCATTTCCACTACGATCAGGAAGAAAACAAGGTTGCCCACTCTCACCACTGCTATTCAACTTAGTTTTGGAAGTTTTAGCCACAGCAATCAGAAAAAAAAGAAATAAAAGGAATGCAAATCAGAGAAGAAGAAGTAAAACTGTCACTGTTTGCAGATGACATGATACTATACATAGAGAATCCTAAAGATGCTACCAGAAAACTACTAGAGCTAATCAATGTATTTGGTAAAGTAGCAGGATACAAAATTAATGCACAGAAATCTCTTGCATTCCTCTACACTAAAGATGAAAAATCTGAAAGAGAAATTAAGTAAATACTCCCAATTACCACTGAAATAAAAAGAATAAAATACCTAGGAATTAACCTACCTAAGGAAACAAAAGACCTGTATGCAGAAAACTATAAGACACTGATGAAAGAAATTAAAGATGACACAAAAAGATGGAGAGATATACCATGTTCTTGGATTGGAAGAATCAACACTGTGAAAATGACTATACTACCCAAAGCAATCTACAGATTCAGTGCAATCCCTATCAAACTACCAATGGCATTTTTCACAGAACTAGAACAAATAATTGTGCAATTTGTATGGAAACACAAAAGACCCCGAATAGCCAAAGCAATCTTGGGAAAGAAAAACGGAGCTGGAGGAATCAGGCTCCCAGTCCTCAGACTATACTACAAAGCTACAGTAATCAAGACAGTATGGTACTGGCACATAAACAGAAATATAGATCAATGGAACAGGATAGAAAGCCCAGAGATAAAGCCACACACCTATGGTCAGCTAATCTATGACAAAGGAGGCAAGGATATACAATGGAGAAAGACAGTCTCTTCAATAAGTGGTGCTGGGAAAACTGGACAACTACATGTAAAAGAATTAAATTAGAACACTCCCTAACACCATACACAAAAATAAACTCAAAATGGATTAAAGACCTAAATTTAAGACCAGACACTGTAAAACTCTTAGAGGAAAACATAGGCAGAACACTCTTTGACAAATCACAGCAAAATCTTTTTTGACCCACCTCTTAGAATAATGGAAATAAAAACAACAATAAACAAGTGGAACCTAATGAAACTTAAAGGCTTTTTCACAGCAAAGGAAACCATAAACAAGACAAAAAGATAACCCTCACTATGGGAGAAAATATTTGCAAATGAAGCAACTGACAAATGATTAATCTCCAAAATATACAAGCAGCTCGTGCAGCTCAATATCTGAAAACAAAAAACCCAATCCAAAAATGGGCAGAAGACCTAAATAGACATTTCTCCAAAGAAGATATACAGATTGCTAACAAACACATTAAAGGGTTCTCAATATCACTAATCATTAGAGAAATACAAATCAAAACTGCAATGAGGTATCACCTCACACTGGTCAGAATGGCCATCATCAAAAGGTCTACAAACAATAAATGCTGGAGAGGTTCCGGAGAAAAGGGAACCCTCTTGCACTGTTGGTGGGAATGTAAATTGATACAGCCACTGTGGAGAACAGTATGGAGGTTCCTTAAAAAACGAAAAATAGAACCACCTTATGACCCAGCAATCCAACTACTGGGCATATACCCTGAGAACACCGTAATTCAAAAAGAATCATGTACCGCAATGTTCGTTGCTTCACTATTTACAATAGCCAGGATGTGGAGGCAACCTAAGTGTCCATCGACAGATGAATGGATAAAGAAGATGTGGCACATGTATACAATGGGATATTACTCAGCCATATAAAGAAACGAAATTGAGTTATTTGTAATGAGGTGGATGGACCTAGAGTTTGTCATACAGAGTGATGTAAGTCAGAAAGAGGAAAACAAATACCGTATGCTAACACATGATGTATGGAATCTAAGAGAAAAAGAAAAATGCTTCTGAAGTACCTCGGGGCAGGACAGGAATAAAGATGCAGATGTAGAGAATGGACTTGAGGACACGGCGAAGGGGAAGGGTAAGCTGGGACAAAGTGAGAGATTGGCATAGACATATATACCCTACCAAATGTAAAATAGATAGCTAGCGGGAAGCAGCTGCTTAGTACAGGGAGAACAATTCAGTCCTTTTGTCCAGCTAGAGGGATGGGGTAGGGAGGATGGGAGGGAGATGCAAGAAGGAGGAGATATGGGGATATATGTATATGTATAGCTGATTCACCTTGTTATAAAGCAGAAACTAACACACCATTGTAAAGCAATTATACTCCAATAAAGATGTTTTAAAAAGTCACTTATTATAACAGTAAACAATCTTGAAAGATTGCTTCTTCTCATAGAAATATAGGGCTTGTCTCTCCCAAATTAACTTTACCTGTTTAGAGATTTTGTGGTGTGAGAAGGAAAAGGGTTTACGTCACATATCACATACCAAATTAGCACAGTCCCCTTTATACATCCATTTTTATTTTCTTTTCTGAAAGATTCTTTTCTTGGCAACTGCCACCTCCTGTCTCTTGTTCTGCATAACCTCTTAGGTCCCCTTTATTATTCCTCAGATTTCACTCCTAGTGATTAGTTTCTCTTTCCGCTTAGGTCATTGAACGTCCAGCGGTCCATTGACCCTACCTCTCTAGGAACATATTTCAGCCGCCATTGCCTGGTATTTTCAAACATGTTCCTTAGTGGTCTCTCTGGACCTCCTTTTCTTCCCCTCACCCAAAAGGCTTATCAAAACATTCAGTCTAGGAAACTTATCTCTCCTATATGCAAATCAACTGCTTTGATATCACGTCACATGGTGGAAGGGATGTGAGCTATATGTTGACAAAGCCTTGTAGGAGATAATTGAGCATAATATCTAAGTATAACAATATTTTTGATCAGCAAGGTCAGAACTTGGCATGAATTTGTACCATCATATGTTCATTCCATGAATTCCAACTTGACAAGCTTAAACTTTATTAATCATGAGTAATCTGTACTTTCTTGTACAAAATAGAATAGTGTATAAGAATATCCCTATTTATCCACACTCACCCACATTCACACACAATGATAAAACCATCCTATTGGGAACAGGATACTTATTTTTGATATCTTTCTCTTTCTCCTTATATCCATTTTCATTGCCTACCCCAGCCTATCCCATCCCTGGCATCAAAAGACCAAGCAGAGCACTTCTAGGCTTGACGTCACAATACAGCCTCCAACATTCACCTGCCTAATGACCTCATTCCGTTGACCTCATTCTCTTCTTTCCAAAGTAATAGCTAGTGGCTTATAGACCCTATAGGTATATTTATAACGCTGATATATTTATCAATGTCTAATTCTTCCTCTCAAGTAAATCCATTTACATTCATTGGGTATGTTTGGAATGGTGAGGTTTTAACTGAAAATTTTAGGCGTTTTGTGGAAGACCTTTTAGGTCAAACTTCCAATTTATGAGATCATGATACATAGGCAGACTATTTTAAGAGATAATGTGAAATGTTCCATTTAATTGGGTTAGTTGGGTGTGGCACCATTTGACTGTAAGTGAGAGCAACAATTTAAAGGCTGGTAAAGTTTAGGATCATAGATTTCTCAGTTGAATTGAGAACTTTGCATATATTTTATTGTTGTAAGTCATTTAAATATGTTGTTTTATTATAAGGAAATTGTTCAGAAATGTCCCACCATAATATAGCTATTACTTAGTAAACATGTAGATTGCTCTATATATCTATTATTTTTCTAACATTATGAATCAATTTGTTCAACAGTTTTTTTTGTTCTTATTTGTGAGATTTTTGCCAATTTGGAGAATATAGTGATGAAAATATTGTTGCTATATTTGTAAAGGTCCTTGATCTGTGCACGAAAGTTTAAATTTAACATGTTTCTTTTTGTTATTCCAATACAAATTTAAAAATCCCTGACTTAAGACATTTGTACTGGAGTGAAACTTCAAGGTCAACCAATTTTCAAAGTATGCCAATGAATTGTCAAGGAAACCATAAATAATAAAAATAATGGCATGTAACAAGGGATTGCTAATGTAAGAACATTGCTGTAAGCCCATTATATATTAAGTCCTTTAATCCTCACAATCCTATGGATTTTGTACTGTTCCCATTTTACAGAGGAGGAAACTGAGGGATTAATTTGCTCAAGGTCACACATAAAGAAGCAACTGGTAAAATGATAATATTTGGCTTTCCTTTAAATTTCCCAGCTTCTAAAGCCACAAGAAATTCTAGAAGAATAGTCAGCAGGGCCCTTTTATCTGGATCAAGGGAATAGCTTATTCCTGTTTCCACATTTTACAGACACAGGAAGCTTTAGAAAGAGCCACTTACGTACACATGTTTTTGGCCCTATTGGATGCTCATGTTTCTTTTTTTTTTTTTAATTTTGGTTTCATTTGTAGTTTCTAGAGCTATGTTTACATGCAGCCTTTATTTTAGTATGCCCAAATCACAAGTTCTGCAGTGATAATAGGTTCCATGGTCAGTTACATTTGTTTTACTTAATAATGGAATTCTTGGATTCTCCAATATATTAACATGTACTGTGATTTCCCAAGAAAGAGATCACACTTTAAAGAGTTTCTCATATTTATCTGTACTCCCTCCTCAATTCTTTGTGTTTGTATGTGTGCATATCTTAAACATTCTCTGGAAGTCACTCTGGGAAAAAATGGACTGAATGATCACAATTAAGATATTTCTAAAGACTGATATGATGTATATTAACTATGTGGATATTAAAATATCAAAATTTAATAATTCATAAAATGGGAGAGAACAAACCTTTTTAATATACAGAAGAATATAAGAAAGAAAATATTTAAAAAGTCTTGAGAATCCATGTTTAATGCTGGGATTTTCCTGATAAAATAACTTCCCTGACTTCACTGCTCCTCCCTTCTGCTGACATGTGAAGAAAAGCACTTTATTTTCTGTAATGACTCTCCATTTCTGTAATTTAATCTACATTCACTTTTTTCTTATTAACATTCTGTTCACATAATCATAATTTGAAAATATGAATTGAAGTCCAGAGGACCAACTGCCTTAAACCAAAATTATATCCAAGCACTGTGAAAGCATTTATTTCAATGATCCATTGTTCTTTAATGAAATGAGTGACAATTTGTGGCCATTTTTAATCTATTGAAGTCTTTTCTTGCACATTTTACTTTCTTGTCAACTAGGATTCTAACATGTAGATTTTAAATACTATGAAATACCATGTTGACAAAATGCCTCAGCCTTTTTGATAATTTTAATGTATCTTGAATCATTATTTTAGATTAAACATCTGTTGATATTTCTAAGGGAACAAAAAACATGTGGGGATGAGGTAGAAAATGCAAACAAAGTGACATCAGATAAAACATCAAGGAAGTCATTTATATGATTTTAATTAATACTCGTTATAATCTAATGCTGATTGTTTTCAATTCCAATATATCTAAGTCAAATGCTTAAGCGCCTTTATTTTTTTATTTCCTTGGCAGAATGCATGAAAAAGAAAAGATGGTAAATAACCTGTTCCTGTTTGTCTCCTCTTTGGCAAGCTTAATATTGCCTCTGACTCTGAAAAGGATATCATAAAAAACAAAAACAAAAAACTAACCTTCAAGGGAAAATATACTTGTTTAACTGAATGAAGTCTCTTAATGATGATGAAATATGTAATTTCCTCTCCTAGTTTGCTTTTAATTCCATTCCTGTCAAATATTTCTAGTAGTAAAACCTACGGTGGTATGAAGATTTGATTAGTTTACTGTATTTCATATCAGACTTAAATTTCAGTAGATTTTTAGTATACAGACTCAATAGATACTGATGATAAACAATTTGCTTTAGGGAATGAGTCTCCTTTCTGTACCTGGTTGATTGGTCCCATATGCTATTATTCCTGAAATAAAAATGTTTCATTTTCTGTGCAGCATGGTGGAGAGAATACACAGTTCTACCAAAAGAGACTCCATCACTTGACGCAAAATTTGTACACATTTTAATTCCATGGGCTCTGTTCCCCTGAGAAACTCTGTAGACCTTTGTTTCTGAAGAGCGTGAAAAATGTAAAGAAAGGAAAAAGAAAGTGCTTGTGGTTAATGATCTTTTGCTAAGTACGTCTAAATACAGCCAAGTTCTTGCCTCAGTAAGTTAAATGGGATGAAGTGGGGAGGGCAAGCTCATGTCTGTGTGTGGCTTCAGTTTGACTGGGGTGTTACCTATGCCAGTGAGCAGTGAAGGCTGTATTTCCCCAGAAGGTGTTAACAAAATGTTATACGCCTTGGAGGCTATCCCAGTGATATCTTGTAGAAACGTGGTCTAGGTCTTATGTCAAAGAGAAAACTTCTGAAACTCACAATGGAAAGAGCATTTCATGTCTTTGTGTTGTTTAAATGTCTCAAGCCAGTGTTCTGGATTGTCTTTCTTCTCAATGATATCCTTTTTATCTTTACAAAAAAGCCTGCTCCTTTCCTTCTATAAAAGCAATTTTCACCTCACTTTTCTTAGCAGCTCTGTAAATGTGACTTTGGTTAAGTAATTACTCTTTGGTAATTTTCTGATATTTCTAAATGTATCCTTTACAGTTCATTTCTAGAACTTTGTGTAAGTTAGTTTTTAGTTGGTTAACAAACCACCTCAAATATTTAGTTGTTCAAAAAAACAACCGATTTTTATTTCTCATGAATCTATAGATTTACTGATTTGGATCAGGCTCAGCTGACCTTGACTAGGCTCACTCAGGTGTGTGCAGTTACCTCATGGTAGGCTGGGGGCTACCTGGTCTTGGATGACCTTTGCTAGGTACACTCAGTTCACCTTCACATGATAATCACATCATTCCACAGGCCACCCTGGAAACATTTTCATGGTAGTGGCAGGGGTCTGTGAAAGGAAGTTGGATCGTGTAAGGATTAATTTTATACTCTGCTTGAATCAAGTTTGCTAGTGTCCCACTAGCCGAAGTATTCAAATGTCCAGGCCCAGAATCAGTAGAGGAGGTAGTGGGTACTAACAAAGGCATAGATATAGGTAGGCGTGAAACATTATGTCCATCATTTTCTTCTACCACAGGCTTTATCTGAATAAAACAGAGATGGTAACAAAAATAACATAAAAAGGTAGCCACTGCAAGGAACATTAAAATGTGGAATAAACCTAAGGGACTCGTAAAATAAATGATGATACATCCATTTGATTAATATTATGCAGTCATTGGAAAAACTGTGTGAGAATAGTATAAATAATGTAGGGAAGTATTTCTAATATTTTAAGTGAAAAAGTAAGGTACAAAATTGTATATGCAGTAAGTCTAACAGTTAAAAACATTTATACATATATATACAAATAGAAAAAAATAGAGAAGAATCACCAAAATGTTAATACTAATTACCCATAAGTGGTGAGTACAGAAAATGTTTAGTTTTTATTCTTTCTTTATTTCCCCAATTTTTCATAATCAATAGATAATATTTTATAATCAGAAAAGCATATAAAATAAACATTCTATAAATAGTTGCCTGTGGTAGGCATCCAAATTCTAAGATGGCATCCAAAATTCCCTCCCCCTGCTAAAAACACTCTCAATATAATCTCTTCTCCTTGAGTGTTGAGGGACTGTTTATTGTAACTGTCAACTCCATGATTAGATCATGTTATATAATAAAAATTGAAGGATTTCAAATCTGTAATTAAGGTCTCAAATCAGTTAATTTTGGGTTAATTAAAAGTGAGAGTATTCTGGGTGGATTTGAGCAAATCAGATGAGCCATTAAAAGGGACTGGGCCCTTCCTGAAAAGAAGGGGTTTAAAGCATAAGAAAGATTCTCTTGCTAGTTTCAAAAAGTAAGATGCCATATTGTGAGACCCCCATGTGGCTAGGAATTGAAGGCATCCCCTAGGAGCTAGAAAAGATACTCCATTACTCTAAAAAAGAAATAGGGACCTTAGTCCCACAGCGCTGAAAAACTGAATTCCACAAACAACTAATGAGGTTGGAAGAGAACCTGAAGCCTCAGAGGAGACTGCAGCCTGGCTTTGAGTCAGTTAACCTATACCCAGACTCCTGGCCCACAGAAACTGTGAGATAATAAATGTATTTTATTTTAAGATGCTAAATTTGTGGTAATTTGTTATGCAGCAATAGAAAAATAATACATAGCTCTTTAGAGCCAATACCCTTTCACTTTTTCTAAGCTTTCTAGATATATGTTGCAAGTAATAGTATATCACTCAAAAATCACGCCACCATCATAGACACAGTTGATTAACATTATTGTGCACATTCATTCTTATAACCTCTCAAATTCCTAACTCAACCTCATTTGTTTGTCAAATGCGTCATCAAGTGAGTCACAAGATTTAAGTTTGTGCTACATGGACAGTCATAGAAAATTATGTAGAACAATAGAGTCTTGAAATTAACAGGTTGTCCAACTATCACAGTTGTAGCATTTTATTAGGTGGATCAATCAATATTTGATTAAACAATATGTGATAATGTTTCCATGGTCATAATTAGTAGCATGAATTCTCATCAGATTTAGAGCCATGTAAACATTTTTCATATGAATAATGTGAAAGAACAGCACAAATGACAGTAACAACCCAGAATTTGACAATGTATAATACTTGGTGTTCCTTTTCTCTTCATTACCCCTGGCAGATAATTATCTTTTCCTCTAAGCCCCAGCTTAGCATCCAAACAATTTTCAAGACAGTACCCTAGGCAACTATATCCATTTCATCTTACCTGGCCTGGGAAGTAAAATCAATTTTCCCTTGAGAACGTAACATTTACTCCATCATTGAAATAGCCCAACTTTTTCTAATGCATTTCAGCAATTGAAGACTAACTAGACAAAACCTGTTTCACGCATTTTCATTACAACTTTAAAATGAACTAATGGAATTTATTATAATATTTTCAAAACAAGAGTTAGTGTTTATGAGAAAATGGCATCAAATATATTATGTTGATTCTTTTTTCCTGGTGGTTTGCTTAGTCCCAAAGTGGCTGAATACCCTTGTAGCTATAACAATGAATTTGGGCAAGGCCACAACCATATTATCACAAGATTGACTCCATATAAATTCTTTGGACACATCTCAATGGTCCTTTATTCTTCTTACCCTTCCAAGATCATTTACTGTGCAACTGTGGACACACTCTCATCTCAGTTTATTCCCATATGAAATGAGTGATTTAGACTGCAGCAGTGGTTCTCAAAGTATGGCCTTAGATCTGCAGGATCAGCATTACCTAAGAAGTGGTTATAGGTGCAGTTTTTCTGGCTTCACCTGAGACTTAATCTATCAGAAATTCTGGGGTTAAGGATTGGGCAGCAATGTGTGTTTTAATTGACAGGTCTGCCAGGTGGACTAGATTATCTCTGAGCGACATTTTAGATCTGATGTGTACTGCTTCCAGAGGCTTTAAGTTGTTGCAGACACACTTTTCATCTCTGGTTTTTCGGAGTCCCACTGTGAACTTGGCTTAGGTGAGTGTGAGGATTTTTAGTTAGAGAGGGGCCAAGATCACTCCTCTCTGGGAATGGTGTCAGGTCTAAAGTGTTATTTTTAAAATCAAGGGGTTGCTTGCTTTTGCCCTCAATATACTTTACTCCATTTCCCAGAGGTCCTAGCCACCTATGTCCTCCATCTTGTTACCCTTGGCTCCAAGAAACCACATTCCCAAAAGAAGGGTTCTTGCTTTTGATGTAAATTGAAGGCAGTCTCCATACTGTAAATAGATTTAATTCGTATATCAGAAACTCTTACAAATTTATTGCTTATTTACATCAAAAAGAAAGCATGAGAGAGAAGAGGTGATTAGTTTTGGATTTGGACAAAGCTAAGATTTGAGTTCAGATATGATTTTAAGTTGTGTAACGTTTTATAAGTTACCTGATGTCTCTGTCTCTTCCCTTACAATCTGTAAAAATAGAAATACCGACAACACTGAAATAAGACAACATGAATACAATTATCTGGCATGTAGCAGGTGCTCAATAAATTGTGTATTGTTCCATTTCCCAATTTCCACAATCAGGGATTAAATGCCAGACAATTCCATTTTCCAGAACCATTTGCTGTCTGAGCCAGCTGGTGCACGTCAATGATCCCTACGTTCCAGCCAGACAAACTTCTACCTACTGGTTGGAGACTTTAACTTTGTGACACCATCATTTTCATTCATCATAGCACTTCTTTTGACTACTTTTCAGCCTCCTAATCCCTTTGCCAACAATGACCTATGGTTGGTGGTGAGCAATCTAATCTAGGGAAGCATCCTAGTTAGTAATAATAACAATAATTTAAAATAATAATGAAATTAACATTTATTGAGTATCTACCATGAGTCATGTACTCTATATGTAATGACTAATTGGTTTCTCAAAGCAACCTTTTGACATGGGTGGTATTATTATCCCCATTTTATGGGTGAGGAAACTGAAACACAGGGAAAACGAGTATCTGGCCCAAAGTAGCAAAGCTGAGAAATGACAAAGCTGGACTCTGAGTAAGAATGTAAATAAAACAGATATCTTGTGATCTGAATTTCCATGAAAAATGTAAAAATGACAAGGTATCTTAAACAAAATATTTATAATAGCAATATGGTATTTTAATTATTCTTTCAACAAATATTAATGAAATCTACAACATGAGCCATGCACAATGTAGGAGCAGGGATATAAGCAGGAAAGACAAGCTATCTTATGTTATAACTCTAGTGATTTATAAACAATATGTATCAAATTAGAAAACATGAGATAGTGGTACATATTCTTAAAATATAAAGCAGTGTGTATTTGGGGGACAGGATGTAGGAGGAAAGGAGTCTATTGTATTTTACATAAAGTGGACAGAGAAGGCTTTTTTGTGGAATATTTATTTACCCAATCAGATTTATATTTTTTGAAAGATTATTCAGACTACTGAGTAGAGGTGTAGTAGAAAGATCAGTTAAGATGCTATTGTCCAGGTGAGAGATGATGGTGGCCTGAATGAGGGTGGTAGCAGAGAAAATGTGAGGCCCACCTACTTAGATTATCCTGTAGAGCAGGTATTCTCAAAATGTGTTCCGCTAACCAGCAGCGTCAGGCCACACTCTAAATTTGCTGAATCAAAACCTCTGGGAATGAATCCCGGAATTCTGTTTTAAAAAGTTCCCATTCTGATGAATGCTAAAATTTGAAAGCCACTAGTTAGAAGAGGTGACAAGACACGAAGTGGCAACTAAGCCAAAGAAGAGAATCAAGATGATTAACTTCTAATTTTGCTTGTTTATTTTTAGAGAAGAGAGTGAGTAACAGACTTTACTCATTCCAGAAGAGTAAGGAAGATGAGAAAATTTTCTCTTTGCAATGAAAAAACTTCAGAATCAGTGTTGGGTATCTAGCTAAAAGTTCCTCAGCCATTTCTGCAACTCAAGCTTTGGTGGACCGCTACACTACTTGACTACTCTCTCTTATTTTCTTCCTCCCTTCTCTTTTTTTTTTTTTCTCTTCTCTGCTATCTTTATTTCCAGTTTCCATTTATCTGTAATGTTTCACAGTTTTCCTCATCCTTGGCTCATCCAATCTATGAGTTAAAAGCTAAAGCCTAACCAATTATTTTTCCTTTAATATAATTTTCTAAACAAACACAGTTCTTGTTCAATGAAGAATTCTGGATCAGCTATTGAGAAAATGTTTTTTTTCACCCCCACTGACTGGAGAAGTCAATTTTGACTTGCAAAGATTTGAAAATATCTTAAGAATAATTTCAGTAACTATTAGATTATTTAGAAAAATTGAAATTAAATTTTAAAACTGTGCTTAAATGTTGCCAAAGACATTCTTTAAGAATATTAAAATTACTGACAGCTTTGATGGATTTTCATGTCCATTATTTGGGACTTCAAACAAAGAGTATAATTTCAATCTAGAGATTTTATTGCTATTCAAATGAATTTTTATGAATATCCTCTCAAAGTCTTAAACCAAAAGAACAATGATTCCACTCCAATTTTTTAAAAATCATTTTTCAAATTTTGATGTCAGTACTATTATACTTTAAAATCTGATACAGAATTGAATCGACAGCTTAATAATTTATTATTTAATAATAAAAATTTATTTTTTTCCTTTCAGTTATTTTCCTGCAACAATATTGTACCTCTTCTTAAAATTGATGTGATAGCACTGTATAACAAAATTCTTTACTTTTAGAACTGTTGTTCTTTTATAAGAATGCTGCTCTATTAATCATAAGTGTGGCAGCTCAGTGCTTGGATTGCAGCATAAAATGTAATGTATTAAAATCTGTTCCAGGCATACCTGAGACAGGGATTTCAGTATTTATTAATGCTTTCTCCGTTTTAGGCTTAGGGAAAGCTGAATTAAATGCAGTAAAACTTGTGGCACTGTCTTCACGTTCATTTTTTTGAGGGACAAAAAGAAGTCTCTATCATCTCAAATAGACTAAAATAGAGATCAACTTCTGAAGGCTGACATTTTGGTGCTTTTTCATCTCCTAAAGAATTGCCCTTATAATTAAGTGCTAAGCCAAGGCACTTCTATAGAATAGTGAAATGGTCTTATACAATTTTGGTTCTGCATGGTCCAGACCAAGACCACCTTCATTGGGTTTTCTTGCATATATATATTTATATACACACACATATGCTGTAAAGGTAATCTACTGTATTTTTTGGTAGATTGGTTATTTGAGTATGTATTTAATATATGTTAAAGAATAACCTACTTTTTATTTCTGGTAGTTAGTATGGGAAAAAAGATGATAATTGGTTGAGGGTAAGAAAGCACATACTTTGTAAGCAGTTAATGATAGAATAGTAAATGTATTTAAAATAGCTGCTATTTAGAATTCAACATTTCTGTTTTCAAATTAATTTCTGCAGTTTTACATAATATTTGTTAACAGCTTCTCTGGTATTATTTTAAAACAAAACAAAACAAAAATCTTTAAAGGCATTCCAATATCTATCTATTAAGGTCTATGGTGACTATATACTATGTCAGCTGGGCTAGACTGAACTACTTCCCAGAATTCCCTTCCTTCTATGCATCCTGTTAAGGTGGGCCACAAGGGAGATTCTTAGAAGATTTTGGAGGGTGGAAAGGAGGTAGCAATCATTTTGTACCATTGTTGCACACCTGCTGACTCACCTTGTTGGTGTGAAGGAGCATTTGGACCAGATATGTGTATTTGGCTCTGAGGCGTCTACAGGATGCCCTCATCACCGAGATAAGAGGCAGCAAGAATGGACACAGGATTCGGACAGCCCTTGGGGGATTGCAGCTCATGCGCATGAGATTCCAGTCTGTTGCTGAGCTTCCCTTCCTGACTGCTGTCCTGTGGGCTTCAGGCTCCAGCTCACAGACTTAGAGAACGCACTTATGGTTACCAGAGGGGACGTGTAGGGGGAAGGGATAGTTAGGGAGTTTGGGGTTGACATGTACACACTGGTATATTTAAAATGGATAACCAACAAGGACCTACTGTATAGCACAGGGAACTCTGCTCAATATTATGTAACAGCCTAAATTGGAAGAGAATTTGAAAAAGAATCGATACATGTATGTGTATAACAATCACTTTTCTGTACACCTGAAACTGTCACAACACTGTTAATCAACTATAGTCCAATATAAAATAATAAGTTAAAAAAAGAGAGAGAAAGAAAATAAAAGAAGTGGAGAAAGCCTTGCAGGGACTGTTGAAGCAGGTCCCTCTCCTGCGGAATGTGTAGGCCAATTCCCTGCAATAATCCTTTAGCGTGCGTGTCTGTGTTTCCTAGTGGTTGACTTCTGACAGGGAGTCCCAAACCTCTTTTCTTGGCCATCAAGCGTTTCTTGATCTATCCTAAATTGCCTTTTAAGTCTCATACCCATGTACAGTTCTCCACATAATATAAAATTAAACCATGATTATCTACTTATTACAGAAACAGACCAAGATCTCCTATAACTTTATTAGCCTGGGTGCTTCTTTAACCCCATACTTCCCATTTGGTACCTATCAAAATATAATTTTTTGGTGATGGTGCTGGTTGTTTTTTGTTTGTTTTTTCATTGTTTTTTGGTGTTGGTTTATTTTTTGTTGTTTGTTTTTGTTTTTTGATATTTTGTCAGTGTAAAGAATTTCTTCCTTTGAATTACATTATTCTAGGTGTTGCTTACTTCCCCACTCTACCTCTAATGGTAAATACCTTTGGAGTATGGCTCACGTAATCTCTTTGTATTTCTTTCCATGCAACATTGAACACAGTCACTTGCCCACTAAGTTCTCATAAATAACTGTTGGATCAAAATGACCCCGTCAAAAACGATGAAGGGTCTGAGATTTTACCTGACTTCTAAGCTAATGAGTTACCCTGCCACAGTTTCATAGGTTCTGGCAGAAGGCAAGAGACCCATGGGATAGAGACAAAGGCCTTTATGACTCACTATACAGCAGACAGCATGAGCTTCATGTTTTCATCAGGTACCCTTGCCTCCAAAGTCCTATGGGGACCATGAGAAATGGCCCAGGTGGCTGCTGCACAATGAGTCTGCATCATAGATTTGGAATCCTGAGCTTAGGTTTTCCCCAATCTTATTACGGAGGGAGGAAGATACTATCTGTATTTTCCTAGTCAAAAAACACATGTGTCCACTGACTCACAGGGAGCCTATTTCTATCCTCTCAGGTTGCTTACTATACAAACATTCTTGAAAAATAGCCTAGACAAAAATTGTCATAATGTGTGGAAACACTATGGAGAATCACCACCCACCCTCCCCAAACAGAATCATCTACTGGAAAATAGTAGCTATTTCTTAAACTCAGTGAAATGACATTTTGAATATCCTTTATATTTAAAATGTAGCTAGGTTTTCTTATAATACGATTTTTGTCTTTTATAGATTTCATCCCCAAATATTTACAGCTTGGGACAAAAATTGGCTCATACTTTATAATTAAGTACCATTGAATCTGGCTTGTTATCCTACTTTAAAAGCAAATTGCAAATCACATACTATTAATCTCCATGGAGATAGCTGAGCTGCCAGTCACCTCTTAAGTCCACAAAAAAAAAAAAAAAAAAAAAATCAGTGGACTGTGTGAAAGAAATTGGAGCATTTGGGAGTGTACAAAAAGATTCATTTAGCTGAATTGACTTGTATATTTCCAGCAACACTAAGTGGGAATAGAAATTCATATGCCAGTAATATATATTTTGGTCCAGTATGCAAAAGTTTGTTTCTTTGCAGCAATACAAATCAGACAGAGTACCAATTCTTTCCTTCTTTTTCTTTTTCTTTATTTCCTCCAAGCTAGCCTTCTATATTCAATTTGGATATTTAAATCATGTTAAAGTTTCAATGCCTAAATATTTCATTTCCATTCCAGTCCCTAAGGTTCATCCATTTTAAAGATGGATGAAAAATCCATGTCAAGTTGTTCCTGGGAGATATGGTGACCAAAATAGCTTACTTGAGATTTGAGATGTGCATCCAATTTCACTCTTTTTCTATGCTAAGTTTTATAACCAGGGTATTCCAAAGGGATAAAAGAAATATGGCACTTGTAGTGAATGGTTGCAGAAATAAACCATTTTGGTTTTTTTTGGTTTTTTTTTTTTTGAATACATGGTTGATAGTTAACTGTTAGGAATGAGGTAAAATAGCAATGAAAAACACATTTCTAAAAAAGCCAAACCATGAAAAATATTGATATACATGCAAAGTCTGCATATAATTGCCAGCAGTTTGAATTTGAGTTTTCTTTTTTTTTTTTTCCAAATATGGATTTATATAGAAAGCATCAACTGATTTCATGATTTTAGAGGAAATTTGTGTGTGAAGGAAGATAATAAAATGAATAAACTCTTAAATAAAAGTTCATCTGACTGTATGGCATAATCATATATGTTACCTTATTTTATCTTTATGTCAGTTTTATTTGATATACAAGGAATTATGAAAACCTTTTTTTTTATGGCTATTAAAATGGATTCAGAGAGTTTATGTGTTTTTCCCAAGGTTACAGAGCTATTAAGTAATAGTGTTTTTACTAGAGCTCAGCATTTCCTGTCCAAGGTTATTTTCACCATATTATAAATTAACTTTTCATTGATAATATCCATCACTCTTAAACTTTCAATATGTGTCTGGCACTGTGTAAGGAGGTTGCTTGGTCTATCTCATTTAATTTTCCATAATATCTCTATCAGACAAGGTCAATTATTTTCTTAGATTATATCTAATAGGTGTTATTTAATTTTACAAGGCCACAAACAGAGTAAAAGCTTAATCCCAGGCTTAAACCCTACATATTTCAGAATCAGGAATCTTCACTGAAATGCAACCCTAGAAATTAAATAGATTCAGCCACCTCCCAATCACACATACCCATATCACACACTAGGGATTTTGAAATACTCTTCTGTCAATAATAAAATATAGTTTTAAGATTCCATGAACTACTTATACTTTAAGAGAAACTCATTAAAAATGTAAATCCAAGCATGCTCTTTTAGCCAAAGGTTAAACCTTGGAGGAAAATATCAACAAAAAATCCTGTTGATAAATAACAATTTCTGTACTGCGTAGTGAATAAAGTATCATCAACCAAAGCAAGGCATGTCTTTCAAACGTCATTTTGAAATATGTTTGCAGGTGAAATATTTTTATTTCAACTGCAGAGAGTTAACATTACATTCACTTTGTACAACATCCAGTGCTTATTTGATCTGGCTGATGATTCAGAGGCAGGAGCTAAGCCTAGGTTCTTTGTATTATTCTCTGCAAATTTCATATTACTCTGTGATGCTCTGGAAACAACACAATTGTTACTCATCTCCCACAGGAAAAGCCAAGCTGTATATAAAACTGTAGCCAGTCAGCTCTGTTTCTAGAGCAGTGTTTTATAAGGAGAAGTTTCCTTGCAATTTTGTTAAGGAAAGAAAATTAATCAGAATGCATTCAAGTTCAGAATCCTTCGAATCTGTGCCACGTCCATCTCGTAGATCTTGACATCACGTTTTAATGCAGTAGGAATTCAGAGAAAATTAGTCTGTCCTGCTAAAAAAAAAAAAACAAAAAACAAAAAAACCTACAGAAAGATTCTTTGTGTTGGCTTTGCCTTTTCAGAAATAGATGAGACATAATACAGTATTTACAAAGAGCTGCATCACAGAGACTGAGACATTAGATCAAATTCATGGTTAGAGAAATAGAGAAAAATGGATTTTTCTAGTTTTCTATTTGAATTTTGAAATTTGTATTATTGAATTATACTTACGATACTCTTAATTATACCTGTGGTATTCTTTTACATTTTCATGATAAATAATTTACATTTTATGGGAAAAGGAAAAGAAACACTCCGATGGCCCTTTTCCCAATTTATTCTTTGGACCAAACTTTTAGCAAATCTGTTACACCGAAGTTGTTACACGCTCTTACTTAATGTTTGAATCTACATGTTGAATGAGTTTAGTGATAATTTTCACAGTATTCTTTAGCAGATGTGATATAGGTAGAAACATTTCTCATTCTACTCTATGAATGAACTTATGGTGAAATATTAAGTAAATAAATTTTATTTATTTTTCTTCTTTCTTGTATTCCTAGGTGACCAACAGAATAAGTCTTTTTTTTTTTTAACATCTTTATTGGAGTGTAATTGCTTTACAGTGGTGTGTTAGTTTCTGCTTTATAACAAAGTGAATCAGCTATATATATATATATATATATATATATATATATATATATATATCCCCATATCTCCTCCCTCTTGCGTCTCCCTCCCACCCTCCCTAACCCACCCCTCTAGGAGGTCACAAAGCACCGAGCTGATCTCCCTGTGCTATGTGGCTGCTTCCCACTAGCTATCTATTTTACATTCGTAGTATATATAAGTCCATGCCACTCTCTCACTTCATCCCAGCTTACCTTTCCCCCTCCCCGTGTCCTCAAGTCCATTCTCTACGTCTGCATCTTTATTCCTGTCCTGCCCCTAGGTTCTTCATAACCACAGAATAAGTCTCTTAATTTAACTTTTATTTATAATAAGATGCTAAATGAATTATTTTGTAGTGCTATTAAAACATTCTAATTTTCCAGTGTTGCCAATTTTAACAGTTTCACCTGGTTTAGTGATACCTAGTTTTAGTTAGGATTATTTGAATGTGTAGCTTAGTGGAACTAATAGATCCAACTGGAATAATTATGTGTTTTGTTAAGAAATGCAGCAATATTTTAAAAATATGACTGTAGATGGAGCATTCATGATAAACTTCCATTTATTAGGCCACAAAAAACCTCCCAACCCCCAATATATTCTAAAAATAGTAATAGTTGACCATGTTCTCTGATCACAATGTTGTAAAAGTATACATCTGAAAAATACAGAAAAAAAATTTTCCTCTTCATCTACATCAAAACAAATCACAAAACTGTCTCTTAAGCACCTCAGTAGTTACAGAGAATGTTCAGTCACAAATTGCAAAATCTTTAAAATTATGGCAATTGAAGCCTGACATAAAAAATGTATGGGGCAGCTAAACAGGTCTCAGAGGAAACATAAACTTAATACATACACCCGTGAAAAAGAAAAGAAGGAAAAATAACTCAGGCATTTAAGACACAATGATAGGAAAGGAAAAGTAAAGATAACGACAGGAAAGCATAATGAGGAAAATGGCCAATGCTAAAGCAAGAATTAATGAGTTAGACAAATGCAAAGGAGAAGCAAGAGGGAATACCCCTTGTGCTTATTCAGTACCCAGTTTGAAGAGATGTCTGCTGCCTTATCTTGCAAACATAAGAGAAAAATCTGAAGACCAATGAGGTTGGCAGAGCAGAAAGATAAAAGGCTCTGGTTTCTTCATTCATTGAATCCACATTTACTGAGTAGTTCCTCTGCTCTAGGCATGATTCAAAGCCTTGGAAATGCATTGGAAAAAACGCTGTAAAAAGTTTTGTTCTCATGGTGTTTGTATTCCAGTAACCTTAGGGAAGATCAACCAACAAAGAAAAAACTTGGTAAAGCAAATTTTACAGTATACAGAGATCTCTGGAAAAAATAAAAGCAGAGTAAGGCACATCAGGAAAGCTGTGGATGGCATTTATTTTAAATAGGTTGACCAAGGTAACCCTCATTGGGAAGGTGATTTTTGAGGAGACTTGAAGGAGGTGAGGACATTATCCATCCAAAGGCCTCAGGGGAGTATTTACTATGAAGCTAGCTAGCAGTATGATCATATGGTCACAAGTTTTTGTAAAAATTTCAGAAATTAGATTTTTGTTAGCTTCAGTTGGGTAAGGTCACTCACTGTCTGTCAACTTCTAATTCCCCTCCATTATACTCCTATTCTTGTAGGGATGTTTCCAAGTGCCATAGTCATTTTTGGAAAACCAGCTAAATAGAAGTTGAACAGAAGGTAATTTAAAATGATTACATGTGATATAATTTTGGTGGGATACACATATATAATTCTGTCACTTCCATTTATTGTTATGTTATGGCTAACCATCCCTTCATAGGAATAACTTCCAGTAAATAATTCTATTGCTCAAGGAATGATACTTCATGTGTTGTGACCTAAAGGTGAAGGGCCAGAGACAATATAATGTTATGAATTATGGTGCCCATAATATCATGTTATTACTCTAGCACCTAGGGTTTTTCATGTTTGTGGTATTTTTCAGCTTTTTTTAAGAATTATAATTTGTTGTAAATTCTTTTTGACTCTAAGAAATATTTACTTTTACTTTATTTTATGGTAATAATATTGTATTGTTTTCCTTAAGAAGATTCCAAATTTTATTTGTTTACACAAAACTTAAAATTGCCCCTAAAAGTTACCAAGGAGGTGCATGTCTGGTGTTTCTGTGAAGGCAGGAGGGTCACAAAAGTGTATTACAAGAGTTTTTGGTGCACAATGAACAAAGAGGAGGGGCATAGTAAGAGATTAACTCAGAGTGGTTTTACAGGCCCAGTCATATAGGGCAGTCCAATAGAAATATACTGCAAGACACATATAGTTTTACAGTTTCTAGCAGCCACATAAAAATGTAAAATAAAAGCAAATTCATTTAACAGTATATTTTATTTAACCCAACACATGCGAAATATTATCTTATAAAATACCTTAAATTATTATCTTAATGTAATCAACATATAAGCTATTAATGAGATATTTTGCATTCTTTTTTATCATACTAAGTCTCTCAAATCCAAAGTATATTTTATACTTAAAGCATACCATCATTTGAATCAGGCACGTACCAAGTCATCAATAGTTGTGTATGGCTAGTGGCTACTGAAATGGACAACACAACATTGGAACATTGTAATTTTTAATTAAATGGACAGAGATTGGAGGGCTGTCAGCAGAGATGTGGCATGATCTGATTTACAGTATAAAGAACAGACTGTATAGATATAAGGTTTGAAGTAGAGAGACTGATTAGGAGGCTATTGCAATAATTCAGCAGGAGAGGATGGTGCTTTTAGATCAAGATGGTAATGGATCTAGTAAAATATAGCCAGATTCTGTATGTATTTCATAGGTTAAGACATCAGGATTTGCTGATGAATAAAATGAGAGAAAGGGATAAAATATTATGAGACATGGACAGATGATAATACCACTATTGAGATAAGGAAGATTATAATAAAAACAGGTTGAGAGGTTTTTTGGTTTGTTTATTTTTTGTGGGTTTTTTTACTTTTTTTTTTAGTGATATTGTTGTCAGTAAACCAACCAACCTTAACTCTTTATGTGAGATTATAAATGTCTTTATTTTGTAAGTCTTTTTTTTTTTTTTAAGTTTACCATTTTAGCCTTTTTTTTAAAAATTATTTATTTATTTATTTATTTATTTATTTATTTATTTATTTATTTATTTATTTATGGCTGTGTTGGGTCTTCGTTTCTGTGCGAGGGCTTTCTCTAGTTGTGGCAAGCGGGGACCACTCTTCATCGCGGTGCGCGGGCCTCTCACTATCGCGGCCTCTCTTGTTGCATGCGGAGCACAGGCTCCAGACGCGCAGGCTCAGTAATTGTGGCTCACGGGCCCAGTTGCTCCATGGCATGTGGGATCTTCCCAGACCAGGGCTCGAACCCGTGTCCCCTGCATTGGCAGGCAGATTCTCAACCACTGCACCACCAGGGAAGCCCTGTAAGTCATTTTGAGTTGTACTTCTTTACAGCTGAAAGATGAATGCACATATTATTAAAGGTGGAGATAAGTTTACAATTTCGTTTTTCTAGATTTTTCATAACCCTATATACCCCAATAAACAAAATGTAAACCTTGTAAATTTAAAAAAAAAAAAAAAAAACTTTGGATAATAACTGATATTGAATGCTCTATAAATAAGATGACTGTATGCCTGATTATACTTGGGCAGAGCCAACTTATACCTGCTTTCTCAGTATAATTATTGATAGTAGCCCCTTTCATTCTCAAAACTCCTCGTTTGTATGATAAATTACATACTTGATGTATATTATCTATTACAACAATATTGTCATGTTACAAACCACCCCCAAACTTAGTGGCTTAAAATAACAACTATTTATTACTTTTCATGAATACGAGATTAGTTGAGTGGATCTGCTGTTTGAGCCAGTCTGGATGCTCTTGGCTGGACTTGCTTATGCTTTGGTGGTCAGCTAGCAGCTTGGCTGGTACCTGACTGGTCTAGCATGAGGTCAGCTGAGATGACTTGTCTGTTTCACTTGATCTTTTCTCCTCCAGAAATGCATCCCTAAGCTTGTTTTCATGGTAGATTCAGTTTCAGAAGGATAAATAGAAGTGTACAAGCTCAAATCTAGCATACCATCACTTTCACACTAGTATACTAGCATATTCTTTTAGCTAAACAAAACCACAAGGCCAGCTCAGAGTCAATGAAGGAGACAACAGCTAAGTTACATGGCAAAGGTTGTTAGGTATGGTCTAGTCATTAATTGGGTGCATCAATTCAATCAATCAGTTATATGTATGTGGGTGTGTATGTGTGTCTATATATATATACATATATATGTATATATATATAATATTTGATAT
The DNA here is from genome assembly GCF_028021215.1 of Eschrichtius robustus. Taxonomy (NCBI): domain Eukaryota; kingdom Metazoa; phylum Chordata; class Mammalia; order Artiodactyla; family Eschrichtiidae; genus Eschrichtius; species Eschrichtius robustus. Next base: position 73,732,878 of record NC_090836.1, on the reverse strand, counting down.
TTGCCTCTTCCTTAAGTTTCCTCATTTTTCTCTAGTCAACTATACATGCCTTTTCAAAAGCACATTTTAAAATAATTATTAAAAATTTTATATATTTCATGACACTTTATATTCTGCAGTCTCTACGATAGACTCACAGAGACACACTTGACACACTACTTATAATATTCATTTCCTTTACATTTGTCTCCAAGATATATTTCCATGAAAACTTACAAATTCCCCTAAATTGTTTTTTATTTTGATAAAGATGGAATTAGATTTCTGTCTGTTCCTTCTTAAAATGTGTTCTTCCTTCCTCTATAAGCAAGTCTTCTGGGAAAATATCAGACACAATCATCTGACAAAACTTGCCAGAGAGATAGTTTGTATTTTAAGATTTGAATGATTATTATAACCCAATAAGCATTTCTTTGAAAACTACTATATGCCCTTGATTGCAAAGAATAGTAAGACTATTCAGGAAGGCCACATATTGATTTGCATCCCTTCAATAACAGATATAGTGTTTTCTTTTATTACCTAGTTTCTGTTCTCATCACTGTTCTTCAACAGCATTGTTCTCTATAATTTTATACTATATAATACCACCTGTTAAAATAGTGCTTAAGGATCTTGAAATATATTCAATATTAAAACTGTCTACTAAATAAAATGATTCAGTACAATACATATTTATAATATAGTCTTCGAGAGTTGCAATATCACTTTATTGGGAAATTTTTCTACACGGACAAACTTTTTTCCAAAGTATTCTGCTCCTTTAAAAATAGATTTCTCATTTTTTGCTTATTACATTGATGCCAATGGAGCCTCAGAAACACAAAGTCTCCTGTGTATATGGATGGATAATCCCAAAATAAAGTTTTAAATAATTATTCAGAAAATCGGAACTGAGCACAGGATCACATAAATTATCAGCTGGAACCAGAACCCTTCTCCCTCCTTGCTCAATGGAAGAATTGTTGCTTCGTATTTTTGCAGTGTATTTTGCCATTAAGGGATCCTCATGAACCAACAATCTCCATGTCAAAAAATACCTTGAATAAATAGAGATGGTAATTTTTAATTTTCTTCATGAGATATAATTTTGTAAACTTTCCCAAAGTAAATATGGAAGAAAAAAAATATGAGGCTTCCCTTTATTTCCTTTCAGCTGTAACAATGTCACAGTAAAACAGAGTATAATTATTTTCTTTGATTTTGTATATTAATAATTATTTCTTTACATTTTGATTGTTTTTGGAGTAAATGATCCACTAAGCTATCATATAGTTGTGGAAAACCCATAAAAACACTTACATACATGCACACCCAGGTGGAAATAGCTATTTTGCATGTGCCAGTAACCCTTCAGTATAGTAAATGGAGGAGTGGAACAAACATATACTTGGTTTGTTTGTTTTTTCATGTGTAAGAGGTGCACACAAGGGAATGTCTATATTGTTTGTGTATTCTTCTATAATGAAGCCATTTGTAACAAAGAACAAAAAACTGGGTCAAAATGAATAACTTGTTGCTAATACTCTAGTCATCCAAGCCATGTTACAAAAATGTATCTGATGGAAGATCATAGTTGCCAAGTAACAATATGACATTCTTATAATGAATTTGATATTTCCCAGAAATATGATACAATATTTAGTAACAAGTATAATTTTCCTCTCAAGAGCAAAAGAGATACCTACTCAACATTGTTGAAATTCTATACTTACGAAATTCTAGTTATGTAATTACTTTTCACCTCTTATAAACCTAATTATTGAAACTACAAAATATTTTGTTAGTGTAATTGATTCCAGAAACAAGCTATTTGGTTGTGATATTCAAGTGAGAAAAAACATAGAGCTCTAAATAGCAAAGTATCTATAAAATCAAAATACAGTGATTTACAAATATTTGCTATTATGTGAACTTTTCTAGAATGATTGACATGGCCCAAGATTTTGGAATTAATATTTCATGGAAATAATCATAATCATTCTCTTAGGTCTTAGAAAAGCCATCCGTGGTAATATTAAATCATTTGTTCTCTTATTCTGTTTCCATTATTGTGTGTGTGTGTGTGTGTGTGTGTGTTTCTCCTTTTGTGTGGGAATGAACAACCTCTTAGATCATTTGAAATAATTACAAACACAAGTTTTCATATTGCTATGTTGTCATATAATGAATTTAAATTTTTTGTTACACTCTAAGTTTTAACTCTGGTAGCTAATTTGGCAGTTACTTTAAATATCTTGATTCTCTCTGTGGTTTTGTTTGTTTGTTTTAATATTAGGGAATTACTGTTCATTTTTTTGAGGTATGTAATGGTATTGTGGTTGTTTTTATGAGATGCATGCCTAAGTGTTTAGGGGTGAAACATCATGTCTGTAAGTTACTTTCCAATTGTTCAGTAAAAAATATGACAAAATGTTAATTTTTAAATCTAGGTGGTGGATATATAATTTGTTTTATTTTTCTTTAACTTTTCTGTATATTTGAACATTTTCATAATAGAAAGTTGTGGAAAATAAGGCTATCTGTTAAAATACTTGAAAGCATGGTTCAGACAACTGTAAAAATGGGAAACAGAAAGAATCAAGATATTTAACAGTGTACATGTCCCTACACTCTTTCCCCTGGCCTTGAATTATAAATCTGCCTCAGCATCTATTGGAAGAATATTTTTCTCAGCAATTCTTTGACTTCCAGTTCTAACAGAACAACCACCCAGCTGAGTTCAGGCCAAATTATGTAAAATAAGCAAATAAATACTTGTTGTTTTAATGCCCCAAATTTTAAGGTGGTTTGTCCTACAACACTAGATAATTGCTAGCCCCCCTACCCCAAAATATTTGAATTCAGTTTGGCACAAGCCTTTTTAAAGCTCTTTAAATGATTCTAATGTGAAGTAAATGTTGAGATGAATAGCCTTATAAAATTGATATATTTATCCATAGAAATGCTAAATAAAAATCTTTGAACAAGTTTTCAATACTAGGAAATACAGAGCTTAAAATAAAATAAATGGCTTTGGGACTTATTTCTGAACAAAATGCTTTATATTAAATATAGATTTTTGAATTAAAAAATAGAGTTGTCACTGGTATATAAACAATTTTAGAAAAGGATTTAATGAGTTGACTAAGAACAAACTTGAGGGACTTCCCTGATGGTCCAGTGGTTAAGATTCCAAGGTTCCAATGCAGGGGGCATGGGTGAGATCCCTGGTTAAGGAGCTAAGATCCCGCATGTGGCATGGCCCAAAATAAATAGATAGATAGATAGATAGATAGACAGATAGATAGATAGATAGATAGATAGATAGGGGAAAAATTCATAGCACAGTCCTTTAAAAAAAATAAAAGAACAAACGATCAAAATGAACTAAGTTGCTTATTTGATGTTTCAAATAGTTAAATTAGGAGGTAATGATTTTATTAAATTATTGGATATGGTAATATTTTGTTAAATTATTAGGAGATTTTGAACAGGTAGTTTGTGTTTCTTTTTTAGGGATGAGAGGGGGTTGAATGTCATTCATTTATTACCAATTCAATCCTTGATTATATTTTCCTAAGATTTTTTGTTTGTTTGTTTTTTGTGTGTGTTTTTTTCTTATCTTTGTTTTCATTTATTTTTTAACTTTTTAAAATTGAAGTATAGTTAATTTACAATGTTGTGTTAGTTTAAGGTATTCAACAAAGTGATTCAGTTACACAGACACACACACACATTCTTTTTCAGATTTTTTCCCATTATAGGTTATTACAATACATTGAAAATAGTTTCCTGTACTATACAGTAGGTCCTTGTTGTTTATCTATTTTATATATAGTAGTGTGTATATGTTAATCCCAAACTCCTAATTTACTCCCCTCTCCCCGTATCCCTTTTGGTAACCATAAGTTTTTTTTTTCCTGTGTCTGTGAGTCCATTTCTGTTTTATAAATAAGTTCATTTATATCATTTTTTTAGATTCCACAGATAAGTGATATCATATGATATTTGTCTTTCTCTATCTGACTTAGTTCACTTAATATGATAATCTCCAGGTCCATCTATGTTGCTGCAAATTGCATCATTTCATTTTTTATGACTGAGTAATATTCCATTGTGTTTATATACCACATCTTCTTTATTCATTCATTGTTGATGGACACATAGGTTGCTTTCATGTCCTGGCTATCGTAAATAGTGCTCCTATGAACACTGGGGTGCATGTATTTTTTCAAATTAGGGTTTTCTCTGGATATATGCCCAGGAGTGGAATTGATGGATCATATAGTAACTCTATTTTTAGTTTTTTAGGGAACCTTCATACTGTTCTCCATAGTGGCTGCACCAATTTACATTCCCAACAGTGTAGTACAGGGGTTCCCAACCCCTGGGCCTTGGACCAGTACCGGTCTGTGGCCTGTTAGGAACCAGGCCGCACAGCAGGAGGTGAGCGGCAGGAAAGCGAGCAAAGCTTCATCTGTATCTGCAGCTGCCCCCCATCGCCCGCATTACCATCTGAGCTCCACCTCCTGTCAGATCAGTGGCAGCATTAGATTCTCATAGGAGCGCAAACCCTACTGTGAACTGCACATGTGAGGGATCTAGGGTGCGTGCTCCTTATGAGAATCTAATGCCTGATGATCTGAGGTGGAGCTGAGGCAGTGATGCTAGCGCTGGGGAGTGGCTGCAAATACAGATTATCATTAGCAGAGAGGTTTGCTGCACAGAGACCATAATAAATCAGTTGCTTGCAGACTCATATCAAAACCCTATCAGGGAGTGGCAAGTGACAATTAAGCTGCATCTGATGTCAGGCTTCATAGTGGCAAGTGAGTTGATGTACTTCAATAGTACAGCTGCATCTGTTGGCAGGCTTTAAGTCAGAATCTGACACCTATTTTGGTCTGCGTGTGGCCCACCCATTATTTTATTTACCACTTCCATCAGCGCCTCTTTCCCACACTTTGCACTTGTCTCAGTCACAGTTTTGGTAAGCCCACAAGCTAACCCTAGCCAAAATGAGTAAAAAACCAAATGTCACCAGAGAGCTTCTTTGAAAAGGGGGAAAGACCCAATGATGAGACAGCAGAAGACTCTAAGACTGCCAACAAAAAGAAAGCTGCATTTAAAAGAAAATACCAAGAGTCCTACTTAAATTGCGGGTTCATTGAAACAGGTGATGCACATTCTCCAAGCCCGCTTTGTATAATACGTGGTGACCGGCTATTCAGCAAAGCCATGAACCCTTCAAAACTGCTTTGCCACATGGAGACCAAGCATCCTGCATTAAAAGACAAACCTTTGGAGTTCTTCAAAAGAAAAAAAACATGAATATGAAGAACAGAAGCAATTATGGAAAGCTACCACTTCATCAAATGTGTCTGCACTGAGAGCATCATTCTTAGTGGCTAACTGCATTGCTAAAGCTAAGAAGCCCTTTACTATTGGTGAAGAGTTGGTCCTGGCTGCTCCTAAGGACATTTGTCATTAACTTTTAGGGGAGGCTGCAGTTTAAAAGGTAGCACGTGTTCCTCTTATGGCTAGCACCATAACTAGACAAACTGATGAAATAGCAGAGGATATTGAAGCACAATTGTTAGAGAGGATTAATGAGTCACCGTGGTATGCAATCCATGTTGACAAGTCTACTGATGTTGAGAACAAGGCAACAATGCTTGTTTTTGTGCAATATATTTTTCAGGAGGATGTGCATGAGGATATGTTATGTGCACTTTTGTTGCCAGCCAACACCAGAGCTGCAGAACTATTCAAATCTTTGAATGATTACATATCAGGAAAACTGAATTAGTCATTTTGCGTCAGAATATGTATGGATGGAGCGGCTGCCATGACTGAACAGCTTTCTGGTTTCACTACTTGAGTCAAAGAGGTCGCTGCTGAATGTGAGTCTACATATTGTGTTATCCATAGAGAAATGCTGGCTAGCTGAAAAATGTGACCTGAACTTAACAACATTTTGCCGGATGTGATTAAAATTATCAACCACATTAAAGTACATGCCCTTAACTCACGTCTGTTCGCGCAACTCTGTGAGGAGATGGACAAGGAGCACACAAGTCTTCTCTTATACACAGAAGTGAGATGGCATTCTATAGGTAGATCACTGGCCAGAGTTTATGAGTTACAAGAGCCACTCCAGAGATTTCTTTTAGAAAAACAGTCACCACTGGCAGCACATTTCAGTGACACAAAATGGGTTGCAAAACTTGCTTACTGGGGAGGTGCTTCAAGATGGCGGAAGAGTAAGACGCGGAGATCACATTCCTCCCCATAGATACATCAGAAATACATCTACATGTGGAACAACTCCTACAGAACACCTACTGAATGCTGGCAGAAGACCTCAGACCTCCCAAAAGGCAAGAAACTCCCCACGTACCTGGGTAGGGCAAAAAAAAGGAAAAACAGAGACAAAAGAATAGGGACGGAACCTGCACCAGTGGGAGGGAGCTGTGAAGGAGGAAAAGTTTCCATGCACTAGGAAGCCCCTTCGCGGGCGGAGACTGCGGATGGCAGAGGGGGGAAGCTTTGGAGCCACGGAGGAGAGCGCAGCCACAGGGGTGCGGAGGGCAAAGCAAAGAGATTCCCGCACAGAGAAGCGGTGCCGACCAGCACTCACCAAGCCGAGAGGCTTGTCTGCTCACCCGCCGGGGCGGGCGGGGCTGGGAGCTGAGGCTTGGGCTTTGGTCGGATCGCAGGGAGAGGACTGGGGTTGGCGGCGTGAACACAGCCTGAAGGGGTTAGCGCACCACAGCTAGCCGGGAGGGAGTCCGGGAAAAGGTCTGCAGCTGCCGAAGAGGCAAGAGACTTTTTCTTGCCTCTGTTTCCTGGTGCGCGAGGAGAGGGGATTAAGAGCACCGCTTAAAGGAGCTCCAGAGATGGGCGCGAGCCGCGGCTATCAGCACGGAACCCAGAGATGGGCGTGAGACACTAAGGCTGCTGCTGCAGCCACCAAGAAGCCTGTGTGCGAGCACAGGTCACTATCCACATCGCCCCTCCCAGGAGCCTGTGCAGCCCGCCACTGCCAGGGTCCCGTGATCCAGGGACAACTTCCCTGGGAGAATGCACGGCGCACCTCAGGCTGCTGCAATGTCACACTGGCCTCTGCCGCCGCAGGCTCGCCCCGCATCCGTACCCTTCCCTCCCCCTGCCCGAGTGAGCCAGAGACCCCGAAACAGCTGCTGTTTAACCCCGTCCTGTCTGAGCGAAGAACAGATGCCCTCAGGCGACCTACATGCAGAGGCTGGTCCAAATCCAAAGCTGGACCCTGGGAGCTGTGCGAACAAAGAAGAGAAAGGGAAATCTCTCCCAGCAGCCTCAGGGGCAGCGGATTAAATCTCCACAATCAACTTGATGTGCCTGCATCTGTGGAATACCTGAATAGACAACGAATCATCCCAAATTGAGGAGGTGGACTTTGGGAGCAACCATATATATATTTTTTTCCCTGTTCCTCTTTTTGTGAGTGTGTATGTGTATGCTTCTGTGTGTGATTTTGTCTGTATTGCTTTACTTTTACCATTTGTCCTAATGTTCTGTCTGTCTGGTTTTTTTAGTTATTTACTTAAAAAACTTTTTTTCTAAAAATTTATTTTTCATTTTAATAACTATCTTATTTTATTTTACTTTATTTTATTTTACTTTATCTTCTTCTTTCTTTCTTTCTTTTTTTCTCCCTTTTATTCTGAGCTGTGTGGAGGACAGGCTCTTGGTGCTCCAGCCAGGCGTCAGGGCTGTGCCACTGAGGTGGGAGAGCCAAGTTCAGGACACTGGTCAACAAGAGACCTCCCAGCTCCACGTAATATCAAATGGTGAAAATCTCCCAGAGATCTCCATCTCAACGCCAAAACCCAGCTCCACTCAATGACCAGCAAGCTACAGTGCAGGACACCCTATGCCAAACAACTAGCAAGACAGGAAAACAACCCCATCCATTAGCAGGGAGGCTGCCTAAAATCATGATAAGGCCACAGACACCCCAAAACACACCACCAGACATGGAACTGCCCACCAGAAAGACAAGATCCAGCCTCATCCACCAGAACACAGGCACTAGTCCCCTCCACCAGGAAGCCTACACAACCCACTGAACCAAACATAGCCAATGGGGACAGACACCAAAAACAATGAAAACTACAAACCTGCACCCTGCAAAAAGGAGACACCAAACACAGTAAGTTAAGCAAAATGAGAAGACAGAGAAACACACAGCAGATGAAGGAGCAAGGCAAAAATCCACAGACCTAAAAAATGAAGAGGAAATAGGCAGCTTACCTGAAAAAGAATTCATAATAATGATAGTAAAGATGATCCAAAATCTTGGAAATAGAATGGAGAAAATATAAGAAATGTTTAACAAGGACATAGAAGAACTAAAGAGCAAACAAACAGTGATGAACAACAGAATAAATGAAATTAAATATTCTCTAGCAGGGATCAACAGCAGAATAACTGAGGCAAAGGAACGGATAAGTGACCTGGAAGACAAAATAGTGGAAATAACTACTGCAGTACAGCATAAAGAAAAAAGAATGAAAAGAATTGAGGACAGTCTCAGAGACCTCTGGGACAACATTAAATGCACCAACATTCGAATTATAGGGGTCCCAGAAGAAGAAGAGAAAAAGAAAGGGACTAAGAAAATATTTGAAGAGATTATAGTTGAAAACTTCCCTAATATGGGAAAGGAAATAGTTAATCAAGTCCAGGAAGCACAGAGAGTCCCATACAGGATAAATCCAAGAAGAAACACGCCAAGACACGTATTAATCAAACTATCAAAAATTAAATACAATGAAAAAATATTAAAAGCAGCAAGGGAAAAAAAACCAAATAACACATAAGGGAATCCCCATAAGGTTAACAGCTGATCGTTCAGCAGAAACTCTGCAAGCCAGAAGGGAGTGGCAGGACATATTTAAAGTGATGAAGGAGAAAAATCTATGGCCAAGATTACTCTACCCAGCAAGGATGTCATTCAGATTTGACAGAGATATTAAAAGCTTTGCAGACAAGCAAAAGCTAAGAGAATTCAGCACCACCAAACCAGCTTTACAACAAATGCTAAAGGAACTTCTCTAGGCAGGAAACACGAGAGAAGGAAAAGACCTACAATAATAAACCCCAAACAATTAAGAAAATGGTAATAGGAACATACAAATCGATAACTACCATAAATGTAAATGGATTAAAGGCTCCAACCAAAAGACATAGACTGGCTGAATGGATACAAAAACAAGACCCACCTATATGCTGTCTACAAGAGACCCACTTCAGACCTAGGGACACATATAGACTGAAAGTGCGAGGATAGAAAAAGATATTCCATGCAAATGGAAATCAAAAGAAAGCTGGAGTAGCAATTCTCATATCAGACAAAATAGACTTTAAAACAAAGACTATTACAAGAGACAAAGATGGACACTACATAATGATCAAGGGATCGATCCAAGAAGAAGATATAACAATTGTAAATATTTATGCACCCAACATAGGAGCACCTCAATACATAAGGCAAATACTAACAGCCATAAAAGGGGAAATCGACAGTAACACAATCATAGTAGGTGACTTTAACACTCCATTTTCACCAGTGGACAGATCATCGAAAATGAAAATAAATAAGGAAACCCAAGCTTTAAATGATACATGAAAGAGGATGGACTTAATTCATATTTCTAGGACATTCCATCCAAAAACAAGAGAATACACATTCTTCTCAAGTGCTCATGGAACATTCTCCAGGATAGATCATATCTTGGGTCACAAATCAAGCCTTGGTAAATTTAAGAAAATTGAAATTGTATCACGTATCTTTTCCAACTGCAACGCTATGAGACTAGACATCAAATACAGGAAAAAATCTGTAAGAAATACACACACGGAGGCTAAACAACACACTACTTAATAACCAGGAGATCACTGAAGAAATCAAAGAGGAAATCAAAAAATACCTAGAAACCAATGACAATAAAAACACAATGACTCAAAACCTATGGGATGCAGCAAAAGCAGATCTAAGAGGGAAGTTTGTAGCTATACAAGCCTACCTTAAGAAACAAGAAACATCTCAAATGACCAACCTAAACTTACACCAAAAGCAATTAGAGAAAGACGAACAAAAAAACCCCAAAGTTAGCAGAAGGAAAGAAATCATAAAGATCAGATCAGAAATAAATGAAAAAGAAATGAAGGAAAGGATAGCAAAGATCAATAAAACTAAAAGCTGGTTCTTTGAGAAGATAAACAAAATTGATAAACCATTAGCCAGACTTATCAAGAAAAAAAGGGAGAAGACTCAAATCAATAGAATTAGAAATGAAAAAGGAGAAGTAACAACTGACACTGCAGAAATACAAAGGATCATGAGAGATTACTACAAGCAACCCTATGCCAATAAAATGGACAACCTGGAAGAAATGGACAAATTCTTAGAAAGGTATAACCTTCCAAGACTGAACCAGGAAGACATACAAAATATGAACAGACCAATCACAAGCACTGAAATTGAAGCTGTGATTACAAATCTTCCAACAAACAAAAGCCCAGGACCAGATGGCTTCACAGGCGAATTCTATCAAACATTTAGAGAGGACCTAACACTTATCCTTCTCAAAATCTTCCAAAATATTGCAGAGGGAGGAACACTTCCAAACTCATTCTACGAGGCCACCATCACTCTGATACCAAAACCACACAAAGATGTCACAAAGAAAGAAAACTACAGGCCAATATCACTGATGAACATAGATGCAAAAATCCTCAACAAAATATTTGCAAACAGAATCCAACAGCACATTAAAAGGATCATACGTATGATCAAGTGGGGTTTATCCGAGAAATGCAAGGATTCTTCAATATACACAAATCAGTCAAAGTGATATACCATATTAACAAATTGAAGGAGAAAAACCATATGATCATTTCAATAGATGCAGAGAAAGCTTTTGACAAAATTCAACACCCATTTATGATAAAAACCCTCCAGAAGGTAGGCATAGAGGAAACTTTCCTCAACATAATAAAGGCCATATATGACAAACCCACAGCCAACATCATTCTCAATGGTGAAAAACTGAAACCATTTCCACTAAGATCAGGAACAAGACAAGGTTGCCCACCCTCACCACTATTATTCAACATTGTTTTGGAAGTTTTAGCCACAGCAATCAGAGAAGAAAAAGAAATAAAAGGAAGGGCTTCCCTGGTGGCGCAGTGGTTGAGAGTCTGCCTGCCAATGCAGGGGACACGGGTTCGAGCCCTGGTCTGGGAAGATCCCACATGCCGCGGAGCAACTAGGCCCGTGTGCCACAGTTACTGAGCCTGCGCGTCTGGAGCCTGTGCTCTGCAACAAGAGAGGCCACGATAGTGAGAGGCCCACGCACCGCGATGAAGAGTGGCCCCCACTTGCCGCAACTGGAGAAAGCCCTTGCACAGAAACGAAGACCCAACACAGCCATAAATAAATAAATTAAAAAAAAAAAAAAAGAAATAAAAGGAATCCAAATCAGAAAAGAAGAAGTAAAGCTGTCACTGTTTGCAGATGACATGATACTATACATAGAGAATCCTAAAGATGCTACCAGAAAACTCCTAGAGCTAATCAATGAATTTGGTAAAGTAGCAGGATACAAAATTAATGCACAGAAATCTCGTGAATTCCTATACACTAATGATGAAAAATCTGAAAGTGAAATGAAGAAAACACTCCCATTTACCATTGCAACAAAACGAATAAAATATCTAGGAATAAACCTACCTAAGGAGACAAAAGACCTGTATGCAGGAAATTATAAGACACTGATGAAAGAAATTAAAGATGATACAAACAGATGGAGAGATATACCATTGTCTTGGATTGGAAGAATCAACACTGTGAAAATGACTATACTACTCAAAGCAATCTACAGATTCACTGCAATCCCTATCAAACTACCACTGGCATTTTTCACAGAACTAGAACAAAAAATTTCACAATTTGTATGGAAACACAAAAGACCCCGAATACCCAAAGCAATCTTGAGAACGAAAAATGGAGCTGGAAGAATCAGGTTCCCTGACTTCAGACTATACTGCAAAGCTACAGTAATCAAGACAGTATGGTACTGGCACAAAAACAGAAATATAGATCAATGGAACAGGATAGAAAGCCCAGAGATAAACCCACGCACATATGGTCATCTTATCTTTGATAAAGGAGGCCAGAATATACAGTGGAGAAAAGACAGCCTCTTCAGTAAGTGGTGCTGGGAAAACTGGACAGGTACATGTAAAAGTATGAAATTAGAACACTCCCTAATACCATACACAAAAATAAACTCAAAATGGATTAAAGACCTAAATGTAAGGCCAGACACCATCAAACTCTTAGAGGAAAACGTAGGCAGAACACTATGACATAAATCACAGCAAGATCCTTTTTGACCCCCCTCCTAGAGAAATGGAAATAAAAACACAAATAAACAAATGGGACCTAATGAAACTTAAAAGCTTTTGCACAGCAAAGGAAACCATAAACAAGACGAAAAGACAACCCTGAGAATGGGAGAAAATATGTGCAAATGAAGCAACTGACAAAGGATTAATCTCCAAAACATAAAAGCAACTCATGCAGCTCAATATCAAAAAAACAAACAACCCAAACCAAAAATGGGCAGAAGACCTAAATAGACATTTCTCCAATGAAGATATACAGATTTCCAACTAACACATGAAAGAATGCTGAACATCATTAATCATTAGAGAAATGCAAATCAAAACTACAATGAGATATCATCTCACAGCAGTCAAAATGGCCATCAACAAAAAATCTACAAATAATAAATGCTGGAGAGGGTGTGCAGAAAAGGGAACCCTCTTGTACTGTTGGTGGGAATGTAAATTGTTACAGCCACTATGGAGAACAGTATGGAGGTTCCTTAAAAAACTAAAAATAGAACTACCATACGACCCAGCAATCCCACTACTGGGCATAAACCCTGAGAAAACCATAATTCAAAAAGAGTCATGTATCAAAATGTTCATTGCAGCTCTATTTACAATAACCAGGACATGGAAGCAACCTAAGTGTCCATCAACAGATGAGTGGATAAAGAAGACATGGCACATATATACAATGGAATATTACTCAGCCATATAAAGAAATGAAACTGAGTTATTTTTAGTGAGTTGGATGGACCTAGAGACTGTCATACAGAGTGAAGTAAGTCAGGAAGAGAAAAACAAATACTGTATGCTAACATATATATGGAATCTAAAAAAAGAAAAAAATAAATAAAAGGTCAGAAGAACCTAGGGGCAAGTCGGGAATAAAGATGCAAACCTACTACATAATGGAGTTGAGGACATGGAGAGGGGGAAGGGTAAGCTTGGACGAAGTGAGAGAGTGGCATTGACATATATACACTACAAAATGTAAAACCAATAGCTAGTGGGAAGCAGCCACATAGCACAGGGAGATCAGCTCGGTGCTTTGTGACCACCTAGAGGGGTGGAATAGGGAGGGTGGGAGGGAGGGAGATGCAAGAGGGAAGAGATATGGGGACATATGTATATGTATAACTGATTCACTTTGTTATAAAGCAGAAACTAACACACCATTGTAAAGCAATTTTACTCTAATAAAGATGTTAAAAAAACAAAGAAAACTTGCTTACTTGTGTGACATATTCAACCTGATGAACAAACTCAATCTGTCACTTCAGGGGAGAATGACAACTGTATTCAAGTTGGCAGATAAAGTGGCTGCATTCAAAGCCAAACTGTAGTTATGGTGGCGATGAGTGAACATTGGGATTTTTTGACATGTTTCAAACATTAGCAGAGATTTTGAAAGAGACTGAGCCAGGGCTTTCCTTCTCCCAGCTAGTGCATGATCACCCATCTCAACTTTCAAAAGAGGTTGAGCATTACTTCCCAACCACAAAAGACCCCCAAACTGGGAAGGAATGGATCCGTGACCCATTTGTGAATAAGTCTGTTGATCGACTTGTCCATGCTAGAAGAGGGTCAACTGCTTGAGATCGCAAATGATGGTGACTTTAAAAGTATGTTTGAGACAACTTGAAATCTCCATATATTCTGGATTGAAGTCAAGGCAGAATATCCTGAGATTGCCACAAAAGCACTGAAAAGCCTACTTCCATTTCCAACATCCTATCTTTGTGAAGGAAGGTTTTCTTCAGTGACAGCACCAAAACGAGATTATAGAGTAGACTGGACATAAGAAACACACTTCAGGTGTCACTGTCTCCCATCATCCCCAGATGGGACCATGTAGTTGCAGGAAAAACAAGCTCAGGGCTCCCACTGATTCTGCATTGTGGTGAGTTGTATAATTATTTCATTATATATTACAATGTAAAAATAATAGAAATAAAGTGCACAATAAATGTAATGAGCTTGAATCATCCGAAACCATCCCCCACCCCTGCCAGTCTGTGGAAAAATTGTCTTCCACAAAACTGGTTCCTGCAGCCAAAAAGTTGGGGACTGCTGGTGTAGTAGGGTTCCTTTTTCTGCACACCCTCTCCAGTATTTATTATTTGTAGACTTTTTGATGATGGGCATTCTGACTGGTGTAAGGTGACACCTCATTGTAGTTTTGATTTGCATTTCTCTAATAATTAGCAATATTGAACAACTTTTCATGTGACTGTTGGCCATCTGTATGTCTTCTTTGGAGAAATGTCTATTTAGGTCTTCTGCCTATTTTTTGATTGGGTTGTTTGTTTTTTGGATATTAAGCTCTATGAGCTGCTTGTGTATTTTGGAAATTAATCCCTTGACTCTAGCATTTTTTGCAAATATTTTCTCCCAGTCCATAGGTTGTCTTTTTGTTTTCTTTATGGTTTCCTTTGTCATGCAAAAACTTTTACGTTTAATTAGGTCCCATTTTTTAATTTTTGTTTTTATTTCCATTATGCTAGGAGACAGATCCAAAAAAATAGTGCTGCAATTTATGTCAAAGAGTATTCTGACTACGTTTTCCACTAGGAGTTTTATAGTATCTCGTTTTACATTTTGGTCTTTAATCAATTTTGAGTTTATTTTTGTATATGGTGTTAGAGAATGTTCTAATTTTATTCTTTTACATGTAGCTGTATAGCTGACCCAAGCCTACTTATTGAAGAGACTGTCTTTATCCATTGTGCATTCTTGCTTTCTTTGTCAGATTAATTAACAATTAATTTATGGGTTTATTTTTGGGCTTTCTATCCTGTTCCATTGATCTATATGTCTGTTTTTGTGCCAGTGCCGTACTTTTTTATTGCTATAGCTTTGTAGTATAGTTTAAAGTTTGGGAGCATGATTCTTCCAGCTCTCTTCTTCTTTCTCAAGATTGTTTTGGCTATTCAGGATATTTTGTGTTTCCATACAAATTAAAAAAAAATTTTGTTGTAGTTCTGTGAAAAATACCATTGGTAATTTGATAGGAATTGCATTGACTCTGTAGATTGCCTTGGGTAGTATGGCCATTTCAACAATATTGATTCTTCCAATCCGAGAACATGGTATACCTTTCCATCTGTTTGTGTTGTCTTCAGTTTCCTTCATCAGTGTCTTATAGTTTTCAGAGTACAGGTATTTTGCCTCCTTAGGTAGGTTTATTCCTAGGTATTTTATTCTTTTTGATGTGATGGTAAATGGGATTGTTTCCTTAGTTTCTCTTTCTGATATTTTGTTGTTAGTGTATAGAAATGCAACAGATTTCTGTATATTAATTTTGTATCCTGGATCTTTACCTAATTCATTGATGAGCTCTGGTTGTTTTCTAGTAGCATCTTTAGGATTTTCTATGTATAACTTCATGTCATATGCAAACAGAGACAATTTTCCTTCTTCTTTTTCAATTTGTATTTCTTTTATTTCTTTTTCTTCTCTGATTGCTGAGGCTAGGACTTCCAACACTGTGTTGAATAAAAGTGGCAAGAGTGGGCATCCTTGTTTTGTTCCTGATCTTAGAGAAAATGGTTTTCCACCATTGAGTGTGATGTTAACAGTGGGTTTGTCTATAAGGCCTTTATTATGTTGAGGTAGGTTCCCTCTTTGAAGAGTTTTTATTATAAATTGATGTTGAATTTTATCAAAAGCTTTTTCTGCATCTATTGAGATTATCATATGGTTTATATTCTTCAATTTGTTAATGTTGTGTCACATTGATTGATTTGCAGATATTGAAAAATCCTTGTATCCCTGGGATAAATCCCACTTGAACATGGTGTTTGATCCTTTTAATGTATTGTTGCATTCAGTTTACTAGTATTTTGTTAAGGAGTTTTGCATCTATGTTCATCAGTGATATTGCCCTGTAATTTTCTTTTTTGTGTGGTATCTTTGACTGGTTTTGTTATCAGGGTGAAGGTGGCTTCATACAATTAATAAGGAAGTATTTCTTCCTCTGCATTTTTTTTGGAATAATTTCAGAAAGATAGGTGTTAACTCTTCTCTAAATGTTTTACCTGTGAAGCCCTCAGGTCCTGGTACTTTGTTTTTTGGGAGTTTTAAAATTACTGATTCAATTTCAGTACTGGTAATTGGTCTGTTCATATTTTTTATTTCTTCCTGGTTCAGTCTTAAGAGATTGTGCCTTTCTAAGAATTTGTCACTTTCTTCTAGGTTGTCCATTTTATTGGTGTATAGTTGCTCATAGTAGTCTCTTATGATCCTTTGTATTGCTGTGTGTTTGTTGTAACGTTTTCTTTTTCATTTCTGATTTTACTGATTTGGGCCCTCTCCCTTTTTTTCATGATAAGTCTGGCTAAAGGTTTATCTATTTTGTTTATCTTTTCAAAGAACAAGCTTCTTTTAGTTTCATTGATCTTTTCTATTTTTTTTTTAAGTCTCTACTTCATTTATCTCTGCTCTGATCTTTATGATTTCTTTCCTTCTATTAACCTTGGGTTTTGTTGGCTCTTCTTTTTCTAGTTGCTTTAGGTGTAAAGTTAGGTGATTTTTTTTTGAGATTTTTCTTGTTTCTTGAGGTAAGCTTGTTTTACTATAAACTTCCCTCTTAGAACTGCTTTTGCTACATCTTATAGGTTTTGGATCATTGTGTTTTTATTTTCTTTTGTCTCTAGGTATTTTTTGATTGCCTCTTTGATTTTTTCAGTGATCCATTGGTTTAGGGCCATATTGATTAACCTCCCTGTGTTTGTGTTTTTTGCAGTTTTTTCTTGTAATTAATTTCTAGCCTCATGGCACTGTGGTTTGGAAAGATGCTTGACATAATTTCAATTTTCTTAAAATTACCAAGGCTCATTTTGTGGCTTACCATGTGATCTATCCTGGAGAATGTTCCATGTGCACTTGAAAAGGATGTGCATTCTGATCTTTTCAGATGAAACACTCTCTATATATATCAATTAAGTTCATTTGGTCTAATATGTTATTTAAGGCCTGTGTTTCCTAGTTGATTTTCTGTCAGGGTGATCTGTCCACTGATCTAAGTGGGGTGTTAAAGTTCCCTTCTATTATTGCGTTATTATTGATTTCTCCTTTTATGTCTGTTAACATTTGCCTTATATATTGAGGTGCTCCCATGTTGGGTGCATATATATTTATAATTGCTATATCTTCTTCTTGGATTGATCCCTTGATCATTATGTAGTGTCCTTCTCTGTCTCTTGTGACAATCTCTATTTTAAAGTCTAATTTTGTCTGATATAAGTATTGCTACTCCCGCTTTCTTTCAATTTCCATTTGCATAGAATACATTTTTCCACCCCCTCACTTTCAGTCTGTACATGTCTCTAAATCCAAAGTGAGTCTCTTGTAGGCAGCATATACACATGTCCTGATTTTGTATCCATTCATCCAGTCTATGTCTTTTGGGTGGAGCATTTAGTCCACTTATATTTAAGGAAATTATTGATATGTATGTTCTTATCATTTTATTAATTGTTTTGGATTTGTTTTTGTAGGTCTTTTACCCCTTTCTTCTTTTGTTCTCTTCTCTTGCGATTTGATGACTATCTTTAGTGTTGTGTTTGGATTCCTTTTCTTTTTTCTGTGTATATCTATCATAGATTTTCATTTTGCAGTGACCATGGGGTTTTTGTACAGAAGTATATATATACTTAAGTTGCTGATCTCTCAATTTCATATACATTTTAGATACCCTGCATTTGTACTCTCCTCCCCTCCTGATTACTGTTTTGATATATGTTTTACATCTAATTGTTTTGTGTATCCCTTAACTGCTTATTGTGGATACAAATGATCTTACTACTTTTGTCTTTCACCCTTCCTACTAGCTTTTGTGTGGATTATTTCCTACCTTTATTGCATGTTTGCTTTTAGCAGTGAGCTTTTCCATTTTGTAATTTTCTTGTTTCTAGTTGTGGCCTTTTCTTTTCTCCCTGGAAAAGTTCCTTTAGCATTTGCTGCAAAACTGACTTGGTGGTGCTGAATTCTTTTAGCTTTTGCTTGTCTGTAAAGCTTTTGGTTTCCCAATATCTGAATGAGAGGCTTGCTGGTAGAGTATTCTTGGTTGTAGGTTTTTCTCTTTCATCATTTACGTATATTGTGCCACTCCCTTCTGGCCTGCAGAGTTTCTGCTGAAAAATGAGCTGACAGCCTTATGAGAGTTCCCTTGTATGTTATTTGTTGCTTTTCCCTTAATATTCTCTCTTCATCTTTAATTTTTGTCATTTTGATTACAGTGTGTCTCAATGTGTTTATCTGTTTGTTAATCCAGTATGGGACTCTCTGTGCTTCCTGGACTTGAGTGACTGTTTCCTTTCTAAGTTCAGGGCAGTTTTCAGCTATTATCTCTTCAAATATTTTCTCAGGGCCTTTCTCTCTCTCTTCTCCTTCTGGGACCCTTATATGTGAATATTAACATGCTTGATTTTTTTTTTCCCAGAGGTCTCTTAAACTTTCCTCATTTATTTTCATTCTGTTTTCTTTTTTTCTGTTCATCATCAGTGATTTCCACTATTCTGTCTTCAAGCTCACTGATCCATTCCTCTACCTTATTTAGGCTACTATTTATTCATTCTAGTGTATTTTTCAGTTTAGTTATTTTAGTCTTCAATTCTGTTTAGTTGTTCTTTATATTTTATAATTCTTTGTTAAAACTTTCTAATTTCTCACTCTGTGCATACATTCTCCTCCTGAATTCTTTGATCATCTTTACAATCATTGCTCTGAACTCTTTCTCAGGTAGATTGCCTATCTCTGTGTCAGTTAATTCTTCTTCTGGAGTTTTATTTTGTTCTGTCATCTGAAACATATTCCTCTGTCACCTCACTGTGTCTAAATTGCTATTTGTATTTTTATGTATGTAGTAGGTTAGTTACATTTCTTGACCTTGGAGAAGTGGCCCTCTATAGAATATGTCCCATGCATCCCAGGAGTTCACTCCCTTCTCATCACCCAAGGGCCAGGTGCCAGCTGGTCCTAAGGTAGTGTCTGGCATGTGTTTGCAGATTTGGCCTGCAGGCTGTAGGACCATAGTTTCCTTGCTTTTGGTGTCTGCCCCCTGATGGGTGAGACTGATCTAGAGGCTTGTGCAGATTTCCTGGTGGGTGGGGCTGGTGCCTACCGAATGGTGGTTGGAACTCTGTCTTGGCCCTCTAATATGCAGGGCCATGTGTTGGGGCATGTACAGAGGAGGCTGTGGGTTCAGGAAGTGTTTAGATAGCCTGTCTGCTAATGGGTGGGAATGTTTCCCTACCCAGTTAGTTGTTTGACCTGAAGTATCCCAGCGCTTGAGGCTACAGGCTGTTGGGTGGGCCAGGTATTGATGCTAATGATGCAAGCAAGATGTCAGCCTCCAGGAAAGTTCCTGTAGATGAATATTCCCTGATATGTCTTCCACCAGTGTCTATGTCCCCAGAATGAGCTACAGCCACTCCCTGCCTCCCCAGGAGATCCTCCAAGACAAGCAGGTAGGTCTGGCACAGGCTCCTATGAAATTACTGTTTTTGTCCTTGGTCCTGCTGAGTGTGAGATTTTGTGTGTGCCCTTTGAGAGTGAAGTTTCTATTTCCCCCAATCATCTGGAGCTCCTGCAGCCAAGTCCCACTGGCCTTCAAAGCCAGATGCTCTGGGGGCTCGTCTTCCTGTTGCCGTACCCCCAGCCTGGGGATGTCTGACCTGAGGCTCAGAACTCTCACTCCTGTGGGAGAACCTCTTTAATATAATTATTCTCCAGTTTGTGGGTCGCTCACCCAGGGGGTATGAGATCTGATTATTTTACAAGTCTGCCCCTTCTACCGGTCTTGTGTTTCTTTATGTCTTTAGTTGTGGAAGATCTTTTCTGATAGTTTTCAGGCTTTTTAAACAATGGTTGGTCTGCAGATTGTTGTGATTTTGGTGTGCTTGTGAGCGGAGGTAAGCTTAAGGTCCTTTTCTGCCATCTTGGCTGCTCTCCTGTCTGTCTTTATAAAACATTTTCTTAGAGTTTCTTAGTCTATCCCAGTGGAAATATAGAAAATTTGCAGTAAAATGGAAAGGGCTTATAATTAGCCTGTGGAATTATTATCAATTGAGACATTGCATAAGTTTCTTATCATTGATCCTATCTTATTCAATAAGTTTATTAAGAACCATGTTAAAGACAAGTAATAGCTTATTAAATTTTCTTAACACTGATAAGAAATAATAGACATATTAGGAAGAGGAATCAAAAGTTTAAAGTTTCTTCATTGAATATATATATATATGTGTGTGTGTGCAATACACACACACACATATCTACTTGAATATATTTGTCTTGCACTCTATTTTTAATTCTGCACAGTGGGGCTAGTTCTCCCAGTACCTCAGGTAAAACCTTGAGCAAGTGTTATAAATTTTGTCATCTTTCTCTTAGAGAATATGTCTATAGTCCCTTACTTTATTAATTAAAATGCCCTATCTTGGATCAAAATTAGATTTCCAAACTTGATTCAAAGCTAAGGCTTTTGCAGTCCCTGGTTTCAGCCTGCACCAGGTAAGAAGCCAGCAGTTGAATAAGGAGAGTGTAATCACTTCTTTCTTTCCTTATTTAGGCTCTTCCTCTGCTCCCATTGAACACCTTCCTAACTTCTGTTTGTGGTCCTTTCAGGTTTGCAAATTTTGAAAGGAAAGAGAAGAAGGAGAGAAAAAAGAAGAATCCTTCTGACTTGGTGAGTACACTCAGAGTGATCCTGCATTGTCCTGCACTGTTTGCCATTGACTCATTCCCCCATGAGTATCTATCATATATAGGTCAGAAGACTCGCATGCCCCCAGCAAAGGGAATCTCTCATCTGCTTTTCACTAAGCAAGGGCCAAGAGTTTCTATTTTGTTTATTACTCCTTCTGTTACTTCTTGTATCCTGGTGATACCTTCATTTTCTTTCTACTGAAGTTTTATGCCTCCCCATGAAATCCCCTTTGACAGGACTTGACAAACATAGCTTTTCTTTTATGTGAATGGCTCACATCAGGTCCATGAGAAGCACTTATAATCCCTATTGGGAGAATATTTTCAAGTTTATGCCACCCCCCAAAAAAATAGTCACTGCTCTTTTGTTCCATGATAAAAACAGCTAACACACCTATCTTTTACTCAGACCTCCCCGATAGGAATAAAACACTAGTTTACTACGTCAGTACAGGGGTCACATATAAAGCTCTCGAAGAATCCAATTAAACCCTCTGCCCTAGGATAGATCCTCTGATCCTCCTCTCAGTATCAACTTTTGATTCTTCAGTAACCTTGATGCTGCCAAGTGGGAGTCATCCTTGACTTCTCCTTTCTCAATTTTTATTACCATATGGTTATAATATCCTATTAGTTTTTCCTTATACATTTTTCTAGATTTGGGCCACTGTTGCTCATTTTCACAGCTCCCCAAATCATCCAAACCATTAACTCCTACTAAGATCTCCTAGCACCAACTCAAAACCTTGCCAGTTGCTCTCTACCCCCTTTTCCTGCTTTATTTTTCTCTATAACTTATTACCCATCTATTTTCCTCTTGCCACTAAGATGTAAGCCCCATGATAGCAGGAACTATTTTGTTCACAAATTTCATCTAGCTAATAGTGCCTGACACATAGCTGGTCTTCAGTAACTATTTGTTGAGTGAATAACTGAACCAATTTTAATTATCAATAAGTGGTTATTACTTTCTTGGTCATTTTGATTAGTTTTTATGTGGAATAGTATTATTCTTGTAAGACTCTAATAAGTCAGTTTGGTCAACTCTGGCTAATACAAATGTGTCCATTATCATGTATCCATTTAAAGCAAAACAAACCCTTGCAGGTATTCCATTATTTTAATGTAAATATTACAAAAGAGTTTGTACTAAGTGATACCTAATAACCTGGGTGGTTAGTAGTGCTATTGCAAGACATATTTCTTTACATCTACAGTCTGTAGTAATTTCCATAAATGTTAGTGACTGATGCTCTTTTTAGCATTTTTTTTCATTCCTTTTAAGATCTGTTACTAAGGTGTAATAAGTATTAGCATGATAAGATGTCCTCCTAATTGCTCAGTCTTACTTGTTAGTCATGGTATTTTTCTTACAGTGTCCAAAAAGGTCTTAGGAAAACTGGTCTGTTTCATGTTTGAGTATTTATTTCTTCATGAGCTGGTGGAGGACGGGGTTGGAGGAAGAGGCAGCGAAACTAGGAGAATGTCATCCTTTGGCTGTAGTTCCAATTTCAGATAAATATATAGAGAAATTTAAAGTAGATGTGAGTTTATTTCTGAAGGAGAGACACTAGTAATACAAATTCTCACACTAAACAAAACAGTAACACAGCTGTGTGTATTTGCTTATTTAGCTGTGCTTACCATAGCATTTTGTGTATCTGCCTGTAACACCATTTCTCACAGCGTCTGACTTTCCTCCCACACTGTGAGTTTCTCAGTTATAGACAGGCTCTCATTCCTCTTTGTTTCACCATCAAAAAGAAGAGCCCATAGTAGCCATTATGTTAAAGTTTGCAATTATGTTTACTCGTTATATTCCTTATAAATGATTTATACTTTTTAAAATTTGCCATGGTGATTTTGAAAAATCATCTGGGGAGTTTCTCTTTGGAATTATCTTGTATAATATTTTGTTGCCCTAAAAACTAACGTATTTTTATTTTACCCTTTTTGCTTTTTTGTGTGTTTTTTATTTTTTTATACTAGGCATGAATTACTTTTGTAATTCAAATACAGATTTTAAAAGTCTAAAAACCATTCTTTATTACTTCATTGTCTTACTTAATATTTGCTCCTAAATGGCATTACACAGCAAATACTTACTGAGTGCCTAGTAGGTTTAAGGTTCTATATTATGTATTTTGAGAAGCACTAAAAGAACATATATGCTATCTTTAGCAGAACCTCTGAAAATATGGTCTGGAACTCATCTGGAATATGTTTGTGTGAGTGTGTGTGGAGGATGGGGACAGGGGCTGGGGGGACAGTTGAAGAGATTAAATGCTATTCAGGCCTTTTTAAATAATGTTTATCATGGTAGAAATAGTGATCCCATTGTGATCTTCTGTTACACTTATGTTATTTGGCATGTTGATGAACAAGTCCTTTTATATTTGTAGAAATAAAATGGAAAGAAGAAAAGAGCCATCATGGTTTCTAGGCAAAATGTTTTAAACAGAGGATTTGTAGATATTACTTGTAGATGTGTGCCAGTCTCTAGAACTGGCAGATACCTTGGCATACTTTGCTTAAGAACAATACATAACAGTCACAATCTGCTTATTCCATCTGTTGTCCGTGAGAGAATAATCCATTACACATAGTGATCAGGGTTATCAGGTTACATGTTGAGGATTTTCTGATGCTTTCCTATGAGGTTAAGAAATGTAAAACAAATCAAGCTGAAAGAAATATGCTTAATTAGAACTAATGTAGTGGGCAGTCAAGTCTGAGATGTTTTTAAAATGCTATTATTCTTGATGGGCCATCAAGTGCAGCTTGAAATGAATTATAAGAATGGGAAAGACTCCCATGGACCATTGAGCATTGAAAGCAAGGTTGAAATGAGTAAACAAGTTAAATAATTAAAACACCTAAGAAAGTTGATGGTTTGGGGCTCAGTAATTTGAATTAATAGCAGAAGAGAATAATTTTGGAGGGGAAGACATCATTAAAATGCCAAAGAGTGAGATTAGCTAAATTTAGTCTGGGTATTTGGTTCTGAGGATTTAGAAACCAGGGAAAATCCTAGAAATGCCAATAAAGAAGGGGCCAATTAAACTGATCTTATAAACTGACTACAGTCATTTCAGATTAAGGGAGTTAATTCTTATATCATGCTTGGCTTTAAAGCTGGCTGCCTATGAAAATGTGTACTGTTTTAAATAGTACATTTATGAAGCTTTTGTGAGAATGGACTCTCAGTCAATTCCCCTTCTCTGTTCTGGAAGTTTATTTACTGATTTATTAATTATTAATTAATTATTAATTAATTAATTATTAATTAATTATTAATCACTGATATTGCTACTTCTTCAGAAAAGTATCATATCTCTGTGCCCATAGTAGATCAATTTGAAGTATTTCACTGTGGTTTTTTTTAATCGGAAGAGAAAACAGTCCTTTTTTCCTGACCTTCTCAAATACATTTTCTTCCTTGTTAAAAGTCTAAAGGCAACAGAAATTAAAGCACAACAAACTGAGAACTTACCCTGAAATTCCACTATAATACATTATTGTTTTAATAGAGAGAGAGATTTCCCTGAATCTGGAGATTTCTTAGTTTTATTTTTGCTTTTTCTGCTTTTGGTTTTCATACTCTTTCCAATTTTATGTTACATATATGTATTTATTTATATATGTATATATATATATGTATAAAATGATTCTGATTTAAAAGCATTTCTTTAGTGAATCTCTTTTTTCATTTCACTTATTTTCCTTCATTTAATTTTTAGAATGAAATAATTTTTAATTTTGATTTGGCAGAACAATGGGTCAATTGTAAAATTATATATTATTCTATTTTAGTATAAATATTATTATATTGTGGGATCACATTGTGCTTTATTTTTGTTTAACATTAAATTTCATACAACATGAATTATATATACATGTATATATGTTTAATGCTACTGTTTAAAAAACTTTTTAAAAATGCCTTTTAGTGTTTCTGAGCATCTCGTATTAGTCACTTAACTTTTATTAATCATAAGCAATTGCTTTCAACTATTGGCTATAATTCTTAAAAAATAAAAGTAAAATACTTAAAATGAATGAGAAAAAACACCTATAAATTATGAGACTGAACACCTGCTATTTAAACCAATGATAATCCCAGGTTGTGCAACCACTGTATTAATGTCTGATTGCTGCTGTAACAGATTACCATTAATTTAGTGGCTTAAAACAGCACATTTATCTTAAAGCTCTGGAAGTCAGAGGTCCTAATGAGTGAAATGGGGGCAACATCAAGGTGTTGGCAGACCTCGTTCCTTCTGGAGGCTGTAGGGGAAAATCCCTTTCTTTGCCTTTTCCAGTTTTTAGAGGTTACCCGTGCTTGGCTTTTGGCCCTCTTCCATTCCAACCTCTACTTCTGTTGTCACTTCTCCTTCTCTGACTCTAACCCTCCTGCCTTCCTCTTATAAGAACCCTTATGATTACATTGGACCCACCTGAATAAACCAATATAATCTCTCCATCTCAAGATCCTTTCATTCAATCACCTCTACAAAGCCCCCTTTACCACGTAAGGTAATATACTCACAGGTTCTGGGGATTAGCCATGCACATGTTTGAAAGTTCATTATTCTGTCTAACATAGTGACTTAAAAACTTGGTGATAGTGACCAATCAGTTTCTAGACTCAGGTTTTGCAAAACTAATTTCAGAATCTGTCTGTTTCAGAGTCTGCCTGCCTCACCTTATCTTATTAACTGTATTTTGACTCCTAACCTCTTTCAGTGGCTGGTAACCTAGACAGCCTTGTACTATTAATTGTATCTGGTTTTGGCTTCTTACATTTTGGGGGTCATGATGGCTAAAGTGGCAGGAAGAGACAGACACTGTCGCCAAACAGTAAATCTGCACATAAATGTCACTATATAAATATGAAGGCATAGTTATGAGTCTATTCAGTTGTTGCCCAAAGAACTCCAGAGGAGACAAGAGGACCCTCAGTGTCTGTATGATCACTGGTTTATTCGGTATGCCCCTGATCCTGTATCTTTCCCTGCCTAATCTCTCATAGTGTGAATCTGGCTCTGTATCTCTGGTCCCCTGATTACTAGTCTCACACAGAAATCCAGATATCTCTAACAGATTCCTATAAATGTCTTCACTGGCATAACTTGGGACAGTCATGAGTCTGTGCTGGCCCTGAGGATTATGTTTACATGCCATCACTTTAGTCACAGAATATTCCAGGGCTGCCCTACAGATGCTGCTGCACCTGACCCCTGCTTAGAGAGAAAGGCCCACTGCTGGCAGTGATGGACAAATGGCAAAAACTTTTGACAGTCTACGTCCAAGGTATGTTCTGAATGACAGGTACAGCACCCACTCCTTTCAGTTATTTTTGCTTTCCCAAAAAGTCCATAGTTGCTGAGGAAGCCCTGCAAACTGCAAAGAGAGAAGAGTTCAAATCTTATAAGGATATGAAGTCTATATACCTTCTCCTGGAATAATTGGAAGTGATTATCTTAATTTACAAATTCATGGACTGTGTCCACGGGAAGATACAAGTTGAGGATGACTAAAGTTTATACAATATGGGGAAGGGAAGTTGTTATTAAAAAGAAGAACACAAAATACTTTTGCAAATTTTACAAAAAATATAGGATCATATCCAGTATTGGTAGAGCCTTTCTAAGAAGGACTGTACAGAAAATGAAGGGCTGTGACACTTACACCCCATTAGTTTTGACAATCAATTTACCCCTGGGTATTCATCTCCTGTTTACATAAAGTTAGAACCTTGCTTGCTCAGTATATAGTAGAAACTAATAACTCTTTACCAAATACCTTCTATGATCTTCCTTAATTTTTTTCTAGAGATGCCATCCATGACACCAGCATTATACTATTGCCTGAGGGTGCTACCGCTTCATGTTGCTACCAGCAGCAAAAGCAGACTCTTCCCTGCTCTTATCCCCCAATATATACAAGCCAAGGTAATTGTCAGTACCTCACCCAGAGAAATAAGCAAAGGGTGATTTCTTTAGGCACTAAGATAGCCAACGTTCACTGACATTTAAGCTAAATATTAGGCTCCACTCCCTAGCAAATGCCTACAATGTATAATTTCATGCTGACCTCAGAGTCACAGTTACTGACTGGGAGCCCTTTCAATTTCTGGGTTTCTGAAATAATTGATTATGCTGCCTCTTCACCGTTCTGCTCAAGAATTGGCCATAAGTGAAGATCACATGAAGATTAATGCAACATTAACACCTTAATGGAATAGGTTTTGAAGCAACCGATTTAGTATGTGTTTAATTATATAGATGAAGAAACTATTATATCACCTACTTTTTTGAAATCAATGTCTTGTATGTTTTCACATACGCTTCTATGATAAAATATCTAGAAATTTTGGATAAAATGCAACAAGCGTAGTTTTGAATATATAAGCTGTGCTTGTGAGATAATAAAAGAAATTCTTAAGGGCAAAAGAAAAGAAAAACAAACAAGATGATTTCTTTTACAATTGGATGTGCTTTTGTGCTTTAAATGGCTTGGATACGTTTAAAATTAAAAGCAGCTGGAAAAGAATTTGTCGTTTTAGGAACAGAGCAACATTTTTTCCTGAATCTATAATTTAAGAAAAAGATTTCTAGTTTCCTTTAGGCCTTAATTTCTCCTCTTTTCTCCTCCTGTTTTGTAATCCTGAAGGTCTTTAAATGTAGTAATGCTTATTATCACTCCTTGATTGAAGTTCTGTGATTACTTTGTGGAAGTAGAAACCTCATTCTATTTACAAGGCAATGGAGGATACAGGAAGGTATCTATGTTAAGTAAGAATGAAAAAACAAAACAAAACAAAACACCCTGCTTCCTACTCAACTCTCCACTCATGCTACAGAAACTTGCAGAAGCAAAAAACAGTGATAATAAGATCTATTTCACATGATGTGAAAGGACATTGAGTTAGAAAAAGGGGATATACTTTAACTCTTAGTACACTGTTAGCTTATCTGAACAATGGGAATAAAAATACTTGAATTACCTAGCTCATAAAATTGTTTTTGACCTACTACCTTGAAAGGTTTTTTATTTTTTTTTATTTTGTCCATGATATCATATGTTTACCACATGTAAGGCAAAAAGTTAATATTTTTCATCTCACAAACACATTTTCATTTAGAAATGCTTTTATCCAAAAGAATGTTGTATCTTTTCTTAGTGATCGTCCAAATCTGGTGTGCAAAAAAATCATTGAAGACCAGTTTTAAATGCCTGTCCTTCAAGTGATTTCACTTCTGGATGAGATTTAAAAACATATCCATGTATTTTTTTTTTCAGAAATATACTGACTCATTTTACAGCATATTTCTGAAAGAAAATATATCTTAGGAATAAAATGTTCATGTTGATTAAAAAGATGCAAACCTCTGTTCTAATTATTTGATTCTATTTTATAACAATTAGCACCTAGGATTCTGGCATGCCTAGATTATAACCCTGTCTTGCAAATCACTTAGGGTGAAATACAGGGTTGTGTAAAGGAGAAATATAGCTATCCTTAAAGTCATTAGCTCTAGAATCTATTGGAAAATCAACGTGCCCCCAGTAAGATGAATAAAAAAGGTCTTTGTTATCATAATCTTACAGTTAGCAACAACTAATTTTTTTTTAACTTGGATAAAATTATACAAATGCTTACTTCTAGAAGTCTTGTAGAGGTGGTATGCAATCAGATATAAGTATATATATATATATATATAGCCTAATGTAAGTACAACTTTAACATTTTTAATCCTTTATTATCAGGTGGGGATAAAGTAAGTACATTTAAGGATCACAACAGGATGTGAATATTTTGTTTTATATGTGTTTTTTCTCTGTACAATTTAGGTTTAGTTAAAGCTTGAATTATTTCAGGTCCTAAAATATTAGGTAGTGTGATTGTAGATAATTTATTTTGTTTCACATATCTTCTATAAATTGGATATTAGCAGCTTACCACATTAAAATTGTGTGCATGATTTCTTTTGATTATCTGTCAATTGATTTAAATGAATTTGGGATAATAAGTGGTAAGAAAAACATTAGTGGCTGTTTTGTAATGCATCCTGCCTCCCTGGGGGCACCAGGAATAAAAGAAGAAAGAAATGGTTAGGAAAAGGTCAACTTCCCTGTTGACATACCATTCAAACCCAGATGACATTGACCAGTAGGAAGACATTGGAAATTCATGATCTATGGAATGATTTAAATAGGGTACCTCTGGTTAGTCAAGGTTGTAAATGGTAAACAAACTTAAACTTTAAGCATTTATGGGGCATGATTCACTGAGAGATGTTGGTGTCAGCTTTATAATTATCAGAGTATATAATGGATATACTTTATAACTTAAATAGCTTTCTTTGTGGAAATGATTCCCTGCTTACATTGCTTGGAGATTTCTTCTGTCAACTCTGGACCGAGATGTGTCCCAGTATGGCAAGAAAGAACACAGGGAGCTGCACTAGTGATCTCAGATTTCTTTGTGCTTTGTTGGCTAATCTGTGGGTTTTGAGTCTTTGTTTATTCCGTAGTGAACTCTCCATTTTGACTGATGCTAAATTATCTTATTTTCCCAAATATTTTCAACTCTACCCAGCTATTTCACTATGAAGTAAAAAAGGGTATCTAATATGAAATGCATCTGCTTTTCTCTCCCTATAAATGTCTATATATTAATGTTTCATTCTTTCTCATATGACCATAGTATTTATTCATTTATCCAACTAAAAATTTGAGTCAATCATGGTACTGGGAGTCGGAGTTATAATGGCAAAGAATACAGATTCTTTGCCTGACAGCATAGGGTTATAGTCTAGGAAGCAAGATGTGTTAATGTAATATAATAATTCATAAAGTATCTGCAATTTGCTATCCTCTAACCTAATATAGGGAGTTAGGAACAATTTCCTTAATGAAGTATCATCTAAAGCAAGACCTGAATATCAAAGAGGAGAGGAAGATGAAAAAGATGGTTACAGGCAAAGAGAACAACATGAATGAAGGCCCTGAGGACACTGAAGAACTGAAGGCAGGTCACACAGCTGAAGTGTAGGACCTGATAGGGTGATGAATTGGAGGGCTAGGCTGGCGCTAGGCAATGGAAGTCCGTGCAGGCCATCTTAAAGGACTATGACCTTTCACCTAAGAGAGAGAGAGAACACCATGGAAGGGAGTTTACATTGTTTTGGATGAAACACCACCATCTTTTTTTTTTTTCCAGATTCAAAACATTACCTGTGTTTTTATACTAATTCCCTCCTACTATCTTTAAGATCAATTATCTCCTCTTTCATTTTTATCTTCAAATCCTGCTTACCTGTAACCAACTTTCCCTTCCAAATACCCCCAGGCATACCTAGACTGTAGAATTGTTTTTCCTCACTGTATTAGTGTTTTTACAAACCATTTGCTGAGTACTAAGTATTGTATCAGGCATTGAATGTATTTCTGAAGGGTCCTCTGTGATTAAAGCTTCAGCTTATTTGTAATCAGCTACTCACTCGACAGAGTTATCAAGATCCAACAACATGATTCTTCCTCCAGTAAATATTTATTGGGTGGCTACTAGGTGTGAAATGGGAAATATGGATGAGGTGAAAAACAGACAAGGTCAGTGGCCCTCAAAAAACTTAGAGGTGTTGGCAGTTCAGGTACAGGAGAAGAAATACAGATAAGAAAGCAAGTAAATAAATATATGCCAATGGCACATTATAATATCTGCTGGAAAATTGATTTTAAACTATACAGTAGTTTACATTTGTTCATTTATTTATTAGTTCAACAAATGTCTGTACGGCATCTGCTCTCTGAGTTTACTGTGTTCAGTAGGAAACATCAGTAAGAGAGAGTGTCCTGATCTTAAAGAGCTCACATTGTCAGGGGGGCAAATAAATGAACTAATAAGCTGCTTTACAATGTAATAGGTGATAGAACAGAGATGGGAGTAAGCCACTAGAAAAAGAGACTCAATATACTTAGGGCAGTAGAGGCAGGATCCCATAGAGGAGGTGAATATAGGGAGCTGAATTTTTAAAGTAAAAAGAGTAAAAGCCTATAAAAGATGTGGTGCAGCCTTTAAGAGCTGAAAGGTTAGCATGAATACATGGATAAGTGAGGAAGAGTTCGGCATGTGATCTGGTGAGACTGGTTTAGTGGCTGGGACAAAGAACAGATGAGTGGTGGGGAGACAGAGGGCTGGTGGACACAAGAGAAATATTCATGATCTCATGTAGCCCTATATTCAAAGTTAGTGTCATTATTATTATTACATTTTATCAGGATTAAGGCATTAGCCTTAAATCAGCTATTCCACTCAGTTAGATTATCAAATAAATTAACTAAATAAATTTATAGTATAATTAACTATTTATCCCATTACCTTTCACAGTGAAATCAAGTCTACAGTTCAGCAACTAATTAAATAGGATTAGTCTTTTCAGGGGAGACATAACCACATTTTTCTTTCCCCTTGGAATTAATGAAACTTCCCATTCAACAATATGTATTTCATCACCAAACTCAAATTCCCACTGGTCAGCAAGATATTAATATTTGAATATTTATGATGCTGCTGAAGTATAGTCAGTGATTGTGTTTTCTGTGATAAAAGTAACAGTGAGAACGACCATTTCTTTTTTTGTTGTTTGTTTCTGATTTATAACAAAGTGAATCAGCTATACATATACATATATCCCCATATCTCCTCACTCTTGTGTCTCCCTCCCATCCTCCCTATCCCACCCCTCTAGGTGGTCACAAAGCACCGAGCTGATCTCCCTGTGCTATGCGGCTGCTTCCCACTAGCTATTTTACATTTGGTAGGGTAGATATGTCCATGCCACTCTCTCACTTTGTCCCAGCTTACCCTTCCCTTCCCCCTCCCCGTGTCCTCAGGTCCATTCTCTGTGTCTGCGTCTTTATTCCTGTCCTGTCCCTAGGTTCTTCAGAACCATTTTTTTTTTTTTAGATTCCACATGTATGTGTTAGTATACGGTATTTGTTTTTCTCTTTGTGACTTACTTCACTCTGTATGACAGACTCTAGGTCCATCCACCTTACTACAAATAACTCCATTTCATTTCCTTTTATGGCTGAGTAATATTCCATTGTATATATGTGCCATATCTTCTTTATCCATTCATCTGTCAGTGGACACTTAGGTTGCTTCCATGTCCTGGCTATTGTAAATAGAGCTGCAATGAACATTGTGGTACATGACTCTTTTTGAATTATGGTGTTCTCAGGGTATATGCCCAGTAAAGGGATTGCTGGGTCATATGGTAGTTCTATTTTTCATTTTCTAAGGAACCTCCATACTGTTCTCCATAGTGGCTGTATCAATTTCCATTCCCACCAACAGTGCAAGAGGGTTCCCTTTTCTCCACACCCTCTCCAGCATTTATTGTTTCTAGATTTTTTGATGATGGCCATTCTGACAGGTGTGAGGTGATACCTCATTGTAGTTTTGATTTGCATTTCTCTCATGATTAGTGATGTTGAGCATCCTTTCTTGTGTTTGTTGGCAATCTGTATATCTTCTTTGGAGAAATGTCTATTTAGGTCTTCTGCCCATTTTTGGATTGGGTTGTTTCTTTGATATTGAGCTGCATGAACTGCTTGTAAATTTTGGAGATTAATCCTTTGTTAGTTGCTTCATTTGCAAATATTGTCTCCCATTCTGAGCGTTGTCTTTTTGTCTTGTTTATGTTTTCCTTTGCTGTGCAAAAGCTTTTAAGTTTCATTAGGTCCCATTTGTTTATTTTTGTTTTTATTTCTATTTCTCGAGGAGGTGGGTCAAAAAGGATCTTGCTGTGATTTATGTCATAGAGTAAGAAAAACCATTTCTTACGTATTATAAGTTTGCTGCCTACTACCAGGACCCTTAGGGGAAAAAGTCCATTCAAGCAAATCAAATTGATGAACGTGTATCTAGCTGCACCATTGGCATTCATCATTTCAAAATTATAATATCATTTACTTTCTATGATAGAAGTGCAGTTATTGTTATAGATCATCACAAGGTCAATGTCATGAGCTTCAAAAATATATGTCTCTTTCGGCTTCAAATTAATCTGCTAGCAGGAGTCTGGTATTACTTCAGTGTATTAATATGAAAATATGTCCATGAATATTCATTCATGAGCACCAACTTCTCAATTTAGACAGTTAGCTTTTTAGTATAGTTTCTTTCATTTTACTTGGCCACTATCCGTTATTACTTTGCATTTACAAAGCAGCTTTCCTCTAAGGAATCTAAAGTACTATAGTTTAATTGTCCAAAAGACATGGTGTCAGGGTAGAGGAAAGGGAGGTAGAAAAATGTGTTTCCTGATTGTCTTAGGGAATTGGGAGATACTTAATTTTAATTCTGACTTTAAGCCCAGACAGTGAGGCTGTGTCTACACAAGTGAGGTTGTATGTGAGATTTCTAAATTTTGCATGTACATAGAGTCCCATTTCAAGAAATTCACATTATTCTACCTAAGCCAGTGGTTCTCAACCTGGGGCAATGTTTCCCTTCTCTCCATCCACCCAACCCTGGAGAAATTGGGCAATGTCCAGAGATATTGCTGGGTTGGGGAGGAGTGTGCTGTTATCTTGTGGATAGAGGCCAAGGATGCTGCTAAAATCCTGCAATGCACAGAATAGCCCCCTACAAAAAGAATTATCCAACCCCAAATTTTAGTGCTGAGATCAGAAACCATGATAAGCCTTAATGCTGCATATAAACTCAATTTCTTTGTTATTTACTGAAAAAGTCTAACACCAAATCAT
This sequence comes from Eschrichtius robustus, assembly GCF_028021215.1. Taxonomy (NCBI): domain Eukaryota; kingdom Metazoa; phylum Chordata; class Mammalia; order Artiodactyla; family Eschrichtiidae; genus Eschrichtius; species Eschrichtius robustus. The sequence goes on along the minus strand of NC_090836.1, from coordinate 73,698,960 downwards.
CATGGCAGGTGCCAAATATAATTCTGATTTTACTGAAATATCATTTGTAATAGGGAGAATTTCCAGGCATGGTATAACTTGTACCCTTAATTCATGTCAAAAATAAAATCAATTTGGACCCTAGATTCCTGCCAAGTATCTAAAGTAATAAAGGAACTCTTTTCTGATTCCCATTTTATCTGGAGTATCTAAAACCCTCCCTACTTTTTTCTGGAGTCAAGGTCGGTTTCTAACTGATGTTCCCAAAGTTAACGCATACAAGTACTAGGAGGATCTCTTCTTTCCAGTGAAGGAGATTGACTCCAATTATTGTCACTCTCCCTGCCCAAAGAAATCCAGTGCTTTCCTTAAAATATCCAAGAAGAGAAGTGCACTAGAACTGAAGTTTTTATAGGATAGAATATTAGCCCAGAAGTATACACAAAGTAATCATTTCAAGTATAGAACTTTCTGTTCAATTTTCACCTCTGTCATTGTTAGCAGAATTTGCTAATCAACCAGTAACATGGCTGAGAGTACCTTAAATCTTTTAGTACTCTAAATATAGTACAGTAAAATAAGATGCAATAATTTCGTAAAGCATAATTTACATTTTTACTCTTGTCCTTATCTTGCTAAGGCACTTTCCAGTTTCCTCAAAATTTCCCCACTCTTTGGGTTGGTTACCATATATCAACATGATCACCAAAAGAGAAATTTTAGAGAGTACAACAGGGCACATTAATTAGTACTCTGCCAATTGGGTATAAATCAGGACTGTTTTGGGCATACTGTGACATTTGCTATGCCAACTACAGATATCTCAAGTCATTTACCGTTGGCATCTGTGATTTTATTCCTCTTCCTCTGAGATCACTCTTGCTGATATCAGAGTTTCCTAAACTATCCTGGCCCATGTGCTGAGAGCTGAGAACAATTTCTATTTTTCTCTGGATGTCATTACAGAATCCACTAGGCACTCACCTTTTCTAAATATTATCATGATTTCCTTTATTTCCTCTAGGTAACTGCTGATTCCTACCATATACTGGGCAATGCCACTGCCATTACAGTTATATAGAGTCCTCATGAAGCCAAATGTTTAGAGTCGTGTTAAAAAATGGGAAGAAATGTTTCCATTCCTATTGTTTCCAACATTTGGATAGAGTATATGTGTATAAAATAGTTGCTGCTTTTGTCTTATAACCTTCAGATTTTTTTCATCATATACCATATACTGCTAATACAAGTTCATGGATGGCTAGGCTAATAGGTGATTCTGATTGGCATATCATATGCTTTTACCTGCAAAGATAAGCTTTTTCTTTTAACTGATTAAGCTTGTGGCCTATGACTCCTTCTCCTAGAATGTGCCCTCCCCACCCCGTCACCTCAAGAGATGTCTTAATTCCTTAAGCAAACAGGATTCCTATAGATTTGTCAAAAAAGTATGAATATGTCCAGACTGGTCAATATCCCAGAGGGTCACACAGTTTAGAATTAATCTAGAATACATAACCATATTAGGGCCAAAAGAATAAAAAAGACTGTATCATTTTAGAAGTAAAAGTAAAAATAAAGAGAGCAGCTTGCAAGCAATTTCTAATCACCCATAAGTAAAACACCTGTTTCCAAATGTGGCCAATTTTAATTTTTCTACATATTTAGCTCTAACACACATACTCCAGTCATCTTTTCTTTTTTTTTTTTAACCCTGCAATTTTTTTTTTAATATCTGAAACATTTATATTAACATATTTCCATACAAATAACCCAAATAAAGTTTAGTATTAGTTGTTTTTGTTTGTTTGTTTGTTTGTTTGTACTGCAGGTTCTTATCAGTCATCAATTTTATACACATCAGTGTATACATGTCAATCCCAATCGCCCAATTCAGCACACCACCATCCCCACCCCACTGCGGTTTTCCCCCCTTGGTGTCCATACATCTGTTCTCTACATCTGTGTCTCATCTGAGTCATTTATTGAGACGTGGACAGATCTAGAGACTGTCATACAGAGTGAAGTAAGTCAGAAAGAGAAAAACAAATATCGTATATTAACGCATGTATGTGGAACCTAGAAAAATGGTACAGATGAGCCAGTTTGCAGAGCAGAAGTTGAGACACAGTCATCTTTTCTTATATATTGATTTCTTAGAAGCATAAAAGTTAGAACTATTTATGTTTATTTGGTCATTTTGAATATCCATGTGCTATGGACTGAATTGTGTTGCCTCCAAATTCATATGTCTAAGTCCTCACCCCAATGTGACTATTTGGAGCTAGGCCATTTATGGAGAAAGGATATAGCCTATTTTCCTGTATCACATAGCACAATATCATCATTAGGTGACTATCAATTATGTTTTAAGAGAAGGATATTTTCTTGAATGTGAATCACTCTTCGCTACATTTCCATCATCCTTTTGCCATGGGTTTAAAATACCAAGTTAACATAGTAAGTGGAGTACAGCACGTATTTTCCACAAGTATAGCACTATTTATCTGATGCATTTATCTAAATTGGCTTGCTCAATCAACCTTATGGACACTTTGCAATGTTTAAGGATTTTAAAATGGTTTCAGACAATTAACATCTTGGAATACTATTGGTTTCTGATAGAAATGTCTCCAGTGACTTAATGATATCTGGCTGACTGCTTAAATTTCTAATTACGTATTCTTTAGTGTATATGGGTAGATCAGTGCTTAAAATCTAATTTATGTATCTAGTTATTTCTTTTTAAAAGGAATATTCTGTTGGGAAGCTATGTAGCATATGTATTAGATCTCCATTATCTTCCTCCAGGTAGGGAATTTCTCACTAATGAGGGAATTAAGCTTAAGCTTTTCAACTGTAGCCCTGTATTGCTCTATGATAAGGCCAGTTCACTTTTCTGTGAGCACAAAGAGTGAATGAGCTGCTGTAAAATTCTTTAAGAGCAGAGAAAATGCCATTTGCTATGCAGGTTGGGAAAGAGCAAAAGGAAGGATGAACTAGGAAGGAGAATGAAAAATAATCTCTCCTAGTGAGATGCCTATAGCAACTGATGAGGCAGTATTGCTAATGAGCTCTTAGAGGTGGCCCAACTGAAGCATATTAAAAATCAAGTCAGAAGCAAACCTATCTTACGTCTTCAGCTAGAATTTCATTAAACCTTTCTGACAAGATGTGACAAATGTGCCTCTCTTTGTGGTTGTATAGACTTCAACCTCCCAAACTTGGACATCAGCAAGAGTAATAGAGCAATGATTACAATAGCTACCATCAATTAAATGCCTCCTAGATGCCAGGTACTGTGCCAGGCGTTTTATGGCATCATTACAGTAAATATTTTCATCACGTCTAGGGAGTAGGAATTATAATACTTCTATTTTAAAGATTTTTTAAAAAGACGAAAAGAGAAGTTACTTGCTCTAAGGTACACTTAGGTAGAAATGCTAAGATTTGAACCTACGTGTATCTGAAGTGCTTTCCAATTAAGAGATTACTTTAATACAGTCAGTGAAGTGAACATTTTTTGAGCACAAACTATAATTGAGGTTCCAATTGTACAATTCTGAATAATTTTAAAGACCTTGCTACAAAAGTGACTCTAGAGCAAAGCTTATATCTCCAAAACTGGGAAAGTTATATTTTAAGGAGAAAGTGTCTAGTCCTCCCCAAATTATGAGAAACCTGAGGAATTCTTTGTGTCTAAAAAATTATATAGTTGACCTTTTAACAGTGTGAGTTTGAACTGTGCCAGTCCACTTATAAGGAGGTTTTTATTCAATAACTGTATTGGAGAAATTTTTACACTTATGACAATTTGAAAAATCTCACAGATGAACCACATAGTCTAGAAATATCAAAAAAAAGGAAAAGAAAAAGATATGTCATGAATGCATAAATATATGTAGATACTTAGTCTATTTTATCATTTACTACCATAAAATATATACAAATCTATTATAAAAAGTTAAAATTTATTAAAACCTGTTCACAAAAACAGATTGTATATGACGGCATTCACAGTAGAGAGATGTAAACAAATGTAAAAATGCATTAAGTCATAATTGCATAAAAGTAACTGTAGTACATACTGAACTGCTCTAATAATTTTTTAGCCACCTCCCTTGCTATTGCGGTGAGCTCATGTGTTGTGAGTATCTGCTAAAGACGCCCTGTGATGCTGATCATCTCTGCCTGAGCACTTTGTCTCTCCAGTAAATTGTGAATCTCAGTAAAAAGTGACCTCTCGTGGTTCTCGTGTATTTTTCATCGTGTTTCGTGCAAAAATGTAAACCTTGAATAAGACCATGGAACTCATACAAAGTGCCACTAGTGATACTGGAAGTGCTCCCAAGAAGCAGAGAAAAGTCATGACAATAGAAGAAAAAGTTGAGTTGCTTGATATGTACCACGGATTGAGGCCTGCCGCTGCAGTTGCCCACCATTTCAAGGTAAATGAATCCAGTATAAGGACCACTGTAAAAAAAGAAAAGGAAATCCATGAAGCCATTGCTGCAGCTACTCTAGCAGATGTGAAAATCTTGCACTCTTTTCAAATACCTTTTATCTCAGACTGAAAATGCAGCTTTTATGTGGGGTGCAATATTGCTATAAGAAAAGCATACCTATAAGACTCTGAGTCGAGGACTTCCCTGGTGGCGCAGTGGTTGGGAGTCCGCCTGCCAACGCAGGGGACACGGGTTCGGGACCTTGTCCAGGAGGATCCCACATGCCTTGGAGCAACTGAGCCCGTGTGCCACAACTACTGAGCCTGTGCTCTAGAGCTTGTGAGCCACAACTACTGAGTCCACGTGCCACAACTACTGAAGCCCATGCACCTAGAGCCCATGCTCCGCAACAAGAGAAGCCACCGCAATGAGAAGCCCGCGCCCGGCAATGAAGAGTGGCCCCTGCTCGCTGCAACTAGAGAAAGCCCGCGCGCAGCAACGAAGACCCAACGTAGCCAAAAAATAAATAAATAAATAAATAAATAAATAAATAAATAAATAAATAAATAAAAATAAATTTACAAAAAAAAAAAAAGATAAATTGGACATCATGAAAATAAAAAACTTAAAAAAAAAAGACTCTGGGTCGAGAAAAAGTGAAGTCATTATATGACAAATTAAAGCAAAAGAAAGGTGAAGGATCTAAAATTGGAGAATTTAATGCCAGCAAAGGGTGGTGTGATAATTTTAGAATAAGATTTGGCTTTAAAAATGTCAAGATAAAGGAGAAGCAGCATCTGCCAACCAAAACCCAGCAAAGTTCCCAGATGCCATTTAGAAAATCATTGAGAAGAAAGGATATCTGCCTGGACAGGTTTTTAAGGCAGATGAAAGTGCCCTGTTCTGGGGAAAAAAAAAAAAAATGCCACAAGTTAGTAAGGAAGAGAAGCAACACCAGCTTTTAAGGCAGGAAGGGACAGATTAACTCTTCTGCTTTGTGCAAATGCAGTCAGGTTTATGGTCAGGACTGCCCTTATCTATAAACCTCCTAAGCCCCAAACCTTGAAGGGAAAATATTAACACCAGTTGCAGGCCTTTTGGTTGTACGAGAAGAAGGCCTGGACAATGAGAATCCTTTTTCTGGGTTGGTTCCATGGATGATTTGTCCCTAAAGTCAGGAAGTGCCTTGCCAGTAAGGGACTGCCTTTTAAAGTTCTTTTGATATTGGACAATGTCTCTGGTCACCCAGAATGCTATGAGTTCAAATTGAAGGCATCAAAGTGGTCTACTTGCCCCCAAACACACGTCTCTAATTCAGCCTCTAGATCAGAGAGTCGTGAGGACTCATTATACACATTTTTAAAGACTCATTACACACATTTCTCTATGGAAAGGGTTGACAATGCTATGAAAGGGAACCCTGAAAGAGAGAACATCATGAAAATCTGGAAGGATTATACCTTTTAAAGATGCCATTGTTATGCAAAAAGCCGTGAAAGTCATGAAGCCTGAAATAGTAAATTCCTGCTGGAAAAAAATATATCAAGATGTTGTGTATGACTTCACAGGATTTATAGCAGAGCCAATCAAGAAAATCATAAAAGAGATTATGGATATGGCAAAAAAGGTGGGGGGTTGAAAGGGTTTCAAGGTATGTGTCTTGGAGAAATCCAAGAGCTAATAGACAACATACCAGAGGAATGAACAGAAGATGACTTGATGGAGACGAGTGCTTCCAAACCAGTGCCAGACGATCAGGAATAAGACATAGAAGAAACAGTGCCAGTCTGGCAGAGGGTTCCAATTATTCAAGAGTGCTTTTGACTTTTTTTACGATATGGACCCTTCCATGATAAGGGCACTGAAGCTAAAGTAGTGGGGGAAGAAGGATTGGTACATATAGAAACATTTTTAGAGAAATGAAAAAGCAAAGAAGTAATATAGAAAATACAAGGTATTTCCATAAATGTAATCAAGTGTGTCTGCCTCTCCTGCCTCCCCTTCCACCTCCTCCACTCTTCCCCCTCTGCCACCCCTGAGACGGCAAGACCGACCCCTCCTCTTCATCCTCCTTCTCAGCCTACTCAGTAAGAGGACAACAAGGAGGAAGCCCTTTATGATCCACTTCCACTTGATAAATAGCAAATAACCATCCTGCCATACAGTTAATAAACGTTATCTGTTGTATAGTCATGTAAGTGTCATCATGTGAAAATCTAATAATTGTACAGCAAGAACTGTATGAGATGCTTCTATGTCATCACCGCCTAAGTATTCATGGTGTAGAAGATTGTGTGCAAGACTTGCATTGAAGTGGATAGCCTATCCTTACATAGGCATGAGGTGAGTGATATTTAATAATAATGTGTTAGTTTTCTTGCTGTTTTGTAACTATGCTTTCAAAGAATTACATTACCATACAGTATGACCCTCCCACTGTAATTGGAGAAACTTCATATCAGCCTTTCATCACAGGTTTTTTTTTTTTTAATGTAACAATGTTTCCAATGCTGTATTATGAATACTACCATAATACTGTATGCCATAAACTCTTATAATGATTCATTCATTAGTATATAGACTAGGCTACTACTGATATAAGCAATTGTATCAATTACCTCAGGCTACCAAAATGCTATCATATTGCTGCCTCTTCATTTTCAATTCAAGAATTGTTATACCTATAATAAATATAAATTTCTTTTTCACAGTATCTTCATTTTTGATGCCAGTGTTAGTAATACATATAAAACATCTACAATGTTTTGTATCATATGGGACAATATCCATGTAGGTACTGACAGACGATTCATCTTGTAAACAGATGATGTAATCTTACAGTATTGATACATACAATATAGTACTGTAAATGTATTTTTCTTATGATTTTCTTAATAATGGTTTCTTTTCTCTAGCTTACTTTATTGTAAGAATTCAGTGTATAGTACATATAACATACAAAATATGTGTTAATTGACTGTTTTACCTTATCAGTAAGGTTTTTGCTCAACAGTAGGCTAATAGGCTGTTAGTTGTTAAGTTTTGGGGGTTTCAAAAGGTATACACAGATTTTCAACTGTGTAAATGTGGGCACCCCTAACCTTGTGTTGCTCAAGAGTCATATATGTAAAATTGGCTCCATCATTTTGAAGGATGCTATTGAAATACTAGTAACTTGTAAACCCTAATAAGTTACTTATCAAGAGTGATTCACCATCTGTCAATATGATAATATGATACCTGGCTTATTAGACTTTTAGATTATAGACCTGGCTGTCTCATAAGGAACCAACAAAAGGGAATACAGTATTGTTAAAATTGTCTTAGTATGAAATCCAATTGTGACAAGTAAGGCCCTTTATAATCTAGCATCTGTCTTATTCTGTAACCTTACTTCTTCTACTCAGTCTTCTACAGACACCCTCTTATTCCTGCAATACTGAACTACTTAGAGATCCTCAACTGTGCCATATTCTTTATTGCTTATTTATTGTTTCATGTCTCACTCAATCTGCAACCTTGCTCTGTAGCAAGCAACCCCCATACATCATCCTGTATACATTCAGTGACCATTCTGATTTAAAGACTTACCTTTTCTAGAACACCTTTGACCCTTACATATTCTTTTTGCCATTTTTGTTTAATTTACCTTCTTTGTGTTCCTGCAATACTCTTTGCATACTTCTATCATAGAGTACATAGGCTATTGGTATCATTTACTTTTGTCTCCTCATCACGTAACTATCAGATTTTAAGGTTAGCTTAACAAACAATGATAATAATAATAATACATAACAAACTATCCCCAAACTCAGTAGCCTACAATAACATTTATTCTTCTGCCCAGAAGGAAAAAAAAATGAGTGGTTGAACGAACGTATTCTCCACTAGCAGTTTATAAAATGTCCCATTGTTTGGCCAACAATTCATATGAGAGTTTATAAATCTTGCTTATTTGGAAAAGGTAAAATAATTATTAATTGTGGTTTTGATTTAAATAATCTATTATACTTTTTACTATTTTTATAATAATAGTAATATTTATCATAATTAAATTTTATAAGCATTTTCTATAATTATTAAATAATTGATTTTTATCTTTTCATTCATTATGTGGTAAATTACATTTATTGATTCTAGTGTTAAAACACAGTTAAGTTACTGGGATAAATCCGCATTTATCAGGACATTTTTTCTTTATATTGCTGTAACTATTTTACTTTGGACAAATGTAAAATAGCATGTATCCACCATTACAGTAGCATACAGGGTAGTTTCATCCCCCTAAAAATCCTCTGTTACCTATTTATTCCTCTCTCCCTTCAAACCTTTGGCAACCAGTGATCTTTTTACTATCTCCATAATTCTGCCTTTCCAGAGCGTCATTTAGTTGGAATTATACATCTTAACGGAAAAACCCGAACGAACTTTTTGGCCAACCCAATATTTACTTAGTAATATGACTTGAAATTTCTTCTATGTCTTTTCATGGTTTGATAGCTCATTTCCTTTTAGCATGATAATATTCTATTTTCCAATATACCACAGTTTATTTATTCTTTCACCTACTGAAAAACATTTTGATTGCTTCTCAGTTTTGGCAAATATTAATAAAGCTGCTATACCATACACATGCAAGTAAGGGTTTTTTGACATAAATTTTTAACTTATTTGAAAAAAATACCAAGAAACACAACTGTTGGATAGTATGTAAGAGTGTTTAGTTTTGTAAGAATCTTTCTTCCAAAGTGGCTGTACCATTTTGAATTCTCATGGGCAACGAATGAGAGTTCCCGTTGCTCCACATACTCACCAACATTTGGTATTGTCAGTGTTTTGGATTTTAGCCATTCTAATAGATGTGTACTGACATCTCCTCTTTGTTTTAGTTTCCATTTAGACTATTGGCTTTTATATATATATTTTTTCATTGTATAGTTTCTCATCTTGTTTTGAAGTAAAAACTATAAAAACATTACAAAACAATTTGGAGAACATTTCTACCTTTTTATTCTCTTGAACAGTTTGCAAAAGGTTTTAATTATTTTAGATGTTTTCTTACAAATAAAATTTTGTTGGATAAATTTAATACAATCTAAATATTTTAATCATGTTTGTTTTTTTTAACTGGGGAGTTCATAAGTTTTCATTAATTTTAATTACTAACATAGTTTTATTCATCTTGACTTACTTCTGTTGTGTGTTCATTCTGATTTCCTTTTTTTTTTTGGCCACATTTTTTTTGCAGAGCCTGTCACTTTAAAAATAATTTTTACATGTTAAATGAATGAATAAAACAAAGGGTAAAGTTTTGTGACATGGAGAAAATATGAAATTCAAATTTCACTGATGAAATTATAAGTCCAAAGCATTTTGAGTGCTACATGTATTGCCATACTGGGACTTTCATTTTTATTTTTTGATACCAGTGAATGCTCATCATGTCAAAACAGAAGAGAAAAGTGAGCTTCAAATGTATTGATTGATATTTAGACAGTAGAGTGTTGTTATCAAATTAGATAGCAAAGCATTGTGTTTATTATTCAATGACATTATAGCTGGGCTAAACAAATAAAATATGCATAAACATTATAACTCTAAGCACCCACAACAATATCTGCAATCCAGGAAAGCAACATCATAAATATTACAAAATTTAAAATGAAATATTTTACTACAGCAGAATGAAAATGAGGCTGTAACCAAAGTAAGTTTCCAAGTGGCACATTTGTTGATATCAGTATAGGGGACTACCTATCTGTGTGAAAAGACATTTTCAAACATGAAATATGTAAAATCTCATTATAGATGAGCATTAACAGATGCACATTTTTCAGTCAATTTGGTTGATAGAAAACACTAACTTTGAACTCTAATTAAGCAAAACAGCCCCCCAAATTTTTATTTTTCTATATCACACACACACACCCCCCCACATTCAAACAAGTGTTGTCAATCACTATTATTTAATTTGAACTTCATCAATTAAAACAATTGTGGAAATTCTCTCTTGTTATATTTCTCTCTTGTTATATAATTATATACACAGTATCCTCTACTTTGCCTCTTGGCCTGCAAAGCCTAAAATATTTACTGTCTGGTTCTTTACTGAATAAGTTTGCTAATACCTGTCTAAAGAACATAAAAATATTACTTTCTACAAAGAAGTATTTTTATGCTACATAATTCAAGTATTTTAATTCTGTAGTTGTTTTTAATCCACAGATTAGGCATACTTTTATTATTGATTTATGCATTTTTAAAAATTCAGACATAACCAAATATTTTCTAGTAGTATCTCTGCTACCATTCCTTCTAAAGCCTCAGACCTTCCTTTTTTGACCCTTTTCCTTCTTCCTTAAATATATCATTTAGAAAGTTTTTAGGATGGAGTCAGCTTTGGCTAATCTTTATTTTGCCTTTATTCCCAATGGATAATTTTGCTGGTATACTTTGAAAGTTATTTTCATTCAACATGGGGAAGTATTTTCCTGTGTCTCTGGGCTTCCCCTGTGGCTGTTGAAAATTCTGCTATTGGTGCTCTATTTTCAGATACCCAAAGGGTTTCTAACCTTCAAAATACTAATTACCAATCTAGAGGGTATACCATAGCTAATTTTAATAATAAACTAATTCTTAGTCCATAAGTAATTTAATATTCTCAACTCCAACATACCTTGCCCTCCTTTTAAAATTTTTCTATATTTTTAATCTGAGCTATAGAGAAATTCAAGGTTATAGTGAAATTTTCAAACACATCAACATTGCTGAAAATTTATCAAATTTTTGTACTCTGGATAAGAATGATAACATATAACTATATAATAGTGCTTTTCCTTTGTGCGTTCATATCCATAAGTGATTTAATTTGATTAGTGAAATTAAAATGTTGCAACACTTTTTTAGATACCTTGTTCCATTTTATTCTGGCAACAGTCCTATGTGCTAGGTAACTGTGGTAGAGTGTATTTTTCAAAATTTGTTGCAATAATACCTCCCACTACATGCTTGTCTTATACTGTGACTTTGACCCGTCCTTTTGAATTTGGGTGTGTTTGTGATTATGACAGATATGGCACTGTGATTTCTGAGCTTAGGTCGTAAAAGTGGTATAAGTATCTGCCTGGTTGATTCGGGTGCTCATTATTGGATCTCAGCCATAATGAGAAAGTCCTGGAGCCACAAGGAGAGGCTACATGTAGGTGTTTCAATTGAGAAACCAATTGAGATTCCTGGTGACAATATCGACCACCAGGCAGAGGGAGGGAGTATTCAGATGCTTTCAGCCCAAGCCATTGTGTCACCCCCCAGCAGGTAATGTCCTGTGGAGCTGTTCTCATTGAACCCCTGCCAAAATAGCAAAGTAAATCTTTATTATTTTAAGCCATTATCTTTGAGGTGCTTTGTTACCCTGCCACAAATGACTAGAATAGTTATTATTTTCATCAATGTAAACAAAAAAGGTGTGAGTTTTAGAATAATAAGTGAATTGGCTTTTCTAAAATTCACATGGTAACTGAGTAAAGATATAGGATTCAAAGTGAAATTTTAAATTCTGTAAGCTTTATGTATATTGACATTTTAAACTTCATATAGGACTCCAATAAGACACATGCTGCTATTGTCCCCGTTACACTGATGACAAACATGGGGCACAGAGACATTAAGGCAAATTGTCCAAATTTGCACAGGTTCTAAGTGGCCATAGCCCAGATTCAAACCTGGTAGTCTCCCTGTCAAATATGTTTTCTTAACCACCATACAATCAGGCTTTTTGACCTCTTCCTCTTTCCACTAATCCATGTCATCTTGACAGCTCTAGAATTGTAAAAGTTTAAGAAAGGAATTGAGTTATTTGCTCTAATAGTTGGTTTAGTGGTCTAAAAAAAGCCACAGTTTCTCTCTGCTAACAAATACACATACATACAAAACATGTGCACATTTTTCAGAGGATTACAGACCTGCTTGAAGCCAAAATATTTAATTGAAGTTTTCAGGAAACTCACAATCTCTTCTTTACACTATAAGTGGACCTCTACATTTCTAATGTGAAGGCAAAAGAAGGAAATTTACACTATAATGACCAGAAATTAAGAAACTGATGAATTACTGTAGGCAAAGCAGAGATAAGATGAAAATCAATTTAGTTTTACCAAGATACATTAGACAGTTTCCCTATCTGCATAATCACTGTGGATAACATTCTCCTTTTTCTACATTGTTTACTTGAGGGATGCCCTTTGATAATGCTCCTGGCTCTAATTCCTTCTTTATATTAACAGACTAGCATCCAGGGTTAATTATGTATCTGATGATCTAGGCCTTGGGCCAAAACATTGATATTTAGTAGAATTCAAATAATAAGTTGACATCTAAAGTGTTTAGGTAAAATGAGGATATATAGTTGTCAAAAAACAACCCCTTTGGTTATATAATGGTTAAGAAAATGTGTGGGAGTGAGGCTACTGGGTTTGAAACTAGGCTATGGCCACTTACTATCGATGCAAATTTGGAAAATTTTCTTAAAGTCTCTGTACCCTAGCTTTGTCATTAGTGAATTGAGAACAAAAGCATTGTATATCTTATTGAAGCCCAGTGTGAAATTAAGCAATTTCATAACATTTCTACAGTAAACCCTGGCAAATAATGGGTTATCAATAAATGGTACCTAAACTCTGGGTGTGTGTGTGTGTGTGTCTGTGTGTATTTGAGTGTCCTGAAATAAGCTTGTAATATAATCTTGTAACTTCACAATTGTTGCTTTTCATTTCAGTTATACAACCAGTTTTAGTCTCTATTTTTTAATGTAAGAAATAAGAATAGGACTTCTATTTTGCTCCGCATGAGAACCAGGCAATTTTTTTTTTCCTTTCTATTAGATCCTGAGGCAAGGAAAAAAGACAGAGTTAGAGTAAGGTACAGAGACATCTTCCCTTTGAGTGAGGCAGTTCAAATTTTATTCAGAACAGTTATATCAAGCTAGCAATAAAACCCATCGTTTACTTGTTATGGCTACACAATTCAAACTATTAAATTATAAACTAGCAATGGAATGTCTACACGGGTATGCTGATAGGCTAAGATGCAGAATACAGACCTCTAACATATGTTTAAATCCTCTGGTAGTTGAAGAATTATGTAGAAACATAAGGATGCATAAATAAACACACATATATACTGGAAACATCTCATTTTCAACTGCCAATTCAATCTATGAGTAGGAATATCATTCTAATACCAGGAAGTTAAATTGCATTGCACTTCTCTTTCTCAGCAACTGGCTAATTCAATCATAGCACATACATTTTTCAGCAGTTTTTAATTTGCTTAATTTTTGAGAGCTGGTGGTGTAGAAAATTTCCCATTTTTCAACCCTAAGACTGCAGGGATAAGGCCATGTACTATTCTCTCTCTGTGTCATTTTCATTTTAATATAGATTTTATAGTTCATTACCTGTCAATCAGTTTTAAATGGCACAGTATTCATTTTATCATGTTCTGTAAAACTGTTTTATGCTTCTTTCAATGTCTTACATTCATTTTAGACTGAGCCCTATTTATTTCTCTAAAAGCCGTAGCCATCTCTAGCTGTGCACATTTGAACTTGTATTTATTTTAGCAAATACGGTATTTTGCTTTATATGGTATATTCATTTAGGATATTTATTCAAGCAAGTGAATACTGAGGAAGCAGCACTGTGTAAATGTTTTATCTGTGACAAGCCATTTTATGCCCTATGTTTTTATTTCTCTCAAACTTTGAAGGATACAATTTCAGATACAACTTATGGTGCTGACACTGTGTACTTTGTCACCTGATTATTTCTAATCTAATAAAACGTATTTATGTAATTAATATTTAAAGCCACCAGGGCAAGAAACATAAATTTGAGCCTAAAATGTTTTCACATAAATTAACACTTAACTATATAACAAATGGAAAATAGTGTATTTTTTAAAATTAGAAAGTATCCTTGTTTCATATAGATTTATTCCTTTTTTCCATTGTCACGTTTCCTTCATTTGACAGCTTTCTCTTCACTAAGTAGATATCAGCTTTATTTCTCCACCTTTAACTAAGAAATCTAATTTTAGTATTAAAAAATTAGATACATCATAAATCAAACAAGAAATGTGGAACAAATTCCCTGAGGGTACAGGTACAATTTTACTGAAGGAACTATGTTTGGACTTTTGACCTATTAAATAATGTAAGAAATAATTTAAGAAGATATTTATGACCTTCTTTCTTAAAATATACCAAAAAAATTTTTTCTATTACCTTATTTGGAAACTAATTTCAAGTCATAACAATAACTTGTGTGGAGTGCTGGCAAACCAGCTCCGTAGAAAAGCAAACAAAATCCTGACTTGTAGCACTGGTAGATTTCCATAATGTAAATTTTTCCACTATTGTCAATTTAAAGACAACAGCATTTAAATAATCAGCTCTTTTGTACTGAAAACCCAGCTCAGCATACCACTGCTTCCTACAATCTAACCTAAAATTTATTATGTACATGTAAATTAATTTCTTTAAGACAAAAGAATTATTTCCTCACTACCCCAGATGTCCTCAGCATTTTCTCTTTACCAAATAACTAATTTTTCCTTCCAGAATTCACATGACACACTGTCTGTCATACACTTCTGCATTAGGTAAAGTCAACATATTTGCCATTCTCACTTTGCTTTTTTACACGTCTCATATATTGGATTGCCATTCTTCCTCCCTAATCCATAGCTTCTCCTGTTTTCAAAGTTCATTTTTAAGCCTGATACTTCCCTAAAAACATTACAGATAGCTATATTTACTCTACTTACAAAGTCACTTCAGGAATTCTATGCTTTATATTTTCCTTATTCCTTTAGCACTTTTATATCTTAGTACCGCTAGTTTATTTTTATAACTTTATTATATAGTTATATTTATGTATAATAAAAATAGAATTTGAGACATTTGTATGTAGAAATATGATATATGCTTATACCTTCGTGTGTATTTTTTTTTAAGATTTAAAAAAATTTTTAATTTTTTCCAATAACATTTTTTTATTGAGGTATAGTTAATTTACAATGTTGTGTTAGTTTCAAGTGCACAGCAAAGTGATTCAGATATATATTTTATGTATATATATATATATATATATATATATATATATATGTATACATATTCTTTTTTAGATACTTTTCATTATTACAAGATATTGAGTATAGTTCCCTGTGCTATAATAGTAGGTCCTTGTTGAGTATCTATTTTATGTATAGTAGGGTGTATCTGTTGATTCCAAACTCCTAATTTATTCCTCCCCCCACCTTCCTTTTCCATAACCATATGATTGTTTTCTATGTCTGTGAGTCTGTTTCTGTCTTGTAAATGAGTTTATTTGTGTCATATTTTAGATTCCACATATAAGTGATATCATACGGTATTTGTCTTTCTCTGTATGACTTACTTAGCTTAGTATGATAATCTCTAAGTCCATCCATGTTGCTGCAAATGGCATTATTTCATTCTTTTTTATGGCTGAGTAATATTGCATTGTGTATATATACCACATCTTCTTTATCCATTTATCTGTTGATGGAAAATTAGGTTGCTTCCTTGTCTTGACTATTGTAAATAGTTCTCCTATGAACATTGGGGTGCATGGGTCTTTTGTAATTAGAGTTTTTGTCTTTTCCAGATATATGTGCAGGAGTGGAATTGCTGGATCATATGGCAACTCTATTTTTAGTGTTTAAAGGAACCTCCCCACTGTTTTCCATAGTGGCTGCACCAATTTACATTCCCAACAACAGTGTAGTAGGGTTGCTTTTTCTCCACACCCTCTCCAGCATTTATTATTTGCAGACATTTTGGTGATGGCCATTCTGACTGGTGGAAGGTGATACCTCCTGGTAGTTTTGATTTGAATTTCTCTAATAATTAATGATGATGAGCATCTTTTCATGTGCTTGTTGGTCATCTGTATGTCTTCTTTGGAGAAAACATCTATTTAGGTCTTCTGCCCAGTTTTTCATTGGGTTGTTTGTTTTGTTTTGTTTTTAATACTGAATGGTATGAGCTGTTTGTATATTTTGGAAATTAAGTCTTTGTTGGTCTTATGGTTTGCAGATATTTTCTCGCAGTCCATAGGTTGTCTTTTCATTTTGTTTATGATTTCCTTTGCTGTACAAAAGCTTATAAGTTTGATTAGGTTCCATTTGCTTATTTTTGCTCTTATTTCTATTGCCTTGGGAGACTGAGCTAGGAAAACATTGTTACAATTTATGTCAGAGAATGTTTTGCCTATGTTCTCTTCTAGGAGTTTTACGGCATCCTGTCTTTTATTTAAGTCTTCAAGCCATTTTGAGTTTTATTTTTGTGTATGGTGTGAATGTATAATTTTAATCTGTTTTATTTTTCTTTCTTTGTTGAACACTTCTTACAGCAAGTATTCCTCAGCTAGAGTACTTCTGAGCATATAGTCTGATGCTGTGTACACAGGGAAATTCTTAATAATTGTCTGACTTTCTCTAAGTATATCTTTAATGTTGTCTTTACCAGGCTAAAAAACTGTGCTGTCCATAAATTCACTTCCTAAACATTTACGGTTTTTTAGTTCTCTATTTTAACCTTTATTTAAGTTCCCCAGAAAAATTAAGAAAATGTCCAAAGAAAACTTTTGACTTCCATCATTTTATTAGCTTCTTAAAATTTTGAACTTCCTCTGTTTTCCTGTTAATTGTGAATTTTATCTTTATAATTCACACTAAGGGAGGGGGACACCAAAAGTATAATTATTTGACAATTTAGTCCCGAGAAACATGATTAACACCAATGAAACCACAAAGTAGTATTACACCTGTTATTTTTTTATTCCAAAACATATGGTGAAAGTAGAATATCAAATGTATTTCGTTCAGTTTTGTCTTACCCTTAGTAGATTTTCATATTTTTTACAAATGAAATGTTTTCTCTTTCAAGGAACTCACATTCTGTAAAAGCAGCTTGAAAAACCACTGACCCAGAATATGTGATTGGTAGGGGAAGCTGAGAGGCTTGTAAAATGCAAATTGAGTAAGCAGTAGGAAGCAGTGTTGAGTTAGGAGAAATGCCAAAAGTATTAGGAAGCTCTTAACATAGGGGAATAATAAAGACAACCACAGAAACAAAGCTGACTACATACCTCATGTCTTTGGGATGAGTTATTCTATTGGGTATATAAGAACGATAAAGAGCCAGCATCAGTAGATTTCAGCATTTGATACTGGGAATACATCAAGCCAAAAGCTGTAGGGAAAGATCCTGAGATTTAACAGTGCAAAGAAACAATCAAGCTGACATTTTTTCTCCTCTGAAAAGAGATCACAGAGTTATGAGGACAAAGTGTACCCAGACCCTATAGACCTGATTTCAAGTTTCGGGACCTTCATTTACTAGCTGTGTGATCTAGGTATGTTTGCTTGATAATATGTAGGACACTCAGCTAAATTTGAATTTCAGTTCACAAATAGATAATTGCCTAGTATAAGAAGGTCCCAAATATTGCACAGAATATACTTGTACTAAAAAATATACATATACATTCATTGTATATCTGAAATTCAGATTTCACTTGGCATTCTATATTTGACAAATCTTGCAACCCTATACCTAGGTGAGTTACATAATATCTCTAAGTCTCATTTATCTCATCTACAATGAAGTAGCAATAATTGTAACAAATGGGACAAAAGTTATGAGAACACACACACTCACACATTATGTAAAAATATTTGTACAATACCAGGTACAAGGGAGTTCTTATAATTCTTACTTAAGCAAGCTCTGTTCTTGGTATGTCATCTTAAAGGGACTTTATTTTTCTTCCCCTTCTATCTTTATATTCTCTGGGGCTAGCCCTTTGCCTTACTTCTGATGAAATTTAGGCAAATCCCATCACTGTGTGATCAAATCATGGCAGTGTTTCTCCAGCCAATAATTAAGTATCATTTTTCATTTAATAGTCTTGATATAGCTCTTGACTTAAAGTTGAGACGTTTCCTCTTCTCCAGCTTAGTCCTACCTTAGGTAGAAGCTAGGTATGATGAAATTTTTTTTTTCATCATCTATTTTTTCTAATCCTTTTCTCCCAGCTTGCAAACCATGATAAAACTAAGGTATGTGCAATGGGATGTAGGGACAGGATGTGGGAAAGTCTAGAAGGGAAGAGAAAAGAGGAATGTGAAAGGTCTTATTTGGTGGTTACTGAAATGTTATATGTCTATTTTGTGGATATATCTCTGGTCATCTCTATGCCTGGGAAGTGTTTAAAGTGATTACTGCTCTACAGCCATTTTCATAGGCTGTTTGCAACCACCCCCGCCAAAAAAATTGTATATCCATTCCAGCAGGTCTATGACTCCCTCTTCAGTCCCTTATTTCATCTGCACATCTTATTTTAATGGTGGGGCTATGATCTCAACATGTAAAAGTTCATATTGTTGAGACAAAATTCACCTAATAAACTCAAGATCTGAGGATCATTGTTTAATGCAGTACTATATTATAAAATGTGCATCTTATTTTTATTTTTTGCAAGTGGCATTTAAAAGAAAACTTTTTAATTGAATGAAAAATTCTTTAACTTCTACAGTGCTTTACAATTTTCAAAACTTTCACACACATGATTTCATATAATCCCATAATAACCCTTTTTTTAAAATCCCCTACACCTATATTGCCCCTCCCCCCTTCCCTCTCCCCACTGGTAACCACTAGTTTGTTCTCTACATCTGTTAGTCTGCTTCTTCTTTGTTTTGCTCACTAGTTTGTCATATTTTTTTAGATTCCACATATAAGTGATATCATACAGTATTTGTCTTTCTCTCTCTGACTTATTTCACTTAGTATGATGTTTTCTAGGTCCATCCATGTTGCTGCAAATGGCATTATTTTGTTCTTCTTTATGGCTGAGTAGTATTCCATTGTGTGTGTGTGTTTGTGTGTGTGTGTGTATGTGTGTGTGTGTGTGTGTATATATATATATATATATATATATATATATATCTCACATCTTCTTTACCCATTCACCTGTTGATGGACACTTAGGTTGCTTCCATAACTTGGCAATTGTAAATAACACTGCTATGAATATTGGGGTGCATGTATCTTTTTGTTGGTGAGGATGTGGAGAAAAGGGAACCCTCTACACTGTTGGTAGGACCATAAAGTGGTACAACCACTATGGAAAAGAGTATGGAGATTTCTCAAAAATCTAAAATAGAACTACCGTATGATCCAGCGGTTCCACTCCTGGGTATATACCTGAAAAAAATAAAAACACTAATTCAAAAAGATACATGCATCTTATTTCAAATAACATTCATTATACTTTTTCTTTTGTTTAAGATTTCTCACTTACAAGAAGTGTTTCATTCGTATTTTAAAAGCTTAAAGTAGTGTTTTTTTCTTAATGACAAATGTTTTTGATATATTTCATCTATGCCAAAAAATAAAATAAAAGTATAAAGATATAGTTTGTTATATGTTATTAACTTAATTCATCTTCAGCTTCCCGACTTGTATTATTCTTGAGTAGAAATTTCAACTTCTTGTTGGTCAGATTAGGAATTGAGCTGTTGAATTCTGAAGAATAGGTGAATTCAGTTAATTCAAAGAAAGAGTAGGAGAGGTGTCTTCTGTACTGTTTTTACTCACAACACTTCTGACACCAGATGTGTGTTTTCTTCTTCACCCAACAACCAGTTTTTCCATTCTCCTAACACCAACTAGGTTCCCTACCTTCAGTTCGGTTCTGACACGAACTATGTGAAGTTAGCACAAATCCCACAGGTGAAGGGCTCAGTCCCATAGCTTGCCCCTACTTCAGATGCTAATTACAAATCTGGGTCACTCATAATTCTGACCAACTGGCTGTAAAGTTGAGTGGTTCCCACAACCCCCTCCTCAGGTTTGATAATTTGTTAGAACTGCTTGCAGAACTCAGGAAGGTATTTTACTACTATGGTTTATTATAAAAGATACAACTCAGGAACAGACAAATGGAAGAGATGCATAGGGCAAGGTATGAGGGAAGGGGTGCTGCATGCACTCTCTCCAGGCACGTCACCCTCCCAGCACCTCGATGTGTTCACTACCCAGAAGCTCTCTCAACTCCATCATACAGGGTTTTTCATGTTGGTTCCATTATGTAGGCATGATTGACTAAATCATTGGCCATTGATTACTGAACTCAACCTCCAGCCCTGTTCCCCTCTGCAGGTGGGGCTGAAAGT
This sequence comes from Eschrichtius robustus, assembly GCF_028021215.1. Taxonomy (NCBI): domain Eukaryota; kingdom Metazoa; phylum Chordata; class Mammalia; order Artiodactyla; family Eschrichtiidae; genus Eschrichtius; species Eschrichtius robustus. The sequence continues at coordinate 73,678,273 of NC_090836.1, read as the reverse complement.
TCCAAACTTCTAATCATCAGTTGGTTCCTCTAGCAACCGTCCCCCATCCTTAAGCTATCTAGGAGCCAATCAAAAGTATAAATTCAAGTATGGTGGAAAGAGGCTTGTTATGAATAACAAAAGATGTTCCTATCACCAAAAATTTTAGAAGCTCTGTGTCAGGAACTGGGGACAAAGATCAAATATATATTTCTTATTATCACCATGTCTTAGCTCATGCTACTGTAACAAAATACCAAAGACTGTGTGGCTTAAACAACAAGACATTTATTCCTCACAGTTATAGAGCCTAGGCAGCACAAGATCAATGTGCTTGCTGATTTGGCTTCTGGTGGAATGCTCATGGCTTGGACTGCTGCCTTCTCACTATGTCCTTACAGGGTGGAGAAAGAGAGACAGAGAGAGACAGAGAGACCTGGTCTCTCATCCTCTTCTTATAAGGAGAATAATCCCATCATGAAGATCCCACCCTCATGACCTCAAGTAAACCTAACTAACTCCTAAAAGTCCTACCTCCAAATGCCATCACATTGTATTTAGGGGGGAGACACAAACATTCAGTCCATAACAAAAGGGATTTTCAATGTGTCAGAGCATAAATAAAGATCTTCCAAATTTTCAGTTTGATCTCTTCTTACAATCAAAGCCACATAGGGAATCTGGTAGAAAGATAAATAACAGACTACCTATTCCTTTATTGCCTCTCTCTTGCAAAAAGAAGAATGTTTATTGTCATTAAATATTTATTAACTAAATGTAGGCATATAAGCATGAGACTGTGAATGAATGAATGAATGAATGAATAAAAAGATGGATGATGGAGCCATTTAGGCTCAAAGTTAAATAGAAATAAATCAACTAAAATTTAGTTTTAATCATGAACTGTAAATACTAATTATAGAAATTGTTTTTGTTTACTTATAAAAGATTTTTAAAAACATATTTTATTATACCACATATGTATCACATCTCTGCAAATATTATCTTCTCTTCTTGTTTTGTTCAGTTTGTTTTTCCTCTTGGGTGAATTAGCTTCCTTCAACCTCAATACTAAAACCTAACTTGTTGTTGTCCTCCTAAACGCCAACTTGTCAAGTTTTAAAACGTTATCCTATTCTCCAAGGTGTCAACCAACTCATCCAAATTAATGTTGTAAGTAATTTAATGAATAAGTTTTCTGCTCTAGCATCCCCAAACCCTGAATACATTTCTCATAGCAAACATGTACCTGAATATCAGTATAATGACCTCTAATCCATAAAAAAGAAGTGTGAATGGAGTACCTGTAATTCATATAGCTTGATTATTATCTCCAGGAGATAAAGCAGATATATGTTGAACCAAACTAAGTCTCACTAAGACCTCATTTTCTGAGGTTTTTATGGCCTTTGGGTCTGGTCCACCCAGGAACTGAGTATTTGAGATTGTCCCTTATTTACTTAGCTAAGTGGATGTATCTATAATATGTTTCAGGCACTTAACAAACAGATATAATCAGTCCTTAGTTTACCAAAGTTGATGAAAGTTAATGATCTAAAACAACAAATGTGTTGGAAAAGAGTTCTTGCTCTTATTGTGTATTATACAGAAGTCCACAAATGCATTCATTTAAAAAAGTATTGCAAATAACTTGAATTGTATAAACATACAGCCATCCTACCCTAGAAATATCTCAGAATTATATTATAGGTTGAAAGATATTAAAAATGTTGGTACAAATTATGAAATAGAGGCTTGACCACGCCTTATTACGTGTACTATTCTGAAACTGGAGAGGGATTTTTTTGAGAAAACCTTAGGAGGAGAAATATTGATGCTGCAAGACTGATCAAAAGAAAGAAAAAATACTATTCTGTAATAAGCGTCCTTTAGAATTCTCATTTATAAAGAAGAATACGACATTGAAGAAAATATTTTTTAAGAAGGAAAAGTTATGAGTAATGAAGAGGAAGAATTTTTACCTCTGTAATTTTAAAGATTTTTTAAAAACAATCACACCAGGAACAGATATGCATATGAATAAAGCAAATTTTTAAGATAAGTGATGCTTCATCTGTGAGAAGATTAGGCTAAATGACCTCTAGTGTTTCAACTAAGGCTAGTATTTTTTTATGATTAGTAGATACGGGACAGTTTAGATAGTTGAAATGGTAGCCAAATACTTTAAATTGTGGATTGTTAAAATATTGTTGTTTTTATTTTTCCTTCCCCATTCCCCACTGGACTTTAAGAGTGGACCAGAAAAATAATTATGAAATAATTAAATTGAAAAAAACACTCCTTTTTAATTTTTGAGCCTGCTTACATTTCAGCTTTTAAGGCCAATCAATTATTCCACAAATAGATGCTATTCAGTTTCTTGAGGTGTGCCAGGTTTTAACTGGAAACAAACATAACCAGGTACTACACAATGAGAGGGAAATGGAAAGTGATAAAAGTTATAAAGCCTGATTCATATAGTTATAAAGCTTAAAATCAAGTGAATGAAGGTAAAGTTATACAGTAATTATGAAACAATTTAGCACAGAACTCTAAGACTAGCTTATGTAAAGGACACTATCCTGCAGACATCTAGAATAGAGAGGCAGACTGCATCAGTTTTCCTTCTGGCTCATCCACTTACTGGCTAAGTGACCTTGGACTGATTTGCTTAGCTTCTCTGTGCCTCAGTGTCCTCATCTATAAAAAGTATGTAATAAGGGTGCTTATCTCATCAAGCTGTAAAGCACTCAGGACTGTGGACCATGTTCGTAATCTTGAAGTATTTGTTGTTTTTGTTGCTGTTAGGCAAGAGGTCTTAACAGTTTGTTTTTTAATAGTGGTTGAAAATAAATATTGGAAGTGAAAATGTTGAGTCTCTAAAAAGTTAATTGTGACTGGAGCGAAGTATTTTGTTCAGAATGTGAATTCGATTTGGTAGAAATACTGAAATGCTGATGGTTAAGAAAGAGAGAGTGAAAGTCCCATAATGATTTCATTATATTTATTATTATTATTGTAAGAACACTTAACATGAGTCTACTCTCTTAACAAAGTTAAAGTGTACAATATTAGATAGTTAACCATAGGTATATGTTGATTGATTTTTAAAATGATTTAATTCAAAAACACGTTCAAATATGAAATTATTTCTAAAGAAATAAAAATAACATTTGTATACATTAAAGCAAAGTAAAAAATAAAACTGTATATTGATTTTTCTGAACATAGGCAGAATATGTCCTTATTCTTAGGACATATGCATGTCTTTAATCAGTTTCTTATCCATATCTGTCTCTAGTACTATGTCACTAGTATTTTTCTGAACAATGTATTATTTTCAATATGGACATAGTTTTAATTATTTTCAGAAAATCTTTCTTGCAACGTTCTTCTAAGTTTTATTTTATAGTTGATCAATTTGAAATTGTTGAGATCTTCAACTGATTCTTCCTAAAATACCATATCTTAACTGAGATAACATTCTCTCTACAGCTACTGAGCAAATGTTCCTAAATGGTAGATATAATTCCATATTTAGAATTAAATTTTATAAATATTTCAGCCCATTTATTTTCACACATATCTACCAGAAGCAAAATTCCTCAAATACCTTGTCTGTGTTAACGAGTCTTTTAAATGTTACAAAAAAGATGCTGCAAAATCATAGGTTTTTTTCAGTTTCCTTCAGTTTCCAGTTACAAATTTATCCAATTAAAAACAGGAATGCCATCTTACTGTAGGTTGAGATATTAAAGTTTAATCATAGCATCTCAACATTAAATCTTATAAACAAGTTCTCATCAGTAATTCATTCAGTTTGGTCCTTGCTTTTAAAGAATAAATTTCATTATCATTTTTGTAGACTTTGTTTTCAGTAACCACAATTCACTTAAAATTTCAAAATCTAAAGTTGCCTAGCCTTATTTCATTGATTACTTTAATTAAGGATTTCCAACTGATTATAAATAAGATACAACCAACACTTAGTGGACTAACGCTATTGATTTAGAGACTAGTTCTTCAAAGGCTGAAAAAGTTATAAAATCTGTTTAATGATGGGGCAGCAAAGAAATCACTTGCCATGTCAAGTCTTTTTTAAATGTTTTTATTTTAACATCAGGTTCACCACAATTTTCTAGTTTAATTGCTATGTGTTATATTTAAAAATTATAAATTTTCAAAATTTGAGTTTAAGGTTGATTAAATATTCCACATTAGCTGGTAGCAGTCATAGATTGTGTATAAACTATGGCCAATTCCAAGTGCATTGATGGCCCACTTTATTTTAATTTAGTATTAAATTAGTAAAAAAAAAAAAACATTTCCATGAAAATAAGGTCCACCAAAATATGTATTCATAACATTACACAAAAAACATGCAAGTGTTTCTTCAGTGCTGATGTTTTAAATTGAATTTGGAGCATTCACATAATGTCAAATATTTTACCATTGAAAAATTGAACTTTGAAAGCTTTATCTATTTGTATAAATTGAGGAAAAACAAATCTATATTGAATCAACTTCACTGATTTTCTATCTGAAGTAATTAATGTCACTGATATAAAAGCGTTTTCCAAGTTCTTCTGCCAATGGAGCCTACCTATACATGAATAGTTATTACTTCACTTTTCATAGTTGTACAGGAAATTGTAAATGGACACAGTTAATTAAGAGCATTCTAATTATGACCCTGATTCATTCTTTACTAAATACTCAGACACATGTATGCACACAAAGGGATTTAAATGTTTACATATGATGATTTCTATATTCGGGCCTGCAAATTTTGAGATGTCATGAAATTTAAAACTACTTGTGGATTAAAGCCCACTTAAAATGGCATTAAGTGAGGTGTCTTTTCTTTTAGAGTGTTGACTAGTGAGAATTACTTGGAAAAACATATCGGCTGAAAGCTTACTTATCTACTTGTGGAAACCTTTCAACATGTAAGTAAATGTCAGAAATATTGATAGAATTTTGTTTTCTTTTCCTTTTATAGAAATTGGAGGGCTAAAACTTGATGCTAAAAGAATTGTTTCACAGTTTGTTTTTGGAGGCTATATATATTCATATATATTCTTAAACTCATTTTTCCTGGAAGATAGCCTCTAAGAAACACTTCCTTATTTAGTTTCACAGATTGTCACAGACTGTCATGTAATCATCTTCATATCTTTCTCTGAAAAAGGAAAATATATTTAATTTTTAAAACAACCCAAAACCTATAATGAATTGCAAATGACTGATGATTCAGTTCAACTTTGATTTCTCAATGGCAGCCTTACTTTGTCTTTCTATTCTTCCTCCCTGTTGGGTTGTCAATTCATTGTTTTCACCTCTGTGCTAATTTTAAATGAAGCGTGCAATCATCTGTGAAATATTTTGTATTAAAGCTGTGCGAAATATTTCATTTTGCGGCATCCTTTCAAAGCCAATTCCCTATTTCAGGTAGAAATTAGTATCTATCTCCTTCCATCCTGCCTCTTGGTCATTTCCTTTGCCTATTCAGTTTGGAGTTATAAACTGCATTTGACTTTTCATACAACTTCTATTTTCTCAGAACACCTTGCATTAAGTTTTGTTGTCACTACTTGCTAATGCAAGTTTTGTTTTGGTGAACACCATTGTTCATTCTTCTAATCTATACCTTGATAGGAGTTAGATTAGTTGATTTTTACATCCTTCTAGATAGTAAGAAGGAAGAAAGGAAGGTTGGAGAGGGAGGGATAGAGGGAGGGAGGGAGAGGGAGGAAGGAAGAAAGAAAGAAGAAAAGAAAAGTTGTCGATGTGTATTCTGAATTACCAAAATAAGTATCTATAACATATTACAGTCCTGGTCGGAAGTTTTTGCCAACATCGCCCCCTTCCTTTAAAGTGTCTTAATTTTTTTTGCCATTTGAATTATCAGGTCCTCAGTGCCATTAAGAAAGGGTGCCCAAAGTTCACACCTGGTCATTACTGAGTTATGGTTGACGGAAATGCCTACCTCAAAATTACCTCAGTTCCCATCCAGTGTCTGGGAAGCCTGCAGTCAACTGTGTCATCTGGTTGTGGTGCTTTAAACTCACTTTAAACCCGGGTTAGAGCCTGTGTGAAATCTGTGCCCATTTGTCTCATCAGGGCACCCTATGCTCCCCTACAACACTTCTGCCCGCCCCCTCTTCACACATTCCTTTCGTTGACCTGATAACACCAAGGAGCTCCAGATCTAGTGTCTAAGGGTCATCACAGGCCCTGCAGCTGAGCCCTCATTCCAGGAGCAAGCCTGGTAAGGATCATTCCTGCTAGTTGGAGCATATTTTTTCACTGCCAGAATGGTGCTGATGACTTGATTTAGGGTCTCTCATTCTCATTGGACTCAGAATGAGTCAGGGCTCTGGTTACCCATGCTTCACTGCTAATAACCAAGAAACTTGGACTTTTGCCTGTCAGTGGTTTGACTGTGTGCTGCCTCAAATCTACACCACCTCAGGGCAGTGAAGGTGATGGCAGAATTCCTTTACCCCGTGTGCCAGCCACTGGCACCAAAGGTTGTCTCCTGATCTTCTCCACAGGTTCCACACTGTCAGGTAGTCTTCCTATGTGTCTGTGCCTTTTCCTATGGCTTACAAGATACTTACTTCACAATACCAAATGGCTTTCCCACAGATTTTCTCTCTTGTTATGTGGTAGGATCATGCTCTCCTGGGTGGGTCTTAAGCATGTAGGACAAGGGTAGGACAATCTTTTAGCAACGTGGCAACTCTTCTGTTTCCATCCATTGGCCCTTTGTCTGTCCTTCCTGCTAGTGGCAATGTGTGGAAGGCAGAGATATAGTCATCACTGGATATCACATTCTAGGAATGAAGTGATTACAGCTTAAAATGTTCAAGAGAAGAATATATGGTTGGAAGATGTATTGTTCTTTGTTTACATTACAAGATTACCAGTGATAAATTTAACATAGTAGGAAAGTAAATTGTCATTCATATTTTCCTCCATAATCTAAGACTTGCATTTATTGTTATCGTCAGTGGAGCACAGTTACTGTCTTTGATAGTCCTTGGAATCCATTATTTCTGGAAGCACAATGGATGAAGCAATCATAAGAAATTGTGTCTCTAGCACTAAATGGTATTTGGGAACTGCTGAGGCTTGGAGATCTATATTGTTATAATACAACCTGGTTCCGAAGACTCACGTCATAATAAGAGCATTGCTGCCTTTTTCTCATAGTGGACCTTAATGTAAAGAGATGGTGCCTGGATGATATGAAGAATCTCCATGTGTACTAATAAAACAGAAAAGCAAATAGGTAATTACTTCTTCTCTATCCATTATTGTCCCATTATTCTAAATACTTATTAATAAATTACTATACTGCATATGGGCCCATAAACTGTAATATATTTTAAAATCAAAATGTGTATTTTGACAGGGGCCTCACACAGTAAGGCAAAATGGGCAGTTTTATCTTCTGTGAATATCATACAATTGATCTATCCTTAACCATATCATTTTTTGGTTTGACTGGTAGTCAGTAATGCTAGACACCCAGTTGGGTCTGACATGGTCCTAGGCATTCCAGATAATTCTGTTTCTTGGGAAGGGTCATATTGAATCTTACTACAATATCCCTGTTGGTCATTAACATCACTTTTTTAAATTATTATTATTGCTCTTATTAGTGGCAGAAAGAGAACTTGGAATTTCATTAGGAACTGCTGATCTTATTTACCTGTGCATGTTAGTAAAAATGCCTAGTAGGTTAATTTGCTCAAAATTTGATGTTTGGTTTTATGCACTCTGTCGCTATTAACATCTTTCTATTTTCACGTAGATTTCAATAATTGAGTCATTTTAGAAGCGTTATTTTAGAAATATACAGATGACTAGTTGTCACAGTAAACATCTTGTTTTTCTCTATGCATTGTACAAATTTTTCATTCCTTTTGCCCTTTGCAGTTGGATCTAACAATAGATGTATTGATTTGTTACATCAAGTAAACATTTTCTGTGGACCAAAAAAAAAAAAAAGGCAACAATAACTGGAAGCTAGAACAATGTCAGTATACACTGGGAACTTAAATGTTCATGGGTGGTATTGTAAACAAACTAAGAGAAAAAAACTGAACATGAATAATGAATTAATTTTGTCTTTATTGTAATATAATGTTTATGCTGCCAGGTTATTTATTATAATAAGTCAGAAAAACAAAGGAAAATTTTAATGCAAGGAAATAGTTGTACTACTTGGAATCAGCAGTATTCCTGTTTTTCTAATGTGCAGAGACTTCCTGCTGAGGGCATTCGAACCAAGCACACACTCTCTTTTTTTGTTTGTTTGTATTTATTTTACCATTAAAAAAAACTCAGATATTTTAAAGCATATTTGACTCAGGCACCATCAGAGAGAGAGAACAAGAGAGAAGGAAATGATGGGGTGGGATGTAATGTTTCCATGGGAGGCTAGTTTTCCATGCTTGGAAAATGAATAAAGGCCAAGAGAGCTTCTGAGGTTTGGCAGTACAAATTACAGTCCTTCACTTGTGTGGGTCCTTTGAAAGGAACCCAATCTGGCCCAATGCTAGCTGTTAGTACTGTGTGGAATCTGAAACAATTGTGTTGCGCTAAATCTGACAACCAAAAGTTGCCTCTATTTTTGTATTGGTAATTTAAGCTACAAATACTTGCAGTATGCATCTGATTTACAGAGTTTTGATTATATTCCTGTTTTCTGAATGTATCCGTGAATAGTTAGAGGAACAATAGGATTTCCTGAGCTTCTCTTATGGGAGGCAGTGGAAAAGGGGTTGTTGGAATTACTCTGCTGAAAAGATCATACAATAAGGAATCACCTTCAAATGAAGATGTGGGAATTGAGAGGAAGTTTGAAATGGGGTGAGAGGATGGGTTATAACCAGCCAAAAATATGACAGATAAATGCCATAGAAGGCAAATTAGTCTAAGTATAGACTAATTTTAGGACACTTGAGTTATATACCATGTTTTGCCACTGGCTTTGGTAAATTGCTTTACCTTTCTGAATTTATGTTTTCTCATATGTGGAAAGAGGAGGGCTGCAAGGCTGATTTATATGCTATAAAAGGTAAATTCTACTTTTAAGATGCAATCTGTTCTACGCCACTTTTCAAACTTTGCCTGGTATTTTCCAAATCCATTCTGTTTATCACATAATGTCAGTGAGAAGAGCTGAAAACTGAAGAGTAAATTTATATAGAACAATGACCCATCAATGCAACTTTAATGAAAGGTAAAATCTTGCTTGCATATGCTAATGTGAACTAGGAGTGAATGACTTCTAAGTCCAAGATGCAAGATGTTGTTCCATTTGAATGAAAAAAATAAGAAAATTCCTTCAAGAATTCTTCATTTTTTATGTTATTTTAAAAAGGAAGTCAAAGAATTTTAGAGTTGTAAAAAAAAAGTTCAAGATACTGACAAGCACTGTATTCTTCAATAACCACTGCAGACTATCTGGATATTACTATTTTTATAGTACAGTTAGTAAATTGTATTCAGTATACTGATGTAGAATGAAGTTTCTTTTCAGTCTTAGTATAGTGCCTAGTATATAGCAACAGTCAATATATATTTGTGGAATAAATGGATAAATGCATTTGAAAGAGTAGATCAACAAATTGTTAAATTTTTAATTTGGTCACATATTCTGCAGACAGAGCAGACAATTTGAAAACATTTTGGTATTAGATTGATATTGAGGGTTCATCTGGATCATTTCCAGCAGGAGAACTTCAGAATGATTGCTATGAAACTGTTGCTCTTTATACAACCATTAAGCAAAAGACTCATTTAAGAAATACTTAGTAAGAATATTATAGGTGATGGGGAAATGAAAACAGTGCTGTTCTTTTGCAGTATAAATAGCATGAAATATGTTCAGGAACTAGTCCCTAGAAATTATTCTGGGATTAAGAAGCAGATCAAGGAAATCATTGGCAACACCTGCAATTTCCTACCAAAAAGTTTGTCATTATGGACAGACCAAGCCAAGAAGCATGAGAGCAGATGGTGAAATGCCAAGTATGAAAGAATTCATGTCTCTCTCTAGTATCTTAAGCATAAGGACTTGGATATAGACCAACACTTACTACTGTGGGCCCACTGAGGAGCAAAAATTATTCAGCAATCATCACAGTGAGACATAGAATCCTGAAGAGAAATTGCAACGCTTCAGCCATCTCCATTACAAAATCCGTCATGGTCTCTACAAGGCCATTTGGAAGGCAGGGAACCTGCCAATGCATTTACTTAAAGTTAGCTCCATCTCTGAAGAAGCCTCTAGAAAAGCCATTCAGACAGAACATTCCATTTTTCCTTTCTAAATTTCCTATTCATCTATCCCCATAGATTAGTTTGATGATTTAGTAAGATAGTGAAATCAGATTACTTTGAAAGATGTGAAATGCTATTTGAGTTTTTTATTTATACTACTTTTATTATCACAAGTTAAAATGCCCTAACACTGCCAAAGCTTTTCAAAATGAGGTTGGTTAGAATGGCGATGTTTGTGGAAATATTTTCTCTTTTTTTCAAGAAAACAGTTTTGTTTATAGGTAAAAATTCCAAATATTTTCTAATATACTATAAAATTTAAAATGTAACATTATACAGGCAACTTAATTATCTTTTATATTGATTATGTTTGGAAAATGATAACTATATTATATGAAATAACTCAGACCCTTAATTCATTTGATTCTACAATAGAGAAATATATAAGAATCAATCAACTTAAGAGTGAATATAGTAAAATAAGCCTAAAAGAATCAATGGAGTAAATAATGATTATAAAATGATGTTTCACCTCATGGAAACTAGGCCCATCATTGCAAATTATATAATTTGAAAATAATTTTCCAAATTGGACCAATAATACAATATCTAAACTGACAGCTGCCATGTAAATGGGAGAATAATAACTTAGCCAGGTAGTTTTATTTAAGGAAACAGATACTCTGGGGTTTAGATTTCCCATTTACTAATGAATTTAATGATTTTTAACCACTTAATCAACAAATGATCCTTGTTTACGTTTTGTTATGTCCTGTGCTAGGGGCACTGATATAATAACATAAGGGTTGATTTCAAATAGAGTTTCAAACATTTGCATATATCTGAATATATACATAAAGAAACTCTATATTGATTTTTAATATTATGGAAAATATAAAAGAAACATTACCAATAAATTTAAATGAAATGTTTTCGTTCATTTTGTATAATCTCATAATTTTTCTTAATTCATTCTTTACAACTTTAAATTGGAAACTAATCCTGAAGGCTTACTTTGGGATAATCTAACAAAATTAGTTTTACCCTACCAAATGCAAAGCTAAATCTTCTGAGAATAAAAATTTCATAAATTTTCATGAATTATTGTGTGTTGTCTGTGTTGAGCTACACTGGTTCCCAATCCATTGTACAGTGGTACACTCATGTAACAACTCTTCATTAAATTTCTATCATGTACCAGGCAGTGTGCTGGGCATATACAAAGATATGATACTACTCTCAAGGAGCTTTCAGCCTAGTTGGGAGATAATTAGTTTAATAAGGTAGCATGAAATATATAAAATTAAGCATGGGAATTATGGAATCTTTAAGTAGGGCAATTAATCATCAATGGTATCTCAATCTACTGTTTCATTATTTAAATACTAAAGTGATCCACCAGTATATATCTGTTGAATAAAAACGAGTTCTGATTAAGAGTTCTCTGTAGGAATGCTTATGACTTCAATGCAGAAATAAGTATTGTTTCTATCAGTGGTATTTACCCTCTGCCTATTTTTATTGACATTAAGCTTCTTTATTTGATTTGATTTTTTTCCACAAGATTTGAAGTACTTACCTTAGAACATGCCAAGGAATTATTATTAACTGGTCTCAGTCCACCTAAAAAAAATACAAAATAGGTAATGCTTAGTTTCTTACTAGTTTCTTACTTTTGCCATTTTTCCAAAATATTTTTATTTGGGGGAAGATGGATACCTATAGAAATACACTATTTGAAATGTCCTTGGCCAAAACAATTTTGAGCTAGCTTGAATGAATAAAGAAATATATGATATGATACAGTCAAAATATGCTCTAGGTTCCTTTAACTTCAAAAGACTGGGAAAAAGGATATGTAACAAATTTTTCCCAGCTTACGAAACAAACTGAATTTAGGAGATATTTTAATTGATGGTGTACTTTCTTTTTCAACATGCTTTCCTAGAATAGAAATGAGGATCTCTTCTTTCTTTGGATTATTTAGACATTTAGTCACAAATTCTTGTGTGTGTATATGTGTCTGTGTTTGTGATATATACCCATATATCACATAGAAATCATATATATATAAAACCATACACAGATTTATGTATGTAGTTATTGCCTGATGTGTATATGTGTGTTTGTGGAAGACAGTACATTATTGATAAATTATTGTAGTTCTAACTCACTTAAATGTTAAAATGCTTTATCACTAGTGTATTAAAGTATGCAAATTCCTCATTTAATCATTTGATCAGCCAAATTGAATACTAGAATTAAGTTCGTTATGGAACAAAGATGAATGAGAATCAATCTAGGTCTTCCCTTATCCTTTTGTTTATAATAGTAAATGAGGACATTACAGTGTAACAGTTTTGCAGAGTGTTTGGAGGAAGGCGTCACTGACATTTATCTGCCTCATTTCTTAAATACTGACATATTTTTTAAATGCACCAAAAGTGCATTTAAACTTAACAAATTTGCTAGGATTGCCTCACATCTTTTGTTTTAGAGAAATGGAATTTAAAAATAGAGGTTGAAGCCCCCTTGGCAGCTCTCCTTGATTCCCTTCCCTCCCTTCCTCCCCAAGATAACTGCATCTCCAAGGTTGTGTGCAACATTTCCACCCAGGCTTTAATATTTTAACTATATATGAACATATCCATAAACAATATACTTTGAAATATTCATCAGTGCTCTCATAGTACACATCTTCTGAAATTTGCTTTTCATTTGACCTTTTTTATATATATTCATGTTAATACATGTAGACTACGTTCATTCATCTTAATTGCTGAATTGAATTATGCTATATACCATATTTTCTTTATCCACTTGCCTAACGATGACATTTAAAGCACCACACCACTGTAAATGATGGTGAACATTCAATGAACATCGTTTTGCATGTCTTGTTATATACATATTCTAGCTTTTTACTAAAACATATACTGAAAAGTGGTGTGGCTGGATCATATGACATGCATCATCAGCTTATCCCGGATATTGCCAAATTGATTTTCAATTTTAGATCTCATTCTGCTTTGCCCACACACTTGATATTCATGTAACTTTTGCTGCCAATCTGATAGGTTTGGAATCAAATTGCAATGTTTTAACTTGCATTTTCCTCAATAGTAATGTGGTTGAGCAAATGTTCTGTTTATTGCCAGTCAGGTTTTCTTTTCTGTAAATTAACTGTTCATATGTTTTGAATTATTTATTTTTTCTGCTGTGTTTTTCTATCTATAATTTAAATGCTAATCCATTGTGACGCATATACACTATCACATACATATGTTTATTTTTATACTTGGATAATGGTTTTCTTAACCATATCACAGCTTATATATTTTAATTGCTGTCAGATTTATTCTTTTTGTAACATTTTCTGAATTTCTAGAATTTTGAAATTTTTTTTTATCCCACTAGCCTGAAGATATTTTCTTCATTTTTTTTTTGTTTTACATTTAATCTTTATTCAAAATATATACAATTATATATGAGGTATGTAAGTGAGTGTGTGTGTGTAATGAGAAGCAATGGTCTTTTGTGTGTGTTTTTTTTTCCCAAGAGAGTGGCCAATTGTCCAAGAACAGTTTAAAAAAATAATTCATAATTCCCTACTGATTTAAAATGCTCATTCTATTATGTGTCAAGTTCCATATGTGCATGGGTCTGGTTTGAAAATCCTAATGCTGTTCTTTTTATCTACATATTTTTTTTTCTATTCCACTGCAAATAGCACACCATTTTAATTATTGCAGATATTAAATATTGATTTCCCTTTCCTCTTTTTTTCTGAAAAATTATTTTGATTCTCCTTAGATTTTTTTCCTTTTTATGAATTTTCCTTCTTATAAGTGTTAGCATCATCTTGAGATTTTTATTGGAATTGATTGGTTAAGAATGGATTGAGAATCAATTGATTCTTTACAATATTGAGTCTTCATAGCCATTAAAATTGCATGTTTTTATTTAATTGTTTTTTATATGCTTCAATAAAGTTTAACTAATTTTTATATAAAAGCCTTGCATATAGTTGGTTAGAATTATTCCTAGGTACATATGGTTAATGAGATATTTTTATTTTTTTAATTATTTCTTAAACCAGTCACAGCTGGTTTAAGGGATTATATTGTTTTACTATATTTTTCTCTCTTGTTCTATTTCATTTTATATTTTTAAGTTTATTTTTTATTTTTTTCATTTTGTTTCTTCCTTTCCAATCTTATAAATTTTTAAAAATTGTATCCACTCAGGCCTGCTTTTCAATATAGAAGAGCAGCTGTGATGATGGACATAGTCCATAATTTTGAAAAGAAAACATCTAATATTTACTTTTGTGGGGTTTTTTTAATCCCTGTGCTTTGTGCTAGAAATTATTTTCGAGACAGTGACTTTGGACACTCCTAGGGCTCACTTTATTTATTTTCCTTCTCTCAAGGACCAATATCTTGTACTTTCATGTTCAGTGTTTGAAAACCATTGTTTCAAATATTTTGTCTGCTTTCTAGTTTGTCTAGTGGACAAGCAAGTTTGTTTCTCTTATTCCATTATAGCCTAAAGCAGATATCCAATTTTCGATTTTCAAAATAGTTTATTTATATTTCTGCTTTCTTGGGCTGTATAGATCTTTCACTTCAGTGTTAAATAGAATTGCTTTTTTGGGGTATTCTTGTCACTCTCCTCATCCTAAGGGAAGATGTTTAATGTTAGAAGTTTGCAGAAGGTTTATGGTAGATGCGCTTTATGAAGTTAGGGTGTACCCTTTTATTATAGTTACTAAAAGTTTTATAAAAAGATTTTTATAACGGCTTTTAACTTTTATTAAAAGAATTTTTGGCAACTATGATATTCTCTTTTAATCTGGTAATAATATGAATAACAATTAATTTTCTAATTTTGAACAGTAAATATCTGTAACCCTGAGGTAAACTTGTATACTTGAAATAATGTCCAATAAGGAATTATCTTCCTTAATCATTCCTGAATATACTTTTTCAATATTTTGTTGAGGATATTTGCATTTATTTTTATGTGTGGGACTTGCCTGTACATTATTATTGTTATAGTTTGGTTTAAGATTTGTCATTTTCAATATTTTTTTGAGGGATCAATGTTTGTTTTTGTTTTCTGTTGAATCAGTATTTTATAGCTGATGAAGGTATGTCCTGTCCTTAATTTCTTTGTAGTATCTGTAGATATATTCTGCTGTTCTGCTCTTAACTTTTAAGACTTGGGGGTATAGCTAATTTAAGATTTACTGCTACTTGAATATATAAACAATTAAAATCACGTATTTCCTGTATTTCAGCCACATTGCACAAGTCTGACTTGTAGTACAGTGCCTGTCATTCAGCTGTCTTTCTTATTTGGCTTTATGATTTTTGACTTTACTCACTGATTATTTAAATATTTGTTTTAAATTTTGAAATACATGTTCTTTAAAGTTATCTTTTCCTTATAGTTATTTGCAATGAGTTGAGATGTGATTCACTGCAATTTTTATAAGCACTATATATGTGCTTAAAAAGAATGTGGATTTTCAGAAGTAGGTGCAGTGCCCTATAGATGTCTATTCAAACAAGTTCAAACAAGGTTGTTACTGAAACTGTTGAAACATTTTCTATCTTTACTTACACACATCACACATATACATATTTTTATGTTTGTGTATACAGAGATAAATAATTAGAAATAATATAGTGATATATTACATGATATATACATACAAATATATGTCAGTTGATCCAGTAAATCATGACATATGTATTTATGTACATGTTCATACACATTTGCATATATATATATGTTAATCCATTAAACATTCATGCAAGTGTTTTGATATTTCTGACCTTGCTTCTGAGAGGACTTTTTTTTTTTTTTTTTGACAAATTAGTTGTCCTTTGTTAGAAAAAGAGGAAAACAAGGATTCTGAAGGACTTGGTTTGTGTATTTATGTGTGTATGTATATATTTATTTATTTACTTATTACTTATCGTTCTAAGTAATTGGAAGTCTGGGATTGCCATTGACTGATGAGGAAGACTGCAGGTCAGTCAGTTTTGGTGGCAAAGGGGTATATATTTTGATGTCAATGTAGGATATATTGGAATTTTAAATTTGAGATATGAACTAGAAATGCAAGCGGAAATGCAAAGTAGGCAGTTGAATATATACATCTGGATTTTGACGGAGAAATGAACATAGGAGTTATTTTGTGTTTTTCAGAATGAGATTGACTTGAGAAAGATAGTCTTTCTCAATGCTCTGTTTAAAATTACAATCTCCATTCCCCAGCAAACTTTAGCGCCCTTTTCTGACTTACATTTTTTCCATAACACTCATTACATTTTAATGTATTAATTATTATTTACTTTTAAATTTTGCTTAGCTATCTTCCCTAATACAATTAAAGCTCTAAGAGATATTTATCTTTCTTTTTTTTTAAACTGTTGTAAATAAGTGCTAAAATAGTACCTGGCACATATTAGGTGCCCAATAAATACTTGACTAATTGAATTGTGCTTTATTTATATTTCTGGCCTCTTACTGTTTCTCTCACTTCACTTCATTTAAACCATGCTTTTAAAAAATACATCCCCCCTTTCCCAAATTTATATCTTTTCTGTGTCATACAGTTTTACCCTGTGAATCTAGTTTTCCATATTGCTCTACCTTGCTGTTCCTTTGTTTTTTATTTTATTATTTGATGGCTTTATTATTTCCTTATTTTGATTTTAAAAAATTAATCTGAATTATTGGCTTTGCAATTTTCAGTTTTTTTGATGTTGAAATATTTTCATCAGAAACTATGTATTTGCCTCTAAATACAGTTAGGTAGGCTCTCACAAGCTTTGAAATGAAATTAATCACTTTTATATCTTTCAGTTTTAAATATTTCATTATTTCTCTGATTATTCTCCTTTTCTTCTATGAACTATTTTGGAGTTTGTTTTTGTAGGTTTCAAGTATAGGTGAACTTTAAGTTTGAATGCATTATTTTAGAGAACACAGTAGATAGTAATGATATTCATATGGTGTTTTTACCTAACAAATCACAGAGGCATATCAACTATTCAGTCCTTAATACAACACTATGCAATACGGTAAGGCAGGTAAAATTTAATTATGATTAAGGAAACTGGTTTCAGAAAGTTATGGAATAGTAAGCAACTTGACTAGGACTTGAACGCAGTTATTGTAACCTTAAACTAGGATTTTTTCTTTTCTTCCCAGTATAAAAAGAATGGTTCACCTGTTACATTTTCTTTCATATTTATAGAGAAAACACGATTGGTTGATATATCTTCTAATGTGCAGCATTGTAATGCAAATACATATAAACAGATTCATATTCCCAATCTTATGTTCATTTTAATAAATGCCCCTCCACTGCCTCATGGTCTTTTAATGTTCCTAAGCAAGAGACCGTGGCTCTACATTATTAGAATCCCATGCTGTATTGCACTTATTATGAATTATAGTTATTAAATTTGACTAAAGCATGAGAAAAGTTTTTATTTATACAACCATAATTGTTTCCAACTTTATAACTGTTAAAATATTTTAAGTATCCTTCAAAGAATTTGGACATTTAGAAATTATAGACTTTTAGGTTTGCTAAGCAGAAACTCTTAGAGCAAGAACTTATTTTCAATCGCTTTCAAGTCCATTTCTGTTCTATTATCTGAAGATATCACGATCAGCATTTTATTTGTTCTCTAAAGTACTGAACATATTAAAGCCAAATCACCTAAGTAAGGTTAAATTGTTTTGACTGGTTAGGAAGTTTTTGTTCTATGGATGTTGTGGGATTTTAGAAAGAATAGAAGTATGTTGTAGTGAAATGTACATTGATTTTATGGTCCAGGCATTGGCTTTGGCATGTGGCTTTACCAATGTGACTAGATGACCTTAGGCCTACCCTCTCTAAGCTTTATTTACTCAGAGGTAAAACTTATAAATCTAAATAAGATAAAAATTTATAAATAAGTATTAAAATGAGAGCAACACATTCAACCAATAGAACTGTTGATATCTTTTGCTTCACACAGCCATTGTGATCTTGGCATTACCATATGCCAGTCAATGTACAGTGTAGGAAATAACAGTGATGCAACATGAGGAGTGCCAGCAAATTTCTGATGCCAGCCTACACTTTCAGCAGATGTCACCTGATGACTAGTAATCATTACACTTTCATCTTTTTGCCTTATACTTGATTCCCAGTCAAAATGCAATTAAATAGAGAAGGTTAAGCTATTGTAAGTCATTTATACCACTGTGTGAAGGCAGAAATGGAGAAAGTTATTTATTAGGAAAAAGTGTACCACTTTGGATCTTAATGCCCCCAAGCTGGAAAATTTGTATAGAGAGTAAATATCACTGATGAGGTCAAAGACCTCTTTTGGTCTTAGGTTATAAGAAACTTATTAAGAGAAAAACTTTGACAAAAAACTTTACAACAAATAATGACTCTGTAAATTGAGTAGCACTGAAAAATTTAACCTTAAACTATATTTGGCATCAAAACTACATCACAGAGAAGAGTGCAAAAATCATATATGTATTGTTATAGCAATATCACTGTGATGTGGAAAAGGTTCCTCCTAAAGTGAGGTTCCTCTGTCAAAACTGATGACAATTAGCCTTTGGGACCATCAAAGAACAAATTATATTGATTCACATGGATGGGATGTCCCACGACCAGGGGCAGAGGATGTGCTTCCTGGGAGGAAGTCAGGAAAGAGGCAAGCAAAAGTACACCATCATTTCTGAAGGAAAATCTTGTTGGTGGAAGAACTGACTTTCTGTCTGGCACCAAATGTAAAAGAAACAGCAACAGAACATAAATGCTTGTGTGTGTTTGTGTGGAGGCAGGGGGACTTTATCAGAAAGTTGGAGAGACGATGGGCCTGGACATAGAGAGGAAATGAGGCTTAAAGTTTGCTGGTACTAAATCAAAAAGTCAGTGGGGATCCTAAAATGTTCCATTGATCTCCATATGCATATTTTAATTATAATGATAGTATTACTAATTTAATAATGTTAATAGCAATAGTGTTACTGATTTAATCCAAAGAAAGCAAACGCAATTGTGCACCACTCAGATTGTGAAGCAGAACCTTGCCCATATCTTAGAAATATTCTATGTTCCCCTCTTCTTTCACTACCCAGTATAAATCACTGTCTGAGTTCTGTGTTGAATACTTATTTAGCTTTCTTTATTATATTTTCAATATATATTGATATTGTAAATATATTAATATTAATCCCTATGAATTTCATATAGTGGTATAATATTGTATGAAAACTTGCTCCTTTCTTTTAACATTATGTTTTTGAGTTTCAACCACAGTGATACATGCAACTGTAGCTTATTTATGTCCTTTGCTATATACTGTTCCACTGTATGAATACACCAGGATTTATTTACTCATTCTAAACTTGAAGAACACTGTGTTGCTTTCAGTATTGCGCTATTTCTTTTTTTAACCATTTTTTTTAATGGAAGTATAGTTAATTTACAATGTGTTTCAGGTATACAGGAAAGTGATTCAGTTTTATTTATATATATATATATATATATATATATATATATACACACACACACCCATATATGTATGTGTATATATATATATATTCTTTTTCAGATTCTATTCCATTATAGGTTATTACAAGATATTGAATATAGTTCCCTGTGCTTTACAGTAGATCCTTATTGTTTATTTTTTCATATGTAGTAGTTTGTATCTGTTAATCCCAAACTCCTAATTTATCCCTCCCCCCACCCTTTCCCCTTTGGTAACCATAAATTAATTTTCTATGTCTGTGAGTCTATTTCTGTTTTGTAAATAAGTTCATTTGTATCATTTTTCTTTAGATTCCACATATAAGTGATGTCACATGATATTTGTCTTTTTCTGTCTGACTTACCTCACTTAATATGATAGTCTCTTGGTCCATCCATAGCCTCATACACTAAGAGAATAAATTCTCTTGGCTATATATTTGTCTTCCAAATGACACTTCCTTCTTGATCCTGCCTGATTAGATAAGAAGATCTAATCAGCCAGGGCTAAACAGTTTCTTTACTGAGAATTTGCAATGAGAGAGAAGTTAGGACTTGCATGACATTAATGGTGAAGCAAGTCCTAACTTCAGAGTTAAGGATAATGACATCCTGTTGCTAATGTTATGGTAGCTGACAATTTATGCAGTCTTGTTTAACTTTTTCTTGAATTTTTTTTTGAGTTATACGTAATATCTTCCAATAAAATCTTATTTTTTCTGGAAGTTTTATTGAAGTGGATTTGTGTTGCTTTCAAGTAAAAAAAGTCCTGTCAAAACCAAAGAGCAACTAGAAAATCTTTATATAAAATATAAATATATCTTTATATAAAGAACATTTCAAGACAAAATGGATTTAATAGCAGGCCCACAGAGGAGAAAATATCTCTAAGTTTAGAAACAATTGAAGAAATACTATTAAAAGATGAATATATATAGCAACATAAAATTAAAGGAGTAAAATAATATTTACTCATATAACTTGACAAGATAAAATAAATTTAATAGCAGGCCCACAGAAGAGAAGGTATCTTAATATTACAAATACTTAATATTGTCTTGAATATATCAAGTTATATGAGAATAAAAGTATCAAAGGAGACAAGCTAAATGAATTGATAGATGTATCTGTACTACATTTGGAAATATTCTAGGTTAAGTCTTGGAGTTTGATGCTTGTTAATTTTTAAATTATTTTTTATCAATTGTTTAAAATGCTGCCAATGCTATTTCATTGGGAGTTCTTTCTAAGAAAGCTGGGAATCTAAAATTATTAAAAAAACTGGAGAAAATAAGATTAACTTGTACCAATACAGGTTAATATGTCTAGGGCATTATAATATGAAACAGATTACATGAGAGGGAATTGTTTGGAAAACAGTGATGCCAAAAAATTTTTCCCTCAAGGATATGTAATACACACAAACACAGTATAATACTGTGCCAATTATAGCCATTAGTTGGAGGAATAGCAAGAGAAATCATGGTGCGCACATCATGAAGAGCAAAGAAATGGATTGTTTTATAAAATGGGCAAGTAGTGGTAAATAATAATGATAAAAATATCACTTATTTTAATTTATATAGCATCATTCCTCTAAGGACATTATATAGCAACATAGTCATTCATATTGTTTTACTTATCTTTATTATAAGAAAAAAGTGATCGACTTCATTGAAACATAGAAAACTGAATCATACAGTGAAAATTCAAATGTCTTTTTGTGTGCTGACAAAGTTGCCTTCACTATATTATGTTGCTTCCAATGACAAAGCAAAATGAAAACAAAAAGAGTGTTAATAGCAACAACAAAATCACAGAACCACCATTTATTAGTATATCATGTAATATCAAGAATGAATGTAGAATGTAGTTCAATAATAAAATGTAGTTTTATAATAAAAATGTAATTCAATAATATGTAGTTCAATAATAAAAGAATGTAGTTCAATAATAAAAGACCTAACTTATACTTTACTTGGGGTTTACCTTAAAAAGTGAATCAGCCCTATCTTACTTCCATAAAATATTTAAGAATAGTTATTAAAAGAAAAAAAAAGACACAGTGTAAATCAAATGTTGAGATGGCTTAAATTAAAAAGATAAACATAAATAGTGAAAAGAAAGAAAATGTTTTATTAAATTACTAAAGTCACAAGAAGAGCTTTGTAATAAAGAGATCTTTACTAGTAGAAACCTAAGACTTCATGTATAGAGAGATGAGTGTGCGTGAACCATGAACCTAATTCATAAATGGTGGACAGGAAGGGTTGATGTATTTTAAGTGATTAGAAATATCCATTCTGCTTTAAAAACAGCAGTTTGAATGTGAGCCATGAAGTTTGTGTGTTAAACATGATTTTCAACAATTTATTGCTTTGAGACTAACAATACAGATATAGGTAAATCTCTCTTTCTCTCTCATTCTATGATATTGGACATGATTGTTTTCATGTCTGTTACCCTTTAGTTTATGCTCTGAGACATGCTGTGACTTTTATCATTGTTGGTGCAGAACAGAGTCCATCCAATAATTGCTCATACCGTTGATGAATATTCTTTTTTTCCTTCTTAGTTAATTTTATGTTGCCATATAGATTCATCTTTTAGCAGTATTTCTTCAATTGTTTCTAAATTTAGAGGGGCATTTCCCTACCAAATTTGTAACATTAATTTTATTTCTTTCATTTTGGGGTATGCTATTTAAGTTTGTTATTCCATTTGTAATTTGCTATGCTGTAGGAGTAAAGTGACGTTCTCATTCTTTTTCATGACTGATAGTATGAGAGGATGGTGTTACACTTCCAAAATCATGTTTCTGACCCATTCCCCCTATCACAGTAAAGTTAAACTAAAGGTGAAGGAAGTGACAGATAAGGGGAAATGGTACAGCTGCAGTTTTCTTAATCACAAGGGAGTCATTGTCCCTTTTCTTCCTTTTGACTTTCTCTGCCTCCTTAGATTCATAATTTGTAACTTAATGTTCACTTAAATTTTAGCAGTAAGGATCTTTAATTAGTAGAAAAAATCCTTGAAATTCTAAAGAGTATCAAATAGAAAAATCACCTAAGAGAATGAAACACCACTCTGGTAGAGGAATATTTACTTGAATAAAAAAGAGTTATGAGCAAATGTATTAGTGGCTTTGTTTTTAAGGACCTGAGCTTTAGGAATTGGCTTTATTGTTTTACGTGACCGTGAAGACTATTACTCAAAAGAGGGACACTATTGAGAGTGAAATGTGTTGTTACTTTGAACCTGGGCACTTTCTATCCAGGAAACTGAAATAATGATTACTCTTCTTTAGGGGATGGCCTTGACCTTGTGAGCTTTAAAGGAATTCATTTGTTCTCAGGTCACAGCACAATGCCTGTGGTATAGAAAGTACTTAAATATTTGTTGAAAAAAATTAACGAATGTTGCCACAGGATTCAGCAATTCTGTACATATGCAAAAGAAATGAAAGCAAGGATTCAAACGTGATAATAGCAGCATTATTCACAATAGTCAAAAGGTGGAAGCAACCCAGGTTTTGTGGACTGAAAGCTTAGCTCCTCCCCAAATGTCATAAGTTGAAGTCTTAATCCCCTGTGTGGCTGTATTTGGAGTTGAGTATTCTAAGGAAGACAATTAAGGTTAATAGAGGCAGTAAGTGTGGGACCCTAATTCAATAGGATTAGTATAAATATATATATGGAGATACCAGAGAGCTTCTCTCTCTCTGTCTCTCTGTCTCTCTCTCTCTGTCTCTCTCTTTCTGTCTTTCTCTGTCTCTCTTTCTTCCTGTTTCCCTGTGCATGACTTGAGGAAAGACCATGTGAGGTATAGCAAGAAGGTAGCCATCTATAAGCCAGGAAGAGAGCTCTCCTCAGAAACTGAAAAGGCCAGCACCTTGATCTCAGACTTCTATCTTCTAGAACTGTGAAAAAATAAATTTCTGTTGTTTAAGCCACTTAGTCTAAGCTATTTATTTATGGCAGCCCAAAGAGACTAGTACAGATTTTGGGTCCAGGAAGTAGAGTGATGCTTTAACAAATACCTTAAAAAGTGGAGGTGGCTTTGAACAGGCTGATGGGTTGAGAACAGAAGAGTTTTGAGATACCTGCTAGAAAAAGCCTAGATTACCTTGAAGGGACTGTTCATAGAAATATGGACACTAAAGGCAATTCTGTTGAGGGCTTAGGAAAAAAAAGAGGAGAGCCATAGAGAAAGCCCCTATAATTTTAGAGAATACATATATCATCCTGAAGAGAATACTGGTAGAAATATGAAAATTAAAGGCCATTTTGATGAGGTTTCAGATGGAAATGAGGAATAGGTTACTGCAAACCGAAGGAGAGCTGATCCTTGATATAAAGTGGCAGTGAACTTGGCTGAATTGTGTTCTAATATTGTATAGAAGGTATTAAAACTTGCAAAACAGGAGATTGGATATTTAGCTAAAACTATTTCTAAGCAATGTATTATAGGAGCAACTAGGTTTCTCCTTACGGTTTATAGAAAAGAGTGAGAAGAGAAAAACTAATTGAAGGAATTATTGGTCAAAAAGAACCAGAATATAAGATTTGATAATTTCTTAACTTATCCAAGTTATAAAAAATGAGAAAGTGTGTTACAAAGAGAACATTAGGGGTGTGGCTGAACAACCATTTGATAAGGAGATTTGTACGAGTATGAGCTGGAAGTTTAATCAGGTGTGTCAGCAGAAGCCAGGAATAGAGATGGGATTATACCAGCAGAAACACTGTTAGCTGGGAATAAAAGAACAGAGAGAATGGGACAGAATGAAAGATGGTTGCTAACGTACGTTATCCTTCAAAAAAAGGAAAGAATGACCCCGAAGGTGATTCAGAGACTTTTAGGGCCGTCACTGCCACTACAGGCCCAGGAAGCAAGGTTGCTTCAGTCTCAGTTTCAAAGACCAGGGCCCTTGAAGACAGTTTAAAAAGAGGGGCCACTCTGGAGAGCACTGAGAGATACTGCTGCTGCCCCTGTGGGCCTGAGGGCAGAGCATGGAACCAAAAAGTTATTCTCCAGCCTTCGTATCAAATGGACTGGAGGACCTCAAGACGGCAGAGGACTAAGACGTGGAGAACACCTTCCTCACCACAAATACATCAAGAATACATCTAAATGTGGAACAACTCCTACAGAACACCTACGGAACACTGACAGAAGACCTCAGACTTCCCTAAAGGCAAGAAACTCTCCACGTACCTGGGGTCTTGGTGCTCCAGCCGGGTGTCAGGCCGGAGCCTCTGAGGTGGGAGAGCCGAGTTCAGGACATTGGACCACCAGAGGCCTCCTGGCCCTATATAATATCAGTCAGAGAGAGCTCTCCCAGAGATCTCCATCTCAAGGCTAAGACCCAGCTCCACTCAACAACCAGCAAACTCCAGCGCTGGACACCCCATGCCAAACAACCAGCAAAACAGGAACACAACCCCACCCATTAGCAGAGAGGTTGCCTAAAATCATAGTAAGTTCACAGACACCCCAAAACACACCACCAGACACAGTCCTGCACACCAGAAAGACAAGACCCAGCCTCATCCACCAGAAAACAGGCACCAGTCCCCTGCACCAGGAAGCCTACACAACACACTGAGCAACCTCACCCATTGGGGGAAGAACCCAAAAACAATGGGAACTACGAACCGGCAGCCTGCAAAAAAGGAGACCCCAAATACAGTAAGTTAAGCAAAATGAGAAGACAGAGAAATACACAGCACATGAAGGAGCAAAGTAAAAATCCACCAGACCAAACAAATGAAGAGGAAATAGGCAGTCTACCTGAAAAAGAATTCAGAGTAATGATGGTAAACATGATCCCAAATCTTGGAAATAGAATGGAGAAAATACAAGAAACGTTTAACAAGGACCTAGAAGAACTAAAGAGCAAACAAACGATGAACAACACAATAAATGAAATTAAAAATTCTCTAGAAGGAATCAATAACAGAATAACTGAGGCAGAAGAACAGATAAGTGACCTGAAAGATAAAATATTGGAAATAACTACAACAGAGCAGAATAAAGAAAAAAGAATGAAAAGAATAGAGGACAGTCTCAGAGACCTCTGGGACAACATTGAATGCACAAACATTCAAATTATAAGGGTCCCAGAAGAAGATGAGAAAAAGAAAGGGACTGAGAAAATATTTGAAGAGATTATAGTTGAAAACTTCCCTCATATGTGAAAGGAAATAGCCAGTCAAGTCCAGGAGGCACAGAGAGTCCCATACAGGATAAATCCAAGGAGAAACATGCCAGGACACATATTAATCAAACTATCAAAAATTAAATACAAAGAAAAAATTTTAAAAGCAGCAAGGGAAAACCAAAAAATAACATACAATGGAATCCCCATAAGGTTAACAGCTGATCTTTCAGCAGAAACTCTGCAAGCCAGAAGGGAGTGGCAGGACATATTTAAAGTGATGAAAGGGAAAAACCTACAACCAAGATTACTCTACCAGCAAGGATCTCATTCAGATTCCACAGAGAAATTAAAATCTTTACAGACAAGCAAAAGCTAAGGGAATTCAGCACCACCAAACCAGCTTCACAACAAATGCTAATGGAACTTCTCTAGGCAGGAAAAACAAGAGAAGGAGAAGACCTACAATAACAAACCCAAAACAATTAAGAGAATGGCAATAGAAACATACATATCGATAATTACCTTAAATGGATTAAATGCTCCAACCAAAAGACATAGACTGGCTGAAAGGATAAAAAAAACAAGACCATATATATGCTGTCTACAAGAGACCCACTTCAGACCTAGGGACACATGCAGACTGAAAGTGAGGGGATGAAAAAAGATATTCCATGCAAATAGAAATAAAAAAAAAAAACTGGAGTAGCAATTCTCATGTCAGACAAAATAGACTTTAAAATAAAGACTATTGCAAGAGACAAAGAAGGATACTACATAATGATCAAGGGATCAATCCAAGAAGATATAACAATTGTGAACACTTATGCACCGAACACAGGAGCACCTCAATACATAAGGCAGATGCTAACAGCCATAAAAGGGGAAATCCACACTAACACAATAATAGTCAGGGACTTTAACACCCAACTTTCCCCAATGGCCAGATCAACCAAAATGAAATAAATAAGGAAACACAACCTTTAAATGGTACATTAAACAAGATGGACTTAATTGATATTTATCGGACATTCCATCCAAAAACAACAGAATACACTTTCTTCTCAAGTACTCATGGAACAGTCTCCAGGATAGATCATAGCTTGGGTCACAAATCAAGCCTTGGTAAATTTTAGAAAATTGAAATTGAATCAGATATCTTTTCCGACCACAATGCTATGAGACTAGACATCAATTACAGGGGAAAAAAACTGTAAAAAATACAGACACATGGAGGCTAAACAATACACTACTAAATAACCAAGAGATCACTGAAGAAATCAAAGAGGAAATCTAAATACCTAGAAAAAAGTGACAATGAAAACACAATGACCCAAAACCTATGGGATGCAGCAAAAGCAGTTCTAAAGGGAAGTTTATAGCAATACAATCCTACCTAAAGAAACAAGAACATCTCAAATAAACAACCTAACCTTACACCTAAAGCAATTAGAGAAAGAAGAACAAAAAAAAACCCCAAAGTTAGCAGAAAGAAAGAAATCATAAAAATCAGATCAGAAATAAAGAAAAAGACATGAAGGAAACAATAGCAAAGATCAATAAAACTAAAAGCTGGTTCTTTGAGAAGATTAAATAATTAAACCATTAGCCAGACTCATCAAGATAAAAAGGGAAAAGACTCAAATCAACAGAATTAGAAATGAAAAAGGAGAAGTAACATCTGACACTGCAGTAATACAAAGGATCATGAGAGATTACTACAAGCAACTATACACCAATAAAATGGACAACCTGGAAGAAATGGACAAATTCTTTAAAAGCACAACCTTCCGAGACTGAACCAGAAAGAAATAGAAAATATAAACAGGCCAATCACAAGCACTGAAATTGAAACTGTGATTTAAGATCTTCCAAGAAACAAAAGCCCAGGACCAGATGACTTCACAGGCAATTTCTATCAAATATTTAGAGAGGAGACAATGCCTATCCTTCTCAAACTCTTCCATAATATAGCAGAGGGAGGAACACTCCCAAACTCATTTTACAAGGCCACCATCACACTGATACCAAACCAGACAAAGGTGTCACAAAAAAAGAAAACTACAGGCCAGTATCACTGATGAACATAGATGCAAAAATCCTCGCAAATAGAGTCCAACAGCACATTAAAAGGATCATACACCATGATCAAGTGGGGTTTATCCCAGGAATGCAAGGATTCTTCAATATACGCAAATCAATGAATGTGATACACCATATTAAGAAACTGAAGGATAAAAACCATATGATAATCTCAATAGATGCAGAAAAAGCTTTTGACAAAATTCAACACCCATTTATGATAAAAATCCTCCAGAAAGTAGGCATAGAGGGAACTTACCTCAACATAATAAGAGCCATATATGACAAACCCACAGCCAACATCATCCTCAATGGTGAAAAACTGAAACCATTTCCACTAAGATCAGGAACAAGACAAGGTTGCCCACTCTCACCACTATTATTCACCATAGTTTTGGAAGTTTTAGCCACAGCAATCAGAGAAGAAAAAGAAATAAAAGGAATCCAAATCGGAAAAGAAAAAAGTAAAACTGTCACTGTTTGCAGATGACATGATACTATACATAGAGAATCCTACAGATGCTACCAGAAAAATACTAGAGCTAATCAATGAATTTGGTAAAGTAGCAGGATACAAAATTAATGCACAGAAATCTCTTGTATTCCTATACACTAATGATGAAAAATCTGAAAGAGAAATTAAGGAAACATTCCCATTTACCATTGTAACAAAATGAATAAAATACCTAGGAATAAACCTACCTAAGGAGAAAAATGACCTGTATGCAGAAAAGTATAAGACACTGATGAAAGAAATTAAAGATGATACCAACAGATGGAGAGATATCCCATGTTCTTGGATAGGAAGAATCAATATTGTGAAAATGACTCTACTACCCAAAGCAATCTACATATTAAATGCAATCCCTATCAAACTACCAATGGCATTTTTCACAGAACTAAAACAGAAAATTTCACAGTTTGTATAGAAACACAAAAGACCCCGAATAGCCAAAGCAATCTTGAGAAAGAAAAACGGAGCTGGAGGAATCAGGCTCCCGGCCTTCAGACTATACTACAAAGCTACAGTAATCAAGATAGTATAGTACTGGCACAAAAACAGAAATATAGATCAATGTAACAGGATAGAAATCCCAGAGATAAACCCATGCACATATGGTCACCTTATCTTTGATAAAGGAGGCAAGAATATACAGTGGAGAAAAGACAGCCTCTTCAATAAGTGTTGCTGGGAAAACTGGACAGCTACATGTAAAAGAATGAAATTAGAACACTTCCTAACACCATACACAAAAATAAACTCAAAATGGATTAAAGACCTAAATGTAAGGCCAGACACTATAAAACTCTTAGAGGAAAACATAGGCAGAACAGTGTATGATAAAAAACACAGCAAGATCCTTTTTGACCCACCTCCTCAAGAATGGAAACAAAAACACAAATAAACAAATGGGACCTAATGAAACTTAAAAGCTTTTGCACAGCAAAGGAAACCATAAACAAGACGAAAAGACAACCCTCAGATTGGGAGAAAATATTTGCAAATGAAGCAACTGACAAAAGATTAATCTCCAGAATATACAAGCAGCTCATGCAGCTCAATATCAAAAAAAACAAACAACCCAATCCAAAAATGGGCAGAAGACCTAAATAGACATTTCTCCAAAGAAGATATACAGATTGCCAACAAACACATGAAAGGATGCTTAATGTCACTAATCATTAGAGAAATGCAAATCAAAACTACAATGAGGTATCACCTCACACCCGTCAGAATGGCCGTCATCAAAATATCTACAAACAATGAATGCTGGAGAGGTTGTGGGGAAAACGGAACCCTCTTGCACTGTTGGTGGGAATGTAAGTTGATACAGCCACTATTGGGAACAGTATGGACGTTCCTCAAAAAGTGAAAAGAGAACTACCATATGATCCAGCAATCCCACTACTGGGCATATACCCTGAGAAAACCATAAAGAGTCATGTACCACAATGTTCATTGCAGCATTATTTACAAGAGCCAGGACATGGAAACAACCTAAGTGTCCAGCGACACATGAATGGATAAAGAATATGTGGCACGTATATACAATGGAATATTACTCAGCCATAAAAAGAAATGAAATTCAGTCATTTGTAGTGAGGTGGATGGACCTTGAGTCTGTCATACACAGTGATGTAAGTCAGAAAGAGAAAAAAAATACCATATGCTAACACATATTTATGGAATTAAACAAGAAAAAAGGTTCTGAAGAACCTAGGGGCAGGGCAGGCATAAAGACGCAGATGTAGAGAATGGACTTGAGGACACAGGGAGGGGGAAGGGTAAGCTGGCACGAAGTGAGAGAGTGGCTTTGCCATATATACACTACCAAATGTAAAACAGATAGCTAGTGGGAAGCAGCCACATAGCACAGCGAGATCAGCTCAGTGCTTTGTGACCACCTAGAGGGGTGGGATAGGAAGTGTGGGTGGGAGATGCAAGAGGGAGGGGATATGGGGATATATGTATATGTATAGCTGATTCACTTTGTTATACAGCAGAACTAACACAACATTTTAAAGCAAATGTACTCCAATAAAGATGATAAAAATCAAATGGATCTTAATCAAATAAATCTTAATGGACCTTAATCCTAAAAGCAGTAAATGATTCACTGAAGGATTGAAATCTGATTAGCTATATAGGTGAAGATTCCCTCTGCTATAAGAAGGGCATATAGATTTGAAGGGAAATGTTCTTTTCTGACTGTGCAACGTACTCAGTTCCCGGATTGCTGAGAAAACTGAACAGACTATTTTCATGGAAAAAAGGATTTTCTTCAAGAAAAAAAAAAATCAAATAGAATTTAACTTGCTAGGTTTGGGACTTTTATGGGACCCCTTTCTTCCTTAATTTTTATATATTCAAAGATTTGTCACCCTTGTCTCTAGTCTTACTGTGAATAAATACAAATAGCATGTTCATGCCTAATGTCCATAAGACAGGGAGGGGCAAGCAGGCCATATGCCTGGAAAATGCAGAAAGTCACTAATGATGCACTAAATGGGTTTGGAAGGAAAGGAGATAAACTCATGAGATCATCTATCATATTTCACTGATCAACTCAATCCATCATATTTAAATGAATGATTAATATTCATAATCTTACATATAAATAAATAAAGTCTCTACAAGATTATATAATTGAAAAGATCACAAAGCAGTGGCAATTTATTAAGTACTGTCAAGTAACTTCTCAACTCCACTCACTTGGCTCATTATCGGCTGCTCCCAACTCACTCCAAATAATTATAATCTCTTTACAGACTAGCAGGTAACCTCTAAACCACATTCATTACCATAATGGTGTATCCCCTACACATTTTCAAAACACGCATCTATGTAACTTTGTGGCATAAACATTTAGTGGCTTACCAGTATTTTAGGACTGAGACCAACACCCTGCATGGACTGCATTTTGCCTTCTAAACTTCATGTTGTATAACTTACTTTTCCCATTCCCCGTTCTTCTTTTAGTTTCTTAAATATGTCATATTCTCATAACAAACTATTTACATGTGAGGTTCGCAGTCTCAATAGACTTTTTCTCCCTCTCTTTGCTCACTTTATTTCTTACTCATCCTTTAGACTTCATGTCTAGGGCTGCTTTCAAAGGCATCTTATCTAAACCACTCCCCAGGCAAGATTAGATTCCATTAGGTATCTACATAGATTTATTTGTTTTGTGTTTTTCCTTTCATTATGCTGTTATTTGATTAATATCTCTCTCACATGCTAGATAGTAAACTATGGGAAGAGGGATGTTTACTAATTATATATAGTCTATAGGATATTGTTTAATGTGTAATAGATATTCAATAATCTATTATTGAATTAATAACAGAGCCAGGAAAAGAAAGTATATTTCAATGCTTATTATTATGCTCTGTCTGGTGTAGAATACTGCCCCAGAATAATAAAAATGAGAGCAAGTGGGAATTTAAAAAATAAAATATTTCATCAATTCCATATTAAATTTTGGAATAAAATATCACATTTTCATTATTTCACAGTCTTATTTTAATCTGTTATCATATATCACTGCTATACAATCTATAAAAACAAGATCCCTTCCAAGTTACATAACAATGTTTATGTAATAGCATGATTTCCAGGAGTATTCAAATACAATTTTTGGACAACAGAATCTTTATATTACCTGAAGCATTTTTAACTATTAACTGATTGTTTTATATTTGTGATGTACCTGAAAAGAAATGCAATTGAAATTACCTTATTTTCCAGATAAAATCATAGTACATTCATGAGATACACCATAGACTGTTCATAAATGGTTTTGTTGCTCAAAGTAGCTACCTCGGTGGGATAGAAAAATAGAAAGGTTGAGAGGAGTTTAACTTGTACTATCCTTTTTGTCATTATAAATTATTTTGCATGCCACTCCCTTACTTATATTTCCAATGACTCATTAGCATAGACATAATGAAGCTTTAGATTTTTTTTTGAATTTTATTTATTTTTTTATACAGCAGGTTCTTATTAGTTATCCATTTTATACATATTAGTGTATACATGTCAATCCCAATCTCCAAATTCATCACACCACCCCCCACCCGCTACTTTCCCCCCTTTGTGTCCATACGTTTGTTCTCTACATCTGTGTCTCAATTTCTGCTCTGCAAACTGGTTCATCTGTACCATTTTTCTAGGTTCCACATATATGCGTTAATATACGATATTTGCTTTTCTCTTTCTGACTTACTTCACTCTGTATGACGGTCTCTAGATCCATCCACGTCTCTAAAAATGACCCAATGTCGTTCCTTTTTATGGCTGAGTAATATTCCATTGTATATATGTACCACATCTTCTTTATCCATTCCTCTGTTGATGGACACTTAGGTTGCTTCCATGTCCTGGCTATTGTAAATAGTGTTGCAATGAACATCGGGGTGCAAGTATCTTTTTGAATTATGGTTTTCTCTGGGTATATGCCCAGGAGTGGGATTGCTAGGTCATACGGTAGTTCTATTTTTACATTTTTAAGGAACCTCCATACTGTTCTCCATTGTGTCTGTATCAATTTACATTCCCACAAACAGTGTAGGAGGGTTCCCTTTTCTCCACACCCTCTCCAGCATTTACTGTTTGTAGATTTTTTGATGATGGCCATTCTGACCAGTGTGAGGTGATACCTCGTTGTAGTTTTGATTTGCATTTCTCTAATAATTAGTGATGTTGAGCAGCTTTTCATGTGCTTCTTGGCCATCTGTATGTCTTCTTTGGAGAAATGTCTATTTAGGTCTTCTGCCCATTTCTGGATTGGGTTGTTTGTTTTTTTAATATTGAGCTGCATGAGCTGTTTACATATTTTGGAGACTGATCCTTTGTTCGTTGATTCATTTGCAAATATTTTCTCCCATTCTGAGGGTTGTCTTTTCGCCTTGTTTGTAGTTTCCTTTGCTTTGGAAAAGCTTTTAAGTTTCATTAGGTCCCATTTGTTTATTTGTGTTATTATTTCCTTTACTGTACGTGGTGGATCAGAAAATATCTTGCTGTGATTTATGTCTAAGTGTGTCCTTCCTATGTTTTCCTCTAAGAGTTTTATAGTGTCCAGTCTTACATTTAGGTCTCTAATCCATTTTGAGTTTATTTTTGTGTATGGTGTTAGGGAGTGTTCTAATTTCATTCTTTTACGTGTAGCTGTCCAGTTTTCCCAGCACCACTTATTGAAGAGACTGTCTTTTCTCCATTGTATATCCTTGCCTTCTTTGTCATAGATTAGTTTACCATAGGTGCGTGGGTTTGTCTCTGAGCTTTCTATCCTGTTCCATTGATCTATATTTCTGTTTTTGTGCCAGTACCATACTGTCTTGATTACTGTAGCTTTGTAGTATAGTCTGAAGTCAGGGAGTCTGATTCCTCCTGCTCCGTTTTTTTCCCTCAAGGCTACTTTGGCTATTCGGGGTCTTTGGTGTCTCCATACAAATTCTAAGATTTTTGTTCTGGTTCTGTAAAAAATGCCATTGGTAATTTGATAGGGATTGCATTGAATCTGTAGATTGCTTTGGGTAGTAGAGTCATTTTCACAAAATTGATTCTTCCAATCCAAGAACATGGTATATCTCTCAATCTATTTGTATCACTTTAATTTCTTTCATCAGTGTCTTATAGTTTTCTACATACAGGTTTTTGTCTCCTTAGGTAGGTTTATTCCTGGGTATTTTATTCTTTTTGTTGCAATGGTAAATGGGAGTGTTTCCATAATTTCTCTTTCAGATTTTTCATCATTAGTGTATAGGAATACAAGAGATTTCTGTGCATTAATTTTGTATCCTGCTACTTTACCAAATTCATTGATTAGCTCTAGTATTTTTCTGGTGACATCTTTAGGATTCTCTATGTAATGTATCATGTCATCTGCAAACAGTGACAGTTTTACTTCTTCTTTTCCAATTTTGTACTCCTTTTATTTCTTTTTCTTCTCTGATTGCCATGGCTAGGACTTCCAAAACTATGTTGAATAATAGTGATAGGAATGGACATCCTTGTCTTGTTCCTGATCTTAGAGGAAATGCTTTCAGTTTTTCACCATTGAGAATGATGTTTGTTGCGGGTTTGTCATATATGGCCTTTATTATGTTGAGGTAGGTTCCCTCTATGCCCACTTTCTGGAGAGTTTTTATCATAAATCAGTGTTGAATTTTGTCAAAAGCTTTTTCTGCATCTATTGCGATGATCATATGGTTTTTATTCTTCAATTTGTTAATATGGTGTATCACATTGATTTATTTGCATATTTTGAAGAATCCTTGCATCCCTGGGATAAATCCCACTTGATCATGGCGTATGATCCCTTTAATGTCTTGTTGGATTCTGTTTGCTAGTATTTTGTTGAGGTTTTTTGCATCTATATTCATCAGTTATATTGGTCTGTAATTTTCTTTTTTTTGTAGTATCTTTGTCTGATTTTGGTATCAGGGTGATGGTGGCCTCATAGAATGAGTTTGGGAGTGTTCCTTCCTCTGCAATTTTTCGCAAGAGTTTGAGAAGGATGGTGTTAGCTGTTCTCTAAATGTTTGATAGAAGTCACCTGTGAAGCCATTTGGTCCTGGACTTTTGTTTGTTGGAAGATTTTTAATCACAGTTTCAATTTTATCACTTGTGATTGGTCTGTTCATATTTTCTATTTCTTCCTGGTTCAGTCTTGGAAGGTCATACCTTTCTAAGAATTTGTCCATTTCTTCCAGGTTGTCCATTTTATTAGCATAGAGTTGCTTGTAGTTGTCTCTTAGGATGCTTTGTATTTCTGCGGTGTCTGTTGCAACTTCTCCTTTTTCATTTCTAATTTTATTGACTTGGGTCCTCTCCCTCTTTTTCTTGATGAGTCTTGCCACTGGTTTATCAATTTTGTTTATCTTCTCAAATAAATAGCTTTTAGTTTTATTGTCTTTGCTATTGTTTTCTTTGTTTGTATTTCATTTATTTCTGCTCTGATCTTTATGATTTCTTACCTTTTACTAACTTTGGGTTTTGTTTGTTCTTCTTTCTCTAGTTCGTTTAGGTGTAAGGTTAGTTTGTTCACTTGAGATTTTCTTGTTTCTTGAGATAGGCTTGTATTGCTATAAACTTCCCTCTTAGAACTGCTTTTGCTGCATACCATAGGTTTTGGATCATCGTGTTTTCGTTGTCATTTGTCTCTACGTATATTTTGGTTTCCTCTTTGATATCTTCAGTGATCTCTTGGTTATTTAGTAATGTATTGTTTAGCCTCGATGTGTCTGTGTTTTTTACATTTTTTCCCTGTAATTGATTTCTAATCTCATAGCGTTGTGGTCAGAAAAGATGCTTGATATGATTTCAATTTTCTTAAATTTACTGAGGCTTGATTTGTGACCCAGGATATGATCTATCCTGGAGAATGTTCCATGCACACTTGAGAAGAAAGTGTAATCTGCTGTTTTTGGATGGAATGTCCTATAAATATCAATTAAATCTATCTGGTCTACTGTGTCATTTAAAGCTTGTGTTTCCTTATTAATTTTCTGTTTGGATGATCTGTCCATTGATGTAAGTGAGGTGTTAAAGTCCCCCACTATTATTGTGTTACTGTTGATTTCCTCTTTTAGAGCTGTTAGCAGTTGCCTTATGTATTGAGGTGCTCCTGTGTTGGGTGCATATATATTTATAATTGTTACATCTTCTTCTGGAGTGATCCCTTGATCATTATGTAGTGTCCTTCCTTGTCTCTTGTAACATTCATTATTTTAAAGTCTATTTTATCTGATATGAGTATTGCTACTCCAGCTTTCTTCTGATTTCCATTTGCATGGAATATCTTTTTCCATCCCGTCACTTTCAGTCTATATGTGTCCCTAGGTCTAAACTGGGTCTCTTGTAGACAGCATATATATGGGTCTTGTTTTTGTATCCATTCAGCAAGCTTGTGTCTTTTGGTTGGAGCATTTACTCCATTCACTTTTAAGGTAATTATTGATATGTATATTCCTATGACCATTTTCTTAATTGTTATGGGTTTGTTTTTGTAGGTCCTTTTCTTGTGTTTCCCACTTAGAGATGTTCCTTTAGCATTTGTTGTAGAGCTGGTTTTGTGGTGCTGACTTCTCTTAGCTTTTGCTTGTCTGTAAAGCTTTTGATTTCTCCATTGAATCTGAATGATATCCTTGCTGAGTAGAGTAATCTTGATTGTAGGTTCTTCCATTTCATCACTTTAAATATGTCATGCCACTCCCTTCTGGCTTGTAGAGCTTCTGCTGAGAAAGCAGCTGTTAACCTTATGGGAGTTCCCTTGTATGTTATTTGTCGTTTTTCCATTGTTGCTTTCTGTAATTTTTCTTTGTCTTTAATTTTGCCAATTTGATTACTATGTGTCTCGGCATGTTTCTCCTTGTGTTTATCCTGCCTGGGGCTCTCTGCGCTTCCTGCACTTGGGTGGTATTTCCTTTCCCATGTTAGGAAATTTTCGACTATAATCTCTTCAAATATTTTCTCGGGTCCTTTCTCTCTCTCTTCTCCTTCTGGGACCCCTATAATGCGAATGTTGTTGTGTTTAATGTTGTTCCAGAGGTCTCTTAGGCTGTCTTCATTTCTTTTCATTCTTTTTTCTTTATTCTGTTCCACAGTAGTGAATT
This sequence comes from Eschrichtius robustus, assembly GCF_028021215.1. Classification (NCBI taxonomy): domain Eukaryota; kingdom Metazoa; phylum Chordata; class Mammalia; order Artiodactyla; family Eschrichtiidae; genus Eschrichtius; species Eschrichtius robustus. The sequence continues at coordinate 73,641,074 of NC_090836.1, read as the reverse complement.
CCACCATTTTGTCTTTCAGGTCACTTATCCGTTTTTCTGCCTCAGTTATTCTGCTATTGATTCCTTCTAGTGTATTTTTCATTTCATTTATTGTATTGTTCATCTCTGTTTTTTTGTTCTTTAATTCTTCTAGGTGTTTGTTCTTTAATTCTTCTAGGTCTTTATTAAACATTTCTTTCATCTTCTCGATCTTTGCCTCCATTCTTTTTCTGAGGTCCTAGATCATCTTCACTATCAATATTCTGAATTCATTTTCTGGAAGGTTGCCTATCTCCACTTCGTTTAGTTGTTTTTCTTGGGTTTTATCTTGTTCCTTAATCTGGTACATAGCCCACTGCCTTTTCATCTTGTCTATCGTTCTGTGAATGTGGTTTTTGTTCCACAGGCTGCAGGATTGTAGTTCTTCTTGCTTCTGCTGTCTGCCCTCTCAGTATATTCTTAATATGTTATGCATGTAGGCAGTGTTGTTCCTCAGTACAAGTACTGCTGTTAGTAGTCATTGCAGGAAACTTCTTTAATCAATAGGGATCTGCTAGTGTTGGAGGGTCTCCTGCAGAGGCGGGGAGTGGCTGTGGCTCACCGTGAGGACAAGGACACTGGCAGCAGAAGTTCTGGGATGTGGCGTGAGCCCTCCCAGAGTCTGCCATTAGCCCCACAAAAGAGATTTAGGTTTTTTTTGATGTCTAGGAAACCCTGAAGGACAAAGTAGAGTAATACTGGGTTTAAAACACAAACATTTTTTTTTCAAAAGGCCACAACATTACAACACCATTTACTTGTTTTGTATCAAAACAAAGATTGTTTTGATATAAACTGAATTGTGTGTGAAAAATATATATAGTGTCTACTGCTAAGAAAAGAGATGTGTAATTTTCAAATGTAGTAACAAACTATGTCACCTTTTTGAAAAATGTGTCATTCGTATAATGAGTTTATGTCAGCACAAAGTGTCAGATGGGTAGCTCTAGGGAGTGAAATACTGTTTGTCCACCTACTTTGGATCCTATTTTTGATCTTTAAAAACAGACTGAAATGACCTGTGCGTGGTATGATCCTGTGGCTCTGCTATCTCTGACACCTTTCCTCATACACACTTCTCAATAAGAGAAGGATATCAGAAAAGAAAATTTCTATTCATCGTAAGCAGCATCAGTACCTCTGTAAATGCTATGGGAAAGAAAAGTTAAAAAATAAAAACTCTGGACTTCTCACACAAAGCCCTTATTTCCCAGACGTTCACATTTTCTTCTGCTTTGCCTAGAGATAACAGATGGCTAGTTGGTGATACGGGATGCTAATTAGGCTGCTGTGTTTTTCAGCTAACCTTAGGTAGACACAGTCTTTTGAGGGCTGATTACCACCATGCCATTTAAAAATGCTAGCAGCTAACCATTAAACACCCTTTCATAATGAACTTTTTATAAACAATAAAACCATGATTAACTCTAGTATAAAAAAAAAAACCTTATATCAGCAAGACAGTAATGAAATGCACTGTGGCATTATAAGAGTGATTTCAAGTTTTAACTGAGCTCCAGAGCTAGTAGGTACAAAAAAATAAAAACTAGTATGTAGTATTTTTATATGATTCATTGAACTCTCTATAATATGGTGACACAAAAAAAAACTCCAGTGGCAGTAGACAGATTCTCCAGGGGCAGAGTTAAGAGATGGGAAAATTGAGTCTAACTCAGTCATCTTGAATAAAACATTAAAAGCTGGAGGGAAAGAACATGCACATTGTCTTTGGTAGGATGTGTTAGGAAAGAACTAGGATTACATTCATGAATAGGTAATGATATTCTATACAAAGGAACATTTATATCCAATTAGAGTATGCAAGTTTTTAATATACCACCCGAATTGTAAATGATATTTACATCAATATTTTTATAGCACCTTATATTTATTAATTGATAAAAATTTTCATGTTATACATGGAAAACATACTTATTTCAAAAATTGCTACATGTTGAAATGTAATGTCTTTTCCAGAGCCCAAAACAATATTTTTTAATAAACATGAAAAAAATTTTTTGAGAGTTGAGATGAAATTATTTAAAATTTAAGCTTGAACTGAGATCTGAAATAACATTCACATATGCAGAGTTGTTGCAAATCTGACACTGAATGTTAGCTTAATATCTGAATCACTGCTGATTTAGTAGTAGTATTAAAAGACCTCAAGTCTGCCATACAATGTAATTGTCTGCCGGGAAGAAAGAGCAGAGTAAGGAAGTTAAAAGCAAACTTTCTGGAATTAAAATCCCTGGTTCAAATTCTGTTCCTACCATTTATTATCCTTGTGAAATTGCTCAGATTCCGTAATCCAATTTAACTTCACTGTCCTCGAGGGACTTAACTCTATATGGCTTCTATGAAAACTAAATAAGACAATTCACATTAAATATTTAACTCTCAGCCTAGAACATGGTAAATACTGTGTAGATGATGCTAGGTATTATTATTATCATCATTGCCTTTGGAGGGGTGTGAGAGGTAAACTTATGTGTAAGTGTAATATGTATTCTAATAGCAAACACAGATTAGAAAAATAATGTTTTCTTGGAATTTTATAAAAATTCCTTCTATGATTGATGTATTTCAGTTTATGTGTTTGGTGGTGGTGTTCAACAAGAATTTAAAAGAATTAGAAAAATTTAAATATACATTAACTGGATTTGGATTAGGAAAAATCTTTCTTTCTTCCCAGCATACTAAGAAAACAGGCTACTTTTCAGTAGACTTGCATTGGACATATTTAGCTATGTTTCCAATATATGGAAAATTACAATGGTCGGATGTGTTTTAATTTATATTTCCCATCTGTGTTAATATGCTCTCCTTCTAAGATTTGTGTTTCTATATCAAACACAATTTGAGCAATATCCACTGAAGGCCAAACCTGTGGGATCTAATAGAGTCAATAAATAGCTTATCTTTTTATAGCTTTGGAATAAATTTATTGAAATCAGGAAATTAGGGATTCAGTTCTACATTAGCACCAGTATTTTGTCTGTGGAGTCTAAAGGAGAATTTGCCTTCCAGTGTATCATCTTTTATATATCAATATATAAATTTTATACATGTAAGTGTACATATATATTAAGTGTGTTAATGTGTTTCCTATTTTAAATTCAATTAGTGTATGCTAACACAGAATTTCAATATTTCAAGTGAAATTTCACGTGTTATCTCATTTTATTTTCCATAGGATTATTACCCGTGTTCCAAGATGATTTATTTGAGAAATTCTACCCCATTTTACAGATTAGATTTCTCTGAGAGGTACAGCTTCATTTTTAAGATAATTAAAGCTCAGAGGAGCTAAATGACTTGTCCAAAGAAACAGTAAATTAGGGGCAGACCCACAAATACAGTCCAAATGTTTTTAGTTCCAATGCAATGTACTTTCTACTACCTGTTGTTTGTTTATGGTGTGTGTGTGTGTATGTTCTCACAAGGGATGTGATTCAGGTCTGCTTAACTGGTGTACATTTGTCATACTATTCTTATATTGTGTAATAATATTCATGAAATACCTCATAGCTTGAGAAAATTGCTCACCTTCTCTTTATAAGTCACTTGTTTACTCTCTATGCATCATCCACTCTTCTTGATATTTTTCAGTTATTTTGAAATTTTGATCAATACAAAACTCACAAGAAATTTACTAATTTACTTCTTTTTAAAAAAAGAGAAAAATTAAAACAATAGGCTCAGACTGATATTCAGTCCAGTCCAGGATTCTGAGTTTGACAGTAATACCAAGAAGCAGCTGAAGAGTATGGTGGTTTTTATGAAAATGTTCAAAGCTCTTTAACTTCAACTTTTCTATGAAATTAGCATAATATGAATGTATCTTTTCTCTGTTGCTATGTGTTGTGACTATATTTATAATAAGCATGTATGAAATGCTTATAAATAAATGACTGCTTACTTTGGCTTCCAGTCACCATTTTAAAAATTCACCCTGCCAGTTAGTTAGGTCCTGAGGTTTGGTGAATTTGACAATTAGTAAGACTCAGTCTCTGACTTTAAGGGACTTAAATCTAGTGCAGTTGAGGAGATTTAGACATATTTTTGTGATGCAGTGATTTAGGAAAATTAATGAGGAGTGTAGTAAATTTGTCAGCAGGCACACTAATAAGTAGACCAGATAAGATAAGATATCAGGATTCAAACTATAGTTGTGGTAGTGCAATGGAAAAAGAAGGATCATATTAAGGGTCATTTTACATAACTTTTAATCCATCTCATTAATGTTTAGTTAAGACTTGTTTGTTTCTTGTTTGTCTGTTCCCTGAGGGGAACATATATTCTAGCATTTCCCCCTACATTACCAAAAAATAACCTTTAGACATGAAGGAAAAAAAAATTGGAAAAATAATTGGCTGATTTCCAGTTGTTTTACCTTTAATTTTTAATTTTGATAATTCCAGACTTACATTAAAATTACAATAATAGTATAGAGAACTCATATTTCCCAAATATTTTCCAAATTTACTGTTTGTCACATTTATATTATCATTTTACTCCTTACATACACACACACACACACACACATACAGACACACATATACACACGTACAGACACACAAACTTTTTTTTTGAGAACTTTTTGAGAATGAATTGTAGATATGTTGTCCCTTTCCCCATAAATACTTCTCTGTGTGTTTCCTTAAAACTAGGACAGTATCAGCACAGGGAACTCTACTCAATATTCTGTAATGGCCTATATGGGAAAATAATCTAAAAAAGGAAGCCACTAGGCTTCCCTGTTGGCGCAGTGTTAAGAATCTGTCTGCCAGTGCAGGGGACATGGGTTTGAGCCCTAGTCCGGGAAGATTCCCACATGCCTCGGAGCAACTAAGCCCGTGAGCCACAACTACTGAAGCCCGCGTGCCTAGAGCCTGTGCTCTGCAACAAGAGAAGCCACCGCAATGAGAAGCCCGCCCACAGCAACGAAGAGTAGCCCCCGCTCACCACAACCAGAGAAAAGCCCGCGTGCAGCAACGAAGACCCAACGCAGCCAAAAAACTATATGTGTATATATATATATATATATATATATATATATATATATATATATGTATGTATAACCGATTCAATTGGCTGTACACTGGAAACTAACATTGTAAATCAACTATACTCCAATAAAAATTAAAAAAAAAAACAAAACTAGGACAGCATCCTACCTAACCACTGTACAATTATCAAATTTTCTCATTTGTTTCAATGTTTCCAATCTAGCCTTCAGGCACTCAATAGTCATTCTCAGGATAAGTTCTGTTTTTCCTTATCTTTTCTGTGCTTACCCATTTATTTATTATTTCATAAGTTTGGATTTCTATGTATAAACTTCTACCTAACTTCCAATGAATGATTCCTGGCCCTAAATAGGACCATGACCACTCCTAACACATTCCACAGAAAAATCTACCATTACAAGTAGAGACTCTGAGCTCTCCATCGAAGACTGTGAAATGGAACCCATAGTCATCTGACCAGAAATGATGCTTCAGCCTCTGTGGGGTTCTCCTGCCTTAGGGAGGAACACCTTTCCCACAACGATGTCCTTGAATAGGAACTATGCTAAACCCTGTGCCCTTGAGCATAAAAAAGGGAAGTAAGGAAGGTGATTTACTCAATGAAAGTCCAACTGCTGCCATAGGAAAAAGTTTTTTTGTGGAACAGAGTATGGTAAGGATATGCTATTTTTGTTCTATCATTCCACACCCTCCCAACCCTGAGAATTATTTTCATAATAAAACCAAAAGAAAATATTGCAAATGCAAACAGTAATGGTCTCTTAATGAAAGCTCCTTTAAAAATATAACTATTTACATATCTATACAGCACATATTCTCAATAATCTGTAACATGAATAATTATACTTTAAACATGCACCTTATATAAATGTATTCTTCAATAGCAGAATATATCTTTCTCTATTTAAACATGATGTAACTATTCACATATTTATACAGGATATATTCTAAACACTGTGTAGCTTGAATAATTATACATTAAGCATGTACTTTACATAAATGTTTTCCACTGGTAAAACACCATACCTATATAAAAATGAGTGTAATGCCCTTTCTCATACAATTATACATGAGTTTTTAGTTGTTTTTAAGGTAGGGAGAGAGTACCTGTGGAACTGGTTATAGTCAGAAATCAGTTCATGTATTATGTCTATTGTGCTTAGTGTCTCAGTCTATTAATTTGATTCTAATGTCTGACTTGTTGGAATATCTTAGAAACTAGTCTTCTCACTCCCAATTTGTATGCCGTTAATTGGTAGTTACATTTCATTGCAAGAAGTGACCTTGAGTGTGATGCTGCTTTTAGATGTTCCTACTATTTGAGTTCACAAAACTTTAATTCACCAATTTATGACTAGGTTGTATAATAAAGTCGATAGGGAAAAATACCTCTTTTCTTATCTATTTCCTACATAGAGAAATGAAGTATTTCATATCATTTTACTTTAAAAATAACTCATGTATATGGTGTTGAAAGTGCCCAGTATCTTGACTGTGGTGGTGGATACAAGAAACTATACATGTGATAAAATTTCATAGAACATAAAAACACACAGAGACACACAGCAAAATGATTACAAGTAAAACAGAGCACATCTGAATAGATCAGAGTATTGTATCAATATCAATATCTTGGTTGTGATATTACACTAAAGGATTGCAAAATGTTACCATTCGGGGAAACTGAGCAAAATGTATAACGAATCTCCTTGTGCTATTTCTTACAACTTCATGAAAATCTAAAATTATTCCAACAAAATTTTTAATTAAAAAAAAACCTTCATGTTACTCTTAAACAATTTTGTTCCTGTTGGAATATAACTAAGAAAACTTTTTGACATCACGTACATATTTATTTTGTGTCATTTTGAAGTTCATCTCAAGGAATTTTATTAAATTTATTTAGTTTGCCGTGACACTCTAGGCAAATTAATATCATAAAATATTTATATTCAATATCTGATTATTTAAAATATGACACAACTATTATTTATTATATTTTGGAAAAAAAGTAAAAATATTCATTTGCCTTTAGCCTTGAAGGAATACATTGTGTTTCTAATTGGGCTTGTTTTGGGGGGAGAAAGATAGACATTTTCTTTCATGTGTTTTAGTCTCATTTCTCTTGCTTTTTTTCCCCTTGTTTACTTCCAACTTCTATACCTCCATTCCAATCCATTCTCCACAGCACATCTAGAGCAGTCTTTTTTTTAAAATGTGAACTCTTCCACTCCTACTCTGTGCCAAATTTATCAGGAAGCCTTGTGGCAAGAAGCACATTTGCCATGAAGCTAAGGAAGTTTAAGCTTCAGGGTGCCTCAGATGCACGGATTTCTCCCAAGGCCTCATGCTTATTTTTATGTTTTTAATTTTCTGTTATTTTCTTAAAGAGGGCAAAATATGATTATACTTCAAGTCTCATGAAGCTGGGAGTCAATGTTGTCTGTCATTTTAATTTCTAGGCTATTTCTCCCATCTTTTTATTTCTCTGTATTGCTAGTGGTACCCTTCCAACCCCTCATTTTCTTTTTGCCTGGATTATATTAATAGCCAAATTATTTTGTCTTTCTGTGCCAAATAGGCCAAACCTCCCTCACATTTCTAGTTCTAAACCCGTATTCCCCTTCCTTAAAATTGGAGAAGCCCCTTCCTCTCTAAAGGTAATGACTTGGATCTTTCCACTTTCCTCTCTCCCTCCATCAATTTACTCATTTATCATCCATGTGCTCAAATTTTCCTTCCATTTTAAATTTTTACATGTGTATTTCAACTTATTCTAGTTTGTTTCTTCTCAAACACTGTAGCAGCAACACAACTATGAAGGACAAACAAAAAGTCCTTGGAATTCCTGTCCTTCCTTCAAGAAGAACCCAGCTACTGTTCATGTTATAGACCTTTCCAAGCTAAGCTATGAACAATTTATATTTCTCAGTTCTCACGTCTCCCATTAATTCTTTGAAATTCACTCCCTAGATTATTAATAATCTTCTTTATGCTAAATGCAATGGCTTTTCATCAATCCTAGATTACATTTGCCCTGTGTCATGTGGCATGACTGATTTCTCCCTCAAACACTCTTCCCTTGGCTTCTGTGACTCAACAGAATCCTGGTTTCCTCCTACTGCCTGAGTGTTCCTTTGGGTTCCTATTTCATTTTTCATCACTGAAATGTTCCCATGCGATGCTTATTTTTCTAACAGACTTTATTTTTAGAGCAGTTTTAGGTTTACAGCAATACTGAGAGGAAAATAAGGAGATTTTTTCATATACTCTCTCTCCTTACATGGCCGGAGCCTCTCCTATCATCAACATCCTCCACCAGAGTGCCACGTTTGTTACAACCAGTGAACCTACATGGTCACATCATTATTATACAATGTCCATAGATTACACTAGAAATCACTCTTGGTCTTGTACATTCTGTGAGTTTGGCCATGTTTGTAATGATGTGTATCCACAATCATAGAATTATACCTAATGTTTCCACTGCTCTAAAAATCCTCTGTGCTCTGCCTGCTCATCCCCCTCTCCTCCCTTACCTCTAACAACCACTGGTCTTTTTTACTGTCTTCATAGTTTTGTCTTTTGCAGAATGTCATATAGTTGGAATCATACAGTATGTAGCATTTTCAGATCGGTTTCTTTCATTTAGCAATGTGGATTTAGGGATTCTCCATGTCTTTTTGTGGCTTGACAACTCATTTCTTTTTAGTGTTGCAAAATATTCTGTTGTCTAGAAATATCACAATTTATCCATTCATCTGCTGAAGAACATCTTAATTGCTTTCAAGTCTTGGAAATTATGAGCAAAGTTGCTATAAACATTTGTGTGCAGGTTTTTGTGTGGACATGTTTTCAAATCCTTTGAGTAAATACCAAGGAGCATGATTGCTGGATCATATGGTAAGAATATGTTTAATTTTGTGGGAAACTACCAAACTGTCTTTCAATGTTGCTATACCATTTTACATTCTTACCAGCAAATGAATGAGAGTTCCTGTTGCTCCTCATCCTTGTCAGCATTTGGTGTTGCCGGTGTTCTGGATTTTAGCCATTCAAATAAGTGTGTAGTCATATCTCAGTGTTTTAATATGTATTTCTCTGATGACATATGATGTGGATCTTTTTATTTGCCATCTGTATATCTTCTTTGGTAAAGAGTGTGTTAAGGTCTTTGGTCCATTTTTTAATGCAGTTGTTTGTGCTCCTACTGTTGAGTTTTAAGCGTTCTTTGTATAGTTTAGAAAACGGTACCTTATCAGATATGTCTTTTGCAAATATTTTCTCCTCTTTGTGGCTTGTCTTCTCATTCTCTTGATATCATCATTTGCAGGACATAAGTTTTTAATTTTAGTGAAGTCCAACTTACTAATCTTTCTTTCATGGATGGTGGCTTTTGTGTTGTATCTAAAAAGTAATTGCCAAACTCAAAGTCATCTAGGTTTTCTCCTGTGTTATCTTCTAGAAGTTTTATAGTTTTATGTTTTACATTCAGGTCAGTGATACTTCGGGGATTTTTTTTTTGAAGAGTATAAGGTTTGTGTCTAGCTTCTTTCTGTGTGTGTGTGTGTGTGTGTGTGTGTGCGCCCAATTGTTCCAGTACCATTTGTTGAAAAAACTATCTTTGCTCCCTTGTATTGCTTTTATTCCTTTGTCAAAGATCAGCTGACCATATTTGTGTTGGTATGTTTCTGGGCTCTGTATTTTGTCCCACTGATCTATCTATTTTTTCACCAGTACCACACTGTCTTGATTACTGTAGCTTACTCTGCACAAACTACTTAACACAGCATTCACCCTTATGATATCAAAAAGCACCCATATGCTTATTTATTTATTCAGCTATTGTACGTTGAACACCTACTTTGTGAGAGGTACTGTGTTTGTTACTGGGAATACAATTTTTTTTTTTTTTTAAGAAGCGTCTCAGGTGACTCTTTTTTTTGTTTTTTAATTAATTAATTTATTTATGGCTGTGTTGGGTCTTCGTTTCTGCGCGAGGGCTTTCTCTAGTTGCGGCAAGTGGGGGCCACACTTCATCGCGGTGCGCGGGCCTCTCATTATTGCGGCCTCTCTTGTTGTGGAGCACAGGCTCCAGACGCGCAGGCTCAGTAATTGTGGCTCATGGGCCCAGTTGCTCCGCGGCATGTGGGATCTTCCCAGACCAGGGCTCGAACCCGTGTCCCCTGCATTGGCAGGCAGATTCTCAACCACTGCGCCACCAGGGAAGCCCCCTGGGAATACAATTTGAAAAAAGGTTGATGTGTTCATTAATCCCAATCAAATAAGTATGTGAGTAAATTGCCAAATACAATCTGTGATCATTGTTATGTAGGAAAAGTGCGCTAGACTCAGTGAATATATCAAAGTTAGAATTGATATGGGAAGGGTTTTTTGGGGGGACATATATTTGAGATAAGCTCACAAGCAAAAGCAGGAATTAACTTATTAAAAGGAAGATAGAATATTGTAGGCAGTGATGGCAGCAGAATAAAAGTCCTGAGGCAGTATATAGGGCTTTTAAAGTTTTGGCCATCTATCATAAATTGCAGACTGTTTTGTAATAGCCCTTTAATTTACTTATGGAGGATTATCTCCCCTCCTCTGTAAGGTGTTAGCAGTGTTGTTGAACAAGTTTTCCTTCTTCCCCTTGCTAGGGAATGTATATGTACTCCAAGTTAGGCCAGTCACATGTTCTCTTCTTGAAACATGAATTTTGAACAGATTTTTTTTTAAGTATAAAAATAAAATTGGAGCTCATTCATTCTTGTATGGACACTGATATAAAACTGTTGAATTGATTATACTGTGTAGATTCCAGAGAATCACTTTTTTCTGTTTTATTCTGCACCTGTTTCCCTGGCCTCCTTGTCAGTTCTGTGAGCTCTCCCATATAATTCGTGATAATTTATTTTTCTGCTGAAGGTAGCTCAATTCAGTTTCAATTCTTTACATTGAAAAATCCCTAGTGATATATATAGAGGAGCATGGAATTTTTGAATGAAACATTGGTCATTGTGGGTGAAATGAAAGAAAGAAGGAGTGAAACAAGATAAAATTAGGGCATAGGCAAGTATAGGTAATACCCATTTTTTAGACCAGTTTAAGGATTAAGTCTTTATCCTAAGATCACAGGGTTGCCATTATTATAAAATGTGTAAGCAGAAGAGCTACATGATCAGATTCATATTTTAAAAACATAGCTCTGGATTCAGTTAGGAAAATACAATGTGAAGAGAAAGAGTAAAGATAAGACCATTTAGGAAACTGTCACATTATAATAAAATAAAAGTTGAGAAGGAGAAAACAGATGGATTTCATAAATATTTAGATGGTAAAGCTGTCAGATCAGTCTCTGATGGTAGCAGAAAGGAGAGGTGAGTATGTAGGAGGAAACCCCTAAATGTCAGAGATGGCTTTCAGGAAAGAGTGCCTTAAGTCTCTGGCTTATAGAACTGGATGTTTAGAAATGCCATTTGTAATGAAACAGGGAATAATGGGTGATAACTAGATTTAGGTAAAAGCATATTTTGGGTTAGGCATTGAATTTACTAAATTATTAGTGATTTTGAGACATAAAAGAAGTCCAGAAGGCATTAACAATTTGTACCTGAGGCCTGGGAAATAGTTTTGGGGGTCATCTCCAGCCTACACTTTTCTGAGTCCCAGATGCATGTAGCCAACTTCTTATTTGGCATTTCTAATTGGAGGCCTACAATGCACCTCAAACACTATTTGTTTAAAAAAAATGAACTGTGTCTGCAACCCCTCAAAAAGCACACTCTGTTCCTCTTTCATTATTGCTCATCACAGTGAAATTTATTACTATTCACTTAGTTGCCAAACCTAGTAACCTAGGGATTATAATTGTTTGTTCTTTCTTCTACAGTTCCATTTCAAAAACAATCAACAAGATCTCTCTACATTGAAAATTGCTCTCAAATTAAGTTTGATTTTTATATCCTTATGTCATACCATAATTCTTTGCATTTATTATGCAATTGTGAACATTAAACTTTGCATTTTATCTAGAAGTTGAATATGTTCCAAAGAGTGATATGTGTGCTCCTTTTAATGTCAGTCATTATTTTCTCTGGTTTTACTATTGTTATTAGGTTGCTATATTTAAATTTAATGAAGCATTTTTTCTCAATCAAGAAGACCATTGAGATGATACAATTCTATAAGTCTGTGGTGTGAAATCAGAGTAATAAACTTTATTTGGCGTGAGATGAGAAATGATTGAATATGCTTTCTATTCATTAAGTTTCTTTTATTCTTCCTCTCTGATATTTATAAGTGAAGTAAATAATAAAAGGTGTTAGTTTTTTTTTTCCCTAATCTTCTCTGTGAACTTCTGATAAAGTGTTAAAGACAAAACTTCCTGGACAAGGACAATCTGTTCTCTTTTATGATTCCTAGGATTCAGCAATATAATACAGAATTCACTTCTGACATCCCATAGTAAAGTCAGTCTTCATCACAATAAGTCTACTTCTCCTAAATATGTACGTTTCTTTAAAGAGTAAGGTAAGGGACAAAATGAGACAAATTACCGTATGTTGCTTAATAAAGCCTAGGTTTTGAAATAGTTATTTCAAACGCCAACATAGGAAATTCAGAAATTTTGTAACCAAATAAAGTAAAACTAGTGCATGATTTGAAGTATATAAAATCCAGATGATATGTCTTGTACTGTTCCTGAATTAACTAGAATAATAAAAAACAAACAAAAAATCTTATTTTTTATGCAACTGTTTTTCATTTTTCTCTAAGCAGACAAGCAAAAGGTATTTAGTTCAGTGGATGAATAACATTTTGAAAATTATTCATCCACTGAACTAAATATTTTTAGTTCAATAGCCTTGCATATTGCACCTTTTACAGTGTCTTTCACATGCTAAGTATTTCTTAGATTTGATCCACGAACCACTGCACTTACTTAAAAAAAAATAAAATCAGACTTCTGATCCCTGCCCGAAACATATAACAGAACTTATAGGTATGGAGCCTAAGAATGCATTTAAATAGCACTGTTTAGTGATGCTAGTAGTCTTTAAGTTTTAGAACTAGTGCTGAGAAGACTCACAAAAAGTTATTTTTTGGTCATTCTGAGAGTAATACATAGAGAAATCAACAAGCAAGAAAAGGAGTTATCAAGCTTACACTAAGAAGTAAAACTGATAATGATAAAATCAATATTTTGGACTTGAAATCTAGTGGCCTTCCAAATGAATGCAAATTTCATGGTGAACATAATTTTTCCAAAGAGAGAAGGAAAACCTAATAAAACATATGTCAGTGTTAAATTTTACGTGTTTTGCCCTTTTTTTTCTTTTGCCTTTCCAACATATAATGTAATTTTCATAGCCATAATATAGAAGATGTTTTAAAAATATTGATTATTATACAATATTCTATATTAATTTCAATCTTCATTATTCATTTGTATGTGCAAATACAGAGTACATTTAAATAAATTTAGAAAGATAGGTCCAGCTCTTGTCTTACTGTAGTGAATTGATTTTGACCAACCAAATATTTTAAGAGACTAGATTATATATAATGCAGCATTTTTGCATCCTCACATATAAATTAATCCTCTAATATATATTTTATCATTAAGATTAAAATTTAAATTAAGAATAGATATTAAGAAGAAAATCTGGTCAGCCTATTTGCTTCATTCTGGGAAAAGAAGTAGCTAATTACCTTTCTATGAAATGTACTGAAGTAGTTAGTGGTTTCTCCCTTTTATTTGGTAATTAAACTACTTTAAGAAAATGAGTTATAAAGTGTTTCTTGTTAGTGCATGCCTGTCACTCATATTCTAAGCTTCAGCAAATGGTGACCAGGGGGCTAAATCCAGCATGCTGCCTGTTTTTTTTTTCTGTAAGTCAGGTTTTATTGGATAGCAGACACAACCATTTGTGTATGTATGTTTATGGCTAGTTTCATGATGCAACTCCAGAACTGAGTAGTTGTCACAGAGACAGTATGGCCAACAAACCCTAAAATATTTACCATCTGGCTCTTTATAGAAAAGTTTTCCAGTCTCTGCGGAGTATATCTAGAGTATTGAACAACTGAAGCGGATCAATTTTTATTTCTTCCTATTATGACACATGTATATTCAGTAATAACTGTGAAATGAACTGAAAATAATGGCTAGAAAGTAAATGCAGGCAGTGGAGTCTTTGTTTTGTTTTACTTTATTTTTATATTCATGCCAGTAGAAAAATAATTAAGCAAAATTTTTTTAAAGTAAACAATGAAATAATATATCATAACATACAAAAAAAGGAAAGAGTACTACTTTACTTCTTTTCCATTCAATTAATTTATTTTAAAGTGGGAAAATATCTACCTACAATCAATCCATCACAGCCATCAATAATAGCTTCACAATAATTCATAAGTGAATTTTAATAAAACCGGAATATCTCTGAAAGATATATTTTAGGCAAATAGCAAATTGTACCACTGATGCATGTTTTCTTAGTTTCACCAAACACAGAGGGTAAAAAGAAGTAGAAATTTAAATGTTAAAGAAATTACTAAAATAATCCTTAGCAAAGGAAAATATTGCACCCACAGTTTCCACTCACTGCTTTAAATTTTAAACACATGTAAAACCTCCATGTGGACTCAGAATAAAAACTAAGTAACACAAATTTTGTTTCTTTGTCTTTACAATCATTGTGCGATCATTGTTTACTTCTAATGTATTATTTAAACACTGGAATATGAAGTACCACAGGAGCTGGAGACACACTGTGCCCAAAGCAAGACTGAATGATTTTGAACTGCTATGAATTTGTTCTTGAATGAGTGTGTGTATTCTTCTAGGTAGAATACAAAGTTTTTTTAAAGTATAAGTAATAAAAATGTGTTAGTTTTAAGGTTATATATATTTTGAAACTCAAGAGTAACTTTAGCAATTATGTAGCAATTATTTAAGTTCTCTACACACTGCACCTTCTCATCACCTACACTGCTGTAGACAGCTCCTGTCTCCTATCACCCTGTCTATTCTCTGTTGAATCTTTGCAAGTGTCTGTATTTCCTTACCATTTTCCTTTTCAGCTCTTTAATATTTATTTTTTCTTTACCTACAAAATGAATAAATCTGCCATAAATCCTAAATGTTCTCCTTTTCATTCCATGTCCTTTCCTTTTCCACTTCCTTTTCAAATTTCAAGCCCCAACACGTGTCATTTCATTTATTGGTCCTTTATCAACCTTCACAGGCAGAACTAGCAGCTTTCTCCTTGTTCCTCCAACACCTCATTCATACTGCAAACATACTAGTTGTCATATTAAGACCATTCTCTCTCTCTCTTTCTCTCTGTTTGCTTTCTGAGGCTAGATAATGTGCTATGAGCACATTATCTTCACCAATGCAGTGCTCAGACTATAAATAGGCACTTGGGAAATTTTCTGGAGATAAATGGAATCAATCTGTGAAAAGATTGCAAGTGGATGTTATGGTGGGAATTATACCTCTGTAATTTGCAGTATTGAATCTTTAATTTTATAGCAATAGAAGTTGCTACATATTTGAAAAGATAATGTACCTCTTGAATTCTGTTTGAAGAATAAGAAACAGCACAAACCCCAAAAAACAAATAAATTTCTTAGCTTCTTATTCTAATTCAGTACTCCCAAATTTTCTTTTTTTACCAGCTAAGAAACTTGTGTGAAAGCTTTTGCCATGAACACTTATATTTAGTCTGTTAGTTATAGGTGGCAATATTAATAATAACTATTTATTTAATTATTATTAGTATTATTATTAAATATGTTAATATTATGTTTATTATGTATATAGGTGGCTGCATTCATTTTTAAAATAATTTAAAATAATTTTATTCAGGTAACTTTACCTGATGCCTACTTAGGAATTCCATGAACAAATGGGAAGAAAGTAATTACTTGGCTACAAGAAATTATGTATCATTAAAATAGTACAGACTTATTATGCATTAGAAACATGGAATAAAATGATGCTTATTATGGAAAAAATAAAGGAAAAATACCATTTCCTTATTGTTTTAGAAGCTTATAATTTACTTGATTTTTTTTTTCTGGAATTCATTTTGTCAAATTCTCTGTTTTTATCTCCTTTGTTATCCCTTATTTTCCTTGGAGAATAAGGTAAGATATTTTCTTTTAGATGGTAAAGATGAAAAGAGATAAGAATACTCTGTTACCATTGGTATCCCAGCCCTGGTCTAATTGTGAAAACTAATTTATAATAATGTCTTACCATTTGGCCTAAAATATAATTTTTTTTCTTTCTGAAATATACATCTATCTAAATCTAGAGAATGTAGAAACAAACAAAAACAGATCTGTCTTTGGATTATGCTAGAATATTAGGAAACTATGTCACTTTAATGCTCAAAACAATCCATTTCCTTGAATTGTACTTTGGTGTTTTTCTATAGCCTGTACTGAGGGAAATGTGATTTCATGTTTTCACTTTACAAATATGGTAGAAGATTCAGCAGGTAGAAAGTCAGTAAGGTCACAGTTGAACTCAACAACATCATTAATCAACAGGATATAATTGACATCTATAGACTACTTCAACAACAGCACAATACACATTCTTCTCAAGTTCACATAGAGCATGCAGGAAGATATATCGTATTTTTGGACATAAGACACATCTCAACAAACTAAAAAAAAACAGAAAAAAATAGAAACCATACGTCTGCTCTCAGATGTTCCCTTAGAGGGAATACTTTCTAACTCATTCTATGAGGCCAGTGTTAGCCAAATATCTAAACCAAAGATATTACGAGAACACTAAAGACTTAGATTTCTCCTGAACATACCTGCAAAAATCCTCAAAAAAAATTAGCAAATTGAATCCAACAACGTATAAAAAAATTATACACCATGACCAAATGGGATTTATCCCAGGTATGCAAGACTACTTCAACAGTCCAAAATCAATTAATGTAATCCATCACATCAATAAGATAAAAAAGAAAATCTCACAGTCACATCAATAGATGCAGAAAAAGCATTGGACATAATCCAACACCGATTCATGATAAAAACTCTCACTAAACTAGGAATAAAAGGGAACTTCCTCAACTTGATAAGAAATATGTACCAAAAATCCTACAGCTAACATCGCACGTAATGGTGAGAACTTTGAAGTTTTCTCACTAAGATCAGGTGAGAACGTATTTTCTTACCAATTCTTTTCAACGTTGTGCTTGAAATTCTAGCTAATGCAGTAAGAAACAAGAAAAGGAAATAAAAGGTTTACACATTGGGAAGAAAGGAATAAAACTGTCTTTGTTTGAAGATGACAAGATCATCTATGTAGAAAATCCAGAAGAATTGATCAAAAACTCCTGGAACTAACAAGCAGTTATAGCCAGGTTGTACGATACAAGGTTAACAAGCAAAAGTCAATTGCTTTTCTATATACCAGTAATGAACAAGTGGAATTTGAAATTAAGAACACAATACCGTTTATATTGACACCCCCCAAAATGCATACTTCAGTATAACTCTTATCTGATGCTTGTTGTGTCTCTTCAAATTGTGGGTTTTTTTTACCATTTTGGTATGCCTTGTAATTCTTTCTTGATGGCCTGACATGATGTGCTGGGTAAAAGGAGATGCTGCAAACAGGCCTTTCATAATGTGGTAGTAAGATGTGGAGGGAGGGGAAGCATTCTATAGTCCTATCATTAAATCTCAGTTTTTAGTTAAGCCTAAACCTCTGGACTGTGACCATCACAAATGTTTTCAATTTTTTCCCCCTTCCTCCTTAGGTGGGATAGGATGGCTAGAATAGTCCGGAGTTGGGTATTTCCTTTCCCCAGATCAATTAGCCGATTGGGTTAGGCTTTGGTTAACTAGTTTCCCCTGAGGGCAGTCCTTGTTAAGAACTGCGTGCTCTGGCATTTTTCAAAATGGTTCCTTTCCCCTCCACTGCTGGAAGCCTGAGGGAATTTTTCTCTGATATTTACTGTGGAGTCAGTTGAAGCTGTAAGAGGTAAATCTCACAATATTATAGGGGTTCCCCCTGTTAATTGGGTATCCCAGAGTTTTTAATCTCAGAGGTACCTACGCTGAAAATCCAGCAATTACAGTTCAGGTTTTCCTAACGCGGCATGGGTTCCCGTGGTGGTTTCCTCTCAGGTAAGTCATGATTTTTCGTATTTGTCTGTCTGTCTCACCAATCTTGGGGGCAGCAGCTTGCCCTGTGTTCAAACCTTTCTAGTGGATCCAAAAGTTGTTGATTTTTCAGTTTGTTCAGCTTTTTACTTGTTAGGAGAGAGTGGCAGCTTTCAAGCTCCTTACATGTGGAAACAAAAAATGGAAGTTTAATTTCTTCTTGAGATGTTAATATGTATAACTTAGGAAAAGGCAATTTGGATACAGTGTATGTTAGTTATAACAGCCATTAAGTAATAATGACAGCAGCCATTATTTAGTGAGCACTATTTTAAGCCAGGCACTGTGGTAAGTGCTTTCCCTGGGGTTTCCTATTAATAGAAGTAGTAATACACCTGCTCTGAAAGTTCTCCAGTTTGAGGTTAAAGTGCACAAACTTACTTTTAATACAATTTTGCAGTATTGTAATGTGAAATCATAAAATCAAAATTTAATTTCATTAATAAGGGAGCCACCATCTTGTAGAGAGAGTTACACATAGTTTTTCTGAAAAGTGTCAAACTTGTTCCAAGTCATTTCATTTAAAGTAGATTGTTCAACATTAAAACCTTGATAACTAGCTCATGGCAATGCATTTATCATACTAGGTTCTTATTAAAAATATTTTCCTAGCAAGATTAATGTGTCACTTAGACGATAAATATCAGAATCAATCTTTGCCCTCAAACCTAATACACCTCTCTGTAAAGTAGAATGTAACTGGAAAATACCACTATGGAAAAAACAAACAAATAAACAACTAGAACAAATATCTCCTAGAACACTTGCTTCTGATCACGTTTTGTTAAATGCTGCTTAACAATCTTTGCAAATATTATAAGCTTTGATAATATACCATGGTGACTTCCTAATGAAAGTGATTTTTTTTCAGTGTCAAACTGAAAATCATATATTTAACTCAGATCACATGCATTCTGTTGATAAAAATATCTGTGTCCATAAAAGTTGGCAATCTTGGGGGAAGAGAATTCATAGAACTATTTCTATACTTGCTTTCTTTATGCATTAATATTTACATACATTATGAAGCTTACATAAATGATCCCAATAATTTGCAATAATATAAAGTGCCCAATATACTTTATTGGGTAATATATGCCTGTGGAAATAATTTTCTGAGGCCTAAAATGATATATTTCGTTGGTGTCCAAAAGCAAATGTTTCTTTGTCTTTTACTCCTTTCATATAAATAAAATGTGTTTAATATAAAAATAGTCAACACTTAAATGTAACAGTGTTTTAAATCTATAAACTTTTATCTTGTTCTGTGCCATGTTATTGTCCCTAATCACCACCCATCCAACATTAATCAAGAATACTGGTCAAAATATGTTGGAAAAAAAAAAAGATGGAAAATATGAAGATAATAGACAAAAATAGCCAATAACTCACTCCCTCCCCCCAAAAAAAGCCAGCAGTGACCAAAATAAATAAGAATGTTGTGACTTATCTTCTTTTCAATTATTCTTAATAAAGTAAACAACTGGCTACTTTATATGCTTTTCAGATGGCTCAATAGTGGCTCACATACAGAGCAGATGTATATCACTAGGACACAGGTATATGCACTGATTCTTATTTGCCTGCAGTCCTCAAGTATTTAAGGAAATAAGTATCTTAGAATTAAATTTTTACATGCCCACAGAGATACACACTAGTTTTCATTATCTTATATTTCAACATTGCCAGATATTTTGCTAAAACAATTACAAAGAACACTTTGTTGAAATAAGTAGACATTTAAAAACAACACTTCTACAGAGTGAGTGTCCACCTACACAAACATATGCATTTTTAAATATTTTTGTCCATCTCTGTGCATGTTGTAATTTTCTAGGTCTAAAATCTCTTCACACTGGAATTTTCAAAACATGCAAACGACCTCTTTGTGCCTGGAAGCTTGATGCTGATCTTTTAGCTTCATGTCATTTTCATTTCTCACCCTAATCACAATCAAATTCTTCATTCACTTCCGTGATTGGCTTGAGGACAATTTGGATTGAAATCAGACGAACAACACAGATGGTATCTAATATTGCATCTCAGTTTTTGGCTTGACTGTGTAAGCTGCTTACTCAGTGGTAGAGGAGAAGGGGAAAGCTGCTGACAAATGACACTATTAGGACCATCATAACCAAGCTAGACTGGCACCAGTAGAGTGCTCAACAATCTGTTTTACATCTCTGTGTTTCTAAGTCCATATTATTAAACAAAGGTGTCCTTTTTACACGTAACATAACACCTGGGACAGGAGCCACTTTTTACTCTTGAGACGGCTTACTAAGCAGAATGATTTTTAAGGATATTTATATCGAAAGAGAGGCTGCCTTCAAAATACGGAGATTAACTCTATGTTGTAGTAATTATTAATTTCTATTAAATCTCATTTTCTCATTTAAATCTATAATATACATTTATTTGACATATTTTGAAGGCAAAAACTTTGTTATATTTAATTGTAGACTCATGCAAGCTAAGGGTGGACATATAATATCAATAGTTGACTATTGATTTTTAATAGTTATGCATTATGATTCACCACGGATATTATTTTGAGAAAATGATAGGCATTTCAAAAGGGTATTTCTTTCAAATAAATTATAAGTAGAGTATCTCTTTTCTGATTATGAGATTAATGTATATGTAATGCAGAATAGTTTTTTTAAATCAAAAGTACAAAAAAGAAAATACAAGTCAAACATATTTCAGTCACACAAAGATGAGTGTTAATTTACTGATACAGTTCCTTTTGTTTTCTTTGCCTATTTCTCAATATGTATGACATATAATGACACTGTTTGTTTAGGAATATTATCTCTATTTTTATTTGTAAGATAAGTTGGAAGGTGAGAGAAATTGGTTGTGAAAATGTAGCAATTTATACATAATATAATAATGGTTGCAACCAGAGTTATGAGAGTCTGAAAATAAATGACTAAAAAGTCAACACTCGTGTTTATCATTTACTAAGAAATTTTTCATATTCATCTCATCTGATTTTGATAGGAACTCTCTGACATATGCATCAAATTTTTCACTTTTAATTTGAGAAAACTCTTTTCTGAAAAGATAAAGAAATTATTCAAGTTGATGTAGCCCATAAATAATGAAGTCAGAACACGATGTTGGTTTTTCCAAATCCAAATACTATGTGCTTTCTCTACACCTTTGTGTAAAAGAAATGAGTAAACTATGTGAATTTTGAAGAATATATCAGCAAAATGAGCTAACTGGTTAAATGCTTTAGGGAGTGCATTAAAGAAAAAAATTAAATGTCTCTAATTTTGTGTCTGGAAATTGTACCGTTGGTTAGAATGACTGAAGATAATGAGCTTCTTTCAGTTTTGTAGGTACAATCCAGATTTGATTACTTTCTATTCCACTGAAGTGATTCTACTAATTTTCCTGAAGCTAGATTATTATAATGGTTTGTAATATTTTTCTGTCTTAGCCAATGAACAATCAGCATAAGTTGCTTTAATGAGCCATTTTTCAAAATGAAAATTATGAAAACTCAAATTGATCAGTTTGCCACAAAAAATTTAGTCTGCTTAAGTGCTGAATTTAAATGTCTTCTATTGCATATAGGAAATTACATAAAAACTTGATAATACCTGATGCCTCTGTTTCAATATATCTTGAAGCTAAAGTTTGATTTTTCCCTCCTCATTAACATTTTAATATTATTTTAAAGAAATATTTCAAAGCAAGTTTTCAGTGGCACATGAAATAAAACTTCATTCTCACACAGAAGCTAATATTGTCTGGAATATCTGTCCCTTTTAATAGTTTTTCCATTTACTTATTTCATTGATACTATTTTCATATAATTACTAAGTGAATAATTGGAACAATTATTTGTATAATAGATAAGATTCCCTTTCATATGAGCAATGTATACATTTTATTTTAAAATATGTATTTAAAAAATAGAGAATTATATTTTATAAGTGGTAATTATCAAAATTAAAATATCTTTATAAATTCTCAAAGGTTTTATTTTCATGAAGCTAAAGGAAGGAATAAGACATTTTTAAATTAAAAATAATTAAGAGAAATTCCCAGCAAGGGATTCTGTGGATACTGTCATACATAAGATGTTCAACATCATACTCATCAAGTACAGGTTTCCCCTGCTTTCCAAAAGTAGGGCATTCCTGTGAAAACTTTTATAAGCCAAAATGGTGTAAAACAGAGAAACAATAACTTTTATTATAAAACTGAAAATCCTCTTGGATTTCTTTCAGTTAGCGAAAACAGGTACTAATGTAGATCTTTTGTGAAAAGCATAGTGGTTATGTAAAGTGAACCTTCAAAAAGTGGAGGATACCTGTACTTGCAAATTAAAACATCAAAGAGTTATAATTGCACACTTATTAGAATGGCTAAAATGGACATCACCAGATGTTGGTGATGTGGGGCAGTAGAAATTTTCATTCATTTCTGGTGGTAATGCAAAATGGTACAGCCACTCTGAAAGACTGCCAGTTTCTACAAAACTAAGTATACTCTTACCATAAGAACCAAAAATTGTGCTCCTTGGTATTTACAAAAAGGAACCGAACACTTATGTCCACACAAAAACCTGCACATGAATGTTTACAGTATGTTTACTTATAATTGTCAAAACTTGACAGCAATCAGGATGTCCTTTAATAGGTGAGTGGATACATAAACTGAGTTACATCCATACAATGGAATATTATTTAGTGATAAAAATAAATAAGCTATGAAGCTACAAAAAGACATGGAAGAACTTTAAATGCTAAGTGAAAGAAGCCAGTCTGAAAAGGCTACATACTATATGTTTCCAACTGTATGATATTCTGGGAAAGGCAAAAGTATGGAGACAGTTTAAAGATCAGTGGTTGCTAGGAACACAGTGGAAGGGATAGAGGGATGAATAGGTGGAGCATGGGGGATTTGGGGGCACTGAAACTACTCTATATGATACTATAATTGTGTATACATATCATTACACATTTATCAAAACCCATAGAATGTACAATACCAAGAGTGAACCCTAATATAGACTATGGACTTTAATTAATAATAACTGGCTTATCGATTGTAACAAATATCTAACTAATGCAAGATGTTGCTAATAATATGGGAAAATATGTGTGGGGTTGGTTGTAGGAGGATATATGGAAATTTTGTGATTTCTGCTCAATTTTTCTGTAAACCTAAGACTGTTCTAAAATAAATTCTATAAGAAAAATTAGGGGAAACACCATTTTAGGTTAGAGTTAGATCATAAATTCAGTGATCTAGACATATTGTAAAGTTTCTCTTGATACTCCACATCATGTTTCAACAACCTTTGATTGCCCCTGTTTTTCTATTTTTTAAATTGAAATATAGTTGATTTACAATATTTCAGGTATACAGCAAAGTGATTCAGTTGGACTTTTAACCTACACAATTGTAAGCTAACAAATTTGTTTTGTTTTATGTCACTAAGTTTAAATATATACATTTATGTATTCTTTTTCAGATTATTTTCCATTATAGGTTACTATAAGATATTGAATACAGTTCCCTGGGCTGTACAGTAGGTCCTTGTTGTTTATCTATTTTATATATAGTGGTGTGTATCTGTTAATCCCAATTCCTAATTTATCCTTCCCCCATCCCTTCCCTTTTGGTAACCATAAATTTGTTTTCTATGCCGTGAGTCTATTTCTGTTTTATAAATAAGTTCATTTGTATCTTTTTTTTTTTTAGATTCCACATATAAGCGATATTATATGATATTTGTCTTTCTCTGTCTGACTTCACTTAGTATGATAATCTCTAGGTCCATCTATGTTGCTGCAAATGTCATTATTTCATTCTTTTTAATGGCTGAGTAATATTCCATTATAATATATATGTATATATCTATATATTCCATTTTATATATATATATATACCACTTCTTCTTTATCCATTCATCTATCAACAGGTGTTTTGTTTGCTTCCATGCCTTTGGCTATTGTAAACAGTGCTGCAGTGAACATTGGGGTGCATCTTTTTGAATTAGAGTTTTTGTCTTTTCCAGATATATGCCCAGGAGTGGGATTGATGGATCATGTGGTAACTTTAGTTTTTAAGGAACCTCCATATTGTTCTCCATAGTGGCTGCACCAATTAACATCCTCACCAACAGTGTAGGAGGGTTCCCTTTTCTCCACACCCTCTCCAGCATTTATTATTTGTAGACTTTTTGGTGATAGCCATTCTGACAAGTGGAAGATGATACCTCATTGAAGTTTTGATTTGCACTTCTCTAGTAATTAGCGATGTTGAGCATCTTTTCATGTTACTGTTGGCCATCTCTATATCTTCTTTGTAAAAATGTCTATTTGGGTCTTCTGCCCATTTTTTGTTTGTGCTGTTTGTTTTTCTGTTATTGAGTTGTATGAACTGTTTCTATATTTTGGAAATTAAATCCTTGTCAGTCACATCATTTGCAAATATTTTCTCTTATTCTGTATGTTGTATTTTCATTTTGTTTATGGTTTCCTTTGCTGTGCAAAAGATTTTAAGTGTAATTAGGTCCCATTGGGTTTTTTTTTTTCTTTTGGCTTTGCAGTGCGGCATGTGGGATCTCAGTTCCCCAACCAGGGATCGAACCTGTGCCCCCTACAGTGGAAGCATAGCGTCCTAACCACTGGACCGCCAGGGAAGTCCCCCCCCCATTGGTTTATTTTCACTTTTGTTTCCATTACTCTAGGAGACTGATCCAAAAAGATATTGCTGTGATTTATGTCACAGAGTGTACTGCCTATGTTTCCCTCTAGGAGTTATATAGTATCTGGTGTTACATTTACCTCTTTAATCCATTTTGAATTTATTATTGTATATGGTGTGATAAAATGTTCTCATTTTATTCTTTAACATGTATCTGTCCAGTTTTCCCAGCACCATTTATTGAAGAGACTGTCTTTTCTCCACTGTATAGTCTTGCCTCCCTTGTTATAGATTAATGTGCATGGGTTCACTTCTGGGCTTTCTATCCTGTTCCATTGATCTATGTGTCTGTTTTTGTGCCAGTACTATGCTGTTTTGATTACTGTAGCTTTGAGTATAGTCTGAAGTCAGGGAGCCTGATTCCTCCAGCTCTATTCTTCTTTCTCAAGATAGTTTTGGCTATTCAGGGTCTTTTGTGTTTCCATACAAATTAAAAAATTTTTTGTTCTAGTTCTGTGAAAAATGCCATTGATAATTTTATAGGGATTGCATTGAATCTGTAGATCACCTTGGGTAGTATGGTCATTTTAACAATATTGATTTTTCCAATTCAAGAATATGGTATACCTTTTCATCTGTTTGTTTCGTCTTCAATTTCTTTTATAAACATCTTACAGTTTTCAGAGTACAGGTCTTTTGCCCCCTTAGGTAGGTTTATTCCTAAGTATTTTGTTCTTTTTCATGTGATGGTAAATGGGATTGTTTCCTTAATTTCTCTTTCTGATATTTCGTTGTTAGTGTATAGAAATGCAACAGATTTCTGTATATTCATTTTGTATCCTGCACCTTTACCAAATTAATTATGAGTTCTAGTAGTTTTCTGGTGGCATGATTAGGATTTTCTATGTATAGTATCATGTCATCTACAAACAGTGGCAGTTTTATTTCTGCCTTTCCAATTTTGATTCCTTTTATTTATTTTTCTTCTCTGATTGCTGTGGCTAGGACTTCCAAAATTATATTTAATAGAAGTGGTGAGAGTGGGCATCCTTGTCTTATACCTGATCTTTGTGGGAATGCTTTTAGCCTTTCACTATTAGCTGTGGGTTTGTCATATATGGCCTTTATTATGTTGAGATTTGTTCCCTTCATTCCCACTTTCTGGAGAGTTTTTTTTTTTTAATCATAAATGGATGTTGAATTTTATCAAAAGCTTTTCTGCATCTATTGAGATGATCATATGTTTCTCATTCTTCAATTTGTTGATGTGGTGTATCACACTGATTGATTTGCCAATACTGAATAATCCTTACAGCCCTGGGATAAATCTCACTTGATCATGGTATATGATCCTTTTAATATATTGTTGGATTTGGTTTGCTAGTATTTTGTTGAGGATTTTTCTATCTATGTTGATCAGTGGTATTGACCTGTAATTTTCTTTTTTTGTAATATCTTTGCCTGGTTTTGGTATCTAGTTGATGGCAGCTGCATAGAAGGAGTTCAGAAGTGTTCCTTTCCCTGAAATTTTTTGGAATAGTTTCAGAGGGATAGCTGTTATCTCTTTATTAAATGTTTGGTAGAATTCACCTGTGAAGTCATCTGGTCCTGGACTTTTGTTTTTTGGGAGTTTTTAAATTACTGATTCAATTTCATTTTGGTAATTCATCTTTTCATATTTTCTATTTCTTCCTGATTCAGTCTTGGGAGATTGTACCTTTCAAGAATTTGTCAGTTTCTTCTAGGTTGTCCATTTTATTGGCATATAGTTGCTCATAATAGTCACCTATGATTCTTTGTATTTCTGTGCAGTCAGTTGTAACTTCTTTTTCATTTCTGATTTTATTGATTTGGGCCATCTCCCTTTTTTTTCTTGATGAATCTGGCTAAAGGTTTATCAATTTTCTTTATCTCAAAAAAACAGCTTTTGGTTTCATCTATCTTTTCTACTGTTTTTTGTTTGTTTGTTTGTTTGTTTTAGTCTCTAATTCATTTATTTTTGTTCTGAGCTTTATGATTTTCTCTTCTACTAACTTTGGGTTTGTTTGTTCTTCTTTCTGTAGTTGCTTTAGATATAAAGTTAGGCTGTTTTTTTGAGATTTTTCTTGTTTCCTGAGGTAAGCTTGTGTTGCTATAAACTTCCCTCTTAGAACTGATTTTGCTGCATCCCATAGGTTTTGGAGTGTCGTGGTTTTGTTTTCATTTGTCTCTAGGTATTTTTTGATTTCCTCTTTGATTTCTTCAGTGATACATTGGTTGTTTAGTAGCATATTGTTTAGTGTCCACGTTTGTGTTTTTTGCAGTTTTTTTTTTCCTGTTGTGGTTGATTTCAATACTTATGGCATTGCAGTCAGAAAAGATGATTGATATGATTTCAATTTTTTAAATTTACTGAGGCTTGTTTTGTGGACTAGCGTGTGACCTGTCCTGGAGAATGTTCCATGTACACTTAAAAGAATGTGTATCTGCTGCTTTCATATGGAACACTCTATATAAATCAATTAAATCCATCTGGTCTAATGTGTTATTTAAGGCCTGTGTTTCCTAGTTGATTTTCTGTCCTGGTGATATGTCCATTGATGTACTTATGGTGTTAAAGTTCCCCACTATTATTTGTGTTATTGTCAATTTCTCCTTTTATGTCTGTTAATGTTTGCCTTATATATTGTTGCACCCCTATGTTGGGTGCATATATATTTACAATCATTATATCTTCTTCTTGGATTGATCCTTTCATTATGTGGTGTCCTTCTTTGTCTCTTGTAACAGTCTTTATTTTAAAGTCTATTTTGTCTGATATAAATATTGCTACTCTGGCTTTCTTTTGATTTCCATTTGCATGGAATATCTTTTTCCATCCCCTCACTTTCAGTTTGTATGTGTCTCTAGAACTGAAGTGAGTCTCTTGTAGGCAGCATATAAAAGGTCTGGTTTTTGTATCCATTCAGCCAGTATATGTCTTTTGGGTGGAGCATTTAGTCCATTTACATTTAAGGTAATTGTTGACATGTATGTTCTTATTACCATTTTGTTAATTGTTTTGGATTTGTTTTTTTAGGCCTTTTTTCCCTTTGTTTCTTTTATTCTCTTGTGATTTGATGACTATTTTGGGTAATGTTTGTATTCCTTTTTCTTTTTTGTGTGTATATCTATTGTAGATTTTTGTTTTGTGTGTATATCTATTATAGATTTTTGTTTTGCAGTTACCATGAGATTTTTGTATAGCAAGCTTAATATATATGATTATTTTAAGTTGCTGATCTCTTAATTTCAAATGTATCTTAATACCATGCATTTATACTCCCCTCCCCTCATAATTACTATTTTTTGTATCATATTTTACATCTAATTGTTTTGTGTATCGCATCTGCTTATTGTGGATATAGATGCTTTTTCTACTTTTGTCTTTGAACTTCCCTAATAGCCTTTTCTAACTCTTTGCTAAAAACTTCTAAATTCTTGCTCTGTGCCCCCATTCTTCTCCTGAGTTCTTTGATCATCTTTACAATCATGACTGAACTCTTTCTCCGGTAGACTGCCTATTTCCATGTCACTCAGTTCTTATTTCCAGGGTTTTATCTTGTTCCTTCATCTGGAACATAATTCCTCTGTCACCTCATTTTGTCTAAGTTGCTATTTTTATTTTTATGTATGTGTTAGGTTAGCTATGTTTTTTGACCTTGGAGAAGTGGTCCTCTGTAGGAGGTGTCCTAT
This sequence comes from Eschrichtius robustus, assembly GCF_028021215.1. Lineage (NCBI taxonomy): Eukaryota > Metazoa > Chordata > Mammalia > Artiodactyla > Eschrichtiidae > Eschrichtius > Eschrichtius robustus. The sequence continues at coordinate 73,612,428 of NC_090836.1, read as the reverse complement.
GCATTCCAGCAGTGCACTCCCCTTGGTTACCTAAGCTATATGCTCTTGGGATTCCCCTTAACAGGGCTGTGTGAGTCCTCCTTCTGTTTGGGCAGGCTGACTATGTGGGCAGTCTGGTAGATTTGGTTGGCCCCTAGTCTGGTTGGTTGCCAGGCCCTACCTCGTGCAGATGCTGCTGTTTAGCAGAACCTGCTCACAAGACAGCTGGTTGCAGACTCCCAGGGGGCCCTAGGGCTGGCTCACTGGTGGGTGAAATCAGGGTCCTGAAGACTCTGGTGCTGTTGCCCTCCCACTGGTGTGTGAAGTCAGATGCTGGGGTTAGTGCCAGACTACTGGCAGGCAATAGTGTTTCCTGGAGTCTGGCTTCAGGTCCAAGGGATCCCAGAGCTCATTTCAGGTCACTGTTGCAGGGGAGGGCCTGTTCCTGACACAATTAGGTATGGGGTCAGCATTGTTCTAAAGCTTGTGTTGGCCTGCTAGTGGGCAGTGCCAGGACCCTGCTGGTCCCAGGTTAGGTCTGGCCTGCTGTAGGCAGTCTGGATCCCAGGCTGTAAGATTGTGGTTTTCTTATGTCTGATGTCTGTCCCCTGGTGGGTGAGGCTGGTCTAGGGGCTTGTGCAGGCTTCCTTGAGGGAGTGGCCAGTGCCTGTCCCTTGGTGGGTGGAACTGTTTCTTGGCCTTCTGGTGGGAAGGGCTGTGTGAAGGGACATGTCTTGAGGCAGCTGTGGGCTCAGGAAGACTTTAGGCAGCCTGTCTGCTGATGGGTGGGGCTGTGTCCCCACCCAGTTAGTTGTTTGGCCTGAGGTGTCCTAGCAATGGTGCCTACATGCTACTTTGTGGGGCCAGGTCTTGGTGCTAACAAGCCAATATAGCAGCTGCCAGGAGTGTTCATGCATTTGAGTGTTCCCCACTATGTCTTCCACCAGTATGTATGTCCCTAGGGTGAGCCACAGCAACCCCCCTCCTCTCCAGGTGACTCTCCAAGACCAGCAGGTAGTCTGGCCCAAGCTCCTATCAAATTAATGCTCTTGACCTGGGTCCTGGTGCCTGTGAGATTTTGTGTGTGCCCTTTATGAGTGAGGTCTCTATTTCCCCCAGTTCTTTGGGGCTCTTGCAGTTAAGCCCCCAGCCTTCAAAGCCAAATGCTCTGAGGGTTTCTTTTCCCAGTGCTAGACCCCTGGGCTGGGGAGCCTGACGTGGGGCTCAGAATTCTTACTCCTGTGGGAGAACCTCTGCAATATAATTATTCTCCAGTTTGTTGGTCACCCACTCTGCGGGGTATGAGATTTGATCATATCATGAGCCCCCTCCCCCATGAATCCTTCTTTATGTCTTTAGTTGTAGAACCTGGTAGGTTCCTTTTTTTTTTCATTGTTTGTTTTTCTGCAGAGAGTTGTGATTTTGGTGTGCTCATGAGAAGAGGTGAGCTCAGGGCCTCTCTACTGTCATCTTGGCCCCACCTCTTCTACCCCTGTTTTTTCTATTAGCAAAACTCCTAGAGAAAGTTATCAATATTCATTATCTCCATTCTTCCTCTGTTTTTCCCTTTAACCCATTTCATTCTAACACTTAACCAAACCTTTTCAAAATCTTTATTAATTATATACTGAAAAATACATTGATCAATTTTCAGATCTCATCTGAAATATTTGACACAGAGCAGCATTCCTGGTTCCTTGAAATGTTTTCTGTACTTGCCTCCCACAAACTTCTGTTTTTCTTCCTTCCTCACTAGAGTGATCTTCTTAGTCCCGTTCACTGGTGCTTCTTCATTTCTTTGACCACTTAAGGTTAAGAGCACATTGGAGCTCTTAATACAGCTAATTTATCCAAATTTTTACTCAACATTTTCAACCTTACCATGTCTCACTTCAAGACTACTGAATTTGCCATTCCATCTTCTTAAGCCTGTCTTCTCGCTAACTACAAAGCTCACTACTTTATCTTCTTCAAGTGTTTGCTTGAATTACAGTGATTCTGCTACCTCCCTAATTTCCCCTATAGCATCTCAATTGCATCTGGAATAAGTCTACTTTTTACCATGTGAAATTATTAACTCAATCATTTTCCTACATATATATGTATGTATGTATTTATGTGTACGTATAATGTGTGTGTGTGTGTGTGTGGTCAGTTTGTCACTAAGTCCTAGAATTTAAGCTGCATGAAGGCAAGTATTTTTGTCTGTGCAATTTGTTATCACCAACACCTGGTGCAGTGATGGTTTATATTAGATACTCAATAATTAAATGTTTAACAAATAGTTGTAAAATCCAAAGGTCTAGAAATTATTATAAGTTAGAAATAACAATACAGTGTAATACTATATTTAATGAAAGCAAACATTTCTGGAAACATTTAGCTAAATGTGTATATTTACTTATTCCTGGGCAACAAATCACCTCAAAATGTAGTGGCTTAAACTAGAGGTCAGCAATTTTTTTCTGTAAATGACCAGATGGCAATTATTTTAGGCTTTTCAGGTCATAAGGTCCCTATTGCAACTAGTTGACCCTACTCTTATAGTGAGAAAGCAGTTGTAGACAATGTATAAACAAATGGATGTGGCTGTGTTCTAATAATATTTCATTTACAAAAACAGGGGCCAACCTGTGGACACTAGTTTTCCAAGCCTTAAACAACAATCATTAATATCGCTCATGAGTCTGTGGGTCAGGTGGATGGCTCTGCCCATCTAGGCCAGGCTTGGCTGATATCAGTTTTTTTATGTGTCTGAGATCCGTTGGCAGGTTACCTGAGCTGACTGTGTAATCCAGCCTCACTCATGTGCCTGGTGTTTGGCTGTGGGCTGAGGCAATGTGAGTAACTGGGCCAAGTATCTTCCATCTTCCAAAAGGCTAGGCTGGAAATGTTCATGTGGAGGATTGGCAGTGATCCAGGGAAGAGAGTGGGAGCAAGGAAGGCCTCTTGAGACCACATTTGACCAAAGAAAGTTACAAGGCCATCCCAAATTTAATGACTAGCCTATTAGATTTTTATTCTTGTTGGAGGAGCAGCAGAGTAAAACAGCAAAGAGGTATGGATACACAGAAGTGAAAAATGACATCCTTTTTGCAAGCAATCTACCATTACGTGAATTTCATATTTTAAGCCAAACAAACTATTCCTATGAAATGGTTCATTATTAGAAATGCTCTATGTCAGTGTCAAGTAAATAAATATGAACCCAAGATCTTTTTCTACTTAAAACAATTACCATTGTCCTAGCTTAGAGCATTGTTTGAATCTGATGAATATTTATCTTTGCCAACACCTGTAGTTATCTCTGTACAGATTTAATCATACTTGCCCTATTCTGACTGTTATCTGACTCATCAGAACCATCTGGACCTGTACTGTGACTTTCAGTTTGTCATTTCAGCTAATGATTGTTAGGATTTCTGTTTTATTATTTACATTATGATATCTGAAACCCTTCTCGTATCAAGTATGTTAGTTAATTATCTTATTTTGCTAGAGAATGCTGAAATTTCAACTCCTGAAAATAGATAATTCTAGATTTTAATCTCTAGTGTTAAATATCACCATGATGCCTTTTATTGTGGTGGTACCCTAGAGGTAGTGATTCAGTCAAATATTATATTACCTGCTTATCTCTGTTTGCTTCACCAGGCTGTTTGGAAAATGAAAGCAGATGGACCTGGCGAGAAATGTAGTTCATAAACGCAGTTACTTGCTCACTAAAGTTTGTAACAGATCTAAACAGATAGTGCAGAAAGGACTTGTTTTTTATGGTAGAAATTAGTTTTCTTCATACACAGCCTTATCCCCAAAGTGAAGAATATACCCTCTAAAATTATTTTCAGAGTAATTTACTCTTCATAAATAAGTTTAAAACTAATAAAAAGGTACCATATGTTCTAATAAATTTACATTTTAATCATAGGGAAAATCTAAAATATATTAATCTAATTAACAGAAAGGTATCCAGCTATATTCACTCCAGGCACATCTATATTAAGAGAAATGGAATTAAGGTGAAATGGAATTAGAAATTAATTATGCAAGTAATTCCAACTTATCAAGGCAATTTTTTTCTCAATAATCTAAATATTTTGAGTAACTTATTTTGAAAACTGTCGCATTTCTCCTTATGATTTTGAGTTAAATTGACATTTCTTTCAATTTAGTGAATTGATATAAATTTGAGATGCACTTTGGTATGTTGTCTGAGTGTCTTCGGCTTGAATGGTGAATGATGAATATTACAGTTATGTATGGAAACGTGAAATTAATTTACTCTGCAAACATTTCTGGTTCAAGGAAGCCACTGTAGGGAGAGAGAATGATTAGAACTGAATGTACTATTAAAAAATTCACATTAAATATGTATTTTCCATTAAAAAAAAGTTTGTGAATTTAATTCTGAAAGCATGTATGACTTAGAATTTTCCTCAAAGTTTCTTTTATATAAATGCATCATTAGTCACGTCAGAAACTTTATATTAGGAAATTTTCTCTAGGAATAAATGGTTAAAAATTCTTGAGAACATAAATTCCCCAATTATTCTTTACTCAGGAACAGTGGCTTTAGCTTCAAAAGGCCTCAAGCACTCCTATGTTCACATATATACAGGCACATGCACACACACACATACAAACCACACATACATATAAACCACACATACATACATACCCACACACCAAGATAATAAAACCTGGCACATATTGTATATGTTACTTTCACAGTTTTGAATTTGAAAGAATAGAGTTCCTAAGGCTGCAGTTTTAATTCTAGTATTTTTAGTTTCTCACCCTATGTAAAATGAAAATATGTCTTTATTGAAAGAGTTAATTGGCTTATTTAAAGTTGACCCATAATATTACAGTAAGATGAAAAGGAATATAATCATAAAATACTATTCTATAATAATGTTTACTCTCAAGCTTGCTTTGTTTCTTATTCCTTCATAGACCTAGGGACAAATAACTTTAACTTCTCTCCCCTGATTATAATTTTTGTGTTAAAAATCCTCTGACTTTGGGTCTTAAAAGCCTTTCCACTTAAAAGCCTTTCATCTTCTTTAGCTTGGGTTGGCTAGCTACTCCCTGACTTAGTAAAAGCAAAACAAAACAAACAACAACCTCAGGTTAAAAGGAAGAAATAAAAAGAGAAACTTTCCTTCCAAGATCTTGTTGTTTGCTCCCACTGCATCCTATTAGCAGTAAACCAGAGGAGAAGAGTATGGTTACATATTATTTCTGTTTATCAGTTATTAAAACCCCTGAGACAAATCTTTTCCAAGGAAAGTGCCACATTTCACGTCACAATGCAGAAAACTTACAATTCTCATTAGATATCTCTCTATTTCATTTCACTCTGTGTTAGCGGTTACTGATTAAACTATAAAAACTGTAGGTTTTCAAGAATTTCTAGATTAGGGCCTCTGCAAATGATTTGTTTAAAATGAAGTGTTCAAATCTCTTTCGGTAGAATATAATTCACTATTAAAAAGTGAAACATAATTACTTAATATGCTGAAATCAAATAATCATTCCACATTTAATCAGCCTCTATATGTTACAGAAATATGTATGTATGATCTCATAAGTAATAGTATACACAATCTTTTAGGTAGTTTGAACTTTCAGAAACTAAAAATTTTTAAATCTCATTATTCTTGTCTCTCCATGATTTCTATTAGTTTGCATATTATTTAATGTCCATGAAACTTAAAAAACCAATGGCTGTGCATTATCACATAATTTATATCATGAATGTATTGTTCAAACATTTGAGTCAACACGTAGGAAGAAAGATTCTTCTACTAGTTTTAAGCAAAAGTAGTTACCAAAGAGACAAAGACACCATGAAAGTGAGCAGGAGAAGAGTTACAAGAATCATAGCAGAAATCCTGTTTTTAGTTACTACATTCCCGGAGTAGACTGCCAATAGCAAACAGACACCCTATCGCCATTTATAACTTGCTCAGCAGGAAGCCACGATGCTTGGTAGGTGTTCAGTGAATGTTGGAATACTGCTGTGCCCTGAATTAGTTTTATCCTCTTACTAAAACAGGAAAGCAAAAGAGTACATAGTATGAGGGAGAGAAATGAGGGAAAGATGATGTGAATATTAGTGAATAGTGCTACATATGATTCATGGACACTGTTGTTATTTTAAATACATGGATTATTTTACATACTCTATTATATATGCATACATTATTTTATATACATTTGTGATACTTATACATATATATATATATCGTGTTTTATTTTGCTATTTACATATTGTTATGTTATTTTATAATGGGTTATAAAGGGAATTTAGGACTAGAATATTCCACTTAAAAAGAAGCTATTGCATTTTAGGGTTATGATACTATAAAATGTAAGCATTATTCTTTCCAGTAAGGTGGAATCTCATTAACTTGACAAAATAGAGCCCAAAGAAATCTAGAACAAGAGAGGTGGGCAGTAGACTAGAAGCAGAAAGGAAGAGAGCAGAGGGACTTTCTGATTAACTATCCTAAATGAAGGTGAGCCAAATGACTACTCTCAAACACCATTTTATCTACAGAAAACACATACAAGCTAATAAGAAGACACTTGGTAAACAGACAAAAGGAAAGAGCTGAGGTCAAGAGCATCAGGGAAATCTGCCTTTTTCCCTTCACAGAGTGACTACAACATTTATCTAGCTGTTGTTTTTCTGTTTATTTTCTTTTCCTGCTCAACTCAATAATTTCTTCCTTTTTATTTGTTGTCCTTCTAAAATAATCTATTGAGGGCCTCTTTTCTCTTTACATCAACCAGTTTTTTCATTTTTATATATACCTATTTTTTATATTTACCTACTTTCCTTCTCCACCTTTAAATATTGCCTGCTCCTTTTTTTTCCTTTCTCTTCCAAAATGCAATAAAAAATAGCAAAATTTGTTGTTTTGTAAGTAATATTTTTCCAAAGCATATGAAAAGAATTTAATTTAGAACAATTTTCCCTTATTCAACTTTACAGTTTCATATTATGATGCTTAATATGAGATGCAATACACAATATTTGAAACTCTAGGTCAGAAAGACTTCCCCAAAAGAACCATAATTCTTATATACTGAATTTTTTTTGAGCTCTAGCACATCATTATTTATAGAGTAGTGCCGGATAGATTGTCTCTACAATTTAACGTTTTTTCTCTTACGATGTACACTTTCATAGTAATACCAGGACACAACTTAAATAAATGTTTAATGAAGAAAATATATCATATATATTAGTATTGATATCTTGACCATAATAGTTAGTCACTGTCTTGATTGACATTAAAAATATTGAGTGCTACAGTTTACCCTTTTTCTTTGGATATCATATACAGCATAAAAATTTTCAATAACTTTCTATTTTATTTGATGTTGCCTCAGATGATTTATAAAATAAGACTTAAAATTCAATAAAAATAATAAGTGATAGTCAAAAAGAAGAAAAGGACATGATTCAGCATAAGATTAAACTGATGTAGATATGAAGGGCTAAGGAGTAAATAATAAGCACTTCATAAATGTTGACTAGTAATAATTATTATGAAGATAATGATGATCAAAGACCCACTATTAATGAATGTTCAAGTTAATCACCCTTAAAGGCAATGAAATAATATGTGATAAAATAAATCCTATTAGATGAAGAATATAATCTAAGTATCTAAATAAATGGCATACCTTGTAAAATGCAGTAATATCAAGAAGTTTGAGAATTTAACATGGCCCTGGACTATGTGTTGCTGCTGTTGTTGTTTTATTTCCTAAGTGCCATGGTTTGCTTTTAAAATTAATGTATATGCACACATATCTATTTTTTTATTCTCCTGTTCCACACATTTTACTCAGAGCTTTTTTTTCCTCATTGATTTGGAAAAGCTGTATTACAAAAATGAGAGTCTGGATCTGCTTTTTTCAACATTGTAACAATGATATAAACTTCAGTATTAAAATGATAGACCCAACACTTTAAAAATTCATACAACTGCTTAATTTAATGTTAAATAAAGGACAAAGAGATATTACTAATCATCATTTTACTATGCATGCTTAGAATGCTAATACTCATAAATCATTTCAAATAGAGAATTTACTGTTTCTTTTTCCAAATAGAAGGTATCCAATCTAATTTTGTTTCATAAACTAGCATCTTGTTGATTTTTCTCTAGTCAGACCAAGAGTTGTCTATAGTTGCTTCATATTTAAAGCCTTAATGTCGTTTCTATTGACCAGTCTTTATCATTAATTATTGAGTAAATTGGTGTTATTTATTTTTTCTAATTAGATTTAACATTAATAGCCCGGAAAATAGATTTTTGTGGTTTTTTGGAGTCAAGTTTATAGAGTGGATTGATGAACATTAAATTAAAACTATACAATGCCTTAGAGTTAAGATTATTATTCTGGTGTGTGTAGTTCAAAATCATGACATTCCTTGAAGAAATTACTTCCGATGGAATAAAATGTATGACTGGTAATAACTATTATAGTAATGAGATAAATTTTAAGCAATGCTAAGAGTATTTGTGTTTATCTTGTTGCAGCAACATCTTTCAAATTTGCCTTCTAAATTTAAATTTGCAACTTAAATCCTAGAGCATAAAATGAAAACCAGACTGCTAGTATTGATATTTCTGGAATATTCTGATTATACCAATGAGAAATAAAAAACTACTTTGGATTCAGGTTGCACCCTTTTAAATCTCAAAGGTCTTTCCAAATTAGTTATGTCAAATATCAACATTAAACACGTATTCACCAAATGACTAAATGATATCCAATATCAAATGATACTTTAAAATATCAGTTATGGGATGATCATAAAACAAACTACTTGGGTCTTTAAATATGCTATACACTTTCCTGCCTTGGTGCCCATTCGTTATCCTTTTTTCCCAGTGTTCTCTCCCAGGTAAGCTTATCCTTCAAGGCCCACTCAATTACTAGCGTTTTTATTAGTCTTTTTTTGTGATTTTCTTCCCTGGAATTAATTGCTTCTGTTTCTCTGCTTCTATAAAACCTTATAGTTAACCTCTATTATAACACATTTCACATGGTGTTGTAATTATCTCCTTAGGCATTTGCCTCTCCATAAGACTTCCTATTTGTTGAAGAGAAGGTCTAATTTTGACATATTTTGTATCATCAGCTAAAAGCACATAGCCTAACATATTTTGATTACCTGATACATATTTGATGAATGCGTAGACACATCATCAGTCAAGAGAGTAGACCAACCTCTGATTTGAGGCTGGAATGAATAATCATGCTGTGACCTAGAAAGGTTGTTAAGCATTCCACATGGGAATGTTTTACTGGGTGGTGGTTCTTATCTAGCTTTTAGTGGATGTTGTCTATGTGAACCACTTGACCTGGACTGCATATAAAATTAGTACTCCTTGCTGTTTCTTATGTGAGTCACGCTTCTATGCTGCCTAACAAGCATTCTGAAATATCAGGCCTGACACTTTCTCCAAGTTAATGAAGATAACTCAGTGTATAGGCGCATGTATTTTATGGTTCTAAGTTCATTGATTTAAAAACTAGAATAAAACTTTAGTTAAAACTGTGACTCACGTAACTCATAGCCATCTGTGAGAGACCCATCGGAATAAACATATTGGAGGAGGCTATCAAAAGCATGTTACTTTCTGAGTGCAAGTCCTTCTCTAAGGTGTTTTAACTACGTAGGGCCCTAGAAGAGCACTTACAAAATTAGTATTGTAACCCCCCTTCAGATCTAAAACACCGATGTGTTGGCTATATTCTGACAATCTATCTTTTTCATCTAACACATAGGGGTTGAAAATATTTCTTCCCTGAAAGTTTTGCTTTATCTGGGTAGAACTGTATTTAGTCAAGAATATCCTTGAAAAGCCTCTTGGATTTAAAACTGAGGTTTTATATTTCTGACAGAGTTACTGAGTCTTCATGTAGCCCCAGGTTAATCACATAACTTCACTGTACTTAGATTTATTCTATGTTGGAAGAGTAGTGTAGTATAAAACTGTCTTCGAATTCACAAATTAAAAGTTTTTACAGAGTAAAACCCTCTTAAGTTACTTACAAGCAAGAGAAAGTTTAGACTCATTAATGTGATTTGTCAGCACTATGGGCTTTCCAGCAGTCTCAAGCCAGGTCTCTCCAGTGGGCCCCTGGCTAACTTTGCTTGCCCCGTTCCAGTCCATGACTTCTACTTCAATTTCTGGCATGAGTATAGATACTCAATAAAGATTTTTTGAATAAAATAATTAATTCACCACTCATCTATTTATTCAAAAGACATTTTATCAAGTGGCAAATATCAGCCCATTGATATCAGAATCTTATATTCCATTAATTCTAAGGGTTATTTTTTTCCCAGTGTTTTAAAAGGTGCATTAAAATTTTTATTTTTTACTGAAGTATAGTTGACTTACAATATTATATTAGTTTCAGGTGTACAACATAGTGATTCAATACTTTTATAGATTATATTCCATATAAAGTTATTATAAAATAGTTGCTATGTTCCCTGTGCTGTACATTACATCCTTGTGTGTATGTGTGTATGTATCTACCTACCTACCTATCTATATCCAAAGCAGGATATTTGTTTCCTTATTCAAAATATTATTTATGATAATTCAAATAGAAATATACCTAGATCTTCAACAGAGGCTAGTGTTCACTGGTTATTTAAAGAAATTATAATAATACATATGTAACCAATTAAAATATTAATCAGGATTTTTATTCACTTTGGAAGATTTTTTGCAAAAAATACAGAACTCTGCCTTGTCTGCCCAGTATGTACTCAATGCATAGAAATAGTTTTGAACCCAACATCCGAAATATGATTTCTATGAGTGATGGTATTATAGGCAAGCTGCTCTTTATTCTTTTTTTATTGAAGTATAGTTTACAATATTATATTAGTTTCAAGTGTACAACATACTGATTTGACATTTTTACAGATTATATTCCATTGAAAGTTATAAAATATTGGCTATATTTCCTATGCTATACATTACATTCTTGTATCTTATTTAGTTTATACCTGGTTGTCTGTACCTATTAATCCCCTTCACCTATTCTGCCCCACCGCCATACCTCTCCTCACTGGTAATCACTAGTTTGTTCTCTGTATGTGTGAGTCTGTTTCTGTTTTGTTATATTGTTTTTTATATGTTAGATTCCACATATAAGTGAAAATAAACAGTATTTGTCTTTCTCTGATTTATTTTCCTAAGCATAATATCAGGTCCATCTATGTTGCAAATAGCAAATGGCATTCTTTTTTATGGCTGAGTAATATTCCATTATTTGTGTGTGTGTGTGTGTGTGTGTGTTGTGTGTGTACATGTAACACATACATACATACATGTAACACCTCTTCTTTACTAATTCATCTACTGATGGACATTTAGGTTGCTTCCATATCTTGGCTATTGTAAATCATGCCACTATAAACATTAGGGTTCACATATATTTTTGAATTAACTATTTTTGTTTCCTTTGGATATATACCCAGGAGTGGACTCACTAGATCATATGATAATTCTATTTTTAATTTTTTGAGGAAACTCCATACTGTCTTCCATAGTGCTATACCAATTTACACTCCCACCAACAGTATACTAGGGTTCCCTTTTCTCCACATCCTTGCCAACACTTGTTATTTCTTGTCTTTTTGACAATAGCTATTCTCACAGGTGTGAGGTAGTATCTCATTGTGGCTTTGATTTGCATTTCCCTGATGATTATTGGTATTGAACATTTTTTCTGTGCCTGTTGGCCATCTGTATGTCTTTTATATGATTCAGGTCTTATGCACACTTTTAATCAGATTTATTTTTATATTGAGTTGCATGAGTTCTTTGTATATTTTGGATATTTACTCCTTATCAGACATAACATTTGCAAAAATCTTCTCTCATTCAGTAGGTTGCCTTTTCATTTTGTTGATGGTTTCCCTCAGTATGCCAAAGCTTTTAAGTTGGGCTAGGTCCATTTGTTTATTTTTGCTCTTGTTTCCCTTGCCTGAAAAAAAAGAAAAACAACAACAAAAATATTGCTATGACCTATGAAAAAAGTGTACTGCATATGTTTTCTTCTGGGAGTTTTATGGTTTCAGGTCTTACATTTAGTGCTTTAATCCATTTTGAGTTTATTTTTGTATATAGTGTGAGAAAATATTCTAACTTCATTATTTTACATGTAGTTTTCTGGCTTTTCCAGCACCATTTATTGAAGAGACTATCTTTTTCCCATTGTATATTCTTGCCTCCTTTGATCTAGATTAATTGAACATATGTGCATGGGCTTATTTCTAGGCTCTATATTCTGTTTCATTGATCTATGTGTCTGTTTTTGTGCCAGTACTGTACTGTTTTGATTACTGAAGCTTTGTAGTATAGTCTGAAGTCTGGGAGCATGATACCTCTGGCTTTGTTCTTTTTTCTCAACATTGCTTTGGCTATTCAGGGTATTTTGTGTTTCCATACAAACTTTAGGAGTACTTGTTCTAGGGATGTGAGAAAGTCATGAATATTTTTATAGGGATTACATTAGATTTGTAGATTGCTTTGGGTACTATGGACATTTTAACAATTAACAAATTCTTCCAAACTATGAGCATGGAATATCTTTCCATTTCTTTGTATCAAGTTCAATTTCCTTCATCAATATTTTATAGTTTTCAGAGTATAGATCTTTCACCTCCTTGGCTAAATGCATTCCTAGGAATTTCATTCTTTTTGATGAGATTCTAAACAGGATTTTTCTTTTATTTTTGCTTTCTCTTTCTGATAGTTTACTTATACTGTATGGAAGAGCAACAGATTTTTCTATATTAATCTTGAATCCTGCAACTATACTGAATTCTTTTATTAGTTCTAAGAATTTTTTGGAAGTCTTTAGGGTTTTCTATAATATATATAGGATCACATCATCTGCAAATAGTGAGTTTTACTTCTTCCAGTATGAACGCTTTTTATTTCTTTTTCTTGTCTGATTGCTGTGGTTAGAACTTCTAGTACTGTGTTGAATAGAAATGGTGAAAGTAGGTATTGTCTTGTTTTTGATCTTAGAGAAAAAGCTTTCAGCTTTTCACCCTTCAGTATCACATTAGCTGTGGGTTTGTCATATATGACATTTTGTTGAGGTATGTATCCTCTATGTCCACTTTGTTGAGAATATTTATCATTAATGGATGTTGAATTCTGTCAAATGATTTTTTTGCATCTATTGTGATGACCATATGATTTTTATTCCTCATTTTTGTTAATGTGATCTATCATGCAGATTGATTTGAGGATGTTAAGCCATCCTTGCATCACTGGAATAAATTCTACTTGATCATCATGCATGATCCTTTTACTATATTGTTGGATTCATTTTGCTAATATTTTGCTAAGGATTTTTGCATCTTTGCTTACCAGGGATATTGGCCTGTAATTTTCTTTTTTTGTGTAGTGTTTTTGTCTCACTTTGGTATCAATGCTGACCTCATGGAATGAGTTTGGGAGTGTTCCTGCCCTTTCATTTTTTTGGAATAGTTTGAAAGAATAGGTATCAACTGTTCTTTAAATGTTTGATAGAATTCCCCTGTGGAGTCATCTAGTCTTGGAATTTTGTTGGGAGTTGATTACTGACTCCATTTCAATACTAGTAATTGATCTGTTCAGATTATCTGTTTCTTCTTGATTCAGTCTTGGAAGACTGTATATTTCTAGGAAGTTATCCATTTCTTCTAGGTTGTCCATTTTGCTGGCATATAACTTCAAAATTTTTCTTATGATTATTTATATTTCTGTGATATGTTTCAATATCATCTCTTTCATTTCTAATTTTATTTGTATCCTCTCTCTTTTTTTCTTAATGATGCTGGCTAAATGTTTATCAAATTTGTTTATCTTTTCAAAGAACCAGCTCTTAGTTTTGTTAATATTTTCTTTATTTTTTTTTTTTTTGGTCTCTGTATTGTATATTTCCACTATGATCTTTATTATTTCCTTCCTTCTGTTGATGTTGGACTTTGTTGTTCTTATAATTCCTTTAGGTGGAAAGTTAGATTACTTCTTTGAGATTTTTATTGTTTCTTGAGGTAGGCCTGTATTGCTATAACCTTATATTTTTTTTTTTTTTGAACATATTTATTGAAGTATAATTGCTTTACAATGGTGTGTTAGTTTCTGCTTTATAACAAAGTGAATCAGTTATACATATACATATGTTCCCATATCTCTTCCCTCTTGCATCTCCCTCCCTCCCACCCTCCCCATCCCACACCTCTAGGTGGTCACAAAGCACCGAGCTGATCTCCCTGTGCTATGTGGCTGCTTCCCACTAGCTATCTATTTTACATTTGGTAGTGTATATATGTCCATGACACTCTCTCACCCTGTCACATCTCACCCCTCCCCCTCCCCATATCCTCAAGTCCATTCTCTAGTAGGTCTGTGTCTTTATTCCCATCTTGCCACTAGGTTCTTCATGGCCTTTTTTTTTTTTTTTTCCCTTAGATTCCATATATATGTGTTAGCATACTGTATTTGTTTTTCTCTTTCTGACTTACTTCACTCTGTATGACAGACTCTAACTCCATCCACCTCATTACAAATACCTCCATTTCATTTCTTTTTATGGCTGAGTAATATTCCATTGTATATATGTGCCACATCTTCATAATCCATTCATCCGATGATGGACACTTAGGTTGCTTCCATGTCCTGGCTATTGTAAATAGAGCTGCAATGAACATTTTGGTACATGACTCTTTTTGAACTATGGTTTTCTCAGGGTATATGCCCAGTAGTGGGATTGCTGGGTCGTATGGTAGTTCTATTTTTAGTTTTTTAAGGAACTCCATACTGTTCTCCATAGTGGCTGTATCAATTTACATTCCCACCAACAGTGCAAGAGTGTTCCCTTTCCTCCACACCCTCTCCAGCATTTATTGTTTCTACATTTTTTGATGATGGCCATTCTGACTGGTGTGAGATGATACCTCATTGTAGTTTTGATTTGCATTTCTCTAATCATTAATGATGTTGAGCATTCTTTCATGTGTCTGTAGGCCATCTGTGTATCTTCTTTGGAGAAATGTCTATTTAGGTCTTCTGCCCATTTTTGGATTGGGTTGTTCGTTTTTTTGTTATTGAGCTGCATGAGCTGCTTGTAAATCTTGGAGATTAATCCTTTGTCAGTTGCTTCATTTGCAAATATTTTCTCCCATTCTGATGGTTGTCTTCTGGTCTTGTTTATGGTTTCCTTTGCTGTGCAAAAGCTTTTAAGTTTCATTAGGTCCCATTTGTTTATTTGTGTTCTTATTTCCGTTTCTCTAGGAGCTGGGTCAAAAAGAATCTTGCTGTGATGTATGTCATAGAGTGTTCTGCCTATGTTTTCCTCTAAGAGTTTGATAGTGTCTGGCCTTACACTTAGGTCTTTAATCCATTTTGAGTTTATTTTTGTGCATGGTGTCAGGGAGTGTTCTAATTTCATACTTTTACATGTACCTGTCCAATTTTCCCAGCACCACTTATTGAACAGGCTGTCTTTTCTCCACTGTATATGCTTGCCTCCTTTATCAAAGATAAGGTGAACATATGTGCGTGGGTTTATCTCTGGGCTTTCTATCCTGTTCCATTGATCTATATTTCTGTTTTTGTGCCAGTACCAAACTGTCTTGATTACTGTAGCTTTGTAATGTAGTCTGAAGTCAGGGAGTCTGATTCCCCCAGCTCCATTTTTCGTTCTCAAGATTGCTTTGGCTATTCGGGGTCTTTTGTGTTTCCATACAAATTGTGAAATTTTTTGTTCTAGTTCTGTGAAAAATGCCAGTGGTAGTTTGATAGGGATTGCATTGAATCTGTAGATTGCTTTGGGTAGTAGAGTCATTTTCACAATATTGATTCTTCCAATCCAAGAACATGGTACATCTCTCCATCTATTTGTATCATCTTTAATTTCTTTCATCAGTGTCTTATAATTTTCTGCATACAGGTCTTTTGTCTCCTTAGGCAGGTTTATTCCTAGGTATTTTATTCTCTTTGTTGCAGTGGTAATTGGGAGTGTTTTCTTAATTTCACTTTCAGATTTTTGATCATTAGTGTATAGGAATGCAAGAGATTTCTGTGCATTAATTTTGTATCCTGCTACTTTACCAAATTCATTGATTAGCTCTAGTAGTTTTCTGGTAGCATCTTTAGGATTCTGTATGTGTAGTATCATGTCATCTGCAAACAGTGACAGCTTTACTTCTTCTTTTCCAATTTGGATTCCTTTTATTTCATTTTCTTCTCTGATTGCTGTGGCTAAAACTTCCAAAACTATGTTGAATAATAGTGGTGAGAGTAGACAACCTTATCTTGTTCCTGATCTTAGTGGAAATGGTTTCAGTTTTTCACCATTGAGGACGATGTTGGCTGTGGGTTTGTCATACATGGCCTTTATTATGTTGAGGTAAGTTCCCTCTATGCCTACTTTCTGGAGGGTGTTTTTCAGAAATGGGTGTTGAATTTTGTCGAAAGCTTTCTCTGCATCTATTGAGATGATCATATGGTTTTTCTCCTTCAATTTGTTAATATGGTGTATCACATTGATTGATTCGCGTATATTGAGGAATCCTTGCATTCCTGGGATAAACCCCATTTGATCATGGTGTATGATCCTTTTAATGTGCTGTTGGATTCTGTTTGCTAGTATTTTGTTGAGGATTTTTGCATCTATGTTCATCAGTGATATTGGCCTGTAGTTTTCTTTCTTTGTGACATCTTTGTCTGGTTTTGGTATCAGGGTGATGGTGGCCTCGTAGAATGAGTTTGGGAGTGTTCCTCCCTCTGCAATATTTTGGAAGAGTTTGAGAAGGATAGGTGTTAGCTCTTCTCTAAATATTTGATAGAATTCACCTGTGAAGCCATCTGGTCCTGGGCTTTTGTTTGTTGGAAGGTTTTTATCAGAGTTTCAATGTCAGTGTTTGTGATTGGTCTGTTCATATTTTCTATTTCTTCCTGGTTCAGTCTCGGCAGGTTGTGTATTTCTAAGAATCTCTCCATTTCTTCCAGGTTGTCCATTTTATTGGCATAGAGTTGCTTGTAGTAACCTCTCATGATCTTTTGTATTTCTGCAGTGTCAGTGGTTACTTCTCCTTCTTCATTTCTAATTCTATTGATTTGAGTCTTCTCCCTTTTTCTCTTGATGAGTCTGGCTAATGGTTTATCAATTTTGTTTATCTTCTCAAAGAACCAGCTTTTAGTTTCATTGATTTTTGCTATTGTTTCCTTCATTTCTTTTTCATTTATTTCTGATCTGATCTTTATGATTTCTTTCCTTCTGCTAGCTTTGGTGTTGTTTTGTTCTTCCTTCTCTCATTGCTTCAGGTGCAAGTTTAGGTTGTTTATTCGAGATGTTTCCTGTTTCTTGAGGTAGGCTTCTATTGCTATAAACTTCCCTCTTAGCACTGCTTTTGCTGCGTCCCATAGGTTTTGGGTCGTCGTGTCTCCATTGTCATTTGTTTCTAGGTATTTTTTGATTTCCCCTTTGATTTCTTCAGTGATCAGTTCGTTATTAAGTAGTGTATTGTGTAGCCTCCATGTGTTTGTATTTTTTACAGATCTTTTCCTGTAATTGATATGTAGTCTCATAGCATTGTGGTCGGAAAAGATACTTGATACGATTTCAATTTTCTTAAATTTACCAAGGCTTGATTTGTGACCCAAGATATGATCTATCCTGGAGAATGTTCCATGAGCACCTGAGAAAAATGTATAGTCTGTTGTTTTTGGGTGGAATGTCCTATAAATATCAATTAAGTCCATCTTGTTTAATGTATCATTTAAAACTTGTGTTTCCTTATTTATTTTCATTTTGGATGATCTGTCTATTGGTGAAAGTGGGGTGTTAAAGTTCCCTACTATGATTGTGTTGCTGTCGATTTCCCCTTTTATGGCTGTTAGTATTTGCCTTATGTATTGAGGTGCTCCTATGTTGGGTGCATAAATATTTACAATTGTTATACCTTCCTCTTGGATCGATCCCTTGATCATTATATAGTGTCCTTCTTGAGGTAGGCTTGTATTGCTATAAACTTCCCTCTTAGGATTGCTTTTGCTGCATCCTATAGGTTTTGAGCCATCGTGTTTTCATTTTCATTTGTTTCTAGGTATTTTTTGACTTCCTCTTTGTTTTCTTCAGTGATCTCTTGGTTATTTAGTAGCATATTGTTTAACCTCCATGTGTTTGTGTTATTTACAGTATTTTTCCTGTAATTGATTTCTAATTTCATAGTGTTGTGGTCGGAAAAGATGCTTGATATGATTTCAATTCTCTTAAATTTACCAAGGCTTGATTTGTGATCCAAGATGTGATCTAGCCTAGAGAATGTCCCATGTGCACTTGAAAGTGTATTCTGCTGTTTTCAGATGGGATGTCCTATAAATATCAATTAAGTCTATCTTGTCTATTGTGTCATTTAAAGCTTCTGTTTCCTTATTTTCTCTCTGGATGCTCTGTCCATTGGTGTAACTGAGGTATTAAAGTTTCCCAGTAATATTGTGCTACTGTCAATTTCCCCTTTTATGGTTATTAGCATTTGCCTTATATATTGAGGTGCTCCTATTTTGGGTGCATAAAAATATTTAAAATTGTTATGTCGTCTTCTTGGATTGATTCCTTTATCATTATGTAGTGTCCTTCCTTGTCTCTTGTAACAGTCTGTATTTTAAAGTTTAGTTTATCTGATATAAGTATTGCTACTCCAGCTTTCTTTTGATTTCCATTTGCATGGAATATCTTTTTCCATCCCCTCACTTTCAGTGTATGTGTCTCTAGGTCTGAAGTAGGTCTCTTGTAGATAGCATATAAATGGGTCTTGTTTTTATATCCATTCAGTCAGTCTTTTGGTTGGAGCATTTAGTCCATTTACATTCAAGGTGATTATCAATACGTATGTTCCTATTACCATTTTCTTGATTGTTTTGGGTTTGTCTTTGTAGGTCTTTTTCTTGTATTTCCCACCTAGAGAAGTTCCTTTAGCATTTGTTGTAAAGCTGGTTTGGTGGTGCTGAATTCTCTTAGCTTTTGCCTGTCTATAAAGCTTTTGTGTTCTCTATTGAATCTGAATGAGATCCTTGCTGAGTAATCTTGTAGTTTTTTTCCCTTTCATTACTTTAAATATATCCTGCCACTCTCTTCTGGCCTGCACAGTTTTTGCTGAAAAATGAGCTGATAACCTTATGGCGATTCCCTTCTATGCCATTTTTTGTTTTTCCCTTGCTGCTTTTAATATTTTTTGCTTTGAATTTAATTTTTTGATTGTTTAATATGTGTTTTGATGTATTTCTCCTTGGGTTTAATCCTGTATGGGACTCTCTGTGCTTCCTGGAGTTGGGTGGCTCTTCCCTTTCCCATGTTAGGGGAGTTTTTGACTATAATCTCTTCAAATATTTTCTCAAACCCTTTCTCTTTCACTTCTTCTTCTTGGCCCCCTATAATTCGAATGTTGGTGTGTTTAATGTTGTCCCAGAGGTCTCTGAGACTGTTCTTATTTCTTTTCATTGTTTTTTTCTTTATTCTGATCCTCGGCAGTTATTTTCACCATTCTGTATTCCAGCTCACTATTCATCCTTCTGCCTCAGTTATTCTGCTATTGATTCCTTCTAGTGTATTTTTCATTTGTTATTCTGTTGTTCATCACTTTTTTTTGTTATGTATTTCTTCTAGGTCCTTTTTAAACATTTCTTATATTTTCTCAATCCATGCCTGCATACTATTTCTGCGATTTTGGATCATCTTTCCTATCAATCATTACTCTGAATTCTTTTTCAGGTATGTTGCCTATTTCCTCTTCGTTTATTGCGTCTTATAGGTTTTTACCTTGCTCTTTTGTCTGTAACATATTTTTCTGTCACTTTTTTTTTTTTGATGGGTGGGGCTGTGTTCCTGTCTTGCTGGTTGTTTGGCCTGAGGTGTCCAGCAGTGGATTTTGCAGGCATTTGGGTGGAGCTAGGTCTTGGTACTGAGATGAGGACCTCCGGGAGATCTCACACTGATTAATATTCACTGTGACCTGGTCATGCAGGTATTCTTCCCATCCCCTTAGGTGTCTGAGGTCCCCCACCAGGCCTAGTAGGTGCCCTAGTTGTAAGGAGACATGAACTCCAAGTCCTCCTACTCTGCCATCTTTACTCCGCCCTCTCTCTCTGGGTTTTTATGTTGCTCTAGTATATGAAACATATCCCTCTTTTTTTTTTTTTTTAACTTTGACTTTATCTCTGTGAACTTACTTAGGTAATACAATTACCTATCCTGGTTTTGAAGGTTTTGTGAGAGAATGTCCCTATTCAGTCTGTGTGTGCCCAGTGGCTTTGTTGGGAGAGTTGTATCTGAAGTGTACACAGGCTGCATCTTCTCCCAGGGTACACTGGCAGCTGCTGCCTTGGTAGAAGGTAAGACTGGGAGTTGGAGGGGCTAGAGCTGAAGTCAGGTGTGAGGTGGGATTTCTCCTAGACCTAGTGGTGGTCACAGCACTATCAGAGAATGGGACTGGGGGGCCTGAGGGGCTGGAGCAGGAGCCCTAATTAGGGCTCCTCCCCAGTGTGATGGCAGTCTCTGCCTTGGTTGGGAGCATGGCCAGGGCCTGGGGTCTTGGGGCTGCTCCTTTGCGCTTGTTCTTTTTCCTGGGTGTGTGCACCTTGGTCAGAGGTGGGGTTGGGGCCCAAGAGGTTGGAGATACACTTCCCAGTGAGTTGGCTCTGGGTCTCTGACCTCGCCAGAGGCAGGGCTGGAGCTCGAGCTGGTGCTGCTCCTTCCCCACTGTGTGAATGAGTTGGCAATGGTGGCCTCTGCCTTAGCAAGAAGCAGTGCTAGAGCAGGAGCCCAGTGTGGGCCAGGGTGCACACAAGAGTAGTGCTGGCAGGCTGGCCTGAGCACCAGAAAGTTTTCAATCGGCTGCTTCTGTACCGGGGTTGGAGCAAGCAAATCTGCGCATGCTCAAGAGCTGAGTCTTGCTTTCTTTCACTCCTCTGGTATGCCCCACTGGTTTTCAAATGAGCTAAGGGGGCTCACCTTCCTCAGTATTGGACCCCAGAGTTGAGGTTCCTAAGATGGGTCTCAAACCCTTCACTCCTTAGGGAGGATCCTCGAGTCTCTGATATTCCCCTCCTCTTATGGGTCATCTGCTAGGGGTGTAGGTCCTGACTACATCGTTTCTCCTCCACTCCTACCAGGCTCTTTGTTATTCTTTATGGCCTTGGTTGTAGAAGAGCCATTGTTCTAGTCTTCAGGTTGCTTTCAGTGAGAGATGCTCTGTATGTAGTTGTAGTTTTCATGTGTTTATGGTGGGAAGTGAGCTCAAGGTCTTCCTGCTCCATCAACTTGATCCTTCTGCCTCCTAAAATCAATAATTATTGTTTAGCTGATATTGAATACTACTGACAGATATCACACAGAAAAAGACTTCACGATTTCCAAAATAAAACAAAATAATAATATATGGGTTGATCATTTATTATATACAAAACCCCATGGTGAATAACTTAAGTATATTGATAATATTTCTGCACAAGATGCCTTTATGAAATATTTACAGATGAAGAAATTGAGAACAAAATGAGTTAAGCAATGAACTAAGTTCATACAATGTGTGATCATGTTAGAATTGGTAAATAGGTAGTCTAAATATAGATTCTAATATCTTAAAAATCTGAGTTGGGAGAGTACTTGCATTCCTAGAGATTTTGTTATTATTTATTTATATCTGTATCTATCTATATTTGTATCTATGTCATAATCACTCTCTCCAACTGCTAATAAATTTTCAGATAATATAGAATATACTTCAACCTGGGTGGTTAATAAATAGACCAGAGCTCTTCTGTTAGCCAACCTTTTTAAACTTTACCCTTTAGAAAGAAGACTGTAATCAATTAGAGGTAATTTTTTTCAAGATTGGAAAAGAAGGATTTAATAATTTACTGGGTTAAAGTTGAGTAAAGAATTGAGGCTTTACAAAAGATCAAATTAACCAAAGAGTTTTGGGGGAATGAAATAGAATGTTTTCATTTCTTAGCAATATTTTATATTGAAGGTCTCTCTAAATTTAAATTAGATAAGACAAAAAGAGAAACTGTTTTTCTTTCAGTTGATTAATACAAAGATGGAGTTAAAACAGTCCAAATAACTGCTCCAGTCCTATAATTGTGTGCATCAGTCATAATAGGTAATTTATGTTACATTGTTAAAAATTCTTCAGATATTATAGTTTATATTGACAGCAACACCAGTAATTATACAGATTTATCTCTGGCTTACTCTGCTGTACCTTATTCTGAATAAATCAAGGATGGAGGCTAAGGGAGGCTCTATCTATCTCAGTGTTTCCATGACTGCTGAGGCAGGAGACAGGATAAACAAACCACAATCTGGCGTTTAAAGTCTCTTCTGGGAAGGACCATGTATCATTTCCAATCATGTTCTATTTGCCAAAGGAAGAAATATTGCTGTTGCAAACTTCAAAAATCATAGATAAGGGAAATCCTACCATACACTTAGAAGACAGAAAACTGGGAATATTTGGGGAACAGCACAAATAAAAACCTCATGGTGCCATTTCCAAAGAGCACGAGGGAACAAAGAAATCAAGTAAAAGAAGTTTCTCAGGGTCAACTGAGGAAAGAAGTTTGCTTAGCCAAGGCATCTAGAATGCCACTGTATCTGCATTTTATAATTTTTAGAGGAATTTGGATGTTAGTTTCTAAGAAATGAACTTTTATAATAAAAATATATTTCAGTTTCACACAATTATCAAAATAACCATCTGTCATTTTTCACTTTAGTACAAATTTTTTTCTAACACCACCCTCCCCCTACCTCAGGAGCACACTCCTTCACATACATGCAGATTGTCATTGTAAAAAGGTAGATGATTTAAGGTGGTCTTCAAATTATATACAATTTTCAGGTACTAATTATCATTCCCACCTATATTTCACAACTGACAGATGTACATTGCTTTTTTCCGACCCAAGAACTGCCAGTCAATGAAATTCCTCCAAAGACAACTTTTGAATAATTTAATAACAACATAATTCCTGAATTCTTTAATCAGTATAACATTTCTGTTTGTTTTTAGAGTCTATGCTTGTGTTATTCTTATATAAAAAGCCTACAAAAATCAGTAGACTTATTTGAAATTGTTTCTCATAATTCACCAAATAGCGAAGGGCAAAAGTCCATTTTTTAAAAATTAGTTTTAGGCTTACAGAAAAATTGAGTGGACAGTACAGAGAGTTTCCATACTCCCTCTGTCCCCTACCAAATCTCCCAACATACATAGTTTCCCCTCTTATTGTCTTGCATTGGAGTGGTGTATTTGTTATAATTAACAAACTGATAATAGACACATTATTATTAACTAAAGACCATAGTTTATATTACAGTTCATTTTACAGTTTATGGTTTTGATTTATAATGCCACGTATTCACTATTAGAGTATTGGTATGGACTATGTCTCCTCAAAATTCATATTTTGAAATTCTAACCCCTAATGTGATGGTATTTGAAAATGGGGCCTTTGGAAGTGTTAAATAAGGTCATGAGGGGTGGGGACCTCATGATAGGATTAATGACCTTATAAATAGAGGAAGAAAGTTTCTCTCCAACCCCCAATCTCTCTCTCCTTTCACACACTAAGGATGACCATGTGAGAATGTAAACAGTGAGAGGGTCCTCACCAAAACGCAGCCATGATAGCATCCTCATCTCAGACTTCCACTCTCCAGAACTGTGAGCAATAAATGTTTGTTGTTTAAATCATCCAGTCATGGTAATTTGTTTTAGCAGCCTGAGTAGACTAAGACAAGTATCTTAACACCTGTGATGTTCCACCTGTTCATCCTCCCCTCCCTTCTCCAAACTCCTAGCAACCACAGTTCTTTTTGTCTCCATAGTTTTGCCCTTTTCCAAAATGTTGTGCAGTTGAAATGTAGCCTTTTCAGATTGCCTTCTTTTATTTAGCAATATACGTTTAAAATTCACCCATATCTTGGTGTGGTTTGATAGCTCATTCCTTTATATTACTTATTAGTTTTCCACTGTATTAATCTACCACAGCTTATTCATCCATTCACCTATTAAAGCCTTCCTATTTGCTTCCAGTTTATACTGGTTATGAAAAATACTGCCATAAACATTTGTGCACAGTTCATGTGGGAGATAAATTTTCAAATCAGTTGGGTAATACCCAGGAACATTGAATGCTAGATTGTACAGTACAAATATGCTTAGCTTTGTAGGAAACTGCAAAACTGTCTTGCAAAGTGGCTGTAACATTTTGCATTCCCACCAAAAATGAATGAGTCACTTATTGTTTTGCATTCTCTCCAAAACTGGTATTGTCTTTTTTTTTGGATTTGGACATTCGAATAGTGTGTAGTTTTATCTCATTTCTGTTTTAATTTGCATTTTCACATCGACAAATGGTGTTGAGGGCTTATAATATGCTTATTTTACATCTACAAATCTTCTTTGGTGTAGCATCTGTTGAAGTCTTTTGCCCACTGCTTAACTGTTTTCTCTTTTTATTTTATGTAGGGTAAAAGTCATTCAACTGATCTGCATTTTGCAAATATTTTCTCTCAATCTGTGACTTTCATTCTCTCAAGAATGTATTTTGCAGAACAGAACATTTTCATTTTAACTAACTCCAAGCTCAATGCCAGCAGAAAAATCTCTCTGTTGCTTGTCTTTTAAAAAAAAATTTTCCAGGTCAGACTGATCATGATAATACCACTTATAATTAACTTAATGCCACCTAATTAGGGACCTCAATTATGTCTGCAAAATTCCTACACCTTTTAACATAACATAATCACAGGATTGATACACCATATAGTCAGAAGTCCTGTTCACAATTAAGGGGTGGGATTATACAGGGCATATACACAGAGGATGGCAATCCAGGGGTCATCTTAGAATTCTGCCTACCAGAGTCCACCCTCTGGCACTCAACTATTCACATCCTTTACAAATGCAAAATCCATTCACTCTCGCAAGGCTCCCAAGAGTCTCATCCCCTTATGACATCAACTCCAAGTCCAAAGTCTTTTCATTTAAATCTAAATCTCATTAACACAAAACCCCAAATTTCAAAGTTTTGTCCTCTAGATGAGGTATGGATGAATCTCTTGGGTATAATCCACTAAGTGCAGCAATTTGGAGCACAATTCCTTTCCGACTATAGACCTATGAAACTAAAAAGATAAGATTTCTTATAGACAATCCAGTCACGTTCCAACTCTTATAAGGTTTTTCAGCCTACATAAGGCAAACAAGAATAACTATTTCAGGATATTGTGGGGTTTTATAAGAATAAAAACAGAATAATAAGTAAAAATTAAACTTTTATATTATAAACAAAAGTAAAAATTAATGATGAACTGATAAAATTTTAAAACATATGACAAAACATTCAATACGTTACATATAAAGTTATCTTTTTAAAGTCTTACTCCAAAATGAGAAAAAGGAAGGATTCAGAAATGTAGAAATGAAAATAAGCAGAATTCTTATTTAAAAAATCTCATTCATAAGTGAAATTTCTTGCCTATCAATCAATATTTAAAATATTAATCAGGCTTCAAGAGGTCTGGGCAAGATGGCAGAAGAGTAAGACGCGGAGATCACCTTCCTTCCCACAGATACATTAGAAATACATCTACACGTGGAACTGCTCCTACAGAACACCCACTGAACGCTGGCAGAAGACGTCAGACCTCCCAAAAGGCAAGAAACTCCCCACGTACTTGGGTAGGGCAAAAGAAAAAAGAAAAAACAGACAAAAGAATAGGGACGGCACCTGCACCAGTGGGAGGGAGCTGTGAAGGAGGAAAGGTTTCCGCACACTAGGAAGCCCCTTCGTGGGCAGAGACTGCGGGGTGCGGAGGGGGAAAGCTTCAGAGCCACGGAGGAGAGCGCAGCCACGGGGGTGCAGAGGGCAAAGCGGAGAGATTCCCGCACAGAGGCTCGGTGCCGAGCAGCACTCACCAGCCCGAGAGGCTTGTCTGCTCACCCGCCGGGGCGGGCGGGGGCTGGGAGCTGAGGCTCTGGCTTCGGTCGGATCCCAGGGAGAGGACTGGGGTTGGCGGCGTGAACACAGCCTGAAGGGGCTAGTGCGCCACAGCTAGCCAGGAGGCAGTCCGGGAAAAAGTCTGGAGCTGCCGAAGAGGCAAGAGACTTTTTCTTGCCTCCTTGTTTCACGGTGCCCAAGGAGAGGGGATTCAGAGCGCCGCCTAAATGAGCTCCAGAGACAGGCGCGAGCCGCAGCTATCAGCGTGGACCCCAGAAACGGGCAGGAGACGCTAAGGCTGCTGCTGCCGCCACCAAGAAGCCTGTGTGCGAGCACAGGTCACTACCCACACCGCCCGTCCCAGGAGCCTGTGCAGGCCGCCACGGCCAGGGTCCCGTGATCCGGGGACAACTTCCCCGGGAGAACACAGGGCGCGCCTCAGGCTGCTGCAATGTCACGCCGGCCTCTGCCGCCGCAGGCTCGCCCCGCATCCGTACCCCTCCCTCCCACCGGCCAGACTGAGCGAGAGCCCCGGAAGCAGCTGCTCCTTTAACCCCGTCTGTGTGAGCGAAAAACAGACGCCCTCAGGCGACCTACACGCAGAGGTGGGTCCAAATGCAAAGCTGAACCCCAGGAGCTGTATGAACAAAGAAGAGAAAGGGAAATTTCTCCCAGCAGCCTCAGAAGCAGCGGAGTAAAGCTCCACAAACAACTTGATGTACCTGCATCTGTTGAATACCTGAATAGACAACGAATCATCCCAAATTCAGGGGGTGGACTTTGGGAGCAGGATATATTAATTTTTCCCCTTTTGCTTTTTTTGTGAGTGTATATGTGCATGCTTCTGGGTCAGATTTTGTCTGTATAGCTTTGCATTCACCATTTGTCCTAGGGTTTGGTCCATCCGTTTTTTTTTTTTTTTTTTACTTAAAAAAATTTTTTTTTAAATAAATTTTTTCTTAATACTTTTTTCCTTATTTTTTATTTTAAAAAATTAAAAAAAAATTTTTCTTAATTTTTTTCTTAATTTTTATTTTAAAACATTAAAAACTTTTTTCTTAATACTTTTATTTTTTATTATAAAAAATTTATTTTAAAAAATTAAAAATTTTTTTCTTAATAAATTTTTTCTTAATAATTTTTTTTCTTATATTTTATTATAATAGTTTTATTTTATTTTATCCTCTTTCTTTCTCTCTTTCTATTTTTTCTCCCTTTTATTCTGAGCCGTGTGGATGAAAGGCTCTTGGTGCTCCAGCCAGGCATCAGGGCTGTGCCTCTGAGGTGGGAGAGCCAACTTTAGGACACTGGTCCACAAGAGACCTCCCAGCTCCACGTAATACCAAACAGCGAAAATCTCTCAGATCTCCATCTCAACATCAAGACCCAGCTTCACTCAACGACCAGCAAGCTACAGTGCTGGACACCCTATGCCAAACAACTAGCAAGACAGGAACACAGCCCCATCCATTAGCAGAGAGGCTGCCTAAAATCATAATAAGGTCACAGACACCCCAAAACACACCACGAGACGTGGATGTGCCCACCAGAAAGACAAGATCCAGGCTCATCCACCAGAACACAGGCACTAGTCCCCTCCACCAGGAAGCCTACACAACCCACTTAACCAACCTTAGCCACTGGGGACAGATACCAGAAACAACAGGAACTACGAACCTGCAGCCTGTGAAAAGGAGACCCCAAACACAGTAAGATAAGCAAAATGAGATGACAGAAAAACACACAGCAGATGAAGGAGCAGGGTCAAAACACACCAGACCTAACAAATGAAGAAGAAATAGGCAGTCTACCTGAAAAAGAATTCAGAATAATGATAGTAAAGATGATCCAAAATCTTGGAAATAGAATAGACAAAATGCAAGGAACTTTTAACAAGGACGTGGAAGAACTAAAGAGGAACCAAGCAACGATGAAAAACACAATAAATGAAATTAAAAATACTCTAGATGGGATCAATAGCAGAATAACTGAGGCAGAAGAACGGATAAGTGACCTGGAGGATAAAATAGTGGAAATAAATACTGCAGAGCAGAATAAAGAAAAAAGAATGAAAAACTGAGGACAGTCTCAGAGACCTCTGGGACAATATTAAACGCACCAACATTCGAATTATAGGGGTCCCAGAAGGAGAAGAGAAAAACAAAGGGACTGAGAAAATACTTGAAGAGATTATAGTTGAAAACTTCCCTAATATGGGAAAGGAAATAGTTAATCAAGTCCTGGAAGCACAGAGAGTCCCATACAGGATAAACCCAAGGAGAAACACGCCAAGACACATATTAATCAAACTATCAAAAATTAAATATAAAGAAAACATATTAAAAGCAGCAAGGGAAAAACAACAAATAACACACAAGGGAATCCCCATAAGGTTAACAGCTGATCTCTCAGCAGAAACTCTGCAAGGCAGAAGGGAGTGGCAGGATATACTTAAAAGTGATGAAGGAGAAAAACCTACAACCAAGATTACTCTACCCAGCAAGGATCTCATTCAGATGTGATGGTGAAATTAAAACCTTTACAGACAAGCAAAAGCTGAGAGAGTTCAGCACCACCAAACCAGCTTTACAACAAATGCTAAAGGAACTTCTCTAGGCAAGAAACACATGAGAAGGAAAACACCTACAATAACAAACCCAAAACATTTAAGAAAATGGGACTAGGAACATACATATTGATAATTACCTTAAATGTAAATGGATTAAAAGCTCCCACCAAAAGACACAGGCTGGCTGAATGGATACAAAAACAAGACCCATATATATGCTGTCTACAAGAGACCCACTTCAGACCATGAGACACATACAGACTAAAAGTGAGGGGATGGAAAAAGATATTCCATGCAAATGGAAATCAAAAGAAAGCTGGAGTAGCAATTCTCATACCAGACAAAATAGACTTTAAAATAAAGACTATTACAAGAGAAAAAGAAGGACACTATATAATGATAAAGGAATCGATCCAAGAGGAAGGTATAACAATTGTAAATATTTATGCACCCAACATAGGAGCACCTCAATACATAAGGCAAATACTAACAGCCATAAAAGGGGAAATCGACAGTAACACAATCATAGTAGGGGACTTTAACACCCCACTTTCACCAATGGACAGATCATCCAAAATGAAAATAAATAAGGAAACACAAGCTTTAAATGATACATTAAGCAAGATGGACTTAATTGATATTTATAGGACATTCCACCCAAAAACAACAGAATACACATTTTTCTGAAGTGCTCATGGAACATTCTCCAGGATAGATCATATCTTGGGTCACAAATCAAGCCTTGGTAAATTTAAGAAAATTGAAATCGTATCAAGTATCTTTTGTGACCACAACGCTATGAGACTACATATCAATTACAGGAAAAGATCTGTAAAAAATACAAACACATGGAGGCTACACAATACACTACTTAATAACGAACTGATCACTGAAGAAATCAAAGGGGAAATCAAAAAATACCTAGAAACAAATGACAATGGAGACACGACGACCCAAAACCTATGGGATGCAGCAAAAGCAGTGCTAAGAGGGAAGTTTATAGCAATACAAGCCTACCTCAAGAGACAGGAAACATCTCGAATAAACAACCTAACCTTGCACCTAAAGCAATTAGAGAAAGAAGAACAAAAACCCCCAAAGCTAGCAGAAGGAAAGAAATCATAATGATCAGATCAGAAATAAATGAAAAAGAAATGAAGGAGACATTAGCAAAGATCAATAAAACTAAAAGCTGGTTCTTTGAGAAGATAAACAAAATTGATAAACCATTAGCCAGATTCAACAAGAGAAAAAGTGAGAAGACTCAAATCAATAGAATTAGAAATGAAAAAGGAGAAGTAACCATGGACACTGCAGAAATACAAACGATCATGAGAGATTACTACAAGCAACTCTATGCCAACAAAATGGACAACCTGGAAAAAATGGACAAATTCTTAGAAATGTACAACCTGCCGAGACTGAACCAGGAAGTAGAAAATATGAACAGACCAATCACAAGCACTGAAATTGAAACTGTGATTAAAATCTTCCAATAAACAAAAGCCCAGGACCAGATGGCTTCACAGGCGAATTCTATCAAACATTTAGAGAAGAGCTAACACCTATCCTTCTCAAACTCTTCCAAAATATTACAGAGGGAGGAACACTCCCCAGCTCATTCTACAAGGCCACCATCACCCTGATACCAAAACCAGACAAAGATGTCACAAAGAAAGAAAACTACAGGCCAATATCACTGATGAACATAGATGCAAAAATCCTCAACAAAATACTAGCAAACAGAATCGAAGAGCACGTTAAAAGGATCATACACCATGATCAAGTGGGGTTTATTCCAGGAATGCAAGGATTCTTCAATATACGCAAATCAATCAATGTGATTCATCATATTAACAAATTGAAGGAGAAAAACCATATGATCATCTCAATAGATGCAGAGAAAGCTTTCGACAAAATTCAACACCCATTTATGATAAAAGCCCTGCAGAAAGTAGGCATAGAGGGAACTTTCCTCAACATAATAAAGGCCATATATGACAAACCCACAGCCAACATTGTCCTCAATGGTGAAAAACTGAAACCATTTCCACTAAGATCAGGAACAAGACAAGGTTGCCCACTCTCACCACTATTATTCAACATAGTTTTGGAAGTGTTAGCCACAGCAATCAGAGAAGAAAAAGAAATAAAAGGAATCCAAATCAGAAAAGAAGAAGTAAAGCTGTCACTGTTTGCAGATGACATGATACTATACATAGAGAATCCTAAAGATGCTACCAGAAAACTACTAGAACTAATCAATGAATTTGGTAAAGTAGCAGGATACAAAATTAATGCACAGAAATCTCTTGCATTCCTATACACTATCTGAAAGTGAAATTAAGAAAACACTCCCGTTTACCATTGCAACAAAAAGAATAAAATATCTAGGAATAAACCTACCTAAGGAGTCAAAAGACCTGTATGCAGAAAATTATAAGACACTGATGAAAGAAATTAAAGATGATACAAATAGATGGAGAGATATACCATGTTCTTGGATTGGAAGAATCAACATTGTGTAAATGACTCTACTACCCAAAGCAATCTACAGATTCAATGCAATCCCTATCAAACTACCACTGGCATTTCTCCCAGAACTAGAACAAAAAATTTCACAATTTGTATGGAAACACAAAAGACCCCGAATAGCCAAAGCAATCTTGAGAACGAAAAATGGAGCTGGGGGAATCAGACTCCCTGACTTCAGACTACATTACAAAGCTACAGTAATCAAGACAGTTTGGTACTGGCACAAAAACAGAAACATAGATCAGTGTAACAGGATAGAAAGCCCAGAGATAAACCCACGCACATATGGTCACCTTATCTTTGATAAAGGAGGCAAGCATATACAGTGGAGAAAAGACAGCCTCTTCAATAAGTGGTGCTGGGAAAATTGGACAGATACATGTAAAAGTATGAAATTAGAACACTCCCTGACACCATGCTCAAAAATAAACTCAAAATGGATTAAAGACCTAAGTGTAAGGCCAGACACTATCAAACTCTTAGAGGAAAACATAGGCAGAACACTCTATGACATACATCACAGCAAGATTCTTTTTGACCCAGCTCCTAGAGAAACGGATATAAGAACACAAATAAACAAATGGGACCTAATGAAACTTAAAAGCTTTTGCACAGCAAAGGAAACCATAAACAAGACCAAAAGACAACCCTCAGAATGGGAGAAAATATTTGCAAATGAAGCAACTGACAAAGGATTAATCTCCAAGATTTACATGCAGCTCAATAACAAAAAAACAAACAACCCAATCCAAAAATGGGCCAAAGACCTAAATAGACATTTTTCCAAAGACGATATACAGATTGCCAACAAACACATGAAAGAATGCTAAACATCATTAATCATTAGAGAAATGCAAATCAAAACTACAATGAGATATCATCTCACACCGGTCAGAATGGCCATCATCAAAAAATCTAGAAACAATAAATGCTGGAGAGGGTGTGGAGAAAAGGGAACCCTCTTGCACTGTTGGTGGGAATGTAAATTGATACAGCCACTATGGAGAACAGTATGGAGGTTCCTTAAAAAACTACAAATAGAACTACCATACGACCCAGCAATCCCACTACTGGGCATATACCCTGAGAAAACCATAATTCAAAAAGAGTCATGTACCCCAATGTTCATTGCAGCTCTATTTACAATAGCCAGGACATGGAAGCAACCTAAGTGTCCATCATCGGATGAATGGATAAAGAAGATGTGGCACATATATACAATGGAATATTACTCAGCCATAAAAAGAAACGAAATGGAGTTATTTGTAGTGAGGTGGATGGACCTAGAGTCTGTCATACAGAGTGAAGTAAGTCAGAGAGAGAAAAACAAATACAGTATGCTAATACATATATATGGAATCTAAGGAAAAAAAAAAAAAGCTCATGAAGAACCTAGTGACAAGACCGGAATAAAGACACAGACCTACTAGAGAATGGACTTGAGGATATGGGGAGGGGGAGGGGTGAGATGTGACAGGGTGAGAGAGTGTCATGGACATATATACACTACCAAATGTAAAATAGATAGCTAGTGGGAAGCAGCCACATAGCACAGGGAGATCAGCTCGGTGCTTTGTGACCACCTAGAGGTGTGGGATAGGGAGGGTGTGTGGGAGGGAGGGAGACGCAAGAGGGAAGAGATATGGGAACATATGTATATGTATAACTGATTCACTTTGTTATAAAGCAGAAACTAACACACCATTGTGAAGCAATTATACTCCAATAAAGATGTTAAAAAAAAAAAGAATATGTTGCTTCAGAAAAATAAATAAATAAAATAAAATATTAATCAGTTGCTGTATATTCTATGTTAAATTTACACTGTCATATGATCTAATTTTTGAGGGCTGTAGTTTAGTAATATGTTTCAAGAATTTTTAAAAATATCATATGCATTAATGTAACTTCATAATTTTTAGAAATTTATTCTAAGAAATGATCAGAAATGGCGGTAAGAATTTATTTATAAAAATGGTCCTTTTATTTTTACAGTAATTCAAAAGTAAATATTTAATAATTAGGAATGTGTAAAATTAAATCTTGCATCAATGTAGTAGCATAAAGGCCACATTAAAAATGTTTCATAAGCTTATATCAAAATGTTCAAAAAAGATAGTTTTCACCTGAAAAAAAAAGAAGAGTTAAGGGACAGAGAAATCAAAAGCTTTACAGACAAGCAAAAGCTAAGAGAGTTCAGTACCACCAGACAGGCTTTGCAACAAATGCTAAAGGAATGTCTCTAGGCAGGAAAGAAAAGGCCACAATTAGAAACAAGAAAATTATGAATGGAAAAGCTCACCAGTAAAGGCAAACATACAGAAAAGGTAGGACATCATCTACACAAAAATATGATATCAAAACCAGCAATCATGAGAAGAGGAGAGTCCAGATACAGGACACTGGAAATGCGCTTGAAATTAAAAGACCAGCAACTTAAAACAATCTTGTTTACATATAAACTGCTATATCAAAACCTCATGAAAACTAACTGAAAACTAAAATTCTACAATAGGATATGCACAAAAAAAAGAAAAAGGAATCCAAACACAACACTAAAGTTAGTCATCAAATCACAAGAGAAGAGAACCAGAGAGGAAGGGAAGAAAAAATGACCTACAAAAGCAAATCCAAGACAATTAACAAAATGGCAATAAGAACATACATACTGATAATTACTTTAAATGTAAATAGATTAAATTCTCCAACCAAAAGACATGCTGAATGGATATAAAAACAAGACCTGTATATATTCTGTCTACAAGAGACCCACTTCAGATCTAGGGACACATGCAGACTGAAAGTGAGAGGATGAAAAAGGCATTCCACACAAATGGAAATCAAAAGAAAGCTGGAGTAGCAATACTCATATCAGACAAAACAGACTTAAAAATAAAGACTGTTACAAGAGACAAAGAAGGACACTACATAATCATCAAGGGATCAATCCAAGAAGCAGATATAACAATTGTAAATATATATGCACCCAACATAGGAGCACCTCAATATATAAGGCAAATATGAACAGCCATAAAAGGAGAAATTGACAGTAACACAATAATAGTGGGGAGACTTAACACCCTAGTTTCATCAAAGGACAGATCATCCATACAGAAAATCAACAAGGAAACACAGGCCTTAACATGTTAGACCAGATGGACATAATTGATATTTATAGAGCATTCCATCCAAAAGTAGCAGAATAGACATTCTTCTCAAGCGTGCATGGAACATTCTCCAGGATAGATCACATACTGTGCCACAAAGCAAGCCTCAGTAAATTTAACAAAATTGAAATCATATCAAACATCTTCTCTGACCACAATGCTATGACATTAGAAATCAACTAAAAGAAAAAACTGTAAAAAACACAAGCACGTGGAGACTAAACAATATGTTACTAATGGAATGGATCACTGAAGAAATTAAAGAGGAAATCAAAAAATACCTAGAGTCAAATGAAAATGAAAGCACAATCTAAGACCTATGGGACACAGCAAAAGCAGTTATAAGAGAGAAGTTTATAGCAATACAATCTTACCTCAGGAAACAAGAAAAATCTCAAACAACCTAACCTTACACCTAAAGAAACTAGAGAAAGAAGAACAAACAAAACCCAAAGTTAGCAGAAGGAAAGAAATCATAAAGATCAGAGCAGAAATCAATGAAATAGAGATGAAGAAAACAATAGAAAAGTTTGATGAAACAAAAAGCTGGTTCTTTGAAAAGATAAACAAAATTGATAAACCTTTAGCCAGACTCATCAAAAAAACGGGGAGGGTGGGGAGAAGGCTCAAATCAATATAATTAGAAATGAAAAAAGAGAAGTTACAATGGACACCACAGAAATACAAAGGATCATGAGAGACTACTACAAGCAACTATATGCCAATAAAATGGACAACCTGGAAGAAAGGGACAAATTCTTAGAAAGGTACAATCTTCTAAGACTGAACCAGGAAGAAATATAAAATATGAACAGACCAATCACAAGTACTGAAATTGAAACTGTGATTGAAAAACTTCCAACAAAAGTCCAGGACTAGATCGCTTCACAGGTGAATTCTATCAAACATTTAGAGAAGAGTTAACACCTATCCTTCTGAAAGTCTTCCAAAAAATTGCAGAGGAAGGAACACTCCCAAACTCATTCTGTGAGGTCACCATCACCCTAGTACCAAAACCAGACAAAGATACCACACAAAAAAGAAAATTACAGGCCAATATCACTGACGAATGTAGATTCATATGTACTCAACAAAATACTAGCAAACCAAATCCAACAATACTTTAAAAAGATCATACATCGCGATCAAGTGGGATTTATCCCAGGGATGTAAGGATTTTTCAATATCTGCAAATCAGTGTGATACACCACTTAACAAATTGAACAATACGAACCATATGATCATCTCAATAGGGCACAAGATCTAAATAGACATTTCTCCAAAGACAACATACAGATGGCCAAAAAGCACATGAAGACATGCTCAACATCACTTATTAATTATTAGAGAAATGCAAATCAAAACTAAAATGAGGTACCACCTCACACCGGTCAGAATGGCCGTCATCAAAAATCTACAAACAATAAATGCTGGAGAGGGTATGGAGAAAAGGGAACACTCCTACACTGTTGGTGGGAATGTAAATTGGTACAGCTGCTATGGAGAAGAGTATGGAGGTTCCTTAAGAAACTAAAACTGGAGCTACCATATGATCCAGCAATCCTACTCCTGGGCACATAGCCAGAGAAAACCATAATTCAAAAAGATACATGCAGCCCAATGTTCACTGTAGAACTATTTACAATAGTCAAGACATGGAAGAAATCTAAATGTCCATCGACAGAGGAATGAATAAAGATGTAGTACATATATACAATGGAATATGACTCAGCCATAAAAAAGAATGCAATAATGCCATTTGCAGCAACACGGATGGACCTAGAGACTATCATACTAAGTGAAGTAAGTCAGAGAAAGACAAATATTGTATGATATCACTTATATGTAGAATCTAAAAAACATGTTACAAGTGAACTTAATTATAAAACAGACTTCAAAAACAAACATATGGTTACCAAAGGGGAAAGGTGGGGGTGAGGGATAAATTAGGAGTTTGGGATTAACATATACACACTACTATATATAAAATAGATAATCAACAAGGACCTACTGCATAGCACAGGGAACTCTACTCAATAATCTGTAATAACCTATATCAGAAAATAATCTGAAAAAGAATCGATATATGTATAACTGAATCACTTTGCTCTACATCTGAAACACAACATTGTAAATTAACTATAATATAAAATAAAAATTAAATGAAGAAAAGAAAGGAATTACATAATAAAATGTAGAGAGATAGGAGAGTCTGACACAAAGCTCCTAAACCCCTTGGAATTTCCTGGGTGATAGGAGTTCCTTTTATACTAGTGAGGTGACTCTGTGGGCTCCTGGGTCAGGGCTGGTCACCAGAAAAAGCAAGCCATGATTAGAAGCTTGGAAATTTCAGCCCTACCTCCCATTATCTGGAGAGGGGCTGGAAGTTAACAGTCAATCATACCTATGTGACAAAGCCTCCATGAAAGTACAGGGTTTAGAGATCTTCTGGGCTGGTGACCATATCCACATGGCAGGAAGGGGCACACTCCAACTCCACAAAGACAAAAGCTCCTGTGCTCAGGACTCTTCCAGACCTTGTACTGATACTATGTATCTCTTTATCTGGCTGTTTATCTGTATCCTTTAACATATCCTTTGTAATAAATTGGCATTAATAAGTAAACTGTTTTATTGGGTTCTGTAAGCCACTCTAGTAAATTATTCAACTCAAGGAGAGAATCTTGGGACCCTCTGATTTGTAGCTAATTTGAGCTGAAGTTGTGGGTAACCTGGGGACATATTCCTTGCTATTGGCATCTGAAGGAGAGGCCCATCTTGTGGGACTAAGACCTTAACCTGTGGGTTTTATGCTAACTTTGGCTAATGCCAGAATTGAATCGTAGGACACCTAGCTGATGGCAGAGAATTGATTGTTGTCAGAAAATCTCCCACACATCTGGTTAAAGAAGTGTTCTGTGTGAGTAGTAGAGGTGAAATATTTTTTCCTTTCCAATGTAAAAACGAAAAGAGTAGAGACTTTGAAAAAGTCAGGTTTGCATTTGAATCAAGGGTCCACTGTGTAACATTGTGCACATAAATGAATGTCCCTAAATTTAAATCTTTTCAAAATTAGAATGAGTATATTATATTGAGAAATATGGAAGTCCTGGCATATAGTGAACATTTAGTGAATGAATCCTATCATAATTATTCACTGATATTGTTTTCTTCACACTCTGATGACCGTGGAATAAATGTAAAGTTACAACAGAAAAAAATTGTTAAAACTTTCTATTCACCTCACACAGTTCATAAGAGTTGTAGAATATGTCTTAATGATTCTTAGGAATCTATACTTTAAAATACTGTTAAAATATCTTCCTTCAAAGCTGAAGTAAACAACTATATTTAATTATGTTTGAGCAATTCAAAAACTCTTCAAAGGGCCCACTTCTGCTTAGCATTTTTCCTCCATATCAGACAGGCTTCTATTTGGTTCTGCAATGTAGCAATGGAATCACAGACCAATTTACAGTGCTTTCAGGTTTGAGAGCTCTCTTCGGTGAATGCTCACATGGGGATTCTTGCTCAAACAATATGAGTGTAAATGCAGCTGGCATGTCCACAAGGATATGGGATCATGAAGTTTGTGGTTTAATTATATCAGGAATAGAATTTGATCCATTCTCTAATTTATTCTAAAAACACATCACTTTAATGGGGTTTCAATGAACTGTGTGCATAATGTTAAAAGCAAAACTGTGCTATTCTTTTTTTTCTCTTCAAAGAAAAAGCATTGATCAGGTCCATGATTAAATGCTATGTGAAGAATATCTTCCACAAGCATAAGTCCTCATTATATTTCCCTTTGATTGCAAAGAATCTATGTGCCAAACACACAATAAATATAAGCATGGTCAGGGAGTTTCTGCAGGTGAATTGATAAATGTGCAGGGTGTGTGTGTGTGTGTGTGTGTGTGTGTGTGTGTGTGTGTGTGTACTAGCTGTTTTCATCCAGTAATTATGCATGGCCTGATGCCTATTTTGTCTGTATCAAGTGAGTAATATGTGTACTGCGTGGAGAATCTGAGAAACATTGAATCATTCATTCTTTCATTTATTCAACTAATAGGGCTCCGGTCTTATACTAAGAGATGCAGATACAAGGGGAGCAGATGTATATGCAGGTCTATCTTTCTGAAGCTAAAGTTTATGGGGGAGATGGACACCAAAGGATCACACACTCAGTGTCATTTTACTACCATGATACGTGCTTCTAAAAAGAAGAACACAGGACTCTAGGAGAGTAATATTGAGGGTTTATACAGTCACAGAGAGTAGGAAAGGATTTCCTAGGAAAAGTAACATTTGAGCTGAAGGAAAATAGCAGTTAACCAAATAGCAGATCACATGTGTCTACATTTTGGTGACTCCATTTTACTACTTCCTGGAAAAATCACCATTTTAGGGATGGCCATCCATGAAAAAGGGGGTTTGTTCTATTATATGAGGAAGATCTTCCCTAAATTTGTCCCTCCTTGTCTTTTTTGTATCTTATTTTCCCTCATTCAAGCATTTGGATAGATGATTCACTCAAAAGAATATGGAAAATAAACTTGTGAAGCTCTTAGGAAACAACTGCAATTTAAATCCACAGGTAATAATATTAAACTTTGAAATGCTTTCCTCAGAAGCTTTAGTTTCACTTTGTGCCTCTGAACTCCTAGACAGGTAGGAATAGAGAACACTACACATAAAAGCTCAATCTTTGTAAAGAATAAATGAAAGCAATTTTCTCCAACAGAAGATTATAATAAAATGAAACCTCAGGAGAAAACATCTTGCCCTTACAACTTTCTCAACTGGCTTTTGGTTAAATTTTTGAATCCAGAAATTTAAGAAGATAATTTAAATGAATTTTCTTATATTGTCTAGCTACTTATATTTCTCCCTAAATGTTAGATTCATATAGTCTAAAGATTATGCAGATTTATAATCAGACCAAATAACATCTAAGAAAGCATACCATTTCCTTTATAATCCTCATGAATTTAGACTTGCCATTTGGGAGAACATTAGGAATAATCTGTACTTATATCTTTTCATTAAAAAAAATAATGCACGTTCCTATGCAGCTCAGTCACCCTATGATTGCATTAACAAGTTCAAAATTCTGTTTCTTAGCTTTTTATGAATTTGTATGTACATTAATTCTTTTCGAATACAAACATAAATTTGGAAAGATCTCGTATGGTTAACTGTCTCATCCTTTTAAACCCTAGAACCCAATCTAAAATTTACAATGTGGTCCTGTTTATTTTGTTTAAATTTAAGGTGTAACACATTCCATTTTAATCTATGTAGCCCATGTTTCCCTAACGCTCACCAGCCCATCACCACTAATTGGTTTATAAGGAACCATATTTGACTCAAGTTTTGTGTGTCATTTAAAACAGCCTTCTTCAAGTGTCTGGTACTTTGCTTAAGGTATCTCTCTTGCGGTCATGAATAAGTTCATTACTGCTGAATATCAGTATTTGCCAGTGTGACAGACATCTGAGGCAACAGACAGGGTGAGGAGAACCATCCCTTCTTTGTGGTGTGCTTTATAGCTTATCCAAACTGCACGGTTTGTTTCCTCGTAAATTTATAGTGTTTTCAATGAAACAGCTTTTTCACATCTAACTCACAGTCTCCCTACACTCTGTAGAGATTATGTGTCAGATATGGACCATTACATAAGACACATCTGTATGAAAGACCCAGTCTTATATTCAAAATCACCTGACTGTCTGGTGTGTTCTTTTCCTGGGTCCAGCTTACCTCACTGATTCCGCTTTCTTTAGGAAGAATCCTTCAAGGAAGCCCTTTGATCTTGAAGGTAAATAAGCTTCTGGTGAGGTCACCCACCAGTTCACTAGACATACTCAAACATGTTTAAATTCTAGTTTGGGCTACCTGAGACTTTCACTAAATGCCTACTATTTCTTGGACATCACATCTGACCTGAGAATTCAGAAATATGAGACATAGCTCCTATCCTAAAGTAGCTTAAAATCTACCTGGAGATATAATCACATAAGTAATTTCAATACAGTATGAAAGTCACAACAATAGAAATACTATGTGCTATGAGGGTGCATAGAAGTTGATCACCAACTTTCCCATAATTACTTTATTTTCAGGCTTAATTTGGGGGTGTATTGTTTTGTCTGATATGTGATTTGCTTCATCTAGGAGTCCCACAAAATCTTAAATGATATTGAAGAACCAGTTTATTTGGAAAGAGATAGAAATAAACTGATTTATGCAACAACAATATGTGTGTATGAATAGATTTACTGTGTGTACGGTGTTAAATAGTGTTCCCTCAAAATCCATGTCCATCCAGAACCTCAGAATGTGACCTTTTGTGGAAATGGGGGCTTTGCAGTGTCAAAGAGAACCAGAGCTGTACAGTAGTTAAAGTGCAAAAAATAGATTTTATTTAGTAACTATTGTAATAGGGGGAAACAAACTTCAGTATAGAACGGAACTCAATTCTGATATATAGCCAAAGAGCATAAGTGGGGATATATAGCCAAGGAGCAGGGAGAGGGGTTAAGTGGATGGAAATTTACTAAGAGGAGACATCAAAGGTAATAGGATTCTTGAAAAACCTGATTAACAGGATTCTTGCTGAAGGCAGGCCAGGGTGATCAGATATCAAGGATGATCATATACCAAGGGTGGGAAGGATAACTTAGCAAGATTCTTTGCTAAGCCTGGACTGGGCAGGCCAAAGACAGGTTTTGGGCCAAGATGGAGGCCTAGTCCAGAAAAGATTATCAGAGGAACCTGTAAAGTTTGGTCAAAGAGAGAGTTTTTGTTATCAGATGCAATTAATTAAAACGAGGTCGTACTGGATTAGGGTGGGCCTTAAATCCATTATGACCGGAGCCCTTAAAAGAAGAGGACAGAGACAAAACCACACAGGGAAAAACATGTGATTATGGAGGCAGAAATTAGAGTAACACATCTACAAGTCAAAGAAATCACAAGGACTGCTGACAACCACCGGAGGCTAGGAGAAAGGCAAGGAAATGTTCTTCCCTAGAGCCTTCAGAGGAAGCATGGCCTTCTGACACCTTGATTTTGGATTTCTAGCCTCCATAACTGTAAAAGACTAAATTCTGTTGTTTTAAGCCAGTCAATTTGTGGTGCCTTGTTGTGGCACCAACTAACATATGGTATTATACCTACCAGGGCCCAGGGACAGGGAGGATTGAGAAGGATATAAACCACAGTACCAACAATGCTTTCTGTTTGGTGAGGAAGGGTGGAATGAAACTGGGAGTGGGGTAAAGGAGGGGATTTCACACTGTACATTTTCTATAATTCTTTTACATAGTGGGATTATATAGGTACTTTATGCTTTCAGGAGTATGTAAATACAGCATTACCAAAAAAAAGAAAAAGAAAAAGAAAAAGAATGTATACAATGGATATGGGAAAAGTTTAAAGCTTTCTCAGAGGAAGGCTAAGGAAATCTACATATGCATCAGTTTAATGAATATCACCATGTTAGGTTATATGGCGCCTTGGTTTACCTCTTTATAATTACCCCAAACTGACCCTGAGATATCATGAATATACAGAATTGTTGGGAAACTAGCTTTTCATTTTCTATTTTAAAATCTTATTTGTGTTCTATATTTAAAGTGACTCCTCATGTATTGGCACTAACCTGAGAATGCACATCAGAAGGGGAAAATGACAGTTTCCTTCTTTCATTTTGTGCCTTATATCCGGTATCTTATTTACCACATACTTATCTGGGTTATGATGAAAATATATAAAATAAATATTTGAACCTTAACTTCAGAGAAGAAAATATATACAGTTACATTCTCCATGAAGGCAAGGATTATTATCCATTCTATTTACTGCTGCATGCTCAGCACTTTGAACAATAATTTGCACATAGTTGCATTCAATATCTGTTGATAAATGAATAAATATAGTAATGCATTATTTAACTTCCACTAGGAATTGTTATCTCTGCCTTTTGCCAGGAGTGCTAGGGAAATTATGTAAATGGCATTGACCCAGATATTCAAACACAAAGTTCTGCATAAAAGCATTCAGGTAAGATCCTATTTTCAGAAAACCAAATTTAATAACTGGTGTTTTACAAGTGTTTCTTATTTCATCCATTAGTTTATCTGCCTATATAAAATAGATTACTAATAAATTAGTATAGTTTGCAAATCTCCAATTATCCTTATTAATTATTAAGGTCATGATATTCTACAGAGGCATAATTGCACTGACATAATCTCTCAGTATCCAAAAGACTACATTTGGTGACTTACAATTTTTCAGCCTTTTAGTATACCTATTTCACTGGAAATTAACTTGCTCTCTATTCTATTTTATTGCTTATACAGCTTGATTATA
The DNA here is from genome assembly GCF_028021215.1 of Eschrichtius robustus. Taxonomy (NCBI): domain Eukaryota; kingdom Metazoa; phylum Chordata; class Mammalia; order Artiodactyla; family Eschrichtiidae; genus Eschrichtius; species Eschrichtius robustus. Next base: position 73,569,730 of record NC_090836.1, on the reverse strand, counting down.
TTTTACTAAAACTATTAAGAATGCGGACATATTTATTAGATCTATGGTGCTTTGAAAGGCATTTTTTTAGATTCACAGATGAATGTAAATGCATGTGAAAAAACCCTCATTTTTAAACATTCTTATTATTATATATACATGTATACATGTACACATATGTGAGGTCTTATTGATTACTGGTTTCTAAAAAGAAAGCAAATATGGCATCTTTCACATAATTCTAGACTTCATAACTGGTCACTTTTTTGTGCCACATTAGAAAATATAGCTATAGACTTTTTTGGGTTACACTATATATCACAAGGTCACATTAGAAAATACGTTCCATCTTTAACATCACTAGAATATGTAATAGGAAAATTACAATGTTTTGAATGATTTCTGTCACTGCAGTAAAGACAGGTTCAAAGATAATTAGATAACTTTCATTCCAATGGTTTCTGGTGAGAGCTACAATGAGCTTTTCATGAGAGATCAAATATTAAAAACAAACTATAATAGAGAAGAACAAATCTGACTCCATACTGGATCTGTTTCTTTTACTTTAACCTTTATATTCTATTGCTTTTGCTACAAGTTAATCACTAAAGGGATGTTGCCTTTAAGCTTAAAGTATACATAGTGGCCCATCTCCAGGAACCCTGTCTCCTGTGCCTAAGTGTTAAGCTAAAATGCCTTTGTTTAAGTTCACAGGAAACATCCTGACCAGGCCCACCTGTGAAAGGCTGCAGGAAAGAAGAAATTAACACATTCCCTCCAGAGTCTAGCCAGAACCAGGAAATATATGCAACAACTTATCATCTTTCTTTTGTTTTTGTTTTTTTTTACTTTACCTCCTCACCTCCCCCTCTTTGTTCCGTGAAAGAAACTAGCATCCAAACCCAGTTAAGATGGTTCTTTGGGACACTAGTCTGCCATCTTCTCAGTCTGCTGGCTTTCTGAATAAAGTCACTATTCCCTGCCCCAACAACTCATCTCTTGACTTATTGGCCTGTTGTGCAGGAGGCACTATGAGCTTGGACTCAGTAACAAAACAAACAAAAGCACTCGATGCTTATCCTGATTTTTCAAGGAGAAAACATTCATGAATTACCTGCCATACTCATAGCATATGGAAGCCTCAAGTCAAAGGTCACTGAATTGTTTTTGAACTATTTCCCTTTTGACAGGGTGGAAAAGTCCTGGCTTGTGCACAACATGTGGTAGAGGAGTGTTGCCACAATCTGAGAATGAGGCTGCGAATCACAAATGCCTATTGTTGCTATTGTCAGGTAATGGTTTTTGAGGTCTAAATGCAGTAGAGAACACATAATTAGGCATGGTTTCTGCCCAGGATATTAACAACCTGTGTTCAAGGGAAACTGACTTATGCACTAAAACTATTTCTTCTCATCTTTGGTAACCTTAAGGCATATCAAATTAGGTTCCCTACAAGAAATAAATCTTGTGGAAAGGTTTTAAAGAGTCCAGAGGGCTTCAGAATCAGACTTCATAGAATGACCTCAACCTCTCCTGTCTAACACCATTAAAACTAAATTATCACATTCCCTGGATTAAAGTTGATTCTATTTTAATTACAGAGTATAAATTTCTTCATTGGTCAGCCTCCATAAAAATTTCAAGCTATTCCTTGGGCATTTGTCAGTCAGTATATCTGCCTTTGCCTTAAAACACTGGGAAACTAATACATATTAGCTAATGACTGTGGACCACCTCATATTTTTCTAGTATGGCCAAATGTAATGGAACATAGGGTTAACAGTGGGGTAGTCAATAGTGAAAAGAGGAATTTTCTTGCCATAAAAAGAGTTACTATTTGGACATGGGGAAAAATAATGCAAAAAGATATAAACAATTTTAAAATAAAAACTATATAGTTAAAATTCCATGCCTATCTAACTTTGAAGTTACAAAAAAAAAAATAATTCATAGAGGATTTAAACAGCAATTTTCTTCTTTACCCACTATGACAGGGAATATATGTGTGTGTGTGTGTGTGTGTATATATATATATATATATATATATATATATATATTATTTAAATATATTAAAAATATAAAGTATTTATTGTATACATTATGTCATCACAAAATTGCATATGTATAAATTATAGAATATATTTTTTCTCAGAGGAAATATATACATATATGCTTTTCTATATTCATTTATCCATCTCTCTATCATCTATCTATATGCTTATTTCCTAGAATAAGCATCAGTTAATCACACCTCTATCAGCATGTACAGTGGAGGCTGAATTGCTAATATAGATGCTATTTCAGGCAATAACTGAAGCTGAATATGATATTAAAACATGTACATCATGCAGTAGTTTGGTTTCTTGAAATTAGTCTCTCGTAGTCCCTTTGTACAGCTAATAAATCTTAAAGACATATCTAATTTCTTGCTTTTGTCCTAGCTTGAAATTTTACTTAATACATTTTGCATTCTTTAACATAGTATATGATGTACTGATGCTAGATAACAGTTTTAATTAATTTTTAATTTAGAAATAGGAACACAAACCCCAATAGAAATAGAGTAATAGAAATAATTTAAAGTCAATTAAATGAAAGCATGTTTTGGACACTTCAATGATAATACTTGCTTTCTGCCTGTAATTAGACTTAATTTGGTTCTTCAACTAGATCAAAATTCATTTAAAGATTCTTTAACTTCTATTTTTTTTAAAAAAAATCAATACTAAGCTCAATTTTGACAAACCTGTACCTGCAATGGGAACATCGAATAGGGTTTTAAGTTTAAATGCTAATAACATCATCTATACTTAATTTAAGAATGACAGTTAAAGTTGAAATATGTGTAAAAAATCTGTATCAGGAAAAAATACCTACTGTTAGAAAAGGTAAGAAATGAGCAAAACAATCAAACAGCAGAGTCATTGCAAAAGTGGATTCTTACAAAATTTAAATAAACATACTATAAAAAGAACTACCCCCAAAGGAGAAACTATCTTATTTTAACACAAAGTTTCTCACATATCAATATGGAACCGGTGGGAAAATCTGAGGTAATGTGAGACTTTGTTGAAGACTAGGCTATCAGAATGACATACAACTTCAGTCCAGGATTACACTATTTTTACAGTAGAATTTAAGAGAACTAATGTTCATTGAGAACGTATTATTTGCCAGATGGTATGCTATACAATTTCTTTTGGAGTTACCATGGTGATTTTTTTAAAAAATGCAAGTATACCTGGTAGTGGTAACATATCTAAGTAATTATAAGATCACTTTTCCTTAGACAGGTGACTGGGTAGAGAGTGGAGTTTCCTGGGGAGGAATATGGGGGAACTGAATAAAGAAATAAAAGGCACTGTGAGACAAATTTTCAGCTTGAATGTCACAGATTCAATGGGTAAATAATCTAGTATTCTCTGTCAATGTAGACAATATCAAATAAATATATGGCTTATTCTCAGTGGTATTACTAAAAGACAAGGGAAACTTGTGAACAATGTTAATTTCTTATCACATGCTAAATATTTCACTAATTTTCTTTAATTGTTCTTGAAACTATGTACATTTTCCACTTTTACCATCTTGAAATGTGTTAAAATACACAAGAATTTTGTTTTAGGTGCTAGAATCTTCCCCAGCAATATGAGACCTAATGGATGAGATTCCAGGAACAGTCAAACTGCAAAGTAAAGCCCACTCATGTTAATGGATGGAGAAGGCAAAATAAAGGATAAAGGTGGCTTGGAAATTGAAGAAACAGCCCAAAGATCTAATCCGCATAGGCCGTTTATAGACGCTAAAGAAATCAAAGCAAATAAATGTATGTCTAGTGTTGACTAATGGGAAAGATAAGTTCTGGGTAATGAATAGAAGGTGGATTTGAGGTTCTCTTTTTATAAGATGTCATTAGTTTATCTTATCTCCTGTATTGCTAAAAGCAAAATCAAAAAGGGAGTTGCCTTTGTGATACTTTTAAGTGCTAGAAATGTTTTTATGTTTATATTTTTGTTCTGATGCATAGTAGTTATGTGTGGCCCTGGGAAAATTTTTCAGCCTTTTTAAAAATAAGATTATTAATCTAAAACAAGGGCATACCACTTAGTGTCCTTAAGAGAATTATATAAATGCTTATAAAGTGTTTAGCATAGTGCCTGAAACCTAGAAAAAAAACTTGTTAAATGGTTATTGTTATCAAGTCACATTACAGATTGTTCCATTCCCTATAATCTAGTTCTATAATCAGACTTAACTTACATAACAAAATTTTATCCCAGACCTCTTAATTTCAGATAAACTGCTCATAAAGCAAGCATAGATCTCAGTGTAACTATAATTTGCTTCTGTCTCCAAATAACAGGTTTGATTTTTATTCCTCTTTTTAAAAAGATAATACATTTAAGTGAATATTTATACTAGCGTTAATAAACTTAAACTGATATACTAAAGAAGATTGACTACAAAAATATTTCCTTGTAATATTAGTAGAAAATGTCATTAAATGGTACTTGTCAAACACATGACTCCTTAAGATTTTATTTTAGACAGAATGATGGGTTATGTTACTTGTATCTTTTGTTTCTTGCCTAAAATGAGCCATCAGGGCACTTTGATTACAGTTCAATTTTAGTGGAAACTTTGAAAATGACACTGCAGAGGTTGGATTATGAAGAGCTATGGGTCTGCAGATGGTTTATCAAAACATTCTTAAATTTTATTAGGCTTTCCTCAAGAAAACAAAATTTGGATTAATATATCATTTGTTAACTGACAAACCGCTCTTGAGAAAAAAAAAAAAAAAAAAAACTTCTATGATTCATTCCAGCAAACAGATCAATAAAGAAATATAATCTTTATGCAAAGGCTGGTGGTTAGCCAGGAAACAAAGGAAACATTCTGGCTAGTTATTATGGAAACTGCTTGAAAATTGCAGATGCCCTAAATTTATAGCTTCTGCTGTTTTCTATATCACTTTGCAGTTTGCAGCTCAAGAGAAAACAGTGTTGCTTAATGACAGAGACAGTTTTGTTTGGGTTGCATTTTCCTTGTGGAGCAGAATTAGCACGCTAGGAAATATGAAATTTGTCTCAAACTGGTAGCTTCGAAAACACAGGAAAAAACATACAAAATTAAGGTACAGAGGAAAGGTAACGTGGGGAAAATAACAGGTTTGTAAATAAGTTATCCTTTACAAACTTAAGATGTCTATTTAAAGACCAAGGATGTATTCTTATGTCTGTGAAGTACTTTACTCAAATAAGCTGCCTACAAAACCTTTTCACCTAGATGTCTATCACCTTAAGTTATTCAAAGTTAAAACTATCAATGTCTTTAAAAAGCAAATTCAATCTTCTGAACAGTTCATTTCTGAGCACTCATTTTAGTGTTCTTTTTAACCTGTGTGATATGTGTTTATTCGCTGACATTCATACAGAAATTTTATTAGCAATGTTATGTGTACTTTTTCTCAAAAATCTGTTCCCTTTTTATTTTAGTCAATTTTAGAATGGAAGTTTTCTGCAAGACAAATATATGTTTATTTTTCATTGCATAAAAGTTGAAAAAACAATAATAATAAAAATAAAATGATCTGCAAGACTACCATGATAGTTACTGTTTTGCTCCTAACATTTGCTCCTAACATCAATAATCTATAGCAGAGGTTGGCAAACTTTTTCTGTAAATGTCAGTAATATTTTAGACTTCATGCACCATATGGTCTGTCTCAACTATTCAACACTGCTATAGCAGTGCAAAGGCAGCCATAGACAATATATAAGTAATGGGTGTGGCTGTGTTACAATAAACAATTAATTATAAAAACAGACCATACTTTTGTCTGATCTATACTATAGAATAAAGTAATTATCCCAGATATCAGAACCTGCCTCATTAATATTTGGGGTATCTCCTTCAAATAATTTTTCTGTGGAGAGTGGTAAGTAGGTATATAGGTATACAATGGATAAATGTCATTCATTTTTGTTGTCCTGCATCTGAACTCTCTTCTATTTGATTATTTTCCACTTTATGAGTATTGGTTGGATTCACATCCTACTGTAGAAAAGTGAGATCCTCACTTTCCCAGACTCTCTTGCACCTGAGACACTAGTGTTTAAACTTACGTATACCTGCCAGTGAAACTGAATATAAAATTATCAACGTAAAGAATTAAGGTTCAGGAAGAATCCATTTTAGCTGAGGGTGGTAGCAGAGACTCAATGGTACAACACTGAGTTTCCAAGTAAGAAGTTATTGAAGTACAACAGTTGATTGCAGAAACCAGGGCTGCCACCTCAGCGTATAATTTGAGGTGTGCTCTGTTAAGCCATGGAAACATCAGATTTGATTTATGCTAAATCCTTGTTTTCCAAATCTCATGCTGTCATTTTCCTTGCAAGTGTGCTCACTATCAAATTTCTCCTCAGTGAAATACTTTGAGGTAATTATTCAATGGGAGATCTTGTTGTTTGAAACCAATAACTCTGATTGATACAGAAATTTGTAATCGTGGTGAGTGGAGGAATGTTAGATTGGTGAGTTGGAACCAAGGGTAGTAAAAATCACACTAATAAGCTAAGAAACTGGTCTCTGAAATCCTAGGGCTTTCAAAAATTATAAATGGTCAAAGTATTACTTATTGTGACCTAAAATGAATTAACAAGCAAAGATCTAATTTATCAAGAACTTGTGGCTGCTGTTATAGAACAAAATGAACATAAGAATAACTTGGCATCATTGTGGTGGAGCAGTTATTGCTAATTTCCATTACACAGACTGAAGAGGAGAATGACAACTTTAAGTTTCTAATTTCAAAATGTTATCCAATAGTACAAACTTCCCCTTACTATTTTAAGTAATCTCTTATACAAGAACCTAGAGCACCATAATAGCAAAACCAAAAGTTTGATTCTGTAGGCTTCCAAAGTATAATATTCATCAAATTCACAACCTCATCACGTATCTTTTTTTTTAGCATGATATATTTAAAAAAAATTTTTATTGAAGTATAGTTGATTTACAATGTGCCGATCTCTGCTGTACAGCAAAGTGGCTCAGTTATATACATATATACATTCTTTTTTTAAAATATTCTTTTCCATTATGGTTTATTATCCCAGGAGATTGGATATAGTTCCCTGTGCTCTGCAGTAGGACCTTATTGTTTATCCATCTAAATGTAATAGTTTGCATCTACCAGCCCCGAACTCCCAGTCCATCCCTCTCGCTCTCCCCTTTCCTCTTGGCAACCACAAGTCTGATCCCTATGTCTGTGAGTCTGTTTCTGTTTTGTAGGTAGGTTCATTTGTGCCATATTTTAGATTCCACATATAAGTGATATATGGTATTTGTCTTTCTCTTTCTGACTTACTTCACTTAGTCTTAGAGGAAAACATAGGAAGAATACTCTTTGACATAAATCACAGCAAGATCTTTTTTGACCCACATCCTAGAGTAATGAAAATAAAAACAAAAATAAACAAATGGGACCTAATGAAACTTAAAAGCTTTTGCACAGCAAAGGAAACCATAAAGAAGACAAAAAGACAACCCTCAGAATGGGAGAAAATATTGCAAACAAAGCAACTGACAAGGAATTAATCTCATCAAGTATCTTATATGAAATTTAGGGCATTGGTGGAGAAAGTGTGGGACACAGAGAACAGGAATGCAAATATATGGAAGGGTCAGAGGACTCAGGTTTATCTGAATTCCTAAACCCATTAAGCTTTTCTTGCCAACTGTGTAAGTTGTCATATCTCTGTCTACTGTGGCAGTCCCTTCTTTCTTAAAATGCTGACTGTCCTTGTCTAACGAAGTTGTCTTATATAAATAAAGAAGCCAATGTGCCTAACGTACATACCTAAACACACACTGTTTTAGTGCAATTTCTAACTAGAATCAGTTTCCAGCAAGTACTTGGAAACATTTGCAAGATTGGCATTTTACCTTTGAATACTGTATTATTTTAAAAAATTATTTGTTTGTTCCTCATGATAGGATTACACATCAACATCCTAGCCATGCTTCCTCACCTTATTGTTAGGCATGGACACATGACTTGTTTGGTCAATACAAAGTGGGAAAACCCAAAGTGTACTATAGTAGAATCATTTAATGTGTATGACTGAACTTCACACTTTTGCACTCAGTCCCCGGCCATAAGAACAGAAGCTATCGGGTACTGACTCCTGCTTCAGTCTTGGTCCTGGAATGGGTCTGTACATGGAGTAGAGACACAGCTGACCCACAGTCCATGATGAACATGAATAATGTTTTTGAACATGAATGTTGATAAATATTTTTGTTGTAAGCCATTGAGATTTGGGGATTTTTTTCTTATTGTAGCAGCATTGACAAAAATATGAGGAATAGATTTTGGTAACAGATTCTAAGGGTGATTCCAAAGACAAAAGTATGTAATGTTAACTTGGACTTAAATTACCAATGTGTGTACAATTTCTACTTATTCTGGATTGTCTTTTCTAGAACAGCAAATAATTTGAATTATTAACCTGGTAGGTTGACAGAAAGTAGTTTAGATACTAAAACTGTCTTTAAGTAAACAAGACTGTTCAAGTAAATTGATCCTGTATAACCTGTTAATCTGTTTATAAATGTATCTCCTGAGAGGGCCCAGAGGACAGTACTTTCTCTAAGACCTTAAGAAATACACTGGGGAGATGATCACTAGCATTCATTACATATATATACACACATTTAATATATAATGTATATTATTTTTAGGGAGTGAGGGATGCAAAATAAAATGTGCTTCTTGACATCAATACAGATACCAGGATCTTGAGGTGACAGAATATAAGTAATGATTTAACTATGGTTGCAAGGGGGGCAAGGTTACCATGACAGGTAACTTATCCAAAATTTCCCCAGTGGTACATAGATGAGCATTCCATTAATGTCTTAATGATTTGTATAAAGAAAAACACTACACCTAATTTGAGCCCTTTTATGGAGAGTCAAAGAACCTTATTTACTTTCCAGTCTTGAGTTTGTTCAATACCCAAAGCTCCTTGAAAGAAGGGATATGATGTACCTAATATATAAGGAAGCATATAAGAAGCAACTGATAAAATACATCATATAAGATGACACAGGTAGTTCACATTTCTGGAGAGAAAAAACAAAGAAAAGGAGCAGGACTTATAAAAGATAAATTATTTGAGATGGGAAAAGCTTGAACACGATAGAAATGACTTGGTCTAAATACTCAAAGAAGAGTCAGTATCAGCAGTAATTTAAACTATCAGCTTCAAGGACAGTGAAAAATATTTTTAAAAAGCTAAAATGTTATTTACATTAAGGACTTTGTTCATTTGTCTACTAGGTTTTTTGTAAATTGAAATAATTATTGGAATAGGAACATTTTAAATTAGTAATGGATGGAACTAACTTGCCTTAAACTACATAGATAATTTTAGAAATTATGGATGGTGGTGTGAATATTGAATAATTCATATTATTACATTGATTTAATTACTGTTTTAATTATTTAAATCCATAGAGCAATCACACTTTTAATCTTCTTAAATTAATAAACTCCCATTCAATATAGAGAAACAATGTTTAAGATACATTTTCTGCTATGATTGAGATTTATGAATTACTGCTTTAGGCATTTTACATTTAGAACTAGAAAAAGGGGACTTCCCTGGTGGCGCAGTGGTTAAGAATCCACCTGCCAATTCAGGGGACACGCGTTTGATCCCTGGTCCGGGAAGATCCGACATGTCGCAGAGCAACTAAGCCCATGTGCCACAACTACTGAGCCCACAAGCCACAACTACTGAAGCCCGCACGCCTAGAGCCTGTGCTCTGCAACAAGAGAAGCCACCGCAATGAGAAGCCCGCGCACTGCAATGAAGAGTAGCCCCCACTCGCTGCAACTAGAGAAAGCCCAAGTGTAGCAATGAAGACCCAATGCAGCCAAAACTAAATAAATAAATAAATAAATTTTAAAAAACTAGAAAAAGTATCTTTTTTCTGGTATCAGTATAAAAAATTATATGTTTTGCTTGTCTGCATGTTATTATATATGTTTTAATCTTAAATTCAGTGAATGGTTTCAAGTGAAGGAAATCATTTTATGACTAATAGTCTTGCAAGAAATACATTAATAATCAAGTTAAGAATTTAATAATCTAACTATTTAAAAATTGGTTTTGTTTAAACATTTCAACTTTGATTTTTTTTTTTTTTGTTAACATAAGAAAGCACTTTCCTAAAGTTGCAAGGAGACCTTTGGTTGGATAGAAACAATATTGCATCATGGGTAAGTACATTAAATCTGTCCACAGAATGTCTAGGTTTGCGTTTTATACATACATATTATGCATATCTGTACATATTATGTATGTATTATAAATATTTGTAACCAAATCATTTGAAGGCTTGATAAATTTTTAACAAAGTTTGTACATTTTTTATGAAAGTTACTAGTAATGTTTTACTAAGTAGCACAATGAATTTTTATTTTTAATCCCTGTACCCAATTTTGGAGTTAAGAAGGCTGTTGGTAAAAAATGTATGGTGTACACTTAAGAAAAAAAAAACCCACCTTACTCTTCCCTAATATATTTATATTTAACTCCTTCATAGTGTTGCTGTCATAATTAAATAAGCAATGCATCTAAGACGCTTATAGAAGTACCCAGTACATATTAAAGACTATATATGTTGCAAGCTAAATCCCATTCTAGGCAAGAAAGATATGTGCAACTAGGATATACTTGATTAATTCAGGTATTAAAGTTTGCATTCAGAAATACAAAAGGCTTGAGCAGCATCAAAATACCTGAATGATTCCTGTGGTGTGTAGAAAAGTCTAGATTAGGGTTAGAAAAACTGAATTCTCATGACCTTATTATTTACATGCTATGTGATTTCAAAAAATCATAAGCCCTTCTTTACTCTAAACAAAGATGATAATAATGAGCCTAAAACATAAGATTGGGAGAATTTAATGAAATAATGTGTTTATAAACTTCTGGTCATCCACCCTTGAAATGGGAGTCCAGGAGCCAGTTTCTGCAGTGGGATTCTAATATTTAGGGCTGGATATCAGAGTGCAGGGCCTGGCCCATGCTCTTGGGACAAAAAGCCCACACAGGATGACAAGGTCATTCTGAAGCCACAGGTGCAGGACAAGCAGGTGGAAAGAAAGCACAGGATCAGAAAAGATGAGTTTGCAAAAGGCAGGCAAGGTGAAATGTACAGGTTCAATGAAAGGTCTGGAGAGACAGAGAGGAAAGGCTTTTTAAAGTCCATGAATAGAAAGAGAATGCTCGAGTGTACTCATTTGGATCAGCCAGAACACTCTAAAGCACCAAGTGTAAGTCATAAGTACTAAATAGTGCCCCCCGCCCCACCCAATGATGTCTCAGGCAGACACTATTTTTCTCTTCACAGAAGGGAAGCATCTACTATCTTCCCCCATTAATTCTCTCACATGGAAAACTCAATACATTTAAGGTAGAAGATTGCTTTAGGTCTGTGCTGTGGATCCCTTGTTCTTTAGTGCTGCCTCCTCTTCAAGGCACTTAGATTGCAATACAAGTGAAGTGGTATTTGGTGTTGTTTCTCAGCTGATTCTGGGTAATTTTTCTCATCGTGGTGCAACTATCAAAATCTTCCTGGACCCGCCATACTTTCAATTAACTGTTTCCTTCTGTGACCTATTGCTGATCCTGATCCTCTTATTTTCTCCTTTAGGCTAGGTTGCATTCACATTATTTTTCTCCTTCAGCATCTATCTTTTCCACTTCAGAGCTTGAGGCAGATGATATTTTCTAAAGATGTGCAGACCAACCTACATCTATGTCTATATCTATATCTATATCTATATCTATATCTATATACATATATATATACACACACACACATACATATACATATATACACATATATATATATACTTGACATTTCATGTTAACACTTTTGAGAGATGGAGGTCTATATTTTCTATTCTTGACATAGGTAGACTTTGTAACTGACTTAACCAATATATTATGATGAAAGTGATGCTATGTGACTTCTAAGGCTTCTGTCTGCCTCTCTTGAACAAGTGTTTGAGGAGCCATGAGTTGGAATGTAAAAAGTAAGGTTACACTGAAATCACTATACTGGAGAGACCACATGAAGAGGCCACATAGAGAGAGAGAGAGAGGGCTGCTTGAGGAAATCCAGGTGTTCTAATCCCCAGGTGTTCTTCCATGTTCTCAGCGTGCCTTCAGAGGATTCTAGCCCCGTTCTCCAAGCCACCTTAGGTTATGCTGAGTACAGCAGATATAAACTGTCATAAGCAAAATGAATGTTGTTGTTTTAAGCCACTAAGTTACTGAGTAATTTGTTATACAGCTCTAATAACTGGGACAGGGCTCTTCAGAAATTGATGAGAGAGTGTTTGTATTTGTGACAGCATAATACTGTATTCTCCACTACAATTTGGTTCTCTCCTTTGGGTCACTGAGGAAAATGACCTTACTATTAAAGCTTCTTTAACTTAAGGTGATGTTTGGATGTAAACAATATTTTTCTTACATCTAAACTTTGTTCTCTCCATTCTATGACCACTGTATGGAGAGGTGTCAACCAAGCATAGTTAAATTTTTCACATGTATTTCTCACAAATCTAGAACTTTTTTAAGATATTGAATACTGTGAGCAAAAGCACTGATATATAAAATGCTTTTGTCCAAATCATTCTAACTTGAAAAGGATGACAGTTTTGTCCAACTGTTAAAGTAAACATAGCTAAAATAATAGCATGTATTTAACAAAATGATACATTAAGCATGACCTGCATTTTTTTCTGGATTAGGTCCAGCAGTTTATCAATTGCCTCTGGCTAGCTTTGTATAGTGCAATTGAATGGCTTTGACAAAATTCCAAAACCAAATATGAAATTAATGTAATTCAGCAGCAATATGTCACTTTTATTGAAGAGTAAGATGTTAAAATTGAACTCAAAATTTTATGCTAAATATTACATTTTATTTTCTATATATTTTCATGGTTATATTAAAACATTACATAAATATCTAAATAGATTTATATATATTTTATTAGATAACATATTATATTACTAACCTCTCAAATAATAAAGCGTGAGATTGTTTATGCTTTGTTAAGGGTGAACTTTCCTTTGGTTAGTTATATGTTATTAGTTACTACTCAGCAAAGGGACTTAGGCTGTAGGCACTTTTACATCTGGACACAGATATGTTTCTTTGGAAGAAGAGGCCGCAGAAGTTAGGGTCATACTACAAACAGTAGATAAAATCAATTCTTATCCTTATTTAAACTCTGATAAATCTCAAATATTGTGTTTGACTCTTAAAATTCTACTTCAAGAAAGGTATAAAGTACGTGTACATGTAGAACATTTTTGTGGTTAAAATTTTTAAAATATATACTTTTCTAAGAAATGTTTGGTTTCAATGTCAGAAAAAATAATTTGCTATATGGTCAAGTGGTAGATTGTTAGGCATACTATAATACCAGATTTCTCTTATTCTTAAAATATCTATCATTTTATCAATCTATGTATGTACGTATATAAGTATGTATGCATGTGTTTATGTGTTATTTAATATGCATAAGATAAATAATAATTCACTGGTATAAAATGCTTTTCAAGTTCTGCACCATCTCAGTTTATCATTAAGTTAAATAATAAAATGAAAAATGATAAAGTAGGTATTATAAGCATTTAACACAGAAAATTGAAATTCAGAGGAATTAAGTGACTTTGCCAAATTTCCACAGCTGCTGCATGCAAAATCCAGTATTTGAACAAGTGTTTTAATATTTATTCGTTCATGTATTCAATAAGTACTTACTGTGATCCTGGAGAATATATTTGCAAGACACATAATCAAAACAGATTAGTATCAAAAATATATAAAAAATTATATAAATCACTAATAAAAATATAAATAGTCCAAGAAAAAATGGCATAAGTATCTCAGAAAAAGAAAAGACATGCACATGGCCAAGAATATATGAAGAGATGTTCAATCTCATTAGTGTTCAAGGAAATAAAAATCATAGCCACAATAGGGTAATATTTTATACTCATGTTATTGGCAAAAAATAAAAGATTATAATGAAAAATAAATCTGATGATATACATCAAGGAGAATACAGATCCATCGGAGCCCATTCCTAGTGGGAATAAAAATGATATATCCACTTTGAACAAGTTTGGTGCTACATTTTAATACGATCTCATAATTATGAACTCAGACATGCCCTTCTCTCTAGCAATGTAACCGAAAGGTGTTTGTTCAAGGGAACTATTTCCCATGTGCTCTATGAGACATGTACAAGGATGTTTCTAGATCAGTACTCTCAAAACCAAACTCCTGGGGAAAAAAAGTCAAGCATTCATAAATAAGAAAATAATTTAAAATAATAAAAACAGGTGTGCATTCACACAACTGAATATTGTATATCAAAAACACAGAGGATTATCCTAGAGTCTGTCTTACAGAGTGAAGTAAGTCAGAAAGAGAAAAACAAATACCATGTGCTAACACACATATATGGAATCTAAAAAACCAAAAAAAAAAAAAAAAAAGGTTCTGAAGAACCTAGGGGCAGGACAGGAATAAAGATGCAGATGTAGAGAATGGGCTTGAGGACAAGGGGAGGGGGAAGGGTAAGCTGGGACGAAGTGAGAGAGTGGCATGTACTTATATATACTACCAAATGTAAAATAGATAGCCAGTGGGAAGCAGCTGCATAGCACAGGGAGATCAGCTCTGTGCTTTGTGACCACCTAGAGGGGTGGGATAGGGAGGGAGGGAGGGAGACGCAAGAGGGAGGAGCTATGGGGATGTATGTATATGTATAGCTGATTCACTTTGTTGTAAAGCAGAAACTAACACACCATTGTAAAGCAGTTATACTCCAATAAAGATGTTAAAAAAAAAAATAGAAGAAACATAGAGGATTCTTAGCAATTAAATTATAATTCTCCAACAAATACATAGAAAATTGTCTTTTTTGTGGCATCTTCACACTTTTTTCATTTTTGTTTTATTGTGTAGACATAATGTCTCTTGCCTGAAACCTAGAATAGATTCAAGATACACTTGGAAAAAGTGGAGATTTTATCTATGTGCATGAATACATGTCAAAATCCTGAAAATATAACTGCAAGAAACTACTACTCTTGCTAGCCATTCTAATTGTTTTAAACATATCCAAAGAAACTCCACATTTTACAAAGAAATGGATCCACAGATACCCATTACCTAAAGATAAAAACTCTCAGGCATTCATGTCAGTTATTTTTTTAAAAACTTTTTAGTGTTTTAGCTTTTTTATATAGCAATAGTTTAAAGCAAATTTCAATTACCATGTTATTTCACCTCTACATAATTCATACCTAAATTTAGAAATCATGAATAGCTTCTTATATAATCATAGTGCATTATAATAATGTATAAGATTAGTAATTTTTGGTATAAATTAATAAAAGTCTATTTTAATATTTCCCACTTGTCCTCAAAATATAACGTTACACTTATCTTTTTTCCCCAAATCAAGATCCAAATGTGTTTTACACATTGTATTTGGCTTTTATGTCATTTAACCTAAAAAGAGTCCCCCCCCCTTTTTTATGCCTAGGTATAGATAGAAGAAAAATAAGCCATAGGTTCATTTCAAAAGAGGCATAATGACTTATTTAATATAATTCAACAGATTTCTTATTAAAAACTGTCAGCAAACCAATAATAGAAGGAAAATTCCTCAAAGTGATAAGGTATCTATGAAAAACCTACTGCTATCATCATAATATAAGGTTCATATGAAAAATAAAAATATACACTCTCACTACTTCTATTTCATATAATCTCTAGACAGTACAATAGGTAAGGAAAAGAAACTAAATCAAGTTTGGAAAAGAAGTAAAACACACTATATTCATGCATTGTATAATGGGCATAATGTAAACTTCGAAAATCTGAATAAATTTAGGAAGTCTTAATAGAAAAAATAAGTGATATTAGCAAATTGTGGGATGAAGATCAATATAAACATATTGTATGTGTCTGGTAGGAATAAACAATTAGAAAATAACTTTAAAATTATTTAAATTGACAACTGCAACACACTGCTGAGAAAAAAATGAAAGTATGCCTAAAGAAGTGGATAAAAGTACCATATTTATGAATTGGATAACTCACTATTGTTAAGACATCATGAGTTTAGATATGGATATCCATGATGAACTACAAATTCAGTGCAATCCCAATCAAAATACTAGCAAGCGACTCTCCTTCTAGTAATGAAGAAAGTATCAATACCAGGTGCAAAACTTGCCATTGCTGAAAGCAGCTATAACACTGGAGAAAACATATGAGGTAACAGTTTCCAGGCATTAAACAGGAAGAATTGAAGAACTTCTACCCTTGAAAGAAGGGAAACACATAAGGTAAGCCCAAGGTAGCATTTTGATCACTGTGTCTCTTTTCAGGGACACTTCCTGGGGAACAGAGAGTGGGGAAAAAGGGAGTGGTGATTTGACCTTCTGATATACAAGCTCTAGTTATAAGACCCTCTGCTTAAGAGTGGGCTTGCCCTCTTGAACTGCTTTTATGGGATAGTAAGCAGCAAATGTGATGATGTCATTTCTGAGATTAGGTTAAAAAGAATGACTTCCATTCACTAGCCAACTCACTCTATAGCCTTGCTGGCTTGCGCAGTTTGATGAATCAATCTGCTATGTTGGAGAGACACATAGGGCAAGGAACTGATGACAGCATCTGGCCAAAACCCAGTAAGAAACACACGCCCTCAGTCTGACTGCCTGATTAAAATTGAATCCCGCCAATGACCACATGAGCTTGGATGTGGATTCTTCCCCAGTTGAGACTTCAGATAACTGCAGTGAAATGACATTTTGATTGCAGCTTGTGACAGACCGTTAGACAGAAGACCCTGATAAGCTTGGCCTGGATACCTGACCCATACAAACTATGAGAAAACAAATGTATTTTTTTTTTTTAAGTTTCATGGTAATTTGTTATGTAGCAATATATAACTAATACACTTCTTAAGTATAAATGAGACATTTACTAAGATATATTCAGGGTTATAACACAAACTTTATGACATTTAAACAAATAGAAATTATACCAAGTATGTTCACAGAATATAATGGAATTAAACTAGAAGTCAGTAACAGAAAGATATATAATAATACACAAATATTTGAAAATTAAGTAACACATGGAACAAAGAGGAAATATGCAGGCAAATTAAAACATTTTGAATTAAAATAAAAATTCATTGTATAAAAACTTGTGGAAGGAGAGGACCAGCCAAGATAGTGGAGTAGAAAGACCCTGAGCTCACCTCCTCTCAACAAGCACAACAAAACCACAACTACCTGCAGAAAAACCATCTAAGAAAAAGACTGAAACCTACAAGAAAAGATCTTCTACAACTAGACATAAAGAAGGGACCACAATGAGATGGGTAAGAAGGGTAGACTCTCAATATAATCAAGTCCCACGCCCTCAGGTGGGTTACCCACAAACTGGAGAATAATTATAGTGCAGAGATTCTCCCACAGGAGTGAGAGTTCTGAGCCCCAAACTGAGTTCCCCAGCCTGGGGATCCTGCACTGGGAAGAAGAGCCCCCAGAGCATTTGAAGGCCAGCAGGACTTACTTTCATGAGTCCCAACAGCCTGTGGGAAATAGAAACTTCACTCATAAAGGGCACACACAAAATCTCATGTGCACTGGGACATAGGGCAAAAGTAGTAATTTGAGAGGAGTCTGGGCCAGACTTATGTGTTGGCCTTGGAGAGTCCCCCAGAGAGGTGAGGGGTGGCTACAGCTCATCCTGGGGACATAGACACTGGCAGCAACCATATTGGGAGCTGGTTCTACAGCATGAACATGCTGCTGGCAGCTGCCTTATTGGCTTATTAGCACCAAGATCTGGCCCCACCCAACAGCCTATAAGCACCAGTGCTAGGACGTCTCAGGTCAGACAACTAACTGAGTGGGGACACAGCACCCATCAGCAGGCGCCTAAAGACTTTCTGAGCCCTCTAGACATGCTTCTTCACACAGCCCTGCCCACCAGAGGGCCAAGACCCAACTCCACCCACCAGTGATCAGGCCCCACCCTGTCCCCTAGGAAGCCTTCACTAGCTTCTAGACCAGCCTCACCCACTAGGGGGCAGACACCAGATGGAGGAAAACCACAATCCCGCAGCCTGAGACCCAAGACTGCTTATAGCAGGCTAGACCCTAACCTGGTTGGGCACTGGCCCTGTCCACTAGCAGGCCAACACAAGCTTTGTGAAAACCCTGACCCTATACCCAACTATGTCAGGAAAAGTCCGTCTCCTCCTCAAAGATCTAATATGAGTTCTGGGATCCCAGGGCCCTGCAGCCAGACTCTAGGACCTGGCTCTGCCTTCAAGTAGGCTGGCCCTAACCCCAGGATCTGGCTTCACCTGCAAATGGTGGGGGGGGGGCAATAGTTCCAGAGTCTTCTGAACCCTGACTCCACCCACCAGTAAGTCAGCACTAGACTCAGAGCCCCCTGGGGTTCTTCAGTCAGCAGCCTCATGACCAGACCCCACTAACTAGCAGCCAGCAGCATCCGCACAAGGCAGGGCCTGGCAACCAATGAGGCTAAGGGTCAACCAAGCCTATCAAACTGCCCACATAAACTACCAAAACAGAAGGACCCATGCAGCCCTCTTAGGGGAAATCCCTAGAGCATATAACTTGGGTGAAAAGAGAGGAGTGTGCTACAGGGACTCATAGGATGCTCCTATATACAAAAAAATAACCAGTAGCAACTTAGACAAAATGAGGTAGCAAGGGAACATGTTCCAGACTAAGGAACAAGTTAAAACCCCAGAAGAAGAGCTAAGTAAAGAGAAGATAGGCAATCTACCCAAGAAAGAGTTCAGAGTCATGATTGTAAAGATGATCAAAGAACTTGGGAGAAGAATGAATGCACAGAATGAGAAGTTAGAAGTTTTCAACCGAGAGTTAGAAAATATAAAGAACAAACAAACAGAGATGAAAAATACAATAACTGAAATGAAAAATACACTAGAAGGAAACAATAGTAGGTTAAATGATACAGAAGAACGGATCAATGAGCTGGAAGACAGTAGTGGAAATCACTGCTGCTGAATGGAAAAAAGAATGAAAAGAAAGACATTTCAAGAGACATTTGGGACAACATTAAGCACACTAATATTTGCAATATAGGGGTCCCAGAAGGAGAAGAGAGAGAGAAAAAGGGGTCTGAGAACATATTTGAAAACATAATAGTTGAAAACTTCCCTAACATGGGAAAGGAAAGTCACCCAAGTCTAGGAAGCACAAAGACTACCATACAGGATAAATCCAAAGAGTAAGACACCAAGATGCATTGTAATTAAAATGACAAAAGTTAGAGACTATTAAAAGCAGCAAAGGAAAAACAACAAATAACATACAAGAAACTCCTATAAGGTTATTAGCTGATTTTTTAGCAGAAACTCTGCAGGACAGAAAGAACTGACATGATATATTCAAAGTAATGAAAGGGGAAAACCTACAACTAAGGACTCTACCCATCAAGATTCAAAGTTAGTAGAAGGAAAGAAATAATAAAGATCAGAGCTGAAATTAATAAAATAGTGAATAAAAAACAATGGAAAAGAATGAATGAAACTAAAAGTTGGTTCTTTTAAAAGATAAACAAAATTGATAAGCCTTCAGCCAGACTCATCAAGAAAAAAAGAGAGAGTGTCCAAATCAATAAAATCAGAAAAGAAAAAGGGGAAGTTACAATCAACACCACAGGAATACAAAGGATCACAAGTGACTACTATGAGCAACTATATGCCAATAAAATGGATAACCTAAAAGAAATGGACAAATACTTGAAAGGTACAATCTCCCAAGACTGAACCAGGAAGAAATAGAAAATATGAACACACCAATTACCAGTACTGAAATTGAATCAGTAATTTAAAAACTCCCAGCAAACAAATGTCCAGGACCAGATGGCTTCACAGGTGAATTTGACCAAAGGTTTAGAGAAGAGTTAACACCTATCCTTCTGAAACTATTCCAAAAAATTGCAGAGGAAGGAACACTTCCAAACTCATTCTATGATGCCACCATCACCTTGATACCAAAACTAGACAAAGATGTCACAAAAAAGGTTACAGGTTAATATCACTGATAAACATAGATGCAAAAACCCTCAACAAAGTACTAGCAAACCAAATCCAACCATACTTTGAAAGGATCATACACCATGATCAACTGTGATTTATCTCAAGGATGCAAGGATTTTTCAATATCTGCAAATCAGTTAATGTGATACACCATATTAACAAATTGAATAAAAACCATATGATCATCTAAATGGATGCAGAAAAAGCTTTTGATAAAATTCAACATCCATTTATGATACAAACTCTCCAGAAAGTGGGCATAGAGGGAAACTACCTCAACATAATAAAGGCCATATATGAAAAACTCACAGCTAACATCCTACACAATGGTGAAAAGCTGAAAGCATTCCCTCTGAGATCAGGAATGCCCACTCTTGCCGCTTTTGTTAAATATAATTTTGGAAGTCCTAGCAACAGCAATCAGAGAAGAAAAACAAATGAAAGCAATCTAAATTGGAAAGGAAGAAGTAAAACTGTCACTGTTTGCAGATTACATGATACTGTACATAGAAAATCCTAAAGATGCCACCAGAAAACTACTAGAGCTCAGCAATGCATTCAGTAAAGTTGCAGGATACAAAATAAATATACAGAAATCTGTTGCATTTCTATACACTAACAATGAAATAGCAGAAAGAGAAATTAAGGAAACAATCCCATTTACCATTGAATCAAAAAGAATAAAATGCCTAGGAATAAACCTACCTAAGGAAGCAAAAGACCTGTACCCTGAAAACTATAAGATGCTGATGAAAGAAATTTAAGATGAGAAACAGATGGAAAGGTATTCTTAGATTGGAAGAATCAATACTGTTAAAATGACCGTACTACCCAAGGCAATCTACAGATTCAATGCAATCCCTATCAAATTACCAAAGGCATTTTTCACAGAACTAGAACAAAAAAATTAAAATTTGTATGGAAACACAAAAGACCCTGAATAGCCAAAACTATCTTGAGAAAGAAGAACGGAGCTGAAGGAATTATGCTCTCTGACTTCAGACTATAGTACAAAGCTACAGTAATCGAAACAGTATGGCAATGGCATAAAAACAGACACATAGATCAGTGGAACAGGATAGAAAGCTCAGGTATAAACCCACACATATATGGTCAATTAATCTATGACAGAGAGACAAGAATATACAATAGAGAAAAGACAGTCTTTTCAATAAGTGGTGCTGGGAAAACTGGACAGCTACATGTAAAAGAATGAAATTAGAACAGTCTCTAATCCCATATACAAAAATAAACTCAAAATGGATTAAAGACCTAAATGTAAGAAGAGATACCATAAAACTAGAGTAAAACATAGGCAGAACACTCTAACATAAATCACAGCAATATGTTTGGGATCCCTCTCTTAGAATAATGGAAACAAAAGCAAAATAAACAAATGAGACCTAATTAAACTTAAAAGCTTTTGCATATCAAAGGAAGCCATAAACAAAGTGAAAAGATAGCCTAAGGAGTGTGAGAAAAATCTTTGCAAACGATGCGACCAACAGGGGCTTAATTGCCAAAGTATACAAACAGTTCATAAAACTCAATAACAAAACAAACAACCCAAACAAAAAATGGGGACAAGATCTAAATAGACATTTTTCCAAAGAAGACGTACAGATGGCCAATAGGCACATAAAAAGATGCTCAACATCGCTAATTATTAGAGAAATGCAAATCAAATCTACAGTGAGGTGTCACCTCACACCAGCAGTCTGGCCAACATTAAAAAATCTACAAATAATAAATGCTGGAGAGGGTGTGGAGAAAAGGGAACCCTCATACACTGTTGGTGGGAATGTAAATTGGTGCAGCCACTGTGGAGAACAGTATGGAGGTTCCTTAGAAAACTAAAAATAGAGTTGCTATATGATCCAGCCATCCCACTCCTAGTCATATATCCAGAAAAGATGAAAACTCTAATTTGAAAAGAATCATGCACCCGAATGTTCATAGCAGCACTGTTTACAATAGCCAAGACGTGGAAGTAACCTAAATATCCATTGACAGATGAATGGATTCACAAGATGTGGTGTGTGAATATATATATATATATATATGTGTGTGTATATATATATATACACACTCACACATATGCATAATGGAATGTTACTAAGTCATAAAAAAGAATGAACTAATGCAACATGGATGGACCTAGAGATTATTATACCAAGTTACTAAGTGAAATAAGTCAGGCAGAGAAAGACAAATATATGATATCACTTATATGTGGAATCTAAAAAAAGATACAAGTGAACTTATTTATAAAACAGAAAGACTCACAGACATGGAAAACATATTTATGGTTACCAAAGGAAAAAAGGGCTGGGAGGGATAAATTAGGAGTTTGGGATTAACAGATCCACACTAGTATATATTAAAGATAGGTAAACAACAAGGATCTACTGTAGAGTACAGGGAACTATATTCAACATCTTGTAGTAACCTATGATGGAAAAGAATCTGAAAAAGAATATAACTACATCACTCAACACTTCAATCTAAATTAAACATTAAGCTTATTTTTTTTTTCCATTCTTCCCCTAACTAGTGCAGGTTAGAGGCAGGTCCTCTGCCTTGTAAGAAGAGCAAATAGTTGGAGCCTTTATTCTTTCTTGCTCTCTTCATTTGCCACTCACTAGCTGCCGTTTCTGTGCCCTCTAGGATCAGAGCAAAAATAAGAAAGGTAAAGGATATATAAAATTCCTACTTGATGTCTACTTTCATGAAGAGTTTAGAAAATTTTGTGCTTTACCAATATTTAAAGCTTACTCCTTTTCTCCTTTATGCATTCTGGTCCCATCAACTAAAACACTACTGACTCGATATTGACTTGATAATTACCTTTCCCTGGTAATTCTTTTACAGAGTCTGGCTTTCCAGCAATACACCATACAATTTCTTTGTCTTCCCTGAAGACAGTCCTGTTGACTTGGGCAGGACTTCACCCCATCCTGGTTATCTCCCAAATGGACTACATGTGGTCCACAAGGAACATTTACACAGTCTTTAGCCTGATTAACTATACGAATAAAAGCTGAATCCAACACAGAAGCAGCTTGCTCCATACTCCAATCATTGGAATAGCTAATCAAAATATCTCATCCTCTTAGATTTCCTCCATGAAATTTATAATCTCAGTTAAAGAAAATATCTTTATTCATTTCCTAGGCTTGATGTAGCAAAGAACCACAAACTGAGTGACTAAGAACAATAGAAATTTATTGTCTCACTGTTCTGAAGACTAGAATTCTGAAATCAAGGTGTTGACAGGGTCATGCTCCCCCTGAAAACAGGGAGAAAGGTTTCTGCATCTTTTTCTAGCTTCTGGTGGCTTGCCAGCAATCCTTGACATTCCTAGGCTTATGGTTGCTGCATTTAGTCTCAGCCTCTGTCATCCCATTGCACTCCCTTCTTGTGTGCCTGTGTGTCCCTTTCCCTCTTCTTGTAAGGACACCAGTTATACTGAATCAGAGACCACCTTAATAACCTCATCTTAATTTGACTACATCTGCAAAGACCCTATTTCAAGTAAGGTGACATTCATAATTACCTGGGGCTAAGATGTCAATGCATCTTTTTGGAGGACACAATTCAACCCATAACAACATCTAACCAAGCTCTCCATGTGGTCCCTTTCACTTTACATTTAAAGACCTCTCCACCCATTCTCTCCTTAGTGTATGGATATGGTAGTAGGAGAGGGGTTTATAATATGGGAATAATTTTCTTTAAATAATTTTCCAATTAAAAATCTACTCGTCATTATTTTAGTATCTTTTTCTCTTTTGGAGTGATAAAATTTTGCTTTTTAAGAGTTGTAACACTGGTTCTTTTGAAAGCATTTAATGAAATCTGGTCTCACTTTGACATTTTATGCATATCACATTGTCTGAGTCAAATAAACCCATTTTAAGTACATGTACATTTAGAAGTGACATATTTACATATCCAAGTAACCACCACCAAAAAAACAAAAGAATTCCATTAACCCAAATATTGAATTCTTTCTGGTCCATTTCAAGACTATGCCCCCACAACACCACCACCACTTTGCTTCCCCACAAATTGCTTGGCCCAGGAAAGCAGCGATCTCATTTCTATTACTATGGATTAGTTTTGCTAGTTTTATATTTTCATATCAATGGACTCATCTAGTATGTATTCATCTTTATGGGCATATGTTTTCATTTCTTCTGAATAAATCTCTGTAGGAGTACTAGGTTTTATGGTAAGTGTATACTTAACTTTAAAAGAAATTTCCAAACTCTTTCCAAAGGATTCCTGTTACTTTATATCCTCATCAACCCTTAATATTTTCCACCTTTTTAATGTTTGCCATTCTAATGGGTTTATAGTGGTACTTCATTATAGGTTTAATTTGCATTTATCTCATGACTAGTGATATTGAATGTCTTTCTATAAACATATTATCTATCAGTATACCTATTTTTGTCAAGTATCTGTTCCAAACATTTGCCTATTTATAACTGGGTTAGTTGTGTTTTAGTATACTGTAAGATTAAAAAATTATTCTAGATACGTTTGAAATATATATACATATATTGATACATATATATACACATGCATACATACAAAGAGAAGTTAAGGAGAAGGTGCTTTAAATTTTGATGATAAAATTGTTAACAATGTTTTTAATAGTTCACGCTTTTTGTGGTCTGGTTAAATATAATCTTTTCCTAACCTAATATCTCAAAAGATTTTCGCCACTATTTTCCCCTAGAAATGTTATAATTTTAGCTTTTAAATTTAGTTCTGTGATCTATTTTCAAGATAATTTTGGTGTATGGTGTAATGTGTGGTTCAAGGTTTACTTTGCCTATATGAATGTCCAGTTTTTCCAGCAAAATTTGTTGAAAAGTGTAGCCTTTCCTTCATTGAATTACTTCCACATATTTGTTTAAAATCAATTGACTGTATAAGTGTGGGTCTATTTCTGGACTGTATTGTGTTTCATTGATCCATATGTCTATACTTATACCAATACTGCACTGTATTGATTAATGTAGTTTTACAGTATGCCAGTGAATTAGGTAGTGTTAGTTCTCTAAATCTGTTCTTTGTTTTCAAAACTGTTTTGACTAAACTATATTCTTAGAATTTCCATAAACATTTGGAATAACTTTGTTGATTTCTACAGATTTTGCTGGGATTTTTGTTGGCATTGCAAGTAATCTATAGATTATCTATGTGAGGGTAAATTGTATAATAACCATACTGAGTCTTCCAAACCAATAACAAGGCTTATTTCAGTATTTGTTACTTTCTGTCAACAGTATTTTGTAGTTTTCAGTTTATGGAGCTTGCACATATATTGTTAAATTTATTCCTAAATATTTCATGTCATTAAAATTTACTTAAGTGATAGTTTTTTAAAATTCAATTTCTAATTGTTTGTATAAATAATTGCTTTTCATATGTTGACAGCATTTTATGATGTGATAAACCATATTAGAATTTATTAGATCCAGTAACTTTTTGTAGAGTCCTTAGGATTTTCCACATACATACATGATCATATCCTCTGCAAACAAAAGAGGTTTAGTCTTTTGTTCCAATCTGCATGCTCTCTCTGTCTCCTTTTCCTCTTTCCCATTCTCTCTCTCTCTCTCTCCCTTCCTCTCAATCTCCCTCTCTCTCCCTCTCTGGTTTGTTGCTTTGTCTAGGATCATAGTACAACACTGACTAGAAATAGTGAAGATGTTCATCCTTGACTTGTTCATGATCTTAAGCAGAAAGCTTTTTATATTTATCATTAAGCATAATGCTAGCTCTATTTTCTTTTTTTTTTTTTTAGCTATACCTTATCAGGTTGAGGGAGTTCCTCTCATCTCAGTTTTCTGAGAATTCTTATCACATATATAGTTGAATTTTTTCAGATGATTTATCTGCATTTAGTGAAATGATTGCTTTTGTTGTGATTTATTAATATGATGGATTGCACTGATTGGTTTTCAAAGTTAAAACAATCTTGAATTCCAGGAATAAGTTCCGCTTGGTCATGATATAATTTTTCTGTACTGGTGGATTCTAAATACTGTTTTATGAAATATTTTATAGACATGTCCATATGTATGCATGTGCACACACACACACGTTCATATTGAGCTGCAGTTTCCTGGTAATGTCTATCAGTCTGGTTTTGGTGTATCAATTAATGAAGATAGAATTATTAAATCTCCAACTGTGTAGATTTTTAAAATTTCTTCTTTTAGTTTTGTCAGTTTTTACTTCATTAATTTTTAAAATTTTCCTAAAAATAATGTTTATTATATAATATTACCACACATATTGACTGCTAACCTTAATACTTTTTAGAGTTTAATACTTATCAAAGAAATTCAGTTAAATATATGTCAAAGAGAAGCATGAAAATTTTATAATACCCTTCCCTCAAACATAAAATGTGTTTATTAAAGTTATACAGAAATATGAGAGTTTGTTACAACAACCCTTTAGAATATTGTCTACAATAATAAATAAGCCATTTGGTAGATGAAAGTCACATACATCCTGGTATGGGAGTAATAGAAAAGCAACATGGGGATGAGTTTAGGTGAAATTGAAATTAATTTTCACAGTTTAGTTGCTGGGTGGTCTCAGATGACATGGTTGTTTAATCTTAGCTAGTACAGGTGTGAAAGTCATAATATGAAAACTGACACATTCAAATAGAAAAAGAAACAATATTATAATTAGGCTTCATACTCAGAGTAAAGTGTGAAAACAAAAGCTTTTTACACAAGTTCTCTGAGTTGTAGAAAAACTACAGAACTTTCTGGGAAGATAAATATGGACATGATACAGCTTTCATTCTCTGCATCACCCATAACAAAAAGCATTGTTCGGCTTATGTTTATGTCGAAGGATTTTCATTTTACTAGTGCCTGAGATAAATTTTTAGAGCCGTTCCAGCAATGGAAATATGCCTAATTACCTGGTGCAAGATCATTTTTTTTTTCCCATGGAGAGTGCTCTTTTTAAATTAGAATACATTCTGTCCCTTTTTCTATCAAATTAAGACACAAGTATGATTTGAACCACTCACCACAAAGTTGGTTGTGGAAATATATCTATCAGTTACTTTTGATAAGTCTTTACAAACAAGACTGTATATATATGATATTTATAATAATTTATATTGAGCAGCATTATATATATTGGACATGCTATGTGTGGCTGAGTAGATTACACTGCACTTGAACATTCATAACATTATGGCATGAAGTACATATATAACTATATGGGGGTTTTCTCTATGAACAAAGTAATATTATAAAACAGAAAATATATTTTGTTCCTTGGGGACAATTACACATACAGAATTACTTTGACTAAAAATCACATTTAAAAACTCTACTGAAAAGAAAAACCCTACTGAAATGGCTAACACTTTACTGCTGTGAAAACCATTGTTTTCATCTATCCCTAATTTATTTCTACACATACAACATACATTAAGCTTATTATTTCTCATGGCAAAAACCCCACATTATGTAACTCCCTAAACCATAAATAATTTCTTAAATTGAGGCTCTATCAGTGGTATCTCAGTATAGATTACATTTGATTTGTAGAAGTGTCACCTATTATAAGTAAATTTGCAGGCTAAAGATAACATTCAAGTATACAAAGTAACTCTGATTCTTCATTATTAATGATGTTAAATTGAAAATAGATCAAAAGTGTTTCCAAGGCTACATATTATGATTTAATAAGTTTATTAAAATTATGAGAGTAAGAGGAAGTTTTATATTTACTCTATTTTATATAATCCTTAAAATGACCTCTCTTTTAGCTAAAATATAAGCAGACCAGCAAACTCAATTTGTGTTATCTATGAGTTATCATACATACAGAGAGTTATTAATCAGAGTACAATGCCTATGTAGCTTGTCTATATAAAAACTATGGGTAATACTATAGTCTATATAACAACTATGGGTAATACTATAATTATAGGATAATATGGATTTTTTGTTATAATAATAAATACAGATGCATTACATTAGCAAAAACTAGATGTTTTTACAGTCACTAAACTTTCCTTGAAATATAAATTTAAAGCTCAATTTCAACTACATCTCTTAAATACACTGAATAAATTACATTCTATTACACTGTATCTAAAATCTTATTAAATTTAATGAGGTTATATAGGCTTTAGGTACATAATGCCAGCTGTTGTATTAAAAAAATCCAAATTCTCAGTGAATTAACACTGAAAATTGATTATTCAACTTTCAGTATTCATTCAATATCTCATATGGTTGCCATAAGGAAAACATACCCTGTCCATCTGTTCATTTTGTGACGTAGATCTCCTTAACACATGGCCCAGGAGATATCAGCAGAGGGATCAAGACAGAAAATGGAGGATTGTGTAAGCGAGAAATTACATTCCAAATTTGGCTGTGGTGAATATCCCTTCTTCTCACATTTTAGTAACTGAAATTGGTCACATAGTAACACCTAACTTAATGAGAAGAAGGATGGAGGCTGGAAAATAAGTTTCCATGTGCGCACAAGGAAAACAAAATATCTTTGGAGAAAACATGGTATTTCTTTGGTCAAATATGAAAGAAGGAAGAAGTTCAAAACCATATGCATAATTCAACACCCATTTATGATAAAAACCCTCCAGAAAGTAGGCATAGAGGGAACTTACCTCAACATAATAAAGGCCATATATGACAAACCCACAGCCAACATCGTTCTCAATGGTGAAAAACTGAAACCATTTCCACTAAGATCAGGAATAAGACAAGGTTTCCCACTCTCACCATTATTATTCACCATAGTTTTGGAAGTTTTAGCCACAGCAATCAGAGAAAAAAAAAGAAATAAAAGCAATACAAATCAGAAAAGAAGTAAAACTGTCATTGTTTGCAGATGACATGATACAATACATAGAGAATCCTAAAGATGCTACCAGAAAACTACTAAAGCTAATCAATGAATTTGGTAAAGTAGCAGGATACAAAGTTAATGCATAGAAATCTCTTGCATTCCTATACAATAATGATGAAAAATCTGAAACAGAAATTAAGGAAACACTCCCATTTACCATTGCAACAAAAAGAATAAAATACCTAGGAATAAACCTACCTAAGGGGACAAAAGACCTGTATGCAGAAAACTGTAAGACACTGATGAAAGAAATTAAAGATGATACAAATAGATGGAGAGATATACCATGTTCTTGGATTGGAAGAATCAATATTGTGAAAATGACTCTACTACCCAAAGCAATCTACAGATTCAATGCAATCCCTATCAAACTACCAATGGCATTTTTCACAGAACGAGAACAAAAAATTTCACAATTTGTATGGAAACACAAAAGACCCCGAATAGCCAAAGCAATCTTGAGAAAGAAAAACGGAACAGGGGGAATTAGGCTCCCTGCCTTCAGACTATACTACAAAGCTACAGGAAGAGAGTATGGTACTGGCACATAAACAGAAATATAGATCAATGGAACAGGATAGAAAGCCCAAAGATAAACCCACACACATATGGTCACCTTATTTTTGATAAAGGAGGCAATAATATACAATGGAGAAAAGACAGCCTCTTCAGTAAGTGGTGCTGGGAAAACTGGACAGCTACATGTAAAAGAATGAAAATAGAACACTCCCTAACACCATACACAAAATAAACTGAAAATGGATTAAAGATGTAAATGTAAGCCCAGACACTACAAAACTCTTAGAAGAAAACAGAGGCAGAACACTCCATGATATAAATCACAGCAAGATCCTTTTTGACCCACCTCCTAGAGAAATGCAAATAAAAACAAAAATAAACAAATGGGACCTAATGAAACTTAAAAGCTTTTGCACAGCAAAGGAAACCATAAACAAGAAGAAAAGACAACCCTCAGATTGGGAGAAAATATTTGCAAATGAAGGAACTGACAATGGATTAATATCCAAAATATACAAGCAGCTCATGCAACTCAATATCAAAAACAAAAACAACCCAATCCCAAAATGGGCAAAAACCTAAATATGCATTTCTCCAAAGAAGATATACGGATTGCCAACAAACACATGAAAGAATGCTCAACATCACTAATCGTTAGAGAAATGTAAATCAAAATTACAATGAGGTGTCACCTCACACCAGTCAGAATGGCCATCATCAAAAAATCTACAAACAATAAATGCTGGAGAGTGTGTGGAGAAAAGGGAACCCTCTTGCACAGTTGGTGGGAATGTAAAATGATACAGCCACTATGGAGAATAGTATGGAGGTTCCTTACAAAACTAAAAATAGAACTACCATACAACCCAGGAATCCCACTACTGGAAATATACCCTGAGAAAACCAGAATTCAAAAAGAGTCATGTACCACAATGTTCATTGCAGCTCTATTTACAATAGCCAGAACATGGAAGCAACCTACGTGTCCACTGACAGATGAATGGATAAAGAAGATGTGGCACATATATACAATGGAATATTACTGAGCCATAAAAAGAAATGAAATGGAGTTATTTGTAGTGAGGTGGATGGACCTAGAATCTGTTATACAGAGTGAAGTAAGTCAGAAAGAGAAAAACAAATACCGTACACTAACACATATATATGGAATCTAAAAAAAAAAGAAAAACGTTCTGAAGAACCTAGGGGCAGGACAGGAATAAAGACGCAGATGTAGAGAATGGACTTGAGGACACGGGGAGAGCGAAGCGTAAGCTGGGACGAAGTGAGAGAGTGGCATGGACGTGTATCCACTACCAAATGTAAAACAGATGGCTAGTGGAAAGGAGCCACATAGCACAGGGAGATCAGCTCAGTGTTTGTGTCCACCTAGAGGGGTGGGATAGGGAGGGTGGGAGGGAGACGCAAGAGGGAGGAGATATGGGGATATATGTATATATATAGCTGATTCACTTTGTTATATAGCAGAAACTAACACACCATTGTAAAGCAATTATACTCCAATAAAGATGTTAAAAAAAAAAGAGCTTCAGAAGAATCTACCAGAAAAACTAAAAAACAAAAAACCATATGCATAAAGTGTATATTACACTTTTACAGGATTTCTAAGGCAGCAATGCTGTTGCAGATACAGAATATGTTTGGCAAGAACAACAAGAATAGTGCAATTGATAAACCACAGGTGCTCTATTCACTTACTCTTTTCTTAGTTCAGGAAATAAAAATTAGCTTCTTAAAGAGTGAGAGCTTCCTCTTCTACTTTTCAAAATGGCATTAAATATTCATTATCACTACAAAGTAATTCTTTTTGATTTTTTTTCATTTCATTTTTTTCATTTTTACTAAGTTAGTTCAATGAAAGATTATCTTTTTAAATTGGATATGTAATTTTCTTTTACTGTGGATAAAAATCTGGTTTAAAAAAGAACATATTTCAATCAAAAGTTAATGTGTCCTCTACTGAGAACAGTATGGAGGTTCCTTAAAAAACTAAAAATAGAACTACCATACAACACAGCAATCCCACTACTGGGCATATACCCTGAGAAAACCATAATTCAAAAAGAGTCCTGTACCAAAATGTTCATTGCAGCTCTCTTTACAATAGCCAGGACATGGAAGCAACCTAAGTGTCCATCAACAGATGAATGGATAAAGAAGATGTGGCACATATATACAATGGAATATTACTCAGCCATGAAAAGAAATGAAATTGAGTTATTTGTAGTGAGGTGGATGGACCTAGAGTCTGTCCTACAGAGTGAAGTAAGTAAGAAAGAGAAAAACAAATACTGTATGCTAACACATATATATGGAATCTAAGGGCAAGATGGGAATAAAGATGCAGACCTACTAGAGAATGGACTTGAGGATACAGGGAGGGGGAAGGGTAAGCTGGCACAAAGTGAGAGAGTGGCATGGACATATATACACTACCAAATGTAAAATAGATAGCTAGTGGGAAGCAGCTGCATAGCACATGGAGATCAGCTCGGTGCTTTGTGACCACCTAGAGGGGTGGGATAGGGAGGGTGGGAGGGAGGGAGATGCAAGAGGGGAGAGATATGGGGACATATGTATATGTATAACTGATTCACTTTGTTATAAAGCAGAAACTGACACACCATTGTAAAGAGCAATTATACTCCAATAAAGATGTTAAAAAAAAAAGTTAAGGTGTTCTAAAAAAGTGTCACTAAACAATTAGTTATAGATACTGTATTAAGTATCAATATACTCATATATCTCGTTAATATACATGTGAAATTACACTAAAATGGATTTTTATTATTAAAGGAAACCAAAGATCATTTTACAGTTAATAGAGCCCAATTTATGAGCTTATACTGAGTCATGAACTACAAGGATAAAACAGTAATTATTCTTTATTGAAAAATTATGTGTTACTATGGAATTAATTTGCCATAATTGTCCATGGTGACATGTTATATTCTTTGTTCAGAGTAGTTGGGTCTTTCATCATGGTTGTTTAATAATCACCACAGTATTCAAAGAGTATGAAAATATTTTTTCCATTATTTTATTTACTGCTTTAATTTTATAGAATCTGGAAACCAAAAGACATACTAAAAGTTGCTATATGCACTAGTATAACTACCACTAGGGGTATTTATACAAAATCATTTATGAGATATTTACCTGAATCATAAATGTTTTTATAGTAGCATTGTACTAAGGTAGAAGTACCATTTCCATAAACGAAATGGAAGCTAGAATGCCAAAAATGACTGCAAAGATTTTTGAAATGGACTTCCAAGCTACTGAAATGAGATGAAAATTTAAAATATTCAGTTGTTATAGTTTTCTTCTATAGGCAATATATGGTTACCAAAAACTTCAAATTTCTGGACATTTTTTGACTAAGATTGCACTGCATTTCACTTGAATCAGAATATAAAAAGGATACATTTAAAAAAAAATTTATTTGGAAATTCTCTGTCTACATTTGAGATTCAAGGTTTAGAAACAAACCAGGAATGACCTGTCACCAAAACATTTCAGAAAAATGTAAATGGATACAAAGTGATTATTTCATAGAATAAGGAATTCTTTATCTCTTTGAACAGCTCCTAACTTGTAACCATATCCTGGATTTCTTTTTCTCGGTTATCTTAAGTGATACGTTCACACTTTAATTTAAAAAACAAACAAACAAACTTGGTTATCTCAAAGATGCCCAAGAATCACACCTAACTTTAATTGAAAGTGTATTTCATGCATTCTATTACTGAATTTTGAAACTGATAATTTCAAATTCACCACATATTACACATGACTAAAATCAGTACTATTTATAATCTTCTCAGAAGTATTGTTAGTTTATGAAAAGTCATGTTTCATTTTGAAGAGAAATCATAGAAGTAATAATTTGAGGTAATGAAAGAAAACTTGTATGCTTTGAGTGCTCTTACAGATATACCAAGACAACACTTTAATTTGAATCATACTGATACACGGTCCACATCATTAAATATAAAGATTATTTTTAGATGTTTGATGTTGCTGGATACAGTGGTGAGGTAAGTAAGAGATTTAAAAGTGTTATCAATTTGCTTGCTTAGACCAGAGGTTAAGCTACTCAATTTCTGTGAATCTTCAATGGGTTTTATATACCTAATACTCTTCTCACTTGATTGCTCAAAATAATAGCAATATTTTTTGCTAATAACTGCTAATAATAGCAATTCATAGCAATAATGAATTAGGCAATTATACTTTATAGATAAATGAAATGAATGACAGGAATTTTAAAGGGATTGGGGGAGGAACTGGGAATATTTTTATAAAGTAATTGCACTACCAGTGAACTAGTATAATGTTATCTGAAAGTGAAATTATTAGTTGTAAATGCATCTTTCACACTCTAGGGCAACCACTAAATTATTTTTCTTAAAGATGTATAGTTGATATGCTAAGAGAGGGGAAAAAAATGTTGTCATAGAAAATAATAAATTAAAACCAGAGAAGGTAGAGAAAGAGTGGAAGAAAAAAAAGAAAAAGATCAAGAATTAGTTTAAAAATATTGTAGAAACCAATTATATCAATAATCATTTAAAATGTGAATGGTATAAGTTCGCCAATGAAAAGACAGAGACTATCACAGTAGATTAAAAAACAAACAAAAACCCCAGACCCAACTACATGTTTACAAGAAGTCTACCTTAAATATAAGGACAAATATAGATAAAAAGTAAAGGAATAGAGAAAGATACCATGTTAAGACTAAACAAAACAAAACTGGAGAAAATATATTTATTTTAGACAAATCCAACTTCACAGCAAGGAAAATTGTCAGAGTTAGAAGGGGACACTAAATAATGATAAAGGGGTCAACTTCTCATAATGACCCATACTGTGTACATGTATTATGCTGTTGTGGCTATCAACAAACATATTCTAAAGTTTACAGAGAGATGCAAAAGACTCAGCATAACCAACACAATATTAAAGAAGAAGAATCAAATCAAAGGAATGACACTACCAGACTTTGAGACTTTCTATAAGGCTATAGTATGAAGAATCTGTGGTATTGGTGAAAGAATAGACAAATAGATCAATAGAACAGAACAGAGAGCCCCAAAATAGATCCACACAAATATAGACAACATTTTTTATTTGATTTTCGATGAAAGAGGAAAGGTGATAAAGGAGTCTAACCAGAAAAATGGTGGAAAAACTGGACATACACATGAAAAAAAAAAACAATCTAGACACAGATGTTACAAATTTCACAAGAATTAACTCAAATGGATCATCAATTTAAAATGTAAAACTATAAAACTCCAAGAATATAGGAGAAAATCTAAGTGATCTTGAGTTTGAAGATGACTTTTATATACAACACCAAAAGCACTATACATGAAAGAAAAATTGATATGTTGGACTTTATTAAAAGTAAAAATTTCTTCCCTACAAATACACTGTTAAGAGAATTCATAGACAAGCCACTGACTGGGAAAAAATATTTGCAAAATGTATCTGAAAAAGCACTTGTATCCAAATATGCAAAGAACAGAATACAAGATGGCAGAAGATGAGAACATATACCTTGCCAAGGACGATATATCAATGTTAAATAAGCATATTAAAAGATGTTTAACATATGTCATTAGGGAATTACAAATTAAAACAATAATGTGATACAACTAAACACTTATTAGAATGGCTAATCCAAAACACTGACATCAATTGCTTGCAAAATATGGAGCAACAGGAAATCTCATCTGTTGCTGGTGGGAATGCAAAAAGGTACAGAAACTTTGGAATACAGCCTGGCAGTTTCTGACAAAGCTAAACAGTCTTATCATGTTATCTAGCAACCACACTCCAAGGTATTTACCAAAATGAGTTGAAAACTTGTGTCCACACAAAAACCTGCACTGGACTGTATAAAGCATCTTTATTCATAATTGCCAAAACTTGGAAGCAACTGATGTGTCCTTCAAAAGGTGAATTGACAAACTATAGCACATCAGTACAATGGAATGTTATTCAACAATAAAATGAAATAAACTCTCAAGCCAAGAAAAGACATGGAGGAATTTTAAATGCATATTGCTACATGCAAGAAGCCAATCTGAAAAGACTACATATTGTATGAATCCAACTATATGACCTTCTGCGAAAGGCAAAACTATAGAGACCGTAAACACATCAGTGGTTGCCAGGGGCTTGGATGGAGGGCAGGAAGATGAATAGGTGGAACACAGGGTTTTTAGAGCAGCGAAAGTATTCTGTATGGTACTATAAATTTATTTATTTATTTATTTATTTATTTTTGGCTGTGTTGGGTCTTCGTTTCTGTGCGAGGGCTTTCTCCAGTTGCGGCGAGCGGGGGCCACTCTTCATCGCGGTGTGCGGGCCTCTCACTGTTACGGCCTCTCTTGTTGCGGAGCACAAGCTCCAGACGCGCAGGCTCAGTAGTTGTGGCTCACAGGCCTAGTTGCTCCGCGGCATGTGGGATCTCCCCAGACCAGGCCTCGAATCCGTGTCCCCTGCATTAGCAGGCAGATTCTCAACCACTGCGCCACCAGGGAAGCCCTGTATGGTACTATAATAGCAGTTGTATTGTATATATTTGTCAAAACCCATGGAACTATACGAAACAAAAATCTGAATCCTAATGTATAGATTTTAGTTAATAGTAACATATCAACGTTTGTTCATCAATTGTTAAGGAAGGTACAATGCTAATGGAAGATGTTAATAATAGAGGAAATTCTGAGTGGGGGAGGGGACATGAGAACTTTCTGTATTTTCTGTTCAATTTTTCTGTAAATATAAACCTTCTCAAAAAAAGTCTATTGTTTTTTTAAAAAAGGGATTTTCATGGTGCTTTTAAAAACAGCATAATTTAGCCCATTCTGTCCCAAAGAGAAATTTGTACCTGTGAGTGGATTGCTGCCTCAGAAATTAAAATCTAATTATTTGTGGCATTGTTTTAGGGGTTAGGCATTTGGTACTGTGGGGAAAAAGTTAGAGTATGGGACAGTATCTATATCTGTAGTGGAAAATAATCAGTACAATACACTGGTAAGAAACTGGAAGACATATAATACAGCTAATTTACCATAGGGTGGTGGGTTTTGAGAGGTTAAAAACAGCTTGTTGATAGCATGCGCTTTTTGTTATTAGCTGTGCTTGAAAAGCATTATAAGAAACTTATAACTAAGCAAAAAATTGCCCATTTTGCAATGAAGAATAAAAGGGAATAGAGAGTCAATACGGCATTAGGATGGAAAAGACAACTGATACTGGGTCAAAAATTAGTTGATAAAAATGAGAACTTCTTTTTAGTAAAGAAAGCCATGAAATAAAATCTAGCTTTGCTACAAGAAATAAAACAAGGGCATGGCCATAATGCGATCCATGGTTTAAAACTGGAGATGGATTAAGACAGTGCCTGACATTTTCTTTCAATTATACTCTTATTTGGCTCTTATCCCTGCACAATGATCATATTAAGAAGACATTGCTCATAAGTGAGTACACATTATAGGAAATGCCCAAGAACCCAATACAAGCAATATATACTCTGGTTTAAAATAAGTCAGGGTATATTGCCAATATGAAGAAATACGCTGCATTTCATCTACTATGCATCTACACAGATAATATCCTCAATATATTTTGTTCACTTTGAGAAACAAATCATTTTGCTTTCTGGTTCAACTTCTAATCTATATTTGAATTTATTATATAAAACTCATGGCTTGGGCTTCCCTGGTGGCGCAGTGGTTGAGAGTCTGCCTGCCAATGCAGGGGACACGGGTTCGAGCCCTGGTCTGGGAAGATCCCACATGCCGCGGAGCAACTAGGCCCGTGAGCCACAACTACTGAGGCTGTGCGTCTGGAGCCTGTGCTCTGCAGCGGGAGAGGCCGCGATAGTGAGAGGTCCACGCACCGCGATGAAGAGTGGCCCCCGCTTGCCGCAACTGGAGAAAGCCCTCACACAGAAACGAAGACCCAACACAGCCAAAAATAAATAAATAAATAAATAAAAAGAACCAGTTGACTGAAAGGGTCAGTTGAGCCCTAAGAGCTGGGTAGCATTCCTTCTAAAAACAAAAACAAAACTCATGGCTTTATACTAGAATTCTAAACAAAATGAGAAAGTTAAAATATTTTTACTTTTTCTGCTAAAGCTTCCTACAGTAAATACCATGCAAAGATATTTAATTCTTAAATTTTTAAATACTTCAAGTTTCTTCAACTGAAAATCTCCTTGTATTGATCTGAATTTCTCTTCAAGATAATATTTTTGGATGTACAAACTAACTATAATTACAGAATATCTTTCAAACCTATTCTGGAAATGAGAGATCTGTCATGAAAGATCCTTTATATATTACCATTGAACTAGAGTTATAAGATCATATTTTCACTTAGGAATATTATTGTGATGCTGCCTTCTCT
Source organism: Eschrichtius robustus (assembly GCF_028021215.1). Taxonomy (NCBI): domain Eukaryota; kingdom Metazoa; phylum Chordata; class Mammalia; order Artiodactyla; family Eschrichtiidae; genus Eschrichtius; species Eschrichtius robustus. The sequence continues at coordinate 73,531,603 of NC_090836.1, read as the reverse complement.
CTATTGATTAGGTTACTTAAATAATACAGTTGAGGCAGATACAGCAATATCAGTCTAAAGTAACATTATGCCATAGAGACAAAAACAATTTTGAATTTAAGAATTTTATATTAAAGTCAAAATGATTTCACACAAAAATCTTCAAAAATTATATATGTCGACTTCTAAATGTTAATATGGAAGAAATTCTTATTTTAAATAGTAATGTATTCACTCTATTGCTGAAACGATAGTTTATTGTAGGCAAAAAAAAAATTCATTAAGAAATTTTTAACTTAAGTTTTTCTTTCCTAGGGTCTTTTTTTTTTCCTATTATTCTATCTTTGAGTCTGATACCTTGCTTTATGGTATCATAGCCTCACAACCTTATTCATTTCAGCAGGGAGCATCGCATAAAAAGAATCGCTTGAAAGGGTAATGGCATTTGCTGCATTTCTAATCTATTCTTTCAACCACTGATTAGCATTGAAATTGATTTTGAACTTCTTGTGACTAAAATGACATTAATCTAGCATTTGCTGTTAGAAACATAACATCTATTTCATGTTAGCAGGTGATGACACATCATTAATTAGATAACTTGATGTTGAAACTCTTTACAAGCCATCGAAACCCATTAGTCCAAAAGAGCTCTCTATAAGAGAAAGTAACTGTAAATGTCTTTGAATACTAAAGAATGAAGATGTCATTTTTTTGGAGATTACATTAGTATCTTCTTTATTATAACCCACGAATTCTCAACCCTAGCTGTGTGTTACAATCACCTAAAGAACTTTTACATTACTGATATATTGACTGCAACCCCAGTGGTTCTGATTTATTTGGGACCAAGGTATCAGTGTCATTCAAAGCTTCCCAGATTAATTTGACCTGGAAGCCACTGATAAGAACCATTTTTTTAAAAAAATTAATTAATTTATTTATTTTTGGCTGTGTTGGGTCTTCGTTTCTGTGCAAGGGCTTTCTCTAGTTGCGGCAAGCGGGGGCCACTCTTCATTGCGGTGCGCGGGCCTCTCACTATCGTGGCCTCTCTTGTTGCGGAGCACAGGCTCCAGACACGCAGGCTCAGTAGTTGTGGCGCACGGGCCTAGTTGCTCCGTGGCATGTGGGATCTTCCCAGACCAGGGCTCGAACCCGTGTCCCCTGCATTAGCAGGCAGATTCTCAACCACTGCGCCACCAGGGAAGCCCGATAAGAACCATTTTTAACCCAGAATTCAAATACCCATGCTAATGTATACCTATTATCGTGGAAACACTCATGCATGTTCCAAAATCTTCTATAAATAGCTAAGTATAAATAAGTATTTTCATTCTTGGCTCTCATGAAGGACTCTGGTGCAAGTGAAAAGTACAGTAATATCTATAGTTTCGTTGTGATACCTATAACAAATAGTGCTTTACTTTAATGCCAAAGGTTTTCAACACTTTCAGTACAATTTTTATTCGTATAGGGAAAAATACTAGCATAGAATTTTTTTTAATATCCAAAAATATTTTTTAGAAGATAGAATTACACTAAAAATAAATTTTAAAAAATCTGAATCTATGCTGTTCAAATGAAATATTCATTCTATTTCTTCCACTGTTCTTTATAACTGTTCATTGTTTTTCTGTTAGAAATAATAAAATATTCAACAGGGAAAAATTCTAGGAATACAAACAACTCTCTTTCTTAAAAGAAAATATTGGCCTAGATACCAGAGGCCAGGATTCTAGGGATGACTCTGATGCTTGCTTACTGTAAGATCTAGGTAAACTTTTAACTCTGCCTCTCTCCACTTGTATAAAGCATGAGGCTCGCTTTAGGTTAATTCTAATATTCTTTTGAGGCATTTATTAACCCCTCAGTTCTGTTCCTAACACACAAGGAAAATTAAACTGACTTTAGATTTATAGCTGAACCACATTTAATTTGATTGGCACTGCAATGGTGCTCAAAAATATCTGAAATAAATGAATGAATGTTTCCCTCACTCTACTGAATATTTTTTTAAATTTTTTTTTTATTTTTTAAACATCTTTATTGAAGTATAATTGCCTTACAATGGTGTGTTAGCTTCTGCTTTATAACAAAGTGAATCAGTTATACATATACAATATGTTCCCATTTCTCTTCCCTCTTGCATCTCCCTCCCTCCCACCCTCCCCATCCCACCCCTCTAGGTGGTCACAAAGCACCGAGCTGATCTCCCTGTGCTATGCGGCTGCTTCCCACTAGTTATCTATTTTACATTTGGTAGTGTATATATGTCCATGACACTCTCTTACCCTGTCACATCTCACCCCACCCCCTCCCCATAACCTCAAGTCCATTCTCTAGTAGGTCTGTGTCTTTATTCCCGTCTTGCCACTAGGTTCTTCATGGCCTTTTTTTTTTTTTTTTTTTTCCCTTAGATTCCGTATATATGTGTTAGCATACTGTATTTGTTTTTCTCTTTCTGACTTACTTCACTCTGTATGACAGACTCTAACTCCATCCACCTCATTACAAATACCTCCATTTCATTTCTTTTTATGGCTGAGTAATATTCCATTGTATATATGTGCCACATCTTCTTTATCCATTCATCTGTCGATGGACATTTACGTTGCTTCCATGTCCTGGCTATTGTAAATAGAGCTGCAATGAACATTTTGGTACATGACTCTTTTTGAATTATGGTTTTCTCAGGGTATATGCCCAGTAGTGGGATTGCTGGGTCGTATGGTAGTTCTATTTGTAGCTTTTTAAGGAACCTCCATACTGTTCTCCATAGTGGCTGTATCAATTTACATTCCCACCAACAGTGCAAGAGTGTTCCCTTTCCTCCACACCCTCTCCAGCATTTATTGTTTCTAGATTTTTTGATGATGGCCATTCTGACCGGTGTGAGATGATATCTCATTGTAGTTTTGATTTGCATTTCTCTAATGATTAATGATGTTGAGCATTCTTTCATGTGTCTGTAGGCCATCTGTATATCTTCTTTGGAGAAATGTCTATTTAGGTCTTCTGCCCATTTTTGGATTGGGTTGTTCGTTTTTTTGTTATTGAGCTGCATGAGCTGCTTGTAAATCTTGGAGATTAATCCTTTGTCAGTTGCTTCATTTGCAAATATTTTCTCCCATTCTGATGGTTGTCTTCTGGTCTTGTTTATGGTTTCCTTTGCTGTGCAAAAGCTTTTAAGTTTCATTAGGTCCCATTTGTTTATTTGTGTTCTTATTTCCGTTTCTCTAGGAGCTGGGTCAAAAAGGATCTTGCTGTGATGTATGTCATAGTGTGTTCTGCCTATGTTTTCCTCTAAGAGTTTGATAGTGTCTGCCCTTACACTTAGGTCTTTAATCCATTTTGAGTTTATTTTTGTGCATGGTGTCAGGGAGTGTTCTAATTTCATACTTTTACATGTACCTGTCCAATTTTCCCAGCACCACTTATTGAAGAGGCTGTCTTTTCTCCACTGTATATGCTTGCCTCCTTTATCAAAGATAAGGTGACCATATGTGTGTGGGTTTATCTCTGGGCTTTCTATCCTGTTCCATTGATCTATATTTCTGTTTTTGTGCCAGTACCAAACTGTCTTGATTACTGTAGCTTTGTAATGTAGTCTGAAGTCAGGGAGCCTGATTCCCCCAGCTCCATTTTTCGTTCTCAAGATTGCTTTGGCTATTCGGGGTCTTTTGTGTTTCCATACAAATTGTGAAATTTTTTGTTCTAGTTCTGTGAAAAATGCCAGTGGTAGTTTGATAGGGATTGCATTGAATCTGTAGATTGCTTTGGGTAGTAGAGTCATTTTCACAATGTTGATTCTTCCAATCCAGGAACATGGTATATCTCTCCATCTATTTGTATCATCTTTAATTTCTTTCATCAGTGTCTTATAATTTTCTGCATACAGGTCTTTTGTCTCCTTAGGTAGGTTTATTCCTAGATATTTTATTCTTTTTGTTGCAGTGGTAAATGGGAATGTTTTCTTAATTTCACTTTCATATTTTTCATCATTAGTGTATAGAAATGCAAGAGATTTCTGTGCATTAATTTTGTATCCTGCTACTTTACCAAATTCATTGATTAGCTCTAGGAGTTTTCTGGTAGCATCTTTAGGATTCTCTATGTATAGTATCATGTCATCTGCAAATAGTGACAGCTTTACTTCTTCTTTTCTCTACTGAATATTTAAAAAAATCACACATTTTCCAAAAACCAGGGTTTCATCTTTAGCTTCTACTGGTAAAATCTACAATATTGCTTTGCAAGCTCCTTATTCAAACCTCATCCCATATATGTTACTTCAATAATACCACTATTAGACTATTATTTTTTTAAACATCTTTATTAGAGTATAATTGCTTTACAATGGTGTGTTAGTTTCTGCTTTATAACAAAGTGAATCAGCTATACATATACATATATCCCCATATCTCCTCCCTCTTGCGTCTCCCTCCCACCCTCCCTATCCCACCCCTCTAGGTGGTCACAAAACAGCGAGCTGATCTCCCTGTGCTATGTGGCTGCTTCCCACTAGCTATCTATTTTACATTTGGTAGTGTATATATGTCCATGCCACTCCCTCACTTTCTCCCAGCTTACCTTTCCCCCTCCCCGTGTCCTCAAGTCCATTCTCTACATCTGCGTCTTTATTCCTGTCCTGCCCCTAGGTTTTTCATAGCCTTTTTTCTTGTTATTTTTAAGATTCCATATATATGTGTTAGCATACGGTATTTGTTTTTCTCTTTCTGACTTACTTTACTCTGTATGACAGACTCTAGGTCCATCCACCTCACTACAAATAACTCCATTTCGTTTCCTTTTATGGCTGAGTAATATTCCATTGTATATATGTGCCACATCTTCTTTATCCATTCATCTGTCGATGGACACTTAGGTTGCTTCCATGTCCTGGCTACTGTAAATAGAGCTGCAATGGACATTGTGGTACATGACTCTTTTTGAATTATGGTTTTCTCAGGGTATATGCCCAGTAGTTCTACTTTTAGTTTTTAATTATGCTGCTAATATACCAATAACAGCAATGCTAATTTCTCTTTACATTTTAGTTGATGCTTTTAACATGCTTTCACATACATACCCTGCCATGCTTCTTACAACATGATCTTGTTAAGGAAAGTATTATGACCCCACTTAACAGATGAGAAAACAGTCTTGTTTGCAAGTTGAGAAGTGGTTGCACATCTTCCCTCTCTCTCCCTCTCTCATCACTTGCTTGCTATGATAAAGCAAGCTACCATATTGCGAGGACCTTATGAAGAAGCCCATTTGGCAAGGAATGAAAGGCAATCTCTGCCTAGTAGGCAGCAAGGAATTGAGGCCCTTATTGTGATAGCACATGAACTGAACCCAGCCAACAACCAAGTGAGTGAGCCTGGATGCAGATCCTTCCTCAGCCAAGGGTTAAGATGCCTGTAGCCCAGCTGACATTTCTACTGAAGCCTTATGAGAGATTCTAAGCCATAGGACCTAGCTAAACCATGCTCAGATTCCTGGAAAAACAGAAAGTGACATAACAAATATTGCTGTTTTATGACACTAAGTTTTAGAGTAATTTGATATGCAGAAATACATGACTAATACAACTGATCTTCTGAATCTGAGTTTAAATTATCTTTACACTGTGGCTCTAATTTCTGTGTGTCATTTAGCTGCTCACATGGCACTCTTCAACTATTATTTTCTTTGAATGTCCACTTTGTATTACAAATAATGGCACATAATTATTCAAGTATCAATAGACAGAAAATGAGTATTATTCAGAAATTATATTCTTGGTACTGTCAAGAGGAATCAGTATTCCTCCCAACCTCAAGCCACTTTACCTTTGAAAGGAAGAATTATCAAAAGGATAATTCTGAGTCGCTTTCTCTTTGCAACTTTCTCTTTACCCCTATACTTCCTCTGAGGTGGAAGAGTGGTCGATTTAATCAGTGGAGGCCTAATATTGGATTACATTAGGAGTGTAGAGGGTCTGAACTTCTTGATAAAGCAACAGTCAGAGAATCTGTCTCTGACTCTCTGGACTGTGCTATCTGATGGATGAGTTAGAAGAGGAGTTAAGTCTTCTTCCAATTCCTGCTACTTGGTGGTATGCACTTTTGGGGCAGTCTCAGGACTCACAACTTAGCTTCTTGGATGCAAACACGCCATTCTCTTTCACATACTCTCTTTGGAAGGTAACTTAAGCAAAACTGAGATGCTGTATGAAGGTGTCTTGTTAAATGAACTCTGAAACCACATAGAGAAGCAAGTTTCCCCACACAGTTCTCAAGTCTTGATTTGAGGCCTCTGGTAGGAAAACCTCATTTGACCCCAGCTTGAATTTGTGTACTGCATCTTATATTTAATGATGAGTAAGGTATTTTGAGTTATTGGGTCACCATTAATGAAGTTAAGTGATGATACCAGTTTGGTTCTTTGAACAGTGTTTCTAAATAGTATCAATAGAAACCAGTGATCAAGAGAGTTAAGTTTTTGTGCAAAGTATCTCTAACAAAGTCCAAATGTACTGCTTATTTCTTAATGTTAGATAAGTCATAACTCCTTTGTCTCCTCACCTTTAAAATGCACTGGCACATTTGTTTTTATAATCTCAGAGATACTGTGATGGCTAAATAAGAGAATAATGTATGTTAATTGCGATACTTATATTATCACATGATGCTCCAGGGAAAATCAATGATCAATATGAATGAACAGACAGCATTCATGTAGTGTTTTAAAAGACATCAAGCTCACATCTCCAAAATGGGAATTAAAAATGGCATTTATATCTGTTAGATTTCAAGTCTTTTTCTGTTTGTTCTTACAACTCTATATTCAATTCCATGAGACTCCTGTTTATACTACAAATAACTGCCTTCATTTCTCCCCCAGGGCTTTTGTTCTTCTTCCTTCAGCTGAAATGTTCTTCAGTCTCTTGAATACAGCTCTTTGCGTGAGCATTTGCCCTCTGTCCATCTGGGTCAAGTCCTTCTTGGGAGAGAAATCACCTGACTCTTCTTTATAGAATATTAGAATATAGAAGATTAGCTTTTCTCACTTCTATCAATCTCTGTCCCTTTATCCTACTTTACACTATAATATTGCACTTATCACTATTATACACTATATTATTTAGTACAGTTCATTGTGTTTATTCTCCCCCACAAAGGAGAGTTTAACCTTATGAAGACAATGACTTTATCAGATTCAATGGGTATTTCTACCAAAAAATACAGAATCTATAACACAAAGTTGCTGAAAATATAAATAGTGAACAAATGAACAAACTACATTTATTAGCTGATAAGGGGTGTCTAAAGTATATCTTATCCCCAGCTATCAAGTTCCTCTGAACTTCAGAGTCAAACCAGGAGGAGAGAGTTGGTATAGCGATTAGTAGGTGGAGATATAGTTATAAACTGGCACCAGAAAATCAGCTTTGCAATTCTATGTCCAAATAAACTGATAAGTTTTAAATAAAGGAGGTCAGAGGTTAAGAAAGTGTTATTAATCAACAAACAAACTGTCAGGAAGAATATAAAGACAGTGTAAATTAACATAAGACAGAGAATTTAAAACAGCATGATACATGAGTGAGCAAAAGGGTACAGAAGCAACAGGACACAAAGGCCCTCTGAAGAAACCCGAGGAACTTCAGACAATTGACAAAGGACAAGGGTAAGGAGAGCAGAGGTGAAGGACAACAGGCAAAGGAGAGAACGCCATTGCCACCAGGTAAAATCTATTTACCTTTAGCGGCTACTTAACAAAGTAGCCCCTATCTCCTAGTGACTCACCATATCTGGGTATTTTGACACCCCAAATACCAAGCATATTGAATTTGATGCTATTTTATTTAAAACCAAGGAAATTTTTCTATCTAAAATCAAGCTGGTCAGAGGCACTTTTAGCCCTTCCTTATCCTCAGTCATTGACACTGTTTGACATATTGTAGATGCTCAATAAATGTGGACTTGATGATGGATAAGCACAACTCATTTATTTCTGATGCTAGAGAAACTTCATATTTTTTCTGAGAAGGTATTTAAGCATTCTTTTAAAAAAAGAGTAGAGAAATTAACAAAATGGAAATGTACTAAAGATTAAACTCCTTTCAGAAAAAAGAATTCATAACAGAATTGTTTTTCAAATAAACCATCAGAAAAGTTTAATCCTGCTTGATTAAATAGCACATTTTACATTCTTTAATCTCCTACTATAATCCAGAAATTTCAGAAGATTAATATGTGTTCAATTTGAAAATGAAAAGACTGAAATTCTATCTTACCCTAAAAACAATTATTCTGACAATGCTTTGGCCACATTCAAGGTGAAAATAATAGCAAGCGTCTATGGTACTGCCATTTTAAAATAAGTAAACTAGTAAAAAAAAATAATGAAAGAATCCCGTGAAACAAATTGGGGACCATAAAAATGGGAAAGCAACAATAAAAACCTCAAGAAGAAATAAACATAAGATATGTTTCACTAAAGTCAAAGAAAAATGGAACTCAAGAAAAATCTGATATGGCCATGACATTTAAAAGTAGCTATAGAGAAGGAGCTTCAAGATGGCAGAAGAGTAAGACGTGGAGATCACCTTCCTCCCCACAAATACATAAGAAATACATCTACATGTGGAACAACTCCTACAGAACACCTGCTGAACACTGGCAGAAGACCTCAGACCTCCCAAAAGGCAAGAAAATCCCCACATACCTGGGTAGGGCAAAAGAAAAAAGAAAAAACAGAGACAAAAGAATAGGGACGGGACCTGCACCAGTGGGAGGGAGCTGTGGAGGAGGAAAGGTTTCCACACACTAGGAAGGCCCTTCGTGGGTGGAGACTGCGGGTGGCAGAGGGGGGAAGCTTCGGAGCCACGGAGGAGACCGCAACAACAGGGGTGCAGAGGGCAAAGCAGAGAGATTCCCACACAGAGGATCGGTGCCGACCAGCACTCACCAGCCCGAGAGGCCTGTCTGCTCACCCACCAGGATGGGTTGGGGCTGGGAGCTAAGGCTCGGGCTTCGGAGGTCGGATCCCAGGGAGTGGACTGGGGTTGGCTGCGTGAACACAGCCTGAAGGGGGTTAGTGCGCCACAGCTAGCTGGCAGGGAGTCCAGGAAAGAGTCTGGAGCTGCCAAACAGGCAAGAGACTTTTTCTTGCCTCTTTGTTTCCTGGTGCGTGAGGAGAGGGGATTAAGAACGCCACTTAAAGGAGCTCCAGAGATGGGCGTGAGCCGCGGCTATCAGCGCGGACCCCAGAGACGGGCATGAGATGCTAAGGTTGCTGATGCTGGAGCCACCAAGAAGCCCGTGTGCAAGCACAGGTCACTATCCACACCTCCCCTACTGGAAGCATGTACAGCCCGCGACTGCCAGGGTCCCGTGATCCAGGGACAACTTCCCAGGAGAACACACGGCGTGCCTCAGGCTGGTGCAACGTCATGCTAGCCTCTGCCGCTGCAGGCTCACCCTGCATTCTGTACCCCTACCTCTCCCCAGACTGAGTGAGCCAGAGCCCCCTAATCAGCTGCTCCTTTAACCCTGTCCTGTCTGGGCTGGAACAGACGCCCTCAGGTGACCTAAACGCAGAGGTAGGTCCAAATCCAAAGCTGAACCCCAGAAGCTGTGCGAACAAAGAAGAGAAAGGGAAATTTCTCTCAGCAGCCTAAGGAGCAGTGGATTAAATCTCCACAATCAACTTGATGTACCCTGCATCTGTGGAATACCTGAATAGACAACGAATCATCCCAAATTGAGGAGGTGGACTTTGGGAGCAATGACATATATATATTTTTCCCTTTTCCTCTTTTTGTGAGTGTGTATGTGTATGCTTCTGTGTGTGATTTTTTCTGTATAGCTTTGCTTTTACCATTTGTCCTAGGGTTCTGTTTGTCTGTTTTGTTTTTTTTTTTAATATAGTTTTTAGTGCTTGTTATCGTTCGTGGATTTCTTTTTTGGTTTGGTTGCTATCTTCTTTCTTTCCTTTTTTTTTTTCTACATTAAATAAATTTTTTAATAATTATTTTTATTTTTTATTTTAATAACTTTATTTTATTTTATCTTCTTCTTTCTTTCTTCTTTTTTTTTCTCCCCTTTATTCTGACCCGTGTGGAGGACAGGCTCTTGGTGTTCCAGCCAGCCATCAGGGCTGTGCCTCAGAGGTGGGAGAGCCAAGTTCAGGACATTGGTCCACAAGAGACCTCCAAGCTCCACATAATATCAAACGGTGAAAATCTCCCAGATATCTCCATCTCAACGTCAAGACCCAGCTCCACTCATCGACCAGCAAGCTACAGTGCTGGACACCCTATGCCAAACAACTAGCAAGACAGGAACACAACCCCACCCATTAACAGAGAGGCTGCCTAAAAACATAATAAGGCCACAGACACCCCAAAACACACTACCAGACATGGACCTGCCCACCAGAAAGACAAGATCCAGCCTCATCCACCAGAACACAGGCACTAGTCCCCTCCACCAGGAAGCCTACACAACCCACTGAACCAACGTTAGCCCCTGGGGGCAGACACCAAAAACAATGGGAACTACCAACCTGCAGGCTGCAAAAAGGAGACACCAAACACAGTAAGTTAAGCAAAATGAGAAGACAGAGAAACACACAGCAAATGAAGGAGCAAGGTTAAAACCCACCAGACCAAACAAATGAAGAGGAAATAGGCAGTCTACCTGAAAAAGAATTCAGAATAATGATAAAAAAAAATCCAAAATCTTGGAAATAGAAGGGAAAAAATACAAGAAACGTTTCACAAGGACCTAGAAGAACTAAAGAGCAAACAAACAGTGATGAACAACACAATAAATGAAATTAAAAATTCTCTAGAAGGAATCAATAGCAGAATAACTGAGGCAGAAGAACAGATAAGTGACCTGGAAGATAAAATAGTGGGAATAACTACTGCAGAGCGGAATAAAGAAAAAAAAAAAAGAAAATAATTGAGGACAGTCTGAGAAACCTCTGGGACAACATTAAATGCACCAACATTCAAATTATAGGGGTCCCAGAAGAAAAAGAGAAAAAGAAAGGGTGTGAGAAAATATTTGAAGAGATTATAGTGGAAAAATTCCCTAATATGGGAAAGGAAATAGTTAATCAAGTCCTGGAAGCACAGAGAGTCCCATACAGGATAAATCCAAGGAGAAACATGCCAAGACACATATTCATCAAACTACCAAAAATTAAATACAAAGCACAAATATTAAAAGCAGCAAGGGAAAAACAACAAATAACACATAAGGGAATCCCCAAAAGGTTAACAGCTGATCTTTCAGCAGAAACTCTGCAAGCCAGAAGGGAGTGGCAGGACATATTTAAAGTGATGAAGGAGAAAAACCTACAACCAAGATTACTCTACCCAGCAAGGATCTCATTCAGATTTGATGGAGAAATTAAGAGCTTTACAGACAAGCAAAAGCTAAGAGAATTCAGCACCACCAAACCAGCTCTACAACAAATGCTAAGGGAACTTCTCTAGGCAGGAAACACAAGAGAAGGAAAAGACCTACAATAACAAACCCAAAACCATTAAGAAAATGGTAATAGGAACATACATATCGATAATTACCTTAAATGTAAATGGATTAAATGCTCCTACCAAAAGACATAGACTGGTTGAATGGATACAAAAACAAGACCCGTATATATGCTGTCTACAAGAGACCCACTTCAGACCTAGGGACACATACGGACTGAAAGTGAGGGGATGGAAAAAGATATTCCATGCAAATGGAAATCAAAAGAAAGCTTGAGTAGCAATTCTCATATCAGACAAAATAGACTTTAAAACAAAGACTATTACAAGAGACAAACAAGGAAACTACATAATGATCAAGGGATCAATCCAAGAAGAAGATATAACAATTGCAAATATTTATGCACCCAACATAGGAGCAGCTCAATACATAAGGCAAATATTAACCGCCATAAAAGGGGAAATCGACAGTAACACAATCATACTAGGGGACTTTAACACCCCACTTTCACCAATGGACAGATCATCCAAAATGGAAATAAATAAGGAAACACAAGCTTTAAGTGATACATTAAACAAGACGGACTTAACTGATATTTATAGGGCATTCCATTCAAAAACAACAGAATACACTTTCTTCTCAAATGCTCATAGAGCATTCTCTAGGAGAGATCATATCTTGGATCACAAATCAAGCCTTGGTAAATTTAAGAAAACTGAAATCATATCAAGTATCTTTTCCGACCACAACTCTATGACACTAGATATCAATTACATAAAAATCTCTGTAAAAAATACAAACACATGGAGACTAAACAATATACAACTTAATAACCAAGAGACATTGAAGAAATCAAAGAGGAAATCAAAAAATACCTGGAAATAAATGACAATGAAAACACGACAACCCAACCCTATGGGATGCAGCAAAAGCAGTTGTAAGAGGGAAGTTTATAGCAATACAATCCTACCTTAATAAACAAGAAACATCTCAAACAACCTAACCTTACACCTAAAGCAATTAGAGAAAGAAGAACAAAAAAACCCCAAAGTTAGCAGAAGGAAAGAAATCATAAATATCAGATCAGAAATAAATGAAAAAGAAAGGAAGGAAACGATAGCAAAGATCAATAAAACTAAAAGCTGGTTCTTTGAGAAGAAACAAAATTGATAAACCATTTGCCAGACTCATCAAGAAAAAAAGGGAGAAGACTCAAATCAATAGAATTAGAAATGAAAAAGGAGAAGTAACAACAGACACTGCAGAAATACAAAGGATCATCAGAGAATACTACAAGCAAATATATGCCAATAAAATGGACAACCTGGAAGAAATGGACAAATTCATAGAAATGCACAACCTTCCGAGACTGAACCAGAAAGAAACAGAAAATATGAATAGACCAATCAGAAGCACTGAAATTGAAACTGTGATTAAAAATCTTCTAACAAACATAAGTCCAGGACCAGATGGCTTCACAGGCGAATTCTATCAAACATTTAGAGAAGAACTAACACCTATCCTTCTCAAACTCTTCCAAAATATAGCAGAGGGAGGAGCACTCCCAAACTCATTCTATGAGGCCACCATCACCCTGACACCAAAACCAGACAAAGACGTCACAAAGAAAGAAAACTGCAGGCCAATATCACTGATGAACATAGATGCAAAAATCCTCAACAAAACCCTAGCAAGCAGAATCTAACAGCACATTAAAAGGATCATACACTATGATCAAGTGGGGTTTATCCCAGGAATGCAAGGATTCTTCAATAATACACAAATCAATCAATGTGATACACCATATTAACAAATTGAAGGAGATAAACCATATGATCATCTCAATAGATGCAGAGAAAGCTTTCAACAAAATTCAACACCCATTTATGATAAAAACCCTCCAGAAAGTAGGCATAGAGGGAACTTTCCTCAACATAATAAAGGCCATATATGACAAACCCACAGCCAACATCATTCTCAATGGTGAAAAACTGAAACCATTTCCACTAAGATCAGGAACAAGACAAGATTGCCCACTCTCACCACTATCATTCAACACAGTTTTGGAAGTTTTAGCCACAGCAATCAGAGAAGAAAAAGAAATAAAAGGAATCCAAATCGGAAAAGAAGTAAAGCTGTCACTGTTTGCAGATGACATGATACTATACATAGAGAATCCTAAAGATGCCACCAGAAAACTACTAGAGCTAATCAATGAATTTGGTAAAGTAGCAGGATATAAAATTAATGCACAGAAATCTCTTGCATTCCTATACACTAATGATGAAAAATCTGAAAGTGATATTAAGAAAACACTTGCATTTACCACTGCAACAAAAAGAATAAAATATCTAGGAATAAACCTACCTAAGGAGACAAAAGACCTGTATGCAGAAAACTATAAGACACTGATAAAAGAAATTAAAGATGATACAAATAGATGGAGAGATATACCATGTTCCTGGATTGGAAGAACCAACATTGTGAAAATGACTATACTACCCAAAGCAATCTCCAGATTCAATGCAATCCCTATCAAACTACCACTGGCATTTTTCCAGAATTAGAACAAAAAAATCTCACAGTTTGTATGGAAACACAAAAGACCCCGAATAGCCAAAGCAATCTTGAGAAAGAAAACCGGAGCTGGAGGAATCAGGCTCCCTGACTTCAGACTATACTACAAAGCTACAGTAATCAAGACAGTATGGTACTGGCACAAAAACAGAAATATAGATCAATGGAACAGGATAGAAAGCCCAGAGATAAACCCACGCACATATGGTCATCTTATCTTTGATAAAGGAGGTAAGAATATACAGTGGAGAAAAGACAGCCTCTTCAATAAGTGGTGCTTGGAAAAATGGAGAGCTACATGTAAAGGAATGAAATTAGAACACTCCCTAACACCATACACAAAAATAAACTCAAAATGGAGTAAAGACCTAAATGTAAGGCCAGACACTATTAAACTCTTAGATGAAAACATAGGCAGAACACTCCATGACATAAATCACAGAAAGATCCTTTTTGACCCACCTCCTAGACAAATGGAAATAAAAACAAAAATAAACAAAAGCGACCTAATGAAACTTAAAAGCTTTTGCACAGCAAAGGAAACCATAAGCAAGATGTAAAGACAACCCTCAGAATGGGAGAAAATATTTGCAAATGAAGCAACTGACACAGGATTAATCTCCAAAATTTACAAGCAGCTCATGCAGCTCAATATCAAAAAAACAAACAACCAATCCAAAAATGGGCAGAAGACCTAAACAGACATTTCTTCAAAGAAGATATACAGATTGCCAACAAACACATAAAAGAATGCTGAACATCATTGATTATTAGAGTAATGCAAATCAAAACTACAATGAGATATCATCTCACACCAGTAGAATGGCCATCATCAAGAAATCTACAAACAGTAAATGCTGGAGAGGGTTTGGAGAAAAGGGAACCCTCTTGCACTGTTGGTGGGAATGTAAATTGATACAGCCACTATGGAGAACAGTATGGAGGTTCCTTAGAAAACTCAAAATAGGACTACCATACGACACAGCAATCTCACTACTGGGCATATACCCTGAGAAAACCATAATTCAAAAAGAGTCATGTACCAAAATGTTCATTGCAGCTCTCTTTACAATAGCCAGGACACGGAGGCAACCTAAGTGTCCATCAACAGATGAATGGATAAAGAAGATGTGGCACAGGTATACAATGGAATATTACTCACCCATAAAAAGAAATGAAATTGAGCCATCTGTAGTGAGGTGGATGGACCTAGAGTCTGTCATAGAGAGTGAAATAAGTCAGAAAAAAAACCCAAATACTGCATGCTAGAATATGTATATGGAATCTAAAAAACAAACAAAAAAATAGGTCATGAAGAACCTAGGGGCAAGACAGGAATAAAGGCGCAGACCTACTAGAGAATAGACTTGAGGATACGGGGAGGGGGAAGGGTAAGCTGGGAGAAAGTGAGAGAGTGGCATGGACATATATACACTACCAAATGTAAAATAGATAGCTAGTGGGAAGCAGCCGCATAGCACAGGGAGATCAGCTTGGTGCTTTGTGACCACCTAGAAGGGTGGGATAGGGAGTTTGGGAGGGAGATGCAAGAGGGAGGAGATATGGGAACATATGTATATGTATAACTGATTCACTGTTATAAAGCAGAAACTAACACACCATTGTAAAGCAATTATACTCCAATAAAGATGTTAAAAAAATAAATAAAATATGATTGAGAATGGTGAAAAAAAATTAGCTATAAAAGGAATAAAACAAGTACGTATACTATTAAGTATTTGATTCCCCTCCAAAAAGTGTGTGGGTATAGGTTTTTGTGTGCAGGTGTGGTGTGTGTACAAAGGTACATATACGAGGAAATAGCTTCCTACTTGCCACTGGTGCAATACACAGTCATTGTAGCAGGAGTCTGCATGGTATTTTATATTTAGAAGTTTATTATAAAAATAAAGTGTTGATGTGGAATTTAGTGCTAAATATATCATTCTATAAATGACGGTATATAATTGCTTCCTGATACAGAGTATATACATGAAGGCCAAGATGCTCTTTGTATACTGAGAGTGTAGTTTAGTATTTGGATCATAGTTAAGTATATAAAAGTGTTAGTTTAATGGAAGAAAAATATTAGTTATTTCAATAACAACAGTTGTACTGATGTGTATCTTGAATATGGCATAGGGTTTGGCCCTAAAGACCTGTGATCTTGACCATCTTGCCTGTAGTTACTCAACATATACTACTTGATTATCATCTGTTTGAGAAACTGAGAAGGTTATCCTATAAGTTTCAAAGTCAGGGCAGAAGAAAAAGTGTTCTCTATAAAACATTTTTTCTTGAAGTGGAAGGGGAAGATTAATGAAATATTTCAAAAATACCAGAAGAAATAAATATTAAATGATGACTAAATGTAAGTGGTGTGAACGCTGAAGATACAGACTATTAATCAAGAAAAGTAAATATACAATTAAATACAATTAAATGTGAGATGATGAAATCAAGACCTAGCTGTAAAAAGCAAAGGTTACTGCTAAATATTGAGGCTAGAGAAACTGGGAGGTCACTAAGCTTAGATTTTAGGCAAACACACTCCTATAAGAGCATAAGTTTGATCAAGTGTTATCTTTTTTAAAAAAAACTTAGAATTTTAGATAGCTAGTGGGAAGCAGTCACATAAAACAGGGAGATCAGCTTGGTGCTTTGTGACCACCTAGAGGGGTGGGGAGAGGGAGGGTGGGAGGGAGGCTCAAGAGGAAGGAGGTATGGGGATATATGTATATGTATAGCTGATTCACTTTGTTATAAAGCAGAAACTAACACACCACTGTAAAGCAATTATACTCCAGTAAAGACGTTAAAATAAATAAATAAATAAATAAATAAATAAATAAATAAATAAATAAATAAATAAATAAATAAACAAATAACTTCGAACAGTCTTTCCAACTTACTTGGAATTCTGGAAATTAAAGCTCTCATAAGCTTTTCATTATGCTTGTTTTTGCCTAGTAGTTTTAAAATAAAAAAATCAAATTCATATTTTTTTATACTGATGTTGAATTTCAAGTCATGACTGGGGAAGTTCCCATATTCCTTGGTTGGAGAGAAATTCACTCATATTTTATTCTCTTAATTTTATGGTACATTTGATACATTTACATATTTGATCCAAAGAGGAAAGATTGGGAGTTTAAACTCATAAAATGGGGACATGAACTCAAGGGTTTTTTTCCAACACTGGTTATTAAAATGTCATTCTTTCTCTGCTAGTTTAAGATGCTATATTTACAGTGAACTGTTTTCATTAGTCTCTCTGTTTATGTGCCATTCTCTTTGTTCTTCTTTTCCTAGGGTTTCCTGGATAATTTCACTTATTTGTTCTTCAGAGTAAATTTTCTAACCAAATTGTCTAGCTCAAAGTTGGAGGCAGGGACTTGACACTAATTTAATTGAAATTTTAAAACATTCAAAAATTAAGGAATAATTGAACTTTTGGGTTTTGGTTTTGAGTATTTCTATCCAAGTAAATGATGTTTTTTTCATTTTAAGTCTACTTTTATGTCTTTAAAAATGTGTTTTACAGCTATTTGTATAGGTTCTTCAGTATTACTAAGTTTATGCATAAGAATATTTAATTTTTGCTATCAAAACACCTTCTCTTTCAGTATTTCCTCTTACTCATTTTTTTGTTTTTTGTTTGCACCAATGATGATTATTTGTTTTCAGTATGTTGATTGTAAAGCCAGACTTTTTACTGTATTATCTTAATATTGGGTTGGCCAAAAAGCTCATTCAGGTTTTCCATGTTACGAAAAACCCAAACGAAATTTGTGGCCAACCCAATATTTGTTTTCATTTTGTAACTGATTTTGGGGGAGATTCCCAGATGTACACTCAGGTTATGGGCAGATAGAAATAATGCCGGTTTCCTTTCCAATTCTAATCAGGTTCTTTGTTGTCTCACCTCATTGCAATAGTTAATATCGCCAAAACCATATATCATAAAGGTCTGATTTTTACCCTACTTCAAGCTAACAAATTACACTGCCACATTTCCAGGGATGCTGACAGAAGGCATGCGACTCCTGGGTCAGACACAAAGGATCTTACTACTCACGACAAAGCAGGCAGCATAAGTTTCACATATCTATTTGTTCTCCATGCTCTCCAAGTTCTACAGGGGTGATATGGAGCAGGCTAGGTGGATGCTGTGCACACAGTGGGTTTGTGTCATGACTGATGAACTTCCAACTTAGCATATCCCCAACCACATAAGGAGGAAATAAACAAAACTATTCAACCTTTTGTCTCAGAGGAAGACATATTATCTTTATTCTCCTGGTTAGTAAACAAATCTGACCCCAGCTCTGCAAGGAGACATTATGTCTGTATTCCAAAGCTGTTTACTATACAAACACAATTAAGAATATGTTCTGGAACAAAAGTTGATACAAGACCTGCAGAAAGACCATGGAGAAAAGATAAAAACATACCCTTTCTTTTTTCTGACTAAATAGAAAAACTCCTAGCATTTCTCTATTAAGTGTCTGGCTTCAGTACTGAGATATATATTAATTCCAACATGTTAAATGCATAACCATTGATCCAAAATTACTGTCTTTAAAAAAAATGGAAGTAAAATTTGGTCAAATAACTTTTAAGTCTACAGAGATGATCATATTCTATTTTATGTCTATTAATATATAATAATGCATAAATGAAAGGCTCAATGTAGATGTTAATGAATATTTAACATATTTCCATTATTATATATTATAGAAAGAAGTCTGTGACCCACAGTGGTCTATGCCCTGTTCAACCCCTTCAACTTGAGTATATGTGGGACCTGAAACCAACAGACTATGGCAAAGGTGATAGACTAATTACTCTATGATTGTATTCCATTATATGAAATTTTCAAAAGGGATTTTGCAGATGTGATACAAGATCCTAATCAGTTTAAGTTAATTAAAAGGGAGATTATCCTGGGTAGGCCTGATCTAATCATGTTAGTCATTTCAAAGAATGTCTAGAGATCAGAAACAGAAGAAGAAACTAAAAGCAACAGAGATGTTCTCTTTCTGGCCATGAAGAAGCTAACAGCCTAGTTACAAATTGCTAATTGAGAGAGGTGGCTTCTCGGAACTAAAACCCTCAGTTTACCCCTGCAAGGAAGTAAAAAATGCCAACAACCATGTGATCTTGGTGTGATCTTGGGAGAGAACCCTGGAAGTCACATGAGACATTTCGATTGCAGCTATGAGAGACCCTGAACAGAGGAACCAATTAACCTGTGCCTGAACTTCTGAGACATGAAAACTGTGAGATAATAAATGTACATTGTTTTAAGATGCTAAGCTTGTGATAATTTGTTGTGCCATAATGTAAATTAAGGTGGTAGATATATTAAAGAATTTACCAATATATATAATGGATTATTATAACTCCTGAAATAAACCATATTTTAAAATATTTTTTTAAGATGTTGGCTTTGGTGTGATATTTTATTTCAGGCCTTACATAAATTTTCGTAAGTGAGTTTGGTCTATAGTACTTTCTTATGGATAGAGAACACATATATTTGAGATAGAGCACTCAATAAATTTGATAAGCATTATATGTTTGTATTACTTATTGCCATATTTATATTTCCTTTGCAGCAAGAGACAAGGTTTGCTGTCATTTGCCCAATAGTAATAGCTAGCTAATTTTTTTATTCGTAAGAAAAACAAGATTTGATGTTGATCTGAGAAGATCATTAAATTCTCATTCTTTTATTTTTTGGGGGTTTACATTTTTATTCATCTGAATATATATTCTAATAACTCTTTAAACTTAGTCTGTGGTTGATAAATCTCTTGAATCTCTGAATGTCAAAGATATTTATTTTGCCCTGCCACTTGAATGCTCGTTTAGCCATTGGCACTTAGGTTCAAAAATGACTGATAGTAGAGGGCAGGTAGGAACATTTTTTTCTGTTTTCTTCATAGATATATTTCAAGCACCTGATGAATGAGTGACCATTTCATCATTGCTTTTTATGAGCATCTGTATGAGTTGGCCATGGATATCTTTATTCTTTTACCTTGTTCTTCATATAATATGTACATATGCATGTATTTGCTTGTTTTTAGCATAGTTTGTTTTTCGTCTTTAAGAAATGTTTACAGTTATGTACCTAGGTCTTTGTATTCTTTCTATTCAACACTTGGATGGTACTTTTCATATGAAACATATTTTCTTCACCTCTGGAAAATAATTTTTTGTTGTTTCTTTGATAACTGGCTATTTTTTCCTCATTGTTGTCATTGTTGTAGCTTATATTTGTATCTTCTATTTTAATGTCTCCTTCATATTTTTCCATCTCTTTGTCCTCCATTTTACTACTTTTTCAGAAAAAAAAAAGAACTCCTCAATTTGGTCTTCTAGCTCATTATTTCTTTTGTTTTTTTTAACATCTTTATTGGAGTATAATTGCTTTACAATGGTGTGTTAGGTTCTGCTATATAACAAAGTAAATCAGCTATACATATACGTATAGCCCCATATCTCCTCCCTTTTGCATCTCCCTCCCACCCTCCCTACCCCACCCCTCTAGGTGGTCACAAAGCACCATAGCTCATTATTTCTAATGCATTCATTCTGCTATTAAGCCCACATATATTTAGTTTTATTATTATGATTGTTAGATATATTTCAAGTAACTCTAATGGTCCCATCTTATATTTGGTTTGAACTATTTTAGTTTTTAAGATGAGATGTTCACTATACACATTGTCTATTAACTAAATATTATCTATCAACATTTATTCAACAATTATATATCAATGAACCACTACATTTCAGACTTTTCCAGCACTTAAAGTTACTGTAATCCACTAGGAAAAAAAAATCATTCTAGTGTTTGCATTATGCAGCTTAATTTTAGTGAGGAAAGATATTTAAAAAAATCATACGTGCGTTTGTGTGTGTATGAGAGAGAGACAGAGAGAGAGAAAGAGAGAGACAGATGTTTGAAAGGAATATTGTTAAATAATAAGGAAATAAGAGCAGGTAAAGGAAATAGGAACTACTGTGAGTATTAGGGTGTGTGCTATTTTATATAGACTTGTCAGAAAAGTCTCTGATCCTTCAGGAGAGACCAGAGAAAGTGAAAAAGCAAGTCAGGCAGAAATTAGACAAGAGATATTTTGGGAGGAGGAACAGCATATAAAAAGGCCTTTTTGGTGTATGTAAGCATTAAAGTTTATAAAACATACTCCTGTATCTTGTACAGAAAATGTTAAGAACATTTCCCCCTTGGTATACCTGTTAGCTATTTCTGAGTAACAGTTTACTCACATACATAATGGCTTAAAACAGCAATTGTTTATCGTTTCTCATGATTTAGATTATTCTACTGATTTGGGTGAGGCTCAGTTTATCTTGTCTAGGCTTATGTGTTTGAGGAGAGCTAGTGGATTAGCTAGAGGCTGGCTACCTTAGGAGATCTTCAACTGCGCTATTTCCCCGTGTTCTTCCTGTTCCCACTTCAGTCTAGCCTGGTTGTTTTCATGAAACTGGCAGAGTTTTAGGAGAGAAAACGAAAATAAGTATTTTTTCAAGACTCTACATGTATCAAATTTGCTACTGTCTCACTGGGCAAAGCAAGTTATATGGCTGAACCCAAAGTCAGAGTGAAAACATGATATAAAATTATATAAGAAAGGACATAAATACAGGGAAACTCCTTAATTAGGGCCAATAATGCAATCAAACACAATTGTTACTTTGAGAAATATAACTTTTTTCAGCCGTCACTTACTTGGTTGTTCTAGGCTTTGTATCTCCAGTAGTTTGGGCATCCATGTGTAGATGCTGGTTTTGTGTGTCATAGTCAAACTCTGTTAATTCTAGAGAAACCATGCTGCTTTATAATATGAATACATTCTACAACTTGAGTTAATTTCTTTTTTAACTTTTAAATTTTATTTTTTTCTATACAGCATGTTCTTATTAGTCATCCATTTTATACACATCAGTGTATACATGTCAATCCCAATCTCCCAATTCATCCCAACCCCCCCACACACCACTTTCCCCCCTTGGTGTCCATATGTTTGTTCTCTACATCTGTGTCTCAATTTCTGCCCTGCAAACTGGTTCATCTGTACCATTTTTCTAGGTTCCACATATATGTATTAATATACGATATTTGTTTTTCTTTTTCTGACTTACTTCACTCTGTATGACAGTCTCTAGATCCATCCATGTCTCTACAAATGACCCAATTACGTTCTTTTTATGGCTGGGTAATATTCCATTGTATATATGCACCACATCTTCTTTATCCATTCATCCGTCGATGGGCATTTAGGTTGCTTCCATGACCTGGCTATTGTAAACAGTGCTGCAATGAACATTGGGGTGCATGTGTCTTTTTGAATTATGGTTTTCTCTGGGTATATGTCCAGTAGTGGGATTGCTGGATCATATGGTAATTCTATTTTTAGTTTTTTAAAGAACCTGCATACTGTTCTCCATAGTGGCTGTATCAATTTATATTCCCACCAACAGTGCAAGAGGGTTCCCTTTTCTCCACACCCTCTACAGCATTTGTTGTTTGTAGATTTTCTGACGATGCCCATTCTAACTGGTGTGAGATGATACCTCATTGTAATATTGATTTGCATTTCTCTAATAATTAGTGATGTTGAGCAGCTTTTCATGTGCTTCTTGCCATCTGTATGTCTTCTTTGGAGAAGTGTCTATTTAGGTCTTCTGCCAATTTTTGGTTTGGGTTGTTTGTGTTTTTAATATTGGGCTGCATGAGCTGTTTATATATTTTGGAGATTAATCCTTTGTCCGTTGATTCATTTGCAAATATTTTCTCCCATTATGAGGGTTGTCTTTTCGTCTTGTTTATGGTTTCCTTTGCTGTGCAAAAGCTTTTAAGTTTCATTACGTCCCATTTGTTTATTTTTGTTTTTATTTCCATTACTCTAGGAGGTGGATCAAAACAGATCTTGCTGTGATTTATGTCAAAGAGTGTTCTTCCTATGTTTTCCTCTAAGAGTTTTATAGTGTCCCATGTTACATTTAGGTCTCTAATCCATTTTGAGTTTATTTTTGTGTATGGTGTTAGGGAGTGTTCTAATTTTATTCTTTTATATGTAGCTGTCCAGTTTTCCCAGCACCACTTATTGAAGAGAGTGTATTTTCTCCATTGTATATC
The DNA here is from genome assembly GCF_028021215.1 of Eschrichtius robustus. NCBI lineage: Eukaryota > Metazoa > Chordata > Mammalia > Artiodactyla > Eschrichtiidae > Eschrichtius > Eschrichtius robustus. The sequence continues at coordinate 73,508,377 of NC_090836.1, read as the reverse complement.
CTTGCCTCCTTTGTCATAGATTAGTTGACCATAGTTGCTTGGGTTTATCTCTGGGCTTTCTATCTTGTTCCATTGATCTATATTTCTGTTTTGTGCCAGTACCATACTGTCTTGATTACTGTACCTTTGTAGTATAGTCTGAAGTCAGGAATTCTGATTCCTCCAGCTCCGTTTTTTCCCTCAAGACTGCTTTGGCTATTTGGGATCTTTTCTGTCTCCATACAAATTTTAAGATTTTTTGTTCTAGTTCTGTAAAACATGCCACTGGTAATTTGGTAGGGATTGCACTGAATCTGTAGATTGCTTTGGGTAGTAGAGTCATTTTCACAATATTGATTCTTCCGATCTAAGAACATGGTATTATCTCTCCATCTGTTGGTATCATCTTTAATTTCTTTCAACAGTGTCTTACAGTTTTCTACATACAGGTCTTTTGTCTCTCTACGTAGGTTTATTCCTAGGTATTGTATTCTTTTTGTTGCAATGGTAAATGGGAGTGTTTCCTTAATTTCTGTTTCAGATTTTTCATCATTAGTGCATAGGAATGCCAGAGATTTCTGTGCATTAATTCTGTATCCGGCAACTTTACCAAATTCATTGATTAGCTCTAGTAGTTTTCTGGTGGCATCTTTAGGATTCTCTATGTATAATATCATGTCATCTGCAAACAGTGACAGCTTTACTTCTTCTTCTCCAATTTGTATTCCTTGTATTTCTTTTTCTTCTCTGATTGCCATGGCTAGGACTTCCAAATCTATGTTGAATAACAGTGGTGAGAATGGACATCCTTGTCTTGTACCTGATCTTAGAGGAAATGCTTTCAGTTTTTCACCATTGAGAATGATTGCTGTCGGTTTGTCATATATGGCTTTTATTATGTTGAGGTAGGTTCCCTCTATGCCAACTTTCTGGAGAGTTTTTATCATAAATTGGTGTTGAATTTTGTCAAAAGCCTTTCCTGAATCTACTGAGATGATCATATGGTTTTCATTCTTCAATTTGTTAATATGGTGTATCACATTGATTGATTTGCGTATATTGAAGAATCCTTGCATCCCTGGGATAAATCCCACTTGATCATGGTGTATGACCCTTTTAATGTGTTGCTGGATTCTGTTTGCTAGTATTGTGTTGAGGATTTTTGCATCTATATTCATCAGTGATATTGGTCTGTCATTTTCTTTTTTTGTAGTATCTTTGTCTGGTTTTGGTATCAGGTTGATGGTGGCCTCATAGAATGAGTTTGGGAGTGTTCCTTCCTCTGCAATTTTTTGGAAGAGTTTGAGAAGGATGGGTGTTAGCTCTTCTCTAAATGTTTGATAGAATTCACCTGTGAAGCCATCTGGTCCTGGACTTCTGTTTGTTGGAAGATTTTAAATCACAGTCTCAATATCACTACTTGTCATTGGTCTGTTCATGTTTTCTGTTTCTTCCTGGTTCAGTCTTGGAAGGTTGTACCTTTCTAAGAATTTGTCCATTTCTTCCAGGTTGTCCATTTTATTGGCATAGAGTTGCTTGTAGTAGTCTCTTAGGATGCTTTGTATTTCTGCGGTGTCTGTTGTAACTTCTCCTTTTTCATTTCTAAGTTTATTGATTTGAGTCCTCTCCCTCTTTTTCTTGATGAGTCTGGCTAATGGTTTATCAATTTTGTTTATCTTCTCAAAGAACCAGCTTTTAGCTTTATTGTCTTTGCTATTGTTTTCTTTGTTTCTATTTCATGTATTTCTGCTCTGATCTTTATGATTTCTTTCCTTCTGCTAACTTTGGGTTTTGTTTGTTCTTCTTTCTCTAGTTCCTTTAGGGGTAAGGTTAGATTGGTTATTTGAGATTTTTCTTGTTTCTTGAGGTAGGCTTCTATAACTATAAACTTCCCTCTTAGAACTGCTTTTGCTGCATCCCATAGGTTTTGGATCGTCGTGTTTTCATTGTCATTGGCCTCTAGGTTTTTTTTGATTTCCTCTTTGATTTCTTCAGTGATGTCTTGGTTATTTAGTAACGTATTGTTTAGGCTCCATGTGTTTGTGTTTTTTTTTTCCCATGTAATTGATTTCTAATCTCATAGCGTTGTGGTCAGAAAAGATGCTTGATATGATTTCAATTTTCTTAAATTTACTGAGGCTTGATTTATAACCCAAGATGTGATCTATCCTGGAGAATGCTCCATGTGAACTTGGGAAGAAAGTGTAATCTGCTGTTTTTGGATGGAATGTCCTATAAATATCAGTTAAATTTATCTGGTCTATTGTGTCATTTAAAGCTTCTGTTTCCTTATTAATTTTCTGTTTGGATGATCTGTCCATTGGTGTAAGTGAGGTGTTAAAGTCCCCCACTATTATTGTGTTACTGTCAATTTCCTCTTTTATAGCTGTTAGCAGTTGCCTTATATATTGAGGTGCTCCTATGTTGGGTGCATATATATTTATAATTGTTATATCTTCTTCTTGGATCGATCAGTTGATCATTATTTAGTGTCCTTCCTTGTTTCTTGTAACATTCTTTATTTTAAAGTCTATTTTATCTGATATGAGTATTGCTACTCCAGCTTTCTTTTGGTTTCCATTTGCATGGAATATCTTTTTCCATCCCCTCACTTTCAGTCTGTATGTGTCCCTAGGTCTAAAGTGGGTCTCTTGTAGACAGCATATAGATGGGTCTTGTTTTTGTATCCATTCAGCAAGCCTGTGTCTTTTGGTTGGAGCATTTAATCCATTTACGTTTAAGGTAATTATCAATATGTGTGTTCCTATTACCATTTTCCTAATTGTTTTGGGTTTGTTTTTGTAGGTCCTTTTCTTCTCTTGTGTTTCCCAGTTAGAGAAGTTCCTTTAGCATTTGTCGTAGAGCTGGTTTGGTGGTGCTCAATTCTCTTAGCTTTTGCTTCTCTGTAAAGCTTTTGATTTCTCCATGGAATCTGAATGAGATCCTTGCCGGGTAGAGTAATCTTGATTGTAGCTTCTTCCCTTTCATCTCTTTAAGTATATCATGCCACTCCCTTCTGGCTTGTAGAGTTTCTGCTGAGAAATCAGCTGTTAACCTTACAGGAGTTCCCTTGTATGTTATTTGTCGTTTTTCCCTGCTGCTTTCTATAATTTTTCCTTGTCTTTAATTTTTGCCATTTTGATTACTATGTGTCTCGGCATGTTTCTCGTTGGGTTTATCCTGTATGGGACTCTCTGTCCTTTCTGGACTTGGGTGGCTATTTCATTTCCCATGTTAAGGAAGTTTTCGACTATAATCTCTTCAAATATTTTCTCGGGTCCTTTCTCTCTCTCTTCTCTTTCTGGGACCCCTATAATGAGAATGTTGTTGTGTTTAATGTTGTCCCAGAGGTCTCTTAGGCTGTCTTCATTTCTTTTCATTCTTTTTTCTTTATTCTGTTCTGCAGCAGTGAATTCCACCTTTCTGTCTTCCAGGTCACTTATCTGTTCTTCTGTGTCAGTTATTCTGGTATTGATTCTTTCTAGTGTATTTTTCATTTCAGTTATTGTACTGTTCATCTCTGTTTGTTCTTTAATTCTTCTAGGTCTTTGTTAAACATTCCTTGCATCTTCTTGATCTTTGCCTCCATTCTTTTTCCAAGGTCCTGGATCCTCTTCACTATCATTTTTCTGAATTCTTTTTCTGGAAGGTTTCCTATCTCCACTTCATTTAGTTGTTTTTCTGGGGTTTTATCTTGTTCCTTCATCTGGTACATAGCCCTCTGCCTTTTCATCTTGTCTATCTTTCTGTGAATGTGGTTCTTGTTGCACAGGCTACAGGATTGTAATTCTTCTTGCTTCTGCTGTCTGCCCTCTGATGGATGAGGCTAAGAGGCTTGTGCAAGTTTCCTGATGGGAGGGACTGGTGGTGGGTAGAGCTGGCTGTTGCTCTGGTGGGCAGAGCTCAGTAAAACTTTAATCCGCTTGTGCTTGTCTGTTGATGGGTGGGGCTGGGTTCCCTCCCTGTTGGTTGTTTGGCCTGAGGTGACCCAACACTGGAGCCTACCCAGCTCTTTGGTGGGGCTAATGGTGGACTCTGGGAGGGCTCACGCCAAGGAGTACTTCCCAGAACTTCTGCTGCCAGTGTCCTTGTCCTCACGGTGAGACACAGCCACCCCCTGCCTGTGCAGGATACCCTCCAACACTAGCAGGTAGGTCTGGTTCAGTCTCCTATGGGGTCACTGCTCCTTCCCCTGGGTCCCATTGCGCACACTACTTTGTGTGTGCCCTCCAAGAGTGGAGTCTCTGTTTCCCCCAGTCCTGGCAAAGTCCTGCAATCAAATCCCGCTAGCCTTCAAAGTCTGATTCTCTAGGAATTCCTCCTCCCGTTGCCAGACCCCCAGGTTCAGAAGCCTGATATGGGGCTCAGAACCTTCACTCCAGTGGGTAGACTTCTGTGGTATAAGTGTTATCCAGTTTGTGAGTCACCTACTCAGCCATTATGGGATTTGATTTTATTGTGACTGCGTCCCTCCTACCATCTCATTGTGGCTCCTCCTTTGTCTTTGGATGTGGGGTATCTTTTTTGGTGAGTTCCAGTGTCTTCCTGTTGATGACTGTTCAGCAGTTAGTTGTGATTACAGTGTTCTCACAAGAGGGAGTGAGAGCACGTCCTTCTACTCCACCATGTTGAACCAAGCTCCTGGAATAATTTTTGAAAATAATTTTCTTTCCAAACACTTCCAGTTTTATCTGACGGATTAGCTTGTATTGGACTGAATTTTCTGTTGAAAATAACCATAAATGTAGACAAAATATGTAAAATATTTTGAAAAATTTCTTCAATAGAAGAACTTGAGCATCTACAATCATTGAGAAAAGTGAAGAGAAATAAGCTATAGATGCTTATGTTTTTCCCTGAGGGTATTTTTTTTAAAATAATTTTGCACAGAAATAGAGTATAAGCTGAATGTAGCAGTGTTACAGGTCTACGGAGACAGATATTGGAGCTCTGGGTAGCCAAAGCCACTTTGGAAGGAGAAGGACCATGCCTAAGAAATAAGAGTCACACTCTAGGAGTTAGAACTTCACCTTATAAGAGGAAAACTAAAAATAAACCAAATTCAGCAAAGCACTGAGGAAGAAAATGTTTTCACACACTTAAGCAAAGATGGATTATTCTGTAGTTGTGTTTATAAGTAGTCATCAGAATCTGTTTTTTAATCCCTAATTGGCAACTCAGTGAACACACTTCACAAGCCAACAAATCGGTGTCAGTCTCTCACTTATGATAGTCAACTAATCAAGAACAGATAATTCTAGGGGCTTCCCTGGTGGTGCAGTGGTTACAAATCCGCCTGCCAATGCAGAGGACACGGATTCGAGCCCTGGCCCAGGAAGATCCCATGTGCCATGGCGCAACTAAGCCTGTGCACCACAAGTACTGAGCCTGCGCTCTAGAGCCCACGAGCCACAACTACTGAAGCCCGTGTGCCCAGAGTCCGTGCTCCACAACAAGAGAAGCCACCGCAATGAGAAGCCTGCACACTGCAACAAAGAGTAGCCCCTGCTCACCACAACTAGAGAAAGCCTGCGTGCAGCAATGAAGACTCAACTCAGCCAAAAATAAATAAATAAAAAGAACAGATGATTCCAGTAAATATACATTTGCTTGGTAACTAATAAATAGCCTGCTTCTGAGTAATCACACACATTTGACATTGGCCTACTCACGCTTCTGAAAGGCTACCAATCCATAAATGCTGCTCTCAGCTCTATTTGGAAAGAATGTGCCTAACAAGCAAAATTCTCCTCTAATATAGTAAGTAATAATTTCAACTTCGTCTTTTTAATTCAGATTATCAATGGTGGCCTCATGAGCCTATGACACTCTAAAACCAAGCCGAGATAGTATCAGAGTGATCCACTATTTACCTGGCAGAAGAGAAATTAATCTTGTATTAAAAATAGTATCAGCCAGCTCTTCTAAAATGTTTTTACCCACAATAGCTAGGCTACTATTCAAAATTCAGAGGCTTGAATCAATATATGACCAGATAACTGAAAAACAATTAAAAAAATAGACTATGGAAACAGATCCTTAGGGGATTCATATATTAGAGTTATCAAACATACTTTAAAATATTGATAATATGTTCAAGAAAAGACTGAAAAAGACAAAATTTTAAGAGGTAGAGATTTGCAAGAGAATTTCAATCTATAAAAAGTATTGAAAGTGCATTAAAGAACTGAAAAAATACAATATCTGAAATTAAAAACTTACTAGATGGAATTTGCAGTCTGGAAACAACACAAGATAGGATTAATAAACTTGAAAGTTACTGTAATATAATAAGTGCAAACACTTTGGTAAATTGTTTGGTAATATCTACGCAAGTTAAGCAAAGTAACTTCATTTCTAGGTATATACCCAAGAAAAATGAGTGAATATATCCACCAAAATACATGCCTTAAAACCTTCATAGCAGCTTTATTTATAATTGCAAAAATACAGGAAAAAATCCAAATATTCATCAGCAGAACAGGTAAATAAATTGAGGTAAATTGCAAAAGCATATTACATAAAAATGAAAAATATGGAACTACTGCTAAGTACCAAAAGGAATAACCCTCACAAACATAATATGTGAAATAAAACAGTACATGCAATGTGATTTTATTTATATTACATTCAAAACCAGGCAGCATTAATGTATGATGAAAAGTGATGTGTATTAAAAAAGGAAAAAAATGGAGTCAACATGACTGCTGCTAAATTCACACCAAAATCTGCAACAAGGGTAGAAACACATATCTAATCCTTCTTGTATGAAAAAATAAAAAATAAAAACAAGAATTCTACAGAGAAAAGGAGAGGAAAAAAAAAGGTACCAGCAAGAAAATACTCTTTCCCCTCACTTTAGTTTTGTTTAGTGCTTAACCTCTCCTGACTTCTAGGACCAAATTCAGTGAGACTTTAAAGGTACATCGGATTATAATATTCTGGCTATGAAAAAATCTAGTTTACAGTTTTATTTTACATATTTTCAGAATGTCCATAAAAGACTTTGGATAATGCTGTTTTATTCCTTAAAATGAGTTCCTTCCAAATGGTTGTTTAAGAACTTTGATAACAAACAGTGACCTAACTCTGAACAGCTGAGAAAGAGATGATGTCCCAGGTAACATCGCAAAGGGATGGAAAATGAAGCAGCTGTTTCCTATTATCACCCACAGCTGAGGTACAACAGTGACATTTCTTCACCATTCAAAGACCTAAGGCGATAATTAGATGGTATGGTCTTTCTCCTTTTGTCATAAACACCACAGGCTATAGAGAGGATTGATTCGAACTTGTTGATTATATTACTTCCAGCTGTTAAAATGGCAAAGTATTTCTTTTCTGAAATGACTTATTACACATCTGGCTTTGGTAGATTAACAAATATAAGCTCATTTGAATTTGTATGCATAAATTAGAAATAGTGATAGATGAGACTGTAGCCTTAAAATCATTTTACAGTTTTTTTCTATGAAAACTCTTTTTCTAAAAAACCACATACTGTAAATGAATGCCAACTTAAAATAATTGGCATTGAAATAGTTGTCATTCCAGTAAAGTCACTCTGACTATAATGATATTTAAATGAAGGTATCTGAGGTTTTACATTTTTAAAATATAAATCCAGTAAGAAAGTAATGAAAAAACAGATGAAGTGTTACAGAATAATCAGTATATTTTATTAAAAGTTAAGAAAAGGAATTATATTTCTTTTATCTCAGTCACTTTTATATATAGAGTATAAAATCAAATTTTTCAAAAAAGTTTGAAAAAGAGTTCTAAAATTTCCCTCTAAATATATTTTATGGTTAAATAGTTTGAAGCAATGAGGTTGACTTTGGGGGTGTTTTGGTTGTATTCATGTGTTTGTGTATATTATACTTTAATAGACAACACAGTTGTTGGATGATTAATAAAAAGTTTACAATTGCAAATAATGTCTGAATTAAAACAAAAGTACAAGATTACAACAACTAATATTTATCTAAAGTATCAATTCCCATGAGAAAAGAAATAACCTCTTGAAATAGAAATTTGATATTTATGTTCCTTAAAAAGCTGAGAGACATTTATATCAACTGGTGATGCTTTTGTCTTTACTTAGAAAGATTTTCTTCATGTGACTTTTAAGAATCTTCACTTAAAACCTTTTTATTCTCATAGAATTTAAAATTTATATTTGGTTATGGTAGATACACTGTAAATTCAAGATTTCATCGGGCATGTTTAATGGAATAGTCTCATCTCTTCATAACTCTAATTTATAGGTAAAAATTCAGATAAGCACCCATTTTAGTTAATATCCAAGAGCCAGTTGTGTTATAAGTCATTTTCAAACAAAAAAATATTGAAAGGAAAGATAACTTCTTACGACTGATCATCTTCTGACTGGCCTGCTAGAAAAGTGGTTTTCTTCCTCAAAATATTACAGAAACTGGCTTAGGTTCATGGCTTATGATAACTCAGTCTGGTCAATTGAAAGGCTTGGACACTAAGACTTCACTCCCACTTCTGTTATCAAAGGGAAGATTTTGTTTTGTTTTGTTTTTTTAACATCTTTATTGGAGTATAATTGCTTTACAATGTTGTGTTAGTTTCTGCTGTATAACAAAGTGAATCAGCCATACGTATACATATATCCCCATATCCCCTCCCTCTTGCATCTCCCTCCCACCCTCCCTATCCCACCCCTCTAGGTGGTCACAAAGCAACAAGCTGATCTCCCCGTACGATGCAGCTTGAAGATTTGGTTTTTCACCAAATAAGAAAGAAGGCTGATATGGTGACATCTGTCACTTGATGACTCCATCATATAGATGCAACCATAAAGGACTGGACCCTAACCCCTTGATAATGCCATAGAAATGGTCGGTTCTTCCACTAAGCACTAATTCTGACCTTTCGGGATGAAGCTAGAGCCAATATTCTGACAAGTCACATTGCTAATGTATCCTGGCCCCCATCACACGAGGGAAGGGACCAGTACTTCCTAACAGTCAGTACAAAATTCCTTAGTTCACAAGTTGGATCCAGCACTTCAAAAATCTTAGAATATAATGAGCAACCTTGCTTATTTTTCCTTTTTCATGATACATCACATATCATGACATTAACATTCATTAGAAACTCCTCATGTAAGTAGCCTTGCAAATATCATAAACTCTTAAACTTGAAAAAATATATTCACGAAAAAATAAGACCAGTTAACATATCAAATGATAGATATATTTAAAGCCATTTTATCAATTTGAATTAACTATAATATAATTTTAATAATAAAAACTGTGTTCCCTAAATTCCCTATTGTTCTCAGTTCATATTAAAAAAAGATATATGTATACATGCATATATATGTTTATATTTACATATAATATACAGTATTTACTATTGACTTTTCTTTGTCTTCAAAAACAAAGTAGACTTAGTTTCTATTGAGCTAGGTCAGATATTTCCAGAACACCTAGCTAAAGGAAGAATAAAATAGATTTTTCCAGCCAAGGGCTGTTTCATTATTCCAGACAACACTTTGTATTGATCCTCCCCTATTTATTTCTAATTTTGTTGCCACTGATTGAGTTGAGCTCTAAGTCTTGTGATGGCTTACATGCTGTTAGGATGCTGCATTGCTACCAGGAAAACAAGGTGGCAATGTTCTCATTTTAAACTCTAATTTAGTCTTATTTGCAGCAAATTAAGGTGCCTGATGTAGCATTTTAGCACCAAAAATGCTTTATTACATGTCTTGCTTTACTCATCTTCACAGAAAACAGTGTACACAGTCAATACAAATTTGTGCATTACATACCCAGCACAGAAATTGTGAAGCAGATAAACACAGAAATTTTTTTGACAATCTACCAATATACATGGCAGATAATGTATGCCTATATGGTTATATTTCAAATTTTCTATGTTTAAAACTTGCCAGAAAAGGAAAATGTGATATGAAATGGGTTGAAAGACACACCTATCTAAAAGATTCCCTTCTATCATAGACCCTGAATTCTCTTAGTGAAAGACTGTGTATGTGGTGCATTTATTCATGGGTACACATTGAGAGGTATTGATTTTTCACATTAACAAGTTTCAGAATATAAAGATTAAGGTAGTGAAATTTATAAAAAGAATTATTTAATGAGAAAGAAAAAGAATCTAGAAAGAAGATAGAATGTGTGCTGTTGCTATAAGCATTTAAGTAAGGCTGCCTGCATAAAATATAGTATAGGTATTTGCTAGGAGGATATGCTACAAGAAAAGAAAAAAAAAAGTAGACTTTCAGAATTATAGAAAATATATATTAAGAAAATTGGTTTACATTTTGTCTTCTGATGTGAAGCACAAGTCCCGCATTGACTTTTTTCTTTTAACCTCATTTCTTGTTTTCCTTTTGTATGGCCTTACTAATCTTTTGTATAGATAGTCTTTATCAAACTCTACTTCATTGAGGCTAGGGGTCAAACCTTAATCATTTTATTTCATGAAAACTAGCAAAATAATTATTATACCAAATTTACTTCACTTGACAATCTCTATGTGTGTATATATAGATATACATATATATATATATATATATATATATATACAGTCTATTGATCTTTTTTAAGGAAAAAAACACCAAAAACCCCTAATATCAGTGAGTTTGTTAAAAATTTTTCTAGTTACATTTAATACATATCTGAAGCAAACAAAATTATTCCACAGTTATTACCCCATAATAGTGATGAGCAAATGATTTTTGCCACAAAAGATAACACATGACATATGACTTTCAGAAACAGGAGACTTCCTAGCATTTTTATGTGGCACTCATGTGTGGCTTTAGTCATCATGTCATATTATAGCTGTGGGAACTCAAGCCCAGAGAGGGCCAAACCTCCAAACTAATTTTTCTATTACCCTTATTTTTATCCCCAAATCTCATATTCATTTCTACCACCACTGTGTTATCTTCAGTGCCCTACTGGCTGATTCCAATTGATAAAAACCTATGGTGAATTTGCACACCAATTAGTAAGCCCTGGGATGAGAGGTAGGTAAAATACAGAAGCTCAGACATGTTGTATGACTATTTTGGGCCATTTTCTAAACACAATTAGAAATTCAACTATAGCTATTGTCAACAAGAGACAAGTGTCTGAAATATTTGTGAAATTCATAAGTGAAATGAGACGTAAATTGAGAAAAAGTTTTCCAGAATTCAGTGTAATAACTGTTTTTAAAGTCTACAATATGAATTTATATTTACATTTTGCATATGTCTTATATTTTAAATGAAGAGAAGACACAATTATCTTATTTAACAACAAAAATGTGTTCTTGGATGTAACCTTACAACATAGCTGTGTGTCCTAGTTACAGCTTCTGATAATTTAGTCAAAAAAGAAAAGCATTTAGTGTTACAAATGAATACTCAAGCATAGCTATAAGTCTCATATCTCCTAATGAAATTGATGCATTGTTATATTCAGAACTGAGAAATATGTTTAAACCTTTGTTTAAAATTTTTTCAGCACACATATGTATTTTTAAAGCAAACAAGTGCTCCTGTAATTTCTTATTTCTACAATATATACATTTACTAATACTAAAAAGATCAATTTTAGTACATATATACTTCTGCCAAAGGAAGTAGAAATAAGCAGAAAACTTCAGTTATATTCTGTCACTTAAAAAAAAAAATTTGGCTTCTATCAATCTTTGAAATATTTCTATTTTATGAATAAATGTGATATTTATTGTTTTGCTTAGAAGCATTGTTGACTTCAAAATGACTCAAGTTTTAAACATAATATAGTATGTTTCATAATATGACATAACATAAAGCAGTCTAATTTTCCAGTAAACTTTACTTTTTATGTCTTCAGAAAAAAAGTTTAAAAAATTATGTAATCACCCAGCTTTCCTAGCACACATGCCAAATGTGGGCTCAGAGTACTCTTTAAGGGATGTGACAAATTCAATCACCACAGTCTTAGATGAGACACACCAATAACCAAAAGGACATGCATAATCCTTAAAGGTAAATTAAGAAGTATGGTCTTAAAAGCATCTTTTCAGTGAAAAACATTTAGACTTACCTATGTTTACAACTGGACAATTAAATATTAAATGGTAGGAAGAGAACTGCTACACAAACCCAAATATTCAAAGTAAAATAAAATGATAAATTTACATCAATCAGACTTACAAAAATTTTAAAAGCTATATGATCTCTTTGTGGCAAGAATTTACACGTCATTGTTGGTAGAAATGTGATTTATATAGCTTGTTTGGAAAGCTACTCTCAGTCATTCTCCTGGTTATATCCCATCGAAAAAGAAGTAATGAAAGTTTCCAGGATGTGTTTTGAAGAATGGATTGTAGGGCTAAGATATGGAGATAGAGTGCATGCTTATAAATAGAGAAAATGCTAAAAAAAAAAAAATGATGGTACATCTGTACCATATATTCTCATGTGGCTATGAAAAAGGTTAAATTAGAACTATACTAGTTCTATAGTATAGAACTAGTATAGATTGATTCTATAAGGTCTTATTGAGAAAACAAGACAGCATTTAATATGATGTAATCCTATATGTGTTTGCTTATAATTACATAAACATGGATAAATATATTAAAAGCGCATTCCAGGAGTGAACAGAAGTAGACAGAGTGGTGATATTGATAGAGAAAAAGTGAAGAGGCTAATGGGGATAGGCAAGCAAGAAAGGAAAATGAACAAATATACTGTACATTAAAAACTGCAAAAACCTATTCACATTTATGGAATGAATAGATTGTCGATTTATAAATGATCAAAATTTTAAAACATAATGCATCACATTTTATAACATGACATGAAATCGTTTAAATTTTCAAGTAAACTGCCTTCATACACATATTGGGCGGCAAGGGATGTTATGGATGTGTGTGTATATAGTGAGTAAGGAGTAAGGAAACCTATAAATAGTTTAAGACAGAGCAGAAAAAGAAAAATAATCCATTAACTTATTGATTAATCATACAATGAAGTCTGGCCCATGAAGAAAGTTGGAAACTTATCTGAATGCTTATTATTTTCCAGACATTTTAAGTTATTCAATATTCATTGGGCTTCTACTATGTACTATGTGCCAAGTTCAGTGTGAGATGTGTGGGATATAGCAGTGAACTGGAGAGGCATAATCCCTACCCTTAAGGCAAGTGTAGGAGACAGGAAATAAATAAAACAAATAGACAAAACAGTCACAAATATAAAGGAAATAAACATGGTTGCTGAGATTTATAATAAGTGGACAAGTATATTATATAGGGCAGTCAGAAAAGATCTACCTAGGTCTGCAGTCTTTAGTTACATGAAGAAGGAGGCAAAGTGTTCCAGGCATTGGGTTAAAGAGTTGTGATGGTCAGTTTTTGTGCCGGTTTGGTTAGGCTACTCAATCAAACACCAGTTATTTGATCAATCACTAATCTAAGTCTTGCAGTGAAGTTATTTAGTACATGTGATTAACATCTACTATCAGTTGACTTTAAGGAGAATATCCTTAATTTTCTGGGTGGGCCTGATCCAAGTAGTTGAAAGAACTTCAGAGCAGAACTGAAGTTCTTTCTGCTAGGAAGAAACTCCACCTGTGAACTATAGCTTCAGCACATGCACAAGAGTTTCCAGCCTGACCTCCCTGATGACCTGTCCTACAGATTTTGGATTTGCTTAGCCAGCCCTCACAGTCCTGTAAACTAATTCTTTACAATAAAATATATATTTATATATTTATCCCCCTGATTCTGTTTCCCTGATGGAACCCTAGTTGATACAGAAATGCAAAGGTGATGTTAAAAATGAATATAGTGCATTCAAGGAATTGAAATCAAGTGTGTGGCTGGAGCACAGTGTGACAAAGAAGAGGGCTAAGTAGGAGATGGGCCAGTCAGTGCATCATTTTATTGAATCCACATGATGCTCTTGAAGATACGTATTACAATTTCCATTGCAAAGAGGAAGAAAGTACATTTAATGAAGTTATATAATGTTACTACAAATTAAATGTCAGGTAAATGATATAGAGCTGAGATTTGAAGCCAGGTTTATTTATAGCTCATGATTTTCTGGTTTACTTTGCTGCCTTCTCATTCATATGTAGGGAAAATAATAATAATATGACAATGATAGACTAAAATATAACCAATGTGGTTGGTTCATAAACCTAATCTAAAGTTAGTTTCCAAGGCAATAGGTTTCTCCATGCCTATTTCTTTAAGGGTCATTTGTCACTTGACTATATTACTCCTATTATTCTTCATTTCTATATTTATCAGACTGTTTTCCTACATATTACAAACCCATAATCTTATGTGACCTCAGCATCCAAATTAGTTTTTGTCCTTTACTGTTTTCTTGACTCTGAATCCCAATGAACCTACAAATCTATTCCACTTCCAGCATACCCTGAGCTTTGTCCTCACCAAGAACAATTCCACGTGTGAAATCTTAAAGTTTCCTCACTCTGAGCACGATCTTTCTAGTTTTTTCACTCTGTTATTCAGCCTCATCAAATTCCAAAGTCCTTGGCATCTCTAAGTGTTGTTAATGCATCAATGCTTTCCAATTCTCATCTTTTTATATGCAGTCTAGGCTTTATAAGACATTTTTGTTTTCTTTTGATTTAGCATCAGTCTCCTGCTCTGCTCAGGTAAGCATAATGGCAGGCCTGGAGCCACTTAAAAGTGTTCAGTCTCAGCTGTTGCTCCTGGGCTGCTGAACACCATTGCAGACAATTTGCCCAACTCTCTCTCTAGTCTAGACTGATCAGCAGAATTTTTTGCAGTGTTGGAAATGTCCTGTATCTGTGCTGTCCAGTAGAGTACACACTAGTCACTCTTAAGCAGTAGATATGTGATGAGTGCACCTAAGGAACTGAATTATTATTTTATTTAAATTTAAATCTAATAGACATATATGGCTGCCAGCTACTGTATTGGACAACACAGCTGTAGACGGATGTTTTACATTTGTAACCTTAAGCCCAACCTTAAATGGGCTTTCAATACAGCCCAGAAATCTTGTTATTTCCCTTCTGAGCCTTCTCTCTCAATCTTCACAGCTCTAGCTCAGAGATGGGCTTCCCTAAGTTCTTTAAATTTAACCTTCAATTTCTTCCTCATTTTCAGTAAATGACTTCAACTTTATAACACAATAAATATTTCATTAAGCTATTGCCACAAACACCATGAACTTACGTGACACACAGTCATTTTTATCTTTTTCTATCCTGTCACACTGGATAAAATGTCCCTAAATATTCTCAAAAATAATTATTCCATATCTAGCTTGTGGCTCTTTGAAGTTTTCTCATTATCAATTCCTTTTCCTCTGTATCTTTAACATATTCCTTTACTCTGGATCTTTTCCCTAATATTTTAATATACTCAATTTTCTTGAAAATTTACTTGAAAAAAACTTTTTTCACTCCAACCCGTATTCCACTCTAACATCCTTTTGCATTTTAAAATGCAGTCAAAATTTGCAAAATAAATAAATCATTTGCCAAAGAAATCAATATTTTTCAATATTGATTAAAATACCATGTACCTTTATATTAAATTGCCATGTACCTTTAAATTTTTGACAAAACTTGAAAACTTACCTCAAAAAAGCTCCAAAACTTCTTGTCTCCTCACTCTACGTTTCAGACTCTCCATCCTCTGCCGGTTTGTGCTTCCTCAGGGCTCTTTTATTAGCTCTCTCCTGTTCCTGCTCTTAGCTTTCCTGTGGAACGCAGAACGTCAAATCATGATTCCCAGCTGTGGTAGAGAAATGCCCTACTCAAATCCCTTTTCAGAGGTGGACTTGTGGCCCAGCTGTGGGGAGTGCACTCATGAGGTATGCTTGAGCTCCCCTCACCGTGAGGATCTGCCTCAGCTGCAGAGAATCACCTGTCCTGAGGTAATATCCTAGGCAGACCTGCAGAGCTCCCCACGAGGTAGATAGAGGCTTTGTCAGGCCTGCATCACAGTGCAGCTGCTTCTTCTACCCAATCCTACTTCCTTCATACACACAAATAGTTTCCAAGATATAAATGGAAGAGAAAACCCCATTTTAAAGAGCAATAAAACTATGGGATGCCAAGGAATTAGTATTTTAAAAATATACAACGTCTGTAAGAGAAAAAAGATTACTGAAAGGCTTACGAGTATATTTGAACAAATGAAAAGTCATCCTTTGTTCACAGATAAGTTTACTGAACATCTTAAAGATGTAGAGATGTATCTGATTAATTTACTGTTCTGATACATCTGATCATTTCTGATATAGATATATCTCAACGCAGAAACAACTTAAATACAAAAATATAATTTACTTAAGAAAATGCAAGAATCTATCAAAATCAACACAATCTCAATGCAAAAATCTCTTGATTCACTGATTAATGTATTTTTGCACGTAATTTAACCCCAATACAATCATCAACAACTTATTTTTGTATCTTTCTATAACAATAAATATTAGTAATGAAGCTCCTATGGAAAAATAAACACTCAATAACTTAATAAATTCCCAAAAATGAGAGCCATAGCAGGCAGTAGACAGTCTAGACATCAAAACATGCTTTTACTATCTGTATAGGACTATGGCTGTACTACTGATTTGTATCTTGACCTCATATCTTAGATTAACACATTTAAATGCATTAGCTTTTCTAGATACTTTGGGATTATTTATATATTAAAAACAGATCTGTGTATAGATTTAATTTTTTCTTTACAGTCTGTATTATTTTGTTTCTTTTGTTTTTTTCCTCATTGCGCTGGCTTGAGCTTCCAGTTCGATGTTGAACAGCAGTGGTAACAGTGAAAATTCTTGCCTTCCTCCTGAACTTAGGGAAAAAGTATGTTTTTTATTATGTTAAAGTCATTCTCTTCATTGTTTGCTAAGAATATTTGTCATGAATGAGTGTGGAATTTTTTCAAATGCTTTTTTCTTCATTAATTGAGCTGATCATATGACATTCTTCTTTAATTTATTAGTATGGAGACGTACACTGATTTTTTAAAATTAATTTTTATTGGAGTATAGTTACTTTACAATGTTGTATTAGTTTCTACCGTACAGCAAAGTGAATCAGCTATACATATACATATATCCCCTCTTTTTTTGGATTTCCTTCCCATTTGGGTCACCACAGAGCATTGAGTAGAGTTTCCTGAGCTATACAGTAGGTTCTCATTAGTTATCTATTTTATATATAGTACCAATAGTGTGTATATGTCAATTCCAATCTCCCAATTCATCCCACCCTCCCTTCCCCCCCCTTGGTTTCCATACGTTTGTTCTCTATCTATTTCTGCTTTGCAAATAAGATCATCTATACCACTTTTCTAGATTCCACATATATGAGTTAATATATGATATTTGTCTTTCTCTTTCTTACTTCACTCTGTATGACAGACTCTAGGTCCATCCACCTCACTACAAATAACTCAATTTTGTTTCTTTTTATGGCTGAGTAATATTCCATTGTATATATATGCCATGGCTTCTTTATCCATTCATCTGTCAGTGGACACTTAGGTTGCTTCCATGTCCTGGCTATTGTAAATAGTGCTGCAATGAACATTGTGGTACATGTCTCTTATTGAATTATGTTTTTCTCAGGGTATATGCCCAGTAGTGGGATTGCTGGATCATATGGTAGTTCTATTTTTAGTTTTTTAAAGATCCTCCATACTGTTCTCCATAGTGGCTGTATCAATTTACATTCCCACCAACAGTGCAAGAGGGCTCCCTTCTCTCTACACCCTCTCCAGCATTCAACACCCATTTATGATAACTCTCCAGAAAGTGGGCATAGAGGGAACCTACCTCAACATAGTAAATGCCATATATGAAAAACCCACAGCAAACATTATTCTCAATGTTGAAAACTGAAAGCATTTCCTCTAAGATCAGGAACAAGACAAGGGTGTCCACTCTTGCCACTATTATTCAACAAAAAATAAATACATTAATTTTTTTAATGATGAACCCATTTTGCATTCCTGGGATGAATCCTCCTTGGTGGTGATGTATTATCCCTTGTATATGTTACTGAATGTAGTATGTTAATATTTTGGTGAGGATTTTTGCATCTATTATCATAAGGCAAATTGGTCTGTAGTTTCCTTTTGTTTTAATGGTTCTGTCTGGTTTTGGTATTAAGGAAATAATGGCTTTATAGAGTGAGTTGAGAATTGTTTACTCCCCTTCTATTTCTGGAAGATATGTTTAAAATTGGTATAAAAATTGGTATAATATCTTCCCTTCCATCAGCTGCAATGAGTTTCCACCAGTGCCTTAAGGCAGCAGATTTTATTGTTTTTCTCTCTGCAGATGAAATCGTTTACTTTGATTGGGAGATAGAGGAGGTGGGATCTGGGCAAAGTTTCAGGAGTTAATACTGTTCTATTTCCCCAACCAGTGCCAGGAAAGGAACTTTCTTGGATTTTCTCAGATTTCTTTTTCTGTGATCTCCTGATTGAGTTCAAGGAGGGAGAGTCTGCAAAAGTTGTGAATCCTTCACGACTGCAGCCCCAGTGGGCTTCCTTCCCAAGTTAGTCTAGCCCACACTTGGTCATTAGCAATTTGTTTAAAAATTTTAACCAGTATTTCTTATCCATTCCAAGTAAGCAAATGATAGGGTTTGTTTCTTACTGCAGGTGGCTCTCTTTCCCAAGGTTTCAAATTACTTAATTGCCCTGCAATTTTAGTTCTGTGATGGGTTCAAGAAAGGTAACTAATGTGTCATTTTCCAGGTTTATCAGTGTTGTATGGATGAGGGTAATTCTCTTTCAGCTCTCTACATCTCTGAGCTGAAACCAAATAGACTCTTTTTAAAGAAAATAAATCTGGCCTTTAAATTTGTGTTGACAATTTATTTAAGGAAATAAGAACCCATCAAAGTCATCAATACAATCTCTATGTGAATATTTTTTACTTCTCTGATTAAATCCTTTGCAGAAATCACCAAATTAAGCTTTCCTAATATTTCCTAACCTAATATTGAACTAGGTTTTTTTCAATATATTAAATTTCAAGTTAAATGAAAGAATAAAACTTTTAAGTGCTTTTTAAAGTATTTTATTGTATTTAATACTTATATTTTAATATTTTGTAAGACATTACACATATATTGTGTACAACACAAATTCAAAAACCCTGAATGTTAAAACCTGATCATGGATATTAGAATAGGTTTTGTTTTTTAGAAACAGAAATCCTTCATTAAACATGTAATTTCCTTGTTTATGCATTCACTTTCTTAAATGTTCTTGGAAGCTCATTATTTATACAAATTGAGAACAGCCTAATACATGTCTAAAATGTTTTCATTCACATACCTTAGCCTAGTGAGGACACTATTTTGAGACATTAATCTATTATTTATTTCTATCTATATCATATCATATTACATTATAGTGTATTATATTAGCATTTTTATTTTCCAAATTCAAGAATTTTGGTGACAAGGTAGAAAGCAAAAATAGCTTGTGATTCTTCCTGCCTTTTTTTTTCCTCAAAGCCAAAACTTGTGCCTGGGAAGAGGCACTTGAGTAGTAAAAATATCTATATCTGTATCGACATCTATCTATCTATCATCTATCTATCATATATCTATCGCCATGAGCAGGCATAGCAAGTGTAGGTTCAATCCTGGATTAGAAGAAGATTCCTCAATCTGGATTTGGAGAAAGCAAGGAAGCTATGGAGCAAGCAGGGTATGAGGTGAGAAGTTGGGTGAAAAGAGAATGAGAGAAACTGAATCATGCTTCACAGAAGTGATAAGTGAATTCAGCAATACCCTACAGTCACCTGGATGAGATGGAGTTTCACAATGCCAGTGAATTGAACGAGTTCAAAGAGAAATCATGCATGTTTTAACACCAGACAGAACCAAAGGTGGTCTTGTGGAGATTTCCCTGAGGTCACGTGAAACAGAGGCCTTAGACAGGTGCTGGATCCGAGCATTCATGTTGACTGTGGGATGTTTTAAATGGTATCTTCTGTAAACAAATGGTCTTTGCCCATGTCTCAGCTCTCTGAAATGTCTCTCTGAACTTTGACACCAGCCTGCCAGTGGAACCCTGAGACACCGAGGTTATGCAGTAGAGTAAGTGTTCAAAATAGATATTACTTTGAATTTTATAAAGTATAGTTTTTACATGGATATTCACCTGGTTCATATGAGGTGGCTTATTATGGACTACTAAAATCCCAATGCTTTGATTGGTGCTAGTCTGTTAAGAGACTAGGAGATATCTACAAATGACTAAAGTTACGTTTCTCAGAAGTCTGGAAAGATGGGAGCTCAAAATTAAAATTAATTTGAGTTTTAGGAAATTGTGTTACAATTGCTCCAAATAGTATTGTTTCAATACTATTGCTCTATTAAAATAAAATTTATTTTGGTTTATATTATTCACTTAACTAATTCTTCTATATTTTTCCCTACAGGCTTTCCCTTTTTATTCCAAACTAACACTCTAAGAGAGCTGAAAGAGAATGAAAGAAAAATCAAGTATTTGTCATTTTCCCAACGATACTGTTGAGTTTCTCATTATTCACATTACTCTGCTAAAGAATTTAAACATTTTTCTAAAATTCTTGCAGTGACAGATATAGTTTTTATTTTTTTAGGGTTGTCATTGCCTCTCCTAATATAGATTGATAGCAATGTTTTTATTAATTTTCAAATTTTTAAAATGAGCATTATTTTTTTTGTATCATAATGTATAATTTTTTTAAAATTTTATTTATTTATTTATTTATCTATGGCTGTGTTGAGTCCTCGTTTCTGTGCGAGGGCTCTCTCTAGCCGCGGCAAGTGGGGGCCACTCTTCATCATGGTGCGCAGGCCTCCCACCATCGCGGCCTCTCTTGTTGCGGAGCACAGGCTCCAGAAGCGCAGGCTCAGCAATTGTGGCTCATGGGCCCAGCCGCTACGTGGCATGTGGGATCCTCCCAGACCAGGGCTCGAACCCGCGTCCCCCGCACCGGCAGGCAGACTCCCAACCACTGCGCCACCAGGGAAGCCCCGAGCATTATTTTTATACTTTGCAATGCATGCACCTTAACTGGCAGTTTGAAATATTAATGTTAATAACTGGTGGCTGATTTGTGCTTTTTATGGCCCAATGAAATATCAGAAAAATATAGATTAGAGAATCAAATAACTTAAGTGTATTATTTTAAAATAATTTTAAAAATTTTGGTTTCCAACAAAGTAGAAATACAGACTCAGGCTCTTGGTTGAAAAGGCATTTACATTAATGTGAAATATTTTATTTCTTTTATATATTAAAAGTCTTGAAACAATTATGACAATTTGCTAATAGTTTTTTTTTTTATATATTATGGTTATGGGATCGTAGGGCTTTTGATGTATTATTCCTTAAAGTGTTTGATATTTTTAAAAATTTCTTTAAAATGTTGAGGGCACCATAAACTAATGAGAAGACATAGAACTTTGGATGCTAAGTGCCATGTATCTTCCCCACAAATCCTGATTTTAACTAGTCTTTCTATTGTCTGATCATGCACCAAACTGTTTTCCCTCAATTTTTTATAATGGCTTAATTGACATATAATTAATATATCACACAACCCTTTTAAAGTGTACAATTCAGTGTTTCTTTAAAAAAATAAATTCACAGTCATGCAACCATCACCTCTATCTAATTTTAAAACATCTTTTATCACTCTCTCCCTCCAGCAACCATTTATCTACTTTCAGTCAGCACACCATATTTGACTTTCTGTGACTGGCTTCTTTAAATTAGCCTAATGTTTTATGGGTTAATTCATGTTGTAGCAGGTATCAATACTGCACCCTTCAACCCTTGTTGCCTTAGGAATCATGGTCCAAGTATAGACACTCAAAGCAGGACCAGAAAGGATCCCAAGATCCTAGGAGAGTGACACTATACTCAAAAAAGAAAGTTAGAGAAGGAAGATAATCCTATTAAACTTGTGCTAAAACATGCCCAGGGGCACATTCATGAAATTGGTGTTTTAATTCTCCAGGGTTGACTAAAGTAGAAGCAACTATCATTCTTGCCTTCTATGCTCTGGCCTCCTAATATGGGCATTCTATGAATTTTTTCTTCAGAGCTATTCTTGGTATTTTTTGAGTCTATTTTCCACAATATAAACATGCTTGCTTTGCTAAATTTTAAATGCTTATATCATGCTAGGCTCCAAAATAAGTATTTTACAGTCATTATTTCAGTCAGCTGTTAGTCTGATGTTGGACTGGCTACATCAGACCTCTATGAAAGCTTTAAGAAAAACAGAAGTATTTCTTTTTAATTTTGTGCAACACAACATTTCATTTATTAACCATGGTCCAGGTACCTAGATTTTCTTCATGGGATTTTATATTGAAGTATTTGAAGTTAAATATAAACTAGGGAGTAGTATAGCTTGACTTAATCATAAATGCCTAATTGTAGCATTTATGTCCCTGCTAAGTATAGGCTAGTGTTCTTTGTAGGAATAAGAAGACCTAAGATTCATTGGATTGGCTCAACAGTGCCCATACACAATGTAATGTATTATTTTTTGCTCAGTCACAGATTCCTGCTATATCTCTCCTCCTCCTCTCTCCTTTCCTTGCTTTTATTCCTTTTTTTCCCCTCTGAGAATAATTTGAGCACCAAATGTGGAAATGCTGGGCTTAGAATAACTCAATCACATTCTAGGCATTTATAACAGAACATTATATATTCCAGTGTGAAAACTAGTATTTTTGCCTTTTTAATTTTTTCTTGATGCTATGGAATGATTCAAATTTTCATAGTAGCACTTCCACATACCCTCTTTACCTGCAGAATGTGTCTGAAAACTGAATATTCCTTATGTTTGAAAAAATTTTTTTAAATGTTTGTTGGTTGTTTGGTTGACTTGTTAATTTTTATTTTTATTTTATTGCCCAAAAGTCTACAGTGGAAAAAAAGGAAGTCTTTGTTTATAGATGGATAAAGAAGAAATGGCAAAATGAGAGGAAAAGTATCCATGATGGCTTATGAAGTGGGCTGTAGAATGTGGAGACTTTAGGCTAGAAGAATTGTAAAGGGCAGAGTGGTGATGGGGATTTCTAGAAAGTGCTGGCTAAGTAGACCAAGACAAGCACCACTCCAAATAACTAAATATTTTGAGGAGTTACATTGGGTAGAGGTCCTCTCAAGTGAACATCTGACTAGGCGCTCTCATCCTTCAACTCTTCACCCTAACTGTCAGCCAGTTTATCATGCCATCTACCTCAAAGTGAAATTCCATTCCTTTTCCACCAAAGTCGCAACTCTGCCTGCAAGAGGGATGCCCACCAGTTCACCAGAATCTTGCTCAGTACCCATCTAACTACTATAGTTGTGGCCTTCCCACTACTTCTTAGGACATGTGTAAGCCCCAAGGGACCCCTGAACTTCTAGCAGAATGTTGGGGAGGAACTTTTCCTGGTCTTAGAGGTTTACAATGGAACAAACTCAAGACTCCAAAGTCAGGATGAGATTTATTCCATTGTGTAATTAGTGTCAATATCACAATGCTGGCACTGACTTTGGCCACCTTGGATATCATACAACAGTAATGGTAGAAAAGATGAGTCATCTTGTTGTCTAGGGCACCTGGAGTTACGATTCAGAAAACACTAACATGACAAAGAGGCAGAAAAATGTTTTTCACTAATTCACAGGCACTGAGGCTACCATGAGAGTCCAAAACATAATTTTAAAATAGCTAGAATGTTTGCACAGGTTTCCCAAAGGGACAATCTCCTTCTGGAATATTAGTAGCAGTGCTTTAAACTGGAAGAAAGTAAAGGAGAGGTAGGAGATAAATGCAGTAAGGATGCTGATACTCTTAATGGAACTGAAATCTAACAAGTCTTAGAAGATATGTTCCATGGAGGAAATGGAGCTTAGAAATGAGCAAATTGTCTTCTTGACCAAGATGAAGGAGGAGCAGGAGGACGTGGAGTTCATCTCTCTCCACAAATGCATCAAGAATACATCTACAGGGCTTCCCTGGTGGCGCAGTGGTTGAGAATCCGCCTGCTAATGCAGGGGACACGGGTTCGAGCCCTGGTCTGGGAAGATCCCACATGCCGCGGAGCAACTGGGCCCGTGAGCCACAACTACTGAGCCTGTGCGTCTGGAGCCTGTGCCCCGCAACGGGAGGGGCCGCGATAGTGAGAGGCCCGCGCACCGCGATGAAGAGTGGCCCCCGCTTGCCACAACTAGAGAAAGCCCTCGCACGAAACGAAGACCCAACACAGCTAAAAATAAATAAATAAAAATAAATAAATAAATTTAAAGAATACATCTACAGATGAAACAATTCTCACAGAACACTGGCTGAACACTAGCAGAAGACATTGGACACCAGAAAAGACAGGAGAGATCTCCACATAAACGGACAGGATGAAAGAAAGAAGGGAAAAAGAAGAGGAGAGGAAGCAGAAAGAGTTCTGTGCCCCTGGGGGAGAGCTGAAGCAGAGGAGAGATTCCCACATCCGGGGGAGCCCCTTCACTGATGGGGAAATCAGTTGGAACAGAAGGGGGGCATCTGAGGCTGTCAGAGGAGGGTGAAATGGCCAGTCTGTGGCAGACAGGACAGAGTGAGAACTACACAGATGGTCTGTGCCACAGGCCTGTGCACCCCAGACTGGGACATGTGTCCTCCAGTGGACACGGGGGCTGAAAGCTGGAACATGGGGACTGGAGAGCAAACCTGGGAGGAGGACTGCTGTGGGCTACAAGGAGATAGACTGGGGGGATGGCAGGGAGGAAATCCGAAACCAGGAATGCTTGTGGAGGAAACCCAGACTGACACAGAAGCATGGTGCTACTGTTGAGTGATGCACAGGGGGTGGAGTTGCCATTGCAGTGTCTCTCTCCCCACACGCCAGCCCCCTGCCCCCTCAGGCACTAGGAAAAGCCCCCACCAGGGCTGGCCTTTTCATGCCTGCCGCCAGGTGCTATGAAAGGCTCCCACTAGGGCCATATCTCTCATGCTCATGGCCACTGGCTTTCCTGTGAACCTGTTGCCACCGGGGCCCCGCAACCCAGGCAGTTGCACCACCTCTGCACCCTGTCCTCACCAGGGCAGCCCCGAGTGCTCCAAGGCAGCCTTGGGAGCAGACTCCTGTGGGTGGTCCACACACAGAGGTGGAGCTAAAAGCACAGCTGAGCCCCAGGGGTGGGGCGACTAAGGACAAGGAAAAAAATCTTTCTGTGCAGCTTAACAAACTGTAGATTAAATCCCTGCAATCTGCTTGGTAAACCTTGCATCTATGGAATATCTGAATGGACAATGAGTGTTCCCACAAAGGAAATTGGTCTAGCTCTAGCAGCTGTGCACTTTGAGGACTAGTACACTTGGGAGGTGGGCCAGGTCACAGTCTGAGCTGCCCCCACAGTGCCCACAGAGGGACCAGAGACCTACCTAGAGATTTAAAGGGCCTCCTGCAGAGGTGGAGGTTGGCTGTGACTCACGGTGGGGGCAAGGATGCTGACAGCTGAGACCCCAGGAAAATATAATTATTACTATTTTTTAAATGTGTTGTTCTGTTGTTTTTATTATTATGTTTTTATTTTTATTTAGTTTTTAAAAAAATTTTTAATATATTTAAAAAATTTTTATATTTCTATTTCTTTATTACTTTTTTGTTGTTCTGTGTTCTTTCCCATTTTTATCTTTTCTTTGTTCTATTTGTTCTAACCTTTATCTTTTTTTCATCATTTTATGTGTTTGTTTTGTTTTCTTTGCTTTTTCTTTCAGTTTGCATTCTGCTTTTGTTTTGTTTTTTATTATTTGTTTTTGTTAGTTTTGTTTTTAGTTGTTTGATTTCATTTTGGGATTCCTTTGTTTGGTTGTTCTCTTGGTTTTTGTTTTCTCTGTTTTTGTTTTTGTTTATTATTTTGTGTGTGTTTGTGTTTGTTTTGTTTTGTTTTGTTCATTTGGTTTTGATTTTACCATTTGTCTGGGGTTTTGTTTGTCTGTTTCTTTGGTTTGTTTTTAATAGTTACTATTGCTGTTTGCTTGTTGCTTATTTTTGTCTTAGCTATTTTTCTTGGGTTTTGTTTGTCTGTTTCTTTTCATTTGTTTTCTTCCCACCCTTCTTTTTCTTTTCTTTTCTTTTTTTTTCCTTTTTTGCTGAGCCA
The DNA here is from genome assembly GCF_028021215.1 of Eschrichtius robustus. Taxonomy (NCBI): domain Eukaryota; kingdom Metazoa; phylum Chordata; class Mammalia; order Artiodactyla; family Eschrichtiidae; genus Eschrichtius; species Eschrichtius robustus. The sequence continues at coordinate 73,482,223 of NC_090836.1, read as the reverse complement.
TGTGGCTTGAGGGGGCTTCATACCCAGGCCAGGGGTCAGGCCTAAGCCTCCGGAGTGGGAGCACGAAGTCCAGGATGCTGGAACACCAGAGAATTCCCGGCCCCAGGGAATATTAATCAGAGCAGAAATAAATGAAATAGAAACAAACAAACAAAAAAAACAATAGCAAAGATCAATAAAACTAAAAGCGGGTTCTTTGAGAAGATAAACAAAATTGATAAACCTTTAGGTAGATTCATCAAGAAAAAAGGGTAAAGGACTCAAATCAATAAAGCTAAAAATGAAAATGAAGTTACAACTGACACCACAGAAATACAAAGAATCATGAGAGATTACTACAAGCAACTATATGCCAATAAAATGGACAACCTAGAGGAAATGGACAAATTCTTAGAAAGGTACAACCTTCCAAGACTGAACCAGGAAGAAATAGAAAATATGAACAGACCAATCACAAGCACTGAAATTGAAACTGAGATTAAAAATCTTCCAATAAACAAAAGTCCAGGACCAGATGGCTTCACAGGAGAATTCTATCAAACATTCAGAGAAGAGCTAACACCTATCCTTCTAAAACACTGCCAAAATATTGCAGAGGGAGGAACACTCCCAAACTCGTTCTATGAGGCCATCATCACCCTGATACCAAAACCACACAAAGATATCACAAAAAAAGAAAATTACTGACCAATATCACTGATGAACATAGATGCAAAAATCCTCAACAAAATACTAGCAAACCGAATCCAACAGCACATTAAAAGGATCATATACCATGATGAAGTGGGGTTTATCCCAGCAATGCAAGGATTTTTCAGTATAGGCAAATCAATCAGTTTGATACACCATATTAACAAATTGAAGAATAAAAACCATATGATAATCTCAATAGATGCAGAAAAAGCTTTTGACAAAATTCAACATCCATTTATGATAAAAACTCTCCAGAGAGTAGGCATAGAGGGAACCTACTCAACATAATAAAGGCCATTAATGAAAAACCCATAGCACACATTATTCTCAATGATGAAAAACTGAAACCATTTCCTCTAAAATCAGGAACGAGACAAGGGTGCCCACTCTTGGCACTATTATTCAAAATAGCTTTGGAACTCCTAGCCATGGTAATCAGAGAATAAAAAGAAATAAAAGGAATCTAAATTGGCAAACGAAGTAAAACTGTCACTGTTTGCAGATGACATGATACTATACGTATAAAATCCTAACAATGCCACCAGAAAACTAGTAGAGCTAATCAATGAATTTAGTAAAGTCGAAGGATACAAAATTGATACACAGAAATCTCTTGCATTCCTATGCACTAACAATGAAAGATCAGAAAGAGAAATTAAGGAAACAATCCCATTTACCATTGCAACAAAAAGAATAAAATACCTAGGAATAAACCTACCTAAGGAGGCAAAAGACCTGTACGCAGAAAACTATAAGATACTGATGAAAGAAATCAAACAGATGGAGAGATATACCGGGTTCTTGGATTGGAAGAATCAATATTGTAAAAATGACTCTACTACCCAAAGCAATCTACAGATTCAATGCAATCTGTATCAAATTTCCAATGGCATTTTTCACAGAATAGAATAAAACATTTTACAATTTGTATGGAAACAAAAAAAGACCTCCAATAGCAAAAAACAATCTTGAGAAAAAAAAAAACAAAAAAACACGGAGCTGGAGGAATCAGGCTCCCTGACTTCAGATTATACTACAGGGCTACATTAATCAAGGCAGTATGGTACTGGCACAAAAACAGAAATATAGATCAATGGCACAGGATAGAAAGCCCAGAGATAAACTCACACACTTATGGTTACCTAATCTATGACAAAGGAGGCCAGAATATACAATGGAGCAAAGATGCCCTTTTCAATAAATGGTGCTGGGAAAACTGGACTGCAGCATGTAAAAGAATGAAATTCGAACACTTCCTAACACCATACACAAAAATAAACTCAAAATGGATTAGAGACCTAAATGTAAAGCCAGACAGTATAAAACTCTTAGAGGTAAATACTCTTTGACGTAAACTGCAGCAAGATCTTTGTTGAATCACCTCCTAGAGTAATGAGAGTAAAAACAAAAATAAACAAACGGCACCTAATTAAACTTAAAAGCTTTTGCAAGCAAAGGAAACCATAAACAAGAGGAAAAGACAACCCTCAGAATGGGAGAAAATATTTGCAAATGAAGCAACTGACAAAGGATTAATCTGCAAGATTTACAAGCAGCTCATGCAGCTCAATATCAAAAAAACAAACAACCCAATCCAAAAAGGGGCAGAAGACCTAAATAGACATTTCTCCAAGAAGATATACAGATTGCCAATAAACACATGAAAGGATACTCAACATCACTAATCATTAGAGAAATGCAAATCAAAACTACAATGGGGTATCACCTCACACCTGTCAGAATGGCCATCATTTAAATATCTACAAACAATAAATGCTGGAGAGGTTGTGGAGAAAAGGGAACCCTCTTGCACTGTTGGTGGGAATGTAAATTGATACAGCCACTATGGAGAACAGTATGAAGGTTCCTTAAAAAATTAAAAATAGAACTACCATATGACCCAGCAATCCCACTACTGTGTATATACACTAAGAAAACCATAATTCAAAAAGTGTCATGTACCACAATGTTCATTGCAGCTCTATTTACAATAACCAGGACATGGAAGCAACCTAAGTGTCCATTGACAGATGAATGGACAAAGAAGATGTGGCACATATATACAGTGGAATATTACTCAGCCATAAAAAGAAACGAAATTGAGTTATTTGTAGTGAGGTGGATGGAGTTAGAGTCTGTCATACAGAGTGAAGTGAGTCAGAAAGAGAAAGACAAATACCGTATGCTAACACATATATATAGAATCTAAAAAAGAAAAAAAGAAAAGACAAGACAAGAAAAGAAAAGACAAAGGCTCTGAAGAACCTAGGGGCAGGACAAGAATAAAGACACAGAGGTGGAGAATGGACTTTCGGACACGGGGAGTGGGAAGGGTAAGCTAGGATGAAGTAAGAGAGTGTCCGGGACATATATACACTACCAAATGTAAAATAGATAGCTAGCGGGAATCAGCTGCATAGCACAAGGAGATCAGCTCAGTGCTTTGTGACCACCTAGAGGGGTGGGATAGGGAGGGTGGGAGGGAGATGCAAGAGGGAGGAGATATGGGGATATATGTATATGTATAGCTGATTAACTTTGTTATAAAGCAGAAACTAACACACTATTTTAAAGCAATTATACTCCAATAAAGATGTTAAAAAAAAATGTGAACGGGAAAAGGACTGTTAACAAAAATAAGAGAATTTATTTCTTCACTGACCTTCCTCAAAAGAGTGCCCAAGGGGAAAACCAGTTCCAAACCAAGGTTTATATCAGTTAGTTAATCTATTTTAAATCTGTTCTATAGCTATCTCTTTAGGTAGCACTGACGTTGAGATTCTATTTTTGCATATGTATTAGGAACAAATTGAGTTAAGTTAGTGTTCAAAGTTAAAGAGTTTACATAAGTGAGAATATAATATTTCCACTGGTAAATTGGTGAGTAAATTATTTCTGATGCTTTAATGATAACAAATTTGTGTATTTGAGGCCTTGAGTACAGACTTTTTTAAACTAAGTTTTATTATTGCCAAGGTAGTCCATAATTTCTTCGTGAACTAAATTAATACAGACTTATGCCAATTAGAGTAAACAGTTACCATAAATTTAATTATATTATAGTGGCCAATTGCATTATGGTTCCCGATTATGCATGCCTCCCTGTAGCCACACATTTTATCATAGGAATTGTTTTCACTAAGGGGATGTTATCAGATATGATGCCAGAGGAACTTTAAGTGTGTCTGAGTAGATAAGCTTGGGCCTATCATTTCTGACTCTGCCATGAGGAGAGCTTCTCTCAAGTAGCTAAGAACCGTTTTACCCTCAGACTCAGAATGAATACTGTGGGGCCTACCTGAGCCCAACGTAGTCAAAAGCTCAGCCCATTTAGACCTACAGTTTGAAGAAGAGCCACTCTGTCAAGCCTTGCCTTGATTAGCTGATTTACAACAGAATTAGAGACCCATGAATGTGGGAATAAATTCTTATTGTTGTTTTATGTAACTGAGGTTTGGAGAGGATTGTTACTAAGCATTATTGAGTCAGTAGCTGATGGATCAAGACATTGGAACCTAGAAGTAGTAGCCATAACAAAAACCTAAGGTATATGGCATGGGCTTTGGGGCCGGAGAGCAGGAGCTGTGAAAACTATTATAAGGGATTTAAAAAGGAACAGGCTAGTTTACAAACAGAATTAAGAAGGATTATGAAGAACCTAGAAATACTGACCCATGATGGATTTGAAAATAAAATCATAAAACTTCTTTTTATCTTTGGTCTCTCCAGCCAATAATAATTCAAAACTTAAGATACAGCCTTGGGGCAAAGTCGAAAAATTATGCATCCTTAAAATACTTCCTGTAGATAAAAGTAAACAAAACCAAGGGCTTGGCAGCTCCACCATTTGTTAAGACTTCTGATATAAGTAGGGTGGAACTTACTAGATGCTCATAGCTGGGTAAACAGACTCCTAATAAGGTGAAGCATATGGTCCCACAAAAGCATGGTAAGAATACCTCTAAAAGATATGTGGGTGAGGCTTTGGCACCTATAGTTGACTGGAATTGAATCTATTAAAAAAAAAAACGCAAAATTATGAGAGATCTATATTTGTGAGAATGTCACCTGTTTGTCCACAATATTAAAAACAAGCAAAACAAACCAAAAGCTCTGGTCCTCCACTTAACTATAGGCAGAGAATAATAGAAAATGCCAAACAGGCAAATGGAAAGATTCATAGAGAAGAGCCTCTTCCAGGAAGTGGAGCTGGGGTTTGGTCAAGAAAATTTTCTACCCCAAGATTCGGAGTACATGATAATGTTTGCCCAGCAGGATTTCAGAATTCCTAGAGATCAGTGGCTCCAGTTTATCTCCCATTTCTCCTTTTTTCATATGAGAGTGTTTATTGAAGCTTCTCTGTCACTATTCCACAATCATATGTAGGATATGTAGGTGGAGAATAACTTGTCTTTTTAATTAATAGGTCTCCATATAAAAATAACTGATTCCAGACCTGATGTAGATTGTGAGATCCTGAGTAACAATTAGTAAATCTTGAGGAGCATGTGAGCGAATTTTGTGTGTGGAAGGATCATAAATAATTATGACTAAGAGAGTAGACAATGGTAGATTTAATTAATTTTTGCAATTCTTAATCCCTCTCGGCATCTATGTCCCATGCCATGTAACTTGCTTTGGCCAACTGGATATTAATATGCATAACAGAGTAAGGGGTTAAAATATGCTTACACGAATGGGCTTTCTTTCTTGCTTTACTGGTTTTCCTTCAGTTAATATTTACACATGCAAAGTCTACCTTAGCTTAACTTGTAGGGAAAAAGCCAAGCCCTATCGACCTGAGCCCAGCTTAAATGTGCTAACCTGCAGCTGCATTCAGAACCATGAATATAGGAACAGAGGCTTATTGATGTATGAATCTTTGTTTTGGAGTGGATTTTATGCAATAGTATTGTGACAATAGCTGACTGACACAGTTATAAACCATAAATAAAATTTTGTATTGGGGGCATAACTAGAGAAAGATGAACTTTTTTGACTAAAACTAAAATAGATAAAGACACTTTTTTCATGTTAATATAATCAAACATGATAATCAAAATGTTTTCCCCCAGAACTCAACACTTTGAAAAATGTGTTTCTCTCTCTTGGGTTATTTCAGAAAATTAGCTTTAGGCCATGGATGGGAAGAAAAGCTCAGAGAATCTACCCTCCCATAAAAATAATTTGCCTCCTCTTAGTGCTTCCAGTATTAAAATTTTTTTAATGTAAAAATTTAATGATGGAAGTATATAAAGTTTATAGTATAAAATTGAGGAAATTAATATATCTTAGTTCTTTGATTTCCTTACCTGATACCACAACTTGAAATGAAGAGAAATATTTTTTGGTATAATAGGTTATTGTGGGAAGTTTAAGTTTTTCAAGTTGTCTTTGTATTCTAAATTTCATGTCCTTGAAATTACCTCAGAAAGCAAATAATAATAATGATCATCTTCTTCCTCATCATATATTTTATTAAAATTTTCTATAGCTGTATTAAATGCTTTCTATATTCATATTGACTATACCAAAGATGTAAGGGCATTTACTTTTATGGTTTGGAGATTATCTAAACATAATGCAGGTATAGAATTGAAAATGATACAAGCTGTAATCTAATTATGCTTTTACGTTTCAAGGTTTTATTCTTAATACTATCACTATTGTATAAGTTACATTAGACTATAATTTTCTAAATACTCTCTTGTTATAATTTTTCAAATTGTATTATGTGGCATACTCCTCTCACAATTTTGGATATGACTTTGGTATTATTTTCTGATACTTCTGACTAGTTTTAGAGAATTAAAATTGTACAACAAAGACTTGAATAGGCATATTCATAGGGCCTCAAAACTACTTGGAAAGATAAATAAATAATAATAACAAAGATAAAACATAAGCCATCAAATATATTCTAATTTTTGTCTTATAAAAACAGAGCTCAAAAACAATCTTTTAGCATTCTCTCATTGTTCATTATATTTTGTTAAGTATGTTAAGATTTCATTCATTGCATTTTTGTTGTTAATATTGTGGTTGAAGCAACTGGGTTATTTGGCCTGTAGTGCTTTCTACAGTCTGGGATTTGCCAATTATATCCTCACAGTGTATAGCAACACGTTCCTCTGTGCTTCGTATTTCCTATAACTTATAATAGCATCTACAGAGCATTAGTTTCAGGTTATATGTTTTTGGCAAGACTACTTCATAGGGGAATTTACAATCTTCCATCAAGAAGGACAGAATGCCTGGATGCCATTGTTTTTTCCAAACGTTAGTAGCCACTAATGGCTGCTATTAGTAGCCACTACTATTTTAATCTTGTCATTTCTTCTTCATATTTCAAAGTGAAATATTTTTAAAAAATGAAAAATTTTCTTATTTCAGATTTGGTAATAACTGTTAAGAAATACAGGATGAATGGTTCAAACTTTTTCTTTTTTTAACTAGTTTTAAAAATGAGTTTATTCACTATCATTATTTTGTATCTATTTAATTTTTATGACCTCATGGATTTAAATGAGAGTGAAGTGTTTTAATCAATTGCAGTAATTATCCTTTGTGATGTTCATTCATATTGCCCTATCTTTGGTCAGCGGTAGCCTCTTCAAGTTAGATTCTCAAGTATTTGACACAATCTTAGTAAGTATTTGTAGTTTACATTCTATCTTATATAAAAATATGTCACATAAGTTCCTCTTGTATGTTTCATAATTGTTGAAGCTAAATGATAATTTCATGGAATCATGGTACTGTGATATTTGTATATGTTTAATTTTTTTATAACAAAATGTTAAAAGAAAGCAAACATGAAGTAAAAACTTGACATAATATCTGGAGACAACTATATGAAGAGGTTTGGCTTTTAAAAGTAAAAGATGAAATTCTGGTTTAAGCTCTAACACGTAAAGAGTTTTCAAGTTGTCACTCCCATCCTTACAAGGAAAAGGTGAACAAACTGAACATCAATGACTTTACACAGCTGATCTGAGACTAAAGTTTCAGGGCAAATCACCACACTAAAGTCTGGATAGGCAGACAAATACAGAAACTCACAACTGAGATCTGCTTGCCTGTAGCACAACCCACTGGAGCCATAAACTGTTAGGTACATTTAAATGGTAATTTTTATGAAATACCGGAGGGTTAGTATAAACTAGCTTAAGAGTGAGAAATTCCTGGAAGCTACAGCTTTGTGGTAAGAGACAACTTTTGTGGTTTTTACCTCCAGGTTCCCCCCTAAAGAGTCAAGAAAGATCCTCTCATGATGTTGGCAGGGGTGGAGGATAAAAAAAAAAGTGAAATATACTCAGAGTGTTCTCCATATCAAAGGCCTGTTTCACAGAGGAAAGACTACCAGAACCTTAAACTACCAAACAAAAGGGCATTTCCCCCACTCCAGATCACCTAAGGGATAAAAAATTCTAAGACACACTTGTGAAAGTCAAAGCCCAGGGACATAAACCCACTAAAAGATGAATATTTAATCTTACAATTGTGCAATGCTTTCCCTCCCCCACACTTAACAACTACACCAATAGGAATTCAGTATAGCCACAGAGAATTACAGCTGATAGAGCAGCAAGATGCATACTCTATCTGATGAGGAATTAAGGAACTCCAAAGACAACAGGAAAAACAAATATTAGGACACAACAGGAATTTGAATCTTCTGTCATCTACAACTACAACAACATTAAATCCAGCACAACTCCTATGCAGATTAACACTAAGGTCTATGTAACTAGGCTTGTATTACCTGATACATCATGTTTCATTTTCAACAAAAGTTCAAGTCATGATAACAGGCAAGAAAAAAACAGTCTGAAGATGCAAAGAAAGCATCAGAATAAAACCCAGATATGTCAGGGATATGGGAATTATCAGACCATAGATTTAAAACAACCATGATTAATATGCTGAGCTTTAATGGAAAAAACAGACAACATAAAAGAACAGATAGGTAACGTAAGCAGAGAGATGGAAACTTCAAGAATCAAAAAGAAATACTGTAGATTAAAAATATTGTAACAGAAATGAAGGATGTCTTTAATGGGGTCATAAAATGACTGGAAATATATAAAAAAAAATCAGTGAACTTAAAGGTGGGTCAATAGAATCTTCCCAAACCAAAATGCAAAGATAATAATAATAATAATAGTAATAATAACAATATAAAGCTAAGATTTGAAAGACAATGTCAAAAGTTATAACATATGCATAATTGGAATACAAGATGAAGAAGACAGAGAGAACCAAGTGGAAGAAATACTGTAAGTAATAATGGCTGAGAACTTTCCAAAATTAATGACAGACACCAAACCACAGATTCAAGAACCTCAGAGACCACCATTCAGGATAAATAACAAAAAAGTCTACACCGAAGTATATCATATAAAAACTGCAGAAAACCAAAGAGATAATCTTGAAAGAAATCAGAGGAAAAAAACCCACCTTACTGATAGTGAAACAAAGATAGGAATTTGAGGGAGTTTCTTGGCAGAAATTGTGTAAACAAAGAGTGTGGAATGAAATATTTAAAGTGTTGAAATTAAAAACAAAACAAAAACAAACCCTAACTATCCTAAAATTTCTTATCCAGGCAAGTTATCCTTCAAAAGAAAAGGAGAAATAAAGACTATTTCCAACAAACAAAAAGTGAGGGAACTCATTGCCATCAGACATACCCTGCAAGAAATGCATAAAAAAGTTCTTCAGTCAAGAAGGGAAATTATACTGGTTACTGTAGTATATTACCAGTTTCCCCAAAGGGGTATGTCTAAATGCTTACCTGCTAATCACATGCTGGTACATGTGATTCTGGTCTTATCTGAAAATAAGATCTTAGCTATGTCATTAAGTTAAGGATGTTGAGATGAGATGATTTTGGATTAAGTGTGGGGCCTATATCCAGTGACTTGTGTCCTTATAAGTTAATGGTGACAAGAGACTAAAATGACACATATACAAACGGAGGAAAATCAAGACACGCTTGCAGCCACCAGAATCAAGAAGAGAGGCATGGAACAGATTGTCCCTGAGAGTCTCCAGAAGGAATCATCCCTATTGACCTTGATTTTGGATTTATGGCCTCCAAAATTGTGAGAAGATAAATTTCTGTTGTTTTAAGCCACCAAGTGTATAGTTTTATTATGACTACCCTAGGAAACTAATACACGTTCTGGTACTGGAAAGTGAAGTGCTACCGTTAACAAATACTTATAAATTTGTAAATGGCTTTGGAATTGGAAAATGAGTAGAGGCTGAGAGAATTTAGATGCACATGATGGAAAAAGTCTAGGTTGTTCTGAAGAGATGGTTGGTAAAAATATGGATATCGAAGGTAACTGGTGAGAGTTCAGAAAGAAATGAAGAACATGTTATACACAGGAGGAATGGCACTTCCTGTTATAAAGCAGCATTGAACTTGGTTGAACTTATTCTACTGTTGAGTGGAAAGCAGAATTTGTAATAGATAAAATTAGCTGAGGAGATTTCGAAGCAAAATGTTGAAGTATCAGCCTGGTTCCTCCTTGCTGCTTACAGTAAAATGTGAGAACAAGATAAATTGAGGAAGGAATTGCTAAACAAAAATAAACAAACATCTGATGACTTGGGAAATTCTCAGTTTATCCAGATTGCAAAGGAAATGAGAAAATTTAAATTTCCTAGCTAAAACTAGCAAATTTACCCTTGGAAAAATCATGCTCTGGAGAGAGGGCCAAGGGTATAGCTGGAAAATCTTTTACTGAAAGATTAAGTATGTGATGCTTGGATCTAATAAACCATCTCAGCAGAAGCCAGGATTAAAGATGGGTTTACCCAGGAAGGATCTGTTGAGAACTCTTTCCTAATGGTGTGACCCCTCTGAATTACATGGAGGACCAACAAGGTTCCTGGGAATATTATACCAGCAGAAACACTGCTGGAAAGAGACAGAGATGGGACAAAATCAAAGATTTTTGGACTCCCAAAATTTGACTTCATCTCTGTGAAAGACACTATTAAGGGAATGAAAATTACAATCCACAGACTGGGCGAAAATATTTTCAAAATATATATTTGATAAAGGACTTGTGTCCAAGATGTATAAGAAACTAGTAAAACTCAACAACAAAAAATATTTTAATAATGGGAAAAATATTAACTCAGACACCTCACCAAAAAAATACAAATGTCAAATAAACCTATGAAATACTAGCCAACATCATTTTTCATTAGGGGATTTCAAATCAAAATAACAATGAAATACCACTACATACCTATTAAAAAGACTTAAAAAAACCTGATAGTACCAACTGCTAGCAAGGATGCATAACACCAGGAACTTATTCATTGCTGGTGAGAGTGTAAAAAAGTACAGACACTTTGGAAGACAGTTTGGTAAGTTCTTACAGAAGTAAACATAGTTTTGTCATATGATCTAGCAATCACACTCCTAGGCACTTACCCAATTATTTTGGAAAACTTCATGTTCACACAAAAACCTGGACATGAATGTTGGTAGCAACTTTATTCATAATTGCCAAAAACTGGAAGCAACCAACACGGCCTTCAATAGGTGACTGGGTAAACTGTAGTACATCCATACAAAGGAATAATATTCAGAAATAAAAAGAAATGAGCTATCAAGTCACAAAATGACATGCATGAATATTAAATGCATATTGCGACATGAAGAAAGAAAATGTGAAGACTAAATACTGTATGACTTCAACTATATGACATCCTGGAAAAGACAAAATTATAGACATGGTAAAAAGATCATTGGTCCCCAGGGTTGTGGGTAGAGAAGGGGAGGATGGTGAGTAGGTGGTGTAAAGGGGATTTTCAGGGTGTTTAAACTGTTCTGTAAAGTATTGTAATGGTAGATACATGAAACTATGCATTTTTCAAACCTATAGAACTTACATTACAAAAAGCAGATCTCAATGTATTCAAGGTTTTATATATATATATATATACATATATATATATATAAATTAGTGATTTGAGGTATCCCAGGATGGAATGAAGAATGTGAAAAAAACAGTATAACTATACTGCAAATATATGAAACTACCTCACTGACCTGAGTAACTCTGAAAAAAGTAGGGTTTTTTTTTTTAACAACAATAAAAACTGCACATAGGCACTATACTCTGGTCAACAAACTTGTTTCATGCAGGGGTCTGGGGTAATGATTCTGAACTGATATACATGTTAGAGTTAAACAATTATGTATGTAAATGATGATGATGGGAGCCAGGTTTTTCACTGTTGGAGGGGGAGATTACAGATAAGCAAGAGTGGAAGGCTAGATTTTTTCATGTGGTAGCAGATTAGAATTGGCAACATTAGGATAAACTCATGTTTAGCATGAGGTAGATACAAATGATAATGTGTATGTGTGTATGTATGTGTGTTTAAACAAGTTAGTATCCATTCATATATTTCCTTCCTCTTTCAGTTGAGTTGATTTAGCAGTAATGACACCCCTGTAGCCATGAGCACACCTAAAACCCAGATCTTCGTTCCTAATAGAATTTTCCAACAAAAGAAACTAGGGATCTTTGGGGAAATTGCTGATTCTAGTACTAAGTAAGAAAATGCACAATATGAGTCTAGAGCATATTGTAGTGCCAGAAAGTAAGGAAGTGCACACAAAGAAAAAGACCAGAAAAGGAAAGAAAAGAACACCAAGGTGGGGCTATATCAAAGGGGCACAAGAGCCAACTGAAAGAACTACCAATGGCCAAAAGTGGAAGCATTTAAACAATAAAATTAAGTAGTTTTGGATTATAACCCAAAATATAAAGTGAAAAATCTAGGAGTCCAAACTGATCTCAGATATCTTCATTGAATAAAAAATCAGAATTAATCATGCATTTCAAAAAACTAATTATGATAGTAGTTATTATTTATACAGCGCTGACACCCCAATTTATATATCCTAACTAAACCTCTCCTTGGAACATCACTATCTCCACTACTAAACAACTCTGATCCACTTCCCTAATACCACATGCTCTCTGTCCTGTGCTTCCTGTTGCTCAGGCTAAAATACTTGGCAACATCTCTTATTTTTCACTTTTATTACATTGCATGTTCGTTCATTATATCTGTAAATTTTATTGCTTGTAGCTTCAAAATATAATCAGAATATCATCATTTTTTTTTCAACTGCACTAATATTACCATGCTAGAAATCACCACCTTCTTCTTTGGTTATCCTAAAACCTCCTAACTGGTCTCCTATAATATGCCCCAGTCCTCATTCAGTTTATTTTTAACAAGGAGTCAGAGTGATATTTGTACAGTCATACATGAGTTCAGATTATTTCCCCATTCAAAACCATCAAATGCAATAACTTTATAATAAAATTTGATATCGAATAGTGTAATCCCATCTTTGTTCTTCTTCTGCATTTTCTTAACTATTTTTGTCCATTTGCATCTCAGTATAAATTTTAGAAATATTTTGTCAATTTCCATTGCATATGAAATTTTATACAATCATCAGGAAGGTGGAACTTTTTTAGCAACTTTCAACAGTTGTTTAGGAGAATTTTGTTGGAATTGGAATGATTTTATATATTTCAGACTAGGTTTTAAAAAGCATCATTATGCAGTTACATTCACTATGACTCTAAAGAAATGCGAATATTCTTTTATTTCTCTAGTATAGCTTAAATAATTTACTGGTTCCAAGAAATAATGTGACCTTTCCATATACTTTTTCATCCCTGTAGAAGATAATTTCTATCAAATAAAAATGAAAATAATCAGGATAAGTAAGTGTTCACTATAGGTATCTGTTCATCTTTCATCATTATGATACAAGTAAAGGATTATATGAAGATTAGTCTTTGATTTTAATTTAAATGGATTTTGCTGGTAAATTGGATTTTGTTATGCTTCATAAAGATATATTTCCTGTAGCAAACTGAATTGCCTACCTTACAAATTGATATGAATCAGGAAAGGAACTTCATTTCATGCAAACTTTTTAATATCTAGCTAGAAATGTGAAATTTACTCTTGCAATCATATGTGGTTCTACTGCATTAAGAATTCTATTTATCTAAGCAAATGGAATAGCTTGCATTTAGGCATGCCCCTCTGTGCTTTTCTACAGTATTACATGTTAATATATTTAATCTATTTAACATCTTTCGATGTTTTAAACATAATCATATGCATTTATGCTAGAGTTTGGGCATACTTTTACTACTTGTAATGAGTTTGACCTATCAGCAAAAGCTCTATAAGCTTTTATCTAGTAATATACATAGAATTAGCATTATAAACATTGTTTTCTTGGAAATTTGCATTTTCAGCTCTAAATGATTAATCTTTTTCATCATGTTAAATATATATAGCATTTTAAACACATAATTTTTATGGAATTTAAGTCACTATTTTATTATAAAATTTCTAGCTCTTTCTTCACTTAAAATGGCAATTAGCTGTTAGAAAGTATGTTTCCACATATGATTACAATTAATATGGCATTAAAATTAGACATAAAAGTATATAATCTTAATTTACAAATAAAAGTTATACAGAAATACTTTTGATACATTTACCAAATAATTAACATTCAACTCTTCTATAGAATCTGCTCAATGCAAAAACTAATTCTTAGTGTTACTTAAAACTAACTTCTTTTACTGTTTTAAAGTGTGGATTCCAAATAAATAAATGTAAATAACAATGACTACTATTGTGGGTAATAATAAAAATAATAGCTAACATTTATTATACAATTGTTATGGTTCTGTGTCCTTTTGCATAGTTTATTAGGTTCTGTATTTATAACAATAATCTTATACATAATTTTATTATATCTACTTTACAGATGAGGAAAAGGCGGCACAGAGAGGTAGATAAAGTTAACAAAGACTGGAAATTGCAAATTTACATCCAGGCAGTCACGCCCTAGAGCTCCAGCTCCTTGACAGAGAAAGCCAAATACTGTATGATTTCACTTATATGTGGAATCTAAAAAACAAAATAACTGAGCAAACATAACAAAACAGAGAGTCACATATACAGAGAACAAACAGGTGGTTGTCAGTGGGGAGGGGGCAGGGGCAATGAGTGAAACAGGTGAGGGAAATAAAGAGGTATAAACTTCCAGTTACAAAATAAATGAGTCATGGGGATGAAATGTGCAGCATGGGGAATATAGTCTATAATAAAGTAATATCTTTGTATGGTGACAGATGGTAACTAGACTTATAGTGGTGATCGTCTTATAATATAGAGAAATACCGAATCACTATGTTATGTACAAACTAACACAGTATTGTAGTTCATTATAATTCAAAAGACAAAAAATCTTGTAGAAAAAAAGATCAGACTTGTGGTTTCCAGAGATGGGGGGTTGGGGGAAGGGGAATTAGATGAAAGTGGTCAAAAGGTACAAACTTCCAGTTGTAAGATAAATAAGCACTAGGGATGTAAGGTACAACGTGATCAGTATAATGAACACTCCTGTATGTTATATTTGAAAGTTGTTAAGAGAGTAAATCCTAAGGGTTCTCATCACAAGGAAAGTATTTTTCTTTTATTTTGTATCTACATGAGATGATGGATATTCACTAAACTTCCTGTGGTAATCGGTTCTTGATGCATGTAAGTCAAATGATTATGGTGTACGTCTTAAACTTATACAGTGTTGTATGTCCATTATATCTCATTAAAACTGGAAGGAAAAAAATTAATGCAAAATAAAGCTGGAAGGTTATATTTTATAACACAATTTCTGTTACTATTATCTCTTGCAATGTATATACTAGATATTTCACTTCAGTTAACGTCGTTTAGGCATAGACTTTTTAAAAATGATTTAATGTGGCTTTTGCTTTCTTTGTGTGTGTTTATGTAACTTTTGTTTTTTACCTGGTATGACTTCCTTGAACAAATGATAAACCATCTGTATTCTTCTTCTTTTTTTTCTCCCGGTTTCATTGAGAAATAATTGACATGCATCACTGTATAAGCTTAAGGTATATAGCATGATGGTAGATTTACATGTATTGTGAAACGATTACCATAATAGTTTCAACTAACGTCCATCTTCTCATACAGATAAAGCAAAAAGAAAAAAAGGGAAAAATGTTTTTCTTTGTGATGAGAACTCTTAGGATTTATTCTCTTAACAACTTTCCTATTTACCATAAAACAGTGTGAGCTATAGTCATCTATTTTTATTCCATTCATGAAACATGTTAATAGGCATTAGAGAAATCTTAGAAATGCTATTTACTGAAATACTTAAGTAAACTTGAAACTGTGATTCAGCATAACTTTGGGATCCATTCCTTCAAGAAACATGCCCTAATAATGACATATTCAAAATTTGGAATTAGAAGAAATATTTACCATTGGTTAAGAAATATATAAGCCTAAATCCCTAAGCCAAATTTCATGACTTGAACTTCACAAAGAGTGGGTGAAATAAGAACAAATTTATTTATTTCTTATTTCCCCATAGACTGGAGTCCTACTTACCAAGACATTGTAGGAAAGAAAACATGTGGGTCACTTTTCTTATCCCTGAGAAGCTACAAAGAGCATAATGTACAGTTCATCTATATAACTGTGAATTTTTAAATATAATCTCCCCAGATCCTGCTGCTGTAGTATGTAACTCTCAACTTTTGATCTGGTGATCCTACAACTTGTCATGTAATAAACAACCTTCACTTCCTTCTCAATTTCTCCTGGAAAAATTTGTGCATCTTTCTTTTTATAGTTCTAGTCTCCCCCTCCTCAGCTAATCACATATTACTACTATACTTTTATAATAATTTTATAATATAATTTGTAAACAAATTAAAGAATAATTCCTATATTACCCTTATCATGTGATTGAGTTGTTTAAATACATATTTCTGATTGTTTTCAACATATATTAAAAGTAATCTTTTTACTGACTCCATACAAATTAGACATTTCATATTTTTACTTTTAATTATAATTGTGCTGCCACAATAGTTATTGGCTGGAAAGAGATTCTGAAGTATATATGAAATTGTTTGCATAGCATACATAGCATTTTCATATATACAGAATATTGTCATTTTAAAAGCATGGCTTGATAATATGATATGATAGCTCAAAAGAGATTGGGGATATGCCTACGCTTTTTGGGACCACACAGAATTGCATTTATGGTCAACAAAAACATTTTCAGGCTGTTGCTTAGCAACTTACATGCAAGGAAAAATCTGCATCAGTGCTTAAAGAATAAGGGCTGATAATATTAAATTCTTTCATAGTCTTTGTTATTATTTTTAAAGTTCACCAACAATATTAACTTGGTTGGCTTTCTAATTTCATTTGTAGGTATCAATTTAATTATTAACTTTTACATGAAAGCACAATAAGACAAATGCATATAAATTCTGGAGAAAGGAAGAGAAGGAGAGAGAAGAGGGGAGAGGGGAGAGGAAAGGAAGGAAAGAAGGAAGGAAGGAGGGAAGGAAGGGGGGAAGGGAGACAAAGGATCTCATCTTTAGATGCAAACAGACATTTCATTACCCCTTAGGGAAAACAAACTCTGGTTGAGTTGCTGTGAAGGTACCATTCTGCCCTCTTTTTCTGGGGCTATTTTATGGTAAACACCAGTATATTCTTGTGAAATATCTCTTTAGTGAATTTCATATAAGATGATTCAAAATGGAAAGACAGTAACGGATACCTACAACCACTTCCTCATACCACGAGGATAGGAGGTCAAAGATGAGCTATATGTTTCTACTTGCATCACATGACAAACGACACTAGCATTGTTAGAGTCTAACAATGAATCACTTTCATTTTTATTTTCTCCTTGAGGTTTAAAAAAAATCACAGGAGCCTAACCAACTACAACATACGATATTAAGCAATATTATGAAATCATGATAGTTGTTCACTCTTTAATACTAATGGATGATTTCTTTACATAAAAATAAGATTTGCACATTCCACTGCCTCTCCTTATCTCTATTGCTATTAATGGCACTGCTACGATGTTGGCTAAATTAGAAATCTCTTGTTATCCACACTTACGTGTTTCTGCTGCCCGTATGTAACAGGCAACTGTCTTGCTTAATTCTACTACCTGTATTTTCCTTCAAATCCAAACCATTTTTTCCAAACTCACTGTAATTTTTTTCAGTTCATTCCTCCATCATCCTTAGAATTGCTTCTAAATTGGTCTTTCTAGGCTAGTCTCTGCTCTCCAATGTGTAGACATTTCTCACAGAGTACTCTTTCTGCATTAATTTTCATATCATTACCTTACTTAAAACCTAGCAAAGATTTTTTATTACCTGCACAGAAAAGTAAAAACTTTTAGCATGACATAACACATAACCTCAAGAGGTGTAGCCTCTGCTTACCTTAGCTGCATATTCACTCAGTAATTTCTCCCCCATTACACTCAAACAATATTGAGAGAAATATAATTTTCTATAATTGTGGTGGGTTTTTAACATCTTTTTCTCCATAACTTTAGGGATATAATCCCTATGCATATAATTTCCTTTTCCTCCTTATTTTGAAAACAACCAGTTCTTGACTGTCAGATTTACCACTGCTTCTCCCAAAAGCCTCTGTTTAACTCTCCTTCCCAGTGGAGTTGAAGATTCCCCTCATGATTAAGACTCTAGTTGATACAAACATCTGTTTCTACCCCATATTATATTCGTTTACAGGTCAAAAGCTCTTAAATAATTAGCAGGTGCTCTTTTCTCCAACTTTTTTTTTTCCCTCAGGGCCTATACCAGTATTTTTTAGGTTCTAGAACTTGATATTCAACTTCAGTTGTTCAATTATGTGATGTTGACTAAATGAATTAATTCATCTATGTAATGATTGAAGTGGTGGCATGAATTTTAAAAGATAATATTTATGGAGACATTTGATCTCTGAAACACTTGGAATTTGTTTTTCAGTGAAAAGAACAGTTGAATGAGGTTCCCTGAATCAAAGCCACAATTGGCCATTTACCTTCTTTACTCAACAAATATTTATTGGCTACAAATTATATACCCTACACACAATTGAACTGGTTTCTACCTTAACATATTTACAATCTCATAGACAATGGTTTATAATAGAGGAGAAATGGGCTGATATTAGTCATCATGAACCTGTTTATGATATTGAAAAGAGAGCCACTTATCCTAGGCTTGCAGAATTGAAGCATGCCTCAAGGAAAAGGTACATCCTGAACTATGTTTAGATAATGAAAAAGTCTGGCCAAATGCATAAACATATGGAGCACATTTCAATGAGAGGAAGTAGTAGGGACAGAGGCTTGGGGGTGATAGTGAATGATACTTGAGGAAAATTACAGGTACCTAATATGTCCTTAGGCTTTTCCCATTGCAAGAAAGCCACAGATCCAGATTAATTTAGGTAACAGGAGCTTATTGTAAGAATAGATGTAGAAGCAAAGAAGTATTAATTAATTTATTCCCTAAAAGTTTATTGACAACCAATAGTGCAACAGACACTGTGCTAAGATATAGGGATATAATGAAACCCACAACAGTAATCAATCTTGAGTTTATGATCTTCTATTCCAGTGAGAGAGAGAGTTATATATCTTGTAGTCACACACATAGGTAAAAGTGCTGTGACAGAAAAGGGCAGGGTATGATTAGCACATATAATGAGGGAAACCAAAGCATAAGCAACTCATCTAGTAGTTGAAAATAGGACATCGGGAGAATGAAC
Source organism: Eschrichtius robustus (assembly GCF_028021215.1). Lineage (NCBI taxonomy): Eukaryota > Metazoa > Chordata > Mammalia > Artiodactyla > Eschrichtiidae > Eschrichtius > Eschrichtius robustus. The sequence goes on along the minus strand of NC_090836.1, from coordinate 73,462,807 downwards.
TGAGTTCAGGACCAGAGGCATGAGATTGAATTGCTTGTGGGGACATGCAACATGATACTCCAGAGTGAGATCTCAGCTGAAATATTTTTCAACAAGATTCAGATGGCACATAAGAACATGAGAATGAATGAAGATAGAAGCAAAAATATCCTTAAAATACATATTGGCAAATAATATTCAGTGACTGACTTCCATTGTTTCTGTTGAGAAATCATTTGTCAGTATTTTCATTATTCTTTTGAAGATGATATTTTTTTCTTTCTTTTCCTCTTTCTCCTTTTAAAATTGCTTAGTTTCTATGTTTTTCTTCACAGTTTACTGTAAGGTGCTATTCTTTATATTTATTTACCTTGCTAGAGATCACAGTCTCCTTCAATCTATAGGTTAATATTTTAAGCTTTTTTAAAAAAGCTACTAGCTTTTTAAAATATTCCTACTGCCTCATTATTATAGGACATCATATTTTATGGGGCTTCATTAGACATAGGTTAGACCTTAATATTTATATTTTTTCTGTACTTTTTTTTCCTCTGTGTGCTTTAATTTAGATATTTCCTATGAACATGATTTAAAATTTTCTAATTTTATCCTGAATTTATTCTTTTATTAAAATCAAATATTAAGTCTAATTTCATTCATTCTATTTTTCATATCTGGAATATGTAGAATATCCATTTCATCGTTTTTTTAGATTCTAGTAAATTTTTGATCTTTTCTATTTTGTGCATTTCCATTTTATTTTCTTGAACAGTTAACCTCACTCTTATTTTAAATTTCTTGACAGGAGTCTCCAATTTCTGGATATCCTGTCATCTGTTTCTGTGGTTTGACTCTCTCTTCATATTGTGTCATATTCAATGATGTTCCAGAACTGGCTCATATCCACTTGAGAGAGCAGATAATGAACATCTCTTCCTAACTCTGCATTCAATAACTTTACATTGATAGTGTGAAATCACTCATGGTACTAATGTTTAAACCACAGAAATCAGCAAAAGCCACAACTCAAGACTCCTCCAACTCCCAAAGCCATGGCATATGGTCCTGTATTTCAGCATGTCTAGTGATTTTTTTTAATTGAATGCCAAACTTTGTCTATAAAAAAGTTAAAGTGGCACTAGCTGATTTACTTTCCTTTAGGGAGGCTTCACTCTTTGCTCTGCTAGGCAGATAGAATGATGGCTGGTAACTTTAATCAAACCAGACTTCTAGCTGAGTAGATGGTGGATTGAAACTTTGGTAAGGTTCTGTCTACCTCAAGTTACCCAGCTCCTCTGGTATAGCCCTCCAGAATTTTCAACTAAAAGATCCTCTCCTGAACTCTCAGCCTTCTTGTCTCAGCAAAATTTACATAGTGGAGAGCTTATTAACAACTTGCAAATTCTATATCTAATATTTCCCTATCCCTGTTTTTGTTTTCCTTAAAAGAGGAAGGAACAATTGGCTATATACATTTATAAAAATATACTAATTTTAATTTTATGTACAATTTATGGAGAAAAAAACTGTGAAATGGAAAGACTAGCTGAATTTAGGATAAATGTTTCTTCTTTGCAATAAATCTTAATGTTTGAACGATTCCTATAATTTTGAGAAAAATATAAAACATTAATGGTAGAAGTGAGTTTTTAAATTATAATACATGCTTTAATTTTAGACAGAATTTATTGGCCTCCTCTTATGACACATTATCCCACTTACCGTTTTAATTGTTCTAATTCTTTCCTCATTCTGGTTTTATATAAATATTTGTATCTAGTAATTTTTATATTTAAAATATTGCATTTATAACAATAAAACATTCATTTCTTCAGTAAAGACTGAAGTCATGTCTCATTTCAGAAGACAACCTGTTTATTTATGCTCAAATAATATACAGCAAAATGCAATTAATAATAATCTTTTCACTTGAAATTTTTCTCCAGAACCTTATTTTGGGTAGATGTTAGGTAAAAGGAATCAGAATGTACGATGACAATTACGCAATAACTTTATCACTAAAGGCTTAAAATCTTTGGTGAAATAGGTGGGCTTACATTTCAATCATCCACTATTCATTTTAGAGCAGTTTTAAAGCAGTTTCAATGAAGGATAAAATATATCCAGTTACTTCTTGAGAAAATTCTCTGATTATCCCAAAGTTTTTGCTTAGGATATTATATGATAGTTATTTAATAACATCATAAACATCAAATTTCTGAGTGATATTATTAGAATTTCTACATTGTGGTTACATGGTCAAAGATAAACAACCTGTCACAAATATCATCATTAATCAACATTTGAATGCACATATTCGAATTTTCCTTAAAATATTTTTATCTTACATACTTATGCAATTGTAATGAAATCAAATGTTTAAAAAGCCTGGAATGATAAAGATATTGGAAATGATCACTCAGAGATTAAAATAACTATAAATAACATCTTAGAAGGTCTAGTGAAAGAGGTAGAGAACATGCCTGAAAAACTGGTGAATTTAGTAGACATTTAAACCTAAAAAAGAAGAGTATAAAGGAAATGTCACAAGTAAAAAGACAAATTAGAGATGAGAATTTCCTTTGAAAGTTTTATCACAATATTGGACACTGCAGGGGGAGGGGGGGAGCAGGAGGAGGGGGTGGGGGAGGAGATAAATTAAGATAAATCAATGAAAATTATCCAAATAAAATGTAAAGAGGAAAAAAAGGGAGATAAAAACAGGGCAGAACTCAAGTTTTTGGCTGAGATTCAATAACATGTACTAGATTTACACTCCCTCCTTAAGCAACTAAAAACGTATAAAATATATGAAACAAGAATTTTCAGACATTGGACAAAACTCAGTACAGGATAGTGATTTCTGAGAGAGGAAGAACAAATGAGCTGAGCCCAGTAGTATCCCCAGCACACTGCCTGTAGAAAATCTCTATGGCACAGAGCAAGAAGGTGGAACCAAGGTAGAGCTGAGTGGTTTCCCTGAGTGGAGGGGACAGAGTTGGGATTCCAGGGAGGTCAAGGCCGCTAGAATGTGCAGGACAGAGCACCAGAGAGGAGAGAACTGCATGAGAGATAGTTCTGGAGCTCTTTGCAAGGTCAGCCTTACATCTGCAACTAAGCAAAAAACAGCAACATGTATGAAGAAACCACACAAGGCTTTTGGGGGAATGGGAGCATAAGGAACAGTCAATGGAGTTTTCAAAGGGTTCTCAATAGTTTGTTTCTACAGAAAGAGCCATAGTGAAAACAGTCTCTTAATTCATATGGGATGGGGTAGTGTACTCAGAAGATACTCAACAGTGGGACAAAGTTAGCCCTAGAATAAAAGTTGCTCTGGTCCTACCTGAGAAACACACATGAAAATGTAGATCTTTTCCTCTCACCATATACAAAAGTTAATTCAGAAAGGACCATAAACCTAAACGTAACATAAAGTGTGTTTTACAAAAGCACATATAAACTATGTAAAGAGACAAGTATTATTAGAATTTGCCCCCATAGGGAATCTATTCTGAGCAATATTTTAAACCATATGCTTAGAATGAAACATAGATTTTATTATGTCCATCAAACAAGAGTGAAGTATTCAAAGAACAACTTGGTAATAACTAAATGGGGAGGAGTGACTTGATATCTGATTCCAGAGTAGCCTACCTTAATCCAAAGAATATTATATATCATGCAGAGGAATGAATATAGTGTATGTTCATTGGGTAATCCTTAATAAATAGGTATTATTTTTGACACATTTTAGAACTACTAAATCTTCTGTTGTAGGCCCAGGGGATAACATTTTTCTTTTACCCTTGAGGAACCTTCTTTCTTCATCCCTTTGTCTACAAAACCGTAAGATCTTGAGGGGCAAATTGGGGTGAAGACCTAAAGAAATGAGTCAAGGAAGCTGATTCTAGTCTACCTGATTTTAGTTTCATCCAGAGATTAAAGATACAGATTAGTCTCTGTGTTTCATGGATAGGCACTATTTCAAGCAACTACAGTGGCGTTTGAGGCCAAAGCTCAGCTTGTAATAGTGCATTTGTTTAGTCCTGTGCTGGTACATCTGTCTCCCTCAGGGACTTTACAAAGTGCCTACAGGAAGCAGAATTTTACTTCATCTTGTATCCAACATTCTTTTTCTACCGAATATGGCTGAACAAAATCATATCATCTGCATTAAACTAATTTAATTTCTAGCCAATAATTTGTTTTTCATGAAAACTAACAGTTTAGGTTTTTTCCCTCTTTACAAACAGTTTCACTCATGACTATTCGGCACAGGAATGACACGGCTTTTTTAGCATAGTTAAGATTCGAGAGTTTTTCATAAAGTGAGATATTTAGCTCATTTTTAAATAAGCTAAACGAATCTTAGCTCTTTCTACGAAGACACTAAAATAAAGGATTCAAACTTAAGTTTTATCCTGACTGCATTTTACTTATCACTGTTTCTTGAACAGTATTCTAAAGCAATACACATTTCAGTGAAGATGTTGATACAACTAAACCCAGAATGGATAACTTTCTTTCAAAGCAATCTACTTCCTAATTACATCATCTTAGCTGTGTTCTAAATGGGCCCGGTAGTCTTTGCAATGTTTTAAAAATACAGTTTTCCTACATCAGTTCTAATTTTACATGGAAGACTCTCAAAATAGAGCCAAAGACATGATACATATTCTTTACAGCGAGAAAGAAGAGGTGACTTTTTAAAAAATAAATTTATGGGCTTCCCTGGTGGCGCAGTGGTTGAGAATCTGCCTGCCGATGCAGGGGACACGGGTTCGAGCCCTGGTCTGGGAAGATCCCACATGCCGCGGAGCAACTGGGCCCGTGAGCCACAACTACTGATCCTGCGTGTCTGGAGCCTGTGCTCCGCAACAAGAGAGGCCACGATGGTGAGGGGCCCACGCACCGTGATGAGGAGTGGCCCCCGCTCACCGCAACTAGAGAAAGCCCTTGCACAGAAACGAAGACCCAACACAGCCAAAAATAAATAAATTAATTAAAAAAAAAAAAACTGACCACATGCCTTAAGGTGTAACATAGGTAAATATTAAATAGGGATTGTACAAGGTAAAACAAGAAATTAAAAAAAAATTATTTATTTATTTATTTATTTATTTTATTTTTGGCTGTGTTGGGTCTTCGTTGCTGTGTGCGGGCTTTCTCTAGTTGCAGCGAGCGGGGGTTACTCTTTGTTGCGGTGTGTATGCTTCTCATTGCAGTGGCTTCTCTTTGTTGCAGAGCACGGGCTCTAGGTGCGCGGGCTTCAGTAGTTGTGGCTCACGGGCTCTAGAGTGCAGGCTCAGTAGTTGCGGCGCATGGGCTTAGTTGCACTGTGCATGTGGGATCTTCCCGGACCATGGATCGAACCTGTGTCCCCTGCACTGGCAGGCGGAGTCTTAACCACTACATCACCAGGGAAGTCTGAAGAGGAGGTGACATTTTATAAAAACTAAATAAACTATATGCTCCTTTGTGACATAACATTTATACATGTACCATCTTAACTTAGAGAAGGCAAACCTACTCCCCACCCCACCACTTTCACTTTAACCTACAGGCCAATAACTTCAAATTGAATTAACTTGCTTTTCAATAAGACTGTTGATGCAATTGAGTAATTATGCTAAGTTGCTTCATCATTATTCTTCTCAGCTCTGCATATATAACAGTGATTGAATTAAAACTCCTATTTACATATTACAATCAGTGGTTACCTAGACTGTCATATTTTAAATTTTGAGGTAACATTAATTAAAAGACATGAAAAATTCATCTAAGATATGAGCCTAGAGAAACTTTACATTTTAATATATTTATATGCACATAAAGTACATGTATACAATTGTTTTCTTAGGAGTCATTGAGTTGTTCAAGTAATAATAAGAAGTGTTATGCTATTTTTATAATGTTCAACACAGTATATTTTGAAGTTCCTTCAATAGGTGAATATTTCCAATTAGCAAATAGTACACAACAAAATACAAGTTAGTTTCTAAATCTTAACCTAAATAGTTGTTCTTGCCTCCAAAACTATTCACACCCCCCAGTAAAAAGTCTTGTGGTTCTGACTGTAAAATTAATACATCTGATGCAGTAGTATCCTTTGGAATCATCTGTAGCAAGTTCCTGAACAACCTTTGATCCTGTTCTGACTCACAACTTTTATCCAGTGTTTAATGCCCTTTTCTCATCAACCAACCACATATGCATCTTTTATTAAACACATGGCTTGCAGGATACAATAAATAATTTGACCTGAATTGGAAATTTTCTGTGTGCTATTCATTGTGACACATGCTGAAGGCTCAGAGAGGAACAGGGCATAGTCTGCACTGACAGAACATGTCATCCAGCCATGTTCAGCTAGATAAATAAACAAATGACAGTGAAGTATGATGAATACAAAGCAGGAAAAGCATACAGAGATTGCACAGAGTGAGTGATTATTGCTACTTGGAGAGTCAGGGGAGACTTTGCAGAGGAAGTGATATGTGATTTGGGACTAAAGAATGAATAAAGTATTCATCAGGTGGACAAAGGGTATTTTAAATAATGGAACTTAGATGTTCAAAGAAATAGGGATTTACTATTCTTCCCTAAACAAAACACAACCACCCTTCCTAACAGAGCCCATGCTAATATCACTAGTGGATTATTCAAACCCTCATTCAGGTTTATATTACCCCCTTCAAAGCTCCCACATGTGTTTTGTGGTAGCAGTCAGGAAGTTCATAAACATTTAGATTTTACTTCTGATACATGGTAGGATTGTACTTACTTGCCTCACTTCATGGTAATTCTGAACAAATAACTTTCTTTGATCAGTGAAGTAAGAACAGAAGTTGCATGTATTATACCTAGGCAAATGCTTTTGAGATCTGATGTATTACTTGATACATTCCCTTCCAACTGTCATGGTGATCGTGGACACACATATTGAGGAGTCTGTGTGAGCCTGGGTCCTTGAGTGGCAATGATAAGCAGGCCCACAACCTGCTCCTGGATGGACATTTAATGTGAGGGAATAATGAACTTTTAGTCTTATATATTTATAAGATTTTGGGTTGTTCGTTACCACAGCATAATCTAGCTTATTCTGCCTGATAATGGTTTTAAATACTTTAATATTAAGCCTTTGGTACCAAAATACAGTGGGTAGATGAGTGAGAAGTTGCTTAGATATATAAAATATACATTGTTGTGCAGTGTATCTCCATATTGTAATGATTCTCCTCATAACAGGCACTGCACAGCTCACCTACTTACCCCTGGGCGTGCATAGCCATTATTAGTCCCCCTGCTTTTATATGGTTTCTTGGCAGTCTGTACTGTGTCCTCATAGTACTTAATTTAATTCATAATTATGAAATTACTGGTAGAATTATTTCATTATTGTTTGCCTCCTGTGTATATATATTGTGATCCCAAGTAGATAATGCCATGTCAGTCATACCCCAGTGAATAGCAAAGACACTGAACCAGGGTGAGTATCTAAAGTAAAGTCTAAATAAATAAGTGAATGAATGCATGAGTGTATGAATGCATGATTTAGGATACTAAATGCATATATTTAAAAAAAAATTTTTCTGCCCCTTAAAGCCCCAGACAAGGGGAAAGAGACAAAGTTGTTATAAGTAGGTTTTACTGACTGGAATTTAAAATAATCATCAAGAACTAAAATTATTGACTTATAATAGATAAAAGGGGTATTCATAATGATATAATATGATTTTCTCATTTTACAGATTAGAAAACTGAAATTGGTACTGGCTTGTGATTGAACAGTGGCAACACAGAGAGTAAGCGACATTGCTTTCAATTTTATGATAACAATAATGATTTTCCTTTTCAGAATGTGGTTTCCATAATTTTTGTGAATAAATGAATAGCTGCCATTAGATAGCCACATCACCTTGAGCAAATATTTAACTCTTTGGGACCACAGTGTTCTTGTCTCTAAAAGGAGAATACCAATATTGTCTACCATATAGGCTTGTTATGTGGGCTAAAGAAATATATGTTAAATAGATAAGAAGGTTTCCTGCATACAATTTACATATAGATGTGCAGACACACACTATATGAAATGAATACTATATGTGCACACACACATATTTACTCTGATGGTGATGATGTTGGTGATGATGATGAACGTACGTAGTCAAATCACAAAATGTGGAATCCTAAACAAGTTTCAGAATTCTAATTATTCTTCATACATTCAAAGTCTCTCAGAATAGCATGCATTTAGATGAAATATGTAAGACTGAAGAATTTTATGATGTAGGGTGGAGAAATTATGGGTATTATGGTTAGCTTCATAATTGTGGCACATTTTAATTTTTTATGTTTATATCTCCATGATATTATTATTTTTGAGTTATAACTTTAAAAATCATACTGGTTTATATAATTACTATCATTAAGGCTACGTTTTAAACAATTATTGCAGGGAAAAAGAAAGCTAAGATCATTTATGGTGTGCTGATTTTACCCAAGATTCAAAATGGTACAGAGAGGTGCTAATATTTATAGAGAATCCACTTTGTGTCAGAATTTTCAGGCATATTTTTTTTCTTTTTTTTTTTTAACATTATTTAATCTTTCTGAGGTGTTTTCAGTTTTTTTTTTTTTTTAACATCTTCATTGGAGTATAATCGCTTTACAATGTTGTGTTAGTTTCTGCTGTAAAACAAAGTGAATCAGCTATATGTATACATATATCCCCATATCCCCTCCCTCTTGTGTTTCCCTCCCACCCTCCCTATCCTACACCTCTTGGTGGTCACAAAGCACCAAGCAGATCTCCCTGTGCTATGTGGCTGCTTCCCACTAGCTATTGGTTTTACATTTGGTAGTGTATATATGTCAATGCCACTCTCTCACTTCGTCCAAGCTTACCCTTCCCCCTCTCCATGTCCTCAAGTCCATTCTCTATGTCTGCGTCTTTATTCCTGTCCTGTCCCTAGGTTCCTCAGAACCTTTTTTTTTTTTTTTTTAGATTCCATATATATGTATTAGCATATGGTATTTTTTTTCTCTTTCTGACTTTCTTCACTTTGCATGACAGACTCTAGGTCCATCCACCTCACTACAAATAACTCCATTTCGTTTCTTTTTATGGCTGAGTAATATTCCATTGTATATATGTGCCACATCTTCTTTATCCATTCATCTGTCGATGGACACTTAGGTTGCTTCCATGTCCTGGCTATTGTAAATAGAGCTGCAATGAACACTGGGGTACATGACTCTTTTTGAATTTTTGTTTTCTCAGGGTATATGCCCAGTAGTGGGATTGCTGGGTCATATGGTAATTCTATTTTTAGTTTTTTAAGGAACCTCCATACTGTTCTCCATAGTGGTTGTATCAATTTATATTCCTACCAACAGTTCAAGAGGCTTCCCTTTTCTCCACACCCTCTCTGGCATTTGTTGTTTGTAGATTTTATGATGATGCCCATTCTAACCAGTGTGAAGTGATACCTCATTGTAGTTTTGACTTGCATTTCTCTAATAATTAATGATGTTGAGCAGTTTTCATGTGCTTCTTGGCCATCTGTATGTCTTCTTTGCAGAAATGTCTATTTAGGTCTTCTGCCCATTTTTGGATTGGGTTGTTTGTTTATGTGATATTGAGCTGCATGAGCTGCTTGTAAATTTTGGAGATTAATCCTTTGTCATTTGCTTCCTTTGCAAATATTTTCTCCTATTCTGAGAGTTGTCTTTTCATCTTGTTTATGGTTTCCTTTGCTGTGCAAAAGCTTTTAAGCTTCATTAGGTCCCATTTGTTTATTTTTGTTTTTATTTCCATTTCTCTGGGAGGTGGGTCAAAAAGGATCATGCTGTCAGTTATGTCACAGAGTGTTCTATGTTTTCCTCTAAGAGTTTTATAGTGTCCAATCTTACATTTAGGTCTTTAATCCATTTTGAGTTTATTTTTGTGTACGGTGTTAGGGAGTGTCCTAATTTCATTCTTTTACATGTAGCTGTCCAGTTTTCCCAACACCACTTATTGAAGAGGCTGTCTTTTCTCCACTGTATATGCTTGCCTCCTTTATCAAAGATAAGGTGACCATATGTGTGTGGTTTTATTTCTGGGCTTTCCATCCTGTTCCATTGATCTATATTTCTGTTTTTGTGCCAGTACCATACTGTCTTGATTACTGTAGCTTTGTAGTATAGTCTGAAGTCAGGGAGCCTGATTCCTCCAGCTCCATTTTTCTTTCTCAAGATTGCTTTGGCTATTCAGAGTCTTTTGTGTTTCCATACAAATTGTAAAATTTTTTGTTCTAGTTCTGTGAAAAATGTCACTGGTAGCTTGATAAGGATTGCATTGAATCTGTAGATTGCTTTTGGGTAGTATAGTCATTTTCACAATGTTGATTCTTCCATTTCAAGAACATGGTATATCTCTCCATCTCTTTGTATCATCTTTAATTTCTTTTATCAGTGTCTTATAGTTTTCTGCATACAGGTCTTTTGTCTCCTTAGGTAGGTTTATTCCTAGGTATTTTATTCTTTTTGTTGCAATGGTAAATGGGAATGTTTCCTTAATTTCTCTTTCGGATTTTTCATCATTAGTGTATAAGAATGCAAGAGATTTCTGTGCATTGATCAGGCATATATATATATATATATATATATATATATATATATATATATATATATTATGGAATATATAATTTATAAAATAGATAATTTGTAATATTACATATAATTTCAATTCCATATGTTTCCTACTAATTTTTAGAGACATAAAAGCTGAATATGTTATGATAAGCAATTTGTCAAAATCATCAACTAGAAAACTACTAATTTTAAAAAGTTTAGAAAGAAAGTAAATTTATACACTAAAATGATAGAAGCCAAACTCTCAGACTTCTTAAAACAATGTAGTTTGAAATTTTAAGGACAAATTGAGTACAATATCCAGATGTACAGAGATCAACTGTTAAACATCAACTGTTTTATTTTACTTATGCAATACTAAACCCCAAGGATGCCAAAGAGCTTGCCTAATTTGAATAGTGTTTGAGAGATGATGACGATTCTGAATCTCTACTCCTCCACCCCTGGTCTATATCCAAGGTCTTTGTATTATTATACATGTTACAATGTTTGTAATATAGATTTATTAGTTCAAACTTTCATCAAAAATAAATGTGTGGTATTCTTGTAGATGATCACCTATCACTGCCAGACATCATGCTGCTAGATCCTTCCTATTTAGTTTAGAGTCCATTCTCACTCCATACACTCTCCTTTCCCAGACAGTTACTTATGTCACAATCAAAATAAGAGATAATTAAAATCTATCATAAGATTCTAAAAATGCCTTAATATTACTGTTGGAAAACTTGCAGATAACTTGAAAAAGATGGCTTTTTAAAAGTTGTTTATACTCCAATGAGACAAATACTTACATCCATGGAAATGAATGACTATGATATGTCAATGTCTAATCCACCTGGATAGAACAAACTTGGTCAAAATAGTAGCCTGTAAAGGAAACCATGTTATACTCACTCTATTTAAAAATAAACATTTAGAGGTTTCTAAATCAGGACTTTATGAAGGTGATTAAAGGGTTTGTTCAGAATGACTGAAAAAATATATATATTCTGGAATAAAAACATTATGTATGTATATATGAGTACATGTACATAGACACAAATATACATATATGTACCTTAATTCATCTCTGTGTATATATGTTATATATATGTATGTATGTGTGTGTATATACACACACATATATATACTGTATAGTTGTTATTCTTGTGGGTAACTATATGTACAGATGTGTTTGTGTGTGTATACATCACTATGTAGTAAATTTAGGCATCCTATATAAAACAATAAAGTTGAAAATTTGAAAAGACAGAATTCTAATATATAAATATAATATTCTTTATAAAGAGGATATCGGTAAAAAAAAGAAAACTTCCTCAAATAAACAAACCCTTAATGTTGGCTTAAAATATAGTCTCTATTCATAGTATCTTCTGTTTTTTAACAGTTCCTTATCATTATATTTGCATCCTGTTCTTCACCTATATGATTCTTGAAACTGGTAAATTTCTCATATCAACATTATTTCTTTGGTTGAAAAACTTAAGTCTCTGCTCCTTACCTTAACTTCCCCTTGAAGCAGCAATTTGTCAACAGTATGGTAGAAGTCTTTATGTCTCTCTAAACAGTACTGCAAAGGTGTTCTGCCTCCAATTACTGCTTATACAGGAAGAGTAGTTCTACCTGTATCTTGGTTCTGAAGAGTCCTCTATGTCTCAAAAATTTTAAGATAAATATAAATGACAACCGCTCTTGTCCCTATACCCTTGTGATATCCACAATTTAGAGGTGGGATGTCAGTATTCTTTTTCCACAGCTGGAGGTATAACATAAGCAACATTATCTTTACTTAATTTGATATTATCTCTTTCCTAGTCTTAACTTTTAAATTGAAATTTTCAGTGCTTGAGAAAACAGAAAATATATTTTCAATTAAAATTTTTCTGATTATCAGAATTTTTATTCTAAAATATATTCAGTATGTCTTGATTTAAAGTTCTTGACTAAGATTCATATCTACAGATATAGCATTTTCTTTTAAAACCTGTATCTTTAAGCATAGCATATTAGCGTTCAACATTAACATTTTTGAAATGAATAAATACTAGAACATTCATCACATATTTTGAAACTTGCATAATTTAAGATTAATATTCCCAAGGGAATAAAGATAAATTTGAGGCAATGCAGTCTTAGATATTATAAATCTATAATGAATGCACTTTATTTCTTTCATAATGCTGTTCTTTTTCTCACCACTATCAATATGTAATTTATTGAGAGGCCCCTATTAAATTACCAGTATTCTTTATCATTGTAGTCATAAGACTGTGTAAATTTGCCCACTTTTTTTTTTTTTTTTTCTCTTTTGGTGTATTTTTTATTTAGCTCTTGATGTGAAAGCACCACTATCACATAATGGATGCTTGGATAACATTTATTTACCTCTAGCTCAGTTCCTTTGTGTTACTGCTATTTTTGTGTACTGATAGCAGACTCAGGTTAAATAATGAGATGAAAGCTCCATTAAAAAGTATAAAGGAATATACATGTAAAATTTGAAAAAAAATATGCCTTTACATATACTGATACACCGCATAGTTAGCCACAACCTATTTGCTTTGAAGGGATAAAGTTCATTGGTTCATGAAAGCAAAGAGAAAGGAAGAATTAATAAGAGCTTCTGACATTCAAAAGAAAAGTCACATATAGAAGAGAGAATCCATCGGTTCCACGAAAGGGTCCCCCCTCATCTCCAACATCACAAGGGTATAAAAGACCCTGCTTCCTTTATACTTTTTCTAAACAAACTGGGGGAATAAAAAACAAACAAAATTATTGTTTAAATAATTATACAGAAATGTATGGCTTGAGATATTTTAAGGGATTAAACTTTGTGCATTAGACTAAAACTTTTCCCACTGCCATGCCATAGATAAGAACTAATGAGAAAGAAAAGAAAGTTTTATTCTCTTTGCATATGGTCTAGTATGTTAATAATAATTGTGGAATAGTATATTCTGGTATGCTCAGAAAATAATAATCACTATGTTTCATGGTATTTTTAAGTAAATATGAGGTTAAAGTAATAGGCTTGTGCTATGACCCTCTACATGATAGAACACTAGAGAGATGCAAAAAGACATCTGTATATATGTGGCTGAAGGCATGAGAAAATTATAATAGCAAACCACAATTCTTAGAAAATATTTTTACCATAATAATAATTATGAAGATTGTTTCATTGTTAAGAATTTCTCAAATCAATTTATTTTATGTACACATTAAAATGTTTTATATTTAATAAATATGTAAGATACAAAGACAACAATACTGATTCCCAAGACCCGAAACCCATGATGAATATGAGTTATCATGACCCAGCATTTACTGTCATTAAGGTCTGAAAATATTTGTTTCCATCTAATTGCTATTTTTGTTATTTTAAAATTATTGTTCTTTTTGTTTAAAAATACACTTTATGCAATTGAAATTTAATAGAAAAATTAAACTGCAGAAATTTTTGATCTTTATATGTAGATATTACCATGTTTAGTGACATTAATAGAACCCTCAGGCTTGTGTTGAGTCCATCCTAAAACTTTTTGATGGATAGAGGTAGAATTTGAAAACTAACTCTGCTCATCCTCTCTGTTTGCTTGATAATCTTCTATTATTTTTTTCATGGTGTCCATAGTTTTTGGGTTTTTGTATATTATGTGGTGCCCTATTCAATGGTGGAGTCTGCTGGTGAGTACTTTTGCTGACATTAAATATTTCTGGGAAATTTTGATAAAATTAGTAAAAAGAAATACCATGAGAATTTCTGAAACTTCTGTGATATCCACTTTATAGCCATTTAATAAAAATTTCCTTCAGAGGCTAGACAGGTTTTCATTTGAGTTTTAAAACTTTCAGGATTCTAAAAAGTCCAAGATTTTTACTTTTCATTTTGTTTTATTTTATTGACATGTATCACAGACATGAAAAATAGCAACGTTTTATAGATATGAAAAGCACAGTAGAGATACTACCTTTTTCCTCTTTCAACTGATATTTTAAAAGAAAGTTTTCTAATATCCTTTTTTCCCCTCTTATGTTGCCTTTTTACCTCGTTTCTATTTCCCTTTTTATAAAGGCCTTTTGAAATAATATTTTCCACAGAGTGGAAACAGTCTCTCATAGCCTGACTGACACTTCTCTAGGGGGTTCCTGTTCTTGGAATATAGCCTCGAGATTATTAAACCAACAAATAAAACATTTTAAGACATCCCATAAATTTTTGGCCCAAGCCCAGCAGCAGTTTCAATGTTTCTGGTCAGGGTGACTCTCTGAAGGACAGGTATGAGAATTGCTCCAAGTAGAAGGAAATTGTGACGTGGAGTCAGTCTGTTTTGTTTGTTTTGTTTTTCACTCAGCCATTAGTAGCATGAAATGTGGTCTTTTCAACACAATTTCAACCTGAATACCTCTCAGCCTGTACTAATGCTTGAGACCTAGAGACCTTGATGAAGCAGTTTTATTTTCTCCTCTCAGTTAGTGAAAGCTCCCATTGTAAGCTCTTTGTAAACAGAATAGAAAATTCTGACATACTATATGTAAAGTATTTGAAAATTCAAATTCCATCATTTAAATCTCAAGCACATCCATTGTATATTTTAAATAGAGAAGATGAGACAACTTTAAGTGTTTCATATCCATTAGCAAGTGAAGGACTTGAATTGTATCTCAATTACCTTTGCAGATTTTTCCGAAGGTTGCACTTTTACTTTAAGCTGAAGAAAAGAAAAAAATTAGAAAAGTTCCAACTTGACCTATTTTGTTTAAATTTACCTTTTTTAATTGGTAGCTCGAACATCACAGATTTTATCTAGTGTTCCCTGACTCTCCAAAAAGTGAACTGATCCTTTACCTGGCCTTCAACAGCACTTGGCTAATATTCCCTTTTAGCAATTATTGCATTCAGTTATAATCATCTGGAATATATTATCTTAACATTTTCTCAATCACTCTAATCATACCTTTCATCTTTTTCATGAGTCCCCAAAACTGAAAAAGACAGAGATTTTGGAAAGTAAGACAAAGGATTAGTCTTATTACTAATAAGGAAAATAAAAATCATTTGACACAATGTGTATTAGTTTTGTGAGGATTAATCTTCACAACTATCCCCTTTCCTAACAACTCTCTCAGTAGGTAGTTATTATTATCATACCATCTTATTTATGAGGAAACTGAGTCACAGAGAAGGTTCAGGAACCTGCCCAAGGCCATGCACTTGTAAAGCTAGAATTCAAAGCCAGACAAGCTTACCTCTAAAACCAGGTTTTCTGTATCAAATGTTTTGTTAGAAAGTGTCAAAGTTGACACTAGAAGCATGTTTAGTCAACAGAAAAGAATGATACAGGCAACAAAAGTTTTCTTAACTTTTTGGTTGATTACACTAAAATCTATATAATATTCATTATATATATTTTTTCCACAGACACATATATATGCATGTTTGAATGTGTGTACCAATGTCATATATATACATGTACACATACACACATATATCAATCCATCTATCGAGAGAGAGAGAAACAGATTATTTTTTTTAAAACTTGGTTTTTAATAGCTTAGAAAACTGAAAGGACGAAAAGAGCTCTTTCAATATAACAACATAGAAAGATAAATCTCTAGAGGAAAAACTGTACCAAGAAGTGTGCAACTTTTATGTGAAGAAAACAAACAAACAAAAAATTCTCCTTAGCTATATAAGAAGAATAAACAAATAGAATGCTATATGTTGATTTTGGGTAGAAAGACACAATAATTTAAATATATCAAGTCTCCCTAGATTAAGTATGCTTGGATAGAAAGACACAATAATTTAAATATATCAAGTCTCCCTAGATTAAGTATGCTGACTCTGTTGTTTATTTACCCAACAATCTGTTCACTTCTTCTTCCTTGAAAATAGAAACCCAAAAAAGCATATGAAAAGCTGCTCCACATCATATGGCATCATAGAAATACAAATTTAAGCAACAATGAGATATCAATGCACATCTATTAGAATGACCAAAATCTGGAACTCTGACAACACCAAAGGCAAGGATATGGAATAATGGGAACTATCATTCATTGCTGATGGGAGTGCAAAATGGTACAGACACTTTGGAAGACGGTTTGGCCATTTCTTACAAAACTCTTACCATACAATCCAGCAATCCCAGTCCTTATTATTTACACAGAGGAGTTGCAAGCTTAAGTCAACCCCCAAATTTGGGCACATATGTTTACAGCAGCTTTATTCTTACTTGCCAAAACTTGGAAGCAATCAAGATGTCCTTCAGGACATCAGATATCTGATGTACAGACTATGGAATATTACACAGTATTAAAAAGAAATGAGTACAACTTGGAATGAAACTTGACAATATCTATAAACATTTTAAATATCTACATCCTTTGAGTCAGCCTTTCAACATCTAGAAATTTTTCTTACAAACACATTTGCAAGTGTGCCCAATGACAAACTGAAGAAACAATGATGTTTATTCAATCTTTACTGATATGGTACAGCCCAGAATATAGCTTAGAAGATGTACTGTTATATGAACAAAACATAATATATCTAATAGTAAGAAGATATTGTGGACTATAGTCAACAAGAAACCATAAAATTTACCAGAGGAAAAAAATATTTTAAAGGATAGCAAGAAACAAATAAAGTCTTATTAATAACCCCATGGTTTTAGGAGACACATCAGGACAAACACCAAAAGGAGGAAAAGTACAGCTCTTCGTATCATTTCTGTATTTCTTTTTCCTTTATTCTCTCTTCATTATCTTTTGATTTTTATGCTGACATCTGTAGCCAGAAAAGCTGCTGCAAATGACTACTCATGCTCTGGAAAGAAAATTTAGGTTTAACTTTAACGCAATGTGGGGTGTGTGTGTGTGTTCACAGAACTCTGGACAGAGAGTCCCCTGAGAAGTTAGCAGTCTATCACTAATATAATGAAGGTATCCAAATGGAACAATGAAGGCTATTTATGTTTGCAACGCTGAAGAGAAAAGTTTTCAAAGGATACACTTAAGTTCTGTCTGTTTCTAACCTTCTACTTTCATTTGCCTTTGTTACAAAAGGCCCAAGAATGGGAATCTTTTAAAATTCAGCTATCTAGCCTCAGCCTCCACACGAGTAGTTTTGATGGAATGCTGATTAAACTTTATACAGCAATCTTGTTTGAAAACTTCAGAGCAAGAAGCACTTTATTTTCCAGGTATCAAGAATAAACACTTTGAACTCTTTAGCACTGTAATAATTCTCTGAAAATGTTAAGTTCTGTTTTCCAAATTCTCTATGCTCCTAAAATGATGAGAAGTTACAGTGTACACAAATGACCTTCTCCCTAAGCCACATTAGTGGCTTATTCAGCACAGTGACCTCCCCCTCCACAGACGTTACTGTAAATCAGTGATGAAGATGTCAGGTCCAGGTTCAGAGTTCAGTGTCATCATTTTCTCTTCTTAATGGAAGAGCTTAAACACTGTGGTTCCTAAGCTTTCCATCAAACTGAATATCTCTGCTATGCAACACAACGAAACATGCTTTTACTCCTCTAAATTGCTATAGCTGATGCTTGCCCTCTCTTAACCATTGAGAAGTGACACAGATTCTCTCTCTCTCTCCCACTCCACATTAATCTGTGTTTTAAAACACAGAACACAATCAGGTGGCTGGGACAGGAGGAAGAGAAGATGGAGATTTCTAAATATGTTAAGACATTTTAGAATAAGGCAAAAGTGTTATTTTGAATTAAATTTACCTTACTGTAGTCACTTTTTATCCATCACTGACTAATGAGTGCTGAGATTTAGAGAGGACCTTAGAAATAGAATCCAATGTTGTACTGAGGAGTGTCTAAATATTTCTAGGCTTTGTAAGAAAGAAGGTGTGCTGGTATAATTCAGCAGCCCTAATTTACGTGAGAAGAGTTTACTATGCAGAATACTTAAACATGCATACTTTTTGCTAAAACTATTTTAATTTTTTTTTAGTTCCTTAATTATTTGAGGGTATTTTAGTATCATACTGTAAATATACAATTATGCTACTTTTAATTTGTATTGTGAAAATCACTAATCTAAGTCTAAATGAATGAACATGAGAAAAACTAGAGGAAGGACTTTATATAAATAAAAGTTGCATTTCCAGACACTGTGGTGTATAGAAATTATAACTCAATTAAGCACAAATTTTCTTAAATATTTTCTCTAAATGTCATAATCCTAATTAAGTTTATTACTAAATTCCTTACAATTGTAAAAGCTATCCTTTTGTGCTACAATAATTTTCCTTTCATCTTTAATTACTTTATTAACTTCTGAAAATAATGTCATTATTGTAAATAGTTTTAAAAGTATAGAAATGTACATATTAAAAAACCTCATGGGGCTTCCCTGGTGGTGCAGTGGTTGAGAGTCTGCCTGCCAGTGCGGGGGACGCGGGTTCGAGCCCTGGTCTGGGGGGATCCCACATGCCGTGGAGCGATTGGGCCCGTGAGCCACAATTACTGAGCCTGCGCGTCTGGAGCCTGTGCTCCGCAACAAGAGAGGCCGCGGTAGTGAGAGGCCTGCGCACGGCGATGAGGAGGGGCCCCCGCTCGCCGCAACTGGAGAAAGCCCTCGCGCAGAAACGAAGACCCAACACAGCCATAAAATAAATAAATAAATAAATAAAATTAAAAAAAAAAACAAAACCTCATGATTCTAATGCCTAAAGAAATCACAATCCACATGATAACTATTCCAGTATTTCTTATTACACAAACATCAGTATACTATCTTTTGCAATTTAATGGGATCAGATTTTATATAAAAATTTGTATTTGCTTTTCAATATTAACATTATATTTGATCATTTTCTATGGCATTAAGGAGTCTAGAAAACACTATTATAGTTGCCATATAATATATACCTTAATTTACCCGTTCTATTTTTTGTTATTTCGATTGTTTACAAAATATGCCCTCATAAGTATTTGAAAACCAATATTTTAATTAATTTATTCTTTATTTCTTATTTTCTTATTATTAATCTTGAGATGAACATTTTTATATTTAGATTGCCAATTAAATCTCTAGAAATATTAACTAATTCTATTCCCACTAATTATGTATTAGGGTGCTTCTGTTTCATTGAAGCCTGCCAGTGTTGAACAGAATAATTTTCAAACACCTCTGTTTATTTTATAGGGTGGGAGTATGACATTTTAATATGGATCACCAGCTTTAGCTTGTGTTATTTTCACCTCTAAGATTTACACATGTGCATATAAATTCGATGAAATGATTGGGAATACAAGTCCGTAAGAGGGCAACATGCATGCAGAGATGATTCTGCTTAGGGAAGAAGACAATTTAAGGAAAAAAAAGGAGATGAGAAGAAAAGTACATGCCTTTCTTTAATACTGATCTAGGGCACAGCCCAATAAATCTTTGTAAGAGGGGTAGTGCTAGTCCATCTTATTGATGATGTTTCAGATAAATTATTTAAAATTTGAGGGCAAGGAAGCCTTTTTGGGGGGTCTAGGAAATAAAGAAGTGTCAGGTTGACACAGAAAGATATTCTTCTAACTTTTCTAAGAACATGTAAACTGTTAACTCCTCATCATACCCCACAATTTGAATTCGTTCATTACGTATTATCTTCCCTTGAGTTATGTATTTAATATTGTCTGTTTGGGGGTTTGCTGGTAAGTTCTCTTTAGCCGTCTATTCTTGGAGCAGTATCAGCTAGTATTAAAAAGCTTTCTGTAGGGTTTTATAAAAATAGAGAAGGAATTTTCACCTTTATCCCTCCCACTGAGTTTAAAAAAACAATTTTATTTGAAAAGTAATATATGAGGAGGATAAAAAATCAAATAGAACAAACTGCATATATTGGCAAGTAATTTCTCTATTGTTGCATATCCCAGTCCTTTCTTCCTTTCACAATATTTGTCTTCAGTCTTATATGTATCCTTCCTAAAATATTCTATGTATGCATAAGTAAACACATGTTTATGCATATGCATATGTAAATACAAATATTGATACAGATTTTTTAACACGTGAGATATTTTTCTATCTTCTTCTTCCCCTTTGTTTACTTGTACAGCATGAAATATTAAAGTTAACTTCCTTTGTGAATTTACACCTTGATTAATATACCTAAATCTTGTTTTTTAAAAGATTTTTCTGCCAAATATATTAATTTTTTTCTTGAAAAATTCTGCTATATTTTGCTAAAACACTATTCAAAGAAGTGTAAACACTATAAATTCATATGGTTATATTTGAACTCTCCCTAGAGTTACAATTAGTAACAGTGAAGAAGAGATTTTAATGCTTATTTGAATTCAGTTTTCTCGTTATTCTGGGTACAGTGGAGATTAAGCTCTCTTACTGCCTGTACTGAAAAGAATGAACACAGCAGACCTGAGACTACTATCCTTACCATGGCTTGCTTGCAAGGTTGGACCTTGGCTGGCATCTGGCAACTTGGATCTCAGGGTGTTCCTAATCAACAATTAACAGATAAGGATGGTCTGCTATGTTTCGGCTTTTAAGTAAACAATATGATTTATGCTGAGCACCTACTTGTCTTTTATGAGTCTGGAATTTTGGTATCTTCTAAGCAGAGGGTACTCGTGTGACCAACCCCAAAAAAGCTCTGAACACTGAGTCTCTAATAAACTTCCCTGGTAGACAATACTTCACATGTGTTATCACAAGTCATTGTTGGGGGAATTAAGTGTGTCTTACATAACTCCACTGGGGAAGGACTCTTGGAAGCTGTGCTTGGTTTCCTCTGGACTTCACCCCATGCACCTTTTCTCTTTGATGATTTTGCTTTGTATCCTTTCACTATAGTGAATATTAGCCATGAATACAACTATATGCTAAGTTCTGTGCATCCTTCTAGGGAATCACCAAGGCTATGAATGATCTTGGGAAACTGAACACATTCTCCCTTGCACTGGGTAGAGTCATGTAACTGGAGCTGGCCAGAACACCCCTTTGTTTCTTTCTCGCTGAGATGGTAAACAACAATATCCCACAGTAAAGATTCTTTAAAGCTGAGGCTGAGAATGGAGATGATGTGGAGCAAAGCACCCAGGTGACCCAAGGTGAAATTTGCATTGTAAGAAATGAATCTTTGATTGTTTTCAGTCACTGAAACTTTAGCGTTTTATGCTATTACAGCACAAGTGGGACAGTCTTGACGGATACAAATACTAAGCAGATTTTTGTTATGCTGAAAATAAGGTTACATAGCATGAAGGGTATTTATATCACAGATTAATAGCAATAATCTCTTGTCATGCATGAAAAATTGTACTACCTATCACTCATACTTAAAATTTTAATGGCCATAGTTTATTTTATTAGAACAGATTATTTTCTACTGCATATTTTTGTCATTTTGTTACAAATAATATTGACAGCCTGGACTAATTGTTATAAAGAATATTCATAGATCAAAATATACTATAATTTATATGAAAATAGCCTTATAGAGTCTTCTAAGAGTTGAGAAAACTTTCAAAATTAGGTGTAGGCAGATATTAAGAGTCAGTCACTTAATAAAATGATGAACTGAATGAAATGGCAAATGAATGGATGGTTTTTCCCACCTCATTTTTATTAACATTGAACTATGTATTTTTTTTTTAACATCTTTATTGGAGTATAATTGCTTTACAATGATGTGCTAGTTTCTGCTTTATAACAAAGTGAATCAGCTATACATATACATATGTTCCCATATCTCTTCCCTCTTGTGTTTCCCTCCCACCCTCCCTATCCCACCCCTCTAGGTGGTCACAAAGCACGGAGCTGATCTCCCTGTGCTATGTGGCTGCTTCCCACTAGCTATCTATTTTACATTTGGTAGTGTATATATGTCAATGCCACTCTTTCACTTCGTCCCAGCTTACCCTTCCCCCTCCCCACATCCTCAAGTCCATTCTCTACGTCTGCGTCTTTATTCCTGTCCTTGTATTGATTATATACTACAGGGCATGGGTCATTAGCTGGACTTAGTAGAAGAAGCATTAGCACAAAACTGAAGTTGGATGCAGCTGGATATGACAACTTAATATTATTTATTCACAGTAATTAATATGTCCAAGAAACTTTACCTTCAAAGAAATATTTAAACATCTCTAAAATATACTTTATTTAAGGGGAAATATATGGGTACAAGCTGAGTTTACCTCTCATCTTGGGGGTTTCTAATTGGAGTGTGGATATCTCTGCCTTTACAAATAATTCATAGACCAAAAGTAAGAGCTGGATATTTTAATGATTTCTATTTTCTAATCTAATTTTTCTAATTTTTTAACCCCAAAACTCAAGTAATTAATCTTCCAGTAAAATCTTAGAAAAGGTGAAGCCTAAATATTGCTACAGAGTTTCCTGATGTTATAGCTATAGTGAATTAAAAAAAAGATATAATGAACTGAAATACACTTTATAAGATTACTTGTTTGCCAAAGGCTAAATGTGTTTTTATCACTAATTTACATCTTGTTTTAAAATGTAATAAATAAAATTAAAAATTTTATATGAATATTTTTACCTTATGATATAAATGCTGGTACTTAGAATGCGTCTGCTTAGGTCATAAACATGTAGTTGATAAAGACAGCCTTTCCTAATTCCTATCTATGGAATATGATGTTTTCTAACTCATTGGGAAAATTTGCTGAATGTAAAGTTCTTTGTATTCTATAGTTTTATAAGTAGGTTTCATTTAAAATTAACATGAATTTATTCACAATACCTTTATTTTATTTTATATCCTAGCAAGATTATGGTTCTGTTTATGCTATAGCTACAGAGAAATATGTTTAATTAAGTTAGCAAATAATGTTTTTAAAAATAAACTTTATTTAGAATAGGTCTATTTACAAAAAAAATTATGAAGATAGAACAGAGAATGCCTATATATCTGCACTGTTTCTCCTATTATTAACATCTTATATTAGTATAATACATTTGTTATAATTAATGATGTTGATACATTATGATTAACTACAGTCCATACTGTATTCAGGTTTCCTTAGTTTTTATCTAGTGTTCTGCACCTGGATCCCATACACGATATCATATTTATTCATTATGTCTTCTTAGGCTCCTTAGGCAGTGATAGTACCTCAGAATTGGTGTCTTATAACCTCAAGAGTTTTGGGGACTCCCGGTCAGTAGAATGTCCCTGAATTGGGATTTCTTTGATTTTTTTGCAATTAGACTGGGATTATGGTTTATTTTTTTTGACTTTTATTTTATTTTTTTTGAGGGGAGGGGAGAAATATCACAGGGGTGAAGTATCAGTTTCATCACATCATATCTTCATATAAAGACACATACTATTAACATAAATTATCATTGTTTGTGTTCACAGTTGATAGAGGTAGTGTCTGTCAGGTTTCTCCACTGCAAAATTACTTTTTTCCCCTTTACATACCATATCTTTTAGAATGAAGTCACTATGCACAGCCCACACTTAAGTGGGAGTTATGTTCCATCTCACTGATGCCAGAGTAGCTACATAAATTATTAAATAATATTTTAACTACAACAAAATACTTGGAAAAAGTATTTGCAGTCATTACGTACTCATTTCGACTACTAAAATGATTCCTTTAAATTAATTCTAAAGAGAATAGCCTGTTAGTAACTATTCACATTTCCATTGTTGGGAATATTTTTCTAGATGCTCACTGAACTCCAACCCAGAGTTCTCTACACCAAATGTTATCGAACAAGTCTGCAAAAACATCATTAGGTCTGATGTGGTCCCATTAACATAACAGAGAATTTTGGTGCATTGAAGTTTGAGAAACAATGTATTAGATTCCTCAAACATCCAACTACTTTTTAAAATTGCCTTGGAAATATTTTATTCTAGTCTAATTAACAAACTTTATAAATTAAATAAATTTCTTATCTAATTCATACAGTTAGGGTGCAGTATAAATTAGAATACCATTTCCCTGACTCACTGGGCAGTGAGTTCTCTAGTGTGGTATATTAACTATTTTTCTTGTCTTATGAGGGCTAACTCGATCATCAAATATGGTACAGTCACAGACCGTTAATCTTACATAAAGCCTCACTTTTTACCATTCTTTCCTCAAGTCAGATAGATAACACCTCTTCAACATTTTACAGAGAAAGTTGAAAAGTTTGTATGACTTTCCTCTATTTCTCTCTTTTCTCTCTGTTTACCTCAAAGCATCTCAAAGCATTACCACATCATGCATTTGTTACGTAGCAGATATTCTGTACGATTTCTTTCTTTACTTCTGTCTACCTCAGGGATATGAGGTGTTGTTTGTATTTTCAAAATAAACTTCTTCATAATTACTTTAACAGATTTAACTTAAATATGAAATTATAGGAAAAATATCATGACTAAATATTGGCTAAACACTGGATAGAATACGAATATGAAGAAGGTATAGTCCTTATTTGAAAAGGGAAAATAAGGTCTTCTCAAGTTATCTACAAACATTTATTAATGTGCCAACCCCACACTCCCATGTACAGTGGCATGTTCTACTCCTTCAGGTCTCCATTTTGGTGTCAATCCCTCAACAGTGCTATCCCTGATTCAACTGGACATATTTTCACAACTTCTACTTTTCTTTCATAGCACTTACAACAATTAAAACAATCAACAAAATAAAAGGCCACCTATGGAATGGAAGAAAATTTTTCCAAGTCATATGCTGGGTAAGAATATGCAAATAACTTACACAACACAATAGCAAAGAAAAATTAAGAAATGGGCAGAAGAACTAAATAGACATTTTTCCAAAGAAGACATACAAATAGCTAACAGGTACATGAAAGGGTGTTCAACATCACTGAAATGCATAACAAAACCAAAATGAGATATTACCTTACACCTGTTAGACTGGCTATTATCAGAAAGTATGGGGGTTCCTCAAACTATTAAAGAAGTTGAGGAATTTCCCAAGATAAATTCTGACCAGAAAGCTCACTACAGTTGAACAGGCCATACTATATTGAATTTTCACTACATTCTGGGTAATCTTGACACTTGAGGAACTACAACGTTTAAGGCAGAGCCAAAAGACTTCACAGAAAAAAAAACCCCAAAAAAACACACACACACACAACAGGATAAAGATGCTCTCTGATGCTAAGAGAGAAGTAGAGAAACATCTGAGGTTTTAGGCTTAAGACAGGAATATTGGTGTGCTCTGAACGCATCTGATGAAAGCTCTAAGGAAGAGCCAAATTGAAAAATTTTGGCAAAATTTTCTTATAATGTGTGATACAGAATGATGGATTTGTAACCAAACATTTACCTAAGGTTCTGGGAACTAATTCTAAGTTAAAAAAACAAATAGCACACACATGCACACATGTATGTGAGAATGTGTGTATGTGCACACACATGCACACACACACACCCTGTCTACATATAGATTAGTCCATAACTAAGAAGGAAAATAAATTACTTCTTAAAGATTATGACAAAATTCCACAAAATTTTTCTCATGAGCCAATGAAATGTTATTACTTTTACTTTTCCAATACAAATTATTTGTACTCAAGGTTAATTTTTATTTATTGAATGTAATGAATTTTATTATGTACTCTGTACTCACATGTGGATAAGAATATTTGATACCTGAAAGACAGCTGTGTATTAATATGATAGGTATGAAAAGACTGGATTTCAAACATAATCCTTAACTGTTCGTTAATCTACCTCAGTGTTTTCTTTATCCTTCTGTTAGGCATCCACTTTTCTGGCCGTCATTGTCCCCCATATGTTTCAAATGCTAGAATGGTCACATTGGCAAGGTATCCTCTTACCAGGATGATTTCACAGGTCACCAAATGATGAAATCTTTAGCAACTGGACTACCACCTTGTGGCAGAGATTATCCATGTCCCACATTCACTTGGAACATGACCAACTGGGTTATAAATCAGCCACTCTTAAAATCCCTTTCTCTGAACATTCGCAGAACTAGCTGTGCCATTTTGGGTTGTCTGCAAGCTGACACCAAGACAGAATAAATATGACAGATATTTTTTGTGGGAATGCCTATAAAGGATAAACTAGGACAAAATGAGTAGTATGGAGACCCTTCAGATCACAGTATAAATATGATACTTGTGAAAAGAGAGAGGAAACAGAAGGATTGGGTAGGAAGTAATTCAGACTACAGCAAAGTTCTAAGAATGTCTCAGCCAGACCAGTGTGGACTCTTTAAGCAAATCTTGCTCATTCCCGGAATCCCACATCTGGCAGAAAGGGACAAGTACTAAAGAACTTGCTGTGCTTAATCATTAGCTGGGAACAGCCCAGAGGGAAATGTGACTTTGGTAGCAACTTAATAGTAGATCCACAGGGATCTGCAGTTGTCAGCAGGAGCTGTCAACTATATTCTACATAGAAGTTTCTCTTAAGCAGTACACTGAGCAGTGCACTTATCACAACCCTCTCTCTTCACTTGGTATAATCCGCTGTTATTTTAAGATTCAGCTTAGATATGACTTCCTGAAAGGTCATCTCTAACATTTTCCACAAACAGCATCATCTAGGTTAGGAATCTTTCTTCTATTCACTCTATGCATGATCTTGTCCTAATATCTTATTTTGTTTTAAGATAGTCATTTACTTATTTGTCTTATACCACTGAAATTAAACACTTTGAGGTTAGGAGTTATTTCCTCTTTATCTTATATTCCACAGAATCAGGCAAAGTGTATTACTGAAAGAAGGAACGAAGGATATAAAGAGTGGTAGATTTTATTTCCATTATGTAATCACTTAGAATATGCTTAAACCTGGAGATAGATGATACCCCTATTGCCAGTATTGTGGCAGCTGTGATATGAAAGGAGACCTGGTCCTGGAGCCAGATGACAAATCTAGATTAGACATATACTGATAAGATGTAGTTGATTGGAACTCTATGAATCACAATTTCGTCAAATAGGACTATTAATATGCATTTTAATTCACTGCCATTAAAATAAATAATCTTGGTTACAGATTCCAGACCAAGGTAATAAAGAAAACCTATAGCCAGAACTACTTAAACATGCTTGAATATATACTGACAGTGTTAAAAACAAGGCAATGGGTCCTAAATGGAGTTGCTTATGCTAAACCCCATGTCACCAAACTGAGACTTAATTATAGTTTTGGCTGTCTCAGAAATGGAACCTTAAACCGGTCAATCAGGAATCACCAGATCAGCACTAGCGAGGTCATCTGCCTGACAGACCACTGCCATCTGCCAAAAGAAAGTAACTTTGCAATAACCAACCCACTTTTTTGCCTCCTTTATTTTCCTCTTTCCTGCTCCCTTCTGCCTATAAAAGTCTTTCATTTTGAACAGTTCCCCAGAACTACTTTCTATCTGCCAGACTAGATACTGCCTGATTTGAATTGATTTTTGCTCAAATAAAGTCTTAAAATTGTAATATGCCTCAGTCTATCTTTTAACAGTTCTGTTAGAAACAGTAAGAAGCGGGGACCGAAGGAGACCCCCGACGGCCCCAGGAGCAACGAGCAACCAGACGTGGTACCTGCTGAGCCCTGAGCTCGCTGCCTCTTCCGCCTCAGGAGGTGCTGGGTCCGTCCCTCGCGGAGTCTCCGCGGCTTTTGTCTTAGCTTTCGTCTTAGCTTTCAGGCTTTTTTGAACATTTTTTTTCCAGACCGGGTCCAGAAACTGGCTGGAGTTGAACTAGGTCTGACTTAAAAACCAGACGGGGTCTAAGGTTGGACAAGGTCCTATTTAGAAAGCGGACCGGGTAGAAGTTCCGACCACAGACGAGTTAGAAAGGGAACTGGTTCCGGGTCGGACTGGATCCGACGGAAGCTGGACTGAGCCGAGGGTAAGGCCTCAGGTGAATATAATTTTGTTTTGAGGCCGAACAAGCACGTTAATCTTACCCAAGATAATCCTGAATTACTGTGGCCACAGGAGAGAACCTTTAACCTAGATTGGTTTATCCATTTAGGAGGCGCCTCAAAGAAAAAGGGTCTCAGCCAAGCGCTCACTCTAAAGCGTAGAGGGAAAACCATTTTCCCTCCTCTTCAGCTGCTCGTGACCAGCATGAGACCCGCTGGGACGCCGCGCGCGCTCCGGAGCCTGCAGAATCCTGGGGAAACTGGAAGAAGCCGGCAAAGGTAAGAATTCTTATCAAAGTCAGCTCTCCTAGGCCTCTATCTGTGGTGCCTGGTCGCGAGAGGAAGGGAAACCTTCACGTCGTCCTTTCCTTTCAGATTGGCAGGCAAAAAGCATGTGTGAGAATTAAATCTTTGAAGCGTGACTTGTGAATTTGCTTTCGGGTACTACCGGTTGTCGACCTTTTCTCTCCCTGGGACAGCTATCGCCTTGTTTGTCTCGTTTTGTGTCCTGAGAATTTGACTTGGCTTTCTGCCTGACTGGGGCACGTAGGTTCTTATGTGTGCAGGAAGCTCCACTGTTAGGTTTGGGGCCCCCCAAAATATGTAGACAGAGATGTGGGTTGCACTCCATTGGTGGCTAGAATCCTTCTGTTGCCAGCCCTCAGGGGAATTGTCTTTCTTTTGGTTGGTTGTCTTTGGGAGTGGCTCTGGATCTTGAGAGGGAAGTGTCTTTTGTAGCGTCTTTGGGGATGCCCCTTGTGTCCATGGGGTTGTTCAGTCCTGCCATGGAATATTTGTTGTTTGTCCCAGCTGAAAATTGATAAGATATTCTTAAAACTTTTAATATTCCTCAGTTTATCTTTTAACAATAGATAGATGAGAGAGACAGGGAAAGAGAGAGAGGCAGAGAGACAAAGAGAGGGAAAGGAAGGGGGGGGGGGAGAGAGAGAGAGATTGATTACATGTATACATATTCTTTCAAGAAAGAAAGATAGTTGTCTAGTGTCAGAATCAAATAGGGACCTGAAAAGGATGGTGGTAGAAACATGAACAAATGTAATGACTGCCCTGTGGCTATTATCAGAACCTGTATCCTAGAGAACTGTGTCAGATATTGTTTGTTGATAGTCAGTACTTTCCCATTCATTCAGAGCACTTCATATGAACATAAACGTTAAAAAACCTGAACTCCATTTCTCATATTCTCTTTCTAGCAGGATTCTAGATAAATCCCTACAATTAAGGGAAATAATTTGGAACATGAAGACATTGAGGTTAAGTCTTCCTACCCCTTTTGGGACCCTTTTGTCGATCAGCCATTTCAGATCCTCAAGCAGATTCTAGCCTTTCAAACCTGTGTGAAAACCTTCAGTTTCCTGTACTGAATCTCTTTTTGTTTAAAATATCTACATTGGTGTTTGTTTTCCTAACTCCTCATAAATTATATAGTATTTGATATAAGAAATTAGAAAGTTAACCACAAGATAGAAATCTGAGATTATTTACTTAATTGGGTTAGATTAGGAAGCATAATAAACATGTTGCTAAGAGACAATGGGATACTGATAGTTCATGGCATGTAGCTTCTGTTATGAAACAAATTATTTAACTTATCCCCTTTCAAGGCAGCACTTTGGGAGACAAACTGCCTTTTGTATTGGAATACTATGAAGGAAATAATAAATATAAGCACAAGTCTGATGGCTGTCCTCCTGCACTATGCAGTGTACAGAAGGAAAATGAAAGACTCAAGATTTGAAATACACAAATCAGAGACCAGAGAATTTCTTTACTAACTGGGTAGGATATCTTATCTGCTGTAATCACAGGAACAATGATCTGAAAACCAGACTCAAAGTTTGATCTTGAGGTTTACAGAATTACAACACATGTTGAATTCAAAGCATCACTGGGTCTCTTATTCAAAAAATCAGGACCAGGAATTCCCTGGCAGTCCAGTGGTTAGGACTTGGCACTCTCACTGCTGGGGCCCAGGTTCCATTCCTGGGGAACTAAGATCCTGCAGGCCACATGGCATGGCCAAAAAAACAAAAGGAAGAAAAAAAAAAAAAAGAAAAATCAGGACCTTTTTCTAGAGAAAGTAAGAGCCTGAAATTTGGAATGAGAGAATTTGAGAAGATTATAATGACTAAATAACTTGAACTCTCAGAAGACTCTGAGTCCTCTTGTCAACAAAAGCAAGCTTTCCTTCTCTGTGGAGATTAGCCTCTTCATAATTGAATACTCAATAAAGACTTAAGACAGTTAGTTACCTTGGAGAAGGGTGGTAAAACTTTGGGATTATGGATGAGCATGTATTCTAAGAGTGTTAGAACAGGACAGAAATATCACAACACTGGATCAAGATAAATTTATGATAGTGGCTTAGAATAAATAAAGATACAAGGCAATAATGTGAAAGAATTTATTCACAATCTTAGGAGGCTAGGGATTTGAGCATTTGTCATGTGTGACAGCCTCAGCCACACCCTACCAATATAAATTTGAGTACTCATAAGACGTGTCTTTATCACTGATGTATTCAAAGATATATCAGTGAGGAGAGCCCCAGAATTTTTGGAAAACTCTATAGTGGCTATATTATGAAAGCTAAAGATTATAGTGGTAGATGGCAATATTGAAATGAGTTTTCTGGGGTTTGGGGAGAGATGATGTTGATCTCGGAGAGGCAGCAGTGAGCGGTGGTGTGAAGCGAGATCTTAATTCCCTGCCCAGGAATTGAACCTGGGTAGCCTGGATGAAAACTAGGAATCCTAGCCACCGGATCCCCTGGCTCTTGCCCCCAGTGAAAAATGCATTTCTCACGGAGGCAAAAACTGTAAAAATAGATACAAAGTTTATTATTAGTGACATAGCACAACAACAAGTGGGAGAGCACACAGAGAAACAGTTTGTTTAGTTAAGATAGAAGCAAGGCAGAGATGCACACCTGGAGAGAAAGGGTGTGGGTGTCCTCCCTAATGAGGAGGAGTGCAGGAAGAGGTGGTTAAGTCATCTATATAGGGCAGTTCTTCCAGGTCTTTTTTTACCTTTGGCCAATTATCTGGTTTCTTTTTCCACACCTGCCCTGCCCTAGGATCCTCCCCACCATGCGTGCTCATCTTTTTCCCAAGATGGATTCCAGCCCAGAGACCTATGGGGTGGCCTTAGCATCACATATTATGGGGTGGTTCCCCCTCCTTTTTGACCCCCAAGGAACCTTTCTGCACATGTACAATGTTTCCCTTGCCCCAAGGATGGGAAATATATGACCTCTTGGTCCTGTACTCAAACAGGGTTTAGCCCCTCTCTGTTCCTGCCATGACTGTTATCTTAAGGTGTCCACAGGAGACAAAGCCTGGCTATTTACCCTGTTTCTGTTGTTACTTCCACTTCGGAGAGCAAACAGGAGGCTGATTGTAAATACCTAATCTGGAGCCCAACTATCTCCTGTCTCAGGAAATGCAAACAGGAGGCTAGTTGTAAGTGTCCAGGCTGAAGTCCACTTTTTTCCTGCCTCAGTGTGACCCTGGAGTCACAGAGTTCAAGTAACAGCACTTACAAACCAGAGACAAAGTAGGCAAATTACAATAATAGACAGCAGAGCAAATTGAGGTATTCAATGATATAATTTGTTGACATCATTGTCAGTGAACTGTCTAGTAAAATATTGCTTATTCTGTATACTAAAAATTCTAGATCTGGTGGAAGAGATCTAACATGAATTAACATAATGGAAAATCAGTGTCCCACATTGAATTTCCAGACTTGAGCCAGTTCACACATGCAGAGTCCCTTGAATGATGTAAGACTGAATCCCCATTAGGGACTATATTGCAGTATTGCAAAGAGTATGTGCTTTAACTATTTCTCCTCAGCTTCCTTAAAGAAATATGTAGCACTTAACATGATGACTGTGCTTGGGGGAAATCCAAAACAAAACAGGGATGTCTGGTGAGGCTATACATTTACAATAATCCCTGGATACCCCAAACACCATGGTGATCCATTGTCAGAGAGGAAAATTATGAGGGTCAAATGATCGATAGAGTTGCGAGTTGAATCCATGTTACAATAGGTCTGGATGGTCTTTGATTTTCCCTCAGTTCCTGAATACATAGTCTTACTCTCCAACTGGCTGAAGGGACAACTGGCTTTCAGACACATACAATAAAGCCAATGTTATAGGAAAATACAAGTGGAAACCACTAGATCTTCCATTACTAGCAAAATACTGAACTAAAAGCAAATATTACATTCTTGGGTACTGGTTGAGAATAGTACCACCATGGTGTAATTGCAAAATGTTAATCATAAAAATAGATTTTAAACAATGAGGGAAAAGAGACAGATTCCATAAAAAGCAATAACAATTAGATTTATATGGACTTTTCATAAGCCACAAGCCAAAAGGTATTATTAAGATAATAACACCTTAAAAGCACTAAGTGGAAATAAATGTCTATCTGGAATTAAATATGCAGCTAAATATTCAAAAATAGAAATAAAATATGATAATTTTAAGCCAAAAAAAGTGAATGAGTTTATTGCCAAAATGCCTTAACAAAAGCCACTTCTAAAGAATGACATTCAGTCATAAAGAAAACAGACCAGAAGAAATAGGTACAGAAGGTAATGGTAAGCAAATGACTTGATGGAAGGCAATTTCAGGTAATCTCCTAAGGCTGCAAACTGGGACTTTCTCTTAGAATGCTAAAAGCTGTTACCTTGTGAACAATTGATGTAGAATGCATACATACATGTAAATAAGAGCCATATGGTCTTATTCAATACAATATCCAACATGTAGGAATCTGTTTTGGTTTCACCCTCCACAGTTTCATTCTCTATACATTTCTCCAGTTACTACTGAATCCAGCGTTTTCATACCTGTGTACTTCCATTCAGCTCTTCAAATTTCAAGTAAATTACTTTTATTTCCTTAAAGATCTTTCTTGATTGTTTTTTCCTAAATTATGAAGGTCTAATTTTCCTTCCTTTTCTTCTAATTATGCCAGGCTTAAATGAAACTTGATAATTGTACTTTCACTATCTCTTTGTTATGTAGCTTTTTTTCCTGCAAACAAAAGACAATATTTGTAAGATGCTTTGCACATTTAACAGCTTTATTTACATTATATATTTTAATAGTCTCTCTTTTTTAATATTTATTTTATTTATTTTGGCTGTGCTGGGTCTTAGTTGCAGCATGCGGGATCTTTAGTTGTGGCATGCAGGATCTTTAGTTGTGACATGTGAACTCCTAGTTGCGGTATGCATGTGGGATCTAGTTCCCAGACCAGGGATCGAACCCCAGGCCCTCTGCTTTGGGAGCGTGGAGTCTTAACCACTGGACCACCAGGGAACTACCCAATATGTATTTTAAATTGACCTTTTTTCTGTTCTCCCAAGTCTAACTCTCTTTGCAAGCTATTCATTTCTCATCACCTTTTCAAATTTATTTGCCAAAATTGTTTTAAGTGAAAGAAATCACAACTCAGTATTACTTAGGTCAGAACTGGTATTCAGAAGAGGGAAAATATGCACATAAGTCCTAGGACAGGATGGAATATAGCATCACTGGAAAGAATACTGTCTGATTGATAGGGTACCTTGGGTTAAGGACAGTGGCAAAGTAGGGGTGAAGAGAGGGAATTTGATGTGAGACTTATATCTGAAAACATGTCCAGTTCTGTTATTTCAAAGATCACAAATAAACAGTGAAAAATTGGTCACTATTCCAATAAAAGAAAGAAGAAGAAAATGTATGTTCTACTGCTAGAAGGTCAAAGTTATTGTCCTTATAACAAAGGGATCATGAATTTGTAAACTGAAGGAGACCTTATTACATAAAGTTTTGGTTGGATACATAAACTATGAGTTTTCAGTAATTTGATACTATAGTTGCATAATTATAATAATGTCTTGAGTTGTTGCTTTGGAAGATGGATTATGATGTATCTAATTGAGTTGAATCCTTTAGATAAATTCCATTAATTTGACTTACTGAACACTAAAGAGTGTGTAATTTAGGATTAAAAAGGCATTATTATACCAGTTATTATTACCAGTTTATTCCAAGAGATATTTCATTTACCAGAGAGTGGAATACTAACCAGGACAAAAGGTCAAAGATACAATAGAAGCTATTATTTTCTCTTGCACAAGAGCTAGTGAGAATATGAACGTAGCTATCGCACTTCATTCCCTAGCTACACTGTGTTGCAGGGCCATGGTTGTATAGCTGAAATGAAGCATTGCCAGATATTTCACACGGTAAGGTCTTATACGACCTGATAAGTTATTAAGGAAACCTCATAAGCTTCCTACATGAAAGATATATTGAGCAGTCCATCTTTCATATAGAGTATTTGGAATTGAAATATCAGCATGCATCCTGATCGCTGATCTCTGGACAGGCTATTAATTATATTATCCAGATAATATTTTTCCCACATGCTTCACAGCACAAGTTGTTTTTTTCTAATCAGAGATGTATTATTGAATGACAGTATTTGAACAGCATATAATTAATGTGCTGTTCAAATATTGAATAGCATATAATATAATAAATCTTTGTAAAATCATACCCTAGAAATGGCAGCTCTTTCTTCAATGCCAATTTCATAAAGAGACAAGAACAGATTTAATCTTGAAAGTTTTAATCAAATCTGTGGGATGTCCTTAACCAGGCTTCTTTACTTGTCAAATTATATTCCTTCTCTATTCCTTCTTGGAGAGCGAGGTACTTGATTCCTGTGGTTCTTAATTGTCTCTTTCCAAACTTCAAAGGAAAATTAAAGACTTTTCATATCACTTGAGAAATATAAAATGTAGGCAAGATGAACTAATAAATATTAATGCCATTAAAATAACAAACAGCAACAGGAACAAGACACTCATTTGTGCACCATTTAAATGCCATTTTTAATATATGTGCTTTAATACATTGCAAAAAGTCATATCACTTGTGAAATGTATTATCTTCATATGAGAACTATAGACATTTTTGCAAATGCTCTAATATATTATTTTGTGAGGACTTGGCTTCCCTAAATAAAGTATTAGCTATTATATTAGCATAGTTTATGCAAACTTATATTCCAAATGCGTGCAACTCTGAATATTATGAATCCAGTATTCTCTATGGTCTATGAGAATTATTAATAAGAATAACATAAGGGCAGTGCCATTAATATATAATTGGCTTTTGCCAGTTTCATACAGATTACTTTCAGTATAATATATGATAAAATCACTTTTGCTCTTTCAGTCAAGACAAATGCCATGTGGTTCTGTCAAGATAGATATATTTTATTTTTATTTTACGAACCTTTATTGTTTTTTATTCTGATATACAAAATCCATTCTTTCATACAATATTTACTTCACTGACAATGAACAAAATAGATACCATTCCTAATCTTATGAAGGTTATACTTGGGTGGATATAAGAAACAATAAACAAATAAGACATAATAAGACAGGTCATGAAATAGTATTTGAAAAGAAATAAAATAAGTGGATAGAGAAATTCAAAGGTACAATAGATGTCTCTTGGACGATAGACATGGAAGGTATCTGTTAATATTTGAGCAGAAAATTTAAAAAGAAAATGAAAAATCATACAACAAGACTATTTCAGGAAGAGGAAGTGACAAGTGTAATTGCTGCAAGGTAGAAAAACACTTAGGGTGAATAAAGAAGAGCAAACAAGTCAGTATGGCTGAAAGTAAATGAAAGAAGGAGAAAAGGAAATTAGATATGGGAATAACAAAAGGCCAGATTTTCTGGGATGCTATAGGCCACATTAAGGAATTTGAATGTTATTCTGAATGAGATAAAGAAGCATTGGAAGTTTCTGAGCCAAAGAATAACATTATCCAACACATATTTCAATGCATATTTGCTGCCCATGGTGGAAGTAGAGGTCAAGAAAGGAATCAGGGAGAAGAATTAGAAGTCCTCTGGCATAATCTAAATCAAAAGTATGGTGGTTTATAACATGAAAGTAATGATAGAAATAATTGGGAAAGTTGAATTAAGGATATATTTTGAGATAATAGCAGTGGGATTCATTGATGTGTTGAGTATGAGGTGTGAATGAAGAATGAGAGGCATAAGATAGAAATATAACTTGTCAAATTCACAAAACTAGTTAAATGCATAACCAGCTTTGAACACAGGTAGCCTGGCTTCAGAACAGATGATTAAATTACATTTACTTAATGACCCTGCAACAATAATTATTTAACTATAGCTCATAGTTTTGTACATCAAGAATTATGGAAATTCTTACCTGAATGATTTTTCTGCATCATGTGGCATTGAATGATATCACTCAGTTCAGTTAGTGTATTATATGATCTGAAGAGTCCAAAATGACTCCATTCATATGCCTGGTCCCTTGTTTGTGATGACAGGAAGGCTGGGGTTGCATGAGGCTCTCTCCCTCTTCAAGTGGTCTCCAAATTTCATGGCATCACTGCAGGAATGTAGTTGGGATCCATACATGGAGATACACGGCTTCAAGGGCAGTGTTCAAGAAACATTAAGAGGAAGCTGCTGGTCCAGGTTAGACCAGGCTGGCATAGCATTATTTCTGCTGTATCTCATTAGTCAAAGAAGATACAGAGCATGCCTCAGACTCACTCTTTCAGTGAAAAAATATCAGAGGATTAGTAGACATCTTCCCATACCCACAAATATTTATAAGTATTAAATTTTTTCAGAAACAATGCTGACTACTCTGTTTCTAGATTAGTTAACTGGGTGGGTATTAATGCCTCTAATTGTGAAAGAAAATTCAGAAGGATGTAAGTTTTAGGTTGGATGAGGGAAATTACTTTAGAATTAATATAATTTGAAACCACTTCAAGACCATTATATTCAGTACTTAAGTCCACCATTTTATAAAATATGGAGAGAAAGTGACTATATAGGAAAAAATTGGAAATCAGGATGTTTCTTTCAGTTTATCTATTCATCACAAATATAGCATTTTCATATCTGTAAGAAAAAAATAGTTGCACCAATTTCTTATCAGATGTTTTATGGCTAAATTAAAGCTAGAATAATGCAGAATCAGACTGACTAGTTTAGGATCTCATTTTCACCTTTAAATAACTGTGTGACTTTGGATGACTTACTTAGCTTTCCTAAGGCTGAATTCACACTTTTATAAAAAGACAGTAATAATAGTGCCTAAAATGCAGTGTGGTAACAAAATTTAAATGAGCTAATAAATTCCAAGTATTAAATCCAGTGCTCAACAATAATGACTATTATTATTCACACATTCACACTCTCCCTATAATCAATTGGGTATCAAGAATAAATAGTTTGACAAAACAAAGAATGAATTTGACAAATTCATTCAAAAAATGAATAAAATGATTTTGACAAAAAACCATCAAGTTCAATTCTTACCAAAAAACTCCTGTTGAAATATATATGTGTATATATACATATATATATATATATATATGTATATATATGTGTATATATATATATATATATATATATATCTCACAAACACACATTTCTAGAGCATAAAAGATTATTATTCATTTATAGTAAGTAATCATTTTAGTTCCCCAGGCCCCAACTTCCTCTTTACATGAAGTGATGAGAGGCAGACTGTGTCACTATACATGCACGGGATTTTGTACTACAGGCAGGCAACTCTTAAAAGATTAATCTGACTGGTTAAATAGAAGAGGAACAGCTGTCACTTCTATTCTCTTGAGAAAGAGAGAGAAAGCTTTTGCTCCCTAGCGTAAACAGTTTAGCTTGGGAAGGATCCTAGGTTATTAACCTTGGAAAGATGAGACCAGTGTCTCTAGCTTTCCATCCTAGGGGATGTCCACATAGTTTCAGATCTCATACCTGCTTGAAATATAAACACTTACCGCTGGAATGGTAAATGTCTATAGTGTTCTCATGAAACAGATATTCCATCATAGCATAACTTCTAAGGGCTTCTCTCTCAGCCCAGGTCCAAAGTTTTAGTAAAATTTGTTCAGAAAAAAAGCCCTAACTGAGCAGAAGCATACAAATATTTCTTGTACAGTACCACAGTATTTTAATTCACCATGGATATTCTCCTAAATTTACAAAGAAATAACCTAGGTATTCTCAGTAAGATTTAATTCTTGCAATAACAAGTGAATATTATAAATTTTAGCTCTAACTGGTAAAATTGGTAAATTCTTTTTATTTTTTCTTTTATTTGTATCTTCTAAATTTTCTTCAGTGACTATGTATTGTTAATTTTGAAATAACTAAAAAATATATATTATTTTCTGGGTATTGCATAATATTTTTTCTACAACTAGAACCTAAGAAAAAACAGTTTGTAAACTTAATTGCTAAATATAGTTTATGAAATTTCTATGCATTTTAATAATTCATGCATTTTCTATGCACAAATATGAAATTTTTGGCATTTTTTCCAATAGCTGTTAACATTGTTATATGCAGTTTAATATTTTATGCACATCTCTTCATCTCAGTATATTCAAATTGGGTAGTAAATGACCCTGCCCTGCATTCAGGCTCAAGGCAGCAGAGTTACTACTCACTAAATACGTCAAGATTCTTTACTATTAAAAGTTGGCATTGTATGCTATGTCATTGCATATGACATTGTATGTATGTAGTTTTCAGGAGACAACAAAAGGGGGAAAACTTCAATAATTCAAAGCCTCCGTGACTAAAAATGAACACTCACTTTGGAGACTTTTTAAAAGTTAACTTATATTTAGACTCTTCCCGTACTCCCCTCTTGGGGATTATTTCCGCATAAAGAGGTATTTCCAAATAAGATAGAATATTCAATGTTTACATACATGTGTTCTTGCCAAAAATCTTGTAGAATATAAGAATTGGAGTTTATCAACTTTAGTCTGAAATCATCCTTTTAAAGTGTCATTTGATCCAGCCATGTACCAAATATTGGATAATAATATTCATAGCCTAAGTAATTATTCATTGTATGTGGCCCATTCTTGGGGTAATGAGGCACAGTTATTGTCTATGGCCTTAGTGTGCAAAGCTCTCTATATAACTTCACACTTCATCAATGATATCATGTGAAAGGTAAATCCAGTCCTTCTGCAAAAACAATCCATCAGTTGTCCTTGCTTAGGAGCAGCTTTCACAATTTCTTTCATTGATTTTTACAAAATTGAGAATACCTTGTAAGTATTTGTTTTCACTGTAAATTGTGGACTTTATCCCAAACTATTTAGGCAGCAAACTCCAGGTATAATCCCAATTCTGGACATAGACCCTAAAATGAGCAAAGAAACAGCCGTAAATTTGTTTTGAGTAGAGATTATGCATGCTTGACCATTATTCTTACAAATTAATAGCAGAGCAATTTTAATTTCTTTTTCCTTGACCCTTACTAATATGCATTTGAAATCATTCAGAAAACCCTCTTTAGTAAGGAACTTGGGAAGGTATACTGTAGCTGTCAGATGACCAATTGCATGGAAAATTGAAATAGATGAGAAAAAGTGTTTCCACTGAATTACTTTACACCAGAGTGTGATAATCACCTTGGTAATGTTAGGCTAATGCCCTTCTTTTCTCCATTACATTCCATCAACTTCCATCATGCTTCGCTTCCTTTCCAGGACTCAGGGTGGCTCTCACTCCTCCCTATACCAATTTCATTCAGTACCAGTCCATTTCACACCATTCCAACACTTTGTTCTCATCAGTTTTTGCTCACTATCTTTTCAAATATCTTATATTACAAGTGAGCTATACCACTATTTCATTTCCTCATTCATGTATTTAAAGCATCCTCGAAATTCATGAACAAGGAAAGAATACATAATAAAAGAGATCTTGAAATGAATAGAAAAATTAGAAATGCCTGTTAAAATAACACACCAAGTCAAAAGGAAAAATTTCACCTATCCTACTTAACACTTCAAAATCAGGTTATATTAGAGAGTAGATGGAAGCCTATTGATCATTTAGACCTGTGTTCAGACTACTCACTTTATCCTTTCTAGTCCATAGGCGATCTAATAGGGTATTCCAATCCTTAGTCCAAATCCCACGATAGAAAACAAAAATCCTTTACCCCTAAAAGAGAAGCTAGAAGATTGTGTTAAATTTATGTTACCAATAAACAGGTCTTACGGACTACATTGATTCGTTGATCAATCATCTAATGACTACCTAAATGTGTCAGAGAAATATATTTGACTTGAGAATACAAAAATGAATAAAACATAATCATCATCCCTTTGTCTTATAGTCTAGTGTAGGATTAAAATGATATTAAAATATACTACATCTGCATTTACTTGTATTATCTGATTGTTAAATGTGATAATTTCATGTTTCCTCAACCAGATTGTAAACTTCAAGAATAATTCTTTTAAATTATGTGTATGTTACTGATACCATGACAAACTTCCATCTCTTCCAACTGCCAGGATAATATAGTAAGGGCAGAGAAAGCTGCAGGAGACTTTAATGGGAAACATAGAGCCAGTGAAAATGGCAGGAGTAGGTAATATGATTTCCTAAATACTTCAGAAATTAGAATATATTCTCCATATTTACCTAGTCTAGGCTTTTCTTCATGTGGCAATAATGTCTTAGTACCTTCATAATTCAGGATATATATTCAGGAAAACAATCCATGTTCTATAATCATAAATTTGGAGCTGTTTTTCAGAGTGTTTAAAAGATGAAAATCTCATTTACCTTATTAGTGATTTTTATTTCCTTGTATGTTCTTTGTATTTTGTGATCTCTAGTACAAACCAATTAGTAATGTAAGATTTTCCATGTGGTTATGGATGTTTTGGCATGTTGAAGGATGTCTCAAAAACACAGTAATGCCTTCTTCAATATCCTACATATATCCTGTCTATTACTAGAAGAAATTAAAAATTATATCAGTTATACACAGGTGATAGATAATAGGTGAAGGACGTACACATTTATGCCCTAATTTCAAAGGAAATTATAATATTATCTAATATAAAATAAAAACAGATATCAGTGGGAAGTTTATAATCTACTGGAAAAGACCTACCCAATAGCAAAGAGAGAGAAATAATATGGAAAATACAGAGTAAATGATAATTCAAGAGAAGTCAGAATGGCAGATATGAGATTATTTCACTCCAGTTTTCTTTTAGTAACTCTAATTTTTAAGCTTCTTGTGCTGGATTATCATTTACCAACTCAATATCACCCCTCCCTCTTCTATATTCTCTACAAAACTGTAGAAGAAAGTGAGAAACAAAATTTTCTAGAATCTTTTTTCCTTGAATCTGGACTAGTTTCCCAAGAAGAGGAAATCCCCAGAGATTTAGAAGGCATTACAAAAGAAGGGTCCATATTGTTTTTCAGTGGCAATAGTAAGCTTACTTTTGAGCAGAGATGAAATTCACAAGAGCAACCTAGTGAGGAATTGAGAACAACCTGAAGCTTGCGAGAATTGCTATCAGCTTCCTAGAGATTCTTTAGACTGGCAATGGCCTTTCACAAGATCTGGTGGAACACAGATCTTGGTGCTATAAACTGACTGGTGGTATCTGATTGCTTCCTTTGCTCTTCCTAGGATGGTGAAAGCACCGACTTCCTTACATTAAAATATTTAATATGTAGATTATATCGAGTGGCTTCTGTTTTCCTGAAGGAACTGTGATTGAAGGAGTTGTGATTGAAGGGTAATAGACTATTATTGATGAATAACAGATGAACTATCAAGACAGAAAAAGGCATGGATGGATCTTATATGCATATTTCTAAGTGAAAGAAGCAAGGCTCAAAGCCCTACACACTATATGATTCCAACTAGAATACAAAATTTTGGAAAAAGTAAAATTATATAGGTGATGAAAAGGTCAGTGGTTTGGGATAAGGAAGGAAGGATTTGGGATAAGGAAGGAAGGTTTGAATAGGGGAAGTTCAGGGGATTATTTTTAGGGCAGTGATACTACACTTTATGATATTCTAATAGTAGTTATATGACTGTACGCATTTGTCTATACCCATAGAATTTTACAATATAAAGAGTGAGCCTTAATGTAAGCAACTTAAAAAAAAATCATTTTGGAGAGTGG
Organism: Eschrichtius robustus; assembly: GCF_028021215.1. Lineage (NCBI taxonomy): Eukaryota > Metazoa > Chordata > Mammalia > Artiodactyla > Eschrichtiidae > Eschrichtius > Eschrichtius robustus. Next base: position 73,420,201 of record NC_090836.1, on the reverse strand, counting down.
AGGATTCCAGGATAGATTGAAGAATGTGACTCATCAATCTAACTGTATTATACATGTATGAAATAACTTCACTGAAGTAGTTAGGGGACATATGCACTGGTATAGGTATTTATGAAACGAGTGGAATCTGTAAAGCTAAAGATACAAAAAAAGTCACCAACAAGAAAAACTGCACATAATCATTGTAGTTGATATAATCATTTCCCATGGTATATGGGGTTAACAATTCTGATAATGCTCTTCATGTACATTAGATTTGAACAATTAAACAAGTGGATGGTGGATGGCAGAAGTAAGCTATCTCACACAGTGGAGTTTTCAGATAAGCATGGGAAAGAGGCTAGAATGATTCACATGGTAACGAATTCGAGTTGGAGACCTCAGTAATAAATTACGTTTAGCTTAATGTAGATACAGATGGTTACATGTAGAAATATTTATAGATATGTGTATATACCCTAGTTAGTGTACACAGGTATATTTCCTTGCTCTGTCAGTTGAGAGGACCTAAAAACAAAGAAGCCTCAGTGGCAAAAAGAGTACCCACCACCCTAATCTTGCTCTCTAATTCTATTCTCAAATAAAAAGAACAAGCCTCCTTGGAGAAATGGCTGATTCTATGTAAAGTCCATATAGAAGATGAGCCTGGAGTATCTTGTAGTGTCAAAATATAAGAAAATGCTAAAAAATTAACAAACAAAACATACAATGATGGGATTACCAAAGGGACGCAGGAGCCAAGTGAAGAGTTCCCAATGGCTAACAACTTGAGAAACACAATGAATAATATAATATTGGATTATAACCCAAAGTATAAAATAAATATCTATAAGTTCATACTGACATAACTAAAGAAGTAAAAATAGTAAATGGAGGGGAAGAAACAAATCTGTTCAGAATTTCAAGTAATTTATGCAGACACACTGCCCTTGAGGAGGAGGAGCATAACTCCTCACTCTGTAAGTATGGGCTGTGCATAGTAACTTCCATACAGACTGCAGCATAAATGGGTTTAAAAAGAGTAATCTGCAGTAGCAAAACCTGACAAGCACTACCTCTGCTGGGTGATCAAGGTCCATATCAACACTAATAAGTCATTTTGATAGTATGTACCCTTTTTTTTTCTCTCCCATTTTCTTCTAATCATACTCCAGTACCCATGGTTTAATTATTTTAACTTCATAATATGCTCTAATATCTAGCAGTGGTTTTTCACCCACATTCCTTTGTTTAAAAAAAAGTTTTTAACTATATTTCCTATTTTAAAGAAACAAACCAAAAATGTCCCATTGAAATTGTTAGCATTTCCAAGTTGATGTCATCCACATCTTCAGGGCTCCGATTGTTAAGTGACTGACCTCATATTTTATACTATTTGCTTTTTCCCAAAGAAAAAAACATCAATTTGGCAAGAATTGACATATTTCAGTGTGTGATGCTTTCATCCAGCACTTCAGCATTTTTGTCCATTGATTCAGCTTCACCAGCACAATTATTTAACACCCACACTGCCAAGCCCTGTGCTAGGAGCCAGAGATATTCTTTTATATCACTCGGTAGAGTTGTTGCTGTTTTTGTTGTTGTTTTGACCTTTAATATATGATGTGGTGAAATGGCACTTTAAGTCCAATCTAATAATGATGAAATATAGGAGACAAATTCCATTTGGGGGACATTCTATAAAATACCTGACCAATACTCCTCAAAACTTGCAAAGCCATCAAAAAGAAGGAAAGTCAGAAATTGTCACAGCCAAGAGATCCCTAAGGAAGCGTGATTGGTAAATGTGGATATACTGGATAAGATACTGAAACAGATGAAGGACATTAACTCAAAACTAAAAAAAAAAACTAAGTATTTTCTTTAGTTAGTAATGAATTAATACTGGCTCATTAATTTTAACAAATGTACCATACACATATAAGACGTTAATAATAATTCTCTGTACTATCCTTGAAATTTTTCTATCTAAAACTTCTAAAATTAAAAGTTTATTTTAAAAACACAAATACTAAACTGACAAGCATGTAGTCAAAAAAGGACTACTTAATCTACGGTATTTTTTATACTCCTTTTCCTAAGTATCTTTGGTCTCAGAATAAACATGTGACTAACATTATGCATGTCCAACACTATACACAGCCTATCACTTTACACAAAAATTTACAAATCAACTTAAAGATGGGAGATGGTGAAATCCACATAAAACAAAATTGGAAATATATATCCAGGGAAGAATAATACAAAGATGAGATTAAAATACAAAACTCAAGTTTCAGATCATTGGCCTGTTAAATAACAATGCAATTTAGCATTTTCAGGTTACTCTATTATTTAGATTACCTATCATATACAGCACATAACTTTCCAAGAGTTCTTCTAGAAGAAGCAAATGCCATGTAATGTTACATGGTTAAGTACTTTAGGGAAATAAAATTGTTACAATTCTGTACCCTACTTTTGGAAGGTCATTACATATTGGTTTAATAAAAGTTTTGATAAATGTGACAATAGAGAACTGCATTGAACAACTATGACTTTATTTTCCCAATATTTCCCAGAAATATTTGATCATGTGGATCTGATTTTTTTTTCATAAAGCCTGTAAGTTTCTTACAAAATTAATACATCCATAAATATATGGCAAAAATAAAAAATCCTACAATTTTGTTCATGAATAAAAGGACTTGATCATATTAAATCAAAATTCAAATATGAAACATCTCAACTCAGCATCATACTGGTTCTTGTGTTTTCAACATAAAAGAGAAAGAGTTCTAAGAAACAAACACAAAAAATAAGCATTGACCAATGTTTTAAAACCTTGAAGCTGTTCCATTTTGAATGAAAATAACATGTTATTTAGAAAATTATCTGTATTAAATCAATTTTATAATTTGTTTCCATTTTAGTGTTCTATGAAACTATTTTATTGCATTTTTAGGAAAGTGTGATTTCTGAAATAAATGATGGATGAGCAAGACTTTATGTCCTATAATTATACCTATTATAACAGAACCTCAATATTAAATAATCAAGTTTACTATATTCATAGTAAGTTAGCCTAAGGCTATAAGAAAAAATTAAACTGGGCAGCAAATTGATGTGCTTTTTGTAAGAGAATACGTTTCACAATTTCTCTAAGAAACTATTGATCTGTTACTGAAAAAGCAGAGAGGAAAAAACCCCTCAAATTCTGAAACCAATATACTAATGCAGATTTATGTGGAACAAAAATCAAATTTCCTTCAGGCTAGACCTAATCACTCTGGGATGAAAAAATATATTGAAAGGATATTCATAAAATATTTTCTTCATTATGTTTTTCCTGTGAGATTGTTCAAAATGTTTAATGCTTTTATACGTTGCTTTGAAGTTTTAATAAAACATTTTCCAGAAGTCTTCCTAACTTTACATTGTATAAGATAATACAAATTTCTACTTAATAAGTGATTTCCTGAGATTGGCCATTACTGAACATTTGAGTACCTGCTGTATTTAAACCAATAGTTCTGCAATCCTGAAAATCCAAAGTACCATTCTGGCAAATGGTGAAAAACAAATGAACAGTTTTTCAAACAGTGAAAAACAGATTCTTATTGAGAAATTTATATCTCTTTGGGATGGTCAAAAATGTCAAGAGAAGGATTTCATTGTCAAATTCCAAAGAAATGTGATGTTACCCATTCAAGAGAACAAATCTTTCTGCCACACACTACTTATGTTACCTTAGACAAGTTATTAAAATATTGTGATCAATCTGGTCCCTCGTTACTGCTCCCAGGGGGGAAAAAAAAAAGGAGGACTGGAAAATGTAGTAAGGGTGGAAACTGACATGATTTGTAAACATTTTAGTGACATCATTTATTCTATGCTAACCACAGGACTCATGTAATAATTAATGGAAATTTCAGGTGAAGCTCAAGGGAGTGAATTTTAACATACATTTTAATATAAAAAATACTAAAATGATCATATATGGGACTAGTCTCATGATATATATAATTTTAGTCCTTGATGAAGAAGGAAGGAAATTAACTGATTAATTACTTTGGATATCTCAAATGAAGGCCTTAGTAAACAATTATTTTAAAGATTGTTTATTATAAAATGTTTTTGGTTGTATAAATTTTTTATTAGTAAAAATTATGAAGTTTGACAATGCCAGATGTTAAAGAGACTGTGAATTAAAATATCCTCTTTAAGAAACAATTTGGCATGATCTTGTAAGTCTAAACATTCACATAACCTATAAACCACAAATCAATTCTTAAGAACACAACAGGAGAAATTCTTGCACATCTGTAAATAAGATGGGCATAAAAGTGTTCATAATAACACTGTTTCTAATAGGAAAAAACAAGGGAATACTCCTCCAAAAGGTAATTGGTAGAGATTTCCCAGAAGTATTTTGAATTAAATAAGCAAATATCAGAAGTTTACATAAAGCATATCTTTTTTAAAAAGATCAAAAAAATAAGCAATATCATATTTAAGGAAACATATATGTGGTAAAATTATTTTTAAAGCAATATGAAAAATCCACTATTTTTCTAGCAATATCAAAAGTTTCCTCTTAAATGTCCAGGATGTAGGGATGAGAAGGAAGTGGAGGAATAGTATAGGGGAGGAACAAATGGTAAATAAATGTAAGGTATTGTTAACATTCTAGTTCACAAACATTCATGAACAATGAACAAATAAAAAAATAAGTAAAAAGTTGGTCATCATCTGTATGATTCCAACTTTGATGTCCTGCAAAGAGCAAAACTGTGAAGGCAGTAAAAAGATCAGTGATTGCCAGCAGGGAGAAGGAAAGGAGGAGAGATGAATACACAAAAGTACAGAGGCTTTTAGAGCAGTGAAAGTATTCTGTATGATACTATAATGGTGGATACATGGCATTATGGGTTTGTCCAAACACATAGAATGTACATCAACAAGAGTGAACCCTGGTGTAAACCATGGACTTTGAGTGATAATGATGTGTCAGTGTAGATTTCTCAGTTGTGACAAGTGTACCACTCTGATGAGGTAGGTTGATAGGGAGGCTGTGCATGTGTGGCCATAGGGAGTGTCATGGGAGCTCTTTGAAATTTCCTCTCAATTGTGCTGTGAACCTAAAACTGCTTTAAAAAATAAAGTCTATTTAAAAGGAAGGAAAAAAAAGGAGTCATCCTATACCAAGAGGTGTGATAATACATATTGAACCTTGCATTAAGATTAATTCAATTTTGAGTAACCTACCTCCATTTTTTAAAAATCAGCAGAATAATTTACTAAATTATAAATTGAAAAATAAAATCATATGATTATCTGAAAAATATGGAAAAAAATTAAATCATTTTTTATGAAAGAAAAAAACACTTGGCCAACTAGGAATAGATGAGAACATCTTTTATATTGTAATTGTTATGGTATCATACAGTTTAACTCAAACTTAAGTTTGAAATATTTATGTCATTCCCTTTAAACTCATGAAGGAGACACTATCACTACATCTATTAAACATTATATTTTATATCCAATTCAGTAATTTAAGACAAACAAAATAATTCAAATATATAAGGGTAGGAAAGAAATAAACATTTTATGTTTATATAAAAATATCAAATCCTCTCAAAACTATTGATAGCAAACTCTATTTTCCCAGAAATGGAATCAAAATTATGGAAATTTGATATGTGAATGAAGTGACAAAGGAATAAAAAATAACTCGCTGCCCCATACCATGGACATGTATCAATTCCACTTCAATTTAATAATCTGAATTTGAAAAGAGAAACTTTAAAATATTTGGAAGAATATAAGTACAGACAAGAGAAGGAATCTTAACCAAGGTCCAAATAGGACAGATCTAGAGAGGAGAATATGAATAAATTTAACAACATTATAATAATAACATTTTTGCATAAAATGTATTATTAAACATCAAAATAAAAGCTGAAGACTTAGCAAAGATATTTACAATGAATACAATAACAGAACATTAATTTCCAAAATATATAGAATAATCACTAAGATCAATAAAGGCGAATGGCCCAAAAGAAAGGGAGCAAGCAATGAAGAAGTTCATAATTAAAAGAAAAAGATTATAAATGTAGTAGAAAAGGAAATAAAAATCAAACCACAGTTAGATACTTACATCTAGCAAATTGAAAAATAAAAAATAAAAGCTGACAGTTCCTGCTGCTGCCAAGAATGTTGAGTAATTGAACCTGTTTTCCACAGATCTAGAGAGTATACCAGTCTGGAGAGCAGTTTGGCAAGATTCAGTAAATTTTAACAATGTGCATAAAGAAATTCTTGGAAGACGGCAGTGTGACATAGGTTTTTAATCTCTTTGATTCCCTTTGTATAGAACAGACAGTGTAAAAAGGAAAACATAACCCATCCCCCCAAAATTTATGGACAACATCAAAAATAAAAACTAACTGAAAATGTATCCCCATGAACCCCAAAATACAGTGGATGGAGAGAAATCACCTACAGCTTTAAGGCATCCATTATATCAGCAGGGAGAAGAAAAGTGCATCTGCCAGAGCTGAGAACATAAATAAAGTCAAAGGTACTCACTAAAGAGCACAGAAGGCCAATCATTGGAGAATAGTAGCTGAAGCTAGAAGAGCTTTGCACAGCCACAAATAATCGAAAGGGTTCTGAAGCAAGATATGAAGGAGCTTGTATTTGTTATCTACTGTTGCAAAGCAAATTACCATGATCTTAGTAGGTTAAAATAACATACATTTATTATCTCACAGTTTCTGTGTGTCAGGAGCCTGGGGGATATAACTAAGATGCGTCCTTCACTTAAAGGTCTCAGAAGGCTGCTATCGAGATGTTGGCTGGTCAGTCTACATCCTCATCTGAAGCCTCTACTGGGAAAGAATTATTTCTAAGCTTACTAAAGTTGTTGACAGAATCCACTTATTTGCAGGTTTAACACTGAGTACCCTAGCTTCTTACTGGCTGTCTACTGGAAGATACCCTAACTTCCTTGGAAAGTGGACCTCTAGGAATGGACTCTTACTTCTTCAAAACCAGGTAGGGCAGAGGCTCTAGAGCAAGTCAGCTAGTAAGATGGAGTTCTAAATGTAACATTATCACAAGGAATGGCATCTCCTTTTTTCTATAGTCTACTGATTAGAAAAAAATTACAGTTCTGGGCTTCCCTGGTGGCGCAGTGGTTAAGAATCTGCCCGCCAATACAGGGGACACGGGTTCGAGCCTTGGTCCAGGAAGATCCCACATGCCGCAGAGCAACTAAGCGCATGCACCACAACTACTGAGCCTGCGCTCTAGAGCCCGCGAGCCTCAACTTCTGAAACCCCTGTGCCTAGAGCCCATGCTTCGCAACAAGAGAAGCCACTGAAATGAGAAGCCCACGCACTGCAAAGAAGAGTAGACCCCGCTCGCCACAGCTAGAGAAAGCCCGCGCGCAGCGACGAAGACGCAATGCAGCTAACAATAAATAAATAAATAAATAAATAAATTATTTTAAAAAGTCAGTTCCTCCCACACTCACAGGGAAAGGATTACACAAAGGTATGACACTGTGCGATGGGGATTGTCGTAGGCCACATGCCCTCTCTGTCCGTGACAGGGCTAAAGCAAAATAGCCACTGCAGCTATTTTCAAGATCAAAGCCCCATACTGAAAAAAAAAACCTGAGCAATATTGATTTCAAATTTGGGACAAATAAAGAAAATAGAAATAAAGAAAAAAAAAATAGGCAGCAAAGTATCACAATCAAATTTCACTTGAAGTCATTGTAAGACAAAAGACCATAAGGAGCTAAATAATATCCTTACAGGAGAGTTTTTGAATTACTGAAAAATTTATGCATAAAACAGGTGAAAAGTATAAACTAATATTTTAAAATTACCTAAAAGTAATTAAAAAATGATAAAATATATCAAAGAAAAACAATGCATTATAATTAGATAAATGGCAAACACTGTGATAAAACTCAGGAAAGAATAAGATATAAAATAGTAAAAAAAAATATTTTAGAGTGGAGACAAAGCTAGAAAGAAAATAAACACTATAGGTGCTGATTTAAAAAGCAAAATGTTAAAAAGAGTATATTTTTAAGAAATGAATAGAATTGAAGACATTCAAAGAGTTTGAGAAAGAAATTAGTACAGGAAAGATATATATCATAATGCAAAGGAAGAAATCCAAAAGAAATGTATCATAATCCCTAGTATGTATACACTCAGTAACATAACTTCAACTGCATGAAGCAGCAATTGACAAAACTAAAAGGAGACATTTTAAAATGTACAGTGAGACTAGGAGACCTTAATATACTTATCACAATAGCAATTAGAATATCAGACAAAAACCTCAGTAAGAATATAGATTGTAATTAACAATGTCAATAATTGATATACATAACGTAATTCAATTTACATTATTGGGATGTATAAAACTGCATATTAAAAAATAACTGATTATTTTTAGTTGAATATTGAAAACTTAGCAAAATCTATATTATAGGCAATAAAGATAGCCTCCAAAATTTTCAAATTATTTAATTCAGAGTACTGTTTATGACAAAATTGAATTAAGCTAGAATACAATAACAAGATAGCTAGGGAATTTGCATTTAATTTGAAACTAAATAAAGGGCTTCTAAATTTATGCATCAAAGAACTAAAACTGAAAATTTAAGTTTGAGGTGAATTTTAAGTGAAAGAAAATAAAACTACATGTATTATAATGTGGGAAGCAGCTAAAGGCATACTTAGAAAAAAAATTTAGTTACATTCACTGTTAGAAAAGGAGAAAGGCTAAATGTCAGGGATTTAAAGCTTCCACTCTGGAATAGAAATTAAAATCTAATAAATGTAGATAAAAATTAATAATAAAAGAGCAAAAGTAAATAAAATAGGAAAAATAATTTTAATAGAGAAAATGAAAAATCAAATACCCCTAGCAAGGTTAAGCAAAATAAAATAAGAAAATATACAAATTGTCAATAACAGGAATGTAAAGGACATCTCACTACAGATCCTACAGACATCAGTAGGATAAGAGGATATTAAAAATTTTATACCAATACATTTGAGAATTTGGGTGAAATAGACAAGTACCCAGAAAAATACAAGTGACAAAACCAACAGAAAATCTTGCTAGTTGTATATCTATTAAAGAAAGAAAAACTGTTATTTAAAATCTTTCCCATAGAGAAATCTCTAGACTAAAATAGCTTCACCAGTGAATTAGTTCAAACATCTGTGGGAAAAGTAACACTAATCTTACAGTTTTAGAAATAGAGGAAATATTTTCCCTTTTTATAAGGAAAGTACAACCTTGATTTCAAAACCATAAAAGGATCTTAAGAGAACATGATCTTAGAGAACAATATTCCCCATGGATATAGATGTAAGAATGCTTAAGAAAATATAAATAAGTTAAATCAAGCAATATATTTAAAAAGATATATCACACAACATGATTCTAAAAATGATTAGTATCCTTAACATATAAGTATATTCTATAAACAAACAAACAAAACAAATAGAAAAGTTAATAGAATACATGCCAAAGACTAGAGCAGAATATTGCATAAAAGGGTACCTCCGATAGGTCAATAAACACACGAGATACCAGTATACACCCAGCAGAATGGTTAAAATGGAAAAAAAATACCAAGCGTTGATGAGGATGCAGAGAAATTGCAATTCTTATAAAGTAGGAGCATAATATTGGCAAAACCACTTGGAAAATTCTGTAACAGTGTTGACTAAAGCCAAATATAAACATACACTCTGATACAGCAATTATATTTCTCAATGTATGTATAACAGAAAGGCATTCATGTGTTCACCCACAGATGTGAATTTTCAGAACAGTATTTATAATGGGTGCGATATGCAAACTATCCAAATAGTAAATGTCTACCCAACTGTGGAATTGATAAATTATGTGAAATATAGTCACACACCAAAATAGCATAAAACAGGAAAGAACAATCTATAATTCAGCACTCAACAATATGGCTGAATCTCACAAATACAAAATGTAGGAAGACAGAAAAGAGTTTAAGCTGTATTCATCCATTTATATAAAGTAATTCAGAGTATTAGAAATCAGGGACAGTGGCTACCTTTGAGGGAGTTGTGCCTGGGAAAGAAACATGAGGGGAACTTCTGTGTTCCTGGCAACGTTTTGTTTCTTGATCTATATGTGAAATACACTGTTCATTTTATGAATTTGCAGTAGTTGTACACCTATGCTAACTTCTCTGTTCTATATTATTTGTCATTAAAAAGCTAAAGAAATGGCCAGTGTCTGCAGAGTGAATGCAGCCTGTTGGTCACCTGGCCTATGCAAATAGAAGGAAAATACAAGCCAATGTAATTTTCAAATATCTGCTGAATTCAGAATTCTTTCAGTAAACTGGGTTCACATTATAAGTTACCCCAGTTCTGATTGACTATCCTATATTTAAATCTCCAATATAAAACTCATGCTCATTACTAAAATTGATTAATAATTGTTGTGATGATTACATAAGAAAACATATATAAATCCCTTAGTCCAATGTTTGGAACATACGAAATATAGTGTCTGCCCCATAGAGTCTATTTTATTCCCAACTTAAAGAGGTTTGCAATCATTTGTGTAAACTGAAAATCCATGGTACATAGACAATTTTAACATACATACAATTAAATATCCTTGGAAGCCATCACAGAGCTTTGATGTCAGCTCCCTGGATGCTCCCCATATACTCTAGCTTGCTCAATTCATTTTGCCCTTTAAAATTTAATGAGAATTGGCTTGAATTCTCATATGTAGCCAACATTTCTGAATTCTTACTTTTACTGAGTTGTCCATGCCCACTCTTCATGTTTTAACTTTCCTGTATATTTTAACATACTAGATATTTCACTTCTCCCTTTGTTCCTAACATACCACTAATTCAATGATAAAAACTTCATTATACTTAGGTATAAGCAATCCAAAATTCAGAGTTTATAAGACTCTATAATGTTGTTCTGTAGTTGGAATACAGTTTTAAATGTTAGCAAGGGCCTGATTTGATTTGGAGAGGATGGAACACTGACAAGTAGCCATAAAGCTTCCCATGAAATAATCAGGAATATTGATTCATAAAAAAGTCCTACATAAGAGCAACAAAATGAATGAAGACATAGGATTAGATGAGTTTTACTTTAGAGTTTAGCAAGATATAAAAAAATAGAGATAGTTAAGTATAGACTTTGCAGGTTGTGAAAAGCCCTACAGAATATAAGTAGACAAAGATAGCCTCAAAAATTGTAGACAGAGACTTGTCTTCTGGGTCCTGAGCTTCTTCACATGTGGGCCATTTCTCCTTGGTGGCACATTTTCCTCTGCCTATTTTCTGTCTCCGCCTCCTGTCAATCTCAATATTATCAAGCTCTCATCAATGCCATCCATACAATTAGATTTTACCTCACATGCAGATAAAAACTACTTAGAGGATTAATCTCCCAGGACTATTTGCATTTTGCAATGTATTAACTCTTTTAATGGGTGATACTCTAAAGGTGAAAATATTCACTTTGGACAGAGTTAGAAGAAAGTGTCAGCACCCTAAAAAGCAGATAACATAATCAATAACCTATTCTGAATACAAAGACCAGGATGGCCCTCAATAGAAAGTTTATGTAAGAACTTATGCATTAGAAATTAGTTACAAAACTTTAATAAGAAAGCAAAGCATTATTTGTTATACGTTGAATTGTGTTCCCCCCCTGCCAAATTCCTATGTTGTCTTAAGCAGCAGTACTTCAGAATGTGAACTTATTTGGAAATAGGGTTGTTGCAGTTGTAATCTATTACCTTAAAATGAAGTCATTACATGGGTCTGATCCAGTATGACTGGGGTCCTTGTGTAAATGACAAATTTAGACATGGAGATGACACTGACACAGAGAAAACTCCATGTGAAGATGGCAATTATTCTGGCACAAGCATTGGGATTACCAGAAGCTGGGAGAGAGACCTGGAACAGATCCTTCCCTGGCAAATTCAAAGGGAGCAGGACCCTGCCAAACACCTTGATCTTGGACTTCTAAGCCTCCAAAACTGTGAGACAATACATTTCTCTTGTTTAATCACTTAGTTTGTGGTACAGTAGTCTCCCCTTATCAACAGTTTTGCTTTCCATGTTTCACTTACATACAGCCAGTTGCAGTCCAAAAATATTAAATGGAACATTTCACAAATAAACAATTTATAAGTTTTAAATTTTGTGCTGTTCTGAGTAATATGATGAAATCTCACACCACTCCTTGCTGCTCGGGATCCCCAACCGTCGGCATCTGTCTGCTCCTGACATGCAACCGTCAACATCAACCATTAATCATCAACATCGTCGTGGCTCGATGATCCAGAATCACCCAAAGTGGATGATCCTCCTTCTGACATGTCGTCAGAAGGTCAGTAGTAGCCTAACATTACGCATGATGCCTAAATCATTCACCTCATTTCATCTCATTATGGAGGCATTTTATCATTTCACATCAACACAAGAAGAAGGGTGAATATAGTACAATGAGATATTTTGAGAGAGTGCGAGAAAGACCACATTCATATAACTTTTATTACAGTATATTGCTATAATTATTCTAATTTATTATTAATGTTAATCTCTTAGTGTATCTAATTTATAAATTAAACATCATCATAAGTATGTACAGATAGGAAAAAAAAATAATATATACAGGGTTCAGTACTATTTACAGTTTCAGGCATCCACTGGGATCTTGGAACTTATCCCCTGCAGATAATAAGGGACCACTCTACTTTGTTACAGTAGGTTTAGCTGTAATATAGTATTTTATTTTCAAATTAACTTTTATGTAAACTTCATTCAAAGGCTAGAAGATAGGAGTAGGTGTGTAAGGGATTGAGAAGACATCCTCACATATAAGACTGTTACTCTATTCTACATGGAAAAGGGCTTCAAAATGAATTTTCTCTCTGGGAAAAGAACTAATTGTGATGTTGTCTTTTCTCACTCTTTTGATGTATGAGATATGCATCAAGAGCAAGATTGAAAAATGTCATAAGCTAATGTATCTTATGGAAACAAATAATGCACGTAATTAGATAAGGAAGGATTACATATCGTCTAGTAGACTGAGAAAGGCTATCACATCAAAAGACTTCTAACCCCTACAGCAGATAAAAGCTTCAATTCTAGAGAAATCTAGATAGATAGAGGCCATTGGCACAGATAGGCTTAGAGCTAACTAAAAAGTCATTAGGTTAGGTGTTTCTGTATTATTAGTGCGGGGGGAGGGAGATGAATGGGAATATACTAAATGATAAGTAATATAACTGTAACCTTAATAGTGTTAATGACTGTTTGTCATGGAAATGCTCAGTATGTGTGGGTAAATATCAATTATAAAGCATTGGAATTAAATGATTTAAGAAGTAAGTAGCAGATTTTACCTTCAGATTAATGTTTTTAGATTTAATTTAATCTTTATAATTTGATTACATGCCATGCTACTATTAAACAGTGTGACATGATTATAGGAATTGGAAGAAGCCAGGTACATACCATAAGGAGATATATTTTTAGAGAATTTTATTGGGGGAGACATTTCAAATGGATTTTTTTTTAAAGAAAAGTGTCTGGAAAGAAAAGAAACGTAAAGAGAAAATCAAGAGATTGTAATCTCAAATTTAAAAAAAAGCTGCTAAATTGAGTGGTACCATATAAGACTTAGAATTTAGAAAACTCATATTAGGTTCACACACAACTTAGATGATTGCCTACTATAATGCTGAATGTAGATCACAGAGGAGCACAACATAAGCATCAAAGAGTAATAGCAAGGGATCACAAATGGAAAGGTTGCTCATATATTCAGTCCACATAAGATGGATCTGACATATATAAGATGAAAAAAAATTTTTGATGGGGTATGGATAAATGGAATTTTACCAGCTTCATATGCCATGTTTAGTAAATACTATTTTTATACATTTTTATATATTTTTAAATATAGGTATGAGTTTAAGAGTTCTTATTCTGCAGTTTAGTTATCCCTACAAGTACTAGGGTATGAGGAGAAATGCGGTATAAGATGCTAAAATGACAAGATGCTATGTAAATAGAAATGTCGAGCAATTTGGAGTAAGAATTTTTAAATCAAAATTTTGTAATTATCATGCATTTTCTAAATAAATAATTTGTTTAATAAAAAAATTCTGTAATCTATAACTCTGCATGCTATATCTATAAAAAGTTAATGATGCCTCAAATCTTGAAGAGAGAACCTGAATTCATTATGTTTTTTAATGGTGGTATAAGCTCTCCTGGGTTTAAGGGGTAGTGTGTTGGGAGTTGAAACGTTATTAAATTATTGTCTTTATGCCTAGCCCATTGTGGTGCATTTCTGTTTATTCCCCACAAAATCCATTCTCTCCTTCTCCCATACCAAAATATTTTAAATGCATATGACTTCCAAGTTATAAAAGGTATTCCCTAGCCTTCCTCCCAACTAGGCATGGCCATGTGACTAAGTGGAATCAATGGAATATGAGTGGAGTGAGGTAGACTACTTCTCTATTATTTTGTATAAAGAATTTGTTTGTTCTCCATTTCTATTCCAGTTCACTAAAATGTTAATGTGATGATTGAGGTTAACACCCCATTTGCTGTGAGAAAACAAGAGAAAGAAATATCAAAGCAACTATAACTTAATAAATTGCTCTTAGGAGTATAATATTGGCAAAACCACTTTGGAGAACTTTGCAGACATTGTGGAACAGGGCCAGTTCACACCTCTTATCCTCTCTCCTGAAAGGCAAATGCCAAATCGCTGTAGTATACTGGGGAATCTTTCATACCAGATTAGTTTTGTACCCTAAGTCATATCACTTGTAAATTGGTTAAAATGAAAATAAATTAAAAATAATATTTCATAGGACAAAAAAATGGGCTAATTATATAATAGAAACCAAACAGCATATGACATGTTAAGCTGGACTCTATTGTCTGGGCAACAACCTCAACTCTATTATTTTTCTATGTTATTAGTGAAATGTTTGGTTAAAACATTAAATACATATGAAAATATAAAGTGTGAGGCATCAAAATTGTAAATCTATTTCCTAAGAAGAAATGAAACCTCCAATGTGTTGGACCTGAGAGCTCAAAGCAGTAATGTGATAACAAAAATATTAAGTGCTTTAACATTGTAGACAGCAGAACTGGTCTGTAGGTCCATATCTGAGTGTCTCAACTGGTGTCATTATTTGAGCTAAAAGTTGTTATGCAGTGTCTCTTTCATCCTCTTAGTTTTCAGTCCAAAGTGTGCCCAGATTTCCTGGTTTGGGCCAGGTAATCATAGAAAATATTTTAAAGATATTTGACAATTTTAATCTGTAACTTCTGCAGTAATTCAGCTACTTCTGGGCATAGAGTATCTCTCATTTATGTTTAGAAGCAGCCAAATTGTATTAAGTATGCTTCATTAATGATTCACTCAACATGAGGCATTAATTAAGCACCTTATAAATTCATATTAATTGAGAAAAAACAGTAATTATAATGATAATGAGCTCTTCTCCAAGTAGTTCAAGCCATGTCTCCAATATTTTCAGATGTATCAAATATAAGATTTATTTTGGGAATAAGCTGTTTTTTTCCTTGTTTACATCCTATCATCATACCTGGAAATATATCAAAACATAAATTGCTTTTTCTGCACAGAAAGACTAAGTAAAGATGAATGTATTGCCCATTTCAAATGTTATGACCCCCTCCCAATCTGCACATTCACTCCTTTGTGAACTCCTATGGATGCTTTTGCATGGGTGGGATTATTTCAGATGTTATCTTTAAATAATGTTTCTTTCTCTGCAGTCCCCACATTCAAATGCGTTTGCGGAATCCAGCCATGCATATAAACAACAATTTTTCAAATCCCTGAATCCAAAAAAAAAGAAAAAGAAAAAAAAAAAAAACACATTTTCTGTCTATTCCTTAGCACAGTGTTCAACTGAAGTGCTATTATAATCATCTAATTAAATGATAGCCAAAGCACAGAAGAAAATTATTGTCCGCTGACAACAAGAAACAAACACAAAAACAAATGTAAATAAGTGAAAGAGAACAGCTGTGTAACATGTGTAAATACATGTATTTTTTTTTTAAAGAATATAATTGCAAATCATAGAGACTCTGAATTTGAAATAGCTGTTCACTCTATTCTTCTTTAAATGCTTTTATTTTCTTGTCCAAAGGGACAGAATATTCTCTCAATTTTTCTCTCTCATTGCTGCTCCCTCTCCTTCTCCATCCCTGTCTCTTCTTCCCTCAACACTCCTAAGTATTGGAGTATCTCAGAATTCGTTTCTCAGACCCTTTCTTTTTTTCTTTCTTTACTTGCTCTCTAGGCTATTTCGGGCTTGAAATGTCATCTGTACACTGATGTCTTTTAAATTAACATCTCCATCAATGACCTCTCTCCTAAACGGTAGAATCTATATCCAGCTACCTAGTTGCTATGGAGGTTCCTTGGTTACTAATAAACAACTCAAATTTAACATATTCCAAGCAAATTAGTAATTTCTATCTCTTCCTTTAACCTGTTCCTGCCCTATCTTTCTTAGAACGGTAAATGGCACTTCCATTATCTCATTTTCTCAAGCCTAAAACTATTTTATTTTTTTATTTTTTATTGAAGTATAATTGATATACAATGTTGTGTTAATTTCAGGTGTGCAGCAAAGTAATATATCGGAATGCATATGAGATTATTTCTAAATCAAGGCTGTGTTTTCTGATATAAGTAGTTTAGAATTTTCCATCACATAAGAGGATTCTGGAAAATCATGAGATTTGCCCAAGTGTTTATCTAGGGGCAGTGGAGGTACCTACAGAATAATTTTAAAGAATGTCATAGAATAAAAATGTTCTGCTGTGAATACATTCCATGGGCTTTAATTGTTTGTACATAACTCTTAGAGGCAGAGATCAAAACTTGAATAATCAGGCATTCCTTGTTTGATTGTTACATCATGATGAGATATCTTCTGAAAATAATAGACTAGCTGGTGATTTTCAGCCCCATCAGTCACTTTCTCCAGAGAAATTTAGATATGAGATGCAGAAAAGGACACTCAGTGGTGTGGTGCTAAGAGAGACAATGGAGAAATCAAAAAATAGTTACAGTTATTAGCAAGCAGAATATGTGCAGTAGAGAGAGATGAGAACTGGTAATAGCATTTAACAAACCTGAAAACTCTGGAATCGCTCTGTATCTAATAGATTAAATGGCAATAGATTTCTTTAAAGTTTTGAATACCTGATTTCTTTTTGGGAAACAGTTGTCTTTGTGTTCTGGAACAAAGAACAATAATTACTGTCAGGAGACCCAGGGTATGTTACCAAGGAGAATATTTTTGTGTTTCTTCACCATGCTGTGTTTCCTTAATATCAGCTCTCATCTCTCTCTAGACATAATCTCCAGAGATGGCCCAGTTTTCTTAAATTTTATGTACAGAATTTAACTGCTTACTGATAACCAATATATAACCAACATACTTATGTTGGTTATCAATTTTTTTCTACTCTATACATACACACCTTTAGCTGATGATAGCTGCATCATCAATATATGATCATTTATTAACAATTTACATTTTGATTAACATTTAAATTATTTCCAATTCCTGTGTCATTATCAACAATTATTCATGGATACTTTTATGTAAAGGTTTGTACCTGTCACTTTTTTATGATGTATATCTATATATTGTATTACTCAAAAAAAGATTCTCACAGATAATTGGATCAATTTACACACACAGTAGTAGATTCTTAATCTCTAAAGACCTTTGGTTTTTGGGTGTCGACTGGGTAATGCTCAGTATGAAAATTATATAAATGATATTCTGTAATGAATGTGATGATATTTTTGGCCTGAAAATTCCAATTCAATCACTCTTTTGAGAAAATAAACTATATTTGTGTAAAATTTTAGGTAACTTTCATATTTCATAGTAACATTTTAAATATATATAAATGATTAGCTCATCTTTAACAGAAATAATTTGGCAGAAATAATTTAAAAGTAATTATACAGAGTAATTTGAATGAAATTTCGTTTACTTTTTAGGTACTAAAAATTAGAAACTTTTGAAAGAGTATCCTTAAAAAGTGTGCTGACTTGGAGGAATGTCATATATACACACAACTGTGCAAGTAATAGTCACACGAACAGCAAACAAAGTAATAGACACATAAAGATAAATCTTTAACTGAATTCTTCAGTGACTAAGACATGTATAATATTTGCAAGTAGGCATTTTAAATACAGGCGTACCTTGGAGATCTTGAGAGTTTGGCTCTAGACCACTGAAATAAAGCAAATAAAGCAAGTCACAGAACATTTTTGGTTTCCAAGTGCATATAAAAGTTATATTTATACTATACTGTAGTCTATTAAGTGTGCGATAGCATTATGTCTAAAAAACATACATACCTTAATTAAAAATTACTTCACTGCTAAAAAATACCAAAACAATTACAATAGCAACATCAAAGAACACTGATCACAGATCACCATAACAAATATAATCATGATGAAAAAGTTTGAAATATTGTGAGAATTACCAAATGTGACACAGAAACATGAAATGAATAAATGCTGTTGGAAATATGGTGCTGTTATATTTGCTTGATATGTGTGACAGACTTTCAATTTGTAAAAAGCACAATGTCTGCAAAGTGCAATAAAGAGAAGCACAATAAAATGAGGTATGCTTGTTATTAACTGTATATATTTCTCTTATAATTATTTATTAGCTTTTATATTACGAATTTTTTTAGATGAGGGAAAAAAGATGTTAGAAGACTGATTTGGTACATCTTAAAGTATCTATTCATAGAAAAATATATTCCAGTATGAATCATAGACAAACACACAAGTGGATACAGACTTATGTATATGACATCCGAAAGTAATCATTTTCTATTTTTTAAAGCTTTGTCTGGTAAAGTTGTAGGTTATGTAACTTAGAGAAGAGTTTAAAAGAAGTTGAGTTATTTAGCTGCAGTAAGTAGAGGTTTAATTATAATGTCGTGATACTGCCTAAATAGAAACCCCCTGGATTCTTTCTTTACCTAAAGTAAATGTATGACTCCAACGGCGGGAATTTTATTAGGATATATGGAAGAACATTCTTGAAATATTTTTAAAATGAGCTTAATAAGCAGCTATTTTTAAGAAACTAGGCTTCTAGTAGGCTTCTATTGTATTAAAATAGGTTAGGTAATCTCTCTGAGAATGTGTGGGTGAGGGTAACTGAGGAGACTAAATTAAGTCTCCTAGCTTTCTAGTTCCTATGAGATCAGGGATTTTGCTCTCCTTTTACTAATCCATACAGACTAGGGTTTGTTTCCTAAACCTTTTCCAGTGACTCATCCTTCTTTCCTGAAGACAGGACTTTGATGCCATCAGTCTGAATCTCTGTGTGGTATTTGTTCCCAGATTCCCATTTGGAGCCCCCATCTCTTGTTCTACTTATTGGAAGCCTACCCATTGTAAATGTTTATTTCTTCTGGACACTAAAATCTGCATCAATATCTCTTAATTACCTGCAAGCACAGTGTCTAGATTCTGGGCTCTATCTTTATGTATAAACTTTGTCCAGTAACCTGGTGATGAATTATTGGTAAGTATCTACCTCATGCTCATCAATATATCTAATTTCTAGTTGACCCATCCTATTACTTACTGAGTTCTAAGCCCCCGTTCTGTTGGTTCCACTCCTTGTATTTTTGCAAGAAACTTGTAAGTAGACTGTTATTTAAGTCATATCATGCAAGGAAATGTGTTTAGATTGTGAGAGCATGGAACAGGGGAAGCTGGGACATAGATAAAAGAAAGTGGAAAAACAATTCTGATGTCAAAAAAAGGGGGGGAACTAATCCATGCTTCCAGGAAAGTGGGGCACGTTAACAGGGAATAGAGATGTGCCTACCTCATGAAGCTGAGAAAGTAGTATCACCATAGTCCAACCCAAAGTTAGAGCCCTACCAAAATTTAAAATCAAAGTTTTTAAAATCTTGATTTAAAAATCTACCTCAACCAACAGCGCAGGAGTTCTAGTAACAGTGTCTCAGAGTGAGGGTAGATAGATAGTGGAACTTTGACTTGTAGTTCCCATAATAAGTAGTCATGGACTGATAGAAGAGTGACATGAGGACTTTCCTGACTACAGATAGTGCCAGCACTGGAATGATCAGAGGACTACCTCCATAACTCCAAAGCCAGAAGGTGCCTGGGAACATGGAAGAGAGAACAGTTTGTAAAACATCCAAGCAATTTGCATCCTTCTCTGAAATGACAATTTTGTTGGATTTGTAATTCCTAAGCTTATGAAAGTGGATGATAATCTAAAGAAATCTAGAGAAATAAGTTTTTGATTTGCTTTGTTACCAAATTACACCCCAAACTAGGAGCCCTAGAAGCACCTGCTGCTGTGTGAACTGTGTGTTCATTCAGCCAATATGTATTGAGCATTTTCTAAGTGCATTACTTTTACATATCATAATAGGAACTAAGTATAAAGAGGACTTGGTGGTAAACCAAAATGAAGGGAAGTCTAATACTTTCTGGTAAACATAGATTTTAGTTGCTTTTAATTGATTTCTCTCTTTCAATAGAGAAACTTTGCCCAAAAGGTGTAGACACTAGAAAAATATGAAAGACTTAAGAAGGCCTTATTCATTTTCAAACTAGAATTTATTTTTGTTATGCTAAAATAAGATTGATATTTGGTAAAATAAAGCTAACTTCTTCCCTTCCTTTTTCCTTTCTTCTTGTCAAAAAGTGAGAAAAATGTAATATTAAAAAATATATATGTATAGGCATGGTCTTAGAATTAAAACAAAACTTAACATCTGTTTAAATATGATTATATTCTTGTTAGAAAGCAAATTTCAAATTACCGTTTCCTCCAAATAAGAAAGATAGCTTACTCATCAATATTTTAAATCATTTAATTTTATTTTTACTTCTTTTAACTAAATGAGCTGAAGTACAGAATCTTCTCCCCCGACTTCTCTAACTTTCATGCTATTTTATTTTTAATAAATTTATAAATTATTTCATTCTGTGAGGAAGTCGTCTACATTACAGATTTTTTTATGTGCCAGAAAATTGGGGTGGATGGTAAAGGAGAGAAGTAACAGGGTTTCCTAAGCAAACTTATGACTCTTCCAAGCCAATGAGTTGCCATGTACAGTGCTGGGTAATTGCATGTAAGAAAGTGCTGGCTGGACAAGGAAGATTATATTAACTATCAATGAGAATAGTTAAGTTTTCAGAGTGAGCCAATAAAATTAGAATGAATGGTGCTATAGTAAACTTTGGAGAGAGAGAAGGGAAACAGTATATAATAAGCATGATATGTTAGTCTAAATACCATATATATTTTTAAATTAATTTTTAAAGTTTTCTCAAAAATACCTTCATTTTAGTATATAGTAAAGCTTAACCTAAAGTGGTAAAACTTTGAGGTTTAATTCCTAATTTTTTTTTGGCTTTCAGAGGTACATTATACATGAAGTAAAATTCACCCTTTTGAACTGTAGAGTTCAATTCTTATCATTGTATATAATCATGTAACCTCTACCACAGACATGTTATAGAGGTTTCATTACCCTAAAAAGTTTTCCCCTGTCCCTTTGAAACTGATTCCGCCTGTAATGGGCTGAATGTTGAAGTCCTTTTTTTTTTTTAGCATCTTTATTGGAGTATAATTGCTTTACAATGGTGTGTTAGTTTCTGCTTTACAACTAAGTGAATCAGCTATACATATACATATACCCCCATATCTCTTCCCTCTTGCATCTCCCTACCACACACCCTCCCTATCCCACCCCTCTAGGTAGTGACAGAGCACCGAGCTGATCTCCCTGTGCTATGTGGCTGCTTCCCACTAGCTATCGATTTTACATTTGGTAGTGTATATATGTCCATGCCACTCTCTCACTTCATCCCAGCTTACCCATCCCCCTCGCTGTGTCCTCAAGTCCATTCTGTAGTAGGTTTGCATCTTTATTCCCGTCCTGCCCCTAGGTTCTTCATGACCATTTTTTTTTCTTTCTTTTTTTTTAGATTCCATATATATGTGTTAGCATATGGTATTTTTTCTTTCTGACTTACTTCACTCTGTATGACAGACTCTAGGTCCATCCACCTCACTACAAATAACTCAATTTCGTTTCTTTTTATGGCTGAGTAATATTCCATTGTAAATATGTGCCACATTTTCTTTATCCATTCATCTGTCGACGGGCACTTAGGTTGCTTCCATGTCCTGGCTATTGTAAATAGAGCTGCAATGAACATTGGGGTACATGACTGTTTTTGAATTATGGTTTTCTCAGGGTATATGCCCAGTAGTGGGATTGCTGGGTCATATGGTAGTTCTATTTTTAGTTTTTTAAGGAACCTCCATACTGTTCTCCATAGTGGCTGGATCAATTTACATTCCCACCAACAGTGCAAGAGGGTTCCCTTTTCTCCACACCCTCTCCAGCATTTATTGTTTGTAGATTTTTTGATGATGGCCATTCTGACTGGTGTGAGGTGATACCTTATTGTAGTTTTGATTTCCAATTCTCTAATGATTAATGATGTTGAGCATTTTTTGTGTGTGTTTGTTGGCAATCTGTATATCTTCTTTAGAGAAATGTCTATTTAGGTCTTCTGCCCATTTTTGGATTGGGTTGTTTCTTTTTTGATATTGAGCTGCATGAGCTGCTTGTAAATTTTGGAGATTAATCCTTTGTTAGTGGCTTCATTTGCAAGTATTTTCTCCCATTCTGAGGGTTTTCTTTTCGTCTTGTTTATGGTTTCCTTTGCTGTGCAAAAGGTTTTGAGTTTCATTAGGTCCCATTTGTTTATTTTTATTTTTATTTCCATTTCTCTAGGACATGGGTCAAAAAGGATCTTGCTGTGATTTATGTCATAGAGTGTTCTGCCTATGTTTTCCTCTAAGATTTTTATAGTGTCTGTCCTTACATTTAGGTCGTCAATCCATTTTGAGTTTATTTTGTGTATGGTGTTAGGGAGTGTTCTAATTTCACTCTTTCACATGTATCTGTCCAGTTTTCCCAGCACCACTTATTGAAGAGGCTGTCTTTTCTCCATTGTATAGTCTTGCCTTCTTTATCAAATATAAGGTGACCATATGTATGTGGGTTTATCTCTGGGCTTTCTGTCCTGTTGCATTGATCTATATTTCTGTTTTTGTGCCAGTACCATACTGTCTTGATTACTGTAGCTTTGTAGTATATTCTGAAGTCAGGGAGCCTGATTCCTCCAGCTCGTTTTTCTTTCTCAAGATTGCTTTGGCTATTCGGGGTCCATACAAATTGAGA
This sequence comes from Eschrichtius robustus, assembly GCF_028021215.1. Lineage (NCBI taxonomy): Eukaryota > Metazoa > Chordata > Mammalia > Artiodactyla > Eschrichtiidae > Eschrichtius > Eschrichtius robustus. The sequence continues at coordinate 73,396,785 of NC_090836.1, read as the reverse complement.
AATTTTGTGTTCTAGTTCTGTGAAAAATGCCAGTGGTAATTTGATAGGGATTGCATTGAATCTGTAGATTGCTTTGGGTAGTATAGTCATTTTCACAATTATGATTATTCTAATCCAAGGACATGGTATACCTCTCCATCTGTTGGTTTCATCTTTAATTTTTTTCATCAGTGTCTTATAGTTTTCTGCATACAAGTCTTTTGTCTCCTTAGGTAGGTTTATTCCTAGGTATTTTATTCTTTTTGTTGCAGTGGTAAATGGGAGTGTTTCCTTAATTTCTCTTTCAGATTTTTCATCATCAGTGTATAGGAATGCAAGAGATTTCTGTTCATTAATTTTCTATCCTGCTACTTTACCAAATTCATTGATTAGCTTTAGTAGTTTTCTGGTAGCATCTTTAGGATTCTCTATGTATAGTATGATGTCATCTGCAAACAGTGAAAGCTTTACTCTTTATTTTCCGATTTGGATTCCTTTTATTTCTTTTTCTTCTCTGATTGCTCTGGCTAAAACTTCCAAAACAATGTTGAATTATAGTGGTGAGAGTGGGCAACAATGTCTTGTTCCTGATCTTCGTGGAAACGGTTTCAGTTTTTCAGCATTGAGGACGATGTTGGCTCTGGGTTTGTCATATATGGCCTTTATTATGTTGAGGTAAGTTCCCTCTATGCCTACTTTTTGGAGGGTTTTTATCATAAATGGGTGGTGAATTTTGTTGAAAGCTTTTTCTGCATCTGTTGAGATGATCATATAGTTGTTATTCTTCAATTTGTTAATATGGTGTATCACATTGTTTGATTTGCGTATATTGAAGAATCCTTGCATTCCTGGGATAAACCCCACTTGATCATGGTGTATGATCCTTTTAATGTGCTGTTGGATTCTGTTTGCTAGTATTTTGTGGAGGATTTCTGCATCTATGTTCATCAGTGATATTGGCCTGTAGTTTTCTTCTTTGTGGCATCTTGTCTACTTTTGGTATCAGGTTGATGGTGGCCTCGTAGAATGAGTTTGGGAGTGTTCTTCCCTCTGCTATATTTTGGAAGAGTTTGAGAAGGATAGGTGTTAGCTCTTCTCTAAATGTTTGATAGAATTTGCCTGTGAAGCCATCTGGTCCTGGGCTTTTGTTTGTTGGAGGATTTTTAATCACAGTTTCCATTTCAGTGCTTGTAATTGGTCTGTTTATATTTTCTGTTACTTCCTGATTCAGTATCAGAAGATTGTGCTCTTCTAAGAATTTGTCCATTTCTTCCAGGTGGTCCATTTTATTGGCATATAGTTGCTTGTAGTAATCTTTCATGATCCTTTGTATTTCTGCAATGTCAATTGTTACTTCTCCTTTTTCATTTCTAATTCTATTAATTTGAGTCTTCTCCCTTTTTTTCTTGATGAGTCTGGCTAATGGTTTATCAATTTTGTTTGTCTTCTCGAAGAACCACCTTTTAGTTTTATTGCTCTTTGCTGTTGTTTCCTTCATTTCTTTTTCATTTATTTCTGAGCTGATTTTTATGATTTCTTTCCTGCTGCTAACTTTGGGTTTTTTTTGTTCTTCTTTCTCTAATTGCTTTAGGTGTAAGGTTAGGTTGCTTATTTGAGATGTTTCTTGTTTATTAAGGTAGGATTGTATTGCTATAAACTTCCTCTGTGTTTTCATTGCCATTTGTTTCTCAGTATTTTTTGATTTCCTCTTTGATTTCTTCAATGATCTCTTTTTTTTTTTTTTTTTTTTTTTTTCATTTTTTTTTTCAATGATCTCTTGGTTATTAAGTAGTGTATTGTTTAGCCTCCATGTGTTTGTATTTTTTACAGAGTTTTTCCTGTACTTGATATCTAGTCTTATAGCGCCGTAGTCGGAAAAGATACTTGATACGATTTCAATTTTCTTAAGTTTACCAAGGCTTGATTTGTGACCCAAGATATGATATATCCTGGAGAATGTTCCATGAGCATTTGAGAAGAAAGTATATTCTGTTGTTTTTGGATGGAATGTCCTATAAATATCAGTTAAGTCCATCTTGTTTAATGTATCATTTAAAGCTTGTGTTTCCTATTTATTTTCATTTTGGATGATATGTCCATTGGTGAAAGTGGGGTGTTAAAGTCCCCTGCTATGATTGTGTTACTGTCGCTTTACCCTTTTACGGCTGTTAACATTTGCCTTATGTACTGAGGTGCTCCTATGTTGGGTGCATAAATATTTGCAATTGTTTTATCTTCTTCTTGGATTGATCCCTTGATCATTTTATAGTGTCCTTCTTTGTCTCTTGTAACAGTCTTTGTTTTAAAGTCTATTTTGTCTGATATGAGAATTGGTACTCCAGCTTTCTTTTGATTTCCATTTGCATGGAATATCTTTTTCCATCCCCTCACTTTCAGTCTCTTTGTGTCCCTATGTTGGAAGTAGGTCTCTTGTAGACAGCATATATATGGGTCTTGTTTTTGTATCCATTCAGCCAGTCTGTGTCTTTTAGTTGGAGCATTTAATCCATTTACATTTAAGGTAATTATCGATATGAATATTCCTATTACTATTTTCTTAATTGTTTTGGATTTGTTATTGTAGGTGTTTTCCTTCTCTCGTGTTTCCTGCCTAGAGAAGTTCCTTTAGCATTTGTTGTAAAGCTGTTTTTGTGGTGCTAACTTCTCTTGGCTTTTCCTGTCTGTAAAGGTTTTAATTTCTCTGTCAAATCTGAATGAGATCCTTGCTGGGTAGAGTAATCTTGGTTGTAGGTTTTTCCCTGTCATCACTTTCAATATGTCTTGCACTCCCTTCTGGTTTCCAGAGTTTCTGCTGAAAGATCAGCTGTTAACCTTATGGGGATTCCCTTGTAGATTATTTGTTGTTTTTCCCTTGCTGCTTTTAATATTTTTTCTTTGTATTTAATTTTTGATAGTTTGATGAATATGTGTCTTGGCATGTTTCTCCTTGGATTTATCCTGTATGGGACTCTCTGTGCTTCCTGGACTTGATTGACTATTTCCTTTTCCATATTAGGGAAGCTTTCAACTATAATCTCTTCAAATTTTTTCTTTGTCCCTTTCTTTTTCTCTTCTTCTTCTGGGACCCCTATAATTCAAATGTTGGGTGCATTTGATGTTGTCCCAGAGGTCTCTGAGGCTGTCCTTAATTCTTTTCATTCTTTTTTCTTTATTTTGCTCTGCAGTAGTTATTTCCAGTATTTTATCTTCCAGGTCACTTACCCGTTCTTCTGCCTCAGTCATTCTGGTATTGATTCCTTCTAGAGAATTTTTAATTTCATTTATTGTGTTGTTCATCGTTTGTTTGCCCTTTAGTTCTTCTAGGTCCTTTTTAAACTTTTCTTGCATTTTCTCCATTCTATTTCCAAGATTTTGGATCATCTTTACTATCATTAGTCTGAATTCTTTTTTAGGTGGACTGCCTATTTCCTCTTCATTTGTTTGGTCTGGTGGGTTTTTACCTTGCTCCTTCATCTGCTGTATGTTTCTCTGTCTTCTCATTTTGCTTAACTTACTGTGTTTGGGTTCTCCTTTTCGCAGGCTGCAGTTTTGTAGTTCCCGTTGTTTTTGGTGTCTGCCCCCAGTGGGTAAGGTTGGTCCAGTGGGTTGTGTAGGCTTCCTGGTGGAAGGGACTAGTGCTTGTGTTCTGGTGGATGAGCCTGGATCTTGTCTTTTGGTGGGCAGGTCCCCATACGGTGGTGTGTTTTGAGGTGTCTGTGACCTTATTATGATTTTAGGCAGCCTTTCTGCTAGTGGGTGGGGTTGTGTTCCTGTCTTGCTAGTTGTTTGGCCTAGGTTGTCCAGCACTGTAGCTTGCTGGTTGTTGAGTGGAGCTGGGTCTTGGTGTTGAGATGGAGATCTCTGGGAGATTTTCACTGTTTGATATTACATGGAGCTTGGAGGTCTCTTGTGTACCAATGTCCTGAACTCAACTGTCCCACCTCAGAGGCAGAGTCCTGACACCAGGCTGGAGCACGAAGGCCCTGTCATCCACATGGCTCAGAATAAAAGGGAGAAAAAGAGAAAGAAAAAAAGAAAAAAAGAAAATAAAATAAATTAATTAAAATAAAAAATAATTATTAGAAAGAAAAGAAGAGAACAACCAAACCAAAAAACAAATCCACCAATGATAATAAGTACTAAAAACTATACTAAAAAAAAGAAAACAAAACAAAACAAAAAAGGACAGACAGAACTCTAGGACAAATGGTAAAAGCAAAGCTATACAGATAAAAAAAGAGAACAAGGAAAAAAATATACATATCGTTGTTCCCAAAGTCCACCGACTCAATTTGGGATGATTCGTTGTCTCCTCAGGTATTCCACAGATGCCAGGTACATCAAGTTGAATGTGGAGATTTAATCCACTGCTCCTTAGGCTGCTGGGAGAGATTTCCCTTTCTCTTCTTTGTTTGAACAGCTCCTGGCATTCAGCTTTGGATTTTGCCCTGCCTTGCCTATAGGTTGCCTGAGGGCGTCTGTTCTTTGCTTAGACAGGACGGGGTTAAAGTAGCAGCTGATTAGGGGGCTCTGGCTCACTCAGGCCATGGGGAGGGAGGGGTACAGAATGTGGGGTGAGCCTGCGGTGGCAGAGGCCGGTGTGACTTTGCAACAGCCTGAGGCGTCCATGTGTTCTCCCGGGGAAGTTGTCCCTGTATCATGGGACCCTGGCAGTGGTGCGCTGCACAGGCTCCCGGGAGGGGAGGTGTGGATAGTGACCTGTGCTTTCACACAGGCTTCTTGGTGGCTGCAGCAGCAGCCTTAGCTTCTCATGCCCGTCTCTGGGGTCCACGCTGATAGCCGCGGCTCGTGCCGGTCTCTGGATCTCGTTTAGGTGGTGCTCTGCATCCCTTCTCCTTGCACACCATGAAACAAAGAGACAAGAAATATTGTCTTGCCTCCTAGGCAGGTCCACACTTTTTCCTGGACTCCCTCCCGGCTAGCTGTGACGTACTAGCCCCCTTCAGGCTGCATTCACGCAGCCAACCCCAGTCCTCTCCCTGGGATCTGACCTCCGAAGCTGGAGCCTCAGCTCCCAGCCCCCACCCGCCCCAGCGGGTGAGCAGACAAGCCTCTCAGGCTGGTGAGTGCTGGTCGGCAGCCATCCTCTGTGCAGGAATCTCGCCACTTTGCCCTCTGCACCCCTGTTGCTGCGCTCTCCTCTGTGGCTCCAAAGCTTCCCCCCCGCCACTCACCGTCTCTGTCAGTGAAGGGGCTTCCTCGTGTGCGGAAACCTTTCCTCCTTCACAGCTCCCTCCCACTGGTGCAGGTCCCATCCCGATTCTTTTGTCTCTGTTTTTTTCTTTTTTCTTTTGCCCTACCCAGGTATGTGGGGAGTTTCTTGCCTTCTGAGGTCTTCTGCCAGTGTTCAGTAGGTGTTCTGTAGGAGTTGTTCTACATGTAGATGTATTTCTGATGTATTTGTGGGGAGGAAGGTGATTGCCACGTCTTACTCTTCTACCATCTTGGTGTCCCTGAATGTTGAAGTCTTAACAGTACCTCAGAATGTGACTGTACTGGAGATAAGGGCTTTAAATAGGTAATTAGGTTAAAATGAGGTCATATATATGGCCTCTAATCAAGTATGACTGGTGTGCTTAAAAGAAGAGTTGATTATGATAGAGAAACACAGAAGGAAGACCATGTGAAGATAAAGGGAGAAGATGGACATCTATAAACCACGGTGAGAGATCTCAGAAGGAATCAACTCTGCCAGTGATGCTAGATCTCAGACTTCTAGCTTCCAGAACTGTGAGAAAATAATTTCTGTTGTTAACCCTCCCAATCTGTGTTACTTTGTTATGTCAGCCCTAGCAAACTAATATGTCCACTCTCACTCTCAAGCCCAAGCAATCAATGATCTACATGGTGTCATAATTTTTACCTATCTTGAGTTTTATATAAATGGGACCATGCAGTATGTAACATTTAGCATTTGACTGTTTTTACTTATGATGTGTTTGAGATTCATCAATGTTGTTGCTGTATTCATATTTCATTTTTATTGGTGAAGAGTTTTTCATAGTATATCACAATGTCTTTCTCCTCCAGTGGATGTGGCTATTATAAAAGAATGCCCCTCTGAACATTAATGTATACTCATGTGTGGACATATTTCACTTAGAAAAATACCTAGAAGTGGGATTGCTAGATTCTATAATAAATATACAACTAATCCTATAAGATACTGCCAATCTGTTTTCAGAAGTTAGTATCTGTGTCATTTTGTATTCAGCAGCAAGACATAAGAGTTACTGTTTTTCCCCATTCTTGTGAACACTGGGTATATCAGTCACTTTATCTTATTCTAGTGGGTGTTTTGTGATATGTGATAATTTTAATTGTAATTTTTCTGAATAGTGGTATTTACCATTATCTCATATGCTTATTTGCCTGTTTATGTCTTTTATTGTGAAGTGTCTGTCTAAATTGTTTGCCCTTTTAAAATTAGGTTGTTTTCTTATTAATGAGTTCTGAAATTTTTTTGTATATTCTGTATACGAGTCCTTTATTCAGGATGTGTATTGATATTTCAATTTTTTTTTTTTGCAAATGGATTGGAGAGTACACAGGTGGAAACAGTAATACAACTTAAGAGGTAAATGTAGTGGTCAAGGTAAAATATCTTCTGTTTGCCTAAGAAAATGGTTTAGGAATTGAGGAGATGAATTGGTTTGAAGGATATTAATAGGCAAAATCAATAGGATTTAGTGATTGTTTGATAATGTGGGCAAAGGAGAGAAGTAATTGTTGAGGATACATTTAATGTAACAATTTGGATGGTAGCACCAGCCTGAGTCAAACACTGGAGCATGACTGTTTGAGAAGTGACTGATGGATAGAATAACTTTGATTTTGGACATACGAAGTGGATATCTTAGTGAAAATGTGAAATGGGCAATTGGCTACATATGTCTGGAGCTTAGGTGAAAAATAAGTGAGTATAGCATTTTGAGAATTATTGATATAATGAAGAGTAAATCTTTGATGCAAAAAAATACATATTTTTCTCTTTTGAATCTCTTTTTGCCCTAATTAAGCTCATGTTTAAGACTCTTTTTATTCTTTTTATCCCTGCTTTATAGGATACACTTACAAAATAGCTTAATTTTGTCCTTAGCAACACTTGGACCCTTTTTCGTGAATTTACTTTTTTCATTCTTGCTTTCCTTTATCCATCTGTCCCATTTCCCCACTGATTCTCTTAGTGCCTTGACTCTTGTAGGAAACAGATTTGGCAAGCTTCTTTTGTAAAAGACCAGAGAGTAAATATTTCAGACATTTTGTGCCATAGAACATTTCTGTTCTTTGATTTTTTTTGATAGCCTTTAAAAATGTAAAAATCAGTCTTAGTTCATGGATCAATATAAAAACTGTTCACGGGCTGGATTTGACCTATGGGCTATAAAAATCTTAAACAGAAACCTCAATTAAATAGAGTTGAGATACCAGAAGGGGGAGCTCTCACACCCTGCCACAACGGGAGAACCCAGCAGGAAGAAGACTTTTCTTTCCCGGCAAGGACGCAGCCAATGAAAAGCCATGCACTCTGTTTACTATAGCTCTCCCAAATTCCTTTCTCTTTCTATAAAAGTGTTCTCCTTCCCTTGCTGTATGGGGAAATTTACATGTGACTTGCTGTGGTTGCAGACCCCAAAATGCAATTCTCTGCTATCTTGAATAAACCCATCTTTGCTGGAGAAATAACTGTCAGTCTATTTGTTTCAGGTCATCAGGGCCATAATTTGCCAATTCCTCCTATAAAGCATCACATTGCTCGAGGCTGCCCTCTTGGTGGCATGTTATGCTCTAATAGACTTTTGCCTATTCTTTACTCATTTCCAATAATCAGTTCTGAGTACTGTTTCCTTCTGACCATATGTACTTCCTACCTGAGCTTGGTTTCCCCTTCACTACCTCAAGTTTTATTTACTCTCTAATAGTGACCTTCAAAGACTTTCTTGACCCCACCCTCAAACCAAGTTGATCACTCCTTTCTCTATGCTTCCACTGTGCTTTTGGCATATTCCTTTTATTTTATTTAAAAATGTCGATGGTAAGTTTTGTAAATATGAAATGAATTAAACGGAATTGAATCTGTTTGAATCTCTCTACAGTTGACCCTCGAACAATGCAAGGGTTAGGGGTGCCACCCTCCACACAGCTGAAAATCCCTAACTTATAGGATCCTGTAGTACTGCAGTATTTGCTATTGAAAAAAAATTTGAGTATAAGTGGACCTGTGCAGTTCAAACCTGTGTTGTTCAAGGGGCAACTATATTGCAACTAATGCTAATACATGGAGCTAATGATGTCATTAAACTGTGAGAGGCAGCATAACATACGTGTAGTTGGTCTTCCTTATCCATGGGTTCTACATCTGCAGATTCAACCAACCTCATATCAAAAATATTAAAAAAAAAAAAAAATTTCCAAAAAGTAAAACTTGGGTTTGTTTCACACTGGCAACTGTGTGTATAGCTTTTACAGTGCATTAGGTATTATAAGTAATCTAGAGATGATTTAAAGTCTATGGGAAGATGTACATAGGTTACATGCAAATACTACACCATTTTATATAAGGGACTTGAGCATCTGTAGATTTTGGTATTCACTGGGGCCCTGGAACCAATCCCCTATAGATACCAAGGGATATATAGCCCACTGGTGTGATGTGAACATGTTGAATGTAGTTTTATTTCTTGTGTTGCATGAACTTTGGCCTTTGTTCTTTATTCTATTAAATGTAGATAGTTATATTTTCACTTTCAAGGTGCTAGTAGGGTTGGTTAAAAAGGGTATTGTAGTTACTATATAAGTCTAAAGTGTCCTCTTATCCAAAAGATATTTGCGTTTTTAACTAGGATTTTCAATGGCTTAGCTCAAATGAATTATCAAATTAAGCACCATGATTAGTCACTCACAACAATCTTTTTGGTCAGAACATCTCCTCCCCTCCCCAGTCTTAAAATTTGAATATTCTTGATTTTCTTAAGTATAAAACAACCCTTACTGTCACATTGATAGTAAACAAGTGACAGCTAAGCTTATTGTCAACTTCATAGGGAATTGATGACTGTACAATAAAATTGTAAAAATGGAATATTGCTTAGTCTAAAAATACAAGAGTAATTTAATTCAGGGAGTTTTAAATTTTTAAAGAACTGTTCAATCCCTGCTGGACTACAGTACACACATACCTACTCCTTGGGGAAGGTTAGTGGTGAGAAATTATAAAAAGTCTAATATCTGTAAGGTTAAATTAGATTGGAGAAAGTTACAAAATTCTCAAGTGTTTAGATGATACAATTATTCCAGAAACAAACTTGATTGTACCTAATAACATAGAAATTTCTTTATATATGTTTCTGCCATTGGAGATATTATGTCACTATAAAAATTCTTTTTCAAACCCATCCAAATAAATTACGTTAGAAAAGATTTAGTAATTGTTTAACTCATAAAAAAACAATAAATAAATATCAGGTTACTGAGGATAAAATGTCCACGACCAATAATATTTAACACAATATGAAATGTAACACCATGAAAAATGCAGTGTAATTACATTTACTGACATGCTGCAATTTAACTAGGGTTAATTGAACTATTGGCAATTTTTGCTTATTTGCCTTATTTAAAAAAAAAAAAACTATGATTTAAAGGTTAATTGCAGAATTTATAAGGTAATAAAATTGCTTCTCCATCAACTATTTTTCATATAAATATGGATGGTTAATTTTGTCACTCTCTGTAAATAAATTTGTGGATTTATTATTTAATATCTTGCATTGAATGTAACTAAAGAGTATGAATAACTTAGACTATAAATATAAAAGTTTATTTTAAACTAATGATTACTATGTTGGTGTTTCCTTTTATTCAGAGGGATAATTCTTCTTAAAGCCCAGGAAGGTGGTCTTTTATGTTTAAGGATCCTTCTTTTGGGGCTGTTCTATTAGTATCACTTATGATAACATTCTACTTGTATCTGCTTTTATTTAGCTCTAGTATGCTCTCCAATTCATTGATTTGTTTTATAATACTTTACCTCACTTTCTGAGATTTCAAACAAAATCCTTAAACTTCATCAAGCTTATTGGCTACTGTCTTAATTCCTTTATAATACTGCTGCTTCTCTAGTGAGCACCCTTATTCTTCACAAATTATCAGCTCCACTACATACTTATATGTATCACCAGCATTTCATCATCTCTGAGCAGCATGACCTACCCCTTGTTAAGTCACGTATTTTCCCAAAACTTCAGTAAGTAGTGATCCATTCCAACTACTAGTAGAGCATAAGGGTGGAAACTGCAGACTAGTTCAGGATGTCTGAGTTCGAATTGTAACTCTACCGTTTACCAGCTGTATGACTTTGGGCAATATACTTAGCAGCTCTAATCCTCTCTTCCTTCAAATGTAAATGAGACTAATATAATATTTAAATATTCAGTGAGATCATGCAACTAACCAATGCTCTAACTCATATTAGCTAATATTTGTATAACTGGCTTTGGTCTTCTACAGTTAGCTTCTCAGCCAATTCTGCATATTCATTATCATCATCGTCTACCTGTCAGTTCTGTATGCAGAAACACAGGACTGTAACTGAAAACTACCATAATGATGTGACATCTCAAAATCTACTTTAAATAAATGTGTTTAGTGGAGAGGGAGAAAATGTCTCTTTGGCCTGAAAGGCAAGTTAGATAATTATGTTACAAAGATGTATTTGCTTTTTTGCTTTCTCTGTGTTTTTCCTCCTAAGTCATGGCCATTTGATTCCATGCAGTTCTAGCTCAGGCAAATAGTCAGGGTTACAAGTACACAAGTTCAGAGCAGGGATGAAAATCAGGTAGATTTGGCACTCAGACTATTGAATATTGAAGTAATGCTTCTCTTCAACAAAGCCACAATGAAATCAAATGATTTTATTTGGAGAGACTGGGCAAACCATTGTAATATGAGCTGTCTCTGGCCAGAGAGTAAGAATTTTCAAGAAATGCAATTTAATGAAATAGCTAAGAACTTTTGCAACAGAGAACCTATGTCTTAATTATGATCAGTCTTTTTTTTTTTAATATAAATCAGATTCTAGATGTGTATCTTTTTTCTGCAGGGACAGTCAGTACATTACATACAGTAATACAGTACATAACCTGTGCTCATATTTTCATTTTTTAGCCTACAATCATGTGTCCTTGAATAGAGAACGTAATACAAATGGAGAGCTAAATGTAAAAGTGCATTTTTCAATAATGATAAGACAAACTCTCATATTCCTTGTCTTGAGATTTTGTTTTACAGTCCTTTAAATTAGAGTGTTTTAAAAATACATTGGCAAGATTTTCACTGTGAAAGATAATCATTTCAGTTCATATCATCTTTTAATGATGTACTTAAAATTTCTAGCATTATAATAGATGTGTTCTAATTTATTTTAGACACTACTCGTTCACTGTGTGCTTTACAGATATGCAAATACTATTGAAATAACCACAAACATATTAAAGATACTAAAATAATTCTTTTTAAAGCCATTTTCATTAAAATATATTATTCTTGAGTATATATCTTTAACATAACACTGAAATAAGTTGTATCTGTTTAATATTGTCGCTAATAGTAATTGTGATTTTTTCTTTCCTTCATTAGAAGATGTGAGTAAATTAATAATGAAAAGCAAACAATTAACAGTGTTCCAAATAGAATTTCTTCTTAAAAATCCATTTCTCCTCGAGAAAGGACATTATGATTTAGAATTTTCTCATGTGGCTTATGTGTCTGAATAATTATCCTAATAAACTTATTTTTACAATTGAGCTAGATACAAAATATTTATTCATGGGTACATATGTGTGTATCTACTTGGACAATTGATTTAGAATGACACAAAGTGTATGAAAACATGAAAATGTTTTGCAACTTATGTACAGCTTTCCTTTCCAATGTACCATAGATATTTTAGTGCAGCTCCCAATTTTAAAATAGCATGAAGTGATTAATATTCATCAAAAGGAAGTGGGAAGAGAGGCATCATTTTATTTTCAATTAATAGAAAACATGGTGTTGTCTATTTTTAGTCACCTGCTATTTATCCATTCCCCATGGAAGTGAATGGACTGCTACACTCCTTGTCTGCTTTCTTGCTGAAAGTGCTTGCCGGTGCTGCCAAGCTCACCACGCAGTTCCCATCTGGCATTGAAGCACTATCTTTTTCAGCCATGCAAGTCTGTGTTCTGTGATAAAGTACAGTTATGGGCAGCCTTGCTTACTCTACTCTGCTGCAGAAAGAACTCTCTTGCTACACTATTCCATTTGAGAACCCTCTTGTTATACTATTACATTCGAAAACTCTCTTCTGATGCTTGAATTTCTTCTGAAAGTGTACTTGCAATCGTAATGGTTCTTTCTTTAATATTTTAACTAACTTTACCTGTTTAGTATGAACTAGATATTTAATTCTAAGTTGAACAGCAAGGAAATGTTTACTGCTGAAAGTAAATTTTATGAGGAATAAACCACAATTTATATACTTGATTTAATCCAGCACATATCACTTAAATGTGGGGATTTATAGATTTTCCAAGCTACTGTGGAGGTAATCTGATTTGTGATATGTTGGTCTATTCATTTCAAATTCTACAAGATCTACAGTGATTATTTCAGGCTATGAGATGGCATAATGCTGTGTATCACTGCAAATCCTTTCAGCATGAGGAAGAATGCATTGGTTGTACTATCAACCATTTATTTAATGTGTGTATAGGTATCACCTTGGAACATCCTTTTCTGGTATTTTGTAGACACTGCCCTGCTTTGCCCTGCTAGAAATGAAGGGTAGAATAAAGATAATACTCTGAGTTAAGATGTACATTAAAATTTTAAATTATCAAAAATACAGGTAACAGAAATAAAGAGCAACATCTTAGTAAATTATTGAGCCATATCAAATAAAAAAATAAAGAACATAATCAAAGGAAACAATTCTGCAGAAGTCCCAGAAGTCCCAGGAATATGCATCTTAATGGATGGATGAAAGTAAAATTTGTGTTTTATTGACCATATATAAAAAGAAAAAAGCCTTGACAAAGAGTCTGCATATTATGAGAGAATTAGAAAAGGGATCCTCTACATAGCCAGGTTCTTCTAAAGGCTATAACCTCAAAGAAAGTGTGGATTAGAAATAAAAGTCAATCACCAAAGCAAGTAGATGTCAGGAAAACTTTTATAAGTTGGCCTAGCCTTTGACTAAAAATAAATAAATAAATAAATGAGCCCCCTCATAACAATAATCCACTGTCAAGTGGGTTTAACTACTTGAATTACATAATATATTGAGTGTTTGAAAATGCAAGCTAAAATAATATGAGTATTCCCTAGCCAGTGATCTACTGAGTGCCAGAAGAAAAAAAAATTTAAAGGCTAGTTGGATATTTGAACCCTAATCCAACATTACACAGCATTTCCAGAGATTAAACATAAACTGAAGTATCAGTAGAATTTGCTCATGATCCAGTTTTTAAAACCACATGATTGAAGATTCAGCAATTAATGAGATAATAGCAGGAAAAATATAGAAAGGAGTATCTGACCTTCATGTACTTCAACTAATAAAATTATCAGATAGAAACTATAATATAATCATAATAAAAATTAGGTAATAATAACATTAAGTTATAGGTAAACATAATAGAAAAGTAAACATTTTTCTTTTGGTTATAAAACCAAAATATTTTACAATAACTTGATTGTAGGAGACCATTGTTCCTGATTAGATTATTTAGATTAAAAAAAAAAATCTAAAACAATGTTTTTTAAGACATTGGAGAGCTGCTTTGGCAATCAGGACTTAAAGGTCGAAACCTGCAGAGAGGGAGACTTATTGAGGTCAAACTCTACCTTTCTGGGTTGGGGAGGCCATCTCCATGCTCATGGAAAGAGCATCTTTTTAGTTGCAGAACAACTGGTATAGATACTGTAAATTTCACAGAACTTGGGATACAGAATTTAGAATTCTGATCTTCAAAGGAAGTAGGACTTGAGAGCTCAATATATAGGAAGAAAAGAAGCTCAGAGAAATGATCATGACCCTCATAACTATATACTCATTTAATTGATTAAATTGACCAGTGCACTAACCCAGAAAGCACAAAGAGAGCTCCTTAGAGCAGAGGCATTTATTTTTTTAGCGGTTTCATGGAGCTGAAAAAAATAAAATGCATTCGGAATTTTTAAAGGGAGTAAAGTACTAGAAAATACCTCCGGGTCTTAAATTAAACAGCAATGTATGGTTAATGGTAAAATATTGAAAGCTTTGCTCCTGAGATTGAAAAAATATGGGTGTGCTAGCTAAAACTATTTCCATTAAAAATTGTATTGAAATCCCCAGAATAAGGCAAGAAAAAAAGAATAATGATTAAAACAGAAGTAAAACTGCCATTGTTATAAGACTACCTGATTAGTCTTACAAGCAAAATAAGACTCATAAGCAATATGAACAAGATTGCATATCTATGATATGCAATCATAGATTCCATATTTAAATGATTAAATTAATAAGAAAATTAAAGGTCACAGGATATAAGAGCAAATTATAAAAATCAATTTTTTCCTATAAGTCACTAACAAATTGAATTTGAACACTACTATTTCGAAAAATACCAACTCTGTTAACTCTTTTGGAATATGTACATCTTAAATTATGGGCAAGACCTCTTAACAGAAAGCCATGAAACACTGAGAAACATTGAAGCAGGTTTATATCCCAATAAATGTGTGCCTGTGAAATGAAAAATGAAAGACTGATACAGAGTTACAGTGTTTAATGCAGTTGGTTTAATGCAAGTGTAGCCATGTAGACCAATGAAAGAGAATAGAACAGGGGTTTCCAAACTTTATTGTACATCAGAATCACCTAAAAGGTGATTCAGTAGAACTGGGGGAGGAGGTCCCATTTTCACAATGGGCACTACAATCTGAAAAGCACTGGAAGGTAGAGAGTCCAGAAATAGGCCCATACTTATATATTTGCTAGACTTATATATTTGCTAGACAAAGATGAAGTACAAGAATAACCGTTTCAATAAATGACAGACTCAGTAATAAAATTGACAAAGAAACATGCACAGACAATTAATGAGACAGGATAACCAAGTGACCATCTGAAAAGTTGCTGAACTTCATTAATTATCAGGGAAATGAAAATAAAGCCATAAGATACCACTACTTAACTAAAAAAAAAAAAATTGTACGATATGATAAAGTCTGAAAATGTGAAGTATTGGTGAGGTTGTGTATAAATCCATACCTAGACACGAGGTAGTGAGATTGAAGAAGAATAAAGTCATCCTTGAAGATTGTAAAAGCCTCCAGATAGAAAGCAAAAACAATAAAATTGATAGCAGACTTCTAACAGTAACAGTGAGAATATAATATACTTTGAAAGGTTGAGAGAAAATAAAATCAGTCTAAAATGTATTCTACATAAACTATCATTCAGGATTGAAATAAGTGCATTCTCAGACAATAACTGCTCAAGTTAAAATAATTGTAATAATAATATATTTAATAAAGAAAATAATTTAAAATGAGTGAAATAAAAAAAGAAATTTGTACGCATGTATGCAGAGAAACAAGTAGCTGTGTAAGTCGTAAGCAGAGGCTCAAAGTATAAAACAAAAAGTATTAATTTGTAATCTATGGAAATAAAACCTGCAGACTGAAAAGGTCCATTAGGATTCTAAATTTCTTCTATTTCTCATGCGTATGGATAGAAGTCTTGTATGTTACTCATTCACTTAAAAATGTTAAGGATAATGATTAAATAGTAGAATATAGCCAAATCACTATTGTGAAAAAAAACAGAAGGAACTAAAGGTACCTAGAAATGTCAATCAAGCCAATATAAGGCCAAAAAAAAAAGAGAGAGAGAGGAAAACAGTATAAAAAAGCAGGATAAATTAAAAACAGAAAAAGTATTAGAAATAAATACATCAGTAATTAATACATGTAAGATAATAAGGCAATTTAAAGATACTGTCTAAAGGTTTGTATTACATTTTCAGACTGCTTTAAAGATTTTGAGGCATAGGATTATCAGCGAGAGAACTGCTACTTACTGATGAAAGGAAAAAGTCTCTAGAAAGATACTCTAATGCTAAAATTATATGCACTGAATAACATGGACATTTTTGCATATTCAAATCTTTCAATGCAAAAGTAAATGCATAAAATTAATCCTGTATATAATTTTTAAAAATTTACTTAATGGTATTATTTGAATGTTTCTAGGAAACTATAATTTGTATATTAAATTTGTATTCAAGTTATTAACTTATAAATATAGTGTTGTAAGAATCTTTAAGTTCAACTTACAAAATTTGTTTTACAGTTTTTTTTATGTAGCAAATAACAAGTACTTCCAGCAAGGCCTTTGAATAATATAAATTAATTCTAATTGAACAGAATGGAATACTGTAAAAAATTCTACTTATAATTTTAAGTAACAAAGTTTCTTTAAACTATTTTACTTGCATTTATAAATTAGATATGTTTAGTTTTATTTTTAGGCATCTCATAAGCATGACAGAGAAAACTCACAACTTAACAGGAAAATCTCTCCCAAAACCACTTAAAGAATTTTCATAAATCCAAACTTTTAATTGGTGAATTAAATTCTCTTAACACTCTAATACTGTTAACAGAAACCCAAATTATCTTAGACATTTTAGCTAAAAATAAAGTATCAAATATACAACATTCCCCTAAATATCACAAGCACTTTCATAAAAAATAAAAGACACTGATTATTTTAAACTTAATAATGGAATATTAGCTATTTAGACTTGGCTGTCTTCCTTCTATCTTATCTCTTAACTTACTATTGGGCATGCTGAGGTTACTTGGTGGAAAATTAAAAACCACTGTACTATTTGCAATAGCTGGTTTGCTGTAATTATTGATATATTTGTTTATCGTTCAGAAATTTGAAATCACTTTACAAGAACTGGTTATATGCCTGGGTTCGTCCCAGGCACTGATTAGACAGGTGGGACCATTTTTAAAGCTGCCTGATTTGGTAGATGGAATTTCCCACTTCTATTTACTACCTAATTGAATTCCCATGATCTTATCTGGCTATAATTCTAAGGACATTCTTTAGCACTGCCACAATTCTAAATATGTTTTATTGTCATTCATTGGATTTCAAAATTCTTCACATAGCTTTGTCTTCTGTAGCTATAATTCTGATGTCAGGGTAATGACATTTCAGAAACAAAAAGGAAGGCAAGTTATGATTAGCAGAAAAGAAGATGGTATTTGTTTCTTTCTCCCTCTAATACAGACTTTTTCTTTCCAATCCATTGTTATCAAGTTGGTTTTTAACTCCTCTTCTTATTGAATAATAGCAAGTTCAACATGTTATTCATATAGGAAGGGGTAATGTCAGCTAGTCTTTGACATTTAGGCAATATCGGTGGTCAATTTCAACTGAGACCCTGAATTTATAGTGTGGACTATTGGAAAGAACTTGGTTTTTAGCGTTAGATCTGAGGGCTAATCTGACTCTATTAATCACCACCTGTATGAGTTTGAACATATTACTTAATTTTTAATATGAGTTTCCATATCTTTATATCTGGGGTAACTAAACATCCCACACCAATTTGTTGTGAAAATAAAGTCACCTTACATATCTAAAGTACATTTTAAAGTGCTTTATCCATAGATAATTATTATTACATTGTCATTGCAATTAGGTAATCTATCAACATAATCTTCTACATGCTCAGGTGGAGTAGTTCATTACTAGTATTAAATGTAGCTTCTAAAATAGATTTTACTTTTAAGCTCACTAGAGCAAAGATTTTACTTTTAAATCTGCCATATTTCATACTGACATCAAGATCTGTGAAGGGTCTGAGATTTTACCCTATGTGTAAGCTAATAAGTTACTCTGCCAAAAGTTCATGTATACCAGCAAAGATGCAAGACTCCTGCATGAGACAAAGGGCAGTTTATGACTCACAGCAACAGCAGTAGTCAGCCTTGTATCATTTACCACTAGTTCCCCAAACCCTAATTCCCACATACAGACATGACAAGGTGCAGGTGATGCTTGTATATACAGTGGATTGTGTTAGAGGAAAAAACTGAGTTTAGGAAACACCAATAATTTACAAGGAGACTTCTAGCAAACCTATCCAAACTTTGCCCTAGAAAGAGACACTGTCATTATTAGTGTGAATAGCAAACCAATATGCCCTCTGTTCCGGAAGATTCTCTCTAACTTCCAAGGCTATTTGCTTTATAAACAATCTTGAAAGATAATGCGAAACTAAAACTGTTAGTGCCTCTGCTCAGAAGAGAGACAGAGACAAGAAATTTATAGAGATTTGTCTCCCTACGGCAGAATAATGGAAACTTTGCCCTTCTAGTATAAAAGTCAGGACAAAAGTTTCATAAACACAATTTTAATACACAGTTGTTTTAAAGTATTCAAAGTTATAAATTCTACCAAAACAATGTGTTGAAAGTCATGGTAGATCAATTACTTGTAAATGTCATAATAGTGTTTCAGAGGCGGGACATAAAAAACTGGGATATTTATGAGGTTTGGGGGGTATAGTTCAAGATATGTATTTCAATGTGAGGGGCTGATTAAGGTCAGCTCATGATATAATAGTTATGGATTTGTGGATAGGGCAAATCTAAGGTTTTGAGAAAAAGGTCCCAATGTGAGTGTATTTATTAAAAGTTAGCTATCTGATGTTCATCTTAATGAGTTTTTTATTCCTTTCATCCTGAAAGGAACAGTAATGTTATTTGCATATTTTATCTTTCTGGGCAAGAGTTTTCTGGAATAGGAGAGTAAGTGTAAGGTTAGTGTAGTCATGACAATGTGGAGATTAAGCTGTGAGTGTATAGATGATGTTGGTTCTCCAAAGCCAAATGACCTGCAACCAAAGCCTGCCATTGCTTGTATATGAAATTGGACTGGTGGCAAAGAGGATTCTACTAATTTTTAGTAGATTAGTTTTACATCTTGAAGACTGTGGTGGGAAAAGTGGTAAAACACAGAATACACCAAGTAGGGAAATAAAAAAAGTTGACCATAGTGTCAAGAAATGACTGATTTAAGATTAAAAATATAGGGAAAATAAATAGGGAAGAAATATTAAACGGAAAAAAATGTTAACAGAACATTGGGATCTGCTATAAGGATGAACATAAGGATGGAGTCACCTTAACACACAAAAAAGAATCTTTCTCGCATTCAGGACAATGGGGAAAATCAATTCCAATCGTAATACCTGATCTAAGTATATATAGACATTTAATATTATTATAGAAAATACCTGATTGCATAGTATTTTAAAGAAGGTGATTACATTGATTCATAGTTTTAGCCAGCTGAGAATTAACTCCTCTCTCTCCATGTATTCTTATTTTTATTTCTTTTCTTATTTTTTCTTTTAGTATAGATCTGATTTTTTCCAAAATCAAAAGTTGCATAAATCCCTGTAGACAAAGGGTGATTTATAAGCAAAGAGGGGCATCAAGATTAGGATAGAGTTCAAGAGAAGCAATAAGAAAGAAACCACTTGAGAAAACAAAAGTCATTTTATGTTCCAGTGACAATTCCCCAAGCCTATCATTTTCAAAGCAGGCTGTCTAGAAAATAAAACCTTTTCTTAAAAATAAACTTTCAGATATGAAAAATACTTTTTGTTCCATATGACAAACTTAGAGCTGTATAACCAATGGGCTTCCATTTTCCAGAGATAATTATTAGAATGAGAAAATAAGGCAGCAAAAATAGGTATAAATTTAATACATATAACTTTTCCCAAACAGAAAATTGGTATCTGTTCATACAGTTTGGTGGGCTGCTTCTTCTTACATTCTGGTTCATATCTCAGTTTCTCTATTGATGATTTGCTCTGGTGTATTACTGGGAAACCCATTATTAAAACACACCAAAGCTGTACCCTTCAAACTCACCAATATCTGTAAGAAAGGTGTTTCATCTCCATCATTCTGACTCTCTTATCTATCAAACTTGTTTCTGAATTTTGACATAGTAAGAAATGCAACATCTAACAAAGGAGGACACAAGAGGTGAAAGAGCTAACTGGAATGACTCCTTCAGAGGGAGCTGAGAACCAGTGGAAAATTGAGATGTAACTTCTTAATGCATCAGATTGAAAGGTAGTAACAACAGAAGTTGAGGAGCAACTATTTAAATATTGTGACAGCTGTGTTGCATTGTCACAGAAAGTCTGGGCAGACTTTAGGGTGGATGACTAAACATATCAATGTAAAAACTTTAAAAAGTATAATATGTCTCAAGATAAACATTTATTCTAGGTAGAGGCACAGGTAATTCCTTGTTTCTGTTACTGAATGCAAGTTCATGTACCATACACATAGTGAGGCCAAACAAACTGAAACTTTGGAGTGTGGAGCAGAGAACAATTCATTTCAGGGCTGTGCAAGGAGAATGGGTGGCTCGTGCTCAAAAAAACCCTGACCTCCCCGAAGAGTTTCTGCAAAGCATCTTTAAAGGCAAGGTGAGGGAGGGGTGTCCCAGGGTATGTGATCAGCCCAGGCACTATTCCCTGACCGGTTGATGTTGAGGTAACAGGATAGTTAACATTATCAATCCTTAGGCACCAGGAGGTCTGGGGGCCGCGTGCTCATAATCATCAAATAGTTAATTTCTTCCACTTGGTGATGGTTTTTAGCATCTGAAAAACTCAGGAAATATTCATGAAATACTGTTATCTGGGTATTTCAGAGAGGAGCTACAGCAGAGGATATGAGGGAGGGCTCTGTCCCAGGAAGGCCCCATAGGGTCCTACTTGGTTATACTTCCTCATGAAATATGTCTGATAAATTAATGCAATTTATCCTCTAAGGAAAGATGCAGCCAAGATGACACATTAAATGTTCCTTAGCTGAAGTCCACCATGAAAACAGAACCTGAGTCAAAGCTTGTGTGAGGCTAGTTTATTTCAGAATGTGATACCAGGTAGGAGGTGGAATGCAGGGCAGGGAGAGTGAAACAGAAAAGGAGGAAAAACCAATTGGAGGATGTGGTCTTGGCTTGGATGCTTTCTGGGCAACTGTTACCCATTTTCACTGGGACCTTCTGAGGAGCCTTATAAAATGAACCACACAATTATCCACCCAAAGACAAAACACGGAAATGTTTGTCCAGTACTCTTTGTTCCCATTGGTCCAGGGTGGCCATGTTAACATTGATTCCTTATACTTCTGACTACCTAGGCAATCTGACTAGATGAGAGTCCACACATGGGTCTCAGAGAAGCTCCAGGGAGAACTCAAACTGCAAGATGCTCAGCTCAAGTCAAGGCTCTGTGAGTTATGCCTGCAAAAGCTGCTCAAGGCTTGCATGGATCTGGTTATTGCAACCAGAGGATTTTAAAATAGTGTACAAGTCATGTCCAATATAAACAATAGCTAATTAGAACAATAATACTATATTGAGTCTAGACTGGGGTTAGATTTTGTCTAATAAAAGACAATTTGGGAGGAGATTTAATGATTTCAGTGATTCAGGAGGCAGCAGCATACTAGTGTATTTGTTTCCCAGAACCAATCTCTTTAATACTCTTTTCCTTTATGATGAAATTATTTTCTGTAGTAATCATGAAATTAAGTAATAATGGTCTAAAAAGAGCACACAGTGAATTTTTCTTTTATCGAATTTTATAATTATAATAATGCCAGTAAAATAATACAAATATTAATAATATAAAATAAATATCGCAATACAAAAAAAGGAAAACAAAAGGTGATGAATAAAACACTTTAAGAATCTATGTTTTTATAAAAGATAAAAACTCAGTTTTATATCTACATACTGGTCTATCACAGTAATGAATGAAAATGTTTATGTTTTAGTTTTGAGTCTTATGTTCTGCAAACTTGCCAGTGATTTTGTTAAAATCTATATTCTTTACATAGTAATGTTTAGTAAATAGCATAGCCAGGTCAATTTTAATTCATGATTGATAAAAATATTTTTATAAATTTTTAATTTTGATAAGTTTCACTTGATGTGACAATTATCCAAAAGAAAAATTCTTAAACATAATAATTAGCATAGCAGAGATTCATAAAAAGATAAATTTCACAATAAAATCCAGACATTCCCACAATATCCATGTCTTTATTTCTTCAGAATTGATTCCAGCAGATTTCCAATATTTCTGTAGTCCAAAAATATCTTCACCGTATAATTCATCATGCAATTATATTACCTTTGGTAAAAATATGTTTGATGTTTTTTCTTCAGAGAAAAATCACTAAATGTTAGTGTACATTGACTTCATTTGATCCACTGATTTACAACAGTTGTCCAGTTGTTAGTAAAAATAATTGAGGCATTCAAACACCGTCTTTTTGATTTTTCTGATAACATAAGACTACTATCCTTTATCATTTCTTTTGGCATTTTTCTTCTAAATTTTATTTTTTTCCCACAAAAATATTCATTTCCTTACATGTTCTTGTTGCAAAGTTAATAGCCTTTCCATATTTTTCTGTGAGCCAGTCTTCAAGGATTAATTTCAAAGCTTGGTGTTTCACTGTAAGTGACTCAAGTCTTATTCTGGCTGCTTGCTGTACATATGTCTTTATAATATTTATATCTCAAATTTCACCTTCAATTGAAAGATAACTCAGAAAAGACACATACAGCAGAAAGCAACATCTGATCTGATCCTTCTGAGCCCAGATTTTCCTTTGGATCACGCAGTACTTCATAGGTTGAATTAACTTTCAAAATTTATCTTTCCTGTACACACAGCTCCATCATGAGCACTCCACCTTTTAAGAAAGTCTTTAGTAATTATATCTACATTCTACAGCATTTTCTATTGGTGAGATGAAACTGGAAAGGGTGGATTTACTTTTCACAATTCCAAATATATCACCTGAGGAAATCCCTCTAAAAGAGTGAATTCTGTTCAGCTTTAGAGAATAATGTGTTCAAGGAACAAATGAGAATTTAGGATCATACTTTTTAACATTGTGCATCAATATTGTCATGCATATTGACCACAGTTATAGCATTGTCATATCCTTGACGATTGTGTACTTGTTTCACACAATTTCTCGGAAATAGAGTGAAAGCTCAAAATTAATTCTTTTATTTCATCTTGACCATCTTCAAGATTGATGTGTCTGACCAACTTATATTAAATGATCAAAGTATAAAGCTTCAGGAATGCTGTTAAGAATTTCAAACTACTTTGCATTTTTAATATCTGTAATTATCTGTTCTTTGAGGTAATTCCCAGAAGATGAATGTAATTATTTGGATCAATCTCTCTTCAGAAAAAATAACATACTAATTCTTACAAAATGTTCTTTCAACTTTGGATCATAATTTAAGAGTAATTCCTTCAACATCAACACAGTGTCCTTTATTTGCTGATGATACATAGTTTTTGTGATCAGGGAAAGAAATATTTTGTTTGGCTGAAAGCATAATTAAGTCTAAGCAAGATGCACGAAGTCATTTTTTTACCCATTTATATATAGTTTTCAGTTCTGTTGCCAAAATCTTCTATTTTGTAAGAAGATAGATATTCAGATATCTCAAGATCAGAGATTTTAGGGTATGCTTTTTTTTAAAATAAATTTATTTTATTTTATTTTTTTGGCTGCGTTGGGTCTTCATTGCTGTGAGCGGGCTTTTCTCTAGTTGCAGCTAGCAGGGGCTACTCTTCGTTGCGGTGCGTGGGCTTCTCATTGCGGTGGCTTCTCGTTGCAGAGCGCAGGCTCTAGGCGCACAGGCTCAGAAGTTGTGGTGCATGGGCTTAGTTGCTCGCGGCATGTGGGATCTTCCTGGACCAGGGCTCGAACCCATGTGCCCTGCATTGGCAGGCAGATTCTTAACCACTATACCACCAGGGAAGCCCAGGGTATGCTTTTTAATCAGGTGTTAAAGTGATTTTTTAAGGTAGACATTCCAGCTTTTGTCTCATTACCTGCAAATGGATAAAAGAAACAGTTCTTTAGTTTCAAGCAATTCATACAAACTGTTAACATTTTCCACCATATGGAAAGTATGTAAACACTACAGAAACCATGAAGTTGACAGGAGCTGACTTCTTTCTTTGTATTCTTTTCATTCTCACTCAACTGCCTAATAGTCTTTATTATGATGTGGTTCACTTCTTCTAACCAGGTTAACTCTCAATTACCTCAAACCATTATTAATCAATTAGTGACATCATAATACATCAAAATTTCATTTATCATATCTCTTCATCAAAGTCTTAGTCTTGATCTTTGCAAGCATCTCCTTATTATTATTATCATTACTACAGTATTAGTATTGACTCTTGATAATACTTCTTTTCTCTTAAACATTATCAAGGTTTAGAGAAAATGATTCATTGTCATCTTTCACCTGTATCATTTAAATAGTGTTTCTTGTATGGGTACTTTGGATGTGCAAACCTGAATTTCCTAAAAATTTTCAGGAACTATATGCAGTATTTCATGTATTATACTTTGCAAAATAGATTCAGACAATGATTCAATTACCTCTATTATTTTCCCTTTGTTGTACCCAGTAGAATGGTGTCCTTTCATATTGATAAGGGTACCTGACTTCAAAATTCTTTACAAAACTTAGAATAATTATAAACCAGTTATTGGTTTCACAATAATATTGCAAATGAATTCAGGCTTCTCCAAATTCCTGTAGGAAATGAAAAAAAAAACCAAACAAACAATGATGTAGTCAGTTATATATCGAATAAACATCATGAACTTTGAGCCTTTGGTTACAACTGATATAAAGATCACTTATTTAAATTATTTTTCATAAGTTACTAAATATATTTTATTATAACCAAAATATAAAATGTTTAATTTGAGTAACTACTGAATTGTTCCACTGGTGTGACATTTTATTTTCATGATTTGTTTTCTGTTTTTAAACAAAATAATAACAAAATAGAAGAATACATTTCAATTTTAAACATATTATTAAAATCAATAAAATATAATATGTGTGAACCAGTTTGAATTACCAAACAAAAATTGTACACTTCAGAGTTTACAGATTATTTTGCTCTATTATGTTCTAAGATAAAAACCAAAACTTCCAGTAGTCACATATAATGACAGACTCAAAATTATTTATCAATGCAATCTCTGTGCTATCACTTTATTTTGAATCTATCGTTGAAAAATAGTAATATGTAGTACCATATTTTTTGGAGACACACTACACCCAAGGGAATTCAAATGATTACAAACCCTTACAAACTTATTTAGAAAATGACTATATCTAAAGTACACTATATAACTGGAACTTCTCCAAATTAACTTCATATAGTGTACATTATTTAATAGAGGACAAATAATAAAATATATAAATTGGAATCACACATATACATTTTTTAAACTTGACTGTAACCACAAACATTTTTTGAACTTAACTAAAAAGGATTTTTACAGGGAAAAGTATTTTGTTACTGACATTATTTAAAACTGTTGGAGCATGATGATAATAAAAATATAGAATTTTAATTTAATTTAATTATTTTTGTAAATTATGGACAGTCATGCACCCCTTTACTGCCTGCTCCACAGCAGAATGCCAGGCCTCCACTGTCTATCATATGATAAAATGGAAAGTGACATGGAATAGGGTTATCTTTAATAATCAGTGCTTTAGCAAACCTATTACTGATTGACTTCATATCTCTCACTTTTTAGACTGACTTTAGAGAAAGTTAGAAAAAATAAGTATCCGGGTCAGAAAGTAATGGGAAATTCAGATCTAGCTAACATTACCAATTTAACAAGCAATTTAAGTAGACTAATTTAAGAGGCATGTTTAAGGTCCTGAAATCAACTGATATTTTCTCGTACGATGAGGAAGAGGCAAAGAAAGAAATAAAATACTTGGGGGATGTTTCTTGATTACAGTAAAAAGATATAGAACAAATACGTGCTGTTTTATCCCTAGAAATTACAAAATCTATGGAAAGCCAGTGCTTTGAGATTATATGGCAGAGATATTGGTTACAAGCACAGCTTCAGGTATGAATTCTCTAGGAAACAGGAAGCAGAAAGCTGTCTTCCTAGGCCTAAGCAATTCCATGGTAAGAGCTAATGATGCTAGTCCCCATTTTGCCTAAATTTGAGTAGGCAATTTTGTTTTTTCTCTTGTAACAGAAGTACTTCAAATGACAATTACCAAGTAGAATGCCTGGCATCTGCTAGGTGTTCTTAAATGGTAGCCATAAGTCCCACAATTATTATTACTCTTGTTAACTTTCAACAGATTCTACATCATATCAAGATGTTCAGATGATTTAATCAGCTTAAACTCCAGGATCATATAAGTCATAATACATGTTTACTGACAAGTTATTATTTTAGCTGTAGTTCTCATTTTCAAGTGTGTTGATGAATTGAACACAGATATCTGTTCAGATCTTTTTCTATTTCCCCTTCTTTATATGCCCAGTCTTCAGTGAAATGCAGTGAGATGCATGCTTGATATATGCCTAAGTGGAGCTAGCACATTTCTGAATCTGTTCACTGAGCTTAAACAGCTCACCTTGAGACTGGGTTGCTTTTTTTTGGGTAATTGTTGACTCTGTTCTTAACTACTGTACAGCTTCAAAACCTTCTTACAATCTATGTGTCACTGACATAGAAAATGAAAGTTAAGTTACAAATTTGGGAGTTTGCCACACTTATGAGAAACAGAGAAAGGCTTCAAAAACCATTGATGGGAAGGAATGCTGTGAAAATGGTATATTTTAATAACTTGCTATCAGATTATAACTTTTGAATAGATGACATTCATACAAAATACTCAGAGGATAAATGAATGCCTATTATTTCACAATTATTGGCAATAATATTGTATTGTTGATAATAAGCCAAGGAATTCCTCATTTACTATGTTTGAATTACTTTTGACTCGTCCATTCTTTTTAGGATTTACTCCTGAATCTGAAGAAAATGAAAACATATGAACTTGTTCATGATAAACTTCTTCCATTGTAGTACAAGACAGCATGCTTCTGAATTATATGAACCCAGAGGAGTGTTTTAATGTCTCTAATAGCCTGGGTTTATCAGGGGGAAATTTAAATTTTTAGTTAAGCTCACAGTTGATGTTTTCTACACTGTAGACTTTATAATCTTATATTAGTTCTGTGCATGGACTGTGCTCTTTCTCCCTTCCAGACCTCAGCATTTTTGGTCTTTTTAGTTCTGTAGATTCTTCTTCCCCACTCCTGAATTTAAAGTTCATTAGAAATACTTCTCTTGAAAGTCTTCCAGAGCTCTTAGATTATAATTTCTACCTATTTTGTGCTTCTATTTTACCTTACATTTTTCTCTATTTGTTCAAATGTTTTCAAAATTGTCTATGTCACTTCTGAGAACTTACAAGCACCACAGGGTCTCTGGTCTTGCCTCCTTACCCCTCCATTTTTCCCCACTGCCAAGAAAAGCATCTGATAATAATCTGTCAATATTTGTTGAACAAGTATTTAAATGAATGAGGGAGTGAACATGTTGAGTGTGATGACAAGGGCAGCAACCTGGGGTCCAGGCAGTTTACAGAAGAAAACAGTGCTCATACAACTAATACTAGCCGCAGATAAAACCATAATAAGAAACCAAGTTTTCTCAGTTCTTAGTCCAGTTCTAATTCTACCACAGTACACTGCCTTAATTAATCATGATTCCTTTATTATGTGTTATGGCAAACTAAGAACAAAAAGAAAGAATTGTTTAAGACACCATTTCTTTAAAGTCAACTTTGGGATTAATATCTGTGTTCACTTTCACTGACTTTAATAATTCAGGTGCATAAAACTTGCTCCAGAACTGTAACTCATTTGCTCTAATTTACATCTCTAAAGAGCAAGAATTCTACTGTCAATGAATAATGAATCACAACAGCTGGACTTTTATAGCTGAGGAGATATATATAGTGCTATAAATAAATCAATATTTTTATTTGTGTGATACGGCCAAAGTGGTTTTCTTCTTCTTTTAAATTAAGCCTTAATGAATTTTGTAAGTGATCTTGGACTTCAACGAAAAGTTCATCAGCAAACTCTAAAGGTTTTCCTTTGTGAGGTGTTAAAACAGAAAATATAGCAATGCTAGACGGCCTTTCTAGTAGAAGAGTACCTAGATTTTAAAGACCCAATTTGATTTTACTCTCTGATTATCCTTCCAGAAAATTTGTGAGCTAAGAATAGAATCTCATTGTTACGGTAAAGGGATCAATGATGGGTGTGAGAAATAACACAGCATCCCTTCACACAGAAAAAAAGGAAAGATCTTCTCTTACATCACCTTTTTGTCACATTTATGCTGGCTAATAAGTGCTTCTTTTAAATGCCCAACTTCTCTCATAAAGAGGAAATAAAAAATAACATAGATCAGGAGAAAGAGGACAGAAAGGATATTTCTTATTTTTCCTCTCCTGAGTTCTTCCTTGCAAAGGAAATGTGTAAAAAAATTTCATAAATATATTTATTAAAAGCTACTTAACTACTTAGCTACTTAGAAAAGATATTCATTTCTGAAAGGATCACTGAATAATAGAGAATCAAATAATTCTTTTCCTCATTACCCTCTAGTTGGAATTTATTCTGTAGGTGGCACATGCTGTTTTATATCATTAGAATATCAAAAAATAAATCCCAATGTGGTACTTTTTCATACTACTTAAATTTTCTTACAAGTCATTTAATTATATACCTAAGTTACTTTCATTTGATTATTGTACATCTGTCTTACAGACAAAATAAATGAAAACAGGATTAATATCTAATCACAGTTCCTTTTTTCCTTTTATTTAAAAAACACAGAACACTTTGTTAAGAGCATCTAGGAAGAAAACAGATGTTACTTACAAAGCATCCAATATTATTGATAGTTTCATTTCAAGCTTTTTTCTGCAATTATTTTAACAAAAAACAATGGCCTAATTTCCTCAGAATTTGTAGGAAAATGTTTGTTCTTCAATACTTATATACCCACTTCCAGTCTTGTTTGAAAGAATAGAATAGACTCAGGCTGGTAACAACCACAGAATTGACTGAGTTCTAATTAAACACTATATATTTTTCAAGTCACTATAACATTTTATTTAAAATTTAATTATGATTAGATTTTTATTGAATCATTCAATTAGTTTTTTTAAAGCGGAAACTTTATTTTAATAATGACATCTTGGTTTTAATAGTGAAAGCAAATTAACTGTATTAAAATTTTCTTTTTAAAGATAATATTCCCAATAGTTAACAAGTCATCTGTTTTTAAAATTTAACCATTGGTAAAAACTAACGGCATGAGTTGAGTTTGTTTCTAAAAGCTGAATTGCTTCTTGCTAAAACCCCAGGGGACTAGAGTTTTCAGTCTGACAAAGTAATAGGTGCCCTGTATATCTTAATTACATCTCCATTAACATAGGAAGAAAGAGTTACCTAAGTTAGCATGGAGAGTGGAGAGAATGCTCAGCTCTCCGTTGTGTCCTGTCCACAGTGAAGGCAATGTGAGGGTTCTGACAGTTGTTTGGTTCTTTTTGTCACTCATATTTTTCTGAAGCACCATGAGCTTCTGTCAAGACCTGATCATTTAGAACACTTTACTACCTTCCTACATAATCTTTTACAGGTGAATGGAAATATTAAAATGAATTTATTCAAAATATGTTTGTGAATATCTACTCTATACTAGGCATATTGAAGTATTAATGAGAAATACTTTGCATTTTTCTAGATAGGGAAACATATCAAATAAAGAATTACATGTAGCAATTGAAAATTTTAGTAAGAGCTACCCCATAGAGGATATAAGACGGAAATGGAATTGAAAATAGCAAGGTGAAAAGGGAAGAAAGAACCTATGGCTTTGTTAACTATGTAGACACATCAAAGTTTAAAGTGAAGTAGAACAGAAAAAGAAAAAAGGAAAATGTTTCTTTATTTGCCCTTACCTGATAGAGAGATTGGGAAAAGCTATATTTAATTTTGCAATTTTATTGGAATTTTTAAAAACATTTGATAGCAAGGGGTGCCCAAATAAGCATAGCTTTGGGTTTAAAGTTATTTGAACCCTGACCTCCTCTAATTGTATGGGACTGTTATTGTGCTATGATAATATTCTCTTTTTACACTAAAGGCAGATATATCATTTTTGCTAAAATCCACATTTATGTCAGAGTTTAATGTACCAAAAAGATTATTCATTTTATAGCATGTATTGGATCTTGACCAAAATAGCCTCAGAAGGCCTTCCTAAATTTAACAGATTAAACTGTTGTGAGTTAAATTGCTAGATGCATTAAGAACATCCAATAGTTTAATTTTTGTTTGTCTTTTAAAAAGAAATTCTACACTATATCTTAGTTTGATAATTGGAAATTTTTCTTTAGTATAATATATACTTGCATTCTGATCTCTCTCTCTCTCACTCACACACACACACACACACGTATACACATGCAAACCTCCCCCACATGTAACCTAACTCAGATGAGATTATTTTGGCCATTATTTTGGATTATTCATGAAGCTGTGGTTAGAATCACCAGTTTGATTTTTCTTATTAGTTTAATCAACATCATCACAGTGTCACTATCTTCCAAGACAATGCCTTGAAGTCATTTTACACTTTGCCTTCTACCTCAGTCATTTTTCTTTATTTAAATATTTCTTGAGTTGGCTATATTATACTATTAATTTCATATTGTTTTTGTCACATTTCTCCACCTTTTCTTTTTGACTGATGACTAAAAAATTTCTTGACTGAAATGCACTAAGAATGTGACTAATTTCGATGGTGACTATGAAGTAAAAATACTGTTGCAAATTTGCACACATGGAAGAAGCAGTGTGGTGGAGTGAAGAGACCATGGGGTTTGTGGTAAGGTCCCATTTTTTGTTTCTGATTTCTTACTTATCAGCTTATGACCTTGGACAAGTCACAGTGTATATTGACTCCTACAGTATTATGGTAAAGAGAATGTGATAAGATTATGGTGGAGCATAAGGGTTTTACAGTTCAAGGCTATAAAAATGAAAAAGTGATTTTTATCTTAAATACTCATAACACAGTTCCTCAGAAAGCATTTTCTTATCTGGGACTAGGGCAGTGGATGGTTATGATTGGTGAAAGTCACTTATATTGCCATACTGATGGCCCTCATTAATTATAAGTTGTCCTAACCTCCATAAAAACGTTTATTTTTGAACATTAAGGATATAGCATGTATGAGTTCCTATTTCAAAAGCTGAACAGTGGTTCAGATCCCATAGAATACAATGATTAATGTCTAAGACTCCAGAATCAGGCTGCCGAAGTTCGAGTGCTGCCTTATCACTAACAAACTTTGTAACTTTGGCCAGATTACTCCATGTAATTTGATCATAATCAGTAAAAAGCAAGATGTGGTACTTTGATAATATGTGATATGTTTTAAAATTGAAACTGTCTGTCATGGAGGAGGAGTCAATAAATTTTTGCTATAACAATTAGTGTTGGTTTTGTTGGTGGTGTTATTATTAAAGTTTTTAAAGGACAAAAAATGTAGACTTGAAAATGACCTTCTTTGGAACTTTAGGTAGCCATATATCTTAGTTCTACAGCTTATCAATTAATAAATCACATTAAAATTAATTAAATCCTTTCAAGTAGCAGCTGCTTATCTCATTGAATTCTAAAGAGTAGCTTATTACTTACTACTATATGACTAAATGTGAAACATTTTCCAAGCTTCAAGTGGATAATGGAAAAAAAGAAGGTATTTAGAGTGTTTTATAGATCTTTTCGGATTTTATTTGAAGGAATAATTAATTCAATATTCACTTAACTGTGTCTAGAACTTAAAATACTTTGATCATTCTTGGATTTAATGAGGGCTCATTTGGCTGTACTACATTCAACCATATTATGAAGTAGAGTATCTTTAAATTTCTAATTAGACAATAGTGCAGATAATTATCCTTTAAAAGCTTATATGAATACAGAACATGAGTATTTGATTCTAATTCCTAAGTATTCAAATCAAATTTTATCATATGTAGAATAGTCATTTATAAATAAATTAGGCACAGCATTTTTTTTCATCTAAATGTTGTCTTTCCTAGTTGATGTTTATTGTGTTTGAGACTGCTTTCTTGAAATGAGAATATATAACTTTATACCCAAAAGAATGTGTTTTGGATGTCATATTCTTCTTTGTGGAAAGTTCTATACCTCTATTTCCTATGCTAACGAAGATGATATTAGGTAAAGGGAATTGAAAATGTTAAGTTTATATATGTATATATACACAAATATGTTGAAATTTGGATTATTTAATAAATTTTGAGATTTCTTTGGGAAGATAATTTTTTAAATGATAATTGTCTCAAAAAGGCTTTTCTCCTGGAAATGTTTACAACTTTATAAAAACTAGTGTTAATAGTTTCATATTTGTTAGTGAAAAATTACTGAGTTTCTACTATGAACAGCCTACTAAATAAAGATTAAGGGAATGAGCTTGAATATCATCATACCTAAATTAAACCATCGAGGCCTAGGTGTACAGAGCCTACCTAAGATTGAAGTTAAAATAGGAGAATTGAAAATCCCTCTGTCATCAATAGCATTCCAGTACTAGGGATGGGGCAAGAACATGAAGAGAGATCCTCACTATACAGAGACTGCTGAAAATAGAGCAGAAACGCTGAGAAAAACCTTCTAGCAACCCGCTCCCAATATAAAACACAAAAGTACATCAGCTATCTGCTAGAGAAATTTGGAGACTAAGGTGAACTGAAGAGCCTATATCAACCACAAAACCTCAAATCCAACTTAGCTATTGACTTAACACCCATAAGAATGTTCAAAAAGAAGCAGCAGCATGCCCTTTTTAGGCATAAGTTCTATTTACCTCATATGATACAATATTAAAATAATATATAGTGATAAGGAGTAAATAGCAGAAATGTACAAAAACTTTATGGATAAAATTTTAAGATTTTATAAAAGATATGAAAGAGGATATTTCTGAATATAGAGATACACTATTCAGTTAAATAAAAATACTTAATACATAGCATATCATAATTCTCTCCAAAGTGATCTACAGATTCAATGCAATTGAATTAAAATCACAAATGTATTTTGTAGTGTTTGACATGGCAGTTCTAAAATTTCAGTGCAAATGTTTAGAAATAACCAAGTGATACTTAAAAGAGTGCCTTTTTGGTTGCTTGATAAGACAAAGATGGAATTGAAAAGAGAAAAAGCACCATTTCTTTTTTTATTGTTGCTGTTAACAATTGTCTGGTGAATGCATAGGGAAAAAATGAAATTGGATCCTTAACTCACACAAAATACATTAAAAATTTTAAAGAAAATATGTAAATGTGTAAGTGTAATAATTGCTCAAAATAAAACACAAGAAACCATATTCGTAATGTTTACAAGGATTTCTTTATACAGAATAAAAACTAAAAGTAAAAAATATTCATAAATCATCTGACATTGCGAACTTCTATTTATTAAAAAAAAACGAAGGGAAGTGAAAAAAAATGCCATAAACTCTTCTGGAACACATTTAACTGTTGAAGGATTTGTTAATTTACAGAATATAAAAAGAACTTTTATGAATCAATACGAAAACAAACATTAGAAAAATAATGAAAAAAATTTCAAAGAAGAGGAAGCACAAGTCACCTGTAAACTTTGAAAGATAAAGATGTGTGTGTGTGTGTGTGTGTGTGTGTGTGTGTATGTCTGCACACACATATATATGTAATCATAGGTAATGTAGGGTGATCAGGGTAATGTAGAGTAAAACCTGTGTTAAAAGAAGGTACTATTTTCTACTCACCAAATGAGCATCTTTTAGAAAACAGACGTTGGTAACAGTGCGTGTGGAACAGCAAGCACTCTCAGTCACTGCAGGTGGAGTGTTAGTTGGTACAATTACTATGGAAAACTGAACACACTTATCTTAAAACATAGGGATTCCACTGCTAAATATTTGACCCAGAAAATCCCCTATATCTCTGCACCAGATATATGTATATATGTATGTGTATATATATGTGTGTGTG
Organism: Eschrichtius robustus; assembly: GCF_028021215.1. Taxonomy (NCBI): domain Eukaryota; kingdom Metazoa; phylum Chordata; class Mammalia; order Artiodactyla; family Eschrichtiidae; genus Eschrichtius; species Eschrichtius robustus. The sequence continues at coordinate 73,362,661 of NC_090836.1, read as the reverse complement.
TGTGTGTGTGTGTGTGTATATATATATATATATAATGAATGTAAATGTCAGCATATTTGTGGTTTGTCATAGCTCTAAACTTGAAACTATTTAACTATCCATTTAGAGTAGAATGAATAATTTGTCATTAATTCATACAATGGACTACTTTTTAACAATAAAAATAAATTACAGCTACATACATACGAATAAAAGAAAGAAGTCATAGAAACATACATACAGATTCCATTTATATAAGATACAAAAATATGCAAAACAAAGTAGTATATTGTTTAATGGTACTCATATTTTAAAAGGAAAATATAATTTGCAGAACATTAATGTATATCTTTACCTCTGCTGGATAGGAGGGAGATGAGATTTAGGAAGAACAATAGTGTGTTTTGAGGTGTAGTAATCTGTTTCTTGGCCTGGATACCACCATAATGTTACCTTCATAAGACTTCTATTTTATCACTTTCAACAGTGTACATGAACATTTTAATATAGTCTTTGTATGTTTGGTACGTATTATTTTTTTTTAAAGATTTTTTTTGATTTGGACCATTTTTAAAGTCTTTAGTGAATTTGTTACAATATTGCCTCTGTTTTATGTTTTGGTTTTTTGGCTGTGAGGCATGTGAGATCTTAACTCCCCAAACCAGGGATCGAACTCACATCCCCTACTTTTGAAGGTGAAGTCTTAACCACTGGACCGCCAGGGAAGTCCCACATATTATTTTTAAAAACTTTATTTACATTTGGTAATTTTTCATACAATAATATATATTTGCTTATATATTGCATGAATATATAAATTTATATAAATTTAATAAATTATACTTATTTAATATATCTACTAACATTTTAGCTATAAATTCACATATCAATTTTTTAATAAAATTTCAAATATATAGTTTAAAATAAATAATATACTTAGTATTAAATAGTACTTAAATATAAATATATGTCAAATAAAAACATATGAAGTTATATAAACATTCTCTTATAGTTAATTTATAGCTATTGAATGTGTACTAAGTGCAAGGACTAGTGGTATATATTGGTATATAGGCACATAAGAGTTGAGCGTAAAATACAGTTGCAAACACAAAATGCTTGCCTCAAAATTTAAAAATTAAAATAATTAGATATATTTAATCTATAAGAGCATCTGAACAAAAAGCACTTTTAACACTAGTTATCATTTATTCATATTAATAAAGGGAACCATATATCCATTATTTTTCTTGAGATATAGAAAGATGTAATTTTGATTTAAGAAATATTCAAGTTTTATTATAAACAAGTTTTTATTGTAACTTTGGAAATGAGTGATTATTCTTATTCATGTGTGGATATCTAGCATAAAAACCTCTAACATTTTCGTATTTTTTTCTTTAGTGAAGTAGTCTGAAAGGTAATGGTTTAGCTAAAATTGCTCTATAAAAATGAATAAATTTGGGGCTAGAAATCTGACATGGGTTGTAAAGACATTACTAGAAATGGAAGCAGGGTAAATCAGATGGACTAACACATTGTTTGAGGAAACTGCTATGTGAACTCGCACGAAAAATATGTCATGCTGACTTTTATGAAAGAAGTGAGCTGGGCTTTGTGGGTGACAGTTGTGGGGGAGGATAGAGGAAACAATTTTCAAAATATTACATGTTCTACCAGTGAAATTGTTCTACAAGTGCTAAAGAATCCTTCTGGATATGGTAATGTGATTTGCCTATAAAAAATTATTGAGTATGAGAAAAAATGCGCACACACACACGCACGGTCCTTCAGTGTTATTTCCTTAGACTGATATGAGGACAATTGTTAGGAAACATGTACGCTATATGCCTGCAGTGCCAAACGAGAATACTTTCAGAGGGTAAAGCTATATCCCATTTTACTAGTAGAAAAAATAGGGCTCTTACTCTATGCAGGCTCCCTTCTGTGTAGCTGTTCCCTTGCACAGTAGTAGCAGGATTGTGTTTACAACAAGCATGCATAGTATAGTCATATGATTTGGGTGATCGAATTTTTCATTTTGGTATCATTGCCAATATTTTGTGGTTGTGAAAACTTACAAAATTGCTATAAATTATGTTTAATAAGGGAGTATTTTCATGGGGTGTAACTTGTTTAAAAATGCTTTTGAACACGGCGTATCTCTGTTACTCTGTGAATCTAATTTTGTAACACCACACTTCTCACCTTATACTCTTTGATGTTTCTCTAAGCTGTTAGAAGCCCTGCTAGCAAAAGCAACTAATTGCAGTCTGTCAACACAGACCTAGTCCAGAAAGGGCAATCCAGCCTTCTCTCATAAGTAAAAAGTAGAAAAAAATGTCTCCAAAGCTCAGAATCAAACACAAAAACAGTTTTTATTAGTGTCCTTCCCACCAACACATACTTTTTAAATGGTTTTAATTAAAGTAGTTCTGAGGGAGAAAGCTTTATAGTTTATAAAGTATGACAATATGGGATGTAAGTATTTGGTACACCTTAACATATCCTTAAAAATTAATGAACCAGATTGTAAAAGAAATAATATTTATTTTGTAGCAGCAGAGGTATACTTAGCAAAATGCACAAGGACAAACATACACACAACAGTAACATTTGGTTTGAAAAAAGAGTAATGATTTAAAATATAAGTTAAACTTACCACAAAAATGCAACATTATACCTGATGGAAAGTTCCTTTCAGAAACAACCTGGAGTATAAGTGATAAAAATAATCTGGGTATTAATTTTACATATATGAGGTGTTTTTTACCCACTTAAGTAAAAGAGAAACATTTTAGAATTCCTTTTTTTAAATCAACTAGAGATGGATACTGAAGTCATAGGCCTAATCATAGTTAATATATGATATATTGAATTTGATATATATATGTATATATATATGCATAAGTATATGTAAATGCCCCCCCACATGTACACATATGATATTGATGGTTATTCTTATACAGGTAATACACGCTTCTATATAATACAAGTTCTTTTTTTTTTTTAATTAATTAATTTATTAATTTATTTATTTTTGGCTGTGTTGGGCCTTCGTTTCTGTGTGAGGGCTTTCTCTAGTTGTGGCGAGCGGGGGCCGCTCTTCATCGCGGTGCGCGGGCCTCTCACTGTCGCGGCCTCTCTTGTTGCGGAGCACAGGCTCCAGACGCACAGGCTCAGTAGTTGTGGCTCACGGGCCTGCCTACTTGCTCCGCGGCATGTGGGATCTTCCCAGACCAGGGCTCGAACCCGTGTCCCCTGCACTGGCAGGCAGATTCTCAACCACTGCGCCACCAGGGAAGCCCCAATACAAGTTCTTTCTATGTAAAATCTAGTACTTACCAGAAATATAATTATTTCTGGTATGTGATCTTAAAATGTTTCAACAAATTTCATAATCTTGTGACCTGTGAAAATTGCCTTATGTATTTAAAATGATAATCATTTAAAGCAACCTAGATGCATTCACATATAATTATCAAAAAATCACGTGCAATATATTGATTTTTTAAATAAAAATCTATTTTTGAGCAGCACAATATCAAAATTTGAATGAGGATTCTGATGAAACTGAAAAGTAATATACTTTTAAAATAAATAATGATTATTTTCCATAAATGATGAACATTATGCTTAATGGATTGTTATTAAAAATTAGGGCATTCAGAGACGATGTGATTTGAAAAGTGGTATGAGATATGAGATGAAAAACCTCTAATACTCAGTGATGAGTAGTGTGCTAATTAAACCGCATAATCAAGTAATGTCAAGGATTTAAAGGTTATTATGCAGTTGCTTCAGAATGAGTGTGGAAAATGAGTGAGGATTAGTTACTGTTTACTCCTTTAAAACTTCCATGCATTCAGGCTGGAGGTGGTAAGCAGGAGAATAAGAAGAAAGTGCTACAGACTAGCCCATCTTCTCTGCACTTGGAAACTCCTCTTTCCATCTTAATCCAGTCTTTTTGTTTGGTCTATTTGAATTTGCTTTCCTTAGTACAAATATATTATTTCACTAAATGTTGTGGTTAGCAATGACTCCTCAGTTTCAAACTCCGAAAATATGGCTATTTCAAGGCACTAGGCTCCCCGTCCCATTTAGGACCTAGAAGGTCACCACAAACCCACAGCACAAAATTCCTTTACATGTGTAGAGTGCAAAAACAAATGCATGGGATACCATTTAGACTGTACTCATCTCTCTTCACTTGCGTTAGAGGTTTTAGTGAACTTTCATTTTTATTTGGGGTGTGGCAATCCTTATTAGTGAAAACATTATCTTTTAAATACAAAGCAAAACTGCCTTATTATTTGCATCCATAAAAATAGTGGTTATATTCTGCTTTAGCCTTTCAAGAATTGAACATCTTAGTGCCAAAACCTTTATTATGCACATTTATGGAAAAGTGGACTGGAGCCAAGGTTGGCATCCCCCTCATATTTCTTCCTGAGAATGACTGGATGCTAGAAATAGCTGTAAACAACTTTTTGCAATTTGAAGAAAGCCAATATTAGTTAAGAGAATTTGTGTACACTGGAGTATAAGCTCTGCATGAGCAGGGGTAATTTCTGTCTTATTTAGTGCTGTAAGCTTTGTGCATAACCTATTACATGGAACATAGTTGTCACTCAATATATATATAAATAATAAAAGGTGATATTAGATAGGAACTTTATTTTAGCGACAATAACTTATTTCCTGAGACTTTTTTTGGCATAACATTCTCATTGTTAGTGATGATGGTAGCAAATAATACTAGTATCTTATTTTAACAAATATTATGCACCAACTATGTACAGTACACTGTGCTAGTGCCTGCTGTTGCTGACTGATGGCTATACCTCTGCATAGACTATAACTTGACGGGAAGTCTGTAAAATGTGCATGTCTGATGGTTCCATGTGTACTTCCTTAAGATGACCATGCTTTTTGCATCTTAATTTGTTTAGCAGATATTTATAGTATATATGTAGAATTACATATTAATACAGTTTTTTAAACAGTCCAAAATAAAAAATGACTGAACTTCTTCTTCTCTTTTTTTTTTTTTTTCTGTAATATCCCCATATCTCCTCCCTCTTGCATCTCCCTCCCATCCTCCCTATCCCACCCTTCTAGGTGGTCACAAAGCACGGAGCTGATCTCCCTGTGCTATGTGGTTGCTTCCCACTAGCTATCTGTTTTACATTTGGTAGTGTATACAAGTCCATGCCACTCTCTGAACTTCTTTTTGAAACCATTTTCTTTAACAGACTAATATCTATTTTACTCTATAGGTTATATGTTTTATTTTAACATGAGAAAATAAAATGAAGATAATGATTGACAATTGAAACAGTATAACTTACAATGCATAGAAAAGTTATCATCAAATATAAGTTTATTGTAAATTCAAATCACATTCTTAGAATTTGTAACCATTCTTTCTCTTATTATTTCATCTCTTAATGATGAACTTGCTTCATATTCTGTCATACGTTTTAAAAATCTCAGTAAAGAGAGATTTTATTCTGACATTGTGTTCTAGCAACTATTCTAAGGTCTGAAATCTAAAACATGTATTTAATGACATGACTTAAAGAAAACAGAAAGAACTTCTGGTTTCAGCTCCAACATGCAAAGAGCTTAAAAGTTGTCACTCCTGTCCCTACAACAACAACAAAAACTGAACAAAATGAAAATGAATAACTTTTCTTGAATCGTCAGATAAATGAGGTTGCAGGGGAAACCACTACCCTGAAATCTGAAGAGAGAGTAAAGGTTGAGAATCACAGCCAAGGTGGGCTTCCCTGCACCAGAAGCCATTGGAGCTATAAGTGCTAGGAACCTGCAAATGGCAATTTTGGTGAGCTGTTGGAGGCTGAAGGTAAACAAGCTTGAGTTGTGAGAAACTCCTAGGGACCACAGTCTTGGGAGGCAGCGTTTATGGCTTTTACTCCCAGGAATGCCACCAAGTTCTCATGGTGAAGAGCCCATAAAAATCCTCTTGTGACTTTGGCAGGAGTAGAGAAACATAGAACTTGATATTAAAGGCCTAATTGCCTCAGTTCCTATTACCCCATATATCATATCTGTATTCTACCAAAATATTACAGGGCATGCTAAAAGGCAAGAAAAAACATAGTCTATAAGATAAAAGATATACAGGAGAAAATCTACATGAACTTTGGTTCATTTATGAGATTTTAGCTTATAACACCAAAGCATAATCTGTGGAAGAAAAAATTGACAAGTTGTTCTTTATTAATATTAAATACATATCTGCTTGGAGGAAGACACTTAAAATAATAAAACAACGAAGCAAATGCTGGGAGAAAGTATTTGCAAGACACATATCTGATAATTTGTAGCCAAAATATGTAAAGAACTCCTAAAAATCTACAATAAGAAAACACACAGCCAGATTTGAAAATAGGCAAAAGATCTGAACAGACACATCAGCAAAGAAGATATACAGATGGTGAACAAGCACATCAGAAGATGCTTAATATCATTTGTCATTAGGGCATTGCTAATTAAAACAGCAATGAGAAACTACCACACACCTATTAGGATGGCTAAAATCCAAAAAACTTACAAATACTGGTGAGGTTGAAGACAACAGAAACTCATGCATTCGTTGCTAGTGGCCACTTTGGAAGACTGTTCTACAGTTTCTTACAAAGCTAAGCATAATTTTATTATATAATCCATCAATCACACTTCTTGGTATTTACCCAACTGAATTGAAAAATTACATCACAAGAAAACTATTATGTGAATCTTTATAGAAGTTTTATTCATAATCAACACAAACTGGAAGCAACCAATATGTCCTCTAATAGGTTTGAATGGACAAACAGAATATGGGTGCCTCAATATAATCGAATATTATTCAGTGATAGAAAGGAATGAGCTGTTAAATGATGAAAAGACATGGGTGAATTTTAAATGCATATTGCTATTTAAAAGATGCTAGTAATAAAAGGATACATGCTCTATGATTCTAATTACTTGAAATTCTGGAAAAGGCAAAATTATAGACTGTAGAAACATCAGTAGTTTCTTGGTTTTCAGGGTAACTAGAGAGTTGAATAGATGAAACACAGGATTATTTTTAGGACAGTTAAGCTATGTTTTAATAATAATTTAATGGTGAATACATGTTACTATATATTTGCCAAAACACATAGAAATTTACTGCACAGAGTGAACCCTAATATATGCAAACATAAAATTTGTTGGGGAGGTCAGTCACCCAGGATGGAATGAGAAAGTGACAAACACTCTAACTCATTACAAATACATGTAACAATCTCACAGAAAGAGGGGTGGAGGAAAAAGATGGTGACCTAATTAACTTTGGAGGTGATTAGAATCTGTATATAAGCCCTGTACTTTAGATGATAAATTTGTGTCTGTAGGGAGTGCATGTTAACAATTCTGATACCACTACACATGTATAATGGACGTAAACAATTAAATTAATGGGTGGCTGATTGTAGGTGCCAAGATGATCATGACTGGAGTTGGAGAGAAAGCAAAGATCTGCTTACTTGGAGCAGGTGGAAGAGGGATAGCGTAAGGTAATAGAAAGGAAGGAATCAGTATAAAGCCATCTGCAGCTAATGTAGACACAGATTGTTACATATAGAAACATTTATCAATATGTGTTTATACATGAGTTAGTAGATCCACATATATTTCCTTACTTTACCACCTCAGAGAGCTAAGAAACAAGAACACCCCAGTAACAGTGAGCAGCCCTAGCATCCAGATATTGGTTTCTTACTACCATTCTCAATAAAAAGAATGAGGAATCCTTGGGAAAATGGCTGATTGTAGGATGGGGTAGGAAATATACACATTAGTCTAGGGCATTTTACAGTCTCAGAAAATAAATTCTCCAAGAAAAATCCACAATGATGGGAGTATGACAGAAAGACACAGGAGCCTACTAAAATGCTCCCAGTGTCCAAAGCTGGACAATTTGAACAACAAAATAAAGTAGTATTGGATTATAACCTAAAGTTTAAAATAAATATTTATGAGTCCATCCTGATATAAATGATTAGCTAAATAAACAGAGAAGAGACAAATCTATGCAGAAAATTTCCAGATAATTTATGTGCTCTACCTTCAAAGTGGGGAAGAATAATTCCCCATCCCCTAAGTGTGAGCTGTGCATAGTAACTTCATTCCAAAGAGTACAATATGACAAGAAACTTTATTAAAAAGTATTAACCTTATAGTGAAGAAACTTGACTAACACTACTTCTGCCAGTTGATCAAGGTTAACATCAACAGTGATAAGTCATGTCTATCGTATGCACTCTTGATCTGAAAGGATAAAAATGGCACTTTCTCCCTGTGGTCTTTCATGAGAAACCCATAAGCCAAGGATAATCATGAGAAAAAACATTAGACAAATCCCAATTAAGGGATGTTGTTCAAAATACCTGACCAGTACTCCTCAAAACTGTCAAGATTATCAAAATCAAAGAAAATCTAAGAAACTGTCACAATCAAGAGCAGCCTAAAGAGACATGAATAGCATGTGAAATGTGGTATCCTAGATGGGATCCTAAAACAAGAAAAGAAAATTAGGTAAAAACTAAAGGAATGAGGCTTCCCTGGTGGCGCAGTGGTTGGGAGTCTGCCTGCTAATGCAGGGGACACGGGTTCGAGCCCTGGTCTGGGAAGATCCCACATGCCGCGGAGCAGCTGGGCCCGTGAGCCACAATTACTGAGCCTGCGCGTCTGGAGCCTGTGCTCTGCAACAAGAGAGGCCCGCGCACCGCGATGAAGAGTGGCCTCCGCTTGCCACAACTAGAGAAAGCCCTCGCACAGCAACGAAGACAAAACACAGCCATAAATAAATTAATTAATTAAAAAAACCCCCAAAAACTAAAGGAATGTAAATAAATTATATAATTTAGTTAATGTATCAGTATTGGTACCTTAATTTTGTTGAGTATGCCATACTAATATAAGATTTTAGTAATAGTGAAATTAGTTGAGAGGGTATATGGGAAGTCTCTAAAATATTCACAAATTTTCTGTAAATTTAAAATTGTTCTAAAATACAAAGTTTATATTATGTTATATATATACAGAATCTCCCATTTTTTAATAAAATTAGAAAATAATTTTGCAGTTTTAATACTTTGAATGCTTTGCATACATTAGTGACAAATTAAGCAATATCCATATGTTCTAGATATCCGTAAGGTGGCTTTTGAGTGTGGGTTACCTTCCCAGTTTTCTTACTATGGCTACATCAGTATTTATTTACCTTTAAAAAAAATATCAAATATTTATTCTTCGAGAGCACACTGTTAATTAGGATGTTTCGGAAAATTTCAGCTAATGATAGGCTTGGTGTATTTTGCCAATAAAATTGAATTTGAAATTATTGGGATAATGATTAAAACTTCCTATAAGCATATTAAACCATTTAAAATGATATCTTGGTAGTGTATTCATAGTTAAAATGAAGGATTGGTGGTGCTTAGAGCCTAACTGGAGAGCATAAACTCCTTTTTTGATAACCCTTTTTATTTCATATCTTTTGAAATTGACATGGTAATTCCAGGTTTGGCATATTTCATTCAAAGTTGATACTGTTGTGAAAACTGCAAAGTGTTGTCTAGGGTCACTGGCGTATCCACTTGTATGGCTTCTAAAGATAGCTTCCACATTTGAGAACTCTTGGATTACTTTCTAAAGGCCTTTTTATATTGTTCATAGTCTGTTGAATTTTGAAAATATGCTAGAGAACTAGAAGCATTTTAAAGTTTCTTTTTTTAATTATTATTTTATTATTATTATTATTATTATTATATTTTATTTTTGGCTGCATTGGGTCTTCATTGCTGTGCACGGGCTTTCTCTAGTTGCGGAGAGCGGGAATAGTTACCATGCCCTTGTGTGTTTTGAATGGCTATTTTCAAGAGACTGAATGAGACTTTCCCTAATATACAATGATTCTTCACTCCACTGGTGCTGAAGAATAGGTTTGACTGTGCTCTTTTAAGTAGGATATAGCCAACTATCGCTATGAAGTAACTTTAGTTTCTCATCAAATTTGCTCCTCCATAATATATTTGTTGACTACTAAATCCCTGCTATGAATTCTTAATTGTTCTCTGTTTATAACTCTCTTATGTCATATCATGCTTTGCCTTGTGTATAATTTTTTCTCATTTGATCAATTTTAAGCTTTCCTACTGAATTGTTTCTAAGATCTTATAGTAATAATAAGTATTTTTCTTTATTACCTGGAGTGCCTAACACAGTGATTCAATATAATTATTAAAATTTTGGCTGGAAAATGCTATGTAAAGATACTGATATTCCCAGATTTTTCCATAGATGAAGGCATAGTATGGTATGATGAATGAGTACTAAACTAACAGTATTTGTTCTAAATTTTCTATCACTGACTTTGGGGAAGACAACGAACTAGGAAATAAGAAGGGATTGAAGTACATGATCTCTAAAGTTCTTTCATAAATTTAAATTTATATGATTTTAAGATACACCCCCAAAAAGATATCACATGTCCCAGATTTCACTGGAGCCTTAAAAAGAGGCCCCAAAATTAGAAAATACTATGAAATAATTGTGTAGAAGCTCTCCATTCAGTCATTTCGCAATAGGGAAGGATATATTGTTTTCATGATTATCACACTCAGCTCTCTCACCAATCTGGGAGAAGATCCAATAAAGTTGGCTATTGGTGTATAATTTTAACATTTTTTCCGCTCTCTATAGTAAAATAAACCTCTGCATATTCCCCAAAATTTCTGCTCTATAATAACAAGAAATCATCCCAAGTGTGTCTTTTGGCCTTGAGCATGGCCTTGGCGTAGTTTTATTTGATATTGTATTATTTTTGTCTACATGAAGTTCATAGTGTTCTCTTATACACTTGTACTTTTTTAACTTTGAAAATTGGCTCAAATATTTTTTGAATCATGAACAAACATGGATCATAAAAATATTAAATTTTTAAGATTTACACTAGAGTGTTCAGTGTTTTGACAACAAATCTGATGACATATGCTATAATTGTCACTTTAGAGTTAAAAATGTTGTTTAATAGCTTTCATAACTGACTTTAAAACTTACATCTAACACAAGCCTTATTGATCTATAAACTATTTCAACTACTTTATTTGTACCCAGAAATATATCAAAGTATTCCTACATGACATATATAACAGGCAGCAATTCTGAAAGCTAGAAGCAACTCAGATCATTTGGATTGGAAATTCGTTGCCACAATTTCCTATATATATTTATTTTAATTGAGGAATTATGTCATTTATTTTTTATGTGGTGCTTTAATAAAACTTAAGTACCTGCAAAAGGAGTATTATTCTGACAATGGAGTTTAAATGATCTCTTAAATTGTGTTTACCTACCTCATAAACTACTTAACACTGATTTAAAAATACTTTTAAGTAGTTTAACAATTTTTGAAATAGCACTTTCTGACAAAACAGTTTGTTGTTTATAATAAAATCAAACTCTCTTGAATCAAAGATGTCAGTTCTAATAGGATTAGTATTATACTTTTCTCAAGTCATTTATAAGTACTCTATTTTCATGGAAATCAGTAATAATTCATGAATAGATAACTGGGCTGAAGCTCTTATCTTTAGTGTTTGAATATAAAGGATAAATGAGAAACTCATTTATTTAAGAAGAACAAAATATAGTTTGCTAATCCTATTGGATTTTTTTTCAAAGTCAGGGTTCACATGTTTAAAGAAACTTAAGACATCTTCCATATCTTTTGCCTTATCACTGGATCTATTGATGGAGTCTTTGAAGAATTAATATTTCAGCTTTCTTGAATACTCCAGGTACTTGAATTTATGCTCTTTAGTCCAGGTTATAATGTATAACATGAAATGCTGCCAATTTTAATATAATTATCAAGAATATTTTACTTTGAATTAAACAAATAAAAAAAGGTAAATAATTTTTACTTGGTAAAATTTGAATTTACAAATAAAAGGTGTTTTAGGAAATAACTGAATGAAATTTCTTTCCTATAGATTATAATTTATAATATTAATATGAATTCAAGGCCTATCATTGACTCTTGTTTTGTAAGTATATTCTCACATATTTTTGCAATGATTTTTAAAACTCATTTTCCACAGAAAACATATTTTAAAATGTATTTATTATGATTTTTAAATTTTAAATTGTGACAACATAAAATTACCATCTTAGTCACTTTTAGTATACCCTTCAGTAGTGTTAAATAAATTTAGATTGTTGTGCAATCATTCTCTAGAACTCATTTCATCTTGCAAAATTGAAATTCTGTGTGTGTGTGTGTGTGTGTGTATGCATATGCTCCTCGTGTATATATATATATGGAACTTATATATATATGTAAATTCCTTATATGTATATGCATATTTCATACATATATTTTTCTCTCTGAGTTTGGAGGGGGAGATATATCCTTAAGGTGTTAACAATGCTGGATTTATGCATTTTATTCTCCTTAACCTTTATATTCAGATTTTTCTACAACTTTTTTCTGTTAGAAGAAGAAATACAATTTATGTTTGTTTAGACACCTACATTATTAACCCAAGAAACTTAATGTTTTTATCCCCTTATTTTAAGATAAAATAGTAATAAATAATAATAGTAGTTATCCTATAACTCAGAAACAAGACATGTTTCTTCAGATTATTTACTATGTCATACAGAAAACAGCATATATGTTCAATGCTTTGATTCTAACAATAATTTGGCTTAGGCTTAGGAAGATGTTTAGAATGTTTCACTTCTGATTTTTTTTATCAGAGGTGAATAATGATTCAATTTTTACTTTTGGACTTTTTTTGTAGTAAAATATATATAACATAAAATTTATAATTTTAACCATTTTTAAGTGTACAGTTCAGTGGTATTAGTATAATCATATTATTATGCAGTCATTGCTGGTATTCATCTCCAGAACTTCATAATCTTTCCACACTGAAATGCCATACCCATTAAATAATAACTCCTCATTCCTACCGCCCCAGTACCTGACAACCACCATTCTACTTTCTATCTCTATGAATTTGACTAATTTAAGTACCTTATATAAGTAGAATGATACAGAATTTGTCCTTTTGTGCCTGGCTTACTTCTTTTTTGTATATATTATTTTTTTTATTCTCATACTTATCAATCTTTTCTTTGTGTCATCACTTTCTCTTTTTCTTTTCTTTTTTTTTGCCGCACCGTGGGGCAGATCGAACCTATGCCCCCTGCAGTGGAAGCTTCAGAGTCCTAACCACCGGACCGCCAGGGAATTCCCTGTACCTGGCTTATTTCACTTAGTATAATGTATTCAAGCTTCATTCATGTTGTAGCATGTGTTAGAATTTCCCTCCTTTTAAAGTCTGAATAATATTCCATTGTATGTATATTCCACATTTTGTTTATACATTCATCTTTGTTGGGTACTTGGGGTGCTTCCACCTTTGGGCTATTGTGAGTAATGCTGCTATGAACATGAGGACACACATATCTGTTTGAGTCCTTTTCAATTTTTTAGGGTATATACCAGAAGTGAAATTGCTAGATTATATGGTAATTCCATTTTTAATTTTTTGAGGATCTGCCATACTGTTTTTCATAGCAGTTGCAGCATTTTACATTCCTAATAACATTGCACAAGAATTTTGATTTCTCCATATCCTCACTCACACTTGTTATTTTCTGTTTTGCTGGCAGTAGCCACCCTAATGAGTGTGAGATGAAGTTTCATTGTGGTTTGGCTTTACATTTCCGTAATGATTATTGATATTCAGCATCTTTTCATGTGTTTATTGACTGTTCATATATCTCCTTTAGAGAAATGTCTATTCAAGGTCTTTGCCTATTTTTTAGTTGGGTTGTTTGCTTTTTCATTGTTGAGCAGTAGGAGCTCATTTTACATATTCTGGATATTAACTCCTTATCAGATATATGAATTACAAATATTTTCTACCATTCCATGAGTGGCCTTTTCTTTGCATTTATTGTGTCATTTGACGCACAAAGTTTTAAATTTTGATGTAGTCCAATTTATCTATTTTTAAAATTTTCTTGCAGATGCTTTTAGTGTCATATACAAGAAACTACTGATTAATCCAATCTCATGAAGATTCCCCCTAAGTTTTCTTCTAAGAGTTTTACAGCTGTGGCTTTTAAATTTAGATATTTGATCTATTTTTAATTAATTTTTGTGTATGGCATAGGGTAATTGTTTATCTTCATTCTTTTGTATGTGGACATCTAGTTTTCTCAACACCGTGTGTTGAAAAGACCATCTTTTCTTTATGGAATGGTTTTGGTACCCTTGTAAAACATCATTTGACCATATACATGGGTTTATTTCTGTGCTGTGTGTGCTGTTCTACTGTCTTTATGACAGTACCATGCTATTCTGATGACTCTGGCTTTGCAGTAAGCTTTGAAATCAGAAAACATGAGACCTCCAGTTTTTATTTTTATTTTCAAGACTGTTTTGCCTATCAGAGGTCCCTTGAATTTTGATGTGAATTTTAGGATAGATTTTAATATTTTTGAAAGGAAATGGCATTGGGATTTTGATAGAGATTGTATACCAATCCATGTACACAGGATATCTTTCCATTGATTTGCTTCTTTAATTTCTTTCAATAACACTTTGTAGTTTTTAGTATACAAGTCTTTTACCTCATTGGTTAAATTTATTCCCAATTTAAATATTTATTATATTTTATAATGTAAATCTGTACTTCTCTTCACACAATGCTCTCAGTTGAAAAAGCGGTTCATAATCTTTCTAAAATATTTATCTACTAGATTTGTTTCTTTTATTTATAAGCAAGATACTATGTCTGTGTTTATTATTTCTTAATTTATTATGTTGCAACCATCCCCTGTGTTGTAAGGTCAGTCACTCTAATAAATTTTTAAGGATAAATAAGTTATTAAAATTTAAAAATGTATAAATGTGGAGCTGATTTTGTTATAAAATGTAAGTCACATTTTTGGACTGCTACATATATTATAAAACTAAATGAAAATGAATTATTAAAAAAATCATGTAGAGTAGCAAAAGGAGTAAATCTCCTTTCTGATTATTGCTATTAAAAATAAATTTTGAATGATAAAATTAGTTTTGCTGTACATTTAGGCTCTTTAATATTTTAATTGAAATTGTAACTTGGGGGAAAAAAGTATTTTATGATGGAGTTTGCAGAGAACCATGAATTCAACAAGTATAAAACAAACAAACAAAACATTTCTATGTAGACATACATCACAACTATGCAATGCAAATCAAATGCAACTCCTTTCCACAGTTTAATTTTGCATCATGTTAATTGAAGAGAATATGAAAAGTAGAGTCTATCAGTAGGAGAAAATTTTAGAATATTTCTAAAAAGTTAGTAAGATAGTTTCAAGGTCTTTTTTTTTTTTTTTTGAGATAGCAGGATAGAGGAGAAATGGAGCAAGACCAGCAAACAGAAAGAAACAAGAGAATAAAAATAGAAAAAGAAATAGAAAAATATATAAGAATAAATTGGAAGGGGAAGAAAAAATAGAGAAACAGTAAAAGTGAGAAGTAGAAGGGTATAAATGAAAGTATCAGGAAAAAAAATAGATGACAGGAGAAAAACTGAGAATATAATATCTACAGCCAACTCAAAAGACATAGATATACACAAACATATGGAAAGCTAAAAGCAGGAGTAAATCATTAAGGAAGGGAGAGAGAAGAAGGGAGGGGAGGGGAAGGGAGGGAAGAAAGGATTCCAAAAGGGAATATGCCTTTTACCTGAGAATTGACTTCATTGAGGTGGTTACCAAACCATCATATAAGAGACAAGCATTAGCTCAGAGGACAAAATTGACTGACTATGAGGGAATCAGGATGGTTTCAAAGAGAAAATATTTAACAAAAATATTCCACGTTGTTATAAAGCAGAAGCTAACACACCATTGTAAGGCAATTATACTTCAATAAAGATGTTTAAAAAAAAAAAAAAAAAAAATTCCACGATATAAGAGAGTTCTCTAGCCACATAGTTCTGATGAAAAATTCTAGGTAGAAGGGGCAGCATATACAGAGGCTTTAGAGGTAAAATCAAATAATGTGGTTTATTAGTCTTGTTTTCTTTAGTTTGCAATCTGGTCAGGGTAACTGTCCATTGAGAAAGCCATGTAGTCAGATCTTGCTATTCGAAAAGGTCATCTAGAGGCTGTGACCACTTGATTGACCTATGAGCTGGACCCAGGCTATCAGAGGCTCCTCACATCTCCCCGTCCTTGAAATATACCTTCTGCCCACTGTTCCCACAGTGGGAGCTGTTTTCAAGGATGCAGCCTTGAGAGAGCAATGTGCTGTTGAGACCATCTGGACAGTATACCTGACTGAACAGAGTAAGGCTTCTGTACAGACTTTTAAACTTCGGGTGGTTATAGAGATCTACTTGTCTTGCGGCCACCCAAGACAAGTCTCATATGTAAGTTCCCTTGCTTGTTAAACCTGCCCCTTACCAATCTGGACTGGTCTGCCTCTTTCTCCCATCTCTCCTTGCCCTCTCTGTGTGTGGGTCAGTTTCAGATTTCACCTGGGAAGCTCCCAAGTTTGTGAGCCAACACTTCCCGATCATTTTAAGAATTTGGAGCATTATTCTCCATGAACTGGCAGCTGTGTAAGAGGTATTGATGGAGACAATTACTTGAAACAGAGACCTCAAATAAAAGATTCTTCCCATTATGTAGGTAAGAGATGATGAAAGCTAGAAATATGCCATGAAAGCTAGAAATAGCAAAAGGTATTTAAAGAAGGTAGGATCAATGGATAATAAACTGGATATTAGAAGTAAACGAAGAAGGGGTGAATCGTATGACTACTAAGTGTTTAGCTTGGCTAACTAGGTGTGCAGTAGTATTTTCTACCTGACTAGCATGACATGAAGAGTAATCTTTCTGTAATGCACTGATTATTTATCTTTCCCACTTAGGAACCCTCAGAGATAAAGTCCAAGCTCCTTTATATAGCATAAAGGACTCATTATCTCTCCAGACACACCTCTTCCATGCCCTTCATACCTCACTCTACACTCCAGCCATACTGAGCTATTTCATTTATCCAAATGTGATATGCATATTTCCCTTGGGGCTTTGTTCTCAGTGCCTGGAAATATTCCTTATCCTTTTTTTTTTAAATTGTTTTTATGCTTTTTTTAAAAAAATTAATTAATTTATTTATTTTTGGCTGTGTTGGGTCTTCGTTTCTGTGCGAGGGCTTTTCTCTAGTTGCAGCAAGCAGGGACCACTCTTCATCGTGGTGCGCGGGCCTCTCACTATCGCGGCCTCTCTTGTTGCAGAGCACAGGCTCCAGACGCGCAGGCTCAGTAGTTTGTGGTTCATGGGCCTAGTTGCTCCGCGGCATGTGGGATCTTCCCAGACCAGGGCTCGAACCCGTGTGCCCTGCATCGGCAGGCAGACTCTCAAGCAGTGTGCCACCAGGGAAGTCCCCTTATCCTTTTAACTAAGGCTTACTTGCCCTTTTCTAAATGTTACTTCCTACAAGAGACGATTCCTAATACTTCAAGAATAGTTTAGGTATCACTCATACATAATTGCATATAGCCCTGAATTTATCACTGCAATATAGTGCTAGTAAAATTGGCAGTTTCTAAGTGGAGAGAGACATCTGAAATTCTTAAAGTGTGCGCCTAGTTTACTACTGTAATTATCTATTACATTATCTGGGATGCTCAATGCACATGTGTGCAATGTAGTTGGATTTTCGAATCAACTGTCAGTTATTGGATATATTAACTTTTATCTTTTTTTCATTTGTTTTATGTATATTCAGCGCTAAACACCTTAGTCTTTTTTAAAATGGCAATTGAGAGTCATAAATAGCCTTCTTCTCTTCCTCCCTCCCTTCCTCTCTTCTTTCTCTCCCTTGTTTTTCTTTCATGGTCTTTGAAAATCTGCTAGATAACTATAGTTCCCAACTGGTATGCTGAAGTTGCTTCTTTCCAACTCCCCTATGTTTTCCCCTCAACAATACCTACAGAGTTGCCACTTCTGTAGAGGGAGAAGGGCTGGAGGCATTTGCTGTGCTGTGTTCTATTTTGTTTCTCCTATTTCTTCTCCCCTCCACCTTCCTGAGTAAAGTGATCAGCTACAGCTACAGGGTGAATGGAGGAAAAATAAAAATATTCATTTACTTCTTCTGTTGGTTCCCAGGTGATTATATTATCATTGCCTCCCTCACAATATATATATCCCATTTTTGTTGTGGAAGCAACAATTTGTTTATCCATCAAATAATCAGACATAGAGCATTACAAAATGCCATGTAGAAAAGTATAGAAAGATAAGATTGGGTATTTTAGCCAGCATTTTTAAAAACGTACATATACTCATGGATTATGATGCTTTTTAAATGCTCTTTCTGAAAATGTAAACACTGTTTCATATAGAGGATCCAAATAAAGAAATGGAACTGAAAACTTTGATAACCCTTCTTCCTGGGTTTTGTGTGTTGCTAGTATTCCACATAAAGTGTTCTAAGTCTCAAATCCAGAATATTATTAAAATTCTGAAAGAATTTTCTAATTTAGGGGAAATTGTCATATCACAACATATTCAACTGAAACAGAATTCAGAAACGACTTGTTTTTATTTGTAATAGAAGGGAATAATTTATGTGACGGTTTTATTTGGAACATCTTATTTTCTCTAGGAGGATATTCGGAGTCAATATTTATGTCTGTGGTCACATATTAGGAATCTGCATTCCCCTTGTTTATTTTTATATAACTTCTGCGTTTTAGCTGATGTTTAAAAATGATACACTTCTAAGTGGATCTGTATTACAATAAGTGATTGTTAATAAAAATACAATTATTTATGTTCAGTTACTGTGATTTAAAACAAAACCGTCTACATATTATAAAATTCATAAAATGACTTTAGGATGTAAAGAGGAAATTTCCTGTACATAAATGATCCTTAGAACTGCAAAAAGGGATACGATTTAATATGTTAACTGAAAACTTTAAGTGTTTCTCTCAGATAGAAATGTATATAGCATGATAGTATGGATTCTGGACTGTAGTTTGAAAGAAAGCAACAGTGAAAATGAATTTCATGCCAGTAGACACTTTAAAAACTAGATTTAGCAGCAGTCACATTAGCTTAGATAATGGGAGAATTTTTCTTCATTGAAAATGCTCTGTGTCTCTTAAGAAGAACTTACTGAGGCAGCCTGCCATCTAGCTTTTTCACAGAAAAACAGGCTTACAGAGTGCAGATGAGAGAGTCTGGAGCAGCGACAATTTTAACTTAGCCATTCCTAATTTATCTCAAGCATATTCAATTCATCTTCACTGCTCTATGCACACAGGAACACCAGATTGCCTTCCCTGGGGAACAGAATGCAACCAGGGATCTAGAGAGCTGTCACATTCCAAGAAATATTTAAATTGTGCTGATTTTCTTCTGGAGAACTGAGCACAGGGAATGAAACTCTCCATCAAGTCATAGCTTTGCGGGCAGTAGATCAGAGGATATTGCCAGTTTTCTAATGGATTGTTGTTATCGGGCAGGTTTTCTCTGAAGGTACGTAGTTATTTTCTCAATTCATTACCCTCTCCCTATTTATCAGGTAATGAGCTAATGAGCTGGGGATCCAAACCTGTAAAAAAGAGAGATGTTAAGTAGTCGGTATTGACTAAAGAATGACACCTTATTGCTGCATGTTTATAGGTGAATAATCGGATTCCTTTACTAAAGATTAGTAGGGTATAGTTTGAATTGCATTATCAGCAAAAATAGGCAAAAACAGAACCGTGCTGCAGGCTGCATTATCATAAGTTCATATTAATTCTCTTGAGGATTTTCTTTTGTAGCTGCAATATATAATGAAGGGAAATACAGACTTTAGAAACTCACTTAACCTTACACGTTTTAATCTTTTTACATAATCATGATATTTTCTCCGTAAGTTCCCAAATACAAAACTTTGTCTCAAATGCTGTTATTAATTTTTGGGTCATTGATGCTTATGATATATGAATATATGAAGGACAAAAGTACTTAAAGAAACTCCAGTAGGAGTCTTCATGAGACTATTATATCAGTGTGCTTTGTTGGCTTTTCAGCTCTTTATTTTTGAGTTTGCAAGCATCTTACTAAAATAAATTGCTATAGTTTAAGTTAAAGGCACATACTATAAAGATGTATTATTCAACTTTGTTCTGTGAAGCGAAAACCCCTACATCTATAGAAAACACAAAACTATTTAGCAAACTAAAATGTTAAAAGCTGACAAACTTCTGAATATTAACTGAACCAATACAAACAGAGAAAGCCTTATCCTGACCTGGAATTTAGCTTATTATACCTGTGATATATTAGACAGGAAGGGGTGACTTCTGTGCATGTTTCTTAAAAGTTAAAGATATGTTTGTAGGGCATTGTTCTTTGTCAGAGTAAGTAGGGGTGTAGGACAGAAAGCAAGCACATAGTAGTCACAGTGAGTTTATGAAAACTGAAGAACTATTTTAAAATATGATATGAGGGCTTTTGATGCTTCTAAGTATTTTATTATTGTGTGAATTCACTCAGTGAAACCTACTGTGGATTAATATTTTTACATGTCAGAAATAACTACTAGGATAGGTAGAACAGCCGGTGCATGTGGCCTGGAGCATGGTGTCTCTGCTGCCGTTTTTGGATTGTTACACAGACTTTGTGGACCCATCAATGGGT
The DNA here is from genome assembly GCF_028021215.1 of Eschrichtius robustus. Lineage (NCBI taxonomy): Eukaryota > Metazoa > Chordata > Mammalia > Artiodactyla > Eschrichtiidae > Eschrichtius > Eschrichtius robustus. Next base: position 73,341,907 of record NC_090836.1, on the reverse strand, counting down.
TAATCACAGGCTTGGGAGAGGAAATGGTGGCTGAGCTTCACGAAAGCTCTTGTTAAATGTGCTCTAATTTCTTTGGAGCATTTGAGAGACTATTAGAAGAATAAAGGAGAGGAGAAGGACTGAGTCACCCAAATAGTAACTTTAAGTGCATTCTCTTATCCTCAGAGGGGTTGTAAAAAAGCAACAAATGGAAAAAGAGGAGAGCAGAGTCCTCAAAGAGTACTTCTAAGTGCTTCTTTTTTCATGAATCTTACAAGAATTGAGGAACAGGGGCTTAAATTAAGGTTTCCCTATGGATTCTTCCATTTTAAAAGCTTTTTCTCTCTTTTATGGAACATTTTTCCCTCCACTCACTTAAGAAAGAAAAGAGTGAGCTAGTCCCCAGCCTTATTTCTTCCCAATGACTTGTAGCTCTAATTTAAATCTACAGAAGTGTGCTTCTGAAACTGCATACACTCCTGAGAGTCTCAGTTTCACAATTCAGTGAGTTATGAATGCCAAAGGATAAAGTGATTTAACATCCTTTTTTAAATTATTATCACAATTAGCTTTTCTGAAAATCTCAGACTATGTGTAAAAGAGGGCACAAGTAGGAAAAAAAGAATAACTTCAGGGAACACACTTTATGTTCTTTCAGAGTAAGATACTACCAGTAGATAAGGAAATAATATTCACTTAATGTTTGGGCATGGGGAAGAAATGACAGCAGCTTAGAAATATATCCTTAAATTTACATTTTAGATGTTAGATGGACAGAACAAATATGAAAACCAGGAGGGGCAGTTTCAATTTTCAGATTGCAATAAAATTTTTATTGCTCTAACCTCCTATTAACTTTTTCTACCACAGTCATGTTAGTGTCTCTTACCTTCCTAGAGGGTTATTCACTTACGCCACTATCTAAATCTGCTCAGCTTCCAGATCTAGTGCTAAAACTTGTTTTACTTCATCTTATGGTGAGTTCATTGTAAAATATATTACCATAATTTCATTTTATTAGTTGCTGTTAAATATTTAATATTTATTGAGTTCCCATATGTTTGGTGCTTAAAAGCAATATGTAGGAAGAAAATACATAATGATATTTCCCCCAAATCAGCCAGTTTATTAATATTTCAAGATTTCTAATTGGTGACCACGGAGGAAGGCAATTAAGTCTGACTCTTTAGTAGCTACTTAATGTGCATCTAAGGCATGAACAGTCCTATATTCAGTCAATAATTTGCATTCAGCTTTACTGAAGATCCCAGACTAATCATCCAGATGTTTTCAAATTCTCCCTTAACTGTTTTATATGTCAAAGTGTCATTGTAGACAGAACACTGGATTGGGGGTAAGACAAACTAGGTTTAAATCTGTTAATCAAGTTTGCGTAGGTCAATCATCTCCTCCATACCTCTATCTTGTCAGTGGTGTAATTGTGATAATTCTTGTGGGTAGTAAAGATCATGCACATTAAGTAACAAACACATAGTTTGTGCACAACATATGCTCCATAAGCAGTATCTGTTTTTGAACACATTTTATCATAGTTTCACATACAGTATGTTCTATTTGAAATCACCTTGACTCTTTCTTCAATGATGTGTATGTATACCTGTGTAATATCACAGATACATTTGTTTAACAGTTTTGGTAATAAAAATAATGTATTGATTATGTAGTTATTGCTTGGCACTAAAGTACTCTGTAGAATTACTAAAGCATTACCCATGCGTAGATAAAATTGGAATTTAAGATTAGTTTGAGAAATTAGTTGGCATGTTCCCTTTGGCTTTCAAATAGCAAAATTATCAACCATAACTTACCAGGGAAAGAAGATAGAACTATATCTCATTTTTCCACTTTTCCCTTCTCCCAAAGGATATGGAAATAGAAGACAAAACAGTAAATCCTCTTGCTCATTATAATGTGCCCTTTGCCCCTTTCATTTGCATTTTATTTTGCTACAGTAACTTGTCTAGTGAGATGGCCTCAAATTCCAAGTGCACAGGGCTGTTCAAGCATACAAATCCACCCCTCAAGGAACAAAGCAAATATATGAAAACTTTTATTAAAATAAAAGACAGGTTTTGCTTTGAAAAATGCTGAACATTTTTTAATGAAAGTGAAACTGTCAAATGCGAATGTTAAATCCAACCAGATGTTGACCTTAATTGTGAGTTTGAATCTTTACAAAAAGAGTATGCAAATCCAAGCTAGAAGCTGCTTTCTTTAGGTGACAAGACTGCTGAAAAATACTTTGTCTGAATTTCTCAGATACATTTCATATTGAGTGAAGCATGTACAGAAAACCTACTTTAATATTCTGAGTTATATGGGGAGGGAAATTAAGCATAATACGAGTCGGTCTTATATATCTGTATATATCTGTATTTATATATCTGTATATATCTGTATTGGAATTTGGAAATAGATGTACAAAAGTCTTTTTTATAAAAGGGAACCACCAAGTAATTATTTTGAAAGGCATGACAGGAAAGTATCTTGCACATTCTAACTAGATCAAAATGTGGACACAAAAGCAAGCACCTGCTGAAAAGCTCTTCTTTTTTTGGTTAGTGCCAATCCTGTTTTAAATCTATGAATTTACCTACTCATCAATAAGGAGAAGGTGAAGGTTTGGATATCTGACTTCATTTTCCAAAAGATCCTTGAAGTTCTTGTTCTATTGTTTTTTGATCCCCAACTTTGGATATTTTGGCCCAGTACTTAAGAAGATTGAAATCTATATTCTAATTCCAACTCAGTTTTCTGATTTGTACAAGTGTGTGTGTGTGTGTGTGTGTGTTGGGATAATAATATTCATATGGTGGTGTGGAATAAATGACATAATGTTGCAAAATAGCATTACAGGGGCTTGTTCATATAAGTACAGTTGATCCTTGAATAACATGGGTTTGAACTGCACAGGCCCATTTATATGCAGAATTTTTTCAATAGTAAATACTACAGTACTACATGATCCATGGTTTGTTGAATCCAAGGAAGTGGAACTGAGGATATGGAGGAACCTTCCTCCATGTATGTGGAAGGCTTAACTATATGTTATATGCAGATTTTTGATTGCTTAGAGGGTTGGTGTCCCTAACCCCCAAGTGATTCAAGGGTCAACTATGCTAAAAAATGTTAATAAGTATTATTGTTTTTCTTATGACATCACCTTCTCCATGCCCACTTCTGATATTAGGTTTCCTGTTATTCAGTTTGATCTTCAGACCACCTTTCGAGGGGGGGTCCCAGATTTGTGCTCACCTACATATTTCTCCTACCTATGGTTTCCTCCAAGTAAATAGTCTTATTTACTAAGCCCTGCCCCTTTGACCTAACCTTAAACAGCTTAGCCACCATCCCTTGAGGTGTTTTTTTTCTCAGCAAATTCTTAATGGGAAAGTAGATATCTTTAAGCTTGGTAATTCTCTCCTTATGTCTATTGTGTATTGACAAACTAATAAGAAAGGAGACACAAAGAAAATACTGGTTAACTTGTGGCAGATATAACCTCCTCAGCCTTCTAGAGCAGAGGCTTTCTTCTATGAAAGGCCTACCAATAAGAGTTATGAGCTGAATTGTCTCTCCCTAAAATTCATATGCTGAAGTCCTAACTCCTAGTGACTCAGAATGTGACTGTATATGGAGATAGATTTTTTAGAGAGGTAATTAAGTTAAAATGAGGTCATTAGGGTGAGTCCTAATCCAATATGACTGGTGTCCTTATAAGAAGAGGAAATTTGGACACATACATGCAAAGGGAAAACCATGTGAAGACACTGGAAAAAGACGGCCATCTATAAGCCAAGGAGAGAAGCCCCAGAAGAAAGCAACCCCCCTGACACTTGATCGCAGCTTCTAACCTCCAGAATTGTGAGAGAAAAAAGATTCTGCTCCTTTAGTCACTCAGTCTGTGGTACTTTGTTATGGCAGCCCTAGCAAATTAATACAGTTAAACATTTTAGATTTTGTGGACCCAATGAGGTTTCTGTCACATATTCTTCCTCCTCCTCCTTCCCTCCTTCTCCTTATTCACCCTTTAAAAATGTAAAACAAAACAAAACAACAACAAAAAACAAATAAAACAAATATTCTTAGGGGCCATATTTGTTCATAAGCATAGTTTTCCAACCCTTGTTCTAGAAAGGTCTTTCAAATCCTTCCAAAGTTTGGCCAAAAGATAGTCCTAAACTTCCACATTCTTACATGAGATAGTCTACTTTACAAATGGCACCACTGATTTTTAGCCTAAAAATTTAACTTGGCCCTTTTTTTCCTGCTAAAATTCTTCCAAACAGCTCAATTTAATGTAGAGTATTTTGATTAGAGTATTTTACGTTCACTCTGAAAGGACCCTTTCAAGTCCTAACGTTAGAACAAAATCTGAAAAAATATATAATAATAATAGCAGTTTACACTTGTTGAGTACATTCTGTGGGCTAAAGATATTCTGAAAACTTAACATACATTTTCTCATGTTACCTACCAACTACCTTGCAAAGTATCTGCTGTTATAATCATTTTACTGATAAGGAAATTGGAGAATAGAGAGATGAAACAACTGCCCATGGTTATTTACCATAAGTAACTTAGGTGACTTGTAAAAGTTTGGATACAGGATCTTTGGCCCAGAGTCTGGCATGTAATCAGTCTACCATAATGACTCTCAGATCATGGTAGAGTTTCATGTTTACTGTAGAAACAGGTATGAAAATGTTGGAAAGCACGTATCAAGTAGCAATTCAGGTGAAAGAGAGGAGAAATGATATAGTGCTTATTTTAATCCTACATATTATGTGAATGAAGTAGGTATGATAGTTCTCTAGTTAATTTTGTAATTTCTGTTTGTCTTTTCTTATATAGAATATAATTTAGAACTTTTTTCTCCTTAAAATATCATACAGTGAGAGAGTATGGATAAAGAAGGTAGTTTTATCATAGAAAACCAAAGGAACAAAATGGTATAATTTTGAAACTCACAGGAATTTCACATTTAATTTCACATGTAAGCATGTTAATACTTAATTTAATAATTCCTATTAGATGGAGAAATCCATGAAAAACCAAACTGACAACTGGGTATAAATACTCCATTATTCCTAGTCATTTTAATAGTATCAACAGGTAGTAGATTTGAATGTGTTTGTACAAGGACCTGTTTGAGTGAAAACTTTGCCAGGTGGCAATTCTGCTTTAATTCTAAGAAACATATGTTGTGTACTGTGTGAATATCTAGGTTGTCCTTTTTAATTTCATCAATACATCTGATATGCCTTCAGTATTTTTGTAGAACTGAATCATATTTTCTAGCCAAATTTGCATTGGTAGAACATCTTTAAAAAGAAAAATAGGCCAGCACTCCCATATGATATAAGTACAGTTGACCTACTTTATAAATTATTCTTCTGTCACCTCATTTGCACAACTGAATCCTTGTGATGTTGTCAGATGTTTATATTTCTAATAAAGAAATATAATCATCATAAAGTGGAAGGTTGTCAATCACCTGCCAAAGTCAATCAATGTAAAAAACCAGTCTTAGTAGTTCCAGCTTTTAATTATAATTTCTAGTAATTAAAATATATGCTTATATATATGAAGAACCTTAATAAAACACTATTATTGTTTAGGAATTTATTATAATGGACCCTGTTACTTTAGGCTCTGGTAGGTTACTGTTCATTGTAGAGCAAAACCAAAGTAAAATTTCTTTGTATATTTTCATTGGGACTGGTGGATAATATGGGCATTCTATTGTTTTGGAATTATTCTTTAATGTGAATTGAGATTTATTCTCTCTAAAAATAGTTTTATTTATCTTTAAGAAGTATGTGAGTAGGCATGTGAATGTATGTGTGAAGGTATTTGTGTGCATGTCTATGAGTGTCATGTGTGTTTGTGGATTTTTTTCAAGAATTACCCACAGAAGACTTGAAACACAGATCTTTAGTTCACAGGCAGAATACTATTGAGAAGCATCTTCTCACTAGTAAATGGACCCTGAAATATATAGAAATTAGAGCATTAAACCCCACCCTGGTTTATCTTGCAACTCTCTCCCACCATACTTTTACTTAGTGTTATTCCTCACAAAATAATTCATGTGTTAGAAAATATTCTACCAGGGATGTTTTTTCTCCTTTGGATTATCCTTATGAAGTCAAAATTGGGAATATTCTAGGGAAAGGAAAATCTTTAGCAGAATTGGTGGAATTTACATGAAGGAATGAAGATTAACATTGAAAAGAAGATAATGATTTCTAGGTTGTCAGTGGGGGTAGGGGTGGGCTAGATCTTGAGAATAATGTTGGGAACTGGGATATACTCATAACAAGAATTCTCTGAAGAGTTTAAGTTATTATGTATTCTCCTTTGATAGTGAGAATAGTTGTATTTGTCATTAGCTTCAACTCTGGTTTTCATTTTGTGACCCCTAATAGCTATCTCTGAAACTTTGGTAAACACCCACGTAGACCACAGGGTAGAGTGTAGACTAAATCTACACTAAAGGAAAAATCTTAATTTGCATATGTGTACACATAGACAGATAGAGTCATGGATAGACAGACACATACCTACAGACCAATTCGTACAGCCCAACAGATATGCAAACAGGAACAGGCTGACAGACAAAGACATGTAGAGAAAGATTGACAGATAGGAACTGGTAATGGGACAGGGACGGTAGACCAATATACAGGGACAGGCAAACTGACAGCCAGCCAGAAATATACTACAGAGAGATATAGATGAATAGACAGGAAGATAAGCACAGACAGGCAGATACAGACACAGAGATACTGAACAGACAAGGAGTCTGAGACTCAGACCCATGCTAACATGGACAGGTAGGTCTGGCCACTGAAAGGCATAGATATAAACGTCGACATGTGTGTGTATACATACACTATACACTAGAGTGTTACCTTATGCATTCATGAGGTAAAATTCAGTAATAAGCCATTTTCATTGCTTATTAAAGGATCATTTAAAAAATATATTCATCTATGCATTTTTTTCCCACTACACAGATGCAGTATAAAGAACCATAGATAAGTATGTCAACATGCTTTGTCATTCCCTTTATCTAGTATTTCTGTCTTTGGGTAAGAGAAACAAATAAAAATAGTCAAGTTATTGTGAGGTTGCTATTGAAATGTTCCCTTAAGCTCTTTTAAAGCTTTGTAATGTAACAGACAAGTCAGAATTCAGACAAGAAAATGATGAGTTTTCTTTCTTCAGGAGAAGTGACAACAATTATAAAACAAGCAAACAAAAGAACAAAACACTTGTGCCACGAAAACATTATTAATGTCAAAAAAATTATTGCAACCTCAGTCTTTTGCTTTGGGTCACTGAAATTACTTCTAAGTTATAAATGCACTTGATAATTTTTGCAGCAATAAATTGAGAAAAGCAAGGGGAAAATATAATGCTTCTGTGATTGAATGGAATGTTAACAGCTTGAATGGACGTATATCAAACTTTTAAAGTCTTGTAGAAAGTTTTGATTGTTGCATTATATTTAACTGCTGATTTATTTGAAATAGTTACTCAGTTCCTCAAAATGTTTTTAAAATTGTAAGAATGTGTTTAAAGAATGGCAAAGTCTAGTAGTTATTTAAGAGCTGCTTTTAGAGGTTTGGAAGGATGTATAGACTATATAATTAAATGTACTTTTTAGATTATTAACATTAGATAAGTACTTTGCATGTAGTGTCTTGCTGGTACTTGTAACCATCCTTTATTTTTAGTGGTAGGTGGGCATAATCAACCAGCTCAAAACTTTAAACAATCTTTCATATTATTTTAAAACTACTATTGTGCATCACATCTGGTACTTTTACAAATTAATACAAACAAAATTGAGATTTGTATTTTCCTATGAGTTTACTCTTTTTGGGGAGGGGATATTTTCCTTTTTGTTTTAATCTCTGAAAAGCACACATAGTTATATGATAAACCCTCCTTTTAAACATCTTTACTGAGGTAAATTTATATACCGTAAAATTCATCAGTTTTAAGTGTCTAGTTCAGTTACTTTTAGCACATTTACTGTTTGTGCAACTATCACCACAATCCAGTTTTAGAACATTTCCATCACCATAAAGAGACATCTTATTTCTACACAGACTCACTTTCATTTCTTACTTCAACCCAAGGGAACCTCTAATCTACTTCCGCCTCTCTATATTTGCTTTTTCTGGACGTTTCATATAAATGGAATCAGGCAATATGTAGTCTTCTGTGTCTGGCTTCTTTCACTTAGCATACTGTTTTTGAGGTTCATCCATGTTGCAGCTCCTTTTCATTACCAAATAATATCTTGCTCTCTGGACATACCAAATTTTGTTTATCCATTAATCAAGTAATGTACCTATGGACTGTTTCTGAGTTTGTTTTTTGGAGTTGTTCACTCTCAAAGAGTGAAGACTGTGTTTATTTTTATAGATTCTCTATTCATAGCATGAATGTGTACTTGGAAGCTAACGTTCAAATTAATTTACACTATGTTGAAGTTTACAGGACTCTTTTTCTAAAAACTATGAATGAAGCAAAGCTAACTAATTCAAAAAAAAAGTATGTATGTAGAAGTATATTAAGGTAATGCATAATGATATATTCTCACCTGAAAAGCTTAGGATACTTGTTTTAAATATAAATAATCTTATTTACTTGCTTTATATAAAATGTATCTCAAAACAGCAATATAAATGACATACACAGACTAATTTTTTTTATTATATTGCTTGTTGTATTCCTATTGAAGATAGAAATAAACGTTCTTGTAAAAGTTTTGATGTTTTCTGACTGAATAAACTATTTTAGAAATATAAAGTCTACAGATAATTAGCTTTATTGAACCCTTTTGTTGGTAACAGATTTTCCATTTAAAATGCATATTCTTCTATTTCTAGAGTTTTTAGTGCTTAATCTTAACAACTACCATGAATTATTATGTGACAGCTGTTTAAGTTTTGATATTCAGAGTTTGCTAACGTAATGAAAACAGGTTAGGTATCAATTTCTAAATCATATGGATGACTGAGGCCAACTGTGTGTTAGCCTGATTATCTCTATGGTTCCTGTCATTCTCTAAATTTACCAACGTCCCAGGCAGCTTGCAAACCTTTCTAGGAGGCTTATACTTCATGGTGATCTTTCTACTTCATTTATTTGTGACTAAATGACATGGAACCCTGTCTTTATTCATGTCTTTTATTTTGAAATATGTAACTTGGATATGAAGCAAAATTTATTTGACTTTAAATGGATTTTATTTCTGCTATTCACAGTCAGAAAACCAAACATATGGTTTACTGCAACAATTTCTATTAGTTTAAGTGTGTGAAATGCACCTTTTCCCAAGATACTTTTCTTTTGTTCACCTTTTAAGTATAAAATTTTATTGTTCCCTTCCTATTTTTGTTCTGTATTTTCTCAGACTGGGTGGTTGCATCCATTTGCTATACCTTCAACTCCATCTAAGTCTATTAGAACTCTGGTCATGGCTTCTTTCCTTTGATTCTGACATGGTAGTTTAATGTTGAATATCCAGTAGAAACTTCTGTTTACATAAAATACTGGAAAATATTTATTCAATAAATTATAAAGAAAAAATAGTGCATATGTTATTTAAGAGAATACAAATATTTTCCTGTTTTATAAGGTTTTGGACCATGTCCATGATTGCACCAAAAACACAGATTTTGGATCTCTGTTTTCCATCGTTATTCTCATGGATGCTATAAATGCAGCTTAGTCTCTTTCTGCTATTAAAATGGCCCAGTCTTTACTATCAATTGAATGTGCTCTCATACTAAAGCAGTTTTCCAATAAACAAATGTCTTGTATCTTTTAATTTATTACCATGAAATATTTTTAATTCTATAAATTATGTTATTCAATTTTGCCATCTATTACAATTTGAACTGCTTTTCTAAAAAAAATTAAGTACCATATTCTCTCAGTTATCATAGAAATATAGAGGATTAGTAACAGAGATAACTAAGGAGTTTCTTTGCCTGTCTTTGGAATTTTTCTTTTTGAACTGAAATAGTAATTTTATTGTACCTTATATTTTAGAAAAAACAAACATTGGATAAAATTATAGAACTACAAAGTTAACATTTTACTGTAGATTTAGCAGGACATTCCCCATTCCTACTATGTTTCAATTTAACTCAGTTGCTGATTTCCAGAAACAAACTAGAAATGTTGTAGTGCATCAGCCTAAGGAGAGCCCCACAAACTCTCACAGGAACTACCCCATTCTGACACATGCCCACTACCCACAAAACACTATTTCTGTGGAATTCTTTTCATTATGATCCCTATGTATCCATGGATGAAAAATGCAATGAACTGTTTTGGGTAAAAAGACATTGCCTGTTAGGTTTTACTGTGCTGGCATCATTTAAACAAAAATGATTGTGATGACATTATTGAAGGCATGGATCTATCAGGAAAACTTTGGGTATACTTTTTAACTTGCCCTTGAGTAAATATCTTAAATTACCACATGTGCAAAATGGGAGATACTTACAGTGGACTTTTGGGGTTCCTGAATTGCAGCCATTTTTTTAGCTGATCCTGCCCTGCATCCTACCAGATTAGTAGAGGATAACTATGACCTCATGACCTAAATTACAGCAACTAAATTCTCTTTCGCTAGAATCTAGAGTAGGGTTATACAAACTCTAATCAATCTTAATTTGGTGTCTAAACTGGGTAGTCAAGTACGGCAGGAATTTGTCAGCCAATTTGTTGGCTATGTGCAAATGGGAAAGAACAAGGCAGTTTGCAGGGAGCAATATGGGAGAATGAAGCATAGGGAAGTGGGGATGAGACACCCAGTAGTCACAGTAGGAGACACAGTGATAGTCTGAATAGCTTTTCTGTGTCCTGGTTGCACTCACTTTCTGCTCTTGGATTCTGGGAACCACCAAGTACCCCTGTATCATTCCAATTGACCTGAAGTAGGTTATTAGCACTCTTGCCAATCATACTAACTTCCTCATTACTGCAGTCTATTGTTCTCTCAGAAAATTATTTCAATAGTTTTTTTTTTCTTAAACCTCCAACAACCCTCATTTTCTCATTTCTTGTTTCAATCAGAAGAGAGATTTTTCATCTCCTCTTCAAGAGACACTTTAGTATCACAATATAAGATGCTGGTAAGCAGCTTAGTCTCTGGAGCCAGTGATGATGTGTTTGAGACTCAGCTCCACCATTTATTAAAACTATATATAATTTATATCTTTAAGTATTCTCTGTCCCCTTGATATGTTAAAGGTTCAGAGAGTTGAAATTAAATATTCTCTAATGTATTTTCTTCTCCTTGTATTCCCTATATATTTGTTTATGCATTTTGAACTGCTTGTTTGATATGTAGATGATCAGAATTATTTTATCCACAGTGTTACTTGTACCCTTTAATGTTATAAAGACCCCTGATTTGTGCTGTTAATGCTTTTTGGCCTGAATTCACCCTTGTTTATTACTGATATTGTGGACTCTGCTTCTTTATGTTTGAATTGCCTATGTCTCTGCACATTTAAAAAAACCTTTATGAATCATTTAGCTTCAGGTTTATCGTTGATATACAGCAGAGAGTTAGGATACTTTTGAAATCTAGTGTGAAAATCTTTCTCTTTTAAAAATTTAGTTTAGCCAATTTAAATGTAATATTTGAGAAATGTTTATGAGTTTCGTTTTTTTTTTGATGTAAGCTATTATCAGAAAGGTGAAGAATGAGCATAGCTCCTGCTTTCTTTATTCTCTTTCCTCCAACTTTGGTGTTTATATCATTTCTGCATTGAGCATACCTTCTGTTCTTCACCCCAAACCCCACATTTGTTTTAATCTTACATCTATAGATAAATGTGTAAAATGCCTCCACAGTTGCTAACTCCCTAGGGTTTTTCTGATAGTCTTTTGATTGGCTGATTAGTACCTATATCAGAAATAGTTCATAGAAAAATATTTTATTGCTTTTGTTCTTGAAAGATTATTTGACTCAAATAAACTCTGATTCATAGTTTCGTTCCTTATTTTTATTTTTACGTTTTATTCTCACAATGAAGACTCTTCAAAACAATTCCGAGATTAGCCATTTTTTTGGCTTAATCTCAATTTAGAGGAGATTTTTTTTGCCTGACTGCCTATAGCACCTTTTTTATGGCATTTTTATGTTTGATGTCAAGTAATTTTACTAGGGTACGCTTCAGTGTTGAAAATTTGGGATGATTTTTTTTCCCTGGGATATGATACCCTCTTTTAAATATGTAGTTTCAAGCCCTCTTTTGCATTTTATATTAGCTTTATTCCATTATTTCTATTTTTTTCAATGGGGATCCACTTATACAAATATTGACTCTCTTGTGTAAAAGCATCCTCTGTGTACACTATGTGTGCTGGACAGCTTTGGCAGAAAGACTAGAACTGGAGTGGGTGCAAGTCAGGGAGTATCCTGGGGCACACGGAGTCAGGGCTGCATTTGTGGGATGGCTAGTGCTGGAGCGGGCATGGCCTGAGGTGATTTCAGGGTGTGCTGTGCCAGGGCCTCCTTTTGGGGAGTGGCTACAGCTGGTGTAGGCCAGGGTCTTCAAGGATCTCTGGCAGGCCAGCTAGAGTATTTGGGCCATATTTCTTACCTGTGCCATCAAGGTAGAGGGGGAACATACAAAATGGCCTACACACAAAACAGTGGACAGAGTTCCACCACTTCCCCACTTGTTTGGCAGATGCTTTAGGGTTAGCACACGGATTTCCTTCACATGTTGTTTAGGTGCCCTTTACACCACTGCTTTTTTGTTGTGCCCCAGGGTGGGTGAGTTTGCACACAGGCCCCCTCAGTAATATGTCTCCCCACTGCAGGTCTCCATGTCAGGAGTGGGGTCTCTGTTGATATCACGGCTTCATCTCTCCTACGCATTTTTATGTGGTCCTTCTATTGTTTGTTGTACAAAAGCTGTTCAGTCAGATCTCAGTTCTTCTTCAGGAGGAATTGGTCTATATGTAGGTATAGATTCTGTGTGTCCATAGAGGAGGTGAGTTCAAGGTCTTCCATCTTGGACTGTAAGTCTAAAATGCTTGTTTTTATATTTTTTACTTTCTCCCTTACTCCAGTATAAGTTCCGTGAGAACAGTAATTTTTTTCTTCTTGTTACTGTTTAATGTTCACATCTAGAACAATATCTGACATTTATAGATATATTATACATGTGTTGGGATTAAGAAATATTACCAGACTTTTTCTTAATGTTTTTTGTTGATTAAAATAGAATATTTTCCTGACATAATAAATAATTAACAATTTATTTAATAGGTACTCTTCTAAGAATGTTGAAGGTATTTATTCAATTTTAAAACACACCTGTTGGTTAAATAGTATAATTATGTTTATTTTACAGATGAAGGAATTGGGGAAAGAGAAATTAAGTACTGCTTATAAGTGATGGAGAATGATTTAATTTAGAACTGTGACTCTTAACCAGTTTGATATATATCTGTATATCTCTCTGTATAATCAGAATTACTGATTTAAACATAGCCTGCCCTTTTCAACTTTTACCTTTTTGCTCACACTACTGGATACACCTAGAATGTCAAATTTTTTAAAAATCACATTTCTGCAAAGATCTTTCAAAGTGCAAGTCAATGATACCTCTTCAATAAGCCATGTTAGATTCTTCTCTGTCACAAAATTATATTCTTTTCCTCTGGTGCCAGTGTTGCTTATTTTATTCATTTATTTTGAGTGATCTTCTTTTAAGGTGCATTACAAAAGCTGTATCATGATGTACAGGTTTTTAACAGTCTGCTCTAAACCTGTCCAAGATTCCATTATTCTTCTACATAAATGACATATCAACTGCATGTTGTCTTTTAAATTCATCCCACTTTTTTTCCAATTAAGTTGTTTTGTCTATGCAGATTCATTCTTTTAGATATTCTTCCATCCATCTTACCACAATTACATTCCATTTTATTGAAATATATAAACTCAACATCCTTAGATATGTGTGTACACACACACACACACACACACACACACACACATAATGGAATATTATTCAGCCATGAGAAAGAAGAAAATATTGACATTTGTGACAACATGGATGTACCTTAAGGGCATTATGCTAAGCAAGAAAAGTCAGAGAAAGACAAATACTGCATGATATCACTTATGTGTGAAATCTTAAAAAGTTGAGTTCACAGAAATAGAGAGTAGAATCATGGTTACCAGAGGGAATTGGGGAGAAGCTTGTCAAAGGGTACAAACTTATAGTTGAAGGTGAATAAGTTCTGGGGATCTAATATATATATACCTCACCTCTTCTTTCTCCATTCATCTGTTGATCATTGCTTAGGCTATTTCCATATCTTGGCTTGTGAATAATGCTTCAATAAACGTGGAGTGCAGATATCTTTTTGATATCCTATTTTCATTTTCTGTGGATATACCCAGAAGTGAGATTGCTGGATCATATGGTAAGGTCTATTTTTAATTTTTAAAGGAACCTCCATAGTATTTCTCATAATGACTGAACTATTTACATTTCCACCAACAGTGCACCAGGGTTCCCTTTCAATCCAGTTTAAAAACGGACAGAGAAACCAAACAGACATTTTTCCAAAGAAGACATACAAATGGCCAACAGGCACTTGAAAAGATGCTCAACATCACTAATCATCAGGGAAATGCAAATCAAAATCAGAATAAGATATATCCTCACACTTGTTAGAATGTCTGTCATTAAAAAGACAAGAGATAAAAAATGTTGGCAAAGATGTAGAGAAAAGGGAACCCTGGGTACCTACTCTTATTTGTAATAGATATCCAAATACATACGTTGCATCTGCTTAGGTACCAGAATCAGTGACAATGCTTATGTCAATAATCTGTTTTCCTTAGTGTCTTAGTCAGCTTGGGCTGCCATAAGAAAATACAATAAACTAGATGGCTTAAACAACAGAAATTTATTTCTCTCAGTTCTGAAGCCTGAAAGCCCAAAATCAGGATGCCAGTATGGTTTGGGGGTCTGGTGAGAACTTTCTACCTGACTTGCAGATGGTGTCCTTCTCACTGTGTCCTCATATGGCAGAGGAAGAGAAAGAATGGAGGTGCAAGGTGGAGGGGGCTGGCTCCTCTCTGGTGTCTCTTCTTATAAAGGAACTAATCCCATGATGAAGGTCCCACCCCTACGGCCTCACCTAAACCTAATTACCTCCCAATCTCCATTTGCAACTGCCATCACATTGTGGGGTTAGGGCTTCAACATATGAATTCTGCCAAGACACAGTTCAGTACATAGCACCTAGATTTGGCCCACCCAGACACAAAAGTTTTAAGAAAGGCAATCAAAGGATCAAAAGCTTTTATGAGAATATATTACAAGAGATTCGGTTGTATCTATGTTTCTATAAGTAGGGTAGAATTCTATACTAGAAATTACATAGAGAGAAATTCTGACTATAGTGATCCATGAATATTTATATTGTTCATACTACTTATTACTTATATGATTTATTCATTTGTTTCTTCATGTCTGTTTGATACAGGAGTTAAAAATCTTCCCAGTATGGGGTAGCTTCATATCAAGTATAGCCTGGAAAATCTTTAGAGCCCTACAGTATCCCACAACCATTCTATAGCCCAAGTGTATTTGTAATGATTCTGATACTTATGGATCTGTGTTATGTCTTTATATTCTGTCAGCAACAATCATGCAAATCAACAAATATTTATTAAAGACTAAGTAAGAAGAATACAAAATAGTGTATAGTCCTTACACTTCTGGAAGCCTATGAAGAGTGACACATAATATACTAGATAGTAGTGCAGAAATATAAATTAGTATAGGCACAATCGGAACACATAGTAGGGACAAATAACTCAGCCTGAGAGAAGGTGAATTAGGGGAACCCTTCTTTTGTAAATGATGGCTGAGCTTAGGCCAGCTTCCTTTGAAATAGCAACTCCACTTCTAAGATTTTATCCTAAGGAGATATCACAGAAATATGGAAAGATATATGTCCAAGTAGCTTCCTTGCTATATTAATAAAAACTTTGGAATCAACCTAAATGTTCATTAGCATAATGGAAGTTAAGTAAATTACATACTTAACATAGCTCAAATAATATTTAGTCATTGAATGTAATACTATAAGCCTATATTAATTGAAAAGCAATAATTTTGCTTTTAGTTGGAGGAAAAAGATCACAGAATGAATGTGAGCTGCCTTTTATGTGAAATGGAATAATAGAGTGTAGCTCCTCTGTGTGGTGTAGTTTCTGAATTTTTTAAATTTTTCTTTTGTTGTGCTTACATTGTTCAGGTTTTAGTCATTTTGCAAATATGAAACAGTTACTTAAAATGTATAGGAATAATGGATCCTTTAAGAAGACACATATTATCTAACATCCATTCTAGTAACTAAAAACAGAACTTGAAAGAATTTTAAAATCTTTGCTGATTATTGTAGAAAAACTTTATTTTAGGATTTTAATTAATATCTGTTAATAATCTATATATGAAAAATAATTATGATCATGATTCTATAAAAATAGAATTTTATTACCAACACTACCAGAATAGGAATTAATCTTGCCAAAATGATCTAAAGTACTCAATATTTAAAGAATTAAAACCTCAAATTCCAATTTTTTATTGTAAGTAATTTGATTTTCATGTATTCATAAATAAGAATATCATGTCTATTTTATAATCTTACAGATCATTTTGCAGTTGTGAAACTTCATGCAAATGAGTGTATCATTAATAGATTAGTAGCTAATATATCATAGTATATTGTAATTTACTAGCATTTTAAAAATTATTTCATTAGTGTTAAAATAACTAATATTAAAATGCTTTGAAATTCACTTCGTGGTAAATGTTACGAAGCAACTTAGATCGATTTTTAATCAAAGAGCATTTAAGGCAAATATAAATTTGAAATGTGGCTGTGTTCAGAGTGTTGACATTTCTGTGAGTTGAGATACATTGTTAAAACTTTATATACAGTAAGTTAAATTTTAAATAAGGTATTCCTTGTACACTAAGAAATATCTAATTTTGTGATACTTAGAAGCTTTTTATTTGTTTCACACAAACAGTACTATCCTCAATTTACAAATTGAAAACAATATATAATAGATGGTCATCTAGTTCTTTGATTCATTAATAAAAAAAAAACTTTTTTCCTGTTCTGCTAGATTTGGAACTGTGGCATGAGACATTGACAAGACTCATTTTCTTTTCTTAAGAAACTCAGTCTAAAAATGTTCTTTTTTTCTCGAGTCCCTTTGTATCTTCTGCTGCACCTCAGGATGACCTGGGTAATTTCTAACTCTCTTCTAGTCTCAGCTCCAGCACCACTTTTGGTTTAAAGTGTTTCTTGATGTTCCTGCCTCGCTCCATATGTAAGACTGAGTTAGGGAATTCCTCCATGTGCAGCAAATGTCAGGGGCCCCCATCTTCTATAATAGTAATCTTTTTCATTTTAAGTGTAACTTGTTGACTTATTTTACTCTACCTTCCCACTGGGCATCTGCAGTACGAAGAACATTTGGCATAATATTAGTTTAATATTATCAAGAGCATTCTAATTCATACTAATTTGCTCAAAAGGGTCGCCCATTCTTATAGATTCTAAGGGTGTCTACTTTTCTTTCTGCTGCCTTTTACTTCTCTAACTTCCCATTCTTCCTTTTTGAAATCCCCTTTATTTAACTTAAGATGGAAGTCAGTCTTTCACAAGTTAAATCCTCATTGAATCCTTGAATGGCAATGAGGGAGGTTATAAGTAATTAGTAACTATCCCTTTTTTCTCTTTTACTTTTTCAGATTTTGAAAAATACAAAAATAGTAAAAATAAAAACAAGTACTCATATTCCAATTTCCCAGATTTATCCACGGTTAATATTTTGACATTTATTTCCTGTCTTTTTCCTTCGTATGCATTTATATTGTATCAGTGGAATATGAGTGTATTTCCCTTTAAAAGGTACAATATTAAGAAGCTTAATTAGCCCATGTGTAAAAAGAAGTCAGATTCTCTCCCCCATTTGCAGATATAATGACTTTTATAGGTTTGAGGTGTAGACTTCTACTCCATTTTTAAACATTCATATTCATATAGGAGTGACAGTAGATCTTGTTTGGTATTACTTTGTGTGTTTTAATTTTTTTAGTTTTACTTAAATAATATTATGAGACATGAACTATATTATATGTCTTTGTTTTCCATTTAGTATTTTCCCAGAGAGTCTTCTAAATTATTACACATAGATTTAGTTCCTTTAATTTCTATAGAGTATTTCAGTCAATAGATGTTCCATTATTTATTATTCCTTGCTCTATTTATGCACATTTAGGGTGTGTCCTGTTTTTCACTATTATAAACAATGTTCTACTAAAGTTCCTTTTAAAATTTTGACATGTCTTAGTTTCCAGAAATGTTTTTCTGAGGATACTTAGAATTACAATTGTGAACACAGGGAATACGTGTTTTCAAATCACTATTTCCCCCAAAGTTGTGTCAGTTTATATTCCTGTTCAATGCTTGATCTATTCAGCTCTTTTTCAAAAATTTCCTTTTTTCTTTATCTCCTAAAATAATTCATAAACTGTAATTAAAGTTTCTTTTTCCTATAAAGTCACTTATACCAAATTGTAGTGCTCTTTAATTTAAGAAACTTTAAATGAGACCATATGAGAAAGGCTTTATAGAGGAGAAAATACCACAGTGTTCAGTATCATTCTCAAGGAATATGTATGGGAAATTCCAGGAAATACAAGCTCTGTCTGCTTGGCAAAATGTGAGTTTACACACAAACTACTCCACACATTATTTTAATAAATACTTATTCAACAAATATATTTTTATGTCTACTATAAGAAGAGCCTCAGGCAGTGTGAGTAGGAGGGAACAGACAAGGTGTGGGAACAGTGGAGGGAGATAGATTTTGATCATCTGGAGCTTTATGTATCTTGCAGCTAATTCTGTTAGCAGCACTATATAATTAATACCTAGGCAGAGGTCTGTCTTTTCCTGTAGCACCAAATATCCAGGCTAACACCTTGCCCTCTCTTTGCAGCTTAATTTGATCCTACCACAAATGTCTTATCTTCCTAGGACCTTGAGCATAATCACTAAAATTTTCTGAGCCTTAAAAATAGCATTGACTGAGCCAGCGGTCCCATGGCGAAAAATAATATGTAGATAATTCAATCAGGTTTGTAGATTTCAAAGCCGTTTTCATTTTCCTGATTGCTTTTCTCCACACACATTATCAAAAATAATGAGGATTTCCTCACTAGCATGTAATTCTATTTGTCTCTCTTATCTATGTATAATATATTCCATTTTGCTCTTTATGTTTATACATGACAGCTGAAATGAGTGACAAATGAGTAAATGATACAATGACAAGAATGTATCAGTTGCCTTCTTCATTATATTTTAAAATCAAAGCCAGCAACTTAAAACTTTTTTTCAATGCTTCTTTTTAACTCGCCTCAAATATTTATTAGGCACTAAGGGCTAAATTAGCCACTAGGCTAAATGCCCAGTGACTCTAAACACTCACTCACATTGCAGTTTTCTACAACTACTGTAAACAGGAAGATAGCCTGAACCTATAATAAAATCTTCCCTACTGCATTTAAAAGTGATAGTTTATTTCATCCTCAGTGATTCACCCATTCCTTATTCATTCATCAGCGCAGCCCATATACATTTACAAAGTGCCTAGTCAGGCACTTTTATACTGGCTGAAGCTACATCACTGTAGAAGAACAACGTCCAAACTCTTTGAGGGCTGATATTCTGTTGGGATTTTTCCAACCGTTTAAAATTTCTTTTCATGTATTGCATATTTACTCATTTTTAATGACTAAGTTATATTTTTCTTGAATGCCTTATTTGTTTATATTTAACTTCATTTAAGATTTACCAAAGAGGATACATGGCTTAAAGACTTCCCATATGGACTGGGATTTGCTTCTTGTTTCTAATCTCCTATAGAGCTCTAGTGTAATTGAGGATACTCCACCATTGGATACTTTCCATATTTTTATTCATTGAACCAAACATGGTGGAGCTCTATTTAATGTTCTATGAAAATATTATAAATTAGCTCTAAGTTAGTCCTTGTAAGGTGGCTTTCCAAAAAAAAAAAAATGTATTCTTTGTAGTAAAATACAAATAGGATTTGATGCTTACTATATGTTGTTTTAATAGTGTGCATTAATTGGCATGAGGAAAATTTTGGAAATCTTACAATAAAGAAATATCTTTTATGCTGTTTACCTTGGCTTTTCCTAAATATATTTGAGCACAGTACACTTTTTTCATACACTACCTATTGACAGCGTAAGAAACTAGTATTTTGCATTGGACAATTTAAGAAATTTTAGTGTTATAAATTTATAGAGAAAGAATAAATTATGTATAATTTGTAGTATAGTGAATTTTACGTATTTGGGTTCTTTGAAAGCTGAAAAAGTTTTGCAACTGTTGAAAATTTGGTTAAATATAGAACGGTATACCAAGTCACAGGTAAAAAAAAAAAAAAAAAAAAAATGAAAGGTCATATCATGTCTGTACCACTTACTTGACGTAAGGACTTGGGAGTTATTTTAGCTGTAATTTTTAATTTTCTCCTTTAAATGGGAGTTGCTGTTGGTAATAATACATATTATTGATACCTTGAGTTAATAAATATTTGAGGTCTTTTGTGTATCTCTTCTACCTGGATGACTTGTAGTAAGTCTGAAATACATATGTATTTCCTCATCTGTTTAGAAAAAGATAGATAATAACCATGTAAATCTTAGTTTGCTGTTTTTCAAAGTCGTATCATTTTGCATTCGCACCTGCAGTGTGTGACTTTACAGTTCCAACACATTCTTGCCAACACTATTTTCAGATGTTTTAGTTTCAGCTTTTCTAGTGGGTGTGTAGTTGGATCCAAGTGTGGTGTTAATTTGCATTTTCTCAGTGAGCATTTATTAATATGTTTATTTGCCATTCATATAATTATTTTGGTGTGGTGTCTGTTCAAATATTTTGTTCATTTTTAAGAGTGTTGTTTGGATTGATGTTATCATTATTGTATTGCAAGAGCTCATTATATATTACAGATTCAGGTCCTTTATCAGATCTGTGTTTTACTAATATTTTCTTTTAGTCATATTTTTCTCATTTTCTTCAATGATAACTTAGGTTTTAAATTCTAGAATGGGTCTTAGCTTTATTCAACTCCTTAAGATAATTATTTCATCTAGTTTGAATTTTTGTTCTAGCATTTAATATGATTTCTGAAAATCCAATATGTTCTGCTCTTTTGGATATAGCATTTTTTTTCTCTTCAGAAGCTTTAAGACTTTTTATTTGTTTGAATTTTGCCTTTTCCTATCATGTGTCTAGCTGTAGATATATTCTACTCAGGAGCTGTTGTGTTTCTTAACTTGGCAAGAATTTTATCAATTCTGGCATATCCACAGTTGTTACCTGCATTAAAATTACCTTGCCCCATTTTTTCTAATTCCTATTTTGTCAGGCCTTCTCATTCTAGTTTCCATGCATTTTAACCACTCATTATGGTTTTTCATTTTTTATCCCTCTATGCTTTTTCATAACTGTTTAGTTCACTAATTATCTTTTCATGCTGTGCTAAACTGTAGCTTTATCTGTAAATTATTATTAATATGCCTTTTTAAATTTCCTTATAATACTTAAAAATTGTTAGCTTTGATTTGTTATTTTACAACTTTGTTTATTTATAAAATATTTTCTATAGTCTTAATTATGGTTCTTTTATCAGTCTTGGGAATTCTAATTCTCTTCTTTGTGCTTTTGAAGATAATTCATGGTGGAAATTTTATGCTTGTTTTGTGCAGTTTTGGATAAAGAATGAATCTTTGGTGGTACGTTTTTCTCCTGTACAAAATTCATTCAGTCGCAGGTTTGATAATACACTTTCAAAGCATCCAACAGATGTACGGTTAAGCAAACTGTGATACATACGTATAATGGAATAATAGAATAAAAGGGAACAAACTGTCTGTACATAAAATGATTTGGATGAATCTTCAAGAAGTTATGCTATATGAAAAAGCCACATCTAAAAGATGACCAGTTGTAGGATTCCATTTAAACATTTGGAAATGACAAAATTTTAGAAACAGAGAAGAGATTAGTGCTTGCCACGTGTTAGGGTTCAAAGCAGATTGGAGGGGGTGAGGTGGGGGAAGAATGGCAGGAGGGAGATGGATATAGTTATAGAAAGGCAGCAGGAATGATTATTGTTGTGATGGCACTTTTCAGTATTTTGACGGTGGTTGTGCATAAAAGAACAAGCATGTATGGAAAAATTGTGTAAAACTAAAAGACACACACATGTGTATAAGCAAGTAAAACTGGAGAATATTGAGTAAGAGTTGTGAATTGTATCAATGTCAGTATTTGGTTGTGATATTATACTATAGTTTTTCAAAATATTACCATTATTACAAACTGAGTAATGTGTACACTAAACTTCTAGGTATTTCTTAAAAGTGCATGTAAAGCTGCAATTATCTCAGTAAAAATTCCACTTAAATACAGAATATATAAAGAACATATGCAATCCACAATCTAGGAAAAGATATTTGCAACCCATATAACAAATAAGGAATTAGTGGAGAGAATATATACAAAACTCCTGTAAATTGATAATGAAAAGAAAAAAATACTAACAGGAAAGCAAATCCAGGAGAAAATGTTTTACAGTATTTTTAAAGACAATTCAAGGGGAAGATATCAGTATTCTGAATAAACATAGGGAAAGTTGTCCAACCTCACTAGTAAAAACTACTGAAAATTCAAGCAACATTATGTAATTCCATATTCCACAATTGGAAAAACACTAATATTCAATAAGATTTTTAGTATAGATACAAGAAAAGGAAAAATATATTTCTGGTAATATGACTGGCAACATTTTGCAGAGAAATTTGCCAACTCCTATGAGTGTTGAAATGTGTACACCATAGAGCTGATAATCTTACTTCTACAAAAGTAAATTTGATTCACATCCCACTAATTAAATCCTTGACCAAAAATTTTATTATGTCCAAAATGCCTAGGATGCCAGCGCTTATATTACTTATCAAAGTTTTACAAGCATCGGTTTTCTAAAAGAGTTAAAATAGTAAATTTATTCACAAAATTTTTAAAAATGTGCAATAAGTTATAAGCATATGTTGATACATGTGAAGCAACCAAACTGTTGGGGAATGTGCAGATTTCTTTGACGTCTTGTGTGATTTAGAAACCTGTCATTTATTTCCTAGGTGACCCAGAGAAATCACTGTAAATGTACGTACTTGAAATCAATATTGTCTATTCAATAAAAACACTCATTTATGCTTTGAAGTGTTATGGCAATAACTTAAGTGTTTGTGGATATGAGGTAACATTTTTTGTTTGTCATTCATGTCAAGTTTCATTTCAATTATAATGTTAGCACCATAATGAGAATTACCTGAAAAGGATAAAATGAGGTAAGCAAAAATTACAAATTTAAAAATAGGTATTTAAGAGCTAGAATAACATGTTCTTATTTTGGGTATATTTATGTATTATGGAATATCACTAAAGATGTAGGGTGCTTGAAAGAATTAGTGAATGAATTAATGATTTTCTTCAGACAAGAACTCTGTGGGCTTAATAATATGGATAGAATTTTTTAAAGTTTTAAAAACCATTATTAGAATATCTCATGGGCAAGAGAATATTTAATTCATCTTTGCATTTTAATTAACTTATTACAAATTTTTAAATTTTATATTTTTTTACAGTTTTAAAAAATTTACCTTTGTATCCAAAGTATCTAGCACAATATGCGTTCAGTAATCACATTTTGAATATAATGAATCAAACATAATCATGCCAGAGAAGTAAATCTAAACCTGCTTACTCAGGTACTGACAAAAGGATGGAAAATATAAAGTTTATAAAATACCTACCAATACACTAATATTCCAATAATTCTAAATATATGGTGGAGAGTCATCTTGCAAGAATGAGACTAATTATAGATTTTACATAGGTATCAATCATGATTATCAATCATAATATTTTAGAGAATGACTTATTGACCTGGTGCCACGTGGATTCCAAGATGACAAGTCCCTATGTGTAGCTGGCAATGCCTAAGAGTGAAAAGAGGAAAAGAGATCAGGAAAAAAATCAGAGTTAGTGAACGGTAGAAAAGAAGGGGCCAGTTTGATATTAATATTACATTTAAAAATATTCCAATAGTAACCCTTAAAAGACAGATTACTTAAAAGATACCACTTAGTGAGGAGGTAAAGCAGTAGCAGTCTACTTCCTGCAGGCTTATCGCCTCATGTGGGAATGTCTTTCCCTGTTTCAGACTCAAGGGTACTCCTTTGTTCTATCTCAGTGTGTATCATATGGCACCTGACCAACCCCACTGCTATATCTGTGCTGTGTGGGGAGGGGAAGGGATCCTTCATCCTGCAGCACAGAAGGAGTATGTGTAGGTCAATTGCCCTGTGTCAGTTGCCAGGAGAGACCCACTGGCTATGGGAGACCTATGCCTACCACTGAAGTTGATTTTATTCTGTCTGTTCTCTATGTGAGTAAAGTGTTGTTCCATCCAGTGCTTGACTCTTCTGTGCTTTCCTTGTCTACCAAGATGCAATGGACTGAAGTATTTGGACTTCTACTCCTGGGATAAGAAATGGATGTCGTTTTCCAAACATAAACCGTTTCCATTTGATGATAGATTGCTAATGCTTATGCCTAACCTTATGGTTTAGAGGATCATATTATACCTGGTACTTGAAAAGCTTCTCATATTTTATAGTCACTGCAGCATGATTAAGTGTTCAGTCTCTACTATAGCCTATAAGCAAGCTAAGAACTGCTTTTAAAATACAGAACACTTCCCTTACCTCTTTCTCTTCTACTTTCTTGTCCTTCACTTCCCTCCAGCTATAAAGATCTATTTTATATTCCTCCAATATACCAAATATGATCTTATCTCAGTCTTTGTAACTTGTTATCTTTAACACTCTCCTCTCAGTAGCTGCATGGCTTACTACCTCACATTCTTGGCTTTTCTGCTCCTACAATACCTTCTCAGGATGCCTTTCCAGACCATCTAGTTAAAATAGTAATACCCGCCCCAATCCCATAATTCATACCCCCTTCTTTGCCTTGTTTTTCTCAACATCGTTTACCACCTCTAACATATTATATATTTTACCTGTTAATTTTTAAAATTGTCTCTGCGTCCTTTACTCCCTCTACCAGGGAGCTTACATTTTTAGTTTTTCATTGGATTTTCTTTGTATTTGTTTTCTTTCTGTCTTTGTTTTGCTACTAGTGTAGCCTCAGGAAGTACCCAATACTAGCTGTTCAGTAAATATTCACTGAGTAAGTAAGCGACTCACTTTCCCTTTCTATTCTTGCTTCTCATATTTATGGTCTGAATTTTGCCTTCTTATATGCCACAGAAAGAATAGTAATGATCTGCATATAACTGCATAATGTAAGTTATATGAATTAAAATTTTAATATGACTTCATCAACAATTTGAGAAATGTCTGGTAGTTTGATACAATCTTTTAAAACGATTGCATTGTTGACGCTCCACAATATGAGATAATCTAAAGGAAAAGAGATCATGCTGGTAATTTAAATATAGTATTCTAAGAAAAAAATAGAAACTGTGAAATCGAACCCTTACGGGACATATTTACTTTCAATATAATATTTAAAAATGCACCAAATATAAATAAAGCATAATAAAATTCAATAAGTAAATAAATATTTCTCCAAGTTCTCATACTGAAAACTGCTTTGAACAATAATAACAAATTCTTCAGATTTCAATAGCACTTTAAAATCTCAGTCCTAGAAAGAATATTCTCTGAAAAGCATTTTCTATGTGGATATTGCAGAGGTTTTAGTTAAAAATACTTGCCAACTCAGCTATTCTTTAAGTTACCATTCTCTTAGTTTTCTTTTAAACAATTATTTATGATGCAGATATAGCTTTTACAATTTCAAGAAGAGCATCTCAGATGAGAGAATAATACTAGAATCTACTTTAAGAATGAAGCATGTATCATATGGCATCTTTCCTATGGCTTTTAATGTTTGCCCATAAAGTGGATACATGTGTTAAGGATGTTATTACAAAAACTACTACATATATTGAAATTAAGTTACCAGCATGATCTCATTTGTTTTAGATTACCTCATATTGTGGGAGCTCAACAAAGTGATCTTTTTAAAAGTTTATATCAGACAATACCAAAAAAGAAAATTACAGGCAATATCTTTGATGAATATAAATGCAAAAATTCTCAACAAAATATTAGCAAACCCAGTCCAACAGCAGATACAAAAGATCATACACCACGATCAAGTTGGATTCATCCCAGGGTCACAAGGATGGTTCAACATATGCAAATCAACCAATGTGATACACCACATCAACAAAAGAAAAGACAAAAACCACATGATCATCTCAATAGATGCAGAAAAAATCATTTGAAAAAATTCAACATCCATTCATGATAAAAACTCTTACCAAAGTGAGTATAGAGGGAACATATCTCAACATAATAAAAGCTGCTTATGAAAAACCCACAGCCAATGATTACATTGAGTATTAACTCAATAGTGAAAAGCTGAAAGCCTTCCTGCCAAAATCTGGAACAAGACAAGGATACCCACTCTCACCACTTCTAGTATTGGAAGTCCTAGACACAGCAAGCAGACAAGAAAAATAAATAAAAGGTATACAAATTGGAAGAGAAGTGGTAAAATTGTTATTATATGCAGATGGCATAATACCATATACAGAAAATCCTAAAGACCACACACAAACTCCTAGAACTGATAAATGAAATCAGCAAGGTAGCAAGATACAAGATTAACATACAGAAATCTGTTGCATTTCTTTACACTAACAATGAAATATCAGAAAAGGAAAGTAAAAAAAAAAACAATTCCTCTTAAAATCACATCAAAAAAAAAGAAATAAAACACTTAGGAATAAACCTGATCCGGGAGGTGAAAGACATATGCTGCAAACTATAAGACATTGATAAAGGAAACTGAAGGTGATTCAAAGAAATGGAAAGATCTCCCATGCTCTTGGATTGGAAGAATTAATAGAGTTAAAATGGCCATACTACCCAAAGCAGTCTACAAATTTAAGGCTATCCCTATCAAATTACCCATGACATTTTTCATAGAACTAGAGCAAATAATCCTAAAATTTATATGGAACCATAAAAGACCCAGAATTGCCAAAGCAATCCTGACGAAAAAGAACAAAGCTGGGGGCATAACCCTCCAAGACTTCAGACAATACTACAAAGCTAAAGTAATCAAAACAGCATGGTATTGGCACAAAAACAGACATATTGATCAGAACAGAGAGCCTAGATGGACATATGGAACAGAATAGAGAGCCCAGAAATAAGCCCACACACTTATGGCCAATTAGTCTTTGACAAAGGAGCTAAGAATATATAATGGAGAAAAGACAGTCTCTTCAGCAAGTGGTGTTGGGAAAGCTGGACAGCTGCATGTAAATCAATGAAGTTAGAACACACCTTCATGCCATACACAAAAATAAACTCAAAGTGGCTTAAATACTTAAATATAAGACACAACACCATAAAACTCCTAGAAGAAATCATAGGCAAAACATTCTCTGACATAAATCGTAGCAATGTTTTTTTAGGTCAGTCTCCCAAGGCAACAGCAATAAAAGCAAAAATAAACAAATTGGACCTAATCAAACGTATAAGCTTTTGCACAGCAAAGGAAACCACAAAGTAAATGAAAAGACAATATACAAACTGGGAGAAAATATTGGCAAATGATGCAACTGACAAGGGCTTAATTTCCAAGATACACAAACTTATACAGCTCAATAACAAAAAACCAAACAACCCAATCAGAAACTAGGCAGAAGACGTAAATAGACATTTCTCCAAAGAAAACATACAGATGACCAAGAGGCACGTGAAGAGATGCTCAACATCACTAATTATTAGAGAAATGCAAATCAAAACTACAATGAGGTACCACCTCACACCTGTCAGAATGGACATCATTAAAACGTCTACAAATAACAAATGTTGGAGATGGTGTGAAGAAAAAGGAACCCTCCTACACTGTTGGTGGGAAAGTAAATTGGTGCAGCCACTATGGAAAACATTATGAAGGTTCCTTGAAAAACTAAAAATAAAGTTGCCATATGATCCAGCAATCCCACTCCTGGTCATATATTCAGAGAAAACTATAAATTAGAAGAGATACATGCACCCCAATATTCATAGCCTCACTATTTACAATAGCCATGACATAGAAGCAATCTAAATGTCCATCGACAGAGGAATGGATAAAGATGTGGTATACATACACAATAGAATACTACTCAGCTATAAAAAAAAGCATAAAATAATGCCACTTGCAGCAACATGGATGGACTTAGAGATTATCAAACTAAATGAAGTAAGTCAGAAGGAGAAGGACAAACACCATATGATATCACTTATACATGGAATCTAAACTATGACACAAATGAAGTTAGTTGTGAAACAGAGTTAGACTCACAGACATAGAAAACAACTTATGGTTACCAAAGAGCAAAAGGGATTGTGGAGGGATAAGTTAGGAGTTTGGATTAGCAAATACAAACTACTATATGTAAAATAGATAAAACAAGGTCCTAGTGTATAGCACAGGGAACTATATTCAATATCCTGTAATAAACCATAATTAAAAAGAATATGTATATACGTGAATAACTGAATCACTTTGCTGTATACCATAAACTAACATAACATTGTGAATCAACTATACTTCAATAAAAACGTTTATATCAAACAGAGTAACAGACATTTCTCCAAATTTTGCTAATGTTATACTCAAATTTGAATTCAGATAAGTTACATGATACAATGATTATATGTAGATTATAACAAGCAGAAATCACTAGAAAAACAGGTAAAAGAGCAGTGCATGCTGATTGTGCTGGTGAAGGGAAAAGAAGATAAGGAGTTGTCAGGGGTGATAAATAGATAAGTATTCCAAATATCTAGGCTACATTTATGAAAACCAAGTCAAATACTTTTATCCCTATTGATTTTCATTTTCTAAACTTCTCCTTAATATACCTCAAACTTTGTTAATTAATTAGTCACTGGTTCGTTTTTTTTTTTTGTTTTTTTTTTTTTTTTTTGCTGTAATGTGGCACTTTATTTCAACTACCAGCCCTCACTTGGATTCCCAGTCTAGTCATGTAAAGGAGAGCAGACTGTTAACCTCTGAGAAGTCAACTATGATTGTATCCACTAACCTGAAACCTCCTACTCATTATTTCTAAATTATATTGCATGACCAACAGATCAGGAGCCATCACGTACATTGGAGGGGAATAAATTCTCAATATAGCTGCTGTGTATGTTCTCCAGTTCAACTTTCTGTTCTGTAGTCCAACCCATGTTTTATAAAGAGGCCCTACCCAGTGATAAGGGGCTTATTTATAAATCCCCAGCCAGATTCTCCTGCTGTAATCTAGACTTCATCTTATGTAAGCACATGACTCATATACATTTGTCCCTTTCCTGAAACCTCGGATGAGAGCCAACTCTCAGTTACCTGTGGTATAAATGCCAGAGATGACTGGAAGAACTAAAATCCACTGGTTAGTCCTAATGTGCATTTTAACTAATAATGTTAACCTCCTCCCTGATGTCAACTTTCTTTAACTATTGATTCTAATGAACACAGAAAAGGCCAAAGAGAAAAGCATAGGGTCTGGTAAATCAAAAAACTATACAATTATCGAACAGTTGAGACCTTGACATTTCCATTCTCTTTCACAGTCAATATTCTGGATAAGTATTTTCTACCAGCATCCAACACCAACTCCTTTAATCTAGAGCAATCTAACTTCATCATCCACTTCAACAACCACTAAAAACATTCTTTCAAAAGGCACGACATGGGCTTCCCTGGTGGCACAGTGGTTAAGAATCCGTCTGCCAATGGAAGGGACATGGGTTCAAGCCCTGGTCCGGGAAGATCCCACATGCCATGGAGCAACTAAGCCCATGCGCCACAACTACTGAGCCTGCACTCTAGAGCCTGCACCCACAACTACTGAGCCCGCGTGCCACAACTACTGAAGCCTGTGTGCCTAGAGCCCGTGCTCTGCAACAAGAGAAGCCATTTCAGTGAGAAGCCCGTGCACCACAGTGAAGAGTAACCCCCACTCGCCGCAACTAGAGGAAGCCTGTGCACAACAACGAAGACCAAATGCAGCCAAAAATAAATAAATAAAATAAATAAAAATTTTTAAAAATGCATGACATTCAGATGTCAAAACCAGTGGCATTTTTACTCTTCAGTTTTTTTTTTTTTTTCTTCTAGGTTTCTTGTGTACTGGAAAGTGTTGACTATTGCCTCAAATCTTAGATTTTTTTCTCCTGATTTTCATGCCATTGTGCTCCCCTACTTGCTCTCCTGGTTATAGCCATCACTAAGTCCTGTTGATATGAGTTTCATTCTAAATACAGCCCAAGTTCAACCACTTCTCACGAACCCCACTACTATTATCTTTGTCCTAGCCATGTTATAATTTAAGTGGGTGAATAAAATAACCCCCTACCTTGTCTTCCAGGCTTGTTTTGCCCCTCTTTAGTCTATTTAAAATTGAAGTATAGTTGATTTACAATGTCATGTTAGTTTAGTTTCTGGTGTACATCAAAGTGATTCAGAATATGAATATATATATTCATATTCTTTTCCATTATGGATTATTACAGGATATTGGACATAGTTCCCTATGTTCCAACCCTCCCCCGCCTCAGCCCCCTTTGGCAACCACAAGTCTGTTCTCTATGTCTTTGAGTCTGTTTCTGTTTCGTAGATAAGTTCATTTGTGTCATATTTTAGATTCCACATGTAAGTGGTATCATATGGTATTTGTCTTTTTTTTTTTTAACATCTTTATTGAAGTATAATTGCTTTACACTGGTGTGTTAGTTTCTGCTTTATAACAAAGTGAATCAGTTATACATATACATATGTTCCCATATCTCTTCCCTCTTGCATCTCCCTCCCTCCCACCCTCCCCGTCCCACACCTCTAGGTGGTCACAAAGCACCGAGCTGATCTCTGTGCTATGTGGCTGCTTCCCACTAGCTATCTATTTTACATTTGGTAGTGTATATATGTCCATGACACTCTCTCACCCTGTCACATCTCACTCCTCCCCCTCCCCATATCCTCAAGTCCATTCTTTAGTAGGTCTGTGTCTTTATTCCCATCTTGCCACTAGGTCCTTCATGAACTTTTTTTTTTCTTTCCCTTAGATTCCATATATATGTGTTAGCATACTGTATTTGTTTTTCTCTTTCTGACTTACTTCACTCTGTATGACAGACTCTAACTCCATCCACCTCATTACAAATACCTCCATTCCACTTCTTTTTATGGCTGAGTAATATTCCATTGTATATATGTGCCACATCTTCTTTATCCATTCATCCGATGATGGACACTTAGGTTGCTTCCATGTCCTGGCTATTGTAAATAGAGCTGCAATGAACATTGTGGTACATGACCCTTTTTGAATTATGGTTTTCTCAGGGTATATGCCCAGTAGTGGGATTGCTGGGTCATATGGTAGTTCTATTTTTAGTTTTTTAAGGAACCGCCATACTCTTCTCCATAGTGGCTGTATCAATTTACATTCCCACCAACAGTGCAAGAGGGTTCTCTTTTCTCCACACCCTCTCCAGCATTTATTGTTTCTAGATTTTTTGATGATGGCCATTCTGATCGGTGTGAGATGATACCTCATTGTAGTTTTGATTTGCATTTCTCTAATGATTAATGATGTTGAGCATTCTTTCATGTGTCTGTAGGCCATCTGTATATCTTCTTTGGAGAAATGTCTATTTAGGTCTTCTGCCCATTTTTGGATTGGGTTGTTTGTTTTTTTGTTATTGATCTGCATGAGCTGCTTGTAAATCTTGGAGATTAATCCTTTGTCAGTTGCTTCATTTGCAAATATTTTCTCCCATTCTGAGGGTTGTCTTTTGGTCTTGCTTATGGTTCCCTTTGCTGTGCAAAAGCTTTTAATTTTCATTAGGTCCCATTTGTTTATTTGGGTTTTTATTTCCATTTCTCTAGGAGCTGAGTCAAAAAGGATCTTGCTGCGATTTATGGCATAGAGTGTTCTGCCTATGTTTTCTTCTAAGAGTTTGATAGTGTCTGGCTTTACACTTAGGTCTTTAATCCATTTTGAGTTTATTTTTGTGTATGGTGTCAGGGAGTGTTCTAATTTCATACTTTTACATGTACCTGTCCAATTTTCCCAGCACCACTTATTGAAGAGGCTGTCTTTTCTCCACTGTATATGCTTGCCTCCATTATCAAAGATAAGGTGACCATATGTGCATGGGTTTATCTCTGGGCTTTCTATCCTGTTCCATTGATCTATATTTCTGTTTTTGTGCCAGTACCAAACTGTCTTGATTACTGTAGCTTTGTAATATAGTCTGAAGTCAGGGAGCCTGATTCCTCCAGCTCCATTTTTCATTCTCAAGATTGCTTTGGCTATTCGGGGTCTTTTGTGTCTCCATACAAATTGTGAAATTTTTTGTTCTAGTTCTGTGAAACATGCCTGTGGTAGTTTGATAGGGATTGCATTGAATCTGTAGATTGCTTTGGGTAGTAGAGTCATTTTCACAATGTTGATTCTTCCAATCCAAGAGCATGGTATATCTCTCCATCTATTTGTATCATCTTTAATTTCTTTCATCAGTGTCCTATAAATTTCTGCGTACAGGTATTTTGTCTCCTTAGGTAGGTTTATTCCTAGATATTTTATTCTTTT
Source organism: Eschrichtius robustus (assembly GCF_028021215.1). Classification (NCBI taxonomy): domain Eukaryota; kingdom Metazoa; phylum Chordata; class Mammalia; order Artiodactyla; family Eschrichtiidae; genus Eschrichtius; species Eschrichtius robustus. The sequence continues at coordinate 73,308,957 of NC_090836.1, read as the reverse complement.
TGTTGCAATGGTAAACGGGAGTGTTTTCTTAATTTCACTTTCAGATTTTTCATCATTAGTATATAGGAATGCAAGAGATTTCTGTGCATTAATTTTCTATCCTGCTACTTTACCAAATTCATTGATTAGCTCTAGTAGTTTTCTGGTGGCAGTTTTAGGATTCTGTATGTATAGTATCATGTCATCTGCAAACAGTGACAGCTTTACTTCTTCTTTTCCGGTTTGGATTCCTTTTATTTCTTTGTCTTCTCTGATTGCTGTGGCTAACACTTCCAAAACAATGTTGAATAATAGTGGTGAGAGTGGGCAACCTTGTCTTTTTCCTGATCTTAGTGGAAATGGTTTCAGTTTTTCACCATTGAGGACAATGTTGGCTGTGGGTTTGTCATATATGGCCTTTATTATGTTAAGGAAAGTTCCCTCTATGCCTACTTTCTGCAGGGCTTTTATCATAAATGTGTGTTGAATTTTGTCGAAAGCTTTCTCTGCATCTATTGAGATGATCATATGGTTTTTCTCCTTCTATTTGTTAATATGATGTATCACGTTGATTGATTTCCGTATATTGAAGAATCCTTGCGTTCCTGGAATAAACCCCACTTGATCATGGTGTATAATCCTTTTAATGTGCTGTTGGATTCTGTTTGCTAGTATTTTGTTGAGGATTTTTGCATCTATGTTCATCAGTGATATTGGCCTGTAGTTTTCTTTCTTTGTGACATCTTTGTCTGGTTTTGGTATCAGGGTGATGGTGGCCTCATAGAATGAGTTGGGGAGTGTTCCTCCCTCTGCAATATTTTGGAAGAGTTTGAGAAGGATAGGTGTTAGCTCTTCTCTAAATGTTTGATAGAATTCGCCTGTGAAGCCATCTGGTCCTGGGCTTTTGTTTGTTGGAAGATTTTTAATCACAGTTTCAATTTCAGTGCTTGTGATTGGTCTGTTCATATTTTCTATTTCTTCCTGGTTCAGTCTCGGCAGGTTGTGCATTTTTAAGAATCTGTCCATTTCTTCCAGGTTGTCCATGTTATTGGCATAGAGTTGCTTGTAGTAATCTCTCATGATCTTTTGTATTTCTGCAGTGTCAGTGGTTACTTCTCCTTTTTCATTTCTAATTCTATTGATTTGAGTCTTCTCCCTTTTTCTCTTGATGAGTCTGGCTAATGGTTTATCAATTTTGTTTATCTTCTCGAAGAACCAGCTTTTAGTTTCATTGATTTTTGCTATTGTTTCCTTCATTTCTTTTTCATTTGTTTCTGATCTGATCTTTATGATTTCTTTCCTTCTGCTAGCTTTGGGGTTTTTTTTGCTCTTCTTTCTCTAATTGCTTTTAGTGCAAGTTTAAGTTGTTTATTCGAGATGTTTTCTGTTTCTTGATGTAGGCTTGTATCGCTATAAACTTCCCTCTTAGAACTGCTTTTGCTGCATCCCATAGGTTTTGGGTCGTCGTGTCTCCATTGTCATTTGTTTCTAGGTATTTTTTGATTTCCACTTTGATTTCTTCAGTGGTCACTTCGTTATTAAGTAGTGTATTGTGTAGCCTCCATGTGTTTGTATTTTTTACAGAACTTTTCCTGTAATTGATATCTAGTCTCATAGCATTGTGGTCGGAAAAGATACTTGATACGATTTCAATTTTCTTAAATTTACCAAGGCTTGATTTGTGACCCAAGGTATGATCTATCCTGGAGAATGTTCCATGAGCACTTGAGAAAAATGTGTATTCTGTTGTTTTTGGGTGGAATGTCCTATAAATATCAATTAAATCCATCTTGTTTAATGTATCATTTAAAGCTTGTGTTTCCTTATTTATTTTCATTTTGGATGATCTGTCCATTGGTGAAAGTGGGGTGTTAACGTCCCCTACAATGATTGTGTTACTGTCGATTTCCCCTTTTATGGCTGTTAGTATTTGCCTTATGTATTGAGGTGCTCCTATGTTGGGTGCATAAATATTTACAATTGTTATACCTTCCTCTTGGATTGATCCCTTGATCATTATATAGTGTCCTTCTTTGTCTCTTGTAATAGTCTTTATTTTAAAGTCTATTTTGTCTGATATGAGAATTGCTACTCCAGCTTTCTTTTAATTTCCATTTGCATGGAATATCTTTTTCCATCCCCTCACTTTCAGTCTGTATGTGTCTCTAGGTCTGAAGTGGGTCTCTTGTAGACAGCATATATATGGGTCTTGTTTTTGTATCCATTCAGCCAGTCTGTGTCTTTTGGTGGGAGCATTTAATCTGTTTACATTTAAGGTAATTATCGATATGTATGTTCCTATTCCCATTTTCTTAAATGTTTTGGGTTTGTTATTGTAGGTGTTTTCCTTCTCATGTGTTTCTTGCCTAGAGAAGTTCCTTTAGCATTTGTTGTAAAGCTGGTTTGGTGGTGCTGAACTCTCTCAGCTTTTGCTTGTCTGTAAAGGTTTTAATTTCTCCATCAAATCTGAATGAGATCCTTGCTGGGTAGAGTAACCTTGGTTGTAGGTTTTTCTCCTTCATGACTTTAAGTATATCCTGCCACTCCCTTCTGGCTTGCAGAGTTTCTGCTGAAAGATCAGCTGTTAACCTTATGGGGATTCCCTTGTGTGTTATTTGTTGTTTTTCCCTTGCTGCTTTTAATATGTTTTCTTTATATTTAATTTTTGATAGTTTGATTAATATGTGTCTTGGCGTGTTTCTCCTTGGATTTATCCTGTATGGGACTCTCTGTGCTTCCAGGACTTGATTAACTATTTCCTTTCCCATATTAGGGAAGTTTTCAACTATAATCTCTTCAAATATTTTCTCAGTCCCTTTCTTTTTCTCTTCTTCTTCTGGGACCCCTATAATTCGAATGTTGGTGCGTTTAATGTTGTCCCAGAGGTCTCTGAGACTGTCCTCAGTTCTTTTCATTCTTTTTTCTTTATCCTGCTCCACAGTAGTTATTTCCACTATTTTATCTTCCAGGTCACTTATCCGTTCTCCTGCCTCAGTTATTCTGCTATTGATCCCGTCTAGAGTATTTTTAATTTCATTTATTGTGTTTTTCATTGTTGCTTGGTTCCTCTTTAGTTCTTCTACGTCCTTGTTAAATGTTTCTTGCATTTTGTCTATTCTATTTCCAAGATTTTCGATCATCTTTACTATCATTATTCTGAATTCTTTTTCAGGTAGACTGCCTATTTCCTCTTCATTTGTTAGGTCTGGTGTGTTTTGACCCTGCTCCTTCACCTGCTGTGTGGTTTTTTGTCTTCTCATTTTGCTTATCTTACTGTGTTTGGGTTCTCCTTTTCACAGGCTGCAGGTTCGTAGTTCCCGTTGTTTTTGGTATCTGTCCCCAGTGGCTAAGGTTGGTTCAGTGGGTTGTGTAGGCTTCCTGTTGGAGGGGACTAGTGACTGTGTTCTGGTGGATGAGGTTGGATCTAGTCTTTCTGGTGGGCACGTCCACATCTGGTGGTGTGTTTTGGGGTGTCTGTGGCCTTATTATGATTTTAGGCAGCCTCTCTGCTAATGGATGGGGCTGTGTTCCTGTCTTGCTAGTTGTTTGGCATAGGGTGTCCAGCACTGTAGCTTGCTGGTCGTTGAGTGAAGCTGGGTCTTGATGTTCAGATGGAGATCTCTGAGAGATTTTTCGCCGTTTGGTATTACGTGGAGCTGGGAGGTCTCTTGTGGACCAGTGTCCTGAAGTTGGCTCTCCCACCTCGGAGGCACAGCCCTGATGCCTGGCTGGAGCACCAAGAGCCTTTTCTCCACACGGCTCAGAGTAAAAGGGAGAAAAAAGAAAGAAAGGAAAGAAAGAAAGAAAGAAAGAGAGAGAGAGAGAGAGAGAAAAAGAAAGAAAGAAGATAAAATAAAATGAAAAAAAATAAAGCTATTATAAATCAAAGCTATACAGACAAAATCTCACCCAGAAGCATACACATATACACTCACAAAGAAAGGAAAAGGGGAAAAATTAATATATCCTGCTCCCAAAGTCCACCTCCTGAATTTGGGATGATTCGTTGTCTATTCAGGTATTCAGCAGATGCAGGCACATCAAGTTGTTTGTGAAGTTTTAATCCGCTGCTTCTGAGGCTGCTGGGAGAGATTTCCCTTTCTCTTCTTTGTTCGCACAGCTCCCGGGGTTCAGCTTTGGATTTGGACCTGCCTCTGTGTTTAGGTCGCCTGAGGGCATCTGTTCCCTGCCCAGACAGAACGGGGTTAAAGGAGCAGCTGCTTCGGGGGCTCTGGCTCACTGAGGCCGGGGGAGGGAGGGGTACAGATGCGGGGCGAGCCTGCAGCGGCAGAGGCGTCGTGACGTTGCAGCAGCCTGAGGCGCGCCGTGCGTTCTCCCGCAGAAGTTGTCCCTGGATCACTGGAGCCTGGCAGTGGCGGGCTGCACAGGCTCCCGGGAGGGGCTGTGTGGAGAGTGACCTGTGCTCACACACAGGCTTCTTGGTGGCGGCAGCAGCAGCCTTAGCGTCTCCTGCCCGTCTCTGGGGTCCGCGTTGATAACCGCGGCTCTCGCCCGCCTCTGGGGTCCACGTTGATAGCCGCGGCTCGCGCCTGCTTCTGGGGTCCGCGCTGATAGCCGCGGCTCACGCCCGTCTCAAGTTCGTTTAGGTGGCGCTCTGAATCCCCTCTCCTTGCGCGCCACGAAACAAAGAGGCAAGAAAATGTCTCTTGCCTCTTCGGCAGCTGCAGACTTTTTCCCGGACTCCCTCCTGGCTAGCACCGAAGCCCGAGCCTCAGCTACCAGTCCCCGCCCGCCCCGGCGTGTGAGCAGACAAGCCTCTCGGGCTGGTGAGTGCTGCTTGGCACTGATCCTCCGTGCGGGAATCTCTCCGCTTTGCCCTCCGCACCTCTGTGGCTGCGCTCTCTTCCGTGGCTCTGAAGCTTCCCCCCTCCGCCACCCGCAGTCTCCGCCCGCGAAGGGGCTTCCTAGTGTGTGGAAACCTTTCCTCCTTCACATCTCCCTCCTACTGGTGCAGGTCCCGTCCCTATTCTTTTGTCTCTGTTATTTCTTTTTTCTTTTGCCCTACCTAAGTACGTGGGGGGTTTCTTGCCTTATGGGAGGTCTGACGTCTTCTGCCAGCATTCAGTGGGTGTTCTGTAGGAGCAGTTCCACGTGTAGATGTATTTCTACTGTATCTGTGGGAAGGAAGGTGATCTCCGCGTCTTACTCTTCCGCCATCTTGCCCCTCTCTCCTGGTATTTGTCTTTATCTTTCTGACTTACTTCACTTAGTATGGTAATCTCTAGGTCCATTCATGTAGCTGCAAACAACATTATGAAATACAAATTTTATCACCATCCTATTCCCAAACTTTGATGACTTGTTGCATTTTAAACAAAAGGCAAATACCTTACCGAAGCCTATACCTACTAAATTTTCGGCCCTTGCCTACTTCTCTGACTTCTCTTGCCATTCCATTGAGCATGCTCCAGCCATGTTGATCTTACAGTCTTTTTTTTTTTTTTTTTTTAGCTTATAAACAACAGAAATTTATTTCTCACAGTTCTGGAGGCTGGAAGTCCAAGATAAAGGGGCCAGTATGATCAGGTTCTCATGAATGCAATTTTCTGGGTTGTAGATTGCCAATTTCTCACTGTGTTCTCACATGGTTGAAGGGACTAGGGAGCTCTCTGGGCTCTCTTTTTTTTTTTAACATCTTTATTGGAGTATAATTGCTTTACAATGTTGTGTTAGTTTCTGCTGTATAAGAAAGTGAATTAGCTATATATATATATATATATAATCTCCCCATATCCCTCCCTCTTGCGTCTCCATCCCAAATTCCCTATCCCACTGCTGTAGGTGGTCACAAAGCACCAAGCTGATCTCCCTGTGCTATGTAGCTGCTTCCCACTAGCTACCTATTTTACATTTGGTAGTATATATATGTCAATGCTATTCTCTCACTTCGTCCCAGTTTACACTTCCCCCTCCCCATGTCCTCAAGTCCAATCTCTATGTCTGTGTCTTTATTCCTGTCCTGCCCCTAGGTTGATCAAAACCATTTTTTTTTAAGATTCCATATATATGTGTTAGCATACGGTATTTGTTTTTTTCTTTCTAACTTACTTCACTCTGTATGACAGACTCTAAGTCCATCCACCTAGTTACAAATAACTCAGTTTCGTTTCTTTTTATGGCTGAGTAATATTCCATTGTATATATGTGCCACATCTTCTTTATCCATTCATCTGTCGATGGATACAGGTTGCTTCCATGTTGGGGCTATTGTAAATAGTGCTGCAATGAACATTGTGGTACATGACTCTTTTTGAATTATGGTTTTCTCAGGGTATATGCCCAGCAGTGGGATTGCTAGGTCATATGGCAGTTTTATTTTTAGTTTTTTAAGGAACGTCCATACTGTTCTCCATAGTGGCTGTATCAATTTACATTCCTACCAACAGTGCAAGAGGGTTCCCTTTTCTCCATACCCTCTCCAGCATTTATTCTTTGTAGATTTTTTGATCATGGCCATTCTGACCAGTGTGAGGTGATACCCCATTGTAGTTTTGATTTGCATTTCTCTAATGATTAGTGATGTTGAGCATCCTTTCATGTGTTTGTTGGCCATCTGTTTATCTTCTTTGGAGAAATGTCTGTTTAGGTTTTCTGCCGATTTTTGGATTGGGTTGTTTGTTTTTTGGATACTGAGCTGCATGAGCTGCTTGTATATTTTGGAGATAATCCTTTGTCGGCTGCTTCATTAGCAAATATTTTCTCCCATTCTGAGGGTTTCTTCATCTTATTTATGGTTTCCTTTGCTGTGCAAAAGCTTTTAAGCTTCGTTAGGTCCCCTTTGTTTATTTTTGTTTTTATCTCCATTTCTTTAGGAGTTGGGTCTAAAGAGATCTTGCTGTGAGTTATGTCATTGAGTGCTCTGCCTATGTTTTCCTCTAAGAGTTTTATAGTGTCCGGTATTACATTTAGGTCTTTAATCCATTTTGAGTTAATTTTTGTGTATGGTGTTAGGAAGTGTTCTAATTTCATTCTTTTACATGTAGCTGTCCAGTTTTCCCAGCAACACTTATTGAAGAGGCTGTCTTTTCTCCACTGTATATTCTTGCCTCCTTTATCAAAGATAAGGTGACCATATGTCTGTGGGTTTATCTCTGGGCTTTCTATCCTGTTTCATTGTTCTATATTTCTGTTTCTGTACCAGTACCATACTGTCTTCATTACTGTAGCTTTGTAGTATAGTCTGAAGTCAGGGAGCCTGATTCCTCCAGCTCCGTTTTTCTTTCTCAAGATTGCTTTGGCTATTTGGGGTCTTTTGTGTCTCCATACAAATTGTGAAATATTTTGTTCTAGTTCTGTGAAACATGCCTGTGGTAGTTTGATAGGGATTGCACTGAATCTGTAGATTGCTTTGGGTAGTAGAGTCATTTTCACAATGTTGATTCTTCCAATCCAAGAACATGGTATATCTCTCCATCTATTTGTATCATCCTTAATTTCTTTCATCAGTGTCTTATAATTTTCTGCGTACAGGTCTTTTGTCTCCTTAGGTAGGTTTATTTCTAGATATTTTATTCTTTTTGCTGCAATGGTAAATGGGATTGTTTTCTTAATTTCACTTTCAGATTTTTCATCATTAGTGTATAGGAATGCAAGAGATTTCTGTGCATTAATTTTGTATCCTGCTACTTTACCAAATTCATTGATTAGCTCTTGTAGTTTTCTGGTGGCATCTTTAGGATTCTCTATGTATAGTATCATGTCATCTGCGAACAGTGACAGCTTTACTTTTCTTTTCCGATTTGGATTCCTTTTATTTCTTTTTCTTCTCTGTTTGCTGTGGCTAAAACTTCCAAAACTATGTTGAATAATAGTGGTGAGAGTGGGCAACCTTGTCTTTTTCCTGATCTTAGTGGAAATGGTTTCAGTTTTTCACCATTGAGGACAATGTTGGCTGTGGGTTTGTGATATATGGCCTTTATTAGGTTGAGGTAAGTTCCCTCTATGCCCACTTTCTGGAGGGTTTTTATCATAAATCGGTGTTGAATATTGTCAAAAGCTTTTTCTGTATCTATTGAGATAATCATATGGTTTTTTTTTTTTTTTTCAAGTAAATTTATTTATTTATTTATTTTTGGCTGCATTAGGTCTTCGTTGCTGCACGCAGGCTTTCTCTAGTTCTGGCGAGTGCAGGCTACTCTTCATTGTGGTGTGCGGGCTTCTCGTTGCGGTGGCTTCTCTTGCAGGGGACACGGGTTCGATCCCTGGTCCAGGAAGATCCCACATGCCGCGGAGCAGCTAAGGTCGTGCGCCACAACTACTAAGCCTGCGCTCTAGAGCCCATGAGCCACAACTACCTACCCCATGTGCCACAACTACTGAGGCCTGCACGCCTAGAGCCCATGCTCTGCAACAATCATATGGTTTTTATCCTTCAGTTTGTTAATATGATGTATCACAGTGATTGTTTTGCGTGTATTGAAGAATCCTTGCATTCCTGGGATAAACCCCACTTGATCATGGTGTATGATCCTTTTAATGTGCTCTTGGATTCTGTTTGCTAGGATTTTGTTGAGGATTTTTGCATCTATGTTCATCAGTGATATTGGCCTGTAGTTTTCTTTTTTTGTGACATCTTTGTCTGGTTTTGGTATCAGGGTGATGGTGGCCTCGTAGAATGAATTTGGGAGTTTTTCTTCCTCTGCTGTATTTTGGATGAGTTTGAGAAGGATAGGTGTTAGCTCTTCTCTAAATGTTTGATAGAATTCGCCTGTGAAGCCAACTGGTCCTGGGCTTTTGTTTGTTGGAAGATTTTTAATCACAGTTTCAATTTCAGTGCTTGTGATTGGTCTGTTCATATTTTCTATTTCTTCCTGATTCAGTCTGGGAAGGTTGTGCTTTTCTAAGAATTTGCCCATTTCTTCCAGGTTGTCCATTTTATTGGCATATAGTTGCCTGGAGTAATCTCTCATGATCCTTTGTATTTCTGCAGTGTCAGTTGTTATGTCTCCTTTTTTATTTCTAATTCTGTTGGTTTGAGTCTTTTCCCTTTTTTTCTTGATGAGTCTGGCTAATGGTTTATCAGTTTGTTTATCTTCTCAAAGAAACAGCTTTTAGTTTTATTGATCTTTGTATCATTTCCTTCACTTGTTTTTCATTTATTTCTGATCTGATTTTTATGATTTTTCCTTCCGCTAACTTTGGGGTGTTTTTGTTCTTCTTTCTTTAATTGCTTTAGGTGTAGGTTAAGTTGTTTATTTGAGATGTTTCTTGTTTCTTAAGGTAGGATTGTATTGCTATAAACATCCCTCTTAGAACTGCTTTTGCTGCATCCCATAAGTTTTGCTTCGTCATGTTTTCATTGTCGTTTGTTTCTAAGTATTTTTTGATTTCCTCTTTGATTTCTTCAGAGATCTCTTGGTTATTTAGTAGTGTTTTGTTTAGCCTCCATGTGTTTGTAGTTTTTACAGTTTTTTTTCCTGTAATTGATATCAAGTCTCATAGTGTTCTGGTCAGAAAAGATACTTGATACGATTTCAATTTTTCTAAATGTACCAAGGCTTGGTTTGTGACCCAATATATGATCTATCCTGGAGAATGTTCCATGAGCACTTGAGAAGAAATTGTATTCTGTTGTTTTTGGATGGAATGTCCTATAATTATCAATTAAATCCATCTTGTTTAATGTGTCATTTAAAGCTTGTGTTTCCTTATTTATTTTCATTTTGGATGGTCTATCCATTGTTGAAAGTGAGGTGTTAAAGTCCCCTACTATGATTGTGTTACTGTCGATTTCCCCTTTTATGGCTCTTAGCATTTGCCTTATGTATTGAGGTGCTCCTATGTTGGGTGCATAAATATTTACAATTGATATATCTTCTTCTGGGATTGAGCCCTTGACCATTATGTAGTTTTCTTCTTTGTCTTTTGTAATCATCTTTTTTTTAAAGTCTGTTTTGTCTAATATGAGAATTGCTACTCCAGCTTTCTTTTGATTTCCATTTGCATGGAATATCTTTTTTCCATCCCCTCACTTTCAGTCTGTATGTGTCTTTAGGTCTGAAGTGGGTCTCTTGTAGACAGCATATATATGGGTCTTGTTTTTGTATCCATTCAGCCAATCTATGTCTTTTGGTTGCAGCATTTAATCCATTTACATTTAAGGTAAATATCTATATATATGTTCCTATTACCACTTTCTTAATTGTTTTGGGTTTGTTATTGTAGATCGTTTCCTCCTCTTGTGTTTCCTGCTTAGAGAAATTCCTTTAACATTTGTTGTAAAGCTGGTTTGGTGGTCCCGAATTCTCTTAGCTTTTGCTTGTGTGTAAAGGTTTTAATTTCCCTGTCGAATCTTAATGAGATCCTTGCTTGGTAGAGTAATCTTGGTTGTAGGTTTTTACCTTTCCTTACTTTAAATATGTCCTGCCACTCCCTTCTGGCTTGCAGAGTTTCTGCTGAAAGATCAGCTGTTACCCTTATGGGAATCCCCTTGTATGTTATTTGTTGCTTTTCCTTTGCTGCTTTCAGTATTTTTTCTTTGTATTTAATTTTTGATAGTTTGATTACTATGTATCTTGGCGTGTTTCTCCTTGGATTTATCCTGTATGGGACTCTCTGTGCTTCCTGGACTTGATTGACTATTTCCTTTCCAAGTGGGATGATTCATTGTCTGTTCAGGTATTCCACAGACTCAGGGTACCTCAAATTGATTGTGGAGATTTAATCCACTGCTCCTGAGGCTGCATGGTGAAATTTCCCTTTCTCTTCCTTGTTCACACATCTTCTGGGGTTCAACTTTGGATTTGGCCCCGACTCTGCATGTAGGTTGCCCTCTGGCATCTTTCTTCACCCAGACAGGAGGGGGTTAAAGGAGCGACTGATTATGGGGCTCTGGCTCACTCATGCCGGGGTGAGGGAGGGTTACAGAATGCGGGGCGAGCCTGCAGCGGCAGAGGCCAGTGTGACATTGCAGCAGCCTGAGGTGTGCCGTGTGTTCTCCTGGGGAAGTTGTCCCTGGATCACAGGACCCTGTCAGTGGAGGGCTGTACAGGCTTCCATGAGGGGAGGTATGGATAGTGACCTGTGCTTGCACACAGGCTTCTTGGTGGCTGCAGCAGCAGCCTTAGCGTTTCATGCCTGTCTCTGGTGTCTGTGCTGATAGCTGTGGCTCGCACCCATCTCTGGAGCTCACTTAAGCAGTGCTCTGAATCCCCTCTCCTCGCGCACCCCGAAACAGTGGTCTCTTGCCTCTTAGGCAGGTCCAGACTTTTTCCCGGACTCCCTCTCGGCTAGCTGCAGTGCACTAGCCCCCTTCAGGCTGTGTTCATGCAGCCAACCCCAGTCCTCTCCCTGGGATCTGACCTCTGAAGCCAGAGCCTCAGCTCCCAGCCCCCACCCGCCCCAGCGGGTGAGCAGACAAGCCTCTCAGGCTGGTGAGTGCTGATCAGCACTGATCCCCTGTGTGGGAATGTCTCCACTTTGCCCTCTGCACCCCTGTTGCTGTGCTTTCCTCTGTGGCTCCAAAGCTACCCCCGCCGCCTACCCCGTTTCCACCAGTGAAGGTGCTTCCAAGTGTGTGGAAACTTTTCCTCCTTCACAGCTCCCTCCCAGATGTGCAGGTCCCATCCCTATTCTTTTGTCTCAGCTTTTTCTTTTTTCTTTTGCCTTACCCAGGTACGTGAGTAGTTTCTTGCCTTTTGGGAAGTCTGAGGTCTTCTGCCAGTGTTCAGTAGGTGTTCTGTAGGAGTTGTTCCACATGTAGATATATTTTTGATGTATTTGCGGAGAAGGAGTTGATCTCCATGTCTTACTCCTCTGCCATCTTGAAGCTCTTCCAGTCACTGGTTCTTTGAATAGGTTTACAAATTCTGCTAGGCAAATTGAATTATTTAAGCAAAGGTCTCTCCTATAAAGTGACTCTGGTTTAATAGCTTTTGCTACTTCTGAATGAAACTTATTTTAAAAACAAGTGTTGCTAAGCTTTAACAACACTTAGATTACTTGGTTCATATACCCTAAAAAATAAAACATTGTTATATTTAAGTTAATAAAATAACTTGACTTTTACAGAATATTCCATTTAATTCTTCAAGACTTTACATCCATAATCAATTGATAACATAATGACCAATTGATATAAAAATAAGGTATACATTTTAAAAATGCCAATGAATAGACAGTATTTTAAGCTTCCACCACTTAGCATTTATTACAGTGGTATACTTCATTCATTTTTTCACTTTCTCTGAAGGAAAGCAAAACAAATTGTGCCTGATTTTCTACACACATTGCTTAGATTTAGGAGCCCTTCTTATATTGAACAACTTCTGTGCAGGAAAGAAGAGAAAGATAAATAATATTAAATCACTGCACTCAAAGGAGTTCAGAGTATACTACGAAATACTCTCATGAAATTATAAAATTTATAAGGGAATTATAAAAGAAATGCTCTTAATTAATCCTGGGGAATATCTAGGTTTATTTAGTCTGTGTGGCAGGGGCGAGGGTGGGAGCATGGAATGGCTTCTCAGGCAATGACACCTAGCCAGATTTTAATGTAGAACATTACATAGAAAGTATGCTCATCAAAGGAGGTGGGAAGAAAATTCCTGGCAGAGAAAACAATGGAAACTAATGAGAAGATGGAATACAATCAGAAGTATGAATAAAAATAAAAAAGATTAAATAATGTGTGAATTATGGTTAATAAAAGCAGTTTTGTGTTTCATTATAACATGTTAGCAGGGCTGGCTTCATGGGCATGTAGTCTGTGATGGTTTTAAGTGTCATGGAAAGGATCTAGTCAGTTATTCTGACGGAGGAAGCCACTAAGTTGTTATTATATAGAGAAAGGATATTGTTATGGTCTAAAGGTTTATATCCCCTCAAAATTCATATGTTGAAACTTTAATGCCCAGTGTGTTGGCATTAGTAGGTGGGGCCTTTGGTAGGTGCTTAGGTCATGAGAGTGGAACCCTCATGAATGGAACTAGTGTTCTTATAAAAGAGACCCCACAGAGATCCCTCACCCCTTCTTTCATGTGAAGATATAAGAAAAAAATCTGATATCCTAAAGAGGGTTCTCACCTGACCATGCTGGCACCCTGATCTCGGACTTCCAGTCTCAAGAACCTTGAAAAATAAATTTCTGTTGTTTGTAAGTCACCCAGTCCCTGATATATATATTTTTTTATAGCAGCCCAAACAGACAAAGGTAGATATGATGTGATTTATACCTTGACAGCAACTGGAGATATAGTTATAGTTATGGGTAAGTTATGCGCGCATTCAGATGATACAGAGAATATAAATAAATGCCATGGTAATAAAATGAAGAAATCTATTCAAGACTATGTAAGAGATAAATATATGTGACTTTAGCACTCAATAGGTTGTAAGATTGAATAAAGATTTCAACAGATTGAAGCATCTTGATTTCCCAAGATGCCAGCTTCAGTGACGTGGTATCAGTAACTACAATGAAGAACATCAGAGGATGAGAGGTTATACAAGGATCAAGGATCTCAAACTTGAACATTTTGCCAATAAAGTGCTTTATGTCATTGGACAATATGTTATAGGCTTATTTTCATTAATCGAAATCAAGAGAACAGTTTAAATTTTCTAAAGAATTAGAAGAGGGTTAGAGGATATATTTACATACTGTGTAATTAAAGATAAATATTCAAAGAAAAGCAGGTAGACCAGGAAGTGATAAGAGCCTGCAGACTCCATGGCTGCAGTGGGTGAATGAAAAATGCATTAAAAAAAAAAAACGTAGCCAGTGATTCTGGAATATTTAATAAACTCAACTGAAAAGAGTATCTGTTGCATTTGGCAGTTGTTGACTTTCACATGTGTAGACATAATTATTATGGTGAATATAGAAGCCAGAGGTAGTGAAATGAGAATTAAATGGATTGTAAGGAAGTAGAAACAGTAAGAAAATTTGTGAGAAAAATAGAAATAAAAGCTTACATAATAGTTGTTGGGGTTGCAGTATTATAGGGCAGCTTTTTATTTTTGTTTTTATTTTTTTCATTATTGAGGCACTTGGGAATACTCAGGGCCTGTGGGGAGAAGCCAGTAGATAAGAGGGGACAAAACATATAGAAGAGAGGAGATAAAGCAGAGATGAGATGAATGATGGGGAAAGGGAAGCACCAGTTTCAATAGGTGTGGTTTTTCTCAAGCTACACTTTTTTCACCTTGTACAAGAAGAGGGAAATCAGGCAATGATACTGATTCAGGATCGGGGTTTTCACTCACTTTGTTAGTCAAAAAGAGAAGTCTCTTTTGCTTCCCAGAAGCATAACACCTCTTCATTTCCTTTCCACATTCTTCATGGTTAGGCCATGAATCATGCTTCTGCAACCACTGTGAGGATGTGTTCCCTATTTATTTCTCACTCTACCATGACTACTAAGTCTGGCACTTAGTATGTCCTCAGTAAGCATTAATGCAGAAAAGGAAGGGAAAGGAGGAAAGAAGATAATGAAAGCACAGGGTGACAGAGTTTACTAGCATATACAGCTGTAATTTAGTGTGGTTGATAGCACACCAAGTATGAGACTGCAGAGATGGAGAAAATGCAAATTGCAGATCTTAAAGGTCAGGTTAGGTACCAAACACATTTTCCTACATAAAAATGGTTGTACTCATGACCAAATAATTCAGCTTGCAAACTTGCACATTTACTTCTTTTTTTCCCCCATGCTCAGGGTCAGCAAATACTTTTTGAGCCAGCATGTAAATTTTTTTAGAAGTTCACATGAAAATCTGTTTTTTTCTTTTTTTTTTAAATAAATTAATTTAATTAATTAATTTATTTTTGGCTACGTTGGGTCTTCATTGCTGCACGCGGGCTTTCTCTAGTTGCGGTGAGTGGGGGCTACTCTTCATTGCGGTGCACGGGCTTCTCATCGTGGTGGCTTCTCTTGTTGTGGAGTACAGGCTCTAGGCGTGCAGGCAACTCTAGGCGACTTGTGGCTCACGGGCTCTAGAGCGCAGGCTCAGTAGTTGTGGCCCATGAGCTTAGTTGCTCTGCGGCATGTGGGATTTTCCCAGACCAGGGAATGAATCTGTGTCCCCTGCATTGGCAGGCGGATTCTTAACCACTGTGACACCAGGGAAGTCCCAAAAATCTCTTCCGATGCTCTTAAAAATCACAAGGTCTGGCATGATTCTGTTTATAATTTCCCATATGGCATTATATGATTCTGCTTAAAAACCTGATTTTGAAGAGTTTTGGAGGCTTCAAGTAAAGATCTCCAAGAGACTGGGGTTTAAATGTAAGCCAGGAATACCTGTGCCATTCTATATAGCCCAAATATTTAGAAGAAGCAGGCATCAAATTTTTCAAGACAAATGTAGGAATTCCTGGGAAAGGCTTGTTGGGCAGTGGAGGGATAGAAGCTGGCTTATATCAAGCAATAACTTAAAATAATCAGGGACAACTCAGCTGTGTCCAGTCTCTTTCTTCCCTCCTCCCCAACTCCCTCTATCTCTCTCTGTCTCTCACATCCTCAATTCCTAAATCCATTGACTCCCTGCTATATTTAAGCTTGGGTCCACAAATTAGAAAATTTAAGTTGAATTTTAAAAATCGAATGTCAGTTGTAGGGGCTACTATAATGCTAAGGATTAGATGAAAGAAGTTTTGTTATACTGTACATGATATTGTAGATATAAGTTGGGTTATTTTTGTGGAGAAGGCACTGGAATGTCATTGAGAAGTACTGTATCAGAATTTCACAAATTTAGGTCTAGCAGAAGTTTAACTGTTCAATGGCAAACAGTCTATTTCTTCTCCATTTTTTCTTAGTTATAGCACAGGACAAATTCATTATTGTTCTTATCATTAAGTGAGAACCGTAATGAAAAAATCCTAATTAGAAAATAATCAATGTGAAGTTTCTATTAGAAAATAATTCTCTAATTATAAAGGAAACACAGATTTTTAAAATTTAAGTGGTTTACCTATTTTTAAAACAGTAATATGTTAAATAATGTTATTTTATTTGCACAAAATTCTATTATAACCCTAAATATCCAAATAAATAGTGACATTACTGTTGCAAATTTTTCACTTTATCATTTTTATGATGCCAAAGTAATGGCATAATTTCCATAGTTATTTATCTATATAAATGTATATACATTCTTTAATATTTGTTTGAATTTAGGGTGTTGTATTTATATGGAAATATAAACCCAAACATTCGTGCATCTCTTACTTGCCTATTCATTTAATTTTTTTTCACATTTAAAAATTTTAGTTATATGTGGAAGTTTTCCAACTCTGCAACATTTGCCAATTTTCATGTTTTAGTTTTCAATTCAGCTTAATCTATAAAAAATAATTGACAGCAACTAAGCTGAAAATTATGGCGGGAGAAGTGAATTATTTACATTATTAACAAGTTAATGAGTAGATAACAGGAATTAATAAAATTATGACAATTTTTATGTTATAGCAACACAAATTTATTATTATATATTTATAGAAAACATTGACAGGTACATAAATGTGTACTCAGAAATGTTTGTTAACCGAAAGTAAATGAGTGTATGTATAATTTTAAATCATTATTTTATTCATAGTTTTAAAATCATCCAAGCTTTCTTCTGGTACTATGCCTAATTTCAGTGAAAATACCCACATTCATTTTTAGTATCTTACTTTTTCTTAGAAAACAAATGTAAAATTAAAACTAAAGAAAATATTTACTAAAATCTAACGGTATTAGAAGTACTAATAGCAACAAAATAAATAGTCTTTTACATTTGAAAAAGATTGCAGAGCTCAGACCAAGTTAGCATTCACTTATAATTTGCATTGAGTTGGTATAGATTTAGTTTGCCTTAATTACTCAATAAATCACTTCCTTTCTGAGTAATGATATACTCCTCTGAACAGCGTAGCATCTTTAGATAGCCCTGAGCAAGATTAAACTAAAAAATGAACCTCTGAATAATTATCTTTAAAACAAGTGTTAATCAAATCCAAAATTGACTAGACAATTAAATATGTCAGATTTCAACATTTGAAGACAAATATGAGATGTTATTTTCTATCAGATAAATGATAAGTGTGTTGTAAAACCTGAAGTAACTGTAAAGTTGGAGAAATGGGATGTCCGTAGAATGTCATTACTAATTAGATTTCCCAGGCAATTAAATTTTAAATTTTAATACTTTTTTGCCAGAAAAAAGTATTTCAACCATTTTTCTAAAATGCACAAACTAGTACTTTGTAGGAGTCTGTATATTTCCTCAATTTTTTTTTTTTTAATTTGAGCTTAGTATTCTGTTAATGATTTGAATTCTAGATGTGGATATATTAGGGGTAATATGTTTATGTGGATATACCAGCAGTATACATTTACTCTTTTCTGATGAAATCCATGATAGCAACCCATTACCAAGCAAATTTGAACGTGCTTATCTTTCTGTGCAAGTGTCTCATTCATCTCTCAAAATTTTGCTCAAGAATACATTTTATTATGTATTTAACATTTTAAACAATCAATGGTTATTGAAGATCTTAGTGAATTTTTATTCACTAAGATAATTAGTCCATCAATTTAAAGTTATATTTTGTGTAGTAGGTATGAATAGTACCTAGTTGTATAATAAATGGGACTTTATTTCCTTTAAATTGACCTCATTTTAACTGGGCTTTTGATCCCACCAGACTGGAAGGAAATACTGCCTTGGTTGCTTATGGGACTTTCACTAGATCTAGAAACTTTATGCTATTTCCCTGTCAACTGTGCACGTAAGAATCTTAGTCAGCACTTGTAAGCACACGTGCTATGGCTCAGTTTCTTTGTAAGCACCATTCACTGACTCCATTTGGGTGTTTTGGCCCCTCTTCACTGTGATGATAAGTATCTCCAAAACCTACCTCTCCTTTCCTTCTGTGCTCACGGTCCCTGCATACTCTTTCCCCAGCCTGGAGATTGGACTCCTCTCCATCTATTAGGTAAATTCCCTCTTGATGTTTTGTTCAAAGGTGTTTCTCTCTCTTTATTGTTTTCTCAGAGGCACTTTGTAAAATTCCCTCATTGGGTTTAGACTTCTGGCAATAATAGTGGAGAAAAGGATCGTTTATCTGCAACTTTGCTTTCTTTCTAGTTGCAAACCTATCCATAGGCAAGGAAGCATAGAAATCACTAACTGCTTCAATGGAGAAGAAAAGGTGAAAAATCCAGGGAGAATAAAAAAGAACCTCTAAAATTATTATAAGTAGGACAAAATATGAGCACACTAACATTTAAACGTGCACAGGAAATAAAGTGATATTTCAAGCCTTGCACCCTGCCTTCAATCTTCACATTCACCTGATATGTAAAAGAGAAAAAATAATTTAAAAAAAGTATTAATTTAAAGTACTATTATTTAAGCTTAAACAAATTCTCATATATGTAAATGCTCAAATTCTCAACTTTCATGACCCTCTGTTCCTTTCAAGATTGTGTTGGATCTCAAGATGCATATGATGTTCTGGATATTTGTTGCAGAGTGGCTCCTCTGCTCTTGGGCCTGGACTGGTGACCTTGGAAGAATACTGTGTTTTCTGGCTTTTCAGAGTGATTTTTCCACACCTCTTGCTGGTGTCTATCTATGGTCCTAGTCATTTTTCTTATTTATAAAACCCCCATAGTCAGGGGTCTTTTGGTCCTATCTGCCACTCTTGACTTATTCTTTAGCCCTCCCAGCACCTAACTAGAACACACAGGGACTTCTGGATCCTTGCAGACTGGGTTTAGGCTAGAAAATTAGAAGAGCTTCCTTGGACTCTCTCCCTGACAACTTCCCAATAGCCCAGTAATGCTATTGCCTACATGCAGTGGTAATTTGTTATGCAGTATCATTTTTTTTTTTCTAGGGCAATGTTTGTCAACACTGACTTAACATTAAAAAAAAAAATGGCTGTTTGAAAAATATGGATGTGTAGGACTCATTACTACATTACTCATTACTACTACTAAAAGATTGAATCTAATTAGTTTGTAGTAGAGTCTTTGTATTGACAGTATTGGGCTTGCCATTACCTCTTTCCCTGTGGCATGGGTTTCTCTACATCATATGTAACTTCTCCTTCTGAGTCAGCATTAATGGTTTTGGGAGTTATTGTCAGTATTCATAATATCCCTTCAAAGTTATGGGACAAAATTGATGATTTATTCTGCAAGGATTGGCTCTTGATATGTGAATGGAAGCTGATGGAACATAAAACTTCATAACTTTTTCAGCAAGGTCCATATTTCAAGATTATTGCCTTAGTGTACATTTAAAAAGAAGCAAAACCAAAATATAAGTACCCACTGAAACTTAAATCTAGCCAATGGCTGTTTTGTTCCAGGCAGCACTGTCCCTCTCTTATCCCTGGGTTGAGAGACTTATGATAGTTCATAGACTATTAGGGAACATGATTAATGGGAGAAATGAGAATTCATCAAGGTAATGCACTCCAAATTTCTGGTAACCTTAGCTATATACAAATATATTCAATAGCAGTCATAACATGCATTTACATATTCCAGTAATTGGGGCTTCCAACTCTGCCATCAGATAGATCTAGTTTGAACTTTAGCTCAACTATTCATTGGTTAATTACTTCAGAGTAGTTATTTAATTTCTTTGTGCCTCAGTTTTCTTATCTTCTGGAAAATGTCACCTCACATTTTCTATTATGACTACTTTCATCACATGTGGTTAGCAAGGGAATGTCCTTGTTATCCTCCACTCAGAGGATATGAATGTACAGTACAATGAATGACTACGCAGTACAATTGGCCCTTGAGCAACACAGATTTGAACTGCACTGGTCCACTTATGAGAAGATTTTTTTGAGTACTATATACTACAGTATTTAGTACTACATGATACGGGTTAGTTGAAACCATGGATGAGGAATTGAGGATATGGGGAAACAACACATATGGAGGACCATCAGTTATATGTGGATTTTAACTATGTGGAGGGTCAGCACCCTTAGCCCCACATTGTTCAAGGGTCAATTGTATAATGGTTACTTTGTAGGCTTTAGAGCCTGACAACTTTTTATTGAAGTATAGTTGATTTACAATATTGTGTTAGTTTCAAGTGTATAGCAAAGTGATTCAGTTACATATATATTATTTTTTAGATGATTTTCCTTTGTAGTTTATTACGAGACATTACATATTGTTCCCTGTGTTATACAGTAAATCCTTGTTTATCTATTTTATATATGGTAGTATGTGTCTGTTAATCCCATACTCCTAATTTATCCCTTCACCACCTCATTTTCCCCTTTGATAGCCATAAGTTTGCTTTCTATGTCTGTGAGTCTGTGTCTGTTTTGTAAATAGATTCATTTGTGTTATTTTTTTAGATTCCACATATAGGTGATATCATACAGTATTTGTCTTTCTCTGTCTGACTTACTTCACTTAGCATGATAGTCTCTAGGTCCATCCATGTTATTGCACATAGCAATATTTCATTCTTTTTATGGCTGAGTAATATTCCATTGTATATATATATATACGCCACATCTTCTCTATTCGTTCGTCTGTTAGGTTGCTTCCATGTCTTGGCTATTGTAAATAGTGCCGCTATGAACATTGAGGTACATGTATCTTTTCTAATTAGAGTTTTCATCTTTTCCAGATATATGCCCAGGAGTGCGATTTCTGGATCATATGGTAGCTCTAAAAATAAACTCAAAATAGTTTAAAGGCCTAAATATAAGACATGACTCCATAAAACTCCTAGAAGAGAACACAGGCAGAACATTCTCTGACATAAATCTTGGCAATATTTTCTTAGTCTCCCAAGGCAAAAGAAATAAAAGCAAAAATAAACAAGTGGGACCTAATCAAACTTGTAAGCTTTTGCGCAGCAAAGGAAACCATAAATAAAATGAAAAGACAACCTACAGACTGGAGAAAATATTTGCAAACAATGAGAATGAAAAGGGCTTAAGTTCCAAAATATGCAAGCAGCTCATATGATTCAATAACAGAAAAACAAACAACCCAATCAAAAAATGGGCAGAAGACCTAAGTAGACATTTCTCCAAAGAAGACATGCAGATGGCCAACAGGCACATGGAAAGATGGTCAACATCGCTAATTATTAGAGAAATGCAAATCAAAACAGTGAGGTATCACTTCACACCAGCAGAATGGCCATCATCAAAAAGTCTACAAATAATAAATGTTGGAGAATGTGTGTAGAAAGGGAACCCTTCTATATTGTTGGTGGGAATGTAAATTGGTGCAACCATTGTAGAGAACAGTAGGAAGGTTCCTTAAAGAACTAAAAACAGAGCTACCATATGATCGAGGCTGACAATTTCTAATCAAACCCCAGATCTTCTACTTGACATCTGTCTGAATATTGCCAAGTAAATCTGTAAAAATATTTATTTATCTATTTATTTATTGGCTGCGTTGGGTCTTAGTTGCAGCATGTCAGATCTTCGGTTGCAGCGCGTGGGCTCTTCATTGCCGTGCGTGGGCTTCTCTCTAGTTGTGGCACATGGGTTCAGTAGTTGCAGCGTGCGGGCTTAGTTGCTCTGTGGCATGTGGGATCTTAATTCCCCAACCAGGGATCGAACCGGCCTCACCTG
The DNA here is from genome assembly GCF_028021215.1 of Eschrichtius robustus. NCBI lineage: Eukaryota > Metazoa > Chordata > Mammalia > Artiodactyla > Eschrichtiidae > Eschrichtius > Eschrichtius robustus. Next base: position 73,287,392 of record NC_090836.1, on the reverse strand, counting down.
CATTGCCAGACCAATTCTTAACCGCTGGACCACCAGGGAAGTCCCTTGTCAAGTAAATTAATGTCTCTGTGCCTCAGTTTTCTCTTCAATATAATGTGGAATAGTAGTAGTGCATTATGTATTATGGTATTGTGAAGATCTATAATCTATTCCAAGTTCTTTGAATTCTGAAAGTAAATACTGTAAGTGTTCATTGCTATTATTACAATTATGATCTTTATTATTACTATACACACAATTTTTTTTTGTTACAAATAGTGCACAAGTCAGTCAACATATGTCTTCCTGATTGTGTCAGGAATGAGTACCATTCAGTTTAGACAATGATAATCAAGCCAAGATATTAACATGTTGAAGGATAAGAAATTTCTCTTTTCTTTGGACTTCAAGATGGTAGAGTGGCCAGTTGGACTTACATAACCATCCTATGATCATGAAGGGTTAGACAGTGACAACTAATAAGATAGGGAAGATTCAAAGTGAAAGACTGAATCTATAAATTTTGTTTATAGCTTTTAAGCCCATGAATATGCCTTTTAAGACAAACCTCTTCCAGAAAATTCTATATATGTGAGCCAATAAATGTTCTATTTGCTTAAGCGAATGTGGGTTGTGTTATCTGTTCCTATGTGATCTGAATCCTAAGAATTATAGAGCCTGTCCCATAGCAGTCTTCTTAAACTTAAATGAGATAGTTCAAATAGTGTTCAGAATAGACTCTGGCACATAGCTCTAGAGACTTTTCAACTATTATTAGTAGCAGTAGGTGTTGTAGTTTAATGTTAGCAAGAGGTTTAATGGATAGCTGACATATAAATCATATAACATTTTAATTTATGAAAATAAATTTCTTGCCTTATATTGCTTTTATCCTGAGTCTGTCCTGCTTTTAGTTTACTCTTAACCTTTTATTCTTTTACACAAAACTACCTGAAAGTGAATACATTTTTTTTGCCAGCTACACATTTTCAAGTAATTGAAAATATTTTCTTCAAGCTCTCCAAGGATAACCTAGTCCTGGCTTTCTCAATATAAATCGTTGATTTTATGGACTGGGTACAATGGCATGGTAAACTTACTCTTTTCAAGAGCCCTTTCTAAGTTACAGTTACTTTGCACATGGATTTATGATTTCCTTCAAAAGGTAGCACAATTTTCTACATATTGATGTCTTGGAATAACATCAATACTACAAAAACTCTTTCACAGTACAGATCTTTTGATTTTTCATACTTTCTTTGAAAACTACATATGTGAAACAAAATATTGTTTTATTCAGACTCTTACCATCTATGTGAACATGTCGTATAATATAATTCTGTTGGTTTCTGAATAAAGGTACTTTGCTTTTAAGTAACAGAAATCAACTCTAGCCTACTTGAGGGAAACAAGGAATTTATTGAAAGGATTCGTGATAATTCAGAGGCCAAAAGGAAAAGCTAAACCACCAGCCCTTGCAACCGACAGGACACAAGGAGGTTTGCCGGAATGAGAGGATAATCTGTCCATGACACTGCAATTGGTGTGCTTCCTCCCATTTACTGTCCTTGTGTCATTGATTAACATTCAAGTTCCTGGGATAGAGGGTTACAGTGGCCCTTTGTGAAAAGGGATATTTTCAAAAGATGATTCAGCATCATTTTATAAAAAAAAGAAAATATAAACAAGAATAAAATAAAATAAACACAGGTAAGAGATCCCAAAACAAGAGATACCCACTCTAATACCTAACAAGTCTTCAGCCTGATACTCAAATCTCCCTCCTTCATAACCCTAATCTTTCTTTTAGGCCTCATCTCATTTTATTTGTCTATCCATCACTTATTCTCAGGCCAAACTGCAGAACTTTCTTCATTCTAAACACAATACCACTTTCCTAACTTCGATAGCTTTTATAGGATTTTCCTCTCCCTTGAATGAGCCACATGATCTATTGAAATTCTTCCTATCAAGTTCCAGCTCTAATTCCTTTTTCTTCACAGTTCTTTCCCATTATTACTTAAACTTCTTGAGAGCGGGATCTATATTTACCTAAAATTTTTCATAGTACGTAGTATTGTGCCTAGAACAAATATAGTATTGAATGAATAGTGGATCAGTGGTTGAAATAATACTTGCCAAATCCTGGCAGTTCCTCCTTTACAAGCCCTCCTATATCTGTCTTCCCTGATTTTCCAGTCTTACTTTATCAGTTCACATTCTGTTATTATTTCTCCTATTAGTCTCCATGCACATAAATCTCCCCACTCTGGCCTTCATTAAACATATCAATACCCCACTCATAATTTTATCTTCCTCTTGCTTATTGATTGAGAAATTGATTTTAATCACACAAATTTCTAGAGTCTCCTGTTCTAATCACAGCCTGAATTTCTGGCCCTATTTACTCACTGACTAATTCAACGAAGTTTTCATTTATAAATCCTTTCACTCATCTCTTATCTATTTTCTTTTATTAAGCCTACATTCCAGCATAGCAGAACTCCTTTCTCTCCCCTATTATAAACCATGTTTGCCTACATTTTCAACTGCACTTTGTTGTTTCCTGTTTCTAGAAAGCTTTTGAATCAGCACATTCAAATTATACCCATGTATGTCAAGGACTTTCTTGAAAGTATATGTATTCATTTTTTAAGTCAAAGTGTAAGCATCACTGCAAACTAACATTTAGGGATATAAAAATGAATAACTTCCAGTCTCTTTCCCCAGATTGAGATAAGAAAGTAAGGAGAGAATTACAGTATGGAATCTTAAGTGCCCTGATAGAGGTGTGTTATTAATACAGTTATATACAAACACTGAAGAGTGATATCTGATGGATGTTAGGGGATAAGGAGATTTATGGGAAGAAACAATGTCTAAATTAATTTTTGATAAACTCCTAGGAATGTGTCAGACTGTTGGAGTCAGGGTATTGAAGGCTAGTATAGGAATATGTGCCATGATGTGGAGGGGGGGGTTGGGGAGAGAGAGACACACGTAGAGACAGACAGACACTTTTTGACAAGCACGTCATTTGGTAGGTCTGCAGTTTAGAGCTGAGAAGTATAATTCTAAGGTGAATTTACTGTTTATGAAAAAAAGAAAAATGACTTAAGTCAAATGCAAAAAAAATTTATTTAGAACTCTGTGCATAGAATTTTACATAATATTTTAAAAATTATCAGTGCATGTACTGACTAATTAGGGAGATACAACAAGAGTAAAAGCTCAGGAGTACGTGAACAGGGTTAATACAAGTAATCCAGAGGACTACTGCTTAGAAATTCAGAGAAGGAGAGAGCAATGGAGCTCAAACAAGAAGAGATGTCTTTAAAAGGATACCAGGCCAGCATGTGTTTCTAGCCATTTTGGTTTTGATTTGAGAAAGAGTTTTTTTTAGGGAAAATAAGTGGTATTTCAGAAAAAAAAAAAAAAAAAAAGATTTGTACAGAGGATTGAAGGTAAAAGAAAACCTAGTGTATTTTGTGAAAAATGAACCCCCTGACCAATCGGAACAAATGTTCTATCACACCAACATATTTACTTCCCTGGCATCTTTGCCTTGTTCTTTTTTCCAGAAGCAAAAAAAAAGAAAAAAAAATTAATATCAAAGCCCAATTCTTAAGTACTTCTTTTATTAGAAGCCATTCTTGACCATACAGTGCATTCCCTACAAAATCAATCACTTCCCTCTCTGTTTTCGTGGCACTTTATACATTACTTTTCATAGTATGTACCACATTGAATTTAGCCATTTGCCTGCCAGCCTTCACCTGCTGCGTTTTTTACATTACTTTTCATAGTATGTACCACATTGAATTTAGTCAGCCATTTGCCTGCCAGCCTTCACCTGCTGCGTTTTTGAATTTTCAGAATGCAAGGATAATGTTCTATTCATCTTTGTCCACCATAACATGTAACATTTGACTGCATATAGCAGGTATGAACGCTGAGTGATTATAAATCTTAAGGGCTGTAAGGGGGAAATTACAGTGCTACAGATAGAGCAAGCAGAGAAGCAAAGTTGTGTCAGAAGTTGGAGGTCTTGGCTAAATGATCTGAAAAGGCTGAAAAAATAAGAATTTAAGTTGCATACTGGTTCTTAAGTGTTAATACTCCTCGGTCATTTTGTAATGTACTTTCAATCACCAGAGAAAAAGGGGAAAATTTGGAGTACTTCAAATATTCCAAGCTTTTTTCAATGCTATATTATATCATGGTAATATAAAATTAGATCATAATTTTCTTGCATTAGTAGAAAATTTTAGTATCAAAATATTGAAATAATATCTTTAGTTAATATTGTGATAATAAAATAATGTTTTATTTTATATCACCTCTGTTACTTTTTATTGAATATCAGACATTATTTTCACCAAGAACATAAAAATAGATTATCTTCATGGATTTTACATTTGATACTTCATATTCCAGAAAACTGTTTGTGTGACTTACTAACCTATGTATAATTTTCATAACATCTATACTTTTCTGCACAGAATTTGATTTTTCTCCAAGATTGGAAATTAATTCTTAAAAGTATTTATTTAATGTTCATGTATGAACTTACTGAACTTATATTGTGTATACTCTAAATGTTGTCTTAAGCAACTCGGGTTGCTGTAACAAATATACCATAGACTGGGTGGTTTAAACAACAGACATTTATTTCTCGTAGTTCTAGCTCAGAGTTCTAGCATCTTGGAAGTCCAAGATCAAGGCACTAGCATATCCAGTGTCTGGTGAGGGCCCTCTCCCTCGTTTGCAGAAGACCATCTTCTCATTGTATCCTCACCTGGCTGAGGGAGAGAAAGAAAGCAAGCTCTTTTCTGCCTCTTCTTACAAGGACACTAATTCCACCTTGAGGGCTCTAAACTTATGACCTAATTACTTCCCATAGCCCCTATCTCCAAATACTACCACAATGGGGATTAGGGTTTCAACATATGAATTTTAGGGGGACACCAACATTCAGTTCATAGCAATTGTATTAATATTTTTTATAGAGTTTACTTTTTGAAATACTACAATGTTTCTTGTTCAATTTGGTAGTTATTTAGTAATAGAGAAAATGCACAAAAATAAAGAACAACTATTTCAGTGTCAGAGCGAGGGAATATTGCTGTTCATTATCTTGGAGTGAATATACTGCATTTATTTTTCCAGCAAATAGAGACAGACATTTATGATAGCTTAGTTTTCTCGTATTTAAATGTTAAACAATACATGAAATGGCTGTATAATTTAGCCACTGTATTTATAAAGTTATTCCTGGCAGCTAATACTGCCTTACAGGTAAAGAAGAAGGGTATAAAGAATTATTTTAGCATTTAACAAACAATTATTATTCCAAATCTGTGTCATGCATGGAACAGAAAGCCCAGATCTGAGTAATTCCAAGTGCTTAACAGCTGTTTTTCCATATCCACCAAAGTCTGCCTACACTCATTTCTCTTTCTCTGCAGCACTGCATGAATTATCTTTTCAAATTCAGATTTTATATTTCCCCTTCTCTGTCATACTTTAGAGTGTACACCTTACACTTTAAACTGTGTTGGCAGAGATGCTGACCTCCAACATCTTTCCTTTTTTCTAAGGTTAAATTAGCAACAACCTGTGTGGTAGACTCAGTCTCTGCTTCCTCTTGTAGCCTCCTGCAGGGCACTCTATTCCAACTGGACTAGCCTACTTTGAGTCTCTTTTACCCACTGTTACATTCATTGATTCATTCATTCACTCATTTAAAGAAAGTTTTTGCCCATGTTATTGCCTCTGTCGTCATAAATGTTGTCATGGTTGCAATTTCACTTACATTTAGAAGTACGTGATCATTTTTTCCCCTTTCTGGTTAGAATGTGAACTTCATGAAATTGTGCGTGGCATCTCTTTGCTTACCAATTTTGTGTTCTTTGTGCCGACCCCAGTTAGCAATACACAGACAACACTTAAAATATGTTTTCAAGAATAGTGAATTAATGAATTAAACCCTTTGGGTTCCATGTGCGCTGCATACTGGTTGTGAGGAAATGAGCTAGTCACAGAAATTCTCTCTTGTCACCTCCTATCCAGACTTCTCTAGAGACAGGTCTTTTGGTCTTTAGCTGGTAGGAAAAGTTGCTACAGAATAAGTATCTTCCTAATGTCCTTCTAGATGGACTATAGCATCATTTAATTGCAATGAATATCCTGATTAGGCAATTAGGCACTATCAAGAATCTTGCAGGTAAAATGGGAAAGGAGGTAAAAGTGGAGACAAAGATCAAGACCTTCATTATACTTGTTGTCTGTCACCCTATCACCAGGTTGTCCTCAAATTTGATAAGATACAGAATCACCTCAAGGAAAGGTTTGTAGCATTGGAATCTTCCCTCCTGCATTAGAAGGAAGTTTGATGAAGACTTTGACCCTTAGAATATCCAAAAAATCTTTATTCCCAAAAGTATTTGACAATCAGTGCTACTAATTTATTCCTAGCCAGCTTGAAGACTAAATTGATTGTCTTTACATTAATATAGTATTTGAATTTCATAAGTATATCAATTTTTGTTCATGAAATGATTAAGGTGAACACAATTAGATCCTACTTTCGATAAAAAAGAAAATGAATGAAGCTTCTCAGTTCATTCTCCATAACACAAAACTTTTCAGGACCAATGGAGAAAGAGAAGTTAGGTATTTAGAATATTTTGCATTTAACTTAAATTTTAAAAAGTTTAAAACAGTTGGATGTAACGGAAAGAGAAAAGGGAAAATAAATCTGGATCTTATTGTCTAATGGGGGAGATAGGCAATAATGAAAAAATCACATGAATAATAATAAAATGGCAATTGTGGTAATTTTCTTGATGGAGAGATATATAAGAAACTCTAAGAGTACATAATAGGATATTTATGTTAGTATTTTTGTGACTTTCCCTAGGTTTGGGGGAATAATTGAGGTAATGGATGCAAAATGACTTTTTCATTTACATTAAACTACATATGACATTCATAATAGTAATAATTTGCCTTTTGTCAATAAAACTTTCTTTATGTGCCTGCTTCTGGATTTATATTGTCTTTTAATCTTGTGGTCTCTCTTTACATGTTTAAACTGTATTTATAACTATAACATCACAAAAGACTGGTGTCCTCAGTTTTGTGGGAAAAGCAAAGATGATCATGAAATCACAGATTCCTCTGGTTAATACATTGTACTCTAAATTATTGATATATTATCAGTCTTCTTAAGATTACAATTGATATGTTAACAAGATGCATGGAATTTATTCCCACTTCACATCTAAAGTAGATCATATTAAGATAACAAATCATTTAGAAGGACATAAAAGCACAGTCCTTAGCTGCTGTATTGTAGATTATATTAGTTTTCTTGGGCTAGAGACTGGGTGAGTTAAACAACAGAAATTAATTTTTTCACAATTCTGGAAACTGGAAGTCCACTATCAAGGTGCTGGTTTCTGGTGAGACCTCTCTTCCTGGCTTTCAGATAAGCATCTTCCCCCTGTGTTCTCACATGACTTTTCCTTTGTGTGCCCGCAGAGAGAGAGAGGGAGATATCTGGTGTCTCTTCATCTTCTAAATAGGATACCAGTCCTATCAAATTAGGGTCTCACCCTTATGATTTCATTTGACCTTAATAATCTCTTTAAAGGCCCTAGCTCCAAATGCAATCATATTGGGGGGTAGGGCTTCAACATACAAATTTTGGTGGGATGCAATTCTGTTCATAACCTAACTCTTGCATTATTTTGAAAAATAAAGCACATTTATACCACTAACGACAACATTTGTGAGACATGGCATTTTTATGAATCCCATTTCAAGGAAATTCTAATTTCAAAATCATAATCTATCATTGGACTTTAATAAAAAATTGATTAATTTTAAGTAACAAATGGAAAAAATCTGTTTTAATTTTTGCATAAAAACTTTGATGAGTGCTAGAATAACAGTCAAATGATTCTGTATAAAGTAAATAATTTTGGTATAAAAGCATCCACATATATGTGTGACTGATGAAATTATCAAACTTTAAAAAATAATCTTAAAATATTTTGTGGACAATTCTAGATTTGTTATCTCATAGGAAGAGAGGAATCCGGGATGGAAAATATTGAACATTGAGAAGATAACTGTCTAAAATTATATCATAAGAATGGGATTTCCATGAGGACAGGATTGTTGTCTGTTTTGTTGTGTGTGTGTGTGTATGTGTTTTTTTTGACCACTGTATCTCAGAGCCTGGAACAATGCCTTGCTCAAAATAAGTGCTCTCAAACTGTTTGTCAAATAAATAAGTAACACATCATTTAGTCAAACTAACTTAATTTCCTATAAGCACTTTACAATTCACCTGAATCCTTACCATAATATCATGAGGTAAAGAAAGATATGATTTTGCAAACCTATTCAGTTTACTGAGCAGACACTTTTGTACTGTCATGGATTTTCTTTGTTGTTGTTGTTGTTCTAGGTTAAGAGTGCTGTGTTATCATCTTAATACTCTGTCCACTTTTTAAAATTTCTGATGTTGACCTTAGATTCAATATCCGTGACTTCTTACTTAGAGAATTATGATTAGAGTTAAGGTATCTTAACTTCAACTTTAAAGTTAACACTGAAGTCTTAGGCAACAAAAATGAGCAAACTGTGGTCTAATAAACATTTACTTAAAAGTTTTGAGGCCGTATATAATCAAGTAATCACAAAATAATTGGATAATTGGCATTTGTATTGTTAATCTGTTCTGTAAGAAAACTTTATTCATTAATTTGGGCACACAATAAAAAATAGACGTTACCCTTTATTAAAACTATCATTTCTTATTTTGATGATCTGTATTTAAGGATGGTAAGTATTATTAGTTTTCACAAAATTGAGGAATGCTTCAATTGTGATTTGAGGAATGCTTCAATTATGATTTTTTTTTTACTTTGCCTTTTATCATTTTATAATTTGTCTTCTATATGAGGTAATTAGAATGTAGAATAATGTAGGGGAAAGAACCTTGACTGTAGAATTAAGCATAGCTACACTGTAATCCCTGACAGCTAAACTGCTTCCTAGCTGTGTGTTCTCTGGAAATTTATATTCCCTTTGTTTTCCCCTCCAAGGAATATTATGTATTTAATACCAGGAGAAACAAAAATGGCTCCCATTCTATTCTTTTAGCAGAGGTTTTGTTTGTTTTCTTTCGTTTTTGTTTTGAAGTAGTAACTGCTTTATATTGAGCTGGTTATTTAAACATTTAAATATTTGTCTTTGTATTTTATTAAAATCAATTTAGATTTTCTTGATTGGCAAACTAGAAGTATGAGTGTATGTCTCTGTAAATAATACAATCAGTTGCATACTATGCAGGAGAATTTTTAAAGTTTTGAAAATATAAAAATAAAAGTTTTATCTTTGGTAGGAAAGCCACCTCTTAGAGATCCTGTACTCAACATTGGTAAATGTGTAATTTCAAAACCAGGCTGACTCAAATCACATAAGGCTGTGACCTTTTCCTTGTTATTTGTCACTAACAAGCTTAGCAGCAGTGAGGATGTTAGTGACAAACATAAGAAAATAGGTCATCTTTGCTCATTTTGAATATAGAAGGTACCTCTTTTCTTATCTGGTTGTCAGGTCTACATTGTTAAATTTCAATGTATGCATGTTTGGCTTTATTTTGATGCAACAGTTAGTACTAGAATAGAATAAGTTTTTTGTTTCTTAAATTCGTTCAAGTCTCTGTTCCACCAGCTTATATTCTTCAAATAAATTTTAGAAAAGAGACATTTATCAAAGAAGAACATACCTGTATTCTTTGGTGTCTTTTGTAAAATACTTGCAAATGTGTTTTCTAAGATATGCATCTTTTCTATCTTTATACAGATTATCTTTTTTTTACTGTCTCAGCCTCTCTCATTGTCTCTCTCACACACACGTGCATGCACGCGCACATACACGCACACACACTCAGACTTGAGTGAAGATAGAAAATTGCAAATACTCTTCAACATTAGGACCTTTGAAATTGATCTTGATGCTGTACATACATTTTCTTTATCCTTCAACTCTTCTGTGAGGATGGGATTATCCTCCTTTTAATATAAAGAAAGATATTTTGAGAGAGAAAGGGATTTGATGCAAGCCTCTTGATGAGTAAGTTTTGGAGCTGAGATTTGAATCTTAGTTCATCAGGCCACGTTCATCTCATCTTCCTCCCTTTAGAGGGAAAGGAATAAGAAAAATATAATGAGATGATTTTAAAAGAAATTATTACTAGAGAGGCTGGTTAATAAGTATTATTTAAAATTTTGACTTACACATAGAGAATTTATTTAAAATATATTGGAGACTAACATCCCCATATAGCTATTTTTTCTGAATTTTATCAGTGTTTCTTTTATGACTTAAGGTAGTTCTTCTATTCCAAATACACAGAAAACATTTGAAGGTATATTTCAAAGAACCTCTAGAGGGTACCAGTAATAGGGAGTCAACTCAAATTCTTGTATTTCCTCTTAGACTGAAAGGCACAAGCTTCCTTCATTATATATTTCTCTTCCCATGGTCCCCAATCCCAGCTCCCTAGTTTTCCAAAACTAACACCCTTAATTAAGAGGACATCTGTGCCAAAGACTGCTCGGAACTTTTCCAACCACAAGATTCACAGTCTCTGGGTGCTTTTAATTCATTATCTTCTACATATCCATCAGTGACTCAAGCCAGACACCAACCAGGCCAGGACACTTTTTGATCTGCCAAAGCAACCTGTGAAAGAGGTAAACCAGTCCAAGTCTGATAAATTATCTGTGAGCAAATAAGATATTCTTCTAGAAAGTGTCAACACTGTAACCAAGCAGAGGTGACAGAATTCACAGGCTCATCATTGGCATATATCAGTGAGAACATTTCTGTAACCATGGTAAATGTACTAACAGTTTTTCCAGCATTATACTAACCTTATATTTGGATTTGATAAGAATGACTGGGCCACATCGCTAAACACAAAGCAGTATTGTGATTTGGCAACTTGCCACTGAATTTCATGTATTAATCTTACTGAACTAGTCAAGTTCGTACTCTAAAATTATTTATGTGAAGACCCAGATAGCCTCTAATTATAATTTTAGTTGGCTACATTTTTTAGTCAAATAGGCAATTTTAAAATATAATTTTGTGTTATGTGGATAATGACCAGTCAGAAATAAACTGAATCTTTTCATAATTGATAGTCTTATATGTGTCTTAATAATCATCTTTTAAAAAAGATATTCATGGGTCTCTCTTGATTTAGATACAAAAGAGGAATGAGAGGGAAGTAATGTAAAATGTTAAAACACTGTACTAGGAAGTCCATATATTTTTAGCTATTTAGTTCTTAAAACAACTGGAAAATAATTATTATTCATATTGTATAGATGGTAAAACTGAGGCTTATAAAAGTATAAGGTCACAAATTAGCGAATGGATATTATTCTATTCAATAGTTTGAATTCTCTACCATCTCATATAAGGCTCTTTTAAAGATATTGGTAAATGACTATTTAGAAAATTTATTTAGATACTTTTGAAAAAGTTTTACTTCCCCTGTTAAGCTACAGACCACTTGGGGGGGCAGGTGAGATGATATCTTAAATAAATATATCCTCCACATCAACATACCTGGAAATAGTTACCTGAATATAAACTAAAAATAAAAATAAATTATAAGTGTTCTTACACATCCATAACTTTTAGTAACATTAAATTAGTATTACGTTTTATAAATAGCCACTTAAATGCAATATATCCAAAATTGAATTTTTTTTATGTTCTCTATTCTGTCCTCTGAAACTGACTCTTCCCAATATTTCCAACTGTGGTGACTATTTCTATTGTCTACTTGATCCCTGTGCTAAAAAACCTTTAATTATACTACACTTACTCCTTTTGCTCAACTCCTATATGTAATCAGTCATCAAATTCTATAGATTCTGCCCTATTAATTTCCCAAATCTGTCTTCATTCTCATGTTTATAGCAGACACTCAACAAATATAATTTTTATTAAATTGTTAAATAAATATACATGCTAATTTTTGGATATATATAGATCAATTTTATGTCATATATTGCTATATCTCATATATGAATTATATAATATGAATAATTGTATATGTTAATTATACATATGAATGAAAAAAACAAATGGATGCATTTACCTTTATGCACATGGCTTTGTGTTAAATTACATAGTTTTTGCTATGTTTGGTAGGATAGTAAGTTCATTCTAAACACTTCCCCATTAGGGAAACAGAGAGGTGACTCACCAGTTTTCTAATCCACAGGAGGAAATTTTGTCTGTGCAAACTGTTTTAGAGAGTCATTTGCAACTCTTCACTAAATAGAAACATCTATTTATGCTAAAGGCCTGCTGCCTTTCATAATAAAATGTATGAATTTTTATAAGTTAAGCTTTTGGTATATTCATGAAATTAACCACCAATTATTTCTGCTTAAGTTTACTTGACATACAGATAATCCATTACATGGATTCTTTTCTCATCAATAGTTTTCTCTTATTTCCCAGAACTGGTTGTCCTTTGGGTGTTACTTTATTACATAGTAATGTACTCATGAGACCTCATTATATACCCAACTCTATTTTCAATCATCAAATTAGTGTTCTTATTAAGATAAAGCATGAAACTGCCTGAATAGTTGCTTTCTTTAAAATGTTTCTTGAAATATTTAAAACCTTTAGAATAAAAATGAAACTTCTTTGTGGTAATAAAGAATGATATTTTTAGGTTAAGGAAAGCTAATTGGAATTAAATCGATATATGTAGTGAATTATTTTATATACAAACTGAATTGATGCAAACATGATTTCTTTTCAAAAGGAGAAAAATATAATAGCATAATTATAATCATTTGGCAATACAGTCAGGCCCAACTGTGAGACATAACTTTTCAAGGAAATATATCAAATGCCTCTGTATTTGCTTGTTTCCCTTCACTTATGTTATTTGCATGAATAACAGTTTTTTAAAAAATCACTTTAGAAGTTACTTTCATTTAACTTAGACATGTTGAACTGTTATGTTTTGGCCAAATAGGGTTAACCATCTAATGTAAATTAAATAATATATATTTAATTAGTTATTTTATTCAAACATGAAATACCATATATGCATATTATTTGTAATATGCTATATTATGTATAAATACAAAATCTTTCCCTGAAGGAGCTCAAAATCTATTTATAAGGATAGATAGATAGATAGATAGATACGGAGCTATGTATATACCTCCATTGTAAACAAGTAGTTAAAAGATATGAATAAAAATGATTAGATTTATTATACAACAGAATCAAAAGGCCCACAGTGCCAATAAATGACCAAATTTTCTATTTCTTTTTCCTACTCAATAATAGGGAAAATTTTAAGAAGTGTTTTAGTCAGTTGTCTTCTCTGTTTTCTGGTGCTGCCGTAACAAAGTATAATAGACTGAGTGGATTAAACAACAGAAATTTATTTTATTATAGTTCCAGAGGTTCAAACACAAGATCAAAGTGTCAACTGCGTTGGTTCTTTCTGAGGGGCAAAAGGGAAGGCTTGTATTCCAGGCATCTCTCCTTGTCTTGTAGATGGCTGTCTTCTCCCTGTCTTCACATCATCTTCCCTCTGTACATGTCTCTGTTCAAATTTCCTCTTCCTATAAGGACACCAGTCATACTGAATTAGGGCTCACCAAAATGACCTCATTTTAACTTTACCTCTGTAAAGTATCTTCAAATATGGTCACATTCTGAGGCATTAGGAGTTAGAACTTCAACATAGGAATTTTGGAGGGACACAATTAAGCCCACAGTACTCCACTGTTTGGCACCCTGAATGTTATGTCTTTCTCATATGCCAAACACATTTACCTCATCCCAACAGACCCCAAACTATTAACCTATTCCAGCAACAAATCTAAGTCCAAAATCTCCTCTAAATATCATGTACATCAGGTATAGGTGAGACTTGAGGTATGATTCATCCTGAAGGAAAATTTCTCTTCAGCTGTGATCCTGTGAAAACAGATAAGGTCTATATTATTAAAATACAATGGTGAGACAGGCATAAGATAGACATTTTAACTTCAAATTGGAGAAATCAGAAAGAAAAAAAGGGTTAAGGATCCCAAGTAAGTCCAAAACTATCAGGGAAAATGCCACTAGATTTTAAGGTTCTGGAATAACTTTCTTTGGCTCAACTCTGTGTCCTCTCAGCCCACTGGGGTGGCAGTCATGTCTTTTAGCCCACCAGAGTGGTGGCCTCACCCCCTTGGCCTTGGGTGGCCACGGCCTGGACTTCTGAAACTGAGGCAATAGGCACACCCTCTGGATCTGATAAACAGGCCTCACTCTTTGGAACTGATGAGGTCACAGACCTACTCTTCCCATTCTCCCCGTGGGCCTGTTCCCTCTGGACTTGGGTGGCAGGAATGGCCCTGCTGACCTCTGAACTCCCTTTAGGGTCATTCTTCCCTTGTATTGAAGGATAACACACATTCACAGCCAGATAGCTCTTTTGGACCATCCTTTAGAATTCTAGAAATGAGCCTTCCCTCATTTCTCATTTTGTCCTATCTCTGCCCAGTTCAGTCTAAGTTTGCAGTGTTTCATCTGGTATAAAATTCTCAACTTTGTTGGCCTCCTATGCAATTCATGAAGGTCCAATCCATCAGACAGGAGGATCTTCCACAGAACTTTCCTGAAAACCCAAATCTTTATTTCTGGTTTCTGTTGAGGTGGTTGAATGAATCCATGAGTCACATGTATAATCTTTTTAGCAAATGGTTATTCTGCACGCTCTCGATGTTCTCTCCAGAACACACTTTCTCATTTTTGCGGTATGGATCAGCTGAGAATTTTCCAAATCTTCAATTCTAGTTCCTTTTTGCATAATGATTTCTTCTTAAGTTTCTCTCTCCCCTCTCACATTTTACTATAAGCAGCAAGGAGAAACAAGGCCACACCTTCAGCACCTTCCATAGACATTTCTGCAGCTAAACATCCAAGTTCATCACGTACAATTTCTACTTCCCACAAAATACTACAACACATTTCACCCAAGTTCTCCGCCACTTTATAGGAAGGATCACCTTTCCTCGAGTTCCCAATAATCTGTTCCTCATTTCCATCAGAAACCTCATCAGAAGAATTTTTAACATTAATATATCTAACAATATCTTATTCATGATGCTATATGTATTCTCTAGATGATAGAAGCTTTCTCTATAGCACTCCTCTTTCTCTGTGAACTGTCCCTAGGAATGCCTGTAACATTCATATTTCCATCAGAAATCTTTTAAAGGCAATTTAGGCCTTTTCTAACTCACACCTCAAAATTCTCTCAGCCTCTATTCATTGCCCAATTCCAAAGCTATTTCCATATTTTTAGGTATTTGTTAGAGCAACAACCCACTTCCCAATACCAAATCTGTATTAGTTTGCTAAGGCTGTTATAACAAGTTACCACACACTAGGTGGCTTAAATAATAGAAATTTATTTCCTCACAGTTTTAGAGGATGGAAGTCCAATGACAAGGTGTTAGCAGAGTTGGTTTCTTCTGAGAACTCTCTCCTTGGCTTATAGACAGCCACCATTTTCTTCCTGTGTCTTCGTATCATCTTCCCTCTGTACATATCTATGTCCAAATTTCACCTTCTTATAAGAATGCCAGTCATATTGGATTAAGAGCCATGCTAATAACCTAATTTTAATTTAATTGCCCCTATAAAGACCCTATCTGCAAATACGGTCAGTTTTGAGGTACTGAGGTTTAACATTTCAATGTATAAATTTGGAGGCAGGGCTAATTCAGTCCATAATATTTCCTTTAAACTAATGTCATATTTATAATACTATATCTTATAACTAAAGATTTCTAGAGAAACCACTAAAATTTTTTACTCTTAAATAATTTTTTTTTTCTGATTTAGGACATAACTTTCTAACAGTGCAGATTAAGGCCATTAAATATTTTCAAGACTGAATCTTTGGTCTTAATGTTGACAGCATTCATATATAAATTGATGCCTCAGGTGTTTACCATATGTTACTGAATTATCTGGAATTTATTTTCACAGTCTATAACAAGAACATGATCTATATAAAAACAAAACTGACAATTATTATTAATTGTTTTTTAGCTGTCTTCTGCAATCCCAGTCCCGTTGCATCATATGCAATTTTTGACATGGTTTTGAGAAGCCTAAAAATAAATATAAATATAAAGCAAAGTGTAAATTATTTATAATTTTAAATATAAACGCACTATTACATTTATAACATATACATATTTTAAAATATATAAATTAAATATAAACTATAAACTACTGTATTTATAATTTTAAGAAAATATAAAGCAGAAATGCTAAGGAACCATTATAGATCATTTCTTCAAGAACTTGAATAGTCAACAAATAACAATGAAACATTAACTAGATATAAGTATATAATAGACACTATTTTTCAGAATTGAACTAACACTGGGAAATAAAATAATTATTGCAAACCATACATATTTTCTCAAAGAGTTTAAAATTTGTATCAATAGATATTTGTCGTAAAGGTACATAAATGCAGTTACTTTTCAATGCACACACTATTGTTATCACCGTAAGTTGCAATTTATAATGAAACTGCTTTTTTCTTTTCTCTACTCACTTACAAAAGACCAATGTTCTATGAAAACTTTGCTCTGTTCTGGAATACAGGTTAAATTATTCTCCTTGGATCATAAACATTAACACCAACTGCTGAACACAATTTCTAATAGGATGGAGCGAATAATGCCATTATTCTTACGATGTTCTAGATATAGAAAGCTAGGTGAGTTGATCTATAAGTGTAGTTATAGTTGCCAGTTATACAGCAATTACTGTGTGTCAGGCATTTTGCAGGTACACCATATACAACATGTATACACACACACAAACATATTTATGTGTATTATTGAGTACAAGTTGGTATCTGTCCCTCTATCAATGAAAATATATGCCTAGATTACAGGATGCTTAAAATTGTGTGAAATAATGTAATCAAATTTATTGAAATCATCTACAGAATCATTATAAATTATTTTTGGTAATATTCAAAGCATATATATGGACACTAGTGAAAAAACAAATATAGAATAATTTCTGCCCTTTAGTTCATAATTTACTTTGACATGTAATATATATGCAAAATATTAATTAAAATCAAGTAAAGCATATTAATGAGATATCAAATAAGCACTATAGTCAATCAGTTTAGATTTAGATATGGTTGTGATAAAATAATTCTATATATGAATGTAATTCTGAAAGGCGTGTAGAGTTATTATCCTAC
The DNA here is from genome assembly GCF_028021215.1 of Eschrichtius robustus. NCBI lineage: Eukaryota > Metazoa > Chordata > Mammalia > Artiodactyla > Eschrichtiidae > Eschrichtius > Eschrichtius robustus. Next base: position 73,270,051 of record NC_090836.1, on the reverse strand, counting down.
CTAGCTTCCAATAAACCCTTGTAAAGGCAAAACTTAATTAAAAATGGTAGAATAGATTCATCTTTTTGTTTAGCAGCCAGCGAGATAGATATCACTTTTGTTTTTTTTTTTTCTCCCTTGTTATTTATATACAAATGTATGTTTTGAATCACATTTAATGTTTTTTCTCTTGATAATTTCTCATTGTAGTTTTACTTAAATCAAACATGAACATGAGGTTGTATTTCATTATGCTCTTTTTAAACCAATGACAAAGACCTATGGTATATTATTTTATTATATTTTGTTCCATTCTTCTCAAAGTATTAGAAAAGTCAATAATGTACATTTTGTAGCAAAATGTCCTGAAGAAGAATAAATTCTAGAGACAGCAGAGACATATGTCATAACTCAGTATCTGATTTGTATTGAACACCTGCAGACTAGAACTTTTCTATTTGCTTTTCATTTGGAAATGGGAGAAAAAAGCACTGAGCATCATCAATGTGACTCTTGTTAGTCTGCTTTGAACCTGCTACTGCTTCATGCTGACATGCTTTTCTACTTTGGAAATGTTTTCATTTTTTTTATTTGTTAGTGTGTATGTTAGGTGGAGACTTTAAACAAGATAAAACATATTTAAATGTCAAAAGTACCTTACAAAAGGCTTCTGATTTTTCCTAAAATATATAATGAAAATATTCAAAGGGTTTTTCATAACTTACTTAACGGAGGGAAAATGCTGAGTACCACAGAACTAAGTTTATGTAAGTCATCAACCATCATAATAACAGGAAAATTTTTCTCTTGCTGGTTTCGAAAAGTGAACTGCATGATGTGAGAGGGTCATGCCACTAGGTCATGAGGATGGCCGCTAGCCACTGAAGGTGACTTCCTCAGCTGGAAGCCAGTAAGAAATCCTAGTCTTAATTTTGTCAACAACCTGAATGAGGTTGGAACAAGACCTCTGACCTAGTAGAAGAGTGAAGCCCTAACCATCACCATGATTTCAGCCTGTTCAGACCTGTGCACAGGACCCAGCAACTCCATCGTGGTAGGCTGAATGATATCCATGGTGGTAGGCTCCCCAAAGATATCCATGTGTTAATCCCTAGAATGTGTGATATTACCTTAAACGTAAAGAGACTTTGCAGGAGTGATTCAGTTAAGAATCTTAAGAGGAGAGATTAGCCTAAATTATCCCAGTGGGAGCGATCTATTGTCAGATGCATGGCTGAATAAACAAATCAATGATGAAATGGTCTCATATCATACAAAAAACATTTTCAGATGGGTGAGTTGAGTCCCAAATGCCTCATTTAGTTGAAAATCTGCATGTTGTAGGGAAAAAAATTAAAAAAAAATAAAGAACACCATAAGGTAAGTTCACTATCAGAAGCATATGAGCAGAAGCTCTTAAAGAGCAGTAGAAATAGGCAGCAGTCTCAGCATTGGTAAGTGATGACTTCTTCTATCAGCAAGAAGCAGTCAGCAACCCCGGGGGCACACAGCGTGTCCTGTGTGAAATCTTTTCACAATATTGTACTGACTACAAATTTATTTTGCATTTTGGAGAGAGAGTGATATTCTATAAATACCCAATAAACAAGGAAAAATGTTAAAAAAAATTATCCCAGTGGGCAGTAGATACACAGGTTCTTAGGAGACAGAGGCAAGAAAATCAAGAGATTAGAAGACAATGTGAAAGTGTAAACATATATGGAGTGGATACAGTTTGAAAATGGAGGAAGGGGCCACAAACCAAGGAATACAGGAGGCCAGTAGAAGCTGAAAAAGGAAAGGTAATGGAATATCCCGAGAGCATCCTGAAGGAAACAGCATTGCCGACACCTGACACCTCAGCTTTAGTTCAGTGAAATTGATTTCAGATTTTCGATCTCCAGAAATATAGCAAATATAAATTTGTATTATTTTAAACAAATGAGTTAGCAGTAATAGGAAACTAATACACTCATGCTGATTCCTGACCCATGGAAACTGTGAAATAATAAATTTGCATTGTTTTAAGCACTAGATTTGTGGTAATTTGTATGCAGCAATAGAAAACACAATGTCCGTAGATAATTGCAGTTATCCCACAACAATATTTAATCTCAAACTCCTTCTGTTCTCTCTCTCTCATATGACCCAAATTAATATTCAAGCCAAATTATTCAAGTTACAGACCTCTAAAACCAATATACTCTTGCTCTGCTTGCACCCTTCACCAAGCAGAGCATATCCTTTCCTTTTATTTTCATTTATTAAATGCCATCATTCAACGAAGACTGTCTTAATCAGTTTAGATTGCTATAACAAATTACCATAGACTGAATGAATTAAACAACAAACATTTATTTCTCACTGTTCTGGAGGCTGGAGGTTCAAGATCGGCATGCCAGCATGGTTCGATTCTGGTGAAGGCTCTCTTCCTGATCTATAGGTGGCTGTCTTCTGGCTGTATCCTCACATGGAGATGAAAGAGAGAGGCAAAACTTTTTTTTTCTTATAAGGACGCTAACCCCATAAAGGAGCTCCATCCTCATAATCTAATTACTTCCCAAAGGTTCCACTTTCCTATTAGGGGTTAGGGTTTCAACACATGAATTTTGAGGGGACACAAACACGTCCTTAGCAAGGACCAATTCTAAAATCCAACTTTCCTAAAACATTATGCTCACACCAGAAATTTTTTCATAGTTTTCCTGAGGTATAGTTGAATACAATAAATTGCACATATTTCGAGTATACAATTTGATAAGTTGTGACATATTTATACACCTGTGAAAACATCACTAAAATTAAGATAGTGAATATATCCATCACCCCCAAAAGTTTCCTCATGCTGTTGTGTAATCCTTCCCTATAAATCTCTTTGCACTGAACCTCCCCAGGTAATCACTGGTCTGCTGTCAAAATAAGTTTGCATATTCCAGAATTTTATATAAGTGAAATTATATACTATGCTCTTTTGTTTGGCTTCCTTCACTCCATACAGTTATTTCGAGATTCATTCCATGTTGTTCTATTGCGGTTCTCTCTCCTAAACTGAGAACTTTCAGCAAAACGTCCCCAATTCAGGGAAACTTTGCAGCTCCAACTGGATCCCCTTTCCTTTGCTATGGCCTGGCATACTCTCAATAAGCTGGGGTAGTGTGGGACTCAGCACTTTGTTTCTTATTTCCAGTGTGAAACTCACCGTTTTGTCCCTCTTTTCTCAGGGATCACTCTCCTTCCTTGCCTGATGTCTTGAAAACTGTGTGTTATATATTTTGTGTAGGATTTTTTTTTTCTTTTGATTGTTTCAGGCAAGAGAATCATTATTACTCCATCTTGGATGGAAGTGGAAGCCCCAAAGAGTTCTGAATTCTCATAGAATTTATTACCATAATCACTCATTTTATGTTTGCCAGTTCCTTTTTTGAAAAGATGCTTACCTTTTCATCTATAAGCTAAGAAATATAAATAAGTTCTTATGTTTTATTCTAAATCTGTCACCAGTTTTGTGACAGGTTTGTGTTCAGGAAAACTCAGACCATGGTATCAGAAACATAAAGGAAGTGCAAGGAAAATGAGCTCTTGTGGAGATTTATGATGTGGTCCTTAGAGTTACCAATTTTGGCTAATAAAATATCTACCATTTATGATTCATTTGAATTTGAAAGTTATAGCAGTATGTAAATGTGATTACATGGAGAAATCTCCAGAACCAGAGTGCCTCTATTTGAATTTTGATTTTGTCACTTACCATCTGAATGAATTTTAAAGTTTTACTAAGTCTATCTGTGCCTCAGTTTCCTTATCTGATGCAAAGAGATGGTTAATAAATGAACTTAGCTCAAAAAGTTGTGCAAGGATTTGATGAGCTAACAAAAAAGTGAATGAAGTAATAACAATTGTACCTAAGAGTTGTGCTAAGGAAAAGTTAGTTATTTTTTTAAAAAGCACTTAGAAATGAAAAAGTGTACTAGCTTTGTTTTCTAAGGGTTTGTGACATATCAAAATTCCTCTGATTCATCTTTATCCAAATGTGTTTCTGTGATAACCTGCCAATTTGGTCTAGCAAAACCTTTAGTATTATATGATTGCAAAGTTTTATAGTAATCTATTTTGTGACACCAATGTAAGAACCAAAGGAACTTTGGGTAATTAAAATGCAGTTTGTTGAACTTCCATAGAAACTCACAATGTAAGATCTCAATCAACAGCTCTGCCACCTATCATAAGAAAAATGTAAAAAGTCTCATAAATTGTGCTCAATATAAAATGTTCTTTGAAAATTTTAAAAAGAAGACTTTTGAGGAAGGTATTTTCTCATTTACTTTTCAGTTGACCCTGGGGATCCTATATGTGATATCCATTGGTTCCATAGTAACTGAATTTAAGAGGTTTTAAAAGTGACCAGATATGACCCATACAGGACATAAGAATTTCAGCTGTTAAAATTGAGGTGAAGCTATGGTTTTAGCTGAATTGGAAACTGAATTACTACTTACTGTTAGACAGAACAGTTATTTTTAGTGCCTTGGGGATAAAGTCATTGGGAAGACAAGAATCAGGGGGTTGTATTATATCTTAGGGAGCTGTCTCAGTTGTAGCAAGTATACAATTCAATTTGTGACTATCCTTTACATTTTTAAAGCAAAATACATACTGTAAGAAGAACAATAATCCTAATATTAAAAATATTAAACTGTATGCAGGTATCAAATCTGTAGGGAGCATTTTCAAATCATTCTAATAGCATGGGGCAACAGAGGGTTCCAATGATTTACTTTGAGTAGAAGTGGATGGAATAGATTCAAATCCAGATCCCTGCACTTACACACATGCATACCACTTAAATTAGAGGCACCTCTTCAATATATGTAGCCCATTGGATTTCATTGCATGCATTTATTTAAAAAATAATTTTCTTGTTTAAGTTTCAAATTCTCTGCATTACAGCATTTCTTTCTCCCTTACCTGGGGAAAATATATATTAGTACAATGTACAAAATACATTTTACGGTATTTTTGCATGTATTTCATACAGATTTTTTGAGAACTATTCCGGTCATAACTTTTAGATAAATAGATCAACATCAATTTTAATATAATTTATTTCAGCTTGGCAAAGAAAATTGAAGTGAAGCTAACACTGGTTCACTGGTAACCTAATTACTGCTGAGTTTTTATAACAATTATCTTTCAGTGCTTTGAGGGTAAATCAGTAGAAATGCCAGAACTAAAGGGTTTTTATTGCAGCTGTCCCTATTCTCTGGATTCCATGCCAATATATAGCTCTTTCTTTCATGGATTTGAAAATATGTTGTAGCAATATGGTATAACAAAATTATAATGGTGTGATAAATTATAGGAAATAGTTTTTGTTTCTGCTGACAGTACTTAATGAGAAGCATTTAGCTTTTTTAGTTTTAGTTGTTTTTTTTTAAATTTCTTCCTATGAAAAACAGTGATACGGTACTTAATCTATATACTTGATATAATGGCTGTTAAAATCAAATGAAACAAAATATGTGATAATATTTAAAGGGGTATAGAATTCCAAGGAAGACAGGTAATTAGTATGATTTGGAGTAGAGGGTGTTTATTTATTACTATGAACTGAATTGTCTCCTCCCCCAAATGCATATGTTGAAGCTCTAACCCCCGGTGTGATGGTGTTTGGAGATGGGGCATTTGGGAGGTAAGTAGGTTTAAATGAGGTCTGAGGTTGGGTCCCTCATGATGGGATTAGCACTAGTGCCCTTGTAAGAAGAGACCAGAGAGCTTACTATTGTTCCCTCTCTGACTGCGCATGCCGAGGAAAGACCATGTGTGCTGCGGCAAGAAGGCAGCCTTCTGCAAGGCAGAAAGAGGGCTCTCATCAGAAACCTAATCTTGATCTTGGACTTCCTAGCTTCCAGAACTATGAGAAATAATTTTAATAAAAAATAATTTTCATCACCTAGACTTTTGATGGTGAGCATGCTCTAGTGTATTCAGAAGTCGAACTGTAATGTTGTACACATGAAACTTATATAATGTTATGAACCAAAGTTACCTCAATAAAAAAAAGAAGAAAATAATTTTAATAATAAGATGCCCAGTCTTATTGGCTGAAGTAGCCTCATTGAGACTGGGACCTCTATGATAAAAGTGATTTGCAGTTATAGCTTTTTCAACTGAGCTGTTACTTTCTTGGGAGATATGTTCCTTTCCTATGAGGCTCTACTTCAACTCTTGTATAAGGTTGACTGCATTTGTATAGAGTTACTAGAACCTTACTTATACAAAATTATTATTCCTATTTCTGAATAGATGCTTCTCAAAGAGGCTACTTCTCATTTTATCAAGTTTTGACAATATACACTTCATCTCAATTTACTCACATGAGAACCAAGGGTATAAAATCAACAATCCAACAAATATGGTGATTCCTACTATGCTCAAACTGTATGCTAGGAACTCTGTGGGGTTCAAGATGACCAAACTGTTCCTATAATTGAACTGAATAAACCTTGATCATCAATATTAAACCCAGATAAATTTATATTCTCAGTGGCTCTTAACATACATGTGGTACAATGGTACTGACTTCATTTTGAATCTCTGCTCCAGTTAAATGGGGCTCTCATTACTGAAGGAAAATCTTTCCTCAAATGGGTAGATGTCTTTAGATTTTATGCCAGGAGAGAGTCATGGGTTTTGAGTTTCACACTGTGTAACCTCCAAAAGTGACATGACAGTCTGCCGTGCAACACAGTTTTTCCCCAGCCTACTTAACCAAGGTGTTTGATATAGAAAGAAGCCATGTTTGTTTTGCATTATTTAGTTGATTTAAAAAGACTTAAGGATGCCACTTTTTAAAAATCAGGAAACATTTTTGAAATCTGATACATTGAACTATTTTTTCTTCATTCTTTTTCTTACTAATTTTATGATCCTTGGAGGATCAAACAATTAGGTTTGTCTTTAAAAAGGAAAAATCACATCAGAGGAAAGCTAGTACTTTGCATTCAATGACAACTACTGTTTTTTTTATATAAAATAATTGAATGAAGATATAGGTTTTACACTAGAAAACTTACCAAAGTGAAAGTATCTATATATTTTGTGCTAATATAATAAAAATTATAATTAACCGGACAAAAGTCAGATTGTTAAAGTGCTTAAGAGGTTGTATGTTGTCTTAGGGTATTGCAAGTCTATTACTTAGAATAGAGGATAAGGAGAGAAGTATCTAAATATTGAGAAAAGCTGCCATCCAAAGATATCTGATTGCTCTTAACATTACTCTAGACATGTTTGTTTGCAGCTAATTTTGATGACTAGCTCATCTAAACTGAGAGAAGAGAGTTGAGGCAGTGTTATTATGTATAAACCAGATTGAATGAGTTCCATAATGAGAGGGTAGAAGGAAAAGAAAACAATGTCAGTAACTTTTTCAAGAAATTTGGTTGTAATCAAAGAATAAAAGGTTGAAAGAAAATGCATATTCCTTCAACTTAAAATTTATAATTAAATGCTCAAAACTTTAAATTATTAATAAATTAATGTGAACAACTGATAGCTTGCTTTGGCTGAATTTTTTACTGATAGCGTTAAAAATTTTAATTTCCTCCATTTCTTAATCATTTTGAAAGATATGGCTTTGTTAATGTTAAGAAAAATATTCTGACCCTAGCAACACATTAAATTTCACATCTTACACCCCTTGGAGTCTCTGCAGATACTCAATGATTGATTACCGTTTCCTTTGATACTCATTCTTCTTTGGTTTACATATAATTATACAATATATTTCTGACCCTGACTATGCCTTCCCCTACTCTGACTTCCATTCTTTCTCAGAACCTCTCTCTCTTCTTTCTATACATTACTCCTCAGTACTCACATTCAGTCATAGCTTCATTTAGTATCTTCACTCATGTGATTCCCAAATCTTAAAGTCAATTAACCTTGAAGAGATTGGCATGTTAGGAACATGAACCAAAATCCCCAGTGATTCAGCTTCCACTGAAGAATATAGACATGAAAATAAATGTTAAATTCCTGGCTCTTTGTTATTCTTCTGGTTTCCATAATGATAAATTCTTGATATTATGCAGAGGCCATAGCCCCTGTTTAAGGCAATTCTACAATTAGAACTATTTGTAACATTTCTAACTGCCTGTATTATCTGAAAATTAGCTGATGGCAATGTTCAGATGAGTGTGCTGGATAGTCATCCATTTAATATTACTATTTAGCATATTAATAAATCAAAGTAACACTCTCTTATAAGCTACAAAATGCATGGTCAAAGGAATTTTGTTTGTATTTATATCTCCTTAACCAAATATCCACTGTTAAATTGATAAATGAAATAGCAGTGAGTAATATAGGATGTGGGTCCTGTTTTTTGTTAAATCTACGTAAGAATTGATGCTAATCAAATTAAAAATCTTGGCTTTAATTATGATGGGTAACTTATGTGTTATCGAGCTTATTATTAAAGATTTCAGAATTCCCAATTCATTGTGTGGATAGGAGTTTTCTTCCAGATTGTCACAGTGTTTTGTGCCATACCTTCACCATGTAAGTGACCCACGTCTGTGATCTTTCAAATTGAACATATCAGCCATTTATTACCAGCTCCATTTTAATTTCCTTTCCAGCTACCACTGAAAGTAAAAGACTGCTGGTGGTTTTTAATTTCACTTTAGACAACAAAAGACATATCTGCATGATTAAAATGCCAGATTTCTGTGTAACTGTTATCAATTATATTAACTAAGAGAAAATTGTAGCGAAATTTGTTCTGAGGAAGAAAAATATATTGCCCTAAAACCTTTCTTAATGCACAGCTGTCCACAGGGTATTGTGTTTCTCATAGTATAGCCATGTTTTGTCCAATTTTAAAGCAAAAATGTTAGAAGACTTGGAAAAAATGTAGTCTTAAGGAGAAATAATTGTGAAATTGGTACCTGTGAGCATCATGAGTAACTACTTTAATGTGAATTAAAACACCCTCCACACAAGTACAGGCTGATTAAATAATTGAATTGACTAATTATTTTAAAATATATGACTAGTTGGACAGCCATTTAAATTCTCTAACAAGCTCCATAGTTCAGAAAGTTTTTAAGCCATTTAGGAAAATGAACCTTATGATTCAATAGCATTTCTACTAACATTTTAAAAATTATAGTTTGAATTTAAAATATTCATAGCTGTAAATCAGCATTTAAATAAATTTTACATACATTTCCTCACCTAACTCTCACTGAAGTCCTGCAGGGTAGGGAATATCAGAGGATGCTATGAAATTAAGGCAGCTTGTCCATGATCATACAAATGGTATTGGAGTACAGATTCAAAATCAGGTCGTCTAGTTCCAAGTTTAGTGTCACCCTCATCAATTCACTTATGTTTAAGTACCTAGTATGTGCCAGTACCTGGTAAGTACATCATAGCTTGGGAATGGAGGGTACAATTCTGAATAGGTCAATTTCTTTTTTGTTTTCAAGTAGCTTTGAATGTAGCAGATGAAACAAATAATTAGGTCATGTGGTATTTTTAAAGTGTCATATTCAGGATAATATGGTTATCCTGAATATGGTTGTAGGTGGTATAAGGTGGTATAAGGTATATATGGTATAAGGTGTTTTGATAGAACATAGAAAGGATATCTGCATTTTGAAGGGGACACAGAGAAGAAGATATCTAAAGAGCTATTTGTTGGTCCTCCCGAAATTAGATCTATGGAGATAAAAGACAGTTCCAGAAGAATGAGGAGCATGTAGACGTATCTGAGGTAAGAGAAAATGTTGCTTGCTAAGTGAACTGTGAGTAATTCACTGTTGATGGGAGTTTAGTACTTCAAGTGAGAAGTAGTCTAAACTGAAGAGGTTTTCCAGCCTTCCCATGGACATTTGCAAATCTGTGGAAATATTTTTGTATGTCAGAATGACTGAGGAGCAGCATTACCAAGATCTAGTGGGTGTGGGACAGGATTTCATGACAGGGAGAGTCCAGTACAGTAGGTAATTTTCTCACCTTAACATGATAATTGTGGTCTCCTGAGAAACACAGAGGACAGATCAACACTGTACTGAGACATTTGGGCTCTCTTCTGAGGCACTATTCTGGCCCACTAAAGGATTTTAAACAAAGGGTGTACATGGTAAGATTTCTTCTTCAAAAAAATCCCTCTAGTTGCCCTGTGGAAAGTGAGTTAGAGGGTGCACAAGTAGACACTAACACCATAAGTGCATGTTCCACCTTGCAATGGGCAAGTCTAAGGGAGCAAGAAAAATTTGGTCAGCACTGAGAGAATTTTACTGCCTTGACTCTTACCACTGGAAAATGTAGATACTAGCTTCCCTTGAGCAGAGTGAATGAGAAAGGGGGAAATGAACTAGAAGTAACTCCGATAATAGTCCCTATAGAAGGCTAGAGCAAAAGCCACTCTGGAGAACAGTAGTATTCTTTTCCCCAGGAATAGACAGCTGTGCAATTCTGCCTCATTAAAATAAATTACGAAATAAAAGATACCTCAAATCTTTGTTTAGTTTAACTTCCTGAAGTTGGATTTCTGTTTCTGCAATGGAAAAAAAAGTCCCTATTGATTCACGTGGGGATAATCAATCATGGCATATCTTGATTCTGAAACATTACCAGAGACAGTGGCTCTCAGCTTATATTTTAGTATTTTTATGAAAAAGAAGATGCTTTTTATGGAGCCAAATTTATTAATTAGTTCATTAGTTCATCTATGCATGCAGGCATCCATCCATCCATTCATCCATCCATCCATCCATCCATCCATCCATCCATCCATCCATCCATCCATCCATCCATCATCATTCCAAACATATGTGTTGTAGGCATTGGTTAAGCCCTGGAGAGAAACAAACGCTGTTCAAAGTTTGGTCTTATAGACAAATATCTCAGGAATTCACCTATTTTTTTTCATATTTCCAAGGATAATGTATCAATGTGTTGTTCATACTTCCTTTGAAACTTATCCACACTGTAAGAACTCATGTCTACTATGTTGTGAAGTTTGGACACCAAAATCAGAAGTAGAAATTCTTATTCTGAATTTCTATGTGAAGTTTGTGAATATCTTCTGTAGTTGGTACTTCATTTCTACCATATATCTCTTTAGTTCTTCAAAATACTTTGGTTCCACAGAAATAGGAAATTTCTTCATTCTCCAGATGTAAACTGCTTCATTTGCATGACTATTTGAATATGAATATATATATGCTTTTCTTTGTACAATTTAGTTATTCTGGACCTTCTGTGCTATTTTAAAAGATGGAATGTCTTCAGTAGTTGGTGAAAAGCCTGTTAAAAACATTTTTATTTTACACAGGTGTAACACAGGTGGTACGCCCTTTCCTCTCTGCCCCATAGGGTGTAGCTCTAACTACCCTCTAGGGAAGAGAAGGTTGGGTGAACAGCCTTACTATTTCTCCAGCTCAGTAATTACCTGCAGGTACATTCTCTTCACTGCCCAGGAGTTCTTAAGGGAAGTGCAAGCTGGTGCATACAGAATGCACTTGCATCACGGTTGAGTATGAGTAACTTCAGCCCCTTCCCCAAACCTTATACATATTTATGGCTGATTGTTTCCTATCTTTTTTATTTTAATTGAAGGATTCATGTCACTGTCATGAAATTGTTCATATTCTGGTGGAGGGGCCTCAGATGTGATGCTCTGACTTAGCTACTTTGTTCTTAAAGACACGTGTGGAGACAAATTTTCACACGTAGAAGCTCAGAGTGTTCCTGCAAAGATATACCGTCATCCATAATACAGATTAATAACTGGTTTTGTTATGCTCAGAAAGTCCTAGGTTTCATAATAGAGCAACCTCAAAATAGTCAAAAATAAATGATAAGACGTCTAAATCACTTCTGATTTTTCACCTCATTTTAAGAAACAGTGGTAGCTCTTGGGTAATTCACCACCAGTGGTTACTTCAGTCCATTGTACCACCCCATGAAGAGGCAGAATTCCTTTTGAGTTTTAAATGAACCAAAATGTCTTTTGAATCTGGATAGGATTAAAAAGAGGGAGAGATTTAGAAAGATTCTCTTGTTTCTGTCTTGAAACACTGGATTAATGTGTTAGGGACACTTTGTCCCTCCAGGTCTACTTTTCACCCTCACCACCCAACTCTGTCGCCAGAAGACCAACTTTTATTAACTTAATCAATGGCCTTTTCTTTTCCCCTGGCTTCCTGTGGAGTCTGGTTAATGGAAGCCATCATGGGAAAGGGTATGTCAGGTGGACAGTGAAGTAGGGGTACTTAGTTCTGTGGTTCTCTCCCTACCTAGTCGTGGATTGCCCTTTTATGAGTTTCTCTACAAAAGTCCACAGTTTCTGTTGAGCAATACTCTCTTGTAGTAGCTACAGCCCTCTCTGTTTCATAAGTTCTCCCTTCCCTTGCCTCTTTAGGCCAAATAATGTTGAGGACTCCCTGTTTTTGCTCAACTCGGGGTGCTTCAGTATGCCTTGTTGACTTTCTTTGACTCTGTCCTCATATTTGTTAACTGTCCTTGCATTAAAGTCTCTTAAACTACTACATTTGAATGTGCCATCATTTCCTGTTGTGATACTTGCTGATACTGATGTTCATACTACTTAATATTTAACCACTATTTAATAGAGCAAAAATTAAAAGAGTTCCACACTTAGCTGGGGAAGGTAGAGGTGAATTCACTTTTAGACCTGTCAAATTTTATATGTCTGACAAGTATCCCAGAAGTCACATGTCTGACTAGTATTTCTGTAGAGATGGAAGTGAAAAGAAGTATTTGGGATGGATATTTGATTTGGAGACATAATGAACTTCATGAACTTGGAAGAATCTGAGCTTCATTTAACAATCCATAAAATTAAGGAAATGTATTGGTTGTTTTCTTTGTGCTTCTATCCTTGTAACCCTTTATTTTTTATTCTATAGAGGTAACTAGAAAAGCAGGAACTTAAGAGGCCCAGAAATCTATCAAAGCCAGAAAACTTATGTGAAAGCTGAAATGTCTTATTTTGTGCTAAAACTACCATTTACATCAAGGGTGTAAAATAATCTCTTCAAGGGAAAGCTCATCTTCCCCTGAGACATATTAACTCTTCAAACATGGAATGTATACACTCCATAAATTATTAAATCACTGAAATATGTGATACATTTTAGGCAGTATATAATTGAGTAATACATTTTCTTTATTTATAACACATTTCTAATATTAAAATTTTTAAAACTTATAATATGACTATTTCTCGATTTCTTTGTGTATTAAATCTATAGTACTCAATGGTATCTGAATGGAAACCAGAGAGTGATCTGAAAATGACACCTAAATGAAATACACACATGCACACATATGTATGTATGTATGTGTATGTACGTATTATGTGTGTGTGTATATATATATTTTTTTCTGTATAATTGAGCTTTTCCCTTAGGTGATTAACTACCTACAGGTAAAATGTTATACCTAGCAATCTTTGAGATATTCTTAAAATATCTTAAAGATTCACAGCCTTGACTTCGAGAATAACTCATCATCTATGCACACTATTTAGTCAAGATGGAAGATTTACGATATGATGCTATTTTTATTAATAACATTCTAGAGTGGTTACTATCTTTCTGTATTTGTTCTTACAGTTTTATAAAAGGCTCTGAATAAGTCTCCATTTTCTATGCTAGGGAGTATTAGTCCTTTTTCTGCTGGAAAAATCCTGCATAACAAACAGCTGCCCCAGAAACTCAATGACTTAGTTATTTAAATCTCATTGGAGTGCAGGTCAGCTAATCTCAACTGGGATATGCTGTGCTAAACTGGACCACAGGTTTTTGGTCCACGTGTTTTCATTCTGGTATTCTGGCTGAAGCAACAAAGGATAATTATGGCATGGCATTTTCAGGGAACAAGGTGGAAGCAGAAATGCATAATGCTACTCTGTTAAGGTGTCAACTCAATAATGACAGCCTGTCACTTTTCCATTGGTTAAATCAAGTCACATGGTTATGCCTAACATTAATTATTTGTGGAAGTTGTTAATCTAAAACAAGTAGACTGCCAGATATTTCTCCAGCAAAGATGAGTTTACTTGGTATTAGCAGAGAGTTGCAATTCAGGGTCTGCAACTATGGAAAGCCACATGCCAGTGGCCAGGGAAGGAGAACACTTTTAGAAAGGGGAAAAGGAAGTCGGGAGGGCTAAGGTGAACAAGGAGTCCATGGCTTTTCCTTGGCTGAGTCCTTGCCAGGAAAGAAGAGGAGTCTTCTCCCTGTTGGTCTCTGCTCTCATGGTAGGTTGTGAGAGCTCTGCCTTCTGGTTTCCTGACTTTATTTAATTGAGGTTTCTGTTTATTAATTTTTTGAATAAAGTACACTATAAATACTAAGCCTTGGCAGTCACTTGGGGAAAAGGAAGAATTTATTGGCGAATAATACAATCTGCCAATAAGGTTTGCAAAGAGATATGTGTTCTCAGTTTTAACTAATCAATCAGTATTTATTATGCTTTTTTTAGTCTTCTGAAAATTCATACAAGGGAGTGTACAGTTTGAGGTAAATAGTGTGTGAATTCTTAATAACCTTAAGCCTAAAAGGAGACACAAGAACACAACACAGATAAGAATAAATTCAGGATAAGTAAATGGAATGAATAAAGAGAAGAATAGAGTAACTTCACTGATTAATTACCATAATAAATAAATAGATAAATCTTAGAAAAGCTAAATATTCAAAGAGGTGGAGAATATTTTGTTGAAATTAAACATAGGAAAAAAATTTGGAAGCTATTATACTGGTTTACTTTTAAATATATAGTTGAAAAACTATGAAAGAATAAATCAACCCTTTTGTTCATGATTGGTTCCCTATTTAGTAATCTGATGGGGCTTTTTATTGAAAAGTCGAATCTCAGGATTGTAAGAGTCCTTAAAGGACGTGAGAACATCAGGAGGTTGTGTAGAAATAAAGCAACATGATTCATTGTGTATAAGTAAAGCCATTCTTGTGAATGTAAAATTTCTGAAATCTTCAGGGATACTTTCTCTGCCTGGGTTCAAGGACTGTTCCTGGGTGGTCATGTTGTATTCTGAGTTAAAAGTAAGTTTTATTTTGCCTTTTGCCAATAGTATAACACAATGTTCAAACATCGTTTACTCTTTAGATATTCTGAATGGCACCAAATAAAGCACATTGGTTTCCCAGTTTTTAACTCGGCATTTCTAAGACATCACTTTAGAACAAGAAGAGAAATTTGACACTTAAATCCTTGGGAAACCCATTGAGGGAAAGGTTTTTTTTTTAAATCTATTCAATATTAGTTTTCTTTAGTTACTGCTGTGTAAAAAGGGAGCAAATTATTGCATTCAGTGTATTTTTTATCATAAAAAGGAATATATCTTATAACTCCAAAAGACAAAAGAAGATCGTACAACACTTTTATAATATTTTATGTATGATAACTTAGAATAACGTAAAATAAAATCAAATATTAAAATATGTTATGAAACAATTTAAAAAATCATTTGTATTAAATGGTTTTTGGAGGCAGTAATCTTAGCTTAAAAAATCTTGGATCCAAATAACAAATCCCAAGTATATGTGTCAAAGTTCCTTGTTTTGACTTAATGTAATTAAGAATAAAGTCAAATTGATATTTATTTTCAAGAGAAAATTGCTTTATGGAAGACCATCAAGACATTGAGGTTTTTCTGAAAACTTCCAAAAGCTAAGAAGCCTAATATATAAATATTTATAAAACATTCATTGGCATTTCATTGTAAAGACAAAATAGTCTAGGAGATATACTGTACAGATATACTTATGTACACAAGGAAATTAGGGTAGAAGTTACTGCAATTTTAAAATATAGTTTTGTTTTTTTTTACTTTGTTTTAATTTGAGTCTAATAAGTACATCATCTATTTTCTTCCTGACCAATAAAAGCTTCCATGTGGTCTTTCATTATTTTTCAGTGTTATAAAGTCATTTTTACAGAATCTCTTTCTTCAATTTGGCTTTACAATTTTATACTGGAAGTTTAAATTATCTTACCAATCTGTCCTCATTTCCCCACTCCCCAGTCCCTGGTAATCAGGTAACCAGCATTCTACTCTCTGCTTCTATGAGCTGGACTTTTTTTTTTTTTTTAAAGATTCCACATATAAGTGATACCATGCAATATATTTCTTTCTCTGTTTTATTTCACTCATCATAATGTCCTCCAGTTTCATTCATGTTGTCAGAAATGGCAGGATTTACTTCTTTTTAAAGGATGAATAATATTCCATTATATATAATATACATATATATTATATATTATATAATATATATATATAAAATATATATTTATATATATATATATATATATATATATATATACACACTACATATTCTTTATCTATTCATTCATCCATTGACACTTAGGTTATTTGAATCCTATAATCATGGATCATGATGATTTTACAGCTTTTGAAATACGACAGAAGTAGTATTTCTTTTCTCAAAGGAAAAGAAATAAGATTAAAAAAATCCAGGGGATCAAGATGGCAGTGGAGTAGGAAACAGAGTTCACCTCCCTACACAGAAACATTGAAAATACACCTACAAATGGAACGATTCACACAGAACAACTACTGAGTGCCAACAGAAGACCTCAGACACCCAAAAAGACAAGAAAACTTCCACGTAACCTTAGGACAAAAGGAAAAAGAAAAAGAAGGAATCAGGATGGGCCCTGAGCCCCAGGGAGGGAGCTGTGAAAGAGGAAAGGTCCCTGCACCTTGGGAAGGCTCCTTGCCAGCAGAGAAATTAGACTGGACTAAGGGGGAGTTTTGGAGCCTAAGAGGGGAGAGAACAACCGGTTTGTGGAAGGCAAAATGGAGAGGAACCTGCACAGAGGGTCAGCACCACAACCCTGCACATCCCAACCTGAGATAATCCTCTGTCGGTGAGGGTGGGGGTCGGGTGCTCAGTCCTAGGGAGAAGACCAGGGTTAGGTGAGGAAACAGCCTGAAGAGATCAGCCATGGCAACTGAGGATATACTAGGAAGGAGCCTGGGCCCACCAGAGAGACAAGGCACCATTATTGGGAGGCAAACGAGGAGAGGGACGGGACCACCATAACAACTTCTATCCCTGTGAATGCTCCCAGGCAGCAGGACACTGCCTACAGGAGCTCTGGGGACAAGAGTGAGTCACCATCACCATCTTGGGCTCCAGAGGCTGGCACTGGCTGCCTCTTCCAGACCCTTGGGCAGATGCCAGGTCCCACCCCTGCTGACCCAGAAGGACACAGACAGATCCAGCTACTAGTAATTCTGCCAGCAGGCCTCAGGACCTGCCCATATTATCCTGGGAAGGCACAGATAGTTTCTGCAACTAGGAAATCTGTCAGTGGTTGCCGGAACCTGCCATGCTGTTCCGGGAGCATGCGGATAGATTTCACTACTAGGAAATCCACCAGTGTGTGCTGAGACCTGCTCCACTGTCCTAGGAGGGTGCAGATAACTCACCCCACTAGGAAATCTGCCCAGAAGAGGGGCTGAAATCACAGCTGAGCCCCAGGGGCTGTGTGACTAAGGAAGAAGGGCTGAAATCTCTCCTCGTGTCTGCACAAACTGTGGAGTTACACCTCTACTGATGACTTCTTAAATTCAGTGCCTGTGAAATATCCAAAAGGACAACAAGTGCTCTTGCAGCTGTGATGGGTCTAGCTTTAGCAGCTGTGGGCTCTGTGGACATGTACAGACGGGGGTTGGGCCAGACCAGAGTTTGAGCTGTCTCCATAGCTCCCCCAGGTGCATGACTACTGCACGACTCCTACAGTCCTGGACCTGACATCAGTACACCTGCACCAGTGGCTGGGTGAAAACAATGCATGAGAGTCACCAGGGCCAATTGCCAGAATACCCACAGTTAAGGCAGGATGAAGAGCAGTGCCAACAACAGTATACTCTGTGAGCCTGCACAATGGGTGAAAGGGGACACAACAGAGCACATGCACAAGTGAACAGCTCCAGAAGAGGAATACTCAGTGGCTTCTCTCCAAGTGGGAGTGCTCCAATCCCATCTACCTTGCGCCACAAATCAGAATCACAGCTAAGAAACAGATCTAGGGACCTCTACTCCAAAAACTAGGGAGCAGACCCTGCCGTAGACAGGGCAGTGACAACCACAGAGCAAAGGGGAGACCCCACTCAATAACTTGGGCAGGCTCTGATCTCCACAACACCAGTCAAACCCCCTATCAAGGGGATAATGGCACAAGCCTCTGGACCAACGTCACCCACCAGGGGGCAGACAGCAGAGCAAGAGGAACTATAATCCTGCAGCCTGCGGAAAGGAGATGACAAACATAGTAAGATTGACAAAATGAGATGACAAAGAAATATGTTGCAGATGAACGAGCAAGATAAAAGCCTACAAGAACAACTAAATGAAAAGGAGATAAGTAATGTATCAGACAAAGAATTCAGAGTAATGATAGTAAAAATGATCTGAGATCTCAGAAAAACAATGGAGGCATGGATCGAGAATATACAAGAAAAGTTTAACAAAGACTTAGAAGAACTAAAGAACAAACAAACAGATGAACAAGACAATAACTGAAATGAAAAAATACACTAGAAGGAATCAATAGCAGAATAACTGAGACAGCAGAATAGATAAGTGACCTGGAAGACAGAATGGTGGAAATCTCTCCTTCAGAACAGAAAAAGAATAAAGAATGAAAAGAAATGAGGACAGTCTCAGAGACCTCTGGAACAATATTAAATGCACCAACATTCAAATTATAGGGGTCCCAGAAGAAGAAGAGAAAGAAAAAGGGCCTGAGAAAATATTTGAAGAGATTATAGACAAAAACTTCCCTAACAAGGGAAAGGAAACAGTCACCCAAGTCCGGGAAGCGTAGAGAGTCCCATACAAGATAAATCCAAGGAGGAACACAATGAGACACATTATAATCAAACTAACAAAAATTAAATACAAAGAAAAAGCACTAAAAGCAACAAGGGAAAAGCAACAAATAACATACAAGGGAATCCCCATAAGGTTATCAGCTTATTTTTCAGCAGAAACTCTGCAGGCCAGAAGGGAGTGGTAGGATATATTTAAAGTGATGAAAGGGAAAAACCTACAACCAAAAATACTCTACCCAGCAAGGCTGTCATTCAGGTTCGATGGAGAAGTTGAAAGCTTTATAGACAAGCAAAGGCTAAGAGAATTCAGCACCAGCAAATGAGCTTTACGACAAATTCTAAGGGAAATTCTCTAGGTGAGAAACACAAGAGAAGAGAACAAAAGAGGAAGGGAAGAAAAAAGATCTATAAAAACAAACCCAAAACAATTAAGAAAATGGCAATAGGAACATTCACACTGATAATTACCTTAAATGTAAATGGATTAAATGTTCCAACCAAAAGACATAGACTGGCTGAATGGATACAGAAATAAGACTCATATATATGCTGTCTATAAGAGACCCACTATTGACTGAAAGTGAAGGGATGAAGAAAGATATTCCATGCAAATGGAAATGAAAAGACAGCTGGAGTAGCAAAACTCATATCAGATAAAATAGACTTTAAAATAAAGACTATTACAAGAGGCAAGGAAGGACACTACATAATGATCAAGGGATCAATCCAGAAAGAAGATACAACAATTGTAGATATTTGTACACCCAACATAGGAGCACCTCAATACATAAGACCAATACTAACAGCCGTAAAAGGGGAAATTGACAGTAACACAATAGTAGTGGGGGACTTTAACACCCCACTTACACCAATGAACAGATCATCCAGACAGAAGATCAATAAGGAAACACAAGCCTTAAATGACAAATTAGACCAGATAGACTTAATTGATAGTTATAGGATATTCTAACCAAAAGCAGCAGAATAAACTTTCTTCACAAATGCACACTGAACATTTTCCAGGATAGATCCACATCTAGGGTCACAAATCAAGCCTTGGTAAATTTAGTAAAATTGAAATCATCTCAAGCATCTTTTCCAACCACAACAATATGAGATTAGAAATCAATTACAGGAAAAAAAAAGCTGTAAAAAACACAAACACAGGGGAGCTAAACAGAATGTTACTAAATAACCAATGGATCACTGAAAAAATCAAAGAAGAAATCAAAAATTACCTAGAAACAAATGACAACGAAAACATGATGACCCAAACCTATGGTATGCAGCAAAAGCAGTTCTAACAGGGAAGTTTATAGCAGTACAGTCTTACCTCAAGAAAAAACAAAATGTCAAATAACCTGACCTTACACCTAAAGCAACTAGAGAAAGAAGAACAAACAGAACCCAAAGTTAGTAAAAGGAAAGAAATCATAAAGATCAGAGCAGAAATAAATGAAATAGAGATGAAGAAAACAATATTGTAGCAAAGATCAATGAAACTAAAAGCTGGTTCTTTAAGACGATAAACAAAATTGATAAACCTTTAGCCAGATTCTTCAAGAAAAAAGGAATCAAAAAGAATAAAATTGGAAATGAAAAAGGAGAAGTTACAACTGACACTACAGAAATACAAAGGATCATAAGAGACTATTAGAAGCAACTGTATGACACTAAAATGGACAACCTGGAAGAAATGGACAGATTCTTAGCAAGGTACAACTTCCCAAGACTAAACCAGGAAGAATCAGAAAATATAAACAGACCAATCACAAGTAATGAAGTTGAAACTGTGAATAAAAATCTTCCAACAAACAAAAAGTCCAGGACCAGATGGCTTCACAGGCAAATTCTATCAAACATTTAGAGAAGAGCTAACACCCATCCTTCTCAAACTCTTCCAAAAAATTTCAGAGGAAGGAACACCCCCAGCTCATTTTATGAGGCCACCATCACCCTGATACCAAAACCAGACAAAGATATTACAAAAAAAGAAAATTGCAGGCCAATATCACTGATGAACATGGATGCAAAAATCCTTAACAAAATACTAGCAAACGGAATCCAACAACAGCTTAAAAGGATCATACACCATGATCAAGTGGGATTTATCTCAGGGATGCAAGGATTCTTCAATATACACAAATCTATCAATGTGATACAGCATATTATCAAACTGAAGAATAAAAACCAAATGATCATCTCAATAGATGCAGAAAAAGCTTTTGACAAAATTCAACACCCATTTATGATAAAAACTCTCCAGAAAGTTGGCATAGAAGGAACCTCCCTCAATATGAAAAAGGCTATATACAACAAACCCACAGCAAACATCATTTTCAATGGTGAAAAACTGAAAGCATTTCCTCTAAGACCAGGAACATCACAAGGATGTTGACTTTCACCACTGTTATTCAACATAGTTTTGGAAGTCCTAACCACAGTAATCAGAGAAAAAAAGAAATAAAAGGAATCCAAATTGGAAAATAAGTAAAACTGTCACTGTTTGCAGATGACATGATACTATACATAGTAAATCCTAAACATGCTACCAGAGAACTAGAGCTCATCAATGAATTTGGTTAAGTTGCATGATACAAAATTAATACACCAAAATCTATAGCATTCCTATATGCTAATAACAAAAGATCAGAAAGAGAAATTAAGGAAACAATCCCATTTACCATCACAACAAAAAAAATAAGATACCTAGGAATAAACCTACCTAAGGAGGCAAAAGACCTGTACTTAGAAAACTATAATATACTGATGAAAGAAATCAAAGATGACAGAATCAGATGGAGAAATATACCATGTTCTTGGATTGGAAGAATCAACGTTGAGAAAATGGCTATACTACCCAAAGTAATCTACAAATTCAATGCAATCTGTATGAAACTACCAATGACATTTTTCACAGAAGTAGAACAAAATATTTTAAAATTTGTATGGAAACACAGAAGACCCCAAATAGCCAAAGCAATCTTGAGAAAGAAAAATGGAGCTGGAGGAGTCAGGCTCCCTGACTTCAGAGTATACTACAAAGCTACAGTCATCAAAACAGCATGGTGCTGGCACAAAAATAGAAATATATATCAGTGGAACAGGCTAGAAAGCCTAGAGATAAACCCACACACCTATGGTCACCTAAGCTACGACAAAGGAGGCAAGAATATACAATGGAGAAAAGACAGTCTCTTCAATAAGTGGTGCTGGGAAAACTGGACAGCTATATGTAAAAGAATGAAATTAGAACACTCCCTAACCCGATACACAAAAATAAAACAGGTTAAAGACCTAAATGTAAGGCCAGACACTATAAAACTCTTAGAGGAAAACATAGGCAGAACACTCTTTGACATAAATCACAGCAAGATATTTTTTGATTCACCTCCTAGAGTAATGAAAATAAAAACAAAAATAAACAAATGGGACCTAGTTAAACTTAAAAGTTTTTGCACAGCAAAGGGAACCATAAACAAAATGAAAAGACAATCCTCAGAATGGGAGAAAATATTTGCAAATGAAGCGACTGACAAGGGATTAGTCTCCAAAATATACAAACAGCTCATAGAGCTCAATATCAAAAAAATAAATAACCCAATTAAAAAATGGGTGGAAGATCTAAATAGACATTTCTCCAAAGAAGATATACAGATGGCCAAAAATCACATGAAAAATGCTCAACATCACTAATTATTAGAGAAATGCAAATCAAAACCACAATGAGGTATCACCTCACACCAGTCAGAATGGCCATCATCAAAAAATCTACAGATGATAAATACTGGAGAGGGTGTAGAGAAAAGGGAACCCTCCTACACTATTGGTGGGAATGTAAATCAGTACAGCCACTATGGAGAACAGTATGGAGTTTCCTTAAGAAACTAAAAATAGAACGACCATATGACCCAGCAATCCCACTCCTGGGCATATACCTGTAGAAAACCATAATTCAAAAAGATACATGCACCCCAATATTCACTGCAGCACTATTTACAATAACCAGGACATGGAAGCAACCTAAGTGTCCATCAACAGAGGAATGGCTAAAGAAGATGTGGTACATATATACAATGGAATATTACTCAGCCAGAAAAAAGAATGAAATAATGCCATTTGCAGCAACATGGATTGACCTAGAGACTGTCATACTTAGTGAAGTAAGTCAGACATAGAAAGACAAATATCATATGATATTGCTTATATGTGGAATCTAAAAAAAATGCATACAAATGAACTTTTTTACAAAACAGAAGTAGAGTCACTGATGTAGAAAACAAACTTATGGTTACCAGCGGATATTGGGGGAGGGAGGAGGGATAAATTAGGAGATTGGGACTAACATATACACACTGCTATATATAAAATAGATAACTAATAAGAACCTGCTATATAGCACAGGAAAATCTACTCAATACTCTGTAATGGCCTAATGGGAAAAGAATCTAAAAAAAAAAAAAAAAAAAGTGTGGATATATGTACATGTATAATTGATTTACTTTGCTGTACACCTGAAACTAACACAACATTGTAAATCAACTATACTCTAATAAAAATTTTTTTAAAACATCCGCATGTTCTTATAATAAATAACCTGAAATAAAATTAACTCTATTTCCCTTATAAAAGAGAGTATAGTTTTCAACATTGTCCAAAAAATTGAAAAGGGACTGTAATAATGAAGGGCTCTTACTAAAATGAAAATGAACATTTTGTTACAAATATTTTTGCAATTTCAAAAACAAATATTGTAAATCAGTAACAATTTTGGATTTGGGGTAAAATGTGGTGCTCCCTAGTGTTTTTTAGTTATGGATAGTTTATAAGGATGACCACTCTCATCTCAGGGTGAGACCCCACCCTTGGTCCTTCTCTTACCCAGAGTAAGGCTCTTCCTCTGAGGGACTGGGGGTTCAAGGACACTGTGTCCTGGCCCCCACCTCCCACTTTAGGCTGAGATATTTTGTGGTGCTGGGCTTTCTGCCTACCGACCAGCAGTGCCATCTCCGCCCACCCTGGAGGCTCCCCTGGCCCAAGTCCCTGCAGGACCAGCCTAGAAGTCCTTTGCTGGTGGAGTTTAGGGGCGAGGGGTCAAGTTGCCTTCTCTTTCTGTCTCCCCTGGTCCTATTTGCTGTCTGGATGGTGCTTCCCTCCCCCACCCCATGTCTTTGGGGTCCATTTGTCTGTCTTTTGTTGTTGTTGTTTTATATTAACATGCTTGGACCAGTCCCTTACCCTCTGTCTACCCACTGCAGTTAATTTATCTGTCATTAAACGTGGCTGCTCTGCTTCCAGCCTCTGCTTCTGCCATATCCCTAATAAAACGTGGAGCCCCCCCCAACAAAAAAAAGAATAGACTCTTTAAATTCAAATACAGTAAGTCCCCTACGTACGAACATTCAAGTTGCGAACTTTCAGAGATGCGAATGTGCATCCACATGTCCAGTCACATAAGTTAGTTCATGTGTCTGGAGTACATTGTCAAGTGCATGTGTCCTCTACAAGTCGTTGTGCTTTTCTGTACTTTACTGTACAGTACTATGTAGAGTACAGTAGTACAGTATCTTTATTTCAGTATGTAGGGGACTTACTGTATATATACTTCATACAATTTGAATGTTATTGAAAACATAATTGTTTTAAAAGTTTCATGTCTGAAAATATAATTTTTATTTCAAAATTTGGTACAAAAATATTTATTTAAATTTGGAAGTTTACTCTTTAGCCATGGATAAAATATATACTTGTAGGTACGCTATCATATTCTGGAAAAGAGTATGACAATTTGCAGATGTTTGCTTTGTACTTAGGTTTATCTCATTTGCAGGTTTTGTTTGTTTTCCAAAAGATTTTTGTCTTGATCATAACATAAGATTTTCTTTTAACACAGAGAGCATAGCTGAATTAGAAATTATTTTTATCCATCTTAAGAAGAGTAATAGGACAGATGACAATAAATGAAAGTGACTACCCTAATGACAATAATAACTGACATTTATTTAATGTTTATTAGGCACCAAGGATCTCCCTTGACAACTTATACATATAAACTTTTGTACAAAATTGAGCGCAATTTTTTAATTTTCTCTTTTCCCCTATGCTTTAGATATGGATAGACAATTAGTAGAATTTTGTGATGAAAAAGCTTCCACAATTGTTTATATTAACCTCTTCACTTTTAGAGGCAAGAACTCTAAGGATCAGCTAATTCTGTGGTAGGCTGGAAATTCAACTCCGAAGTCCTAATGAATAAGTTCAG
The DNA here is from genome assembly GCF_028021215.1 of Eschrichtius robustus. Taxonomy (NCBI): domain Eukaryota; kingdom Metazoa; phylum Chordata; class Mammalia; order Artiodactyla; family Eschrichtiidae; genus Eschrichtius; species Eschrichtius robustus. Next base: position 73,244,885 of record NC_090836.1, on the reverse strand, counting down.
CCTTGTATCACTAAATTTGTTTTACAAATGAGATGCATAAAAGTAGATATCATATTCTTAACACTAGTTCTGTTAGTAATCAAACCTGAAATTTTATTGGTACTTTTAAAAGCAGTAACATAGTTGGAAAATACATAATATACTTTTTGTAAGAGTTTGATTAATGTAAACTAAATTTCATATTTGAGACTGATTATAAAATGGAACAAGTGGCATTATTCATTCATTTATTCATTCAACAGATATTTATTGAGCATCTGCCATATGTATAGGCTCTATGATCCATGAGTGAACAAGACAGGCAAAAGTCTCTGCCTTCATGAAGACATTTACTCTAGTGGGGAAACCGAAAATAAACAAGAAGCGGTGTGAACTATGCCTCATATTAAAATGTGATAAGTGCTTTAAAAAGGGGGGCAGGGTAGAGTGATATTAAATGGAAGAGATGGGGTAAAATTTCTAGTTAGGCTGGAATGTCTCACTGAAAATGGGATTTTTAAAAATAAAAATGTGCAGGAAATTCAGATGTGTGTGGGTAGGGCATCCCAGGCAAAGGGAGCAGTACGGGCAAAGACCTGATGTTGGGTGTGTAGTGGGCAGGTTTGAAAATTATGGAGGGAGGAATAAAGGAGGACTGAAGAGAAGTGTTGTGGTAGATGAGGTCTGTGAGGGAGCCAGGAATTAGATCAGGCATGGTTTTACAGATCATATTAAAGATTTCAACATTCAATTTGAGAGGTAAAACAATGATCAATTCAAGGCTTTTAGGTAAAGTGGAGTACAAATCTAACAAGTTTTTCTGGGATCACTCTGGCTTCTCGTTTAAAATGGACTGAAAGGTCGGGGAGGAGAAAGGCAGAAGCAGGGAAATAGGAAGAAGATTTTTCCAGAATATAGGCAAGAAATGATGGTAGCTTGTACTAGGATGAAGCAAGAATTGCTGAGAAACATTTTGAAAGAAGTGCAGATAGGAGTTGCTAATGACAGGGGTGTTTTGTCAGAGAAAAAGACTAAATGAAGGCTCCTTGGTTTTTTAAGTAGGCAACTGGAAGTCATTGACTGTTGGGTGAAGACACAGGAGGAGCAGATTTAAGGGAGCATGTAAGGTTCTCAGTTTTTGACGTGATAAATTTGATATGCATAGATTTTGCAGTTGGATAAATAAATCTGAAGTTTAGGAAGAGTTACAACTTTGGAAGGCATCAAAATTGACATGGGATTTAAGTCTGAAAACGAATGAAATCATTTCGGGGAATCAATATAGAGATATTGTTCAAAGACTGAATCTTAGGGTAACTTACTATTTAGGTGTTTGTTAGATAATTAAAACAAAAGAAAGTAGATTGAGGAAAAAGAGCCAGGAAAGTAGAAGGAAAATCAGGCGTGTGTGTAATTAGGAAAGAGGCCAAGTGAAGAAAATATTTTAAGTTGGAGGGAATAATCAACGGTACCAATTTCTTCTAAAGGTCAAAAGAAAAAAAAAAGTGAGGGCAGAGAATTGACCATTAGACTTAATAATATGGCGATCAATAGTGACAACAAAATGAGCAGTTTTGGAGGAGTTGTGGTGATAAAAATTTGATGATGGTGTGCTTGACAGAAAATGGGAAGAAAGACGTTCAAAGAATCAAGCATAGGGAGATATTTCAAGGAGTTTTTTACTTTATAGCTGGAAGAAAAATAAGGTGATAGCTTGAACGGGAAGCAGGTCAAGATATTTTATAAGATGGGCAACATAACTGCATGTTATTTTGATGCTGATGGGTATGATTCATTTGATGGGGAATATCTGATAGAAAAGGGAAAATTGCTAGAGCAGTGTCCTTAAAAAAGAAAAAGGAGATGGGATTGAGTACACAGTGGAAAAACTGTATTTACTTGGAGTGCGGTCCATCCTGATAACAGAAGTGGGAATATTCAAGCACAAATGCAAGAAAATAGGTGTGAAGGGGCAGGTGGTATATGGAATTTCTTTTTTTTTACTGTTTTATTTTCTTTAGTGACATAGGAAGAATGATCACAAGCTAAGAGTGGGAGAAGAGGAGAAGTTTGAGGCAAAATGACATAGTATAAAATAGTCCTAGAGCACAGAAAAGAGTGGAGGGTCTAGGGAAGTACAGTATGAGTTACTGCTCATGAATTTAAATTGATGCCCATGTAGATGATTTGGAATTTCCTCTAGGCTGGTACGGTGGGGCAGATGCAGGTGTGCAGAAGATGGAGAGTTGGATTTAACGATGGTTGTAGTTTAGCCTAGAAAGTAAATGAATATGATAGGAAAATAAGAGTTGATGCTGCATTTAAGTGAGTGATTTTGTAATGATTAGCAATGAAATTTAAGCTTAATAAGAGAAGTGCAGGTGTTGGTTGAGGGGTAAGAGGTAAGGAAAAATGGTAATGTTTCACTGGCTACAAACTATTGTTGGAGTTTGACTGTTTGAGGGGGTGAGCTGGAAAGATAGAAAATTGTAGTAAGGCATGTTTGAAATTGAGGTTTGGGGAGAGGGGTAGTGATTAGTAACAACAAAGTCATAGGTGCGATCATAGAAGGGAGTTCTGCAATTAGGGTGGGAACCAAGATGATTGAGAAGAATGGAGAGGCTAAGCCTTGGAGTTTGAATTCACTACAGAAGTGGTGTTGGAGATAGTTGAAGTGAGCCAGGAGCTATCTTCAGTAAAGAGAAAAAAAGGAGATGACATAGGGGATTTTGAGATGATAGCAGCAAAGGGAGGTGTTTTATAGAGGAAGGATATATAATTGTCTAGGATAGGATGATGAATACAAAAAGGACACTTACCCTACTTTAAGGCCCAGACTTATAACGTCTATAGAAGAAGTAGTATCATCAGGAAAGAATCAGGTTTAAGTTAGAACTTAAACATGCTAGGGAGAAACATTCTAGGAAGATTTTGAGGATATAGTCAATTTTGCTAATGATTGAACTTGAGAGAAAAAGAAAATATGAATGGCGGATGGATAAACATTCAGATTCAGAAGCGATCTTGGAGTAGGAAGAAACTTCAGAAATGATATAATCTAAATGTTTGATATGTTGAAGCCTCTTCACAATGTAACTAATATTCATCCAATCTCTATTTGAATATTTCCTGTGACTGGCTCCTTACAGGCAGCCCATTCCAAAAATGAGATATTTTTTAATGTTCAAAGATACTTCCATTTGCTTGAAACTTAAATAAAATTTATACAGCATAGGTTTCTTATAATTAGGACTCTCTTGCTTCCTGTTGCTGTTCCCAGACTATTATCTCTGCTCCCTATTTTGATCATCCCATTTGAACTCTCTGGTTTGCCTGTTCTTTTCCCTTTTCCCTTTCTGAGGCTGGACATTTACAGACCTCCGAGTTACTTGTTTAAAATCACCTATAATTTCATCAGCTGACCACCTTAACAGTTACCACCATTGCAAGCAACTTTAATGAGGAGGTGCCCAATTCATTGATCTCCAATTGTTCTCACTACTGTTCAGTTGCCTTCTACTTTCACATTATTCTTCCACACCTGGATTCTCTTTATAGCTGTATCATATTTACTTCTTGACTCCCTTACTCTAATTTCATACATACCTGTCAAGACTGTAACTATGGACAAATCCATCTCTGTGCCTGTACCCCAATAACGAAACATCAAACAGCATATTGGAGGCACTATAGTTTCATGTTCACCAAACTCAAATGGACTTTCCACAATTCATTCAAGAAACAATGTAAATATCTTCAGAAAGTTTACTCTGCTTATTTCCACAATGAAATCTCATTTATCCACTCTACTTAAATCTTTAACTACTTCTTTTTTCCCTCCACTAATCACAGCGTATGGTTCACTTTTTTCCAGAGAGAAAGCTTCAGACAGCAACTACTTAATATTTTTGCTACCATATCTAAAAACTGACCTGCTGCCTCCTGTTCCCATTACAATGAAGAAAGCATTGCTCCAATTTAAATCCAGTCCCTTCACATGTGCTTCTTTGCTCCCATTGAACTCTTAGCTCTGTCTGCTGCATCTTCAACATCTTGATTTTTACCACGTATTCCCTCTGATCAATCAAATATGATCTAATATCTGTAATCTTAAATAGAGCAAAACAAGCCTTGCCTTGATCTCATATACCCTTTTAGATATTACTTTTATCTGTTTTTTGTTTCCTATTTCCCTTCATAACCAGTTTTTCAAGAGTTTGTGTTTATATGTGTGTGTGTGTGTGTGTGTGTGTTTTACATATATCACTTCAATTTTTTTTTACCTTCCAGCTATTTTTTTACCCTTGTCATTCTAGGGTTCTTCTTGCAGGGTCACCAGTTAGTAACTTATTGCTAAATTCGACATGTTTCCATCCTAGTTTAGTTGTCAGCAGTATTTTACACAATGGACCACTTCTTTTTTCCTGAGAGATCTTTGTGGAGATCAAGAGGATGTGTTGTAGATACATATTCTCAGGCTCTAAAATTCAAGTGATGATAGTATGTAATTATTTTAATTTAATTTTTTTTTTTATCATAACCAGAGTTAACTTGAGTTCCCATTCTGCTTGGTAGGAAAAAAAAACTTAACTGAATTAATTCTAAGTAAATTTAATTGCTTCAAAGTATTCTCGGAGTCAGGTTTTAATTCCGTCAAATCAGAATTCCCCCTCCCTTTCCTTCCTTTCTTCCTGAATTGGTTTAATTTCTGAAAAGTTTATACAATACAATATCAGATGGTGAGGCATCTGGGCTTCAGCCTTCCTTTGTCCTACACTGACATCTGTTGCAATGTACAATCACATCCGCTATCCCCACCACACTGGCATCTGCTGAGGTTTCTGTATACCCACTTGGTTTTTTGACATACATCCTACAGTGCTCTTTGTTATAATTTACTCTCATCGTGACTACAAATCCCTTTAACATCTGCCAGTTTTCTCATTCTCAGCCAAGTGTCTTGTTACCAGAGGTAAAGGAAATCCTGTTTCTTTCTCTTGTCACCCAGGGACCACAGGAGACTTGCTGTGGCTGCCTTGTGTCTTCTTTAGCAGCAAAGAGACATCTCAACCCTCTTACTCCTATTTTCATTGGGTTACTAGGGAATACTAAAAGTGTGTTTTTCTCACATCATTTCAGAAAAGCTTAAGAGCAAATGCATCCTTTATTCCTGGAACTTCAAACTGTTTAGTACTTTCTGTAAATATCCCTTTTACTTTTTACTGACTTAAGAGCAGATAAGATAGTCATAAAATTCACCTTAGGCCTAAACCAGGGTGTAAATGCTTCTCTCTAACACACTGTTCAACCTTTCTCTGTACCAAGGGAGCAATTGTTCTTTTTATTCTAATAAAGAGGAAGAGGGATTTAATGTTTCTATTCTCTTTGTCTATTATATCAGTAAGATAGCTTTCATTAAAATAAAACCCAAGGATTTAGCATCTCTGCTTTTAGGTCTCTATTTTCACTTCATCCCATTTGGTTGTGCTGGGAAAAAAAGGACCACATGTTAAAGGTCAAGATATTTGATGGAGATTAGAGGGAGAGACTTGCATTTCTGTAGTATGGCAGAATGGGTAATCTGCCTATCTTTGGCTTGGGGAAAATATTATAAACGCTGAATAGATTAACACGTTTAAATGCATTGATGAGCTGAGTGGAAAGTAAGGAATACTCTCAGGCAAAACTAAATGAAAAGAGAAAAAGTGGTAAGTAGAATGCTAGCTTCCACTTTGAGAACAACTGCAAATTTTAGTGAATTTGAGTTTTAGTTTTCATAGATTTACCGAACATAGAGAACAGAGAGATAAGTCCAGTAGTTGCTTAAATTAGGAAGGCTAAAAGAATATAATCCCATCATAAAGCTGGGTCCACCAAATTGGCCAGTCCCTTGATGTAAGTGTAAAATAGATACAAATGTACATTTCTGGAAGGTGTTACAAGAAGACATTTCTATCTTTAATTCTAGTGCCGAATGACTGGGAAAAATACTCATTCTAGCTAAAAATAACCCCAGTATTGGATTGTAGCCTGAATTATGTGATGTGAAAAACTTTAATGCAATACTGTAGTTTAAAGTGGTCCTAGGTTGGTATAGCCCCCAGTCACCTGGCAGAAACAATTGTGAATTTTCTTCGGAAGAATCTGTTTTCAGTCTAAGCCACAAATAATTACCACAAATAAAATTTTAAGAAACATAAATTTATAATAAAAAACACAAAGCACCCAAAGAAACAAGGTTCTACAAGCTGGAGTCTCCAGAAATTAGAGATGGGATATCAAAACTGAACAATGTAAAATAAATATGCTTTATGGGATGCATAAATAGAGTACTGAGAAAAAGAAATCAACAAGAAAATGTTAAAAAGACTGAGAAGATTTAACAAAAGACTCGAGAGAATGGTTTGATATTGAAACTATTGTTTTAGATCAGGGTCCCTAGAATCAGATTCTGAGATATACACTTGAATGCAGGAGGTTTAATTGGGTGTGTTCTTCAAGGAGTGGGCACCTGTAGGGCAGTACAAAAAAGCCTGACTGACTGATGCAGTTGCAACAGGAGCCTTAACAGATCTTATAAACTCTGGACCCAATCACTCCTAAAACTACTATTTAAAACCAGACACATTTTAGTGTTTCTGTCTATTATACAGAACAGTGACCATCCCCCAGATTGAATATAATGGTCATAAGCGGGAAATGACATCATAATCATGAAAATTCTTTAAGGACTCTAAAAGTTCTGTGCAAATGGGTTATCATGACCATCTCTCCAGGAATCAAAAGCACAGCCACTGTAGTCAGATAAGCTCAATTCACTTCTGACTCTGACACTCACTAGCTAGTGAACCAAAAGCAAATTACTTTCTCTCTATGCCTTAGTTTTCTCATATCTAGAGTAAAATAAATAAAAATTACTTTGTAGCATTGCTGTGGAGGACTAAATAAGATGAACTCACCTGGAGAATAAGTATAGCACCTATTATATAACTATAGTTTATTAAATATTATCTGATGTAGCAAAAGTACTTTTATTATTTAGTTTTGGTTGTGGTGGGTCTTTGTTGCTGCGCACGGGCTTTTTCTGTTTGTGGCGAGCCAGGGCTACTCTTTGTTGTGGTGTGTGGGCTTCTCACTGTGGTGGCTTCTCTTGTTGCAGAGCACGGGGTCTAGGTGCGCGAGCTTCAGTAGTTGCAGCCCACGGACTCAGTAGTTGCAGCAAGTGGGCCCTAGAAAAGCAGTCCCTAACCATTTTGGCACTAGGTACCAGCTTCGTGTAAGACAGTTTTTCCATGGACTGGGGGGTTGGGGGGGTGGGAGTAGGGTTTGTTCAGGCGGTAATGTGAGCGATGGGGGGAATGTTTCAGGTGGTAATGTGAGCGATGGGGAGCGATGGGAAGCAGCAGATGAAGCTTCGATCACCTGCTACTCACCTCCTGCTGTGCAGCCCGGTTCCTAACAAGCCTTGGACCCGTACTGGTCTGAGACCCGGGGGTTGGAGACCCCTGCCCTAGAGCGTGAGGGCTTCAGTAGTTGCGGCGTGCAGGTTCTAGGGTGTGCGGGCTTCGGTAGTTATGGTGCACGGGCTCATTAGTTATGGCTTGCAGGCTCTAGAACACAGGCTCAGTAGTTGTGGTGCAGGGGCTTAGTTGCTCCGCGACCTGTGGGATCTTCCCAGACCAGGGATCGAACCTGTGTCCCTTGCAATGGCAGGAGGATTCCCAACCACTGTGCCACCAAGGAAGTCCCAAAAGTACTTTTAAAAAGAAAGAGGAGTATCATAATCATAATCCCTAACTTAGCATCTGCCTCACTTTTCCTATATTTATGATATGCTATTTAATCCCCTGTCCCCAGGACATTTTCTGACCATGGCACATGCAGAGCTTAACTCCCATGCCAAAAGCAAAATAATATTTTACTGAAGTTTGCCTTTACTGGAATATATGTATTCTGCAACAGCAAGAGGTCCTTGACTTTTTCTCTGACTCTTTATATACATTTATAGGAGAATATAAATGCCCATCCTACACCTGTTATGGGAGCATATCACATATTTGCATGGTGATACTATTCCTTAGACTAAGCGTTTTAGGATATGTTTGGGTTGATTCCTTTCACTTTACTACTACATTTACAAAACAAGTATAATTATAGTATTGAGATTTTTATTGGCAGAAGCATCCACTGTTAATCAAATAACATTGAAAAATATGTTTTGTATCTGTGCCCTGAAAAGACTATATATGACTTTCCTCTTGTGTGTGTTTGTTTTCCTACACTTAGAACAAGCCAAGGTGCGATTGTTTCTTTGAATAAAGTCCCTTTATCCTGGCCCCTTGAAAAGAGCAAAATTACTGCTAATTTTTATGGTTCAACTTTTCAACCTATCCAGTTGCAGTTGAAATAAATCCCATATAGAATCTGATCCACAAGTTGATTCCTTTACATCAATAAACAAGTCTTTGTTTCATTCTCTATGTTTGACCAGATTTAACCTGTTCTTCTTTAAAGAAAAAAATCTGGGGTAACTTGACCCCTACCATAAGCTGTCAAGATGAAAAATCCACACTGTAATGTCAATTTGCAATGCTTGTGGTTCAAAGAAGATTTGCGGCACATGTGATTTATTTTTCAATCACCTAAGATTTAACAAAGAAACTATACTGTGATTAATCTGAAAAAAATTGAGAGATAATTTATTTTTACAAATTTTAGTTGAACAGCAAAAGCATGTCATTTCTAACGGTGCTATTAGGAAAAACAATAACACGACAGCTCTTGAAGTGTGTATAGAATGAATATTTTAAAATCACAAAGAAAAAAAGGCAACACCTGAGAAAAAACTCTACTGACATTTTGGTATGATGATTTCATGATGTTAAATAAAATGATTTAACATCATTTTTAAATGATTTTAAATGATTTCATGGATGTTAAATAGATGGAAGTGATGTATAACCTCTTTTCAGGGCTTTTATTATGAGATTAAGCTCCTCTTTTTCAAATGCATGTCATCCTATTGAGTCCTTCTAACAGAGGATAATTTTAATGCAGATTTTGGTTATCTCAGTAATGAACTTAACAAAAATAAATTAGTTGAAATGAAAATTCAGCGATGTTGGGATGACTCCTATGTTTCAAATGCTCTGACACTTGCTCAACTTCGGCAAGTGATTTCTTGCAATTTTCAGCATCTTTAGGAAAATCTACTTTAGAATTAATCTCCTAATATTCACTTTTCAGCTGTATTCTATTCAGAATCAAACCTGTTAGACCTGCCTTCTGCTGAGTAAGTCCTTTGCTTCCTTACTTACACAATTTTATTTTCTTAATGATAACATCTATGATTTCAAATCGCGCCTGACAAATTCTTCTTAAGGTCTTTTCCCTTGTTTTCCTGCAAAACCAATTTAGTCTTGTTTTAACTATAAAACCTAACTTAATAATCAACAATTCTTGTTAAGTGCAGAAATGTTCTATTACCAAAAATCCATGTATGAATTAATCATTTTTACTCTTTTATTACAAGTATATAATCATTAAATAGTTGGATGTGTTTTAACTGATATTGAAAGATATCTAAGATACCATGTTAAGACAAAAAGTGAGTTAGAAAATAGTGTGTTTTTATACTTACAGCCATATGTATAAATATATTTGAACGTGAGAGAATAATGTTAAAATATGTTAGTACATACATGGAAAAATCTGACATAAAATGCAGAAAACTTAATAATATTCCTTTCTTAAGTGGCATCATAGTGAACATTCATTTCTTATATCTGTATATGTTATTTTTGGCAAACGAGGTTTTGTTTTGTTTTGATTTCTTATAATAGAATATGGGAAAAAACCAGAAGCATGTAAATCCACATATTAACAATGACTAGCTCCAGGAGATATGATTATAGGCAATCTTAATTTTCTTCTTGGCTGTGTTTAATATACATGTGAATGAATAAGAATTATCAGTTTAGGCAATGCAAGGTAGAATCATATTAATGGACTAAAATTTAAAAACTCCCTCATTTATGGTACTTATAAAAACGTCTCATTCTTTATACACTTTTTCTTTGTAAATATGGTTTTACATATATGGTTAATTTTATTTTAATGAAATTTATTTATTAATAAACTGCCTTAAATGTGTGAACATTGTTAAATCACCAAACCAAAGGTAATACATCACAGCTAAATTATTGCTTGACTTTCTCAAAAACTTCTCTGGTTGATTGCGTGGAAATTGGCAATTAAGTAAGATTTTTTTTTTAAATTATATTTTGGTTCCTTATTTTCCTTACCTTTTGTCCTTGTGGTTATGCCATTTTTTTTTTTTATAGGGTCACAGGTAATGACAGTAAAATAACAATATACCGCCTTTCATATACAACAGGGAAAAGACATTAGGAAGATTAGTTTCTATTTATAAGAAACATTGAAACCATAAAAGAGTAAAAAATCATATTCAGTAAGTCCTTGTTTTAGATATGTCTTTCCCCTACATTGCAATGTACTGAATCACTCTTTCTTATGAATCACATGAACATTTAGGTTTCATTAATTTATTTTAAAATTCTTATGTCATAAAGTATGCCTGTTTTGTTCCTAATCATCCTCTTAGTTTTTCTTACTATTATTGTCTTTTTTTGCTTCTTCAGTCATGGCCAGCAATATTTAAGGTCTCTGATAGTTAATGGTAATGTCAGAGGACATTTTCTGGATCCAAGCCAATCATAACATCATTCAGTAATGTTTATATATACCAAGCTTGCCAGCTACTTACCAGGGCATAACAGAAGATAAATGTACACTACTCTACTACCAAGGATAAAAGAATCCAAGCCATCTGACTGCTAGCAGCCTAATTTTTACATAGCTGTTTACAATTCTCATCGTCATGTTATAGCAATAGGATTTATTAATCCTTCTGACATTTTTCTCTTTGACAGCTTCTCAGCTTCTGTTATATCCTTCTTGGATGGGTAAGTACTATATGCTATTCTGAAACTGTGAGTCAAGTTTTGTATGTTGAGACTGTTTTAGACACTTAGTCTACTAAAGTGTAACAACTTGGATTTAAACCTATCAAAGATAAACAAATAGGGCTCAAGGGTTCAAGAAAAGTGAAATGAAGAAAAGTGAATTCAGAGATGTGATTGCAATGGAGCCTTTCAATATTTTTAACTCAGAGTGGGTTAAACTATAACTTACATTATAGTTTCTACAGGCAGGCCTTAGCATTTTACTCCAAATGGAAAACATACTTTTAAGACAGCTACATTCTTTCAAGAATATTCAAATGGTTTGATTTAGGTATATTTTTGCTATAATATTTTGAATTTTACATCTTTTTAACTCTACATTTTCAAATTAATTTCAAATCATTAATAATTAGTTAAAACCACCAATTCAAGGTGGTATTTGTCTCTTTATTGTGTATTACATTTTATTTAATTACTATTAAATAAGATTTGATAATATATATTATATACATTAAATATAAACAGTAAAAACAGAACAAAATTATTCAAAGGGTGTGTGTGTGTGTGTGTGTGTGTGTGTGTGTGTGTGTGTGTAGATCCACATACTAACAATGACTAACTCCAGGAGATAGAATTATAAGCCATCTTAATTTTCTTACTTCTTACATATATACTTTTATTTATATATACAAACACCTGAATTTATCATTTATTACAACCAAGCTCTAAACAAGGTTATGCTGCTAGAATCTATCGCAAAAAGGAGAGAAAATATTTAAATTCTGTTATTCCCTTTGTCCAGTAAAAGAAATCAAGTATTTTGTTTAATGTGGACAGATACATTTCTTTATGCCAGTGAATCCAGAAGCAATTCAGGCATATAAAATATATTAGTTAGATTCATGTTGTCAACCATAAACTTACACAGAAATTTTATTCAGATGGGTAATTTATATTTTTGGATCTTTGTCCGATCTTGCTTGAAAATTGAAATCCTATCTTAGTTTTGTCTTAAGTTAGTCTCTTAAGTTAATGAAAATTTTGCTGTAGAAAATAAAGATGATATGGTTTCATGTTACTTCCTCATGATCTAATTTGATACATTTCGTTTAAAATTTTAAAAGGAAAATATAGTTATATCATGAGATGATCTCACTCAAATTTCAGGTGCTTCAAACTGTCTTTTGTCAAGTGATAAATGCTGGTTCTGTTATGATTACTTAAAATTTTGAGATGAACAACTAAAGCAATATACTCTCTTGTATTATTAGAGAAGGATCCATAATCTTTAGACATTGGCATTCTTCTGTGAAAGTTTTGGAGTATGATTACATGTTTCCTCAACTATTCAGATGTTTTCTATCATATTTCTTCATAGATGTAAAACAAAGTGTTAATTCCTACACATGTAGGAAAAACTCAAACATTTTATGCATTTTGTACATTTGATGCATCTTAGAATCTGTTTTAACCTTAGAAAGGAACTTGTTTGAGATAGCATAATTCTTCACCATCTCATTAGAAAGTCATAGTATTTGTCTGAAGTATTTTGAACACAGGTGTGGCAGTTGCACAGGGTTACACAGGATAAGAAGGGAGTGTTGGTGATTTTCATCTCTGTGTCTGTCCGATTTCTTATGGAGTCTTTTGTCTGATGTAGTTTAATTCAAAATCATTGCTATACATAGCCAAATTGTGTAATTTCCCAGAGATTCAGAAAACTGGTAAGTAACCAATGAAGAACCAATTAAGTAATGATTAATTTTCACATACCTTCTTATTCATTAAAAAAATGGAGGAAGAAAAGAAAAATATGGTATACTCCAGATTCATCAATTTCAATCTCTTTTCATGGTATGCAGTAAAGTTCTAGAAAATGTCACAAGGTTAAAAAAATTTGACTTTTATGTCACTAGTCTTTATTAATGACTATCAGAGATCCTTTTAAAGTCCGTGTTTATTTTAAATTTTCAATAATTTACAAAATAATTTTTTATATTCATGTTATTAAAATGACATTTCACCAAGAGCAACTCTATTTCCCCAAATTAGCACATCCTCGTATTTTCTTTCTGAAGTCACATAAATGAATTAAATATTTTGTAACTGTTGTTATTGCATGCATTGTAGAAAAGTTTGGACCATTACTAATAATAATTATTAGTAATTTTATATACATATATAAATCTACGTATAAAATTTATGTAAAAAATTACTGCTTGAGGGAGGAACACTCCCAAACTCATTCTACGAGGCCACCATCACCCTGATACCAAAACCAGACAAAGATGTCACAAAGAAAGAAAACTACAGGCCAATATCACTGATGAACATAGATGCAAAAATCCTCAACAAAATACTAGCAAACAGAATCCAACAGCACATTAAAAGGATCATACACCATGATCAAGTGGGGTTTATCCCAGGAATGCAAGGATTCTTCAATATACGCAAATCAATCAATGTGATACACCATATTAACAAATTGAAGGAGAAAAAACATATGATCATCTCAATAGATGCAGAGAAAGCTTTCGACAAAATTCAACATCCATTTATGATAAAAGCCCTGCAGAAAGTAGGCATAGAGGGAACTTTCCTCAACATAATAAAGGCCATATATGACAAACCCACAGCCAACATTGTCCTCAATGGTGAAAAACTGAAACCATTTCCACTAAGATCAGGAACAAGACAAGGTTGCCCACTCTCACCACTATTATTCAACATAGTTTTGGAAGTGCTAGCCACAGCAATCAGAGAAGACAAAGAAATAAAAGGAATCCAAATCGGAAAAGAAGAAGTAAAGCTGTCACTATTTGCAGATGACATGATACTATACACAGAGAATCCTAAAGATGCTACCAGAAAACTCCTAGAGCTAATCAATGAATTTGGTAAAGTAGCAGGATACAAAATAAATGCACAGAAATCTCTTGCATTTCTATACACTAATGACGAAAAATCTGAAAGTGAAATTAAGAAAACACTCCCGTTTACCATTGCAACAAAAAGAATAAAATATCTAGGAATAAACCTACCTAAGGAGACAAAAGACCTGTATGCAGAAAATTATAAGACACTGATGAAAGAAATTAAAGATGATACAAATAGATGGAGAGATATACCATGTTCCTGGATTGGAAGAATCAACATTGTGAAAATGACTCTACTACCCAAAGCAATCTACAGATTCAATGCAATCCCTATCAAACTACCACTGGCATTTTTCACAGAACTAGAACAAAAAATTTCACAATTTGTATGGAAACACAAAAGACCCTGAATAGCCAAAGCAATCTTGAGAACGAAAAATGGAGCTGGGGGAATCAGGCTCCCTGACTTCAGACTATATTACAAAGCTTCAGTAATCAAGACAGTTTGGTACTGGCACAAAAACAGAAATATAGATCAATGGAACAGGATAGAAAGCCCAGAGATAAACCCACACACATATGGTCACCTTATCTTTGATAAAGGTGGCAAGAATATACAGTGGAGAAAAGACAGCCTCTTCAATAAGTGGTGCTGGGAAAATTGGACAGATACATGTAAAAGTATGAAATTAGAACACTCCCTGACACCATGCACAAAAATAAACTCAAAATGGATTAAAGACCTAAGTGTAAGGGCAGACACTATCAAACTCTTAGAGGAAAACATAGGCAGAACACTCTATGACATACATCACAGCAAGATTCTTTTTGACCCAGCTCCCAGAGAAATGGAAATAAGAACACAAATAAACAAATGGGACCTAATGAAACTTAAAAGCTTTTGCACAGCAAAGGAAACCATAAACAAGACCAAAAGACAACCCTCAGAATGGGAGAAAATATTTGCAAATGAAGCAACTGACAAAGGATTAATCTCCAAGATTTACAAGCAGCTCATGCAGCTCAATAACAAAAAAACGAACAACCCAATCCAAAAATGGGCAGAAGACCTAAATAGACATTTCTCCAAAGAAGATATACAGATGGCCTACAGACACATGAAAGAATGCTCAACATCATTAATCATTAGAGAAATGCAAATCAAAACTACAATGAGATATCATCTCACACCGGTCAGAATGGCCATCATCAAAAAATCTAGAAACAATAAATGCTGGAGAGGGTGTGGAGGAAAGGGAACCCTCTTGCACTGTTGGTGGGAATGTAAATTGATACAGCCACTATGGAGAACAGTATGGAGGTTCCTGAAAAAACTACAAATAGAACTACCATACGACCCAGCAATCCCACTACTGGGCATATACCCTGAGAAAACCATAGGTCAAAAAGAGTCATGTACCAAAATGTTCATTGCAGCTCTATTTACAATAGCCAGGACATGGAAGCAACGTAAATGTCCATCGACAGATGAATGGATAAAGAAGATGTGGCACATATATACA
The DNA here is from genome assembly GCF_028021215.1 of Eschrichtius robustus. Taxonomy (NCBI): domain Eukaryota; kingdom Metazoa; phylum Chordata; class Mammalia; order Artiodactyla; family Eschrichtiidae; genus Eschrichtius; species Eschrichtius robustus. Next base: position 73,229,522 of record NC_090836.1, on the reverse strand, counting down.
ATGGAATATTACTCAGCCATAAAAGGAAATGAAATGGAGGTATTTGTAATGAGGTGGATGGAGTTAGAGTCTGTCATACAGAGTGAAGTAAGTCAGAAAGAGAAAAACAAATACAGTATGCTAACACATATATACGGAATCTAAGGAAAAAAAAAAAAAAAAAAAGGCCATGAAGAACCTAGTGGCAAGACGGGAATAAAGACACAGACCTACTAGAGAATGGACTTGAGGATATGGGGAGGGGGTGGGGTGAGATGTGACAGGGTAAGAGAGTGTCATGGACATATATACACTACCAAATGTAAAATAGATAACTAGTGGGAAGCAGCCGCATAGCACAGGGAGATCAGCTCGGTGCTTTTTGACCACCTAGAGGGGTGGGATGGGGAGGGTGGGAGGGAGGGAGATGCAAGAGGGAAGAGAAATGGGAACATATTGTATATGTATAACTGATTCACTTTGTTATAAAGCAGAAGCTAACACACCATTGTAAGGCAATTATACTTCAATAAAGATGTTTAAAAAAAAAAAAAAAAATTACTGCTTGATTATTCCTCATAAGATGTTAGACCAGAGAAAGTACAGGCCGCAAAAGATAGCTCTGGAAGTGACAGTAACAGATTTAAAGCATTGGATTACCTGGTTTTGTAACACTTATTAATAAATAAAGATTAATTTCAGAATATTATTAGGATATCTATAATTCTTTCAAAATTCAACTACATAGAGCTTCACAGTTTGAGGAGGGTCAGTGGTGTTGAAGAGGTCATAAAAAGTTGTTGCATGTTACACTTCACACATCACGAATTCATGATTTTAAGAGAATGATTAATTGTTGGGGTACTAATTTTCCATTAACTATTTTAAATTGTAATTAATGACAAAGTGTATATTTTGAATCATAATGGAAATATTTCATATTAAAAAAATCCTATATATGATGAAAGTCTATGAAAATTTATTTTTATTGAGGTTTGGATTTTTTCAGCATCTTATAAAAGTCAAATTTACAATGTATGGGTATTTTGTAGAACAAGTACATCTCCAGATAAAGGAAAACCTTACATATACTTAACACAGAGGCCTCACTTCCCTAAAACCCCAAAGCATCTTGACTCTCTTTTGTATTACTCTTTTAATTTTTACCTAGATCATTTAAGATATACACATACACAATTTGCAGACATGCAATTTCATAAATAGTTTCAGAGATGAGAAATTGAATTACATGCTGTTTACATATTTAACAGGGAACTTTATTGCAGTCATTATATTTTATTTTTTTATTCTCTGGAGGATTTTAAAAGATTATACTAGCATTTTTAAGTATTTAATTGTGAATTTCTAAAGAGCAGTGATAAACATGGCAACATTAGTTTTCTGATATTCTCAAAATTCAAAGAATAATAAAAGCCAATTTCCTTAGTCAATTGTTATATAAATTACTGAATAAATATTGTATGATGAGGCTATCAGTGTATAAAATTGTTGTAAAGACCTGGAACATGAATTCAACCTCAATGCAGTACATATGTCTCCATATTCTTCTCAAGAAGCAGAAGCTGCCTATTATCAGCATATACAGAATATGGTGGACGTATGTTTTTCATATGAACACCATATCTCTTCCACTAAAATAACCCAGTTCATTCCACGTATGTCAATAGGCAGGGGCCCAGATTGCATCCCTTCATAACCCCCCACACCATAATGAGAGACATATAATTCAGGTCTCATATATAATTAAAGCTCACTGTACTGTTGGTCAGACAGATTGGTTCAGGGATGTGTGAATAATCTGAGTTAGGTTACTGCCTTTGTCCCTATTTGCTACTCTGAAGGAACAAAGTAAAGGAAAGCTGAGATATGAATAGAAACAGAGTCACTATGTCATTGTTTGTGACCTAAAATCTTTTCAGTAACATCTGCCAGTATATTCACCTTCTTAAAAAACGCTTTCTTATTTTGAGAATGATTCTTGATAAAATGCATTAAGAAATATTGACTTAGTGGGATATATTTTGGGATTTCCAGGTCATTCATTCTCTGCGATGGCCTTGATAATAGTATGTTGGCTGAATCCAAATTTTGTTGTGTGATCAGGATCTAGACTTTCCACAAAATTTGTTAAATTAGGGGAAAACGAGGTATTTACATACATATTTTTTTACAGTGTGAGTGTGTATTTGTGTGTGTGCACAAGTGTTTAATTTTTCAGGATATAATTACTAGGAAAAGACTCTATAGCAGAATTATAAGTTTTCGATCTTTTATTGACATCTAGAGAATAGACCTCAGCTTCAGACGTTTAACTATTCTAAGGACTCTGGATCTGTTTTTCATTGTCTTTTAGGATCTTTGGAGAAGCTGCGTGCATAGAGTCTAATATGACCTGCAGCAGTGCTCCTTTCCCCAATGAAAATGAATAGTTTTCATTGTATGTACTGCTCGTTTCCTGGTATGCATAGCTAAGTATGCCCTGTCTCCTGCTGCCATCCTGATTTCTTCAGTTCTTGAGATCACTGATGGGAGAAAAGGATAATTACTAAATGACATCTACAAAATGCTAAAGTGCTCACTCGTCCATAAGATTCTTCTATTTACTGTTCTTATTATTTACGTTGATATTTACTTAATCTAGGATGTACACTCTTAACATATGGGGTGATTTAATAAGACCATGGAAATAAATATTATCCACTGTTCTTTCTTTCATTGAATTACATGAGATTAAGAATATCTGGGCTAATGTTTCCACATAAAATGCTATAACATCTTTCGATGTACTCTTTTAAAATATACAGTAGAAGATGCCGCTGAAGCATGGTATGCTGTATATTACCAGTGGGATGGACTTGCACAATTGAGGATATGGTTTGGACCCTCTGGCAAGCACCATGCTTTGTTTTTTTCAATCAATTTTATGTTATCAAATGTCTTGTGGTCACTTTAAGACAAAAACACAATCCCGATATGGTAAAATTTAAATGACTAACCCCATGTTAAAGTCAAATGCTGAACCTAATTTAAAGTTATTTCCCCTTCCTTCTTAAGGAACTTGAAATGAAAGGCAGAGCAGTGATTCTTCACTTTTTCCAGCTAGCAGTCCCTCAGCTTTTTAGCCAAGAACTCTTGAGTCTCCATGATCAAAATAGAAGGATGAGGAGAGAAAAGCAGATAAGAGCATTTTAATGATGAATTCAGTCCTTCTGAGCCAGATTCATTGCTCTTGTCAAACTTTTTTTTTCTTATGGACCATTTCTGTGGCTCTCATTGCTGGCCCCCTTTCCTTGATATGGTCAGGGTCTCTCTTCATTTGTTTGTTCTAACTCACCCTCCAATGCTGACATAATGCATATCGGCAGCTTTGGCTAAGGCCCTAGGAGGTCATCCTTTTGGACAAGATGCCTTATTATGTGAGTACAGGCCAGTCCTCCTATTGCTAGATCCACACTTAGTACATCAGCTTCTTACATTTTTGACCCACCATCAGGGCACATGATGTGATTTTGTGCCTGCGACCTTCTGCTATTTCCCCTTTAGCTTTCTCAAGCATGGGTCAAGAACCGTTCTGAGGGTCACACCCCCTTCAGTGACACATGTAAGATTCCTTGACTGGTCTGTTGAAGTTTCTCTCACCAACTCAGGATCAGTTTTACCCTCCACTTTTTGAAGTATGGGTGTAGGAGGGATTATGGGAGAGGACAGAGTGTACGATTCAGTATTCCGCCCTCTCCAAAGAAATCTTCTTCAAATATTCTGTCTTTATTTTCCAACTCTCAGCCATTTGCGTCCTTGATGTAACTGAGGGGATTCATTTTAATTATCAACTTGAATTTCTATAAATGATCCATCTATTTTGTATTGGTGACTAGGCAAAAATTTTATTTTTAACATGCTGTTATATTAATTTATATTCTAGAATTTTGTTTCATATTTTAGAATTTCCTTCAACTAACTAATGAGTGTCCTAAGGTCATGAACCATGACTTTTATTCCTTTTGTTTTTCATACTGGTCCTGACACAGATAAGTCATCATTAACTCTTTTTGGATGGATAATTGAATCAGACTTTAAAAAGAGAAAAAAGAAAGTTGGGAGCTAGATCCTGAATGGGGAAAACCTAAATCATAGATAGAAGATACAAATGTTGATATCAGTAGGGCCTAATTGGAGTAGTACTTCAGAGGAAAGATAATATATAAAGCACTTTCATACTTTAAAACATGTCACAAATTCTTTGACACACCTCCCATCAGGCCAAGTCTATGTCCACTCCCCTTGAGCCTAGAGATGGTCTTTGTGACCACCTCAATGGATATACTACAGAAGTGATAGTGCCTTACTCTGTCTGAGGCTTGATTTTAAAAGTTCATGTAGCTTTTGTAGATCTCTCTTGGGACACTTGCTTTGGGAGGCTTTAGCAACCAAAAAATCTAGCAATTCTGAGGACACCAGGTAGAGAGAGAAATCAAGACAGTTGGAATGGAAATATTTCATTTTAAGCCAAATTTGGAGGAAATATGAAGCAGTTGGGATTTGCTTTGTTCACCAAACAAAAAAAAAAGTATCTCATTCCCGACTCTCTACACTGCAAAGTATTTTCAAACAAGGTTACGGATTCCAGTCAAAGATCAAATTCAAGATCGGCCTTTGTTAAGAATCAAGAAAGATCTAAGGTCATGTTTTATAAGTCCTCTTAAAGAGACAAAAAGCCTTCTAAGCATGCTAAGACTGTGCCTCACAGATACTGTCTGTAAACAATAGGACATCAAAGAATTTTAAGTATTTTCCCCACGGCAGCTTTAAAAGGATCCCAAGATAGAAAAGAGCTTTCCCAAAAGATATTTCTGATAGTGTATTTTCTCTAATAGGAAGAATTATAAATCAATTCACAAAAAACCCACATAATTTTAAAGAAATTTTATCAGATGAGACTAAAAGGACAGAGACAATATAAAATTAAAAGAAGACTTAGACTCGAACATTTCCATGGGCTGGAATCAGGCTGAGAAAATATTCAGATTCAAACACCAATTATTTCTCTAAAAAAAGAAGGAGGACTCAGAAACCAAAATCAGGACCCAGAAGGCAGAGTTGTAGAAAAAACATTTCTAGGCAATAAAACTAAGCCGTTATTAAGAAACTGGCAACAGACACCCAGCTGGATTTCAGAAATACTATGAATCAGTGACTCTGTTTGTCTCCCATTTGATATATTTTGAATGCAAGTATATAGAGCAGTCATCCCATACCTGAGCCACCAGTATATGTTGGCTTTATGGTGGGGAGATAACTTGTCTCTTCAGTTCACAGGTCTTCAGACTGAGAGAAACAGTAATGAAGAAGCTGTACTGAAAGAACAACAACCAGAGAGCCTCATATGTGCCCAAATCTGATTTAGACAAGTTGCTGCAACTTGGACCTGAGTCTGATGCTATAGTATATGAGATATTTGGGGGTCTTGGGAGTGAGTGGGTGTGTTTTACATGTAAAAAGTGTAAATATTTTGTGGAAAGAAGGTGGACTGTGCCTCCAAGTTCTTTGACACTCAACAGTTCAAGAAGTGGGGGCCTGTATACCAGTTCTCCTGGAACCTGGACAGGATGTTGTAACTGCCTCGTAAAATAGAAGATAGTAGAAGGAATGCTACGTGACTTTGGATAAAAATCCACGCAGTTTCTGCCAGTTTTTCTAGGGACATTTGCTGCGGAAGACCATCAGCCACCATATAAAAAACCCAGCTACCTTGAGGCTACCACGTGGAGATATCAGGTGGAGAAACCATATTTAAAGAGAAGTGATGACCAACCAGCAACCCCAGTTGTCTGGCACTCACTGTTTGAGTCTTTCAAGCTACTCAAGTGTTGAAGTCTCCAAGATAACCCCATCCCTGACACGAGACACTGCAACTACTGCATGGGAAACCCAAGTCAGGGGAGAACTGACTGAGCCCACTGAAGTGCTGGATTCATGAACAAAGTAAATGATGCTGTTGTTTTCGGCCACTATCTTGGGCTGTTACACAGCGACAGATAGTCAGAACAAGAACTCTAAGATACTGAGAACTTTTTTTCCTTTAGAAAATACATGAAAAATGAACTAGTTGTAGACTTTTATTTTACCAATATGGTTTAGATCAAGATTCCTGATAGCAGCACTATGGACATTTGAGGCCAAATAATTTTTGTTACTGGGTGCTTCCCTGTGTTTTATTGAATGTTGAGCAGCATCTCTGCCCTGTTCTCACTAGATGCCAATGGCACATAATCCTTCTAGTTGTGACTACTAAAAATGTCTCCAGACATTTCCAGGAGAGACAAAATCACTCTTGGTTGAGAATCACTAGTTTAGATAAATTTAAGGGAAGAATGGTAGGAGAAAAATAAATCCTGGGAAAGAAAAGAGTATGGAAAGAAAAGAGTATGAAACTTTCTAGCCTAAATAGCAAATAATTTATATCAAGTCCTCTAATAATAAACCATAAAGTAGAGACACTATTGAAACAAGCATATTCTAGAATCAGATGTTCTGTTTGCAAAATCTTCAAAATGTCCATGCTGTCCATACTTTCGTAAATACATAGAATTAGAGGCCCATTAAGTTATGGGGTTATTGAGGTTCGCCTTGACTAATTGTTTTATTTGTTTCTGGCAATTTTGTATCTCTTATTTCAGGCTTCAGCTGATTTTTCATGTTATTTTCTGTTATTTCAGAAAAAAGTACTTTTAGAAACTAATGGCTTTCCAAGAGATGAGTTTTGTCCCTCAGATAACCCCATAATTTAGCATTTCAAGCTTTTAAAATACTTATCAAGAAACAATTGCTAATTGAGACCAATGAGCTATGCTGTACATTCCTGACAGCATAATGTACCTCTTCAAATTTTGGTAATAATAATTGCATGGCAACTTACAATTCAGAAAGGAAACACTATCAGAATTTTTAGCCATGAGAAAAAAAGGGTTAGGGTTTGGAGTGAGGGGACATTAGATTTTAGTAAGAATCCTTGTTTTCTCCTGTAGTGTGAATATTTTAAACTATTAACGTATTTCTGGTTTTTCACTTTTATAGAATCCATATTCTTATATAAGCCATTTAAGAATGAGTGTTATAAAGCAGAAACTAACACACCATTGTAAAACAATTATACTCCAAAAAAGATGTTAAAAAAAAAAAAAGAATGGGCTCTGTGTAGTTTGTTGTAATTTATTAGATTTCTTTCAAACTTTTCTTTCTGAACTAGGGTTATTATGATAATTATAATTTCTAGTTTTCCTTTTTTTTCTAATTGTTTAGTCATCCAGAAGGAGGTTGGTTGACCAAGAAGAGAGTGAATGGGTTCATTTTGTTTCCCTCTTGGGACCAATAATACTGCCATTGTTTCCTAACAATTCTGTTTCTGGTGTTGATTGTCATAAGCAGTAAGAAACCATGAGAAAATTAGTGCAAATTCAGTTTTACAATTGGACAGTGAAAATCTATCACCAGAACAATGAAAACAGCTCAGGGTGTAGTATATAGTGCTAGGAGGTGAGAAGCATTAACTACATGTTTAATGGGCAAGGGATTCTCCTATGCTCCCAATGTAGCATCATGTTTCTACTGGAAGTCTAAGTAAGCTAGTGCCTCATAATATTCTGGACTTAACTTTCAAATATACAAGACATTATCTTTTTCTTGGTAATTGGCATGTCACTATTATAAGACATATGTCTGTCATCAGTTGACAGCTACCACTTATCAGAGGGATAGGACATTCATTGCACAGAGCATTCAAATAGATTAAATAAATTTTCTTCTTTTTACAAACTTTACATGGTACGATGACATATAAATTGATTTGTAAACTATTCATAACTTCTAGATGGGTTTACCTCTTTCATTTTTCAGGAAGGAAGGAATTGTCAAGCTGGATTGATCTGGCATGCCAGTACATTAGCCCTTCTATAACTGATTTTCATTTTAATGTTACTCTCTTTTTTGCAAGGGCAAGATGCTAAATGAGATGAGATAATTTACATTTTGTCACATTTGCTTTCAAAGATTAATGTACACCAACAAGAGGAATCAAAAAGATAATATCAGGTAGAGCAAAGTTATGAAGCAAAGGCAGTAAGTTACTATTTAAAAGCAAAATTAGATGGCATGTTGTTTATTAAAATGGTTTCTTATCATTTATTCAAAATAAATGAACAGAGCAGTAATACCTAAAAACTTACATTTTGAGATGTGGCAGATTTGAGAATGAAACCTAGATCTGCAGTCTTATGGTCCTGTGATATTCATTTACTTCTCCAGTGCTTTTATGTTCACACATACACCAAAAGGAACAAGGGCAACTCTTTAAAAGGTTTGTGTATGGATGAACACCCCTAAATCAATTTAAATATTATTATTAATATTATTGTTATACTTTTTAAAATAAAGGGACGATTTATATATTGATTATTATATATAATCGATAAGGTTCAACTCATATAATGACATAAATTATCATGTGACTTATGGTGGAATTCTTACAACTTCACGGTTATTTCTCAAATATGTCATGTGATAGGAAACGATACTGATAATTTTTTGTTCACTTTTGCTTGCAGCTGTCTTATTCTGACTCATAACATACCTATATTATTTTAATAGATTCTCAAATGATGCCTTCCTATTTCTGCTTCCTTTTCTTCTCTCCCTCCTTCCATTCTTCCTTTCTTCCTTTCTCCCTCTCTCTCTCCCTCCCTTACTCCTTCCCATTCACCCTGTATATTTACTGAAGATTTAATATGTGTCAGATACAGAGATAGACACTGCAAACATAACACTGAGAACACTGGAGCATTTGTTCCCAAGGTACAACCCCTCTAATAGAAGCAGAAAAGTCATGACAAATAAAAAGAATTAAATACTAACCTGTGTTATGGCAAACGAACAAAAAAATATCACAAAGGAACGAGACATTGATTATGTTTTCTTTCTGTGTTTACTTCATTCCCCAACTTGTCCATACCTGGAATATATATTGTTGCACCGTTTAATGGATGTCTATAAGGTGTTCTTTCTAACAGAAATTTAGTTCTGTTGTTCCAAATATGAAATTTCTGTAATGGTTATGATGACTCACAGATACGGTACAACCTAATCACTATGTGTACTCACTACGTGTATCTTCCATAGCCTGCTTCTACCGTAACTGTCTAAAGTTATTTTGTATGCAAAATATCAAAAAATCTTTATTTTTATTTAATTCTGTTTGGCTTATATTTTGTTCTCACCTCCTGTCATAGATCACAGTAGATCACAGTACTTTTGACAAAGTAGGGCTCAATACCTTAATAGATCAGTCAATAAATGATGAAATGAATGAACAAACACATGATTGATGAACTGAATGATTGGCTGACTGAATGAGAACCATATGGCATATTTTTCTTGGTGTTCTCTCGGCCTAGAATATCTTTTCTTTATGTATGTATGTATCCCAGGCTTCAGTTTCCTGCTATTTCATTCTCCTTTGATCAAATCAATTGATAATGCCATCCTAATAAGTTATTGTTTATGTTAAACATTTTTCTATTAAATCCTTTTTGACATACCTTATGACAATGTTTTCTTGTTTCATTTCCATGCCTTCTCAGATAACTAACATGTAGAGAATTATCCATTGCATGCCTTCATCAATATTTTGATAAAACTATCTTTTTCTAAAGCCTAGAGTCTTCCAAAATTTACATATATATGTATATAGACAAATATATAGATATATATATTTATCTCTCTCTATATATATATATACATATATGTATATATATATATATATATATCTACAAAAGCTCATGTGTGTGTGTTTTTGTATACATGCATCCCTTTATAGTGGAGGTACATGATCTTAAAATCCCATAAATACTAATATATTTAATAGGTGTTACCCCTTATAAGCCTGTGGCTATAACAAATGTATGTTTTATTATGTGATAAGCCAAGAATATGAATTAAAATTTTCAGAATAAGATGATATATCCTCAGAGAGTAGGGTCGACCTAATACTTGTTGGTTTAAATATTTGACAGCTGTTCGAACATATTGTCATTTGGAAGGGGAAAAATGAACCAATTCATCAAAATCAACAATATTCACAGAGGGAGTTGTATAGTGTCAGAGCTACCTTTAAATTAAATGTAGCCTTAAAGAAAAAAAAATCATTTAAACCATCTATTGTACAAAAGAAGACACTAGTTAATGGCAACACGCTTATCTTCACCAGAAGCAGAACTGCTGAATGTAATACCATGCGTGTCATTTTGTATGTGTGTGTGTGTGTGTGTGTGTTGTGTAGCCTTATATATTTGAGTGGAGCATTTCACAGTAATTAACTCGAATGAAAACTTGTTCTACACAGATTTTCAGAATAAATAGTTGGCAATTACATATGGACTAAACTGTTGCACTGCTAACCTTTTAACAAAATCTCTTTCCATTAAACAATTTTATTAATGCTCATTATTACTCTCATGGTGGGACGGTGCTTTTTCATTTTTCGATTTAATGACTGTAGATCAATATGTATTGGGTCGTGGAAACAAACAGACTCTGTTGGGGATGGGAATCAAAGTAGGAAAATATTGTCTACAGCTGACAGCTACCATTTATGTGAAAACTCAAGGGAGTTTTTCCTTCTTGATACCTGGATAGAACTGGTATACTCCATCCACATTTCTTTCAAAATTAATTTTGTTTATGTTGTGGCTTAAAGGTGAAAATCTGAAAAACACTATGTTCTATTTCCAGTTTTAATGATTAATGCTCAAAGAAAAATCCAATTTTCAAAAATAATAATTTTGCCATGAGTCACAGTGACATCAGATGACAAAAAAAGCTTTATCAAACTGGAATCTTAATTCATGAAATGTTGGGCACAACTGCATCCTCCAAATGGCTCATTTATTCTTTGCTGATAATATATAGCCTAGAACATTGAATTCACTTAGGTTTAATGAGTTTTTGCTTTTGACATACACACTATGAAGATTTTTTTACTTATTGTGGTCAAGTATTGATTGCATTTTTCATGGATCAGGAACTGGTAAACATCTTAATTTTGAAAAACACTGTTTTGTTTTTCCTCTGCCATAATTTTATTTTTTCTTGAATTAGGGTATTATATTTTATTGATACAAGGTGAATAAGAATAAATTGTATATTTATACATTTCAAAAATATTTAAACTTTAAAAAACTTTGGATATCTTTTCAATATATAATGCATTTTTATTTTTTTATTCTCCAAACGTTTTTTCCTACTAAAATCTCAAATCTGTTTTTTTTTTTAATTTTATAAATGGATGAAGTAGGGAACTGCTACAAATTTGCAGTCTAAAGAACTTTATTTTATAAATGGGTACTTATACAATATGAGAAGCTATCTCTATAGTTTATGACAATATATCAAAATAGAAAACTTCTTCATTTAAAACTGTAGTATCCATTCCCAGGGCTGGGCAGGCTTCATGGGCATGTGACCTATGAAGTTGAACAGGGTCCCACACTTAGAAGGATGCCATTCTTGGTTTATGCCTCTGCTGTTGCTATCTCAAAATTCTTAAGAATTTTTAACAAGGAGCCCCACATTTTCATTTTGCGCTAGGCCATTGAAATTATTCACTGTGCCCCGAAACAGAGTAACACAGAAGATATCAAAATATCCACGTTTGTATAATTTGATATATTAACCATTTTAATATGAAAATACTAATTTAAATAACTAAATTTGTGAGGTGAAAGACTATCTAGTTTCCATTTTTTGCCTCCCTCTGTTCTTTATTCCAAATTAAAAGGTATCTTCTACAATTGGACAAAAATTTGTACTACTGAAATGAAAAGTAATAACCAATAACCGTATTTTCATGAGTATGACAGTGCAGTGACCATCTACACACAAAATTTTGAGTTCACATTTGTGACTACAGTTGACCCTTGAACAATATGGGGTTGAACTGTCTGGGTCCACTTACACACCAATTTTTTTCAGTGGTAAATACTACAGTATTTACCAAGGTTGGCTGAATCTGAGGATGCTGAACCAAGGTTGGTTGAATCTGAGGCTCTGATGAAACTGCAGATACAGAGAAACCTTGGATAAAGAGGGCTGAGGACCAACTATAACTTATGTTTGAGCATGGAGGGTTGGTGCCCCTAACCCTCTTGTTGTTCAAGCATCAACAGTATTTCCAAATTCTGTGATAGACCTGCTTTGGTACCTTTCCCATTTTCTCTTTATTAGGCCAGTATTTCTATCTCCCAGTTATTTTGAGTGGTGAATGAAGCTGATTTAAGACAGAACGCTTTTCCTGGAAGTGGAGCCAGAGACAGTGATTATGAATACGTTTTGAGAAATTGCTTTCTAGAAAGATTACATAATGTCGTATTGTCCATAGTAGATGTACAAGATTATTTACCACAACTTTATCAGCAGAGAGTTAATGTGAAAAGGGGGATCCAATCACTGGTGTCCAATTTGATTGTGAAAAGCAGCAACTCATTTTTAATTTAATTTGCTGTATCAGCGATTAATGAAGTTGCAAGTTTTTAAATTTATATTTTGGCTGTTCTTATGCCTGTTTTGCTTTTTCCATTGTAGTGTAAGTTGGAATTACTGTTGTTTATTCTATAAAAAACAATGATATCATAACCATAACCTTTATTTGAAGTAAAGTTTTACCAAGGTCAGTGATTAATAATTCTCAGTTGTCACTAAGATCAGAAAAAAAAAAAAAATTGGACTCAACTTGCAGAATTAGGACTTTTGTGTGCATATGTATAAGAACTTTACACCAAATGAGAATATTAACACAGAAATAGATAAAGTGAGATTCTAAAATTTCCGTCTCTACTGATGTGTATATATGTATACACACACACACACACACACACACACACACACACACACACACACATATATACATACATACCTGTCTCTTTGACGGTGTTTATAAGTAGATCTGTGAAACTCTCTAAGTCTCTTTAAAGATCCAGGACCTGTAATTATGAATAACTCTTAAAAATATTCAGAATGTAGTTTCATCATAAATCTTCTATGGCTGCTTGTGATAAAATAACCATCTCTTAGGGTTTATAAATATCAAGCTTTTTTAGTACCTCTGCCTGCAGGTATAAAAGTGACCCGATTCTCATACTTATTATTATCAATATGTACATATGCTGGATATGTAAAATATAATGACCAAAGGACATTTCTGTCAAACAGAGACTTCAAAAGAAAAATATGGTCTGGTGCTTTTTTTCTTCCCACTTGTCATTTGGAGAGTCCAGTATGTTTCATGCTTTGGGAAATAAATGTGCCAGTCCCTGAAACAGGAGACATATTGAGGTCCTTGCCTTATTTTCCTAGCTGCTATAGAACATATTACAAATGGAAAATTCATATCTTACTAGAAATAGCATAAAATAATCAGTTATTTTCTTAAATGCTGAACAGTTCCCCATAGAAAACTCTCCAAAACCCAATCTGTAAAACCCTATCCATCTTTCAGAAGTCCAATAGGTTTCCAATTCCCTTATGAAAACTTCCTTACTTCTCACTTTCCTTTGAGGTATGACAATTCTTAATAGTGTACATCATAAAGTGTAGCATTTAATTATGTACCATCACTTGACTAATACAGCTACTTAGTGGCAAATAAAACAATGCACTGTAGCTAGTTTAAGCAGAAACTAAGAGAGAGAAAGATTATATAGTTTATAGAATCTTACAGGACACAAATATTGGTGTTGGAAATCTATGCTGGCAGGAACAATGCTTCAAAAACAGACAGTTCTGGAAAAGGCAACATTTTCCTTCCTCAGCCTCCAGCAAATCCCCGAACCAAATTAAAATTCTCTCTGTTTGAATATGATTAGATGGGTCTGGAGGACATGCCAGCACTTTTCTATAAGAAAGGTTTCAAATTCTAATTCTGCTTAAAATTTGAGAAAGTGAAGCAATAACACAGGAAGTTACCTAAAACAGGAGGCTGCTCAGTGTAAATGAGGGAACACAAAATATGAAACATACTATCTCCCATGATATGATTGTTACAGCGTGTGTGTTTTTTTGTTATTCCTGAAAGCATTTAAGTCTTAGAAGTATTAAATTGTGTGCCATGCTTCTTCATACAGACCTGGTGTCCTCTTTACCTGGATTCAAAACTCTGTTCCATTAGTGTGACTTTGAAAGAAAGAAAATTGATTTCGCTATCACCAATCAAATTAACTCATCAACAAATGTTGGTTAATAAAATCTGTCTCATAGGGTGATTGTTAGAACTGAAGGAAACAACTTAAGTTCCCAGGACAAATACTAGGTACTCTATAACCTTTGTTTCTTGTCTTTCTCCCTTATACATTATTCTATAAACTTTTATCAATACAGTGATGAGCACATAAAATTCGTGTGTCACATAATAGGAACCAGAGGGGTCATTCCTACCTTTTTAGCCCAGCACAGCCAGAGGTCTGACCCATAACTTAAGTTGGGAAAGATGTTTTCTCCCAACGGGGTGACACTTGTTCTCTAGGAATACAGAGAAGTTATTCAATGGGAGAATAACCATAATAACTTTTTAATAGTTTCTCTAACAAAGTGAAATGAAGTAATTCAAGCAGAGCACTTATAAAAGAGCCTTGAATCCACTCAAAAATCAATAAAACTTAACTCTTATCATTGTCATTGTTACTTATGGAAGGCCATATTTGCTGTAAAAGTCATACTGACCTTGGGGTGGTTTGACCAAACCATTGTCTCAAACATTTGCTTCTAGAGCTTCCTTGCTACTTGTTTTTTCTAAGTCTGTCATAAATTCTGAGAACTCTTGATATCCTTGCAACACTTAAATCCTTCATCTTAAATTAGAGTCTGTTGCTTAAAACCCAACAACTATCACTGATAAATATACCAAAAAATTTGCCTTTGAAATTTTAGTAATGAAGAGGCTTGAGTTTCTTAATTAACTAGTTGAACTGTTTGGATTTTGTCTTTTAAAACAGTTAATCTGTCCATGACCAAAATGGAGAGAAGACACTGAAGAATACAATAGCAAAGCCTGGCCTCTATTTAAAATCCTGAAACAATAGAAACGATATATCATATTGAAATTCCTTTCTTTATTTAAATTTTATTAAATCCCTTGAAAGACTTTCTATTGTATATTAATAAATTTAGTTTTGTTATTTTTTAGTTATACATTACTGAGGAAGTTTCCTAACATCAGTAAAGCTAAATTTTCTCACTTGTCAAAAAAGAAAATAATACTATTTTTATAAGATTTTTTTTTTGGTAAGGATTGCATTAGATATTATATATAGTGCACTAAGTAATATTAGTTTTTTTAACCAAAATGTTGAATGAACAACATTTACAATAACAAGGAAAGTCTTAACTTTTTTATTTATTGAATCAGGCCAAACTAAAGTGGTAGTCATATAGTTTCTAGTTTAATCAAAACATCCCTTTCACTTCTGTCACTGTGGGTATAGATGTAGCTTTCTCCATGTTAATGTTACTGAACCAAACTTGGGTCCACTTGCCCACATCAGTAAAGCCAGTCTACTGACACTGGGTTGTGGTAAAGAAAAGTGTAGCGTTTATCGTAAGGCACCAGACAAGGCATCCGGAGCAGCTAATGCTCATAAAGCCCAAACTCCCTCCTGGGTCTCCAGGAAGCATTTTGAAAAGCAAAGTGAGGGAGGGGTGTTGCAGGGTGTGTGATCAGCTTGTGCACAATTCTCTGGTGGTGTCACAGGGGTTAACATTATCAATCCTCAAGCTTCAGTAGACCTGGGGGCAATGTGCTCATGGTCATCAAGTACTTAAATTCTTCCACTTGGTGGCGGTTTTAGCATCTGTAAAATAACTCAGGAAATGTGCATCAGATACTGTTATCTAGGTACAGTAAGTCCCCTACATATGAATGAGTTCCTTTCCAAGAGCTCATTTGTTAAGTCCTATTTGTTCGTTAAGTCCAACAAAGTTAGCCTAGCTACCCAACTAACAAAATCGGCTATATAGTACTGTACCACAATAGGTTTATAATACTTTTCACACAAATAATACATAAAAAACAAACACAAAATATAAGGAGAACATTATTAATCTTACAGTACAGTAACTTTGCAGACCCGTGAACTAACTACGTGGTTGGACATGCAAATGTGCATTCGCATCTTTGAAAGTTCGCCACTTGAAGGTTTGTATGTAGGGGACTTACTGTACTTCAGAGAGGAGCTAAATATTCCGTGACTACCATATGTCTGATTCACTGTTTACATTCTTAACAGTCCACCAGGCCCAACTGCTATTTTTGTGACTACATGTTTACATCCTTTCAATCATTAATTTTTGAGCCAGGCTTTTGTGACTCAGGGGAGGCCTGGGAAACTACAGTTCCACAAACAAGAGACAGGTAGAGGACATGGGAGGAGGGGTCTGTCCTGGGAAGGCCCCATAGGGTCCTGCTCTGTTATCTTAACCTATTTTTATGCCTTTGTCAGTGTTTTTTTTAAGTTCTACCTAGGAACAATAATATTAGAATGCCATCTCATTTAAATACTGTCAGTTCTTTTCTTTGAGAGGTATGAGGTTAAGGCATAATGACATGGTTGTGAAAAAGCTTCATTTTTCTTTACCTGAAGTCTCTATGTATATATTTACCTTACATTTAGCGGCCCAATATGCAAAGAATAATATTTGTCGATAATTTAACTTCTATATGTTTAGGTTTGTTTGTTGTTGCTTTGGAAATTGTTGCTTTGATTGTTGTTCTTTTTTTTTTTTTTAATTTGGGAGACTTGTAAGAGTGGTTTGGCTATTTATCATAAAAAAATTTGACTCTTCTAGCAATAGTTTGCTTTTTCCTTGAGAAAAAACTTTGATGTGCTCTAATACTTTATACACCTGCACTAGATATTTGTATAAATATTTATATGATACACAGTTTTCTAAATATTAAATTGACTTTACTTAATTACATGCCTGTCAGATGCTACTCATCTGGCACCAGTATGGGCCCATTTATACAGGCATAATTTAACTTTGCATTTTGTGTTTTTTATCTGTTTTTTGGCTCTCTTCAGTGTTTCTTCATGGTTATTAGTAGACATAAGAGAAAAATAGTGGTTTTGATCATGAATAAATAGCAAAGCAGAAAGCATATACATGGAACATATATATTAGTATACATATAAAATGAACTCTGCATTGGTAAATGTAATATGTTTAGTGACTTCAAACATATATATATATATATATATACACACTCTGATGATCCAAGTTGATATATAAATTATATACCCAGTTATGGTGAAAATCTAATCAGAAATAGAGTGAATAGATGGAAAAATACATTTTCTTTTCCTTCTTGAAAGACATGGAAATAATACTCTTTGGTACACAAGAAACAATCTAAGTGCTTATATTACTGCAGCATATTGATTTTCTGACTGTAGGATCCATCATAATTGAACAGTAAACTATCATATTTCATTTGTGGCAGTGTTGTCTGAAGTATATAATTTAGAATTATGTATTAAATGAATTTAAATAAGTCCCTTGGATTTATTTATTTATCTACCTTATTTGAATTAAATTGGACTTCTGTATGCTAATGAGAAGATATAGAATCCCTACTTAATGTTGAAGAATGATTAGAATTTTAACATTTTTTTTGGAATATAAATTAATCTTCTAGTTAGTAAAAATGGAGAAGAATGTGCCTTGTTGCTCTGAAGAACTTAAGAACGCTATCTTGCCCATTAACTATGAGCTTACTGCCTCTTTTTCCTTGCATGTTTTTCTAATCAAGGACATACTTTCTCCCCTGAGGCACGTGGGAGTTTAGCAATTACTTGCAGCTCTAACACTAGGCAATTTCTTCTGGGACTGCAATCTGTTAGAGTTCAATTTTCTCAACCACAGACAAAATGATGAGAATGAATTCATTCCTTCAGAATGAAACCAAGTGAATAAACTAAATGTGATTGAAATGAGCTTAGGTGGCACTCATACATAAATCAACAGACAACCCTGGCACATAACCCAACTGTACATACTTATGGCATGTGTTTCATGTTCCAGCAACTTTTTAAAGTTTTTTTTTAATCTTCCAAAGAACATTTTTTAAAGTCCCAGTAAAGTTCAATATAAATGTATAATTGTAATTATGTATAGATATCGCCATATCACTCTGCAAAGGGGTTGTATTACATTATGTGTGCTTCAGCAGTATAAGAGAGCCACTGTGACCACATGACTTCACCAATACTCAGTGATAACAAATGTTTTTGTCTTTGTCAATCTGTTAGGTAAAAAAGCAAAATAAAAAAAACCAACAAAAAACACTGATTTCAGGATGAGTGAGGTTAAATAATTTTCAGTTTTATTAGCCATTTATTTATGAATTTTTATGAGTCTATTCATACTAGTTTTACATTTTTCAAGTGGATTCTTTTCCTTTTTTCTTTGTAAAAACTCATCTCCATGTAAAGAATTGTCTTTTGCCACATGTGTTGCAGATTTTTTCCACCAGGTTTAACTATTACACACACATATCACTCATAGGAATTTATCCAATAAACATATTGGACAAATTTATAAAGTTATATTTATTGTACTGTTGGTAAAGAACTAAGGCTAGAATTCACATAAATATGGTAAATAAAGGATGGATTT
Source organism: Eschrichtius robustus (assembly GCF_028021215.1). Taxonomy (NCBI): domain Eukaryota; kingdom Metazoa; phylum Chordata; class Mammalia; order Artiodactyla; family Eschrichtiidae; genus Eschrichtius; species Eschrichtius robustus. The sequence goes on along the minus strand of NC_090836.1, from coordinate 73,210,808 downwards.
GTATAAATTTTGATACATCCCTTCAATAGAATATAAAGTTAAAGAATGAAACAGACCTATTTGTGATATCTAAGGTTTACCATGGGAGAAAGGCAATACAGAAAAGTGATTTTAGTTAACAAATAGAATTTAGAGGCAGGGCTGAGAGTTTTATAACATATAAGGCCTTTTGTATTAATTTAATTTACTGTCATGAATTTGCTTTATCTTTATCATCACCATCATCATTGTAGTTGTCATTGTCATCATAATCATTCGAGTACAGAATCATTCTTGTTCAGCTTTTAGTAACCAATTTATATTTACATGAAATTTATCATGTAAATATTTAATTTTTTTTGGTGGGGGCGGGTGGGTTGTTTGTTTTTTGTTTTTATAGAGGAAAATATCTGCATTGGCAATAAGTATTGAAAGGTAAGGATGAGTGGGAGACAATTTGGATGATGACACCTAATTTGTGTAGCTCCTTGGAGGATATAATCTCATTCCGATTTTTCTAGGTGCAGCTTTATCTCATGCCACAAGAATCTGGAAATATGATTTCTATTCCCAAGGGTCCCAATCATACTACAGCTATAAAATGAGAAGTTTGGAGTTAGTAAACTTTAGGTTACCATTCTCTCCAACTATCTATGATTCCTGGCTCTTCCACTTTAATATCATCATATTGCCAAGATTGTAGAAACACTCAGCATATATGAATGGTAAAATGCCAAGATCACAAAGGTAAACTGCATGAAGAGACCATGAGACTACAAACAGGGGGAAAAGTTGCTGATAGCCTCTGGTTAATACATGTGGGAAATTCTAACCCATACTGCACATCAGGTCATGATCTTTATGTTACTAGTCACTTATGTAGAGTGCATGGAACTTCCCAGAGGACTGGCTGAATTGCCAACAAAAGGGTACTCCATTTTGTATATAGGAATTACTGCATTAATCCTTGTACTGTTTTAATTCAGTACAATAAGGGTTTATCAACTACCTTCTGTAAAATCTGAGGAAATTAAATAATGAGCCAGAGAGAAAGTTAGTTACAAGTTGTCTCCTAACATTTGTTTGTTGTCTATATCACAGTTCAGAATTTAGTCTTTTCCTTAGTCTCAAAATCTGATTTGTTCTGCACAGTGAAAAAAGCTTTCTCTATGCATGATGTTATTTAATCAGAACACCACATGACCAGTCGTATTTTGATCTCAGCAGACCCATAGGGGAAGCCAAATAAAAATTGGAAGGTTGTATGGAGACTACAGCTTTAGAATATAGAAAGTGAATCTAGGTTTAATGCATTAACTAAAATACCCTGTTACATTCCTTTCTCACAAATGGTATGGTTGTACAGATCGCACAGGAATTAACAAAGTCCTTTCACTGATTCTTTTGTATCCACCTTCAAAAAGGGATGACTTGCTACCAGAATACTGTTTCCAAAGATCTTTGCTTAAAAAAACTTACTTATGGTAGATTAGTACTTGAGAGGGCCACTCTGGATTTTACTTAATCACTCTAATTATCTTATAGAATTTTGGTCAACCAAATCTCATATTTTGATTAACAACTTCTTTTTGATATGTAAATACTCTTAAGAATTCAAGTCTTACTGGATTGGGAACACTGCAATCACTTCTGAAAGTGACCCTGGCTTTACATGCTTTGATTGCTTATGTACTGATAATAAAAGTAAATATTGAAAGAGGTATCTCATTTGATTTATCATCAATCTACAGAAAAATCATCAAACCATTCAAATACTGGTAAGGTACTATCAGGGAAGCAGCAGCATAGCACAGGGAGATCAGCTTGGCGCTTTGCGAAGACCTAGCTGGGTGGGATAGGGAGGATGGGAGAGAGGCTCAAGAGGAAGGGGATATGGGGACATGTGTATGCATATGGCTCATTTGCTTTGTTGTGCAACAGAAACTAACACAGTATTGTGAAGCAATTATACTCCAATAAAGATCTATTAAAAAAAAAAGTAAGATGTGATTCCCATTTTCTAATAACTCATTCTAAATATTTTTACAGCTCTGATTACCTCATGTTGAGACAAGCATACTCATTTGAAAATTCCAAGGGAAAGTTATGTTAAGGAATCTAGAGTTTTAATGATATTCTTCCATTTTTGTCATGTTCAAAATCTATTTTAAATGTATAAGAAAAGCCATTTATAAGAAGTATGATGGAAGCAGAGAAAATGACTAGCTTGCAAAGAGTAATTGAAGTAGAAGTTGTACCTAAGATCAGGGAAAAGGAAATTGAAATATCTGATTTAACATTCACTAAGAAAAAGATGGAAAGGTAGAACAACAGAGAGATCTTCAGGCAATTTGTTTGGAAATTCAGAAACACTAAATTTGGCAGAAGAATCTAGAAGCTACATGTTAAAAGTGTTCTCCTCCCTCTTAAAAACAGTGCCCAGAAAAAGGTGTATTTTTTTAAATTCTAAGTTTCAGTAAAGAAGCTGAAGATAATGGATGCCATTACTAGCTAAGGCTGTCAGACATTAGCATTTGTTGGCAAACGAGAAACTAACTGAAGAGTTTTCAAAACAAAATGAACAGGACTTCCCAGGACTTCATGTCAGACACAAGATTCCTGGATGAGACAGGACTAAAAGTATCTTATGGTAGAAATAAGCCAAAATCTAAAATATCTCCCCATATTCAGAATGTGAGATTAAATATGATAAGTTAGGGACTGATGGCAGAATACAATTATTTACCTTTCTTTAATATTAATTGTAACATTTTCTTTGCTGCTAATAATTATAACTATTATGTAAATATTTTACGTGGATACTTTATTTTTTTATCTCTACACCAAATCAAGTATTTTCACCAAAGAGATTATCTATGGGCCCAAGGTCAATTAGCTAATAAGGTTGACCCTTGAATAACATAGGTTTGAACTGAGCAGATCCACTTACACATGGATTTTTTCCAGTAGTCAATACTACAATACTACACAATCTGAGGCTGGTTGGCGCCCCTAACACCTGGGTTGTTTAAGGGTCAATTGTACATATCAGAACTGGAGATTAAATCTAAGTCAGCCATAAATCAAAGAGGGCAGAATTAGATACAACATATTTTTTAACAATATTTATATATCATAGCTTGGTCTCTGATTTTTCAGCCTCATTCATCATCTAAAAAATGTTTATCAAACACCAGTTTTTGACACAGTTCTTATTATTAGAGAGTGACCAAGAGATGAATTCCTTGCCCTCATTAAGTTAATCAATCAATCAGTGACTCAATCAATGTATAAATGACAGATACTAATGAATCATATGGAAAAATAAAGCATATTGAAGTAGACCCTGTGAAAAAACTGCCGGGTCTCTCTGCTGTACATGTTTCATCTGCTAGGAACGTTATCACAGAAGCCTTCAGATGTCAGTTCCTTCAGGGATTAGCTCAACTTCAGAGTTCCACCACACACTAAATTACACCTCTGCTTGGATTACAAGTCCAAACAGTGTAAAGACTCGGCCACCTTGGCATAATGGAGGTTCACTCTAAAGGTACTATAGAATGTCATGGAATAGGGTCATTTGAGGTTGTTATTGGATCTACATCATGGTTCCATTTTTCCCTTTGAACAATCCTGTTTCATGTCCTTCCCTGCCTTACATGTTGGTTTCAAGCACACTCCTTAACAAATACTTTGCATACTGCACCTATTCTCAGATAAAAAATTAACCCAGAACTCTTTTTTTTTTTCATACCTTTTATTTTAACATCTTTATTGGAATATAATTGCTTTACATTGTTGTGTTTCTGCTGTATAACAAAGTGAATCAGCTATACCTATACTTATATCTCCATATCCCCTCCCTCTTGCATGCCCCTCCCAACCTCCCTACCCACCCATCTAGGTGCTCACAAAGCACCAAGCTGATCTCCCTGTGCTATGCAGCTGCTTCCCATTAGCTATCTGTTTTACATTTGGTAGTGTATATATGTCAATGCCACTCTCTCATTTCATCCCAGCTTACCCTTTCCCCTCCCCATGTCCTTAAGTCCACTCTCTACGTCTGTGTCATTATTCCTGCCCTGCCCATAGGTACTTAAGAACCTTCTTTTCTTTTTATTCCATATATTTGTGTTAGTGTACGGTATTTGTTTTTCCCTTTCTGACTTACTTCACTCGGTATGACAGATTCTAGGTCCATCCACCTCACTACAAATAACTCAATTTCGTTTCTTCTTATGGCTGAGTAATATTCCATTGTATATATGTGCCACATCTTCTTTATCCATTCATCTGTCAATGGACACTTAGGTTGTTTCCATGTCCTGGCTACTGTAAATAGTGCTGCAATGAACATTCTGGTGCATGACTCTTTCTGAGTTATGGTTTTCTAAGGGTATATGCCCAGGAGTGGGATTGCTGGGTTGTATGCTAGTTCTATTTTTAGTTTTTTAAGGAACCTCCATACTGTTCTCCATAGTGGCTGTATCAATTTACATTCCCACCAACAGTGCAAGATGGTTCCGTTTTCCACACACCCTCTCCAGCATTCATTGTTTGTAGATTTTTTGATGATGGGCATTCTGACAGGTGTGATGTGATACCTCATTGTAGTTTTGATTTGCATTCCAATAATGATTAGTGATGATGAGCATCCTTTCATGTGTTTGTTGGCAATCTGTATATCTTCTTTGGAGAAATGTCTGTTTAGGTCCTCTGCCCATTTTTGGATTGGGTGGTTTGTTTTTTTGATATTGAGCTGCATGAGCTGCTTGTATATTTTGGAGATTAATCCTTTGTCAGTTGCTTCATTGGCAAATATTTTCTCCCATTCTGAGGGTTGTCTTTTCGTCTTATTTATGGTTTCCTTTGCTGTGCAAAAGCTTTTAAGTTTCATTAGGTTCCATTTGCTTATTTTTGTTTTTATTTCCATTTCGCTAGGAGGTGGTTCAAAAAGAATCTTGCTGTGACTTCTGTCATAGAGTGTTCTGCCTATGTTTTCCTCTGAGAGTTTTATAGTGTCTGACCTTACATTTAGGTCTTTAATCCATTTTGAGTTTATTTTTGTGTATGGTGTTAGGGAGTGTTCTAATTTCATACTTTTACATGTACTTGTCCAGTTTTCCCAGCACCACTTATTGAAGAGGCTGTCTTTTCTCCATTGTATATTCTTGCCTCCTTTATCAAAGATAAGGTGATCATACGTACGTGGGTTTATCTCTGGGTTTTCTATCCTGGTCCATTGATCTATATTTCTGTTTTTGTGCCAGTACCATACTGTCTTGATTACTGTAGCTTTGTAGTATAGTCTGAAGACAGGAAGCCTCATTCCTCCAGCTCTGTTTGTCTTTCTCAAGATTTCTTTAGCTATTCAGGGTCTTTTGTGTTTCCATAAAAATTGTGAATTTTTTTGTTCTTGTTCTGTGAAAAATTCCATTGGTAGTTTGATAGGGATTGCATTGAATCTGTAGATTGCTTTGGGTAATATAGTCATTTTCACAATGTTGATTCTTCCAATCCAAGGACATGGTATATCTCTCTTGTCTGCTTGTTTCCTCTTTAGTTTCTTTCATTAGTGTCTTATAGTTTCTGCATACAGAAACTTTTGTCCCCTTAGGTAGGTTTATTCCTAGGTATTTTGTTCTTTTGTTGCAATGGTAAATGGGAGTGTGTCCTTAATTTCTCTTTCAGATTTTTCATCATTTGTGTATAGGAATACAAAAGATTTCTGTGCAATAATTTTGTATCCTGCTACTCTATCAAGTTCATTGATTACTCTAGTAGTTTTCTGTTAGCATCTTTACGATTCTCTATGTATAGTATCATGTCATCTGTAAACAGTGACAGTTTTACTTCTTTTCCGTTTGGGTTCCTTTTATTTCTTTTTCTTTTCTGATTGCTGTGGTAAAACAAAACTATGCTGAATAATAGTGGTGAGAGTGGGCAACCTAGTCTTCTTCCTGATCTTAGTGGAAATGTTTTCAGTTTTTTACCATTGAGGACAATGTTGGCTGTGGGTTTGTCTTACATGGCCTTTATTATGTTGAGGTAAGTTCCTTTTATGCCTTTCTGCAGAGTTTTTATCATAAATGGGTGTTGAATTTTGTCAAAAGCTTTTTCTGCATCTATTGAGATGATCATATGGTTTTTATCCTTCAATTTGTTAATATGGTGTATCACATTGATTGATTTGCATATATTGAAGAATCCTTGCATTCCTGGGATAAACCCCACTTGGTCATGGTGTATGATCCTTTTAATGTGCTGTTGGATTGTGTTTGCTAGGATTTTTTTGAGGATTTTTACGTCTATATTCATCAGTAATATTGGCTTCTAGTTTTCTTTTCTTGTGACATCTTTGTCTGGTTTTGGTATCAGGGTGATGGTGGCCCATAGAATGCTTTTGGGAGTGTTCCTCCCTCGGTTATATTTTGGAATAGTTTGAGAAGGATGGGTGTTGGCTCTTCTCTAAATATTTGATAGAATTCGCCTGTGAAGCCATCTAGTCCTGGGCTTTTGTTAGTTGGAAGATTTTTCATCACAATTTCAATTTCAGTGCTTGTGATTGGCCTGTTTATATTTCCTACTTCTTCCTGCTTCAGTCTTGGAAGGTTGTGCTTTTCTAAGAATGTGTCCATTTCTTCCAGGTTATGCATTTTATTGGCATATAGTTGCTTGCAGTAATCTCTCATGATCGTTTGTATTTCTGCAGTGTCAGTTGTTACTTCTCCTTTTTCATTTCTAATTCTGTTGGTTTGAGTCTTTTCCCTTTTTATCTTGATGAGTCTGGCTAATGGTTTATCAATTTTGTTTATCTTCTTAAAGAACCAGATTTTAGTTTTATTGATCTTTGCTATCGTTTCCTTCATTTCTTTTTCATTTATTTCTGATCTGATCTTTATGATTTCTTTCCTTTTGCTAACTTTGGGATGTTTTGTTCTTCTTTCTCTAATTGCTTTAGATGTAGGTTAGGTTGTTTATTTGAGATTTTTCTTGTTTCTTAAGGTAGGATTGTATTGCTATAAACTTCCCTCTTAAAAGTGCCCTTGCTGCATCCCCTAAGTTTTGGATCATCGTGTTTTCATTGTCATTTGTTTCTAGGTATTTTTTTATTTCCTCTTTGATTTCTTCAGTGATCTCTTAGTTATTAAGTAGTGCATTGTTTAGCCTTCATGTGTTTGTATTTTTTACAGATTTTTCCTGTAATTGATATCAAGTTTCATAGCATTGTGGTCAGAAAAGATACTTGATACGATTTCAATTTTCTTAAATTTACCAAGGCTTGATTTGTGACCCAAGATGTGATCTATTCTGGAAAATGTTCCATGAGCACTCTAGAAGAAAGTATTCTGTTGATTTTATATGGAATTTACTGTAAATATCAATTAAATCTATCTTGTTTAATGTGTCATTTAAAGCTTGTGTTTCCTTATTTATTTTCATTTTGGTTGATCTGTCCATTGGTGAAAGTGGGGTGTTAAAGTCCCCTACTATTATTGTGTTACTGTCGATTTCCCCTTTTATGGCTGTTAGCATTTGCCTTTTGTATTGAGGTGCTCCTATGTTGGGTGCATAAATATTTACAATTGTTATATCTTCTTCTTGGATTAATCCCTTTATCATTATGTAGTTTTCTTCTTAGTCTCTTGTAATAGTCTTTGTTTTAAAGTCTATTTTGTCTGATATGAGAATTGCTACTCCAGCTTTCTTTTGATTTCCATTTGCATGGAATATCTTTTTTCCATCCCCTCACTTTCAGTCTGTATGTGTCCCTAGGTCTGAAGTGGGTCTCTTGTAGACAGCATAAGTACGGGTCTTGTTTTTGTATCCATTCAGCCAGTCTGTGTCTTTTGTTTGGAGCATTTAATCCATTTACATTTAATGTAAATGTTGATATATATGTTCCTATTACCATTTTCTTAATTGTTTGGGATTTGTTATTGTAGGTCTTTTCCATCTCTTGTGTTTCCTGCCTAGAGAAATTCCTTTAGCATTTATTGTAAAGCTGGTTTGGTGGTCCTTAATTCTCTTAGCTCTTGCTTGTGTGTAAAGGTTTTAATTTCTCCATCAAATCTGAATCATATCCTTGCTGGGTAGAGTAATCTTGGTTGTAGGTTTTTCCCTTTCATCACTTTAAATATGTCCTGCCACTCCCTTCGGGCTTGCAGAGTTTCTGCTGAAAGATCAACTGTTAACCTTATGGGAATTCCCTTGTATGTTTTTGTTGCTTTTCCCTTGGTGCTCTCAATATTTTTTCTTTGTATTTAATTTTTGATAGCTTGATTAATATGTTTCTTGGCACGTTTCTCCTTGGATTTATCCTGTATGGGACTCTGTGCTTTCTGGACTTGATTGACTGTTTCCTGTCCCATATTAGGGAGGTTTTCAACTATAATCTCTTCAAATATTTTCTCAGTCCCTTTCTTTCTCTCTTCTTCTTCTGGGACCCCTATAATTCGAATGCTGATGTGTTTAATGTTGTCCCAGACGTCTGTGAGTCTGTCCTCAATTCTTTTCATTTTTTTTTCTTTATTCTGCTCTGCGGTAGTTATTTCCACTAATTTATCTTCCAGGTCACTTATCCATTCTTCTGTCTCAGTTATTCTGCTATTGATTCCTTCTAGAGAATTTTTAATTTCATTTTTTGTGCTGTTCATCATCGTTTTTTGGGTCATTAGTTCTTCTAGGTCCTTATTAAACATTTCTTGTATCTCTCCATTCTATTTCCAAGATTTTGGATCATCTTTACTATCATTACTCTGAATTCTTTTTCACATAGACTGCCTAGTTCCTGGTGTGGTGGGTTTTTACCTTGCTCCTTCATCTACTGTGTATTTCTCTGTCTTCTCATTTTGCTTAACTTACTGTGTTTGGGGTCTCCTTTTCGCAGCCTGCAGGTTTGAAGTTTCTGTTTTTTATGCTGTCTGCCCCCAGTGGGCAAGGTTGGTTCTATGGGTTGTGCAGGCTTCATAGTGGAGGGGACTGGTACCTGTGTTCTGGTATGAGGCTCTGGATGAGGCTGGATCTTGTCTTTCTGGTGGGCAGGACTGCATCATGTGGTGTGTTTTTTAGGGTGTCTGTGAACTTATTATGATTTTAGGTAGCCTCTCTGCTAGCGGGTGGGGTTGTGTTCCTGTCTTGCTAGTTGTTTGTCATGGGGTGTCCAGCACTGGAGCTTGCTGGTCATTGCATGGAGCTGGGTCTTAGTGTTGAGACAGAGATCTCTGGGAGAGCTCTCACCTATTGATATTACATAGGGCCTGGTGGTCTCTGGTGCTCCAGTGTCCTGAACCAAGCTCTCTCATCTCAGAGGCTCAGGCCTGACAGCCATCTGAAGCACCAAGGCCCTCTCAGCCACATGGCTTTTCTGAGGTCTTCTGCCAGCATTCAGTACATCTTCTGTAGGAGCTGTTCCACATGTAGATGTATTTTTGATGTATTTGTGGAGAGGAAGGTGATCTCCACATCTTACTCCTCTGCCATCTTGAAGGTCCTCTCTGTTCACACTTCCTGTTGCTAGAGGATCCACATTTCATCTGGATAGGACATAAATCTGGCAATCTCACTTTGGGCCTAGCCCATCCACCTTTTTTCCCTTTGTACTTAGTCTGTTTCACTTGCTCATAGCGGGCCCCGTGCAGAAGCCTTACCCCCAGCCCTTCAGACCAGAGTTCCTCGTGAAATGGCTGAGCCGACACATCAGCTCCGGACGTGTGCTGCAGCTCCTCACAGGACACTCCCAGAACTCTTTTTGAGAAGACCCTCCTTTCTCCCACAGCTCTGCAGTTTTACCTTTTTGCAAATCAAGACTATACTTGGGTGGGTCTGATTCTGGAAGCTCTATTCTAGGTTTAAGAATCCTTGTGCCAATTTCATTCCCTCTTAGTTACTGTAAGTTAATAATAAATCTTTTTTTTTATTTTTAAATTGTGGTAATATCACTTAACATGAGATCTACCCTCTTAAGTTTTTAAGTATACAATACAGTATTGTTAACTGTAGCCACGATAGTGTATGGCAGACCTGTAACTTATTGCTTCTGCATAACCAAAACTTACACAGAGTGAACAGCTACTACCCATTTACCCCTCCCCCAGCTCCTGGCAACCACCATTCTACTCACTGCTTCTATGAGTTTGATATATTAGATACCTCATGTAAGTGGAATTATGCAGTATTTGTCCTTCTGTGACTGGGGCTTGTCTCACTTGGCATAAGGTCCTCAAGGTTCATCCATGTTGTTACACATGGCAGGATTTCCTTCTTTTTTAAGGTTGAATTGAACATATGTACAATTGAGTGAATTCCACTATATGTGTGTACCACATTTTCCTTATCCACTCATTGCTCTATGAACATTTAGATTGTTTTCACATCTTGGCTATTATGAATAATGCTTTAATGAACATGATAGTACAACTATCTCTTTGAGATCCTGATTTCAGTTGTTTTGGATGAATATCCAGAAATGGGATTTCTAGATCATATGGTAGTTTTATTTTTAAGTTTTTGAGTAAACTTCATACTGTTTTCCATAGAGGCTGTACCCCTTTTTCCAATCTTCATCAGTCTCCCCAGTCAGAGATTTTGGTGTCTCTCAAACCTTCTTTGTGTATATGTCTTCTCTGGACTTGTGTGTGTAAAATCCCAACTAGAGAGATTTTTCAGTTTCTTTTCCTTTGTTGGGGAGCTTGTCCTCTCTGCTCTCTCTGGTATCTGCTTACCACAGGTCTTCTTGGGCAGCAGCATACCTCGACCTAATGTTTCTTTTCTCAGGAGACTTCAGGTTTCTAAAGTATACCAGGTCCCCTCCATAGTCTTAAGACTGGCCTCAGAAAAATCTGAATGCTATGTGTATATTATAATCTCCCTCCCCCAGGAATTACCCAAGGATAGGGTATCTTGCTGATCTGGGGGAAGAAGTTCTGCTGGGTGATTGCATCTGGTCTGAACCACCATGTGTTTTATTGGCCCTCAGGTGTCTAGAGTATCTTGGGTCTCTTCAGTACACTGAGACTGGCAAGACTGAAGCCTTCCCCTTGGGATCTCTCCTTCCCCCCAAAATACCCTAGAATTTTGGAGGTAGAGTCCAATCCTTCCTTCTCTCCCCAGGAAGAAGCAGGGAGTTTCCTTTCAGTCTTATGCTACCATACTGGAAGAAAAGGATTATGGCAAGATGGTGTCTTGGATTTTTCTACCAGCATCAGTATGGTTGTCTTTGTGTTCATCTAGGGTACAGGAGTCTCTCAACTGGTTTCTGGATTTCTCACAAAGGGAATTGGTCTGTGGATTGTTGTTGAATCCATGTGTCCTTGGGGAGAAGGAGGTTCCAAGATTTCCTATTTTGCCATCTTGCTGATGTCCCAATCAGTCTTGATATCCAGACTGGTAATCTTCTGATTTTATTTTTCTTCTTCATGATGGTCTTAGCTATTTGTGGCACTTCTTATTTCTATAAGTATTCAATTTTCCTCCAGGTTATGCTGGGATTTTATTAGGATTGCATTTAAATTTAAATTAAACTGGTAAGAAATAAACTCTTTATAATATTGGGCCTTTTAATCTATAACATGATATGTCTTTCCATGTATTTACATTTCATTTGTTTGTGGTTTTGGGGGTTTTTTTTTGGTTTTTGGTTTGTTTGTTTTTGTTTTTTTTTTTTTTTGGCTGTGCTGCGTGGCTTGCAGGATCTTAGTTCCCTGACCAGGAATAGAGCCCGGGCCCCAGCAGCGGAAGCACAGAGTCCTAAATACTGGACCACCAGGGAATTACCTACATGAATTTACATTTCTAATAATTCTCAATAGTGATTTAATTTTTGTGTATTGTATAGGTCTTATACATTTTTCATTAGATTTATTTCTAAGCAGTTAATATGTTTTTGATAATTATTTTATATACTTATAAAACATAATTTTATAATATACCTGGTATAGTTTTCTTTGTAGTTATGCCATTTGCATCATTGACTTAATGTGTTTTTCACATTTAAAAATTCTCAAATATTCTTTCTTCAAATATTGTTTTTGCCCCTTTATCTTTCTCCTCTTTTTACTAGGACTATAGTTACAAATATATTTGACCATTCTACTCTGGCCCACATATCTCTTATAGTCTTCTCTGTATATTCTATCCTTTTTTTTCTTTTCATTCTTCGATCAGGATCTTTCTTTCTGACTTCGTTTTCAATATAATGTAGTTGAACCTTGAATAACACGGGTCTGAACTGTGCAAGTCCATTTACATGCCAATTTTTTTCAATAAATACTAAAGTACTACATGATCCAAGGTTGGTTGAATCCACAGATGCGGAATTGTGGATATGGAGGAGTCACATATATAGGAGGGCCAACCATAAGTTATACACAGATTTTCAACTGCACAGGGATTGACACCTTTAACCCATGTCTTGTTCAAAGGTCAACTGTAATTCTCCCCTCAACTGTGACAAATATGGTAAACCAATCCACTGATATCTTAATTTAAATTATTATATTTTTTCAGTTCTTTAATTGCCATTGAATTCTTTGTATATACTAAGTAGAATTTTCTACTGAAATTCTGCTTTGTCTTTTAACTGTTTAATGTAGATATTTTAAAGTCTATCTCTATGATAACTCTAGTATGCCTCTTTTCTATTAATTATGTTTCTATTGTAATTATTTTCTTTTTTTAAAATATGTTGTGTGACTTATGACATTTAATTTTGTATTGAATGTCAGATATGATATATGAAAAGTGTGGAGATAATTTGAGACTCTAGTTAATGTTATATTTCCTTAAAGTTGGTTTATTTTGCTTTAAAATAAAATGGAGAGACAAATGGGAGACAGCTAGAACCTGAAAAGATCACCTTAATCCAATTAAGAATTGAGTTGATTGGTAGTTCTAGTTCATGTTAACTGTTCCAGTTCACTCATATTCCTAGGATGTAGCCATTTGTGGTTCTAACCCAAAGCTTGAAGCGTTTACTGGGTGTCTCTTTCTTGGCTCTACCTCACTGACAATTTTTATGCCTTCAATACATTGATACCACAGAAGCTCTGCTCATGTGTCTCAATATCTCATCTGCCACTTTCAGAATCCACAGCTCAAAGGGAAGGGATTCCTTCACTTGGCTTTTCTCCTCTTCCTGATCATGATCCTGCTAATTCTCACTGCCACAGTAGCTCCACTATGCCTTGCTCTCAAGAGGATTGTTACAAAAAATGCTAGTTCTTCATTGCCAGTGTATGGGTGAAAAAAAAAACAAAAAAACTTTTTCATTCTTTCCTTCTAGGTCATTTGGCTGGTCTAATAATTAAATTGACATAAAACAGATTAACAGGAGAAAAACAAATTTTGTATGTATGGGAGCCCCATAAAATATGAGACTCAGAGAAGTGACCAAAGCAGGCAGCTTTTATACCTTTTAGACAAGGAAACAATAAATTTATAAAGAATTGACAAAACAAAGGGGTTTAGGGTAGTAAAATAGTGAAGAAGTAATAATGTTTGTACATACAGCTTTCTCGGCCCTAAATTTCCTGTTGCTGGTGATAAGAGTGCCTTCTATCCTCCTGGTACAGGAAGGATATCTTTCACATGGTATATTTATTTCCTGTTGCTGGTGATAAGAGTGCCTTCTATCCTCCTGGTACAGGAAGGATATCTTTCACATGGTACATTTATTTCCTGTTTTCAGGGGCATGTAGGAGGGTGAGAGTTTCCTACTTGTACCAGCTGTTTCCTAAGTAACTTTAATTCAAAATAATCAATATGCTAAACTGGCATATTTTGGATTAGCATATTCTGTTCTCTTTCATCAGTAAATGGAGCTAGTAATACCAGTAGATGAACTGAATATGGAGTGGAACAGTAGGTAAAGTGATCAAGAGGCCTCTAAGGTTTAGGGCTTGAATGACTGTGGAAGAATTTTGTCATTTATTACAGTAAAAATACTGAATGAAAAATGGGTTTAGAAGTTGTCAAAGATCAAAGTATTTTGTGAATATATTAAACTTGAAATACAATGTAGATACTTGAATATAGAAGTCTAGAATTTATGAGAATTACATGGGTTAAAATATATTTCAGAATTATTAATATAAATGATAATAAAAAGCCAGTAAACTAGATGAGACCAAGGACTGTTATAGGTAGAAAAAGGAAGTGATTACAAGATTGAGGTCTGGGAACTCCAGTGTTTAGAGGTTGAGATCAAATCAAAAACACGAAAAGAGAATGAAAAGCCATGTCCAGAGATGTAAGTGGATGAGTAAAAGTGTGGGATGTCTCAGAAGCCATTTAGAGTGTCAATAAGAAATTAATATGGAAATATCAAGTAATGATCTGTTTTAAATTGTAAAGTATATAGATTGAGAAATGTCTATTGGATTTGGTGATGTGTTAATCATAGGGGACCTTGAAAAAGTATTTACAGACAAAGGATGGGAAGGAAATCATGAATAAAAAATTTCAAGAAAGAAGGGAAAAGAAGAAATGCAGGCAAATTGATACAACCACTATGGAGAACAGTATGGAGGTTCCGTAAAAAACTAAAAATAGAATTACCATATGACCCAGCAATCCCACTACTGGGCATATACCCAGAGAAAACCATAATTCAAAAAGAGTCGTGTACCCCAATGTTCATTGCAGCACTATTTACAATAGCCAGGTCATGGACGCAACCTAAATGCCCATTGACAGATGAATGGATAAAGAAGATGTGGTACATATATACAATGGAATATTACTCAGCCATAAAAAGGAATGAAATTGGGTCATTTGTAGCAACGTGGATGGACCTAGAGACTGTCATACCGAGTGTAGTCAGAAAGAGAAAAACAAATATCGTATATTAACGTATATATGTGGAATCTAGAAAAATGGTACAGATGAACCGGTTTGCAAGGCAGAAATGGAGACACAGATGTAGAGAACAAATGTGTGGACACCAAGGGGGGAAAGTGGGGAACGGTGGTGGGATGAATTGGGAGATTGGGATTGACATATATACACTGATATGTATAAAATGGATAACTAATAAAAGCCTGCTGTATAAACAAATAATAAATTTTTTTAAAAAAGAAATGCAGGCAGCAAAATACAGACAATATAGTTGAGCCATTTGCTATAATGGAGCAGACAATTGGGGAGTAGCTGGAAGGATATAAAGAGTTTTCTTTTTAATTAAGTTGGGAAATTTTAAAAAAATAATTCTGCTCAGAGGGAAAATCTGATAATGTCAGAAAGAAAGGGGAAATTTTACAGAAGGATATTCCATGACTAAAAATAGGATACAAAATGCAGGGCACAAGTGGAGCCTGGCATTAGATAAGATAGTGGACAAGTCACAGCTGTAACAAGAAGAAAGGGAGCATCTTGGTACAGATGCAGGAGTTATTGGTGCTGTGGTTTTGTGAGGTTTTAAGGACACAAAACTTTATTACTTTTAGTTTTTCCCCCAATCACCAAAGAAGCAAGGTTATCAGAGCATGAGAAAAAGGGAGGATTATAAGTTTGAAGTAAAGAGAATGTGTGGAAAAGTACTCAAATGAATGGAAGAGAGGGGTTACTACGAAAATGTGATGGGAGAAATCATAGCAGGGCGAAGGTCTCACTCCACATCTGTGATCATAGATTTAACATGAGGCAAGTTAGCATAGTGGTGAGTATTTCTCCAGCCTCATTCATCTTCACAGAGGCACATGATTCAGCTTGGATTTAACAAGTGTTGAGTTTTTGATAGAAGAGTAGGTACAATAGGTATAGTTAGTGGAGGTGGGAAGAAGTACCTAAAAGGATGGATAATATGATTTAAACTAAGCAAGTATAGGGTTGAAGATGTGAGGATACTGATAGACTATGTAAATGTCAGAATCTCTGAAAAATTTCCTGGGACTTGCTTTATGATTTGGAAAACTTAAAGATAATTTCACATAGAGAGATGAACAAATAAACAAATAAGTATTTTTTATTGGCTCTTTCCTCTGTGCTAGCACAGAGCTCTAAGTGGTTTTTTTTTTTTCATATTTTTAATTCATTTAATCCTTACAACTCTATGAAGTATAGATATTATCAAATTTACCCTAAGTTACACAGCTAGCATTTCCAGAGTCAAGTCTCAAATCCAGCCTGTTATGATCCTGGAGTCTACTTTCTTAAAATTCACACTGTTCTTCCAACCCAGCAAAATGGGAAACACTGGAGCAAGCTCTCTAAATTGCTAGACCTACATGATAAAGAGAATTGGTTAAATGTCAGTGTTTTAAATGTGGGAGGTGCTGGTAGTGGAGTTCGGACAAGCTCGTTCTTCCTGATATCTCTTAAATTTGTAACCAGAGAGAAAATTTGATCCAAGTCCAACCTTCTTTAACTGGAAATAACTCTGTTGTAAGATGTTTGATAATCTTTCTCTTTGCCAGCCATGGGCCATGGGCTCGTTCTCTATGATGTGTGCAAATGCATTTTATACTAATTCATTTCATATTGAGCTCAGAAATTTTGAATTTGTTGAAATGGAAGCATAGCATTTCACATTGTAATGTGACCAACAACCTTTTTTTTTTTTTTTTGGCCTCCCACATCTAGTTGTCGTAGTAGAAGCTGATGAAGACAGCTTGAATTACCACTGTTCAATTATGAAAAACATAGCTAGAGCCAAATATACAACCCATCAGTGAAAAGGTTCAAGATTGCTTTTAAATATAGATCTTATTTAATGTCTCAGAAAAGAGAATAATAGTTTTATAGCTCTCTCATTGTTATAGCTTGAACGTTTGTTTATAGATTTTACACAAAATCCACATTTTGAAATACCCCCAATGTGATAGTATTAAGCAGTGGAACCTTTGGGTTGGTGATTAGCTCATGAGAATGGAACCCTCATGAGTGGGTTTAGTGACCTTATAAAAGAGACCCCAAGAGCTCTCTTGCCCCTTCTGCCATGTGAGAATGCAGGGAGATGATGACCATCTATGAACTGAGAAGTGGATTTTCTCTAGACACCGAATATGCCGGAGCCTTGATCTTGGGCTTCTCAGACGCCAGAGCTGTGAGAAATAAATTTATGTTGTTTATAAGCCACCCAGTTTATGATCATTTGTTACAGAAGCACGAACTAAGATGCCCATTAATTATCTAAGATGTATACTGTGGCTAAAACAAGTACACTTTCTTGAACTGCCCTGAAAATATTCCAAAAGCTCCCTAAAATGCAAGGTCTTGAGTCATAGAAAGTATTGGGTAAAATGTTTTGTCCTGTTATGATGATTTTCCTAAGTATGTATTAAGGCTGCTGCTTCTTGCTTCTACATAAGATCAATGGATATCTATTTAAGAACTTTGACATTAGAAAGATATCATTGTTGTAAGTTAATTAGCTCTGTAACCTCAGAAATTTAGCATTCAAATATTTATATTTAAGTTGGTCTACAGGCACTGGAAATACAAAGAAAAGGAAGAACCAGGTCTTTTTCTCACTGAATTTATTATATCAATAAATAAAAGGTTGGACTTCCCTGGTGGTCCAGTGGTTAAGACTCCACGCTTCCAATGCACGGGGTGCGGGTTTGATTCCTGGATGGGAAACTAAGACCCTACATGCCACATGGTGTGGCCAAAAAAAATAAAATAAAATAAAATAAAAATAAATGGTGAATCTCTTAGCTTTTTTTCTTGAACAAATTTCCTCTTTATTCTAAGCCTCAACTAATAATTTTTTAAGATTAAATGAAATAGTGCATTTAAAATAAAAATCAGATTCTATGCCATTTAACAATGCTAGTTCCTTTCTATTGCCAGGTTTTACCCCTAATAAAATTTAATCATTAGAACTATATTTCCAACAACTAATACTTTTCATTGTCTTTTACATGCACACTTAAATTCAGACTTAAATGTAGAAATTTGAAATTTGTGTTTACAATCTACTGAGGATGATTTTGCGGTACTCTACAATTTGTGCACTCTCCCGTTTTGAACTATATCATATATACATGCTGATTGTGCTCCTTAAAGAAGGTGAGGTGGAATAACAGCATTAGCAGGGAAAATTGCCTGGATTTTAAGAGTCATCTTTCTTCAGTAGATTTCTACTTTCCAGGTTCTAGAACTCAGCTGTGAAAGGTCAGAAATTTGATTTTTTTTCTTTAAACTAAGAGGGAATCAGTCTTTCATGCTTGAGTCATGTTAACTTCAAAAAAGTTTTATAGATCAGATTTCTAAGGTATTAATTTATGATAAAAACTATAATTGTTTAATGAACCAGAATATGCCTGTATTCTCAGCAGGTATGGAAAACCATACCACATGAAAATTGTTGATTTCTTTGCTTGTCCTATTAGGCTATAGTTTTCATTACAGAATTGATCATTTACTATGCATCTTTTGATTCCTAGCAACTAGCATAGTATTCAGTAAGCATGCAAGTGTTGATGAATGAGTGGATGAGTGAGGTTTGATGGTATCTTCAACCATCATTTACAATTAAAAGAAAATCTAGCTAATTGAATTCTCAGGGCACAATATATGTAAGCTTTCAATGTAAATATACTATGCAGAAAGGAAAATCTCATATAACAAGATTGAAAATGTCATAGCCTGTAAAGTAATTGTCATAAGAGATCTGCCTTCTTTAAATCAAACTATAATTACACACCTTTCCTGATATATAGTGCATATATTTAAATCACATCAATGGCAATCTAGTTGGTCCTGACATGGTTATTATAGAGGCTGTTACTGCTGAATTCACAATGAAATCTGAATTTTAAAAGATATGATGCTAAGATATTTCGTGGATAATAAGTACAGTATCTGTACATAGAGAGAACCACATATATCACAGGACTTTCTAAGTAGTATATATTTTCTTCTTGATAAGAAATAGGTCCTTTCTCATAATTTTTATTTAAATAAGTATGCTAAAGAGATTTGAAATAAATTACCAACATCTTGGGAACAGAATGCACAAATAATCCCATGAGCATGATGTATCACACACCAGAAAAACAGTGCTTGCAGATGTATAACAAATAAGGTTGCTTTCTTTTCCTGTTTCTTCCTGAAGTCTTAGATTCAAACAGCTCTAAATTCACAGCCATTGAAAGAAGAAATGAAAAGAAACATAATACAAATTCTTAAAATTCATAAGTTATACATAATGATTTTCCTACCACATTCAGTAATATCAATCTCATTCTAGCTCAGATGCATGGTCATTAATTTACTTTCAGCACACCCTAGAAATGGATATAACTTTTCTTCTACACCAGGAAAATTAGGTAAGATAATTGCTATTTTGTTTCTAAGTCATTGTTTACTTAGAGGGTAAGTTATTTGAAGAACTTGCTTTTAAAAAATGCAGTTTTTTCTGGGAAACTATTTAACCATATGGCTAAGAATTACACTCTATGTTTCTTTTATATGGCAGTGAACACAAAACAATTACATTAGTCTGGAGGCTCAGCCAGATAGGAGGTAGTATTACATCAAGAAATCCATTGGATCTGGGATTCCTCCTCCCTGGCCCCAACAATTGACTAGATGTGGGTCCTGGGAAAAGTTCCTTTACCTCTTTTAGCCTCATTCTCCTCATTTGTGAAGTAAGGATACTTAAATCTATTTAAACTGTGGATGATCATATGAGATAACCTGTGAAAATACTTTGTGAAATGCAATGCATTATACAATTTCCAGTTGTTAATTTTAGGTACTGTAATCCAACCCCCTAGATGTTATTAAGAGTAGATTAGCAACCTTCAAATGCAGTGTGCCTGCATGAACTCATTCTTCCAACAATCTTTACAGATCCCCTATAGCATGTCAAATAATTTTCAGCATACTAGGTATTTGTTCAGATTCTCTGCCTTTATGAAGCTTTATGTTTAGGAGGGGAGATGGTCAAGAACAAGAACAGTATATATAATTGAAGAGTCAGTGTATAGCAAGAGACAGCAAGAGCTAGCAAGAAGGAAGAACCATCTGAATCAGTGACATTTTATCAAATCCCTGAATGAGGTGAGGATATTCTACACAAAAGAAGCATTCATTTCAAAGGCCCAAAGAAGGAATAATCTTGTCATATTTTAAGAACCGTGAAAAGGTCATAGAGTCCAGCCTTGTAGGTGAAAGTTGAGTGTTTAGATTTTATGCTAAGTACTTTTGGAAGCAGCTGGAGAATTTTGAATAAGAAGACATGATATGTTTTGTGTTAGAAAAGATCATGCTGGTTACTATGCTTAGAAAAGCCTTAAGGGAAGCAAAAGAGGAAACAGGGAGTCTTGGGGGTTGTTGAATTAGGTAGATGATAAATGACGCCACCAGAACCAGGTAATGGTGGTAGAAGTGATGACCAATAGGCTCAGAGAGCCATTGCATGTGGGTGTAGGGTAAGTAAACTGAGGAGTAAAGCAGAGTCTGATGATTTTGGTCAAGCATTTGTGAGGATGGCAGTACCATTTACTGAAATGGATAAACTAAAGGGAGGAATAGGTTGTTTCACTTTGTTTCTTCTTCTGTGTGGGGTGGAAATCGAGGGTTCTGTTTCTGATATTTGAGATTTTCATCAGGTATCTAAACAGAACAATCAAGTGCGCTGAAGTACAAGCAATTCTGGAACTCAGGGTGAGTTCAGAACTGGTGATATAAATTTGAGTCATCAGCATACATTTAGTATTTAAAGCCATGGAACAGGATTCTGCTTCTGAGAAAGAGAATGCAAAGACAGAAGAAAGAGGTCCAAGAGCTGAACAATGGAGAGCTGCAATATTTAGACATTAGAGAGAAGAGGACCAATTTTCTTACGTTTAATAGTTCTAATCATTTACTTCCTAAAGCATGAGGAGGGGTTTATTGAAAATTAACATGAATAAATTAATAGCTGCATTGGCATTGCACCTACCCTATTTAGTATTTTTACTTTTGACCAATATGCACATCAGCTATTTAATCACAAGAAAATTAAATTTAGTGAAATCCATTAACTTGTACCCCAATATATTTATAGAAGATTAAGAATACTTCAAGGATTTTTATTCTTTAATCTTTTGAATACTGAGAGTAATGTATTAAATTTTCAATATTTTTAAGTAAATTCTCTACAAACAAAATATATTCCTGTATTTAGGAAGTTGCACAGTGTTTCCAAAGGCTTACAATATCAATGATTTTAAAAACTCTTGTTCCAAATGGCATGGAATCAGGAGAATTTGACCTCACTCCTGACTCCTTAACTAAACAGAAGAGTAAATCTAACAAGAATTATTTTAGTAGCCATTTTGTAAAAGCTCTACAGCTATTGATTGGGATTTTACAAAGAAAATGAGAGAAGTAGTTAGTACTAACTCCCAAAGTGGGTATTTGCAATCCAATAACAAGCAGGATATTGGTGACTTAACAGGAGGTATATTGAAATTTCCTTGAGATAGGTGGGGTTAAATGATATCAAAGATTCATGGAAGCAGAAAGTAACTGTTTTTATTTAATTCAAGAAGGCCATTACAGTGACTACATAGTTTCTCAAATAAGAAATTATGTAATTATCAGTTGAACAACCTGTGACTAAGTACATGTAGAACATTTCTTTTAAGAAAGAAAAAACACTACCTCACTTGCTGTTTATTCCTCAACTCTCAGCATTCTGGCTGCTAACCTCAGCCATGTCACTATAAACAGTCCCTCCACTGTTCTACAACATTGACATTCCTCACTACACACAATCTGGAAACATTATCCTATTGGAGATTACCTAATATTGGTCTCCCTTGGTTTTTCTCTTACCTTTCTAGTTATTTCTTCTCCACTTCCTTATAGAGCCCTATTTCTTCACCTGCCTATTAAATATTTATGCTTCTGAGAGTTATGTTCCTTAATCTCAATCTCTATGTTCACTTTATAAAACTATAGTATCAAATACCCTGTAGACTTGTTTCTCCATGTTTATATGCTCGCTTTCTCTCTTGGGTTCAGGTCCTTCATATATACATATGGAATGTGTTTAATTGACTATCTCATTGTCAACATTGACAAGTTGAAATGAAAGTTATCTTTTTCATCCTCACTTTGATTCCTCTACTCCATGCCTCAGTGATCATAAATGACAAGTCTGTCTACATAGATTCTCCAAAAAGATAAATGCTTATTGATTATTAATGATTATTACCTTGACTTCTAAACTATCAATCTCTAACCAGGGTATATCATTATTTTCTTCAAATTCATAAATAGCAATAGTGCTAAATGATAATCACGTTTTAATGTTTTAGTCGTGAACGTGAAATGTGGATTACTTATATGTTTGGTTTGCACATTAAGATTCTTCAATGCCTTCCTATTGTCATTATAGTAAAAATGTGACATCTTTGGCAGGACATTTAGGTTCCTCCATAGACTACCTCCAAGCTGATTATTTGACTCAGCTTTCTATACTTTCTTCTATTTTTTTCTACCTAACACTCATATTAAACTCATACTTGAAATCCCCCAGAGTATTCTACACTGTTAAATCTTTTTAAAGAAGCTCATATTTTTCTCCTGATAGTGTTTTTCCTCTGACCCTTTCCTTCTTTACTTAGGTGAGTTTTTCAAGATTAAATTGAACCTTAACTTCCTCTAGGAATCCTATCCTCCCCAGGTTGGTTTAGTTGCACCCAATCTGCACTATTACAGGAATCTACAATATCTCTAGCACATAGATTACAACTGTCTGCTCACTTGTTAGTTTTTCCACATTCACCTATGAACTCCATTGAAATGGAGGGTTTTTTGTTTTGTTTTGTTTTCCTGTCTCTGGCAATAGCAAACACATAGCAATAGAAATAAAAGTTGCAGAAGGAAGGAAGGAAGCAAAGATAATAATAATTTGTTATAATGTTAAAGATATAAAATTATATATATGGGGTCATTTTCAAAGTGCTAGATTGCTACATTCATTATTTAAGTTTTTGCAACCTAATCTAATAATTTAGCTGGAGAATTGTAGAGGGGAATTTAAAAAATTAGAGAGGAAATACCGAGTAGGTTTGATGAAAATAGGAAGCCTTTACCTTACTATGCAAAACTGTACACTAGTTTCAAATGATGACTTGAGGAAGAATATATGTGTGTGTGTGTGTGTGTGTGTGTATATGCAGATATATATATATATGTGTATATATATATATATATATATATATATTCTACTTAGCTAGAAACTAGAGTATAGAATTTAGACCTTCATTTAGAGATCTACTGATTCTTTTAGCTGTGAAAACAATATATTTCAGATTTAAAGATATTTTATACATCATCTAATACTATCACAAATCTGGCTGAAAAACAAAGCAAAACACAACACTTTAGGAGCCTTTTGAAAATACCAATGGTGAAGCTCCATTTCAGACCAATTAAACCAGAATCTGCAGTGGAACCGGAGCAATATTTGTTTAAAAAAGAAAAACAAAAACGGTCCCCAAGTAATTCAAATATGCAGCCAGGATTGAGAACTACGGATCTGGTATAGCAATCTCATCTTATAGTTAAGGAAACTTAGGGTCTTTACCTATAATCTTTAAAAGGCTTGGTCGTCTGGTTCCCTGACCCAGAGTCACTGAGAGGAATTGGAGCAGACGGCTGTTAGAGGCAAGTAGGATGATGGCAGACCATGCCAGCTGACAGCTTGACAGGCAAGGCATTACCACAGGGTATGGTAATGGATGTTCAAGGTGGAGGCTGTGAATGATGAAGATAAGAGCAAATTCCCTTCAGTGGCCTCTTTTTAAGAATACAGGGAAGTATTAATAGTTTTTCAGAAGATTTCTATCAAAAAATGATTAAAATAAATGTTTCTCTGGGACCCAAACGTCAATCTCTACTTCTGAAAAATTCAGTACTTGTATTCTCCAGTCGTGTCAGAAAAAAATGGCATCATCAGATTATGCTGTAGTGTAATTTAATATATGTCATCTCTTGTGTAGTGGGAAGAGACTTGGACTAGTAATTAAAATCTTGCGTTCAAATTCTAACTATGACCCGTATTCGCAACACAATCTTAAAGACACAGCATAAGCTTTAAGTTCTTTTAAATCTTTTAAGTTCTTTTAAATAAGTTCTGTCACTTAAAGACTGGAAGAATAACAGATACCTAATAGGTTACAATAAAGATAAAATTAGGTTAATGTGTTTTGTGTAAATATTTATAACTGTTCCTGTCCTGAAAAGGATATAAGGAAGCTAGACAAAAGAATGTGCATCATATATATATATACACACACACATATATATTTGCATTTTACAGATTGTCTGGAGTTTTACTGCATTTTGTTTTTGTGGTTGCTTCATTGGTTTATCTCAAAACTTGGGTTTTGTATGATGTTAAACTTGTAAGCATTCATTTTAGAATTTATTTTTAAAAAGGTCATGAAGACAAGGTCATAGAATGTTTTATACTTTAGTGGTAATGCTGTCAATTACCATATATAAATATTTTAATGTGAAAACTACGACCAGATTGTTGAAATACCTTACCATAAGACTAATTCATAAGTATGGAAGTTAGGGAGCCGTTGCTTGTATTCATAACCTCTCTTACTGAATTTCAATGTAGAATGAATACAAATATTGTATTAAAATTAGAAATGCACATATAATGTTCAATTAGACTACTGAGTCATTTAAATAAGAGAAAGAGTAACCTGTCAATGGGATAAAATTATCCTAATCCTTTGAGGCAAAATTTTCAGTATAATTAAAGGTAACTGATAATGTTCTTTTTGCTCAAATCCATATACTTCAACTAACCATTTAACTGTCTATTTAGTGTAAGATATGACTTTCATCTCTTCTTATACCCTCTAAAGATGAAATATTCTTTTATATTTTAAAATAAGTTCTATTATTCATATTGAAATGAAGAGTCTAACTAGGAAATTACTGTTATAGTGAAAGTTGATCAAGATAAGTGTTAAATTTCATCTAAAGGAAGTTTATCTGGATCACCTAATTTTTCATGCCAACCAAAATTATGTGAGTCTGTGTGTGTGTTTTGGGGGGGTGTATTATTTGATTACTCAAAAGGAGTTTCTAAGAATGAGGAAATAAGACATGAGAGGGTGCTTCTGATAATGATAACAAACCAAACAGCTTTATAAGTCTTACTTCGTGTCATTCCCTTTTCTAAGTATTTTACATAGATTAACTCAAAACAACCCTATGGAATCTCTCCATTTTGTAGGTGAATAAACCGAGGCACAAAGTTTATGAAAGTAACCTGTTCAAAGTCATACAGTAATAAGTGATAGAACTTTGATTTATGTCCAGGCAATCTGTTTCTATAAAACATTCCCTTAACCACTGTACATACTACCTTAAAAATGTAAATGTCCTCTTTAAAGTTAGATATGCTACTTTCATCTTGGCACTGCAGCATGAGATTCAAGTAACTACCATATGATAAGATACACAGTTTTCCATATATTTAAACATACATTATATCTTTGTGTATTTCATAGAAAAAGACGTAGCTAATTATTTAAAAATATCCATCTAGTCTCTAAGATAGTTTTATAATTGTAGTTATAGTAGTTGGAGCAAGATACAGAGAAATAGAAATAGTGCTAGGCACAATCTGCCAAATCTAAGTTCTTTTTTTTTTTTTTGTCACTAAATTAAGTCATAGGCTCTTGAGTCAGAAAAACTGAATTAGACTACTTCAAGTTGCTGATGCTATTAATTCTTGGAAATAAGTTTCAGAGTAGAAAACTCCTACAAAAACAACTCAGATTTTGTATATTCCCAGCATTCAACATGCTCACTTATTACGTAGGTTTTATTTCTCTAGATTATGAGCCAGCAAACTACAGCCCACAAATCAAAGCTGGCCAGTGCCTGCCTTTGTGCATTCTGAGAACTAAAAAAAAGTTTTTAAAGTGGTTTTAAGTGGTTGAAAAAAAATAAAAGGAAGAATATTTTGTATCATATGAATATTCAAATTTGTGCCTATAAATAAATTTTACTGGAACATAGCCATGTTCATTTGTTTATGTATTGTTTATGGTTGTATTCACACTGCAAGGACAAATATTTGAGTAGTAGTAATAGAAACTGAAAGGCCTGTAAAGCCTAAAATATTTATTATCTGAACCTTTATGGAAAACATCTACTGACACCTGCTTTAGACATTGAAATCTTCTTTCTTTAGGTTAAGCTGTGATCAGGTTTGCTTGATTATTCAAAAAGAAAAGAGTATGAATTCTAGTGATTTGCAAGGTTTCTCAGTCTAGGTCTTTGTATTCTAACCAGTTGTCCTACTGGATCAAAATTAAAGCTCAGTCGTTTACACAGTAGCCTGGTTTTTCCCTTGGCTACTGTGTTGATTCTACAAATCTAGCTTTTCTGCTACGTGACAGATGTGTTCCATTATCCTATTCTCC
The DNA here is from genome assembly GCF_028021215.1 of Eschrichtius robustus. Classification (NCBI taxonomy): domain Eukaryota; kingdom Metazoa; phylum Chordata; class Mammalia; order Artiodactyla; family Eschrichtiidae; genus Eschrichtius; species Eschrichtius robustus. The sequence continues at coordinate 73,184,433 of NC_090836.1, read as the reverse complement.
TACTACAAGCCTTTCCTGTGATTTCACAGAGATTCTGCTCTTAGCTCTTTTTTTTTTTTTAATTTTTATTTATTTATTTATTTATTTTTGGCTGTGTTGTGTCTTCGTTTCTGTGAGAGGGCTTTCTCTAGTTGTGGCAAGCGGGGGCCACTCTTCATCATGGTGCGCGGGCCTCTATCACGGCCTCTCTTGTTGCGGAGCACAGGCTCCAGACGCGCAGGCTCAGTAGTTGTGGCTCACCGCCCTAGTTGCTCTGCGGCATGTGGGATCTTCCCAGACCAGGGCTCGAACCCGTGTCCCCTGCATTGGCAGGCGGATTCTCAACCACTGCGCCACCAGGGAAGCCCCTGCTCTTAGCTCTTAAATCTGATTTTGCTCTTAGGTCATACACTCCTTTCCCTTAAGATTTTCCTTTGTATTTCGAAAAAAAAAAAAAAAAAAAATCTCTGCTGTGTGCATTTTATAGACTATACTTAAATGGCTATACTTGATCTCTTTTGTACTATGGAAGTTTAATAAAATATAAGAAGTAGACATCAAGTAGTGCCGTAGATCAATTTCCACATTTTTCATGATCAAAATGCTTCCCAAATGCATATAGCGTACAGTCCTTTACCACTAGGTAACCGATCATTCAGTACAAGCTACTGTTGATTCTGATGACAGCTGTGTCTAGTAGGAGAAATGGACTTCAGCTCTGTGTGAAAGTGAATTTGAATGGAGATAATATAATTTTAAGAGCTGGGTTTTCTTAAACTCATATGATCAGGTTAATGTTTATTAGATTGATAAATGCTTACCAAATGTCAGTTTGGGGGAAAAACTGCTGCTTCACTGCTTAGGGATATCTGATTCAAAGTGTGTCAGGAAGACTGGTCGGTGTGTTAAAGTCATGACAGCTCAGAAAAAATACTTGAAACGTTTTCCTCAGAGGTATTCTTAGAGAACAAAGCTGTCTTCATGTTTCTAATTACCAAAACACTTGTGGAGAAACAAAGGTGTTCCTTGTTATGATTCTCGTTCCTTTTCATAAAATAATAATTTCGTTGGTGAATCATGTCAGAGAAGATGAGAGACTCTGGAAAATGAAGATTTATAAAGTAATAATTCTCAGTAAAGTTAGATCCTATTTTTCTGCAATTTTTCTTTTGAAAAAGAGCAAGGAACGAAATGCCAGAAGATGTTAAGGAAAAAAAAGTATTGTGGAAAAATAGAATGCTTTGTAAGTGTGGCATGCCACATCAATAATATTTTAAGGCTGAATGGATTACCTGCTTGGTTTAGAAGAGGATTTATGTGGTTGAAGATTTGAGGATTTAACAAAGGTCCATTCTTAGTTATGAGGCTTTTTGAGGATAAATACTATTATATTTGTGTGTTATTTTAATTGAAATGACACTGCTGATCTTGGAGCTGTAAAAAGGGATTAGGCTAATGGTGCCAGAGTGCAGGTTTTCATTAGAAGAGCTAAAAATTGGAGGTTTGTAACTGGTTGTGATCTAATGGTCTGCTTTAGAGGCCTTCTTTGATGTGCAGTACCTTTGTGACATTGTCAGCAAAAGCAGAAGCACAAAGTGAGAAAGAAAGTCTGATTTTGTTTTTCCTAATGCTTGAATCCAAAATTGCCTCAAGCTTGTCTGAAGAGCCACAGTTTTGATTGTCACTTCTCCGGTTTTATTGGTCAAGTGAAAACAGAAGACAATTTTGTATAATATGCCTTTAAAAATGTATTTGTTTCTTTGAATGTAAAGACTGCAGAAGAGACTAAAGGAAATAAGCAGAGACGTAAAGAATTATTACTCTTTTTGAACTACTTCCTTTTGGAACTACTCCTAATAGTTTGTTTTTAAATAAAGATATAAGTACAAATAAATTCAACCCTAGGCAATATAATTAATAATCTTCAATTTTGCCCAAGGAAAATCAGTTCTTTGAACATCACTCTTTTTGACACTCTCTTATCCTTCCCCCACCATGATTCCAAACAGAAAAATCAAGCTTGTATAAAATTTCTGACATAATCACTTCTCTATAATAGGTTTCAGGTTGTTTCGCTTTTTCCCCAGACTTAGGCAGAAGGAAGTTGTAGAGGAACAGAGAACTACTTCTCAAATCCATTAAAATTTTGTCATCTCACCTGAGGCAGGCCTCCCACTGACTACTGTATTCCACAGACAACTACTACTTGTACTGGAAGCTGATCTCATTGCCTAACTTTGCTACTTACCTCTTACTTAAGATAAACCAATTCTGTATACCGTCTTCTTGAAGACAGTATATCCAATTTTAAAAAATTAAAGGACAACACAGACTGATAGAGGAAAGGAACTAGATTATGCCTGTTTGACTACAGGATTTACATCGTCTCAATGATCATCAAGCATAAAATGAGGGATACTATACAACTACTTAAATGGCCAACAATATTTGAATAACAGGTGTCTGACTTTATGCAAAACATCAGTTTGTATAAATGATACTATTTAGTTAACTAAAATGTTAATGCAGAAACCTGGGATTTTTCTTCTATAGGAATATATTTTATGGGATTCCTTAAACCTCATAGTTAAAAATTTTTAATATTATGAATGATAATAAATTCAATGCTCTATAGGTTAATAACTTGTGCAGTTATTAGGTGCTTTTTTGTTCTTGTAACCTTTTCCTCTTTCAGGCAGTAATCAATGTCTGGAAAAAAAATCAATGTAGCACTCTTAACTAAAAGACTCTGAATGAATCTGAAAATTCCCAGAGCACTTAAGTGGATTTGCTTAACAAGTGATTGTTTCATGATGCAAAAACTAAAATCATAAACTGTTGAGATAAAGGGTAGTATCTATTATCATGTTAATGGAATTGTCTTCTTTGCAATTTCATTCTATTCTGTTCAAAATCTGGTACAAATAATCAACTTTGTTTCTTGAAAACCCCTTTTCACAAATATTGAACTTTTAAGTAAATTATTTCTTTGGAGCTTTCAAATTTGAATGAAAAAAGACAGAAGAAACTCAGAAAAGAGGAAGGAAGTAAGGGAGAAAAGAGAGGACAGAGCAACGGAGAAGGAAGAAAGGAAAGGAAGGAGTAGAGAAAGAGAGGTAAGAAAGAAAAGTAAGAAAGATGCACTGAGAAAGGAAATAAAAAGGAAAATAAAGGCATTTTCTACAGAGGCTACTCCTGGGTAGCCCTGTAGAAGTAGGTTCTTTGATGCACAAAGAATATTGACTGTGCAATGCCAGATGATAAGCAATGTTCTTCAGAATTCCAACAGTTTTGTTGTTGTTGTTTGTTTCATACACTGACTGAATAAATACATTTCCAAATGCTTGAATGCCAAGTCTCAAAAGGTAATAAAATAGAACCAACTAATGACAGCTGGGAGAAAAAATCCTGATTAAAAGAAATGCAGAAATTCAAACAACCAACTCCTCCAAATAATTGAACTTTATTTTTGGCAGAAACCCAGGAATTCTTTACCCAAAAGCATAGATGCTTTGAAACAGCAAATTCAGTTGCTTACTTTTTAAACTCGCCACATGGTTTCAGAAAGCTAAGAAATTCGTTTTCCACTTCAGAAGTAAGTAGCACTTTGAAGTACAATCGTGTGTGTGTGGCGGAGGGAGCTCTTTTAGGTAGTTTTTCTTAAAACCTCATTTTACCCTTTCCCCGCCTGAATTATCCCATTTTTGCTCTTGACTTTCCATTGGTCGTCATTATAGACAAGAATGGTGCATTAAAAGCCATAGTTATAGGTCTAGATGGAAAAATCAATAGGACACATTTTCCAAGTAAAAATCAATAATACTTAAAACAACTTTTCTTACCTTAAAGCCAAATCCTATTGTGCTAAATAACTAAGTTCCACATGTGCTATGACCCTGTTCTGTCTGACTTACCATGTCTCCTTATCTTTTTATGAACGGTCATCTGACCAATTTTATGACAACACTAGCTACTAAATAAGAATGCACTAATGTGAAAGACACTTGGATAAATGAATTAGTACAGAAATTATTTTAACTGCAATGATCAATTATGTATTTTGTTATATGACTACAATATAAAAGGAAAGTCACTGGAATTTTTAAAAAGCAGTGTTCATTTGTGACACCAATTAATGAAGTTAATTGGCTTGCTTGTGGCCTTTCAAAACCTTGTTAGTGATCAAGTTAGTTTATGATTGAAGATTAATGCTGATTCAGAGCAGTGCTAACTCAGTAACTGTAAGTCTAACAACACAAATGAGGGGTACAATTCACTCTCTGCCATACATTGTGCTAGATGTTTGTTTGCATTATTTTTAATCTTCAAAATAGCCCTACAAGATGCATTCTACCCTCATTTACACATTGAATCCTATGGGATCTGATATATTAGGGGGTAAAACTCATAAACAGCTTAAAGCAGAATTAAGATTCAAACCCACAACTTTATAATGTCAAAACGTTTTGTTTCACTCTGCATTGCAAATACGCCTGTAATTTATTAAATCATGGCAGAAGCATGAGCCAAGAATTGAAATTGCACATTGCCTAAACTACTCTGCTTATAATTTTCATAGGGAAATTACCCTTCAAGTCATTCTGAGGTAAGTATGTAATACACAGACAGGAATTTTCCACCATAAGCTATATCATGACTATCTGCCAAGATTTCATTTTTTTCATTCTTTGTTTTCATTTTTCTTTTCCACCAATATAATTCTGTGATTATGCTTAATATACACTAATGACTTATGGTATGTATGAGTAAATCTCCTGTTTTTCTGATTTTCTGAGACTGTTGGGGTTTCTGAGAGCACTGAATTCATCAGTGTCTGGGTCTTCATAGGTGATTGTGGGTCTTCATGTTTCTCTGATTTGAAATGAAGGCTGCAGGAAAAGCAAGATCATATGCCTGCAGGCCATTTTTCAGAGTGATTAGGCCAGGTTAGTTCAAGGTGGTGGACCATATACCAGAAATTAGAAACGTTGAAGACATTAGTAAGAATTCAAATCCCTGCCCTACTTACGTTTGATTTCGTCATTTCTACCCTGTCAACCTCCCATTCAAACATACTTCATTAACTCACCTTGGACTTTCCTCTATATCTTTAGTATTATATTTATTTCATCAACTAGCATTTTCCCCTTTTTAAAAAATATTTTTTTTAATTTTCCTAACTTTAAAGACATATAGTTTTATACTTTATAATTATTAAGTTATTAATTTTGTACGTTCATATTAATATTTTGCCTGAGGATTTTAAGATTTTTCATTTCTTTCACACTGTAACATAAGCATCACTTTTGTTATAATCCTTATTAAAACATTGCTTTAACTTTAACTTTGATTATGTATTTTATTTTTTATTTATACCTACTTGTTTACCATTAATTCTTTTTTTTTTTTTTTTTAATGTGACACATACTTTTAATTAATTAATTTATTTATTTATTTATGGCTGTGTTGGGTCTTCGTTTCTGTGCGAGGGCTTTCTCCGGTTGCGGCAAGCGGGGGCCACCCTTCATCGCGGTGCGCGGGCCTCTCACCGTCGCGGCCTCTCTTGCTGCGCAGCACAGGCTCCAGACGCGCAGGCTCAGCAATTGTGGCTCACAGGCCTAGTTGCTCCGCGGCATGTGGGATCCTCCCAGACCAGGGCTCGAACCCGTGTCTCCTGCACTGGCAGGCAGACTCCCAACCACTGCGCCACCAGGGAAGCCCCTACCATTAATTCTTAATATTTCTCTTGTATTTTAGTCTGAAAAATCAGTTTTACTTTTATCTAATTTTTAAATTAATTTTCATTTGGCATTTCTCCTATTCCTCTCTTCTTTTTTTTTTTACAATTTTTGTTCTGATAATTACTGACAGGACTGTGACTACAGTGATGGTAATAAGGAAGGAGCGCAAACCATCGGGGGAAACCATGGGCCTGCTTGTCCATAGGCTTTCCAGCAACACCACTGACTTCCCCAGGGGATCTTCTAACTCGTTTAGGAATGGTTCCCCAAGAAACTTCACCCTGGGAGAGCTAGTTAATTCTACCCAGGGCTATAAATCACTCTGCAGGTATCACTCTTGATTTATTAAGATGATGTTGCTTCCTGATAGCTCACATCATTCAGTCATTGTATGAGAAATTGTTGTAAATGTCCATTGTCTAGAATGTGGATAACTATTGGATTTAGGTGCTGGAGCACACCTTATAGTTTGCCATATTTTAGAAGAAAAAGATATAAAAATATATGGAATGTCTCAATTGGGATAAAATCTCCATGTGCTACATAGGGCCTGACATTGTAAAGAAAATACTTGGTACTAAACATCCTAACTGGCAGAAGCCAAAAGAACCAAAGGGCATTAAATACTAGTGTTCTCTAGGTTCCCTGTCTTTGGTAGCCTTCTCTTTTCATTCTTTTCACTCTTGGTTGCTATAATCCAATTTGCACTGTATTACCTACCAACTCTCTGTGATATCTATATCAAGTATTTAATAATTATTTTATATAGGAAATGTAAAATCTATTTATGTTTGTATCTTTCTCCTAAGCTCCAGATCTTTGTATTCAGTTACCCATAGGCCACTTCCATCTAGATATTTAATACATATCTTTAATTCAATGTGTCTGTAACTTTACTTACTTACTTCCATCCCCACCAATCTTCTTGATGAATCTCCAAAGATCATTTCTTCTTGAATTACACATCTCAGGGAACCAATCATTCCTGGTGGAATTGGAGGATTCTTTATTTCTCCTTCTTCTTCAAATCCATATTCAACCTATTATCAAATCCTGTTAAATCTACTTTGTTAATGGCTCTATACCTGTCAAAGATACTATAACATCTTTTCCATTCTCTTGGAATGATCACCAAAATCTCTTACCTGACATGTCAGTTATCAATTTATTGCCTCTCAACTCCAAATTCATCCTGCATTGTCTGATCTGTGAAAATTATCCAAGGCCTTTAATTATTTTTTCCAGTTGGAATGATTTTAAGCTTTGCCAGTAGAGGATGTTGGACAGATATTGCAAGAGGAAAGGAGTTTTGCTTCCTTGTTCTGATGTGCTAGCATTGATGGCTTCTTCATCACCCAGTCTTGCAGTTCATCGCAACCAGAATTTCCCTTGGCACACTTCCTTAGGTATTTTTGTAGGAGAGTGCCTCAGTAAGACACTGCCAAGCCACCAGCTTTCTCAGCATCTTAGAGAACATATTTCCAGCACGTTCCACAGGTGTGGTACCATAGCAACTTCTCTGCCATACAATGAGTCAGAACCATGGCCACAAATGAAGTCTATGTCTCAGCCCAGGATGGAAGGTGGGAGAGTTGGGGGAAGGAGCTTCGTCTCTTCCTTGGGACTGTTATGTTAGTGCTAGTGCTATTTTTTATATTTGTAGCTGCTCCTTACATCTGCTATTGCTATATTCTTCACAGTTCTCTTTAACTTTTACTAGCTTACTTCCCATCACTCCACTCCTATATTACAGTTAATACTTCTGTATATTACATTAAACTTCCCCTGTTCAAATTGCTGTATGATTTTACTCTCCTGATTATGTCCAGACTTCATGGATAATCATAATAACCTAGTCCTCCAATTTCCTTTCCTCCCCACTTTGATTCATTTTCTCCCTCCAGCTGGAAAAGCTAAATAAAGTTGATACGATTCAGCAGCTTATATCTCTCCTCTGACATTTTAGGAAGAGTCCCACCTTAGCTTGAAATGCCCTTCCTCCTTTCATGTACCTTCCATCTGACTAATAATTACCACAGTCACTAAACAAGGTGCTGAGATTCAACAATTAAAAGAATAAAGCCCCTGCCCTCATGAAGCTTGTATTCTTATGGATGAAAACAGACAATAAACAAATATAGACTTATATGTTGAAGGGCAAAAAAATGCTATGGAAAAAAATGAAACAGACTGGAGGAGGTGTACCTGCTGCTTGTATGAGGTGGTGTGTCCCTGAAAACAGGGTAAGTTATACTGTGATATCAATCAAACTGCAAATTTCCGAGGATGACTACACTAACAGTTTAATTATAGCCAGTGCTGCATGCCAGTCACAGGTCAGGCATGGCTCTTTTCCATGTTGTCTTTCCTCTGGGGCCCAGGTTGACAGAGCAGCTTCTAGAAAGATCATTGCAGTCATCAAGGCAGAGAGAAATGAGATGGGAGCAACAATGTGAAGACGCCTAAAACTTCTGCCTAGAAAAACATGTGTCACTTACCTTCACACGTTATTGGACAAAGCAAGTCATATGACCAAACCTGAAACCAACTGGGCAAGAATGTCTAATCCTCCTGGGAGAGTAGGTAATTGTAAACAAAAATGCAGCCTAACACAGATGAAAAAGAAGATCTTTTATGAGAAAGTGATATTTGATCAGCAAGAACTGAAAGAAGTAAAAGAGGGAGCTGTGAAGATATTTAGGGGCAGATCACTCCATAACAGGCACATAATGACTACTTTTATTCTTTTTGTTTTAAGTGAAAACACTTTAAGTACAGGGAAAATGATTCTTTTAATAGTAATTCTCTTGACAGTAATTGCTGTGGTATGCCATGCCATGTATAGTTAGCATGTGAAGAAAATGAATCAGGCATATTTCCTAATAATAATTATTCTAGTGAATGATGATTCCAATAGACAAGAGGATAGCAGCTTCCTTAAGTGATTCTCTCTCTTGAAACTTAATGAAAGTTTTGTGTTTTAAACAAAATATCCTCAAGGTAGGTTTTTCGGGGAAACACTTTTTTCAGATCTGATTTTGCCACTAAGAAAGTCTTATCCAAACCCTTGTTATTTAATTGATCCCTTTGTAAAATGATTTCTTCTGATTATGTAGAGACAGAATTTATGAATCAATATAAATTGAATTTGATATTATACAAACATTAAACTTTGTATAAATACTTTAATGAAAAATGTGTAGCTACATAATCTCATGTTGGACATATTAATATTCTGCTTTGTTTATGTGAGTAAATGTGATCTTTCATTAATCTAAATATTCTACCTTCCAAGCATTTCCCTGGCAGAAATTATTTTTAATGTTTTATTCTTGATTCTAAAAGTAGGCTATATATTTTATAGAATATTTTTAAAGTAATAAATAGCTTATACAAGATCACCTGCAGTTGTAGCAATCTACAAATCTGGAGAACCACTGTTTATAAGTTATTAAGTGCTCTTATTTTTATGAAAATCTTGATCATGGTGCTCTTTTAGTGATAATATTTCACTACATTTTAATTTTCTTTGTTGTATTAGAATTTTTATAAGACTATGCTTTTCAGCTGTATTTTCCTATAAAATCATCCAGTAAATTTACTAGTGTAGCATTGTTCATAACATTCTTGTATCTTTTAATTGCTCCCATTCTGGTTATAATTGCTTCACTCCCAATTTCACAAATATGTTTTCTCTCTTGATTAGAGTTGTCAGCAACTTATCAATTTAATAGATTTTAAAGAACAAAACCTTGGTTTTATTTGTCAATTTGATAGTTATCCAGGTTTCTGAGCACTTAATTTCTGCTTTAACTTTTTCCCAATTTTCTGGTTGGTTCCCATTTATTTCTTTTCTGTATCCTCGGGTTAGATAGCTTGGGTGTGCTACCTGAGGCTTGCAAAGACTCTTCATTACCCCTTCCTTCCTTTCACTATTTTATCCCTTTCTATATATTGTATTGAGAAGGTAGTATTTATTCTTTTAACTCAAAATTTCATCTCTTTGTTTCATATAGATTCCTTCTAGTCTTGTTCAATGCATTGACTTGTAGGCCCAGATTTCCTCTTTGCTTAATCTTTGCCCCCCTTTAGTTCATGAATTCTCAAAATGAAAATATAGCAGACGATAAAGGAAGTGTTCTAGCTGTCGATACCTCAATTTCCATAAAGAGTCGGTAGATGGTATTATGGGATTTTTCTTTGAAGCCTCTCTCTCTCCACACACACACACACAGACATATGCATCTATACATATATTTTCAGAATACTGAAATCAATAGGGATTTCTGGTGTTATCTGGTTCCAAACTGGTTAAAATAGAAATGTTTAAAAATATTTTCAGATAGTAAAATTAAAAAGAAAAAAAACCCATAATTTTAAATGTGATCCTAGATCTTTTAATAAAGCTCTATTTATGTGGAAGTCAATTAGGAAGGTGTTAATGAAACTCTCAGGTATTGAATTTGAAAAGCAAAGGCACCCTTGGCTAATAGCATACTTACCTGAGTATCAAAAGATGTGCTTGCTCCATTACTCCACAAAAAAACAGAAGGTTTCAGTCTAGTCTCAACTTGCAAAGCATTTTTCACACTCAACTGTATTCCTGAAATGTTTTCTGAAATTGTTATATCAATTTTGAATATTAAATTAAGGAAATGGTAAAATGTTGTGAAAAGTTCCAGTACACATGTCTGAAATATTCCAATTTAGGAACATAATCTTCATGTGGCTTTTTTTAATGCTTTTTCTGAGTCAGCCAAGAATGCTGATTCAGAAGTAAAGCATTGGGGTTTAGGAAGACACACAGTCACAGATTTGCTAGCATCTCAGGTCTCCAGTATCTCTCCTTTGTTGACAGCTGATTTTCCCTTTTTCAGCATTTATTTATCTTACAGCTTCCAAATATGCAAATTACACATAAGATGTTGCTTTTGTTAAGATGCTTTTAGAGTTAAATACACTCACTTTTTTCATGTTGAAATACTCTTCTGACTTATTTTCAAAAGTATATATGTTGATAAACTTATCAGTAATATATTATGATTGACAACAAAGGTTATTTATTATTTTTTATTATGCCTCTACGTAGTTCTAATGATTTGTCTGATAAGATTATCTAAAATCTGTGTTAATGGGAAGACAGTATTCCCCTTTATCTCTTTTCCAGATTGCTTCTGTAAGCAATGAAAGGCCTCTACCCTTTTTATTTTACATTTTTTTAGACTACTCCCAGAGAACACAGAGAATAAGCAAATAAGAGTAAAGGACAATGTTTGATGTTGCTCATGGTCTAATGCTCAGCTTTGTGCCTGGACCATAATAGGGGAACAGAAAATATTTGTTAAATGAATGTTGACTCTTAACCTCCTTGCATTTTTTGTGCTAAATGTTACTTATTTTTTTTTACATCTCCCTCTCCCCTTATTTTTTCATCCTTAGTACATACTAAAGACAGTAGTAACTACTATTTATTTAGTGGTGTGTGTGTGTGTGTGTGTGTGTGTGTGCAATCACCAGTCCTTACAAGGTTTATATTTCCCCAAGTTTCCTTGCTAGGTTTATATTTTCCCACATTCTCTTAGGAAGAAACCTTCAGTGATAGCAAGTGATTTTTCCCAAGTCACACAACTAATGAGAATCAGAGCCAGAATTAAAACTCAGCTCTACTTGACTGAGTTTTTCCACTGTTCTCAACTATTCAACTCAAGTACCAGTTATAACAGAGGACACTTACGTTACCTCACTATGTAATAATAAATGGAAGAGTTAGGATTTTAAACCAAGCAATGTGACTTGAGAATTTGTTCTCTTAACCATTTCTCCTCAAATTCAGAGGGTAAATATGAGCATGCATAGTCCAGTGAAAGTAGGTTGTTTAATATGCTACCTATGATACAATGAACCAAGTCACGCATTCTTCCACTTCTACCACAGAAGCAGGTTTGAGAAATATTAGACAAAATATGTTTGGCTGAACAAAGACTTGTGGCATAGAATGTGGCATTCACGTTGTGGGAATGAAGTTACATTGTGGTGCATAATGACTGTGTGAAGGGAGGAATGAGAAGAAAGCCTGGGTACCGAGTTCTGGGGAGGTGCATTGAAGAAAGAAAGATTTAGAAGGCAAAGAAAGATACCAAAGGATTTGCAGTGTCCAGTGTCTTTGGTCTCTATATGAAATGTGTGGTAAAAATTACCTTATTCACTAGAGCTTTTGAAGTTGAAAGGGGCTGGCGGGGGGAAAGGAAGAACATCAATTAAGAACTGAATAGCATTACAAGACATGTGCAGGTCAAGAGCAAAAGCTGCCAAAATGGGTACAGTCACAGACTTATTACCTTTTCTTATACTTAATGCAAAATTTTACTTACTTTACATAATTTATCCTGCCTTCCATAAAAACTTCAAGTAATTGGTGACCTTAAAAAAATGTTTCCTCTTTGGCTGAGGGTTTTTCTGTCTCTATTGCAAAATTCGTCCACAATGTGATGCATCATTTTTAATAAATATGCCAGAGAGAAAACCAATATATCATTTTAAGGGTAAAAAAAAAATTCATACAGGGGAATAAGGCCTTGCCCCAAAATAGGTAACTATAATGATATTTGTGGATGAGAATCCAGGATTCTAAACCCATGTTCTTATCGCTAAAAGGAAGAAAGCTTCCACAAAGAGGCCAGGTAGAAGGATATGTAACTACACTGATTTGAAAAGCTAATCTGCTTGATACTGACGCCAAAGTCCAAATGGAGAATTTTGTTTTCCTTTTAAACATCTGAAGTTTAGAACTAAAACCTTCTCTTGAATTAAAATGAGACATATGGCTGCTGGTACATAGATCATGCATATTTTCCTATTTTAATGAGTTTTATATCATTCTGCTTTTCTACCACTTTGAAAAAAGAAAACTGATTTCCACTGATTTAAAAAAAAAAAAACTCAAGCTTACTTTCCATTTGGTTCTAATTTCTACATTAGGGCTTTTTTCCTATCTTTCTCACATCAGCCACAATTTGTAGACTTTACTCTCCTCGTCTGATGCAATCAGTGTAAATGGAATGGAGAATCGGAAGGTCAATACCTTTCTAATCCAGGAAACACCATCTCATTTTTCCTTTCTCCAATTTCTCCGAAGTCGTAAGTCTTTGTTCATCAGTGATTAAAAATTTGGAACTGTAGTGATTTTAAAAGTATAGACATTTTCCTCTTTAATGTTCTCTAACATCAAAATTTTCTTAGAACATTATGGCAAAAATGGCAGCTCACCCTAATTTGTATGATATTTGTTTGGTTTTATTTTTCATTTTAAAACTTACATTTATTATTCAAACAGAAAATTACAGTAGTGTTATAATTCCAAATAAACCTGTGTAATGAGAAAGATTGGTCTTTAAAATTAATGAAACATTTTATTTCATAATTTACTGTATTAAAATATATTCTAAATAAGTTTTATGCTTGCTAATACATATATTCTGAATACAATATATTTAAATGAGGGAAAATATTTAATTAAATATTGATAAAGTCTCTGGTATGATTGCTTCTGCCAACCTATAGTTTCTAACTCTTTTTGTTATAAAGAAAATATATGTACAAAAGGATTACAACAGATTATTCCCTGGCAGAGATTCTAATTTCTTACCAATTGTTATCTCCTTCTTCCTTGTAGTAATATAATTCTCCACTCCAAAGATTTAGCAGGTCCTATGGCTAAAGCTAAAAGACTTCCCATACGGTTCAGTACAGCCATGTGATGAAACCCCTGCTATAGAAATGTGAGCACATGTGATGTGTGCAGCTTTCATGTTATGTCCATAAAATGAAACTGCTTGTCATTCATTTTACCCTTAATTCCTTTCCACTGGCTGTGGAGTGAAGACTCCTATAACTGCTAACTTAGACCAAGAGTGGAAAACCACTTTTTGAGGAGAGAAATTACTGCCAACTTGAATCCCTGAATGAAAACATGAAGTTGAGCTGCTCTTGATGAATTGCCTACCTGGAAAATTGTGTGAAAAAAAGATAAACTTCTATATTACTTAAGCCACATACACTAAAAATTCAGTATTACAAATGAAAATGATCACATTGCAAAAGACAAAGTTAAGCATTATAAATTTTTTTGTCTCTAAAATAATTCTACTGTACACTTTACAAGCAAAATATCAATGAACTTCCAATTTAAAATGTCAGCAGTCAAAAGTAGAAGTCCATATAACCTTTATCTCTCTAGAAAAGAGTTAATTAGTTGTGAGTACTCAAAAATGACATAAACTTAGATATGATTATCTTTGTTAATGCAGGACTATAATCACGGATATTTTTATTATAAAGTAATAGACACCCATTCAAATGAGTTTAAGTAAGATTACAAATGTATTAGAATATGGAAAGTATAAAGGAATTAATTGCAAGAAATACAATGTGACCACAATATAAGTGTAAGTTTGCAGTCTCTTCATCTCTTTATGGGGCTGCAAGTCTTTTCATCTCATCTCTATATACATTTGTTTGATTTTTCTCTCTGAAGACTGGCTTCTTAGGCAGGATGTTTCATTTTTGTTTTCCAAAATTTTTACTTACCATTCATTGCTTTAGCCATCATCAGTACTGACAGTAGTGTCAATAATATGGACACTCAACACTGATCTTCACATCTAACTACTTCATTCTCTATTAACATTCCAAACTCCAAGAAGAAAAACAAAATGATTTGCCCAGATTGGATCAAGTGTCTGTTCCCAGGCTTCCCAATCCTCTCCCTTGACTAAAGCTATATTGGAGGTTAGGTGTGGGTTTGTTTATTCAGGGAGAGAGCAACTGGGATCTCCAGCAAGAAACTTGGAAATAAAAATCATATGGGATCCAGGCAATTATGTTATAGTTAACTTTTAGGTATTCTGAAGCATAAAATGTGTCTATGGGGCAAAGGAGTACATATGTTGGCTTTATTATTTCTATCCACGATCATTATTTAAAATAAGAATTTGGTTTGCATTTCTCCTATATTCATTGTCATTGTACTAATTATGATCAACTGAAGTTTGAAAGAAAATGTCTGGAGCAAGAGGTAATGATTACCATAAAGGTGAGCACTAGCAATCATTTGCAAGAAAAGTATTTATTAAGGAGTTACAACTATCTGAAAATGTTTCACTAGTGATCATATGTGTCTTGAAACAACTGGCCTGGCTTGACCTCTCTGATAAACTCCTCTTCACTCACTTTCACTCAGTCACTAAGTCACAGTTTCAAATAGACATTTTTTTAGAGTTTTACTTGATCTACTGTATCTACTTTAAAAAAATAGCCTTAACATATTTTCTATAATTCATATTATTTTTCTATGAATCTAAATTACTCACCTGTTATAATATGCTGTTCCATAACTAGACATTCATCTACTCATTGATTGCAGTGTTAATCTAAATGAAATCTAGTGATTTTTATTTAACACCCATTTACCATCTAAGAAAAAGTGGGATCATTAAACAAAGTTTCTAGTTTCTGGACTTGAAAGATGTATTTGTGGGACTATTTTTTTTTAACAATGAGTTATGCATCTTGTGGGGAGGGAAATAAATCAAGTAATATCAGGGGCTTTTTTTCATAGTCATTGGATCTACTTGTAAGTAATAAGCCAGCCCATACTTGAGATGAATTTTAAATTGTCAATTAAAAAAATAATATTCCATATTATAATGGAGTTATCTATCATATGGATCTTTGAACTAAACAATTCCATGAAGACATTAATGACTAAACTACTATATATGAAACTTAAATGACTGGATTTTTTTTTTAATTCATTTGACTTGCTAAATATGTGGTTACATGTGACATTCAACTCTTTGTTGATACTGGATCTACCAATGATCTTTTTTTTAGATAAATATATCTACAGTTATATGGATTCTGGCCTCAATTACCCTAACATTCCATTTGGTTAATATACCATGAAGAAGAATCTTGTGCTTCTCCAATAGATCATTGTAATACAGATAGGTTGGAACTTTTTTCTTAGGCAGATGGCACACAAAATATATTACCTCTTAACACATCTTAATATTACATATAATTAGAATGTTAAATGCCACCAACTACACTTTATAAACTACAGCTAATGTAGCTCTCACCAAAGAGTTGCTCACCTGCAGAGAAACCGTCATATGTAAAGCCCATTTCCAAGTCTTCTTATGCCCTCAAGGATAAGACAGGCTAAAGTAATGATACTATTGGAACTGGACATAATCAGCTCCTATAAAAAACATGTAGTCCTGATTCCAGTTATGTTAATTCATCGCAGCAGGACTGTACATTTTAATCACCAAAAGGCTCAGTGCCTTTCGGAAGCTCCTTGGCAGCACACAGGTGGTCCCCATGAACGTATTTAGCAAATCCTTTTGTGAAGCATGAGGGATTTAAAGCAGTAATAAACCAATCCCTTTACATTGATAAATTCCTCTTAAGTCAATGAGGGCTTTGCTGGGACTGAAGACTGAGGATTCCT